>NC_051314.1:74385359-79385359 GCF_015220235.1 Choloepus didactylus | reverse complement strand
GACAAACAGACACTGAGAAAATTTTTGAAAAAGATACCTGTTCTACAAGAAATACTAAGGGAGCACTAGAAGCAGATAGGAAAAGAGAGGAGAGAGATTTGCAAAAGAGAGTACAAGTGAAGACTGTCAGTGACAGTAAAAAGAGAGACAGAGATGGAAAATAAAATAAAAAATGGAAATAAATTAAAATAATAAAATAAAATATGTCATATAAATTCCAAAAGTCAAAATTGTAGACAGCAGACATTATGTCAAGTGAAATTAGCCAGAAACAAAAGGATGGATACTCTATGGACTTACTAACATGAACTGACATTGATGAGCAAAGTGAGAGTTAAAGTTGAGAACACAGGTTATCAGGAGATAGAAAGAGGTTAGAAATTAGGCTTTTGATGTCAAAGGAGTACATAAGGGTTAACAGGATTAATTGTATAAGTCAAGGAATGGATAGAACAGTATTGGGTGATGGTAGCACTATATTGTAGGTACTCTGAACAAAGATGAGTGTAAGTACATTTGAAAGAGGAAGGTTAGGGACATATATGGCACCAGAAGGAAAGATAGAAGATAAAAACTGGGATTGTAAAATTTAGCAAAACCTTGAGTGGTCAATGATGGTGACTAAATGTACAAGTATAAGAATGTTTTTGAAAGATGGAGAACAAATGAATATCAACTTGCAAGGTGTTGAAAATTGGATGGTATAAGAGAAAAATACAATTAATGCAAATCAGAGTCTATAGTTAATGGCAGCATTGTAAAATGCTTCCATTAATTGTAACAAAGGCAATATATCAAAGCTAAATGGCGATAAGAGGGGGTTATAAGGGAGTAATATGGAATTCCTGCTGGTTTTGTTGTTGTCTGACCTTTTCATTGTATTTACCTTTATTTTTATTTTTCTTCTTTCATATTTTTATTCTTAATTTTTTTCTCCTGTTCTCTCTGTGTGGATGAAATGGAAATGTCCACATATAGATTGTGGTGGTGAATCCCTATGTGATTATACCAGGAATCATTGTTTACTCAGAATGGACTGTATGTTCTGTGAATAAAACTGTTTAAAAAATAAACAGAGGGATACAAGTGCTGAAGAAAATGTGGAGAGAGGGATATACCTATTCACTGTTGGTGGGGAAGTAGAATGATGCAGCCCATCTGGAGGGCAGTGTGGTGGTTCCACAAGAATCTAAGTATAGGGTTGCCATATGGTCCTACAACTGCATTATTGGTATATACTTGGAAGAACTGAGAGCAGGGACATGAATGGACATTGCACACTAGTGTTTACAGTGGTAGTATTCACAATTCATAATGGATAGAGGTGACCTAAGGGTACATTGACTGATAAATGGAATGGTGAATTGTGGTGTATACATTCAACGGACTATTGAGTGGCAGCAAAAAGGAATGAATTTGTGAGGTATGAAACTAGGTGAATGGACCTTGAGGACAATATGTTGAGTGCAATAAGATAGAATCAAAAAGATAAACATTATAACACCTCACTAATATGGACTAACTACAATGTGCAAATCTGAGAATTGAATCTGAAAACATAGTTTATCAGTAGAAGACTTACGGTAGTTTCCTGGATTGTAAGGTCTTACAGCAGTTATATCTACTCATGAGTTGTAATGGTTATTTATAAACTTTGAGATGATGAGCAGTTTGTGTATAACCTGGTCAGTCCTTGGAATGTTGGGTATCTGTGTGACACCTGAGACTCGGAGCCAGAGTTCAGCAGCTCTGAATGTAAGCATTAACCCATACAGCAAATGTTAAAGAAGCTGAAAAAGAGATCAGACTTTAATTTGAGATATGAACAAAATGAACTTGGTTAGGACTAAGGAAAACCAGAATAAAGGGAAAAGGATGATATTTACTGTGTTTTAAAACTTTAATGTCTTTGTGAGACCAAAGGAAGAGATGTTTATTCAGTGGAAAATCTACATTTTCTATAGCATGCTGTATAATTTAACTTGTATGGTCAGTTTATTCAAACACCATAATTAAATGAAATCTTGAATAAGGGGTGAGATCTAGTTGGTTTGTACTGGTTAGCATGAAGTCCCAGTACATCCCAGAGTAATTTGGGCAGAGAATAAAAATGTATTTGCAAAGCCCCCTTGAGAGATGAGGAAAAATTGGAAATATTAAACTTCCCCACCTGGGGAATTCTTGGTATTCTTGCAGGCACAGGGGACTACCATTGTGGAAGGCCAAGCCATCAATCATGGGGCTTGCCCTTATGAATCTTGTTACTACTTGTAATTATGCCTAAGTGTCACACCCAGAGAATCTCTTTTGTGGCTCAGATGTGGCCTCTCTCTCTAAGCCCACTTGGCAGGTAAACACACTGCCCTCCCCACTATGTGGGGCATGATTCCCAGGGATGTAAATCTCCCTGGCAAGAAGGGATATGGCTCCTGGGGATGAACCTGGACTTGCCGTCATAGGATTGAGAAAGCCTTCTAGACAAAAAGGGGGAAGATAAATGAAGGAAAATAAATTTCAGTGGCTGAGAGATTTCAAATGGAATTTAGAGGTCATTCTGGAAGTAACTTATGCATTATACAGATATCCCTTTTTAGTTTTTCAGTTTATTAGATTAGCTAGAAGAAGTTATTTGAAACTTGAACTGCAATCCAGTAGCCTTGATTCTTGAAAGTGATCATATTAACTATATAGCGTACATGGTTTGACCATGTGGTTGTGAAAACCTTATGGCTCACACTCCCTTTACCAGGTGTATGGACAAATGAATAGAAAAATAGGAATAAATAGTAAATGAATAAATTACAGGGGGGAGAGGAGGGTTATGGAATGCTTTTGGTGTTCTTTTATACTTTTCTTATTAGTTTTTTTTTCAGCTCTTCCATTTATTAACTGTATATCTTTGACAAAGATTCTCAAAACTCTCAAAGCCCAAGTTCCCTCATTTGTAAAATGAGAATAACATAGTCCTAAACTTATTAAGGTTGTTACAAGGATACAACGAGAATATTCATAAAGCTTTTAGCCCATCATTATATACTCAATAACTGCTCATTAACTGGTACCTACATGTTTACTTGTGCATGAATTTATAGAATATAATACATATGCAAAACATATTAAGCATGTTAAACATGGTATATTAAAGTCTCTTATATGAACCTTAGCTCAGTTGATCTACTTTCATGATTTATACATTATATAATTTACTGCTTATTTATATATAACACATTTTTTTATTAAATTCTGTTTTATTGAAATACATTCACACACCATACGATCATCCATGGTATACAATCAACTGTCCACAGTATGATAACATAGTTATGCATTCATCACCACAATCTATTTCTGAACATTTTCCTTACATCAGAAAGAACCAGAACAAGAATAAAAAATAAAAGTGGAAAAAGAACATCGAAATCATCCCCCATCCCACCCCATTTGTCCTTTAGTTTTTATCCCCATTTTTCTACCCATCCATACACTAGATAAAGGGGGTGTGATCCACAAGGTCTTCACAATCACACTGTCACCCCTTGTAATCTACATTATTATATAATTGTCTTCAGGAGTCCAGACTGCTGGGTTGTAGTTTGGTAGTTTCAGGTATTTACTTCTAGCTATTCCAATACATTTAAACCTAAGACGTGTTATCTATATAGTGCATAAGAATGTCCACCAGAGTGACCTCTCGACCCCATTTGAAATCTCTCAGCCACTGAAACTATTTCGTCTCATTTTGCATACCCCTTCTGGTCAAGAAGATACTCTCAGTCCCACGATGCCGGGTCCACATTCATCCCCAGGAGTCATGTCCTGCATTGCCAGGGAGATTTACACCCCTGGGAGTCAGGTCCCACTTAGGGGGGAGGGCAGCGAGTTCACCTGTCGAGATGGCTCAGTTAGAGAGAGAGAGGGCCACATCTGAGCAACAAAGAGGTACTCAGGGGGAGACTCTTAGGCACAATTATATGCAAGTTAAGCCTCTCCTTTGCAGTAATGAGCTTCATAAGGGCATGTCCCATGATTGAGGGCTCAGCACATCAAACCGCCAGTCCCAATGTTTGTGACAACATCAACACCAGTCCAGGTGAGGATGTCCAACACTTCCACACCTTCCCTCAGATCCTCGGGGCTGGGGAGGGGGAGGCTATAAATATAGTTTTTATTATCTGCCCAAATTACTCGGGGATGTGTCACTACTTCACTCCAGCCTATACTAACCTACCATATCTCACTTCCTATTCAAAGTTCCATGCAATTGTGGTGTTTGAACAAACCAAATGTAGAGTTGTACCATTTAGAAAATTTAGATCCTGTACCAAATAGATATCTCTTCCCTTGGTCTTATATGGAAGTTCAAGTTTTAAAACACAGTCAGTTTCAACCTTTACCCTTTGGCCTGGCTTGCCCTGGACTTAACCAGACCTGCTTCATTCATATCACTAAATGAAGTCTGGGCTCTTTTTCGGCTTTTTTTTTTTTAACAGTGGCTGTTTGCACTAGTACTGACATTCATATCTGCCAAGCTCTAGCTCTGAGTTTCAGGCATCTCAGAGATACACATTGTTCCAGAGACCAATCAGGTTATACACTAAGGGATCAGCACCTCAAAGTTTAGAGATAGGCATTACAATTCAGGGATAGAGTTAACTGGTGTAATAGCTTACAATCTAGGGAATATTAAAATAATTATGTCCATGTTAGGCTATGTTCTAAGATTCAATTCTGAGTTTACACATTGTAGTTACACCATATTGGTGAGGCATTAAAGTGTTTGCCTTTATTTCTGGTGTACTTCGCTCAAATACTGTGTACAGGATCCATTGACCTCATTGTGTGTCTCACAGCTTCACTCCTTCTTGTAGTTGCTCAGTGTTCCACTGTATGTGTACATCACAGTACACCATTTCATTCTTCAGTCAATGTACCCTTAGGTCATCTCCACACTTTGCAAATCATGATTACTGCCTCCATGAACAACAGTTTGCAAATGTCCATTCATGTCTCTGTTCTCAGATCTTCAAATGACATACCCCATAATAAGGTTGCAGGACCTTTTGGTCCCCATATACTTAAGTTTTTGTGGAACAACCACACTGACCTTCCGAAAGGCTACACCATTCTACCTGCTCATCAACAGTAGATAGGTACATCCCTCTCACCATGTTTTCTCCAACACTTTTACTCCTATATGTATTTTTTCCTACAATTTTATAGAGTTGTATTCACATACCATACATTTATCCACAGTGTACAATAAGTTGTTCATGGTATCATTATAAAGTTGTACATTTATCACCACCATCAGCACTTGAACATACTGATTACTAAAAGAAAAACTGTTTTTTTAGCAATAAGAAAAATATGATAAAAAGAAAAATAACATGTCATGCAATACAATATAATAGTAAGGACAGCAAATAACATCACTACCAAGAATCCCATACTTCTCCCCTATATCCCCCTCTCATATACATTTAGCATTGGCATATTGCCTTTGTTACATTTAATGGAGGTATATTACAATATTACTGTTGATCATAGACTCCAGTTTGCTTTGATTATGTTTTTTCCTGAATACCATCCCTTTTTCAACTCTCTACATGGTTGGCATTCATTTGCTTTCCCACATGCAAAAACATTTTTATATTTGTATATTTAGTAACAGTCATTGGCCACTCCAGTTTTTGTCAAGTTATACAGCTCCAGTCTTTATCATCTATCTTTTCCTCTGGTGTCATACATTCTCCTATCCCACCTCTTTCAGCTTTACTCACAGACATCTTTGTTCAGTGTACTTACAATACTGTGCTACCATCACACAGTATTATCCTATCTATTTCTGGATCTATGATATCAATCCTAAACATTCTGTAGTCCTTCAGCATCAAATGGCTGGTCTCTGCCCTCTTTCTATCTCCTGGTCACCTGTGTTGTCAGCTTTTAACTCCCAAAGTTTGTTCAGTAATGTCTGTTCATATTAGTGAGACCATACTGAATCTGTCCTTTTGTTTCTGGCTAACTTCACTAAACATAATGTCCTCAAGGTTCATCTACATTATTATATGATCCATGACTTCATTCTGTCTTACAGCTGCATAATATTCCATCATGTATATATACCACAGTTTGTTTATCCACTTGTATGTTGATGGACATTTGAGCTGTTTCCATCTCTTGGCAATTGTGACTAATGCTGCAATAAATATTGGTTTACAAATGTCTGTTTGTGTCTTAAGTTTCAGTTCCTCTGAGTATATACCTGGCAATGGAATGGCTGGGTATTACAACAACTCTATATTTAGCTTTCTGAGAAACCTCCACACTGTCTTCCAGAGTGGTTGCACCATTCTACATTCCCACCAACAATGAATAAGTGTGCCTCTTTCTCCACATCCTCTCCAGCACTTGTCATTTTCTGTTTTTTGGATAATGGCCATTCTGGTAGGTGTGAGATTATATCTCATTGTGGTTTTTATTTGCATTTCCTTAATAGCCAAAGAAGTTGTGCATTTTTTCATATGTTTTTGAGCCATTTGTATTTCCTCTTCAGAAAAATGTCTGTCCATATCTTTTGCCCATTTTTTAATTGGATTGTTTGTCTTTCTGTTATTGAGATGTAGGATACCTTTATATATTCAGGATATTAAAACCTTATCTAATATGTAGTTTCCAAATAAAATCTCCCATTGTGTAGGTTGCCTTTTTACTTTTCTGACAAAGTCCTTTGATGTACAAAAGTGTTTAATTTTGAGGAGATCCCATTTGTCTATTTGTTCTTTGGTTGCTCATGCTTTGGGTGTGAGGTCTAAGAAACCACCTCCTATCACAAGATTTTTAAGATATTGCTCTACATTTTCTTCTAAGAGTTTTATGATCTTGGTGCTAATGTTTAGGACTTTGATCCATTTTGAGTTAATTTTTGTATAAGGTGTGAGATGGGCATCCTCTTTCATTCTTTTGGAAATGGACAGTCAGTTCTCCAAACACCATTCATTGAACAGGCTGGTCTTTCCCATTTGCTTTGGCTTGACTGCCTTATCAAAGATCAGTTGTCTGTAGATGTGTGTGAGGTTCTACTTCTCAATGCTCAATTCAATTCCATTGGTCTGTATTTCTGTCCGTATGCCAGTACCATGCTGTTTTGAGCACTGTAGCTTTGTAATATGCTTCAGAGTTGAGTAGTGTGAGACCTCCCACTTTGTTCTTCTTTCTCAAGATATTTTTGGCTATTTGGGGCATCTTTCCCTGTCAAATAAATTTGGTTATTGGTTTTTTTATTTCTGTAAAGTAAGTTGTTGGGATTTGAATTAGTATTGCATTGAATCTGTAAATCAGTTTAGGTAAAATTGCCATCTTAACTATATTTAGTCTTCCAATTCATGAGCATGGTATGTTCTTCCATTTTTTTAGGTCTTGTTCAATTTCTTTTAGCAGTTTCTTATAGTTTTCTATGTAAAGGTCTTTTGTGTCCTTGGGTAAATTTATTCCCAAATACTTGATTCTTTTGGTTGCTATTGTAAATGGGATTTTTTTCTTGATTTCCTCCTCTTCTTGCACATTACTAGTGTATAGGAACACTACAGATTTTTGCATCTTGATCTTGTAGCTGCCACTTTGCTGTATTCATTGACTAGTTCTAGTAGCTTTGCTGTAGACTTTTCTGGATTTCCAACATGTAGAATCATGTCATCTGCAAATAGTGAATGTTTTACTTCTTCCTCTCCAACTTGGATGCCTTTAATTTCTTTTTCTTGCCTAATTGCTCTAGCTAGAACTTCCAGCACAATGTTGAATAACAATGGTGATAGTGGGCATCCCTGTCTTGTTCCTGATCTTAGAGGAAAAGCTTTCAGTCTCTCCCCATTGAGTACGATGTTAGCTGTAGGTTTTTCATATATTGCCTTTACCATATTGAAAAAGTTCCCTTCTATTTCTATCCTTTGAAGTGTTTTCATCAGGAAAGGATGTTGAATTTTGTCAAATGCCTTTTCTGCATTGATCAAGATGATCATGTGGTTCTTCTGCTTTGATTTATTGATGTGGTGTTTTATATTATCTGATTTTCTTGTGTTATAAAAGCCTTGCATACCTGGAATAAACCCCACTTGGTCAAGGTGTATAATTCTTTTAATGTGTTGCTGGATTCAATTTGCAAGTATTTTGTTGAGGGTTTTTGCATCTGTATTCATTAATGAAATTGGTCTATAATTTTCTTTTTTTGTAGTATCTTTGTCTGATTTTGTTATTAGAGTGATATTGGCTTCATAGAATGAGTTAGGTAGCGTTTCCTCTTCATTTTTTTAAAGAGTTTCAGCAGGATTGATACTAATTCTTTCTTGAATGCTTGGTAGAATTCACATGTGAAACCATCTGGTCCTGGGCTTTTCCTTTTTGGGAGCTTTTGTGACTGACTCAATCTCTTTACTTGTGATTGGTTTGTTGAGGTCATCTGTTTCTTCTTGAGTCAATGTTGATGGCTTATGCTTTTCTAGGAAGTTGTCCATTTCATCTAAGTTGTCTAGTTTATTAGCATATAATTGCTCATACTATTTTCTCATTATCTCCTTAATTTCTGCAGGGTTGATAGTTATATTTCCTTTCCCATTTCTGATTACATTTATTTGCATCTGCTCTCTCTCTCCACTCTCTCTCTCTCTCTCTCTCTCTCTCTCTCTCTCTCTCTCTCTCTCTCTCTTTTTTTTGTTAGCCTATCCAGCAGTCCATCAATTTTTTTTGATTGTCTCAAAGAATCAGCTTCTGGTTTGGTTGATTCTCTCTATTGTTTTCTTTTTCTGAATTGCATTTATTTCTGCTCTAATCTTTGTTATTTCTTCCCTTCTGCTTGCTTTGGGGTTAGTTTGCTGTTCTTTCTCTAATTCCTCCAGGTGAACTGTTAAATCTTCAAGTTTTGCTCTCTCTTCTCTTTTAATATAGGCATTTAGGGCAATAAATTTCCCTCTCAGCACTGCCTTTGCTGCATCCCATAAGTTTTGATAAGTTGTGTTTTCATTGTCATTTGCCTCAAGGTATTTGCTAATTTCTCTTGTAATTTCTTCCTTTTCCCACTGGTTTTCTAATAGGGTATTGATTAGCTTCCATATGTTTGTGAATTTTACAACCTTCTGCCTTTTATTTCCATCTTCATTCCATTATGGTCTGAGAAAGTGTTTTGTATAATATCAATATTTTTAAATTTGTTGAGACTTGCTTTGTGTCCCAACATGTGCTCTATCCTAGAGAATGTTCCATGAGCACTTGAGAAAAAAGTGTATCCTGCTGTTGTTGGATGTAGTGTTCTATAAATGTCTGTCAAGTCTAGTTCATTTATCATACAATTCAGCATCTCTGTTTCTTTAGTGATCCTCTGTCTAGATGTTCTATCCATTAATGAGAGCAGTGTATTAAAGTCTCCAATTATTATTGTAGAGTTGTCTATTTCTCCTTTCAGTGATCTCAGTGTTTGCCTCATGAGTTATGGGGTATTCTGGCTTGGTGCATAAATATTTATGATTGTTATGTTTTCTTGATGAATTGACCCTTTTATTAATATGTAGTGTCCTTCTGTGTCTCTTTTAACTGTTTTACTTTGATGTCTAATTTGTCTGATATTAATATAGCTACTTCCACTTTTTTCTGGTTGTTGTTTGGGTGAAATATCTTTTCCAACCTTTCACTTTCAGTCTATTTTTGTCCTTGTGTCTAAAGTGAGTTTCTTATAGACAGCATATAGATGGGTCCTGTTTTTTAATCCATTCTGCCAGTCTGTGTCTTTTTATTGGGGAATTTAATCCATTTATGTTTAGTGTTATTACTGTAAGGGCAGTACTTTCTACCACCATTTTGTCTTTTGGAATTTATATGTCATATCTTATATTTTCGTCTCTCTCTCCTTTTACCTTTCCTGATAATCTTTATTTCTGCACTATTCTCCAACTCTCTCTCTCCTGTCTTTTCCTATTAGCCTGTAGCACTCCCTTTAGTATTTCTTGTAGTGCTGGTCTGTCTCAGTCTGTTTGTCTGAGAATGTTTTAATCTCTCCCTCATTTTTGAAGGAAAGTTTTGCTGGATATAGAATTCTTGTTTGGCAGGTTTTTTTCTTTCAGTATCTTAAATATATCATGCCACTGTCTTCTTGCCTCCATGGTTTCTGTGGAGAAATCTGTACATGGTCTCATCAACCTTCCCTTGTATGTGATGGATTGCTTTTCTCTTGCTGCTTTCAGAATCCTCTCTTTGTCTTTGATATTGGACAATCTGATCAGTAAGTGTCTTGTAGTAGGTCTATTGGGATCTATTCTGTTTAGGGTATGTTGTACTTCTTGAATCTCTAATTTTCTATCTTTTATAAGAGTTGCAAAACTTGCAGTGAATATTTATTCTATTACTCTTTCTACCCCTTTTCCCCCTCTTCTCCTACTGGGATACTCATAACACATATATTTGTGCATTTCATGTTGTCCCTCAGCTCCATAAGACCCCACTTATATTTTTCCATTTTTTTCACCATCTGTTCTTTCGTGTGTATGAATTCAAATGTATTGTCTTCCAGTTCACTGATCCTTTCTTCTGCCTGTTCAAATCTACTGTTGTGTCCCTCCATTGTGTTTTTCATCTCCTCCATTGTGGCTTTCATTCCCATGAGTCCTGCCATTTGTTTTTTTAAGTTTATGAATTATTCTTTATGGTCATCCAGCATCTTCTTTATGTTCTTCAACTCTTTCACTATATCTTCCTTCATTTCATTGAATTTAGTTAGCATTAGTTGCCTCAACTCCTGTATCTCAGTCAAACTATTAGTTTGTTCCTTTGGCTGGTCCATATTTTCATATTTCCTTGTATGGCTTGCTATCTTAAGTTGCCTAGGCATCTGATTTTCTTGATTAGTTTATTCTGGAGCTTGTTTTCTATCTTTTACCTAGGAGTTTTCTTGTTGGTTGGCTTTGTTCTCTGGCCTTTGTTATTCAGTTCAACATATTCTAGACCTCTACCTAGATTTTATTTAGTTGATCAGAATTTTTCACCTCTTGTTTTTTCTGTTTCTTGCTCTGCCTCTATGTAGCCTTTTTGTGAGAGGGTCTCCTCAGATATGTTTGACCCCAGTCAGATTTTCCCAGTCTAGTGAGGCCCAGGTCTCATTGGGAGGGTATGGAGTTTTCCTGAGAATGAGACCCTCCTATGAGGCCTTTAGAATCAGTGGTTTTTCTCTCCTGTCCAGCAGGTGGTGCTTGCCAGCCCACAGCTCCCCCACTAGTGTAAGGAGGAGGTATGGAGACTGTAGTTCTCCTGATGACTTTGATCCTGTCAGGGGCATGGCTGACTGCAGCTGGAATCTGAATTCCAGACCCTGGGATCTGAGTTTCCAGAAGGAGAACTGCCAGTTGAGCTGGACCTCCCTCTACTCTCCCAATCTTTGGAACTCCAGTTGTCTCTTTGGGGCACTATTCCCTTTTCCTCTCTCTTCTTTGTGGCATCTCCAGCTAGATTCCTTGGTCAGCCTCAGTTGCCAATTAAAGATGGGAGTGGAGACCTTCAGAAGTGAATATGGAACTCAAAGATGCTGTGGGTACTCTGTCTCCCCCCAAGCCCAGCCTAGTCCCTCAACCTGGGCTTTCTGATAGAAAATAGCCACATATGTTACCTTTAGATTAAAAAAATTGAAAAGAACACAAGAGAAAGAATAAAGAAAAAAAGGATTCCCTTTTGAAAGTCTTTCCCCAGCCTGGAAGTTTTATCAGTGTCAGAATAAAGCATTTAAAGATGTACTTTGGGCTATTTTCTGACAATTACTCTCCAACAGCTTCAATTCCACCTCTGCCAGGAGCTATTGAAATGCAAATAGATAAGGAGTCAGTAAGAAGTCAGAAGAGACAAAATGTAGGAGGAAAAAATGGCTTTTTTGGAGCCTGGGAATGGGTGCCCACTTTTATGTGCCTCCACTTCTCAGAGCCCAGCCCTCCTTTAGCACCCCCAACTGCCAAAATTAGTTAATTAATTTGTTAATTAGTTCTGCAGTTCAGGCTGGGTTGAGCCCCCACTTTTGCCCTCAGCAGATTGCTGTTTTTTTGTTTTTTTTCCCCTCCTCTTTCAGGGAGCCAGCAGCAAGACAGTCTGTGAGGTCTGGGTGGGGAGGGGTGCCAGACCCCTGGTCCAGAGAACTTAACAATGTTCGCTGCATTCTCAGCTTTTCCTCCAATTCCAAACTTGCATCCGATGTGTGACTGGTTACTGGAGACCCCAAAAAACACTGTTTCATGTAGTTCTTGGGTAATTGCCATCTGCTCTGGCAGTGTATGAAACCATGCATCAGTTCTAGCTCCATTCTGGCTTATCCCAGCAGCTGGCTGGGGTCTCCTTTTAAAGCATTGCTTGGTCTTGCAGCTGTGGAAGCCCAGGCTCCAGGGGAGAGATGCTTACTGGTGGCAACGGGGCTGGAGCCAGAGGGAGGTGACCCAGGCATTCAGCACCTCAGACAGGAGTGGTAACCTGCAGACACCACCTCATCCACAGCCTCTGTTGGAATTGCTTTTGATGACTTTCTGTTTTGGGTCATGATAAGGTGCTACCTTACAAGGAACTGTATTTAATAATATTTTAGTGGATATTTTCTGTAACCAAACCCTTTTACTAAATTCAAGTATAGTTTTTCATAACAGTACAATTCAATTACTTCAGGTATCTAAGTTATCCTGCACAGGTCCATAGGTCACATACCAAATGCATCCCTGGAGATTTTTCCATATTCCAAAATGAAACATGCACTTATAAACAAACCCACTACACTTGATTATTCAGACAATAGCCCAGAATTAAAATTCTCAATTCAAGAGAAGCTCTTTGCATTATTCATGGCTGTGACAGACATTCTAAATTATAATTTTTAGTGAAAGTAGTGAAATTTCTCATTGAAGAAAATAAGTCAATCAGATTTTCCCACATTGTCTTCGGACTGTGAACCAATTGATGTTCTTGCTACATATTTCCTACATTAAAAAATTAAAGAGTGCCATTTGGAGTACAGTTCCTTCAAAATTTTCTTCTAAACAATTTGGAGAAATTGATTTTTTGGTATATAATTAATACTTTCAGAATACTATTCTCCAGGGATCTTTTTCCTTTCTTCTTCTGTTTGGCAATTTGAATAGTTTCCCTTGTGTCTTTGTTAAGCAAAAAGATAAATCTGTACCTTAGATAGAATCATGGGATATGCTGTATTTCTGTTAAGATATGTTTTTCTACTGTTAATCTTTGAATCTTTGATATAACACATCTAGTCAAAGATTAAGAAAAACTTTAAGAAAATTTAACAAAACTGGAAAGAATGATAGAGATGTGATAGGATTCTTCTAATCCAGATTTTGTTTTAGGTAATGAGTGGAAATGAAGTGAAAGAAGGAACTCATTAGAAAACTAAGTAATTGTCACAAGTCAACTTTTACTTGAATACTTCTGAAGAAAGCATTGGTATATAAAATCCCTTGAATATTGAGTAATGTCTTCAAATTATTATAATCACTCAATTTATATAGTCCATATATTCTACCATGTCAAATAGAAAAAGAAATCCCAATATACCCTGTGAAAGGTACGTCAGTTTTTAATTTTAACTTATCTATTTCTGAATCAGAGGTGAGAGCAAATGTTTCGAAGTCCAAGTCAGGGAATTAGATTTTCCCTTAAATTGTCCTAATTGATTTATTCCTTTTGGTGGTGAAATAAATGTTCTTTAGCAGTTTTAGATAATAATGTATAAAATATGTGTGTAAAAATATACATTTTAATATGCGAATAGCTCTTTAGTTCATTTTCTTTTCCATCTCAAAAAACTGAAAGTTGTAGTGGATGAATTGTAGACGGGAATTTAGAGAGCTTCTCTTCTTCAGATTTTGAGGAAATAATTCCAGAGCCTCAGGCACTTATGATTAGCAGAAAATTTTTGGCTAATTTCTAAAAGCTCACTATCAAATCAGGACTAGAGCAAAATTAGGAGTCCTTGAGATGACAAGGGCAGATGTACATATTTGAAATCAATGCTTGTGATATTAATAAATCATGTGATAACTTAGCTACAGCAATCCATGGCTTCATTTGTTGAATATATTAAAAATCATATCTGCTTATACTGCTTTAAACAAACAAGTTTATACCCAGTTTCAGGTTAAATACAATTAGTGTGTTCAACAAAACTAGGAAGACTGTAATTAATAGAAAACAAAGATGAAAGAATAAAGAGACAAGATCTTTTCTAGTACATATTTAGTATATCACATTTTAGAAATTTCACACATAATGTTTAAAATAAGGTAGATACATATTTTCCTACAATATGAGAAAAATGATTAAAAGAAAAAACTCAAGGAATAATCAAAACAGATTTTTTTGTGTTGAAATGAAAAAATTAACATGTTATGCATAGAATACATATGTATATTAAAATTGGTGGAAAGCAATCTAATACATTCAAGAATTTTAGAGACCCTGTAGTTTTTAAAAAATCATGGGTAAAAGAAGATTAATATCAGCTTATCTAAAAAATCAGAGATTTTTATTTTAGGCAATTTTAATTGATGAGAAAAGGAAAACTCAATTACAAGGCATTTCATTTTCTGTATTACTGCTTATATAGAAAGAAAAAAAGGCAAAAAGAAAATAAAGGAAGCCTTTTTAATGTTGCCTGGAAATTCAGAAAATTGGATAAGACAAAAAGCCTTGTTTCTGTACAAAGAAAATTCCTGTACAAATTATAATTATTAACTAAAGCATATTACTACAGCACTAGTTAGTGACAAGAACTGCAGTAGTTCATTGTATCATATTGCTTTCAAACTCAAAGTTTTACTTTCTTAATGTAATTTACACAACCATAAAGAAAATAATATGAGACATTTATTAACATAAGTTTAAAAGGAAAATAAGCCATGGAGATCAACTGTAGTTGATATGTTTCTGTGTTTCATTTCCTAAGTCATACAGATTTGAACTATTGGCAATAATATATTGGGAAGATTTCTAAGTGCTGTATCTAAAGTTTAGTGGAAAAGCAAACAGTGCATGGAGTTAGGATAAATAAGCAAAGAGATGTAGTTGGAAAAACTGAATCAAAGTGACTCAAATACAAGTTAGAGAAGGAAATGTGAAATAGAAATTGGAGATAAATAAATGGAATCAACAAATTACTTGGAAATTAGTCAGCTATCAGAAAATGTGGTCTATTTAAATAGCTATCTGGTATCTCCTTGCGAGATGAGAAATAAACAATTGCTACACTAAATTTCAAACAGCATTAAATTCCCTGTTAGGTAGTAAATGGAATTTATCCAAGTCTAGAAGAGGGAAGGATCTGTCAACATTTTTAAAAAGATGGTGGGTGAATTTGAGGACATGTTTATTTTGAACTCTAAGTTGATTGACAAAAATATTTGCACGTAAGTTTTGAAAATATGGATATCTCTGTGGTTGAGAATGAAAATAAAAAGCTTCTTATGTATAAGAGTAGTTTTTATTTTCTTTATATTTGACAGGACAAAAGGAAAATGAAGAACCAATCAATGGAGACAGAGTTTATTCTGCTTGGACTGACAGAAGACCCTCGGCTGCAAATTGTAATTTTCCTCTTTTTCCTTCTCAACTACATGTTAAGCCTGATGGGGAACTTCATCATCATCCTGCTCACTCTGCTGGATCCACGCCTCAAGACTCCAATGTACTTCTTCCTCCGAAATTTCTCCTTCTTGGAAATTTTATTCACAACAGTGGGGATACCACGATTCTTGATAACCATTCTGACTGGAGACAAAACAATTACCTATAATGGTTGTGCAACTCAATTATTCTTTTTTCTTTTATTAGGAGTTACAGAATTTTACCTTCTGGCTGCCATGTCTTACGACCGCTATGTGGCCATCTGCAAACCGCTGCATTACCCAATCATCATGAACAGTAAAGTCTGCTACCAACTTGTACTCAGCTCTTGGGTAACTGGATTCCTATTCGTCTTTCCCCCTTTGGTTTGGGGACTGAAATTGGATTTCTGTGCCTCCAGAACTATTGACCACTTCCTATGTGACTCTTCTCCTATCCTCCAGATCTCTTGCACAGACACTCGTGTCATTGAATTGTTGGCTTTTGCCTTAGCCGTGATAACACTGGTGGTCACGTTGTTGTTAGTGGTCCTCTCCTACACGTACATCATCAAAACCATTCTAAAATTCCCTTTCACTCAACAACAAGCAAAGGCCTTCTCCACCTGTTCCTCACACATGGTTGTCGTCTCTATTACTTATGGGAGTTGTATCTTTATGTACATGAAACCATCAGCAAAGGAAAGGGTGACTTTAACAAAAGGTGTAGCTGTGCTCAATACCTCTGTTGCTCCTTTACTGAATCCCTTCATTTACACCCTAAGGAACCAGCAGGTGAAAGAAGCCCTTAGTGGCATGCTTCAAAGATTGTGCTGTCTTCAAAAGAATGAGGCAAAATTTTTAACAAACAATGCTATTGAATGAGATACCTGAATCCAGACCCCTGTTGTGTTAGTCAGATGATGTCACTTCTGCCCTCTTCTTTCCTCACCCTCCTCCTTTCTGAGTAGACCTTCCTACTCAGTTTATTGCCTCTTTCAACCCAGAATACAAGATGTCAATGATGAACAGAAATATATCTTCTTACAAATGATTCAGTTTTATGTACTGAATACTATTTAAAAATGAAACCTGCTAGATATATTATTTAATTACTTAATATTTACATAAATACATAAATATATAGTTTTAAATATATATATGTATTTCTAATTGTGTCTGCTTTTAATAAGTTTACATTGCTACAATTGTATCAAAGAACCTGATAATTATTATACTATGTAATTAATATTATGATAGAAAAGGGAAAAAGAATCTGGTTAAGTTTGAAGATCAAAGCAGCCTTCCAATAGGAACCATCACTTATAGTGAACCTTGAATATGAACAAGTAAAAAAAGTTGCAAGACTGATGTAACCAGAGGTATAAAATAGGCAAAGGAATGAGGAATGTACCTTGAAGAAGTTTCATCCAGATAGTTATAATAATTAAAAATGCGGTACTTGTGTACGTTGTCAGTTTTTGTTTTGGGAAGAAACATTTCAGCTCCAAGCTTTTTTCTAGTTGCTTAAATTGCTTTATATTCTCTTAAGCCTACAAATGTTGTAACACATGATAGAAATTTAAAACATAATTAATTTATATCTTGGATGTGTGATTTTCCCATATATTTAAAAGAATTTGCAGAATGCAAATTTCCTTATCCTGCACTTACCCATTTTCTTAATTTTATCAAAGTATATCTGGTATACAATAGCATGCAATCAATTTTAAACAAAGCATTTGAATAAATATGTACACCCTTGTGACAATAAAAATAAAGAAATTCACACCATCACAAATAGTTCCCTTTGACTCTTCCCAGCCATTCCCATTTCTGTTATTATGTCCAGACACTCTGATGTCTTTTTAGTAACTATTGATTAATTTTGTCTTCTCTGAAATTTCTTATAAAATAAGTCATACAGCATAAATTATATGTATGGCTATTGAAGGCAGCCAATTCTCTCCCATCTGTACACGTCATTTAGCAAAATCACTGGTGCCCTTTTGTCGTAACCAGCTTTCCTCCTCTACACACAAAATTTAGTTTTCTTTTCCTCCTAGAATTATCTCCAGAATACTCTATTACTCCCTTTGCAACATTCTGCATTCTGAAATGCCAATCCATGAATTCCTCTCTCCTCCTACAATGTACTTTTACAAAAATCTATCTACCAAAATGTTATTAATTGGAAGGGGTTGTTTTCCTTATGTATTGGTGACTCTATTCTTCCCTCAAAGCAGGGAAGAATTTTCTTAGTATGAATTTTAGGCAAAGTTTAGGAAAAGAATACACGTGCAGGAACAACTTTCATATCCCAAGGCTCCATCTGAGCTCCAAAATCACTGATCCAACTCTAATTTTCATGCAGCAGGATGCAAGACAACTTCTGTACTAGTAGCTCATATAGTATTTTAGAATTTCAGCCATAAAAAAATGCTATAGTAGAGTACAGTGTCTTCCATCTCCCTCTGTCTTTGGTAACCTCATTGTGAATAAGCCTAATTAGTCTTGTATTACTCAGGGTTCAGTCAGGAAAGCAAACTTCTCTAAGTGCTCTGGGAATTATGGGTATAGTGTAGGAATTAAAACTTTTAAGACTGCTCAAAAAGCTGTGGGAGCAAAATCAGTAAAGTGGCTGCGGAATATTTGAGCCCCAGAGAGAAATTTGGGGAAAGTAATATCAAACCTCTCAGGTTGAAGCCTTGAAGAAAATGGCTCAGAGAAGCTTAGAGGGAAATGACAGGGCCTCTCAGGAATTTCTGAGAAAGTTCCTGCCAATAGTCTTAGCAGTGAAGTGGACCGTGCTAAAAGACTTGCAGAGTCTATGAATCTCCTCTCTGCTCAACAGTCTGGAAACAACACCTCTGTAGAGTAATAGCCTCTGTTTCTCTTCCAATTTCCACATTTTACACAAAGTCCCCTCACTGGCAAACTGAAAATTGGAACCATATAGGAAAGGGGGTTCTGCACTTAGAGAACAGCTAAGAACATCATGATGCTGTTGAGTGGACAACAGGAAATTCAGTACAGATTCCTAGAAAATAACCAAAGGTAGGGTCTCAGAAATTACAATTCATGGCTCCACTGGCCCTCTCCAAAGAATTATGCCAGTATTATCAGCATTATGAGCAGGATAAGGAGAACAAAGGGGAACTTGTGGTACTTATTTTTCATTCTACCCATTATATAGGACCATCTTTGAAGTTCCTGGATGTTATGAATGCTCAAATCCTGGAGTTCATTCATACATAGGAAAGCATAGTTTTATGGGGCGTAGTGGATAAGCTTCTGATTGAGGAAAGAATATAGTGAAAGAATATTAAAGTTAGGGCAATTAATTATTTCACTAGTAAAGAAATTTAATTTTTCATCTTCAAGAACAGGTCTAGATATCAAAGCTCGAGAATTATGTTTTAGGGAGAATAAGACTTCAACCAAAAAGCGCCCTTTGATAAATTATTACAAATCAACAAATCCAAGACCCCTGGAAAGAGAAATACGTATGTTCATTTGTTCATTCATTCATCACAGCAACAAATATTACAGAGCTCTAAGGTCTTGCAATTACAAAAGTGAGAATGACAGATATGCTCCTTGATATTAATATTTAGAGTTCAATGATCAGAGAGAGAGAGAAAGAGCCATACAGTCCATATTTCACAACAGAAGATTGCATCTGGATTTGAAACATATTACAGGAAACCTGAGAAGTTTATAGTCTGCCAAAACCCATTAACCAGGAGGAACTAGTTTCAATTACTAAAACATTAAATATCCTTTTCAATCTAGTAGATCATTCTGCTAAGCCAAGTGAACTTGGTATTCTAGGGTGGCGTTTGGTGTCTTCATAATCTCTGGGAAGGTTTATAATCTACAATTTACAGAGATATCATAAAACCACTTTGCAGAGTGTGACCTTGTGACCTTTGTTTGTGGTTAAAATGTTTCATTTAGGGTTACAATTTCCATGATTCAAACAATAATCCTGTTTTTGAGGGTCTGATATGCTTAAATGTGAAACTATCAAAAGAGATGGAAAAGAGAATGATGGCAGCAGATCACTGAAACAAAAATATTTTGTAAAAGTCTGAGAAGAATCATTCATTGGTAATAAGGATCATTATTTTAGTAATAAATAAAAACAGCATATGAATTTGGGAGCTAAATGAAAATTCTCTATTATTCTAAAGACCCATGGACAATGCATAATAAATCATAATCTAAATATAATCACTAACAACATGGGCCAGATGCATTTAATGCAGTTTTCAAAAAGGTGGGCATATTGTCATTATTATCATGAACAAAGGAGTGGTTTAAGGTAGAGATGTAGTTGTCTCTACCTCTCTGTACCTCTCTGATGCCAAGTTAATGGTTGGAATACCTGCATAAAGAAAATGCATCTTTCATGGCTGCATGCTTGTTAAAGTATTGAATTTGAAGACCCATAATAGTACTGACAAAGGAGAGGAGATTGTGCATTATTTCCTGGTGTCAGAAACATTTAATGTAATTATCCTAGGTGAAAAAGGAATTGGGAGCAGGCAAAAACTTAGTTTGAGAAGCAAATCTTGTATCATGATTTCTATATTGACACTACATTGATTAATTTTATAAGTTAATTAATAAAAGCTCTTGGGGTCATTTACACAGAAATCCCATATATTCTATGTGGTATTTATTCACCAAGATAATTCATTTTGTGTCAATACATATTTTAAAGTTCTACTGAGATAGGGTATATTATGAACTGCCTGAATGTACAGCGTAAAATGTGATAAACTTCGATAAATGTGTAAAATAGTTCATGTTTTCTAATACTTATAGAAAACTAAAACTGTCATAAAAATTAAAAAAATCAATATAAAACTGAAACCATCACTACCAAATGTTCCTTTTGCAACTTTATAATATCCTCTTACCACCCTTCTGCCACCCTCCTTCAGCCATCACTTATATGTTTTCTGTTCCTAAAGATTAGTTAGCAATTTCTAGAATATTATATGAATGGAATAATGCAGAATTATTTTTTATTGAACTTCTTTCACTCTGAGTTATTTTGAGATTAAATCGTGATATTACCTATACAGATAGTTCATTTTTCAATACATTTTTTATTGTGAAACATAACATATATTTGAAAAAGTGATAAATTTCAAAATACTCTTTAAGAGCAAATTTCAAAGTATGGTATTGGTTACAGTTCCACAATTTCATGTATTTCTTTCTAGCTGTTCTAATACATTAGAAACTAAACAGAAATATCTACATAATGATTTGGTAGTCATAATCATTTTTTAAATCCTAGCTTATCTATTACAGGAACACTTGATTGGGGCTTGGCATACTGTGGCAATTTACAATGTCTCACTGAAGCTTGCATAAGAATAACCTCCAGAACAGCCTCTCAACCCTATTTGAAATGTTGTAGCAAGTGAAACCTTATTTTGTTGCATTTCTTTTCCAATTTTTGGTCAAGAGGGATTTGTCAATCACACAATGCCAGGGCCAGGCTCATCCCTTTGAGTCATGTCCCACATTGCCAAGGAGACACACCCCTGGGAGTCATGTCCCATGTAGAGGGGAGGGTGATGCCTCAAGATTGAGGGCTTGGCTTATTAAATTGGGAGTCCCTAATGCTTGAGTGAGCATCAGGAATTTCCCAGGTGGGGAAGTTTAATAGTTCCATGTATTTTCTCCAGTCTCTCAGGGACTTTGCAAATACCTTTTTATTACCTGTGCAACATACTCCTGAATGTATCAGGGTATTGCCTTAAGCTATACAGAATTACAAGATTTCATTCCCTGTTCTAGACTCTATGTGTTTAGGATTTTTAAATAAACTGAGCAGATGAGTTAATTTAGATTGTGTGTTACAGAAAATTTAAATTTTTTACAAAATAAACATTTCTTCCTTTGTCTCACACAGAAGGTGAAGTTTCAAAATATAGACAATACCATCCTTTACCCTGTATTCTGATTTACCTTAGTCCCAACCAAATCAGCTTCATTCATTTCTCTAATTGAAGTCTGATCTCTTTTTTGGTTTCTTTAACAGTTGCTGTATGGAGTAATGCTGAGTTCCAGAGCTGCAGAACTCTGAGTGTTAGGTGCTGCACAGGTACCCAAAGTTCCAGGAAAATACCAGGCTATGCACATAGAGGAGAACATCTCAGAACTTAGAAATAGCACTTAAAACACAGGAATAAATGTGACTGCTATAAGAGCTTACAATCTAACTCCCAATTTTCTTATAAGTATTTTCCAAATGAGACCATACAATAGTTGTTCTTTCATTTCTGGCTTATTTTGCTCAACATAATGTTCTTAAGGTTCATTCACTTCGTTGCACACCTCATAACTTCTTTCCATTCTGTAGCCATACAATATTCTATCATATGTATACATCACAATTCACCCTTCCACTCATCAGTCGATGGACCCTTCAGCCACCTCCATCCATTTGCTACCACGAATAATGCCTCCATAAACAGCAGTGTGAAAATGTCAACTCAAGTCCCTGTTTTCAGTTCTTCTAAGTATATTCCCGGTAACAGGATTGCCTAATCATATGATAACCCTGTATTTTGTCTCCTGTCGATCTGCTATATTACTCTCCAGAGGGGCTGCACCATTCTGCTAATCTACCACATTGAATAATTATACCTCTCTCTCCACCTTTTCTCTAATGGTTGAATCTTTCTGTTTATTCTATCCAAAATAAACATTCAATATCTCACGGTATCCTCACTGAGTTTATACAATCATCATCACTTTCAATTTTAGACACTTTTCACTGCTCCAAGGAAATAAATAAAAGACACACAGACACACACCAAAGAGAAAACCCAATTTATCCTAGTATTGGTGTGGTACTAGTGAGGTATTCCTGTTAAATATAGTCCAAAGCATGCAATAGGTAGTTTTTCCCATGTACCACTCTATTATTAACTCTTTGTACAAATGTATAACTTTGAAGTACTTCAGGAAAGAATTTATATATATTTGTAGTGCTAATTGGTGAGATGCATGACTTTAAATACCTTTCAATCATATTCACTTTCAATACAGCACTATTACTTATAATCCCACTAATGAATTATCATCACCTCTATCTATTCCCACACATTTAAATTCCCATTTATCTATTTTTTTCTTTCATTTATTGCTCTTTGAGTGTAAAGTCTAAGAAACTACAACCTATCACTAGATTTTGAAGATGTTCCATTCTTTTTCTTCTAGGAATTTTATGGTTCTGGTCCTTATATTTAGGTCATTGGTCCATTTTGGGTGAATTTTTGAAAAGGATAGGAGATAGGGCTCCTCTTTAATTCTTCTGAATATGGATATCCAGTTTTCCCAACACCATTTATTGAAGAGACTGTTCTGTCCCAGGTGGACTTGGGAGGCTTGTCAAAAATCAGTTGACCATAGAGCTGAGGGTCTATTTCTAACCTCTCAATTGGATTCTATTTATCATTATGTCTATCTTTGTGACAGTACCATGCAGTTTTGACAACTGCTGTTTTATAATATGCTTTAAAGACAGGAAATATGATACCTCTCACTTCATTATTCTTTTCCAAGGAGTTGTTTTACTATTCAGGCACTTTACCCTTCAAAATAAAATTGATAATTAGTTTTTCCATTTCTGCAAAGTAGTCTGTTGGAATTTTGATTGGTACTGCATTGAATCTGTAGATCAAATTTGGTTGAATTGACATCTTAACAATATTTAGCCTTCTAATCCATGGACATAGAATATTTTTCCATTTTTCATGTATTCTTTGATTTCTTTTAGCAATGTATTCTAGCTTTCTGTGTACAGGCCCTTTATTTGGAACAATCTTGATTCTTTTAGATGCTGTTGGAAATAGAATATTTTTCTTGATTACCTCCTCACATAGCTCTTTATTATTGTATAGAAATACCATTGATTTTTGCATGTTGAACTTGTATCCTGCTACTTTGCTGAACTTGTTTATTAGCTCACGTAGCTTTGTTGTCATTTTTTTCTGGGTTTTCAAATTATAGGATCATATGATTCACAAATACTAGCAGTTTTATTTGTTCCTTTTCAATCTGAATGCATTTTATTTCTTTTTCTTGCCTAATTGCTCTGGCTAGAACTTCTAGAACAATGTTGAATAACTGGTGACAGCAGGCATCCTTGTCTTGTTCCTGATCTTAGAGGGGACATTTTCAGTCTCTCATCATTGAGTATGATGTTACCTGTGGGGTTTTCATGTATTCCCTTTATCATGTTGAGGAAGTTTCCTTTGATTCCTACCTTTTGAAGTGTTTTTATCATGAAAGGATGCTGAATTTTGTCAAACGGCTTTTCTGCATCAATTGAGATGATCATGTGTTTTTTCTCTTTTAATTTGTTAATGTGGTGTATTACATTAATTGATAGTCTCATGTTGAATCACCTTTGGATACCTGGAATAAAACCAACGTGGTCATGGTGTATAATTATTTAATATGCTGTTGAGTATTTTGCAAGTATTTTGTTGAGTTTTTTTTTTTTTTTTTGTACAGAGTTAGACATGGGTTTAAAAGGAGTTACTTATAGGAGATGGCTTGTTCCATGGTGGTGGCAGGCCAGGAAAAAATGGAAATTAGCATTCCACAAAAGAAGGGGTTAGTTTATAAAGGTTAGGATAAGAAGAGTATGGACACAAGGGTGTGGAGATTGTTATCAATAGTGATTAGGGAAGGGGAGTTTCAATGTTTTGCTAACAATACATTTTTTCCTCCCCCGGGGAGGTCTGATGATTTTTAAGTTCTGTTCAGGTCAAGTAGGCAGCTCTGTGAAATCACCATGGAGGGGAGAGGGCCTGGGCCCTGGGTTCCCAAAATCCCTCCCCATGTAGCAGACTACATTGACTATAGGACAGACTTTGCGTCCATAGAGAACAGAACACTAGAAACCTTTCTCCTCCCCCCGCCCCGAGAGAGAAAAACTTCACAAAGAGATGCTGCCATGACCAAGAAAGGTTAAACCATTTAGACAAGGAGTCTACTGATAATTGTTGATTTCTGCCAGGCCAGTAGGATATTCCATGGAGTCCTATTCATAGGGTCACAGTCCAAGAAAGGCCAGTAGTACCTAAAGGTGGTAAGTCCATGAAAACCCAACATTGGGTTCAACTGTAGGCATGAGTACTGGGGAGGCTCACCGCACAAGGTCTTTGCTAGACAAAAATGATAGATGTTTATGGGGAATAATAAGGGAAAATTTCTGCTGATTTAACAAAATACATGCCAGAATTCCACTGGTTGATAACAAGGTAGCACACAGAAGAACAATATGGGAAGGTTTTAGTTACCAGACATTCTCCCTCTGCAAATCTTGAGAGTTTTCTACCATTATATTAATTATTAACCTGGACATAAGAAAGGTCCACATAGTCATGCATAAAGTTCCCATGGGAATAGGAGGGCCTGGATTGGAGATAAAAGATTTTAATAAGCATTTAGGTCTTATTACAATATTTTGGGTAACTCCTATTCCCCAGGGACTTAGGATACCTAACCAACATGGCTGCATAGGCCAGCACCAAGGCCAATTGACCTCATTTTCCCTGTTTTTTATGGTCTGAGGCACAGCAACAGCAAATTATTTCTATTTCCTCACTTAGACTGTGAAGTGGCTTGCCCTCTAGCTTGGATTTTTTTTAATTAAATTCAGTTTTGTTGAGATATATTCACATACCATACAGTCATCCATGGTGTACAATCAGCTGTTCATAGTATCATCATATAATTATGCATTCATCACCCCAATCTATTTTTGAACATTTTCTTTACATCAGAAAGAATAAGAATAGGAATAAAAAATAAAAGTAAAAAAGAACATCCAAATCATTCCCCTTTCCACCCTATTTTTCATTTAGTTGTCCCCATTTTTCTACTCATCCATCCATACACTGGATAAAGGGATTACAATCCACAAGGTTTCCATAATCACACTGTCACCCATTATATAGCTTGGATTTTTATTGTTTGCATTTGTCCCATTGGCATTTCAACAAGAGCTAGGGCTGCAGCTTTCAGTGTGGAGTTCATGTGGGTTTGTGCCTGATAAAACTTTTTTTTGTAGAGATTTTATAGCCCATTGCCCATGCTTGGGTCATTTGTCAGTGAAAGGGGTCCCCTGATCATTATTTGTGTAGGTATGCCATACAGAGTACACACATTTTCCAAAGTGCTAATAGCCTGCTGCTTCATCTCCCCCACTGGGAAAGCTAACAAAGTTCCATAGCAATGTCTATGGCAGTAAAAGCACACCTCAGCAACAAATGGTGACCATAGTAGCCCACATGTTCCATCTGGCATGGTAGCCTATAAGATTGACAAACAGCACAAAGGGCACTCTTTAGTGATGTCCACAAACTGCTAGCAATAGTTATCTTTCATTATTGGCAGACATCCCAGATGTATTTTCACAATTCTTTTCATTTCAACAGCTACCCCAGGTGCAGCAACTTTAGCTGTTGAATCCTCTATATAGGACACTGGTCTCAGAGTCTCATGCATTTCTGCATTCAGAGGGCTGGTATTGAACATGGTGTACTGTATCAGGTAGGCTTTCCATTTGGTAAGTGTGCTCAGTTGGGCACTTCTGGTGCATGATTTAGAAACCATGTTGGTTATCCACCCCTCAGTAGGGTGGCTGTTTTCAAGGTGTGTGGGCATCTTTGCATTAGTCCCTGCACTTTCAATAAGGCATTATATGCAGCACACAATTGCTTTTTTTAGGGGATTGTATCTCAGTTCTTCCCCTTTCCATAATTGTGACCCAAGCCAAGGGGCATTCATTTAGAATTTTGCCTCTGCCACAGACCCCACCCAAAGACAATAGTAGTGCTAGCTACTACTATTCAATTCACAGGGCAGGTCTGAATCTACCCTCCTTCCCCTGTGCTTGTGCCTGTGCTATCACCTCTTTTGCATTTTAAAATGTGGCTTTGGGGGAAGTGTCCATTCCCAGAAATAGCCTTTTCCAATCAAGACATACAAAGGTTTTAACATTTGGGCTAAGTGAGGAACAAAGGTCTCCAATACCCCAACAATCCCAAGAAAGCCATTAGTTGTATTGGCATTTGCAGCACCTTAAAGAGAGTTATTGGTCAGCAAAATAGAATTATACTTGTAGGACTTTTCCACTTGGCCAAGTCCTTTGCCACAAGACCATGACAGATTGTCAGGCTATGTACATAGCCTTCAGGAAACATAGTAAAAGTCCACTGTGGGCCTCCCCAAGAGAAGGCAAATGCAAGCTGGTGTGATTTCCCTAGGGAGATAAGAAGATGGCTTGTTTCATGGTGGTGGTGGGCTTAGAAAGGTGGAAATTAAGGCTCCACCTTGTTGAGTATTTTTACCTCTAAATTTATTACAGAGATTGGTCTGAATTTTTCTTTTCTTATAAATTTTTTATCTGGCTTTGTTATTGGGATGACGTTGGATTCATAGAATGAGTTGGGTAGTGTTTCCTCTTCTTCAACTTTTTGGTAGAGTTTGAGCAGAAATGGTATTAACTCTTCTTGGAATGACTGGTAAAATTCACCTGTGAAGCCATCTGCTCCTGGGATTTTCTTTCTTCATGAGTTTATTTTGCACACAAATGTTAATAACAACTTTATTTATAACAGCTATTTGGGGCAATAAGTCACAAACTGGAAATAACATAAATGTAATCATCAGGTGAATGGATAAACGAATTGTGATGTATTCCATATAATGGAATACTACTCTGCAGCACAAAGGATTGAACTACTGATAGACAACTGAATAATCTCAAAATAATTATGCTGAATAGAAGAAGCCATACAAGAAAGAGTACATACTGTATGGTTCCATTTATTTAAAATCCTGGAAAATGCAAACTAGTGTTCAGTAATAGAAAGGATATCAGTGGTTGCCTGGAGTATGTGGGGGAGAGTGATGCAGGGAAGGATTACAAGGGGGTACAGGGAAACTTTTGGAGGTGATGGGCATGTTCTTGACCTTGATTGTGCTGATAGTCTCATGCTTGTATACATCTCAAAACTGTACCCTCTAATTGCACAGTTTATTTTAAGTCAATTATACCACAGAAAGGTATTAAAATTTTATGAAGGGATAGCCCATGTGGGAGGGATACCATGTGCCAGGTGGTGTTACAAATGTGTGAAAGGCATTCTTCCCTTTAAACCTCAATATAAACTCATTTTGTTTATTTTTCCCTTTTACAGATGAGAATACCAGGGCTTAGGGAGGTTATTACTTGTCCAACACTACCCAATTATTACATGACAGTCTGACCTTTTACTCTTTCACTATTTTTTTAATTGAGATTCTTCACAAACCTTACAATTATCCAAAGATCCAAAGTGTACAATCAATTGCCCATGGGGCCACCATACAGCTGTGCATCCATCAACACAATTACTTTCTTTTTTCAGTTTTTAGAACATATACATTACTCCAGAACAGAAGTAAGGACAAAAAAAGGAAACTCAAATCCTCCTATATCCATAGCTATCCCCCCTCTATTATTGATTCATAGTATTGGTATAGCACATTAGTTACTGTTGATTAAAGAATATTAAAATACTAATTGTAGTATATAGTTTGCAATAAGTATATATTTTTTCTTATATCCCTCTCTATTATTAACTTCTGGTTATAGCATCATACACTGGCTCTAGTTCATGAGAGAAATTTCTAATATTTGTACAGTTAATCAGAGACATTGTCCACCACAAGATTCACTGTTTTATACATAACCATCTTTTAACCTCCAACTTTCCTTCTGGTGACATACATGACTCTGAGCTTACCTTTTCCACTGCATTCACAGACAATTCAGCACTGCTAGTCATTCTCACAATGTGCTGCCATCACCTCTGTCCACTTCCAAACATTTAAGTTCAACCTACTTGAACATTCTGTTCATAATAAGCAACTGCTCCCCATTCTTGAGCCCTGTTCTATATACTGATAACTGATATTTCATTTCTGTGAGTTTAGTTCATATCAGTGAGACCCTACAATATTTGTCCTTATGTGCCTGTCTTATTTCACTCAATACAGTGCCCTCAAGGTTTCTTCATCAACCCATTTTTTAAGATGGTTTAGAACATACACCATACATTCAGTCCTAAGTAAACAATCAATGGTTCCCTGTATAGTCATGTATTTATGTATTCACCACCATCACTACTATCTATATAAGGACATCCATCTCCATTTCTTCCACAAAGAAGGAGGAAGAGTCAAAGAAGATAGAGAAAAAAGAAAAAGAAAAAAGAGACAAAACAAAAACAGCAACAAACTTTATAGCTAGGAAGCAACAAAAGGAAAGTTAGCATTAAACTAAAGTAGAATAAAGAGACAACATCACCAATGCCAAGGGCCCCATAACCCTCCCCTATGACCCACCAGTGCATTTAGGTTTGGTATATTGCCTTTGTTATATTAAAGGAAAGATATACAATGTTTCTGTTAATTATAGTCTCTAGCTTGCATTGCTTGTATTTTCCCCCAATCCCACCCTATTTTTAATACCTTGCAATGTGGACATTCATTTGTTCTCCCTCATGTACAAACATATTCGTACCTTTTATCACAATCATTGAGCATCCTAGGTTTCACTGAGTTATACAGCCCCAGTCTTTATTTTTCTTCTTTCCTTCTTGTGTCCCACATGCCCCTAACCTTCCTTTTTCAACCACACTCACAGTCATCTTTGTTCAGTGGACTTACATTGCTGTGCTACTATCTCCCAAAATTGTGTTCCAAACCTCTCACTACTGTCATTTCCTTTCTGTCTGTAGCACTCCCTTTAGTTTTTCCTGTAGAGCAGGTGTCTTGTTCACAAACTCTGTCATTGTCTGTCAGAGAATATTTTAAATTCTCCCTCATATTTAAAGTACAGTTTTGCCAGATATAGGATTCTTGGTCAGTGTTTTTTTTTTCTCTTTTAGTACCTTAAATATATCACACCACTTCCTTCTTGCCTCAATGGTTTCTGCTGAGAAATCCACACATAGTCTTAGCAAGCTTTCTTTGTATGTGATGGCTTGCTTTTCTCTTTCTGCTTTCAGGATTTTCTCCTTATCTCTGATATTTGATAATCTGATTATTAAATATCTTGGTTTAGGCCTGTTCAGATATATTCTATTTGGGGTACACTGCACTTCTTGGATCTGTAATTTTATGTCTTTCCTCTATTATTGCTTCTGCCCCTTTTCCCTTCTCTTCTCCTTCTGGGACAACAGTGACATGTACATTCCTGTGCTTCATGCTGTCATTCAGTTCCCAGAGACATTGCTCATATTTTTCCATTCTTTTCTCTGTCTTTTGTGTGTAGACTTTCAGATGTCTTGTTATCCAGTTCCTGAGTGTTTTCTCCTGCCTCTTGAGATCTGCTGTTGTTTGTCCCCATTGTGTCTTTCATTTGTTGTGTTGTGCCTTTCATTTACATAGTTCTGCCAGTTGTTTTTTATAACTTTTGATTTCTACCTCATGTACACCCAGTATTTTCATTATATGATTCATCTTTTTTGCCATAACTTCCCTAAACTTTTTGAATTGTATTAGCATTAGTTGTTTCAATTCCTGTATCTCAGTTGAAGTGTAAGTGTGTTCCTTTGACTGGGCCTTAACTTTGTTTTTCTTAGTGTAAGTTGTAATTTTCTGTTGTGTAGGCATCTGATTTCCTTGATTATCCCAATAAGGTTTTCCCAGACCAGAATGGGCCCAGATCTCAGAAGAGGGCAATATTCAGTATCAGGTCTCCCTGAGAGTGTATCTTAGAAGACTGATACACCCTTTGAGGCCTCAAGCCACTGTGCTTTTCTGTCCAGCAGGTGGCACTGGTCAGCCTGTCACTCCAGACTGGTGTAAGGAGGTATGGCCCATGGCTGTTTTCCCCCAGGTTCTGGGGTATGGTTCTGAATGGAAGGTGGGTAGTAGAGCTTGGAACCACCATTTTCCTCTTAAGGAAGACACACCCCCTGGGGAGATATTATTTGCATTCAAATAGTCTCTCTGACTCTGCTATATCCACATTTGGCTGAGCCAGAGACCTGTGAACTGAAAATGGCTGAGGCTTTCTCCATTGAGATGAAAAAAGGATAGAAAGTCCCCCTTCATGGCCAGTCCACAGCCACCCTCAGTTTCACCCATTGGCCAGAGTTAGCACCTGGTCCTCTGGACTCTCCCTCCCTCCCAGAGAGTTCCTCCAGCTCTCCAAGGTCAGTCATCACCAAAAGCCTCTGCTTGTTGGAGATTTGTAGTTTGTATTGAGCAATCAGCATTTGTTAATTAAAACCTCAGTTGTTGCTGGGCTGAGGTATAGTTGTTTGTTCAGAGAGTGATGCTGTCTAGCACAGCAAGGCTTTGCTGTTTGGGCTGCCATGGGGGAGGGGCTCTTGGCTCTGGTCTGCAGTTTTTACTTACAGATTTCAGGATTCCTGCCAATCCAGTTTGGTGTATGATGTGTGGACACTCACATTTGGCCCCCAGCATTTATTACAGATTATTTTCTAGTTTTTCCTGGTTGTTTATTAGTTGTTCCAGGGGGACTAACCAGCTTCCACTCCTCTCTGTGTCACCATCTCCTTGCAACTCCTGTTCAGAAGTTTTGATGACTGATTTGACATCTTTACTTGTGATTGGTTTGTTGAGGGCTTCTGTTTCTTCTTGAGTCAGTGTAGGCTGTTTGTTTTTAGGAAGTTGTCCATTTTGTCTAGGTTGTTTAGTTTTTTGGATGTCATTGTCCATGGTAACCTTTTACGATCTTTTTTATTTCTTCATGGTCCATGGTAATGCCCCCTCCATTCTTGTTTCTGATTTTATATTTAAAGCTTCTCTCTTTTTGTCTGTCAGTGTAGCTAGATTTTATCAATTTTTGTGATCTTCTCAGAGAACCAACTTTTCGTTTTATTGATTCTATTATTTTTTGTTCCCTTTTCATTAATTTCTTCTCTAATCTTTGTTATTTCTTTTCTTCTGCTTCCTTTGGGAGTACTTTGCTGTTTTTTCCTCCAGTTTCTTCAGTTGTTTAGTCTGGTCATTTGTTTTAGCTCTTTCTTCCTTAGTAATGAAGGTGTTTAAGGTTAGAAATTTCCCTCTCAGCACTGCCTTCACTCCACCACATAAGTGTGGATACATTGTGTTCTTGTTTTCATTAATCTCAAGATATTTACTGATTTTTCTTGAATTTTTTTTGTCCTAATGATTGTTTGAGTGTGTTGTTTAACCTCCATTTTTTATTGATTTCCAGCTCCATTCCATTATGATCAGAGAAGGTGCTTTATATAATATCAAACTTTTTAAATTTATTAAGAACTGTTTTGTGCCCAAGCATATGTTCTATCCTAGAGAATGTTCCATGAGCACTTGAGAAGAATGTATATCCTGCTGTATTGGGGTGCAATGTTTTATATATATATTAGGTATAGTGCATTTATCGTATTAATTAGGTTCTCTGTTTCTTTATTGATCCTCTGTTTATATGTCATCTCTATTACAAAGTGGTGTGTTGAGGTCTCCCACTGTTATGGTAGAGTCATCTATTACTCCCTTCAGTTTTGCCAGTGTTTGCCTCATACACTTTGGGGCAACTTTATTAAGAGCATAAATATTTATGATTGTTTTTTCTTCTGTGGACTTGCCCCTTTTGTTAATATATAGTGTCCTTCTTTATCTCATAATATTTTTGCATTTAAAATCTATTTTGTCCAATATCACTATAGCATCCCAGCATTTTTTTTGGTTACTGCTTGTGTGGAATATCTTTTTCCATCCTTTCACTTTCAACCTATTTGTGTCTTTGGTTCTAAAATGAGTTTTTGCAAACAGTATATAGATGGATCATATGCCAGTCTATGTCTTTTGAATGGGGAGTTTAATCAATTAACATGCAAAGTTATTACTATAAAGGCAGTCCTTAATTCAACTATCATTTCCTATGGTTTTGGTCAGTTTTATTTTCCCCTCTCTTTTTACCCTTTATGTTATCTTACCAATACTTTTCAATTGTCTACCCTACTCTGGAACTCTTTACCTTGTCTTTTCTTTTCAGCCAGCAGAATTCCCTTTAGTAGTAGTCCTTGTAGAGCCAGTCTCTTATTATCAAACTCTCTCAGCTTCTGTTTATTTGTGAATATTTTAAACTCCCCCTTATTTTTGAAGGACAGCTTTTCTGGATAGAAAATTGTTGGCTGGTAATTTTTCTCTTTTAGTTTCTTAAATGTATCACACAACTGACTTCTTCCTCCAGTGTATCTGATGAGAAATCAGCACTTAGTTTATTTGGCTTCCCTTGTATGTAGTGAATCATGTTTCACTTGCTGTTTCAGAATTTTCTCCTTCTCTTTGGCATTTGACAGTCTGATCACTATTTGTCTTGCAATGGATATATTCAGATTTTTTCTGTGTGGAGTACATTGGGCTTCTTGGATTTGTATATTTATGCCTTTGTTAAGGGCTGGGGAATTTTCAGCCAATATTTCTTTAAATATTCTTCCAAGCCCTTTTTCCTTCTCTTCTCTTGCTGGGACACCAATGATGCATATGTTTGCATGCTTTGTGTTGTCAAACATTTTCCTGATATCCTGCTAAATTTTTTTTCCATTATTTTCTCCATTTGTTTTTTCATCTGTTTAAATTCAGTTAATTTGTCTTCTAGCTTGCTGACTCTTATGCCTCTTCACATCTGCTATTGCACTTCCCCGGTATATTTTTAATATAATGTCTTTGTTTTCCATGTCTGCTATTTTTCTAGGTATTCTTTCAAATTTTTTTTTGTACTCTTCTAGTGCTTTCTTAGTATTCTTTGTCTCTTTATACACATTTTTCCTCCAGTTTTTTGGATTAAGTTAGGAGATTTGTTTGCACATCTTTGATTAGTTGTTTCAGATTCTGTGTGTCCTCCAACTTTTTATTCTGTTCCTTTGGCTGGGTCATTTCTTCTTGAGTTTTACTGTGTGTTGTGATTTTTTGCAAATCCAGTCATCTGATTATTTTGATGGGTCTATTCTGAAAGTTAGTTTCTCTCTCATCTAGGAATTAGTTGTTACCTGGATTTGTTTTAGGGCACTGCTTTGACAGTTGGGTTTTCTCTGTTTCTCCACCAAAACAGGGTTGAGTATCCATGCAGGGGGAGGGGGGGTAGATCAGCTCTGATAGGTTTGGTATAGGGTCTGGAGAGTCTCTGAAAAGTCTTGTAATTTTCCCCTGCATTTTCTAGCCTGTCCAAGAGATAGCACTCTTTGGTGACTTAATAATCCTCAGAAGTAGTTGACCTCCTAGAGGCCACTGCATCTGACCAGATGGAGCTGAACCTGAGGGTTCTATGTTCTCACTTCACTGGCCAAAATTTGGCTCAGTGTGGGACTTTATACCCCACTGTACTTGTGGCAGAGGACTCCCCCAGCCACTGCAGTCTGGAGCCATCCCCCAGGCATGGATCAGACAGCTCATTGCTGTTTCCCACACTGTTGGGTGATTGGCACCAGGACCCATGGATAGAATTACCGTCTCTGTACACATTTCTCAGTGTCTTCTTCCCTCACTGACCTTGGCCTGGACATGTCCTCCCCTGTCTCTGGGTCACCAAACAGTTGATTTTGTCAGTTTTTTCCTGGCTACTTGTTCTTTGGAGAAATATTATTCTATTTCCTCCCTAATGTTCATTTTGGAAACTTTCCCTGGTTGTTCTTTTGTATTCTGTCCTCCCCAGCAGCTTAAGTCCTGCCATAGATCCCTGTAGGTTTGAGTCTTTGTGTATGACTATAGGTAGGGATCTGTCTTACTGCTGTGAGAGATTTTATACTCTGTGTCACTGGTGGGAGGTGGGAGGTATCCCAGTTGCTGCCTCTGGGAAATTTCTGAGCTATGTGGGACAAAGTAAGGGGGACAGAAGTTTACTATCTGATATTTTTCTCGTTCTTTGATTCAGTGTTCTGAACAAGTGAGAATTGTCCTTTTATTTATTTATTTTTTTGCTTAATTTCTTGGGAGGGGTTTTCAGTATCAGTCTTATGTTGCATTTTGATGACATTCACCATCCCATGCAATTTTAGCTTAATTTCCCTGTTGACTAATAATTGAATCATCTTTTTAATGCTTATTTGTCATTTGTATACTTTATCCTGGTAAATTATTTAAAATTTGCCATTTTTTTATGTGGATTGTCTGCTTTTTAATATTTTTTAACCTTTTTTTGGTGTGTTTTATAGACCAGTCCTTTTTCAAGATATGTGATTTGTATATATTTTTCCCTAGTCTAACTCTTGTTCTTTCATTCATCAATGTCTTTTGAAGAGTAGTTCATAATTTTGGTAGAGTTGAACTTATCTCTTTTCTTTTGTGGATTATGCTTTGCCTAACCCAAGGTCACAAAGATTTTCTCTTATGTTTCCCTATAGAATTTTTATGATTTTAGATTTATATTTGTATTAATGATCCATGTTGAGTTAATTTTATATGGTATGTGGTATGAATCATGGATGATAATTTGGCATATTGATGGCCAACTTTTCCAGCACTACTTGTTGAAAATGCAGCCACCAAAAACAAAGAACTTTTAGTCCCCAAATCTTAATACTATTGAGGTTGAGAAGCTGTGATCCAAACAAACAATTTTTCCTCACTAAAAGCATTTTCAAGCTCAAGTATGAATAGATCTGTAGAACCCTGAGGGTCTTGGTTGTTTTCTAGTTATCAAGTTCAATCTGAATGTTTACAGGGAGGTCTGGTCTAAGTTAAAATTGCCTCTGGTATTACCAAGGATCAAAAGAGAGAGCTACATAGCTGCTAATTATGTCTATCCCCATAATTATGATAATTTACAATTACTCTTCCTTCTAAAAACTGATAATTAGCTATAAAACAGTTTACACTTGGAACTATCAGCAAGATTTAACAGTGATTTTTAAATAATGCCTTCAATTACAAGATGGAAATTTGATCCTGTGATGGAAACAGAATTATAATTATTTGCTACCAGTGTTATCAGTGCCTGGTAAAAACTAAGCAGAACTGAATCGAACACAAATTACATCTTAATATTGTATTATAGTACACCAGAATATTTTTCTGACTTTTCTATAATACTTTAAATCAGATTTTGAATAAGTACAGATTGTGACAACATTTATTATGGCAATAAGAAATTTAAATCAATTTTATTCATGAAGATGTCTTAGAAATGTGATAATGGCAATAACAATGAAGATGAAGATGGAGATAAAAATGAAGATATGTTGGTTTTCCTGGTGAAGAAAGTCTTAAATCATTGACTGTGTACATGGTCTAAGCAAAGTTACCTGGGGTTAGGCCTGGATTTCCTCAGGGAAGAAATGAATACATGAAATGCATTGCCATGCTGAAAATTAAATGACATTATAATTTTACACTTTAAAAACACAATACAAACCTTTATAAAAAAGAAGAGATTTTTATAAGGAGTGAAGGAGAAATACAGATGTAAAAATGAAGCTGTTTCAGATGTATTAAAAAAAAAAGAATTTCCTCTACTCTACAACTTTCTCTCTGCCTCTGTTATCTTTTCTTTTTCTCTCCTACTCTCTCCTCACCCTGTTTTAATCTTGATGCATGAGTATTACAAAAATTTAATAAAATTAAAATTTGGAAGCAAATTGTTTCTCCACAGAAAATGAAAAAACAAGTGTCTTAATTCAAAAGCAAAGGTAGTTGTCAGAATTGCCATATACTGAGGAACAGCATGCCTCAGGTCATAGCGATGACTGCTTGGAAAGCTCAGGCACTTCTGCCTTTCCACTGGAAAAATGCTCTTGAGAGGATCAGTTGAAAATGTACACCAAGGAGGAGCTTTTTGGATGACATGAGAAAATAACTATTCTACTTAACTCCATTTGGGGAGATTAAATGCAGGGTTACTTGGAAAGTGGGAGGACAAAGTTCCAGGACCTGATGAAAACAACATTAACACTTTCTAGAGTGAGGATTTCCACAATTTGGAGAAAGTCTTCAAAAATATGGATATCTAGGGAAGAAGAGGAAGACAGTTCTGATTATACACTTTATTACATTAGTCAATCAAATATTCAAGAGCAATAAAATAGAACATGCATAATTTGTTACTGTGTATAACCTGTGGCATTATTCCTAAAGCTCAGACAAAAACAAAACATTTTTTTCCTTTCTTGGACTTTCTGAGATTGAGTTTGATTACAGGTAAACTGTGTGTATATATACATGTATGTGTGTGTGTGTGTGTGTGTGCGCGTGTGTGTGTGTTGCTTGTGGCAATGACATATATATTCCGTGAGGGAAAAGAGGGATGGGAGGTTGAAGGAAGAACCTGGTGTTACAACATTTCTCAATTCCCTAATGATAAATTCATGACTGAAGAGTATTTTTTTAAAGTGACCTATTAGTATCAAAACCAGATGTTAATATCTATCAAGCAAGAAAGGCTGCAAGTTAAAATCAAAACAAACAAATATCCTAAAATGTCTGCTTCTAGGTTTATCTTGAATCCTTACTTGATTGAAAAATCTCTTCCTTTTTTTTGGATATCTGTGCATCTTTGTGATTTCTATGTCACTGATAATTATTTGAGGTGATTTGAAAACACTTGCTTAAGGTCATTTAATGCATATTTAGTGAGGGTTGAAGTAGAGAGTGCATAATCCAGAGAACGTAATCTCAGATCCTCCCACTCCATTATCACCACAATCTAAAAGCTTAATAAAGTCTCTTATTTCTTTCTTCTAAATTTCTCTGACTCTATTACTCAATTCTAGACCCATGTTCACATAGATATACTAAGCTTCAACATTTCTAAAAAGTTTAAACAATGATCCCTTGTTACTCTGAGTCTAAAACAGACCATTTTCCATTTTCAATCATTGTTGGAGTCATCCTCCTTAAATATACAAGCTGTACATTAATGTTTCCATCTTAAACACACTTTCCATGACTTCTCTTTGTTGGAAATGCCAGGTAATGAGCAGTACCTTAAAATAAACTGAGCTACATATTAAACATGGGATTCATTGTTTGTACACCATACTCATTGACTTGGAAGCAAGAGGAATGAAAAATTGAAATATATTTATAAAACTATCTAGGTGATTCTTATAAACAAAAAGCTGTGGAAATTACTAACAGTATGCCGAAGTCCAAAATACTTTTCTGGCACATGTATCACTTCATTTTCAGCACTAAAACCTCTCCAGATTTATTGGCCCTTCTACTTTTACACAAGCATTATATTAGTTTTGTTAAGCTGCAGTCACAAACACCACACACTGGTTTTCACTTAAACAACAGGAATTTATTTGCACATGGTTTCAGAGACTAGAAGACTTGCTTGCTCCCTCCACGGTCAGTAGTATTCTGACTGGATAGCAGCTATTGGCTTCTTTTACTTTTTGGTCACAGGATGACGTCCTTGCCTTTCTTTTTGGTTTTAATTGACTTCTGGTTTCCACTTATCTCAATTGCTTTCCCTCTCTGTGACTGAATTTCTTCTGCTTAAAAGGACTCCCATTAATCTGGATTAAGACACAACTTCATTCAGGTGGGCCACACATTGACTGAAATAACTTCTGCAAGAGATACTATTTACAAAGGGTTCACACCCAGAGAAATGAGGATCAAGACCAAGAGCATGTCTAAATTGGGGTACAAAGTTCAATCTGCCAAACACATCAAACATTACTTGCATCAGAGTCTTGAACCACTCAATAAGATTTATTCCTATCTGAATGGTAAACAGTTCTAACAGCATTAAACCAATGACTGAACTATGGTATCAGGATTACATTGCTTTACTTTACATAAGGAGAAACTGTGGCATGAAAATTTTGAGTAATCTGTGCAGTGTCACACAATGTGTATGGAGAAAAACCTTTACTAATTCTATGGCTGCATGTCTCAAAACCTTGTTTTAATACCCACAGATGTAGAATCATTCCATAAGCCTGTCTCCATGTAACATCTTTGTGTGATTTACTTATGTTTCTGTGTCAGTCTTCTTTCCTTATGAATATTATTAACCTCATTATAATTATTAATTTATCTTAGAAGGCCTCTCTGATTTCCAAAATTTCTTAAATTTCTTTTCTATTGCATAATATTTTTGTAGACTTTTGTTACAGCCCTAATTACACACTGTGCTCGTTTGAATCTATTATGGCCCCCATAAAGACCATGTACTTTAATGTGGTCTTGTAGGGGCAGACTTTTTAGACTTTGGATTAGGGTGGTACCTTTTGATTAGGTTGTTTTCATGGACAGCTGACCCACCAAACTGTAGGTGAGAACTTTTGATTAGATCATTTCCATGGAGGTGTTAGCCTACCCAAGCAGGGTGAGTCTTGATTAGTTCACTGGAGTACTTTAAGGGATGTCATGGAGAGGAGAAGCTGAGAGAGACATTTTGGAGAGAAGCTAAGAGCTGACACTGACCCAGATGCTTGGAGATGCAGACAGAAAGATGTTTGGATATGCTGAGATGAAACCCAGAGTTTGCCCCAGAAAAGCCAAGAGAGGATTCCTAGATGGATAGAGAAAAACACCCCAGGAGAACCAAGCAGACAGCTGAGAGAAGCTAAGAGAGACAGAAGGCCAGAGACACTTTGGAGAAAGCCACTTTGAAATACAACCTCGGAGGAAAGAACCAGCAGATGCCAACCACGTGACTTCCCAGCTGACAGACGTGTTCCAGATGTCATCAGCCTTTCTTCAGTGAAGGTATCCTCCTGTTGATGCCTTAGTTTGGACACTTTTATGGCCATGGAACTGTAAATTTGTAACCTAGTAAATCACCTTATAAATGCTGTTCTAGTTTGCTAATGCTGCTGGAAGGAAAAACACCAGTGATGGATTGGCTTTTAAAAAAGGGGGTTTGTTTGGTTACACAATTATAGTCTGAAGGCCATAAAGTGTCCAAGGTAACACATCAGCAATCAGGTACCTTCACTATAGGATGGCCAGTGGTGTCCAGAAAACCTCTGTTAACTGGAAAGGCACGTGGCTGGTGTCTGCTCCAAAGTTCTAGTTTCAAAATGGCCTTCTCCCAGGACATTCCCCACTAGGCTGCAGTTCCTCAAAAATATTACTCTTAGTTGCTCTTGGGGTATTTGTCCTCTCTTAGCTTCTCCAGAGCAGAAGTCTGCTTTCAAAGGCCATCTCCAAAATGTCTCTGTAAGCTGAAGCTCCTCTCTCAGTTCCAGTGCGCTCTTCAAAGTGTCCCTCTTGGTTGTAGCAAGCTCTTCAAAACATCACTTACAGCTTCACTGAGTTCCCTCTGCTGGTCAGCTCATTTATATGGCTCCACTGATCAAGGCCCACCCAATGGGTGGGCCAAAACTCCATGGAAATTATCCAATCAGAGTCATCACCCACAGCTGGGTGGGGTGCATTCCAAAGAAACACTCAAAAAAATCTAATCAACACTGATAATGTCTGCCCACACAAGATTACATCAAAGGTAATGGTGTTTGGGGGACACAATATATTCAAACTTGCACATTCCACCCCCTGGACCACAAAATGACATTATCTTTCCATATACAAAATACATTCATCCCACAACAATATGACAGAAACTTACATCATTTCAGCAACAATAGTTAAGTACAAAATTCCATCAAAATCAATTATAGGTGTGGTCAGTCCTAAGGCATAATTTTCCTTTAGCTGTGGATCTTGGAACTTAGAACAAGTTATGTGCTTCCAATATACAAAGGAGGGACATTCATAGGATAAGCATTCCCACTGGCATAAGAAGAAAGAGTAAGAAAAACAGGGTTCACAGGACCAAAACAGTTCCTATGACCAGCAGGACAAACTCCATTAGATTTCAAAGTCTGAGAGTCATTTACAGAACAATGTTGCATCTTTGGGGCTTGAGATGGCGGGAGTCTAACCCTTCCTAAGGGTCTTTTTGGCAGCCCTTTCCTCTCCAAACACTTAGGTGAGTGCTCCAACATATCCACACATTGGAGAGACCATCTTCTTGGCCCCACCCTCCTCAAACATTGGGGCATCTCCCAGATTCCCTTCCATCTCCGGGGCACATGCTCAACCCCTTCAGAACAGTGTGGTGGCAGCCAGGCTCTCCCCAATTCCCTGAGAATGTGCTCCACCCTCTTTGGGGCTTCAGGTGACAGAACATTTCCTGAGCATCAAGGTGGAAGGCCTATCCTCGACCTCCAGGGCAAACTCACCCTTTCCATGCATGTAGTCTGCTCTGCTCTCTCAGCCTGAGACCTTTTGACTACAGACCTCAACCTCCATGGCTCTGTCTTTGAAGAAATTTTTCCTTCAATTTGTTCCTTGTCTGTCTCCTCCAGTCCAGACTGGCAATGGCTCTGTCTATAAAGATCTCTCAAAAATTCTGTTGGCTTTGCATGAAGCACACAGGGGTCAAAGCCATCAGACAATAGGACTTTCCATAGATCCTTTCTGCTAAACTCCTTTTCCAATCTTGGCTTGTACTGAAATGGTGGCTGGGTTCCATGTTTGGTTACATCCTCATGTTTGGCTGTAGCTTCTGGGATTCCACCCACTGGAAGCTCATAATTTTCCAAGCCATCAGCTTCTGGTTTCTTTGAACCCAAGAGTTCAGTTCTAAGTTTATCTCTCTCTGCTCACATCTTACTATAAGCTGCAAGGAGAAGCCAGGGTACATCCTCCACACGTAGTCTGGAGATCTCCTCAGCTAAGTATTCCAGGTTGTCACTTTCAAATTTTTCCTTCCATCTGACACCAGGACTCAATTTTGCCAAATTCTCTGCCACTTTAAAACAAGGATCACCTTTCTTCCAGTTCGCAACAGTATAGACATCATTTCTGTTCAAAGCCTCATCAGAAGTGTCTTTGGAGTCCATATTTCCACAAACAGTCTCTTCAAAGCACTTTAGGCCTTTTTTATGAAGCTCCTCCCAATTCTTCCAGAATCTTCCCCTTATCCATTTAAAAAGCCATTCCAACATGTTTGGTATTTGCAAACTCAGCAGCACCAGCACCCCACTTCTCTGGTACCAAAATCTCTTCCAGTTTGTTAATGCTGCTGGAATGCAAAACATGAGAAATGGGTTGGCTTTTATAAAAGGGGGTTATTTGGTTACACAGTTACAGTCTGAAGGCCATAAAGTGCCCAGGGTAACACATCAGCAATTGGGTACCTTCACTGGAGGATGGCCAGTGGTGTCTGGAAAACCTCTGTTAGCTGGGAAGGCACGTGGCTGGCATCTGCTCCAAAGTTCTGGTTTCAAAATGGCTTTCTCCCAGGATGTTCCTCTCTAGGCTGCAGTTCCTCAAAAACATCACTCTTAGATGCTCTTGGGGCGTTTGTCCTTTCTTAGCTTCTCTGGAGAAGAAATCTGCTTTCAAAGGCCATCTCCAAAATGTCTCTGTAAGCTGAAGCTCCTCTCTCAGTTCCAGTGTGTTCTTCAAAGTGTCCCTCTTGGCTGTAGCAAGCTCTTCAAAACATCACTTACAGCTTCATTGAGTTCCCTCTGCTGGTCAGCTCATTTATATGGCTCCACTGATCAAGGCCCACCCAATGGGTGGGCCAAAACTCCATGGAAATTATCCAATCAGAGTCATCACCCACAGCTGGGTGGGGTGCATTCCAAAGAAACACTCAAAAAAATCTAATCAACACTGATAAAGTCTGCCCACACAAGATTACATCAAAGGTAATGGTGTTTGGGGGACACAATATATTCAAACTGGCACAAACGCTAATCCATTTCTTGTATTTTGCATAATCAGAGCTCTAGCAAATCAGAACCCATAATTTATGGCAACATATGCTGTCTGTTTTTGTCTCCTTTTGGCAAAGCCATGTAGTTAAAAGCAAGGATTGAACCTCATGCTAGATATTTAACTAGTAAGCTAGATATTTAACAAATATATGGCAAATTAAATGGCAAATTACATGCAGCATATTAAATTTACAGAATGCATTTTCATCTAAATCATGGCTTTGGAAACTGATGTGCCTTCAGGATATGACACATAAAATTTGGATTAAAAATTTGAAGCAAGTAAATTTACTGCTTGGATTTTTTTTTTTTTTTTTTTTTAACAAAGAAGGGTAGAACATAAGGTTGGTAGTGAGCTATAAAACTTATTTGAAAGAATCTCATGTATGAGACAAATGATGAGCTCCTTAAACAGAATCAGAACAAAATATGAATTTGTTTTCAGTTTTCACTGTAAGGTTGTAATTTGTATCATATTTTTAAAATCATTTTTTTGAAAAATTCACAATCTTTTGTACAACATCCCTGAAGCCTTCTTTGACCTGCTGATTCCTTAGAGTGTAAATGAATGGGTTTAGTAAAGGGGCAACTGAGGTATAGAGCAAAGCTACCCCTTTGGACACAGTCACTCTTTCTGTTGCAGATGGTTTAATATAAATGAAGATACAGCTATCATAAGTCAAGGAGACAACAATCACATGGGAAGTACATGTGGAAAAAGCTTTGGTCCTTTGTTGTGCAGAGGGGAATTTCAGAATAGTCTTAATGATGTAAGTGTAAGAGAGAATCACCAACACCAAAGTCACCACAAGTGTCACCACAGCTAAGATAAAAGCCATCAATTCTAGAACATGTGTATCTGTGCAGGATACCTGCAGGATAGAAATTTCACACACAAAGTGATCAATGGCTCTGGAAGTACAGAAATCCAATTTGAGTCCCATGACCATTGTGGGGAAATGTGATTAGGAATCCAGTTACCCAAGAGCTGAGTACAAATTGGTAGCAAACTTTGCTGTTCATGATGATTGGGTAATGCAGCGTTTTGCAGATGGCCACATAGCGGTCATAGGACATGGCAGCCAGAAGGTAAAATTCTGTGACTCCCAGTAAAAGGACAAAAAATAATTGAGCTGCACAATTATTATAAGAAATGGTTTTTTCTCTAGTCACAATGGTCATCAGGAATCTGGGAATACACACTATTGTGAATATGATTTCCAAAAAAGAGAAATTTCGGAGGAAGAAATACATAGGAGTCTTGAGACGGGGATCCAACAGGGTGAGAAGTATAATCAGTAAATTTCCCATCAGTCTCAATGTGTAGTTGAGAAAGAGAAACAAGAAAATCACAATTTGTAGGTGTGGGTCATCTGTCAGACCTACCAGAATGAACTGCTTTTCCACTGATTTGTTCTTCATTTCTCTTTTGTGACCCTTATCAAATCTATATTGAAAAAGGAGAAGAAAATGATAAATATCCATACACAACCACACACACACACACACACACATGCACAAATATATTTACCTAAAACGTAGAAAGATATATATTCTCAAACATACCCATTTTCAAATGATTTCTCCAGTTTGAAATTGCAGGTGACATAAATACATGCCATTAGCCAATGGAAAATCCCTTCCAAATCCTTACTTCTCCTTATAATGGTCCTCTTAACTTTTCCACAGAACCTGATTTCTTTTTTCAATATGCATTTTAACAAATCATTTCCAAGTGAACATTATTCTGCATATTAGAAGCATATTAATTATTTCAAATACATTTTCTATGTATGTTTAGAGAAAGTTGACTTTAATAAATTTTATTTTTACCTATAAACATTTAGAGTTTCATTTTTGTTACTTTGTTCAGAATTAATCTCAATAGTTTCTCCATTTATAATATACCTAGACATCTGTATGTTTTTCATTGCAACCCACTCCTCTAAATCTATTTCTTTATATACAAGTTGCTAATTTATTTTAATTCACAATAAAAACTTTTTTAAACTTTCATAGCAATTATTTTTCTATATGCATATATTCATGTACATAATGTGTTTGCTTATTGTTATTCATTTATTTAATAAGTGCCTTTAAAACTTATTACAATGTGATCTTTTTCAAGAAACATTCTAAATCAAAATAACTAAAGAATATAACTAACCAATTAAAATCAAACAAAATCAAAGAAAAATGTTCTATTTTACCTGTTCTCTTTTTTTTTTTTATCAGATTCAGGTTACTTTAATGCCAGTTTCCATTATTATTATTATAGCTGTGTAAGCAGCACTAATTTGATTTGTCTTCTTAGGATGATTGTTAGATCAATTTTTCAAAACCAAGGTTTAGGGTGGTATTATATTTCTTGTTCTGGCCAATGACTGAAACACTTCTGAGCTTCATAACTAGTTAAAAATCCTAATTTCAATAGTTTTTAAATGTTCTCATCACTGAGAGTTACCATAACTATTACCAATTTTCTTGATTGACAATATGCAAATAGACAGCTCTTTTCCAGGATATAGGACAAATAATACAAAGCAAAACATGACAGAAACAAACAAGCAAATATTTTTTAATACAATATATTTTATCTACTTTCAATTAACTATTTTGAAATGTATTCCTATGAGTGTCTACATAATTTTGGCACTTTTCATTTCCTCTATATTCTTTGTAAGATTACTGAATATCCAAGAAATAATGCTAATTTTTATCCTTTCCACATATTTGAATTCTCTACTCTATACCTCATGTTTCCCTATCCCGCTGTTATGGTGGACATGCCAATCTTATTTTTTATATGTGTTATCTGCAGAATTTTGAATGAAATAGATAATTAAAGATACTTTCTGAAAAATCCAGTAATCTCATCTTTATTCTTTTGCATTTCCCTTGTTGATGTTTCTAACATGTACTTGTATTTTTTTCTCATTTAGAACAAAAAGCAATAAGATTTTATATGATTAATGTGATTTTAAAGCAGATATTAGTGAACAGTTTTAATATTTTAATATTTTTCATAACTACTAAAGAGTTGCAGACATCAGAAGCAAGTTGTCATAAGCTTTTATTGTATAAATATGTAAATATATATCTCAACCCTTGTTATCTCAAGACTTCCAATTTTGTTCTACTCCTGACCTGAAAAGGAGACTTCTAGGAGTTGGTCAACCAATTTCTGTTACCATATGGTTGTAACAGTCTGCCCTAGAGTGATATTATCTCAGTTCCAGAGAAAATTTGCTTACTATTTTATCCACATCAGTAAATTGAATGCAGCAACTAGTTTATAAACAGTATCTGAGAAAATGAAACATAAATGCAGTAATATATGAATAAAATACATGGTAACACCTACTAATACATCACTTAAAATTATGAAACATGAAAAGTCAGTAGTCAAATTAGAACTCCCTCGATTTGAATTCCTGGTATTCTGCCTTAAAATCCGATTTTGAAATAACATTAAAATTATAGTTGACTTACCTTCTTGCTATCTATTGTATAGAGTCTTCCCCATTTTCTGCATGGAAGAGATGTGTACTAACATAATTGGTGGTGTTATTCACTTGTAAGATGAAACTTTATTATTACCATAGGGGTATTTGTTAGCAATGATTTTTATGGGAAGAGGCAATGTGTTTGTATAGTGCTTCTGTATAGAAAAAAGACCGCTAATTGTTTGATTCCACTTATATATGTAAATGTGTATATATATATTTAGTGCAATTTTATTGAGATATATTCACATATCATGCAATCATCCAAAGTGTACAGTTGTTCACAGTATCATCATACAGTTGTGCATTCATCAACACAAACAATTTTTGAATATTTTCATTACTCCAAAAAATAAAAACAGGAATAAATATAAAAATAAAAGTAAAGAAGAACATCCCAAATATCCCATACCCTTCCTCCAGAACTATTTTCATTTAATTTTTGTCCCCATTTTTCTATTTATCTCTCCATACACTGGATAAAGGGAGTATGAGCCACATGGTTTTCATAATCACATGGTTACACCATATAAGCTATATAGTTATATATATGTAATTATATATATTTATAGTTATATAGTTATTATGTCATCTTCAAGAATCAAGGATACTGGACTACTGTAACCTCCAGAATGACCTCTCGACTCCATTTGGAAAGCTTCAGCCACTGAAACTTTATCTTACTTCATTTTTCTTCCCCTTTTTGGTCCAGAAGTCTTTCTCAATCTTAAATGCCAGGTCCAGGCTCATCCCCAGGAGTGATGTTCCATGTTGCCAGGGAGAGTTACATCCCAGGAAGAGTCATGTCCCGCATATGGGGGAAGGCAGTAATCCACCTACTGAATTGGCTTAGACAGAGAGGCTACATTTGAGCAATGAAACAGGTTCTCTGAGGGTGACACTTGGGCACCATTATAAGTAGGCTTAGCTTCTCCTTTGCAGTAACAAGTTTCCTAAGGGCAAGCTCCAAGAACGAGGGCTTGGCCTACTAAACTGGTAGTTACCAATGCTTGTGAGAATATCAGGAATTCCCCAGGTGGGGAAGTTTAATATTTTCACATTTTCCCCCAGTCCCTCAAGGGAGCTTTGCAAATACTTTTTATTCTCTGCCCAAATTACACTGGGATGTATCAGGGCTTCATGCTAACCTGTACAAACCAACCAGATCTCACACCCTATTCAAGGTTCCATGTAATTATGGTGTTAGAGTAAACTGACCATTCAAGTTAACTTATATAGCATGCTACAGAAAATATAGATTTTGCACAAAATAAACATCTCTTCCTTTGGTCTAACACAGAAGTTGAAGTTTTAAAACACAGTCAGTACCATCCTTTACCCTTTAGTCTGATTTATCTTAGACCTAAACAAGTCCATTACATTCATACCTCTAATGAAGTCTGATCTCTTTTCCAGCTTCTTTAACAGTTGCTATAACAGGTAATGCTGACATTCATAGCTGCTGAACTCAGGCTCTGAGTTTCAGGTATCACACTGATACCCAAAGTACCAGGGACAGACCAGGTTATACACCAACTCAGCATCTCAGAGTTTAGAAATAACAATTACAACTCAGGAATAGATGTGACTACTGTAGGACCCTACAATTTAGGAAAATTTACAGTAACCTTCCCCTGATATCATATGCTCTCAGATCCAATTCTCAGAGTTTGCACATAATAGTACATATTAGTGAGGAGTTATAATGTTTGTCTTTTCATTTCTGGCTTATTTCACTCAATATACTGTACTCAAGTTCCATTCACCTAGTTGCATATGTCACGATTTCATTCCTTCTTGCTGCCCCTCAATATTCTATTGTATGTATACACCACAGATCACCATTCCATTTATCAGTACTTTTACCTTTAGGCCACCTCCATCCATTGAAAATTCATGAATATTGCCACCATAAACGCCAGAGTGCAAGTGTCCATTCATGTCCCTGCTCTCAATTCTTCCAAGTATATACCCAGTAAAAGGGTTGCAAGACCATATGGCAACCCCATTCTTAGCTTCTTTTGGAACCACCACTCTGCCCTCCAGATGGGCAGCACCATTCTAATTCCTCACCCACAGTGAATAGTTACATCCCTCTCACCATATTTTCTCCAGCCCTTGTATCCCTCTGCTTATTTTTAATCAGTTTTATTTCCATACCATATAATCCATCCTAAATGAACAATCCATGATTCCAGTATAATCACATAGTTATGCATTCACCACCATAATGTATATGACAGCACTTCCATTTCTTACACAAAGAGGAAGAGGAGAAAAAATAATGAAAAAAAAATGATAGAAGAAAAACTGAAAATAAAATACAATACAATGAAAATGTGAGATAACAACACCAAGAATCCCATACCCCTCACTTATATGCCCCTAATATAGACAGTTAGCTTTTGCATATTGTCTTTGCAATATTTGCATATTACAATGTTACTGTTAACTGTAGACTCTAGTTTGCATTGATTTTATTTTCTCTTTTATCCTATACCATCCAGTTTTCAGCACCTTGTAAAATTGATGTTTATTTGTTCTCCCTCATATAAAAGCATTCTTATATTAGTATACTTAATCACCATTTTTGACCACTCTAGGTTTCACTAAAGTTACACAGTCTTTATCCTCTATCTTTCTTTCTGGTATCATACATGCCCCAGCCTTCCTCTTTCACTGGTACTCACACTCATCTTTGTTCAGAGTACTTACAATATTGTGCTACCATCACACAGTATTGTGCTATCCATTTCCGGATCTATACAATCAATCCTGTTGAATATTCTATACTCCTTCAGCTCAAATACCCAATCTCTACCCTTTTTTTTTGTCCTATAACCTGTGTTCTCAACTTGAACTCTCAAGGTTCAGTCATTAATTTTAGTTCATGCTAGTGAGACCATACAGTATTTCTCCTTTTGTTTCTGGCTATTTTCACTCCACATGATGTTTACTGTCTACCATTTTGTGTTTTGAATGTCATATATCATATCTTATTTTATTTTCCTTTTTTTCTCTCTATTTTTACCCTTACTGGTAGTCTTCATTTCTACAATCTTCTCCAAACCCCTCTTTCCTGTCTTTTCCTATCTGCCTCTAGCGATCCCTTTAGTTTTTTCTTGTAGAGCTGGTATCTTTTTCACAAATACTCTCAGTGTCTGTTTGTCCAAAAATATTTTAAACTCTCTCTGATTTTTGAAGGACAGTTTTGCCAAATATAGAATTCTTAGTTGGCAATTTATCTCTTTCAGTATGCTGAATATATCGTGCCACTTCCTTCTGACCTCTATAGTTTCCACTGAGAAATCTGTACATAGTCTTATTGAGCTTCCCTTGTATGTGATGGCTCATCTTTCTCATGCTGCTTTCAGAATTCTCTGTCTTTGACATTCGCTAACCTGATTTTAAGTGTCTTGGAGTAGGTCTATTCTGTTTGGGGCATGCTGTACTTCCTGGATTTGTAATTTAATGTCTTTCATAAGAGATGGGAAATTTTCAGTGATTATTTCCTCCTTTATTCTCTCTGCTCCTTTTTCCTTCTCTTCTCCTGGTTCACCCGTGACTCACATATTCATGCACATGTTGTCTTTCAATTCTCTGAGACACTGTTCATATTTTCCCATTTTTTTGCCCTATCTCTTCTTTTGTGTGGAGGATTTCAGATGTCTTGCCCTCTTGTTCATGAATCCTTTCTTCAGCCTCTTCAAGCCTGCTGTTGTGTGTCTTCATTGTATTTTTCTTCTCTTCTAGTGTGCCTTTCATTCCCTTAAGTTCTGCCAATTGTTTTTTTAAACTTTCAAGTTCTTTCATAAATTCACCTGATATCTTCTTTATATCCTTCAACTCTTTTGCCATATGTCACCTCAACTCATTGACTTGAGTTTTGAGTTTATTTAGCATATTTATTTTAACACCTTTAATTATTTGTTTCCACTCCTGCATCTCATTTGAAGTGTAAATTTGCCCTTTGACTGGGTCATATCTTCATCACATATTTCTTAATGTGACTTGTAATTTTTTGTTGTCTAACCATCTGGTTTCCACTAGCTTGTCATGCCAGTGGGGGAGAGGCACCAGCCATGCAGGGGCTACACTTACAGTTCTATTCTAAGATCTCAGCCATTCCGCTCATTTCGGAGTGGTGTACAATGTCCAGACTATTTACTAGTTTCTCCTGATTATTTACTAGTTGCTCTAGAAGACTGACTAAATTTCACACCTCCCTACATTGCCATCTTGCCCTGCTTCCTCACTTATATATTTCTGGGGGAAAAAAACTGAACTTTGGGAACTGAAATTTTATCAGCTGTTCCAGGGTTGAAGGCAAAGAGAAGGGGTTGACTACAAAATGTGATGAGGGAACACTTTAGGGTGATGACAAAACATTTTATATCTTGATTTTTTTGCCAAAGCTCATACATTATATACTCTTAAAGAATAAATTTTATTGTACTTAAATACACCTCAATAATCTCTCCATCAAAATTATTTGGATGCAATTTGTCTCTTTTGAGTAGGCTGTTGATAAGATTATTTATATATGCACTGGACATGCATTAGCCACAAGTCACAAGTAGCTAAATAAATTTAAATAAATAATTAAAATTAAATAATCAGTTCCTTATTTGCAGTAGCCTCATTTCAAGTGCTCAGCTACTTCTTGTGGGCAGTGGCTACATTATTGGACAAGACAGTTATTTCCTTCCCTACAGAAAGTTCCACTGAGCAGCACTGATTTGATACATGATTTTAGCTTTTGCCATTTCTAATATTTACATTAATAATGCAAATGTTCTCCAAACACAGCTTTAGCAAGCATCTCATAATTTTGATATGCTACATTTTTATTATCACATAGTTCAATTTTTTTCTAATGTCTTATGTGACTCTTTATTTGATTAATTGTCTACTTAGAAACATATTGCTGAATTTCTAACCATTTAGTAACTTTCTACTTATTTTGCTGTTATTACTTACTGCTTAATTACATTGTTGTTAAAGAACATAGTCAGTAAGTATTTAATCCTGTGGAGTTTGTTTGAAGTTACCTTATTCTCAGTTTTTGGTCAATTTTGTAAATATTCCATGTGAACTTGACACCAATGGGCATTTTCAATTTGGGGGTAGCAGCCTTCTTTATTTTTTTAGGATTTCAATTTTCCTAATTGCATTTTCAAATATGTCAATTTGTTCCTCTGCTGGTTTTTTAATACTTTATTTTAAATTTCAGTAAATTATACATAATGAAAAAAATTATTTTAACCATTTTATTTGGGCACTTCTTTGATATTAAAACAGTGACAATACTGTGCAACTTTCACCATTATCTATTTCTAGACTATTTTCATCATCCCAAACCAAAACTCATACTCATTTAGCAATGATTCCCCACCCACCCTCCTCACACCCCTGGTAGCCATAATTCTTCTCTCTGTCTCTAAGAATTTGCTTATTCTAAGTATTTCATATAAGAGAAGTCATAAGATATTTGCCCTTTTGCATCTGGGTTATTTCACTCAACATCATGCTCTCAAGATTTATTCATGCTGTAGCATGTGCCAGCACTTCATTCCTTTTGATGATTAAATAATATTCTATTGCATGTGTATACCAAATTTTTTTTATCCATTCATCTGTTGAAGGATGCTTGGGTTTCTTCCTTTGGCTATTATGAGCAAGGCTGTGATGGACACTTGTTTACAAACATCTGTCTGGGTTCCTGCTTACCACTGCTTTGGGTATATATCTAGGAGTTGAATTGCTGGGTTATATGGTAATTCCATGATTAACTCTCTGAGGAACCACAAACTGTTTTCCACAGTGGCTGTACCATTCTATACTCACATCTACAAATTACGAGTTTCCTGTTTCTCTGCAACTTCTCCAATACTTGTTATTTTCAGTTGTTATAATAATCATCTTAGTGTGTATGAAATAATAATATCTCATTGTGCTTTAAAGTTGTAATTGTCTAATGGGTAATTATATCAAGCATATTTTCATATACTGTTGGACATTTGAATATCTTCAATGGGGGAATATCTATTCAAATCCTTGGTCCATTTTTTATTTGGGTAGTTTTTCCTTTGGTAGTTGAGTTGTAGGTGTTTATATACCATATATTAAGCTCTTATTAGATACATAGTTTGAAATTATTTTCTCTCACCCTGTAGGTTGTGTTTCACTTTGGAAGGAAGGACTTACTTACACCATTTGTTTTCTGTATGTCTTTTATATTTTATGTTCCTGAATTACTCAATTACTGCCTTTTTAATTTTCTTTCTTTTTTTCAATTACTAATTTGACTTCCTTTTCTCTCTGTTTCCTAGTTATTTTCTTAGTGGTTTCCCTTATAATTACAATTAACATATTAAATGAGTAACAATCTAGTTTGCTAGTTCCAATGTAGATTCAGTAGTATGAAACTCCACTCCTGTATATCTCCATCCCTCTCCCTTTATATTATTATTGTCTTAGTTTAAATCATTATACATTCTATGCACATTAACATAAATTTTAAATATTATTTTAAACATTTGTCTGTAAATTTGTTTGGGGAGAAATAGCTATTACAGATCAAATATAAAATAATGGAGGATTTTCTGTTTACCTATGTAGCCACATTTACAAATGCTCTTTATTTTGTCTTACAGCTTCAAGTTACTTTCTAGTAAACTTTTATTTCCACTGAAAAGATTCCCTTTAGCATTTCCTCTGGGGAAGTTCTTCTGATAAAGAATTCTTTTAGCTTTTGTTTATCTGTAAGTATCTTAATTTATCCTTCATTTTTGAAAAATAATTTTGCCAAATACAGAAACCTGGGCTGCAGTACCCTCTGCTGCTTGCCATAGGGTTGGGGGGCTGGGTAATAATAGCACTGACATTTCCTGCAATTCATTAGCCTCTTCCTCCATCTCTTCTCTAGATGCTGCACACTATTCCAGTAGACCCAGGAATTTCAAAATAGTTGATTCTGACAATTCCTGTCAAATCAATGGCTGATTTCATGAAGGGACTGATTCCCAGAGCTTTGTAATCTACCATCTTCCCAGAATCTTCTCTTTCTTCTTCTTTTTGTCAGAGAGTTACAAATAAACAAGCTTAAATTGAATCTTTGGAAAGACTAATAAATTTTGTAACAATTTAGGAAGAATGATCAAGGGAAAAGAAAATAAAGAAGGCCAACTAACTAACAACAGAAATGAAAGTGGGGCAAAACTACAGATTCTCCTTATATTGAAATAATAGTATTATATTATTGAAAAATAATATATTATATGAAAATAGATTATATTCATATATTATATTATGAAATATATATTAAATATATTATGAATATATGAACCATAATATATTCATGTTACATGAGAATTGTAGTGTCAACACATTTTAAAAGAAATTTAAAATTTTCGATGAAACAAATATAGTGAATAGAACAATTTGCAAAGAATTGAGTAGAAGTGAAAATTGGAAATGTCCCATATTTATTAAACAAATGCATTATTCTCATGTTTGAAATTCATTATAAATATTCACATAAGTTGTAAATCATAAACATGCCAATTTGTACTTTCTTTTGCTTCTTCATTCCCATGTTATATGTTTGTAGTTCATTTTGCATACCAGAAAAGCTTTGGCTTCTCAGCAGTTATTTTCATAACAGAGATGCAGATTCCACAAGAACAGAACATTTGAGTCTAATAGATTTGTATTCAAAATAAACAGGGTCAAGGTTTTCTACATTAATCAGTGTATCAGGTAACATTTTTACAATTATCATTAATTTATTTTAAACATTATAAATTAAAATTAAAATACACTAAATTTTGAAGAGGATATCTAGCCTTCCAGTTTTTTTCTTTTGCTTATTTGGAAGAAAATCTATATTCCTAAGATACTAATTTGCTTTGGTGAAAAATAAACTTTGCCTGGTTTATGTATAACTATCTGGGTAGCAGGTATACCCCAAAAGAAATTTCCTCTAATTTTGTGGAAACAACTCTGTTCCCTAACTTTTCATAGTCATGATATTTGTTAATTTTCACAAAATCTATTAAATAGTTGAAAAAATAAAACTAATAAATACAACCAAATTTCTCAAAAAGAATATTGAGAATCCTATATCCAATCTCACATCTGTATTACTTAAAAGTAAAGTAATAGCCAAATTAATTATTCATTTCAGTATTCATTTTCTAGTTTCCTATAAGGAGATAGAAAGAGTTTTGTTCTACTAGGGAATTGTTTTTAGTTTTTTATGAGATAATAGTTGTATAATGCTTAGCACTTAGCAGTAGCCATTACACAGTAGAATTTATTTTTTCACTTTATTTATCAGACAATTTTCTAAGGAATATAAAGATAAGGAAATAAACTTGGAAAATGAAACAAAACAATTTGATGCTATGAATGAGTACATTGTTCTAAAATATTGTGATTCCCATAGGTAATGTCCAAAAGAATTTAAATTTCACATCTTCCCATGATCCTAATCACCAAATTAATCAATTTCCTATTAGCACACTAATTAGTATAAGTAGTGTGAATATTGAGGATAATACAGCTGCTAAAGATAAGTTAGGGGTGAAGTAGTATATTTGAAAGTTGTTCAAATGACTATAGTAGGCAGATAATTGCCCCTGATATCAGGGTCCTATCCTTGGAAATGGCAAATGTTACCATATTTGGAAAAAATATGTATTTGCAGATGTGATTAAATTAAGGATCTTGACAAGAAGTGATTATCCTGGATAATCTAGCTGGACCCCAAATGCACTTATAGGTGTCCTTATAAAACAGAGACAAAAGGAGACTTGACACAGAATTGGCAAAGGCAATGTGACGATGCAGGAAGAGATTGAATGATGCAACCAAAAGCCAAGGAATGCCAGCATCCATGAGAAGCTAGATGAGCCAAGTAGTGGATTCTCCTCTAAAGCCTCTAGAAGGAGTGCGACATGCACTGATTCCTTGGTGTTGGCTCATAAAAAAATGATTTCAGACTTCTCACTTCCTGAATTATAAGAGAATTAATTTCTGTTGTTTCAAGTCACCCAGTTAGTGATAAGTTGTTATAGCAGGCACAGGAAAATAACACCCAGACACAGGAAAGCAATGACAATATATACATATTTATAGTGTTAGTAATATCCAGCCTTAACAAAATAAGGAAAGAGAAGTGCATTTTACTTCCTAAAATATGGTAGTCAGATGTCTTTGTTCCATATACAAAAAGCCTAAAGGTGCTGAAAGAATTTTTTTTTTTAAATTGTAGATGAATGGCTGTGCAGATGGACAACAAAGAGAAATCAGTAATATGTAGAAAGATAGAAAGTGCCAATTAGTCCTGGCACAAATTACTGCAAGGAATTATATGAAACAAGTGTTGGCCAAGGTATGAGACTTTACTGGGCCTCATAAAATAGCAAAACGCAGCAAAATTGTTGTGCCAAACATAGTGGTTGGATGTGTTTCATAAAGGTAATATTAAGCTGGTACAGGGAAAAGTTATTTTCCTCAAAGGCCTAATAAAGATATAAAAATCTGCACCAAAGAAAAATTTGCAGACAGTGGCTTTCTTTTACCTTAGATGTGGCTAGAAAAAAAATCTTCCCTAATTCCACAATTAGACATATTTGGAAGTAGATTCCATACTTCTCATGTAATTTAAACACCAACAATTCAAAATTTATTTTACAGAGGCCAGTGATTAGAACTCAGCTACTCAGCCACTGAAAATGCCAATCCTCTTTAATAGTACTCAAATATACACACGGATCAACTTCTCTAAAGAAGTGATCTCATGATACTATATCTTGTGATACATGGATGACAGGTAACCACTAGTAATAACAAGTGGAATGTATAAACTGATGAGTAGTCATTAAAATTGCAAAAGTCATAATTAAGATGGTACAATATGACATTCCAGCGTGCCATTCCCCCATGGAATCTTTGAACGATTAGCAAAATCTGGCAATACATCGATGTTAATGACCTGATATTGATGGTTGTATTGTGGTTATGTACTAAATGTTCTGTTTGTTGTGGCATTACACACTACTTGTATTGGGCAGGAGATTGGACATTATATGGTTCTGGAAAAAAAATATATCTTGCTCTACACATGTAACTTTTCTTTCAGTTAAGATTGTTTCAAAGTAAAATTAAATAGGAACCATTTATGTATTGCCTCCTAGTTATTTGAGTGGGCAACAATCAAGTTAATGGAATCCTAATAATTCCTTAATGGAAGCAAGAGAAAGAGTCCTTTTTGGGGTAAATTCTCTTATCAGTGGGATTGCTCATACATCACTAAGTTCATGGACTATCTGAAATTCTTATTGGCATCCCACATAGAATTTAAATGCTTTTTATTTCTTTTTTGGGAGAATGTCCCTTTAGGTTTGTATTTAAAGCAAGTCACACTGGCTTTTTTTTCTTCTTTTTTCTTTTGTACATAATTGGACTTCCCAAACACCAGTCTCCAGAGATTTCTTTATCTTTTTCCTTTTTTTTTTCAATTAATCCCCTTGGGTCTCTTATGAGCAAAATGATAAAACTGTAGCTTTTTTTTAATTATACAATTGGAAACAGTAATTCTTACAAAATTTGGGTTCCTTTCATCTGAAAGCTTTTGCCAAGTGTTCTCTGAGGATATCATATTTTCCTTTAGAATTTTTATGATGATGATATTTTTGTAAGTTTAAATATTTAAGGATAAAAAGAAAAAAAGTCTCAGCTGGTATGAAAAAGCTTTTTAACTGAATTATCCATATTTGGTTCCTGTGATTTTATTGAGTGTGAATTAAATTGAGAAATATTAACAGCAGCATATAATTTCCAGATTGCACCTCTGCTTTCAGTATTTCTCAAGAAAAGCACTGAAATTAAATTTTGCATCCAAATAAATATTTTATGTATTATAAAAGTGGTAATTATCACTTATTTTTTATTCTTATTTCAACAAAATGCTCTTATGAGAAAAAAGATATCAATATACCCTGCATATGGTAAGTTACTTATAGTTTATAAATATCTAGATCAAAATGAAGGCAATTCTCCAAGTACAATTCAGGTAATTACCATTGACATCTGAGTTGTCATATATTTTCTATCTTTCTAGAGATGCAGTTCTCAACACTTCAGGATTATACAGAAATGAGTATAAAGCATATCATGGCAACTTTTTTACTATACGCAACTGTACTTTTTCAGGAAATTTTGAAAAGTAAAAATAGTGAGTATCTATTCTGAATATTCTTAAGAAACCAACATTTAAATTTGTCATAAAGGCATATGAAAACAGCAAAAATAGTTTGACACTCAGAGGGTTTTTTTTCCCATTGGGAGTAGAGCAACACTGGGGGATGAAGATGGCACTGCAGATAGGCATATTAAGTAAATGCTTTATGTAGTCAAGGAATAGAACAAAAAATCCCAAGTTCTGATATCAAAATTTACCCTAATCAACATTTTGAATATATATAACATCTATGTGTTTTCCACAGCTACAGAAATATTATTATATATAATACTATTATTATTCATTTGACATGAGTATTAAGAGTCTATTGGAACAATAAACAGGGAATAAGGTAAGAAATTTACAGATATCCTACATCTAAAAATTATATGCGAACTGAAAATTAATTTTGACATAAACCAGTGAATGTCAGAATAGCACTTCAACATGTTCATTTAAATGAAGAAAAAAGCTCTCTCTCTTACCACAGTCCTATGTACAAAGAAATAGTCTAACAGACATAATGCATCCTTTTGGCAATTTGGTAAAAAGAATAATGGACTTTTTCATCTATAAAGAAAAAGTCTTATAGATTTAAGAAATTTGAGGTTGAGTGCCAAAATAATAGAATTAGGATCATAAATGAATATTCAATATCACTTCTATATGAGTTGACTGACAAAAGGATTTAATTAAATTTTTTACTCCTAGTTTTCAAAATCACCCTGATACTTTTATTAAGAAGACAGAATTATTTAATGTGATCTGCACAATGAGAAAGAAGTACTGTTTAAGATTTTATGAATCTGAAACCCAAATTAAGATCAAGTCAGAAAATAATTGTGTTTTCCTTTGTTTTTTCCTATAGCTACATTTCTTTCCCTGATTCATTTAGACTTGGGACAATGTTAACTGCATTTTGAAGAGATTTCCAAACGATGATGATTTGGATTATGCAACTGATTATGAGATGACTGATATATTTGGAACCAGAAAAAATTATAATTAAAGGAAATGTGATAAACGAACATGAAGTACTGTAATGAGTTAAAATAATTACTACCTTATCTTAGAGAGTACCATTTATATTATTAAGAAATACAACTCAATATTTCTATATTTTAATAGATTTTAAAAATCTTTTGAGGAGGTACAGATTTTTGAATAAGCATTGAAAATTGGTACTGGCAAATTATATGTTATAAACATTGATTTCAATAATTTATTAAGCATACATAGAAAATATAATTCAAATAATACTTACTTACCTTTATTTAAAACACTTCAGCAGAACTCACATTATTTAGATATCATCAGTCATAGTTTATGCTACTTTTCAAGTCAAAATGGGGAAAAGAAAGAAAGAACTTAAAATTTTTACAAAGATAACTTTGACTTAAATGGAACAGGGAATTAGCAGACATCTAGGTTGATTAGGACTATAATTTTAGGTATCACCTGTCTTGTCAAACTGTATAAACCATTTACACTTGTTTTCATTTCTCAATATGTTCTTTTCTTTACGTTTTTAGCTTGAAAAAATCCTGTTATTTCTGATTTTGAAGTCATTTTTTCGTTAATATGACTCAAAACTGAAATGCAGAACCAGTCAAGAGAGAGAGAATTCATTCTCCTGGGACTGACAGATGACCCACAATTGCAAATTGTAATTTTTATATTTCTCTTTGTCAACTACATGTTGAGAGCAATGGGAAATATATCCATTCTCCTCCTCATCCTGCTGGATCCCTGCCTCAAGACTCCAATGTACTTCTTCCTCCGACATTTCTCCTTCTTGGAAATCTCATTGACAAGAGTCTGTATTCCCAGATTCCTGATAACCATAGTGACTAAAAACAAAATCATTTCCTACAATGCTTGTGTATCTCAATTATTCTTTTTCCTCCTGTTAGGAATTACAGATTTTACCTTCTGGCTGCCATGTCTTATGACCGCTCTGTGGCCATCTGAAAACCCCTGCATTACCATCATGAGCAGTAAAGTGTGCCACCAACTTGTACTCAGTTCATGGACAGCTGGCTTTCTGATTACCTTCCCACCACTGCTCATGGGACTGCAACTGGAATTCTGTGCTTCCAAAGTAACTGATCATTTCATATGTGACACATCACCTGTCCTGCAGATTTCTTGCACAGAACTCGTTTGCTAGAGTTGATTTCATTTGCTTCAGCAGTTGTAACAATTGTGGTCATGTTACTGTTGGTGATTCTTTCCTACATGTATATTATCAAGATCTTAAAATCCCTTCTGCTCAGAAAAGAACAAAGGCCTTTTCCACCTGTACTTCCCACATGATTGTAGTTTCTCTGACTTATGGCAGCTGTATCTTCATTTACATAAAGCCATCAGCAAAGGAAAGAGTGACCTTATCCAAAGGTGTAGCTGTTATCTATGTCTCTATTGCCCCTTCATTAAACCCCTTCATTTAGACTCTAAGGAACCAGCAGGTGAAACAAGGCTTCTAGGATACACTCCAAAAGATCTTTATTTTTTTTCAAAAAATGAGGAAAAATTAAATTGTAAAATCTTCGATTAAAAAATTTAAATGACCTCATTCATTCAAGTTGACTTAATCTATCCTTCAATTAGTTAATGTTCTCATCACGCTGTAAACAAAGCCCTCAGCATGTTTCCCTCTTTTCTACTTCTTTTTATAATTAACACTCCTTGCTGTGTTATAACTCCTTTGACATGTCAGCACAATTTTAAATTTCATTCACTCCCCAAGACAGAGTGATCCTCTCCCTGCAGGAAAAACAAACAAACAGAAAAAAAAAATTAATTACAAGTTAGTGTAACTTTTGGAATTTTACATGTCTAAATGTAATCAGTTTATTTAATTCAGCATCCATTTATTATACTCCTACCCAGGCACTACAGTTGACATGGTATTTGCCTTCATTAGGATGACCTGGCTTATGGTGGGAGAGACAAACTAGGAATCCCACAATTATTTAACAGGGTATTTCATCTTAAGATAGAGTCATGTACAGAATCCTGTGCGCACCATAATGAACATTTAACTATTTTGGTGAGTAAAGAACACAGTTCAAAAAGAGATAGTTCTCATGATGCTTATGATATATAGGAAAGGCAGTAAAAGGATATTATAGACATATGTATAAGAACATGCACAACCTCTGGGACATTGGGAAGTAGATCAAATGTCACTCACTCATATCACTAGTTTCATAATTAAGAGTTTAGACTTTTGAGTCAGCCAGTCAAGTTTTGAATCCAGATTTTTATGTGAGTCTGGTCAAGTTTCTCAAACTCTCCTGTGAAATTTACTCATTTATAAATTAAATGTAATAATAGTTCTTAATTGATAAAGTTATCTTGAGAATGAAATGAAACAGTTATAATCTACTCCTGACTTAGAGTGCACTGGTCCTCTAAGTTGCCCTAATTGGGGAAGAAAGTTGCTTAAGTTGGGGTAACATATAATAAAGCAAGACAAGCAGGCAAACCTCAAATCATAATAAGGTTATAAGTCCTGAAATGTACTAAACCTTAATATGCTAAGATTATAGTACTGAAAATTTTCATGCTAAATGTGAATTACCACCTGGATAGCTTATTTAAATACAAATTCCATGGCATCAACCTTAAAAAATCTTCATTTACATGTAGTGTTGTATGGAGATATTAACTGTTGGTGATGCTGTGGGAAATGGTTTATATGAGGGCTTTGCTTTTTTAATCTAAGAATCTTTGTGATCAGAATTTTGTTTTATAATGTCCCCAGTCAAATGCCTTGAGGATGGATTTTAGATGTTTGGAGTCACTTAGAGGGCTAATTCTGTCAATTTTGATGGTAAAATATGCAATAGTGGCAATGAGTCTGGAGCTCAGGAAGCAGGCTTCAAAGATATTTAGAACAAACTTAGGGGAACTGTTGAATATTTCGTTATCTGGAGATAGATGAAAGGAGATAGTAAAAAGTGATTCTTGGGACCTTCTCTATGTTCACTTTTAGATACACCCACCCACATATTTAATGCTTTAATTTTTTTTATTGGAGAAGTTGTGGCTTTAAAAAGATGCATAAAATACAGAGTATCCATGTACAACCCTATTATTAACACCTTGGAATACCATGATAACTTTGTTATAATTCATGAAAGAACATCTTTTCATTGTGCCAATAACTATAGTCCATGGTTTACAATAGGGTTCAATGTTTGTTTTTGTATAGTCTTAGGGCTTTCTTGTGTTTTTAAAAATAATTTTTATTCTAGTACCATATTGTGCTGGTTTGAAGCTGTTATGTACCCCAGAAAATTCCATGTTCTTTCAATCCATACCTGTGGGGGCAGACCTATTGTGGGAGAGACCTTTTGATTAAGTTGTTTAAAATGAGATGTCACCCAGACCATTTAAGATGGGTCTTAATCCTTTACTGGAGTGCTTTATGAGAGGATAAAAGGCAGAGATATCGGGAGAGAACTGAGAGAGACACACCTCCAGAAAAGCAAGAAAGATCCACAGAAACTGAAAAACATGAAAGCATCAAAATCCAGGAAGAAGGACCAGCACATGCTGACCATGTGCCTTCTTCTGTGACAGAGGTGTCCCAGATGCCAGTGGCCTTTCTTCAGAGAAGGTATCCCCCTATCAATGCCTTAATTTGGACATTTTCATGTCCCAAGAACCATAAGTTGTAACTTAGTAAATCCCACTGTAAAAGCCAATCCATTTCTGGTATACTGAATTTGGCAGCTTTAGCAAACCAAAACACACATATACAACCAAAAATATTCCTGATTAACCACACTCTAATATATAATTCAGTGCTGTTAATTTCTTTCATACTATTGTGCTACCATTACCACCATCTATTACCAAAACTTTTCCATCAAACCAAGTGGAAATACTGTACAATTTAGGCATTAACTCCCCATTCCCTACCCTCACCCCAACACCTAGTAAATTATATTCTAGTTTCTGACTCTATGACTTTGCTTCTTATAATTATTTCATATCAGTGAGATCACACTATATTTGTCCTTTTGTGTCTGACTTATTTCACTCAACATGATGTGTCCAAGATTCATTCATGATGTAGCATGTATCAGAAATTCATTGCATGTATTTACCCCATTCTATATATCCATTCATTGGTTGATGGATGTTTGAGTTGTTCTATCTTGTGGCAACTGTCAAAACTGCCACATTGAACATCAGAGTGCAAATATCTGTTTGAGTCCCTTCTTTCAATTATTTGTATATATACCTAGAAGTAGGATTGCCAGGTCATGTGGTACTTCTATACTTAACTTTTCTGACCATGGCAGGCCAGACAGCAAAAACTTGCTGTGGTAGGAACTAGGAGCACCATCCAAGTGAGTGACTATAGCTCAGCTGAACTTCAATCAGGGTTTAATTAACTAATGTGGATTGCTCAATATAAGCTACAAACCCCCAACAAGCAGACAGAAGCTTTTAGTGATGACTGACTTTAAAGAACTATCAGTCCTCAGAAGGGGAGCCCAGAAGACTGGGTGTTCCTCTGGCTGACAAGTGAAACTGGGGGGGGGGGGGCATGTACTGGCTCCATAAGGGGGCTTTCTGTCCCTTTTTCTCTCTCTCAACTTGAGGGGTTCAGAAGAGAAAGCCACAGTCATTTTCAGTTTGCAGCACTCTGACCCAGATGGGGTGGAGATAAAAGAGTCAGAGAGACTATTCAAATGCAGATGGTAACTCCCTAGGGGGTGTATCTTCCCTAAGAGTAAGGAGGTGAGGCCCTACTTTCCTTTCAGAATCAGACCCCAGAGCCCACCATGCAATATTTGTCCTTATGTGTCTTATTTCACTCAATATAGTGCCCTCAAGATTTCTTCATCAACCCATTTTTTTTAAGATGGTTTTGTCCATCCACCATACTTTTCATTCTAAGTAAAAAATAGATGGCTTCCTGCAGAATTATGAATTTATGTATTCACCACCATCACCACTATTTATATAAGAACATCATTTATAACACAAAGGAGGAGGAGTCAAGGAAGGTAGAGAGACAAAAGAAGAAGAAAGAGAAAGAAAACAAAAACACAACAGCTAAAAAGTAACAAAAGGAAAGATAGAACTAAACTGAAGTAGTTTCTTTTCTGGAGTAATTAAAATGTTCTAAAAATTGGAAAAAAAATTAATTGCGGTGATTGATGCACAGCTGTATGATGGTACCATGGGCAACTGATTGCACACTTTGGATCTTTGGATTAAACTAAAGTAGAATAAAAGAATCAGATGGCATCAACAATGCCAAGAGTCCCATAAACCTCCCCTATGTCCCCCTCTTATATGCATTTAGCTTTGGTATATTGCCTTTGTTACATTAATGGAAGCATAATACAAAGTTTCTGTTAACTATAGTCTCTAGTTTGCATTGATTGTGTTGTCCCCCAATATCACCCTACTTTTAACACCTTGCAATGCTGACATTCATTTGTCTTCCTCATGTAAATACGTATTTGTACCTTTTATCACAATTGTTGAGCACTCTAGGTTTCACTGACTTTTACAGTCCCAGTCTTTATCTTTCCTCTTTCCTTCTGGTGCCCCACATGCTCCTAACCTTCCTCTTTCAACCACATTCAGTCACCTTTGTTGAAGGGTACTTACACTTATGTGCTACCACCACCCAAAATTGTGTTCCAAACCTCTCACTCTTGCTTTTCCTATCAGTCTGTGGAGCTCCCTTTAGTATTTCCTGTATAGCAGGTATCTTGTTCAGAAACTCTCACATTTCCTATTTGTCAGAGAATATTTTAAACACTCCCCCATATTTGAAAGACAGTTTTCCCAGATATGGGATTCTTGGTTGGCAGTTTTTCTCTTTCAGTGTCTTAAATATATCACACCACTTCCTTCTTGCCTCATGGTTTCTACTGAGAAATCCATACATGGTCTTATCAAGCTTCTTTTGTATGTGATGGATTGCTTTTCTCTTGCTGCCTTCAGGATTCTCTCTTCATCTCTGACATTTGATAATCTGATAATTCAGTGTCTTGGCATAGGCCTATTCAGATCTATTCTGTTTGGGGTATGCTGCACTTCTTGGATCTGTAATTTTATGTCTTTCGTAAGAGATGGGAAATTTTCATTAATTAGTTCCTCTATTATTGTTTCTGCCCTGTGCTGGTTTGGATGTATTATGTCCCCCCAAATGCCATTTTCTTTGATGCAATCTTGTGGGGGCAGATGTATTTAGTGTTGATTAGATTGTAATTCTTTGTTCCATGAAGATGTAACCCACCCAACTGAAGATGATAACTCTGATTAGATAATTTCCATGGAGCTGTGGCCCTGCCCATTCAGCTTGGGCCTTGATTAGTTTACTAGAGTACTATATAAGCTCAGACAGAAGGAGTGAGCTTGCTACAGGCAAGAGAGACACTGAAGAACACACAGGAGCTGACAGAGGAGCTTCAGCTTACAGAGACATTTTGGAGATGGCCTTTGAAAGCATACTTTTGCTCCAGGGAAGCTAAGAGAAGACAAATGCCCCAAGAGCAACTAAGAGTGACATTTTTGAGCAGCTGCAGCCTAGAAAGGAGTGTGCGTGGAGAAAGCCATTTTGAAACTAGAACTCTGGAGCAGACACCAGCTATGTGCCTTCCCAGCTAACAGAGGTTTTCTGGACACCACTGGTCATCTTCAGTGAAGGTACCCAATTATTGACAACTTATCTTGGACACTTTATGGCCTTAAGACTGTAACTTTGTAAACAAATAAACCCCCTTTATAAAAGCTGATCTATTTCTGGTGTTTTGCTTCCTGCCAGCATTAGCAAACTGAAACATGACCCTCTTCCCTTCTCTTCTCCTTCTGGGATGCCCATGACATGTACAATTATGTACTACATGTTGTCATTTAATTCCCTGAGATGTTGCTTATATTTTTCCATTTTTTTCCCTATCTGTTCTTTTGTGTGTAGGATTTCAGGTGTCTTGTTCTCCAGTTCCTGAGTGTTTTCTTCTGCCTCTTGAAATCTGCTATTGTATGACTCCATTGTTTTTCATTCCTTGTGTTTTGCCTTTAATTTCCATAGATTCTGCCAGTTGTTTTTTTCAAATTTTTGATTTCTACCTTATGTTCACCCAGCATTTTCTTTATATCCTTCATCTCCCTGAACTTGAACTAACAGTATCTTCCCTGAACTAACAGATTTGATTTTTTATTTGATTTAGTGTATTTCTTTGAAAATCTTTAATAGATTGTTTCATCAGAGTGAAACAATATCTCAACTGTATCTTGATTGAAGTGTAAGTTTTTTCCTTTGACTGGGCCATATCTTCATTTTTCCTAGTATAGATTGTAGTTTTCTGTTGTTTAGGCATCTGGTTTCCTTGATTACCACAGTCAGATTTTCCCAGACCAGAAAGGGTTCAGGTCTCAGAACAGAGTTATATTCAGGGTGTATCTTAGAAGAATGACAGACTTTCCTGTGAGGTTTCCAGTCACTGTGCTTTTCCTAACCTGGCCAGCAGGTGGCACCTGTCAGTCTATCATTCCTGACTAGTGTAAGGAGGTGTGTCCTCCTCAGTTTCTGTTTTTGCTGTTTTCCCCTGGGCTCTGGGGTCTGATTCTGAAAGGAAAGTAGGGCCTCACCTCCTTACTCTTAGGGAAGATACACCCCCTAGGGAGTTACCATCTGCATTTGAATAGTCTCTCTGACTCTTTTATCTCTACCCCATCTGGGTCAGAGTGCTGCAAACTGAAAATGACTGTGGCTTTCTCTTCTGAACCCCTCAAGTTGAGAGAGAGAAAAAGGGACAGAAAGCCCCCTTATGGAGCCAGTACATGCCCCCCCAGTTTCACTTGTCAACCAGAGGTAACACCCAGTCTTCTGGGCTCCCCTTCTGAGGACTGATAGTTCTTTAAAGTCAGTCATCACTAAAAGCTTCTGTCTGCTTGTTGGGGGTTTGTAGCTTATATTGAGCAATCCACATTAGTTAATTAAACCCTGATTGAAGTTCAGCTGAGCTATAGTCACTCACTTGGATGGTGCTCCTAGTTCCTACCACAGCAAGTTTTTGCTGTCTGGCCTGCCATGGGGTGAGGGAGCTCTTGGCATGTTTCTGCAGCTTTTATTTACAGATTCTATGCTGTGACCTCAGGCATTTCTCCCAATCCAGGTTGGTGTATGATGTGTGGACAGTCACGGTTGTCCCCAGCAGTTATTTCAAATTATTTACTAGTTACTCCTTGTTGTTTATTAGTTGTTCCTGGGGACTGACTAAATTCCACTCTTCTCTATGCCTCCATCTTGCCCCTCCCTCCTCATTGTTATTTTTATTTGCATTTTCCTAATAGCTAATCATGTTGAGCATCTTTCCATGTACTTCTTGGCCATTTGTATATCTTCTTTGGACAAATGACTATTCAAGTATTTTGCCATTTTTAAATTTCATTGTTCATCATTTTCTTGTTGAGCTTTAGGATTTCTTTACATATTCTGTATATTAAACCCTTATCACATATGTGGTTTCCAAATATTTTTTTCTCATTGAGTAGTTTGTGTTTTTACTTTCATGATAAAGTCCTTTTCTGCGCATTATTTAAAATTTTAATGAGGTCCCATTTATCTATTTTTTTCTTTTATTGTGCTATGTGTGTAAAGTGTAAAAAACCACTGCCTAACACAAGTTCCTAAAGAAACATCACTATGTTTTCTTCTAGGAGACTTTTAGTTCTGGTTCTTATATTTAGGTATTTGATCCATATTGACTTGATTTTTGCATATAATATGGGGTAGGGATCCACCTTCATTCTTTTTTGCACCTTCATTCTTGTGGACATACAGTTTTTCTAGCACCATTTATTGAATAGACAGTTCTTTCCCTACTGAGCAGACTTAGCAATTTTGTCAAAAACCAGTGGCCATAAATGTGTGAGTTGATTTCTGAACTCTCAATTCAATTCCATTGGTCTGTATGTTTCTACTTTTGACAGTAACATGCTGATTTTATTGCTGTGGTTTTGTAATAAATTTCAAGATTGAGAAATCCAACTTCACTCTTCTTTTTCAAAATGGCTTTGGCTATTTGTGTTCTCTTATCCTCCATATAATTTTTTTTTTTTTTTTTTTTTTGCATTTCAAAATAAAAACTGTATTTTTTCTTTTTTTTCAGTTTTTTTTGTACAAGAATTCAAAGTTATCATATAATTATACACAATGGGATCAACCTCTGCTCTCCTCTTCTGTCACTTCAAGTCCACATGTTCAGGCTTTAGTCCCCAACATTATTTTCTGATAGATATATTAACACAGTTTGTTCTAAATATAGAGACATTATATATTTGTCTCTGGGAAAGAAATCAAATTTTAATATGAAAATTTTATTTCTATAATACAGAAATGGAGAAAACTATAGTAGGCACATGACCTAATTATGACTTATAGATGAAAATTTCTAGTCTCTTACTGTAAATGAATGCTGAAAAGTCTTAAGAACATTTTATTTATATGTGCACTTGTGTCCACCTTATTCCATATACTGTACATGTCTACAGACAATCTGGGAATTTAAAGGTGCAGCCCTCAAGAAAGGTTAAATCACTAAAAAAGAAACAATTAGCTTCTATTGGACAAGGAAAAATGTCACAAAATTTCCAATTTTAAATTTCATATCAGTAGGAAAATATTAAAAATAATTTTCTGTATATATATATGGGTATATGTATATTTGCAATTGCTCATATGCCTCACCTATCAATACAATTCAAGTGGAGATATTTTGTTGAGTTGTTTTCCCATTAAATGACACCTATGTCAAAATTTAAAAACATTTTCTTACATCATTAAAATAATTCACTTACCATTTCAAAAGCTTATACTGTTTTATTTTTTATAAATTTTTAACACTTCATAACTAAATTCTCTGATCCCTACTGTTAAATCCTCTTTTTAAACTAAAAGCTGGTGCTTTTCATTACTCAGAAATTGATGGATAAAATCACATCTACTTCAAAATTCCATCAATCAAATAAATTTTATTACCTGATTTATCAGAGAGAGAGCTCTGAGAACATTTACCTAATTTATTCTCTCTATAATAAATAGGTGAGAAAAATATCCTAAAATAGATGGAGATAACTTACATGTTGTTATAGCACATATAGTACATGATGACTGAGTGTCTGATATAAACTTTTCAGAGACACCTGAAAACTCACTTTAGAAACTAACTTTGGAAACAAATCATTTATTTTTCACTCTAATATAAATTATTATGTGTGTATGGTCATACATATACATACATATAAAACAAAATTGTCTAGTGTTGAATAGCTGTTTTTGAGTGAAAAAAACTGGTTACAAATTGATTAAGGAACTTAATTTTATACTTAACAATTCAATCATTTGGGGGTTCAAACAAAGTCAGTGCATTTGTAGACTCCATGGAGTCAGATACTCAAGCATACACTTTTAAAAAGAACTCTCCTTAACATCACAGGAATTGTACAGCAAGAATAAATGTATTCTGATGCAATTCCTATTCCATAAGCAGCCCAGACAGCACTCAGCTTTCTTTTAAACTAGCTTATTAAAAGAAATACGTTTGCTAAAAGTCTTTTAAAATTACATCGAACAACATTAAAACCTGTTCATTGAGAAGAGCCCATTGAATTTAATTCTGGTTTTGAAATGACCAGTTAACAGTTCAGAATATTGCCTTGTGAGGTTTGAATATAGATGTGGTTGATGTGAAGACCCACAGAGAGTACACGTCTCCATTGCCATCTGCCAGGACCACTATTTAGATACAGACCTCTAATCGGCTGTTTGATGTAAATGGCTCCCTTTTAAAATATCTATACACCTTAAAATGATCTATAATAAACAGTTCCCCAATAACTATCATTATTCTTAAACTGAAATGCATTGATCATTCAGAAAAGATTCCTTGCAAAATTTATAAATAAATGTAACTGCATATGCTGTAAATATACAATATTGCTAGAGCAGACACCAATGACAGGCTGCTGTATTTCAGTACTGTGTGTCAAATCTACTAGAAATTTAAAAAGAAAAATTTCTGAGGGACTCAGCTGCCTTCATTTGTTGGCTTTAAAATGTACAGTAAAATGGGAGACAGTATCTTCTCATAAATACATGGAATCAATATGGAAAAGTAAACTATACAGTGGACAAGATTAGAGAACAACAGAGTGTACCAGAGTGGTCACCAGAGTGAGATATCTTCCAGTATAAAAAAGGGAAGCACTCTATGCACTCAGTTATAGCAAGTGTGTTTCCACTAAAGATGCAGCTCTCTCTCACTCTTGGCAAGAATTAATTGGTAATGGCACTGCTTCTGAGCAGTGCAAAAATATCCTGAGTAATTACTCAGATTACAACAAAAGACAGGGCTTTTATCACTACTTCTTGCACAAAACACAGCTATTTGACATCACAAATAAATTAATTTAAAAAGCAGATCACCTTCACTGTGCTGAACACGAAAAGGGGCTATGACCCAGATATTGTTAATTCTCCCACTGGCTAACATAAGAAAAAAAAGATTGCATTAAATGTCTATTTATAATTTTCTAGTTAACTACGGCCAATAATATACAAGGAGGTAATTTGTAGTTCAAGTTTCCAATCTCTTTTTTTCCCCAACTAGCTACAAGCTGAATTCTAAATTTTACAATGAAATATACAATTTCAATTTTCAAAAGATCCTCCTCCTGGAGAAGTGATATTCAAATTCTTTTTGTGCAATCCTGATGCAGAGCCCAAACAGTCCTCGTAATTCTGTTAGTTCAAATATTTTTCCATCAAGAATTTCTAAAAGTGTCTTCAGGTTATTGCAAAAAGCTTCTTGCTCATTCTGACTTTTCTCCAGACATCGCTTTAAGCAGACAGTTGTCCTTCCAGGTCTTTGTTCAGAATTTCTACTTCCTGTAGCTTCTGAGTCAAAGAGGCCCCTTGTTCCTATAGTTCTCTGGCATTATCAATTTCTTGTTTTAATCTTTCTATTTCCTCTCCCTTCACTTTCAGTGTCTCTTCTAATTCTTGTATTGTCTCATTTAATTCTGTCTTACGGGTATGCACAGCATTTGCTTGGCTACTAACACATTCAAGCTCAGTCACCCGCTTGTGCAGATGTTCTGCTTCCTCTTGATATGCAGCAAGCTGCTGTTTCCATTGTTTCACATTGGCAGTGGACTCCAATGGGGCTGCAGTGAGTTGGGCATTATTCCCTTTGAGGGTAGCCAGTTCAGCCTCCCAATGTTTGCTGATCACTGAAACTATGTGAAAAGGGCAATGCATTCTGGGTTGGTTCAACCCTTGGCTCTGAGTTCTGAGTCATGTCAGGCATTCTTTCATCGTCTGTCCCACTGATACTTTCTGGATTTAGAGACTGAAGATCCCCTCCTGCTGATTCCTGTGAAGGCGTACTGGTAAGTTCCATTTTTTCTTGTGATTTTTCCTTTGCTAGTCAAGCAGCTTCTTTAAATGCCTAAAACTTTCCTGCAAATTTTGAGAGATGATGCTCAGAGGAGAATCCCAGTCCATAAACAGTATTGGCCCGGCTATCAGCCCACTGGCTAAACTTCTGAAATGTTTTAGTAAATGTCATGTTTAGGGTGATGGTGCTACTTATTATTGCCTTTGAGCCATCTAAACTGATTATCCTATACACATTTCTTGTGCTGTTATAGAAATAAGACTCAGTAACTGTGTGCTTGCTGGTGGGTACCCAGTTCTTCTGTATGTTTGGGTCAATCTGGAAGACATGAGCTTGAGTGCTGAAAATGGGTTGTTCCCCCATTTTGCCCAGTGAAAACTTGCTCTGAAGTTTCTGCTCTTAGGCTACAGAATAACTTCCAAAGGAATTTGTCCACTTTTTTTTGCAGTTGCTTTCCACCACCCCACCCCCGAGATCCTTTTCTGGGTATTTCGATCATGCCGACAATTCAATTGGTTTCCTTAGGTAAGATGATTTCTCTCTCTTAAATACCAAAACGTTCAAACAACCTGAGGCGGCATTTGCTTATTAGAGTTAAAATGCTTCCCCGAGTAGACAGCGGTCAACTCTATTCCACAAAACGAGTCTATACGTAGGAAAACGCGGAATCCAGTTTCACCGAGTCCAATAAAAAATGAGTTCGCTGGTCATTTCGTTCATGTTCTCCTCTACACTCGGGGAGAGCCAGGTAACTTGGCCTTTTCCGTGTTACTAAGGCGTGGGTTCAAATTTCTCCACACCAGGTCCCCGGGGGTGGGGCATGAAACCCAAAGCGATGTGCACTTGAAAGATCCCTACGTGAAAATAAAAATTCTAAAAGCAGCAATGCCACTGCTTCTCTGGGCTCATGTTAGAAAAAAATATATAGAAAAATTTCCCCGAAGTGCAAAACCGGCAGCTCGCGACGTGCACGACACTCCACATTGGAATGTGTCTTTTTAATTCTTCCTCTTCTAAGACTAGGAGCAGAAAGGAGGTGGAGAGGAGGGAAACAAGACTGGGCAGGATCGATTCATTCTCCGCAGAATAAACGGAGCCATTTCCAGGCTGGAAGCAAGCTGGGGTAGCCGCGCACGCCAGGGAGCAGTGGGAGGGAGGCTGATCCCACCTCCCTCAGACCCTTCCCGCCCCCCGCCGCCGCCGAGCACAATGGAGCCCGACTCATGCCTGGACCTTTATTCACCGCTGCCCTCTCTTCCCTCGTCTCTTCTGAGCTCAGCGGGTCTGAGGCTCTCCGTGACAGAGAATGAATGAATCAGAGAGCCGGGCCCCACGCTCCCACCAGCACTCGGTCCCCAGCTCCGGGGGAGGATCGAGAGGCGATGACGGAGGGGGCGAAGGGTAGACAGGCGCCCTCCTGAGCTGAGGGGAGCAGCTAATCCCGCGTCGGGGACAGAGGACTGAGGCTCGCAGCTGCCCCACCTCGGGTCTTCGCCAATGACGCTCCGCGCTGACGCCACGCGTCGCCTCACATTCCCCGGGCGCATCCGCCGCCGCCTCCTCACTCTTCCATCACCGCCCGCCTCGGCCGGCCTCCAGCTCCCGCTCGGCAGTCCGGGCGGCCCCAAACCAGCCGCTACCGCCGCCTCCACCGGCCCGCTCGCAGAGCGAAGAACGCCGCTTCCGGGTCAGCGCAGCCGGCGTGAGACTGGCGCGGCGGCGGAGAGGGCTGCTGGGGGCGGAGGAAGGGGCGGGGAGAACCGGGGCGGGAGCAGTCCCTCCGCCTGCTCCCTGGAGGAGCCGAGAGGCCGCCGCCGCGGAACTAGACCCGACGCCAAGGGCTGGGACGTTGACCCGTTGCGAGAACCCAATCGGGCCCTGCGGAGAGCGGCTGAGGAGGCGCAGGCGCGAGAGCTGCTGGGAGGCTGGTGGTCCGGGGCCGAGCCGGTTCTTATGAGAAGCTAGACCCGCCGGTTAGCAGTTCCGTCCGTCAGTCCGTCTTTTCTGCCTTTCTTCTCTCTCCCCTAGTGGCCGGCGGCGGGCGGGCAACACGCCACACCAGGTGCTCGCGCTGTGTCTCCATCCTCCTGCAGGAGGACCTTTAAATAACAACCCCGTATAAATTTGATGATTTGCTTCTCTAGGTCTGCAAAGAACGGTGTTGGATTGGAATGGTAATTGAGATTTCCTTGAATCTGTAAATTGCTTTGTGGAAAATTGACATCCAAACAATATTTACTCTTGAATGCAAGAACACGCGAATATCCTTCCATTTGTTTAGGTTTCTTTGATTTCTTTTAGCAATGTTTCATAGTTTTCTCTGTACAAGTCCTTACCATTCTTGGTTAGATTTACTCCCAGATACTTCATTCTTTTAGTTGCTGCTATAAATGGATACTTTTCTTGATTTCATCTCCTGACTGTTTAGTGTTTAGTAGCACTACTGATTTTTGTGCATTAATCTTGTACCTTGCTACTTTGCTGAATTTATTTATTAGTTCCCATAGCTTTTTTGTAGATTTTCAAGGATGTTCTGTATATAAGATCATGTCATCTGCAAATAGAGAGTTTCACGTTTATTTATTTCTCTGCTTAACTGCTATAGCTAGAACTTCAATACAAATTTGAGTAACAGTAGTGGCAGAGGCAATCCTCATCTTGCCTCTGATATAGAGGGAAAGTTTTCAGTCTTTCCCCAAAGAGTAAGTATAATGTTAGATGTGGGTTTTTAATATATGCCTTAGATCATTTTGAGGATGGTTTCTTCTGTTCCCAAATTATTAAGTGATTTTATCCAGAAAAAGTGCTGAATTTTGTCAAATACCTTTTCTGCGTCGATTGAGATGATCATGTGTGTTTTTTCTTTGTTCTGTTAATGTGGCATATTACTTTTATTGATTTTCTTATGTGGAAAGTTCAAGTTTTAAGTTTAAACTTAAAGTCTTACGTTTCATATTGATAAACTTATGTGGTTTATTGTACTTTTGATGTCCTGTTAGATTTGGTTTGCTAGTATTTTGTTGAGCACGTTTGCTTCCATATACATAGGGATATTAGTCTGTAGTTTTCTTTTCTTCTGGTGTCTCTATTTGGCTTTAAAATGAGGGTGCTATTAGCCTGAACTTATAGAATGAGTTGGGAGTAGTCCCTCTTCAAGTTTTTAGAAGAGTACTGGTGTTAGTTCTTCCTGGAATGTTTGGTAAAATTCACCAGAGAAGGCATCTGTTCCTGAGCTTTTCTTTTTGGAGAGGTTTTTCAGTGCTGATTCAATCTCTTTAATTGTTGTTGGTGTGCTAAGATCTTATATTTTTTCTTGAGCCAGTGTAGGTACTTTGTGTTTTTCTAGGAATTTGTCCACTTCATCTAGGTTATCTGATTTGTGGGCATACAGTAATTCATATCATTCTCTTATAATCCTTTGTATCTCTGTGGGGTTGATAGCAATGTCCCCCTTTTTGTTTGTTATATAATTACTTATATTTATGTCTGTTTTTGGTTTGCTAAAGCTGACAAAATGCAATGTACCAGAAACAGGCAGGCTTTTAATAATGGGGATTTATTAGCTTGCAACTTAACAATGCTAAAGCTGTTAAAATGTCAAAATTGAGTCATCAACAACATGCCACCTTCTTCCTGAAGAAAGACTGCTGGCAGTCCAGACTCCTCTGTCACATGGTCAGGCACATGGTGATGTCTGTTGGTCCTTGTCTCCAGAGTCTCATTGCTTCCAGCTTCTGGCTTCAGTGGCTTCCTCTCTCAGCTTTCGTGGGTGTTTTGTTTTCTCTCAGCTTCTCTGGAGCTTCTCTGTGAGCTTCTCTCTGTTTCGTTTCTTACAAAGGACTTCAGTAGAAGGATTAATACCCACCTTGGGGCAACACTTCAATTGAAATAACCCAATCAAAATGTCCCACCCACAGTAGGTCTTCACCCACAGGGATGAATTAAAATAACATGGCTTTTTCTGGGGTACATAACAGTTTCAATCCACCACAATGTCCTCTTTTTCTCGGATTTGACATCCTTCTTCTTTTCTGATTTAAGCATTTAGAGCCATATATTTTTCTCCAAGCATTGCTTTTGCCAAATCCCATAAGTTTTGGTATGTTGTGTTTTCATTTTTAATTCGCCTCAAGGTATTTCCTAATTTCCTTTGTGATGTCTTCTTTGATCCATTAGTTGTGTAAGAGTGCATTGTTTAATTTCCACATATTTGTGAATTTTTCATTTCTCCTTCTGTTATTGATTTCTATATCCTTTCCATTATGGTCAGAGAAGATATTTTATGATTTCTTTGAATTTATTGAGACTTGTTTTGTCACCTAAGAGATGGTCTGCCTTGTAGAATGATTGATGTGCCCTAAAGAAAAATTACATTCTGCTGCTATTCAGTGAAGTGTTCTAAACATGTCTGTGATAACACATGACCTTTCCACCCCTCAAATTTGGGAGGACAAGGTTTTTATGTCTTACCCTGGCACCAGCCAACTGCACCCAGAGCCTGAGCTCCAGTCCTCATTGCTGTCTGCCACAATGTTTGGGAAAGGAGGATGGTACCTGCTACAGGGAGAGAGAAACTCACTTGTATTCACCACAATTTCCCTGCCTCCTCTTCCCACTTTTAGATGCTGCACAGTTTTCCACTAGACTCCAGAGTTTCAAAGTAGTTGACTGACAGTTCTTGCCATTTCAGTAGTTGTTGTGGTAGAGGGACTAATTCCTGGAGCTTCCTACACCACCATTGTCCCACAGTCCTCTTTTATAAAATCAGTTTTATCAGTTCCAAAAAAAAAAAAAAAATCACCTACCAAGAAAAACATCCCTAACAGATTTGTGTCCTGATACATTTTACAATGTTCAAGCCAACACTTGTTAGCCATCTGCTTCTCTTTGGCAAGGAGAAGTGTTTGAGTCCTTGTTATTTATTCAAGGCCCTGAAAGCCTCCATCCACACAGAGTTTGCTTTTCCAATAAGCTCTTTTAATAACAACCCTTATAGCATATACGATTTGCAATTATTTTCTCCATTGCCATGGGTTGTCTTTTCACTTCCTGGTAGTGTCTTTTGATGATATCTAAAGTGAATTTTTGAAAGTCCAGTTTATCTATCTTTTCTTTTGTTGTTGTGCTTTTGGTATCATATTTAAGAAACTATTGCCTGATCCAAGGTAATGCTGATTTACAACTATTTTTCCTTCTATTGAGTTTTATAGTTTAATCTCTTTTATTTAAGACTTTGATTTGTTTTAATTACTGTATAGGACGTTAGGTAGGGGTCCAAATTTGTAATTTTGTATGTGGATATCCAGTTTTGCCAGCACCATTTGTTGAAAAGACTATTCTTTCCCATTGAATGGTCTGGCCAACCTTGTTGAAAGTAAATTGATCATAAATGTATGGATTTATTTCTGAACTCTAAATTCTATTCCATTTATCTATAAGTGTCTTCTTATGCCATTAACACATTTTATGGATTACTGTCATTTTGTAGTAAGTTTTGAAATTGGAGAATCTGAGTTCCCCAAATTTGTCCTTCTTTTTCTTTATTTCGGGTATTCAGGGTCCCTTGAAATTCTATATGAAGTTTAAGATTAGCTTGTCCTTTTCTGCAAAAAAAAAAAAAAAAAGCAGTTGGAATTTTGATAGGGATTGTATTGAATCTGTACTTCAATTGGGGGAGTATTGCCAACTTAATATTAATAAATATTTCTCTGCTTTAACAAAGGACATAATTATTTATTTAAATCTTCTTGAATTTCTTTCAACAATATTTCATAATTTTCAGTGTTCAAGTTGCACATTTACTTAGTTAAATTTATAAAGAATTCTTTCAACTCAACAACAATAGAAAACAAGCAACTGAATGTGAGCATGGTAAAAAGGTCTGAACAGACACCTCATCAAGGAAGATACACAGATAGAAAATAAGCAGAAGAGAAAATATTCGATGTCATATGTCATTAGGGAATTGCAAATCAAAACTACTATGAGATACCATTTCATACCTACTAAGATGGTTATAACTTTTTTAAAAAGGAAAATAACAAGTGTCGACAAGGAAGTAAAGAAATTGGAACTGTCATTCATTGCTACTGGGAATGTAATATAATGCAATCACTGTGGAAAATAGTTTGGCTGTTCCTTAAAAAAGGTGAACACTGAGTTATCCTCTGACCCAGCCATGCCACTTCTATGAATGTGCCAAAGAGAATTAAAACATGTTCATGTAAAAACTTGTGTAAAATATTCATAGAAGTATTATTCAAAACAGCCAAAAAAGTTGAGATAAATTCAATGTTCATCAGCTGATGAATGAATGAAATATGGTATATCCATTCAATAGAATATTATTCAGTCACAAAAAGAACACTCGTTTTTACATAAAAGTTGAATTCTAATTATTTATTTATTGCATTTCTACAAAACTAAGAAATCTATAAGGTCATTGAAGTCAAGGATTGTAATTTATTCCATTTACCCAACACATATTCAAGCACCTAGCAGAATATACCTATTAGTTATAATTTATAATTAATTAAAATTTAATGCCAAGTTAATGAATCAATTAAAACAGAAACAGCATAAATTAAGAGAGGCTAATTCTTCTGAGGTCTTATGAGTCTTTGATAATAAATAAAGTAAGAGCCAAGGTTGAAACATTGAAACTGAAATTGAAATCACAAAAGGAATGTGTGAGGTGTCCTTTTGGATTATTATGAATTGTGAACACTTGGATAGCTTACATAATTCCATTATGAATATATCTCTGTTGTTTTGAACTATGTAAAGAATTGTGTGTATGCTATAGTTCTCCCAATGTGTTTGATTATAATAACAAGAAACCTGGATAATAAATCAATAAAGTTAAAGTCCGGATTCTGTGTGATGGTAGGGATGATGAAAAATCACTTACTATTCATATTCAGTTTCCATATTTATAAATTAGTCATAATAACCTACTCTGTTCTCTCTTTATATGGATTATTTATCATATTTGTAGAATCATTAAAGGTTCTTCCAGGCAGAGGTTTTTGATGACAAACAGTGCTTTTTTTTATTTTTCTATCTTTATGTCTAGCTCACTTTAGTCATTCAATTAATACTTCTCAAGGGCATATGAAACATTCATCAAGTTAGACCAAATTCTGGTCCATAAAAAAATAATTAACAAACTTTAAAAATATAAATCATATAATATGTATTCTGAGACCATAATAGAATTAAACCAGATTTCAATAACAGAAATATATTTAGAAAATCCACAAATATTTGGGAATTAAACAGTATAATTCTAAATAATGTCCTTTTAGAGATTACAACTAGCCATGTGTCAAAGAACAATTCTCAAGGAAAATTGTTAAATATGTTGAGTTACATAAAAATTAAAATAAGACATATCAAATGTGTGGGCTAAAGCTAAAACAGTACTTAAAAAGAAATTTACAGCATTAATTTTTTATATTGGGGAACAATTAAAACAATTAAAATTTGTATGTATCTCTCTATCCACTCCCAAACAAATACACAATTAAATACATATAATCCATTGCTTCAATCCCAATTTCCCTCCCTCCTGCATCTTTAGTGTTAACACTTCATAAAATGTAGTAGTAGTTCATAAGTTTCTCTTTAGGCCAATGTCTGTGGAATACCAGTTAAGATATCATATATGCATTTAACCTTATAGTAAGATTTTGGATAATCAGCTTCATCATTAAAACATTCACTAATGCAGGCACAATCAGTAGTACTACAGGTTAATTATGTCAAGAAATACTTACGAGAGTAAATTATATCAACTCTGCCAGACACTAGAGAAACAAATATGAATTAGCCAAGTTCCATTGCCACAAGTTAAGGTAGTTTCTTAAATGGAAGCAGACATTGCAAATAATTTTATGTACAAATAATTGCAAAGGAGTAAGATACAAGTACAAAGTTTTGGGAGAGCTGGGAAGAGAAAATACCTGATCATGGTGCTGAAGAGAGAGAATATTTCAAAGATGACACATTTTTTTTGCATGAAACCTTAAAGGAAAGTACAGATGTGTGTGTATATGTAAGTGTGTCTGATGTCTGTGTGTGCATCTGTGTATATGTGTGTGTGTGAAAAAGCCTACCATTCCCAGCAATGCTGAAAAATTGATGAGATCAAAGCAAAGAATTCTGGAAGAGATGCAAAATGCTTGGCTAGTTTCCTAAGAGCATTGAAAAGGAGAAATATCTGCCTCTCTGTACTGCCCAATACTATATTCTGTGACAATAGAAATAGTCTATAATCTGTGCTGAAGCAGTTGTCAATAGCTATGTGTGGCTATTGAGGACTTGAGATGTGGCTAGTGTGATTGAATAACTTATTTTTCTCTCATTTAGTTTTAATTTATATTTAAATTTTAATAACCACATTTATCACATACCCTTTTGTAACTTACATTCAAGGAAGGTTGATTCCTGGTTATTTCTCAAAGTATAATTAGTACTACAAAGAAGCTGCACAGCACATTATAGAAATGTGATTTTGAAAGAATCAGGATATCAGAGAAGAATTCCATAGAGAGAATACAAGTGAAAAATGAGTAAAAGAGAATAGAGGTGCTTACGAAAGTAACTTTAGCTGGCAGAAAACGTGTGAAGTCCTGAGGGAGAAGATAAATTGTCAGGTTGTTAAACAAACCCACAGACAAACAAGCCAGAAAGCAAATAAACAAAAAGCACAGGAATTAGAATGGAAAATGTGAAGGGTAAATATTATGAAATGAGTCTGAAAAGGTAAGAGATGATCAAATCTCAACAGAGCCTTTGCCTATTAAGATTGGATACTTTATATTGAGGGAACTGATAAACTATGTGTTTTCTTTTTGAAAAGTGAGAGGATAATGTTTTCATTTAAATGTTATGTATCATTCTGGTTGCAGTATGAGTTATACAGTTCAGAGATCAATAGAGATGGCACTAAGGATGATTTTGTTTTGTCTCCATATTGAGATGAAGATAATCCCTGGGATATTAGACAATTTCTTAGACCAAGGTTGTACTTTGATAGATTCAGCTCTGTCTCCATCTGAAAGATTGCAACTGGTCCTTATCAGAGAGAACTCTGGTTTCAAAATATTACTAACAGAGGATAACATGTCATTAGTGCTCTTGGTAACTTACTGCCTAAACTCATATGATTTCTGTACTAATGGTATTAGGGCAATTGGTAACACATTGAGATGGCACCAAAATTCATTCCACATCTCATATGAGCAATAATCTGTTCAGTGTGGGGTAAAGAAATATTTAAATGTAAAAAGCAAAACCATAGAGGTATTAAATACAAGCAGATATTTATGGAAGATGAACAAAGGTTATAATGTATAACAGATACAAAAATAAGAGGTTTAATCTCTATATTAAATGGATAAAACAAAAATTTAAAAAGAATTAACTGTGATGTATTAAGCACTTACTATGTCCTAACTAAGGGGCTAAGCACTTTTCTATAGGATCTCATTTAATCTTTACAACAGCCTATGAGTTAGGCAATTGGCCTTCTTATGTTATAGGTGGGAAACTGTTGTTCAGAAAGGCTAAATAAATTTTGCATGTTTACAAAGACATTGACTCTCTTTAACTTCAGAACCAGACACTGTGATCATTAAGCTTTAGTGTATTTGTCATTAAATAAATTGTATAATTGTTTGTATCTATGTACACTTTTTAAATGACTGATATTATCCAGTGTTGAGTAGGATGTGATGAAAAGGACTTATTCTTGTCTGTAGGAGGGATATTTTGAGGCATCTTTCAAGATTTAAAACTCACATCTGTTATTCCAATACTTGGACATGTGCAAATGAATGCATAAGGATTCATTGTAGCATTGTAACTAATAATGTTAAATTGTAAACAACCTAATTTCCTAAATCTTAATCAACATGGTAATTACTAAATTATATACAAGTCTCCTCTGATATTGTATGCAATTGTTACAAAAGAAAGAGTTCTATCTAGATAGCTTGCCAGAAATGATATCCATTACATATTGTTAACCGATAAAAGGAAAGCTGCAGAATATTTTGTGTATTATAATCTCATTAGTGTTAAAGAAAAAGTTATCTCCAAGGCCATGAATATACAGAAAAACATGTGGTAGAACATACAATAAATGCTCAGTACTGGTTGACTTGAAGATTCCAGTGAAATTGGAGGGTAGGTTGAAAATGTAAGGGCCATTCCATGTCAGTCTATGCCACTATGACACTTGATTTCTGTAAGATTAAGCATGCATTACATTTAAAATTGAAAAAAAAAAATTAGAAATGAGAGTTTCAAGTACTTTTCTGATTTTTGAAGGTATTAAAATGCTTCCTTTTGTCCATTCATTGTGTTTTGTGCTGATGAAGATTTACAGATGGAAAGACATTGGTAGTGCCCTCAAAGAAGGGTCCACTGTGGTATAGTTTAGCACTGGATTTAATCATCCTTGCAGGAATTAAGAATAAATTATCTCCTAATTATAAACCAGAAACCATGTGCATATTAGGAAAATGATTCACAATCAAAAGGAAACCAATTGATGGTATAAGTTATTGGTACACTTCTACTTTTATTTTACTATATTGCTTAGCTTTCTGGAAAGGTACAGGACATGTGGCATTGCTTACATATTCTGAATGTATCTTTCTTTGCACCTTTTGTTTCTTGACTCTAATCTCAGGAGGATTTATTCAGTGATCAGAGGAGGCAAAATTGTTTCATCTTTGTGTAGTATTGAACCACATTTTATCAAAGATAGCAATGTTTTACCTTCTTGTCTCTTAAAGTAGTATTCCCTGGAAATTTATGTTGAGAAATCTCAGGATTACAATAAGTAACTCATTACTGGTGTCCAGGTCCAGAACAATGTTTGTCTTTATATGCAAAGAAAAGAGAAATATCATTCTATTTCTAAAGGAGGCTGTTAGGAAACTTACATACAATTTAGCTTGTGTCTTTTCTATGTGACAGGCTTTTGTATGATAGAGGCAGAGGTGTATTAATGACAAAAAGGGTGTTGTGAATTATAGTATGAATGCATTGTATTATGTCTCATTTTTAAAATAAACTAAGAAAAATCAAGGATTATATTTCTCATTGGAATCAGCAGACATATCAGAAAGTATGTTCCTTATTTGACAATAAACATCTTTGTATTCCTCCGATACATTAGTTTATCTTGTTGGAATAAATGACAAGGAGTCCAAAATTATTACTTTAAAATATTTATTTTTATTAATTTGTATTGTAATATGTTTCCGACTTTGTTAAAAATACAAAAACATATTTTCTGCCTTTTGATCTGCCAGATTTTTCTGACATGTTAGTGAAAAAAATGGTATAATCCTAAAGGAAGAGATTAGCAATCGCCAGACGAAAAAAAATAAGAAAGACAAAAGAGCATAATGCCAGCTTTAATACTTATCACCTGTCAGTAAGACTCTCTGTTGAGTCTAGACAATGGGGGAAATCTTTCTACATTTCCCTTCCTCAGTGTCAGCCACCTCAGTTCATTCTATAGAAAGAGGGTAAAACAAACAAGTATTTTCAAGAACTTATATCACAGACAGAATTATGGTTGGTAAAGATGAAGAATAAAACATAAAATTACAGAGTCTGCATTTAGTAATGTATAGTTCTGTAAAGTAAATCCTAGAGAAATTTTTATTTCTTCTAATCATTTAATCTTCTAGACAGGAGACTAAATTATATTTTCACATCAAAAACCCCCTAATGTGGAGGATTTGTCTTCTGGGAAGACAAAGTCATCTTTTCCTCTGAAAAAGCCTCCTGCATAGTTGTCTTTGGCATTTGCCAGGAATAGAAGAGTAAGGATTGAGGTCTTAGGAGTCTGGGTGTTCAGCTGAGGTGTAGAGAGAAGAGAGTGCTGATAACCAGAAAGTCCAGAGTGGGATGTAGTTACCTCCAGAGCACATCACTGTTAACCCAGCCGGGGCTCATGACAGTCATAGAAGTGGATTTCTTAAAAATAAATTAGTAATAAATTAAAAAACAAAAAAAACAAAAAAAAAACTCCCTAATGAATCCCTTCTTGTCCTCAGGCAAGTTAAAGAGTAAAAAGAAAAAGTGAGTATAGTAAAAAATGGTCAATGCATTAATTGTTAATGCAAAAAAGGATAAAAACTGATGGAGACAAATTAGTGTGTTGTACAAATATATTAATAATGTGGTTCTTTTTAGGTGAATATCAATTCATCTCTCCTTTCTGTTTCCTTTCCCACAAGTAAAGAATTTTACTCCTTTTTATAACCAAGTTCATTCTAGTCCTATATTTCCATGATTTCTGTTGGTTATAATTAAAAGGAAATATATTAAGAAAAAATAATCATACTGATAGCTACTATAAAGTTCAGAGATTGTGATTAGCTCATCGATTTCCACCACAGCCCTATGTCCTGAGCTTCCATATTTGTGCTGCTTCCGCATTTATTTTGCCAGGGCCTCTAGGCCTCTTCTCCAGCCATCAACCCATTCTATGCCCGAGCCTCAGTATATTCAGTCACCTCCATGGAACCATGACCAACCACATGACCCACACTACCACACATCTCACACAGGACCCACAGCTGGTCCCAAATGATAAACCACCCAACCCCACCAATGTCATACCACCAATACCTTCCCTATTTTGCTGCTTTAAATTAACCAATCCTTGGCTCCCATGGGGAACATACTAACAGCCACCTGTGGAACACAAAAAGGCACAAGCCCATGGGTCCTTCTCTGCCTGCTTATGTGCTCCCCACCTGCTTTCCTTGTCTCCTCGTGGCACCCCTCTCCCCCTCCAAGAAGTGTAAGTAATAAACTATTTTGTTTCAGGCTTGTTTATTGCTTCTGGTTCCACATTTGTGTGGTACCTGACCTCCACCCAAATCCAAATTAAAAAGCTTAATCAACTTGTATGAGAATTAAGTTTGTTAATGTCACCAGAATTGATAGCTGGATAAGTAGAAAAAAATACTCAATATAACTATTTAGCTGGAAAATGCTTAGTATAGTCTTCAGTAGCTAGAAAACCATTTACTATGATCACTTCACTTAAGCAGCCTTGAATTATTCTAAGTATAAAAAGCCCTTGTTGAAATAGCTTGCTTTTGATCTAATCTCAACGACAAAAAAACTTACTCCCTTTCCTCAGGAACTCTCCCAGCATTGCCTGCAGGAGGATGCAAGGAATATCAATATACGGTCTGATATTCAGTGCCTTCTTCTCATTGAAAAACAAGCCTGAATGAGAGAAGGACTTCAAGATAACAGCAGACACTGACCAAACAGCTTTTTATCTTCTATTTGTTCTCCTTTCTGCTTTCTTCTGGATCCTGGTCAGTGCTTTTTTCTGCTTGGAGTTATAAAAGCCCAAACCACTTGTCTCACTCTGAACTGGTCTTAGAAAGTTTTTATTTTTCCTCTAATTCCTTTTTGATGTGTGTTCAATAAACTCAGTTTCCCACCGAAGCAAAGACATTTCTCTGTTTGATGTGGGATCAGGTGGATCTGGCTATTTAGGATCATGTTTTCTGACAGTAACAGAATTAAAAGTCTAAATTAATATTTCAGTTGTAAAATCACACAATCTTGGAGACTGGAAAACAATTTCCCAATATGTCAACTATGGACGTAATTCATATTTATTGGTGTGTAATTATTCAAAGGTGTATCACAAATATACTAAATTTGGTGATTTGTAGAGTTTAAATGTACAGTTGTTGATACGACAACTTTTAAATTAGATCTTTGAATACATGTTTCCCTTTCAATAGAGGATGTATGAAAACTTCTGCTTTAATAGGAGTGAGTGGATATTAGAAAATGTGTAATGGGAAAACAGGCTAATTGCTTCATTTAATTGGAGTTATTAATACCAATATTCATACTTCTAATTCCTTTACCATTTACTTATTCTTTTTGTTTGTTTATTTTTCACCCAATGGTTTTGCTGAAAGACAAAATACTCAGCATGAAAAACAAAACAATGATTACAAAGTTCACGCTGTTGGGCATATCAGCCAACCCAGAACTTGGGTTGTGATTTTTAGCTTTTTATTTTTAACTTATGTGTTGTGTCTCTGGAAACCTGATGAAAATCATCTTTACCTTGACTCTTTTCTAAAGACTCCTATGTATTACTTCCTCCAAAATTTCTCCTTCCTAGAAATTACATCCACCACTGTTTCCATCCCCAAATTCCTGGGAGCAATAATCTTTAAGTCAAGATCATTTCCTACAATAATTGTTTAGTTCAATTAGTTTTCTTTATCTTCATGAGTGTACCTGAATTTTTTCTTCTAATTGTCATGTGTTATGATCGTTATGTTGCTCTATGCAAGTTTCTGCTTTATATCACCATCATGAGCAAGAAAATAGGCACTCTGCTTGTTCTTTTGTTCATGGCTAGGAGGATACTTGACCATTTTCCCACCACTCATGCTCATCCTCCAGTTATATTTCTGTGCTTCCAATGTCATTGCTCACTTCTCTTGTGGTATTTCCCATTGTATAACTCTCCTGCTCAGGTCCTGGCTTTTAGAGTTGAGAGGCTTTTCCTTTGTTTTTGTTACTCTGCTGTTCATGCTGGCATTAGTGATTCTGTCCTACATAAGCATCATTAGCACATTCTGAGAATTCCATCCACCAGTCAGAAGAGAAGGCTTTCTCTATTTGTTCACTCATGAGTATTGTTTCCATCTCTTATGGGAGCTGTATATTCATGTATACCAAACATTCAGCAAAGGAAAGAATATCACTGAAGAAAGGAATAGCTCTTCTCAACATTTCAATAGCCCCCATGCTGAACCCCTTCATTTACACTCTGAGAGACCAGGAAGTAAAACAAGCCTTCAATGACTTAATCCACAAAGCAGTGTTTTCTGCAAACGAAAGTGTTTATTAAAATGAACGAATGTCATTGTGAAGGTTAAAGGGAAAAATGAAACTAAACTTCTAATCTCCACTATCTTCCTGTATCCATCTCTCAGCCACCTGCAAAGCTGAGTTCATTTGTTTAGACTTTTTTTTTAACCTGGAAGTGAGTATATTGTGTCTTTCTTTAAAACTATCTGTAGGTTTCATGTATATGTGTAAATATGCTGATTTATAATTCAGCTTAAAACCAGTGGCTACAGAACATATATCACTTTGCTGTTAATTCTGGGTAATAAAAAATGTTTTTTTACTATGATGGCTCTAAAAGTAAATGCTATTTAATCAACTTACTCTTAATTTTTTCCTTCTCTGTTATATATAAAATAATTTCTTCTTAAAAGTTATATGAACATGAAATTGACTATCTGCAGCACCACATTTTTCATACACTAGCTGCAGTATTTGTCCAAATCTACCAACTCATCTGATGAATTTAGGTGCTTATTTTCCGTCTTATAATTAATTTGAAGTTCATAATATCCATTTTGTAGCTAAGATGAAGGCACATGTTACATCTGGTATTATATATTCCCCTGCTTATCTGGGTTTTAATTTGAAAATGCGTAAAAAAGATGTATAATTAGGGGATCACCATGACTTTTATGGAATCTGTAAGTCTGATATGAGTTTAAAAAATAATAATAGCTCTTCTATGAGAATATTTATTCTGTGCCATTTCCTGAACTAGGCATGTTCTGTACCATATCTTATTTAATTTTCACAGCTATACAGAAAATTAGACATGATTATCTCCCTTTTACAAATTTATAAATTGATATACAGAAAATTCTGAAATACCAGAATAGCATAGCTTTTTTAAAGGATCTGCACAATTTATTACCTTTTTCTACTCACATTACCTCAAAATTTGGTCATAGTGATAATATAAGCAAGTAAGGGAAGATACTAACTCCTAATGTTATTCTTGGCATACAAATTATAATGCTAATCAGTTAAAACAAGAAACTTTATTTTGCTCTTGCTGGTGAGTGATGTGGACCAAATGTGAGTCTTCACCCAAGGCACACAAATTCAATCAGTAGACACCGGGATTTTGAGTAATGAAGTAGTTTATTTAGCAAAGACTAGCCTCGTGGAGACAGGAGGACAGTTTGTTCCTCAGATCTGTCTCCCCAAGCTGGAAAAGTGAGGGATATTTATTAGACTAAACAAAGGGAGTCGGGGATAGGGATCTTGAGGTGGTTGGCACATTGGGATTGTTTAGTAAACATTCAAGTTAAGGATTGTAAATCGCTTATTGTCATTAGCTGTGCCTGCATTCATATTAGGAATTGCAAGTTGGTTATTACTGTTCATTAGTTTCCTTGTGTTGTGGAGTGAGCTTGTTACTGCTGGAATTTGGAATGGTTGGACCCCTCAGTTCCATTTTGGATCCTGAAGTATGAACAGTATTAAGTTGCCAAAATTCTTATTAAAAAGTAGATTAATAATAATAAAGTTAATGTATGTGTTTAGTACAATGTGATAGATTTCTAGCTTTGAAAATGGCATGGTATATGGTGTAGAGATCTAGAATAGGAATTAAGGTAGTTGGTTTCTAGTCTAGAAGAATAAATGTTGAGCAAAAAGAGTTCACATTTTGCGTTATTTGTTTGCTTGTTTCTGTCTCATTGGACACTACATGCCAAGTTTCCTTTTCTGATTTTGATATTAACATAATTTTGATTTTATATTCTTTAGAGTTTTGTGCAGTCTTCTGCCAATTTTGATTCACTGAATTAATCTCCTTGATCCAGTGGCAAATAGAATAGAAAAACTTTAAATAGCTTGTGCAAATAAAAATCTATGTAGAAGCCATGTCAGAGTTTTAAAGCACTGTATGATATTTGGTCTCTTTTATGTTTTGTTCCTTTCTCACTCTATATAGTTAAATAAATGCATTCCCCCTGATTACAATGGAAAGATAAGAGAAAGACATTGATTATAGAAAGCAAACTTGTTCAATGGAAAAGGCAGGGAATGATTTCAGAAATGCTGCCTGCCCTGGATCACAACAATGGCATTTGCTGATAGTTTTACTGATTCAGTCATTCTGAGTGTTTGTGACCCTGTGTGGAAAGCAGAGCTAAGTTTTAGGCATATGAAAGGCAATGGCAGTCCCCATATTCTTAGCATTGATTCTTACTTTTCAAGTGAATTTTAATCAAATTGAATGAAATATATATTGAGGTTAAAATTGGTAACTGAACATGTTAAAATATAAAGGTGAGTGTGCTTTGTTTTATAGTACTAATTTATTCATTCTCTATTAATTAAAGGCAGGAAATTACTGTCTGTATGTTTGTGCATTTCTAATTAAATGCAGGCTAAGTAGTCGTGTTCAGAGAACAGATTTTATTTTTGGTTGTCTGAGATTAGAATTGACACTTGCTAGCTATATGAATTCATTTAAACTACATAACCACTCTGAGCCTCAGTATCTTCATTTGGGAATGAAGGTAATAAAATTTTCATAGAGTGACCATGGAACCAAATAGGATAAATTATTAAACTTTTTAGTATTGCACCAAAAAAAAAAAAATAGTACCCTTGATAACTCACAACTACCATAGATATTCTTCTCAAAATTGAGAATTAATTCCACTTAAAGAAAAAAATAACTTTGACAGCTTCATTCAGTACGTACAAGACACCATATAATAAATGAAGCAGTTTCACTTATGTTATTTCAATTAATTCTCGAAAAAATCTCAAAATTTCAATTGTATTTTAAAAATAGAAAACCAAAGCTAAAGAAATTAAGCAATTCATCCAAAATCACAAATCTGCTTTGTTGCCTATTTGTATTTTTAACCTATAGTTCTCTAACTGCAAAGCCATATATTTTCTGTGATAATAAGTTGATCTTTAATATCTAAAACAGGATATTAGGAGCAAGCCTTGATACCAATAAATTTATTAACAACTTATTACCTTTTGCTTTCTTGTTTCTGTGTTAAATTATTAATTAACTTATGGGTGGCTAATTAGTGAACTGTAATTGCAAGGCTGTGATTTGATTTTCTCCATAAACCACTACATATAGGAATGTTAACCACTTACAAATTATTATTAAATGTGATTTTGTGATCTCTCTTTCCTCCTGATTTGTTTTTACATACACTGGTATGGATTCTGAGACTTGAACATGACTGTCTTCTATGAAATGAAACAACATCAATTATTCAGTTTCCTTCATAGAAATAGTACCCTAAAATAATTACAAAGAATATTCCAAGGCAATTCTAGTAAAAACAACTCTGCCAACCACTCAGCAGCATCCCTTATGGAGACTGTTTTATTCAAGCAGAGAGAAGTTTCAAATGAAGCCTGTAGTCATTGCCCAGATCCAAGAATGATTGGGCAGTGCTAGAAGTGTACTTTAATGTAATTATGTAGCTCAGCTAGATGTTGCCCAAAACACTGAATTAAATTCTCTTCCTCTTCTCTAATGCATTAAGCTAAACTATGGGCAAATATTTAAATTAAAAAAGTAGAAAGAAACAGGGTGCCATGATCATGAAAGCAAATTGCTTTGGAGATACACCCTGCCCCAATTTTTCTGAGCCCAAATGAGGCTTAACTGATGATAGGGTAATTGAGTAATCATATAAGACTGAAAAGCATAGGCATCAGCAGTCATTGCATAACTCTTTAATCTAGATTCCTACTCAGTGCCACATAAAGCATTAAAATAATGGAAAAAATATACACCAGAAACAAAGTGGAGCCAAAGATTCCTCTCTCAGTCTGTCAGAGTCATCCTTCAATCCTTTCAGCCTAAGGTGGCCTTTAGAGGAGGTTCTCTTTCTTAGTTTGGCCATCAAAGATATTTCCACTATGAAGTTTATGTAGAATGTCATTGTTAATATTTACTTAATGGTAGAGATTTGGATGGTCAAGATATAAGAATGTCTTGAGAATGAAAGCCCTGAAGATTCTTTCTGGCCATCCTACTTAACCAATGTTAAGTATTATTGTAAATTTTTATTTTGAATGGCTTACAATCTGTCTCAGGAATCCTTAGATTAGAAGGCAAGTAAGGATCTGTCTTGGTGAAAGGGCGTAAGAAAATGTAAAGCTTGGTAACATTAGGCATGTTCAGCCAGGGAAAAAACATGGATCCACACTCAAATAAAAATAATCAGTTTAAAGGCTCAGAGTTATTCTTCACTACTCTACCTGAACATGACCTTGGGATGGCTTTAGGCTTTAGGAATCATATGCACCTTGTTAAACATTGTTTATTTTTCTTAAAAGGCTATAAATGATTAAAATTTTTATCAACCTTATTTGATGTTGGCAAATGAATATAATCTATTGAATATCTATAAACATTTTTAAATAGAAGTATCACATAGTAGGCCCAATTCTGTGATATTGGATCATATTCTGCTGGAGCTTCTTTTGCCACTTTTCTCTGGTCCTTGAGACTGGCTATAGAAGTGTTAATTCTTTGTGAAGTTCACATGAACTCTCCCAATATCTCTGCACACATTCCTTCACACTCTTCATATATTCATTCCTGCATAGCTTTAATCAATAGCCCAAACAGGTAAGTCATAGTAGTATTAATCAGAAAAGTGTGGAAATTAAGAGTAAAATTAACAGAAAACTGGCATTATGTCTTCAGGGTTCAGCCATGTTGTCATATGTTTCAGGACCTCATTCGTTCTTACGGCTGCATGCATAGTATTCCATCATATGTATATACCCCATTTTGTTTATCCACTAATCTGTTGAAGGACTCTTGGACTGTTTCCAAATCTTGGCAATTGTAAACAATGTCACTATGAACATTGGTGTGAAAATGACTCTCTGTGTCACTGCTTTCAGATCTTCTGGGTATGAACCAAGAAGTGAAATTGCTGGATTGTATGGTAACTCAAAATCTAGTTTTCTGAGGAACTGCCAAACTGTCTTCCACAGTGGCTGTATCATTATACATTCCCACCAGCAAGGAATAAGAGTTCCAATTTCTGCACATCCTCTCCAGCATTTGTAGTTTCCTGTTTGTTTAATGGAAGTTATTCTTATTGGTGTGAGACGATATCTCATTGAAGTTTTGATTTTCATTTCCCTCACAGCTAGTGAAGATGAACATTCTTTTCATGTGCTTTTCAGCCATTTGAATTTCCTGTTTAGAAAAATCTCTTTTCATATCTTTGGCCCATTTTATAAATGGGCTGTTTGTACTACTGTCATCAAGTTACAGGATATATATGCAGGACATCAGTCTTTGAACAGATATATGGTTTCCAAATATTTTCTCCCATTGTGTTGGCTGCCTCTTCACCTTTTTGACAAATTCCTTTGAGGCACAGAAGCTTTTGATTTTGAGGAGTTCCTATTTATCTATCTTTTTCTTTCATTACTTGTGCTTTGTGTGCAAGGTCTAAGAAGCTACCTCCTAATACTAAGTATTGAAGATGTTTTCCTATATTATCTTCTAGTTTTATGGTACTATCTCTTATATTGATGTCTTTGATACATTTTGAGTTAACTTTTGTATTGGGTTTCAGTTAGGGGTCTTCTTTCATTCTTTTGGATATGGATACGCAGTTCTCCCAGTTGCATTTGTCTAAGAGACTGTTCTATCCCAGTTCAGTGGATTTGGGGGCCTTATAAAAATTCAGTTAACCATAGATCTGGGGGTCTATTTCTGAACTCTCAATTCAATTCCATTGATCAATATATCTATCTTTGTGCCAGTACCATGCTATTTTGACTACTGATGCTTTATAGCAGGCTTGAATGTCAGGAAGTGTTAGTCCTCCCACTTTGTTTTTCATTTCTAGAACGTATTTAGCAATTCAAGGTCCCCTTTCCCTTCCAATTAAATTTGATGACTAGCTTTTCCAAGTCTGCAAATTAGGCTATTGGAATTTTAATTGGAATTGAAATTGAATCTGTAGATCACTTTAGGTAGAATTGTCATCTTGATGAAATTTAACCTTCTTATCTGTGCTAGTTTGAATGTATTATGTTCCCAAAAATGCCATTATCTTTGATGTAATCTTGTGTGGGCAGACCTATCAGTGTTGATTAGATTGTAATTCTTTGAGTGTTTCCATGGAGATGCGCCCCACCCAACTGTGGGTGATGAATCTGATTGGTTAATTTCCATGGAGGTATTACCCCACCCATTCAGGGTGGGACTAAATTAAATCACTGGAGCCATATAAATGAGCTGACAAACAAGAAACTCAGTGCGGCTGAGAGTGACAGTTTGAAGAGGAGCTACAGCCAAAAGGGACACTTTGAAGAATGCACAGAAGCTGAGAGTAGCTGCAGATGACAGACAGTTTGAAGATGGTTGTTGAAAGCAGACTCTTTCTCCAGAGAAGCTAAGAGAGGACAAACATCCCAAGAGCAACTAAGAGTGACATTTCTGAGGCACTGCATCCTAGAGAGGAATGTCCTGGGAGAAAGCCATTTTGAATCCAGTACTTTGGAGCAGACACCAGCCATGTGCCTTCCCAGCTAACAGAGGTTTTCCAGATGCCATTGGCCATCCTTCAATGAAGGTACCCAATTGTTGATGTGTATCTTGGACACCTTATTGCCTTAATACTGTAACTTGGTAACCAAACAAAACCCCTTTTATAAAAGCCAATCCATCTCTGGTGTTTTGCATTCTGGCAGCATTAGCAAACTAGAACAGATTTTGGTACCAGAGAAGTGGGGTGCTTTTGCTGCTGAGTTTGCAAATACCAAACATGTTGGAACAGCTTTTTAAATGGATAAGGGGAAGATTCTGGAAGAATTGTGGGGAGCTTGATAGAAAAGGCCTAAACTGCTTTGAAGAGACTGTTTGTGGAAATATGGGCTCTAATAATACTTCTGATGAGGCCTTGAACAGAAATGATGAATGTGTTGTTGCGAACTGGCAGAAAGGCAATCCTTGTTTTAAAGTGGCAGACAATTTGGCAAAATTGAGTCCTGGTGTCAGATGGAAGAAAGAATTTGAAAGTGACAATCTGGAATACTTAGCTGAGGAGGTCTCCAGACTACGTGTGGAGGATGTACCCTGGCTTCTCCTTGCAGCTTATAGTAAAATGCGAGCAGAGAGAGATAAGCTTAGAACTGAACTCTTGGATTCAAAGAAACAAGAAACTGATGGTTTGGAAAATTCCAGGCTTCCAGAGGGTGGATCCCCAGAAGCTACAGTCCAACATGAGAATTTAACTAAACATGGAACCCAGCCGCCGTTTCAGTACAACCCAAGATTGGAGATGGAGTTATCCAGAAAGGATCTGTGGAAAGTCCTATTGTCTGATGGCTTTGACCCCTGTGTGCTTCATGCGAAGCCAACAGAATTTTTGCGAGATCTTTATAGAAAGAGCCATTGCCGGTCTGGACTGGAGGAGACAGACAAGAAACAAATTGAAGGAAAAATATCTTCAAAGACAGAGCCATGGATGTTGAGGTCTGGAGTCAAGAGGCCTTGGGCTGGGAGAGTGGAGTGGCCCACATGCATGGAAAGGATGGGTTTGCCCCAGAGATTGAGAGTGGGCATTCTGCCTCGATGCTCTGGAAGAGTTTTGCCACCCCAGGTCCCAAAGAGTGTAGAGCACATTCCCAGGGAATTGGGGAGAGCCTGGCTGCCATACCACTGTTCAGAAGGGGTTGAGCGTGTGCCCCAGAGATGGAAGGAAATCTGGGTGCTGCACCAATGTTTGAGGAGGGTGGAGCCGAGAAGGTGGGCTCTCCAATGTGTGGATATGTTGGAGCACTCAACCCAGCGTTTGGAAAGGAAAGGGCTGCCAAAAAGCCCCTTAGGAAGGATTAGACTACTGCTGTCTCAAGCCCCAAGGATGCAACGTCATTCTGTTAATGACTCAGGCTTTGAAATTTAATGGAGTTTGTCCTGCGGGTCTTAGGAACTGTTTTGGTCCTGTGAACCCTGTTTTCCTTTCAGTTACTCCTTATGGCAATGGGAATGTTTATGCTATGAATGTCCCTCCTTTGTATATTGGAAGCACATAACTTGTTCTAAGTTCACAGATCCACAGCTAAAGGAAAATTATGCCTTAGGACTGACCATGCCTATAATTGATTTTGATGGAGTTTTGTACTTAACTATTGTTACTGAAATGATTTAAGTTTCTTTGATATTGTGGGATGAATGTATTTTGTATATGGAAAGATAATGTCATTTTGTGGTCCAGGGGGTGGAATGTGCCACTTTGAATGTATTATTTCCCCCCAGACACCATTATCTTTGATGTAATCTTTTGTAGGCAGACCTATCAGTGTTAATTAGATTGTAATTCTTTGAGTGTTTCTATGGAGATGCACCTCACCCAACTGTGAGTGATGACTCTGATTGGATAATTTCCATGGAGGTGGTGGCCTGCCCATTGGGTGGGTCTGAAATAAATTACTGGTGCCCTATATAAGATCAGACAGAAGGAGCAAGCTTGCTACAACTGAGAGGGACACTTTGAAGAAAGCACAGGAACTACAGATGAGAGACAGTTTGAAGACAGCCATTGAAAGCAGACTCTTGCTCCAGAGAGGCTAAGAGAGGACAAATGCCCCAAGAGCAACTGAGAGTGACATTTTGAAGAGGAGCTGTGGCCTAGAGAGGAACATTCTGGGAGAAAGCCATTTTGAAACCAGAATTTTGGAGCAGACGCCAGCCATGTGCCTTCCCAGCTAAGAGAGGTTTTCTGGACACCATTGGCCATCCTCCAGCGAAGGTACCCAATTGCTGATATGTTACCTTAGATACTTTATGGCCTTAAGACTGTAACCTGGTAACCAAACAAACCCCTTTTTATAAAAGCCAATTCATCTCTGGTGTTTTGCATTCCAGCAGTGTTAGTAAACTAGAACATTATCCATGAAGACTGGATATCTTTCCATCTCTTTAGGTCCTCTTTGATTTCTTTTAGTAAATATATGCAATTTTCTGTGTAGAGGTCTTTTACATTGTTGGTGAAGTTTATTCCTAGGTACTTGATTTTTTTAGCTGCCTATTGTGAATGAAATTTTGTATTGAGTGTCCCTACAGTTGAGTCATTTCTAGCATATAGAAACATTACTGCCTTTTGCACATTAATCCTGTATGCTGCCACTTTGCTGAATTTGTTTATTAACTCAGGTAGCTGTGTCATCATTTTCTCAGGATTTTCCAAATATATGATCATATCATCTGCAAATGATAGTTTTTTTTTTTTCCTTTCCAATTTGGATGCTTTTTATTTCTTTGTCTTGCCAGATTGCTCTGGCTAGAACTTCTAGCACAATGTTGAATAATAGTGGCGATAGTGGGCATCCTTTTCTCATTTCTGATCTTAGGAAGAAGCCTTTCAGTTGCTCACCTTTGGGAACTATGCTGACTGTGGGTTTTTCATATATGCCCTTTATCCTATTGAGGAAGTTTACTTCAATTCCTACCTTTGGAAGTGATATTATCAAAAATGGATATTTTTGATATCCATATTTGTCAAATGCTTTTCCAGCATCTATTGAGATGATCACTTGATTTTTCTCTTGACTTGTTAATGTGTTGTATTACTTTGTTTGATTTTCTTACTTTGAACTACTCTTGCATGCCTGGAATGAATCCTACTTGGTTGCAGTATATGATTCTTTTAATGTGTCTTTGGATTCCAATCCCAAGTATTTATTGAGAATTTTTGCATCTATATTCATTAGGGAGATTGACCTGCAGTTTTCCTTTCTTGTAGTATATCTTTATCTGGTTTTGATATTAGAGTGATGTTAGCTTCATAAAATGAGTTGTGTTCCTTTTTCTTCAATTTTTTGAAAGAGTTTGAGCAGAAATAGTGTCAGTTTTTTGTTTGTTTGTTTGCTTGTTTGTTTGGAAAGTTTGGTAAAGTTCTCCTTTGAAGTAATCTGGCCCTGGGCTCTTATTTGTAGGGAGTTTTATGATGATTGATTGGATCTCTTTACTTGTGATTTGTTTGTCAAGGTCTTCTATTCTTGGGTCAGTCTTGGCTGTTCATGTGTTTCCACAAAATTAACCATTTCCTCTAAATTGTCTAGATTGTTGGCATGCAGTTTTTCATAGTAACTTCTTATGATTTTTGAAATTTCTTCAGGGTTCAGAGTAATGCCCCCCTCTCATTTCTGATTTTGTTTATTTGGGTCTTCCCTTTTTTTGATTTTGTAAGTTTAGCTAAGTGTTTGTAAATCTTGTTCATCTTCTCAAAGAACCAACTTTTGGTTTTATTTATTCTCTCTATTGTTTTATTTTTTGTTGTTGTTGTTCTCCATTTCATTTATTTCTACTTTAATCTTTGTTATTTCTTTTCTTCTACTTGCTTTAGGGTTAGTTTGCTGATCATTCTTTAGCTTCTTTAGCTATTCAGTTAGTTCTTTGATTTTAGTTCTTCCTTCCTTTTTTATGTATGCCTTTAGAGCTATAAATTTCCCAGTCAGCACCACCTTCTCTGCATCCCATAGGTTTTATATATTGTGTTTTCATTTTCATTTTTATCTAGATATTTACCAATTTCTCTCATAAATTCTTCTTTGATCCACTGAGTAGGAGTGTGTTGTTTAACCTCCAGGCATTTGTGAATCTTCTGGTTCTTTGGTGGTTACTGACTTCTAGTTGCATTGCATTGTGGTCAGAGAATGTGATTTGAGTAATTTCAATCTTTTAAAATTTATTTATGCTTGTTTTGTGCCCCAGCTTATGATCTCTCCTGGAGAATGTTCCATGAGCACTAGAGAAGAATGTATATCCTGGTAATTTGGGATGTAGTACTCTGTATATGTCTATTAAGTCTCATTCATTTATCACATTGTTTAGGGTCTCAGTTTCCTTATAGATCCTCTCTCTTATTGTTCTATCTATAGAAGTAAGCGGTGTATTGTAGAAATATCTATTGCTTCCTTTAGTTTTGCTAATGTTTTTCTCATATACTTTGGAGCACTCTGATTGGGTGCAGAAACAATTATGATTGTTATTTCTTCTTGGTGAATTGTCCATTTTATTAATATATAAGATCTTCTGTGTCTCTTTTGACATCTTTGCATTTAATGTCTACTTTGTCTAATATTAGGGTTGCTGCCCCTGCTTTCATTTGGCTGAATCTTGCAGGAAATATTTGCTTCTGTGCTTTCACTTTTAGTATCTTTGTGTAACTGTGTCTAAGATGAGTCTCTTGTGAACAGTATATTGATGGTTCATACTTTCTAATCCATTCTGCCAATCTGTATCTTTTAATTGGGGAGTTTAATCCATTCACATTCAGTGTTATTACAGTGAAGGCAGTTCTTGAATCAACCATCTTATTTTTTGATTTTCATTTATCAGAGCTGCCCCCCCTTTATTCCTTTAATTTACCCTTGCTAATACTTTTCAGTTCTGTGCTATTCTCCAGACCTCACTCTCCTTTCTTTATTTCTCATCTGGTAGAACTAACTTTAATAATTCTTGCAGGGCAGGTGTCTTGTTAACAAACTCTCTCAACATTTGTTTCTCTATGAAAATTTTAAACTCTCCCTCAATTTTGAAGGAGAGCTTTGCTAGATAAAGTATTCTTGGCTGAAAATTTTTCTCTTTCAGAATCTTAAATATGTCATGCCACTGCCTTCTCACTTCCATTATGCCCTCTGAGTTGTCAGTACTTAGTCTATTTGTTTCCCATGTATGTGGTGAATCACTTCCCTCTTGCTGCTTTCATGAGTTTGTCCTTCTTATTTGATAGGTATATGTCTCAGAGTGGGTTTATTTGGATTTATTCTATTTGGAGTTCATTGGGCATCTTTGATTTGAAAATTTATGTTGCTTAGAGAGGTTGGGATGTATTCCCCAACTTTGTCTTCAAATCCTGCTCCTGGTCCTTTACTATTTTCTTCACATTCTGGGACACCAGTGATTCTTATATTTGTGAGCTTCATATTGTCCATCATTTTCCTGGCATCCATTTCAAATTTTCCAAATTTTTCACCATTTGTTCTTTTGTGCCTTCACATTCAATTGCCTTAATCTCTAGCTCATTTATTTGTTATTCTGCCTCTTCAAATCTGCTGTTGTGTGGCTCTAGTATTTCTAACTTGATCCACAGTATCTCTTTTATTTCCATAAGATCCCCTATTTTTTATTTACTCTTTTAAATTCTGCTTTATGCTCTTCTAGAGTCTTCTTGATGTTTTTTATGCCTTTAGCCAACTCATTGAAGTTGTTTTGTAGATTTGTGTGTACTTCTTTGATTAATTGCTCCAACTTCTTTGTCTCCTCCAGCTTTTTAATTTGGTCATTTGGCTTGTCTATATCTTCCTATTTCTTCATGTGCTTTATTATTTTCTATTGTCCTTTGGGCATTTGCTTATCTTAATAAGCTTATTTTATGATATACAGAATTATTTGAGCATTTATCTATAACTTGGCAGAGCTACAGCTTGGTGGAGTGCACTTCCCCGTCCTACCACCTGATGGCACTCTTAAGCCACCTCTTCTTCTTAAGCCAGCTCTCCCCCAATTTCATCTGTGCACTAGACAGGGTCCAAACTGGGTGGAAATCCAATCAGAAACCCAGTTTTCTTTGTGCAATGGTGACTGCCAGCACTTTGGGTGGGGGGCAGGCCTTGCATTATTTGGCAGAGAGTACATTCCAGGGCACGGTGGGTCTGGGAGTTCCTGGGACTGTGAGTGGGCCATTCTGGGGCTGTGGGGCTGCATGTCTCACCCACCAGCTCAAATGCACCACAGTCCCTTTTCCCTATGCACCCACGAGCCTCTGGGATTGAAGAGGGGATCCTGGCATTTCAGTGTGGCATCCTTATCTGTTGGCTATGCACACCATGGGCTTCTATTGAGGAAAAGTGAATGCAATCACCATAAGACATCCAAATTACCAGCCAACTGCTGAGATGAGTGATCAGGGTGTGGAAACCTGCTCCCTCCCACACTCAGCACCTGGTTCTAGCTGCCAGTCTCTGGTGGCAGCCCAGCTGAATACTCATTCTGTCCTTTCAATCACAGTCTCTCTGCTTCTCCATCCGAATCCCCCCTATGTGATGTAGAGGTCCCTATTTGGCCAGTGACGCCCTGGAACTGCTATTCTGGTGTGCTTTATGCCCTCTATATAGTCTTTTTCATGGAGAAGACGTTTTCTCTGCCTCTCGCAATCCACCATCATCCTGGAATTCTGCCGAAAAATGATTCTTAAATAATATTTAATGAATATTTAAAACATTTATATATATTAAAATTAGGTTTCCTTTATACATCCTTTGTTTTTAATTTACTCAATACAGAAAATTTGAGCCAAACACTATTGGTAATGTAGTAGAATAATTCTTCTGGCAAAACAAAGACATGAACTTAAGCAATGCCCAGACTAGAAATAGCATAAATAGAGAACTTCACCTGATGACATGTGATTCAACAACAAACTCAACATTCATTGGTTTGTTTGTTTGAAAATTGTTTGATTTAAAACTAAAATACATTAGGGACTAGAGCGTGTTGAAATGGCTGTTGTAATTTTCAAGAATGCAGAGAGTAGCTGGGGAGTTCACAAGAGCTTTCAGCACAGTAGGTTAAGTGGGGAGGAATTGGGAATGATGAGAATAAAGTGCTTATGGAGTCCCAAAACTAATGTTCTGGCTGTAAGGGAGGGGGGGTGGATTCTCACTCTTCCCTAGAACATAAATGGTAATATCTTTTACATTTTATTTTAAAAAAAGAAAAATGTAAACTTGCAATTTAAAAACACTTAAAAAATAAATAATTTAAAACCAGTATTGTTGGATACAACTCTCTAGCTCTTTGATTGAGGGTATTTCTTCTGTAATAATAATAACAATAATAGTTATTATTTTATATAGAAAGACAAATCAACTTTATAGGATTAGGTGATAATGATGGCACTAGGTAGGCTGAAATGTTATGACATATTGTCAGGTATTCAGATGAGTCATTCTCAGTTTTAATTCCTTCCAATTACTCTCACCATTGTTTTCTGCCTCTTTCTCCCCACTATCTCTAAAATCTGAGGTTGTCAATGGCTTCAGTATCTCTAACTTACAATAATGTAGTAAGAGTTAGAAAAGCTGAGTATCAGCAAAAACGTATAGATAGCTAAGGACAAAATTGTCACCTTATAAAAAATTTACTGTGTCCTTCACATTATTGAGGATTCCCAATTAAATTAAATCTTTAACTGATATATTTGCTTCTTGGGTGATAGAACTGTAAAATCCACTAATTGAATGAGAAAAATAGCAAAGGAGTTTTTACTGGGGTTGGAGTAACAAAACAAAACTGGTTTTCACTCAAGAAGGAACCTTGTGGACACCTCTTTTTGAAGAAGAGCAAGTCAAACCCAGAACAAGAAGAAAGGAAATAATTAATATTAGAGTGGAAATTAATAGAAAATAGAAAAATAAGAAAGAAAATCAATGAAACCAAGGTTATTTGAAAAGATCAACAAAATTTTCACACTTTTTGCTAGTTGATCAAGAAAAAAAAAAAAAAACCCAGAAGCATTAGATAATTTCTAATAATTAGATAAATTAGATAATTTCTAATTATCAGAATTAGAAATGAAAGATGTGACATGACTACTGAACTTAGTGAAATAAAAAGGGAATGTTATGTAAGGGAACACTATGGCACCAAAAATTTGCAAACCGTAGAAGAAATGCACAAATTGCTACTGACACAAACACTTGAAACTGACTCAAGAAGAAATAGTTTTAAGATACCTAAAGCATGTGAAGAGATCAAATCAGAAATAGGAAAAACAAATCCACATGAAAAGCCCAGGCCCAGATATCTTTATCACTGAATTCTACCAAATACTCAAAGCAGAGTTAATATCAGTTCTCCACAAACTCTTCCAAAAATTAGAAGAGGAAGGAACATTCTTTGAGGCCAGTATTACCCAAACCAGACAAAAATATCACAAAAATTGTAAATTAGAGATGAAAATCTCTTATGAGTATCAGTGCAAAGATCCTCAACAAAATACTAGCAAACTAAATCCAGCAAATTATAGAATGAATTTTATGCTATAGAAAATTAGGATTTATTCCAAAGATGGGAGGTTAGTTTAACATCAGAACATCAGTTATTGCAAAACATGTATCAACAGAATAAAAAATCATATGATCAACTCAAAGAAAGCAGAAAAAGCATTTGAAAAAATCCAATACTCTCTTATGATAAATATTTTCAACAACTAGGAATAGAAAGGAACTTCCTCAACTTGATAAGAGCTATCTGCCCAAAATTCACAGCTAACATCATAATTAATGGAACAAGATTGGATGCTTTCTCCCTAAGATCAGAAGCTAGGCAAGGATGCTGGCTCTCACAACTTCTATTCAACATAGTACTGGAGGCCTAACCATAGTAATTATGCATGAAAGATAAATAAAAGACATCCAAATTGAGAAGGAAGAATTACAACTATATCTGCAGATGGCTTTGTCTTGTATTCACAAAATAATGAGAAATACAATAAAAAGCTATTAGAAATAATAAATTAATTCAGGAAGTTTACAGGATACGTGATCAATATACAGATATCATTTTTATTTCTATACACTTACAATAAATCATCTGAACTTGAATTTAAGAAACAATTTCACTCTCAGTGCTTAATCATATAGTCATAAGAATTCTTTAGGATAAATTTAATGGGAGAAGTGCAATATTTATACCTGAAAACTACAGAGCATTGAAGAAGGAAATTTCTAAAAGATTTAAATAAATGGGAAAACATTCCTTGTTCTTGTATCAGAAGACATAACAATATTAACATGGTAATACCTTCCAAACTGACCTACAAATTCAATACAATTCCTATCAGAATCCCAGTCAACTTCTTTCCACTAATTCTACAATTCATATGGAATTACAAGGGCCCCAGAATACCCATAACCATCCCCAAAAGAAGGGTAAAATAGGAGGACCCACAATTCCTGATTGAAAATCTTACTACAAAGCAATGTTAATCAAGACAGTGTGGTTCTGGAATAAAGATAGACATACAGGCCAATGCTATGGAATTGAGAGTCCAAAAATAAAAATATGTCTGTGGTCAATGGATTTTTGACAAGGGTTCCAAGACCATTCAATGATGAAATAATGTCTTTTCAACAAAAATAATTAGGTTCCTTATACTATCTTATAGTAATTATATATTATATATATATTATATATATATATATATATATATATATATATATAATAACTAAATGTTATTTCTTGTCAGCCTAGACCCCTAAATGTTAGTGCTAAAATAAGAAATAAAAAATATATGTATTATTTACCTTGAGTTCTCTCACCATGGAAATAATAATGAGTTGTTATTTCAGTCTTCTAAGTCTCACTTTTTATCTTTTAATGGCATTAAGATAATCCATTTGTGTTCTGAGGAAGTAGTATGACCTAATAAATATATGAATGAAAAAATATGCATTTCCTATGAGTGTTTCAAAAAAAGTAATCTTTTGCAAAAATTGGACATGGTATTATGATTTTATTCACCATCTCTCAATGATATGGGTTATTAAATGAAGATTTCCTAACTTCTCCTGCTAGATTTAAATTAGAAGAACCAAAAAAGGACTTACCAATATGTACTGAAACATAATGCCTGCAAGATATTAAATAGAAAATAAAAGTGGCATTAATGATATAGATATTTTAGAACTGTATTGATGATGAGGATGCCTATCTTGATGAATTATATCTTTCAACTCTTCCCTTTAATATTTTAAATATCTTTAAAGAAGACAAAAAAGAGAGAGAGAAAAATGAACAACCACACAGTGATCACAGAGTTTGTACTCTTAGGCCTTTCTGATGATCCTGATCTTCAGATTGTGATTTTCCTCTTTTTATTTATCACTTATGTATTAAGCATCACTGGGTACCTGACTATCATCATCCTAACCCTGGTGGACTCCCACCTACAGACACCCATGTATTTCTTCCTCCAGAACTTCTCCTTCTTAGAAATACCATTTACAACTGTCTGTATTCCTAGATTTCTGGGGTCAATTATCACCAGAGATAAGACCATTTCCTATAACGATTGTGCAGCCCAACTCTTTTTCTTTATCTTCATGGGGGTTACTAATTTTACATTCTGACGGCCATGTCCTACAACCCCTACATTGCCATCTGCAAGCCCCTTCATTATACAACTATCATGAACAAGAAAGTCTGCATCCTGCTTGTGCTCTATGCTTGGCTGGGAGGGTTAGTGACCATTTTCTCACCCCTTATGCTTCTCCTACAGCTGGATTACTGTGCTTCCAACATTATTGATCACTTTGCATGTGACTATTTCCCCCTCTTGCAGCTATCTTGCTCTGATACCTGGTTCCTAGAAGTAATTAGTTTTTATTTTGCTTTGGTTGCTTTGCTGTTCACTTTGGCCTTAGTGATATTGTCCTATATGTACATTGTCAGGACCATTTTGAGACTCCCATCTGCCCGTCAGAGGAAACAGGCTTTCTCCACTTTTCCTCTCACATGATTGTCATCTCCATCTCTTATGGAAGCTGTATATTCATGTATGCTAATCCCTCTGCAAAAGAAAAGTCATCCTTGACAAAAGGAGTAACTGTTCTCAATACTTCTGTTGCTCCCATGCTGAACCCCTTCATTTACACTCTCAGGAACCAGCAAGTAAAACAAGCCTTCAAGGACATGGTCCATAAAGTAGTATTTTCTGCAAGTAAATGAAATATTTGGAGGGAAAAATAAAGGACACTGTAAAGAGCAATTAACTAAAACTTGAAATTTCTAAATGTATTTACTCATAGGCTTGTGCTTATGTATTTTCTTTATTTGTCACATTGTAGTCAATTTGATATTTTCCCAATCCCTACCTTCTACTTCCACACTCACATTACTAACACTGTCTTTATTGACTTATTTAAAAGTTTAGTAAAGTTTCTTTCTCCTACAGAATTTTATGAATATTATATGTGTTTCTTTAAGACATAGTCAATGTTAAAATGAAACAAATGATTGTGATTCTGTTTCTTAATTCAGACCGCAGATGAGACATGTTTATTGCCTTGTACTTCAGGTTTTAAGCTTTGTGTAATTTATTGTGCATATTCAAAATGAATATTGATAATGTTTTAAATAGCACTATAGAATTTCCATTATTTGTACCATTATTAATTAAAATCAGTTCCTAGTAGAAATATGTACTACTGCATTCTACTTTAAATGTAGATCTTTATAGTGTGTGTAGTTTAGTCTATAAAAGACAAATATTGATCATGATTTTAACTAACTTTTATAGCTTTCCATATTCTGTATCACTTTTTAGAAAGTGTTTATGTATTTTCTATAATGTTCAAAATAAATGTGCTCAAACTAAGACACATGCCACTTTTATTTTCTCTGTATATTAAGGAATTTCCTCATTGCAAAATACCAACATCAATTTAGAATGTGCTGATTATTTTAATTATTTGAATACAGATATGATAATGAATCTAATGGCTTATGATAAAAATTAACAACTAAACTAAGGAAAAATTTCAAATTCTAGTGCTTATTTTCTTTATTGTTCTCTCAAATTCTGTTGGTTAAAACCTTTTACACCCTTCCTGGTTAAATTTGCAGACTCCTGCTTTAACTTACAAAGTGAAATGTTAAAAAAAAAAAGATTAAAATACATGTAAAATAATGAAAAGTCATCTTGTAATATAAATTTTTAGTATATTTCAAAGAATATTTAGTCTTTACATGTCTATTTCTCTGCTGCCAAGATCTAGAAAACAATACATTTCAATACAAGAAATTAACATGGTGACATAGCTCTGTGGAACTCAAAATCTGTAGGGATCTTGGTGATACCTTAAAGCCTAACACCTGTGGTTTAAATAGTTTTAAAATATTGCACATTTGCCTTTCAATTATTTATTCATAAATTTGAGTGTGTATTAAGGAGATGATTTAAAAACATTAAATAATGGTTCTTTCCCTCGTGCATGTATAGTGAGAGAAAAATATAAAAGGGTGAACACAATGCAGTTTTACAAGTGCTATGATATTTTGGTGAAGAATACATTGTACAGACAGGGAATATATTCAGATTATTAACAAAGCACAATATCAATAAAGAAGGTAGAATAATTATTATTTTCTATTTCTTGTACCAGTATTACAGGCATGACAGAGATAAAGAAAAAAATTACGGTAATGTAAAGCCTCACAGTAGTAGATATGTCAGTAATAGCAAACATTTAGTTATTACACAAAAATGTCAGGCACAGTACTAAATATATAAACATAATTATTTCTTTCCTTACTTCTATTACATACATAGTAATAATTTTGCCATTTTTTAAATGTCTTGATCAATTCCATCACACAGATAACATGACTAGATTTTAAGTTTATAAACTGCACTGGCATGCCAGAAAAAGGTGCAATTCTGAGCAACCTCAGTAAAGGAAATTCTTTTTCTTATGTAGTGTATTTGTCTGTGCAACTCTAGCCAAAAAAGAAAAATAAAACTTATTCTCCATAATATGGATTTGGAGTTCCACCCAAATATTAAGTTTCAATTTGGTGGATTCATAACTATGATTGTTTAACAAATTATAAGTAATAAATATCACATTTTTCTCTGGTAAAATGAGTAGAGAACTGTTGATTGAATTTTTGAGTTGTTTTTTTTTTGCTTGACTTTCAATTTTCCATCAGTAAGAACACTAGAAAAATAGGCAGTGCTACCTTTTGAAATATTAACCTCCTCATTTAAAAAATAAGGTATAATTATAAAAACATACAGCAAGTAATTTTTTAAAATAAGAAATGTTATTCAAATGTAACACTTTTACCAGATAAGTCTATTGCATGAAAGGCTGAGCTTTTGTCTCAAGTCCACGGCCTTCTCTGGCTCTGGGAGCTTGGAAACTGCCTTCCTGGACAGGCAGATGCAATCTCCCTGGCAAGCACCCATGGCTCAAGTTGCCAATGGAATATTTGAATAAAATAGATTTTAACAGCAATGACTGCACAATGCTAATCGATATGTTGAAATAATTTGTTTCCTCCATGTATTTGGATACAGACCAAAGTAACTTACTACTCAATACAGAATTAATATGGATGAACTGACCATTATCATACTTGTTTCCCTCTCATCATGTGGGTGTCTTACCTCAGCAGGGTGAAATACATTGTGATAAGAACCTTTGCTGTTAGAGTAAATCCTCTGTCCTTGAGGAAGTAAATTTCTTGGGCATTATTTTCCTTAAAGAGTTGTGAGCATTTGATGAGCTAATAAACATAGAGCACTCAGCAAAATAACTGGCAAGGTCAAGACTGATTAACTATTATCCATTATATTATTTAGTAGATACCAAAAGATTCATTATACGCACAGCAAAAACTCTCACTGGAAACAGTTTGGTACTCTCCCAGGGATTGAAACTTCTCCATTTCAGAGTTTTGGATTGGGAACTGCTAAATTCTTCTCCAAGAAAACTGCTTACAGAATAAATGGGTAACTCACTGGATTATGAAAAGAAAACACACGCAGGTAACCAACAATACAAAAAATAGATTTTTATCAGACGCCAAGAAACTTATACTCACTGGAACTTGCTTGGATATTTTTTCCTTTGAACTTCTTGCTATTTAGAACTAATATTGATTTTCAACTTAATATTTCTGTGGTAGGAATTATATCAGTTCTTTGAAATTTTTGACCCTTGGTTAATGATGCAGCATACGGTTAATTTTAGTAAAGATGGCATGTTTCCTTGAAAATAAAATGTGCATTGTGTGTCAGCATTTTGTGGAGGAAATTTATATTTATTTATATAATATTACATGTATATGCATATAGAGAGAGATCCATTTTGCTAATCATGTTTTCAGAATTTCAATATCCTTAATTTTGTTCACATATTCTATCAGTCATTGAGAATTATGTGTTAAATCTTGTTACTCTCCTTTTGATTTTGTAAATATTTGTTTTATATATCTTGAGGCCATGTTATTGTGTTCATACACATTTAGAAAATGTTGTATCTTCCTGCTAGATTTACAATTTAAAGAGTCCTACTTTATCTTTAGCAATGTCTTCTGCCTTAAATTCTATACTGACATTAATCTAGCCACAACAGCATTCTTTTGGTTAAAATATGCATAATGCATACGTTTCCTTTACATTTATTTCAGTTTCCCATGTTCTCATTTTAACTTGTGATACTTGAAAGCAACATAGTTTCATTTGTGTATTTTTCAATATGAAACTTTTAGTCTTTAAAATTTTCTTTTTAAACTTTTTTTCACTTTTTGTAAATTTTGATGTATTTGGACTTTTATCAATTATCTTATAATAAATTTACCAACTGTTTTCTTTGTTGTTTTTTTTTTATGTTCCTTTTCCTCACATTTCTTAATTTGGATTTATCAAATATTTAATACTTTTATTTTTCTCTAATTATTAATTTACATTCTATTGCTAACCTTGTATTGCTTATCCTACTGATTAAACCATATATTTTTTAAAGTTTTTACACTTATATACAAATTATTTTACCACATCCATGATAATGGCAGGAATTAGATCACTTTAAATCCATTTATACCTCCCAATCTTTTTAATTTTAATCTGCCTTTTAATGTTTCATCTATTAAACATCAACAGATATCATTATTATTGATGAAACAAATTATTACTGGTGAAATAAATATATTTGCCATTATTTAACTTTTAATGTCTTCATTAATTCCTGCATTTTTGTTTCCATCTTTTAAATTTTTCTTCTGTATAAAGAAGCCCCTTTAGTATTGCTCTAACGGCAGATTCTGGTGACAATGTCAGTATGAGTGTGTGTGTGTGTGTGTATAAATATATATATATATATATATATATATATATATATATATATACACACACATATATATATGTAAGAAGGAGACTGAAACCATCTTATTTTTACTACCTATTTGAATGATATTTTCTCTGGGTATGGAATTCTTGCTTTGAAGTTATATTTTAGTGCTTCAAAGATTGTATTTCAAGAGGATTGTGGGAAGATGACCAAATAAGCAGCTTGAGGAATTAGTCCCTCCACCAGAACAACTATTAAACAGGCAGGAACTGTCTAAATCATTATTTCAAAACTTCAGAGTCCAGTAGATCACAAACAGCATCCAGGGAAGAGCAGGAGGAAGAGACAGTTGAATATGGTAAATATCAGTAAATTACTCTTTCTATGGGGCAGCTGCAGCACCCAGTCCCCACTCTTGCAGCAGGTAGCAGTGGGGTCTAGCCTGTGGTATAACTTGCTGATACCAGAAGGGGATATAAAAATTCACTTCCCCAAGATTCGGGGTGGGTACTGGCCAATCGCTGATCATGGCTTTTGATTAGCAACTTTGTATCACTGGGGTCCCATGCATGAGGGCAACCATGGTTCCAACCTCCCCCAGCACCCCAGAAAAAAAAGTGATGGAAGAGAATTAAAGACAGTGGAGGACAGCTGAAGGGCTGCATTTGCTATGATGGTCAAGAAGGTCCAGATTTGGGGAACCTTGGAAGAAGCTCCTGGCTCCCTTCCTGGCCCCCTTCCTGGCTTCTCCCTTACCCTCTCCAGGGCAGATTAGAGCCAGCTGGTGCTTCCTCTAGGGATCTCTGGCCTTGTTCCATCTGGAAAAAACTGACTCAGGGAACTGTTCTCCAGCCTGCCATCCCTCTCAGAATTTGCCCTCTAGGCAAAAGCAGCTTGAGAAAACAAAAACAGTATAAGAAAACAATTGAGATGGATGGTCTGGGGCAAAGGCTTACCTGCTTTAAGTCTGGTAGTGGAACATCCTGGAGAAGGAGTGTATATATATATATATATACTTTTTTTTTTTTTTTTCTGGGTAGTAGAGGGGCATTCAAACTCCTATTAAGTAGGGGACTTCCAAAGCTACTAGCAAGCACAAACCCAGGACAAGACACAGACCTAGAAAGAAAGGGAGGACCTTGCACTTTGCACTTACATTGGGTGGACATGGCTCATAGAAAGGCTGACAATCAAGAATATCTCCATCATATCACCAGCTAGTTACAAGTTCAAGAAACAGGTATCTCAGGGAATAAACTAGAATTAACATTGTAAAATATTAAAATGTACAGTGTGCAACAAAATGTTACAGGACAAAGAAAAGGGAGTGATGGCACATCCAAAGTAAGAAGATAAAAATCAAGAAAACACCAACAAAGAAGACCAGATTATAGACATATGAGAAAATGACTTGAAAACAAAATAGATCTCCAGCATGCTCAAGGAGATGTAGGAAAATACAGAGAAAGAATCAAAGGATATCAGGAAAACAATGAATGAGTAATATGAGAGTATAATGAAGAGATAGAAATTTTAAAAATGAAACCAAACAGAACTACTGGAGTTAGGACCACAACTGAAATGAAAAAATTCCCAGCAGGGATTCAACAGCAGATTGGAGCTGGCAAAGGAAAGAATCTGTGAACTTGAAGATAAGACAATTGAATGAGTCAGGATTAGAAACAGAAAGAAACAAAATTATAAAAAGTGAAAATGTCAAATCACAAGGGAAATGCATAAATATGTTGAGGTAAATGAAAATCAAAATACTATATACTAAAATTAATGGGCTAAAGCAAGGGCAGTGCTTAGAGGGACAGTAATAGCTCTAAATGCTTACATTAAAAAAGAAGCAAAGTGAATTCAGAGACCTAACCTCAAAACTGGAAGAACTAGAGAAAGAAGAGTAAATTAAATTCAAAGCAAGCAAAAGGAAGGAAATAGCAAAATCTAGAGTGAGGATAACTGAAATACAGAATAAAAAATAATAGAACCAACAAATCCAAAGTTTGCTTCTCTGAAAAGATCAATAAAATTGACAAATCTTTAGCTATAATGAGAAAATAAAAGAGAACACAAATGACAAAAATCAGAAATAAAGTTAACATTACTATAAACCACACTGAACAAAAAGGACTAATAGAAGATACTATGAACAATGTATACCAACACATTTGATACCCTAGATGAAATGAACATATTCTGGAAACACACAAACGATCTACAGAGATTCAAGAAGAAATAAAAGATTGCAATTAATTAACAATTAGTAAAGAGATTGCATCAGTAATCAAAAACCTACCAAAAAAGAAGAGCCCAGGATCAGGGGCTATACAGGGGAATTTTACCAAATACTGCCAGAAGAATTATTGTCAAACCAGATCAAACTCTTCAAAAAAATGGAGAGACGTGAATGCTCCCTAATTTCTTCTACAAGGCCAACATCACCCTTATACCAAAGCCAGATAAAGATACCACAAGAAAAGAAAACTAGATCAATATCTGTTATGAATATGAATGCAAAAATCCTTAACAAAATAGCAGCAAACCAAGTCCAACAACACATTGAAAAAATTACACATCCTCACCAGTTGGGATATTTCCCTGGAGTGTAAGTCTAATTCAATAAGAATATCAATTAATGTATGATACCACATTAAGAGAATAAAGAAATAAAAGCACATAATCATCTCAATTGACACACAAAATATATTTGACAAAATCCAGCACTCATGCCTGATAAAAACGGAGAGAACTAGGAGGAGAAGGAAACTTACACAATGTGACAAAGGGCACACCTAAAAAGCCCTCAGCTGACAGCATACTTGATGGTGAAAGGCTGAAAGCTTTCCTTCTAAATCAGGAGCAAGACAAGAAAACCCACTTATACCACTGTTATTCAATACTGTACTGGAAGTTCTTGCCAGAGCATTAAGCAAGAAAAAGAAATAAAAGGCATCCCAACTGGAAAGGAAGTAGTAAAATTTTCCTAGATGATATGATGCTATATATGAAAAATTCCCCCAAAATCCACAACAAAGCTCCCAGAGGTAAATAAATTCAGCATAATGATGGAGCAAAAGATCAACACCCCAAAATCAGTACTATTTCTATACATTAGTAATGAATGACCTGAGAGGAAATCAAGAAAAAAATTCATTTATAGTAGCAACTAAAAGAATCAAATAACTAGGAATAAATCTAACCAAAGTTATAAAGAACTTGCATGCTAAAAACAATGTAATATTGATGATTAATCAAAGACCTAAAAATATGGAAGGACATTCTGTGTTCATGGATTGGAAGATTAAATATTTTTAAGATGTCAGTTCTACAGATAGTGATTTACAATTTCAATGGAATCTCAATAAAAAATTTCAACAACCTTCCTTGCAGAAATGGAAACACCAATGATCAGATTTATATGGAAGGGTAAGGGGCCCCAAACAGCCGAAACCGTCTTGATAAAGAACCAAGTTGGTGTACTCACACTTCCTGATCGTAAAACTTACTACTAAAGGCACAATAATCAGAACAGCACTGTGTTATCATGAAGACAGATATATAGATAAATGCAATCAAATTGAGATCTCAGAAATCCGCCCTCACGTGGCCAAATGATTTTTGACAAGGGGCAAAGACAACAACCACAAAAAAATGGATAAATGGGACCTCATCAAAATTAAAAGCTTTTGTGTGTCAAAGCTCTATCATGAAAGTAAATCAACAACCTACAGAATGGGAGAAAATATTTGGGAACTACACATCCAGAAAGGGTTTACTATCCATAGCATATAAAGAAATCCTTCAGTGCACCAGCAAAAAGACAAACAACCCAATTAAAAATCAGCAAAATACTTGAATAGATGTTCCTCCATAGAAGAGATACAAATGTCCAAAAAAGCACATGAAAAGGTGCTCAACATCATTAACTATCAGGTAAATGCAAATCAAACAACAAGAGAACATTTAACACCCAGTAGAATGACTACTACTCCTCCTCTGGGGAGAAGAAATAGGAAAACTCATTCACTGCTTGTGGGAATGTAAAATGTGGAAGACAATTTGGCAGTTCCTCAGGAAGTTAAATATAGAATTACCGTAAGACCCAACAATCACACTTCTAGGTATATGTCCAAAATAATTGAAAGTTGGGAATCACATTTTTGCACACCTCAAATTACTTGGATCTCAACAAATAATTTTTTAGGCATTATAGTTGACTCAGAATAATTTAGATAATTTTACAAGTAAAATCTCATTCCTTATTGGACAGGTTTTAGAGTGCAAATGATTCAGCAGGAAATACAGAAAATATTAAAAATGTTATTTGTCATAAAACTTCATAAAGAAAACAGAAAAAATAATGGGATCAATAGAATATATTACTTGGTATAAGAGAGTAAGTTTGCAAGTAAAAAAAAAAATTGCATGGTGTAGTAGAAAAAAATCAGGGCTGAGAGACAGATTGCTTTAGTTGTATCCTTAAAGAACTTTGATCTTTACTGTGTGAGAGTAGTCATTATTCTTGGAGGTTTGCCCCCATTATTTGCTGCATGAAGGTAGAAATCATATGCAAAATGATTCCATTTTATTCCTAGTGACTTATATGTTACCTAAAAATAGCTGGCCTTCAATTCATATTTTGTGAGAGAATAAAATAATGATTCAGTAAACAAACTCCCTTCTTGTCATCTCTAAAATAAGAATGAAAGGAATCTGAATTCTAAATTTTGCAAAGTTCTTAGATTTTATACTTCCATTAAATACTAGCGTATACATAACACACCAATCAAATGAAAATCAACCTTTTTCATGGAAGACGTTTCTCAACAATTAGTACCACCACGGCTTTGGGAGAATTACTTCAGGGTAATTCTTAGAAAAAATTGGAGTGTTTGAGAAGTATTTAATTAAAGTCTTCCCAGGCCTTCTAATGGAAACTCACTAAGTAATGACTTTCTCTTATTATTTATTTTATTGCTCTATCTTCAGTGTTTTATTTTATTTGTTACCTGATAATTTAGAAAGCCATTTTTATGAAGACATGTAATTATATGAGGAATAAAATGGAATGTTTATACATAAGAGAAAGTCATCCCAGTAATTTACTTACCAAAAATAAACAAACAAAAAATTAAATGGCCTATTATGTAGAGAAACCCTAATTGGGGAATTCGGAGCCCTCTCCCCAGTTTTTTCCATATTTAGGTGTTTTCTCATTCAGATAATAAATAAAAATTCCATGCACTTGCCTACTTCCTCAGCTCTTTCTGTCTCTTTGGACTCTGTCCCCCAAACTTCTATTCCAATTTTGATAATAATGTTGATAATGTTTTTGATAATCCTGGGTATATTTTTCTCTCAGCCCTTGTTGCCATGTTTGATTCACTGAAGTAATTCCCATGAGCCCAGTGCAGATATGGTAGATCAAATACTATTTTGCTTATGCAAGTTAAACTCCATATAGAAATCATGTTCAGAAAGGTTCAAAGTAACTACTTTTCTTTCTTCTCTATTTTTGCTCCCCATTGCTACAATGGGAAATACATCAAGGATTATTAGCTATAGAAATAAAATAATTTCAAATGTATTGGGAGAAAATGATTTTTAGAAATGTTGGATTTCTTGACCTAACCTGAAATGATTATGTGTGTGTGTATATATATATATATAAATTTTTTTTTATACTTTTGACCAGTCAGCCCAGTGCACTACTGTGACAAATGGAGGTAAGGCTATAAAGTTGAAGTCAATGAAACCTTCCCTTGCTGTCACAGAACTCATTAATTTTAGCTCAGCTTTTCATCAGATTATATAGATTAATTTGGGGATGGTATTTCTTTATATATATATATATATATGTTGTGAAAAATGAGTATGTCTTTATTTCCTCTTTATCATAATAATATATTTCTTCATTTGTCTTTAGGAGGTCACTGTCTCTGAGTTTGGACTTCCTCACTGAATATAGGCATTTTAGTCCCTTGGTTAATAAAGATTTGGTTTCAGGTAAAAAATTAGAATTTAAATTCTACCATTCATTAGTTGGATGATTTTGTTTATGTCACTTAACGTTTCTCAGTATGTTTCTTTAACTGTATCACAGATTGTACTGAGTAAATCCTTAGCCTTGCCCCCAAATGAGTAATCTCAAAAAATAGTACTTATTTTTTATTGAGTCTATCTCCATCCAATGTGGGGACTGATTTTATTTTTAGAATATAAATATAATAGAAACCATTCACTGTGAGCACACACTCTACCTAAAAATTTGTATAACTTATTTTCCTTTTTGTTTACATTAGCCCACACAATATTTCTATGAATTTTTTAAAAATGAAAAATTAAATGTTGAATCCCAGAGAGTTAAGTAACTTGTCCAACGTCACAATACTATCATGCAGTTATGCTGCGTTTTAAATCAATTTCTCTCTGAATTCAAAGTCCATAATTTGTCCAATAACACCAAAAGGGGTAAATTAATAGTAAGTCCTATGTCATTCATTTCTTAAGAATTCTTTTTCTTTTTAAGTTAAAAATTATCTTCACATATAGATACCTAGTTAATTAACAGAGAAAGTAAGGGTATAAATTGAAGTTCACTATGAAAACCTACAGATTTTGAAAGAGTGCTTTACTTTGCGTGATTCTTGGTTTTCCTTCCTTGTTTGCATCCAAACTGATGATGCTTTGATCAGGCTTTTGGCATTCCAATCAACCATTTCTATGGGAGAAAAGCAAGGTCTCTTTTTTCAGATTTATCCAGAGAAACAGAATTCTGAAGTAGTTATAGGTACATCCTAAGGCAGTTCTAAAGTTAGCCATTCTAAAAAAATACGTCAAATTGGTTCTTCTTATGAGATTTTCTGCATTCAGTCATTATGAAATTTCTTTAGGATATATGATGTCACCAAACACAGTCAGGAATGTCATGAATCATAAGAGAAAAAAAAATTAATGTTTGTATAAAACCAAACTGTACCTAAGATATAGAAATAAACTGAGACTCTTTTCTCTTCTCTGACACAATAACTGCATTGACCCATCATTTAGTCCTAAGACTAAGAAAAAGAAAGAGAGAGAAAGAATTAAAAATTTTTCACAATATTGTTGAGGGCAGACATTGCCATGAAGATACATGTCTTCAAAAATTTACTCAAGACTTCTTAGGAGTTTTAACGGAGGAAGAGAGATTTCAGAGAAGAGAGAATGCGGGATGCTAAGTTTGGTTTCCAATTACATTGTGGAACTAGGGAGATTCCGGCACACTGCCCATAATTTACTCACAAAAAGAATAAGGGAAAACAATGCCTCTCACTCTAGTAGGCCTTTAGATAGAGATGTTTCTTTAAATCGGACAATTTGGGGAATGCTATTTTTTATTTTTCACAGGAAGGCCATTCTTAAAATTTACTATAGAATAGCAGAAGTTTCCTAATGTGCCCTAAACATCATTTCGAGTTATCTTACTTCACACAACGGCAAGTATTTGTTTATTGAATTAGCTGATTTTTGCTTGCAATGACCCACAAGCCTGATTCAACAAGGAGACATCCAAGGTGGGCAAGTATTAAACAAGAACAGAAGGGAATATAAAGCATGTTTTTCATATGTTATGCATGACTAGGAGAAAATGTAGGTGAGTAACTAAGAAGCCTGATTTGTGTCTTACAGTCTGAGAGACAGTCTTCACTGCTCTACTTAAATTCATCAAAGAATTAGTTTAAGGATCAAAGAGCCATATACAGGTGTTAAATATAGAAGATTGTTAATTGGGAGCTTTCCTTTTGTTTGTTTGTGTGTGTGTGCGCATGTGCACGCGCGCGTGTGTGTGTATATATCACATACTTGAATTGCCATAAATATACTTACAAAATATATAATTTAGTTCCCCTTTGCTAAAATGTCTGTTCCTCCTATAGGTGTCCTTAAGTCTGTTTTCTCCATTTCCTGAGGAATACCAAAAGCAACTGTTCATGTTCACATGCTTTCCTAATACCAGTGGCCACCATCCATCTCAGTTGGAATTTTCTTTGCATCAACAGCATTTTATTTGCTAAACTGTGAAGTGAGTGAACAGAGATTTCAGGCAAATATATTTTTAAAAGACAGCAAACGATTTGAGAAATTTCACAATATTATGATGCATTATGCACTACAAAATTAGTAAATCTTTATCTGAAATTATATATTTAATTGCAGAAACTTTTCTTGTGACACGGAAATAAATATTTACTATTTAATGAGTAGGCACAGATTGTGTAATATGATAATGGACTGGCTCAATTTCTGAAGGTAACTTGTAGTTTCACTTTAAAATGCATTATTATTAATACTGTTATTAAGGAAGAGAAAATAAAGGGCTTTCATGTGTTATTTCAGTGATTACTTTCAAGATGTTGAGAAAACAGGGCTTCTAATGAAAAGTAAATGCTGAAGTAGATAAAAGGAAAATATAACTGATAAAAAATAGAATGAATATATAAGAATAAAAAAAGGTTTGGATGGGAGAAATTTTGAAGGAAAAAAATTCCGTGAATAACGTCTTATATCATGTGTATTATTAGGTGGATAAAGTTTTACTTCAATATTCATAAAATTTGATTTCTTCAGCCATGAAGCTCCATTCTCCTGAATTTCTACACCATTTCTTCTCTATTCTCCATGCTCTAATATCTGAGGTTAGCCACAGCAAAACATTCAGATTCCATGACTTCAGATGAGGAGTAAGAGGCTGGAAATGGTAGACGTGATCCAGACTGGAAACTTAGAAATCCATCACATAATGAAAGATTTAACTCTCTGATAACTTTCGAATTTTGGAGGAGACCAATTTTAGTAGCTATTTTGTTGACACATTTGACTTTTAGGACAGTATACCTATAAATACTACTAAATGTTACCCAGATTAGGAAGTAGAACACTTTCATTGTAGTTGAAGAAATGACAACAAGGAATTTCTAATAAGAAGAGAACCCTTCAGGTAAATCTCATTAAAAGTTAACAGGCAGTATGTCTATTCCTGTACTAGGAAATAATCATACAGGCCAAGGTTAAAATCTCTGTTCTATCCATTTAGGGTATGTGATTTGGAGGAGATTTTAAGAAATCTTTTTAGCCTGTTTCTGATGTGCAAAATAATTTTATGAAGAAATATTTTATGTCAAACACAGGGACTGTCATAAGGTAAAAATTTATTTTAAACATGTAAGCTATTATTATTAGGTTGTTTTAAAGTTCCCCTAGAATGAAGTATTCTGGCATAAAATGTTTACTTTCAAATTTTGGGGCTATCAGTGAATAAACCCCTTTTCTTAGGATGTTCTCATTGTGTTTGCTCTGATAGATTTTACAAGAGGGAAAACAAAATGAGAAACTACAAGCAGTAACAGAGTTTATCCTCCTGGGATTGATAGATGACCCAAAGCTTCAAGCACTGATTTTTGTCTTTCTGTTCATCACTTACATGCTCAGCATCACTGGAAACCTGACCATTATCACCCTCAGCTGGTGGACTCCCAGTTTCCGATGCCCATGTATTTCTTCCTAAGGAATTTCTCCTTATTAGAAATTTCATTCACAACTGGTGGTATACCCAAGTTTCTGGGCACCATTGTAACAGGAGATAAAACCACTTCCTTTTAATGATAGCACTGTGCAATTATTTTTTTTTCATTCTCTCTGGGGAGGTGGAGGGGTGGTCACTGAGTTTTATCTTCTGGCTGCCACCATGTCTTATGACTGTTATATTGCCATATGCAGATTATGTGACCATAGTGAATTGCTGAGTCTGCACATTGCTTGTCTTCTCTTTATGGCTGACTTCATTCTTAATCATATTCCCAGCTTTCATGTTGCTCTTCAAGCTCGATTACTGTAATTCTAATATTATTGACCATTTAACCTGTGTTTATTTTCCCCTGCTGCAATTTTCACATTCAGACATGCAATTCCTAGAGATACTGGGTTTCTCCTGTGCTGTGTTCATGCTAATGTTCACTTTGGCATTAATAATCCTGTCCTACGGGCATATCAACAGGACAATTTTGAGGACTCCTTCTACCAGAGGACAGAGGCCTTTTCCACATGTTCTTCCCACATGATTTTCAAATCTATCTCCTATGGAAGCTGCATTTTCATGTACATTAGTCCCTCAGCAAAAGAAAGGGTGTCTCTAAGCAAGGGAGTAGCTGTGCTTAACAACTCAGTAGCCCCCATGCTGAACCCCTTCATCTACAGTGCATGGAATCAACAGGTGAAGTAAGCCTTCATGGATATGGCAAGGAAGACTATTTTACATGAGCGAATGCAAAATAAAGGTATTGTCATAAATTAGAGCAATTAAATACTTTTTAAAGAAGAATTTTTAAAAGCCTATTCAAATCCACATGACATCCTTAGAGTTATTTTTCATTGTTTATACTTTTTATCACCAAGAGGTATCTAAGGATGTTTGGACATTGAGCTAGAGATAGAGACAGAGGCACAGGTAGAGATAGAGGTAGTTATATTTTTCCCATTGAAATTAAAATCTTTCATGCACATGTCTTGGGCTGGTCTTTCTACTTCATAACTACAAGACTGACCTTTTCCCTTCTAAACATTTTTTTTTTTAATTTCAAATTCTTTCACAATAATTCTTCCATAAAAAAGAGTGAAAAGAAAGGATTCAATTTTAAGATTTCTTCAGGAAAATACTATTTCTGGATTTTCAGGAGATCAAAGACTTGGTTAACATTATTTTCAATGGACTATAAAAAGTCCAATAAATATAATTTTATGACACTCTTTATGGAATATTTGAGATGGAATCTTTTCCACATTTTAATCCATTTAGTAAATATGTGAAAAATAGTGCAATTAAAAGAATAATGTTGTTATTAGTTGCTTGAGAAATTAAAAAAAAATCATTTCTCATTACCCAGTTAAAATTTCTGAGCCATAAATTCATCAATTTATAAAACAATTATCAATATTGCTTAAGGGAAACTCAAATAGCTCTCTATATTAGAATTCCATAATTACCACATATACAATACCAATTCTTAATAAACACTTGAAGAAATAGATGATACCAGATATTTGATATGACATTTTCTGTGGCTTAGTGCCATATTTGAATAAATGCTTTTGTGAAGTTGCCCTTCCAACAATAAGTGGCTAAGAGTTTTATACGTTTCTCATGGATGTGGAAATTTTGATATAACAGAACATACAACTTATTCATTTATTTGCTTAATGAAGTAAAAATCATAGCTTAATAGAAATAAAATAAAAAAAACAGTAGCACATAATATATTAAATTGAGAATTATTGTCAGGACAAAACTTTGGTGGTCACTGTAATTTAAGCATTAAATTAGGTGGTTCTTTCTTTTTTCTTTTTTTTTTTACATTAGGCTATTTGACCACTGTTTTTATTTCTTGTGTATAAAGTTTTAATGAAATCAATAAAACGAATAATAATTCTTATTATTAAGATTTGCATTTTGAGCTTTGTAAGGTCACACCTAGAGGTCATCTCCCAGCCCTTACCTATTTCCCCCTTTTCTACTGTGTGCAGATATTTCAACACAGTTCCATACCATACCTTAAACCTGAAATTTGGAACAAGCAGCCACAGCTGCTTCTCAGATTGGGAACTCAGTGGCAGAGCCCCTGCCCCTTGGAGTTGTGTAAATCTCTCTGCCCTTGGGAAGCACAGATTTGTCTCTCTTTTCCAACAGGAAGTGGAGTGTGTGGAACTGCCATCCAATGACCCCAACAAGCAGTTGACCTCCATGGGAGACCAGCCATGATGGGATCTCTTTCCCTGATTTTTTTAGACCCTTTGTACTGTGTAAGTAATAAAGTGGTCATCTGCTGAAAGTTTCTGAACAAACAGATATCCGCATGTGCCTGAGCCTATGTTCCCACAATGGACAATGTATCAATTCACTCCATATAAGGGTAGCAATTTCCATAAGGTACAACCCTTCTTTGTTTCTTAATTTTTTCTTTTTTCTTTTTTTTTTAATATTTGGCTTATACCAGAGTACTATATAAGGCCCAATTGCACTTTACAATAAGCTCCACTTCTGAAATATTAAATTCAATTTACAGAATAATAATAATGTAATCACATGGACAGACTCAGTGACTGGAGGGTTAATTAGATATCTTTCTTGGGATTATCAAAATAGGATGACAAAATATCACTAGAGTCAATTAGGAATAAACACTGGACATACATGATGTCAAATCAAGATTCCAGAAGAAAGTCTTAAAATAACTAGATCTTTAACAATTTCAATTTAATAAATTTTATTTTTCAATTTTGAATCTGTTCCAAATATTATTTGTAACTGTAGCTTTCACTCCACTTTCTAAGCAAACTGAAATCTGGTAATTGAACCATATTTCATTGGTTTAAGGCATAGGCACTAATCATTCTCAAAAACCTTGGGTATAATTGAATACATTATCAAGAAACAACAACACAGGTGTCTTTCTAGCTTATACATGGGAGGATGCCAGAGATGAATTAGTCTAAATGAAAAATGAAATATTGGGAGGCCTGAAGAAAAGCTGGAGAGGTGATAGAAACCAGGAATCAAGAAAGTTAGGTAGAAATCAAGAGGGTGAGGGAATGACTGAAGAAGAGAGACAAGACATTTAGTATCTCAGAGTCTGATTAATGGTATTATGGAGCTCCTAGGAGCCCCTACTGGAGGACACCAGGGGGTGCCTCATGTAGATCTAGACCTTGATCACAGGTAGAGCATGAGACAGCTGATTCTGACACAGGGGGAAAGAAACCATGACAACATGTTGAAAAGGCTGTCAAACCTGAATAAGAAAAGCCATTAGAAGAGATGGAGAAAATCTCAGCTTCTGGCAATCAAGGAAAGCTCTGTTATAATACTAGCTGGAGAAAGGCTTAAGGAATGGATGCCCTAGAGTCTAGTTTCCAGTTATAACACATTAAAATATCAAAATGCCCAGGTTTTAACAAAATATTATAAAACAAAACAAAGAAAGAAGAAGTGATGGCCCAGGCAAAGGAGAAGGTTAAAGTATAAGAAACCACCAATAAGAGTATCAGACCTGGACACACCAGACTTTCAAAGACTTTTAAAAAATGGTCCTAAATATGTTGAAAGAGCTAAAGGAAAATATGGACAAGAAACTAAAGGAAATCAGGAAAACAAATTAGATGAACATAAAGAGAATATCAGTAGAGAAGAAAATTTTGGAAAGGAACCAAACAGAGCTGAAGACTACATTAACATAAATTTAAAATTCCCTAGAGGGGTTCTACAGAAGATTGGAGCTGTCAGAAGAAAGAATCAATGCACTTGAAGGCAAGGCAATTGAAATCATTCAGTCTGAGGAGCAGAAAGAGGAAAGAATGAAGAAAAGTGAACAGAGCCTGAGGAGACCGTGGGACACCATCAGGTATGTTCCTATATACATTGTGGGAGTTCCAGAAGGAGAAGAGAGAGAAAGCGGGTAGAGAACATATTCAAAGAAATAATGGTTGAAAACTTCCCAAATTTAATGAAAGACGTAAATATACACATCCAAGATGCTCAATGAGCTCCAAAAAGGATAAACTGTAATAGACCCATGCTGCACCATGTCATAATGAAGCTGTCAAATGCCAAAGATAAAGAAATCATTCAGAAAGCTGCAAGAGAGAAGCACAATGTTAAGTATAAGGGTATCTCAATACATTTAAGTGCCTACTTCTCATCTGAAATTTGGATGAAGCAAGAAGGAAGTGGGAAGACAAGTGCTGAAAGCATAAAATTGCCACCCAATAATTCTATATCCAGCAAAACTGTCTTTCAAAGCTGAGGAAGGGATTAAGACCTCCCCAGATAAACAAAAGCTGAGGGACTTTGTCATCACTAGACAGCCCTACAAGAATTGCTAACAGGGAGTTTTGCAGGTTAAAAGGAAAGGACACTAGAGAATAGATTCATGCTGCATGAAGAGATGTATTGCAACATGTAAGAACTTTGATAATATTGTGCTCAATGAAATAATCAAATTTTAATCTAGATAATTAGAAACAGCAAATTCGCAGACATAGAAAGCAGAGTAGAGGTTACCAGGGATATGGAAAGGAGCAGGGAAGGGAGAGTGTTTGTAAAAATTAAAAAAAAAAAAAGATATTGTGGAAAAGAAGTGTGACCCTTGTGGACATTTCAAGTGAAATGCTGTTCTTCATGTGATGTAAACCCAGCCTCTAAAAAAATTTGATAAGACTACCTTGCTTACAAATACACATATGCTAGAGACAAGATACTTTAACTTCTAAAAAAAAAGAAAGAAAAAAAGATCTGTTAACTTCTTTCTGCCTCAATATCCTTAACTGTATATTATACTTAACTCATACTTTGTCTGTCACAAATGAGATAATTTTAGGTTAAGTGTTTAGTCGATATCTAGCAAGTAATGGAATCTTTTAAAATATTGCTATATGCAAAGGTAAAGAAACAAAATACCCAAACAAACACTATTTAGACTACTAAAATAAAGACAAAGAATACAATTTTCTTATGCGGAAAGTCAGTTTTACCATAACTATTAAAATATGTTGAATAAATACTTTCAATATCTATTTTAATGTTATGTCAATTATAAACTCATCACACTCAAAAGTCTCTCTATGCTCTTAGGGGTAAACTCAGAGATTTGCTCATTTCTCCTATTTTGTTTCTTTTTCCCCACTTTCAAAAGCTCTCATCTTTCAATTATATTAGTAAATCACACTCCTGGCATCAAATGCACACATACTATAGTTCTGTATTTATGAAAATAAAGAAAATAAGGAAAATCATTAAATAGTGAAAGGTATATTTGTATCTTATACAAATATTATATTTTTCTAGTTATAAAATGTACATCTCATAAAAATGAATATAAGGAAGTTAAAAAATAAACAAACAAAAAAAACCACATGCCAGATTTTCAAATGTTTACTTTCTTGGTCATATATTTTGTCACAATGAGAGGATATCATTTGTACAACTTTAAACTGAGGGATTCAATGAAAGGAAATGATATGAAGGGAAGAAGTGAAGGAAAGGAGTCAAAGGACAACACAAGCAACTTGTAGTAAATATTGCTATGGCATTAGTCTTGGACTCTGTGATTATAAGCCATGGAATTTTCCCTAAATATTAAAGGGCTGATACACAGAGATAACATAGAAATGAGTTCTAAGGAATATTACCATTCCAGGAATCTAAAAACATCTCTCAACATCTTCTTCACCATATTTTTCTTTCTATGGCTGTTTCATTATATTTGATCTCTGGAGATAGTTTGTTTTTGTTTTTGTTTTTTTTTCAGAGTTCTTAATTTATTGTACCCCCAAAATTTGCCTTACATTTTACAGCTCCAGTATCCATAATGCTTTCTGTCTCTAAATTTCTTATTTGAAATTTAAAGTTCATAATCCAAATGAAACAGTTTGAGAACAATGTCCACTCACTGTTCAACTAAACATGGCCAGAGAATAGAATCAATTAATAAAACAAGGCCACCTGGGGCATCATTTTCATGGCCATGTGGGTGGAAGTATTGGGGAAGCGGCTTTAGAAATCTATGAAAAACTATGTTGAAGAAGGGGATGATAATGATTTCACCATTAGAGCTCTTAATTTTTTGTGATTATGATAAAAGTTGTGGTGAAATAATTTTCTAAATCACAAAGCATTAAACAACTATTTATTTTCTTTTATCTTCATTAAATATAGTTTTAAAAAATATTATTACAGCCCATAATTTCACTGCTTATTCAGAATGGCGTGCATTATAAAAATAAATGATTTGAGCAGGAAGAATTTGTGTAAAGCAAAACATTCATTCATTTGCCAAATATTTATAGGATGCCCCCTATGTCACCTCATTCTCCTAGGTGTCTGAGATAAATCAGGGAAATAGAGAAAAAAGTCTTAATTTAAATGGTGGAGGGGAGAGAGGATACACAGAAGACAAGTGAAATTTGGTGGGGAAAAAAGCAGGATAATTAGGAGGAAGTGATACATGCCGTTTTCTGCAGAAAGAGTGTTTAATTTAGTACTAAAATCAAGTAGTCAGGAATGCACTTAATGTGTTGCATGAAGAGCCGGGAGGCCAGTGTGGTTGGATACGAGTGAGTGAGGAATGACTGGGAGAGGTGATATCTGAAAGCTAATGAAAGCAATTTGTTAACCTTTATAATCATTTTATGGTTTAGTCAGCATGAGACAGGAAGTCATGGGAGGATTTGGACATAGGAATTTTATGTCTGACTTACAGTTTGAAAAGTTTACTCTGGCTGATGTGTGTGTATGTGCACATGTGTCTGTAATCTAAAATATTGTTCCAGAATAATAAAAATTAAAGTACAGAGTGGTATGAGATACACAAAAAATAATTGCCATGTAGAAAGTCCCTGTTATAGGGTCTATGTAGTATACAAAATGATTAAAATCCCATATATGCCCTTAATATATCGTCCATTTTAGAAGACAATTAATTCATACTGGAAATCCAAAGTACTTTCTGTCGTCTCATTGTGGTATAGTCAAGAAGATCTCAATTTTAGGGTTGAAAAAATTAAAGGGATATAAGTACACCAAGTTCCTGAAGAATTGGTGCAGAATTTCTAAAAAATAAATGTGGGCTTCTACATAGTCATCGAAAAATCAAATGCCACATCATATTATCATACATCCAGTGTCACGTGATTTATAACTTTGCCTCATTTACCTCAATAACCAAGTTTTCTTATACTTTCTTAACAATACTTATAGAAAAGATCCATGTCAATGATTCATCTGTATCTTTTAATGATGTCTCTTCTTGGCAGTCTTCGTTTACTTAATGAACTCCCCTAAGCCAAAAAGAGAGATACAAATAAAGTAAGTCCAGTTCTATTTATATGACATACAGACAGGAACATTCCTTAAGTTATATTTTTCAAAGCAATGTTTGTAGGCTCCATCTGAAGCCTAAGGAAAATATTACTTTTATTTCAGTCACGTATAATCAGAGGATTACAATATTTTTTTAAAATGCCTGAATGAATGCAGTGAAAATGATTTAATTGGTTTTTGTGTTTTATATGAAAAAGGACAAAAGGGATAGTGCCTTGCTAGACAACCCAGATACTGTGATAGTACATGGAGCTAAGGTGAGAGAGAAAAAGCAGGAATGCGCTATACCATATTAAAATATTCCAACAATTTTATAATATCAGGAATGCAGAATAGTATGGGTTAAATATGACTAGTCTAGAAACAAGGCAAACTATAACCCTTGAAAGCTAATACAAAGTTAAGTCACTATACTTGCTTTGAGAATACAATGGGGACTAAATAAATTATTAACTCATTTACCAGCTCTGGAATTATATGAATATTTAGGCAAACAGTAGAAAATCAGACTAAAGCATCAAGAAGAACAAGGAAGTAAGTACATGTGTTATTCTTCAATATGCTTATGTTGCTGCATTCTATTTGAGCAAGATAAAATATTATTTGCACATATCTTGTGGACTTACAGCTCTTTTGATATTGATAAATAAATAAGTGTTTATTGCCAAGATCACAACCCAGGTATATGGAGCTTAGGTGACAGAGGAAAAGCAGGAATCCCAAAGCAGGGACAGAGCAATAAGTCCTGAATTGTTTATTCATATTTTTCTAAATTAAAGTGTTACGCTGTGATGGAAATAGGATCGTAAAAAAGGCAACCCTATATGAAAGATTATTTGTTTCACAGTAGATTGTGATTTTTTTATTAGAGAATTTGTAAGTTTACAAAAAAATCATGCATAAAATACAGAGTTCCTGTATATGGCCCTATTATCAACACCTTGCATTATTGTGGTATTTCTAACAATTCATGAAAGGATATTTTTATAATGCTTCTATTAACTGTAGTGCACCATTTAAGGTTCACTGTGAACTTTTGAAAAAATATTCTAGTAAAATGTATACAACTTAAATTTCCATTTCAACCACATTCACATATATAATTCAATGTAACTAATTATGTTCACAATGCTTGTGACCATCACCACCATTCTTTACTGAAACTTTATGATCAACCCAAATAGAAACTCTGTAGAATTAAAGCATTAACTCTTCATTCCCTACCCCTATCCAGTTCCCTGATAACCTATATTATAGCTTCTGACTCTAGGAGTTTGCTTATTCTAATTACTTCATATCAGTTAGGCCACACTAAATGTTATTTTGACCATCTACTTGTTCATTTATTATAAAACTATTTTTAAAAATTTACTGGTCCATTGTATGAATTAAACTTTTTCTAGACAATGATTTGCTTTAGTATAAGAAATTTCTCTTTCTTGTCCTTTTGGTCTTTTATCCAAAAAGGAGAAAAATATGCTCTCTCCATGTGTTTGTGCATGTGTGTGACAATATCAACCTAACCCTTAAGTAATTTAGGAGAGAATGCCAAAGCAACATTCTCACAGAGAAAAATGTATTCTAAAGTGATGCAATTACTAGGTGACAACTTGTTTAACCTCGTGCTAGTTTCCTAAACTACCTCATCTGACTTTTCCCAATATAAAATTTGGGATTAGTACTAAATAATATCTGTAGGCCTTCCAGACACTATATTCAGATTTTGCTAGAATCCAGGCTTTCTTTCATAATATTGAGGAAAGGAAAGAAAAAAAATCTCAATCGGCACATTTTCATATGTTTTGTAAAAGAAACTCAATATTTTAAGAAGAATTAGATGCTTAATTTTAAATTATATTAGAAGAAGTAACTTTTGTTTAAATGTTAGTAACAGAATTTTTAATCCATGGTCTGTGATAGAATATTTTTAAAGAGGAGACATCAATATTTATCTTCATAATTTTTTTTTTTACGTTAATGACAGGTAAAGGGGAAATTAGAGTGGATTGCTGAAAAAGAGCATGTGTTTGATTTCTCAGATTGATCATCCTGGATATTTAAACAACAATTTCATATTCTTGTTTTAACATGTTTATGATCAATAGGTCTATAGGAAAAAATATATGTATGTATGTATATATCAGCAATGAAAAACCACACAGCACCCAGGGAATTCATTCTTCTAGGGCTGTCAGATGACCCTGAGCTTCAGGGTGTGATTTTTTTCTTTTTAATGATCATGTATATGTTAAGCATCACTGGAAATTTAACCATCATCACTCTCACCTTGGTGGATTCCCATCTACAGATCCCTATGTATTTCTTCCTCAGGAACTTCTCAGTGTTAGAAATATCTTTTACAACTGTCTGTATCCCTAGATTCCTCAGCACAATTGTCACCAGAGACAAAACTATTTCATACAATAATTGCACAGCTCAGTTGTTTTTCTTCATCTTCATGGGTATAACTGAATTCTACCTTCTAACTGCCATGTCCTATGATCGCTATGTAGCCATCTGCAAACCCCTGCATTATACAACCATCATGAGCAAGAGAGTCTGCACGCTGCTTGTATTTTGTGCTTGGCTGGCAGGATTTCTAAATATTTTCCCACCAGTTATTCTATTCTCCCAGTTGGATTACTGTGGCTCCAATGTCATCGATCACTTTGCTTGTGACTATTTCCCCCTCTTGCAATTATCCTGTTCAGACACTTGGCTCCTAGAAGTGTTTGGTTTTTACTCTGCAATAGTGATTCTACTTTTCACTTTGGCATTAATAATTCTCTCCTACATGTTCATCATTAGGACAATCCTTAAACTCCCTTCTGCTAGTCAGAGGAAAAAGGCCTTTTCCACTTGTTTCTCTCACATGATCGTCATCTCCATCTCTTATGGAAGCTGCATCTTCATGTATGTCAACCCTTCAGCCACAGAAAGGGCATCACTGATCAAAGGAGTAGCTATTCTCAATACTTCTGTTGCTCCTATGATGAATCCATTTATATACACTCTGAGGAACCAGCAAGTGAAACAAGCCTTTAAGGACACATTCCAAAAGGTTATGTTTTTCTCTGCAAAATGAAAGGATTTTTAGTATTAAATAAATAAAATTCTTGTTAATGCCTTTATTATGCATATGCCCTCAAAACTCTGTTTGCTTCACTGCAATTCTTTTTTTCCTCCTTTTTTCATTTCCATGTTAAAATTTCCCCCATATTGCACTCAATGAATTTTATTGAGCTGAATATTGCTTCTGAATTTTATGCAAATTCAAATGGCTTATTCAACTGTATTTGAATGAAGTAAACAAATCAGGGCTAATGACTGAGTAGAAGTGGATTGCTTTGTAAGAAACATGGGGCATTTAGTATGACAGAAAGAGTGTCAGGATAGATATGGACTTCTGAGCTTTTCATCCTTACCAGTTAAAAGAAATGAATGTTACTAGGAAATTTTTATTCCATCTGTCATTTCTGAGAAATCAAAAAAATCACAGTAATAAAAGGGTGAAATGAAATGTAAATATCTACATAATTGTTTTTAAAGATTAGAAATCATATGTATTAAAAGTTTTTAAATATTTATAAGAATAACAATAATAATAAGAAAGAGGAGGAAAGGAAGAGGGGGAGGAAAAAATGAAGTAATCTTTTTTCAGCAATAACTCTGTTCCACACCTGTAATTGTTTTCTATGTGATAACTTGGAAAGTTATCTCAACTTTCCAAGATAACTAAAATTATGAATCTCTTTGGACACAGGTATTTTTCAGTAGGTTGATTAAATTAAATTTAAAAGTAGATTAAAAGAGAGCAGACCATGTAAAATAAATGAAATAAAATGCATGAAACTTTCATGACCTGGTGAGAGTTCAATTTTCTGGAGACTGAGTTGATCTGGGGTCTAGAAATAACTTGGAGGAAGCAAAAAAAACATGTGCTGATAATATTCTGCATGATCTACTTTGAATTAGGCAACTCATATGCAATATTCATACAATATCCCTTAGAAAGTGGATATTTTTATTCCTAATTTATAGGTGAAGAAACAGAGTGAAATAAAACTTGAGAGTTCTTCAACATCATAGAGATTGTAGTTTTCAGAACTGGGATTTAAATTTATTTCTCTTTAACCTAAACTTTCAGACTAATAGAATTACAATACTCTGACATTTATTTTTATTAATTTATGAATAGAACTTCAAGTTCATATTGCAATTGCGAAAGGGCTTTAAATGCATGTTCAATTCACTTAGGCTATACTTAATTATCTTATGACTAGTGTTGGCAATACCATGATAAAAAAGGTTAATTTTTCCCTAAATTATCTCAAATTATAGGGGAAAGAGAAAAGACATGTAATCAAAATTTAATTTGATAAATGTACCAATTTGAATTTAAAGAGCCCATAGGATAGATAATGCTATTATTGACCAAACTAGAATGTCAGTTTCCCTGCATTCTCGTAGCAGAATTATAGGCAAGTTCACAATAATTGCTAACGTGTGTTCATTTTAACCCTATATTCACAAATATATGATAAACTTTGCCTGCTTTGGTTGTCACCATAGTTTTCAGTTTTATTACCTTCCCTTGTTATTGTCTTAGGTGTTATTGAGAAACATATTATTTCTTGAGTAAAAAAGGGGAACTGGTAACAAGGTTATGGTAGTCTCCAAGCAGACAATACTCTCTCTACTAGGGTCCTCTCTTGGTCCCAGACTATATAGTGGACCATGAATTTATCTTTACTCAGTTTAACCTGTACTACCCCATAGCTATTATTTTCCCAGTTCCATTTGAAAGAAGTTATATCAAAGATCATGCTCTAGATTTCTAGATGCCAGATTATTTCAAGTGCTCTTCACTTCAATCCATGAAACATTGGGGTATATTTCACAAAATAAATCCACGCATTCAAAAAAAACAGAAGAAAGCTAACAATTAATATATTTTGAATTTTATTATTTTCTTGTAAATAATAAAATAATGATTATACATTTATACATCAATGTTTTTAACTCAATATCCATATATGGGAAATAGCAGTTTCGTATTTTAAGCAGAATAAGAAACTTCCAGATATAATTCTTCCCAATTTTTTCATGCTCATGAAAATTCATTAATACCTATTTCTAAAAATGTTTTGAAAATGTCAGCAAGGAAGCAGGTATGTGCTAGTTATTTAGGATAATAGAATTTACCACTCCCACCCTAGAGGAGTTAAGGCAATAAACAAAAAGGTAGGCATTTTCATAGACAGTTATTTTTATATAAAAGATACTCCAAGTATTATATCAGTATAAACTATAGGGTTGTCACTACATTTTAGGTAATCCTGGAGATTGGCAATAGAGGAATTGTGAGATTCTGAGTTGTTTTGGCTAAGTGATTTTAGCAATAGGTACTATTCCCAATGGAAATAATAAAAGTAATTAAATGGGTATTCTGGACAAAGAGAATCAAGATTACAAAATTTATAAAAACAAGGGATGAAGTGTTATGTTGAATCAAGGGTAAATACATAGAAAGCAGCAAATAACTATTACTTCCTTTTTATGCTTTCTATGAAAGAGCTGATTTTATTGATTCAAATTATTATACAAACTGAATAATGCTACAAAACCAGTTACCACTTTCTACATTTTATAAACTGTGTTAACTGTTTTACATATCCCTATGAAACTTTCACAGACCTTTAAGTGGATATTTTTTTGCTCTCCTTTTAAAGAATGTAGCATAGAGATAAATAGAAAATAAATAACTTACATATGGCCAATAAATCACAACATGAATCACTTCAGGTCTATGTCCAGTAAATAAAGTATTTTACCACATCCCAGGGTGGGGCCTTGCAAAACAAATGTATATACTTGAATATAACAATTTCAGAATTAAGTACTATTTAGATCATTTTTTCTGTCAAAAAGTACTGAATGATCATATCCAAAATGCTTGACTTGCAGGAATTTTGCTCTGTAATAACATCTGAGAAAATATTTAATGTGCATGTACTCATTTGCAATTAATCTTAAATCTCTTGGACATAAAGGAAAATCACTTAGCCAAAACAACTCAGAATCTCACAATTCCTTTATTGCCATTCTCAAGTGTAATACATACCTGCTTGAAAACTGGTACACCTTCTGTGTCTTTTCTTTTTCTTAGTCTCTTATGGTCAAGACTATAATCTTGGGACTGAGCCCTGTATTATCTACAGTATGGAACTCATCCATATTCATGGAATATGTGGTCCATAATTTGTTACCTTATCACATATACCACTTAGTCATTCTTCATTAGTCTGATTTTTGTCACTGTGAAATTTGTATTCTGAAATAACAAAAGCCCTTTCCTTCCCATCATGCCCTACATCTCCTTCTGATGTTATGTTTACTGTACTAAAGTTCTCCAGCCCAAGTAGACTTTTTTTGCTCTATCTATACAATTGGATCTTTAATGATACATTTTCTGGTGATAATGGATCACATAAGCATCTTGGAATGACACTGTATGCTTATCATTATGGCAGCAATGTTTGCAGTGTATTGCAACTTCATTTTTCTTGCCTATATTTCCTAATTTCCTAATGGACTATAGGCATTTTTTTTTTTTTTAACAAAGAGACCATTTTATTGTGTTGCCTACCAAAGGGCTTATTTTAGCAGTCATTCAGTAAAGTATTTGTTAAATTAATCAGCAAAGGTATAGAAGCCTCAAACACCTATTCCCTGTCAAAATTATTAATATTCCTTGCCTTGAAATTGTTGTTGCTCTGCTCTAACATCTTGCTTAAAAATGTTCCTATATCTGAATTTTCTAAGGGCTGCTTGTTTTCGTGAACCATGGATAGATACACTTTAACCCTTAAACATTACTAGCCACTTTGTAAACTCCTTATTCCAGAAACCAAACCTCTTTTGCCTTTTCAGGTCTACCTCCCAGGATTTCCATGGTGGACATATGTAGTGCCAAACCCTAGCCTTTCTATATTGAGAAACCAGATGGACCCCAGTGATCAGACTCCCATGTTACCACACTTTCAGCATTTCTTTTAGCTGGAGGTGTTTCTGTCTAGACATTAATGATATATCACAATGATGCTCAACAAGTAATAGTAACTTAAGAAGTTCTCCTGGACTCACTCCCCAGACACCAATGTCTTGAATGAGGTGTATTTCTTCAATTCTGATTGCATCTCTTCTGCTGTTGCAGTCATTCTGCACCATCTTGAGAAGTACAGCCCTTCTGAGTGACCTTGGAGAAATTAGCAAAACTCTCAAAGGGTCAATTTTCTCATTTGAAAATTCAGAAGAGTAATAGTAATTTCTTTACAGGGTAGTTGTGAATATTTATTAAGGCAAGGCTTTAAAATGGTTATAAACATACCTGGCATCTTTCCAGTGTTTAATAAACTATAAATATTGTATTATCTTAAGCAATGCCAGCTGTAATTTGATAACATACAACCATCCATATACTAAATTTACTCAAATAAAAATAATTCAACATTTTCAGCACATTAGTGTCAATAGGACAACTGTCTTGTATGGTTCAATATGTTGCATCCTTTTAATTTCAAAGCCTCCCAGTTTCCTCATCCACAAATAGGGAATTATAATAATTTTAACTTAGTTTATTAACTAAACTAACTTAGATTTCTAAGTTCTTTTATGATATTTATTGTGTTTTTTACTCATTTATCATCTTCCAGATTACTTCAAATAAGCCTGTGTGTATACTGAGATTTGAAAACTACCTTTTCAGTTGCCCCTGAAGATAGGGTTTTTGATTCATTCAATGGGATATCTTCAAAAAAAAGATGTGTGAATGAAGGAAGAAGATGGCAGCATATAGAGGAGTAGAAGCTATTAATCCCCCTGGAACAACTAATAAACAACCAGGAACAACTAGTAAATAATCTGGAATAACTGTGGGAGGACAAACATGACTGTCCACTCATTATACACCAACCAGAATTGGGAATGCCTGAGGTCACAGCATAAAATCTGTAAGCAAAAACTGCGGATCCAAGCCAGAAGCCCCCTCCCCCCACAGCCCAAACTGCAAAGCCTTGTAGTGCTAGATAACAGCACTCTCCCAGCAAGAAAATACAGCTCAGCTGAACTCCAGCTGGGTTTTAATTAACAAGTGTGGACTGCTAACTATAAGCTACAAATCCCAAATAAGTAGACAGAGGCTTTTGGTGATGACTGAACTTGGAGAGCCAGAGGACCTCTCTTGGAGGGAGGTAGAGCCCAGAGGACCAGGTGCTGTCTCTGGCCAATGGGTGAAAGGGAGGGCTCTGTAGAATGACCCTGAAGGGGAGTTTTCTGTCCCTTTTTTGGCTCAGTGGAGAAAGCCTCAGTCATTTTCAATTCCCAGCACTCAGATCCAGACAAGGGTGGAGATAGCAGAGTCAGAGACTATTCAAGTGCTAATGACCTCTCCCTAGGGGGTGTATTTTCCCTAAGAGGAAAGAGGTTGTGCCAAGCTCTAATACACACTTTCCATTCAGAACCAGACCCCAGAGCCTGGAGGAAAACAGTCACATGCCACACCTCCTTATATCAGTCTGGAGTGACAGGCTGGAAGGTGCCACCTGCTGGACAGAAAATCAGAGTGATTTGAGGTCTCATAGGGTATATCAATCTAAGACGCCATCAGGGAACCATGATACTATTGCCTCCTTCTACACCTGAGCCTGTTCTGGTCTGGGAAAATCTGATTGGGGTAACCAAGGAAACCAGATGTCTAGACAAGAGAAAACTACAACCTACACCAAGAAAAATGAAGTTACAACCCAGTCAAAGGAACAAACTTACACTTCATCTGAGATACTGTTGCTGACAGGACAGCAAAGGAATGAGACACAGACACAAAATATAAAGTTAAGGGAGCAGGGGACTCAGAACCTAGTTGACAAAGAGTGCCTCTGCTTGCTCCACATCATATTTATTAGCTTTATTTTATCACAAGAAATAAGGGAGTTAGTAACAGGCTGGAGAAGGCAAGATAAAGAAGTTTGTAAGATAGAGAAGTCAGGGACAGGCCATTTGAGACTTGCATGCTTCTTGTATCAATAATGAGGGTGCTGCCCTGGACAGTGCTCCATCCGGGCAGGACTTGGTGTATGTCAAGGACGCATTCCAAGCTCAGGCCATTTTCCTACAAGATACAGGAATTTAAATGACAAATACTAAATCAAATTCAAAAAGATTAGGGAAGATATGGCAAAAGAGATGAAGTGTATAATGAAAACACTGGGCATACATAAGGTAGAAATCAAAAGTTTGAAAAAACAAATGACAAAATCTATGGAAATCAAAGGGACAACACAAGAGATGAAAGAGACAATGGAGACATACCACAGCAGATCTCAAGAAGCAGAACAAAATACTCAGGAACTGGAAAACAAGGCACCTGAAAGCCTACACACAAAAGAACAGATAGAGAAAAGATTGGAAAAATCTGAGCAACATTTCTGGGAACTTAAGGACAAAATGAAATGCAGGAATGTATGTGTCATGGGTGTCCCAAAAGGAGAAGAGAAGGGAAAAGGGGCAGAAGCAATGATAGAGGAAATAATCAATGAAAATTTCCCATCTCTTATGAAAAACATAAAATTATAGCTCCAAGAAGCACAGCATACCCCAAACAGAAATAGATCTGAATAGGCCTACAAAAAGACACTTAATAATCAGATTATCAAATGTCAAAGATAAAAAGAGAATCCTGAAAGTGGCAAGAGAAAAATGATCCATCACATAGAAAGGAAGTTTGATGACTATATGAGGATTTCTCAATAGAAACCATGGAGGCAAGAAGAGAAGTGGGGTGATATATGTAAGATACTGAAAGAGTAAAACCACCAAAACTGTCCTTCAAATAGGAGGGAGAGCTTAAAATAGTCTTTGGATGAACAGACAATGACAGATTGTGAACAAGAAAATACCTGCTCTACAGAAAACACTAAAGGTAGCACTACAGACAGAAAGGAAAAGACAGGAGTGAGAGGTTTAGAACACAATTTTGGGAGACAATAGCACAGCAATGTAAGTACACTGAACAAAGATGACTATGGGTATGGTTGAAAGAGGAAGGTTAGGAGCATATGGGACACCAGAAGGAAAGAGGAAAGCTAAAGACTGGGACTGTATAATTCAGTGAAATCTAGGGGCTCAATGATTATTATAAAAGGTACAAATATGTTTTTACATGAGGGAGAACAAACGAATGTCAACATTGCAAGGTGTTAAAAATGGGGTGGGATTGTGGGAAAAATACAATCAATGCAAACTAGAGACTATAGTTAACAGAAATAGTGTATTATGCTTCCTTTAATATAACATAGGCAATATACCAAAGCTAAATGTATATGTGGGGCAGTGGGGGACATAGGGGTAGGGTATGGGACTCTTGGCATTGGTGATGTTGTCTGACTCTATTCTACTTTAGTTTAATGCTCTTTCCTTTTGTTGCTTCCTAGCTGTCATGTTTTGTTTTGTTTCATTTCTCTTTCTTTTTTTTCTTTTTCTCTTGTCTCTCTACCTTTTTTGATTCTTCCCCCTCCTTTGTGGAAGAAATGGAGATGTCCTTATATAGATAGTGGTGATGGTGCTGAATACATAACTACATGACTATACAGGGAATAACCAGTTGTTTACTTAGGACGGAATGTATGATGTGTGAACAAAACCATCTTAAAGAAAAGGGTTGAGGAAGAAAACTTGAGGGCACTATATTGAGTGAAATAAGACAGAAACATAAGGACAAATATTGCAGGTTCTCACTGATATGAACTGATTATAATATGTAAACTCACAGACATGAAATATAGGCTATTAGGATATAGAATGAGGCCAAAGAATGGGGAGCAGTTGTTTATTATGAGCAGAATTTTCAACTAGGGTGAACATAAATGTTTGGAAGTGGACAGAGGTGATGGTAGCATGTTGTGAGAATAGCTAACAGTGCTGAAATGTGTGTGAAGGTGGTGGAAAGGGTAAGCTCAGAGTCACATATGTCAACAGAAGGAAAGTTGGAGGTTAAAAGATGGGAATGTACACAACAGTGAATCTTGTGGTGGACAATGTCCATGATTTACTGTACAAATATTATAAATCTCTCTCATGATCTAGAACAAATGTAGAAGTAAGTAATAGAGGGGCATATAGGAAAAAATATACCTGTTGCAAACTATATACTACAGTTAGTAGTACTTTAACGTTCTTTCATCAACAGTAACAAATGTACTATAGCAGTGCTATGAATCAATAATGAAGGGGAGTTGGTTAGGGGTATGGGAGGATTTCAGTTTCCTTTTTTTTATGTGTCTTTATTTCTTTTCTGGAGTAATGAAAATGTTCTAAAAATTAAAAAAAAAAAAAAACAATTGTGTTGATGAATGCACAGCTGTATGATGGTACCATGGGCAATTGATTGTATACTTTGGATCTTTTGATAATTGTATGGTATGTGAACAAGCTCTGTAAAAAAAAAAAAATTAAAAAAAAAAAAAAGATGTGAATTTTAAACTTGGTTGAGTGGGGAGAGAAGAATGCCTCAGCATCTATTTTGATGGTGTAAGTCACAGGAGAGACAGATGACCCTAAAATCTATAGCAATACTAACGGCTTCCTGAGAAGCTTCTCTGATAGATACTCAATTTTGTGGTATGATTTTGAGAATCATTCCATGAAGTTCATCCTGAAGTCTGTCTTCAATTATCTTAGTAGTTCTTTAAACCATTTACTGTTGTATATTAAGTAACTTTCTGTTAACTAGCTAGGGTGAATTCTGTTCTTTCCAACTGCACTTAATATAAATAGCGTACCCAGGTAACAACCTCTTAGAGTAGTAAGAGTCTGGAAATGAATAATTAACCTGGTTTGGACTGAAGTCAGCATGTATTCCATTAAACAATGGAACACTGATGGTCTATATTACACATTAGCAAGGTGAAGCTCACCTAGAATTAAATGGCTAACGCAAGCAAGGTTGAACAAATCTGAATTGTGAGTGGCTGGTTGCTTCCAAATATATTAGGGAATTTAAATAACAAAAAAAAAAAATGCTTTCCCCATAGCACCTACCAGTGCCTAACCCCCACTCTCATAGCAGGAGACCTTAGGGTGTCGTCCTTGGCTAGTTGCTGGAGACAGAAAGGGCCATAAAAATCCTCTCCCCCAAGAACCGGGGTGGGCATTGCTGATCACTGATTCTGACTTTTGATTAGCAAATTTTGATTGCTGGGTCCCAGCTCTGAAGGCAACTACTATTTCAACCCACCATGAACAGGGGTAGAGGCAGTGAAAATGTAAAGATAAAGTGCTTCCTCAGGGCTTCAGGGGCCAGTTAGCTGAAGGGCTGCATTTCCTGGGAAGGTTAGGAAAAATCAGCTTTAGGTAGCCATTGGTGAAGGATTTTGGCATCCTTCCTGACCCCTCAACAGGACACTTTGGAGTGTGCACCCACTTCCATGAGTCCTTGGCCCTGTTTTGGCTGGAAAAGACTTGGGAAAGTCTTACCTGGGCTAAACCTTTTCCCAGAATTTTCCCTCCAGGCAAAAGCAGCGTGAAACAACAAAAGAAGTATGGAAAAAAAAAGAGAGAGAGAGAGGCAGATGGCCTGGAACAACCGCCACTTATTATAGCAACTAAAAGAATCAGATATTTAAGAATAAATCTAACCAAGGATGTAAAGGACTTGTATGTGGAAAACTACAAAATATTGCTAAAGAAATTAAAGATCTAAATAAATGGAAGGATTTGTCCTGATCTTGGATTGGAAGACTAAAAATTGTTACAATGTCAATACTACCCAAACCAATTTATCTATTCAATGCAATCCCAATAAAAATTCCAACCAACTTTCTTTGCAGAAATAGAAAAGACAAACATCAAAATTATATGGAAAGGTAAGGGGCCCCTAATAGGTAAAGAGTCCTGAAAATGAAGAGTGAAGTTGAAGGACTCACACTTCTCAGTTTTAAACTTGTTACCAAGCCACATTAATCAACACAGCCTGATATTGGCACAAGGACAGACATTCAGACCAATGGAATAGAATTGAGAGCTCAGAAATCAACCCTCACATTTATGGCCAATGGTTTTTGACAAGGTGAGAAGACCACTCAATTAGGAAAGAATAATCTATTCAACAAATGGCACTGGGAAAACTGGATCTCCGTTTGCAAAAACAAAACAAAACAAACAACAACAACAACAACACAAGTAGGACCCCTATATCACACCATGAAGAAAAATCAACTCAATATGTATCATAGACCTAAATATAAAACCTAAATCTATAAAACCTCACAGAAGAAAACGTAGGGAAGCATCTTCAAGACTTTGTGTTAGTCAATAGTTTCTCAGACATTATACACAAAGCACAAGCAAAAAATGAAAGAAATATATAAATGAGACTTCATCAAAATTAAACACTTTCTTTCCTCATAGGACTTTATCATGAAAGGAAAACCTACACAGTGGGAGAAAATATTTGGAAACCACATATCCAATAAAGGATTAATATCCAGTATATATAAAAAAGTCCTTCAACTTAACAACAAAAAGACAACGCAACTGAAAAATGGGCAAAAGTCTTGAACAGACATTTCTCCAAAGAAGATACACAAATGGCCAGAAAGCACATGAAAAAATGCTTAGTATCATTAGCCATCAGGGAAATGTCAATCAAAACCAAAATGAGATACCATTTCACACCCATTAGAAGTCTGCTATTAAAAAAAAAAAAAATGGAACATAACAAGGCTGGAGAAGTTGTGGAGAAATAGGAACAATCATGTATTGCTCTTGGTAATGTAAAATGGTGCAGCATCTGTGGAAGACAGTACAGCTGTTCCTCAGCAAGCTAAGTATAGAAGTACCATATGACCCAGTAATCACACTTCTAAATATATACCCAAAAGAACTGAAAGCAGTGAGTCAAACAGATAATTGCACACCAATGTTCATAATGGCATTATTCACAATTGTCAAAAGATGGAAGCAACCAAAGTGTCCATCAACCAATGAGTGGATAAACGAAGTATGGCATGTACATACAATGGCATATTATTCAGCCATTAAAAGGAGTGAAGTCCTTATACATGCATCAGTATGGATGTTTATGTTGGTTACTTGGTTAGTTTTGTTTATTTTGTTATATTTTAGCCAGAAAATATCCTTCTTGTTCTCTATTTTTATACTACATCTATCATTGCATTATGTTTGCAGCAGGAGTGAGAGGAAATTTCAAATATGAAATGAAAATTCTGTCTTTAATCAGAAGTCTAAATATGCAAACATTTATCATTAGCCTGCCAGTATAATAGATCCATAAAGATAAGGAAATTGTTCCTTGTTCACACATACATTCCCTACATTTATTTTGTTTACTACTCAGAGAAAAGTATATGGTAAATATATTTAATAAGTATACTAGATGCTCAATAAATATTTTATGACTGATTAACAAATGATGCACTGATTGAGAGAGTTCTGCCAAATATAAGTTGGTAAGTTCATGCTTCAAAGGTTTTCCTTATCTTAAAATTCTATCTGTTACCTTATCTATGAAACCTTTTTTGGAATATAGAGGCATTTTTCATCCCAGATCCCTTCAAGACAAACATGTGAATAAAGAACATGAGACAGTGAAAGAAAAAGAGTAAATACAAGGATAAGGGCATTACAAAGGAGCACCCTTTAGATAACAAGTGCACCTGATTGATGATTCTTGTGGCATTGCTTTAATAAAGGCCATGAGTATTACCTGAGTACCCCTAGGACAGTCCAGGGGGAGGAAATGAGTACGGAAGCTCCTCTCTCCCATTGCTCTATTGCTCACTTCCTGGGCTATAAGACACCAATTTCCCCTAAGTGATCTACAGATTAAATGCACTCTCAATCAAAATCCAATCAAACAATTCTCTAGATATCATCAAGTTGATTAGAAAATTTAAACAGAAAGTTTAAACTAATATAATAGTGAAAAGCCTGGACAAGTAGAACAAAGTGAGAGGAATCACAATAACCACTTTGAAGCCACTTTGAAGATTTACCCTAAATATACAGTGACCAAAGCAGAGTGCTATTAGCAAAATGATAGATACATAGATAAGCAGAGAGGAAAGCCCAGAAAAATACTCACTTTAATATCTATAACTGATTTTTCACAAAGGGGCAAAGTTAATTTAATGGAGAAAAGAATGGTCTTCACCACAAATGGTGCTGGGACAATTTGACATCAATATCCCAAAACAAAAACAAACAAACAAACAAACTCATCCCTAAAACTTTATATTAAAAAAAAACAATTTTAAATGGAAAACATACAAAGAAATTACTGAATAAACAAAATAAAATGTGGAAAATGGGAAACTTTCACATAAGAATGACAATTAATAAATGTAGATTAAACGAAGAAAATAAATATTCTCAGAATATGATCAGAATATCATTGTTGCAGGAAGTTTCCACTGAAGAATGCTAAAATTAGTGTGTGAAAGTTTAAGCAAGAAGGTATTTCAAGTATCTCTCCCAAAATGTAAAATAATTTAAAACTGAAAATCTTACATCAGTAAAATCTGCCAGACACCACATAACCAAGTTATCAATGTTATCATCACCAGGTTTAAGACAGATCAACATATATTCCTTTATATAATGCACCATAAAGTACCTGCCGCTCAAAATGCAAAACCTCAATGTAATCATGAGCAAACATTAGACAAACAAAATTGTGCTGCATTCTACGTAAAATCTAACCAGTACTCTTCAAATACGTCAAGGTCATGAAAGACAAGGAAAGACAGGAACTATCACAGATTGGAGAAATGTAAGGAACATAACATCTAAATACAATGTGGGATTTTTTTGTGTGACTCTTGTCTAAAATTATTTCAGAATAAAAGTTTTAAAAACCTGATACATAATCCCATCTTCCTAAAGTCAAGAAACCATCCCAGTAGCCATGAGTGACCTCGTAATACAACACATTCTACCACTACCTCTTTTTTTTAATATTTATTTTATTGAGACATATTCACATACCATGCAGTCATACAAAACAAATCGTACATTTGATTGTTCACAGTACCATTACATAGTTGTACATTCATCACTAAAATCAATCCCTGACACCTTCATTACCACACACACACAAATAACAAGAATAATAATTAAAGTCAAAAAGAGCAATTAAAGTAAAAAAGAAAACTGGGTGCCTTTGTCTGTTTGTTTGCTTGTTTGTTTCCTTCCCCTATTTTTCTACTCATCCATCCATAAACTAGACAAAGTGGAGTGTGGTCCTTAGGGCTTTCCCAATCCCATTGTCACCCCTCATAAGGTACATTTTTATACAATTGTTTTCAAGATTCATGGGTTCTGGGTTGTAGTTTGATAGTTTCAGGTATCTACCACCAGCTACCCCAATTCATTAGAACTAAAAAGGTTGTCTAAAGTGTGCGTAAGAGTGCCCACCAGAGTGACCTCTTGGCTCCTTTTGGAATCTCTCTCCCATTGAAGCTTATTTCATTTCCTTTCATATCCCCCTTTTGACTACCACTACCTCTTATTCAAAGATGTGTCCATTGCATTATTTATGAAAGAGGATTTTTTTTTGTACAGACATGATAGTTACCAGATTTCTGACAAACTCATCAGTTTTAAAACAATTTTGGAAGACGTTGTTCAATAATCCTCCATCTTACATACATTAAGAATGATTTCATCAAGTGCACCCCTGAAGAATGACTTCCATTTTGGAGCAAAGGCTTGTAAGAATATTTCGTGAATATACCACCATGTTTTGCTTTTTTTTTTTTTTCTTTTCCAGCTGCACTTTATTAGAAAGTCAAAATCGATGTACAGAGCACATCAGTGTCAGGCATAAGGGACCTAAAGGGCATTTTTACAAGGATAGCCATAGCTGAGAGAATCCTCCAAATCCACTTGGGACCGAGAGAGATGAGTCTGCTGTAGGGTAGGAACTGGGCTCAGAACAGGCTTTTGCCAGCCCGCTATTCAATTCCTTCTTGCTTCTCCTTGAGAGCCTCTCAGAATCACTCCTCCAGCAGGGAAAGCTCACTGATAAGGTCAGTGATGGCATTGATTAAGGCCTCCTGGGGGCTGTAGTTGGGTGTGGTCTGCATTCAGATGATGATCTTGTGCTCCAAGGGGTGGGGGACCCTGTAGCCAGCAAAGAGCACCTGTGGGGTCCTTCAGTAGCTGTGATTTAATAATGTTTCTTGGTGTGTGGTCTTCTTTTTTTTTTCTTTTTCTCTTTTTTCTTTTTTTTAACCTGCTCTGGGACCAATACCTCCTGCTTGAAATTAGACATTAAGAAACACACTCATCCAATAGGAACTGCACACACCACCAAAAATTTTCCCCTCCACCCAACCCTGCCCTTTAATGTTTGTCAAGCAAGGCACTAGGAAATGGTTCAAGTTTAGGGATTTTCTGTACATTTGCATTTTTTTCTTTTTAAAGGTACAGTTTTTTATTTTAATGATGCTTCATCGCTCTCCAGTGATGAATCCTAACTCAGCTCTCCCAACTGCCACCCTCTTGTTATTCTGGATTCTAGAAGGGGCCTTATCTTTGGACTCCTTCCTATAGAGTGCCACTTTTAAAGGTAGAACACCTGTTTGGATAAAGACACCGGGGATCAACAAGCAAGCTTCTGGAGCACAGGGGCTGCCTCTCCTAAGGACAGGTGGTCAGAGCAGGGTTGTGCTGGGGAAGAAGTGGAAGTGATCCTTTCCCAGCCGTATGTTTAATCAGGGTGGTGGTGGTGGTGGTTGGAAGTGTTTATTCTCCCCGTCCTACTCCACTCCCCCTGATAACTGATGGCCTTGAGATCAGCCAGCATCTCAAAGGCAGATTCATGGCTCTGTTCCCAGATTTATGTCTTAGTTAATTGTTAAATGACACAATTGAGAGACCCAACTCTAATTGGAATACTGAGCATTTTCTGGACTAGCTGATGGAAGCTGTAGGCTGTGGAATGTGGTTTCCATTTCTGATTCAATGGGTGGCAGGCTGGTTACAGAAATGTTTTCTATTAGTTTCGGAACCCTTTAGGAGTCTGATGCACAATTCACATTGTAATCTGGTCAGTTTTAATAAACAGTGACTGCTTTCAAATTGAAAAAAAAAAAAAAAAAAAAAAGGCAGAGCGGGGTTTTCCACCTCAGAGAAAAGCATGGATCCATTCTTTCCATGACTTCCCCCCAAGCTGGCCGAAACGCCCGTACATCCAGCCGACTCCCGTGACTGGGGTGGCAGCATCAGCCTCATGCCTTACCAGAAGCCAGGCAGGCACCGAAAGCTTCCCTTTTCTGAGGATCAATTGTGTGGAAGATGTTTAATTCTCGGTTGTTCAGAAGAACTGCCATCATCATTGAGACAGTTGCAGCAAGGAAAGGCTGCTAATCCATTACTCTTAGCAAACAGATTTAATGCTAACTAAACTTACCAACTTGGAAGTTTAATAAATTTGCTAGTCACTGAAAAAAAAAATTTTTTTAATCGATTAGAGCCAGGACTTCAAATCATATTTTTCATCCATTAAACTATTCTGCCTTTTTAAAATATAATTACTCTTCACCATAGAGAAGTCAAATCATAGAAGAAATCTTTAAAATTCTCAATAATTTATACTCTTCTTTTAATTTTTACGTCTTAGTTTCCCAGATGATATGACATATACCATGCAATCGGTTTGCTAAAACAATGGGAATTTGTTGGCTCACAATTTTGAGGCTAGGCAATGTGATGCTTTCTCCCCAATTCTGTAACATTCTTGTGCTGAATGCCGGTGATCCTTGGGGTTCCTTGGCTTGTATTCTTGCCTAACGTCATGCAGCGATGTCCTCTCCTTTCTCTTCTGGTTCTGTTGACTGGGGTTTCCTGCTTCAGGCTCCTCCTGTCGCTTTCTCTCTATAAAGTCTCTAGTAATAGGATAATGAACCATCCTGATTCAGTTGGTCACATGTTAACTAAAAATAACACCTTCAAAGATCTTGTTTACACTGGGTTCTCACCCATGGAAATTGGATTGAGAATAGGGACATGTTTGTTTTCTGGGGTACAGAATTCGATTTACCGCTCCATATATCTATAATCATAGTTTCTTGAACTTCCCTTGTCCAATTTTACTGAATAAGAAACTTCTGTAAATTCTGAGCATCTCATTAAGAATCTTCGTGGATTCCTAAGTCACTTTTATCTCCCCCATAGCATATGAACAGATTAAAAACTCCTGCTTCAGGGTTTGAAAAATTTCTATTTCCATCCAGGTAATTAAAATTATTTAATTTACATCAGTCAAAACAGAGATGTGTGAGAATTAGATCAATACTGAGGAGAAATAGTTTATAAGACATTGTATCTGTTTTGGGGATGTGGCGGGAGTTGCTATATGGTGTATTATAGGAACACAGGCTCAACACAACAGAGACTTTCAGCCAATGATGGCTTTGTTATTTAGAAAGAAAAGATCCTAAAGTGCAGGGGAAGAGATCCCCTCAGGGCCAATCCTGGGGCAGGTCACTGCTGTTCAGGGTCGGTGGCTGGCAGTTCTGCACACCCTGCTTTGTGTTGGAAATGAGAGACACCTGTGCTGCCTGAAGGATAGGCACTCCCGGGTGGAGGGGCCATGCCATTGACACAAGCTCCTATGACGCAACATTTGTGGAGAGATCCAGCCCTTAGAAGTACCTGAGGCTTGTTCCTGGTTTGGGGTTCGAGGCATGGTTAGGCCATTCCTTTAGACCAAACCTTTGTCCTGGCTGTGGAATGGAAACATAATGAGGGGGTAGGCCAGGGCTGGGGGATGGTCTCTGACTTGTCTGGGACTTCCCCAGCAAGGGAGATGCTCTTAACATGTGCTAAAGAAAATTACATTGTTTATTATACTCCAGATTACTACAGAAGATATATATTTAGATATGAGACCCAGGAAGCAGAAAGGAGTTTTATTAATATGTTACAGATAAATTTCCTCATTGTATCTTCCATTTATATTGTTTCTTTTTTGTAGTTTTAAATATACCCATTTTATTAGTTTTTATTTTTATTTCTCAATATTTAAAGTGAAGACCAATAGTAAATATCTGAACAGTTTATTTCCTTTATTGTGCATATCAAATAACCATCTAATAAATTGTATCACTCCAATCATTGGTGGAGGAGGAATATGGTCCCAGGTGAGAATTTATAAGTAAATTTAAGCTGAAATACTAATATATGGGTCTTAGCATTAATAAACATATATGGCATAACATAGAGTTAAGATAATCTTTAATCTTTGATAGCTGCATTTTTAAAACATGTATTACAAGATTTAACCACTTATAATGAAATCAATTTAATTAATCTTAATTTAAAATATTTAACTACTTGTATTTTGTAAACATCTATGTTCCTATAATCCATTATTTAAAATAATGATATACATATAAACAGTCCTGATTAGGAATTTTCAATGCACAGAAAATGTTATGCTTATGAGATATATATTATTGTTTAAAAGTATGAAATTGGAATAGTAAACAGCTTTTCTAACCATCTTGATTTGTTTGAATTCCCATTTTACTCAGAAAACTACAAAGCAGAAACAGAGGGCAAATGAGCCAGGCTGACATGCCAAAGATCCCTTCAGTGCTAATAGAGACCCCTACTTTGTTAGGAAAGAAAAACTGTAATAAACAAGTCAAGCTGATGCCAGCAAGTCTGCTGATCTTCACCAGATAGCCACAACCTTCCACAAACCTACTCATGCAGTTTGCTGATTGAAGGACTGTGACCCAAGGGCACTCTACTCCAGACAACTCATGACCCCTCCCAACTCAAGTAGCTCATGCTTCCCTCACTACTTACATCTCCCTTGCCCTACCCCCCACCCCCAACTTCCCTCTGTCCCAAACAGCCATATGAGCTGCTTCTCTGAACCTAATCTTTTGCCCAGAAACATCCTTTGGTACTGCCCTACAATAATGCTACTTCAGCTTAATGAACTTCTTTTGTACTTTGGTTTTCAGAGTCTGTGCATTCTGTTTCCAGTGTCACAAAAGTATTACTAGAATTATTTCTTTTGGGTACCATCATGGATTGATTTAGTCTGTTATAAGCTCCACAAGGCTATTTTGCTTCTTGAAATAGGACTCTGTTTACCCACAAAAAGCCCAAGTGTCTTCTCCTTTTGGAGAGCAAAAATGCAGGAAAAAATTCAGGGCAATGGAGTGCCGTATTGAGTCGTTGACTAAAGTTTTATTCATCCTACATCTCAATATATTTTTAATTTAAAAGTATATAAATTAAAGTAACTCTCCACTTCCATTTATTTAAAAACATATTCCCCTAAATGTACAAATTTAAATAATATTGGTCTACAGATGATCATCATGTAAATACTATCATGACAATATTTTTAACTAAAGATGAGCATTATGACATATTACTCAAGTTCTTAACTTTGATCATTGATAAATATGATTTACTTTGACATTAAAAATTTTTATGCTTCAGCAGTTTCTTCATTATGCACTCTGTATTGCTTAAGGAAATAAATTTATGTCTCCCAAAGAAACCTTAGACATAATCTTAGTATCTTAAGAAATAATCTTAATATTGTCTAGCATCTTAAGGATATTAAATAATCACAATCTCCACTTAATTAAAAGTATGCATGTGTCTTATGGAATTCCTCAATTAGAGAGCGACTAAATATGTCTCAAGATAAACAGTATAAAATATAAATTATCAATCTTTCAGGTCACAGCTGTAAGAGGATGAAATGTGTGTAGGAAAATCGTTTCCACTAGACATGGAGAAGAGTCTCTAAAATTTCACAAATAATGTAGCCTTTTATCACTCTTCCATAAAATGTAAAAAATATGCAACCAGCTGTCATTATCACCACTATATTTCCAGAACCTAAGATTAAGACTAATACATAACAAACTTCAAAATATAATATCATGGTAGTGATTATAATTATGATCAGGTTTTCTGTTATCAGTGAGTGGAAAAATGTAAAACTTTAAAAACAATCCTGACATCTTTTATGATGTAGTGTCATCTAGACATCGGCCCACATAGAACATCAAAAAGAATTCTTAAAATTTTCCCTAAGGTTAGAAAAAAAGCATTTGTTCCCAGCATAATCTGCTGCATTTTAGTGAATGCCAACTTCTACTGATCCAATTTTATGTTTCTTCTTCTTGTGAAGTTATATGGTATTCTAAAGAAGTAAATTTTTCTATATTTTATTCTGCTCTGATTTCAGGCCACTATCAACTAATCTAATTTTGTGCTAATTTGGACCATTGTTCAGTCCTTGGTGTTTTGAGAACACCAATCTCTAGTTGCCTTTTGTTTATTCATTCAACCAGTCCCCTGAGATCATTGTAAATGAAGCGATTAAAAATAAGGCTATCCTGAATAAAATTACTTCTGCACAGAAAATCACATTATCTTGCCCCTCAAATTTCAAAAGGCATTAGATCAGCTTCCATTTCAACTATTCTTTATTTTGTTGCAATAATGAAGATACTTCCTTAAGTGTAAATTGGTAGGATACCAAAGAATCAACCCTTCTTGGAGAAATTTGGTTGGATATATGGAAATGGGTGGATATATGCCCTTCTTCTGACCATTGTAGAGAGGCTCTTGAATTTGTTCCTTATTTTCAATATTTTGGATATTTGGTTACAAATATAAGATGACAGAATCAGAACCCAATGCTTAGGCTTTTGAAAAATCCCCAAATTTTAAAATTTAAACAAATTAAAGGAACTATCAGCAATGACACCTTGATTAAACCAGTCCTATTTACCATAAAAGTAAGTATGTCCTTTGATTTATTTTTTTAGGAATATAATTTTGATTTTTATAGTGTATGTTATGGTTTATAAATGTAATCTAAATTATGCAAACATTATAAATCAAATTACATGATAAAACTGTTATGAAATAAATAAATGATGGAAAAAATGAATAGATTTTAATAATTTAAATCAACAATTCTGCTCTTTATATGGTGAATACTTTGTGATTGTTTTGACTACATGGTTTGTTGTGTTTTTGTCCAGATATTTCTTAATAATTATTTGTACTATAACTAGTATGAGTAAACCACAGAATTATTTTTGTACAAGATTCAAAATAATTAACAATGTATTTTAACATGAGCAAATATAAATTATGTGTTTACTTTTTGCACAATGTAGACTTTGTACATAGTGATGATTGACACAGATCATATAATGGCAAAATACAAAAAACTGCATATCTTATTATCACAAAGAAAATAAATTATAGGAAGGGAAGTGGATATATCTCCTTCCCAGGAACTTTATAAGCAAAATTTCTGATCAAGTTAGTTCTAATAGTAAATTAACTGACAAATCCTGAGGAAATGTTATTCCTATTTGCAAGCTTTGAATCATCTGAAGAATACAGGGACCAAATGAGAAATAACAGACTCAGGAAAGCTATCCAGACATCTTAACTATTTTAAAGAATGACCTTAAATTACAGCACCTATATGTCAAACAGCTTTAAATATGAACAACCAAGTATGCATATTCTTTATAGCATCAGCAGAAATATTAGGAGCCAAAAAATGAAAAAAAAAACATCAATTTTTGCCTCATCCAAAACTTCCCTTGAATATTGAGCAATTCCCATTCATCACTCCTCAAGAAAAGAATATTTTTATGGAGAAGTACTACATTACTCTAGAAATAGAACACTTGCAGTTTACAAAAATAAAATTAGGACATAAATAAAAGTACTACTTCACCTATAAGACAGTAGGCTCATGTATGTAGGTGGTAAATAAAAATATATTCAAGAAGAGTACATCTACAGACCATTACAAGAGACCATTATAACAGAGTATTAATTAAAATTAGAAATAATTGAAATTAAAATTAAACTTTGGGTAGAAACCCCATCTAGCCCTTAACTATCTCTTTTTACACACTATCAAGGATAAATAACTCTACCTAATGGACAACGGTGCTGTCTCAAACAATTGTAAAAGTTTGAATGGTGGGTATGGGAAATAAATTCTAATTCAAAATAGAGAAGTAAAATTCATGTTGAGAGTGCAAATAAAAATTAAGGGTATTATGTATTAAAGGAAATCAGAGAATGAATTCTCAGAATTGTACTTTTAAAAATTCTAATCTCACAGATTTTAATCTCTATTTTTTTCAGTGAATATATTGAAACATTCAGAGGACATAGGTTTATACTGAAATAAATAAGGATACTATGAAGGAAATGTCAGAATAATTTGGAAGTTAAGGTAAAAAATTAACAGACTATATAAAGGGCATTTTGTTTCCATACACTACAAAATCATTTTTGTTTAAAAGTAAAAGGCAACAATGGTTTTTAAAAAGGTTTTTAAAACTGTTTATTGTTGTGATAGCTTTCTTATTTCTTCACCTATGTTGCAGACAAAAACGAAGAAAAAATACCATAGAAAAATAATGAAAAATAACATTTCAGTAACAGAGTTCATTCTTTTGGGATTAACAGAAGACCCAAAATGGCAGGTTGTACTTTTTATATTTCTTCTTCTTACCTACCTGCTAAGCATGACTGGGAACCTCATCATTATCACCCTGACCTTCTCAGATCCTCACCTACAGACCCCCATGTATTTCTTCCTTTGTAACTTCTCTTTACTAGAAATATCATTCACTTCTGTCTGCATTCCCAGATTCCTTGTTACTATTGTGACAGGGGACAGAACCATTTCTTACAGTGGCTGTGTGGCTCAGCTATTTTTTTTCATTTTCCTGGGGGTGACAGAGTTTTACCTCCTAGCCGCCATGTCCTACGACCGCTATGTGGCCATCTGCAAACCACTGCATTACACGACCATCATGAGTAACAGGGTCTGTACTCTGCTCGTCTTTAGCTCTTGGCTGGCAGGATTCCTGATCATCTTCCCACCAATAGTCCTGCTGCTGCAGTTGGATTTCTGTGCCTCCAATATAATTGATCATTTTATCTGTGACTCTTCTCCAATTCTGCAGCTTTCTTGCACAAACACAAGCTTTCTAGAACTCATGGCATTTTTTTTAGCTGTGGTGACACTCATGGTCACCTTGACACTGATCATCCTCTCCTATGCATATATCGTTCGGACCATTCTGAGAATTCCTTCCACCAGTCAAAGGAAAAAGGCCTTTTCCACATGTTCCTCCCACATGATGGTCGTCTCCCTCTCTTACGGCAGCTGCATCTTCATGTACATTAAACCTTCTGCAAGGGAAAGAGTGTCTTTAAGTAAGGGAGTAGCTGTGCTCAATACCTCAGTGGCCCCGCTTTTGAATCCCTTCATATATGCACTAAGGAATCAGCAAGTAAAGCAAGCCTTCAAGAACATGGTGCAGAGAGCAGTCTTTTCTTCAAAACAATGATTGTGCTTACATGAAAAATACATCCTAGAAGGCAAAACTGAGTGAAAATCTCTCTGCTCTTCTCTACATAAAATCGTTTTGAATATTTCATTCCTTCAGCCAGAACTATTTATACATCCACATCTCTATTTTCTAATTAGCCTAAAAACCAGGTCTTACCTATTTTCAGTTATATACAAAATGCTTGATTGTTCACTGTATAACTTAATTTTAGGGAAACCAATAATCTCTACTGTTTCTCATATCAAGGCAAGGTAAATTATGAATTCAATCCATAATAAGAGTGGATGCTATAAAGTAAAAGATAACTAAAAACCTCATTCAAATATATTTTATGTGAAATAAATATAAGTATTTATCTTAATGTCTCTAAAATTCCTTCTTCAGTATCACCAGGAGAATCATGTTATAAAATTAAATATACCATTAAAATGTCTTCTTGAATTTTTTTGTAACCACATTTAAGTTTATGGAAGTATTAAATACAATTTTAAGGTAAAATGTGTTTTCAGAATTGTTATCCCTATTATTTGAAATGAGGATATATTGATTTTGGGTTAGTTTACCTGAACAAAAATAACAAAGTTTCAGTGCAATAGATGAGATGATATTTACTATACATTTTTCCTTTGGTAATATTTCCTACAAAAATTGATTATTTAGCTGATGATTTCCAGATTTCTGTCAATCATATTTGATAAGGGATACCATGGTCTGAAAATTTATGATAAAAATGTATATTTTGTATTCAGATTCCTTCAATGCATACAAATGATATTTTCTATTTATGTGAAGAAAAGAACCAGAATTAGAATAGTGTGAGATACTTTCTCTAGAAAGAGTATCTTGGAAATGATAGATAAGTCATTTATATCTTTATTTTCCTTTATTACTAAATATATAATACTGCCTTTATTTTTGCACAATCTCTTTCACAGAAAGTTCCCCTTCCCTTCCCACATGCCCAACAAAATGATATTTGGAAGCATTTAAGAACTGTGAAAAATGTATTCAAGTCTATTTTCTATGGTTAGTAAATCCCTCAACTACAATGTATCATTAAGAAAACTGGTTGTCTTAGGACAGTGGATTTGATTTTGATTTCTTAGGTTTTCAGTCTGATCTAATAATCTTGGATAATGTTAAGAGCTCTATGTATTTTCTGAGTTCCTGAGAGAAGTACTGTTTCTTATTGCTCATAGAAGAGATTGTCCTAAAGTACTCACAAATTTCTTACCTTTGTCATTTCATGGAATGGTCTACATTTTATTTCAACCAGAATCTAACATAATACCAATACAAAATGGATATTAAATAATTATCTTAGTAGACTCTGAGTTCTTTATTGGGCATACAATTTTAAAAAAATGTAACAATACAAGTTTCTTTCATAAGACTATAACAAGCAAACAGAAGTGCAAAATGAAAATTAGGATTGTAGAAAAACATCATGCAAATGTTAATTAAATGATATATACAGGATGGATGATATAGATATATGATAGAAAGAGAAAAGTAAGTAGGTAGGTAGTGGAAAATGAAAGGGTAAGAGAATGATGATCTTCTTAACAGAACTTACAAAGAAGTAGATCTAAAAGTCAGTAAGTGTAAAGATGTAACTATCACAATATATCTTTCCAAAATTAAAATTGTTAGGTTAAATATTATTTTAAATTATTGGGAAACAGTGAAACTTTGATTGCAAATGTGAGGTTTGGTGAGAAAAGTATGTTGGAGATCATGTTCCATTGAGGTTTTCTAATAGATAATGTAACTAATATTTATTATTTACATTGTAATGCTTCAAAAACAATTATCTTTTAACAATGATGAAATTTTCATTTATGTAATGATGAAACAAAATACCATTTGTGCCATGAATTTTTTATTACTCACGTTGCAATTACTGTGACATTATTGTTTCTTGGCAAATTGTAGCATAACTGTCATTTATTTTCATGAGTAAATAAGCATCTTGACATGTTTTTCTGACAAATATAAAGTTGAAGAGTGACCAAGGATAAAAATTTTTTAACATTACTAAGAATTGGAGCTTCATTAATTCTAATTTCCTTGAATCATTCTTCAGGCTTCAGACACTATAAAATGTTCTCTAAGAGAATAGTAATCATTCATGGAACATTGAACTCCCTGGGATCATAACAGATGATGATTGGTTGAAGAAAAATTTGTAATCTTGAAAAGCTTCTTGACCTCAAAATCTAAATATGACTCACCCAGTCAGGTAATTTTGGAAGCGCCTTGCCTTCTGTCTTACATATTTAAAATATTCAGAATGAAAACTGAGCCAAATGAATAGAGAATTTAACCATAATAGAAGAAATGAGCTCTAGTTTATCTTGTAGCCTCAAGGCATTTCTGCCCTGATCATAACCAAATGGTTTGCGTTAAAATATATTCCTTTGAGAAGACTAGAGTTATAGTTATACTATCTTCCTAAGACACACTACTCATTTGGGTTTCTATTAAAGGCAAGACATATTTGTTTTCTATATAGAACAACTCTTTACCTACTTGGGGTGGGGGGTTTATCCAACTCTCTTTAAATCATTTTTATAGTTTTCATTTGGTTTCATAAAATTCAGTTATTTTTTCTTTAGCTTTAATTCACAGAAAGCAAAAGGAAGTATTTATATACAGATTTCAAAGAGCTTATTCTGTCTTCAATCCCTCTTTGTATTGAAATCATGAATGCAATTGAGCTTATGAGGAAAAGAGGTGAAAATGATGAAAGGGCAAGACAGGAATTACCTAAGAGCACAGAAAGGTTATTAATTTTTGCTGTGAATAAGGCTCTCGTTGGACACTCAAATGAAATTAATTACCACTTAAGGTATTGTTCAGAACATCTACAAGAAAAAGAGTATGCACACCACCTTTACAAGGCAAAAAGAAATATTAGGCAAAACTCAATATGAAAAGAATTACTGTTAGGAACTACTCATTAGTAAAAAGATCTTATAGCATATTGAAATACTTAAAGTTTCCTCCTGTTACTTTTACCAGGGAATGATAAAGAAGCATTCAAGTTTTATCTTAAGAAATTTTTATGTAGTTGAGTGATTTATGATTTCTGGAGTTCCCAATGAGTGCTGAAATTTCTGAGATGAGAGGCATATGCAGTCTGAAAAAGGCCAAACTTTTACACAAACATTTACCACGTCTAGACTACAGATCTAATAGGCTATTTTTGAATGAATGAATGAATGAATGAATGCATGGAAACCGTTGGTTCTGTTAATAGAACCAAGAGACCTTTCATTTTTAGGTCCATTTCTTTGTCTCCAGTTGCCCAATTATGCTCTTAACTGCTGTTTCCTCTGTTAGTTTGCCTCTTCCAAGCTATAGAGATCTAAATGAGCATTGGTATCTTCTATAACTTCAACTGGCTTTCTGCTTCTACAGTTCTGCAATTTCTAATGGTAGAAAAAAACAAAACAGACATTTACTTACACAAATTTTATGAAGTACCAACATTCCTATAACTTCAATAAGCAATAAATTAATAGAAAAGAAAAAAATAAAATATAAAAATAAAATCTCCAGAGGTTCCTATACATAGCCTACACTAGGTACATATAAGTAAATACATATTTTGTATATGCAAACAAAAATTATACACAAATTCATATTGATGTTTACATATAATTGCACACATTTATGTATATTCTGTATGTATATCTATATCTACTTATCTATATATCTTTCTCTTTATACACATGCAAATTCCCAAATTAAAACTTGAACTGAATATTTGTGTAGAATTTGGAAATAGCACGATTTTTGCATGTATTTTCGAGAATAATTGAAGTTCTTGGTGCAGTGGGTCTTTACTTGTTAATAAGGACATTAACCACCCATCTGTATAGACTGGGGATCAAACATTGCCACTATTATAATAATCACACATGTACTCTACTTACCCAACTTGGATTTCTAACATTAAAATTTATTTTTCCCGATGCAAGAAATAATTCTTAAAACCACTTCAAAGCAGCAACTTGGTTTTTGTTTGAGAGTAATGGGTGTTTCTAGAAGGCTTTTAAACATATAGAAAAATGACTCTGGTTGCAAAACCTCAATAGACTGAAGGAAGATCAGGGAATTGCAATGTCCAAAGAGAAATGGTACAATCTAGAACTAAGTCCTTAGTTTTGGGGGATGGAAAATTCAAAGAACAAGAAGACATTTTCAAGAAACTTGAAATTTTCTTGAAGTGAGGGTGGTTCTAAAAATGAGGAAAAAGAGAGAAATCAATAACTCCAAGGAATCTCATATAAAAGACATTGTTTACTATGGAGTGGGGCTTCAAAGAAGAGAGGGAATGGAAATAGAACAGCAGATAGATGGTGCAGAGGCTGTGAAGACAGGCCAGTTTCTGCCAAGGTCAGTTTTAAGATTGGGTATTGACAGGATATAAAGTACACACAAACATTCAGAATGACATCACAACTTCAGGCGAGGAATGTTGAGTTATTAATTCTAGATGCGAAATTAACTCTTCTAGTACTAGTTTCATACTCATATTTGAGTTGAATTTATTATTCTCCAAAGACAGAACCATGCAGTCCCTGGAAACTTTGCGAATGTCAGTGTAGTCACCCTTTAAGATGTCCTAATAAAGAGTACATTAAAATGTTAATATGATTTTGTCTAAAACAGCAAACACATCTCAAAATTGATGGGATAAAGTGGCAAGTGGGGAAAACAGGCTATCGGCAAGCCAAGTGTGCTTTCTCTGGGACTCTCTTCTTAGCCTTCATATATCTGAATTTTCTAGCTATTCCAGAATTATATTTTTCTTTCTCTCTTTGTATTATAAGGGTTTTCATTCTTCCATTACTTGTTGTGGAAAGTCTATGTAATTATGACTACTTGCTTCCCTTTTATTGATATGGATATGTCACATGCTATGTGGTGTTCAGTAAAGTCCAGATCCTTCAATAATTAAAAGATGTGCTCCTAAATGTTTAACAAAATATATATATATAGTATATTTATATATGCATTAGTATATGTATTTAATATAGATATATACATGCATATGTATAAATTTTACTTCTATAATTTGTGTTATAACATATACAATGAATTTTATTGTAAATTTTATATAGCCAATTGATTTTCACAGAATTCCTTAATGATTTCTGTCAAAGTCATGTATTCATAATAAACCTATGCTAGCAATTCAACCATAGTTTGACAGATGAAGTGGCATCAGAAACTCTTTACTCCTTTTTTATAAATTTATCATTAAATATGAGAATCAATTAATTTTGAATATTTATTCCTAAATTTTAAATATATTTTATTCAATTATATGTTTGTATAGGTTGATTTTTTAATGACTTTGTTTACCAACAGTTTTGAAGATTTGTGAAAATTTAACAGTTGTTCGCAAGCTGTTATGATGTGGTTCTTTCACACCAAAGCTCAGGGTAACATGATACTGAGTGGCAAAGGTGAAGAGAAGAGGCTCCAGGGAGGAACTGAATAACATCAGTAATAGAGAAACTGTGCCCCAAAGATTGCAGACAATCCAGGTGCAAACCTGATGTTTGAAGAGGGTGGAGCTGAGAACAAGGTGGTCTCCTCAGTGCTTTTTTCTTTGTTATACAGTGGATGTCATTGGAGGATGACACAATTTTAAGGAAATTGGGTAATGCTAGAAAAATACATGAAAAGATTTTCTTAGGCATAATAAAATTGGAGAAAATATGATGATCTTTTATTTGTGGTTAACACATCATAATTCTTGTATCCAGTATGGCCCTTAACATAAAAGAAAAAAAATCAAATTTGCTAATTCTGCATTCCAGATAAATATTTGTCTTCTTTTAATTTTATCAGGAAACCATCTAGCGTCTACTCTCACATAAGGGCATATGAGGAAATTTATATGCTTATGACTGCTCAGGAACACAAGCCCTCAAAAAGACTGACATTTAATCATATGAGAATAGCTCATTTTCCCTCTACATCTACATGAATGGAATGAATCACAGTAATGTGAAGACAGACAGGAGGGAGGAATTGTGACTATAAGATAAAGTACTTGCACTAAATGTGAAGTAGTAACGTTAATTGAAAGTCACCTTAAATTAATTGTAAATGTATACAACAAACTGCAGGGCAACTTTTAATTTTTTTTAAGTATAATTGATATACAAAGAAATGAACAAATATGGAATCATATAGAATGCTCAAATGATCATAGAAATGGCAGAAAATGGAAGAAAAAGAATAAATGCAACACATAGGAAAGTTACTGGTGTGAAATACATTAATTTATTATGTCTTTAATCACATTAAATGTGAGTGGTCTAAATATATCAATTAAAATAGAGTAATATTTAGATTGGATAAAAATAGACCCAACTACAGTTTGTATACAAGGAATCAACAGTAGATGTAAAGACACACATACATTAAAAGTAAATGGATGGATGCTGATATTCTGTTTGAGGTGATGACAAGTTTTGGACAATGGATATTGGTAATGGTAACACAATATTTTGAATATAATTAAAACCACTTAATTGTACACTTGAAAGTGGTTAAAATGAGAGTTTTTGAGTTTTATGTATGTCACTACATTATTTTTATTTTTTAATGGAAAGTGATGGAGAAAGTTATATCATGCGAACACTAATCTTAAAAAAACTGGAGTAATGATATTAATTTCAGACAGAGCAGACTTCAGAATAAGGAAGATTTTCAATGGAAAAAGTGAAGCATTATATAATGTAAAAGGGGACAATTCTGCAAGAAGACACAAGAATCATAAATGTTTGTACACCCAACAACTGAGTACCAAAATACATGAGGCAAACTAATAGAATGGCAAGGATAAACACTTGAAAGCCTAATGGGTATAAAGAAACAATACAAATTAACAAAATCAGAAGTAAAAGAGGGGTCATTATCACCACTCATCCAAAGGATTTAAAAAATAATAAATTAATACAATGAATATCTTTCTTCTACCAATTTTGATAATATAAATTAAATGGACAAGTTCCTTGAAAACACATACTACCAAAACTCACCCAAGGATAAAGATAACTTGAATAGATCTATGTTTATTCTAGAAATTTAAGCAATAACTAATAACTTTTCAAAAAAGAAAGCAGAAGGCCCAGGTGACTTCACTGGTGGATTCCTACCAAACATTTAAGAAAGAAATGATACCAGATCTCCACAATGTCTTCCAGAAAATAGAAGCAGAGGGAACACTAATTCATTCCATGAGACCAGAATTACCCTAATACCAAAATTCAATAAAGACATAACAAGAAAGGACAACTAAACACCAATATCTCTTAGGAAGATAGATTTAAAAATTCTATACCAGATATTTAATAAATCAAATCCATGACTACCAAGTGAGAGACTACACATATGAGAAACTGGTAGGACATTTGAAAATCTATAAGTGAAAACAATCATAAAAACACTTACGAAGAAAAAGTATGTATCATATCAATAGACACAGAAAAAGCAAACTAGAAATAGAGGGGAATTTTCTCAACTTCATAAATAACATCTACAAAATACATTAGCGTTAACATCATAATTAATGTTGAGAAACTAAACACTTGTTCAGTAACTTCAGGAAAAAGGCAACGATATCCTCTGTCACAATTCCTGTTTTACATCATTCTGGAATCACAGCTGGGGCAGTAAGACAAGGAAAGTTAAAGAAAAAAAAAAGATACCCATATTGGAAAGAAAGTAATAAAACCCTCTATATAAGCAGATGACATTATGGCCTAAGTAAAAAATAAGAAAAAACTAAACAAAATAGAAAACCTGGAAGTAATAAACAAGTATATCAAGGTCACAAGACAAAAGATTAATATGAAAAAGGAAACAGCTTTCCCACTTGACAGAAATGAACAATTGGAATTCAAAATTTTCAAATCAACACCCTTTATAATAGCACCATAAAAATTAAATACTTAGGTATGTATATAACAAAATATGAACAGAATCTATCTTTAGAAACTACAAATATGTGATGAAAAAAATCAAAGATGTAAAGTAATGGGTAGATATTCCATATTCATGTTTTGGAATATACCCTGAAATTAAGATGTTAGTTATCCTCAACTTGATCTATAGATTCAATGCAATCCAAATTAAAATTTCAGCAAGGTCTTTTGAAGATAATGACAAACTGATTCTAAAGTTTATATGGAATGCAAAATGCCTAGAATATCCAATACAATTCTGAAGAAGTCTAGGCTAGGATGACTCACACTAAATGAATTCAAGAACTAATATAAAACTACAGTAATCAAGACAGCATGGCATTGTCAAAGAATAAATACAAGGATCAAAGAAACACAGAGATCCCATAATACACCAAAACAATTATATAGTCAGCTGATCTTTGTCAAAGAAACAAATGCAATTCAATGGAGAAGGAATACTCCAGTCAGTGGATGATTGGCCATCCATATGAAAAGTAAAAAACAAAAAACAAAACAAAACAAAAACTGGACACCAACCTTACATATTTCACAGAAATTATTGCAAAATGTACCATAAACCTAAATGTAAAATGCAAAAACTGAAACTTCTAGAAGAAAACACAGGAGAAAACCTGTATAACCTTGCATTTACTGAATAAGATATCATAACAGCATGAACTGTGCAAAAAAAAAACAATTTATCAGTTGGACTTTATTAAAATGAATAATTTTGTCTCTGCAAAAGACATGCTAATAGTTGAAAGGAGAAGTCACATAAAAGAAAAAGATATTTGAAAAACATATCAGATAAATTACTTGTATCCAAAATATACAAAGAACCCTTGAAACTCAAAAATAAAAAATTAAACAAGTTGATTATAAAGTAAGCAAAATGAACAAACAACTCACAAAAGATGATATAAGATCTCAAAAAAGTGAAAACATATGTTTCATCTTATGTTTTTAAGGAATGTCAAATTAAAGCAACAAAGAAGTATCACCACTACACACTTACTAGAATGGTTTGAGAAATCAAAACAAAACAAAGGAAAACATGACCATAACAAGTGTTGGTGAGAATATGGAGCTAACAGAAACTCAGTCATTGGTGGTAGCAATGTAAATGGTACAACAATTTTGGAAGACAGTTTAGAGATTCTTCAAAAGCTTCACATAGTTTTACCACACAATCCAGCAATTGAATGTTTAGGTATTCACCCACCTAGTTTGAAATCATGTCCACACAAATACCTGCACATGAATATTTGTAGCAATTTTTTTACCTATTACCAAAACCTGGAAGCAACTAGGATATCAGTAAGTGAATGCTTAACTAACTGTGATATACTCATAAAATAGAATATTACTCCATGATAAAATATGAGCAATCAAGCCATGAAAAAACATGGGTGAACCTTTAATATGTATGACTATGTGATAGAAGCAAGTATGAAAGTCCATATACTATTTGATTGCAATTACGTGACTTTCTGAGAAATGTGAAATCACGGAGATAGTAAAAATCTAATGGCTGCCAGTGGGTTCTAGGGAGTGAGAGAAAGTGGGAGGATTGAATAGGTGAAGCACAGTGGACATTTTAGGGTGAAGAAAATGTTCTGTATCATAAGGTAATTGTGGAAACATTACATTTTGCATTTGTCAAAACCCATAGAACTTTGCAGCATAAAAACTAACCTTATGTATGTAATTGAAAGAAATAAAAAGCTTTTTAGGAGGCAGAGAGATCCAAGGATAGGATGCAGAATGTGAAAAATAATCTAAATGTATTACAAATATTAAAACATCCTTACTGAATGGGGTGGGGAAAATGGGTGCTTATCTAAAAATTTGGGGAACAGTTGGAGTATTTAAAATTAAATGCATAAGAAACCATACAATGTATTACACTGTGATTGATAGAGTGTGTCCCATGGAGTTACCAACTAACAATTCTGATAATGCTGTATATTTATATTGGATTTGAACAACTAAAACATGGATGACAGGTGGCAAGAATTAGGTTTCTCACTGTTGGATTGGAAGTTTACAAATATGCCAAGAGAGGAGGTATGAATTATTTATTTGGCAATGGACTAGCATTGGAGATATCTATATAAATGTGTTTACCTTAATATAGATATATATGAATACATATAGAAATATTTATAGATATGTGCATATATTGAGGTGAATGTAAAGACACTATTTCCTTGCTCTGCTACCTTGCAAAGCTTAGAATCCATTTGACCCAGTAGCAATGACTAGATCTAGCACTGATCTATAATACTATTGTACTATAAAAAAGCTCCTTGGTGAAATGGCTGGTTTTAATACTGAAGCAGGAAATATAGAAGATAAGACTGGAGTATGAAAATGCAAGAAAGTAAGGAAATACTCAAAATGTACACAAACACAAACAGGCACATAAACACACAATGATGAGGGTATCTAAATACCAAGCTGGGCTAACTGAAAATGCCCTCAGTGACCAAAGCTGGAAAAATTCGAGGAGCAACTTTTAAACAAACTGCTATTGGGTTATCCCCACAGTAAATAATAAATATTTATGACTGAGTCTACAGTGATATAGATAAATTATGGACTATATAAACTATATGTGGAAGAATAAAAACCAATCTCCCATGCATAAGAATTCTGAATGATTTATTTGGATACTACACTCTCAAGGAAGGCGAGCATAAACCCCCACTCCCTAGCATGGGCTGTGCATACTTTCTCTCTTCCACAGAGTGCAGAAAGGGGGATGGCTAACTTCACAGCGGACAGCCTGAAAATCTCTACCTCAGCCAGGCAATTGAGGTCAGCATCCATATTAATAACAAAATTCTTCTATGATTTTGACTGTAATTGCATTATATCTATTCATCAATTTGGGAGCAACTACCAACTTTACTGTGCCAATTCTACTAATCTGTGAACATGGTGTATCTTGCTTTATCTGTAGTTTTTATTTTTTCAACATCATATAATAGTTTTCAGCATACACATCCTATACATGCTTTGTTAGTTTTATACTCAAATACTTCTCTTTTTTTGGTATGGTAAATGTAATATTGTAAATTTATATTTGAAAACTTGGTTTCCATTTGTTAATTGTTAGTATAAAGAAATATGTTGATATTTTGTCCTGCAATATTTATAAACTTCATTTTTAGTCTTATGAGGAAATTTTGGAAAATTCCTAGAATTATATAAATAAAGAAATCCTATTTTCTACAAATGAGAGAGTTTTATTCATTTTTGCAATATGTGGACATTTGTTTATTATTATTGCCTTATCAAACAAGATAGGAGTTTAAGTATGATATTGTATAGAAGCAGTGGGAACGAGTATCCTTGCTCTTTTCCCAATTGTAGAGGTAAGAATTTACTCTTTCACCATAAGAAAATGATGTTAGCTGTCAGCTTTTTGTGGGTGTTCTTTAACAGGATTAAGAATGTTAATTCTATTCATAATTTTCTGAATACTTTATCATGAATTTATGCTTAATTTAGGAAGTACCCAATACATACTGGTAGGTGCACCTGAATGGCTGTCAATTACAAGTGCACAAGTGGGCTAGTGATTAGAAGTATTCTGAAGGAGAGGATATCTTTGACTTTACAGTCAACATGGGGAAACCACTTGGAGGAGAAGGAGGAGCAATTTGTATCCCATGGATGAGGCATTTTACTGACATGAGGAACAAGATGTTGGAGGAGAAAATAAATGCTTTCAAGCATTTGTGAAAATGAGATGGTCGGTTGAACAACAGGTCTAAGTTAGGGAATACTTGTCATAAAAAGTAAAAAGTATAAGTGATGAGGTAAAGGCCGGATTCTCCTCCTGTCACATTCCCAAGGGCCCTGATAAACATATGGGTTGAAATGAAGAGAGCCAAGTCAGGGCTCCAGAGGGACATTAGATCTCCAAAATATAGTCACCAGCAGACTGATTTCCTTTCCTCCTCACTGCCTCACTCACAGTCCCAATTTTTCATTCTCTTCTCCACTTTGGGCCCTGACCCCTACCTCCTCTTCAGGTCCCCTCTCACTGTATTTATTAAAAATAAATGTAGTGTGTGTGGGGGGGGGGAGTTCCTCCAATATTCCCTAATGAGATAATCAGTGTACTTGATTCAAATAACATAACTATTAGATAAGGGGCTGCCTTGTGAAATTGTGTCTTATATATCCTTTTTTTGTTGTTGTTAAGTTGCTGCCTTCCATCAGCATCTATAAAAGGTAAAGAGAAAACATCTATATGATTAGGACTGAATTGGGTAATCTCTATTCCCAAATTCATCTGGGAATCATCTGACCCTGAGAATACAAATATCCTAGACAGAAAATGTGTCTCCATCTTCTCCATTGAGAATTCTTGGCAGTTAGTGGCTGCTTCTGTTAAAATATCATTTAAAATGATATCCTTTAAAATCTCATTTAAGCAAAAATCTATGGAACTGTTGCTAAGTGAGTTATCAAACGGATGTGATAAATTTGGCCTCCTTCTTCTTTGCCTCTGACCTTCTCTCTCTCTTCTCTTGGAAATTAACTTGCTAGGTTAAATTTTTATTGATTTTTTTTTTCAAAGACCTGGATTTTATTTCTTTCATTTTCTCTATTGTTTACCCATTCCCATTTCTGCTCTTATCTTTATTATTTTCTTCCTTCTAGTGCTTATTTTTGTTGTGTGCTCCTTTTTTTACTTTATTGGGGAAAGAGCTTAGATTCTTTTTTGGAGAACCTTCTTCACTCTAAATAATTATTGCTGCTATAAATTTCCCTCTCAGCACTACTTAACTGCATCCCAAACAGTTTGATATACAGTTTTTTTTTTTTATTTTAATTTCATTTATATATTTTAAATTTCATTTGAGATTACTGCTTTGACCCATGGCTTATTTAGAAGTGTTATATTCTAGATGTTTATATATTTTATGGTTATATTTCTGCTTTAATTTCTAGTTTTATACCATTGATGGCAAAGTACATAGCATGTATGATATTGTTTTAAATTTGATCAGGTATGTTTCATTTCCAAGAATATAGTATATCATGGTGAATGTTTCATGAGAATTTAGGGGAAAAAGTGTTTTCTGCTGTTGTTGAGTACAGTATCTTAAATATTTAAATAAGATCTTCTTTATTGATTGTATTCTTAAACTTTTCCATATTCTTCCTGAGGTTGCCTAGTAGTTCTTTAGGTTGCTAAGAAGTAAGTGGTGATGTGCCTATCTGTATCTGTAGATTTGTCTATTTTACCTCCCAGCTCTATCAGTTTTGGCTTCATGTATTTGGAGGCTCTGTTGTTTGATGCATTCACACTTAGAATCATTATCTCTTCCAGGTGGGACCTTCTATCCTTCTATCATTGTGTCTCTTTGCCACTATTCATTTTCTTTGCTCTGAAGTCTACTATATAAGATATTAATATAACCACTCCTTACTATTATCTCCATGATATATCATTTTTCCATCATTTTACTTTCAACCTATCGATGCCATTGAATTAAAGTGCATTTTGTGTAAGCCACAAATAGTTTAGTTATTTAGTTTTGTCCACTAGACTAAGCTCTGCCTTTTGTTTGTATATTTAACGCATTTATATTTTAGGCAATTATTGACATGTTAGCAATTAATTCTCTACCTTATTATAATTTTTTTCTGTTTGTTCCCACTTTGTTCCTCTGTTTCTCTTTTCTGGGCACTGTGGGTTATTTGAATATTTTTTTAGGATTCTTTTTGGATTTTTGAACATAGCTTTTGAGTTTCCCGGTATATTTTTATAGTGTTTGCTCTAGATATTTCAAAATACATAATTGACTTATAACAGTCTACTAGTATCAACCTTTTACCATTTTGAATGAAGTATGGAAACCTCACTTTCATTTAAACCCGGTAACTTCTCCAATTCTAAATATTGGTGTCTTCAGTATAAAATATACTTATAATTTCTGTTTCATTCATCAAAGATGAATTGTAAAACACCTGAGAAGAATAATACTGCATTGTATGTACCAATCTTCTGCACATTGGTTGTTCTGCTACTGCCCTAATGCTCAAAGATTGCTTCTTTTATCATTTTCTTGGTGTTTGAAAACTTCAGTTAGTCAATCATTAAGAGTATGACCACTAGAGACAGATTCTTTTTCCTTTGTCAAATAATGTCTTTATTTCCTCAGGTTCCTGATAAAGAGTTTTCTCAGATAAAGAATTCATAGTTACAGTGTTGTCTTTCAGCATTTGAAAATGTTCAATTTTATCTGATCTCCATGGTTCAGGGGAGAAATCTTCAGTCAATCAACTTTCAGTATTTTTACTTTGTCTTTTGTTTTTAAAGTTTAAATATGTTGTGTTCTGGCAAGAATTTATTAGAGTTTATCCTATTTGGAGTTTGCTCATCTTCTTGGATTATGCATTCTTATGACAACAATTCAAACTGAACAATGCCTCTCTTAAATTTAAACAAAGAACAGATTTATTAAAACTCTGTAAGGACCTTAATCACCCCATTAGAAATGAAAATGCATTACACAAACTAGGATAACATGACATTATCTTTACACAAGACTTTTAAATACTGTATTCTTTTAGTAATTTACTGCTCATTTTCCTTGTATCCATAAGCCTTCATTCCTAGTTTTAGGACACTCTGCCTTTCAAGGGGAAATGAAATAGATTCTACTTTTTTCATTCCAATGATTGCATATTAAAAAGGAACACCCAAATCATTCCCCCAATCCCACCCTATTTTTCACCCAGTTTTTGTCCCCATTTTTCCACCCATCCATCCACACACTGGAAAAAGGGAGTGCGATCCACAAGGTTTTCACAATCACAACATCACCCCCCATAAGCTACACTGTTATACAATCACCTTCGAGAGTCAAGGCTACTGGGCTATAGCCCGACAGTTCCAGGAATTTACCTCCAGCCATTCCAATGCATTAAAACCCAAAAAGAATGTCCACCAGAGTGACCTTTCAACTCCATTTGAAATCTCTCAGCCACTGAAACTTTGTGTTTCATTTCACATCCCCTTTTTGGTCAAGAAGATGTTCCCAATCCCATGATGTTGGGTTCAGATTCATCTCTGGGAATCACATCCTGCGTTGGCAGGGAGATTCACACTGCTGGGAGTCAGGTCCCACGTAGCAGGGAGGGGAGTGAGTTCACCTGCTGAGTTCCGTTAGCTGGAGAGAGAGGGTCACATCTGAGCAACAAAGAGGCACTTGGGGAGACCCTTAGGCACAACCTTAAGCAGATTTAGCCTCTCCATCACAGTAACAAGCTTCAAAAGGGCAAGCCCCAAGACAGAGGGCTCGGCACACCAAGCTGTCAGTCCTCAATGCTTGTGAGAGCATCAGCAACAATCCGGGTAAGGAAGTCCAACACTTCTGCATTTTCCCCCAGCTCCTCAGGGGGGCCCCTGCATATATATTTTTATTCTCTGTCCAACTTACTTGGGATGTGTCTCTATTTCACTCTAACCTATACAAACATATCATATCTCACTTCCTATTCAAAGTTCTATGTAATTGTGGTGTTTGAACAAACTAACTGTAGAAGTTATATTGTTTAGAAAATACAGATCCTGAACCAAATAAACATCTCTTCTCTTGGTCTCACATGGAAGTTGAAGTTTTAACACACAGTAAGTTTCAACCTTTACCCGTTGGCCCAATTTGCCCTGATGGTGCTGTGAACAGTTGATTGTGCACCATGGATGATTGTATGGTATGTGAATATATCTCAATAAAACTGAATTTAACTTAAAAAAAAAAAAAGGAAATATTCCAGTTTGGTTATAATTTGGGCTTTTCATTCTTTCCTTTTTCTTCTAATATTTATTTACTTATCTATTAGTTTACACAGAGGTTATTTATTGAGTTCCTTCTAAAGGATCTTCTATTGGATAAGCACAATTCTAGTCACTCCAGGTAAATCAGTGAAAAAGAATGTGCCTTCACCTATTGGTTTTTATTTTAATAACAGAAGCATAACAAACATATAAAGAAGGAAATACATTGAAATGTGGCTGAAAGAAACATCAAAACAGTTATGCTAATTATACTTAAAGGCAAGAGGTTAAAATAAGTTTACAATACCATTAATGAATCAAATATACATCAAACATAGTTTCAAGTCAATAAGTAAAATCAAATGTCAGTAAGTAAAACAGAGAGATCTAATATAAACAAGAGCTAATTCTTTGAAAAGACTAAGAAAATAGACAAAAGTCCACCAGTATTGATAAAAAGGAAGAAAACTATAAGGAAATGACATTTTAATACATGTAGACAAATCATTAACTAAGAATTAAAATAGCAGAATATTACTTTAAACAACATTTTATAGTAGATTTAAAAATTCAAATTAAACTGTTTTTCTGTAAGAGTATATCTTTTCCAAAGGAACCAGTAGTAAATTGAACATAATTAATTCAGTAATTCTGTGGCTATAAATATAACAACAAATATCACCAAGTCTATATTGTTTTAGGGATTTTTTTTTCTAAAATGTCAAACAATAACAACAACAATTTTAAACTCTTTGCCATGTAAAAATTTTATAAAATTTAAAAATTACCAACTCACTTAACAAATATATTGTGTCTTTTAGGTCAAACAGTTCAAGGATACTCAGTCACATTTATGAATATATACATACAAAATGATTAAATGATTTCCTAACGAAAATCAGCAAATTATAAACATTCTCAGAAGAAACCATTACTAAGTAAATATTACCTCAATGAGGCAAGGATGATATATGATTAAAAAAAAATAAAATGGCATTCCGCACATTAAAAGATTTAAGGAGAACATCTGTGTAATGAAATTCAACAGCAATTCATGGTAAAAATTAATAGCAATTTGTAATAGAAGGGAGCATTTATAAAAGGACACTATTACCACTAATAACAATAAAATATTAGTTAACTTTTGTTGGTGCTTTTATATGTACAAGTTGTTCTTCTAAGTTCTTTGCTTTCAACTAAATGTTTTAATCCTCAAAACAAACATATGATGCTGTTATAGATTAGAGACAATAGCTAATGGTTTGACAGATGCAAGATTATATGTAGTTTCTTAAAAGCTAATATATATATATGCAATTTTACTTGGTTTAATTCAATATGAGAATAATAAATTGTTAAAACACTCATAAAAATGTGTATTTTGTTTATAAAACAGTAAATCATTCAATATCTTTTATAAAAAGTAGAATCAATAGTTGCAAGCATTTCTAAATCCTAGGCACATGGATAAATGTTTTGCATGACTATTTAATGCTCACATAAACCAAATGAAGGACTGTTTTCTACCTAAATTGAAGAAAAGAAAGCAAATCCAAGGAGATCTAATACTTGATCAAGGTCACAGAGCTATGGAATGTTGTATCTTGGAATCTGAACATGAAGTTGCACTCCATATCTAATAATCTTTAACTACCATACAGCACTGATTTTACAAAACAATCCAAATGCCCAGCTGAAAGAAAAGTTGAAAATTATTATGAAATGGGATACAATGTAATCTTCAATGATTTTAATGTTTATACATGAGCATGAAAATTCTTAAGAAGTAATGGGAACTAAAACAGCCAGGTCCATTACATTAAATAACATAAACCCAATTTTAAAAACAATTAACTTCTGTAGAAAAAAAGGGTGAGAAAATAAATTGTTAAAAATATTTATCTTTGTGTTTTGTTTGTTAATTGGATACTATAATTATCAGTGTTAATTTATTTCTTTTTCACTTTTATTAGCAAACACATAAAATAAGCCGATTCCCTGGGCTATGCCCTTTTTAAAAATAAACAAAAAAAAAATGACTAATAACTATGCTTAATTAGCACCATACTGTAAGTTATTCCCCAAAGATCTATGTTACTATTTTCTGAATATATACCATCTCAGCTTTAGGAAAAGGAAAAACAAGCCTGCATTTTTTGTAGTATTAGCAAAAACATATTTCTCCCTGATGAGATTGATTTGACTTAGGGGTAAATAAGATTTTTAAAGTATTATTCTTTCAGGTATAGCATACATTATTTCACTGTAGGTGAAACAAGATTTCTGGATTCGAGTGACATTGCTTTTAGAGTTTAGGAATATTGATTTCTAGTGGAAGAATTGTACTATCAGTGGCAATGGATGAAGGAAAATGGATGCAGAAAACCTAGCATTATTTGAAATATCCAAACAAAGAATATTTTTATAAGTTGAATTTCAGTTGAAACAAATTTAGGTCAAAGAAGCATCTAAAAAAATAAAAGCAAAGCAATCACCAAGACTTTTTTATGAAGAACACCAAGGAGAAATGGTAATTTAGACTACAAGTTTTATGATTTGCTTTTAAAAAAAAGTGAGTATATTTATTATTTACCCTGTTAATGAATCTGTTTTTTTTTTAGATCAAAAGCAATGAAAAAAATAAAAAGAATGGGTAGATCCAGCATTTGTCATAAAATGACTTAAAATTTTAGCCATATTTTTCAAATTCATAAACAAAGGCAATTATTGCAGAATTGTGGGAATTAAATACCAAATACAAATTTTGATAATACATTTCATGTTTACCTAAGAGTGGAGCAGACTCATAAATGAAACTAGTAACATTTTTCTTAATGATTGAATCTACATGTATTTTAACATGAATTGAATTCTTAAAATAGTTACATAGCTTTATTTCTTGCTTTAATGTGGACATGTAAATTACTTTGAACTAGCAAACCTGCATAAATCACAAAAGACCAATGTTAATTGAGAATTCATCACCATGTGCTCATCATTTCCATGAGCTGGAAAATTTTGAAGTGAAATATGGAAGAGCAATTGTATTAAATCTAAAGAAGTCACTTGAAAATGATTTTTCCATGAAAGAAATAATAGATTAACTGCCTTGAGTACCAATGAAAGCTGGAATATGTACTAGCTCTAAAAGTAATTTTCAATTACAGAATAAGAACATGAAAAGAAATGGGCTTATTATAAATTACCTTACAACACAGGATATATGGCATGTTTTAAATAGTATTTCACATTGGCTTGAAACAAATTGTATATAACCTATAAATATTTTTACAAATTGTTTTCACAGTAAAATCTTTTTGCAAATATATCTGAATTAAATGTGTTTCTATCCCACCCCAGACACACTTACTGTTTGATAAAAGCAGTGATAGAATATTGAAAACCACAGTTTCCTAAATCAATGGTGGTTTTCGTCCACCTAATGCAAGCATCGTGAGGCAATTTTTCTCAATATTTGAAATGAGAACCTTGGAAAATCTGGAATACATAGAAATCCAAGAAGAATGCAACTCTCTGTATGACAGCTGCAGAGAATTACAGTTTCAAGATACAGTAAATGAACAAGTGGATTGAAAACAAAGAGGAAAGATGTGTAATGATATGTATATTGTACTGTTTAGTCTATGTATATTAATTTTAATTCATTTTTTTAACTGACTCTTATGGCCTTTCAAAAACTCTTTCAAAATAATCCATTAAAAACTTCAGGATTGGGATGACTTTTCTTTTTATATTCTTTCTAGATCTTACAAAAATGTAGAAACAGCCATGAAAAACTATACAAAGCCAGTGGTGTTCATTCTGCTGGGGTTGACAGATAATTCAAACTGGCGAATTGTGCTATTTTTTTTCCTATTTATAACCTATATTTTTAGTATCTTAGGAAACCTGATGATCATCACCCTCACGCTCCTTGATTCCCGCCTTAAAACACCCATGTACTTTTTTCTGAGGAACTTTTCCCTTTTAGAAATTTCAATGACAACAACTTGTATTCCTAAATTTCTGGTCAGCATAATGACAAAGGACAAAGCAATTACCTATAATGCTTGTGCATTCCAATTATTTCTGTTCATTTTTTTTTGGAGCAGCAGAGTTCTTCTTATTAGCAGCCATGTCCTATGACCGCTATGTGGCTATCTGCAAACCCCTGCATTATACAACCATCATGAGCAGCAAAGTGTGCACCAAGCTGGTCTTTACTTCTTGGGTGGCTGCATTTCTGGATGTCTTTCCAGGACTGATCATGGGTCTCCAGTTGAAGTTCTGTGGTGACAATATCATTGATCATTTTGTATGTGACTATGGCCCTGTCCTTAAGCTCTCTTGCACAGATACCAGACCCATAGAATTTTTCTCTTTTACTTTAGCCATAGTGACACTTCTTGTCACCCTGATGCTAGTGATTATTTCTTACACACTTATCATAAGGATGATTTTGAAGATTCCATCTGCACAGAAAAGGAAAAAGGCATTTTCCACCTGTTCTTCTCACATGATTGTCATCTGCATTTCGTATGGAAGCTGTATCTTCATGTACATTAAGCCTAATGCACAAGAAAGGGTGGCTTTAAATAAAGGTGTGGCAGTGCTCAATACTTCAGTTGCCCCCCTCTTAAACCCTTTCATTTACACTCTGAGAAACCAGCAAGTCAAACAAGCCTTCAGAGACAATGTAAGAAAGATGTTTTCTTTCCTAGCAAGTAAATCCTATTGTCTGAAAAAAAATGAAAGATGTTGAAATATACTTTGATGCCCAGATCATCTTAATTTTACCTTTTTTCTATTCCCTCTATCCAGATGTGACTAATGCTATTACCCTTGTTTGTGTAACATACTCCTGAATTCTACTCTTTTCAATAGATTTGTCTAGATCTAGAATTCCTTTCATTGAGACCACTTCTTTCTGCTCAAAATTTCATGTCTCAGATTAATCTACATTTTCCACATTTCAAAATTAAGCATAAATGTCTCTATTTTTTTCATGTTTTCCTAGTCAGAAGCATAAATTTAAGTGTCCAGAATTCATTCTCATAATTCTCTTAACCTCAGTAAGTAGAATATTTGGCATATTCCTAATAACTGTGAATTGACTGTACTTTGCCATCATGGTATAAAACTAGAAATTAAAGCAGAAATAGAACCATAAAATCTCTAAATACTTAGTGTACAACACTTCTAAATAAGCCCTGGGTCAAAGTGGTAATCTCAAAGGAAATGTACAGTATATTGAACTAAATTAAAATGAAAATACTGCATATCAAACTGTTTGGAAGCAGCTAAAATAATGCTGAGAGGGAAATTTATAGCAGCAATAAATGCTTAGAAAGATGAAAGCTCTCAAATAAACAATCTAAGTTGTTTCCCCAATAAAGTAGGAAAAGGAGTGCACAATAAAATAAAAACACTAGGAGGAAGAAAATAATAAAGATAAGAGCAGAAATCAAAGACATTGGGAATAGATAAACAATACAGAAAATGAAAGAAGTAAATTCCAGGTCTTTGAAAAAAATTCAATAAAACTGATAACCCAGCAAGACTGACAGTTTATTTGCTGGAGAGGAGAGAGAAGGTCAGAGGCAAAGAAAAAGAAAGCCAAATTTATCAGATCCAGTTGAGAACTCATTCAGCAATAGTTCCATAGAGTTACGCTAAAATGAGTTTTCAAAGGAATAGCCAATGGAAGTAGTCACTAACTGCCAAGAAATCCTAAAGGAGAAACTGGAGATGTATTTTCTCTCTAGGATATTGTACTCTCAGGGCCAGATTATTTTCTGCTGAATTTTGGGGATAGACATTGCCCAAATAATTCAAAATGATTTAGACATTTCCTATTTAACCTTCTACACATGCTGATGGAAAGAAACAATTTAACAACTGCAAAACGATATATATGACACAATTTCATTTACATTATTTGAATCAAGTACCTTGATTATCTCATTAGGGGATATTGGAGAATTTCCACCCAACTACACCTATTTTTAAGAGTGCAGTATAGTGAGATGGGCCCTGCAGAGGAGGTAGGCATCAGGGTCCAATGTAGAGAAGCGAATGAAAAATTGGGAACATGAGGGAGGCAGTGAGGTGGAAAGGAAATCAGTCTGCTGATGACTATATTTTGGAGATTTAACTGGTCCCTCTGGAGCTCAGACTTGGCTCTCTTCAACCCATATACCTATCAGGGCCCTTGTGAATGTGACAGGAGGGGAATCTGTCCTTTACCCCCTCGCATAAACCATTTTATCCCAGTATTCCCTAACTTAGACCTGTAGTTTAACTGTTCATCTTCTCATTTTCACAAATTCTTGAAAGCCCTCATTTCCTTCTCCAAAATCACTTGCCTCATGTCTTCCTTCTCCTCCAATTGGTTTCCCACATTGACAGTAAAGTCAAAGAGACCCTCTTCTTCAGAAAACACTCTCTAATCACCAGCTCAGTTGTGCACTTACAATTGATATAGCCATTCAGGTGCATCTACCAGTGTGTATTGGGTACTTCCAAAGTTCAACATAAATTCATGACTCAATATTCAGCAAATTATGAATAGAATTAAAATTCCTAATCCTGATAATGGCCATCCACAAAAAGCCTACAACTAACATCATTTTTAAACATTTTTATTATGAAATATAACAAATATACAGAAAAATGATAACTTTCAAAGTAAGATTTAACAAGTAGGTGTAGATGAAATTACAAAGAATATTACGGGTTACAGATCCACCATTTCAATTATTTCCTTCTAGCTGTTCTAATACCCTGGAGACCAAAATATATGTACGTATTTATATAAAGATTCAGTATTAGTAACCCTTTGTTAAACCCTATTTTGTCTGTTGCTAGTCCTCTCTCTCGTTAGATCACTGTCTCAATCTTCAGGGATATCTGGGCAGTGACCACTGTAACTTATTCATATTGAAAAGAGGTGTCAACATTTCAGTGAAGGGTAATGTATCAGGTTGATGTTCTTAAAGAGGTTGTTGCCTCTGGGTTTGGGAACATATCTGGCATAGGAATACTGTGGAGGATTTAAGTTTCTGAGAAAGAAATTTAGTGAGTGAAACATTTATATAGTCTCAGACAGGGACCTTGGTATTTTTTAGGACTTGGGGGACTGCTGTTGATTTGGGTTTGACTTACTGTGGCCATTGGCTGAAGCTTGCATAAGAGTAACCTCCAGGATAGCATCTTGGCTTTATTTGACATCTCTTAGCCATGGAAACCATATTTTGTTACCTTATTTCCCCCTTTTGGTCAAGAAGGCATTTTCAATCACTCTATGCCAGGGTCAGGCTCATTCCTGGAAGTCATGTCCCATATCACCAGGGAGACTCACTCCCCAGGGAGCCATGTCTCACATAGTGGGGAGATTAATGAATTTATTTGCAGATTTGGGCTTAGAGAGAGAAAGGTCACATCTGAACAACAAAAGAGGTTCTCTGGAAGTGCCTCTTGGGCATAACTATAGGAAGGCTTAGCAACCCTTTAACAGCCATAAGTTTCACAAGAGCAAGCCTCAAAACAAGAGCTTGATTTATTAAGTAGGGGGTTCCAAATTCGCATAGCATATATTCTGTCCAAGATAAACAATCAATGTCTCACATTATCTTCACTTAGTTGTACAATCATCATCACTCTCAATTTTAAACCATTATAACACAAAACATCCCAAAGCCCTTATCAGCCCCTAATTTTTCATCCCTAGTATTAGTAAGGTATTCACATAAAAAATAGTCTAAAATAGGCAATAGGTACTTTTCCCATATACCACTCTGTTGTTAACTATTTGTGCCATTGTCATAACTTAGAAGTAGATCATGTAACACTTATTTATATTTGTAATGCTAATCTGCGGGATACATTCTTTTAAACAACCCCTTTCAAACATGTTTGCCTTCAATGCAGCACTGATACTTATAATCCCATTAATGAACTATCATTACCACTGTACATGCCCATAATTTTACATTCACTCCCATTAACATGTCTGTACATATTAGTTCATCACTCTCCCTTCACTTGTTTCTGTCTATCTCTTTACATCCCCTATATTCTACATTATGATTTTACATTATTCAGGGAGTTCATATTAGTGATAACATACAGTATCTCTCCTTTTGTGTCTGACTTATTTCACTCAGCATTTTATCTTCAAGTTCATCCATGTTGCCATGTTTCAGGACCCTGTTCCTTCTTACTGCTGCGTAGTATTCCATCATATGTACATACCACATTTTGTGTATTCACTCATCTATTGAAGGACACTTGGATTGTTTCCATCTCTTGGCAATTGTGAACAATGCCTCTCTGAACATCAGAGTGTAAATGTCTGTTTGTGTCACTGCTTTCAGATCTTCTAGGTATATACTGAAAAGAGGAACTGCCAGATTGTAGGGTAACTTGATATCTACTTTTCTGAGGAACCACCAAACTGACTTCCACAGTGGCTGTAACATTTTACACTCCAACCAGCAGTGAATAAGCATTCCAATTTCTGCATACCCTTTCCAGCATTTGTAGTTTCCTGTTTGCTTAATAGCAGCCATTCTTTTTGGTGTGAGATGATATCTCATTGTGGTTTTGATTTGCATTTCCCAGATAGCTACTGAAAATGAATGCTTTTATCATGTGTGTTCTTTTTTTAGCCATTTGTATTTCCTCTTCCAAAAAATGTCTTTTCATATCTTTTGCCTATTTTATAAATGGACTGCTTGTATTATTGTCATAGAGTTGTGGGATTTCTTTACATATGCTAGATATTCTCTTTTCATATATATGGTTTCCATATATTTTTCCTATTGAGTTGTTTGCCTCTTCACGTTTTTGACAAAGTCTTTGAGGCACAGAAGCTTTTGATTTTGAGGCATTCCCATTTATCTATTTGTTCTTTTTTTGCTTGTGCTTTGGGTTTCAGGACTAAGAAGCTACCTCCTATTACTAGGTCCTGAAGATGTTTCCTTACATTATCTTCTAAGAGTTTTATGGTACTGTCTCTTATATTGAAGTCTTTGATACACTTTGAGTTAATTTTTGTATAGAATGTGAGGTAGGGATCCTCTTTCATTCTTTTGGATATGGATATCCAGTTCTCCCAGACCCATTTATTGAAGAGACTGTTTTGTCCCAGTTCGGTGTTTGTGGGCCTTATCAAAAATCAGTCTACCATAGATCTGGGGGTCTATTTCTGAAATCTTGTTTTGATTCCATTGAACAATGTGTTTAGCTCTGTGCTAGCACTATGCTGTTTGATTATTGTGGCTTCATAGTAGGCTTTAAAGTCAGGAAGTGTAAGTCTTCCCACTTTGTTCTTCATTTTTAAAATCTTTTTGGCAAATCAAGACCCCTTTCCTTTCCAAATAAATTTGGTAACTAGCTTTTCCAAGTCTGAAAAGTAGGTTGGAATTTTGAGTGGAATTGCTCTGAATCTGTAGATCAGCGTGGGTAGAACTGACATCTTGACAATGTTTAGCCTTCCTATCCTTGAACACAGAACATCTTTCCACCTAATTAGGTCCTCTTTGAATTCTTTAATAACGTTTTGTAACTGCCTCTGTTGTGGCCTTTTACATCCTTGTTTAAGTTTATTTCTAGGTACTTTATTTTTATTTGCTATTGTGAATGGAATATTTTTCATAATTGACTTTTCAGTTAGGTCATTACTAGTACATAAGGACTTTACTGGCTTTTGTGCATTGATCTTGTTTCCCACCATTGTGCTGAATTTGCTTATTTGCTCAAGTGGCTTTTTTGTTGTTGTTGATTTCTCAGGATTTTCCAAATTTAAGATCATATCATCTGCAAATAATGGTTGTTTTACTTCTTCCCTTCCAATTTGAGTGTCTTTTATTTCTTTGTCTTGCTGGATTGTTCTGGCTAGAACTTCCAGCCCAATGTTGAATTATTGTGGTGACAGTGGGCTTCCTTGTCTTATTCCTGATCTTAAGGGGAAGGCTTTCAGTCTCTCAACATTGAGTACTATGCTGGCTGTGGGTTTTTCAATTATGCCCTTTATCATATTGAGGAAGTTTAGTCCAATTCCTACCTAATGATGTGTTTTTATCAAAAAAGGGATGCTGAATTTGTCAAATGCTTTTTCACCATCTATTGAGATTATCATTTGATTTTCCTTTTTGATTTGTTAATGTGTTGTACCTTGACTGATTTTCTTGTTTGACCATTCTCGGATGCCTGGGATGAACCCTACTTGGTCATGGTGTATAATTCTTTGGATGTACTCTTGGATTCAATTTGCAAGTATTTTGTTGAGAATACTTGCATCTATGTTCATTATGGAGTTTGTTTGTAGTTTTCCTTTCTTGTAGTATCTTAATCTTGTTTTGGTATTAGGTGACATTAGCGTCATAAAACAAGTTAGGTGGTGTTTGTTCTTCCAATTTTTTGAAAGAGCTTGAGCAGGAATGGTGTCAGTTCATTTTGGAAAATGGCAAAATTCCCCAGTAAAGCCATTTGACCCTTGACTTGTATTTGCAGGAAACTTTTTGATGACTGATCAGTTCTCTTTACTTGGGACTGGTTTGTTGAGGTCTTCTATTTCTTCTCTACTCAGTCTAGGTTGTTTTTGCATTTCCAGGAAATTTCCAGTTTCCTCTATGTTTTCTAGTTTGTTGGTGTACAGTTGTTCATAGTATCTTCTTATGGTTCTTAAAGTTTATTTGGGAACCATAGCAATGACCCCACTCATTTGTGATTTTGTTTATTTAGGTCTTCTGTATTTTTGACTTTGTCATTGTAGCTAAGGGTTTGCAACTCTTGTTGATCTTCTCAAAGAACCAACTTTTGGTTTTATTTATTCTCTCCATTGTTTTTCTGTTTTCCAGATCATTTATTTCTACCTTAATATTTGTTATTTCTTTTCCTCTATTTCCTTTTGGGTTACATTGCTGACCATTCCCTAGCCTCTACAGTTTTTCAGTTAGGTCTTTGATTTTAGCTCTTTCTTCCTTTTTAATGTATGCATTTAGAGCTATAGATTTCCCTCTCAGAACTGCCTTTGCAGCATCACATAGGTTTTGATATGTTGTGTTCTCACTTTGTCTCTAGATATTTACCAATTTCTCTTGCAATTTTTTTCTTTGACCCACTGATTGTTTAGGAGTGCCTTGTTTAAACTCCATATATTTGTGAATGTTCTGGTTCTTTGGATGTTATTGACATCTAGTGCATTCCATTATTGCCAGAGAACATGCTTTGAATGATTTCAATCTTTTAAAATTTGTTAAGACTTGTGTGCCCCTGCATATGATCTACTGTGGAAAACATTCCGTGAGTGCTAGAGAAGAGTATATAGCCTGGTAATCTGTGATGTAACAATCTATATGTGTTTGATAAGTCTAATTCATTTATCACATTTTTAGGTTTTCAATTTCCTTATTGGTCCTCTGCTGGTTGTTCTACCTATATAGGAGAGTGGTTACTGAAGTCTCCCACTATTATTGTAGAAATGCAAATTGTCATCTTCCGTTTTGCCAATGTTTGTCTCATGTATTTTAGAGCTCCTTGATTTGGTACATAAACATTATGATGGTTAATATTCTTAGCGAATTTTCCCTTTTATTAATATATAGTGCCCTTCTTTCTCTCTTATGATGTCTTTGCATTTAAAATCTATTTTTTCTATATTAATATAGCCACACTTGCTTTCTTTTGGTTGAAGCTTGTGTGGAGTTTCTTTTTTTTCATCCTTGCACTTTCAATTTCTTTGTGTCAATGGGTCTAAGATGGGTCTCTTGATCCATTCTATCAGTTTGTGTCTTAATTGGGGAGTTTAATCCATTCACATTCAATGTTATTACTGTGAAGTCATTTCTTGAACCAGCCATCTTATCCTTCAGCTTTTAATTGTCAGATCTATTTCCCCCACCCCTCTCTTTTTTACTTTAAGTTACTCTTACTAATACAATCCAATTCTGTGCCATTCTCCAGACATCTCTTTTCTTCCTCAACTGGAAGAAATCCCTTTAGCATTTTTTGTAGGGCTGATCTCTTATTAACAAATTCTCTCAAAATTCATTTGTCTGTGAAAATTTTAAACCCTCCCTCAATTTTGAAGGAGATCTTTCTGGATAAAGAATTTTTGGGTGGCAATTTTTCTCTTTCAGGATTTTAAATGTTAAACCACTGCCTTCTTTTCTCCATGGTGCCCACTGAGTAGTCAGTGCTTAGTCTTATGTGATTTCCCTTGTATGTGGAGAATTGCTTCTGTCTTTCTGATTTCAGGACTTTCTCCTTCTGTTCAGCTTTGAAAATACAATTAGTATATGTCTCTATACATAGTATATTTAGAGTGGGTCTATTTGGGTTTCTTCTATTCAGAGTTTGTTGTGCTTCTTTGCTTTGCATATATATGTCATTTATAAGGGTTGGGAAGTTTTCCCCAACTATGTCCTCAAATACTCTTTCTAGCCTTTTATTATTCTCTTCGACTTCTGGGACACCAATAATTCTAACATTTGTTCACTTATGTTGCCCATCATTTCCATAAGACCTATTTCAATTTTTTTTTTAATTTTTTTTTGCCATTTGTTCTTTTGTGCATTTGTACTCAATTGCTCTGCCCTTTAGTTCACTTATTCAATCTTTTGCCTCTTCAAATCTGCTGTTGTGTGTCTCTAGTAACTTTTATTTCCATAAGATTTCCCATTTTTGTATTTACTCTTTCAATTGCTTCCTTATGTTCTTCTAGAGTCTTCTTAATGTCCTTTACGTCTTTAGCAAACCCATTGAAGTTGTTTTAGAGATCTGTATGTACTTCTTTCATTAATTGATACAGATTCTGTTTCTCCTCCAGCTTTTTAATCTGGTCATTTGGTTTGTCCATATCTACTTGGGTCTTCATGTGATTTGTGGTTTTCTCTTGGCTTCATGGCATTTGCTTATCTTGATAAGCTTATTTTGGGAGATGCAGGATTACCTGGAAATTTATTTAAAATTTGGCAGAACCACAGCTCGCTGGAGTGCACTTTCCTTATCTTCCCAACAGATGGTGCTTTTGAGCAAACTCTTACCCTGAAGCCAGCTCTTCTCCAATTGGGGCTGCTCACTGAGCAGGGTCTCCAATCAGTGCACCAGTTCTCCATGTGCACTGAGGTGTGCCATCCCTGAGGATGTGGGTCAGGCCCTGTGCAGTTCAACAGGGAGTCTGCTTAAGGGCACAGTGGGTCTGGTGATTCCTGGGCCTCCAAGTGGTTCACTCTTGGGCTATGGGGCTGTGTATATCATTTTCCAGCTCAAATTTGCCCCAGTCCCCTCCTGCCATATGCCTGCAAGCCTCTGGGGTAGAGGAGGGTCTCCTGGTTCTTCTGTATGGCACACTCACCTCTCCCTGTCTCTCACCGATGAACACTGTGGGCTTCCATGGAGGATGAGTAAATGCATTCAACATGGGCCCACTGAATCCTGAGTTTTCTCACAAGAGCTCCCGGCCACTGGGGTATGGAGGGTTATCTCCCCAGCTAGTTAATGAGATGGATGCATGGGGAATGGAGGGCTGCTCCCTCTCTGCATGGTGGCCATCTCCAGCTTCCATCCTGCAGTGGCAGTCCCAGTTCAATAAACTCACTGCATCCTTTCAGAGGGAATTTCTCCACTTTTTCATCCAAGTCCCCACTATGAACTGTGGAGGTCCCTCTCCAGCTGCTCACACCCTGAAACCACTGTCCTGGGGGCTTTCTGCCCTTTCTCTAGTTTTGTTCATGGAGTGGAAGTTTACTCTGCCACTCCTGTTCTGCCATCTTCCCAAAAATCTCCTGTTGCATTACTTTTCAAAGATTTTCAAATTATTTGAGACAATTGACACAAAGATTTTTTTTAATTATGCTTGAGGTTGAACATGCCTTTATTTCTGGTAGACTTTTAGTGTGAACATTTGCATTAACCTAGCCAGGTGTTTGACTATGTTTGAAATTTGTTGTTTCTATGGTTACCCTCAGTCATCAAGGATTTCAGGTTTCTTGAGTGATCCTTGTGTTTATTTTGTGGGCTAATTAGCCAGAGGGTATTCCTCAACATCTATCCCCTCTTGCCTTGGGTCTTCCTGCTTGTCTTTGCCCCTCATGTTTGCACTGGCCCCAGAGAGAATCTGTCTTTTAGAGCTCTGCAGACTGCATTCACTGTTATGTATACTCCACACTTGTTAGCATGATAGTGGGAGGATGGGGGAGGAGGCAGGAGGAGGCATTTTCTGATCTAATGAAGCTGGTCTTAAACAGGTAATTTTGAACTTGGGTCTTTGGATTGTGGCCTTCACAACTATTCCCACCACTATTCAGGGGTACAGTTTCTCCCCCCTATTCCTCTCCCACAACTGCATGGATTTCCAGCAGGTGCCTTAGGCTAAAATTTTGTGGTTCTTTTCCCTAAATCTGAAGCTTTTGTTGCATAATAGAGATATGGAACATGGGTCTGGGCATAGTTTCATAGGTAGTTGCCATTCATTTCCTATAGCAGCTGCCCTCTACTACATTTTTGTGGTCCTTCCTTGAAGATTTATTTTTATTTCATAGAAATTACAGGGGAAAGAGTCTGGGCAGTGTCACAGTGACTGCTGTTCCCCTCTCCAGCCAGCACCATGGGGGATGCTGGCTCAGGATTCTCCCTGAATGCATATGTGAGAAATGGTGGGCTTTCTGGAGGACACATGTAGGAGAGAGCCCAAAACCTCCTCTTTGGACCTTTAGGGCTTTCACACTCTTCTGCTTGCCCAAATTCAGCATTTTGCATTCATTAAAATCTCAGTCTGAATACTGAATCTTTTTAAAACCTTATATGGGGTTAAGGATGGTTTCTGCCACAGACAAGCAACCATTTGTTTCCTATTTCTCCCAGCTGACACCTGTCTTCTCTCTAGATATAGAAGTTAGTCATTTGTGCTGCAACTTAATTCTGGCATGCTTTTAAGAAAAGTCATTAATTTGCAGTTTGTCCAGCTTTTTATCATGTTATTAGAATGGGAGTAATGTGTCTGCCAGCTCCCTACTCTACAAGCTCAAATAGAGTCCCTTGATTTTATGCTAACTGTTCTTAGCCATCTCAGTAAAATCTCCCTAGGCCACCTAATTAAAAATGCTTCCATTTAAGTGTGGTGTATATTCCTCGGTGTTTTCTACTTCTTTTTTTTTTCCTTTGATTACCCCAGGGGAAATCCCCCTATGTCTTTATTCAAGTGAAAAATATATGTGTTTGAACTGTTCACTGAAGCTTCTTCCCAGAAAAATCAAAGTAGTAATGAAAAAGAATATTCTGTGGATACTCTTCTATTCAGTACTATAATTTAGAGAACTAAACAAGTAGATTGTTTATTAAATTTCACTAATACCTGAATCCATTTTGTGATTACTTGATATATTTGTTTATTGTTTACAGATTATCAGATTACCCTCTTTCTTGTGGTTTCACAGATATATAAAGAAGATAAATGTACACATTTAACCAAATTCATTACACCATATTCTTAAAATGTGTACATTCTACTCTATGTAATTCATGTCTCACTTCAGACAATTATAATACCTAGAAATGGGGAAGAGGCTTTTCAATCATATCACCAAGTTCTTGGGCTATAATAAATATAGTAGGAACATGATATGCTTTATTTTTTCTTTTATAATTCATGCATCACTTTCTTTCCATTTAGGTTCAGCACTACATTTTTGGATCCTAAAACACTAGCTTATATTGTTTAATAAACATTCGTTCAATGAATAAATACACCATTCAATTCTATGCTTACACAAATTTAGATGACTTTCTCTGGATAAATACTGTTAGTGGAGATTCACCTATAGAGTGTCCAGATTTAGGATTGCTTTGTTATTTATAAACTATGATTGATGATTCTATACAGTATTACATATGGTGCTATCCAAATTTTCTGTTATTTTGTTCAATATGTTTGTTAACATTTTATAATTGTCAAAGATTTATGTTTATGTAAGTGACAGTATGAAATTAGTTAATTTTAAATCAGATAATGGATTCTAGGAATTGAGGAGTTTTATAATTTTAGTGATTTCTTTTAATAACTTGCATTGTAAAACACCAGGAAAGTTTAGAATTGACTTTTGAGCATTCATTGCCAAAGCTAGTATATTCATATCTAAACCTCATAGATTTAATTCTAGAAAATGGAAATAACCCTTCTGGTATTGTTTCTGCTTGTCTTAAATTCATCTCCAGTGAATAGTTACTAATATCCTCTTCTCTTTAAAACAGGAATTACATTATTTCCATAATTATCATTTACCTGCTTGAGCAGGGCCTTTACAATCTAATGCATGCAAGAGAAATGTAGATTTGGGCATTTAGAGTATCCATAGTGGGAAGAACAATGTGTAGAAATAATATCTCATACCTTTTAATGTACAAATTGCTCTCAGATTTCCACATTAAATAAGAGAGGAATTCTCTGTAGAAATTGTAATTCAGGATACTTTAGTTGAATATGACAAACAATAAATAGTACATTATTTCTTCATCTGAAAATCCATAATATAGATGTTTTAAATGGTGAGCAGTACACAAATTGACAAAGAGACTAGGACTCTATCCATCATTACAATTTTTCAGTTAACTTCTGACAATGGAAAGATGGAGAAGTGCAAACTGATATAGCTAGGTGGATGGAGCTGGAGAGTTTTGGATTTAAAAAGGAAACTGGCTAAAATTGTCCTCTGAAGTCTCTATATCCATAATTACGAAAAACAAGAAAATTATAAAGAATCCAACACATGGGTTTCTACAAGATCCTCACTAATAAAATAATTATTATCAGGAATCACCTCAAGAAATTGAGTACACCTGAATACGGTAGAAAGAAGATTTGAATCTTTACCATTCTCTGATGCCAGACACAAAGAATAGGGTTTGTTTTGTTTTGCTTTTTTTTTTTTAAGAAATTTGAGAGCTATATGTCTATCCTCTTAAGTTTTAATTTATGAAATAGTTGTGTGATGTTTTTCTACATGATCATGAATCTCTAACAGATACATAAGGCCACACTCAAAAATGGTAATTCCATGGATTTTGATATGGCACACACATATACAAGCCTTTTGGGAAAAGTTGATAATATTTTCCAATATTTTCACTGTTGCCTTTAGTTCAGAGGATCATTTAACCTGGCAAAGTGATACTTGAAAATGTCACACAAAGAAAAGGTAATAATGGGAGTATATACCACTTTCTTCCCTACAAGTATATAATGTTGAAGCAAATTTGGCTGGCACAAAGAAGAAAGGAACAAAAAAAAACACAAAGGAAAAATTTAGTATGGACATGTAAAAGAATGCAAAAAAAGATATATGAAAAACAACCAGCATGAAACTCACCAGAATAAATAAATAAACAAATAAATAAATAAATAAACAAATAAACAAAAGAAGAAAAAAAAGCAAAAAAGAAAGGCAAAGAGAAAAGGAAAAGAAGAAAAGTCTATTCTGGAAAGTGCCAGATACAGAAGTAAGGTTGAGAACTTGCTTGGCAAGTTTAATGCTGTAGAAAAGCTATGGCTTTATGAAGAGGTAAATACAAAGCCACACAAAAGTGCAAGCTGATTATACCAAAAATGAAAAGAAAAGGAAGCAAGATTATAAGAAATCTGTAAAAGAAAGATGATTAATATAGTAAATATTTGCAAAGAAACAATCTAAAATGAAATTACTTGTCAAATCCTTAAAAATCCATAAATTTGATGCTGTAGCAATTCAAAGCAGTGATTAGGAGGACAAACATTAAAATCTCTCTCAATATTCAGAACAGTTTTCAAAATGCCAAAAGGAGGATTTAAAATACATGGAAATAATAGAGAGTCCAAAATGTTGAAGATTAGTATTACCCCAAAGAGAAAATAATGTTATAAAAGAAAGAAAGCATAGATACCTACCTGAAAGAATGGAGTATTTTAGGTCACAGATAGAGATAGAAAGTTAATACATATGTAGGCAGATAGCTTGATATATAAAAATAGAAAGATCTCATGATAAACTATAAAAACAATATGTAATAATTAGACACAAAATTGAATTAAATATCAGTTGAGTTGAAAATTGTAGCTAAAATGAAATATCTGTAAACTCATTTAAACAGACAGTGCTGCCTTTGAAAATAGAATGCATGCCTTTTGTTTACATTAAAAATAAACATAAAAGTGTTCTGGAAGCCTCTGACAAAGAAAATTTAAAAGGGTGACAAAACAGGCAAATATTAAAACATATTATAAAAATATTGTAATTCTAGAGTTGAGGAATTTATTATTTAAGTATAATTGAGCAGTACCATGTACCAGACAGTCTGTTAGACTTTGTAAACAGAGGGGTGAACAAATTAAAGCCCCTACTTTGACTGCACTGACATTCCAAAGTTTGAAACAGATAATTAATACTTGAATAATTGTTATTAATGTGCACTATGAAGAAACATTAAAGGGACAGAGAATGACAGAGTTGTTATCTAAGAAATTAAATTTGAAACAATAAATGCCACAGTTTACTCTTTTGATTTTCTTATTTTTAAAATATGCCTTTTTGATGATGGTGTTGAGATACATGCTAACAGAGAAGAGTGAACTCTCAGGAGAGACTAAAAGATCATTAATGATTATTCAGAGCATGATTTTGAAAAAGAATGAAAGGAACACCAAAGAAGGAAAGGACATGTATAAAGACAAACCTGTGAGGGAAAATATGGCAAAAGATTTCAAGATGAATTACAGTTCCATATGCATTAAAATAAATATCTCAAATATCTCAAACATAAGTTCTTATTGTGTCCCCTAGAGTTATATAGAGCTAATCTTTCTACCTCTTAATTTGGATTTTGAAATATTTTATGATAGTTGTTATTCATCACATGGTTTTCCAGATCAAATAATCCCATTACATTCAAATAAAAGGCAATATTACACAGTTATTACTTGTATATGTTATGAATTTTAAAACTTAGATACAAACTTAAGGTCTAGCATTTACTTAATGTGTGATCTTGGCATAATCTACCTAGATTCCTTAAATTAGCTTCTGATATAAAGGACTCTTACCTAAAAGAAAAAGACTCCACTGATTTAAGGATGAATAAAGATTTGGAGAATTTTTAAAACTGAACATGAATACTTCTATTGAAGTCCATTATTATGTTTCTGGAAACATCATATAGTTTCCTAAAATATATACACTGTGTGGTTTAAGAAAGAAACCTGTTCCTAAAGATTAAAAAAATGCTTATAGAGTTCACAAGTGGTCTATATTCTGGGCACATCTATCCTTGAAAAACATGGAAATATTGATTTCTAAAATGAACTCAGTGAAGTATCTCAAGGGTGAACAAAAATCAAAGAATTAAATTAAAAGAATTAGGTGATTCCAGCAGAATAAAGGAATATGAATACAGGAAATCAAACTAAAAGGCAACCTTTCCTTGACTTCAGTCATTATCATCACATGATTTAAAATAAATGAATATGTTAAAGCATAGTTGATAGATGCTGCAACTTTCAATAAGCTTTAGTGGTATGCTTTTATACAAGCCAAATCCATTATTTTAAGGCAATAAAGACCTTTTTAATTATATCCTTCAGGGCTTGCTTCACTTGTTTATTTCTTAGAGTATATATAAAAGGATTTAAGACGGGTGCAATTGAAGTGATGAGTATTGACACCCCCTTGTTCAAAGACACCCTTTCCTCTGCAGAAGGTTTAATATACATAAAAATGCAGCTGCCATAAGAGATAGAAACAACAATCATGTGGGAGGAACAAGTAGAGAAAGCTTTTTTCCTCTCCTGGGCAGAAGGGATCTTCAAAATTGTTCTTATGATATTTGCATAGGAGAGTATCACCAGGGCCAATGTAACCAGGAGTGTAACAATGGCTAAAATAAAACTCAACAATTCTATGACCCGTGTATCTGTGCAGGAGAGCTTCAGGACAGGAGAATAGTCACAGATGAAGTGGTCAATAATATTGGCATCACAGAATTCCAACCCCAGGCCCATGATAAGTCCTGGAGAGATTGTTAACAACCCACTCAACCAACAGCTAAGGACCAGCTGGGTGCAGACCCTGCTGCTCATAACGGTTGCATAATGAAGGGGTTTGCAGATGGCCACATAGCGGTCATAGGACATGGCAGCCAACAGGAAAAACTCCAATGCACCCAAGAAGATGAGAAAAAATAGTGTTAAACAAGCATTATAGGAAATTGTTTTATCCATAGTGACAATGCTGACCAGGAATCTAGGGACGCAGGCAGATGTCAATGAGAGTTCTAAGAAGGAGAAATTCCGAAGGAAGAAATACATGGGTGTTTTGAGGTGGGAATTCACCAAAGTGAGCAGGATGATAGTCAGATTTCCAGTAATACTCAATAAATATGTTAGAAGTAGAAAAAGGAAAATTACAATTTGCCAGTTGGGGTCATTTGTGATTCCTAGAAGAATAAATGTTGTCACCATTGTGTGGTTCCTCATGGTTAAATACTTTCTGAATTACATCAGATCTGGAAAAAAATGGGTAATTCCTTTTAAGTTGAAAGGGCTTTGCTGAATAGAGATTTGAAAGTGCTATGAAAAAGACAAGTAACTCAGTTGAAATGCTTATCTTTTGTACAGCGTGACTTGGCTAACTATGGTGTTTCTTTCTCCATCTCTAAAAAGTGAGAATATGCAAGAAATATTTGAGAATCCAGCGTTTGCCTTCAATCATCAGTTGTACCCATTTCAAAAACCATTTCACACCATTTCTCCTCTGCTTTTAACCTTTTCACATAGCAGTAGAAATACAGGCTTAATCCTGATAATTTCATCTCCTTCTCTGGCTACTCAGTTTCTAAATTCTCTTTTTACATCTTTTTTACTTTGTAGCAGAATGGCTTTAATATTTCCTTTTAGTAGTATCTGTAAGTTTCTCTGATTTAAACTTCTTTTCTTAGATACTGAGAAGTAATTCCTGCAATCTTAAGAGTCCACAAGAAAGCATAATTTTTAAGGTAAGTTTGGTTTATTCCTTTACTATTAAAATAATGTCCTGCTCAGTTTCTTTCAGCAAAGTATACCTTTCCTGTATACTTGAACACTTTAAGTGGCTAATCAAGCATGAATTTTTTTTATTTAGTTTTTAAAAATTTGACTATATTCTGAGGATACTATTTCTGGTTGGTCTTTGTGTTCCCTATTATCATCAAATGGAACTTTTCAGTGGAAATAAATTTATGATTTTTTTAGCAACAATGCATCAGAATTAAGCTGAAATTTTGTGAGAAATTTGGAATTTTTCTCAGTTATTCAGTTTCAACTTTTTTATATCAATTTAAGAAATACTATTTTATATCCAGTAATATTTAAGTACCCAAGTCCTCCATAAATATAAGCATAAACATAAATTTAAATCAGTCAGTTTCTAATATAAATTATTGATGTGTTCATTGTGCTATTCTAATAAATTCATAAATCTTTTAAATTTCCATATTAAATGTTAATTATGAATCACACAAATATTTTTGTCTCTAATTTTGCATTTAATTGTCTAAACCTTATGAGTACATATTGAGAACAAAAAGGATTTAATTGTAATTATTTTGTGTAAAAACAATAAAATGCTGAAAATACTTACTTTTCATGATTTCTGCTTTGTGAAATTGTTCCCTTGTATTATTAATCAAAAATATAATAGGAATGATTTTTCCAATAAAATATTTATTTCTTCCTAACCTACAAATTATTCTTTGCCTCCTAACTATCAACTTCATGTTCATATTAAATCCAGGAAGGTTTAATTAAAAATTCAAAACCCAATGAATTTCTCTCTCTAACAGCATACGGTGGCATTTTCAAACTCATTTTTCTGTTTTCCCTACACATAGAACTGAATAATGTCTGCGTTTAAACCACTTAAAATCTATACATGTAATTTATTGATCTAGAATCAAATAAGTAGTTTGTTCTTGTAAGAATTTTGGTCACTAGACTGAGGATTTAATTCTCTTTATGACATAAAGTGTTTTGTTTCTACATCACTGTAGATTTATCTTTGCTGTTTAATATAGAAGAGACTACTGAGAACTGGTTAGGGCCTTGGGAATTCTTGCAGAGAAAATGCTAATTGGTTATCTTCATCATTAACTTTTTAAGAAGAAGTTGAGTCTAAATACAGCTTCTATAAGGAAACCTAAATGTTGACATTAAGATGGAGTCTAATCTCTAGAGTGGATACTAAAATTTCGTATAAATAAGCTTAGTATTTTCCAAGTATATTAATCTAGACAAAATATCTCTTTCCTTAAAGAAAGTAAAACTGAAGTTCTCATTTTCTATCAATAAAAAAGAAAATTAGAATAGAATGCTGATCTCTGACTGATGACAACATTGTGAGATGAGAGTTTCCCCTCCCACAAATCTGGGTTTGCCTTAATTTGGGCATTTTCATGGCCTTCAGACTATAAATTTGTAACCAAATAAAACCCCTTTATGAAAGCCAATCCATTTCTGGTATTTTGCATAATGGTAGCATTAGGAAAATGAAAATAAAAATCTCAGTGAGATAGCATCTCACAGCTACTTGCATGGCCATTAACATACAACAATATGGTGCGGCTTCATGCACAGACACACCAAAGGTGGCTGTGGAGGACAAGGAAGTTTTATTTATGCTAGCAAAGGATAGGGGGAAATTCCCAAATCTGCCTTCCTGTAGTGATTTTTCTTGTGGCTCTTATACACTTTAGAGACCAAGAAAGTTAATCATCTTGTATAACATGTAATATTTAGCAAATCTGGAGAATTTCATTAGCTTCTTATCTCAGCTATTTACTACATCCTTTAGGATTACATTCTTTAAGATACATGGTGCCTGGTGCCTCCAAGTCTAAGGTGGTAGATGAAAACAAACAATAGTGATTAATGTATATCTTAATGCCTGTATATGACTAGGTGCACGCCCTACATTTTGCTTCTCTGTGAGATCAAAACCTAAGTGCATAGCTTGCTTACAGTTTCAGAGTTACGTTTTAAATTCTAACACTACAATTTCCCCCTGAAAATAATATCTATTACCAATCTTGGGAATCAGGTCATCGTTTGTTCTGGATGATCCTGCTGAACTAGGGGGCTTCTCTAGTGAAATCTCTGACTCATAACTTGCAGATATTATCAATTTACTTCAGGGGAAAATGGATCGTACGTGGTAGGGGCTCTGCAAGATGAAAACGGTTTATACATATTTGAGTTATAATTTGAGAACATAGGGACAAGAGACATTTAACAAGAATAGATATAACAAGCAGGAAAATTACAAGTCCTGTTTGAAGAAGAGTTTATAACCATGACTCTATTCTTGAAAGTAGCCAACTTAATTGATCGATGAAATTAAAGTTACTAACTGGAGTAGGCATAGCCTGAACTTGATCATTCTGGTGATCTAGGAGAGAAGAGACATAAGAAGTTTCATCAGAAATATAGATACAACATTCTGTTCTGACTATAGCACAAGTTCTCCCTTGTGAGATGATGAGGACATCTAGGGCAATTCTGTTTTGCAGTACTGCTTTGTGCAATGAAGCTAATTCTGCATTTATGAGGGTTATACTATGATATGTGTTGTTTAATGCCTGGACAACAAAGGTGTTTAATGCATCTACCTTGAAATTACATCTTCAATTCCTATAAATAGGATAAAACCTGCAGCTCAGTGATCATACCAATGGAAAAGAGAGTGAGCCCATGGGTTTATACAGGGGTAAATTAGCTGCCATATGAGAAAGCTTACTATGAATTGTTCCTTGAACTGAATACAAACCTAGAGTGCATCATCCTGTCCACCCAGATGGGATCCAGTGTAATAAATTAGACCAGGTGATCCACTGGGTTCCATTACAGACAGATTACAATCAGTTCCATACCAATCACCAACTAATAAATTGATGGTCCATTTCAATTTTCAGAGGTTGATGCTCCATTTTGTGTATCAAGGGGGCTGTACAACCAGGAATGATTTTTGTTCCCTAAAAAGGGGAGCCTTCTAAGTCAGTCTACCATGTCCTGGGGTAAGACAAACTATTCCATCCCTGAGTTGAACATGTCCATCTTTTCTTCTTTCAGTAAATATTTCTCCCTTTCTATCTTACTGACACAAATAATGTAGCACTGCTTCTTTAGTGGCTTTGGCAGAGAAAACAACATGAGGTCCTGGTTGAGTTAAATTTGTTTGCCAGTGACTAAGAACAGCTGTGGTGGCATCATCAGTGCTTAACAAACTGGGTTCCTTCAACTTCTCAATTTCTAATAATTCAAGAGCCATCCAGTCTGTCCCCTATGAGGGGGATATACACTGTGGCGAGGCAGAGACACCAGAGATAGGCAGCTGGTCAGAAATCCAGCAGTTAGAATGGTTCATAGAAGAGGCATCTGAATGGACACATTGCAAGAAGAGATTACTCTCTTGAGCTGTGTGCCAGTTAGGATGTATTATGTCCCCCAAAACACCATGTTCTTTAATGCAATCTTGTGGGGGAAGATGTATTAGTGTTGATAAGGTTGTTTCCATGGAAATGTAACCCAACTAACTGTGGGTAATACCTTTGATTAATTATTTCCATGGAGTTCTGGCCCCACCCATTCAACATGGGTCTTGATTAGTTTACTGGAGTACTTTAAAAAGAGCCACATAGGCCCAGACACTTGCTGCAGCTTAGAGAGACATTTTGAAGATGGTCATTGAAAGCTGACACTGACATTTTGGAGAATGACATTTCAAAATGCAACCTGGGAGCAAGTAGATGCCCACCACATGCCTTCCTAACTAACAGAGGTTTTCCAGATGCCAATGGCCTTTCTTCAGTGAGGGTATACCCCATGTTTATGCCTTGGTCTGGACACTTTTGTGGCTGTAGAACTTTAAATTTGTAACCAAATAAAACCCCTTTATAAAAGCCAATCCTAAAAGAAAAAAAAAAAAGACAAAAAATGAATAAATTAATTAATTAAAAAAAAAAAGCCAGTCCATTACTGGTATTTTGCATAATGGCAGTATTAGCAAACCAGAATAGGATGTTACTAAAAAACACATTAAAGTCATAGAAAATTAGAAAACAAGAAATATAGCAACCAATCTGATTGGGAAGATTTCTTCTTAAAAAAATACATTTGGCAAATACCCTTTATCTCACCTCCATTATTTTTTCATTTTTTTAATCTTTATTTTCTTACTTATCTGTCCCTACACTGGATAAAGAAAGGGTCACCCACAAGGGTCTCACAATCAAATGGTCACACCACAGAAACTATATAGTTGCACAATTATCTTCAAGATCAAGGTAACTGGATTTCAGTTCAATAATTTTATTTATTTCCTTCTAGCTATTCTAATGCACTAAAAACTAAAAGGGATAATTATGCAATGCATAAGAACAACCTCCAGAATGATCTATGAAATCTGTTTGAAATCTCTCCCACTGAAACTTTGTTTTGTTTCATTTGTCTTCCCATTTTGGATCCAAGAAGGCTTTCTCAATCCCATGATCCAGGTCCAAGCTTATTCCTGGGAGTCATGCCCCAGGTCGGGTGGGGAGGGCAGTGAGCTTACCTGCAGAGTTGGCTTAGAGAGAGAGGCCATATCTGAGTAACAAAAGAGGTTCTCTGAGGGTGACACTTAGGCATAATTATAAGTAGGCTTAACTTCTCCTTTGGAGGAAAAGATTTCATAAGGGCAAGTCCCCAAGGTCTTGGCCTATTAGATTGGTAGTCCCCAATGCTTGCGAGAATATCTGGAATTCCCCAGGTGGGGGAGTTTAATATTTTGACAGTTCTCCCCAGTCCCTCAAGGGGAATTTGCAAATATTTTTTTATTCTGTGTCCAAATTACTCTGGGATGTATCAGGGCTTAGTGCTAACCAGTACAAACCAACCAGATCTCACCACTTCTTCAAGGTTTCATGTAATTATGGTGTTCAAAAAGACTGACCGTACAAGTTAAATTGGATAGTATGCTACAGAAAACATAAATTTTGTACCAAATAAATATCTCTTCCTTTGGTCTCACACAGAAGTTGAAATTTTAAAACACAGTCAATATTGTCCTTTACTCTTTAGTCTAATTTGCCTTAGTCCTAACCAGATCAGCTTCATTTATATTTCTAATTGAAGTTTGATCTCCTTTTCTGCTTCTTTAACAGTTGCTATATGGGGTAACGCTCACTTCCATAACTGCAGAACTCTAGCTGTGAATTGAGTCTCAGGTGTCACACAGATAGCTGAAGTTCCAGCGAATGACCCAGTTACACACACAAAGAGCTCAGCTTCTCAGAATTTAGAAATAATTGTAACAACTTAAGAATTGATATGACTGCTGTAAGAGCTTACAATCTAGGAACCTTTAAAATAAGCCTTCCCCTGATAACCTATGATCTCAAATTCAGTTCTCAGAATTGCACATTATATTTAGTTCCTATTAGTGAGGCATTATAGTATTTGTCTTTTTGTTTCCTGTTACCTTACACAGGATACTGTCCTCAAGGTTCATTCACATAGTTTCATGCCTCACAACTTCATTTCTTCTTGCAGCCACTCATTGTTCCCTTGTATGTATACACCACAGTTCACCCTTCTCTTCATCCATTGATGCACCCTTAGGTCACCTCCATCCATTGCAAATCATGAATACTGCTGCCATAACCACCAGTGTGCAAATGTCTATTCATGTCCCTGCTTTCAGTTCTTCCATGTGAATAGCTAATAACAGGGTTGCAGGATCATATGACAACACTAAACTTAGCCTCCTGTGGGACCACCATACTCTCCTCCAGAGGGGCTGAATAATCTACTTCCTAACAGTGAAAAGGTATATCACTCTCCCCATATTTTCTCCAGCACTTGTATTTTTCTGTTTGTCTTTAGTTTTGATCACACACCATACAATCCATCCTAAGTAAAAATCAATGGTTCCTGGTGTAACCACATAGTTATGCATTCAGTATCACTCTATATGAGGATTTTTCTATATCTTCCACAAAGAAAGAAGAAGAAGAAAAAAGATAAAAAATAATAAATAAAATAGAATAAAATAAAATAACATAAAATTAAAATAAAATAAAATAAAATAAAAAGGAGAAACTACAATAACACAAAGAATCCCTTATCCCTCACTTATATCCTCTCTTATTGACAGTTTTTGTATACTGCCTTTGTTACATTTCATGGAAGTGTATTACAATGTTACTCTTAAGTATAGACTTTATTTGCATCCATTGTATTTTTCCATATACCATCTCATTTTCAACACCTTTCAGTATTGACATTTATTTGTTCTCCTTCATGTAAAAACATTCTTATATTTGTACACCATCATTGCCCACTCTAGGTTTTGCTAAGTTTTATTGTCCCAGTCCTTATCCTCTTTCTTTCCTTCTGGTTTCAAACATGCCCTTAGCCTTCTTCTTTCAAAAATACTCACACTCAGCTTTGTTCAGTGTACTTACAATATTGTGCTATTATCAGGTAGTATTGTGCTATCCATTTCTGTGTCTTTACAATCAGTACTGTTGAATATTCTTTCCTTCTTCAGCATCAAGTGCCCAATCTCTACCCTCATTCTATCTCCTGATAACCTGTGTTCTCAACTTTAACTCTCAAAGTTTGCTCATTAATTTTAGTTCACATTAGTGACTTTTTTCCTCTCTCTCTCTTTTTACCCTTACTGATTGTATTCATTTCTACACTCTTCTCCAAACCTCTAGCTACTGGCTTCCTATCTACCTGTAGTGCTCTCTTAAGTATTTCTTGTAGAGCAAATCTCTTGTTCACAAGCTCTCCCAGTATCTGTTTCTCTGAAAATACTTAACCTCTCATTTTTGAAGGACAGTTTTGCAGGATATAGAATTTTTGGTTCGCAGTTACTCTCTTTCTGGATCTTAAATATATACCACTGCCTTCTCACCTCCATGGTTTCTGCTGAGAAACCCACACATAGACTTATCAAGCTTTGTTGTATATGATAGACTGATTTTCTCTTGCTACATTCAGAATTCTCTGTCTTTGACAATCTGGTTATTATGTGTCTTTGAGTAGAAGTATTTGGATCTATTAACACTGCACTTCTTGGATCTGTAATTTTATGTCTTTCCTAAGTGTTGGGAAATTTTCAGTGACTTTTTGCCATTATTCTTTCAGCCTCTTTTCCCTTCTCTTTTCCTTCTGGGACACCCATGATACATATATTCATATGATTCATGTTGTCATTCAGTTCCCTGAAGCCCTGCTCATATTTTTCCATTCTTTTCCCTATCTGTTTTTGGTGTGAAGGATTTCAAATGTTTTGTCCTCTAGTTCACTAATCCTTTCTTTTTCCTCTTCAGATTTGATGTTGTATGTCTCCATTGTGTTTTTCATCTCTTCTATTGTGACTTTCACTCCCATAAGTTCTGCCACTTTTTTTTCAAACTTTTGAGTTCTTCCCTATGTTCACCCAATATCTTCTTTACATCATTCATCTCTTTTGCCATGTCTTCCCTCCACTCATTGATTTGATTTTCGAATTGATTTAGCATGTTTGTTTGAATATCTTTAATTTGTTGTTTCAACTCCTGTATCTCATTTTAGGTTTAAATTTGTTCCTTTGACTGAGCCATAACTTTATTTTTCTTGGTGTGACTTGTAATTTTTTGTTAGTATCAAGGCATATGGCTTCCTTGATTAGTTCATTATAGAGGTTGTTTTCAGTCTTTTTCCAGGGTTTTCTTGTTAGTTGGCTTTGTTTTGTCTTTTCTTTGGCATTCAGTTCAACTTATTCTAGACCTCTAGCATAGCTTCTGTTTAACTGATCAGAATTTTTCAGCTCTTGTTATTCTGGTTTTGGCCATGCCTTTATGGAACCTTTTTTTTTTTTTTTCTAAGAGAAGGTCTACCCAGATATGATCAATCCCAGTCAGATTTTCCCAGGTCTCAGGAGGAGGTTGTAGTCAGTATCAGGTTACCCTGAGGATGAGACCCAGGAGGTTGTCAGACTTTCTGTGAAGCCTCTAGAATCTGTTCTTTACCTACCCTGCCCAGAAGATGGCACAAGTCAACCCATAGCTCCCCACAGACATAACGATGTGTGGTGCCTTTAAGTCTCACCAGACCCTGCCCCTGCCAGCAGAGGTAGAAGGCAAGCTTAAGCTGTTTCTGTTTTGTTTTTTATCCTCTGCACCTGGAGTCTGAATTCTCTGAAGGGGGTTGCCACATGGGCTGAGTCCTGCCCTCCCCTTTCCTGAGGAAGATATGCCCTTTAGGGAATTATCTCTTTCACTTGACTCCTTACTTTGTCTCTCAGACCTATCTCAACTCCACCCTTGCCTGGGTCAGTGGTGACAATTGAAAATGCCTGAGACTCTCTAATGAACTCCTTAAAATAGTTTTAAAAAAAAAGAAAAAAAAACTAAGAAATAAAAGCCCTTTTTGGAGCCAGTTCCCAGGCCCCAAGGATCACCAGTCAAGAGCCAGAGTTGGTACTTGGCTCTATGTGCCACTTTTTGGAGGGGCAGAGTCCTTTTCCAGTATTCAGAGCTTGGCCAATCCAAAAGAGTCTGTTTCCTTGTTTTGTTTTGTTTTGTTTTGTTTTATTATTTTATTTTATTTTATTTTTTATTTTATTTTTACTTTATTTTATTTATTTTATTTCCATCAGCTCTGCCTTCTTTCTGCTTGGCGAGACCTTGGAGTTTCTTTCCTGCTTGCTTCAGGTTTGTCTGTGCTCATAGCTTGTATTCAGTAGTCCAGATTTGTTAATTAAAACCACAATTGGAGCTTGGTTGCGCTACCTTCCCTTTCTCCTGGTAGAGACTGCTTCTTTTTCCCAGGGAAGAGTTACAACTCAACCTGCCTTACCAGTGGGGGATGGATGCCAGGCTCCACACTGGGGGCTTTACTTATAGTTCCATGCTGTTATCTCAGCCCTTTCACCCATTCCAGACTGGTGTGTGATGTGTGTCCAGTCTTGGATGTCCTCCAAACAGTTATTCCAAACAATTCTTAGCTATTTACTAGCTTCTCAAGAGGACTAAATAAACTCCATACTTCCCTATGCCACCAGCTGGCAGGACCCTCTCCTTGGAATTGTTCAAGTAAACATTTTACAACTTTTTATGCCTTTTCAGTCTGACAAAGAAAATCTTCCACAAACCAGTAAAAGCATCCAGGACTTTGCTATTACTGTATATAATCTATTTGACACTCCACCTCACCACCTAAGCCTCTATACTAAACTCCTTTGGTTAATAGAGGAGTTTTGGGGCAGGGGTTGGGATTGACCCTTGCATATGTTACATATTGACTTGTTACATTTTGTACAGTGTTCTTCCCTCTGAAGCCAACCTGTGTCTGTTAATGTAATAAACTCCCATTCCTTTGGCCTTGCTAAATCTTTGTCTGTATACTGAGGCATTCCAAATCTCAGGAGCTCAGGATCTCACTCACATTGTGGCAATAGGGCGTGTTCTTGACTCTGATTATGAATTATCACAATAGATCCTGGGGAAGGCTCTTGTTTAGCTACTTCTCTTGTGGCTCTGTCTATTAGCCTATTCCACATAGCTTCTCTACTACCCATGGATTGATGTCCTTTACAATGGACCATGGTTAATTCTTTGGGATACATTACTGCATCTAACAATTCTAGAATTAGATCTTTATGCCTTATGTTTTGTTGCAAAACAGCAAAAGTATACCTCAAGTATGTGTACATAGTGACTCTCCACTCTACACTCAGCTTAGGGCTGTTAGGAGGTCACTAATTCTGACCTTTGCACTGACATTTTGTGTGGAAGAGGCTTTGTCTCCACTATCTCTGTGAGGGTGACTACTAAATATCCTTCCCTGTGTTTACCCTGGTCCGTATAACTACTGCCAACAGTGAATATTTCTGGGTCTGTGTCTGCTATTGGCACATCCATTAGCCCTGGTCTGCTTGAATACAATTCATCCAACAGCTGAAAACCATCATTTTTATGCAAGTCCATCAGAACCTTTCTTAAATTCTGGAACAGTGGTTGCAAGATTGAGCTTATGTATTGTCATTATGATGACATTTGGATTGTCTAGCAGCACTGCATGATAGCAGCATAGTCTTCCCATTGTGAGCCATTGACCTCCTTTTTTTTGTTCTAACACAGTAAGAACATAATGTTGGGTAAGGACATGGGTTGAGGAGCCCAAAATAAATTTTTCAACTTCTTGAAGGAGTTCACAGTTGGCTGCTATTGCATCTAAACAAGCACATCATCCTTGGACCCATTATGTCAAGCTGTTTTGACAGAAAAGTCACTAGTCATATTCTTCCTCCAAAAGGCTGGACTAGCAGTCCTCAGGCAATGCCCTGCTTTTCATGGACAAACAGGTCAAATTCTTTCATGGGGTCAGGGAGCCCCAAGTTTGGAGCTGACATCAGTTTGTCCTTTAAACTTTGAAAGGCAATTGTGCATTCTGGTGTCCATTCTAAAGGATCTTCTTCATTTCCTTTCAGGCCCAGATATAAAAGTTTGACTAATAATCAAAAGTTGAGTATCCACAGTTGACAAAAGCTGGCCATACCCAAGAATCCTCTGAGTCCCTTTTTGTTCTTTGCTGTGACTACTCACCACAGGGCCTCCTTTCTACTAGGCAGCAGAATTCTTTATTGTATTTGACAGGATTTGTGTGATCTGAGATTTTTCTCAGATACCTTATATCCTTTCTTGGCTAGCCTGTTCAGCATTGTTACAGTATTAGTGTCTGAGGCTTCTTGAGTTTTGCTATCTATAAGGATAACATCCACATATAGGAGAAAAAGTCTCTTCTGGAGGTTTCCTACTTGAAGAACTCTGGACAAGGGTGATCCAAAACAAGTCTGGATATTGTTAAATCCTTTAGACAACACAGTCCAACAATGTTGCTCCTTTATTCCTGTGTCCAGTTCTTCCCATTCAAATACAAAGAATTTTGTGAGTCTTAATCTAATAGAATGCAGTAGAAGGCATCTTTTAAGTTTAAAATCATAAACCAAGAATATGCATCAGAAATACTGATGAGGGGAGTATATGGATCAGACACTATTGTATGTACACCTTCCACTATTTGATTTATAGCCCTCAATTCTTGGACAAAACTGTAATCTTGAGTTCTTGGCTTCAGCACTGGCAAATAAGGGTGTTGAACTTTGACTGACAGGGTTTTATTAGACCCCATTTGTTCTAGCTTGCTAATGCTGCTGGAATGCAAAACATCAGAGATGGACTGGCTTTTATAAAAGGGGGTTTATTTGGTTACACAGTTACAGTCCTAAGGACATCGAGTGTCCAAGGTAACACATCAGCAATCGGGTACCTTCACTGGAGGATGGCCAATGGTGTCCAGAAAACCTCTTAGCTGGGAAGGCATGTGGCTGGTGTCTGCTCCAAAGTTCTGTTTTCAAAATGGCTTTCTCTCAGGATGTTCCTCTCTAGGCTGCAGTTCCTCAAAAATGACACTCTTAGTTGCACTTGGGGTATTGGTCCTCTCTTAGCTTCTCTGGAGCAAGAGTCTGCTTTCTATGCAGTCTTCAAACTGTCTCTCATCTGCAGCTCCTGTGCTTTCTTCAAAGTGTCCCTCTTGGCTGTAGCTCTTCTTCAAAACATCACTCACAGCTGCGCTGTCCATGAGCTCATTTATATGGCTCCAGTGACTCAACTTAGACCCATTCTGAATGGGTGGAGCAACACCTCCATGGAAATTATCCAATCAGAGTCATCACCCACAGCTGGGTGGGGCACATGCCAAAGAAACACTCAAAGAATTACAATCTAGTCAACACTGATAATGTCTGCCCACACAAGATTACATCAAAGATAATGGTGTTTGGGGGGACATAATACATTCAAACTGGCACATCATTCTAGAAATCTTTTATTTAATGGCAAAATGTCCTCTCTTGCTTCCCATCTAAGGGCATATTATTTTAAATACAGAGGAATAATATCCAGTTGCAATCATACCATGATTTCCTTTAGTCCATCCCTGGGGATCCCTATGGCCCATACCTCATTGGGAACTTGTTGATTAATGCTTTCAGGTACACAAAATATTTTGTTGCAGTCTGTTAGGACTAATTTCCCTGCTTTCAGAACACAGGTATGGATTATGGAATCTGTAACTTCATTTTGCCAGGTGAGAAAGAGAGAGAGGATTGTAGTAGTAAATTTCAATCTAAGATGGGAAGTGGGCATTCAGGCATGGAAAGAAATTTGTGATTCAATTGACTTTTTCCACATTGGCATTGCAATGGCTATAGGCAGAAAAGAGCATCAGCAACTTCAGACAGGATCACAACAGGGACAGATTCCTTTGAAGTGCAATTAAGTTGTGGTTTAAAACTGAAGAAATTGTTCCTGTATATGCCAGGAAATTTACTACTTTCTTACCCACTTGGGTGAGGCCCGGCATTCCTTGTGGGTGACCAGGATTGTTTCCCAACAGGTGGAAAGTGCGCCTGGGCCCCATCCTTCAGTCATTATCCTCATCCCCTGTTGGCTGCAGGCATTGGGTTGCTGGTGTCTCTTTTGTTTCTCTTCCTGTCAAGCTGGGACACTCTTGTCCCCAATACCCCTCCTCCCTGCAGTATGTACACTGTGGGGGCCCAGTGGTTTTCTAGGGGCTCCAGGTGTCTTACCTTTTGCATTCTCCTTTGGTTGCTGAAAAGTCTTACTCAGAACTGTTCCTGAGAGGTTAGCATTCAGATTAGCTTTGTATGAGATATTCTTTTGTCCTTACTTTGGGCTGCATGATGATTATAGAACACTTTAAATGCAATTTCTAATAACACTGAAATCAGCATCCTTAGCCCACCCTTGATTTTCTGCAATTTCTGTTTAATAAATTGTGCTGATTTATTGGGTCTTCTGGGCTTATATCATTAAACTTATGAAATGCTGCAAATAGCCTTTCTAGGAACATTGATGGGTTTTCATCCAGTCTTAGATCAACTTTCTGAATTTTACTGATGTTGTTCTGTTCAGGCACTCCATTTCTAAGCCTCACAATTATGCATACTTTATAGTGGTCAAGCGTTGTTCTGTCCACCTGTTCACTGGGGTCACAATTTGGATGAGCTACTTGCATGGCTGGACTTCCAGCAACATGAATTGAATTGTTAGGGTCACTGTTACCCAAAGATTCAGCATGATACTGTGCTTTCTTCAAAACTACCCATTTTTCCTCAGAAGTTAACAGAACATTCAATAATTTTTGTAGATTGGCATAGTTCAGATTTTGTGTGTCAAATATTGACTTGAAAAGTTTCTCCATTTTCCTCAGATCCTCTTGATATTTAGGAATTTGAGCCTTCCAGTTGTAGAGGTCAGAGGTGGAGAATGGTGTACATGCATATATATAGGTATCCTCTCAGCTTGCCCTGGTCACCTAATCCAGCCGGCACTTGTCAGAGAGGGAACTGTCCCTGACTTTACCCTCCAGAGATAGAGGAATACTGTGTAAAAGCCAATCTGCTCCAGGTATGAGATATGGAGGTCATTTCAGGGGAGTTCAAAGGCATCTCAGTCTCATCCCCATTTCTCTGATAAGGTGGTAGAGGAGGAGGAACAGGAGGGACTGCTGAATCTGCAGACTCTGGCAGAAAGGAGTGAGGGAGTGGAGGAGGCTTAGGCATTGCCATAGGGGGGGATGGGGAGTACAGAAGCCATAGGCATTGGCACAGGGGGAATAGGATAACAGCATCCATAAATTTATCAGGCAGATTGCAATCAGTAGGGGTTTCTCTGACAGTCATTGCCCTGATTATTACCTTATTTATAAGGTACCATTTCTTTAACCATATCCTGTGCCAACGTTTTAATGGCATTGTTCTTATCCTGGGGTTCAGAGGGCTTTGTGTGCCAATTCTCTGGTTGGGAACTCCAGGTGTTCCCCAACCTGGGATTCAGAAGTCTTGGCCACTATTTTCTTAGCCTGGGACTCAGGAGCCTCAGTCGGGAACACAAGGTACTCACTACCTCAAGGCTTAGTTACCTCAGTCATTATTTTCTCAGCCTGGAATCCAGAAGCTTCAGCCAGCACTCTATTAACCTGCAGGCTGGGAGCCTCCTTTATCTCCTCTCAAGCTGAAGGCTCAGAAGCTCTCAAGAAGAGGCTACGGTAGCTTGGATGGTGTGGAAAACACCATGCCCAAAACATTCTCTGCCACTTCTCATTTTGAGCTAAGGGCATAAAACACTGCACATGTGGAACTTCATCTCATTTACACATTCTGTTACAAAATAAATCTAGCAGCAAAATAGCATTATATTCTTTTGGTCTTTGACTTTGCCACTTTTGGCCATCCTTTAATTTGTACTGAGGCCAAATTACTTCACATACATGTATCATGGTTTTCTTTATCGTGGGCTCATACTCAAATTGCTCCCAATGCTCAAGAGTATATTTTAAAGGATCATCCTTCTTATTTTTCTTAGATTTTTCACCCACATTGTTTCCCAGTTTAATCCTCTTTAGAAAATTTTTGAGACAAGACAAGACACAAAACAAGAAACAAAAAACAAAAACCTAAACTAAACCCTAGGCAATAATTTCAATGACAATTCCTTAGACCAGGGGCTGCTCCGTTGTCCCAAACCAAACAAGTTTCCAAGTGTGATATCCTGTTTACAGCTTTGGCAAGAATTAATGTATAACTGAACACCTAAATAGGGCCCTGTTTTCCTCCCCACCCAGACACTACTGGGATCAAAGATGCTGGGGGCAAGAAATTCCTTCATCTGGCTCTCAGAGAAAAATTTCTCCAGTGGCCACAGAGCCAAGGCTTGTGAATGTCTTACCTCAGGGGTCCAGGAATCCACCAACTAGTACTTCCTTCAGATGTTGGGCCCCATGTTGGGTGCCAAATTGAGGATGGGCCACCCCCGACTTGGTATAGCTTAATGCACAGACACACCAAATGGGCTGTGAAGAAAAAGGTGGGTTATTTATGCTGGCATGAGGGCAGGGAGAACTTCCCAAATCTGCCTCCCCATTGTGATCTTTCACGTGGCTTTTATACACATTAGAGACAAAGAAAGTTAATCATCTTGGATAACATGTAACAGGCATCTGAAGAACTTGATTAGTTCCTTATCTCAGTTGTTTACTACATTCCTTAGAATTTACTTCCTCTAAGTTATATGGTACATGGTGCCTCCAGGTCTGGGATGATAGATCAGTGAACACAAGCAGTAGTGACTAATGTATAGCTTTACTGATGTCTATCATGCCTGGGTGCATGCTCTACATATTACTACTCTGTGAGACTAGAACTCAAATACAGCTTGATAACAGTTTTAAGTTTAAAATGCTAACACTACACAGGAAATTCACACTTTTGGAGCACATAATTTGAAGAGCTTTGGCAAACGTGTAATCATGTAAACATCACCATCGTAATGTATGTTTCCATTAATCTAAAATGTTTCCTCATCTCATTTTGTAGTCAATCCTTTCCTTCACCCTCAGCCCCTGATCAAAGTTCTGTCTATAATTTTAGTTTGTTTATACAATCATGAGCCATTAGACTGGTGTTCTTTACTATTTGGGGCATTAACATAAAAATGTATTTAATATGTAAAACTCAGTGTACTTGAGGAATCACACTATTTCCACCAATAAACCATTCAAATTCTCACTTTTAAATGGTTTATAATACAGTCTACAATAGCTTTTGTTGCTTATTGAAGAAAGGCAATGTTCTCTGTTAGTGCAAGTCAGCTGGGGAAATTTCAGTGTTGCCCCGGGACACTGAAACTGCTAATGCTACTGTTAATAATTCATTGACTTCTCTATCATTTTGTGATACTCCTCTGGAATACTTTCATTTTATTCAAAGTTGATTACAGTGGTGTATGTTATTCTGAATAATTAGTACTTTTGGCACACTGGTCTCCAGAGAGGATACTTATCTTGTTCTGTTTTTATAGATTCATTGAGGCTATAGTATAGTAAGGGAAAATGATAAAACTGTAGCATTTTGCAAGTGTACAATTGACAAAGTCATCTTTCTTACTTGGAAGGGGGCTTATCTTTCTTTCATCAGAAGGTTTCCTGATTTTTTTCTTTATGTCCAACTTGTTATTTTATTTTAAGAATACATTTATAAATATATATGTTTTGAATTAGAGTAATGACCCTGACATCACATTTCATGGAAGTGATTAAGAACTAAATTTCACAAAAAACAGCTTATTTATGCATGGAAGATGCTGCCCTATAAAATTATTTATACTTGTGACCTAAGCTTCATAGTGAGTAAGGATATGAGATAAGTAGAAAATCTATATATTAACTATGTTAGCACACATCTCTTCCATGCCCATTTAGGGGTGCAATAGATACAATAGATGGCAAGAAGGTAAGTCAACTACAATTTTAACTTTACTTCAAAATCAGATTTAAGGCATATGAGCAGGAAGTCAAATCCAAGGAGGTTAATTTGACTACTGACTTTTCATCTTCCATAAATCTTTTGTTAATGGAAGAGTAATTTTATAGTAATGTATATAATAGGTGTTACCATGTATTTTATTCAAATATTGTTGCATCTATGCTTCACATTCTCTGAATGTCTTTATGAAGTAGGTGCCAAAATTGGTACACTGATGTGGACAGAATAGTAACAACTTGTCTCTGGAATCTGAGAAAACATTCCTCTAGAACAGCCTGGTAGACCCATGTGGTAACAGAAACTGGTTGACTTACTCCTAGAAAAATCTGTTTCAAGTCATGAGTCATGGAAGTCTTGAGATAACAGGAGTTGAAATACATATTTGTACAGCAAAAGTTTATGAATGCTGTGCAGCTGATCCTTGCAAGTCTTAAGTTTTCATTAAAAAAAGAGAACTCATTAATATCTGTTTTGGTAAATCACATTACACATATAGATTGCTAGTGTTATTGTTTTCTTCTAAATGAAAAAAAGTAATACAGGGATAGGATAGCTACATTAAAAAGGGAAAATGCAAAAGAATAAAGATAACAAAGAGGACAATTGATTTTTCAGAATCTTTTCATTGACGTTGACAGATAAAGCCTATAAGGAATAAAAATGGCATGTTCAGCATAACAAGGGAAAGAACAACATGGGGTAAATAGAATTCTTCTATAAAGAAAAGATAGAAATTAGTATACTTTCTTGGATGCTCAGTAGTTTTATAAAGAATATGGAGGAAGTGAAAAAGTGCCAAAATTACATAGATACATATAGGAATAAATTTCAAAAAAGTTAGTTGAAAATAAGATAAATTCATGTTTTATTAAAATATTTTACTTGTCTGTTTCTGTCATGTTTCCTTTTTATTCTTTATCCTATATTCTGGAAAACAACTGCTATTTGCATATTGTACATCAAGAAAATTATTAATAGTAATGGTATACTCTCAGTGAAGAGAGCATTTCAGAATTATTGAAGTTAGTATCATTAACTAAATATTGAAATTCAGTAGTCTTAGTCATTGACCAGCATGAGAATTGTAATTAAATCCAATACCCTCATTTTGAAAAATCACTCTGATAATCATTCTAAGAGGAGTAAACAAATTAGTGCAATTTGGAAATGATTATCTAAAATGCATATTGGCAAAAAAAAAATGAAATTCTAGGGGAAGAAAGCAAGGAACATTTTAAAGAGAATTAATGTTTAAAGGGACTTGGAATTCACCTATGGCATGTATTTATGTTATCTGCTATTTCAAACTGGAGAAACCATTCAAAATTTGTTATGTTGGAGAATATATCTCTTTCTCTGTTTTAGATAAATAGGTGTGTGTGTGTGCATATGTATGTGTGTTTAGATATTTATAATTTTGTTCCCTTTTTCTATGTCTATTTGATAAGGGTCACAAAAGAGAAATGAAGAATGAATCAGTGGAAATACAGTTTATTCTGGTAGGTCTGACAGATGACCCACAACTGCAAGTCGTGATTTTCTTGTTTCTCTTTCTCTACTACACATTGAGTCTGATGGGGAATTTACTGATTATCCTTCTCACTGTGTCGAATCACCATCTCAAGACCCCAATGTATTTCTATCTCCAAAATGTCTCCATTTTGGAAATCATATTCACAACGGTTTGTATTCCCAAATTCCTTATGACCATTGTGACTAGAGACAAAACCGTTTCTTATAATAAATGTGCTGCTCAATTATTTTTTTTCCTTTTACTGAGAGTTACAGAATTTTACCTTCTGGTTGCCATGTCCTATGATCATTATGTGGCCATCTGCAAACCATTGCATTACCCAGTCATTATGAACAGCAAAGTCTGCTACCAAATTGTACTCAGCTCTTGGGTAACTGGGTTACTAATTATTTTTCCCTCATCAGTCATGGGACTCAAATTGGATTTCTGTGCTTCCAGAGTAATTGATCACTTTACGTGTGAAACTTCTGCTGTCCTGCAGATCTCTTGCACAGATACACAGGTTCTAGAACTGTTATCTTTTATCTCAGCTGTGGTGACACTTGTGGTCACTTTGGTGTTGGTGACTCTCTCTTACACTTACATCATTAAGACTATTCTGAAATTCCCCTCTGCACAGCAAAGGACCAAAGCTTTTTCCACATGTACTTCCCACATGATTGTTGTCTCCTTGACTTATGGTAGCTGTATCTTCATGTATATCAAACCATCTGCAAAAGAAAGAGTGACTATATCCAAAGGTATAGTTTTGCTCTATACCTCAGTGGTCCCTTTACTAAATCCATTCATTTACACTCTGAGGAACCATGAAGTCAAAGAAGTCTTCAGGGATGTAATACAACAGATTGCGTATTTTTCCAAAAAATGATTTTAAAATTATGATACAAAGAACAACCTTAAAGTAAAAACTGAAAAGAAATCCATATTTGTTCTGATTATGTTTATGTAGTTGATTCGTTATCTCATACATGAGATACTTTCAAAGAATTTGTAGTTAGTTCCAACATTTTGTTCTACTCTTCCTTGATAATAACTTCTGCCCTTCTGCAATAAACTTACTTGCTTCAATTTTTTAATCCAAATTGTATCTACATCTCCTGAAGGCACATTCATTTCCAAAAATCATGACTTAGCTGTCAATGTGCCCTGTAAATATATTGTGCTTCCTGTAATTTTGTCAATTAAACTGGCATATATTTATTAAATATTTAGCTTACTCCATATGTTGTGAGAGGTTCAATCCTTACCTTTAACAATTGGATTTGCCTAAAGGAGGTAAACACATATGGCATATGTTGCCATAAAGAGTGTGATCGGGGCTGTAACAAAGGTCTATAAACATATTATGTGATAGCTAGGCTGGCTTCTAAGACATTTTGTAGATCTGGGAGGCCTTCCAAGACAAAGTAATAATTGAGTGAAGCTAATAATATACATAAGGAAGAAAGACTGACTTAGGTAATAAATGGATCACACAGAGGAGTTAGGTAGAGAGATGCAAATGGAGGGGTCATAAGTCTGTGGGTTATACAATGAGGTTATGGGACATGCAGCCTGGAGTTAGTAAAGGCTACACTGCATAGACATTGTGAGGCACTGCACAGATTACTCAATTTTTATGCAACACTTTCTCCTTATGTAAAGTAAAAGAAATGCAATTCCTTTTTTTTTTCCACTCATGAAGGAATAACACTTATTTTGAGCAAATCAATAATGTGATGCAACAAATGCTTGATGTGTTTGGTGGTTTGAAATTTGCACCCCAATTGTGACATGTTCTTGGTCTTGATCCACATTTCTGTGGGTGTGAACCCATTGTAAATAGGACCTCTTGCAGGTGTTATTTTTGTAAAAATGTGGCCCAATGGGATGAGATAGGGCCTTAATCTAGAATAATGGAAATCCTTTAGAAACAGAAGAATTCCAGACAGAGAGGGAGAAAGACATGGGGTGTCAGAAGCTAGAAGGCAAGGGAATACGGAAGAGAAAGGGGAGGACATTGTCATGTGACAGGAAAGCCAAGGAACCCAAGAATTGATGGCTAGTCTGAAAACTGCCTCCAAAATGATAAGCAAATAAATTCCTCTTGTTTAAGACAAACCAGTTTGTGATATTTTTGATCACAGTCTAGCAAAACTAAAAAATGTTCCTGTGAAAGTAGAGAAGACAGTAAGTCTGTAGAGACTGCATGACTGAAGCATGAAGGAATCTGTGTGGCAGAAAAGTATTTTGGATTTATGCATGGTATCAGTAATTTTCAATTTTTCAGTATAAAACTCTTCTAGATAGTTTTATCAATGTATTTTAAGTTCTCATTCCTACTGTTTCCAAGTCAATAGGTCTGGTACACAGACAAGGCATCCTATGTTTAATATGTAGCTCAGTTTATTTTGAGATATTAGTCAATACCTGACTAATATATATAACAAAGGGAAGTCATTGAAAATGTAGTTAAGATGGAAACATTAATGTACAGCTTATGTATTTTAGGAAGATGACTGGCAATAATATTGAATGCTGACTGTCTTAAAGTCAAGGGAGGAAGTGAACGGGCCATTGAAAAATTTTGAAGGCTAGTATATAAATGGGAATGCAGGTCTAGAAATAGGTTTAAGAGTCAGGAATGTTTAGAAGAAAGAAATGAGAGATTTCTAAAATTTTGGATTGTGGAGATAATGGAGTGGAAAGATTTGAGATTACTTCCTCTGGATTACTCACTCCCTATTTCAACCCCCATTACATGTGCATTAAGTTACCTTAAAGAAGTGTTTTCCAATCACCTAAAAAATTCTCAGTCACTGTGATCTCAGACATGAAATCAAAAGATGCACAGTTATCCAAAGATGGGAGAAATTTTATCAATTAAATAATGAGTCAAGATAAACCAAGACATAGATATTTTAGGACTTGGGGTTGTTGATATTATTAACTGCTGCCTTCTTTGCTTGACTGATAGTATGGTCTGACTTTGATTCTAATTTTTCAAGAGTTTACATGCTCTTACATTGTCCAAATTTCCCATTGGGAAATGAGAAATGTTGTAGTGCCATGTTCTTTCTTCAGCCTCCCATTCCAATATCCCTCACAGAACATATATGACATTGCCGGAAGCTATATATATATATATATATGTATATGTATATGTGTATATATGTATATGTATACATATACACATACACTTACATACATACATACATATATGTGTCTAGTCACCAGTTCACCTATAAAAAACTCAATCTGACAAATCCCAAGAAAGGATAAAAAAAGTTTTGTTTTTCTTGAGCTTTGGAAAAATTCCATAGGTTATAAACAGTAACAAACTATGAACATTCTTTCTTAATGGTTTTGAGTTTTTTATTAACTAATGTACTTTAATAGAGCAATCAGAGATAGTTGCTCCTCCATTCCTAGTTTTTTTCTGTTTTTTTTTCTTTGTTGTTAATCCATGTGATAGAAACCCTCACTCTAAAATGTGACATATGAGTGTTGATGTGCTCATTTCTCAGGCCCTGCATTTTCCTATTCCAACTTTCCAAATACCCCTACAAGGGGTGTCCCCAAATGAAATTAAGAAGGAGAGATATTTTTTCATGACACCTGGTGGGCTACTCCTTACTCCTGAAGCTCCCAGGAGTATTTTTCAATTGGAAAAGTAGAAGTGTCTGAGATCTCCAAGCAATCATTACTTTGACCTGAGGGACTCCATTCCACAATATGACAGCAAATATGGCAATTAACTACAGAGAAAAAATTTGTTCCCAAATTATAAATTTTTTGTATTTTTGTGATACAAATGCATCCGGATAAAAACAGTATGAGAACAAAGAGGGGAGGAAAGGTGATAGAATGAGTTGAGAGAGAAAGCGGGGCAAAGGAGGGGAAGAAAAAAAGATTTAAACTAGATGAAATATATTTTACTCAGAAAATCTGAAATGGCCTTATTTTAAAATGTGCTTTTTGTCTTCATGCTAATACAAATCTTTTCTCCATTTTCTGAGGCCCTGGGTTATTTCTTTAAATTTTAAAATTATAGCAAGCTTTGATTTTCAGTTTGACAAGGCCATGTCATGTATTCATGTTTTTCCCTGAGGAAACTCAGCTCCAATCATTGGTAATTTACACAGACCAAGTAGACAGTCAGTGATTTAAGATTTCATTGCCAAGAAAACCAATGTATCTTCCTTTTTCACCACGTTCATCAACATTCTTATAGTCATAATCACATTCCTAAGATGTTGTTGTGAATAAAATTGATTTAGATTTTTTGTTGCCATAATAGATGTTGTCACAATCTGTATTTATTCAAAATCTTATTTAAAGTGGAGAGGAGCTAAGATGGAGGCATAAAGAGGAGTGGAAGACTGTTAGTCCCCCCCGGAACAATTCATAAATTACCAAAAAACTAGTAAATAACCTGGAATAACTGCGGGGAGACAAATGTGACTGTTCACTCATCATCCACCAACCTGAATTGGGAGGAATGCCCGAGATCACAGCATAAAATCAGTAAGTAAAACTGTGGACCCATACTGAGAGCTGAGAGTCGAGAACCCCTCCCTCATGGAAGACTTGCAGTGCTAGAAAGCAACACTCTCTCAGCCCAGCTCCAACTGGGGTTTTAATGTTAACTGCTCAATACAGACAGCGAACCCTCGACAAGCAGACAGAGGCTTTTGGTGACAACTGACCTTGGGAGAGTTGGGGGACATATCTGTCTCAGGATGAGGAGCCCAGAGGATCGGATGCTATCTCTGGCTGATGGGTGAACCTGGGAGATTTTCTGCCCCTTTCTCTCTCTGTGGAGAAAACCTCAGCCATTTTCAGCCCATAGCGCTTTGCAGTAAGACAGCCTCAGCCATTTTAAAAGCAAAACACTTTGATCAACAGAGTCAGAGAAACAAAGAACTTATTGATATGCAGTGACCTCTCTGGAGGGGGCATAGCTTCCCAAGAGGAAAAGGAGGGGCTCAGCTCTGCTGCCTGCCTTTCTGGAACCAGACCCCAAAGCCTGGGGGAGGAGAGCCACAGGCCACACCCTCTTATAACAGCTGGTAACAGGCTGACAGGTGAACCTGCTGGGCAGAAAAGCACAGGTGTATCAATCCTCTAAGAAAAACCATCAGGAAACCAGATACTGAATATTTCCTCCTTCTGTGACCTGAGCCTGTTCTCATCTGGGAAATCCTGATTGGGGTGGCCTAGGAGGTCAGATGCCTAGACAACAGAAAACTACAACCTACATTAAGAAAAACAAAGCTGTAGCCCAGCCAAAGGAACAAATGTACACTTCAATTGAGATATTGGAATTTAAACAACTAATGCTAAATCAATTAAAAAAGTTTAGAGAATATTTCCAAAACAAATAGAGGCTGTAAAGAAAACACTGGGCATACATAAAGAAGAAATCAAAAGTTCAATAAACAACTAGTGGAATCTATGGAAGTGAAAGGCACAACACAAGAGATAAAAGACACAATGGAAACATACAACAGCAGATCTCAAAAGGCAGAAGAAAACACTCAAGAACTGGAGAACAAAACACCTGAAAGCCTACACACAAAGGAGCAGATGGAGAAAAGAATGAAAAAAATATGAGCAATGTCTCCAGGAACTTAAAGATGAAACAAGTACAAGAATGTACATATCATTGGTGTCCCAGAAGGAGAAGAGAAGGGAAAAGGGGCAGAGGCAATAATAGAGGAAATAATCAATGAAAATTTCCCATCTCTTATGAAAGACATAAAATTACAGATCCAAGAAGCACAGCATACTCCAAACAGAATAGATCTGAATAGGCCTACACCAAGACACTTAATAATCAGATTACCAAATATCAAAGACAAAGAGAGAATCCTGAAAGCAGCAAGAGAAAAGCAATCCATCACATACAAAGGAAGCTTAATAAGACTCTGTGCAGATCTCTCAGGAGAAACCATGGAGGCAAGAAGGACTGGTGTGATATATTTAAGATACTGAAAGAGAAAAAACACCAACCAAGAATCCTATATCCAGCAAGGCTGTCCTTCAAATATGAGGGAGAGCTCAAAATATTTTCTGACAAACAGACAATGAGAGACTTTGTGAACAAGACACCTGCCCTACAGGAAATACTAAAGAGAGCACTACAGAGTCATAGGAGAAGACAGGAGTGCGTGGTTTGGAACACAATTTTGGGAGATGGTAGCACAGCAATGTTAAGTACATTGAACAAAGATAGCTATGTATATGGTTGAGAGAGGAAGGTTGGGAGCATGTGAGACACCAGAAGAAAGGAGGAAAGATAAGCAATGGGACTGTGTAACTTGAGGAAATCTACAGTGTTCAACAATGGTGATAAAATGTAGAAATATGTCAAGCAAATGTCAAGCAAATGTCAACCTTGCAAGATGTTAAAAATGGGGAGGCATTGGGGGAGGGATGCAATCAATGTAAACTAGAGACTCTAACTAACAGAATCATTGTATTATGCTTCCTTCAGTTTAACAAAGGTGATATACCAAGGTAAATGCAGGTAAGAGGGGGGGATAGGGGAGGCATGTTAGACACTTGACATTGGTGGTATTGTCTGATTCTTTATTCTACTTTGATTTAAGGTTGCTTTTCCTTTTGCTACCTCCTAGCTATCATTTTTTTTCCTCTTTCTTTTGCCTCTCTACCTTCTTTGACTCTCCCTCCTGCCTTGTGGAAGAAATGTAGATGCCCTTATATAGATAGTGGTGAAGGTGGTGAACACATAAATATGTGACCATACAGAGAACCATCAATTGTTTACTTAGGATGGAATGTATGCTGTGTGAACAAAACCATCTAAAAAAAAATGGGTTGATGACAAAACCTCAAGGGCAAAATACTGAGTGAAATAAGCCAGGCACATAAGGACAAATATTGCAGGGTCTCACTGGTAAGAACTAATTATAATATGTAAACTCATAGACATGAAATATAAGGTACCAAGATATAGGACAAGGCTTAAGAATGTGGAGTGGTTACTTAGTATGAGCAGAATGTTCAACTAGGATGAACTTAAATGTTTGGAAATGAACAGAGGTGTCATTAGCAAGATGTGAGAATAACTAACAGTGCTGAATGGCACATGAATGAGGCAGAAAGGGGAAGCTTAGAGTCATATATGTCACCAGAAGGAAAGCTGGAAGTCAAAAGATGGGAATGTATAAAACTGAATCCTATGGTGGGCAATGTCCATGATTAACTGTACAATTATTAGAAAACTCTTACATGAACCAGAACAAATGTATGACAATACATCTAGAAGTTAATAATAGAGGGGCATATAGTGAAGAAATATATACCTATTGCAAACTATGTACTACAGTTAGTAGTATTTCAACATTCTTTCATAAACAGTAACAAATGTACTATACCAACATTATGAGTCAGCAATTGAGGGGGGTTGGTTAGGGATATGGGAGGATTTGAGTTTCCTTTTCTTTTATTTATTTTTTTCTTTTTACATCTTTCACTTTATTTCTTGTCTGGAGTAATGAAAAGGTTCTAAAAATTGAATGAAAATTAAGTGTGGTGATGGATGCACAGCTGTATGAGGGTACCAGGGGCAATTGATTGTACACTTCGGATCTTTGGATAATTGTATGGTATCTGAACAATCCCAATAAAAATTTAAAAAAAAATATTATTTAAAGTGTTATAGAAAAATATTCCTTGTTTTTACCACAATACAATATTAAGTTCTAATTTGTGATCAATTCATTTACTGATTAGTTTTTACATGGCATTGATACCAAATAATTCTTATGATTTTGTTTTGATCACAGAATCAAATTTACACCTTGAAAATTAAAGACATGTTTTAAAATTCACTGTTAAATCTTGCTGAGGTTTCCATGTGTAATTTTTTGTAGCTAATTCTCAGTTTTGAGAAGGAAAAATCATTGTACAATATCATAATTATGGGAAGGAAAGAGATAGTAGTAGGTATATAGCTCTCTCTTTCTATTCTTGCAGATGCCAGAGGTAGTTTAGACTTAGACCAGACCTCCTTGTAAACATCCAGATGGAACTTAATAGTTAGAAGACAACCAAGAACCTGAGGACTCTACAGGTCCTATTCTTACATGAGCTTGAAAATGCTTGTAGTGGGGGAAAAAATAGTTCAAATCACAGTTTCTCAAAATGAATACTATTAAGAATTTGGGCCTAATAATCCTTTGTTTGGGGTAGCTGTATTTTCAACAGTGGTACTGGAGAAAAAATTAACTCAAAATGTATCATCAATACACAAAAAAATTTAAATCACAAAATTACTAGGAAAAAACGTAAGATAATTTTTTTGTGACTAGGGGTTAAGCAAAACATGATCCATAAAAGAAAAATGGATTACAAGAAGAACTCTATAAAATTAAGAACTGCACTTCAAAGATATTGTTAAATGAATGAAACAATAAGTATCTGACTGGCATAAAATATATCTAACATTTAATCCAGCCATTTCACATCTAGGACTTTACCCAAGAGAAAGGATAGCGTAATGACACAAAGACTTGAAGTCAAATGTCTGTAACAGCTTTATTTGTAATAGCCAAAAGCAGGACATGACCTTAAGGCCCATCGACAGGTGAATGCATAGACAAGCTGTGATATGCTGATAAAAGTGAGTACTAGTTAGCAATAAAAAGAAAGCATCTGTATAGGTAATAACATGGTTGAATCTTTAAATAATTGGCTGAGCAAAAGAAGTTCAATAAAAAATAATGCTGTATTATTCCCTTAATATAATATTCTAGAAATTTCTATCTAATCTTTAGGAACAGAAGCAGGTAAATGGTTGCTGAAGGAGGATAGCAGAAGGGAGGTAAGAGGAGATTACAAAGTTTCAAAAGGAAACTTTTGGTGATAATATGTATGTTGATTATCTTGATTGTGGTGATTGTTTTATCTCCTTATAATTATTAGAATGTGTGAAATTTTATACATTTTTCAAAGTTTATTACATTGTGCTCTGTACATATATGCAATTCATAGTATACCCAACTGCAATAAAGCTTGAAAGGATATATTGACAAAAATGAACTATATTAATTATTAAATACTACAGATTTATTGTGATATGGAATTTGCCTATATGAAATCCCCAAAATGGGATTTATATCTATATGACCCCAAGTGTTGTTTTCAAATTTACTTATAAAATAAATCAACATCATGTCAGAAATCATGATACAAGGCTTCTTTCTCAAACCGAGTCTTTACCTGCTCCCAGTTCCTTTTCCACCTAGGATAATTCCATTACATTTTTCTGACCCAAGGAAATAATGAACAGTCTCCTCTACTTTGTCAGCACTAGCATGGGTCTGCATATTCAATACTTCAGCAAGCATCGAGCCGTGAAAGATATATTTGCTTTATGGAGGTATTCCATCCATTAACTTGGCATCAGGGAGGTGGTAGAACTATATCTCTCCCCTATCCCATTCCTTTATTCATGATAATAAGGTCATTACTTTCAACTTTTTGTAAACTGCATATAAATGCTTCTGTCCCTGTTGTGGGTGACTATCTTTAGATTCTGAGATATAATTCATTGCCATTGGGTTTTTAGAACAATTCATGTGCAACAGAGAATTCTAACTTAGCATCCAAGTCCATAAGTTATTTTAATTTCTTACTAAAATAATGATCCTTGTTATCATTGAATGATTCCAAGAATCTTCTCAGACTCTTACAAAATATTTTTCCCAGTGATCTATTCCAATTTTTCTCTTTTTCCATTTCTTCTGACAGTTTTCATCCCTGTGGGTATAGACCTATTCTGTGGAGCACACTTTGGTTAGCTTATTTCAATTGAGATTTGACCCAGCCCATTTGAGAGGGGTCTTAATCCTTCACTGGAGTCCTTTATAAGAGGATAAAAGGCAGAGACATTTGAAGAGAGATTAGAGACAGATAAATGTCCCAGAGATTCTAAGAGAGGACCCACAGATTCTCAGAGAGAAAGCCAATAGGACAAAAAGCTGAAATCAATGAGACCCAGGAGTGAAGAAAAGGCAGACACCAGCCATGTGCCTTCTCATATGACAGAGGAACCTCAGATGCCAGCAGTCTTTCTTCAGAGAAGGTATCCTATTGCTGATGCTTTGTGTTGGACATTTTCATGGCCTTAGAAATGTAAAATTGTAAGCTAATAAACCTCTTTTGAAAAAGCCAACCCATTTCTGCTATATTGCCTTTGGCAGCTTTAGCAAATAGAAACAGACCCCCTGTATTCTGCCAGCCTAAATACATCCTCCTTTTCCTCCACAGCCACATTCTGAGTGTCTGTTCATTAAGACCTGCTGCGTGATGAACCCAGATTTGGAGGGGTGGGGTCTCATCTTTAATTGGCACCCACCATGTAGACTTTTTCAATTTGCTAAAGCTACTGAAATGCAAAGTTAATCATTGTGGGTAACATAACATTGAACAGGTGTCTGGAGAATTTAATTAATTTCTTATCTGTTTACTACAACCTTTATGATTATATTCTTTAAGATACATGTAGCATGGTGCCTCCAAGTCTGTGGCAGTAGATGAGAGAACACAATCATGGTAAATATATAGCTTAATTAATGTCTATACATGACTGGGTACATGTCCTACATTTTGCTTCTCTGTGACACTAAAACTTAAGTTCATAGCTTGCTTACAGTTTCAGAGTTACATTTAAAAAGTACATTAAAAGTACCTAATTATAGAAATGTAGTTAACTAAAAGTCATTTAAAGAAAAATGCATCCAGATTTCTGTCTACATGTCCTCTAAACCATGGAGATGATTTATTCTTTCCTCAAATATAATGCAAAATTACTGGAAATGTATGAACAATAAATATTTTATATTTACTCTTTATTGAGGAAAGTATAGTTAGAATGTGTAACAGATGATGAAAAACCAACTTAAATGTGCACCAAAAAAGCTAAAGAGATTTGCCTTAAAGAAGGATACCTGTAATTGATTAAAATATATCTGCAGATAGGCAGTTCTCTTTGGGGAAGATTACACATGTTTTAGAAAATATGTTAAGTAAGAAAGGCAGTAAGATGATGAATCCTGAGAGCAAAAGTAACCCCACAAAGACCTGACTCAAAAGTACCCTTGCAAAGAGGTCTGAATTTAATTGGATCAGACCATAAAGCAATTTGTCTCCACAGCATGACAAGAGAGAAATCAGTCAGCAATTAGTGGAACCTAAGTGCTGGGTGTGAAACTAACAGAAGCAGAGAGTTTAATGGAGAGCTCCTGGAAATACATAGTCAAACTGAGTCTTGCTAAAACTTCTGTCATCTTGATATGACTGTGTAAATGCCCAAAGCTGCCTCCTCACACTATGGGAGAAATAGACCATTAATATAGGCCAGACAAGTAACTAAAAAACGAAAACAACAAAATAGTACCAACAAAAAGACCCAGGGATGGTTAGTATCTACAGTTGCTACACTGCATTTTAGAAAACGCTCTAGTTTTCAAGCAAGCATTATGATGCATTCAAATAAACAGGAAATTGTAAACTATACACAGGAAAAAAGCAGAAGATAGCAGAAAGTGTGGAAAGTCCCAAATGCTGGAATTACCAAAGGCTTTAGAACAGTCATGAAAAATATATGTTTAAAGAACTAAAGAAAATCATGTTTAAAGAAGTTAAGGGAAGTATGACAATAATTTCTCATAAAAAAGGAAATCAAAATAGAGTTAGAAATTATAATAGAAGAACCAAATTAAAATCATGGAATTGAAATGCATAATAACTGAAATGAAAAATTCACTAGAGGGGCTCAAGAGAAGATTTGAACTGACAGATGAAAGAATCCAGAGACATTAAGTAATTTAAAGAGTCAAGAGACAAATGAATGGAATAGAAATTAATCCTTAGAGAAATGTGGACACCTTGAATCAGACTAATATATGCATAATGGGAAGATCAGATGGAGAGAAAGGAGCATAAAAATATTTAAAAAAATAATTATTAAAAATTTCCCAAATTTGATTTATTTAGTGTTCAAGTTTCAAAAGCTCATGAGCCTCAAGAGGAATAACTGCAAAAGATCCACATCCAGACACACTATAGTCAAAGTATGGAAAACTAAAGACAAAAAAAAACATTCTGAAAGTATTAAATAGAATGATTCATCACATACAAAGGATCCCCAAAATATTAGCAGTTATCTGATCATCAGAAACAATGGTGGGCAGAGACAGTGGACATTATTTCAAAGTGAAGAAAAGGTATATTGATTTATTAAACAATAATCATATAGCAAGTGTGCTGGTATGAATCTGTTATATACCCCATAAAAAGTCATATTCTCTTAATCCATCCCTGTGGGGGCAGACATTATTGGGCGGGACCTTTTGAGGAGGTTGTTGCCATGAAGAGGTGACTCACCCAATTCAAGGTGGGTCTTAATCCCCTTGCTGGAGTCCTCCATGAGAGGATAAAAGACAGATGAAACTAAGAGATCTCAGAGTTGAGAGAGTTTAGAGAAGCTAAGAGAGAAAGAAAAAAAACCCAGGAGAAGCTAAGAGAGACATTGTTGAGAAACATTTTGGAGACAAATACAGATACCAGAACCAGGAAAGAAGCTAATGGAGAAATGCCCAGAGACATTTTGGATAGGAAGAGTGCCATATTGAAACCAGATCTCAGGAGAAAAGAACAAGAAGATGCTGGCCATGTGCCTTCCTGTGTAACGGAGGAACCCCAGATGTCATAGGCCTTTCTTCAGAAAAGGTAGTGTCTTATTGATGCTTTAATTTGGATATTTTCACAGCCTTTAATTTGTAACTTGCAACTTAATAAATCCCCATTTTTGAAAACCAACCAATTTCTGGTATATTGCATTCCAGCAGCATTAGCAAACAAAAACAGCAAGCTAAATTATCTTTCAAATATGAAGTTTGAATAAAGATAACCTCAGATAAATGAAAATAGAGAAATCATTGTTAGCAGAACATTTTTAAAGGAATATTAAAGAACGTTCTCCAGATTTCAGAAATTAATTTGAAGCCACATTTAGAGAAAAAAAAAAAAAAAAAAGAAAATAAAAACAGTCAAAGTAATTACATAATTTTAAAAGAGTATAAAAGCAATGTCTTCTCCCTGCTTTTAATTGATTTATGTATTGGACTTATATCATTGAGAAATGCAATATATTTGTTAATTTCAGAACAGAGTTGATACATGGGAGCAAAGCTGTATTGTTATAAGGAAATGACACCAGAGGTGATTTGAATTCACATAAACAAATAAAGAGAACTGAAATGGCAAATGAGGCTCATATGAAAAATTATAAATATATATTGTTCTCCTTTATTCTCTCAGCCTATTTGAAAGTTATGAAATCACATTAAGTAATAATTTTAAAAGTGCATTTTTGGCTATAAAACTAGAAAGATGTAATATGCATAATAGTAATCATGTCACAAAAGGAGGGAAGAGGGAATAGAGCTATATAGGATTAACATTTCTATATCTCTCTGGAGTTAAGTTAGCATAAATCTGAAATAATTTCTGTTATGTTAAGATATAAATAATACACCTTAGAAGAATGTTACTAGTGATAAAATGTGATATCGCATAATGATAAGAGGCAAATCATGGGACATGTATAATAATTATAAACATATAGTAATTATAAACATAAACAAAAGAGCCCAAAATGACATTAAAAAAAACTGTCATAATTAATGGAGAAGTAGACAATTCAGCAATAATAGTTGGAGACTTTAATACACAACTTTCATTAATGATAGAACAATTAGGCAGAAGAGCAACAAGAGCAAGAAGAACAGCACTATAAACCAATAATCCTTAACAGTCATCAACAAAACACACATCAATAGCAGAATACACATACTTTCTCAGGTGCACATGGAATATTCTCCAGAATAAATAATATGCTAGTCCACACAATAAGTATCAATTAATTTACAAAGATCATAATCATAGACAGTATGTTCTCCAGTCAAAATAGTATTAAATTAGGAATAAACATGTTACACAAAGAATTTGGGGGAATGTACAAATATGTGGAAATTAAATAATACATTTCCCAATAACCACTGTATCTAAGAATAAATCAAGAGGGACATTACAAAATAATAAAATGAATGAAAATGAAGACTCAATCAACTAAAACTTTAGGGATACAGCCAAAGCAGTGCCTGAAGGGAAATATTCATCTGTAAACACCTATAATACAAGGAGAAGAAGGAACCCATATATGTAATATAATCTTCCACATTAACACAGAGGGGAAAAAAGTGAACTGAACTTAAAGCAAGCAGAAGGAACAAAATAATAGATGAGAGAAGAAATCAATGAAATAGAGGATAGAACCACAACAACAACAAAAAAAAGGAAAATCAAGAAAACCTAAATTGTTTCTTTGAAAATATCAACAAAACTGACAAAGCTTTACTACTCAAGAACACAATGGCCAAGAACACAATGCAGAAAATTCAAAATAGTGAATGCAAGAGAGAAAGAGGGAATACAACTACAGAGCTTACAGAAATAAAAAGAACTGTAACAGAATGCTATGAAAAACTTTATGCCAACATATTAGATAAACTAGATGGAATGGAGAAGTTCCTACAAAGACACAACTTATTAAAACTGATGCAAGAAGAAATATACAGTCTGAATAGAGGTATAATAAATAAATAAATTGAATTATAACAATAAAGATATTGAAAAGCCAAAGCCCAGCTGGCATCACTGGTGAATTCTACCAGCTATTTAAATAAGAATGATTAATCACATTTAAACCCATTTGGAAATGTTCATATAATTAAAAATAGAATATTTATGTACTTATTTAAAATATTTATGAATGATATTTCTGTATTTTATGTTATACAATTTGCTAAATGTCTCTGGAGCAATGAACAAATAATGGTGATTTTAGGTGGTATTATTTTGTTGTCATTAATACAACTGATACTACTATTTAACTTTGAATAATATTGTAAGTTCCATTTAATACACATTTTCTTTAGGACTTTGGCATATTACTTTCCCATCAATGTGAACAAAGGGTTTTTCTGTTTTTCCTTGAAGATTCATTTCCAAATAGTAACATATTTTGAGAGCTGCATAATTAGGTTTCTTATCTTATCTACTTAAAGGATGACATGATGCATTATATCAAAAAATACATTTATACATAGTATCTTTGTGTTCCTCATCTTGTACTGTTATGCTTTTCTTTATTGCATTCATTCATTGTAGTAGGATTTTATAGAGTATCCATGCATATATCTTATGGAGAGTTTATAAATTAATTACTATATTATTTTCCATTAATTTATGTATGCAACTATTTACCTGAATGTATAGTATAAATGAACATTTTATGCATTTAAAGCTTTTAATAGGATATTCATGAATTATGAGCATATTTTGGAGACACAATTTTAGAACTCTATTGTTATTAAGTCTTTTCACATTTAAAATATATTTTAAAATATTTTGTTGCTTCAGGAAAATTTGACAATTCATACTTTTTCCTATGAAATTTCAAATGTGCTATTATATAATTGCACATAGTATTATTGCAACATTAGTATAACACAATTACACAATGCTACTGTTTTTTATCATAATTAGAAGTATTTAACCTCATAACTCATGCTTCAGTATCACAATTTTCACAGTATTAGAATTGAGAATTGTTTTAGTAATTAGTTGTTGTATAAAACTTACTGCTAATTTTTAATTAATTTCCATCTGTATTTTCTTTCATTTTCAAAAAAAATTAATCTTGAATTTTCAATGTTTGGAATTGCACATTTAATTCCAATATTTTCATTCTTACTTAATTGTTAGTGTGACCTATTTAGAGTGATTAGTTGCATACCACAAAGTGTGTCATTTGCCCTTGGACTCCTCTTATTTATTTGGGGGCTGATAAAGAGTGAATTTTGTCATCTCACACCTTCCCCTATTAGATAATGGAATTTTATGGCATCATTTGTTCCTATGAATCCTGTTTATAGCACTTCCTTAGAGTAGAACACCCTCCCCCACATCTTCTCTCTCCTAATTCCTGTTTATCGGGAGGTGCATTGGAAAGGATGTAGATAAATATTTCTGATGAAGCTGAGTTGAAGGAAGAGAAACTTAAGTCAGCTTAAAATATCCTGTCTTCATAGCAGAAGATCATTGTTTCACATTTTCCCATACAGATTCTGAATATCTGTTCAACAGAATGGGGAATAAGAGGAAGGTGCTAACAGAGCCCTTTTCAAAACAGTGAAAATCATGAAGAATTGTTTCTAGGTCTCAAAAGTAGGGCCCATTTAATTGCAGGTTGCTGTGCATTTTTCTTTAGGTTAAGTTATTTTCAAGTAGGATTTAAATATTCTATCTGAAGCTAGCTATATATTCTTTTAAAGCAATGAGCAAGGCCTGCCTTTTTTCTTTCTTCCTTCCTTCCTTCCTTTCTTCCTCTCTCCCTCCCTCCCTTCTTTTCTTCCTTCCTTCTTTCCTTCCTTCCTTCCTTCCTTCCTTCCTTCCTTCCTCCCTTCCTTCTGATACTGTAAGAAAACATGGTCCTAAATAGGCCCACCTGATCCCACAACAAACTGAGAAACAAGTTTCTTTGCTTTGGAGAGAAGGTGAGTTTATTGAAGATGCATCAATAAGGAACTGGAGGGGGTAAAAAAAAAGGCCATAATCAAGAAGAAAGCAGAAGGGGTAAAAACAGAAGCAAGAAAGCTGTTTGGTCATATTCTCCTGTTATCTGGAAGTCCTCCTCTCATTTAGGCTTGTTTTTTAAGGTACTGCTTTTGAGACCATATGGTTACATCCCTCATATCCTACTGCAGGCAATGCTGGGAAAGTTCCTGGGAACAGAGAATAAGTTTTTGTTTTTGTTATTGAGATTAGAGCAACAGCAAGTTACTTTAACAAGGGCTTTTTATGCTTCCAATAACTCAAGGCTGCTTGAGTGAAATGATTTTAATAAACAGTTTTTTCTTCATTGGCTATTGAAGTCTCTACTAAGCATTTTCCAGCTAAAGAATTATACTGAATATTTTCTACTTATGCAGCTAACAAATTCCCCCTTTTTATGAGACATTTTCTTATTTTTAAGAAACAGTATCTTTTGAGCATTTTTATAAAAGGGAAAGTGGGCAGAGTTCTTCTTTTTTGTAACTGCTTCCTGCTGAGCAAGGGCAAGGAGGTTTTCTTATGTTAATCTGGAAGATGCTCTGGACATAAACCCAAAGATATAATACAGGCAACAATAAGACAAACATATGGCAAGCAGAATAAAAACCATGCTAGTAAGGGCTATTCTTTATTTCATAGCAAATTCATTAACCACTCAGAAAATAAGTCCAGTTTACTATAAGATTTAACATGATCAATATCATTCTCCATATGATTTAATATTGAAGATCTTGTTATATTGATTTGGTATATATGTGCAGCACTTAATGCTAATGAATACACAAGATTTTTCCTGAGCTGTATTTGGTGTTAAGCTTACAATACTATATATGCTGTCCCCACATAGAAGCAGGCTTTAGTGTTAATTATGTTTTTAGGTTTCAACCACATCACTCTGGCAATGATAGCTCCAGGAGGTATGTTCTTTGTATAGTTGTTATAGCACAGCATTGTTGTTTCTCTGGAAAACAGTACAGTGGGTTCCAGGGTTCCAATTGGACTGTCTCCCAGTGCACTTTGGCACCAAGCAACAGAGCCAGTCTGGAGGCAGTGTTCACTGAAGGGCCAAAGTGTCCATAGTAAAAGGTGTTTTCAGTAACAGCATGTTCCCATCTACTTCTGGAGCATGTTCATGTGATGTGGTTGATGCCTGTCTAGTTCTAGGAACCACAGAAATCATTCTAGCAAATAACTCAGATGGAGAGACACTATGCACAATAGTAGGAGCTTGGTTTAAACATGTAAACACTTTAATTAAAATAGAGATCTAGCATTTTTTTTCTTTACAATTTTACTAGGGTTATGCTATTTAATTGGTAGAACATAATTTATATACTTGCCTTGCTTTTTGTAAGTTGATTTTTGTTGTTGAATATGAGGCTCTGACTTGTATTTGACTGCAAGCACTTTCAAAGAAGCATTAGAGTAAAACAATGTAACTGACAAGGAAATTTGGCTGTTTCTGTGGCATATAACATTTTTTAAAAAAATAACTAAAACTATAACTAGCAGTGCTATATTGTTTAACATTATGCAGATTAGTAACCAAAAGAATGCTAGAAATTTTAAATTTTTAAAACATTGTCTAAATATTTCTTATGCAACTTACAACATATTACATGAACTTAAACTTTTTTGCACTTCATTTTTTTTTTTTTGAAAGTGAAAGAACAAATTCTTTGCAACTCTTGGGAATAAAAAGATATTCTTTAGAGATTTATCTTGAGAAAAAAAAATTAAAAGTTGTTAGATTTGAAACTGTTTGGTTTTTTATTTAACTAAATTAAGGAAAAGATTTAGTTCTTTCAAAAGTGGAAGACAATATCCTTAAACAACCAAGGACAGAATAAAGTTAACATAAAGTACAAAAGGTTATTTTGATAAAACACAGATTTTCTTCATATTTACACTGATTATTAAAAAATTTTTATAACCTCTTACTAAAAAGCAGCTTAATGGTTCAAGGAAATGCAGGATACTGATTACGTGCTTCAACCTGGCGGGCCTGGGCCGGGGGACCGGATCCACCCCTGGGGAGGGTAGTGGGTACGGGTGACAGCGCCCTCCACAGCCCCCCGGGCCTGAGAAGGTGAGGCCGGAGGCAGGCCCCAATTCCTCACCCAAAACCAACCGTTGGAGGAAGCTTGCCGGGTAAGACCGCCTCCCTCGTCTAATCACTCAACCCCTCCGTTACAATGCAACGTCCCCTACTGCCAGTGCGCATGCACCAATCATTGTGCAACACCCAACAACCAACCTCCGCGCCCTCTCAGAACCAATCCAAGCCTTTAACCTCTACAGCTACCCCGCCCTCTAGACCGCCCGTTATAAGCTTGTACTCTCCCCTAATAAACTCTCTTGGTTTCTTCACCCTAAAAAGAAACGTGTCCCGCCTGTTCCTTTCTCGCCGCCCTCCATACTTTGCACGCCTCCGCCGGGGACCTGGCCAAGTCCCCCGCCTCGCCCTCGCCTCCGGGAAAGAGCCCCCGCCGCCGGTACCCTCCTAGCAATCCTGAGAGCCTAGGACTTAGCAACCAGCCGCCACCCCCCCCAGACGAATCAATTGCGACCGCAAGGAAACTTTTTTTTTTTTACTTGTAAAGATAGAAAACTAAATTTTTCTTTGATAAGGCTTAAAAAAATTTTTAAGATAGACCCATCAACTCTTTTCTGGGCAAAATTACTTTCTTTATTTCCTTTAAATAAACGCACATTTTTTATTTTATATTAAAAGTTACCAAAATAATTTTGGAATTTTTTTAAGCAAACATTTTGCAACATTCATTTACCATTAGACTCAAACTTGTTAGAATAATGCTAAATATTTAAAACACTTTATTTAATGCATTTTGAAACAGTAATAATCTTTTGACAAGTATTAGTGGAACATATTGATATTACATTGCTCCCCCTTAAAAAAATTAAAAAAAAAAAACATGATTTAATTTTTCATGAATTTTGAAATTCAAGAAAGTATTTTGTCTTCTCACTTTTGTTAAGTTGTAGGCATATTAGCTTTATGTATATGTCTGTTACTATAGGGTACTGAATGAGGCTGAAGCTGGGAATAAACTTCACAATATTGTATAACAGTTATTAAATCAGAATATTTGAGAGGGATTCTTAGTGTTTTTGCTATTTGCCATCCCATGGATGTTCCTCTATGCCCACCTTTTTATGTATCATAAGGCAGCCTTCTCTGCAGGTGTGGGATGTATTAGAAGGACATGGTCTAAGGCATTTTCTTTGTGGCTCCTAGAAGAAATTTTTCTAATTTAATTAGTTGCCTGGCAAAGCATTTTCTTATAACCATAGTTCTATTTACTGGCCAACAGGGCTGCTAAAGAGACTTTGTGCTGGTGCCATGGTTTGTCTTTTTACACCACAAATCTCTGTCTTTGTTAGAAAAGACCTGAGCCTTACCAGGTTATGGTTCAGTTGGTTTGGGCTTTTCAATTAACCTCCCACTCAAATAAGAGTATAGGGACAAACAATATTTTAATTGTAATGAGCACTTAATACAAGAATTCAAATTTAACATATATTATTGATGGAGCACTTAAGGTAAAAGGAACAAGTTTATAATGCAAAAATAAATTGATACATTACCAAGCCTGGGTACTTCTTTCCCTTCAGGATGTAGTTGGGTATGAGATCAGAAGACCCATCCTGTTTAAATTATAGAGTATTTATAGAACCTTGATTTAGGATACATTCAATTAAGTCATTTTATTTTCATGTTTGAACCGTGGGTGAGTCCACAATAATGGAGGGTATTCACAGTGTTATCAGAGATCAAACTTAACTTTGAGTGTCTGCAAATCTTTACTGAAAATATTTCTACTAATTAAGCTATGACTTTTATAAGAACAATATAACACACCTTTTACTTATATAAAAACTAAAATTTAGAAGAGAAATTACTATTACTCGTATTTAACTCATTTCATTTTGTAATTAGTTTAACCATTGTATCATGTTGATAAGTATACATTTGATCACAACTCTATTCAGCTTTGTTACATTACTTATGATTTATTTATGATTGAAATAACAGCTACAGCCTTATTCTGTTTTCTTTTTTTAACACAGAGGACAAGATGATTATATGTCATCTTTACCTAAGAAGGTTGAGAAGGGCATTCTGCTTTCCTGAAAATATTCACAGCTTTTAACTGTTTAGCTTCTCCCATAGTAAATCTTCTAATATAGGGTTTGAAGGGTATGAATGATGTGTCCCAGTTATAGTAAGGCTTTTCACTTTTTCTCATTTGGAAACTGTACTTGAGTGTTGTGGAGTAAAATTCTATTAAATATGCTTCTATATCAGAACGAATAACTGGTTCTTTATCATGAGAACAGAAAGCATCAGGTGGTATATGAGAGCAGCATAGAGAGAAGTCAGAGTGCTCATTATTAGACTCCTCAATAGAGATATTATCCTTGATATTGGTTTGACAATTTGCACTTCTGCTAATTTTTAAATTGTATCAGTTATTTCTTGATGTTCTAGCAATTTCAGGTTTTTGGAAGGACTGTTTGGCCAGGGTCCTTTTTCTGACTTCTTAATTCTAAAAACTGACAGGCCAGCACTTCTGTATCATTATTTCTTTTATCTAATTGCACTGGAAGTCCTGATACTAAGACAGAGGTGAAAGTCCATGTATTTTTTAACTGTAAGTTTTTCTTTAACTTGCAGATTTCTCTTCCTTGAGACAGTCTGCCCTAGCTAGCCATACCACACTAATGGCCAGTCAACTGCAGCTGCAGCTCATCTGTTATTTTTACTAAATTTCATAATCCTTTGTGCTTGTAATACAATTTTAATTGGATAATTATAAGAGGAGTCCCATCTTCTGGTCATTCTGCACCTTTGCTTAATTTATATTGTGACTACACAGAGCTGCAATAATGTAATAACAATTTTTTTAATGACACTCTTCAAATTTAGACCAATTATTAACAGGGAGATGTAGCCAGCACACTTTAAGAGTTTCCCATGGATGGGCAATATCAACAGAAATCACAAAGATAGAACATCAGAGTAGGAACTCCTCAAATCCAACTGGTTCCTCACACATATGCAAACTGCACAAAATGCACAAAACTCAAAAGGAAAAGCACAAATCTGGGGTCATGGATAGTGAGCCTCAAACCCACAGAGTCTACATGCACAATCCCTAGATAAACTCAATTAGCCTTTTCACACAATATGCCAATTGATACAAAAGGAAGCAAAGTGAACACAACAAAAAAAAGATTACATAATTACCCAGCACAGGGGAAGTCTCAATTACAAAGTCACCTTCACCCAGATGTGTCTGGTGTCTGTTGGTAGCAGCTGTCTCCACCAAGACCCTCCAGTACTGAACCTACAGGAGTAATTCCTGGGCAGCTACTAGGCACAGAGCTGAGGGAACCAGGGGAGCCCTGCAGCCAACAAGACACAGATCAGAGCTGCACTAAAGGCAGCAGGGGGTCCCTTCATGGTCATGAAATTGATACCATTAGAAAACACAGTCCTAAACAGTCAGGCCCACCTGATCCTGCATCCAACAGAGAAACACTTTTCTTTGATTTAGTGAGAAGGTGAGTTTATTGAAGATACATCAACAAGAACTGGAGGGAAAAAAACTTTCCAAGACCAGTTCAGAATGAGAAGAGTTGTTGGGACTTTTATAACAGGCAAAGAAATGGCCAGAACACAGAAGAAAGCAGAGGGAAAAAAATAGAAGAGTGAGACCTCTTTGGTCAGGATCTCCTGCTATCCTGAAGTCTTCCCCTCATTCTAGTTTATTTTTCAAGAAGGTACTGCTTATTAGACCATATGGTTACATCCCTCATATCCTACTGCAGGCAATGTTGGGAAAGTTCCCGGGAACAGAGAAAGTTTTTTGTTTTTGTTGATATTAGAGCAATAGCAAGTTATTTTAACAAGGGCTTTCTATGATTAGAATAACTCAAGGCTGCTTGAGTGAAGTGATCTTAATACATAGTTTTTTCTCTATTGGCTATTGAAAACTCTACTAAGCATTATCCAGCTAAAGGATTATGTTGAGTATTTTCTATTTATCCATCTATCCTTTCCTTTCCTTCCTTCCTTCTTTTCCTTTTTTCTTTCATTCCTTCTTTCCTTCTTTCCTTCCTTCTTCCTTCCTTCTTTCCTTTCTTCCTTCATTCATTCCTCTCCCCATCTTCCTCCCTTCCCTTCCCTTTCATTCATTCATACAGTCACACCTCACAGTCTTCCTGTGCTTGGTATATGCAAAAGAGTGAACATATGGACATGAGAAAATTAGAGAAAAAAACAAAGATTATAAAAGAAAATGTTTGAATGTAGAAAAATACAAAAAAAAATGGAATTTAAAAATAACTGTGAAATCTATGAAAAGCCTTTTCACTTGAAGCCTGTCCTCTCCCCTTTCCTTACTGTATTTCCTTTTTTCATAGTTCTTACTAAGGATTCTGTAATTTACTTATTAATCATGCTCACTCTTTAAAGTTAACTCTACCATGGCAGGAAACTTTATGTGCTTTATTCCCTTGGGTATACAACCTAGAACAAAGATTTTGGCTTGTTTGTGGTTTATTTGTGATTTGGAGTACAGATTTAATAACAATTAGTGTTTCTTTGATAATAACACCCTTTTGATTGAGTCCTGAAGGACTTGTTTCACCTGCTGGTTCCTTAACGTGTAAATGAAGGGGTTCAGCATGGGAGCAACAGAGGTGTTCAGTACTGCTACACCTTTGCTCAAAGCCACACCTTCTTTTGCCAAAGTTTTGATGTACATGAAAATGCAGCTCCCATACAAAATGGAAATCACAATCATATGGGAGGAACATGTGGAAAAGGTCTTTTTCCTTTGCTGGGCAGAGGGAATCTTCAGAATCGTTCTAAGGATGAATGCATAGGAGATAATCACCAAGGTCAAAGTTACCATGAGTGTGAATACCGCTAAGAAAAATGCCATGAGCTCCAGGAATGCTGTGTCTATGCAGGAGATCAGCAGCAAAGGAGAAGAGTCACAAGCAAAGTGGTCAATAATGTTGGAGTCGCAGAAATCCATTTGGAGACCCACGATCACAGGGGGAAAGATAATGAGGAATCCAGCCAACCAGGAGCTGATTACAAGCCTTTTGCAGACTTTGTTGCTCATTATACTTGTGTAATGCAGAGGTTTGCAGATAGCCACATAGCGATCATAGGACATAACAGCCAGAAGAAAAATTCTGTTGCTCCCAGAAGGATTAAAAAAAATACTTGAGTCATGCAAGCATTATAGGAAATGGCTGTGTCTCCTGTAGCAATGCTGATCAGAAATCTAGGAATACAGACTGTTGTGAATGAAATTTCCAAGACAGAGAAATTCCTGAGGAAGAAATACATGGGAGTATTTAAAGAAGTATTTGACAGTGTTAACATGATGATGATCAAGTTTCCACTTAAATTCAATAAATACATGAACAACAAAAAGAAAAATATCAAAATTTGTAACTCTAGGTCATCCGTTAGTCCTAGAAGAATGAACTCTGTAATTGACATCTTATTTGGCATGCTAAGCTCTGAATTATGGTAGGAAAAAATAAAAGGAGATATCTCTTCATTATATAATTTTGAATACTTTTAGGTGCTTATATTCTGCATAAAGAATAAGAAAAGATGAATTTAACAGCAAATGGTAAAATAGCTATCCCTCACAATTACAAGCCCTTTTTACAATCTGTTTGGTAGTGAAAAGAATAATTACTTATGCTACATTAAAAATATAGATTTTTATTCTCAGCTTTGTTACTCCCCTAATATACATTTTCATTGCTTCACTCATAGAATGTGCCTTTTTACAGTTATTAAAATGGGTAACAATGATAAATATTTAGTTTACTTCTTTGTGCTATGAGGAAGATTAGACAAGTATTGAAATACACAGTATTTTGTTAACTTTAATGACCACAATCTACTGGATGGAAATTTTGTCCCTGGAAAACTTTTTTTGAGTTACAAGTCAATTTTTCCCTAGTGAAATTTGGTTTCTATACATAGTAAAAAAGAAAATACACTATTTATGGCAAATCAATTGAACCCCAGCCCTTCTTTCCTTTATGCAAAATTACCCCATTTATTCCTATTCTGACTAAATTTGGCATAACATAATGCCAATTATTATTAATAAACAAAGCCATAGTGATAGAGTTCCAATTGGACTTCTCAAAAATGATGATCTCAGATGAATTTCTTTAAGAGTAAATATATTACTTCAGAAGGTTGAATGTATTTTTAAAGCTCTGCTTTCAAAAATAATAACCTGATAGTTATTGTTTTGTACAGTGTATATTCCATGGATGTAATAGGTAAAATACAGATATTAGAATGCAGATAATAATAAAATAATAATGATACCTTATAATTTAAATCATTATTATTACTATAGTAAAATATCTATATATCCCTTATCCTGTGCCCAACAATTCTCTGGGTCTGACCTATTAAAAGACTCTTTCTGCAGGTGAGGAAATTGAGGTACAGAGTGCTTATATATTGCCCAATTTCACATAGGTAACATAGGGCAAATATTTTAGCATTGCTGTTTGCCTTCCACTGTGCTATTTCAGTGCCTAACATGCACTGAAGCTCAATTTTATCTGATGAATCAAAGACTGAATTAATGACTGAAAAAAATTATGCCCAGCCCTAAGTAGGACTGCCCTCAGGATTCAAGGGTTTGTTTTTGATATATGAGCTTGGCTTCTGTATTTATCTACCAAATATTCTGAATGAGTCCATCCTGACTGATACAGATACCAACAGTGAGATTTGTCAACAAAATGAAAAGTCCAGGAAACACAAATCCTAGGATTATAATGAAGCAGATGCTTAAAATCCTGAAAGATATTTACCTGGAAAGCTTTGTATGGTCTACTGCTACCAGTTCTAAGAAAAGAGAAACAGTCTTTGTTATTTTTCAGTGAACCAGGAGGGTGATCTGTTTAATTAACAGAGTTAGAGTGTAAGGTATTAGGCAGAGTGCTGTTGATGATGGAATGGGGTATGCATCCTGTGCCTGGAATAACTGTACTGTCTTACCAGATGAAGTCTGGCTGAGAAAGTGTACCTGACTCCCTCCTGAGGCAGGTATTATCAATTTCTGAGCTCATTGCTCACAAACTTTGGAAGATACAGGCTGAGAAAATAATGCAAGAATGGATGAAATGACCTCAGTTTGCACTGCAATGAAATAAGAGAAAGCAACTGTTAGAGTTCTATGATCTGAAAGATAACATATCAATGTAGGTAAAGGGATGAGACCCCACTATGGATGCTTCATCTGCAAAGGCAGTGAGGACAAAGAGCTGTCCCACAGCAGGAGGTCAGCAGGTGCCAGAGAGAAGCAGGAGATGCAGATTGCTTACCCTCAACCAATGTCATAGTAATCACAGGTGTCCCCTGCCACCCAGAGGCCACCTTGGAAAGAAAGGTAGGGAGGAAAAACTCAAGAGAAGAGGAACAGATCTTTCAGAGGATTTGAATAGATTGAATATTTACCAAAAGATTAATTAACACAAAATAGAGTGTTGTAGCCTGAAAATTATGAATATTTTGTTTATGGGCAAGGTACATTTTTTTCTGGCAATAATAGGACTGGAAAATCCAAAGCAAGATGAAATTGGATTTGGAAAACAAATAATCTACATTTTTTTCACAACCAATTTGTAGTATGAAAATTTTGACCCTCTTACCAGTATTGTCACACCTAATTTACAAGTGAGGAATCTCACACTAAGAAATATTCAAAATAATAATGATCATATAAATCATGCATTTCAAGGTGCCACTTTCTAGGAAACAGGTAAGTTCCACATAGAACACTCAAAGAAAGTAGCAGTTCTGCCTCTTGAGAGCTAAGTCCTAATCTAGGGCTACAAACAGACTTCAGGTGGAAGATACGGAGAAAACACTTATCCAGTCCTAAGGAACCAGTTTATAGATTTTCCAGGATTGTGGAATTTCAGATATTGTAGTCCATTATTCTCACAATTACAGACACATGGCAATTAAGAAAGAGAGAAAGAAAGAAAAGCCAGAATGTTGTAGGATTTCCTTTGTCATATTTTGTGGCTTTGTGTAGCTCATTTTCAATTATTCCTGGTCAAAACCTGTACATTTCTCCATCCAAAGCCTGGATCCAGAGGATGGGAAACTCCAATCAGCATTCTTCTGAAAATATTTTTCTGGAATTCAAATGACATGTATTTCATGATATTTCTAATATTGCGCAGTGATGCAGGTTTTCAAAAATCTTTTGGTCAAAAGAAACAGACACATTTTATGTATTTTTAAATAAGCTAGAAGAATTTTCTCTTTTTTTTTTTTGTCAAACTCATCTAAATCTCTGTGGAGTCAGAAAAACTAGTGATCAACAGTGCAATTAATTTTGGCAAGGCTTTTTGATTGGATTCCCTAGAGAGTCATTAGTGGAATTATAGAGGAATATAGAATTCTGCCTGTAATGCTGGACTTCCCTTCAAGCAAAGGGAAAGACTGATGAAATAATGGTCTCCTGCTTGTAATAACCCCTCTCATTTTGATTTTAAATGGAGAGAGAGTGACCCTTGCTCTCTATTCTATTTAAATGAGAAAACATGAACTAAGAGGTCAGAAATTAATTGAGGCCTAGAAAGAAAATTCAATATAGGAGATTCTATAGTGCAACAAGGATGAATAAGTAGTTTACTGAGTAGTGTTGAGGTTCTCCTTTTGCAAGGCCAATAATTTTTAGTGGAGTGATATGGCCAAGTGATACAGCTTTCTTAAAATATATAGTTGTGTTGCAGCCCAAGAGGGCCATGCCAGTCCAGAGGCCAAAGAAGACAATGAGCATTTTCTGATACATGAACTTTTATTCAGGGCTTACTTACAGGGTGAGAAGTCATGGAGAGATCATGATGGCTCTCTCAGGCTGGGCAGACATCACATTCACAGAGAAGATGACCAAGTGATGCATAAAGGACAGAAAGCCTTTTATAAGGTTTAAGACAAAGGCCTTCCTAAAGGTTGGGGGAGCATAGATGCAGGAATAGCTCAGTCTGACCTGGGGGGTGGTGCAGGAAGGACTAGAATAACACTTGAACAATTACATTTTGCTCTTTTTGTGAGACTAAGAGCCTCTCACTTCCTGCCTGCTTGCATAAAGTTACATTTTAAGGTCAATTTACCTTTTTTTTTACTTTACTGTCTTAGAAAGACAGTAGGTTAAACATTTAGCTGCCTAGGTCATGCAGACTGCTGCACACCAAGGATCTGCAGACCTGTTTTGCTCAGGCCATGGGTTGCCACAAGTTGGCATCCTTATATTTAGAGAAAGTAGACAAAATATGAGATCCAGTATTAGATAATTTTAGGGTGAAATCTGAGTTTGGTCAGTAGCATACTTGATTCCAGGATTTGATTTAAATATGCTTATGATACTTTATAAGTATAAATTATATAAAATATAAAGTATTTATTATATATTATAAAGTATATTACATGGCCAGGAATGCCTGGCCATGTGTTCCATGCTCTACCACCCGAATAAAAGCTGAAGCAGTACATGCGCTTTTCATAATAGAGAGCATAAGTGGGGTTAGAAGTGATGATTATGGTTAATTTTTGCATTATTTGAATAATTAACAATTACTCAAGCTGTGGTGAAGACAAGATGAGATCTAATGGTGTGAGTCTACCTGGAGAGATTATTTTACTCTTATACCAGCATCAGTCAGGGAATTCCTGATCTGTGAATGGTAGAATACCCATTAATATTTAACCAGAGTTCAACTGCTTTCATTTCTTTCTCTTTCTTTGCTTATTTCTTTTTATTAAGAGTCCCAAAAAGGAGTGGTGAGGAACTGAATCTCTGGAAAATATCCACCTGTACAGAGTATGTCTGTCATTGTATGTGCCTGCCTCATGCATGTACCCCCCCCAAAAAAAAGTGAAAAAGGAAAAGGCTAAATTGGACTTCCTCAACATGAAAAACTTATACTCTAAAAGACACATTTAAGGGAATGAAAATCAAGCAACAGAGTGAGAAAAAATATTTGCAATCACATGTATCACATCTCCCATTCAGTATACATATAAACAACTTTCAAAACTCAAAAATAGGAAAACACATCAGTGAGTATATAACTGCAGTGAATCAAGTTACTTCATCAAAGACAATCTATAGATAGCAAATAAGCACCTTGAAATATGCTAAATATCTTAGCCATTAGGGAAATGCAAATTATTGCAACCAACTAGAATGACTGAACAAAATTCTGACAATACCAAGTACCAAGATATAGAGTAACATGAACTCTTTTGCATTGATGGAAGGACAACAAAAGGATACAGCCACTCTGGAAAACAGTGTGGAAGTTTCTTGCAAAATTAAACAATTACAATAAGACCAAACCATCCCACATCTAGTAATTTATAACAGAGAAATGAGAACTTAGTTTGGCTCAAAAACCTGTACTTGATTGTTTATAGCACTAGTCATATTAGTCAAAAACAAACCAAATTTCTTTCAATGGATGAATACATAAACAACTTTCAGACACCCATAGAATGAATTGTCCTCAGCAAAGAAAAGACACAAACTACTGCTACAGTGGAAAACTTGTATGAATCTCAAGGGCATTACATGAAGCAAAAGAAGCCAGTTTCAAAAGATTACCCTTTCTGGTATTACCGCCACTCAATTACTTCTGTGGAGAAAGGCACTTGAGCCGGTGACCAGCCAGTGATAGCAACTTACACATGTTCAGGAAAAAAAGGATGTAAATTGGGCTGTTGAAAAGCAAAGGCAGCCTTTCAAATATGGAGTCAGAAACCTGGAGTGGAGTGTAGCCAAATTCTTTTGGAGGCTACCAGGATAATAAGGGAATGGGAGAATGATATTGCTACTGTGGATACCATCAACAATGGTAAGTCCATCTTTGAGGCCAGGTTGGACATTGATTCTTCCTGGCAGTGCCTGGAGTTTTATGCAGGTGTGGCTGGATCCATGGAGGTGAACATAGCCAGCTTTCAGGAGGATCCATTGTTTATATCAGAAGAGAACCACTTGGGGTATGTGTGGGAATAGGAGCATAGAACTACCCCTTTCAAATTGCCTGTTGCAAGTCTGCTCTAGCTATAGCTTGTGGTAAAGCGATGATCTTTAAACCTTCTCCCTTCACACCTGCTTCTGCATTGCTGCTGCATGGGCCCTTCAATGTGGTGCAAGGAGGGTCTGCCACAGGCCAGTTTTGTGTCAGTATTGTGATGTGGGCAACGTCTCTCTCCAGAAGTGTGCCCACTGGCACAAAGATCATGGAGATGTCTGCTAAAAGAATTAAACCTGTTACTTTGGAGTTTGGAGGCAAATCTCCACTTATTATCTTCTCAGAATGTGTTATGGAGAATGCAGTGAAAGGAGCACTGATGACCAACTTCCTCACAAGAGGCGAGGTTGGCTGTAGTGGCAAAAGGGTATCTGTGCAAAAGGAAATTCTTGATAAATTTACAGAGGAAGTGGTGAAAGAAACCAAAAAGACAAAAATTGGAGATCCTCTTCTGGAAGATCCAAAGATGGGTCCCCTCAACAACTGACCACAGCTGGAGAAAGTCCTTGGGTTTGTTAAACAGACAAAGGAGCAGGTTGCCAAAGTGCCATGTGGTGATTTACATGTACCTGAAGATCCCAAATTAAAGGATGGATATTTCATGAGAACTTGTGTATTAACTAATTGCAGAGATGATGTGACCTGTGTGAAAGAAGAGATCTTTGGACTAGCTATGTCCATTTTATCATTTGACACTGAAGCTGAGGTTCTGGAAAGAGCTAATGATACCACTTTTGTACTAGCAGCTGGCATCTTCACTAGGGACATCCAGCGGTCTCATAGGTGGTGGCTGAACTTCAGGCTGGAATGTGCTTCATTAACAACTGAAGATTAGTCACAGGTGAAGACTATGTGTGGAGATGGGTGATGTGGCATCTGCTTTCTGAAAATCTGATGCAGTGAAACCTATCAACATGGCCATGCTGTGGAATAATGAAAATCAGCTGTCTTGACAGAGGAAGTCCAACTGAATACAGTTTTAAGTCCAGAATTTTGGTCATTCATGGTAAGTGAATGTTCAGTGTTACTCTTTATCTCAGTCATTTTCTCAAATGAAAATGTGCATAAGTACCTCTTCTATACTAATCAAGAAAGTTGTGATTTTCATCACACACCAGGATTATACTTCTTCACAGATTTGATCCACCAACAAAATTAATTCTCTAGTTTATTTTAAAGAATTTGTTCCTTTGTAAATTCTTGTGGAATCAGTTGACAAGATTTCTGCTTGTTGACATTTTTTAAGGTATGTCCTCTTGCCGTTCCACTGAGAAAGCCAACAATTGTGATAAAAACATGATTAGGGAATAGATGGGTTCAAATTCTGTAGGTATGTACACTTGCCATATTAAGCACTTTACTTCTATTCAGTGCTATGATACAGAAAATCTGTCTCCCATCCTTGAACTTGCTCTTATGGCAAAAGAGATACTTTTTAAATATATAAATTATTTATATGTTAACACAGTACACTAAAATTTAAATAAATCACTCTGTTAATCCCTTCAAAAAAGACTGTATGATTCTTTAACATGGCATACTTAAAAAGACAGAACTTAAAGGACAGAAATAGGTCAGATGTTGTCACAGGTTCAGGATGGAGGGTGTATCTGACTACAAATGGTTGTCATGAAGGACATTTTTGGGGTGATGGAATTCTGTCTCTATCAATTTGTTTACTGTGAACATTTCATATAAATAAAATCATATAATATGTAGTGTGTTGTTCCTGGCTTCTTTCACCTAGCATGTTTTCAAGGTTCATCAATTTTGTAGCATGTATCAGGACTGCAATCATTTTAATTGCCAAATAATTTTCCATTGTATAGCTTTTCCAAATTTTATTCATTCATCAATTATGAATGATGCTTCTTTGAATATTTATGTACATGCTTCTGCATAGACAAATATTTTCATTATTCTTGGGTATACACAGAGTAGAGTAGTTGGTTCATACAGTAACTAAAATTTTTTAAAAAATTTTATGGTGGTAGCACATATGTAACACACATCTTCCCATTTTTACCATGTAAACATCAATGGCAAGAATTGCATTCAGAACATTGTGCTATCATCACCACCATCCATTATCAAATATTTTTCATCACCCTGAAAAGAAAATCTGCATCCATTAAATATGAATTCCCCATTCCCCCTCCTATTGCCCCTGGTAATCTGTATTCTACTTTATACCTTGATGATTTTGCTTATTACATATATTTCAAATAAGTGGAATCATACAATATATGTCTTTCGGTGTCTGGCCTATTCATTCATCATAATTATTTCAAGATTTTTCTATGTTGCAGCATGCATCAAAATGTCATTCTTTTCTACAGCTGAATAATATTCCATTGTACATAGACACCATTTGTTTATCCTTTCATCTGTTGATGGCAACTTTGGTTGTTTCCACCTTTGGGCTATTATGAAGAATACTGCCATGAATATTGGTGTACAACCATCGGAGTCCCTGTTTTCAATTAATTGGAACATATACCTAGGAGTAGGATTATCACATCATTTTGCAGTTCTGTGTTTTAGTTTTTGAGGAGCTGCCAAAGAGTTTTCCCTAGTGGTTGTATCATTTTATGTTTCAACCAACAATGTGCAAGGGTTCCAATTTCTCCATTCTTTTTGACAAATTATTTTCCTTTTTTTTTTCCTAAATAATAAAAATCCTAGTGGGTGTGAAGGGGTATCTTTTTGTGGTTTTGATTTGCATCTGCCTAATGATTAATGATGTTGAGCATGCTTTCATTTGCTTATTGGCCTTTTGTAAATATTCCTCAAAGAAATATCTATTCAAGTTGTCAATCTCTGGCTACTCCCATTGCCCATTTGACTGCTTTTTAATTGTTTGTCTTTTTGTTGTTGCATTGTAGGTGTTCTTTGTATATTCTAGAAATTAAACATTTATCAGACATATGACTTTCAACTATTTCCTTCCATTCTGTCAGATGTCTTCATATCAAATTTAGAAAGATTTTAGCAATTAGTTCTTCAAATATTGTTTCTGCCCCTTTTGTTTCTCTTTTCCTTCTGGGATTTCCATAATGTGTATGTCAGTATGTGTTATGATATCTGCAGGTCTGTGCCAGTTTGAATGTATTATGTCCCCCCAAATGCCACTATCTTTGATGCAATCTTGTGTGGGTAGACATATTAGTGTTGATTAAGTTGTAATTCTTTGATTGAGTGTTTCCATGGGGATGTGACCCACCCAACTGTAGGTTATAACTCTGATTGAATAATTTCTGTGGAGATGTGGCCTTTCCGATTCAGTGTGGGCCTTGATTAGTTTACTAGAGCACTACATAAGCTCAGACAGAAAAGCAAGCTTGATACAGCCAAGAGGGACACGTTGAAGAATGCAAAGGAGCTGAGAGCCTAGCTGCAGCTGAGGGACACATTTTGAAGACCCCCATTGGAAGCTAACACTGACATTTTGGAGCATGCCATTTTCAAACACCACCTGGGAGCAAGTGGACACCAGCCACATGCCTTCTGAGCTAACAGAGATTTTCTGACCCCAATGGCCATCCTTCAGAGAAGGTACCCAGTTGGATGCATTACCTTGGACACTTTATGGCCTTAAGACTGTAGCTGTGTAACCAAATAAACCCCCTTTATAAAAGCCAATCCATCTCTGGTATTTTGTATTCTGGCTGCATTAGCAAACTAAAACAATGTCCATAAACTCCACTCATATATTTTAAAATCCTTTTTTTCTTCCTGCTTCTAAGACTGAATAATTTCAATTTTCCTATCTTCAGGTACTCTGATTCTTTTTTCTGACTATTCAAATCTGCTATTGAGCTGCTCTAGTGATTTTTTAAATTTCAGTTACTATAATTTAAGCTCCAGAATTTCTCATTGGTTTCTCTTACAAATGTACTGTATACTTCTTTACTGAATTTCACCTTTGGTTCATGTATCATTTTCCTGATTTCCTTTAGTTCTTTGCCCATGATATCCTGTAGATCCCTGAATTTATTTAGGGGAGTTCACTTAGCACCTTTGATTAGGAATTCCAAAGTATGATCTTACTAAGGGATGGTTTTCATATGTTTATTTGTTCCTTTGAGAGGGCAATCCTTCCAGTTTCTTTGTATGCTTTGTGATTGTTTTTTGTTGAATTCTGGAGATCTGAGTATTTTACTGTGTTAACTCTTACACATTTTACTGTGTTAACTCTTACAGTCAGATTCTTCCCCTTCTAAACTTCATAAAGTTTCCAAATTCTTTTGCTATTTACTCAGTTAATTCCAACAAGTTCTCCTGGTTACTGTCCCGGCCCACGGGACGATCAATGGAGGCTCCAAGTCCTGTGAGGGAAGAATGGTATGGGACAAAAGACACGAGGAATGACAGCAAGACAAAGATTCTGATCAAGCTGCAAATCTTTATTGAGGAGGCAGAGCATATATACTCTAGGAGAGAGGGGGGAGTGGCTAGCAAGGGCGGGTGGCGTTCTAGGATTGGTGGCTGCTGTTGCTAGGGCAGATGGCAGATGTAAGGCTAGCATAGGATTGGTGGCTACTGTTGCTGGGGTGGATGGCAGATTGTAAGGTTAGCACTCTTGGCGCGAATCTTTGGCGTGAACTACTTCCGTAAAGAAGGCTGAGGGCAACTTAAGCTGTTGTTGCATCAGCCCTAGCGGCCATGTTGCATATTTCCGGCATCGCTGAGGGTGGATTTTATACATGCTACCTTAATTGTCCCCAACAGTTACAAAATTGTCTGGGAGAAAGGTAACCTCCTATAACACTATGGCATCTTGCAAGTGACTGAGAACTGGGGAGGGTACCACCTCTAACAGGTGTGACAATTTAATAGGCTCAGGCTTGCCTATGTCCTGTAACAAGGAGGCATCAGTGGCTGTGCTATGCTATGTTTCCAAGAAGCTGGGTAGAGAAGAGACAGTCACTCACCCTGGACCTGTGAATGCCTCTGTTTCAAGTATGTGGCCAGCAATTGCCACTGTAATGGCACAGACCATGGCACTGAGAATGGCAGAGTCTTGCATCGGTAAACTACAGGCAATCTAAGGCTGTTGAGAACTAAATGGGTAGATAGATACATTAGTTCGTTACTCTGCTATGAAAAATACCACACAATAGTTTGGATTAAACAATGGGAATTGATTGGCTCATGTTTTCAGAGTACAAAATCAAGGCATCTAAAAAACTATGATTTCTTCCAAAATCTGTATTGTTCAGAGTAGGCTTCCCACAGTCCTTGGGGTTCCTTGACTTATTTTTCTGCCTCCAATAACTTGGCAATCTGTCCATTCTTGTAGCTGCTCTTCTGGTTCCTTCTGTCTTCCAGCTTCTTCCTGTGTGGCCTTCTCTAACTCACTGCATCTGAATTTATTCTACTTAGAATCCAGTAATATAGACTGAGGCCCATCATAAATCAAATAGGTCACAAGTTATTTAAAAATAAGATCTTCAAAAGAACCTATTTACAATCAGTCCACACCCACAGTAATGTGGATTAAGATTAAAAACATATCTTTGTGGGGGTTCATAATTCAATGTATCACACCAGTTGAGGTTTGCTCCTTCAAAGGTGAGAGGCTATCGAAATAGACACTGAACAAGGACATATTAGCCAAATCTCTAACAGCAGAATACATAGTTACAAAAGTAATGAAATATGTACACAATCTATTTTCAGAAACTGCAAATATAGCTAAAAGAAATTAAAGATGTAAAGTTACAGAGAGAAATCCCACATTCATGGATTGGAAGGCACTCCAATATTAAAGATTTCAGTTATCTACAACTTGATTTATAGAGTCAATGTAATCCAAATTAAAATTTCAGCAGCTGTTTTCAAAGATGTTGACAAACTGATTCTAAAATTTATATGGAAAACAAAAAACCTAAAATATCCAGTAAAATACTGGACAAATCTAGGCTAAGACTACTCATACTAAATGATTTAGAGACTTACTATAAAGCTATAATAATCAAGAAAGCATGGCATTGTCAAAAAAATGCACACTAGGATAAAAAACACATAATACACCAGAACAAATAGAGTCGAATTATCTTTGTCAAAGAAGCAAATGCATTTCAATGGAGAAAAAATATTCCTGTCAGCCAATGAAGGATTGGTGATCCATATGCAAAAATTAAAAACTGGATATAGATGTTACATGTTTCTCAAAAATTATCTTAAAATGAATTATAAACATAGATATAAAATGTAAAAACAATGAAACCTCTAGAAAAAAACAGGAAAAAACCTATGTAACATTATTGAATGAGATTTTAGATACTGCACCAGAAGCATGAAGCATGAAAGAAAACTATTGATCAGTTGGACTTTATTAAAATTAATAATGCTATCTCTGCAAACAACACTGCAAAGATAATGAAAGAAGACACAGATAGAATAAAGATATTTCCAAACATAGATAAATTATTCATATACAAAACATACAAAGAAACTCAAAAATAAGAAAATAACATAATTATAAAGTGAGCAAAATATAGAACAGACACTTCACTAAATTGATATGAGATCTCAAAAAATATGAAAATATGAATTTCATCATTTGTTTTTAGGAAATTTCTAATTAAAACAGTGAGTTAACCACTGATTTACACTTACTAGAATGGTCTGAAAAATAACAAAACAAAAACATAACCACACCAAATGCTGGTGAGAATAAGGAGCTAACAGAAACACATTCATTGCTGGTAGCAATGTGGATACTACAACAATTTGGAAGACATTTTAGAGTTTCTTAAAAGGTTTAATATAGTTTTACCATACAATCCAGAAAATGATATCTTAGATATTCATCCACCTGATTTAAAAACAGGATTCAACATGTGCAGGATTTAATGGAGGAAAAGGAAATATACAATGTAAGTCTGGAGTATGAAAGTGCTAGAAGTAAGGAAGTGCTCCAAATATACACACACAGAATGAGGGGCAGGGCAAGATGGCAGAGTGGTGAGGTGTAGAATTCAGTCTCTCCACTAGGGCAGCTCGTAATTAGCCAGGAACTGTATGAAACACTGTTTTCAGGGTCTCCAGTAACCAATCACACATCATTCACAAGATTGGAATGGGTGGAAAAGCTGAGATCTCAGTGAAATTTTTAAGTAGCTCCCCCCACCAGGGGTCTGGTGCCCCTCCCTACCCAGACCTCACAGACTGTTTTGCAGCTGGGTCCCTGAAAGGAAATAAAAAACAACAACAACAATCTTCTGGGAGCAAGAAGGGGGGCTCATCCAGCCTGAACTGCAGAATTAATTAACAAATTAATTAATTAATTTTTGAAGCTGGGTTGCCAGAGAAGAGGTGGGCTGTGGGAAGGGGGACACATGAAAGTGGGCCCCATTCCCTGGCTCCAAAAATGCTTGGTGTTTTGTTTTTTTTTCCTACATCTTGTCCCTTCTCCTTTCTCACTCTCTGACTCCTTTTACACTTCAATAGCCCCCTGGCAAGGGAAGAATTAAAACTGTTGGAGAGTAATTATCCAGATAATAGCCCAAAGCACATCCTTTTTTAACATAATTTTATTGAGATATAGTCATACACCATACAATCAATCCAAAATGTAATATCAGTTGCTCACAGTGTCATCACACATGTGTGTAGTCATCACTATGATTATTTTTAGAACATTTACATTACTCAAGGAAAGGAAATAAAAAGAAAAAAGACCCTAAACATCCCAGACACTTAACCCTCCTGCTTATTGAACACTAATATTGCAATCTATCCAGTTTTAAGTCTTACTATAGAGACAGGTTAAATAACATAGTGTAGTATTGTCAGAGAGAAATATATAGATCAGTGGAACAGAACAAAATATCCAGAAGTAGATCAATACAAACATGGGCAACTGACACTTTAAAATTTGTTATATGGTTTAATAATCATTAGCAAAGATCAATGCTACTAGATTAGAGCTCAACAACATCAGGTATTTCCTCCTGGTTATTCTAAAATGCTAGACACTATATAAGTCAGCATTTGCTCAGTTACACCTCTTGTCATTTGATCTTTCTCTTATTCATCAGGGATAGCTGGACATTGACCATTTTAACTTCTTGATGCAAAGGGGTGTTGACCTTATGAGATAGAGGCATGAAACTGGTTTATTACCTTGGAGAGACTGGTACCTCTGGGCTTCAGGGATTATCTGGCATGGGATAAATCTGGAAGCCTTAAGTTTCTGAAAAAATAAACTTAAGAAAATCTTTTATAGATACTTAGAGCCCAGTGCACTTGAATTACCTAGGGACTTCAGAAATACTCTTGGTTGGGGTTTGGCATACTGTGATAGTTTGCAGGACTCAGTTTTGCCAAATTCTATGCCACCTTAAGACAAGGGATCACTTTTCCTCCAGTTTACAATGACACATGTATCATTTCTGTCTAAAGGCTCATTGGAAGTACCTTTAGCAAACATGTATCTACCAACAATCTCTACAAAGCAATCTAGGCTTTTTCTATCAAGCACCTCACATTTCTTCCAGATTCTTACCCTTATCCATTTATAAACCCACTCCAGCATTTTGGTATTTGCATCATGCAGCACCCCGCTTCTCTGGTACCAAAATCAGTTTCAGTTTCCCAAAACTACCAGAATGCAATATACCAGAAATGGGTTGGCAAAGCACATCTTTAAATACTATATTCTGACAATGATGAAACTTCCAGGCTGGGGAAAGCCTTTAAAAAGGGATTTCTTTTTTCTTTTCTTTTTTTTTTTTTAATTTAAAAATAACATGTGGCTTGAAAAATTAAAGTATCACATGTGATATTTTTTTATTTTACAGCCCAAGTTGAAGGTCTGGGCTAGTATTGGGGGGAGATGGAATACCCAGAAATTCTTTGAATTCCAGATTCACTTCTGAAGAAAGTCTCCACCCCAGTCTTTAATTGGCTAGTTAGGCTGACCAAGGATTTAAGCTGGAGGTGCCCCAAAGAGGAGAGGGTAAAGGGAATAGTGCCCAGGGAGACAGCTGGAGTTCCTAGGATTGAGAGAGTGGAGGGATGTCCAGCTCAATTGGCAGCCCTCCTTCTTGGAACTCAGACCCAAGGGGCTCAAATTCAGAAACCAGCTTTAGCCATCCATACCACCAAAAGGATCACAGTCACCAAGAGAACTAAAAGCACCAAACCTCCTTAAGCTGGTGAGAGAGCTGTGTGCTGGCAAGCATGACCTGCTGGACAGAATAGGAAAAGCATCAAGTCTAGAGGCCTCACAGGAGGGTGTCATTCTCAGGGAAACTGATCATCCTCCTGAGACCTGAGTCTCTCTACACTGGGAAAACCTGACTGGGGTCCACCATATCTGAGGAGACCCTCTCACAAAAAGGCTACATAGAGGCAGGGCAAGAAACAGAAAAATAAGAGGTGAAAAATTCTGATCAACTAAATAGAACCTAAGTTAGAGGTCTGGAATAAGTTAAACTGAACACCAAAGGTTAGAGAAGAAAGCAAACCAACAAGAAAACCCTAGGTAAAGAGTGAAAATGAGCTCCAGAATAAACTAATCAAGAAAATAAGAAGCCTAGACAACTTAAGATAATGAATCATACTAGGAAACATGAAAATATGGAATGGGCAGAGGAACAAATTAATAGTTCAATGGAGATACAGGAGTTGAGGCAACTAATGCTAAATAAATTCAATGAACTGAAGGAAGATATAGCAAAAGAGAGGAAGGATAAAAAGAAGACACTGGATGACAGTAAAGAAGAATTTGTAAAATTGAAAAAACTAATGGCAGAACATATGTGAATGAAGGGCACAATGGAGGAGATGAAAAATACAATGGAGGGATACAACAGTAGATTTGAACAGGCAGAAGAAAGGATCAGTGAACTGGAAGATAAGACATTTGAATTCATAAACCCAAAAGAACAGATGGTGAAAAGCATGGAAAAATATGAGCAGGGTCTTAGGGAGCTGAGTGACAATACAAAGCACATGAATGTATGTGTTATGGGTATCCCAGAAAGAGAAGAGAGGGGAAAAGGGGCAGAAAGAATAATAGAAGGCATATTCACTGAAAAATTCCCAACTCTTATGAAAGACAAAAAATTGAAGATTCAAGAAGTACAGAGTACCACAAACAGAATAGATCTGAATAGACCTACTCCAAGACACTTACTGATCAGATTGTCCAATGTCAAAGACAAAGAGAGAATTATGAAAGCAGCAATAGAAAAGCAACCCATCACATACAAAGGAAGCTTGATAAGACTATGTACAAATTTCTCTGCAGAAACCATAGATATGAGAAGACAGTGATATATATTTATTCTGAAAGCAGCAAGAGAAAACCCATCACATACAAAGGAAGCTTGATAAGACTACAAATTTCTCTGCAGAAACCATGGAGGTGAGAAGACATGGAGGTGAGAAGACAGTGGTATGATATATTTAAGACACAGAGAGAAAAAATGCAAACCAAGAGTTCTATATCTGGTAACACTGTCCTTCAAAAATGAGGGAGAGATTAAAATATTTTCAGAAAAACAGACACTGAGAAAATTTGTGAGTAAGAGGTCAGCACTATAAGACATACTAAAGGGAGTGCTACAGGCTGATAGAACAAAAAAAAGAAAAACAGGAGAAAGAGGTTTGGAGAAGAGGGTAGAAATGAAGAGTATCAGGAAGGGTAAAAGGAGAGAGAGGAAAGAATAAGATATGACATATAAAATCCAAAAGACAAAATGGTAGAAGAAAGTACTGCCCTTGTAGTAATAATACTAAATGTTAATGGATTAAACTTCCAAATAAAAAGACATAGACTGGGAGAATGGATTAAAAAATAGGACCTGTCTATGTGCTGTCTACAAGAAACTCACTTTAGACACAAGGACAAAAATAGACTGAAAGTGAAAGGTTGTAAAAGATATTTCATGCAAACAACAACCAGAATAAAAAAGCAGGAATAGCTATATTAATATCAGACAAATTAGACATCAAAAGTAAAACAATTAAAAGAGACAAAGAAGGACACTATATATTAATAAAAGGGTCAAATCATCAAGAAAGCATAACAAACATAAATATTTATGCTTTAAGCCAGAGTGCCCCAAAGTTCATGAGGCAAACACTGAGAACACTGAAAGAAGAAGTAGATTAATAAAAGGGTCAAATCATCAAGAAAGCATAACAAACATAAATATTTATGCTTTAAGCCAGAGTGCCCCAAAATTTCATGAGGCAAACACTGAGAACACTGAAAGAAGAAGTAGATACCTCTACAGTAATAGTGGGAGACTTCAATACACTACTCTCATTGATATGAGATGGGAAGATCATTCCCTCATCAGAACCATATAGGGGTGCTAGAGGACCACTAGGGAGCTCAGCCAGGCTCACAGGTGGTGGAGGGGTTGGGAATGGCATTGCCACTAGTCCTGCCTCTGGAGATGTTGTCCCCCCCCCCCACCAGATGTTGAAGACAGTGAGTATGATACTGTCTGTACACCAACAGGTAGAAGACATGGAGGGAATGGGAGAAAGAAGGTCATCCAATGGATCCTTCTCAAAAGTGAGGATTTCATGTAAGTGTTTTAATTTCCATCTCTTTTCCCATCAGACCTCATCCAGGGTCTTCTTAAAAAACTTCATGATGTTTTAAGGTCTCCTCTATAGGTTTCTTCTCTGTGGCAACAGGCTTCTCCCATATAGCTACCTCTGAATACTCAAGGAACAGTAAATTAAGTCATTTTACAATGTCTATCTTTACATAGTCCCACAAATGGTTGAATATGGGGCACTTTAATGTCTTGTTTTCCTTGCAATACGATCCTAATTGGATAGTCACCTGGAGGTCAGGAGTTCCCTTCTGTGGCCACTCCACCCCTTTACCTAACTTATATCATGACCACACAGAATTGTAATAATGTATTAACAATTCCTTCTTTAAGTGGCAGTCTCCAAATTTAGACCAATCATTAAGAATACTTCCCAAGGAAGATGTCACTAGCACACTTTGAGAGTTTCCCATGGCTGGGCAATACTAACAGAAATCATGAAGACAAAACAATAGAGTAGGAGCTCCTCAAACTCAAATGGTTCCCCATGCAACAGCAAACTGCATGAATTGTAACTGCACAAGCGTCCATCCAAGCAGGTACCTCTACCCAGATGCTCCAGTCCCAGTCATCCAGGAAAAATGCCCAGGCAGCTGCTAGACACCAAGCCTAGGGGTCCAGAAAAGCTCTGCAGCTGGCAAGACACAGATCAGGGCTGTGTTTAAAGCAGCAGGGGGTATCCCATCTGTGTCACCAATTTGATGCCATAAAAGCATGGCTTTCAATAGTTGGGTCAACCCTATCAAGCAGACTCAGAAACAAGTAAGACTGCAGGACTTACTTCTTAGTATTTCAAACAAAATTTTAAATCAGAGAATCTCAGATATGTATAAAAGCAAATATTAAATTGATTCTGTTGCAAAGTAAAGAAGGTCTAAAAAGAGAATTTAGAAAATGAGGACCCAGAGAAGATGAAATTTAACAAGATTAAGACTGTGCTTCTGAATGCTATATGAAAAGATTCAGAACACAGGAGCAAAACAGTCTAAAATGGATGTTGAAATGGGTAAAACTGATGACCGAAGACAAGCACTTGATCCCCAAATCTTTCTTGCATATTCCTACTTCTTAGAGATGGAAAAAGAAATGCCATAGATAACCAAATAATGTTAGAAAAATATATGCATTACCATTGAGTTACCTGTCCCTTTCTTATCACTTTCAAATCTTTACTCAGTGAAACCTTTTAAACTTATCTATTTTTTCCCGGACCTGATGTAATTCAGAAGATATTTAACTATACAATGGTGACAATATTCTTTTTTCTAGGACTGACAAATGACTCCCACTGGCAAATTGCAATTTTCCTTTTTCTATTTCTAACATATTTACTGAATATCACTGGAAATCTGACTGTGATCCTGATCATGTTTGTGGGTCCCCATCTCAAAACACCCATATATTCCTTCCTTTGGAATTTCTGCTTAGAAATCTCATTGGTATCTGCCTGTATCCTCTATCCTGGTCATCATTGTGACTATGGATAATACAATTTCCTGTGTTGCTTGTTTAACCCAATTATGTTTTCTCATCTTCTTGGTTGCATCAGAGTTTTCCCTTTGGCTGCCTTTTAGTCCTATTTTCTGTATTCATATTCCTTTATTCTGCTAGAATCACCTAATTCTTTTAACTTAATTCTTTGATGTGGTTCACACTCAAGATATTTCACTAGAAATCCATTATCTCCAAGCTTTTCAAGGATAGATGTGCCCAGAATATAAACCCACTTGTGAACTCTGTAGTACTTTTTTAATCTCTGGGAATAGGTTTCTTTCTTATACTACAGAGTGTATATATTTTAGCAAAATATGTGATGTTTCCAAAAACATAATACAAAACTTCAATAGAAGTATTCATGTTGGGGCTTAATGATATCTAAAAAATTATCCAACTCTCTATTCATCTGTATATAAAAAAGGCTTTTCATTTAGGTAAGAGTGCCTGATATCAGAAGCTAATTTAAAGAATATAGGTAGATAATGACAAAGTCACACACTAAGTAAATGCTGGATCTTAAGTTTGTATCAAGATTTTAAAATTCAAACAATATCCAAATAATTGTGGAATATTCATATATATAATTGTGAGCATTTGATCTGGAAAAATGAGAGGATAATAGCAAATCCTCTAACCAATTTCAAAATCCAAATAAAACTTAGTTTGAGATTTTTGAGATATACATTTTAACTCATGCAAAACTTATTCATCTTACAATATTTTGCCATATTTTCTCTCATGGCTGTGTCTTTACACATATCCTTTCATTCTCTGGTATTCCTTTCTCTATATTCCAAATACCATGCTTTCAATATTTGTTAATGGTCTTCTAGTCTCTTTTTTTAACTTTATTTATCAAAAAATTTAAAAACAACATTTCAAACAAAACAAAACAAGGGAATAAGAAAAACAACTTAAAATAGGTACATTGCTTCCAACATACTCCTCCATACCCAAGAAAATTTACAAATCATAGCCATTCCTGAGCATTCCCATAACATTGAGATTACCCTCAGTAGCTTATCTGGTCTCATCAGATTATCGTTCCCCTTTCAGTAGTTGCTATCTATCTCTAGGTCCCCTACATTCTGCAATACTAAACATTTATTTTACATTTTTTACAGAATTCACGTTAGTGGTAACATACAATAACTCTCTTTTTCTGTCTGGCTGGTTTCACTCAGCATTATGTCTTCAAGGTTCATCCATGTTGTTATATGTTTCATGACCTTATTCCTTCCTACTGCTGCACAGTATTCCATTGTGGATATTTACCACATTTTGTTTATCCACTCATCTGCTGAAGGGACATTTGGATTGTCTCCATCCACATTATTGTCCACATTATTCCAATTGTGAATAATGCCACTGTGAACACTGATATGCAAATATCTGTTCCTGTCTCTGCTTTCAGATCTTCTGGGTATATACCAAGTACTGAAATTGCTGGATCAAAGAATAACTAGATATCTAGCTTTCTAAGGAACCCCCAGACTGTCCTCCAGGATGCCTGTACCATTATACAGTCCCACCAGCAATGAATAAGGGTTCCAATTACTCCACATCCTCTCCAGCATTTGTAGTTTCCTGTTTGTTTAATGGCAGCCATTCTAATTAGTGTGAGATGATATCTCATGTAGTCTTAATTTGCATCTCCCTAATAGTTAGTGAAGACAAACATTTTTTCATGTGTTTTTTAGCCATTTGTATTTACTCTTCAGAGAAATGTCTTTTCATATCTTTTGCCCATTTTATAATTGGTTTGTTTGTACTACTGTTGTTGAGTTGTAGGATTTCTTTATATATGCAAGATATCAGTCTTTTATAAGATACATGGTTGCCAAATATTTTTTTCCCGTTGACTTATCTGCCTCTTTACCATTTTGAAAAATTCCTTTGAGGTACAGGAGCTTTTAATTTTGATGAGTTTCCATTTATTTTTTCTTCATTGCTTGTGCTTTGGATGTGAAGGTCTAGGAGGTAAACTCCTAATACAAGGTTTAAAGATGTTTCTCTAAATTATCTTCTAGGAATTTTATGGTACTGTCTCTTCTATTGAGGTCTTTGACCCACTTTGAGTTATTTTTTGGGTAGGGTGTGAGGTAGGGGTCCTCTTTCATCTTTTGGATATGGATATCTAGCTCTCCCAGCACTACTTGTTGAAGAGACTGTAATGTCCCAGTTCAATGGGTTTGGGGCCTTATCAAAGATCAGTTGACCATAGATCTAGGGGTCTATTTCCAAATTCTCAGTTTGATTCCATTGACAAACATGTCTATGTGCCAGTACCATGCCATTTTGACTACTGTGGCTTTAAAGTAAGCTTCACAGTCAGGAAATGTAAGTCCTCCTGCTTCATTTTTCCTTTTTAGAATGTTTTTTAGCAATTTGAGGCATCTTTCCCTTCCAAATAAATTTGATAACTAGCTTTTCCAAGTCTGGAAAGTAGGATGTTGGAATTTTGATTGGGATTGCATTGAATCTGTAGATGAGTTTGGGTAGAATTGACATCTTAAAGACATTTAGCCTTCCTGTCCATGGAAAAGGAATAATTTTCCATTTTGGTGTCCCCTTCTATTTCTTTTAGTAAAGTTATGTAATTTTCTATGCATAGGTATTTTACATCCTGAGTTAAGATTATTCCTAGGTATTTGACTTTTTAGTTGCTATTGAGAATGGAATCTTTTTCTTAAGTGTCTCTTCAATTAGGTCATTTGTAGTGTATAGGAACATTACTGAATATGTGCATTAATCTTGTATCCCACTACATTGCTAAACATGTTTATCAGTTCAAGTAGCTGTGTGGTTGATTTCTCAGGGTTTTCTGAATGTAAGATCATATCACCTGCAAATACTGACAGTTGTACTTCTTCCTTTCCGATTTGCATGCCTTTTATTTCTTTGACTTGCCAGATTGTTCTGGCTAGAAATTCCAGCACAATGTTGAATAATAGTGGTGACAGTGGGCATCCTTGTCTCACTCCTGCTCATAGAGTGAAGGCGTTCAGTCTCTCCCCATTAAGTACAATGCTGACTGTGTGTTTTTCATATATGTCCATTATCATATTGAGGAAGTTTCCTTCAATTCCTACCTTTTGATGTTTTTTTTTAATCAAAAAAAGGATGCCAGATTTTGTTGGATGCTTTTTCAGCATCTATTGAGATGATCATTTGATTTTTCCCTTTTGATTTGTTAATGTGTTTATTACATTGATTGATTTTCTTATGTTGAACCACCTTTGCATGCCTGGAATGAACCCCACCTGGTCATGTTGTACGATTTTTTTAATGTGTCTTTGGATTCAATTTGCAAGTATTTTGTTTAGATTTTTCTCATCTGTATTCATGAGGGAGATTGGCCTGCAGTTTTTCTTGTAGCATGTTTACCTGGTTTTGGTATTAGAGTGAAGTTAGCTTCATAAAATCAGTTAGGCAGTGTTTCCTTTTCTTCAATTTTTTGAAAGTTTAAGTATGACTGGTGTCAATTGTTTTTGGAAAGTTTGGTAGAATTCCCCTCTGAAGCCAACTGGCCCTGGACTTTTCTTGTAGGAAGCTTTTTGATGCTTGATTGGATCTCTTTGCTTGTGATTAGTTGGTTGAGGTCTTCTATTTCTTCTCTGGTCAGTCTAGGTTCTTCATGTGTTTCCAGAAAATTGTCAATTTCCCCTAAATTATCTAGTTTGTTGGTGTACAGTTCTTATGGTTGTTTTTGTTTTTTGTTTATTTCTTTGAGATCTGCAGTAATGTCCCCTCTCATTTATCATTTTATTTTCATCTTATCTCATTTTGATTTGGCAGTCTAGCTAAGGGCTTGTCAATCTTGTTGATCTTCTAAAAGAATCAACTTTTGGTTTTATTTCTTCTATTTTTTTGTTGTTGTTCCCTATATCATTTATTTCTGCTTTAATCCTTGTTATTTCTTTTCTTCTACTTGGTTTAGGCTTAGTTTGCTGTTCATTTTCTAGCTTGTTTAGTTGTTCCATTTAGTTCTTTGGGTTTAGCTTTCTTCCTTTTTAATGTATCTATTTAGAGCTATAAATTTACCCCTCAATACTGCCATCCCATAAGTTTTGATATGTTGTGCTATCATTTTCATTCATCTCTAGATATTTAGCAATTTCCTTGCAATTTCTTCTTTAACCACTGATTGTTTAGGAGTGTGTTGTTTAACCTCCAGATATTTGTGAATGTTCTAGATATTTGACTGTTATTGACTTCTAGTTGTATTCCAGTGTGATCAGAGAATATGCTTTGAATAATATCAATCTTTTAAAATTTATTGAGGCTTGTTTTTATGCCCCAGCATGTGATCTATCCTGGAGAAAGTTCCATGAGCACTAGAGAAGAATATATATCCTGGTGATTTGGGATGTAATGCTCTATATATGTCTTCTAAGTCAAATTCATATACCACACAGTTTAGGTTTTCAGTTTCCTTATCGGTCCTCTGTCTGGTTTAACTGTCTATAGGAGAGAGTGATGTATTGGAGTCTGCCACAATTATTGTGGAAATATCTATTGCTTCCTTTAGTTTTGCCAATGTTTGTCTCATGTACTTGGGGTAGCTTGATTGGGTGCACATTTATGTTTGTTATTTCTTCCTGTTGAATTGTTCCTTTTATTAGTATATAGTGTCCTTTTGTCTCTTATGACATCCTTGCATTTAAAGTCTGTTTTATCTGAGATTAATTTTGCTACATTGGCTTTCTTTTGGCTGTAGCTTGCATGGATTTTTTTTTTTTCATTCTTTCACTTTCAATTGCTTTGTGTCTCTGGGTCTAAGATCAATCTCTTGTAAGCAACATACTGATGGTTCATATTTTTTAATCCATCTTGCCAATCTATATCTTTTAATTGTGGAGTTTAATCCATTCACATTCAATGTTATTACTGTGAAGGCAGTAATATTTGACAGAAGTATTTTTCCCTATCTCTCTTTATTTCCTTAAAAGTACCCTTACTAAAACTCTTTAGTTCTATGCCCTTCTCCAGACCTTTCTCTCCTTTGTTTTTCTTTCTGAGCCAGTAGGGCTCTCCCTTTAGTATTTCTTTTAGGGCAGGTCTCTTGTTAGCAAATTCTCCCAGCATTTGTTTGTCTGTGAAAATTTTAAGCTTTCCCAGAAATTTGAAGGAGAGCTTTGCTGGGTAAAGAATTCTTGCTTAGCAATTTTTCTCTTTCAGAATTTTAAATATGTCATTCCTCTGCCTTCTTGCTTCCATAGTGGCTGCTGAGTAGTCACTACTTAGTCTTATGTTGTTTCCCTTGTATGTGGTGAATTGGTTCTCTCTTGCTTTCAGAACTTTCTCCTTCTCTTCAGCATCTGACAATCTGATCAGAATATGCCTCAGAGTGGGTTTATTTGGATTTATTCTATTTGGAGTTCATTGGGCATCTATGATTTGTGTACTTATGTCATTTAGTAGGGTTGGGAAGTTTTCACCATCAATGTCTTTGAATACTCCTCTTAGTCCTTTACCCTTCTCTTCCCCTTCTGGAACTCCAATGATTCTTATATTTGTGTGCTTCATGTTGTCCATCATTTCCCTGAGCTCCATTTCTAATTTTTTTATTTTTTCACCATTCGTTCTTTTTTCCTTTCACTTTCCAACACCCTATCTTTGAGCTTGCTTATTCATTCCTCTATTTCTTCAAATCTGGTGTTATGTGACTCAAGAATCTTTTTAATTTGATAAACACTTCTATTTCCATAAGATATGCTATTTTTTTATTTACTCTTGCAAATTCTTCTTTATGCACTACTGGGTTCTTCTTGATGTACTTTATAACCTGAGCCATGATATTGGTGTTTGTGATTACTTCTTTAATTAATTGTTGCAAGTTCTATGTCTCCTCTGTTTTTTTAATTTGGACATTTGAGTTATCCATATTTTCTTGTTTCTGCATATGCTTTATAATTTTCTGTTCCCTGTCCTCTTGGCATTTGCTTATCTTGGTAGGGTTCTTTTAGGATATGCAGACTTATTTAAACAGTTATCTATAATTTGACAGAGCTACAGCTTGGTGGTGCATTTTCCTGAGCCACCTCTTACCCTCAAGGCAGATCTCCCCAACTTCTTCTATGCAGCAAGTGGGGGCCCAAACCATGTGGAGGTCCAATCAGTGTACTAATGTTCTATGTGCAGTGGGGACCAGCAGCCCTGTGGATGGGTGGGAATGCCCTGTGCATTCTGTCAAGGAAGACAGCTCTAAGAGCCAATATTCCCAGTCATTACTAGGGCTGCAGTTGGAATACACTGAGGCTGCAAAATGTAGCTAACCCTTCAGCTCAGATTCCCCACAGTCCCTCTTTTCCATGGGCCCACAAGACACTGGGATTGGTGTAGGGCTCCTGGCACTTTGTGTAGCATGTCTCCCTCTAGGCTGTGCACACCATAGGCTTTCACAGGGGAGGAATATGCACCATTACAAGCCAGCTGAATCCCAAATTCCGTTAAGGAAGCTCTCAGCTGTACTGCTGCAAAGGAGCATCTCCAGCCCACTGCAAAGATGGCTGCACTGGGTGTGGAAACTACCCACATCCACAATCATATGCCTGCTGCAGTGGCCCATCCTTGGCTGGGGGGCTCTTAGCTGTGGGTGTGTTAAAGGCTTTCACCCATTCCAGATACTGAGGTGGGTGCTCAGGTCAGACACCAACCCAACCCCAAACAAGTCTCTTGGTTTCTCTCCTCCATGCTCTCTGGACAGAAGAGTCACACAAATCCAAACACAATCTCTCAGTTTCTCTAAGTGGAAAATCGCTATGGATGTAGAAGTTCCTGCCCAGCCACTGGAACCCTGGAACTGCTATTCTGCAGCACTTTCTGTCTTTTATCTAGTATTTCTCATGGAGCAGAATTTTTCTCTGTCTCTCCTAATCCATCATCTTGGATCTCCTGCCCCTCTTCCTAGTCTGTCTTGAGAGATCACTCTCTCTGTTAGGGTATATGTTTTATTCAGCATGTATCTCAACACCATCATCCAAAAGGCATATTTTTTTAAACTGAGTAAACTATGGCATTTATTGTTTCAAATTTAATTTCTTACATAGCAACTCCATCACTCTCTCTCCCTTTTCCTTGTTTAATGTTTCTTTATAGTGTATACTAATAATTCTTGAAGGATTTAATTGTGTGTTTCAAACTTTAGAATATCAGCTCAGTAAAAGTAAGGGCTTTAATTTGTTCCCCCTCTGTTCACAAAGCCTAGCAGACTGATACATAGTACTGCTCAATTATATTTAAACAATAAATGCTAACTCTAGAATTACAGTATCTTTATAATTTGTTCTAATATTTGCTTGTTTTATCACCTCTTTTAAATATTCTGTCATAAGTTTTTCTCCATAATTTCATGTTTGTTTAAGTTAAACAAAAGGCATGCAATCTATTTACAAAGGTAGTGCTGTATATGTTTTAAATGAGGCTACAGATATTTCATTTCAGTTACCTATTCAACTCAGTCAGGTAATATTAGATTTAATTGTTGGGTTTAATAATTATTCCATTATTGTTTTTCATAACTGAACATGAAATATTTCTATCTCTTGATATCTATCTGTATATTGATCTATCAACATTCTATCTATATCTGCATTATATTTTACTTAAAGAAATCCCTTCTTCCAGTTAGGTATCTGTGTTTTCTCTTCTTTTATATCATTATTTTTTCTCCTGGGGTAATACTAATCATCAACATTTTGGACTCTCCATTATTTGCATACCTGTTAAATTCTCTTTTGGCATTTTGAAAGCTGTTCTTCTGAATTTTGAGAGCGCTTTTTATATCTGTCCTCCTAATCATGCTTTGAATTGCTACAGCATCAAATTTATGAATTTTAAGTATTTGACTTGTAATTCTTGTATAGCTTGTTTAGTTGCAAAGGTTTATTATACTGAGCTTCTTTCTTTTACACTGTTTCTTATAATATTGCTTCCTTTGTTTCTCAATTTTCTATAATCAGTTTGTACTTCTGTGTGGCTGTCTATTTCCCTCTTAATAAAATCATATATATCTTTAACAGTATTGCACTTGGAAAGCCAGCTCTCAAACTTTCTTCTGTATCTGGCACTTTTCAGAAATGCACATACCTTCTTTTACTTTTCTCTTTCTTTCTTTTTTTTTTTCTTTCTTTTCTTCTTTTTTTTTCATGTATTTCTTTTGTACTGTTTTCTATGTTCCTTACTAATTTTTTTCTTTGTTTTTTTTCTTCCTTTCCTCTTCAGGACAGCTAAATCTTCTTCAATTTTATATACCTGTAGAGAAGACAGTGGTATATAACTTCCATTATTACTTTTTCTTTATGTGACATATTCCAGTATTTCTTTGTCAGGTTATCTGATCCTCTGAATTAGCAGAATCAATTAATAAATTAGAATTATCAAGATTTTGCCTAAAAGGCATGTATATGTGTGTGTCATATAAAAATCCATGGAATTACCACTTTTGAGTGTGGCCTTATGTATCATTAGAGATGCATGATCATGTACAAAAACATCCCACAGACTATTTCATAAATTATGAGGATAGAGATACAGCTCTTTATTTTCTTAATGAAACCTAGGCCCTAAATATGGGGTCAGAGAATGGTAAAGATTCAAAGTCTCCTTCTACCAGTTTTCAGGTGTCCTCAATTTCTTGAGGAGAATCCTTCATAGGTTGGTGCTGATGATAATTATTTTTATTGATTCTTCTTCCTTTTTAATATTTATTTTTGAAATACAAATCCATTTCCCTTTTATTAATGGGGACCTGTTGGATATCTCTGTGTAGATTTTCTTGATGGTGACAGTTTTTATTGTATCCTGTCTATCCATGAGTATTTTATAATTATGGAGATAAAGACTTCATAAGACAATTTTAGCCAAATTCCTTTGTAAATCTAAAAGGTTCCAGCTCCATCTACTTAGCTCCATCAGATTCCACTTCTCCATTTTTCCATTCTTCAAAAGTTACTGAAAAATTCAGTTCAACAATGGCCCAATTCCTATTCTGTTTGTCAATTTGTTTACAGTTTCCACCATTTACAACAACTTTAATACTGATTTCCAGATGGAGAAATAATCTATTATATATAATTTATAATCTTTAACTAAAGGATCCTGAATTACTAGTTCTTCAAACATTTCCCCTCTATTGAAAGTGGGAATCTAAAAGCAAGCTGTACATGTAAATTTATAAAATGTGATTTCTACACATTTTTCCTGCCACATCAACACTCTAAATTCTCAAATCTACATTTCTGTTGCATGCATTAGATTGTAAAAGCCCTTTTGATTGGGGAAATGAAAGTTATGGAAATAATGTACTGCATATTTTACAAGGAAGAGGATATTTGTAATTATTCAAAGGAAAAGAATTTAAAGAAAAGCAGAAACAATATTGGAATAGTTATTTCAGTTTTCTAGAACTAAATCTATGATGTTTGATATGCAAATCCTAACTTTGGCAATAAAGAACCAAGGTGATATACATGATGCCTGAAAAGTCAATTCTTATTCTTCTTAGTGTTTTATAATCCAACTTATTAAAAAATCATTAAATTATAACATACATTGATTCCCCAAATCCCTTCTCACATTTAAAATTAACTCATTTACTCACCCAAACAAAAATCTTCAACAATTGATAAAATGTAAACACATATATTGAACAAATGAGAGTAATATCAGTTGGAAAAAAAAATTGGTGGGCAGCATCACATGTAATATTGTGTGAAATTATCAATCCCAGTTTAATATTAATGAAAACAACAACAGATCAATCCTAAATTTACACTCTCTATAGGTAAACCTCCACTAACGCAGTATCTATCCAGGGAAAGGCATCTAACTTTGCATCAGCATAGAATTGAATGACGTATTTATTCCTTGAACAAATGTTTACTAAACGCTATAAGCCAGTGTTTTAGGATCTGAAAAGGTAGTGCTTAAGTTACATGCAAATACACACTGTATGAATCATAAAAGAAAAAATAAAACAGCATGTTCTTAGGAAATTTGTTACAGTTTAAGCACTTGGAGGTATGATTGAAATGCCTGCCCCTTTGCCAATTCTAAATATTATAATTGTTTGACATGAGATACAAATTACATAGGGGAAAATGTACGTCTTTTAAGGGCACAAAGTAATGAATTTGATCAAACATGTATATAAACATACCTGGTATATATATCTGTGTAACCACAAGAGAGGTGGTGATTGATAATTATAATTGACAGATGATAAATAAATATATCAATTAATCACAAAATGGGATCAGGTATATAGTGAAATTTAATAGACAATATACTAGTCAATTATCTATATATTACTGTAATGAATAGAATATTGTTTTTCATTACCTCTTTGATTTTTCTGGGAAGAAGATTCATTGAACAGTTCAAATACATATATTTCACATGAATAAAGAAGTATGGGGATTTTCCCCTGGAGTACACAAAGGAAAAAAATCTCCAGAAGTGGAAAACACTGAGGAATGTATAACACATTTAAACATTTTTAATTAGGTGGCCTCGGGAGATTTACTGAAATGGCTAAGAAAGGTAACCAAAGATGAAGGGACTCTGTGAGCTTGTAGAGTAGAGAGCTGGCATGTACATCACTCACATTATTATAACAAGATCAAAAGCCGGACTAACTGCAAATTAATGACTTTTCTTAAAAGCATGCTGAAATTAAGGTTGCAATGCAAGTGACTAACTTCTAAATCTAAAGGGAGACGGGTGCCAGCAGGGAGAAACAGAAACCAAATTGTTGTTTATCTGTGGAGGAACCTCACAAAACATACATGTAAAAAGACAGAGTATTAACACAGAGAATTTAATGATTTGCTAAATGTTGAATGTGGGCTATCAGGAGAGTGTGAAACACCTACGGGTCCACAGAGGGGGATTTGGGCTCTCTTCCACATGTGTCCTCCAAGCCCATCAGTTTCTCACGGACACAATCAAGGAGAATCCTGAGCAAGCATCCCCCATGGTGCTGCCTGGGGGAGGTGAACAGCAGCTGCTGTGACACTCTGCTCAGACCCTTTGCCTTATAATTTCTATGGAACAAAACTAAATCTTCAAGGAAGGACCACAAAAATGTAGCAGACAGCAACTGCAGTGGGAAATGAATGGCAACTACCTATGAAACTATGCCCAGACCCATCTCCCATACCTCTGTTATGCAAAAAAAAAAAAAAAAAAAAAAAGCCACAGACTTAAGGGAGAGGAAGCGCAAAATTATAGCCTAAGGTTCCTGGTGGAAATCCATGCAGTTGTGAAAGTGGAAGAGGGGGGAGAAACTGTAGCCCTGAGCAGTGGTGGGAACACTTGTGAAGGCCACAGTCCAGAGACCCAAGTTCATACTACCTGCCTAGGACCAACTTCATTAGAAGATCAAAAAACTCCTCCCCCCAACACCTTACTAACAAACAAGTGTGGAGTATACATTGCAGTGGAATACAGTCGTCAGAGCTCCAAAAAATAAATTCTCTCTGGGACCAGTGCAAAGACAAGGGAAAAAGATGAGCAGGGAGAACCAAGTCAAGAGGGGTTAGATGTTCAGAAAAACACTCTGACTAATTAGCCCACAAAATAAAAACAAGGATCACTGAAGAAATCTGAAATCCTTAATGACTGAGGGTAACTGTAGAAAGTACGAACTTCAAACACAGTCCAAACCTGATTAGATTAAATTAAACAATTTGAATTTCTTTCAACAGCAAATAATGAGATGTACTAAAAGTGGAGATATGCCAGTAAACATAAAGCAAGCAATCATCAGAACTGGAATCTGGTATGACAGAGATATTGAAAGGATCAGGTAATGAAATTAAAATTGAAATAACCATGATTAATGTATAAAAGAATAGTGGAATAGGTAGATAGCATGCATAGTTTCATGATTATAATTTCACGAGAGAGATGGAAACTATAAGAAAGATTCAAATGGAAATGCTAGAAATAAAGGAACAAAAACCTTCCAGGAACAATAATGAAGAGGACTTTCCATGGGGTGTGTTAGTAGACTAAGGACAGCCAAGGAAGAACAGTGAGCTTGAAGCCAGGTCAATCTATTTCTCCAACTGTAATCCAATATCATCGAGTTCATTCTAGCTTTCTCCATGTTTTAATTTCTAACCTCCAATTCCAGCAGTGAGAAGACTGGCTCCCAATATCCAATATCCATTTTTTTTTTTTTAATTCCAATGTGCATGAAGAGTAGTTTTAGAATTTCTAAATTATAAACTTGTGGGAATCAACTTTACCACCTAGAGCACAGTACTTAAGTAGTATTCTTTTTAACCTTATTCTTAGAATATATACTAATCTCCAAATTACTTAGGTTAGCAACATTTTATCCCACCCTTCTCAAGTTAGGTTATACCATAGTATAATAATACTTTTAGATTATTTTCTAACAATGTGAATTCCATTCCAACATCCCTCTATCTTATAAATGATTTTTTTAATTTGCAGATATTAAAGTTCAATCTTTTAATGTAATATACTATGAATTTTGACCAATATATAATGTCATGTACCTACTGCCACAGCATCATACAGAATAGTTTTACCACCCCACAACCTGCGTTTTCACCTATTCAATTAGTTCTCCTTCCCAAATTATTGACAACCGCTGATCTGTTTAATTTCTTTGCAATTTTACATTTTCCAGGATGTCAGCATATGTAGACTTTCAGTCTACCTTCTTTTCCTTGGATATATGCATGTAAGATTCCCCCATATTTTGGGTATATTGAGAGCTGACATTTTTAATCATTGTATAATATTCCATTGTTGCTTCACAGTTTGTTTGTTTGTAATCCATTTATCTATTGAAGGACATATGGGTTGCTTCCAGTTGTGGGTGATTGTAAATAAAGCTGCTATTGAAAAGTACATGCAGGTTTTATTGTGGACAGAAAAAAATATGATCTTACAATTTAAATTTTTAATGATTTTTAACAGATTTATCTATAATGCCTATATATTTTAGTACAATAAATATTACCTTTTGGAGAAATATGTGATGGTTATAGATGAGCTTTTGTCAGTGATATCACTATACCACATGGCAAATGGTAAATGTCAACAAGTATCTGTTGTAAGTTATGCATTGCCCATAAGCTTTTATAAGAAATGGAATCCCATTGGCTTGGAATTAATTAAATATGTAGTTTAATTTTGCTCATTGCAAAATTTTATATCCTTCAACAAAGATTTTATATGAATATTTTACATTAAATACTTATTCCCTATTTTTATTATTTTCCTAAATTTAGATGCAGCTAAACATCAAGAGTTTTAAATGTATTCCATTATCATACATAATATCAATTTATATACTTAAACCCATTTGCTCATAGGAAGTGTCTTCTTAATAGATTTTCTTTTGATGCATCCAATGTCTCTGATGTTGAGCTGACATCACTTATACATTTGGAAAACCTTCTTCTGCTAATGGAGACATTAATGAATATCGTTTCACAAATGCTTTCATGCATACACAAAGAAACTTGAAATTGAAAGTAAGGGAAACATAAGAATTTTCCTAAATGAAGTCATGCTTTATAGAGTGATATGTGAATACATCTCCAGCAAATTTTCATGATTAAATGTTAATATTTAGGGAGATTCTTTTGAAAATGTCCAGTAATTTTGGAGAAGCTCTTACATATTACTCAGCATATTTGTATCTTCAAGTTTTCATGTTTTACTATAATGTCAACAACAATTAGACAAGTTACACAATGCCATAAATTTTTGTTCAAAATGCAGATTCATTGTTGATTATTTATTAAACATGAAGTTTCTTTCACTCAGTGCTGCTCTAAAGCTTACTTCAAAATCAAAGCTAATAAAATAGATGATAATTGCCAATGGTGTTGGGGATTAAATCATGTCTCCACACAAAAGTATCAACCAGGTCTGAACCTTGGTCCTGTGGGTGGGTACCCATTTGTAATAGGAACTTTGAAGATGTAATTAGTTAAGGTGTGACCAAACGGAATGAAGATGGGTCTTAATCTAATATGGCTGAAGTCCTTATAGGCAAAGTAAATTGAACACTGAAAGAGGAAGCCATGAGGACCAGCCAGAAGATGGGAGTCAATGGAACCTGAAGAGAGAAGAGAAGATGCCATCATGTGCTTTGCCGCGTGACAGAAAAACCAATGAATCCCAATGATTGCTGGCCAACCAGAACATACTGACCCTGGCAAAAAAAGGAACCTTTTAACCTCTGAAACTGTGAGCCAATACATTCTTGTTGTTAAGCCAATCCACTGCATGGTATTTCTTTTAACTGAGATTCCAAAACAGATGTTGACCATACATTTATACAATAAAAGGCAAAATGAGTAAAATCATGTACCAAGACCATCATGTGACCAGTGGGTGCCACATTGTCTGATACTTCTCCCACTAGTGCCACCCCCAACTTCCAAGGCTAAAAGAAGTTAGCTCTACCTAGTCACTTCTGTCCTGGTCCAACTGCATCCAAAAGGAATAAAGAGAGTAGTGTAAGGTTGTTATTTATTGTCATTCAGATTTAACAAGGTTTTTAATTGAAAATGATAGTCATTACATATGAATCACCCATACCTCTGGACAATATCAATGCAGAATCTGGAAATTAAAAGTGTAGGACTAGAAACCAAGCCTAGTCATTGTAAAACTATAAAATTTTAAGTGAAAAATCCAGGAAATTTGAAACTCCAAGGGTTGCCATGGCAAAAGATAAATATCCAAACTATAACAGAAAACCAGGCTCATGGTCACCCTGGTTTATACATCAATGTGTGAATGAAAAGGATAGTTTTCCTTTGGGGAGGCAGCAAAGGGCATATGGAGACCAAATTAATATCACGAAGAAAGGTCTAGGAAATAAGTCACAAGATAAACCAAGTATAACTTTTCTCTGGTTCTTAAGCTTAATATTGAAATAAATAACTTGCTTTTGGGGAATGGATTCATAATACTCTCATAACCTGCTTGATAATTCTCAACTGTAGCCTTGGTTCAAAACAACAGCAAAGGGTTCCTAGTTCTTGAAGTTTCTCTTTATCATTGTATTTAAGCATTATAGTCTCAAATCAAATAGATAATGCATGGTTGCTCTATTACTCTTGAAAACTAAATTCTTAAGCATCTTAGGTTATACTGCATATGACAAAATGTGACCAGTTGTTTTCCAGATGTCTTTAAAAAAATGATGTGTACAGATTGGTGAAAACTGTGGAGTGAACAGCAAGCCACATGCTTGAAGGTGTGATATTTCATAAATTATACATAAACCTCTCAGTTTAAGAGACAGTTGATCAAATTGTCATTTATTATCTTAAACTTCTAATGCCAAACAGTGATTAGCATTGAGATACTCAGAATGGTAAATTACTACTTAATATAGAAGTATTCCAGTAAATAAAAAAAGGACCCAGTGCATTGGCTATAACAGAGCACTTATTCAGCATTCATGATGCACATTCAGGATGTGGTACTACAATCACATACAAAACACTGCATTAATATGGTTAGCAGAGGAAATGTTGAATGCATAATAACAAATGATCAAGTACAAGTTTTGAATCTAATGTGAATACAACAATTTAAGTAATTTATTTAGTCTGTAATAGAATAGTGTTTCAAATCTGTCTGCAGAGTAGTCTGAGACTTCACCTGTGTTTACAGTAAGCTTACAACCCAGTTAAGGATGCAAAATATAGACATGTATGGTGAATCTTACCAAATATTTTGTCTTTCAGACTGCTCTATTCAAAGTGCATAAGCAATATTCACTGAAGGAGTGATGTGGTAATCATGAGATTTGAGTAACAGTGCTTTACCTAATCTGTAGACACTACAGATTTAGAAAAAATAAAGTAGGAGAAGAGATTCAAGTTAATCTACTCTAATTTTCACAGAAATCATTTTATACAATCTCCAAGAGATTGTCATCCATTTCCTTATAAAACATTGCCAGAAATGTATATGATTACTTAACAATACAAACCACTATTGTTTTATGAGTTATAATGGTCATATGTATATATTTTGCTTGGAATTCTAATAGCCCACTATTTGTCCATAACTATGGAGACAGACCCCCTACATTCATATCCCAACAAGACCACACACTGATTCTCTGACCTTGAACATGTTGTTTAAATGCCTTGTGTCTGAGCTATCCAGTTTTTCAAAGAGGACCTTGATAAATGATGTTACATAACACAAAGAGGAAGAGGATTTTTTAAATAGTAAATTCATTGATTGTTATATAATGAATAAATAAATCTTATTGCTCATTGGAAGTATTTTCGTCTTCGATATTATGTAGATGAAATGTAACTCATTTTTCGTGAGATAAAATTCAAGTTCTTAAAGAGTCATTGTTCCCAGCCATTCCCTCAATATGGACTAACCATTTTCAGGCTTCAAGAGCACTTGTCTTAATATGCCCTATAGGCAGCGTTTCATAGGCACATTAACATTATGGCTTATCCTATCTTTCTGTAATTATTTTTAATTAAGCTCAGTGTGGAATATTTTTGCATATATGGGGAATTTTTTCTCATATTTACTCTATTTCTATCTATGAAGTGAAGCATACAATGCTAGCGTGTTTCCCAAATGCTACAGCTACTTCATACGTAGCTTGTAGACAATTAAAATGACATGAAATTTGAAAGATATGCACAGTGTAATTAAGTAGCAATCAGCAGTGAGTTAATGAATAAAGGTTAGAGAAATTTTGAGCAAAGTTTTAAATTTCAAAGTTAGGGTAAATGTGGAGGGCTTTTCTTGGAAATACTTTGGGGCAATATACTAGCTTAAAACTGGGTTCACAAGGCTCAGTTTGGGGAAATAGTGGAAAGAAAATGGACTGATTCTAGTAAGAGTATTTGAAAGTAAGGCAGATTTTAATGAAATATTGGAGTTACCACATTATTTAAAGCAACATAGTATTTCACAATAGAAAAGTGTCATTCTTGAAATATTGACAAGGAAGATGGTTCTAAGTGGGGTGGGAAATGAAACAAAGGAATAATTACAATTGCATCAATAACTAGAGTAGTATGAAGGGAAGAAGCTATATTTTGGAGGGGTTAATACTTAGGAATTTGTTGTAGAATTTTATTGCTTCAAATGTGTCTACTATCTGGATTTATGGTTACTGAATTCTGAAATTCCAAATTTGTTTTCAAATCATGAAATCATGGGCAAGTTAATTTTGGAGTCTCAATTTAAACATATGTAAAATAAGAATATTAATATTTATCTTTTTGGTTGGTTGTGAGTTTCAAATATGCTAGACAAAATTATTAGTGAATTCCAAGAGTATATTGTTCATACTAAAATATCACTATTTTTTGTTTCTTGCACCTAGGAACTAACATTTTGGAATTCTAAAACAATGGCATAGAGCAGTCACCCCAGAAGAGCAACTAACATAACTCTGTTATGCCTGAGAGATCTTTTCATGAGTGTACTACAGGTTTCAACTAAAAAATAAAAACAGCCTTGTATTACAGAATAATATTACCCATTTGAAGGCAAAGTGCTTACTGATCCGCAGTTGCTCTCCTTTATCAATTGCACGTATGATCTATAATTGATGCTTCTCTACACCTGAGGCCCTGATAAGATTAAAATAAATTACACACAATCCCAGAATTATTATCATCTTCCTGGTATACACCTTATTTTATCTGTATTATGAAAAGAATGATGTCTTATCACAGATAGGTATCTTTGTTCCTTGATGACTTTACTTAAAGGCCAAATAACATATTAGTGAGATATTTTAATAGCAGGTCACTAATTACAGATAAACAATTACCAGAGTAGTCCAAGACATTTGAAAGGAGACAGTAAACCAGAATATTCAGAAGTTGCAAAATGCCCTGGTTTATACAAAGATATGTGCCATGAAAGACATCAAGGAGTTTCACAGTCCCTGTCCCTTTATCCTTTCCCAATTCATTGAGATGAAGCACAAATAGGGAATTATAAGATACTGTATACGCACAAAAAAAATGTCTTCAGTGAATTCCAAATATTGAATATATTGACAATTCCTGAAGAACATTTTGGATATCCTTTTGCATTTGAGCACAAGCTCATTGCTCAAGATAAATAAGGTGACTTCGAGAAAATTAACTATATATTAAAACTGAAAAGTCTCTAAGATTGCAAGTTATTCAATAAACATAAATGTATAAAACAGTTCAGTAAGTTACATCTAACAGCAGAAGACAATAATAAATATATGTGCCTTGGAGTCAGAATATATTTATTTGAATATGGGCTTTCCCTTACTGTTTGTCTGACTTTGGGCACATTTCTTAATTCTTCTCAACATTGATTGTCTCACCCATAAAACGGAAAGCTAAAATATTACCTCATGGGAAATTTATGAAGATTAAATGAGATACCCTACTGTGAAACAGTAAATTTAGTACAGTCAACTCACAATTATTAAGAATATGCCAAACATTCTACTTATCAGGTTAAATGAAGTATAAGGATCAATTCTCCACACCAATGTTTATTTTTCTAAATTACAAAGACATGACAAAAATAGAGACATTTAAGTTCTGTTTTCTGTAAAATGTAGATTAATCAGAGACTTGAAATTAGAGCAGAGAGAAATTGTCTCAATCAAAGTAATTCTAGATCTTGAAATACCTATTGAAAAGAGTGGAATTCAGGAGAATATTATGCAAAAATGGGTTGGAGGGAATAAAAGAAAAGGTAAAATAAAGATGATTCGGACATCACCAATCAAAGTAGGTGTTCAACTTCTTTCAATTTTTTGCAGACAAAAGGATTTACTTGATAGGAAAGAAACCAGCTTTCTTACATTATCTCTGAAGGCCTGTTTGACTTGCTGGTTTCTTAGAGTGTAAATGAAAGGGTTTAGGAGTGGGGCAACTGAATTATTGAGCATGGCCACACCTTTATTTAAAGCCACCCTTTCTTGTGCATTAGGCTTAATATACATAAAGATACAGCTTCCATATGAAATGCAGAGGACAATCATGTGAGAAGAACAGGTGGAAAATGCCTTTTTCCTTTTCTGTGCAGATGGAATCTTCAAAATCGTCCTTATGATGAGTGAATAGGAGATAATCACTAGCATCAGGGTAACAACAAGTGTCACTAAGGCTAAAGTAAAAGAGAAGAGTTCTATGTGCCTGGTATCTGTGCAAGAGAGCTGAAGGACAGGGCCATAGTCACAAAGAAAATGATCAATTATATTGCCTCTACAGAAATCCAGCTGTAGACCCATGATTACCCCTGGAAAGACTTCCAGAAATGCAACAAACCAAGAAATAAAGACCAGCTTGGTACAGACCCTGCTGCTCATGATGGTTGTATAATGCAGGGGTTTGCAGATGGCCACATAGCGGTCATAGGACATGGCTGCTAATAAGAAAAACTCTGCTGCTCCAAATAAAATGTACAGAAACAATTGGACTGCACAAGCATTATAGGTAATTGTCTTGTCCTTTGTTGCTATACTGACCAGAAATTTAGGAATACAAGTTGTTGTCATTGAAATTTCTAAAAGGGAAAAGTTCCTCAGAAAAAAGTACATGGGTGTTTTAAGGCTGGAATCAAGGACAGTGAGGGTGACGATCATCAGGTTTCCTAAGATACTAAAAACATAGGTTATAAATAAGAAAATAAATAGCACAATTTGCCAGTTTGCATCATCTGTCAACCCCAGAAGAATGTACAATGTTGGCCTTGTATAGTTTTTCATGGCTTTATCCACAATTTGTAAGATCTAGAAAGAAAATAATAAGAAAAGTCACCCCAAACCATAAGTTTTTAATGGAGTATTTTGAAAGTCTTTTTGAAAGGCCATATGAGTCAGTAAAAAATTACTTTAAAATAATATACACAGACTAAACCCTGCAATAGATATGCCATTGTGCATCTTCCCTATTTGTTTTCAATCCACATGTTCATTTACTATATTCTTGAAACTATAATTCTCTGCAGTGATCATACAGAGAGTTACATCCTTATTGGATATCTCTACCCCAGATTTTCCCAAGAGTCTCCTTTTTAAATATTCTGAACAATTGCCTCATAATGTTTGCATTGGGTAGAAAGAAAACACTGTTGATTCATAAAAATGTGGTGTTTTTTATTCCCAGTTCTCAATATTCTCTGATTGCTTTTATCAAACAGCAAGCCTGGGATGGAGGGAACACCTTCACTTAATTCAAATATAGCTGTGCAGGAAGTTTAAGCGTGAAAATAATGTGAAAACATATTTATAGGTACTATATCATTTGTTTTAAGCTAGTGTTAAACTCTATTAAAAACATACAATATATCCTATGTTGTAAACAAATTTATTAATAAACTCTTTTCTTTTCATGTTCTTATTCTGTAAATTAAAATTATTTTTAGAGTTAATACATATTCCAGTTTTTCATTGATATGCCATGCAGTTAATGTATTATTTCTTTAATGAAAAATATTTTCAAGTGACTTCCTTAGACTTTATGCAATTTCTCATCTATATTTCATTTCAGTATTGTCCAGCTCATGGAAATGATGAGCACATGGTAATGGATTAATTTACTTTGGTCTTTGGTGATTTAAGCAGGTTTTCTAGTTCAAAGAATTATACATATTCACATCAAAGCAACAGATAAAGCCATGTAAATATTTTAAGAATTAAATTAATATAAAATATTAATAGATTCTAACTTTAAGGAAAAACATTAAGTGTTTCATTTAGGACTCTGTTCCACTATTAGGTAAGTAGGAAATGTACTATCAAAATTTATATTCAGGATTTAACTGCCATAATTTTATAATAATTGCCTCTATTTCTGAATTTGAAAAATATGGCTAAAATTTTAAGTCACATAGACAAATGATGGACATACCCATTCTTTTTATTGTTTAGTTGTTTTTTATTAAAAAAGACTCATTGACAGGGTAACTGTTAAACATACTGTGAAGCTGGAAGAGTAAAAACTTTACTAATATTTAAACTCTCATTTTACTCAGGAAACTACAAAGAAGAAACAAAAAGCACCTGATGCAGTCTGGCGTGTCAAAGATCCCATGCGGTGCTAATTGAGACCCTTGCCTCTAAGGGAGAGGAGGAATTGTGATAAACAAGTCATGCTGGCATGAGCAAGTCTACTGTCTTCACCGGACAGGTCCATTCCTACACAAACATTCTGCCTGGGTGGCTTTTGCAGATTTATTGTACCCAAGTACCCCCTGCCCCAGACAACCCCCATAGCTCACGTCCTCCTTGCTTCCCCTCCCTATTCCCCCACACCGTTTCTTTGTTCTAAGCAGGTATATAAACTGTTTCCCCACCATTTTGCTTTAAGCATTAACTTTCTTTTAGTTCTGCTCCCACATGTGCCACTTAGCTCAATTAATTTATTCTGCATCTTGGTTTATAGTCTTTTTCAACTTAATACTCACTTTTTAAAAAAACAAATCATAAAAACTGGGGGAAGTTAAAATACCATTTCTCCTTGGTGTACTTCATAAAAAAGCTTGGTGATTGCTTTGCTTTTATTTCATGGAAGTCTCTTTGACTTAAATGTATATCAACTGCAGGGTCTTTATTTGCAAGATAGCATGTAAAAATAACCTTCATTTGGAGATTTCAAATCATGCCAGGTTTTCTGCATCCATTTTCCTTCATCCATTGCCAATGATAGTGTGATTGTTCCACCAGAAATCAATTTCCTAAACTCTAAAAGCAATGTCACTTTAATGCAGAAATCTTGTTTCACATATAGTGAACTAATGTATACTGTATCTAAAGAATGATACTTTAAAAATCTTATTTACGCCTGAGTCAAATGTGTTTCACCAAGAAGAAATATGTTTTTTTCTAATTCAAAACAAAACAACAAAAAAATACAGACTTCCTTTTTTCTTTTCCTAGAGCTGAGATGATATATATTCAAAGTCTAAGGACAGAGATCTTTGGGGAATAATTCACAGAATGGTGCTAATTAAGCATTGTTATTAGTCAGTTTCTTTTTTTTAAAAAGGGCATAGCCCAGGGAATCAGCACATTTATATACAATGCTAATACAAAGTGAAAAATAAACACTGGTGAAGCACTCTATCCAATGACCAAACAAAACACCAAGATAACTATTTTTAACAATTTATTTTCTCACTCTTTTTTCTACAAAAGTTACTTGTTTTAAAAACTGGGATTATGTGCTATTTAAAGTAATGGACCCTATTTTAGTTCCCATTACATCATAAGAATTTTCTTGTTCTTATATAAAAATTAAAATCATTGATGATTACATTGTATCCCATTTCCTAATTATTTCCAGCTTTCCTTTCATTGATGCATTTGGAGTGTTTTGTAAAATCAGTGTCATCTAGTAGTTAAAATTATTGGATGTGGAGTGCAACTTCATGCACAGAATTCAAGATCTTTCATTCCTTAGCTTGTGACTTTGATCAAGTTTTTAATCTTCCTCAGATTTACTTTCTTATCTTCAAAATAGGTGTAAAACAGAACTTCATTTGGTTTACGTGAGCGTTAGTCATGCAAAACATTTATCTGTGTGCACAGAACTCAAGAAATGCCTGCAATTATTGACTCTAATTGTCATAAACAGTATAAAAAGATTTTACTGTTTTATAAAAAAATTAACATTTCTATGAATGTTTTTCTTCTTTCATTACTCACATATTGAATTAAACCAAATGGCATTGTATAAATATGCTAGCTTTTAAGTATATATGACTTTGCATACATCAAACTTTTAGGCATTATCTCTAACATATAATAGCATCATATGGTTGTTTTAAGGTTCAAAACATTTAATTAAATGTAAATAACTCAGAAAAAACTTGTACATATTAAAGTACCAATAAAAGTTAACTATTATTTTTGTTATCAGTAGTACTAGTATCCATTTGTAAATGCCCCCTTCTACTATGAACTTGCTATTAATTTGTACCATAAATTGCTGTTGAATTTCATTACATGCTGTTACGGTTTGTGTTGGAAATCTGCCACTGAAGTTCTCCTTAAACATTTTTAATGTGCTGAATGCCATTTTATATTTTTAAATCACACATGATCCTTGCATTGTTGAGGTAATATTTACTTGGTAATGGTTATTTATGAGAATGTTTATACTTTGCTGATTTTAATTAGGAAATAATTTAATCATTTTGTATGTATATATTCATAAATGCCACTGAGTGCCCTTGACCTGTTTGATATAAAAGATACAATATTTTTTTCAGTGTCTTGGTAATTATTCTATTTTATGAAAATTTTTAGAAGACAAAGACTTTGATATCTTCATTGTGTTGTTCATTGAATTTTTAGCAATATTGTCCCTAAAATACTCTAGATATGCTGATAGTTTATGTTTAGATTTCAACACATAATTACTAAGTTAAATATATTTAGCTAATTTCCTTGTGTTCCTCTGGAAAAGATACATAGAAAAACTAAGTTTAATTTTAATTTTTAAACATACTATTAAAATGTTGTTGAAAGTAATATTCTTTTATTTTATTTCTTTCTTAATTATTTGTCTACACTTATTAAAATGTCATTTCTTTATAATTTTTTTCCTTCTTGATCAATACTGATAGGCTTTTGACTATTGTCTTAGTCCTTTCAAAGAAATAGCTCTTGTTGATATTTAATCTTTCTGTTTTAATTATTGACATTCAATTTTATGTATTGACTTTAAGCTATGTTTTTTGTGAAATTTATATTTTAATGGTACCCTAAACTTATTTTATCCTCTTGCCTTTAGCAATATATCACTATTCTAATTCTCTTAATTGTTACTCTAAGTGTAATTAACATAACATAACATGTTTGTTTCAACCATATTTTAATATATTTCCTGGTTGATATGTTAACTTTTGCTTCTGTTATAGAAGAAAAAGCCCTAAATGAAGGAGTATTGTCTTTTGCTGATTTACCTGGAATGATAGAATGGTGTTTATCCATTTATTGGTGCTTAAGAAGGCATACAATATATGATCCCTATATAAACCAATCAATAAATAAAAACAAAAATATAGGAGGCCAAAACTGATAGAGCTGGGAGGAAAAATAGACAAATCCACAAATACTGATGGGCACATCAACCCTCAATTATCAGCAACTAAAAGAAATACTAGGCACACTCAGCATGGATATGAGGAGTTTAACAAGGCAGTCAATAAACAGGATCTTATTTAAGTATTTAAGATAATGAACTCAACAACAGAAGACACACTTTTGTTCCCAAATTCTCATGAAACATTCACCACGATAAACTATATTCTTGGAAATGAAACAAAACTGCTCAAATATAAAATAATTGATATCATAACAGACTCTGTACTTTGCCATCAATAACTAGAAATTAAAGCAGAAATATAACCATAAAATCTCTAAGCATCTACCATATAACACTTCTAAATAAGCCATGGGTCAAAGTGGTACTCGCAAAGGAGATAATGTTCACATCTCCACTCAAAGTCTGATCTCCTTTTCAGCCTCTCTAGTGGTTGATTTATGGGGCAATGCTGACACTCACAGTTGCTGTACCCTGGCCCCAAGTCCCAAGTGCCACACAAACACCTAAAGCTATAGGGACTGACCCCATCCACAGAAACAGCTCAGAATCTCAAAAATTTAGAAATAAGTGTTACAACTCATGAATAAATGTGACTGCTGTAGGAACTTACAAGCTAGGAACCTCCACACAAGCCTTCCCGTTATAGCCCATGCTCCCAGATTCAATTCTCAGAGTTTATGCACTGTTATTAGTCCATATTAGTGAGCCTTTATAATATTTGTCTTTTCAATTCTGGTTTATTTCACTCAACCTACTGTCCTCATGGTCTGTTCTTGCTACATACCTCACAACTTCATTCTTCCTTGCTGCTCCCTGATGCAAAAACAATCTTATATTTGTACATGTTGACCACTCTATGTTTCACTAAGTTATGCCATCCCAGTCTTTATCTTCTATCTTTCTTTCTGGTGTCATACAGACCCCTAACCTTCCTCTTTCAACCGTATTCACAGTCATCTTTTTTTCATTGAGCTTACAATATTGTGCTACCATCACACTGTATTCAGCTATCCATTTCTTGATCTACACAATCAATCCTCTAGAACATTCTATACTCCTTCAAAATCAAATATCCACTCTCTACCCTCTTACTACCTCATTTGTTCATCTCTGCACTCTTCTCCAAACCTCTCTCCTGTCTTTTTCTATCTGTCTGTAGCACTCCCTTTAGTATTAGCTGTAGAGGAGGTCTCTTGTTCATGAACACTCTCAGTGTCTGTTAATCTGTAAATATTTTAAACTCTCCCTCATTTCTGAAGGACAGTTTTACAAGATATAGGATTCTTGGTTGGTACCTTTTCTCTTTCAGTATCTTGAATATGTCATACCATGGCATTCTCACCTCCTTGGTTTCTGTTGAGAGATCTGCACTTCGTCTTATCAAGCTTCCCTTATATGTGATGTATTGTTTTCCTCTTGCTGCTCTCAGAATTCTCTTTGTCTTTGACATTTGAAAATCTGATTAGTAAGTGTCTGGGAGTAGGTCTGTTTGGATCAATTCTGTATGGGGCATGCTGTGCCTCTTGGACCTGTAATTTTATGTCTTTCATAAGTGTTGGGAATTTTTCACTGTTTATTTCCTCTATTATTCCTTCTGCCTCTTTTCCCTTCTCTTCTCTTTCTGGGACACCTATAATGTGAATATTCATGTGCTTCATGTTGTCTTTCAATTCCCTGAGACCCTGCTAATATTTTTCAATTTTTCCCCTATCTGTTCTTTTGTGCGCAGGAATTCAGATGTCCTGTCCTCCATCTCACTGATCTTTCCTTCTGCCTCTCTAAGTCTGCTGTTGTATGTCTCCATTGTGTTTTTCATCTCTTCTATTGTGACTTTCATTCCCATAAGTTCTACCATTTGTTTTTTCAAGCTTATGAATTCTTCCTTATGATCACCCAGTGTCTTCTTTATATCCTTTATCTCTTTTGTCACATCTTTTCTCACATCTTTGATTTGATTTAAAAGATTTTTTTTGAACATCAATAACTAGTTGTTTCAACTCCTGAATCTCAGTTGACATGTTAGTTTCTTTCTTTGACTGGGCCATATCTTCCTGTTTCCTGATGTGGCTTGTGATTTTTAGTGGTGTCTTGGCATCTGACTTTCCTGATTGGTTTATTCTGGAAGTTGTTCCCTTGCCTAAGGATTTCTTGTTGGTTGACTTTGATCTCTATCTTTTTTTTTTCTCTCCCTGGCCAGTTGTCAGATTGGTTCTGTCCCCCAGTCTTCTCCCCACAATCAGGTGCCCACTGTGGCCTGCCACAGGGATAGGAGGTAGGCACGCCAGCAAGTTCACTATGTGTGGTAATACGTATCTGCTGGCTTCCAGTGGTGCTCTATTTTCTACTGGCTAGCATGATATGGGTTTGATTTGGGTCCCTGCTTTAAAAGTTGGGTCTTTTCTATTTCTCAGCCAAAACAGGGCCAGGCTTCTGTACAGAGTGTATAGACCAGCTTCTGTGTTCTTAAGAAAGGGCTGTCCAGCAGATGGCACTGTTTTGAACTTAATTGTCCTCAGAGGCTAGTCTGTGTCAGAGTTCAGCTTCTGACTGCTGCTTCTTTCCAGGATGGGGGAAGGGCTTTTGGACTCAGGGCTGGAAACACATCTCTGTCCTCATTTGCTCAGTCTCCTTGCCCCTCACTTTTCTGGGTCTTGAAATGTCCTCCCCAGTCCACTGAGTGTTAAAACAGTGAGGGTATTTTTCACTGCCAGGAGATTTTAAAATCTGTGTCCCCAGTGAGAGAGTTCTTGTCTGCCACTTCTGTGCCTTTCCTGCACAGAGACCAAGTGAAGGGAAGGGGAGAGGACTGGCTGGTCAGGGATAGAAAATTCATACCTGATATTTTTTCTGTTTGTTTAATTTGGCATTTTTAGGGTCTTACTCCAGTCCATGTCCTCCTCCAGAATTTCAAGCAATTCAGAATTGTTCCTGTTTTCATTAATCCCTGGAGAGAAGTTTTCAGTAGCTGTTTACATTGCTTTGTTCTAAACACACTTGTAAACAACCCTTGTGTCATGGCAGAAATTATAAGAGAAATCAGTAAATATCTTGAGGCAAATGAAAATAAGAGCACAATATGTCAAAGTTATGGGATGCAGCAAAGACAGTGTTGAGAGAGAAATTTATTGCCCTAAACACCTGTATTAAAAAAGAAGAAAGAGCAAAAATCAAGGACCTAACTGCTTACCTGGAGGCTCTAAGATAAAGAAAAGCAAACTAACCCCAAGCAAACAGAAGGAAAGAAATCATAGAAATTAGAGCAGAAATACATGAAAGTGAGAACATGAAAACAATAGAGAGCATCAACAAAACTAAGAATTGGTTCTTTGAGAAAATCAATAAATTAGATAGACCCTTAGCCAGGCTATAAAAGAAAAAAGAGAGAGGACACAAATAAATGAAATCAGAAATGGGAGGGGGGACACAACTACTGACACTGTAGAAGTAAACAGATAATGAGAAGATATTATGAGCACCTATATGCTAACAAATTAGACAACTTAGACAAAATGGACAACTTCCTAGAAAAGCATGAACAACCAACACCGACTGAATAAGAAACAGAAGACCTCAATGAAACAATCATATATAAAAAGATTGAATCAGTCATCAAAAAACTACCAAAAAAAAGAAAAGTCCAGGACCAGATGGCTTCACATGTAAATTCTACCAAGCATTCAAGAAAGATTAAGTATCACTGCTGCTGAAACTCTTCAAAAATGTGAAGAGGAGGGAAACCTATGTAACTCATTCTATGAAGCCAACAACACCCTAGTACCAAAGCCAGACAAAGATACAAGAAAAGAAAATTACAGACCAATGTCTTTAATAAATATAGAGACAAAAATCCTGAACAAAATACTTGCACATCAAATCCAAGACCACATTAAAAGAATTACACACCCTGAAGAAGTGGAATTTATTCCAGGTACGCAAGGGTGGTTCAACACAAGAAAATCAATTAACATAATGTATCATATCAATAAATTAAAGAAGAAAAACCACATGATTGTCTCAATGATGCAGAAATGGCATTTGACAAAGGTCAGCATCCTTTCTTGATGAAAACACTTCAAAGGATAGGAATGGAAGGAAAATTTCACAACATAATAAAGGAAATACATGAAAAACCCACAGCTAACTCATACTCAATGGGGAAAGACTGAAAGCTTTCCTTCTAAGATCAGGAGCAAGACAAGGATGCCCACTGTCACTATTGTTATTCAACATTGTGCTGGAAGTTCTAGCTAGAGAAATTAGACAAGATAAAGAAATAAAAGGCATCCAAATTGTAAACGAAGAAGTAAAACTTTCACTGTTTGCAGAAGATATTTCTCTGTGTGGAAAATCCACCAAAAGCTACAGTAAAGCTACTAGAGGTAATAAATGAATACAGCAAAGTGGTGGATACAAGATCAATGTGCAAAATCAGTAGTGATTCTATACACTAGTAAGAAGCAATCTGAGGAGGAAATCAAGAAAAAATTTCTGTTTACAACAGCAACAAGAAAAAAGTCAAGTATTTAGGGATAAATTTAAGCAATGACATAAAAGACCTATACACAGAAAACTCAGAAAAAATTTGCTAAAAGAAATAAAGGAAGACCTAAATTAATGAGAGGACATACCATATATAAGCATTGGAAGACTACATATAGTTAAGATGTCAAGTCTACCAAAATTTTATTAGATTCAATGCAATACCAATTAAAATTCCAACAACTTACTTTGCAGAAATAGAAAAACCAATAATCAGTTTGGAAGTGAAGGGTGCCTTGAATTGCTTAAATATCATGAGAAAGAAAAATGAAATGGGAAGCCTCACTATACTTGACTTTAAAGCATATTACAAAGCTACAGTGATCAAAACAGAATGGACTGGCATAAAGATAGGTATACTGACCAGTGGAATCTAAATGTTCAAAAACAAACCCTCTCAAATAAGGACAATGGATCTTTGATAAGGCCATCAAGTCAAATCAACTGAAACAGAGCACACTCTTCAACAAATTGTGCTTGGAGAACTGGATATTCATATCTAGAAGAATGAAATAGGACCCCATCTCACACATTATATAAAAATGAACTCAAAATGAACAAAAGACCAAATGACTAGAGCTAAGACCATAAAAACTTTAGAAGAAAATGTAGGGAAATATCTTAAAAATCTTGTGATAGGAAGTCATTTCCTAGACCTTACACCCAAAATACAAGCAATGAAAGAAGAAATAGATAAATGGAACCTCCTCAAAATTGAAAACTTTTGTGCATCAAAGGAATTTTTCAGGAAAGTAAAAATACACCCAACTCCACAAGAGATAATATTTGGAAACTGCATATCAGATAAGGGTTTAATATCCAGAATATATAGAGACATCCTACAATACAACAATAAAAAGACAAACAACCAAATTAAAAACTGGCAAATGACATAGACACTTTTCTGAAGAGGAAATACAAATGGCTCAAAACATATGAAAAGATGCTCAACTTCACTAGCTATTAGGGAAATGCAAATCAAAACCACAATGAGATATACTCTCACATCTAGTAAAATGGCCATGATAAAAAAATAAAACAGAAAACTACAAGTGTTGGAGAAGATATGGAGAAAGAGCTACACTTATTCACTGTTGGTGGGAATGCAGAATGGTGCAACTGCTCTGGAAGACAGGTCTGTGGTTCCTCAGGAAACTAAGCATAGAATTTGCCGTATGATACAGCAATCCCATTACTAGGTATATACCCAGAAAAACTGAAGGCTAGGATGCAAATGGACATTTGCTAACTGATGTTTATAGCAGCATTATTCATGATTGCCAGGAGATGGAAAACATCCAAATGTCCATCAATGGGCAAATGGATAAATAAGCTGTGGTAAATACATATGATGGAATATTATGCACCTCTAAGAAAAAACAAAGCCATGATGCATATATACATGTAGATGAACTTTGAGCACATTATGTTCCATGAAATTAGCTAGAAACAAAAGGAGAAATACTATATCATCTCACTAACATGAACTAAGGATAATGAGCAAACTCTGAAAATTCAAATTAAGAATGCAGGTAATCAGGAAGTAGAAAGAGGGTGGACATTGGGCATTTGATACTGAAGGAGTACAGAATGTTCAACAGGACTGATTGTGAAGATACAGAGATGGATGGCACAATACTATGTGATGTAGCAGAATACTGTAAGTATAATGAACAAAGTTGAGTGTGGGTGTAGTTGAAACAGGAAGGCCAGGGGCATGTATGACACCAGAAAGAAAGACAGAGGATAAAACTGGGACTGTATAATGTAGCAAAAACTTGAGTGGACAATGATGGTGATTAAATGTAGAAATATAGTAAAGTTTTTACATGAGAGAACAAGTGAATGTCAACATTGCAAGATGTTAAAAATGGGATGGTATATGGACAGAATACAATCAATGAAAACTAAGGTCTATAGTTAAAATAGCATTGTAATATTCTTCCATTAATTGTAACAAATGCAATAACCAAACCCAATGTCATCAGAAGGGGATATAAGGAAAGGGTATGGAGTTCTTGCTGGTGTTTCTCCTTTTTTATTTTATTTTTTGTACTTTATTCTTTTATATTTTTTCCTGTCTTTTTCTTCTTTTCCTGTGGAAGAAATGGAATCATTCTTATATAGATTATGGTGCTGAAGGCATAATTATGTGATTATACTGGGAGCTAAATATTAGTCACACAGAATGTATTGCATGATGTGCAAATGAAACTTTAAAAAATAAACAGAAAGATACAAGTGATGGGGAAGATGTGGAGAGAGAGTTATATAAATTCACTGTAGGTAGTGAAATAGAATGGTGCAGCTCTTCTGGAGGGCATGTTGATGGTTCCACAGGAGGCTAAATATAGGGCTGATATATGATCCTACAACCCTGTTATTTGGTATATGCTTGGAAGAAATGAAAGCAGGGACCCAAACAGACATTTACAGACTGGTACTTATAGCAGCAGTATTCACGATTTGCAGTGAATGTAGGTGGCTCAAGGGTAAATTGATGGGTGAATTGTGGTATATATACACAATGGAATACTGAATGGCTGCAAGAAAGAATAAAGTCTGAGGCATGCAACTAGGTAAATGACATTGAGGACATTATGTTGAGTGAAATAAGTCAGAAATGAAAGAAGAAATATTGTAAGGCCTCACTAATATAAATTTATTATAATGAGCAAATGCTGAGAACTGAATTTGAAAGCATAAGGGATAGAATGTGGACAGAGATAGGGAAATCGACAATGCAGGAGTGTGGCATACTCAATGAGGCTCATTGTAAAGGTCTATAGATTGTAAGCTCTTATGGCAGTCAAATTTATTCCCAAGTTTTGATCACTATTTAAGAGATGTTTATTTGGTACAAAATTTATATTCTCTGTAGCATGCTTTCCAATATAACCTGTATGGTAAGTTTATTTAAACAACATGGTTGCATAGAACCTAGAATGGGAAATTAGATCTTGTTATTCTGTACAGGTTAATATGATATTCCAATGTACCCTGGAGTACTTTGAGCAAATATGAATTTGCAAATCCCATTGAAGAACTTGGTAAAAATGTCAAAGTATTGTACTTTCTCACCTGGGGAATTCCTGCAATTCCCGTAAGCATTAGGGAATCCCAATTTAATAAGTCATGCCTTCGATCTTGGGGCTTGCCCTTATGAAACTTATTCCTACCAAGGAGAAGCTAAGCCAACTCATAGTTATGCCTAAAAGCCACCAAAAGAGAACATCTTATTTTGTTCAGATGTGGCCACTTTCTCTTAGCCAACTCTGCAAATAAACTCACTATCATCTCCCCTACAAGGAGCATTACTCCTAGGGGTTTAGGTCTCCCTTATAATGAGGCACAGGACTCCCAGGGATGAACCTGACCCTGGCATTGTGAGATTGAGAATTCCATCTTGACCAAAAGGGGGAAAATAAATGAACCCCCCCCCCCAAAAAAAAAAAAGCTTCAGTGGCTGAGATAACTCAAATAGAGATGAGAGGTCAATCTGGAGGTTATTCTTATGCCTGAAATAGGCATTCCTGTTTAGTTTTTAGTGTATTAGAATAACTAGAATGAAATACCTGAATCTGTTTAATAGTAAAACAGTAGACCTGATTTTTGGTGATAACTGTATAACTACATAGCTTTTATTGCATTACTGGATGTACTGAAAACCTAGTGACTGTCACTGGCTTTTATCAGTATATGGGTAGATGAGTAATAAAATAATGACAAAAATATATAAATAATAGGGGGGATAAGGTGTATAGGGTGGTTTGGGTGTTCTTTTTAATTTTTTATATTTTCTTTATTTTGAAGTAATGAAAATGTTTGAAAATTGTGGTGATGAATACACAAATACATGATAATACTGTGAGATATTGATTGTATACTTTGGATGGATTATATGGTTAGTGAGTGTATCTATTATTAAATTTGCATTTAAAAAGTGGTAAAAACAATAAAGAAAAATATAATTAACAAATCCCAAAGAACAGTGAGCATGTTTGGCAGGTTACTCAAAATATTTGGATCATCTCTTGTTTCATCATAAGCCATCATGGTTTTCTTATTTGAGAAAATAAATGAAACAAAAAAGTGTAAATAAAGAATGTGTAAAAGAAGAATATGTCTATTATTATTAAAAACAAAATGAAAAACATTAACTGGGTTACTATTTTGTATTTCTTCAAGCAGTACAAAATAATCATGTTGTCAAAATAATATAAAAGAACTGCATTCTGTAGGATGGTGAGAAAAATAATAGAAGAAAAAGAGGACATAGCCTTGAAATCCAAAATATAATTAGAGAAATGCAGAAACAATCAAGGAATTGCAAAATTGTGGTGGGAAGAGGTAACATAAAAAAATATAAAGTATATTAGAAGATGCTCAACATCACTGACCATTGAAACCATAGTTGAGATAGCCAGGAGACCTAACTAAAAATCAAGATTCAGGCCAAAATCTCCTGCTTATCAGAATTTATATAAAAAGAAAAACTGTATGTCCAAATAGTTACTACCAATAAAACAATGTAGTAAAATAAAAGTAAAATTACTATAACTTAGCTTAGTTATTTCTAAATAAGTTAAGAAAAAATAATAATAATATTAAAGCTTAAATTCCCAGCTCAAAGTCTCATTAAAAAAAACAAAAATCTTCCATGTAACCACAAAATTAAAATTTCTAAAAACCAAACACAAAATCTCATCTTATAGATGGGTCAATTACAATGCAAACTGAATTTACAACTTCCCCCACCTCTGTTTTAGTATCAAGCCTTCCAAAGCAATTAAATAATAAAAAATTATAATAATATAAAATGTGCTAGCCTATCAGTTTTAAAATTTTAAAAAAAAACCTAGCCATAGAAGTCCTTGCAAAAACCTAAAAACTGCTAAAACGTCATAAATAACCAACACGATTTAAAAATCAACAAAACTGCAAATTTTCAAACCAGTGTTGCAAAATAATATCTCTACTAAGTAATCTAATAATAAAAACTTTAACTCTCTCTCTCATGCGGCAAGAAAATAATCATTAAAAATCTTTGTCTCCACGCAACATACCTCTACACAAAAGGCTAAACTCAGTGCAGTTCTCACAGCCCTGCAACAATTCCCTAACGTACCTCTTAATATTGTAACTCAAGAGTACACAGTCTACGTGGTTCAGCATATTAAAACAACATTGTTAAAAAAAAAAGTCCTAACTTTTCCCTCTTTACACTTTTTCTCTCCCTACAAACTACACTCCAGTGCTGCACCAAACCCCTTTTCATCCCTGGCATTTCTTCTCACTCCGATCTTCCAAACCCTCTATCTAAAAGCAATTCTCGAGCTAATGCTCTAGTTGCCTTCAACCTTTCATTTCACAATGCAGTTGCTTCCCATGAGTTTTATCATCAAAATGCTAAAGCTTTACAAAAAACAATTCATATCACCCATCAGCAAGCCAAACAAATTATTAAAGCTTGTCCTAATTATCAAAAAATTGCTCATCCTGTTCCCTCAGAAGGAATAAACCCATGAGGTTTACAAGCCAATGAAATATGGCAAACTAATGTAACACGTCTCCTCCTTCAGGCGCCTCAAATATCTTCATGTAAGTATTAATACTTTTTCTCACTGTATTATGCTTCTGCTCACTCAGGCAAAAAGGTCAGTCATGTCCGTTCTCATTTTTTAAAAGCCTTTGTCACATTAGGAAAACCCTTTACTATAAAAACAAACAATAAGGCAGCTTATGTATCCATGCCTTACAGCTTTTATTCCAACAATAAAATATTAACCACATTACTAGCATTCCATATAACCCCCAAGATCAAACTATCATAAAACGTGCTCATCACTCATTAAAAAATTTATTGTTAAAACTAACAAGGGGGGATACTGCCTTATGTCTGCCACTGAAAGATCAATTACAAAAAGCCCTTCATACATTAAACTTTTTAAACTGTGACAACATGGGCTATTCTGCCATTGAACGGCATTTTCATTTTAAACAACCTGCAGGGCCTCGCCCCTCAGTGTTGTATAGAGATATCCTAGACAGCCCCGAATGGAAAGAACCTATTTCTCTACTAACCTGGGGGAGAGGCTATGCTTGTATCTCCACCCCCACAGGAACCCGGTGGCTGCCTGCCAGGCACATCAAACTGTACCATGGACCTTTCGACGGAGCAGCTGAAACCAATGACCTTCAACTGGACTCTGAACCGCCCGACAACGGATGACCCAGAGCAGCTTGTACCACTGATGAAAAGAATGAAAATTCAGAACCGTGGAAGGAAGAAAAACTTCAGCAATCATCTGCTGCAGTGACTTGCGGTGAACTCAAAAAGTTAGATCAACAAGCCTCTAATGCTTAAACAAACAGAAACATCAGAATCTCCTGACAACCGCTTTCTTGCTTATCTTGCAATTGTATCCAGTAATTCAGTCAGAGCTTTCATGATCTTATGTTTGCTGTTATATTGTACCCCTGCTTTGGGCAGTTATATGTATTGGGCACATGTACTTGAACCCCCTCCATTAACCCTTGTTACTTAAAATAACCCTGATCCCCCTATATCCTGAAATGACACTGCCTGGACTGGGGGAGCTTGGCTTCCCCCTTATGGCATCCTAGATTCACGCCTACATCATTTGCAGATTAATTAATCCCTCTCCTTTTATTCTTTGTCTCATCCCCTTTGTGTCCCTTATAATGATAGTAAGTCATCTTGCGTTCCTGTTAAACCAACTCAACATGCTTTTAAATTTGTAGGAAACGTCTCTAAACAGGTTAATTTTTCTGTGATTGTTACTAGTGGATTTAATTGTAGCATTGTTACTCAAAATATCTCTATGTATCCGCCTCCGCCAGCATACCGTTACTGTATACGTGGAAACTTTGCCGCCCCACAGTGGTGAGCCTACTGTTGAGTGCTTCCAACTGGTTTGTAGCAGAGAGAATGTTAGTTTTATTAATTGGGGACCTGATTAGATTCTTACCTCCAATGGCCATCATGCAGACTAGAATGTTACTTATCACGGAGGTTTCGGTTAGGAGAGCTTTGGAATCGGAAGCCCTATTATCTACATGCAAAGTAATTCCTCTACTAGCCCCTGGCACACCAATCTCTAGAGATTAGGTCTTCCATTTTTTCCACACTCTGTATTCACTGCTATGTATATGAAAAACTTTCCAAACTACACCATAACAAAACACAATATACACAATACCTCAATTATGATTTGTGCTACTCACCCATGTTTTTCTTGCTGTTCCTTCTCAGTCCATTAGCCTCTCCAACGGGATTTTTAACCTCACTATCCCCCCTAACAGTTATTACTTCAGCTGTGATACTCATCAGAACATTTCTTCTTTAAATATTACCACTCTTTTTCTCCTTAAAAGGAAAACAGATGTATGGTTGCCAGTCAACCTCACTAGGCCCTGGCAACCCCCTTCTTGATTGTCACTCTTTTCACAAGCCTTAAAAAAAGTTACATTAGCGTAAATTTCTAGGTACTGGTATCGTGTGTATTATCTCCATAGTCCGCCTCGCTGCTACCGCGTTCACCGCCATTGCAGCATTGTCCACCTCCCTTTCTATAGCTAATCAAGTAAATCATAATGAAAAATGTTTCCAATAAGCTCTTAGAGAAAACGCAAGTTGATAATGAAATCATGTCTAGACTCGATGCCTTAGAAGCAGCTATCCTTTGGATAGGAAAATGACAACAAGCCGTAGCGACTTTGTTAACCTTGCAATGTAACTACAATTTTACTCATATCTGTGTTACCCCCTTATCTTGGTCTCCTCAGAATATGTCTTGGCAAGAAATTCAAGTTTACCTACAACATGCATTTCAAAGTAACTTAACTAAAGAAATAGTTTCCTTAAGTGTTGTCCTTAAAAAAACAGCTACAAAATATCCCTGATTCTGTTAACAATAATCTCACAAAAATTTCCACAGCTTTGAGAAAACTAAACCCTAAGCAATGGTTGCCTCAACTTCATATTCAAAACTGGTTTAATACAAGTTTTCACAATATTATATGCTGCATTATATTCTTACTTGTTAAGTTCTTTTCTCAAAAACAACAAAATCAAAGTCTGTTACAAACGTTTCTGTATCTCATGCTATCTGTAAACAAAAAAAGGGGGAGATATAGCAGGGTATGTGACATCTAAAGTCTAAGGAAATGCTGGAACACCGCATTCACAAGCTGAACACAGCTCGGCCTTTGGATTAGGAGGTCTTGTACCTTGCGTAAACATCTCTGGTTTTTGAATTCAGATCGTTTTAAATTGCTCCTGTCCCCAAGATGTTTTCTTAAGAATGTAGGTACGCCTGTGATCAACATGTTTTCCTTCTTAGTGCACTTAGCCTTGCTTAGCTAAAAGTGGTAATGCTAAAAATAGTAACACTGCGAATGCTACATAAGAAAAGATCAAAGAATAAAGCTTAAGCTGTTGCTTGCACAAAAGGTGAGATGGATCTTTTTCATGCATCTCTGGCTTGCTATTTCACAGGACGAAATAGCAACCAAACCACAATATATGGCTCCAAATATTTTCTCCCATTGAGTTGGCTGCCTCTTCGCCTTTTTGACAAAGTCTGCTGAAGTATAGAAGCTTTTTATTTTGAGGCATTCCTACTTATGTATTTTTTCTTTTGTTGCTTGTGCTTTGGGTGTAAGGTCTAAGAAGCTACCTCCTATTACTAGGTCTTGAAGATGTTTCCTTTTATTATGTTTTAGGAGTTTTATGGTACTGGCTCTTATATTTATGTCTTTGATCCACTTTGAGTTAATTTTTATATAGGGTGTGAAGTAGGTGTCCTAGTTCATTCTTTTGGCTATAGATGCACTGAATTCCTAGCCCCATTTGTTGAAGAGACAGACTATTCTGTCCCAGTTCAGTGGATTTGGTGGCCTTGTCAAAAATAAGGTGACCATAGATCTGGTGATCTCTTTATGAACACTCTATTCAATTCATTGTGGGCTGGTATTTTGTCCTGAAAAATATCAAGCCGGAGATGCATGAAAGAAGGAGTTTCTCTCCTCATGCAAACAAAAGCTTAAGCTTTATTCTTCGTGTTCTTATTTTATAGCATTTGCAGTGTTACTATTTTTAGCTATGAATGGCCATGTGCATAGAAAAGGAATATGTTGATGGAAATCATACAGTTTTAAGATAACATCTTAGGGGCTAGGAAAATCTGAGAACAACCTTAAGTTTCTGACCAGAGGTGTTTATGCAAGGCACAAGGCCTCTTGATCTAAAGGTCAAGCTGCGTTCAGCTTGTAAATGCAGTGTTCCAGCATTTCCTTAGGCTTTAGTTGTCCTGTACACTGCTACATCTCCACCTTTTTTGTTTACAGATAACATAAGATACAGAAAGGTTTGTAACAGTTTTGATTTTGTTGTTTTTGAGAAAAGAACTTAGAAGTAAGAATAATATAATGCAGCATATAATAATGCCAAAACTTGTATTAAACCAGTTTTGAATATGAAGTTGAGGCAACCATTGCTTAGGGTTTAGTTTTCCCAAAGCTGTGGAAATTTTTGTGAGATAATCATTGTTAACAGAGGTGGGTCAAGTACATGAGCCCAATAGATATAATTGCCTAAAGCTGGGGTACAATATAATAGCAAACATAAGATCATAAAAACTCTGCCTGAATTACTGGATACAATTGTGAGATAAGTGAAAAAGAGATTTTCAGGAGATTCTGATGTTTCTGTTTGTCTACGCATTGCAGAGGTTTGTTGATCTAACTTTCTAAGTTCACCCCAAGTCACTGCAGCAGATGGTTGCTGAGGTTTCTTCTTCTTTTCGCGGTTCTGAATTTTCATTCTTTTCATTGGTGGCACAAGCTGCTCTGGGTCATCTGTTGTCGGGAGGTTTGGATTCCAGTTGAAGGTCGCTGGTTTCAGCTTCTCCTTTGACAGGTCCGTGGTACAGTTTGATGTGCCTGGCAGGCAGCCACCAGGTTCCTGTGGGGGTGGAGACACAAGCATAGCCTCTCCCCCAGGTTAGTAGAGAAACAGGTCCTTTCCTTTTGGGGCTGTCTAGGATATCTCTATACAACACTGAGGGGTGAGGCCCTGCAGGTTGTTTAAACTGAAAATGCTTTTCAGTGGCAGAATAGCCCATATTGTCACAGTTTAAAAAATTTAATGTATGAAGGGATTTTTGTAATTGATCTTTACGTGACAGACATAGGGCATTATTCCCCCTTTTTTCTTTTAACAATAAATTTTTCAATGATTGATGAGCACACTGTAAAATATCTTGACCTTGGGGGTTATGTGGAATGCCAGTAATGTGGTTAATATTCCATTGTTGGAAAAAAAGCTGTAAAGGCTTGGATACATAAGCTGGCCCATTGTCTGTTTTTATAGTAGAGGGTTTTCCTAATGTGGTGAAGGCTTCTAAAAAATGAGAACGGACACGGCTGGCCTTTTTGCCTGAGTGAGCAGTGTTAGGTTTGGAGCCATTCAAGAATTCACACAATGCAGCGAGTCAAAGTTTAAGTATAAAGTTTAAGATTTATTAGAGGAAGAAAGCAGTTGGGAGCCAGCAGAAAAGAAGAAAAAAGATAATGGCTCCCTCTCTCTATCTGAGAGCAGCATTCTTTAAAGAAAAAAGGAACCCACGCTGGGTAGGGTGTCCGCTGTGATGTTCTGTGCCTCGATTGGGTGAGTGCCTGTCTCGTTTTGGGCTGATTGGTCGGTAGAATTCTGAGACAATATTCTTTTTAGGAAAGCAGCCGCATTATCTAACTAGGGAGAGCAGGCCTTTTTGGTTGTTTATTTTATGGGCATTATCTGTCCTTGCCTTACCTGTCTTTGAGGGGCCACTGGGACGGCCTTGAACAGCTTTGAACAGCCTTCATTCTTTAGTTTATGGGGCACCTGTTTTCTTGTGAGATAAGCTGTGGGGCCCCTGAGTTAGAAACTCCTTCTACATGTTAGTTTCTTCTTCTGGGATCTAACAAGCGGAAGCATAAATACAGCGAGAAAAGGTATGAATACTTTTGTGAACATATTTGAAGCACCAGAAGGAGGAGACATGTGTTACATCAGTTTGCCATATTTCATTGGCTTGTAAGCCTCGTGGGTTTATTCCTTCTGAAGGAACAGGATGAGCAATTTTTTTACAATCAGGACAAGATTTAATAATTTGTTTGGCTTGCCAATGGATGATATGAAATGTTTTTTGTAAAGTTTTTGCATTTTGATGATAAAACTCATGGGAAGCAACTGCATTGTGAAATGAAAGGTTGAAGGCAACTAGAGCATCAGCTTGAGAACTGCCTTCAGATAAAGGGCCTGGAAGATTGGAGTGAGAATGTGAGTAATGAAAAGCGGCTCAGTGCAGCGTTGGAGTGCAGTTTGTAGGGAGAGAAAAAGTGTAAAGAGGAAAAAGTCAGGACTTTCTTTTAACAATGCTGTTTTAATATGCTGAACCACGTAGACTGTGTACTCTGAGTCACTTATAATATTAAGAGGCACGTTAGGGAATTGTTTCAGGGCTGTGAGAATTGCACTGAGTTCAGCCTTTTGTGTAGAGGCATGCTGCTTGGTCACAAAAGGTTTCCAATGGTTATTTTCTTGCCATGTGAGAGAGATTTTTCCTGTTTTACTGGCGCCATCAACAAAGACAGAAAAGGCATTGGTAATTGGTTGGTAAGACACTATTCCAGGAACAATTAAAGAAAGCACTGGTAGCTGTTGGAGTAACTTATCAGATGGCAAGGTTAGTAAAATTTGTCCTACAAAATCAGCTAATGCTATTTGAAATTTGGGTGAAAAGGAAAAGAGTTGATTTAATTGTTGTTGTGATGATTTGCTTTGAAGGAATTCAGGATCTTTTCCTGTTAATTGGCAACAACGAGTATGTCCGTGAGCAATTAAGTCAGCTAATAGCTGGTAGTAAGGTGTAACTGAACATTTTGGTAGATGTGACAAGAAGATCCATTCTAAACAAGATAAATTGTAGGGATATGACTGAAATATCTGCTCCAGTGTCAATGAGGCCTGAAAGCTGCTGATTTTCTACTGTAAGGTTTAGCATAGGCTTATCAAGATTTAATATTTTTGTCCAAAAAAGAGCATTTATGTTGGTACTGCCAAAGCCTTCTTTACCTCTAACCTTATTGGAAGAGTTTGTTTTTGAGAAGGAATTATAATGGAGTGATTTTCTTTCCTGGAGGGATAACTTGAAAAGTAGGTGAACTGAGCATGATTTTTATTTCACCCTTATAATCAGTGGCAATAATGCCTGGGTGTACAATGATTCCAGAGCAGGTAGCACTGGACCTTCCTAAGATAAGGCCAAAGATCTCTGGTGGGGAGAGGAGCCCATACTCTTGTAGGAGCCAAGTTAATTTTATGTTGCTCATTAAGAATTACTTCTCGGGAAGGGGAAAAGTCCAAACTGGCACTTCTGGTTGTGGCTGCTTAGAGCTCAGTAATTCCTCATTGTTGGTTCCCCAATAAGTTTGTTTGCAGCCCTGGTATTTTTTCAGGGTGCCAGTGGCTGTGCTCCTCCTCCAGTTTCCCGACAGGGCTTGTCCTTGGACATTAAATTTATATTTACACTGATTAACCCAGTGTTTGCCCTTTCCACATCAGGGACATAATTTGTTAGGAGTAGCAGATTTAGCTTGTTGTTTATTGAATTCCTGACAATTTTTCTGAATATGACCCTTTTTCCCACATTTGAAACAAGTAATATCTTCTTTAAGTAAAGCTGCTAGGATTTGAGCTTTGTGGGTTTCTGTTCCTACATTTTGACATGCTTTTAGAAATTCTCCTATGCCAGAAGCTAGATTTTTAACTGGTAAAATAGCTTTCTGACAATCTGCATTGGCATTTTCATAAGCTAACTGCAGCAAGAGGGTGTCTGCAGCCTGTGGGTTTTCTATTTGTCTGTCTATGGCATCTTTTAGTTTATCAATAAAGTCCATATATGATTCGGTGGCACCCTGTCTTATGGAAGCAAAAGATTTTTGTGGTTGTTTCCCTTCTGGGACTGCTTTCCACAAACGGAAAGCTAAATCAGAGCATTGCTGGGCTATATGGGCATCTGCTCGAATTTGGTCAGCTCACCGAGTGTAGGGGCCAGTTCCCATAAGCAGCTCAAGGCCAATTGGAATGTTATTGTCGTAAGTTTTCCATAGCCAGCCGGGTAGCTCAGACTTGATATTCACTAAGCCAAATGCTAAACTGTGCAGGGGTGAGCAAGGTTTTTGCTAGAACTTTCCAGTCCCATGGAATCATAGCATACGAAATTTCCAATGCTTCTACTATACCTTTAGTAAAAGGAGAGTGCATGCCATTCTCACAGATACTCCTTTTTAATTCTTTAAAGACTGCATAGGGTAAAGTTTCAGGCACCAGAGGGTGCTTTGGTGCTCTGATTACTGGAAAAAGACCTGCACAAACATCTCCCTCTTTTAAGGTTTCTTTAAGGCAGCTTTCCATAGAGGCAACAAAGGTTTTAAAAGCGTCGGGTGGCAGCTGTGGCGGGCCAGAGTCCCAGTCTGGGGCAGGTGGGGATATTTGAAAAAACAGGTTGGAGTTTTGACTTTTAAACATTTCTTTTTCTGGTTCTTCACAAGGGGAGAGAGCAGAAGTGGGAACTGATGCAGCTTCACAGGTCGAGCAAGCCTGTACTTGGATTGGTTCTAAGGCGGTTTTTATTAACCCCCAGATAAGCATGTGGGTGAGAGTAACTCGACCTCCAGCTTCCTGGTGATATTTTAATTTTTCCATTCAGTAATGTCTAAAGTACCATTTATAGGGAACCAAGGACAATAATTTCGGATGACGTGAAGAAGCAAAAGCAAACGTTGCTTTTCAACTTTGCAATCTGCAGCTTTAAGAGGCTGCTGCAGCACCTTTAAAAATTGTCCCTGCTGTTTAGAGAACTCGGAACCCATATTGATGTTTATATGTTAAAGGAGAGAAAGAGAGAAATAAGGAAAGTAGAGTACTCTGGCAGTGTCTGTAGCAGTGCGATCCCCTACCCCGGAACGAAGTCCGGACTTTTGTTTTTTCCCCTGCCTGGGCTGTACTGCTGCGACTCCACCAGATCACGTCGGGGTCAGCAATTGTGAGCTGGTATTTTGTCCTGCAAAATATCGAGCCGGAGACGCATGAAAGGAGTTTCTCTCCTCATGCAAGCAACAGCTTACGCTTTATTCTTTGTGTTCTTATTTTATAGCATTTGTAGTGTTACTATTTTTAGCTATGAATGGCCATGTGCATAGAAAAGGAATATGTAAGACATGTTGACTGAAAGCATACATTTTTTAGTGTGCTTTATGTTCGATAACTAAGTTTCAGACTCAACTGAATGTGTTTAAAATTTTTGTTTCACTTGATTCTACTGAAATTTCAATTACCTACTACTTTACTTAACCAAATTACATATGAGGTGAGTATCAGCTAAAAAAAAAAAAATCCACAAAATAAAGTTAGCAATTTAAAGAGTAAACAAAATCATAATGCCCTCCTCATATTCTGAGTTTACAAGTTTATGAGTTAACTATTGCATATCCAAGAAAAGTTTACTATGTAATTTAAAAGCTAATCTTCTTGCACATTTTAATCAAATTATACTGGGAAATGTGGGACAAAAAACATGGCAAAACTTGTTTTTGGTAGCAGAAGACAATACAATAATGAATTCAAATGGAACATAAGACCAATGTCTTAAGTTTCTAACTTCTAAACAAACACACACACTTCTATCTAAAAAACATTCTTGTAGCAAATTGGACAGAATAAATGTTTTGATGCAAATAAAGAGTGTAAATTTCCAAAGACGGCCTGATAGCCAGCAATAGCTTTTTAAAACATGTATAGCCAACTAACAGTGTTCTAAAACACATATTTTGGCACTGAAAGATCCCTGCTAAAATCAACTGCATTTAAATGGGTCTTACTGAATCAGGACTTTCATGATAGAAATCTTTTTAAAAGTGAGTACAATAGGGCTACAAGAATAACATTACTATTCATAAAAATTATAGAAGTGATTATTGCTGTACTTTTCCCCGAAAACACTATCAAACTTTGTTGAAGTTGTGCAATCCCAAATTTCTTTCCTTCTTACTGAATTCCATTATCTTTCACTAATCTCTAAACTTTTTAATTCAGCAGAGAATGAAACTTAAAATCTGTTCTGCAAGAATTCAAAGTATTTAAATTTGTAGCTTCACATCATACAGCCATGTTTTACTCTTCTTGTTTTCCAGATACACAAAAGCAATACATATTTTTCTCAAAAATGAAATAAGATGTCCCCATTAAAAATAAAGCCTACAAAAAGTTCCAGAGCTAAAACAGGTTATTCATATGGCACAAAGTGATCTCCTACTAGTCAAAAGTCCAAAACATTTAAATGAAGTCCATTTAAATGTCTTGTTTTCTTTTCAATGGAATATTACATTTATTGAGGTGAAATCGCATTTTTTTAGTTCTTGAGTCAACAAGTGTACACAAATTTTTTTTTAATACAGTTATTAAAAATAGACCAAGTTGAGAGTGTCAAAGGAAAAGCATTCAGTCAAAATTTTCAGAGTGATCAGGAAGAAAATTAGAGAAGGGATTTCCTTGGTTAGTTTCCAAAGCCTGATAAACCAAAAGCAAAAAAACTCCCACAACAACAAACAACAAAATTTTTATCCACAGAGGAATATTATATCCCTTTTTTGTCTCTTCTGTCTTAACATCTGCTAAGGAAACATACTTAGGGACATAGTTAGGTGAAAAAGATTCTTCTATCCTGAAATCACTTGAGTTCTAACAGCCAGCCTGCAGCCCCTTTGATTGGCCTGCAACAATTAGCAATAATTCCTGTTGGTGTAGATGCTTCAGAGGGAAACATTTCCTCAAGAATATCCCTTTCTACTCTTCATTCCTCTGCTTTTTTTCTCCCACTTCAGCTCTCATTAATGGTTTCTTTGGTGCTCTTCTGGATATGTCTGAGAATTCAGTGATTGGTAGAATAGGAGCTGCAAGCTTGAAATTTCCAGTCACCCTATTGACAATTAAGGTTTGGTTGCTTAAAGCCATTATAGTTTCAGCTATGAGAGTACTCTCCAAAGTTACTGCACCATCTATACGAAAATGTTCTGACGTTTCCACCCTTTTCCTTGGAATTCTTCTTGGCCTTCTGAAGAGTCTCTAATTAATGCCTGCAGAGGTCTGCCTTTTGAATGTCCACCTGTCCATTCAGTCCAGTTATTCCAGCTTGAAAATAGCTCTGATTGTGTTCAAATCTTCTTTGCCTGAGTACTACTGGAGTCTGCGCTGCCCCTTGTGGTGCTTTCTTCTCAAGCTTCAGCTCTACTTTTTATTAGAGCCTTCCTCCTTGTCACTGTGTCTGTCAGAGTCCTTACTCCCATCCTGCCTTCTATTTTTTGCTGAAGAAGAAACTGTTAGCAGAGGTGTCGATCTTGATTCTGCTCCTTGTTCCCTCAGTTTTAGGAGCTTTTTCTCATACAAGCTTCCTGGTTGTTCCTACAGTAGGACCAGGATTCACTTCATATTCCACAGGTTCATCCAGAAGGTCTTCATTAGTGAGTTCTGCTACATCTAGATCATCTTTATCTTTTTAGTCTGGGTTTATCAGTTTTCTCTGTGGCTTTCCTGTCATCCGCGGCGCGGCTTCTGTGGGCAGCAGCCCCCGCGGAGCCGAGGACCGGGTGGGCTCGCGCTCTTCGTCGCTGGGGAAGTCCGGGGTCCCTTGCTGTTGGCGCCTGCGGCGAGCGCTCGCCGGTTGTGCGCCGTGAAGTGCTGCAGGTGGAGGGGCACGTCCACCTCTTTGCGCGGCTCCCCAGCCGGGAGCGTCAAATTGTTGGCGATCAGCTCACAATTCAACTTCTCCTTTGTCAGCACCGAGGGGTCTTCCAGGAACGGCATCTCTGTGGAGAATCCGCGTCCCCGCAGCCTTCACACCCGCTGCTCACGCCGACGTGCTCTCTCCTTGCTGGGGCCGCGCAGCCGCCTCCGAGCCTCCCGGCTCCAGTCCGGGAGGAGCATCGCGGAGCAAAGCAAAAACTTGCAGACACAAGGCAAAGCAAAAACCTGTGAGGCCAAGATAGAGCCCGGCACCAATCCCAACCCACACTATATTTTCTCTTTATTAAGGAAAGCACAGTTGATGAAAAACCAACTTAAATTGGTACCAGTAAAAGCTAAAGAGATTGCTATAAAGAAGGATACGTGTAATTGATTAAAATATATCTCTAGGTAAGCAGTTCTTTTTGGAGAAGATTACATGTATTTTAGAAACCATGTAAAAATTTAAATAACTTCACTAACAAGAAAAATGTTCTACTTTTTTGTATTAATGTGCCCTCTTTGCATGGGTTTTGAAAACAGCAGAGAAGTATGTCATGTATGTTACAGTTTAAACAGAGAGCAAAACTACTATGATTGATATGGAATAAAAATTTTAAAGAAAATAAATCAAGTCATGCACAACTGTGGAATTGATGAAGACATATATGTAAGACTGTTGCCCCCACTGCTTTTGGGGATCCTGCAGTTGCTGTAGGAAGCAGGCCAGGAAGTTTGGAAGAAAACCGTATGAATCAGGGATAAATCTTATATTTAAAGATAGCAGATTACTGCAGAAGCAATGAAGACTAGCGTGATTAAAATTACAGAAAGAAGAGAACCTTTCAGTACAGGTATTTTCACAGGGATCATTTGCTGTATCTTACCTCTAGACAAAGATGAGAATTTGAGCTTTGCCCCAGTAGAAGGTTGCTTCTGTGGGTCAGAGAAATTGATAAAAGTACTAGCTATCCAGAATGGTTGTAATACAAGATGTAAAAATATGGATTTAAACAAATGGCGAATTTTATTGCTAAAGACCATTGCCAAATTCTAAAGCTGGGTGAGATCAGAGGCTAAAGATTAAAGATTTAGGCAGATCTAACTGCCAGTATTTATGAAACAAAAAACTCCTCCGCTGAGAACACAAACTGCAACCAACTAAAATTACCCAAGGAAGCATTGCCTTGAAACTCATGATTTCCAAAGCCTGGAGACACTTCTGTATCTGCAAGTCAAACTGCATCCATGGCAGAGGGACTTGGGAGGAGAGAGAAACCAGCTGAGATTTTAACAGTTGCATTAAAGTTAAGTAATAAAATTAGAGTTGGAAAAGTTTCTCAAGTCTAGAGTTGTTGCTTCCTCAAAATATTTGCCAAACTTTGAAGTTGAATTGAGCAGGAATCTGAAGAGATAATCTCTCCATTTCTGAAAAGACTACAGAAATGCTTACAGAATCTCAGTACTAGGAAAACATAAATCCAACCTCCCACATCACAGTGTATTAGTTAGAATCTTTGGAGAGCTACACATTGGGTATAGGAATGAATGAGAGTTAGGTTGATTCTAGCTAAATTCAATCCAGCTTCAATTCAACATAGTTCAGGTTTAGATTTAGTTGATTAGCATCACCTCTACTTATATATAACGGAATATGATTATATATGTTATCAGAAGTATATAAGGATTTAAAAAACAAAACAAAAACACAAATTCCAGTGAAAGAGGATTGTGGGAAGTTGAGTGAGTAGGAGTCTCCAGGAATCAATCCCTCCTCCAAAACAACTACTGAACTCTCTGAATCAACTATTTGGAAATTCTGCAGTCTAGTGGAATACAATGCAGCATAGAAGAAAGAGCTGGAGGAATACACTAGTATATTTTGGTGAATACCAGTGAATTTCACCCTCCCTGCATCAGTTCCCATCCCCCAACTCCCAGACTCATGGAGGGCAGCAGCGGGGTCCACAGCACCACACCTTGGTTCAGCTTGCTTGATATAACAACCTAATCCTAAAAATTCCAGACTTGTATGGTCTGATTGAGATCACTGATTTAATCAGCTACTTCAGATCATGGGGGCCTGTTCTGAGGGTGGCCCATTGTTTCAATCCCCATCATACAAATGTATAAGAGGAATCTTAAAGAGGATACCCTTCCTTAAAATAGCAAAAAACAGTTACAGGGCTGCAGCAACTGGGCAAGGACCAAATCAAGAAAACATAGCTTCAAAAGCCTTAAGAGAATCTCTTTGCATGCTTGATGGCCCCCTCCCCACTCTTCCACAATATGAGGTGGAGGCAGCCTGCATTCCTGGCACTGTTCTGGCAAGAGTAAAGTAACCCCTATGGGAATACTGGAATGCCTGTATGTTGGGCCAGTCAACCAGGAGGCAATCTGAAAGATTAATTTCAGATTCCCATCTTGGGGGCTTACTATTCCAGAATTTGCCCCCTCTTAAACCCTTTCATTTACACTCTGAGAATATCATAATTATATGATATGAAAAAGCATGGGACTATTAATGATAATGGCATAAATTAATAGATGGTATTAAACTTGAAGGAATGGACCAAAGATCTCAATATAAAAGAAAGAACCATAAAATTCCTAGAAGATAATGTAGGAAAACATCGTCAAGACCTTGTATTAGGCGGACATTTCCCAGACTTTACACCGAAAGCACAAGCAACAAAAGAAAAAATAGATAAATGGGAACTCCTCAAGCTTAGAAGTTTCTGTACCTCAAAGGAATTTCTCAGAAAGGTAAAGAGGCAGCCAACTCAATGGGAAAAAATTTTTGGAAACCATGTATCTGACAAAAGACTGATATCTTGTATATATAAAGAAATCCTACAACTCAATGACAATAGTACAGACAGCCCAATTATAAAATGGGCAAAAGATATGAAAAGACAGTTCTCTGAAGAGGAAATACAAATGGCCAAGAAACACATGAAAAAATGTTCAGCTTCACTAGCCATTAGAGAGATGCAAATTAAGACCACAATGCGATACCATCTCACACCAATTAGAATGGCTGCCATCAAACAAACAGGAAATTACAAATGCTGGAGAGGAGGTGGAGAAATTGGAACTGTTATTCATTGTTGGTGGGACTGTATAATGGTTCAGCCACTCTGGAAGTCAGTCTGGCTGTTCCTTAGAAAACTAGATATAGAGTTACCATTCGATCCAGCGATTGCACTTCTCGGTATATACCCGGAAGGTCGGAAAGCAGTGACACGAACAGATATCTGCACACCAATGTTCATAGCAGCATTATTCACAATTGCCAAGAGATGTAAACAACCCAAATGTCCTTCAACAGATGAGTGGATAAATAAAATGTGGTATATACACACGATGGAATACTACATGGCAGTAAAAAGAACGATCTTGTGAAACATATGACAACATGGATGAACCTTGAAGACATAATGCTGAGTGAAATAAGCCAGGCACAAAAAGAGAAATATTATATGCTACCACTAATGTGAACTTTGAAAAATGTAAAACAAATGGTTTATAATGTAGAATGTAGGGGAACTAGCAATGGAGAGCAATTAAGGAAGGGGGAACAATAATCCAAGAAGAACAGATAAGCTATCATGGGTAAATTTAATGTTCTGGGAATGCCCAGGAATGACTATGGTCTGTTAATTTCTGATGGGTATAGTAGGAATAAGTTCACAGAAATGTTGCTATATTAGGTAACTTTCTTGGGGTAGAGTAGGAACATATTGGAAGTAAAGTAGTTATCTTAGGTTAGTTGTCTTTTTCTTACTCCCTTGTTATGGTCTCTTTGAAATGTTCTTTTATTGTATGTTTTTTTAATTATAATTTTTTTATTTTTTTATTTTTCATACACTTGATTTAAAAAAAAAAAGTTAAAAAAAAACACGGAAAAAAATATGTATAGTCAGCCCCCTTGAGGAGCCTGGAGAATGCAGGGGTATTGGCCTACCCCACCTCGATGGTTGCTAACATGACCATGGACATAGGGGACTGGTGGTTTGATGAGTTGAGCCCTCTACCACAGGATTTACCCTTGGGAAGATTGTTGCTGCAAAGGAGAGGCTAGGCCTCCCTATAATTGTGCCTAAGAGCCTCCTCCTGAATGCCTCTTTGTTGCTCAGATGTGGCCCTCTCTCTCTGTCTAAGCCAACTTGACAGGTGAAATCACTGCCCTCCCCCTACGTGGGATCAGACACCCAGGGGAGTGAATCTCCCTGGCAGCATGGAATATGACTCCCGGGGAGGAATGTAGACGCGGCACTATGGGATGGAGAACATCTTCTTGACCAAAAGGGGGATGTGAAAGGAAATGAAATAAGCTTCCATGGCAGAGAGATTCCAAAAGGAGCTGAGAGGTCACTCTGGTGGGCACTCCTACACACAATTTAGACAGCCCTTTTTAGGTTCTAAAGAATTGGGGTAGCTGGCGGTAGATACCTGAAACTGTCAAACTACAACCCAGAACCCATGAATCTAAAAGACAATTGTATAAAAATGTAGCTTATGAGGGGTGACAATGGGATTGGGTGCGGGACACTGATTACGTGCTTCGACTTGGCGGGCCTGGGCCAGGGGATCGGCCACCCCTGGGGAGGGTAGTGGGTACGGGTGAACAGCGCCCTTCACAGCCCCCCGGGCCTGGGAAAGTGAGGCCGGAGGCAGGCCCCATTTCCTCACCCAAAATACCACTGTTAGGGGAGGCTTGCCGGAGGGAACCGCCTTTTCCCCACCCCCTTATCTTGCCCGGACACTCCCCGTTGCCAGTGCAACTCCCATCACCACCAGTGCGCATACATTGTTGCCAGACACCGCTGCCAGAGCAACTCCCGCCCCTTTTCAAACAACCTCCGTGCTCTCTTAGAACCAATCCTAACCTCCGCACCCTCTCAGAACCAATCCTAGCCTTTATCCCCTCAGCATTGACTTGTAACAACCCCCGCCCTCTAGGCCAGCCTATATAACCTGTGCTCACCCCTAATAAACTCTCTTGGCTTCTTCACCCTCAAAGAACCGTGTCCTGCCTGTTCCTTCTCGCCGCCCTCCACACCTTGCACGCCTCCGCCGGGGACCGGGCCCAGTCCCCCGCCTCGCCCTCGCCTCCGGGAAAGAGCCACCGCCGCCGGTACCCTCCGAGCAACGCCGAGAGCCGAGGGTTCAGCAACCGGCCGCCCCCCCCCCAGACAATTCAACTGCGACCGCAATTGGGAAAGCCATAAGGACCACACTCCCCTTTGTCTAGTTTATGGATGGATGAATAGAAAACTAGGGGAAGGAAACAAACAAACAGACAAAGGTACCGAGTGTTCTTTTTTACTTTAATTGCTCTTTTTCACTTTAATTATTATTCTTGTTATTTTTGTGTGTGCTAACGAAGGTGTCAGGGATTGATTTAGGTGATGAATATACAACTATGTAATGGTACTGTGAACAATCGAATGTACGATTTGTTTTGTATGACTGCGTGGTATGTGAATATATCTCAATAAAATGAAGATTTAAGAAAAAAAAAAAACTTGAAGGAGCTGAGGCCTAGGAATGGAAGTTTTACTTTCCAAAATGAAAAAAAACACAAAGAGGATTTTGCTGCTAAAATACTACTATAGGTTTCATTGAGCAAAAGCAAACATGCATGTGGAACAGAGCTAAGAAACAGCACCTGCTGAGGGGTTAGGACTTACAGAGTGTCATACATGAGTTGCCTTGGGAAGGGGTAGGGCATTGTTAGGGGGTGGTCTAGGGCAGATTGTCCCTGATCTATGTTGGAGTGTCCTTCAGGTACCACACCAGAGTGGAATGCTGTTGGACCTGGCTAGTTCAGTCACTACAGAAGCAGGATGTTCATTAGCAGACTTTTTCCTTTTGTCTGGCAAGCTAAAACCAGTTGCTTAGGCCTTATGGTTGCTGCAGCTGCAGAAGTGTTCTGGGCTCACTTGGAGGGCAACACAAAGGATAACTCTTATTTTAAGCTAGAACAGAGGCTGCTTGCCTCTCAGTTGGTTCCGACAGATTCCCAGTCAACTCAGCTATATCCTGTATAATGTGGGAGCTTTAGCAGATCAAGATGGTTAGTGTAGTCATTAACCATTCCTTTTTCTCAATTAACATGATCAACCCAATATCATCTAAGAACAATATTTACCTACAGGTAAATAAAACAATATTTATGCAAATGTAATATAAGAAAAAAATTAATGCACTCTTCAAGTATATATAAGTAAACCTGAACAAATAGGATGGCTTAATGTTAACACATATTAATACTCACATTGTAAAGAGGCAATACCCACATTGTAAAGAGGCAATTTTCTCCACATAAATTTGCATATAAGGTGTTTGCAATTAAAATACCCAACTTTTAATTTCTGCTTAGTGATACAGAGAGGGAAAGATCTTTAATCCCATAGTAACATTAAGAAGAAAAAAAAAATCCTGGATACACTGCAAAATCAAGATTTTCTTGGAACCATCTAAGACCTGAGGACAAAGGGCAATCAGCTAAACTGAAATCTGGGGGACACAGTTGCCTACAGACAGAAATAAGAACTGAGCATTTGTTTTCCTGGAGCTGATGATACCAAAGAAAACATACATCGGTAAAACAATACTGCTAGAAAATTGTAAAGCTTGGCTAAATGTCAAGTGTGGGCTAGTGTAAGAATGTGAAGCCCCAGGGGCCATGTACACAAGGGATTTCACACCTACTTCTAGGCTTTTCCCCAGGGAGCTCCATCAGCAGCTCATAAGGAAGATGGGGACAGATTCTGAGTTAAGCTTCCTATGTGGTACTGTCAGGAAGAGCAAAAGAGCAGCTACTGCCCAAATTGTTCCCAGATCTCCTGTATCTCCAATATGAAACAAAAGGAACAGTTTTCAGGGAGAAGGCCAACAAAACTTGTAGCCTGAGAACATTGGTAGAAATACATTTAAGCTGTGGAAGGCAGACAGGAAAAAAGCTATATCCCCAGTCATAAGAATAGGATTCAGATGACGTACAGACTTAGACTTAGCAGAGAGGTGATTTAAAGTTATCATGCATAATATATCAAAGGCTAAAATCACAAAGGTAGACAACATGTAAGATTGGGTGGGTAATTTCAGCAGAGTGATGGAAACTATAAGAAATAAATGCAAATGTCAGCATGGGAAGGCAGGTTATAAGAGCAGAGAGCTCTGACTTTTTCCCCAAAGGAACTGATTTTATTTGAATCAGAGTGTGGGAAAGTTCAAGCCTCAGGAAACTCTTGAAAACAATGGAAATTTTGTTGAAAAGCAATTTAGGGGAGGCTGGTAACTCCATGAGAGCAACCAGCTAGACTGTAGGCCAGCTAGTTTGTCAGAGAATGAGGAATACAGCAAAGATGATAACTCCCGAGAACATAAAAAAACAACAACACAAGACCAGCCTCAAAAGTACCCATGCAAAGAGGCCTGAATTTACTTGGATAAGATCATGAAGCTACAAGAACAAGAATAGCACTACATCCCTTATAGTCATCAACAGAACACTATACCCATCAACAGTGGAATATACATTATTTCTCAAGTCACATGGAACATCTTCCAGAATAAACAAAACACTAGGCCATAAAATAAGTATCAGTTAATTTACAAGGATCAAAATCATAGAAAGTATGTTTTCTAGTCACAATAGTATTAAATTAGGAATTAATGACAGAAAGAAATTTGGAGAATGTACAAATATGTGAAAATCATATAATGCACTTCCAAATAACCAGTGGGTCTAAGAAAAAGCATGTAGATGGAAGAAAATAATTGATTAGAGCAGAAAATAATGAAATAGAGGATAGAACAAAAAACAGGGAAAATCAAGAAAACCTAATTTGGTTCTTTGACAATATCAACTAAGCTGACAAAGCTTTAGCTAGACTAACCAAGAACAGAGCAGAAAAAAATAAAATAATAAAGCAGGAAAGAAAGAAGAAATATGATTACAGAGCATACAGAAATAAAAAGAAATATAACAGAATGTTATGAACAACTGTATGCCAACATATTAGATAAATCAGATTGAATGGAGAAGTTCCTAGAAAGACACAACTTATTGAAACTAATGCAAGAAGAAACATAGACTGAATAGAGGTATAATAAGTAAATAAATTGAATTGGACACATAATAACAAAGATATTGAGAAATCAAGTTTCAGGTGGCTTCACTGGTGAATTCTTCCAAATATTTAAATAATCATTTAAACCTATATGAAATGTTCATATAATCAAAACAGAGAATATTTGTGTGTACATTTTGTATATTTATGAATAATATTTATGGTATTTTATGTTCTGCAATTTGCAAAATGTCTCTGGAGAAATTAACAAGTAGTGGTGAGGGTAGGTGCCATTATTTTGTTGTCATTAATATAACTAATGCTACCATTTAACTTTGAGTATGACTTTAAGTTTAATTTAGTGTACATTTTCATTAAGGCTTTGGCATAGTTCACTTCAAATGTGAACAAAAAGTTTTTCTGTTTTTCCTTGAATATTCATTTTCAAATAGTAAGATCATAATTAGCTTTCTCATCTTACCTATTTAAAGGATAACATTATTATATTATAGAATGCCATTATAATTTGTATCTTTGTGTTCTTATACTAATGCTTTTTTTACTGCATTGATTCATTGTAGTAGGATTTCATAAAGGCTTATGCATATATCATATGGATAGTTTATACATTAATGACTATATTATTTTCCATTTATGTATGCAACTATTTACATAAATCTATATGATAAATGAATGTTTATACATTTAAAGCTTATAACAGGATATTCATAAATTATGAGAATGTTTTGGGGACATCATTTTAGCACTTTGTATTTTTATTAAGTCCTTCTGTATTTAAAATATATATTAACATCTTTTGCTGCTTCAGGAACATGCTAATTTGTACATTCTCCTATGAATTTTCAAATATTCTGTTACATAATTGTACATAGCATCATTTCTACCTTACTATACAATAATTATACAATTATACTGGGTTTTATCATAATTCAGAATATTTATACTTCTTATGCTTTAGTGTCACAATTACTTACAGTATGAGAATTGGGAATTTTTTAGTAATTATCTGTTGTATAAGCCTTCTTGATTATTTTTTATTAATTTCCATATATATTATTTTCAGTGCTCTGAATTTCAAATTCAATATTTTCATTCTTACAAATTATTGACATGAGTTACTTAGAGTGATTATTTGTATACAGCAAAGTTGTGTATTATTTGTCCTTGGACTCCTCTTATTTATTTGGGGGCTGATAAAGTCATGATCTTTGATTCTTATACCCATGTTAATGGATATGTATAAACCCTGCATTAATTATATGTGACATCAACTGAATTTTATCATCTCACACCTCCCTCTATTAAACAATGAAATTTTGTAATACTGTATTTCATCAGTTCTTACTAAACCTGTTTATAAGTTTCCTTGAGTAGATCACCCTTCACAACACCTACTCCTCTGCTACTTATTGTTTATCAGGGGGTGCATAATCTGAAAGGATGTAGATAAATGTTTCTGATAGAATAGAGTTGATGGAACAAAAATTTAGAAAGCTTAAAATATCCTATCTTCACAACAGAAGAGATTGTTTCTCAGTTATTTTTCACATACAGATTCTGAATATCCGATCAGTAGAATAAGGAATAAAAGTAAGGTAGAAACAGAGCCCTTTCCAATAAATAAAAATCATGAAGTACTATTTCTAGGTCTCAAAATTAGGACCCATTCCATTGTTTAATTGTGAGATGCTGTACATTTTTCTTTTGGTTAACTTATTTTCAAATAGGACTTGAATATGCTGTCTAAATCTAGCTACATATTCTCTTAAAGCAAAGAGCAAGACTCTTTCTTTCTTTTTTCTTTCTTTTTACAATCACATCTCACAGTCTTCCTATGCTTGGTACATGCACAATACATGAATCTATAGACATGAGAAAATTAGAGCAAACATAAATGATTCTACAAGGAAGTAAATTTGACTGTAGAAAATATACAATAAAAAACGTCTTAAAATAACTGTGAAGTCTACAAAAAGCCTTTTAATTTGGAGTCTGACCCATCCCTTTTCCTTACTGTATTTCCTTTTATTCATAGCTCTTGCTAAGAATTAGGTAATTTACTTATTAATCATGCTTATGTTTTAAAATTAACTCTACCATGGTGGTAACCCATATGTGCTTTACTTCCTTGGGTATATATACAACCTAGAACAATGGTTTGGGTTTGCATGCGGTTTATTTGTGGTCTGAAGTACAGATTTAATAATAATTACTTTTCTTTTGATAATGACACCCTTTTGATTGAGCCCTTAAGAGCTTATTTCACCTGCTGGTTCCTTGAGGTGTAAATGAAGGGGTTCAGCCTGGGAGCAACAGAAGTATTAAGTATTGCTACACCTTTGTTCAAAGCCACCCCTTCTTTTGCTGAAGTTTTGACATACATTAAAATACAACTCCCATATGAAATGGAAACCACAATCATATGGGAGGAACAAGTGTAAAGGTTCTTTTCTGTTGCTGGGCAGAGGGAATCTTCAGAATTGTTCTAAGGATGACTACATAGGAGAAAATCATCGAGGTCAAAGTTACCATGAGTGTGAATACTGCTAAGAAAAATGCCATGAGCTACAGGAACACTGTGTCTGTGCAGGAGATCAGCAGCAAAGGAAGAGAACCACAAGAGAAGTGGTCAGTAATGTTGGAGTTGCAGAAATCCTGGTGGGGTCCCATAATTACCAGGGGAAAGATAATGAGGAATCCAGCCAACCAGGTGCTGATTACAAGCATGTGGCATACTTTGTTGCTTATTATACTTGTGTAATGCGGAAGTTTGCAGATAGCCACATAGTGATCATAAGACATGACAGCCAAAAGAAAAAACTCTGTTGCTCCCAGAAGGATTAAAAAAACAATAATTGATCCATGCAAGCATTATAGGAAATGTTTGTGTCTCCTTTAGTGATGCTATTCAGAAATCTAGCAATACAGGCAGTTGTGAATAAAATTTCAAAGAGAAATTCCTGAGGAAGAAATACATGGGAGTCTTCAATATAATATTTGACAATGTTAATGTGATGACAATTAAGTTTCCACATACACTCAATAAGTATGTGCACAACATAAAGAAGAATCACATTTTGTAATTCTGTGTCATCCATTAGTTCTAGAAGAATAAATTCTGTAATTGTCTTATTTGGCATGCTAAGCTCTGAATTCTGGTAGGTCTGTAGGTAGAAAATAAAAGTAGTTGTCAGTCTATTGTATGACTTCAAATACCTTTAAAGTACTCTTATTCTGCACAAATAACCATAAAAGATGCATTTAAGAACAAATGGAAAAATAGCTATCCCTCAAAATTACAAGGCTTTTTCCCAATCTCTTTGGTTGGTAAAAAGAATAGTCACTTCCCTTACTTTAAAAATACAGTGTTTTTCCCTTCAGGATGAGCTCCTCTCCCAGGCTGACTGCACTTCTGGGCTTTCGGGCTTGGGACGACCTTGAGAAGCAATCCCCTGATTCTCTCAATTGGACTGGACTGTCAGCTGACCTGAAGGTGGTCCTATTGTCTGTAAAAGACTTTTTAGCTTTTCCCCTATGCTTCTGCTAGGTATTAAAAAACCAACCTCTCCCTCTGGTATGATAGGATCCAGAGCAAGATAGGATCCAGAGCAAGCTGACCCCACTTCACCTCTGGTGCTTGGCAGCAGGAGCAGGGATAAGGAAAGGAGCCAGAGAGAGGAAATTGTGACATGTGTTCTGGGCAGGGTTTAAGGTTCGGGAGCATTTTCTAAAAGGGACAGCAAGCACCCTGGTACGTTTCCTAATTTTGGGGTTGCGGTGCAGCGGCTGGGTCCAGAGTGTGCTGGACTGGTCATGATACAGAGGATCCTCCAGTGCATTAGGCTTGTCCTGGCTGTCTCATTCACCCTGATTTGGGAATCTTCAGTTCAAGGTTATCCCATGCAGAGAGCCAGGTACCAGGGGGTGTGCTGCAGCCCAGACAGTATTTCTGCAAACTGTGTTGAGGAGAAGGGACCAGTGTTCAACCTGCATCCTGATGAATCTAGCAGGATCCTCCCTCCGAGGATTGACCCTTTATCAATGATGAGGTTCCCGAACATGCACGATCTGTTCCCTCTTCCTGAGGACTAGTCTGGATCAGGCTCTGGCTCTGGATCGGGCCTTGGAAGTGGATTCCTATCTGAGATGGAACAAGAATATGAACCAATAGATGAGGATGATGCTCTCCATTACAATGTTCAGCCTTTCAATAGGAATCTGCCTTCAGACTAACAGGACTTGGGTCAAGATGGATCAGAAGATTATTTTATTATATAAAAGAGAGGGTTTCCCCACCTTGACACCAGGCAATATATTCAATATCTTTGACGTACCATAGTTAAATGATCTTGGGACAAAATTTTTATAGGAATTTTAAAACATCTGAAAAGAAGCTTAAATTTCTATCACTTTTTTTTCTCACAAATTTTTAAATTTATACGCTTATGCTTTAATGCTGATATCTATCATATTGTTCTGGAAAGTACCTTCATTCTCTTTGTATCATAGTCAACCAACCTTAGTATGAAATTAACTAGACTCCTCATGTCCATGTAATTGCTTTGAAGAATAAATTATGCTGTTTTTAAAAAAACTGTTGGAGAAGCAAGTAGACAGGAAATACTTCATACCTTTTTAGTCTTCAGGAACAGGACTCTGAATGTGAATTACAAATATGCCTCTTTTCATATGAAAAAAATCAAAATGTAACAGTGAGTTTATAGAGTAGATATTTGATGTGTTTTATAGTGCAAGGTGTATTGCTATTATACTATGAATGGATGTGTTTGCAGAGTTAGTGGATGTTGTTTAGAAGTGTGGTGTCTGTTACAGTTAGAAACTTAAGATCCAAATTAAAGCACAGCCATATTCTCAATGCCTCATATGCCTTTACCTTTTCCTCTGGATATCTGTGCATTTTCAAATTACTCTATTAAAGCAGAAATATAACCAAAAATATATAGAGTTTTAATTTCAGATTTGTTAATCCCCTAGTATATATTTTTTATTAATTCACTAATAGAATGTTCCATTTTACAGTTACTAAAATAGGCAACAATGATAAATACTTAGTTTTCTTCATTTTGCTTTGGGGAAGATAAAAAAAATATTGAAATACATAGCATTTTCTTAGCCTTGATGGCCAAAAACTTCTAGATGGAAATTTTGTCACTGGAAAATTTATTTTGTTTCACAAGGCCATTTTTTCTTTATTGATACTTGGTTTCTATTCATGTAAAAAGAATACACTGTACATAGTAAGTTAATTGAACCCCACCACTTCTTGCTTTTATGAAAATGGCCCATTACCTCTATTTCCCCCAAATTTGGCATAACACAATGCCAATTATTATTTTATTATTAGTAAACAAAACAATAGGGATAGAATTCCAATTGCACTTATAAACATGGTAATCTCAGATGAATTCCAATGAGTAAATATATGAACTAAGTATCAAAAATTAATCAAGGCCTGGAAAAAAATCCAGCCTAGGTGATTCCATAGTGCCACAGGATGAATAAGTAGCTCCCTGAGTAGTTTTGAGGTTCTCCTTTGAAAAGGCCATGAATTTTTAATGGAGTGATATAGCAAATTATTACAGCTTTCTTAAAATAAAAAAGTTGGCATCCTTGGATTTAGAGAAAATAGATAAAATGTTTGATCCACTATGGGATAATTTTAGGGTAAAATCTGAATTTTGTCAGCAACATACTTGATTCCAGGCTATGATATAAAGTATTTTTATTCATATAAAGTATATAAAATATAAAGTGTATTTTACATAATATAAAGTATATTATACATGGCCAGGAATGCCTGACTCTGTGTTCCTTATGAACAGTACCAGTTACTTTTTATAATAGAGAGCATTCGTGAATATAGAAGTGATGATTATGGTAAACAGTGCTCTCAGATTATTCAAACAGTGGTGAAAACAAGATGAAATCTAATATTTTGGGTCTAACTGGAAAGATTACCTTACTCTTATACCAATATCAGCAAGCAAGGGAATCCCTGATCTTTGAATAGTAAATAAGCCAAAGAATATTAAACTGGAGCTCAAGTGTTTTCTTTTCTTTCTTTCTTTCCATCTTCCTTTTTATTGAGAGTACCACAAAAGGAGGGTTGAGGAATCAAATCTCTGGAAAACATCCCCTTGGAAAGAGTGTGTTTGTCCTTATTTTATGCTCACTGTGACATATATGATCCATAAACAAAAAAATGTGTAAATTGGACATCATCAAAATGTAAAATTAATACTCTGCAAAGACACATTTAAGAGAATGAAAATGTTTTTCAAAAACAAAGCAAATTTCTTTCAATGGATGAATGTATAAACAAATTTGATATATTCGTAAAATGTATTGTCCTCAGCAATGAAAGGGAACAAACTGTTGCTAAACTGGAAATCTTGGATGAATCTCAAAGGTATTATGTGAAGTGAAAGAACCAGTTTCAAAAGATTACAGACTGCATGGTTCTTTAATATGGCATACTTAAGAAGGAAAAACTTAAGGGACAGAAATGGATCAGTTGTTGCCGTGGGATCAGGATGGAGTGTGTATCTGATCACAAATGGTTAGCATGAATGAAATATTTGGGGTGATGGAAATCTGCCCCTATAGATTGTTTATTCTGGATATTTCACATAAATAGATCAAATAATATGTGGTCTGCTGTCCCTGGCTTCTTTCACTTAGCATGTTTTCAAGTTTCCTCAATTTTGTGGCAAGTATCAATACTGGAATCATTTTAATTGGCAAATAACATTCCATTATATAGATATTGCATAGAAATTCCAAATTTTATCTATTTATTCATCAATTGTGAATATTCCTGTTTTGAATATTTGTGTACACATTTTTGCAGAAACAAATGTTTTCATTACTGTTTCATATACACTTAGGAGTGGAATAGCTGGGTCATATGGTAACTATGTAATATATTAAACATTTTTTTATTATGATAACATTTGCAGAACACACATTTTCCCATTTTAAACATTTTTAAATGTAAAATTCAGTGACATTAATTACATTCACAATGCTGTGCTACCATCACCATTATCCATTACCAAAACTTTTTCATCACCCCAAACAGAAAACCTGTATCTATTAAACAAGAGTCCTCCATTCTCTCCTCTCCTGCTCCTGGTAACCTGTAATCTACTTTCTATCTCTATGAATTTGCTAGTTATGAATATTTCATATATATGGAATAATATAATATATATCTTTTTATGTCTGCCCTACCTCATTCAACATGATTTAAAGATTCATCAATGGTAGAAATATGCCAGAGAGCTGCATCTCATCTTCCTTTTGCAGGACCCCTCACATTTGACTGGCTTCCGAGGACTCCTTATCACCATAGTCTTGGTGCTGAGGAAGATGATCTTTGTCCCTAGTGTCCCAGGGCAAGGGCATTGATGTGTCTGTGTCTACACATGCTCCATCAGCAGCTGAGTCTGGACTCTCTTCTATCTCAACTACGGTTTCAATGGTTGGTGATGTTGAACATCTTCTAATGTTCTTTTCATTTTCTAACATTACCTCTCTGCATCACAGTTTTTGTAAATCCCTGATTGTTTCTGCATTTCTCCAATTATATTTTTTCTTCTATTATTTTCACTAACAAATTATGATTCTTCTATATTATTTCCACTGCAGATTATTTTGTACTTCTTGGGGATATACAAGATTGTTGCTTAGTATGCTTCTCGTTTCCTGTTGTTAATAATAATAAAAACTCTCTTATTTTAACACTTTATTGTGTATCACCATGCTTCAAATTTGCAATGGCTCATGATGAAAACAGAGATGACCCAAAGACTGTAACACTGCCATATTTGCTCATCATTCTTAGCATTTGTACAATTTTGTGGTTCCATTTTTTTTTTAACCTTTTAAGAGTATATCTTACACCATAGGTGAAATATTTTATATCACAGGTGAAATGTCCATTTTATAACCTGCATATTATTTAGGCTATCTCTTTTTTCTTTTTTTTTACAATTAAGATTTATTATACCACTGCAAGAAACACAAACATAAAACATAGATTTTTTTTTAAAAATTGTACTGTTTTAGAAAATGAGAAATATGAACTCTAATTTGGTTATCTATAGTAACAGTCCAACAATAACCCTTTCCAGCAAATAGATTACCTATCTCCATAGCTCATTAGTTACAATAATATTTCTATTACTATCCATGATTTCCTATTTTGTATCTTCATTTTATTGAGATATATTCACATACCACGCAGTCATGCAAAACAAATCGTACATTCGATTGTTCACAGTACCATTACATAGTCGTACATTCATCACCTAAATCAATCCCTGACACATTCATTAGCACACACACAAAAATAACAAGAATAATAATTAAAGTGAAAAAGAGCAATTAAAGTAAAAAAGAACACTGGGTACCTTTGTCTGTTTGTTTGTTTCCTTCCCCTATTTTTCTACTCATCCATCCATAAACTAGACAAAGTGGAGTGTGATCCTTATGGCTTTCCCAATCCCATTGTCACCCCTCATAAGCTACATTTTTATACAATTGTCTTTGAGATTCATGGGTTCTGGGTTGTAGTTTGATAGTTTCAGGTATCCACCAACAGCTACCCCAATTCTTTAGAACCTAAAAAGGGTTGTCTAAACTGTGCGTAAAAGTGCCCACCAGAGTGACCTCTCGGCTCCTTTTGGAATCTCTCTGTCACTGAAGCTTATTTCATTTCCTTTCACATCCCCCTTTTGGTCAAGAAGATGTTCTCCGTCCCATGATGCCGGGTCTACATTCCTCCCCGGGAGTCTTATTCCACGTTGCCAGGGAGATTCACTCCCCTGGGTGTCTGATCCCACGTAGTGGGGAGGGCAGTGATTTCACCTTTCAAGTTGGCTTAGCTAGAGAGAGAGGGCCACATCTGAGCAACAAAGAGGCATTCAGGAGGAGGCTCTTAGGCACAATTATAGGGAGGCCTAGCCTCTCCTTTACAGCAACTGTCTTCCCAAGGGTAAAACCTATGGTAGAGGGCTCAACCCATCAAACCACCAGTCCCCTATGTCTGTGGTCATGTTAGCAACCATCGAGGTGGGGTAGGCCAATACCCCTGCATTCTCCCCAGGCTCCTCAAGGGGGCACTACGTATTTTTTTCCTTTTTTTTTTAACTTTTTTTTCCTCTTTTAAATCAACTGTATGAAAAAAAATTAAAAAAAAAAAAAACAACAAAAAAACATACAATAAACGAACATTTCAAAGAGACCATAACAAGGGAGTAAGAAAAAGACAACTAACCTAAGATAACTGCTTTACCTCCAACCCGTTCATACTTTACTCCAAGAAAGTTACCTAATATAGCAACATTTCTGTGAACTTGTTCCTACTATATCCATCAGAAATTAACAGACCATAGTCATTCCTGGGCATCCCCAGAATGTTAAATAGCTTATCTATTCTTCTTGGATTATTGTTCCCCCTTCCTTAATTGCTCTCTATTGCTAGTTCCCCTACATTCTACATTATAAACCATTCGTTTTACATTTTTCAAAGTTCACATTAGTGGTAGCATATAATTTTTCTCTTTTTGTGCCTGGCTTATTTTGCTCAGCATTGTGTTTTCAAGGTTCATCCATGTTGTCATATGTTTCACGAGATCGTTCCTTCTTACTGCCGTGTAGTATTCTATCGTGTGTATATACCATATTTTATTTATGCACTCATCTATTGAAGGACATTTGGGTTGTTTCTATCTCTTGGCAATTGTGAATAATGCTGCTATGAACATTGGCGTACAGATATCTGTTCGTATCACTGCTTTCCGATCTTCCAGGTATATACCGAGAAGTGCAATCGCTGGATCGAATGGTAACTCTATATCTAGTTTTCTAAGGAACTGCCAGACTGACTTCCAGAGTGGCTGAACTATTATACACTCCCACCAACAATGAATAAGAGTTCCAATTTCTCCACATCCCCTCCAGCATTTGTAGTTTTCTGTTTGTTTAATGGCAGCCACTCTAATCGGTGTTAGATGGTATTGCATTGTGGTCTTAATTTGCATCTCTCTAATGGCTGGTGAAGCTGAACATTTTTTCATGTGTTTCTTGGCCATTTGTATTTCCTCTTCAGAGAACTGTCTTTTCATATCTTTTGCCCATTTTATAATTGGGCTGTCTGTACTATCGTCATTGAGTTGTAGGATTTCTTTATATATGCAAGATATCAGTCTTTTGTCAGATACATGGTTTCCAAAAATTTTTTCCCATTGAGTTGGCTGCCTCTTTACCTTTTTGAGAAATTCCTTTGAGGTGCAGAAACTTCTAAGCTTGAGGAGTTCCCATTTATCTATTTTTTCTTTTGTTGCTTGTGCTTTGGGTGTAAAGTCTAGGAAGTGTCCGCCTAATACAAGGTCTTGAAGATGTTTTCCTACATTATCTTCTAGGAGTTTTATGGTACTTTCTTTTATATTGAGATCTTTCATTCTTTTCAAGTTAATTTTTGTGTAGGGTGTGAGGTAGGGGTCCTCTTTCATTCTTTTGGATATGGATATCCAACTGTCCCAGCCCCATTTGTTGAAAAGACCATTATGACTCAGTTCAGTGACTTTGGGGGCCTTATCAAAGATCAGTCAGCCATAGATCTGAGGGTCTATCTCTGAATTCTCAATTCGATTTCATTGATCTATATGTCTATATTTGTGCCAGTAGAATGCTGTTTTGACAACTGTGGCTTTATAATAAGCTTCAAAGTCAGGGAGTGTAAGTCCTCCCACTTCATTTTTCTTTTTTAGAGTGTCTTTAGCAATTCAAGGCATCTTCCCTTTCCAAATAAATTTGATAACTAGCTTTTCCAAGTCTGCAAAGTAGGTTGTTGGAATTTTGTTTGGGATTGCATTGAATCTCTAGATGAGTCTGGGTAGAATTGACATCTTAATGACATTTAGCCTTCCTATTCATGAACATGGAATATTTTTCCATTGTTTAAGGTCCCTTTCTATTTCTTTTAGTAGAGTTATGTAGTTTTCTTCGTACAGGTCTTTTACATCTTTGGTTAAGTTTATTCCAAGGTACTTGATTTTTTTAGTTGCTACTGAAATGGTATCTTTTTCTTGAGTGTCTCTTCAGTTTGTTCATTTCTAGCATATAGAAACATTACTGACTTATGTGCATTAATCTTGTATCCCGCTACTTTGCTAAATTTGTTTATTAGCTCCAGTAGCTGTATCGTCAATTTCTCAGGGTTTTCCAGATATAAGATCATATCATCTGCAAACAATGACAGTTTTACTTCTTCTTTTCCAATTTGGATGCATTTTATTTCTTTGTCTTGCCGGATTGCCCTGGCTAGCACTTCCAGCACAATGTTGAATAACAGTGATGACAGCGGGCGTCCTTGTCTTGTTCCGGATTTAGAGGGAAGGCTTTCAGTCTTTCTTCATTGAGTACTATGCTGGCTGTGGGTTTTTCATATATGCTCTTTATCATATTGAGGAAGTATCCTTCAATTCCTACCTTTTGGAGTGTTTTTATCAAAAACGGATGTTGGATTTTGTCAAATGCTTTATCAGCATCTATTGAGATGATCATTCGATTTTTCCCTTTTGAATTTTTAATGTGTTGTAATACATTGATTGATTTTCTTATGTTGAACCATCCTTGCATGCCTGGAATGAACCCTACTTGGTCATGGTGTATGATTTTTTTAATGTGTCTTTGGTTTCGATTTGCAAGTATTTTGTTGAGGATTTTTGCATCTATATTCATTAGGGAGATTGGCCGGTAGTTTTCCTTTTTTGTAGCATCTTTGCCTGGTTTTGGTATTAGATTGATGTTAGCTTCATAAAATGAGTTAGGTAGTGTTCCATTTTCTTTGATGTTTTGAAAGAGTTTGAGTAAGATTGGTGTCAGTTCTTTCTGGAAAGTTTGGTAGAATTCCCCTGTGAAGCCATCCGGCCCTGGGCATTTATTTGTGGGAAGATTTTTGATGACTGATTGGATGTCTTTGATTGTGATAGGTTGATTGAGGTCTTCTATTTCTTCTCTGGTCAGTCTAGGTTGTTCATATGTCTGCAGGAAATTGTCCATTTCCTCTAGATTATCCAGTTTGCTGCCATACAGTTGTTCATGGTATCCTCTTATAATTTTTTTAATTCCTTCAGGATCTGCAGTTATGTCACCTTTTTCATTCATCATTTTGTTTATAAGGGTCTTCTCACTTTTGGATTTTGTCAGTCTAGCTAGGGGCTTGTCAATCTTGTTGATCTTCTCAAAGAACCAACTTTTGGTGATATTTACGCTCTCTATTGTTTTTTTGTTCTCTATGTCATTTATTTCTGATTTAATCCTTGTTATTTCTTTTCTTCTACTTGGTTTAGGATTGGTTTGCTGTTCATTTTCTAGCTTCTTCAGTTGATCCATTAGTTCTTTGATTTTGGCTCTTTCTTCCTTTTTAATATATGCGTTTAGTGTTATAAATTTTCCCCTCAGCATCGCTTTTGCTGCATCCCATAGGTTTTGGTATGTTGTGTTCTCATTTTCATTCGTCTCTATATATTTAGCAATTTCTCTTGCTATTTCTTCTTTAACCCACTGATTGTTTAGGAGTGTGTTGTTTAACCTCCAGGTATTTGTGAATTTTCTAAGTCTCTGATGGTTATTGACTTCTAATTGTATTCCATTGTGGTCAGAGAATGTGCTTTGAATAATTTCAATCTTTTTAAATTTATTGAGGCTTGTTTTATGTCCCAGCATATGATCTATTCTGGAGAAAGTTCCATGAGCCCTAGAAAAGTATGTGTATCATGGTAATTTGGGATGTAATATTCTGTATATGTCTGTTGAATCTAATTCATTTATCAGATTGTTTAGGTTTTCAATTTCCTTATTGGTCTTCTGTCTGGTTGATCTATCTATAGGAGAGAGTGATGTGTTGAAGTCCCCCACAATTTTTGTGGAAACATCAATTGCTTCCTTTCGTTTTGCCAGTGTTTCTCTCATGTATTTTGTGGCACCTTGATTGGGTGCATAGACATTTATGATTGTTATTTCTTCTTGCTGAATTGCCCCTTTTATTAGTATGTAGTGGCCTTCTTTGTCTCTCAAAACATCCCTGCATTTAAAGTCTATTTTATCTGAGATTAATATTGCTACACCTGCTTTCTTTTGGCTGTAGCATGCATGAAATATTTTTTTCCATCCTTTCACTTCCAATTTCTTTGTGTCCCTGTATCTAAGATGAGTCTCTTGTATGCAACATATTGATGGTTCATTTTTTTTGATCCATTCTGCGAATCTATATCTTTTAATTGGGGAGTTTAATCCATTTACATTCAACGTTATAACCGTGAAGGCATTTCTTGAATCAGCCATCTTATCCTTTGGTTTACATTTGTCATATATATTTTTCCCCTCTCTCTATTAATATCCTTTATTGTACCCATACCGAATCTCTTTAGTACTGAACCTTTCTCCAAGTCTCTCTGTCCTTTCTTTGTTTCTTTGTCTGTAGGGCTCCCTTTAGTATCTCCAGTAGGGCACGTCTCTTGTTAGCAAATTTCTCTCAGCATTTGTTTGTCTGTGAAAAATTTAAGCTCTCCCTCAAATTTGAAGGAGAGCTTTGCTGGATAAAGTATTCTTGGTTGGAAAATTTTCTCTCTCAGAATTTTAAATATATCATGCCACTGCCTTCTTGCCTCCATGGTGGCTGCTGAGTAGTCACTACTTAGTCTTATGCTGTTTCCTTTGTATGTGGTGAATTGCTTTTCTCTTGCTGCTTTCAGAAATTGCTCCTTCTCTTCTGTGTTTGACAGTGTGATCAGAATATGTCTCAGAGTGGGTTTATTTGGATTTATTCTATTTGGAGTTCGCTGAGCATTTATGATTTGTGTATTTATGTTGTTTAGAAGATTTGGGAAGTTTTCCCCAACAATTTCTTTGAATACTCTTCCTAGACCTTTACCCTTTTCTTCCCCTTCTGGAACACCAATGAGTCTTATATTCGGATGTTTTATATTATCTATCTTATCCCTGAGGTCTGTTTCGATTTTTTCAATTTTTTTCCCCATTCTTTCTTTTATGCTTTCATTTTCCCTTCTGTCATCTTCGAGGTCACTGATTCGTTGTTCAACTTCCTCTAGTCTTGTACTATGAGTGTCCAGAATCTTTTTAATTTGGTCAACAGTTTCTTTAATTTCCATAAGATCATCTATTTTTTTATTTAGTCTTGCAATGTCTTCTTTATGCTCTTCTAGGGTCTTCTTAATATCCTTTGTATCCCTTACTGTGGTCTCATTGTTCATCTTTAGTCCTTTGAGTAGCTGCTCTGGGTACTGCGTCTCTTCTGATATTTTGATTTGGGTGCTTGGGCTTGGGTTATCCATATCGTCTGGTTTTTTCATATGCTTTATAATTTTCTGTTGTTTTTGGCCTCTTGGCATTTGCTGAACTTGATAGGGTTCTTTTAGGATTTGTAGACCAATTGAAGTCCTTATCTCTAATTTATCAGATCTACAGCTTCATGGAGTACACTTTCTCTAACTAACCAACAGGTGGCATCCATGAGCCACCTGTTCTCCACAAGCCAGTTCTCCCCTGCTTTGCCTTTGTGGTGAGTGAGGGAGTTAGTCTTGTGTGGTCCAATTGGTGTAACAAGCTTGGGTGTGTAGTTGGTGCTGCCCGCCCTGTATATGGGGCGTGTTTCTGGGCATTCAAGGAGGGGGGGGTGGCTCTAACAATCAAATCTCCCTGGTGATCCTGGAGTTTTAAAGCTGCTGCAATAGTCTAAGCCTTCAGTTCAGTCCTGCCACAGTTTGTTTCTGCCACTGACCCACAAGTCCTTGGTATTGGTGTATGGCTCCTGAGACTTGAAAGTGGGTCCCTCTTCCAGGCCGTGTACTCCCTGTTCCTCTGTTGAGGGATGACTGTGCTGTGTCACAGGTGAATGCCATCCCCCCAGGGCGGTTCTGGGCAGCTGGCCCGTGTCGGGAGGCTCCCAGTCTGCTGAAATGATGGCTGAATTGGGCTTTGTTAATTCACGCTGCTCCACCTTCCCAACTCTGGGACAATCAGCTGAGGTTGCAGGGAAGGCTAATTTCCACGCCCAGTTTTGTGGTGTGTGCCTGTTATTTGAAGCACTTCCGTCACACTGGGTTGTCTGGGGCACCTCTGGGCTATGGGGCTGGCGATGGGCAGGAGTGTTTCCTGTCCACCAGGATGATGGCTGTGAGCGGACACCCCCCTTTTCTTGGGAAGTTGTGGTGTTTAGTGAATTTTCTCAGCCACTGGATTATTGCCTTTTGTCTCAGAGCTCTCTTAGTTCTGCTCTTGTCTTGACCTGCCCAAATTGCAAGTCTTTGAAGCTTTCTGTATTGGGCTTCGTAGAGTCATTGTTTTAGAAAAAAGAAAAAAAGGATTAAAAAAAAAAAAGGGCCCTCCTCACAGATCTAATGGGTTATTGAAATGCTAAGAGACAAAGCAATTAGGGCCATTAAGGAAAGTTCCACAGGGCAGAGAGATCAGCTTTTCTTTGGGATTTGCATATGAGCCTCAGGGCCTGAGCTCTGCCCTTCCCCTTTCTATGTTCACCAGAACTCCAAAAATCCTCCGCTTTTATTTTGGAGTTTTTCGTGCTATTTTTGTCTATGCCTGTCTCCTCTCTGCTGGGCTGGCTGCTCTCAGATTCTCTGGTGTCTAGTCTCAGTCTATCTATGGTTGGAGTTTGGATCAGTAGAATGAGTTTCCAATAAGGGCTGCCACTGCAGTTCTCCCTTCTCCTTCCCAGAGCTGACAGCCCCTCCTCCCATGGGACTGAGCCTGGCAGGGAGGGATGCGGGTCCCCTGGCCACAAAAACTTACAGATTTCGCTGATCTCAGCAGTTCCACATTTTCATGAGTATTGTATGAAGTATGCCCAAAGTCAGATTGCTCTGTGGTGTCCAGTCCACACAGTTCCTGCCTTTCTACCTACTTTCCTGGAGGAGTAACTAAAACATACAGCTCACCAGTCCGCCATCTTGCCCCGCCTCCTAGGCTATCTCTTTTATAAATTAACAAATGTATATCATTTCACCAATATTTATTCTATACTCTTATGTGAAGAGAAAATTTACCATTATTTGGACAAAATGCAAATTTTGTGACTATACATCAATGCAAAATAACCATTGCCCAAAATGTGTTTGATAACACCACACGCACACACACACACACACAGAGACATGAAAGGTGTGTGAAAGGTTTTCTTCTTCTCATAATGAGACTTTCCAGGAAGTGTACAGAGGCTTCAAAAAGATCTGAAAATGGCTGGGGAGATAGCAAAGAGAAAGCATTGGGGAAGTAGGAGATGAGGTTTAATAACTGGCAGTAGTCAAACATCAAGAAATGGAGTCATACAATTTATTGAAATTCACCCCTGATGTGTGACTGATGACTAAAATACACCATGCTTTATTTAAGTGAATTTGAACTTGTTTAAATTAGCCACTATGTCACTCAGTGAAGCCTGCAGTTTGAAGCCAGTTAAGTAAGTGAATATTCCATGCCTTGTTCAAGAGCCAAGTATTGTGTCTTCCAAGAATTCGAAAGAATGTCTTGGTCACTATCAGTGATGTAGGGAATCCCAAAGGAAATTAAAAATGTCATGGTGAAGGCTTGTTTTGTGGTTTTAGTATATTTAGCGATATATGTGTAATGTTGATTTATATTTTGAGTATATGTGAAGCAAGTGAGTGCAAGAATTCTTTACCCTAAAGGAGAAGGAATTGTCACTGATGCTATTGACCAAACCAGATGGCTAGACAATTGGCAGTGGTTCAAGAGTCTGTAAAAATGTGCAGAAAAGACTGAGTGTTGTGCAAGGCACTAAGTCATAAATTGACTACCTTATGACAAGCAAATTGTACTGTTGTTTGGGTCCTATCATTTATCAGAGAAATAGTGTTAAAAGGATGAAATGCAGCAGCTATCCACTGGGCTCCATTAAATATGAGAGAGGCAATAGCATCTATAAATTTTCCAAATCTTTTGCTGTTAACTCAGCTGATCCCCAAGGGTTTCCCTCATTGTGAAGAGGTCTGGGAGAAAGGTGACCTCCTCAAACACTATGGAACCTTGCAAGTCACCAAGTACCCAACAGATGTGATAAGCCAAAAGACTCAGGTTTGGCTGTGTCCTGTAGCAAGGAGGCATCAGCAGCTCTGCTGTGCTAACAGGGTGCTGCTTGAAAGCAGTTTAGAGAGATTCATTGGTTTTGAATTTGTGAATACTTCTGTTTCCAATAAGTGGCCACCAATTGCCACTGTGATGGCACAGAAAATGGCACTGACAAAGACAGTTTTTTGCATCAGCAACCCATGGGCAAACTATGACTGCTAAGAAACTAAATAGTTAGCCAGTTGTCTTAGTTTGTCAGGCTTTTATGACAAATACCACACAATAGTTTGGATTAAAGAATGGGAATTTATTGGCTGATAGTTTTGGAGTACAAAATCAAAGCATCTGCAAGACTATGCTTTCTCCCCAAATTTGTATTATTCAGGTGTTCAGTTTGCTAATACTGACATTTTGCAAAATACCAGAAATGGATTGGCTTTTATAATGGGGATTTATCTGGTTACAAATTTACAGTCTGAAGGCCATGAAAATGCCCAAAGTAAGGCATCAACACAAGTATATCTGCAGCAAAGGAAGGCCAATGGCATCCAGAAAACTTCTCTTAGTAGGGAAGGCATGTAGCTGGTATCTGCTGATCCTAGTTGTGTTTCAGCTCCTCTCTCAGCTCCTGTGCATTCTTCAAAATGTTGCTTTTGGGGCATTTTGTCCTCTTTTAGCTGTAGCAAACTTTGGGCTAGCATAAGTCTGCTTTCAACTGCCATCTTTAAAATGTCTCTCTAAGCAGCAGCAGCTCTGAGTTTGTGAGCTTTTATAGGACTCCAGTAAACTATACAAGACCCACACTGAATGGGTGGAGCCACACCTCCATGGAAATAATCTAATAAAAGTATTAGACTGGTGACCCACAGTTGGGTGGGTCACATCTCCATGGAAAGAGCCTAATCCAAAGATTCCAACCTAATCAACAGTAATATGTTGGACCCCACAAGACTGCATTAAAGGACATGACATTTTGGGTGACATAATACATCCAAACCTGCACATTGGGTGCTGACTTGCCACAGTTCTTGAAGATCCGTGACTTATATTTCTGCCTCCTGTCACATGGCAATCTCTCCTTTCTTGTATGTGCTCTTCTGGTTTCCACTGACTTCCAGCTTCTTCCAATGTGACCTTCTCTAACTCATTGCATCTGAATTTCTCCTACTTATAACAGAATCCAGTAATATAGACTGAGTCTATATACACTGATGGATCACAACTTAATTTCAAATAATATCTTCAAAAGATCCTATTTATAATGGGTCCACACTTGTGGAAATCCAGATAGTTAAGAACATATCTTTGTTGGGGTACATATTTCAACATATCATGCCTGTTAAGGTGTGCTCAATAAAAGTATAGTGAGTCTAAAAGTCTATTGAGATAGACAATGAACAGAACATCTTCATCCAATTTTTAATAGCAGCATATTTAGGTACAGATGTAACAAAATATATACAGAATCTATTTTCAGAAACTGCAAATATCTGATGAAAGAATTCAAAGAAGATCTAAATTTATGGAGAGAGATTCCACATTCATGGATTGGAAGGTGCCCTAATATTAAGATATCATTTATCCTTTACTTGATCTTTAGATTCAATGCAACCCAAATTAAAATTTCAGCAAGTTCTTTTGAAGACATTGATGCATGGATTCTAAAATTTATATGAAAGGACAGAGACCTAGATTATCCAATACAATACTAAAAAAGCCTAGGTTAGGACAACTCACACTAAATGATTCCAGACTTATTATAATGATGCAGTAATGAAGACAGCATGACATTGTCAAAAGAATACAGACTAGGATCAAAGAAACCCAATAGAGATACCAGAGCAACAACAACAACAAAAAATACATAATCAACTGATCATTGTCAAATAAGCAAATGCATTTCAATGGAGAAAGAATATTCCTGTCAGCCAATGGACCATTGGTCATCCAATGCAAAAAAAATTAAAGATTGGATGCAGACCTTGCATGTTCCACAAAAGCCATATCAAAATGTATCATAAACCTAAATGCAAAATGCAAAAACTATGAAATCTCTAGAAGAAAACAGGAAAAAAAAACTATGTAACCTTGCATTTGGTGAATGAGATTTTGATACAGCATCAGAGACATGAACCATGCAAAAAAAAACAAGTGATCAGTTGGGCTTCATTAAAATCAATAATGTCATCTCTGCAAAAAACACTATAGAGAGAATGGAAGGAAAAGCCACTTAATGTAAAAAGAAATTTGTAGAACATATACCAGAAAAATTACTTGTATCTGAAATATGCAAAGAACCCTTGAAACTCAAAAAAAAAAACAAAAAAAACCTGATTTAAAGTGAGCAACATATTGTTCAGACAACTCACACAAGATGATATTAGATCTCAAAAAAAATGTGAAAAGATACCTTTCACCATTTGTTTTTCTAAATGTAATGCTGTTTCCTGGAAGATGTCCTGGAACAGAACAAAGACATTAAGTAAAACTAAGGAAATTTGAATGAAGTAGGGATTTTAGCTAGTAATAATGTATCAATATGCATTCATTAATTTTAACAAATGACTCATCATAATGTATGATGTTAATAACAGAGGAAACTGAGTAAGGGGTATTTGGGAACTCTCCATGCTATAGTCATGATTTTTTTCTGTGAAGCCAAAAGTGTTCTAAACAAAGAAGTTTAGATTTTTAAAATATGCTATGAAAAGTTCCAAAAATCTACTAGAACTAGTATATGAGTTTAGTAAGCTTGCAATAAGCAAAAGTGACCAACCAATAATTGAAAGTAGAAAAGAAAAAATTCACAATATCTTAAAACTATTGGACAAAAGTTTAGAAGATGTTGGAGGAGGATCTAAGATGGCAGCATAGAGAGTAGTGGAAGCTAAGTAGCCCCCTGGAACAACTAAAAAAAAACAGAAACAACTAGTAAATAATTCAGAATAACTGTAGGAGGACAAACATGACCGTCCACTCATCATACTCCAACCTGATTTGGGAGGAATGCCCCAGATCACAGCATAAAATCTGTAAGTAAAAACTGCGGATCCAAATCGGGAGACCCCTCCCCCACAGCCTGAGCTACAAAGCCTTGTGGTGCCAGAGAGAAGCTTTCTCCCAGCAAGCAAATATAGCTCAGCTGAGCTCCACCTGGGGTTTTAATTAGTGAGTGTGAACTGCTCACTAGGAGGTAAGAATCCCCAAAAAGCAGACAGAGGCTTTGGGTGACAACTGACCTTGGAGAGCCGGAGGGTCACCTCAGACTAGCTCTGTTCCTTTTTTGACTTGGTGGAGAAAGCCTCAGCCATTTTCAGTTCCCAGTTCTGTGACCGAGACAGGTGTATAGCACAGGCAGAGAAAGACCATTGAAATGCTAATGACCTCTCCCTAGGGCATCTATCTTCTCTAAGAGGAAAGGGGTGGGGTCCAGCTCTATTACCTGCCTTTCATTCAGAACTTACACCAATCAAGAATTATAGGCTAACAGGCACCACCTGCTGGGATGAAAAGCACAGTGACTGGAGGCATCAGAGGGTGTACCAATTTTCTAAGACACACCCTCAGGGAAACTGGATACTGAATATTTCTTCCTTCTGGGACCTTAGCCCATTTGGTCTGGGGAGGCCTGATTGGGGTAAGCAAGGAGACCATACCTAGACAACAGAAAACTACAACCTACACCAAGAAAAATGAGGTTATGGCCCGGTCAGGGGAACAAACTTACACTTCAACTGTAATGCAAGAATTGAAACAACTAATAATAACTGAATTCAAAAAGTTTAGAGAAGATATGGCAAAAGAGATGAACCATATAATGAAAACACAGGATGTACATAAGGTAGAAATTGAAAGTTCAAAAAACCAACTGGCAGAATCTATGGAAATGAAAGGCACAACACAAGAGATGAAAGACACACTGGAAACATACAACAGCAGCTCTCAAGAGGCAGAAGAAAACACTCAGGAACCGGAGAACAAGGCAACTGAAAACCTACACACAAAAGAACAGATAGAGACAAGAATGGAAAAATACGAGCATCGTCTCTGGGAACTTAAAGACAAAATGAAAAGCAAGAATTTATGTGTCATTGGTGTCCCAGAAGGAGAAGAGAAGGGAGAAGGAGCAGAAGCAATAATAGAAGAAATAATCAATGAAAATTTCCCATCTCTTATGAAAGATATAAAATTACAGATCCAAGAAATGCAGCGTACCCCAAACAAAATAGATCTGAATAGGCTTATGCCAAGACACTTAATAATCAGATTATCAAACATCAAAGATAAAGAGAGAATCTTGAAATCAGCAAGAGAGGAATGATCTATCACATTCAAAGGAAGCTTGATAAGACTATGTGTGGATTTCTCAATAGAAACCACAGAGGCAAGAAGGAAGTGGGGTGATATATTTAAGATACCAAAAGAGAAAATCCACCAACCAAGAATCCTATATCCAGCAAAACTATCCTTCAGATATGAGGGAAAGCTTAAAATATTCTCTGACAAACAGACAATGACCGAGTTTGTGAACAACAAACCTGTTCTATAGGAAACACTAAAGGAAGCACTACAGACAGAAAAGAAATGACAGGAGTGAGAGGTTTGGAAAACAGTTTTGGGAGATAGTAGCACAGTAATGTAAGTGCACTGAACAAAGATGACTGTGAATATGGTTGAAAGAGGAAGGCTGGGATCATGTGGGACACCAGAACAAAAGACGAACGATAAAGACTGGGACTGTGTAACTCAGGGAAACCTAGGATGCTCAACGATTGTAACAAAGATACAAATATGTTTTTACATGAGGTAGAACAAATGAATGTCAACATTGCAGGGTGTTAAAAATAGGGTAGGATTGGGGGAAAATACAATAAATGCAAACTAGAGACTAGAATTAACAGAAACATTGTATTATGCTTCCTTTAATGTAACAAAAGCAATATACCAAAGCTAAATGCATATGGGAGGTGGGGAACAGGGGAAGGGTATGGGACTCCAGGCATTGGTGATGTTATCTGACTGTTTATTCTACTTTAGGTTAATGCTATCTTTCGTTTTTCACCTTCTAGCTGTCAAGTTTTTTTGTTTGTTTTTCTTTCTCTTGCCATTTTCTTTTGCCTCTCTGCCTTCTTTGACTCTTCTTCCATCTTTGTGGAAGAAATGTCCTTATATAGAGAGTGGCAATGCTGCTCAATACATAAATATGTGACTATATGGGGAACCAATGATTGTTTACTTAGGACAGAATGTATAGTGTTTGAACAAAACCATCTTAAAAGAAATGGATTGATGAAGAAAACTTGAGGGCACTATATTGAGTGAAATAAGACAGACACGTAAATGCAAATATTGCAGGGTCTCAATGATATGAACTAATTATAATATGTAAACTCATAGACATGAAATATAAGTTACCAGGATGTAGAATGAGGCTAAAGAATGGGGAGCAGTTGCTTATTATGAGCAGAATGTTCAACTAGGGTGAACTTTAATATTTGGAAATGGACAGGGGTGATGGTAGCATGTAATGAGAATAACTAACAGTGCTAAAAAGTGTGTGAAGGTGGTAGAAAGGGTAAGCTCAGAGCCACACATGTCACCAGAAGGAAAGTTGGAGGTTAAAAGATGGGAATGTATAAAACACTGAATCTTGTGGTGGACAATGTCCGTGATTAACTACACAAATATTAGAAATCTCTCTCACGAACTAGAACAAACGTATGCCACTATAACTAGAGGTTAATAATAGAGAGGCATATAGGGAAAAAAATACATACCTATTGCAAACTATATACTACAGTTAGTAGTATTTTAACATTCTTTCATCAACAGTAACAAATGTACTATACCAAAATTATGAATCAATAATGGAGGGGTTGTGGTTAGGGGTATGGGAGGATCTGAGTTTCCTTTTTTTGTCTTTGTTTCTTTTCTGGAGTAGTGAAAATGTTCTAAAAATTGAAAAAAAATAATTGTGTTGATGGATGCACAGCTGTATGGTGGTGTCATGGGCAATTGATTGTACACTTTGGATCTTTGGATAGTTGTATCTGAACAATCTCAATAAAAAAAGTTTACAAGATCTTTACAGTAAAATCTACAAAACAGTGTTAAGCAAATGCAAAGAGCTAGACTTTTCTTAGCTGTGTGTCAAAAATCAATTGGCTAAATTTGTGCAGGTGTTCTCTATACTCTATTTTATCTCATTGATCCATATGCTTATGCATTTACTGATTCCACACTCTTTTTATTAGTTTGGCTACATAGAAGTCTTAAAATTGAGGAAAGTGAATCATCCAGATTTTTCCATCTTATTCAGTGGCTTTGGCTATTCTATGATATTGATTAGAAATGCATTATATGCATAAATATGTAATGGTACTGTGAACAATCGAATGTACGATTTGTATGACTGCATGGTATGTGAATATATCTCAATAAAATGAATTTAAAAAAAAAGAAGTGCATTATATCTATTGATAAATTTTGGAATAATTAACATTAGTGTGCTGATTCTACCAGTCCATGAACATGATATGACTTGCCTTTCTTGTATTTTGGGTTTTTTCATCATTTCTTGCTGTTTTTCAGCATACAGATCCTATACATTCTTTGTTAGTTTCATACCTAAATATTTCATTTTGTTACATACAGTAAATGCAATGTAAATTAATATTTGAAAAACTAGCTTTCTATTTGTTAATAGTTAGTATATAGAAATATGTTGATCTTTTATCCTGAAATATTTGTAAACTTAATTTTAATACTAAGAGGACTATCTTGGAAAAACTCCTGGAAATTTGTAAGAAAAAAATCATACTTTCTACAAATAGGAGAGTTTTATTCATTCATTTGCAATATGTAGATATCCATTTATTTATTTATTTTTTTTAAATGCAATTTTATTGAGATATATTCACATAACATACAATCCTTCAAAGTATACCATCAATTGTTCACAGTATCATCATATAGTTGTACATTCATCACCACAGTCAATCTTTGAACATTTTCATTACTCAAAAAGATAAAATAAAAATTAAAATAAAAAAGAACATCCAAAACATTCCATTCCCCCGCTCCACCCAATACTGATTTACTTTTTTAAAATTAAATTCAGTTTTAATGAGATATATTCACATACCATACAATCATCTATGGTGTACAATCAGTTGTTCACAGTACCATCACATAGTTACAACTTAATCACCCCAATCTACTTTTTTTTTTTTAATCTTCATTTTATTGAGATATATTCACATACCACACAGTCATACAAAACAAATCGTACTTTCGATTGTTTACAGTACCATTACATAGTGGTACATTCATCACCCAAATCAATCCCTGACACCTTCATTAGCACACACACAAAAATAACAAGAATAATAATTAGAGTGAAAAAGAGCAATTGAAGTAAAAAAGAACACTGGGTACCTTTGTCTGTTTGTTTCCTTCCCCTATTTTTCTACTCATCCATCCATAAACTAGACAAAGTGGAGTGTGGTCCTTATGGCTTTCCCAATCCCATTGTCACCCCTCATAAGCTACATTATTATACAACTGTCTTCGAGATTCATGGGTTCTGGGTTGTAGTTTGATAGTTTCAGGTATCCACCACCAGCTACCCCAATTCTTTAGAACCTAAAAAGGGTTGTCTAAAGTGAGCATAAGAGTGCCCACCAGAGTGACCTCTCGGCTCCTTTTGGAATCTCTCTGCCACTGAAGCTTATTTCATTTCCTTTCACATCCCCCTTTTGGTCAAGAAGATGTTCTCCGTCCCACGATGCCAGGTCTACATTCCTCCCCGGGAGTCATATTCCACGTTGCCAGGGAGATTCACTCCCCTGGGTGTCTGATCCCACGTAGGGGGGAGGGCAGTGATTTCACCTTTCAAGTTGGCTTAGCTAGAGAGACAGGGCCACATCTGAGCAACAAAGAGGCATTCGGGAGGAGGCTCTTAGGCACAACCATAGGGAGGCCTAGCCTCTCCTTTGCAGCAACCGTCTTCCCAAGGGTAAAACCTATGGTAGAGGGCTCAACACATCAAACCACCAGTCCCCTATGTCTGTGGTCATGTTAGCAACCATGGAGGTGGGGTAGGTGAATACCCCTGCATTCTCCACAGGCTCCTCAAGGGGGCACTACATCTTTTTTTTCCTTGTTTTTCTTTCTTTTTTTTTTTTTTTTAACTTTCCCTTCTTTTTTAAATCAACTATATGAAAAAAAAGTTAAAAAGAAAACAAGCATACAATGAAAGAACATTTCAAAGAGACCATAACAAGGGAGTAAGAAAAAGACAACTAACCTAAGATAACTGCTTAACTTCCAACATGTTCCTACTTTATCCCAAGAAAGTTACATAATATAGCAACATTTCAGTGAACTTGTTCCTACTACATCCATCAGAAATTAACAGACCATAGTCATTTCTGGGCATCCCCAGAACGTTAAATAGCTTATCTGTTCTTCTTGGATTATTGTTACCCTTTCCTTAATTGCTCTCTATTGCTAGTTCCCCTACATTCTACATTATAAACCATTTGTTTTACATTTTTCAAAGTTCACATTAGTGGTAGCATATAATATTTCTCTTTTTGTGCCTGGCTTATTTCGCTCAGCATTATGTCTTCAAGGTTCATCCATGTTGTCATATGTTTCACGAGATCGTTCCTTCTTACTGCCGTGTAGTATTCTATCGTGTGTATATACCACATTTTATTTATGCACTCATCTGTTGAAGGACATTTGGGTTGTTTCTACCTCTTGGCAATTGTGAATAATGCTGCTATGAACATTGGCGTGCAGATATCTGTTCGTATCACTGCTTTCCGATCTTCCAGGTATATACCGAGAAGTGCAATCGCTGGATCGAATGGTAACTCTATATCTAATTTTCTAAGGAACTGCCAGACTGACTTCCAGAGTGTCTGAACGATTATACAGTCCCACCAACAATGAATAAGAGTTCCAATTTCTCCACATCCCCTCCAGCATTTGTAGTTTCCTGTTTGTTTAATGGCAGCCATTCTAACCGGTGTTAGATGGTATCTCATTGTGGTCTTAATTTGCATCTCTCTAATAGCTAGTGAAGCTGAACATTTTTTCATGTGTTTCTTGGCCATTTGTATTTCCTCTTCAGAGAACTGTCTTTTCATATCTTTTGCCCATTTTATAATTGGGCCGTCTGTACTATTGTCATTCAGTTGTAGGATTTCTTTATATATGCAAGATATCAGTCTTTTGTCAGATACATGGTTTCCAAAAATTTTTTCCCATTGAGTTGGCTGCCTCTTTACCTTTTTGAGAAATTCCTTTGAGGTGCAGAAACTTCTAAGCTTGAGGAGTTCCCATTTATCTATTTTCTCTTTTGTTGCTTGTGCTTTGGGTGTAAAGTCTAGGAAGTGGCTGCCTAATACAAGGTCTTGAAGATGTTTTCCTACATTATCTTCTAGGAGTTTTATGGTACTTTCTTTTATATTGAGATCTCTGGTCCATTTTGAGTTAATTTTTGTGTAGGGTGTGAGGTAGGGGTCCTCTTTCATTCTTTTGGATATGGATATCCAACTGTCCCAGCCCCATTTGTTGAAAAGACCATTATGACTCAGTTCAGTGACTTTGGGGGCCTTATCAAAGATCAGTCGGCCATAGATTTGAGGGTCTATCTCTGAATTCTCAATTCGATTCCATTGATCTATATGTCTATCTTTGTGCCAGTACCATGCTGTTTTGGCAACTGTGGCTTTATAATAAGCTTCAAAGTCAGGGAGTGTAAGTCCTCCCACTTCGTTTTTCGTTTTTAGAGTGTCTTTAGCAATTCGAGGCATCTTCCCTTTCCAAATAAATTTGATAACTAGCTTTTCCAAGTCTGCAAAGTAGGTTGTTGGAATTTTGATTGGGATTGCATTGAATCTGTAGATGAGTTTGGGTAGAATTGACATCTTAATGACATTTAGTCTTCCTATCCATGAACATGGAATATTTTTCCATCTTTTAAGGTCCCCTTCTATTTCTTTTAGTAGAGTTATGTAGTTTTCTTTGTATAGGTCTTTTACATCTTTGGTTAAGTTTATTCCTAGGTACTTGATTTTTTTAGTTGCTATTGAAAATGGTATCTTTTTCTTGAGTGTCTCTTCAGTTTGTTCATTTCTAGCGTATAGAAACATTACTGTCTTATGTGCATTAACCTTGTATCCCGCTACTTTGCTAAATTTGTTTATTAGCTCTAGTAGCTGTATCGTCGATTTCTCAGGGTTTTCTAGATATAAGATCATATCATCTGCAAACAATGACAGTTTTACTTCTTCTTTTCCAATTTGGATGCCTTTTATTTCTTTGTCTTGCCGGATTGCCCTGGCTAGCACTTTCAGCACAATGTTGAATAACAGTGGTGACAGCGGGCATCCTTGTCTTGTTCCTGATCTTAGAGGGAAGGCTTTCAGTCTCTCACCATTGAGTACTATGCTGGCTGTGGGTTTTTCATATATGCTCTTTATCATGTTGAGGAAGTTTCCTTCAATTCCTACCTTTTGAAGTGTTTTTATCAAAAAGGGATGTTGGATTTTGCCAAATGGTTTTTCAGCATCTATTGAGATGATCAATTGATTTTTCCCTTTTGACTTGTTAATGTGTTGTAATACATTGATTGATTTTCTTATGTTGAACCATCCTTGCATGCCTGGAATAAACCCCGCTTGGTCATGGTGTATGATTTTTTTAATGTGTCTTTGGATTCGATTTGCAAGTATTTTGTTGAGGATTTTTGCATCTATATTCATTACGGAGATTGGCCGGTAGTTTTCCTTTTTTGTAGCATCTTTGCCTGGTTTTGGTATTAGATTGATGTTAGCTTCATAAAATGAGTTAGGTAGTGTTCTATTTTCTTCAATGTTTTGAAAGAGTTTGAGTAAGATTGGTGTCAGTTCTTTCTGGAAAGTTTGGTAGAATTCCCCTGTGAAGCCATCTGGCCCTGGGCATTTATTTGTGGGAAGATTTTTGATGACTGATTGGATCTCTTTGCTTGTGATGGGTTGGTTGAGGTCTTCTATTTCTTCTTTGGTCAGTCTAGGTTGTTCATATGTTTCCAGGAAATTGTCCATTTCCTCTACATTATCCAGTTTGTTGCCATACAGTTGTTCATAGTATCCTCTTATAATTTTTTTAATTTCTTCAGGATCTGCAGTTATGTCACCTTTTTCATTCATTATTTTGTTTATATGGGCCTTCTCTCTTTTTGATTTTGTCAGTCTAGCTAGGGGCTTGTCAATCTGGTTGATCTTCTCAAAGAACCAACTTTTGGTGATATTTATCCTCTCTATTGTTTTTTTGATCTCTATGTCATTTATTTCTGCTTTAATCCTTGTTATTTCTTTTCTTCTACTTGGTTTAGGATTGGTTTGCTGTTCATTTTCTAGCTTCTTCAGTTGATCCATTAGTTCTTTGATTTTGGCTCTTTCTTCCTTTTTAATATATGCGTTTAGTGCTATAAATTTCCCCTGAGCACTGCTTTTGCTGCATCCCATAGGTTTTGGTATGTTGTGTTCTCATTTTCATTCATCTCTATATATTTAGCAATTTCTCTTGCTATTTCTTCTTTAACCCACTGATTGTTTAGGAGTGTGTTGTTTAACCTCCAGGTATTTGTGAATTTTCTAAGTCTCTGATGGTTATTGACTTCTAATTGTATTCCATTGTGGTCAGAGAATGTACTTTGAATAATTTCAATCTTTTTAAATTTATTGAGGCTTGTTTTATGTCCCAGCATATGATCTATTCTGGAGAAAGTTCCATGAGCACTTGAAAAGTATTTGTATCCTGGTGATTTGGGATGTAATGTCCTGTATATGTCTGTTAAATCTAATTCATTTATCAGATTGTTTAGGTTTTCAGTTTCCTTATTGGTCTTCTGTCTGGTTGATCTATCTATGGGAGAGAGTGATGTGTTGAAGTCTCCCACAATTATTGTGGAAACATCAATTGCTTCCTTTAGTTTTGCCAGTGTTTCTCTCATGTATTTTGTGGCACCTTGATTGGGTGCATAGACATTTACGATTGTTATTTCTTCTTGCTGAATTGCCCCTTTTATTAGTATGTAGTGGCCTTCTTTGTCTCTCAAAACATCCCTGCATTTGAAGTCTATTTTATCTGAGATTAATATTGCTACACCTGCTTTCTTTTGGCTGTAGCTTGCATGAAATATTTTTTCCATCCTTTCACTTTCAGTTTCTTTGTGTCCCTGTGTCTAAGATGAGTCTCTTATATGCAACATATTGATGGTTCATTTTTTTTGATCCATTCTGCGAATCTATATCTTTTAATTGGGGAGTTTAATCCATTTACATTCAACGTTATAACCATGAAGGCATTTCTTGAATCAGCCATCTTATCCTTTGCTTTATGTTTGTCATATTTTTCCCCTCTGTCTATTAATATCCTTTATTGTACCCATACCGAATCTCTTTAGTACTGAACCTTTCTCCAAATCTCTCTGTCCTTTCTTTGTTTCTCTGCCTGTAGGGCTCCCTTTAGTATCTCCAGTAGGGCAGGTCTCTTGTTAGCAAATTCTCTCAGCATTTGTTTGTCTGTGAAAAATTTAAGCTCTCCCTCAAATTTGAAGGAGAGCTTTGCTGGATAAAGTATTCTTGGCTGGAAATTTTTCTCACTCAGAATTTTAAATATATCGTGCCACTGCCTTCTCGCCTCCATGGTGGCTGCTGAGTAGTCACTACTTAGTCTTATGCTGTTTCCTTTGTATGTGGTGAATTGCTTTTCTCTTGCTGCTTTCAGAACTTGCTCCTTCTCTTCTGTGTTTGACAGTGTGATCAGTATATGTCTCGGAGTGGGTTTATTTGGATTTATTCTATTTGGGGTTCACTGAGCATTTATGATTTGTGTATTTATGTTGTTTAGAAGATTTGGGAAGTTTTCCCCAACAATTTCTTTGAATACTCTTCCTAGACCTTTACCCTTTTCTTCCCCTTCTGGGACACCAATGAGTCTTATATTTGGACGTTTCATATTATCTATCATATCCCTGAGGTCCATTTCGATTTTTTCAATTTTTTTCCCCATTCTTTCTTTTATGCTTTCATTTTCCCTTCTGTCATCTTCGAGGTCACTGATTCATTGTTCAACTTCCTCTAGTCTTGTACTATGAGTGTCCAGAATCTTTTTAATTTGGTCAACAGTTTCTTTAATTTCCATAAGATCATCCATTTTTTTATTTAGTCTTGCAATGTCTTCTTTATGCTCTTCTAGGGTCTTCTTGATTTCCTTTGTCTCCCGTACTATGGTCTCATTGTTCATCTTTAGTTCTTTGAGTAGCTGCTCTAGGTGCTGTGTCTCTTCTGATCTTTTGATTTGGGTGCTTGGGCTTGGGTTGTCCATATCATCTGTTTTTTTCATATGCTTTATAATTTTCTGTTGTTTTTGGCCTCGTGGCATTTGCTGAACTTGATAGGATTCTTTTAGGATTTGTAGACCAATTGAAGTCCTTATCTCTAATTTATCAGATCTACAGCTTCATGGAGTAGAGTTTCTCTAACTAACCAGCAGGTGGTGTCCACGAGCCACCTGTTCTCCACAAGCCAGTTCTCCCCTGCTTAGCCTTTTTGGTGAGTGGGGGAGTGAGTCTTGTGGCGTCCAATTGGTGTACCAAGCTTGCGTGTGTAGTTGGTGTTGCCTTCCCTGTATATGGGGCGTGTTTCTGGGCAGTCAGGGAGGGGGGGTGGCTCTAACAATCAAATCTCCCTGGTGATCCTAGAGTTTTAAAGCTGCTGCAATAGTCTAAGCCTTCAGTTCAGTCCTGCCACAGTTTGTCTCTGCCACTGACCCACAAGTCCTTGGTATTGGCGTATGGCTCCTGAGACTTGCAAGTGTGCCCCTCTTCCAGGCCGTGCACCCCGGGTCCTCTGTTGAGGGATGACTGTGCTATGTCACAGGTGAGTGCCGTCCCCCCAGGGCGGTTCTGGGCTGCTGGGCTGTGTAGGGAGGCTCCCCGTCTGCTGAAATGATGGCTGAATGGGGCTTTGTTAATTCACATTGCTCTACCTTCCCAACTCTGGGGCAATCAGCTGAGGTTGCAGGGAAGGCTAATGTCCATGCCCAGTTTTGTGGTGTGTGCCTGTTATTTGAAGCACTTCCATCACACTGGGTTGTCTGGGGCACCTCTGGGCTATGGGGCTGGCGATGGGCAGGAGTGTTTCCTGTCCACCAGGATGATGGCTGTGAGCGGACACCCCCCTTTTCTTGGGAAGTTGTGGTGTTTAGTGAATTTTCTCAGCCACTGGATTATTGCCTTTTGTCTCAGAGCTCTCCTAGTTCTGCTCTTGACTTGACCTGCCCAAATTGCAAGTCTTTGAAGCTTTCTGTATTGGGCTTCTTAGAGTAATTGTTTTAGAAAAAGAAAAAAGGATTAAAAAAAAAAAAAAAAAGGGCCCTCCTCAGAGATCTAATGGGTTATTGAAATGCTAAGAGACAAAGCAACCAGGGCCATTAAGGAAAGGTCCACAGGGCAGAGAGATCAGCTTTTCTTGGGCATTTGCATATGTGCCTCAGGGCCTGAGCTCGGGCCTGAGCTCTGCGCTTCCCCTTTCTATGTTCACCAGAACTCCAAAAATCCTCCGCTTTTATTTTGGAGTTTTTCATGTTGTTTTTTTTCTATGCCTGTCTCCTCTCTGCTAGGTTGGCTGCTCTCAGATTCTCTGGTGTCTGGTCTCCGTCTATCTATGGTTGAAGTTTGGATCAGCAGAATGAGTTTCCGATAAGGGCTGCCACTGCAGTTCTCCCTTCTCCTTCCCGTAGCTGACAGCCCCTCCTCCCACGGGACTGAGCCTGGCAGGGAGGGGCGCGGGTCCCCTGGCCGCAAAAATTTACAGATATCGCTGATGTGAGCAGTTCCACGTTTTCATGAGTGTTGTATGAAGTATGCCCAAAGTCAGATTGCTCTGTGGTGTCCAGTCCATGCAGTTCCTGGCTTTCTACCTACTTTCCTGGAGGAGTAACTAAAACATACAGCTCACCAGTCTGCCATCTTGCCCCGCCCTTTTTCCCATTTATTTTTATTGCCTTATAAAACAAGGTAGAATTTCAAGTATGATATTGAATAGAAGTAGTGGGAAATTGACACCATTGTCCTTTTCCCAATTTTAGGAGGAAGTATTTCTTCTTTCACCATAAAAAATTATATTAACTGTAGGTTTTTGTGGATGTTGTTTATCAGAATTAGGAAGTTTAAGTCTATTCATAATTTGCTGAATATTTTGTAATGAATTCATGCTGATCTTTTAAAGTATCCAATACATACAGGTAGGTGCACCAAATGGCTATGTCAATTACAAGTGCACAATTGGGCTAGTGATTTAAGAGAGTATTCTGAAAGAATACTTTACTGTCAATGTGGGGAAACCATGTGGAGGAGAAGGGGGAGTATTTGATGTCTCATGGTGAGGCATTTTACTGACAGAGGCAAGTGATGTTGGAGGAGAAAATAAGCATTTTAAAGAATTTGAGAAATGAGAAGATGATGAGTAGAACAACTGGTCTAAGTTAGGAAATACTTGTGAGGGGGAAAAGGCCAGATTCTCTTCCTTTCACATTCCTAAGGGCCCTGATAAATATATGGGTTGAGGAGAGCCAAGTCAGAGTTCCAGAGGGACCAGTTAAATCTCCAAAATATAGTCATCAACAAACTGATTTACTTTCCTCCTCACTGCCTCCCTCACACTCCCATTTTATTATTCTGTTACTCACTTTGGACCCTGATGCCTGCCTCCTCTGCAGGGCCCCCTCACTATAGCACACTCTTAAAAATAAGTGTCATTGGGGGAAAATACTCCAGTATTCCCTAATGAGATAATAAATGTACTTGATTCAAATAATGTAAGTGATTGAATAAAGTGCAGCTTTGTTAAATTGTGTCTAATATATTCTTTTTGTTGTTAAATTGCTTCTTTCCATTGGCATCTGTATATGGTAAAGAGGAAATATCTAAATGGTTGTGACTGAAATGGCTAATTTCTATCCCCAAAATTCATTTTGGAATTATCTGGCCTTGGGAATACAAATATCCTAGACAGCAAGTATGTCTTCAGTTTCTCGTTTGTGATTTCCTGGCAGTTAGTGACTATGTCAGTTGGTATTGTTTTCAAATGTCATTTAAGCATAAGTCAACCAATGTTGAATGAGCTGTCAACTGGATCTCATAATTTTGGCTTCTTTCTCTTTTGCCTCTGACATTCTCTCTCTCCTGTTCAGGAAATATTCTGCCAATCTTCTTAATTTATCAATTTTATTGTTTTTTTTTCAAAGAACTAAATTATTTCTTTAATTTTCTCTATTGTTTACCTATTCCAAATGTAAAGATTTCTGCTCTTATCTTTATTATTTTCTTCCTTCTAGTGCTTATTTTTATTTTGCATTCCTTTTTCTACTTTATTAGGGAAAAAAACTGATTGTTTATTTGATAACCTTCCTCATTTAAATATTTATTGCTGCTATAAATTTCCCCCTTAACGCCAATTTAGCTGCATCCCAAACAGTTTGATATGCAGTATTTTCATTTTCACTTACTTCTTTGTATTTTAAGTTTTGTTTGAAATTACCACTTTGACCCATGGCTTATTTAGAAGTGTCATATTCTAGATGTTTAGATATTTCATGGTTATATTTCTGTTTTAATTTATTGTCTTATTTCCATTGATGGCAAAGTACATAGCTTGTATGATATCAATTCTAAATATTTGGCAGCTATAGTATGTGGCTAGCATGCTGGCAATTGCTATCCTTCATAGCAGTGATAGAAATGGGTAAATAAGCAAAAAATATCCCTATATATTCAAAAGTATTCTTGAGCTCCACACTGAACTCAAGAATTAAAAATACTTAGAAAAATAGGATAAGGCATAATGATTATGTGTCTATGAAAATGTGTCTATAGGGCATATAAAGAGGAGTTTTCTTGTAGAAAGTGTGTTGAAAATGGTAAGTCCATATTGAGAGATGGCCTGGGAACAGTAACTCTCTTAAGAACTTGAATTTTATGTCAAGGAAAATGAGTTCCAGTTCATCTGTATAACATCAAAGAAGAAAATACTTTCAATGAGCAAAATAGTTTTATTTATTCATTATAAAACAAACAATACAATTTTTCTATTAAAAGAATCTCAGCTCTTTGTGTCACATAAAATTATTTGTCAAGCTTCTCTTTAAAAAAAATGGAAGCTCAGACACTAGGCATTTGAATAAAGTTCTGAAGGTCAAACAATCAGTATATGGTCTTCTTAGGATATAAATGTGGGGAGTCTGTCTCCATAGTCTATGGGTAAATAGTAGGCTATTAGAACTCCAAGTAAAAAGGACACACATGACAATTAGAACTCATAAACAGTAGTGGCTTGAATTGATAGGTAATCACATTCATTTTTTGTTGGCTAGTAATGTTTAAAAAGGAAATGGATGAAAATCTCTTGGAAATTCTATAAAAGCAATTTCTGTGAAAATTGGAGTAGATTAACACCAATCCCTTTCCCACTCTAATTAATTTTTCTAAGTCTATAGGGCCTACAGATTAGGTAAAGCACTGTAACTAAAACTTCAAGATCACCCCCTAGGTTCTTCAGTGAATATTGCTTATAGACTTTGTATAGAGTAGTGTGAATGACAAAAAAATTGATATGATTCACATGTGCATATTTTGTCTCTGACTAGGTTATAAGCTTACTATAAACACAGATGAAATCTCAAACTACTCTGCAGTCACTATTGCCCAGCAGAAATATTTGAAACACTATTCCATTATAGACTAAATTACTGTAATTGTAGCAATCACATTAGATTAGAAATTTGTAGTTGATCATTTGTAATTAATGCATTCAACATTCACTCCACTAACCTTATTGACTCAGTGTTTTCTATGTGATTGAAGTAGCACATCATAAATGTGCCTCATGAATGCTAAATAAGCACTCTATTACAGCCAGTGCACTGGGTCCTTTTTATTTACTGGAATGCTTCTATACCAAGTGATGAATAACTACCATTTTGGGCACCTCAATCCTAATCACTGTTAGGTGTTAGCAGTTTAAGGTAAAGGAGAATTTGATCAAGTGTGTCTTAAACTGAGAGGTTATGAATAATTTATGAAATATCACTCCTTCCAGCACATGGCTTGCTGATGAGTCCACAGTTTTTTTCCAATCTGTACATCATTATTTAAAGACATCTGGGTAAAAATTGGTAACATTTTTTCATACACAGTGTAACATAAGAAGTTTATTAAGAATTTAGTTCTCAAGAATAGCCATAGTACAACCATGCATTATCCATGTGATTTGAGACTATAATGGTTTGCATAATTACAATGATAAAGAGAAAGTTCAAGAACTAGGAACCCTTTGCTGTTGTTTTAAACCAAGGGTACATTTGAGAGTTAAAAAGACAGTCATGTAGGTTTTATGAATTCACTCCCCACAACTGAGTTATTTATTTCAATACTGAACTTAAGAACCAGACAAAACTTATACCTGGTCGATTTATGGCTTATTTCTAAGACCTTTCTTCATCACATTAATTTGGTCTCCATATGCCCTTTGCTGCCTCCCCAAAGGATATATAAACCAGAGTGACCATGAACGTAGTTTTCTGTTACAGTTTAGATTTACAACTTTGGCCCTGGAAACCCTTGGATCTTTGAATTTCCTGGATTTTTCATTTAAAAGTTTTATTGTTTTAAAATGACTAGGGCTTGGTATGGTAGTCCTATATGTTTTATTGCCAGATTCTACATTGATATTTTCCAGAAATATATGTGATGCCTATGTAATGAATATCATTTTCAATTAAAAATGTGGTTATTCTGAAAAACAATCAATAGCAACCTGTCAGTATTCTCCTGAATCTTTTCACATGCAATTGCACCAAGACAAAAGTGGCTAAGTAGAGCTAATTTCTTTCAGACTTGGAAGTTGGGGTGGCACTAGTGGCAGAAATATCAGACAACGGGACACCCACTGATCTTCTGATGTACCAGCTAGTTCTGCCATCCCTGCAATGGCCTGCAAGATACATCATCTCCAGTTGTCCTGTGGACTGCATCCACTGGAAACTATGAAATTAGATGTCAGTCATGAATGAAATCTGTGCAGGAAATAGACAGTGAGAGTAGTCTGAACATTCTTGGTAGAGACTTTTATTCATTTTGCCATTTATTGTATGTATGTATAGTGTTGGCTTAACAAGAATGTATTGACTCACAGATTCAGTGGTTAGAAGACTTGTTACCAACCAGGGTCAGTGTCTTTCTGACCTTCCCTGTCCAGCAATTGTTGGCGTTCCTTGGTTTTTCTGTCACATGGCAATGCATATGATAGCAGCTTCTCTTTTCTCTTCATGGTTCCATTGACTCCATCTTCTGGCCACTCCCTGTGGCTTCCTCTTTCTGTCCAATTTACTTTGCCTATAGGACTTCAGCCAATTAAAGCTCAATATCATTCAGTTTTGACACACCTTAAATAACATTTCAAAGGTCCTATTACAAATGGGTTCCATCCACAGGACCATGGGTTGGGACCTGAGCAATACGTTTGTGGGGGACATGATTTAATCCCAACACCATTGACAGTTTTTTATATATTTTATTATTTTTTTTATTTTGGAATAAAGTAAGCTTTTGATCAGCAATGAATAAAAAGAAACTTCATGTTTAATGAATAATCCACAATGAATTTTCATTTTGCACAAAAATTTATGGCAATGTGTAACTTGCCCAATTGTGTTGAAAGTTTGTCATTATTCATGATGGGGACCTAGTAAAACATGAAAATTGAAGATACACAGTTGCTGAGTAATCAATGGGAACTTCTCCAAAATTATTGCTAATTTTCAAAAGAATGTCCTTAAAGATTAATATTTAATCATGAATGTTTGCTGAAGATGTATTCACATATCACACTGTAAAGCATGACCTTTCACTTAGGTCAAATACTTGTAAGTCTTAATAAGCTTTCCTTTCTTTCAATTTATGTTGCTTTGTGCATGCATGAAACCATTTATGAAGCAATATTTGTTAAAGTATTGTCTCCATTAGCAGAAGAAAGTCTTTCCAACTGTGTAAGTGATGTCAGCTCAACATCAGAATCATTGGATACATCAAAAGAAAATCAGTTAAGAAGACATTTTTGATGAGCAACTTGGTATTATATAAATTTTTATTATGTGTGATGGAATAAATTAAAAGTCTTGACATTTTGCCACATCTAAATTTAGAAAAATAATGAAATTAATCAAGATAACTTTGATAAAATATTGATATAAAATATTTGTTGATGTATATAAAATTTTGCAATGAGTAAAAATAAACTGCATATTTATTTAAATCCAAATCTATGGATTTTCATTTCTAATAAAAGCTTAGGGCAATGCATAACCTGCAATAAGTATTTCCTGACTTTACCATTTGCCATGTGGTATAGTGAAATCACAGATATAAGCTCATCAATAATCATGACTTTCTCCAAAAGATAATATTTATTGTATTAAAATATATACACATTTTGATTGAAAATAATTAAAATTTAAATATTTTCAGATATTTTCAGTAAAAAATACTATATTCTTCAGAAAAGAGTGAGTATCAGGTATCAACAGTATCAAGTTTATAAACCAAAAAATGATTCTGTATGAGACATTATAGGTAATTTTGTCAAATTTTAAGTTATAATATCATAATTGTTTTTCTCTCCACACTAAATTTGCATGTAATTTTTTATAACAGCTTTATTTAAAATCACCTGAAGCTGGAAGAAACCCATATGTCTTTCAATAATCCAAAAGATGAATGGCTTACAAGCAGGCAAACCAACAAACAAAAACTGTGGCACAACAATGGAATACTATATGCTGATTAAAAATATAAGCTCTCAATCCATCATAATATGGAGAAATCTTATATGAGTATTTCTAAGTAAATGGAGGCAGACTGACAGCCTACATATACTAACATCCTGGACAATGAAAACTACAAAGACATTAAACAGATTAGTGAGTGTCAGTTTCACGTAATTGAATAGGTGAAAAAATGGCTTTGGGGTGGCAAAACTATTCTGTGTGATACTCAAATGACATTATGCATTTGTCAAAATTCATACAGCCTTACCATACATAGAGTGAGCTTTAATATATGCAAAGTTTAAAAATCATTTACAAGATAGGGGTCATCAGAATAGAATTCAGACTGTTACTATGTAAGTACAGTTAAATATATTACTATAATATAGTATAACCTAACTGAAAAGGGTGGGGTTAAAAGTTGCTAATCTGATTTTGGAGATGAGTATAGATTTTAAAAATAAGCACAAAAAGAACATTACTTGAGTACCATGCTTTAGGTGGTAAATTCATTCCTATGGAGTTATAGGGTAGCAATTCTAAAACCACCATGCATGCAGCTGGAATCAAAAAAATTAAAAAAATGGATGTTGGATGGTGGGATCCTGGCTTCTCACTACTTGAATTGGGGGTTAGAGACTAAAACATAGAAAAAGCTAGAATAATAGGTGATATTGGATTACAGATGGAGACATCTACTGACCTGGCTTCAAGCTCACTGGTTCTTCCTTGGATGTGCTAACCCATCCCATGGAAAGCACTCTTCATTACTGTTCCTGTGAGTTTTTTTGTCTTTTTATTTCTAGCATTTCCACTTTAGCCTTTCTTATAGTTTCCATCTTCTGCTGAAAATTATAGTTACAGAACAATGTATACATCTACCTCTTCCCCTAGTCTTCTATGTATTAATCATGGTTATTTCAATTTTAATTTCCCTGTCTGATACTTTCAATATCTCTGTCATACCAGATTCCAGTTCCGATGATTGCTTTGTTTATGTGGACCGGTATGTCTACACTTTTATAGTGTCATTAGTTTCTGTTGAAAGAACTACAAATTGTTCAAGACAATTGACACTGAGGTAATACATTTTTTGTTTTTTTTTAAATTACCCTTGAGGTTGAACACGCCTTTCTTCTGGTAGAGCTTTAGTGTGGGTATTTGCATTAATGTAGCCAGGACTATATTGAATTTTCTTGCTTCAATGGTCACCATCAGTCATCAAGGATTTCCGATTTCTTTAGTCATTCTTGTTTTTATTTTGTGGGCTAATTAGCTAGAGAGTTTTTCTAAACACCTAACCCCTCTAGGCTTGGGTCTTCCTGCTTGTCTTTTTCCCTTGTCTTTGCACTGGTCCCAAAGAGAATCTGTCTTTTGGAGCTCTGTGAAGTGTATTCCACTGCTATGCATAATCCACACTTGTTAGCATGGTATTGGGGGGAGGTGGGGCAGGAGAAGGAGATGTTTTCTGATCTTCTAATGAAGTTGGTCTTAGGCAGGTAATATGAACTTAGGTCTCTGGCTTGTGGCCTTCACAACTGTTCCCACCACTTCTCAGGGTTACAGTTTCTCCCCCTTATTCCTCTCCCATAACTGCATGGATTTCCTCTAGGAACCTTAGGCTATAATTTTGTGGTACTTCTCCCTTAAGTCAGGCTTCTGTTGAATAACAGAGATAAGGGAGATGGGTCTAGGCATAGTTTCACAGTTAGTTGCCATTCATTTCCCACAGCAGCTGCCCGCTGCTACATCTTTGTTGTCTTTGAAGATTTAGTTTTGCTCCATAGAAGCTATAGGGGAAAGGGTCTGAGCAGAGTATCACAGAGGCTGCTGCTCTCCTCCCCCAGGCAGCACTATGGGAGGGTGCTTTCTCAGGATTCCCCCTCATTGCATTTGTGAGAACCTGGTAGGCTTCCTGGAAGACAAACATGGAAGAGAGCCCAAACCCCTCTCTTGACCCCTAGGTGCTTCACACTCTCCTGCTGGCCCCCATTCAGCATTCAGCAATTCGTTAGAATCTCTGTCTGAATATGTTTCTTTTTTTGTAAGCTTATATTGTGTTAAGGGTGATTTCTATCACAGATAACAACAGTTTGTTTCTTGTTTCTCACTGCTGGCATCTGCCTCCCTCTAGATTTAGAAGTTGGTTGTTTGCACTGCAACCTTAATTCCAGCATGCTTTTAAGAAAAGTCAGTAATTTGCAGTTTGTCCATCATTTGAAATTGTTATAAGAATGTGGGTGATGTGCCTGCAGCTTTCTGCTCTACAAGCTCAAAGAGAGTCCCTTGATTTTTTGGTTTCTTTTCTCAGCCATCTCAGTAAATCTCCCAAGGCGGCCTAATTAAAAATGTCTCAGTTTGAGTGCGGTGTACATTCCTTAGTGTTTTCCATTGCTGGGGATTTTTTTTTTTTCCTTTGTTTACTCCAGGGTAAAATCCCCGTATTTCTTTAATGAAGTGAAATATATGTGTGTGAACTGTTCAATGAAGCCTTTTCCTAGAAAAATCATAGAAATAATGAAAAAGGATATTCTGCAGATAATCGTCTATTCAATATAATAATATACAGAGAATTAAACTAGCAGATTGTTTATTAAACTTCACTATATACCTAATCTCATTTTGTGATTATTTGATAATTTATTTTCATCTATCATTTACAAATTATCAGATCATCCCCTCTCTTGTGTTGACACAGATATATAAATATACAAAATATATAAAGAAGTTTAACCAAATTATACTGTATCCTTAAAATGGGTACATTTACTCTATGTAATTTGTACCTTATTTCAAACAATTATAATATTTAATAATGGAGGAGAGGCATTTCAATCATATCAAGCGTTTGGCCTATAAAAAATATAATAACATGATATGTTGTTTGTAAGTTCATTACTACCATTTCAGATTCGATCACTAGTTATTACTATAAACACTGGATTATACTGTTTAATGAACATTTGTTCAATGAATAAATACATCATTCAATTCTATCCTTACACAAATTTAGATGACTTTCTCTGGATAAATACTGTGTTAGTGGAGGTTCACCTATGGAGAATATACACTTACACTGATTTGTTGTTGTTTTCATTATTATTAAACTAGGATTGAGATTCCATGCAATATTACATATGATGTTGCCCACCAAATTTACTGTCATTTTGTTTGATATACTTGTTTACACTTTATCAGGTGTCAAAGATTTATGTCTTCATGAGGGACAGTGAGATATTAGGTAATTTAAATTGAGTAATGAATTCTGGGAATGGAACTTTTATAATTTTAGTGATTTTTTAAAATATGTTGCATTGCAAAACAACTGGAAAGATTAGAAATGACTATGAGGGCATCAGATATATTACCTTGGCCCTTCATTGCCAAAGTATGTGTATGCATTTCTAAACTTCATAGGTTTAAACTCTAGAGAACTGAAATAATTTTTCCAATATTGTTCTTGCTAGCCTTTAAATTCATCTCCAGTTAATAATTATTAATATCCTCTTCCTTATAAAATAGGTAGTGCATTATTTCCATAACTTTCATTTCCTACATTAACAGGATATTTAAAATCTTGCATGCAAAAGAAATGTAGATTAAAACATTTAATGTGTCTGTGGTTGATACAAAAATGTATAGAAATCACATCTCATACCTTTATTGCACACCTTGCTTTTAGAGTCCCAATTTAAGGAAGAGGGGAATTGTCTGCAGAAACAATAATTTGGAGACTTTAGTTAAAAATGACAAATCATACATAGTAGATTTTTCTTCATCTGAAAATCCATAATAAATGTGCTGTAGATGGTGGAAAGTATACAAATTGATGAAGAGAACAGGAATCTAGACATTGTTGGACAAAATTTTTCAGTAACTTTTGGAGACTGGAAAGATGGAGAAGTGGAAATTGATGTAGCTAGGTAGATGGAAATGGAGCCTTTTGGATTTAAAAAGGAACTTGCCTAAAACTGTCTTCTGAAGTCTCTTTCTTCATAATTATAAAATATTTGTGGATAGACAGGATATGATGAAACTCTCACCATCAGGAAAACATGAAAATTGGAAAGAATCCAACATAAGGATTTCTAAAGTTTCCCCACCAATAAAAGAAATGTGGATTTGTATTTAGAAAATAAATACTAAGAAGGAAGAAGAAGGAAATGAAAATAATTATCATCAGCACCAAGCCTATGAAGGAATCACTTCATGAAATCACATACACCTGAAAATGGTAGAAAGAGGCTTTGACTCCAGATTCAGAGACTAGGGTTTTGTTTTGTTTTGCTTTGTTTTTTAAGAAAATTGAGAGTTGTGTCTCTATGCTCATAAGTTTTAACTTGTGAAACAGTCTGTGTGATGTTATCATACATGATCATGCATCTTTAATAGACTCATAGGGCCACACTCAAAATGGTACTTTCATGGATTTTGATATGACACACACATATACAAGCCTTAGGCACAATCCTGATAATTTAAAAATTTTTATTGGTGTCTTTAGTTCAGAGAATGAGACAACCTGGCAAAGTGAAACTTGAACATGTCAAACAGAGAAAAAGTAATAATGGGAGCCGTATATGCTGTCTGCCTTTCAAGTACATTACATTGAAGAAAATTTGGCTGTCAGGAAGATGAAAGGAAGAAAAAAATTAGTATGGAAAATATAAAACCATGCAAGAGAAAAGGAAAAGAAGAAAACTCTATTTCTGAAAAGTGCGAGATATAGGAAAAAGTTTGAGATCTTGATTGGCAAGTTGAATACTGTAAAAAAAAAAAAGATATGTGTTTTATTATAAAGCCAGACGAAAGTACATGCTGATTATAGCAAGAATGAGAAAGAATAGGAAGCAAGGTTATAAGAAATTGCATAAAAGAAAGACGCTTAATATAATGCAACTTTGCAATGAAACAAGCCAAAATAGAATTGCAAGTGAGATCCTTAAAAGTCCAATATATTTGATGCTGTAGCTTATCAAAGCAGTGATAAAGAGGACTTACATAAAAAGCCCTTTCAAAAATCAGAACAGCTTGCCAAATGCTGAGGGAATATTTAATTGGTATGGAAACAATGGAGAGTCCAAAATATGGAAGATTAGAATTACCCAAGGAGCAAAAATAATGATAGAAATGAAGAGAAAACACAGATAGATACCTATCTGGAAGAAATGATTTTTTCAAGTAAACTATAACTGCAGATTCAGAAAGTGGCAGATAGATTCATAGATAGGTATAGATAGAAAAATCTCACATTAAACAATGAAACCAATATGTAATAATTGTTAAATACAACAATTAAGTTAAATATTATCTGGTTGAGTTGAAAAGATAACTAAAATGAAATATCTGTAACCTAATTTAAAGCATAAACAGCACTGCCTTTGTAAATGGAACACATGCCTTTTATTTAACTTAAACATGAGAGTATGCAGGACAACTTCTGACAAAGAATATTTAAAAGGGATGATAAAACAAGGAAATACCAAAACAACTTACAAAGATACTGTAATTCTAGAGTTGGCATTTATTGTTTAAATATAATTGTGCAGTACTGTGTACCAGTCAGTCTGCTAGGCTTTGTGAACGGAGGGGTGAACAAATTAAAGCTCCTGCTTTCACAGAGGTGATATTCCAAAGTATGAAACAGATAATTACTACTAAATGGTTATTAGTATGTGCTATAAAGAAACATTAATCAAGGAAAAGGGAGAGAGAATGGCAGAGTTGCTATATAAGAAATTAAAGTTGAAACAATAAAACGCTGCAATTTGCTCTTTTGATTTCCTAATTTTTTAAATATGCCTTTTTGATGATGGGGTTGAGATACATGCTGAATAAAAAGTGTAACCTAACAGAGAGAGTGGTCTCTCAAGAGAGACTAAAACATTAATGATTGTTCAGAGCATAATATTTAGAATAGAGAGAAAGGAATACCAGAGAATGAAAGGACATGTGTGAAGACACATCTGTGAGAAAAAATATGACAAAATATTGCAAGATGAATAACAGTTCTACATGAGTTAAAATGTGTATCTCAAAAATCTCAAATGTAAATTTTATTTGTGTCCCCTAGAGATAAACAGAGCCAATCTTTTCTGCCTCCAAAGATGGATTTTCAAATATTTTAGGATAGTTATTATTCATCACATGTTTTTCCAGATCAAATAATCCCATTACATTCACATAAAAAAATTACAGATATTACTTTATATGGTTGAATTTTGAAACCTAGATACAAATAGAAGATCCAGCATTTACTTAACATGTGACCTTGGCATAATCTACCTAGATTCCTTAAATTAGCTTTTTATATAAAGTGTTCTTACCTAAATGAAAAAGGCTCCATTGATTTATAGATGAATAGAGATTGGAGAATTTTTAAGCCTGAATACAAATATCTATATTAAAGTTCATTATTATGTTTTTTGAAACATCAACTATTTTGCTAAATTATTTATACTCTGTAGTATAAGAAAGAAACCTATTCCTAGAGATTAAAAAAAAAGACATATGGAGTTCAAAACTCTTCTATATTCTGAGCACATCTCTGCTAGAAAAACATGCAAATATTTGATTTCCAAAGTAAGTTCCTAGTGGAATATCTTGAGGTTGAACAAAATCAAAGAATTAAATTAAAAGAATTAAGTGATTGCAGTAAAGGTAAAGGAATATCGTGAATACAGATAATAGCACTAAAAGGCTGTTTCTGATTAACTTCAGACATTATCATCATATAAAAATAAACTGAACAAATATGTTAAAAGGATACTTGATATATGTAGCAATTTTCAGCAAGCTTTAGTGGCATGCTCTTATGAAAGCCAAAGCTATTGTTTTAAGGTTATGAAGATGTGATTTTTTATTGTATCCTTCAGGGCTTGTTTCACTTGCTTATTTCTTAGAGTATATATAAAAGGATTTAAGACAGGTACAATTGAAGTGCTGAGTACTGCCACCCCCTTGTTCAAAGAAACCCTTTCCTCTGCAGAAGGTTTAATATACATAAAAATACAGCTGCCATAAGAGATAGAAACAACAATCATGTGGGAGGAACAAGTAGAGAAAGCTTTTTTCCTCTCCTGGGCAGAAGGGATCTTCAAAATTGTTCTTATTATGTTTGCATAGGAGAATATCACCAGGGCCAATGTAGTAAGGAGAGTAACAATGGCTAAAATAAAACTCAACAATTCTATGACCCGCGTATCTGTGCAGGAGAGCTTCAGGACAGGAGAATAGTCACAGCCAAAGTGGTCAATAATATTGGCATCACAGAATTCCAACCCCAGGCCCATGATAAGTCCTGGAGAGATTGTTAGCAACCCACTAAACCAAGAGCTAAGGACCAGCTGGGTGCAGACCCTGCTGCTCATAATATTTGCATAATGAAGGGGTTTGCAGATGGCCACGTAGCGGTCATAGGACATGGCAGCCAACAGGAAAAACTCCGATGCACCAAAGAAGATGATAAAAAATAATTGTGTTAAACAAGCATTATAGGAAATTGTTTTATCCATAGTGACAATGCTGACCAGGAATCTAGGGATGCAGGCAGATGTCAATGAGAGTTCTAAGAAGGAGAAATTCCGAAGGAAGAAATACATGGGTGTTTTGAGGTGGGAATTCACCAAAGTGAGCAGGATGATAGTCAGATTTCCAGTAATACTCAATAAATATGTTAAAAGTAGAAAAAGGAAAATTACAATTTGCCAGTTGGGGTCATTTGTGATTCCTAGAAGAATAAATGTTGTCACCATTGTGTGGTTCCTCATGGTTAAATACTTTCTGAATTACATCAGATCTGGGAAAAAATAGATAATTATTTTTTTTAACTTTAAAAGGCTTCACTGCATAAAGATTTGACAGTGATATGAAGGAGTCAATTAACTCAATGGAAATGCTTATCTTTTTTTTTATGACATTACTTGATTATCTGTGGTGGTTCTCTGTCTCTACAAAGCAGGAATATTTAAGAAATATTTAGGGATCAAGTGCTTTTCCTTAATCATCATTTGTCCCCATTTGAACATCCATTTCAGACCTTTTTGTTTGCTCCTCTTCTTTCAACCTTTTCATATAGCCATCAAAAGTGCAGACTTATTCCTGTTAAATTTCATCACATTTTCTTGCTACACAACTTCTAAATTCTCTTTTCAGATCTTCTTTACTTTGTAGTAGAATGGCTTTAATATTTCCTTTTATAAGTATCTGCAAGTTTCTCTGATATAGTTTTGTTTAAAATACTAAGAAGTAATTCATGCAATCTTACTGAATCCACAAGAAAACATGTTTTAGTTGGTTTGGTTTATTCCTTTATTCTTAAAGTAATCTCCTGCTCAGTCTCTTTTAGCAAGGTATATATTTCCTATATACTTGTACACTTTAAGCAGCTAATAAGGCCTCAATCTTTTAATTTAGTTTTTAAAAATGTGGTCACATTTTGGTCATATTTCACAGAATACTATTTCTGGTTGGACTTTGTATTCCATGTTATCGTCAATAAGAACTTTTTCTGTAGAAGAGTTTTTATGAATTTTGGCACAATGTGAATCAGAATTAATATATAAGATGAAATTTTACATGAAATTTGGATTGATTTTACTCATATATTCAATCAGCTTCAACTTTATTGTATCAATGTAAGAAATATTACTTTATATACAGTAGCATTTAAGTACCCAAGTCTTCCCTAAATATACAGGAACAAGTACCAGTCACTATTTTAATATAAATTATTGAGAATTGTTCATGGTGCTACTCTAAGAAAGAAATTCATAAATCAATCTTTTCAGTATGTGTATTAAATGTTAATCACAAATTGTACAAATGTGTTTGTTGTTTCCAAATCTGAATTTAATTGTCTTAATCTTGTGATCTAATATAAGGACTAAAAAGGATTCCATTGTAATTATTTTCTAAAAAAACAACAAAATGTTGAAAATACTTACTTTCCATGGTTTCCTCACTGTAAAAATTTCCCTTTGTATTATTAAACAAAAATGCAATAGTAATGATCTCCCAAATAAAATATTTATCTCTTTCTAACCTACAATTATTCTTTGCTTCCTAACTCTCAACTCATTGTTCACATTAAAATCCAGTAATGTTTCATAAAAAATTCAAACCACAACAAATTCTCTAATCAGCATACAGTGGCATTTTTAAAAATGTTTTTCTCATTTCCTTACATATAAAACTGAATAATGTCTCTGGTCACCACACTTAAATTTAATTTATTGATCTAGACTCAAAAAAGTAGATTGTACTTTTAAGAATTCTGGTCACTCAACTGAGTATTTAATTCTCTTCATGATGAAAAGTGCTTTTGTTCTCTATATCACCATAGGTTTAGCTTTGCTTTTTAATACAAAGAGGAAATTTATTGAGAACAGGTGTAGGGCCCAGGAAATTCTTGCAGAGAAGATACTAATTGGGTATAGTCATCATTAACTCTTGAAAAAATAAGTGTCTCACTACAGTATCTGTAGAAAAACAAGAAATGTAAATGTTAATGGAGTCTAATTCCTAATGTGGAGATTAAAAGTTCATATAAACAAACGTGGGATTTTCAAGGCATTTTAGCTTAGACAAATATCTCTTTCTTTAAAACGAAGAAAGCTGGAGTTCTCGTTTTCTATTCCAGAAAAGGAATCAAGGTACAATGTTGAACTCTGATGACAACATTGTTTATAATCTTCAACACACTGAATATTTACCATGAACCCCAAATTATATATCCTTGCGGTTCAAACATAATTATGTCTTACCCTCATCACACAACCTCTTAGTGTGAAATATTTATTATATATTAAATGGCCAGCCAGGAAAACAATGGCATACCTGACTTTTTAGAAATTACCTAAGTATAGAAATCTAATTAACTGAAAGTCATTTACAGAAAAAGCATTTGATATCTGTCCACATGTCCTCTAAATAATGGAGATGATTTATTCTTTCATTAAACATAATGCAAAATTCAAGGAAATGTAAGAAAAATAAATATTTTTATATTCCCTTTATTGAGGAGACTGTAGTTGGAATGTGTAAAGGATGATGAAAAACCAACTTGAATAGATAACAAAAATGTTATAGAGATTTTTTATAGAGGACACTTGTAACTGAATAAGATATATTTGTAGGTAAGCAGTTTGGGGAATCTTCTTTGGGGAAGATTATCTATATTTCAGAAAATATATGAAATTTAAGTACTAAACTAATAAGAAAACTGTTTTTATTTTTGTATTAACACCTTCTTTGGATGGGTTTTGAAAACAACAGAGAAGGATGATTAGAAGTTTGATAAAAGAAATAAAACCACTATGAGGGATGTCAAAGAAGAGTATTTTTAAAGAAACTAGAAATACTAAGTTAAATGTAGACCTAGTCCTAAAAATTCCAAAGGTGTGTGGTCTGATTGCTGATCACTGCTCAACTACTTCAGATCTTGGGGGGCAGTTCTGAGGGGGAGCATTGTTCCAAACAACCTCAGGCAAAAATAGAAGAGAAATCTTTAAAGAGAATATCCTTTTTCATAACCACACACACACACACACACACACACACACACACACACACACACACAAAGGGCTGCAGTAACTTGGCAAGTGTTCAGTCAAGAAAACATGGCTTCAAAAGCCATGAGAATCTCCCAGCACACTTGGCACACCTGCTGGATCCTTCTCCACCCCTCCACAATACAAGGTAGAGCCACCCTATGCTCCCATGGTGGGTCCATGGCTCTGTTCTGGCAGTAGCAAAGCAACCTTATGGGAATACTGGAATGTCTGTATGTTGGTGTCAGTCATTCAGGTGGCAGCCTGAAAGACTGATCTAGGAAACCTGTCTTGGGGTCACCCTCCCATAAATAATGAAGGGAGGGGCAATTAAAGCAGTGTAAGAAATAACTAAGTTAAAGCATAATAAAGAACTACCTGCCTTAAGTCATACAATACAGCACCCAGAAGAGGGAGAAAGTCTGTTTCATAGGAAGTAGAGGTGACATTTGAATTCCTGTAATGGGAATTCCTAAGGCATCTAGCAAGCACAAGCTAAGGACAAGAGAGGGAGGACACTGATTTTGACTTCACCTTGGGCTGATCTTCTTCCTGGGAGGCTCAACTCTAAATAAGAGCCCTGGACAATCAAGGGCCAATTCCAAAGACTTGAAAGGTGTTTCTGTTTTGCTTTTTTTTTTTGTTTTTTTTTTTTTTTGTTTTTTGGCCCCTGGTATGAAAGAAAATCTTTGTCATAACATGAGTTGGTTACAAACTCAATGTACAGACAGCCCAGGGATCAATCCCAGATTAGCACTTTAAAATAGTAAAAATGTAGTATGTAACAAAAATTACAAGGCATACAATGACCCAGAAATTATGGCTTATCCAAAAGAAATGGATTAAAAATTCAGAGAATATCAACAAGGAAGACCAGAAAGTGGACATATTAGAAAAAGACTTCTAAAAATTGGCCCTCAATAAACTAAAAGAGACAAAGAAAAATACCCAGAAATAACTAAAGGATATGAGGAAAATAATGAATTACCAATATAAGAATCTCAACAGAGAGACAGAAATTTTATAAAGGAATCACACAGAAATACTGGAGTTGAATACCAGAACAACTAAAATGACAATGCCAGATTAGAGTTGGCAGAAGAAGGAATGAGAGGATGAGAGAGGCTGAGGTGCAGAAAGAAAAGAATTTACAAAAGTAAAAATAGCCTAATATACCTTGGGGCAACATAAATTGTGCCAATATTATAATTATGGTATCCCAGAAGGAAAAGAAAATGAAAAAGGATTGGGAAGAATACTCAAAGAAATAATGGTTAAAAATTCTCATACATAGCAAAAGATATGAATATGTATATCCAAGATGCCCAATGAAACACAAAAAGATAAACACAAAAAGATAAACTCAAAAAGAAATGCACCGAGACATATAGACATACTGTTGAATGAAAATGACAATGAGAGAGTTCTGAAAGCTACAAGAAAAGCAACATGTTATATACACGGGAGTCTTAATAATAGTAAGTTCTGATTTCTCAACAGAAACCATTGAGACAAGATAGAAGTTGGATGAAATATTTAAAGTGCTGAATGAAAATACTTACCAACCAAGAATTATGTATCTAGTGACTCTGTCTTTCACAACAGAGACAGAGAGACTATTCCAGGGGGGTGGGGGGAAAGGCAGGGCAAGATGATCACCACTAGATACTAAAGGGAGTTCTTCAGATTGAAAAGAAAGGACACTAGACATAGAGGGTAGCTAGAGAAAGAAATAAAGAATTCTGGTAAAGGTAACCATATGGGTGATTATAAATGCCAGTAGTATTTTTGGGTATGCAACAGCAGTTCTTATTTCCTACAGGTCTAGAAATGAAATCTGTAAAAAGTTATGATAAAACTATGGTTTTGGAAATACAATGTATAATGACAAAATTTGTAACAAGTAAACCAAAGGTGTGGGCAAAGGGATATAGGAATAATGTATACTGTTGAAGTTGAGATGGTATCAAAACAAATGTGATTGTGATATGTTTAGGGTGTTAAAATTTAACCCTGTAGTAACCACAAAGAAAATACAAAAAAATATATGTATACAGAAAGAAATGAGAAGGGACAGAAAATGGTACAATACAATAAAAACTCAAATAAATATGAAAGTAGGCATTAATGGAAGAATTGAGGGACAAAACAAATATAAGACTTATAAGAACATGTAGAAAAATTGAAGCAGTACTGCATTTTCAGTAGTTGTTTTAAATGTAAATAAGTTAAACTCTCCAAAGGGCAAAGATTGGCAGAGTAGATGAAAGAATGACCCAACCATATGTTTCTTACAAAAGAGTCACCCCTAATTCAAAGACAAAAGTAGGCTAAAAGTGAAAGGATGGACAAATAATACACCATGTGAATAATAACCAAAGGTGAGTTGGGGCAGCTATACTAATATCAGATATAATAGACTTTATGTCAAAAACTGCAATTAGGGACAAAGAAGGTAGTAAAAAATAGAATATACTGAAAAGGGAGTCAATTGAACAAGAAGACTTAATTGTATACATATATATATGCGACTAATGACAGAGCCACAAAATATATGTGTATATATACACATATATATATATCTGCAAGTAATGACAGAGCTACAAAATATTTGAAGCACCTATGGCAGATGTGTAGGGAGAAGTAGATGATTCTACATTAATACTAAGGGACTTAATACACCATTTGGAAAATTCTCAAATATATGGAAATTAAACAATACACTATTAACAACTAGTGGGTCAAAGAAGAAATCAAAGAGAAATTAGCATATATGTTGATGGGAATGAAACTGAAAATTCAACATAATGCAGTTTACGTAATGAAGCATATATAGTGCTGAAAGGTAAATTTACAACTTTAAATGATTATATTAAAAAAGTAGATCTCAAATCAGATACCTGATACCTTAACTAGAGAATCTAGAAAAAGAAGAGCAAACTCAACCTAAAATGAGCAAAAGGAAGAAAATAAAAAAGAATAGAGCAGAGATAAATGAATTACAGAATAACAAATAAACAATACAGAGAGACAATGAAATCAAAAGTTTATTTATTGAAAATAAAATCAACAAGCCCTTACAATGACAATGGAAAAAGAGGAAGGACACAATCAATTGGAAAGAGAAATCAAAGCAGAGACATTATTACTCATATAAAGAAATAAAAATAATAATAAGATGATACTATGACCAAATGTATGCCATGATTTAGATAACATAGATGAAATGGACATATTATTAGAAACTATCATAAGGTTGGTGGTTGGTTACCAAACAGGAATTTAGAACCAGAGATCAAGCATTCATGAACTGGGCATAGGTATTCTCAAAAAAAAAAAAAAAAAAAAAAAAAGACAGAAAAGTGAAAAATGTAGGATACATTTTTTTTCGTATTCAGGGCAATATTTATACAGATAGAGGCAAGCTGTGTGGTATGGGACTGAGAATTGGTGAGGAAGTAAACCCTTGAAATGTAAGGGACTCTCTTAAATGACACAATCCAAGGTCAGGTATTTAATATCTGTTTCCCAAAAATTCCATGAAAATAAAAAAGTATTATCAAATACTAGATGCTGAGAATGCCACCTAATAGGTATTTTATATGACTTCAAATAACTCATGGGAAAGAATGATGGGGTGTAAAATCTTAATTTTTTTCATCTTCCAGAGAAATATGTGGGTTTTCTAAATATTATTTCCTCCATGGACAGACTTTTAATCATTCTTTCCTAAACTGGCCACATGGGATTCTTATAGGAAAATAATATCACTGTCAATAGTATGGATGAGCGCACCCTGAAGTTAAGTTGAACAATTTCAGTTAGGTATCCTTGGAAACTGATTCTTTTTGAGCATTAAACTTCAGGGAGGTATATAATGTAAACAACTGTGAGGGAATAAGAGTCTTAAAGCTATTTTGACTTTATATATTAAATATTATTTTTATTTTAACCTGAAATATATGTCCCACCAAAGTATATGTAAACATCTGAAGACATAGAAATAAGCAAGGGGAATGGGCCAAAAACATATGGGTGCTATCTCAGTGTTTAATTTGTTAATAAAAAATATATTCTATATTATTCTGGGTAAGTTATAGACAGTGGGTAGGCATTTCATTAAGATACAATGAAAATTGAAAGACTGTAATATCAACTAAAACTCATGATACTGCTTATCTGCAAAACTCCCTAAATTGTTTCTTTCACATTAGAAGAGAAAGCAAGCAGAGTTTGTGTACTGTTTTATATTTGTCTAAATTTACCTACCAGATATTTCAGTCTCAGCACATTGTTTTTAGCTATTGAACTGTTTCATTCTAATTTTTTGTCTTCCTCTGACAGTATTTTTTTATGCATACTTAATTATTTTTGGTCCTTATAATTATACATTCTGTATTCTCCTGGGCTTGTCATAGAAAATTATTTGCTGTTTCAATAAGGGACAGTATTTTTCTCAATTAAAAATAGTGCGCTTTTTCCCAATATTTTGTAAATGACTGTTCCAGTTTGCTAATACTGCCTTTTTACAAAGTACCAGAAATGGATTGGCTTTTATAAAAGAGGGTTTATTTGGTTACACAGTTACAGTCTTAAGGCCATAAAGTTTCCAAGGTAACACATCAACAATTTGGTACCTTCACTGGAGGATGGCCATTGGCATCCGGAAAACCTCTATTAGCTGGGAAGGCATGGGGCTGGTGTCTGCTCCAGAGTTCTGATTTCAAAATCGCTTTCTCCCAGGATGTTCCTCTCTAGGTGGCAGCTTCTCTACAAAATGTCACTCTCAGTTGTTCTTGGGGCATTTGTCTACTGTTAACTTCTCTGGAGCAAGAGTGTGCTTTCAACGGTCATCTCCAAAATGTCTCTGTAAACTGCAGCTCCTCTCTCAGCTCCTGTGCATTCTTCAAAGTGTCCCTCTTGGCTATAGCAAGCTCGCTGAGCTTGTATAGTGCTCTAGTAAACTGATCAAGGCCCACACTGAATGAGCGGGGCCATGCCTCCATGGAAATATCTAATCAGAGTTATTACCTACATTTGAGTAGGTCACACCTCCATGGACACAACCTAATCCAAAGGTTCCAACTTAATCAACACTAAAATGTCTGCCCCTACAAGAATGCATTAAAGAATATGGCTTTTTCTGGGGGACATAATATGTACAAACCAGCACAATGACAGTTTCCTTAATGAGCTTTCTAGGGGTTATCTAGCTACTACAGCCTTTCAATATGAAACCTGTCAATAACAGAGAACAATGATGAAGTTTTGATAAAGCTCTATGTACAAAGGAGAGCAACCAGCTACCTAGCATCAAAATTGCTAGTTCTTACACATAATTCTTCATGGTGGGAATATCTATCTGTACTGCATGGACTGTATTCTTCTTCTAAGCATGCATTTGCATGGCTTCTCATAATGCTTCAGTCTGAAACACCATTTGTGTGTTACTATTTGCTTTATGCACAGTTATATTACATTTAATTAAATTTAATGACCTCCATTAAATTGATTCTGAAAAACCAACTCCTTTTGCCATAAAAGAAGTGAGTCAAGGCCTCATTATATAAGGACACAATATTCTTATCGATTTGTCTTACTATGTACCATATCATCCAAAATAACAGACATAAAAGGAGCTGTGATAATTAATCCCAGTTTTTCATGAAAAATATGGTTAATGGTTTAACAACTGAGGCTGGTAGGAAATGTCGAGATGCCAGGGATACCAAGGGATCTTTCTAATACCTCCATCTGTAGGGGAAAATGATAATGGAAAATACCACAAGCATAGATGTAAGCAAGAACATTTGACACCATTGGAATGATTTGAAGATCACCATACCACCAGTGAAGTACAGCACTGGCTTAGAGAAAAATATATAAATGAATATGGTTATGTGTCTGTATGTATTTATGCATATGTGTGTGTATAATGATTAGTAAAGGAAGGAATGTATAAATATAAACTAGTACCTTATAATAATAGCAGAATTAATGACTGGAAGAAACATGAAGTCTTGTGTTTTTAAATCAAATCTATTAAATTATACACATTGAGATTTGAATTAAGATTCAAATCTCAATATTTGAATATTAAGATAAAACAAGGCTCAATAAATTTAAAAAGATTGAAGTCATTCAAATCACATTCTCTGACCACAATGGAATACAATTAGAAGTCTATAACCATCAGAGACTTTGAAAATTCACAAATACCTGGAGGTTAAACAACACACTCCTAAACAATCAGTGGGTAAAAGAAGAAATAGCAAGAGAAATTGCTAAATATATAGAGACGAATGAAAATGAGAACACAACATACCAAAACCTATGGGATGCAGCCAAAGCTGTACTGAAGGGGAAATTTATAGTACTAAATGCATATATTAAAAAGGAAGAAAGAGCCAAAATCAAAGAACTAATGGATCAACTGAAGAAGCTAGAAAACGAACAGCAAACCAAACCTAAACCAAGTAGAAGAAAAGAAATAACAAGGATTAAATCAGAAATAAATGACATAGAGAACAAAAAAGCAATAGAGAGGATAAATAACACCAAAAGTTGGTTCTTTAAGAAGATCAACAAGATTGACAAGCCCCTAGCTAGACTGACAAAATCAAAAAGAGAGAAGACCCATATAAACAAAATAATGAATGAGAAAGGAGAAATTACTGCAGATCCCAAAGAAATTAAAAAAATTATAAGAGGATACTATGAACAACTGTATGCCAACAAACTGGATAATGTAGAGGAAATGGACAATTTCCTGGAAACATACGAACAACCTAAACTGACCAGAGAAGAAACAGAAGACCTCAACCAACCAATCACAAGCAAAGAGATCCAATCATTCATCAAAAAGCTTCCCACAAATAAATGCCCAAGGCCAGATGGCTTCACAGGGGAATTATACCAAACTTTCCAAAAAGAACTGACACCAATCTTACTTAAACTCTTTCAAAACATCGAAGAAAATGGAACACTACCTAACTTATTTTATGAAGCTAACATCAATCTAATACCAAAACCAGGCAAAGATGCTACAAAAAAGGAAAACTACCGGCCAATCTCCCTAATGAATATAGATGCAAAAATCCTCAACAAAATACTTGCAAATTGAATCCAAAGACACATTGAAAAAATCATACACCATGACCAAGTGGGGTTCATTCCAGGCATGCAAGGATGGTTCAACATAAGAAAATCAATCAATGTATTACAACATATTAACAAATCGAAAGGGAAAAATCAAATGATCATCTCAATAGATGCTGAAAAAGCATTCTTCAAAATCCAACATCCCTTTTTGATAAAAACACTTCAAAAGGTAGGAATTGAAGGAAACTTTCTCAATATAATAAAGAGCATATATGAGAAACCCATAGCCTTCATAGTACTCAACTGTGAGAGACTGAAAGCCTTCCCTCTAAGATCAGGAACAAGACAAGGATGCCCGCTATCACCACTGTTATTTAACATTGTGCTGGAAGTGCTAGCCAGGGCAATCCAGAAAGACAAAGAAATAAAAGACATCCAAATTAGAAAGGAAGAAGTAAAACTGTCATTGTTTGCAGATGATATGATCTTTTATCTGGAAAACCCTGAGAAATCAATGATACAGCTACTAGAGCTAATAAACAAATTTAGCAAAGTAGCGGGATACAAGATTAATGCACATAAGTCAGTAATGTTTCTAAATGCTAGAAATGAACAAACTGAAGAGACACTCAAGAAAAAGATACCATTTTCAATAGCAACTAAAAAAAAACAAGTACCTAGGAATAAACTTAACCAAAGATGTAAAAGATCTATACAAAGAAAACTACATAACTCTACTAAAAGAAATAGAAGGGGACCTTAAAAGATGGAAAAATATTCCATGTTCATGGATAGGAAGGCTAAATGTCATTAAGATGTCAATTCTACCCAAACTCATCTACAGATTCAAAGCAATCCCAATCAAAATTCCAACAACCTACCTTGCAGACTTGGAAAAGCTAGTTATCAAATTTATTTGGAAAGGGAAGATGCCTTGAATTGCTAAAGACACTCTAAAAAAGAAAAATGAAGTGGGAGGACTTACACTCCCTGACTTTGAAGCTTATTATAAAGCCACAGTTGTCAAAACAGCATGGTACTGGCACAAAGATAGACATATAGATCAATGGAATTAAATTGAGAATTCGGAGATAGACCCCCAGATCTATGGCCGACTGATCTTTGATAAGGCCCCCAACGTCACTGAAGTGGGTCATAATGGTCTTTTCAACAAACGGGGCTGGGAGAGTTGGATATCCATATGCAAAAGAACGAAGGAGGACCCCTACCTCACATTCTACACAAAAACTAACTCAAAATGAACCAAAGATTTCAATATAAAAGAAAGTACCATAAAACTCCTAGAAGATAATGTAGGAAAACATTTTCAGGACCTTGTATTCGGCAGCCACTTCCTAGACTTTACACCCAAAGCACAAGCAACAAAAGAAAAAATAGATAAATGGGAACTCCTCAAGCTTAGAAGTTTCTGTACCTCAAAGAAATTTCTCAAAAATGTAAAGAGGCAGCCAACTGAATGGGAGAAAATATTTAGAAACCATGTATCTGACAAAAGACTGATACCTTGCATATATAAAGATATCCTACAACTCAATGATGGTCGTTCAGACAGCCCAATTATAAAATGGGCAAAAGATATGAAAAGACAGTTCTCTGAAGAGGAAATACAAATGGCCAAGAAACACACGAAAAAATGTTCAGCTTCACTAGCCATTAGAGAGATGCAAATTAAGACCACAATGCGATACCATCTCACACCAATTAGAATGGCTGCCATCAAACAAACAGGAAATTACAAATGCTGGAGAGGATGTGGAGAAATTGGAACTGTTATTCATTGTTGGTGGGACTGTATAATGGTTCAGCCACTCTGGAAGTCAGTCTGGCAGTTCCTTAGAAAACTAGATATAGAGTTACCATTTGATCCAGCGATTTCACTTGTCTGTATATACCCCGAGGATCGGAAAGCAGTGATACGAACAGATATCTGCATGCCAATGTTCATAGCAGCATTATTCACAATTGCCAAGAGATGGAAACAACTCAAATGTCCTTCAACAGATGAGTGGATAAATAAAATGTATATACACACGGCAGTAAGAAGAGACAATGTCATGAAACATATGACAACATGGATGAACCTTGAAGACATAATGCGGAGCGAAATAAGCCAGGAACAAAAAGACAAATATTATATGCTACCACTAATGTGAACTTTGAAAAATATAAAACAAACAGTTTATAATGTAGAATATAGGGGAACTAGCGATAGAGAGTAATTAAGGAAGGGGAAACAATAATCCAATAAGAACAGATAAACTATTGTGGGTAAATTAAATGTTCTGGGAATCCCTAGGAATGACTATGGTCTGTTAATTTCTGATGGGTATAGTAGGAACAAGTTCACAGAAATGTTGCTGTATTAGGTTACTTTCTTGGGGTAGAGTAGGAACATTTGGGAAGTAAAGTAGTTATCTTAGGTTAGTTGTCTTTTTCTTATTCCCTTGTTACGGTCTCTTTGAAATGTTCTTTTATTGTACGTTTTTTTTTTTTTTTCATACAGTTGATTTTAAAAAAAAAAGTTAAAAAAAAGGAAAAAAATATGCAGAGCCCCCTTGAGGAGCTGGTGGAGAATGCAGGGGTATTGGCCTGCCCCACCACGATGGTTGCTAACATGACCACAGAGCTAGGGGGACTGGTGGTTTGATGGGTTGAGCCCTCTACCACAGGATTTGCCCTTGGGAAGACTGTTGCTGCAAAGGAGAGGCTAGGCCTCCCTATAATTGTGCCTAAGAGCCTCCTCCCGAATGCCTCTTTGTTGCTCAGATGTGGCCCTCTCTCTCTAGCTCAGCCAACTTGAAAGGTGAAATCACTGCCCTCCCCGCTACGTGGGATTAGACACCCAGGGGAGTGAATCTACCTGACAACATGGAATATGACTCCTGGGGAGGAAACTAGACCTGGCATCATGGGATGGAGAACATCTTCTTGACCAAAAGGGGGATGTGAATGGAAATGAAATAAACTTCAGTGGCAGAGAGATTCCAAAAGGAGCCAAGAGGTCACTCTGGTGGGCACTCTTATGCACAATATAGACAACCCTTTTTTAGGTTCTAATGAATTGGGGTAGCTGGTGGTAGATACCTGAAACTATCAAACTATAACCCAGAACCCATGAATCTTGAAGACAATTGTATAAAAATGTAGCTTATGAGGGGTGACAATGGGATTGGGAAAGCCATAAGGACCACACTCCCCTTTGTCTAGTTTATGGATGGATGAGTAGAAAAATAGGGGAAGGAAACAAACAAACAAACAGATAAAGGCACCCAGTGTTCTTTTTTACTTTATTTGCTCTTTTTCACTTTAATTATTATTCTTGTTATTTTTGTGTGTGTGGTAATGAAGCTATCAGGGATTGATTTAGGTGATGAATGTACAACTATGTAATGGTACTGTGAATAATCGAATGTACGATTTGTTTTGTATGACCGCATGGTATGTGAATATATCTCAATAAAATGAATATTAACAACAAAAAAAATGTATATGGATATGCGTCTGTAATTATTTATGTATATGTGTGTGTGTATAATGATTAGTAAAGGAAGGAATGTATAAATATAAACTAGGAGCTTATAATAATAGCAGAATTAATGACTGGAAGAAACATGAAGTCTTATGTTTTTAAATCAAATCTATTAAATTATACATATTGAGATTTGAATTAAGATTATATATATTTCATTCAGATTATATGTAATTTTAATAAAATGTATAATGCAAATGACTATATGTCTATTGCATATATTTATGTACGTTTGTATTATGTATATGAGTGTGTCTCTTTGTGTGTGTGTGTGTGTGTGTATATATATATATAATTTTCCACTTGTTCCCCTCCTCCTTTTTATTTCTATTTAAAGAGAGAATACTTATATTAGAGAATTTCATTGCTTTATCCCATAGTTTGAAAGATACCAGAAACATTATGTTAAATCATAAAAGATTGTATTAATTATATTTTATTATTTTACTTTATTTTAAAAGCAGAGAAGGGATGAGGATCACTCAAAGTTGAAGTCAGAAATTTATGGGACATTAGCTTTCCTGGGGAGACAGCAAATGTATTTTGTTCTCAATGGAGATAGTTGCATCTTTGTGGAAGCATATTTATCACAACCATTATTTTTTGAAAGTTTTAAAATCTGAATTAATATATGTGTAAATTAATAAGTGAAGTAAATATTGTGGATTGACACAGTCACCTTATATTACAGTCTTCTTCTGTTTTATCTTCCTATACCACAGGGAATGCAAAATAAAATAAATAAAATCTGTATTTCCCAAGTGACCTTGCAATGAAAGTTCAGAACATGATTAAGATGTCCACCTTAGCTGCACTTACACAAGAAATGAAGATTGTATTGGCATAAGTAGGAGGAGAAGCAGAATTCAAGGCATCTCCTTTGCTGATGTACTTGAAAATAGCAACCATAGGGAAGCTTGTTAATTGTCATTAGGTTGGTATTTTAGCAGTAATGAATTCCTGATTCTGGCAGAAACAGCTGCAGTCTTAGTAGTCTTGTTCTGCATTGTGGGTTTGCAAAAGTTTCCTGGAAGTCCATCTTGGAACATATTTTTTCATCCTTGCTAATGAATCCTCTTCTCTGATACTTGCTAAATTATTTTTTCTCTTCAGTTTAATCTTTCCTTGAATAAATCATACCAAATTAAATACATGAGGAAATAAGAGGCAAATTAATCTATGAAAAAAAGGAAGGTTATCATTTTAAAAATGAAAAGACCATAACATTGAAAGCACAAGAGCCAAATATGAACACCAGAAATCTAACTATAATCACTGGAATTAAAAATTAAAACTCGACAGGTGTCAAATAGATTCAATGCAGATTATTTCAGTTTACCAACTCTTTGTCAATCTGATTGTGCTCTCTTTTGTTCCTACAGCTCTGCTTTGTGGTGCTTTATTTTCTAATTTATTTTATGATTATTTTGAATTTGTCCTGTGACCTTATGTTTCTTTGTAATTTTATCTTTGGGATTTGAGGTCTGGGTTTAATTTAAGTTCTTCCTTAGGAGATTTCTTCTGCCAGATGCATTAAAAATCAATTTTTAAATGATCATTTACTTGTCATTAATTTTCTTTCCCCCATATGATATGGATTTGAAATGGCAAGACTGTGTACCTGTGGCTACTAATTATCAGGACACCCCCATCTGCACATTGCTCAATATGTAGTGGCAAATTCAAGATAGACAAATTGTCTTTTAGTTTCCTCTGAGGTTGTACATTTATTTATAAACCTTTCTTAATATACCTACTAAATTCCATAGCTACAAATCTTTTTATCCTGTCTCCAGTACTGCATGAGTCCCTGTGAAAAATTAATTTCAATGAAATTAACCAGATGACCTCTTTGGGTTTTCATAATTGTTTATTTGTTCTTTCACCTTCTTTTTATCTTTCCAAATATCTCTGTTGGTTGTTTTATAAATTTTTTGTTAGTGTTCATTCCAAATCACTAATTCTGTAATTAATTATACAATTAAATAAATAATCTCATTTATTAACTTTTTTTTTAATTTCAAGAGGTTTTTTAGCATTCTTTCCAAGATGAATAATTGACCTAATTGGTTCTCTTTTTTACTAGAGAAGTAGGTTTACAGAAAACTCATGCAGAAAATACAAAATACAGAACTCCTGCCCCCATTAACATTTTGAATTAGTGTGATACCTTTGTTACAATTAAGATACTATCATTATAAATGTACTAATAACTGTAGTCCATGGTTTATTTTAGTGTTCACTGTATTATACAGTTCTATAGCTGTAGTTTTTAAATATTTTTATTCTAGTAAAATATATACCACCTAAAATTCTCCTCTGAACCATATTCAGACATATACTTGTTAAATACATGTACCATGTTGTACCATCACCACCATCACCACCACCCATTAACAAAATTTTTAATTCATGTTTTTCGTAAAGCACCTATTATATCTCCCTTATTTAACATTGATTATTTTTTGGATATTTATTCATTTATACTTTGAGAAGTTAAAATATTTCAGTTAAAGACTATTTTTACATTGTTTTATTTCAGTTAGAATGGTTTTGAATCTATACAATTTTAGTTGTTTCCTGCTTCCACTAACGTTAGATTTCCCCATCTTTTACCATGTTGTATGGGATTAGTGTTTATAAACACTTTTGGGGTCTTTTCTCTATGCCTCTCTGTCTCTTAGTTCATCATTTCTACCAGGTGTTTAGGGATATTTACTTGGCCTGCCTCTGGTGCCTGAGTGCAGTATCAGGTATTTTATTGATATGGGGTGGCTCATGCTACATTGCAATATTGAGGAAATGAGAAATTCCATATGGAAGATATTATACAATCCAATTCAGTATTATATCCAAGTAAAACAGAAGATGAATTTTTATTAGTTTATAATCAGAAAGCACTGCTTGAAAATCCCCTCCTCAATTAGACTGAGGTTTACCATAGGACTGAGGTTCAATAGAAATGTCACCAAGAATCCCAGAGGTTAAATATGAGAAGCAATTCTCAGTCAAAATCCACTAGCTGAAGTGCAGCAATAGTTTCTTATAACCACAGGAAGCAAATCCCTATTCATATTACCTAATTCTAAACTCATATCCTGGTCACAAATTTGCATTTTTTTCTGTAAAAGTACAAGGGTCTTTTTTTTTTTTTTTTTTTTTTTTTTGGGAAAATAAAATCCAAATAAAATATGTATGTTAGTTAATAATATTTGTATTTTGTTAGTTCATTTTGCTCCTTTTAAAAATATTCTGCAGATATATTTGGTAAGCATCAGGGTTTCCAATTCTTTTCTTTTACTTTCATCACTTAACTTACAAGGGAAATATTTTCCTGAGTGTAGCAGATCTTAAGGTAGTACCCATGCCCCCCAATTCTCAGTGTTCATGTCCCTGTATGTTCTCCTTCCCATGTGTGTGTGTGGTAAAGACATTTGACTCACTTCTAACCAAAAGAATATGGCAAATATAATGAGACATCACTCTCATGATTATATTACTTCATATAAGACTATTGCTAACAGACTTCCACTTGAATCTCTCCTTGTCTGTTAAGTCTTTGATGAAGGAAATGTTCATGAATTCTGCAGACATAAGTAAGTTAATTCAGAGAACACTTAATGAGCAAAATCCTGAGTAAGCCCTAGAGGACCCATTTTTAGTTGAGCTTCCAGATGAGGATCCAGCCCTCATGACACCTGGATCACAGCTTTGCAGAAAACCCATCTAAGCAGCTTCTGGACTCCTGAGCTGTAAAAGACATGTGATAATAAATATGTGCTATGTTAAGATGTTGGATGTGTAGTAATGTGATATTCAGTATATCGTACTAAAATCTTCATTCATATCTCTAATTAAAGTCTGAATTCTTTTTCATCTCTTTCAACAGTTGCCGTATGGGGTAATGTGACATTCATAACTGCCAAGTTCTAGCTCCAAGTCCCATGTGTCACACAGATACCCAAAGTTCCAGAGACTGACCAGGTTATACACAAGGAGTTCAGCATCTCAGGACTTACAGATAACCAGGAATAGATGTGGTTGCTATAAGAGTTTACACGCTAGCAACCATTACAATAAGCATTTCCCTGATAAGCTGTGCTCTAAGATTCAGTTCTCTGAGTTTACACATTACAGTTAGGCCATGTAAGTGAGGCATTACAATGTTTGTCCTCTCATTTCTGGTGTGCTTCATTGAAAGCATTGTACTCTAGGTCCATTCACTTAGTTGTGTGTCTCAAAGCTTCATTTCTTCTTGTAGCCACTCAATATTCTATTGTATGCATACAATACAGTTCACCATTCTGTACATCAGTCAATGTACTCTTAGGCCACCTCCATCTATTGCAAAGAATGAATACTGCTGCTATATATACCAGTGCACAAATATCCATTCATGTCCCTGCTCACCAATCTTCCAAGTATATACCCCATACTGAGGTTGCAGGACCTTGAAACCCACACATATGTAGCTTCTTGTGGACTACCATACTGTCCTCCAGATAGGTTACAACATTCTACTTCCCCGACAACAATGAATATATGCATCTCTCTCTCCAAGTTCTCTCCAGCACTTGGGTCCCTCTATTTATTTTTTTCCCACAATTTTATTGGGACATACTCAAATACCATACAATCATCCACAGTATACAGTCGTTTACAGTATCATCATATGGTTGTGCATTTGTCACCACAAATAACACTTAAACATGTTCATTACTCAAAAAAAGAGAATTGAAATGAAAGAATAGTAAAAGAAGAAAAGGAAAAGTAACAATAAAATAATATACAGCAACAAGGTCAGGAATAAAAAGGATAAAAGGAAAAGTTGAATAAGGAAAAGTACAGACACAAAGAAAGAGGAAGAGGTGAAAAAAGTAAAAAGACAAAAGAAAAAGAAAAAGAAAGAAAAAATGGCAACTAAAAAACCGCAAAAGAAAAGATTAAAGTAAAATAAAATACCATAAAAAAGCCAGACAACAACACTAATGCCAAGAATCCCATACCCCTCCCTTATGTCCACCTCTTATAGGCACTTAGCTTTGGTATATTGCCTTTGTTAGAATTAAAGAAAGCATATTGCAATGTTACTGTTAACTACAGACTCTAGTTTGCACTGATTGTGTTTTTCCCCCAAATCACACCCTTTTTAACACCTTGCAAAACTGACATTCATTTGTTCTCCATCATGCAAAAATATACTTGTATATTTTATCACAACCATTAACTGCTATAAGTTTCAGTAAGTCACACAGTCCAAGTCTTTATCTTCTATCTTTCCTTCTGGTGTCCTACATGCCCCTAACTTTCTCTTTCATCCATAATCGCAGTCATCTTTGTTCAGTGTACTTACATTATTGTGCTACCATCTCCCAACATTCTGCTCCAAACCTCCTTCTCCTTTATTTTCCTATCTGTCTGTAATGCTCCTTTTCGTATTTCCTGTAGTACAAGCATATTGTTTGCAAACTGTCTCATTGTCTGTTTGTCTGACAATATTTTAAACTCTTCCTCATATTTAAAGGACAGTTTTGCTGGATATAAAATATGCCTGAGGCTTTCTCTAATGGGCTGTTTAGAATGACAGAAAAAAATGGAAAGAGAGCAAAAGCCCCTTTTCAGAGCCAGTCCCATCCCCATCCCCTCCATTTTCTTGGGACACAGCCATTTCCACTATTCTGAGTTCAGCCATCTCCAAAAGTCTTTGTTTTTATTTATTTATGTATTTTTCCCTATCAGCCCTGCCTCCTCCCTGCTGAAAAGTATCTGCTGCCCTTCCTGCTCCATGCTTGTAGCTTATATTTAGTAGTCCAAATGTGTTAATTAAAATTGCAATTGGAGCTTGGTTGAGTTGCTTTCCCTGTAACCTGTTTCTATTTTCCACACAGCAGTGTTTCAGCTCAGCCTGCCCTGTCTGAGGTGGGAGGGGCTTCAGGGTTGCTGCTCAATAGTTTCAGGTATTTCCTTCTAGCTATTCTAATACACTAAAAACTAAAAAGGAATACCTATTTAATGCATAAGAATAACCTCCAAAAGACCTCTCAATTCCAACTGAAATATTTTAGCCATGGAAACTTTACTTTGTTTCTTTTCTCTTCCCCTTTTTGATTAAGAAGTCTTTTCTCAATCCCATGATGCAAGATCCAGGCTTATTCTTGGAAGTCATGTCCCATGTTACTAGGGAGATTTACAACCCTGAGAGTCATGTCCCATGGAGTGAGGAGGGCAGTCAGTCCACCTTCCAAGTTGCATAGAGATGGAATGCACATCTGAGCAGCAAAGGAGGTTCTCTTGGAGTGACTCTTAGGAAAACTTACAAGTAGGCTTAGCCTCTCCTTTGCCATAACATGCTTCATAAAGGCAAGCACCAAGATTGAGAGCTTTGCCTTCTAAATTGGTAGTCCCCAATATTTGCAAGAATACAAGGAATTTCCCCAGGTGGGCAAATTTAATATTTCCATATTTTCTCCAGTCCATCAAGGGTGCTTTGCAAATACTTTTTTATTCTCTGCCTAAATTACTCTGGAATGTATCAGGGCTTCACAATAACCTGTTAAAAAACAAAAAAACAAAAAAACAGATCTCACTCCCTATTCAAGGTTTCCTGTAATTATGGTGTTTGATTGAACTGACCATGCAAGTTAAATTATATAGCATTCTACAGAGAATGAAGGTTTTCCAGCAAATAAACATCTCCACATTTTGTATCACACAGAAGTTGTAGTTTTAAAACACAGATACTATCATCCTTTATCCTCTGAATGATTTACCTTAGTCCTTAAAAAGGCCAATTCATTCACATCTCTAATTGAAGTCTGATCTCTTTTTCAGCATGTTTAACATTTACTGTATGAGGTAATGTTGACATTCATAAATACTGAATTCAAGCTCTGAGTCTCAGGTGTCACACAGTTACCGAAAGTTCTAGGCACCGACCAGGTTATACACAAGAACTCAGCTTCTCAGAATCTAGAAATAATCATTACAATGCAGGAATAGATGTAACTTTTGTAAGAGCTTACAATCCAGGAACCATTACAATAAGCCTTCTTTTAAAAAGAATCTACTGTCAGATCGAGTTCTAGGAGTTTGCACATTATAGTTAGTCCATTTTAGTGAAGTGTCATAATGTAGTCTCTTCAGTTCTGGCTTCTTTCATTCAACATACTGTCTTAAAGGTCCATTTACCTATTTGCATAACTCACAACTTCATTATTTCATGCAGCTGCCCAATATACCATTGTATGTATCCCCCACAGTTTACCTTTCCATTCATAAGTCAATGTACCCTTAGGCCACCCCCATCCATTGTGTATCATGAATCACTGCCACCATTAGCACTAGTTTGCATATGTCCTTTTGTGTCCCTGCTCTCAGTTCTTCCAAGTACATACCCAAAATGGGGTTGCAGGACAATATGGCAGTCCCATACTTAGCTTCCTGTGGAACCACCACACTGACCTCCAGTTGGGCTGTACCATTCTACTTCAGTGGCAGCAGTGATTAGGTACATCCCACTCCAAATTTTCTCCAGCACTTGTATCTCTGTTTATTTTTTAAACATTCCATTATAATAAACAACTAGTTGTTCCTGGTATAATCATATAATTATGCATTCACCACCACAATATATATATGTAGACATCTCCATTTCATCCACAAAAAAAAGGAGGAAGATGAGAAAAAACAAAAATAAAAGAAAAAATAAAAGAAAAAAAATAAAATAAAATACATTAAAAGTTCAGACAACAACACCAAGAATCCCATACCCCTCCCTTATATCCTTCTCTTATACACTTTTAGCTTTGGTATATTACCTTTGTTACATGTAAAGGAAGCATATTACAGTGTTACTGTTAACCATAGACTGTAATTTGTATTGATTTTATTTTTCCCCAATACCATCCCATTCTCAATATCTTGCAAAGTTGACATTCATTTGTTCTCCCTCATATAAAAACATTCTTATATTTGCACATTTAATCACCATCACTGACTACTTTAGGTTTCACTAAAGTATACAATCCCTGTCTTTATCTTCTATCTTTCCTTCTGGTGTCCTACATGTCTGTAGGCTTCTTCTTTCAACCATACTCACACTCATCTTTGTTCAGTGTACTTACAATATTGTGCTACCATCACACAGTATTGTACTATTTCTGGATGTATACAATCAATCCTGTTGAACATTCTATATATCTGCATCAAATTCCCAATCTCTACCCTCTTTCTATCTCCTGAAAACCTGTGTTCTCAACTTTAATCCTCAAAGTTAACTCATTAGTGTTATTTCATATCAGTGAAAGCACACAGCATTTGTCCCTTTTTTTCTGGCTAATTTCACACAATGTTATGTCTTCAAGGTTCATCCATGTTGTAATATTCCCCGTGACTTTATTCTGTCTTACAGCTGTATCATATTCCATTATATGTATATAGAACAGTGTATCCACTCGCCTGTTGATGGACATTTGGGCAGTTTCCATCTCTTGGCAATCATGAATAATGCCACTATAAACACTGGTGTGCAAACATCCATTTTTGTCCTTGCCTTCAGTTCCTCGGGACATAAACTTTGTAATGGGAATTCTGGATAATAAGGCAATTCTATATTTAGCTTCCTAAGGAACCACCACAGTGCCTTCCAGAGTGCACCATTCTACATTCTGACCAACAGTGAATAAGTGGGCCTCTTTCTCCACATCCTCTCCAGTACTTGTAATTATCTGTTTTCTTGATGATGGTCATTCTAGTAGGTATGACATGATATTTCATTGTGGTTTTGATTAGCATTTCCCTAAGAAACAGTGAAGTTGAGCACCTTTTTCATATGTTTTTGAGAGATTTGTATTTCCCCTTCTGAAAAGTGTCTGCCCATGTCTTTTGCCCATTTTAAGATTGGGCTGTTTCTCTTTTTGTGGTTGAGTTGTAAGTTATCTTTATATATCCTGTATATTAAACCCTTATCTGATATACAGTTTCCAAATATTGTCTCCCATGATTTAGGCTGTCTTTTCACTTTCCTGACAAAGTTATTTGATGCAGAAAAGTGTTCAATTTTGAGGAGATGCCATGTATCTATTTATTCTTTCAATGCTTGTGCTTTGGGTGTAAGGTCTAAGAAACCACCTCCTATCACAAGATCTTTGTGATATTTCACCCATTTTCTTCTAAAAGTTTTATGGCCTTACCTCTAATATTTAGGTCTTTGATCCATTTTGTCTTAAATTTTGTATAAGTTGTGAGATGGGGGTCCTCTTTCATTCTTTTGTATATGGAGATCCAGTTCTCCAAATCCCATTTATTGTGGAGCTTGCTGTGTCCTAGTTGTGTTGGCTTGATGGCCTTATCAAAGAGCAATTCTCCATGGCTTAGAAGATCTATTTCTGAACACTCAGTTCAATTCCATTGGTCAGTATATCAATCTGTATGCCAGTACCATTCTGTTTTGACTACTGTAGCACTGTAATATGCTTTAAACTTAGGTAGTGTGAGACCTCCCACTATATTCCTCTTTCTCCAGTTATTTTTGTCTATTTGGGGGACCCCATTTTCCAACTAAATTTTGTTATTGGTTTTTCTATTTCTGAAAACTAAGTTATTGGGATTTTAATAGGAATTGCACTGAATCTATAAATCAATTTAGGTAGAATTGTTAACTTGACTGTATTTAGTTTTCCAATCCATAGACACAGTATGTCCTTCCATTTATTTAGGTACTCTGTGATCTCTTTTAGCCATTTCTTATAGTTTTCTGAATATAGGTCTTTTGTGGCCTTGGTTAAGTTTATTCCAAAATATTTGATTCTTTTTATTGGTATTGTGAATGGAATTCTTTTTCTTGATTTCCTCCTCAGGTTGCTCCTTTACAGTGTATAGGAAGACTACTGATTTTTTTTATATTCAATTGTGTTGAGATTGTTCACATACCATACAATTATCCAATATTCAATGTGCATAATCAATTGCCCATGGTACCATCATACAGCTGTGCATCCATTATTCCAGAAAAGAAATAAAAACAAAAAAGAAAACTCAATTCCTCCCATACCCCTCTCCCCCTCCCCATTGTTGACTCATGATATTACTATAGTACATTTGTTACTATTGATGAAAGAAAGTTAAAATATTACTAATTATAGTACATAGTTTGCAATAGGTATATTTTTCCCTATATATCCCTTTATTATTAACTTCTAATTATAATATTATCCATTTATTCTAGTTCATGAAAGAGATTCCTAATATTTGTATAGTTAATCATGGACATTGTCTACCACAAGATTCACTGTTTTATATATTCCCAACTTTTAACCTCCAGCTTTCCTTCTGGTGACATACGTGACTCTAAGCTTCCCCTTTCTACCACATTCACACACTATTCAGCACTTTTAGTTATTCTCACAATAACATGCTACCATCACCTCTGTCCATTTCCAAACACTTAAGTTCAACTTAAACATTCTGTTCATAATATGCAACTGCTCCCCATTCTATACCCTCATTCTGTATTCTGGTACTTATATTTCATGTCTATGAGTTTAAATATTATAATTAGTTCATATCATTGAAATGATAAAATATTTGTCCTTTTGTGTGTGACTTATTTCACTCAATATAGTGCCCTCAGGGTTTCTTATCATACCATTTTTTGTTTTTTTTTTTTTACTCAGTTTTTTTCACCCACCATATATTCCATCCATAGTAAACAATCGTTGGTTCCTTGTACAATCACATATTTATGCATTCACCACCATCACCACTATCTATATTAGGACACCTCCATTTCTTCCACAAAGGAGGAGGAAGAGTAAAAGGAAGTAGAGATGAAAGAAAAATAAAAAGAAAGAAAAAAGACAGCTTTTAAAAGCAACAAAAGGAAACATAGAATTAAACTAAAATACAATAAAAGAGTCAGACAACATCACCAATGCCAAGTCAGTTACCTCTTCATTATTTCCCCCTCTTATATGCATTTAGCTTTGTTATATTGCTTCTGTTACATTAAAGGAAGCACAATACATTTCTGTTAATTATAGTCTCTAGTTTGCATTGATTGTGTTTTTCCCCAATACCACCCCATTTTTAACACCTTGCATGGTTGGGATTCATTTGTTCTCCTTCATGTAAAAACATATTTGTAAATTTTATCACAATTATTCAGCACTCTAGGTTTCACTGAGTTGTACAGTACAAGTCTTTACCTTTCCTCTTTCCTTCTGGTGTCCCACATGCTCCTAACCTTCCTCTTTCAACCATACTCACAGTCATCTTTCTTCATTGTACTTACATTGCTGTGCTACCATCAACAAAACTGTGTTCCAGACCTCTCACTCCTGTCTTTTCCTATCTGTCTGTAGTGTTCCCTTTAGTATTCCCTGTAGCACATGTATCTTGTTCACAACTCTCTCATTGTCTGTCAGAGAATATTTTAAACTTTCCCTCATATTTGAAGGACACTTTTGCCAGAAATAGGTTTCTTGGTTGGCTGTTTTTCTCTTTCAGTTTCTCTTTCAGTTTCTTAAATATATCACACCACTTCCTTCTTGCTCCATGGTTTCTACTGAGAAATGCACACATAGTGTTATCAAGCGTCTTTGTATGTAATGTATTGCTTTTCTCCTGCTGCTTTCAGGAGTTTCTCTTTGTCTTTGATGTTTGATAATATGATTATTGTCTTGGTGTAAGTATATTCAGAGTTATTCTTTTTGGAGTTTGCTGTGTTTCTTGGATATGTGATTTTATGTCTTTCATAAGAAATGAGATATTTTCATTGATCATTTACTTTATTTTTGCTTCTGCCCCTTTTCCTTTCTCTTCTCCTTCTGGGACACCCATGGCATGTACATTCATGTGCTTCATGTCATATATTTGTAGTAGTTGATGCATCAACTTATATATATTGGTAATGTTAACTGGTGAGATACATGACTTTAAACAAACCCATCCAATCAAATTCACCTTCAATACAGCAATATTCTGTATAATCCAAATATAGATACTACAGTCAGCTCTATCCATTTGTAAACATTTAAGTTCAACTTGTTAACAATTCCATATATATTAGGTAACTCTTCCCCTTTCTGTCACTTCTATCTCTAGATATCTAATATTCTACATTTTAACACTCTACATTTATATTTACTAGGTAGTTCATATAACTGAAACTATACAATATCTCTCATTTGTGTCTGGATTATTTCACTCAGCATTATGTCCTCAAGGTTCATCCATGTTGTCACATGCTTCAGTACATGATTCCTTCTTACTGCGGTATGATATTCCATTGTATGTATAGACCACATACTGTCTCTCCACTCATCTGTTGACGGACATTTGGATTGTGTCCATCTTTTGGCAATTGTGAATAATGCCACTGTGAACATCAGCATGCAAATGTATGTTCTTGTCACTATTTTCAGATCTTCTGGGTGTATAACATGCAATGGAATTACCAGGTCATACGGCAAGTGAATATTTAGTTTTCTGAGGAACTGCAAAACTCTCTTCCACAGTGGCTGCACTTTTTTACATTCCCATCCTCAGTGAGTAAGTATTCTATCTCTTTACATCCCCTCCAAAATTTGTAGTTTCCTGTTTAATAGCAGTCATTCTTATAGGTGTGAGATGATTCCTCACTGTGGTTTTGATTTTCATCTCCCTAATACCTAATGAAATGAACATTTTTTCATGTACTTTTTAGCCATTTGTATTTCCTCTTTGGAAAAATGCTTAACCATACCTTTTGACCATTTTATAATTGGGTTGTTTGTGCTTTTGTTCTTGTGCAAAAATTTTAATGTGCACAATGATTTCTTTATAATACTGGATAGCAAACCCTTATCAGATAAATGGTTTTCAAGTATTCTCTCCCATTGAGTTGGCAAACTCTTCACCTTTTTAACAAAGCCCTTTTTGACAAAGTCCTTTGAAGCACGGAAGTATTCAATATTGAGGAGTTCCTATTAATCTATTTTTTCTTTCATTGCTTGTGCTTTGGGTGTAAGGTGAAAGAAACTACCTCCTATCACTAGGTCTTGAAGAATGTTCACTATATTATCATCAAGGAGTTTAATGATACCAGCTCTTATATTTGGTCTTTGACACACTTTAAGTTAATTTTTGTGTATGGTGTGAGGTAAGGGTCATATTTCATTCCTTTTGATATGGATATCCAGTTCTCCTAGACCCATTCATTGTAGATACTATTCAGTGCCAGTTCAGTGGATTTGGGGACCTTGCAAAAACCAATTATCCATAGCTCTGAGAGTCTATCTCTGAACTAACAATTTGATTCCATTGATCAATATGTCTATCTTTCTGCCGATACCATCCTGCTTTACCAATGTGGCTTTATAATGAGCTTTAATGTCAGGAAGTGTAAGGCCCCCCACTTTGTTCTTCTGTTTTAGGATGTTTTTGGCTACTTGAGGCTCCTTTTCCATTTCAAATAAATTTTACAACTAGCTTTTCCAAGCCTCCAAAATAGGTGGCTGTAATTTTGATTGGTATTATGTTGAATCTGTAGATCAATTTGGGTAGAATTAACATTTTAATGACATTTAGCCTTCCTATCCATGAATATGGAATGTTTTTCCACCTATTGAGGTCTTCTTTTGTTTCTTTTAGCAATGTTTTGCAGTTTTCAGCGTACAGGTCTTTTACATCCTTAGTTAAGTTTATTTATTCCAAGATACTTGATATTTTTAGTTACAATTGTGAAGGAAATTTTTTTCTTTATGTCCTCCTTGGCTAGGTCATTACTAGTAAATAGGAATACTATGGATTTTTGCACATTAATTTGGTGTCCTACCACTTTGGAGAATTTATTTATTAGCTCATGTAATTTTGCCATAGGTTTCTCTTGATTTTCCAAATATATAATCCTGTCTTCTGCAGTTTCTTTTTTTTCTTTTTCCTTTCTGATTTCTGTGCGTTTTCTTTATCTTGTCTAATTGCTCTAGCTAAAACTTCTAGAACAATGTGGGGACAGTGGGCATCCTTGTCTCATTCCCAATACTAGGATGAATGCTTTCTGTATCTCACCATTGAGTAAAATGCTAGTTGTGGGTTTTTCATATATGCCCTTTATCATATTGAGGAAGTTTCCTTCAATTCCTACTTTTTGAAGTGATTTTACCAGAAAAGGATTCTGATTTTTTTCAAATGCCTTCTCATTATCGATCAATATGATCATGTTATTTTTCCCTTTCTGTTTGTTAATATGTTGTAATACATTGATTGATTTTCTTGTGTTTAACCACCCTTGTATGTCTGGAATAAGCCACACTTGTTTGTGGTGTATAATTCTTTTAATGTGCCATTGGATTCAATTTGCAGGTATTTTGTTGAGAACTTTGCGTCTATGTCCATTAGGGAGATTGGCCAATAGTTTTCATTTCTTGTAGTGTCTTTATCAGGTTTTGGGATTAGAGTGATGTTAACTTCACGGCATGAGTTAGGTAGTGTTCCTTTTCCATCAGTTTCTTTTGGAAGAGTTTGAGCAGAAATGGTGTTAGTTCATTTTGGAATGCTTGGTAAAATTCCCCTGTGAAGCCTTCTGGCCCTGGGCTTTTCTTTGTAGGAAGGTTTTTGATGACAGATTGAAACTGCTTGTGATTGGTTTGTTGACGTCTTCCATTTCTTCTCTAGTCAGTACAGGCTTTTCATTTGTTTCTAGGAAATTGCTCATTTCACCTAATTTGTCTAGTGTGTTGGTGTACAGTTATTCATAGTATCTTCCTCTGTTTTTTTTTATTACTTTGGGGTCCATGATAATGACTACCCTCTCATTTCTGATTTTATTTGTTTGCATCTTCTCTTTTTTTTGACTTAGTCTAGCTAAGGGTTTGTCAAGCTTGTAGATCTCAAAGAACAACTCTGGTTTTTATTGATTCTCTCTATTGTTTGTTTTTTTCTCCAATTCATTTATTTCTGCTTTAGTTTTTGTTATTTCTTTTCTTCTACATTCTTTAGGCTTTGCTGTTTTTTCTCTAGTTTGTTCAGTTGTTGGTTAGGTCTTTGGTTTTAGTGTTTTTGTCCTTTATAATGTAGACATTTAGAGCTATAAATTTCCCTCTCAGCACTGCCTTCACTGTATTCCATGGGTTTTGATATGTTGTGTTCTCCTTTCATTTATCTCTAGCTACTTACTGATTTATCTTGCAATTTTTTGTTTGACCCACAGATTGTTTAAGAGTGTGTTGTTTAACCTCCATATATTTGGTAAAGTTCTTGTTCTCTGGTGATTGGTGATTTCCAGCTTCCTTCCATTATGGTAGGAGAAACTGTTTTGAAAACATTCCATGAACACTTGTGAAGAATATATATCTTGATATTTTGGGGTGCAACTCTCTATATTTCTGTTAGGTCTAATTCATTTATCACATTCTTTAGGTTCTCTGTTTCCTTATTGTCCTCTGTCTGGTTGTGCTATGCATAGAAGAAAGTAGTGTATTTAAATCTCCCATTATTACTGGAGAAATATCTATTGTCCCCTTCAGTTTTGCCAATGTTTGCCTTATGCACTTTGGAACTCTTTTACTGGCTACAAAAACATTTATGATTGTTATTTCTGCTTTGTAAATTGTCTCTTTTATTAATATGTAGTGTTCATCCTTAACTTTAATTACTTTTGCATTTAAGTCTACTTTGTTCCCTTTATAGCAACTTTCTACTTATTGACAAACCTGGGACGTAACCAAGACAATATCTGTAGGTGAATGGTTAATAAACTGCACTATACCCATATAAGAGAATATTACTCCATGATAAACTACATGAGCAATCAAGCTATGAAAAATTATGGATGCACTTTGAATACATATGACTAAGTAATAGAAGCCAGTATGAAAGTCTATGTGCTGTTTGATTCCAATTATATGACATTCTGGAAAACATGAAATTATAGAAGCAATAAAATTTTGATAACTGCCAAGAAGTTCCTAGGGAGTAAGGGAAGAGAGAGGGTTGAATAGGTGATGAAAAGGGGTATTTTAGGGTGATGAAACTATTCTGTGTGATAAGTTAATATATAATACACACGAATATACTGAACCTGTACAACTAGAAATGGATGGCACATGATGATAATCAGGTTCCTCACTGTGGGATTGGAAGTTTACATTTAAAGTTATGCAAGGGGAGGAGGTATAAATTATCCATTTTGTAATGGAATAACATTGAAGATATATCTAAAAATGTACACTTACCTTAAGAAAGATATATATGAATATATAAATATATATATATATATATATATATATATATACACACACACACACAGAGAGAGAAAGAGAGAGAGAGAAACTTAGATGAATGTAAAGATATATGTCCCTGCTCTGCCACCTTACAGGGCTTGGAATCCATTTGACCAATGAATAGACCTAGCACCCAAATCTTGATACCTAATACTATTGTTTTATAAAAGAATACACAGCTCCTTGGAAAAATGAATGCATTTAATATGGTTGCATGAAATGTACAAGGTAAGCTTGGAGCATAAAAGTGCTAGAAAGTAAGGAAGTGCTCAAAACACAAACACACAAACACAGACACATGCAGACACACATGACTGTCATATTTAAATGCCAAGCTGAGGCTAATTGAGAGAGCCCTCAATAACCAAAGCTGGAACAATTAGAGGAACAACCATTTAAATAAAGTGCATGTGAGTTTTATCCCACAGTATATAATAAATATTCAAGATTCAGTCATATAAATTATAGATATAAATAAATTATGAAATAGATAAAGTAACATATGGAAGAATAGACAAATCTCTCATGCACAAGAATTCTAAGTAACTTACTTTGATTTCAGTATCTCAAGGAAGTGGAGCATGAGTTCCCTCTCCCTAAGTGTGGGCTGTGTAAAGGAACTATCTTTCAAAGTGTGGTAGGGAAACAATTGGTGATAATTTTTGAGTGGAGACCACGAAAATCCCTACCTCATCCAAGCAGTCAAAGTCAACATTTGCTTTGATAGTATGTGCCCTAGATATGATGTGATGAAAATGAAACTTTGTCTCTGTGAACACCTCCCCCAAATTCATGACCCTATTCTAATCAAGAGAAAAACATCAGACAAATCACCACTGAGGGATATTCTACAAAATACCTGGCCAATATTTTTCAAAATTATCAAGATCATCAAAACAAAGAAAGTCTGAGAAACTGTCACAGCCAAAAGCAGCCTAAGGAGACATGATGACTAAATATAATGCGGTATATTGGAAGAGGTCCTGGAGCAGAAGAAAAAGCCAATAGGTAAAAAGAAGGAATTCTCAATAAAGTAGGGTTTTTAGCTAGTATTAATATATCAATCTGCGTTCATTAATTATAACAAATGGACCACACTAATGTACAATGTTAATAAAAAAGGGAACTCCATATGGGGGAACTCTCTGTGCTATCTTCACAATTTTTCCTGTGAAGCCAGAACTGTTCTAAACAAAGAAGTTTATTTAATAAATAGCCTATGAAATATTTTAAAAATCTACAGGAACAAATAAATGAGTTTAGCAAGTTTGCAGAATAGAAGATCATTATACAGAAAACAACCAACCAATAATTGAAATAGAAATGTAAAAATTTGACAATAGCAAGAAACTATTGGACAAAAGTTTACAAGATCTTTAAACAAAAATAAAAAAACACTGTTAAGCAAAAATAAAGACCTAAAAAATAGATATATCTTAGCTTGGAGTCAAATATCAATTGGCTATATTCATGTGGGTATACTCTGTACTCTCTATTTTATATCAGTCATCCATGTGCTTATGCCTTTACTGATATCACACTGTTTTAATTAATGTGGCAACACAATGAGTCTTAAAATTGAGCAAAGTGAATTTTCCGGATTTTTCCATCTAATTCAGATTGCTTTGGATATTCTAGTTCTTTGGCCATTCTTCAGAATATTTAGAATTAACTTTTCCATGTTAATAACAAAATTATTTTATGATTTTAAGTAGCATTGCATTATATCTAATGATAAATTTGGAAATAATTAAGAACTTTACTGTGCTAATTCTACCAATTCATGAAAATGATATGTCTTGCTTTTATTTGTATTTTTTATTTTTTTCACCATTGTGTGTATATATATGTATATGTATGTATACATATGTATACATATATATATGTATATATGTATATGTGTGTATACACACACACACACACACACACATTGAGTATACAGATCCTATACATGCTTTGGTAGTTCCTCACATTAATATTTGATTTTTTAAAATATGGCAAATATAATATTGTAAATTAATACTTGAAAGATTGGTTTTCATGTTTTAATTGTTAGTGTAGAAATACATTGATCTTTTATCCTGCAATATTTGTAAAAATAGTTTTTAGAATTATGAGGGATTTTATGGATATTTACCTAGAATTTTCTGAGTAAAAAATGATACTTTCTACAAACTGAAGAGTTTTATTCATTTATTTCAATATGTAGAGATTTATTTTAATGCTTTATGAAACAAGATAGGATTTGAAGTATGATATTGAATAAGAGTAGTGGTATTTGGTATCCTTGTCCTTTTCCAAGTATTAGGGAGAAGCATTTACCCTTTCACCATAAAAAGTGATGTTAACTGTAGGCTTTTTGTGCATGTCCTTTATCAGGATTAGGAATTTTAATTCTATTCATAATTTGCTGAATATTTTATCATGAATTTATGTTGAACTTTTGAAGTAACTAATACATACTGGTAGGTGCACCTGAATGGCTATGTCAATTATAAGTCCAAAATTGGGCTAGTGATTCAAGAGAGTATTCTGAAAAAGATATCTTTGACTTTACTGTAAATGTGGGGAAACCACTTGGAGAAGGAGGAGGAGCAATTTATATTCCATGGGTGTGGCATTTTACTGACATGAGGCAAGTAATGTTGGGGGAGAGAATAAGTGCTTTCAAGAATTTAGAAAATAAGAAGGTGGTGAGAAGAACAACAGGTCTAAGTTAGGGAATACTTGTTATGAAAAAGTATAAGTGAGGGGTTAAAGGCCAGATTCTCCTCCTGTCACATTCCTAAGGTTGCTAATAAACATATGGGTTAAGGAGAGCCAAGTCAGATCTCCAGAGGGACCAGTTAAATCTTCAAAAGATAGTCATCAGCAGACTGATATCCTTTCCTCCTCACTGCCTCCCTCACATTCCCAATCTATTATTCCCTTCTCCACTTTGGGCCCTGACCCCTACCTCCTCTACAGGTTCCCTTTCAGTACCACATTCTTAAAACTAAGTGTAGTTGAGGGGGATTCTCAAATTTCCCCTAATGAGATAATCAATGTACCTTATTCAAATCATATAAATGATTGGATAAGGTGCTGCCTTGGAAATTGTGTCATATATGCTTTTTTCTGTTGTTAAATTGCTTTTTTCCATCAGCATCTGTAAAAGGTAAAGATGAAATATTTAAATAATTGTAAATGAATTAGACAATTTCTATCCCAAAAATCTGCCTGAAATTCATCTGGTCCTGAGAGTACAAGTATTCTAGAAAGAAAATGTCTCCAATTTCTCTTTTAAGATTACTTAGCAGTTAGTGTCTACTTCCATTGGCTATACCTTTAAAATCTCATGTAAGCCTTAATGTATGGAACCACTGTCGAATCTGGATTTGATAAATTTGAAACTGGATTTGATAAATTTGGCTTCCTTTTCCTTTGCCTTAGACCTTCTGTCTCCAGGATATATACTGTCAATCTTGCTGGTAAATCAATTTTATTGATTTTTTTGAAGACCTGGATTTTATTTCCTTCATATTTTCTACTATTTGTCTACCCCCAATATCGCTGATTTCTGCTCTTATTCTTATTATTTTCTTCCTTATAGCATTTATTTTTATTGTGCTTTCCTTTTTTTACTTTACTGGGGAAAGAACTTAGATCATTTGAGAAGTTTGCTCATTTAAGCATTTATTGCTGTTATAAGTTTCCCTCTCAGCACTATTTTAGTTGCATTCCAAACAGTTTGATATGAAGTATTATCATTTTAATTTAGTTCAATATATTTTAAATTTCCTTTGAGTTTACCACCTTGACCCATGGCTTATTTGGAAGTGTTATATGCTAGGTTTTTAGAAATTTTATGGTTGTATTTTTGTATAATTTCTAGTTTTATACATTGAAGGCAAAGTACAGAGTTGGTATGATTATCAATTCTTTTAAATGTTATCAGTTTTGTTATATTTCCAAGAATATAGTTTATCATGGTGAACGTCTCACGAGAATTTGGGAACAAAAGTGTATTCTGCTGTTGTTAAGTTCATTATCTTAAATATTTATATAAGATCCTATTTATTGCTTTTTTAAACCCTTCATATCCATGCTAAGTTAACCTAGTTTTTTTTTTAGTTGCTGAGAAGTGGGTGTTGATGTGGCCGTTTGTATTTGTGGATTTCTATTTTTCCTTTCAGCTCTATCAGATGTTGCTTCATGTATTTTTGGGCTCTGTTGTTTGATGCACACACTTGGGATAATTATCTGTCCCAGGTGAGGCCTTCTGTCCTTCCATTACTGTGTCCTTCTTAGTCACTAATCATTTTCTTTGCTCCAAAATTTACTGTCAAATATATCAAATATTAATATAACCACTCCTTATTATTATCTACATAGTATGTAATTTTACTTTCAACCTATCTATGTAATTGAATTAAAGTGTGTTTTGTGTAAGCAACAGGTACTTGTTTTGTTTTTATCCACTAGACCAAGCTTTGTCTTTTGATTTGTATACTTACAGTACTTATATTTTAGGCAATTATTGGCATGCTAGTAATTAAATCTGCCATCTCATAATTTTTGTTTGTTTCTTCTTTCTTTCTGTTTCTCTTTTCTACACACTTTGGGTTATTTGAATATAATTTAGGACTCTTTCTGGATTTTTGTAGTGTTTTTGACTGTTTCAGTATAGTTTTTGTAGTGTTTTGCTCTGAATAGTACATCATATCTATATGATGTATAACAGCTTACTGAAATTAACATTTTACAACTTTGAATAGGGTATGGAAACTTCACTTTCATTTAAACCCATGTACCTGTTCCACTTCTAAATATTGTTGTCTTCAGTATAAAATTTACTTATAATTTTTGTCTCATTCATTTGTAGAAGGTGCACTTCCCAAATCTGGGTTTGTAGCTCAGCATGGCCAGTAAAAGTCACAGGAAACAATGCTGAGGAGAAAAAGAGGGTTTATTAATGCTGGCAGGAGGACAGGGGAAGATTTCCCAAATCAGCCTTCCCTGAGTGATTTTTCAGTTGGCTTTTATACCCATCAGAGACAAAGAGAGATAATCATCTTAGTTAATAGGTGTGCCAGTTTGAATGTATTGTGTCCCCCAAAATGCCATTATCTTTGATGCAATCTTGTGTGGGCAGACGTATTAGTGTTGATTAGATTGCAATTCTCTGAATGTTTCCATGGAAATGCGACCTTCCCAACTATAGGTGATAACTCTGATTAAATATTTTACATGGAGGTGTGGCCTTGCACATTTGGTGTGGGCCTTGATTGGTTTATCAGAGCACTGTAAAAGCTCAGACAGGAGCAAGCTTGCTACAGCCAAGTGGGACACTTTGAAAAATGCACAGGAGCTGAGAGAGAAGCTGCAGCTTACAGAACAACATTTTGGAGATGGTCTTTGAAAGCAGACTTCTGCTCTAGAAAAGCTAAGAGAGGGCAAATGCTCCAGAAGCAACTAAGGGTGACATTTTTGAGGAGCTGCAGCCTAGAGAGGAACATCCTGGGAGAAAGCCATTTTAAAACCAGAACTCTGGAGCAGTTGCCAGCCGTGTGCCTTCCAAGCTAACAGAGGTTTTCCTAACACCGTTGGCCATCCTCCAGTGAAGGTACCCAATTGTTGATGACTTACCTTGGACACCTTATGGCCTTAAGACTGTAACTTTGTAACCAAATAAACCCACTTTATAAAAGCTGATCCATTTCTGGTGTTTTGTGAAAAGGCAGCATTAGCAAATCAGAACAATAGGTAACAGAGGTTTGGAGAATTTCAGTAGTTTATCCTATTCCTTCAGGATATGCAACCTCTGATGCCTGGGAAATGTGCCTCCCAGAATAGGGAGATAGGTGAAAGGCTTATTAATGTTTGGGGCATTAGATTAAAACTTATTCAGGTCTGGATGCAGACTTTATATTTACATATTGCCCCTTCATGAGACTAAGAGCTGTCATTATATCCTGCTTACAGCTTTGAAGCTTACATTTTAATATTTCTTCACAATTTCCAACTTGTTTACAGTTTTAAGATTATATTTAAAAAGTTACTCTTACAATTTCTTCCTTAAAACAATATCTATTTCCAATCTTGTGAATTGGTCCATCATTCATTCTGGCTACTTCCTGCTGAAACATGGGTGATGTAATTAAGTGGTCATTTGGTGAAATTTCTAACTGTTAACTTGTAGATATGGTTGATTTTCTTTGGGGGAGAATGGATCACTCTTGGCAGGAGTTCTGGAAGATGAAAAGGGTTAAATACATATTTGACTTATAGTTCTAGTAGAGAAAAAAAGGCATTTAAGTAGAATGAGAATAGATATAATGATCAGAAGATTACAAGCACAGTTTGAAGAAGAGTTTGTAACCATGACCTTAACCATGACCTCATTCCTGAAGTTATCCAACTGAAAAGAAATTAAATTATTAACTAGAATATTCTTAGCTTGAATTTGATTATTTAGGTGAGCTGAGAGAGATGTTTCCAAATTTATCAGGAATATAGGAACATTTTGTTTTGACTACAGCACATATTCCCCGTGGGATGTGGTGAGAATATTTAAGACCATTTTTTTCTGTAATGCTGCTTTGCACATTAAAGCTATTTCTGCATTTACTAGAGTTATACTGTGATAGCTGTCATTTAATGAATTTATTTTGGCAATTATATTTTTAACTCTTATAAAAGGGATAAAAATTGCAGCTACATGATTAGATTTATTGGGTTCTGTCAGGGGTGACAATATATTTCAGGTCTTGGATTCCAGTTAGTTCTATACCAATTACTAGATAATAAAGTGATAGTTTGTTTACAATTTTCATATGGTAACTGTCCCATTCTGCATATCAAGGGAGGGATGTGTAGCAGGGAATGATTTTTGTTCCTAACAAAGTGGAGACTTCTGGCTCATCTCCTATAACCTGGGTAAGCTAAACTATTTTTATTTTAGAACAGGTTCAATTTTAATCATTTAGTAAAGTGTTTTTCCTTTTTTAAATTTAACTTATAGGAATAACATAACACCATTTCACTAGTGATATTGGCAGAGAAAACAAGATTATGTCCTGACTGGGTTAAATTTACTAGGTAGTAACAAGATTGTTTCTGATGATGTTATTGGTGTTTAGCACACTGTATTTTTCTTGTGTCTTGATTACTAAAGGCTTGAAAACTATTTAGTCAGTCCCCTGTAAGGGGGATATCCACCATGGCAAACTAGAGACGCTAGAGATAGGCAGCTGAATACAAATCCAGCAGTTAGACTGGTTTATAGAAGCAGTATGAGTAGGCCCCTTGCAAGGAAATATTACTTTTGTAGGTAGCTATTAAAGAACACATTAAGGTTATGGGAAAATAGATAAAAAGGAACATTGTAACTAACTTGACTATGTTTACAACATAGGATATATTGTATGTTTTTAAATAGAGTATAACATTGGCTTAAATCAAATGGTATACCACTTTTAAATATGTTTTCAAATTGTTTCATGCTTAATTTCCTGCACAACTATATCTGAATTAAGTAAAGATGCCCCTCTCCCCACATGCTTTCTATTTCATAAACGCAACCACAGAATAACCAATGCAAATATTGTGAGGCAATTGTTGAGAATATTTGAAAACGAGAGTCTTAGAAAATCTGGGATACATAGATATCCAAGAAGAATGCAGTTTATGATAACTGCAGAAAATTATAGTTTCAAGAATATAGTAAATGAGCATGTGAATTTAAAACAAATAGGGAAGATGCAGAATGGCATATCTATTTCACTGTCTAGTCTGTGTATATTATCTTGAAGCAATTTTTACTGACTCTTATAGCCTTTCAAAAATAGTTTCAAAATAGTCAGTTAAAACTGGTTTGGGGTAACTTTTCTTATTCTTTTCTTTCTAGATCTTACAAAAGTGTGGATGCAGCCATTAAAATTCTACAAAGCCAATACTGTACATTCTGCTGGGGTTGACAGATGATCCAAACTGGCAAATCATGCTACTTCTTTTTCTATTTATAACCTACATTTTTAGTATCATAGGAAAACTGACAATCACCACCCTCACATTCCTTGATTTCCACCTTAAAACACCCATGTACTTTTTTCTGAGGAACTTTTCCCTAATAGAAATTTTAATGACAACAACTTGTATTCCTAAATTCCTAGTCAGCCTAGCAACAAAGGACAAAACAATTACCTATACTGCTTGTGCAATCCAATTACTTCTGTACATTTTATTTGGAGCAACAGAGTTCTTTTTATTAACAGCCTTGTCCTATGACCAATATGTGGCCATCTGCAAACCCCTGCATTATACAACCATCATGAGCAATAGACTGTGCACGAAGCTGGTCTTTATTTCTTGGTTTAATCCATTTCTAGAAGTCCTCTCAGGGGTGCTCATGGGTCTCCAGCTGGTTTTCTGTAGAGGCAATATAATTGATCATTTTATATGTGACTATGGCCCTGTCCTTCACCTCTCTTGCACAGATACCAGGCACACAGATATCTTCTGTTTTACTTTAGCCTTGCTGACACTTCTTGCCACCCTGTTGCTAGTGATTATCTCCTATACACTCATCATAAGGATAGTTCTGAAGATTCTGTCTGCACAGAAAAAGGAAAAAGGCATTTTCCGCCTGTTCTTCTCACATGATTATCTGCATTTCTTTTGGAAGCTGTATGTTCATGTACATTAAGCCTAATGCACAAGATAAGGTGGCTATAAATAAAGGTGTGGCAGTGCTCAGTAATTCAGTTGCTCCCCTCTTAAACCCTTTCATTTACACTCTGAGAAGCCAGCAAGTCAAACAAGCCTTCAGAGACAATGTAAGAAAGATGTTTTCTTTCTTATCAAGTAAATCCTATTGTCTGCAAAAAAAAGGAAAAAAAGTGAACACCTGCTTTGATAAGTGATGCCCAAATCATCTTAATTTTATCTCTTCCTTTATTCCTTCCACCCAGGTGTGACTAATGCTATAAACCCTTTTTGCATAACATGCTCCTTAATTCTACTCTTTTCAATGGGTTCTTTCAGATCAACAATTCTTTTGATAGAGATAACTTCTTTCCACTCATAAAGTTATGTCTCTGATTAATCTACATTTTACACATTTCAAAATGAAACTAAAATGTCTTTATTTTTGTCATGTGTTTGTAATTTAGAAAATAAATTTTAGTATGGAGAATTTGTCCTTATAATTCACTTAACCCCAATAAATAAATAAATAGGATATCTCATTTAATCTTCATAAATTTCCCATAAGGTAATACTTTTAGCCTCTCCATTTTAAGGATGAGGCAACCAATGTTGAGAAGAATTAAGAAATGTGTCCATAGTCACATAAACAGTAAGGTATATCCTGTATTCAATAAATATTATTGATTCCAGAGCACAAGTGCTTAATTATTACTGCCTTCAGCTATTAGATATAACTTAGTGACTTTTTTTGATACATTTACATTTATGGAGTAACATTTTTTTTAGAGACTTTTCAGTATTAATATATTGTTGGTTTTCTTGAAGTCATCTAATTTGTCTTGAGCAATGAGCTGATATTCAAAAGCAGATAGATATCCAAAATGTTCTTTGGGAATTAAGTCAATATATTCAATATTTGGAATTCACTGAAGGCCTTTTTTGTGAGTCTACAATATCCTATAATTTCCTTTCTGTGTTTTAGCTCATTGAATTGGGAAACAAGAAAGGGATGGAAGCTATGAAACTCCCTGATGCCTTTCGTGGCTGATATCTTTATATAAACCAGGGCCTTTTGCTGCTTCTGAATTTTCTGTTTTACTGCCTCTTTTCAAATCTCTTGGACTACTATGGTATGCTTTATCTATGATTAGTAATCTTCTATTAAGTTATCACTAATGTTATTTGGCCCTTAAGTAAATCATCAAAGAAAAAAGATACCTCTATGGGATAAGACATTATTCTTTCCTGTATACAGATAAAATAAGGTGTATGGTAAAAAGATGATAATAATTCTGGGATTCTGTGCAATTTATTATAATTTTATCAGGTCTTCAGGTGTAGGGGACCATCAGTTATAATTCATACATGAAATTGATAAAAGGAGAGGACAACTGTGATCAGTAAGCACTTTGCCTTCAAATAGGCAATTTTCTTCTGTAATCCAAGGCTATTTTTATTGTTTAGTTGGAACCAGCAGTACACTCATGAAAAGATCTCGCTGAGCCGTGACAGAGTTGAAGTTAGTTGCTCTTCTGAGGCAACTTCTTTATGCCATTCTCTTAGAATTCCAAAAATGTTAGTTCCTAGCTACAAAAACCAAAAATAGAGATACTTTAGAATTCAGCAAATACTCTTGGAATTCACTAATAACTTTGCCCAGAAGATTTGAAACTCACAACCACCAAAAAGGTAAATATTTATATTTTTATTTTACATATGTTTAAATTGTGACTCCAAAATTAACTTGCCCGTGATTTCATGGTTTTCAAAACAAATTTGGAAGCTCAGACTTTAAAAGCTGCAAATCCAGATAGTAGAAATGTTTGAAATGATAAAATTCTACAGCAAATTCCTAAATAATGTCTTCTGTTTGATATTAACCCCTCCTATATATAACTTCTTCCCTTCATATTACTATAGTAATTGTTGCAATTCAAATTATCCTTTTGCTTTATTTTCCCCCATTAGAACCATCTTCCTCATGTAGATTTCAAGAATGACACTTTTCTAATATGAAATACTATGTTGCTTTAAATAATGTAGTAACCCCAAACTTTGTCATTAAAATACTCTGCCTTGCTTTTAAATAGTCTTAACTCTAGAATCAATCTATTTTCTTCCCACTATTTCCCATAACTCAGCCTTGTGAACCCACCTTTTATGCTGACTAGTTTATTGCCTCAAAGCATTTCCAAAAAGAAACTCCACACTTACCTGTTCTTTGTAATTTAAAACTTTGCTCAACACTTCTCTAACCCCTATTCTATAACTCACTGCTGATACAGTGAGCACATCTTTCAAATTCCATGTCATTTTAATTGTCTATGAGCTAAACATGAGGTAGCTGTAGTATTTGGGTTACATGCTGGCATTACTATCCTTCACTGCATGGATAGAAATACAGTAAAAAGTATTCTTGAGCTCCACATTGAGCTCAAGAATTGAAAATGATTACAAAAATAAGATAAAGCAAAGTGACAATGTGTCTATGAAAATGTGCCTATAGGGCATATTAAGAGGAGTGCTCTTGAAGAAAGAGTGTTGTAGCCTGAGAATGGTTAGACCATCTTGAGGGAAGGGCTGGAAACAATGACTCCATTTAAGGACTTGAATTTTATCTCATGGAAAATGAGTTACATTTCATCTACATAATATTGAAGATGAAAATACTTCCAATGCACGAGATTTACTTATTCATTATATAACAATCAAGTTTACTATTTTAAAAATCCTATTCTTCTTTGTGTTATATAACATTATTTATCAAGCCATTCTTTAAAAAATGGAAAGCATTTAAATAATGTGTTCAAGGTCAGAGAATGAATGACTGTTCTTGTCAGGATATGAATGTGAAGAGTCTGTCTCCATAGTCTATGGACAAATAACAGGCTATTAGAACTCCAACTAAAAGGAAAACACATGACAATCAGAATTCATAAAAGAGTAGTGGGTTGAATTGATAAGGAATCACATGCATTTCTCATTGGCTGGCAATATTTAAGAAGAAATGGGGAGAACCTAAGATGGTGGCTAGGTGAGACAGGGCCAATAAACACATCCATGAAAAATAGTAGATAAAAGCCAGAAAGTGACCCAGAACACCAGTTCCAGCTATGCACCAGCCCGACAAGGTCTGCTAAATCTACAGGGACTGTGCATTTGGTGAAAATGGGAGTCTGCATTCTGAAATGAGTGAGTGAGCTGGCTGAAAGTCCCGCAGCCACACTGTGGTGTGGGGAAACTGTGGGCTGGCATTTGGAGATGGACTAGTTCTTTAAAAAAAAAAAAAAAAATTAAAAAAAAATGGAAGCAGGCTGGGCCAATGTCTCAGTGTCTGGTGTGGAGGATAGCCCGCTGCTGATTGTCCTGGGGACAGGGGGGCAGAGGAGACCAAAAGGAGAAAGAAACTGTGCCCTTTGCAGCCATCTCCCCGGCAGGCTAGAGACAATCCTGCCTGGCCCGGAGTTATAGCCCAGAGCCAGGCCAAGGGCCCCAGTGTGACAGGGAGTGATTCCCACAGCACTGCGCACATGCCACAATATCGGCCATGTACAGTGGCCTTTAGTGCACCCAGAGTTGAGAAGGTGGAGCTCTGTGAAAGGGTGGAAATTAACACGCCCCATTCAACCATCTTTAAAGCAGGCTGGGAATGTCCCTGCATGGCTTGGCAGCCAAGGGCTTCCCTGGAGGGCTGGTGAACACTTGTGATGTGGCACAGCCTTCCCTCAGCAGAGGTTCTGGAAGAGCACGGCTGAGAAGGGGGCCGACTCAGAAATCCCAGGGACCCTATGCCAATACCAAAGACTTGTGGGTCAGCGCAGAGACAATCTGTGGCAAGACTGAAATGAAAGCTTAGACTATTGCAACAGCCTTAAATCTCTGGGAACACCTGGGTAGTTTGACTATTAAAGCTGCCCTGCCTCCCTAACTGCTCAGACACATGCCCCACATTCCGGGCAGACAGCACCAACAACACACCCAAACTTAGTGCACCAATTGAACCCCACAAGAATCAGATCCCCACACACAACAAAGAGAAAGCTGGGGTAAACTGACTTGAGGGGAATAAGTAACTCACAGACACCATCTGCTGGTTAGTTAGAGAAAGTGTACATCACGAAGCTGTAGGTCTGACAAATTAGAGATCGGTGTTTTTTGTATCCTGAAAGAACCCTATCAAGTAAAGCAAATGCCAAGACGCCAAAAACAACAGAAAATCTAAGTATATGATAAAACCAGATGATATGGAGAACCCAAACCCAAACACCCAAATCAAAAGATCAGAAGAGACAGTACTTGGTGCAACTAATCAAAGAACTACACACAAACAATGAGAGCATGGCATGGGATATAAAGAACATGAAGAAGAGCATGGTACAGGATATAAAGGACATAAAGAAGACCCCAGAAGTGCATAAAGAAGAAATTGCAAGAGTAAATAAAAAAATAGAAGATCTTATGGAAATAAAAGAAACTGTTGGCCAAATTAAAAAGACTCTGGATACTCATAATACAAGATTAGAGGAAGTTGAACAATGACTCAGTGTCCTAGAAGACCACAGAACAGAAAATGAAAGAACAAAAGAAAGAATGGGGAAAAAATTTGAAAAAATTGAAGTGGATCTCAGGGATATGATAGATAAAATTAAACATCCAAATTTAAGACTCATAGGTGTTCCAGAAGGAGAAGAGAAGGGTAAAGGTCTAGAAAGAGTATTCAAAGAAATTATTGGGGAAAAATTCCGGAACCTTCTACACAATATAAATACACAAAGCATAAATGCCCAGTGAACTTCAAATAGAATAAATCCAAATAAACCCATTCCCAGACATATTCTGATCAGACTCTCAAATACTGAAGAGAAGGAACAAGTTCTGAAAGCAGCAAGAGAAAAGCAATTCACCACATACAAAGGAAACAGTGTAAGACTAAGTAGTGACTACCAAATGGCCACCATGGAGGTGAGAAGGCAGTGGCATGACATTTAAAATTCTGAGAGAGAAAAATTTCCAACCAAGAATACTTTATCCAGCAAAACTCTCCTTCACATTTGAGGGACAGCTTAAATTTTTCAGACAAACAAATGCTGAGAGAGTTTGCTAATAAAAGACCTTCCCTACTTCATATACTAAAAGGAGCCCTACTGACAAAGAAACAAAGAAAGGAGAGAGAGATATAGAGAAATTTAACAGACATATGTAGAACATTACATTCCAAATCACCAAGACATACATTCTTCTCTAGTGATCATGGATCTTTCTCCAGAATAGACCATAAGTTGGGACATAAAACAAGCCCCAACAAATTAAAACAAAAAAATTGAATTTATTCAAAGCACATTCCCTGACCACAGTGGAATACAAGTAGAAGTCAATAACCATCAGAGACTTAAAAAATTCACAAACAACTGGAGGGTTAAAATGAGGTGGAGATGAAAACATTCCTGGATAATCAAAAGCTGAGGGACTTCATCACCAGTAGATCAGTCCTATGAGAAATGCTAAAGGGAATTGAGCAGGCTGAAAGGAAGAGACACTAAACAATTGACTGAAACCACATGAAGAAATAAAGATTTCTGGTAAAGATCACATGGTAAACATAAATACCAATACTACTGTATTTTTGATTTGTAACTCCACTATTTACTTCCTACAGGATCTAAAATACATAAACTGTAATGATAAATCAGTGGTTTTGGACTCAGGGTAAAGTATGTAATTTTTGACAAGAACTACATAAAGGTGGGGGGATGGAGGAGTATAGGAACATAGTTTACATGTCCTATTGAAGTTAAGTTGGTATCAAAGAAAAACAAGATTGCTATAGATTTAAGAGGTTAAATTTAAGCCCCATGGTAAACACAAAGAAAATATCAGAGAATATGACCATAGAGATGAAAAGTAGAGTATGGGTTATGAGAAGTGGGGGGAAGGGGCATTGGGGAGTTAAGAAATGAGTGTAGGTTTTCTGGTTGGGGTGAAGGGAAATTTCTAGTAATGGATGGTGGGAAGGTGATAGCGTTACAACATTCTAAATGTGATTAATCCCACTAATGGAATGCTAGGGAGGGGGTTGGAATGGGAAGATTTAGGCTGTATATATGTTTCCACAATTGGAGAAAAAAAAGAAAAATTCTAAATAGATAATGATAATTAAATATCAAGGATGATCCTGGATGGGATCTGAGGATGGAGGAGAGGAGGCTCAAAAGGACGCAGTTGGGACATAAGAACAGAAAAAAAAAAAGGAAATATAGAATGTAAGCTTTGTATCAATGTTGAATTTCTTGAATTTTCTTAGCTGTCCTCAATGGGATTGCATAAAAGAATGTTCTTGTTCTTGGGAATTGTATATGTGAATTATATTGTTTGTTCAAGGATGTATGCAGCTTGCTCTCATATGTTCAGTAGACAGAGCAATAGGTGATGGATGATAGGGAGGGAGGAGGGAAAGAAAGAAATGGTGGTGTGACAGGATGTTAAAGTTGGTGGATCAGGGTATCGGGGGAGGGGGGTCAGGGTATGCTGGAGTTCTGTGTATTGGTTTTGTATTGTTTTTGCAACTGTTCCTGTAAGTTTGAATTTATTTCACAATAAAATCTAAAAAAAATTGTCCATGATTATATCTCAATAAAATTGCATTAAAAAGTTAAAAAAAAAAAAAAAAAGAAGAAGAAGAAGAGGAAGAAATGGATGACCATCTCTTGGGGATTCTATAAAAGCAATTCCTGTGAAAATTGGAGTAGATTAAATCTAATCTCTTTTCCTGCTTTAATTTATTTTTTTCTAAATTTTTAGGGCCTACAGATTAAGTAAGCAATGTAACTTAACCTCATGATCACACCTAACTCCTTCAGTGAATATTGCTTATGTACTTTGTATAGCACAGTTTGAATGACAACAAAATTGCTATGGTTCACCATACATGTGCGTATTTTGTTTGTTTAGGTTTTAAACTTACTGTAAACACAGGTGAAATCTCAGACTACTATGCAGTCATTATTGTCCAGCAGACAGATTTTTTTTTAACATTTTACATTTATGTTCTTGCAATAACTTTTCAAATACATTTTTATTGTGAAATTTAACATATATACATAACAGCAATAACTTTCAAAGCACTATTTAACAAGTAGAGAGCAAATTTCAAAGAATTTTATGGGTTACATTTCCATAATTTCAGTTATTTCCTTTTTGTGAAATATAAGCTATATATACAGAAAATTGATAACTTTCAAAGTGTAATTTACCTAGCAGCTAAAGAGCAAATTTCAAAGAATGTTATGGCTTACATTTCAATTATTTCCTTCTAGCTATTTGAGTTATTTCCTTCTACCTATTCCAGTACCCCAGCATCCCCAAAAAAAAAAAAAAAAAAAAAAAATACATAAAGATTCAGTACTCATAATCCTTTGTTAAATCTTATCTTGTCTGTTGCTATCCCCTTCTCCCATTTAATCACTTTCTCCATCTTCAGAGGTGTCCAGGCAGTGACCACCCTAATCTGTTCTTATTGAAAAGGGTTGTTAACATTATGGGGAATGGGGCTACAGCTGTTCGTTGTTCTCAAAAAGGCTGTTGCCTCTGGGTTTTAGAACTTGTCTGGCATAAGAACACTCTGGTGGATTTAAGTTTCTGAGAGATAAACTTAGTGAATGAAATCTTTATAGGATCTCAGATAGGGACCTAGGTATTTCAGGACTACTGTTGCTTAGGGCTTGGCATACTGTGGCCATTTGGGATATCTAGTTAGAGATTGCCTAAGAGTAACTTCAAGGATAGCCTCTCAACTCTATTTGAAATCTCATAGCTACTGTAACCTTATTTTGTTACCATTCATTTCCCTCTTTTGTTCATCTTATTAACACCTTGCATTGGTTGTTTGTATTTTTGTTGTTCACTTGTAACATTTCTTTATATATTGGGAATGTTAAACCCTTATTGGGTATGTAGTTTCCAAATATTTTCTGCTATTCTGTAGGTTGTCTTTTTACTTTCAGGATAAACTCCTTTGATGTAAACAAGTTTTTAATTTTGATTAGGTCCCATTTATATATGCTTTCTTATGTTGCTTGTATTTTTAGAATAAAGTCTAAGAAACCATTGCCTAATTTAATGTCCTGAAAATGCTTCCCTATGCTTTTTTCTAGGAGTTGTACATTCATGATTCTTATATTTAAGTCTTTGATCCATTTAGAGTTATTTTTTTGTAGATGGTCATAGGTAAGGGGCCTTATTCATTCTTTATCATATGAATGACCAGTTTTCCAAAATAATTTCCTGGAGAAACTATTCTTTCCCAATTAAGTGAACTTGGCACACCTGTCAGAAAGCAAAAGGTTGTAGATATGAGGACTTATTTCTGAACTTTCAATTTACTTGCATTGGTCTAGATATCTGTTCTGGTACCAGTACTATGCTGTTTTGACTACAATTGCTTTGTAATAAGTTTTAAAATCAGAAGTGTGAATACTCCTACTCTGTTCTTTTTCAATATGGTTTGGACAGTCAGATACCCTTAACTTTTCACATAAATTGATGGTTGGTTTTACCACTTCTTCAAAGAAGTCTGTTGGAATTTAGTTTCGAATTGCATCAAATCTATAAAATGCTTTGAGTAGAATTGAAATCATAATAAAATTCAGTCTTCCAATCCATGAACACAGAAGTTCCTGTGATTTATTTAGGTCTTTGATTTCTTGTAGCAGTGTTTTGTAATATTCAGAGAATACTTTTGTTACATCCTCAGTTATATTTATTCTTAGATATTTTATTTTATAGTTGCTCCTGTAAATAGAATTTTTTCTTGATTTCCTCTTCAGATTGTTCATTACTAGTGTATAAGAAACATTACTGATTTTTGCTTGTTGAGTTTCTACCTCACTAATTTGCTGAATTCATTTTTTAGGCCTCATAGTTTTGATGTGGGTTTTTCAGGATTTTCCGTATATAGGGTCATGACATACGCAAATAATGAAAGTTTTTACTTCTTCCTCTCCAATTTGGATTCCTTTTATATCTTTTTGTTACCTAATTGTTCTGGCTAGAACTTACAGCAAAATGTTACATAACAGTGGTGACAGTGGGCAATATATGCCCTGTATCATGTTGAAGAAGTTTCTTTCCATTCTTATTTTTCAAAGTGTTTTTATCAAGAATTGATTAATTTGGTGATGAAGATCATGTGCAGATGTGCAATTTATATTCTTATGGCCATTGCCTGTGGAAATCCCAATTTTTCAAGCTATGAATTCTCATGCACAGAAGCAAAATAGTTTTTTTTAATTCTCCCAGTTTGTTTCCTTACTTTATATTCTTTAGATAATTGTGTGATAATTAAATTGACAAATAAATTGCACTGTGTTGGCTACTAATAAGTACTGAGCACTGTAAAAGCTTATTTTATAAAATCCTAAAACCGGTTCCTAAATAGAACAATGCTGTGTTTTGGGCAGCTAATATTTTCAACACGTGATGTTGGAGACAAAATTAACTTAAAATGCGTCATTGATATGTGTGGAGACACGGAAGGTCCCCTGGCTCGATGGATTATACATAGGGCTCATTTCCCAAAATCTGGAAGTCTGAAGGTGGGCTCCAGAGTGGGAAAAGGCCAAAAGCCTTGCACGTCTGAAAGTGGACTGCAATTTAGATGAGGGAATAATCTCTGAGATCCTGCTGGGCTCCTTCTATGCTCCTGTCTCCTGCCTCCTGCCCCCTGCCCCTGCTGTTTCCTGTCTAGCCCCTAAAGAAATTGTCCCTTAAGACTAAAGATATGTAAATACACCTCATAGCTTTAGAAAAAATGTACCTGAGAGCAATCATGTAGGAGACTACCTTGTATGCTATAAAGATCTGTAGAAATGAGTAGAAAAAAACTTTCTTTTGCATGGACACTGAGGACAGAGTTGTGCTCTCCTTTCACAATTGGTGCCCCGTGTAAGGCTCACCAATCCTGACCACAACGTTTGGAAGCTGCACAATAAGTACAAGTGAGTTGTCTTGCGGTGGGTCAAAAGTTTTCAGCCACTCAACGATATGGGTCAGTCTCAGTGTTCCCCAGTGCCGGTATGTGCTAATTTTATGGCTGCTGCAGGCTAGTGAAGCTTCTGTTTCAGAAGATAATTTGTATTCTTTATTGTATGATGTTCAACATAACCCTTTGTTTCCTGAGAAAGGCACATTAGACTTAGATGTGTGGGAGTGCACTGGGCAAAATTTAAAGTGCCACTTTGAGCAAGAACAAAAGGTTTCCTCTGAAACATTTACTACATGGGCTCTTATTGGCACTGCCTTGGCCGCTCTTCATATTGCCAAGACTGAGAGTTCTAAAACTGAGATCCCTGAAAGAGAAACCACTGCTCTCTCTGATAAAAGCCTCCTGCCACCCAAGCTCTCGGTCCCCACACTGCCAGCTGATAAAGGTGGTGGGGAAATGACCATAACCTCACTCCTTCCCCTTTCTCTTTTACCTCTGCCTTCATGGCTGCTGCCAGGGCCACCACCACTGCCACCACCGCTGCCTTCCCTTCCTAAAAGTGCTGCACCAGTTTTGCAACGCTGTCTTCACAAGGCAGCATTAGCCAGAAATTTTATTTGCCTCATTATGCTTAACCAGTTGCCCAGAAATTTTTCCTAGAGTACTGGGACTAGAAAGTCCAGATGAAAGTGCCTGCCACAGACAAATGCCAAACACATCTGAGTTAAGGTAGCTTTACCATTCAAACTTTCCCTGTGTTGGGTAAGTGTGTAATTTTTTGTTGTGTTCACTTTGCTTTCTTCTGTTTCAATTAGCCTATTGTGTAGTAAAGCTAATTAAGTTAATCCAAGAGTCATGCATGCAAACTCAGTGGGTTTGAGTGCCCCACAAACCGTAATCCCAGATTTATAGTTCTTTTAAATTTTGTGCAGTTTGCACAGTTTGCATTTGTGTGAAAAAACCAGTTACATTTAAACAGCTTCTACTCCTATGTTCTGTCTTTATAATTTCTTTTGCTGTTGTTCAGCCATGGGAAACTCTCAAAACATGTCAGTTACATCTTCCATAAAAACTATTCTTAATAATTGGCCTAAATTTAAAAAGTGTCATTAAAATTTTTAATGAGCTATAGCTGCAGCCAGTTGGCCTTTATGTGTGGTATGGCTAGCTATAGCAAACTATCTCAAAGACAAAAAATCTGTAAGTTAAAAGAAAAGTTACAGTTTAAAAAATATATGCAGAACTTCCACCTCTGCTTTAATATCACTACTTCCAAAGCAATTAAAATAAAAGAAATAATAATGTAAATGTGCTAGCCTATCAGTTTTTAAATTAAGATGTCAAAAAGACCTAGTCAAAAGGGTCATTACAAAAACCTAAATTGCTGAAAGAACATCAAAAGTAACTAACACAATTTAAAAATCAGCAAAAGTGCAAATTGTCAAACCAGTGTCATAAAATAATATCTCTACTACGGGATCTGTTAAGAAGAACTTTGACTCCCTCTCTCTATAAAGAATGTTTTGTTTTGAATATTTAGCATCATTCTAAGAAGTTTAATTTTGATGGTAATAGCATGTTGTATAGAAGGTATAAAGAATGTTTTTCTAATTAAGGGAAAAAGGCAAGTAGCTTTGTCCTAAATGACTGATTGTTTAAGAATGTAAAATAAAGCCTGGAAGGATAGAATGTGGGATAAAGCTTAGGTGAATACAGAAAGTTGTAGAAGGTTTGTAGAGTGGAAAATTTATTTCTGTAGTCAAGGTTAAAAGGTAAATACAAAAAGCTGTAAAAGGTTTATGAAAACAATTATTTCTGTGGTCAAAGTTAAAAAAATGGTAAAAACTAGTAATAACACTGCTTAACAATAAAACCTCACAACTTAAAGAAAAAAAGGTGGTTTTATAAAACAAAATAGCATTAAATATTTTAACCACCACTCAAAGCAGTAATTAATATTCAATGTTGTGAGTATGTGCCTAATAATTCACAAAATATAAAACATTCCTCACCATACTGCAAGCTCCTCATGTTACAGTCTCCTGCTGTTTTTATTATGCAAATTTCCTTTAAAATTATTAAGGTGTTATTTCTTAATAAAAGGTTGTAAAAGTGTTTTTCCAAGTAATCAGTATAGAATACAAAAAGTCTCTTTTATCAAAGTAACTTCTTGCACTCAACATATGTTAAGTTTATCATGTCCTTGGTTATTTAAAAATACTGCCTTCTCACTTAAAAAAGCTAAGTCTTTTCCTTAACTTTAACTAAATAAAAAATATATATATACTGTTTCAAACCTAATAACTTTTTGACATTTTACTTTATCAAGGTCAAACTCTAAAGAATATCTTTTTATTCCCAGCAGTTACAAAGAATTTACTCTATCACCTTAGAAAAATAAATAAATAAATAAACTACTAAAAATAATTAAATTCATGCAGTATGTTATAAATTGCAAAAAAAAAATGTTTAGATAATATTATAAAAATTAAAAACTTCTAACTTTCCTTTGGTTACTAATGTGCATAACATCAAACAATAATATAATACTAATAATTATAATTTCAGTTATTTTTAAAAGGTTATCTGTCACAAAACAGCCCAATGGAACCCTGGAGCCCACCGTCCTGCTTCCCAGAGGACCAATGATGCTGTAATAACCGTAGAAAGAAGATACCTTCCAAGGCTGACTCCAGTGCAGATGAATCAGCCTAAGATGTGGCACCTGTTCCCAAAACCCCCATGATATCCCTATGAATAAGTTTTATGTCACTACACCAAATTGTAATCATAATAAAAAGGGGGGAGATGTGGAGACACAGAAGGTCACCTGGCTCGATAGATTATACATAGGGCCCATTTCCCAAAATCTGGAAGCCTGAAGGTGGGCTCCAGAATGGGAAAAGGCCAAAAGCCTTGCACGTCTGAAAGTGGACTGCAATTTAGATGAGGGAATAATCTCTGAGATCCTGCTGGGCTCCTTCTGTGCTCCTGCCTCCTGCCTCCTGCCCCCTGCCCCTGCTGTTTCCTGTCTAGCCCCTAAAGAAATTGTCCCTTAAGACTAAAGATATGTAAATACACTTCATGGCTTTAGAAAAAATGTACCTGAGAGCAGTCACATAGGAGACTACCTTGTATGCTATAAAGACCTGTAGAAATGAGTAGAAAAAAACTTTCTTTTGCATGGACACTGAGGATGGAGTTGTGCTCCCCTTCTTTCACAGATATGAATATATATTTAAATCACAAAAAAATCTAGAAAAAAAACATAAGAGAAAATTTTTGTGACCTTGGGTTAGGCAAAGCATGATCCATAAAAGAAAATGGATTATAAACAAAACCATATCAAAATAAAGAACTTCTGCACTTCAAATCCATTGTTAAATGAATGAAACAAAAAGCACCTGCTAGTCATACATCTGGAAAAAGGACTAATATCTATGAAACATAAAAATTGTCAATAATAAAAAATGAAAATAAAAGCAACCCAAGTATAATATGGGCAACATATACACAGTTTAATAGGAAAATAAAACAATGGAAAATAAATTTAATAAAGGTGATCAAAACATTAGCTATTATGGAAATGAAACTAAAATAAAAATGGGATACAACTAAATACTCTTTAAAATGGTATAAAAAATAAAATACTACAATACCAGTTTAGGAAAAATGTGTACTGACTGAAACTCACATGGACTGCAGGCAAGATTGTGAAATTGTACAACCACTTTGGAAAATAATTTTGCAATTTCTTAAAAACTAGAAATATATTTAACATTTAATCCAGCCATTGCACTTCTGACTTTACCCAAGAGAAAGGATAGTGCGTGACCACAGAAAGACTTGAAGTAAAATGGCAATATTGGTATTATTGTTATCATCGATAATAGTCAAAAGATGGACACATCAACAGATGAATGGATAAATGAGCTGCCATATGTCGATAAATTGAGTACTTGTTAGCAATAAAAAGAAATGAAATATCTGTACAGGCAAAACCTAATTGAATCTCAAAATAATTGAGCAAAAGAAGTTTAATAAAATAAAAGGCTGCATTACTCCATTCATATAATCTTCTAGAAACTGCTAAATAAACTTTAGGAACAGAAAGCTGGAAAGTGGTTGCTGAAGAGAATGGCAGAAGGATGGTGTATTAGTTAGGGTTCTCTAGGGAAACAGAATCAATGAGAGGTATCTATAACTATAAAATTTATAAAAGTGACTCAAGCAACTGTGGTTATGCACAAGTGCAAATTCTGTAGGGCAGTCAGCAAACTGTCAACTCCAAGCAAGATAGCTAATGAACTCCTCAGAAAATGAACCGGCAACTTCGATGAACTCCTCAGAAAATGAACTGGGATCTTCCATGAATGTGTTCGATGAACTCCTCAGGAAATGAACTGGCAACTTCGACGAACTCCTCAGGAAATGCTTTGCTTGGTAGCTGAAGAAGTACTGAAGGTCCTCTGTCTGTCTTGCTTATAAGTCTTCAACTGATTAATTGGATTAAATCCAGCAAATTGCATTCTCTCATTGTGGAAGATATGCCCTTCGGTGAGTCATCAGTCACAGCTGCAGCCAATTTACTGATAATTTAATAAACCAGCCTTTTGATTTATTAACCAGCCACAAATATCCTTGCAGCAATTGTTAGGCCATTGCTTGCTTGACCAGACAGCTGGGTACTATCACCTGGCCAAGTTGACACATGAACCTAACCATCACAGGTGGTAAGAGGAAATTACAAAGTGGCAAAAGGATATGTTGATTATTTTGATTGTGGTAATAGTTTTATCTCATTACATTATTAGAAAATGTCAAATTTTATATGTTTATCAAAGTTTATTACATTGTGCTCTGTAAATTTGTGCAGCACATAGTATACCATACCTCAATAAAGTTTGAAAAGATGGATTGACAAAAAATGAATTATATTGGTTAATAAATACTACATAAAACAAATGGGATTTCCATTTGACCCTGCTTGTTTTTCAAGTTTATTTATAAGATAAATCAACATCACATCAATATAGAAATCATGATATAAGTTTTGTTCTTCAAACCAAATCATTGCCTGCTCCCAGTTCTTTTTCCATGTAGGATAATTATGTTACACTTTTCTGACCTAAGGAATTGATGTACAGTCTCCTGTACTTTGTCAACACTAGCATGTGTCTGCATATCCAATACTTCAGCAAGCATCCAGCCATGAGTGATACATTTTCTTTATGCACATATTCCATGCTTAACTAGTCATCAGGGAGGTGGTAGAACTACATCTCTCCCTTACCCCACTCCTTTGTTCATGATGATAAGGCCAATACTTCCAGCTTCTAGTAAGAAGCATATAAAGGCTTCTATCCTTGTTGCTGGTGACTATCTTTAGTTTCTGAGATAGAATGAATTGTCCGCTGGGTCTTTAGAGCAATTTTGGACAACAGAGGATTCTAACTTAGCATCTGAGTCCATAAGCTATTTTAATTTCTCACTAAAATAATGATCTTTATTCTCATCCAAATGACTCTGAGAATCTACTCAGACTCTTACAAAATGTTTTTTTTTTTTTCCAGTTATCTACTCTAATCATTCTCTTTTTTCCATTTCTTCTGACAGTTTCCTCTTTAAGCATATCAGGTGCCAAAAAATGGGATTATTGTTTGGATCATGGAAATTGTAACCCTAAGTCAATGATTTTAGACATGAATAAAGATTGCACTTTTCCAGTTGGTTTCATAACTCTGTAGATGGTAAGTCTGCCCAGAGGTTCTGATATGACAAGCAAATGCTGAAAACTCTCCTAGGGTGCCAAGTTCACTTGAGCTTAGCAGAATGACCTATTAGACTGAAAACTACCTCTAGAATTTTAGTAATTGAAACCTAAATTCTTCATGGTTAATGGTTTTTGACAGCTTTAATGCTGTGAGTGTTCAGCAGTAAAATTTGTAAAGGAAAATATCCCAGACTCTAAAACACTTTGGGTTTTCTGTTATAACTTTCAAATCCAGATATACTTCTTTTGTGAGGTACATATTGTATGGATCCCTCTCTCTCTCTGATCATTGAATTTGAAACATTTAAAGTAAAGAAGCATATCTCCCATTCTCACCTTTATAATTGCAGGTTCATAGAGCTCTGTAATTAATAGTTGAGGCAATAAGGAATTATTGAATAAGCAAATGAAAAAATTATATGGGATTTGTTGAGTCAAAATAAGTTTTATAAATGGGTGTCAAGTAGAGGTCTTGTTCTCCCTAGGAAACAAATCTGGAGGTTTAATATCTGGACCTGTTTTTAATTGACTGGAACACTAACTTACATTACTAGTTAAATAATTATTGCCATACCATTGCTATTCTTTTTCCAAATGCTTCTGTTGATCAGAAACTTATCTACTGTGCTGGTTTGGAACCATACATACACCAGAAAAACATGTACTTAAATTTATTCCATTCCTGTTGTTGGAAACCTAGTTGGACCTTCTGATGAGACTACTTCAGTTAAGGTGGCACTGACCTAATGAAGCATAGGTCTTAATCCTCCTGTTGCAGTCCTTTATTAACAGAATCAATACAGAGAGAGAGAGAGACAGACAGAGAGAGAGACAGAGAGGCAGAGAGAGATTGAGAAAAACCACAGAACAAGAAACCCAGAAGACAAGGAAGAGACCAGCAGATGCAGCCATGTTGCTAGCCACGTGGCTGAGGTGCCAACATTCACCAGCAGCCAGTCTTCCAGATGACGCTTTAATTTGGACATTCTCATGGCCTCAAACTGCAAATAAATTCCCACTGTTTAAATACAACTCATTTCATGGTATCTGCTTTAAGCAACCTAAGAGACTAAAACATTTACCATGACCCCTTGAGATTTCCAAAGCATGAATGAATTTCAGGAATTAAGCATTTATTGCATCCAGGAACTTCAAAGACTATTATATTAATATGGGAGTAAGTTGGAAAAGAAGGAGCAAAAGTCATCTCATTTCTCCTAATCATGTTCATAATACTGACGTCACTATTTGGGGATGGCCCATGTGCAATGAATTGCAACTTCTGAGTCCCTGCCTTTGGTTATTTCCTAGACACCTTCACTGAATTGTCTGTTGTCAGTCAGACAGCATTTGTGACTTACTTAGTAGTTATCTCAGAGCAGAGTACTTTTCCCTGTATTGTTCCAAGTTTCACTCTGCCAATGAGAGGATTTTATACAAACTTTGAAAATTGGAAGAGAAACAGAGGCTATTCTTCTCCAGAGGCATTGTTAACAGGTTGATGAGCACTGATGAGATTCACTGCAGCTTCTCAAAAAGTCTTTAAGAAATGTCCTCTTCACTGCTAAGACTCTTGACAGGAGCTTTCACAGACATTTCTGAGAGTCACTGCCATTTCCCTCTAAGATTTTCTGGACCATTCTCTTCAAGACTTCAGCCTGAGAACTTTGATATTAGTTCCTCCAAACATCTCTCTGGAGCTCATATATTCTGCAGACAGTTTGCTAATTCTTGCTCCCATAGCTCATCCAACATTTTTAAAGACTGTAATACTTATATTATACCCTTCATTCCCAGACACTTAGAGTGGTTTGCTTTCCTGAATGAACATTGACTGAGACAAGACCTACGCTTCTGGAAATAGCAAAATTTGTAATTTCCCATGATTAAAAAACTTTGTGATCTGATATTTTCTTCAAAGTGTAATTTTAAAACAAAATATGCTTATTTATGATGAGGTAACCATGACAGAGGGGAATAGAAGAGAATGTACTATACTCTGGCAGTATTTTATGGGTGAAAACTCCAAAATATCATATGTTCTGCTAGCACAAAAGGTAGCAGAATGCTAATCTTGGAGCCTGCTGCATATAAAAGAGAGTAGAAGAGGTTATTTTGGAGCTCAGATGGGGCATGGAATGAGCAACAAATCTTGAACATTATACATACAATTCACATGTATCTTTCTTTTCCACTAGGGACATTCCCTAAACTCTACCAGGGAAAATTGGCTTTAAGGGAGAAACAGAGTCACCAATACATAAGAGAAGCAGTGCCTTCAAATTAATTTCTCTTTGGCAGACAGATTATTACAAAAATACACTAGGAGTATAGAGGAATTCAGTGGCTGTCATTTCAGAATGCAGAATGTACTCACTTTTCACCCTGTACAAAGTAAATGATTGAGTCTTCTGAAGAGAATTCTCAGAGGGAAATGAAACTAAAGTTTTGGGGTAAAGGAGTAAAAATGGCTTTGAAAACTGGACACCAGAATTTTACTAAATCCCATCAGTGGAAAGGAGTGAACTATGGATGCCTGAAATGGCATAGGTGGGGCTCGAAAATGTTGAGTCGAGCAAGAGAAGCCATACATAAAATTCATGCTGTATTATTATTTTATAAGAAATTGCATAGAAGGCAAAAGTAATCTATAGTGACTGGATTTAATGGAAGAAACCAAGCAGTAGGAAGAGGAAAAGGGAACTATTGGGAAAGGTGTGATTGCTCTTTTTCTATATTGTTAAATGATTGTATATATTTGTTTAAATGCATTGTTTTAAAATGAGTGCATGCTATTTTACACAAAATACAAACTGATAAAAATGAATAAAATGGACAAGTGCAGGATTAGGAAATTTCAATTTGCAAATTGTTTTAAATATATGGAAACACCCACAATATATTAAAAAAAATTATACAGTGGATTTCCCATCATGGTTACATCATTTGTAGGCTCAAGAGAATATATAGTAATTTAAGCATTCCTGGAGTTCAGTTGTGACAGAAAACAAAAACAATGTTTACAAATATCATCTTCTGAATTAATATAACTTTCCAAGTGAACCTTCTTCAATGTAGATTCCTCATTCCATTGCATATTTTACACCTCTAATTATAACTCCCTTGAAACTTTTTTTCCTTATTCATATTCTAAGTTCAGAAAAAGTGATGGCTTCTCTTGGGAGGTGCCTTTGATCTTTAAAATTAACCAGATTATCTTCTCCTTGTCTATCACAATATTAATTATATAATACAATAATTATCAGGTTCTCTGCATCTCACAGTATTAACAATGCAGATTTTTTAAAAGCAGACACAGTTAGCAATAGATATTTAGCAACTAACATTATGTATTTAAATAATTATGAAATAACTACCTAAATAACCTAAGATATCAAGTAATTATCTAAATAATCAAAGTGGATCTAGCAGGTTTAATTTTTAAATAGTATTTAGTACATAAAAATGAATCACTTGTGAGAAAATGTATTTCTGTGCAAAGCTGACATTTTGTATTCTGGGTTGGAGGAGACAATTCACTGAGTAGAAGGATCTATTTAGAAAGTAAAACAGAGGAGTGAGGAGAGTAGAAGTTCAAAGTGGCGTGGTTCTGACTAATACAACAGGAGGCTGGATACAGGTACCCCATTCAATGGCATGTTACGAGGTTAAAATTATTTCTCCATCTTTTGAAAACAACAAAACCTTTGAAGCATGTCTCTGAGGGCTTCTTTCACCTGCTGGTTCCTTAGGATATAAATGTAGAGATTGAGTAAAGGAGCAACAGAGGTATTGAGCACAGAAACACTTTCATTAAAGTCACCCTTTCCTTTGCTGATGGCTTCGTGCACATAGAAATACAATTCCTGTAAGTAATAGAGACAATGACCATGTGTGAGGAACAGGTGGAGAAGGCCTTTGCTTGTTGTTGAGTGGAAGGGAATTTTAGAATAGTTTTGATGATGTGTGTTTAGGAGAGGACACTAAAAAAAGGGACCAAAAGTGTTATCACAACTAAGGCAAAAGCCATCAATTCAATGAGAAGAGTGTCAGTGTAAGAGAGCTGGAGGATGGGAGAAATGTCACATATGAAGTGGCCAACAGTACTGGAGGCACAGAAATCCAGTTTCAGTCCCAAAAGCAAAGGGGGAAAGATGATTAGGAATCCAGTTACCCAAAAGCTGAGTACAAATTGGCAGCAGACTTTACTGATCATGATGATTGGGTAATGCAGAAGTTTGCAGATGGCCACATAGCAGTCATAGGACATGACTGTATGTCAGAAGGTAAAATTCTGTAACCCCTCCTAGATAAAGGAATAATTGATTGCACAACCATTATAGAAAATTGCTTTGTCTCCAGTCAGAATGGTTATCAAGAATTTTTGAACACTGATTGTTGTCAGTGAAATTTCCATGAAGGAGAAATTTCAGAGAAAGAAATACATTGGTGTCCTGAGGTGTGGATCCCCCAGAGTGAGCAGGATGATGATGAAGTGCCCCATCAGGCTTAACATGTAGTTAAGGAAAAAGTATTAAATTATAACTTACAGCAGAAAATCTTCTGTAGAATAAACTCAAGTAGAAAAAGCTCTAACTCGATGGATTGGTTTTTCATTTCTTTGTTGTCCTATCAAACCTAAAGAAAATGAAAACTAGCATTACATATAAGAGGCATTTTCTTTCTGTTTGCAACCACAGAAAGCTCCACATTTTAAAACTTACCATGTGCAAATGTTTTCACAAATCAACTTGGAGTTCATCAAAATGAACATGTCCTCCAATAAGAATGTTGACAGATTGTTCCCTTGTCTAGACTTGAATAAATTCTATTTTCCACGAAACAGGGGTGTAGCAGTCATTTGAACTTTAGCTCAGTAGTTGATCTATCACCCATCTTGCAAAGAAATACCCAAAAGAATATTGAAATATTTCATATTTTCCTGATTTTTGTATTCAGCTAATTTCTCAAGTAATTTGTTGATTCTATGTATTCATCACCATATTCCATTTCATATTTCCTTTAGTACTGTTTTTCTTATCACTTCACTTCAGTTTCTCTAATTACATCTGATCATTTATTCATCCTAACTTGATCTGTATGCCATTCACCATTTGCTTTGCCAGTGGCCATTACACTCATTATTTAGGAAATTTCCCAGTTTATTTTTAACCATGGCTCAAATCTGTATGATATAAGAAATGAAACACACAAATAGATAAAGTAAAACTGATATCTATAGTTTATCTTCCTTTTTAGCTCATTCCATTTATAATGGTCTAAAATTATTTTCTTCATGTTTATGCAAATTACATTAAGAACTTGTAACATTTAGGTTGAACATCATAGGATTTTAAGCACTAGTTGCAGTTCCTGTCACTAAATCTGAAACAACATGCCATACTGCACAATTATATTTGTTTTTTGTTAATCAGTTTCTTTGTACATGAGCAAGACTTCTTTGTCTTGTCCAATTTTCATAAATTCCAGGCAATATTCAAAATGCTTTCTTTTATTTTCTTTTTATCCTTTTTCTTGGTATATAAGCTGTAATACAAAAAGCAATAAAATGCCACATAATTGATTTTCCCTTTCCTCTTCAATTAAAAATTTTGAAATACATCACTTTTATTTTTTAGATAAATTGATATTAATCTTTTTTTTACCCATAAACTGTTTATTTTCTGTGTCAGTTACTTTTTCAATAATTTATTTTAATTTTATTTTCTTCCAGATTTAAATTCATATTTCTTTGGAATAATGCAGGAGCATGATAAAAAAGAAAACCATGTGTAATAAAATGCATACTGGACACAAAGCTCTACAGTGGGGAAGAAAGCCTTGCCCTCTGCCTGGCCAGGATTGCCATCCCAGGACTTAGCAAATGTTTCCAGTTCTGTGTCTTCCTGACACAGGCTGACCAGGTCTCCCTGAGTGTGGCCTCATTATATACTGTTCGATCCCTTGCTTTCATTTTTAATACAAATTTATTGAAATTTATATTCACATACCATGTAACCATCCATAGTGTACAATTGTTCACAGTATCATCATACAGTTGTGCATTCATCACCACAATTTTGAAGATTTTCATTATTCCAAAATATAAAAGTAAAAATGAGAATAAAAATAAAAAGTAAATAAGAACTGCCAAAACATCCCATACCTCAACTCTCCCACTATTATTCATTTACATTTTTCCTCATTTTTCTACTCATCTGTCCACACACTGGATAAAGGCAGTGTGAACCATAAGGTTTTCACAATCACATGGCCTTGCTATATAAGCTATATAGTTATACATTCATCTTCAAGAATCAATGATACTGGTATGCAGTTCAACAGCTTCAGTTATTTCCTTCTAGCTAGTCTAATAAACCCAAAATTAAACAAGGGTATCTATATAATGGATAAAGTAACCTCCTAAATGAGCTTTCAACTCCATTTGAAATCTGTCGGTCACTGGAACTCAATTTGTTTTCAATTCTCTTCCCTGTCTCTGTCAAAAAGACTTTTTCAATCCTATGCTGCTGGGTCCAGGCTCATCCCAGGGCACCATGTCCCACATTGCAAGTAAGATTTACACTCCTGTAGAGGGGAAGGCAGGAAGTCTACATTCCAAATTGGCTTACAGTCAGAGATCACATCTTAGCAACCCAGTAGATTCTCTGGAGGTGACAGACAGAATTCTAAGTAGGCTTAGCCTCTCCTTTGCAGTAACAAGCTTCATAAGGGCAAGCCCCAACTTCAAGGGCTTGGCCTAAGTTCCAGTGTGCTAATTAATGCTGGTGTTATGCAAAATACAAGAAGTGGATTGGCTGTTATAAAGGGGTTTTATTTGGTTACAAAGTTACATCTTATGGCTATACAGATGTCCAAGCAAAGGCATCAACAGTAGGGTAGCTTCACTGAAGAACACCGATGGCATCTGGAAAACCTCTGTTAGCTGGGAAAGTTAGGAGGCTAGTGTCTCTTGCTCCTAGGTTGTGTTTCAAAATGGCATTCTCCAACATGTCTCTGGGCTTTGCTTCTCAAGGGAAACTCTGGGCTAGTATCTCCAAAGTGTCAGCAAAGTCTCCTTTCAATGGCCATCTCCAAAATGTCTCTCTAAGCTGCAGCAGCTCTTCAAAATGTTACTCTCATCTGCTCTGTTAGCTCTTTCTGTCTGAGCTTTTATAGGCCTCCAGTGATTTAATTAAGTACCCTATTGTTGATGCCTTACCGTGGACAATTTATGGCCTTCAGACTGTAACTCTGTAATCAAATAAACCCCTTTTATAGAAGCCAATCCATTTCTGGTGTTTTGTGAAATGGCAGCATTAGCAAACTGGAACAGATTTTCGTACTGGAAGTGGGGCACTGCTGAGTTTGCAAATACCAAACATATTGGAATGGCTCTTCAAATAGATAAGGGGAAGTTTCTGGAAGAATTGTGAGGAGCTTGATAGAAAAGGCCTAGATTGCTTTGAAGGGATTGTTTGTGGAAATATGGACTCTAAAGATACTTCTGATGAGGGCTTGAAGAGAAATGATAAATGTATTGTTGCAAACTGGAAGAAAGATGATCCATGTTTTAATGTGGCAGATAATTTGGCAAAATTGAGTCCTGGCATTGGATGGAAGGTAGAATTTGAAAACAATGTGCTGGGATACTTAGGTGAAGAGATTTCAACACTAACTATCAAAAGTGAGGCCTGGCTTCTCGTTACGGCTTTTGATAAATGTGAGCAGAGAGACATAAACTTAGAACTGAACTCTTGGGTACAAAGAAACCAGAAATTGTTGGTCTGGAAAACTCTGGGTTTCCAGAAAGTGAGGCCCCAGAAGCTACAGCCCCACATGAGGATTTAACTAAACATGGAAACCAACTGCCATTTCTGTACAAGCCAGGATTGGAAATGGAGTTATTGGAAAGGATTTGTGGAAAGTCCTATTGTCTGAAGGCTTTGACCCCTGTAAAGTGCATGCCAAGACTATGAAGTTTTTGCAACATGTGTATAGAAGGAGCCACTGCCAGTCTGGACTGGAGGGCACAGACAAGGAACAAACTGGAGGAAAAATTTCTTCAAGGACAGGATCATGGCAATTGAGGTCTGGAGTCAAGAGGTCTCAGGCTGGGAGAGCAAAGTGGCCCATGCATGTGGAAAGGGTGAGTTTGCCCTGGAGGCAGAGCACAGGCCTTCCACCTTGATGCTCAGGAAGAATACTGCCACCCCAGGCATCAGAGAGTGTGAAGCATGTTCCCAGGGGATTGGGGAGGGCCTGGCTGCCACCCCACTGTTTGGAGAGGGGAGAGCCTTTGCCCTGGAGAGGCAGAGTCCAGGTGGCACCCTGATGTTTGAGGAGGGTAGAGCCTAGAAGAAGGTGGTTTCTCCAATGCGTGGATTTGCTGGAGCACTCACCCCAGTGTTTGTAGAGAAAAGGGCTACTGCAAAGACCCTTAGAAAGTGTGGGGCTGCCATTCTTTCAAGCCCCAAGGATAAAACATCATTCTATAAATGACTCTCAGTCATTGAAACATAATGGATTTTGCCCTGTGGGTTTTAGGAATTGTTTTGGTCCCTTAAACCCTGTTTTCCTTTTGGTTTCTCCTTATGGAAAGGGGAATGGTAATCCTATGCCTGTCCCTCCTTCATATGTTGGAAGCAGAAAACGTGTTCTAAGTTTCAGAGGTCCACAGCCAGAAAGGAATTCTGCTTTACAACAAAACCCTGCCTGTAACTGATTTTGATAAGATCTCATACTTACCTATTGTTACTGAAGTGATTTAAGTTTTTGAGATTTTATGATGGAATGATTTTATTTTTCATATGGAAAGATCGTGTCATTTTGGGGTCCAGGGAATGGAATATGCTAGTTTGGATATATTAAGTCCCCCAAGACATCATTAGCTTTGATGTAATCTTGTGGGGGCAGACATATTAGTGTTGATTAGATTGGAATCCTTTGTTTCCATGGAGATGTGACTCAATCAATATTTGATTGATTGGACAATTGCCATGGATGTGCTACCCTGCCCATTCATGGTGGGTGTTACTATTTTCATAAGCATGCTCATTTAATACCACTAACATCCTGATGAAATAGATCATTCATGTTTTTAGGTGAGAAAAACAAAACATAGACTGTTGAATGACCTACCCAAGACCACTCATTATGTTCTGTAATAGTATAAGGGAAATCTATAATAAAATTTTTCATAAGCAAATTTGAAACCATGAAACCATAATTGGCACATTTTCCATTATGTCTTCACAAAACATCCAAAGAAACAAATCTTTTAAAAAATTGCATTTTAAAATATAGACATAAAACATGCTTCCATTATGATAATACAAAATGGAAAAGTCATAGGGTGTAGTGAATTGGCCTTCTGTCTACCAAGTCCTGATAGTTCCTTTTATAAATTTTGGAATACAACCCATTTTCTCCATTCCCATAATTACTTCATTTGTTCACTTTTCATCTTTTCTGCCTATCTTCCTTCCTTCCTTCCTTTTAACCTTCCTTTCTCTCCTTATCTCTTCTCTCTTTCTCTCTTTCTACTCTTACACACTCCCATTTCATTAGATGATTTTGAGGACAAAGGCTAGGTTCTCTCCTTCTAAAAGTAAATTATGTAAAAGCAATTTTTTCTTAAAACTTAATACAGATGGGCTAAAATGGGAGATGTCAAAAAACATATGAAAGTGGATTTATTTTACCAAAACAACATATCCAGGCCAATAAGCTTTTCCACTGAGAATCAAATAACATTGCAATCCTCTAGGGTAGCAACAGTTCAATATTTTATGTGAGTGAATAAGAATGCCCATAGATATGGAAAATGTCACTTCTGCTGGTAAGATAGTTATGTGTAGGGATGATATGCAATTTCCTGATCAGTTAAAGCATTTGTGAGCTAGTATCAAAATTGTATATGTTATAAGTGCAACAGTTTAATTTTGGCATTTAATATACACATCCAGACATATGAACCTTTTCCCCATCATTAACTAGAATTTAGAACCCTTTATTTGTTTATTCAGTGAATCAAAATTCAACTTCCATGGGGGAGGGGAAAGATGAAGGCATAAAGAGGAGTGGAATTTAGTTAGTCCCCTGGAGCAACTAATAAGCAACCAGTAACAACTAGTAAATAATCTGGAACATCTGCTGGGGGACAACCATGACTGACCACACGTCATACACCAACCTGGATTGGGTGGAATGGATAAGATCTCAGCATAAAATCTGTAAGTAAAAGCTGCAGAAACATACCAGGAGTCCCCTTCCCACACAGTAGGCTGAGCTGCTAGCTCTCACTGTGGGAGAAACCAGCATTCCCAGGGCCAGTACATATAGCTCAGTTCAGCTCCAACTGCAGTTTTAATTAACAAATGTGGACTGCTGAATACAAGTTAAAAACATAGACAAAACCCATAAAAAGCATACAGAGACTTTTAGAGATGACTGATCTTAAAGAGCCAGAAAGACCAGGGGCTCTCTCTGACCAACAGGCAAAACTAGGGGTCCATGAACTGGCTCTGAAAGGGGCTTTCTTTCTCTTTCTCTCTTTCTCAAACTGAGTGGTTCAGTGGAGAGAGCTTCAGCCATTTTCAGTTTACAGCGCTCTGACCCAGACAGGTGGAGATAACAGAAGCATGAATTCAAATGCAGAAGGTAACTCACTAGGGGGTGTATATTCCCTAAGAGGAAGGAGGTGGGGCCCAGCTCTAGGGCCAGGCTTCCCTTCAGAAATCAAACCCTGGATCCCAGGGCAAAAGAGCCAAAACAGAAATTAAAGGGGCCACACCTTTTTACACCAGTTAAGAGTGACAGGCTGACAGGTTCCACCTGCTGGGCAGGTTAAGAAAAGCACAATGGCTGGAGGCCTCACAGGAAAGCCTGACATTCTTCTAAGATACACCCTGAATGTAACCTCACTCTGAGACCTGAACCCATTCTGGTCTGGGAAAATCTGATTGGGGTAACCAAGGAAACCAGATGCCTATACTACAGAAAACTACAAATTACATTAGAAAAAACAAAGATATGGCCCAGTCAAATTAACGAATTTACACCTCAATTAAGATACAGTTGAGATATTGTTTCACTGTAATAAACCAATCAATTAAAGTTTTTCAAAGAAGTATGCTAAATTAAATAAAAAACCAAATTAGTGAGTTCAGGAAAGATATAACAAAAGAGATGAGGGATATAAAGACAACACTGGGTCAACATAAGGTAGAAATTAAAGCTTGAAAAAACAACTGGCAGAATCTATGGGAATGAATGGCACAACACAAGAGATGAAAAACACAGTGGAGACATAAAACAGCAGAGTTCAAGAGGCAGAAGAAAACACTCAGTAACTGGAGAAAAAGACACGTGAAATCCTATATACAAAAGAACAGGTAGGGAAAAGAATGGAAAAATATGATTAATGTCTCAGGGAATTGAATGATTAAATGAAGTGCATTAATGTACATGTCATGGGTGTCCCAGAAGGAGAAGAGAAGGGAAAAGGGACAGAACCAATAATAGAGGAAATAATCAATGAAAATTTCCCATCTCTTATGAAAAGACTTAAAATTACAGATCCAAGAAGTGCAGTGTACCCCAAACAGAATAGATCTGAATAGACCTATGCCAAGACAGTTAATAATCAGATTATCAAACATCAAAGACAAAGAGAGAATCCTGAAAGCAGCAGCAGAAAAGTGATCAATCACATACAAAGGAAGCTTAATAAGACTATGCATGGATTTCTTAGTAGAAACCATGGAGATAAAAAGGAAATGGTGTGATAAATGTAAGATACTGAGAGAGAAAAACCACCAACCTAGAATCCTATATCCAGCAAAACTGTTCTTCAAATATGAGGAAGAGTTTAAAATGTTCTCTGACAGGCAATGAGAGAGTTTGTGAACAAGGTGCCTGCTCTACAGGAAATACTAAAGGGAGGGCTACAGAAAGAAAGGAAAAGACAGGAATGAGAGGCTTGGAACACAATTTTGGGAAATGGTAGCACAACAATATAAGTACACTGAACAAAGATGACTGTGAGTGTGGTTGAAAGAGGAAAGTTAGGAGCATGTGGGACACCAGAAGTTAAGTGGAAAGATAAAGACTGGGACTGTATAACTCAGTGAAAACTAGAGTGCTCAACAATTGTGATAAAATGTACAAATATGTTTTTACATGAGGCAGAACAAGTCAATGTCAACCTTGCAAGGTGTTAAAAATGGGGTGGTATTGAGGAAAAAATAAAACCAATGCAAACGAGAAGCTATAGTCAACAGAACATGGTATTATGCTTCCTTTAATGTAACAAAGGCAATATACCAAAGCTAAATGCCTATAAGAGGGGGACAAAGGGGAGAGTTATGGGACTCTTGGCATTGGTGATGTTGCCTGACTCTTTTATGGTACTTTGGTTCAATTCTATCTTCCCTTTTGTTGCTTTTGAGCTGTGTTTTTTTTTCTTTTCTTTCTTTTTTCTTTTTCTTTTGTCTCTCTGCTTTCTTTAACTCTTCCTCCTGCCTTGTGGAAGAAATGGAGATATCCTTATATAGATAGTGGTGATGGTGGTGACTGCATATATACATGATTATATGGGGACCCATCACTTGTTTACGTAGGATGGAATGTATGGTGGGTGAACAAAGCCATCTTTAAAAAAAAAATGGGTTGATAAAGAAAGCTTGAGGGCACTATATTGAGTGAAATAAGTCAGACACACAAGGGCAAAAATTGTATGGTCTCACTGACATGAACTAATCATAATATGTAAACTCATAAACATGGAATATAAGTCACCAGTATATAAAACAAGGCTAAAGAATGGGGAGTGGTTGCTTTCATGAGCAGAATGTTTAACTAGGTTGAACTTAAGTGTTTGGAGATGGACAGACGTGACAGTAGCATGTTACTGTGAGAATAACTAACAGTGCTGAATGGTATGTGAATGTGGTGGAAAGGGGAAGCTTAGAGCGACATGTCACTGAAGAAAAGTTGGGGAATAAAATATGGAAATGCATAAAACAGTGAATCTTGTGGTGGACAATGCCCATGATTATCTGTACATTTATTAGAAATTTCTTTCATGAACTAGAAGATATGTATGACACTATAACTAGAAGTTAATAATAGGGGGCAATATAGGGAAAAATTATACCTATCACAAACTATGTAGTACAATTAGTAGTTTTTTAACATTCTTTCATCAACAGTAACAAATGTACGATACCAATACTATGAGTCAATAATGGAGGGGGGTGTTTAGGGATATGGGAATATTTGAGTTTTCTTTTTGCCATTATATCTTTTGTGGATTAATGAAAATGTCCTAAAAATTGAAAAAAAATTAACTGTGGTGATGGATGCACTGCTATATGATGGTACCACGGGCAATTGTGCACTTTGGATCCTTAGATGATTGTATGGTACGTGAACAATCTCAAAAAAATTGAAGAAAAGTTGTCTACTCAGATCCTTCCCAATTAACTATGGCTAATAAATTCTTATATTCCATAACTCGACAAAAAAACAAAAAAACAAAAAAACAGTGATGGTTTTATCTTACGGCACACACTCCCTTTATTGATTGTATGGACAAATGGGTAGAAAAATGGGGACAAATAGTAAATGAATAATATGGAAGTAGGGTTATGGGACTTTTGGGTGTTCTTTTTACTTTTATTTTTATTCTCATTTTTATTTCTTGGAGTAATGAAAATGTTCAAAAATTAATTGTGGTGATGGATGCACAGCTATACTATGACACTGTGAAAAACTGTTCTATACTTTGGATGATTGTATAGTATGTGAATACATTTCAATTAAAAAAATTTAAAAAATGAGGGGGGAGGACAGTTATGGCAGATTTTGCATGTTCTCTTTTACTTTTATTTTTATTCTTGCTTTCATTTTTATTTTTTGGAGTAATGAAGATGTTCAAAAATTAAGTGTTGTGTTGAATAAGATAAAACTGTGAAAAAATGTATGCTTTGAATGATTGTATGGTATGTGAATATATTTTAACAAAAAAAAAGGTTTTAAAAAGAAAAAAAAACAAAACTCAACTTCCCTGATTCTTATCTGATTGGTTTCATTCATGACTGATGTGATTAGATTTTAAAACATGCCAATGTAGAGGTTTGAGGGAAAACTGGGGAGAAAAAAGCTACAGAATTCAGTCCTACCACCAAAACAGGCAGGCACTGTCTGAGACAACTATTTTGAAACTATGGAGGGCAGTAAAACACTTTATAGCATCCAGGAAAAAGCAGGAGGAAGAGGCTGTTAAATCATTGTAAAGATAAAGAAATTGTTCTCCCTGTGCAATGGTAACCAGTGCCCATCCAACACTCACACTGCAGGCCTCAGTGTGATATGGCCCTTGGCTACCTCACTGATGGCAGAAACAGGCATAAAAATTCTCTTCCCCAAGACCAGGGGTGGGCATGGCAGATCACTGATCATGGCTTTCAATTAGCAACTTTATATCACTGGGAGCATTGCTCTGAGGACAGCCCTTGTTCCAACCCATTTCACAAAGGTGCTGAGTAGTAGACTTAAAGACAGTATGCCTCCTCAGGTCTACAGGGGACAAGTAGTTGAAGGTCTACATTTGCTGGGCAAACCAATAAGCCTCAGCTTTGGGGATCCATGAAAGTAGTTCCTCAAGCCCTTCTTCGTACCCTCCCTGGGACAATTTGGATTTGATCTGTGCCCCCTTTATGAGCACATTGCCCTGTTTTGGCTGAGACTACTCATTTGTTATAATGGGAATGTTTACCTTATGTCTGTCCCTCCTTTGAATGTTGGAAGCAGGTAATTTGTTCTCTAGCTTTCACAGGTCCACAGTTGGAGGGGAATTCTGCCACAAGACAGATCACACCTATAACCAATTTTAACGAGACTTTGTACTTAGCATTTTTAGTGAAATAACTCAAGGCTTTTGGGATATTGGGATGGAATGAACATGTTTTGCATATAGAAACAGCATGTGTTTATGGGGTAGAGGGTGGGGGGCATTGGTTTGTAATTGTATGTACCGCAGAAAAATCAAGTTAAAGCTAATGCATTCCTGTAAGTATAAATCTATTCTAAGTACGACCTTGTAAAGAGGTGACTTCACCTAAGGCATGGCCCAGGGTGTGTTTTAATCCTCTTAGTGGGGGTCATAAATGGGATAAAACAGGAAGAGAAAAAGAAAACCTGCAGAAGCAAGAAGCTGAAATCAATGAAACCCAAAAGAGAAAGGAGAAACCAGTAGACACCACCATGTGCCTTGTTATATGACAGAGGAGCCAAGGATTGCCAGCAGCTAATATTCAGGGAGAAAGCATTGCCTTGAGGATGCTTTGATTTGAATATTTTCTTGGCCTCAAACTGTAAGCTGATAAATTCCCATTGCTCAAGTCAAGCCATTTCATGGTATTTGCTTTAAGCAGCCTAGGAAGCTGAAACATACCACTTACCACTCCAAAACATGTTCATTATGAACAGGTGGTAATGCTCATGTGGAGAGCAAGATATAATTTTTTTTTTCTGCTGGTTAGGATCATGTAAAGGTAAAGAGAAAATAAAGGATATAAAGCCAGTAAATATAAAAAATCATATTTAAGAATGTTATGAGGAATTAAAAGTAAAATGAAGAGAAAATTAAAAGGATATGAGAATGTTAAATACTCATAAAAACCTAAGGATAAATAAAAAGGCATTTTTAGATAGAGTAGTTTATTAGGGAAAAAATTCAAGAAAAACTAAAAAATATTAGAATTATGTTAGTAAATAAGTAATAAGGGGAAAACGTTTAACAAGAAATATACTCAAATATTTAATACACACTCTTTGGCCATTTTCTAAAGTACAAACTAAAGACATGACTAACTTTTTTTAAAATTAAATTCAGTTTTATTGAAATATATTCACATACCATACAATCATCCATGGTGTACAATCAACTATTCACAGTACCATCATATAGTTATACATTCATCACCCCAATCTAATTTTGAAAATTTTCCTTACACCAGAAAGAATCAGAATAAGAATAAAAAATTAAAGTAAAAAAGAATACTCAAATAATACCCCCATCCCACCCTATTTTTCATTCAGTTTTTTGTCCCATTTTTCTACTCTTCCATCCATACACTGGATAAAGGAAATGCAATACACAAGGTTTTCACAATCACACTCTTACCCCGTGTAAGCTACATTGTTATATAATCATCTTCAAGAGTCAAGGCTACTGGGTTGGAGTTTGATAGCTTTAGGTATTTATTTCTAGCTATTCCAATACATTAAAACCTAAAAAGTGTTGCCTATATAGTGCATAAGAATGTCCACCAGAGTGACATCTCAACTCCACTTGAAATCTCTTAGTCACTGAAACTTTGTTTCATTTCACAACCCTCTTTTTGTCAAGAAGATGTTCTCAGTCCCACAATGCCAGGTCCAGATTCATCCCTGGGTATCATACCCTGAATTGCAAGGGAGATTTACACCCCTGGGGGTCAGGTCCCATGTATGGGGGAGGGTAGTGAGTTCATAAGAAGATACTATGAACCATTGCATGCCTAAAACTTAGACAACCTAGATGAAATGGACAAATTCCTAAAAACACATGAAAAACCTGCATTGACTCTAAAAGTAATAGAAGATATCAACAGACCAAATACCAGTAAAGAGATGGGATTGATTCTCAAAAACCTGCCAACAAAAAGGCCCAGGGCTAGATGGCTTCTCAACTGAATTTGACCAAACTTTCTAAGAATAAATACAATCCCTGTTCCAATTCTTGCAAAAAGTTGAAAAGAAGGAATACTACTTAACTCAGTCCATGAGACCAATATCATCCTAACAGCAAAGCCAGGTAAAGATGCTAATAGAAAAAAAATATTGCAGACCAATTCCTCTTATGACTATAGATGCAAAATCCTTAATAAAACACTTGCAAATCAAATCCAACAGCACACTGAAAGAATTATACACTATGATCAAGTGGTCCCTATCCCAGGTGTGCAACAGTGTTTCAACACAAGAAAATCAATTAATGTAGTACACCACATAAACAAAATGTAGGGAAAAAATCCAGATGATCAACTCTGTTGAGAGAGAAAAGACTTTTGACAAAATGCCACATCCTTTCTTGATAAAAGCAATTAGAAAACCAGGATAGAAGGAAATATGATAAAGGGCATATAAGAAAAACCTACAGCTAACATTGTACTCACTGGTGAAAGACTAAAGCTTTCCATCTAAGATCTGGAGAAAGACAGGATGTTCAACTCTCATCATTGTTTGTCAACATTTTGCTGCAAGTTCTGGTCTGAGAAGTTATGCAAGAAAAAGAAATAAAAGGCATCCATTTTCGAAAGGAAGACGTTAAACTTTCACTATCTGCAGATGACATGGTCTTATATAAGGTCCTGAAAAATCTACAACAAAGTTACTAGCTGATAAATGCTTTCAGCGAAGTGTGAGCTACAAGATCAACATGCAAAAATCAGTAGTTTCTACATACTAGTAAGGAGAATTACCAGGAGAAAATCTAGAAAAAAATTCCTTTTACAATAACAACAAAAAGAATCAAATATGTAGGAATAAATTTGACCAAGGACATAAAGATATCTACAAAATTTTGCTACAAAAAAATAAAGATGATCTAAATAAATGGAAGAATATTCCATGCTCATGGATTGGAAGACTAAATATTGTTAAGATGTCAGTTCTATACAAGATGATTTAGGATTCAATGCAATCCCAATCAAATACAAGCAGCCTACTTTGTAGAAATGGAAATGTCAATTATGAAATCTTTAAGAAGGTTAAGAGGCCCTGAATAGCTAAAACCATCTGCAAAAGAAGAGTGAAGTTGGAGGAATTACTTATTACAAAGCTACAATGGCCAAAACAGCCTGGTTCCAGCACAAGGATGGACATACAGATCAATGGAATTGAATTTAGAGTTCAGAATTAGACCCTCACATCTATGACCAATTGATTTTTGACAAGGCTGCCAAGTCCACTAACTGAGAAAGAATAGTCTCTTCACTTCAACAAATGGTGCTAGGAGAACTGGATATCCATATGCAAAAGAATGAAGCAGGATCTCTATTTCACTCTTTAGCCCCCCCCCCCAAAAAAAAAGTAACTCAAAATGGATCAAAGATCTAAATACAAGAACAAGGATTATAAAACCATTTAGAAGAACATATAGGGAAACATCTTCAGGATGTCATGTTACGGAACAGCTTCTTACACTTTAAACCCAAAGCACAAGGAATTAAAAAAACAAAAAATGATAAATAGGACCTCTTCAAAATTAAAAGCTTCTGTGGTTTCAGTGATGGTTTTACCATCAAAGTGTTCATTACAAAAGTTAAAAGGCAGCTTACTCAATGGGAGAATATATGTGGAATCCATATGTCTCATATGGGTATAATATCTACAGTATATAAAGAACTCCTATGACTCAACAATAAAAAACAAACAACCCAATTAAAAAATGGACAAATTAGTGTGTGGATGCATGGGTAGAAAAGTGGGGACAAAAACTAAATGACAAATAGGGTGGGATGGGGGGGATGGTTTGGGTGTTCTTTTTTTACTTTTATTTTTTATTCTTATTCTGATTCTTTCTGATGTAAGGAAAATGTTCAGAAATAGATTGTCGTGATGAATACATAACTATATGATTGTACTGTGAACAGTTGATTGTGTACTATGGATGATTTATGGTATGTGAATATATTTCAATAAAACTGAATTTAAAAAAAATAGTAACATAAAATAAAATTTAAGAAAAATGGACAAAGGCTTTAATAGACATTTCTCCACAAAGGATTTACAAATAGCAAAAAAGCGCATGAAAAAGTGCTCAATATCATTAGCTATTAGAGAAATGCAAAATGAAACCAAAGATACCATTTCATACACACTAAAATGCTTACTGTTAAAATAATAGAAGCTTACAACTGTTGGAGAGGATGTGGAGAAATATGAACAGTCACTCATTGCTGGTGGGAATGTAAAATAGTGCAAACTCTGTGGTAGACAGCTTGGCAATTCCTAAGGGATCTAAGTACGGAATTACCATATGACCCATCATTCCTACTAAGTATAGAATTACCATGTGACCCATCAATTGTTTCAAAACATTTGAAAGCAGGAACTCAGAGAGATATTTATTTGCACACCAATGTTAGTAGCAGCATTATTCACAATTGGCAAAAGAGGGAGGCACTCCAAATGTCCTTCAACTGAAGAATGTATAAATAAGATGTGGTGTATACATACAAGGCAATATGCATTTAAAAGGAATGAAGTTTTGGTTCATGTTGCAACATGGATGAGCCTTGAAGACATTATATTGAGCAAAATAAGCCAAAAACAAAAGGACAAATATTTTATGATCACACTGATATGAAATAATTAGAATAAGAAAACTCATTAGAATCTAGAATATAGGTTATCAGGGGCTGGGTTGGAGTAGGCAATGGGGAGTTAACAGTTAATTTGTACAGAATTTCTATTTAGGTTGATTGTAAAGTTTTGGAAATGGTTGGTGGTGATGGTAGCACAATACTGAAACTGTAATAAACAGCATTGAATTATATATGTGAATGTAGTAAAAAGGGGAATTTTTAGGTCATATATATGGTGCCAGAATAAAAATTAAAAGATAAAGCATAGGACAGTACAACACAGTGGACCCCACTGTAAACAACAGACTACAGTTAATAATACATTAATTAAAATATTGTTTCATGAATTATAACAAATATACCAAACTAATTTAAGGTGTTAAACATAGGGTGGTATACTGGGAAAAAAATTCACCCTAATAAAAACTATAATATATAGTTAATTGCACAACTATAATATTCTTTCATCAATTATAACCAAGGTATCACACTAATGTAAATTTAAATAATAGGGGGTGGGAGTGGAATATATGCAAACTCTGCAGTTTTTACATGATTTTTGAATAAACCTACAATTTCTCTAACTCAGGATGTCCTGTTGGACTAATGAAAACTAAACTTCCTGAGATTAAATTTTGACAATTCTTTTTGACTATTTGTCTTTTGAAATTTTCCTAACTTCTCTGAACTCTCTTTTGACCCTAGGCAAAATGCCAATTATAAGTTTGTGTCACAATGTTGTTTCAAGAATTAAATTATTTAATTAAACAGTTAGCAATTTCTTGAATTTACTGAGTATTTAGCAAAATGTAGTTCTAATTCTAATACCACAATTGTCCATCCTGATTCACAGGGCAGAAATGCAGAAGGCATTTCAGCCTAAAGAATTTAAACATTTCAGGTGGAATTTCCTCAAGAACAAAACTGTACACATGTTTAAGATTGTATTAGTGTTAAAGATGAATTAAAAAGAAAAAAAGAAAAGCAACAATATTAAACTACCTAGGGCTTCAGAATTAAGAGGTAAATGGTCATGCTTCCTATTTATAAAAATGTGAGGTGATATGGCATAGCACAAATGATGTATCATGGAATACAGATGATGAAACTTTAATTCAGCCTGTGAGTGGCAAGGAACAGGGCAAGTTCACATGCTAGACCCTTATTTAGATCTACAGAGCGTACTGTATGGTAAATAACTTTTAGATGATAGACATTTTAAATATGTAAAGAAACAATTTCAGGAAAGATCAGTGATAAATTAATGATTTTATTTGAGCAGTGTATTTTTAGCATACTTATTCTAGTTGGCACAGAACAGAACCAAACCTACTCAGAACATTGATAAAAACCAGTTTTAACTTTATTCATTTTCTGAAAATGTTTCATAGTTTTATTTCCATTTTCTGTGCTCTTAAAATTTCTAAATTTAGATAATATTCTAGGATTATTACATCTATCATCTCAAAACAGGAGAAAATTCGTACATAAATGATCAAAGGAAAAATATAGCCATGTATTTAAATAACCTCTTCTTCCTGCAATCATAGTATAAACTCAGATATTTCATGACCCACTTCATTCTACACATTCCAGAGAAACCTGTACAAATATCCAGGCAATTTTTTACTAAGTATATTTTCCTCACTGGATGTATTTTATTCTCCTGATTTAGACAGTATTTTTCAAACTTTTCTCTTTTCAAACCAAGGCACAGTTAAAAATAAGAAGAAATGGGAAACAATATTATGGCCTAATACACCCATATCCCTGAAACAAAAGTTTCATAAAATACTGTGCATTTATCTGAAAATCTATTCTGTTATATTACACTTTGTAAAATTCTTATCATGACACAGAATTGATTTCAGAGTCCCCTAATGGATTGTGGATTAACATTAGAAAATCTTTCCTTGAGAGTAGGATTCTTCTACAAGTTGGATTTCACTAGCAGAGGATAGATAAGACTGATAGATCATAGCTAGCTAGCTAGCTAGCTAGATAGATAAATATCAACAGACATATATACATATAGCAGAAATATGTATCAGGCATAAATAATTACTGGGAAGAATAAATAGAATGAAAAGCACTATTTTATTACTTAACAGCTATTCACCAAGGAGTTTCAAGTAAGCGTCAGAAATATCTCAAGTAATTGGAGGGTCTTTCCCTGGTATAGAAACACCAATTATACACTGAATTGAATTATTAATTTTAAAATAAGCAATAAGATATACTGTCTCTCAAAAATAATTCAAAGTCTTAGTATTGTAAATATTTCTTATACAAAAGCTATAGTTTCTGTTGAATGTATTTTAATAATATTCATAGATTTTTCAAATGAAACATTTTGAATGATGAATGTCAACACTGATGGGTAATGGGAGCTACAGCTCACAAAAATTTCCTTTAAATGTACTATGAACTGGTAAATTGGTAAATGGACAAATTTATCATTAAAATATAAATATGAATATGTTGTTACTGACTGCAAGTAATAGTATCTGAAAAAGAGGACTGTGTCATAAACTTTGCATTGTGTGATACATTTAATATTCAATTGAAACAATATTTTATAGGCTTGCTTAACTAGATTTACTATGGACAAAAGAGACATTGAAAAACTTAGCTTCATTTCTTCCACATATCCAAGGGAAGGAAGTGAGATAAGAAAAGGATATCCAAAGGAGAAGAAATAGAAATTATCTTCTGTGGAATGAAGAGTTATGAAAAATAAAGCTTGAAAAGATACCAGCTGTGTACTAAAAACTACTAATGAACAAATTGCTACTATTTTAGACTTCTTTTTATATATTTCATATAATGCAACACTTTATTCATTTCTTTGAGAAAGAGAAAGCCCTTTGTACCAAATGCACGAAGGCTTTTTTCACTTGTTGGTTCCTTAGAGTGTAGATGAAAGGATTCAAAAGTGGAGCAACTGAGGTATTGAGCACTGAAATTACTTTGGAAAAGGACATTTTTTGTTGGACTGAGGGTTTAACATACATGAAGATACAGGCACCATAAGAGAGGGAGACCACAATCATGTAGGAAGAACATATGGAAAATGCCTTTCTTCTCTGATTAGCTGAAGGGAATTTTAGGATTGTCAATGCAATGTGGGTATATGATATTATCACCATTACCAACGTGACCAGGAGTGTCATTGAAGCTGAGAGGAAACCCATTGTCTCGATGAGCCTTGTGTCTGAGCAGGAGATCTGCAGGAGGGGAGCAGTGTCACAGAAGAAATGATCAACAATGTTGTAAGCATAGAAGTCAAGGTTTAGACCCAAGGGAAGTGGTGGAAAGATGGAAAAGAACCCAGCAACCCAACAACTGAGGACAAGCTGTACACAGACTTTGCTGTTCATGGTGGTTGTGTAGTGCAGGGGCTTACAGACGGCAACATAGCGGTCATAGGACATGGCTGCCAGCAGGTAAAATTCAGATGCTCCAAGGAAGAAGGTAAAAAACAATTGAGTGATACAAGAGTTATAGGATATTGTTTTGTCCCCAGTTGCCACCATAACCAGCAATTTAGGGATGCATGTAGTAGTAAAACAGATTTCTAAAAAGGAAAAATTCCTAAGGAAAAAGTACATAGGGGTCTTGAGGTGAGTGTCCATCAGGGTGAGTGTGATGATGATTAGATTGCCAGTGATGCTGAGCAAGTAGGTGAGAAGCAGGAAGATAAATAACACAACTTTCAATTGTGGGTCATCAGTCAAACCTGCCAGGATAAACATGGTCACTCTTGTATGGTTTCCCATTATCATCCTGGAAATTCTACCATCTGAATAAAAAATTATGTATATATATTATATTATATATAATAATACTTTGATTCCTATAACAAAGAGAAGTGATAACTAATGTTAAGCTATGGTTTAAAACAGCTCTTCAGATACAGTAATGCAGTATTCATTTAAGTTTTACCTATAGTTTTGCCAGTAAGAAAAAATAAATTGCATTTCCAGTGTGCATGGACAGATAATTAGAAGTTAAACTTCTTTTTCACTAGGATTAAACCACATAAGAGTAGTAATTGTTGCTTGTTTATAAATGAGTAAATTATAAGGTCCTATAAGCAAAGAAAATGCTTTTTCTGTCTTGCTAATATTTGGGATGCCATATGGTGTCTTTATTATTTAAAGAAAATTTTATACTAGACCCTAAATTATGTCCATTATTACAAGTTCATCAGGCCACATTTGCATTCAACACACACACACACAAACACACATACACCTATACAAACACACACTTCCAATGTCAGTAATCAGAGACAGTACACCTTTACCAGATAAGTGGATAGGGGACTTTGGTGAAAATTTTATTTGCTCATATCTATTGTCACTCACCTCCCTTCCCACTTCATTCCCCACTCTAAAGTCAGTAGAAACAGTGATAGCATTGATGTGGATAACAATAAACTACAGGTTTCCTCTCCAGGCTATGGCTCTGATAATGGACAGGGGAAAGTAAAGCCAAAGTAGGATGAAAGGATATTAAAGCAAATATAAACATACAAAAATGAGTTTAGGGAAAAGTTATGAATGGGCAATGCACACAGAAGGAAAGATACAGAAAATGCTGCATGGAGGCCCCAAGATAAAAGACTGTAAATCAGTAAAAAAAAAATTTGTAATGAGGAGTGTTTAATATTGGATTTCTCTCCATCTGCTTCTATTCCTTAAATTACGTTTTTCTTCTTGTCTGAAATATGACTGAAAACATGAAGGATTTGGAGAGCAGCATGGCCTAAAGACAAGAAGAGAGAATATTTGGTTAATTTCAAATTCATAATGAATCACTGAGAAGAGTGTTGGGACAAATTTTAGAAAGCATGCATTTCCCTACCATGATAATATTCAAAGTGTCCAGTTAACAGGAAATTAGTGAATTGATACTGGATAACCATTCTCAACATTTGACATAAAATAAATGAGAAACAGTGAGAAAGAGAAACAATACTCTTCAGGTTTGCACAGCTATAGTACAAGCAGTTATGGACCAAATTATAGAGCATTTCTTACAAAAAACAACATATGATACACCTTGAGAAAAATTTTTTCCTGTCTATGTTCATAATCAAACTCATAAAATGGTTAAATTTTTGGTAGGCACTAAATAAGACAATATTTTTTTCCCAGAGGATATTAAGAGAATTATTTCCAATCTCCAAAACATACATTATTATTTAAAAGGCCCGCATATAAAGAAAAATGATAGCATAAGGACAAAAATTGTTAGCCTAATGTCCAGTATTATCTAGAGGAGTTCACAGGGAGAAAAGGAGCCTTATAATACAGGTCCTAGGAGGAGATGAAGAAATGAGACCAGGTATTCCCAGAAGAGGAAGCAGCCAGACAGACACAAAGTGAATTGTACATGCATGAGTATGTTAGAAATAATGATTGCAGTTCAACTATCAAAGTTATGTGTGTTAATAGTGGAAATATATGAAAGAAAAGAAATGACATGTTTTCCTGGCCATTCGTTGCACATTCAAATAATTATGAAACAATCTATTAGGAATTTTCTCTCATTTACACAAATGACACTAATGACAATTGTAGGAATGAAAATATCTAAAGCATCTGAACCAAAATTTACCATGAAGATTACTTTGTCCTACTTCAACAATCATACACACTGTCTAACTCCCAACACATACTGTAAAAGAAACCATCAGAACACAGGACCATAAAGACAATTATATTTCATCAAATTAGATATTTTGAATAGTAGATACATTTTAAATTGAGAAGCTTTTTGATACTAAATAATAACTCCATAACATTTTTCATCTTTCACCATTTTATCTAAATCCAAATTTATAAGGTAGGAAAAAAAAGATTAAAGTTTTAATGGCCCAAATAGACCAAAGTGAATGAAAACATATCTAACAGAAAATACCATCTTTAAATTTCAGAAATACATATTAGTTTCATCTTTTTAGTCATGAAGCAGCCAGCCAAATGCATTTAGGATCTCAAACAGCTCTCTTTAAGAAGACATATACATATTGCTGCAGGCAAAATGATCTGTGCTTCAATGTTCAACTCTTTTAACATCATGCTGAAGGAGCACATTGATATGCCATTCCTTTCTGCCTGGACTGCACTTACCCACAATTTGAGATTGTCTTGGTAAAATTGCTATTAGAAAACTTTTTGTAGCTGTTCATTTTAGTGTATTGATATTTCCCCTTTACTACAATTAACTCATTTATGGATTAACTACTTTCCTAAGTATTACACAGAGTGCTATATAAAAATTAATCAGCTCTCGATCCCATGGAGTATGTATGCTTTCTGCACCCTGCAGAAAAATAACTAAAGATTATAAGGAATTCTCAGAGGCATGCATATTCCTTTGTTTTAATCATTATTTATTCCATGGGGTAATTACCTCTCCAAGATTGCTCTTCCAGTCCCATTGGAAATTTTAAGTCCCTTCCCTGTTGCCAGGGCTCTTATCTAAAAGTACACTTTATACACTTAAGGTGTATTTTCTCTTTCTCATGGTTTTAGATTAATCTTAGGACAGTAGCTATGACTTGCTTCTCTCTTCCAATCAGTTTTCCCCTAACTGCCATGTAGATGAATGTGCTAGGACTGGGAAAGTAAGGCTGGGGGATTTGTTATTTACTTTTCTACTAATAAGTATATTAAATCTTGGAAGTTCTCTACCTTACATTTACGCTAAGGTCATGGTTTTTGTAGTTTTATTTGTTCCTGTCATTCTTTAGTGTTTGTGGAGGATATGTTAAAATTTTCAGGTAGCAAAACACTGATGCAGATACATGAAATTCTCACATTTTTGGGTCAATTTCAAAGTGTTGGTTGGGCTGAGTTCTCAACAGGAGTGTGTTTTGAGGATGAATCTGCTTCCAAACTCATCCATATTACTAGCAGTATTCACTTTCACTCAGCTCCAAGACTGGGGTGCTGACTTTTTGTTGGATGTCAGCTGGAGATTACCTGAAAGGCATACAGGCCACCTTCAGTTCCTAGAAGCCCCCCACAATTCCTTGCCATGTGAGATTCTCCATCATGAAGACTCGCTCATCAAGTATGCATGGAGAATATGTAGCTCTAGGTCTGCTAAGATGGACTGGCATCCTTTCACTCTTATAATATCAAGCAACCTAACTATGAGTGTGACATGACATTACCTTTGCACATACAAATAATTAGAACCAATCAAGGTCATGTATGGACAGAAGGATATTGGACTACAGGATTGCAAAAAATAGGAGGTAAGGAACTCTAGAAGTCACATTAAGGCTTGTGTATCTGCCACAACAATAAAGAAAAAATCGAGGAACAAAATATAGATAGGGCAAATTGAAAAAAATAGCAAGATGCTGGATTTAAACTAAAATATGTTAGTAATTGCATTAAATATAAATGGGCTATACGTCACAATTAAAAAGATGGATACACAGAACTACTTAGATGTATCTCACAGACATTGAACTGAAAAGGGATATTGGAAACATATAAAAAAGTACATAACATGCAGTCCCACTTATTTTAAACTTTAGGATAGAAATAGCTAATTATATTTTAAGAAAATAAGTTAGTGGTTTGTTGCATTAAGGATGACAGGAGAGATAGATTTCACATGTGCCCAAAGCACATTATGGAAAAATATTAACAGATCTTTACTGAGTGGTTACAGAGATACGTATATATTTGTCATATAATGAACATTTGCATTTAAAATCTATGTATTTTATATTATGCAAAGTATAACTTAAATTATTACTCAATAGGGTTCATATTTATGGTCAAGATTAATTTATGCAACAGATTACTTTTGAGTATTCATATTATGAAAGGACTTCTTCTATGCATTAGGAATAAATGGTAAATAGATAAATTCTTGTTCTAATAGGATTTGCATTGATTGATAGCAATGAAGCAATAGCCAAATAATAAGAAAAAAAAAGATAATAAGTATTAATGTGACATTAAATTTAGAGAGGATAATGTGACAATAGGAAAGACCACATTATGTATTTTTTGGATAAGGAAGCCCTGTCTGAGAAAGTGACATTTAAGATGAATTTTGAATGAAAAGAAGTAAACACTAACTGGACAAACCTGAGAAGAGCATACCAGGGCAACACAAGAGCTAGGTCAGAAATCTAACATGTGAGCACGTGATTTCTTCAAAGTGGAAAGGATATTGGTACTATTGTGTAATGGATGAAAGGGAGAAGATTAAGAAATTAAGTCAGAGACTGGCTAAAGAAAATGGAGCTCCTTTTTTAAAAGATGAAAATATTCCAAAATTAATCATGGTAATAATTGCACAATTTCCTGAAAAACACTGAATTCAAAATTTTCAATGGATGCATTCCATCATATGTGAATTATATCTCAACAAAGCTGTTACCAAAAGAGGGAGAGAGAAATGATTGTTTGGGGCTCAGGGTAGGATTCCAAATGATTTTGAAAAGTAGAGTCAGTAACCTGGTATAGTAGATGTGGATGCTAAGAGAAAGATAAAACATTAATCCAAGAATATTGATTTGTACAAGTGGAAAAATAGTAGTTCCAAATATAGGAGTGTATAAAAATAGGACAAACCTATTTTTTTTTGATAGGATTTCTAATGCCCTATTTTATTTGTTATTTTTGTCATAAATCTCATATGTATCATTAGGAAAAGCAAGTGGAATTCAAAAACATGGGCATGAGATATAGGGTTTATGATAGTTAGGAATCAGTCAGAGGAAAAACCACAAAAGAAATTGAGAATGACCTGACATTCTGTTGAAGAAAGCCAGATAATTATATTTCCTTGAATTCTTCCAAAGAAATTACAAGGAATACGATTTGGTGATGAGCAATGCTAAATACTACTGAGGCTCATTTTGGTGACAATAGAAAGATGATTCATGGATTTCACATCATGGTGTTTAGAAAAAAAGCATTAGTTAACTGATGGCTCACAGACCAATAAGGGAGTTGAGGAGGGAATAAGAAGTAAAAATGTAGGGATGGTAATAATAGCCAAAAGTAGGCAATGGTTGTTGACTTCTAAATTCAGATTAGAAAACAAGCAAGAAGGCATATTTATTGGGAACAAAATGTTTCAAATATTTTGATCAGAGTGGGAAACCTAATTCAGCTTTCACTAAATAATATAATGAATATGTTAAAATAAAGTAATCTCACTAATTAAAATAAGAAAAGAGGTAAGCTGAAACTACAAATAAGTTTTTAAATGAATAGATTCATTTGAATATCTGAATGTACTAATTATTACATATTTGGAAGAAAGAGCATGGCAATTGGGAAATTCTCAAATTAGGAGAAGTGCATTTCAGAATGTTCAAATAGAAGACTAGTAATCAGTCTGGGAATTAAATGTATGCAAGAATCACGTATACCTTTTGGAGACTTGAATCATGAAATAAATGGAAGTTCGACTTAACCTCAATATATTATTCAACTTTGAAAAATTATTGAATTTGTCCTTAACAAAGGTTTACAAAAAAAATTATTTGGACTAGAAAAGATTTTATGTTATTGTTCAATTGATCAAATATCTGAGTTATGTTCATTGAAGCACATTAATGAAAGCTTCTAGAGCTCTCTATTGAATGAGAAATAAGTCTTTAAATTTGGGGAGAATAATTTGGTCAATAAACAAAAGTATGTCTACACTCATAATTAGATGGGGAAATACAATTTTATTTTATTCATTTTGAGAAAACTAATTCAAAACAGCAAATTTTATGGGCAATTCAACTGGCAAATTAGAATGACCATTGAAGGAAAAATGCCATAGGGTTATTAAAAAGTGGAATGTTATCCATGAAGTTGCACAGATAATTGAGTGACTGATTCTGCCTTGATAAACCCTGTAGCAAGAAGAAATAAGGAAACAGTATAAAACCTATGATTAATACCACTTAGTCTTCAGCTTGGTGTGCTTTGTATACAAAAACAAACAAACAAACAAACAGTCAGGAATTGTCCTCTACCAGTCTGTTCCGGAATGCCTGGATTTTAGGCTTAACATAAAAGTTTAAAAGACATCAACCTCCCTCATTGGAGTAATGTAAGGTAATGCTTCCTGTGTTTAAATTTTGACCAGTTTCTTGGTTGAAATTTTCTTTGAAATTGTCTTAACCTCTTTGAATTATCTTTTGATCCTGTTCATAAGTCAGTTGTAGTTATCATATCATACTGTTGTTTCAAAACTATCTTGATTTATATAAAACACTTAGCCATTCATGGGAGGTAGTGGGTATTCAACAAAATGTCTTATTTTTAATAGTGCTATTGTTGTCCAGCCTACTTCATTACTACAGAAAACCAGAAAGAAAGGAGGTAGAAGCTCTCTCAAGGAACATAATGTAGATATATTTAAGAAGTTGTATTACTTAAAAAATAAAAAAAGAAAGCAACAATAGTAAACTTAACTGGGGATTCAGGAATCAGGTGCCAGTGGTTCTAGTAGTTCTAATAATTGTGAAGTGATTTGGCTTAGACCAAGTGAAATATCAGAGAGAACTGATGGTGCAACTTTCATTTTAACTTTGTGCAGGCAAGGCTTAGGTTAAAAGTGCTAGACCTTTATTAGGATTTGCAGAACATCCTGTCTGGTAAATGACTTGCAGAAGACAGACATTTAAAAATGTATAAATAAGCCACTTCAGAATAGCTCAATAATAAATTAATGGTTTTACTTGGGTAGTATATTTAAAGCAAACTCATCCTGAATGTTATATCACAGACTCCAGCCTACTCAGAATATTGATAGAACCTTAGCTTTTATTTTCATCTACTTGTCTCAAAATGTAATATTTTTAAAAATGATTTATATTATGTGATATTAATAATTGAGTTGGTTAATGGTATGGAATCATTTCTGATATTTTGTCAACCAAAGAATTTTGTAAACTTAAATGATATTGGAAAAAATATAATCATGCAAATAATCAGTTTTCTTTTCTGAAATCATGTTTCACCCACATTTTCAAGATCCAGTTTATAGTAGAATCTCTACAGAAACCTTCTTTGACTTACTTCAAGCTCTCCAACTGCTCACATTTATTTATTATGTCACTATGTTTTATTCTCCTCCTCTAAGCAGTATTTTTAATTACACCAAGACCCACAGGTTAGAGAAAAGAAAGGAAAAAAAACATTGTGGTCTTATACACAAAAAAAAATTCAGAAAAAAAATTCATAAGTTACTGTGTCTCTGTGAAAATTTTCTCTATTATGTTTCTTGGTTTATTATTCTTGTCATGACACAGAATTTGATCTCAGAGATGACAATGGATTGTGACCTACAGTTAAAAACTCCTTAAAGGAGGATGGAGGGATAACTACTTCTACATTTTTGGTTTCATTGCTTTGAATGGGCATATTAGGCTTATACATTTCTGAGAAGAGTAAATGAATTGAGTTACTACTGCTTCTATTTTTAATAGTCATTTGTGATGCAGTTTCCAAGTAACTTCAGGAACATCCTAAATTAATTGGAGTCCTGGCAGGCAGGGACTGGTCCAACAAGGAGACAAAAGGAAACACCAGGAACAAAGTCAGACATAAATTTTATTAAAGGAACTTATTATAGGAGTGATGTGAAGAGTCAGTCAAGCTGCTCTGATGGTGGCCAGTTCAGAGCTCAGTGTGAAAGCAATCCACAATTAAGCAGATATTAGCAGGCTAGTTATAGAGGTTGAGACAAAGACATTCCAAAAAGCATGAGGAACCAGATAGTGAAAGGGTGTCTTGTGACATAGAGGAAAGATTAGCTATGTTCAGAGTGTCAGATAACATCTCAAGGACTGGGGAGAAGAACAAGACACAGGCTGACATCCCATGCGGAGGAGATCCTGGTGCCTAGCCACATTGACTATCTGCACATCCCTCCCTCCTTAGGGAAGTTAACTTAAACATTAGCTGACATAGGTCACGAGGATATTTTTTTGCCTGGGCCCTGGGATCCCACAAATACAATAATTATAATACATTTCTTTGTTGATTTAAGAATGGACCTCCTATATTTTGCTATATTAGAAAATACTCATAAATATAAACATGGCTTATATAATCTTTCATATAGAAAATAAATACACCTGGTTTCTACAGAATATACTTTCAAACAAAACTCATAGATTTTAAAAAACAAATATCCAAAGAAGATCAGCAACAGTGATGACTGCCCTGTGTGAAAAACTTAAATTTGGTTGAATGGAATATGCATCTAATATGGCAGTGTGACCAAAAGTATATGAAATATTAGCTTTAAAGAAGTTGCAGCAGTTAAGAAACATTATTGATTATTTATAGAGCAATATAACAAATGCTGCATTTTCTAACACATTAAATATAATGGAAATGAAAAATACCTTACAATCTCAATACAATGGAACAACTAAAAAACAAAATAGTACAATCACAAAATTTAACTCCATTTCATCAGATAGCCATAAGAAAAGAAAATGAAATGAGAAGAAAAATCTGCAATGGAGAATAAAAAGAAAAGTAACATATTGTAATGAAAAATTTTAAAAAAATAGAGCATGAAAAAATAAAGGTATATTCAATAAATGTAACAAAAAGGAAAAGAAGTTTGAAATTTTCAATGGATAATTTGAAAACATTCAGTCTGCTTTGGTCATTTGTTTTACATAATGCAACAGTACATTCATTTCTTCGAGTAAGAGAAAACCCTGTATATGATATTCACGAAAGATTTCTTCACTGGTTGGTTCCTTAGGGTGTAAATAAAAGGATTTAAAAGTGGGACAACCGAGGTATAGAGCACCGCAGTTCCCTTGTGAAAGGATAGTCTCTGTTTGGCCGAGGGTTTTATGTACAAGGAGATGCAGCTGCCATAGGAGAGGGAGATCACAATCATGTGGGAAGAACACGTGGAAAATGCCTTTCTCCTGTGATTAGAGGAAGGGATTTTTAGAATCCTCAATGCAATGTAGGTGTACGATGTTATCACCATTACCAACGTGACCAAGAGTGTCACAATAGCTGAGATGAAAACAATAATTTTGATGAGCCACGTGTCTGAGCAGGAGATCTGAAGGAGGGGAAAAGCATCACAGATGAAATGATCAACGACGTTGTAGGTGCAGAAGTCAAGGTTTAGACCCATGATGAGTCCTGGAAAGATGGAAAAGAACCCAGCGAGCCAACAACTGAGGACCAGATGTACACAGACTTTGCTGTTCATGATGGCTGTGTAGTGCAGGGGCTTACAGATGGCAACATAGCGGTCATAAGACATGGCTGCCAGCAGGTAAAATTCAGATGCTCCAAGAGGGATGACAAAAAACAACTGTGTCGCACAACAGTTATAGGAAATGTTTTTGTCTCCAGATGCCATCATAACCAGCAATTTAGGGATGCATGTAGTAGTAAACAAGATTTCTAAGAGGGAAAAGTTCCGAAGGAAAAAATACATGGGAGACTTCAGTTGTATATCTAACAGGGTGAGTGTGATGATGGTTAGATTGCCAGTGATGCTGAACAAATAGATGAGAAGCAATAAGATAAACAACACAACTTTCAATTGTGGGTCATCAGTCAAACCTGCCAAGACAAACACAGTCACTCTTGTATGGTTTCCCATGATGGTCCTCACAGTCTCTTAAGCCTAAAATAAAATAATTTTTTTTTAGAGAATTATTAGAGTTAGTTTAAAGAAAAATAAAAAAACATATGAGAAAATAAGTAAGGAAAAATGTAACTGAAGGGGAGATGCTTGACACTGAATATGAACCTACTTTAATATATAGTAATTTGCTCTTTCTCTAAACTACACACAGAAAAAAACTATGAGCAACATTGAATCAGCATAGCCTAAAGCAGAAGGAAGATAACTTAGTTAACTTCAAACATTTAATGTGTGGTAGCAACCAGGTTGATATGAATGTGGGGGGTGGGGCATAGAATATTCAAATGTACAGTTAATTGGCAATTAAGGATATAACAATAATAGTTGCATTGAATTTATTGAGCACAAAATATTTGCCAAACATTATTTTCAAATCTTTATGCATATGATATGATACACAGTGAGTTAAATAAAAAAAACAAAAACACATACATAAAGCATTCAGGTTTGCCTAGATGTAAACCTGCAGAGCACATATTCAGATTCAGAGTCTACTTTTAGAAAGTGCAACTAAAACTACAATGATGTACACAAGCAGTTGGAGACTAATTACTGCTCACTACATGTTAAAAACAGTATCAATATTATTGCTAGGGAAAATTTCCTTCTTAGCTATCTTCATCATGAGAACATAAAATGGTGAAGATTATTTTTTATTGGATATCATGTAAGACAGTATATTCTGCCTTGAGAATATCAGGAGAATTACTTTTAACTTCTAAAACATAAATTATTATTTAGAAGGCAGAACACATATATTAAAAGAACCATATAAGAATCAAAGCTAATTGAGGTTTTCTAACATTATCTGTAGGTGCTCACAGAACGATGAGTCAGAGAAAGTGGATTCTAAGATGGAGCCTTGAGGGAGGTAAGAGTGGGGACAAGGAATTCCAGGGAGAGGATGCTCCCTAAGCAGAAGCAAAGTGAAAGACACAAAAATAATGTGGTTACAGACAATGACGAGAGTTCTCTTATCAAAGTCATCTGTGATAAAAAAAAATGTAAACATATACTAATGGAAAGAAATGCCTCTCCACCATCCCACCCACCCTGAGTTACTTATTCTGGGACTTTCAGATAATAGTGAAGCAATCTATTAAATTTTTTCTCATTTACACATTACCCAATAGTTACATTGATAGTGATGCAAATATATAAAACTTCTAAATGAGAATCTTGTTATATCAAACCATTTTCTGTCCAACTGCAATAATCACATACACAGTTATCCCCACAACACAAATTGTACAGGAACCAACAAAATTCACATTATGAAAGCATTTGAACTTCAGAGAATAAATGCAGTTATACTGGGTTTTCTTAAATATGCTGTATATCAGATAAATAATAAAACTTACAATCTTTTCAATTCTAAATCATTGTATTGTATTTTCTATATCTCACTTTATCCACAAATCAAATTGCAAAAGGTAGAATAGAAGAAGACTAACCCTTTATTAGTTAAAAAAAAAAAAAAATTGTGTCATAATTATATATAATGGGAAAAACTATCCTTAAATTTGAAAATTACAATTTTTAAAATTTTGCATCCTAAAGCAACCTGCCAAATGCATTTAATATCCTAAACAGCTTTCTTTAATGAGGAATATATGCAGGTTTATTCAAGCAAAACCCTTTGCTCTTCAATACTTCACTCTCTTATATTGTTGAACAGAGCACACCATACTTCATTCTCTCTCCCCATACACTTCACTTTGCCCCACAATCCATAATTATTTTCAATGACAGTTTTCAAAATAAGGTTCCAGATTATCAAGCAAGTCTATTAAATTTTGCCCTTATTTTAAGAACTGTTTGCTCTTGCAAGTATTTTACATAGTGACATGAAAATTAATCATCTCTTGGTTCCATGGAGAATTTGTTTCCTGTGCCCTGCAGTAACATATCTCACAATTCATAATTCTCAGGTTGTAACTGAGATCCCAAACCACCTTTACCCAAAGGATCACCAGTTTCTATGTTGTTCAAATGTTTTCTGAAGACATCAAAGCAAAATGAAAGAAAGAACATTTGAGTTCTTTTATGTCTAAAAATAATCAGTATAGATTACCCTAATATATTTGTTCATTCTAACACAATTTTATGATTTGAAATCCCAGATAGATAGATAAGGATTCAGAAGCAGAAAGAGGAAAGAGTATGCTAAGTGTGAATATAAGAGAGAATATAACTTTCTTAAAGTCATACTTCAAGAGAAATGTGTCATTATCAATCTCCAGAAACACTTAAACACTAAACACTTAAACACATCACAACTAGTGTTGTTAACTTTGATCATTTGGTTATGTAGGTGCCCACCAGGTTTCATAGTTGTAAATTTACTATTTTTTTCTTTGAAATAAATAAGTATATTGGGTGGAGACAATTAAGACTAATTAAAATCCTATTATTCCTCAAACATTAACTCACTAAGTTCAGCATGCAATCATGATTCTTACAAGAATCAATTAATATTATTATTATTATGATTGCCTAATGGTAATTCCAAAATTCTTTCCTTTTTTCTTGTATTTGTTAGTTGGCTTTCTACTATGAAGATGAGTATGTATGTATATATGCAAGTGTAGACTCATGGATTCTTATTATATCCAACGATTTACCATCCTTAACTATCACTGTTTATTTTCATACTAACATTGTCTAAGATCTGAGAAAGTTTGAGTCTACTGTGAGAATATTCAAACTCGTTCCTGTACCTTATACCATATCCTCAGCATCACTTGGACACTTCCTTACTCTCTAGTTCAGCAAGATATTCAAGGCTTAACTAGCACTATCCTTGTATTAACACACTTGTATTATTCTAGAAATAAACCATTTCCCTAGGACCCTTTGTTCATTTGAGTGAAGGATATGAAAACCAAAATTGACAGTGTTCATTGATACTGGGGTTCCTGTTCTTCTGGGCACTCTCAGTAAAAATATTTTTTAAATGGTAGACATATATTTGAAATGGTAGATGTGTATTTTTTTAAATGGTAGACAAACAAATGCTCACATCATCCCTATCTACATCCTTGTCTACCAATCTATCAGCTGAAACATTCATACTGATAAATCCAATTCAAATCCACACAAGATATATTTTATCTCCCTGCATTTTGTCACTGTGACTCAGTGGCAGTGAGCAACCTGACTTCCATTATTACTATATATTTACATATTTACTGGAAGTAGAATGTATAGAGTGATGTCTCAAAATTATTCATCATAGCTTTGTTTAAATGAAGTCTAGTAATGTGAGCTAAATATTTTTAGAATTCCTTTCATTCTTTGCGTAAAGACATCTTGTCCAGACTGGTTTTAGAAAGCTATTTGGGATAGTTCTTTTTATTGTCTTCTGCAGAGTGGTCATATAATTTATTGGAAATAATGTTTGGATCATTAGTTTCTCCTTACATTAAATATTAAGGTTAAGATTTTTTAAACCAACATATTGATTATATTAATTATTTTTTCAGTATATGAAGCATTATCATTGTTCTGGTTTGCTAATGCTGCCAGAATGCAAAATACCAGAAATGGATTGGCTTTTATAAAAGGGGGTTTATTTGGTTACACAGTTACAGTCTTAAGGCCATAAAGTGTCCAAGGTAACACATCAGCAATCAGGTACCTTCACTGGAGGATGGCCAATGGTGTACAGAAAACCTCTGTTAGCTGGGAAGGCACGTGGCTGGTGTCTGCTCCAAAGTTCTGGTTTCAAAATGGCTTTCTCCCAGGACGTTCCTCTCTAGGCTGCAGTTCCTCAAAAGTGTCACTCTTAGTTGCTTCTCCAGAGCAAGAGTCTGCTTTCAACAGCCGTCTTCAAAATGTCCTTCATCTGCAGCTCCTGTGCTTTTTTCAAAGTATCCCTCTTGGCTGTAGCTCCTCTTCAAAATGTCACTCTCAGCCGCACTGAGTTCCCTCTGCCCATCAGCTCATTTATATGGCTCCACTGATCAAGGCCCACCCATTCAGGGTGGGGTCACGCCTCCATGGAAATATCTCATCTGTTATCACCTACAATTGGGTGGGGTGCATTTCCATGCAAATCTAATCAGCCCCAAAACATCTGCCCCACAAGACTGCATCAAAGAATATGGCTTTTTCTGGGAAACATAATACATTCAAACTGGCACAATCATGTTTCTAAATTCAGGAAAAGTTATATTCAGAGATGATGCTCAAGAATATTCCCACCTCCATTATCAGTTGTTTTTCACTCTATTCCAACCCACCCACTGGAGTTGTACAACACTATTCGTCTCTGAATTTTCCTTAATTTATTCCTTTTTCCATGAATGAATAGATATGTTTTCTTATTCTCCCTCTCTCTTTCTCCAGTATGTGTGTGTGTGTGTGTGTGTGTGTGTGTGTGTGTGTATGAGGAGTTCCACTTCTGTGGAAATTATAATAAATGTACTTATTTCTACCTTTCCCCCTAAGTACAACTAAAGACCATGGACATTATATAAAAACAAATACATACCTTGAAAGATTGTTCGAAGAAAACAGAATACCTAGGGACTTTGGACCCAAGATCTCATGTTGATGAGTTCCTTAGGCTTTCTTTTTGTCTTATACATTGAAGACTTGAAGCTGAAGCAAGGAAGTTTACTACTCTAATTGGAGGAAAAAAAAAGAAAGAAAAAATTAACCTCACTAAAATCTTGCTCTCTCTAGACAAAGAACAAGGACAAGTCCAACGAAACAAGTAAATTGATTTTTATGCAATAACTTCTCTAATCTAGACAAAAACCACTTAATGAATCTTGGGAAAGGCTAAATGAGGAGTCATAATGTTGACACTTAACAAGTTGTAATAAGTACTAAAAGCCCCTACCACCTCGTGACAGAGAAGGCCAAGGACATAGCTGAGATTTTCATCCTCACCAGGGAATATCAAGCCCCTCCCCCTGAAGTGTCAGTGGAGCCCATGTGTGGAGGCAGCTTCCATCATCCCCCAGCATTAATGAGCTCCTCCTCTCCCTCAGATGTGATGGACTCAGAGGAGGTCAAGTAGAGGGGACAGACCCTCATAACCACTCAGGGGTAAGGAGACCACCTCCCCATGCCCCCACACCATGATGTCAGTGGAGGCCATATGGAAAGCAGTGACAAGGCACTCCCATCCCCCTCTGTCAGGGAGGGATAAATGAAGAGCTAGGGGAGACCTGGATTACCACCACTTCCCAGAAGTAATGAGGAGCCAACTCAAACTTGTGAGTCCAAGAGGGAACATGGGCATCTACCTATACCCAGTAGAAAGGAGACAGCACTGGAACATATTGTGCCAAGGGGGTGGTCAGAGGAAGCCAGCTAAAATGCGGACTTTATCACGGAGAATAAAAATGAAAATATTTTTGCAAAGCACAGATTTCATTCAAAATTCATCCATATATCAAGAAGCAGAAATATTACATGCTGAAAAGAAAAAAGAATCAATATATGCCAACAAGGAGAATACAGAGAATTCAGAGATGTCAAAATTTTCTGAAAATACTTTAAACAGCTTTTAAAATAATGCTTCAAGGAGCAATTACAAACATGGTGGAATCAATGAAAAAGTTTTATCAAAGAAATAGAAGATTTAAAAGAGAAACAAAGTGGTGTTTTAAAAAGAAAATATGTAATAACCTGAAATTAAAAAAAAAAAAAATAGTCTCAGCAGCTGGCTCAACAGCCAACTTACAACTCTCAAAACTGAACCGTAAAATTAAAAACTCAATTAAAAATGGGCAAATACATAGTGGCAATTAAAACCACAATGAGTTATAACTACATTCCTAACAAAATGGCTAAAAAAAATTGTGACCACAAAATGCTGGCAAGAACGTCAAGACCACATCACTTGTATATCATTGGTGGGAATGTAAAATGGTATAGCCCACCAGGAACACAGCTAGCAGTTTCCTTAATATCTAAACATAAGTAATATACCACCCATGTGTGTACATCTAGATTTTTTCCCAGGAAAATAAAAATAACTTTAAATAAATGTTAATATGACTTTAATTCATAATAGCCAAAAAACTGGAAGCAACCCAGGTGTCTGTCAATGTGTGAATGGTTAAACTAATTGTAGACATTCATATCATGCAATATTCTTCCTCAATAAGGAAACAAACTGCAGATACACACAACAAACTGGATGAATCTCCAAAAAAATTACACTAAGTGAAGATATGACAGTCCTAAAAGGTGACATACTTAATAACAGCATTAAAATTATAGTAATAAAAAAATTCATAGTTACCAGTGTTTAAAGAGAGTGTGGGAAAGGAGATAAATGGGTGTGGTCATGTCATAGCAATGTGAAGGATCCTTGGGCTAATGTACATGTTCTGTGCCTTTGTTCTATTCTGTTGTGGTGTTTTACAATAATTTTGCAATATATTACCATGGAAAAAATTATTTAATGTACATAGGGCCGCTCCATATTACTTATGACGACTGCATGTGACTCTACAACTGAAGTCATGAAGTTTAATTTAAACAAATAACTACACATAAGAACCTCTATCTGCAGAACAAAAAGTAACACCTTTGAAAAGAAATAGCATACTATAAATATCTTGTTTCATTTGGTTTAGTCATTTATATCAGTAAAGCCTCTTAAACAATCCATATCAATTTATAGATATATTCCAAAGTTATTTTCAGCTACGTAGTCCCTCTGTGAGGATTACCATCCTTTATTCAACCATTCTCCTTCTATGGTCCAAGTTTCCAATTTTGGCAATTACGAGGAAGGTGGCAATGAACAGCATTGCACACATGTACGTTCCTTATGTTTGTGGCAGACCTACATGGTAAATTCTTAAAGTTGCAATTACCGAGTCAAAAGCAAATCCTATGAAGTTTTTTTTTACTATTGCCAAATCATCTGTGTGAATTCAACAGATTTGCATTCCTATCAGCAAACTATGAGGATTTCTGTTTACTTAGAGCCTCACTAACAGACTGGGTTATTACGCATTTTAAGTTCTGTGTATCTGATAAGTGAGGATGACTCTACTTTGCATTTCTCTTTTTATGTGTGAGGTTGAATATCTTTTCAAAAATTGAATGGTTATTTCATATATACATATGCATATATAAATATGTACATATATATGTATGTCTATGTTTTATATATTATACATTTATTAATGAAGATATGATTATACATGTCTTTTTTCTACCAAATTTTTTTCTATTGACTCCCAATTTTTAAGAGTTTTTTCTGTATTAGGGATATTGACATGTCATAAGTGATGGGTGTTGTGTATACTGTTCCCTAGTTTCACTGTGGGTCAATATTTTTTTAAAAGGTTCTGTGTCTCTTTGTGTGCACAATGAAAATATATTCTTATTTCTGGTGTAAATTGTGCTGATTTTCTTTTTCCCTTTTTGGATTTTGAGTAATCATTATAAAGCCTTTCCTTACATCAAAGTAAAAGAGAAATTCACCCACATTTTCTTTTAGTATTGTCAAGTTTCATTTTTTACATTTAGATTGTTGATACATTTGCAGTTGATTCTTATGTATTGTATAAGGTATGAACCTTAAGTCAAATATGTTCAATGATAAAAGGAAAATCCTTTATCTGTTATCAGATAGGGAATCTTGGCCGAGAATGAGTAACTATGAAAAGAGAGCCAATGCAGCTTCTAGACAAAGATAAACAATAATGAAACTCCACTAAGTACATAACAGCACATTTAGGAAAGCAGAAGAAAATTTTCAATCTAAAGAACAGAAAGAAGCAATAATGAAGACAAATGAGCATGGCCTCAAGAAACATTCTAGCATACCTATTATTGGGGTGATAGAAATAAAAGAGTGTATTTGGGGTTGAAAATATTTAAGAAATATTTGCTGAAAGCTTCCCAAAGTTGATAAAATAATAATCCAAGAAGAACTCTTTACACACACGCACACACACACACACATGCACCACAGCTAAGCGTGTCATAGACAAACCACTGGAAACCAATAAAGAAAGAATCATCTTGAAATTGGTCAGATAACTATATATTTTATTGTAGGAGGGGCAATTTCCAGATCCGGTTTTTGTCACACAGCACAGCCAAAAGAAGTCACACTGAACCAGACTGAAGAGGAAAAGAGGGTTTATTTATGCCTGTGGGAAGATGGGGAGATTTCCCAAATCAGTCTCCTAGAACTGAGTCTTCAATTGTTTTTTATACCTATTGGAGACAAAGAGAGTTAATCATCTTAGTTAACATGTAACAGGAGAATTTTAGTAGTTTATTCTACTTCCTTCAGGATTTATGCTTGGAAAGGCACCTCCCAGTCTAGGGAGATAGATGAATGGCTTCTTTATATCTGGGAGGTTTGGGGCAATCTCCCTGATGTGATTCTTCAACTGGCAAAACCCATTACAGACAAAGCGAGTTAATCATTTTAGTTAACATGTAACAGAGGTTTGGAGAATTTCAGTAGTTTATCCTATTTCCTTCAGGGTTTATATCTTGTGATGGCTGGAAAAGTGTCTCCCACTCTTGGGAGACAGACAGAAGGTTTATTTATATCAAGGAGGTTTGGGGCAATGGATTAAATCTTATTTAAGTTTGGGTGCAAAATTTACATTTACATATTGCTGCAGACTTTATATTTACATCTGGCTCCTTTGTGAGACTAGAAGATTTCATCTCCTGCCTACTTCCTGTTTTAAGGTTACATCTAAAGCTGCTTTTGGTTACATTTTAAGGTTAATTTACAATTTCCTCCTTGCTTATAGTTTTAAGGCTATATTTAAAAAATCAGTTACATTACCCCCAGTGGAATGGGATTATAATAATCACTGACTTTTCATTAGAAACATGGATCACACACAACAATGAGAAAAGGTTTATAAGTGATAAAAAGAAAAAAATAATGGCAACCCATACTTCTATTATATTTGGAAAGAACTTCATTCATAAATGATATTGAAATAAGGAAATTTTCATAGAAATGAAAGCTTAATGAAGTCCTTTCCATCATACTGTCATTAAAAGAAAAGGTAATTGTTGTCCTTTAGACCAAAGAAAATAATGCCAGATGGAAACTCACTTTCCAGGAAGAAATAAAGAGTATAAGAAATGAAAAAAACTGTGTGGAAAAATTAAAAACTATATTTTTTATTCTCATAATTAACTTAAACTGATTATTTTATGAAAATTTGTTACCCCCTACAGGTGTAGGACTGCAGAAATTTTTAAAACTGAAAATAGTCACACAGTAGGGAGAGGTCTAATAGAATCATACTGTGTTAACTTGATTATCTTTATGATTAGGAAGCACACTGTGTATAGTGTAAATTAGCAAGAGTACTTAAGAGGTGTAAGCATTCTGGCATGAAGTTTGAAGGCCTATAATAGTAACAGTAAATAGATTCTGTTAAGTTAAGAATGCATATGATAGTCTTAAGAAACTACTATAATAAGAAGAAAAATACTATGGCTAATTGACTACATGATAAAATAATAAAATATTAAAGAAAATTCATTAAATCCCCAAAACAAAAAGGCAGTTGTACTAGTTTTCTACCCCTGTACAGCAAATTTCCACCAATATAGGAGTATAAAAATGTACGTTTATAATATCCCTGGTAATGTGGGTCAGGAGTCTGGGCACAGCTTGCATGAGTGCTGTTCTCAGTGTACATGACAGTACCAAGTTGTTGGCTATTCTCTGTTCTCATTTGGAGGACGGCTGGGGAATAACCACTTTCAGGCTCAAGTCAGAGTTTTGGCAGTATGAATTTCATTGTGGATATAAACTGAGGGCACTGGATTATTGGTACCTTTCAGCTGAAGGCAAACCACAGGTCCTACCTATAGGTATCCACAGTCTTGAGATCACCCACACTGCCTTGCCACATGGAATCCTCGAACTGCATCTACTGCATCAAATGTGTAAGGAGAATCTCCAGCTCCCCTCTCCTAAGATGCGGTTCTATATAAGGTAGCAGAATCATATCCCATCTCCTTTGCATTAAAGACAACCTTATCACAAACTCTCATCTAATTACAATTGTTGTATGCAGTTGGTTGAAAGAAATCAAGACCATGCTTGGACTCAAGGAGAGGACATTACAGAAAAGAGTGGATGCCAGGAGGTGAGGGAGCATTGGAAGTCACCTTAGGAGCTGTCTGTCAGAGAATAAAAAAGCAACAGAAAAACAAAAAGCAAAAAAGATTAAAGAAACAAATATAAAGATGCTGGATTTAAACTCAATTACAACAATAATTACATTAAATTTAAACCAAACATAGTAATTAAAGTGCATCTCTGCCACTGTACCAAGTGAAGGATATTCTACATGTGAAAAACAGTCCACAATGTTTTATAACATCAGTATTAAAATCTTGAACGTACATAACATGTCTGTATTAAAGGAAAACAACTCAGTATTGTGTTGGAATAGGAGTGATGGGGAGGCTGATTTCCAAAAGGTGCAACAGAGTTTCCTAAAAAGATGGAAATAAATCTTTGTTGAGGTGGGAGATTTAGAGCATACACGCATTTGTCCTATTGATGGAACTTCACACTTAAAATATATGAATTTTATTGAATGCAAATTATAACTCAATAGTGTGGACACAAAAGTTATATTATTAAATATTCAATATTTATCCATGTGACAAATTATTTCTGAATATTCACTTTGTGCCAACTTCTGTTCTATGCAAAAGGGATAAGCACTAAAATAGGTATATAAACCACCTGTTCTAATGGGACTTACTTTCTATTGATGGCAAGGAAGTCATAAAAAAATGAATAAAATATTAAAGTAGCACAAAATGTTAACTGATATTAGGAGAAATTAATTGGGTGATATGATGGAGAGAAAGACTAGATTTTATATTTGCTGGGTAAGGTATCAATCTGTAAATGGAGCATTTTAGATGATTTTTGGCTTAAAAGTAGTAAACATTCATGAGAATATCACTGAGAAGAGAAAACCAGGCAAAGGAAGAGCTAATTGAAAACACTTGAATAAGCTTTCATAGGAAAAGTAGGAAAGCCAGTGTAGCTACCAGCATAATGCATGAAAGGAAAATGTTAGGAAATTAAGTCAAGGAGGTAAGTAGAATCAAGTTCCCACTGGAATCTATAAACTGATGTCAGGAGCATGGATTTTATTTACAGTGAGATGAGAAAGCATATTGAAGCTAAGCAAAGGAATATGTTATCTGATTTGATTTAATTATTTAAAAAGATCACTACAGGTAAAATGCTTAGTGCTTTGAGGCAGGATAACAATAAAGAATCTTTTGCATTAATTCAATCAAAACATGATTGAAGCTTAAGCTGGGATTCCAAATAGATGTAAAAGTGGATTAAGTAAACTTCTGGATTATATGTAGGGAATAAGAGACAGACAAATGTTAAATCCAAGATTTTTTTAGTAAAAAAAAAGGATTACTTTCATATTTCAGAAGGTAAAACTTCCAAAAATATGAAAATGTGGGACAAGCCTATATTTATAGCCTATATTTTTTAATGATGCAGTTTGTATGGTCTTCTTTTGTCTGCTATATTTGAGAGATAATCAGCATGTATATTTTAACATGTATACATACTCATGTATAAAAAAAGTGTTTACACATATGAGCATATATATACACAAACATGATTTAGACTTAGATGTGATCCATCCATACATAAAATGGGTGGATTGCAAAAAAAAGAGCATTCAGATGGAATCTTGGGAATTCTAATATTTGTGCATCAGAGGAGATACCAGCAAAAAAACTTTGAAATTTCCTTGCCACTAATGTCAAAGAAAACTAATAACCATGTCTCTGAATCAAGCCAAAGAAGTTATATTGAATAGGAGCAATGGTTAATTGTTCTAAATATTACTAAGATTCATTACAATGAAACAGTAACATGTGGTGGATTTGAAAGCTTGGACTTTGAAAAAGAAAGGCAGTGAATTGGCTGATGTTATATAAATAAGCTAATGATGGCCTCTGTACCATGGACCTGTGTATTGTTGACTTCTTCACAGAAGCCTTGGTCTACTCAAAAAGCCTGCCGGCAGCAAATTTATACACTTATACATCTAATTTTTTTTGCAAATTTCCTCAAAGTGCCATTTTTAATCATTTAGAGTTAACCTGCATTATAATCCCTGTGAAACTTCCTCAGTGTCTGCTCTCCACTGATAAGACTCTGCACCTTTAAGGCCCTTTGCTGCTTTAGCACCTCAGAAACCTTAATCTCTTGGCTGACTTTCCACCATTGCATAGACACATAAGAAACCCTGCTTCCTTGCTGCCTTCCACTAGGAGTCTGCAAGGTTTCTCCTACCCTGATTCACCACTGTTTGCTCCCTGATGTCACTGGCCTCTGGAAGTTTACCTGCAGTGAGGGAATTCCCCTCTGAGGAGCAAGTTACTATACGGTGTGCTTGGGAACAAAGGCTCAGCACAACAGAAACTTTCAGAAAAGCTGATTTCTTATGCAGCACAAAGGGTTCATAACAGCAGGGAAAGAGATCCCTGGAAAGCCACTTGCTAGGGTCAGAGTTGGTGGATGGTGGCTTAACATGCCTTCATCAGGTTGGAGATGAGAGACAAATCTGTGTTACACAAGGATGGGGTATTTATAGAATCCAGTGGGGAGGGGCCCTGCCACGGAGCACAAAAGCTTACACCAAGCAACTTTTGTGGCATGTGCTCTCCTTGATAACCACTGGGGCAGCTTGTTCAAGGATTTGGATTTAAGCAAAGGTCAGGTCATCCAGTGTCTCCCCTGGATTGGAGAATGGAAACAAACTGAATCTTCTGCACACAATAGAAAAGGAGAGTGGTAAGGGAAGACTGCAAGCTGGCTGCTAGGCCTGTCCTTCATTTCCCCAGTAACCTTTCAAGCAAACTTGGCAGAGCATTGCCCCCAAAACTTTGTGTCACTGCCATCTTTGGTCAGCATTTTTTCTCAGAGAACTACAAAATTCTCAAATTTGAACACAGTACAGGCATTTACAGACCAATAAGAGAGAACTGGGTAGTGAATGTGAAATTTAAAAGAAGAATGGAAATAGGAGTCAATTGTAGGCAATATTTGATGCTTTCCAAATTCAGTTTAAATAAACAAAGAGGATTATTTTTTAGGAATACATTATTTCTAACACTTTGATCAGAATGGAAATCCAATTCAATGTTCAGTAAATGAGTAATTAAAGTAAGAAAAGAATGTACCTCCAAATAAAACTTACAACTTATTACGTAAACTTTACAACAAATAAAGATTTATTAGAATATCTGAAAATAGTGATTATGACATATTTGGGAGACAGGGAGCATAAAGAATAAAATATGTGCTCTAAAATTTAGAAAAGTGCATTTTGAAATGTTCAGATAAGGACTAGCTGTCAGAATGGAACTTATTTGTATGGGAGAATAACACATAATTTTTATAGGCTTTAATCATGGCATGATGCCAATATAATTTAACTTGTAATTTAGCTTTTAACCTAGTTAAAATATTCAAACTGCACTTGTGAAAAATTGGAAGTAACAATTTGTATTTATATGTGTAGAGATTATATGTTTCCAGGTAATTGACCAAAATTGACATATGGTTCTTGAGATAGGGCATGGGAAGTTTCAATACATCTCTTTTGAATAAAAACAAGGATATTTCAATCTTGGGTATTTTATGTAAATTTTGGAAGACTAACTGGTGGATATAAAATAGTATGTATGCACCCATAATAGATGGATAATTGTATATCTATTAGAATATATTTTGAGAAAACTAATTCAAAACAGCAAATTTTATGGGAAAATGAAATGGAAAGTTGGAATTGATTTTGAATGATGCCATGGAGTGATTAAAAAATGAAAGTGATATGCAGTTGCACAGAAAATTGAGTGACTGCCTCTGCCTTGAGAAGAAAGATAATGTTCTTAAAAGGTGATATTTGAATTGGGTACTCAGAGTGTAAACAGAGCCTTGCTGGCAACAGTGCCAGACTGAGCTCTCTTCTGGGTTTGGGACTCACCATGGAAAGAGTTGCCAGTAGAAATAAGTAGTAAAGTTTATTAAAGAAAAAAAAAAAAAAAAAGAAAGGAGACACATTAAAGAGATAATGTGGGCATGTTCCAGGGAGAAGCATGATTAAGTGGAATGGGTTCAGGTCTTAGAAGGAGGGAATAGTACCCAATTTCTCTGAGGGTGTCTTAGAAGATTGGTACACACTATGGGGCCTCAAGTCACTGTGCTTTTCTACCCAGCAGGTGGAACCTGTCAGCCTGTAACTCCAGACTGGTGTAAGGAGGTGTGGCCCATGGCTGTTTTCCCCCAGGTTCTGGGGTCTGGTTCTCAATGGAAGGTGGGTAGTAGAGCTTGGCACCACCTTCTTCATCTTAGAAAAGATACAGCCCCTAGAGAGAGATCATTTACATTTGAATACTCTGCCTGTGCTATCTCCACCCAAGTCTGGGTCAGAGCACTGGGAACTGAAAATGGCTGAGGTTTTCTCCACTGAGCTGAAAAAGGGACAGAAAGCCCCCTTCAGGGCCAGTCCGTGGCCACCCTCTGGCTGTCCAAGGTCAGTCATCACCAAAAGCCTCTATCTGCTTGTTGGGGATTCGTATCCTGAATTGAGCAGTCCATGTTTGTTAATTAAAACTCCAGTTGGAGCGCAGCTGAGCTATATTCGCTTGCTCAGAGAGTGCTGCTCTCTATCACTGCAAGGCTTTGCAGTTCAAGTCATGGGGGGAGGGGGCACCCAGCTTGGATCTGCAGATTTTACTTACAGATTTTGGCTGTGATCTTGTGCATTTCTCTCAGTTCAGGTTGGTGTATGATGAGTGGACCATCATGTTTGTCCCCCTGCATTTATTCCAGATTATTTACTAGTTGCTCCTGCTTTTTTATTAGTTTCTCCAGGGAGACAAACTAGCTTCCACTCCTTTCTATGCCACCCTCTTCTTCACTCCATGACCCCATGCTTTTTAACATTAACTGAGAATTTGCTTTGGGCCCATGATTTAAAAGTGTTTATGGTTTTGAGAAGCATCAGAGCTTTAGGGGAAATTTTGACTCCATGAAGTCTGCAGTTGAAGCTTTGCAGGTTTGTGTTAACTCTTTTGAAGCTGAATAGAAGATCAGGACTACAGCCTTGATACTGTATTTTATCCTGCCTCAAGAGGGCTAAGGATAAATTTATTAACCTTGTTAAAAGACAGCTTGAAGAAGCAGAAGAGAGCAGTAAGGGAGCTTCTGGTATTGATTACCTCATTACATTAAAAAACAAAACTATTCATACACATTCGACTTGAATTTGGTGTGCTTTGCAGAGTTAGGAAGGAAGGAAGGGAAGGAGGGAGGGAGAAATGAAGGGAGGAAGGAAAGAAGGAGGAGAGGAAGAAAGGAAGGGAGAGAGGAAAGGAAAAAGTAAGGAAAGAAGGAAGATCCTTTAAAATGAGGAATGATAGGAGTTGAGGCTTAGGATAAAATCAAGGTCTCCTATTGGACTAATGAAACTAGGCTTTCTGAATTTTAACTTTGACTAATCTTTTTAGCTCCTTGTCTTAAGAGGACTTGCTATTTGTTAAAGACCCAATTTACAAAAGAAACAAAATCAGCATTAATAAACTTTGTGGAATCAGAACTCAGAAGTCACTATTGATGATTCTAATGGATGTAAATGTGAGACTATTTGTCATAGACCAAGAAAAGTATCATAGAGAAGAGATGAAGAAATTTTAGCTCTCCTTGGGGGTGGGAAGAAGTGGGAATGGACAAGTATTAGTTTAGACATGTTATACCATTATTGAGAGCTACAGATCATCCTCTGTGGTAAATAACTTGTAGATGATGGACATTTAAAATACATAAATAAACCATTTCAGAATATCTCAATGATAAATTCATGGTTTCATTTGGGCAGCATATATTAAGAAAACTCATTCTGATTGAGATATAAAGGAATCAAGTCTACTCAGAATATCGATGAGCGTAATTTTTACTTGTATTGATTTTCTCAAAATGTTATATATCTATTTCAAATATTTATGCTGCGAAAATTTCTAAATTTAGATAATGCTATAGGATTATTAGGTTTATTTTCTCAAAATGGAAAAAAGTGACCAAAGGAAAAACATGACTACCTATTTAAATAACCATTTCTACCTCAAAGTCATATTATAAACCCAAATATCTTTTACTATCCACAACATTGTACATATTCAACAGAAACTTTTATAATTGTCCAGTCAACTTCATACCTGTATTTTATTCTGCTTCTTTAGACAGAATTTTTCAAACATATTTCATTTTTAAAATCAAAGTGCACAATTTAAAAGGAAAAGAAGAAATGAAACAGAACACAATGGCTTAAAATACACACCCTTCTGAAACACAATGCTCATGAAATACTGTGTATTTGAGATCCTTTCTGTTAAATTTCATTTGTTAAATTAAGGTCTCATCAAATAAATGGATTTCAGAGTCCTCTGATTATAGCATTCCACTAGGAAATCTCTCATTAAGAGCAGAATTAGCTTCTTCTACAATTTTAATTTCACTAGAAAGAGGCATATATATATGTATGTATCTACATTTGTAAATCTATATATACCTATATATAATGTAAACAATTTAGAGAAGAATAAATATACTGACAGCATTATTTTATTATTTCAGTCATTTAGCAAGGAGTTTCAAGTTAACTTTATAAGTATTTCATATTAACTGGAGGATGCTTTTCTGGTATGGAGACATCAATTATATATTGGATTTCATTATTAATTTTAAAATAAAGAAGTCAGAAAAAAAATTCTCTTTACTACAATTCAAATAATTGTAAATGTAAACATCTCCCACATAAAAACCAAATAATTCATTGCTGAATCAAAAACAACACTCAGATTTTTTTTAATAAAGAAACATTTTCAAAGGTGAGTATCAACACTTATAACTGAGAGTTAATGATTAACAAATAATTATGATTATTAAATATTATATAGATGCTTTTCTTGCTTTTATATTGTAAAATGACCAAAGGGAAATGTCTGAGGTTGCTGAACTGTGGCCCATGCCTTGATCTTTGATAATGATTGTTTAACTATATAGCTTTTATCTTGTAATTGTTAAAAACCCTTTTGTAATCCAAACCTGTTTTTTTTAATGTTAGAGTCTTATGATCACAAAATATAGTCCCTAATGTTTATGAAGGAAGGACCTTGAGTCAGCCCAGAGCTAACCCACCCCAATTCCTAAATTATCTTGTTAGACAAAGATGGATCTAACCAAAATTGGCCCACTTGACTTGCACAGTAGCTTAAAATTTACCTATTAGTGACCTATACTTCATTTTAGTACCAAAATCATACCCATCAATGTATTAAGGCCATCATTTTCTTACATGCTTTGTGACTAAGCATGTAATCAATCTGTGCATGCACAATAATTAGATCATCTTTAACTTCATCATCTTGAGCCATTGTACTCATTTTCCTAAAACTTGTCCATCTCTTGATAATAAAGAACTATCAGAGTTACTTCAGTCAGGTGAGACAGATTTTGGGGCCAAGAGGCCATCTGATCTGCTTTATGCTTTTGCAATAAATTCTTTCTCTCTTTGACCCCCTGGAGTCATATACTGGCTATTGTGCCTGTCAGGCAGAGAACCCCCTGCTTTTGTTAGGTATCACACTGAAGGTATTCTCAATATAATATTTTAAAATTTATTTAAATGGAATATACATCAGTGAATTGGTGGTAGGGCAAACATATAAAAGAATATTTGTTTAAGAATGTTGTAACTAATGGCTAGTAATAGCTTATTAAGTACAGGATAGTATTAAAAAACTGCTTTTTATGATATGTACAATTTTATGCAAATGAAATAATATTTTAAATCTTGATAAACTTGAATTCTTAAAGACTAAAGAAATAGATCAAAAAACTTAGCTTCCTTTCTTCCACAAATCTAGAGAAAAAGGAAGAGAAATGAGAAAAAACAATGTCTCATGGAGAAGAAATGAAAATAACTATTTTTGGAACAAAGACTTTTATGAAAAATAAAGTTTGAAGTGAGGTGAAGATGAATAGCAAAGCAATAGAAGAAGAAAAAAGATAATTTATGTACTGGTAGCTGCTAATGCATAAATTGATATTGTTTGAGACTTCTTTTATTCATCTCCTTTATGTAATGCAACAGTATATTCATTTCTTTGAGAAAGTGTCAACCATGTGTATCATATGAATGAAGGCATTCATACATATTAGGTCCTTAGGTATAGATGAAAGGATTCAAATTGGGGCAACCAGGATATAGGCCACTGAAATTCATCTATGAAAGGACAATCTGTTTGATTGTTTAATGTACCTGAAGCTATAGCTGCTATTAGAGAGGGGGATCACAATCATGTAGGAACAACACATGGCAAATACTTTTTTCATCTGATTGGTTGAAGGGATTTTTAGGATCATCAATGTAATTAGGCATATGATATTATCACTGTTAGCAATGTGACCAAGGGTGGCACCAAAGCCAGGGGTGAAAAACTCATCCTGATGATTTTGTCTGAGCAGGAGGTCTGCAGGAAGGGAGTAGTATCACAATAGAAATGATCAACAACGTTGGAGGCACAAAAATCCAGGTTTAAACCCATGATAAGATGTGTAAAGATGGTAAAGACCCCAGCAAGCCGTGAAGACAATCTGTATGCAGATTTTGCTGTTCATGTTGGTTGTGTATTGCAGGGGCTTACAGATGGCAACATAGTGGTCACAGGACATGGCTGCCAGTGGTAAAATTCTGATGCTCCAAGAAGGATGGCAAAAAACAATTGAGTAACACAACAGTTATAAGAAATGGTTTGTCCCCAGTTACCACCATAAACAGCAATTTAGGGATGCATACAGTATTATAAGAGATTTCTAAGAGGGAGAAATTCTGAAGGGAAAAATGCACAGGTGTCTCAAGGTGAGTGTCCATCAGGGCAAGTGTGGTGATCATTAGGTTGACAATGTCTCTTAGCAAGTAAATGAGAAACAGTAAGATAAAGTAAGATAAAGAACTGTGTGTCATCAGGCAAACCTGCTAGGAAAAACATGGTCATTATTGTATGGCTCCCCATTACTGTTCTCTTTTACCATGTGTAAGTAGAAAAATAAAGTAATAAAATATCACTTGATGATCCGTAAAAACAATGATAGCTAATGTTTAAGGTAATATTAGAAAAGCAATATTTGACATAGTATAATACAAAGCATATTTAAGTTTCATAGATGGTTATGTCAGCAAAATAAAATATTTAACATTTCCAGAGTAACTAGATGGAGAATTAAGAATTTAGTATGTAAATTCAAACAATGTAATTTTATAAGGGTACCAACTGTTCATTATTTTATGTGAACAAATTAGAAGGCCTCAAAATCTGGGAAATGTACTTTCTGCCTGGATGAATACAGATTTTGTAAACTAGTCTGAAAATTACATGTTATTATAAGCACATCTGTTTTCTTTTGGCATTTAAACACACATCTGGCCAAACATGTGAAATTGGCTTCCTGAAAGTCTCTGCACATCACTTTCATCATAGGCTGATCTTCTTGATAGGCAGGCTGAAGTCTGAAAGAGAACACCAGCAAATGCAGAGCCAACTTGCAAAGATTTTGAAAGATGTTTTTTTGTGTTGATGTGTTTATTTTTAGCTTCTGGCACTCAAGGAAATCCCTATCATATTACTAGCTCAATATAAACTTAAGGAAGAGAAAGTTCAAGGGCTAAATCCCAGAAATAACATTTCAAAATATTAAACACACAGTGTGCATCAAAGGATTACAAAGGACTACAAGACAAACAAAGCACTGGAAAAGATAGTCCATCGAATGAAACAAGATAAAAATTCAGAAACCATCAATGAAGAATACCAAACTGTGTCCAAACCATACAAAGACTTAAAAAAAAATTATCTTCAATATGCTAAAGAAGATAAAGGAAAACACAGAGAAAGAAAAAAGGACATCAAGTAAATGAAGCATGAACTGTGTGAGACTTTCGATGAGGATATAGAAAGTATTACAAAAACACCCAGACAGAAATGCTAGAGTTGAAAGCCACAATAGCTGAAATGAAAAAAAAAAATCCCTAGAGGGTTTCAATGAAGGATTGGAGATGGCAGAAGAAAGAATTAATGAACTCAACCACAAGAGAATTGAAATGATTCAGACTGAGGAAGAGAAAGAACAAAGAATGAAAAAATAAAAAAGAACAGATCCTAAAAGACCTATGGGACACCAAATGGTATACCAATATGCACATTATTGAAATCCCAGAAGGAGAAGAAAATAGGAGGGAAAATGAATATTGAAACAAATAATGGCATAAAACTTTCCAAATTTAACAAAAGATTTGAATATATGCATCTGAGATGCCTAATAAATCCCAAATGAGTAAATTTGAAGAGAAACATACCCAGACAGATAGTAGTCAAACCATCAAAGGCCAAGGACAAGGAGAGTATTCTAAAAGCTGTAAGAGAGAAGCAATATTTTATGTACAAGGGAATAAATAAATGCCAATTCTCATAAGAAGCCATGTAGGAAATAAGGCTATAGAATGAAATATTTGAAGTCCTGAAAGAAAACAGCTGCCAACCAAGAATTTCATATCTGCTGGGACTGTCTATCAAAAATGAGAGAGGGATTGAGACATCCCCAGAAAACCAAAGCTGAGGGAGTTCATCTCCATTAGACCTGCCCTGCAAACAGTGCTAAAGGGAATTCTACACACTGGATTGAAGATTCATAAAGAAATAAACCCCACAATTAAAGATTCTAGAATGCAAATATATGATTTTGGATATACACTGTATAATGATATAATTAATAGCAAGTACAACAAAAAGATGGGGAAAGAGGGTTATAGGACCAGTATTTGTGAATGCTATTAAAATTAAGTTGGTAACAAATCAAATGTGATTGTTATAGACTTGCAATGTTAAATTTAAGCTCCAGGGAAAAAAAGGAAATATATGAAAAATATATACAGAAGAAAATGAAAAGGGAAGTCAACATGGTACACTACAAAAAAAATAAAATAGATATAAAAGTAGGTATTAACATATATTGAGTTATAAAAGCTAAAAAACTAACAAAGACCAAATAGCAAAATGACAGAAAAAGGTCATGCATGATAGGTAGATAAGGTAAATGTAGATGGATTAAATTATCCATTTGTAAGGCAAAAAGGATGAAAAAGCATGGCCCAAATATATGCTATTTACAAATGATTCAACTTAAATTCAAAGATACAAGTAAGTTGAAAGTGAAAGGATGGAAAAAATATATTTACAATGCAAATATTAATAAAAGAGAGTTGGGGTGGTTGTGCTACCAACAAATACAATGGATGTTAAGTTCAAAATTGTTTTAAGGAGAAATAAAGTCACTATATACTGCCTAAGGTGTCCATTCAACAAGAGGATATGACAATTATAAATGTTTATATAAGAGCAGAGTCCCAAAATACACGATGCAATTATTGATATATTTGAATGGAGAAATATATGTTTCCATATCACTAGTAGGGGAATTCAGTATACCACTGTCAATAATGAGTAAAACATCTAGAGAGAAGATCAGTAAGGAAATAGATGAGTTGAACAATGAAATAAATCAAGTAGAACTAACACATATATAGAACTATTCCAACTAACTGCACCAGAATATACTTTCTTTTCTAGTGCAGATTATTCATTTTCCATGATTGACCATATATTAGGTCACAAACATGTCAATAAAATTGAAAATATTAAAATTATACAAAGTATATACATCATCCACATTGGATAGAAGCTAGAAATCAATAACATGGAAAAATGGAAAGTTCAGAAATAAGTCAAAATAAACACCACGTTTCAAATATGAATGGGTTATAATAGAAAACACAAGGGAAAAAAACAAAATATCTTGAGGCAAAACAAAATGAAAATTGAAAATACAACAAACCAAAACTTACAGGGTGTAGCAAAGGGAGTGCTGAGAGGGAAAATTTATAGTCTAAATTCCTACATGAAAAAAGAAGAATGATATAAAAACAGAGCCTTAACTTCAAAACTGAAGAATCCAGAAAACAAAGGGGCAAACTGAACCCAAATTGTGCTGAAAGAAAACAATAAATACTAGAGATAAATAGAGAATAAAAAAACAATAGAAGGAATCAACAAAACCAACTCCTGTTTCCTGAAATAATCGATAAAGAAAACTTTACATAGACCAAAAATGAAAAAAAAAAAAAAAAAATTGAGAGGGTACAAATAACTGAAATCACAACTGAAAGTGGGGACATTACTATGACCCGACCCAAAAAGAAATAGAAGATCTCAAAACGCCAATAACAAGTAATAAGATTGAAACAATCAACAAAATCTTCCCAAGAAAGAAAAGTCCATGACCAGATGGCTTCACTGGTAAATTTTACCAAACATTCCAAAAAGAATTAATACCAGTGTTGCTCAACTATTTCAAAAATTCAAGAGGCAGGATTAATTCCTAACTCACTCTAATAGGCCAAAATCACTCTAATGCCAAAATCAGGTAGAGATATCAGCAGAAAAGAAAATTACAAACCAATATCCCTTATGACTGTAAATGCAAAATCCTCAACTAAGTAGTTACAAACTGATCCAACAGCACAAAAAAAGAATCATATCTCAGCTATACAGGAGCAGTTCAATGTAAGAAAAATAATGAATGTAAGAAACCACATTAATAGAATGAAGGAATAAAACCCACGTGAACATCCCAATTGACAGAATAAACATTTGATAAATCAAGCACCCGTTCTTGATAAACACTTAGAAAACTAGCAATGGAAAAAAGCATACAAAATATGACAATGGGCATAAATGAAAAACACATAGCTAACATCCTCTTCGATGGTGAAAGCTGAAAGCATTCCTGCTAAAATCAGGAACAAGACATGGGTGCCCACTGTTACCACTGCTATTCAACACTGTGCTGGAAGAATCGAATTGAGAGTTCAGAAATAAACCCTCACATCTATGTCCAGTTAGATCTTTGACAAGGGTGCTTGTCAAATTGGGATAGAATAGTATCTGTAACAAATGGTATTGGGAAAACTGGATATGCATGTGCAAAAGATGAAGGTGGACCTTCACATAGCTCCATATACAAAAATCAACTCAAAATTCATCAAAGTGAGTTAGGAGAGGTCATCAAAGATGATATTTGGCTGAATCCATTACAGTATTATTTGGTTCCTGATACAGATAATGAAGACGGGGAAGGAGAAGAAGAAGATTATGATGATGATGATGAAGAAGAAGGACTGAAAGATATTGATGAAGAAGACAAGGAGATGAAGATGATGAGGGAGAGGAAGGAGAAGAGGATGAAGGAGAAGATGAATAATAGAACACTGATGGATTCCAACCTTCCCTTTTAATTTTCTCCAGACCCTGGGAGCAAGTTGCAGTCTTTTTTTCCTTCTTGTGCTCAGTCACCCTGTTTGTGAAATCTCTTTTCCCTTCTTTGCACAATGGTACTCAACTTATTTTGGGGGAAATATCTTGCACAGAATACAGTGGGAAAAGAATCCCTACCCATATCTGTTCCAAATTCATTTTTATTCCTTCCTGTCTCAACAAAAAAACTTTATGGAATTAACACACCACTGTTCTCTGTGGGAAAAAAGAAAAACCTTCTGCTTCCTTCACTCTGCTAGAAGCTGGAGGGTGCTAGACCCCTGTGCAGTAGTGCATTGAATTCTAGAGTAGAGATAAACATATTTTCTTCCATTATTTAGGTAGTCTTTTTACTTTATAGATTAAGTCCATTGATACACATTTTTAATTTTGATGTAGTCAAGATATCTATTTTTTTTCTTTCATTGCTTTTGCTTTTGGTGTAGAGTCCTTGAAAAGATTGCCTGTCATGAGGTCCTGATGATGCTTCCTTAGGTTTTTGATGGATGAATACAATTTTATTATAATTTATTGTGAAAAAGCTAATTGAAAGCAGCAAATTTTGTGGGCAAATTAATCCCAAATTAGAATGACCATTGAAGGAAAGATATCATTGAGCTATTCAAAAATTAAATGTTTAAATGAAGTTGCACAGAAAATTGATTGACTAATTCTGCCTTGGTAAGGTAGATAGTGGGTTTAAAAAATGTGATATTTAAATCAGGCAATTAGAGGGCTCAGGAGAAGCATGTAAATCTTGTAACAAGAAGGCTTTAGGAAGCAGAATAAAGCAGTAAGGAAGCTTCAGGTGTGGGTGGATATATTAAGTTTTAAAACAATTCTGTTCACACACACTTAGACTTCAATCTCAGTGTGCTTTGTGTGCAAAGAATTGTCCTCTACCAGGCCATTCAGGACTGACTGGAGATTAGTCTTAAGATAAAGGTTTAAAAGGCACCAAAGTCCACTATTGAAGTAATGAAAATTAAGCTATTTTTCATCCTATGCGTAATGTTAATTATGATTATTACATCACACTTCTGTTTGAAGGATTGCATGATTTGTATAGAAAAATTAGCCTGGGAGTTAGTGGGTATTCAACAAAATACAAGACTTATTTATAACACCACAATTTTTGGCCAGCCTACATTACTAGGAAATAAAAGCAGAAAGCATTTCAGAGTAAAGCAATTCAGTATTTCAGGTGGAAGCACTCTCAAGAAATAAATTTTAAATATATTTAAGAAGCTGTATTGCTTGCTAATGATTTAATTAAAAAAAAAAAAGCAACACAATGATAGTATTACCTGGGGATTCAGGAATCAGGGGCCAATGGTTCAAATGCATATAATTGTTAGAAATTTCGGGGTGCACAGTCATAGAGGGCACAGAGACCAGTCGAAAAGTTAATTCGGACATCAGCATGGTAGGTGTCTGAAGTAAACCTTCACCCCGCTCGAGACAAAGGGAGAGCTGTATTTATGCTTTTCTTTTGGGAGTGGTCAGTCAGGATGGACAGGGGTCAGTGGTGATTGGACCCAGGGGTCTGTCAGGGTGGGAATTAAGAAGGAATGGCATTGAGCCAATGGAGAAGTGGGTAGTGGGTCTTTTGCCCTTTTAAGGATTGGAATGTATATAGCTGGGGAAGGGGGTTCTGGGCAGGAAGCAGTGGCTGCAGTATGTAATTCTGACCACCAGGAAGTTTAGCACAAAATGGCTTGTCCAATGTGCTGTTTGTGAAAGCCTATATTTGCTGTGGAATTTTCCAACAATAATAAGAGATTATTTGTCTTAGACCAACTGAAGTACCAGAGAGAACATTTGATGACACTTTAATTTGGACCTTGCATGTCAAGAAGTGGGAGTGGGCAATCTTACTTTAAAGATGCTAGATACTTAATGGGAATTACAGAACATTCTCTATGGCAAGTGCATGGTAAATTACAGGCATTTTAAAAATGTTTAAACAAATGATTTAAGAGTAGCTCAAATGATAAATCAATGTTTTCACTTGGGCAGTATATTTAAAACAAACTAATCTTTAATGTAATATGACAGAATCCAACTTAGATTACTGTGTAAATGGAACCTTAGTGTATACTTTTCTCTGCTTGTCTCAAAATATTATCAGTTTTTAATCCTTTTTTATTTTATGTATTCAGAATATTTAATAGTTAGTTAATAACATGAAATCATTTCTTACACTTTGTCAACCAAATAATTGTTCACCTAATGGTCCAGGAAAAAAATCAACCATTTAAATAAATCTGTTTTCTTTTCTTAAATCAAATTTCTTACCCAAATTTTCAAGATCCAGTTCATGTTATGAACTCTACAAAAACTTTCTTTGACCTAATGCTTCCTCCCCAACTGCTCACATAGTATCCTGTCAACTTTATATTATATGTATCTTTATTCTCCACCTCTAAACAGCATTTTTATTTAAATCAAGACTCACAGTTTAGATAAAAGAAAAGGAGAAGAATATTGTGGCCTTTCCACTTATACTTCTGAAAGAAAAATAACATGAATTACTATGTGTCTATGAGAAAACTTTCTCAATTATATTTATTTGTTTCTTATTTTGATCAAGACACATAAAAGGATTTCAGGTTCTCACAATGGATTTTGAAAAACAGCTGGAAAAATATTCTTTGAAAGAGGATGAAGTGATGTTTCTTCTACAATTTTTGTTTCATATATATATAAGGTTTATAAATTTCTGAGAAGAATAAATGTATTGTGTACTATTTTTCTTCATATTTAACACTTAATAAGAGTTTCCCATTAGTTTTAGGAGTATCCCAAATTAATATGTTATTTTACAGATATGGATAAAACAGTTAAAGAATGCATTTATTTGTTGGTTTAAGTATGGAAATGCAATGTTTTACTATATTTGAAAATACTCAAAACATAAACATCTCTCATAGAACTCTCATATAGAAATAAAATATATCTAGTTTCTACAGAATATACTTTAAAGCAACAATTACAGATTTTCTAATAAATATTTCCAAAAATGATCAAGAATATGATGAATATATTCTGAAAAAATTTTAAACTGATTTGAATGGAATATGCATCTAATATGTATGGTAGTATGACAAAAAGTATATGGGACATTAGTTTTAAAGAAGTTGTAGAGGATAAAAATATTATTTATTATTTATATAGGAATGTAGTAAGCATTGCATTATATATTACATTAAATATAGTGGAAATGAAATAATATTTTATGATCATGATAAACTGGAATACTTAATAGACAAAAAGAGCAGTTGAAAAATTTAATTCCCTTTCATTCAGATATCCAGAAAAAAAAGAAACGAAATGGGGAAAAATAAATCTGTAATTGAGAATAAGAAGAAAATTAACATTGTGTAATGAAAATTTTTATACACAAATAAAGTTTGAAAAAAATAAAGGCTAAGGCAACTGGAATAAAAAAGAGGAAAAAACTTATTAGAAACTATGGTAAACTGACATTATTTGAGACTCCTTTGTTCATTTCCTTTATATAATGCAACAGTATATTCATTTCTTTGAGAAAGAGATAATCCTTTGTACCATATTCATGAAGGCTTTTTTCATTTGTTCATTCCTTAGGGTGTAAATGAAAAGTTTCAAAAGTAGGGCAACTGAGGTGTTGAGCACCGCAATTCTCTTGGAAAAAGAAATTCTTTGTTGGACTGAGGGTTTAACGTACATGAAGATGCAGCTGCCAGAAGAGAGGGAGATCACAATCATGTGGGAAGAACACGTGGAAAATGCCTTTCTCCTCTGATAAGTTGAAGGGAATCTTAGGATCGTCAATGCAATGTAGGTGTGTGATATTATCACCATTACCAATGTGACCACAAGTGTCACCATAGCAGAGATGAAAGCAATCATCTCTATGAGCCTGGTGTCTGAGCACCAGATCTGCAGGAAGGGATTAGTGTCACAATAGAAATAATCAGCAATGTTGGAGGCACAGAAGTCAACGTTTAGACCCAAGGTGAGTGGTGGAAAGATGGAAAAGAACCCAGCGAGCCAACAGCTGAGGACAAGGTGTACACAGACTTTGCTGTTCATGATGGTTGTGTAGTGCAGGGGCTTACAGATGGCAACATAGCGGTCATAGGACATGGCTACCAGCAGGTATAATTCAGATGCTCCAAGAAGGAAGGCAAAAAACAATTGTACTATACAGCAGTAATAGGAAATGGTTTTGTCCCCAGTTGCCATCATAACGAGGAATTTAGGGATGCATGTAGTAGTATAAGAGATTTCTAACAGAAAAATTCCAAAGGAACAAGTATATGGGTGTCTTGAGGTGAATATCCAGCAGGGTGAGTGTGATGATGATTAGATTGCCAGTGAGGTTGAGTAAGTATGAGAAGCAGGAAGATAAACAACACAGCTTTCAATTGTGGGTCATCAGTCAAACCTGCCAAGACAAACAGAGTCACTCTTGCATGGTTCCTCATTACTGTTCTCTGACCATCTTAAGCCTAAAATGAAATAAAATGATATTTTATAAATTTATGGGAATGAGTTTAAGAATGAAAGAAAGATTAAAATTGTGTAAGTAAATAAGTAAGGAAAGATGTAATAATGGAGAAAACACTTAACACTGAATGTATTTCTAAAGCATACCTCTTTGCTCTTTGTCTGAATTATACACTAAAAACATTAGCAATTTTGAAGTCAAATACCCTAAAACAGAAGAAAAGTAATTTAATAAATTTCAAACACAATGTGTAGTAGGGTTCATGTTGAGACAAATTTAGGGGGCATACATGGACCATAAAAATAGGGATATTCAAAAATATAGTTAACAGGCAATTAAAGATAAAGCAATAATAAAGTCAGCTTGAGCACAAAATAGTTGCCAAACATTATGATCAAAGTTTCATGCCTATTATATGAGAGATACAGTGAGGAGAAAAATAAAGCATACACACAAGGAATTCCAGCATGCATAATTAGTAAACAGCAGAGCAAATATTCAGATTCAGAGTCCCTTTTCAGGTAGTATGACTTTAAAATTTCAAAGTTACATATAAGCACATTTATAACACATTTCTTTTCAAAAACAATGTCAGTGTTATCTCTAGGGATAAATTCCTTCTTAGATGTTTTCATCATGAAAACGTAAAATGATGAAGTTTCATTTTAATGGACATTATGTAAGATAGTGTGTTCTGCCTCGAGAATATCAAAAGAATTGTTTTTAACTCCTAAAACTTAAATTATTATTTAGAAGACAGAACACATAAACTAAAAGGACCATATAAAGAAGCAAAAGCTAATTCACAAATGAGAGGTTTTCTAACATTATCTGTATGTGTTCACAGAAGGATGCATCAGAGAAGGTGGATTCTAAGATGGAGCCCTGAGGGAGATAAGAGTGGGGACAGGAATTCCAGGGAGAGGATGCTCCCTAAGCAGAAGCAAGGTGAAAGACACTGACATGATTTGGTTGCAACCAATGATGAGAGTTCTCTTACCAAAGTCATCTGTGATAAAAATGTAAACATACACTAATGGAAAGAAATGTCTCTCTGCTCTCCCACCAGACTTGCTGGTTTATTATTCTGGGGCATTCAGATAATTGTGATGCAATCTACTATATTTTTTCTCATTTAAACATTACCAGTGGTGACACTGATAATAATTCATACATATAAAACTTCTAAACAAGAATTTCATTGTATCAACCCATTTTTTTCTCCAACTGCAATAACCACACCAATTATCCCCACAATACAAACTGTACAAGCACCAACAAAATTCACATTATGAAATCATTAGAACTTCTCATATCAAATGCAATTATACTTACTTGTCTTAGACGTGGTGAACATCAGATAAATACTAAAAATTACAAACTTTTCAATTCTTAATCTTATATTTTCCATCTCTTATTTTTATCCACAAATCAATTTGCAAAAGGTAGAATAAAAGAAGGCTAACATTTTAATAGTGAAAAAAAATGAGTTATAGTTTTATCTAATGGGAAAAATTATCTTTAAATTAAAAAATTAGTTGTTTTTTTTTAATTTGGCATCCTAAAGCAACCTACCAAATACACTTAATATCCTAAACAGCTTTCTTTAATAAGGACAAATACAGATTTATTCCAGCAAAACATGTTGTTCTTTAATACTTAACTTTTTTATTATTCTGTTGAGCAGCGAACACTGATGCCACATTCTCTCTCCCATGTTCTTCACTTTACCCCATAATCTATGATTATTTTCAATGACAGTTTTCAAAATATTATGTTTCACCACTTGGTTGCAGATTATCCAGCTCATCTATTAAATTTTTCCCTATACTAAGTTTACTTATTTTAAGTATTGTACACTCTTGCAAATATTTCATACAGTGTCATAGGAAAAGTAATCCTCTCTTGATCCCACGGAATATTTATGCTTTCTGTACCCTGAAGGAAAATATCTAACAAGAATGAAGAATCCTCAGAGGGAAAATGAGATCCCAAATCACCATTTCCCATCAGCTCACCAATTTGTATTTTATGAAAATATTTTCTGCAAGCATTAAAATAAAAGAAAGAAAGAAATAGAGAAAAAAAGAAAGTTAGCCCCTTACTATTTTAATTATGTCTACAGAGAGTTTAGTATACTTTACCCTACTCTATTTGATCATCCTAATGCAGATACATGATTTGAAATCCCAGACATGTAGATAAGTATCCAGAAGCAGAAAGAAGGAAAAGTATGTTAAGTGTGAATATAAGTTAGAAAATATTGCTTGTCATAACCAAATTTGTAACTCAAGTGAAATGTGTCATCACCAATTCTCTAGAAACACTTAAATGTTTTGTAGCTTCCTTAACTTTCAAAAGTAGTGTTGTTAACTTGGGTCATTTCATTATGATGAGGCCAGGAGGGTTTCACCATTTTAAACTTACTATTTGTGTCCTTTGAAATGAGTAAGGATCTTGGGTGGAGAAACTTTCAGGCTATTCAAATAGCCTATTACTCCTCATACTTTCACACAAGAGTTTTAGCATCCACTGATGATTCTTACAAGAATCAATTATTATTATCATTAAGGTTCCATAACAGTAATTCCCAAATTCTTTCATTTTTTCTCTATATTTATTGGTTGGTTTCTAGTATGAAGATGAGCTTTTATGTATGTATGTATGTATGTAAATTTGGGCTCAATGATTCTTATTGTAGTCAATGGTTTACAATCCTGCACTATTATTGCTCATCTTCATGCTAACATTGTCTCAGATTTGAGATAGTTTGAGTTCAGTGAGAGTTTATTCAAACTAATTCCCGTGCCTTTTAATATGCCCTTAGCATTATTTGAACACCTCCTTACTTTCTAGATGCTGGTGCAGTTACGGCTGCCTAGGATGACACAAAAGCAGTTACTTTCCACAGGACAAAGTAGGAGGAGCAGGCCCTGAGAGAGGTGAAGGGAGCTGCTGAGCTGTCCTGCTTCTCTACCCTCAGAGCCTGGCTCTACATTTGAATTACAGGTTCCTGCCACCCAGACCCACACCAGCTGGTACCTCTGGCAGAAGGAGGGAGTGAAAGGACTTCACAGAACCCTGGGTTTTGTGGCCAAGAAATTCCCAGATGCAGCCAATGCTATTCTGTCTTTTAGAGGCAACTTCTGGCATGCTTTTGGGTCTTGGTGGAAACAGAAAGGATTACTGAGAGTGCTCAGATCCTCCTGAGGAAAGAAATCCCCATGATGTACTGAGTCCTGGGAAATCAGAGCACTCGCCAGGCAGTGCCCAACAACAGAACATCATCAAATGGAAGTGGTACATTCAGGATCACAATTGTCTGGGCCCCAAGGAGTGACACATGAGTGAAAGAGTGGCGGAAGTACCCCTGTTGCAACACCAGATGTGGGTCCTCCCCTCCCTGCAGTGGCATCTTGAAGACTCCAAATTAAGGATGCCCCACCAGATGCTCAGTGCCGGTTCACAGATGAATCAGCCAAGCTGAAGTCTTCTGATGTACATTGGGCAGCAGCTGCTGTTCCCCTCAGGCAGATTATATTCCACCTCTGGCACCGGAAAATGTGCCCAATGGGCTGAACTGCGAGTGGGCCTCTTAACTTCTCAACACGTAGACCCAAGCACCCTCATACTTGTTAACAGCTAATGGCTTATCTGGATGGTCAGGTTTATAGAGGAAACACAACTGGAGAATAAAAGGTTCATGGATGTTGGGAAGAGACCTATGGAAACAACTGGTGGCATGGAAATCCACCATCTATGTCACCCATGTTGATGGACGTGGCAAAGGCACATATCACGATGAACAACATTGTAGCGATAAAGGATGTGCTGAGCTGCTTTTTGCCTTTGATGAGGCCGTGCTCCTCATGAGAGAGAGGCAGAGCCCTACCCAGAGGAGGACAATGATAAGCTTACCCTCGGGAACTCCATGAAATAGGTGAATTTCCCAGGGCTGCTTCCTCCCCTGCGTGGATCTATCACAAAACAACAAATTCTGACACCTTGAAATTTTGAAGCTACATAATATTAATGCTAAATAGGTTTTGCTGAGTCAAGAATGTATATGAAAGCCTTACAGAATCTGTTAAATTAAATAAAAAGTGTATGGCTAACTGGCCACTTAAGGAAATTATATGAAACATTTAACATATTCGATCAACACCCCCCCCCCCCAAAGTTGGATATACTAGTTTTCCATTACTGAATAACAATTACTACCCATTTGGTAGCTTAAAAAATACACATTTACAATATCTCTGTTAATGTGGGTCAGGAGTCTGGGCACAGCTTACATAGGTCCCCTTCTCAGGGCACATGATAGTACCAAGTTGTTGGCCATTCTCTGTTCTCATCTGGAGGCTCTCCTGGGGAAGAACCCACTTCCAAGCTCATGCAGGTGTTCGGCAGGACGAATTTCATTGTGGATATAATACTGAGGGGGCTGGATTTTGTTAGCTTTCAGCCAAAGGCAAGCCACAGGTCCTAGAGGCTATCCACGGTCCTTGAGATCACCCACACTTCTTTGCCACATGGAATTCTCCAACATTTCCAACTACCGCAATTTCCTTTAAGGAGAATCTCTAGTTCCCTTCTTTTAAAAGGAAGTTTTATACAAGGTAGCAGAATCACATCCTATCCCCCTTGAATAAGAAGATGACCTAATCACAAACGGGTAGCTCATCACTATTGTCATATACAATTGGTTGAAAGCAATCAAGTCCCCTTGCCTGTAGTCAAGGGGAGGAAATTACACAAAGTGTGGACACCAGGAGGTGAAAGAACATTGGTGGTCACCTTAAGATCTCTTGGTCACCACAGTAAAAAGCAACAGAAAAAAACAAAAAACAAAAAGTATTAAGGGGCAAAGAAATGTTAAGATGCTGGATTTAAACTCAACTATGTAAAAATTACTCTAAATTTAAATGGACTGAACATCACAATTAAAACGATGGATATGCAAAACAACTTGGATGCATCTCAGACACTGTACCTAATTAAAGATACTGGCCATGCAAAAAAAAAAGTATAAAATACATGATCCCATTTATATTAAAATCTAGCACAGACATAACTAGTCTATATTAAAAAAAAAATTCAGTGGTTTGTTTGGGAAGGAATGGCAGGGAGGCTGATTTCCAAAAGGCATGATGAACTTTTCTGGAAAGAAGGAAATATATCTTTATTGAGGTGGGGGATTAGTGGGTACACCCATTTGTCATATTGAAGAAACTTCACACTTAAAATATATGAATTTTATTGCATTCATGTTATAACTTAATAGTGTTGTCATAAAATGCATATTATTAGCTATTCAATAGTTATTCCTATGGAAAATTATTTCAGAATATTCACTTTGTGCCAAGTTCTGTTCTGTGCAAAAGTGATAAACACTAAAATAGGCATATAAATCACCTGTTCTAATAGGACTTAGTTTCTACTGATGATAATGAAGTAATAAATAGATGAATAAAGACATAAAAATAACACAAAGTGTTGGTTGTTGTTAGGAGAATTGAAATAGGGTGTTATGATGGAGAATAACACTAGATTTTATATTGGTGGGTAAGGAACCAATCTGCAAAAGCGATTTTAGCTGAGTTTTGAATCAAAAGTAGTAAACATTCATGGGAAGTTTACTGAAAAGGGGGAACCAGGAAAAGAGACGTACAAGTTGAAAACTCAATGTACATTATTAATTTCAAATTTTCATTTTCATATTTTATTTTGTAAATATTATCTGATTTTGGATCTTGAGTATACAGATTGTAAATATAGTTCTTGTATTTGCACTAATTCTGATTCTTTGGCTGTATAGCCCTAGTAGTGCAATGCAGACATTATTTAAAACTGTGAGTGAACAAGGTAAAATAATAAAGGTACAACCAGTGAGGGGACAAAATAAGCTTTTTGAAGAAAGGTGGGAAAACCAGTGTGGATACAGCATAATGTAGGAAAGGGAGAATATTAAGAACTTAAATCAAAGAGGTAAGCAGAAGCAAGTTCCAATCAGAATTTTTCAACCAATGTAATCAGTTAGAAAGATCACTAGTGGTGAAATGCTTAGTGTTTCAAAGCAGGATAACAATAAAGAATCTTTTGTATTAATTCAATCAAGAGATGATTGACGTTAGATCTAGGATTCCAAATAGATTTAAAAGTGGAATAAGTAACCTGGAGAATTAGGTGGGGGGATTAAGAGTGAAACAAATGTTTTTCTAAGTTTTCTTTTTTTGAGTAAAGGATGATGGTTCCACTTTCAGAAATATGAAAGAGTAGGTAAAGCCTAAATTTTTGGCTGACAGAATTTCTATGATCTTCTTTTGTCTGACAGGCAATGTCTTTGGTTATTTCAAATATAGTTTTAATATATTTGCACATGTACAGCACACATATATACACATGCATCTATACATACATACATACATTCACACATGCATAATTTGGATTTAGATATGGTCCATCATTAGGTAAAGTTGACGGAGTGCAAAAAGAAGTATTCAGGTGGAATCTTGGGAATTTTAATATTTATGAATAAATTATAGGGGAAACAGAAAAACTAATTTGAAATTTCCTTGCAAATACACTTAGAGAAAACCAGATAACTATATATCATTGATCCAAGGCAAAGATGTTACACTAAATAGGAGTCTGTGTTCAATTGTAGTGAGTATTGCTGAGATTAATTATGAGGAAAGTAATAACAAAATTCATAGATTTGAAAACATGAACAGTGAAAAAGAACGGTAGTGAATTGATAGGTGTTTATAAATAAGCTAAAGAAGAACTCTGTGTAATGGCTCTGTGTGGTGTTTCCTAGTTCACAGCAGCCTTGTCCATTAGAAAAGCTTGCTGGCACCAAGCTCAAGTATCAGTATATCTAATTGTATTAGAAATAGCCCAAATAAGCCATTTTTAATCATTTTTTTCTGCTGTGAAAGACTTCCCCCTCATGCAAATTTGTCAAATATTGCCTCCAATATTGGCAGTTTGTGTCTTATTGCCATCTAATCTAATCCTCAAATTCAAAATCGCTATCATGATTACAGACCAATAAGGGAAGAGTGTGGGGATAATGTGAAATTAAAAAGTAACAGTAGAAATAACAGCCAAATATAGGCAATGGTTGCTGCTTTCCAAATTTAGATTTTAAAAAACATGGAAGAAAGCACATTTCTTAGGAATAGAATATTTCAAGTTTTTTGATCAAAATGAAAAATCTAATTTAGTTTTCAGTAAAATATATTGTGAAGGAGATATGAAAATCATTAAAATAAAAAGCAATTAATAAGAAAAGAGGGCATCTCTAACTATAAACTACAAATTATGACCAGCATATTACCAATGAATAGTGATTTATTTGAATATCTGAATATAGTGATATAGACATATTTCGGAGAAAGGGAACAGTAAAAACAGCATATAAACTTAAAATTTAGGAAAGTGCATTTTGAAATGTTCAGTTAAGGACTAGATGTCAGCCTGGAACTTATTCTAATAGGAGAATGATTTATACTTTTAGAGACTTTAATCAGAAAAATGCCAATATGTTTAAACCTCTAATTATATTTTAGCTTAGTTAAAATATTGATGTTGCACTTTCAAAATATTAGAAGCAACAATTTTTATTTAGAGGAGAAGAAATTTTATGGTACTGTGGAATTGGCAAAAATTTGAGATATGTTTTCTGAGATAGGGCATGAAAATTTCAATTTATCTCTTTTCAATGAAAAATAAGTGTCTTTCAATCTTGGGTATATTATTTAAATTTTAGAAGACCAACTTGGATAAAGAAAGCAAATACATACCCATAAATCGGTGGGGAAGTGCATATCTATTAGAATTTTTTAATAAAAGTAATTTCAAACAGCAAATTTTATGGGTAAATCAACTGGAAAATTAGAATGATTATGGAATGGTAGATAACCTGGACTTTTTTAAAAAACAAAAGTAATACAAATGAAGTTGTACAGAAAATTGAGCGGCTATCTTTGCCTTGAAAAGACAGATAATGTTATTAAGACAGGTTATATTTAAATTAAGTACTTGGAGGGTTCAGGATAAGTCTATTAATCTTGTAACAAGAAGGAATGAAGAACAGAAAGGAGCAGTATTGGAGCTTCAGATATGAATGGTTGCATAAAGTTATAAATCAATACTTCATATTCCCTCAGCTTGAACTCAGTATGCTTTGTAGGGAAAAAAAGGAAGAAAGGAGGGAGGGAAGAAGATTTTCCTCTACCATGCAGTGAGGAATAACTGGAGTGTAAACTTAAGTTAAAAGATATCACGGTCTCCTACTGGACTAAAGAAAACTAAGCTTACTGAGTTTGAATTTGACTATTCGTTTCAGATCTTAGTCATTTGAAATTTTCTTAACTCCTCTGAGCTCCCTTGTGATCCCATGCATACTGCTAATTGTAAATTTTATGTTTCACTGCTGTTTAAAAAATTATGTGATTTACATAAACACTTAGCAGTGTTTAGAATTTTGTGGTTATTTCACAAAATATAGGTCTTATTTTACTATCACAATTGTCCATCCTACCTCAAAGTGCAGAAAAGCAGAAAGCATTTCAGCAGAAAGCATTTCAGGTGGAATTTCCTCAAGAACAAAGTTATACACATATATAAGAGTTGTGTTGATGTTAAAGACCTAATTTTAATAACAAAAGAAAATCAGCAGTAGTAAACGACCTGGGGAATCAGAACACAGAGGTCAATATTGATGGTTCTAATGGTTGTAAATGTGAGACTGTGTGTCACAGACGGAGAGAAGTACCAGAGAGAACAAATGATGGACCTTTAGTTCTGCCTGGGAGTGGGAAGAAGTGGGAATGGCAAGTCTTAGTTTAAGCCTGTTGGACCCTTATCAAGAGCTACAGGGCATCCTCTATGGTGAATAACTTGTAGATGATGGACATTTTAAAAAGGCATAAATAAACCATTTCAGAATAGTTCAATGATAAATTCATGGTTTCATTTGGGTAGGTAAAGCAAACTCATTCTGATTGGCACATAACAGAATCAGCTCTACTCAGAATATTAAGAGCCATAGTTTTTACTTTTATTCATTTTAGCAAAATGAGAGAGATATATACATACATATTATTATTTATGCTGTTAAAATTTAGCTAATGCCAAATTTCACTAATGCTAAATAATGCTCTAAGATTATTAGGTCTGTATACTCAAAATGCAAAAAAGTGACCAAAAGAAAAATGTGACCATCTATTTAAATAAGCATTTCTTCTTGAAGTCATATTATAAACCCAAAAATATATTTTACAGTTCCCATCATTGCATATATTGTGGAGAAAATTGTGTAATTGTGCCATCAATTTGTTGCTAAATTTATTTTCCTCCCTGGTTCTATTTTGTTTTGCTGCTTCAGATAGTATTTTGGAAAGATATTTCTTTTTTCACATCAAGACACATTCTTAAAAATAAAAAGAACAGGTAAACAATATCATAGCCTATTACACCCATACTCCCAACACACATATTTCATGAAATACCATGTTTGTATTTGAAAGCCTTTCTATTTCACTTGTAAAATTCTTGTCATGTCAAATAAATGGATTTCAGAGCCCCCTAACAGATTTTGGCAAACCATTAGAAAATATTTCCTTAAGATCTCAATTAACTTCTACAATTTTGAATTCACAAATAATTAAGGAGAACAATAAATACAGTGAGAAATATTATTTCATCTTGTAAAACTTTCATTTACCATGCAGTTTCAAGTAAGCTTCAGAAAAATCCTAAATTAATTGGAGAGTTTTTTCCTGGTATGGAAAGACTAATTATAATTGGATTTTATTATTATAATTTGTAAATAAGCTATTAAGATAAATTGTCTCTCAACTACACTTCAAATACTTATTAAAATAAATATCTTTCATATAAAAACTAAATAGTTTCTGTAAACTGTACTTTGAGCAACATTCACAGATTTTGAAATACACAAACATTTCCAAAGATGACTATCAATATTGATGGCTAATTATCTCCATCAATATAAAAATTTTTCTTTAAATATAATATGCACCAATTAATTTGTATCAGAACAAAGATATCAAGAAATATTAGTCTAAATGTGTTGTCACTGATTGCAAGTAATAGTATATTAAGTACAGAATAGTATAATAAATTTTGCATAATGTGATATATTAAATATTATTTAAATGAAACAAAATTTTAAGTCTTGATTAACAAGATATAACTAAAGACAGAAGAGACAGATTGAAAAACTTAGGTTCATTTCCTACAGATATCTAAGGGCAGGAAGTGAAATGAGAAAAGGAATAGCTAAAAGAGATGAAAAGGAAAATTTCTTTGGAACAAAGACTTCAAAAATAAAGCATGAAAAGAGACAAATTGAATATCAAAGAAATGGAAGAAGAAGAAAATGATGCAATCTATGTACTGTAAGCTACTAAAAAAATTGTTATTATTTAGGACCCCTTTTCCATATCCTTTCTATATGCAACAGAACATTCATTCTTTTGACAAAGAGGCAATCCTTTGTAACATATGCACAAAGGCTTTTTTCACTTGTTGGTTCCTTAGGGTGTAGATGAAAGGGTTCAAAAGTGGAGCAACTGAGATATTGAGCACTGCAATTCCCTTAGAAAAAGAAATTCTTTGTTTAACTGATGGTTTAACATACATGATGATGCAGCTGCCATAAGAGAGGGAGATCACAATCATGTGGGAAGAACATGTGGAAAATGCCTTTCTCCTCTGATTAGCTGAAGGGATTTTTTGAATTGCCAGTGTAATGTAAGTATATGATATTATCACCATTACCAATGTGACCACAAGTGTCATTGAAGCTGAGAGGAAACCCATTGTCTCGATGAGCCTTGTATCTGAGCAGGCGATCTGCAGGAGGGGAGTAGTGTCACAACAGAAATGATCAACAATGTTGGAGGCACAAAAATCAAGGTTTAGACCCATGATAAGAGGTGGAAAGATGGTAAAAAACCCAGAGAACCAACAACTGAGGACAAGCTGTGTGCAGATTTTGCTGTTCATGATGGTTGTGTAGTGCAGGGGCTTACAGATGGCAACATAGCGGTCATAGGACATGGCTGCCAGCAGGTAAAATTCAGATGCTCCAAGAAGGAAGGTAAAAAACAATTGTATTACACAGCAGTTATAGGATATGGTTTTGTCCCCAGTTGCCATCATAACTAGTAATTTAGGGATGCATGTAGTAGTATACAAGATTTCTAAGAGGGAAAAATTTCGAAGGAAAAAATACATGGGAGTCTTGAGGTGAGTGTCCATCAGGGTGAGTGTGATGATGATTAGATTGCCAGTGATGCTGAGCAAGTAGGTGAGAAGCAGGAAGATAAATAACACAACTTTCAATTGTGGGTCATCAGTCAAACCTGCTAGGATAAACATGGTTACTCTTGTCTGGTTCCCCATTACTGTTCTGACATTTAGAAAGTCTGAATAGAAAAATGAAAAAAATTAAAATAAAATAATGCTTGATGATCCCAATGGAAAGATAACAGTGTTAACTAATTTAACTAATATCTAATCTAAAGTTAGGAAATCAGTATTTCAGAAAGTATAATACAATACTCATTCATGATTTTACAGATTTTTAAGCTGCCAAAAATAAACATTATGCATTTCCAGAGTAAGTTGACATAGAATTAAAACATTAGAATGTATACTCTAACAAGATAATAATTCTTAAGAATAGCAACTGTTCATTATTTTATGATATTGAATTAGAATGCTTAAAAGTCTTGGAAAATGCAACTTTTGCCTGGAAGATACACAGGTGTTGAGATGATATGTCATTTCTTGATCTAATACCAAAATTACATGTGTAATTTTAAGTGTATCAGTTTACTGTTATCATATAAAACACACATCCAGATGTAGAAACCCTACACTTCTCAATACTTAGAGTATGGAACCCTTTACTATTTTACTCCGTGTATCAAAATTCAACTTCCCTCATTCTTGTCTGATTGGTTTTGTTCATGGCTGATCAGGTTAGAATTAAAAACTGCCAGTGTAAGACAGAGGACAATTCCATTTGCTTTTCTTGTTAGGATTCTCATCCCTCACCTCTGTTGCCACTCATCACAGATACCACTTACTACCCAACACACCTTCACTATGATCAGGTGGTAATGCTGATATGCAGAGCAGGACACAATATTTTTCCAGCTGGTGAAGGTTTTGAGAATGGATAGGGTCAAGTAAAGAGAAAGAGATGATAAAGAGATACAGAAGCAGATAAATTTCAAAGCAAGTTTAGGAAATGTTATGAGGAGGTAAAAGAAAAGTGAAGAGAATGTTAAAGGGTTATGTAAACTCAAAGAAAAATAATAGGGTGTTTTGAGATTGAGTTAGTTTATTAGGTGAATGAGCTCAAGAAAAATAAAAATTTTTAAATTTAAAAATTAATTAAGTAAATAATTAATGAGCAAAGTATTTAATAAGGAATATACTTATATACTTAATACATACCACTTCACTCACTTTCGGACATACAGACTAAAAATATGACTCATTTTAAAATCAGCAAGATCTAAAGGAAAAAAGAGAGAGAGAGTTTGGTAAATTACAAACTCACAATTATTGGTGGGATTGGTGTTGAGATAAATTTTAGCTGGACTATATTGCCCTATCTCAATAAGAACACAGTTGACTGGTGAATGAGCAAGTAAGAAATGATAAAAATACTAAATAGCTGGATCTATGTTATGTAGATAGACAAGCACTATGTATACGACAAACACTGTTCTCAACTTTTGCATATGTTATATGAGACACAGAGAGATTAAAAATAGAAAGCAAAAATGTACACAAATATCCCCAATGATGATTATAAAATATTGAAACCAGAATTTCATCATATCAAACCACTGCTTTATCCAACTTCAACAATTACATGTACGACCTATCACCCCAAAAAAAGCTGTGAAAAAAAACAACAGAAATCATATAATGAAGTTACTAGAACTCAGGTAATAGATGCAGCTATAATTAGTTTTGTTAGTTATCTTTAATATTAGATAAATATTAACAACTTGAAGTCTCTTCATTTGTAAGTCATTATTACATCTATTTAAAGTTTTACTCAGTTCCAAATTGAAGTGTAGAAGATGGTAAAAAGGATATTTAATGGAAACAGAAGAGTAAAATTATATTAAAATTTATCTAATGAGAAAAATTATCTGTAATTTTAGAAAGACTATTATTTTCAACATTTAGAGTCATAACGCAATCTGCCAAATACAAAATTCCAAATAGCTTTATTTAATAAGGTAGGTATGCAGATTTCTTCAGGCAGAACATTCTGTTCTTCAATACTCAACTCATTTATCATCCTAGTGAACAGAGCACACTGATGCTCCATTCCTTTCTCCAAGCACTTCACTCCAACCCAAAATATATGAATCATTTAAATAATATTCTTAACAATTATGTTTGACTAATTATTTCATATTATCTAGGAAGTCTATCAGATTACCCCCTTACTGCAATTTACTTACATTAAGTATGACATGTAATCATCTCTTGATCCCATGGAGGATTTATGCTTTCTATACCCTGAAGGAAAATAGCTAACAAGAATGAAGAATTCTCAGAGTGAACTGAAATCCAAGAACACCACTTCTTAAGAAGTCACCAAATTGTATGTAATAGAAGTGTTTTCTGTAGACATGTAAAATAACACACACACACCACTTCTTTTAAATATGTCTCCAGAGAATTTACTATAGATTACCATAAAATGTGTTTCCTTACCACACATCCTAGTTTGAAATCCAGGTACATTGATAAGGATTTAGAAGCAAAAACAATAAAGATTATTTTAGATGAGAAAAAAAGTGAGACTGTAAGATGGAAAATATAATCCGTTGCAGATCAATTGACTGCAAACTGAAAGTGTCATTTTTCAATTCTCTAGGTACATTTTAGAATTTTGCATATTATATAAACTTCACCCTTTTCTGCAGATTTTCATTTCTGAAAACACACTTTGTATATTGCATGGTGGATCAGAAACTAGTAACCAACAGCCAGTAAACATTTTCCAATTCTCTTATATTAATACTACAGGTTCCTATTTATATGTGGCTACCCACATGAAGATCTCAATTATCAACTCCTATTCTTTGCTGCATGTTGTGTCCAGTTCTGGCCAATGGTACTCAATCAAAATTAAGTGTGCAATTTCTTGTCATTTTCTTTAATAATAGGGTTTTATCCTTCTCTCTTTTACATTTTCAGACTCTTCTAATGCAGATATGATGGCAAGCTCTGTTGAGTTACAAGAATGAACAAAACATCCTAGAGATAACAACTGAGCAAGAAAACAATCCTGTTCCTGACATCAAAGCATGATATACCAGAATACTAATTCCAATGAATTTAAGAAACAGTTCTGTCATACCAGCACGGATGATAAAATGGGTAAAAATAAACTCAAATCTTTTTTAAACCAATTTTCTACTTGCCTTTACTGTACCCTGCTCAATTTACGTTGTAACCAATAGAGCACTTTGATCAGAGGCAATTGCATGAAAGATACCCCCATAGAGGGGAATTTGGAATTGGTTATCTGATCCTGAGAGTGAGGTGATCATTAAAGGATGGGGTATCAATAGTCAGGACTGTGAGTTTTCCACCTTTAAATTATCACTTGTGGTCACTTAGAAAAAAGTTTATATTAAAGACTGTTCATTCTCAAACTGATTCTCAGAGGATATGTAAAAATATTATGAGATTGTGAAATAGGAGTGCTTGTAAAGTGAGATGACCAGTTCTAACAACATTGAGTACCTCAATGAAAGAAATGGCAATGTAGGCTTTAAATTCTTGGCCTCATTGTCAGCAAACCACAGATTTTCCATGACTGCCTCCAATAAATTTCTCTCCTTGTGCCCAAGTCTTGTGTAGCTGAAATAAGAAGCAATTTCTGATCTTGCTCTTTGTGACATAATAACATTGTTTGAATCCACACCATATCAGTTTTCATTGCAAAACTTTAATTGAAAATTATGTGAGAAGGGGACTAATTAGAAGACACATTTGTAATAGTTCAGGTAATTCAGATTAAACCAAATCCTGCAATCCCACTGGAACACATCTCCAGTAGAAGCTTTCTCTATTCCTCTATCAAGGGCAATGAGATTGGCTTCCATAAAGACTAATGGCCACAGTGGTAATACCTGTATTTAAAGAGTATCTCAAATATCCTCTTGTCCCATACATACAAAATTCATTGCCTCTATATTAATAATAGAGTCATAACAAAACAAGCCAAATGAGATTATTAAAGTAAACAATGGGAAGAGAAGACATATGCCAAAATTACTGTATTAAATTGCCAATTTATACTGACAAAAGCATGGGGAAATCGATTTCAAGGGTTATAGACCAGAGAGGAAGTAAACATTACTTTACATCTAGATGACTTTCATAAAGTATGTTTATCTTTATGAAATTAAATTTATTTATATAGGTGCAATTACCAGAGTTGATAGAGAAGAGATGTTCAAAAATCTGCTGCTGTAATTTCTGGTTTTAATGTTTGTTCCATTGGATAACTAAAATGTGACCTCCAAAGGAAATGTTAAATGAAGTTGAAATGTGATGAAAGATAATATAGAAGTTTTATCATGTACAATTCACTTATTGAATTCCTAGTTATGTCATAGTTCCTAGTTATACCTTTAGGTAAGCATCAGTAGCTTTGACAACTATTGCGGTAACTGATGGCCTGAAATGAAGGTGTGTTAAAACAGACTCTCCAATTTCATTTGAAGCAATTGACTCCTAGGGAGACATGGTCCGCAGAATATCATTGAACAGGCATGCACAAGGTTGATGTGGTATGTTTTACTCAAATTGGTGCATATAATTGAATGAATTCTAGTATAGGTTGAAGTAGGTCAGACTTCAGCTATCATGATTGGTTAGAACGTTAGAACCCAGCATGCAGTTATAGAGCTCAGCCAGATCAGAGATCCAGAACCCATGAGGAAGCCAGAACACATGAGGAAGAATGATGCATTGACTTCACCAATATGTAAATATTCCTGGCATCTTCCTCAAAAGGACACATGACCTTTTGCCTGGAGAAGTGTCCACAGAGGAGAGTAAAACCTGTAACTTTTGCAGAAATATTTGACCCAAGTCTGAGTTGCTGCCAAGGTAGCCAGCTATCTGAGCTGAGGAAAGGGGGGGGGGGGATGAAAGGTCAAGAGATGAGTGTAGATAATGCCATGATCTGTTTTAAAGTCAATGTAGTACAGGTGCCAGATTTCATAGAGTAAATATACTTAAGATCAAATACAAGATCATGGAGTACCCCTTGCTACCAAATAATAAAGCTAAGCATCATTATATTTCAAAGAGAACTACTGAGATTAGTACCATTGTTCAAGGCTTAATAAAAGATGCAGGAGGTGGTGATTTTGACATAAATGTTCAATTTAACCATTTGAATGTTGCCTAAGACAGATGGATTTTCTAAATGACAGTGAATTATTTATCAGCTGAATATGTGTATGTGTGTGTGTATATATATATATGGTGACATCAATGGCAACCTGCTTTGCAATAGATCATCTATTTATACCAGTATATTGCTACAAATTCTGGTACTAGGCAAAGAGGTGTTGATCTGTTAAGTGCATCTTTCATGCATTAATAGGTAATATCAGAAGTGGTTTGTTTTCCCCAGAAGGTACAATAATATGCTTTCAAATTCTTGTCATGAGTTATCTTACTAGGACTTTTACCTCTCAACATCCTACAAACATCAAAATGGTCCATTCAGTTGAGGGCATCATGAAGATAGGACCAGGTAAATAGGGAGAAGTTGGTATTGTCTATGCCTTGCCTTGTTAAGAAGCATGTTTGTCAGAGAATGGAAGATGTATGAGACAGCCTTCGTCAGCCAGCCACCATGGTAAAGTTTCTCAGGAGACAGTCTTTTGAACCATGTCAGCTTATTTCTTTCAAAAGGAAAGACAAGTTGTTCCATCTAAGAAAACTAAGAAAAGTGATTATGGCCTCTTTTGGACTTTGGTGGTAACATACACAAAATTTTCGTTTACCACTCCAAACCATTTAGTGAGAAAAATGACCAGATGCTATACTTTTATTGGCATCCAGAGGAAGAGAAGATTCTCCAGCCAGCCAGATTACAGTACCATAACTCTGATATGTGCTCTATAATAAGTGATAATGAATAATTAACAGAGTTATAACATAAGTATCTAAGGAATTAGAGCTATGCTGTCCAGTACAGTAGCTGCTAGTCATAGGTGATCACTGAGCACTTGAAAGGTGGCTAGTGTGACAGAGAAATTAATTTTTTCATTTATATAAAACAATAATTGAAATTGGAAAACTAAAGACACACTTTCCATTAAGCTCATTTTTATTATTTTGATAGCAGGACATTTCACTGCAACCTATACATTGTATAATATTTTATTGTTGTAATGCAGTATGACTGACAGAAGTGTGGTTCATTTCTAGTTTTACACATACACAGGTCAATAATCTCATCAGTGTCAAAGACTTCATTCACTGCAAATGATTTCTTTCACATATCAATGTAAAACTGGGAAGTGTCTCTTTGTATAGTCCATGAAGAAGGCATGATTTAGCATGTTATCTATATAATTTATGATTGATAATTTAATGGTAATATTTTAATCATATTTTAAAATCATTTTTTATCTTTTAAATTTAAAAAATGCATGTAACTATTTCAGAAATAATTGATATTCAGAAACTTGTTCTTCTACTGGAACAGTAAAGAAAAAAAGAAACTGGAAAAAATATTTCATAAAATTCATAATGTACTGCAAAACAAAACAAAAACCATTTACTTATTGTATCCAAATCAATTTAAAGATGACTAAATGGAAAATATACTCCACAGTCTCATGGCCTGGGTGAAAATACCAAAATCTCAGGTGAAAATCCTGATGAAGAGAAATAAACAAGATGTTAAGAACTTTACCAGGATTGAAATCTAGCCTTGATGTCGCATGCACTCTGATGGGATGAAGATTATCAGCCACCATTCTATTTGCCAAGCACTAAGACTGGTAAACATTCTATGCAGCCCCTAAAATTTTACATTCAAAGTATCTGTCATTAAATAAAACTAGTCACATCATAGGACAAGGACACATGATCAAGAACCTATTAAAAAACAGTGTAGGGAGAGAGAAAAGATGGCGGCATAGAGAGACATGGAAGACTGTTAGTCCCCCCAGGAACAATTCATAAATGACCAAAAAACTAGTAAATAACCAGGAATAACTGCAGGGAGACAAACGTGACTGTCTACTCATCAACCACCAACCTGAATTGGGAGGAATGCCCGAGATCGCAGCATAAAATCTGTAAGTAAAACTACAGACCCGCGCTGAGAGCCAAGAGCCGAGAGCCCCTTCCTCACAGAAGCCACGCGGTGCTAGAGAACAGCACTCTCCGAACAAGCTAGTGTACTGCAGCCCAGCTCCTTCTGGGATTTTAATGTTAACTGCTAAATAGACAGTGAATTCTCAACAAGCAGACAGAGGCTTTTGGGGACAACTGACCTTGGGAGAGTCAGGGGACATATCTGTCTCAGGATGAGAAGCCCAGAGGCTGACAGGTGAACCCAGGAGCTTTTCTGTCCCTTTTGCTGTCTGTGGAGAAAACTGCAGCAGCTTTCAGCCTGCAGCACTTTGCAGTAAAGAGAGACTCAGCTATTTTAAAATCAAAACACTTTGATCAGCAGAGTCAGAGAAAGAAAGAACTTCCTGATAGGCAGTGACCTCTTTGGAGGGGGCATAGCTTCCCAAAGGAAAGGGAGGGGCCCAGCTTTATTGCCCGCCTTTCTGGAACCAGACCCCAAAGACTGGGGGAGGAGAGCCACAGGCCACACCCCCTTACACAGGCGGTGACAGACTGTACCTGCCAAGCAGAAAAGCACAGGTGTATTAATCCTCTATAAGGAAAACCATCAGGGGAATCAGACACTGAATACTTCCTCCTTCTGTGACCTGAACCTGTTCTTGCCTGGGAAAACCTGACTGGGGTGGCCTAGGAGGTCAGATGCCTAGACAACAGAAAACTACAACTTACACTAACAAAAACGAAGCTATGACCCAGTCAAAGGAACAAATATACACTTCAACTGAGATACAGGAATTTAAACAACTAATGCTAAATCAATTCAAAAACTTTAGAGAATATTTCACAAAAGAGATAGAGGCTGTAAAGAAAACACTGGGCATGTATACGGCAGAAATTGAAATTTAAAAAAACAACTCATAGAATCTATGGAAATGAAAGGCACAGCACAAGAGATGAAAGACACAATGGAACCATACAACAGCAGACACCAAGAGGCAGAAGAAAACACTCAAGAACTGTAGAGCAAAACACCTGAAAGCCTACATGCAAACGAGCAGATGGAGAAAAGAATGAAAAAATATGAGCAACATCTCCGGGAACTTAAAGATGAAACAAAGTACAATAATGTACGTATCATTGGTGTCCCAGAAGAAGAAGAGAAGGGAAAAGGGGCAGAGGCAATAATAGAGGAAATAATCAATGAAAATTTCCCATCTCTTATGAAAGACATAAAATTACAGATTCAAGAAGTGTAGTGTACTCCAAACAGAATAGATATGAATAGGCCTACGCCAAGACACTTAATAATCAGATTATCAAATGTCAAAGACAAAAAGAGAATCCTGAAAGCAGCAAGATAAAAGCAATCATCACATACAAAGGAAGCTTAATAAGACTATGTGCAGATCTCTCAGCAGAAACCACGGAGACAAGAAGGAAGTGGTGTGATATATGTAAGACACTGAAAGAGAAAAACCTCCAACCAAAAATCCTATATCCAGCAAAGCTGTCCTTCAAATATGAGGGAGAGCTCAAAATATTTTCTGACAAACAGACAATGAGAGACTTTGTGAACAAGGCACCCACCCTACAGGAATTACTAAAGGGAGCACTACAGAGTGATAGGAGAAGATGGGAGTGTGTGGTTCAGAATACAATTTTGGGAGATGGTAGCACAGCAATGTAAGTACACTGAACAAACATAGCTATGTATACAGTTGAGAGAGGAAGGTTGGGAGCATGTGAGACACCAGAAGAAAGGAGGAAAGATAAAGAATGGGACTGTATAACTTGATGAAATCTAGAGTGTTCAACAATTGTGATAAAATGTACAGATATGTTCTTTTATGAGGGAGAACAAGCAAATGTCAACCTTGCAAGGTGTTAAAAATGGGGAGGCATTGGGGGAGGGATGCAATCAATATAAACTAGAGACTGTAACTAAAAAAAAAAAAAAAAAAAAAAACAGTGTAAATAGACCCAATGTTGTCTAGATATTAAGAGGACTGGAAAGGACTTTAAAATTATTATGAATAATATTTGTAATATGTAATTAAAAAGCAAAAAAATATGAAATGTGAAGCATTTACCAGAGATTTACCAATGCAAAAAAAATCTCAAATTTGTTATTAATTAGTTAGTTTTAATAGAAAATTAGACAAAGTGTAAGAGAATATCCACAGAGAATATACATGTTAAAATACAGAGAGAAATAAATTTTTTTATTTAGAGAAATTGTGTATTTATAGAACAATCATGCATAAAATATAGGATTCCCATATACCACTGTATTATTTACACCTTGCATTTTTATTGTACATTTGTTACAATTGATGAAAGAACATTTTTATGATTTTACTATTAACTGTTTGTCTTGTACAGTCCTATGTGGTTTTTTTAATTTTTATTCTAGTAATATATTTACAACCTAATATTTCACCTTTTAACTACATTCAAATATAAAATTCAGGGCTGTTAATTACATTCATAATATTTTGCTACCATCCCTACCAACCATCCATCCATCCATTTACAAAACTTTTCTATCAACTCAAATAGAAACTTTGTACAATTTAAGCATTATCTCTCCCATCCCTACCCCAAGCTCTGCCCCTGGTAACCTGTATTCTAGTTTCTAACGCTATGAATTTGCTTATTCTAATTATTTCATAACAGTGAGATCATACAATATTTATCCTTTGTGTCTGGCTTATTTCACTCATCCTGATGTCTTCAAGGTTCATTCATGTTGTTGCATATATCAGAAATTCATTCATTTTTGTGGCTGGATAATATTCCAATATATGTTTATACAAGATTTTATTTATCCATTCTCTGGTTGGCGAACACATGGGTTGCTTTCATCTTTTGGCAGTTTTGAATAATGCTGCTTTGAACATTGGTGTGCAACTATCCCTTCAAGTCCACGCTTTCAGTTCTTTGGGTTATATGCCCAGAAGTGGTACTGCTAGATCATATGGTAATTCCATACTTAACTTTCTTAGAAACTGCCAAACTATTCCACAGTATCTGAACAATTACACTTTCCCAAAAATGAACAAGTATTCCTATTTCTCCAAATCCTTTCAAACAAGTGTAATTTCCCATATTGTAAAAATATTAGTCATTCTAGTGGGTGTGAAATAGTATCTCATTGGGATTTTTTGTTTGCATTTCCCTGATGACTAATGATGTGAGCTATGATGTGTTTTAGGGTCATTTGCATATCTTCTTTGGAGAACTGTCTTTTCAATTGTTTTTGCCCATTTTATACTTGGGGTGTTTGTCTTTTTATTGTTGAGTTGTATGATTTCTTTATATGTTCTGAACATTATACACTTATCAGATACGTGGTTTCCAAATACTTTCCCCATTATGTAGGTTGCCTTTTTACTTTAATGGATCAAGTCCTCTGATTATGCACAAAGGTTTTAAATTTTGATGAAGTTCCCTTTATCCATTTTTTTTGTTGCTGTGTTTTGGGTGTAAAGTCTGAGAAATCATTGCCTAAAATGAGGTCCTAAAGATGCTTCCCTGTGTTTTCTTCTGGGAGTTTTGTGGAGACACAGAAAGTTCCCTGGCTGGATAACTTATACAGGGAGGCTGCTCCCAAGATCCAGATGCCTGAAGGCTGGTGCCAAGCTGGGAGAAGGCCAAAGCTTTGCATGCCTGAAGGCAGGCAGCAATTTAGATAAGGGCTCCTTGCTGGGCTCCTTCCCTGCTCCTGTGTCCTGCTGTTTCTTGTCTAGCCCCAAAGAAATTGTCCTTGAGATTAAAGACATGTAAACACACCTTATGGCTTTAGAAAAAATGTACCCTCCCGAAATACCTGAATACAGTCATGTAAGAGACTACCTTGTATGCTACAAAAATCTGTAGAAATGAGTAGAATAAAACTTTCTTTTGCAGGAACACAGAGGACGGAGTGGGCTCCCTTCTTTCACAGAGTTTTATAGTAACATTTCTTATATTTAGTTCTTTGATTCATTTTCATATGATTTGTGTATATGGTATGAGATAGGGATTGACCTTCATTCTTTTGCATATATATCAGGTTTTCCCAGCTCCACTTGTTGAAGAGACATTTCTTTCCCAACTGAGCAGACTTGACAGCCTTGTCAAAAATCAATTAGCCATAGATGTGAGGTTCTATTTCTGAACCCTCATTTTGATTCCATTGGTCAATATATCCATCTTTATGCCAGTACCATGTTGTTTTAACCACTGTAGCTTTGTATTATGCTTTAAAGTCAGGAAGTATGAGTACTCCAACTTTGTTGCTACCATTTTGTTTGGTTGCATTGATTTTATTGTTTCCCTTTTTGAATTTCACTGATTTCTGTTACAATTTTTATTATTTCTTTTTCCTGCTTGCTTTAGATTGAAGGTATTCTTCTTTCTATAGGTTCCTAGGCTGGAGTTTAGGATATTGATTTTAGATCTTTTTATTCATTTAATGCTATTTTTTCTCTCTAAACACATTGTAGCTATATACTACAATTTTTTTGAAATTTTATTTTGAAATTTCAAATTTACAGGACATTTGCAAAAAGCATAGAGAGAGCTCAAACATACCCCACCCCACCCCCACATACCTAATTTTAACATTGTACTAGCTTTGCTATATCATTCTATGTACATGTCTACCTATTTTCTGAGCGTTGGAGAATAGGTGGCACATATCATACTCCTTGAACACATGCTACTTCCATGCACATTTCTTGCAAACTAGTATACTAATGTGTGCAATCACAGTAAGTGCGGTTATCAAGTTCAGGAAATTTAACATTGATATAAAGTTATAGTCTATGTTCCAAATTTTTCTTATGTCCCCTTAATGCCCTTTTAAGCCTTTTTTTCCTCCACCATTACATCTCATCCAATATTGTGTAATACATTTCATCGCCGTTCTCTTTAGTTTCTCTTTCTCTCTTTTTTAATTGCAGAAACATATATACAACCTAAAACTTCCCATCCCAGCCCTCCCAATCATAACATTCAGTGGGATGAATCACATTCTCTGTGCTACAGTACCCTCACTCCCAGCCATTGTTATAACCTTATCTTTACCCAAACAGAAACCCTATACTCATTTTGCATTAACTCTCCATTGCCCCTTCTTCCCACTCCTTGTAATTTGTACTTTACATTCTGTTGCTATGAGTTTGCATATTCTCTGATATTTTCTTCATGTTTACCATGGGGCTGAAATTAAACACCCTAAATCTATAGCAATCTCATTTGCTTTGATACCAACTTAACTTCAATAGCATATATAAACTATATTTCTATACCTGTTTCCTCACCTGTATGTAGTGTAGTGTCACAAATTACATATTTATACACTGAGTCCAGAACTATTGATTTGTCATTACATTTATTTTATATTTGCCTTTAAGAATCCATAGGTAGTAAAAAGTGGAGTTAAAATAAAAAATACAGTAGTACTGGTATTTCTATTAACCCATGTCATTATCATTACCAAAGATCTTCATTTCTTCATGTTGTTTCACTCAATTCTCTAGTGTCCTTTCCTTTCAACCCACAGAACACTCTTAAGCATTTCTTATAGGACTACTCTAGTAGTGGCAAAGTCTGTCTGCTTTTTTTTTTAACCTAGAAGTGCTTTTATTCCTCCCTCATTTTTGGAAGACAGTTTAGTTAGATACAGAAACTTGAATGGCAAATTTTTGATTTTGACACTTTATATATGTCATCCCACTGGCTTCTTGCTTCCATGGTTTCTGTGAAGAAATCAGCACTTAATTTTATTGAACCTTTTTGTATTTGACATGCTGCTTCTTTCTGGCAGGTTTCAGAACTCTATCTTTGACATTTGACACAGCGTGGGCTTTTGGGGTTTATCCTGCTTTTGAGTTTGTTGGGTACCTTGGATGTGTATATTTATGTCTTTCATTAAATTTGGAAAGTTTTCAGCCAATTTTTTTTGAACATTCTATCTGCCACTTTCTTTCTCTTCTCCTTCTGGGCCTCCCACAATGCATATATTGATACACTTGATGGTTTCTATTCCAGTTTGCTAATGCTGCAATTATGCAAAATATCAGAAATGTCAACAAGATGATACCTGCACTGAAGAAAGGTCAATGGCATCTGGAACACTTCTGATGGCTGGGAAGGCATGTGGCTGGCAACTGCTGGTCCTTTGCTCCTGGGTTGTGTTTCAAAATGGCTTTCTCTAAAATGTCTCTGGGCTTCTGTCTTCACTTAGCATCTCCAAGTTACCTTCTGTCTGCATCTCCAAGTGTCAGCAAGCAACTGGGCCTTGGTTTAGCATTTCCCAGGGTATTTTTATCTCTCTTGGCTTCTTTGGAGCAAACTCTGGGCTAGCATCTCAAAGTCTGCAGGCATCTCTCCAAAAGTCTCTCTCAGTTGCAGCACTGAGCTTCTTCTGTCTGTATGCTCTTTTAGGACTCCAGTGATTTAATTAAAACACACACTGAATGCGCAGGGCCACAACTCCATGGAAATAATCTAATCAAAGGTATTACTCACACTTGGGTGTGTCACATCTTCATGGAAACAATCAAAATGTTCCACCCAATAAGATTGGATTAAAAGATCATGCCTATGCAGGGGGAATAGCATATCTAAACCAGCAATGTCCCACAGGTTCCTCAGGCTCTGTTCACTTTTCTTCATTCTTTCCTCTTTCTGTTCCTCAGACTGAGAGATTTCAACGGTCTTTTCTTCAAGTTCACTGATTCCTACTTCTGCAGCTCCAATCTGCTTTTGAACACTTTCAGGGAATTTTAAATTTCTGTTGTTGTGGCCTTTGGTTCTGTTTGGTTCCTTTTCATAATTTCCTTCTCTGTATTTGTAGCCCTTTATGTTCATTTATGATTTTCCTGAATTCTTTAGTTCATTGTCCATATTTTCCTTTAGCTCTTTGAACATATTTAGGACAATTTTTAGTCTTTGTCGGTAATGCCCCAGGTCTGAATCTCCTTATTGATGGTTTCCTAAAGGTTTAAACTACTCCTTTGCCAGATCCATCACTTCATGCTTCTTTGTATGTTTTGTAATCTTTTGTTAAAACCTAGGCACTTGGGCATTTTAGTGTGTGATTGATGGAATTTAGACTTGGAGTCATCTGTTCCTTACAGTTGTATCCAGATAGTATTATGACAGAGCTTTCTTTGAATGCCAGAAGTGAACAACAACAAAAAGTACCTTTCCCAGTCTTTGCAGATTGATCGGTACAAGTGCTCTACTCAGGGCTTATTCATACAATGATTTTAGAGATTCTATGCAGGCCTTAGTGTAGGGGTCCCCCTGATTCTTTCTGTATATGCCACTTGTCTTGGCATGTGCATGTTGCCCTAGGAATTCCCTCATTTTCATGGGTACAAATATCCCCTCTTTCCAAGGAAGTGGTTTCCTCAGTCTTGGGTACTGCACTACCAGCAGTCCCTTGTCCTAGGCAGCATGATTCAATTGGTATCCCACAGAATTCTGTAGAAGAGCTCAGTGATCCACCTTCTACATGTAGGGCAAGTTCTGGGACAGCAAGTCCCTCAGGCCACCATAACAGACTGGGCCAGATATCCGTGCTCCAACCGTATGCATGGGTTACTCTGCTCCATCCTGAACCAGGACCATAGATCTGAACTGGGAGAGTGGGCTTGCTCCATGCTGAGCTGGTGAGGGAATGGGAGAGGGGTCAACTTGGCACCACAAGATCCTTTTGTTTTTAAGAAGCCTTCTTCTGGATTTTCTGCACTCCGTGTTACTGCAATCCTTTAACTGCTTTATGGAGCATTAAGAAAGATGTTTCTGCCAGTTCTTGTTGTTTAAAATTTCTGTGGGGGAAATAGAGCGCTGAAGCATCTCATCTTGAGCAGAGCAAGTGCATCCCACAAACTTTTGAAAACTTGTACTTTTATTTTCATTTATTTCAAATATTTTATCTTTCTCTTGAGTTCTTTTTGATCCTGTAATTTTTACAAATATGTTTTTCAATTCTTAAATAATTAGGGAGTTTCCAGCTATGTTTCAGTTATTCATTTCTAGTTTAACTTCACTGCAGACTGAGAAAGTACCTTTTTATGATCTTATTCTTTTAATTTTGTTAATGTGTATCTTATGTCCCAGAAGGTGGTCTGTATTAAATATTCCATATGAATTATGCTGTCAGGTGGAGTATTCAATAAATGTCAATTAGGTCAAATATATTGATGGTGCTACTAGAGTCATCTATATCCTTACTTTATTTTGGTGCTGTCTTGATTTATCAATTACTGAGGAAAGGGTGTTGAAGCCACTAAATGTAATAATCATGGATTTGTCTATGTATCTTGATGGTTCCATCAGTTTGCTCATGTAATCTGGCAGTCTATTGTTGGGTACATACACATTTAGAACCATTAGGTGTTCTTGGAGAATTTACACCTTTATCATTATGTAATGCCCCTTTTATCCCTGAGACTCTTCATTGTACTTAATGCTGCTTTGTATAAATTAATATAGATATTCCAGTTTCCTTTCAGTTAGTATTAGCCATGGTATGTCTTTCACCACCCTTTTTCTTTTAACCTCTCTCAGTCTTTATATTTAAAGTGGATTTAGCAAAACAAGATATTTGTTCTTTTTTTTTTTAATCCATTCTGACAATCTCTGTTTTTTTAATTGGAGATTTAATTATCTTTTAAAATAGCAATTTTTGTTATAATTGGATTAATATCTAATATGATTTTAAGAGCATTTATTTACTGGATTTGTTCTTTATTTCTTTTTTCCTTCTATTTTCCTGCCTTCTCTGGTTTTATGTTAGCATTTTATATGATTCAATTTTGTCTCTTCTCTTAGTTTATCTATTATACTTCAAAAAAATAGTGTTTATCCCAAAGTTTACAATATAACTATTAACTAACATAAATCCACTTTCAAATAGCACTTTACCATTTCATGTGCAGTGCAGGTAACTTATAATTAAATGTTCCCAATTATTCTCTAAAAACATACATAATACTCATCTTTCATTTCCCAAATCCATATGGTATAATCACCCAATTAATTGATAGTATCATTGTTTAAACAATAAGCAAAAGAAATTATTTTATGTTCACCTTTATCTTGTTCCTTCCCTAATGCTCTTCTTTTCTTTATTTAGACCTAAGTTCACCTATTTTCTTCTCCCTGAAGAACTTCTTTTAACATTTCTTGCAGGGGAATTGTGCTGGGGATGAATTCATTGTTTTTATTTCTCTGATCAATTCTTTATTTCTCCTTCACTTGTAGAGGATAATTATTTTACTCTCTTTTTACTTGCATGGCTTTGATAATAAGTCAGAAAATTCCTCTGTAGGTCAAGATTTTGTGTGTGCATTTTTTTTTGTTTTTTGTTTTTTTCCCAGATTTCTCTTCTTTCTTTTTCTACAGCTTGAAAATGATATGCCCAGGTATGGTATTTTTGTATTCATTTTCACTATTTATCTTGCCTGATGTTCTCTAAGCTTCCTGAATTTATAATTTGCCATCAACCATTGTTTTTGGAAAATTCTCAGCCATTATCATGTCAAAGGTTTTCTCTGCTCTTCTCTGTTCTTGTTTCCTATTGTGTTACATATTCATCTTTTTAAATTGACTCTCAGTTGTTGGATTTTCTGTTATATTATTATTATTATTATTATTATTATTATTTTATAATCTTTGCATTGCAGTTCAGGAAGCTTGTATGACTCTCTTCAAGCTCATTGATTCTTTCATCAACTATTTCTAGTTGACTGATGGGCCAATCAAAGGCATTCTTTATTTCTAATACAATGGGTTTTTATTTTCTTATTTTAGCATTATCTTTATAATCCTAGTAAAGAATCAAATCTGCCTTTGCTTTGGAGGCAGACATTATCTCTCTCTATCTTCTAAAACTATTTGCTATATATACATCTTTGAAATTATAATACAGAGCAAAATCTATTACAAAATGTATAGAAACTCCAAGGTGACCATGGAGAATTGTTTCCCAATGATCCTTACTAATATGGTATTTGATACCACAGGTGGTTGCAAGAAGTAGACCATTAAGGAGAGGAATTTGAGATTTGTTATTTGACCTTGATTTGAATGAATATAGTGTTGTGACCATAAGAGGATGGGATGTTAGGAATCCATGACACCAAGTATTGAAACAGTTACTTAAATTATCACTAGGAAAGACCCTTGCACTAAAGACTGATCTTTTTCAAACTGAAAGTAAAGAATAAAAATACAATAAGCATGTGAAATAAAAGCACTACTGTCAGGTGGAAGGGGTTTTCTGAACCTTATTGATGATCCTGGAGAAAGGAAAAGACAAAGTTGTGGCTTTAAATTATCAACTTGGGTTATAGCAAGCAAATCATGAAGTTCCCATGACTGCCGTGAATAAATATATCTCTTATAGCCTCATGTCAGTTTTTCTGGAAACAAAGGCTGTCTCTGAAATTGCAGATTATTAAATGGCAACACTAGCTGAACTTAAAACATTATCAGATCTCTTTTGTTAAAGTTCATTGATTGGAAATGAGGGAAGAAGTACAAATTGGAATTGATATATTTTGGAAGTGTCATCTTTGTTGCCACAACTAAAAACAAAACAAGATAAAACAAACAAAACACACTTGAATGCATTGCCAGCAGAAGCTGTCTATTTTATAACATGGATGTTGCCTTGCTTTAAGACACTAGTGACAGCAGTGTTGGTAGCTAACTGTAAAGAGGATTCTAGGTATCCTGTTTCCCCATGTCTACCAAAATTCATTGCCTTGCTGTTGATAAATGTTCATAACCCAGCATGATATATTGGTCAACTACAAATCTAACCTCAATGAAGAAGACATATGCTAAAAGTATCATAGTAATTTGTCAATTTATGTGACAAAAGCCTGGAGAATATATGTGAGAATCGATTAGAAGAATGATACACCAGCAAGGAAGTAAATATAATTTTATATCTGGATGAATTTATTGATATATATTTTAGTGACTATTGATTCAAGATCATGCTGATAATGGTTATTTTGCTTCATTGAATAACTTGGACCCATGAATGATTTTTACTGATTGAAGTGGAAATACCAGAAATTACTTATTTTGATGAAGATTTAGGTAGATAATAATATAGGAGGAGTTTTATCATGTGCAATTTACTTCCCTAAATATGTAACTGTGTAGAAGAGTCAGAGGAAAACCCTTCCTATAAAAAATTGATAGGTATATTGACAAGAAAGGCACTAGCAGGTTTGGAAAGTATTGAAAGTGCTTGTCTAAAATGTAGGTGGGAGATGCTTTTATTAAAATTGTCTCTCTAATTTCATCAGCATGAGAAGACAGAGGCTGTATAACATAGCACTTTCCTAAGAGATCAAATTGTGACAGATATTTTTGAATCTTGAATATTTGTCAAAGAAGTATTTCAGCTCTATATGTAAAAATGAGTTTCTCTTGTTAATAATGCTTTAGCTGTGCTAGAAAGAATATCAAGATTTATTGGATTTTAAAATAAGAGGCTGATATTTCCCTTATTGCTTCATTACATAGTTTGATACATATTGAAAGTCTGTGTTGCTGATGAAGACTCTATGAAGTGTCGTGGATGTAGTTGTTAGTCTTTGGTATATACGTATAAATGCTGTGAATCATTGCAAATTTATGGAGTGGTTGAAAGAAATTGAAGGCAATGAATTTAATGATCTGTGTTCTTTTCCAGTGCTTATTGGTTGAGACATAGAAGAATTTTCCAAAGATTTACTGTACTATAAATCAAACAAAAGGAATTTTTGTCAAAGTGGAACTCCTCCTGCTGTTTTTAGTTCTGCTGATATTCAGGTCATTGTTCCACAGGGAGAATTTTTCCTCTAGAGGGAAAGAAAAACAATGGTTTCATTCAACTTTTATACTTCCTACTTAGCCATTATTTGATCCTCATTAACAAGATTGCTACAATGTTATGCCACAAAGGAGAGCTTTGTCTCTCTTAACTTTTGCTTCAAAATCTTTTCTCAGACTTCATTTTGAATTTTGTATAGCACACATTAGGTCCCTGTTTTGACTCAGCATTAAATTTAAATTGACTTCTGTTTCCATATTTACTTAATTCCATCTTTGTCCTGTATACTTGGAGACAAACTGTTCTTTCCATCTCTGATTTTGCAGACTCACTCTTGCCCAAGTTTTCATCTTAGAGTTCTAAAGCTGCAGCATATTGAAGCCTACAGTACTTAATCTTTCAATATCTGACAGAGAGTTGTATAGAAGCATTGTGATATCAGAGAATGAAGCTGGAGCTTGAATCACAACTGATGGAGGAAGTGAAGAGGATCTGGGACACAACACATCTATAAGAATTGGGAATTTAAGGACATTTCTCCTAACAGACTCTTTTGTGAAACAGGAATATCATGTGCTGAGTATGGGGTTTGAAATATTGGTAGTAAGGGTTGATACTGGGTGTAGAATCCGAATCTTCCAGGAAGTGTTGAGTTTGGAGGAAAAAAAGGTGCTTTTTGTTTTGTTTTGTTTTGTTTTTGTGTTTAAATCCCAATGGATTTAGTCATATTAGACATGAGATTAGACAGTTTGCTTCAAGATTTTCTAGGCAGGTGTGACCAAAGTATAGAGAGTCAAGAAGACTAAGGATGTTGTGATTTATCTGCTAAGTGATATTATTGAATTGATTAATTCTATTAAACTGGTTAATTCTGTTAAATTTGCTTTTAATTAGAAAGTATACAGTATTTTTAATGAAATGCTAAGAAATCACAAATACTTTGTGTCCAAGGATCAGAAGTTCTCAGATAAAGTATTTTAAACAGAAGTGTAAAAGAGGATTATGTAATTTTATTTTACAATTCTATATATGTCAATATATTCCAAAATAAACATATTCCAATTTTCCCTTTTCTATGTTATCAAGTAGCCCTCATTAATATGTTTCATGAAGATATCTCCCCATATCCCCACTCCCCAAATGGGTGGTATTTTAAGCAGTAAATGAGAAAGCAGTCACTTTTCAAAAGAAAGTTGCAATAAGCAAAAGGAATTCTGAAAATTATTGTATGAAATTGTGGCCATGATTTTTTGTTACTGAAAATTACATAAGCTCATTAATTATGGAAATGCCCATTTACCCCTGGGAAAAGCATGGAAACAGTATTATTTCAGTCTCTTTTTAAAATCTTCCAAATAAAAAATCTGTGTCCTTTAAAAAATATTTATGTAGAAATACAAAATCAAAACAGCTAATTAAAATTACAGAAGACAGAATTTATTATCTGGATTTTATAAATATGTATTTGATTGGGATTGGAGAAGAATTATTGTGATTTCCACTTCTTTTAATGGATCAGCCTGTCATTGGAATCATTAACTTTGTATTATGGCAGCACTTCTAACCAAGTACCAGGATAAAATTAAATGGAATAGGATATTCAGATAATTTATCATGACAAATTAAACCAATATTTCCAAATAAAATGGAATAAAATTAATTATTGAATTAATATTTGTACCATTAATAAATAAAATTGAAAGTTATATCATAAAATATATTGCTTCTTTTGCACAATTTCCTTCCTTAATTTCTAGTTTTCTATTGAAATGTGCAAAATGTTAGTCTATAGTAAAATATACACTTATAAACAAATAGATATACATATACTGTGAAAGTATACTATTTTTTATTTATGGGATTATGATAAACATCAATTGAAGACTTCAAATTATAGTAACAAAAACTAGTCCATAACTTTTGTGTCATAGTGATCTTCATATTTGGAGATGATATTCAATAACCCCTTACAGGTAAGCATTTCTTAAGCTACATATCATTACTCTAAATTTTTGCTCATATGACACAATTTCCATGTTTCTGACAATATCCATTATTCTCCTCTGATTGCAATTTTTCTAAACCCGAGTGTAAAGTGTAACAAGCACTAAGCACAGTTATTGAGATATGGTACGATGGGACTTTACTGAAGCACACAATTTAACTATCTCCTCTCAGCTCTCATATTATATCCCATGTTCATTATGAGCTTGCAATTTTATCATACCTAAACATTTTGTTTCTTATGATCTGTTATCAAATCTAATCCATTAATTACTTCTATAATTGACATTCTGAACACTGCCTTAAATTTTTATATGAAGCTTCATCAAATGCCACATTTTTGAATCTTACTTTTTTAGTGAACATATTAACATAACTCATTTCCTGTCATTCACTGTTGCATTCATTTATTCATTGATTCTCTATTAGACATTGGGCTAAATACTGAGAGTAGATGAATCTATAAAATGTAGGTCCTGCTCTTGAGGAACTTAAACTCCAATGCAGGAAATAGATACAAACAATGAATTAGAGTACATGTGATATTACAGGTGTCCTCTAGAGTCTATTACAAGCTCCATGGAAGTAGGAGTATGGAGTGATTAACTTAACTTTTACCAGAGTCTTCCACAAGAGACTCTAAATTAATTAATTTTAATCAATGACCAAAGTTTTACAGTTTAGCAGAGAAGATTTAGGCAAGGAAGATGCTTTCCCTATACTCAAGAGCACCCAATTTTTGCAATACCCTGGGTTGTTCAGAGTGCTTGTGGGCTGCTTAATTTGGAAGTGATAAGAATTGAAACTGGAAAGAAAGGCCAGGTTATGAAAATACTTGAGGAGTTTGAATATTATATACTGCATGCAAAGAAAGCCATTGACCTCTCTTAGCAGGAAAGTGGCATGGTCAAATTAGGATTTTAGAAAGTGATGCAATGGCAGAGGGAAGTTAAAGTTAAAGATTGAAGGCAGGATGGTTACTTAAGAGACAATTGCTGTACCTGGAGTATTGCTTTTCTTAACAATCAATATTTATTAATTCAACAGAAAGTCTTAGTTATTTTTATCATTTTTTACCTTTTAGTTCCAGAGAGGAAGGGACATCAGGGATGGGAGAAATAGGTGCAGAAAAGGGATTTTAAGGAAAACTAAAATGTCTAGCACAATTTGAGAATCACAGGTTTATATAATACACTCTCATCTCTGGTATTCACACAAATATACATTTATTCACATACTTATAATTTATTTCAAGTTAAGTGGATAATATATTCCACTAATCATTCTTCATTGTAGCCTAGGTCTAGTGGTTCTTTCCTTTTACATTTTCCTTTATCCACAAGCTAGGGATAGAAGAAAAGAAAAACACTATACATTAAAAGTAAATATATTTCTAAATTTCACAAAGTTATACATAATTATTTTTGATGAGAGAAATTATAATCTTTTGTGGAGACATGGAATTTCCCCTGGCTTAACAAACTGTAGAGCAGGGCCTTCCCAAAGCTCTGGATGTCTAAAGGTGGACACTAGGCTAGGAAAAGGCCAAAAGCCTTGCATGTCTGAAAGCGGACTACAATTTAGATGAGGGAATAGTCTCTGAGCTCCTGTTGGGCTCCTTCTGTGCTCCTGTCTCCCGCCCCCACTGTTTCCCATCTAGCCCCCAAAGAAATTGTCCCTTAAGACTAAAGATATGTAAATACACCTCATGACTTTAGAAAAAATGTACCCTTCCAAAAAGACCTGAAAAGAGTCACTTAGGAAACTACCTTGTATGCTATAAAGACCTCTAGAAATGAGTAGAATAAAACTTATTTTGAATGAACACTGAAGACGGAGTGTGCTCCCCTTCTTTCACAATCTTTGATCTGTTTGAAAGAATTTATGGATTAGTCTACATATTGGACTTTAACAAGTGGTAAATAGGCTTTGAGTTCACATTTAATAAGTAGAAGAATATTTAGGAAGATAAAATGAATATTCCACAAAACAGCATTTTGGAACAACTTGAGACTGAGGCAAGAGTGTTCACAAGAAAATCTGAAAAAGATTGCAAGCAATTCTTGGCTCTGTCAGATGCCAAACATTTTATGTATTCTTTTCTTGAATGTAGTTCTTACCTATAAAATAGAAAATATTTTGCATAATAAACCTAAGTTCTTGAAGTCCTTCAGAAGAAGTTGATCTGTAAAAGATAGTCTAATTATTTTATGCAATAAGGAAAATTGAAGGGTGCTTCTTTAATGTGTGAAATTCTATTATTAAATAAAATATTCTTTAAGCTGTTTTGGTTTTATGGAAACCACTTATATACTCATGGCCCCTATTTTAAAATATATATTTGAAAATTTTCTCTGCTTCATCTCTGTACCCTGGTTAATATTCATATAGATATATGGATTTAAATCTTCTCACTGATGCTCATAAAATTCATATTTTATGGATGTCTAAAAAGTAACATTTACTTTGAAATATATTGGGACAAAATCCATGAAACAATTTGGTAAATCAAAGCAAATAATAATTCTTACAATCAGAAATTCCCATAGATTGTCTTGTGTAGAAACTAAGTGATAGACAACTATTCACTGAGGAAATTTACATGAGTCTTCACGGAAAAATTATGTGAGATATGACATGATTTAAAGGAAACAGGAGGCCCTTCTGCTCTGGATATGATCGGTCATTTTACTGATATTTTAGTGCTCAAATACCTTAGTTTGAAAAATAAGGTACTCTGCTAGATCCCATAAAGTCTTAATTTTATTTATGCCATTCTCTACAACAGGTAGAGTGTTCTATATAGATCCTACTGTTCTTTTGCATGCCAAGTGACACAGGGACAGAGATTATTCACTTTATTTTGTTAACAAGCCATAAAAGCAAACGGGGATTAAGGAACCATTTTGTGTCATCAGTGAATTTTTTGTCATCAAAGCTTATTATGCCTTGGATTTTTTATGCATATATGATCATGAAAATAACTTTGTTTTGAAGATGGGAATGAATAAAATCCACAGAGATTGTAAACAATCAATAAATGTCAGTAACATTTTCAATCTGACAGCTACAATGACAGTAATTATTTAACTGCTGTGTGGTCTCTTTAATCTTTTTCTGAAAATACATATATCTTTAATGCCATTTTAAATTTTGGAGCTATCAAAAAGTGCAATTTCAAGAAATGCTATTAAATTAGTGTGCTCCAACTAAACACTGATTAAGAAAACAGATTTCAATCCATCAATGATAAGGTGATTAAGTGATCAAATGTAGGAAGTATAATAAATTCTATATAGAATATATTCCAATTTGAAACTTGGAATTCCAGAACAGTGAAAGGAACATGGGAAAAATGAAGTTCCTCATTTTAAGTCAAGTAACACAGGTAATATGTTTATGAATACAGAGTTTGAAGAGCTCTGTGGCACACTCCTCTTCTCTTGTTTTGTTTGATTACACATAGCTCTTTCAATCTTTTTTTTTTTTTTTTTTTTGCTATTCCCTTCATTGAAAAATCTCTATCCTTTTGGTCATGTGTTTAAAAGCATCTTTTACTTGTTTGTTTCTCAAGGTATAAATGAAGGGATTCAACATGGGGGCAACGGAAGTACTGAGCAGAGCTATCCCTTTATTTAAAGACACCCTTTCCTTCGCAGAGGGTTTCACATACATGAAGATGCAGCTGCCGTAAGAAATAGAAACAACCACCATGTGAGAAGAACATGTAGAAAAGGCCTTCTTCCTCTGTTGAGAAGAAGGTATTTTCAGAATAGTCCTAATGATGTTTGTGTAAGAGAGAGTCACTAACACCAGTGTAACCAGGAGTGTCAAAATGGCTGAGAGAAGCATCATTAATTCTATTAAATCCGTGTCTGTGCAAGAAAGCTGCAATATGGGAGAAACGTCACAGAAGAAATGATCGACAGTGTTGGCTGCACAGAAATCAAGCTGGAGGCCCACAAGCAGTGGTGGGAAAATTATTAGGAAACCAGCCAACCATGAAACAAAGACCAGCAAATTGCAGACCCTGCTGCCCATGATAGTGGTGTAATGCAGGGGTTTGCAGATGGTCACGTAGCGGTCATAGGTCATGGCGGCCAAAAAGAAAAATTCTCTTGCCCCCAGGAGAATAGTAAAAAACAGCTGTGCTGCACAGTTGTTGTAAGAAATGGTCTTATCACCTGTTGCCATGCTAATAAGAAATTTTGGAATGCAGACAGTTGTGAGGAAGATTTCTAAAAATGAGAAATTTTGGCAAAAGAAATACATGGGCATCTTGAGATGCAAATCAAGTAGGGTGAGGGTGATGATGGTTAGGTTCCCAGCAACACTCAACATGTAGGTGAAAAAAAGAAGAGGGAAAATGGCCACCTGTAACTGTGGATCATCTGTCAGTCCAAGAAGAATAAAGCTTGTCACTGTTGTGTGATTTCTCATAGCTGACTTCTATTAAACAGAGGAAAAAAAAAATAAAAAAACTGATTTATCTGTTTTTTTGGGAAATCCCAAATGCACATTGCTACCTATGCCCAATTTCTCCCAATATCCTGTTAGTTAGCAGTAGCAAACTTGAAATTTTATCCTCATAATTTTTACCCAAAATCCACTAACCAAATCTAATTCTATGAGTTTGCTTTTTTCTGTTTCATAAATCCAAGCATGTCAAAGGGATGATATATTGCATTGATAAAGTCATATAAAGTTAAACACAAAACAAGAAACAGAAAAAAGAACTATCATGCGACTTGAGTTTTTATCTTCTGTTTTTGCAGTTATTTTCCTATCATTTTACTTTACATTAAATTCTTTTACACCATCTGGTGACTCATTCTACTCTGCTACATTAATCTCTTTTTCTGAGTTTATTGTTCTTTATGATAGACTTTGCTATTCTGTAAATCAGAAGCCAGCTGAGGACTCTCTGCCTTTGGAAATATGTATAATGCTGACTGTAATGCAGACTTACACATCTCTAGCTATGTGCAGTGGGAATTCAGTACTCTAACCAAACTTTCTTAGGATTCACATTCTCATACCAATTTTAGTGCAGCTTTTTTCCTGAAGATGTGAATTTGCTTTCCTTTCACTCAGCCTGGTTGTTCCATTTCCTCTGGCATATATTAAAGCAGATATAAAGCATATTCTCATGGATGATATTTGTTTCGTTTATGTAGCATAGTTTGCTGAATATTTGCAATGATAGAGGAGGGGCCTACAAAACAAACTATTTAAAAATAAAATTGTAGCTAGGCATCCCTGGTTGTCTTCACTGGTGTCACTGCTCTGCATACTTCCCTTCCTGCCATGGTTGCCTCTTTTCTTCTGTCACCTATTCATTCTTCCCTCTCTCTTCTCTTTCTGGTTCATCCCAAACAATCACCAAATGATGTTAACTTGTTCATTTTTCTTGTTTTTCTCTCTTCTTCCAGATCATGTCCTCACATACATCACCTGAGAAGTCTATCACTAGATTTTCCTAAGGAATGACAGTACTTTTTCCAAGAGGAATATTCTATCATAACTTAGAATTTATTTTAACCTTATTACATCCATTTATTCCAGCTCTGGTCTTAAAAAATGTACAAACAAAATGGAATATCTATATAATGTGTAAAAATAGCCTCCAGAATGACCTTCTGAATCTATTTGAAATTTCCCAGCCACTGAAACTTTATTTTGTTTTGTTTCATTTCTTTACCCCCTTTTGATAAAAGAAGACAATCAATCCTCTGGGGCCTTCTTAATGTACAATGTTTTATTCTCTTTTTTTATTTCTTTTTCTTGCAACTTTATTGAGATATAGTCACATATCATACAATCATCCAAAGTGTACAATCAATTGTTCACAGTATCATCATATAGTTGTGCATACATCAGCACATTCAATTTTTAAACATTTTCATTGCTTCATTAAAAATAATAAAAATAAGAATAAAAATAAAAGTAAAAGTAAAAAAGAACACCCAAATCAACCCATCTCCCCCATCGTCCTCTATTATTCAATTACTTTTTGTCCCCATTTTTCTACTCATCTATACATACATGGATAAAGGGACTGTGAGTCATAAGGTTTTCTACAATCACATGGTCACACTGCATAATCTATATACTTATACACTCATCTTTAAGAAACAATGCTACTGGCTTGCAGTTCAATGGTTTTAGGTATTTCCTTCCAGCTATTCTAATACACTAAACACTAAAAAGGGATATCTATATAATGCATAAGAATAGCATCCAGAATGACATCTTGACTCCATATGAAATGTCTCAGCCCCTGAAACTTTACTTTGTTTCATTTCTCTTCCCCCTTTTGGTCAAGAAGGCTTCCTTAATCCAATGATGCCAAGTCCAGACTCATCCCTGGGAGTCATGCCCCACATGGCCAGGGAGATTTACACCCCTGGGAGTCATGTCCCATGTAGGGGGGAGGACAGTGAGTCCACCTGCCAAGTTGGCTTAGAGGCAGAGATCACATATGAGCAACAAAGACGTTCTCTGGGGGTGACCCTTAGGCACAATTATAAGTAGGCTTAGCCTCTCCTTTGCAGTAACAGGCTTCATAATGGCAAGACCAAGACTGAGGGCTCAGCCTACTGCACTGGTAGTCCCTAGTGTTCGTGAGAATATAAGGAATTCCCCAGGTAGGTAAATTTAATATTTCCACATTATCCCAAGTCCCTCAAGGGGGCTTTTCAGATACTTTTTTATCCTTTGCCCAAAATATTCTGGGATGTATTGGAGCTTCACATTAACCTAAACAAACAAACCAGATCTCACTCCCTATTCAAGACTCCATGTAATTATGATGTCTGAATATATTGATCATACAAACTAAATTATACAGCAAGCAACAGAACAGAAAGATTTTCCACTAAATGAATATCTTTATGTTTGGTCTTACACAGAAATTGAGGTTTAAAAATACAGTCATTATTATCCTCACCCTTTAGTCTGATTTACCTTAGTCCTAACCAAGTCATTTCATTCATATCTCTAATTGAAGTCTGATCCCTTTTCCAGCTGCTTTAACATTTGCCATAAGGGGTAATGTTGACATTCATAACTACTGAACTAGAGCTCTGAATCTCAGGAGTCATCCAGATACCTGAATATCCAGGGACTGACTAGGTCATACACAAGGGATCAGCATCTTAAATCTAGAAATAACCATTACAACTCAGGAATAAAGGTAACTACTGTAAGAGCTTACAAGCTAGAAACCATTAAAATAAGCCTTCCCCTAATAACCTATGCTCTCCAATTCAATTCTCAGGATATTCCCATTAGAGTTAGTCCCTATTAGTGAGGTGTTATAATGTCTGTCTTTTCATTTGTGGCTTATTTAACAGAAACTACTGTCCTCAAGGTCCATTTACCTAGTTGTGTACCTCAATATTCCATTGTATGTATACATCTCAGTTCAGCATTCCATTCATCAATGTACCCTTAGGCCACCTCATCTATTGTAAATAATGATTACTGTCACCATAAACACCAGTGTGAAAATGTCCATTCATGTCCCTGCTTTCAGCTCTTCCAAGTATATACCCTATAACAGGGTTGCAGGACCAGATGGCAACCCAATACTTAGCTTCTTGTGGAACTACCACACTGCCATCCAGATGGGCTGCACCATTCTACTTACCCACCAGCAGTGAATAGGTACATCCCTTTCTCCCCATTTTCTCCAGTTTTTGTTTCTCTCTGTTTATATTTTAACATTCAAACCTAAGTAAACAAAGTATATTCCCAGTATAATCACATAGTTATGCATTCACCACCACAATTTATAAGTGGACATTTCCATTTCATCTGCAAAAAAAGAGGAAGAGCAGAAAAAAGACAAAAGAAAAAAAAAATAAAATAAAATGCCAAAAAGTAAAAGAAAAAATAAAAATAAAATAAAGTAAAAGGCATTAAAAAGTTCAGACAAAAATACCACCACCAAGAATTCCATACCCTAATAGCCCCCTCTTATAGATATTTAGCTTTGGTATATTGCCTTTGTTACTATTAGTGGAGGCATATTACAATGTTAACATTAACTGTAGAGTCTAGTTTTGATTGCATTTTTCCCCTAAAACCATCTCATTCTAAACACCTTGCATAGTGGACATTCTTTTGTTCTCCCTCATTTTGAATAGCAGTTTTTATGGGTATAGCTCTTTACATAGAAAACAATTTTTACTTATTTTTGAAACAATTCATTGTAATCTAGTTTCCAGTGTCATTGCGGTTGTACTTCCTACTCTACATTTCTTATATGTGATCTGTTTTTCATTTCTCCTTTCCATAAAATTAATATTCTCTCTATAAAAATCTATTGTTTTAAAATTATACTGTGGAATGTTTTATAAGGGCCTTTTGCTATTCAATTTACTTGCCATTCTAAAGGGAAGGTTTAACTTTGAAGACTCTCTTTTTATGATTTATTATCACCCATAAATATTTCACTCTGCATCCTTATTTTTCTAACATTTATAACTCTAAAAATATGCACAGATATGCATGCACATATAAATGAGGTCTTGTATAGTATGTGTTTCCTTTTTTCCTGCCATATTTCTCTTAGTCTTCCTTCTTAACTCTACTACCTAAGTAGGCTTAGCCTCTCCTTTGCAGAGGAGAATCAGTATCCTGTGGCATAAATATCTACAATTTTCTGCATGCTAAATAATGATAAGTAGTATGTTTGTATATGTATATATAGTATTTATATATAGAGAGAAATATAAAAATAAATTAATAAATGTACAAGTATATCTATTATACATACACAGACATCCATAAACATGCTAATTTATTTATGTACACAATTAGGAACTTTGTTCATTGTATACATAATATGTATACAAACCATACCATATTTAACACAAATACCCACATCTTACTCTTTTCAATCAACTCTTCCATATGAGAATCACTGCAAATCACAGGGTATAACTGTTTTTCACAATAGAAAGTTGTGTAATATATCCAAAATGTAATTCAATCATCATTGTTCTATTAGACATTATTTTATTTCCAGATGTTTTCCACCAGGAACAATATTTCAGGTACTATACACTGTTTGTTAACACAGTATATCACCACTGAGTGGTTTTTGTTTCTATGAGAAAAATCCCAGGATTAGAAATGCTAGGTGGAAGGGCATATGCATTTTTAAAAATTAAACTCCTTATTGTGAGATAATTGTAGATTTAAATGGATTTGTAAGAAATAATAGATCTGCCATATCCTTCATTCAGTTTTCCCCACCGGTAACATCTTGGTAAACTATAGTACCATATCATATCTGATATTGGCACTAATAAAATCTAGATATAGAAAGGTTCTATTACCACAAGCACCCTTTTTGTTTCCCTTTCACATCCATTACATACCTCCCTCCCTCTTGCCTTTTCAGCCCTGCAACCTGGAAACTACTAACCTGTTCTGCCTTTCTATAATTTTATCATTTCAAGAATTTTATGTAAATGTAATCATACTGTATGTAACCTTTTAGGAGTAGCCTTATATTAACATAGACCTCAGCATAATACCCTGGAGATCCAACCATGATGTTACATTTATCAATAATATTCCTTTTGATTGCTGGGTAGTGCTCCATTTTAATGGATGTACCAGAGTTTCTAAAATCATTCATCCATTGAGGGACATTGAGTTATTTCTAGTTTTGAGCTATTATAAATAAAGCTGCTATGAATATTTGTGTTCACGTTTTTGTGTGAACATCAGCTACATTCCTCTGGGATAAATCCTCAAGGGTATAATTGCTGGGTCATATGGTTGTATGTTTAGTTTAATATTAAAAAAAAAAATGTCAAACAGTTAACCAGAATGGCTGTATCATTTTTAATTCCACAAGCAATGTGTGAGTAATCCAGATACTCTGCATCATTATTAGCATTTTAAGCTGTCACTATTTTTATGTTAGCCATTATGATCATTGTATAATAATATTTCATTTTGGTTTTAATTTGCATTTCCTAATGCCTTATGATATTAAAATTATTTTCTTTTATCATTTTATATTACATATCCTCTTCAGTGACTTGTTGGTTTATATATCTTTTCCATTTTTTAGTTTGGTTAATGTTTTAATGTTGAATTGTGAGAGTTCTTTACATATTCTAGATTAAAGTCCTTTGCTAAATATGTGGCTGAAATAGCCACTCTACACCTTGTCTTTTTATCTTCTTTACAAAGTCTTTACTGAAAAAGAGTTTTAAATCTTGATGAGGTTCAATTTATCAAATTTCCTTTTATGAGCATACTTTTTGTGTCAAGACTAAGTAGTCTTTGCTTAACCCTTGATCCCAAAGATTTTTTCCTAGTAGTTTTATAGCTTTATGTCTTATATTTAATACATAGTCCACTTTGGCTTAATTTTTGGTATAAAGCATGAGATTTCTTCTAAGGTTTGTTATTTTTTTTAACCTATGATTATCCACTTGCCCAAAAACATTTATTGAAAAGGCTTCCATTAAGTGCCTTTGTCAAAAGCAAGTTGGGCATATGTGTTTGGGCCCATTTCTCATGTTTCTAGTCTATTGCAATGATCTTTTTGTCTGCCCCTCCTCTAATACCACATTGTCTTGATTACAGTAGTTGTGTAGTCAGTCTTAATATTGAGTAGAATGATACCTTCCAATTTATTCTTCTTTTGCAGAATTGTTTTATCTCCTTTAGGGCCCTTCTTTTATATGTAAATTACATGTAAATTAAAAGAAAATTATATTTAGGTCAAAAGTCCTAGCTGGGATTTTGATAGTTATTACATGAACTTATACATCAATTTGGGAAGCATAAATGCTTTTAGTATTATTTGATCATTTTAATGACTATAGGATCCATAGTTATGTACACTTTTTCATTCCTGATATTGGTGATTTTTTCCTTCTTTCTTTTTATCTTTTTTTGGTCTTGTTGGAGATTTATGGATTTTACTGACGTTTTTCACAGAACTGTTTCACAGATTTTCTATATTGTTTTCCTGTTTCATTTCCATTGATTTTTGTTCTTATCTTTATTATTTTCCTCCTTCTTCTTGCTTTTGGTTTATTTTGCTTTTTTTCTAGTTTTTTTTTTAAAGAGGTCAATTTTAGAGAAATTATAGAAAAATCCATGCATAAAATAGAGTTCTCCTATGCCACCTTATTATTAACACTTTTCACTAGTGTATTATATTTGTTGCAATTCACGAATGACATTTTTATAATCTTGCAATTAACTTTTTCTAGATCTTGAGATATGAACCAGATTATTCATAAAGGATTGCTTCTCTTTTCTAAAATAATCATTTAACTCAATAAATTCAACTACCAATACTTTTTCAGCTGCATCACAGATTTTGGTTTGCTGTATGTTCTTTTTCATTCAATTTTATGTATTGTTTTTCCTTTGAAATTTCCACTTTGACCCGTGAGCTATTTAAATTTGTGTAGCTTAATTTCCAAATATTTGTTGATTTTCCTGTTCTATTACTTTTACCAGTTTCTAGCTTAATTCTATTGGGGCAGGGAACATACTCTGTATAATTTAAATTCTTTTAAATTTGTTGAGATTTGTTTTATGACCCAGGTTATTGTTTATCTTAATGAATCTCATCAGGCGGCTGAAACAAGTGTATTCTGCAGTTGTTAGTTGGAGTGTTCTATACATGTCAATGGTATACTGTTGCACCATTGCATTGTTCATATCCTTGTTAATTTTCTATATCCCTGCTAATTTTCCCTCTAGAACGATTTCACTAGCAGATTATGAGATGCTGATGTCCTCAACTATAATAGTGGGATTTTCTATTTCTGTTTTCAGCTCTATTAGTTTTTGCTTCATATGTTTTGAGTCTGTGTTATTTGGTCTGTCCATATGTGGGATTCTTATGTCTTCCAGCTGTGTTGATTCTTTTATTATCATTAAGTTATGTATTTCTTTTTCCTAAGTGATTTCCTTTGCATGAAGTTTAATCTGTATTAATATAGTAACTCCTGCCCTTATTTACTGATGTTTGCATGGTATTTCTTTTCCCTTTTCCTGTGAATCTCTTACCTGTCTTGAATTTTAAGTGAGTTTTTCTGTAGACAGCATATTGTCAGATTATGCTTTTCGTCCATTCTGCCACTCTTTGTCTTTTCACTGGTGTATTTCAATCATTTACATTTATGTTAATTATTGATGTGATTAAGATTTGTCTGCCATTTTATTATGTTTTCTGTTTCTTTCCTGTCTCTCAATTCTTTCTTTCATTTTTAAGAAACTTCCCACTTGTTATTTGAACAATTTTTTTAGGTTGTCACCTTTTTTATGTATAATTTTTTTGAGTCTGTCTTTGCATAGTTTTTAGTGGTTGCTTTAAGTATTGCAGGATACACTTGTGACTTATCAAAGCCTCTTGAAACTGACATTTTACCACATCAAGTGAAATTTTGAAATCTTACTTCCCTTTAGATCATTTTCACTACCCCACTTTAAAACATTATAGTATGTATTTCCTGCACATATCTGAACAGCAGATCACATGATATAATTTTTGCTTCAAGCATCAAATATTATTTAAGAAACACATGGATAATAGGATAATCTATTATATTCAGCCCTATTCTTATCATTATAGTATTCTTTTCTCTTTGCATTTGCAATCCTTCTTCTGTTATCTTATCTTTTCTGTTTATAGAAATATTTTTAGGTATTTTAAGGTAGATTTACTGAGGAGGGGTAAGTAGAGGGGTGACTTACACCACTCTGCAGCTGCAGGGTTAGATGGGCTCCACCTGGCCCTGATGCCAGGAGGGGAATTGAGTAGTTGAGTACCAACTGGAACCACTCTCCACTCCTTTGTCCTGTCTTACTGATGCTAGGTGGTTATTTTGGTTCAGGTCCCCACAGATCCTCAGTGACCCAGAAGTGGGGGATATTGCAGTGCTTGCCAGCCCTAACCTACACTGACTTGCACAGTCTCCCTGATGCCAAATGAGAGTGGTTACTGTTGACACAGTAGTGTGGGAGCAGGGAGAAGGTAAAGCCTGGTGGTAATCAGCTCCACCTTCCATCACCTACTTAGGTCTCCTTGCTGCTGGATGTGGGTGAAGGTTCAACTTGCTGCTCAAACCACACTGGTGAAAGGATTGTAGCACTGCCTGTTTCTACAAGACAGAGGATGGATGATTAGCTTCCTGCTTGGCCTTGCTCATATCATCAGGTGGGAGTATGAGAGCATCCACCTGCTTTCCAGGGGACTGGAGTGGGGTAGGGTGGGAGATCACTTCCCATTTGCTCCCACTGAAATCATAATGGTGGGTTGGGGGTGTTCTGTTGGTGTTTGCCTGGAGTAGCCTGAGCATAGCCAAAAAGTTTCTGTTGTTAAGTTACTTATTTCTTACCCCCATGTCTAGGGAAACAGGCTTTCCTTGGAACTTTTTTTTTTTTTCTGTGCCTGCTGGTGATTCTGGATTGGTGGTTTCCCTGTGCCCTAAGACACATAAGAGGCAATAAGGAAACACTGAGAACTAATTGCAGTATAGTTCCTCAAGTCCAGTGCCCACCTTCTTCTTTCCATCTTTCATAGACTTCCTATGTTTGCTTGTTGAGTAATGTCCAAGGTGTTTTAGTTGTAAGAAAAAGGACCTGGGAGGAATGGAGCAACTCCATCTTGGCACAACTGAAAGCTAGTTTGTATTATTTATTGAAATATTTTATGATTGTTTTACAAAATAAGTTTTGGCAATTTTTATTTCACCAACTACCATGAATACTCATTTTCTAAGTATTCTACTCAGCAAGATGGGTAAGAGCTCTTCTGTGCTTCCCAGATCTCAGTGTCACTTAATTTTGTAACTGGCTGAGTTTGAGTAAGATTCATATATTTGTTTTAAATTAAATATATTTTTTAAATCTCATTATTTTAGGTTCCTGCTTTTCTTCCTTTCATTAAGAAATATCTTCACCCATGATACAACATGTTATCTTACAGGAGCTTATATTTTTGTGTCTATATATATATATATATGTGTATATATATATATATATATATATGTAGGTCTTTATCTTCTGTGGATTTTCCATTGAGTCCGGTGTGTCACACATTATTTGACTACAGAAGAATGAGTTGTGGTGACAACAACATTCATTAAATAATTGATCCTTCTCATACTGAGTTTAATTTCACATTTGCAGGTTAATGTATTGGCCAATTTGCATATTTATATATGTATTCTTGGTTCTGTTTATTATTATTCCACTGCAAATACATATTTTGGATTTTTCTGAATGAATGCTGTTTACACACTTGTGGGTTTTCATGAATTTAAATTCTTCCAGTTGACACTACAAATTATTTTAAGTTATTAATAATGTAATGGAGTTCTAAACAGAATTGCTTTGAATTTTATACATTTATTTTGGGTGAATTGTCATATTTTGATGTTGTATAATTATATCCAACAATAAGGAAAATTTCATTTCTTCAAATCTTATTTTGTATCCTTAAAATATCTGCATGTATTTTTTTCATTTAGAAAACCATGCATTTCTTCTTACTGTAATTCCTTAATGTGTACTCTTTGTTACTATTATAACTGAAATATTTTTCTCATTTTGCTTTTTAGTTGTTTACTTTATTGCTAAATAAAAATAGACCACTTCTTTTTAATATATATTTTTATTTATCCAATTAAACAATCTCTTCAATTTTATTATATTTCTTTTGTTTCCTGCATTTTTACCTTTTTCAATAAAGTTAGCAGAAGTAATATTCCTCTTTATCTTGAAATAAAAGTGACATCCATCAAAGGACACAACTTGCATTATTGTGTTGCTGCTCAGAAAAAATGCTTCCAATTAAATTATGAAGTCATGCTAAGGTATATAGTATTAAACCACCTCACTTTTAAAGAGTTAAAAATGTATAAAATATTCATATTCCAATGGCAGAAAAGACACATTATTATGTCTTTTCTCTAGTATTTATGTCTTTTCTCTAGTACTTACATTGATTAATTTATTTTCAGATTTTCAGGATCCACTTAAACAATGAAGAATAGAAGAAATGAAATTAGACATCTATATTTGATTCTTGACTTTGATTTATAATCTACTAGTGATTAATTGTAAATAATATATATATCTTTACAAATAGCTTTGTCCCTTTTTACTTGCAATTTTTCATCATAACTATTCAATTTAATAAAACTTGATTCATAAGTGGGGCAAGATGGCAGCATAGAGAGGAGTGGAAGCTAAGTAGTCGCCATGGAACAACTACAAAAAACCAGAAACAATTAGTAAATAATCCAGAATAACTGCGGGGGGACAAACGAGACCATCCATTCATCATACACCAACCTGAATTGGGAGGAATGCCCAAGAACACAGCATAAAATCTGTAAGTAAAACCTGCGGATCCAGGTTGTGAGATCCCCTCCCCCATAGACCGAGCTGCAAAGCCTCATGGTGGCAGAGAGAAGCTCTCTCCCAGCAAGCGAATATAGCTCAGCTGAGCTCCAACTGGGTTTTTTTTTTTTTTTTCATTTTTATTGAGATTGTTCAGATACCATACAATTATCCAAAGATCCAAAGTGTACAATCACTTGCCCTGGGTACCCTCATACAGCTGTGCATCCATCACACTTCATTTTTGTTCAATTTTTAGAAATTTTTCATTACTCCAGACAAGAAATAAAGTGAAAGATGAAAAAAGAAAAAAAGAAAATGAAACTCTAATCCTCCCCTATCCTTAACCAACCCCCCTCAATTGTTGACTCCTAGTATTGATATACTACATTTCCCAACTGGGGTTTAAGTAGCGAGTGTGAACTGCTCACTACAGGTACGCATCCCCCAAAAACAGACAGAGGCTTTGGGTGATGACTGACCTTGGAGAGCCAGAGGGTCGCCTTAGACTGGGTCTGAAGGGGACTATCTGTTTCTTTTTCGGCTCAGTGGAGAAAGCCCCAGTCATATTCAGTTTCCAGGGCTGTGACTCTGGGAAGGGTGGAGACAACACAAGCAGAGAGTGAGACCATTGAAATGCTAATGACTTCCACCTGGGGGCTCTGTCTTCTCTAGGAGGAAAGGGGTGGGACCCTTTCTATTCAGAACCAGACCCCAGAGCCTGGGGGAACACGGCCATACGTCCTCATACCAGTCAAGAATTATAGGCTAACAGGCATTACCTGCTGGGCAGAAAAGCACAGTGACCTGAGGCATCACAGGGTGGAGAAATTTCCTAAGACACACCCACAGGGAAACCAGATACTGAATATTTCTTCCCTCTGGGACCTGAGCCTGTTCTGGTCTGGGAAAACTTGATTTGGATAACCAAGGAAACCATGCCTAGACAACAGAAAATTACAACCTACACTAAGAAAAACAAAGGTATGGCCCAGTCAAAGGAACAAACGTACACTTCAACTGAGATGCAGGAATTTAAACAACTAATGCTAAATCAATTCAAAAAGTCTAGAGAAGATATTGCAAAAGAGATAGAGGCTGTAAAGAAATCAGTGGGCATATATACGGAAGAAATCAAAAGTTCAAAAAAACAACTAGTAGAATCTATGGAAATGAAAGGCACGACACAAGAGATGAAAGACACAATGGAAACATACAACAGCAGATCTCAAGAGGCAGAAGAAAACACTCAGGAACTGGAGAACAAAACACCTTGAAAGCCTACACGCAAAGGAGCAGATGGAGAAAAGAATGAAAAAATATGAGCAATGTCTCCGGGAACTCAAGGATGAAACAAAGTACAATAATGTAAGTATCAATGGTGTCCCAGAAGGAGAAGAGAAGGGAAAGGGGGCAGAAGCAATAATAGAGGAAATAATTAATGAAAATTTCCCATCTCTTATGAAAGACATAAAATTACAGATCCAAGAAGCGCAGCGTACTCCAAACAGAAGAGATATGAATAGGCCTACGCCAAGACACTTAATAATCAGATTATCAAATGTCAAAGACAAACAGAGAATCCTGAAAGCAGCAAGAGAAAAGCGATCCATTATATACAAAGGAAGCTTCATAAGACTATGTGCGGATCTCTCAGCAGAAACCATGGAGGCAAAAAGGAAGTGGTGTGATATATTTAAGATACTGAAAGAGAAAAACTGCCAACCAAGAATCCTATATCCAGCAAAACTGTCCTTCCAATATGAGAGAGAGCTCAAAATATTTTCTGACAAACAGACAATGAGAGACTTTGTGAACAAGACACCTGCCCTACAAGAAATAGTAAAGGGAGCACTACAGGGTGATAGAAGACAGGAGTGTGTAGTTTGGAACACAATTTTGGGAGATGGTAGCACAACAAGGTAAGTACACTGAACAAAGATAACTATGAATGTGAATGAGAGAGGAAGGTGGGGAGCATGTGAGACACCACAAGAAAGGAGGAAAGATAAAGACTGGGAATGTGTAACTTGGTGAAATCTAGAATTTTCAACAATTGTGATAAAATGTACAAATATGTTCTTTTACGAGGGAGAACAAGCAAATGTCAACCTTGCAAGGTGTTAAAAATGGGGAGGCATTGGGGGAGGGATGCAATCAGCATAAACTAGAGACTGTAACTAATAGAATCATTGTATTATGCTTCCTTTAATGTAACAAAGGTGATATACCAAGGTAAATGCAGATAAGAGGGGGGGATAGGGGAGGCATGTTAGACACTTGACATTGGTGGTATTGTCTGATTCTTTATTCTACTTTGGTTTAAGGTTATTTTTCCTTTTGCTGCTTCCTAGCTGTCATTTTTTTCCCCCTCTTTCTTTTGCCTCTCTACCTTCTTTGACTCTCCCTCCTGCCTTGTGGAAGAAATGTAGATGCCCTTATATAGATAGTGGTGAAGGTGGTGAACACATAAATGTATGACCATGCAGAGAACCATCGATTATTTACTTGGGATGGGATGTATGGTGAGTGAACAAAACCATATTAAAAAAAAAAAAATGGGTTGATGACAAAACCTCGAGGGCAATATACTGAGTGAAATAAGCCAGACACATAAGGACAATTATGGCAGGGTCTCACTGATAGGAATTAATTATAATATGTAAACTCATAGACATGAAGTATAAGGTACCAAGATATAGGATGAGGCTTAAGAATCAGGAGTGGTTGCTTAGTATGAGCAGAATGTTCAATTAGGTTGAACTTAAATGTTTGGAAATGAACAGGGGTGTTGGTAGCAAGATGTGAGAATAACTAACAGTGCCAAATGGTGTGTGAATGAGGTGGAAAGGGGAAGCTCAGAGTCATATATGTCACCAGAAGGAAAGTTGGAGGTCAAAAGATGGGAATGTATAAAACTGAATCCTATGGTGGGCAATGTCCATGATCAACTGTACAAATACTAGAAATCGCTTCCATGAACCAGAACAAATGTATGACAATACAATTAGAAGTTAATAATAGAGTGGCATATAGGGAAGAACTATATACCTATTACAATCTATATACTACAGTTAGTAGTATTTCAACATTTTTTCATAAACAGCAACAAATGTACTATATCAATACTATGAGTCAACAATTGAGGGGGGTTGGTTAGGGATAGGGGAGGATTAGAGTTCCCTTTTCTTTTATTCTTTTTTCATCTTTCACTTTATTTCTTGTCTGGAGTAATGAAAAGTTTCTAAAAATTGAACAAAAATTAAGTGTGATGGATGCACAGCTGTATGAAGGTACCCAGGGGCAAGTGATTGTACACTTTGGATCTTTGGATAATTGTATGGTATCTGAACAATCTCAATAAAAATGAAAAAAAAAAAGTCAACACAGTACACACTAAAATCATTCACTCTATTGTTAGGTTTTTCATCAGGGAGATAAGAGATGAAAACTTGATCAAAGGAGCTTTTATTGTCTGGCCATGTGCAGGTGGGCTGAAGCCTGAGATGGTGACAGCCCCAAGCAAGGGGAACAGTAGGGCTTATAAAGGATGGTTGGCAGGAAGGTTTTGTCCAGGGATGGGAAGCTGGTAAGTCTAGGTAGGTAGTTTCACAGTGGCTACTTTGGGAAAGAGGCTTGTTGGCAGGTTTCCATTGGCAGGTTTGAGAGTGGGAGCTTGTGGGTGGGAAAGTTTAAATTTTAAACAGTATCACAAGCTTGCAGAATTCCTAAGGTCAGGGGTTGGTGGTTCACCATGGACTTGCAGAATTTCTAAGGGCAGGAGGTGAGGTACTGCATAACATCTATGAGCCATGTTTCTGAGCATGAGATATTTAGGAGGGAAGAAGTATCATAGAAAAAATGATCAATGACATTAGAGTCACAGAATTCCAGATGAAGGCCCAAGCTAAGTGTGGGGATTATGGCAAATAAGCCAGTCAACCAACAGCTGATGATTAGTCTATGGCAGACTCTGTTATTCATGATTGTCACATAATGCAGAGGTTTTCAGATGGCCATATAGTGGTCAAAGGCATAGTAGCCAGGAGAAAAGTTTCTGTTATACCAAAAAGGTAAGTAAAAAATATCTGTACAGCACAAGCTTAATAGGTAATAATTTTGTCCCCAGTTGATATGCTGTACAAGTGTCTGGGAATACAAGCAATAGTGAATAAGATTTCTAAGAAGGAAGAATTTTGCAGAAAATGTACAAGGCTGTTCTAAACAGCAGTCTATGAAGGTGAGGGAGATAATGGTCAGATTCCCTTTGACACTCAACATGTAAATGAGAAATAGAAAGATGAAAATTAAAACCTTCAGTTGTGGGTCATTTGTCAGTGACAGCAGGATGTACGTTGTTATTGTATGGTTTCTCATCATGGATTTCTGACTTCTGCCCAATCTGCATGTAAAATTCAGACACACTTGAATGGAGTGTGGTAAAGAAAAAATCTACACTCAATACTCACAAACCAACTTGACCATCTTGATGTGATCACCTTCTCTGTGTATGTGTAGTATTTTTCTATGGATGTCAGTGTTACCTATGTTCTAATCAGATAATTTCATCTTTATCTTCATACTTTCAGCTTAGTATATGTATTGATTAGTTGTGAAAGCCTGTGTTCAAATACTTGGTAATTCTGAAATCATTTCAGTAATATTCCAAGGTCTTTCCTCAGCTTTTGCAAGTTAATTACAAAGACACCCAATTCAATTGTTTACAGTCTGTAGTCAGTGCCTCTGTGGCTTGGAATTTCCCTAATCAGTGATAATTAGGAAGTTCCCCTGCAGATCTGAATTAGTTCATGAAAAATACTTTTTTAAACATTTTTTTCTATTTAAAATAGCCTCCTCTAGTGATGTGGAGGAGTGATAAATTCTCACAGAAAAAGCCACCAATTAAGCATCAGTATTTGTATACATGATCTCAGAGAAAGAAATTGACAGGAATTTATTCTATTTTGAAGGCTGAAAGTTTCCTCAAATTATAGGGCACACAGGGAACAATTACAGTAGATGAAATTGGCTCTTGTGAAGAACATCCCTATAGTCCAAATACGTCACTCCCATTCTTTTAAAATCATTGGTGTGTAGGGAATCACTGGGATGCTGAACTCAGCCTTCCACATTCCCATTGTATTCAGGGTTCTAAAAAATCATGTTTGTTTTTTTTTTAATTTCTTTTTATTTCTTTTGACAATCATTAGTTCAGTATATCCATGAAACTCAGTTTCACCTAGATTTTACAAGTCTGGAATTGAAAAGTAATTTACACTAGAGTGAGACTTAACTCCTTTTGGTTACTTCTAATGTTTGAATGAAACATATTTATAAGAAAAGGAGTGATGTCAAACGAAATGATGGATTATCAAGCTATGAGACCTTCTTTTACATTGGGTTCATTATATATTTGTGTGTGCATGTGTGTGTGAGAGTGTGTATGAATATATTTTTTTTGTTTGTTTCTTAGTCATGATTGAGAGTAAGATATGAGTTTTCATATCCTGCTATCTCTTAAATTGTACCACATTAACTAATGCATAAGATCACACTATCTATGATTTTTATCCATCCAGTATAATAAATTTTTAAATGGCATACAAGAATAATTTTTGATTCCAGTACAAAATGTCAGAATTGACACTGCCATATTTGATAAAGGCATATATAATGCATTTTTACATAGACAACTTTGACCACATCCAAAACAGACGTTTACAAATGAAAATTTTATTGTAGTTACTTTTAAGTCATTGAGTCATACTTCCAGTTGAGTGTTCAACAAAATAATTCTTAAGGTTAAAACTCATTTGTGTTTTTCTGCTCTCTGTTGTTCCTAATTCATTCTATATTCATGTGCAGCCTTTGGAATGCATAAATCTTTCTTTATTCATCACTGAAAATTATGAAATTTTCTTCAGGAATGACTTTGGCTAGTATAGAACTTGTATTAATTAGAGTTCTCTAAGGAAACAGGACCAACAGGAGATATCTGCAAATATGAGATTTTATAAAATGTCTCTCACAACTGTGAGTATTCATGAGTCCAAATTCCATAGGGCAGGATGCACAAGTCCAAATTCCATAGGGCAGGCAGTGAGCTGTCAACTCCAATGAAGGTCATTTATGAACTCCCCAGGAGAGACTGTCTGGCTGAAAAGAAGTGAAAGTTCTCTCTCTTCTCCCTTAAAGTCTTCAACTGATTGGATTAAATAGAGCTGATTGAATTCTCTCATTGTGGATGTCACGCCCTTCATTGATATAATCAGCCACAGATGTCCATCGATTGGTGATTTAATAAACCAGGATTTTGGTTTATTAACCAGCCACAAATATCCTTGCAGCTGATTGAATTCTCTTATTTTGGAAGTCATGCTCTTTGTTGATCTAATCAGCCACAGATGAAATCAATTGACTGATGATTTAATAAACCAGCCTTCTGGTTTATTAACCAGACTCAAAGGTCCTTCAAGTATGGTTAGGCCAGTGCTTGATTGACCAGAGACCTGGGCACAATCACCTGGCTAAGTTGACACATGAACCTAATCATCACAGACCTAAAGAATATTTTCTTGTATTGCTTATGTCTAAAGATAAAAACAAGTTCTGAGATTTCAGAATATCATGAATTCTCTCAGGTTATGAAGATGTTCATATTCTGACATCCCTTAGAGGAGATAGGTTTTCTCTCCTTATAGGGTTGGTGTTTCTTTGATTTAGCAAACTTGCAGCTAAATGAATAAACAAAAGGGTCCTTGGAGACCAAGCTTCAAAAACCACTGTGGGTACTTCTATGTGATAATCCTGACACAAAGCTTAAAGCATCTGGCTTTGGGGATGAGTATCCTCAGAGGAAAGAATATGTGGTCTTTTAGTGAATGAATTACAGGCAACCAAACGAATAAAAAAAAAGTGCTCATTTAATTTAATTTATATTTATATCATCTGAGTTGGTTTGAAGATCATAGAACACCGATTTTCTATTGTATTCACTATTATATGAATGAATAAAATATTTTACCAATATATCAGATAAGTGGTATATAATCCAATAATCCAGAGATTACTCTGTTAAAATTTTGGAAAAGGTACTTTCAGATTATAATTCAGTGACTATAACTACATATGTTATATGTACCATTTACAAATACGTGAGGAATAAGCATAATTTCTATAATGGACTGAATAAAGTATAAATATTGTTGTAAATCAATAACATGCTGTGAACCCATCTACAAATCATTTAGTTCAATTCAATTCCAATTTAATTTCTTAATATAATGTCATATTTTTACAAATCCAAACTCTTTGTACACATTTATAATTTCACATTTCCTATTATTCAAACAGATGAAGGAATGCATTATTTATTTAAACAAGACAAAATTATCTTTATCGTTTTTTATGATTTTTAAAGTTCTCTAACATATTTCAATTTAATTTTTAACTCTAGTCAAAATTATTCTAGAAGATAAATTTCTTCTCCAGAAATACATTAATTTATTGTGAATTTTGCATTCAATTCTCCAAGGAATTGTAGTCATTTTAAACATTTTTATCTTTCAATGCCAACTTCAAATGCTATTTATATTTATTTCAAATGTTAGTGACAGTGTCTTCCAAAATTATTCAGATATTTGGTTCTAGCTATCATTTACTGAGTTACGTGCCTTCCACCTGTTATTGATTCCTAGCTACATTTTATTGTGACTGGAAAAGTTACCATGTATAATTTCCACACTTTTTAAAATAACTTAATTGGACTTATTTTGTGACCCAAAATATGATCTAAACTGGAGAATGATCCACATGCACTACAGAAGAATGCATATTCTGCCACTGTTGGGTGAAGTGTTGTATATATGCCTTCTAGTTTTAGTTGGTTTAGAGTATTGTTCAAGTTTTCTATTTCCTTAATGATCATTTGTCTAAAAGCTCTATCTGTTACTGAAAGTGTTGCATTGAAGTTCCTTACCTTTAATGTAGAACTGTCTACTCTCCTTTCAAAGAAGTCAGTATTTTACGTATTTTGGTGTTCTGCAATTAGGAGCATATATATTCATAATTTTTACATCTTCTTGTTCAATTGGCCACTTTATCAGTAGATAATGACCCTCTTTGTCCCTCATAACACATTGTTTTAAACTTAATTTTATTGAGATTGTTCATATACCATACAATTATTCAAAGATCCAGTGTACAATCAATTACTCATGGTACCATCATACAGCTGTGCATCCATCATCACAATTATTTTTTTTTTCAAATTTAGAACATTTTCATTACTCCAGAAAAGAAATAAAGACCAAAAAGCCCAACCCCTCCCCTACCCCTAACCACCCCCCTCCATTATGGACTCATAGTATAGGTATAGTACATTTGTTACTGTTGGAGAAAGAACATTAAAATACTACTAGCTGTAGTATATAGTTTGCAATAGTTGTATTTTTCCCTGTATGCCCCTCTATTATTAACTTCTAGTTATAGTGTCACATATTTGTTCTAGTTCATGAAAGAGATTTCTAATGTTTGTACAGTTAATCACAGACATTGCCTACCACAAGGTTCACTGTTTTATACATTCCCATCTTTTAATCTCCAACTTTCCTTCTGGTGACATACATGACTTTAGGCTTCCCCTTTCCACCACATTCACACACCATTCAGCACTGTTAGTTATTCTCACATCGTGGTGGTGAATGCACAACTAATGGTACTGTGAACAATTCATTATACACTTTGGATAATTGTATATGTGAATAATCTCAATAAAATTGAATTTAAAAAAATGAAATAGATAAACATAATAAATGAGGGAGAGATTAATATCCAAGAATTGATTGAACTTTGCTTACAGGCAACATGGAAATTAAGAGGGGTGTTTTTTCTTTAACTCTTGAGTATTGTGAATTTGACCTATTGATTCATCGGTCAAGGCATACACGGGCCTGTGTCAATCTTGTCATATTTTAACCTAAATTGTGTTAGATGCTTTCTCTGAATGTATTTAGGACTTAATCTAATTAAGAATAGTTTCCAGCTTGAGAAGTTTTATAAATCTTTGAGTAGTTTAGTTTGACATGGATAGAGAGAAATAAAGTGAAATCTGATTTAAAAACAAAGCAAAACAAAACTGAAAACTGTGTGTCTACAGGGTGGTTTCCCACTGGAGTTCTGAGGGAGAATCTGTTCTGGGTTCAAAATTGCTAAACTTATTTCTAGAGTAGCTGTATCATTTTACAACTCCAACAGGAAAGTATGAATGATACTGTCTCTCCCTGTCCTTGCTAGCCTTAAGTGTCATTACTCTGTTTTATCCATTCTGACACATGAGTAGTGAATATATTGTGGTTGAAAATTGTATTTACCTACCATTGATGTCTGACATCTTTTCACATGCTTATTGGCTAGTTGTATATCCTCTTTGGTGAAATGTCTGTTCATACCATTGGCCCACTTTTTAATAGAATTGTTTGTTGTTTTTTCAATGGTGTATTGTTTCAGGGTTCTATATATATTCCTTTTTTATTGTAGGATATAACATATATACATAGAAGTATTAACTTTCCAACTGCAATTTAAGTTAGAGACCAAATTTCAAAGAATATTACGTGTTACACTTCCACAGTTTCAGTTATTTCCTTATTGTGAAATATAACATATATACAAAAAGGTGATAGCTTTCAAATTATAATTTAACAAGTAGCTATAGATCAGATTTCAGAGGATCCTATGGGTTAGAGTTCCACCATTTCATTTTTTTCCTTCTAGCTATTCTAATACCCTAGCAACTAAAACAAAAAAAAAAAAAAAAAAGAAAACTGTGTAGAGATTCAGTATTCAAAATCCTTTGTTAAATTCCATCTTGTCTGTTGCTACTGCTTTCTTTGGTTTAATCACTTTTCTGATCTTAAGGATATCTAGCCAATGACAACCCAACTTGTTCATGTTGGAAATATTTGTATATATTCTGTTTACAAATATTTTATTGGGACTGTGATTTGTAATGTTTTCCCCATCTGTGATTTCTCTTTTTTATCTTCTTAATAATTAAAAAGTCTTGATTACTGTAGCTAAATTTCTGAAATCTTTGGTTTGAATTGGAAGTATCACTATGAATTTATATTTTATTTTCATAAAAATCACATTTCCTAGTTTTACCAACTGAAATGACTTAGAATTGCTCAGGCAAGAGCACCAGGTTCATCTAAGCATCCATATTGTGGTTTCCAAATACTATTTCCAACTAGAAGAAACCAGGTCACATGGAGAGATGGGTGATCCTAGGATTGCATTAGGGAATGTATTCATTTCCCTTAGCTGTAACCAATTACCACAAATTTATGTTCAAATTCTTTTGGAGGGAGGAATACTAGAATGACTCAGCAGAGCTGTGGTCCTTCCCGAGTCCCTAGAGGGAGAATCAGTTTCCCTGCCTATCCAGCTTTAGAGGCTGCCAGAATTCCTTGGCTAGTGGCCATGCTTCAGTGTGTTCTCTGATTTGGTCACTAGGTCTCCTTCTCTTACTTCCCTGCCTCTGTCTTTCAGTTATGAGGACTCTTCTGATTATGTTTTCCTACCTGGATAATTTTAGGATAATCTCCCCATCTTAAAATTACTACTTTAGTCACATCTGTAAATTCACTTTGACAATGAAAGGTTAACATATGAACCATATTAACAGCATTGAAGATTTGTGCTCAGACATCTTTGAGATGGAAATATTTTATCTCTCACTATTATGGATGTTGAGTCTGTAACATTTTTTCTACCCCATATAAAAGTCACTGGTCAAAAGGATTTTAGAACCAACTTGAAAAGTTTTAATGGTCATAAAATAATTTTGGTGGAGAATAAAAATATATATTTGGGGCCCCCCTGAAGAGCTGGGGGAGAATGCAGAGGTGTTGGATTTCCTCACCTGGATTGTTGCTGATGTTCTCACAAACACTGGGGGCTGAAAGCTTGATGTGCTGAGCCCTCTGTCTTGGAGCTGGCCCCTATGAACCTACTTATAATTATGACTAAGGGTCTCCCCCTGAGTGCCTCTTTGTTGCTCAGATGTCACCCTCTCTCTAACTAAGTCACCTTGGTGGGTGACCTCGCTGCCCTCCCCCCTATGTGGGACCTGACTCCCAGGGGTGTAAATCTCCCTGACAACACAGGATATGACTCCTGGGGATGACTCTGGACCTGGTATTGTGGGACTGAGAACATCTTCTTGACCAAAAGGGGTATGTGCAATGAAACAAAATAAAGCTTCAGTGGCTGAGAGCTTTCAAATAGAGTCTAGAGGTCACTCTGGTGGACATTCTTACACACTATATAGATAACATTTTTTAGGTTTTAATATATTGGACTAGCTAGAAGTAAATACCTGAAACTACCAAACTCCAACCCAGTAACCTTGACTCTTGAAGACAATTGTATAACAGTGTAGCTTACAAGTGTGTTATGAAAACCCTGTGGATTGCACTCCTTTTATCCAGTGTATGGATGGATGAGTAGAAAAATGGGTACAAAACCTAAATGAAAAATAAGGTGGGATGGGGAGTGATTTGGGTGTTCTTTTTTTATTTTTATTTTTATTGTTTAGTCTGATTCTGATTCTTTCTGGTGTAAGGAAAATGTTCAAAAATAGATTAGGGGAGAACCTAAGATGGTGGCTAGGTGAGATAGGGCAAAAAAAACACCTCCATGAAAAATACTAGATAAAAACCAGAAGGTGACCGAGAATGCTGGTTTCAGTGATACACCAGCTGGACAAGGTCTGCTAGAACCACAGGGGCCGTGCACTTGGGGAAACCGGGAGTCTGCATTCTGAAATGAGTGAGTAAGCCAGCTGAAAGACCCACGGCCACGCTGTGGTGTGGGGAAGCTGGGGGTTGGCATTTGGAGATGGACTGGTTCTTTAAAAAAAAAAAAAGGGAAAAACCCAGGAGCGGCTGCAGTTGCGACGGTGGGAACCATGCAGTGAAGCATTGCAGGAGCGGGCTGAGACAACCTCTTGGTGTCTGTCATGGAGGATAGCCTGCTGCAGATTCCCTCAGGGCCAGGGGAGTGGAGGGGAGAGCCAAAAGGAGAAAGAAACCCTGCTGCTTGCTGCTGGCCCCTCAGCAGGATGGAGACACTCCTGCCTGGGGCCATGCCCACAGCCCAGAGCCATACCAATTTTCCCGGAGCTGGGAAGGAGGAACTGTGTGAAAGGGAGGGGGGTTGAGATGCCCCATTCAACCATCTTTGCATTGGGCTGAGAGCCCCATTGCATGACCAGGTGGCCTGGGGCTTCTCTTGAGGGATGGCATGCACTTGTGACATAGTACAGCCTCCCCTCAGCAGAGGTCCTGGAAGATCACAGCTGAGAAGGGGGGCCCACTCAGAAAACCCAGGGATGCTACATCAATGGTGTTGGTTTGTGGGTCAGCCACAGAGAAAATCTGGGGCAATGAAATGAAGGCTTAGACTCTTGCAACAGCCTTGAATCTCTGGGAACACCTGGGAGGTTTGAATATTAAAGCTGCCCTGCCTCCCTAACCACCAAGACTCACGCCCCACATTCAGGGCAGACAGCTCCAACAACACATCCAAACTGAGTACACCAGCTGAACCTGACAAGGATCATTTCCCCACACACCACAAAGACAAAGTTGAGGAGAACTGACTTGACTGGTATAGGTGACTCACAGATGCCATCTGCTGGTTAGTTAGAGAAAGTGTATGCCACCAACTTGTATTTCTAAAAAATTAGATTGGTATTTTTTTTACAACTTGAAAGAACCCTATCAAGCAAAGCAAATGCCAAGAGGCCAAAAACAACAGAAAATCTTAATGCATATGATAAATCCAGAAGATATGGAGAACCCAATCCCAAACACCCAAATCAAAATATCAGAAGAGACACAGTACTTGGCACAATTAATCAAAGAACTACAAGCAAGGAAAGAAAACATGGCACAGGATATAAAGGACATGAAGAAGACCACGGCACAGGATATAAGGGACATAAAGAAGACCCTAGAAGAGCATAAAGAAGAAATTGCAAGAATAAATAAAAAAAAGAAGATCTTATGGAAATAAAAGAAACTGTTGGCCAAATTAAAAAGACTCTGGGTACTCATAATACAAGATTAGAGGAAGCTGAACAATGACTCAGTGTCCTAGAGGACCACAGAACATAAAATGAAAGAACAAAAGAAAGAACAGAGAAAAAATTAAAAAAAATCAAAATGGATCTCAGGGATACGATAGATAAAATAAAACATCCAAATTTAAGACTCATTGGTGTCCCAGAAGGGGAAGAGAAGGGTAAAGGTCTAGAAAGAGTATTCAAAGAAATTGTTGGGGAAAACTTCCCAAACCTTCTACACAATATAAATACACAAAGCATATATGTCCAGTGAACTCCAAATAGAATAAATCCAAATAAACCCACTCTGAGACATATTCTGATCAGAGTGTCAAATATTGAAGAGAAGGAGCAAGTTCTGAAAGCAGCAAGAGAAAAGCAATTCACCACATACAAAGGAAACAACATAAGACTAAGTTGTGACTACTCAGCGGCCACCATGGAGGCGAGGAGGCAGTGGCATGACATATTTAAAATTCTGACAGAGAAAAATTTCCAACCAAGAATACTTTATCCAGCAAAACTCTCCTTCAAATTTGAGGGAGAGCTTAAATTTTTCACAGACAAACAAATGCTGAGAGACTTTGCCTATAAAAGACCTGCCCTACTTCAGATTCTAAAGGGAGCCCTACCAACAGAGCAACAAAGAAAGGAGAAAGAGATACAGAGAAATTTAACAGACATATATAGAACCTTACATCCCAAATCACCAGGACACTCATTTTTCTCTAGTGATCATGGATCTTTCTCCAGAATGGACCATATGCTGGGACATAAAACAAGCCCCAATAAATAAAAAAAAAAAAAAATTGAATTTATTCAAAGCACATTCTCTGACCAAAATGGAATACAAATAGAAGTCAATAATTTTTGAATTGTAACTCCACTATTTACTTCCTACATGATATAAAATACACAAACTCTAATGACAAAGCAATGGTTTTGAACTCAATGTAAAATATGTAATTTTTGACAAGAACTATATAAAACTGGGGGAATGGAGGAGTATAGGAACATAGTTATGTGTCCTATTGAAGTGAAGGTGGTATCAAAGAAAAACAAGATTGATATGGATTTAAGAGGTTAATTTTAAGCCCCACAGTAAACACAAAGAAATTATCAGAGAATATGACCATAGAGATGAAAAGTAGAGTATGGGTTAAGAGAAATGGGGGAAGGGGCAATGGGGAGTTAAGAAATGAGTGTAGAGTTGCTGTTTGAGGTGAAGGGAAATTTCTAGTAATGGATGATGGGAAGGAGATAGCATTACAACATTCTAAATGTGATTAATCCCAATAATGGAATGCTAGGGAGGGGGTGGAATGGGAAGACTTAAGCTGTATGTATGTTTCCACAACTGAGAAAAAAAAAAAAGTCTAAATAGATGACAACTGAATGCCAAGGATGGCCCTGGATGGGATCTGAGGATGGAGGACAGGAGGCTCAAAGGGACACGGATGAGACATAAGGAAAAAAAAAAAAAAGGAAATATAGAATGTAAGCTTAGTATCAATGTGAATCTCTTGTACTTCTTAGCTGTGTTTAATGGGATTGCATAAAAGAATGTTCTTGTTCATGGGAATTGTATATGTGAATTATAGTGTTTGTTCAAGGATGTGTGCAGCTAGCTCTCATATGTTTAGAAGACAGAGCAATAGATGATGGATGATAGGGAGGGAGGGAAAGAAATAGTGGTGTGACAGCATGTTAAAGTTGCTGGATTGGCGTATCAGGGGAGGGGAGTCAGGGTATGCTGAAGTTCTGTGTATGGGGTTTGTATTGTTTTTGCAACTGTTCCTATAACTTTGAATTTATTTCAAAATAAAATAAAAAAAATAGATTGGGGTGATGAATGCACAACTATGAGATGGTACTGTGAATAGTTGATTGTACACCATGGATGATTGTATGGTATGTGAATATATCTCAATATAACTGAATTTAAAAAAAAGTCTTAATGGTCAAAAACTGTAACCTTTAGGCATCAATAAGGATAAGAACTGCAATGTATTGAAACATGTAAAATATGTTTAAATGCTTGATTTTATAAGGATTATTTAGGAAAGGCAAGCAAATTGTTCACTAATGTCAGGATTTAGGAATCTGGTGCATTGCCTTCACCTTCTTTGTTGTACTTCAAATTTTAAAAGAGTTTCATTCATTTATTATTCTTCCATATTCTATATATGAGGCATAAAGTAGAATAAAAGATTTGAATCATAGTTCTGTCCAATTTGAAAATATTGGGTATTTGAAAAATAAAGTTCTTGTTAATTTCTTTTAAATGCTAAGAAGTATCCCAAAAGAAGAATATATTGCACATACATATTCTTATAGATTAGCATTTAAATATTTTCTTATTTGGGTATTATGAACAATATCTTGCCATTATTCTACATGCTTTACAAATATATACTTTTAAAATATTTCATCATCATTGCAATGATTGAATTGAACTCATAGGTGATCATATGTCTTCAAATATTCTTCCATAGATGTAATATCTGTGTCCATGCTCATGCAAACATTTACATATTAGAAGTTTCCCTTTCTGGATTTTTTGGTTTTATTTACCAAATTTATGTTGTCTTAAACAAAATGTCCTGCAACTTATGATTTTGTTACTTACTAACATATCTTTGACTTTCCTATCATTCAGTAAGGAAATCTGCCTGTAAAAAATGACTTTTTACTTACTGATGAATACATATACTCAAACCAAACATATGAATGGGATCATCTGATCAGATTTATTTTGTTTTTTCTTTTAAAACATTCTCTCATTTGTTATATCTGATTGAATCATTCATTTCCTTTGGCAGATGCTATGCTTTAAAAATTGTCATCCAACAATATTCTATAAGTTTGTGATGGCATACAAATAAATGACTTATTAATAAATTAATAAATGAATGATTATTTCCACAGTACATAAATACATGTATACAAGCATACAAACACGTGTTTATAGTTAACATTCCAACCCAAGAATACTGAGTGCCTGCCTGTCACTCAAATTATATCTTATATTCCCTTGAAAGATTTTTTAGTTTTCTTTAAATGTGCCTTGTACTTCTCATGTTACATTTACTGTTCTGGCAATTAAATGTTTGTAATTACTATGAATGAAATGATATAATCTCATTAATTTCTAAGTGCTTACTGCTATTGTAAAGATAGTCTATTGATTTTTAAATATTTTACATTCGTTGACCTAGAGTACCAAATTATCTTAAATCTATTTCCGTTTCTTAAGTTTTGTGGATTTATAAGAACATCCTTATGGAGAAAGAAAGATATGCCATACTTCATTGGTTTTAAGACATCAATTGTCAGACATTCCATATTCTGTGTACTAGTGAAAAAAAGAAAATCTGTCAAACTATGAACAATGCTAGATGCCATCCATTTTATAGTGTTATATATAGGCACATGGTCTCAAGTATTTCTAATATACCATAGGCAAAATTTTTTGCAAATATTTTACTCTTTCTGTGAAAATGTGCTTAATTTTTGAGTTCAAAATTTCATTGAGAGTATAAGGATTTGACAGTTCTGACTTTATTCTGCTGTGTCATTCCAAGTACTCTCAATACATTGGTCTTGAGATTTTACATCTAAGTCCCTGGGATTTTACACAAAAGTCCCCAGCTCCTATCCTCCAATCTATGCTCCCTTGAGCATCCACAAGTCATTTAATAGATTATTGCACAAATTGGTTGCCTCTTTATTTCTGTGTAAAACTTCTCCTTACGTTTTGCAGTGTCAAGGTGAAAATGTCCAGGGCTATGTATCTTTACTTCTGTGAGCTTTCTTTGCATGCAATTTATTTTATTTAGCTGAGAACAATCCTATTCTTTTGATTGAGTCCTTGAAGGCTTTCTTAACTTGATTGTTTCTCAAGGTATAAATAAAGGGATTCAACACAGGTGAAACAGAAGAAATGAGTAGTGAAATCACTTTATTTTTGGTCACTTCTTCCTTTGCTGTGGGATTCATATAGATGAAAATGCACGTGCCATAAGTGATGGAAATCACAATCAGGTGGGAAGAACAGGTAGAAAAGGCCTTTTTCCTTTGCTGGAGAGAGGGGAATCTAAAAATTGTCCTGATAGTATAACCATAGGACAGAATTACACAAGAAAGAGTTATAATCAGGGTCAGTACAGCAGAGGTCATAATTGCTGTGTCAAGGGACCATGTGTCCGAGCATGTGATTTTCATTAGGGGAAATGCATCACAGGTAAAATGATCAAGGATGTTAGAGTCACAAAATTCCAGTTTTAAAAACAGGAAAAGTGGTGGGATTATTATACACAAACCAGCTGCCCAACAATAGACGACAAGATTCCTGCAGACTCTTCTGCTCATGACGGTCATATAATGCAGGGGTTTGCAGATGGCCACATAGCGGTCATACGACATGGCAGCAAGGAGAAAAAATTCTGTTACTGCGAAGAGGTCAGTAAAAAACATTTGGCTAGCACAAGCATCGTAAGTAATGGTCTTGTCACCTGTAGCTATGTTATACAAGTATTTAGGAATACATGAAGATGTGAAGGAGATCTCCAAGGAGGAGAAATTTTGTAAGAAAAAGTACATGGGTGTTTTAAGATTTGAGTCCAAAAAGGTGAGTGTGATGATGGTCAGGTTCCCATTTACACTCAGCATGTAGGTTAGGAATATAAATATAAAAAGTGGAACCTGGAGCTGAGGATCATCAGTCAGTCCCAGCAGAATAAATGTTGTTACTGTTTTGTTTCTCATCACTGACTGCTGATTTCTATCCAATCTGCATGTAATAGAGACAGTTTCTTATAATTATTTTAATTGTTCTAAAATTCTTAACATATTGAGTATTTTGTTCCCTTCCACATTTTAAAAGTTTACATTTAACGGCCATTCTTGCTTAGAGATTTCCCTTATGTCAAAAATAATCTGATGGGACATAATTGTATAGGTAGCAATAATGCCCTTTGGCTTCAAGAGTTCTTCCCTATTCCCAAACTAAATCATAAAATTTCATGTCCAATTTCATGTTTTTACTTGGCATTTTGGGTCTTTTTTTAAAGGGTTATATGACAATAACTTGGACTCACTCAACATACTTTAGAACAGAATGTAGTTCTTTATTCTAAAACAACATATTTACAAACTGGGTGGTGTTTAGGACAAGCATTTTTAATTCATAGGAACCACCCTTCACCCTGCTGCTGCTCCCTACACAATCCATTTTTTTCCATGACTATGTACATTACCTTGATTGAATATGCTTATTACTGCTGGCGAAGTAATGACTGACTTCTCTTCCTTCCCTCATCTTCTAGTCAAATGAATGCTTTTATCTTCATTGATGTGATATTTGCCTCATAATAACATAATTAATCTAACAGTCAGGAATCTTTTGATTCTGAGTTAGTATAAGCTGCTCTGTGGACTTTTCTCAGGCATTAACCATCGAATACATCAGTAGATACACACGTTTTCCCACTATACAATCATTATCTCAAGTCTTTAGGTTTTCTGACATTAATGAATAGGAAGTCTTTCCTCTTTATGTAACCAGTTTATTTGGTTTATGCACAATCTCACTTTATCTTTAAACTTTCAATGTTCTCTCCTTACTGAAGTATGGGCTGCCTTGGCTATGTTTATTTGTGTATTTCCCAGTGTCACCAATATAGGGAAGAAGCACTGACTGAGGCACATGGTTTACCTGAAAGCTAGACCCCTACTTGAGAATTTGGTCCCTAGTTCGACAACTCTCAACTATTTATATCATATCAAGATGTAGGAGAGCTATATTATTGCAGCCCACCTACCTTTCTTCCATCTCTCTCCCAATTTCTCAGGTTATGTGTCCACCACTGTGAAATTTTACTTGGAACTTCAAACTTGGAGGACTATTCAATCTTCAAAATATATTTTTCCCAAGGTATTACAACTTATTTTTAAATAAAATTTAATAAAGAGGTTTATTCTATAACTGATTTCTTTTGTTCTATCTTTCAACAAATGATCAAAATAAACATGAAGTTTTTAATAAGATGCTCATTTTAATGAAATTTTAGTCAATATGTTGCCCTTTTGTGGGTAAAAATAAAGGGCATGCTTACATACTTATATAGATGCAAAGGTACTTCATTATTTTTATTTGAGGTTGAAGATTCATCTAATTTTCTAGCGATATTTTTATATAAAGTTAGATATGGATTTATTAATTTTATCCATTAAAACTCCCAGACATTTATGTATAGAGGGAATAGAAAAAAATCATTTATGTTTACAGGGGCAATTATTTTCAAAAAAGTCATCTTATAAATATGTGTCGGAAACATGACAAAATATATAAAACATCACTGAAATCCATTTACTTCTCAAGAGGAAAATACAACCTAATCCTTCAAAAGCAATTACAATTAAAGAGAAAAACTGTATCATACTTACTGTTCTGTTAGTAAGCCAGAGCTCCTGTTCATTGATTAAACATAACAATATTATGGCTGAAATGTGGATAGTGATATTTCAATGAATACGTTTATATTTTCTCCTTATTGTCTTATCTGGGAATGTACATTGCTTCCCGACATTGCGATCTTCAACAAATTTCGCAGAATTCTTAATAGGCTTAGTGCTGTCATAAGTCCCCCAATATTTTCTTACCATTTTCATCATTGAAAAGATCATAATTTACCCTGAAGGCTAGAGAATTAGGAATGCTATCTACTGGCCGAAGATACTGTATTCTAAAAAATCAGTGCAGAGGAAAATTCTTTTACGATATAGAGCACCACATTAAAAAAAAAAAAGTTGCTGAAAGTGTCCTTGGTGACCAACATTCAATGATCATTAACGAATTTTCTGAGTAATGAATTTGGAAAAAAACATTAACAGGCTTCAGTGGGGACCCTGGCCTTGGAGACAGAGGATGATGATACGTTAGCATCAGACACAGGTCAAGAGGACAACTATTCTGTAGCTCATTTAAGAAAATCTACTTCACATCTATTAAGGCATTTGGAACATTGCAAACCTTTGTTATATGAATATAACTTTTTATTATTATATTATGTGAATCCTTTGCTCTCATTGGAAAATTTTAATCATATGAGTAAAAGGAAAAGTTTATACAATTGTGCAAGGCACCTGAATATAGTAAAGAACTTTTCCTTCCAGATTTCTCTTCCTGTAAATAAACCCACATTCACAAATGCATACATATTTGCAACCACATCTTATAATAGGATGCAAAAAAATGTTTTTATATATTTAAACATAGTTTATCACATATATGAATTTGTGGACTTTCCATTTTACCACTGTTAATTAAGTTGGCTGTATGAATATTTTGATGTTCATTTTACCAATGCCTAAATTAAATTTATAAGGTTCTTCACTTTGCAGTTATCAACCATACTATCGAAAGCATCTGCATATTAGTATTTTTTGCAAATGTGTGAGAATAACTGTTAAAAGTAATATTTCTAGATCAGAAATTTCTCGATCAGAATATTATCTTTTTTTACAAACTTTGTACATTGTTATAAAAGAGCCGTAAGATTAGCTTATATCAAATATTTGGCACTGTTATTAGGTCATATGTGTTCATTATTTCTATTTTCATGTTTATTTGTATTTTGTTACTTCATGTTAAACATGTGTTGTAAGTTTTAAAAAGTCTTAAAATTGTGCTGAATTTTGGCATATGGTTTATGGTTTTATACAGTTATATCCATGTTTTGTTTTTGTGTTTGTTTTTTTAGTTTTTAGTGTGTGACAGCTTTATTGAGGTGTAATTGACAATAAGAATACGTACCAGGCCTCTTGAGATTTCTTAGTGTGAGACAATCTTTGTCTGTGACAATCTTTGTCTGTGACACATATTCTTATTTAATGTTGTTCTTATATTGTATTATTTTCCTGTATTAAACTGTAGATTTGTAAACACAGTCCTGAGTTCTGTGAGTCTTCCTTAATAACCAAACAAGGTTTAACTGGCACCATTGGTGGAAAGTGCTTTAAGGAATTTGTCAATTTTATCTAAGTTGCCAATTTATACCTATATGTTTTTAAATAATGCTCCTTTATTATCCTTCTGTATCTGTAGCATGTGTAGTTATGTCAAATCTGTCATTCCTCATATTGGTAATTTATATCTTTTCTCTCGTTTCTTTACTGATAGTTTTTAAGAAGCAAATTTTCTCTTGTTTTCCTCTTACATTCCAATTGATTTCTATAATGATCTCCATTATTTATTTTCTGGCTATTGATCTTAGATTTGAATTTTTCTTTTCCTTCACTAAAGGAGAAATATTAGCAAATTTTTTAGATCCTTTTCATAGGATAGTTCTTTTCCCATAGAGGATTTAGTATTATAAATATGCTTTTAGTACCATTTTAGCTATATCCAACAAATATTGACATAATAATTTTTAATTATCATTCATTTCAAAATACTTGTAATATAATTTCTGATTTCTTCTTTGATTGATGTTTTATTTAGATTTGTTTTAATGTCTATATATTTAGAGATTTTCCTGATGTCTCTGTTACTGTTTTCTCTTTTAAATACATTGTAAATCATACTTCATATGATTTAATTATAGTACAGCTCAGAATATAGTCTACTTAATAAATTGATTGCTATACACTTGATAAAACTTTTTGGGTTGTGTGTTCTATAAGTGTTGATCATGCCAAATTGATAGTTTTATTCAAGTTTCCATATTCTTGAGTTCTGTGTACATTTTCTATTAATCATTAAACCAGAAGATATTGAATTCTCCAAGTATAATTGTGGATTTTCCTCTTTATCTTTGCACTCCTGTCAGCTTTTGTGTTATGTATTCGAAATGCTGTTATTAGTGACATAAACATTTAGGATTGCCACATCCTAAATGACCCTCTTTATCTCAGGCTATCTACTTTGTCCAATATTAATGTAGTCATCTGAGATTTCTTTTGATTGGTTTTAGCATGTATATATTTTTTCATCCTTTCCTTCTTAAGTATTTTCACTTTTATACTTAAAATAGGTTTTTGTATGCTGCCTAGAGTTTTCCTTGTTTTTCATGCAGTCTAATATTCTCTGATTTTTGATTGGGTGTGTTTAAGGCATTTATATTTATTATTATATTATTAATAAATGATTAAAATTGCTTGAAATTGACAATCTTATTTTGTTTTTCACTCATCCCTTTTGTTTGTCTTTTGTTCCTCCTTTTCTGCCTTCTTTTATGTTAAATGAATTATGTTTTATGATTCAACTTATGTTCTTGTTTTCTTGGTATAATTTATTGCTTTGTCGTATATTGGAATCTACAAGATTTTTAATATGCACGTTTAACTTATCACTTCATATATGCCATAAGAAACTTCCAACAGTTAATACTATCATTTCATGCATGTTGCTTCTACTGATGAGTCCTTAAAATACTGGGGCTTTTCCTGGTGAAAGAAATATGAAGCATGAGAGAGAATGAACATGAAGAATATACTGTGGCAACGACTGTAGGCAGCCTGCAGAAGCTGAGACCAACTCTTGGCTGACATCCAATGAAGAAAAGGGGACCCAAGATCAACTTGAAATGGATATACAATTAAGGAGGAACCAAGAAAATAAAATAATTGAAATACAGATTATAAAAAGATAAAGGAAATTAAAAGCATCAAGGGAAAGTTTAGCAGCCATTCATCTTTTACATTATTTATCAACTGCTACTTGTTTGTAACCTCTTTAAAAATGATACAATTCTTTTAATTGAATCACTGAAGTCCTCCCTCACTTGCTTATCTCTTAGAGTGTAAATAAATGGATTTAACATAAGTGAAATAAAAGAAATGAGCAGTGAACAACTTTATTAATCATCACTTCTTCCTTTGCTGTAGGATTCATATAGATGAACATGTGTGTACCACAGGTGATGGAAACCACAATCATGTGGATGAGCAGGTTGTAAAGGCCTTTTTCCTTTGCTGGGAGGATGGAAATCCTAAAACTGTCTTGACAATATAAATGTAGGGCAGAACTACACATATAAGGGTCAAGATATGGGTCAGCAAACACAGGTTTTAACTATTTGGTCCATGAACCACATGTCAGAACATGAGATGTTCAGGAATGGAGAGGCACCACAGAGGACATGATTAATGCCATTAGAGTTGCAGAATTTCAGAGGTAGCCCCAGACTAAGTGGAAAACTTATGATCAACAATCCAGATGGCAAAAAACAAGTCTCCTGGAGACTCTGTTGCTCATGATGTTCATGTAATACAGGAGTCTGCAGATGGCCACATAGCAGTCATAGGACATGGCAGCAAGGAGAAAAAATCTGTTACTGCAAAGAAGTCAGTAAAAAACAATTGGATGACACAAGCATTAGAGTTAATGACTTTGTCACCGTTGCTAAGCTATACACGTATCTGAGAATATACACAGATGTGAAGGAGATTTTTAGGAAGGAGAAATTTTGTAGAAAAAAGTACATGAGTGTATTAAGATATGAATCCATAAAGATGAGTGTGATGATGGTCAGGTTCCCTATTATACTCAATATGTAGGTGATAAATAGAAACACAAAGTTTAGAACCTGGAGCTGAGGATCATCTGTCAGTCCCAGCAGTATGACTATTTTCATTTTATAGTTATTCATCACTGAAGACTTCTGTCCAGGCTGCATTTCCAATAATTCAGAAAGATTATTTTATAGATTATTTTTATCTGTATAAAGTCTAACAATCAAATCTATCTTCATTGTATTTTATATTAACTTTAGAATCACACCGTGAATATGATTAGGTTTATCTGCTGTGATATGATGTGATTTCATGGGTAATGAAAAAGTCTTTGGCTGCCACAAATTCTTCCCTACTCACAACCTAAATAAAATCACACCAATAATATCATGTTTTTTCTTAACAAAACCTTCTCAAAGTTTTGGTACTTGTCAAAATGCTAATATACAATATATAACATCAAGTTTCTGCTCCAGCTTTACAATTAGATTTTTTTTGTTTCTCTGTTTTTTTGGAGAAGGATGTTTTTCTTTTGTGAACAGTCGTAAAGTTTACACACAACACCACACACACACTCCTCTCCCTCACTCTCTTCCATCTCTGTTTCTCTAAAAGTATGCAATTTACTTATTTTTCACTGTTGTGCAGTAGCGTTTTTTATTTAGTTTTATTGAGATATATTCACATAGCATACAGTCATCCACAGTGTACAATCAGTTGTTCACAGTACCATCACATAGCTGTACATTCACCACCACAATCAGTTTTCAAACATTCTTAACTCCAAGAAAGTGTTTTGATATAGACTTTGAGTTTATCATATTCATTAAATGCTTTAATAATGTAACTAGAAAAACTACACAGCATTTTTTATCTTACTCTTTTGCCTGTGATGATTCCTTAGACCTCTTAGTTCCTCTTCATTTCTTCCTGTACACTCCATCCTTGTTTTTCCACTGTTCCAACCATTTATGCAATTTCTTTCAGTTACTGATTGCTGAATCTGCTTTCAGTAATGGATTTTTTCTGAGTTACATATTGATTAATTACCAAACCTATCAACTTCTGTATTGAACCTACTACCAAACATACTACTTGAACAAATCACGTGTATGTCCATCTTAATGTGCCTGAAACAGAAGTCCTAATCTTTCACATCTCTTATCACACTCCAACTTTTCCTGTGTGCTGATAGGTTCTACTTCTTTACTCTGTATTTTATGCCAGGCATTCTTGTAAACTCTCCCCTTATGTACTTTGTCCCATGTTCCCAAACTTAATCTGGGTAACAACAGTTCAACACTGATTTTCATTTGAAGCATGACTTCCTCTCAGAAGTTTTCCACATTTCTATTAGCTGTCTTACCCTATATGCCCACTCTTGAGTATGCATTATATATAATACTTGCTACTACCTTAGTTCTTAGCCTGAGAATATGTTTGTTGAGTTGATGTTCTGCATCTATCTCACTGTGATAGCCATAGCAACTAACACAGTTCCAGATGTATGGTCATCATTTAAATAATATCTTCTGAACAATTTATACATCCCAAATTTGTCGGCAGACAAAGACAAAGTTTTTTCTTCCTCTATTTGGACTTAAATTAATACTGCTCTGAAACATAATTTGATAAATAAATTTGCCATATCTCTGACCCTGTTACTGGAAAATTTTCTTTTTTGAAGAAGAAGAAGAAGACTTATTTTTTATCAAATAACATTGTATATGGTCAATTTTTTCTGCTTATTTTCCTTTTCTGTTGACAAAGGTTAGAACAGACTTCTTTTCCTTCAGTAATCTTTCGGACAAATGATTTTATTTTCTTTGATGCAAAGTTTGCCTCCTCACCACAGTTCATGGGTTTTTTGATGCTGAGTTTATGTCAAAAGTTGCTTCACATTAATTTCTCAGTCATCAAAATTAAATTTTTGTAGTGAAAAACTTGACTGTTTTCCATTTGCAATAAGTTTCTCCATGCTTTTAACCCTACATCAATGAATAAAAAAATTTCCCCTTGAAACCCCTGTTTGTTTGTGAACAGTTTCTTTGCATTATTATTTTTTTATTGCAATTTAGTAGAAGAGGAACATTTAACTTTTTCCTATTCACATTTTAAAGCCACAGGACTGCAGACACCAATATGGGGGAGAAGCACTGACTAGGCTCAGGGTTTGTCTGAAATCTAGAACTCTCCCTGGGCATGTAAGGGCACATTCAACATATATGTTAGAATTAATTGAGAGACAGTGAAGAATGATAACTGCAGTGTACTCAGCCTCTGCCATCCTTTCTCATCTCTCAGGCAACGTGAACATCACTATGTAACCTTATTCAGCTCAACATGCTGTGGGCATTACTCAATACTCAAAAAATATTTTTTCCTTTGAAGATGTTAGAAAGTATTTCAAGACAGATTTCAATAAACTGACACCAACATATAACTGAATGATTTTTTCTTATTTTCTCTTTTGATCGAATATTTGAAAGGAGGCAGGGATCTCCAGTGAATGATGCTTCCATAGCCAGTCTTTTGGCAGGATGAAGGGACACACACACACACACACACACACATACACACAATCAGTTCTTTTATTTTCCAATGTGAGGTTGATGATATACCTGTTGTCACTTCTGATATTTCTCATATTAGGATTCCATTATATGCCCACCTATTTACTATTATGACATCTCATAGATAGTTTTGAAGGCTTTACAAAATAGATAAATTTGAACTCACATCTCTGACTAGGTAAATATATTTTTTTTCTGAGACAAAAATGTGCCAGGGATTTATCAACGAAAATAGTATTGCTGCAAAATTTCTTATTTTTCTGTCAATCAATCATAACTTCTGTACATTTTTTAATATACATTTATTCTTGATGCCACTTTGTGGAAAATGGAAGGTGAAAGAAGATTTCCACGTGAACTTCTCTTCCCTTTTGTTCATGTTTCCACACTCACACTCGCAGGTTTTCTGAGCAGCAGATATTCTTCTGAGATAGTTGTCTTCAACAAATTGTACTTTGTTATGATATATTTTAGCATTATTTAGCTAAGAAATATTTTCTTACATATGTCAGTACATAAAAGGAAAAATCGTCTAATGGTAGTGGAATGCTGGAAACCCCTCTTCCAAAAGAGATGGTATATCAGTATCTCAGGGCAGAGACAAATGTTTGATTATCAACCTTGACTTTTCCATTCTCTTTTTTTAGTTGCCTGATCCTGAAAATAAGTGAATAAACAAATGATCCTTGATGATTTACATTCAAGGTCACTAAGGAATCTTTGGAGTCATTTTTTTTGGCAAAAGCAATCTAACAAAGGCTACCTTTGTGGCAGTGTCCATGGAAACAGTAGGACAAGAAGTACCAGGATTTTGAATTTGTTTTCTTCTTTTTCTTAACAGCTTTATCTCAGGAAAGTTGATGTACAATAAACTGCACATAATTGAAGTGTAAAATTTGATAAGTTTTGACATATGTGCACTACTGCTAAAATATTACCAGTCAAAAGAGCAAATATGTCCATCATCCCAAAAAGTGTCCCTGTGCACCTTTGTAATCCCTCAGGCCCTCTTCTTTCTGTATCTCTCCTGTCCCCAGTTTACCACTGTTAATTTTCCTGTAGAATTTTTAGGAAATTCAATCATACAATATTGTACTTCTCTGTCTTGCTTCTTTCGTTGGGCATGATTATTTTAATTTTTATTCCTTTGTATTGCTGAATAGTATTTCACATGTTGGTAGACTTATGGTTATTTCCATTTTACAGCTATTATAAATAAAGCCAGTATAAACACTTATGTATGGTATTTGTAGGGAAATATGCTTTCTTTTCTCTTGGGCAAATACCTCAGAATGAAGTAGAATGGTCGGTTCATTAGGTAAATGTTGAACTTTTCAAAAATCTGACCAACTCTTTTTCAAAATGCTCAACACTGATGTTGGGAATGTAAAGTGTTCCCCTATACTTGCTCCATGTCATCCCTTAGCACGATCAGATTTTACATTTTAGCCATTTTAGTAAGGTGTGCTGGTGTCTCACAGTGGTGTAAATTTGCATTTCCCTAATGACTATTTGTGTTTAGTATCTTTTATTTGACTCCCATATATCTTTTTGACTTAATTTCTGTTAAAATTTTAAAAATATTTTATGGATACCATACCATACCATTAAATTGACCCTATCAATGTGAACAGTTCAATTATTTTAGTACCTTCACAGAGTTGTATAGCCATAAGCATTATCTAGTTTTATATTTCATCGCCCCCAAAAGAAGCATTGTACTTATGTGCAACCACTCCCCATTTCCCCAGCACCCTCCCCTAGTCCCTGAGAACCATGGATCTACAATGTTTTCTATGGATTTGCCTCTTCTCATTTAACATAAATGGAACCATACAATTGTGTAGCCTTTTGTGCCTGACTTCTACAATGAGGATGTTGATTTCAAGGTTTGTCAGTTTTGTAGCATTTATCATTACATCATTCTTCTTATAGTTGTATGATATTCCCTTGTAGAAATATTCCATATTTTGTTTATTCATTCATTAGTTAATGGACGTTTGGGTCATTTCCACTTTTTGACTATCATGAATTATGCTGCTATGAATTTTCCTGCACATACTTTTGCTTGTAAATGTGTTTTCAAGTCCCTTGGGTATAACCCCATGGGTAGAATTGCTGGATTTAATCATAACATTTTGGGAAAACTCCAAATTGTTTTCCAATGTGGCTGTACCATTTAACAGTTCTACCAGGAATATATGAGGGTTTCATTTTCTCCACATCCTTGTCAACACTTGCCATCTTTATTTTAGCCATCCTATTGGTTGTAAAGCATTATCCAACTGTGGTTTCCATTTGCATTTTCCTGATGATTAATGATGATCCACTACTATGTGCTTTTGGCCAGTTTTATATCTTTTTTGAAAAACGTCTTTTCAAATTCTTTGCCCATTTTTAATTGTGCTATTTGCCTTTTTATTGTTGAGTTCTATGGATACTGGGTACAACTCTCTTATCAAATGTATGATTCTGAATATTTCCCTATTGTGTAGGTTTTTCACTTTCTTGAAGGTGTCCTTTGAATCATAAAAATGGTAATTTTGAGGAAATCCCATTCCTGTATATTTTTCTTTTATTATTTGAACTTTTGTTGTCATATCTGAGGAACCATTACTTAGGTTTTACTCCTATGTTTTCTCCTGAAAGTTTTGTCATTTTAGCTTCTATCTTTAGGTCCATTATCCATTTTGAATTTATTCATGTATATGGTATGAGTTAAGCATCTCAATTCATTTTTTTTTTTTTTGCGTGTGTCTATATCTATACAGTTTTCAGCAACCTTTATTGAAAAAAAAAAAAAAAAACAAACTCACATTTCCCCAGGGAATTTTTTGTACCAGAGCTCACTGATCCTTTGTAGTAAGATTCTTATATGATGTGGTGTTTGATAACAGATGATAAGTTATAGATGTAACTATATGTATACTATATCATGTGCATGGGACATGGCATCAGGGGTGTAAGTCTCCCTGGCAATGTGAGACCGGACTCCAAGGGATGAGCCTGGATCTGGCATTGTGGGGTTGTGAATGCCTTCTTGAACAAAAGGGAAAAGAAATGAAACAAAGTTTCAGTGGCTCAGTGATTTCAAATATATTTGAGATGTCATTATGGAGGTTATTCTTATGCTTTACACAGATATTACTTATTAGTTTCTAGTGCTTTAGAATAGCTAGAAGGAAATATCTAAATCTGTTAAACTTTATTCCAGTACACTTGATTTTTGATGATGATTGTATAACTATATAGCTTTGATCATGTGACAGTGTGATTGTGAAAACCTTGTGACTGACACTCCCTTTATCCAGTGTATGGCAGATAAGTAATAAAATAAAGACAAAAATATATAATTAATATGGGAGTGATGGGGGTATGGGATGTTTTGGGTGTTCTTTTTAATTTTGATCTTTATTTTGGAGTAATGAAAATGTTCTAAAATTGACTGTAGTGATGAATAAACAACAATATGATGACACTGTGAGTCATTGATTGAATACTTTGGGTGGATTATATGGTATGTGAATATATCTCAATAAAATTAAATTTAGTAATAAGAGTGCTTTATAGTTCATAAATCAACAAAGGAGATAAAAAAGATTTTAAAAACTACTCAATTAATCAATAATAAAGGCATAATATGGAAATAATAAGGGGATATTAAGAACTTTGTGCCAATATATTCTACAACTTAAAAAAGGACAAAACTTTTTGAATGATACACTTACCAAACCTTCCACAAGAAGAAATATATTTCAATAATTTTTCAACCCACACTACTTAAATTTTCTGTTTTATATAGTCTAATATCCTTTAAATAGATTAAAAAACATGAAAAAATTGTTTTATATATCTAACCACATATTTGTCAATTCTGGTGCTTTAATTCCTTTCTGTCAATCCATATTTTATTTTGTTCTCTTCTTTCTGCCATAACAATTTTTTTAAAGCATTTCTCATAGGACAGGTGTACTATTGGTTAATTTTTACAGTTTTTGCATGTCTGAGAAATTATTTATTTTGCCTATGTTTCTTAACCATATTTTCAGTGAATGTAATATTTTACTTTCACAGGTTCTTCTTGTTATACTTTATTTCTCCTCCTCCTCCTTCTTCTTTGTCTCCTTCTTCTTCTTCTCCTTCTCCAGTTCCTTTCTCTCCCTTTTCCCTTCTCCCTTTTCCTTTCTTCTTCCAAGATATTTCTCCACTTTCCTCTGCCATGCATTTTATATTGCCAAGAAGTGTGCTGTCACTTTTTCCTTTTTTCATCTGCAGTTTCACTGGCTGCTTAAAATTATTCTCTTTACTAACTCACCATCTGTGTAAGCAATATAGATACAATGCCCTTGATGTAGTTTTTTTGTTGTTCTTGTGCATGAGGTTCATTGAGTTTCTGTTATGCGGTTTTGCAGTTTTCATCTTTTCTGCTTTATGTAATATAAAGCTTTTTCTGTCCACAATGCTCTTCTTCTGGGACTCCATTTACTTGTAGGTTAGACTGCTTGAAATTGTCCCACAGCTCACTGATGCTTTGTTCATATATTTTCAGTCTTTTTCACCCTTTGTTTTGTTTTCTATCATTTCTTTCTCTCTGTGTGCCAGTTTGAAGCTCCTGTGGTCCCCAGAAAAGCCATGATCTTTTAATCCAATCTTGTGGGGTGGGAACTTTTCATTGAATATTTCCATGGAGATGAGACCCCACCCATTCAGGGTGGGTCTTAATTAGATCACTGGAGTCCTTAAGAGTACTGAGAGCCCACACAGTCCTGGACACTTGGAGACATTTGGAGATGCTGGGAGATGCAGACAAAAGTATGCTTGGAGAGACTTAAATCTAAGAGATAAAGACCCGAGTTTGCCCTGGAGAAGCTAAGAGAGGATCCCCAGATGCTTTGAGAGAAATACCCTGGGAGGACAAGAAAGGATGCACAGAAGCTGAGAGACAGAAGCTGAGAGAGACAGAAACCCAGAGACATTTTGGTTAAAACCATTTGGAAACCAGAACAGAGGAGCAAAGGTCCAGTAGACACTACTCACATGCCATCCCAGCTGACAGAGGTGTTCCAGGGGCCATCAGCCTTTCTTCAGTGAAGGTATCCTCTTGTTTATGCCTTAGTTTGGACACTTTTATGGCCTGAGAACTGTAAATTTGTAACTTAATAAATCCCTTTTATAAAAGCCAATCTGTTTTTGGTGTTTTGCATAATGGAAGCTTTAGTAAACTGGAACAGATTATGGTACCAAAGAAGTGGGGGGCTGCTTAGTTTGCAAATACCAATCATGTTGGAACTGCTTTTTAAATGGATATGGCTATGATTCTAGAAGTATTGTGAGGAGCTTGATATAAAAGGCCCAGATTTCTATGAAGAGACTGTTGGTAGAAATATGGACTCTAAAGATACTTACTATGAGGTCTTAAACAGAAATGATGAATGTGTCATTGCCAACTGGAAGAAAGGCAATCCTTGTTTTAAAGTGGCAGAGAATTTGGCAAAATTGAGTCCTGGTGTAGGACTGAAGGCAGCATTAGAAAGCAATGAGCTGGGATACTTAACTGAAGAGATCTTCAAACTAAATATGGCAAATGCAGCCTGGCTTCTCTTTGTAGCTTATAGCAAAATGTAAGAGTAAAGAGATAAGCTGAGAACTGAACTCTTGGGTACAAAGATACCAGGAATTGATGGTCTGGAAAATTCTTTCCATGGTTACTGTGGGGAAATCTGTACGTAATCCTATCAAGCTACCCTTATATGTGATGGATTGCTTTTCTCTTGCTGCTTTCAGAATTCTCTCTTTGTCTTTGACATTGGACAACCTGATCAGTAAGTGTCTTGGTGTAGTTTTAGAGAAATTATAGAAAAATTGATGCATAAAATACAGATTTCCCATGTACCACCATATTATTAACACTTTGCTTTAGTGTGGTATATTTATTACAATTCATGAAGGATATTTTTATAATTTTACTATTAACTTTTTCTAGTTCTTGAGATATGAACTATATTATTTATTTAAGATTACTTTTCTTTCCTAAAATAATCATTTAATGCTATAAATTTATCTCCAAGCAATTATTTTAGCCACATTATACATATTTTGCTTTGCTGTATTTTCTTTTGCATTCATTTCTATGTATTGTTTTCCCTTTAAATTCCTCATTGACCCATGGGCTATTTAAAATTGTGTAGTTTAATTTCCAAGAATTTGTTGATTTTCCTGTTATATTTCTTTTACCAATTTCTAGCTTAATTCCATTATGGCCAGAGAAAATACTCTGTATGATTTGATTTCTTTTAAATTTGTTGAGATTTGTTTTATGACCCAGAATATGGTTTATCTTAATGAATATTCCCAGGATGCTAAAACAAGTCTATTCTTCTGTTGTTGGGTGGAATGTTCTATACATGTCAATGATATACAGTTGATCAATTGCCTTGTTCATTTCCTTGCAAATTTTCCATATCTCTGCCAATTTTCCCTCTGGAATGATATCAATAGCAGAGCATGAGATGCTGATGTCCTCAATTTTAATAGTGCATTTTTCTATTTCTCCTTTCTGCTCTATTAGCTTTTGCTTCATGTGTTTTGAGGTTCTGTTGTTTGGTCTGTCCACATTTAGCATTCTATGTCTTCCTGGTGTGTTGATTCTTTTGTTATTGTCATTGAATAATGTACTTCTTTGTCCCAAGTGATTTTCTTTGCACACAGTCTATTTTTTATTAATATACTCATACTGCTCTTATTTTATTGAGGTTTGCATGGTATATCTTTTTCCTTTTCCTTTGAACCTCCTACTTGTGTTGAATTGTAAGTGAGTTTTTGTAGACAGCATATTGTCAGATCATGTATTTTTGTCCATTCTGCTATTCTTAGTCTTTTCATTAGTGTATTTCAATCATTTACATTTGAGTTAATTATTGTTGTGATTAAAGTTTAGGTCTGCTATTTTATTGTTTTCTGTTTCTTTCCTATGTTTCTCGTTTCTTTCTTTCCTTTTTAAAAAAACTTCTCATGTGTTATTAGAACCTATTTTTTTATATTATACCTTGATTTATGTATAATGTCTTTAGTCTGTCTCTACATAGTTTTTTAGTGGCTGCTCTAATATTGCATTATATACATGTGACATCACAGCCTCCTGAGACAGGCATTTCACCACATCAAGTGAAATTTCAAAATCTTACTTCCTTTTATATCCTTTTAAATGCCCTACTTTAAAAATAATTGTCTTATGTATTTCCTGCACATATATGGAACAACAACACATGATTTAAATTTTCCTCAAGCATCAAATATTATTTAAGAAACTCATGAAAAATAAGATAATCTATTATATTTAGCCCTATTTTTATCATTCCATGGTTCTTTTCTATTTGCCCTTGCAGTTTTTCTTCTGTTACCTTTTCCTTTCCATTTATAGAACTATCTTTAGATATATTTAAAGGCACATTTGCTGGGTAGGGATAAGTAGAGGGGTGACTCATACCACTCTCTTGCTCTCCAGACCCCACCTGGCCCTGCTGACATGAGGGGAATGGAACAACTGAGTGCCAACTAGAACCACTTTCCACTCCTTTGTCCTGTCTAATTTGATGCTAAGTGGTTGCTGAGGTTCAGGTGCCCACAGATTCTCACTGACACCAGTGTAGTGGGGGAAAGTGCAGGGCTTGGCAGCCCTAACTTGCACTGACTTGCACAGTCTCGATGCCAAATGAGGGTGGAATATCAATTCTCTATGGGTTACTGATGACACAGTGGTGTGGGGGTAGGAAAAAATGTGAAGCCCGGTGGTGATAAGCTCCACCTTCCATCACCTCCTTAGGTCTCCTTGCTGCTGGGTGTGGGTGGAAGCTTAACTTGCTGCTGGATACTGCTGAAACCACACTGGTGAAAGAATTGTAGCACTGCCTGTTTCCGTAAGACAGAGGATGTGAGCCTACTTGGCCTTGCTTACACCACTGGGTGGGAGTATTAGAAGTGTCCATCTGCTTTCAAGGGGTTATAGTGGGATAGGGTGGGAGATTAACTTCCCACTGATCCCCCACTGAAACTGCCATGGTGGGATGGGGCTGTTCTGCTGGTGTTTGCCTGGAGTAGCCTCAGCATTGCCAAAAGGTTTCTGTTGTGGCAATTTACATTTCACCAAACACTGTGTGAGAATACTTACTTTCTAAGGATTCCAATCAGCAAAATAGTTAAGAGCTCTTCTCAACATTTCTAATACCTCAATGTCATATAATTTTGTACTTGACTAGGTGTGTTTTAGCAGTATTCATACATTTTTTTCCAAATTGGATTAATGATTATGCAAATTACCTGTTCCTATTCTTCATTTTCCTTTTAATTATTTATTTTCCTTGTTACTGCATGGACAATCTCTTTCTATATTGGGATATTAATCTGTTACCTGTATTTTACTATGTAACTTACGGTACATTTTGTTTTACACAATGTTTTAAATTAATTTATTTTAAAAACATATTATATTATTAATGTCCTGCTTTTCTCTCATTTGTTAAGAATGTCTTAACCCATGCTACAGCATGTTTTCTTTATAAGAATTTATATATATTTATGGATGTTTATTAATATTTAAGCCTTTATTCCATGTGGATTTATTAAGTGTGGTATGAGAAATAAGTCAAACATTATTTGACTATAGATAAATAAATTGTTGTGTGAACAGCGTTCATTACATACTTGAACTTTCTCACACTGAGTTAAAATTCCACATTTGCAATTTAACATATTGGCTCATTTGCACATTTATTTCTGTATTCTTTGTTCTGTTCATTAATTATTCCTTTGCAAATACATATTTTGAATTTATTTCAATGGATCTTATTTACATACTTGTAGGTTTACAAGACTTTAAATTCTTCCAGGTGATACTAGAAATTATTTTAAGTCAACAACTTGACAGAATTCTAAACAAAACTGATTTGAATTTTATACATTCATTTTGGATGAACTGTTATATTTTGATGTTTTTAAATTATATCCAAAAATAGGAAAACTTTCATTTCCTTTAGGTTTTATTTTATATTTTTAAAAATAATTGCATGTCTTTTCATTTAGAAACCTCACCTTTTTTCTTACTGGAATTCCTTAACAGGTACTCTTTGTCAATATTATGACTGAAATATTTTTTTCACTTTGTTTTATAGGTATTTATTTTATTGCTAAATAAAAATAGATGACTGCTTTTTAATATATACATTTTAATTTATCCAATTAAACAAACTATCTTCTCAATTGTATTATTTTTCTGTTACTTTCCTGCTTTTCTATCCTTTTCAATAAGGTTAGCAGAAGAATATATACCTCTTTATATAAAAATTAAAACAACATCAATCAAAAGACACAGATTATTTTATTGCTACTCTGAAAAAACTGCTGCTGATTAAACTGTGAGGTAACACTAAGGTGTCATTTAGTATCAAATCACCTTACTTTCAAAGAGTTAAAAATGTCAAAAATATGCAGATTCAAATTTCTGACAAGTAATATTTTTATGTCTTCTCTCTGGTAGTTGTAGTGTTTATTTTATTTTCAGATCTTATTGACTTTTCATGGTCTTCTAAAACAATGGTGAATAACAGGGATGAAATTAGACATCTATATTTGGTACTTGACTTTGATTTATAATCTACTAGTGTTTTATTGTTACAACACTACACATATTTTTTTACAAATAGCTTTATCCCTTTTTACTTGGGATCTTTTCCATAAGTATTAAATTTAATAAGCTTGTTTCATAATCAGTCTATTCCTATTGTTTATTTAAACAATTGATTATGACATATGTGGATAGATTGTTCTGAGATATAGCTTTTCTTTTGTTATTAAATAATCTCTACTGGAAAACATCTTTTTTTCTTTTAATTAGTTGTTAGAATCTACTTGCATATATTTTACATAGAAATATATTTATTTAAATGCAGTTGTGATGTCTTCTTTTTCTATGCTTTAGTATGGTTTAATTTAGAATGGAATAATTTACTGTTTATTAGGTTACTGAGAAAAAGTTTTTGAAGCAATAATTGATCCTATTTCTATTTTATAGATGCAACTTTCTTCACTTTTCCTATAAATTGTATGGGTATTGTCATGTTCAAATTTATGATTTCTGATTTACATTTTGCAAAGAACTATTTCATTGTTTCCAGTGCTCTGATTTTCTGCTGTAGAAAGAAATACAGAACATATTTGTATCTATTGGATATATTATGGTTTCATATTTATATCTTGTTTCTCACTTTTAATATTGAATATCATTCTTTGTCTCTTTTTTCCTTATTTGAGGATCCCATCATTTATTTGAGTGTTTGGGTTTTAGAGAATTAAATTCTGAATTATTTTATCTTACTCTTTATTATTATTGCTTTCACTTTTTATCTGGAAAAAAACATATTTTCCACTAACTTCATTTTATTTATGGTTTTTCAGATTTCTTAAGATGAACATGGGTTCCTCTATTTTTAATCTACTTTTAAATTTCTGAATAGCAAAGATATTTAAGAAATAAATTTCCCTTGAAATATACAAATTTTCACCATTTTATTTCTTCCCAGATAGACTGTAATTTCAGTCTCAAATTTTCTATCGAATTATTATTTGGCTTTGTGTACTTAATTTTCAAAGTATTTTTAAATATTTTACTTTTTAATTTTCTTATCTATTTTGTAAAATGTAAAAAGTCTACTGAGTCCACAATCAGGGTTTTAAGTTATGTTAGTACCTTATCTTTTCCTCTTTTTTTCTTTCTTTTCTGTTTTTGACCTGATAAACAAAAACCTCAAGCGTATCATTTTATGGGAGGTCAGATCTTGAAAAACTCACTTTCATTGAGTATGCTCTTAAGTGGGAAAACATACTTTCATGATATTGTATCAATTCCAAATTTTAAGCACATGGGTATTGAGATCTCATATTGCATCTCCTTGGAGATGAAAAACTCAACATGCCCAGATATGCTGAAACATATTTTTTCACTGTCCTCAATTCCAAAAAACACTCAGTGTCAGTTTACAGGCTTAAGCTGCATGTTTTTTGTTAATTCCTCTTAATATTTGGCACCTGGGGATTTCCTTTATTTGCTGTAAAATAAGCTCAACATTCAAAATAGTAGTTATTAATTTCTACTGACCATTTTCCAGGTGTTGGCACCAATAGCACTATCACATTATTTTAGTCTACCATATATTCTTTGTTTTGGCATTATAATCCATTTTTCCAAAAACGGCTGCCTTTTATTATTATATTATACCTTATTTATAACTTCTAACTTCAAATTTTATTATAATTATACCAACATGGATAGCATTGTTAAACAGATTTGGAGTAGAAGAGTTAAATTTTTTAATAGTAGCCCATTAGTAAATTTAAAGAATTTGTTAAGATATTAGCAAAACTGGAGGAGAGAATGTTAAAGACTAAATTGTGATTAAGATTTTAACAGAAATGTTGATGATATATTCAAATTTTCATATTAATTGATCAGCTCCCCTTTTCTCTTCTTTGAAAACAATGCAATTCTTTTGACTGAGTCATTAAAGGCTTTCTTCACTTGCTTGTTTCTCAGGGTATAAATAAATGGATTCAACATAGGTGAAATAGAAGAAACTAGCAAGGAAACCCCTTTATTAAGAGCTATCTCTTCTTTTGCTGAGGGTTTAATATAAATGAAGATGCAACTGCCATAGGTGATAGAAACCACAATCATGTGGGAAGAACATGTAGAAAAAGCTTTTTTCCTTTGTTTTGCAGAGGGAAATCTTAGAATTGTCATGGTGATATAAATGTAAGACAGAACTACACACATAAGGGTCATGATGAAAGTCAACACAGCACACACTAAAATCATTCGCTCTATGAGCCATGTTTCTGAGCACGAGATCTTTAAAAGGGGAGTAGCATCACAGAAAAAATGATCAATGACATTAGAGTCACAGAATTCCAGATGAAGGCCCAAACTAAGTGGGGGAATTATGATTAACAAGCCAGTCATCCAACAGCTGATCGTTAGTCTATGGCAGACTCTGTTATTCATGATAGTCACATAATGCAGAGGTTTACAGATGGCCACATAGCGGTCAAAGGACATTGTGGCCAGAAGAAAAAATTCTGTTATACCAAAAAGGTAAGTAAAAAATATTTGAACAGCACAAGCATAATAGGTAATAATTTTGTCACCAGTTGATATGTTGTGCAAGTATCTGGGAATACAAGCAGTTGTGAATGAGATTTCCAAGAAGGAGAAATTTTGGAGAAAAAAGTACATGGCTGTTCTAAGATGGCAGTCTATGAACGTGAGGGAGATAATGGTCAGGTTCCCAGTGACACTCAATATGTAGGTGAGAAATAAAAATATGAAAATTAAAACCTTCAGTTGTGGGTCATCTGTCAGTCCCAACAGGATGAATGTTGTTATTGTACGGTTTCTCATCATGGATTCCTGACTTCTGCCAAATCTGCACATAAAATTCAGACATACTTGAAAGGAATGTAATAAAGAAAAAGTCAACACTCTACTTTCAAACCAGCTTGACCAGCTTGACATGGTCACCTTCTCTGCCTATGTGTAATATTTATACTATAGATATTAATGTTATCTATATTTTCATCCTTGGCTTCTGTTCCAATCAGATTGTTTTATCTTTGTCATGATACTTCTGGCTTAGTACCTCTATTGATGAATTGTGAAAAATGGTGTTCAAATACTTTGTAATGCTGAAACAGTTTCAGTAATATTCCAAGGTCTTTCCTCAGTTTCACCAATTAATTACAAAGACACCCATTTCAATTATTTACAGTCTGTAGTCAATGCCTTTAGGGCTTCAAATTTCCTTATGTTGCTGATAATTAGGAGGCTCCCCCTGCAGATCTGAATTAGTTCCTGAAAAAGATTTTTAAAACATTTTCTCTATTGAAAACAGCCTCTTCTACTAATGTGGGGGCATGATAACTTCTCAGAGAAAAAGCCCTCAATTTAGCTTCAATGTTTTCAGACACTATCTCAGGGAAGGAAATTACTTGGGATTTATTACTTTTGAAGGCTGAAAGTTTCCCCAGATTATAGGGGCACACAGGGAACAACCACAGTAGATAAAATTGGCTCTTGTGAAGAAGATCTCTATAGTCCAAATGCTTCACTCCCATTCTTCTAAAATCATGGCCACTTTGGAAACACTGGGATTCTGGACTCAGCTTTCCACATTCCCATAGTATTCAAGGTTTATAAAAATATCATTTTTTGACAATCGTTAATAAGCATATCCATGAAATACAGTTTATCCTAGATTTTGCAAGTCCAGGATAGAAAAGTAATTCACACTAGAAGGAGACCAACTCATTTCACTTCTAATGGGAGTGATATTAAATGAAATGATGGATTGTCAAGCTATGTGACATTCCTTTAAATTGGAGTCATTAGATATTTGTGTGTGTATATCTGTGTGTGTGGGTATATGCATATTTTTTGTTGCTTGCTTATGATTGAGAGTAAGACATGAGTTTTCTTGTCTTACTGTCTCTTCAACTGTACCACTTTAATGCATAAAACAACAATGTCTATGATTTTATCCATCCAATATAATACATTTTTAAAAGGGCATATAAGAACAATTTTTGGCTCTAGTACAAAAGGTCAACATGGTACTGACAACTCATATTTGATAAAGGCAGATATAATGCATTTTTTGTAGACATTTTTGAGCACTTCTAATATCCATATGCAAATGAAAACTTTAGTGTACTCACTTTTATATCAGTCAGTCATCGTTTCAGGACACTGTTCAAAATAAGGCTTAAGGTTAAAACTCATTTGTGCCTTTCTGCTGTCTATTGCTCCTAATTCTATTCTATACTCATGTGCAGCCTTTGGAATATATACATCTTTCTTTATTCATCACTGAAAATTATGAAATTTTCTTTACAAAGGACTTTGGCTATTACAGACCTAAAGAATATTTTCTTTTATTGCTTATGTGCAAAGATAAAAGCCAGTTCTGAGAGTTAAGAATATCACGAGTTCTCTCAGGTTTCAAAAATGTTCATATTCTGACTTCCCTGAGAGGAGGAGAGAGGATTTATACACTAATAAGGTTGGTGTTTCTTTGATTTAACAAACTTACAGCTCAGTGAATAAACAAAGGGTCCTTGGAGACCAAGGTCCAAAAAATCATTATGGCTATTTCTATGTCATTATCTTGGCAAAAAGCCTAAACCATTTAGCTTTAGTTATGAGCATCCTCAGAGGACAGGGGAGGTGCTCATTTAGGGAATGAAGTACAGGAAACAAACAGAATTGGAAAATGCACTCATTTAATTAATTTTATTTATATTGTATATCATCTAGGTCACTTTGAAGTTTATAGAAACCCATTTTCTACTGTATTCACCTATTACATGAATAAGTAAATCATTAAAAAAATCTGATAAAATGTATATAATCCCATAATTGGAGATTACTCTGTTAAAATTTTTGAAAAGATACCTTCAGATTATAATTCTGTGACTATATCTACATGTTATGTACACCATTTACAAATATGTGAGCAGTAAGCATAATTTCTGTAATTGGCTAAATAACCTATAAATGTTATTGTAAATCAAAAACACTCTGTGGACCTATTTACATATCATTTAGTTCAATTTAATTCAAATTTGTTTTTTTAATATAATGTCACATTTTTCACAAATCCAAACTCTTTGTATGAGTTTATTATTTTATATTTTCTACTATTATTAAAACAGATGAAGGAATATACTATTTAACCTAACAAAACAAAATTATCTTTACCTCTTTTTTATAATTTTTTAAAAATTCTGTAACATATTTCAGTTGAAATAGTTTTTAACTCTAGTCAAAATGATTTTAGAAAAGAAATACAATAATTTATTCTGATTTTTGAATTCTAATCTCCAAAGAATCCTAGTCATTTTTATACCTTTTTTTTTTAAATTCTGACTCCAACTGCTGTTCTTCAAGTTTATTTCAAATGTTAGTGATAGGGTCCTTTCAAATATTTTTCAGTTTTGTTTCTAGCTATCATTCACCCAATTACTTGCACTCTGTCTGTTATTGATTTCTAGCTTCATTCCATTGTGGCTGGAGAAGATACAGTGTATAATTTCCACATATTTTAAAAAAATTATTAGGACTTATTTTCTGACCCAACTTATGGTCTATCTTGGAGAATGATCCATGTACACTAGCAGCAGTATTCTGCTGCTGTTGGGTGAAATGTTCTGTATATTTCTGCTAGTTTTATTTGGTTTAGAGTATTGTTCCAGTCTTCTATTTCCTTATTGATCTTCTGTCTAAAAGTTTATCTGTTATTGAAAGTGGCATATTGAAGTCTCTTACCATTAATATAGAACTATTTCTTCTTTCAAAGAAGTCAATATTTGTTTTATATATTTTGGTGCTCTGCTATTAGTTGCATATATATTTATAATTGTTAGGTCTTCTTGTTGAATTGACCACTTTATCAGTATATAATGACCTTCTTTGCCTCTATAACAGTTATTGATTTAAAGTCTGTTTTATCTGATATTAGTATAGCTACTCCATTTATCTTTAAGTCACTACTTGCGTGGTATATATATTTTTTCCTTTCTTTCACATTCAACCTACTTGTATCTTTGAATTTAAGATGAGTCTCTTGCATAAAATATATGGTTGTGTCATGCTTTTTAACCATTTTGCTTTATAACCTATTTTTAACCTATTTTTTAACCTATTTTCTTTAACCTATTTTAACCTATTTTTTAACCTATTTTTTAGGTTTCACCCTCTCTTTCCCTTTTGGTCACATATTTGGACAAGCTGATGAGAAAGCATGCCTGTGCTTCCTTCTTTGACACTGGAGGGAAATTTAAACCTCACAAATCTTAAGCCCACATGTGGGTAATTTTCCCCATTCCCACTACCTAGCCACTATAAAGGCCTCGCACTTTGCCTTTGCTCAAACCATCCTGGGCCTGCTTTCCCTGTTCCCTGCCTACTCTGCTCTCACCAGGAGTTCCTTTCTTTCTAATTCTTTTGTGTGTTGAATATCATCAGACATGTGACCTAAAACTGGGAGGGAATCATCTTCACCCTCACACAATGACTACAAAATTAATGTCCTCGTGCAGTTCCCTTTCAAATTGACTCTGTGCTTGGCCATGTGACCTTCTTTGCAGGATATAACATAAGCAAGAATGAAGCAAGAAAAGGCTTGATAAATGCTTGTGGATGAGTCATGTGTTGGTCAAATATAAGGTGCCAGAAGGAAAACTGTGGCAGACTGTTATATTGGGGGCCCCTAGTGAACTCTACCTTCTGCTATTCACCTTCTTGTGTAATCTTCTCCCACAGTGATTCTGAATTTGGCCATCTTATCTTAACTTTCCTTGGCCAATGGCATTAGCAAGAGTGACATGAGAAGAAATTTATAATGTTTGCACATTGGGGTTTTTCATATCAGATTACTACATAATAGAGCAGTGGGACCTCCACAGGGTAAAAAAGCCTGGGATGAAAGAACATATGAAAAGGGATGTGAGCTGAATCAGAGCCAATATCAAATGCCAGCCAAATTAGTGAGGCACAAGCTGAACTTATACTCAAACATTTGAATGACTGTAGCTGTTCAAAATACCCCCTAAAACCAGATGGAGCAGAAGGATCAACTAGCTGAGCTCAGGCAATCCACAAGATTATAAAAACTAAAGAATCATTGTTCTTTTAAGCTACTAAGGTTTGGGGTGCACTATTTTGTTATTAATTATTAACAGAAACATTCCTATTCAAGAAATAGACAAAGCTAGAATATTATTTTGTGCCCTTTTCTTGCCAAGCCACCACTTCTTCTCCTCTTTCTTCCCAGGACATCACTGTTATGATTTCTATCATTATATCTTATTATCGTGAGTTACAGACCTTCATATATACAGAACCAGTCACGAAGTACTCTTTGTGCCTACACTATTTATTTAAGCATATTTTGATTCTTCCATATTGTTCAGGTTTTAAATTATGGAGTCAATTTCTTTAACAAATATATTTCTCTTCAGATTTTCTCTACATTCATATACACGGCTTGATAAATTTAATTTTCCTGAAGACTGTTCTAGGGCTGGCTGCTGGCAATCCTGGCTCCTCTGTCACATGGTGAGGAACAGGCTGCATCTACTAGTCTCTCCCTTCTCTTCCAGGTTTCCTTGATTTCAGCTTCTTTCTTTCATGACTTTCTCTTTTTCTGTATTTCATTCTGTTATAAAGGACAGCAGTAGTAGGATTAAGACCCACCCTGATTGAGGTTGGACCAACCTTAACTGAAGAAACCTCATCAAAAGTTCCTATTTACAATGAGTTCACACCCACAGGAATGGATTAGATTTAAGAACATGTTTCTTTCTGGGGCACATATAGCTTCAAACCACCTACCAGTACAGAAAAGGAAAAGAGTGAAATGAGGTTTGGACCTGTTTCTTTGGAAGTGTATCTAACTATATAAGGGTGAAGCATTTCTAGCTTCTTTTCTTGGGGTCCACTAACTTTCCCAATAGTTTGTTTGTTGTGTTAGAGGAGCTTTTGCCACTTTTCTTGGACACCTCTCCTCAATATTGGAGATAATCCTTCCCAGTGTCCCTCCACGTGTCCTTTTAGATTAAACATAGCAAAATTATGAGATCTCAAGTGACTACTTGGTCTCTAGTTTTGTGTAGTTGCAGAGAATTGTTTCTAGTACAGAGAAAATTCCTGAGTCTTAATCCAAGAATATCTATTTTTAAAAACATTTTAATGTGCCATGTAAATAAAACTCAAAATATCCCATTTTAATCACTTTAAAGTGTTGTGTTACCATCACAACTATCTATTACTGAAATTTTTTCATGATCCCAAACAGAAAGTCTGTATCCATTAAGCAATAAGTAGTCACCGACTCCTACCCAGAGTACCTGGTAATCTGTAATCTATTTTCTGCCTCTATGAATTTGCATATTCTAGGTATTCTCTATAAGTGGAATCACACAATATTTGTTCTTTTTTATCTGGCTTGTTTCACTCAACATGATTTCAAGTTCATCCATGTTGTAGAAGATATCAGAATTTCATACCTTTTAATGGAAGAGGGACATTCCACTGTCTGTATATACCACATTTTGTTTGTCTATAAATTTGTTGATTAACTCTTGGGTTGTTTCCACCTTTTGGCTATTGTGAGTAGTGCTGCTGTGAATATTGGTGTACAAATGTTTGTTGTGTCTCTGTTTTAAATTCTTTTGGGTATATACCTAGAATTGAGATTGCCAAGTCATATGGGAATTCTACACTCAACTTTGTGAGTAATGGCCAAACTCATTTCCATAGTGGCTGTACCATTTTTACATTCCCAACAACAATGTATAAGTCTTGCTATTTTTAATGCATCCTCACTAACACTTGTTATTTCCTGTTTTTTTTTTTTTTTTTTTTCCTAACAATAACCATTTGGGTGGGGGGTAAAATTGTATCTCATTGTGGTTTTATTTGCATTTCCCTGAAGACCAATGACTTTGAACCTGATTTCATGTGCTTAATGGCCTTTTGTATATTTTCTATTCAAGTCCTTTGACCATTTTTAAGTTGGATTGCTTGTCTTTTTATTGTTGAGGTGTAGCAGTTATTTTTATATTCTGGATATTTAAGTCTTATAAGAAATATGATTTCTAATTATTTTCTCTCATTCTGTAGGCCGTCTTTGCTTCTCTACTAATATCCTTTATGTGCAAAGTTTTTAATTTTGGTGATGTTAATGTTATTTAATTTTTCTTTGGGTGCTACTGCTTTTGGTGTCATATCTAAGAAATTACTGTCAAATCTAAGGTCATGAATATTTTTCCTGTTTTCTTCTAAGTATTTTATGCATTTAGGTCATGTATATTTCCTTGATCCATTTTGAGTTAGTTTCTGTAAATATGAGATAAGTTAGAGGTCCAATTTCATTCTTTTCCATGTGGATATATGGTTTTCTCAGTGACATTTGTTGAAGAAACTGTGCTTTCCAAATTGAATGTACTTGGCACCCTTGTTGAAGATCAGTTGGCCATAGCTGTATGGATTTATTTCTGGATGCTCAATTTGATTCTATTTACCTATATATTTATATTTATGTGGATACCATATTGTTATGATTGCTGTGGCTTTGTAGTAAGTTTTGAAGTTGGGAACATGAGACCTCTAACTTTGTTCTTCTTTTCCAGGATTGATATGTCTATTCAGGGCCCCTTGAAATTCCCTATGTATTTGAGGATCTACTTTTCCATTTCTTCAAAAATGGTGCTAGAATTTTGATAGGGATTGTATTGAATCTGTTGATCACTCTGGGTAGCAGTGGCATCTTAATATTAATCTTACAGTCCATGAATATGGGATGTCTTGCCATTTGTTTAGGTCTTCTTTAATTTCTTTTAGCGGTGTGTTATGATTTCATTGTATGAGTTTTTCACCTCCTTGGTTAAATTTATTCCTACATATTTTATTCTTTTAGATTCTACTCTAAATGGAATTGTTTTCTAATTTCCTTTTCTGATTGTTCATTACATATATAGAAAAAACAATGAATTTTTGCATGTCAATCTTCAGCAATTTTGCTGAATTTGTTTATTAACTACTTGTTTTCTTGTGGATTCTTTTGGATGCTCTATATAAAAGATCAAGTCATCTATGAATAGAGATAGTTTAACTTCTTCCTTTACAATTTGGATATCTTTTATTCCTTTTACATACCTAATTACACTAGCTATGACTTCTACTACAATATTGAATAGCAGTGGTGAAAGCAGGTGTCTTTGTCTTATTCTTGATCTGAGGGAGGAAACATTGAGTCCTTCACCAATGAATGTAATGTTTGCTGTGGGTTTTACATGAATTTCCTTTATCCTATTGAGGAAGTTTCCTTCAATACCTATTTTTATGATTTTTTTTTCATGAAACAGTGTTGGATTTTGTAAAATCCCTTTTCTGCATCAATTGAAATGATCAAGTGGTTTTTTTTCCCTTCTTTCTTTAAATGTGGTATATTAATTTATTGATTTTCTTATACTGAACCACCATTGAATTCCTAGGTTAAATCTTTTTTGGTCATGCTGTATAATCCTTTCAGTATGTTGTTGATTTCATTTATCTAGTGCTGAGGATTTCTGCATCTATTTTCATATGGGAAATTCATCTCTAGTTTTCTTGTGATGTATGTATATGGGTTTAGAATTAGAGTAATGTTGCCTCATAGGATGAGTTAGGAAGGTTTTCCTCATCTTAAATTTTTCAGAATAGTTTGAGAAGGATTAGTTCTAAGTCTTTGAATGTTTGGTAGTACCACTATGAAGCCATCTGGCACTGGACTTTTCTTTATGGGGAGGTTTTTGATTACTGATTTAACTTCTTGTTAAATGTTTATTGAGATTTTCAATTTTTTCTTTAGTCAGTCTAGGTAAGTTATGTGTTTTTAGCAATTTGTCTGTTTTCTTTATATTATCTCATTTGTTTGTGGACAATTGTTCATAATATTCTCCTATAATCCTTTCATTTCAGATTTTAATTATTTGCAGCCTCTCTCTTTTTATGGTCTAGCTAAAGATGTGTCAATTTTATTGACATTTTCAAAGAACCAACTTTTGGTTGTCCTGGTACTCTTTTTTCTATTTTTCTTTCTACCCTTTTAGATTCTCTTTTTCCTGATTCAGCATTTGCCTAGTTGTTATCTATCCTTGAATTTTTTCCAGGGTCCTGGGAAAATTTGTTCTGACAGGTTCTGCTTATTCCTTTCCTTTCCTTTCCTTTGATATTTCTATAGATGGGGATCCTTGTGTTTGTCTTAATCCTCCATCTTGCTGACTGCACTGTCTCCCAAGACTACCTATTAACTTTAGTCACCCAATCACATTCATTCTATATATTTCTTTCTTCTGTATTTGGGCTATATTAAGGAGAGTTAAGAATTTTTTTCCACTGACCTAGTCCCCTACACCACATTCTATAATTACCCTAGTTAAAAATGCACACCTATCACCATTTAATTCACCTTAATTCCCATATGTGTAAACATCACCATCTGAGATATATCAATTTTTTTATTTTCATAATCAAATTTTTCTTTCTATAATATGAAGATGAATGAGAGCATATTTTAAAATGTATTTAAACTCAGTGCTGTATTTCCAGAACATAAAACAATACCTTGCTCACAGTGGAATACTCCCTGAATATTTGCTGAATGGATAATTATTGCTGCTAGAGATGTTAGTATATGAGCTATTCATATACTACCTGTGGATAATATTTTCAAGTTGTATCAAATGAAAATACACTTTTTCCTTGTACTGCTATACACTTGGCTTTTTATTTATTTTGGTCATTAGTTAGGTTTGAGGATTTGATATCTATTCATCCCACCATACTTTTTTAAAGATATTTTTCTTAATCTTTTAATTTTAATATATTAAATAAAAATACCATCTTAATGTAGTCATTTATAAATTAAATAAGTATTATTTACTTCTATTGATAACAAATTCAAGTCTACTGTCAAAAAATTGAATAGAAAACATTTAAATATAAAAACAATACATTATAATGTTCCTCAACAGAGTTAAATTAGATGAAAGAGTGAAAGCATAATCCCAAATCAGGAGCAAAACAGGAGTGGTGATTATTGAAATTAATTTGCAACATTTTTCTGAAAGTTTTATTTAAAGGTGTTCTAGTTTGCTAATGCTGCCAAGATGCAAAACACCAGAAATGGATTGGCTTTTATAAAGGTGGTTTATTTGGTTACACAGTTACAGTCTTAAGGCCATAAAGTGTCCAAGATAAGGCATCAACAATAGGGTACCTTCACTGGAGGATGGCCAATGGTGTCCAGAAAACTGATTAGCTGGGAAGTCACGTGGCTGGTGTCTGCTCCAAGTTCTGGTTTCAACATGGCTTTCTCCCAGAATGTTCCTCTCTAGGCTGCAGCTCCTCTTCAAAATTTCACTCTCGGTTGCTCTTGGGGCATCCTCTCTTAGCTTCTCTAGAGCAAGAGTCTGCTTTCTATAGCCGTCTTCAAACTGTCTATCATCTGCAGTTCCTCTCTCAGCTTCTGTGCATCTTCAAAGTGTCCCTCTTGACTGTGGCTCCACTTCAAAATGTCTCCCACAGCTGCACTGAGTTCCTTCTGTTTGTCAGCTCATTTATGTGGCTCTAGTGATTTAATTTAGACCCACCCTAAATGGGTGGGGTAACACCCCCATGGAAATTATCCAATTAAAGTCATCACCCGCAGTTGGGTGGGGTGCATTTCCATGCAAACAGCCTAATCCAAATGTTCCAACTTAATCCCCACTAATATGTCTGCCCCACAAGATTGCATCAAAGAATATGGCTTTTTCTGGGGGACATAATACATTCAAACCAGCACAAAAGGTTTCAAAATATATGGCTAAAATATTGGGAATGAAATGATAAACTGTTATTATATGAATATTGCTAAAGTTTCTTTCTTCAATAAACATTCAGTTTTGCAAAGTTGCTATAAAACAATCAACAGTAATAAAAATAGTTTCCCTAAGATCAATGATAATAATTTAGAAAACAAAATAGAAAAATAATTTAATTCACATTGTAAAAAGTACCTAGAAATAAGCATCAGAAAAGAGTGGATCTCTTAAAAAACACTCTAAACTCCACTGCATCACATAAGAAATGGCTTGAGTAAAATGAGAAAAAGACTTCACATCACTAGTTAATGGGAAAACTCAGTATTGTAAAGATGACATCCTCATGTTATTCTATAAATATCATAATTGCCATCAAAATCTGATTGTGAATTTTTATCGTGCTAATCCTATAAAGACCATGAAATTTTATTTAAAGGAAAATAAAGGGATATTTGCCTTAATGAGTGTAATTGTGTGTTACAAAAGTACAGTGAACAAAATGCTCTATTTTATGCAAGGATTAAAAAATGAATCAACAGAATCAAATACAAAGTCCTCAAATAGCTGTAATATTTTTATACAGTTTTTGTATGAAAACGGTTTTATTTTAAGTAAATGTGGACCTAACCATGATTTGAGCAAAGAAAAAATGTTTGATGCTGCTTCATCCCTTGCACAAGAAAAAATTCTAAATAGACTAAAGATGTAAAAATTAAACAAGAGTGGGCATGAAAATAATTGACATATACTTACATCTGTTTAGATTTTAAAAGTCAAAATAAGCATAATATCAGATTATAAAAATATTGATAATTCTTACTATACAAAATAAAAGTTTTACATATCATAAAATACTATAAATAAAATTTCATTTAAAAGTGGGAAGTATATTTGACCAGATACAAAAAATATAGAGTTAATAGAATTGAAAAGAAAAACAATATCTAGGTTTAGTTTACGGGGGGGTACAATGGTACTCTACTTTGAATCAAATACATACTTTGATAACATATATGATGGGAAGTATATGTCAAAATACACATCAATGTGAAAACTTTTTTACCTACAATTAAGAATTCATGCTGAGGAAATAGTCTGGCTTATATCCAGTCACATATGCAAAGGTATAAAAACTCTTATAGCAGTATGTTTTACTACAAAGAAGAAATTGGTGGTACTTATTACCAAAATTAGATCAAAATTCTATGACATTCAGTCTTAAAAATGAATAGAATATCTCTATATATTGATAATTTAAGATAACCATAATACATTGGATAAAAATGGTGGATGACAGAACATTTGTTGTCAGTTTTCTTACACATTTATGTTTACTGTGATAATCTCTGACATCTTAATTAAAAATCTACAATGGCTATCTCTGATTTTTTTTCCTTTTTAATCTTCATATTTTCATAATATTCATGAGTTACTTATTGAAAACAAAAATAGATCAAGGTGTTTTATGCAATTTCCATTGCCTTAGTTAATAGAAGAAGAATGACAGACACTTTATCATTTGACTTTTGTTGTCCACCACCATTGCAGTGTGTCTGATGTTATTGCTGCAATTAAAGTCACCGCCCCTACTGCTGCCTGTGTAAGGTTGATTGCCAAAGCTGATTATATGGAAGATCCCATAGTAACTTCTAAATCTGGGTCACTAAGGACTCTTTTGTTTGTTGACTTTATTGGTTCTATTATAGATGGAATATATAAAGTAAATAACTATGATGTTTAGTGCTGAATATGTTTTCCTGACTGGTAAGTGCAGAACCATGCAATAGCTCATGATATCCCCAGCCCTTTGTTTAGGCATTCCTTTATTTTAACTGACAAGAGAATAGTAATGTATCTTCTTGGTTTAAAATGGCAGAATCCCTCTCATGGAACAAACTCTGTATGACATGGAAGGGTTCTGGGAATTTCCAGGGCCCTTCTGGCTGAGTGTGGTTCTCTGAGAAAACAGCATTCACTGACTCCACTGGCATATTCCTGTTCAAATTGTGTCACATTATGACCATTGTAAAGAAATTGTCAACAGGTGCAATGAAATAACTTTATGCTTTGAGGGTAAGTATGAAAATATTTGCTACTTCAGTTATTTTCATTGTATGCATACATACTAACGGGGGTGGGGTAGGTGGGAATGGCATGATATAGATCTCTCTTTAAGTGAAGGGTAAGACTTAATAATCAAAATGTTTAATACTAGTGTTAGCATTTGATGAAAAGACCCAAGTCATTTTTTAGATACATGTATTTTTTTCTAGAGTGATGGCTCCAGAAATCATAACCAGACCTGCTTTGAAGACATTTCAGAAGCAAAATCTCATTCCCACCCCCAAATCTATACGTGCACACACATCAACACTAGACTGAGATTTTATTATTCATTCCTCATCTTGTGCAAAATTAAAATGTTGTTAGGAATTAAATACATAAAGCATAAATTAGTCAATTTGAATATGAAAAGATTATTAAATGTTTAATATTTATGTAAAACTGGATTCAGGTAAAATCAATACATTGATAATTGAGGATGATGAACTCCACTTGTGCTGTGAGCAAAGGTGAATTTAATACCAAGGACATTCCTGAATGGTGCCTTGATATTGTGAGAAAAGGGTAACAGGCAGAAGTTTCTCAGTGTGAGCTACAGTCACCTACTGATACTGCATTGCTCAAGAAGATCCTAGCTTTCTATCAAGCTTTATCTACCATGAGCCTAGATTAGTATTCCTGTCCTATGATGGTGTCTCTTTCTACCACAGAGACTTCACCATGTATGTCGGGGCTATGGTGGCAGAAAGCAGTGCTCGCCAAATTAGAAAAAAGATTAGAAAAAAGAGAGAAAGACATTTTTTCATTGCTGAAGGCAATCTCCTTTGTTGATTGTACATGGAATCAGTTGTACATGCAAACAACCGACTATAGATGCAAACCCATCTACAAAATACCTTTACACAATCAGGTCACTGCTTGCTTGACCAAACAACTGGATACAAGAACCTAGCCAAGTGGACACATGAAATTGGCCCTCACAGTAATTCTACCTTTACAATTTTAAGTGCCAATAAAGACTGTTTTCACTAAACCAAAAGATTCAGGTAAATATGCAACAACAATCAGATTGCAGTGATTAAGAGCTGGAACTCTGGAGTCTCCCTATCTGGCCCATACTACCTAGGAAGCAGTGGACACGTTAATTGACCTCTCTGTGCCTCATTTTCTCACTTACAAAATAGATTTAACGTACCCCTCTATCCTGCAGGTTGTCCTAAGGATTACATGAATTATATATGTAATACTTTTAAAGCAGTGCTGGAACATGGCAAGAAACTTTTAAGCATTTGTCACTCTTATGATTATACTGTGTTAAGTAATATGAAGATGCATGATGGAGCAGTTTAAAAGACTGATGAGATTAAAAGTTAGTAACAGGTTGAGAAATGAAAGCATGATATAGAAACAGAAGCAAAGAGTGTGAACTTGAAGGAAATAAGAAGGGAGAGAATGCAGTAATGGTGAAGATAGTTAGCAACCTTAGTCTTGACTTTTTCTTCCAGGTACTGTAGTACAATAATATATCATACAGATGTGTGTCAATCTGAGCAAAACTAACTGAAAACATGAAAGTATAATATTCTTCAATGATGAGTTCGTTGTATGTAACATTGCCTCAAAATGTGATTTAAAAAAAACAGCAAAATCATCAGATTGTACTATGCAGTGTTGTCCTATGTGTAGATATAAGATGTAGGTAGTAAAGCTTAGAAGTGCCATGTGATATTACAGATTTGAATGTTGTAGCTTCATAGCGTGTTTTAACCTTACAATAGACAACCAATAATTGAAAAACAATCCAGAAACAAACAAACATATAGCAGAGATAATTGAAATGCCTTGTTTGAGTTCTTGCTGAAACTTTATTTTCAAATTTTAATAGTCCCCAAATATTCAAGCAAAAGAATGAAGCTAAATTTGGTTCATATGTTGGAGAAAAATGGTTGGCAGCATATAAACAGGATGGAGAATATAATATGAAAAATAAATTTAATGTAACCAAATGAAAATACACAACTCAAGGTAGCAGGTCAAAAATTAAATTCAATAAAAGCAATTATAGGAGAGTTAATAAAGGAAAAGGTAAACTATAAGCCAAAAATGTATTAATAGTCTCATTTGGTCATTCTGTATAAGCAGATCAGGAGAGGTTAGATCACTACGAAAAAATGTATTCCTCAGGTTAACAGATAAAACTCATGGATGTTGGATAAGAGAGTGCTCATCATTAGCTGATTTTGTCATGGATTTCTGCAGTCCAAATCTCTGTAACATTTATATGTAGGTTTGGCTTAAGCTAGAAGTCATTAATGAGGAACCATAAGCAATAACAGTATTCATCATTCTGAGACTGACAGAAAAGCCTCAGCTTCAGGTTTTGCTTTTTATTTTTCTATTTATCACCTATATGTAGAGTGTGACTGGAAACCTGACCATCATTACCCTCACCTTGGTGGATCCCCACCTTAAAACCCCCATGTATTTTTTCCTCCAGAATTTCTCTTTCTTAGAAATCTCATTTACACCAGCCTGTGTTCCAAGATTCCTGTACAGTTTCTCAACTGGGGACAGAACAATTACCTATAATGCATGTGCCATTCAACTTTTTTGACAGATCTTTTTGGGGTAATTGAATTTTTTCTTTTGGCCATCATGTAATATTATCGCTATGTGGCTATCTGCAAACCCTTGCATTACATGATGATTATGAGAAAAAAAGTGTGCAAAACAATGATTATCTGCTGTTGGCTGGCAGCGTTTGTGATTTTCCTCCCACCACTTAGCTTAGATCTTCATTTGGAATTCTTTGACTCTAATGTCATTGATCATTTTGGCTGTGATGCATCTCCTATCCTGAAAATATCATGCTCAGACACACGGTTAACGGAGTAAATGGTTGTAGCTTTTGCAGTACTGACCTTCATCATCACTCTCGTATGTGTGATTCCCTCCTACATATATATATCGTAAAGACAATTATAAAAATTTCCTTCTGTTCAACAAAGGAAAAAGGGCTTTTCAATCTGTTGTTCCCACATGACTCTGGTATCCATCTCCTATGGTAGCTGCATCTTCATTTACATCAAACCATCTGCAAAAGACATGGTAAGAATTAATAAAGGGTGTCAGTACTTATTTCTTCCATATCATCAATGTTGAATCCTTTCATATATACTCTGAGCAACTTAAAGAAGCCTTTAATTACTCACTCAAAAAAAATTGCATTTCTTTCAAGGTAAAGCATACCTAAGTTAACAAATCAGGTTAAAAAATGCAAATGTTTTTCCTAAAGAGGATAACTAACTTTGTAATCCCATAGCTTCTAGAGCAATCAGGTTGACCACATATCCATTTAATCCATTTAATCATTCCGCCATCAATTCATTTATTGAATAATTAATTATTGAATAATGCTCTGTGGTAAACAAAATACATAACTTTTACTCCTTTAATCAGAGCCTATCATGATTTAATCACACTTTCCCTTCTTTTAGATGGTTTTCCCAGAGGATTTTATAATATTAGTGTGGAGAACTAATTCTTAAGAAAAACATGAATTCCTGCTTCCATTTTAAAAATGATAGAATTAAATAACAAACTTTAAAATATCAAGAGTAAAATGATGAAATTTAAATAATTAATTATTGTCATTAAATAATAGGTTGGTGGCACAGTTAATAAGAAATGGTTAGTAACATAAATATATGAGATGTGTCTATGAATCAATAAAAAGGCAAACAGTACATAATAATGTCAAGAGAAAATAAGGAGGGTGGAGGCTGCAGTCTGTGGACTAAGGGCCAGGTTCAGCAATAACTTTTATGCACAAAAGCAAAAGGATTATTTTTGAAAGAAAAAAAAAACTGATAAGTTGGATTTCATTAAAATGTTTAAAAGTGTGTTCCTCAAGAGACCCCCCCAAATTATGGCCAAATCCAGATGGTTTAACAGGTGAATGTTCCAAACGTTTGAGTGCTGTGGTCGCCGAGGCCATCTTGCCTCCACTGTGAACCTTAGGCTCTTACTCCCTCTGAGTTTCAGTGCAATCTGGATGGTGGCAAAAGCACCCAGGAGTTGGTAATTTCAGTTTCTTCATTCAGCATTCTATTTCTTCAGTCTGAGAAAAATATCAGACTACTCTGCCTAAAAATCAGAAATGACAATAATTAATTGATACCTCTAAAGAAAATAGTTTTTTTTTTATTTTTTTATCCTAGAAAAATTAAACTGAAAGGTACTGGAGTCATTGGAGATATTTATTCCATGAATCAGTAAAGAGATATTCTTGCTCATTTTTTTCATCCTCAGGACCTATAACAGTAATATCATAAGTTCTCAAAGACACATGTCTTGAAAGAATTAAAAAATACTCATAGAAACAGAATAATCTGAGGAAGCAAACTGCTCGACTAAGATCACTCTCACCAATCAATATATGTTTATACCAAGATATGGCACTTCATATTCTTTGTTAGAAAGCAAATAAACTGTAATGTCATCATTCACAATTCCTGTGCTAATAATAAATGTAAATATTACTTGAAATGCACTAAATAAAATTTACATTTGAATCCATTAGTTTATCAGAATATTCACTTACTATCCAGGTATCACAGAAAATAAGTATCGATGTTTAGGAAGGGAGGAGAGTTTTGGAACTTGGGACAAAGATTTGAGTTATGCTGCCATACTGAAGCCCTAACAGCTAAACAATTGCTCAATTTGGTTTAGAACTGTCAATTTCTATGTGATTCTAAGAGGGTACCATATTTCTCCACTGTGCTTGGATTAGTATTCCTTTCTTGTGAAGGTGCCTATAAATCAAAGGTCCTTTCCTATATATAGTAGACCAAAGTGGCACTTGTTTCTGTCTTGATAGAAATGATCTCTAGCATTTTTGTGGGATGTAGCTTATAATAAATAAGTGAAAAAAATTCATATGACAAACAAATGAATTTCCCTTTGGGAGATTCCTTTCTACAATTCAATTTGAGGAAAATTGGAAGACCCAGACTCTTTAATTACAAGTGGAAATAGATGTCTATGTAATTAATTATTTAATGATGATAAATAAATGTGGAATAAGCAATGCCTCATGCCCAAAATTACAGAGTCCCTGAATTCTGTCTCTAATAACTCACTGAGTGGTTGGTTTCAGAGGCACCAAAATTTACCTGCTTTATTAAGAATGCAGAAAAGAAAACTCAGTCAGCATGTGGCCATTGTTTAGTGCTCATGAACATTAGCATAAGTATTAGAGCAATTTATGGAGCAAAAATTAGATGGTGAGGAAGAAGAAAATTAAAGAGATAAAGAGTTAGGGGTAGAGGTTTTAATTTACTATCACCCAGGCACTCTGCATGGATCATCACAATTCATTTTCATAATTCCATAAACAAGATGTTATTGTGGAAACTAAGGCCGAAAAGAATAAGTTGCAACATAAAACCAGGCAGTCTGATTCCAGGGACTATGTATTGCAGAGTCAGATTCATACCTGCATACCATTAAAAGCAGTCTCAAAGACGTCAGCAAATTTTTATCATTGGCTCACATAGAAAGAAAATAAAGTTCACCATTCCATTCATCAGTTGATGTACCCTTTTGTCACCTCCATCCATTGCAAATTGTGAATACTGCCACCATAAATACCAGTGTGCAAATATCCATTTGTGTCCCTGTTTTCAGTTCTTCCAATATATAACTAAAAACAGGGTTGCAAGTTCGTATGATAACCCTATACATGGTCTCCTCTGGAAACAGCACACTGCCCTCTAGATAGACCGCACCATTCTACTTCTCTACCAACAGTGAATAGGTACATCCCTGTCTCCACATTTTCTCCAGCACTTGTATCTTTCTGCTTATTTTTTTAACAATTTTATTCACACATCCTATGTTCCTGGTTTAGTCTCATGGTTATGCATTCACCACCATAATCTATATGAGGACATTTCCATTTCTTCTGTAAAGAAAGAAGAGAAAAAAAATGAAGAATAAAAGATTAAAAAATAATAATAAAATAAAACAAAAAGGAGAAACACCACCACCACCAAGAATCCCTATTCCTCCCTTATGTCCCCCTGTATTGACATTTAGCTTTTGTATATTGCCTTTTGTTACATTTCATGGGAGTATATTACAATGTTACTGTTAACTATAGACCCTAATTTTCATTGATTTTATTTTTCCATTAAACATCCCATTTTTAACACCTTGCAATGTTGACATTCATTTTTTCTCCTTCATGTCAAAGCATTCTTATATTTGTAAATGTAATCACCATCATTATCCACTCTCGGTTTCACTAAGTTATGTAGTCTTAGTCCTTATCTTCTATCTTTCCTTCTGGTGTCATATATATCCCTAACCTTCCTCTTCCAGCCCTACTTTCACTCACTTTGTTCGGTATACTTACAATATTGTGTTATTGTCTACCATTTTGTCTTTTGGATTTTATATATCCTGTCTTATCTTACTTTTATTTTTTTTCCTCTCTCTCTCTTTTTACCCTTACTGATAGTCTTCATTTCTATACTGTTCCCCAAATTTCTCTCTCCTGTCTTTTCTTATCTGCCTGTAGATTTCCCTTTAATATTTCTTGTAGAGCTGGTCTCTTGTTCACAAACTGTCTTGGTGTCTGCTTGTCTGAAAATATTTTAAACTCTCCCTCATTTTTTTGTTGTTGTTTAACTTTTTATTTCATAATCATAAACCTAAACTCTGCAATCCAGCTAGACTTGGAAGGGGAGGATAATGTGGAACCCAAAGAACTGCAGTGAGAGCACAATGGTAGGATACTGTGAACAGAGAGGTGGGACGCTCTCCTAAGCTACAGAAGGAATGCCCTGGTGGTCAAGACAAAACACAAATCAAATTTGTCCACAGCTGGCAGTGGTGATCTTCTTGCTGGTCTTGTCATTCCTGGACTCAAAGCACTCCATGGCTTCCAAAATGTTCATGCCCACTTTCACCTTGCCAAAGACCACATGCTTGCCATCCAACCACTCTGTCTTAACAGTGCCGATGAAAAAGTTGGAACCATTTGGGTCCAGCATTAGCCATGGACAAGATGTCAGGACCTGTATGCTTCAGGATGAAGTTCTCATCATCAAACTTCTCCCCATAGATGGACTTGCCACCAGTGCTGTTATGGCATGTGAAGTCACCACCTTGGCACATAAACCCAGGAACAATTCTGTGAAAGCAGGAACCCTTATAACAAATCCTTTTTTCCCAGTACTCAGAGCGTGAAAGTTTTCTCCTGTCTTTGGAACTTTATCTGCAAACAGTTCAAAGCAGATGCATCCCATGGGCTTGCCATCAGTGGAGATGTTGAAGAACATGGTGGGGTTGACCATGGTGTCAGGTGAGAGTGTGGTTGTGGGTGGTGGTGTCTACCTCTCCCTCATTTTTGAAGGATAGTCTTGCCAGATCTAGAATTCTTGGCTGGTAGTTTTTATCTTTCCGTATTTTAAATATATCATACCACTGCCTTCTCACCTTCATAGTTTCTTTTGAGAAATCTGCACATAACTTATTGAGCTTGCCTTATATGAGATGTATTGCTTTTCTCTTGCTGCTTTCAGAATTCTCTCTTTGTCTTTGACATTTGACAATCTGATTAGTAAGTGTCTTGTAGTAGGTCTATTTGGATCTATTCTGTGTGGGGTATTTTGTGCTTCTCAGATCTGTAATTTTATGTCTTTCATAAGAGATGGGAAATTTTCACTGATTATAGCCTCCATTATTCTTTCTGCCACTTTTTCCTTCTCTTCTCCTTCTGGGACATCCATGACATGTATATTCATGTGCTTCATGCTGTCATTGAGTTCACTGAGACCAGCTCATATTTTTCCATTATTTTCCCTATCTGTTCTTTCATGTGTAGGATTTCACTGTCCTCTAGTTCACTGCCTTTTCAAATCTGCTGTTGTAAGCCTCCGTCTTGTTTTTCATCTCTTCTATTGTGCCTTTCATTCCCATAAGTTCTGCCATTTGTTTTTTTCAAACTTTTCAGTTTTTCCTTATATTCACCCAGTGTCTTCTTTATCATTAATCATTTTTGCCATATCTTCCCTGAACTTTTTGATTTGACTTTTGAATTGATTTAGCATGTTGTTTGAACATCTTTAATTATTTGTTTCAAATCCTGTATCTATTTGAAGTGTTTTTTTGCTCCTTTGGCTGGACCATATTTCCCAGTCATTTTCCTAGAGTGACTTATAATTTTTTATTGGTGATTAGGCATCTGGTTTCCTTGATCAGTTTATTCTAGAGATCATTCTTACTCTTTTCCCTAGGGTTTTATTGTTGTTTGGCTTTGTTCTCTATCTGTTCTTTGGCATTCAGTTCAACTTAATCTAGACCTCTAGCATAGCTTCTGTTTAACTGGTCAGAATTTTTCTGCTTTTGTTATTCTGGTTCTTTCTCTGCCTATATGGAATCTTTTTATTTTATTTTATTTTATTTTTTTTTGAAGAGGGTCTACCCAGATATGATGAACCCCAAACATGTTTTCCCGGACCAGACAGTCTCAGGTCTCAGGAGGAGGGTGTAATCAGTATCAAGTTTCCCTGAGGATGAGATCCAGCAGGTTGTCAGATTTTTCTGTGAGGCTTCTAGACTCTGTGCTCTTCCTATCCTGCCCAGCAGGTGGTGCTTGTCAGCCCACAGTTCTCCACTGGTATAAAAAGATGCAATGCCTTTAATTCTCTGCAGACCCTGTCCCTGCCATGGGCATGGTTAAGGCAAGCTTAAGCTGTTTCTGTTTTTCATTTCTTCTCTCAGCCCCTGGTGTCTGAACTCTTTGAAGGAGAGCCTCCACTTGAGCTGGGCCCAGCCCCTTTTTCTTGAGGAAATAAGCCCTTTAAGGAATTATCTCCTTCACTTGACTTCTTACTTTGTCTCTCAGACCTATGTTAACTTCACTCTTGCCTGGGTCTGTGCTGACAATTGAAAGTGTCTGAAGCTTTCTCTAACAAGCTACTTAGAGTGGTTTTAAAAAAGAGAGAAGAAAAAAATCCCTTTTTGGAGTCAGTCCTCAATCCCACAGTTTTGCCAGTCAAGAGCCAGAGTTGGTACCTGGTCCATGTGTCCAGTTCCTTGGGGCAAAGCCTTTTCCCAGGGCCCAGGTGACTCCAAAAGGCTTTGCTTTTATTTAATTATTTTATTTTATTTTTTCCATCAGCCCTGCCCTCTCTCTGCTAAGAGAGAACTCAGGATTCCTTTCCTGCTTGCTTTAGGTTTATCTGTAGCTTATATTCAGCAGACAAAATTTGTTAATCAAAACCAGGATTGGAGCCTGGTTGAGTTACCTTCCCTTGCTCAAGCAGTGACCACTTCTTTTTCTCACAGGGGAGTGTTCCAGCTCAGCCTGCTGTGCCAGTGGGGAAGGGGTGCTAGATCCACAGTTTGGGGGGCATTACTTACAGTTCTATACTGTGATCTTGGCCCTTTCGCCCATTCCAGACTGGTGTATGATATGTGTCCAGTCATGGATGTCCCTCAGTTGTTCTACACTGTTTACTTGTTGTTGCTGGCTGTTTAGTAGCTGCTTTAGAGGACGACTGAATTCCACACCTCCCTATGCTGCCATCTTGTCCCACCTCTTGAATATTCTTTTGACATTCTGAGAAAAAAGTGATAAAATATGCTCATGATTGGGGAACCCCCTCTGTTATAGCACCTCTCATAATATATTTTAATAATATTAAATTAGGTTTGTCTTTCTTGTCATCATAAAGTATGTCTAGGGTTGCCTATATTTATAATATTCCCACATCAAAATGAATATTTCAATTGTAGCTAAAGGAGGCAGGTGAAAGAGTTATGCCTCTCTGGGTGACTCTGCTTAACTCTTGCCTTTCCCCAATGCAATAACATCATCAATTTCACTTCTGCTTTCAAATGTTTGCAGCCATTTGTGCCATCAATTTACATAACTCCTTTTTTTTCAGCAGTGCCTACAATTATTGCAGCACTTCCTTATCGTTTATTCAAGAATATATGCTAGTAAATATTAATTAAGCTTTTTGGGCTCTTTCTCCCTAAAACCTTCTAACTCTTTAACAGAATACATTTGGGATTCTTTGGTCACCTAACCACAGCCTTGCATTATTTTTTCGGTTAATCAATGGTCTTTGATTCTATTACTCTGAGAGTGATAGAATTTCTTCCCAGGTGGCCATTTAAGAATGTGAAAAATGTCTGGTAATGGGAGGTCTTTCTTCTTTTTCTTCTGTTTCTCAAGGTTCCTCCTTCAGGTGTAGGAATAGAATATTTTGCCAGTCTCCATCATGCATTATATTCTATCTTCCCAAGTTATCTAGTTCACCTTGGTTCTTGTCTATTTCCTCCAGGTTTCATTGGTCAGACTTCTCTCCTTTTTACCCACTAAGCTTCTATCACTTGTTACCAAGAATGGTTAGGTAACAATCTGGCATCATCAAACTCTCATTATGTTTTGCCAACTCCCCTCTCTTTTTAATTTTTTTTTACTAAAAGCACCTAAGTCATTATGCTTTGTAGTTCTAAAATCATTACAGCACCAATCTGAGGTACCAAAAATGTTGCGTTGCTAAATCAAATTCAACAAGAGTTATAAAACTCTCCCAATGATTCCAAAGATAGTGGCAATAGCAAGTTACAGACTAAGCATTCTTCCCTTGGAAAGATCTGAAATCGACAGGTGCAGCCTCCCATAAATTGTCCTTATTTCCTACATAAGGATGTGCTATGATTCAGATTTAACATGATGGGTTTAAGTGAAGTGTGTGAAACATTGTTTGAACAGAAAGAGTCATTTCAGTTATAAAACATCTTCTTTTAAGCATCATCAATTACATAGCTTGCATGGCATTTTCCCACAAGCTAGGAAACTTAGGTCCATAAATGCAAGGTTTATTGACAACAAACAACCTGGATAGATTGGTAATCCTGATAAAACATCTCATAGAAAAGGTCTCTTTTGCTTAGTGTGTTTTTCAGAAGGATGGTTTTAATTACATGTTTTCAAGAGGATTTCACTAGGTCATCTCCTCCTTTCTTTCCAGAGCATCCCGTATGGGTTACTCTCTGCTCTCACTGGAACAGGACCAGGGACTCACTATGGGAGCACAAGCTGGCTCCACCCTGTATTGTGAAGGGGATGGGGAAGGGTCAGCAAGTTTGCCAGGACCTTGTTCTATGGCCTCTGAAATTGCGTTTTCTTGATTTGGTACTTTCCAATTGCTGCAGTCCTTCAACCATTTTCTGTAGTTTTGAGGAAGAGTACTGTCTTTAAGTACTCTGCCACTTTTGACTGAGGAGGAGTGGAGCAATGGCTATCCTCACAGCCAGGCTGCCAGGCCCTCAATGGTATGAAGTAGTTGATCAAAAGCAGTGATCAGCAATAAGACCACACACCACAAGATTTTGGAGGATATGAAGGTCTTTATATCCCATCTTGGCACCAGCAATCTGCACCAGGAGCCTGGATTTCAGACCCCATGAGGCTTGGGTTGGGGGATGGTAGCTGCTGCATGGAGGGTGAAATTCATCAGCAGTTACCACAGTTTATTGGCCTCTTCCTCCCTCACTTCCTTGGATGCTGCACAGTGTTCCACTAGACTCCAGGTTTCCAAAATGGTTGATTCAGATAGTTCCTCCCAGTTCAATAGCTATTTTGGTGAAGGGACTGATTCCTGGAGTTTTCTGCTCTGAAATCTTCTCACAATTCTCCTCCTTGTATATATTTTTTACAATATTATTTTTCTCTTTGATTATGTGAATAGTTATATTTGCACTAAATATTAGTTATTCATTTTAAAAGATTAATAAATGAGAAAATGGTGTCTGTATCATATTTCAAATGACTAACATGATGTTGAAATAAAAGAAGAGGCATGCCTTTTGATGTATAATCTGACACTTATCCTCTAATAATAATGTGGTTTAAATATGTGTCTCTGTGGACATTTTCCCGTGTGCTGCTTGTTCCTCTCCCTATCCCCAAAGTCAAGAGATTCATTAGTAATGTTTGAAGCAGGGCCACCAAGGATGCATTTGTTTATTTCACTTAATTAAACATTTTGCCAGTTTTATAAAAGACATTGTTGTCAATAGACAAACATCTGTCTGTGCCCAGAAAGGTCAGAATATCAAGTTTTTCAACAATGGAGAGAGATTGTGTCCCGGCCAACTTAAACTATTATTTACTTTGTATTTACAGAGGGTAAAGAAAATATTTCCTGGGCTCAAGAGAAGGCAGGATTTCTGTCGAGAAAATCTTTGACTTGTGTGGGTGATGGATAAGTAAGAAAAATCTCTGCATTTTCTGAGCTTCCTGTGAGTATGTGGGTTCATAAGAATTAGCAATCACAACCTAACTATTGACCTGGTGACTTTTCTCATCCTTTATAACTTTGGGGTTCAGTGATCATCGGAGGCCATGACTAACAGAAAAGTAAGTATTTTCAACATGTTGCTTTTATTTTTGTGACCTCTATAGTGGTGTTTTCTTCTGAGAAAAGTGTGTGAATCATAACTGATATTATCTGTTATTTCAATTTTTTGAAAGATTTCTACAACCATTTATGAAGTGTAACTTTCTAATATGAGAGGCTTAAATATATTATAGTCCCTGACAACTTGATCGTATGTATCAATACAATAAAGTTCATCTAAATATAATGTAATTTTCTGGAACATGCCTGCAGAGGTATCCTCTGCCACAATGTTGTCCTCACTTTAAAGAAAAACTGCATTTAAAATATGTAATTTTTAATCTCCGTTGGGAGACTTGTTTTGTTTATTGGTCAGTGAGTCTGACTTCTATTAGTCTATCAAATTTTAAGGTAAACTCAAGTTTTTAATCTCTTGTTCTAGATATAAATGATGATTAAGCATGACAAGGTTCTTATGAATGTGGAATATTAGTGATTAGAAGAAAATAGTGATTTTGTTGCAAGAACGGATACAGTCGTTAGTGTATGTAGGCTGAGTGACGTGGCTTTGAGGGAGTTAGCTGTTAAGTTGACGTAGGTTGGGCTGTAAATAAAATTCATTCCTTTATCCTGGTGGGAAATGCTGTGGGTGTTCCTTTGTGATCTTTAACAAAGACCTGAGTTTTGAGCCCAGTCCATCCCTTAGGCAAGCTATGACCTGTTCTTCCCTTATTTGGTTGCCTTTAAACTCTGGAGGCTAAATTGTGGGATTGACCTTACTTAATCAGGCAGGAAATATTTTAAAGAAAGAAAGGGAAACATCATGTTATAATATAATTGAGGCCTTTAAGGAAATGCCTTTAATTTGGCAATGTAGGAAAATGACAAGCTATCCAGACAATGACTGAAAATAGGAAATATTTAAGAAGCTGCTGTGTATGTAATCAGATAAGGATGAGGACCAAATATATAATATATAATGACCCCAAAAAAGGAATTACAAATCCTTGGCATCTTTCAATCTAGGGCAGGGGTTGGAAAACTGCTATCCATGGACCATATCTAGCTTGCAGTCTGTTTTTTGTATGGTCAGGGAGCAAAGGATGATTTTAACATTTTTAAAGAATTCTTAGATGAAGAGGAGGAGGAGGAGAAAATAGAGGGGGAGGGGAAGAGGAAGAAGAAGAGGAAAGAGAAGCAGCAGCAGCAATAGAGATTAAATGAGGCCTAAACTATTTACTATTTGACCCTTTACAGAAAAAGTTTGTAGACTCTCTATTCTAGGCTGTTACATTCTTTTGTTAATAAAGAATGTACCTTAGATGAGAATGTAAATTTCACTAAATGAGAAAACAGTCTGCTTGTTCTGAGTTAGAAGGGTAAATAATTCTTTCATAAACTATGTATATTTATTGAGCATTTGATGAACTTTGGATGGGGCTGGGAGCTGTGGACACTTACTGAAAAAGGCATAGCCCAATCTCAATATAATTATGTTTACATGGTAAGTAATAGCATATGGATAAATGTATTCGGCTAGAGGGGCACAAAAGAGAGGCATCTAACCTAGACATGGACATTTCAAGGTTTTCCAGAGGAAGTGACAAGCTAAAAATGAGAGACATTAATAGTGGCCTGGAGAAGGTGAGCACAGGGGTGGGGAGTCCATAGTTGAAGAGGGTTATATTAGGAAACAAACTCTACCCACATTTGCAAATATGTTGTTTAGTGTTTGAAAGCCCTTCTCTTATGGAAGGATCCTACAGAGTTGTTTCAGATAAATATTCTAAATATTGATAACATTAGCATAGGAGTGTGTACTATTAGTGGTCAAAATTTGAAACATTTCAGGTATTAATAGTGGATGTTATAATTTTGACTTTTAGGTATAAATAGACTCATGTTATTCAAGTAGTGCCAATCAAAATTCATTCGTAAATCTGATGACATACATTAATTTTAAGTGGTATCTTTTCTCCTTATAAAAAGAATGACAAGTTTCATTGCCACATAAATGTGGTGGAAGAAGCAGAGAAGATTGGAGAAGAGTTTGTTCCAGAAAAATAATCAACATATAGATTTACCACAACCTAGTGCCTAGCATGTAGAAAGTGCTCACCAATCTTTGCTTGAAATTTTTGGTAAATTTTTAATTTTAAAATAATTTTATACTTACAGAAGAGTTGAAAAAATAGTGCAAAAAGTTCCCATATTCCCTGCACCCGGCTGCCCCTAATGTTATCATATAGTATAAATATAGTACAATTATTAAAACTAAGGAATTAACAATGGTTCAACGTTATTAACTAAGCCAGAGACTTTATTAAGTTTTCCCATTTTTTTCCCAAATATCTTTTTTACTTTTCCAGGACTCAATTCAGAATGCAATATTACATTGAGTTGTCATGCCTCCTTTGTGTCTCACCCTCAGTCTTTCCTTTCTTTCATGACTTTGACACTTTGAAGGGTACTGGTAATATTTTTTGGAATTATCTGAAGTTTTCTCATGTTTAGACAAAAGTAATGGATTTTTGATAAGAATACAACAGAGATGATGTGCCCTTCTCATTGTAACATATCAGGTGGGGGTATATGATATCACTGATATCATGTTTGCTTGTGTTTAATTGGAAACCAAAGAGGATGGCTAGCAATCGGGCTGTGAAATATTTTGGACATGTTGACTCTGAGGTGTTTATGGCACTAAGAGTGGAAATACATAGGAGTCAAGTGGACATATGTCTGAATCTCAAAAAATAAATCATACCTAGAGAAACAGAGTTAACAATCGTACCCCTTAGAAATAAATTGAATTCATTAAAAAAACATAATCATAGAAAGAATGCACATAGGCAGTGAAGAGAGACTAAGGAGGAGGTCTAGCAACACCAGTGTTACAGAAAACAGACAGGAAAACTGTGTGCTATAAAAGATAAATTATCAAAATCTGATAAAAGAATTACTTTGATAGAATAATCTCTCTTTTTTCTACAATTCTAGAAATCTAGAATTAGTGAAGAGTGGTCACAGAAGAATGCCTATAACAATCCTATATTTAATATTGATCATAGGAATAAATAAATGAATTGGGATATATTAAAAATGGTTGACAGTAGTAAAAATGAATGAACTAATTCTCTGTATAATCATATAAATAAAGATCTCAAACAACATACTGAGCTTGTTCATTCATATATAGTTTTAAGGAGACATACAGATGTGGACCACCATAAAGAAAAACAGGGACATTATTAACAAAAAATCAGACTAAAATCAGACTAGCACTAGGAAGCAGGAAGAATGTTGCAGTCACCGAGGGGCAAGTGGGGCTTCTGGGGTCCTGGTTATGTTTGATAACTTGACCTTAAAGGTAATTACAAAGTTGTTTACTTACTAAGTTTATTTAAACTGGATGCATATGTTTTATGCATTCCTCTAGAATGATAATATGCTACAATTTTTTTAAAATAGTAGAGAAAATAAATGAGTATCAGAATTGGCTGCACTTACAGATATACTTAAATTAACTTCTTAATAAATTTTAAATGGTTATAAAAATTAGGAGTGGGTAAGAGTGCAATACCTCTGAAAGCCCAAATAAAAGAGTACATTGTTTTATGGATAAGGGAGGGTATCTTTGACAAGAGAGGTTTCAGTAGAAAATGTACCAAAAAGTTCAGTTTTCATGGATTGAGAACTGATGAGTAGTAAGAAGAAAGAAAACTATCAGTGTAAAGGAGATGAAGCAAAGAAAATAAGTGAAATCCAACAGTGACTTCTTGCATATACTTATTATTTGTAGCCTGATTATAATCAGAGTGAACTTGAAATGATTACTGACATATAGGCCTCATAAAAAAATAATGAACGCAAAAACAATCAAGGTAATGTTCTTCACCGTTCTTTTGTTTATACTGAACAAGTCCTAATTCCTTTACTTGATACTATAGTATTTAGTCTATCATATAGTGCACATAAAAACACTGTGTTCTATATCAGAGTGAATTTGAAGTGAAAATCAGGAGTTGGTGTAGAGATAAATAGCAGAATTGGAGAGGGATGGTTATTTGGATGACTCACTTCTGATACCAAAAGTAAAATAAGATAAAATAAAATAAATCATTTGGTCATAATTGTGATAGTAGAAGAGGATATTCAAATATTGCACAGATGGTCTAGGGACTCTGTAACACTTATTAGCAATTTATTTGCATTTAACAGGCACTAGCAAAGTCATTGGATTCAACCTAAGAGTAATGCAATTATTGGGAGCAAAAGGACACTAGAATGCCCATCAAATTTTATCACACTGGTTGCCTTTTCTAATCCTATAGCTAAACCCACTTCACAGACAAATGGCAGATATTGCATTAATTGAAAACAAGAGATGTGAGAAAGTGCAAGAAGCTATAAAAATATGGACTGTTGTACAATTAAAGCTTAAGAAAATCTTTCTCTTAACCAGACCTATAATGTGTATCAGTAAAACTGAGATAAGCAGAGTTTTGACAAGATTTATTTACAAGCCAAAGAAGAAAACAACTATTAATTACAATGATTGTATAGTCTAGCTAATGTCTGTGGTCATGTGATTTCACACAGCTCTAACAGTTCAATGTCATTTACGTTTGTGATGAGATTGGACAGAACTACAAGTCAATGATGAGAAATACATCATTAACTACATTCATACTTCTGGGACTGTCAGATAGTCCTCAAATGAAGGTTCTTATTTTTATATTTATGTTTGTCACCTACACATTGAGTTTAACTGGGAACCTGACTATCATTGTGCTCACTTTAGTGGATTCCCACCTTAAAACTGCCATGTACTTTTTCCTCCAAAACTTCTCCTTTTTGGAAATTGCGTTTACCACAGTCTGTATTCCCAGATTTCTATATAGCTTATTAACTGGGGACAAAACTATTACCAAGGATGCTTGTTGGGCTCAACTATTTTTTGTCATCTTCTTTGGAGCTACAGAATTTTTTCTCCTGGCCATCATGTCCTATGACCGCTATGTGGCCATCTGCAAACCCCTGCATTATATGAACATCATGAACAGCAGAGTCTGTGGAAGGCTGGTTCTCTGCTGTTGGGTGGCAGGTTTGTTGATTATTCTCCCACCACTTCTTTTGGGCCTAAACCTGGAATTCTGTAACTATAATGTCATTGATCATTTTCTCTGTGATGCTTCTCCTATGCTGAAGATCTCTTGCTCAGACACCTGGTTCTTGGAGCAGATGGCTATAGCCCTTGCTGTGTTGACAACCATCATGACCCTTGTGTGTGTAGTTCTGTCCTACATATATATCTTCAAGACCATCATAAAGTTTCCTTCCTCCCAGCAAAGGATAAAGGCATTTTCTACCTGCTCTTCCCACATGATTGTGGTTTCTATGACCTATGGTGGTTGCATCTTCATCTATATCAAGCCTTCAGCAAAGGATGAAGTGGCAATTAATAAGGGGGTGTCAATCCTTACTACATCAGTTGCCCCCATGTTAAACCCTTTTATTTATACCCTGAGGAACAAGCAAGTGAAACAAGCTTTAAGAGACTTAATCAAAAGAATTTCATTTATCTCAAAGAGGTAAAGAAATGTTGAACATGAGCATGCAATTAAAAAAAAAAAAAGGACCAGCAGGCCTAAGCTTATAGCCCTAAATTCTTATTATATCTTTTCCTTGTCCCCAGTCTGTTCACATTAACTTGCTTATAGCACTGTTATTCTTGAATCTAGAATGCAACCTCATCATTTCACTTCTTTACTCTTGTTGCAAATAAATCTCCTCCAGGGTGATATCCATCACTAAGAGAACATGAGATCAGATTTTCAGGAGAAGAGTCTTACTTCAGCTTAATCCAGTCTCAGAAGAGTGGAAAAGATAGAGCTTAAAAACAAAACAAACAAAAAAATGGTACCCATTGTTTCTTTCAGTTCAGACTTCAAAACAGCAAAAGAAAAAGCACATATATTAGAACTTTCTCAATCAGGAACAAAATAATTTAAAAAAATTAAAAAATCCAGAATAAGTTAACTAGTGCAAAAGTGAATAAAGGTAGGTTAACACCCTGGAAGAAAAATATGTTTAGTAACCTGGAAGCATGTAGCATAGAAAATAAAACTTTAAAGCCCCAAGTTTCAGATACTAGACTTAATGGATTCTCTCCAAAGAGAAAAAAAAACAAAAAACTCTACATGAATTCACAACTCACATAGCAGTTATCTAATGAAGTCTGCTGAGAAAATAAAGCCATCATTAGGATAAAAAGGCAGGACCCATGATGTCAGCTAAATTAAGCCAAAGGAGTTAGTGAGTTTTGAGTAGCTGAAAGTCCTAGACAACACATGAAGAAAATTAAATGAAAAAAAAAAATATGGAAACCTCATATTATAGAAAAGGAATTGGTAAGGAAATCATAATCACTTTCCTGAAAAGAATAGTTTCAAGATTGAAAGAATGAAAAGTGTGGCCTTCACTAATATTCCTCAGAGAACGTTTTCCTACATTTGGTTGTTTTATCCTTTACTATCTTTCACTTTTCTCACTCTAGACCTGTGTGGTCCACACTGACATGTTTTTGTCTTTCTAATATTTCATTTCTATACCTGTGCTCATGGTGATCCTTCTCACAAAGATTCTCTTCCCTGCACTCCTTCCTAGCCATCTTATGCACTATGTTGGGTACTTCTTATATATGTTCCCACAACACTTCATTATAGAGTTAGCTATTAATGAATATCAGATCACTCCAAATCTCTGTGGCTTAAAACTCTAGGTCAGATCTGCTGATCTGGAACAGGGTTCAGCTATCTCAGCTGGGTTTGTTCACAGGTTTGTCAATATGGATGGCTGGGTCTTGCTGGTCTAGGAAGGCTCATTCACAAATGTGATAGTTAGCAGGCTGTTTGCTGAGACAACTGAGCTCTCCTCCAGATGATACTTTAGCCTCTAGCGGTCTATCTCAGGCTTGTTCAAATAGTGAAGTCCTGGAAGTCCAGAGGAGGGAGGCCTCTAGAGGACTAGGCACGAATCTGCCTTCTACTGCATTCAGTAGAGCCAAAGCAACTCATCAGGCCAGCCAAGATTCAAGGAGTGCAAAGGATGTGGATAGAGATAAGGACACCCATTTCAGCGATCAGTCTTCCACAGACACTGCTGTCCCTGTCATTTCAAATACCACATTTTATAATTCCCTGTTTACTTATTCATATTCTATTTCCCATGAAGGCAGAAAGTTTATTTATTTTACCATTAGTATATATGGATCCCAGAAAAAAAGAACATTACCTAAAGTTGGTTTTAAAATTAATTTTGTAAAAAATTATAGTTGAGAGAATCCTATGGAAAACAATGAAGAATAATCTTTGACAGAGGAAAAGCCTATAATGACTATCTTTGAATAACCATGTAGAAAGAAGCACAAAATGGGTGTAATTTACTTAAAATTAAAAATGGAATTTGATTCATATTGAATTACCCTGCAAACTTTTTAAATTGTTGTCTCTTTATTTTTCATTGATTATGACAATGATAAAGATATACTGAGAACCAAAATGTCACTTGCATACTTTTCCTAATTCTCAAAAAATTCTCCTAATTTTTCTTATCTTTGTTCGACAGAAAACAAATATTGAAGTGCTGTAATTTTTTACACAGTAATAAAATGCAAATATGGGATCTCTGTACTCTCTTCATGATTTTTCTATAAACATGCAATGGCTCTAATAATAATTATTAATAATAATAATAAAATTAAAAGTAATACAGGTTTGAACCTGGAAATGGGATACTGCAGTAACAAATATCTTAAAATGTGGAAATGACTTTGGAATTGAGCAGTGGGCATAGAAGCAGAGAGAGTGACTGAGAATGACAGTGAGAAATAGAGAGAGAGAACAAGAAGGTACTGATAATTTCTTTGTAACCTAGACTTAAAGTAACATCCCATCACTTTTGCCACATTCTATTAGTTAGAAATAAGTTACAGGACCATCTCACACTAGCAGGGAAAGAATTACAAATGAAGAATTGTTTCCTGGAATTCTTGAGACATTTTACTTCTTCCTAATGCCTATTACACTGGCAACAACTTCTAGAACCATTTAAATACAATAAAACAAATATAAGAATTAAGCTAGAGGAAGGGGTAGCAACAGACAAGATGGGATTGAACAAAGGATTATGAATACTGAATGTTTATATAATTTTCTTTTTCTTAGTTTCTTGAGTATTAGAATAACTAGAAGGAAAGAATTGAAATGGTGGAACTAACCCACAGCATCCTTTGAAATATGTTCTATAGTAACTTGTTAAATTGTAATTTGAAAGCTATCACCTTTTTGTATATATAGATATTTTTTTTTCAGGAAATAACTGAAACTATGGTACTGCAACTCATAACAACTTTGGGAATTTCCTATGTAATTACTTGGTAAATCATACTTTGAAAGATATTGCCTTTTTGTATATATGTTATATTTCACAATATGGAAATACTGAAACTGTGGATGTGTGACCCATAATATTCTTTGAAATTTGCTCTCTAACTATTTGTTAAATTGCACTTGGAAAGTTATCACTTCTATGTATGTATGTTATATTCTACAATAAAAAATATGACAAAAAGAAGAAGAAGAATGGAGGGAAAATCTCTGTTTGACAAAGGGCCAATCTCCTTAATATATAAGGAGCTCTTAGAATTTGATAATCCAAAGATCAAAGGCTAAATAATCAGTTCACAGAAATAGAAATAAGATTGTTAAGTATATGAGAATTGCTAATTAAAGCTATGGTAAGATACCATTTTTCCCTCATGGAAATGAAAAACAGATTTCCAAAATCCAAAAGTTTGACAAAGTTGATTGGTAAGGCTTGGGGAACTAGCCCCACTCACATCCTGCCAGTGGAAGTACAAGTTGGTATAAATGTTATGGAAAGTAATTTACCCTGTGCTTCCACTTCTGGGAATTTATCCTGTGGCTATAATCATAGATGTATAAACAACTTTATTCCTTGCCACACTTTTGTACTAGCAAGGCAGGTATCCATCAATAAGAACTGGTTATATTATGATACATCCATATAATCAAACACCACACAAATGAAGAAAAAGAATGAATAAGCAATTTACTTTTAGTGAAAAATATGCATAATATATTTTTAAATAAAAGCAAGTTATAAGACAGTGATGAATCCAACTGGGTGTTTCACAGTTGTCTTCCTTTTATGAAAGAGAGGAAGAAAATGGGAATATACATTCATATTTGTTTGCACTTATGTAAAAAATCCAGAAGGAAAAAAAAAAAACAAAAATAAATAAAGGTGAATGATTATCTGTGGTGGGGGAAAGGGACAGGTAAGTCAGATAGGGCCAGGTATAGTGTGATGGCTTGGACCAGTGTACACCAGGAGAACATGCTCTTAATATGAATCCATTCCTGTGGGTGTGAACCCATTGTAAATACAACCTTTTGTTTAGGTTGTTTCAGCTAAGGTGTGGCCCAACTGAATCAGGATGGGTCTTGATCTTATTATTGGAGTCCTTTACAAGCAGAATGAAATTCAGACAGAGAGAGAGAAAGCCATGGGAAGGAGCTGGAAGTCAATGGAATGCAGAGAAGCCAGCAGAGGCCGCCATGTGCACTGTCATGTGACAGAAAAGCCAAGGACCAAGGATCACCTGCAGCCAGTCCAAGAATGCAACAGTCTTCTGGGGGGAAGCATCGCCTTGATGATGCCTTGATTTTCAAATTCTCCTAGCTTCAAAACTGTGAGCCAATGAACTCCCATTGTTTAAACAAAAGAAAGAAAGAGAGAGAGAAAGAAAGAAAGAAAGAAAGAAAGAAAGAAAGAAAGAAAGAAAAAGAAAGATGAGAATCTTGGAGATTATAATAGATTTTATAAAAGATGGCTGTTAAAAAATCAGTGACACCTAGAAAATATCATGAAAAAGTGTCTATTCACAATAGAAGAATAAATAATCCTAGAAACAAATTTAATATGAAAATTTCAAGTTTTTATTAAAGAAAACTGCAAAACTTAATTGAGAAAATATAGAAGATATTCTGAACAATAGGGGGAAATGCCACATTCCTGAGTAGATTTTCAAAAACTGGGAATTTCTCCTAAATTTATATCAAATTCCAGATTTGCAATATGCTTTTTAATGGAGGAAAATACATATAATATAAACAGAAAATGGAAAGACATGTCAATAACACCAAATAAAAAATGCAAAAAAAGCCTTGATTACATGTATATAAAATTATTATATCATGAAGATGGAATTTTAAATTTGAGGAGTTACATCTTTTCATAAGCCTGTTGTATCAACTGCCAAATGAAAATAATAAAATTCCAGTTGTTAATTTAAAATTTTCAACTGCTTTAAGCATAGTTCACACATTGCATAATGATATAGTCCAAATTAATTAAATATTGAAACATAAAAAATCCCATAATATTAGTGGAAAAACTCATGAAATTCAATATGTATATGACTTAAAGAGGAATAAGTAATACTAGATTTGAATGCAGCAAATAGGGAACAGAACTCTTCCTAAACTATTATTAATAAAATTCAAAAAATATTACAAACCAGGAAAATATTTTGCATTTAATTCTGGATAATAATACCAACTATCAGAAAAATCATCATAATTCCTAATGCTTTCCTAAAGATAAGGAAAATGGAATTCTCATTCGATGTTTAGAGAATATTACCTGGAGGGAAATATGTCAAATAAATATCCAGAATTTTAAAATGTGCATCATTTTAACCCATAGATTTTCTCTTGAGGTCATTTTTGGAAATAAAATACTATGTCATGTTTCGGTAAAGACACAGGTACCTTTAAAACAGCATTTTGATTAACCAGAACTTGTAAGCAAAGTAAATTTACAAAGGGTGTGTCCTGAATAATGTTTCATGTATACAACGGAATTGTATATTGACATTAAAATGATTGGGCATATTTATATTCACATTGAAAATATGAATATGTTGTTAAATATAAAATCTATTAGGTTTTAGTACACAATGTATATATGCGTGCATGTATATATAAATACACAAATATGTATGCATGCTACAAATGTACACCTAAAGCTATTAATTGTTTCTGTGGTTAATTCTGTGTTGTGAAGTATTTGTCTTTTAAAATATCTTTATTTATATTTTTATATTAAATATGGAAATAGCTTTATTTTTATTTTTATATTAAAGATGGATTGCCACTATAAAGAACTAATAAGGGAAATGTGTTTTTCACAATGTCTCCAACCTTAAAAAATGGAAAGCAGTTAATTTTATCAAATGACATCTATAGTTTTGTACCTGTTCTATGTCTGATGCTATTGTTATATCTTATTGTCTTTTAGGAAGCTGGATCCCCATAAATATCTTTTTTGTGTTTTATTTTGGCAAAGTTTATCAACAATAGATTCATTAATAGTTTTGAACTTGAGTCACAGTACTATTTTGTTTACTTATACAATTGATCCCTCTTTACCTCTTAGAGACTGAGCTAATAAAATATATATTTTTTTTTGCTAGGATAAAATCCATTGGCCTATCTAGAGAGGTCAGAACATTAGTTTTCCTTAATCTGAAAAATAAATCCAGTGTTTCCTCCCTGTTATTGAAGATATAAGTGAGTGCTTTTTAGGCATAGAGGGAGAAAGTTAGAGGAAACCTAACAATTCCCAGAATTTTTTTATGGATTTGTTAATGAGAATGTTGCCATCATGTCATCCACCGAATTTCTGTGTTCAACTTTTGGGCTTTTACAACAAAATCTCCATTACGTCTTTGGACACACTCAAGTCCCATGTGATCCTGTACTGCCTATGACAGTTCTGGCTTTCCAGTTATTCATTTCTTCCTGAACTTTTAACAGGTTTCCTTTCCTTTAAAGGCACCTTTAAATCATTGGATGTAAAATGGTCCCCAGTGGATGCTATCACTACCCACATCAGTGCAAAAAACCCCATTTCATCAGCTTCCAGGGATATGCTTTCAAGATTTTTGTGGGAAATATTTTACAACATAGTCAACATTCATAGAATAAATTAATTGGACTATCCAGGAGGTATTCATTTCCATTAGTAAGGAAATAAAAACCCAAACCACGAGGACATGTATTGCAGGACCATAGCTGTTTCTGTTAATCATTTGTGATAGCCTAAGGAAACCTGTGGATTCACAATTGTTCTACACACAAAATCACGGAGTATCTGATCTGTAGTGTTAATTTCTCTCTGGAAACTCGTGAATCTAATCTTATTGATCACTTTTGCTGTGATGTATATCATATACTGAAACTCATACGATAAAGCATGGTTTATGCGGCAGAGGGCTGTAGAGGCTATTGTTGTAATATTCTTTATTACATGAGTAGGTCTTTCCTACTTGGACCTCATCCGGATAATTGTAATATTAAAGACCTTCTTTTCTCCTGTTATGACCACGTGATTATGTTTATCACAACTTAGGGAGTCAAGTTTTTATGTTTATCAAAACTTCAGACAAGAAAAATGTGTACAAATAAAAGATTCATGTACTAATAACTTCTATTAAACCCATTTTGAAGCCATTTGTTTATATCCTGAGAAATGAGCAAGTGAAACACATTTGATAACATAATGCAAAAAATTGCATTTAACTCAAAGAAGAAACTTTTTCCTAAAATTTGGTATTCATTTTCTATTGCTTCACAAGTCACCACAAACTTTACGGCCTAAAACAACACACATTTATTATCTCAGTGTTTCTTGGTTTTGATATTAGGGTGACGATGGCTTCATAAAATAAACTAGGGTATTCTCTTATTTTCAATTTGCTACAAGAATTTGTACAGAGTTTGTGTTATTTTTATCTTAAACTGTGGTAGCAATCCCCAGTGAAGTCACCAGGCTTTGGAGTTTTCTCTGTGGGAAGGGTTTTAAGGTCATATTCAATTACTTTAATAAACATAGAGCTATTAAGTTCATATTTCTTTTTCCTTTGATAGCTTGTTTTTGAAGAATTTATTATGCTATTTATATCTACAGATATGAAATTTGAAATGTCTTCAACTCCTGCTTTCATTAAATTGTTTATTAACCCATTCTCTTTCTCTTTTTTTCTGTTATTCTGACTAGAGATTTATCAACTTTATTGATCTTCACAAAGAACCAGGTTTTGTTTCACTTATTTTTGTTAGTTATTTTCATTTTCTATTTTATTGACTTCTGCTTTTACTTTATTATTTATTTTATTCTACTTACTTTAGGTTTAATGTAATCTTTTTCAAGAATCTTAGGGTGGAAGATAAGGTGACTCATTTCTTCTCTTATAATACAGGTGATATGAGAGTACTGCTTTAGCTGCATTCTACACATTTGGTATGTTATGTTTTTCTTTTCATTCAGTTTGAAATATTTTTGATGTCTTTTTAAAATTTCTATTTCCTTGTATGGATTACTTAAAAGTTTTTTATTCAGTTTCTAAATATTTTTAGTCATTTCCAACTATCTTTCTGTGACTGATTTCTAATTTTATTCTATTGTGCTTAGATAAAATACTTTGTGTAATTTGAATAATTTAAAATTTGTTGATAATTGTTTTATGCCTTGGATGTGATCTTTTTTAGTAAATATTCTATGTACGTTTTAAAGGAAAGTGTTTTCTTCTGCTGTTGGGTCGATTGTTCTACGAATGTCAGTTGGGTTAAGTTGGTTAATAATGTTATTCTGGTCTTTTTAACCTTTACTGATTTTCTGCCTACCCTTTTTATCAATTATTGACAAAAGGTTTCCAAATTATCTTACTATAATTACATACTTGTGTATTTGTCTTTGCAATTTTGTCAGGTTTTACTTCATGTGTTTTGAAGGTTTGTTTTTCATTTCCAAATTAGGACAGTTATACCCCCCTTTAATAATTGACCTATTTATCATTATGAAACAACTCTCTTTTTCACCGGTAATATTCTTTGCTCTGAATTCTACTTTGTCATATATTAATATGGTCACTCAACTCCATTTTTTGTCAGTGTTATAAAAGTCAATCTTTTTTCATCCTTTCTACTTTTCATCAATTTGAGTCTTTATATTTAAATTGTTTTCCCTATTTCTACCTTTTTTGAATTAGTTTACTATTTCTATCTCCTTTACTGGCTTACAATAATTCTTGCATGTATGTGTGTGCATATGCATACCCACATACATGTAAGTGTGAGCTTTAAGGTTTATAGTACACATCTTTAACTTATCACAGTTCACCTTCAGGAAATATTACATCACTCCACCTATAGTTTAAGAAATTTGCAATGGTATACTGTCCTTTCTACTTTCCTGGCCTTTGAAATACATATTGTTGTTCTACCTTTTATGTCCATATAGATTATAAACCCCATGCTATATTTGTTATTAGATTTTTCTTTAAATAGACAACTACTTTTTAAAGAGATATAAATAAAAAGAAAAATCATCTTTTAAATATATCCATATATTTATCAGTTTTAGATCTCTATTTCTTTGTGTAGATTCAAAATTCTATTTGCATTATTTTACTTCTGCTTAAAAGATTTCCTTCAACATTTTTTGTAGAGCAGTTTTCTGGTGAATTCTTTCAACTTTTCTATTTGCTGTAAAGAAAAGTCTTATTTCACCTTTTTGAAAGATATTTTCATTGAGTATAGTTCAAAATTGGATCTCTTTAATATTTTAAATATAAAATATGTCTACTAACATGTTCAGTCTTTTCTGTACTTTTTTCTTCTTACCTATGCCTTCTTGGACATGTGAGATGTAATTAAAATGACTTTTTGATTTCATGTGTGCTATTTCTGAGTCTCTTTCTATTAATTGATTTTCCCTTAATATATAAAGCTCATACTTTTCTACTCATTTGCATATTTGCTAATAATTATTGAATACCAGATGTAAATCAGTGTTTGGGGACTGAATATTTCTGTACTGCTACAAATATTCTTGAGCTTTGTTCTGGGGTGCAGTTATGAGAAATGTTAACAATTTGATCCTTTTGGGAATTGCTGTTAAGTTTTGTTAGATGGAATCAGAGCAGCTTTTATTCTAGGAGTAAGCTTTGCCTGCTGTTGAGGCAATACCCATCTGATTTCTCAACCTAATGTCTCATGGATTGTGTGATTTTCCTCTGACTTTTTAGAGAAAATAGACCATAGAAGAGAAAGGAAAAGGGCAATTTAAGAGTCAATCTCCTCTCCTTGTCAGATCCACTGTAAACTGCTAAAGCGACGTACTGTCTGCCTTGGAAAAGAGAAGTGGAAGGTTTTGGATTATACATTCAATCAAACTTTTAAAATGATCAGGAATGAGTCCTAAGGAATCTTTATGATACTTTTCTAATAAAAAAAGAAACTAGCTGAAAAAGTTGTGAATACCAAGTGAAATGTCTTCAAGGGAGCAATTCCTAAAGTGAAAAGTGCTGGAAACCAATTGAGATAAACTTAAAGGAGCACACAATCTAATGTGAAATATCTACAGAGCACAGTTCATAACAATTATTGAATTTTTAAAAATGTTTATACTTTGAGTTCACTCATTTCTTCAATATTTCAATAATTCATTAGATTATCAAATATGTATATTGGTCATCTAACATGAGCCAGGGTATAAAACTGTGTAGCCTAAGTACAACCCTTGTTTTCATAAAAGCTTTTATTCTAATGTTCTCTTTACTGTATTGATTGAAAGCATGTTACAAAAGAGTGTGCATACTCTATTTTGTATGTACAAATACATAGGTCCCTACCTGTACCTTGTCATCAGAGCTTCACTTGTGCATTTGAACTCTGATGCTACTAATGATTCTCTCTGTCTGTGAGGATACAATTCCCACTGTTGCCTCTGCTGGGCTTTTTTGCAACATTTAATATGCAGCAAATTCATTAGTGACTTTTTAACCTGGGTCACTAAGGGTGCTTTTGTTTGTTCACTCAGTTAATCTCTGCTGGAAGTTCAACAGATACAAAAAATGAATTTTTAGTTATTGTAGAATTTTCCTCCAAGACAGAGATACATGAGCATCCCCTAAGATTAAACCAGAGGAGTTTATGACATTTAATGCCCTTTTTAACAAAAATTCTTTCTTTTAGCTACCAAGAATACAAGTAAATATTTCTCAGTTGTAAATTAAACAATAACTCTGTTGTGTAAATTTTTTAGGTGGTGTGAAGAGAAACTGAGAGAATTCTGTCCAAGCACAGGGTGGCCTTCAAATTAAGAGCCAGGGCTCATGGAAGAGCATGCACAGGGTACTTAGACACTTCCACAAAACTCTGGCTCAGCTTCTATTGTACTTTGAACGTTGTGGGTTAAACTGCAAATAGATGCCATAGAAAATTGTTGTAGGAATAATAATAATGACAGTGTTTGATATCTGATGAAAAACTGATTGATCAGATCTTTTTATTGTCTTGGAAAAGGGCTAGATAGTCAAAAATTTCCAATGTTGAAAATTAGAGAATTCCCTAAAAGGTAAAAAAAAGTTTTTTTCTAAATACAATTTTTATTTCTATAATGCATAGCCCTAAGAGAGATGTAAGTAATTGGAAGAATAGAGTTTATATATGAATCATAACCTTAAATAGATGTAATTTTAGGCATATACCCACAAATGCTTAACATTTTCAAAAAAAAAAACCAAAATGAAAGAAATACATGAATAAGATATTGCTCTTTAATATCTGAGTGTCAAACATATTTTCATCCTTTCCTCTTATGGTTTGGTGAGGAAGAAGTCTATGGAAATCAAGTGTTGATGACTGGAAAATGAGGATATTTTGGGAGCATGGATAACTGACCTGATGTGGTAAACAGAACTAAATATTTTCAGTTGGGTCTATGACAGGCACTTCCTGTGTAATATTTCACTCTCTAATTCTCTAGCAGACTAAGCATACTGGATTTACTTATGTAAACCTTTGCTGGATATTGTTTTCTATAAACTGGGTTTCTAAAGACAGCTGAAAATTCTCGCTTCATTAGAAACAGAAGAGTTACATTTCATTAGACTCAAATTTACTAATTGCTTTCTATTGAAGAGATCAAATCAAGCTTCCTGGATACTCTTTTATTTTCTTGCTGTTTTGTGTTGTTTTGCTTTCATATTAACATTTGTGTTTTATCAATGAAGATAAAAGATGAGAAAACAGCTATTGAATAGACATTGCTTAAAATTCCAAATTGCATAATTCAAACCACTAGTCAATATTTTTATGAACAAATCCTAAGGCATAGTGGCATCAACAATAAAGTATCTTATCTGTTAATTTGATAAGGCAGAAAAGTGAAGCCATTTACTACTCTTCTCATTTCTGTGTCCATCATAGCTCATATTACACAGGAAGTGATTGTTTTCAAGCTATGATTTAGGAGGCATTAGGAATTACTGCTTTATTGAAGGAGAAAATATCTAAGGGTTGGAGAAAGGTACATATCACCCTCACCTTGAATGCCATTCTTGAAACAACAGTGCAGTTGTATCCTGACCAAATAGGAAATAAATTCTCATTTAGACCTGAAAGGGAATTGAAGGTGTTATGTTATGCACTCTTTCAAATATTTACTTGGTATTTGATACATCCCTGAAAATGGGCCAGAGGATGGAGATAGAATGGTGCAAATATAGGAGAGCAACTTCCCTTATTTCTTGGGAGGAACTGAGGAGGTCTGGCCAGAGCACTGCAAGGGAATTATGGAAGCAGAAAGAATGACATAGGTTATCACAGGATAAATCTCTTTCAAAGAAGAGAACAGCATGTACAAATTAGTTTTGGGAACTATGCTTGGAAAATATAGATGCAGGGAATTATGGTAATAAAATATTAATACTGAAGTGAGAAGAAAATACATATGATGAATTTCTCTACTATGAAGGAAATGACAAACATTAAAATGTTCTATGCCTCAAGGAGAAATAATCAGATTTAATCTTTAGAAATTTCATCAGGCAGTATAGTGGGGGACATATTGGAGAGGGATCACCAGGATATAAACGAAAATTACAAACAGGGGATAGATGACAATACACCTAAACACAGAAATGAATGAGAAAAGGAAGTTTAGGAAGTAGACTGAGACAAATATCTGAAAAGACGGTAGGAGTGTGTGCTGTCCTAGAAGTGAAGTAAGTTTGTACTTCAGGGCAGAAGTGGTTTACTCTCTCAAGAGCAGCTGGGAGCTGGGGGAAAATGAAGACTGAAGAGCATTCTCTGCTTTATGCAAGAAACTGGGTCATGCAAACTTGGCCAGAGCAGTGTAAATCGTACGGTTGGCATCATAGAAGGATTGCAGCGGGTGAATATATATGTATAGGTGTTGAGGAATTAAAGACAATACATAAAGTCTGAAAACAATTTGGAAGGAACAGCCTTGAAATGATTCTTTTATGCATTTAGATTTGATTTTGACTTTAATTTTCAGATGACTGATTATATCTCAACAGAAACTGAACCGAAAAAAGACTGATTATATTTCAACAGAAACTGAACTGAAAAAAGGCATTTTATATTCATTTTACCAAAGTTTCTCTCCCACGGTGTTTAACGATAGACAAATAATCTGCTCTGTTCATGACACAATCATTGATAAGAAGTCCCAATGAAATACCAGCAGGAAAGTATGAGATGGGAGCAGGTTAGAATGTCGAAAGTCTGTGTTTAAACATTGTCAGGAATGTCATTTACATGTGTCGGAGGAAAGTGATCACAGAGATGTCTGTGGGAGAAAACGCCCCTGTGTTATATATAACAGATACAGAGAAGAAGAGTGAGGTGCCTCTAGTCAACTTAGATTTTCACCTACCCAAGGCCAAACACTTAGGAAAAGAAATAAAATAGAATTTAGTTAGGTAGTAAATTAAGGACAAGTACTCAGGAAATACATAGCATAAGCACTTGAATTTAACCATATAGTTAAACTAAACCAGAGTGAACATTTAAAAATGCAAAATAAAATGGAAACTAAGGATTGCAGATAAAAATCCAAGAAAGCCTGCATGTGGTACCCAAATAAATATCTTAAAGCAATCTCCTCTTGCCAATATCCTAAAAGACACTTTAAGTGAACTCAGTCTAAAACTATATTCAAAAATATTTATTTTTCAGATTAAAGAATGAAATACACATAAATTCCTTAGCTTTTCAAGTCTTTGTACAGCCCTATAGATTTTTAGATCTTAGTACTCATTTCCAATCTCTGTATTTTCCATGCCGATCAGGTAGAATTTCAGTCAGTGATGAAAAATCCTACATCTATAACAACATTCATCTTCCTGGAGTTGACTGATGACCCACAATTGTAGGTTCTGCTTTTTATCTTTCTATTTATCACCTACATTTTGAGTAAACCTGGGAATATGACCATCACCACACTACATTTGTGGATTCACACCTTAAAACCACCAGGCACTTTTTCCTTCTTAGAAATCTCATTCACAACTACTTGTGTTCCTATATTTCTTTATGGCCTATCCACTGGGGATAAGACCATTACCTATAATGCTTGTGCCAGTTATTTTTTATTGATCTTTTTGTGATAGTAGAGTTTTTCTTCTGGCCATCATGTCTTATGACAGATATATGGCTATTTGTAAGCCTTTGCATCATATGATCAGAATGAACAACAGAGCCTGCATCACCTTTGTCCTTTATTTAGGATAACAGCTCTGATGCTGATCCCACACCTGAGCCTCAGTTTCAATCTGGAATTCTGGGACTCAAATGCCATTGACCACTTTTGCTGTGATTCATCCCCTTTCCTAAAGATATCATGCTCAGAAGCGTGGCTATTGGAACAGATTGTTATGATTTGTGCTGCACTTATACTTATGAAAACACTGGTATGTGTAGTTCTGTCCTATACATACACTATAAAGACCATTCTCAGATTCCCATCTGCTTATCAGAGAAAAAAATCATTTTCTACCTGCTCTCATATGATTGTAGTGTCCATCACCTATGGCAACTGTGTCTTTATTTGGTTGAAACCTTCAGCAAAGGATGAATTGGATATTAATAAAGGTGTGTCAGTGCTCATGTCTTCTGTTTTCCCCCAAGTTAAACCCATTTATTTACACACTGAGGAATAAACAAGTGAAAGAAGCCTTCAGTGACTTAATAAAAAGGGTTGTATTAATCTCAAAAGAAAAACAGAAATCCTAAATTGATAGATGAGATCTGTACCTTAAATATTTCTCTTAAAGCTTATAGCCTCTTTTAGCTTCTAGTTCTGTGTGTAGTTCAATAATGTTATCTCCTCAATTTATTCACTCACTCATTCGTGCAGTCATTTCACATATAACTATAGAACACAGAATATTTGTCAGATGATATGCATTCTTTTTATTTTATTCCCGATTAACTCACCTTAAAAATCTTTTTTTAAAGTAACCTCTTTCAGGAAATCTTCACTCATTAAGATAGTATGGAAACAAATACCCATAAAATGAATTTATGTTTTTATTTATAAGGCAGTCTCATAATTTGTACAAAAATAAAGCAAATATACTTTAACATATTTTGAAAGTTTTTTAGTTATGGTTTCCTCTGGAAGTAAAGCTTATTCTATCTTCAGATCCAAGTATTCAAAATGACAACCAATATCTTAAAACAAACAAATCAAAGAAGCAAAATGAAAACCTCATTTTCACTCATCAGATAAACTTTAAAATATAGAGGCCAGGTTGTCTGGAGTGGGGTGGGAGAGGAGGAGACTTTTGGAGATGCAGCAGGAAATAGCATGGACTTAGAATACACTGATAACAAAGAAAAGATGTTCTCACTGTATTTTAAAAAGGATAACTCAGCCTACTACATTGAAAAAGGTGGTAGGAAGACAAAGTCTGGAGCATCATAATAGGTTAGAATAAAATTACAAAAGTTTAGGAAAGACATGGTTATAGCTTGGACCAGAAGAAGTAGCAGGAAATGGCCAGAATTAAAATGTATTATATGGATAATTTGATTTGCAGGAATTTGTTCCCTTAACTCTGCCCAAGCCTCTGTAAGTAATTCCCCATTAAAATCTTTTCATCTGAACCACTTGTGGTGAATTCTGTTCCATGCCATGAGTTGACATATAATACTTATTACCACAGATTGATTAGGAAAGAGCCATTCAAGAAGGAAGTTTGCAACTGGGTTAACTCAGAATTAAATTTTATGGGAAGAGGAAATGAGGCATGTGTAATCTGTGGTATGTAATGGCATTACAACTACAAAAAGTTTCACTTTTGGTGGTTTGAGATCGAATTAAGGGGAAGATCCAATTGTATTGCACTTGACTGCTACGAGAACAATTACAAAGATAACTGGATGGTTGCTTCTGATCACTATGGAGAGTTTAAAAATGCAAGAATTAAGTCTAGTTATTGCCTTCCCAGATCAAGGAAAAACTGTAGCAATAGAAAGCTGCTATTTCAAATTAAAAATTGCCTCATCTCATCTAACAGTAAGGAAGATACAGTATAACGTCAGACTCCAAAACTAATTTTGCCTATTGCAGAATTGCAATGCCAGTTACATGTACAACCTTCTCAAGTGTCTTATACCCAGGTTAGTACCCTGATTTTAAAGGTGTGGACCCTGAGATGTGGGATGGGACATTTGTGTGTGTTGTGTTAGCATTTTCAATGTAACTTTAAAACTGTAAGTAAGCTATGTATTTAAGTTTTAGTTTCCTAGAGAAGCAATATCTAGAACTTCAAAGCATGAATAGACAACAATTAAGCTATACATTAGACATTATTCATGTTCTCTCACCCATCACCTCATACTTGGAAGGACCATGCAACATGTGTCTTAAATGATGTAATCCAAAAGGATGTTGTAAATAACTGAGATAAGGAACTAATGAACTTCTACAGACCCCTTTACATGTTACCCAAGATGATTAACTTTCTTTCTCCCTAACATGTATAAAAGCTGTGTAAAAAAATCACTATGAGAAGGCAGATTTGGGAAGTTTCCCCTGCCCTCCCGCTAGCATAAATAATCCTTTTCATTCACAGCCCATTCAGTGTGTCTGTGCGTTAAGCCATGCAGAGTGATAAACCCAGATTTGGGGCTCATCTTCATGTGTACACAAATAAAGCTGAAAACCTTGAACTCTTATTATCCCTTGAGTCTCTAGTACTGTGGAAATAGGTTTCCCTCTTTTATATAAGAGTTTTCTTTTGCTTAAAAATATTTTTAAATGACTTCAACTATGATGTTTAGCTCAGGCAAGTCTATTCTCAAGTTTCTCATTGCCCACCCCTCATTGTTTCCATGCTGATGAATTCAGGGAATTGCATACCAGCTTGACCCAGGAGGAGAATAGCAGTATCGCTTCTATACCTATGAAGGTAATCGCAAAAGCTTATTAACTATATTGTCATGAACATGTGGGGCATGCATAGAGCTGGATTCTGCAGGTTTTAAACAGAAAGGAACCCAGAAAACACTGGACAAGTACTAATTTAGCAATATGGGTTCATTCAGCTAAGATTTAAGATTTCATTTTCTAGTACAATCAGTTGCGTGACTCTAAATTTGTTTATCAATTGAAGTCTAACTAGAGTCAATAGGTTTATATGACAGAATGTATATTGCATAATGTAAAGGAAGGAATCAGAAGATTTAGAGAGATGGACATGTAAGCAGGGACTGTTATGTGCAATCTGTTCAGTCCCATCCTAACCACATTCTCTAGGAAAGTCCAGAGAACCCATCATTCTCCACACCTTAAGAAATATTTTGTTGTGGGAGTGTTACACTGAAAACGGAATGTACAGACTCTGAAAACCAAAGTACTGAAGAAATTTATTGAACTAAAGTTGCATGCATGTGGAGCAGCAACAAAAAAAATTTACTGTTTGTTCCAGTTTGCTAATGCTGCTGAAATGTAAAATACCAGAAGTGGATTGACTTTTATAAAGGGGGTTTATTTGGTTACAAAATTACAGTCTTAAGGCCATAAAGTGTCCAAGGTAAGGCATCAACGATAGGGTATCTTCACTGAAGGATGGCTGATGGTGTCCAGAAAATGTCTGTTGGCTGGGAAGGCACGTGGCTGGCGTCTGTTGATCCCAGGTTGTGTTCCAGATCCTCTCTCAGCTCCTGTGCATTCTTGATTCTTTCTCCCAGGATGTTTCTCTCTAAGAACCTGGGTGTCCTGTCTTAGCATATCCCAGGGCAAACTCTGGGCTTCATCTCTCTTAGCTTTTCTGGAGCAAACTCTGGGTTAGCAAAAGTCTGCTTTCAACAGCCTTCTCCAAACATGTCTAAGCATCAGCAACAGCAAGTGTCTGGGCCTATGTGGCTCTTTTTAAAGGACTCCAGTAAACTAATCAAGAGCCAGGCTGAATGGGTGGGGCCACACCCCCATGGAAATAATTTAATCAAAATTATCACCTACTGTTGGTGAGTCATATCTCCATTGAAACATCCTAATCCAAATATCCCACAAAATTGGATTAAAACATCTTCTGGAGGGACATAGTATATCCAAACTGGAACATTCCATTCCCTGGACCCACAAAAAGGCATATTCTTTCAAATACAAAATACATTCATCCCATCACAATATCACAAAAAATGTAAATCATTTCAGTAACAATAGGTAAGTAATAGATCTTATCAAAATCCTTTACAGGCATGGTCTGTCCTAAGGCAAAATTCCCCTCTAGCTGGGGACCTGTGAAACACAGAACAAGTTATCTGCTGCCAATATACAAAGGAGGGACAGTCATAGGATAAACATGCCAATTGCCAGAAGGAGAAACTGAAAGGAAAACAGGGTTCACCGGACCAAAACAGTTCCTAAAAGGTGCAGAACAAACTCCAATAGATTTTAAAGTCTGAGAGTCATTTAAAGAATGTTTTTTCCTTGGGGCTTGAGAAAGCAGGAGTCCAACCCTTTCCACAGGCTTACACAGCAGCCCTTTTCTCTCCAAATGCTGGGGTGAGTGCTCCAACATATCCATGCATTGGGGAGACCACCTTCTTCTTGGCCCCACTCTCCTCAAGCATCAGGGTGCCACCCAGACTCTGCCTCTCTGGGGCAAAGGCTCTCCCATCTCCCAACACTGGGATAATGGCCACGCTTCCCCAATCCCCAGGGAATGTGCTCCACCCTCTCTGAGGCCTGGGGTTGCAGACTTCCTGAGTATCTAGGTGGAAGGCCCACCCTTTGCATCCAGGGCAAACTCACCCTTTCCACATGCATGGATTGCTCTGCTCTCCTTGCCCAAGATTTCTTGACTCCAGACCTCAACCTCTATTGTTCTGTCTTTGAAGAAATTTTTCCTTCAATATGTCCGTTCTCTGTCCCCTTCAGTCCAGATTGGCAGTGGCTCCATTTATACAGATTTCACAAAAAAAAAAATTAAAACACTTTCTTGTCATGAAGCACACAGGAGTCAAAACCATCAGACAACAGGAGTGTCCACAGATCCTTTCTGGATAACTCCATCTCCAATCCTGGCTTGTACTGAAATGACTGGCTGCTTCCAGCTTTCATTAACTCCTCATTTGGGGCTCTAGCCTTTGGGGTCTCACTTTCTGGAAACCCAGAGTTTTCCAGACCATCAATTTCTGGTTTCTCTGAACCCAAGAATTCATTTCTCAGCTTATCCCTCTCCTCTCGCATTTTACTATAAGCTACAAAGAGAAACCAGGTGTTCTGATTTGCTAATGCTGCTGGAATGCAAAACACCAGAAATGGATTGGCTTTTATAAAAGGGGGTTTATTTGGTTACACAGTTACAGTCTTAAGACCATAAAGTGTCCAAGTAATGCATCAACAATCGGGTACCTTCATTGGAGGATGGCCAATGATGTCCGGAAAACCTCTGTTAGCTAGGAAGGCATGTGGCTGGCGTCTGCTCCAAGTTCTGGTTTCAAAATGGTTTTCTCCCAGGATGTTCCTCTAGGCTGCAGCTCCTCTTCAAAATGCCACTCTCAGTTGCTCTTCAGATGTTTGTCTTCTCTTAGCTTCTCCAGAGCAAGGGTCTGCTTTCAATTGCCTTCTTGAAACTGTCTCTTATCTGCAGCTCCTCTCTCAACTCCCGGGCATTCTTCAAAGTGTCCCTCTTGGCTCCTTCTGTCTGAGCTTATATAGTGCTCCAGTGAACTAATTCAGACCCACCCTGAATGGGTAGGGTCAAACCTCCATGGAAACTATCCAATCAGTCATCACCCACAGTTGGGTGGGTTGCATCTCCATGGAAATGCTCAAAGAATTACAATCTAATCAACACTGATACATTTTCCCACACAAGAGTACATCAAAGATAATGGTGTTTGGGGGGACATAATATATTCAAATGGACACACCAGGCTACATCTTGCACACATAGTTTGGAGATCTCCTCAGCTAAGTATTCAGGTTGTCACTTTCAAATTCTGCCTTCCATTCAACACAGGACACAATTTTGCCAAATTCTCTTCCACTTTAAAACAAATATCACCTTTTCCATTTGGCAACAACATGTTCATCATTTCTGTCTAAGGCATCATCAGAATTACCTTTAAAGTCCATATTTCTACAGTCTTTTCAAAGCAATCTAGGTCTTTTCTATCAAGCCCCTCACATTTCTTCCAGAATCTTCCCTTATCCATTCAAAAAGTCATTCCAACATGTTTGTTATTTGCAAACTCAGCAGACCCCCACTCTTTGTACTAAAATCTGTTCCAGTTTGCTAATGCTGCTGAAATGCAAAATACCAAAAATAGATTGGCTTTTATAAAGGGGGTTTATTTGGCTACAAAGTTACAGTCTTAAGGCCATAAAGTGTCTAAAGTAAGGCATCAACAATAGGGTACTTCCACTGAAGGATGGCTAATGGCATCCAGGAAACCTCTGTTAGTTGGGAAGGCATTTGTCTGGAGTCTGCTGATCCTGGGTTGTGTTCCAGTTCCTCTTCTCAGGCATTGATCAAATTCACAGCAAGCTTACTTATGTGTGTGAAGTGCAATTCTTTTGATTGTGTCACTAAAAGCTTGTTTCACTTGCATATTCCTCAAGGTATAAATGAAAGGGTTCAACAAAGGGGCAACTGATGTAGTGAGCACAGATATACCTTTATTGATGTCCACTTCTTCTTTGGCTGAAGGTTTGATATAGATGAAGATACAACTGCCATAGGTGATGGAAACAACAATAATGTGAGAAGAACAAGTGGAAAAAGCTTTTTTCCTTTGTTGAACAGAGGGGAATCTTAATATTGTCTTGATGATATATATGTATGAAAGAATCACACATTTTAGTGTGATAATGAATGTCAACACTGCACAAATAATAACAGTCTGCTCTATAAACCATGTATCTGAGCATGAAATCTTAAAAAGAGGGGATGCATCACAACCAAAATGATCAATGGTGTTGGCATCACAGAATTCCAGCTGGAGGCCCATACCAAGGGGCGTGATGATGATCATGAACCCAGAGATCCAGCAGCTGAGAACAAAGATGGTACAGACTTTGTTGCTCATGATGGTCATGTAATGAAGGGGTTTGCAGATGGCCACATAGCGGTCATAAGACATGGCAGCCAAGAGAAAAAATTCTGTGGCCCCGAAGAGTCCAAAGAAAAATATTTGACTGGCACAAGCATTGTAAGAAATGGTATTGTCCCCAGTTGATAAGCTGTACAGGAATCTGGGAATGCAGGCTGTTGTGAAGGAGATTTCCAAGAAAGAGAAATTACGAAGAAAAAAATACATAGGTGTTTTAAGATGGGAATCTGTGAAGGTAAGAATGATAATGGTCAGGTTTCCAGTTACACTCAGCATGTAGGTGAGAAATAAAAAGGTGAAAACCAGAACTTGAAGCTGTGGGTCATCTGTCAGTCCCAACAAAATGAACGTGGTTATTGCTGTGTGATTTCTCATAGTTACCTTTGGTTTTATATTCTATCTGCATGTAACAATCAGGGAGAAAGGATCTGAGGTCTTCTCAGTGATCAAATCTAACATGACACACCTGAAAGAACAGATACCGAATTATTCCCTCATGCTTTTAATTATGGATTTCAGTGATCTTTATAAACCTTAGTTACAAAGATCTCCCCTGAAACATGCTTTGAGCTTCATGTTCCTCTTCTGCCTGCAGGAATCCTAATAATCTCTTAAGATGTGGGTTCTCCATTCTGCACTAACCTCCTTTAAAAATTATATTGATTTATATATTTTTAATCAATAAATGTAGTCATTCCATTTCATCTGATACTCATTTTTTTCTAGAAATACTTTATCTTCAAACTTTTTTCCACTAATGTTGAATACACACACACACACACACACACACACACAACACACATAATTTTGATGTATTACCAGTTTCTACAATATAGGTATGTTAGGGACAAGACATCAACTACTTTTCTCTTATTTCATTCAGCTAAGCTTAGGTTAGAACCCATTTAACCAGTATGTTTTCAAGGTCAGTACATTTAAATGAAATTTTAAAATATTAAGTACGTTATTCCATTCATTCCCTCTAATTTTCATGCTGTCTATAGTTATTTTCTCCTCACATCTACCTATTATTGACTGCCCAGGATACTTTATTCTGGCTTATTTATCCACTAATAAATTGACACTCTCCCTGAAAATCAGGCTTCATGCCAAAGCTAATGGAGATTTTATACACACACACACACACACACACACACACATATATATTTATATGTATCTTTCTTGATTCCTCTGTTGCATTTATCTATATTGAAGTAATTTTTGAAACTGTATGTTTTATTGGTTTTCTTTTCTTCCTCATTTCTGACTACTTCTATTAGAATAGTTCATGGATTCATTTCATTTGTACATATCATAAATATGGGTACTACTCAGTATTCTGCTGTTTATTATCCTCCCACTCTATACTCTCTACTGTACTTTTCTCATTGACTTTCCTGGTTCCAGTGACCATCATATAGTAATATCTAGATCATTAGATTTCCTCTGAATTACAGTCCTATATATCCAGGTAAAAACAGACATTTTTATTTGAATATTCAACAAGAACTTCAATTATAACATTATAATTTAATATTTCATCTCTGCTTCCTCACTAAAAACTGTCATCCTCATAACTTGCCCCCTGCCTCCCTGCTCACATAGACATGGGAAATTTATTTCTCCATTTGTATTACACATTTCAGTAAATGATGTCATCATCCTTTCAATTTTTAAGCCAGAAAATCTGGATTTCATCCAGAACCCTTTTCTTTTTCAACTTTGATTTTTAGGTAGTTACAGTTACATTTTGATTCTACTTCATACTTTATGAATCTGCCCATCTTTTTCATCCCAAACCACATAATAAATCTCTGTCCTGGGTTAAAATATACCTCCACAAACTGATTTCCATATTTTGTCATGGAACATTGCAATCAATTTCCCACATTGCATCAAGAATAAGTTCTGATATACCCATCCCAAATTCTCCAAAACTAGATCCCATATTGCCATATCTCATCACTGGACTTATAGCTTATTCATGCATCTGTGTCCCCAGTATCAAGATCACTGAACTCAGGGTTGCTTTGTTTACTATAGAATATCAAGGGGGAAAATTAATTTCACCAAATGCTCTAAATCAGATTAGGGACTTTTGAAAGTAAAAGTTAGGGTTCATCTAAGTATAACAAGGATTTATAGTGGTTGTATACTATGAAACACTATGTTAAGAAATATAATTTCATGTTATATTAATTTAAAAATATTTTTTCCTAAGACTCTGGAAAGTAAAATAGCACAAAAATAGCCGACATCAGTATCTCAATTATAAGGAAAGAGTAGAGAAGGCAATCCTTGGGGATAATACCAGAACCTGATTACTGTATTTCTCAAAAAAAAGGGCATGTGTTCAATGCCAGGTTCAAATACATTTTTCTGAACCACAATCAGGACTATTCTCTTTAGACAGCATGTTACCCCTTGAATTCTTCTGTTATTATATTCTTTAAAAATCTCAAATAAATGTTTTATATTGTTTAAATAATACTTATTCTTCGTGGAACATTTGAATTAAAATGTAAATACATGTTTCTGTCCAGAAGTATATTTCTAGAAAATAGTCCTACTGTAAGTTTAGAATCATTGGCGTACCTTGAGTTAAATAGTCACTGAGAAATCGTTCAATAGTGTATCATTTTGACGGTACCAGTAGTACTATTTTTCATGGAAGAAGTCTTTGTAAAGACAGAGTCTCATGATGTTAAGAGAAAATCATTATGGTTTCTAGTGGAAAAATCTAATTATTTTCTTTCATAGCCTTTCTCAAAATATGACAGTTTGACTTAATTTGTTTCAATTGTCATTTCAGATATTGATACTTAATATTTTCATGGGCTGTCCAAATTACCTATACATCTCCTAGATTTTGGAAGAGCATAAGCATAATTAGTTGCATATTATCTACATTCCAGAGAAGGCAAACTAAGTTTCATGAGAAACACTAAAATACTTACTTTTATAACAGTCATTTAGTCTTGAGGTGTAGTTTTAACCACAAAATCCTTAGAGGGACTTACAGTTAAAAAATAGTGAGCTAATAGTGACATGAGTGTAGTTGACATCCATGCTGTCTCCTGAACCACACTTGTACTCACAAGCAGTTGTAGAAATAAAAGGACAGAGAGCTGTCTTGATTTCCATGTCCCCCACTAGGTCAGATATTATTTTTCATCATAGAATCTGACCAACCTTGAAAGTAAGAACATTAGAAGTTGAGTAGCTAAATAAAGACTATTGAACAAGTGGGGGAAAACCAGAAAATCTCTATAGATCTTGAAGTATGGATGGTCTGACCCAACTACCTTCAGGGAAACAGGTTTTATTTCATCACATTTCAAATTAAGAACACCAAAGGGATTTTTATCTATTTAATTTGCAACAGGTGTTTTGGGATCAACAACGTAAACAAACTGAACTGTCATTGATGACCCTGGTTCAAAGGTAGTGCTTTATTAAACATATAATTAACTATGAAAATAAAACAAATAGCAATGGAGCCAGAGTCCTTGGAGATTGGAAAATACAGTAATAGCTCCCACTAAAGTAAACTTGGTATCATTAGTCCTTTAAAATTCTTGCTGAAAAATGTTTCTTTATTTTAATTTCATTTAATAGATAATTGGGTAACACAATGTTTCAAGTGCTTATTGGTCATTCATCCTTCATGTATGACTTGGACAGTATGTGAGCTTTGCCCATTTTAAAAAATGGGAGTGTTGGCTTTTCATCAATTTTAAAGGCTTACTGTATAAAACATTACAGGTAACTTTTCCTGAGTTACATATGTTTTAAATATTATTTTAATTTATCATTTTAAATAATTTATATTTTGAGGTTTTATTAATATGTACTAAAGTATTTCTAATTTTGTATATGTATATGCATAACTGTAATTTACTTTACAGTTTCTAAATTTGCTTTCATTATTAGAAAGGCTTCACCTAACCCCTATCTTACATAAGAAGCATTTCCTTATATTTCCTTCTAGAAACTTTAGGCTTTAATTAATTAATTTTTTTAACTTTATCAAAAAGTTTAAAAAAAGCATTTCAAACAAAACAAAACAAAGGAATAAAAAAAACAAATATCCTAAAATAACTACATGAAAAATAAATTTATTTTTATTTATAGCTTTGACATATGGATTATATTTTGTTATAAGGTATAAGAAAATCTAAGTTTGCCTCAAAATAATTAGTTAGTTGTTCCAACACAATTTATTAAAGACACCACCCTATTCCCCCTGATATTAAATGATGTTAGTCCTTTCTTGGACTTTTCTTTATTTCCCTTGATCCTTTTGCCTTTCAAATTTTTTTATTTTATTATATAAAATACTGTTTCTTGCCAATGTTTAAAGAGATATTTTATCTTATTTTGTTCCAAATTTTGCATTTTGGCAGGCATTCATAATGGTGAGGGTTTAGCTGTTTGTTTGTTTGTTTTATTGTTGATAGAGGAGTCTAATTTTATTTTAAATTACATTTTGTCATCTTAAATGGTTATCAGATAGGGGAGTAGAATAGATTATGCCTATAATTCATCATCTATAACAAGAAACCATCCATTTTCTTCTATCTTTTTAGGATGAGTGATGACTTCTTTCCAGTGCTTTAATCCTAGGAATACTGCTTTATCCCTTCTCGAAATTCCTGTCATGTGAAGGAATTTGCATGAAAGGGGAATTAGTTTTTTCTAGACAGAAATATTGGTCAATTCTTCTCTTTATTTGTGGGTCAAATTTCATCAGATACTGTCTTTTAAAATTTATTTATCTGTCTATATGGTAAAGAAGAGTAGTTTAAAATTAGAAAGTCTAGATGCTTCTGATGATTCTACAAAGAGCAGTGTGGAGGGCATGAGGAGGGAAGGGAAACCAGATTAGACCCTGCTAAAGAGAAGTTTAGCTCTGAATGGGGAGGAGAATTTGGACAATAGCTGGGAAAACATGTGACATTTGGATTTTTTCTTCTTTTTAATCCAAGGGAGTAGTAGAGCTGTATGCCATAATGAGAAAAGGATCTTGAGGAAGGTTTTGATGAACAAACTGTTTTTCGAAAGGCAAACTTTGTTGAGGTGAGGAAAAAACCTGCCCTAATAAGAAAGCTGTTGGTTTAGATGAGCAAATTGTTTGTCCAGATAAACTAATTTTCAGGGAATTCCTTAAAAAAAAGGGGTACAATTAATTTTTTGCTTACAGCCTTATCTTTATAGGCAAGAATTTCCTGTAACAAATAGTTAAGCTATGTGGATGTAGGTCTCAACTCTCGATTCCCAAAAGGATTCAGAATCACTCACTAAAGAGAAAACAACAACAAAGATTTGGGAAAGCCAAAGAAAATACAAGAATATTAAAGATTCAGTTCAGGTGGTACAATGTATAAATAAGATTTGAATAGATGGTAATAGCAAAACTGGAAGAGAATACTAAAGCACATGTGTTTTCAGATTGAAAAGTTTTCCTGAGTGGTCAGCACTATGGATAAAATTAGAATAAAAAACGAAACAAAACAAAATCTTCCTTAAATTTCACTATAGTGGGGATAAATAGAAAATGTTACAAGCTTCCAAAGAAAAGAGAAACTGGTCACATACAGTCAGGATCAGGATGCTTTCAATTTTCTCAACAGTGACACTAGAAGCATAATGCTATGTAGCAATACCGTTAGCATCGTGAAGGAATCCAGGAACCCTAAAGCTAAAACATTGCCTCCCAAAGAAGCTTTCATGGAAAGCACTGAAATATATGTTTCACCAAACTAAAGGATTAAAAGTGTGTGTGTGGCAGGGGAGGGGGGATTACTGATTACAAGAAACAGGAGACTCAGCGCAGGAAAAGAGGTAAGGGGGACGCCTATGATGATGGTGAGCTGGATGCCCTCACATAGAGAACAGCTATTCCAATTTGGACCAAATAGATTATTTTTTATCAGGAGCAGTATAGGGTTCTGCATCTGTGTCCACCCTTCTCTCTAAAATTAAGAGAGAAGTTTTATGAAAGTCAATAAAACCCTCGCTATTAAATTGACTCCCATGATGATGACATATGGCTTAAACTGAGTTATATTGAATAAATATGCAAGAATTTGAATGTACACTGAATCTTGGTGCTTTTAACCAAGATCTTGGTAATAGCCTATTTATGCTTGTTGTCTGCAATGCAAAAATGTATTTCCCACAAAAATGGAAACTGTTGTAAATGTGCTTACATCCTTGCATATGTATAGAACATTTCTAGAAGAACACAAGAAAGGATAGTGATAGTGATTTCACTCTAGGATGGACTGACTAGCCAGAGGAAGATGGTGAAATGATGAAAATGAGATTTTTTACTGTTTACTTTTTTTAAAAATTTTTCAGTTTTATAACATTTACATGAAATCCATTTTTAAAAGAGGAATGAAATAAAATCCTTTCTTAAGAAAACTGAAAACAGTCTTTAAATTCTCTCCAGCAATATGTTGAATTAAATATTTTCAATAATTTAATTCAAGTGTAATACATGTGTGCTGGAGGAAATGTGAAAGTAAGGATCAGAGCAGGATGTGACTAATCAAGAAAAATTACCTGAAAGAGATAAGTTCCAGCCTGGTCTTGAAAGGTTTTGGTGAAGTAATTATTGACTGAGATAATAAGATGCCTCAAATCTCAAATGCATGCATGACTATCTCATCTACTTATTTATTACTTGTAGGTGCAATTTATCTAAGGGCAATTATGGGTGAACAGATATTAATCGTCAAGGACAAAAACAAGACAGGCTCTGCCAAGAGATATAATTTTCTCATGGAAGAAGATTGGCATTTTGTCTGGCAAGCATAATGAAAGGTTAAAAAATGAGGATAAAAGAAAGTTTAATCATTGAGAAGAGAATGAAAAATTGGACCACATATTCTCAATTATATAAAAAGGGGAGTAAACCTGGGGAGCTAGCTGATTGAGGTAGAAATTAGATGTTTCAATCTTCTGGAACTTCTGTTGAACTAAAAGAAAAGATACAGGGAGGCAACTATGTAGGAATTCTCATCCACTGCCAACTTAGGGGAGACAGGGAGTATTGTATACTCCAGTGTATATACTCACCATTGCACAGCACTATAAAGTACGCACATGGGATAAAAATGAACTCTTCTCAAGTGATAGAACACAAAATTCATGTGTAATTAATTTTAATGGATTATATGAGCCATGTATGCTATATTGAGTAATAAAATTACATGAGCAAAGTGAATTATCATGAGAAGAAAGCCATATATTTGTTATTTTATATAATCATAACCAGAATGTTAGTGGTTTCTTGTGGCTTAGTTTGAGAGAAGTGCTAGAGCTGAAGATAATGAGGCCCAGAGCATTATTTCATGAATAAAATATTTGGGTATAATTAATATTTCACTGTAATTCTTCACACTATGTTTTTTTTTTTTTCCATTTACTCTTACTCTGACAATATTTTCACCTTTCACAGCTTCATTTGTGACTCTTTTTATTTCCTTCAACTCTCACTTTCCACTCAACTTTTCTATTTTCCTAATTTGGTATCATTATCTTAGGACTGACAGATTTTTCTATAGGGTAATTAAGAGACCCCAGTAGTTCAGACAGTCATAATACAGAACATGAAAAAGAGGAAATTTAATAATAAATTTTTATTACAATGAGCCTCATTTGATGTGAGTTGAAGATTGAATGGGAGGTTGGGATGGCAGTGTTGAAGTGGAGATTGTAAAAGGTAGACTGGATGGAACTAAAAAGGGAAAGAGAAAATAACATGCTTAGAATAGTTAATTTGATTCTTGCCTTGGTTACAAAAAAAAGTAACAGAAAATTTAAATTTGAGGCAAACTAGGTGAAAATATACAACTTCCATGTTGATATTCTTGGCCTGCATCTAACATTTCTTCCTTGATGAGGATCAAAATCATCTACATGTACAAAAGTACCCTCCGTATATTGTGAAATATCAATAAATTTAGGAACGTTAAGAGATACAGGAGAAAGGCTCCAAATTCAAGGGATAGCTTTTCACTCAAGGAATTTCCATAGTTCTTAAAGCAAACAAACACACAAACAAAAAAAGTTTCCAATGTTAGCATTAGAGAATGCAAATTCTAGATAAATTTAATTTGGAGACCTAAATTTGAAAAACATTGCCTTGTTCTTCGAATTTGCATTTCAAAGGTGAAAGAAAGTTGAAGATTGGAGAAGGATGCTTGTATTTGCTATGGAGTATAAATCCCTACTTTTTAACTCCAGAACTGTAAAGACTTGATACAATCACAGACCACAAGCTGGGACAGCCTCCCGAGTGTGAAGCCTATCCCTGGAGAAGCGGGGGAGAAAAAGCGTTGAAGAATGCCTGTGCCATGAGTGAAAAATGGAGAGCTAAGCCTAAAACAGTACTTTTTTTCCTTCCCCAGTGTACCAATCAACTACATCTCCTCAGATAGAGTGAAGGAAAGTTGAAGTCTTAGAGTGTTTATTTATTTGCATTTGTTCTACATAAAAAGAAAAGAAAAAGGAATGGAGAAGAATTCTATTCTTAATATACATTTCAATAATAAGGATTATTGAGCAAACTTTTTTTGCTAATAGAAGCAGAGAATGGGCCCAAATTATACTACAACATAGCTGATTAAGTCAAAGATGGAAAAACAAAAAAAAAAAGTGTGTTCTGGCTTGCTTTGATTCTTTATCTATTGTTCATGTCCATGTGATTATTGAGAGTCTCCTCTTTGCAGAATCAGTTTCTAAAATTTTACTTTTAGATTGGAGAGAAGTAAGAAGTTAGTAATGAGAAACCATACAGCAGTAACCACGTTCATTCTGATGGGATTGTCTGATGACCCACTAATAAAGGTTCTTTTTATTTTTCTATTATCACCTACATGTTGAGTGTAGCAGGGAATCTGACCATCCTCCCACTCGCATTTGCTGATTCCCACCTTAAAACTCCCATGTATTTTTTTTTTCCTCAGAAATTTCTCATTGTTAGAAGTCTCTGTCAACAGTGCTTGTTTTCACAGGTTCCTTTATAGCAGTCAACTGGTGATAATACCATTACTTACAATGCTTGTGATACTCAAATTTTTTTGTCAAACTGTTTGGAACAACAGAATTTTTTCTCCTGGCTGCCAGAACCCACAGCTGAGTCCCAGTGATAAGCTAACCATCCCCTCCGCCCTCCGACCCAGGCCCCTTTCTCATTTGTATGTGTTTGCTTTAAACTAACCAACCCTTGTCTCTAATGGGAAATCTACTAACCACAATAAAGGGGAACTGTAACTACCTTTTGTCATGCATTAGGGGTTTGGTTTCCTGTTGTGTTGCTCTTGACCTCCACCTGGATCCAAATTTAAAATTCTATTTAACTAATTGGAAACATTTTCTCACCTTGCTTGTTTGACCTGATGGTGGAGAACCTCACTGGGCATCATGTTCTTTAACGTCATCTTATAATTTGTCAGTCTGGGCTGTTATTTTATCACCCAAACCCACATGCAGAATTAAAGTAAACAAAAGACATACTTGATTTTCTTTCCTGCTTCATTTCTGCTCATTCCTTTGACTGGTCAGAGTTTCTGGCAGGGAGGTAGTGAAACCAAAATTCAGAGACTCTGCCATTTAGGAGGTGGGAAAATAGCTGGTAGTTTTTCCTCAGCTACCACTAATTCATTTATATTGGTAGCTACACAAAAGCTTCCAATCTTTAATCAGTGCTCCTAGGGTTGAAGATTTTCCTTCATGGAGATAAATAACTAATTCATGACCCTAGGATTTATAGACATGATTACAGAAAGAGGTCTTGGGCTTAGTTTACAGAAAAGACTGCAATGATATCTTAATTGGTTGGTGGGTCATTCAAGGAATGATCAAAAGACCAATTTGTGGTTAGAATATGATTATCTCTGAGGCCCACCTTCTCTTGAATTCTCTTCCCATCTTCCTCTACCTCCAAGTCTTGACTGTGATGATTAAGAGGAAGTAGATGAAAATCTGACACTCAAGGTGTCACTGAGTGATAAACCAATTGTCTGTCATTTGAATCATAGTCACTTATTTTTAGAGTTCAGCTCTGTGGACCTCTATTATTAAATATTATGAAATACACTGAAGGACTGAAAAATTTCCACCGACCCTAGCAAGAATTTATCCCCAAAAGTCCCTCCCCACCCCTCTTGCTAAACCCAAATTGCCCAACCAACAGCTGCTGAACCTCAGCCCTAGTTTTGCTTCTCCTGTAACCTATCCCATGATTAACAAAACGTCAGTTTTCCTACACCTTCTGAGAATTTGAACAGTGAACAAAACTGATCTTTGCCCTTTCTAAATTTTCCCTATAAATTAACCTTCTCTCTCTCCCCCCACTGTTTTTTCCCCCCCTCGGAACAGTCATATTGAGTTGTTATCATGTTAAGACCTTTAATTAAAAGTTTGAGCTAGTGGATTTTGGTAATTCTTTTCTCCTTCCACAATATAAATTGTTTGACTGAGGACAACAGGATGGAAAGAATAATAATTCTGGATGCCCCTTTAGTCAAATCACTTAGTTAATCCCATAATTAGTAATATGTTAATATGTAAAACGAGTTTTTCTCATGCATGCAACTTATTTACAGGTCAGATGCCATTTAAAAAACAGTTTATAAGTAACTATGAAGTCATCCCCTGAAACTTCCAAATAAACTCTATATACAGATTTAAAGGACAAACACATGAACTCACCAAAAATGGATACAGCTTTAACCTATGAATATTTCATAACTTTTTACTTTGTTTTCAAAGCAGATATTTCAGTTTTGAAATTAAAGGTAGCGACCGTATTTTTTCAGAGACCCTCATTTATACGTTCATTCACAGAAAGTCCCGGAAACACAGAGACTTCAAAATGCTTTATTTGAAGAGCCTATCACTAACCATTAAAGTTTTAGAATTTCCTCAAGTTAGGGAATAATTTATTTATGCTAAGCAGTCAAAGGTAGAGACTGGCACAGAGGCACAGGGGTGCCAGTAAATATTTAGTTATGGAAGAGTTGATAGCCTTCTGGGCTTGGAGATTGGTTTGCCTGTACATTTTAAACTAACAGCAATGACATTAATTGGGTTTGTTCAATTTACTATAGGTGCATAGGGATGAAGCAAAAAATAAACAAAAGGATTCTTTGTGACTCTTGCATAGAAGTCACTAATGAATCTTTTGCTTTATGCACTTTGGCACATAAAAAATACAGGCAGCAGTGGGGTAGTTTCCCTAGAGACATGTAACAATAATAATTAAACACATAATAGGAACCTGACAATGGTATTATTAAGATGACAGGAAAAATGACTAGCTTCCCTTATGAGGCAAGTGAATATAAGAATTTGGCTTTTCATTTTTATTTAAATTTTTCAAGTTAAAAATTTATAGCATTTTATGAAGTAATATGGATAGAGAAAATACACATATCTTAACTGCTCATCACAATGAGTTTTCATCAATTGAACATATACATGTAACTGGCAACTGGATCAAGAAACAGAATATTACCATCACCCAGAAAGCATCCTTAGTTCTTGCTTCCAGGTGTCCACTAGTCCCAACCACCACACCCCCACCTTGCCCATTCATGTTTTTGTACTTTATACAAGCAGAGTCATATAGTGTGAATAGTTTTGTGTCTGCCTCTTTTAACTTCATAAGTTAGTGAGATCCATCCATATCGTTGCATGCAGTTGTAGAGTATACATTATATTGCTTTATAATATTCCCTTAAGCGAATGAACCATATTGTAGTTATCCCTATTACTGCTGCTGCAACTTTGATAGTTTCCAGCTCGCTGCTATTATGAATAGTTTTTCTATTATCATTTCAAGTACATGCCTTTTTTTCTTTCCTTGATCTTGATATAGTGAATTTATTTTGGCTTATGTAATTAATAGTTTTATTTAAGGTAATTATAGATTCACATATGGGGAGACTTGTGTACACTTTCCCCAGTTTCCTTCAAAGGTAACATCTAGCAAAGCTATAGTACAGTCTCATAACCATGGTAAAGGATGCTCCAAAATACAGAAAGTTCCCATCACCACAAAGAGCCCTCATATTGCCCTTTAATAGCCACATCAAACTCCACTCCCACACCTACCCCTCCACTACTGGCAATCTCTAATCTGCTTTCAAATTTCTCTAACTTTTTTCATTTCAAGAATGTTTTTATATATAGACTCAAAATATATGGCCTTTGGGATTTTTTTTTTTCAACTTAGCATAATTCCCTAGAGTTTTATTCAAGTTTTTTATTTTATCAACAGTTTGTACCATTATATTCCTGAGTAGTATTCCATCATATAAATGTACCACAGCTTGCTGATCATTAACCCACTGAAGTACATCAGACTTGTTGTCATCTGGCTGTTATGAATAAATATGCTATGAACGTTCATGTATAAATGGCTTTTGCATGAACATGTTTTCTTTTTTTTTTTTTTTTTAGGGGGGATGGATAAATGCCCAAAAGTACAATCTCTAAGTTGTATGCTACTTGCATGCTTAGTTGCATGTGTATATAGTACAAGTAGATCATCTTTATTAAAGTAAAGTATGTAGATCATCTTTATTAAAGTATAGTAAATATGCCTTAAATTCACCCATTTCAAGTGCACAAGTCAATGGATTTTATATTATTTTATAATCTTATATTCAAAGATTTGTCCAACTATGACCTCAATAAATTTCAGAACATTTTCATCATTTTTCTCATCCCCGTAAAGAAACTTCATTATCATTAGCAGTCACACCCATGACCCCTCAATTTAGCCAGTCCTAAGATTCAACAAATCTTTGTTCTATCTCCACAGATTTACCTATTCTGCACGTTTCATGTAAATATAATCATACAATATTCAATCTTTTGTGACTGGCTTCTTTCAGTTAGCATAATGTTATCAAAGTGCATCCACGCTGTAGCATGTATCAGTACTACATTTCTTTTAATTCCCAAACAATTTTCCTTTGCATAGCTATGGCATATTGATTTATCCATTCATCAGTTGATGTGCATTTGGGTTATTTCCACTTATTGTCTGTTATGAATAATGCTGCTGTGAATATTCATCTATAATTTTCTGTGTAGGCATGCTTTCATCTTGCATATGGTAACTCTGTGTTTAATCTCTGGAAGAACTGCCAGACATTTTTCCAAAAAAGCTGCACCATTTTACATTGCCACCAGGCAATAGGGTTCCAGTTTCTCCACATCATCACCAAAACTTGTTAGTACGCAAGTGAATGCAACCATCCTAATGGGTGTAAAGAAGTATATTATTTGTGACTTTGAATTGCTTTTCACTAATGGCTACTGATGAGCTTGTTTTTTTTTCATATGCTTATCAGTCATTTGTATATCTTCTTTGAGAGAAATATCTATACTTTGTGTCGATTTTTAAATTGTGTTGTTTTTTGAAATATTGCATTTAAGTCTTGTTTTGATATTTTATATATAAGTCAATTATTCGATATAGGATTTCCAAATAATTTCTCCCATTGTATGGGTTGTCTTTTTACTTTCTTGATAAGATACTTTGGAGCACAAAACAGTTATAGCTTAATGAAATCCAATTTATCTATTTTTTTATTTTGTTGTTTGTGCTTTTGGTGTCATATCTAAGATGAGTTTGCCTTTGACTTATAGGTCTTTTATTTTTTTCTAATTTTTTGATACCCTATATTCTGCAGTACAGTACATATATTCAGAAGTGGCAGTTATCTCCAGGTTTTGCCAAATTCTCAGGAACAATAAACACACATGTAAACACAAACACAAACTTGTCTCTCAGATACCTAAAACCAAAGGTTACTTGCACAAGACTATGAAACAAATAAAATGTGGGGCATTATGTAGATCACAAGCTCAGGGATAATGTGGTTCTAAAGGCCAAATTTATTTCCTAAAGTCCAACTCAAGATAATCTCTTTGACATTTATTGCTCTGAAGTTATTTGAAAATCCTTCTACATTTGATTTTAAAACTTATGAATAGGTATTTCCTGTGCCATGCCAATGATAAATACCTCACGTCTGGCTATGAGAAACAAAAGTCTCAGAGCTTGAGCACCCTTTCAAAACAAAATATTCCCTTCAGTTTTGACACTTCAGTCATCAGGGTAAAACTGTTAAATGAAAACCTTTTAATATTTCTTTAGGAAACTTAAAAGGCCTTTTGTCTCTTAACTTACACTCTATAATTCATGCTCTGATTTTAAAGGCAAATTTTTTCACATGGCTCTTCAATTTTTAAAATGCTGCATTAAACTTTTGCTAGAGTAAACTTGATTTCAAAAGTGGGTTAGTCAGGGATCATACTACAACTGTAGCCTTTAAGGGCAAGAAAGACTACCCCATGCTGTTTTAACAAATGTAAAAATGCAGTATGCTTGTACTATCCTGTGAGGTTTTTGCAATTGGGATCATCTGGATACAACCTGGCTTCAATTCCCATACATGATGGTACTTGGCAATTTACTAGAATGTGTCTTGTGTGCCAGTTTGAGTGTATTGTGTCCCACAAATGCCATTATCTTTGTGGTTTTGTGTGGAGCTGATGTCTTGGTGATGGTTGGATTTGCTTGGAATGTGCCCCACCCAGCTGTGGGTAATGATTCTGATGAGATGTTCTCATGGAGGCATGGCCCTGCCCATTCAGGGTGGGTCTTGATCCATGGAGCTATATAAATGAGCTGACTCCGGGGGAGGGAACTAATGGAGTGCAGCTGGGAGTGATGTTTTGAAGAGGAGCAAGCTTGCTAGAGAAGAACGTCCTGGGAGAAAGCCGTTTTGAGGCTGGAGCTTTGGAGCAGATGCCAGCTGCCTTCCCAGCTAACAGAGGTTTTCCGGACACTATTGGCCGTCCTCTGGTGAAGGTACCCGATTGCTGGTGTGTTGCCTTGGACGCTTTGTGGCCTTAAGACTGTAACTGTGTAGTGAAATAAACCCCTGTTTTATAAAAGCCTATCCATCTCTGGTGTCTTGCATTCTGCAGCATTAGCAAACTAGAACAGATTTTGGTGCCAGAGAAGTGGGGTGCTTTTGCTGCTGAGTTTGCAAATACCAAACATGTTGGAATGGCTTTTTAAATGGATAATGGAGTTTCTGGAAGAGTTGTGAGGAGCTTGATAGAAAAGGCCAAAACTGCTTTAAAGACACTGTTTGTGGAAATATGGACTCTAAAGATACTTCTGACGAGGCCTTGAACAGAGATGATCAATGTGTTGTTGTGAACTGGAAGAAAGGTGATTCTTGTTTTAAAGTGGCAGAGAATTTGGCAAAATTGAGCCCTGGTGTCAGATGGAAGGAGGAATTTGAAAGCAACAACCTGGAATACTTAGCTGAGGAGATCTCCAGACTACGTGTGGAGGATGTATCCTGGCTTCTCCTTGCAGCTTATAGTAAAATGCGAGCGGAAAGAGATAAACTTAGAACTGAACTCTTGGGGTCAAAGAGACCAGAAGCTGATGGCTTGGAAAGTTACAAGCTTCCAGGGGTTGGAATCCCAGAAGCTACAGCCCAATGTGAAGATATAACCAAACATGGAATCCAGCCACCATTTCAGTACAAGCCAAGATTGGAAAAGTAGTTCAGCAGAAAGGATTTGTGGAAAGTCCTATTGTCTGATGGCTTTGATTCCTGCATGCTTCATGCAAAGCCAACAGAATTTTTGCGAGATCTTTATAGACGGAGCTATTGCCAGTCTGGACTGGAAGAGACAGACAAGGGAAAAATTAAAGGAAAAATTTCTTCAAAGACAGAGCCATGGAGATTGAGGTCTGGAGTCAAGAGGTCTCAGGCTGGGAGAGCGGAGCGCCCACATGCATGGAAAGGGTGAGTTTGCCCTGGAGGTCGAGGGCGGGCTTTCTACCTCGATGATCTGGAAGAGTTTTGCCATCTGAGGTCCCAAAGAGGGCGGAGCACATTCCCAGGGAATTGGGGAGAGCCTGGCTGCCACCCCACTGTTCTGAAGGGGTTGAGCGTGTGCCTCGGAGATGGAAGGGAATCTGGGAGCTGCCCCGATGTTTGAGGAGGGTGGGGCCGAGAAGGTGGTCTCCCCAATGTGTGGATATGTTGAAGCACTCACCCAAGCATTTGGAGAGGAAACAGCTGCCAAAAAGGCCCTTGGGAAGGGTTAGGCTCCCGCTCTCTCAAGCCCCAAGGATGCAACATTGTTCTGTAAGTGACTCTCAGACTTTGAAATCTAATGGAGTTTGTCCTGTGGGTTTTAGGAACTCTTTTGCTCCTGTTAACCCTGTTTTCCTTACTGTTTTTCCTTATGGCAATGGAAATGTTTATCCAATGAATGTCTGTCCTTTGTATATTGGGAGCACATAACTTGTTCTAAGTTCACAGATCCACAGCTAAAGAAAAATTGTGCCTTAGGACTGGCCAAGCCTAAATTGATTTTGATGGGATTTTGTACTTAACTTTTGTTACTGAAATGATTTAAGTTTTTGTGATATTGTGATGGAATTAATGTATTTTGTATTTGGAAAGATAATGTCATTTTGGGTTCCAGGGGTGGAATGTGCCGGTTTGAGTGTATTGTGTCCCCCAAATGCCATTATCTTTGTGGTCTTGTGTGGGGCAGACGTTTTGATGATGGTTGGATTTGCTTGGAATGTGCCCCACCCAGCTGTGGGTAATGATTCTGATGAAATGTTCCCATGGAGGCATGGTCCCGCCCATTCAGGGTGGGCCTTGATCCATGGAGCTATATAAATGAGCTGACTCTGGGGGAGGGAACTAATGGAGTGCAGCTGGGAGTGATGTTTTGAAGAAGAGCAAGCTTGCTAGAGAAGAACGTCCTGGGAGAAAGCCATTTTGAGGCTGGAGCTTTGGAGCAGATGCCAGCTGCCTTCCCAGCTAACAGAGGTTTTCTGGACACCATTGGCCATCCTCCGGTGAAGGTACCCGATTGCTGGTGTGTTGCCTTGGACGCTTTGTGGCCTTAAGACTGTAACTGTGTAGTGAAATAAACCCCTGTTTTATAAAAGCCTATCCATCTCTGGTGTTTTGCATTCTGCAGCATTAGCAAACTAGAACACTCTTGTCACATTCCTTTTGACATAGTTGCCTCTTTCTTGTTTACTACAGTAATAAAGACTTTCATTACTTGGTTAACAGAGGGTGAGTCTGGGGTTTTATGATCAAAACCTTTTGAGAGCCTCCATTTTCTGCAACCACGCAGGTGATTTAATACATTTTAAAGCCAGGTTGTATTGTTAAACAACTTGTTTTGATTTTTACTCTATCAAAGAATGATGCATGAGTTAGTTCTTTGTCACAAATTAGGATAATATCTACAATTAATCATCAGTTTTGAAAACTAGAAATATGTCAGCTGACCAAAGAATCTCCTTTTGTAACACTGTTAGCGTGTTAGCTGTTACTGTCTTTCTTGAGAGAATACATGGATTAGAAATACTGTCTTAAATCCTGAAATTCAGCAATTGTGTAGGAAAATATTTCTCCTTTCTTTTTTATTTTAAGAAAACAAAATATTTTAATGGAGAATGGCATAGGAATTCTCCTGGTTTCTTCCTCAAAATTATTTAAAATTTTTGTAGTACTTGCTTTGTTAACTCAGGGGCAGTGCCAGCTTAGCTCTCAAATGAGATCAATACAGATCAATTTATAATGCCTTGAAGCTGCAGGTGCACAAGGAGGATTGAGAATGATGGTGAGAACTGTAGTTGCTGAACGCAATTATTACTCAGAGATATCAATTGACAATCACTGCTCAATTCAGAATAAGTGTTCTGTTTCACTGTGGATACACACTCTACCTCTTGCAAAGTCCATAGTAAAGTAGATGAGATTGGTTTTGCTTCTTTTGGGCAAATCATCTCCAGGATAAGCATATTTAAATACTATGTGCAGAACAGCACCATTTTGCAAAATACCAGAAATTGATTGTCTTTTATAAAGGGGATTTATTAAGTTACAAATTTACAGTTCTAAGGCCATAAAAGTGTCCAAACCATGGCATCAACAAGTGGATACCTTCACTGAAGAACGGCCAACAGAGTCCTGAAAACTTGTTAGCTGGGAAGGCATGTGCTTGGTGTCTGCCGATCCTTTGCTCTGGGTTTCTGGTTTCAAAATGGCTTTCTCCAAAATATCTCTGGGCTAGCATCTTCAAATGTCTCCAAGCATCTCTCCAAAAGTCTCTCCTAGCTGCTCTGAGCTCCTTCTGTCTGTGAGCTCTCTTACAGGACTCTAGTGATTTAATTAAGACCCACCCTGATTGGGTGGGGCTCACATCTCCATGGAGATAATTTAATCAAAGGCTTCCACCCTAATCAACAGACTAATCAGCCTTCCACCACAAGATTGCATTAGAGAATATGACTTTTTGGGGGACATAATATATTCAAACCTGCACAAATGGCATGGAACATTTTTGTCAAGCTGCTAGGTGTTATTCACTTGCGTCTCATTTTCTGCAAAAAGTTGGTCCACAATGTTTTATTCCCAGTAGAAGTCTCCATAAAAGGCAGCCCCATTCTTCAGCAAGGGCTCTGCCTTCATTGGACGATTCTTCTCTCTCATTTTCCAGGTCTACTTTGCTCCCAACTAAGTTGACAGGCACACTTCTCATATTGTTTCACTCTTATGATCCCTCATGGTCCCACATGGGCCTGAAGTCCTGGAAGCTCTGCTGGCTGAGGCAGCTGTGAACAGGATGAAACCCTGGCAGTTCCTGATGAATAGGTCCTGTGTGGACGTGAACTGCTTGATGCCTCCTCGTCGAGGATCTCCAGCACCGACCACGAGGAGTCTACCTCAGTTTCCTTGTGGTAGAAGTTCTCCATGGTGGGGTCCTGCTTCTCATGAAGGTATTGTTACAAAATTCCCTGTCAGGGTGGATGTGCCTACCCTACCACTCTGTACTCATGCATGGTTCCTCTGATTCTCCTGCCACTGACACCATCACACCTGCTACATAAACCTACTACCGCGGCGCTCCTGCCCTACTCTGGCCCCACTGCCTCCAGCGGCCACTCACTCAAGGCAGCAGCTTCCCCAGGGTGACAGCGACCTTGGCAGCAGCTTATGGGGCGGTGGCCCTGGGTGTGCGCTGAGCCGGGAGGCAATGTGGCCCCACGGGCTCCACGAAGGACTGAACTTGAATTTTATTTTAATTTTGAAAAACAAAGTTCTAATGTCCATTTTAACTTCCTAGGCCAAATATATATATATATATAATTTTTATAGGACCCATGAGAAAAGATCTAATATAAGGGTTAGTGAATGCACTCTCTTTAAGAAAACAGTTGAATTTTTCAGCAGGATTTAAGAAGAAATAGTCTCAAAGAATTTTCACCTTGGAAGGTTCCTTCAGCTTATGGTAGCCTTATCCAAAAATGAGTGGCTATTTTTATGCAAATGCATGGCAAGCTGCACTTGGGATGCCTCAGCCAAACAGCACTTGAGAGACACTAGCCAAGCATCAGGGACAGGGCCTTACATTTATGGCTTGTAAAAGACCTTAGCTGAAGAAATGGTGGGCAGATCATACAGGGGGTCTTACCAAAAATTCAATGGCCTTAGGTGGTACACTCCTGTGGCTTGGTTTTGAATTGCACATGTACAACTAGGTCTGTTGTTTCCAGGGATGGGTGAAGGTGGGAATCATGATTTATAGGAATTTGGGGGTTGAAGACAATTTTCTTGTAAATGGCAAAATGGATGAGTTCTCCATTTGTTATAAAACACCGATGTGGTTTAGCTAGTATGAGACCCAAGTAGACAGAATAAACAGGTCCCCCAAAGTCTCTTCCTTTTAAAATCTGTTTTGATGTGTATTCAGGGGCAAAGGAGAGACTAGGGAGGGAAAGACTACATTTGAATTCTTTTAGCTGGCCCAAAAGTTCAAGAGTCACCCCGTGGTGACTTCTCAGGTGGGTAAAGACAATGTGGCTGCATGGCAATCTACATCCCATTATTTCGACCACAAATGATATAAAATTGTAAGAATGGAATAGTAAATTCTACATCAGAGGTGGGCAGGCATTTTTTTTAAGGTTCCAAGAGTAAATATTTTTGGCTTTTCAGGGCATGAGGCCTGTTAAACTACTGAATCCTGACATTTAAAGCAGCCACAGAGAAAATATAAATGAATGGATATTCCAATAAAACTTTATTCACAAAAACAAAACAAAATAGGTTGACAGATGGATGTTGCCCTTAGGCCTTAGTTTGCCGAGTTCTGCACTAAGAACTGGTCTGTACCCCAGAGGTACTCTTAAAAGCTTTTCTGGTGTTTCAGCTAGAACCCTGTGGATTTGAAGAAGTATTGACAAAGTCTCTTCACTCTGGTTGTGCCAAAATTCCAAGCCCCACAGACTGCTTGACGTCTAGTATCTCTGCTCAGCTTTCAGCTTTGTAGTAGCCACTCTGGAAAGTCTTGACTGGTCTTGCCCTACATGTGTTCATTCAATCCCTCAGCCAAAGGCCCCTGGGGACTCCCCATGCAGCTGCCCTCTGCCCACATCCGTCCTCTCAGTAGCACTCGGCTGCAGATATTACCACTTTGGCTGCCCTAAATTCTGATCTTTGCCACTTCAGCTCAGAGAAACAATCTTGCTAAGCTTAGTCTGCAGTTCTCAGCATGGACTGAGAAAGTTCTGATTGTGGGGTCAATTACTGAATTTACTGTCTAGAGGGTGCAGTTTTGAGCTGCATATTGTCAATAGTGTCCTCGAATAGCTTATTCAGTTTTATGATTATTTAAGGCAGACAGCACGGGCTCATCCAGGTAACTGATAGAGCTAGTAATAAAAGTCCTCTTATTTTTATTCTTGTTTTACTTTTTGGCATATGTGTGTGCGCATACAGGTATGAGCATTGTCATGCCATTGTCAAGCAACTATGCTCTAAATTTTCCTCTTATTTCTTAAAAAGGACCTTCTGAAGATTGTGAATTGATTGTATCTTTTCTTTTTTTACCTTTTTTTTTTTTTTTTGACTTGGGCCCAGATCTATATTTTTAAATTCAATTTTATTGAATAACATAAATAACATAACATACAATCATCCATGGTATACAATCAATTGTTGACAGTACCATTATATAGTTATACATTCATCACCACAATCGATTTTTGAACATTTTCATTACCACACACAAAAAAGAATAAGAATAAAAGTTAAAGTAAAAAAGAACACCCAGAACATACCATGCCCCCCATAACTTCCTATTATTCATTTACTTTTTGCCCTCATTTTTCTATTCCTCCATCCATACTCTGTATAAAGGAATGGGAGTCACAAAGTTTTCACAATCAAATGGACACACAGTGTAAGCTATATGGTTATACCATCATCTTCAAGAACCAAGGCTACTGGGTTACAGTTCAACAGTCTAAGGTGTATCCTTCTAGCTACTCCAACACATTAAAAACTCAAAAGGGGTATCTATGTAATATATAAGAATAACCTCCAGAATGGTCTCTCAAATCTATTTGACATCTCTCAGCCACTGAAACTTTCTTTTGTTTCATTTCTCTACCCTTTTTGGTCCAAGGAAGCTTTCTCTATCCCACAGTGCCAGGGACAAGCTCATCACTGTGAGTCACATCCCATGTTGCCAGGGAGATTTACACCTCTGGGAGTCATGTCCCACGTAGGGAGGATGGCAGTGAGTTTACCTGCAGAGTTGGCTTAGAGAGAGAGGCCACATATGAGCAACAAAAGTTCTCTTGGGGTGACTCTTTGCACAATTTTAAGTAGGTTTAGCCTCTCCTTTGCAGTAACAAACTACATAAGGGCAAGACCCAAGACTGAGGGCTTAGCTTTCTAAATTGGTAGTCCCCAGTGCTTGTGAGAATATCATATATTCCCCAGGTGGGTAAGTTTAATATTTCCACATTTTCCCCCAGTCCCTCAAGGGGGCTTTGCAAATACATTTTTATTCTTGGCCAAAATTACTCTGGGATGTATTGGGGCTTCTCACTATTCTGTACAAACCAACCAGATTTCACTCTCTATTCAATGTTCCATGTAATTATGTTGTTTGAAAAAAACTGACTAATAAAGTCAAATTATATAATGTATTACAAAAAATATAGATTTTTGCACCCAACAAACTTCTCTTCCTTTGGTCTCACACGGAGTTGAAGTTTTGAAAACACTGTCAATATCATCCTTTACCCTTCAGTCTGATTTACTTTAGTCCTAACCAAGTCCATTTTGTTCATATCTCTAATTGAAGTCTTATATCTTTTTTCAGACTCCTTAACATTTGCTGTATGAAGTAATGCTGACACTTACAGCCACCAGACTCTGGCTCTCAGGTATCACACAGATACCCAAAGTTCCAGGGACCAACCAGGTTATACACAAAGAGCTCAGCGTCACAGAATTTAGAAATAACCATCACAACTCAGGAATAGATGTAACTGCTCTAAGAGCTTACAATCTAGAAACCTTTACAATAAGCCTTCCCTGATAATCTATGTTCTCACACTCAATTCTCTGAGTTTTCACATTATATTTAGTCCATATTAGTGAGGCACTATAATGTTTTTCTTTTTATTTCTGGTTTATTTCACTCAACATGCTGTCCTCCATGTCCATTCACCTCACAACTTCACTTCTTCTTATAGCAGCTCAATATTCCATTGTATGCATACACCACAGTTCACCATTCCGTTCATCAGTTGATGTACCCTTAGGTCACCTCCATCTGCTGCAAATCATGAATACTGACACCATAAACCCTACTGTGCAAATGTCTATTCTTGTCTCTTTTTTCAGTTCTTCCACATGTATACCCAATAAACAAGTTGCAGGACCATATGGCAATACCATGCTTAGCTTCCTGTAGAACCACCACACTGCTGTCCAGATAGGCGGCACCATTCTACTTCCCAGTCAACAGTGATTAGTTGCATCCCTTTCTCCACATCTTCCTCCAGCACTTGTATCTATTTGTTTACTTTTAGATGGTTTTATTCACACACCATACATTCCATCCTAAGTAAACAATCAATGGTTCCCTCTATAATCACATAGTCGTGCATTCACCACCTCTATCTATATAAGGACATATCCGTTTCTTCCACAAAGAAAGAGGAAGAGGCAAAAAAAGTAAAAAGGAAAAAAATTCAGATAACACCAACACCAAGAATCCCATACCCTTCCCTTACATCCCCCTCTGATAGACATTTAGCTTTGTCTTTGTTACAATTAGTGGTAACATGTTACAATGTTACTGCTAACTATAAACTCTAGTTAGCATTATTGTATTTTTCCCCAATACCACCCCATTTTTAACACCTTGCAAAGTTTACATTCATTTGTTCTCCTTCATTTAGAAACATATTTGTACATTTAATCACAATCATTTACTGCTCTAGGTTTCACTAAGTTATACAGTCCCAGTCTTCATCTTCTATTTTTCCTTCTGGTATCCCACATGCCCCTAACCTTCCTCTTTCAACCATACTCACAGTCATCTTTGTTCAGTGTACTTACATTGTTGTGCTACCATCACCCAAACTTGTGCTCGAAACCTCTCTCTCCTGTTTTTCCTATCTGTCTGTAGTTCTCCCCCTAGCATTCCCTGCAGAGCAGGTATCTTATTCACAAACTCTCTCAGTGTCTGTTTGTCTGAGAATATTATAAACTCTCCCTCATTTTTGAAGGACAGTTTTGCTGGATATAGACTTCTTGGTTGGCACCGTTTTTCTCTTTCAGTATCTTAAACATATCATACCACTGCCTTCTTGCCTCCATGGTTTCTACTGAGAAATCCACACATATTCTTACCAAGCTTCCCTTGTATGTAATGGATTACTTTTCTCTTGCTGCTTTCAAAATTCTCTCTTTGTGTTTGACATTTGATAATCTGATTATTAAGTACCTTGGCATAGGTCTATTCAGATCCATTCTGTTTGGGATGTGCTGCACTTCTTGTATCTGTAATCTTATGTCTTTTATAAGAGATGGGAAATTTTCAGTGATTACTTTCTCCATTATTGTTTCTGCCCCTTTTTCTTTCTATTCTCCTTCTGGGACACTCATGACATGTACATTCATGCACTTCATGTTGCAATTTCCTATGATGCTGCTCATATTTTTCCATTCTTTTCCCTATCTGTTCTTTCAAGTGTAGGATTTCAGACATCCTGTCCTCCAGTTCATGAATATTTTCTTCTGCCTCTTCAAATCTGCTGTTGTATGTCTCCATCGTGTTTCTCATCCTTTTATTGTGCCTTACTTTCCCATAAGTTCTGCCAATTGTTTTGCAAACTTTCAAGTTCTTCCTTATGTTCATCCAATGTCTTCTTTATATCCTTCATCTATTTTTCCATATCTTCCCTCAACTCATTGATTTGATTTTTGGATTGATTTAGGAGATTTGTTTGATTAATAATTAGTTGTTTCAATTCAGTTGAAGTATAAGCTTGCTCCTTTGACTGGGCCATATCTTCATTTTTCCTAATGTGACTTATAATTTTTTGTTGTCTAGGCATCTTTTTTCCTTGATTACCCAAATAAGATTTTCCCAGACCAGATGGGCCCAGGTCTCAGTAGAAAGGTGTAATCAGTATCATGTTTCCCTGAGGATGAAATTCTGCAGGTTGTCAGACTTTCCTGTGAGGTCTCTAGACTCTGTACATTTCCTACCCTACCCAGCAGGTGGTGCTTGTCAGCCTGCAGGTCCACACAGGTGTAAAGAGTTGTGGTCCCTTTAATTCTCAGCAGACCTGTACTGGCCAGAGGCCAAGGGTTTCAGAAGCCAAGCTTAAATTGTTCCCATTTTTTTGTTTGATTTTTTTCCCTCTATGCCCTGGGATCTCAATTTTCTGAGGAAGTGCAGCCACTAGTGCTGGGCCCTGCTCCTCTTTTCTAGGGAAGATGCACCCTTTAGAGAGTTATCTTCTACACCTGAATTCCCCTTTGTCTCTCTGACTCTGTTAACTCCATCCTTGGTGAACCCTGACAACTGAAATTGCCTGAGGCTTTCTCTAATGAGCTACTTGGAATGAGAGAAAAAAAGGAAAAACAGAGAAAGCCCCTTTTCAGAGCCAGTCCCTAGCCCCTGCCACTACCCACCCACCCCCAGTTTCACCAGTTGAGCAGAGTTGGTACCAGGTTCTCTGTGACCCTTTCTTGGGACACAGCCATTTTCCAGTACTCTGAGCTCAGCCATCACCAAAAACCTCTGTTTTTATCTACTTATGTATTTGTTTTCCATCAGCCCTGCCTCCTCTCTGCTAGGAGGAACCTCAGATTCATTTCTTGCTTGCTCCAGGTTTATCTGTGCCTGTAGCTTGTATTCAGCAGTCCAAATTTGTTAATTAAATCTTCAACTGGAGCTTGGCTGAGCTACATTCCCTTGCTCCAGCAGGAACTGCTTCTTTCTCCCACAGTGAGGTTTTGCAACTCAGCCTGCCATGTTGGTGGGGGAGGGGCACCAGCTCTGCAGTTTGAGGAGCTTTACTTAAAATTCTGTGCTGCAATCTCAGCTGTTCCACCCCTTCCAGGCTGGTGTACAATGTGTGACTAGTCACGGATGTCCCCCAACAGTAGTTCCAGACTACTTGCTAGTTGTTCCTGGTTATTTACTACTTGCTTTAGTGCACTAACTAAATTACACACCTCTCTATGCTGCCATCTTGCCCCCCAATTATATCTTTTTAATGTCATAATTGTTTTCCAATTCCATCCTTTAGTTTTAATTGTACATGATATAACTATTCTGTGTTTCTTTATGTTAAAGTTTGTCTTACTAATAACTTAAAAGAAGAATGAAGTATTTCTTCATGTATTTCAGATGTTTCTTTCAGCATTTTTCACATGTTTAAGATGAAGAAGTTTAGAAAAACTCTTGTTCCAAGAATTTTCCAGGATTTATAAATCAATTTATAAAATTTCTCTTTGGAATAATTTTGGAGAAGCTGAGTGAAAGGTGTGGGAAGGTTTTATTTGCTGGAAGTCTATTGTTATCTTCTCTTAATGACAGAAAGAATTCTGATTGAGATTAAAGAGGAGAAGGAATGGAATTACTTCATCAGAGTAAATTCAGAAATCAAGATTCAAAGGACCATGGAAAGGTTAACTTGAGTGAACTAGTTAAAACTTCCATAAGAGATGTTAAAGAACTATTCATTCATTTTCATTTGGTTGCTCAAATTCAGCATGCTCTTACTTTTGTAAGATAAATACAATTCTTTTCACTGTGTCACTAAAAGCTTCTTTCACTTGCTTATTCCTCAAGGTGTAAATGAAAGGGTTCAACAAAGGGGCAACTGATGTACTGAGCACAGATACCCATTTACTGAGGTCCACTTCTTCTTTGGCTGAAGGTTTGATATAGATGAAGATGCAGCTGCCATAGGTGATGGAAACAACAATCATGTGAGAAGAACATGTGGAAAAAGCTTTTTTCCTTTGCTGAGCAGAGGGGAATCTTAATATTGTCTTGATGATATACATATAAGAAAGAATCACAATAATTAGTGTGATAATGAATGTGAACACTGCACAAATAATAACAGTCTGCTCTAAAAACCATGTTTCTGAGCATGAGATCTTAAAAAGAGGAGATGTATCACAGCTGAAATGATCAATGGTGTTGGCATCACAGAATTCCAACTGGAGGACCATACTAAGGGGTGTGATGACGATCATGAACCCAGAGATCCAGAAGCTGAGAACAAAGATGGTACAGACTTTGTTGCACATGATGGTCATGTAGTGAAGGGGTTTGCAGACGGCCACATAGCGGTCATAGGACATGGAGGCCAAGAGGAAAAACTCTGTGGCCCCGAAGAATCCAAAAAAAAAATATTTGACTGGCACAAGAATTATAAGAAATGGTATTGTCCCCAGTTGATATGCTGTACAGGAATCTGGGAATGCAGACTGTTGTGAAGGAGATTTCCAAGAAAGAGAAATTACAAAGAAAAAAATACATAGGCGTTTTAAGACGGGAGTCTGTGAAGGTAAGAATGATAATTGCCAGGTTTCCAGTTATACTCAGCATGTAGGTGAGAAATAAAAAGGTGAAAACCAGAACTTGCAGCTCTGGGTCATCTGTAAGTCCCAGCAAGATGAATGTGGTTATTGCTGTGTGACTTCTCATTACTATCTTTGGTGTTTTAGGCAATCTGCAGGCAAGATTTCAGAGATAAAGTATCTAAACTCTTCTGAGTTGTCAGAAAATATTTAATGCACAAGAAAGGAAAAATGTCAAATGACCCTTCCTCTTATTTATTATGGGTTCAGTGATCGGTAATTTTATTTTAAATGGATTCCATTGAAAAGAATTTTGAGGCTTTTAGTTCTTTCTCATTCTCTAGAATGCACAGCAGCTGTCAAATGTTTTATCTTTGGCTTATAAAACATATTCTTCCTTCTGCAACAAAATTTAATTATCACATTTAAAACTTTTTTTGATGCTTTAAATATCATGAAAATTACTACTATAAAAAGTCCTATGTAACCCTCATTCAGAAAGCAACTAGAAAATATGGAAAAAGCAAAACAACATAAAGTAGCAAGGAAATAAATAAAAACTGATTTAATTGAAAGCATTAAAATGCAACAAGGTTGTTGTGGGTTCAGCAACCAAGGCTGTTGTGGGTTCAGCAACCAAGTATACACATAATACTTGACAACATATTTTTCATTAAGATATTTGCTATTTTTCATCACAAGGGTTTGATGTAGCCTCTGACATTCTCATGGGTTTTGGAAGACAAAAAAATAGAGTTGGATTTCATGGTCTAAAAAGGAAGAAAGTACTGGGGAGATATCATGCCCTTTAAATTGAGACTTCTAAGGACTAAATTTTAGGAGTTATGATTGACTAGAATTATACCATCTCTCATAAATACTAAAGTTCTATTATAATTAGTTCACTGTCTGACTGAATTTAAATAATATGGCCTAACTGTCTCTCTTAGCAAAGGAAAGTGTCATTGTGAAGAGGAACTTTTCATCAAGTGATTCAAATTATCCCTATAATTTTTCCATATGCATTAACCAGGGTGACATAAAAAAAACAAAAATTATTAATCTTTGGGGGACATATGACTTCATGACTGAAAACTAAGATGAACACAAAGATAAAAGAGACCCATAGAGAATGCATATATTGACGTTTTCAGCCACATTACAATAACACAAATAAATATTTTTATTGCATTAGATAAAACTAAGATTTTCCACAGAAATTACAAGCAAAAATCAAATGTAAATTTCAAGCCAAAAACAAAATTACAAATTTAATAAGTAAAAGAGCAGATTAGACACAGCTGAAGAAAAATAAAGGAACTGACAGATAAATCAAAATTAAACATCCCTCCAAATTAAGCATCCCCCAAAATTAAGCATCCAGGCTAAAATATATGGGATGCACTAAAAATTCAAACAAATATGTAATGGAGCATTGAAAGAAAAGACAAAGAATGAAAGAAGATGCAATATTTAAAGAAATATTGACAGAGGGTCTTCCATGTCCAGTCAAGGTAGAGTCAGAATATCCGAGTTTCCTCTCACTCTTGAAACCTTTTTTTTCTAAAGTAGAAGAAATATTAAACGATAGATTTTAGGTGTTGAACATCAGGCAGTAAAGGTAAGCTATCCCTGAGAGAGGGAAGCAAGTAAGGCAAAGTTTTCAGTAACCCAGTTCACTGACTAGAGAGAGTTTCCAGCCTGCAGCACGGTGAAGTAGTGCCCAGGAGAATACTAGTGGTCTTCCAGAGCTGAAAAGACAAAGTGTGAGTTGGAGAAAGCCAAGGCAGCTACAGGTCACAAGGCGGAGTAACAGAAAGAAGAGAGCTACAGAAGAGGGGTGGTGATGGCAGATAGTGAGAATGGTGAGCCCTGGAGATCTTCAAAGGGGAATCCTCAAGTCTTCAACTGAGTACTGATCATTGAATGCCTGTGAGGAAACTGCTGAGGCTGGGAAAAGGAATGCCCTGAAATACCAGAAAGAACAATTCCTTCAGAAGAAATTCCTTTTTCCACCAGCTTGAGTAGAAAACCTTGTAATTCAAGGGAATTCAGTAGAATACACAGAAGGTAATTGCTTTAGCAGTGTAGCAAAATTATCCCTAGACTGAAATTATCTTTTCTGGTTCCACCTAATACAGGCAAAAAACAAGCCTCAAAAAAAATCAAACTGTTTCAAAGAACTTAAATGTATCCCAGAAAATAATAGAGAATACTATAAAACAAAAAAATATCTAGCACAAAATAATTAAAAATGCTTGAAATCCAATAGAAAATTACCAGGTATGAAAAGAAACTGGAAACTATCACCCATAATAATGAAACATACAATATATAACAACAGACCAAGAAAAGGAATAGATGAAGGAAATAGTAGACAAATACTTTAAAACCATTTTAATAACTGTATTCCACATACTCAGAAGGTAGAGGAAATATGAGCATATTAAGTAGAGATATAGCAGTTAAAAAGAGCTAAATGAAATTGTTAGAGATGATAAAACAAATTTCTGAGATGGAAACTACATAGGATGAGAGTAAGAGCAATTTAAACACTGCAGAAGGAAAGACTGGTGACTGTGTAGAAAGAGCAGTAGAAACTACCCGAAATAGAAAGAAAAATAAATGACAAAAAATTGGAGAATCAGTATACTCTGGGAAAGTTCTAAAGATTCCAATATAAGTGTGACTGGAGTCACCAAGGAGAAGAAGATAGAAGACAGACAACTAGATAAAGGAACAATAGTTTTAAATTTTAGAAGCTAATTGAAAAATATAAAGCACTTTAATCAAGCAGCTCTACAAACCAATATCACAAGGAATATAAAGTCCTCTGTACAAAGCAACACCATTAGCAAATTATAGAAAACTTGTTATAAACAGAAAGCTTATAATCAGCCTGTGAAAAAGATTAATCATTTAAAGAGGGAAATGGATATAAATGATATCAGAATTCTTATCTGAGTGGTGAAAGCCAGAAGACAATGGAGCATCTTTAATGTATTGAACCAAAAACCAAAAACAATCAATTAGAATTTTATTCTCAGGAAAAATAACTTTAATAAATGAAGATGAAATACAGTCTTTCTTATATCAACATAAATTCAATGAATTCATTACCAGCAGATCAATGTTAAAGAAATAGTAAAGAGAGTTCTTCATGCAAAAGGGAATAAAATGAGATTAAAATTTTAATCTACAATTATGAATGAAGGGCATTAAAAAAGTTAAATAAGAGTCTAGATGTATAATACATATTTTTAAAAATTATCTTCCAAAGTTAACTGACTAAAATTAAAAGTAATAAAAAGCATTATGTATGTAAACATATGTAATTGATATTATCAGCCAAATGGGAAAAGGAAGTACATGGTGCTAATGTCATCATATTATATTTGAAGTGGTATGAAATTTCTTACAGGTAGTTTGTGATAAGATTACACACATGCACATACACACACACATCTGAAAGTAATCAGAAAATAAATCAACATATGGGTAAAAACACTATCCAGAATCTGGTTTATCTTTCAAATGATCTATGAGCATTTGAAAAATATATTTATCCTTCTGTTGGTGGTGGGAGTGTTCTATAAAACAAGGGAGAAAATGGAAGCTTATAATATACTTAATCCAAATGAAGGCTGAAAAACAGGAAAAATAGGGGGAAATGGGTGTATAGAACAAAAGGAACAAATAGAAAAAGGTCCAAATGACTCCATTAAAATTCAGGGATTGTTATTTTAGTTAAAAATAAAGACTCAGTTATATGCTGCTATAAAAAACTCACCTGATGTATAAAGGCAGAAATGCATTTAAAAAAGGATTAAAAAATCATGCTAAAACTAATCAAAGAAAGTTGGAGAGGACATGCTAAGTTCAGACAAAAATATATCAGAGCAAAGAAGCATTCCAGGGATAAAGAGGGTTACCTCATAATGATGAAATAGTCAATTTCTTAAGAGGACAAAAATTCCCTAATGTGTATATTCTTCATATCCGTGTTGCAAAAAGAATGAAGCAAGCATTGATAAAAGTGCGAGGAAAAATAGACAAATCCACAATCACAGTAAGATATTTCACCATCCTGTTCTCAAAAAGTAAAAGAACAAGTAGAAGGGATATCAGTACAGGTATTGAAGACTTAAAAAACAAATTCAACCAACTTCACTTAATTGATGCTACAGAACACTCTCGTTACCAAACAGCAGAATCATATTCTTTTCAAATGCACACAGAGCATATACCACGATAGAGCATCCTCTGGACTAGAAAGTAAATCTCAGTGAATTAAAATGCATTGAGTGATACAAAGCATGTTCCCTGACTAAAATGTAATTAAATTTGGAATGCATGATAGAAAAATAAATAGAAACCCCTCCACCCCATATTTTTGAAAAGTAAATAATATAGTTCTGTATAATACAAAAGTCAATGAAGATTTAAAATAGAAGCATTATCTTTGAAATTGGGAAAAATGATAATAACATACAAACTTGTGGAATGCAGCTAAATCAGTATTGTAAGGGAAATTTATAGAACCAAAGATCCTCTCAAGAAAAAGAACATCCCAAATCAGTTACTGATCATCCAACCTAAGTAAACAGAAAAATAAGGGAAATGAAACTACAAACTTAATAAAAGAAAGGAAATAATAACAAAGAAAAAATCAATGAAATAAAAGACAGAAAAATAAGTGAGAGTATTAGTGAAATCAAAAGCTGAGTCTCAGAGAAGATGAATAACATTGGTAAAACTATCACCAGACTGATCAGGAAAAAGTAAGAGGACAATTTATCTATCTCAGTAATCAAAGATGTGAAATTGCTACTGATTATACATTTACTAAATATTTCAAATGAAACTCTGTGAATAGATTTGGCAACTTTAATTAATGGAATATTCTTTGAATGATAAAAATATACCAAAGATCATTCAAGACACAATATCTAATCTACAGAGCCCTATGCCTATGAAAGAAAACAAATGTATATTTAACACAGCCCCTAAAGAGAATCCCAGTCTCAAATGGCTGAACTGGTATTTCTACCAAACATGCAAAAATGAAAAAGAACAATAACAACAACAAACAATTCTAAACAAATTGTTTCTTAAAATTATTGGTTGAAAACAAAAAGTATAACATTATCTGCTGGGGTTTCCAATATATGTAGACATAATATATATTATAACCACAACATAAAGAGGAAGCTGTAGGGTCCCATAGAGTAACAATGTTTCTATATTACTCCTCAAGGGCTAAAATATTGATACTAAATAGTCTATGAGACATTAGGTGTGTATGCTCAATTCCTAGAATGCATACACATACCCATAAATGTTTTTAAAACTTTAAAAAAGTCCAATAAAAATGGATCAAGTCAAATTTAAAATGGAATATTAAATATTGTTCAATTGAAGACTGAAAAGGAGAAACAGGAAAGTGAACAACAGAGGTAATAAAAAATAAACAACCAACAAAATGATAGATCTAAATCCAAATATAAGTAATTAAGTTGAATGGTATAAATAAACCAGTTAAAATACAGAAATTATAAGAATGGATTAAAAATCATAGCCCATCTTTATGCTGTATACAAGAAACTCAATTTTAATATATTGACATTGGTTGATTAAAAGTGAGAGAAGAAAAATACCATGCACACAATGATTAAAAGAAAGCTATAGTTGTTATATTAATATCAGATAAGGTAGATTTCACATAAAAGAAAATTAACAGGCATGAAAAGAATATTACATAATGATAAATGAGTCAATTCAGCAAGAGGATATATGGATTCTAATAGTATATGTACCTAAAAACAGTGCATCAAAATATGTGAAGAAAAAAAAGGACAGAAACAAAATGAGAAATACAAAAATCTGCAATTATAGCTGGTGGCTTCAACATTTTTCTCATGATAATTTATAGAACTAGCTGACTGGGTACAGAAGGGCATAAAAGAACTAAACGTTGACCCAATCAGTCAGATATAGCTGATGATTATAGAATCATCCACCCAACAGAAGAGTAGACATTCTTTTCATGTGCAAATGGAAAATCTAACAAGATAAACCATACCTTGGATCACCAAGCAAACCTTAACAAATTTTAAATAATTAAAATCATATGGAGGATGATCTCTGAGCATAATGGAATCAAAATAGAAATCAATAACTGAAAAATAAGAAAATTTTCAAACCCTTAGAAATTAAACAACACAATCCTAAATAATTTATGGGTGAATGAAGCAGCCATATAAGAATTATTAAAAATATAATTGAACTGAATATATATGAAAATCCAACATAGCAAAGTATGTGGGAGACACCTAAAGCAGGGCTGAGAGGGAAATTGTAACATTAAATGCCTACATTTATGTATATAAAAATGTAAAGGTCTCACATAAAATATATAATCCTCAATAATAAGAAGTTAGACAAAAAAAGTGAAATAAACCTATGGCATGCAAAAGAAAGCAAAGATAAAGACTAGAAATCTGGGCTAGGCACACCTCCAATGTGCCTCTACATCTGTCTTCCCTATCTTAGAGCTGCACTGTACTGCTTATTTGTTGTTCTATCTTCTCAGTTAGACCAATTAGTGATATTCTTGAGACCAGCAACTATCTTGTTCACAGCAGCATGCTCAGATACTAACACATTTCCTGGAATATAATTGTTTCCAAGTATACGAATGAAAAATCATGCATGTTTATGGACAAGTGCCAGGATATCTGCTTTACTGATAGTTCAGGAGTCTACTTGAGAGAAGTCTTTTACTCTTGGAGTCTACATAGAAGGCATTTCATTCATTTTAAAGATATTGTGTTCAATCCAAGAGTTTATTTAATGTTTCCATGATTCCATAGTATAACACTTTTTGAGCAGTAGAACATAGTCACTCAGCCCTGGTGTTTCAGTTTCCTGGCTGCTGAAGCAAATACCATGCAATGGGTTGACTTAAACAATGGAAATTTATTGGTTCACAGTTTTGAGGCTCAGAGAAGTCCAAAATCAAAATGTCATTAGGGAGATGCTTTCTTCCAGAAAACTGTGGCATTCTGGGGTTGGCGGCTGACTACCCTTGGTCCTTGGCTTTTATCTGACATAGCATGTACACAGCAGCCTCTCCTGGTTTCTCCCTTCTCTTCCAGGTTCTTTTGATTTCCAGCTTCTGGCTGCTCCCTGTAGCTTTATTTTTCTCTGTGATCTTCCCTTTAAGGTCTTCAGTAATAGGATTAACACCCATCCTGATTCAGCTGGGAAACACCTTAACTTAAGTAACCTCATCCAAAGGTCCTATTTACAAGAGTTCACACCCATAAGAATGGAAAACATTTAAAACATGTTTTTCTGGGGTACCACCACCATACTAAGCTTTTCATCAGCTCTACTGGTCACAACTGCATGGGTGTTTTTACCTCGTATACTTGAAATACAGACTATGCAAAAAATTAGGGATCATAAAAAAATAAGCATAAGGTAAGAAGGCCTTTTAAGAAGTTCTAGAAATGAACTAATAATTTCTGCTCTATTGTGTTTATCCAAACATTTTGCTAAAATGTCAGTTAAATTGTACTAGGACTCTATTTTATATTTTGGTAATGCTATGTAAGGCTAACTACTTCGAATGTGGTCCACTTAGTTGGGAACTAGCATCTCTTTTGAGTAATTTGTGATTACAAGTAATTATGTAATTTCCAACCATAGCCTGGTTCCCTGTTTCTTATCTGAGAAAATGGTCTCAGATAGAATTTACATAGCAAGGTACATTAAAGTTTTTTAGACCCTATCAGAACAAGTACTGATTCAGGGTCATTAACAAAAAAGTATTATCTAAGATCTGGTACCTTAGCCTCATCTGCAGACCCACACTTGCAGAATCCGCAAGAGCTCAGATTGAAAAACAGGTATTTTTGTTCCCTGCAGCCACCTTCCTTTTTGAATTCATTGCTTCTTATTTCCTATTATAACATCTAGCAAAATTTCTTGCTGATCTTGGGTATTATTCCAATATACAAAATAATCTTTCTATACTGCTAGCTACCTACTTCAGTATTCTGTCTCAGAAACTTTCTAATTATTGTGCAGGTGTAACTTTCTGATTTCTGTTTATGTTCAGATTTCAAACAGTACGCTTTTTTAAATGGCAAGATATTTTATAGATGATATGTCAGACCAAGGTTACATTGGGGAGCTATATTTATGTATCTTTTATGGGGCATGTGTTTGTGTGCATGTGTGTGCATGTGTGTTGGCAGTAGGGACAGTACATGTTACATTGGATGTGCTTCAAATTTGACTACTTCATTGCCCACCTCTTTTACCATTATGTAAAACAGGCTCCATTTGCTTCCATGATTAATATTGTCAAAGAAATGTCATTACAGAAATGAAATGAATTTCTCATCTTTATGGACTATCTAAAATAAATATATACTTAATTATTAATTGTAACCAAACATATCTATAAATCTATAAATATAAAATTATTAAATATTAATTAAAATTAATATTTATCTTCATTTAGGAAAGTAATAGTAGATGTAATTATTTTACACATATTTCAAAAAAGAAAAGAAATAATTGACCTGAAAAGTATGAAAATACTTACACTTTAGTCTGTCATTCAGCCATCAGTTTTTGTTTTAGCCTCACTGATCTTTAATGAAACTCACAATAAATCAATAATGTAATAGTAGTGACGTGTATATAATTTTTTGTCATGGTTTCTCATTAAACTTACACTCAAAAGTGGTGGTAGAAATACATGCACAACCCACCTATGCTTATATCCTGTCTAACATTTTATCATGAATCACAATATCAGTGTAACTTAAAAGAGGAGCTATTTCTGCATAATCTGAAAAGCTAAATAGATGGAAAGTAAATGAGTAGTGGAAAGCCAGAAATCCTCTTTGACTGTAGAAGGGTTGAAGATCTTACCCAAGAGTCTTAACACAGGGTCATACCCTTGAAAGTTTCACCACAGACAACATTGATGTTTTATATGGTCAAATTGTAACAGGTGGGATCAACTAAGGTAAAATACAAGTGTCCTTAGTGACCCTGCTTCAAAGTCACTAATGAATTTTAAATGTAACTAATATAGCAAAAGAAAACAAACAAACAAAAAGCTAACTAATGCAACTAGGAATTGGGACGTTGACCTTGGAGACTGGAAGATACATTAATAGCAAACTCAAGATACATTATCAGTCTACCAAATCTTTGTCAAAATAATGAGTCAAATAATACTTTGTTTTTTGTTTACTTTAATTCACATTTCATTTATTTCCAGGGACATAGAAAAATTTCTCAAATGTTTATTGATATTTTATTTATTTTTATTTTATTTATTAACAGAATGTTACTGTCCTTTGTTTGCTTTCTGAGTAAAAGTTTTCATGATTCCTTACTCTTTTCTAAGATATTTACATACATGAAGAATATTAAGCCTTTATCAGTCATTTATATTAAAATAATATTTCATAATTAGTTATTTAGTATATCAAACAACTTACGATGGTATTGATATACAGACAATTTTATTAATATGCAGTAAAATATATTCATCTTGTGCTTTATTATTTCTGAATTTGCTGCCATTATTTGAGAGGCTGTATTAATCCTATGCATATTTTTACTTGTATTTTCTTCTAATTCTATTACTTCTTTTATTTGCATTTATATTTGTAGTCTCTCTGAATTATAATTTGGTATAAAATCTGATATCTAAATTTCCCCAAATGATTAACCAGTTATTCCAATGTCATTTCATAAATAATCAAACACCATATTACTTATGTTGTCTCATTTTTGTATTTGATTTTAGAATTTATCTTAATTACATCATTCAGAGAGGATGAAAGGGAGCCATCATCAGTCCACTAATTTTTAAGAATCCTAAAAGCCAGAAAGCAGATGAGCTTTCCCACTCTCCCCTCCCAATGTTTCACTCCATATTTGTATCTTCTTATTAATATCTCCAATACAAAAAATAAAGGATTCCTGAAGTCTAATAATAGATTCTCCAATATCAACCATTAACTACGTGATTGAAAAAGATGTTCATTCTCTGTCAGTGGAACTTGATGTGTTTATGGAGGAGTATTGAAGTCAAGGCAGCATAGTGGAAGAACAAATGGGAGTAGGAGTCATGATACAAGCAAGGGATGACTGAATAATTGTAATGTATGTTACTTGTGAGCTAGGAAGGGATTGTTCTAAGAGAACTGAACTAACAGAAGCAGGATGGGCCAAAGCTTTGGAATTTCTAAAAACATAAAATAATACATGTACTGAGTATTTATTAGGAATCCAAATCCATCAATCCATCAAAGTAAGATGGGAAATCAAAACACTTCTGTACCATCTATCCACCAACTCATATCATTATAGAATATCTTGATGTCCAAGATATGTGTCAGTAAAGACATAACATTACAAATATTCTATTTACTATTTTATTTATAGGTATTTTGGAATGTAAGTCAAGTTGCCTATGAACTAGTTTCATACTGATGCCAGAGAATCCCAAAGCCAGAAGTAGTCACTGCTAAATCTAAAGTTCAATTAATTTTCTTGAATAAAATAATGGGAGTGTAATTCACAATCCATTGCCACAATTTCTAGAACCGAACCTCTTTCTCACTTGTTTTCCTTCCATCACCCTGTCTTCACCTCTAACACACCCTGTAGTCTGATTCTCTTCACAGGTTGAGGAAAATCAAATCTGAGTTGAAAAACCTTGGTAATATGGTTGTACCTGTCACATAAAAATACTTTTTTTTGGCACTGTGTTAAATAAAGTTGAAAATAAAGCAAAAACCATATTATGGATTGATGCACTATACTAGTTTTTAAATGATATGAGTTCAATTTCAACATCTCTCTTACTAAAAATGTTAGTAAAATGGCAAAAAATTGTATGGTTTTAGCCAGAAGAGTGGCAATGGGGATGGTGAGATATGGTCCAATTCTGGATATAATTTGAAGACCTGACAATATTTGCTAACAAATTTTGCTAAAATTTTGAGTGCAAAAGAGAGAGAAGTTAAGGATGACATTGTGGTCTTTGACCCTGGTATTTGTAAGAATGGAATTGACAAGAAACTGATGGGGAATTTTGAGAACTGTTGGATTTGATTTAGTCAAGTACACAGTCATATGTACAGATCTGGAGTTCAAAAGAGGTATGAACTGGAGATAAAAATTTGGGAAGTACCAGCATGTAGATGTGGTTTTAAAATGTGAGGTTGGATTAGAGCATCTTGGGAGTAAGAATGGAAGAAAAGATAACAGATCCAAAGACTGATCCTTGGGATAATCCTACTTGTCAAGGAAATGGGAAGTCAAAGGAATGAGGAGACACCAGTAAAAAAGATGTAGAAAAAGCACACAGGGAAGCAGTATGGAGGAACACCAGGTGAGTGTGGTACCAGGTTCATCAAGTGGAGAAAGGTTTTCAGGCAGGTGAAAGGCTGCCAGGACTCTGCCCATTCACAGTGAAAAGAAAATCTCTTACAGAGGGACATAAAATCATAGTATACATCAAGTTCTTCCTGTACATAATTTTTCAAATGTAGTGTCTAGCAAAGATCAGAGGTATGAAATAATTACAGGGAAAATGAAATGCAGGATCAAAAAATTTCTACAGATTTGGAACTGTCATTTGACTAGAGCAAATTATCTGTACTAGGTTCAAGAACAAAAGATAAATCTAACTTTTGGATGCTTAACCTCTCTACATTTTCTTTCCTGCAATAAATCTAAATAAGTCATCATTGCTGGCTCAGGTGTCAGGCTTGTTTTCCTTTCTTAACAACCCTTTCACAATTGTTATTTTATCACAATATAAAAGAAACACACACCCCACCTATCTCAGTCTATATATTATACATTGATCTAAGCTGTTTAAACCTATGGAGCACCAAAGAGACTATTCAAAATACTGACTAGAGTAGACCCCTTTTATTCAAGGCACTGTAACCAATGCCCCTTTTTAGAAGCTGCATTTCCTATGCAATTATAATTTTTATTTTTTAATATTTTTTTCTTTAAAAAGCAATTCCAAAATTTAAAAGGTAAAATATAACTTGTAGAGAAGCAATATCTGTTGTATACATTGTCGTTCATTAGGAGTCTAAAGGCATTAATAGGAAGGGTGTATAAATTTATATCAGGATTATCTCCATTTCTTAGGCATTTGACAGTCTGATTAGTATGTGTCTTGGGGTGGGTCTATTTAGATTTATTCTATTTGAAGGACATTGGGCTTCTATGGTTTGCATATTTACGACTTTTATAACTGTTGGGAAATTTTCAGCCATTACTTCCTCAAATATTCTTCCTGGCTCTTTAACCTCCTCTCCTTCTGGGACACCTGTGATGCATGTATTTGCATGTTTCATCTTGTCAGTCATTATCATGAGACCAGCTTAAATTATTCCATGTTTTTATATATGTTTTTCCTTTTCTGCATTTGAATTCAGTTGTCTATCTTCTAGTGCACTGATCCTTTCTTCTGCCACCTCAATGCTGCTATTTGTGTGGCTCTAGTGTATTTGTAATTTCATCTACAATATTTTTTATTTCTGTAAGAACTGCTGTTTTTCTATGTAGTCTTTCAAATTCTTTATGCCCTCCTAGTGTCTTCTCAATATCCTTTATCTCTTTAACCATCTCAATGAAATTATTTAAATTTGTTTGAACATGTTTGATTAGTTCCAAATTCTGTATCTCCTCCAACTTTTTAATTTGATCCATTCATGTGGCCATATCTTCTTCTTTTTTAATGTGCCTTTTAATTTTTTGGTTGTTTTGGGGCATCTGATTATCTTGAGAAGAATATTTGAAAGTTGGTTTCCCTCTGTTGTCTAAGAATTTTCTGCAATTTTGAGATATATTTACATACATCTGAAGTGTACAATCAGTTGTTCATAGTTGTTCATAGTTGTACATTCATCACAAAAATCAATTTTTGAACATTTTCATTACTTCAAAAAATAATAAGAATAAAAATTTAAAAAAAAAAATAAAAAACAACCAAAATATCCCGTTCCCCCATCCATCCCTATTATTCAATTACTTTTTGTCCCCATTTCTCTACTCATCTGTCCATACCCTGCATAAAGGGAATGTGAGCCACAAGTTTTTCACAATCACAGAGTCCCACTGTATCAGCCATATAGCAATATAGTCATCTTCAAGAATCAAAGCTACTGGACTGCAGTTGAACAGTTTCAGGTGTTTCCTTCTAGCTATTCTAATACATTAAAAACTAAAAAGGGATATCTATATAATGTATAAGAATAACCTCCAGAATAACCTCCTGACTCCATTTGAAATCTCTCAGCCACTGAAACTTTATTTTATTTCATTATTCCTCCCACTTTTCATCCAGAAGCCTTTCTTGATTCCATGATGCTGGGTCCAGGCTCATCCCTGTGACACATGTTCCACATTGCTAGGGACATTTACACCCCTGGGAGTCATGTCCCACATAGGAGGGAGGGCAGTGAGTCCACCAGCTGATATATTGGGGCTTCACACTAATCTTTACGAACTGACCAGATCCCACTCCCTATTCAAGTTTCCATGTAATTATGCTGTTTGGTTAAATGGACCCTACAAGTTAAATTATATAGTGTGCTACATAAAATATAGATTTTGCACCAAAGAAACATCTCTTCTTTTGGTCTCACACAGATATTGAGTATGTAAAACAAGTCAATATCATCCATTACCCATTTTTGTCTGATTTGCCTTAGTCCTAATGAAATCATCTTCATCTAATTGAAGTCTGATCTCATTTTCAGCTTCTTTAACAGTCACTGTATGGGGTAATGCTGACATTCACAGCTGCAGAATTCTGGCTCTGAGTCTCAGGTGTCATACAGATACCCAGAGTTCCAGAGACTGGCCAGGTTATACACAAACATCTCAGCATCTTAGAATTAAAATTACCATTACACCTCAGGAATAAATGTGACTGCTGAAAGAGCTTACAATCTAGGAATATTTAAAGTAAATAACCCCTGATAACCTATGCTCTCAGATTTAATTCTCAGAGTTTGCACATTCTAGTTACTTCCATATCAGTGAGGTGTTGCAATATGAGTCTTTTCATTTCTGGCTTACTTCACCCAACATACTGTCCTCAAGGTCCATTCATATAGTTGCATACCTCACAACTTCATTCCTTCTTGTAGCCACTCAATATTCCATTGTATGGCTACATCACAGTTCACCATTCTGTTCTTCAGCCAATGTACTCTTAGGGCACCTCCATCCATTTCAAATCATGAATACTGCAGCCATAAACACCAGTGTGCAGATGCCCATTCATGAACCTGCTCTATGTTCTTCCAAGTATATACCCAGTAATGGTGTTGCAGAACCATATGACAACCCCGTACTTATTCCTGTGGAACCACTACACTGCCCTCCAGATGAACCGCACCATTCTTGTAACCCACAGCCACTGAATTGGTGCATCCCCCTCTCTACACATTCTTCAGCACTTGCATCCCTCTATTTATTTTTAAGCAGTTTTATTCACACACCATACAATCCATCCTAAGTTTATAAATAATGCTTCCTATTATAATCACATAGTTATGCATTCACCACCAAAGTTTATATGAGGACATTTCCATTGCTTCTGCAAAGAAAGAGGAAGAGGTGAAAGAAAATAAATGAAGTTTAAAAACTAAAAAATAAAAGAAAAGTAAGAATAAAATAAAATTAAAAATTCAGAGAACACCACCACCAGCAAGAAATTTGCACCCCTCCTTTGTATCTCCCACTTATTGATATCTAGCTTTGGTATACTCCCATTGTTATAATTAATGGAAACATAATGCAATGTACTCTTAACTATAGACTCTAATTTGCATTGATAGGTTTTTTTCCCCTATAAACATCACATTATCAACACCTTGCAATGTTGAGATTCATTTGTTCTCCCTCATGTAAAAATGTTCTTGTATTTGTAATTTTAATCACAATCATTGACCATTCTAGGTTTTGCTAAATTATACAGTCCCAGTCTCCATTTTCTGTCTTTTCTTCTGGTGTTATAAATGCCCTAGCCTTCTTTTTCAACCATACTCACAGTCATCTTTGTTCAGTGCACTTACAATATTGTGCTACCATAACACAGCAGTGTGCTATCCACTTCTGGATCCATACACTCAATCCTGTTGAACATTCTGTAGTCCTTCAGCATCAAATGCCTGATCTCTACCCTCTATCTCCTGATAAACTGTGTTTTCAAATTTAACACTCAAAGTTTGCTCATTAATGTCACTTCATATTAGTGATACCATAGATTATTTGTCCTTTTGTTTCTGGCTAATTTCACTCAACATAATGTCCTCAAGCTTCATCCATGTTGTTGCATGCTTCATGAATTGATTCTGTCTTACAACTATGTAATGTTCCCTCTTATGTTTATACCAGTTTGTATATCCACTCATCCATTGATGGACATTTGTGCTGTTTCTATCTCTTGGCAATCAGGAATAATGCTGCTATAAACACTGGTGTGCAAATGTCCATTTTTGTCCTAGCTTCAGTTCCTCTGAGTATATGCCTAGTAACGGGATTGCTATATCATATGGCAAATCTATACATAGCTTCCTGAGGGACTGCCAAACCACTTTCCAGAGTGGTTGCACCATTCTATATTCCCACCAGCAATGGAAGAGTGTGCTTCTTTCTCCACATCCTCTTGAGCACTTGTAATTTTCTGTTTTTTTTTTCTTTTTTGATAATGGCCTTTCTAGTAGGTGTGAGATGTTATCTCCCTGTGGTTTTGATTTGCATTTCCCTAATACCCAATGAAGTTGAGCATCTTTTCATATTGTTTAAGCCATTTTTATCTCCCTTTTATAAAAGTATTTGTCCATGTCTTTTGCCCATTTTTAAATTTTTTGTTTGTTTGTTTTTGTCTTTTGTTGAGCTGCAGGATCTCTTTATATTTTCTGGATATTAAACCCTTATCTGATATGTGGATCCCAAATATTGTCTTCCATTGCATTGGTTGCCTTCTTACTTTTCAGACAAAGTCTTGTCAAGCACAGAAATATCCAATTTTGGGGAGATCCCATTTATATATTCCTTCTTTCATTGCTCATGCTTTGGGTGTAGGAACTAGGAAATCGCCTCCTATCACAAGATCTTCAAGGTATTTCACTACGTTTTCTTTCAGAAGTTTTGTGTTCTTAGCTCTGAAGTCTTGTACTTTGATTCATTTGAGTTAATTTTATATAAGGGGTGAGATAGAGTTCCTCTTCGTTTTTGTGGATATGGACATCCAGTTCTCCAAACGCCATTTTTTTGAAGAGGATGGTCTCTCCCAGTTGCATTGACTTGACTGCCATTTCAAACTAATTTTTCCATAGATGAAAGGGTCTATTTCTGAATGCTCAGTTTTATTCCATTATTCAGCATATCTATCTTTATGGTAGTATCATGCTCTTTTGACCACTGTAGCTTTAAACTAAAGTAGTGTGAGGCCCCCAATCCATTCCTCTTTCTCAATATATTTTTGACTATTTGTGCATCCTGCCATCATAAATAAATTTGATTTTTTATGCAAAGTAAGTTGTTGGGATTGTGATTGGTATTGCATTGAATATATAAATCAATTTAGGTAGAGATGACATCTTAACTATATTTAGTCTTCCAAACCATGAACACAGTAGGTCCTTCAATTTTTTTAGTACTGTTTGATTTCTTTTAGAATTTTTTTGTGGCTTTCTGCATATAGGTTTTTGTGGACTTGGTTAAATTTTATCCTAAATATTTGATTCTTTGGCTGCTAATTTAAATGGGTTTTTTTTCTTTTCTCCCTCCTCATATTGCTCTTACAAGTGTATAGAAACACTACTGTTTTCTTTTTCCATTGAATTTGTACCCTGTCACTCTGTTATACTCACTTATTAACTCTAGTAACTTTGCTATAAATTTGGGGGGATTTTCTACATATAACATCATGCCATCTGCAAACAGGGAAAGTTTTACTTCCTCCTTTCCAATTTGGATAACTTTTTTTTCTTTTTATTGTCTAATTGTTCTTGCTAGAACTTCTGGCACAATGTTGAATAACAGTGGTGAGAGTGGGCCTCCTTGTCTTGTTCCTGATCTTAGAGGGAAAGCTTTCAGTCTTTCCCCATTGAGTTTGAAGTTACTTGTGTGTTTTTCATATATTGACTTTATCATATTGAGGAAAGACCCTTCTATTCCAATCCTTTTGAATCTTAACATCAAGAAAGGATGTTTAATTTTGTCAAAAGCCTTTTCTTCATCAATTGAGATGATAATATGATTTTTCCACTTTGATTTATTGATGGGGTGTATTACGTTAATTGATTTTCTTGTGTGGAACCAGCCTTGCATACCTGCAATAAATCTCTCTTGGTCATAGTATGTAATTCTTTTAATTTGCTGCTGGATTCAATTTGGAGTATTTTGTTGAGGATTTTTGCATCTATATTCTTTAAAAAGATTGGTCTATAATTTTTTTTCTTATAGTATCTTTGTCTGGCTTTTGTGTTAAGGTGATGGCTTCATAGAATGACTTAGGTAGCTTTCCCTCCTCTTCAAGTTTTTTGAAGAGTTTGAACAGGATTGGTACTAATTCTTTGTTGAATACTTGGTAGAATCTTGTCCTGGACTTATCTCTCTTGGGAACTTTTTGATGATTGATTCAATCTCTTTACTTGTGATTGGTTTGTTGAGGTCATCTGGATCTTCTCAGGTCAATGATGGTTGCTTCTGCTTTTCTAGGATGTTGCCTATTCTGTCTAAACTGTCTAGATCATTAGCAAATAGTTGTTTATAGTATCTTCTCATTATTTCCTTTATTTATGCAGGGCAGGTGGTTATGTCCTCTTTCCCATTTCTGATTGTAGCTATTTGCATCCTTCCTCTTTCTTTTTTGTTAGAATAAGTTAAGAGTCCATCAATTTTAAGGATTTCCTCAAAGAACCTATTTCTGGTATTGTTGATTTGATTGTTTTCATATTCTCAATTTCATTTATTTCAGCTCTAATCTTTGTAATTTCTATCCTTCTGTTTGCTTTGGGGTTAGTTTGCTGTTCTTTCTATAGTTACTCCAGGTTAACAGTTAATTCCTTGATTTTTACTCATTCTACTTATTTGATATGTGCATTTAGGGCAATAAATTTCCCTCTCAGCACCACCTTTGCTACATCCCATAAGCTTTGATAGCTTGTGTTTTAATTTTCATTTGCTTTGAGATATTTACCAGTTTCTACTGTAATGTCTTCCTTGACCCCCTAGTTGTTTAAGAGCGTGTTGTTTAGCTTCCAGATATTTGTGATTTTTCCAGCTTCCCACTGTTGTTGATTTCCATATTCATTCCATTATGATCCGAGAAAGGGTTTTGTATAATATCAGTATTTTTAAATTTATTGAGACTTGCTTTGTGACCCAGTATGTGGTCTATTCTGGAGAATGATCCATGAACACTTGAGAAAAATGTGTATCCTGTTGTTATGGGCTGTAGTGTTCTGTAAATGTCTGTTGAGTCTAGATCATATATTGTACAATTCAACATCTCTGTTTCCTTACTGATCCTCTGTCTAGATGTTCTATACATTTATGAAACTGGTGTATTGAAGACTCCATATATTACTGTAGAAGTGTTTACTTCTCCTTCAGTGTTGTCAGTGTTTGGCTCTTTTATTTTGGGGCACTCTGGCTCACTGCATAATGATTTATGATTGTTATGTCTTCTTGATGAATTAACCCTTTATTAATATATAGTGTCTTTCTTTGTATCTTTTAATTGTTTTACATTTGAATTCTAATTTATCTGATATTAATATAGCTACTCTTGCTCTTTTCTGGTTGCTTCCATGAAATATGATTTCTAACCTTTCACTTTCAACCTATTACTGTCCTCTGGTCTAAAATATGTCTCTTGTAGACAGCATATAGATGGGTCTTTTAAAAATTCCATTCTGCCAGTCTATGTCTTTTGATTATGTTGTTTAATCCATTAACATTTAATGTTATTACTGTAAGGTCAGTACTTTCTTCTACCATTTTGTCTTTTGGATTTTATATGTCATATCTTATTTTTTCTTTCTCTCCTTTTACCCTTCCTAATTGTCTTCATTTCTACACTCTTCTCCAAAACTAAACTATCTTGCCTGTCTTTTCCTATTAGCCTTTAATAATCTCTTTCGCATTTCTTATAGAGCAGGTCTCTTATTCACAAACACTCTTAGTGTCTGTTTGCCTGAAAATATTTTAATCTCTCCCTCATTTTTGAAGGACAATTTTGACAGATATAGGATTCTTGGTTGACAGTTTTTCAGTATCTTAAATATGTCTTACCACTGCCTTCTCACATCCATGGTTTCAGTGGAGAAATAAACACAAAGTCTTATCAGGTTTGCCTTGAATATGATGGATCACTTTTCTCTTGCTGCTTTCAGAATTCTGTTTTTGACAATGGACAATCTGATCAGCAGATGCCTTGAAGTATGTCATTCAGATCTATTCTGTTTGGGGTATGCTGTGTTTCTTGTATCTCTAATTTTATATATTTCTTAAGAGTTGGGGAATTTTCAGTGTTTATTTCCTCCATTATTCTCCCTGCCTCTTTCCCCTTCTCTTCTCCTTCTTAGACATCCCTAACATGTATATTCCTGCACTTCATATTATCATTCAGTTCCCTGTGAAACTGCTTGTATTTTTCCATTCTTTTCCTTATCTATTCTTTTATGTGTATGATTTCAGATTTCCTGTCTTCTAGTTCACTGATTCTTTCTTCAGCTTCTTCAACTCTGCTGTTGAATGTCTCCATTATGTTTTTCATCTCTTCTATTGTACCTTTCATTTCCATAAGTTTTGCCATTTGATTTCTCAAGCTTACAAATTCTTCTTTATGGTCACCCAGTGTCTTTTTATATCCTCTATCTATTTTGCCACATTTTCCTTTAACTCTTTGATTTGATTTAGAAGATTTGTTTGAATATCTTTAATTAGTTGTTTCAACTCCTATATCCCAGTTGAAGTGTTAGTGTCTTCCTTTGGTTGGTCCATATCTACATGCTTCCTAGTATAACTCATGATTTTTTTGCTGTATAGGCATCTGATTTTCTTGATTAGTTTATTCTGGAGCTCATTTTCACCCTTTTACCTGGGGATTTCTTGTTGGTTCACTTTGTTCTCTACCTGTACTTTCACATTCAGTTCAACATATTATCTGGCATAGCTTCTGTTTACTTGATCAGTTTTTCAATGCTTGTTTTCTTGAATCTTGCCCTGCCTATATGTAACCTTTTTCTGAGGTGGTCTCAACAGATCTGATCAGCCCCAGTTAAGTTCAGACAGGCTCAGGTCTCAGGAGGAGTGTGTAATCTATATCAAGTTTCCCTGAGAGTGAGAACCAGCAGGTTTTCAGACTTCCTGTGAAGGCTCTAGACTGTGCTTTTCTTATCCTATCTAGTGGGTGGTGCTTGTCAGGCTGCAGCTCCCCACCAGCTTAAAGAGGTGTGGTCCTCCAATTTTCAGCAGCTCCTGTCCCTGCCAGGGGTAGGGCTGACTCAGCTGTCTCTGTTTTCCAGTTCCTGGGGTCTCAGCTTACTGTAGGAGGGCTGCCATTTGAGCTAGGCCCTGACCCCCTTTCCTTAGGGAAGACATGCCCTTTAGGGAATTACCTCCCCCATTTGAGTCATTGTTTTGTCTCTCAGACCTGTCTTGTTTCTGCCCTTGCCTGGATCCAACTGCCTATTGAAAATATCTGAGACTTTCTCTAATGAGCTACCTAGAATACTTTTTTTTAAAAGAAGAAAAGCTAAAAGAAAAAAAAAGGGGGGGAGAAAAAGAAATTCCTTTTCACAAAATTTCTTCAGCTCCCAAGTTTCACTAGTCAAGAGCCAGAGTTGGTATCTGGCTCTGTGTATCCCCCTTCCTTGGGCACAGCCACTTTCTAGCACTCTGAGTTTGGCGAACTCCAAAAGCCTCCATCTTTATTCATTTTATTTAATTTATTTTTTATTTTATTTTTCTCAGCCCCCCCTCCTCTCTGCCAGGATTAAAGTCATATTGTATCTTTGCTAAGCTTCTTTCCCTTGCTTCCTGCAGAGACTACTTAAAGATACACCCTTTATGGAATTATCACCTTCACCTCTTCAGGCATATTTTAATTCTGCCCTTGTATGGGGCATGCTGAAACCTGAGAGTTTCGGCAGCTCTAATGGGCTATTGAAAAGTAAAAAAAAAAAAAAAGTGGTGGAGGGTCAAAATGGCGTCATAGAGAGGAGTGGAAGCTAAGTAGTCCCCCTGGAACAACTACAAAAAGCCAGAAACAACTAGTAAATAATCCAGAATAACTGCAGGGGGACAAATGAGATCATCCACTCATCATACACCAACCTGAATTGGGAGGAATGCCCAAGAACACAGCATAAAATCTGTAAGTAAAACCTGCGGATCCAAGTCATGAGACCTCCTCCCCCATAGCCCAAGCTGCAAAGCCTCGTGGTGCCAGAGAGAAGCTCTCTCCCAGCAAGCGAATATAGCTCAGCTGAGCTCCAATGGGGTTTTAAGTAGCGAGTGTGAACTGCTCACTACAGGTATGCAGCCCGAAAAAACAGACAGAGGCTATGGGTGACGACTGACCTGGGAGAGACGGAGGGTCACCTTGGACTGGATCAGAAGGGGACTATCTGTTTCTTTTTTGGCTCAGTGGAGAAAGCCCCAGTCATTTTCAGTATCCAGGGCTGTGAAGCAGAGAAGGGTGGAGACAGCACAAGCAGAGAGACAGACCATTGAAATGCTAATGACCTCCACCTGGGGGCTCTGTCTTCTCTAGGAGGAAAGGGGTGGGGACCTTTCCATTCAGAACCAGACCCCAGAGCCTGGGGGAACACGGCCATACCTCCTCACACCAGTCAAGAATTATAGGCTAACAGGCGTCACCTGCTGGGCAGAAAAGCACAGTGACCTGAGGCATCAAAGGGTGGAGCAATTTTCTAAGACACACCCTCAGAGAAACCAGATACTGAATATTTCTTCCCTCTGGGACCTGAGCCTGTTCTGGTCTGGGAAAACCTGATTTGGTTAACCAAGGAAACCATGCCTAGACAACAGAAAATTACAACCTACACTAAGAAAAACAAAGTTATGGCCCAGTCAAAGGAACAAACGTACACTTCAACTGAGATACAGGAATTTAAACAACTAATGCTAAATCAATTCAAAAAGTTTAGAGAAGATATTGCAAAAGAGATAGAGGCTGTAAAGGAAGCACTGGACATGTATACAGCAGAAATCAAAAGTTCAAAAAAACAACTAGTAGAATCTATGGAAATGAAAGGTACGACACAAGAGATGAAAGACACAATGGAGACATACAACAGCAGATCTCAAGAGGCAGAAGTAAACACTCAGGAACTGGAGAACAAAACACCTGAAAGCCTACACGCAAAGGAGCAGATGGAGAAAAGAATGAAAAAATATGAGCAATGTCTCCGGAAACTCAAGGATGAAACAAAGTACAATAATGTACGTATCATTGGTGTCCCAGAAGGAGAAGAGAAGGGAAAGGGGGCAGAAGCAATAATAGAGGAAATAATTAATGAAAATTTCCCATCTCTTATGAAAGACATAAAATTACAGATCCAAGAAGAGCAGCGTACCCCAAACAGAAGAGATATGAATAGGCCTATGCCAAGACACTTAATAATCAGATTATCAAATGTCAAAGACAAAGAGAGAATCCTGAAAGCAGCAAGAGAAAAGTGATCCATTACATACAAAGGAAGCTTCATAAGACTATGTGCGGATCTCTCAGCAGAAACCATGGAGGCAAGAAGGAAGTGGTGTGGTATATTTAAGATACTGAAAGAGAAAAACCACCAATCAAGAATCCTGTATCCAGCAAAGCTGTCCTTCAAATATGAGAGAGAGCTCAAAATATTTTCTGACAAACAGACAATGAGAGACTTTGTGAACAAGACACCTGTCCTACAGGAAATACTAAAGGGAGCACTACACGGTGATAGAAGACAGGAGTGTGTGGTTTGGAACACAATTTTGGGAGATGGTAGCACAACAATGTAAGTACACTGAACAAAGGTAACTATGAATACGGTTGAGAGAGGAAGGTGGGGAGCATGTGAGACACCACAAGAAGGGAGGAAAGATAACAACTGGGACTGTGTAACTTGGTGAAATCTAGAGTATCCAACTATTGTGATAAAATGTACAAGTATGTTGTTTTACGAGGGAGAACAAGCAAATGTCAACCTTGCAAGGTGTTAAAAATGGGGAGGCATTGGGGGAGGGATGTAATCAGCATAAACTAGAGACTGTAGCTTATAGAATCATTGTATTATGCTTCCTTTAATGTAACAAAGGTGAGATACCAAGGTGAATGCAGATAAGAGGGGGGGATGGGGGAGGCATGTTAGACACTTGACATTGGTGGTATTGTCTGATTCTTTATTCTACTTTGATTTAAGGTTATTTTTCCTTTTGCTGCTTCCTAGCTGTCTTTTTTTTTCCTCTTTCTTTTGCCTCTCTACCTTCTTTGACTCTCCCTCCTGCCTTGTGGAAGAAATGTAGATGCTCTTATATAGATAATGGTGAAGGTGGTGAACACATAAATGTATGACCATGCAGAAAACCATCGATTATTTACTTGGGATGGAATGTATGGTGAGTGAACAAAACCATATTAAAAAAAAAAAGGGTTGATGGCAAAACCTCAAGGGCAATATACTGAGTGAAATAAGCCAAACACTTAAGGACAATTATTGCATGGTCTCACTGATAGGAACTAATTATAATATGTAAACTCATAGACATGAAATAAAAGGTACCAAGATATAGGATGAGGCTTAAGAATGGGGAGTGGTTGCTTAGTATGAGCAGAATGTTCAATTAGGATGAACTTAAATGTTTGGAAATGAACAGGGGTGTTGGTAGCAAGATGTGAGAATAACTAACAGCGCCGAATGGTGTGTGAATGAGGTGGAAAGGGGAAGCTCAGAGTCATATATGTCACCAGAAGGAAAGTTGGAGGTCAAAAGATGGGAATGTATAAAACTGAATCCTATGGTGGGCAATGTCCATGATCAACTGTACAAATACTAGAAATCACTTCCATGAACCAGAACAAATGTATGACAATACAATTAGAAGTTAATAATAGAGGGGCATATGGGGAAGAACTATATACCTATTACAAACTATATACTACAGTTAGTAGTATTTCAACATTTTTTCATAAACAGTAACAAATGTACTACATCAATACTATGAGTCAACAATTGAGGGGTGGTGGTTAGGGATAGGGGAGGATTAGAGTTTCCTTTTCTTTTTTTCTTTTTTCATCTTTCACTTTATTTCTTGTCTGGAGTAATGAAAAGTTTCTAAAAATTGAACAAAAATTAAGTGTGATGGATGCACAGCTGTATGAGGGTACCCAGGGGTAAGTGATTGTACACTTTGGATCTTTGGATAATTGTATGGTATCTGAACAATCTCAATAAAAATGAAAAAAAAAAATTAAAAAAAAAAATAAAAAAAAATAAAAAATAATGAAACAGAAAAAATAGCCAAAGAAATCTTGAAAAAGAATGAAGTTGGAGGACTCACACTTCCCAATCTTAAAACTTGATACAAAATGACAGTGCTCAAAAAAGCATGGTTCTGACACAGCATAGACATATAGACCAATGGAATTGAATTCATAATTCAGAAACAAACCCTCATATCTATTGCCAATTGATTTTTTTTTTGAGTTCAGGAATATATATATTACAATTTGCTGTGTTATAATACTTTGTGGCTTTATGGTAAAAACAACACAGGGACATATGGAATTCAAGCTAATTTGCATAACTCACAAGAAAAACAGCATTAAATGAATTTCTGAAATAAGTATCTTCATTTAATTTCAGAATCTCAAAACAACATTAGACCTTGGCCTCATTTAAAAAAAGTTTACTTAAACACTAAGCTAGCTACATAACCCCTATGAAAGGTTTAAACATGATATAGAAAATGCTTTCTCTCTAATCTCAATCTTACATACATGAAAGAGGTGAGGAGAAAAGGGAGATAATTTCTTTAGCAGCGTATATGGGTAAATCCATCAACCACCTTAAAGTAGAAAGTCCTTTATTGACCCCATTAAAAAGAGTTGGGCAAATATCAAAAGTTACCCACTTCATAATCCAAAAGACAGCAATTTTAGGGTTACAGTAAGTAAAATATTTTTGAAACATATCAAAAACTTCTAACCATAAGCTAGAAGAATCATCTATCTCTTCATTGCAAGAAAGGTTTAACAGAAAGCAAAAGAGATTTAAAATAAACTGATTTTCAATATCTTTTGAACAAAGGAAATAAAAATAATGGTTGGCTAAGCTTTGGCTCTAACCAAGCTAATTAATTACAGTGATTTTAACTGGCAACAGTCTATCTGACTGAGCAGCTTGACAGTTCTGAACACTTTTGCAATAAATTTTTTTAATGCAGAGACACTAAAATGATCCAGTCATGCAATGTTCATCTTATGCATTCTGCATCTCTTTGTCAATCCTGTAGCTAAGAATTTTGTTCCAATCAATCTTGGTGCATGTAACTGGCAACTGTCGACATAAGGCTTTGAAAGTAGTGTCCAACATTGTCTGATAATTCTCACTGATGGCAATCTGGTATTCATTTTCTGATGCTCCTATGATCTTTATAAATACTTTTGCTGTTGATCATTAAGACAGGAAGCAACTGATCCAAGACTCTATGAAGTAGAAAATACAACTGAATCATGGAGAACTTCCATAACACTGTTAAGGAATCTTGTATATCTTTATGACTCACTAGCTGAACATCACTATCTTCATAATAATGAACCTGAACTTTCAAGATGCCAACCACCTGAGTGGTTGGAGGAGTGATTGCAAACTTCCACTCTGACCTCCAATGACCATTCCAGAAGTTTTTGCTTGGAACTGATGGCTTTCTATGCATGCAATAATAGTTTGCTGTCCATCTGTTTTTTTCCCATACACAGTGCAGACTCCATTTGGGTAATGTTCTTTTACATAAGCTCACAGAGCAGTTTCTACAGAAGTTCTCCATGATTCAATTGTATTTTCTGCTTCATAGGGTCTTGCATCAGTTGCTTCCTTTCTTAAGTGATCAAATTTGAAACAGATTCTGTTTTGGGGATCCAAAAACTTTCCAATTCCCAAGTTGCCATGCTCTGTTATTAATACCTGATCTTCATAACCTTCAATTTTTACTGGAGTAAACTGGTCCAAGTTATACTGTGCAAATGCATGGGCTACTCCTTCCCTGAGAAGATTATCATTGTTAAAAGCAGTAACTGAACATCATTAAACACCTCATTAAATTCTCCAGGAGGGGCATGAATGATGAATTTTGCTGCTATACACACCTTCTTCTCATCAGACAACCTCTCCTCCAGATATGCTGTCTTCCTTCTGCCGACAAACTTTAGCAGCAGCAGCGGCAGTGGCCACCTGACGTCCACCTTTCCATGCAGTCCTCTGCGCCGCACAGCCCCACCAAGGGAGAGGCCCGGTGCCCACCAACTGATTTTTCATGAGGACCCCAAGTCCACTCAATTGAGAAAGAGTAGTCTCTTCAACAAATGCTGCTGGAAAACTGGATGTCAGTATCAAAAGAATGAGTAAGGACCCCTTCCTCACATGTTATGCAACAATCATTTCTAAATGATTAAAAGACCTAAATATAAGAACCAGATCTATAAAACTCCTGAAAAAAAAAATGGTAAGTGTCTGCAGGAATTTGTGTTAGGTGATGGTTTCATTGGCTTTACATTTGAAGCACAAGCAGCGAAAGAATAATAAATAAATGGGACCTCATCAAAAATAAGAACTTTTGTGAATGAAAGAACTTAATCATGAAAGTAAAAAGACAACCTACAAAATGGAAGCAAATATTTGGAGACCACACATGTGTTAAGTGTTTGTCTTTATTATTTAATCAAAAAAAATTTATTATTTCATTCATGAAGTTATAAAGCACATTGGGTTTGTCACATTACAAAACTATCCATTTCAAACAATCTTGGAGACACTGGGAACTAGCAGATTAATTTGAGTCCTATATAATACATATTTGTCAAGATAATTCCTTTTGAAAATTTTTTCTCAGTATGTGAATGTATCAAATGAGAACAGTATATGTGTAGCCAATAAAAGTGTCACAAATAGATACTAAAATCAATGAGGGAATTGTTGCAGGAAACAGGGTATTCATAGTCTCAAAGCATGAACATAACTGCAAAATGAAAATGTTGCCTTCATAATGGAGAAGTCTGGAAGATCTACTTCAAAAAATGATCAAATTTAAGATCACCAATTCTGAGATTCTCTGACATTTGTGCCTCTTGATGTGAGGCACTGAGGACACAATATGACTATGTAGTATTTTTACCAAAGATAATTCATCTTAACCTAATCAGAAGAAAATATAGTAAAAATATTTTACAAAATTTCTACACTGGGCTTTCAAAAATATCAGTACTATGAAATAAAAAAGATAAGGGAACTTCTGTATATCAGAGACTAATCATTGATTGAATCCTAGATTGAATATTACAAGAAAGAAAATACCTATAAATACTACTACTGGGACATATGGGGAAATTTTAATATGGAATATATATTTTCTAATAGTATTATAATAAATCACAGGAATTTGAAACTGGTTTACAAAATGCATAATTAAAAAGAGCTGCTTCACTTTCTTTCAAATACATTACATCTGTGTCTAGACAATGAATACAAATAAGTAAGCATTATTGAGAATAAATCTTCATTTACTTTAAATGTGAATATTTGTGATACAGTTTTCATAGTATTTTTAAGTATTTCTTTATAAATATATTTAATAGAATTATTTATAGTCAATATTTTTGTAGCTAAGGTAAACATATTTTCAAATTCTTCCCATACTCTTTTGTTGTTGTCATTGTTGCTATTTTCCTACAACTTATGAAGATCAGCAGTTCTTAAAGTTTAAAATTAAGAAAACAATTTGTTTTCTAGCGGTATTGAAAATGAGTTCCACTCAATAATTACTGGATCTTTGATTTTGGAAATAGAAACCTGTATTAATTTCAAAAGAATTGTATGTAATATCTTAATAAAAGCTTAATATTTTCCCATAATGTTTTATTAAAAGGAAAAATAGGAACTTAAAATATCCATGATTTTGTTAATTCATAGAAATTACTTTTCATGTAAGTACAATATCATACTCAGTTTGGTGTGATAATGTTATTGTATAATAGGAGAGTGAGCTTGCTCCTATGTGAACATGCTGAAGTGTTTGTGTGATGAATGTCTGCAACTAACTCTCAAATTTTTCTACAAAAACAATATATAGAGAGAGACTTCTGGGAAGATGGTGGAATAAGGACAGACATAACTCACTACTGTACTACAAACACTTACAGAACAGGCAGAAACTGTCCAAAGAAGCAGTTCTGCAGCTCAGGAGACCAGGAAAGGACCATTGCAACATATAAGGTATTGCTGGATGAAAAAACAAAGAACAAAAAACAGAGAGTCTATGATTGAGAAATTGTGGTGAATGAGCTTGACCATGTCCCTGAGTGCCTATCCCCAACCCCCAAAGTCACAGCAGTGAGTCAGCCTGCTTCTCACACAGCTGGTGAGACATGACACAATCCTGGTCCAAAGGTTGGCCATTGAAGCTAAACCTGTCAGTTCTTCAGCCTAGAACCTTTCCATGCAGGAGCTCAGGAAATTGCAGCTCCATTATTTCCACAAACAGAGAGACTACAGCAAGTTAGTGATCACCAAGGATCCTCATGCCTATACTCCACCCCTGAGGCTAGCAGCTTGGGGACAGACTGGTTCTTTCCCAGCTGGCTGAGGTGATCTGAGACAGACAGGGAGGCCTTCCCTTCAGGATAAGAAGGGGATTCAGAACAGTCATAATCCAACTGTTGGCCAGTGAAATAGGACAATGGGGTCCCACAGACTTAGTCCTTGTGGACAGATGCCTGCAGCACCATGGGGCAATTTTCCTTACCCACCATAGAAACAAGGGGTTAGAGGGCTAAAAAAATTAATTTACCTTTGTAGGGCTGTGGGGAATAAGTTGCTGAAGAGTGCCATCTTCTGGGAAATCTGAGAAAGTGCAGTCTGTCAAGATGCTTTCCTGACCTCTCTCTAGGACACTTTGGAATGGGTCTGCACCCCATTAGTGGGACTCTGGCCATGGTTTTCCTGGGAAATACTGACAAACCAAGTGCCAAAAGAAACTTTCAACACAAGCCCAATCAACAACAAAATCTTAGACAAGGGTGACAGCATCAACATGGTGATGTAAACAGCTATTGAAAACTTCTCCTGAGATATTCAGCAAAAAAAGGGTGATAAACCTGACTTGTTCAGAATTCTGGAGGAGATTATGGATGGGAGATGGACCCTACAGCTGATGAAATGAAGAAGAAGAGAGATATCAGGTAGGAGAACTCTGTTCTGGACCAGAGGGTCCTCTTCTCTCCCCCTCACCCCACCACCCAGGTTGGCCTCAAGCAGCATAGAAGGAACACAGAACCAGCAGTTGGAATTCCTCTCACCTCCCACCAGTGACATAGACTATATTGCTCAAAGCACTGAGACAGATCTCCATTATTTGGAGATCAGGGAGATAGGGGAAGACATTTCAAGGCCCAGATCAGTGAAGGATGAAGAATCTGAGAAAATGTATTCAAAGAAGTTTTCCAGTCCTGAGTCTGAAAGCCCTTTCCCCACCCTTGAGGGACACAGATACTAGCAGCCAACCCTTGCCTGGGGGGCAGTGGCTGAAAACTGTGGCAGCTAGGGGAGTCCTCTGTGGCAGGAAGAATGGGGGACACAGGCCCACACTGAGCCAGAATTTGCCCAGCTAAGTGAGGCTGCAGCAACCCCACAGCTTGAGCTGTGCCTAGTGAGATGGGGGCTCCAGGAGGTAATTCAGCCTGGCCCACTCAGAGGAAGTCTGGACTCTAGAGATAATTCAGCCCTGCCTGGTTAGACACAGCCTCAGATCCAGAAGGTAAACATCTTCTGAGGATATTAAAATCTCTGAAAAGCACCATCTGCTGGTTAGATGGAAAGCACAGGGTAATTTTAAGATTTCTCGGAACCTCTCCAGACCTTATCCCAGACTCACTGGAGATGGTCTCTCTAAACAAACTGAGGGCTTCCTGGCTGGTGAAAAATAGAAAAACACTAGGAGCCAGCAGACTTGTTTTACCCACACACAGAGAGACCTTGCTTTGGTGCCCAGTACCTACATCCCAGAGGCAGAATACTGTGGGTGTCTGCTTTTTGGAGAAGGCTGGGGGCAGAGCTAATCTGACAACTGGCCAGTGAGAGAGATATATAGACAGGACTAGAATCAGAATAACAAGAGCTGAAAAATTCAGATCAGTTAAACAGAAGCTATATTAGAGGTACAGAATAACTTGAACTGAACACCAAAAAACAGATAGAGAAAAAAGGCAACCAACAGAAAGCTAGGTAAAAGTGTGAAAACAACCTCTAGAATAAATGAATCAAGGAAACCAGTTGCCTAGAGAGCCAAAAAATGAAGATATGGCCCAGTCAAAGGAACAAACCAACACTTTGAATGAGATCAGGAGTTGAAACAACTAATTAAAGATGTTGGGGAAAAAAAAAAAACATGCTAAACTACTTCAAAATTGAAATCAAAGAGTTGAGAGAACATATAGCAAAAGAGATGAAGGATAAAAAGAAGATATTTAGCAAACATCAGGAAGAACTCAAAAGTTTGAAAAACAAATTGTAGAAATCATGGGAAAAAAAGGCACACTAGAAGAGTTAAAAAAAAAAAACCACAATGGAGACATAGAACAGCAGATTTGAAGAGACAGAAGAAAGGATCAGTGAATTAGAGGACAGCACATCTGAAATCCTACACACAAAGGAACAGATAGGGTAAAGAGAGGAAAAATATAAACAGGGATTTGAATGACAGCATGAAGCACATAAATATAGGTGTCATGGGGGTCACAGAAGGAAGGGAAGGGAAAGAGGGCAGAAAGAATAATGGAGGAAATAATTGCTGAAAATTACCCATCTCTTATGAAAGACATAAAATTACAGATCCAAGAAGTGCAGCATACCCCAGATAGAATAAACCGAAATAGACCTACTCCAAGATACTTAGTAATCGGAATGTCAGATATCAAAGACAAAGAGAGAATTCTAAGAGTAGGAAAAGAAAAGTGATCCATCACATACAAAGGAAGTTTTATAAGATTTCTCAACAGAAACCATGGAGGCAAAAAGGCAGTGGTATGATATATTTAATATACTGAAAAAGAAATACTGTCAGCCAAGAATTCTATATCTGTCAAAGCTGTCCTTCAAACATGAAGGTGAGATCAAAATATTTTCAGACAAGCAGACACTGAGAAAGGGGAAGGCTTACTGTAAAGGTCCTAGATCGTAAGCTCTTACAGCAGTCACATCCATTCCTGAGTTTTAATGATTGTCTCTAAATTCTGAGATGCTGAGCTCTTTGTGTATAACCATTTTGGTCCCAGGAACTTTGGGTATCTGTGTGACACCTCAGACTCAGAGTTAGAGTTTGGCAGCTATGAATGTCAGTAATATTCCATACAGCAACTGTTAAACTGAAAAAGAGTTTAGACTTCAACTGGAGATATGAATGAAACTCATCTGTTTAGGACTAAGGCAAATCAGACTAAAGGTTAAAGGACAATCTGACAGTGTTTTAAAACTTCAACTTCTGTGTAAAACCAAAGGAAGAGATGTTTATTTGGTACAAAATCTATATTTTATGTAGCACACTATACAATTTAACTTGTAGGGTCCATTTAAACAAACAGAATAATTACATGGAAACTTGAATAGGGAGTGAGATCTGGTTAGTTTGTAAAGGTTAATGTGATGCCCCCATACCAATCTGAGTAAATTGGACAGAGAATAAAAATGTAGTTTCAAAGCCCCCTTGAGGGATTGGGGGAAAATGTGGAAATATAAAACTTCCCCACCTGAGAAATTACTGATATTCTCACAAGCATTGGGGATTACCAATTTAGAAGGCTGAGCTCTTGATCTTGGGGCTTGCCTTTATGAAGCTTCTTACTGCAAAGGAAAGGCTAAGCCTCCTTGTAATTATGCCTAAGAGTCACCCCCAGAGAACCTATTTTGGTGGTAAGATGTGGCCTGCCTCTCTAAGCCATCTCAGCAAGTAAACTCACTGCCCTCCCTCCTACATTGGGACGTGACTCCCAGGGTTGTAAATCTCTCTGGCAACATGGGACATGACTCCTGGAGATGAGCCTGGACCCAGCATCATGGGATTGAGAAAGGTTTCTGGACCAAATGTGGGAAGAGAAATGAAACAAAATAAAGTTTCAGTGGCTGAGAGATTTCAAATTGAATCGAGGGGTCATTCTGGAGGTTATTCTTATGTGTTATACAGATATCCATTTTTAGTTTTTAGTGTATTGGAATAGCTATGAGGAAATATCTGAAACTGTGGCACTGTAACCCAGTAGCCTTGATTCTTGAAGATGATAATGTAACTATATAGCTTACATGTTGTGACTGTGATTGTGAAAACCTTGTTGCTCACACTCCATTTATCCAGTGTATGGATAGATGAGTAGAAAAATGGGGACAAAAATTAAGTGAATAATGGGAAGGGCTTTGGAATGCTCTTTTTTACTTTTATTTTTACTCCTTTTTTTTTTTTTGAGTAATGAAATTGTTCAAAAATTGATTGTGGTGTGAATGCACAACAATATAATGGTACTATGAACAATTGATTGTACACTTTGGATGATTGTATGGCATGTGAATATATCTCAATGAAGCTGAATAAACACTTAAAGGAAATCAAGTTCTTATACATGTGACAGTATCAATGTACCTTGAAGACATCATGTTGAGTGAAATAAGCCAGACACAAAAGGAGAGATATTGTATAATCTCACTGATATGAAATAATTAGAATAAGAAAATTCATAGAGTCTGAAACTAGAATATAGCTTACCAAGAGTTGGTGTGGGGGTAGGGAAGGGGGAGCTAATACTTAGATTATGTAGAGTTTCTGTTCGGGGTGATGGAAATGTTTGGTAATGGATGGGTGATGATGTTAGGACAATTATTTGAACAGAATTAACATTACAGAATCATAAATTTGAATGTGGTTGAAAAAGGGAATTTTAGATTGTATATATGTTACTTGAATAAATATTAAAAATTTAAGAAAAACAGAATATAACAGAAACAAGGAACCCCAATAAAAACAATAGACTATAACAGTAGAATTATAATAACATATTTTAATCTGTTGTAATAAATGTCTCACACTAATGCAAGGTGTTAATAATGAGGGTGATGGGTTTATGAGAACTCTGTATATTCTGAATAAATTTTCTATAATCCTACAATTTCTCTAATAAAATATAATGAAATGAAAAAACAAAAATCCAACTGGTGTTTTTGAATATTTTAAATCTTTCCTATTTCTCCTTGGGGACACTATCCCCCTTTCCTTTTTCCTTAGAGAAGCATTCATTCCTTTTAAATAATTGGCAACTCGTAAATGTTTCCCAAGTGTCAAGCTAATAATCTTAGCTATGATAATTTTTGTGAAGCTCTGCAAGGTGAGGTTAGTTGTACACATATATTATCTCACAAATTATCTGTTAATAAAAACAGCAGATTGTTAGAAATATTTATTATCCAAAGCAAAGATACTACCATGTGTTCATACATATGTGATTTTGAAGAAACGCATTACTAAATCATTCACACTTCAGTCTCTACTTTGAATTAACCTGTGATATCCTTTTATATTAATTATCCTGCTTACAAAATTAAATATTGTTTTTCAGTGAGTATGTTCACTATTCATTATAGTTGATTCTAGCTTATGTACTCTTAAGGAAAAAAGACACCACCATACACTGTTAAAGGTGAGGACAATATTGTTACTTTTCTCTGAAAATGTTAAGAATAACTGCAAATACCATGCAAGTTTGAAGACAAATAAGAATGAATTAAAGTTGATTTTATTATTTCTCTTTGAATAAAACATTAATTATTCTTCATTCTCTACTTTAATTTCTATTGAATTTATGCAAGAGCATGATGCTTGATTTATGCTTTTCTGCCTTCATTTCTAATACTTTGGTGTTTAAACCAGACATGGCACCATATAAATATGGAGTGAATGCTGATTATACTATTGCTTTCTAGATAAAGAATACATGCACAACCTAGAAGTCAAACATAACAAGGTTAGAAGATATTTTTCCTGGAGAATTGACTTAGTTTTTTAATATGAGTTTAACAATAGAAAAACAATAACTCATTGGAAGTGCTAATTCTGATCAACACTTGTTGATGACCACATGTCACTGAGAACTATTTATTTATTGCCAAGTTTGCATTGGTTGCAGAATGAATTCTGCTTCTAGATTTTGAAATTATTGTGATACCCACAATAAACCTACAGACATGTCCAATGTATTTTTTGGAATAAGGAAGAGATTAGAACAAGGACATATTATGAAAAGAAACAATACCAAATTAAGATCAGATTAGGAAGAAAAAATTTGATTTATTTATGATTCTCTGGGGTACACCCTTTCCACCAAACACCTGGAAATTATTCATTGAAGAATTAGTAGAAGAGGTGAAGAAATATGTTGAAAGCTATGAAAATGATCAAACAGTTATTTACTAAAGGAATACATTTTTTTTAATCTAAAGAATGAAAGGTCCTGAATTCATATTAGAGAAAATGGGATAAATCACATAGCAGGAAAATATTAAGTATTCAATGTTTTTTTAAAGAATAGAAAAACTTCAGAACATGCTAACTGAATGGCAAATTTAATCAATGAAAACAAATGTAATTTAAATATTTGAATTTAAAGAAAGAAAATATTTATGACATGATATAGTTATTTTTTCTTTTAGTGCTTATATTCTATGCTTGTTTGGAAGTGGTTTATTTTGCAAAATGGTAAGGTTTGGTCAAAATATGAGGAAAATGATTTGCTAAAGACATAAAAAATCAATGAAGTTCATCAGTAAATTTTTAAAATTAAAAACATTACTCCATATCTAACCAGTTTTCTCAACTCACTAATAATTTTTTTGCTGTTATGAAAAAATAAGTCAGACACAAGTTTGAAAAAAGTATATTGTTTTTTTTTCATTTCTCTTTGAAGGAATATTGCTAAGAATGACTGCATTTTTATTAAATACATAAAAGCGTTATTATTTAATCCACCACTGAAAGAATATCTTTAATTACAATTATTACTTTTCTATACTTGTACAGAAATCATTCTTGCATCATATTTAGACATGCATAAAAATAGGATCAATTTATACACACTGCTTTGGAATTTTTTATCTAAAATATATTTAGAATATTTTTAATGAGAATATATATTTATCAATGTTGTCACTTCAAAGTGTATACTCTGAATGAATAAAATTTGATCTAAAGAATCCTGAGGCAAGCAAGTTTATCTCATTAATAGCTGGCCAAACCTGGAATTAGCTACAAGTTTATAGATAAAGGGGAAAAATCAGCTATCATGGGTTGTCTAGGTCAAATTCCAAAACTGGAGTTCTCTAGTGCATTTAAAGTTTTAGTTAAAAGCTCCATTGTACAGTTCTAGATCATATCTTTAACCTCCATAGAATATTACATTTTAAGTGTATATGTTTCTGAATATGGGTCCTTTTCTATATCTTTTCTTGGCGATAATGCTACATGTGTAATTTCTGATTTTGTAGCCTTTTATTTCTAGAATTCAACTGAAATCACAAAAGAGAAATGAAGAACCATACAAAGCAGATAGAGTTTATCCTACTGGGACTGATAGATAACTCTCAATGGCAGATGGTAATTTTCTTATTTCTATTTCTAAATTACATGTTGAGCATGATAGGGAACTTAGCCATCATTGCCCTCACTCTGTTAGATTCTTATCTAAAGACTCCAATGTATTTCTTCCTTCGGAATTTCTCTTTCCTGGAAATCTCATTCACAACTGCTTGCATTCCCAGATTCTTAATCACCACTATAACCAGGGAAAAGACCATTTCCTTTAATGCCTGTGTAGCTCAGATGTTTTTTTACATCTTCCTGGGGGGTACAGAATTTTTCCTTCTGGCTGCTATGTCCTATGACCGCTATGTCGCCATCTGCAAACCTTTGCATTATACATCCATCATGAGCAGCAGAGTTTGTCACCAGCTTGTGCTCAGCTCCTGGGTAACTGGCTTCCTGGTCATTTTCCCTCCATTGATTTTGGGTCTTAACCTGGATTTCTGTGCTTCAACTACCATTGATCATTTCATTTGTGATGTTTCTCCTGTCCTACAACTTTCTTGCTCAGACACACATTTACTAGAATTAATTGCTTTTTTGTTAGCTCTGTTGACCCTTATTGTCACATTGTCATTAGTAATCCTTTCTTACTTCTACATCATCAAGACAATTCTAAAATTCCCTTCAGCTCAACAAAAGAGAAAAGCATTTTCCACCTGCTCATCTCACATGATTGTTGTCTCCATTACTTACGGAAGTTGTATTTTCATCTACATAAAGCCATCAGCAAATGAAAGAGTTACTTTAAGCAAAGGAGTAGCTGTGCTCAACACTTCAGTTGCACCTTTGCTGAATCCATTCATTTATACCCTGAGGAACCAGCAAGTTAAAAAAGCCTTCCAAACTCTATTCAAAAAGACATTTTCTGCTTTAGAAAAATAAGACTATTTATTGAAATAATTAACATGAAGACATAAAAGAAACACTGAACAAAAATTAATTGGACTCTTCTAATTTAAGAATTCCTATCTAATAAATGCTTTAGATCATTATAGCATGCCTGAGCTTAGAAACTATTTTCATTCTATTTATTCTGAGTTTTTCACCCTGTATAAGTTTTAAATACTAAATTATATCGCGTACCAATGTCTAAAAATTTAAACAACTGACTTGTTTCAAGATAAAATTATGTTTCATTTCCTCCAAAGTAGGACATGAAATTTTCTGTTTTACTTTTTACTCCCATGTCAGTTCTACAAAATATAGATTACAACTTTATAATTGTCCTTTTGAATGTGTAGTTATGCTATTTTACTGATTGATTTAATAGAGTGGTGCTGATTAAGCTATTAGCATAAGAATATCTTCCATGCATGCTAGTGCTATTAAGTTTTGGCTATGCCTACAGATGCCATATATTTCTCTAGTCAATATTCTTAGAAAATATTTGCCTTTCAATCTTAATGAGCAATGGGAAAGTAAACATGAATAGTTCAATGAAAATTTATTACTAGATTATTTGTGGACTCTTTGACCTTCAAGATACAGTAAATCACAAGAAGCAAAGGGCTTTCAAGAAGGTAAATGAAAGTTATAAAGCCATATTATGTTTCAACTATCAAAACAATGGTTTTTGTTGCCAGTCTACCTAGAATAACTGGAGGAGATATATATACAGGTTAGTGTGCTAGATAAACTTCCAACACTTTTTCATTATCTTTATAGCCTTGTAGAATAAGAAATAGTACAACAGGTTTTGTCCTTGAATGCCACCTCTGTGGCAGACAGCATTTTCCTTAATGACTGCATTACAACAATCTCTTCATCCAACATAATCTCATAATGCATCATTGACACTTCTTTCAAGAAGAGGTGGGATCACAGTTTCCTTCTCTTGAATCTGGACAGAAGCTAGTAACTGCTCCAACCAGTAAACTATGGCAGAAAGCTGCTATGTGATTCCAAGACTCATATCTAGCTCTATCCATTTTGTGATATTTGACCTTGAACCCAGTCACCCTGCTGTGAAAAACCCCAATTGGTCCTGTGGAGAGACTTCATGGAGATCCACACATAGAGAGAAATGAGGTTACAAACTGACAGCCAGATTCATGAGGGAAGATGTCTTCAGAGGATTCCAGTCCCTGGTCTTCGAGTCTTCCATGTGAGGCCCCATACGTAATGGAGCAGAGATAGGATCTGCTGTACTCTCTGTACGAATTCTTTACAACAGAATCTGTGAGTCCAGTAAATGGTTGCTTTAGGCCAAAGAGCATTGAAGTAAATTTTTAAACAGCCACATTAATCTACATAACAGCCAAAACTTACCAGATGACATTTCTCTTTATCTTGCCTATAGGAGTTCTAAATATGACTGTTTAATAATGGAGGTATAGAGGTCTGCTTGGATAAAGGTGTTTACTACTAACTACTGTTTTTCTATAGATACCAGAAGTAAACCACAACTCACAGTAGAAGCTTGCAATTGATGTGTGAATCTTGGCAGTCAATAAGAATGCAGCGTCCATGAATATAGTCATTTGTCAAAACCCACCAAATTGAACTCATCATATTTATGCAGTTCACTAGAGGTAAATTCTATGTAAAAGTTGTAAATGATAGGTGAGTTCTGCCCCCTACCACAGACATGGAAGTAGAAAGAGGAGAAGGAGACAGAGATCACAACATGACAAGGCATGAGTGCATTTAGAAGCCAAGGAACACTGAAGGTTGTTGCAAGCTATCAGCAGCATGCTACCCATCTGGGAGAAAGCTTGGCTTGGTGACACCTTGATTTTAGATGTATACATTCTAAGAGTGAAACAATAAAATCCTGTTTTTTTAAGCAAACCAGTTTGTGGTATATGCGATAGCAGATGTCACAAAGACACCTATGTAGAACTAAGTGCAATTGTAGTTGGTAGAACAATGAGATAAAACAGATTTAGAAAAGATGTGGTAAGTTTTAGATTTTAAATTTTGCTCCATATCAGAAACCTTTGCACAATCATCATTAGGAGATTTTCTTATTAAATGAATGAATTGGTAGAAGATGGAAAGTTTCAATTATGAGTAAATGCCTAGGTAAGGGAGAATTACAATGATTTATTTACAGTTACATAGTTCTCTAAAGACCACTATCTTAATGGCAAACATAAGGTCTTAGATTTTAAATAAGCTTCAAGTTTTTAGCAATGATGAAAACATTTCAGAGAACTGTAAGGATTATAGTATAAACCACAGATGAATAAAACCGTCCACTGGCAGAGCAAGAGCTAAAAGACATTTACACTATGAAAATCCAATAGTAATCTTGGTTTGATAATTTTGAAATAAGAAAAATTTACTTTAAAATCTAGATTTATGATTCTGGCTCTCATATCTCAACATAAATATATAATGTGACAGGTAAATAATGGTTAAAAGATCAATATTTGAGAAAGATCTATTTTTATATATAAGCTAGGGAAGTTTCACATTTATCTCTATATAATGTCCTCCTCACACCACTTGCCTGGCACTTGTCAAAAAGTAACACTTTCCAAAGGACATGGGTGCCAGCTTGAAGGGGCTGCAGCTAGATGAATCTGGAAGCAATTGTGTACAAGGTGATCAAGAGAGCAATGTCTTATATGGAATAAAATAAAATCTATAATTTTTTACTGACAAAAAAACAATTAAATAAATGAAAACTGAAAGCTCTTTCTTATATTCAAATGCCAACTAGCAAACATAAAAGGAATGGTGGAGTTAGAATAGAAAACAAAATTGATGAGTGAATGTTTGATAAGGAGCAGGAATATACATAGCCTCAAATTATCTTCCTGCAAATTACTTAGGTATAAAAGGGAAATGGTAACTTTATAGTGGTGAGATCTGGCAGACACCACCTTATCTAGTAATCAAAATTTGCATTATCCTAAAATAATGGCAAGATATATAGATAAGAGAAATAAAATATATTTAATAAAACCTAAATGATTAGAAAGGAAAACAAAGACACGTAAAATATGTGGAGCAAATTGAAAGAACAGTAAGATGGAAAACATAAAACAAAACACAATAGTATGCAAAAAAACCCTAGACTTAATGCCAAATAAAAGATTTTCACCTGGAAGGGGAAAATAGCTTAATTATAACTGTTTAAACAGACAGTTTTAGATGCAGAAATGTTCAGACTTTTTAAAGGGATATATAAAAGGAAACCCATGAAAAGCAATTTATTGTTCACGTTATATGCAATTAAAATAGAATATCATCCAATAAAGTCACTTGAAAAAGTGATTTTGGTAATAATTTATTCTGCATTTTATTTGGATATGTATTTTTTGGGGGGCTTAATTCTTTCATGGAACTCCAGTTGTGAAAGGTTGATATACTGAAAAATGTGTTAAAGGCTCCAGTTATGATCATGGATTCGTCTATTTCTCTTATTGCTGTCAATCTTTGCCTTAAATATGTTGGTGTTTAATTATAAGGAATATAACTATCAAAGACGTGTCTTTATGTGTTAATTTTTGTTGAATTTTATCAATATAAAATTTCTCTTATCAGTGTAATGATATGTCTTGTCGTAAGGTCTAGTTGGTTTGATATACATATAGGTACATCACCTTATGCTGTTTAGTTTTGCTCTTGGGTAGTTTTTGTATTCCTTCCTCTTACTTCCAACTACTATGTGTTATATATTTTTTTTTTTTTCTCATGGAATAATACAAGCTTAAAACCAGTTCTGATAATGTTTGTCTTTTCACTGCAGTGTTTAGTCTACAAATATTTATGTATTTATCAGCAATTGCAATAATTATTATAATTGTGTTCTAGTTGCTTTTAAGTCTAATATCTTGCTAATTGTTTTCTGTTTGCCTCATCTGTTCTTCATTCTTCATTCCTTTATTACCCCATTCTTGAAATCATTGGGATTAAGTGCTTTTTTCATTATTCCTTTTTATCATATTTATTAACTTTTGAGTTTTATAATTTTGCAGTATTTGTCTAGTGGTTACAGTAGAGATTATAACATTTATTTTCTTTTTAAAGTCAATTTTAATCTTTTTAGCACATCCTGAAAAGAAAACATAATAAACTTACAATAGTTAATATTCCTGCAACCAAATCGAACCTTCATGCTATTTTCACGTGTTTTACTTCCATGTATATTTTTAAATCCAGAAGACAGGCTTTTTTTACTGTTGCTTCATTCACATTTACCCCTTTTTGTCATTCTTCATGCTCCTAGCAGATGCTTGCTTTCTTTGAGATCAGTTTCCATGGCCTACAAAAACTTCCTTTCATGTTTCTAGCTGTGAAATTATGCTGAAAATAAAATTTTTATTGCTTTTGCTTACTTTGTCCTTATTTTGATAGCAATTTTCACTGAGTGTTCAATTCTGTATTGGCAGGTTTTTTTTTTTTTTTCCTAATAGTGATTTGAAGGAGCTACTCCATTGTCCATTGGCTTCCAGTTTCTATTTAGAGTAAGCCGTTTGTCTTATTCCTGATGATAATAAATGTTTTTAATGTTTTCTAATTATGTTTGTCTTCTAAGAGTCTGGCTATGAAGTTCACACTTAGGGTTTTCCTTGGGTCTCTGGGGGTGTTTACTGAGCCTTGAATAAGTGAATTGATGTCTTTAATAAGCTGTGGATACTCTTTAGTCATTATTGATTCAAATATTGCTTCTGCCATATTCTTTCTCATCATTTTTAAGACTTCAATTACATGTATGTTAGAAAGTTTGACCATGTCCCACATACATCTCATTCTCTAATAGGTTCTTTTCATTTTTATCTCTCTGCACTTAAGAGTTTGGATGTTTTCTATTGACCTGTCTTTGAATGTACCGTATCTATCTTCACTTGTTTCTCGCCATTTAATCCATCCAAATATTTCTTAACTTCAGATATTGTATTTTTCACTCCCAAAATGTCCATTCAATTTTTCCCCTTTATTAGAGAAGTTGTGGGTTTACAGAACCATCATGCATAAAATACAGGATTCCTATATATCACCCTATTATTAACACTGCATCAGTCTGGAAGAATGGTTACAATTAATGACAGAACATTTTTATAATTTTACTATTAACTGTAGTCCATGGTTTAACTTAGGGTTCACTGTTTGTGTAGTGTAGTTCCATGGTTTTTTAATTTTTATTTTTATTCTGTTATCCTATATACAACCTAACATTTCCCCTTTTAGCCACATTCAGATATATATTTCAATGCTGTTAATTATGTTCACCATCCATTTGATTTGCAAATAGATTTCTGCTTAATTTTTTATTCATTTTTTCCACTTGCCTTTAAACTACCTATAACAGATATTTTAAAGTGTTTGTCAACCAGCTTCAATTCTAAATCACATGTGTACTTGTTTCTTATTTTATTTTCTCAAATTAGTATACTTTTAAATCTAGCCTTTAAATTTTCTATTGGATGCCAAGCACTATGGTTGAAAAGGATAGAGAATTTGTGAGATGTTATTGTTAGACAGATAGAAGACCCATGCAGCATCTGCAGGCCATAGTGGATTGGTTCCAGTTTTTGTAAGGGCTGGTCTATTTAGTTGTGCTATTATTTCTAAGTAGTATTTTTGCAGGGGTTTCAACTGAAAGACTGGGTTATTTACCAAACTCTAAAATGACAGGTCTTAAAATCCAAACTTTGTTTCGCCAGTATTTGATTTCTGATGAAATCTTTGTTCATCTCTGGGTACTTTCAGCTATTTTCTTCTGAGTTCTTTGGAGTTTTTTCCCTTGTATGTGCAATTTAGGAGTCATTTAATGATTTGAGGGGAATTTGTGCACTGACTTTGGGGGGGATCACACAATTAAGGCTCCCACCTCATTGGGTTGTTGCCATCTTTTCCCTGACATCTGGGAGCAAAAGCTTCTAATATCTGTCTCCTCATTTAATTAAGATTGTTGCTTTCTGCTTAAGCCATGTTCTTGGGCACATCTGTGAACTGAGAAGCTCCCCTGGAGAAAAAGACAGTCCAGGTAAGTGTGGACTCATCTGGAATGATTTCTAAGATCATTGCCCTTCCAATTTCTGCCCCTGTTTTCTATTACTTCAAATAGTTTATTTATTTATTTATTTATTTACATTTTGCCTAATTATATTACTGTTATCAATGAGAGGGCTAGACCCTATTATTAACACAAGTGTTAGTCCAGTAAAACTACTTTGTCATGATAAACAGGAAAACACTTTCCTTTTTGAAATTCATAAATATGCTTACAATAAGGCTAAAGTAATAGAGGCATTTCAGGTGTTCTGTTTGTTTCCAATATTTTGCTGTTATGTATTAGACTGAGTGTTGCTCTTAGATCAAGCAAATATTATAACTGAAGGACAGACAGTAAGATGTTACAAAAGATGTTTGTAAATTATCTGCATTTTGAGTCAAGGGAGCAGTGGATAGATCCTTTATTTGTTCATTTTCTGGTTACTAGGAGGAGAGATGAAATATCTTACTCAAGAAATCTTTCACAATAAGCACAGCACCTCATTACAAAATTTGATTATATGGATTTCATGCATTTCAAATGTCCTCAGGGCCACAGGGAATACTTGCAGGCTCCATTTTTTGATCCTGGTTGATGGTTCATAAATTTCTTCAATACAGAGACTTGTATTAAGAAACTTCCTTTGTTTTTTTATTTATATCTCTTTTTTATGATAAATTTTATTTTGAAATGAGTTCAATCTTACAGGAACAGTCGCAAAAACAGTGCAAACCCCGTACATAGAACTCCATCATACCCCAACCCCCCTCCCCCAATACCCCGATCCATCACCTTTAAGATCCTGTCACACCACCGTCTCTTTCTCTCCCTCCCTCTCTCCCTCCCTTCCTCTGTAACACCCATCATCTATTGCTCTGTCCTCTGAACATATGAGAGCAAGCTGCACATATCTTTGAACAAACAATATAATTCACATATACCTTTCCCATGGACAAGAACATTATTTTATGCAGTCTCATTAAGCACAGCTAAGAAGTTCAAGAAATTCAACATTGATATAAAGCTTACATTCTATATTTCCTTTTTTTTTTCTTGTGTCCCATCTGTGTCCCTTTGAGCCTCCTCTCCTCTGACCTCAGATCCCATCCAGGATCATCCTTGGCATTTAATTGTCGTCTACTTAGACTGTCTTCTTTTTTTTTTTTTCAATTGTGGAAAGATATATATAGCCTCAATCTTCCTATTCCACCCCCTCCCTAGCATTCCATTAGTGGGATTAATCACATTTAGAATGTTGCAATGCCATCACCTTCAGACCATCCATTTCTGGAAGTTTCCCTTCACCCCAAACAAAAACCCTACTCTCATTTCTTAACTCCCCATTGCCCCTTCCCCCACTTCTTGGAGCCCCTACCCTACTTTTCATCTCTTTGGTCATATTCTCTGATACTTTCTTTATGTTTACCATGGGGCTTAAATTTAACATCTTAAATCTATAACAATCTTGTTTTTCTTTGATACCAACTTAACTTCAATAGGACACGTAAACTGTATTCCTATACTCCTCCATTCCACCCCCTCTACGTAGTTCTTGTCAAAAATTACATATTTTACATTGAGTCCAAACCACCAATTTATCATTACAGTTTATGTATTTTAGAGCCTGTAGGAATTAAATAGTAGAGTTATAAATCAACAATACAGTAGTATTGGTATTTATATTTACTATGTGATCTTTACTGGAAATCTTTATTTCTTCATGTGGTTTCAGTCAATTGTTTAGTGTCCCTTCCTTTCAGCCTGCTTAGGACTGATCTACTGGTGATGATGTCCCTCAGTTTTTGATTATCCGGGAATGTTTTCATCTCCCCCTCATTTTTATCCTTTAGGTGTTTGTGAATTCTCCAACTCTCTGATGGTTATTGACTTCTATTTGTATTCCACTGTGGTCAGAGAATGTGCTTTGAACAAATTCATTTTTTTATTTTTTATTTTATTGAGGCTTGTTTTTATGTCCCTCATACAGTCCATTCTGGAGAAAGATCCATGATCACTAGTGAAGAACGTGTGTCCCAGTGACCTGGGGTGTAATATTCTATATATGTCTGTTGAAATTCTCTATATCTCTCTCTCATTTCTTTGTTTCTCTGTCAGTAGGGCTCCCTTTAGTATCTGAAGTAGAGAAGGTCTTTTATTAGCTAACTCTCTCAGCATTTGTTTGCCTGTGAAAAAGTTAAGCTCTCCCTCAAATTTGAAGGAGAGTTTGCTGGATAAAGTATTCTTGGTTGGAAATTTTTCTCTCTCAGAGTTTTAAATATGTCATGCCACTGCCTTCTCACCTCCTTGGTGGCCGCTGAGTAGTCACTGCTTAGTCTTATGTTGTTTCCTTTGTATGTGGTGAATTACTTTCCTCTTGCGGCTTTCAGAACTTGCTCCTTGTCTTCGGTATTTGACAGTGTGATCAGAATATGTCTTGGAGTGTGTTTGTTTGGATTTATTCTGTTTGGAGTTTGCTGGGCATTTATGCTTTGTGTATTTATATTGTGTAGAAGGTTTGGGAAGTTTTCCCCAACAATTTCTTTGAATACTCTTTCTAGACCTTTACCCTTCTTTTCCCCTTCTGGGACACAAATGAGTCTTAAATTTGGACGTTTTATTTTATCTATCATATCCCTGAGATCCATTTCAATTTTTTCAATTTTTTCCCCATTCTTTCTTTTGTTCTTTCATTTGCTGTTCTGTGCTCCTCGAGGAGGCTGAGTTGTTGGTCAGCCTCCTCTAATATTGTATTATGAGTATCCAGAGTCTTTTTAATTTGGCCTACAGTTTCTTTAATTTCCATAAGATCTTCTATTTTTTTATTTACTCTTGCAATATCTTCTTTATGATCTTCTAGGGTCTTCTTTATGTCTTTTATATTCTGTGCCATGCTTTTCTTCAAGTCCTTTATATCCCATGCCATGCTCTCATTGCCTGTCTGTAGTTCTTTGATTAATTGGGCCAAGTACTGTGTGTCTTCTGATCTTTTGATTTGAGTGTTTGGATTCGGGTTCTCCATGTTGTCTGGTTTTATCATATGCTTTAAGATTTTCTGTTGTTTTTGGCCTCTTGGCATTTGCTTTACTTGATCTTTAATTTGTTAGAATTGCAGCTCGGTGACATACACTTTCTCTAACTAACCAGCTGATGGCGTCTGTTAGTCACTTATTCCCCTCAAGTCAGTTCTCCCCAACTTTGTGGTGTGTGAGGATCTGATTCTTGGGTCCAATTGGTGCACTTAATTTGGGTGTGTTGTCGGTGCTGTCTCTCCTCAATGAGGGGTATGTGCCTGAGTGGTTAGGGAGGAAGGGCAGGTTTAACAATCAAACCTCCCAGGTGTTCCCGGAGATTTAAGGCTGTTCTCTGCCTCTGACCCAAAAGTCCTTGGTATTGGCCTAGGTTCTCTGGGATTTCCAAGCGGTTTCCTCCTCCCTGCTGTGCTTTTCCAGGATCTCTGCTGAGGGGGGGAGGGCCGTGCCACGTCACAAGTGAGCACCAGCCTCCAGGGAAGCCCTGGGCTGCAGGGCTGTGTAGGGGTGTTCCCAGCCCGCTTCAAAGATGGTTGAATGGGACATGTTAACTTCCTCCTTTCCACACAGCTCCTCCCTCCCAGCTCTGTGACAATCAGCCATGGGTGTGTTCAAGGCCACTGTCCATGGCCGATATTGTGTCATGTGAGTGGTGCTGCAGGAAAGACTCCCTGTCAGGTTGGGTTTCTTGGCTCAGCTCTGTGCTGTGTGTTTGGCCCTGGGCAGGTGTAGCCGCTCTTGCTGGGGAGATGGCTGCAAGTCGTGCATTTTTTTTTTCCTCTCCTTTTGGCTCCCCTTTGCTCCCCTGGACCTGAGACAATCAGCAGTGGGTGTGGGAAGGGTTATCCTCCACCCCAGACACCAAGGTTTTAGTCCAGACCACTCCTGTCTTACCTGCAGCTGTTCCTGGGCTTCTTTTTTTTTTAAAAAACGCCAACTCACCGTTTCTCCACACTGCAGCATGGCCGAGGGACTCAGCTGACTCACTCACTCGTTTCAGAATGCAGACTCCTGGTTTCACCAAACACACATTCCCTGTGGCTTTAGCAGACCTTGTCCGGCTGGTGCTACTCTGGAAGTGGTGTTCTAGGTCATTTTCTGGTTTTTTATCTAGTGTTTTCCACGGGGGTGATTTTTGCTCTGTCTCACCTAGCCACCATCTTCAATGCTCTCAATATGATTGTCTATTTATATCTCTTTTACTCATTTATATCTCTTTTATCCACCCATAAATTTCACCTCCAGTTTAAAAGAATGTGACTTTTCAGCCCAGGAGAAATTATCAATGCTTCTAATGTTAAATATTAATTATCCTTTTGCATTTATTTGTGGTTATTAAATGCAAACCTCACTTGTTAAGAATATTGGATTAAAATTGCAATTTGGCTTACTTTCTTTGGCCTCTATTTCTATATCTGCTTCAATGTTACATTTTGATATCCTGAACTTTTTCTCGTTTTAACTTATAGTTTTTATAGTGCATTCTATAAATCAGCAATTAATTTTAAAACTTATTTAATTCTTTTCTGCAAATATGTTATATATAATAGTTACATTCACTTATTAACTGGTCATTCAATTAAATGTACACTATTAAATGTCACATAATTACTTTTGCCTTCATCAAGAATATTTTAAAGGCTTCCTTGAGTAGGTTTCCTGATTCAGATATTATTTAGAGTGATTTCAGTACTGGAGAGCTCTCTGGTGAATGCTCTGCGAGGTCATGGTGATATAAAATATGCCTCAAAATTGTCAGGGAGAGGATATTTGCAATTTTATCTCATTCTCTTACAATTTTAATTATAATTTTATGTAGTTTAATAATTATAAGTTTATCTCAGCAAAGCAAAATCTTAGAAATGATAGACTAGGACAGATTATAGCATACAATATCTGCTTCATGAATTAAAATGTTTAGTAGACATTATTTTTTCTTTGACAATATCAATGAAGCAATTAAATAAAAACAGGGAATAAAAACACATAAGGTAGCAAACTGATAAACTAAGAGTGTATTATTGCAACCAGAGAGAGATCTACTCTCCTGTCAGTTTATATACTTCCAATTACAGGGTTTTTCTTTACTCCTCCCCCTCCAACATTACACTGCTGCCAGAAAGACAGAGCATTGTAAGGAATGGAGCAGGATTTGAAATCAGAATTCAGTCTCCATCACTTGCTTTCTATGATAAATGATCCATTTACTCAATGTTGTGGCTGTGCTCTGACACAACTAAATATATATTCACAGGATGGGTAAAAATATTAATCATAATGTTTGAAAAGAGTTGACATATCATTGGTAGTTCAAAAATGAATTTATTTCCAAAATGCTTCCAATAGAAAATAATTAAAAGAATATTAAACTGCTACTTCAAAGCCCACTTGAAAAATTTAATTTAAATATTTCCTGTGTTTGTAATTTGACTTCAGAAGTTATTTTTTCTTTTTTTCTTGTTTAACAATTTAATTATTTGTCCTTTTGTCTGGTAGCCTATAGAAATAGTTATTTATTTTCAGAGTTTTTAATCAAACAGGGGAGATGTTATGGGTGGAGGGAGGTTTGTTTGTTTCATTGTCATGTACATGCTCATTGCCTCAAACTGTAAGCCCTTCAATTTAGGAATATTTGATTTAGTTGTTACCTTGATCATAATTCCAAAATTTATTCCTCTTTGTAGTTTCTTATTTTTCTATTTCTGCAGGTTGGATAACTTTGGTATCTTCTTAAGTCTTTCAGTTAGCCTTGAGTTGATGTTAATAGCTTTCTTACTTTAACAAAACTTAAAATTTGGTGTTCCAATTCTCTCTAATTCATCTTCTCTGTTTTAGTAACCCATAATAAGTGAATTTACATTTTTAATTTGTTTGAAATTAAACATATGCATTTTAAATAAATTTCTTCATTTATGTAGCATAAAAAAATAGCTAATACATCTTATAAGTGATTGTGAACATGTTTCCATTTCTTCAATTCTAATTATTTCCAAACTTCTGTTGATATCTCCTTTCACCTTTTGCTGTTATCATTATTAAATTGGCCTGGAATGAATACCCTATCTTGTTTAACTTTTTTAAAAATATATTTTTGCTTTTGTTTTGTATTTTTAATTTTGATTCTTGGATTTATGATATTAATTTTGATAAGTGCATTAGAGGAAGACACTGGTACTAGTATAAAAAATTTATTGTGTATATAATTTATACACTTTTACATATTATTACTTCCCTTACTTCCATATAGCATTGAAGAAAAGACTAGATCAGAAGTGGGGATGTACTAATTTCTTAGGAATATCTTTTATGGTTTCACAATAAAGGAAAACACTGTGTGTGTTTGGTTTAAAATGAGTGATTTGATTAAGGTGACATGAGGATGCAATATTAAAAGTCTTTGAGAAAGTTAATCAGCGTAAATTTAGACAGGAAACAATGTAATAAGTTAGAGGATAATATGAATTAAAAAGGACACTTTCTTCTTTCATTTTACTTTGATTCAACAAACCTTCCTTCTACTTCGAGAGAAATGCAGTCTTTATGGAGTGATCAAAAGCTTGTTTCACTTGCTTGTTCCTCACTGTGTAAATGAAGGGGTTTAACATGGGAGTGACAGAAGCAGTGAGCATGGAAACTCCTTTATTAATGGCCACCTCTTCCTTTGCTGAAGGCTTGACATAGATAAAGATGTAGCATCCATAGTTGATGGAGACCACGATCATGTGAGATGAGCAGCTAGAAAGAGTCTTTTTTCTTTGCTGAACAGAATTGTCCAGATGATGTAAGTGTAGGACAGAACCACACATGCCAGGGTGATAATGAGGGCAATGACAGCCATCAGTATAACCGTCTGTTCTATTAGCCATGTATCTGTGCATAAGACCTTTAGGAAGGGGCCTGCATCACAGCTAAAATGATCAATGGCATTGGAGTCACAGATTCCAGCTGGAGGCCAAAGCTAAGGGGTGGGAGAATGATCATCAAACCAGCCACACAACAACAGGTGACTAATATAATACAGACCCTGTTGCTCATGATGGTAATGTAATGAAGGGGTTTACAGATGGCCACGTAGTGTCATAGGACATTGCAGCCAGAAGAAAAAAATCTGTTGCTCCAACAAGAATAACGAAAAATAATTGAGTTGCAAAACTACTTTAGATGATAGCATTGTGCCCAGTTGATATACTGTACAGGAATCTAGGAATATACACAGTAGTGAATGAGACTTCTGAGAAGCAGAAGTTTCTGAAGGAAAAGGACATAGGGGTTTTAAGGTGGAAATCCAGCATTGTGACAGCAATAATAGTCAGGATTCCTGTTACACTCAACATGTAAGTGAGGAATATAAAGATAAAAAGGAGAACTTGCAGTTGTGGGTTATCTGTCAGTCCCAGCAGGATGAAGGTAGTTATTGCTGTGTAGTTTCTCATCACTGACTTTTCACATCCATACCTAATCTTTGCATAAAAAATAAAAAAACCCAAAGAACATTGATGAGGAGGTAGGTATTCAAAATCTCTAGCAGAAGGCCCTGTATATAAAAGACAAACAAACTGGCATACATGTACTTTTTCTCCCTACAGCATAATCAGCCTTGCTACCCTTCCAGTAGCCTTCTGGAATTTTACTGTTTTGTGGGCAATGCAGATTATTTTAAGTATTTATGTTATTGTAAAGTAATGTAGCTTTTCTAAAATCATTCTTTGCCCCACAGAATTTACAATGGTGTTTAACATTTACAAGTCATTACATCCATTAGATTTGCACATGGGTTAGAGAAAAGATGAGTAGTTAAAAGTGATTTTTTTTTTGTCCCAGACAAACTCTGGATATAGGGTATATGCAGGTAATTAAGAACATAAATTCTATTAAATTCTCCTCCACTGTTAATACCAAAGGATTGCCTAAAGAGTAAGATTCTTTTGTCCTGGAAGACAAACCAACAATGACAACAACAAAAGAAAACACTGGATCCTGAACCTTCCCGTTGTCTCTTTATGCTTCTCTACTTGCATTCCTTATTGCTTATTCCCAACATGTACAGACAATTTATTATACAAGTATTTTACATATGGTGTCAGAAAATGTGTTCAAGATATTTAAAACAGGGAATATCCTCATATGCTTTCATGTTAGGTTTCAGTTAATAAATGGAAATTTCAATTAATTTCAGTTAATTAACTGTGTTTCTTTTTCCCTCAAACCACTGAAATTAAAACTACATTTAATTATCACTGAATATATTCAGCGAAGCTGTGCCTTTTTCATTATGTTTTTAATACCATTGATAATATACTAGTGTCTCCACTTTCTCATCTTATCACTTATCTTTTCATCTGTAAGCTTGTTCTCACTTTCAAATGTTGCTGCTTTCTCAACATCTACAAGGACTTCACTATTGTTGAAACCAATGGCAGATTTTAATTTTTATCATGCCTGCATCCCCACATTTTTTCCTTTAAATTTAGTCATTCTTCAAATGGTTTCCCTGCCATCACTGTGATATCCTCCAAACTCTAGATCTCTCTTTTCACCACTCTACACAGTCTCTTCTTTCTCTGCCCATCCATGAAATATTGGTATTTCCCAATATTTTATCTTCAGAGCTTCCCTTCTTGTTTTCTGCTTTTGTTCTTCTTACTCTATACCCTGTAGGGGTGATTTCACTCAGTCAAATTTTTAGATCATCATTTATATAACCAAATACTAAGCACAGATATTTTCCCCAGGAAAACATGGCTCAATGTACAGACCCCTCACAGACCACATTCTGAAAATGGAAACTTGCCCCCCTCTGAGACTTCTCCTCTTCCAGGATTAACTATTTCTTGATTAAGATTAATCTCTTCTGCATGACATGCAAGATTCTTCATGGACAGGACTTCTTCTGATTGGCATACCTCATCCCTTGCAATTTCCTGACCTTTCACCCCCATACTTTAAATTGCACTAAAACTGTCTATTTACAGTTCTTCATATATATACTACATTCTGACCCCTCTGCACAGGCTAATCCTCCCACCCTCCTTTGACTGACTAATGCCTGTTAGTCCTTCAGGATTCTGAAGTATCAAGTATTTGGAGAGGTTTTTCTTTACCCACCCACTCTATATGAGATTATGCTCCTTCCTGTGTCTTGTTACAAGCACTTATTCCTTACCATATCTTGGAATTGATTACATTGTATTGTAAATCTGCAGTATACTTATATCTCTCCTCCACATTTCTGTAAACCCCACAAGTAGACGATATGCATTTTACATCCTTATATTTCCTGTCTGGCATGAATAGGGTGCTTAGTAAATGTAAGCGGAGGAAATGGAACAGAGTTGTTTGTAGACTTAGACTAAACTGTATTCTTTAATGATTGTTCAGGTCAATAGGTTCAAAGTTCTTATTTGCATGTCAGTTTCAAAGTGCACTGTCATTTCAAGTAGGTTCTTACAGAAAAGGCCTGAACATTCCAAATTCTTAACTTTGTGAATATTCCTTTTCTAGTACTGTCTCTGTCTGTGACTAGCCATTTTCTTACCCTTAATATTATAATTTCCCACCTGCCGTTGTTGTTGTTTGGTTGTTTTTATTAATCTCTCTCTTTCACCTCTTGCTTGTCTTTAGGATTTTTTCCCCTTTGTCCAAGATTTGATACCCATATACCATTTTCTAGAGTCTACAGTTTTTGTTTTTTTTTTTTTAATTTTCTGCTCTCCTTTCATTTCCAAAGTTGAAACTACCTACATTGTTTTTAAAGATTGATCCTGCTCCTAAAAGAGTCTCTGGAGTGTGGCATGTTTTCTCCATTTTCCCCACCCCAGACCCTAACATCCTGCCTCTGATAACAAATATCAATGTTCTCTTTTGAGGCATTAATTTGTGTAGTTTTATTAAAATCTGCAGGGATACTTATAGATAATATTTACGGAGCCACTCCAGAAGATCAAGAATATTCTAATATTTTAGGATCATTTGGTCATTAGGGTCACTAGACAATAAACCATAAGAGGGACTTTGTTCTGGTATCTGTTAGGTCCTTGTTGCTACTGACACTGTGCCTGCATGCCAATGATTTTTAAACGAATGATTTAATGTACCTTATATACAGTGTCTACATCAATTTATATTTTAAGCTTTTAAAAAGGGGAGAAGTTTGCACATGATGTTGAAAGACTCAGACTGCAACATCAGAAAGATTAGAATGGCTGCCAAATCCTGTGTCTGTACAGAAGATAGAATCTTTTTCTTCTTTGTTTAAATAATTTAGATCCTTATCTGGATCCTTAAGTCCATTTCTCTCACATCTGCTCTCCTAGACCAACATAATTTGAAACTAATTAATTAAGTAGCCTTTTCATACTCATAGTATTAATTCTACCCTTTTCTTTATGCACATACTAGAAGGGCCACTTATTTGTCCAGTTCTCTCTGCTATCCAAAATCAACTTCAGTGAATACTATTTTTTGGAGAAACAAATGCATAAGCATAAAGACAAATCAATAAAGTTAACTTTCATAAGGCAAAATTAATGTCACCCCTTTTTTATGACCTTGGACTGTTATAAAGTCACTAAAATAACTGCATTATTCAACTTTTATTGCCTTGTCTGTAGTACTCCTCTTTCCTCCATCTCCTTGTCTGCCAATCTACCGCAAATAGAAAACATACTAAAATGTTTTGTGACCCAATGCTTTTTTTTTTCCATGCATGTCTTTATTTTATTACTCATCTATCCATACACTGGATAAAGGGGCATCAGTCACAATTTTTACAATCACACTGTCACAAAATGAAAGCTATAGAGTTATACAATCGTTATCAAAGATTAAGGCTACTGGGTCATAGTTCAACAACTTCAGGTATTTCCTTCTGGCTGTTCAAATATATTACAAAACTAAAAAGAAATAACTATATGAGGAGTCAGTAGTCATAATCATTTGTTAAATCCTAACTTCTTAGTTACAACTCCTCACTCTCATCTGATCATTCTCTCAATCTTCAGGGATATGTGGGCAATGACCATTCTAACTTCTTCATGATGAAAAGAGGTATCAACATTGTGGGGTAGAGAAATGAAACTGGTTGATGTTCTTAGAGAAACTGCTACCTCTGGGTTTCAGGGCTTATCTGGCATAGGAGCTATCTGGAGGTTTTAAGTTTCTGAAAAAATTAATTTAACTGGTAAAACTTTTATAGAGTGTTAGATAGAGCCCGGGGTATTCTTTAGGGTTTTCAGGAATACCCTGTTGGTTGGGGCTTGGCATACTGTGGCAACTTGCGTTATCTGGCTGAAGCTTGCATATGAGTAACCTCCAGAATGACCTCTTAACTCTATTTGAAATCTCTCAGCCACTGAAACTTTATTTTGTTTCATTTTTCTCCCTATTAGTCAAGAAAACATTCTCAATCCCACTATGGCAGGGCCAGGCTCATCCCTGGGAGTCATGTCAAATATTTCCAGGGAGACTTACACCCCTTGAAGTCATGTCCCACATAGTGGGGACTTTAGTGAGTTTATTTGCAAAGGTTAACCCAGTACCTTTGAGGTATGAAACACAATCTTACAGTAGCCTTGGATGGCTCCCTCTTACAGCAAAAAGCAAAAGGACAAGTTTAAAAATCATTTCTTCACTGGTGTGCTAGTTTGGATATATTATATCCCACCAAAAGCCATATCCTTTAATGCAATCTTGTAGGGGCAGACGTATTAGTGTTCATTAGGTTGGGACCTATTGATTAAGTGTTTCCCTGGAGATGTGACTCAATCAACTGTGGGCAAGAATTTGATTGGATAATTTCCATGGAGATATTACCCCACCCATTTAGGGTGGGTCTTAATTAAATCACTGGAGCCATATAAAAGAGCTGACAAACAGAAGGAACTCAGAGCTGCAGCTTAGACAGACATTTTGGAGATGGCCATTGAAAGCAAACTATTGCTGACATTTTGGAGATACTAGCCCAGAGATTGCCCCAAGAAGCTGATGCAGAGATATTTTGGAGAATACCATTTTGAAACACAGCCTGGGAGCAAGCAGATGCCAGCCACATGCCTTTCCAGCTAACAGAGGTTTTCTGGTCGCCATCAGCCATCCTTCAGTGAAGGTATCCTATTGTGGATGCATTACTTTGGACACTTCATAGCCTTAAGATTGTAACTTTCTAACCAAATAAACCCCCTTTTATAAAAGCCAATCCATTTTTGGTATTTTGCATTCTGGCAGCGTTAGCAAATTGGAACAATGGTGATTCAGCTACTCCCCAGAAGGTGTGATTAATGGTTAAAATTCTTTGATGTATTGGAAACTATAGGAGTTTGGAATCAGATACACTCATAAAAGAATTCTGACTGCACAGCTTACTAACAACCAAAGTTGCAGAAAGGTGACTCTTATCCTGATATTTTCTAAGACAAATAAACAAACAACAATAACTTGCAGAGTTGCTGGGAGTTTTAGAAATGATATATAAAAAAACCATAATAATAACAAAATAAATTGTAAATTTTATCATTATTAACAGACTGTGGCACCTTCTGCCAAATAGCATTCTATCCTATCCCCACGGTCACTGACAGAAGCCATATTCTTGTGACCAGAGTATTGGTGAATCACAAAAACAATTAGCAGCATAATGATACTGTTCAGAAAGAAGACTAAAATACTGAGTGTCTTAAAAACAAAATTTGCCTACTTAATGATTTGGCCTTTAGTCTGCTGTTTATACTTTTTGTACTTTCTAACAAGGTCCATTGCCCAAACCTTAAATTTAACCAGCCTCTCTCCTCTTTTTCTCTCTTCAATATATGATCACTTTTAATCCCCTTTTTACTTTCCTTATGTTATTGAAAGGGAAATATGTCTTCCATTCTTTTGGAAGGCAGGAATTCCCCACCCCCCTTCTACTTTAATTGGGTCTTTCCCTCTCAGAAACCTTTCCACAAATGCAAAGTAGGCAAAATTGCAACAAATGTGAAATTTTCTTTTGATACTCAACAGTCTTTGCTCTCCATTCTCTCCCCCTCAGATCCCACAAATGAAGGATAAATAAAATATCATCTGACTTATTTTCCCTGCTTTATGGTTCTTAGTTTCTTGATGTGACCATTAAATGTATTTTTCAGCAAAAGGGAAACACTCTATATTTCTATTCATGGAAAAATAACTGCTTTAGTCTTCAAACTACATTACTTATTTATAATGGTGTGCTGGTTTGAATCCATTATGTTCCCCAGAAAAGGCCATGTCCTTTTAAACCATTCTTGGTGGTGAAGATCTATTGTGTGTGGGACCTTTTGATTAGGTTATTTCATTTGAGGTTTGACACAGCCTATTTGAGGTGGGTCTTGATCCTTTACTGAAGTCATTTATGAGGTAATAAAAGACAGAAAATCTGAGAGAGCTTAGACAGAGAGAATTTCCTGGAGATGCCAAGTGAGAATCCACATACTCAGAGAGAAAGCCACTGGAATCAGAAACTGAAAGCATTGAAACCCAGGAGCAAAGGACCAGCAGATGCTGGCCATGTGCCTTGCTATCTGGCAGAGGAACCCCAGATGCCAGCTAGATTTGTACAGATTTTGGTACAAGAAGAGCGGGGTGCTGCAATTTGCAAATATCAAAAATGCTAGAGTGGCTTTAAAAATGGATAAGGGGAAGATTCTGGAAGAATTGTGAAGAGCCTGATAGAAAAGGCCTAGATTGCTTTGAAGAGACTATTGTGGAAATGTGGACACTAAAAGTACTTCCAGTGAAGGCTTAGAAATGAATGTATTACAAACTGGAAGGAAAGCAATCCTTGCTTTAAAGTGGCAGAGAATTTGGCAAAATTGAGTACTGGTGTTGGATGGAAGGCAGATTTTGAAAGTGTTGAGCTTGGATATCTAGCTGAGGAAATGTGGAAAATGCAGCCTGGCTTCTTGCAGCTTATAGTAAAATGTGAGAGGGAAGGGATAAGCTGAGAACTGAACTCTTGGGTACAAAGAAACCAGAAGTTGATGATTTAGAAAAGTCTGGGCTTCCAGAAAGTGTGACCCCAAAGTCTTGTGCCCCATGAGAGGACTTAACCAAACATGGAAATAGTCATTTCAAAATGAGCCAGACTTGGAGATGGAGTTATCCAGGAAGGATCTGTGAAAAGGCTTATTGTCTTATTGTTGGGACCCTGTGTGCTGCAAGCTAAACCCACAAGTTTGTTGCTGGATCCATACAAATGGAACCACTGCCAGCCTGGACTAAAAGGGACAGAAAGGGACAGATTGAAGGAAAAATGACTTCAAAGGCAAAACCATGAAAGCTGAATTCTGGAGCCAAGAAACCTCGGGCCAGAAGAGCAGACCCACCCATGCACCTGGAGAGGGTGAGTTTGCCCCAGAATTTGTGGAGGGTGGGCCTTCCTCCCCTTTGTTTGGGAAGAGAATTAACACCCCAGGGCTCTCAGATACCTGGGTAATTGAGGGGACCTTGGCCACCCATTGTTCAGGAAGAATGCTGCCACCCCAAGCCTCAGATAGGGTGGAGCACGTACCCTGGGACCTGGGGAGATCCTGGCCTCCACCACAATGTTCTAAGGGGGTTGAGAGAGTGCCCCAGAGATGGCAGAGTGTCCAGGTGCCACTCTGATGATTAAAGTTGGTGGTACTGAAAACATGGTGATCTCCCCAGTGCCTGGAGATGTTGGAACCCTCACCCCACTGTTTGGAGAGAGCAGGGCCACTGTGTAAGCCCTTGGAGAGGGTGGGGCTGCTGCTGTCTCAAGTTCTGAGTATAAAACATCATTCTATAGATGACTTTCAGACGTTGAAATGTGATGAAGTCTGCTCTGCAGGTTTTTGGAACTGTTTGGGACCTGTGACCCCTGTTTTCCTTCCAATTTCTCCCTATGGAAATGGGAACATTTATCCTATGACTGTTGTTTCATACATTTGCAATACAGTTAGATTCCCTTGTCAGAGTCTTTTGCTTTCATAGAAACTCCAATCTCCTAAATTGTTTCTCAAAATTTTCATAATTAAAGATTAACTCTTTGTGCTATCAAGTTTTAAGGGAATTGATAAATGCTTAATACCATGTATCCACCACTACAGTATCATACAGAACAGTTTTGCTCTCAAAATTCCCTATTCTTCACCTATACATCCCTATCTCCTCCTACAGAGCCCTGGCAAGCACTCATCTTTTTACTGTCTCTATAGTTTTCCCTTTTGCAGACTGGGATCATATAGTATGTAGCCTTCTGGATTGAATTCTTTCATTTAGCAATATGCATCTAGGTTTCCTCCATGTCTTTTTGTGGCTTGATTGTCCATATCTTTTTATCATTTTCTTTATCCATTCATCTATTGGAGGACCTTGGTGTTTTTAGTTTTGGGAGATTTTGAATAAATTTCTATTGAATTTTGCATAAAACTTTTTGTGTGGACATAAAATTTTAATTCAAATGGGTAAACATAAAGGAGCATCATTGCTGAATCATACGACAATTATGTTTAACTTTATAGAAACCTGCCAAAATGTCTTCCGAAGTGACTGTACCATTTTTGCACTTCCACAAGCAAACAGTGAAAGTTGCTGTTGCTCTGCATTCTTGCTATCATTCATTCAGTCAGTTTTCTTGATCGTAGTCATTTGAATAGGTTTGCACTGTCATCTCATTGTTGTAATAATTTTTAATTTCCTAGTGAATAATGATATTGAGCATTTTTGATATGCTTGTTTTCCACCTACTTCTTGATGAAGTGTCTGTTGATACTTTTGCCTATTTTTTAATTGAGTTGTTTGTTTTCTTATTATTGAGTTTTAAGTATTTTTGTATATTTTGGATCCCATGCCTTTATTAGATATTTGTTTTGAAACTATTTTTCCCAGTCTGTGTCTTGTCTTTTCATTCCCTTATCAGTGTCAATAATTCAGAATCAATATTTCTTCTATGGGTTTCCATATGGTCTTGTATCTAAAAGCTCATAGCCACACCCAATATCTCCTAGATTTTCTATTATGTTATCTCATTTTATACAAGTCTTATGGTTTTGTGTTTTATATTTAGATCTATGATCCATTTTGAGAATTTTTTTATGAACAGTTTAAGGTCAGTGTCTAGGTACAGTTTTTACATATGGAAATAAAATTGGTCCAGACACATTTTTTTGAAAACACTGTCCTTTCCCCCACTGACTTGCTCCTTTTATTGAATTACTCCTTTTATTGTCAAAGAGCAGTTGACTTTATTTGTGTGGTTCTATTTTTGGACTCTCCAATCTGTTCCATTGATCCATGTATGTATTATTTCTCCCACATATGCTTTCTCAATGACCAACACTTCAAAGTAACTCTTGAAGTCAAATAGTGTCACTCCTCCAACTTAATTCTTCTTCTTCAGTATTGCATGGCATATTCTGTCTTTTGCCTTTCTGTATAAACTTTAGAATCAATTTATCAATATCTGCCAAATAGCTTTCTGGGACTTTGATGATTGGGTTTGTATTGACTATCTAGATTAATTGAGATACACATCTTTACAGTACTGAATCTTCTGATCCATGGACATGGACTATATTTCCATTTGTTTGATCTCTTTCATCAAGGTTTTGTAGTTTTCTGAATATAAATCTTGTGAATATGTTTTTAGATTTATAACAATATGTCCATCTTAATTTTGGTGCATATTTAAACGGTATTGTGTGTTTTCATTTCAAATTGCATGTTCAAAGTCGGTATATAGTAAATCAATTTATTTTTGCATATTTATCTGTGTCCTACACCCTTACTATGCTCAATTTTTAGTTTGGGATTTTAAAATAATTTTTTTTAGAATTTTCTAACATAGTAGATCATGAAATTGGTTAAGAAAGTTTTATTTACTACTCCATAATATATATAACTTTTCTTTTCCTATCTTTTCTTATTGTACTGAGAAGTACAGTGTTGAATAGGAATGGTGAAAGGGAACATTTTTGTTTTGTTCCCCTTCTTGTAGCAGAACCATCTAAGTGCTCACAATGAAGTATCATGTAAGCTATATGTTTTTTTGCAGAAGTTCTCTAAAAAGATGAGGAATTTTACCTCTATTCCTACTTTGCTGATATTTTTTTCCATGAATGGCATTGGGTTTTGTCAAATGCTTTTTCTGTATTAATTGATATGATTATATGATTTTTCTTTAACCTGGTTTGCTAATGCTACCATTATGCGAAATACCAGAAATGGATTTGTGTTTATAAAGGGGGTTTGTTTGGTTACAAATTTACACTTTTAAGCCATAAAAGTGTCCAAGCTAAGCTGTCAACAATAGGGTTCCTTCACAGAAGAATGACCAATGGCATCTGGAACACCTCTGTTGTCTGGGAAGGCATGTGGCTGGCATCTTCTTCCTTTGTTCCCAGGTTGTGTTTCTTCCAGGGTGTTTCTCTCAGTGGCATCTGGGGGTATTCTCTTAGTTTCTCCCAGTCAAACTCTGGAGTAACAAAAGTCTGTTTTTAATGGCTACCTTCAAAATGTCTCTGTTGGCTGCAGCAGGGCTCCACAACTCCAAACATGTCTGAGCATCAGCATCAGCAAGCATCTGGGCCTGTGTGGCTATTTTTTAAAGTACTCCAGTGATTAAATCAAAGACCCATGCTGAATGGGTGGGGCCACATTTCCATGGAAACATTCAATCAAGAGGTCACACCTTAATCAAAGGTGTCATTCACAGTTGGGTGGGTCACATCTCCATGGAAACAGCCTAATCCAAAGATTCCAACCTAATCAACACTCATACGTCTTCCTCCACAAGACTGCATTAAAGAATGTGTTGTTTTGGGGGACATAATACATCCAAACTGGCACACCATTGATGTAGAAGACTACAATGAATGATTTTTGAATATTGAATCAATTTGCATTACTGGAAGAAATCTCACCAGCCATCATTTGTAATTCACATTGCTAGATTTGATTTGCTAACATCTGATTGAGCACTTTGCATCTATGTTTGAGAGAGATATTGCTGAATATATCTGAGATCACTAATGATTTTTTTTTTGATATTCAAGTACTTTATAAAGTAATATCATTCCTTTCTTGATCTTTGTTTCCACAGTTCTTCCATTAGTTATATTACTCTCTGATTCCCTGAAATGAATTCCTTACTACTTAAAATATCTATAGTATTTTCTATTTTCCTTACATGATCCTATATGAAACAGTGATATTTTTAACAGGTATAATGCTGCTTTAAGCCAGATATTAAATTTCAAAGAACCAAACTAAGTTATTGATATTGAGCAATGAGAAAAATGGAAGTTTTGAGAAATATTTCAAAGTAGAACCAAGAGGATTTGATAAATGATTTGATATAAGAATAGGGAAAGAATCTGTAAGAGATGAATTCCAGGATTCCAGTTTGGCAAATCAATAAAGAGGATATCCATCAAATTGGTAGGAGGGAGAAGATGATTTTTCAGTTTTTGAACCCTGATTTTGATGTGATGTGCAGTCACATATGCATATGGTAATGTGCATGGGCTAATTGTAATGGCAGTTCCTGACATGGTTGTACTTCTATATATCAGAAACAATCTATTAGAAAATTAAATTTTATAAAATAAGCTATTAAAAATTATAAAGGTACAATTTTAATAAGCTTAAAATAGTCACAAAATACATATACTGAAAAACATTTAATATTTGTAAGATACATTAAGGACCCAAAAAATGGAAAGTAATTGGAACAATTCATGTACAAGAATTGGAAGAATGAAAATATGAAGAGGTACTTCATAAATCCATTTATAGATATGGTGAAACATTACTCAAATACTGGTATTTTGACAAACTTTTTTAAGACTATTATGAAGTAAATGCATATGCATATCATGTAAATGCAGTAAATGCATATCAAAAACAAAGATTTTAATAATAAAGTTTGAAATGAAGAAGCACAGGGAAATCACATAAATTAATAGACAGACATGAACAGCCTGAAATCATCTAAGAAACACCAGTTAGAAAAATTATCACAGTACAAATCTAAATACCTACAAGTAAATTAAATAATATTTGTGCAAAACTGTATGAAAATTAATACACATTTGAAGTACATTTAAGTAAACCTGAATAAAAGTGGAATTACACAATGTTAGCATATATATAGAAATACTCACGTTGCAAGAGTCAATTTCCCCCACATAAACTCAAAAAATTAGTGTTTACAAATAAAATACCTAATTTTCAATTTCTAGTCAGAGATGTAGAGAGACAGAAAGAGCATAATAGCATCAAGAAGAAAAAAACATCCTAGACAAACTGCAAAATCATGACTTATCTCAGAACCATCTGAGATCAGAGGACAAAGGCCAGTCAGCCAATTTGAAATCTAGGGAGAGACAGTTGCCTGCAGGGAGAAACAGGAACTGAGCATTTGTTTATCTGGATTCAATAAAAGGATACTGCTAGAAATTTGTAAAGCATTACTGAAAGTCAAGTGTAGGTAGTGCAATAATGTGAAGCTCCATGGGCCGTATACATGAGGGATTTCACACCCATTACCAGGTTTTCCCCCAAGGAACTCCCTCAGTAGCTCATAGGGAACAGAGAGAAGAAAACTGAGAAACTAAGCTTCCTGTGTGGTGCTGGCCGGGAAAGCAAAGAGCAGCTACTGCCCAGATTCTTCCCAGACCTATTCCTGTCCCTCCTATACAAAACACAGGATTAGTTTTTATGGGGAAGGCCAGCAAACCTGTAACCTAAAGATACTGGTGGAAATAAATTTAAGCAGTGGGAGGGGGCAAGTAAAAAGCTATACCCCTGGGTATGCATTTGGATATATTCTAGGCCTAGTTCTAGATCTGAAAGAGGAGCAAGTGTGCTTGCTAAGGTCACATCTCCCAGACAAAGTTCACTGTGAAAGTCTAAAATTCAGGTTTAATCAAAACACCAGAGAACTCCATCTTCCTACTCCCACCACCACTGTAAGAAGTAGTAAGGAAAAATAGCAGATGGGGGAGCTGGAAGAGACAGATTATCTCTAGGAAGCAGAAAATTTAAAAAAAAGTCAAATTAGCCAACACCTTAACTATAAGGTTTTAGAGTAATTTGATGTCTGTGGGGAACTGATGGTAACCATAGCAACAACAGGTTCCGAAATCTTTCAAACTATTAACTAGTTTAATGAAAACACCCACATTAAAGGTTGAATGGGAAGAAAAGTATACTCATCTTTAAGCATAAATATATTTGTCATTTTATGTACTGCCCTACACAGCATGTCTGGCTTTCATAAAATAATTATGAGGCAATGAAAATGGGAAGAAAAACACAGTCTGAAGACAAAAATGATCATCAGGATAAGATTCTGATATGACACAGATTTGGATTTAGAGACAGAATTTAAAGTTATCATGTTTGTCAATATTTGAAGTTGTATGTACCCCACGTCCTTAAATTTAATCCATTCCTCTGGGTCTGACCCTATTTTAAGTAGGACCTTTTGATGAGGCTACTTTAGGGAAGACCTCAATCAGGATGGATCTTAATCCTATTATTGAAGTCCTTTATAAAAGAATGAAATTAAGACAGAGAAAAAAAAAAGCCATATGAAGGAAGACACTGAAACGAACTCAGAAGAGAAGGAAGAGACCAAGAGGCACCATCGTGTACCTTGCCAGCAACAACCCCAGAAAGCCATAGTCTTAGGGAGAAAACATCATCCTGATGCCTTCATTTGGACATTTTCCCAGCCTCAAACATGAAAGCTAATAAATTGTAATGATTTAATCAGATCCATTTCATAGAATTTGCTTTGAGAGCTGAGAAAACTAAAACCAGGAGTGATGGGTGCTGCTATTGCAAATGCCAAAAATGTGGAAATGGTTAATGCATAGAGGTTAGAAGAATTGAGAAGTGTTTGATAGAAAAAGCCTGGATTGCTTTGAAGATACTGTTGGCAGAAATATGCTAAAGGTACTTCCAATGATGCCTTAGCAGGAAATGATGAAGGTGGTGTTGGAAACTGGGGGAAAAATGATCTCTGCTTTAAAGTTGCAGAAAACTTGGCAAATTTGAGTTCTGATGTCAGATGTAAGGCAGAACTTGAGAGTGATAAACTTGCATATTTAACTGAGATTTCCAAGCTAAGTGTGGGAAGTAACAGCCTAGTTTCTCCTTGCAGCTTTATAATAAATGTGAGAGGAAAGGAACAAACTGAGAACTGAACTCCTAGGCATAAATAAACTGGAAATTGATGGTTAGGAAAATACTGAGTTTCTGGAACTGAGTTCCCAGAGAAGAGTTCTCCATGTGAGGGTTGGTGACTGAACATAGAAACAGTCAGCAATGTTCATGGAAGCTAGGACTAGAAAGCAGTTATCCAGGAAAGATCTGTGGAAAGTTCTTTTGTCTGACAGTTTGGACCAACAAGGTTTTTTTTTTGTGTAATTTGTATGAATATAACCCACTGCCATTCTGGACTAAAAGGAACAGAGAAGGGACAAATTGAAGGAAAAATCACTTCAAAGGCAGAACCATGGAAGCTGAGGCCGTTAGGTTCAGAGCCATTCAAGAATCCACACAATGCAGCAAGTTAAAGTTTAAGTATAAAGTTGAAGATTTATTAGAGAAAGAAAGCAAGTGGGAGCCAGCAGAAGAGAAGAAAAAGATAATGGCTCCTGTCTCTATCTGAGAGCAGTATTTTTTTAATAAAAAAAGGACCCACATTGGGGTAGGGTGTCCGCTGTGATGTTCTGTGCCTCGATTGGGTAAGCGCCTATCTAGTTTTGGGCTGATTGGTTGGTATAATTCTGAGACGATATTCTTTTTAAGAAAGCAGCTGCATTATCTAACTAGGGAAAGCAGGCCTTTTTTGGTTGTTTATTTTATGGATATATCTGACCTTGCCTTACCCACCTTTGAGGTGCCACTGTGGCTGGAACAGATTTGAACAGCTTTGAACAGCCTTCATTCTTCAGTTTATGGGGCACCTGTTTTTTGTGAGATAAGCTGTGAGGCCCCTGGGTTAGAAACTCCTTCTACGTGTTAGTTTCTTCTTCTGGGATCTAACAGAGGCCTGCACAAAAGATACCTTCTCTGTCCAAGAAAGCAGGCCCACCCATGTGTGTGGTTAGAATGAGTTTTCCCAGAGGCTTGGAGAGGGTGGGCCTTCCAGCTCATTGTTCAGGAAAGACTGTTGCCACCCTACTGTTGGGAGTGGGTAGAGCCTATGCTCTGGGAATTCTGGAGACTCTAGTCACCACTCCAGTGCTTGGAGAGGTAGAGTCTCCACTGGAGAGGTCAAGAAAAGCAGGGCCAGAGTGCCCTGTGAGTGGTGCGCATGATAAATTCGTGAGTGTTGAGGGAGGCTTGGATTGTCATTGTTGGGGTTTTACTGAGCTAGGTGAGTCTACGAGATTGGAGCCCTGTCACTGCCTTGTCTGCAGGTGCGATGGCGCTTCTTCCGAGCATGTGGGGGTTGTTGAGTTCCCTGGGAAAGTCGGGAGCGGAGGTCTGCTCCCGTTGTGGAAATCAACTCTGCTTTTCTCCCAGTTTTGCATGTACACCAAGATGGTTTTCATCCGCCTTGGGTGGTTATCCAAAGAAGCCTTTGACTTCCTAAGTTCACTTTTCTAAAGAACAGCTACCCATATTTAAAGCTTAGAACCCCGATGCAAAAAATTCAGAACTAATTAAGAAAATCACCCAGCTATGGAGAGAACTTCCTGATTCAGAGAAAAAAAAATATATGAAGATGCTTACAGGGCAGGCTGGCAAGCATACAAAGAAGAGATAAACCGAATTCAAGATCGGCTAACTCCAACACAGATCATACCTTTAGAAAAAGAAATCATGTAAAAACATTTAAAAAAGAAAGAATTAATTAAAGAGAGAGAGTTAACAATGCATGGAAAACCAAAAAGACCTTGATCAGTTTATAATATTTTATATCTAAAAGCTTGCAAGAAACTAAAGAAGGTTCATCACAGGCAAAACTGAAGACTGTAAATGAAAACTGGAAAAATCTATCTGGTTCTCAAAAGCAAGTATATATTCAGCTTGCTAAAAATGGTAAAATCCAATATGATAATGGAATGAAATCATGGGAAGAACAAATGATTGAAGTTGGTTGGAATGATCTTATACATTGCAAAATGAAATACCAAACAAAAGATGGACTGAGACGTCTTAAAATACAAGAATGAGCTATGTCCATAATGGATAGGCTCAAGAAACCCATTAGGTCTCAATACCTGAAATGTGTAAAATTGGATAAAATTGGAAACATTTTATACTTGACTCTTTTTTCTTTATCCCATGGACTTATGTCAATTGAATATATTTTGTATTAGTACCTTGCCTTAGAACACCCAAATAGATATATGTTTGGGTTAAATTTATTTTGTATTTAGGAAGTACTGAGGATAAAGATAATATATGCAAATGTAGCAATGAATCATTTTACCTTTTGATAAACTCAAATCAGACTGTGAACTTCTTGGATGAAGACTATGAAAAGATTATTCTTGTTTTCTTCTATTATAGAGACAGGAATCTTCTTTACAAAATTTTCCCAAGCTGTAGAACCAGTGTTCTATGATACAACTGCGTATTTTTTAAAAAAGCAGCAAGAACTCATGTAGGTAAAATTCCAATTCCCCCTTGGGCAAGATGGCGGCATAGAGAGGAGTGGAAGCTAAGTAGTCCCCTGGGAACAACTACAAAACACCAGAAACAAGTAGTAAATAATCCAGAATAACTGCAGGGGGACAAACAAGACTATCCACTCATCATACACCAACCTGAATTGGGAGGAATGCCTGAGAACACAGCATAAAATCTGCAAGTAAAACCTGCAGATCCAAGTCGTGAGACCCCCTCCCCCACAGCCCGAGTTTCAAAGCCTCGTGGTGCCAGAGAGAAGCTCTCTCCCAGCAAGCGAATATAGCTCAGCTGAGCTCCAACTGGGGTTTTAAGTAGCGAGTGTGAACTGCTCACTACAGGTACACATCCCCAAAAAACCGACAGAGGCTTTGGGTGATGACTGACCTGGGAGAGCCGGAGGGTCGCCTTGGACTGGGTCTGAAGGGGACTATCTGTTTCTTTTTTGGCTCAGTGGAGAGAGCCCCAGTCATTTTCAGTTTCCAGGGCTGTGACTCCGGGGAGGGTGAAGACAGCACAAGCAGAGAGTGAGACCATTGAAATGCTAATGACCTCCACCTGGGGGTCTGCCTTCTCTAGGAGGAAAGGGGTGGGGTCCTTTCCATTCAGAGCCAGACCCCAGAGCCTGGGGGAACAGGGCCATACCTCCTCACACCAGTCAAGAATTATAGGCTAACAGGCGTCACCTGCTGGGCAGAAAAGCACAGTGACCCAAGGCATCAAAGGGAGGAGCAATTTTCTAAGACACACCCGCAGGGAAACCAGATACTGAATATTTCTTCCTTCTGGGACCTGAGCCTGTTCTGGTCTGGGAAAACCTGATTTGGATAACTAAGGAAACCATGCCTAGACAACAGAAAATTACAACCTACACTAAGAAAAACAAAGTTATGGCCCAGTCAAAGGAACAAACGTACACTTCAACTGAGATACAGGAATTTAACCAACTAATGCTAAATCAATTCAAAAAGTTTAGAGAAGATATTGCAAAAGAGATAGAAGCTGTAAAGGAAGCACTGGGCATGTATATGGCAGAAATCAAAAGTTCAAAAAAACAACTAGTAGAATCTATGGAAATGAAAGGCACAACACAAGAGATGAAAGACACAATGGAGACATACAACAGCAGATCTCAAGAGGCAGAAGAAGATACTCAGGAACTGGAGAACAAAACACCTGAAAGCCTACACGCAAAGGAGCAGATGGAGAAAAGAATGAAAAAATATGAGCAACGTCTCCGGGAACTCAAGGATGAAACAAAGTACAATAATGTATGTATCATTGGTGTCCCAGAAGGAGAAGAGAAGGGAAAGGGGGCAGAAGCAATAATAGAGGAAATAATTAATGAAAATTTCTCATCTCTTATGAAAGACATAAAATTACAGATCCAAGAAGAGCAGCGTACTCCAAACAGAATAGATATGAATAGGCCTACGCCAAGACACTTAATAATCAGATTATCAAATGTCAAAGACAAAGAGAGAATCCTGAAAGCAGCAAGAGAAAAGCGATCCATTACATACAAAGGAAGCTTAATAAGACTATGTGCGGATCTCTCAGCAGAAACCATGGAGGCAAGAAGGAAGTGGTGTGATATATTTAAGATACTGAAAGAGAAAAACCGCCAACCAAGAATCCTGTATCCAGCAAAGCTGTCCTTCAAATATGAGGGAGAGCTCAAAATATTTTTTGACAAACAGACAATGAGGGACTTTGTGAACAAGACACCTGTCCTGCAGGAAATACTAAAGGGAGCACTACACGGTGATAGAAGACAGGAGTGTGTGGTTTGGAACACAATTTTGGGAGATGGTAGCACAACAATGTAAGTACACTGAACAAGGGTAACTATGAGTAAGGTTGAGAGAGGAAGGTGGGGAGCATGTGAGACACCACAAGAAAGGAGGAAAGAAAACAACTGGGACTGTGTAACTTGGTGAAATCTAGAGTATTCAACAATTGTGATAAAATGTACAAATATGTTCTTTTACGAGGGAGAACAAGCAAATGTCAACCTTGCAAGGTGTTAAAAATGGGGAGGCATTGGGGGAGGGATGCAATCAGCATAAACTAGAGACTGTAACTAATAGAATCTTGTATTATGCTTCCTTTAATGTAACAAAGGTGATATACCAAGGTGAATGCAGATAAGAGGGGGGGATGGGGGAGCCATGTTAGACACTTGACATTGGTGGTATTGTCTGATTCTTTATTCTACTTTGGTTTAAGGTTATTTTTCCTTTTGCTGCTTCCTAGCTGTCTTTTTTTTCCTCTTTCTTTTGCCTCTCTACCTTTTTTGACTCTCCCTCCTGCCTTGTGGAAGAAATGTAGATGCCCTTATATAGATAGTGGTGAAGGTGGTGAACACATAAATGTATGACCATGCAGAAAACCATCGATTATTTACTTGGGATGGAATGTATGGTGAGTGAACAAAACCATATTAAAAAAAAAATGGGTTGATGACAAAACCTTGAGGGCAATATACTGAGTGAAATAAGCCAAACACATTAGGACAATTATTGCAGGGTCTCACTGATAGGAACTAATTATAATATGTAAACTCATAGACATGAAATATAAGGTACCAAGATATAGGACAAGGTTTAAGAATGGGGAGTGGTTGCTTAGTATGAGCAGAATGTTCAACTAGGATGAACTTAAATGTTTGGAAATGAACAGGGGTGTTGGTAGCAAGATGTGAGAATAACTAACAGTGCCAAATGGTGTGTGAATGAGGTGGAAAGCGGAAGGTCAGAGTCATATATGTCACCAGAAGGAAAGTTGGAGGTCAAAAGATGGGAATGTATAAAACTGAATCCTATGGTGGGCAATGTCCATGATCAACTGTACAAATACTAGAAATTGCTTCCATGAACCAGAACAAATGTATGACAATACAATTAGAAGTTAACAATAGAGGGACATATAGGGAAGAACTATATACCTATTACAAACTATATACTACAGTTAGTAGTATTTCAACATTTTTTCATAAACAGTAACAAATGTACTATATCAATACTACGAGTCAACAATTGAGGGGGGTTGGTTCGGGATAGGGGAGGATTATAGTTTCCTTTTCTTTTTTTCTTTTTTCATCTTTCACTTTATTTCTTGTCTGGAGTAATGAAAAGTTTCTAATAATTGAACAAAAATTAAGTGTGATGGATGCACAGCTGTATGAGGGTACCCAGGGGTAAGTGATTGTACACTTTGGATCTTTGGATAATTGTATGGTATCTGAACAATCTCAATAAAAATGAAAAAAAAAAATTCCAATTCCTACATATAATTTTAAGAAGGAACTGAGAGTTTTATAAACTTTTCCCTCATTGTCTTTTTCCTAAAGTAAAATTTAAAAAATTAGGTACCAAATCAATGCATTTTGTTTTATATTGCATAGAATTAAAAAACTTCATCATTGTTTAATTTTACGTTTCCAAATTATATGTTTTAAGGTGAAAGATTGGTTTTATAAAGTCTTTCTTTTTTAATTATGGAATTAATTTTTTTTCTGAATTATTTTCTCACTGGCAGGTGAGTACATTTATCCAAAAAGTAGAGACCTTGTCTAAGTTTTAAAATGAGAGATTTAAAAACAAAAGTCTCTAAATTTTGAACCTGTTATTTCTAAACATTTTGCATGACATCTAAAGGCCTATTATATAATTGCACATAGTATCATTATTATTTTAGTATAATATAGTCACATAATTTACTGTTTTATTCATATATAGGAATATTTTAATCTCATGATGCTTATATTTCAGTCTTACAATTTTTACAGTATTAGAATTGGAGAAGATATTTAAGAATTAGCTATTGTATAAATCTTACTGTTTATTTTTAATTAATTTCCATATCTATTTCTTTCATTTTGAAACCATAATTTTCAATGTTCTGAATTTCACATATAATTTCAATATTTTCATTCTTACTATTAGCCTGAGCTATTTAAGTGATTATTTGCATACAAAAGAAGGTGTGTTATTATTTTTCGGACACCTCTTATTTATTTGAGAGCTGATAAAATCATGTTCTTTGATTCTTATATTCATGTTAATGGATATGAATAAACACTGCACTAATTATATATGCCTTCAACTGAATTTTATCATCTCACACCTCCTCTGTTATGTAATGAAATTTTAAAATGCATCATTTGTTCCTATTAACCATGTTTATAGAAACTTCCTTGGAGCAGATCACCCTCCCCAACACCTACACCTCTCCAACTTCCTGTTTATCAGGAGATGCATAATCTTAAGGGATATATAAATATTTCTGATGGAGCACAGTTGATGGAACAGTAATCTAGAGAGCTTAAAATATCCTATTTTAGCAGAAGATCATTGTTTCTCAGCTATTTTTCCCATACAGAGTCTGAATAGTAGATTGAATAGAATAAGGAATAAGAGTAAGGAGGAAACAAAATCCTTTCCAAAAAATAAAAATCATGAAGAACTGTTTTTAGGTCTCAAAATCAGGGCCAATGGGCCAATTCCATTCTTTAACTGTGCTTTAGATTAATTTATTTTCAGGTAGGTTTGATAGTGTGTCTAAAGCTTCCTGCCTGTTCTCTTAAAGCAAAGAGCAAGGCCTTTCTTTCTCTGTCCTTCCTCCCGCCCTCCTTCCTTCCTTTCCTCCTTCCTTCCTTCTTTCCTTCCTTCCATCCTTCCTTCTTTCCTTTCTTTCTTTCTTTCTATACATTCACACCTCAGAACTTGCTATGCTTGGAATGTGAAAAATAGATGAATATATGGACCTGGGAAAATTAGAGAACAGAAAAAGAATAAAGAAGGAAATAAGTTTGAATGTAAAAAACATTCAATAAAAAAGAATTTTTAAATAACCAAATACTATACACAGCTTTTAATTTGAAGCCTGCCCTCTCCCTTTTCCTAACTGTATTTCCTTTTTCTCATAGCTCTTATTAAGGATTAGGTGATTAACTTATTAATCATGCTTTCTCTTTAAAGTAAACTCTATCATGGCAGGAACCTTTATGTGCTTTATTCCCTTGTGTATATCTAGCACATACAATACTTTGGGTTTATTTGTGGTTTATTTGTGGCTTGGGGTGCAGATTTAATAATTAGTGTTTCTTTGATAATAACACCCTTTTGATTGAGTCCTTAGGGGCTTGTTTCACCTGCTGGTTCCTTAAGGTGTAAATGAAGGGGTTCAGCATGGGAGCAACAGAGGTAGTAAGTACTGCTACACCTTTGCTCAAAGCCACCCCTTCTTTTGCTGAAGTTTTGATGTACATGAAAATGCAGCTCCCATATGAAATGGAAACCACAATCATATGGGAGGAACAAGTGGAAAAGGCCTTTTTCTCTTGCTGGGCAGTGGGAATCTTCAGAATTGTTCTGAGGATGAATGCATAAGAGATAATAACCAAGGTCAAAGTTACTATTAGTGTGACTACCACTAAGAAAAATGCCATGAGATCCAGGAACGCTGTGTCTCTGCAGAAGATCAGCCGCAAAGGAGAAGAGTCACAACCGAAGTGGTCAATAATGTTGGAGTTGCAGAAATCCAGTTGGAGACCCATAATCACAGGGGGAAAGATAATGAAGAATCCAGCCAACCAGGAACAGATAACAAGCCTGTGGCAGACTTTGTTGCTCATTATACTTGTGTAATGCAGAGGTTTGCAGATAGCCACATAGCGATCATAGGACATAACAGCCAGAAGAAAAAAATCTGGTGCTCCCAGAAGGATTAAAAAAATACTTGAGTCATGCAAGCACTATAGGAAGTGGTTGTGTCTTCTGTAGCGATGCTGATCAGTAATTTAGGAATGCAGGCCGTTGTATACGAAATTTGTAAAACAGAGAAAGTTTTAAGGAAGAAATACATGGGAGTCTTCAAATAAACATTTGTCAGCGTTAACATGATAATGGTCATGTTTCCACTTATACTCAATAAGTGTGTGAACAACACAAAGAAGAATACCACAATTGAATCTCTGGGTCATCTGTAAGTTCCAGAAGAATGAACTCTGTAATTGGTGTCTTATTTGGCATGCTAAGCTCTGAATTCTGGTAGGTCTGTAGGTAAAATGAGAGTAAACATCACTTTACTATATGATTTCAAATACCTTTAAAGTGCTGTTATTCAGCGCAAAGAATAAGAAAAGATGCATTTAACCACAAATGGCAAAATAGCTATCCCTCACAATTACAAACACTTTTCACGATGTTTGGTAATGAAAAGAATAATCACTTTTATTACTTTAAAAATGTAGATTTTTAATCGCAGCTTTGTTAATCCCCTAGTATATATTTTGATTACTTCACTAGTATAATGCTCCTTTTTCCAGTTATTAAAATGGGTAACAATGATAAGTGTTTAGCCAAGGAAGTTATTGAAAAGCATAATATTTTGTTAACCTGAATGGTCATCAACTAATTTTCCTTAATGATACTTGATTTCTATTCATAGTGCAAAAATACAGTATATATAGAAAATTAATTGAAACCCACTCCTTCTTGACTTTATGCAGTATTGAACCTATTAGCTCTTATTCTGCCTAAATTTGGCATAACACAATGCCAATCATTCTTAGTAAACAAAGCCATATGGGTAAAATTCCAATTAGACTTCTCAAAAATGATGATCTCAGATAAATTCTAATAAGAGTAAATATATTATTTCAGAAAGTTGTATGTATATTAGCCTTTTTCAAGTTCTGTTTTCAAAAATAATAATCTGATAAAGTTATTGTTTTATAGTGTTCCAGTTTGCTAATGCTGCCTGAATGCAAAACACCAGAAATGGATTGGCTTTTAAAAGGAGGTTTATTTGGTTACACAGTTACAGTCTCAAGGTCATGAAGTGTCCATCAACAAAGGGTACCTTTGCTGGAGAAAGGCCATTGGCATCCGGAAAACCTCTGTTAGCTGGGAAGGCATGTGGCTGGCATCTGCTTGCTCCCAGGTTGTGTTCCCCAAAATGTCTGCATCAGCTTCCAACACTGTCTTCAAAATGTCTGTCTCAGCTCCAGCTAGCTATTAGCTCCTTCTGTCTGAGTTTATATAAACAGTAAACTAAACAAGGCCCATGCTGAATGGGTGGGGCCATGCCTCCATGGAAATTATCCAATCAGAGTTATCACCTACAGTTGGGTGGGTCACATCTCCATGGACACTGAACAGTAGGTTCCAACCCAATCCACACTATTACCTCTGCCCCCACAAGAATGCATTAAAGAATATGGCTTTTTCTGGGGGATATAAATGTACAAACTGACACATACACTGTATTTCCAAGAATGAGTCAGGGAAAATACATGTATTAGAATGAAGATAATAATAATAATAAAAATAATGATATCATCATATAATATAAATTGTTATTATTACTAAAGCAAAATATCTATATATCACCTCTCCCATGACCATCAATTCTGAGGGTATGAACAATTAATAAATTTATTCTACAGGTGAGGAAATTAAGGTACAAAGTGCTTACAAATCTTTCCACAAGTTCATATAGGCAGACGGTTTAGCTATATATGATATGTAGATATGGGAGAGAGTGTAGCATATGCCATTTTTACAGTTCTGAACAGAGACTCAAGCTCAATTTCATCTTATGAATAGAATACTGAATGAATGACTGAATAAACTATGCCAAGAATAGAATTGCCCTCAAGATTCAGCAGTTTGTTTTAGATATATGAGCTTAGTTTCTATATTTGTCTACCAATTATTCTGAATTAGTTGCTCCTGAATGATATAGAACCCAAGAGTGGGGTCTGTCACCAAAATGAAAAGTCCATGTAACCCAAATTTTAGAGTCATAATGAGGTAAATGCTTAAAATCCTGAAATATATTACCTGGGAAGCTCAATATGGTCTACTGCTACCAGTTCTAGGAAGAGATCTTTCTCTTGGTGATCATTCAGTGAACCACAAGTGTAGTCTGTTTAATTAACAAAGTGTAAGGTGTTAGGCAAAGTGCAGATGATGATGGGATGGGATATACCTCCAGTGTCTGGAAAAACTATACTGTGTTACCAGATGATGTTTGGCTAAGAAAAGTCTACATGACTCCCTCCTGAGGCAGGTGTGATCAATTTCTGAGCTCAGCTCTCAAAAATTTTGGAAGATATAGGCAGAGAAAATAGTGAACAAATTGATAAGATGCCCTCAGATTGAATTGCAAAGAAAGCAAAAAAAGCAACTGTTAGAGTTCTGTCATCTGAAAGATAAAATATCAATGCAGGTAAAAGGATGGGACCCCACTATGCCATGTATGCTTCATCCACAAAGGCAGTGAGGACAAAGAGAGATGCTCAGAAGCATTGCTTTGCCCCAGCAGGAGGTCAGTAGGTGCCAGCAGAGAAGAGGGACATGAAGATTGCTTACCCCTGATCAATACCATAGGAGTCACAGCTGTACCCTGCCATCCAGAGGCCACCTTGGAAAGAAGGGTAGGGAGGAAAAGTTTGAGAGAAGAGGAATAGATCATTTGGAAGGTTTGAATTGGTTGAATATGTACCCAAAAGAGGATGAATTAACCCCAAATACATTGTTGTAGCCTGGAAAATGTGAATATATTATTAATGGAAACGTCCTTTTGTTTATGTCAGCAGTAGGATTGGAGATCCCTGGCAAGATGAAATTGGATTTGGAAAACAAAACTCCTTATTTTTGCACAACCAATTTGTATTTTACAAATTTTGACCCTCTTCTCATTATTGTTATACAATTTACAAATGAGGAATCTGACACTAAAGAAATACTCAAAATAATAACTATCATATAAATGTATTTCAAGGTGCCACTTTTTACGAAACAGGTAGGTTCCACATAGAACACTTAAAGAAACTGCAGTTCTGCTACTTGAGAGTTAAGTCCCAATACAGGGCTGCAAACAGACTGCAGGTTGAAGATATGGAGAAAACACTTACCCAGCCCTAAGGAACTAATTTATACAATTTCCAGGATTGGGGAGTGTCAGATATTGTATTCCATTATTCTCACAAGTACACACAAACAAAAATTTAAAAAAGAAAGAAAAGTCAGAATGCTGTAGCATAATCTTCATCATATTTTGTGGATTAGTGTAGTTCATATTTGATTATTCCTGTTCGAAACCCATCTATTTCTCAATTCAAATCCTGGATCTGTAGGATTGGAAAACCCAATCAGGATTCTTCCATAAATATTATTTTGTGGAATTCAAATGACATGTATTTTATGATTTTTCTCATATTGCTGCCTGATGTAGGTTTTCCAATAATCTTTTCTCCAAAAGAAACACATATTTTTTTGTGTTTTGAATATGCTAGAGAAGGTAGGGTTTTATTGAAGGAAATCTATAGAAATCTCATGGAGACATAGAAACTAACGAACCTACTATGTAATTAATTTTGGCAACACTTCTGAATTGTGTTCCTTCCAGAGCCATTAGTGGAATGTTGGAGGAATATAGAATTTTGGCTATAATGCTAGACTTTCCTTAAAGCAAAGGGAAAGGCTGATGAAGTAATGGTCCCCTGCTTGTACATTACCCTTCTGATTATGATTCCAAATCGAGAGAGACTACCTTTCGCTTCCTATTCTGTTTCAATGAGAAAATATGGACTAAGAGTTTGGAATTTAATTGAGGCCTAGAAAAAAAATTTAACCTAGTTTATTCCATAGTGCCACAGGATGAATAAGTAGTTTCCTGAGTAGTTTTGAGGTTCTCCTGTGGAGAGGCCATGAATTTTTGGTGGAATGATATTGCAAGGTATTACAGCTGTCTTAGGGTTTACAGAAAATAGAAAAAATATTTGATCTAGTATTAGATATTTTTAGGGTGAGATCTGATTTGTGTCACTAGCATACTTGATTACTTGCTTTGATATAAAGTATAAAATATAAAATATGTTTTATATATCCTAAAGTATATTATACATGACCAGGAATGCCCGTCCATGTGTTCCATGCTCTACCATGCTAATAAAAGCTGAAGAAGTAAACCATTACTTTTCATAATAGAGAGCATTTGTGGGGCTCAAAGTGATGATTATGGTAAACGGTGCTCTCAGATTAGTCAAATAGTGGTGATGACAATATGAGACCTAATAGTTTGAGTCTACCTGGAGGGATTATTTTACTCTTATACCAGTATAAGTCAGGGAATCTTGATCATTGAATGGTAGATATACCCATTAATATTCAACTGGATTTCAATTGTTTCCTTTTCTTTATCTTTCTTTGTTTCTTTCCTTAATTAAGAGGTCCACAAAAGGAGAGGTGAGGGACTGAATCTCTGGAAAACACCCCATTGGAAAGAGTATATCTGTCCCTTACTTTATGCTCACTGCCTCATGTATGATCAAAAAACAAACAAAAAAGTTTAAATTAGACTTCATTAAAATGAAAAATGTATACTCAGCAAAAGGCATATTTAAGAAAATGAAAAGCAGGAAGCAGAATGAGAAAAAAAATCTGCAATCCAATTACACTGGACTCACATTCAGCATGTATAAACAACATTCAAAACTCAAAAATAGGAAAACACATGACCAAATATATAATTGCAGTAAATACACTTCACCAAAGATAATTGATGAATTGCAAATGAACACCTTACAATATGCTAAATAACTTAGACAAGAGGAAAATGAAAATTATTGCTACTTATTAGAATGACTGAAAAAAATTCTAACAATACAAAGTACTGACAAGGATATGGGTTAACTTGAACTCTCTTGCTTGGCTGGCAGAACAAAATGATACAGCCACTCTGGACATCAGTATGGAAGTTTCTTTCAAAGTTAAACATATAGTTACCATAAGACCAAACCATCCCACTCTTAGGAATTTGTCCTAGAGAAATGAGAACTTAGGTTGACACAGAAAGCTGTGTTTGATTATTTATAGCACTATTCATATTTTTCAAAAACAAACCAAATTTCTTTTAATGGATGAATATATAATCAAACTTGATACATCCATATATTGAATTGTCCTCAGAAATGAAAAGAAAAAAACTATTGCTACACGGAAAAACTTGGATGAATCTCAAAGGCATTATGTAAAGTAAAGGAAGCCAGTTTCAAAAGATTACAGACTGTATGATTCTTTCATATGGAATACTTAAAAATGCAAAACTCTAGGGATAGAAATAGATCAGTGATTGTCATGGGTTCAGGATGGAGGGTATATCTGTAAATGGTAGCATGAAGGAAATCTTTGGGGTATTGGAATTGCTTTGTATCCTGTTTGTGTTGGTAGCTATAAGAATTGATGAATATCTTAAACTACGTAGAACGATACCAACAAAGTGAAGGTAAAATAAAAATAAAAAGAATACTACCAAAGATTTGAAAAATGAACAAAAATTTTTAGAAAAAGGGAAACTAGTAGTTGATTCTGTAAATTGAGATCCCTGCAAGTATAAAATGATAGTTGGGTAAAGGCATCAGATTAAGTGAAGAGATAAAAATCATGGGGAGTGCTCATAGAAGAACCTGGTTGGAGTGGTGTTCAGAATATGCATTTGAATATTAATGAATGGGAAGGAAAAAGAAAGAATCACTGGAGTCAAAGAGACCTAGAGCTTGATAAGCTTGTATATTTAGTGGATTGAGAAAGTGGGCAATAGGGTTGTTAAAAAAGATTGTTGCATTAGTTTGAGAGAAAAAAGATGCTATTTCTTGGTTTAGAAAAACACAATAATGATGTATGTATTATCTTGCCTCCAAAGATTGTTTTTTCTAGGATCTCTGCAGTGTTTTCTGACAGCTTTATTGAGGCTATAATTCACATACCTTACAATTTGAACATTTAAAGTGTACAGTCAGAGGTTTTTAGAATATTCACAGAGCTGAGGAAGCATCAGCACTGTCAAATATAGAACATTTCCATAACCCCAGAAGGAAACTCCAAATCCATTACCAATGCTTAGCCAACTTCCTACATGAAGTTAACCATCACAAGGACTTCAACTATATTGAATTAATGCATGTCCTCATTAAGTTTGGCCACACCTTGATTAATAATAACAACTTCAAAGTCCAGTTTACAAATGGGTTCACACTCACCAGTTCTCACATTCAGAATCGAACATGTCTTCGGGCACATGAGGTTTTCTTGGCATGGTTTGAATTCCTGCTGGTGTCAAAGGAGAGAGTATCCAGGGTTTTGTATCATATTTCCAAGATGTGGTGGCAAAATAGAAGGGGGTGAGATAAAGTTGAAAAGTTGTTGGCAAACAGCAAAAAATGGATTGAGACACTTTTTTTATTACAAAAATCATCTAAGGAAATACCATGTACTTAATGTTTTCTACATGGTTATTTTAAAATATTATACACAAAATGAGAAAGATATATGATGACTATAATGATAATAATGATGTTATGCTTCTTTATGGACTACTAATTTGTGCAATAATCCATGTGGTATCAATTTGTGGTAATAAAGTATACACAGAACATAAGAAATGCTAAAAAATTTTTGAGAAAACAGATGAAAAGAGATATTAAATTACAATGGCTATTTTGATATTCATACTTTAGATAAGATAAATATATACTTAATAATATCTGCCTTTTAAAGTTTGCCTTCTTGGTAATAGCAGTTTAAGTGTTGACTTTCCAAATATAGATATGAATACAAATCATATTTGTAGTTGTGGGGAATGCTTAAAAAGTAACTGATGATGAGAAGTCCATTTCTGGAATGGCAGACTAAGGACCTCAGTGAACCTGCTCTCCCATGACAAAATATTGCTGGCAAAACAACTAAAACCAACCATTTTAGGACACTGGAAATTAACCAAAGCCACATAAAAAGTGAAAACCATCTATCCAAGACAAACTACTAGACCTCAATAACACAGGGGCATCTATGATAATTAAATTAGGGCGATTCACATTCCCCCACCTCCAGCTTACTGGTGTGGTACCTATGGAAAAGCAGAAGCCTTGCAGCCATGAGTTAGCCCATTAAAGATTTCAAACCCCCCCTCCCCCCCTGAGCACAGACAATATGTTGCCTGAACTACCAGCTCCCTGGAGAATCTCTATTCTCTGAATGGTGACTATTTGATTTGAATGAGGAGTCAGTTCAGCACACAGGGGATGGGGGTGGGGTGGGAGGGGGAGGGGGCTTTGTCAAGGGCATTACTGAAAACGGTAGTAATCTGTGACCAACATCACAGCTGACAGAAACTCTTATTTCAATTCATGCAAACAAGTGGTGAGGCAAAAATTTTAAAGGAAATCCTGGAGAACCAAACAACCATAGGGAACTTTTATAAGCTGCAGCATATTCATGGGCATCTAGAGTGGAGAACACATGTAAGGGCTGTGTGCAAGCCCAGGAGAGACCTAGGAAAGGAGACTTCCAGACTCTCAAAGTCCTGATTGACAGGAGGTGCTATGCCCATAGAAAGTGAATGCTTTCTTGTGAACTGCCCGGACTTTAAAGGAATGCCTTTTCACACAGACCAGTTTTGTAGAAGACTATAGGCAGCACATTTAAGAAATACTATGGCATTGGATGACTCCTAAACCATACTTTCCCAAAGGACTCTGCAGATTCACAATGCACAGAATCCAGAACCTACAGCATTGGTTCACCTAAGTCACTAAGCAAATATGCAGCAATGAGAAAAACCATGATAGCAACAAGCCCTGGGGGAGATCAGATACAGAGTGGTTACAATATATTAACTAAATGCCCATTTTCAACAAAAACTCTATGTATAATAACTGGACATTAAACATTTACCAACACATAATTCTCTCTACCTATAAGAAAATTTGGGCTTCATTGAGCACTCCAGAGCTTGAGTCATATCCACATCAATAGATGGGAAGGAAGTACTCAGAGGACATGGAATCTCCAGGCCAACTAATGGAACTATGAAAAGCCTTATAAAACAAAGACAGAAACAAATCAGAAACCTGGAATAGCTGGAAAATTCAGATCTATGAAGCCTGAGAGTCCAGTATAGTCCCCAAATCTAACTGAAGTCATTAAAAAATTTAGCCAGTTTTAAGAAGTAGAAGTTTGAAATCTTTTTACTGTGATATGAAGATGCAGAAATCATAAAATGTTTTAGAAATTCATACTCATAGTTAGAATTTAATTTTCACCTATTTTTGATTATGTGTAATCCTGTTTCTGTAAACTCTTTGTAGAAGAACACATGTTTTTAATATGAGGAAAACAAAATCAAAACCAGGATTTTAATGAATATTAAGGAAAAGTATACATATGGTAAATTAAATGATTTTGGATATACATGTTATTCTTGTGGATGAAAAAGATAGTGATGAACAAATGGATGAAACCTAAACAAAGTTTTATTCCTACAAATGTAGACTTTACTATTAAGAATATCTTAGAGGAAAAGTTCTCAGTCCTGCTGTGGTTGAGCATACATGCTTACTTCATACCTTCCTACATAACACAAAAATTCCAAAGGGCATTTTTAGAAAAATGAATCCATGACAACACTGGAAGACAATCTGGTTATCATCAATACACTAAATATTTTGAGAAATACCCAAAATATGGAAAGCCTATGGGGTTGAAATTCCAGAAAAATCAAGAAAGGAAATTAGATCTCAGGATATGAAAGCAACCCACATTCTTTCCAAAGGCATTGCAAATGCTGTTCAGGCTTGGAAATCACAAATCAAAGGGATTGGATTATTACTTCCTATCAATGGGGTAGGAAGTAATAATCAGTTTAATTAATTAAATATGTTTTCTGCTGAGGGTTTTGAGGCCTGAGAGGAAAATCAAGACCATACTTAAATTTGGGTCAAAAAACCATTAAACAAGAATTTGGGTCAAAAAAGCATTAAACAAGATAATTTATAATGTTAAATTACACAAGTCACAATGAAGACATAATGCCTGTGCACCTAATAACATAGTGTCCATGTTCATAAAGCAAAAACTACAGGAGCTATGAGGAGAAATAGAAACATTCTATGAGCGGGAGACTTCTCTTAACAGAAGAGCTAATTTTAATGGTCTTGGTTTATGAACCGCAAGTAATTTTCTAGAATTGTTTGATGACAACTTCTATTTAACTTTTGATTGGTGTCCAGATGGAGAGTTTTTCAGTGACCATTTATGAGGAAATTATGGCATTCTTGTTAAATGCCATTCACATCCATGCAATTTCAAAACATTATGCTCAGAAAATTTTTAGAATCTGTACATGCAAAAAAAAATGGTGAATCAAGTGAGATCAAAATTGGATAATGGAGCACAAACATTGAAGGAGAAGGAAATTGAATATAGAAGTGGATGGAGAAACAGAAAAGAATACTATCATGTTATATGTAATTTTCATTTAATTTTCAGGACATGAATTTGTGGAGAAGTAGAAAAGGTAATATTGTATTACACATAGCTTTCATTTAATTTACTCATGAATAAAATTTATTTGAGAAATATCTTTTGACTGTATTTTTAAAGGACTGTTTTACCTGCTGATTCCTTAAGGAATAAATGAAAGGATTTAGCATTGGGGCAACAGAGGTATTGAGCACTGCTGTTCCTTTGGTAAAAGCCACCCCTTCTCTTGCTGAAGTTTTGACATACATAAAAATGCAGCTTCCATAAGAAATGGAGACAACAATCATGTGTGAGGAACAAGTGGTAAAGGCCTTTTTCCTTTGCTCTGCAGAGGGGATTCTCAGAATTGTTCTAAGGATGAATGCATAGGAAAGAATCACTAATGTCAAGGTTGACATGAGAGTGAATACTGCCAGGAAACATGCCATGAGTTCCAGGAATGCTGTGTCTGTGCAGGAGACCAGCAGCATAGGAGAAGAGTCACAGGTGAAGTGGTCGATGATGTTGGAGTCACAGAAATCCATTTGGAGCCCCATGATCACAGGTGGGAAGATAATGAGAAATCCGGCCAGCCAAGAGCTAATTACAAGTTGGATGCAGATTCTGCTGTTCATTATTGTTGTGTAATGCAATGGCTTGCAGATAGCCACGTAGCGATCATAGGACATAGCAGTCAAAAGGAAAAATTCTGTTGAACCAAGGAGTATGAAGAAAAACACCTGGGCCATGCAAGAATTGTAGGAAATGCTCATGTCCCCTGTCACAATGCTGACCAGAAATCTAGGAATGCAAACTGTTGTGAATGAGATTTCTAGGAAAGAGAAATTCCTAAGGAAGAAATACATGGGAGTTTTGAGATGGGGATCTATCAGAGTGAGTGTGATGATTGTCAGGTTTCCCATTATACTCACTATATATGTGACAAATAGGAATAGAAAAATCAAAACATTTAGCTCTGGATCATCTGTTAATCCCAGAAGGATGAACTCTTTCACAGATGTCTGATTTTTCATTTCTTGTTGCTTCTGACAGATCTATAAATAAAGACAAAAAAACAGTAATCCAATGACATGAGGCTTACATTTTTTTCATTGCATCTGCTGGCTTAAGAAACATATAAGACCTATATTGAGACAACATATAACTAATGAGTTTCACTGAATTCTGAAATTCTGTGCAAACAAGAATGAAGCATATCCATGCTGGTATCTGGCTTATAGGTTACTGTCTATGTAATAGTGCATGAGTCACTTGATATTACTAAAAATCACATGGGTATTTGAAAAATTAAAAAAATGAATCTCATCAAATGGGTTTAAGTTCTTCTAAATATATAATCACGATTTTTAACCATGAGTGAACAAACTTGTGGTAAACTATAAAATGTTATATACTGCTTTTATTATTGTTAAACACTATACTAATGACCACATGTTACAATGATATTCTAAAAAGGAAAAATTTTGAAGTTTGTTTTGTTAGACAATGCTTTTGCATTTTTTTTTTGTCAACAGGTTCAATGAAAGTCTTGCCTATGAAAAGAATTAATAGTTTAAGAAAGAACCTAGGCCACCAAACCTAATGTATGAAAGCAATTATAAACGAACAGACACAGAAATCAAAGTATTTACTTTTTGAATTTAACAATAATTTACCATTTTTTAGAAGAAATTCTGACTGCCATGGTTGTCATCTAAGTTATGGATTTAATAGAAAATGGAAAAATTAAATAGATTGCAAAATGGGGAACACACTTATAATTACATAGTCCCAGGTGGAAGCAGTTTGCTTAAATCCAAATGCTTTGTTGTTTTACTTTAACTGAGAGTCAGTGTTTGTGCTTTACTTCTGGAAAATTTAATAGACTTCCCAACTTGCTTCTGCTTTTGATTTTATTATACAATGATCCTCTTCTATGGTGAGTAGGTGGAATTTGGCAAGATGATCCTGTTAGGGAGATGGTAATATTGTGGGAATAAATCTAACAGAAAATCCTCTTCCTGAAACAGGGGAAGCCCAGATAGAAAGATGATGTAGCCCCAGTTGCTAGGGAAAAGTATGTCCAGAACACAGTAAAGAATCCAAGAGGTCCTGAAACTTGTGATCAAAGAAGTTGGTAGTGGTGAGAAATCCGAGGGTCCCAATCAATAGTAAAAGCTCTGTGAGCTGACCTAACCAGCAGTCAGTCCACGTACAATGAAAGTCTGAGGCTAAGGTAGTACTGCTGAGTCTTTCACTGAGTAACAGTGTCTTTGATACTAATATGTTGCTTGGAAATAAAGCTGGAGGTTCTGGGAATGGGAGGGGATTGAAGCAAAATGTACCTTTATCATAGGCTAGCAATTGGTTATTGAACAGGAATTCAGAACCAGAGATCAAGAATTCATGAAATGGGCAACATACTCTCAAAAAGGATAGTGATATAATAATAATGATGATAACAATAATGATAATGATAATAATAATAATGACAGAAAAGTGGAAAAGGTGGGATCCTTGTTTTCAGATTCAGGGCAATAGTTATAGTGAGTCAGGCAAGTTGAGGTGATAAAGCTCTATATTTTTCTGATTAATTAAGCAAGGTTTTAACTTCATAAGAGGGAGACTGCTCAGTGCTTGAGTGAGAAGCAAGGAACAATAGCTATGGGAAAGAGGTGAGCCGTGTGGCATACGAATGAGAACTGGTGAGACAGTAAACCCTTGAAATGTAAGGGACTCTCCTGAATTGCACAATCCAAGGTCAGGTATTTAAAATCTGTTTCCCCAAAATTCCACAAAAATTAAAAAAATCTCAAATCCTAGACGCTGAGAGCACCCACTTAATATGATATTTTTTTTTTTTTTTGGCTCTAAATAACTCTTGGGAAAGAATGATGAGGTGTAAAATCTTAAACTTTGATTTCTGGAGAAAGTTGTGGGTTTTCTACATATTCTTTCCTACATGGACAGACTTGAAATCATTTTTCCTAAACTGGTCATATGGAATTCTTATAGGAAAATAATATCTCTGGAGAAAGATGGTACAGATGAATTTACCCTGAAGTTAAGTTGAACAATTTTAATAAGGTATCCTTGGGACTGATTTTTTTGAGCATTAAACTTCAGAGAGCTATATAATGTAAACAATAACAATGAAGGAATAACAGAATTATTTTGGCTTTATAATGTATTATTTTTATTTTGACCTGAAATATATGTCCCTCCAAAGTATATGTAAACATTTGAAGAAGAAGAAATAAGCAAGGAGAATGGGCCTAAAACATATAAAAGGTGCTATTTGAGTGTTTAATTTGCTAATAAAAAATATATTCTGTACTTATTCTAGGTAAGATATAGTCAGCAGAAGGCATATCATGAAGAGACAATGAAATTTGAAAGATGATAATATCAACATAAAATTCATGAAATTTCTTATCTGTAAAATCTCCTTAAATTGGTTCTTTCACATTAGAAGGGAAAGCAAGCCGAGTTTGTATGCTGTTTTATATTTGCCTAATTTTTCCTACCAGGCTATTTGAGGCTTGGTACATTGTTTATAGCTATTGAACAGTTTCATTCTCATTTTTTGTCTTTCTCTGACAGTATTCTTTATGGATGCTGAATTTGCTGAATTATTTTTTGTCCTTAGTATTATATGTTTTGTATTCTTCTGGGCTTGTCATGTCAGGTAATTCTAAGGGTATGGAGATTTCAAAAGAATATTATTTTTTGTATCAATAAGGGACACTATTTTTCTTTGTTAAAAACAGTACATTTGCTCACTTTTTTCTAGTAGTTTTTAAAAGAAAATTTCATTGTTACAGAGAGTTTTCTTTTACTGTCACCATTTACTCCCTAAGGGAAATATTTGCTAAAGTGGGGCAGATAGCTTTTAAGATAGTCCCCACGATCCCCAACTCTTAGTGTCGTGTCCAGGTGTATTCACCTTCCCAAGACTTGCTGCAGTCTCTCTTTCCTTGTTACTGTTTTGAAGAAGCAAGTTTCCATGAATTCTGCTGTCATAAGGGAATTAATTCAGATTAAACTTGATGAGTAACATCACTAATTGAGCTTCCAGATGGGAATCCAGCCCTTGCGATACCTGGATGGCAGGTTTGCAGAAAACCCACCTAAGCAGTTCCTGGACTCCTGAGCTATAGAAACCATGTAATAATAAATGTGTGCTATTTTAAGGGGCTCAGTATGTAGTAATATGTTGTTCAGCATATTGAATTAATAATACTCAGGGTACCTTTCTCATACTCAGAAGTGATGATTTTTTTCAGAAAGCCAGTTCAGATTCTGTAAATTTCCCAATCCTTTTCTTTGGACTCCCTTAGTAATCCATAACCTGAAGCACCAAAGTCATTATTCTTCCATTTAATGACGTTTCCTTCTGACTTGCATTATCATTGATCTTTTCAATTTTAATTTTTTAATACATTTTTTTAATATCAAAGACACAATCAACTTTCCTCCACTCAATAGAATTCCTACATTACTCTTTGTTGTGATGCAGTCTTGTAGGCTTGGCAATGACTTTTATAATCTAGCTATGTTGAGGGCTTGAGTTATGGGTAACTATTTTTTATCCCTATTAATATATTATATTAGGAGATATGTGGGAAGATTTGAGTTTAGGTGCTCACAATTTCCCTAAAGAACATGGACTTGGAAAAGTAATTTTTTCCCTCTGCTTCTCCAATCAGAAGATGATAGAAAGGAAATCAATTAGCAGATGACTCTTATCTAGCACAGACTCTCCCTTTGGTTCTCACACCAATAGAACTTACCTCCATAAAATACAGCAATAAACCATTTGAATACTGGCTAACACAAAGCCACTATCTTTCAAACAATCCAAAACAAGTTCAGTCTCTTCACCAAAGGGAAAACCAAAGTATAATTGATTTTATACCTCTTTCGGTAATATTTATTCCTCTTGTATTTAAGTAAAAATCTCTCTATTGTCTTGCATAATGACATTAAATTATAAATTAAGCAACAGTATTTCTAGTATAAAATATTTGGGAAAATGTGGAGGGATAATAAATCTGGAAAACATACAGAGAGCACTGTTTTTATTTTCTGCAGTTTTTCATAAATCCTTTATTCACAAAGTACATTATTTAGGATAGACTAAGATGTGCTTCATTAAAATACATCAAATTTCTGTGGCTTAAAACAAATATATTTTTCTCCCCCTATACATGTCAGATGCAAATTGGCTGAGGACTCACCTCTACATCTTATACTTTTTGGAATCTGAGTAGGTATCATTTAAATTATCATCAGTAACTGACAGATAGAAGTTAAGACAAAGAATAACACAGAGGCTAATAGATCTTTCCATTTGTAATTGACATGGCATTTATGCCTATATTTCAGATTCCTAAATAGTCAAAAAGACATCTATAATTTTGAAGGTAATGGATTAAAATCATACTAATTGCCAGAAAACTGAATATGCTAATTATTTATGGATCATCTTTAAGCTCCAAATTTCCCCTTTGGTATCTAACCCTAAAATGTGGGCATCAAACTCTGCAAACTGCATTACCTGGTCTTCTCTGCCAGCTAGTTTTCTGGCACTGGAGCAAAATGGGAATGTAGGAGAAAAGAAAGGGAATTGTTTTTCATATTTTTACCTTGATATCTGCCTATATGACCCCAGCAGTGGCAACTGATGTCACAGAGACAACTGGCTCCAGCTTTAGCTTATTTTAAGATTCCCAGAAGTAGCTACATCACAGCCCTTAGATGATCTACACATTAAGTTTCTGGGGTACCTCCTCTGGCTTTCTAGGAACCAGAGGCAATCATACAGCATCACCTCCTCATAAGTAAGAGCTCAAACACCATGTGGCCTCTACTCTGAGCTCCTGAGTTCTGGAAATCCACCTTTTCCTTCTGAGCAAGCAATTCAAAATGTCAATGCCTCTTATGAACTATCCCCAGAAGTCATATGCCTGCACTACCTTTTCCTAAATTAATCTCTGAGGTGATAGTTATTATTTCCAAGTTATCTTTCTTGTTCCCTTTTCCTCCTTCACCACTGCCAAGCTCAATATGGAGTCCTTTGTCTGAAATCTCCCTTGGTGGTAATTGTATTTTCCTGTCTATACCCTAATTGATAATCAGATAAACATAAATATTGGTGAATGGCACAAATGACTTCCATATATGGTATTTATACATCATCCCTTCCTTACCTGTTCTATTTTCCTTCTGGCATTAGCCCAAATTTCTTCTAAGTATATTTGGTAGTTGACTGAAGAGAACCAAAGAATGATTAATGGTTGTGAACGCAAAATGATTTTCCTGTATTTGATCATAGTAATCTTTAATGAAAAGACTTCTGAGTATGGTTTTCATTCTAATTACCCTTTTGGGGGTTTTGTAAGGGTACATACAAAACAAAAAAGAAAACTAAAATATTTTTCCCCAATGAAAAAATAGAGAGCCCCCCTGCCCTTTCCTTAGAGCATTTACTTATAAAAACTTTTCATTCTAAATTAATTCTTTGTCCATTGTAGATGTATGTAAATCTTTTTAAAAGCTAGATAAGGCTCTTGACACTTTTATAAACCAGGAATGTTTTTCTTAAGAAGTAGGTGGAGTGATATCTTTAAAATGTAATCATCAGAGAAGATAATGCCTCAGTTTCTGTGCGGGAACAGAGGACTCATATCTGCAGGCTCCTGGCTCCAAGTTGCTCCTGTCATTAAGATATGAGAAGTTTATTTTCCTCTTGCTAAAGGTGACTGGCAAACACAAATGGCCACCCCAATTACCTGCTGAATTTAGGATGACCTAAGTATGACAAATAGTACTGTCTAGTCCTCTCTTTATCATTTACATATATGTACATATATGTAATAGGTTGCATCTGCCTGGCTATATAAAAGAATAACAATTTTTTCTCTCTTTACAATATCTTCAGCACATTGCCTGGCATGTGTGTCACATTATGGTTCAATACTTATTCAATAATTAAACTGTTTTCCCTCTCTTCTACTTTCATGGGAAGGTTTTCTGAGTTGGCAGAGTTTCTTTTTAATTTTATTTCTCCCAACAGTTTCTCTAAGGTCTGTAGGCTTATGTCTTTTCACTTTGGAAAACTTGGCAGTCCCTGATTTGAGAATTGCTTCTGCCATATATTCTCTCTCCTTTCCTTCTGGGATATCAATTTACATGTATATGAGTATTTTTGACTATGCCACAATTATCTCTTCACTGTCTTTTTTTCCCACAGTTTTCCCAATTTTCCTCCCTTGACTCATATTGGATGTTTATTATTTGCCTGTCTTCTACTTTACAAGTCCATTCTCCCCTGTTATTAGAATAATTGATGGGGTTCTTAAATTAGGCTATTATATTGTTTAACACTCTTATGTACATTTGGTATCTTTATATATGTTCCAAATATCTACTGCAATCTCATTATTTTATTTTTGTATTTTCCTGAACATATCAATAAAATGAATTTATGATCATTGTCTGCTAACTCCAATGTCTGGATCACTGGTTGTTTTAATTCTATTGACTTTTTTTGGTGTTGTAGACCTATATCTTTACATGTCTATTTTTGTTTTGAATGCCAGGGGATTTTTTGTTGGAATTACAGAAGTTGTAGGTTTACAGAAAAATCAGGCAAAAAATAAGAGTTCACATAAATACACACCCATTATTAATATTTTGGACTAACATGTTACCTTTGCTACAATTGATGAAAGAATATTACTATAATTGCACTACTAGCTATAGACCATAGTTTACATTACGGTTCACTGTGTTCTATAGTCCAATGGTTGTTTTCATAAGATTTTTATTCTAATATCATATATACCACCTAAAATTTCTTTTAACCACACTCAGATATATAATTCAGTGGTGTTAACTACATTCACAATGGAATGCAACCATCACTATCACCCATCACCAAAACTTTTCTGTCAGCCCGAACAGAAGTTCTGTACTAATAAAGCATTAACTCCCCATTTTCTACCCCAAACCTGGCCCCTGGCAACTGGTAATCTAGTTTCTAACTCTTTGAATTTGCTTATTCTAATTAATTTATATCAGTGAAATCATACAATATTTGTCCTTTGACGCTTTGAAGCCGGGCATTGACTTCTCCTCTCTAGCTATGAAAGTCCTAGATGAGATGGCCCTTCTTCCAACAGGAGTCTATTTTGTCTACATTGAAAATCTGTTCTTTAGTGTAGCCACTTTCATCAATTATCTTAGCTCAAGCTACTCGAGAAATTGCTGTAGCCTCTGTATCAACATTTGCTGCTACATCTTGAACTTTTATGTTATGGAGATGGCTTCTTTCCTTAAAACTCATGAACCAACCTCTGCTAGCTTCAAACTTTTCTTCTGCAGACTCCTCACCTCTCTCAGCCTTAAGAGAATTGAAGACAGTTAGGATCTTGCTCTGGATTAGGCTTTGGCTTAAGGGAATGTGTGGCTGGTTTGCTCTTCTATCCAGACTGCTAAAACTTTCTCCGTGTCAACAACAAAGCTGTTCTGCTTTCTTATCATTCATGTGTTCAAACTTCTCAAATCTTTCCTTTGATTTCACAACTTGGCTTACTGTTTGGCACTAGAGGCCTAGCTTTCAGCTTGTCTCTGCTTTCAACATGCCTTCCTTACTAAGCTTAATCATCTCTAGCTTTTGACTTAAAATGACAGACATGACTCTTCCTTTCACTAGAACATTAAGAGGTCACTGTAGGGTTATTAGTTGATGTAATTTTAATACTGTTATGTCTCAGGGAACAGGGAGGCCAAGGACAGGGAGAGAGTTGGTGAACAGTCCATCAACGGAGCAGTCAGAACACACAACATTTATTAAGTTTGCTATCTTAAATGGGTGCAGTTTGTGGCTCCCCAAAACAATTACAATGGTAACATCAAAGATCAAATGATTACAGATCCCCAAACAAATTCAATAATAATGGCAATGTTTGAAATATTGCAAGAATTACCAAAATACGATGCAGAGACATGAAGGGAATACATGCTGTTGGAAAAATAGTGCTGATGGACTTGCTCGGCAAAGGTTTGCCACAAACCTTCAATTTGTAAAAACACAGTATTTACAAAGACAATAAAACAAATGCAGAAAAACAAGGTATGCCTGTAACTATTTTATCTTTTGTTGGTCATGCTTTCAGTGTAAATTCTGAGGAACTACTGTCTAAGATAAATCCTGAAGATATTTCCTTACTTTTCTTCTAGGAGTTTTATAGTTCTGATTCTTTTTTTTAAATCATATTTTTTGTCGAAAATAAAACATATACACAGAAGTGATAACTTTCCAAGTGCAATTTAAGAATATTATGAGTTACACTTCCACAGTTTTAGCTATTTCCTCATTATGACATATAGCATTTATACAAAAAGTAATATCTTTCAAAGTATGATTAAACAAGCAGGTATATAAGAAATTTCCGAAGTTGTTGTGAGTTATAGTTCCACAGTTTCAGTTATTTCCTTATTGTGATATAACAATATACAAAAAAGTATAGCTTTCAAATTACAATTTAACAAGTAGCTACAGAATAAATTTCAAAGGATGCTATGTTACAGTTCCACCATTTCAATTCTTTCCTTCTAGCTCTTCTAATACCCTAGCAACCAAGAAAAAAAAACTTATATAAACATCCAGTATTCAGAATCTTTTGTTAAATTCCATCTTGTTTGTTGCTACCCCTTCCTCTCGTTTAATCATTTTCCTGATCTTCAGGGGTGTCTAGGCAGTGAACACCATAACCTGTTCATGTTGAAAAGGGGTGTCAACTTTACGAGCATCTAGTTGATGTTCTTGCAGAGGCTATTGCCTCTGGGTTTTGAGACTCAACTGGCATAGGAGCACTCTAAAAGATTTAAGTCTCTGAAGAATAAACTTAATGAGTGAAACTTTTATAGAGTCCCAGATAGGCATCCAGGTGTTCTTTAAGGTTTTGGGGGCTACTGTTGACTTGGGCTTATCCTATTGTGGTCATCTGGCATTTCTAGGTAAAGCTTGCATAGGAGTAACCTCCAGGGCTCTTGACTCTATTTGAACTCTCTTAGCCACTAAAACTTTATTTTGTTGCCTTTCTTTTCTCCCTTTTGGTCAAAAAGGCACTCACTTTCAATCCCTCAATGTCAAGATCAGGCTCATTCCCAGAATCCATGTCTCTTCAGTTCTTTGAAGTCAAACTCTCAGTTTGACTTCATTGGTGTGTAAGTCTGCCCTTGTGACTGTACCATGCTGTTTTGACCACTATAGCTTTGTAGAAAGTTTTAAAATTATTTAATGTGAGTCCTTGAATTTTGTTCTTTTTAAAGATGATTTTGGCTATTCAGATTTATACTTCGAAATAAATCTGCTGATTGGCTTTTCTATTTCTGCAAAGAAGGCTGTTTGGAATTTTGATCGGATTGCATTGAATCCTAAAACAGCTTTGGGTAGAATTGAAATCTTTACAGTATTTAGTCAAGAAGGAATTTTCTTCCATTTATTTAGTTCTTTTATTTTTTTAAATTTCTTTACCAATGTTTTGTGGCATTCCATGTACAAGTCCTATTCATCCTTGGTTAAATTTATTCCTAGATATTTGATACTTTTAGGTGTTATTGTAATTTCTGCCTTTATTCCTCTTCAGATTGTTCATTATCAGTGTATAGAAACATGAATGATTTTTGTGTGTTGACCTTGTACTCCTCCACTTTTCTGAATTCATTTATTAGCTCTAAGAGCTTTGTTGTAGATTTTTCATAATTTTCTCTATAGAAGATCATGTCATCTGCAAATAAAGAAAGTTTTATTTCTTCCTTTCCAATTTAGATGTCTTTTTGTTTTTCTTACTTCATGCTTTGGTTGGAACTTCCAGTACAATGTTAATAAAGTGGTGACAGTGGGTATCTGTCTTGTTCGTGATCCTTGAGGGAAAACTTTCAGTCTTTCAATATTCAGTTTAAGTTAGCAGTGGGTTTTTCTATGTGTTCTTTATCATGTTGAGGAAGTTTCCTGTATTCCTAGTTTTCTTGGAATTTCTAAGATTTCTAGGAATCCTTTTTATCAAGAGAGATTTTGCCAAATGCCTTTTCTGCATCAATAGAAATGATTTTATTATCGTGTGCTTTTTTCCTTTCATTTATTTAATGAGTTGTATTAAATTAATGTATTTTCTTATGTCAAACCATCCTTGTATAACTGGGATAAATTCCACTCTATCATGGTCTATAAATGATTTAATGTGCTGTTGGATTCAGTTTGAGAGCATTTTGCTGAGATTTTAATATGCATGTGTCTTCATAAGGAGTACTGGACTGTAGTTTTATTTTATTGTGGTATCTTTATCTGGTTTTGGTCTGAGGGTGATGTTGGCTTCACAGAATTAATTAAGGAGTGTTCCTCATCTTCAATTTTTTGAAAGAATTTGAATAGGATTGGTGTTAATTCTTCTTGGAGTATTCGGTAAAATTCACCAGTGAAGTCATCTGGTTCTGGGCTTTTCCTTGTTGAGGGTTTTTCATTACTGATTCAATCTTCTATTACCGGTCTTTTGAGAGCTTCTATTTCTTCTAGAGTCAGGGTAAGTATTTTGTGTGATCCTAGGAATTTGTCTATTTCATTTAAGTTATCTAATTTCCTGACATACGGTTGTTCACAGTATCTTCTTATAATCCTTTTTATTTCTTTAGGTTAGTAGTAATGTCTCCCCTTTTATTTCTGTCATTATTTATTTGTGTCTTCCCTCTTTTTTTTTCTTTGTCAGTCTAGCTAAGGATTTGTTGATTTTATTTTCAAAGAATGAATGTTTGGTTTCCTTAATTCTACTTTTTTTTTTTTTTAATTATCCAGTTCATTTATCTCCTTTCTAATCTTTGTTAATTGCTTCCTTTTGCTTGATTTGGGATAAGTTTATTCTTCTTTTTCTAGATGGTCCAATTGTAAATTTTGGTCTCTGATTTCAGATATTTCTTCTTTTTCTATGCAAGCATTTAGAACTGTAAATTTACTTCTCAGCACTACCTTTGCCGCATTCCATAAGTTTTTGTATGCTGTGTTCTCATTTTCATTCACCTCAAGAAATATCATAATTTACTTTTGAGTTCTTCTTTGAGCCGTTTGTTGTGGAAGAGTGCATTGTTTAATTTAATTTCTATGTATTTGTGAATTTTCCAGTTCTCCCTCTATTATTGATTGCTAGCTTCATTCCACTGTGGTCTGATAAATATATTGTATGATTTCAATATTTTCAAATTTATTGAGACTTTTTTTTTTTATTACCTAATAGTCTATCCTGGAGCATGATCCATGTGCACAAGAGAAGAATGGGTATTCTGCTGCTGTGGGTGAAGAATTAGGTCTAGTTGGTTTATGATTTCATTCAAGTTTTCTATTTCCTTATTGATTTTATGTTTAGATGTTTTATCCAATATTGAAAGTGACGTATTTAAGTGTCTTACTATTAATGTAGAACCATCTGTTTCTCCTTTCAAATATGTAAATGCATGCTTCATACATTTTGTGGCTCTACCATTAAATGTTTATTTATATTCATTATGTCTTTTTGTTAAATTGTCCCCTTTTTCAGTATAGAGTGACTCTCTTTGTCCCTTGTGTCAGATTTCGACCTAAGGTCTATTTTATCTGATATTAGTATAGCTACCCAAGCTTTGTATTGGTTGGTATTTCCATGGTATAAATTTTTTCACCTTTTCATTTTCAGCCTACTTGTGACTTTGAATTAAGGTGAATCTCTTGAAAACACATATAATTTGTCATGTACTTTTTAAACTATTCTGCCTATATTTGCCTTTTTATGGAAAGTTCAATCCCTTTACATTTAAAGTAACTGCTGTTAAGGCATGAATTCTGTTATTTTACTACAGGGTCTTCATAAGTCTTATAACTTTTTTGCTCCTTAATTTTCCTCTTAATGCATATTTTCATATTTTATTTGATTTTTGTATTGTACCATTTTGAGTCCCTTTTCATTTCTTCTTGTATATATTTCCATGTTTTCTTTGTGGTTACCACAGGGCTAAATTTTAACACTCTAAACCTATAGCAGTCACATTTGATTCAATACCAGTTTAACATGAAGTATATACACATGTACTGGCTCTATAACCTTTTCAACCCCTACATTTTTGTTGTATTTGTTACAAATTATATCTTTATATGGTGTATTTCCCAAACCATAGATTTTTCTATACTTTTTACACATTTGCACTTTTGGACCTGTAAGAAGAGAAAAGTGGGGTTACATATCAAAAAATACAGTATGATAATACTGGCATTTGAAGTCACACATTTGTTACCTTTACCTCAGGTCTTTAATTCTTTCTGTCACTACCATCCATGATCTAGTGTCCACTCCTTTCAGTGTAAAGCACTCCCTTTAGCATTGCCTGTAAGGGAGGTTAGTGGTGACAAACTCCCCCAGCTTTTTTTTTTTAATTCTGGAATGTCTTATCTTTCCCTCATTTTGGAAAGACAGTCTTGCCTGGTATAGAATTCTTGGCTGGTAATTGTTTTTTTTTCAGCACTTTAAATATTTCTTCCCCTTGCCTTCTTGTTTCCATGGTTTTTGATGAGAACTCAGCACTTAATATTATTGGGAATCCCTTGTACATAACCTGTTGCTTTTCTTGCAGCTTTCAGAACTCTCCCCTTGTCATTCGCATTCAATAGTTTGACTATATCTGGAATAGTTTCTCTTTGAGTTTATTCTAGTTGAAGTTCATTGGACTTCTTGGACATGCATATTTATGTATTTTGCTTGGTTTGGGAATTTTCCACCATTATTTCTTTGAATATTCCTACAGCTCCTTTCTCTCTTTCTTCTCCTTCATATGCTTTATGGTGTCCCAGAGAGTTCTTTTTGGGATATTTTTTTTTTTTTTCATTTTTTTCCCCTCCTCCTCAGCCTCACTCATTTCAGTTTTCTTGTCTTTAAGTTCACTGATTTTTCTGCCACCTCCAATCTGCTTTTCAAACCTTCCTGGGAATTTTTCATTCCAGTTATTGTGGTCTTCAAATCCAGTATTTTTGTTGTTTCATTTTTAAAATTTCTATCTTTTTTATTGAGGTTTTCATATTGGTCATTATTTTCCTGATATCCATTGGTTCTTTCCATGTATTTACCTTTAATGTTTTCAGCATATCAGCATATTGAGGATCTTTACTTTTTTAAGTCTTTTTTTCTGCATGTCTTCAAACTGGTCTTTTTGTTGCTGTTTCCTGATTTTTATCCATTTTTTTAGGCCATCATTCTTTGTTTCTTTTCTGTCTCATAATCTTTTTTTGCACATAGTACATTTTAGTATTTTAAAGTGTTAATCTGGGATGTAGTCCCTGAGTTGTCTGTTCCTTCAGTTTGTATCCTGTATGACAGAAATTTCCTTGCATGCCAGGAGTTAAAAAAACCAATCAATCTAATGAAAAATCACCTTCAGTCTTTGCAGTTCGTTCTGGATTGGCTAGTGCTCTTCTTCTGAGTTCAGCTTTTCTATCAAGAAACTCAACTTGAGGTGAATGTGAAGTTCAGGGTCCACCCTATCTTTTTCAGATCCTGTGTCATGTCCTGGGTTTGTACTTGCTGGTGGCCTTAGGAACTCTCCATTTCAGGAATTTAAATTCCACCTCTTCTGCCTATGAAAAAAACTTTCTTCTCCTACAGAGTGTTCTATTGTATGATTTCCAACAGGTAATCCTTTGCCCTAGACTTCTTTTCCTTAATTGTTACACTGCTTTAGCTATTCTTAGCTGCTTATGCCTGAAGGGAAAATTCTGAGAGTGTGAACCCAAGAACGGTTTCCTAGGTGAATCCTTCAAACTGCCTTTCCAAATGATTGGCACCCACATACTGGCACCTCACTTTTCCCAAAGGAGTTATTCTATTCCTGTCAGAACAGGGCCAGATACCAACAATGGGAGAGAGGATGGCTCTCCATTGTATTGGGGAGGGATGGGGAAGAGACCAGCAATTGCACAAGGAGCTTCTCCTTCAGACATGTATTTTCTTGACTTGGCACTTTCTCAGTTACTACAGCCCTTTAACAATTTTTGTAATGTTGAGGAAGTTTGCTGTCTTTAAGACTTCTCTTCTGCTTTTGCCTGAGGGGGACAGGGACAATGGCTTTTCTCAGAGCTGCCCCCACCAAGATCTGAAGTAGCTGATCAAAAGCAATGGTCAGAACTCAGATCACATAACCCACATTTTTGAAGACTATGTCTTTATATCCCAAACTGGCCCCAGCAAGCTGCATCAGGAGGCTGGGCTGCTGATCCCATTGTAGCCTGCTATAAGCCTGACTTGTAGGGGATGGTACTGATGCAGGGAGAGTGAATTTAACTGATATTTACAATTAACAGCTTCTTCCTCCAGCTTTTACTTTGATGCTGCATAGTATTTTATAGACTCCAGGGTTTCAAAATAGTTGATTCAGACAATTCCTACCAGTTTAAGAGTTGCTTTTGAGCCACCCCTTCACAGTGCTGCAACTGAGAGTCTTCTCAAGGGAACTTGGGATTTGGCTGGCTTGAGACAGTGCAACTCCACACCCAAAGAAGCCCAAGTGGTACACAGCTGACAGACCGGAAAACCACATGCACAGAAACTACACCAAGCCCAGGAACTTGTGGGTCCACAACAGAGAGTGACTGAGCAGAGTCTGAGCTGAAGGGGTGGATGCCTATGCAACCCCAGAGTATCACAGCCACAGTCCCAGGAATTGCTGGGAGTACTGGGTCTTAAAGCCCTTCATCCCTGCCAAACTGTACAGGCTACAACCCCCAACTACAGAGCTGGTGGTCCCCATTGCACATGGAAAATAGGTGCACTGATTGGACATCCACATGGTTTGGACCCCCACTCACTGTAGAAACATTGTTGGAGAGATCTGGATTAAGGATAAGAAGTGGCTTGGAAGTGCTGTCTGCTGGTAGGTTAGGAAAAGTGCACTTCATCAAGCTGTAGCTCTGTCAAGATATAGATAATTGTTTAAATAAGTCTGCATATCCTAAAAGAACCCTATCAAGATAACCAAATGCCAAGAGGCCATAAACAACAGAAAATTATAAAGCATATGAAGAAACAAAAAGATATGGATAATCCAAACACCTGAGTTAAAAAATCAGAGGAGATACAGAATTAAGAGAAATTAATCAATGAAGTAATCACAAAGAGCAATACCATGGCTCAGGATATGAAGGACATCAAGAAAACCCTAGAGGAGCACATAAAGAAGAATTTTCAAGAGTAGGTAAAAACATAGATGATCTTAGGGAATTGAAAGAAACTGTTGATCAAATTAAAATGATTCTTGATACACACAGTACTAGATTAGAAGAAGCTGATAAAAGAATAAGCAAGCCTGAAGAATGCAGGTTGGAAAGTGAAAGCATATAAGAAAGGATGAAGAAAAAAATTCAACAATTTGAAATGGATCTCAGGGATTTAATGGACAACATGAAGTACACAAACATAAGAATCATTGGTGTTCCATAAGGGGAGGAGAAGTGTAAAGGACTAGGAAGAGTATTCAAAGACATTGTTGGAGAGAACTGCCCAACCCTTCTAAATGATGTAAATACACAAATCATAGATGCTGAAAGAACCCCTAACAGAAAATATCCAAATAAACCCACTCCGAGACATATTCTAATCAGATTGTCACGTGCTGGAGAAGGCACAAATTCTGAAAGCAACAAGAGAGAAGCAATTCACCACATACAAGGAAACAACATAAGACTAAGTAGTGACTACTCAGTGGCCACCATGGAGGCAAGAAGTCAGTGGTATGACATATTTAAAACTCTGAAAGAGAAAAATTGCCAACCAAGAATACTTTATCCAGCAAAGCTCTCCTTCAAATTCAAGGGAGGGTTTAAAATCTTTACAGAAAAACAAGTGCTGAGAGAATTTGCTAACAAGGGACCTGTCCTACAGGAAATACTAAAGGGAGCACTACCAGGTAAGAAAAAAAGAAAAGAGAGAGCAGTATGAAGAAGAGCATAGAGCTGAAGAGTTTTAGTAAAGGAAATAAAGAGAGAGAGGTGAAAATTATAAAATTATAAAAAGCAAAGGATATGATGGCTGATTCAAGAACTGCCTTCACAGTAATAACATTGAATGTGAATGGATTAGACCCCCAATTAAAACATAAATTGGCAGAATTGATTAAAACATATGAAGCATCAATATGTTGCTTACAAGAAACTCATTTCAAACCCAGAGACACAAAGAAATTGAAATTGAAAGGATGGAAAAACATATTCCATGTAAGCTACAACCAGAAGAAAGCAGGAGTAGCAATATTAATCTCAGATAAAATAGACTTTAAATGTAAGGATGCCATAAGAGATAAAGAAGGACACTATATATTAATAAAAGGGACAATGTCACAAGAAAAAATAACAATCATAAATGTCTATGCACCCAATCAAGGTGCCCCAAAGTACATTGGCAAAACTGAAGGAAGCAATAGATGTTTCCACAATAATTGTGGGAGACTTCAATACACTCTTGTATAGATAGATCAACCAGACAGATGAACAATAAGGAAATAGAAAAAGTAAACAATGTGATAAGTGACTTTGATTTAACAGACATATATAGAGCATTATATCCCAAGTCACCAGGATATACATTCTTTGCTAGTGTCCATGGAACTTTCTCCAGAATAGATAATATGCTGGGCCACAAAACAAGCCTCAATAAATTTAGAAGCATGGAAATTATTCAAAGCACATTCTCTTATCACAATGGAATACAACTAAAACTCAATAACCATCAAAGATTAAGAACATTCACAAATATCTGGAGGTTAAACAACACATTCCTAAATAATCAGTGGGTTAAAGAAGAAATAGCAAGAGAAATTGCTAAATATCTGGAGATGAATGAAAATGAGAGCACAACATATCAAAACATAGGGGATGCAGTAAAGGCAGTAATGAGGGGGAATTTTATAGCTCTAAATGCATACATTAAAAAGAAAGAAAGAGCTAAAATCAAATATCTAATGGAACAACTTAAGAAGGTAGAAAATGAACAGTAAATTAATCCTAAACCAAGCAGAAGAAAAGAAATAACAAGAATTAAAGCAGAAATAAATGATGTAGAGAACAAAAAAGCAATAGGGAGAATAAATAAAACCAAAAGTTGGTTCTTTGAGAAGATCAACAAGATTTACAAGCCCTTAGTAACAAGCCCTCAGCTAGACTGACAAAATCAAAAATAGAGAAGACCCAAATAAACAAAATAATGAATGAGGGAGGGGACATTACTGCAGATCCCAAAGAAATTTAAAAAAAAATCGTAAGGGGATACTATGAACAACTGTAACCAACAAACAACATAATTTAGAGGAAATGGACAATTTCTTGGAAACACATGTACAACCTAGACTGTCCAAAGAAGAAATAGAAGATTTCAACAAATGAATCACAAGCAAAGAGATCGAATCAGTCATCAAAAAGCTTCCCACAAATAAATGCCAAAGGCCAGATGAATTCACAGGGGAATTCTACCACACTCTGTTTCAAATGGAATCAGTTCTTTGGCAGAAATTCAGAGATTACCACTCTTATGACCTGTCTTCCTACATTGGGCAACATCTCTGAACCAATACTCTGGAAAAAGGGATAGGGACAATGGCCTGCTTCTATTGTCATGACACCTCCGCTTCACAAGCAGGGTGATGGGCTGGGGTGGTAGTCTCTGGTTCTCTAATCTTTCCTTCCTGGCTTGGAAACTCTACTCTAAAAGTGAGGTAGAGCAAAGGTGAATAATGGCCCCAATATTCTGATAAACCTGCGACACCTGGGGTAAAGCCTCTGCACTACAAGTGGTGATTTTGTGGAGGAAGGGAGCCCTTGACCCATTACACTCATCTGAGATTTAGACTGTGCAACACAGAGCTGAGGGTAATGAGACACGCTGGTGGACTGCACTTTCTGGGGAAATACCATAGTGTCAACTGAGAGTTGGTAGGAGGAGGGACCCCCATCTTCTTGGTCATGACTGGAATGGGGCTTCCATCATGATGATGCAGAGGAAGAAAGTATGAATCAAGTCATGGATCAAGTGCAACAGGCTCTCACTGTCTTGCAGAGGTTTAGTAAATTTTCTTGAATGAATATTATTTTCCTTTGCTATATATTCTTAGTACAATTTTCAGATATTTTGCATGATTGTTTTTAAAGAAATTTTTACTGATTGGTTGTTTTGCAGAGGAGAAGGTCCATGAAGCTCCTTTTACCATAAGTATAGAACTAAATTACTCATACATGATTATTTTTTATAGTTTCCATCCCTGTGAAAATTGCCACTGATCTTGCATGTCATCTGCTTTTCAATTAAGCCTTTAATATATTGAGCATTGTTTTAGTTCCCTAGGCTATTCAAAGCAAATAAATTGAAATGGGTCAGCTTAAAGAAAGGGAATTTATTAGATTACAGTTTTAAGTCTGGTAAAATGTCCAAACCATGGTATCACCAAGAGGATGCTTTCTCCCCCAAGATGGTGGAATACTGAGGATGGCTGTTGGTGACTCATGATCCTTAGCCAGTCACATGGCAAGGCACAAACCTTACTGGTCTCATCCTTCTCTTCTGGGTTTCATTTCAGCTTCTTGATTCATGTGACTTTTTTCTTCCTGTCTGGATTTCATTCTCCTATAAAGGACAACAATAATAAGATTAAGCCCATCCTAACTGAGGTGAGTCACACTTTAATTGAAGTAACCTCATCAAAAGGTCCTACTTAAATTGGGTTCAGACACAAGAGTTGGATTAAATTTAAGAATATTACATTTTTCTGGGGTAATACAGCTTGAAACAATCACAATACATCCTCTAAGCCCCCCAAAAATGTTCCTTCCACATAGACAATACATGCACACCATCAAACATCACAAAAGCTTTAAGGTTTTTCAGTAACGATAGTAAGTACAGTCTCATCAAAATCAGTTATGGGTGTGATCTGTCCTGGGGCACAGTTACCCTCCATTGGTAGACCTTTGATAGAATCTAGAGAACAAGTTGTCTACTTCAATATACAATGGAGGGAAATGGGTAAATATTTCCATTTTCATACCTAGAAATTGGGAGGAAAACAGAGGTCATGGTTCCCAAACAATTCTGAAACCCAGCAAGTCATACTCCAGTATATTTCAACATCTTTCAGTAACTTATGGAACTATGTTTTGTTTCCAGGGCTTCATGCAGGGGCAACCTTACCTCTTCCAAGCATGTGCACAGTGGCTTTGCTCTTTCTGACCACTGGGGTGAAGGCTCCACTCTCTCCAAGCATTGTGGTAATGACTAGACTCTCCACAATCCCTCAGACATAGGCTCCAACCACTCAGAACACTGGGTTAGCAAAAGACTTCCTGAACAATGAGCCAGAAGGCCCACCCTCTCCAAGCCCCTGGACAGATTCAGTCTTTCCACACAGATGGGTAGGCCTGATTTCTTGATTGGAGAAATGTCTTTGTCTAGAACTCAGCTTCCATGGTTCTGCCTTTGAAGTGATTTTTCCTTCAATTTGCCCCTTCTCTGTCCCTTATAGTCCAGGTTGGACATGGTTTTGTTCATAAAAATTATGCAGAAAACTTGTTAGTTTTTCTTGTAGTCCATGGGGGTTCAAACCATCAGACAGAAGAACTTTCCTAAATCTTTCCTGAATAACTCCATTTCCAATCCTTACTTCCAAGGAAATTGCTGACTTGTTCAATGTTCCATTATACCTCTCCCATGGAGCATTAATCTCTAGGGAACAGCTTTTCAGGAATCTCAGAAAATTCCAAACCATCAATTACCAGTTTCTCTGTGCCCAGGAGTTCAGTTCTCAGGTTATCTCTTTCATCTTGCATTATACTAAAAGCTGCAGGGAGAAACCAGGCTGTATTTTCCACACTTAGCTTGGAAATCTTCTCAGCTAAATGTCCAAGTACACCACTCTCAATTTCTGCCCCCCATCTGACATGAGAACTCAGTTTTGCCAAGTTTTCTGCAACTTTATAACAAGGATCACTTTTCCTCCAGTTTCCAACAGTACTTTCATCACTTCCTGCTAAGACCTCATTGGAAGTACCTTTAGCATATTTCTATTAACAGTCACTTCAAAGCAAACTAGGCTTTTTCTATCAAGCATATCTCAATTGTTTTAGCATCTTCTAGCCATTTCTAAAGTCCACATTTTTTGTATTTTCAAAAAGGAACACCTCACTCTCCCGGTGTCAAAAACTTTTAGTTTTCTGGTCTGCTCAAAGCAAATTCCATGAAATTGATCTAGTTAAACAACTGGAAATTATTAGTCATGGTTTTGAGGCCAGGAAAATGTCCAAATCAAGGCATCATCAAGGTGGTGTTTTGTCTCTATGGCCATGGCATTCTGGGGTTTCTGCTGGTGATCCTGGTCCTTACCTTGTCACATGGCAATGCATGTGGTGATGCCTCCTGGTCTCCTCCTTTTCTTCTGGGTTCTTTTTCAGCTTCTTCCTTCATGTGGCTTTTTTTCTCTCTGTCTTAATTTCATTCTTTTTTAAAGGACTCCAATAGTAGGATTGAGATCCATCCTGATTCTTAACTGAAGTAACCTCATCAAAACGTCCTACATTAAAAATAGGGTCACACCTTAATGAGTTATATATAGATATATGTGGGCTATATCTATATCTATATCATCTCTCTGTCTATATATGTGTGTGTGTGTGTGTGTGTGTGTGTATCCACATTAATGGGTTATATTTAAGAACATGGTGTACATACAGCTTCAAACAACCATGAGCATGATAACTATAAACTCCCTCTCAAAGTCCATATCTGTGTCCTATCTGGATGTTAACTGATGATTGTTTTTCTCTTCAGACTGTGCTTTTATTCCCATTTTGATTGTTTCATAATGTTTGAATGAAAGCTATATATGTTGTTTAGGACAGAACATACAAAGGTAAATATTTTTGTGCTTCTAAAAATGAGTGCACCTTTCTTTCCATTCAGCCTTTAATGTTGGCATTTTGTTAAGGTTGCTAGTAGTTAAAAGGGTTTTGGAATTTGTTTTTGCTATAGTAACTGTGCCGGTTTGAGTGTATTGTGTCCCCCAAATGCCATTATCTTTGTGGTCTTGTGTGGGGCAGAAGTTTTGGTGCTGGTTGGATTTGCTTGGAGTGTGCCCCACCCAGCTGTCGGTGATAATTTTGATGAGATGTTCCCATGGAGGCATGGCCCCACCCATTCAGGGTGGGCCTTGATCGGTGGAGCTATATAAATGAGCTGACTCAAAGAGGAAACGGAGTGCAGCTGGGAGTGATGTTTTGAAGAGGAGCAAGCTTGCTAGAGAGGAACGTCCTGGGAGAAAGCCGTTTTGAGGCCGGAGCTTTGGAGCAGATGCCAGCTGCCTTCCTAGCTAACAGAAGTTTTCCGGAGGCCATTGGCCATCCTCCGGTGAGGGTACCCGATTGCTGATGTGTTACCTTGGACACTTTGTGGCCTTAAGACTGTAATTGTGTAGTGAAATAAACCCCCGTTTTATAAAAGCCTATTCATCTCTGGTGTTTTGCATTCTGCAGCATTAGCAAACTAGAACAGATTTTGGTACCAGAGAAGTGGGGTGCTTTTGCTGCTGAGTTTGCAAATACCAAACATGTTGGAACGGCTTTTTAAATGGATAAGGGAAAGTTTCTGGAAGAGTTGTGAGGAGCTTGATAGAAAGGCCAAAACTGCTTTAAAGAGACTATTCGTGGAAATATGGACTCTAAAGATACTTCTGATGAGGACTTGAGCAGAAATGATGAACGTGTTGTTGTAAACTGGAAGAAAGGTGATCCTTGTTTTAAAGTGGCACAGAATTTGGCAAAATTGAGTCCTGGTGTCAGATGGAAGGAAGAATCTGGATGCAACAACCTGGAATACTTAGCTGAGGAGATCTCCAGACTACGTGTGGAGGACGTATCCTGGCTTCTCCTTGCAGCTTATAGTAAAATGCGAGCAGAGAGAGATAAACTTAGAACTGAACTCTTGGGTTCAAAGAAACCAGAAGTTGATGGCTTGGAAAATTACAGGCTTCCAGGGGGTGGAATCCCAGAAGCTACAGCCCAACGTGAGGATGGAACCAAACATGGAACCCAGCCGCCATTTCAGTACAAGCCAAGATCGGAAAAGGAGTTAAGCAGAAAGGATTTGTCGAAAGTCCTATTGTCTGATGGCTTTGACCCTTGCGTGCTTCATGCAAAGCCAACAGAATTTTTGCGAGATCTTTATAGACAGAGCCATTGCTGGTCTGGACTGGAGGAGACAGACAAGGGAAAAATTAAAGGAAAAATCTCTTCAAAGACACAGCCATGGAGGTTGAGGTCTGGAGTCGGGAGGTCTCGGGCTGGGAGAGCGGAGCAGCCCACATGCATGGAAAGGGTGAGTTTGCCCTGGAGGTCGAGGGCGGGCTTTCCGCCTCGATGCTCTGGAAGAGTTTTGCCACCTCAGGTCCCAAAGAGGTTGGAGCACATTCCCAGGGAATTGGGGAGAGCCTGGCTGCCACCACACTGTTCTGAAGGGGTTGAGCATGTGCCCCGGAGATGGAAGGGAATCCGGGAGTTGCCCCGAGGTTTGAGGAGGGTGGGGCTGAGAAGGTGGTCTCTCCAATGTGTGGAAATGTTGGAGCACTCACCTAAGTGTTTGGAGAGGAACGGGCTGCCGAAAAGGCCCTTGGGAAGGGTTAGGCTCCCACTCTCTCAAGCCCCAATGATGCAACATTGTTCTGTCAATGACTCTCGGACTTTGAAATCTAATGGAGTTTGTCCTGTGGGTTTTAGGAACTGTTTTGCTCCTGTTAACCCTGTTTTCCTTACTGTTTCTCCTTATGGCAATGGAAATGTTTATCCTATGAATGTCTCTCCTTTGTATATTGGGAGCACATAACCTTTTTGCTCCTGTTAATCCTGTTTTCGTTACTGTTTCTCCTTATGGCAATGGAAATGTTTATCCTATGAATGTTCTTCCTTTGTATATTGGGAGCACATAACTTGTTCTAAGTTCACAGATCCACAGCTAAAAGAAAGATTGTGCCTTGGGACTGACCATGCCTAAATTGATTTTGATGGGATTTTGTACTTGACTATTGTTACTGAGATGATGTAAGTTTCTGTGATATTGTGATGAAATGAATGTGTTTTGTATTTGGAAAGATAATGTCATTTTGGGTTCCAGGGGGTGGAATGTGCCAGTTTGAGTGTATTGTGTCCCCCAAATGCCATTATCTTTGTGGTCTTGTGTGGGGCAGAAGTTTTGGTGCTGGTTGGATTTGCTTGGAGTGTGCCCCACCCAGCTGTCGGTGATAATTTTGATGAGATGTTCCCATGGAGGCGTGGCCCCACCCATTTGGGGTGGGCTTTGATCCGTGGAGCTATATAAATGAGCTGACTCAAAGAGGAAACGGAGTGCAGCTGGGAGTGATGTTTTGAAGAGGAGCAAGCTTGCTAGAGAGGAACGTCCTGGGAGAAAGCCGTTTTGAGGCCGGAGCTTTGGAGCAGATGCCAGCTGCCTTCCTAGCTAACAGAGGTTTTCCGGAGGCCATTGGCCATCCTCCGGTGAGGGTACCCGATTGCTGATGTGTTACCTTGGACACTTTGTGGCCTTAAGACTGTAATTGTGTAGTGAAATAAACCCCCGTTTTATAAAAGCCTATTCATCTCTGGTGTTTTGCATTCTGCAGCATTAGCAAACTAAGACAGTAACCATCAGTTCCCCACAGACATCAGATTATTGTTATGGTATCTTGTATTTAAGGTGTTGGCTAATTTGACTTAATTTTTTTTTTTCTCCCTGGAGATAATCTGTCTCTTCCAGCTATCCCATCTGTTATTTTTCCTTACTACTTCTTAGAATTGTGGTGTGAAGTAGGAAGGGTAATTATCTGGTGTGTAAGCTTCAATTTCACACATTTACAGTCAACCTTGGACTTGGGGATGCGGCCTTCACAAGTGCATGTGTTCCTCTTTCAGATCTAGTGATTGGCCTAGAATATATTCAAGGGGTCAAATTTTATTCCTCTCTCCCTCTCATCACTTAAATTTATTTCCACCTGTTTGGGCCCAGACCAAGTTCATGCAGAGCATGGGCAGGTGCTGCTGCAAGATCAAAAACATGCCAGGCACAGAAGTAGACATGGATTTATTGGGACTTACAAACAGGAGAGGATTTTGGTGATGGCCATTCTGGAGGGTTAGCACTCTGCTAGGAATAGGAGTGCAAGAAAGGAGTAATATGTGATTAAAAAAAGGCATTCCACATAGTTTGAGGACATCAGGTCTCTAGTATAATCATTAAAAGAGTCTCAGACTTGATATTTTACTAATATTAGTGTTTAAGACTAAGTACAATCAATGCCATGTTTACCTCTGAGGTTATGTTCTTCCCCCTCTGCAGAGATTGTTTACTTTCTTGACCTTTGTTCTTGGCTAAAGCAGGTTTGTTATGGGCTGTTTAGGAGGGGTCCCAGGCCTTGGGCTGCCACACCACCGGTATCTTAAGGCTGCACATCTTGCTGGCCTTCCCCCTGAAAACTAACCCTGTGTTTTATACAGGAGGTACAGCGATAGGCCTGGGAAGAATTTGGGCAGTAGCTGCTCTTTTGCTCCCCCAGGCAGCACCACAAGGAAGCTTAGTTTCTCAGGTTTCTTCGCTGTGTTCCCTATGAGCTGCTGAGGGAGTTCCCTGGGGAAGAGCCTGGTAGTGGGTGTGAAATCCCTCATGCATATGGCCCCTGGGGCTTCACATTCTTTCACTAGCCCACACTTGACTTTCAGCAATGCTTTACAAATTTCTAGTGGTTTCTTTTTATTGAATTATATCATCTTTGTCGGTATCAGCTCCAGATAAACAAATGCTCAGTTTCTGTTTCTCCCTACAGGCAACCATCTCACCCTACATTTCAGGTTGGCTGACTGGCCTTTGTCTTCTGTTCTCAGATGGTTCCAAGAAAAGTAACGGTTTTGCAGTTTGTCCAGGATTTTTTTTCTTCTCAGTGTTATTATGCTCTTTCCATCTCTCTATATGACTGACTAGAAATTGAAAGCTCGGTATTTTAATTGTAAACACTTTTAATTTTATGAATTTATGTGGGGAAAATTGACTCTTACAATGTCAGTATTCTATATATGTTGGCACTGTATCATCCCATTTATTCTGGTTTACTTTTATGTACTTCAATGTGTATTAATTTTTGTTCATGCAAGTTTTGCACAAATATTAATTTAATTTACTTGGAAGTTTTTTATTTTTTTGTTATGATGTTTATTCTAACTGCCTTTTTTAGATGATGTCAGGCTGATCATGTCCATCTATTAATTTTTGCCATTTTCCTTAATTTTTCTGTGATTTTCATATCATACTTTATTATTAAAATCTCTGTTTATGATATGTATTTATGGCTCTAGCTTCATAATACTTCTTAAATCAGTTTGTCAAATTATACCCAAAATACTAGGTTTGAGTGATGTTTCACCCTATCTGCAAATGGATATTTGAAGTCTTAACTCTTCATATTTTAATTTTTCCAATATAGGTACATGATACAATGCTATATTTTTTAGGTCCTTAAAGTATCTTATACATTTATATATTTTTCAGCATATGTATTTTGTACCTATTTTAAGCTTATCAAAATTATATCTTTATACTATTTTAATATTTCATTTTATCAAATCTAATTTTCTAATACATTGTTTCCAACATGTAGAAGTACAATCATGTCAGGAACTGACACTGCAATCATCACTTGTACATTTCTGTATGCATATGTGACTGTACATCACTTCAAAATCAGGATTCAAAAACTGAAAAATCATCTTTCCCTCCTACAAAACCTGTACTCTCTTTCTCTATTATTTAATTTGATAAATATTATCTTCATTGATTTGCCAAACCATAATCCTGGAATTCATCTCTTACTGCTTCTTTCCCTATTCTTACATCAAAATATTCATCAAATCCTGCTGGTTTTACTTTAAAATATTTCTCAAATCTTCCCAATCCTCTCATTTCTTAACACCAATACTTTAGTTTTGTTCATTAAAATTTATTGTCTGGTGTGCTGGTTTGAATGTTATTATGTCCCCCAGAAAAAGCCATATTCTTTGATGCAATCTTGTGGGGCAGACTATTAGTGGGGATTAAGTTGGAACATTTGGATTAGATTGTTTGCATGGAAATGTGCCCCACCCAGCTGTAGGTGACAACTCTGATGAGATATTTTCATGGAGGTGGGCCCCACCCACTCAGGGTGGGCCTTGATCAGTGGAGCCATATAAATGGGATGACAAACAGAAGGAACTCAGTGCAGCTGCAGCTGTGAGTGATGTTTTGAAGAGGAGCTACAGCCAAAAGGGACACTTTGAAGAAATCACAGGAGCTGCAGATAAGAGACAGTTTGAAGATGGTCATTGAAAGCAGACTTTTGCTCCAGAGAAGCTGAGAGAGGACAAATATCCCAAGTGCAACTAAGAGTGACATTTTTGAGGAACTGCAGCCTAGAGAGAAACATCCTGGGAGAAAGCCATTTTGAAACCAGAACTTTGGAGCAGATGCCAGCCACGTGCCTTCCCAGCTAACAGAGGTTTTCCGGACGCATTGGCCATCCTCCAGTGAAGGTATTCGATTGCTGATGTGTTACCTTGGATACTTTATGTCCTTAAGACTGTAACTGTGTAACCAAACAAACCCCTTTTATAAAAGCCAGTCCATTTCTGGTGTTTTGCATTCCAGCAGCATTAGCAAATTAGAACTTCTGGATTTAGGCAACATTATACCTGTTAAAAGTATCTCTGTTTCAGATGGGATTGTGTGAGGAACATAGAAAATACCAAAGATATTTTAAATACTAAGGAAGTCAATTCAGGAAGTCAGGATTATATAACTAATGGAAGCAAAAATCAAGAAAGGAAATGAAATTATTTAACAAAGGGCTTGAATAAGAAAAAATAATCATTAATAATCTCAGATAGATTCCACAATATCTCTCATGAACATGGGTGTGAAAATTCTCAGTCAGATATTAGCAAATCAAATCTAACAAGGTAAGTAAAGCATTATAAATCATGACCAGGTAGGATTTCTTCCAGCTGTGCAAAGTTGTTTCAATATTCAAAATTCATTTGAATATTCTTTCACATCAATGGGTAAAGGATAAAAATCACATGATCATAACAATTGATAAAGAAAAATCATTTCACAAAACCCAACTCCATTCATGGAAAAAATATCAGCAAAGTAGGAAAGAGGAGAAAATCCTCAACTTGATAGAGAACATCTACAAAAACACATACTTAGCATAATACTTTAAAGCAAGCAATTAGATGCCTCCACCATAAGAAGAGAAAAAAGACAAATATGTCTCTATTCATCACTCCTATTCAAAATTTTATTTCTTGATTAGTGCACTAGGAAAAGATGAGAGAAAGAAAAGTTATGTATGTTATGGAGGAGTAAATAAAACTTTGTTAACTGATTGCATGACCTGCTGTCTATGTTACAAAATTCCACAGAACTCATTTAAAAATCCCAAACCAATAAATGAAAATCAAAAGTGTGTAGGACACAGATAAACATATAAAAATCAATTGTTTCCCTATAAGCCAACTATGAACAGCTAGAATTTTAAATGACAAAAAAATACCATTTACATAAGCTCCAAAATTAAGACAAACATACTAAGTTATAAATCTAATAACACATTTATGAGATCTATATTCAGAAAACTACAAAGTCATAATGAAAGAAATCAAATAAATGGAGATATATTCCATGCTCTTGGATAAGAATATTCAATATTAAGATGTCAGTTCTTCCCAAACTTAATCTAGAGAGTTAATACAAACCCAATCAAAGTCCTAGAAAGCTATTTGGTGGATATCAATAAATCAATTATAAAGTTTATATAGAAAGCCAAAACGCATAGAACAGGACATGCAACACTAAAGAAGAAATACGAAGTTGGAGGATTGACACTATTTGACTTCAAGACTTATTATGAAGCTATGGTAATTGAGAAAGCATATAAGGGTGAAATAACACATACTTGGATCAATGGAACAGATTAGAGAGCCCAGAAACAGAATCACACAAATATAGTCAACTGCTCTTTGACAATAAAAGGAGTAAATGCAATGCAATGGGGGAAAAGGACAAGGTTTTCAAAAAATGGTTCTGGACCACTTGTACATCTATACATAAAAACTGAATCTAGACAGTGACCTTAAACTGTTGGTAAAATAATTTCTCAAAATGGATAATAGATCTAAATGTAAAACATAAAACCATAACACTTTTAAGAAATAAGATAATATTGCATAAACTCTAGCTGACATTGGCTGTGGCTATGTGCTTTTAGATATAAGATCAAAAGGAAACCCATGAAAGAAATACTGTTTCTGAAACATTGATGCTGATAAGAGAATGAAAAGACAAGACACACACTGGGAAAATATATTTTCAAAACAAATATCTGATAAAGGGATGGTGTCCAAAATATACAAAAACACCTAAAACTCAATAATAAGAAAATTAACAACCCAATAAAAGATGGGCAAAGATATGAGCAGACACTTCATCAAAGAAGTTAAGCAGGTAAAAAAAAAGAAAAAAAAAAACATAAGAAAAGATGCTCATTATCAATTGTCACTATACCATTAAAAATTATTCCAACAATGAGATGGCACTACAAACCTATTCAAATGACAACAATCCAGAAAACTGACCATACTGAATGCTGGCAAGAATGCAGAGCAACAGTAACTTTCACTGATTGCTTCTGAGAATGCAAAATGGTACAGTCACTTTGGAAGACACTGACAGGTTCTTATAAAGCTAAACATAATCCTTATATGATCCAGCAATATGCTTCTAGATATTTACCTATTTGAATTGAAGACTTATGTCCACACAAAAACCTTTATGCAAATTTTTATAGACACTTTATTCACAATCTCCAAAAACTAAAACACCAAGGGGTCCTCCAATAGGTGAATAGATAAATTGTGGTGCATCCATACAATGGAATATTTTCAGTGATAAAAAGAAATGGAATATCAAGTCACAAAAAGACATGGCAGAAACATAAATGCATATTGCTAAATGAAAGAATTCAATCCAGAAGGCTACATTCTATATGAGTCCAATTGTATAAGGTTTTGCAAAAGGGAAAATATCTATAGAGAGCGTAAAAAGATAAGTGTTTCCCAGAGGTCTGTGGGAGGAAGTAGGGCTGTATAGGTGAAGCACAGGGAATTTTGAGAGGCAAAGCTCTTTTATATGATACTGTAATGATGGATACATGATATTAAGCATTTGTCAATTCCCTTCAAACTTGATAGGACAAAGAGTTAATCTTCATGTATGAAAATTTTGAAAAAATCATTTAGGAGATTGGGGGTTCCAGGAAAAAAAAAAGACTCTGACAAGAAGATCTAACTGTATTACAAAAGTATGAAACAATGTTACTGAAGGGGAGGGGGAGTAGAGGAAAAGGTGCTGACCTATGTAATTTTGGAAATGATGGTTTCTGTAAGACCAAAGGCAAATAGAACTGCACATAAGCACTGTACTCTAGTTGATACAGTTCCCCATGAGGAGAAAGGTTAATAATTTTCATACTGCTATTCACATATATTGAAAGCAAACAATAAAGTAAATGGGTAGTGGATAATAGGTACTGGATTTTCACTGTTGGGGTGGGAATTCATAGATAAGCATGAGCAGAAGCCTGGAATGATCAATGGAGTAATGGATTAGACTTTGGGGCATCAATAAGAGCTCATGTTTACGTTAGTATAGATAAAGATGGTTATATATATACCTATATACATATACATATATATGTATATTTATATATATATATATGATGGCAGAACCTAACTCTACACAGTGACTTCCTTCCAAAGAGTTTATTTTGGAAAGAGAATGGGGAAGAATAACTTGGCAGAGGAGAAACATGTCAGACACTTTTTCAGCCAGATGATCAAAGTCAAACCATATTACTAATATTAATATATACCTTTGATAGGATGTGATGAAAATGACACTTTATCTCTGTGGTCTTTCTCCCAATAATCCATAACTGCAGTCTTACCATGAGTAAACAGCAGACAAACCCCATTAGAGGGACAGTCTACAAAATACATGACCAGCACTCCTCAAAACTGTCAATATCACCAAAATCAAGGAAATCTGAAAACTGTTGTAGCCACTGGCAGCCTATAGAGACATGACAATTAATGTGATGAGGTATCCTATATGGGATTCTTGAACAGAGAAAGGACATCGGTTGAAAATTAAGGAAATCTAAATAAACTATGGACATTAGGTATTAATAACTTAGCAATTTTGGTTCATTAATTCTGATAAATGTTCCATTCAAATTAGAGTGATTTGTATCAATGTATTTTTTCATATCTAGTAGATAACTCACCAACTATTGTATTAAAGGAGATAAGTTTGAGTAAATTAATTTTATTACTTAAAAACTCTTATACTCAATACAATCAATGCAAACTAGAGACTATAATTTATGGAAACATTGTATTATGCTTCGTTTAATATGACAAAGGCAATATACCAAAGCTAAATACATAAGGGGGTTGGCGGGGAATAGGGGAAGGGTATGGGACTCCTGGCATTGGTGATGTTGTCTGACTATTCTACTTTAGGTTAATGCTGTCTTTCCTTTTGTTGCTTTCTTGCTGTCAAGTTTTGGTTTTGTTTTATTTTGTTTTGTTTTTTTTCTCTCTCTCTCTCTTTTCTTTTTCTTTTGTCTCTCTGCCTTCTTTGACCCTTCCTCCTTCTTTGTGGATGAAATGGAGATGTCCTTATACAGATAGCAGTGATGGTGCTGAATACATAAATACATGACTATACAGGGAACCAATGAGTGCTTACTTAGGATGGAATGTATGGTGTGTGAACAAGACCATCTTAAAAGAAATGGGTTGATGAAGAAATCTTGAGGGCACTATATTGAGTGAAGTAAGACAGACACATAAAGGCAAATATTGCAGGGTCTCACTGATATGAACTAATTATAATATGTAAACTCATGGACATGAAATATAAGTTACCAGGATATAGAATGAGGATAAAGAATGGGGAGTGGTTGCTTATTATGAGCAGAATGTTCAACTAGGGTGAACTTAAACATTTGGAAATGGACAGGGGTGATGGTAGCATGTTGTGAGAATAACTAACAGTGCTGTAAGGTGTGTGGTGGAAGGGTAAGTTCAGAGTCATGTATGTCACCAGAAGGAAAGTTGGAAGTTAAAAGATGGGAATGTATAAAACAGTGAATCTTGTGGTGGACAATGTCCATGATTAAATATACAAATATTAAAAACTTCTCTCATGAGCTAGAACAAATGTATGACACTATAACTAGAAGTTAATAAAAGAGATGCATATAGGAAAAAATATATACCTATTGCAAACTATATACTACAGTTAGTAGTATTATAATATTCTTTCATAAACAGCAACAAATGTGCTATACCAAAACTGTGAATCAATAATGGAGGGGGGCATGGTTAGGGGTATGGGAGGATTTGAGTTTCCTTTTTTTTGTCTTTATGTCTTTTCTGGAGTAATGAAAATGTTCTAAAAATTTAAAAAAAAATTAATTGTATTGATGGATGTACAGCTGTATGATTGTACAATGGGCAATTGATTGTACACTTTGGATTTTTGGATAGTTGTATGGCATGTAAACAATCTCAATAAAATATATATATAAACTCTTGTACTCATATCCTTAGAAAGCATAATAGGAAATAAAATTGAACTTGTGCATTTTTTTTCTCATTAGGGTGGGCATGTAGCCTATGTCTGATGCTGTTATTCTGTCTAACTGTCTCAAAGGACAGTGTCCCTACTGCTCTCCATTTTAGTTGTTTTGCCAAATTTTATTAAACAGAAGGTTCATTAAGGACTTTTGAACCCGAGTCACCAAGGATCCTTATTCATACAGGTAATCCCAGTGCACCTCCGGGAGACTGAACTGACAAATATATATCATTATTTTTATATTAGGAAAGCTAACTCCCTCCTCAGAATGATCAGAGCAGCAGCTCTTACTAAAAGACAGAGAAAGTTCTTTTGTTCTCTTTCCTTACATTATCTTTTCTTCTATCCTTAATAATAACCAAACGAAAATGTTTCCATGGTTTAAAATAAGGAAGAGTCTCTAAGTGAGAAATTTTGTATATGATGTGAAAATGGGAAACTAGGAGAACTCCAGAACCTTCAGGAGATGTGTGAACAGTAGGGTAGGTTCATGATCCTCTTAGACTAGTACAGAGTCGCATCTCCCTTAACACAATGCAGTTGAAACCATGAAGGAGCTGCCAGCTGAAACCATGGAAAAGCATTAAAAGAGTAAAAGCCTGTTGGGGATTTACCCATGTCTCCCACAACAGACATGTATGTTCAAGTCTTAACCCCTGGTCCTGAGGGTGCAAACCCATTTGTTCATAAGATCTTTGACTCAATTATTAGTTAATGTGAAACCAAACTGAATGAGGGTGGGCCTGAAGCCACTGCAACTGGAGTCCTTTGAAGGAGATGACTGAACGAGAGGAGTAGGAACCAGAGGAGAAGTCAGGAAGAGACAGACTTTCATGTGAAGGAGGACTGCCAGAAAGCCATCTCCAGAGCACTACAGGCTTTGGAGAAAGCCTGGCCTTGCCAGCACCTTGATTTTGGACTTCTCGCTTCCAAAACTGTGAGCCACTGAATTCCTGTTGCTTAAGATAACCAGGTTTGGTGTTTGTCATAGCAACCCTTGCAAACTAAGGTAGATATTAGAATTACTTTCTTGTTTTTGATGAGGGAAGAAATAATTTTTCAGTGTTTTCTTCTGCACTGTATTTAATTACACTTCTTTCAGTTATTTTTTTAATAAGGAAAATTGTTGTAGAAGTACTATAACGTTATTCCACAGCCCTTAGAAAAGACCGAGGTCATAGCCAGGGCTATATTTATGTATCCATAAGGAATCACTCATGCGGTATAATTTTAAGGACATGTAGAAATATAGCTTCCATTCCCCTGGAATATATATATGAGAAGTACAGTCTATTGCTTAACATTTCAACTTTAAAGGTGAAAAGTCTAAGCAGAAATAATCAATCCCACCAGAGTATATATTAGTTCCACAAAAATGTCCCCTTAATATCTAAATAAGACAAATTACTTTCCCTAGAGAGCAATTTGATGACAGAGAAAAGAGAAGGTTTTTTTTTTTGTGTTGTTCACGAAGGACCATACAGGACTAGCAACATTGAGAAGAGTGTTTCATTAAGGCAATTTTTTCCTGAGGTAAGTGCGGAGAGGAATTTGAAAACGGAAACAGCAGTAAGGATGTCAGTTCTTGGTTTCTTTGTTGTCTGTTCTTAATTGCTCTTTTTGTGGCCCTGAAGTTGTTGGGAGAGAAACAGTTCTCCAACCAAAATCAAAGATTAAGGCAAAGAACACAGCTTAGTAAATTACTAACATACTATTTTATTCATAGAAAAGAGAAGGCATTAATAAATTCATTTTACCTAACAAAGGCAAAAATAAGATTTGTATACGAGAAAGAGGATTGAGGGAGGGGAAAACTCCTAGAGAGGTTAAAAACAAAGAATTCCATTTTCCTTTCCTTGTATAAGCTGTTGATTATGTGGGAAGTTAGCGAGGAGGCCAATCTTTGGGCAGTAGAAAGGACATAAAGAAAAACAGTTTTGGTTATTCATGGATTCCTTGAAAAGCCTTGAGAGTTTAACTCTGATGTAAGTATATGTGACCATCACTGAAGAATGTTTGCCAGTGTACATTGTTAATATTTCTGTCTTAGTTATGCCAGACCAGCACCGTTTCCTTTATTAGAGTTTTCATTAGCTTTCCTATGTGAGTGTTCATTTCCACATGATGGTTCCTGTAACCAGGTTGGGCCTTGTTACACATCCCACATTTGATCATATAAGGCATACCTCCATATGAGGAGAAGATTTCATTTTTCCAGACCTGAAGGACACATGCTATTTGTGGGAAATATTTCAAAGCAAAATGAGTTAAAATTCCTTCATACACAAACTAAGTGCTGTCTCCTGGGGAGATACCATTTCATTAAGTGACAGAGAAATAGCAGGAATCCTAGAAACCCTGTTTGCAGACAGGACATAATTTCATTGTCACCATTATAAATAAATAATGCTGGTTGAGGACTAGAGCAGTTATTGTTCCATGAATAGAAGTATAGAGTGTTTTCCTTTTGCTGAAAAATACATATAATGGTCATATCAAGAAAATAAGACCATAATGCAGGGAAAATGTCAGTTAATATTTTAGTCATCTTTCATTTCTGTCTGAAATTATAAGGGAAATAGATAAAGTCATTGCATTTGAAATATGATATAAGCGGCGACACTGATGGAGGGTGGTATAGGTGATGAAGCTGGAGTTGGGCAACAAACTTCCTTAATTGCCTGTGTGAGTCTCAAACATTCATATACATATGAAATTCCTGATTATCATATTCAAAATAAGATTTCTCCACTAGCACCTCATCCCACTCCCCCACTTCCTGTCTGAAACGTATTAAGGCTGGCTGTCTGATTTCCAAGAATCTATACTTGTAACAAGCATACTTGGTGATTATAATTGAGGGTCTCACATTAAATATCCTAGTCAGATATAAATGTTTCTGGAAGAAGAAAGTAAAATATTACATAAATGACCTACAGTGAGAATTTTGGTATAAATTAAATGAGTTTTATGAGACAGAACCCATCCCTGAACATGGCACATTGTAGAAACTGGATGTAGTATTTCAATTCAAAAGAGCTTGCCCCGTATTTTCCAATAGCCAGGTGGAAGCAAGTTATGACATAGAATTATGCAGACATTCTTCAGTAGGATGAAGGAGAGAAAGAAGGATACAGAGGTGCTTCATTTTCTGGAAACAGTGGACCCAAGAGAATGTCAGAGTGGAACACTCCATGCAATCAGGGCACACAGCCAGAACACTTTGGGGAGTCAGGCAGTGGAGGCTGAGGGTTTAGGCAGGTGGGAGCTGGTGGGGAGGGAGTGGAGAACAGAGGCTATTGAGTGTCACAAGCAAATTTCACCTTTGTCACAATGTTGTTTACTCTGCATTTGTGGAAATATTTCTGAGAGGAAAAGACCAAATTAAAGTAGAAGAAGGAGAGGATTCCTGTCTTCCAACAAAAGTGAAGATACAGTTCCCCTTATTCAATAAAATATGGAAAGTAAAAAGAGGATTAAAAGTGATGGCAGTAGAGAGAGAGAGAAGAAAAGCTGGTAAAATTTAAGGTTAGGGCAACAGATCAAGTTAGAAAGTACAAAAAGTATAAAAAGGGCAGACTACAGGTCAAACTGTTAAGTAGGTAAATTTTGGCTTTAAGACATTCAGAGTTAGTATTGCATTTTTCTTTCTGAATGATATTCTTATGGTAATAACTGTATTTGTAATTCTTTAATACCCTGTTCACAGGGGCTGGCTGCCATCAGTGGCTGTGGGGATGGAATAGAAAGCCATTTGGCAGAATGTGACAGAGCCTGTTAATAATGATAAAATTTACAATTTATTTATGAATTGTTATGTTTTTTTTGTATATATCATTTTTAAATCTCCCAGCAACTCTAAAAGTTATTATTGCTTGTTTATTTGTCTTAGAGAATATCAGGATAGGAGTCATCTTTTTACAACTTTGGTTTTTAGAAAGCTGTGTGATCAGAATTCTTTTATGAATGTTTCTGATTCCAAACTCCTGTAGGTTTCACTACACCAAAGAATTTTAACCATGAATCATACCGCCTGAAGAGTAGCAGAATCACCAGAAAAGAGGTGATTTTTAAGTCTGTCCTTTTGCTTTTTGCTGTTAAGAGGGAATCATCCATAGCTACTGTAGGATTATGTTCTAAACCTCAAAAGCACTGGGTCAAAAAAAAAAAATTAGTATGCTGTTGTATTTGAGATACACTGGTGGACAAGGAAACAGGAGTACTACTGGCAAGTCAATTAAAAGTTCTATAATGCAGTTTTTAGTGACTATAGACACAGGTCATAGAAAAATGGTGACATGAATTTTCCTTTATGAAAGATAGCTTTATTGATTTTTCTTTATGCTTATGCACTTGTTTCTCTAAAAACTATTACTTACTGAAGTTGGCTCTGTATATCCATGGTTAAGTGAAACTTTCAGTATGTGCATAAAGAAAAGGGTAGAATAAATACTATGAATATGGAAAGACTACTTAATTAACTAGTTTCAGATTATGTTGGCAAGTGGTCTGGGAGTGTGGATGTGAGAGAAATGGATTTAACAATCGAGATAGGGATATAAATTATTTTTAAAAAGGAAGAAAAACATTCTATCTTGTGTACAGACACAGGATTCAGCAGCAATTCTAATCTTCCTGATATTGCTGTCTGACCCTTTTAGCTATCAGCATTATCTGAAACCTTCTCCCTTTTTTAAAAGATTAAAATACAAATTGATTTAGAAACTATATATAAGGTACATTAAATCACTCACTTAAAAATTATTGGCATGCAGGCACTGTGCCTATACCACAAAGGATATAACAGATACCAGAAAAAAGTCCCTTTTAGAGTTTATTGTCTAGTGACCCTAATGACCCAGTGACCCCAAGAATATTAGAATATTCTTGATCTTCTGTAGAGGCACCATATATTATCTATGAGTATCCCTGCTGATTTTAATGAAAACTATACAAATTAGTTCCTCAAATGAGAACATTTGATATTTGTTCGTAGAGGCAGAATGTTGGGGTCTGGGGTCTGGAAAATGGAGAAAACAGGCCACACTCCACAGTCTCTTTTAGGGGCAGAATGAATCATCAGAAACACAGTAGGTAGTTTGAGCTTTGGTCAAGAAAGGAAAGCAGAGAACAAAACAACTTAGGCTCTAGAAAATGGTTTGTGGGTAACAAATCCTGGAAAAAGTGAAAAAAATCCTAAACACAAGCAAGAGGTCAAGAAAGAAGATTAATATAAACAACCAAACAACAATGGCAGGTGGGAAATTATATTAAGGGTAAGAAAACAACTAGGTCACAGACAGAGAAAGAGACAGTACTAGAAAAGGAATATTTACAAAGTTTAGAATTTAGAATATTCAGGCCTTTTATGTAAGAGCGTAGTCAAAATGACAGTGCACTTTGCAACTGACATGCAAATAAGAACTTTGAACCTATGGACCTGAACTGTCATTAAAGAATACAGCTTAGTCTAGATCTACAGACAACTCTGTTCTGTTTCTTATGCTCATTTACTAAGTGTCCTATTCATACCAGACAGGGAATATAAGGATGTAAAATGCATAATGTCTACTTGAGGGGTTTACAGAAATATAAGGAGAAACATAAGTGTACTGCAGATTTACAATACAATGTAATCCATTCCAAGATATGGTAAGGAACAGGTGCTTGTAACAAAACACAAGAAGGAGCATAACCTCACACACTCTGGGTACATAAAGGAAAACCTCCCCAAATACTTGATACTTGAGGAGAATCCTGAAGGATTAACAGGCAAAGGAAGGTGGGAGGATTAGTCTGTGCAGAGGGGACAGCATATAGGAAATATGAAGAACTATAAGTAGACAGTTTTAGCACAATTTAAAGTTTGGGGATGTGAGGTCATGAAATGGCAAAGGATGAGTATGCCAATCAGAGAGGGTCCTGTCCATGAAGAGTTTTGCATGTCACACAAAAGAGATTAATCTTTATCAAGATAGTTAATACTGGAAGTGGAGAAGGCTCATAAAGCTGGCATGGTTTCACATTCAGAAAGTGGTATGTGAGGGGTCTGTACATTGAGCCATGTTTTCATGGGGAAAAGATCTGGGCTTTGTAATGGTCATATAAATGATGATTTAATCAATTTGACTGGTTGAAATCATTCCTACAGAGTACGGAGTAAGAAGAACAAAAATAGAAAACAAGAAAGAAGCTTTGAAGATAGAATATTGGGAAACACCCATATTTCGTGGATGGGCAGAGCAAGAAGAGCCTGTGTAGGATGGTGAAAAGGGAGATCTAGAGTTCAGAGGACATCAGAATGGTGGCAGGGAAACCATTTGAAGATTGACTAAACTTTAAGGAAAAAATGTTGTGGGGATGCAGGCATGATAAAAATTAAAATGTGCCATTGGCTTCAACAATAGTGAATTCCTTGTAGATGTTGAGAAAGCAGCAGGGTACGGGAATGAAAATAAGGTTACAGTGGGTTGAAGCCTAAGTCAAGTGATGATAAGATGAGAAAGTGGAGATACTAGTGTATTATCAATGGTATTAAAAACATAATGATTCAGTGGCAGAGAGATTCCAAAAGGAGCCGAGAGGTCACTCTGGTGGGCACTCTTACGCACACTTTAGACAACCCTTTTTAGGTTCTAAAGAATTGGGGTAGCTGGTGGTGGATACCTGAAACTATCAAACTACAACCCAGAACCCATGAATCTCGAATACAGTTGTATAAAAATGTAGCTTATGAGGGGTGACAATGGGATTGGGAAAGCCATAAGGACCACACTCCCCTTTGTCTAGTTTATGGATGGATGAGTAGAAAAATAGGGGAAGGAAACAAACAGACAAAGGTACCCAGTGTTCTTTTTTACTTCAATTGCTCTTTTTCACTCTAATTATTATTCTTGTTATTTTTGTGTGTGTGCTAATGAAGGTGTCAGGGATTGATTTAGGTGATGAATGTACAACTATGTAATGGTACTGTGAACAATCGAATGTACGATTTGTTTTGTATGACTGCGTGGTATGTGAATATATCTCAATAAAATGAAGATTAAAAAAAAAATAAAAAAAAAAAGAACCCTCTAGATCAAAGGCTAAGGCAGTGGGAATTAACCTTCTCCACAGTAACACTTCCAGACCCTAACTCATTGGCCTTTAATACAGTTTTATTTTTAGGTGGCCAGATTTGGCCATGATTGCCTGTGCTGTTTCTTTAATTATTTCTCTGCTATGAAATTTATCCCCCCTTTAGTGACAGCAGATATATACTCTGATTTTCACTTTCTTCCCAACTAATGTTTTGAATACTTCATTCCATATGATGTACAGAATGAGAGTTGGCTTTAAACTGAACTGTGTTCCCAATTATCAGCAAGTTTTCCTAAACAACTTTAAGTAATTCTTACCATCTCTTGACTTATAAAGTTTCTTCTTAAATATTTCATTTGTTTGCCAATAATATTGATTTCTGGGCTATAATCTGTTTAAATACAGTAATTATTGTTTCCTTGTACGTTTTAATTTGCGATAAGAATACTCATTGGTATCCTCATCTCCTTATTGTTCTTGACAATAAATACATTTTATCAGTTAAAAAAAAAAAAACCATAATGAAAAAGGCACAGCTTGGAAGAATATATTTAGTGATATTAAATGTAGTTTTAACTTCAGTGGCTTTGAGGGAAAAAGAAACACAGGCAATTAACTGAAATTAACTGAAATTTTCTTTAATTAATTGAAACCTATCTTGAAAGCACATGAGGATGTTCATTTCTGTAAATATCTTGAACACATTTTCTTACACCATATGTAAAATACTTGTACAAGAAATCATCTGTATGTGCTATGGTGTTGGAAATAAGGAATAAAGAATACTAGCAGAGATGCATAAAGATACAAGGGGAAGGTCAGGACTCAGTGTTGTTTTGTTGTTGCCACTGTTGCTGGTTTGTTTTCCAGGACAAATGAATCTTACTCTTAAAGCAATCCTTTGATATTAACAATGGAGGACAATTTATGTTCTTAATTACCTGCATACATCTTATATCCAGGGTTTGTCTGAGACAAAAAAAAAAAAAAGAAAATACTTTTAAGTACTCATGAAATGGCACCATCTTTTCTCTAACCTATGTGCAAATCTAATGTGTGTAATGAATTGTAAGTATTAAATTACATTTGTAAATTCTGTGGGGCAAAGAACGATATTAGAAAAGCTGCATTATTTTACAACAACATAAACACTTAAGACGTTCTCTTCTGCCCATACTCAGGAAGACTACTGGAAGAGTAGCCAGGTTGATTATGCTGTAGGGAGAGAAAGTACATTTATTCCAGTTTGTTTGGCTTTTCTATACAGGGACTTTTGCTAGAGATTTTAAATACCTACCTCTTCATGAATGTTCTTTGTTTTTTTTGTATACAGATTAGGTATGGATGTCAAAAGTCAGTGATGAGAAACCACACAGCAATAACCACCTTCATCCTGCTGGGACTGACAGATAATCCACAACTACAAGTTCTCCTTTTTATCTTTCTATTCCTCACTTACATGCTAAGTGTAACAGGGAACCTGACTATTATTGCCCTCACATTGCTGTATTCCCACCTTAAAACTCCTATGTACTTTTTCCTCAGAAACTTCTCTTTCCTAGAAGTCTCATTCACTACTGTCTGTATTCCTAGATTCCTGTACAGTATATCAACTGGGGACAACACCATCACTTATAATGCATGTGCAAGTCAAATATTTTTTGTTATTCTCTTTGGAGCAACCGAATTTTTTCTCCTGGCCGTCATGTCCTATGACCGCTACGTGGCCATCTGTAAACCCCTTCATTACATGACCATCATGGGCAGCCGGGTCTGTATTTTATTAGTCATCTGTTGTTGGGTGGCTGGCTTGATGATCATTCTCCCACCTCTTAGTTTTGGCCTCCAGCTGGAATTCTGTGACTCCAATGCCATTGATCACTTTAGCTGTGATGCAGGCCCCGTCCTGAAGATCTCATGCACAGATACATGGCTAATAGAACAGATGGTTTTACTGATGGCTGTCTTTGCACTTATTATCACCCTGGCATGTGTTATTCTGTCCTACACTTATATCATTAGGACAATTCTGAGATTCCCCTCTGCCCAGCAAAGAAAAAAGGCCTTTTCTACCTGCTCATCTCACATGATTGTAGTCTCCATCACCTATGGAAGCTGCATCTTTATCTATGTCAAGCCTTCAGCAAAGGAAGAGGTGGCCATTAATAAAGGAGTTTCAATGCTCACTACTTCTGTTGCTCCCATGCTAAACCCCTTCATTTACACACTGAGGAACAAGCAAGTGAAACAAGCTTTCCATCACTCCATAAAAAGGATTGCATTTCTCTCAAAGAAGTAGAAGTTTTGTTGAATCAAAGTAAAATGAAAGAAGAAAATCCCCTATTTATCGCACTATATCCTCTAAATTATTTCAAGGTTTCCTCTTTCTTAATTCAAGTCTCTACACTGAAGAAACTCATGAATTGTCAACCAAGAACAAATATATGGAGCCTGAAATGGTTCCCCATGGCCCTGGGGACATTTGAGATGTGTAAAATCCATATAATCACTAATTCATCTTTTGTAATGAGGTATTGCGCTCACTGTGAAAGATCTCTTGATTATGATACTTCATTTCTCTTCATACTAACCAGAAAATAAACAAGGTCTATCCACTGTTCCCTTGACTCAAATTGCAGATAATTTACAAACAATTGGTATATCATTTTGTAACTTCTTATTGCTTGCACTTCAGTTATTATATTTGCTTGATCTACGAGCAACACTCTGTCTAATACATAATGGCAAAATATCGGAAACACACAGAATACCTGAAATGCCTCCATTATTTTATCCTCATTGTAAGCATATTTATGAATTTCAAAAATGAAAGTGTTTTCCTGCCGATCATGACAGAGTAGTTTTATTGGACTAACCCTCTTGTTGATAATATGGGCTAACACTCTCATTGATTATAATAATAAAACTAGACAAAATGTAAAAAACAACTATTTGAAGTACTGGAAAACAGGCAGAAACTGGAAGGATAAGGATCTTAAAAATCATTCCAGATGAGTCGACAGTTACCTGGATTGACTTTTCCTCCAGCGACACTTCTCAGTTCACAGAGGTGCTCAAAAACACAGTTCAAACAAGTTATCTGGAGGTAGGGAGTAGAGATTGGGCAGTTGATGCTAATGGAGTACAGAATGTTGAATAAGTTTGATGATAAAGGTTCAGAAATGGATAGCACAATACTGTGTGATGGCAACATAATACTGTAAGTATAATGAACAAAGCTGAGTGTGAAAGCGGAAGGCTAGGGGCATGTATGCCACCAGAAGGAAAGCTAGAGGATAAAAACTGGGACTGTGTACCTCAGCAAAATCTTGAGTGGATGATGAGAGTGGCTAATTGTACAAATATAAGAAAGTTTTTACAAGAACTAGAAAAAATGTATGTCGCTATTACAAGGTGTTAAAAAAGGGATGGTATATGGGAAAATTACAATTAATGCAAACTAAGGTATAGGTTAACAGTAACATTGTAATATTCTTTCATTGACTAATAAAGACACTATGCCCAAGCTAAATGTCAGTAATAGGGGGATATAAGAGAACAGCATGGGATTTTTTTTTCTTTTCTTCTTTCTTTTCAGAAGAAATGGGAACGTTCTCATATAGATTTTGGTGGTGAATGCATAACTATTTGATCATACCAGGAGCCATTGATTGTACACTTAGAATGGATTGTATGATGTGTGAATAAAATGGTTAAAAAAAAAGAAATAAACAGAGAGCTAAAAAAAAAAACTTCCACATAGCTCAAGCTGAAAGCAGCAATTTTAATTAAATGAGAAAACAGATATCAGAATCTGAGGCTCCCAGAGGTCAGGGAAATGAATAATGGGAACAACCTTAGAGAATTTTTTGTATGCATGAAGAATGACAAAAACGCAATATGACTGAAGAAAGCATCTTGTGGATTTTTAAATATGCATAGAAGTAAAATATGTGAAAATAGCATGAAGGTTAGAGTGGGCTGCAGGAATATAAAATATTTTAAGTTTATTATGTTTTTTTTTCATTAAGGGAGACAGTAAACAGAAAATAATGAATGTTATCATCTCTACTGTAACCACTAAACCAATATTGTAAAATTATAGAACTTAAAAGCTAATAAATAAGATAAAAAGGAATAATGATAAAAGAACTTACTTAATCCAATGATTGCATGAGCACAGTAATAAAGGAATGAAGAACATGAGGCAAAGAGAAAACAACTAACAAGATGTTAGACTTAAAAACAACTATAACATAATTATTGTAATAATTATTGCAATTGCTTATAAATATAGAAATATTTATAGACTAAACACTGCAATGAAAAGACAAACATTATCAGAACCAGTTTAAAGCTTTTATTATTCGACAAGAAATATATTAAATATAACAACATGAAGTAGTTGGAAGTAAGAGCATGGGATACAAAATTATCCAAGAGTAAAACTAAACAGTGTAAAGTGATGTGTCTATATGAATATCAAACCAACTAGACCTTAAGATAAGACATCTCACTAGAGATGATAAATGAAATTTCATATTGATGAGTCAACTAAAATTAAAATGCACATCTTTGATATGTATATTCCTTGTAATTAAACACCAACACTTATAAGGCAGAGTTTAACAGCAATGAGAGAAAAAGACAAATCTACAACCCCACCTGGAGCCTTTCACACATTTTTAATAAATCAACCTTTCACATCTGGTGTTCCATGAAAGAAACAAGCCCCACAAAAATACATATGCCCAAATAAAATGCAGAATAAATTATTACCAAAATTACTTTTCAAATGACACTATTTGATGGTATTCTATAGTGATTGCATATAATATGAACAATAAATTGCTTTTCATGGGTTTTCTTTTTTGTATCATTTTAAAAACTTTGAACATTTCTGCATCTTAAACTGTTTAAGCTATTTTCCCCTTCCAAGTTGAAAATCTTTTATTTGGCATTGTCTGTTGTTTTTCTATTTATTATTATATTTTGTTTTATGCCTCCCATCTTACTGTTCTTTTAATTTGCACCACATATTTTATGTGCCCTTGTTTCCCTCTCTAACCTCATTTAGGTTTAATTAAATTGTCTTTTATTTTTATTAACTTATCTCTATATATGGCCATTATTTTAGGGATTAACTTATCTATATATCTGGCCATTATTTTAGGGTAATACTTATTTTGATTACTAGGTAAGGTGGTTGTCTACCAGGTCTCACAACTGTAAAGTTACTATTTCTCTTTTATATCTATGTAATTTGCAGGAAGATAATTTGAGACCATGTATATTCCTGCTCCTTATCAAACATTCACCCACTAGTTCTGTTATCTATTCTAACTCCATCATTTCTTAAATATTTGTTAGTTGGCATTTGACTATAAGAAATAGCTTTCCTTTTTCATTTATTTAATCATTTTTATATCAGTCAAAATTTTATAGATTTTAGTTTATTCTATAAGTTATAAGACATTCCTCTCTTCATCATCTGATGCTCAGTTTGCTCCAGATTTGTCTAGCCCCTTCAAGCTGGCACCCATGTCCTTTTGGCAAGTGTCATTTTTTGACAAATTCCAGGCAAGGGTGCAAGGGTGGCATTATATAGAGAAAATTGTGAATCTTCCCTAGCTTATATATATAAATAGATCATTTTCCAATATGGATCTTTAGCCACTATTAATCTATAACATCATATATCTATGTTGAGATATGAGAGCCAGAATCATAAGTCTACATCTTAAAATAAATTTTATTTTTTATTTCAAATGTATCAAACCAAAGTTACTATTGGATTTTCATAGAGCAAATGTCTTTCAGCTCCTGGTATGGCAGAGGATGATTTATCCATCTGTGATTTATACTATAGTTCTTTTGGTTCCCTGAAATATTTATCTCACTGATAAAAACTTGAAGCTTATTTAAAATCTAAGGCTTTATGTTTGCCATTAGGATAGTGGTTTTTAGATAGTTATGATAAAAGTAAAAAATTGTAATTCTCCCTTATGTAGGGATATACTCATATTTGAAACTTTCCATCCTCTATCATTTACTCACTTAATAAGAAAATCTCTTAATGATGATTGAGCAAAGGGTTCTGATATGGAGGAAGATTTAAAATCTAAAACCTACCACATCCTTTCTAAACCTATTTTATCTCATTGTTTTGCCAACTACAATTGCACTTAATTTTATGTAGATGTCATAGTTTGTCACACCTGCTATGATAAATGCCACAAATTGGTTTCCTTATAAAAAACAGAACTTTATTGTTTCACAGTCTTGGAGGGTAGAAGTCCAAAACCAACGTGTCACCAATCAAGATTTCTCCCATATTTGTAACATTCTGGTGATGGTTTGCCAATGTTTTAATTTGATAAATTTGCCGGACTGCAATATACCAGAAATGGACTGGCTTTTAACAATGGAGATATATTAACTTACAAGTTTATAGCTCTGAGGCCATGAAAATGTCCAAATCAAGGCATCATCAAAATGATGCCTGGACTCTGAAGGCAGGCTGCTGACATCCTCGATGACTCTGCCATATGGCAAGGCACGTGGCCATGCTGCTGCTGTCTCTCATCTCTCCCAGGTTTTGTTGCTTTCAGCATCTGGTTTCTCCATCTGTGGCTTCTTTTCTCAGCTTCTGTGTGTGTCCTTCTCTCTCTGTCTTCTGTCACTTGTTCACTCTCTGTATTTCATCCTTTTATAAAGAACTCCAGTAAGAGGATTAGGACCCACCCTGAATAACAGCATACTTACAAAGGGTCCAAACCCATGGGAATGGATTAGCTTTAGGAACATGATCTTTTCTGGGGTACAAAACAGCTTCAAACCATAACAGCCAACAATCCTTAGTGCTCCTTGGCTTGTAAATGCATTTGTGCCTTGTCATATTGTGATCTCTTTCTCTTTCTTCAGTTTCTACTTCCATGTCTGTGGTAGGGGGCAGTCCTAGTACAGCCTGCCTCCTTTCCCTGGAACCCACAAATACACCCTGTGCTCAGGACCAGGTGTGTCAGCCTGGTGGGATAAAATGCAAACCCCAAGTAGATAAAGGGGCTGCCGGTACATTCCTTTCCCTGTTACCCCAAGCATATGTCAACATTCTCCCTGCCCCTAGCCACTGACAACCACAACTCTTTCTGTCTTTGTGGTTTTGCCTATTCTGGGACATTTCATATAATTTAGCTCTCACAAGGGGTTAAATTAATAAGGATGAATTTAATTTAACAATAACTTTGCATAAAAAGAGAAAAGAGCAAGTGAAAATGTCAGTCAACAGATGATCGTATTACTGATAGCTTCACAACAATGCACCTTTTCCTAAAATTGTGAGAATAATACATGAAATTTTGCATGCAGTTTCTTTCATTTAGCATAATGTTTTTAAAATTCATCCATGATGTAGTATGCATCAATATTTTATTCCTATTTATGGATTAATAATATTCCATTGTATGGGCATACTGCATTTTGCTTATCCATTCATCAGCTGATGGCCATTTAAGGTGTTTCTGCTTTTTGCTATTATGAATAGTGTTCTATTAAGTTTCATATACAAGTTTTTGTTTGAACCACAGCACACTTAGATGACCTTTCTAATGTTTACAAGACCTGATAGTGATGCTAAAGGGTCATAAAAAACTGGAGGGAAGAATATATGCGTTCCTTTGTTTTTCTGAGATAGCAGCATCACTTTAGGGATAGAAATATAGATGAATCATATTTGAATTGCAATGCATTCATTTGTCTGAAACTGGAAGTCTTAGTTAAAAGAATTTTATGGTAAAAATATTGTCACTACATGAAAATCTTATAAATAGATGCTGTTAAGATTAACAAAGAAACTCACAAGGGATTAAATTAATAAGGATGAATTTAATTTAACAATAATTTTGCATAAAAAGAGAAAATAAGAGCAAATGAAAACTTCAGTCAACAGGTGATCATATTACTGGCTGCTTGACAACAAAGCATCTTTTCCTAAAATTGTGAGAATATTCGAGCACAAGTGAAATGTTTCCATGTGTTGTATGGCATCCAAACTTCTTAATAAAATGGCAAATTTTAGACATCAATAAATTCTAATAATATTCTAACATTTGTTTATGAACATGAATTTTAGGAACTCTTAATGAGTGGATTCATTGGATAGTTAATAGCTTTGAGTCATTTGTAATCAACCACTCATAAGAAATGAAGAAGGACTTGGTAATTTTATTATAGACCGTAGTTCATCATGACAACCCCTGTAAGGCAAGCCTAGAGCAGTGAATAATACTGTAATCTGAACATGATTGTTTTAGCCCAAGTCTGCCTTATTTTAACATTTTTATAATTTCAGACTTAAAGTTCTAAAAACAGTACAAGGAACTCCATAAAAAGAACTCCTAATGCCCTTTATCTAGAGTCATTAATTGTTTATATTTAGTATGATTTCCTTTATCATTCGCTCTCTCTCTCTCCCTCTCCCTCTCTTTCTGTGTATACACCCACATACATATATACATATACATGTTTTTATAATACCATTTGCTAGTAAGTGAATACCTCTTGCATCTTTATCCCTAACTACCTCAGAGTATATTTTCTAACAAGAATGGTCTCTTACATAAATGAGATATAATTATTTATTAAAATCAGGATATATGACATTGATGGAATACTATTATCAAATTCATAGTCTATATTAATATTTTATAAAATTTCCCAGTAATGTCCCTTATGTCTTTTTTCCTATTTCCAGTTCTAGCACAATCCAGGTTTATGCAATGATTTTAGTTCTCATATCTTTTCAGTTCCTTTAATCTGGAATATTTTCTTGGCCTTTCTTTGACATATTGTCTTGAAATTTTTGAAGACTGCATGGAACTTGAGCTCATCTGATTTTTCTTCAACATTAAATAAGTTCTGATTATTTTCAGGAATAACACAGAAGTGATGATGAGTTCTTAGTACATAATATTAAGAGGCACATGTTGTTGGTTTTCTCATTATTGGTGATAGTAACTTTGATCACTTGGTTAAGGTGAACTTTTCCATGTGTTCCTAGACTGCAAAGTTATGATTTTCTCCTTGGAATAATAAGTAATTTGTGGGGAGATACTTTGTGTAAATATCCTGTTCCTCATGAAATTTTCATCCAATAGTTTAACATTCATTGATGATATGCTAACTTCATCATTACTTTATATTTATTATAAATAAATATAAAGTCAGCATATTTTACTCTGAGGAAGATTTTTTCACTCTCCCTCATATAATAATTAATTGATTTTTTAGATCAGTATTGACTCAAGGATTCCTATTTTACTAATAGATTACAATCCATTACTATCATAATGAATATTGGTGGTCATACTATACAGATATGGTGAGTGAGAATCTCTACAAATTGGTTTCTGAACTTGGTTTACATGTTCTCTTAATTTTTTGAGTACAACAAGATGATCTCAGCTCTCTTGTTCTTTCATTGACCTGGCCCTGCAAATAGCCATTTCTCTAAGAATCCTTGGTTCCTTTCAGTTGAGAATGGTATTTAAAAAACAAGATGTAGACACTAGTTGTGTTGATTTGTTATTGCTTATAAGCCTTCTCAGAACACGGAGCCAGGATATATATAATCTTAGTTTGCCTAGGCTTCCGTAACAAATACCATGGGCTGGCTTAAACAACTGGAATTTATCAGGTCACAGTTTGGAAGCTAGAAGTCCAAAAGCAAAGTTTTGTCAGGCCATGCTTTCTCAAGTCTGCAGTATTCTGGTGGTAGCATCCTGGCAAATAATCTCTGCCTCCATCACATGGTGATCTTTCTCTTTCTGTAAGCTCCTATGGCTTCCATTCCATGTCCAAATTTCCCTTGCTCTTTAGGACTCCAGTTTCATAGGACTAAGGCCAGTCTTGATTCAATTTGGACTCCTCTTAATAGGAGCTTCAAAGTTCCTATTTACAAATGAGTTTCACATCCATTGGCCCATGGATTACGAATTAAACCTGTCTTTGTGAGAGATAGATTTGATCCCAAATCATAAATATATATACTATGTAATGTAATGGAAATGGAAATATGTATTATGTGTGTGTGTGTATATATATATATATATGTACACGCACATAAATACTTATATTTCCAATTACAATTAAACACTATACAATGTTTATAACAGACTCCCTCTTTTTCATATTTGAAATTTCTTTCTCCTACAGGGAGAAACTTGGGTTCCATTTTCTTCAATGTCTCATTTGCATAAGTCTAGAATATGCACAAAACAGTTACAGAATTGATAATCCACATCACTACTTAAAGTGAAACTAAAAAGCAGATTTCAAATATCATTTACAATTTTTACATACAATTACATCTAGTGAAATGCATAAATATTATGAGTCCATTTTGGTGAGTTTTGACAAATGGCTATATTAATGGAAGCTGTATCCCTATTGACTGTCAAGATTCAAACACTAATTGCAAACTTCTACTTTGAATTGTGGATTACTTCTGCTATCTATATATTTAAAAAGGTCAATAGTAAGCACCTTTATTCAAGGAGACCTCCATACCTTCATTATAAAACAGTCATGCCTGGAATTCCTATAGACAAGATAAAGAGAAATGACATCTGGTAAGTGTTGGCTGTTACTCTGATTGATGTGATTATTTTAAAATTTACCTCAATGTTTTTTAGTCTAAAGCAACTATTTACTGGATTCACAGATTCTGTTATAAGGAATTTGTACAGAGAGTACAGCAGATCCTATCTCTGCTCCATTCTGTGTGAGGCCTCACGTGGAAGACATGAAGACATCTTCACTCATGTGTCTGGAAGTTGAATCTTGCTATCAGTTAGTAACCTTATTTCTTTCTATATATGGATCTCTATGAAGTTTCTCTGTGGAACAAGTTTGGGCTTTTTCAGAGCATGGTGGCTGGGTTCCAAGGTCAAATGTCACAAAATGGAAAGAGCTAGACATGAGGTTTGGAATAACATACAGCTTTTCTGCCATAGTTTACTGGTTGGACCAGTTAATAGCTTTTTCCCAAATTCAAGAAAAGGAAACTTTGATCCCATGTCTTCATGAAAGGAGTGTCAATGATACATTGTAAGATTACGTTGGATGGGAGAGCTGGTTGTACTGCAGTCACTTACGTAAATGCTATCTGCCACAGAAGTGATGTCAGAAGACAAAACCTGTTGCATTATTTCTTATGCAACAAGACTATAAAGAAAATGAAAAAAATAGTGGAAGTTTATCTAGCACACTAACCTATATATTTATCTCCTCCAGTTATCCTAGTCAGACTGGCAGCAACAACCAGTGTTTTGGTATTTGAGAAATGATATATCTTTTTAACCTTGCATTTATCTTCCCTAAAGCCCTTCCCTTATTGTAATTTATCTTGAAAATCAGAGTCCACCAATAATCTAATAACAGATTTTCTTTAAACTATTCATGTTTACTTTCCATTGGTCATTAAGATTAATAGGCAAATATTTTCAAGAACATTGACTAAAGAAATATATGGTAATTTTAGGCATAGCCAAAACCTAATAACCTTAGCATGTTTGGAAGATATTTTTGTACTAATAGCTTAATCAGCACCACTTTACTAAATCAGTTGGTATAATGGCATAATCATGCATTCAACAGGACAATCATAAAGTTGTGGAATCTATGTGGTGTAAGAACTGATGCTTGGGAGTAAAAAGCAAAATAGATAATTTCATACCCCTACTTTGGAGGAAATGAAACATAACTTTATCTTTAAACAAGTCATTCATTTAAATGTTAAGGCAATGATATTCAATATAATTTAGTATTTAAAACTTACACAAAGTGAAAAACTAATAATTATAGGGTAGGTCATAAAAATAATTATATATTCTCATTTATTCAGTATATTCATTGACATAATCAAGAAATCAAATTCACTTTATGGGTTCTTGAAAAAATTTGTAAAATCAACTACTGGTGTATTAAATCATAATTTATTTTCTACTGCAATTTTGAAACTGTGGCCAATATAAATACTAAAATAAATTGCACGTTTTAAATAAATGGTTTACATTATAATTCTCATGTTGAAAATTGACATTAAATATAATCACTCTACAAAATGATTCTCTGCAATATTCTTTCAAAGAGTAAGTTTCCTTGGAACATTTTAAGCACATTTAATGATGACAAAATTCAATTTATCTGACACTTTTCAAAACATGGCTTTATATAAAATAGCATATACCTATTTAAATTATTTATTTAAGATTTCTGTGCTGTCCAAAGATTTATACTCTGTAATACAGTTAAAACCTCTCACTAATTTTATCCTAAAACATCTTCCATAGAGAAGATAAATTTTCAATTTTATATTTCTGACATAGAAAAGATTTCATTTGGAAAACCAGAAAGTTAAACTCAGGATAAATAGAATGGAAATAGTTTCTAAGCTCAGGCAGGCTAAAGTGATCTAAAGAATTTGTTAGCTATGAATTCTTAAACTAGAAGAGTCAAATTAATTTTTGTCCAATGTTTCTTTTATGTCTTCATGTTAATTATTTGAATAACTAGTCTTATTTTTCTGAAACAGAAAGTGTCATTTTGTGTATAATTTGGAAGTCTTTTTTAACTTGCTGGTTCCTCCGAGTATAAATGAATGGATTCAACAAAGGTGCAACTGAAGTATTGAGCACAGCTACTCCTTTGCTTAAAGTAACTCTTTCATTTGCTGATGGCTTTCTGTAGATGAAAATACAACTTCCATAAGTAATGGAGGCAACAACCATGTGAGACGAGCAGGTAGAAAATGCTTTTCTCTTTTGTTGAGCTGAAGAGGATTTTAGAATTGTCTTGATGATATAGAAGTAAGAAAGGATTACTGACAGTGTGACAATAAGAGTCAACAGAGCTAACAAAAAAGCAATTAATTCTAGTAAATGTGTGTCTGAGCAAGAAAGTTGTAGGACAGGAAAAATGTCACAAATGAAATGATCAATGGTATTTGAAGCACAGAAACCCAAGTTAAGACCCAAAATCAATGGAGGAAAAATGACCAGGAAGCCAGTTACCCAGGAGCTGAACACAAACTGGTGACAAACTCTGCTGCTCATGATGGATGTATAATGCAAATGTCTGCAGCTGGCAACAGAGTAGTCACAGGACATAGAAGCCAGAAGGAAAAATTCTGTACACCCCAGGAAGATGTAAAAAAACAATTGAGATATACAGCCATTAAAGGAAATGGTCTTTTCCTTGATTACAATGGTGATTAGGAATCTGGGGATGCAAGCAGTTGTGAATGAGATTTTCAGGAAAGAGAAATTCCAAAGGAAGAAATACATTGGATTCTTCAGACAGGAATCCAACAAAGTGATGGCAATAATGGACAAGTTCCCTATCATGCTCAACATGTAATTTAGAAATGGAAATAAGAAAATTACTACCTGCCATTGAGAGTTATCTGTCAGTCCCAATAGGATAAATTCTATCTGCTTTGTATGGTTCTAAATTTCTCTTTTGTGATATCAATAAAATTCTAGAAATAAAAGACTACAAAAATCAGAAATTATATATGTAGCTTTATCTTCAAAGAAAGATATAGAAAAGGACCCGTATTCAGAAACATACACATGTACAATGTCCTATCCATGGAAATTGAAGATATGATCTAGAACTGTAGAAGGGAAACTTTTAATTAAAAATTTAAACACACTAGAGAAATCCAGTGAATTTTGGAATTTGACCTAGAGAACCCATTAGAGTCAATTTTTCCCTCTTAATTATAAACTTCCAGTTAATTCCAGATTTAGCCAGTTGTTAAATAAATCAGATTAAAATTACTTGGTTCAGGAATCTTTAAATAAAATTTTATTCATTCAGATGATATATTTTTAAGTGATATAATTAATAAATATATATTCACATTAAAATATTATAAATATATTGTAGATTAAAAATTCCAAAGCAGTGTGTATAAATTGATCCTATTTTTTTACATGTCTAAATATGATGTATGTAAGTATGAGTTCTGCCCAAGTATACAAAAGTAATAATCATGATCAAAGATATTCTTTCAGTTATAGACTAAATAATAACACATTTATATATTCACTAAAAATTAAGACATTGTTAACAATATTCCTTCAAAGAGAAAAAAACACAACATATCCTTTTCAAATGTATCTGATTTATTTTTTCATGATAGCAAAAATTATTATTGAATTGAGAAAACCAGTTATATATGTTAGAGTTATGTATCTAACTTAAAAAATTTAGTGATGTACTTCATTGATGTTTTATTTCTTAGGCAGATTATTTTCCTCATAATTTGACCAAATTTTGCCAATTTGCAAAATAAACTGCTTCCAAACATAGAACATAAGCACTAAAAGAAAAAATACTATATAATTTCATAAATATTTTCTTTATTTAAATTCAAATATTTAAATTACATTCCTTTTCACTGATTAAATTTGCCATTCACTTTGCCTGTTCTAATTTTTTTTATTCTTTAAAAAAGTATTGAATACTTAATATTTCTCCTTCTGTGTGATTTGTCCCATTCCCTCTGATATGAATTCAGTAACCCTTCACTCTTTAGATTGAGACATTTCATTCCTATAACTGTTTGATCATTTTCATATTTTTTTAGTATATTTCTTCTCCTCTTACACTAATTCTATAATGAACAATCTTCAGCTGTTTGGTGGAAAGGGTGTACCTCACAGAATCATATATAAATCAATTCTTTTATCCTTTGATCTCTTCTTCATTTGGTATTGTTCCTTTTCCTAATATGTCCTTGTTCTAATCCCTACTTTATTCTGAAAAATACTTTAAATATATCTGTAGGTTTATTGTGGGTATCAGAGTAATTTCAAAGTCTAAAAGCAGAATTAGTCCTGCAACCAGTGCAAACTTAGCAATCAATGTTTCTCAGTGACATGTTGTTGTTCACAAGTGTTGATAAAATTAGCACTTCCAATGAGTTATCTTTTTTCCATTTTAAAACATATATTAAAAAACAAAGTCAAATATACAGGAAAAATATCTTCTAACCTCGTCATGTTTGGCTTCTAGGGTTGAGCATGTACTTTTTATCTAAAGAATAGTAGAATAATCATAATTCCTTTCATACTTATACGATACCTTGTTTGGCTTCAACCATCAAAGTATTAGAAATGAAGGTGCAAGTGCATAAATCAAGTATCATACTCTTGCATTTTTGGATTTGTAAAATAGAACATAAGGAATGATTAAAATTTTATTCAAAGAGAAATAATAAAATGTCATCTTTAATTCAGTCTTATTTGTCTTCAAACTTACATGGTATTTACAACTATTCTTAAAATTTTCAAAGAAAAGTAACAACACTATTGTACTTACCTTTAGCAGTGTATGGTGGTAGCTTTTTTCCTGTATGGTACATGAGCAAGAATCAACTATAATTAACAGTGAACAGACTGGTTGAAAAATGATATTTAATTTTGTAAGCAGGAAAATTAACATAAAGGATGATATCTCAGGTTAATTCAAAGTAGAGAAATAAAGTGTGAATGCTTTAGTCATGTAAATTTCTTTGCTATCACATATAGTGGAACACATTGAAGTATCTATACTTTAGATAATAAATATTTCTAACGAACTAACCTTTTTATTACCAGATAATTTATGAGACAATATATGTGTACAACTAACCACAACTTGCCAATCTTTACAAAAATTTCATGGCTAAGATTATTGGCTTGGAACTTGGGAAATATTTACTACTTGCCAATTGTTTAAAAGGAATGAATACTTCTCTGTGGGAAAAGCCAAGGGAGATAGTATCCCAAGGGAGAAATAGGGAAGATTAAAATTATTCAAAAAAGCCTGTAAAATACCAACTGGCCTTTTGTTTTGTTTTGTTTTTCTTTGTATTATATTTTATTAAAGAAGTTGTTGGATTACAGAAAATTCCTGTGGAAAGTGCAGATTTCCCATAAACCCACCACCCCATTAGTGTCATGCATTTATTGCAACTGATGAAAGCATATAATTATAATTGTACTATTAACTACAGCCCATGGTCTATATTTGGTTTCTCTGTTTAAGTTATATAATGACATCACATATATATATATATATATATATACACATACACACACACACACACACACACACACACACACAATCTAAATTTTTTTCTTTTAATCATGTTCAAATATATGGTTTTGTAATGTTGATTCTGTTCACTAAATTGTGATACCGTACTCACCACCCATTACCAAACGTTTCCATCACCCCAAATAGAAAGTCTGTACAATCTAAGCATTAGCTTCCCCTTCTCTATACCCACACCCATCCCTGGTAACCTGTATTCTAGTTTCTGACTCTATGAGTTTTATTATTCTAATTATTTCATATCAGTGAGATCATATAGTCTTTGTCCTTTTGCAACTGGCTTATTTCACTCAACATGATGTCTTCAGTGTTTATCCATGTTGTTGCATGTATCAGAACTTGATTCATTTTTACAGCAGAATAATAATCCATTGTATATCTGCCACATTTTTTTATCCCTTCATTGGCTATGGACACTTGGGTTGCTTCCATCTTTTGGCAAATGGGAATAATGCTGTATGAACATCAGTGTGAAAATATCTACTGGAATCCCTGCTGTCCATTCTTTTGGTATATACCTAGAAGTGAAATTGTTGGGTCATATGGTAATTCTATACTTTCTGAGCACCCATGAAACTATTTTCCACAGCAGTTGCACCATTTTACATCACCACCAGCAATGAATGACTGTTCCTATTTCTCCATATCCTCTCCAATACTTGTAATTTCCCTTTTTATTTAGTAGTAGCCATTTTAGTGTGTATGAAATTGTATCTCATTGTGATTTTGATTTGCATTTCTCTAATGATTAATGATGTTAAGCATCTTTTCATGTGCTTTTTGGTCATCTGTACAACTTTTTTGGAGAAATGTCTATTTAAGTATTTTGCACATTTTTAATTGGATGTTTGTATTTTTGTTGCTATGCCATATTAACAGAACAAGTTAAAAAAAAATGATCATCTCAATTGATGCAGAAAGGGTATTGGAAAAATCTAGCACACCTTATGATAAAACTCTTAGAAAAACAGGAATAGAAGGAAACTTCCTAAACATAATAAAGGGCATATATGAAAAAGCCACTGTTAACATCCTACTGAATGGTGAGAGAATGGAAGCTTCCCCTCTAAGGTCATGAATAAACTGAGGATGTAACCACAGTTATTCACCCTTGTACTTGAAGTTCTATTCAGAACAATTAGGCAAGTAAAAGAAATAAAAGCCATAAAAACTTCAAAGGAAGAAGTAAACTTTCCCTATTTGCAGATGACATTATCCAATATACAGAAAATCTTGAAAAATCCACAACAAAGCTACTAGAACTAATAAATGAATTCAGAAAAGTTGCAGGGTACAAGATCAACATGCAAAAATCAATAGTGTTTCTATACCCTAGTGTTCTAGTTTGCTAATGCTGCAATTTTGCAAAACACCAGAAATGGATTGGCTTTAATAAAGGACGTTATTTTATTAAAAAATTACAGTCTTAAGGCCATGAAGTGTCCAAGGCAGGGCATCAAAAATAGGATACCTTTACTGGAGAAGGGCCATTGGCATCCAGAAAACCTCTGTTAGCTGTGAAGACACATGGCTGGCATGTGCTTGCTTATAGGTTGCCTTTCAAAATGGCATTCTACAAAATGCCAACATCAGCTGTCAATGGCCATCTTCAAATTGTTTCTCTAAGCTGCAGCAGTGAGCTCCTTCATTCTGAGCCCTTATATAGGACTCCAACGATTAAATCAAGACCCATGCTGAATGGGCAGGGTCACATCTCTATGGAAATAATCAAGTCAAAGGTATTGCCAACAGTTGTGGAGTCATATATCCATGGGAACTATCTCATCCAAAGATTAAAACCTAATCAAAACTAATACATCTGCCCCACAAGAGTGCATCAAAGAACATGGTGTTTTGGGGGAACATAATACACCCAAACCAGCACACCTAGTAATGAGCTAAATGAAAAAGAAATCAAGAAAAAAAATTCCACTTACAATAGCAACTAAAAAATAAGATATCTAGGAATAAACCTAACCAAGGATGTAGAAGACGTGTACACAGAAAACTATAAAACATTGCTAAAATAAATCAAAGAAGACCAAAATAAATGAGAGGACATTGTCTTCATGGATTGTAAGACTTAAATATTGTTAAGATGTCAATTCTACCCAAAGTGATCTACATCCCAAACTTGTAATGGTCTTCTTTGCAGAAATGAAATAGCCATTATCAGATACATATGGAAGAGTAAGAAGGTCCTGAATAGAGAAAGCACTCTTGAAAAAGAATGAAGTTGAAGGACTCACAATTCCCAATCTTAACACTTATTACAAAACTTCAGTGGTCAGCAGAACATGGTTCTAACAGAAGGGCAGACATAAGACCAGTGGAATTGAATTGAAAGTTCAGAAATAAACCCTTACATTTACTGCCAAATGATTTTTTGATGAGGTCTTGAGAAGGAATTGTTTCTTCAACAAATGCTGCTGGAAACTAGATGCCCATATCAAAATACTGAATAAGGACACCTACTTCACACCTCATACAGAAGAAACAACTCAACACTGTTCAAAGATTTACATATAAGAACCAGAATTATAAAACTCCCAGAATAAAAATGGTAAGCAACTTCAGGACCTTGTGTTAGGCAATGGTTACTTGGACTTCACATCTGAAGCATGTGCAGCAAATGAAAAAATACATAAATCACTAAAGTAAAAAGACAATGTACAAAATGGAAAAAACATTTTTAGAGACAACATATCTGATAAGGGTTTGTCATTATCACTTAATTGAAAAATAAGTTTATGTATCAGGGTGTAAAATATCATTAGGTTTCTCACATTACAAAACTACCCATTTCAAATAATTATGGAGACCTTGGAAACTAGCAGATTATTTGGGTCATAGATAATACATATTTTTCAAGATAATTCCCTTTGAAAAAAATTTTCTCACTATATGAATCTATCAAAAGGAGAACAGCATATGTGAAGCCAATACAAAGGTCACCAATGGATGCTAAAATCAATGAGGGAAAAATTGCAGGATACAGAATATTCACAGTCTCAAAGCATCACCATAACTGCAAAATGAAAATGTTATCTTTATAGTGGAGATGTCGGGCACACCTTCTTTAACAAATGATAAAATTTAGCATCACCAATACTGGGATTCACCAACACTTGTGTCTTTTGATGCAAAGCACAGAGAAGGGCACCATATGACTGTGTACTATTTTTATCAAAGATAATTCATCTGAGGCTAATCATGAGGAAAAATAGGAAAAAACTAAATATTTTAAAAACTACTACTCTGAACTCTTCAAAAACATCAGTATTAAGAATGAAAAAATTTGAGGAACTTCTGTATATCTGGGACAAATCATTGATTGAATCCTGGATCAAATATGAGAAGAACAAAAATATCTATAAAGATGTTATAGAGGCATATGGGGAAATTTGAAAATGGAATATATATTTTCTAAAAGTATCACAGTGATTTGAAACAGGTGTGCAAAATGTTTAATTAAAAAAGTCACCTCATGTTCTTCTAAATACATTACATCTCTGTCTCAACAGTGAAAACAAACAAGTAGGAAGTTATTAGGAATAAAAATTCATTTACTTTAAGTAAATGTGAAAATGTGTGATATAGTTTTCACAAAATTGGAAAGTATTTCTTTATGAATATGTTTAGTAATATTATTTATAGTTAATATTTTTGAAGCAAAGATAGACATATTTTCAAAATTATTCCCAAACCTCTTTTGTTGGTGTCGTTGTTTTACTGCAACTTAGAAAGATCAGTGTTTCTTAAAGTTAAAAATTAAGAAAGTGATTTGAGTTCTTGAATTACTGAAAATGTATTACATTCAATACTTACTGGATCTTTAATTTTCAAAATAGAAACCTATGTTAATTACAAAATAATTTTATGCAATATCTTAATAAAAGTTTATATTTTCCCATGATGTTTCATTTTAAAGGAAACATAGAAACATAAATATGCATGATTTTGTCCATTCATAGAAATTTCACTTTTCATGTAATTACAATATTGTACTCCATTTGTGTTGGGTGTGATAATTTTGTGGTGATGAGGTAGGAGAATGAACTTGCTCCTAGGTGAACCTGCTGAAGTTTTAAAATTTCATGATGTCTGCAACTTCCTTTTTAATTGTTCAGCAAAGCCAATAAAGGAGAGATGACAGATAACAAGAAGTATTCAGAAGTAATTTCTGAAGAGCATGGAAACTTACAGAAACACCAACACGTACTCAGGAGACTGCACTAAGCAGAGAGTGCACCACTAGGCTTAATCATTTTACCGTGTGTTTCATCAAGCGAATCGCCAGTTAGGACACGCTGGCACTCTTTGTATTTGGGCTTCATTTTGGATTACAAAGACCTGATCCAAGGGTGATAACTGAAAGAGATAACCAATAAAACTATAAGCCATGAAAAGTATAAATGCATATTTATTCTTATTCTATAGGCTATTCAAGGAACTAATCAATTAAGATTCAAACCAATTAATCAATCAATTAATTTAAAAAACAAACTCTGGAAGCTAAGAGCAAAGGAAAGAGTAGGCACTAAATCACATGTGTTCTTTATCCACAAACCATGCTGTGGGGTAGGAGTGACCTAAGGTTATAGATGAAATAATCCACAGCCAGTTGAGGGCCCTCTAGAGAGTCCCAGAAAAATAAGGTTTTCAAATTTTGTGTGGCAAGCCAGGCTTTTTATGTTAAGTAATTTTCTGGAGCTTTCAGCCACACCTTCTATTCTATTGCTTCAAAGTTACGTACCATACCTGTTAATACCTTTTCACTCCTAATAAATGACAATGTATACAATAGACTTTACTTGTTTACAAGTTATGCTTTACATGTCAAAACTTGGAATTGCTTTTTCATGAGAAAATATTTAAAAATAAAAAGTAGAATTGCATAGGAATTGCAGTCTATAAAAAGAAGAGGGTATTGGTTATGGTGTCTTGAATAAAAGGGACCTACTCTCACCAGTATTTTGAGTAGTCTCTTTGGTGCCTCATAGGTTTAAACACCTTAGATCAATGTATAATACATAGACTGAAAATAGGTGAGGTGTGGTTTTCTTTTGTATTTGAGAAAAAGACAATTCTGAAAGGGTTGTTAAGAAATGAAAACAAGCCTGACACCTGAGCCATCAGTGAGTCCTCAGGTAAAATTATTTTAAGAAAGAGAATGAATAGAGGTTAAGTATCCAGAATTTAGATTTACTTTTTGTCCTTGAACAGTTGTACACATAATTTATTATATTCAGAAGACAGTTCCAAATCTTTAGACATTGTTATTTGCTTCTCTATTCCCATTTTCCCCTTAATTGTTTCATATCTCTGATCATTTGCTAGACACTGCATTTGAAAAATTATTTTTAAAAGAACTTGTAGCATATTATGATTTTATCTCCTTCTGTGAGAAATTCTCTCTTTTCTAAGAAGGGCCAGAGATTCCCAGCAGTATTTTATCTGCCTAAAACCCTTTCTCCACTTGATGTCCTTGATAACACACTCACCTGGTGTTCCTCCATATTACCTCCCTGTGTGCTCTTTCTACATCTTTTTTACTGGTCCCTCCTCGTTTCTTTCACTTGTCTATGCAGGATTGGCCCAAGGATCAGCCTTTGGATTTGTTATCTTTTACTTCTACCCCTATTCCCAGGATGCTCTAATCAAAGCTTATGTTTTAAAAACCACATCTATATGCTGATAATTCCCAAATATTGTATCTAGTTAATACCACTCTTTTGAACTCCAGACATGTACCTCACTAAATCAAATCCAACAGTTCTCAAAATTGCCCATCTGTTTCCGTTCAACTCTCTTCTTACAAATACAAGAGTTGAACATCACAATGCCATCCATAACTTATCTCTTTCTTTTGTATGCAATGTGTAGTCCACTAGCAAATATTGTGAGGTCTTGATAGTATATATGGAATTGGACCACATCTCACCACCCCCGTTGTCACTCTTTTGGCTAAAACCATCCTAGTTTTTGATATTATACTAACTTTTTTAGTAGGTAGAGATGTTGAAATTGAGCTCACATCACTTGAAAAACTATTGTAGTCCACCAATCCACAATATAACTTTTGATTTATTTTCACTTTCAGTTAACACAGAGATAAAAAAATAGTATTTTTAGGTGACAGGTGCAAATATTATCACAATCTTTTCAACTCAGATTTGATTCTTCTCAACCTCTGAAGAGAATCAAACTACAGGGTATGGTAGAGGTGAAGATAGGGTGATGGGAAGGAAATAAAAGTGAGAAGAGGTTCTATTAATTGAGGCAGTAGATTATGAATTACACTCCCACTATTTTATTCAAGAGAATTAATTGAATTTTAGATATAGCAGTGACTACTTCTGGCTTTGGGGTTCTCTAGTATCAGTATATCAGTGTGAAACTAGTTTGCATGCAACTAGACTTATATTCAAAATACATCTAAAATAGAATAATAAGTAGAATATTTATAATATTGCGTCTTTACCAACACACATACCTTGGTCATCAAGACTTTCTGCAAAGATAACACACAGGTGTGTTGATTTCCCTTCTTACTTTGATGGATCAATGGATTTGGATTCCTAATAAATACCCACTTCTCTATTCTTTTATATTTTTAGAATTACTAAGTCATCGACTAATTGTATTTCTACTTCTGCTAGCTCAATTCTCTTAGCTCTTCCTAGCCCACAAGGGACATACATTCCAATTACTCAATCATCCCTTTCTTGTATCATGACCTCCAGCCTCATTTATTCTTCCCCCATGCTTCCTTGACATCAATCTTCCTCCATAAAGAAATCAAGTTTCACTGCAAGAGAATGAGTGTCTTTTCACTCTTGTTGTTAATGGTTAATATTGGATAATCCAATATTAGAATTCAGACATCCTTTCTCTTTTTTCATTGGAGATGATACCATAAAAATCACAACTTTTATTAGTTGGGTCCTGCTTAAGTATAAGGTCTTTTTATGCAAATTTAAACAGTCTTTTAAGGCTTTTACATTACTTGGTGTTTCCAGTAGGTTTTAAAGCATTTGCCCAGGTGAAAAGGGGTATTCAATAGTGCATCTCCCTATCCAACTATAAGGCAAATATGGCCAGAAGTTAGACACACAGAGCCAACCAGCTGAAGTTGAGGGCAAATAGGCTGGTAATTCTTTTCCTTCAGAGGCTAGCTCTGGAATCAGCTCCCACAATTTTAATGGTTTTGTAGAAGGCCATTCATTTTTCCAAGGGGAGAAGATTTTATCACACTTAGAATGGGGTCTATCTCCTACAAGGCTAGGCTGGGCAGAGATATTTCATTGTTCTACACAAAGGGGGCATTTCCATGTAGAGCCCCATTTTCTGTCATTAGCCATCCTTTCCCATCCCGGCTTGAGGTATATAAGGGGGATATTTGGAAATAGTCTTCTAATTTAGACTGGGGGTACTTTTCCTGGGCTGCATGAAGTTACACCAAGAACTATCCCAAGGATTTCTGTTAGGGCCCAGACCAGGTTCTGGGAGGTCCTACCATGAAGGTAGGAGTGGGATCAGAGGACAAACTATGGTTAATAAATCCAATCAATTTTGCAGTGAGGAAGGTAAGATGGCCAGGGCAAGCTCATGCTTCTAGCAGTAGGCAAATAACAAAGCCCGGTAATTATTCTTCCAAAAAAAACTGCTACTGTTGCAGTCAATTTTAGTAAGATATTACCTTGCACAAAATAGGATAGGAAAAAAAAATAAAAGGTGTTCAACCCAATCTGAATTATTATAATGCTTTAGGCAATTTACAGAAGAGTAGTATTAAATCAGCAGCGGGGGCACATGAGTAGGAGGCATCTTTTTCTACTTCTCACATCCTGGGGCTGGCTTAACTCATGAATGGTCAATCCAAGGCTTAATACCCTGCAGTTTAAGGGCTAATTCCTTGGTGCATTGGGGTTTAAATAGTATCCAAGCAGCTTTCTTTGTTGGCAAATCTGCCTTATGATTCCCTTTTGCTAGATAACTATTTGATTTCTGATGCCCCAAATTACACATCACAGAAACTTCTGTTGGTAGCAGTACAGCTTCTAATAAAGCTAATATGATCTCTGGATGCTTAACCTCTTTATTATTAGTGATCAAAGTCCTCTTTCCTTCCAGGATTGTGCTATGAGCATGTACTATGGAAAAGGCATAATTAGAGTCCATATAAATATTTATTTTCTTACCTCATCCAATGATCAAGGTTTAGGTCAGGGAATGAGTTTGGCTTTCTGGGCTGATATACCTGACAGCAGGGGTTTGACTTCTAGCAACTCTGTCAGGGTTAATATGGCATCTATTGATTGTTGATGTCTGTGGTCCATAAAAATGCTCCCATCCATGAATGTTTCCAATTCAGTTTCTTTAGAGGGTGTCCTGCAAATCTGATTGACTAGAGAACTCCTCCTCAATCACCTGAATCCAGTCATGCAAAGCAGGCCCCTCAGATTCAGGTAACAGTGCAGCTATATTTAAAACCATAGAATTCAAGAGGCACACATTATGGTTATCTAATAATATGGTTTGATATTTTTCTAGCCTGCCAGCAGTCATCCAGTTGCTTCTTTTCTGCTCAAGCAGAGAGAACACATCCTGTATGGAGTGTGCACTATAACTTCCTGACCCAAGTTAAATTTTGTAGCTTCTTGTAATGTATTTTAAGTGGCAGCTACAGCCCATTCCTGTGTCACTAAGTCCAGTTTCTTTGAAAAATATGCTATGGGTCATTGATACCCTCCAAAGTTTTGTGTGAGAACATCAAGCCTTATCTCCTGCCTTTTATGTACAAACACACATTAGGCAGTACTAAGGCTGGAGCAGTGTCCAGTTTTTCTTTAATTTGGTGAAAGGCCTGATTACATTCTGCAGCCCTTTCTAGGCTTCCCAGTCTGAGCCCTGTGCAGTGGCATACAAAGGTTTAACAATGAGCCCAAAATTGGGGACCCAGATATGGCAGAATCTGGCCATTTTTAGAAATCCCCATTGCTGGTTCTTTGTCTTAGAGACTAAAATATTCATCAGGGCTTGATGCCTATCAGGCAGGAGTGCCTTCTGACATTGGGAGAGCAAATATCCTCAACACTTAACCCAGGGCTTGGTGATTTGAGCCTTTGTCTGAGATCTTTACATCCTCCTGTGTTTAGAAATTTGCTTCTTATTAGTATTGAATCTGAAACTTATGCAGTCTCACTGGTTTTAAAATATCATTTACATATTGCAAAAGGACAGTTCAGTGCAGTTGCAAATCAGGCAAACTTGCTAAGAATTCTCCAAAGAGTTTGGGAGAACTCTTAAATCCTTGTGGTAAAACAGTTCATATAAGCTATTTCTCTAACTTTAGCGTTTGGGTCTTCCCATTCAAAGGCAAATATTTCTTGGGAATTAAAGGTATAGATAGGCAAAAGAGAGCATCCTTTAAGTCTAATACAGAGAACCACTTGAAGTTCTCAGCCAGAGTTGTTAATTGTTTCAGTGTTTTCTGAGCTTTCCAGCTTTACATCAGAATACTACAGTATGCTTCAAAGATTCTTTCTGGGAAATCAAAGTGATTCTCATTAGGCTCCTGATGAATTTCCTGTACTTTGTTCAGAGCTTTTTGTTTTGGGGGCCCCATTCTAAAGCCCAATCAAAAATCATCCTTTAGTGTGCTCTAAAGGAGACTGTTTCTCAGGGTCATTTTGTTGCCAGCGGAGATCTACCCCAGGGGCAGCATTATTTGGGACAACACACACAGAATTACAGGAAGACATCTCTCATAAGCATTCAGCCTCCCAATTAGTCTCATTTAACACCATCTGTCTTTCCTACAAGGTTAACAAAACATCCATTAATGACTTAATATCAGCCCAATTTGGGGTGTGTGTGGCAAAAACATGGACACAAATAGTCCTTTAATTTTTTTCTGGATCAGCCCTGTAATTAGACGTGTTATTTTTCCAGTTTAAAAAATCAGATGTTGAAAATAGTGTGTGGACCAACATAGTTCCTTAAGAGTGTCCTTCTTCTTCAACTCTTAAACAGACCTGATGCATTGGAAATTGCCCTGCCCCAGAAGTGGTCACACCCTGTCCAATTTGCACACCATTATGAGTATGAGAAGTGGAGGTCATTCCTCCAATATGATCATATGGGGCTAATAAAGGAGGGCTAGGAGGCTTGGCCAGGCTCACAAGTGATGGATTGGGTGGGAAAGACATTGCTACCAGACCTTCATCAGGAGGTGTCATTTCCCCCCTTAGATGTCAGAGCACATGAGTATGATACTGTCTCTGCAACAGTAAGTGAAGGAGGTGGCTATAGGGAGGAAAAAGTTGTTTAATGGATCCCTGCGAGACATATCAAACCGTGACATGGCATGGATGAATCCAAATTCCATAGGCAGGCAATGAGCTGGCAACTCCAATGAAGGTCTTTGATGAACTCCCCAGGGGAGGATGGCTGGCTGAAGAAGAAGTGAAAGATCTTGCTCTTCTCCCTTAAAGGTCTTCAACTGATTGGGTTAAATCCAGCGGATTGAATCATCCTGCTGCAGAAGACATGCCCTTCTTGATATAATTAGCCACAGATGAAATTTATTCACTGATGGGTTAATAAACCAGCCACAAATGTCCTTGCAGTAATGGTTAGGCCAGTGCTTGTATGAACAGACACCTGGGGATGTCTTCAAGTATCTCTAAGTGTCAGTGTCAGCTCTTAGCTTCTCTCCAAATTGTCCCTCTCAACTGGTCTGAGCTCCTTCTGTCTGTGAGCTCTCTTAAAGGACTCCAGTAATCTAATTAAGGCCCACTCTGCATGGGCAGGATCACACCTCAATGGACATATCTAATCAAAATATTTCACCCAAAGCTGGGTGAGTCACATCTCTGTGGAAACAACCTAATCCAAATATCCCACAAGGTTAGATTAAAACATGGCTTTTACAGGGACATAATATATCCAAACTGGCACATTCCAATTCCTGGGCCCCAAAAAGACATGTTTGTTTGTTTGTTTGTTTTCCATATGCAAAATACACTCATTCATCACAATATCACAAAAGCATAAATCATTTCAGTAACAATAGGTAAGTACAAGATCTTATGAAAACCAATTACAGGTGTGGTCTGTCCTAAGACAAAATACTCCTCTAGCTGTGGACCTGTGAATCTTAGAACAAGTTAATCTGCTGTGAATATACAAAGGAGGGACAGTGATAGGATAAACATTTCCATTACCATACGGAGAAATTAAAAGGAAAACAGGGTCTAAAGGTGGAAAACAGTTCCTAAAACCTGCATGGCAAATTTCATTAGATTTCAAAATCTGAGAGCCAGTCATAGAATGACATTTTAACCTTGGGGCTTGAGAGAGCAGGAGTCCAATACTTTCTAAGGGCCTTCGTGGCAGCCCTTTTATCTCCAAACACTGGGGTGAGTGCTCCAACATGTTCACACATTGGGGGGACCAACTTCTTCTCAAGACCACCCTCCTCAAGCATTGGGGTGCAACCCAGCTCTGCCTCTCCAGGGCAAAGTTTCTCCCCTCTCCAAACAGTGGGGTAGTGATCATACTCTCCCTAATCCCTGGGGAATGTGTTTCACCCTCCCTGAGGCCTGGGGTGGCAGCACTCTCCTAAGCTTCAAGGTGGAAGGCCTGCCCTCTGCCTCTAGGGAAAACTGACCCTTTCCACATATATGGGTTGTTCTGCCCTCTTTGTCCGATATTTCTTAACTCCAGACCTCAATTTCCACGGTACTGTGTTTGAAGAAAGTTTTCCTTCAGTTTTTCCTGTTTCCATCCCTTCCAGGCCAGATTGGCAGAGGTTACATTTATACAGATCTCCCAAAAAATTTGTTGGCTTGGCATACAGCATACAGGGGTCAAAACTGTCAGACAACAGGACTCTCCACTAATCCTTTTTGGATAATTCCACTGCCAATCCTGGCCTTTACTGAAATGGCTGGCTGGTTCCAGGTTTTGTGATATCCTCATGTGGTGCAGTAATCTCTGGTGTCTCACTGTCTGGAAGCCCAGAATTTTCCAGACCATCAATTTCTGGTTTCTTTGAGTTCAGTTCTCTGCTTATCTCTTTCCTCTTACATTTTACTATAAGCTGCAAGGAGAAGCCAGGCTGTGTTTTCAACATTTGATTTGGGTATCTCTTCAGCTAAGTATACCAGTGCATCGTCTTCAAATTCTGCCTTTCATCTGACAAATTCTCTGCCACTTTAAAATAAGGGATCACCTTTCTTCCAGTTTGCAATGACACATTCATCATTTCTCTTTAAGGCCTCATCAGAAGTATCTTTAAAGTCCATATTTCCACCAACAGTCTCTTCAAAATAACCTAGGCCTTGTCTATCAAGCACCTCACAATTCTTCCAGAACCTTCCCCTTATCCATTTAAAAAGCTGTTCCAATATGTTTGGTATTTGCAGACTCTGCAGCACCCAACTTCTGGTACCAAAATCTGTTCCATTTTGCTAATTCTGCCATTATGCAAAATAACAGAAATGGATTGGCTTTTATGAAGGGTATTTTTTTAAGTTACAAGTTTACAGTTCTAAGTGTCCAAACTGAGGCATCAACAAGATGATATCTTCACTGAAGAATAGCTGATGGTGTCTGGAATACCTCTGTCAGCTGGGAAGGCACATGGCTGATATCTGTTGGTCCTTTGCTTCTGAGTTGTGTTTCAAAATGGGTTTCTCCAAAATATCTTCTCAGCTGCTCTCTTAGCTTCTCCAGAGCAAACTTTGGACTAGCATCTCCAAACATCTTCAAGCATCTCCAAGTGTCAGCATCAGTGTCTGCTCTTAGCTCCTCTCCAAAATGTCCCTCCCAACTGGTCTGAGCTCCTTCTGTCTGTGAGCTCTCTTATAGGACTCCAATGACCTAATTAAGTCTCACCCTGAATAGGTGGGGCCACACCTCCATGGAAATAGCTAATCAAAATATTTCACCTACAGTTGGGTGAGTCACAACTCCATGGAAGCAACCTAATCCAAATATCCCACATGGTTGGATTAAAACATGGCTTTGAGAGGACATAATATATCCAAATTGGCACAGTTATCTTCACATAGATGTGCCTCATGTCCATCCAAGGCAGGCACCTCCACCCTGACCCTTTAGGCCCAGTCCTCCAGGAAAAATTTCCAGGCAGCTGCTAGGCACTGAGCCAGGGGGTCCAGGAGAGCCCCATAGCTGACAAGACATGGATCAGGGCTGCTTTTTTTTAAACATTTTATTTTGGAATAAATTCAAAGTTATAGGAACAGTTGCAAAAACCATACAAACCCCATACACAGAACTCCAGCATTCCCTGACCCCCCCAATACCCCCCGATACCCCTGATCCACAAACTTTAACATGTTGTCCCAATGCTATTTCTTTCCCTCCCTCCCTCCCTCCCTTCCTCTCTCCCTATCATCCATCATCTATTGCTCTGTCTTCTAAACATATGAGAGCAGGCTGCACACCTCCTTGAACATACACTATAATTCTCATATACACTTCCCATGAACAAGAACATTCTTTTTGCAATCCCATTAAGCACAGCTAAGAAGTACAAGAGATTCAACAATGATACAAAGCTTACATTCTATATTTCCTTTTCCTTATGTCTCAACTATGTCCCTTTGAACTTCCTGTCCTCCATCATCTGATCCTATCCAGGGTCATCCTTGGCATCCAATTGTTGTCTATGTAGACTTTTTTTTTTTCTCAACTCTGGAAACATTTATACAGCCTAAATCTTCCCATTCCACCCCCTCCCTAGCATTCCATTAGTGGGATTAATCACATTTAGAATGTTGTAATGCTATCACCTTCCCACCCTCTATTGCTGGAAATTTCCCTTCACCTCAAACAGCAACCTTACACTCATTTCTTAACTTCCCATTGCCCCTTCCCCCATTTCTCTTTGATACCAGCTTAACTTCTATAGGACACATGGACTATGTTCCTATACTCCTCCATTCCCCCTCCTTTATATAGTTGTTGTCAAAAATTACATATTTTACATTGAGTTCAAAACCACTGATTTGTCCTTAGAGTTTGTGTATTTTATATCATGTAGGAAGTAAATAGTGGAGTTACAATTCAAAAAATTATTGACTTCTGTTTGTATTCCATTGTGGCCAGAGATTGTGCTTTGAATATATTCAATTTTCTTTCTTCTTCTTAAATTTATTGAGGCTTGTTTTATGTCCCAGCCTATGGTCCCTTCTGGAGAAAGATCCGTGATCACTAGAGAAAAATGAGTGTCCTGGTGATTTGGGATGTAAGTTTCTATATATGTCTGTTAAAATTCTCTATTTCTCTTTCTACTTTCTTTGTTTCTCTGTCAGTAGGGCTCTCTTTAGTATCTGGAGTAGGGCAGGTCTTTTATTGGCAAACTCTCAGCATTTGTTTGTCTGTGAAAAATTTAAGCTCTCCCTCAAATTTGAAGGAGAGGTTTGCTGGATAATGTATTCTTGGTTGGAAATTTTTCTCTCTCAGGATTTTAAATATGTCATGCCACTGCCTTCTCACCTCCATGGTGGCCGCTGAGTAGTCACAACTTAGTCTTATGTTGTTTTCTTTGTATGTGGTGAATTGCTTTTCTCTTGCTGCTTTCAGAACTTGCTCCTTCTCTTCAGTATTTGAGAGTCTGATCAGAATATGTCTTGGAGTGGGTTTATTTGGATTTATTCTATTTGGAGTTTGCTGGGCATTTATGCTTTTTGTATTTATATTGTGTAGAAGGTTTGTGAAGTTTTCCCCAACAATTTCTTTGAATACTCTTTCTAGACCTTTACGCTTCTCTTCCCCTTCTGGGACACCAATGAGTCTTAAGTTTGGTCGTTTCATTTTATCTATCATATCCCTGAGATCCATTTCGATTTTTTTGATTTTTTCAATTTTTTTCTCCATTCTTTCTTTTGTTTTTTCATTTTCTGTTTTGTGGACTTCTAGGACTTTGAGTCTTTGTTCAACTTCCTCTAATCTTGTATTGTGAATATCCAGAATCATTTTAATTTGGCCAACAGTTTGTTTTATTTCCATAAAATCTATTTTTTTATTTACTCTTGCAATGTCTTCTTTATGCTCTTCTGGGGTCTTCTTTATGTCACTTATATCCTGGGCCATGTTCTTCTTGATGTCCTTTAAATCCTTTGCCATGTTTTCATTCCTCGATTGCAGTTCTTTGATTAATTGAGCCAAGAACTGTGTGTCTTCTGATATTTTGATATGGGTGTTTGGACTTGGGTTCTCCATATCATCTGGTTTTATCATATGCATTGAGATTTTCTGTTGTTTTTGGCCTTTTGGCATTTGCTTTGCTTGATAGGGTTCTTTCGAGTTGTTAAAAAAAATGCCAATCTAATTTTTCAGAAACACAGGTTGGTGCATACACTTTCTCTAGCTAACCAGCAGGTGGCATCTGTGAGTCACCTATACCCCTCAAGTCAGCTCTCCCCAATCTTGTCCCTGCAGTGTGTGGGGAAATGATTCTTGTGGGGTTCAGTTGGTGAACTCAGTTTGGGTGTGTTGCTACAGCCTTCCGCCCTGAATGTGGGGCATGTGTCTGGGTGGCAGGGAGGCAGGGCAGTTTTAATATTCAATCCCCCCAGGTGTTCCTGGCGATTCAAGGCCATCACAAGAATCTAAGCCTTCATTTCGGATCTGTTCCAGACTCTCTCTCTCACTGACCCACAAACCACCGGACTTGGTGCAGCATCCCTGGGTTTTCCAAGTGGGCCCTCTTTCTCAGCTGTGATCTTCCAGGACCTCTGCTGAGGGAGGGCTGTGCTACGTCCCTCAAGAGAAGCCCCAGGCCACGCTGCCGTGCTGGGATGCTCTCAGCCTGATGCAAAAATGGTTGAACTGGGCATCTCCACAACCCCCTCTCTTTGCACAGTTCCTCCTTCCCAGCTCCAGGACAACTGGCGGGGCTCTGGGCTGTGGGCACACCTCTGGGCAGGAGTTTATCCAGCCCTCTGGGGATCCCGCTACAAGCCGCAGGGCTTCTCCCTCCCTCTGGCTCTCCCCTGCACTCCCCGGTCCCGAGGGTGTCTGCCGCAAGCTATCCTCCATGGTCGACACCGAGAGGCCGGCTCAGCTTGCTCCTGTCATGTTTCGCTGCATGCTTTCCACCATCAGCAACTGCAGCTGCTCCTGGGTTTTTCCTTTTTTTTTTTAAGAGAACCAGTTTGTCTCCAGCTGCCAAACCCTGGCTTCCCCACACCGCAGCATGGCTGCAGGTCTTCCAGCTGGCTTACTCACTCGTTTCGGAATGCAGACTCCTGGTTACACCAAGTATACGGCCCCTGTGGTGCTAGGAGGCCTCATCCAACTGGTGCATCACTGAAACTGGTACTCTGGGTCTGCTTCTGTTTTTTTTCTAGTATTTTTCACGGAGATTTTTTTTTGTCCCATCTCATCTAGCCACCATCTTAGGTTCTCCCAGGGCTGCTTTTAAAGCAGGGGGCTCCTTTTGTGGTTATCAATTGATACCATAAAATCATGGCTTTTAATAGTTGGGTCCATCCTATCTGGCACTAAACAAACATGTTTGGTGAGATTGAGAGTTTTATTACATGTGCACATGTAACAAACTAGAGGAAATATTTCCAAGACCAGTCCAAAGTTAGAAAGGATACCTGGGCTATTATAGCCTAAGGAGACCAAGAAATGTCAAGGGTCCAGAAGAAAACAGTCATCCCAGATCCTCAAGGCAGGAAGGTGCTGATTTATTTGTCCATATGGTGTTTCTGACACTGTCCCATCCTGCTTTATGATGTTATCTCATTCTTGCAAGTAAAGCTGAGAGGTGTGGCCAATGTAACTAGGAAGAGAAAGTAAACTTGTGAGATTAGATCATCTGCAAACTATTCCAGCAAGGACTTTGAACCAAGGTTGCTTGAGTGAAGAGATTATAATAAATATTTTCTAACTACCAAAGTCAATACTAAGAATATTCCAGCTAAAGGGTTATTTTGAGTATCTTTCCAACTATCCAGCTATAAGTGGTATTAATAATAAGATACTAGAAATATGAGTTGAAATAGGGAGTGGGGGAGTGGGAAATCTCATCTGCTTCTGGTTTTTAGGATTCTTAAAAATTACTGGGCTGATGAGAGCTTCCTTTCATCCTTTCTGAATGAAGTAGTTAAGATAAATTCTAAAATCAAATTCAAAGATGATTTCAAAATAAGTAATATGGTGTTTGATTATTTATTAAATGACCTTAGAACAACTGGCTAATCATTTGAGGGAACTTAGATATCTTCATATCTTATACCAAATTATAATCCAGAGAGACTACAGATGTAAATATAAATTGAAAAGACATAAAATTAGGAGAAAATATAAGTAGAAATATGTATAAGATCAATAAATTCTCTCAAATAGTGGCAGCAAATTCAGAAATAATAAAGCAAAAATGAACATATTTTACTGCATATTAATAAAATTGTATCTCAACACCATCATACATTATATTCTAAATAATTATGAAATATTATTTTAACCTATATGACTGGCAAAGGCATAATAGCCTTAATATATGGAAGCAAAGATGTAATAATCTTAACATATGCAAATATCTTAGAAAAAGGTAATGAATCAGTAAATAGCTTGTGTTCAAAAGACCACCTAAAGGCAGCAATATTAATATTAATTGTAATTTCAGTGATAATTTTTAAAAAAATCATCTTTGACCTTTGGGTTATACAGAACTGCATTACTTACTTTTCAAATATTTTGTGGGGGGGGGGAGGTTTCTATTGACTTTTCAGACATGCATTCCTAATTTAATTCAATTATGACCTTTTTATCCTTTTTTCTTTTAATGCATTCTAGCTGTTATACTTAAATTGAGTTTTTTGTAGCAGCATATAATTGAGCCTTCCTTTCTATCTAAAATAACAATCTTTAAATTGCAAATGGAGTCATTTGGACCATTTTCTATTTGTGCTTTGTCCCCATTTTCTCCCATTTTTTCCTTTTTTTCAACCTTCATTTGGATTAAGTATATTATAAGCTTCCATTTTGTCCCTTTTTTTATAGAGCACTCCCACCAGCAACAGCAGAATACAGCAGAATAAATATGCTTTTCGAATGCTCATAGATCACTTACTGAGATAGATAATATTCTGGATAGATATTTTTTGTTTTTATACTATTCTTTAGTTCTGTTCTGGCATGGAGTTAAGTTATTTGGAAACAGTTTGATTATTTTGAGGCTTGTCCTTTGTCTTTGTTTGGTGGAACCAGAACAGCTAATTTTAGTCTAGGGATAATTTTGCTACACTGGTGAAATTTATTTTGTGATTGGTTTCAGATGTGAGTGTGGGTACATGTGCAATCTTAACACCAACTACCTTCAAGTAATTCCTTACCACATCAAATACAGTGTGATGATATTGCCACAGTGTACTTCCATTTCCCATTTGTCCTAATAATATCAACTACATATGTTATACACAAAATCTTTTTATTTTTAAGTAGTCAATTATCTTTTGAAATCAAGTTTTTTTAAATGTATTATACATCTAGACACTTAACTTTTTCACCTCCCTTCATCCATTTGTGTATATTCAAATTTGCATCTCATTTCATTCCCTTTTGTGTGAAGGACTCTCTTTAATATTTCTTTAACAGAGCTCACTGGTAATGAATTCATTCAATTTATGTTGATGTAAGAAAGACTGCAATTCATCTTCATTGGTTAAGTTATTTTTGCTGAGTGTAAAATTCTGGTTGAGTGTTTTAGTTGTTTTGTTCCATGCTTCAAAGATGCTCCACTGTTTTCTTTCACTACTTCAGATAAGAATTCTGATATTTTTTATAACATATATATCTATTTCACTCTTTACAATGTTGTGGCTTGGTATAGAGGTCTTTATATTCTTATGCTACTGGTTTATAGAGCTGCTTGATTACTGGATTTTATACTTTTCAAGAAACCTTTTTAAAATGTAAAGCTATTATTCCTTCATATATTTTCCTCTTCTACCGCCTCTCTTCTCTCTTTGATGACTCCAGTTACAGATATATTTAATTCTTTAGAATTTTCCAAGAGAACGCTGATTCTGCATGTTTTGTCACTTTTTTGTCTTTTTAATTTTGGGTAGTGTTTTAGTTTGCTAATGCTGCAGAATGCAAAACACCAGAGATGGATTGGTTTTTATAAAAAGGGGGTTTATTTGGCTACCCAGTTACAGTCTTAAGGCCATAAAGTGTCCAAGGTAACACATCAGTAATCGGGTACCTTCACTGGAGGATGGCCAATGGTGTCCGGAAAACTTCTGTTAGCTGGGAAGGCACGTGGCTGGCATCTGCTCCAAAGTTCTGGTTTCAAAATGGCTTTCTCCCAGGACGTTCCTCTCTAGCAAGCTTGCTCCTCTTCAAAATGTCACTCACAGCTGCATTGAGTTTTTTTCTCTTTGATTCAGCATGTTTATATGGCTCCACTGATCAAGGCCCACCCTGAATGGGTGGGGCCATGCCTCCATGGAAATATCCCATCAGTTATCATCTACAGTTGGATGGGGCGCATCTCCATGCAAACAACCTAATCCAAATGTTCCAACTTAATCCCCACTATTATGTCTGCCCCACAAGGTTGCATCAAAGAATATGGCTTTTTCTGGGGGACATAATACATTCAAACCGGCACAGGTAGTTTCTATTGCTGCTTCTTCATAGTCACCAATCTCTCTGTCTTCAGTGTTTAAGTTGCTTTTTTTCTCTTCTAATGTAGTTTTCATCTAGGAAATTGGGGTTTCCTTTCTAAAAATTTCATTTAGTTCTTTTTATCTGCTCTATACCTCTACTTAATATGTTCAAATTTCCTCTGCCTTCTGCATATGTGGAATATAGTTATTCAAATAGTTTTAATGTGTTTGTGTGCTATTTCTTTCATCTATTCATTCTCTGGGTCTGTTGTTATATATTAATCTTTATTATGGATTGTAATTGCTTGTTTCTTTACATACCTGGTAATTTTTCTATTGGATTTCAGACATTGGATTTCAGGCATTATTATTTTGTGCTAGATATTTTTTGTTTTTATAATATTTGTTAGCTCTATTCTGGTATGCAGTTATTTGGAAACAGTTTGATTATTTTGAGGCTCACCCTTTGTCTTTGTTTGGTGGAACCAGAACAGGTAGTTTTAGTCTAGCGATAAATTTTGCTACATGGCTGAAGCAATTATCTTCTGTAAATTCTATTGAATTTCCCTTGAATTACAGGTTTTTCACTCAAGCTGGTGGGAAAAAGAGCCATTCCAAGTCCTATTTCATCTGCAGGAATTGTTTTCCTGGTATTTTTGGTTAGTCCTTTTCCCAGCCTCAGTGGTTTCCTTGCAGGCATTGAATGATCACTATTCAGTTGAAGACTTGAGGATTCCCCTTTGAAGATCTCCAAGAGTTCACCATTCTCACTCTACCTTTCTTTCCGTAGCTGTCTTCTTTCTGGTACTTTGCCTTGTGACTCACTTTTTAATCTGTACTTTCCATCTGTCTCTTTGTGTTTTAGCCTGCATGTTTAATTTTGATTTATCTGTCATTTCCTTGATTTTTTTTCAGCTGTGTCTAATCTGCTCATTTAGTTATTAAATGTGTAATTTTGTCTCTTACATTTTTACTTTGAAATTTACATTTGACTTTTATTTATAGTTTCTGTGGAAATTCTTCTTATTTTTAGGTAACCCCATAAATATATTCATTGGTTTCACTGTGATTTATCAGTGTCTGATAACTTCAATATCTAGATATTCTATGGGTCTCTTTAATTTTTGTGTTTATTTTAGTACTCAGTCATGTAACCATGTGTCCTTCAAGGATTGCTCATTTTTGTTTCTTTCTTTCACCCCAGGTTTGCATATGGAAAAATTTTAGGACAATTTGAATCACTTGATGAAGATTTCCTCTTCACAAAGGCACTCTCTTTTGTTCAGGGAAACAATTAGGACGTATCATTTCAATCCAGTCAAAAAGTGAGCTAATTAAAATTGAGTTTTATTCCTCCTCTATTGGAGATGATATAATTCCAGTCAGTCATAACACCTAAAATTTACTCCTTAGAAGTCTCAATTTAAAGGGCATGTTATCTCCCAAGTACTATTTTCCTTGGTAGATCTTGAACTCCAACTCTACTTTGCTTGCTTTCTCAAACCCATGAGAATGACAGAGGCTGTATTAAACCTTTCCAGTGAGAAATGTTGTCAAATACCATGTTTACATCCCTGTGGTTGTTGAACCCACAAGTCCTCATTGCCTTGTTGCCTTTTAATGCCTTCAGTGAGATCAGTTTTTATTTATTTGCTTGTTATTTTTGGTTGTTTTGTTTTTTACAGACTTTTTAGATGCTTTCTGAATGAGGGTTTGACAGCAATTTTTAGAGGAGAAATCTTCATGATATTTAAAGTATCAAAAAAAAAAGAAAAGTTAAAAATAGAATAGTTAAATTTTGTTGCAGATGTACGAATACATTCTGTAAGACTTAGGTACAAAAAAACAACTACTGTAGGTTCTTGAGAAAAAGAAAGGAATAAAAGCTCAAAATTCTTTTCAATGGAATACATTTAAAAAAAAAAAGATTATTGATCATAGAACTCCTAACAAATAACAAGAATGGGTCATTTGATATTCTTCCTTTCTGGTATATTAAATATTTTCTGGTAACTAAGAAGAGTTCCGTTACTTTATCTCTGATATCTTGCATGCAGATTGCCTAATACACCAAAGATAGTAATGAGAAATCACACTGCAATAACCACATTCATCTTGTTGGTACTTATAGATGACACACAGCTGCAAGTTCTGGTTTTCACCTTTTTATTTCTCACCTACATCCTGAGTGTAACTGGAAACCTGACCATGATCATACTTACCTTCACAGATTCCCATCATAAAACAACTATGTATTTTTCTCTTCAAAACTCCTCTTTCTTGGAAATCTCCTTTACAACAGTCTGCATTCCCAGTTTCCTATCAACTGGGGACAATAGCATTATTTAAAATACTTGTGCCTGTCAAATATTTTTAATTGGACTATTTGGGGCTACAGAGATTTTTTTCCTCGCTGCTATGTCCCATGACCACTATGTGGCCACCTGTAAATCCCTTCATTGCATGACCATCATTAGCAACAAAATCTGTGCCATCTTTGTCTTCTGCTGCTGAATCTCTGGGTTCATGATCATCATCACACTTCCAGCTGCAATTTTTGACTCCAATTCCATTGATTATTTTGGCTGTGATGCATCTTCTCTTTTTAAGATTTCATGCTCAGATATATAGTTCATAGAACAAATGGTTATAATCTATGCAGCATTCTTTATCACACTGATAGGTATAATTCTTTCCTACATGTATATTATGAAGACAATTCTAAGATTCCATTTGGCTCAGAAAAGAAAAAAAAGTTTTTTTCCATCTGGTCTTCTCACATGAGTGTTGTTTCCATCACCTCTGGCAGCTGCAACTTCATCTATATCAAACCTGTGACCAAAGAAGAAGTGGATATCAATAAAAGGGTATCTGTGCTCACTATCTTTTCCCCCCTTTATTGAATCCTTTCATTAATTCCTTGAGGGATGATCAAGTGAAACAAGCTTTCAGGGCCACAATCAAAAGAATGCATTTATCTTACACAAGTAAGAGCATGCTGAATTTGAGCAACCAAATGAAAATGAGAGAAGAGTTCTTTAACTTTTCTTCCGGAAGTATTAACTAGTTCGGTCAGTTTAACCTTCTCATGGTCTTTTGAATCTTGATTATTGAATCTACTCTGATCAAGTCATTCCATTCCTTTCTATCTGTAATCTCAATCAGAATTCTTTCTGTCATTAAAAGAAAACAAGAATAGACTTCCAGGAAATAAAACCTTCACACATCTCTCACCCAGTTTTTCCAACACTATTGAAAAGAGAAATTGTATAACTTGATTCAGAATTTCTGCAAAATTCTTGGAACAAGAGGTTTTCTTAACTTTTTCAATGTAAACATGTGAAATGCTGAAATAAACATATGAAATACATGGAGAAATACTCCATCCTTGTTTTAAGTTACTAGTAAGATAAACTAACATAAAGGAACACAAAATTGTTATATCATGTTCAATTAAATCTAAAGGGAGGAATCTGGGAACACATAGGATATTAAAAAGATATAATCAAGCCAGAATCTTCAGATGGTCATTTTAAAGAAACAGGAGGAAAATTTAGACCATAGCTGTACCCACATATATGCAGAAAAGTAAAACGAGTAAAAATAAGAGGACTTTTATTTCTAGCTCTTCAGTTACTGGTATAAGTCCATGTTCTCTGCCTTAAATAACCATAAAAGTGAATATACTACTTGGGGACACTTGACAATATGCAGCTCAAAACTGTAATCCTCCAGAGAAGGGAAATTCAGTAAGTGAGCTCACAACCAGAGCTCACTCAGTCCATGCTGAGAACTGCAGACTAAGCTTATTATGATTATCTCTTTGAGCTGAGGTGGGAAAGTTCAGAATTAAGGGCAGCCAAAGTGGTAATACCTGAAGGTCAGGGCTACTTAGAGGAGGGATCGGGGCAGAGGCCAGCTGTGTAGGGATTCCCCAGCTGCCCTTGACAGAGGAATTGACTGAACACATGTAGACTAAGACTAGGCAAGACTTTCCAGAGTGGAAGGCTGAAATTTGCACAGATATTAGACATCAAGCAGTCTGTGGGGCTTGGAATTTTGGCAAAGTCGGAGTGAAGAGACCTTGCCAATACTTCTTCAAAACCTCAGGCTTCTAGCTGAAACACCAGAAAGGCTTCTAGGAGTACCTTGTGAATAAGGACCATTTCCTAGTACAGAACTCAGTAAACTAAGTCCCAAGGGCAACATCCATCCACTAATCCATTTTGTTCTGTTTTTGTAAATAAAATTTTATTGGAAGATTTGTTCATTTGCATTTTGTGTGTGTGTGTGTGTGTGTGTGTGTGGCTGCTTTTAATGGCAGAATTCAGTAGTTTAACAGATACCTCATGCCTTGAAAAGCCAAAAATCCTTATCCTCTGGACTTTTATAGAAAACATTTGCCCACCTCTGGTGTAGAATTTACTTTTCCATTCTTATGATTTTTTATCATTTGTGGTGGAAATAATGGGCTGTAGATTGCTATGAGCCACATTGTCTTCACCCAACTGAGAAGTCACCAGGGGATGACTCCTGAACTTTTGGGCCAGCTGAAAGAATTCAAGGTTAGTCCTTCCCTCCCTAGTCTCTCCTTTGCCCCCTGAATGTGTGGAGGCATGGAAGGTTCCCTGGCTTGGCAAGTTAGTCAGGGAGGCTGCCTCCTGAAAGGTCAGGCTGAGGTCAAGGCACTGTGTGCCTGAAGGCAGGCAATTAAGTTGGAGAATGATGCCGGGCTCCTTCCGTATTTCTGTTTTCCCACCTAGCTCAGAAGAGATGGTTCCCTAAGATTGTTATTGTCCTCAAGCTTGCACCCGAAAATTGTAAACATGCTAGTCTTGTGATTTTAGAACAAACGCAGGTCCCTGGGGAAACAGGAAACAATCACGTAATCCAAAGAATGCTTATGCTATATAATCCTGTACTAAAAAGCCAATAAAGAACTTCTTGCAGGAACAGAGATGGAGTTGACTCCCTTCTTTCATATGAATGTACATCAAAACAGATTTTAGAAGGAAGGTAATTTGCGGGACCTGTTTATTCTGTCTACTTAGCCACAGTAGCTAAACCACATCAGTGTTTTATAACAAATGGAGAACTTATCAACTTTGCCACTTGTAAGAAAATTGTATTGAGACCCCCAAATGCCTACAAATGATGAATCCCACCTCGACCACCCCTGGAAAAACAGCCCAAGCTACACATGTACAATTCAAAACCAAGCCACAGGAGTGTACCACCTGAAGCCTTTGAGTTTGGGGTAAGACCCCTGCATGATCTGCCCAGTATTTATTTATTTATTTGTTTGTTTATCTATTTTTTGGCTAAGGTCTTTTACAAGCCATAAATGTAAAGCTCTGTACTTGATGTTTGGCTATTGTCTCTCAAGTGCTGAGGCATCCCAAGTGCAGCCTGCCCTGCATTTGCATAAAAATAGTCACTCATTTTTGGACAAGGCCATGTTAACCTGAAGGTACCCTCTAAGGTGAAAATTCTTTGAAACTATTTCTTCTTAAATCCTGCTGGAAAAGTCAACTGTTTTCTTAAAAAGAGAGCATTCACCAATCCTTAGTTTAGATTTGGTCTTATGTGCCATATAAAAAAGTTATATATATATATATATATTTGGCCTAGGTCATTAAAGTATACATTGGAATGTTCTATTTCAAAATTAAAAGAAAATTCAAATTCAGTCCTCTGCAGAGCCTGCTGGGCGGCATGGACTCCTGGGCTGCGCATGCCCAGGGCCACTGACCCCTAAGCTGCTGCCAAGGTCTCTGTCACCCTGGGGAAGCTGCTGCCTTGAGCGAGTGGCCACTGGAGGCAGCAGGGCCAGAGTAGGTAGGAGGGCCATGGTAGTAGGTTTATGTAGCAGGTGTGATGGTGGCAGTGGCAAGAGAAGCAGAGGAACCATGCACGAGTACAGGGTAGTGGGGAAGGTGCATATCCACCCTGAGAGGGAATTTCATGACTGTCACCTTCACAAGTGTCCCGGCCCGCGGGACGATCAACAGAGGCTCCAAATCCTGTGAGGGAGGAATGGTATGGGACAAGAGACGCGAAGAGTGACAGCAAGACAGGTTTCTGATCAAGCTGCAAAACTTTATTGAAGAGGCAGAGCATATATACTCTAGGAGAAGGAGAAGTGGCTAGCAAGGGCTCGTGGCGGTCTAGGATTGGTGGCTGCTGTTGCTAGGGTGGATGGCAGATGTAGGGTTAGCATTTTTGGCGTGAACTAGCACTTTTGGCGTGAACTACTTCCGTAAAGAAGGCTGAGGGTAACTTAAGCTATTGTTGTATCAGCCCTGGCGGCCATGTTGCACATCTCCGGCATAGCTGAAGGTGGACTTCATGCATGCTACCTTAATCGCCCTCTACACACAAGAAACAGGACCCCACCACTGAGGACTTCTACCACAAAGGAGACCAAGGAGGACGCATGTTGAGGTCGGTGCTGGAGATTCTGCACAAGTTGGGCACTGAACAGTTAGCATCCACGTGGTGCCTGTTCATCAAGAACGGCCAGGGCTTCATCCTGTTCATAGCTTGGTCAACCAGCACAGCTTCCAGGACTTCAGGCCCATCTGGGGCCAGATCATCCTAGTGAAGGGATATAAGAAGTGTGCCTGTCAACTTGGTTGGGAGCAAAGTGCACCTGGAAAGTGAGAAAGAAGTATCTTCCAATGAAGGCAGAGCACTTGCTGAAGAATGGGGCTGCCCTTTATGGAGACTTCCACTGGGGAATAAAACATTGTGGATGAAATCTTTGCAGAAATTGAGAGGCAAATGAATAACGCTCAGAGCAGCCTACAAAGATGATCCATGCTGTTCTGCATGAAACACACAGTAGCATTCAAATATGGTTATCCTGGAGAGGATTTGCCCAAAAGAGGCATTGCCAATCTTGTCTGCTATACTGCGGACTTCGCAAAAGGTGGAATGTGGACCCACAGTAAAACAGCACCCCTTATTCAGAATTGAGCAGTGATTGTCAGTTGATATCTCTGAGTAACATTTGGGTTAACTACAGTTTTCACCATCGTTTTCAATCTTCCTTGCACACCTGCAACTTTAAGTCATCGTCAGTTATCTGTAGGTGATCTCATTTGAAAGTGATGTTGGCACTGCCCCTGAGTTGACAGAGTAAGTACTGCAAAAATTTAAAATAATTTTGATGAAGAAACCGGGAGAGTTCCTATGACCAGTCACCATTAAAATATTTTGTCTTCATTGCTGTATTTCCCCACTTTTCTATTCAGGACAATTAAGTGATAAAATGTGGATGCATACTAAAATAAAAGGAATTCATTGTGTCCTAAAGTTTTTGTTTGTTTGTTTTAAATTTAGTATTTGTGTAAAACCACCTTTCAAACCAGCAAATATAAAATCTAAAAATGATTGATGTTTCCATTATTCCTTTTTTGTGGGGAAAATCTTAGTTCTAAGAATTTAACATCCTGTAAGTAATGTTTAACAGTATTCCATAAGCAGCCTTTTTATTGTCAGATCACTGCCTGTTTTTAAGATGATTAAAAAAAAGGTGTGCATAACTATTAAAAAATATTTTGTCTTCTTTTTAAAAAAAGGGAAAAGAGAAATACTTTCCTACACAAGTGCTGAATTTCAGGATTTAGGATAGTGTTTTTAACCCATGTATTCCATCAAGTATAATAACAGCGAACATGCCAACAGCGTTAAAGGGGAGATTCTTTGTTTAGATGACATTTTTCTGTTTTTCAAAATCAACTATTAACCATAGATGTTACCCTAGTTTGTGACGTGGAACTAACTCATGCATCAGTCCTTGATAGAGTAAAAGTCAAAACAGTTTGGGGAAAAATGCGATCTGGATTTAGAATGTATTAAATCACCTGCTTGGTTGCAGAAAATGGAGACTTTCATAAATGTTTGGTCATAATTAAAACCCAAACTCACCTTCTGTTAACCAAGCAGCAAAAGTCTTTATTACTTTTGAAAACAAGTAGGAAACAACTGTGATGAAAAGAATTGCCCATCCTTACTAACAAGACACCTTCTAGCAAATTACCTAGTAACTTCATATATGGGAAATGAAGCCGGGTTGCATGCAGAGGTTCTGGATTGTAGAAACCTCACAGAACAATACAAATACTTTGCATTTTTACATTTGTTAAAGGTTTTTCTTGCCCTTATGGGCTATAGCTATAGTTTGATCCCTGACTAACCTGCTTTTGAAATCAAGTTTGCTACAACAAAATTTTAATGTGGACATTTTAAAAATTGAAGAGCAAAGTGAAATAATCTGGGTTTAAAAGTAGAACATAAGTTATAGAGTGGAAGATAAGAGACAAAAAGCCTTTTATCTTTAATTTTGCTGGATAACTACATAAATGTTTTCTTGCAATAGTTTTGCCCTGATTACTAAAGTGTCAAAAGCAGAGTGAATATTATGTTTTGAAAAGGTGCTCAATATTATGTTTTGAATAAAAAAAAATTTTGTTTTTCATAGTCAGCTGTGAGGTATTTATCAATTGCATGAATAATGACTCAGGAAATTCCTATTCTAAGTTTTTAAAATCACCTGTAGATGGGTGCTCTACTAACTTCAGAGTTTAAATGCTGAAGGCATTATCTTGAGCTGGACTTGAGGAGATAAACTTGGTCTTCAGAACTGCATTATTACTGAAACTGTGATCTACATACTGACCCTCAATTTGTTTCATAGTCTTGTACAAGTAACCTTTGGTCTTAGATGTATAACTGAGAGACATAGGTATGTTTGTGTTTACATGTGTGTTTATTGTTCCTAACAATTTGGCACAACCTGGAGATATTTGTTACAACTGAATACTGAATAGCTCTTCTCAACACTTCAATTGCCCCCATGCTGAACCCCTTCGTTTATACCCTGAGGAAACAGCAAGTAAAAAAGACTTCAATGACTTAATCTACGAAGTAGTTTTTTTTTTTTGCAAACATATGAAAGTATTTCCTAAAATGAATGAATGTCACCGTGAAGGTTAAATAAAGGCAAAGAGGAAATTCTAGTCTTTTAATCTCTGGTATAGACCTAGATCCGTTTCTCAGTCACCGCCATTGCTGAGTTCATTTGCTCAGACTTTCTTTTTTAGCTTGGAAGTGAGTATGTTGTGTCTTTCTTTCAAACTATCTGTAGGTTTCATGTATATGTTGATTTACAATTCAGCATAGAAGAAAACCAGTGGCTCCAGAACATAAATCACTTTGCTGATTATTCTGAGTAATACATTTTTTTTTTTTTACCATAAGGGTTCAAAGGACTAAACACTGTTTTACTCAACTTACTTTTAATTTTTTTCTTCTCTGTTACTAATATACAAAATAATTTCTTCTTAAAAGTTATAGGAAACAGGAAATGAATTGACTATCTGCAACACATTTTTCATACACTATCTGCAGTATTTGTCCAATTCTTCCCACTCATCTGATGAATTTAGGTGCTTATCTTCCCATTTATAACTAATTTGAAGTTCACAATATCAATTTCCTATTTATGCTGAAGGCATGTGTTATACTGCTATTATATCTCCCCTGTTTATATGAGTTTTATTTTGAAAATGTATAAAAGGATGACTATTTAGGAACCTACCATGAATCTTATGGAATTTGGAAGTCTGATATGAGTTTAAAAAATAATTATAGCTCTTCTATGAGAATATTTATTCTGCATCATTTGCTGAACTAAGCATTCCATACCATATTTGATTTAATCTTCACAGCTATATGGCAAATGGACGTCATTATCTCTCTTTTACAAATTTATAAATTGATATTCAAAAAATTCGAGTAACTTGCCAGAGACCACTGAACTTCAGTATTGAATATGACAGCATGTTAAAAAAAAATCTTGTATTTTTTCCTATTTTTATATACAATTGAGACTCTTTAATGACCTGAAAAGTTTTCAAAGCCTTCATTTAAGGACCTGCACACAATTTTATTGCCTTTTTTTATTCATGTTATCTCAAAATTTGGTCATAATGACAATATCATAAGTAAGGCAGGGAGTATGCTAACTTCTAAAATTATTCTTGGCATATAAATTATAATGCTAATCAGGCAAACAAGAAACTTTATTTTGCTATTGCTGATGAGTGACAGAGTAAGTGTTTTGGACCAAATGTGAGTCCTCATCTGATGTGCACAAAGTCAATCAGTAGACACCAGGATTTTGAGTAGAGAAGTTTTTTAGCAAAGTCTAGCCTCGAGGAGCAGGAGGACAGTTTGTATCTCAGATCTCTCTCCCCAAGCTGGAAAGGTGAGGGATATTTATCAAACTAAACAAAGGGAGATGGGGCTAGAGATCTTGAGGTGATTGGCACATTGGGATTGGTTAGTAGACATTCAAATTAAGGGCTGTAAATTGTTTATTGTCATTAGCTGTGTCTACATTCATATTAGGAATTGCAAGTTGGTTACTACTACTGATTGGTTCCCTTATGTGGAGGAGAGGGCTTGTGACGTTGCTGGAATTTCTGGTGGTTGGACCTCTGGCTTCTTTTTGGGTCCTGTATTCCTTTTACCTGATGTTGCTGCTCACTTTGATTTCACTTGCAGGGTTTTTTATGGCCCAGGGTTCATTTTAATTCAGGCCTTTTCTTTAGTGCAACTTCATTAGTTTCAGTGGGTTCTGTGGGCAAAGAAGGAAACCAGAACTTGTCTTAGGGTTAGGCAAATCCCTCATTTATCTTAAAAGACAGAAGTGAAAGTTTTCACAACTTAGTAAAGGAGGAGCTTTTCTAATTGTTAGTAGTGGCACTTCATAAGCAGGAAAAGCATAAAATATTAACAGTATTAAGATACCAAAAATTGTTATTGGAAAGCAGATTAAAAATGAAGTTAATGTATGTGTTTAGTACAATGTGATACATATCTAGCTTTAAAAACGGCATGGTATGTGGGGTAGAAATCTAGAATAGGAATTAAGGTAGTTGGTTTATAACTTATGAAAATAAGTGATGAGAAAATTTCACACTTAGTGTTATTTGTTTGCTTGTTTGTTTCTGTCTCATTGGACACTGTTCCCCAAGCTTCCTTTTCCAATTTTGATCCTAATGTGTTTTAGATTTCATATTCCTTAGTGTTTTGTGTAAAGTCCTCTTCTGGCAATTTTGATTTGCTGAATTAATCCCCTTGAGCCAGTGGTAAATAGAATAGGAAAAACTTTAAGTAGCTTGTGCAAATAAAATCCACATAGAACCCATGCCAGGGTTTTAAAGCACTGTAAAATATTTGTTCTCTTTTATATTTTTACTCCTTTCTCACTCCATATAGTTAAACAAATGCATTTCCCCTTATTACAATGGAAAGATAAGAGAAAGACATTTATTATGGAAAGTAAACATGTTCAATGGAAAAGGGAGGGAGTGATTTCAGATACGCTGGCTGCCCTGGATGACAACAATGGCATTTGCTGCTAGTTTTATTGTTTCAGTTATTCTGAGTGTTTGTGACCCTGTGTGGAAAGCAGAGGTAAGTTTTATGCAAATGGAAGGCAATGGCAGTCTCCATATTCTTAGCATTCATTAATTACTTATCAGTGACAATTTCAATCAAATGGAATGGAATATATTGAGGTTATGATTTGCAGCTGGACATGTTAAATAAAACATGTAAAAAAAGGTGAGTGTGTTTTGTTTTATGATATCAATTCAATCACAGTTAATTAAAGGCAGGAAATTATTGTCTGTATGTTCGTGCATTTCTAAGTAAACTCAGGTTAAGTAGAAATGTTCTCAGAGAACAGGTTTTATTTTTGGTTGTCTGAGATTACAATTGACGCTTGCTAGCTATATGAATTCATTTAATTTATATAACCTTTATATAACATTTGGAAATAAATATTCATAGAGTGGCCATGGAACCACATAAGATAAATTATTAAAAATCTTAGTATTTCTCTGAAAAAAAATAGTACCTTTGATAACTCAGAACTAACATAACTATTCTTCCCAAAATTGAAAATTAATTGCACTTAAAGAAAAAATAAAACAGTGGTTCTTGAGTATGTATGAAACACCATATAATACATGAAGCACTTATATTATTTCAAATAATTCTCCAAAAACTCAAAATTTCAATTCCATTTTAAAAATAGAAAACTGAAACTAAAGAAATTAAGTTATTCACCCAAAGTCACAAATCCATTATGTTGCCCATTTTTATTTTTAATCCATAGATCTCTAACTGCAAAACTCATATATTTTCTGTGATAATAAATTGACCTGTTAATTTAAAAAATAGTATATTAACAGTAAGCCTTGATACAATAATTTTATTAACAATGTATTACCTTTTCCTTCTTTGTTTATGTTTTAAATTACTGATTAATTTATAGATGGCTAATTAGTGACTTGAAATTTCAAGGCTATGACTTGATAGTATCCATAAACCACTATAGGTATGAGTGCTAACATTTTCAAATTATTACTAAATGTGATTTTGTGCTCTCTCTTTCCTTTAGATTTGTTTCTATATACACTGGTATGGATTCTGAGAATTGAACTTGTCCATCTTTACTGAAATAAAAAAAAACATTTATTAAGTTTTCTCCATAGAAACAGTACTCTAAAATAATTACAAAGAATATCCCAAGGCAATTTTAAGAAAAACAAGTCTGCCAACCACTCAGTAGGGTCTCTTGTGGAGACTTTTATTTTAGAAGAGAGAGGTTTGAAGTGAAATCTGCTGTCATTGCTCAAAGTCAAGAGTAACTGGGCAGTGCTAGAAGTGTACTTTAGTGTAATTATGTAGCTCAGCAAGATGTTGTCCAAAACACTGAATTAAATTCTCACCCTCTTCTCCAATACATTAAGCTAAACCCTGAAAAAGTATTTAAATTAAATTAAGTAGAAAGAATTAGGGTGCCATGATCATGAAAGCAGTTACTTTGGAGGCAAACATATAAGAAGATGGAACAAAAGTAGGCATCAACAGTCATTGCATTACTGAGTGATCTAGATCTCTATTCAGTGCCACATACAGCAATAAAATAATGGGAAAAAATACACCAGAAATGAAGTGGAACCAAAGGTTCCTCTCTCAGTCTGTCAGAGTCATCTTTCAATCCTTTGAGCCTAAGGTGGCCTCTAGAAGAGATTCTCTTTCTTAGTTTGGGCATCAAAGAAATTGCCACCATGTAGTTTATGCAGAATATCATTGTTAATATTTACTTAATGGTAGAGATTTGGAAGGTCAAGATATTGAATGTCTTGAGAATGAAAGCCCTGAAAATTCTTTGTGGCCTTTCTACTTAATATTAAGTATTCTTGTTAATTTTCATTTTTGAATGGCTCATAATGTGTTACAGGATTAGAAGAGTGTTAGGAAATGTAAAGCTTGGTAACATCAGCCATGTTCAGCCAAGGAAAAATCATGAATTCACACTCAAATAAAATACTAAAATGATGAGTTAAAGGCTCAGAGATATGCTTGACTACTCTACCCAAATATATCCTTGGGATGGCTGAAGGCTTAAGGAATAATACGCACCTTGTTAACATGGATGTTTATTTTCCTTAAAAGGCTATAGATGATGAAACTCTGTATCAGCCTTATTTGATTTGGCAAGTCAATATAATCCATTGAATATCTATACACATTCTTAAATAAAAGTATCACAATCTAGGCTCAATCCTGTGATATTGGATCATATTCTGCTAGAGCTTCATTCTGCCACTTTTCTCTGGTCCTTGAAGACTTGCTATAGACGTGTTAATTCTTTGTGATGTTCACATGAACACTCCAAATGTCTCTGCACAAATACCTTCACAGCTCTTCATACATTCATTCCTGCATAGCTTTAATCAATAGCCAAAAAAGGTAAGCCATGTTAGTATTAATCATTAAAATGTGAAAATTAAGAGGAAAATTAAGAGAAAATGGATGTGTAAAAATGTTGAATAAAGGTTTAAAATATACAAAATATATTAATCATTATAGAATAATAAAAATATGTATTTTTTAAAAATCTGGATTGCCAAAGCAAGTATACTATTGCAGAAACTTCAGTTTTGATATTGAAATCCAATCTTGTCCATCAATGAAAGTGTACTATGTGAGTTGGAGTCGTTACACAAAACCAGAGCTTTTGAAGAAGTGACGCCTGATGAAGGAAAAATGATGTCACTGGAGTAGCACTAGAGTGACTTAAAGAATAAACTATAAAGTAATTTAAAGAGGAACAATTTTAAAATAATGGCTACTGAGGGTTTAAAAATTTTATCAATAAAATTAGGTTTTCTTTAAGTATTCTTTGTTTTTAATTTTCTAAATTCAGAAAATTTGAACCAACCACTACTGATAAAGTAAGTTTGGCGATTTGAAGCTGTTATGTACCCCAGAAAAGATCATGCTTTTTTAATCAATTTCTGTGGGTGCAGACCTATTGTAGGTGGGACCTTTTGATTAGGTTATTTCAATAGAGAAGTTGTCCCAGGTGGGTTTTAGTCCCTTTACTTAGCTCTTTATAAGACATGAAATTAAGAAAAGCTCATATAGAAAAAGCCCAGAGCTCTGAGAAGCCATGGAGAAGCTGAAAGACAAGGACACACCAACAGAAGCTGAGAAAGGAAGCCACTGAAGCCAGAAGCTGGAAGCAATGAAACCTAGGAGAGAAGGACACTGGCCATGTGCCTTCCCATGTGACAGAGGTGTCCCCAATGCCAGCAGCCTGTCTTCATAGTCCAGGTATCACCCTATTCATACCTTGAGTTGGACAGTTTCATGGCCCAAGAACTGTAAATGGTAAATTAATAAATCCCTATTGTAAATGCCAGCCCATTTCTTGTATAATGCTTTCTGGCAGCTTTAGCAAACCAAAACAGGAGAAGAATTCATCTGGCCAAACAAACTAATTTAAGCAATGTCCACACTAGGAGTAGCACCTGATGACAACATGTGATTCAACAACAACAACAAAAATCAGCATCTATTTGTTTGTTTGCTTGAAAATTGTTTGATTTAAACCTATAATACATTAGGGACTAGATTTTGTTGAAATGGCTATTGCAAGTTTCAAGAATGCAAAGAGAAGCTGGGACTTCACAGATTTCATCACAGTAGGTTAAGTGTGGAGGAATTGGGAAAGATGGATATAAAATGCTTATGAAATCCCAAAACCTAGTGTTGTGGGAGTAAGAAACGATGTGATTCTCACTCTTCTCTATGGAATATTAATGGAAATGTCTTTTAAATTTTATTTAAATAAATAAAAACATAAACTTGCCATTTAAAAACACATTAAATAAACAAAAAAATTAAAGTCAGGATTGTTGGATACACCTATCTATCTACTTTTTTTGACTATGGGTAATTCTTATGTAATAATAATAATAGGTATTATTTTATATAGTAAGGCAAATAGGATGTCTAAGAATAAGGTGATGGCACTAGGTAGGCAAAACTGTCATGACATATTGTCAGGTATTCAGAAGCAATCATTCTCACTTTTAAGTCCTTCCAGTTACTCTCACCGTTGTTCTCTGCTCTCATTCTCTCCTCTATCCCTAAAATCTGAGGTTGTATGTGCCAATGGCTTCTGTATCTGTGACTTACAATAAGGTAGTAGGAGTTAGAAAAGCTGAATATCACTAAAAGTGGATAGATGCCTAAGGACAAAAGGGTCACCATTAAAAATTTTAAAATATCCTTCCCAATTAATTAAATCTTGAATTGACATATTTGCCTGTTAGGTGATATAGTGGTAAAATCTACTACATTAATGGGGAAAATAGCAAAGGAGATTTTACTGGGGTTGGAGTCACAAAACAAAGCTTGTTCTCATGCAGGAAGGAACCTTGTGGACACTTCTTTTTGAAAGTTAAAGGCTATGTTAAAATTGTGATAATGAAACACTTTCAGGTTTGTTTTACTTTACCCTGCCTTAGCTCAGGAGTTTTCCCCTTTAACAGAGAGGAAATTGAAAGCTCTTTGTTATTATCAGGTTGCTTTAAATTTCCCTTGAAGGTGGATTGTCATACCACTTCAGCCAAATTCCAGAGCCATGCTTGGATGTTTTGTGAATCCACTCATCTCTTCAAGGCTATCTTTTACTTTCTTCTATAGGCCTAGCAGGAGTAATAGAAATAAGCAACTGAAGAATGAGAAACTACACAGAGGTAACTGAGTTTATCCTCTTGGGATTGTCAGATGACCCAAAGCTTCAGATGATGATTTTTGTCTTTCTGTTCATCACCTACATGCTCAGCATCACTGGGAACCTGACCATTATCACCCTCACGCTAGTGGACTCCCAGCTCCAGACACCCATGTATTTCTTCCTCACGAATTTCTCCTTATTAGAAGTTTCATTCACAACTGTCAGCATACCCAAGTTCCTGGGCACCATTGTAACAGGAGATAAAACTATTTCCTTTAATGATTGCATTGCACAATTATTTTTTTTCATTCTCTTGGGGGTTACTGAATTTTACCTTCTGGCTGCCATGTCTTATGACCGTTACATTGCCATCTGCAAACCCCTGCATTACATGACCATCATGAATCGCCAAATCTGCACATTGCTTGTCTTCTCTTCGTGGCTGACTTCATTCTTAATCATATTCCCACTACTCCTGCTGCTCTTAAAGCTTGATTACTGCAGTTCCAATGTTATTGACCATTTTACCTGTGATTATTTTCCCCTGCTTCAACTTTCTTGTTCAGACACGCAATTCCTAGAGTTAATGGGTTTTTCCTGTGCTGTGTTCACTGTAATGTTCACTTTGGTATTAATAATCTTGTCCTACATATACATCATCAGGACAATTTTGAAGATTCCTTCTACCAGTCAGAGGACAAAAGCCTTTTCCACATGTTCTTCCCACATGATTGTCATTTCCATCTCTTATGGCAGCTGCATTTTCATGTACATTAAACCCTCTGCAAAAGACAGGGTGTCTCTAAGCAAGGTAGTAGCTGTGCTAAACACCTCAGTAGCCCCCATGCTGAACCCCTTCATCTACAGCCTACGCAATGAACAGGTGAAGCGAGCCTTCATGGACATGGCGAGGAAGACTGTATTTTTCACAAACAAGTGAAAAGTTATGGTGTCATGATTTAAAGGCATAATGAATAGCAATTTAAAAAATTAACATGAATTTTCAGTAGACTGTTTAAATCAACATGGCCTCCCTATAAGTTTTACCCATTCTCTTTTGCTTTTATAGCCATTGTCTAGCAATTTCTCAGTCCATTTGAAATATTTTTCTTATGCCTTTTTGACTTTCCATTATTTTTCACAATGTTGTTAATCACAACTTCTTCAACATTACCTATTTTGAAAAGTAAAATTTGTTTTGAATTTTGTTCAGGAAAAAAAATGATTCCCAGAAATGTAGGGGCCGCTTTACAAATATTGATAAATCACTTACTATACAAAAGAAATATAGTTTTGTGATTTAAATTTATTTTCTACAAAAGTTCCCTTCTCCATCTTGCAGTTTTTATAAGAAATATGTGGGGAAAATGTCATATAATTTAAAGAAAAATGTAAGTATATTTGAAACAAAGCTAAATCATTTGTCATTAGTCACCTTTATGAGGTATGTCCATATAATTTATCTATTAATAAAGAAGCATAGACCATTTTCAATGCATACTCTTTTAGATATAATTACTAAGTAGATCTCCATATTTTTAAATCCTATAATATCTTGAAGGATAGGTTGATAGATAGATTTGATAGGTAGGTAGATAGATAATAGATAGATAGATAGATAGATAGATAGATAGATAGATATTGCCAAAATTAGTGAAGAAATAGATATTAGATCCATAAGATAAATTGACTTTCTGTAATTGAGGAGAATTAAGCTCCTTTCTCACTATCATTAGCTAAAGAAATCTTACATAATTCTGTCTCAAGTTTTGGCCAAGTAAGAAAGAGGTTATTTATCCTATATAAAATAAGTAAAGGTTAAATTTCATAGAAAATAAAACTTTGCAGCAAAACAAAATTCTCCACTATGCATAAAAGTAGGATTTCATATGTTAAAATTTTCTTTTCTAGTCATTATATTTAAGGCATTAATAAATTCTAAAAGTATTTAGACAACAGATATATGTGTATGCGTATTTTTCTATCACTCTTGTTTCACAGAGGTAAAAATAGATAGAAATGAATATGTTTGTGTATATATAAAAATGTATTTTTATATATTAATTATTTAATCTTCCATGGAGTCAAAAGTTCACAAAAATGAATTACAGCTACTAAAAATACTCTAAATTTCATCAGCTTCTTTTTTGTAGTAGAATTTAGAATTTAATCAATTCAATAGTGCAAAATTCTTAAGAGTTTTTTGCAAAATCATCAATTGTGATACTTAGCACAAGACAGAAGTTTGAAGAAACACAAAGAAAATTCAGTAGCAGACTAGTAGGAGAGACTTGCCTTTTAATTGGAGATATCTATACAGACTTGAGAAAGAAGAGTGAATGTTACCAAAATACTGAGAAATGAATTATATATTAACAGAATGTTTGGAAAAGAATTTCAGATTTGGGGGCAATTTTTAAAAGACAGAGAGTTGATAGAGTCCATGGAGTCTTGGTAAGTACATAGTGGATTTTTAAAGTTTAACATTTACGAAATTTACAAACACCCTAAATCCACCACGCAACCACTTCCTTCCTCTTCCCATCACCTGGTAAGCTTGAATCTAATTTCTGTTCCTATGAATTTGATATTTCTAGATATTTCATGAAGTGAAATCATACAGTATTTATCCTTATTCACCTTGCTATATCCCTCAGTATAATGTTTTCAGTGTATTGTAGCATGTTTAAGAACTGCATTCCTTATTACAGCTGAATAATATTTCATTGTTTGTATGTATCAAATTTTGTTTATCAATCCAACTGCTAATGGACACTTTGATTGTTTCCACCTTTTGTCTTTTGTGAATAAAGCTGCTGTAAATATTGATGTACAAATTATGTTTCAGTCCCTATTTTCAGTTCATTTGGGTACATACCTAAGAGTGGAATTGCCAGATAATTCTATATTTAGCTTTTTGAGGACTTGCTAAACTGCTTATCACAGATCACAGAGGCTCTACCATTTTACATTCACACCAGAAATGCACAATGCTTCCAGTTTCACCATGTCCTTCCACTTCCTCTGCAGTCTCGTGAATACTTTTGTTTTTATTTGTAAATAATAGATATGCTTGTAGTTGTGAAGTGGTATCTCATTGTGATTTGATTTATATTTCCTTAATTGCTAATGATGCTGAGCATCTTTTTATATGCTTATTAGCCATCTGTATATTCTCTTGGAAAAATGTCTGTTCAAGTTCATTGCCCCTTTATATATCGTGTTGTTTGCCTTGTTGTTGGGCTGTAAGAGATCTTTATAAGACATGGATATTAATCCCTTATCAAATATATGATTTGCAGCTATTTATTCCCATCCTGTAGGTTGTTTTATTGCTTTCTTGATAAATACTTTGATACACTAATTTTAAAAATTTTGAAGGAGTCCAATTTATCTACTGTTTCTTTTGTTGTTCATGCTTTTTGGTGACATATCCAAGAATTCATTTTGCCAAATACCCTGTCATTTAGATTTTCATGTATGTTATCATCCAAGAATTTTATGATTTAGCTTTTATATTTGGGTCTTTGATGCATTTAGTGTTAAATTTTGTATATGGTATGATGTAGGGGTCCACTTTTTTTTCTTCTGCATGTGGATAACCAGTTTTCCCAAACCATTTGGTGAAAAGATTGTTCTTTCCCCTTTGTCATAATTGCATGTACTTAGCATCCTTGTTGAAAATCAATTGGCCATATATGTTTGGGTCTATCTATTTCTAGACATTCAAATTTTTTTCCATTACTTTATTTGTCATATCTTATGCCCAGTACCACTATTTTGAATACTATAGCTTGGTAGCAAGTTTTGAAATCAGGTTATATGAATCCTCCAATTTTGTTCTTTCTCAAAATTGTTTTGGTTATTCAGTGCCCAGGGCCCCATATGAATTTGATGGTCAATTTTTCAATTTCTGCAAAACAGGCTGCAGGATTTTTGATAGGGATTGCATTGCATCTGTGATCACTTTGGGCAGTATTGGCATCACAACAATATTAAATCTTCCAATCCATGGAAACAGGTTGCCTTGCAATTTATTTAGTTCTTCCTTAATTTATCTCAGCAAGGTTTTGTAGATTACAGTGTGCAAGTTTTTTTCACCCTTAGTTAAATTTATCCATCAATATTTTAATATTTTAAATGCTATTGTAAAAGGTTTTTTCTTAAATTCTTCTTCAAATTGTTCATTGCTAATGTATACAGACAAAGTTGATTTTTGCATGTTGATCTTGTATGCTTCAACTTAACTGAACTGATTTATTATCTTTAGTAGCTTTTGTATGGATCTGTTTGGATGTTCTATATGTAAGATAATGTCATCTGTGAATACAGATAGCTTTATGATTATTTTCCAACCTGAATACCATTATTCATTTATTTTTCTTGCCTAATTTCTCTGGCTAGAATTTCGTTTGAAAGTAAAAGGATGGAAAAAATATTCCATGAAAGAGAAAGCTGGAATGCCTATTCTAATATTATGCAAAAGGGACTTTAAGTAAAAACAAGCAAACAATAAAACAAGTGTTATAAGAGATAAGAAAAGAATATATATTGATAGAAGGGTCAATTCAACAAGAAGATATAATAATCACACTGGCAGGGAGGCCAGTGTGATTGAAGATCAGTGAATGAGGAAAAGTGAGGGGTGGTATCTGAGAGCTATTGTCAGAGTCCACACCCTTGTGGATCTTTATAATCATTTTATATTTTAGTCAGAATGAGATGGGGAGTCATGGGAGGATTTGAACCCAGGTGTTTTATGCCTGACTTCCAGTTTGAAAAGATTACTCTGGCTGATGTGTGTGGATGTCTGTGTGTGTGTAATCTAAAACATTGATCCATTATAATAAGTAAACAACTTAGTGTTAAGAGATGAACATACTAAAAATAATTGCTATGTAGAAAGTCTGTTTTATAGGTTCTATGCAATAGACAAAAGGGCATTCAACCCCATATAAGCCCTTAATATGTTGCCCATTTCAGAAGACAATTTATTCATATTAGAAATCTAAAGTATTTTTTATTGTCTCATTGTGGTACAATGAAGAAGTTCTCAATTTTAGGGTTGCAAAAATTAAAGGGATATGACACAAGTCCCCAAAGAACAGGTGCAAAATTTCTAAAAAATACTCCTATCAGTAATTGAAAAATCAAATGCCATATCATACCATCATATACCCAGTGTCACATGATTTATGCATTTGTCTCATTTACCTTAATAATCATGCTTTCTTATATTTTCTTAATACTTATAAAAAAGATCAATGTTAATGGTTTATCTGTATCTATTAATGGTGTCTCTTCTTGGCAGTCATTGTCCACTTAATGAATTCCCCTGAGCCAGAAAGAGAGATATAAATAAAATAAGTCCAATTCCATTTGTATGAGATAAAGAGAGGGAACATTTCTTAAGTTATATTTTTCAAAGCAACATTTGTAGGCTCTATCTGAAGGCTAGGGAAAATATTACTTTTATTTCAGTCATATATAATCAAAGGATTACAATATTTATTTAGAATGCCTGAATGAATGCAAAAAAAATGCTTTAATCAGTTTTTGTGTATTATATGAAAAGGACAAAAGGAAGAGTGCCTTGCTAGACAACCCAGGTACTGTGATAGTACATGGAGCTAAGGTGAGAGAGAAAAAGTAGGAAAGAGCTATACCATATTAAAATATCCCAACAATTTTATAATATCAGGAATGCCAAATAGTATGGGTCAAATATGACTAGTCTAGAAGCAAGGCAAACTATATTCCTTGAAAGGTAATACAAAGTTAACTCACCATACTTGTGAGAATACAATGGGGACTAAACAAATTATTAATTCATCTTATTAGCTTTGTAATTATATGACTATTTAATCAAACAGACAGTAGAAATTCAGACAGAGCATCAAGAAGGACAAGGAAGTAAGTAAATGTGTTATTCAATATGCTAATGTTGCATTATATTCGAACATGATAAAATGTTATTCACACATATTTTGTGGACTTACAGCCCTTTTGATATTGATAAATAAATGTTATTGCCAAGATCACAACCCAGGTGCTGCATTAGTATAAGGAGCTTAGGTGAGAGAGGAAAAGCAGGAATCCCAAAGCAGGAGCACAGCAATAAGTCTTGAATTGTTCATTTCTATTTTTCTAAATTTGAGTGTAATGCTGTGATGGAATGGAAACAGGATTATAAAAAAGGCAACCCTATATGAAAGATTGTTTCACAGTAAATTTTCATTTTTTTGTTAGAGAAGTTCTAGGTTTACAGAAAAATCATGCATAAAATGCAAAGTTCCCAAATATGACCCTATTATCAACACCTTGCATTATTGTGGTATTTGTAACAATTGATGAAAGGATATTTTTATAATTCTGCTATTAACTGTAGTTCATCATTTAGGATTCACTGCAAATATTTAAAAAAATATTCTAATAAAATAGAAACAACTTAAATTCCCCTTTTAAGCACATGCACATATATAATTCAGTGCTACCCAAATAGAAACTCTGTAGAATTAAAGCATTAATTCCTCATTTCCTATCCCTACCCAGTCCCTGGTAATCTATATTATAGATTCTGACTCTATGAATTTGCTTATTCTAATTATTTCATATCAGTTATGCCACACTAAATGTTCTTTTGACCATCAACTTGTTCAGTTATGATAACAATATTTTTAAAAATCTACTTGTCCATTTTATGAATTAAACTTTTTCTAGACAATTATTTGCCTTGAAATAGGAAATTTTTCTTTCTTGCTTTTCAGTCTTTTATCAGAAAAGAAGAAAAATATTCTCTTTATGTGTGTGTGTGTGTGTGTGTGTGTATGAGTGTGATAGTATCAACCTAACCCTTAAGTAATTTAGGAAAGAATGACAAAGCAACATTCTCACAGAGAAACATGTGCTTTGTAAAGTCATATGATCACTAGGTGACAACTTGTTTAACCTTGTGCAAGTGTCCTAAACTAACTGGTTTGAGTTTCCCTAATATAAAATTTGGAATTAGGACTAAATAATATCTGTAGGCCTTTCAAACACTATATTTAGATTATGCTAGAATCCAGGCTCTCTTTTACAATACTGAGAAATGGAAAAAAATCTCGATTGGCACATTTTCATATGTTTTATAAAAGAACCTCAGTATTTTAAGAATAATTAGATGCTTAATTTTAAATAAGTATCAGAAGAACTAGCTTTTGTAAAATGTTAGTAACAGAATTTTTAATCCATGGCCTGTGATAGAATATTTTTAAAGAAGAGACATCAATATCTATCTTCATAATTTTTTTTTTTTTTGTTAATGGCAGGTAAAGGGGAAATTAGAGTGGATTGCTGGAAAAAAAACGTTTGATTTCTCAGATTAAACACTGTGGATATGTAAACAACAATTTCATATTCTTGTTTTCACATGTTTATGTTGAATAGGTCCACAGGGGGAAAAATATATATTTATATGTATGTATATATCAGCAATGGAAAACCACACAGCGCCCAGGGAATTCATTCTTCTAGGGCTGTCAGATGACCCTAAGCTTCAGGTTGTGATTTTTCTCTTTTTAATGATCATGTATATATTAAGCATCACTGGAAATTTAACCATCATCACTCTCACCTTGGTGGACTCTCTTCTACAGATCCCTATGTATTTCTTCCTCAGGAACTTCTCTGTATTAGAAATATCTTTTACAACTGTCTGTATCCCTAGATTCCTCAGCACAATTGTCACCAGAGACAAAACTATTTCATACAATAATTGCACAGCTCAGTTGTTTTTCTTCATCTTCCTGGGTATAACTGAATTCTACCTTCTAACTGCCATGTCCTATGATCGCTATGTAGCCATCTGCAAACCCCTGCATTACACAACCATCATGAGCAAGAGAGTCTGCATGCTGCTTGTATTTTGTGCTTGGCTGGCAGGATTTCTAAATATTTTCCCACCAGTTATTCTTTTCCTCCAGTTGGATTACTGTGGCTCCAATGTCATCGATCACTTTGCTTGTGACTATTTCCCTCTCTTGCAATTATCCTGTTCAGACACTTGGCTCCTGGAAGTGATTGGTTTTTACTCTGCAATAGTGATTCTACTTTTCACTTTGGCATTAATAATTCTCTCCTACATGTTCATCATTAGGACAATCCTTAAACTCCCTTCTGCCGGTCAGAGGAAAAAGGCCTTTTCCACTTGTTCCTCTCACATGATCGTCATCTCCATCTCTTATGGAAGCTGCATCTTCATGTATGTCAACCCTTCAGCCACAGAAAGGGCATCACTGATCAAAGGAGTAGCTGTTCTCAATACTTCTGTTGCTCCTATGATGAATCCATTTATATACACTCTGAGGAACCAGCAAGTGAAGCAAGCCTTTAAGGACACATTCCAAAAGGTTATGTTTTTCTCAGCAAAATGAAAGTGTTAGTAGTATTAAATGAATAAAGTTCTTGTTAATGCCTTCTCTTATGCATATCCTCTCAAAACTCTGTTTACTTCACTGCAATTATGTTTTTTTCATTCCTTTTTCCATTTCCAGATTAAAATTTCCCCCATATTGCACTGAATAAATTTGATTAAGCTGAATATTGCTTCTGAATTTCATACAAATTCAAATAGTTTATTCAAATGTATTTGAATGAAATAACCACATCTGGGTTGATAATTAAGGGCTTGAGCAGAAGTGGTTTGTTTTTTAAGCAATGTGGGTAACTTAGTTTGATAGAATGAGTGTCAGGATAGATATGGACTTCTGAACTGAACTTTTCATCCTTACCAGGTAATAGAAATGAATTATCTTTAGGAAATTTTCATTCCACTTGGCATTTCTGTGAAATAAAAAAATCACAATAGTAAGTGGGTGGAATAAAAGGTAAATACATAAATGTTTTTAAAAGTTTAGAAAGTCATATATATATTCAGATTTTTATAAAATTTAAAATAATAATGATAATAATGAGGAGGAGGAAGAAAAGGAAAAGGAGGAGGAGAAAACCAAGTAATGTTTTCTCAGCAATAACTGTATTCTAAGCCTGTAGTTGTTTTCTATGTATTGGACACTTAACCCTTCCAACAACTTTCCAAGGTTCCTAAAATTATTATTCTCATGTTCAGTGGTATTTTTCAATAGCTTGATTAAATACTTCCAAAAAATTAAAAATAGATTGAAAGAGGACCATGTAAAATAATAAAGTAAAATGCATGAAACATTCATGACCTGGTGAAAGTTCAATTTTGTGGAAAAGTGAGTTTTAATCTGGGGATCTAGAAATGACTTTTGGATTTATGGGGTTCAGGAAGGAAAAGAACATATGCTGATAATATTCTACATAAGATCTACTTTGAATTAGGCAACTTGTATGCAATATTCTTACAATATCCCTTCAAAAGTGAATATTATTATACCTAATTTATACGTGAAGAAACAGTGACGTAAAACTTGAGCATTTTTCAAAGTCGTAGAGACCGTAGCTTTCAGAACTGGTATTTAAATTCATTTTTCTCTGACCTAAAATTTCAGACACATGGAATTACAATCCTCTGACTTTTATTTGTAATAATTTATGCATAGAAGTTCAAGTTAATATTGCAATTGCTAAAAGGTTTTCAAATGTATGCTTAATTCATTCAGGCTATACTTAATTATCTTATGACTGGTGTTGGCAATACCATGATGAAAAAAGTAGATTTTTCCCAAATTATCTTAAATTATAGATGAAAGAGAAAAGACACATAATCAAAATTTAATTTGATAGATACACCAATTTGGATTTAAAGTGCCCATAGGGTAGGTAATACTATTATTGATCAAAATAGAATGCCAGTTCCTTTAGCATGGTTATTATCAAATTCACAATAATTGCTAAATGTACATTCCTTTTAACTCTAAATTCACAAGCATATGATAAACTTTGTCTTCTCTGGTTGTCATTGTAGTTTTCACTTTCATTACCTTTCCTTGTTATTGTTTTGGGTGTTATTGAGAACCACATTATATTTTGAGTAAAAAGGGGTTATGTTGGTAACAGGGTTATGTTGGTCTCCAAGCAGATAAAACTCTTTACATTCAGGCTCTCTCTTGTTCCCACCCTTTACTGTGAATGATGAATTTATCTTTACTCAGTTTAATCTGTACTACCCCAAACTATTATTGTCCCAGTTCTATTTGAAAGAAGTTATATCAAAGACTGCACTCTAGATTTCTAGGAGATGCCAGACTATTTCAAGTGCTTCTCATTTCAATCCAGGAACCATATGGATATATTTCAGAAAATAAATCCATGTATAAAACAAATTAACAAAAAGTAACAATTAGTACATATTGAATACTATGGGTTATTACATTGTAATTAATAAAATAAATGATTATACGTACAATGTTTCTCCTAACTCAATGACCATGTATGGGAAGAATAGTTTCCTATAAGCAGAATAAGAACCTTCCAGATAAAAATTCTTAATATTTTCATGCTCATGAAAATTCTGTGACTTATTTCTAAAAATGTATTTAAAATGTTAGCAAGGAAGCTGATATGTGCTTGCCTTTTGGGAAAAGAGAATATACCACTTCCATCCTATGTGCTTTTAGGAAACGGACACAAAGGTAGATGTTTATATACAGAAGTATTTTTATATAAAAGATATTCCAGGTATTATATCACTATAAACTATGGGGTCATACATATTTTCTGTAATCCTGGAAGTATTCCTGATGGAAATAATAAATATGATTTTCTTGACAAAGCAAATCAAGATTATAAAGAGTTGCAAAAATGAGGGATGAAGTGTATCATGAATCATGGATAAATACATAGAACGCATCCAAGTAACTATTACTTCCTCTTTTTACTTTCCATAGAAGAGCTGAATTTATTGACTCAAATTACTATACAAAGAAAATAACACTATAAAACCAATTCTTATCTTTTATGTGCTATAAACTCTGTCAAATGTTTTACCTATCCCTATGAGACCTTAACAGCCCTTTAAGTGGATATTCTTTCTCCTTCTTTTAAAGAATTTGGCATAGAAATACATAGAAAATTAATACTGTGATGGTTTGAATGCATTATGTCCCCCAGAAAAAGCCATATTCTTTTTTTTTTATTAAATTCAGTTTTATTGAAATACATTCACACACCATACATGATGTACAATCCACTGTCCACAGTATGATAACATAGTTATGCGTTCATCACCACAATCTATCTCTGAACATTTTCCTTACATCAGAAAGAACCAGAACAAGAATAAAAAATAAAAGTGAAATAAAACACCAAAATCATCCCCCCATCCCACCCCATTTGTCCTTTAGTTTTTATCCCCATTCCTCCACTCATCCATACACTAGATAAAGGGGGTGTGATCCACAAGGTCTTCACAATCACACTGTCACCCCTTGTAATCTACATTATTATATAATCGTCTTCAGGAGTCCAGACTGCTGGGTTGGAGTTTGGTAGTTTCAGGTATTTACTTCTAGCTATTCCAATACATTAAAGCCTAAGAGGTGTTATCTATATAGTGCATAAAAATGTCCACCAGAGTGACCTCTCGAATCCACTTGGAATCTCTCAGCCACTGAAACTATTTTGTCTCATTTTGCATCCCCCTTTTGGTCAAGAAGATACTCTCAGTCCCACGATGCCGGGTCCACACTCATCCCCGAGAGTCATAATCTGCTTTGCCAGGGAGATTTACACCCCTGGGAGCTGGGCCCCACGTAGGGGGGAGGGCAGCGAGTTCACCTGTCGAGATGGCTCAATTAGAGAGAGAGAGGGCCACATCTGAGCAACAAAGAGGTACTCAGGGGGAGACTCTTAGGCACCATTACATACAACTTTAGACTCTCCTTTGTGGTAATGAGCTTCATAAAGGCAAGTCCCATGCTCAAGGGCTCAGCACATCAAACCGCCAGTCCCAATGTTTGGGACAACATACGCTAGGGGATCAGCATCTCAAAGTTTAGAGATAGGCCTTACAATTCAGGGATACAGTTAACTGCTGTAAGAGCTTACAATCCAGGGACTATTACAATTATTGTGTCCACGTTAGGCTATGTTCTAAGATTCAATTCTGAGTTTACACATTGTAGTTAGTCCATATTGGTGAGGCATCATCCCTCTCACCATGTTTTCTCCAACACTTTAACTCCTATATATATATTTTCCTACAATTTTTTAGAGTTATATTCACATACTATACATTTATCCACAGTGTACAATCAGTTGTTCATGGTATCATCATAAAGTTGTACATTTATCACCACAATCAGCATTTGAACATACTGATTACTACAAGAAATATTGTTTTTTTTTTCTTAGCAATAAGAAAAAATGATATAAAGAAAAATAACATGTCATACAATACAATATACTACTAAGGACAGCAAATAACAGCACTACCAAGAATCCCATATGACTCCCCTATATTCCCTTCTCATATACATTTAGCATTGGCGTATTGCCTTTGTTACATTTAATGGAGGTATATTACAATGTTACTGTTGACCATAGACTCCGGTTTGCTTTGATTATGTTTTTTCCTGAATACCATCCCTTTTTCAAATTTCTACATGGTTGACATTCATTTGCTTTCCCACATGCAAAAACATTTTTATATTTGTATATTTAGTAACAGTCATTGGCCACTCCAGTTTTTGCCACGTTATACAGTCCCAGTCTTTATCATCTAGCTTTACCTCTGGTGTCATACATTCTCCTATCCCACCTCTTTCAGCTTTACTCACAGACATCTTTGTTCAGTGTACTTACAATACCGTGCTACCATCACACAGTATTATGCTATCTATTTCTGGATCTGTGCAATCAATCCTAAACATTCTGTAGTCCTTCAGCATCGAATGGCTGATCTCTGCCCTCTTTCTATCTCCTGGTCGCCTGTGTTGTCAGCTTTTAACTCCCAAAGTTTGTTCATTAATGTCTGTTCATATTAGTGAGACCATACAGAATCTGTCCTTTTGTTTCTGGCTAACTTCACTCAACATAATGTCCTCAAGGTTCATCCACATTATTACAGGACCCATGTCTTTGTTCTGTCTTACAGCTGCATAATATTCCATCATGTGTATATACCACAGTTTGTTTATCCACTCATCCTTTGATGGACATTTGGGCTGTTTCCATCTCTTGGCAATTGTGAATAATGCTGCAATAAACATTGGTTTACAAATGTCTGTTTGTGTCTTAAGTTTCAGTTCCTCTGAGTATATACCCAGCAATGGAATAGCTGGGTCATATGGCAAATCTATATTTACCTTCCTGAGGAACCTCCAGACTGTCTTCCAGAGTGGTTGCACCATTCTACATTCCCACCAACAATGAATAAGTGTGCCTCTTTCTCCACATCCTCTCCAGCACTTGTCATTTTCTGTTTTTTGGATAATGGCCATTCTGGTAGGTGTGAGATGATATCTCATTGTGGTTTTGATTTGCATTTCCTTAATAGCCAGTGAAGTTGAGCATTTTTTCATATGCTTTTGAGCCATTTGTATTTCCCCTTCAGAAAAATGTCTGTTCATGTCTTTTGCCCATTTTTTAATTGGATTGTTTGTCTTTCTGTTATTGAGATGCAGGATTCCTTTATATATTCGGGATATTAAACCCTTATCTGATATGTGGTTTCCAAATATCATCTCCCATTGTATAGGTTGCCTTTTGACTTTTCTGACAAAGTCCTTTGATGTACAAAAGTGTTTAATTTTGAGGAGATCCCATTTGTCTATTTGTTCTTTGGTTGCTCGTGCCTTGGGTGTGAGGTCTAAGAAACCACCTCCTTTCACAAGATCTTTAAGATATTGCCCTACATTTTCTTCTAAGAGTTTTATGGTCTTGGTGCTAATGTTTAGGTCTTTGATCCACTTTGAGTTAATTTTGGTATAAGGTGTGAGATGGACATCCTCTTTCATTCTTTTGGAAATAGATATTCAGTTCTCCAAATACCATTTATTGAACAGGCTGCTCTTTCCCAGTTGCTTCGGCTTCACTGCCTTATCAAAGATCAGTTGTCCATAGATGTGAGGGTCTACTTCTGAACACTCAATTCGATTCCATTGATCAGTATATCTGTCCTTATGCCAGTACCATGCTGTTTTGAGCACTGTAGTTTTGTAATATGCTTCAAAGTCAGGTAGTGTGAGACCTCCCACTTCATTCCTCTTTCTCAAGACATTTTTGGCTATTCGGGGCAACTTACCCTTCCAAATAAATTTAGTTATTGGTTTTTCTATTTCTGTAAAGTAAGTTGTTGGGATTTGAATTGGTATTGCATTAAATCTGTAAATCAGTTTAGGTAAAATTGCCATCTTAACTATATTTAGTCTTCCAATCCATGAACATGGTATGTTCCTCCATTTTTTCAGGTCTTGTTCAATTTCTTTTAGCAATTTCTTATAGTTTTCTATGTAAAGGTCTTTTGTGTCCTTGGTTAAGTTTATTCCTAAATACTTGATTCTTTTGGCTGCTATTGTAAATGGGATTTTTTTCTTGATTTCCTCCTCTTGTTGCACATTACTTGTGTATAGGAACACTACAGATTTTTGTGTGTTGATCTTGTAGCCTGCTACTTTGCTGTATTCATTGACTAGTTCTAGTAGCTTTGCTGTAGATTTTTCTGGATTTCCTACATATAGAATCATGTCATCTGCAAATAGTGAAAGTTTTACTTCTTCCTCTTCAATTTGGATGCCTTTTATTTCTTTTTCTTGCCTAATTGCTCTAGCTAGAACTTCCAGCACAATGTTGAATAGCAATGGTGATAGTGGGCATCCCTGTCTTGTTCCTGATCTTAGAGGAAAAGCTTTCAGTCTCTCCCCATTGAGTGTGATGTTAGCTGTGGGTTTTTCATATATTGCCTTTATCATATTGAAAAAGTTCCCTTCTATTCCTATCCTTTGAAGTGTTTTCATCAGGAAAGGATGTTGAATTTTGTCAAATGCCTTTTCTGCATCAATCAAGATGATCACGTGGTTCTTCTGCTTTGATTTATTGATGTGGTGTATTACATTAATTGATTTTCTTGTGTTGAACCAGCCTTGCATACCTGGAATAAATCCCACCTGGTCGTGGTGTGTAATTCTTTTAATGTGCTGCTGGATTCGATTTGCGAGTATTTTGTTGAGGATTTTTGCATCTATATTCATTAAAGAAATTGGTCTATAATTTTCTTTTTTTGTAGTATCTTTGCCTGGTTTTGGTATTAGGGTGATGATGGCTTCATAGAAAGATTTAGGTAGCTTTCCCTCTTCTTCAATTTTTTTGAAGAGATTGAGCAGGATTGGTACTAATTCGTTCTTGAATGCTTGGTAGAATTCACATGTGAAACCATCTGGTCCTGGGCTTTTCCTTTTTGGGAGCTTTTGATGACTGACTCAATCTCTTTACTTGTGATTGGTTTGTTGAGGTCATCTATTTCTTCTTGAGTTAATGTTGGTTGTTTATGCTTTTCTAGGAAGTTGTCCATTTCATCTAAGTTGTCTAGTTTATTAGCATATAGTTGCTCATAGTATCTTCTCATTATCTCCTTAATTTCTGCAGGGTCGGTAGTTATATTTCCTTTCCCATTTCTGATTGCATTTATTTGCATCTGCTCTCTCTTTTTTTTTTGTTAGCCTAGCCAGTGGTCCATCAATTTTATTGATTTTCTCAAAGAACCAACTTCTGGTTTTGTTGATTCTCTCTATTGTTTTCCTGTTCTCAATTGCATTTATTTCTGCTCTGATCTTTGTTATTTCTTCCCTTCTGCTTGCTTTGGGGTTAGTTTGCTGTTCTTTCTCTAATTCCTCCAGGTGAGCAGTTAACTCTTCAATTTTTGCTCTCTCTTCTCTTTTAATATAGGCATTTAGGGCAATAAATTTCCCTCTCAGCACCGCCTTTGCTGCATCCCATAAGTTCTGATAAGTTGTGTTTTCATTGTCATTTGCCTTGAGGTATTTACTAATTTCTCTTGTAATTTCTTCCTTTACCCACTGGTTTTCCAAGAGGGTGTTGTTTAGCCTCCATATGTTTGTGAATTTTATGACCTTCTGCCTTTTATTTATTTCCAACTTCATTCCATTGTGGTCTGAGAAAGTGTTTTGTATAATATCAATATTTTTAAATTTGTTGAGACTTGCTTTGTGACCCAACGTGTGGTCTATCCTAGAGAATGTTCCATGAGCACTTGAGAAAAAAGTGTATCCTGCTGTTGTTGGATGTAACGTTCTATAAATGTCTGTCAAGTCTAGTTCATTTATCATACAATTCAACATCTCTGTTTCTTTAGTGATCCTCTGTCTAGATGTTCTATCCATTGATGAGAGTTGTGTATTGAAGTCTCCAACTATTATTGTAGAGGTATCTATTCCTCCTTTCAATGATTGCAGTGTTTGCCTCATGAATTTTGGGGCATTCTGATTTGGTGCATAAATATTTATGACTGTTATGTTTTCTTGATGAATTGACCCTTTTATTAATATATAGTGTCCTTCTTTGTCTCTTTTAATTGTTTTGCTTTTGAAGTCTAACTTGTCTGATATTAATATAGCTACTCCCGCTTTTTTCTGGTTGTTGTTTGCATGAAATATCTTTTTCCAACCTTTCACTTTCAGTCTATGTTTGTCCTTGTGTCTAAAGTGAGTTTCTTGTAGACAGCATATAGATGGGTCCTGTTTTTTAATCCATTCTGCCAGTCTGTGTCTTTTTATTGGGGAGTTTAATCCATTTACATTTAGTGTTATTACTGTAAGGGCAGTACTTTTTACTACCATTTTGTTTCTTGGAATTTATATGGCATATCTTATTTTTCCTCTCCTTTTACCTTTCCTGATAATCTTCATTTCTGCACTCTTCTCCAACTCTCTCTCTCCTGTCTTTTCCTATCAGCCTGTAGCACTCCCTTTAGTATTTCTTGTAGTACCAGTCTCTTATTCACAAACTCTCTCAGTGTCTCTTTGTCTGAAAATGTTTTAATCTCTCCCTCATTTTTGAAGGAAAGTTTTGCTGGATATAGAATTCTTGGTTGGCAGTTTTTCTCTTTCAGTATCTTAAATATATCATGCCACTCTCTTCTTGCCTCCATGGTTTCTGCAGAGAAATCTGTACATAGTCTTATTGACTTTTTCTTGTATGTGATGGATTGCTTTTCTCTTGCTGCTTTCGGTATCCTCTCTTTGTCTTTGACATTGGACAATCTGACCAGTAAGTGTCTTGGAGTAGGTCTATTGGGATCTATTCTATTTGGGGTACATTGTACTTCTTGAATCTCTAATTTTCTGTCTTTTATAAGAGTTGGGAAATTTTCAGTGAATATGTCGTCTATTACTCTTTCTGCCCCTTTTCCACTCTCTTCTCCTTCTGGGATACCCATAACACGTATATTTGTGTGTTTCATGTTGTCACTCAGCTCCCTAAGACCCTGCTCATATTTTTCCATTTTTTTCACCATCTGTTCTTTTGTGTGTATGAATTCGAATGACCTGTCTTCCAGTTCACTGATCCTTTCTTCTGCCTGTTCAAATCTACTGTTGTGTCCCTCCATTGTGTTTTTCATCTCCTCCATTGTGGCCTTCATTCCCATGAGTTCTGCCATTTGTTTTTTCAAGTTTATGAATTCTTCTTTATGGTCAGCCAGTGTCTTCTTTATATCCTTCAGCTCTTTTGCTATATCTTCCTTCATTTCATCAAATTTATTCAGCATTAGTTGCCTCCACTCCTGTGTCTCAGCTGAGCTATTAGTTTGTTCCTTTGGCTGGTCCATGTTTTCGTGTTTCCTGGTATGGCTTGTTATCTTAAGTTGTCTAGGCATCTGATTCTCTTGATTAGTTTATTTTGGAGCTTGTTTTCTGTCTTTTACCTAGTGGTTTTCTTGTTGGTTGGGTTTGTTTTCTGGCCTCTGTTATTCAGTTCAACTTATTCTAGACCTCTAACTTAGGTTCTATTTAGTTGATCAGGATTTTTCCCCTCTTGTTTTTTCTGTTTCTTGCTCTGCCTCTATGTAACCTTTTTGTGAGTGGGTCTCCTCAGATATGGTCAACCCTAGTCAGATTTTCCCAGTCTAGTGAGGCCCAGGTCTCATTGGGAGGGTATGGAGTTTTCCTGAGAATGAGACCCTCCTATGAGGCCTTTAGAATTGGTGCTTTTCCTCTCCTCTCCAGCAGGTGGCGCTGGCCAGCCCACAGCTCCCCCACCAGTGTAAGGAGGTATGGAGCCTTTAGTTCTCCTGGTGACTCTGATCCTGTCAGGGGCATGGCTGACTGAAGCTGGAATCTGAATTCCAGCCCCTGGGGTCTGAATTCCCAGAAGGAGGACTGCCAGTTGAGCTGGGCCTCCCTCCACTCTCCCAGTCCTCAGAATTTCAGTTGTCTCTCAGGGGCACTATTCCCTTCTCCTCTCTCCTCTTTGGGGCCTCTCCACATAGATTCCTTGGTCAGCCTGAGTTGCCAATTAAAGACAGGGCTGGAGGCCTTCAGTAGTGAATACGGAACTCAAAGACACTGTGGGTACTCTGTCTCCCCTCAAGCCCAGCCTAGTCCCTCAACCTGGGCTTTCTGATAGAAAATAACCACATATATTACTTTTAGATTAAAAAAAAAAAAAAAAAAAAAGTAGAAAAGAAATCAAGAAAAAGAAAAAAGGAAAAAAAAAGAAAAAAAAAGAGTCTCTTTTAAATGTCTTTCCCCAGCCTGGAAGTTTTGTCAGTGTCAGAATAGAGCATTTAAAGATATGCTTTGGGTTATTGTCTGATAATTACTCTCAAACTGCTTCAGTTCCACCTCTGCAGGGGGCTATTGAAATGCAAAAAGATAAGGGATCAGTGAGAAGCCAGAAGGGACAAAATGTAAGGGAAAAAAAAATGGCTGTTTTGGAGTCTGGGAATGGGTGCCCGCTTTTACGTGCCCCCACTTCTTGGAGCCCAGCCCTTCTTTAGCACCCCAGCTCCCAAAGTTAGTTAATTAATTTGTTAATTAATTCTGCAGTTGAGGCTGGGTTGAGCCTCCCTTCTTGCCCTCAGCAGATTGCTGTTTTTTGGTATTTTTTCCCCCCCCTTTCAGGAAGCCGGCAGCAAGACAGTCTGTGAGGTCTGGGTGGGGAGGGGCGCCAGACCCCTGGTCCAGGGAACTTACAGTGTTTGCTGTGCTCTCAGCTTTTCCTCCAATTCCAAATTTGTGTCCAATGTGTGACTGGTTACTGGAGACCCCGAAAACACTGTTTCATATAGTTCTTGGGTAATTGCCAGCTGCTCTAGGGGAGAGACAAAATTCTGCTCCTCACCACTCCGCCATCTTGCCCCGCCTCTAAAGCCATATTCTTTGATGCAATCTTTTGGCAGCAGATGTATTGGTGTTGATTAGATTGTAATTCTTTGAATGTTTCCATGGAGATGCAACCCACCCAACTGTGGGTTATAACTCTGGATAATTTCCATGGAGATGTGTCCCTGCCCATACAGCTTGGGCCTTGATTAGTTTACTAGAGCTTGCCATAGCTAAGAGGGACACTTTGAAAAATGCACAGGCACTGAGAGAAGGATGTCCTGGGAGAAAGCCAATTTTAAATCACAACTCTGGAGCAGACACCAGCCACATTTCCCAGCTAACAGTTTTCCGGATGACATTGGCCATCCTCCAGTGAAGGTACCCAATTGTTGATGCATTACCTTGGATACTTTATGGCCTTAAGACTGTAACTGTGTAACCAAATAAACCCCCTTTTATAAAAGCCAATACATTTCTGTTTTTTTGTGAAAAGTCAGCACTAGCAAACCAGAACAGATTTTGGTACCGGAGAAGTGGGGTTCTGGTGCTGCTGATATTACAAATACCAAACATGTTGGAATGGCTTTTTACATGGATAAGGGGAAGATTCTGGAAGAATTGTGAGGAGCTTGATGGGAAAGGCCTAAACTGCTTTGAAGGGACTGTTTGTGGAAATATGAACTCTAAAGATATTTTTGATGAGGGCTTGAGCAGAAATGATGAATGTGTTGTTGCGAAGTGGAAGAAAGGTGATCCTTGTTTTAAAGTGGCAAGAATCTGGCAAGACTGATTCCTGGTGTCAGATGGAAGAATTTGAGAGCAATGAGCTGGGATACTTGGCTGATGAGATTTCAAAACTAAAAGTTGTGGGAGATAGCATGGCTTCTCCTTGCAGCTTATGGTAAAATGCAAGCATAGAGAGAGGAACTTAGAACTGAACTCTTGGGTTGAAAGAAACCAGAAATTGATGCTTTGGAAAATCCAGGCTTCCAGGTGATGGAGCCCCAGAAGTTACAGCTGCATATGAGGATTTAACCAAACATGAAACATGACCACCATTTCAGTACAAGACAGGATTGGAAATGGAGTTACCCAGAAAGGATTTCTGGAAAGTCCTATTGTCTAATGGCTTTGACCCCTGTGTGCTTCGTGTGATAATGGCAGTGAGGACATTGGAACCCTGGATTCTGCTGAGTCATTGTCAGATATACTTGCAGTGGGCTGTCCTGAGGAAACAGCCCCTCTGCCTCCAGTCTGCCCTGAGGAGATAGCTACCCGACCTCTAGCCTGCTTGGAGGAAACAGCTTCCTGACCTGTGCCCTGAGAAGCCTGCCATCCAATCTCCACCTAAAGAGATTATCTCTTCAGTGCCTGCTAAACCTGTAATCACCTCTGCTGAGGAAGCAGCCCTCTCTCCTCTGGAGAGGTTAATCCTTTTTTATGAGCAGAAATTGCAACAGAATGTCCTGAGGTAAATGGCTTGAGGAATACTTCTATTTCTTTTCATTACCTACCCCCCCCAACCAGTCTTTGCTTCAAGATCTATAACTAGAATAAAGTCGCAACAGGCCCCGAAGGGTGAGGTACAAAGTGTGAGCCATGAGGAAGTATGCTATACTCCAAAAGAACTGTATGAGTTTTCCAACTTATACAGACAGAAACCAGGGGAATATGTGTGGGAATGGATATTAAGAGTGTGGGATAATGGTGGAAGGAATATAAGGTTGGATCAGGCTGAATTTATTGATATGGGCCCACTAAGCAGAGATTCTGCATTCAGTGTTGTAGCTCAATGGGTTAGAAAGGTCATTAACAGTTTGGGTGGTTGGCTGAAACATGGATCAAAAGGTGGCTGATATTACCTGAGGTTGAAATGCCAGAACAGCCCTGATATAATGTAAAGGAGGGAATTCAAAGGCTTAGAGATATTTGAATGTTAGAGTGAATTTATCATGGAAGGCCTGGTCACACACCCCTGGAATGTCCAGAGGACACACTTTTTACCAGGACTGTGAGTAATAAATTTGTGAGACTAGTTCCATCATCCCTGAAGAGTTTTGTAGTAGCCCTTCTCTGTAGGTCAAATATTACTGTAGTAACTGCTATCACTGAGCTGGAATCCTTCAACACAATGGGGATAATCAGATCCCAAGAGAGCAGAAGCTACCCGGCTGCAGTTAATCACCAAGGACAAGGAGGGTGTGGCTACCATAATGGAAAACAGGCTCAAAACAGCAGTCAACATAATCTGACTCAGACTTATGCTGTTGGCTTGTAGACCATGGAGTACCTAGTTGAAAATAGATGGACAATTGACTACATTCTTGTTTGAACTATATAAGCAGAAGAATTCTAGGTCAAGTGAACAAAAGTATAACTTGAATTATGAAAACAGAGAGTCATGGCCCCTTAATTGATGCCCAGACTTGAGAAAGTTTACAGATCCAGAGCCCCTTGAATGAGGGGAAGGCCAGGTACACTTGGGGAAGGACCCTGCTACACAGTCAAAAATTTATGTTGTTAATCTTCCAGGGGGACCTACAGCCTTTTACCAGGGTAACTGTGCATTGAGAAAAAGAAAATAATCAGATATTTTGGAGAATGTTAGACACTGGTTCTGAAGTGACATTAATTCTAAGAAACCCAAAATGTCACTCTGGTCCACCAATCAGAGTGAGGCTTATGGGAGTCAGGTGATTGATGTAGTTTTAACTCAGGTCCATCTCACAGTGTGTCCAATGGGTCCCCGGACCCATTCTGTGGTTATTTCCACAGTGCTGGAATGCATAATTGGAATAGACATACTCAGCAACTGGCAGAATCTTCACATTAGTTCCCTGACTCATGGAGTGAGGGTTTTTATGGTGGGAAAGGCCAAGTGGAAGCTGCTAGAACTTCCTCTGCCTAGTAAAATACTAAACCAGAAGCAGTACCAGATTCCTGGAGAGATTGCAGAGATTAATGCCATGCTTAAGGACTTGAAGGATGCAGGGATGGTGGTTTCCACCACATCCCCATTCAGCGCTCCTATTTGGCCTGTGCAGAAAAGAGATGGGTCTTGGAGGATGACAGTGGATTGTCATAAGCTTAACCAGTTGGTGACTCCAATTGCAGCTGCTGTTCCAGAGGTGGTATTATGGCTTGAGCAAATCAAATTATCCCCTGGTACCTGTTAGCAAATGCTTTTATCTCAATAGCTATTAGTAAGGACCACCAGAAACAGTTTGCATTCAGCTGGCAAGGCCAGCAGCTTACATTCATTGTGCTACATCAGGGTTATTTCAACTCTCCAGCCCTAAGTCATAATATTGCCTGCAGGGATTTTGACTATTTCTCCTTCCCACAAGACTTCACACTGGTCCATTATATTGATGATACCATGTTGACTGGGACTAGTGAGCAAGAAGTAGCAACTACTCTAGAATTGTTGGTAAGGTATTTGCATGGAAGAGGATGCAAGATATATCCAACCAAAATACAGGGGACTTCCACCTCAGTAAAATTTCTAGTTGTCCAGTGGTGTGGGGCATGTCGAAATATTCCTTCTAAGGTGAAGGATAAGCTGCTGCATCTGGCCCCTCCTATGACCAAAAAAAAAGGCACAACACTTAATTGGCCTCTTTGGATTTTGGAGACAACATATTCCTCATTTGGGTGTGCTACTATGGCCTATTAACAAGAAAAGCTTCTAATTTTGAGTGGGGACCAGAACAAGATGAGGCTCTGTGATAGGTCCAGTTTGCTGTGAAAGCTGCTCTGCTGCTTGGACCATATGATCCAGCTGATCCAATGGTGTTGGAAGTGTCAGTGGCAAGTACAGATGCTGTTTGGAGCCTTTGGCAGGCTTATATAGGAGAATCACATTGCAGGATTTTGAAGTAAAGCTTTACCATCCTCTGCATATAACTACTCTCCATTTGAGAAACAACTGTTGGCCTGCTACTGGGCCTTAGTAGAGACAGAATGCTTAACCGTTGGCCACCAAGTTAACATAAGACCTGAGTTACCTATTATGAGCTGGGTGTTGTCCAATCTGCCAAGCCATACATTTGGGCATGCACAGAAGCACTCCATCATAAAATGAACATGGTATATACAAGATGGAGCTCAAGTGGGTCCTGAAGGCACAAGTAAGTTACATGAGGAAGTGGCCCAAATGCCCATGGCCCCCACACCTTCCACCTTACCTTCTGTTTCCCAGCCTATGGCTATGGCATCTTAGGGAGTTCTTTACAATTAGTTGACTGAGGAAGAGAAGGCTTGGGTTTACAGATGGTTCTGTACGATATGCAGGCACCACCCAAAAGTGGACAGCTGCAGCATTGTAGCCCCTCTCTGCGATGTCCCTGAAGGACAGTGGTGAGAGGAAATCCTCCCAGTGGGCAGAACTTTGAGCAGTACACCTGTTTGTTCACTTTGCTTGGTAAGAGAACTGGCCAGAGGTATGTTTGTATACTGATGGATGGGCTGTTGCTAATGGTTTGACTGGTCAGGGACATGGAAGAAACATTATTGGAAAATTGGTGACAAAGAAGTCTGGGGAAGAGGTATGTGGATAGACCTTTCTGAGTGGGCAAAAAACATCAAGATATTTGTGTCCTATGTGAATTATAGGTGACCAGAAGATTTTAAAAAACAAATGGATAAAATGACCTGTTTGGTGGATACCAATCAGATTCTTTCCCCAGCCTCTCCTGTCATTGCCCAATGGGCTCATGAATGTGGTCATGGTGGTAGGGATGGAGGTTATGCATGGGTTCAACAACATGGGATTCTACTCACCAAGGCTGACCTGGCCACAGCCACTGCTGAGTCCCCAGTCTGCCAGCAGCAGACACACACACACACACAGTCCCCAATATGGCATCATTCCCTGAAGTGATCACCCAGCTACCTCATGGCAGGTTGATTACATTGGGCCACCTCCATCATGGAAGGTGCAGCAATTTGTTGTTACTGGAATAGACATATACCCTGGATATGGGTTTGCCTTCCCTGCATGAAATGCTTCTTCCAAAACTGCCATCCATGGACTTACAGAATGCCTTATCCACCATCATGTTATTACACACAGCATTGCTTCTGACCAAGGAACACACTTCATAGCAAAGGAAGTGAGGGAATGGGCACATGCTCATGGAATTCTCTAGTCTTATCATGTTCCCCATCATCCAGAGGCAGCTGGGTTGATAGAAATGTGGATGGCCTGTTGAAGACTCAATTACAGCACCAACTAGGTGGCAATACCTTGCAGGGCTAGGGCAGTGTTCTCCAGGAGGCTGTGTATGCTCTGAATCTATGTCCACTCTATGGTGCTATTTCTCCCATAACCATGATTCATGGGTCCAGGAATCAAGTGGTGGAAACAGGAGTGGCACCACTCACTATTACTCCTAGTGATCCATTAGGAAAATTTTTGCTTCCTGTCCCGTAAGCTTCAACTTTGCTGATCTACAAGTCTTTGTTCCAAAAGGAGGAGGGCTTCCACAAGGAAACACAATAATTTCACTGAACTGAAAGACTGGAAGTTAAGACTGCCACCTGGCCACTTTGGGCTTCTTATGCCTCTGAATCAGTAGGCAAGGAAGAGGATTACTGTACTGGCTGCGGTGATTTTATCCTGACTAGTAAGGGGAAATAGCACTGCAACTACACAGTAGAGGTAAAGAAGAGTTTTTCTGGAATACGGGAGATCCCCTAGGGTGTCTTTTAGTACTACCATGCCCTGTGACTTAAGTCAATGGAAAACTGCAACAATCCAATCCAGGCAGGACTACCAATGACCAGAAAACTTCAGGAATGAAGGTTTGGGTCACCCCACCAGGCAAAGATCCATGGCTACCTGAAATGCTTGCTGAGGTGAAGGGAACATGGAATGGGTAGTGGAAGAAGGTAATGATAAATATGAACTATAGCCATGTGATCAATTACAAAAATGAGGACTATGATGACATGAATATTTCCTCCTTGCTTTGTTATGAGTATGTTTGTATTTGTCTGTAAAGCAAATATCTTTGCTTTCTTCTGTCTTATCCCCTTATCTTATGGTATAAGTTGTATTGTTCATTTTGCAGTATTTAGGTTAAAGGAAATCAACTTTAAGAGTTAATGTCATCCAAGGACTTGCATCCTATTTTGGAGAGATTTAGTGTGTTTCTGGTGAAACACTGGACAGCAGAGTATTATTAGGCAAAATATATGTCTGTTATTGTTCTCTACTTAGAGATTAAGTATGGTTGAAGGTGATGTGTATAGCTGCCAAGTTGACAAGGGACAGAGTGTGATGGTTAGGTTCATGTGTCAGCTTGGCCAGGTGATGGTAACCAGGTTTCTGGTCAAGTAAGCACTGGCCTAACCTTTACTGTAAGGACATTTGTGGCTGCTTAATTAACCAGAAGTCTCATTAAGCAGCTAACTGACTGGTTATGCCAATGAAGGGTGTGTCTCCCACAATGAGAGAATGCAATCAGCTGGATTTAATCCAGTCAGTTGAAGACTTTTAACCAAGACAGATAGAGGGCCTTCATTCTTCTATGGCTAACCAGAAAAGCACTTCCTGAGGACTTTGTCAAAGTTGCCAGTTTGTTTTCTGAGGAGTTTCTCGAACATGTTCATTGAAGTTGCCAGTTCGCTGCCTCAGGATTTCATCAACCATCTTCATTGGAGTGGACAGTCTGCTGCCTGCCCTATGGAATTTGGACTCATGTATACCCACAGTTGCATGAAACACTTCTATAAATCTTATATTTATAGATATCTCTTCTTGATTCTGTTTCCCTAGTGAACCTTAACTAATAAAACTACTTTCTGTAATTGGGTGGTTTCATCATTTAACAGTGACATTGCTAATTTAGATTCATTAAAGGTGTGGATTGTGTGGTTAGCTAAGGCTGTTGTATGCTTTTTGGTAACCATTGCAGCTTGCTCTGGGGCAAGAATAGCTAAATGAAAAAATCAACATGGGGTACATTTCACTCAATATCTAAATTTAACCATTTCCCAATAGCTAGGAGTGTGCAGTAAAGAATCAAATAATGTGGCAGAGACATATGGCTGCCCTGATGTACAGTGTCCTTTCTGAGTGTAAGGTAAATAGGGTCATCCATGTTGTCCACAGTTCCATAACCATCCTGCAGAGGAGGAATATGGTCCTGTCTCTTGGAGGCACTTTGCCATTGAAAGGGCTAATATTTTGTAGCTTAATGGTAAAATTGCACACTTCTGAACATAACCACCCCATATCTCAGTTTCCATTAAGATGTTCCATGCAGACAGGAGCAATATAGTCTAAGATTACTGCTTTCAATATCAGCTATCCTATTCCATCATGTACAGCATATCCTAATATAGGCTGGGGCTTATTTACTTGTTCCCTTAGAGGGGAAAGTATATAAACTTGAGCCTCATTATAAGATTTCAGTCTTAAAAGAGAACATCTCACTCCAGAGTTGTCAGTGTGTCAAATTCTGCCATGTGAACAGGGAATTCCACATAATCCAGTTAGCAAGAGCTATGGTACAAGGACGGTCAGTAGCACCTGAAGATGGCAACTGTGCAAACTCAACATCGGGTTTGATTGTGGGCATGAGTTACACTGAAGCCCACTGCTGGTTGGAATCTGTTATGTACCCCATAAAAGACTATGCTCTTTTAATCCACTCTTGTGGGGGCAGACCCATTGTGGGTGTGACTTTTGGTCTGACTGTTTCCCTGGAGGTGTGACCCTGCCCATTCAAGATGGGTCTTAATCCTTTACTAGAGTCAAGAGAGGAGAGAGAGAGGGAGGGCTCAGAGAAGCTGAGAGAGACATTTTGGAGAGAAGCTAAGATATGTGATCCACAGTTTGCTCCCAGAAGAAGTAAGCAGGACACATGGGAGCTGAGAGAATCTGAGACATAAGCCCAGAGACATTTTGGAGAAAGCCACAGAAACCAGAAGCTAAACCATGGAGAGGACCAGCAGACTCTAGACATGTGTATTCCCATGGGACAGAAGAACTCCAGATGGCATTGGCCCTCCCTCAGAGAAGGTATCTTACTCTTGATGCCTTGATTGGGGCATTTTCATAGCCTTAGAACTGTAAATGTGTGAACTAATAACCCTCCATTGTAAAAACCAATCCATTTCTCCTATATTTCTTTCTAGCAGCTTTAGCAACTGAATCACCCACAATAGAAAGGTACTTTCCAGGGCACTATGGGTGAAAAAAAAGATGTTTGTAGGGGAAAATAAGGTGTAAATTTTGTTGATTTAATAATATCCATGCAAGAGTTCCATTTGTAGATATTATGGTACCAGGCAGAGGGACATTGTGCAGAGGTTTTAAAAACTAGATATTCTCTCCATGTAGATGTAGTGAGTCCTCCACCATGACATCAATTGCTAGTCTAGATGAAGAAGTTTCCACATAGTATACATAAGGCTCCCATAGGAATAGAAGGCCCCAGATTGATGATTAAATTTTTAACAGGCATTATATTTTATAAATTGTGGCCATATTGCAATGTTTGTGTGACTCCTATTCCCCACGGGCTTAAGATTCCTAACCAACATGACTATATAGGCCAGAACCAAGGTCAAAGGACCTCATGTTCCCAGTTTGTATGGACTGAAGCATATGCAAAATGCATTATTGTTTTTTCCCTCTTTTAGTCTGTGAAGCAGCTGACCCTTTAATTTCTATCCTTACTATGTGCATTGGTCCTGTCATTTGAACTTCAATAGGAGCTGGGTCTGCAGCTCACAGGGTAGAGTTTAAGCAGGTTAGGGCCTGATAAGGCCTTTTAGTCCATTGTTGTAGGAATTTCTTATCATCATTCAACTGTTTCTTTAAGAGGCCATTCATCCTTTATATAAGACCTGCACCTGTAGGAATATAGGATAGATGAAAATTTCACATTACATCATAGTCCATAGCTTATGCTTGGGTTATTTGAATGGTCAAGGTTGTTCTCTGATCACTGTCTATTTGTGTAGGTATTGGGTAGAGGGTGCTTACCCTTTCTAGACAGCACATGGTGGCTCACTCATTAGCTTTCTTCACTGGAAAAGCTAATAGTAGTCCCAGGGCAGTATCAACCATGATGAATGCATGCCTTGCCACTTCTGAGAGCAGAAGGGGTGCAATGTAGTCCACTTGCCACCAGGTCACCAGAGCCTGTGATGCATCCCATCTGATGGGGTGATCAGCATGGTCATCACAGGGAGCATGACAGGCATGGATGTCTATAAGTTGTCACATGGTGGGTAGCTGGAACTGCTGGGCTAAATGCCATAACATTTGCTACCCTTGGTGTCTGCTCTTTCAGTGAAGCCACTCAGCTGCTTCTAAGGTTTCAGTAGTGTGGCTCTGGACTCGAGTGAGGGCATCTGCCTCAACATTCCCACGTAGTGTGGTAGGAGTATGAGTGGGGACATGATAGACAGTTACCTATCATCGCTGGCAGGCATCCCATATGTCTTCCCAAAGCTCTCCTCATAGAGAGATGGCCTGTAGGTGATGACCTATAAATATCCATTTTTCTTATTTCCAGTTTGCCATCCAGGTCATGAGGACTCTGTAAACAGCCCAGCTATCAATAAAAATAGGATGTTTCCTAGTTCATGCAGTAAAACCATCCATTTGGCTCTTAATTCAGCCCAGTGACTGATTTATATAGTGTCAATCTCCCACCATATAGTGTCAGTACTTGCTTGTACCCCACAGCTGTCCATATGAGAGGCTTCCCACCAGCAGATCATCAGTATACCAAGCAGACTTGGGAATTGTTCCTGTGCCTTCCATAGTAGGTACTTCAACAACTATTCAGGTGTGGCAATTTTAGATGTTCAAACTAAAATACTATATATTGGCACTAAGAGGGCTGGTATTGGAAACACTGTTTGGCAACAAGTCAGCTTTCCACTTTGTTAAGGTATTTAATTGTGCACTGCCAGAGTGTGGCTTATTGACCATGTCCTTAATACACCTCTGTATAGGGAGGGAAGTCCCCCAGTTGACAGGACATTTCTGAATCAGATCTTCCACTTTCAATGAGTATTATATGCAGCACACAGTTGCTTTTCTAAGGAGCTCTATCTTAATTCTGCTCCTTTTCCATATTTGTGACCAGAACCCTAGGGGTAATTGTGTAGATTAATAGGCAAATATTTTCAAAAACATTGACTAGAAAAATATACAGTATTTTTAGGCATAGGCAAAACCTAATAACTCTAGCATGTATGGAAGATCTTTTTTTGCTAATAGTTTCATCAGCACCACCCTACTAAATCAATTGGTATAAAGGCATAATCACACATTCAAAAGGAATGTTCTTACATCTATCTGGTGTAAGAACTGATGCTGGGGAGTAAAAAGAAAAATAGATAATTTCATACCCCTACTTTGGAAGACATGAAACATAATTTTATCTTTAAGCAAATTATTCATTTAAATGTGAAGACAATGATATTCAATAAAATTTACTATTTAAAACTTATACAAAGTGAAAAACTAATAATCATAGGGTAGGTCACAAAAATCATAATATATTCTCATTTATTCATTATATTCATTGACATAGTCAAGAAATCAAATTCACTATATGGGTTCTTGAAAAAAAAGTGAAATCAACTACTGGTGTATTAAATAATCATTTATTTTCTACTGTAATTTTGAAACTATGGCCAATATAAATACTAAAATTAAATTGCACACATTAAATAAATGGTTTACACTCAAAGGAAATTCTACTTTCTTATGTTGAAAATTGATATAAATTATTTTAAATTATTTTCAAATAATTTTCTTATATTGAAATAAGAAATATTTCAACTCTAAAAAATAATTTTCTATCTTATTCTTTCAAAAAGTAAGTTTCCTTGGAACATTTTAAGCACATTTAATGATGACAAAATTCAATTTTTCTGACACCTTTCAAAACATGGCTTTATATAAAATAGGATATACTTATTTAAATTATTTATTTAAGAATTCTGTGCTGTCCAAAGATTTATATTCAGTAGTACAGTTAAAACCCCTCACTAATTTCATCCTAAAACATCTTCCATAGAGAAGATAAATTTTCAATTTTATATTTCTAACATAGAAAGGCTTTCATTTGGAAAACTGGAAATTTAAACTCAGAATAGATAGAACGGTAATAGTTTCTAAGCTCAGGCAGGCTAAATTAATCTAAAGAATTTATTAGGTATGAATTCTTAAACTAGAAGGGTCAAATTAATTTTTGTTCAGTTTCTTTTATGTCCTTATGTTAATTATTTCAATAAATAGTCTTATTTTTCTGAAACAGAAAACATCTTTTTGAATAAAATTTGGAAGGCTTTTTTAACTTGCTGGTTCCTCAGGGTATAAATGAATGGATTCAGCAAAGGTGCAACTGAAGTGTTGAGCACAGCTACTCCTTTGCTTAAAGTAACTCTTTCATTTGCTGATGGCTTTATGTAGATGAAAATACAACTTCCATAAGTGAAGGAAACAACAATCATGTGAGAGGAGCAGGTGGAAAATGCTTTTTTCTTTTGTTGAGCTGAAGGGAATTTTAGAATTGTCTTGATGATATAGAAGTAAGAAAACATTACTAATGACAATGTGACAATAAGGGTCAACAGAGCTAACAAAAAAGCAATTAATTCTAGTAAATGTGTGTCTGAGCAAGAAAGTTGTAGAACAGGAGAAACGTCACAAATGAAATGATCAATGGTAGTTGAAGCACAGAAATCCAGGTTAAGACCCAAAATCAGTGAAGGGAAAATGACCAGGAAGCCAGTTGCCCAGGAGCTGAGTACAAGCTGGTGACAAACTCTGCTGCTCATGATGGATGTATAATGCAAACGTTTGCAGATAGCAACATAGCGGTCATAGGACATAGCAGCCAGAAGGAAAAATTCTGTACACCCCAGGAAGATGTAAAAAAATCAATTGACATATACAGCCATCACAGGAAATGGTCTTTTCCCTCATTACAATGGTGATTAGGAATCTGGGGATGCAAGCAGTTGTGAATGAGATTTCTAGGAAAGAGAATTTCCAAAGGAAGAATACATTGGGGTCTTCAGATGGGAATTCAACAGAGTGAGGGTAATGATGGTTAACTTCCTTATCATGGACAACATATAATTTAGAAATAGAAATAAGAAAATTACCATCTGCCGTTGAGAGTTGTATGTCAGTCCCAGTGAGATAAACTCTACCTGCTTTGTAGCATTCTTCATTTCTCTTTTGTGATGTCAATAAATTCTAGAAATAAAAGACTGCAAAAATCAGAAATTATATATTTAGCTTTATCTTCAAAGAAAGATACAGAAAAGGATCTGCATTCAGAAACACACACATGTACAATGTCCTACTCCATGGAAGTTGAAAATATGATCTAGAACTCTGCAATGGAAACTTTTAACTAAAAATTTAAATGCACTAGAGAAATCCATCAATTTTGGAATTTGATCTAGAAAACACAATAGAGTCCATTTTTCCCTCTTAATTATAAACTACCAGTTAATTCCAGATTTGGCCAGCTGTTAAATAAAGCAGATTAAAATTACTTGTTACAGGACTCTTTAAATCAAATTTTATTCATTCAGATGATATATTTTTAAGTGATGAAATTGATAAATACATATATTCTCACTAAAATATTATAAATACATTTTAGAGAAAAATTTCCAAAGCAGTGTGTATAAATTGATCCTATTTTTATACATGTCTAAATATAATGCACGTAAATATGAGTTCTGCCCAAGTATGCAAAAGTAATAATCATGGTTAAAGATATGCTGTCAATTATAAACTAAACAATAAATAATTTATATATTTAATAAAAATTAAGGAATTGTTAACAATATTCCTTCAAATAGAAATAAAAACAACACAACATAACCCTTTTCAAATGTGCCTGATTTATTTTTTCATAATAGCAAAAATTATTATTGAATTGAGAAAACCAGTTATATATGTTAGAATTATATTTTTAACTTAAAAAATTTAGTGATGTACTTCATTGATGTTTTATGTCTTTAGCAGATTATTTTCCTCATAATTTGAACAAATCTTGTCAATTTGCAAAATAAACTATTTCCAAACAAACATAGAACATAAGCTCTGAAAAGAAAAAAAAAAACTATCATTTCACAAATATTTTCTTTCTTTAAATTCAAATATTTAAATTATATTCCTTTTCAATGATTAAATTTGCCATTCACTTTGCCTGTTCTAATGTTTTTCTATTCTTTAAAAAAATATTGAATACTTGATATTTTTCCTTCTATGTGATTTGCCCCATTCCCTTCGATATGAATTCAGGAACCCTTTGCTCTTTAGATTAAAACATTCCATTCCTTTAGTAAGTAACTGATCATTTTCATATTTTTTAGTATATTCTTCTCTTACACTAATTCTTCAATGAATAATCTTCAGCTGTTTGGTGGAAAGGGTGTACCTCACAGAATCATATATAAATCAATTCTTGTATTCTTTGATCTCTTCTTAATTTGGTATTGTTCCTTTTCCTAATATGTCCTTGTTCTAATCCTACTTCATTCTCAAAAATACATTAAATAGATCTGGAGGTTTACTGTGGGCATCAGAATAATTTCAAAATCTAAAAGCAGAGTTAGTCCTGCAACCAGTGCAAACTTAGCAATCAATATTTCTCAGTGAAATTTTGTCACTGTTCACAAGTGTTGATCAAATTAGCACTTCCAATGAGTTATCTTTTCTCTATTTTTAAACACATATTAAAAAACAAAGTCAAATATCCAGGAAAAATATCTTCTAACCTTCTAATGTTTGACTTCTAGGGTTGAACATGTACTCTTTATCTAAAGAATAGTAGAATAATCATAATTCCCTCCACATTTATATGGTGTCATGTTTGGTTTCAAGCATCAAAGTATTAGAATGAAGGTGCAAGTGCATAAATCAAGTATCATGCTCTTGCATTTTTGGATTCATAAAATAGAACATGAGGAATGATAAAAATTTTACTCAGAGAAATAATAAAATGTTATGTTTAATTCAGTCTTATTTGTCTTCAAACTTACATGGTATTTACAATTATTCTTAAAATTTTCAAAGAAAAGTAACAACACTATTGTACCTATCTTTAGAAGTGTATGGTGGTAGCTTTTTTCCTGTATGGTACATGAGCAAGAATCAACTATAATTAACAGTGAACAGACTCACTGAAAAACAACATTTAATTTTGCAAGCAGGAAAATTAACATAAAGGATATCTCAGGTTAATTCAAAGTAGAGAAATAAAATGTGAATGCTTTAGTCATGTAAATTTCTTCACTATCACATATAATGGAACACATTGTAGTATTTATAGTTTAGATAATAAATATTTCTAACGAACTACCCCTTTTATTACCCAAAAATTTATGAGACAATGTATGTGTACAAGTAACTACACCTTGCCAATCTTCACAAAAATTTCATGGCTAAGATTATCGGCTTGAAACTTGGGAAATATTTACTACTTGCCAATAATTTAAAAGGAATGAATACTTCTCTATGGGAAAAGCCAAGGGAGATAGTATCCCTGAGGAGAAATAGGGAAGATTAAAAATATTCAAAAAAGCCTGTAAAATACCACCAGGCCTTTCATTTTGTTTTGTTTTTCTTTTATTATATTTTATTAGAGAAGTTGTAGGAGTACAGAAAATTCCTGTGGAAAGTGCAGATTTCCCATAAACCCACTACCCCATTAGTGTGGTATATCTATTGTGACTGATGAAAGTATATAATTATAATTGTACTATTAAGTACAGCCCATGTTTTATATTTGTGTTCCCTATTTTTGTTACATAATCCTTTTATTAATTTTTAATTTTTAACCTAGTAATATATATATATATACAATCTATTTTTTTCCTTTAACCACATTCAAATCTATAATTTTGTGAAGATGATTCTGTTCACTAAATTGTGATACCATACTCACCACCCAATACCAAATATTTCCATCACCCCAAATAGAAAGTCTATACAATCATGCATTAGCTCCCCCTTCCCTATTTCCACACCTACCCCTGGTAACTTTTTTCTAGTTTCTGACTCTGAGTTTTATTATTCTAATTATTTCATATCAGTGAGATCACACAGTCTTTGTCTTTTTGTGTCTGGCTTATTTCACTCAACATTATGTCTTCAGTGTTCATCCATGTTGTTGCATGTATCAGAACTTGATTCATTTTTACAGCAGAATAATAATCCATTGTATATCTGCCACAGTTTTTTTATCCCTTCATTGGTTGATGGACACTTGAGTTGCTTCCATCTTTTGGCAAATGAGAATAATACTTTATGAACATCAGTATAAAAATATCTGCTGGAATCTCTGCTATCCATTCTTTTGATGTATACCTGGAAGTGAAATTGTTGGGTCATATGGTAATTCTATACTTTCTGAGGACCCATGAAACAATTATCCACAGCAGTTGCATCATTTTACATCACCAACAATGAATGACTGGTCCTATTTCTCCACATCCCCTCCAATACTTGTAATTTTCCTTTTAGTAGTAGCCATTTTAGTGGGTATAAAATGGTATCTTATTGTGATTTTGATTTGCATTTCTCTAATGACAAATGATGTTAAGCATCTTTTCATGTGTTTTTTGGTCATGTGTATAACTTTTTTGGAGAAATGTCTATTCAAATATTTTGTCCATTTTTTAATTGGATGTTTGTATTTTTGTTGTTATACTATATTAATAGAACATGAAAAAAAATACATGATCATCTCGAGTGATGCAGAAAGTGTATTTGACAAAATCTAGCACAACTTCTTGATAAAACTCTTAGAAAAATAGGAATACAAGGAAACTTCCTAAATATAATAAAGGGCATATATGAAAAAGCCACTGTTAACATTCTACTGAAAAGTGAGAGAATGGAAGCTTCCCCTCTAAGGTCATAAATAAACTGAGGATGCCCACTGTAACCACAGTTATTCACCTTTGTACTTGAAGTTCTAGTCAGAGCAATCAGGCTAGTAAAAGAAATAAAAGCCATAAAAACTGCAAAGGAAGAAATAAACCTTCCCTATTTGCATATAACATGATCCAATATACAGAAAATCCTGAAAAATCCACAACAAAGCTACTGGAACTAATAAACAAATTCAGAAAAGTAGCAGGGTACAAGATCAATATGCAAAAATCAGTAGTGTTTCTATACCCTAGTGTTCCAGTTTGCTAATGCTGCCATTTTGCAAAATACCAGAAATGGATTGGCTTTTATAAAGGGGGTTTATACAGTTACAAACTTACTTTCTTGAGGCCACAAAGTGTCCCAGGTAAGTCACGAACAATAGGGTACCTTCACTGAAGAAATGCCATTGGCATCCAGAAAACCTCTGTTAGCTGTGAAGGCACATGGCTGGCACGTGCTTGCTTACAGGTTGCCTTTCAAAATGGCATTCTCCAAAATGTCAGCATCAGCTGTCAATGGCCATCTTCAAAATGTTTTTCTAGGCTGCCACAGTAAACTCCTTCTGTCTGAGCCCTTATATAGGACAACAATGATTAAATCAAGATCCATGCTGAATGGGTGCAGCTACACTTCTGTGGAAATAATCTAATCAAAGGTATTACCAACAGCTGTGTGGTCACATCTCCATGGAAACTACCTCATTCAAAGATTCCAACCTAATGAAATCTAATACATTTGCCCCCACAAGAGTGCATCAAAGAACATGACATTTTGGGGGGACATAATACACCCAAACCAGCACACCTAGTAATGAGCTAACTGAAAAGGAAATCAAGAAAAAATTCCAGTTACAGTAGCAACTAAAAAATAGGGTATCTAGGAATAAACCTAACCAAGGGTGTAGAGGACTTGCACACAGAAAACTATAAAACATTGCTAAAATAAATCAAAGACAACCAAAATAAATGAAAGGACATTGTCTTCATGGATTGTAAGACTTAAATATTGTTAAGATGTCAATTCTACCCAAAGTGATTCAAAGATTCAATGCAATACCATAGTTGCAATGGTCGTCTTTGCAGAAATGGAATAGCTATCATCGGATATATGTGAAAGACTAAGGAGGCCCTGAATAATGAAAGCAGTCTTGAAAAAGAATGAAGTTGGAGGACTCACAATTCCCAAACTTGAAACTTATTATAAAACTGCAGTGGTCAATAGAGCATGGTTCTGACACAAAGGCAGATATAAGACCAATGGCATTGAACTGAGAGTTCAGAAATAAACTCTTATATTTATTGCCAACTGATTCTTGATGAGGGCCCCAAGTCCACTCAATTGAGAAGGAATTGTTTCTTCAACAAATGCTGCTGGAAACTAGATGCCCATATCAAAATTCTGAATAAGGACACCTACCTCACACCTTATACAGAAGAAACAACTCAAAATTGTTCAAAGACCTAAATATAAGAACCAGAACTATAAAATTCCTAGAAGAAAAATGATAAGCATCTTCCGGACCATGTGTTAGGCAGTGGTTATTTGGACTTTACATCTGAAGAATGGGCAGGAAAAAAAAAAAAAGATAAATCACTAAAGTAAAAAGACAATGTACAAAATGGAAGAAAATATTTAGAGACCACATATCTGAGAAAGGTTTGTCTTTATCATTTAATTAAAAACTAATTTTATGTATGATGGTGTAAAGTATCATTAGGTTTGTCACATTACAGAACTACCAATTTCAAACAATTATGGAGACCTTGGAAAATGGCAAACTAGCAGATTATTTGGGTAATAGATAATACAAATTTTTCAAGATAATTCCCTTTGAAAAAAATTTTTTTTCAATGTATGAGTCTATCAAATGGAGAACAGCATATGTGAAGCCAATACAAGGATCACCAATGGATGCTAAAATCAATGAGGGAAATATTGCAGGATACAGAATATTCACAGTCTCAAAGCACCACCATAACTGCAAAATGAAAATATTATCTATATAGTGGAGAAGTTTGGCATACCTTCTTTAACAAATGATAAAATTTAGCATCACCAATACTGGATTCACCAACACTTGTGCCTCTTGATGTGAGGCACAGAGAAGGGCACAATATGACTATGTACTATTTTTATCAAATGTAATTCATCTGAGGCTAATAATGAAGAAAAAGGAAAAATAACTAAATATTTAGAAAACTACAACTCTGGACTCTTCAAAAATATCAGTATTAAGAATGAAAAAACTTAGAACTTCTGTATATCATGGACTAATCACTGATCGAATCCTGGCTCAAATATGACAAGAAAGAAAATATCTATACAGACTGTTATAGAGGCATATGGGGAAATTTGAAAATGGAATATATTTTTTAAAAAATATATTAATCCACAGTGATTTTAACAATGTTTGCAAAATGTTTACTTAAAAAAGCCACTTCACTATCTTTTAAAAACACTACATCTCTAAATAATGAAAAGAAATAAGTAAGAAGTTATTAAGAATAAATCTTCATTTACTCTAAGTAAACATGAAAATGTGTGATACAGTTTTCACAAAATTGGAAAGTATTTCTTTATGAATATGTTTAGTAATATTAGTTATAGTTAATATTTTTGAAGCAAAGATAAACATATTTTCAAAATTCTTCCCAAAACTCTTTTGTTGGTATCGTTGTTTTACCGCAGCTTAGAAAGATCAGTGGTTCTTAAAGTTGAAAATTAAGAAAGAGATTTGAGTTCTTGAATTATTGAAAACATATTACATTCAATACTTACTGAATCTTTTGTTTTAAAAATAGAAACTTATGTTAATTACAAAAGAAGTTTATGCGTTATCTTAATAAAAGTTTAATATTTTCCCATGATGTTTTATTTTAAAGGAAAAATAGAAACATAAATATGCATGATTTTGTCCATCCATAGAAATTTCACTTTTCATATATTACAATACCATACTCCATTTGTGTTGGGTGTGATAATTTTCTGGTGATGAGGTAGGAGAATGAACTTGCTCCTAGGTGAACATGCTGAAGTGTTAAAATTTCATGATGTCTGCAACTTCCTTTTTAATTGTTCAGCAAAACCAGTAAAGGAGAGATGACACATAACAAGAAGTATTCAGAAGTAATTTCTGAAGAGCATGGAAACTTATAGAAACACCAACATGTACTCAGGAGACTGCACTAAGCAGAGAGTGCACCACTAGGCTTACTCATTTTACCACGGGTTTCATCAAGCGAATCGCCAGTTAGGACACGCTGGCACTCTTTGTATTTGGGCTCCATTTTGGATTACAACAAAGACCTGATTCAAGGGTGAGAACTGAAAGAGACAACCATGAAAACTATAAGCCATGAGAACTATAAATGCATATTTATTCTTATTCTATAGGCTATTCAAGGAGCTAATCAATTAAGATTCAAGCCAATTAATCAATCAATTAATTTAAAAAACAAACTCTGGAAGCTAAGAGCAAAGGAAAGAGCAGGCACTACTTTATTCTCAGGGTTAGGTCAGTCCCTTGCGTGACTGCCTGAGGCTGCTGTGTGTTCCCAGTGAGAGCATCAAAGTGATCACTTACTCACATGTGTTCTTTATCCACAAACCATGCTGTGGGGTAGGAGTGACCTAAGGTTATAGATGAAATAATCCACAGCCAGTTGAGGACCCTCTAGAGAGTCCCAGAAAAATAAGGTTTTCAACTTTTGGGTGGCAATCCAGGCTTTTTATGTTAAGTAATTTCCTGGAGCTTTCAGCCACACCTTCTATTCTATTGGCTCAAAGTTACACACCATACCTATTAATACCTTTTCACTCCTAATAAATGACAATGTATACAATAGACTTTACTTATTTACAAGTTATGCTTTACATGTCAAAACTTGGAATTGCTTTTTTGTGAGAAAATATTTAAAAATAAAAAGTAGAATTGCATAGGAAATGCAGTATATAAAAAGAAGAGGGGCATTGGTTATGGTGCCCTGAATAAAAGGGACCTACTCTCACCAGTGTTTTGAGTAGTCTCTTTGGTGCCTCATAGATTTAAACACCTTAGACTGAAGATAGGTGAGGTGTCCTTTTCTTTTGTATTGTGATAAAATGACAATTGTGAAAGGGTTTTTAAGAAAGGAAAACAAGCCTGATACCTGAGCCATCAGTGAGTCCTCAGGTAAAATTATTTTAAGAAAGAGAATGAATAGAGGTTAAGTATCCAGAATTTAGATTTACTTTTTGTCCTTGAACAGTGTGCACATAATTTATTACAGACAGAAGACAGTTCCAAATCTGTAGACATTGTTGATATGCTTCTCTATTCCCATTTTCCCCTTAATTGTTTCATATCTCTGATCATTTGCTAAATACTGCATGTGAAGAATTATTTTTAAAATAACTTGATGCATACTATGATTTTATCTCCTTCCATGAGAAATTCTCTTTTTTTCTGTAAAGGGCCAGAGATCCCCAGCAGTATTTCATCTGCCTGAAACCTTTTCTCCATTTGCTGTCCCTGATACCACACTCAGCTGGTGTTTCTCTATACTACCTCCCTGTGTGCTCTTTCTACATCTTTTTTACTGGTCCCTCCTCATTTCTTCGACTTCTCTATGCAGGATTGGCTCAAAGATCAGCCTTTGGATATGTTATCTTATTTCTACCCTTATTCCCAGGATGCTCTAATCCAAACTCATGTATTAAAACCACATCTACATGCTGATAATTACCAAATATGATCTCTAGTTCATACCACACTTTTGAACTCCAGACATGTACATATGACTGTACCTCACTAAATCAAATCCAACAGTTCTCAAAATTGCCCGTCTGTTTCCCATCAACTCTCTTCTTACAAATACCAAGGTCAAACACCACAATGCCACCCATAACTTTCCTCTTTCTTTTGCATACAACGTGTAGTCCATTAGCAAATATTGTGAGGTCTTGAAAGTATGCATGGAATTGGACCACATCTCACCACCCCCATTGCCACTCTTTTGGCTAAAATGATCCTAATTTTTGATATTTTACTAACTTTTTAGTAGGTAGAAATGTTGAAATTGAGTTCACAACATTTGGAAAACTATTGTAGCCCATCAATCCACAATATGATTTTTTATTTATTTTCAATTTCAGTTAACAGAGATAAAAAATAGTTTTTTTTATGTGACAGGTACAAAGATTATCACAAATTTTTCAACTCAGATTTGATTTTTCTCAACCTCTGAAGAGAATCAAACTACAGGGTGCGGTAGAGGTGAAGATAGGGTGATGGAAGGAAAAAAAGTGACAAGAGATTCTATTAACTGAGGCAGTAGATTGTGAATTACACTCCCACTATTTTATTCAAGAAAATTGAATTTTAGATTTAGCAGTATCAAAAGCAGAGTGAATATTACGTTTTGAAAAAAAAAAACAGATTTTTGTTTTTCATAGCCAGCTGTGAAGTATTTATTATCTGCATAGCTAATGACACAGGAAATTCCTATTCTAAGTTTTTAAAATCAATTGTACATGGGTGTTCTAACTTCAGAGTTATACATGCTGAAGATATTATCTTGAGCTGGACTTGAGATAAACCTGGCCTTCAGAACTGCATTATCACTGATCCTGTGATCTACATACTGCTCCTCATTTTATTTGTTTCATAGTCTTGTACAAGTAACCTTTGGTATTAGATATATAACTGAGAGACAAGGGTATGTTTGTGTGTACATGTGTGTTTATTGTTCCTAACAATTTGGCACAACCTGGAGATACTTGTCACAACTGAATGCATGTACTGTAGCTCTTCTCAACACTTCAATTGCCCCCATGCTGAACCCCTTCATTTACACCCTGAGGAACCAGCAAGTAAAAAAAGCCTTCAATGATGTAATCTACAAAGTAGTGTTTTCTGCAAACAGATGAAAGTATTTTACTAAAATGAATGACTGTCATTGTGAAGGTTAAATAAAGGGAAAAAGTAAATTCTAAACTTCTAATCTCTGGTATTGACCTAGATCCATTTCTCAGTAACCCCCATTGCTGAGTTCATTTGCTTAGACTTTCTATTTGGCCTGGAAGTGAGTATATTGTGTCTTCCTCTAAAACTATCTGTAGGTTTCATATATATGTTGATTTACAATTCAGCATAGAAGAAAACCAGTGGCTCCAGAACATAAATCACTTTGCCAATTATTCTAATAATTTTTTTTTACCATAAGGGTTCAAAGGACTAAACACTGCTTACTCAACTTACTCTTAATTTTTTTCTTCTCTGTTATGAATATAAAAAATAATTTCTTCTTAAAAGTTACAGGAAACATGCAATAAATTGAATATCTGCAGCAACACATTTTTCATACACTATCTGCAGTATTTGTCCAATTCTTCCCACTCATCTGATGAATTCAGGTGCTTATCTTCCCATTTACAACTAATTTGAAGTTCACAATATCAATTTCCTAGTTATGCTGAAGGCATGTGTTACATCAGCTATTATATTCTGCCCTGTTTATATGAGTTTTATTTTGAAAAATGTATAAAATGATGAATATTTAGGAACTTACCATGAATCTTATGGGATTTGGAAGTCTGATATGAGTTTAAAAAATAATAATAGCTCTTCTATGAGAATATTTATTCTGCATCATTTGCTGAACTAAGCATTCCGTACCATATTTTATTTAATTTCACAGCTTTATGGCAAATTGGACATGATTATCTCTCTTTCACAAATTTATAAACTGATATTTGGAAAATTCAAGTAACTTGACAGAGACCACTGAATTTCATTAGCCAATATGACAGCACGCTTAAAAAAAACAAAAAACAAAAAACAAAATTGTTTTTTTCTATTTTTGTATACAATTGAGACTCTCTAACGACCTGAAAAGTTTTCATAGCCTTTATTTAAAGACCTGCACATATTTTATTGCCTTTTTCTATTCATAGTATCTCGAAATTTGGTCATAATGATAATATCATAAGCAAGGCAGGGAATATACTAACTCCTAATATTATTCTTGGCATATAAATTATAATGCCAATCAGGCAAACAAGAAGCTTTATTTTGCTATTGCTGATGAGTGACAGAGTAAGTGTTTTGGACTGAATGCGAATCCTCGCCTGATGTGCACAAAGGCATTCAGTAGACACCGGGATTTTGAGCAGAGAAGTTTTTTAGCAAAGTCTAGCCTCGAGGAGCAGGAGGACAGTTTGTATCTCAGCTCTGCCTCCCCAAGCTGGAAAGATGAAGGATATTTATTAGACTAAACAAAGGCTGGTAGGGATAGAGATCTTGAGGCGGTTGGCACATTGGGATTGTTTAGTAAACATTCAAGTTAAGGGTTGTAAATTGCTTATTGTCATTAGCTGTGTCTACATTCATATTAGGAATTGCAAGTTGGTTATTACTGCTGATTGGTTCCGTTATATTGAGGAGAGGGCTTGTGATGTTGCTGGAAATTGTGACGGTTGGACCTCTGGTTTCCTTTTTGGGTCCTGTATTCCTTTCCTTGCTGTTGCTGCTCACTTTGATTGCACTCACAGAGTATTTTATGGCCCGGGGTCATTTTAGTTCAGGCCTCTTCTTTTATGCAATTTCATTCATTTCAGCGGGTTCTGGGGGAAAGAAGAAAACCAGAACTTGTCTTAGGGTTAGGCAAATCCCTCATTAAAAAAGAAAGAAGTGAAAGTTTTCACAAGTCAGTAAAGGAGGGGCTTTTCTAGATGATAGTAGTGGCAGTTTCATAAGCAGGAAAAATATAAAATATTAACAGTATTAAGATACCACAAACTGTTATTGGAAAGGAGATTAAAATGATGAGGTTAATGTATGTGTTTAGTACAATGTGATAGATTTCTGGCTTTAAAAATGGCATGGTATATGGGGTAGAAATCTAGAATAGGAATTAAGATAGTTAGTTTATAATTTAGAAAAATAATGTTAAGGAGAAAAAGTTCACACTTAGTGTTATTTGTTTGCTTGTTTGTTTCTGTTTCATTGGACACTGTTCCCCAAGCTTCCTTTTCCAGTTCTGATCCTAATGTGTTTTAGATTTCATATTCCTTAGCGTTTAGTGTACAGTCCTCTTCTGGCAATTTTGATTCACTGAATGAATCCCCTTGAACCAGTGGCAAATAGAATAAGAAAAACTGTAAGTAGCTTGTGCAAATAAAATCCATGTAGAACCCATGCCAGGTTTTAAAGCACTATAAAATATTTGTTCTCTTTTATGTTTTTGCTCCTCTCTCACTCTATATAGTTAAATAAATGCATTCCTCCTTATTACAATGAAAAGATAAGAGAAAGACATTGATTATAGAACGTAAACATGTTCAATGGAAAAGGGAGGGAGTGATTTCAGAAATGCTGGCTGCCCTGGATGACAACAATGCATTTGGTGCTAGTTTTATTGTTTCAGTTATTCTGAGTGTTTGTGACCCTGTGTGGAAAGCAAATGGAAGGCAATGGCAGTCCCCATATTCTTAGCATTCATTAATTACTTATCAGTGCCAATTTTGATCAAATTGAATGGAATATATTGAGGTTATGACTTGCAGCTGGACGTGTTAAATAAAATATGTACAGAAAAGGTGAGTGTGTTTTGTTTTATGATATCAATTCACTCACTGTTAATTAAAGGCAGGAAATTACTGTCTGTAGGTTTGTGCATTTTTAATTAAATGCAGTCTAAGTAGTAATGTGTTCAGAGAACAGGTTTTATTTTTGGTTGTCTGAGATTACAATTGACACTTGCTAGCTATATGAGTTCATTTAACTTATTTAACCTTTATATAACATTTGTGAATAAAGATAATAAAATTTTCAAAGAGTGGCTATGGGACCCAATAAGATAAATTATTAAAAATCTTAGTATTTCACTGAAAGAAAATAGTACCTTTGATAACTCAGAACTAACATAACTGTTCTTCCCAAAGTTGAAAATTAATTCCACTTAAAGAAAAAAATACATATGAAACACCATATAATATATGAAGCACTTATATTATTTCAATTAAATCTCCAAAAAATACATGTGAATACATATGTATTTTGAATACATATGAAACACCATATAATATATGAAGCACTTATATTATTTCAATTAAATCTCCAAAAAAACTCAAAATTTAAATTCCATTTTAAAAACAGAAAACTGAACCTAAAGAAATTAAGTTATTCACCCAAAGTCACAAATCCATTGTGTTGCCCATTTTTATTTTATTTTTTATTTATTTTTTTAATTAACTTCAGTTTTATTGAAATACATTCACACACCATACAATCATCATGGTATACAATCCACTGTCCAAAGTATGATAACGTAGTTATGCGTTCATCACCCCAATCTATCTCTGAACATTTTCCTTACATCAGAAAGAACCAGAACAAGAATAAAAAATAAAAGCGAAAAAACAACACCCAAATCATCCCCCATCCCACCCCATTTGTCCTTTAGTTTTTATCCCCATTTTTCTACTCATCCATACACTAGATAAAGGGGGTGTGATCCACAAGGTCTTCACAATCACACTGTCACCCTTAGTAATCTACATTATTATATAATTGTCTTCAGGAGTCCAGACTGCTGGGTTGAAGTTTGGTAGTTTCAGGTATTTACTTCTAGCTATTTCAATACATTAAAACCTGAGGTGTTATCTATATAGTGCATAAGAATGTCCACCAGAGTGACCTCTCGACTCCATTTGAAATCTCTCAGCCACTGAAACTATTTCATCTCATTTTGCATCCCCCTTTTCGTCAAGAAAGAAGATACTCTCAGTCCCACGATGCTGGGTCCACATTCATCCCCAGGAGTCATATTCTGCATTGCCAGGGAGATTTACAACCCTGGGAGTTGGGTCCCACGTAGGGGGGAGGGCAGCGAGTTCACCTGTCGAGATGGCAAAGATAGAGAGAGAGGGCCACATCTGAGCAACAAAGAGTTACTCAGGGGGAGACTCTTAGGCACAATTACATGCAAGTTTAGACTCTCCTTTGCAGTAACAAGCTTCATAAGGGCAAGTCCCATGATCGAGGGCTCAGCACATCAAACCGCCAGTCCCAATGTTTGTGACAACATCAACACCAGTCCAGGTGAGGATGTCCAACACATCCGCAACTTCTCCCAGATCCTCGGGGCTGGGGAGGGGGAGGCTGTAAATATATTTTTTATTATCTGCCCAAATTACTCTGGGATGTGTCACTATTTCACTCCAGTCTATACTAACCTACTGCATCTAACTTCCTATTCAAAGTTCCATGCAATTGTGGTGTTTGAACAAATCGACTGAAGAGTTGTACCGTTTAGAAAATTTAGATCCTGTACCAAATAGACATCTCTTCCCTTGGTCTCATATGGAAGATGAAGTTTTAAACCACAATCAGTTTTAACCTTTACCCTTTGGCCTGGCTTGCCCTGGTCTTAACCAGACCTGCTTCATTCATATCACTAATTAAAGTCTGGGCTCTTTTTCAGCTTTTTTTTAACAGTTGCTATATGCACTAATACTGACATTCACTTCTGCCGAGCTCTAGCTCTGAGTTTCAGGTGTCTCAGAGATATGCATTGTTCCAGAGACCAATCAGGTTATATGCTAGGGGATCAGCACCTCAAAGTTTACAGATAGGCATTACAATTCAGGGATAGAGTTAACTGCTGTAAGACCTTACAATCTAGGGACTATTGCAATTATTGTGTCCACTTTAGGCTATGTTCTAAGATTCAATTCTGAGTTTACACATTGTAGTTAGTCCATATTGGTGAGGCATAATCCCTCTTACCATTTTTCTCCAACACTTTTACTCCTTTATATATATTTTCCTACAATTTTATAGAGTTATATTCACATACCATACATTTATCCACAGTGTACAATCAGTTGTTCATGGTGTCATCATAAAGTTGTACATTTATCACCACAATCAGCACTTGAACATATTGATCACTACAAGAAAAATTGTTTTGTTTTTTTTTAGCAATAAGAAAAAAATGATAAAAAAAATAACATCATGCAATACAATATACTAGTAAGGACAGCAAATAACACCACTACCAAGAATCCCATATTCATCCCCTATATCCCCCTCTCATATACATTTAGCATTGGCATGTTGCCTTTGTTATACTTAATGGAGGTATATAACAATGTTACTGTTGACCATAGACTCCAGTTTGCTTTGATAATGTTTTTTCCTGAATACCATCCCCTTTTCAATTCTCTACATGGTTGACATTCATTTGCTTTCCCACATACAAAAACATTTTTATATTTGTATATTTAGTAACAGTCATTGGCCACTCCAGTTTTTGCCACGTTATACAGTCCCAGTCTTTATCATCTATCTTTACCTCTGGTGTCATACACTCTCCTATCCCACCTCTTTCACCTTTACTCACAGACATCTTTGTTCAGTGGACTTACAATACTGTGCTACCATCACACAGTATTATGCTCTCTATTTCTGGATCTATGCAGTCAATCCTAAACATTCTGTAGTCCTTCAGCATCAAATGGCTGGTCTCTGCTCTCTTTCTATCTCCTGGTCACCTGTGTTGTCAGCTTTTAACTCCCAAAGTTTGTTCATTAATGTCTGTTCATATTAGTGAGATCATACAGAATCTGTCCTTTTGTTTCTGGCTAACTGCACTCAACATAATGTTCTCAAGGTTCATCCACATTATTACATGATCCATGTCTTTGTTCTGTCTTACAGCTGCATAATATTCCATCATGTGTATATACCACAATTTGTTTATCCACTCGTCCTTTGATGGACATTTGGGCTGTTTCCATCTCTTGGCAATTGTGAATAATGCTGCAGTAAACATCGGTTTACCAATGTCTGTTTGTGTCTTAAGTTTCAGTTCCTCTGAGTATATACCTAGCAATGGAATAGCTGGGTCATATGGCAAATCTATATTTACCTTCCTGAGGAACCTCCAGACTGTCTTCCAGAGTGGTTGCACCATTCTACATTCCCACCAACAATGAATAAGTGTGCCTCTTTCTCCACATCCTCTCCAGCACTTGTCATTTTCTGTTTTCTTGGATAATGGCCATTCTGGTAGGTGTGAGATGATATCTCATTGTGGTTTGATTTGCATTTCCTTAATAGCCAGTGAAGTTGAGCATTTTTTCATATGTTTTTTTTTCCTTGTTTTTCAAATAATGTCTGTATTTAATATGGTATATCTTTTTTTTTATCTTAAACATTATATTTTTATTTTAAAAATATGAGTCTTCATGCACTAAACTTGGGGCAATGCCTTTTCTTCAAAGATGAGTCCACTTTTTAAAATTCCCAATTGTTTTTCTTGTGTGAACCAGGATTTTTGCTATGATTTTCAGGTTCAGTCTATTGTTGTGCTACCATCTCCCAAAATTGTGTTCCAAACCATGCACTCCTGTCTTCTATCACCCTGTAGTGTTCCCTTTAGTATTTCCTGTAGGGCAGGTGTCTTGTTCACAAAGTCTCTCATTGTCTGTTTGTCAGAAGGTATTTTGAGCTCTCCCTAATATTTGAAGGACAGCTTTGCTAGATATAGGATTCTTGGTTGGCGGTTTTTCTCTTTCAGTATCTTAAATATATCACACCACTTCCTTCTTGCCTCCATGGTTTCCGATGAGAGATCCCCACATAGTCTTATTAAGCTTCCTTTGTATATAATGGATCACTTTTCTCTTGCTGCTTTCAGGATTCTCTCTTTGTCTTTGACATTTGATAATCTGATTATTAAGTGTCTTGGCGTAGGCCTATTCATATCTCTTCTGTTTGGAGTACGCTGCGCTTCTTGGATCTGTAATTTTATGTCTTTCATAAGAGATGGGAAAATTTCATTAATTATTTCCTCTATTATTGCTTCTGCTCCCTTTCCCTTCTCTTCTCCTTCTGGGACAACAATGATACATACATCATTGTATTTTGTTTCATCCTTGAGTTCCCAGAGATGTTGCTCATATTTTTTCATTCTTTTCTCCATCTGCTCCTTTGCGTGTAGGCTATCAGGTGTTTTGTTCTCCAGTTCCTGAGTGTTTTCTTCTGCCCCTTGAGATCTGCTGTTGTACATTTCCATTGTGTCTTTCATCTCTTGTGTTGTGCCTTTCATTTCCATAGATTCTACTAGTTGTTTTTTTGAACTTTTGATTTCTGCCGTATATATGCCCAGTGTTTCCTTTACAGCCTCTATCTCTTTTGCAATATCTTCTCTAAACTTTTTGATTTGATTTAGCATTAGTTGTCTAAATTCCTGTATCTCCGTTGAAGTGTACGTTTGTTCCTTTGACTGGGCCATAACTTTGTTTTTCTTAGTGTAGGTTGTAATTTTTTGTTGTCTAGGCATGGTTTCCTTGGTTATCCAAATCAGGTTTTCCCAGACCAGAACAGGCTCAGGTCCCAGAGGGAAGAAATATTCAGTATCTGGTTTCCCTGCAGGTGTGTCTTAGAAAATTGTTCCACCCTGTGATGCCTCAGGTCACTGTGCTTTTCTGCCCAGCAGGTGATGCCTGTTAGCCTATAATTCTTGACTGGTGTGAGGAGTATGGCTGTGTTCCCCCAGGCTCTGGGGTCTGGTTCTGAATGGAAAAGGCCCCACCCCTTTCCTCCTAGAGAAGACAGACCCCCCCCAGGTGGAGGTCATTAGCATTTCAATGGTCTCTCTCTCTGCTTGTGCTGTCTCCACCCTTCCCCGAGTCACAGCCCTGGAAACTGAAAATGACTGGGGCTTTCTCCACTGAGCCAAAAAAGAAACAGATAGTCCCCTTCAGACCCAGTCCAAGGCAACCCTCCGGCTCTCCAAGGTCAGTCATCACCCAAAGCCTCTGTCTGTTTTTTGGGGATGTGTTCCTGTAGTGAGCAGTTCACACTCGCTACTTAAAACCCCAGTTGGAGCTCAGCTGAGCTATATTTGCTTGCTGGGAGAGAGCTTCTCTCTGGCACTACGAGGCTTTGCAGCTCGGGCTATGGGGGAGGGGGTCTCATGACCTGGATCCGCAGGTTTTACTTACAGATTTTATGCTGTGTTCTCGGGCATTCCTCCCAATTCAGGTTGGTGTATGATGAGTAGATGGTCTCATTTGTCCCCCCACAGTTATTCTGGATTATTTACTAGTTGTTTCTGTTTTTCTTGTAGTTGTTCCAGGGGGACTACTTAGCTTCCACTCCTCTCTATGCCGCCATCTTGCCCTGCCTCATTTTTCATATGTTTTTGAGCCATTTATATTTCCTCTTCAGAAAAATGTCTGTTCATGTCTTTTGACCATTTTTTAATTGGATTATTTGTCTTTCTGTTATTGAGATGCAGGATTCCTTTATATATTTGGGATATTAAACCCTCATCTGATATATGGTTTCCAAATATCATCTCCCATTGTATAGGTTACCTTTTTTCTTTTCTGACAAAGTCCTTTGATGTACAAAAGTGTTTAATTTTGAGGAGATCCCATTTGTCTATTTGTTCTTTGGTTGCTTGCGCCGTGGGTGTGAGGTCTAAGAAACCATATCCTATCACAAGATCTTTAAGATATTGCCCTACATTTTCTTCTAAGAGTTTTATGGTCTTGGTGCTAATGTTTAGGTCTTTGATCCACTTTGAGTTAATTTTGGTATAAGGTGTGAGATGGACATCCTCTTTCATTCTTTTTGGAAATGGATATCCAGTTCTCCACACACCATTTATTGAACAGGCTGCTCTTTCCCAGTTGCTTCGGCTTCACTGCCTTATCAAAGATCAGTTGTCCACAGATGCGAGGGTCTACTCCTGAACACTCAATTCAATTCCATTGATCAGTATTTCTGTCCTTATGCCAGTACCATGCTTTTTTGAGCACTGTAGCTTTGTAATATGCTTCAAAGTCAGGTAGTGTGAGACCTCCCACTTCATTCCTCTTTCTCAAGACATTTTTGGCTATTCGGGGCACCTTACCCTTCCAGATAAATTTAGTTATTGGTTTTTCTATTTCTGTAAAGTAAGTTGTTGGGATTTGAATTGGTATTGCATTGAATCTGTAAATCAGTTTAGGTAAAATTGCCATCTTAACTATATTTAGTCTTCCAATCCATGAACATGGTATGTTCTTCCAATTTTTTTAGGTCTTGTTCAATTTCTTTTAGTAATTTCTTATAGTTTTCTATGTAAAGGTCTTTTGTGTCCTTGGTTAAGTTTATTCCTAAATACTTGATTCTTTTGGCTGCTACTGTAAATGGGATATTTTCTTGATTTCGTCCTCTTGTTGCACATTACTTGTGTATAGGAATACTACAGATTTTTGCATGTTGATCTTGTAGCCTGCAACTTTGCTGTATTCTTTGACTACTTCTAGTAGCTTTGCTGTAGATTTTTCTGGATTTCCTACATGCAGAATCATGTCATCTGCAAATAGTGAAAGTTTTACTTCTTCCTCTCCAATTTAGATGCCTTTTATTTCTTTTTCTTGCCTAATTGCTCTAGCTAGAACTTCCAGCACAATGCTGAATAACAATGGTGATAGTGGGCATCCCTGTCTTGTTCCTGATCTTAGAGGAAATGCTTTCAGTCTCTCCCCATTAAGTGTGATGTTAGCTGTGAGTTTTTATATATTGCCTTTATCATATTGAAAAAGTTCCCTTCTATTCCTATCCTTTGAAGTGTTTTCATCAGGAAAGGATGTTGAATTTTGTCAAATGCCTTTTCTGCATCAATCGAGATGATCATGTGTTTCTTCTGCTTTGATTTATTGATGTGGTGTATTACATTAATTGATTTTCTTGTGTTGAACCAGCCTTGCATACCTGGAATAAATCCCACCTGGTCGTGGTGTGTAATTCTTTTAATGTGCTGCTGGATTTGATTTGCGCGTATTTTGTTGAGGATTTTTGTGTCTATATTCATTAAAGAAATTGGTCTATAATTTTTTTTTTTTTTTGTAGTATCTTTGTCTGGTTTGGGTATTAGGGTGATGTTGGCTTCATAGAAAGAGTTAGGTAGCTTTCCCTCTTCTTCATTTTTTTGAAGGGTTTGAGCAGGATTGGTTCTAATTTGTTCTTGAATGCTTGGTAGAATTCACATGTGAAACCATCTGGTCCTAGGCTTTTCCTTTTTGGGAGCTTTTTGATGATGGGCTCAATCTCTTTACTTGTGATTGGTTTGTTGAGGTCATCTATTTCTTCTTGAGTTAATGTTGGTTGTTTATGCTTTTCTAGGAAGTTGTCTATTTCATCTAAGTTGTCTAGTATATTAGCATATAGTTGCTCATAGTATCTTCTCATTATCTCCTTAATTTCTGTAGGGTCAGTAGTTATATTTCCTTTCCCATTTCTGATTGCATTTATTTGCATCTGCTCTCTCTCTCTCTCTTTTTTTTTTTTTTTTTTTTTTTTTGTTAGACTATCCAGTGGTCCATCGATTTTATTGATTTTCTCAAAGAACCAACTTCTGGTTTTCTTGATTCTCTCTATTGTTTTCCTGTTCTCAATTGCATTTATTTCTGCTCTAATCTTTGTTATTTCTTCCCTTCTGCTTGCTTTGAGTTTAGTTTGCTGTTCTTTCTCTAATTCCTCCAGGTGAGCAGTTAACTCTTCAATTTTTGCTCTCTCTTCTCTTTTAATATAGGCATTTAGGGCAATAAATTTCCCTCTCAGCACCGCCTTTTCTGCATCCCATAAGGTTTAATAAGTTGTATTTTCATTGTCATTTGCCTCAAGGTAATTACTAATTTCTCTTGTAATTTCTTCCTTTACCCACTGGTTTTCTAAGAGGGTGTTGTTTAGCCTCCATATGTTGGTGAATTTTATGACCTTCTGCCTTTTATTTATTTCCAACTTCATTCCATTGTGGTCTGAGAAGGTGTTTTGTATGATATCAATATTTTTAAATTTGTTGAGATTTGCTTTGTGAGCCAACATGTTATCCTAGAGAATGTTCCATGAGCACTTGAGAAAAAAAGTGTATCCTGCTGTTGTTGGATGTAGTGTTCCATAAATGTCCATCAAGTCTAGTTCATTTATCATACAATTCAACATCTCTGTTTCTTTAGTTAACCTCTGTCTAGATGTTCTATCCATTGATGAGAGTGGTGTATTGAAGTCTCCAACTAGTATTGTAGAGGTATCTATTTCTCCTTTCAGTGATCACAGTGTTTGCCATATGAATTTTGGGGCATTCTGGATTGGTGCATAAATATTTATGACTGTTATGTTTTCTTGATGAATTGACCCTTTTGTTAATATATAGTGTCCTTCTTTGTCTCTTTTAATTGGCTCACTTTTGAAGTCTAACTTGTTTGATATTAATATAGCTACTCCTGCTTTTTTCTGGTTGTTCTTTGCATGAAATATTTTTTTGTAACCTTTCACTTTCAGTCTATGTTTGTCCTTGTGTCTAAAGTGAGTTTCTTGTAGACAGCACATAGATGGGTCCTGTTTTTTAATTCATTCTACCAGTCTGTGTCTTTTTATTGGGGAGTTTAATCCATTTACATTTAGTGTTATTACTGTAAGGGCAGTACTTTCTACTACCATTTTGTTTTTTGGAATTTATATGTCATATCTTATTTTTTCCTCTCCTTGTACCTTTCCTGATAACCTTCATTTCTGCACTCTTCTCCAATTCTCTCTCTCCTGTCTTTTCCTATCAGCCTGTAGCACTCACTTTAGTATTTCTTGTAGTGCCGGTCTCTTATTCACAAACTCTCTCAGTGTCTGTTTGTCTGAAAATGTTTTAATCTCTCCCTCATTTTTGAAGGAATATTTTGCTGAATATAGAATTCTTGGTTGGCAGTTTTTCTCTTTCAGTATCTTAAATATATCATGCCACTGTCTTCTTGCCTCCATGGTTTCTGCAGAGAAATCTGTACATAGTCTTATTGACCTTCCCCTGTATGTGATGGATCACTTTTCTCTTGCTGCTTTCAGAATCCTCTCTTTGTCTTTGACATTGGATAATCTGATCAGTAAGTGTCTTGGAGTAGGTCTATTGGGATCTATTCTATTTGGGGTACGTTGTACTTCTTAAATCTCTAATTTTCTGTCTTTTATAAGAGTTGGGAAATTTTCAGTGAATATGTCTTCTGTTACTGTTTCTGCCCCTTTTCCACTCTCTTCTCCTTCTGGGATACCCATAACATGTATATTTGTGCGTTTCATGTTGTCACTCAGCTCCCTAAGACCCTGCTCATATTTTTCCATTTTTTTCACCATCTGTTCTTTTGTGTGCATGAATTTGAATGACCTGTCTTCCAGTTCACTGATCCTTTCTTCTGCCTGTTCAAATCTACTGTTGTGTCCCTCCATTGTGTTTTTCATTTCCTCCATTGTGGCCTTCATTCCCATGAGTTCTGCCATTTTTTTTTTAAGTTTATGAATTCTTCTTTGTGGTCATCCAGTGTCTTCTTTATATCCTTCAGCTCTTTTGCTATATCTTCCTTCATTTCATCAAATTTATTTAGCATTAGTTGCCTTCACTCCTGTATCTCAGCTGAGCTATTAGTTTGTTCCTTTGGCTGGTCCATGTTTTCGTGTTTCCTGGTATAGCTTATTATCTTAAGTTGTCTAGGCATCTGATTTTCTTGATTAGTTTATTTTGGAGCTTGTTTTCTGTCTTTTACCTAGTGGTTTTCTTATTGGTTGGCTTTGTTCTCTGGCCTCTATTATTCAGTTCAACTTATTCTAGACCTCTAACTTAGGTTCTATTTAGTTGATCAGAATTTTTTCCCTCTTCTTTTTCCTGTTTTTTGCTCTGCCTCTGTGTAACCTTTTTGTGAGTGGGTCTTCTCAGATATGGTCGACCCTAGTCAGATTTTCCCAGTCTAGTGAGGCCCAGGTCTCATTAGGAGGATATGGAGTTTTCCTGAGAATGAGACCCTCCTATGAGGCCTTTAGAATTGGTGCTTTTCCTCTCCTGTCCAGTAGGTGGTGCTTGCCAGCCCGCAACTCCCCCACCAGTGTAAAGAGGAATGTAGACTTTAGTTCTCCTGGTGACTCTGATCCTGTCAGGGGCTTGGCTGACTGAAGCTGAAATCTGAATTCCAGCCCCTGGGGTCTGAGTTCCCAAAAGGATGACTGCCGGTTGAGCTGGACCTCCCTCCACTTTCCCAATCCTCAGAACTCCAGTTGTCTCTCAGGGGCACTGTTCCCTTCTCCCTCTCCTCTTTGGGGCCTCTCCATGTAGATTCCTTGGTCAGCCTGAGCTGCCAATTAAAGACGGGGGTGGAGACCTTCAGTAGTGAATACGGAACTCAAAGACACTGTGGGTACTCTGTCTCCCCCCAAGCCCAGCCTAGTCCCTCAACCTGGGCCTTCTGATAGAAAATAACCACATATATTACTTTTAGATTAAAAAAAAAAAAAATAGAAAAGAAAAACAAGAAAAAGAAAAAAGAAAAAAAAAGGGTCTCTTTTAAAAGTCTTTCCCCAGCCTGGAAGTTTTGTCAGTGTCAGAATAGAGCATTTAAAGATATGCTTTGGGCTATTGTCTGATAATTACTCTCCAACAGCTTCAGTTCCACCCCTGCTGGGGGCTACTGAAATGCAAAAAGTTAAGGGATCAGTGAGAAGCCAGAAGGGACAAAATGTAGGGGAAAAAAAATGGCTTTTTTGGAATCTGGGAATAGGTGCCCACTTTTACTTGCCCCCACTTCTCGGAGCCCAGCCTTCTTTAGCAACCCAGCTGCCAAAATTAGTTAATTAATTTGTTAATTAATTCTGCAGTTGAGGCTGGGTTGAGCCTCCCTTCTTGCCCTCAGCAGATTGCTGTTTTTTGTGTTTTTTTTCCCCCTTTCAGGGAGCCGGCAGCAAGACAGTCTGTGAGGTCTGGCTGGGGAGGGGTGCCAGACCCCTGGTCCAGGGAACTTACAATGTTTGCTGCGATCTCAGCTTTTCCTCCAATTCCAAACTTGCGTCCGATGTGTGCCTGGTTGCTGGAGACCCCGAAAACACTGTTTCATATAGTTCTTGGGTAATTGCCAGCTGCTCTAGGGGAGAGACAAAATTCTGCTCCTCACCACTCCGCCATCTTGCCCCACCCTAATCCCCATTTTTATTTTTAATCCTATCTTTAACTGCAAAGCTCATATAGTTTCTATGATGATAAATTGACCTTTTAATTTAAAAAATAGTATATTAACAGTAAGCCTTGATACCATAATTTTATTTACAATGTATTACCTTTTGCTTCCTTGTTTCTGTATTAAATTATTTATTAATTTATAGATGGCTAATTACTGAATTGAAATTTCAAGTCTATGATTGATAGTATTCATAAACCACTACATGTAGGAGTGCTACGATATTCAAAATATTACTAAATATGATTTTGTGCTCCCTTTTTCCTTTTGATTTGTTTCTATATACACTGGTACGGATTCTGAGAATTGAACTTGTCCATCTTTACTGAAATAAACAAAAACATTTATTATTAAGTTTTCTCCATGGAAACAGTACTCTAACATTCCAAGGCAATTCTAATAAAAACAAGTCTGCCAACCACTCAGTAGGGTCTCTTGTGGAGACTTTTTTTATTTTAGCAGAGCGAGGTTTGAAGTGAAATCTGCTGTCATTGCTCAAAGTCAAGATTAACTGGGCAGTGCTAGAAGTGTACTTTAGGGTAATTATGTAGCTCAGCAAGATGTTGCTCAAAACATTGAATTAAATTCTCTTCCTCTTCTCTAATACATTAAGCTAAACCCTGAAAAAATATTTAAATTAAATCAAGTAGAAAGAATTAGGGTGCCATGATCATGAAAGCAAATTGCCTTGGAAGCAAACATATAAGATGGAAAAATATAGGCATCAACAGTCATTGCATTACTGAGTGATCTAGATCTCTATTCAGTGCCACATACAGCAATAAAATAATGGGAAAAAATACACCAGAAATGAAGTGGAACCAAGGGTTCCTCTCTCAGTCTGTCAGAGTCATCTTTCAATCCTTTGAACCTAAGGTGGACTTTAGAAGAGATTCCCTTTCTTACTTTGGACATCAGAGAAATTGCCACCATGTAGTTTATGCAGAATATCATTGTTAATATTTACTTAATGGTAGAGATTTGGAAGGTCAAGATATTGAATGTCTTGAGAAAGAAAGCCCTGGAGATTCTTTCTGGCCTTCCTACTTAACCAATGTTAAGCATTATTGTTAATTTTCATTTTCAATGGCTCATAATGTGTCACAGGAATCCTTAGAAGGCAAATAAGAATCCACTTTGATGAAAGAGTGTCAGAAAATGTAAAGCTTGGTAACATTAGCCAAGTTCAGCCAAGGAAGAATCATGGATCCACACTCAAATAAAACACTGAAATGATGCATTAAAGGCTCAGAGATATGCTTCACTACTCTACCCAAACACATCCTTGGGAAGGCCGAAGGCTCCTGGAATAATATGCACCTTGTTAACATGAGTGTTTATTTTCTTTAAAAGGCTGTAGATGATGAACCTCTGTATCACCCTTATTTGATTTGGCAAATGAATATAATCCATTGAACACCTATATACATTTTTAAATAAAAGTATCACATTCTAGGCAGAATCCTGTGATATTGGATCATATTCTGCTAGAGAGTCATTCTGCTACTTTTCTCTGGTCCTTGAAGACTTGCTATCGACTTGTAAATTCTTTGTGATATTCACATGAACACTCCAAATGTCTCTGCACACATTCCTTCACAGCTCTTCATACATTCATTCGTGCCTAGCTTTAATCAATAGCCAAAAAAAAAAGGTAAGCCATGCTAGTATTAATCATAAAAGTGTGAAAATTAAGAGGAAAATTAAGAGAAAATGGATGTGTAAAAATGTTGAATAAAGGTTTAAAATATACAAGATATATTAATCATTACAGAATAATAAAAATATGTATTTTTTAAAAATCTGGATTGCCAAATAAAGTATACTATTGCAGAAACTTCAGTCTTGAGATTGAAATCACATCTTGTCCGTCAATGAAAATGTACTGTGTGACTTGGTGTTGTTATGTAAAACTAGTGCTTTTGAAGAAAAGTGACCCTGATGAAGGAAAAATGATGTCACTGGAGCAGCACCAGAGTGACTTAAAAGAATAAACTATTAAGTTATTTAAAGAAGAATGATTTTAAAATAATGTCAAATTAGGGTTTAAAATTTTATCAATAAAATTAGGTTTTCTTTAAGTATCCTTTGTTTTTAATTTATTCAATACAGAAAATTTGAACCAAACACTATTGATGAAGTAAATTTGGTGATTTGAAGCTGTTATGTACCCTAGAAAAGATCATGCTCTTTTAATCAATTTCTGTGGGTGCAGACATATTGTAGGTGAGACCTTTTGATTAGGTTATTTCAATTAGGAAGTTTCCCCAGGTGGGTTTTAATCCTTTTACTTAGCTCTTTATAAGACATGAAATTAAGAAGAGCTCATAGAGAAAAAGCCCAGAAAGCTCTGAGAAGCTGTGGAGAAGATGAAATTCAAGGACACACCAACAGATGCTGAGAAAGGAAGCCATTGAGGCCAGAAGCTGGAAGCAATGAAACCTAGGAGAGAAGGACCAGCAGACACTGGTCTTGTGCCTTCCCATGTGACAGAGGTGTTCCCGATGTCAGCAGCCTGTCTTCAGAGTCCAGGTATCATCCTATTGATACCTTGAGTTGGACAGTTTCATGGCCCAAGAACTGTAAATTGTAAATTAATAAATCCCCATTGTAAATGCCAGCCCATTTCTTGAATAATGCCTTCTAGCAGCTTTAGCAAACCAAAACAGGAGAAGAATTCATCTGACCAAACAAAGAAACTAACTTAAGCAATGTCCACACTAGGAATGGCACCTGATGACTACGTGATTCAACAAAAACAAAAAAACAGCATCTATTTGTTTGCTTGAAAATTGTTTGATTTAAGCCTATAATACATTAGGGACTAGATTTTGTTGAAATGGCTATTGCAAGTTTCAAGAATGCAGAGAGAAGCTGGGACTTCACAGATTTCATCACAGTAGTTTAAGTGTGGAGGAATTGGGAAAGATGAGTGTGAAGTGCTTATGAAGTCCCAAAACCTAGTGTTGTGGGAGTCAGAAATGAGGTGATTCTCACTCTTCCCTATGGAACATAAATGGTAATGTCTTTTAAATTTTATTTAAATAAAGAAAAATTTAAACTTGCCATTCAGAAACACATTAAATAAATAAAAATTTTGAAATTAGTATTGTTGGACACACCTATCTAACTACCTCTTTGACTGTGGGTAATTCTTCTGTAATAATATTAATAATAATAGGTATTGTTCTATATAGTAAGGCAAATAGGGTATATAGGAATAAGGTGATAATGATGGCACTAGGTAGGCAGAACTGTCATGACATATTGTCAGGTATTCAGAAGCAACCATTCTCAGTTTTAAGTCCTTCCATTTACTCTCTGTTGATTTCTGCTCTCTCTCTCCTCTATCCCTAAAATCTGAGGTTGTTTGTGACAATGGCTTCAGTATCTGTGACTTACAGTAAGGTAGTAGGAGTTAGGAAAGCTGAGTATCAGTAAAAGTGGATAGATGGCTAAGGACAAAGGGGTCACCATTAAAAATTTTAAAATATCTCTCCCAATTAATTAAATCTTGAATTGACATATTTGCCTCTTAGGTGATATAGTGGTAAAATCTACTACATTAATGAGGAAAACAGCAAAGGAGATTTTACTGGGGTTGGAATCACAAAACAAAGCTTGTTTTCATGCAGGAAGGAACCTTGTGGACACCTCTTTTTGAAAGTTAAAACCTGTATTAAAATTGTGATAATGAAACACTTTTAGGTTTGTTTTACTTTACCCTGCCTTGGCCCAGGAGTTTTCCCCTTTAACAGAGAGGAAATTAAAAGCTCTTTGTTATTGCCAGGTTGCTTTAAATTTCCCTTGAAGGTTGATTGTCATACCACTTCAGCCAAATTCCAGAGCCATGCTTGGATGTTTTGTGAATCCACTCATCTCTTCAAGGCTATCTTTGTGCTTTCTTCTATAGGCCTAGCAGGAGTAATAGAAATAAGCAACTGAAGAATGAGGAACTACACAGAAATAACTTTATTGTCTTGGGATTGTCAAATGACCCAAGGCTTCAGATGATGATTTTTGTCTTTCTGTTCATCACCTACATGCTCAGCATCACTGGGAACCTGACCATTATCACCCTCACGCTGGTGGACTCCCAGCTCCAGACACCCATGTATTTCTTCCTCACGAATTTCTCATTAGAAGTTTCATTCACAACTGTCAGCATACCCAAGTTCCTGGGCACCATTGTAACAGGAGATAAAACTATTTCCTTTAATGATTGCATTGCACAATTTTTTTTTTTCATTCTCTTGGGAGTTACTGAATTTTACCTTCTGGCTGCCATGTCTTATGACCATTACATTGCCATCTGCAAACCCCTGCATTACATGACCATCATGAATCGCCAAGTATGCACATTGCTTGTCTTCTCTTCACAGCGGACTTCATTCTTAATTGTATTCCCGGCACTCATGTTGCTCTTAAAGCTCGATTACTACAGTTCCAATGTTATTGACCATTTTACCTGTGATTATTTTCCCCTGCTTCAACTTTCTTGTTCAGACACGCAATTCCTAGAGATAATGGGTTTTTCCTGTGCTGTGTTCACTCTAATGTTCACTTTGGCATTAATAATCTTGTCCTACATATACATCATCAGGACTATTTTGAAGATTCCTTCTACCAGAGGACAAAGGCCTTTTCCACATGTTGTTATCACATGACTGTCATATTCATCTCTCATGGCAGCTGCATTTTCATGTACATTAAACACTCTGGAAAAGACAGGGTGTCTCTAAACAAGGGACTAGCTATGCTAAACACCTCAGTAACCCCCATGCTGAACCCCTTCACCTACAGCCTACGCAATGAACAGGTGAAGCGAGCCTTCATGGACATGGCAGGGAAGTCTGTATTTTTCACAAGCAAGTGAAAAGATATGGTGTCATGATTTAGAGGCATAATGAACAGCAATTTAAAAAATAAACATGAATTTTCAGTAGACTGTTTAAATCAAAATGGCCTCCCTATGTGTTTTACCCATTGTCTTTTGTTTTTTTCTAGCAATTTTCTAGCAATTTCTTAGCCCATTTGAAATATTTTTCTTATGTCTTTTTGACTTTCCCTTATTTTTCACAATATTTTTAATCACAACTTCTTCAGTACACATTTTGGGAAGTAAAATTTTGTTTTGAATTTTGTTCAGGAAAAAAAAAAAGATTTCCAGAAATGTAGGAGTTGCTTTACAAATATTGACATATCACTTACTATACAAAAGAAATGTAGTTTTGTGATTTAAATTTACTTTCTTCAAAAGTTCCCTTCTCCATCTTGCAATTTTTATAGGAAATATGTAGGAAAAATGTCATATAATTTAAAGAAAAATGTAAATATATTTGAACCAAAGCTAAATCATTTGTCATTAGTCACCTTAATAAGGTATGTCCATATAATTTATCTATTAATAAAGAAGCATAGACCATTTTCATTACATACTCTTTTAGATATAGTTACTAAATAGATCTCCATTTTTCCAAATCCTATAATATCTTGATAGATAGGTTGATAGCTAGATTTGATAGATAAGAAGGTAGATTTTTAGATGGATAGATAGATAGATAGATAGATGGATAGATAGATAGATAGATAGATAGGTAGTAGAAATAGACAGATACATACTGTCAAAGTTAGTGAAGAAATAGATATTAGATCCACAGATAAACTGATTTTCCATAATTGGGGAAGATCAAGCTCCTTTATGATTATCAGTAGCTAAAAAAATCTTATCCATCTCAAGTTTTGGGCATGTTTGAAAGAGGTTATGTATCATGTAAAAAATAATTTAAGGTTAAATTTCGTAGCAAATAAAGCTCTGCAACAAAGCAAACTTCTCTACTATATATAAAATTAGGATTTCATATGTTAAATTTTTTTTTCTAGTCATTACATTTAAGGCATTAAAATTCTAAAGTATTTAGGCAAGAGATATATGTGTATGTGTATTTTTCAACATCTATCACTCTTGTTTCTCAGAGGTAAAAATAGAAATGAATTTGTTTGTGTATATATACAAATATACATTTATATATTAATTGTTTAATTTTCCATTGAGTCAAATGCTTACAATAATGAATTATAGATACTAAAAAATATTCTAAATTTCATAAACTTCTTTTTTTGTAATAGAATTCAGAATTTCATCAATTCAATAGTGCAAAATTCTTAAGAGATTTTCGCAATATCGTCAATTGAGATACTTAGCACAAGACAGAAGTTTGAAGCAACACAAAATTCAATAGCAGATTAGAAGGGGACACTTTCCTTTTAATTGGAGATGTCTATACAGACTTGAGAAAGAAGAGTGAATGTTTACAAAATACTGAGGAATGAGTTATACATTAACTGATTGTATGGAAAAGAATTTCAGATTTGGGGGCAATTTTTAAAAGACAGAGAGTTGATAGAGTCCATGGAGACTTGGTAAGTACATAGCGGATTTTTAAAATTTAACATTTACAAAATTTACAAACACCCTAAATCCACCACACAACCATTCCTCCTTCCTCCCTCTTCCCATCACCTGGTAAAGCTTGAATCTAATTTTTGTTTCTATGAATTTGTTGTTTCTAGATATTTCATGAAGTGAAATCATACAGTATTTGTCCTTATGCATCTTGCTATATCCCTCAGTATAATGTTTTCAGTTTCATCTACATTGTAGCATGTTTAAGAACTGAATTTGTTATTACAGCTGAATAATATTTCATTGTATATATGTATCAAATATTGTTTATCCATCCAACTGTTAATGGACACTTTGATTGTTTCCACCTTTTGTCTTTTGTGAATAAAGCTGCTGTAAATATTGGTGTACAAATTATGTTTCAGTCCCTATTTTCAATTCATTTGGGTATATACCTAAGTGTGAAATTGCCAGATAATTCTATATTTAGCTTTTTGAGGACTTGCTATACTGCTTATCACAGATCACAGAGGCTCTACCATTTTACATGCACACCAGAAATGCACGTTTCCATTTTCACCATATTCTTCCACTTTGTCTGCATCCTCTCAAATACTTATTTTCTGTTTTTATTTTTAAGTAATAGATATGCTTGTAGTTGTGTAGTGGCATCTCATTGTGATTTGATTTATATTTCCTTAATTGCTAATTATGTTGAGCATCTTTTCATATTTTATTAGTCATCTGTATATTCTCTTGGAAAAATGTCTGTTCAAGACCGTTGCCTTGTGTTGTTTGTCTTGTTGTTGGGTTGTAAGAGAGCTTTATAAGTCCTGGATATTAATCCCTTATCAAATATATGATTTGCAACTATTTATTCCCATCCTGTAGGTTATTTTATTGCTTTCTTGATAAATCCTTTGGTACACTAATTTTAAAAATTTTGATGGAGTCCAATTTATCTACTGTTTCTTTTGTTGTTCATGCTTTTTGGTGACATATCCAAGATTTCATTTTGCCAAATACCCTGTCATTTTGATTTTCATGTATGTTATCATCTGAGAATTTTATGATTTAGCTTTTATATTTGGGTTTTTGATGCATTTAGTGGTAAATTTTGTATATGGTATGATGTAGGTAGGGGTCCACTTTTATTCTTCTGCATGTGGATAACCAGTTTTCCCAAACCATTTGTTGAAGAGATTGTTCTTTCCCCTTTGTGATAATTGCATGTACTTAGCATCCTTGTTGAAAATCAATTGGCCACATGTTTGGGTCTATCTATTTCTAGACATTTGAATTTTTTTCCATTGGTTTATTTGCCAAATCTTATGCCAGTACCACACCGTTTTGATTACTATAGCTTGGTAGCAAGTTTTGAAATCAGGTTGTATGAATCTTCCAATTTTGTTATTTTTCAAAATTGTTTTGGATATTCAGTGCCCAGGGCCCCATATGAATTTGGGGGTCTGCTTTTCAATTTCTACAAAACAGGCTGCAGGATTTTTGATAGGGATTGCATTGAATCTGTGATCACTTTGGGCAGTATTGGCCTTATAACAATATTAAATATTCCAATCCATGAAAACAGGTTGTCTTGCAATTTTTTTAGTTCTTCTTTAATTTATCTCAGCAAGGTTTTGTAGATTACAGTATGAGTGAGCAAGCCTTTTCATCTGTAGTTAAATTTTCCCTCAATATTTTATTATTTTAAATGCTATTATAAAAGGTATTTTCTTAAATTCTTCTTCAAATTGTTCATTGCTAGTATATAGAGACAAAGTTGATTTTTGCATGTTGATCTCGTATGCTTCAACTTTGCTGAACTGATTTATTATCTTTAGTAGCTTTTGTTTGGACCCCTTTGGATGTTCTATATATAAGATAATGTCATCTGTGAATACAGATAGCTTTATGACTATTTTCCAACCTGAATACCATTTATTTATTTATTTTTCTTGCCCAATTTCTCTGGCTAGAATTTCATTTGAAAGTAAAATGATGGAAAAAATATTCCATGGAAAAGAAAGCTGGAATGTCTATTCTAATACCATGCAAAAGTGACTTTAAGTAAAAACAAACAAACAATAAAACACAAATTTTATAAGAGATAAGAAAAGACTATATATTGATAGAAGGGTCAATTCAACAAGCAGATATAATAATTATAAATATATCTACACATAACAACAGGGCATCAAAATTCATGAGGCAAATATTGGCAGAATTGAAGAGAGACATAGACAGTTCCACAATAATAGCTGGATACTTCAATATACCACTTTCAATACTAGAGAGAAAATTTAGTCAGAAGTCTGAAAAATGAAAGGATTTGAACAGCACTATAAACCAACTCAAGGTAACAGATATAAATAGAACATTCCATCCAACAATAGCAGAATACACATTCTTTTCAAGTGCACATAGATCATGCTCAAAGAAAGACCATAGGTAGGGCACAAGATCAGTCTCAATAAAATTTAAAATATTGAAATAGAAAAGTACATTCTCTGACCACAAGGGAATGAAGCTAGGAATCAATAACAGAAGGAAAACTGGAAAATTTGCAAATATCTAGAAATTAAATGGCACAGTCTTAAACAATAAGTGGGTGAAATAAGAAATCAAAAGGGAATAAGGTAATAGTTAGAGATGAATTAAAAAGAAAACACAACATTCCAAAACTTCTTGGATTCAGTGAAGGCAATACTCACAGGGAAATATCTAGCTATGAATGGCAATATAAAATGAAAAGAAAGGTTTCAAGTCAAGAACCTAACTTCAAATCTTGAGGCACTAGGAAAAGAAGAACAAAGTAAATGGAAAGTTAGCAGAAGAAACACACAGTTAAGATTAAAACAGAGACAAATGGATTTGAGAATATTAAAACAATAGAGAGAATCAATGAAACTAAAAGTTGGTTCTTTGAAAATATAAAAAATGACAATCCTTTTGCTAGACTGAAAAAAGAGACAAGGTACAAATAACTAAAATCAGAAAGGAAAATGGTGATATCACTACCGAACTTATAGAAACAAAAGTGGTTACAAAAGAAAACAATGAAAAACTGCATGGTAAAAAATTAGGCAATCTAGATGAAATGGAAAATTTTCTAGAAACACAAAAATTGCTTACTCTGTCTCAAGAAGAAATGGAAAATCTCAAGAGACCTCCAACAAATACAGAGATTTGAATTAATAAACAAAAATGTTCCCCAAAAGACTATTCCAGGACCAGATGGCTTCACTGGTGAATTCTAGAAAACATTTAATAAGAATTAACACCAATCCTTCTCAAGCTCTTTCAAATAATTAAAGAGGAGGGAACACTTCCTAATTCATTCTATGAGGTCAACATTTCCCTAATACCAAAGACAGATAATGACATCACTGAAATGAAAATGAGAACATTTCCCTTTTGAATATAGATCAACATCTGTAAGAAAATACTAGTGAACCAACTGCAGCAGCATATTAAAAACATTATATGCCATGAGCAACTGGGATCTTTCTCAGGAATATAAAAGTAGTTCATGATACAAAAATCAATCAATGAAATATACTACATAAATAAAATGAAGAAAGACAACCATGTGATTATTGCAATAGATGAGAAAAAGGCATTTGACAAAAATCAACACTATTTCATGATTAAAATCCTCAGAATCTAAGAATAGAAAGGAACTTCCCAACATGACAAGTGTACCAAAATTGGAAATCAGGCCACTTAAAAGTGATAAACTAGGGAAAAATTAAAAAATCCCTTGAAGACCATTCTGAAATATTGCACTGTATGTGGAAATTGATTAAGAAATGATTTGTTTTTAAATAATAATATTTAATAATTTAATAATAAAATTTAATATATTTTTAAATAAGTACAACCAGTCAACACAGTCAACCAAGTGCACTAGTGTGACAAACACAGGTAAGACTGGGAAGTTGAAGTCAAAGAAATGTTCCCTTCTCTGAGCATGCATTAATTTTTAGCTCAAATTTTCATCAGATTGTATAGATTAATTTGGGAGTATTATTTCTTTCTGTATATACAAGAATTGTGATAAATGGGTATGTCTACATTTATTTTTTATCATGATAATATATTTCTTTATATTTCAGGAGATCACTGTCTCTTGAGTTTGGACTTCCTCATTGAATATATGCATTTTAGTCCTGTGGTTAATAAATAGTACAGGCCTTTGTTTTACCATTTACTAGCTTGATGATCTTGCCAATAAGCTCCACTTCTGAGATATTAATTTAAATTTACAGAATAATAAAAATATTGCAATTACATGGATGAGCTCAATAACTAGTGGGCTAATTAGACAACTTTCTGTGGGATTTTCAATATAGGATGAATAAGTATCACTACCATCAATTAGGAATAAGTACTGGAAGGAGTAGCATGATGTCTAATCATGATTCCACAAGAAATTCTTAAAATAATTGGGTCTTTAACCATTTCAATTTAATAAATTTTACTTTTAGATTTTGAATATATTCTAAATATTACCTGTAAATTGAAGCTCTCAGTCCACTTTCTAAGGAAAGTGAAATCTGGTAGCTGAACTGTATTTCATTGGTTTAAGGCATAGGTAATAATCATTCTCGAATACCTTGGATATAATTGAAAAATTATTTTTTTTAAAAGTGACCTACTAGCTTGTACATAGGAGTGTGCCAGATATGAATTGTTCTAAATTAAAAATGAAATATTGGGAGGCCTGAAGAAAAGCTGGAGAGGTGATAGGAACCAGGAATCAAGAAGGTTATGTAGAAATCAAGAGGGTGAGGGAAGGATTGAGGAAGAAAGACAGGAGATTTAGCATCTCAGAGTCTGATTGAAGATATCGTATAAAAGAAGCGTGAGTAATGTGGACATTTCAAGTGAAATGCTGTTCTTCGTGTGATGTAAACTCACCCTTTTTGCCTCTAAAAATTTCAGTAAGGCTACATCACTTACAAATACACATATGATGGAGACAAGATACTTTACCTTACTTCTGCCTCAATGTGCTTATCTGTGCACTATACTGAACTCATACTTTGTCACAAATGAGATAGTATTAGTTAAGTGTTTAGTTAATATCTGGTAAGTAATAAAATCTTAAAAAAAACATTGCTATATGTATTATTGTTAAACTGATAAAGAAAATATGCAATCACTATTTAGACTGCTAAAATAAAGGTAAAGGAATATAGTTTTCATATACAGAAAATCAGTTTCAGCATAACTATTACAATATGTTGAATAAATATTTTCAATGTTTTAATGTTATGTCAATTATAAACTCATTACATGCCATATCTCTTTATGCTCCTAGGGGTTAATTCAGAAGTTTGCTCATTCTTTCCTATTTTGTTTCTTCTGCCCCACTTTCAAAAGCTCTCATATTTTTATCCCATCTACAATTCACATACCTGGTATCAAATACACACATGCAATAGTTCTGTATTTATAACTATAAAGAAAATAAGGAATATTATTAAATATAAACTTTTATGCATATCATGCAAATATGACATTTTCCTAATTATAAAATTACATCAGTAATAAAAAAATGAATATAAAGAAGTTAAAAATAACCACATGCCAGATTTTCAAATGTTTAATTTTTTGGTTTATATCTTTTTGTTACAGTAAGAGGATATCATGTGTGCAACTTTAAACTGAGGGGGTCAATGAAAGTAAATGATATAGTGAAGGAAAGAATTCCAAGAGAAATACATGTAATATGTAGCAAATCTTGTTATATGGACCCTGGGATTGTAAGCCATAGAATTTTCCCTAAATATAAAAGGACTTATACAGGGAGATAACATGGAAATGAATTCTAAGAAATACAACTGCTCAGGGAATCTAAAATCATTTTTAAATATCTTCTTCACTATATTTTTCTTTCTATGTCTGCTTCATTATACTTTATCTCTAGAGATGGCCTTCTTTTCAGAGTTTTTGATTTATTGTCCCCTATCCCTCAAATATGCCTTACATTTTTACAGCTACAAGTGTCCATAAAGCTTTCTTTTTGTTTTTGAATTTCTTATTTGAAATTTGATGCTTATAATCCAAATGAAACAGTTTGAAAACAATATCCACTCACTATTCAAGCAAGTATGGTCATGGAATATAATCAATTAATAAAACAAGGCCACTCGGGACATCATTTTGGTGGCCATGTGTGTGGGAGTATTAGGGAAGGGCTTTTAGAAATCTATGAAAAAATATATTGGGGAAGGGAACGATGATGATTTCTACACTAAAGGTATTTACTTCTGTGATTATATGATAAAAGTTGTGGTGAAATAATTTTCTAAATCACAAAATATTAAACAAATATTTATTGTCTTTGTTATTAAGTTCAGTTTTAAACAAAGTTTCATTTCGTCGCATAACTTTACCACATATTAGGAATGGTATGCACTATAAATATAAATGATTTTGGCAAGGAGAATTAGTGTAAAGCAAAACATTTATTCATTCATCAAATATTTATTGGATGCCCCCATGTCACCTCATTCTCCTAGGTGCCTGGGATAAAGCAGGAAAATACAGACAAATATCCTAATTCATATTGTGGGAGAGATGCTACACAGAGGATAAGTGAAATTTGAGGAGGGTTGGGGGAAGCAAGATAATGGGAAGAGAGGAAGTGATACATGCAGTTTTCTGGAGATATTATGTTTCATTTAGAAATAAAATCAATTAAAAAGCCTCCTGAGTCAGGAATGCACTTGATATGTTCCACGAGCAGCAGGGAGGCCAGTGTGATTGAAGATGAGTGAATGAGGAAAAGTGCGGGGTGATATCTGAGAGCTATTGTCAGAGTCCACACCCTTGTGGATCTTTATAATCATTTTATATTTTAGTCAGCATGAGATGGGAAGTTATGGTAGGATTTGAACCCTGGTGTTTTATGTCTGACTTCCAGTTTGTAAAGATTACTCTGGTTGATGTGTGTGGATGTCTGTGTGTGTGTAATCTAAAATGTTGATCCATTATAATAAGTAAAGAACATAGTGTTAAGAGAAGCACACACAAAAAATAATTGCTATGTAGAAAATCTGTTTCATAGGCTCTATGTAATATAACAAAAATGTATACAACCCCATATAAGTCCCTAATATGTTGCTCATTTCAGAAGACAATTCATACTAGAAATTCAAATTATTTTCTTTTGTCCCATTGTGATACAGTAGAGAAGATCTCAACTTTAAGGTTACAAAAACTAAAAGGATATGAACACACTGTTAGATCCCAGAAGAAGAAACTAATGTGTAGAAGGAGTTTCTGACCCAGGGGCCCCGCAGTTTATCTCACAGAAAACAGGTGCCCCATAAACTAAAGAATGAAGGCTGTTCAAGGCTGTTCAAGGCTGTTCCAGCCACAGTGGCACCTCAAAGGCAGGGAAGGCAAGGTCAGATATGTCCATAAGATAAACCAAAAAGGCCTGCTCTCCCTAGTTAGATAACACAGCTCTTTTCCCAAAAAGAATACTGTCTTAGAACACTAGCAACTAATCAGCCCAAAACTTGATAAGCACTTACCCAATTGAGGCACAGAACACCATAGCAGGCACCCTTCCCAATGTGGGTTCCTTTTTTCTTTAAAAAATGCTGCTCTCAGATAGAGAGCTGGAGCCATTATCTTTCTTGCTTTTTGCTGGTTCCCACCTGCTTTCTTCCTCTAATAAATCCTAAACTTTATACTTAAACTTTGACTCACTGCATTGTGTGGATTCCTGAATGACTCCGACCTAACATTTGGTGCTGAAAGCCCATGATGGAGGTTCGACTGAGGCTTGAGTCTCTGACCCCTTAGAGGCAATGGGACAGCCTCTCAGTCAACCCCATTCAGAGGACTGACTGAGGTTTGAGTTTCTCGGCCCCTCTGGGCAATGGGGCAGCCTTCCAGTCCACTCATTTCCCAACCTACAGTCATTCAGGTTTCCATGCATTTAGTGGCTTGAGTCCATCAACTCAGACCACCTTGATATGATGCCAGCTGACCCACACAGCTCTCAACTATCTACATCTTATTCAGCCCTAGGTAGGTAAGTGATCTCTTTCTGCCCAGATCCCCCCTTGGGAGTTTTGTTCAGTGTCCCATGGACACCCTGGCCCACCTCTGTGTGGTGCCTCAGTCTGCTTTAATGTGGCACCCAGCTTTGTAAGCCTAGGAAAACCTGAGCACTCAGTCAAAACTCTCTGACATTCCGTGAGCATCTATCCCCATCGCAACAGTCAAAGTAATATGGGGGATGTCTTGGGCAAAAGACTGCATTCATTTCCTGACCCCCAACAACAAACTGGGGACACCTGCTTTGTTGTTGTGATGGGTCATGTGGATCTGGGCCATTAGTCTCACTTGAGCAACATTTTGGGTGGCCTCTGTAAGCCTCTAAAGGAGCAGGGGGACTGTGAGCATCCCATGGGTGATCTCCATAAGCCTCTGATGTGCAAAGTTCCCTACAGGGAGACTGTAAACCTCTAAAGGAGTAGGGGATCCATGGGCTTCTCATGGGTGATCTCCATAAGCCTCTGATGAGCATAGCCCCAATTCATGTCAGCCTCATCCAGGGAGACTGTAAGCCTCTAAAGGAGTGGGGGACTGTGAGCATCTCACGAGGGATCTCCGTAAGCCTCTGATGAGCAAAGTTCCCCAACAAGCCACAAACTTTTAAGTTCAAGGAGACCGTAAGCCTCTAAAGGAGCAGGAGGGCCGTGAGTCTCTCATGGGTGATCTCCATAAGCCTCTGACTAGCAAAGTTCCCTAACAAACCACAAGCCTCTCAAATTTCTTAAATAATCATGGGTAATATACAGTCACTTTTCAATAGCTCCAAAACTGAATATCCTCTTAAATCTAACCCCCTCAGATGTTTACTCTACAATCTCAATAAACTACAATTAAAAGGAGAGGTAAAAGCAAAAAAAAAAAAAAAAAATTCACTTCTGTAACACAATTTGGCCGCAATATCCTTTAGAACAATAAAAATGTTAGCCAGACAACGGCACTATCAATTGGCAAATTCTCGCTGAACTTAATAATTTTATTTAGCACAATGGCAAATGGTCTAAAGCCCCTTATTTTCAAGCTTTCTAAATTGTTCAGTCCCGGCTACCTTTGCACCACTCTGGTGCCTCCTACCAAATTCTCTTCCTTCACACACACAAAAAAAACCTTCTAAGTCTTCCGATTTCCTTTCTACAAAAGTTAACCCTGAAAAGGCTTTAAACGGCTTCCGCTTCTTTAACCCTGCAAATCATCCCCCTCATAACTATACTCCCCCTCCCAATTCCTATCCAACCCCTTCCACTCCCCTTCCCTCACCCTTAACCCCTTCCTCTCTCCTCCCCTCATCCTAACCCCTTCCCCTCCCTTCTCATCCCATCACCGCCCCCTCCTCACCTCATCCCACCCCTGCATGCAGTCTGCTCACTGTCTGTGTGCCCCTCCCCCATCTCCCACTACAGCCCTCCTCTCCCGGGCAGGGGGGTACAGAGCAAGCCTGGAGTGCACGTGCCTGGTGCAACCGGAAGATAAATAAGGCAAAAACTCCTCAAGTTACTATCTCCTGCTGTTTTACTATCAACCACTTCATTTCCCAAACCTACCCCCATCCCTAACAATGTTTAGCATCTAATTTACAAACACTAAATTTACATCCCAGTAAGCTGCTTCAATATATAAATAAACTCCCACTAGGCAGTCCCTCCAAAACCTTATCGCAAAAAATAGTCACTCTCCTTAACTACCTCCAACAAAAAGGATATAAAGTCTCCAAAAATAAAAAACAATTTTCCAAGCCACAAGTCACTTACTTAGAATTTTCTCTCCTCTAATTAAAAACAAACAAACAAACTTATTTCCCTATTTAATGCAAAATCAGGTGAGCCTAACTATTTAAAACAGTGTTTTCAAATGCTCTGATCCATGTTTCATCAGTTGTGGAGCTCCCCTGGAGCCCTCAGCTCTGTGCCTACCAACTGCCCAGAAATTTTTCCTAGAGTACTGGGACTGGGAAGTCCAAGTGGAAGCCCCTGCTGCAAACAAACACTGAACGCATCTGAGTTAAGGTAGCTTTGCAATCGAGATTTTTCCTGTGCTGGGTAAGTGTGTAATTTTCTGTTTATCATGTTCACTTTGCTTTCTTTTATTTCAATTACTCTATTTTGTAGTAAGGCTAATTAAATTAATCCAAGGGTCATGCATACAAAATCAGTGGTTTTAAGCCCCACTATCCATACCCTTAAATTTGTAGTTCTCCTTTTAAATTTTATGCAGCTTGCACAGTTTGTATTTGTATAAAAAACCAGTTACATTTAAAAGCTCCTACTATGTTCTATCTTTTTAATGCTATTTCTCAGCCATGGGAAACTCTCAAAGTGTGCTGGCTACATGTCCCTTAAAAACTACTGCAACTCTGTGTGGCCACAATATAAATTAAAGGCAAAATGACCAAAAAATGGGACACTAACCTTCAAGTAATTATCCAATTAAAAATGTATTACAAAAACAAAAATTATAAAATTTAATTAAAATAACAGATGAACTATAGCTGCAGTCAGCTGGCCTTTATGTGTAATATGGCTAGCCTTAGTAAACTATTTCATGAAAGAAAAATCTGTTAGTTAAAGGAAAAGTTATAATTAAAAAAATACGTAAACTTCCACCTCTGCTTTAATATCAAGCCTTCCAAAGCAATTAAATAAAACAAATAATAATGTAAATGTGCTAGCCTATCAATTTTTAAAATTATGAAGTCAAAATGACCTAGTGAAAAGGATCCTTGCAAAAACCTAAAATTGCTGGAAGGACATCAAAAGTAACTAATACAATTTAAAAATCAGCAAAAGTGCAAATTGTCAAACCAGAGTCATAAAATAATATCTCTACTGAGGAATCTAATAATAAAAACCTTAACTCCCTCTCTCTAAAGAGATCAAACAGCTAAGAAGCCTTATTATTCTCATATGCCAACTAATGATTTATGTTCCGATAGTAAAAAACCAGTTATTCCTTCTAATATAAAAGCATATTTAACAAAATTTCACCCTAAAACACTGAAATACAATTTCTAAATAATAAAAAGTAAGAAGTCTTAATGTAATAACTAGGACAAATAATTCATATCTTCCAAGTCCTGTATTAAAAGTTTGTACTTCAACAGAAGCTCAACAGTTAAAAGCCGTAAAAAAAAAAAAGCCAAAAAATTGTTGTTTATTACTGTTTCAAAATGCATTAACTAAAATGTTTTAAATATTTAGCATCATTCTAACAAGTTTACTTTTGGTGGTAATAGCATGTTGTATAGAAAATATAAACAATGTTTTTCTAATTAAGAGGAAAAGAAAATGGCTTTGTCCTAAATGACTCATTGTTTAGGAATGTGGGAGAAAGCCTGGATAGATACAAAAAGTTGCAAAAGGTTTGTAAAGTAGAAAATTTATTTCTGTAGTCAAGGTGAAAAGATAGATACAGAAGGCTGTAAAGAGTTTTTGAAAACAATTATTTCTGTGGTCAGAGTTAAAAAATGGTAAAAACTAGTAATTACATTGCTTAAAAAAAAAGCCTCACAACTTAAAGAAAAACGTGGTTTTATAAAACAAAATAGCATTGAATATTTTGGCCACCACCCAAAGCAGTAATTAATATTCAGTGTTGTAATTATGTGCCTAATAATTCACAAAATGTAGACATTGCTCACCATACTGCAAGCTCCTCACATTACATTCTTCTGTTGCTTTTATTAAGAAAAAAGTTTCCTTAAATTATTGAGGTGTTATTTCTTAATAAAAGGTTGTAGAAGTGTTTTTCTAAGTAATCAGTGTTGGATGCAAAAAGTCTATATTATCAAAATAACTTCTTGCACTTCATGTTAACATTATTATGTCCTTAATTGCTTATTTAAATTCTTGTACTAGGCACTCTTTACCTTTAAATTATTTTCTGTCCCTATACTCTTATTTAAATGGGAGTTTACTTAATAAAACCCAAACTGGCTGAATGATGACCTGATAAGGCTCAGGCCTTTTCTAATAGAAACCATAGGTTTAAAGTATAGCAAACAAACCTGTAGCACTAACACAAAGTCCCTTTAACAGCCTTGTTTAGCCAGTAAATAAAACTATGTTTACTCATTTTATATTAAATAAAACTTTGTAAATGTATAAAAATATTATTTGTTTTCTAAGCTATCCATGCCTCAAATAAATGTATCCATCAATTACTTAGTAATCACTGTAGTAAACCTGGAGTATATAGAAAAAATTTAATATCTTCACTTCAACTTGTCATCAAACCTCAAATATTTAACGGTATTAAGTTAGCACACTACATTAAAAATAATAATAATAATAATAACAGAATACTTTCCCAAGTAATTAATTAAATTAAAAAAAAACTCCTCCTTACAATCACAAAGCAAAAGCTTTAACCCATATCCTCCTAATACGTCCCAAACCTACCAAGGAAGTTGCCTTAAAGCACATAAAAAGGTGGGCATAAAAGGCAGCCATAAATGACAAATAACAAAACGCTCTCAAATACTCTAATTTAATAGTTGTTATACAAAATCATAAAGCTTATTCGTAACTGCACCCTTGTTCAGTAATATAGTAATCAACATATTCATAGAGCCAATATACTATAAAAATTTAACAAAACTAAGAAAACCAAAATACTTTCATGAATTTCAAAATTCATGCAAAGTTAAATCACTGTGTGCATTTTTTTAAAAGAAACAATGTAACACCTATAAATTCCATTAATCCTTGCCAAAAATAGTTTATTACTATTTCAAGATGCATTAACTAAAGTGTTTTAATTATTTAGCAATATTCTAACAAGTTTAAACCTATATTTTTTTTAGTAAAATGTTATAAAATGTTTTCCTGAATAATCAATGTAAAAGGCAAAAAGTCTGTTCTATCAAAAAAACCTATTGCACTCTATGTTAACTTTATCATGTCCTTGGTTGTTTAAAAGTATTCTCTTCTCACTTTTAAAAAAGCTAAGTCTTTTCCTTAACTTTAATTAAAAAAAATACTGCTTCAAACTTAATAACTTTTAACATTTTACTTTCTCAAGGTCAAACCTTAAAAAATATCTTTTTATTCCCAACAGTTACAAAGAATTTGTTCTTTCACCTTGGAAAAAAAATATAAAGAAACTACTAAAAATGATTAAATTCATGTAATATGTTGTAAGTTGCAGAAAAACTGTTTAGACAATGTTATAAAAATTAAAAACTTCCAACCTTCTTTTGGTTACTGATGTGCATAACATCAAACAACAATGTAGTACTGCTAGTTATAATTTCAGTTATTTTTAAAGAGTTATCTGTCACAAAAACAGCCAAATTTCCTTGTAAGTTACATTGTTTTACTCTAATAATTTTCTATAAGTGCTTGCAGTTAGCTACAAATGAAAGCTTCATCTTCAACAACAGCAAAGAAACACTTTTAAAAAGAAGCAAGGCAAGTATATAAATTATGTTCTACCTATTATCTAACATAATCCTAGTAAAAATGTAAAGAAAAACCAGACTTCTCTGTTAATTGAAGAGCTTGCATGTTTAAACTAAGCTCCTAGTACTGTGCCTGCATGCTCTCTCCCCATCAGAGTTATTGGTAAGACCCATTTCTGTGGTCCCTAAAGCTATGAAGGTGTCAACACATCACATGGACATGCTCCAGAAGTAGATAGGAACATGCTGTTACTGCAAAAACCTTTTACTACAGACATCTTTGCCTCTGCCTACCAGGAAAGACTCAATCACTTTGGCTTTTCAGCAGACACTGCCTCCAGACTGGCTCTGCTGCATAGCATCAGAGGGCACTAAAGCAAGCCCTAAAGCCCACTGTTCTGTTTCCCAGAAGATCAACAATGCTGCACTACAACTATACAAAGAACATACCTCCTGGAGCTGTAACTGCCAGTGCAATGTGATTGAAACCTAAAAACATAATTAACACTAAAGCCTGCTCCCATGAGGGGACAGCATGTATGGTATCATAAACTTAACACCCAATGCGGCTCAGAAAAAAAACTTAAGCATTCATTAGCATTAAGTGCTACACATATATACCAAATAAATATAACAATGTCTCTTCAATATTAAATCATATGCAAAAGAATAATAATCATATTATTTCAACCAAACTTCTAATCAAAAGAAGGTTAGAAGTTTTTAATTTTAATAACATTGTCTAAACATCTTTTCTGCAACTTATAACATATTACATGAATTATAGTAAACTAAATGCATTTTCTAAGTGGTTAATAAATTTACTATAAAATAGAAAATAGCCCTTATTACCATAATCTTTATTCTGCTTGTCATTTGCTTATCTTGTTGCCTATATTATATCTGAATTTATGTCCAAAACATCTTCCAAATTAATATAAAAACCTCTTCACCCTTACTCAGCAAAAAGCAGTTACAAGAAAAAAACCTCCACCCACTTTCCCTTTTATAGAAGATGCTCACAAGATACCATTTCTTGAAAATAAAGAAAAATATCTCATTAAAAATTTTGATAGCTAAATAAATACAAAATATTCAATATAATTCTGTAGCTAGAAAATGGTTACTATAGACCTCAATAGCCAATAAAGAAAAAGAAAAAAACTGTTTATTAAAATTACTTCATTCAAGCAGCTTTAAGTTATTCTGACCAGTTATTCTAACCATGAAAAGCCCTTGTTAACATAACTTTGCTATTGCTCTAATCTCAACAACAAAAATTTATTCTCTACTCCCCAAAACTTTCCCAACATTGCCTGTGGTAAAATATGAGGAATGTCACCATATAGTCTCATAATCAAAACCTTAAAAAGCAAGCCTAAATAAGAAAAAAAAAATCTAAAAATAACAAGAAAATGCTAACCAAACAGCTTTCTCTCTTCTACCTGGTTAAAAGACTTTCTATCAAATTTTCTTTCATTCTTCTCCACATTTCTACAAACTATTCTACTCCCCCTTATTAGGCCATTAATTATCCTTGTATTAATTTTCCTTTTTGCTCCTTGCCTCTTACAATGCCTAATTAAATTTTTCAGTAGAGCAATAGCAGCCACGACTTACCAGTGGAATTCCAAGGGCATGCTCCTGCTACAAAAAAAATTTGAAAATCTGCTCCTGCCAAAACAAAAGCCTCACTACCAGCTGGTTCCAGCAGAAGCTATCCAAACATCAATTTAATAATGCTAAGGCTTAGTTTGAAGCAACTATCCCCAACTACACCCCCACCAAGACAGAAGCAACCAAAGAAAAGAATGACGCCCCAGCTCCCTGCAAAAGTTGCCTTGAGCTAAGTTAAAGCCTTAACCATAATATGGCCCAGACTTTCACCAATTTTATTAAAAGCAAAAGTCAGGAATGTTAGATTCCAGAAGAAGAAACTAACGTGTAGAAGGAGTTTCTGACCCAGGGGCCCCACAGTTTATCTCACAGAAAATAGGTGCCCCATAAACTAAAGAATGAAGGCTGCTCAAGGCTGTTCCAGCCACAGTGGCACCTCAAAGGCAGGGTAAGGCAAGGTCAGATATGCCCATAAGATGAACAACCAAAAAGCCCTGCTCTCCCTAGTTAGATAACGCAGCTGCTTTCCTAAAAAGAATACTGTCTCAGAACCCCAGCAACCAATCAGCCCAAAACTTGATAAGCACTTACCCAATCGAGGCACAGAACACCATAGCAGGCACCCTTCCCAATGTGGGTTCCTTTTTTCATCAAAAAATGCTGCTCTCAGATAGAGAGCTGGAGCCATTATCTTTCTTGCTTTCTTTTTGCTGGTTCCCACCTGCTTTCTTCCTCTAATAAATCCTAAACTTTATACTTAAACTTTGACTTGCTGCATTGTATGGATTCCTGAATGACTCCGACCTAACACACACCAAGTCCCCAAAGAATAGGTGCAGAATTTCTTAAAAAAAATACTCATTACACAGTAATTGAAAAATCAAATGCCATATCATACCATCATACACCCAGTGTCACATGATTTATACATTTGTCTCATTTACCTCAATAATCATGTTTTCTTATATTTTCTTAATACTTATGAAAAAGATCAGTGTTAATGGTTTATCTGTATCTATTAATGATGCCTCTTCTTGGCAGTCATTGTCCACTTAATGAATTCCCCTGAGCCAAAAAGAGAGATACAAATAGAATAAGTCCAATTCCATTTGTATGAGATACAGAGAGGAACACTCCTTAAGTTATATTTCTAAAGCAACATTTCTAGGCTCCATCTAAAGCCTAAGGAAAATATCACTTTTATTTCATCATGATTATCAGAGGATTACAATATTTTTTAAAATGTCTGAATGAATGAAAAGAAAATGCTTTAATCAGTTTTTGTGTATTATATGAAAAAGGACAAAAGGAAGAGTGCCTTGCTAGACAACCCAGGTACTGCGATAGTACATGGAGCTAAGGTGAGAGAGAAAGAAAGCAGGAATGAGCTATACCATATTAAAATATCCCAACAATTTTATATGGGATGCAGAATAGTATGGGTCAAATGTGACTAGTCTAGAAGCAAGGCAAACTATAGGCCCTGAAAGCTAATACAAAGTTAACTCACCATACTTGTTTTGAGAAGACAAAGGGAACTAATTATTAACTCATTTTACCAGCTTTGGAATTATATGAATATTTAGGCAAACAGACAGTAGAAATTCAGACTAAAGCATCAAGAAGAACAAGGAAGTAAGTAAATGTTTTATTCTTCAATATGCTTATGTTGTTGCATTTTCTTTGAACATGATAAAATATTATTTGCACATATGTTGTGTACTTACAGCCCTTTTGATATTTATAAATGAATAATTGCTATTGCCAAGATTACTACCCAGGTACTATGTAAGTACATGGAGCTTAGGTGAGAGAGGAAAAGCAGGAATCCCAAAGCAGGAGCACAGCAGTAAGTCTCGAATTGTTCATTTAATTTTTCTAAATTTAAGTACTATGCTGTGATGGAAATAGGATTATGAAAAAGGCAACCCTATATGAAAGATTATTTGCTTCACAGAAAATTGTTATTGTTTTATTAGAGAAGTTGTAGCTTTACACAAAAATCATGAATAAAATTCAGAGTTCCCAATATGAACCTATTATCGACACCTTGCATTATTGTGGTACTTGTAACAATTCATGAAAGGATATTTTTATAATTCTGTTATTAACTATAGTCCATCATTTAGGGTTCACTGTGAACATTTAAAAAATATTCCAGTGAAATATAAACAACTTAAATTCCCCTTTTAGCCACATTGACATATATAATTCAGTGCTACCCAAATAGAAACTCTGTAGAATTAAAGCATTAATTCCTCATTTCCTATCCCTACCCAGTTCCCTGGTAATCTATATTACAGATTCTGACTCTATGAATTTGCTTATTCTAATTATTTCATATCAGTTAGGCCACACTAGATGTTCTTTTGACCATCAACTTGTTCAGTTATGATAACAATATTTAAAAAAATCTACTTGTCCATTTTATAAATTAAAACTTTCCTAGACAATGATTTGCCTTGAAACAGGAAATTTCCCTTTCTTGTCCTTCTGGTCTTTTATCGGAAAAGAAGAAAAATATACTCTGTGTGTGTGTGTGTGTGTGTGTGTGTGTGTGTGTGTGATAGTATCAACCTAACCCTTAAGTAATTTAGGAAAGAATGACAAAGCAACATTCTCACAGATAAACATGTGCATTCTAAAGTGTTATGATTACTAGATGACAACTTGCTTAACCTTGTGCAAGTGTCCCAAACTACCTGGTCTGAGTTTCCCCAATATAAAGTTTGGAATTAGGACTAAATAATATCTGTAGGCCTTTCAAACACTGTATTTAGATTATGCTAGAATCCTGGCTCTCTTTTACAATATTGAGAAATGGAAAAAAAATCTCAATTGGCACATTTTCATATGTTTTATAAAAGAACCTCAATATTTTAAGAATAATTAGATGCTTAATTTTAAATAAGTATCAGAAGAAATAGCTTTTGTTTAAATGTTAGTAACAGAATTTTTAATCCATGGTCTGTGATAGAATATTTTTAAAGAGGAGACATCAATATTTATCTTCATGATTTTTTTTTGTTGTTTGTTAATGGCAGGTAAAGGGGAAATTAGAGTGGATTGCTGAAAAAAAACATGTTTGATTTCTCAGATTAAACATCACGGATATGTAAACAACAATTTCATATTCTTGTTTTAACATGTTTATGTTCAATAGGTCTACAGGGAGAAAAAATATACATCTATATGCATGTATATATCCGCAATGAAAAACCACACAGCACCCAGGGAATTCATTCTTCTAGGGCTGTCAGATGACCCTGAGCTTCAGGTTGTGATTTTTCTCTTTCTAATGATCATGTATATATTAAGCATCACTGGAAATTTAACCATCGTCACTCTCACCTTGGTGGACTCTCATCTACAGATCCCTATGTATTTCTTCCTCAGGAACTTCTCTGTATTAGAAATATCTTTTACAACTGTCTGTATCCCTAGATTCCTCAGCACAATTGTCACCAGAGACAAAACTATTTCATACAATAATTGCACAGCTCAGTTGTTTTTCTTCATCTTCATAGGTGTAACTGAATTCTACCTTCTAACTGCCATGTCCTATGATCGCTATGTAGCCATCTGCAAACCCCTGCATTACACAACCATCATGAGCAAGAGAGTCTGCACGCTGCTTGTATTTTGTGCTTGGTTGGCAGGATTTTTAAATATTTTCCCACTAGTTATTCTATTCCTCCAGTTGGATTACTGTGGCTCCAATGTCATCGATCACTTTGCTTGTGACTATTTCCCTCTCTTGCAATTATCCTGTTCAGACACTTGGCTCCTAGAAGTGATTGGTTTTTACTCTGCAATAGTGATTCTACTTTTCACTTTGGCATTAATTATTCTCTCTTACATGTTCATCATTAAGACAATCCTTAAACTCCCTTCTGCCAGTCAGAAGCAAAAGGCATTTTCCACTTGTTCCTCTCACATGATTGTCATCTCCATTTCTTATGGAAGCTGCATATTCATGTATGTTAACCCTTCAGCCAAAGAAAGGGCATCACTGATCAAAGGAGTAGCTGTTCTCAATACTTCTGTTGCTCCTATGATGAATCCATTTATATACACTCTGAGGAACCAGCAAGTGAAGCAAGCCTTTAAGGACACATTCCAAAAGGTTATGTTTTTCTCAGCAAAATCAAAGTGTTAGTAGTATTAAATGAATAAAGTTCTTGTTAATGCCTTCTCTTATGTATATCCTCTCAAAACTCTGTTTACTTCACTGCAATTATGTTTTTTTCATTCCTTTTTCCATTTCCAGATTAAAATTTCCCCCATATTGCACTGAATAAATTTGATTAAGCTGAATATTGCTTCTGAATTTTATGCACATTCAAACAGTTTATTCAAATGTATTTGAATGAAATAACCACATCTGGGTTAATAATTAAGGGCTTGAGCAGAAGTGGTTTGTTTTGTAAGCAACATGGATAATTTAGTTTGATAGAAAGAGTGTCAGGATAAATATGGACTTCTGAGCCATAATTTTCACCCTTACCAGGTAATAGAAATGAATGTCATTAAGAAATTTTCATTCCACTTGGCATTTCTATGAAGTAAAAAAATCACAATAGCAAGTGGGTAGAATAAAATGTAAATACATAAATGTTTTTAAAAGTTTAGAAAGTAATATATATATATTCAGATTTCAAAAATATTTAAAATAATAATGATAATAAGGATAAGGAGGAAGAAAAGGAAAAGAAGGAGAGAAAAACAAATAATCTTTTCTCAGCAATAACTGTGTTCTAAACCTGTAGCTATTTTCTATGTATTGGACATTTAACCCTCCAACAACTTTCCAAGGTTCCTAAAATTATTATTCTCATTAATCAGTGATATTTTTCAATAGGTTGATTAAATGCTTCCAAAAACTTAAAAAATAGATGGAAAGAAGATGACATAAAATAAATAAAGTAAAATGCATGAAACGTTCATGACCTGGTGAAAGTTCAATTTTCTGGAAAACTGAGTTTTAATCTGAAGGTCTAGAAATTACTTTTGGGTTTATGGGGTTCAGGAAACAAAAGAACATATGCTGATAATATTCTACAGAAGATCTACCTTGAATTAAACAACTCATATGCAATATTCTTACAATATCCCTTTGAATGTGAATATTATTATACCTAATTTACATGTGAAGAAACAGTGAAGTAAAACTTGAGCGTTTTCAAAGTCATAGAGACCGTAGTTTTCAAAACTGGGATTTAAATTTATTTTTCTCTGACCTAAAATTTCAGACACATGGAATTACAATCCTCTGACTTTTATTTGTCATAATTTATGCATAGAAGTTCAAGTTAAAATTGCAATTGCTAAAAGGTTTTCAAATGTATGCTTAATTCATGCAGGCTATAGTTAATTATCTTAGACTGGTGTTGGCAATATCATGATGAAGAAAGATGATTTTTTCCCAAATTATCTTAAATTATAGAGGAAAGAGGAAAGATATAATCAAAATTTAATTTGATAGATGCACCAATTTGGATTTAAAGATCCCATAGGACAAGTAATACTATTATTGATCAAAATAGAATGCCAGTTCCTTTAGCATGGTTAATGTCAAATTCACAATAATTGCTAAATGTGCATTCCTTTTAACTCTAAATTCACAAGCATATGATAAACTTTGTCTTCTTTGGTTGTCATTGTAGTTTTCACTTTCATTACCCTTCCTTGCTATTGTTTTGAGTGTTATTGAGAACACATTATATCTTGAGTAAAAAGGGGGAACTGGTAACAGGGTTATGTTGGTCTCCAAGCAGATAAAACTCTTTACATTCAGGCTCTCTCTTGTTCCCACCCTTTACTGTGAATGATGAATTTATCTTTATTCAGTTTAAACTGTATTACCCCAAACTATTATTCTCACAGTTCTATTTGAAAGAAGTCATATCAAAGACTGCGCTCTAGATTTCTAGGAGATGCCAGACTATTTCAAGTGCTTCTCATTTCAATCTAGGAACCATATGGACATATTTCAGAAAATAAATCCATGCATAAAACAAACAAACAAAAAGTAACAATTAGTACATATTGAATACTATGAGTTATTTTACTGTAATTAGTAAAATAAATGATTATACATACAATGCTTCTCCAAACTCAATGACCATATATGGGAAGAATAGTTTCCTATAAGCAGAATAAGAACCTTCCAGATATAAATTCTTCCTAATTTTTTCATGCTCATGAAAATTCTTTGACTTATTTCTAAAAATGTTTTTAAAATATCAGCAAGGAAGCAGATATGTACTTGCCTTTTGGGAAAATAGAATATACCACTTCCATCCTATGCGATTTTAGGAAACAGAAACAAAGGTAGATGTTTATATACAGAATTATTTTTATATAAAAGATATTCCAAGTATTATATCACTATAAACTACAGGGTCGTACACAACATTTTCTGTAATCCTGGAAGTATTCCTGATGGAAATAATAAATAGAATTTAATACAATTTTCTTGACAAAGAAAATCAAGACTACAAAAAGCTGTAAAAATGAGGGATGAAGTGTATGGTGAATCACAGATAAATACATAGAAAGTGTCCAAGTAACTATTACTTCCTTTTTTTGCTTTCCATAGAAGAGCTGATTTTATTGATTCATATTATTATACAAAGAAAATAATGCTATAAAACCAATTCTTACCTTCTATGTTTTATAAACTGTGTTAAACGTTTTACCTATCCCTACGATACCTTAACAACCCTTTAATGAATATTTTTTTCTCCTACTTTTAAAGAATGTGGCATAGAAATATACAGAAAATTAATACCTTACCAATGGCCAATAAACATCACAACAGTGATTCAAATCCAGCCTATGTCCCAGCAAATCAGCTTTGAACCACCTTCCAGGGTGGGATCCTGCAAAATGAAAACATACAAGGGAATATTACTATTCAGAATTAAGTACTGTTTAGATCATTTATTCTTTCACAAAAGTACTGAAATGCTTGACTTGTAGGAATTCCATTGTGTAATAACATAGTCCAGAAAGCATTCAGTGTGCATTTACTCATTTGCAAATAATCATAAATCTCTTGGACAAAAAAGAAAAATCACCTTAGCCAAAGAAACCCAAAATCTCCCAACTTCTTTATTGCCAATCTCAGTTGTAATATATATAGCTGCATGACACCTTCTGTGTCTTTTCTTTTTCTTAGTTTCTTATGGTCTAGACTATAATCTTTGGATTGAGCCCTGTGTTATCCACATCACGGAACTCATCCATATTCATAGAATATGTGGGCCATAATTTGTTACCTCATCACATACATCACTTAGACATTCTTCATTAGTCTGATTTTTGTCATTGTGAACTTTTGTACTCCGAATTAATCAATGCTCTTTGGTTTTTATCATGCCCTACATCTTCTGATGTTAGGTTTACTGTGCCAAAGCTCTCAAGCCCAAAGTCCCTTTTATTGGTCTATCTATATAATTGGATCTTTATTGTATTTTCTGGTGATAATGGATCAAATAAGTGTCTTGGAATGGCATTGTATGCTTATCATTATGGTAGCAATGCAAAATGTATTGAAATTTCATTTTTCTTACTAATATTTACTAATGGACTATAGGCGTTTTATTAAATCAATAAGAACATTTTATTTAGTGTTGCCTACCAAAGGGTGCTTATTTTAGCATAGTAATTAAGTAAAATATTTGTTAAATTAATCAACAATCCTAAATCTACAGTGTCCAAACAGCATGCTATTAGTAAAACGATAGATGCATAGATAAATGAAACTGAAAAAATACCCACATCAATATAGTCAACTGATTTTTGACAAAGTTACAAAGGCAATTTAATGGACATAGAGTGGCCTTTTCCCCAAATGGTGCTGGGACAATTTGACATCCATATTCAAAAAAAAGAGAAAGAAAGAACCACAAATCCTACCTAAGACTTTACACACACACACACACACACACACACACACACACACACACACACACAAAGAATTTTAAATGGAAAACAAACTTCAAGGAAATCTAAAGCTATAGTAATTAAAAAATAAAACATAGGAGAAAATCTTGAGACCTTCAATTTAGTAAAAGGTTTTAGATGACAACAAAAGCATGCTCCATAAAAGAAAATATTGATAATTAGATTTTATCTAAATTAAAAGCCTTTAACCTATGTAAGACATTGCTAAGAGAATAAAATAGCAAGCCAAAAAGCAGAAGAAAACATTTTCAAATCACATATGTATTATAACACGTTTCCAGAAAACATCAAAACCCTCAAAATTCAACAATAAATTTTAAAATGAACACAAACTTTACCAAAGATGAAATGCAGATGTCAAATAAGCATAGGAAAAGATGTTCAACATCATTGCTTATCAGGAAAATTAAAATTAAAACCACAATGGTATGCATATGTGTTAGAATGACAAACATCATGAAAGCTGACAATATCAAATGCTGGAGAGAATGTGGAGCAACAGGAACCTTCTCACATAGTGTCAAGTGAGATGCAAAATAGCCACTGTGGAAAGCAGTTTGAGAGGTTCCCATAGTGTTAAATACACACTTTTGATGGAGCCCAGCAATTCCATTACTAAGTTACACTAATCAAGTGAACTGAAACCTCATGTTTACAAAAAACGTATCTATGCTAATGTGTGTAGCATCTTTATTTATAATCACCAAAATAGAAGACAATTCAGATATTATTTAATAAGTGAGTGAATAAACAAACTGTGGTGGAGCCATATGATGGAATACTACTCAGAAACAGAAAGGTACAAATTATTGATTCACAAATATACATGGGGAAAACACAAATGTGTTTTGCTAAGTGAAAGAAGCCAGATCCAAAGGCTGTGTATTGTACGATTCTATGTGTATGACATTCTGGAATGTCAAAGCCCTAGGAATAGAGAACAGATCCCTTGTAGCCAGTATCGGGAGACCCAGGAAGTGTTGACCATGAAGGGGTAACATGAGGGGCTTTTTTTGTGGTGATGTAAATGTCTTCTGCGGTACTGTGGGGGTAGATACATGGAAATGCATTTCTCAACACCCACAGAACTGCAAACCCCACATTGTGACTTTTACTTAATGTGAATTAAAAGTAATCAACCGAGATGCTGGTGAAACTCAAAATGGAATAACACTACAACAATGATTCTCACTGTTTTACAAATTAATGAGGAAAGCAAAGCTGAATGGAGTGGGTAAGAAAGGTACTGACCCACATGATTTTTGAAAACAGTGTTTTGACTGGATACTCTGAGGCCAAAAGAAAAATGATCAAAACACAATATTTTGGGTGGCAAATTTGTTTCTTCTAAGTATATACATTAGGAGTTCTGAAATTACTCTATCTTTACTCATTTTAGTACTTAAGTTTAATAAGCTTGGTAAAATAAATGAATATATTTTAATAATGAGAACTAGGTTTCCCCAATCAGGGAAAGAAATTAAAAATAAACAAAGGGGAAATACAAGAATGAACTTGAGCTGTAGGATTGGAGATTGGAGTATCATTATCAGCTTATGCTTTTTAAACATATATTCAGCTAGATTGACTAAGAAATGAACAGGGATGTGTGCATACATACTTCTGTGTCCATATAAGATGTCCTATCTCTGCCCACTGGCAGCCCCAAGAAGACCTAGAAAAGAAGAAGAAGAAGAAAAAAGATGGGGACCATGTTTAAACGACTCCGAAGCATTTCAGAAATAGTCTGTAATGGCCAAGGCAGGAAAATTTGAACAGCACAATAAATAATGTAGTATTTGATTATACCCTAGAGAAAATTAATATTAATAAAATTAATGTTAATTAGTGCATCCAGTAACAAATTAATGATTGAATAAATAAATAAAATGTAGAAATTAGAAAATTCTCCTACAAGAAAGACAATTAATAAGTGTAGAACAAACGAGGGAAATAGAAAATAACCATCAGAATATCTTTGTTGTGGGAATGTTCCACTGGAGAATGATCAGATTAGTGGGTGAAGGTTTAAGAAAGATGATAATTTCATAGTATTAAAGCATCTCTCCCAAAATATTTAATAATTTCAGTTTGAAAATCTTCCAACAGTGATACCTGCCAAGCACCTCATAACCAAGTTATCAAAGTTATCATCACCAGGGTATAAGACATATCAACATCATATACTCCTTTATATAATGCAGTGAAAAGTACATACCACCCCCTTAATACTCTTCCCCAAAATGCAAAGCCTCTGTCAAATCATGAGAAAATGTTAGACGAACAAATTGTGCAGCACGCTACAAAATACCCAACCAAATACTCTTCCAAGGTCATGAAAGGCAAGGAATCACATACTGGAGAAATATAAGGAACATGGCATCTAAATACAATGTGGGATTCTGGATTTGATTCTAAAAACTAAAGGACATTAATAGAAAAATTGGGGAAATCCAAATAAAATCTATACTTTAGTTAATAGTCTTCATATTTTGTTAATTTATTAGTTTTGATCAATGTACTATGGTTATATATACAGGGAAGCTGAGTGAAAGGTACTCACCAATTCAATGTTCTATTTTTATAACTCTTGACTGAATCTAAAATTATTGCACGACAAAAGTTTGGAAAAACCTGGTACCTAATTCCATCTTCCTAAGGCAAGAAACCATCCCAGTAGCCATGAGTGTCCCCGTAATAAGCCATACTCTAGGGCTACCTCTTATTGAAAGATGTGTCTATTGACTTCTTATTTATGAAAGAGTATTTAATTTACAGAGACATGATAGTTACTTGATTTTGACAAGCTCACAAGTTTTAAAATGATTTGGGAAGGTATTGTTCAATAATCCTCCATCTTATGTAGATTAAGAATGATTTCTTCAAACGGGCCCCTTAGAAATACTTCCATTTTAGAGCAGACAGTAAGTATACCTCATGAACATTCCATTCAGAATTCATTTTAAAATTCTAGCAGAGCCAGGATTCTAAATCGTATTTTTTTATCCACTAAACTATTCTGCTTTCTTTGTTATAATTAGTTTTCAATATATAATACCATAGAGCAAACTGTATAAGCAATCTTTAAATTCTCAATAACTTATACCCTTCTTTTAATTTTTACATTTTAGTTTCCCAGATGCTGTGACAAATACCATGCAAATGATTCACTCAAACAATGGGAAATTATTGGCTCACAGTTTTGAGGCTAGGAGAAGTCCAAAATCAATGTCACAGAAAAGTGATGCTGTCTCCCAAAAGTGTAACATTCTCGTGCTGGCTGCCAGTGATTCTTGGGGTCCCTTGGCTTGTATTCTTGCCTCACGTCATGCAGCAATGTCCTCTCCTTTCTCTTCTGGTTCTGTTAACTGCTGGCTTCCTGCTTCAGGCTCCTTCTGTTGCTTTCTCTCTATAAAGCCTCTAGTGATAGGATTATGGCCTCTAATGTGATTCATATGGCCACAGGTTAATGAAATCTAACACCTTCAAAGTCCTATTTACAATGGGTTCACAACTGTGAGAACTGGATTAAGATTAGGAACTTTTTTTTTTTTCTGGGATAAATAATTCAATACACTACACCATATATCTATAATCATAGTTTCATGAACTTCCTGTTCTAGTTTGCAAATGCTGCTGGGATGCAAAACACCAGAAATGGATTGGCTTTTATAAAGGCAGTTTATTTGATTACAAAGTTACAGTCTTAAGGCCATAAAGTGTCCAAGGCAAGTCATCAACTATTTGATACCTTCACTGGAGGATGACCAATGGTGTCTGGAAAACCTCTGTTAGCTGGGATGCCACATGGCTGGTGTCTGCTCCAAGTTCTGGTTTCAAAATGGCTTTCTCCAAGGACATTCCTCTCTAGGCCATAGCTCCTCTTCAAAATGTCACTCTTGGTTGCTCTTGAGGCAATTTTCCTCTCTTAGCTTCTCCCGAGCCAAGTGTCCCTCTTGGCTGTAGCAAGTTCCCTCCTTCTGTCTGAGTTTATATAGTGCTCCAGGAAACTCATCAAGGCCCATGCTGAATGGGTGGGACCACACCTCCATGGAAATTATCCAATCAGAGTTATCACCCACAGTTGGGTGAGTCGCATCTCCATGGAAACAACCTAATCCAAACCTTCCAACTTAATCCCCACTAATATGTCTGCCCCACAAGATTGCATCAAAGAACATGGCTTTTTCTGGGGGACATAATATATACAAACTGGTACACTTCCCTTGTCCAACTTTTATTGAATAAGAAATTCTATAAATTCTGAGCATGTCATTAAGAATGTTTGTGGATGTCTAATCTAAGTCAATTGAATCTCCTCCAAAGCATGTAAATAGATAAAAATTCCTGCTTCAGTATTTGGAAAATTTCTATTTCCATCCAGAGAATTAACATTATTTTATTTACATCAGTCAAAGCAGAGATTTGTGAGAAATAGATCAATACTAAGGAGACTTACTTTATAAGACATTGTATCTGTTTGGGGGATGTGGAGTGAGTTGTTATATGGTGCATTGTGGGAACATAGGCTCAGCACAACAGACTTTCAGCAAATGACTGCCTTGTTATTTAGATACAGCACAGAGGATACTAAAATGCAGGGGATGAGATCCCCTATGGCTGGTCTTGGGGGAGGTCACTGCTTTTCAGGGTCGGTGGCTGGCAGTTCTGCACACCCTGCTTCACATTGTGGATGAGAGACATCTGTGCCACCTGGGGATAGGCACTCCCAAGTGGAGGGGCCATGCCACTGACAGAAAAGCACATATGAAGCAACATTTGTGGAGCTCCAGCCCTCAGAAGTAGCTGAGGCTGCTTGTTCCTGGTTTGGGGTTCAAGGAATGATCAGGCCATTCCTTTAGATCAAACCTCTATTCTTGCTATGGAATGGAAACATAATGAAACAACTACACACAGAAAGAGGGGGTAAGTGAGGGCAGGGAGATGGTCTGTTAAGTTGTGACTATAGAAGACATATAATTATATATGAGATGCAGGAAGCAGAAAGGAGTTTTATAAGTATGTTATAGATTAATTTTCCCATCATTTTTTCCATTTGTATTGTTTCTTTTTATAGTTTTAAATATACCCATGTTATTAGTTTTTATTTTTAGTTCTCAATATGTAAAATGATGACTGATACTAAATATCTGAATATTTTACTTCCTTCACATTGCATATCAAATAACAACTTAATAAATCATAACACTTCAATCATTGGGGGAGGGGGATATGGCCCCAGGTGAGAATTTGTAAGTAAATTTAAGTTGAAACACTAATATATGAGTCCATTCTTAAAGTATGTATACAAGATTTAATCACATTTTAAATTAAATTAATGTACTTAATCTTAATTTAAAATATTTGACTACTTCTATTTTGCAAATATTTATATTCCTACAATCCATTATTGAAAATAATGATATAAAAACTGTTCATGTTAAGAATTTTGAACACACAGAAAATGTTATGCTCACTTGAGATATATATTATTGGTTAAAAGTATTGTTATAATGATTTATTTTGAATACCATCATAGAATGATTTGGTCTGTTACAAACTCCCCAAGACTGTTTTGCTTCTTGAAATGGGACTCTCTATACCCATAAAAAGCCTAAGGCTCCTCTCCCCTCAGAACATAAAAATGCAGGAAAAAATTCAGGGTACTGAAGTGCTGTATTAATTGTTGACTAAAGTTTTATTCATCCTACACCTCAATAATTTTGTTTTTAAAAGTATATACATTGGGACAGATGAGTAAGAAAACAAAGATGAAAAATAAATAAATAATAGGAGGGATAAGGTGTATGGGATGTTTTGGGTATTCTTTTTAAAATTTTTACTTTTATTCTTATTTTATTTTTTGGAGTAATGAAAATGTTCAAAAATTGATTGTGGTGATGCATGCACAACTAAATGATTCTGTAAACAATTGATTACACACTTTGGATAATTGTATGGTATGTGAATACATCTCAATAAAATTGCATTAAAAAATGAAAAAAAGAGTAATTAGCAAGAAAAATTGTATACATTAAGCCAACTCTCCACTTGCATTTATTTAAGAACATATTCCCCTAAATGTACAAGTTTAAATAATAATATTCATCTATAGATGATCATTACACAAATACTATTATGACAACATTTTAATTAAAGATGAGCATGTTTATGACATATTCCTCAAGTTCTTACTTTGATCATTGATAAATATGATGAACTTTGACATTAAAATAGCTGTTATGTTTCAACAGTTTTTATGGTATGCACTTTGTTGTACTTAATCTTGTACATTGACTAGCCTTATGTCTCTCAAAGAAACTTTAGAAATAATCTTAAAAGCATTGTTCAGGAACTGTCTAGCATCTTAAAGATATTCAATAATCCCAATTTCAAGTTAATTTGAAGTATGCATGTGTCTTATGGAGCTCCTGGATTAAATAGCAATTAAGTATATCTCAAATAAAGAGTATAAAATGCATATTATGGCTCTTCTTTCAGATCACAGCTGTGATTAAGAAAATGACGTGTGTAGGAAAATTGTTTCCATTGGACATGGAGAAGAAACTCTAATATTTCACAAATAATGTACCTTTTAACACTCTTCCATAAAATGTAAAAAAATATGCAGTTTATCATCATTGTATTCCCAGAACCTAAGTTTAAGCCTAACATGCAATAAACTTCAGCTATAATAATCAAATGAATAAATGGTAGTGCTTCTAATTATGATCAGGTTTTCTGTTGTCAGTGAGTGAAAAGACATAAAATTTTAAAGACAATCCTGACATCTTTTTTGATGTAGTTTCATCTAGACCTTGGTCCTCTCATATAGAATATCACAACAAATTCTTAAAATTTTCCCTAAAAAATCCTTTTGTTCACAGCATAATCTGTTGCATTTTAGTGAGTGCCAAGCTCTATTGCTCCAATTTGATGTTTACTCTCCTTGTGAAGTTATAGTACATTTTGAAGAAGTAAATTTTTCTATATCTTCTGCTTTGATTTCAGGCCATTATCAACCTAAGTTGTGTGCTAATTTGGACTATTGTTCAGCCCTTGCTGTTTTGAGAACACCAATCTCTACAGTGCCTTTTGTTTATTCATTCAACTAATCCCCCTGAGCCCCTTGTAAATGAAGTGATTAACATTAAGGTTAGCATTAATAAAATGACTTCTGCACAGGAAAAATCTTGTCCCTCAAACTTCGAAAGACATTACATCAGCTTCCATTTCAACGATTCTTCATTTTGTTTCAAGAATTGAGATATCATTTCCTTAAGTGTAAATTGGTAGGATATAGAATAATCAATTCTCTTTAGAGAAATTTGGTTGGATATATGGAAATAGTTGATATATGCCCTTCTTGGGAGCTTTAAAGAGGAGCTTTTGGACTTATTCTTTATTTTCAATATATTGGATATTTGATTATAAATATAAGATGACAGAATCAGAACATAATGCTTAGGCTTTTGAAAAATCCCCAGATTTTTAAATTTATACAAATTGAAGGAGCCATTAGACATCACATCTTGATCAAACCAGTCATATTTACCTAAAAAGTAAGTATGACCTTTGATTCATTTTTCAGGAGTATAATTTTGATTTTAATAGTGCATGTTTTGATTTATACAAGTAATTATGCAAACATTATAAATCAAATTCACTACACAAATATTATGAAATAAATTAAAGGAAAAACTAATATATTTCAATGGGTTAGATCAAAAAGTCTGCTTTTTATAGAATGAATTCTTTGTTATTGATTTGAGTATGATTTGTCATGTTCATGTCTAGATATGCTTAATAATTATTTGTACTACAACAGATATGAGGAAACCATGGAATCATTTTTGAACAATATTCAAAACCATTTACTTGATGTATTTTAACATGAGCAGATATAAATTGTGTATTTATTTTTGCACAATATAGGTTTTATACATAGTGAAGATTAACACAGATCATATAATGGCAAAATACAAAAAGCTACATCGCTTATGTCCGTGAAGATAAAATATCATTGCAATTTTAAGCTCTGAATCATCTGAAGGATATAGGGACCAAATGAGACATAACAGACTCTGGAAAGTACTTGGACATTTTAATTATTTTAAAGAATGAACTTGGATTACAACACATCTAAGTCTTTCATATCAATTAACTTTAAACATGAACAACTAAGTATACAAATCCTTTATAGCATCAGTGAAACTATCAAGAGCAAAAAAAATGAAAAACAACAGAAACAATTTTTGCCTAATCCAAACTTTCCTTGAATATTGAGCAATTCCAATTCATCACCCCTCAAGAAAAGAATAGCTATTATTGTGGAGAAGTACTACATCATTCTGGAAATAGAATTAGTAAGAACACTTGAAGTTTACAAAAATAAAATTATGGACTTTAGAAGTACTACTTCACCTGTCAGAGTGTTGACTCATATATGTAGGCTGCAAATAAAAATATATTCAAGAAGGGTGTATTTACAGACTTACAAGAGACTATTGGTGGAGCCCGGTTGGCACCTGAGGTGAGCCCCTGTACAGGCTCATTTTCTTGTCTCAAGAAAGAATTCAGGGCCAAGAGGAATAGTAGCAAGCAGCAAAGTTTATTTGAAAAGCTCTCTCTCTGTCTCTCTGTCTCTCTCTCTGTCTCTGTCTCTCTCTCTGTCTCTCTCTCTCTCTCTCTCTCTCTCTCTCTCTCTCTCTCTCTCACACACACACACACACACACACACACACACACACACACACGGGGGAAATAGAAAAGGTTGATAAGAAGGAACACATGCTTGAGAGGTCAGAGCAGGTGGGCTCCAAGAGAGGGGCTGCACTTGGTTGAGTTATGGCCAGGTGTCATGTGTTAGCCTGTTGTTAAGCTTTAGGTCAGGGTTGGGGGTTGAAATTCCCATTCTCCCCCACCCTGGCTTAACCCCTCTTTTCCTTAAGTCTGGCAATCTCAGCTGATTCTGAGAATTAGGGTTTGGTTATCCTCCTACCCAGCCCCCCCCCTTTCTCCCTCTACCTGTCTTATCTCAGCTGATTCTGAGAATTGGGGTTTGGTCCTCCTTTTGCTTGACCCCTCCTTCTTGCTCTCCATCTGGCTATCTGTGGCTTGATGCTGACCCTCCATTTGAACTGACTGATGCCCCTGGTCTGCCCAGAGTGCCCTATTCTAGCCTGCCTCAAGACTATTATAAGAGTATTAATTAAAATTAGAATTAATTAAAATTAAAATTAAACCTGAGTCAAAACACTGTGTAGCCATTAACCATTTCTGTTTACCAACATCAAGGACAGATCACTCTACCAGACAGACACTGCATTGTCTCAATTAATTGTAAACATTTCAATGGTGAGTAGGGGTATAAGTGCTAATTCAAAATAGCATTTTTTCACTTTTCATAAAATACATGCAGGGAATTGCAGACAGAAATTCAAAGGGCATTGAGTATCAAAGTATAGTAGACGGTGAATTCTCAGAATTTTACTTTAAAAGTTTTTATTCTCACATATCCTAATCTCTTTTTTTTTTTGTCAGTGAATATATTGAAACATTCAGAAGACAGAGATTAATATTGAAATACATGAGGATACTATGAAGGACATGCTGGAATAATTAATTTGGGATGTAAGGTAGAAACCAACACACCATATAAAAAGCATTTTGTTTCTATGTACTACAAAATCATTTTTGTTTGAAAGTAAAAGGCAATGATGATTTTTTTAAAGGTTTTAAAAACTGTTTATTGTTGTGATAGCTTGTTTATTTCTTCACATATTTTACAGGCTAAACCAAGAAAAAAGAGAATAATGAGAAGTAACATTTCAGTAACAGAATTTGTTCTTCTGGGATTAACATATGACCCAAAATGGCAAGTTGTACTTTATATTTCTTCATCTTACCTACATGCTAAGCATGACTGGGAACCTCATCATTATCACCCTGACCTTCTCAGATTCTCACCTCCAGACTCCCATTTATTTCTTCCTTCATAACTTCTCTTTCATAGAAAAACCATTCTCTTCTCTCTGCATTCTCAGATTCCTCATCACCATTGTGACACTAATTAACCTAAAAACCAGGACTTAACTATTTAAAATTATGTACAAAATGTTTGATTTTTCACTATAAAACATAATTTTGGGTAAAACAATAATCTCCACTATTTCTCATAATCAATGCAAGGTAAATTATGAATTTAGCCCATAGAACAGTGGATGCTATAAAGTAAAAAGCTAAATAAAAATTTCATGCAAATATATTTTATGTGAAATAAATATAAATATCTTAATATCTCTAAATTCTTTTTTCAGTATCACCAGAAAAATCATGTTATAAAATTAAACCTAATATTAAAATTTCTTATTGACTTTATTGATAAACACATTTAAAATATGCAGAACTATAAAATAGAATTTTAAGATAAAATGTGTTGTCATAATTGTTATCCCTATTATTTGAAATGAGGCTATACTGACTTTGTGTTAGTTTACCTAAACAAAAATAAAGTTTCAGTGCAACAGAAGAGATGATATTTATTTTACATTTTTCCTTTGGTAATATTTCCTACAATAATTGACTATTTAACTGATGATTTCCAGATTTCTGCCAATCATATTTGATAAGGTATACTATGGTCTGTAAAGGCATGATAAAAACTTACATTTTGTATTCAGATTCTTTCAAAGGTTACAAATGATATTGCTATTGAAGTGAAGAAAATGAAGAACCAGAATTGGAATGGTGTGAGATAGTTTCTCTCTAGAGAGTACCTCGGAAATGATAAATAAATCTTTTATATATTTATTTTCCTTTATTACAAAATGTATAATATTGTCTTTATTTTTCCACTATTTCTTTCACAGAAAGTTCCCCTCCCCTTCCCACAAATCCAAGAAAAAGACATTTGGAGGCCTTTGAGAATTGCCAAAAATGTGTTCAAGTCTATTTTCTATGGTTAATGAGTCCCTCAAATACAATGTATCATTAAGAAAATTGATTGTCTTAGGTCAGTAGCTATAAGCATGAATAGACTTAAGTGGATTTAAGTAAATTTTATTTTGGTTTCCTAAATTTTGAGTCTGGTCTAATAATCCAAGTTAATGTAAAGAGCTCTAGGTATTTTATAAGTTCCCGAGAGTACTTATTTTTATTGCTCATAGATTTGCTAAAGTACTCACAAATCTAAATGGTCCACACTTTATTTCAACCAGAATCTAACATAATATCAATACAAAATGAATATTAAATAGTTATTTTAGTTGACTATGAGTTCTTTATTGGGGCACATGATTTTTAAAAATGCAAAAATACAAGTTTCTTTTGTAATATTATAACTAGCAAACAGAAGTGCAAAATGAAAATCAGGATTGTAAAAAAACATCATGAAAATATTAAGTAAGTGATATATATGTAATAGGTGATATGGATAGATATAAAGAGATAAATTAGGTAAATAGTGGAAAATGAAAGGGTAAGGGAATGAGGATCCTCTCTATCAACAGAAACTTACTGAAGTAGATCTAATAGTCAATAAGTGTAAAGATGTAAATATCCCTATATATTTTCCAAAAGTAAAGTTGTTAGGTTAAATATTATTTTAAATTATTGTGAAGCACACAATACATTTGCAGTCACATTGGTGGCAGATGTGAGGTTTGGTGAGACAAGTATCAATTACATTTTGGAAGTCATGTTCTTTAGAGACTTTCCAATAAATAATTTAAACTTTTATTGTTTATACTGTAATATTTCAAAAACAATTTTCTTTTAAGAATGATGAAAATTATATTCATGTAATTAAACAAAACTCTCCCATGATTTTTTATTAATCAAATTGCAATTACTGTGACATTATTGTTTCTCAGAAAATAATGGCATAAACAGTCTTTACTTTCATGGGTGAATAAGCATCTTCAGGGTTAATTTTGGCAAATATAAAGTTGAAGGGTGACCAAGAATAAAATATATTAACATTACTAAGAATTGGAACTACATTAATTCTAATTCCCAAGAGGCATTCTTCAAGATTCAGATATTATAAAATGTTCTCCAAGAGAAAAATAGTCACTCATGGACCACTGAATTCCTTGGGATCATACCAGATGATGATTGAAGAAAAAGTTGTAATCTTTAAGAGCTTCCTTTTTAAATTCAATTTTACTGAAATATATTTGTATACCATACAATTATTGAGGTCTATAATCAACTGTTCACAGAAACATCATATAATTGTGCATTCATCACAAAAATCAATTTTTGAACATTTTTATAACTCCAAAAAAAGACTAAAAATAAAAGTTGAAAAGAACACCCAAAACATGTCATCCTTCCATCCTCCCCCTATTATTCATCTAATTATCCATTTTCTCTACTTATCTGTCCATGCACTGGATAAAGGGAGTGTGAGCCACAAGGTTTTCACAATCACACAGTCACACCACATAAGCTACAGAGTCATACAATCCTCTTGAAGAATCAAGGCTTTTGGGTTGCAGTTCAACAGTTTCAGGTATTTCCTTTTAGCTATTCCAATACACTAAAAACTAAAAAGAGTTATTCTTATAATGCATAAGAATAACCTCCAGAATGACTTCTCAACTCCATTTGAAATCTCTCAGTCACTGAAACTTTACTATTTCATTTATCTTCCCTCTTTTGGTCAAGAAGGCTTTCTCAATCCCACAGTGCTGGGTCCAGGCTCATCCCCAAGAGTCATGTCCCATGTTGCCAGGGAGATTTACATCCCTGGGAATCATGTCCAATGTAGGGAGGCAGGGCAGTGAGTTTACCTGTAGAGTTGGCTTAGAGATAGAGGCCACATATGAGCAATAAAAGTAATTCTCTGGGGGTGTGTTCTCTTAGGCATAATTATAAGTAGGCTTAGCCAATCCTTTGCAGTAACAAGCTTCCTAAGGGCAAGCCCTAAGATCAAGGGCTTGGCCTTCTAAATTGGAAGTTCCTAATGCTTGTTAGAATATCAGTAATTCCCCAGGTGGGGAAGTTTAATATTTCCACATTTCTCCCAGTCCCTCAAGGGTCTTTGTAAACATATGTCTATTCTTGGCCCAAAGTGCTCCTGGATTTGTTTGGGCTTCACAGTAACCTGTACAAATGAACCAGATCTCACTCCCTATTCAAAGTTCTGTGTGACTATGGTGTTTGAATAAACTGAACATACAAGTCAAATTATATAGTGTACTGTAGAAAATATAGATTTTGTACCAAATAAACATGTCTTCCTTTGGTCTCTCGTACAGAAGTTGAAGTTTCAGGTGTCACACAGATACCCAGAGTTCCTGGGAACAACTAGGTTATACATAGAAAGCTCAGCATCTCAGAATTTAGAAATAACCATTACAACTCAGGAATAGATAGATATAAGTGCTATGAGAGCTTACAATCTAAGAACTTTTACCATAAACCTTCCACTGAAAATCTGTGCTCTCAGATTCAATTCTCAATGTGCACATTATAGTAAATCCATATAAGTGAGGCATTATAATGTTTGTCTTTTCATTTCTGGTTTATTTCACTCAACATACTGTCTTCAAGTTCAGTTCACCTAATTGCATAACTCATGATTTAGTTCCTTCTTGTAGTCGCTCAGTACTCCATTGTATGTATACACCACAGTTTGCCTTTCTGTTCATCAGTCAATGAACCCTTATGCAACATCCATCCATTGTGAATCATGAGTACTACCACCATAAACACCAGGGTGCAAATGTGTATTCATGTACCTGCTCTCAGTTCTTCCAAGTATATACCCAATAACAGGGTTGCAGGGCTGCATAGCAGCCCCATGCTTAGCTTCCTGTGGAACCACCAAACTGCCCTCCAGATGGGCTGCACCATTCTAAATCCTCACCAGCAGTGATTAGGAACATCCTTCTCTCCACATTTTCTCCAGCATGTGTATCTCTCTTTATTTTTTAAAATAGTTATGTCACAAACCACACATTTCATCCTAAGTTAATAATTAATAGTTCCATGTATAATCACATACTTATGCACTTGCCACCACAGTCTAGATAAGGACATTTCCATTTCTCCCACAAAGAAAGAAGAGACAAAAAGAAAAAAAATAAAGGTGACTGAAAAAAAAAAATAAAAGTAGAATAAAATAAAATAAAACAAAATAAAATAAAAAGTTCAGACAACAACACCACAGTCAAGAATCCCATACTGCTCCCTTATATCCTCACCTTACAGACATTTAGCTTAGGTATATTGCTTTTGTTATAATTAGTGAAAGCATATTACAATGTTACTGTTAACTATAGACTTTAGTTTGCATTGATTGTGCATTTTCCCCAATACCATCCCATTTTCAATACCTTGCAGAGTTGACATTTATTTTGTTCTCTATCATGTAAAAACATTCTTATATTTGTACATTTTTAGCACCATTATTGGCACTCTAAGTTTCACCAAGTTTTAAAATTCCAGTCTTTTATCTTCTATCTTTCCTACTGGGGTCAAACATGCCACTAGCCTTCTTCTTTCAACCATACTCACAGTCATCTTTGTTCAGTGTACTTATGATATTGTGCATCCACTAGATGGTATTGTTCTCTCCATTTATGGATCTATACAATTGATCTGTTGAATATCCTACACGCCTTCAACATCAAATGCCTGATCTCTACAATCTCTAACTTCTGATAACCTATGTTCTCACCTTTAACTCTCAAAATTTGCTCATTAATATTGGTTCAAATTAGTATGCCCATACAGTATTTTTCTTTTTGTTTCTGGCTAATTTTGATCAACATAATGTCCTTGGGGGTTCATCCATGTTGTTATATGCTCCCTGAGTTTATTCTGTCTTACAGCTGCATAATATTCCACCCATTGTATATAGCATGGTTTGTTTACCCACTTGCCTGTTGATGGACACTTGGGCTGTTTCCATCTCTTGGCAAATATGAAAAATGCCACTATAAATGCTGGCTTACAAATGTTCATTCATGTCCTTATCTTGAGTTCCTCTGAGCATATACCTAGAAATAGGATTGCTGGATCATACGGCAATTCTATACTAGCTTCTTGAGGAACTACCACACTGCCTTCCAGAGTGTTTGAACCATTCTGCATTCCCACAAACAGTAAATAAGTGTAACTCTTTCTCCTCAACCTCTCCAGCACTTGCAATTTTCTGTTTTTTTTTTGATAATGACCATTTTAGTAGGTGTGAGATAATATCTCATTCTGGTTTTGATTTTCATTTCCCTAATAGCAAGTGAAGTTGAGCATCTTTTCATATGTTTTTCAGCCATTCATATTTCCTCTTTGGAAAAGTGTCTGTTCATGTCTTTTGCCCATTTTTAAATTAGGTTGTCTTTTTGCTATTGAGTTGTAGGATCTCTTTACATATTTTGGATAGGAAACCCTTATCTGATATATGGTTTCCAAATATTGTCCCCCATTTCATAGACTGCCTTTTTGTTTTATGCCAAAGTCTTTTGATGCACAAAAGTGTTCAGTTTTTAGGAGATCCCACTTATCTATTTTTTCTTTCATTGCTTTCACTTTGGCTATAAGGTCTAGGAAACACCACCTATCACAAGATCTTTAAGATATGTCCATACATTTTCTTCTAAATGTTTAATGGTTTTTGCTCTAATGTTTAGGTCTTTGATAAATTAAAGGTCAATTTTTGTATAAGGTGTGTGATAGGAGTCCTCTTTCATTCTTTTGGGTATTAATATCCAGTCCTCAAAACACCATTTATTGAAGAGACTGCTCTGTCCCAGTTGCTTTGGCTTGACCACCTTATCAAAGGTCAATTGTTCATAGATGAGAGGGTCTATTTCTGAACACTCAATTCAGTTTCATTGGTAAATATATCTATCCTTATGGCAGTACCATGCAGTTTTGAATGCTGTAGCGTTATAATATGCTTTAAAGAAGGTAGTGTGAGATCTCCCACTTTGTTCCTCTTTCCCAAGGTATTTTTGGCTATTTGGGGCACCCTGCCCTTGCAGGTTATTGTTTTTTCTATTTCTGCAATGTAAGTTTTTGGGATGTTAATTAATATTTCATTGAATCTGTAAATCAATTTAGGTAGAATTGACATCTTAACTATATTTAGTCTTCCAATTCATGAACAAGGTACATCCTTCCATTTATTTAGGTCCTCTCTGATTTCTCTTAGCAATTCTTGTAGTTTTCTGTATAGAGGTGTTTTGAAGCCTAGTTAAGTTTATTCCTAAATACTTGGTTCTTCTGGTTGCTATTGTAAATGGAATTTTTTTCTTGATTTCCTCCTCAGATTGCTCATTACTTGTCTATAGAAACACTACCTATTTTTCTGTATTGATCTTGTACCCTGCAACTTAGCTGCATTCATTTATTAGCTCTATTAGCTTTGCTGTAGATTTTTCTGGATTTTAAACATATAAGATCATGTCATTTGAAAACAGTGAAAGTTTTACTTCCTCTCCAATTTGGATGCCTTTTATTTCTTTTTCTTACATAATTGCTCCAGCAAGAACTTCCAGCACAATGTTGAATAACAATGGTGACATTGGGCAAACCTTATTTTGTTCCAGATCTTAGAGGGAAAGCTTTCAGACTTTCCCCGTTGCATATGATGTGAGCTGTGGGTTTTTCATATATGTCTGTATCTTATTGACTAAGAGCCATTCTATTCCTATCCTTTTGAGTGTTTTCATCAAGAAAAGATGTTGAATTTTGTCACATGCTTTTTCTTCATCAATTAAGATGATCATGTGGTTTTTCCACTATGATTTTGATGTGGTATACTATATTAAATGATTTTCTTGTTTTGAACCAGCCTTGCATACCTGTAATAAATCCCACTTGGTTGTGTATAATACTTTTAATATCTGCTGGATTTGGTTTGTGACCATTTTGTTGAGGGTTTTTGCATCCATATTCATTAAAGTGATTTGTCTGTAAGTTTCTTTTCTTATAGTATTTTTGTGTTGCTTTGGTTTTAGGGAGATGTTGGCTTCATAGAAAGGGTTAGGTAAGTTTCCTTCCTCTTCCATTTTTTTTGAAGAGTTTGAGCAGGATTGGTATTAATTCTTTCTTGAATGTTTGGTAGGATTTGCATGTGAAGCCATCTGGCCCTGGAGTTTACTTTTGGGAGAGCTTTTTGATGGCTGATTCAATCTCTTTACTTCTGATTGGTTCATTGAGGTCATCTATTTCTTCTCAAGTCAATGTTGGTTTTCCATGGTTTTCTAGGAAATGTCCATTTCATCCAAGTTGTCTCGTTTATTAGCACACAGTACTCATAGTATCCTCTCATTATCTACTTTATTTCTGTGGTTTCAGAAATTATGTATCCTTTTCCATTTCTGATTTTATTTATTTGCATTATTTCTCTCTTTTTTTTGTTTGCCTAGGTAAGTGTTCATTGATTTTAAGGATTTTCTCAAAGAACCAACTTCTGTTTTTGTTGATTCTCACTGTTGTTTTCATGTTCTCAGTTTCATTTATTTCTGCTCTAATCTTTGTTATTTCTTTCCTACTGTTTGCCTGGGGGATAGTTTGTTGTTTTCTCTAGTTCCTTCAGCTGAAGAATTAATTCCTCTATTTTTCTCTTTTTCTTAAAATATAGGCATTTAAGGCAACAAATTTCACTCTCAACACTGCCTTTGCTGCATCCCATAAGTTTTGATATGTTGTGTATTCATTTTCATTTGCCTCAAGATATTTTCTAATTTCTATTATAATTTCTTCCTTGACCCACTGGTTAAGAGTGTGTTGTTTAACCCTCATATATTTGTGAATTTCGCAGCCTTCCACCTATTATTTATTTCCAACTTCATTCCATTATGATTTGAGAAGGTGGTTTGTACAATATCAATATTTTTAAATTTATTGAGACTGACTTTTTGACCCAAAATGTGGTCCATTCTGGAGAATGATCCATGAGTGTTTGAGAAAAATATGCATCCTGCTGTTGTAGTGTGTAATGTTCTGTAAATATCTGTTAAGTCTAGTTCATTTACCATACTATATAAAAATCTCAGTTTCCTTATCAGTAATGTACTCAGTCTCTAGGTGTTCTATCAATTGACAATAGCAGTGTATTTAAATTTCCAACTATTACTGTAGAGGTGTCTACTACTCCCTTCAGCACTGTTTTTGTCTCATGTATTTTGGAGCACTCTGGCTCTGTGCATAAACATTTATGATTGTTATGTCTTGATGAATTTTCCCTTTTATTAATATATAGTGTCCTTCTTTGTCTCTATTGTTTTACATTTGTTGTCTAATTTTTCTGATATTAGTATAGTTACCCCTGCTCTTTTCCAGTTTTTATTTGCATGAAATACATTTTTCCAACCTTTTGCTTTCAACCAATGTTGTCCTTGTGTCTAAAGTGAGTCTATTGTGGACAGCATTTAGATGGGTCCTGGTTTTTAATCCATTCTTCCAATCTATGTCTTTGGATTCATGAGCTTAACCCATTAACATTTAATGTTATAACTATAAAGGCAGTACCTTCATATAGCCTTTTGTCTTTAGGATTTTATATGTCATATCTTATTTTCTCTCTCTCTCTCTCTCTTTACCATTAGTGATAGTCTTCATTTTACACTCTTCTCTCAACCTCTCTCTCTCCTGTCTTTTCCAATTTGCCAGTAGTGCCCTCTTTATTATCGCTGGTAGACCAGTTATTTGATTCACAAACTTCCTCAGTGTCTGTTTGTCTGAAAATAATTTAAACTCATCTGCATTTTTGAAGGACAGTTTTGCAGGATATAGAATTCTTGGTTGGCAGTTTTTCTCTTTCAGTATCTTAAATATATCATACCACTGACATTTGGCCTCCATGGTTTCTGTGGAGAAAGCCACACATAGTCTTATCAAGCTTCTCTTGTATGTGATGGATCACTTTTCTCTTGCTGCTTTCAGAATTCTCTCATTGTCTTTGACATTTGACAATTTGATTAGTGTCTTCTATTATGCCTATTCAGGTGTCTTCTGTTTGAAGTATGCTGCAATTCTTGGATCTGTAATGTTATGTCTTACATAAAAGATGGGAAATTTTTGGTGATTATTTCCTCTATTATTTTTTCTGCCCTTTTCCCTTCTCTTATGCTCTTGGACACCCATGACACATGTATTCATGTGCTACATATTATCATTCAGTTTCCTGACATTCTGCACATATATTTCCATTCTTTTCCCTATGTCTTCTTTTGCATGTAGGATTTCAGGCATACTATCCTATAGTTCACAAATCCTTTCTTTTGCCTCTTGAAACACAAATGATGCCACTGTGTTTTTCATCTCTTCAATTGTGTTTTTCATTCCTACAAGTTCTGCTACTTGTTTTTTCAAATTTTTGAGTTCTTCCTTATGTTTGTTCATTACTGTCTTTATATCCTAAATCACTTTTGCCATATCTTCCCTCAACTCATATATTTGATTTTTGAATTGACTTAGCATGTATGTGTGAACTAGTTGTTTCAACTCCTGTATCTCCCTTGAAGTGTTAGTTTGTGCCTTTGAGTGGGTCTTATCTTTGTTTTTCCTACTGGCACTTGTAATTCTTTGGCGTCTAGGCATCTGATTTCATTGATTTGATTATTCTAGAGGTTGTTTCCACTGTTTTACCCAAGTTTTTCTTGTTGGTTGGCTTTCTTCTCTGTCTGTTCTTTGCCATTCAGTTCAACTTGTTCTAGATATCTATCATGGCTTCTGTTTAACTTATGAGGATTTTTAAGCTCTTCTTATTCTGATTCTTTCCCTGCCTCTATGGCATCCCATTTTATTTGAGGAGAAGGATGTACCCAGGTGTTCTAGTTTGCTAATGCTGCCAGGATGCAAAACACCAGAAATGGATTGGCTTTTATAAAGGGGGTTTATTTGGTTACACAGTTACAGTCTTAAGGCCATAAAGAGTCCAAAGTAACACATTAGCAATTGGGTACCTTCACTGGAGGATGGCCAGTCATGTCCAGAAAACCTCTGTTAGCTGGGAAAGCATATGGCTGGTGTCTGCTCCAAAGTTCTGGTTTCAAAATCGCTTTCTCTCAGGAAATTCCTCTCTAGGATGCGGTTCCTCAAAAATGTCACTCTCAGTTGCTCTTGGGGCATTTGTCCTCTCTTAGCTTCTCTGGAGCAAGAGTCTGCTTTCCATGGCCATCTTCAATCTGTCTCTCTTCTGCAGCTTCTCTCTCAGCTACTGGGCATTCTTCAAAGTGTCTACATTGGCTTTAGCTCTTCTTCAAAATGTCACTTTAAGCTGCACTGAGTTCCTTCTGTTTGTCAGGTCATTTATATGGCTCCAGTGATTTAATTTAGACCCACCCTGAATGGGTGGGGTAAGACCTCCATGGAAATTATCCAGACTCATCACCCAAGGTTGGGTGGGGTGCAACTCCATGGACACACTCAAAGAACTACAATCTAATCAACACTGATACATCTGCCCACACAAGATTACATCCAAGATAATGACATTTTGGATGTCATTCAAACCAGCACATTCCACTCCCTGGACCTCAAAATGGCATGTTCTTTCCATATACAAAATACATTCATCCCATCACAATATCACAAAAAACTTAAATCATTTCAGTAACAATAGGTAAGTACAAGATACCATCAAAATCAGTTACAAGCATAGTCTGTCCTAAAGCAAAATTCCCCTCTGGCTGTGGATCTGTGAACTTAGAACAAGTTATGTGCTTCCAATATACAAAGGAGGGGCATTCATAGGATAAACATTCCCATTGACATAAGGAGAAACTGAAAGGAAAACAGGGTTCACAGGACTTAAACAGTTTCTAAAACCTGCAGGAAAATTTCCATTAGATTTCAAAGTCTGAAAGTCACTTACAGAGTGACATTGCATCCTTGGGGTTTCAGACAGTGGGAGTCTAACCTGTCCTAAGGGCCTTTGTGGCAGCCCTTTCCTCTCCAAATGCTGAAGTGAGTGTTCCAACATATCCACACATTGGGGAGACCATGTTCTTGGCCCCACCCTCCTCAAATATTGGGGCAACACCCAGATTTCCTTCCATCTCTGGGCACATGCTCAACCCCTTCAGAACAGTGTGGTGGCAGCCAGGCTCTCCCCAATTCCCTGTAAATGTGCTCCACCCTCTTTGGGGGTTGCGGTGGCAGAACATCTCCTGAGCATTGAGGCAGAAGGCCTGCCTTCAACCTCCAGGGCAAACTCACCCTTTCCATGCATGTGGGCTGCTCCACTCTCCCAGCTGAGACCTCTTGACTCCAGACCTCAACCTCCATGGCTCTGTCTTTGAAGAATTTGTTCCTTGTCTGTCTCCTCCAGTCCAGACCAGCAACATCTATGTCTAGAAAGATCTCACAAAACTTCTGTTGGCTTCACAGGAAGCACACAGGAGTCAAAGCCATCAGACAATAGGACTTTCCACAAATCCTTTCTGGATAACTCCATCTCCAATCTTGGCTTGTTCTGAAATGGTGTCTGGTTTCCATGTTTGGTTACATCCTCACATTGAGCTGTAACTTCTGGGGTTTCACCCCCTGGAAGCCCAGAGTTTTTCAGGCCATCATTTTCTGTTTCTTTGAAACCAAGAGTTCATTTCTCACCTTATCTCTGTCTTCTCTCATTTTACTATAAGCTGCAAGTAAAAGCCAGGTACTTCTATGTTTGCTTGGAGATCTCATCAGCTAAATATTCCAGGTCATTGCTTTCAAATTCTGCCTTCCATCCAACACTAGGACTCAATTTTGCCAAATTCTCTGCCACTTTAAAACAAGGATCACTTTCCTTCCAGTCTGCAACAACACATTCATCATTTATGCTCAAGTCCTCATAAGAAGTATCTTTAAAGTCCATATTTCCACAAACAGTCTCTTCAAAGCAGTTTAGGCCTTTTCTATCAAGCTCCTCACAATTCTTCCAGAATCTTCCCCATATCCATTTAAAAAGCAGTCCCAACTTGTTTGGTATTTGCAAACTCAGCAGCACCAGCACCCCACTTCTGCTATCAAAATCTGTTCTAGTTTGCTAATGCTGCCAGGATGCAAAACACCAGAAATGGATCAGCTTTTACAAGGGGAGTTTATTTGGTTACACAGTTACAGTCTTAAGGCCAAAAAGCATCCAAGGTAACACATCACCAATCAGGTACCTTCACTGGAGGATGGTCAATGGTGTCCAGAAAACCTCTGTTAGCTGGGAAGGCACATGGCTGGTATCTGCTCCAAAGTTCTGGTTTCAAAATGGCTTTCTCCCAGGATGTTCCTCTCTAGGCTGCAGTTCCTCAAAAATGTCACTGTCATTTGCTCTTGGGGCATTTGTCCTCTCTTCACTTCTCTGGAGCAAGAATCTGCTTTCAATGGCCATCTTCAATCTGTCTCTCTTCTGCAGCTCCCCTCTCAGCTCCTGGGTATTCTTCAAAGTGTCCATTTTTTGCTGTAGCTCCTCTTCAAAATGTCACTTTCAGCTGCACAGAGTTCCTTCTGTTTGTCAGGTCATTTATATGGCTCCAGTGATTTAATTTAGACCCACCCTGAATGGGTGGGATAACACCTCCATAGAAATTATCCAATCAGAGTCATCACCCACAGTTGGGAGGGGCACATGTCCATGGACACACTCAAAGAATTACAATCTAATCAACACTGATACATCTGCCCACAGAAGATTGCATAATACATTCAAACTGGTACACCAGGTATGATCAACCCCAATCAGAGTTTCCTAGACAAGACAGGACTAGGTCTCATGAGAAGGGTTTAATCAGTATCAAGTTTCCCTAAGGATGAGAGCCAGTAGAATGGCAGAATTTCCTGTGAGGCCTCCAAACTCTGTGCTTTTCCCATTCTGCCAAGCAGGTAGAGCTTGTCAGCCTCCAGTTCCCCACTGCTGTAAGGGGGTGCAGTGCCTTTAATACTCAGAAGACCCTGTTATTGCCAGGGGCATTGTTGAGACAGAGGCATAGAAGGCAAGCTTAAGCTGTTTATGTTTTGTTTTATTTTTTTTTTCAGCCCCTGTAGTCTGAATTCTCTGAAATAGTTGTGCCACTTGAGCTGGGCCATTCCACCCACTTTTCTTGGGGAAGTTATGCCCTTTACAGAATTATCTCCTTCACTTGACTCTTTGTCTCCCAGATCTATCTTAACTCCACTATTGCCTGGGTCAGCACTGACAATTGAAATTGTCTGAGGCCTTCTCTAATGAGCTCCTTAGAATAGATTAAAAAAAATAAAAAAATAAGTAAAAAAGAAAAAAGAATCTCCCTTTTCAGAACCATTCCACAGTCCTCTAGTTTCACCAATAAAGAGCTAATGTTGATACATGGTTCTATGTAACCTTTTCTCAGGGCACAGCCCTTTTCCAGTATTCTGAGCTCAGCTGTCTCTAAAAGTCTGTGTTTTTATTTATTCATCTTATTTTATTTTTTCTTCCATCTACTCCTCCTTCTCTCTGTTTAGAGAGACCTAAGTTTCCTTTCCTGTTTCTTCCAGGTTTATCTGCACCTGTAGCATATATTCAGTCATCCAAATTTGTTAGCTAAAAATGCATTTGAAGCTTGGTTGAGTGCTTTCCCTTATTCCTAGTAGACAATTTTTTTTCCCCACAGGGAGGTGCTCCAACTCAGTCTGCCACCATCTTGTCCCTGCCTTTATTTTCTGTAGCCAAATATAGTGAATTTAATTAAAACCACTGAATTGTACCCTTGAAAGTGGTTAAAATTGGTGATTTTGAGTTGTATATAGGTTATTATGTTATTTTTATTTTTTTAAACTGAAAGCAATGGAGAAAGCTATACCATGCTAACACTAACCTTCAGAAAGTTGGAGTAGTGATATTAATTTTGGACAGAGAAGACTTCAGAATAAGGAAGATTTTCAGTGGAAAAGTAGAAAATTACATAACGCAAAAGGGGGCAATTCTGCAAGAAGACTCAACAAACCTAAGTGTGCACCTAACAACAGAGTGCCAAATACAGGAGACAAATAATAGAAAGCTAGGATAAACTCTTGATAGCCTAATAGAGGGTCCCTTTATTGGTGGATTCCTATGAAACATTTAAAAAGAAATGATACCAATTCTCCACAATGTGTTCCAGAATATAATAGCAGAGGGAACACTGACTCATTCTATGAGACCAGGATTACCCTAATACCAAAAACAGAAGACATTACAAGAAAGGAAAACTACAGACAAATAGCTTTCATGAGGATAGATTTAAAAATTCTCTACCAGATATTAATAAGTCAAAAACATGACAACAAAGTAGGATTTATTATAAGTATGAAAAGCTGGTAAGACATTTGAAAATCAATTAATGAAAACAATAAAAAACATGCTTAAAAATATAAAATATGTGTCATTTTAATAGATGCAGAAGAAGCAAACTAAGAAAAGAAGGGAACTTCTCAACTTTATAAATAACATCTACAAAAAACCTTAACATTAACATCATACTTAATGTTGAGACACTGGACACTTTTTCACCAAATTCAGGAAAAAGGCAAGGATATCCTTTGTAGCAAATCCTATTTTACATTATGTTGGAATTCATAGTCAGGGTAGTAAGATAAAGAAAGTAAAAAAGATATATACTTGGAAAGAAAGTCATAAAACAATCTTTATACCCAGATGACATTATTGCCTAAGAGGAAAATAAGAAAATCTAAACAGAAAATAAAAAGCCTCCTAGAACTAATAAGCAAGTATATCAAGGTCACAAAATACAATATTGATATGGAAAAGGAAATGGCTTTCCCACTTAACAGCAATGAACAACTGGAATTTGAAATTTTCAAATCAATGTCATATACAGCAGCACCATAAAATTAAATGCCTAGGTATGAATATAACAAAATATGCACAAAATCTATTTTCTTAAACTACAAATGTATGATGAAAAAAGTCAAAGAATATGTAAATTAACGGATAAACATTAAACATTCATGGTTTGGAAGACACCCTAATATTAAAATGTCAGTTATCCTCAATGCGATCCAAATTAAAATTTCAGCAAGCTATTTTGAAGATATTGACAAACTGATTTTGCAGTGTATATGGAAAGGCAGAAACTTACAATATCCAATACAGCACTAAAGAAGTCTATGCTAAGGTGACTCACACTAAATGAATTCAAGACTTACTATAAAACTACAGTAATTACCATAAAGCATGGCATTGTCAAAAGAATACACACTAGGATCAAAGAAGCACTTTAGATGTCCTAGAACATACCAAAACAAATATAGTCAACTGATCATTGTCAAAGAAGTAAATGAATTTCAATTGAGGAAGAATATTCCTGTCAGTCAATCGAACATTGGCCATCCAATGCAAAAAATTAAAAAAAAAAATAAAACTGGAAACAGACATTATATGTTTCACAAAAGTCATCTCAAAATGTATCATAAACCTAATGTAAAAATTCAAAAACTCTGAAACCTCTAGAAGAAAATATAGGAGAAAATCTAAATAACCCTGCACGTGGTGAATGAGATTTTAGATACAGCACCAGAAGTCTGAACCATGCAAGAAAACTGTTGTTCAGTTGGATTTGATTGAAATTAATAATGTCATTTCTGCAAAAGACCCTGCTAAAAGAATGAAAGGAGAAGTCACAGAGAGGAAAAGATATTTACAAAACATTTATCAGATAAATTACTTGTATCTAAAATATACAAAGAACCCTTGAAACTCAAAAATAAGAAAATAAACTACCTAATTTTCCAATATTGAGCAATATATTGAACGGATAATTCACATAAGGTGATATAAAAAACTTGTGGAAAGATCCCTTTCATAATTTGTTTTTAGGGAATTTCAAATTAGAATAACAAAGAATTAATCACCACTACACATTTATTAGAATGATTTGAAAAAAACAAAATAAAAGAAAACAAAAACATAACCATACCAAATGCTGGTGAAAATAGGGAGATAACAGAAACTCATTCATTGCTGGTCACAAACTAGATGGTACAACCAGTTTGGAAGACAGTTTAGAGGTTCTTAAAAATCTTAACATAGTTTTACTATACAGTCTAGCAGTTGAATGCTTATGTATTCACCCACCTGATTTGAAATCATGTCACCACAATTACCTGTATATGAGTATTTATAGCAGCTTTCTACTGACTGCCAAAACCTGGAAGCAACCAAGATGATATCAGTGGGTGAATGCTGTGCCTTAATTACATATAGCTAAGTAACAGAATCCAGCATGAAAGTGTATATACTATTTGATTCCAAATATATAACATTCTTGAAAAAGTGAAATTATAGCAACAGTAAAGTCAGTGTCTGCCAGGGGTTCGTAGGGAGTGAGGAAATGGGGAAGGCTTGACTAGGTGAAGAACAGGGAATCTTTGAGGGTGATGAGACTATTTTGTATGGAAATATAATGGTGATACATTACATTATGCACTTGTCAAAATCAGTTGAACTTCACAGCATAAAAATTTACCATAATTATGTAATTGAAAGAAAAAAAAACATTCAGGAGGCAGGGAAATCCAAGGATAGAATGCAGAATGTGACAAAACAGTCCAACTGAATTAACAATTTATGAGACATCCTCACTGAAGACAGTAGGGAAAATGGGTGCTGATCTAATAAATTTGGAAGTGAGTGGAGTATTAAAAATTAAAAGCATAAGAAACTATACAATGTATTTCTCTATCACTGATAAAGTTGTGACCCATGGGATTACCAGCTAACTATTCCAATAATATTATCTATTTATACTGGATTTGAACAACTAATAAAGGATGGCAGATGGTGAGAATCAGGTTTCTCACTATTGGGTTGGAAGTTCACAGATATACAAGTGGAGGAAGTATTAATTATCCATTTGTTAAAGGATTAATGTTGGAGATATCTGTAGAAATGCATGTTTATCTTAAGATAGACATATATGAATACATATAAAATTATTTATAGATATCTCTATTGAGATAAATATAAATACATATGTTACTGCTCTGGCCCCTTAAGGGTTTAAAATCCATTTGAACTGCATAGCAATGAGTACACCTAGCACCCATTATCTTGATTTCTAATACTGTTGTTCTGTAAAAGAAAGCAGCTCATTGGAGAAATGACTGGATTTAATACTGGTACAGAAAACATAAAAGATAAGCCTGTAAACTATGAAAGTTCAAGAAAATAAGGCAGTGCTCAAAACACATACACACATAAACACACACATGCAGAAACATAATGATAGGGGTATTTAAATACCAAGCTGGCACTAAATGAAAGAGCCCTTGTGCTAGGTTGGATCTATTATGTCTCCCCAAAAGCCATGTTCTTTAATGCAATCTTGTGGGAGCAGATTTATTGTGGGTGAGACCTTTTGATTAGGTTGTTTCCATGGAGATGTGACCCCACCCAATCAAGGTGGGTCATAATTAGATCACTGGAGTCCATAAAAGAGCTGAGAACCCACACAGACCCAGATATTTGGAGACGCAGACACAAAGACGTTTGGAGGTGCTAAGCCAAGAGATGAAGATCAGAGTTTGCCCCAGAGAAGCTAATAGAGAACCCCTAAACACTTAGAGAGAAATGCCCTGGGAGAACAAGCAAGGACACACAGGAGCTGAGAGAGAGAAGTTAAGAGAGACAGAAGCCCAGAGACATTTTGGAGAAAGCCATTTTGAAACCAGAACCCAGGATCAAAGGTCAAGCATATGTCAGCCACATGCCTTCCCAGTTAACAGAGGTGTTCAGGATGCCACCGGCCTTTCCTCAGTGAAGATATCCTCTTGTTGATGCCTTAGTTTGGACAGTTTTATGGCTTTAGAACTGTAAATTTGTAACCTTAAAAATCTCCTTTATAAAAGCCAACCCTTTGCAAGTATTTTGCATAACAGCCACTTTAGCAAACCAGAACAGCCCTCAGTGACCAAAGCTGGAACAATTGGAGGAGCAACCTTTTAAATAACGTGCTATTAGGTTATATCTCACAGTCTATAATAAATATTCATGATTATGTCTCCAGTTATATGAATAAATTATTGAATATTAAATTAAAATATGTGGAAAAATAGACAAATCTCCTATGCATAAGAATTCTAAATGATTTATTTTGATACTATAATCTCAGAGAAGAAGATCATAAATCCCCACACCCTAGTATGGGGTGAACATAGTGACTTTATTCCACAGAGTGCAGAAAGGGGGTGGCTAAATTCACAGTGGAGAGCCTGAAAATCTCTACCTTCAGTTGGGCAATCCAGGTCAGAATCAGGAGTGATAATTCACATCGATAATATATGCACTAGATATGAGGGGATGAAAATAAAACTATCTCTGTGAACACCTCCCCCAATTGCATAACACCATTCTAATAAAACATCAGAAAAATCACAATTGAGGAACATCCTACAAAATACCTGGCCAGTAGTTCTCAAAGTTTTCAAGGTCAACAAAAACAAGTAAAGTTTGAGAAATTGTCACAAAGAAAAGGAGCCTAATGTCATAATGACTAAAAGTAATGCAGTTTCCTGGAAGAGGTCCTGGAACAATAAAAAAAATTAGGTAAAAACAGAAAATCTGAATAAAGTGTGGATTTTAGCTTATAATGTATTAAGATACATTTGATAATGGTAACAAATAGACCACAATAATGCACAATGTTAATAACAGAGAAAACAGTGTATAGCATATATGGGAACTCTCTGTGCCATTTCACAATTATTTTCTAGGAAGCCCAAACTGTTCTTAAACAAAAAAAAGTATTTTATAAATATCCTATGAAATAATCAAAAAAGCTACTAGAACTAATAAATGAGTTTAGCAAGTTTGCAGAATACTAGATCAACACACAAAAAAGAACCAACCAATAATTGGAAATATAAATGTAAAAAATTAACACCAGCATAAAAGTATTGGACAAATATTTACCAGAACGTTACACTGAAATCTACAAATCAGTGTTAAGAGAAAATAAAGAGATATCCCTTATCCCTGTATCAAAAATCATTGGCTAAGTGACTGCTTAGGGCTATGTGTTTTTTTCTTTTCCAATAAAAGAAAATGTTCTAAAATTGATGTGATGATGAACACACAACTCTGTGAATACACTAAAAGCTATTAATTGTAAAATTTGAATACATTGTATTGTATGTGAAATTATCTCAATAAAACTGCTTTAAATTATCACTGGCTATATTTTTGAACAAATAATTGAGCAAAGTGAACCCTCAGTTTTTTTTAGCTTCTTATTCAGTTTCTTTTGTCTATATTATATCCTCTGCCATTTGTCAGTGAATTTAGAATCATCTTGTCTATTTTAATAAAACTCTTCCATAAGTTTGATTACAATTGCATTATATCTATTAATCAATTTGGGAAAAATTAACATCTTTACTGTATTGATTCCATTGATCCAGGAAAACTTTAAATCATTATTTTTATTCTTTTTTTTCACCATTTTATAATAGTTTTCAACCTACAGGTCCTGTATATATTTTCTTAGTTTCATGCTTAAATGTTTTATTTTTGTGTATGTGGAAAACATTGTCAGTTGTTAATTATTAGTATATAAAATATATGTTGATCTTTTATTCTGTAGTATTTTAAACTTAGTTATTAGGTTTTGGAGGAAGTTTTGGAAGGTTTCCGTAATTTTGTAAGTAATAATACATGCTATCTACAAATAGGGGAGCTTATTCTTTTCCAATTTATATACACTTATTTATTTTTAAGTCTTTATCAAATGAGGTAGGACTTCAAGTACACTAATGAACAACAATAAAAATAACAGCTAACTTTTATTGATGCTTTATTATGTATGAGTTGTTCTTCTAAGTTCTTTACATTTAATTAAATAGTTTAACCCTCAACACAGCCATATGATGCTATTATATATTAAAGGCAATAGCTAAAAGTTTGATGTATGCAAGATCACATGTAGTTTCTTTAAAGCTACTGTGCATAGATATGCAATTTCATTTGGTTTATTTCAATATGTGAATAATAAGAAATGTAGACAAACATTCACAGAAATATTTTGTTCATAACAATGATAAAATCTGTTTATAATATTTCTAACAATTGAAATCCGTAGTTGCAAGCATTTCTTAAATTCTAGGGACATTGATAAATATATTACATGACATATTTAATGCTCAAACTAACCAAATGAAGCAATTACTATCCTTATATTGAAGAAAAGAAAGTAAATTCCAGGAATATTAAAAACCTGATCAAGGTCACACAGGTAAGAAATGATGGATCTTCGATTCTGATCAAGAAGGAGTACTCCAGAGCTAATGATCTTTAACCATTACATGGCATTGATTTTACAAAACAATCTAATTTCTTTGCTGAAAGAAAAGCTGGAAAGAATTATGAAATGGAAAACAAAGTAATCAATAATTTTAATATGTATATAATAGCATGAAAATTCTTCCAATGTATGGGAACTAAGAATCAGTGTCAATTACTTTAAGTAGCATATAATCCCAGGTTTTTAAACAAATAATATTTGTAGAAAAAGAACAGAATGAGAAAATAATTTGTTAATAGTAGATATTTTTGTGTTTGGTTTGGTCAGTGGATATTGTACTTTATCAGTGTTTTTTTTTTGTTTGTTTGTTTTTTTTTCTCTTTGTATTAGTAAGCATCTAAATAGGCTCATTCCCCTAAGCTATACCTTTTTTTTAAAAAAGCAAATGTCTAATAAAAATGTCTAATTAGAACTAATCTGTGAGCTATTCCATAAAGATCTATTTCATTACTCTGAACATATTTCAGGTTAGCTCTTAGCTATGGAAAAATCAAAACTGTATTTTTTGGAGTTATTAGCAGAAACACATTTCTCACTGGTGAGATTGATTTGAGTTAAGAGTAAATAAAAATTTTAAAATATTCTTTCATATATAGCATTATATCTGTTCACTCTATGTGAAACATGATTTCTGGATTTCAAGTGAGGTTGCTTTTAGAGTTTAGGAATATTAATTTCTGGAATCACATTGTCAGTGTCAATGGAAAAATGATAGGATGCAAGAAACCAGGTTTTTATGAAGGATGCCAAGTAGACATGGTAATTTAAACTTCTGCAAAATTTTATGATTCATATTTAAAATGAATCTTTTTTTCAATCAAAAACAACCAAACAAAAATGAATGGATAAGTAGGCAATTCATCTATATGGTTTACAATTTCACCCGTATTTTTCAAATTTATAAATAGAGGCGATTGTTACAGAATAGGGGCAAGTAAATCCAAACTTTAAAAAAACATTTCATGTTTGAATAATAATGGAGAAGAGACATAAAAATTGAATCTATAAATATTTTGCATTAATTTAGTTCTGAAGATATTTCCACAAATTTATCTATTGCCTCAATGTGACTATGTATAATTCTTTGAACTAGCAAAACTGTCTAAGTCACAAGAGACTAGTTAATTGAGAGTCCATTGACATGGACCCATAATTGTCCGTGAGTTGGAAAAATGAAATATTGAAAATCAGTTGCATAAAATCTAAGGAAGTCACTTAAAATTGATTTTTCTCTTAAATAAACAACAGATTAACTGCATTGAGTACCAAAGAATCGGTAGAATATATATTAATTGGTAACTGCAGATAATTATAGTTTCAAGAATATAGTAAATGAACAAGTGGATTGAAAACAAATATGAAAGATGAACAATGACATATTTATTATCCTTTTTGTCTGTGTGTATTATTTTTAAAGCAATTTTGCACTGACTCATTTGGCCTTTCAAATACCCTTTCAAAATAGACCATTGAAAACTGGTAAGTTGGGGTGACTTTTCTTTTTTGTATCTTATAAATGTTTGCATACAGCCATAACAAGCTATACAAAGCCAACAGTGCTCATTCTGCTGGGGTTGAAAGAAAATTCAGACTGTAAATTTGTATCAAATTGGCTGCATTTCTGGAAGCTTTTGCAGGTCTCATCAAATATGTCCACCTGGACTTCTGTGGTGGCAATATAATTCATCATTATATATGTGACTATGGCCCTGTCCTTCAGCTTTCTTGCACAGATATCAGGCACATAGAATTCTTCTCTTTTACATTAGCCATACTGACAATTCTATTCACCTTCATGTGAGTGATTATCTCTTACACATTTATCATAAGGACACATTTGAAGATCCCATCTACACAGAAAAGGAAAAAGACATTTTCTACCTGTTCTCAAAAGATTGTCATCTGCATTTCTTATCAATGCTATACCTTCATGTACGTTAAGCTTAATGTACAAGAAAGGGTGGTTTTAAATAAAGGGTTGGCAGTGCTCAATTCTTCAGTTACCCCCCCTCTTAAATCCTTTCATTTACACTTTGAGGATATCATAATTATATGATATGAAAAAGGACAGGAATATTAATGATAATGGCATAATGTTCCAACTTCCCAAAGGAAGAAACTCCAGAGGACTTTGCTGCTAAAATAATAATGTAGGTTTTATTGAGCAAAAGCAAACATGATTGTGGGGAAGAGCTAAGAAATAGCACCTGCTCAAGGGTTGGGACTTAGGTGGTGCCTTATATGTGCTATCTGGGACTTGGTTTGTCTTGGGAGAGGGTGGGGCATTATTAGGGGTGGTCTCATGGTGGAGTATCTTTGAACAAAGCAGGCCAGTTCAGACATAACATCAGAGCAGAGTATCCTTCAACCTGACTAGTTCAGATACTACAGAAAGATTTTGTTTGCAGACTTTTTCTTTGTGTGTGGCTAGCTTAAACTGGTTGTTTTGGCCTTGTGGTTGCTTCAGCTGCAGAAATGTTCCAGGCTCAGTTGGTGGGCAGCACAAAGGATCACTGGTATGCCAAGGTGGAAGAGTAGCTGCTTTGCCTCCCGTTAGCTCCTGATTCCCAATCAACTCAGTGGTTCTCTGGATAAGTTGGGAGTTCAAGCAGATCAAGATGGTTAGTGTAGCCACTAACCATTCCATTTTCACAACTGACACAATCAACCCAATATCATAGAACAACTGGTTAGAAAAATAGATAATAACAAAAAAATGAAATACCTACAGGTAAATAAAATAATATTTGGGCAAATGTTATATAAGAAAAACATTAATACACATTTGAAGTACATATAACTAAACCTGAACAAATGGGATGACATAAGGCTAACACATTAATGTTCACATTGTAAAAACCCAATTTTCTCCACATAATCCATATAATTAAAGTGTTTATAATTAAAAGACCCAATTTTCAATTTTTGTTCAGAGATAACAGAGAGATGTAAAGAACATTAATCCCATAATAACATCAAGAAGGAAAAAGTCTTGGACAAACTGCAAAATCAGAACTTTTCTTGGAACTGTCTGAGAACTGAGGGCAAAGGCCAATCAGCTAATCTGAAATCTGGGAGAGACAGTTGCCTGTAGGGAGAAACAGGAACTCAGCATTTGTTTATCTGGAGCTGACAACACCGAAGATAATGGAATTCCATAAAAGGATACTGCTAGAAAATTTCAATGCATTCCTGAATGTCACGTATGGGCTAGTACAAGAAAGTGAAGCCCCAGGGGACGTATACATGAGGGATTTCATACCCACGTCCAGGCTAATCCCCAAGGAATTCCATCAGCAGTTCATAAAGAAGATAGGGAAGAATCCCGAGTTAATCTTCCTATGTGGTACTCTCAGGCAGCCCAAAAGAGCAACAACTGCACAAATTCTTCCCAGGCCCATCTCTTGAATGAAACAAAAGGATTAGTTTTCAGGGGAAGACCAACAAAACTGGTAGCCTGAGGACATTGGTGGAAATAAATTTAAGCTGTGTGAGGGGCACAGGAAAAAAGGTATATTCCGGGGAATGGAAAGGACTATATTCCAAACCCAGCACCAGATCTGAAGGATGGGCAGTTGCAGTTGTGAAGGCCACATCCCCAAGACTAATATTCATTGTGAATGGCTCAAATTGAAGCTTAGTTAAAATATCAGAGAATTCTCCCTTCCTACCTCCCACCACTTCTCTAAGAAATAGTAAGGAAAATAATATATGGAACAGCTGGAAGGGACAGATTCTCCCTAGGGATTAGCAAATTAAAAGTATCAAATTAGCCAACACCCTAAAAACAAGTTATCATTAGAGTAATTTGATGTCTGTGGGGAACTGATGGGAAACTTAGAAACAGCAAATGTCAAAACACTTTTAACTGCTAACCAGTTTAACAAAAATATCCACACTAATGGTCAAATGAAGGAAAGGTATACTCTTCCCTAAGCATGAAATTATTTACCTTTGTAGACACTGTGCTGAAATCCTGTCTGGCTTTCCTCAAATAATTATGAAGCAATAAAAATGAGAAGAGAAGCACAAATCAGAATAAGATTCTCGTAAGACACAGACTTGGACTTATCAGTGAGGTAATTTAAAGTTATCATGCTTAATAAATTAAAGGCTCTAATCAAAAAGTAGACTACATGCAAGATCAGGTGGGTAATTTCAGCGGAGTGATGGAAACAATAAGAAGTAATCAAATACAAATGTCAGGAGATTTCAGTTCTAGAATGACAGAAGGAGCTCCATGGCCTGCTACTCAGCCAAACAACCATAACTGATAAAATTTACTTTAACAACAACTATATAAGGTCCATGAAAATTGCCCTAAAATTACATAGCAAAGGAAAATAATGTTTACTCATGAAAATTTTTAACACCTGTAAGAGAGTGAGAGTTTGTTGTACTCAATCCATGACTGTTTCATATGTTCCTCCTACCACATCATCATTATGGAAACTTCACTCCAGATATGACAAAGAAGATGGGACTCCCTCTTCTCCCAGTTCCCAATTAAAAGCTATGACATTTCCCCAGGAAATACAGGCCACCAGTATGTCTTATATTCCTCAGCTCTGTGTTGCAAATATTAAATTCCAGAAAAGTGCAAAATATATCAGGGGCTCCCTTACTCCTGCAAATCCACACTTGTAGAGCAGAGGCTTTACCCCAGGTATGGCAGGCTTATCAGAATATGAGGGCCATTATTCACTTTTGCTCTAGGTCACTTTTAGGGTGAAGTTTCCAGGCTAGGTAAGGAAAGCTTACAGAAACAGAAGTTGCCATCCTAGCCCAACTCTATTCTTGTAAAGCAGGAGTGTGTCACTCCAGTAGAAAGAGGTCGCTGTCCCTATACCCATTTATACAGCAGTAGTTCAGGGATTTTGTGCAGCATGGGAAGGCAGGTAATAAGAGCAGAGAGCTCTGAACTTTTCCTAAAAGGAACTGATTTCATTTGGAATTGTGTGGGAAAGTTCAAATCTAAGGAAGCTCTTGAAAACAATGGAAATTTTGGTGAAAAACAATTTAGAGGAGGCTGGTAACACATGACAATAACAAGCTAGACTGTAGGCTAGCTACTGTATCAGAGAATGAAGGTAAGATGACGACTCCCAAGAGCATTAAAAAACCACTTAGACCAGCCTTAAAAATCAGTGAATATTGTGGTGGACAATGTCTGTGATTAACTGTAGAGATATAAAAAAGTTCTTCCATGAGCTAGAACAAACGTATGACAATATTACAAGGAGTTAATAATGGAACAGTAAATGGGAGAAATGTGCCTATTACAAACTATGGACTATAATTAACAATAATATTTTAACCTTCTTTCATCAACAGTAACAAATGGACCACACCAATACTATAGGTCAGCAATAGGGGGTATAAGGGGTATGAAAGGATGTGTGTTTTCTTTTTTATTTTTATTTCTTTTCTGGAGTAATTAAAATGTTCTGAAATTGATCATGGAGATGTATGCACAACTATGTACAGATGCTATGATCCAGTGATTGTATACTTTGGATAGTTTGGTGTGTGGATATATCTCAATAAAATTGCATTAAATGTAAAACAAAAAAGTATCTCTGCAAAGCAGCTTTCATTTAATTGGTTCAGACCTGGTAGCAATTTATATCCCACAGTCTTCCAGAAAAAAAGAGAAAAATCAGTAAGCATTAGTGGAAACTAAGATCTGGGCATGAAAGTAAGAGAGGCAGATGGCTTAATGGAGAGCTCCAGGCAATAGTCAAGAGTCTTGCTAAAACCATTGTCATCCCAATGTGACTGTATGCCCAAAGCTGCATCCTTACACTGTGGGGGAAACAGACATCATTAAAATAGGCCAGACAAATCACCAAAAAAAGAAAACAACAAAACCATAACAACAAAAAGCCTCAGTGATGGGATAGGTTAGTATCTTCAGTTCCTACATTGTATTTTAGAAAATGGCTTAGTTTTCAACCAAATATTTGAGACATTCAAATAAACAGGAAACTGTAAACCATACACAGGGGAAAATAATATAATAGAGTCTCTGTGAAAAGTCCCAAATGTTGGGATTACCAAAGGCTTCACAGCAGCCATGATAAATATATGCTTAAAGAACTAAAGGAAATCATGCTTAAAGAAGTTAAGGGAAGTATGATGACAATTTCTCATAAAAGACAATATCAAAAAAGAGGTAGAAATTATAAAATAAAAACCAAATGGAAATCCTGGAATTGAAAGGCACAATAACTGAAATGAAAAACTCACCGTAGCGATTCAAGAGAAGATTTGAACTGACAGATGAAACAATCAAAAGAGATTAAGCATTCAAAGAATAGAAACATAAAAGAATGAAAAAAATCAGTCCTTAGAGGAATGTGAGACACCATGAAACCTGCTATCACATGCACAATGGGAATACCAGAAGGAGACAGAGAAAGAGAGAAAGGAGCATAAAAATATTCAAAAAATAATTATTGAAAATATCCCACATTTGATTTATTTAATGAACATATTTCAAACACTGAATGAAGCACAAGAGGAATAAACACAAAAGAACCACACTCAGACGCACTATAGTTAAAATGTGGAAAGGCAAAGACAAAAAGAAATTTCTTAAATCAGAAAATAAAATGAAACTTCACATACAATGGATGCCCAAAATATTGACAGCTATCTTATCTTCAGAAACAATGGTGAGCAGAGGCGGTAAGCATCATTTCAAAGCCAGGTGGCTTCACTGGTGAATTTTACCACATATTTAAATCAGAATTACTAATCACTTTTAAACCTATTTGGAAATGATAATATAATTAAAACATAGAATACTTGCATATTCATTTTGAACATTTATGGATAATATTTCTATATTTTATATTTTGAAATTTGCAAAAAGTCTCGAGTAATTAACAAATATTGGTGAGGGTTGATACCATTTATGTGTTGTCATTAATATGAATGAAACTACTGTTTAACTTTGAATGACAGTTTAATTTTCCTATAAAATTTCTTTTCCTTAAGGCTTTGGCATAGTTACTTTCACATCAATGTGAGCAAATAATTTTTTGGTTTTTCCTTGAAGATTCATTTCCAAATAGAAACATACTTCCGATCCCCATAAATAGCTTTCTCATCTTAACTAAAGGATAACATGATGCATTATATCACAAATGTCCTTATAAGCAGTATATTTGTTTCTTCATCTTGTACTCTTATGTTTTCTTTATTGCACTGATTCATCATACTTGGATTTTATACAGGATTCCATGCATATATTTTATGGATAGTTTATAAATTAATAACTATATTATTTCCCATTAATTTATGTATGCAACTATTTACATGGATGTACATTATAAATTACCCTTTGTACATTAAAATCTTAGAATATTCAGAAAAATATGGGAATATTTAGGAGGCACCATTTTAGAACTTTGTATTTTTATTAAGTACTTCACATTTAAAATATGTTAAAATTTTTACTTCCTCAGGAACATTTGCTAATTCATACCTTGTCCTATAAAACTTCAAAAGTGCTATTATATAATTGCATATAGTATCACTGCTACCTTAGCATAACAGAATTACACAATTTTACTGTGTTTTATCATAATTGAGGAACATTAAATGTTAAAATTCTTATGTTTTGGTTTCAATTTTCAGAGTATTAGAATTGCAAGAGTTTTGTTGTACAAACCTCATTGTTTATTTTTAATTAATTTCCACATATCTTTATTTTCTTTCATTTTTAATGTTCTGAATTTCACATTTAATTCCAATATTTTGATTCTTACCAATTATTAGCATGAGGTATTTAGAGAGATTATTTCATACAGAAAAGATGTGTCATTTGTCTTTGGACTCTTATTTATTTGGGGATGATAAAATCATGTTCTTTGATTCTTATATCCGTGTTAATTAATATGTATAAAGCCTGCATTAATTGTATGTGACTTCAACTGAATTTCAGCATCTCACACTTCCCTCTATTGGATCATGAAATTTTATAATACATCATTCATCCCTATTAACTCTGCTTATAGGACTTCCTCAGAGTAGATCACCCTCCCCAACAACTAACTACAACTCTCTCCTACTTCTAGTTTATAAAGAAGTGAAAAATCCAAAAGGATGTAGATAAATATTTCTGTTGGAATTGAGTTGATGGAAGGGTAACCTAACAGCTTAAAATGTCCTATCTTATTTTGAGATTTAAAAAAGTTACTTTGATTAAAAATAAAATATATAACATGGCATTAAAAAAAAAGTCCTATCTTCACAACAGATCATTGTTTCTAAGCTATTTTTTCCAGATTCTGAATATCTGATTCCATAGAATGGGGTATAAGAGTAAGGTAGAAACAGAGCCCTTTCCAAAAAATAAAAATTAAGAAAATTGTTTCCAAGTCTCAAAATTAGGGCCCATTCCATTTTTTATTAGGGGGTTGCTGCGCTTTTTTCTTTAGGTTAATTTATTTTCAAGAAGTTTTTGAATAGTCTGTCTAAATCTTGCAACATATTCTCCTGAAACAAAGAGCAAGGCTTTCTTTCCTTCCTTCCTTCCTTCCTTCCTTCCTCTCTTCCTTCCTTCATTCATTCTCTCTCCTTGCCTCCTTTCCAATCCCTCTTTCTTTCTTTCCTTTTACAGCCACATCTCACAACCTTCATAGTCTTGGTATGTACAAAATATATTAACATATGGACCTGGGAAAATTTGAGGAAAGAAATAAAGGATTATACAAGGAAATAAGTTTGAATGTAGAAACATACATAAAAAGGAACTATGAAATAACTCTGAAATCCATGAAAAGCTGTTTAATTTGAAGCCTGCCCCCTCCATTTCCTTTACTACATTTCCTTTTTTTTTCTCATAACTTTTACTAGGGATTAGGTGGTTTGATTATTAATCATGCTTACTCTTTAAAGATAACTCTACCATGGTAGGAATCTTAATGTGCTTTATTCCCTTTAGTATTCCTAGTACCTAGAACAATGGTTTGTGCTTATTTGTGGGTTTTTTTTTTTTTTTGTGGTTTGGGGTACAGAATTAATAATAGTTAGTGTTTCTTTGATAATGACACCCTTTTGATTGAGTCCTTAAGGGCTTGTTTCACCTGCTGGTTCCTTAAGGTGTAAATGAAGGGGTTCAGCATGGGAGCAACAGAGGTATTAAGTACTGCTACACCTTTGCTCAAAGCAGCCCTTTCTTTTGCTGAAGTTTTGATGTACATGAAAATGCATCTCCCATATGAAATTGAAACCACACTCATATGGGAGGAACAAGTGGAAAAGGCCTTTTTCCTTTGCTGGGCAGAAGGAATCTTCAGAATTGTTCTCAGGATGAGTGCATAGGACATAATCACCAAGGTCAAAGTTACCATGAGTGTGAATACCGCTATGAAAAATGCCATGAGCTCCAGGAACGCCGTGTCTGTGCAGGAGATCAGCAGCAAAGGAGAAGAGTCACAGGTGAAATGGTCAATAATGTTGCAGTTGCAGAAATCCAGTTGGAGACTCATAATCACAGGGGGAAAGATAATGAGGAATCCAGCCAACCAGGAGCAGATTACAAGCCTGTGGCAGACTTTGTTGCTCATTATACTTGTGTAATGCAGAGGTTTGCAGATAGCCACATAGTGATCACAGGGCATAACAGCCAGAAGAAAAACTCTGTTGCTCCCAGAAGGATTAAAAAAAATACTTGAGTCATGCAAGCATTATAGGAAATGGCTGTGTCTCCTGTAGTGATGCTGATCAGAAATCTAGGAATACAGGCACTTGTGAATGAAATTTCTAAGAAAGAGAAATTTCTGAGGAAGAAATACATGGGAGTCTTCAATATAATATTTGACATTGTTAATGTGATGATAATTGAGTTTCCACTTACACTCAATAAGTATGTGCACAACATAAAGAAGAATATCACAATTTGTAATTCTTGGTCATCCGTTAGTCGTAGAAGAATAAATTCTGTAATTGATGTCTTATTTGGCATGCTAAGCTCTGAATCCTGGAAGGTCTGTAGAGTAGAAATAAAAGTACTTCTCATTCTCTTATATGACTTCAAATACCTTTAAAGTACTCTTATTCTGCACAAAGAACCATAAAAGATGCATTTAAGAACAAATGGAAAAATAGCTATCCCTCACAATTACAAGCCTTTTTTCCAGTCTGTTTGGTGGTAAAAAGAATAATCACTTCTATTACTTTAAAAATACAGTGTTTTGCCCTTGAGGATGAACTCCTTTCCCAGGCTGACTGCACTTCTGGGCTTTCTGGCTTGGGCAGACCATGAGAAGCAGTCTCTTGAGCCCCTCAATTGGACCAGACTGTCAGCTGACCTGAGGGTGGTCCTATTGTACGTAAAGGACTCTTCAGCTCTCCCTGTCTGCTTCTGCTAGGTGTTAAGAAACCCAACCTCTCCCTCTGGTACTACAGGATACAAAGCAAGCCGACCCCACCTCACCTTCAGTGCATGGCAGCAGGAGCAGGGATAAGAACAGGAACCAGAGAGAGGAAAATGTGACCTGTGTTCTGGGCAGGGTTTGAGGATTTGGAATGTTTTCTAAAAGGGACAGCAGGCACCCTGCTACGCTTCCTAATCATGGGGTTGGTGTGCAGAAGCTGGGGCCAGAGTATGCTGGGCTGGTCACGATGCAGAGGTTCCTCCACTGCAGTAGGCTTGTCCTGGCTCTCTTCTTCTCCTAATTTGGGAATCTTCAGTTCAAGGCTATCCCATGCAGACAGCCAGGTACCAGTGGGTGAGCTGCAGCCCAGACAGTAATTCTGCAAACTGTGTTGAGGAGAAGGGACAAGTGTTCAGCCTGCCTCCTGGTGAATCTAACAGTAGCCTCCCTATGAGGACTGAGCCTTTATCAATGACGAGGTTCCTGAACATGCACGATGTTTTCCCTCTCTCTGAGGTCTATTCTGGATCAGGCTCTGGATCCGGCTCTGGAAATTGCTTACTAACTGCGACTGAACAAGAATATGAACCAATAAATGAGGATGATGCTCTCCATTACAATGTTCAGCCTTTCAAGAGGAATCAGCCCACACTAACAGGACTTGGATCAAGATGGATCAGAAGATGATTTTATTAGATAACATAGAGGGTTTCCCCACCTTGACAGCAGGCAATGTATTCAGTATCTTTTGGGTGCTGTAGTTAAATGATCTTGGGACAAAAAATTTTATAGGAACTTTAAAACATCTGAAAAGAAGCTTAAATTTATATCATTTTTTTTTCCTTACAGATTTTTAAAAGTTATAAGCTTTTGCTTTAATGCTAATATCTATCATATTGTTCTGGAAAATACCTGAGTTCTCTTTGCATCATATTCAACCAACCTTATTATGAAATTAACTAGACTCTCCATGTCCACATAATTTCTTTAAAGAATAAATTATGCTGTTTAAAACAAAATGTTTGAAGAGCAAGTTGACAGGCAATAATACTTCATACCATTTTAGTCTTCAGAAACAGGACTCTGAATGTGAATTACAGATATGCCCCTTTTCTTATGAAAAGAAATCAAGATATAACACAGTGAGTTTATGGAGTAGATATTTGACATGTTTTATGGTGCAAGGTTTATTACTATTATACTATGAATGGATGTGTTTGCAGAGCTAGTGGATGTTGTTTAGAAGTGGTTACAGTCAGAAACTTCAGACCCAAATTAAAGCACAGCCATGTTCTCAATGCCTCCTATGCCTTTACCTCTTTCTTTGGATATCTGTGTATTTTCAAATTGCTCTATTAAAGCAGAAATATAACCAAAAAAATATAGAGTTTTAATCTCAGGTTTGTTAATCCCATAGTGTATATTTTTTTATCAATTCACTCATAGAATATTCCTTTTTATACTTACTTAAATAGGCAACAATGATAAATACTTAGTTTTCTTCTTTTTGTTTGGGGGAAGATAAAAAAAAATGAATTACTGTGTATTTTGTTAACCTTAATGGTCAAAAACTTCTAGATGGAAATTTTGTCACTGGAAAACTTATTTCATTTCAAAAGGTAATTTTTTCCTTATTGATACTTGGTTTTTATTCATCTAAAAAGAATATACTATGTATAGTAAATTAATTGAATCCCACCACTTCTTGCCTTTATGCAAAATGGCCCCTGTTAGCTCCTATTCTGCCCAAATTTGGCATTACACAATGCTAATTATTATTTTATTATTGATAAACAAAACCATAGGGATAGATTTCCAATTGCACTTGTAAAAATGGTAATCTCAGATGAATTCCATTGAGTAAATATCTTATTTTAGAAAGTTGTGTGTCAGCCTTTGTCAAGTTCTGCTTTCAAAAATAATAATCTGACAGTTATTATTTTGTACAGTGAAGTTTCCAAGTATGTTAAAGGAAAAATACTTATATGAGAATGAAGATAATAATTAATAATATCATAAAATTTAAATTATTACTATAGCAAATATCTATATATCCCTTATCCTGTGTCCAACAATAATCTGGATATTACCTTTTAAAAGATACACTCTGCATATGAGGAAATTGAAGTACAGAGTGCTTATATATCTTGCCCATGTTAAATAGGTACATATGGCAGACGGTGAAGCATTGGTGTCTGACTTCTACTGTGCCCTTTCCAGTGCCTAACATAGACTCAAGCTCAGTTTTATCTGATGAATCGAGACAGAATTAATGCTTGAACAAATTATGCCCAACCCTGAGTAAGACTGTCCTCAAGATTCAGGGCTTTGTTTAAGATGCATGAGTTTAGCTTCTGTGTTTATCCACCAATTATTCTGAAATAGTCCATCCTGACTGATATGGATACCAACAGTGGGGTCTGTCAACAAAAGGAGAAGTCCAGGAAACACAAATCCTAGAATCATAGTGAGGCTGATTCTTAAAATCTTGAAAGATACTTACCTAGGAATCTCTGTATTGTCTACTGAGACCAGTTCTAGGAAGAGAGAAACAGACTAGGTGATCCTTCAGTGAGCCATGAGGGTAGCCTGTTTAAATAACAGAATCAGAGTGTATGTTATTAGGCAGAGTGCAGATGACAATGGAATGGGGTATGTATCCTGTGCCTGAAATAACTGTACTGTCTTACCAGATGAAGTCCGTCTAAGAAAAGTCTACCTGATTCCCTCCTGAGGCAGGTGTGATCAGTTTCTGAGCTCAGCTCTCACAAATTTTGGAAGATATAGGCAGAGAAATTAATGCAAGTACTGATGAAATGCCCTCAGATTGCATCTCAAAGAAAGCAAAAATTCAATTGTTCAAGTCCAATGAAATGAAAGATAAAATAAATATCTTTTTATCATGTAAATCTGCCTATTTTCCTAGATTTCTGATCAGCTTTGCTACAGGACATGACCCCACTATGCTGTAGACACTTCATCCACAAAGACAGTGAGGACAAACAGCTACACCCAGAGGCACTGCTGTGCCCAGCAGGAGGTCAGTAGGTGCCAGCAGAGAAGCAGGACATGCAGATCCTTACCCCCAACCAATGCCATAGGAATCACAGGTGCCCCCTGCCACCCAGAGGCCACCTTGGAAAGAAGATTTTAGGAGAAAAAACTCAAGAGAAGAGGGATAGATCTTTCAGAGGATTTGAATAGATTGAATATTTACCAAAAGTCTAATTAACCCAAAATAGACTGTTGTAGCCTGGAAATTATGAATATTTTGTTTATGGGCAAGGTACATTTGTTTCTGGCAATAATAGGATTGGAGAATCCAGAGCAAGATGAACTTGGATTTGGAAAATAAAGAATCTACATTTTTTTTACAACCAATTTGTAGTATGGAGATTTTGACCCCCTTACCAGTATTGTTAAAAATAATTTACAAATGAGGAGTCTCACACTAAGAAATATTCAAAATAATAAGGATCATAAAAGCAATGTATTTCAAGGTGCCACTTTCTAGGAAACAGGTAGGTTTTACACAGAAAACTTAGAGAAAGTGGCAGTTCTGCCACTTGAAGTCTAAGTCCCAATATGGATAAACACCAACCAAACAGACTGCAGTTAAGGATGTGGGGAAAACACTTAACCAACCCTAAGGAAACTAATTCATAGATTTTCTGGTTTTGTGGAATTGCAGATATTGTAGTCCATTATTCTGAAAGAACACATACCTGGCAATCAAAAGGAAAGGAGCAATGGAAGAAAGGAAGGAAGGATGCAAAGAAGGAAGGAAGGAAGGAAGGAAGGAAGGAAGGAAGGGGGGGAGGAAGAAAGAAAGGCCAAATTGTCGTAGGATTTCCTTTGTCATATTTTGTATCTTAATGTATTTTGTTCATTCCTGGTCAAAATCCGTCCATTTCTCAATCCAAAGCCTGGATTCACAGGATAGGAAAATCCAATTCGTATTCTTCCACAAATATTTTTCTGATATTCAAATGAAACATAGTTCATGTTATTTCTAATATTGCTGAGTGATATAGGTTTTCCAAAAATCTTTAGGCCAAAGGAAACAGAACTTTTTCATGTGTTTTTGAATATGTTCGAGGAATTTGTGTGTTGAAGGAAACATATAGAACTCTCAGGAGACAGAGAAACTAATGATCAACAATGCAATTAATTTTGGCATTGCTTTGAAATTGGTTTCCCTTGGAAGCCATTAGTGGAATGTTGGAGGAATATAGAATTCTACCTATAATGCTAGACTTTCCTTAAAGCAAACGGAAAGACTGAAGAAATAATGATTGCCTGCTTATAAATTACCCTTCTCATTATGATTATAAATTGAGAGAGATTAACTTTCACTCTCTATTCTATTTCAATGAGGTAACATAAACTAAGGATCAGAAATTAATCGAGGCCTTGAAAAAAAATCCAACCTCGGTAATTCCTTAGTGCCACAGGATGAATAAGTAGCTCCCTGAGTAGTTTTGAGGTTCTCCTTTGAAAAGGCCATGAATTTTAATGGAGTGATATAGCAAAGTATTACAGCTTTCTTAAAATAAAAAAGTTGGCATCCTTGGATTTAGAGAAAATAGATAAAATGTCTGATATGCTATTGGATATTTTTAGGGTGAAATATGAATTTGATCATTAGCATACTTGATTCCAGGCTTTGATATAAAGTATATCTATATAATTTATAAGTATAAAGTGTATAAAATATAAGGTATATTTTACATGATATAAAGTATATTATACATGGCCGGGAATGCCTGACCTTGTGTTCCATGCTCTAACCATGCCAATAAAAGCTGAACTGTACTGGTTACTTTTCATAATAGAGAGCATTTATGGGTATAGAATTGATGATTATGGTGAACAGTGCTCTCAGATTATTCAAACAGTGGTACAAACAAGATGAAATCTAATAGCTTGGGTCTAACTGGAGAGATAATTTTACTCTTAAACCAATGTCAACCAGAGAATCCCTGATCTTCGAATGGTTAATAAACCAACGGATATTCACCTGGGGTTCAATTGTTTTCTTTTCTTTCTCTTTCTTTATATCTTTCTTTTTATTGACAGTCCCATGAAAGGAGGGGTGAGGAATAGAATCTCTGGAAAACATCCCATTGGAAAGCATCTGTCTGTCCTTATTTTATGCTCACTGCTACATATATGTTCCAAAAACAAACAAACAAAATGTTTAAATTGGTCTTCAATAAAATGTAAAACCAATACTCTGCAAAGGCACATTTAAGAGAATGAAAATGTTGGTCAAAAACAAACCAAATTTCTTTCAATGGATGAATGTATAAACAAACTTCATACATTCATAAAATGTATTATCCTCAGCAATGAAAAGGAACAAACTGCTGCTAAACAGGAAAACTTGGATGAAGTGAAAGAAGCCAGTTTCAAAAGATTACAGACTACATGGTTCTTTAATATGGCATACTTAAGAAGGAAAAACTTAAGGGACAGAAATAGATCAATTGTTGCCGTGGGATCAGGATCGAGTATGTATCTGACCGCAAATGTTTACCATGAAAGAAATATTTGGGGTGATGAAAATCTGTCCCTATAGATTGTTTATTCTGGATATTTCATATAAATAGGATCAAATAATATGTGGTCTGCTGTCCCTGGCTTCATTCACTTAGCATGTTGTCAGAGTTCATCAATTTTGTAGCAAGTGTCAGTACTGGAATCATTTTAATTGCCAAATAATAGTCCATGGTATAGCTATTGTATAGATATTCCAAATTTTATTTATTTATTCATCAATTACGAATAATGTTGTTTTGAATATTTGTGTACACATTTTTTCAGAGACAAGTGTTTTCATTATTCTTTGGTATACACTTAGGAGTGGAATAGCTGGGTCATATGGTAACTACGTAATATAGTTTTTTTTTTTATTATGGTAACATATACATAACACACATTTTACCTTTTTAAACATTTTTAATGTAAAATTAAGTGACATTAATTACATTCTCAATGCTGTGCTACCATCACCACTATACATTATCAAAACTTTTTCATCACCCTAAACAGAAAATGTGTATCTATTGAACAGTAATTCCCCATTCTCCCCTCCCCTGGTCCTGGTAACCTGTAATCTACTTTCTATCTCTATGAATTTGCTAATTATGAATATTTCATATATATGTAATAATACAGTATATATCTTTTTGTGTCTGGCCTACCTCACTCAACATGATTTAAGGATTCATCCATGTTCCAACATGGATCAGAGCATCATTCATTTTTATAGTTAAATAATACTCCATTGTACATATATGCCCTTTTGTTTACCCTTTCTTCTACTGATGGACTTTTTCCACCTTAGGACTATCATGAATAATGCTTCTATGAATATTGGTGTACAAGCATCTGTTTGAGCCCCAGTTTTCAATTAATTGGGACGTATAGCTAAGAATGGGATTGCCACATCATTTTGCAGTTCTTTGTTTAAGTTTTTGAGGAACTTCTTAGTAGTTTTCCAGAGTGGTTGCATCATTTTATATTTCCATGAACAATATGTGCTACAATCTTTACATATTCTTGTCAACACATTATTTTCCTTTATAATTTTTTAATAGTAACAACACTACTGGGTGTGAAGTGGCATCTTTTTGCATTTACCTAATGATTAATGATGTTGAACATATTTTCAGGGGTTCATTGGCCATTTGTAGATATTCCTTGAAGAAATACCTATTAAAGTCATTTGACTGAATGGTGCAGGCATTCTGGAGGGTAGTTTGGCAGTTCCTAAGGAAGCAAAGTATAGAATTGCCATATGGTTCAGCAATTCCATTACTAGGTACACACTCGGAGGATCTGAAAACTAAGAAACAAACAGGCATTTGTAAACCAATGTTTATAGTAGCATTAATCACAATTGCCAAGAGATGGAAACTGCCCAAGTATCCATCAATGTATGAGTGGATAAACAAACTGTGGTATATATATATGATGGAATATTATGCAGCTGTAGGACAGAGTAAAGTCATGGAGCATGTAACACTATGGATGAATCTTGAGGACATTATATTGAGTAAATTTAGTCAGAAACAAAAGGGCAGATATTGTATGTTCTCACTAATATGCATTAACATTAATGAGCAAACTTTGAGAATTAAAGCTGAGAACTTAGGTTATCAGGAGATAGAGGGAGGATAGAGATCAGGCATTTGATGCAGAAGGAGTATAGAATGTTCACAGGATTAACTGTATAGATGCAGAAATGGATAGCACAATACTGTGTGATGGTAGCACAGGATTGCAAGTACACTGAACAAACATGACTGTCAGTACAGTTGAAAGAGAAAGACTAGGGGCATGTATGATACCATGAAGAAAGATAGAAGATAAAGATTGTGACCATATAACTTAGTGAAACCTAGAGTGCTCAGTGATGGTAATTAAATGTGCAAATATTAGAATGTTCTTCCTTGAGGGACAATAAATGAATGTCAACCTTGCAAGGTGTTTAAAATGGGATGGCACTGGGAAAAAAAATATAATCAATACAAACTAGAGTCTATAGTTAACAGCAACATTGTAATATGCTTCCATTAATTGAAACAAGGGCAGTGAACAAAAGCTAAATGTCTCTAAGAAGGGGATATAAGGTAGGGGTATGGATTTCTTGACGGTAGTGTTGTTGTCCCACCTTTTTATTCCATTTTATTTTATTTTTATTTTATTTTTTTATAATACTCATTTTATTTTTTTGGAGTAATGAATGTTTGCAAGGACTGATTGGTGATGAATGCACAGCTATATGATGATACTGAGAACAATTGATCGTACAGTGTGGATGATTGTATGGTATGTGAATATATCTTTATAAAATTGGGGGTGAAAAAATAAACATAGGGATATAAGTGCTGAAAAAAATGTGGACAGAGTGATGTACCTATTCATTGTTGGTGGGGAAGTAGAGTGGTACAGCCCATCTGGAGGGCAGTGTGCTGGTTGCACAGGAAGCTAAGTATGGGATTGCCTTATGATTCTGCAACCCTGTCATTGGGTATATACTTGGAAGAACTGAGAGCAGTGATATGAATGGATATTTGCACACCAGTGTTGATGGAGGCAGTATTCACTATTTGCAATGGATGGAGGTGGCCTAAAGGTACATCAGCTGATGAACAGAATGGTAAACTGTGGAGATAGCATACAATAGAATACTGAGCAACTGCAAGAAGGAATGATGTTACGAGGCATGAAACTAGGTGAATGGGCATTGAGGACAGCATTTTGAGTGAAATAAGGCAGAAATAAAAAGACATACATTATAATGCCTCACTTATACAGACCAAGTATAATGTGCAAACTCTGAGAATTGAATCTTAAAGCATAGGTTATCAGGGGAAGGCTTATTGTAAGGGTCCCTAGATTGTAAGCTCTTGCAGCAGTTACATCTATTCCTGAGTTTTAATGGTTATGTCTAAATCCTGAGATGCTGAGCTTTGTGTATAACCTGGATGGCCCCAGGAACTTCCGGTATCCGTGTGACACCTGAGACTCAGAGTCAGAGTTCAGCAGCTATGAATGTCAGTATTACCCTATACAGCAACTGGATAAAAAGCTGAAAAAGAGTTCAGACTTCAATTAGAGAGATGAATGAAGCAAATCTGGTCAGAACTAAGGCAAATCAGACTGAAAAGTAAAGGGTGATATAGATGGTATTTTAAAACTTCAACTTCTGTGTGAGACCGAAGGAAGAGATGTTTATTTGCTGCAACATCTATATTTTCTGTAGCACACTATATAATTTAACTTGTATGCTCAGTTCATTCAAAAACCATAATTACATGGAACTTCAAATAGGAAGTGAGATCTCTTGGATTTTACAGGTTAGTGTGAAGCCCCACTGCATCCCAGAGTAACGTGGGCAGAGAGTAAAAATATATTTGCAAAGTCCCCTTGAGGGACTGCAGAAAAATATGGAAATATTAAACTTCCCCACCTGGGGAATTGCTGATATTCTCACAAGCACTGGAGACTACCAATTAGAAGGCTGAGCTCTTAATCTTGGGTCTTGCACTTATGAAGCTTGTTGCTGCAAGGGAGAGGCTAAGCCTACTTACAATTGTGCCTAAGAGTCACTCGCAGAGAACTTCTTTTGCTGATCAGATGTGGCCTCTCTCTCTCTAAGCCAACTCTGCAGATAAACCCACTTCCCCACCCCACCCCACTTGGAACATAACTCTCAGGGGTGAAAATCTCTCTTGCAACATGAGCCTGCTGTGAGCCTGGACCTGGCATTGCAGGATTGAGAAAGACTTCTTGACCAAAACAGGGAAGAGAAATGAAACAAAATGAAGTTTCAGTGGCTGAGAGACTTCAAATGGAGGCAAGAGGTCATTCTGGAGGTTATTCTTATGCATTATATAGATATCACTGTTTAGTTCTTAGTGTATTGACTGCTTTTTCATTGGATTTTTATCTTTTGTTGTTGAGTTGTGTTCCATATATATTCTGGAAATTAAAGCCTTATCAGATATATGACTTGCAACTATTTTCTTGCATTCTATGGCTTGTCTTTCCATCACATTTTGGAAGATTTTGGCCATTATTTCTTCAAATATTCTTTCTGTCCCTTTGGTTTCTCTTTTTCTCCTGGGACTTCCATAATGTGTGTGCTATTATGTGTTATTGTATCCTACATGTCCATAAGCTCCATTCATATTTTTAATCCTTTTTTTCTACTGCTTCTAAGACTGATAATTTTAACTGCCCTATCTTCAAGTTCTATGATTCTTTTTTCTGATTGTTCATATCTATATTGTGCTGCTCTAGTTATTTTTTAAAATTTCAGTTTTTATACTTTTAACTCCAGAATTTCTCTTCAGTTCCTTTTAAAAATGTATAAATTTGTATTGAATTTAACCTTTGGTTCATGTATACTTCTCCTGATTTCCTTTAGTTCTTTGCCCATGTATTCCTGTAGATCCTTGAACTAATTTAGGGGAGTTGACTTAACACCTTTGGTAAGTAATTCCAATGTATTGTCTTCCTCAGGGATGGCTTTTGTAGGTTTATTTTGTTCCTTTGGTAAGGCCATCCTTCCAGTTTCTTTGTATGACTTGTATTTTTTCTTTTTTTAATTCTGGACATTTGGCTATTTTAAAGTGTTAACTCCTGCAATCAGATTCTTCCCCCTTCTCCATGATTTGCTGATTTTTAAAACAGTTATTTACAGCTATAGTTATGTACTTTTTTGGTGATTTTACCAAACTATTTTTGCAAATTTAGTATTCCTTGTCATATATGATTACTGAAGTCTCTGTTCTATTAGCATGTATTCAGGTAGTATTTCAAAAGCAGTTTCTGTGAATGCCAGAGACTCAGAAACAACCATAAGTCAATCAACCAACCAAATCTCTGAGTCTCTGCAATTGTATCTATATGCAAGCTCTCCTTCAACAGTGAGTTCAGCTAATACTGAGCCTCTAGAAGTGTCCAAGTTGAAAGCTTATTTTGTTCTGAGTTCAGCTGATACTGAATCTTTGGATGTGTCTAAGTTGAATGCTTAGTTTCTTCTGAAGTCTTTCTGAGCATACAACTAGAACTGGGCATGAACAGTGACTTCAAACTTCCCCACTATATGCAAATACTCCTCACTGTCCTAATTTCCTCAAAAAACTCTCTCCCCAGTCTTTTTTTTTTTTTCCTGGGACCAAGATGCTCTACTGTATAACTGCAGTCTTTCACTTCAGACAGCTGCACTTTCCTCAGTTCCATGCCACTTCTCCACAGTTTCTATACTTGAAGTAAGATTGATGTTTAGTGAAAAATAAATAACAGTGCTATGAGTCAGTCTTTCAAGGAGCCACCACAGAGTAAAAACAGGCTTAGCTATCCATTAGGTGTGCTTTGCTCCCTCTATAATCAGGGCACTCCACTGAGAACATGAACACAGACAACGGGCTTTACCAGAGCAAGTAAAAGGCCACACAACTTTCCTATTGTTTACATTGTCTTTCTCTTGAATCAGCATTCACTTGGTTGCTGTATACTGTTGATGGGATTCCAGAGTTCTCAGAGAGTGGGTTCTTACAGTTTCTGAATATATCTCATTATTTCTGTGGGGTGGCATGCATTTGGAACTTCTTTCTCTTCCATTTTTCTGATGTCTCCTCCATGTTTAATGTTTTGAGGAATTGTCGGACTGTTTTCTGAGTGGTTGCACAATTTTGCATTCTTGCAAGCTTTGTGTTAGGATTCAAACTTCTCTACATCTTCAACAATAGCTACTATTTGTATTGTTAATTACCAACATCATAAAAACTGGGTAAGAAGATATTTTTGATTGGAGTTTTGCTTGCATCTCCCTAATGGTGTTACCTAGCAGTGGGCTCACTGCCTGATGTGCACAGAAGCCAATACCATGACAACAAGAATTTGAGAAATGTGTTTCATTGTGCAGTTGACTGGCAAGGAGACAGCAGACAAGCTCAACTCTTTCTCCCTGATCTAAGAACTAAAGGAGATATATAGGATGAAATCTAAGGGAGGTAGGGAAGTGTGAGGGTTTCAGGTTGGCATATTCTGATGTGTTGCTTATGTGACTGTCTATATACAGTAGAAATATGCCAGAAATCTGCATCTTATCTTCCTTTTGCAGGACCCTTCACATTTCACTGGCTTCTGAGGACTTCTTATCCCCATAGTCTTGGCCCTGAGGAAGGTGATCTTTGTTCCTAGTGTCTCAGTGGTCATTCAAGGGGGCAAGGGGATGATGTGTTTGTGTCTGCACTTCTCAACTATGGTTTCAATGTTTAGTGATGTTGATCATCTTCTAATGCTCTTTGTATTTTCTAACATTAACTGCCTCCATGGCAGATTTTGCAAATCCCTGACTGTTTCTGCATTTCTCCAATTATATATTTTTTTTTAATTCAGTTTTATTGAAATATATTCACAAACCATACAGTCATCCATGGTATACAATCAACTGTTCACAGTATGATCATATAGTTATGCGTTCATCACCACAATCTATTTCTGAACATTTTCCTTACATCAGAAAGAATCAGAATAAGAATAAAAAATAAAAGTGAAAAGAGAATACCCAAACCATCCCCCCATCCCACCCTATTTGTCATTTAGTTTTTACTCCCATTTTTCTACTGATTTTTTTTCAATTTTTTAACTTTGTTTATCAAAAAATTAAAAACAAACAGGCAAACAACAACCAAAAAAAAAACCCCACAACATTTCAAACAAAGCAATGGATTAAGGAAAACAAATAACCTAAAATAACTACTTTGCTTACAATATGTTCCTACCATACCCCAAGAAAATTAATAAACCATGTCCAAACAGAGGAGTAAGAAAAACAAATAATCTAAAATAACTACATTGCTTCCAACATGTTCCTACCATACCCCAAGAAAATTAATAACCCCTAAGAAAACAAAGGAATAAGAGAAAAAAAAAAACCTAAAATAACTCTATTGCTTCCAACATGATCTTACTATATCCAAGAAAGTTTACAAACCATAATCATTCCTGAGCATTCCCATAACATTGAGATTACCCTCCATAGTTTATCTGTTCTTATTAGATTATCATTCCCCCTCCACTAATTGGTATCTCTAGGTCCCCTACATTCTACACTATAAAACATTGTACATTTTTCACAGAATTCACATTAGTGGTAACAAACAATATCTCTCTTTTTGTGCCTGGCTTATTTTGCTCAGCATTATGTCTTTTTTTTTTTTTTTTAATCTTCATTTTATTGACATATATTCATATTGTCGATTGTGAATAGTGCCACTATGAACTTCATTTTATTGAGATATATTCACATACCACGCAGTCATACAAAACAAATTGTACTTTCAATTGTTTACAGTACCATTACATAGTTGTACATTCATCACCTAAATCAATCCCTGACACCTTCATTAGCACACACACAAAAATAACAAGAATAATAATTAGAGTGAAAAAGAGCAATTGAAGTAAAAAAGAACACTGGGTACCTTTGTCTGTTTGTTTCCTTCCCCTATTTTTCTACTCATCCACCCATAAACTAGACAAAGTGGAGTGTGGTCCTTATGGCTTTCCCAATCCCATTGTCACCCCTCATAAGCTACATTTTCACACAACTGTCCTCGAGATTCATGGGTTCTGCATTGTAGTTTGATAGTTTCAGGTATCCACCACCAGCTACCCCAATTCTTTAGAACCTAAAAAGGGTTGTCTAAAGTGTGCGTAAGAGTGCCCACCAGAGTGACCTCTCGGCTCCTTTTGGATTCTCTCTGCCACTGAAGCTTATTTCATTTCCTTTCACATCCCCCTTTTGGTCAAGAAGATGTTCTCCGTCCCACGATGCCAGGTCTGCATTCCTCCCCGGGAGACATATTCCACGTTGCCAGGGAGATTCACTCCCCTGGGTGTCTGATCCCACGTAGGGGGGAGGGCAATGATTTCACCTTTCAAGTTGGCTTAGCTAGAGAGGCAGGGCCACATCTGAGCAACAAAGAGGCATTCGGGAGGAGGCTCTTAGGCACAACCATAGGGAGGCCTAGCCTCTCCTTTGCAGCAACCGTCTTCCCAAGGGTAAAACCTGTGGTAGAAGGCTCAACCCATCAAACCACCAGTCCCCTATGTTTGTGGTCGTGTTAGCAACCATGGAGGTGGGGTAGGCAAATACCCCTGCATTCTCCACAGGCTCCTCAAGGGGGCACTGCATCTTTTTTTTTTCCTTGTTTTTTTTTTTTTTTGTTTTAACTTTCCCTTCTTTTTTAAATCAACTGTATGAAAAAAAAGTTAAAAAGAAAACAAACATACAATAAAAGAACATTTCAAAGAGACCATAACAAGGGAGTAAGAAAAAGACAACTAACCTAAGATCACTGCTTAACTTCCAACATGTTCCTACTTTACCCCAAGAAAGTTACCTAATATAGCAACATTTCTGTGAACTTGCTCCTACTATATCCATCAGAAATTAACAGACCATAGTCATTCCTGGGCATCCCCAGAACGTTAAATAGCTTATCTGTTCTTCTTGGATTATTGTTCCCCCTTCCTTAATTGCTCTCTATTGCTAGTTCCCCTACATTCTACATTATAAACCATTTGTTTTACATTTTTCAAAGTTCACATTAGTGGTAGCATATAATATTTCTCTTTTTGTGCCTGGCTTATTTCACTTAGCATTATGTCTTCAAGGTTCATCCATGTTGTCATATGTTTCACGAGATCGTTCCTTCTTACTGCCGCGTAGTATTCCATCGTGTGTATATACCACAGTTTATTTATCCACTCATCTGTTGAAGGACATTTGGGTTGTTTCCATCTTTTGGCAATTGTGAATAATGCTGCTATGAACATTGGCGTGCAGATATCTGTTCGTGTCACTGCTTTCCGATCTTCCGGGTATATACCGAGAAGTGCAATCGCTGGATCGAATGGTAACTCTATATCTAGTTTTCTAAGGAACTGCCAGACTGACTTCCAGAGTGGCTGAACCATTATACAGTCCCACCAACAGTGAATAAGAGTTCCAATTTCTCCACATCCCCTCCAGCATTTGTAGTTTCCTGTTTGTTTAATGGCAGCCATTCTAACCAGTGTTAGGTGGTATCTCATTGTGGTCTTAATTTGCATCTCTCTAATAGCTAGTGAAGCTGAACATTTTTTCATGTGTTTTTTGGCCATTTGTATTTCCTCTTCAGAGAACTGTCTTTTCATATCTTTTGCCCATTTTATAATTGGGCCGACTGTACTATTGTCATTGAGTTGTAGGATTTCTTTATATATGCAAGAAATCAGTCTTTTGTCAGATACATCGTTTCCAAAAATTTTTTCCCATTGAGTTGGCTGCCTCTTTACCTTTTTGAGAAATTCCTTTGAGGTGCAGAAACTTCTAAGCTTGAGGAGTTCCCATTTATCTATTTTCTTTTTGTTGCTTATGCTTTGGGTGTAAAGTCTAGGAAGTGGCCACCTAATACAAGGTCTTGAAGATGTTTTCCTACATTATCTTCTAGGAGTTTTATGGTACTTTCTTTTATATTGAGATCTTTGGTCCATTTTGAGTTAATTTTTGTGTAGGGGGTGAGGTAGGGGTCAACTTTCATTCTTTTGGATATGGATATCCAACTCTCCCAGCCCCATTTGTTGAAAAGACCATTATGACTCAGTTCAGTGACTTTGGGGGCCTTATCAAAGATCAGTCGGCCATAGATCTGAGGGTCTATCTCTGAATTCTCAATTCGATTCCATTGATCTATATGTCTATCTTTGTGCCAGTACCATGCTGTTTTGGCAACTGTGGCTTTATAATAAGCTTCAAAGTCAGGGAGTGTAAGTCCTCCCACTTCGTTTTTCTTTTTTAGAGTGTCTTTAGCAATTCGAGGCATCTTCCCTTTCCAAATAAATTTGATAACTAGCTTTTCCAAGTCTGCAAAGTAGGTTGTTGGAATTTTGATTGGGATTGCATTGAATCTGTAGATGAGTTTGGGTAGAATTGACATCTTAATGACATTTAGTCTTCCTATCCATGAACATGGAATATTTTTCCATCTTTTAAGGTCCCCTTCTATTTCTTTTAGTAGAGTTATGTAGTTTTCTTTGTATAGGTCTTTTACATCTTTGGTTAAGTTTATTCCTAGGTACTTGATTTTTTTAGTTGCTATTGAAAATGGTATCTTTTTCTTGAGTGTCTCTTCAGTTTGTTCATTTCTAGCATATAGAAACATTACTGACTTATGTGCATTAACCTTGTATCCCGCTACTTTGCTAAATTTGTTTATTAGCTCTAGTAACTGTATCGTCAATTTCTCAGGGTTTTCTAGATATAAGATCATATCATCTGCAAACAATGACAGTTTTACTTCTTCTTTTCCAATTTGGATGCCTTTTATTTCTTTGTCTTGCCGGATTGCCCTGGCTAGCACTTCCAGCACAATGTTGAATAACAGTGGTGACAGTGGGCATCCTTGTCTTGTTCCTGATCTTAGAGGGAAGGCTTTCAGTCTCTCACCATTGAGTACTATGCTGGCTGTGGGTTTTTCATATATGCTCTTTATCATGTTGAGGAAGTTTCCTTCAATTCCTACCTTTTGAAGTGTTTTTATCAAAAAGGGATGTTGGGTTTTGTCAAATGCTTTTTCAGCATCTATTGAGATGATCAATTGATTTTTCCCTTTTGACTTGTTAATGTGTTGTAATACATTGATTGATTTTCTTATGTTGAACCATCCTTGCATGCCTGGAATAAACCCCACTTGGTCATGGTGTATGATTTTTTTAATGTGTCTTTGGATTCGATTTGCAAGTATTTTGTTGAGGATTTTTGCATCTATATTCATTAGGGAGATTGGCCGGTAGTTTTCCTTTTTTGTAACATCTTTGCCTGGTTTTGGTATTAGATTGATGTTAGCTTCATAAAATGAGTTAGGTAGTGTTTCATTTTCTTCAATGTTTTGGAAGAGTTTGAGTAAGATTGGTGTCAGTTCTTTCTGGAAAGTTTGCTGGAATTCCCCTGTGAAGCCATCTGGCCCTGGGCATTTATTTGTGGGAAGATTTTTGATGACTGATTGGATCTCTTTGCTTGTGATGGGTTGGTTGAGGTCTTCTATTTCTTCTCTGGTCAGTCTAGATTGTTCATACATTTCCAGGAAATTGTCCATTTCCTCTACATTATCCAGTTTGTTGCCATACAGTTGTTCATAGTATCCTCTTATAATTTTTTTAATTTCTTCAGGATCTGCAGTTATGGCACCTTTTTCATTCATTATTTTGTTTATATGGGTCTTCTCTCTTTTTGATTTTGTCAGTCTAGCTAGGGGCTTGTCAATCTTGTTGATCTTCTCAAAGAACCAACTTTTGGTGATATTTATCCTCTCTATTGTTTTTTTGTTCTCGATGTCATTTATTTCTGCTTTAATCCTTGTTATTTCTTTTCTTCTACTTGGTTTAGGATTGGTTTGCTGTTCATTTTCTAGCTTCTTCAGTTTATCCATTAGTTCTTTGATTTTGGCTCTTTCTTCCTTTTTAATATATGCGTTTAGTGCTATAAATTTCCCCCTTAGCACTGCTTTTGCTGCATCCCATAGGTTTTGGTATGTTGTGTTCTCATTTTCATTCGTCTCTATATATTTAGCAATTTCTCTTGCTATTTCTTCTTTAACCCACTGATTGTTTAGGAGTGTGTTGTTTAACCTCCAGGTATTTGTGAATTTTCTAAGTCTCTGATGGTTATTGACTTCTAATTGTATTCCATTGTGGTCAGAGAATGTGCTTTGAATAATTTCAATCTTTTTAAATTTATTGAGGCTTGTTTTATGTCCCAGCATATGATCTATTCTGGAGAAAGTTCCATGAGCACTAGAAAAGTATGTGTATCCTGGTGATTTGGGATGTAATGTCCTGTATATGTCTGTTAAATCTAATTCATTTATCAGATTGTTTAGGTTTTCAATTTCCTTATTGGTCTTCTGTCTGGTTGATCTATCTATAGGAGAGAGTGATGTGCTGAAGTCTCCCACAATTATTGTGGAAACATCAATTGCTTCCTTTAGTTTTGCCAGTGTTTCTCTCATGTATTTTGTGGCACCTTGATTGGGTGCATAGACATTTACGATTGTTATTTCTTCTTGCTGAATTGCCCCTTTTATTAGTATGTAGTGGCCTTCTTTGTCTCTCAAAACATCCCTGCATTTGAAGTCTATTTTATCTGAGATTAATATTGCTACACCTGCTTTCTTTTGGCTGTAGCTTGCATGAAATATTTTTTTCCATCCTTTCACTTTCAGTTTCTTTGTGTCCCTGTGTCTAAGATGAGTCTCTTGTATGCAACATATTGATGGTTCATTTTTTTTGATCCATTCTGTGAATCTATATCTTTTAATTGGGGAGTTTAATCCATTTACATTCAACGTTATAACCGTGAAGGCATTTCTTGAATCAGCCATCTTATCCTTTGGTTTATGTTTGTCATATTTTTCCCCTCTGTCTATTAATATCCTTTATTGTACCCATACCGAATCTCTTTAGTACTGAACCTTTCTCCAAGTCTCTCTGTCCTTTCTTTGTTTCTCTGTCTGTAGGGCTCCCTTGAGTATCTCCAGTAGGGCAGGTCTCTTGTTAGCAAATTCTCTCAGCATTTGTTTGTCTGTGAAAAATTTAAGCTCTCCCTCAAATTTGAAGGAGAGCTTTGCTGGATAAAGTATTCTTGGCTGGAAATTTTTCTCACTCAGAATTTTAAATATATCGTGCCACTGCCTTCTTGCCTCCATGGTGGCTGCTGAGTAGTCACTACTTAGTCTTATGCTGTTTCCTTTGTATGTGGTGAATTGCTTTTCTCTTGCTGCTTTCAGAACTTGCTCCTTCTCTTCTGTGTTTGATAGTGTGATCAGTATATGTCTCGGAGTGGGTTTATTTGGATTTATTCTATTTGGATTTTGCTGAGCATTTATGATTTGTGTATTTATGTTGTTTAGAGGATTTGGGAAGTTTTCCCCAACAATTTCTTTGAATACTCTTCCTAGACCTTTACTCTTTTCTTCCCCTTCTGGGACACCAATGAGTCTTATATTTGGATGTTTCATATTATCTATCATATCCCTGAGGTCCATTTCGATTTTTTCAATTTTTTTCCCCATTCTTTCTTTTATGCTTTCATTTTCCATTCTGTCATCTTCAAGGTCACTGATTCGTTGTTCAACTTCCTCTAGTCTTGTACTATGAGTGTCCAGAATCTTTTTAATTTGGTCAACAGTTTCTTTAATTTCCATAAGATCATCCATTTTTTTATTTAGTCTTGCAATGTCTTCTTTATGCTCTTCTAGGGTCTTCTTGATTTCCTTTATCTCCCGTACTATGGTCTCATTGTTCATCTTTAGTTCTTTGAGTAGCTGCTCTAGGTGCTGTGTCTCTTCTGGTCTTTTGATTTGGGTGCTTGGGCTTGGGTTATCCATAACGTCTGGTTTTTTCATATGCTTTATAATTTTCTGTTGTTTTTGGCCTCATGGCATTTGCTGAACTTGATAGATAGGGTTCTTTTAGGATTTGTAGACCAATTGAAATCCTTATCTCTAATTTATCAGATCTACAGCTTCGTGGCGTTCACTTTCTCTAACTAACCAGCAGGTGGCGTCCACTAGCCACCTGTTCTCCACAAGCCAGTTCTCCCCTGCTTAGCCTTTTTGGTGAGTGGGGGAGTGAGTCTTGTGGGGTCCAATTGGTGTACCAAGCTTGCGTGTGTAGTTGGTGTTGCCTGCCCTGTATATGGGGCATGTTTCTGGGCAGTCGGGGGGGGGGGGTGGCTCTAACAATCAAATCTCCCTGGTGATCCTAGAGTTTTAAAGCTGCTGCAATAGTCTAATCCTTCAGTTCAGTCCTGCCACAGTTTGTCTCTGCCACTGACCCACAAGTCCTTGGTATTGGCGTATGGCTCCTGAGACTTGCAAGTGGGCCCCTCTTCCAGGCCGTGCACCCCAGGTCCTCTGTTGAGGGATGACTGTGCTATGTCACAGGTGAGTGCCGTCCCCCCAGGGCAGTTCTGGGCTGCTGGGCTGTGTAGGGAGGCTCCCAGTCTGCTGAAATTATGGCTGAATGGGGCTTTGTTAATTCACACTGCTCTACCTTCCCAACTCTGGGACAATCAGCTGAGGTTGCAGGGAAGGCTAATGTCCACGCCCAGTTTTGTGGTGTGTGCCTGTTATTTGAAGCACTTCCGTCACACTGGGTTGTCTGGGGCAGTTCTGGGCTATGGGGCTGGCGATGGGCAGGAGTGTTTCCTGTCCACCAGGATGATGGCTGTGAGCGGACACCCCCCTTTTCTTGGGAAGTTGTGGTGTTTAGTGAATTTTCTCAGCCACTGGATTATTGCGTTTTGTCTCAGGGCTCTCCTAGTTCTGCTCTTGACTTGACCTGCCCAAATAGCAAGTCTTTGAAGCTTTCTGTATTGGGCTTCTTAGAGTAGTTGTTTTAGAAAAAGGAAAAAGGATTTTTTTTTTACCACTTTTAAGAGTTTATTTTATATCCCAGGTGAAATATTTTATATCCCAGGTGAAATGCCCATTTTATAACCTGTACAGTATTTAGGCTATTTCTTTTATAAATTAGCAAATGTATTTCATTTTGCCAATATTTTTCCTATCCTCTTATGTGAAGAGAAAATTTACCCTTACTTGGACAAAGCGCAAATTTTGTGACCACACATCAGTGCAGGATAACCATGGCCCAAAATGTGTTTAACTGTCAGGATTGATAACACCACACACACACACACAGGTCATGAAAGAGTTTCCTCTTCTCATAATGAGACTTTCTAAGAAGAACAAAGAGGTTTCAAAAATATCTTAAAAAATGGCTGAGAAGAGAACAGGGTGAAGAGACAGCATTGGGGAAATGGGAGACAAGTTTTAATAATTATCAGTGGACAAACATCAAAAAATGGAGTCATACAATCTATTAAAATTCACCTCAATATAAGACTGATGATTGAAATACACCATGCTTTATTTAACTGAATTTGAACTTAAGTTAGCCACTATGGCACTTTTTGAAGCCTGCAGTTTGAAGCCAGTTGACGAAGTGACATTCCATTGAATGCCTTATTCAAGAGCCAAGTATTGTGTCTTCCAAGAATTGGAAAGAATGTCTTTGTCACTATCGGTGATGTAGGGAATTCCAAAGGAAATAAAAAGTGTCATAGTAAAGCCCTGTATTGTGGTTTTAGTATATTTAGAGATACATGTGTACCACTGATTTATATTTTGAATATATGTCAAGCAAGTGATTGCAAGAATTATTTACCCTAAAGGAGAAGAAATTGTCACTGGTGCCATTGACCTGACCAGATGCCTAGAAAATTGGCAGGGGTTGAAGAGTCTATAAAAGTCTGCAGACAAGACTGAGTGTTGGACAAGGCATTAAGTCATAAATTGACTGCCTAAAGACCAGAAAATCATACTGACCTTTGGTTCCTATCCTTTATCATGTACCTCCTGTTAAAGGGATGAAAAGCAGCAATTATCCACTGGGCTCCATTAAATGTGAGGATAGCAACAACAACCATAATGTTTCCAAATTCTTTTGCTGTAAACTCAGTTGATCTCAAATGGTTTCTCTCGTGGGAGAAAGGTGACCCTCTCAAAAACTAGGGCTTATTGCAAGTCACTGTGTACAAGAAAGGGCACAACCTAAAAGGCCGTGTTCTATGCAAGAAGGCATCAGTTGCTTTGGTATGCTAACAGGATGCTGCTTACAAACAGCTGGTTAGAGAGACCATTGGCCTTGAATTTGTGAATGTCTTTTTCCAGTAAGTGGCCGGAAATTGCCATTCTAATGGCATAGAAAATGGCACTGAGAAAGACAGTTTCTTGCATCAATAACCCACGGGCAAAGAATGGCTGCTAATAAACTAAAAACTAAATGGTTAGCCAGATGGCTTAGTCTGTCAGGCTGTTATGACAAATACTACACATCAGGTTGGATTAAACAATGAGAATTTATTGGCTGATAGTTTTGGAACACAAAATCAAAGTATCTGCAAGACTGCATTCTCCCAAAATTTGTATTGGTTGGGTGCCGGCTTGCCAAAGTCTTTGGGGTTACATGACTTCTATTTCTGCCTCTTATCACATGGCAGTCTCTCCTTTCTTTTGTCTGCTCTTCTGGTTTCCACTGACTTCATGCTTCTTCCTACATGGACTTCTCTAACTCATTATATCTGAATTCCTTCTACTTATAACAGAATCTAGTCATATAGATTGAGGCTTACTATGATTCAGATGGGTCATAACTTAATTATAAATATTATCTCACAAAGGTCCTATTTACAATGGGTCCACACTCATGGAAATCCAGATTAATTAAGAACATTTCTTTGTTGGGGTACATAATTTAACATATCATGGCTAAGGTATGTTCATTAAAAGTAAAGTGAGCCTAAAAGGCTATTGAAATAGACAATGAACAGAATATATTCAACAAATTTCCAATAGCAGCATACTAAGGTACAAATGTAACAAAATATATATAGAATCTATTTTCACAAACTACAAATATCTGATGAAAGAAATCAAAGAAGATTTAAATTTATGGAGAGATATTCCTCATTCATGGATTGGAAGATGCCCCAATATTAAGATAGTAGTCCTCCTTAACCTGATCTATGGATTCAATGGAATCCAAATTAAAATTCCAGCAAGCTTTTCTGAAGATATTGACACATGGATTCTAAAGTTTATATGGAAAGGCAAAGACCTAGATTATCCAACACTATACTAAAGAAGTCTAGGCTAGGACATCTCACACTAAATGATTTGAGACTTTGCTATAAAGATACAGCAATAGAGGCAGCATGACATTGCCAAAAGAACACACACTAGGATCAAAGAAACACAATAGAGATCCCAGAATACACAAAAACAAATACATAGTCAACTGACCATTGTCAAAGAACCAAATGCATTTCAATGGAGAAAGACTATTCCTCTCAGCCAAGGGATCATTGGTCATCCAATGCAAAATAGACCTTACATGTTTCACAAAAGCCATCTCAAAATGTATCATAAACCTAAACATAAAATACGAAAACTATGAAATCTCTAAAAGATTACAGGAAAAAACCTATGTAACCTTGCATTTGGTGAATGAGATTTTAGATAAAGCCTCAGAGGCATGCACCATGCAAAAAAAAAAAACAATTGATCAGTTGGACTTCAATAAAATTAATAATGTCATCTCTGCAAATGATGCTTCTATGAGAATGGAAGGAGAAGCCTCTTAAAGTAAAAAGACATTTGTAAAACATATACCAGATAATTATCTGTATCCAAAATTTGCAAAGAACCCTTGAAACTCAAAAATAGGAAAATAAACAAACTGATTATAAATTGAGCTACATATTGAACAGAAAACTCATAAAAGATGATATGAGATCTCAGAAAACACATGTGAAAAGATACCTTTCACCATCTGTGTTTCTGGAAATTTCAGATTAAAGCAACAAAGAGTTAATCACTACCACACAATTGTCAGTATGGTTTGAGAAAACAAAACAAAACAAAAACATGATAATACCAAATGTTGGTGAGAATAGGGAGATAACAGAAACTCATTCATTGCTGGTCACAAAGTAGATGGTACTACAATTTTGGAAGACAGTTTCAAGGTTCTTAAAAAGCTTAATGAATCATAACAGAGCTTAACATAGTTATCGGCACATGAATATATATAGCAATTTTCTACTGATTGCCAAAACCTGGAAGCAACCAAGATGATCTCAGTAGTTAAATGGTTAACAAATTGAAGTCTACCTGTATAATAGAATATTACTACATGATAAAGTGGCATGTGTGATCAAGCTATGAAAAACTATGGATGTATCTAAAAACATATGGCTAAGTAATAGAATCCAGTATGAAAGTCTATACACTGTATGATTCTAAATATATGACATTCCTGAAAATGTGAAATTATAAACAATAAAAATTGATGGCAACCTGGGGATTTGTAAGGACTGAGGGAATGTGGAATGGTTGAATACATGAAGAACAGGGGATATTTGAAGGTGATGACACTATTCTGTAGGATAATTTAATTGGTGGAAACATTGTACTATACATTTGTCAAAACCCATAGAACTTTGAAGCATAAAAACTGACCTTACACATGTAACTGAAAGAAAAAATAAAAACATTTAGAATGCAGAGAGATCCAAGGATAGAATGCAGAATGTGCAAAACAGTCTAACTGTATTACCAATGTATGAAACATTTCACTGAATGGATTAGGGAAAATGAGCGCTTTTCTAATAACTTTGGAAATGAGTGGAGTGTTTAAAATTAAATGCATAAGCTACACTTATCTTTTTCTGTAAAACCAATGTTACTTGGTACCACAGCTAAACATCCTCTATCTAATTGCAGCAGTATCATCAGCCCCTGGCAGCAAAGAAACTGTACAGTGTCACACTATTATCGTTAAAGTCACATTCCATATGGTTACCAGCTAACAGTTCTGATAATGCTTTATATTTACATTAGATTCAAACAACTAATAAATGGATGGCAGGCAGTGAGAATCAGGATTCTCAAAGTTGGACCGGAAGTTTACAGATATGCCAGAGAAACAGGTATGAATTATCCACTTGGTAATAGATTAATGTTGGAGATACCTGTAGAAATGCATGCTTACCTTAAGATAAATATATAGTAATACATATAGAACTATGCTAGATATATGCATATATTGAGGTGAATGTAAAGACATATACCCTTGCTCTGGCACCTTACAGGGCTTAGAATCCATTTGAACCCAGTAGCAATGATGAGACCTAGCACCCAAATCTTTATATCTAATACTATTGTTCTGTAGAAGAAAACAGAGCTCATTGGAGAAATGGCTGGTGTAATACTGATGCAGGGAATATACAATATAAGCCTGGAGTATGGAATTCCAAGAAAATTAGGAAATACACAAAACATATGCACACAAAAACACACAGATACACACAATAATGAGGGTATTTATATGACACGATGGGGCTAACTGAAAGAGCCTTCAATGACTAAAGATGGAATGATTTAAGGAGCAACTATTTAAATAATTTCCTATTAGATTATATCCCACAGTATATAATAAATATTCATAAGTGAGTCTACAGTGATATAAATTATGGAATAAATAAAATAATATATGTGGAGGAACAGGCAAATCTCCCATGCACAAGAATTCTAAATGATTTGTTTTGATACTACACTCTCAAGGAAGGGGAGCATAAATCCCCACTCCCTAATATAGGCTGAGCATAGTGACTTTCTTCCACAGAGTGCAGACAGGGGCGTGGCTAATTTCAGAGTGGAGAGTCTGAAAATCCCTGCCTCAGCCAGGCAATCAAGGTCAGCATCAGGAGTGATAATTCATGTAGAGAGCACATGCCCTAGATATGATGTGATGAAAATGAAACTATTTCTGTGGCCACCTCCCCCAAATGCATAATCCCATTCTAATCATGAGAAAAATGTCAGAATTGTCACAATTAAGGGACATTTTACAAAGTATTTGACGAGTAGTTTTCAAAATCATCAAGATCATCGAAACAAGAAAGTGTGAGAAACTTTCATAGCCAAAAGAAGCAGAAGAAGACATGATTACTAAATGTAATGCAGTATCCTGGAAGGGGTCCTGGAACAGAACAAAGGCATTAGGTAAAATTAAGGAAATTTGAATAAAATAGGGATTCTAGTTAGTGATAATGTATCAATATGCATACATTAATTGTAACAAATGACCCGTCCTAAGGTATGATGCTAATGACAGAGGAAACTGAATAAGGGGTATATGGAAACTCTCTGTGCTATCTTCATGATTTTTTCTGTGGAGCCAAAAGTGTTCCAAACAAAGAAGCTTAATTTTTAAAATATGCTATGAAAAGTTCCAAAAATCTACTAGAACTAATATATGAGTTCAGCAAATTTGCAATATACAAAAAAACAGCCAACCAATAATTGAAAATATAAATTAAAAATTCACAACAGCTTAAACTATTGGACAGAAGTTTACAGGATCTTTACAGTAAAATCTACAAAACAGTGTTAAGTGAAAGTAAAGAGCTAAACAAATAGACTTTTCTTAGCTCTGTGTCAAAAATCAATTAGCTAAACTTGTGCAAGCATTCTCTGTACTTTTATAAATTGATCCACATGCCTATGCATTTACTGATTCCACACTGTTTTTATTAGTGTGGCTATATAGTAAGTCTTACAATTGAGGAAAGTGAATCCTCCAGATTTTTCCATCTTATTCAATAGTGTTGGCTATTCTATTTCCTTTGCCATTCATCAAAAAATTTAGATCAGCTTGTCTATATTAATAACAAAATTCTTCTATGATACTGATTAGAAGTGTATTACAGCTATTGATCAATTTGGGAATAATTAACATTAGTGTGCTGATTCTACCAACCCATGAACATGGTATGTCTTACCTTTATTTGTATTTTTGGGTTTTTTCACCATTTCATGCTTGTTTTCAACATACAGATCTTACATATTCTTCATTAGTTTCATACCTAAATATCTCATTTTGTTAGGTAAATGTAATATAAATTAATATTTGAAAAATTGGCTTTCTATTTATTAATCATCATATATAGGAATATGTTGATCTTTTATCCTGAAATATTTGTAAACTTAATTTTAATACTTGGATGAATATCTTGGAAAAATTCCTGGAAATCTGTAAGAAAAAAAGCACACTTTCTACAAATAGGAGAGTTTTATTTATTCATTGGCAATATGTAGATATTTTATTCTACTTTATTGGGGAAAAAACTTAGATTGTTTATTTGAGAACTTTCCTCATTTTAAACATTTTTTGCTGCTATAAATTTACCTCTTAGCACCAATTTAGCTGCATTCAAAACAGTTTGGCATGCAGAATTTTTGTTTTCTTTTACATCTATGTATTTTAAATTTCATTTGAGATTACCACTTTGATCCACGGCTTATTTAGAAGTGTCATATTCTAGGTCTTTAGAAATTTTACAGTTATATTTGTGTTTTAATTTATTGTCTTATTCCATTGATGGCAAATTACATAGCCTGTATGATATCAATTTTATTAAATTATATCAGGTGTGTTTCATTTCCTAGAATATAGTATATCATGCTGAATGCTTAATGAGAAGTTGAGAAAAATGTGTTTTCTGCTGCTGTTGAGTGCAGTATCTTAAATATTTAAATAAGATCCTATTTACTGATTGCATTCTTAAACTTTTCCAAATTCCTCCTGAGGTTACCGAGTAATTCTTTTAGTTGCTGAGAAGTGAGTGTTGATGTACCTATCTGTATCTGTGTATTTGCCTTTTTTTCCTTTCAGCTCTATAGTTTCGCTTCATGAATTTTGGAGCTCTGTTGTTTGATGTTTACACAATTAGGATCATTATCTCTTCCAACTGGTCCTTCTGTCCTTCCATCATTGTGTTCCTCTTAATCACTAATCATTTTCTTTGCTCTGAAGTCTACTATATCAGATAATAATAATACCAGTCATTATTATTATCTACATGATATATCATTTTTCCATCATTTTACTTTCAACCTATGTATGCCATTGAAATAAACCAAGTTTTGTGTAAACAACAAATAATTGGGTTGTGGTTTTATCCACTAGACTAAGCTCTGTCTTTTGATCTGCATATTTATAGCATTTATATTTTATGTCATTATAGATATATTGCAATTAAATCTGCCATGTTATTATTATATTTTTCTGTTTCCTCTTTGTTCCTCTCTTTTTTCTGGACATGATGGGTTATTTCAATATTTTTCAGGATTCTTTCTGGATTTTTGTATCGAGTTTTTGACTGTTTTGGTATACTTTTTGTTGTGTTTGCTCTGGATTTGCAGCATGCATATATGACTTATAGCCATCTGTTGGTATCATCCTTTTATCACTTTGAATGATGTGTGGAAAACTTACTTTCATTTAAACACATGTGTCTTCACTTCTAAAGATTGCTGTCTTCAGTATAAAATTTACTTATAATTTTTGTTTCATTCATCAAAGATGAGTTGTAAATGACGTGAGAATAATAATATTCCACTATATGCACCTGTGTTTCTGCACATTTTTTATTCTTCTACTGCCCTGATGCTCAAAGGTTGTTTCTTTATTCATTTGCTTTGTGTTTGAATACTTTGGTTAGTCAATCATTAAGAGTATGACTGATACAGATTCTTTTTCCTTTGTCTGATAAAGTCTTTAATTCCCCTTGTTTCATGAAGGATAGTTTTGCCAGATAAAGAATCCATGATTGACAATGTTGTCTTTCAGCACTTGTAAATGTTGTGCAATTTATTCTGCTCTCCATGGTTCACAGCAGAAATCTGCAGTCACTGAAATTGATGCTCCGTTACAGAAAATGGCAACTTTCAGCATTTTTTCCTTGTCTTTAGTTTTCAAAGTTTAAATATGATGTGTCTCACCATGGATTTCTTAGTATTTATCCTTTTTAAAGTTTGCTCATCTTCTTCGGATTATGTGCTTTTATGACCACCACTCAAATGGAACCTACATTTCACTGAATAATGGCCTCTCTTAGCAATTATAGCCAAACTATAGATATACTAAAGCTATATCAGGGTCCAAGCACCATGCTAGAAATGAAAATATGTTACTTAAACTAGGAGAGCATGACATTATTTTTACACAAGAGTTTAAAATAATGTAGCCCTTTAGTAATTGATCATTCATTTTTTCCCCTCATAGCCACAAGATAGGTTACCATTTTAACATTGTTACAATAATTAAATATTGGAATGAACATAAAACAAAGGGATTTTTCACACTGCTGATTGAATTGTAAATTGTTACAAAAACATTGTGAAACAAATTGGACATGTGTATGAAAGTTAAACATATTTATATATTATGATGCAGGAATTTCACTCTTATTTGTATTCTCAATGGATAAGAAAAATAAAGCAGTAGGGAGGATGGGTAATAATAAGTGAACAGCAAGGAGTATAAATTCCAAATATTCAGTAAACTTTTTTTTCTTGCTCTCTTTGTCTTTCCCTTTCTATATATAAGAGAAAATGAATTTTCACACTCCCATTAGATTTAAACTGCTCTAATATTGGGAAATAAAATGAAACGTAAGTATTATAATGCAGCTGTAGGGACCCAGGTCCTGGGCTCCCCCTTCCTAGTGGGGAATGAAGTCACACAGCACATAGCAACCTGCGTGACCAGGACAGAAGGTGAAGGTCATCAGAACTCCTCAAGGAAGACAGTATGTACAGGTAGTATTGTAAACAACGTACCAAAACTCCCCTCCCCTGATCACTATTCATAACAAATCTCCATACCACTGTGTCATGACACTCTGCTAAAACTCTGTTTTCATATGCTATGGAATGTCCTTGTCCCAAGCTATCCTTTAGCACCCCCACCCTTGTGGAGTACTGACTTCCATTTTCCAGCCAGTTGCCACAAGGAAGAATTTTCTGCTGTTCCTAAGTCCTAAGAAGACCATGTCTAGCTCTGTTCCTAATGCGTTCTTTGGTCTTAAGGCTGCACCAACCCAAGCCCTCCAAGAGCTGTGTTGGAACAGCAGCTTAGCTCTAAAGTGAATACTGCATATTTTCTTGTGATAATTTAAAAAGTATTTATTGGCTTAAGTCAGGCATGCGAGACTTACATTTGATTGAAGCTAGATTGTATACTGAACAGCCTTGATAATGCAAGTGTTTCTAGCTATGTGAAACTGGTAAAAAAATAAAAAAAAGTAGAAAAGAAAGAAGATATTAGAAAAAAGCATAGATACTAATATTCTTAACTTAAAATGTAAGGAAAAAGATTGTTGTCCTATAATTTAGTATCACCTTATTATCACAACAAGATTTTATATCTTATAGACATAGATAGAGCCAGGAGCTTTTCTTTAATTTGTTTTTACCATGTTTTATCCTTCATTCCTAATTTTAGGATGCTGTGCCTTTCAAGGGAAAATGAAATAGATCTGCTTTTTTTTCATTCCATTGATTGCATATTAAAAAGACATATCCCAGTTTGGCTATAGTATGGACCTCACATTCTTTCCTTTTTTGTTTATCTTTACTTGTATATTGGTTTATACAGGGGCCATTTATTGAGTTACTTCCAAAGGATCTTCTAATGGATAGGCATCATTTTAGCCAATCCTGGTAAATCAGTAAAAGAGAATACATCTTCACTTAGGGGGTTTTCTTCTAATGACAGAAGCAAAATTAACCTACAAACAAAGAAGTAAATTAAAAGGTGACATTGTACATTCTGCTGAGGTTGACAGATAATTCAAACGGGCAAATTGTGTTATTTTTTCTATTTATAACCTATATATGTAGTATCTTAGGAAACCTGACAATCATCATGGTCACTCTTCTTGATTCCCACCTTAAAACACCCATGTATTTTTTTCTGAGGAACTTTTCCCTTTTAGGAATTTCAATGACAACAACTTGCATTCCGAAATTCCTAGTCAGCTTAGCAACAGAGGACAAAACAATTATCTATAATGCTTGTGCAGTACAGTTATGTCTGTTCATTTTTTTTTGTAGCAGCAGAGTTCTTCTTATTAGCAGCCATGTCCTATGACACCTATGTGGCCATCTGCAAGCCCCTGCATTATACAATCATTATAAGCAGCAGGGTGTGCACCAAGCTGGTCTTTATTTCTTGGTTGGTCATATTTCTAGAAGTCCTTCCAGGGATGATCATGGGTCTCCAGTTGGATTTCTGTAGAGGCAATGTAATTGATTACTTTGTATGTGACTATGGCCCTGTCTTTCAGCTCTCTTGCACAGATACCAGGCACATAGAACTCTTCCTTTTTACTTTAGCCTTAGTGACAGTTCTTGTCACCCTGATGTTAGTGAGTATCTCTTACACACTTATCATAAGGACAATTTTGAAGATTCCTTCTGCACAGAAATGGAAAAAGGCATTTTCCACCTGTTCTTCTCACATGATTGTCCTCTGCATTTCATATGGAAGCTGTATCTTCATGTACTTTAAGCCTAATGCACAGGGAAGGGTGGCTTTAAATAAAGGTGTGGCAGTGCTCAATACTTCACTTGCCCCCCTCTTAAACCCTTTCATTTATACTCTGAGAAACAAGCAAGTCAAGCAAGCCTTCAGAGATAATGTAAGAAAGATGTTTTCTTTCTTCTCAAGTAAATCCTTTTGTCTGCAAAAATCATGAAAGTAGAAGTTGTACACCCACTTTGATCTATGATGACCAAATCATCTTAATTTTATCTCTTCTTTTTATCCCTCCACATCGTTGTGACTAATACTATTCATTTTCGTGTAACATTCTCCTGAATTGTACTCTTTTCAACAGGTTCTTCTAGATCTAGAATTCCTTTGATTAAGATAACATATTTCTGTTCATAATTTTGACTCTCTGATTAGTCTACATTTTAAACATTTCAAAATGAAGCAATCCCATATTTGTCATGTCTTCCTAATCTGGAAAAATAAATTCAACTGTCCAGAATTTGTGTTTATAATTCACTTACCCTCAATAAATAGAATGTTTAGCATATTATTAATAAATGTGAATTGACTGTGCTGAATTTAGCAATAAATTTCAAAGTAGAATCTTCTTATATTTCTAATGAGATACTTTTAGCTTCTATATTTCATGAATGGTACAATCAATCTTGATAAGAATTAAGAAATGTGTCCAAAGTCACACAAACAGTAAGGGAAAGCCTTTATTCAAATAAATATAGTCTGATTCCAGAGCACATGTGCTTAATCATTGCTGCCCTCTGCAATTAGATGTAACTTAGTGACCTCTACATGATATATATACATTTTTTTCAGTAACATACTATTTTAGAATTTTCTGTATTAATATATAGTTGGTTCATCTTGATGTCACCATATTTATCTGAGCAATGAGCTTGTGTTCAAATCTAAATAGATATCCAAAACATTCTTTGGGAATTGTTCTAGTTTGCTAATGCTGTGGAATGCAAAACACCAGAGATGGATTGGCTTTTATAAAAAGGGGGTTTATTTGGCTACACAGTTACAGTCTTAAGGCCATAAAGTGTCCAAGGTAACACATCAGTAATTGGGTACCTTCACTGGAGGATGGCCAATGGCATCCGGAAAACCTCTGTTAGCTGGGAAGGCACGTGGCTGGCGTCTGCTCCAAGTTCTGGTTTCAAAATGGCTTTCTCCCAGGGCGTTCCTCTCTAGCAAGCTTGCTCCTCTTCAAAACATCACTTACAGCTGCACTCAGTTTCTTCTCTTTGAGTCAGCTCATTTATATGGCTCCACAGATCAAGGCCCACCCTGAATGGGTGGGGCCATGCCTCCATGGAAATATCCCATCAGTTATCATCTACAGTTGGGTGGGGCGCATCTCCATGCAAAAAAACCTAACCCAGATGTTCCAACTTCATCCCCACTATTATGTCTGCCCCACAAGATTGCATCAAAGAATATGGCTTTTTCTGGGGGACATAATACATTCAAACTGGCACAGGAATTAAGTCAATATATTCAATATTTGGAATTCACTGAAGAACTGTTTGTGAGTCTACAGTGTCTTATAATTCTCTTTCTCTGCTTTGTCTCAGTGAATTGGGAAAGGAGAGAGGCATAGGTGGTATGAAACTCCTTGATGCCATTTGTGGCATATTTCTATGTTTAGACCAGTGCCTTTTGCTGTTTCTGACTTTTTTGGGTTACTGTCTTTCATCAAATGTCTCTAAACTATGGTGGTAATGATTTATCTGTGATTGTTGATCTGCTATTAAAATATCACTAAGTTTTTTGGTCTTTAAGTCAAGTCATCAAGGAATAAACATACATATATGAGTAAGACAACATTCTTTCATATATGCAGGTAAAAAAGGTATACACTATGAAAGATTAAAATAATTCTGCAATTCTGTGAAATTTGTTTTAATTGTACTAGATTCTCTGTTGTAGAGGAGCATCAATTATAGATTGTATTTGCAATTGGTAAGTAAGCCCAGAACTGCAGATCAGTAAGCACTTATTTGCTTCCAAATGGACAATATTTTTCTGTAATCCATAGAAATTTTTATTTTTTAATTGGGACCTGAAATACACACCTGAAGAGATCTCCATCATCTCTTCACAGTAGAGTTAAAGTTAGCTGCTCTTCTGGGGTGACTACCTGGTGCCATTCTCTTAGAATTCCAAAAATGTTAGTTCTTATATACAGAAACAAAAAAAAAGATATTTTAGAATATATGAATATACATTTAGAATTCACTAATTATTTTCCCCACCAGATTTGAAATGCACAACCAACCAAAAAGTAAATATCAATATTTTTATTTTATGTGCTTGTAAGTTGAGACTCGAAAATTAACTTGCCCATGGTTTCATGGTTTGCCAAATAAATTTGGAAACTCAGATTTTAAAAGCCATGAATCAAGAGAGTAGACAAGATTGACGTGGTAAAATTGTGTAACAAAGTGCTAAAGTAAATGTCTTCCATTTGATATTAACCCCTCCAATAGATATCTTCTTCCTATCGGATTACTGTAGTTACTGCTGAAATTCAAATTATCTTTTTGCTTTTAGTATCTCTCTATTTAGAGCCATCTTGCTCATGAATATTTCAGCCGTGAAACTTTTCTAATGTGAAATACTATGTTTCTTTAAAAAATGTGGTAACTGCTGACTTTGTCATTAACATCATCTGTTTCTCTTTTCAAATCATCTTAAATCTAGAATCAGCCCTTTTTCTTCCCACAATTTCCCATAAATCAGCCTTGTGAACTCAACTTTTAGACTGACTAGCCTCAAACTATTTCCAAACATACATCTAATAATAAAAATAAAAAAATAAAAACAACAAAAAACTGTATTTGCCTGACATTGAAATTCACAACTTTGCTCATAATGTTCTCCAACCTTTATTGTATAACTCCGTTTGCTGCTTAATTACAGTGTGCGTAACTTTCAAATCTCATGCAATTTTAACTGTCTATAAACTAAATATGAAGCAGCTATAGTATGTGGCTAGCAAGCTGGCAATTGCTATCCTTCACAGCAGTGAAATAAATGAGTAAATAAGCAAAAAATATCCCTATATATTCAAAATTTTTCTTGAGCTACACACTGAACTGAAGAATTAAAAATAATTACAAAAAGAGGATAAGGCATAATGATTACGTGTCTATGAAAATGTGTCTATAGGGCATATAAAGAGGAGTTTTCTTGTAGAAAATGTGGTATAGCCTGAAAATAGTAAGTCCATATTGAGAGATAGCCTGGGAACATAACTCTCTTTAAGGACTTGAATTTCATGTCAAGAAAAATTAGTTCTATTTCATCTGTATAATATCATAGAAGAAAATACTTCCAATGATCAAAAAGATGTATTTATTCATTATAAAACAAGCAAGACAATTTTACTATTAAAATAATCTCAGCTCTTTGTGTTACATAAAATTATTTATCAAGCTTCTGTTTAAAAAAATGGAAAGCTCAGATACTGGGCAATTAAATAAAGTGTTCAATGTCAAACAGTGTGTGGTCTTTTTAGGTTATGAATATGGGGAGTCTGCCTCCATAGTCTATGTATAAACAGTAGGCTATTAAAACTCAAAGTAAAAAGAACACACATGACCATCAGAACTCATAAAATCGTAGTGGGTTGAATTGATAGGTAATCACTTTTATTTCTCCTTGGCTGGTAATGTTTAAAAAAGGAAATGCATGACAATCTCTTGGGGATTCTATAAAAGCAATTTCTGTGAAAATTGGAGTAGATTAACACCAATCCCTTTCCCACTCTAATTTATTTTTTCTAAACCTATAGGGACTACAGATTAGGTTAACACACTGTAACTCAAATCTCATGATCGCCTTCTACCTCCTTCAGTGAATATTGCTTATGCACTGTGTATAGAGTAGTCTGAATGACAAAAAAATTGATAAGATTCTCCACATGTGCATCTTTTGTCTCTAACTAGGTTATAAGCTTACTATAGACTCAGGTGAAATCTCAGACTACTCTGCAGTCATTATTGCCCAGCAGACATATTTGAAACACTATTCCATTATAGGCTAATTAAATTATTGAAATTGTAGTAATCACATTAGATTAGAAATTTGTACTTGATCATTTGTTATTAATACATTCACCATTCACTCAGTCAACCATATTGATGCCATGTTTTCTATGTGATTGAAGTACCACATCCTGAATGTGTGTCATGAATGCTAAATAAGCACTCTATTACAGCCAGTGCACTGGGTCCTTTTTATTTACTGGAATGCTTCTATACCAACTGTTAAATAACTACCATTCTGAGCACCTCAATCACTGTTAGGTGTTAGCAGTTTAAGGTAAAGGAGAATTTGTTCAGGTGTGCCTTAGACTGAGAAGTTATGAACAATTTATGCAATATCACTCCTTCCAGCACATGGCTTGCTGATGAGTCCACAGTTTTTTTCAACCTGTACATCATTTTTTAAAGACATCTGGGTAACAATTGGTCACATTTTTTCATACACAGTATAACCTAAGAAACTTATTAAGAATTCAGTTTTCAAGAATAGCCATAGTATAACCATGCCTTATCCATGTGATTTGAGACTATAATTGTTTGCCTAATTACAATGACAAAGAGAAAGTTTGTTGTTGTTTTAAACCAAGGGTACAGTTGAGAGTTACAAAGACAGTCATGTAGGTTTTTTCCACAAGTGAGTTATTTATTTCAATACTAAACTTAAGAACCAGACAAAAGTTATACTTGGTCAATTTATGGCTTATTCTCAAGATCTTTCTTCATCACATTTTGGTCTCCATATGCCCTTTGCTGCTTCCCCAAAGGAAAACTATTCTTTTCAGTCACATACTTTGATGTATAAACCAGGGTGACCATGAACCTGGTTTTCTGTTACAGTTTGGATTTATACCTATTGCCCTGCATACACTTGGGTCTTTGAATTTCCTGCATTTTTCCTTTAAAAATTGTATTGCTCTAAAATGACTAAGGCTTGGTATGGTGTCCTATATGTTTATTGCCAGATTCTGCATTGATATTTTCTGGAAATATGTTTGATGCCTATTTAATGATATCATTTTCAATTAAAAAAGTGATTATTCTGAAAGACAATCAATAACAACCTATCACTATTCTCCTGAATCTTTTCAGATGCAATTGCACCAAAACAAAAGTGGCTAGGTAGAGCTAGTTTCTTTCAGACTTGGAAGTTGGGGTGGCACTAGTGACAGAAATATCAGCCAATGTGACACCAACTGATCATCTGATGTACCAGTTAGTTCTGCCATCCCTGCAATGATCAGCAAGATACATTATGTCTCCATGTGTCCTGTGGACTGGGTCAACAGGAAACCATGAAATTAGAGGCCAGTCATGAATGAAATCTGTGCAGGAAATAGACAGTGAGTGTAGTCTGAACATTTTTGGTACAGATTTTTATTCATTTATCCATTTATTGTATGTATTTATAGTGTTGGCTTAACAAGAATGTATTGGCTCACAGATTCATTGGTTAGAAGACTTGTTACTGATGAGAGTCAGTGTCTTCCTGACCTTCCCTGTCCAGCAATTGTTGGGGTTCCTTGTTTATTCTGTCACAGGGCAAGGCATATGATAGCATCTTTTCTTTTCTCTTCACGGTACTGTTGACTCCATCTTCTGGCCGCTCCCTGTGGCTTCTTCTTTCTGTCCAATTTGCTTTGCCTATAAGGACTTCAGCCATATTGAAGCCCAACATCATTCAGTTTTGACACACCTTAATTAACATCTTCAAAGGCCCTATTACAAACAGTTTCCACCCACAGGACCAGGAGTTTGGACCTGAACAATACATCTGTGGGGGGACATGATTTAATCCCCAACACCATTGACAGTTTTTAAATATTTTATTAGTTTTTATTATGAAGTAAGCTTTTGAGCAGCAATGAATAAAGGGAAACTTCATGTTTAATGAATAATCAACAATGAATTTGCATTTTGCACAAAAATGTATAGCAATGTGTAACTTGCCCAATTGCGTTGACATTTTATCATTTTCCATGATGGGGACCTAGTAAAACATGAAAACTTGAAGATACAAAGTTGCCAAGTAGTCAATAGGAACTTTTCCAAAATTGTTGGTCATTTTCAAAAGAATTTCCCTAAAGATTAAGATTTAATCATGAATGCCTGCTGACGATGTATTCATATAAAACACTGTAAAACATGACCTTTCACTTAGGTCAAATAATTGTATGTCTAAACAAGTTTTTCTTTCTTTCAATTCCAAGTTGCTCTGCGCATGCATGAAATCGTTTATGAAGCAATACTTGTTAAAGTATTGTCTCCATTAGCAGAAGAAGGTCTTTCCAAATGTGTAACCAATGTAAGTTCAACATCAGAGTCATTGGATACATCAAAGAAAATCAGTTAAGAAGACACTTTTGATGAGCAACATGGTATAGTTTTAAAAATTTACATTATGTATGATGGAATAAATAAAAAGTCTTAACATTTTGTTGCATCTACATTTAGAAAAGTAATGAAATTAATCAAGAAAATTATTTGATATGAAATATTGATATAAAATATTTGTTGAAGTTTATAGAATTTTGCACTGAGTAAAAATAAACTACATATTTAATTAAATCCAAAACAATAGATTTTCATTTCTAATAAAAGCTTATGGGAAATGCATAGCCTGCAATAAGTATTTGTTGACAATTATCTTTTACCATGTGGTATAGTGGTATCACTGATAAAAGCTCATCAATAATCATGACTTTCTCCAAAAAATACAATTTATTGTACTAAAATATATACACATGTCAACAGAAAATGATTAGATTTGAAATATCTTCCAATTACCCCTGAATGTGCATGGCTTACAAGAAAGCAAACAAGCAAACAAAAACAGTGGAGTATCAATGGAATACTATATGGTGATTAAAAAATATAACCTCTCAATCCATCCATATTAATGGAGAGATCTTATATGTGTATTTCTAAGTAAATGAAGGCAGTCTGAAAGCCTACATACACTAACATCCTGGACAATGTAAACTTAGGAAGACATTAAACAGATCAGTGGATGTCAGTTTCATGTAATTGAATAGGTGAAAAAATGGCTTGGGGTGGCAAAACAATTCTGTGTGATACTCAAATGACATTATGCATTTGTCAAAATTCATAGAGCCTTACCATACAAAGAATGAACTTTAATATATGAAAAGTTTAAAATCATTTACAATGTAGGGATCATCAGAATAGAATTCAGACTGTTACTATGTAAGTATAATTAAATATATTACTATAATATAGTATAACCTAACTGAAAAGGGTGGGGTTAAAATTTGCTGACCTAACTGATTTTGGAGATGAGTATAGATTTTAAGAATAAGGACAAAAAGAATATTACTTGAATACCATACTTTAGGTGGTAAAGTTGATTCCTATGGGGTTGTAGGGTAGCAATTCTAAAACCTCTGTGCATGCAGCTGGAATTGAAAAAAATTTTTAAAATGGATATTGGATGGTGGGAGCCTGGCTTTCCACTGCTGGAATTGTAGGTTAGAGACTAAAATGTAGAGAAAGCTAGAATAATAGGTGGTATTGGATTACAGTTGGAGACATCTATTGACCTGGCTTCAAGCTCACTGGTTCTTCCTTAGATGTGCTAACCCATCCCATGGAAAGCACTCTTCATTACTGTTCCTGTGAGCTTTTTGTCTTTTTTATTTCTAGCATTTCTACTTTAGTCTTTTGTAGTTTCCATCTTCTGTTGAAAATTATAATTATAGAACAATGTGTGCAATCTACCTCTTCCCCTAGACTTGTATATATTAATCATGGTTATTTCAATTTTAATTTCCCTGTGTGATACTTTCAATATCTGTCATACCAAATTCCAGTTCTGATGATTGCTTTGTTTACGTGGACTTGTATGTCTTTACTTTTAGTATTCTTGTTAGTTTTTGTTGAAAGAATTACAAATTGTTCACGACAACTGTATTTGAGCTTGAACATGCCTTTTCTTCTGGTAGAGCTTTAGTGTGGTTATTTGCATTAATGTAGCCAGGACTGTACTGAATTGTCTTGTTTCAATGGTCACCATCAGTCATCAAGGATTTCAGATTTCTGTAGTGAATCTTGTTTTTATTTTGTGGACTAATTAGCCAGAGAGTTTTTCTGAATATCTAACCCCTCTTGGCTTGGATCTTCCTGCTTGTCTTTTTGCACTGGTCCCAGGGAGAGTCTTGTCTTTTGGAGCTCTGTGAAGTGTATTCCACTGCTATGTATTCTCCACCTTTGTTAGCATGGCACTGGGGGGAAATGGGACAGCAGAAGGAGGTGTTTTCTGATCTTCTAATGGAGTTGGTCTTAGGCAGGTAATATGAACTTGGGTCTCAGGCTTGTGGCCTTCACAAGTGTTCCCATCGCTACTGAGGGTTACAGTTTTCCCCACTATTCCTCCCCCACAACTGCATGGATTTCCTTCAGGAACCTTAGGCTATAATTTTGCAGTACTTCTCCCTTAAGTCAGGCTTTTGTTGAATAATAGAGTTAAGGGAGATGGGTCTAGGCATAGTTTCATAGGTAGTTGCCATTCATTTCCCACAGCAGCTGCCCTCTACTACATTTTGTGGTCCTTCTTTGAAGATTTAGTTTTGCTCCATAGAAGATATAAGGGAAAGGGTCTGAGCAGAGTGTCACAGCGGCTGCTGTTCACCTCCCTCAGGCAGCACCACAAGGTACGCTTGCTCAGGATTCTGCCTCATTGTACCTGTGAGAACCTGGTGGGCTTCCTGGAGGTCATATGTGGGAGAGAGTCCAAACCCCTCTTTCTGAACTTCAGGTACTTCACACTCTTCTGCTGGTTCACATTCAGCATTTAGCAATTCATTAAAATTCTCCGTCTGAATATGATTCTTTTTATAGGCTTATATAGTTAAGGGTGGTTTCTATCACAGATAACAACAGTTTGGTTCCTGTTTCTCCCTTTTGGCACCTGTCTCCCTTTAGATTTAGATGTTAGCTGTTTGCACTGCAACCTGAATTTCAGCACGCTTTTAAGAGAAGTCATTAATTTGCAGTCAGTCTAGCTTTTGCTCTTATTATAAGAATGTGAATGATGTGCCTGCAGCTTTCTACTCTGCAAGCTCAAATACAGTCCCTTGATTTTTTGATATCTTTTTTTAGCCATCTCAGTAACTCTCCCAAGGCAACCTGATTAAAAATGTATCAGTTTAAGAGTGGTGTTCATTCCTTAGGGTTTTCCATCTCTGGGGATTTGTTTCCTTTGTTTACCCAGGGAAAATCCCCATAATTCCTTATTCAAGTGAAATATATGTGTGCAAACTGTTCAGTGAAGCCTTTTACTAGAAAAATCATAGAAGCAATGAAAAAAAATTCTACAGATAATCTTCTATTCATTATAGTAATATATATGCTATTAAATTAGCAGATTATTTATTAAACTTCACTGTATACTGATCTCATTTTGTGATTATTTAATAATTTATCATTTATCATTTAGAAATTATCAGATCATCCTCTTTCTTGTGTTTACATATATATATACACACACACAAAATATATATACAAGTTTAGCCAAATTCATTACACTGTATCCTTAAAATGGGTACATTTACTCTATGTAATGTTTACATCATTTCAAACAATTATCATATTTAGACTTGAGGGAGAGGCATTTCAATCATATCAACTGTTTGGCCTATAAAATATAGTAGAAACCTGATATATTGTTTGTTTGCATGTAAGCTCAGCATTACCTTTAGAGATCTGAGCACTAGCTCTCACTATAAACACTGGCTTATAGTGTTTAATAAATATTTGTTCAATTAATAAATACATTATTCAATTCTATGCTTATGCAAATTTAGATGACTTTCTCCGGATAAAAACTGTGTTAGTGGAGGTTCACCTATGGAGAGTGTACATTTACATTGATATGTTGTTTTCATTAATATTAAACTAGGATTGATATTCCAATGCAATATTACATATGATCCTGCCCAACAAATTTACTGCCATTTTGTTTGATATATTTGTTTACATTTTATCAGGTGTCAAAGATTTATATCTTCATAAGGGACAGTAAGAAATTAGGTAATTTAAATCGGGTAACAAATTCTGGAAATTGAACTTATTTTAGTGATTTAAAAAAAATATGTTGCATTGTAAAACAACTGGAAAGATTAGAAATAATTATTAGAGCATCAGATATTTTATCTTGGTCCTTCATTTCCAAAGTATGTATATGCATTTCTAAACTTCATAGGTTTAAACACTAGAGAACTGAAATAATTTTTCCGATATTGTTCTTGCTAGTCTTTAAATCTATCTCCAGTTAATAATTATTAATATCCTCTTTCTTGTAAAAAAGGGAGTGCTTTATTGCCATAATTTTCATTTCCCTGCACTAACAAAGACTTTAAAATCTTGAATGCAAGACAAATGTAGATTAAAACATTTAAAGTGTCTGTGGGTGCAAGAAAATGTATAGAAATCACACCTCAAAACTTTACTGTAGGGGTGGGGCAAGATGGCAGAGTGGTGAGGTGTGGCATTCGGTCTCTCCTCTAGGGCAGCTGGTAATTACCCAGGAACTGCATGAAACAGTGTTTGCAGGGTCTCCGGTGAAGAGTCACACATTGTATACAAGTCTGGAACTAGTGGAAAAGCTGATATCACAGCAAACTTTCTAAGTTTCATAAACCAGGAGTTTAACACACCTCCCTGCCCAGACCCCACAGACTGCCTTGCAGCTGACTCCCAGAAAGGAAAACAAAAACAAAAACAAAAACAAAAAAAACCATCAACAGGGACAAGAAGGGGGCTTAACCTAGACTCAACTGCAGAATTAATTAGCCAATTAATTAACTACTTTTAGTATCTGGGGGTTGATAAAAGCAGGAACCCATTCCCTGACTCCCAATTTTTTTTCCCTCTACATTTTGTCCCTTCTCCTTTCTCACTGACTCCTAATCTTTTTACACTTCAATAGCCCCCTGGCAAGGGTGGAATTAAAGCTGTTGGAGAGTAATTATCCAGATAATAGCCCAAAGTATGTCTTTAAATATTCTATTCTGACACTGACACAACTTCCAGACTGGGGAAAGGCTTTAAAAAGGGACTTCTTTTTTTTTTCTTTTTTTTTTTTTAAATTTAAAAGTAACATATGTGGTTATTTTCTGTCAGAGAACCCAAGTTGAAGGTTTAGGCTAGTCTTTTGGGGAAACAGAGTACTCAGAAATTCTTTGAATTTCAGATTCACTTCTGAAGAAAGTTGCAACCCCAGTCTTTAATTGGCAACTCAGGCTGACCAAGGAATTAAGCTGGAGTTACCCCAAAGAGGAGAAGGGAGAAGGGCATAGTGCCCCTGTGGGACAGCTGGATTTCCTAGGTTTGGGAGAGTGGAGGGAGGTCCAGCTCAACTGGTAGCCTTCCTTTTGGGAACTCAAACACCAGGGGCTTGAATTCAGATTCCAGCCTCAGTCAGCCACACCCATGATAGGATTAAAATCACCAGGAGAACTAAGGGCACCACACCTCCTTACACTGGTGGGGAGCTGTGGGCTGGCAAGTGCCACCTGCTGGAAAGGAAAGGAAAAGCTCCAAGTCTAGAGCCTCACAGGAGGGTGCCATTATCAGGGAAACTCCCTGTCCTTCACCTGAGACCTGGGCCTCTCTAGAGTGGGAAAACATGGCTGGAGCCAATCATATCTGAGGAGACCCTCTCACAAAGAGGCAACATAGGGGCAGGACAAGAAACAGAAAAGCAAGAGGTGAAAAATTCGGATCAACTAAATAGAACCTAAGTTAGAGGTCTAGAATAAGTTGAACAGAACAAGAAGTGTTAGAGAACAAAGCAAACCAATAAGAAAACCCTAGGTAAAAGAGTGAAAATGAGTTCCAGAATAAACTACTCAAGAAAGTCAGATACCTAGACAACTTAAGATAATGAGCCATACTAGGAAACATGAAAATGAGGACCAGACAAAGGAACAAACTAATAGTTCAACTGAGATACAGGAGTTGAGGCAATGAATGCTAAATCTATTCAGTGAGCTGAGGGAAGATATGGCAAAATAGATGAAGGATATAAAGAAAACACTGGATGACAATAAAAAAGAATACATAAACTTGAAAAAACAAATGATAGAATTTGTGGGAATGAAGGACACAATAGAAGAGATTAAAAACACAATGGAGGGACAAAACAGTAGATTTGAATAGGCAGAAGAAAGGATCAGTGAACTGAAAGACAAGACACTTGAATTCATACACACAAAAGAACAGATGGTGAAAAATGGAAAAATCTGAGCAGAGTCTTAGGGAGCTGAGTGAAAACATGAAGCACACAAATATACATATTATGGGTATCCCAGAAGGAGAAGAGAGGGGAAAGGGGGCAGAAGAGAAAGAATAATCGAAGAAATATTTACTGAAAATTTCCCAACTCTTATGAAAGACAGAAAATTACAGATTCAAGAAGTATAGCATACCCCAAACAGAATAGATCACAATAGACCTACTCCAAGAAACTTACTGATCAGATTGTCTAATGTCAAAGACAAAGAGAGAATTCTGAAAGCAGCAAGAGAAAAGCAATTCATCCCATAAAAGGGAAGCTCCATAAGACTATGTACAGAATTCTCCGCAGAAACCATGGAGGTGAGAAGACAGTGTTATGATATATTTAAGATACTGAAAGAGAAAAACTGCCAACAAAGAATTATATTTCTGACAAAACAGTCCTTCAAAAATTAGGGAGAGATTACAATATTTTCAGAAAACAGACACTAAGAGAGTTTGTGTATAAGAGATGAGCACAAAGGGAGTGCTACAGGCTGATAGGAAAAGACAGGAGAGAGAGGTCTGGAGAAAAGTGTAGAAATGAAGATTATCAGGAAGGGTAAAAGGAGAGAGAGGAAAAAGTAAGATATGACAAATAAAATTCAAAAGACAAAATGGTGGAAGAAAATACTGCCCTTACAATAATAACACAAAGATTAATGGATTAAACTCCCCAATTAAAAGATATAGAGTGGCAGAATGGATTAAAAAACAGGACCTTTCTATATCCTGTCTACAAGAAACTCACTTTAGACACAAGGACAAAAATAGGGTGAAAATGAAAGGTTGGAAAAGATATTTCACACAAACAACAACCAGAAAAAAGCAGGAGTAGCTATATTAATATCAGACAATTTAGACTTCAAAAGTAAAATAATTAGAAGAGACAAAGAAGGACACTGTATACTAATAAAAGGCTCAAATCATCAAGAAAGCATAACAGCCATAAATATTTATGCACCCAGCCAGAGTGCTCCAAAATTCATGAAGCAATTAGAGAGAAAGCTGAAAGGATAAGTATATACCTCTACAATAATACTTGGAGATTTCAATACACTGCTGTCATTATTGCATAGAACATCTATACAGAAGATCAATAAAGAAATGGAGATATTGAATTGTATGATAAATGAACTAGACTTGACAGTCATTTATAGAACACAACACCCATAACAGAAGGATATACTTTTTTCTTTTCAAAAAATTGAAGAGGAGGGAAACTACGCAACTCATTCTATGAAGCCAACATCAACCAGATACCAAAATCAAAGATACTACAAAAAGAGAAAATTATAGACCAATCACTTTAATGAATATAGATGCAAAATTCCTCAACAAAATACTCACAAACAAATCCAGCAGCACATTAAAAGACTTAGACATCATGACCAGGTGGGATTTATTCTGGATACGTAAGGCTGATTCAACACAAGAAAATCAATTAATGTAATACACCACATTAAAAAATCAAAGTGGAAGAACTGCATGATCATCTCAATCAATGAAGAAAGGGCATTTGACAAAATTCAACATCTTTTCTTGATGAAAACACTTCAAAGGATAGGAAAAGAAGGGAATTTTCTCAATATGATAAAGGCAATATATGAAAAACCCATGGCTAACATCTTATTCAATGGGGAGAGACTGAAAGATTTCCCTCAAGTTCAGGAACAAAACACGGATGCCCACGGTCATCACTGTTATTCAACAGTCTGCTGGAAGTTCTGGCTAGAGAAATTAGGCAAGAAAAAGAGATAAAAGGATCCAAATTGTAGAGGAAGAAGTAAAATTTTCACTGTTTGCAGATGACATGATTCTCTATGTAGAAAATCCAGAAAAATCTACAGCAAAGCTTCTAGAACTAGGCAATGAATGAAGCAAAGTGGCAGACTATAAGATCACATGCAAAAATCTGTATTGTTCCTGTACACAAGTAATGTGCAAAAAGAGGAGGAAATCAAGAAATAAAAATCCATTTATGGTAGCAAATAAAGAATCAAGTATTTAGGAATACACTTAACCAAGGAAAGTGCAAGAAACTGCTAAAAGAAATCAAAAGGACTTAAAAAAATGGAAGAACATACCATGTTCATGGATTGGAAGACTAAATATGGTTAAGATGGCAATTTTACCTAAACTGATTTATAGATTCAATGCAATACAAATTAAAATACCAACAAATTACTTTGCAGAAATACAAAAACCAATAACCAAATTTATTTGGAAGGGCAAGGTGCCCCAAATAGCCAAAAATATCCTGAGAATGAGGAAAAAACTAGGAGGTCTCACACTACCTGACTTTGAAACATATTACAAATCTTCAGTGGTCAAAACTGCATGGTACTGATGTAAGGATAGGTATGTCAACTAATGGAATAGAATTGAGTGTTCAGAAATAGACACGCACATCTATGGACAATTGATCTTTGATAAGGCAGTCAAGCCAAAGCAACTGGGACAGAGCAGCCTCTTCAATAAATGGTGATCAGAGAACTGGATATCCATTTCCAAAGAATGAAAGAGGACTCCTATCTCACACCTTTTACAAAAATTAACTCAAAATGGATCAAAGACCTAAACATTAGCACCAAGACCATAAGACTCTTGGAAGAAAATGTAGGCCAATATCTTAAAGATCTTGTGATAGGAGGTGGTTTCCTAGACCTCACAACTATGGCACAAGCAACCAAAAAACAGACAAATGGGATTTCCTCAATATTAAACACTTTTGTACCTCAAAGGACTTTGTCAGAAAAGTAAAAGGCAGCCTACGCAATGGGAAATGATATTTGGAAGCCACATATCAGGTAAGAGTTTAATATCCCGAATATATAGACAGATCCTACAACTCAACAACAGAAAGACAAACAATCCTATTAAAAAAAATAAGCAAAAGACATGGACAGACACTTCTGAAGAGGAAATGAAAATGGCTCAAACACAAATGAAAAAATGCTCAGCTTCACTGACTATTAGGGAAATGCAAATCAAAACCTCAATGAGGTATCATCTCACACCTACTAGAATGGTCATTATCCAAAAACCAGAAAATTACAAGTGCTAAAGAGGATGTGGAGAAAATGACATACTTATTCATTATTGGTGGGAATGTAGAATGGTGCAGCCACTCTGGAAGACAGTGAGGAAGTTCCTCAGGAAGCTAAGTACAGATTTGCCATATGAACCAGCTATTCAATTGCTAGGTGTATACTAAGAGGAAATGAAAGTTAAGATGTGAATGGACATTTGTAAACCAATGTTTATTGCAGCATTATTCATGACTGCCAAGAGATGGAAACAGCCCAAATGTCCATCAATGGACAAGTGGATAAGTGAACTGTGGTACATAAACATGATGGAATATTATGCAGCTGTAAGACAGGATAAAGACATGGAACATATAATAAGATGGATGAACCTTGAGGACATTATGTTGAGTGAAGTTAGCCAGAAACAAAAGGACAGATATTGTACTGTCTAACTAATATGAACAAACATTAATGAACAAATTTTGAGAGTTAAAAGCTGAGAACACAGGCTTTCAGGGGCTAGAAAGAGGGTAGAGATCTGGCATTTGATGCTGAAGGACTACAGAATGTTCAGCAGGATTGATTGTATAGATCCAGAAATAGATAGCATAATACCGTGTGATGGTAGCACAATATTGTAACTACACAGAAAAAGATGTCTGTAAGTAAAGCTGAAAGTGGTGGGATAGGGGATTGTATGACACCAGAGTTAAAGATAGATGATAAGACAGGGACTGTATAACTTGGCAAAAACTAGAGTGGCCAATGACTGTTACTAATTTACAAATATGAAAATGTTTTTACACATGGGAGAACAAATGGATGTCAACCATGCAGAGTGTTGAAAAAGGCTGGTATTTGGGGAAAAAACATAATCAAAGCAAACTGGAGTCTACGGTAAACAGTAACATTGTAAAATGTTTCCATTAAATGTAACAAAGGCAATATACCAAAGCTAAATGTGTATGAGAGGGCATATAAGGTAGGGATATGGGATTCATGGTAGTGATGTTGTTTTCTGTCCTTACTATTATATTGAACTGTATGATATTTTATTTTATTTTCATTACCTTTTTTATTATTTGCTTAAAAAAAGAACTTTTTTTTCATAGTAATCAATATATTCAAGTGCTGACTGTGGTGATAAATGTACAACTATATGATGATACCATGAGCAACTGACTGTACACTGTGGATAATTGTATGGTATGTGACTATATCTCTATAAAATTGTAGGAAAAATATAGAGGTAAAAGTGCTGGAGAAAACATGGAGAGAGGGATTGTACCTATTTTCTGTTGATTAGGAGGTGGAATAGTGTAGCATTTCTGGAGGTCAGTATGGCGGTTCCACAAGAAGCTAAGTATGTGGGGGCCATAAGCCCTGCAACCTCATTAGGGTGCATTTACTTGGAGGATCTGAGGGCATGGAAATGAATGGACATTTGCACTCTGGTGCTTATGGAGGCAGTATTCATGATTTGCAATGGGTAGAGGTGACCTGAGGGTAAAAGGACTGAGGAACAGAATAGTGTACTATGGTGTACACAGACAATGGAATATTGAGCAACTACAAGAAGGAGTGCAGCTGTGAGACACACAAGGAGGCGAATGGATCCTGTAGACAGCATTTTGAGTGAAGTACACCAGAAACCAAGGGAAACTTTATAACGTGTCACCAACATGGACTAACTACAATGTGTAAACTCAGAATTGAGTCTTAGAGCACAGCCTAACAGGGGAATGATTATTGTAATGGTCCCTAGACTGTAAACTCTTACAGCAGTCAAATCTATTCCTGAATTGTAATGGCTACCTCCAAACTGATCATTTTGTGTATAATCTGATTGGTCTATGGAATATTGTGTACCTGTGTGACACCTGAAACTCTGAGCTAGAGCTTGGCAGATATGAATGTCAGTATTAGCATATACAGCAACTGTTAAAAGGAAAAAAAAAACAGCTGCAAAAGAGCCAAGACTTCAATTAGAGCTATGAATGAAGAAGATCTGGTTAAGACTAGGGCACATCAGGCCAAAGGGTGAAGGTTGAAACAGACTGTGTTTTAAAACTTCAACTTCCATGTGAGACCAAGGGAAGAGATGTTTATTTGGTGCAGGATCTATATTTTCTAAACAGTATAACTTCTACAGTCAGTTTGTTCGAACACCAGAATTACATGGAACTTTGAATAGGAAGTGAGATATGGTAAGTTTGTATAGGTTAGATTGAAATAGTGACACATGCCAAAGTTATTTGGGCAGAGAATAAAAATATACGTGCAGGGTTCCCGCTGAGGAGCAGGGGGAATATGTGGTCGTGTTGGACTTCCTCATCTGGATTGTTGCTGATATTCTCCAAACACTGAGGACTGACTATTTGGTATGCTGTGCCCTCTATCTTGGGGCCTGCCCTGACGAAGTTCATTACTGCAAAGGAGAGGCTAAACCTGTTTATAATTGTGCCTAAGAGTCTCCCTGAGTGTGTCTTTGTTGCTCAGATGTGGCCCTCTCTCTCTAGCTAAGCCAACTTGGCAGGTGAATTCAATGCCTTCCCTACTTCATGGGACCTGACTCCCAGGGGTGTAAATCTCCCTGGCAATGCAGGATATGACTCCCAGTGTTGAATCTGGGCCTGGTATCATGGGACTGAGAACATCTTCTTGACCAAAAGGGGGATGCAAAATGAAATAAAGTTTCAGTGGCTAAGAGATTTCAAATGGAATCGAGAGGTCACTCTGGTGGACATTCTTACTCACTGTGTAGATAATACTTTTTATGTTTTAATGTATTAGAATAGCCAGAAGGAAATACCTGAAACTATCCAACTCCAACCCAGTAACACTGACTCTTGAAGATGATTGTACAACAATGTAGCATACAAGGGGTGACAGTGTGATTGTGAAAGTCTTGTGGATCACACTCCCTTTATCCATGGAGACAAAACTAAATGAAAAATAGGGTGGGGGGATGACTTGGGTGTCCTTTTTTACTTTTTTTTAATTCTTATTCTGATTCTTTCTGGTATAAGGAAAATGATCAAAAATAGATTGGGGTGATGAATGCATAACTATATGATGGTACCATGAACAGTTGATTGTACACCATGGATGATTATATGGTATGTGAATATATCTCAGTAAAACTGAATTTAATTAAAAAAAACTTTTACTGTACACCTTCTTTTAGATTCCCACTTTAAGTAAGAAGGGAATTGTCTGCAGAAATAGTAATTTGGAGACTTAGTTAAAAATGAGAAATTATACATAGATTTTCCTTCCTCTGAAAATCCATGATAAAGGTGCTGTAAATGTATACGAATTGATGAACAGAATAGGAATCTGGACATCATTGGACAGAACTTTTCAGTAACTTTTGGAGAATCGAAAGGTGGAGAAAGAGGAATTGATATAGCTAGGTAGATGGAGATGGAGCCTTTTGGATTTAAAAAGGAACTTGTCTAAATTGTCCTCTGAAGTCTCTTTCTTCACAATTATAAAATATTCATGGACAGACAGGATATGATGAAACTCTCACCATCATGAAAACATGAAAATTGCAAAGAATTCAACAGAAGGTTTTCTAAAGGTTCCCCACCCATAAAGGTGGATTTGTATTTAGAAAATAAACATTAAGAAGGAAGGAAGAAGAAGTTGAAAATAATTATCATCAGCACCAAGCCAATGAAGGAATCACCTCAAGAAATTGCATACACCTGAAAACGGTAGAAAGAGGTTTTGACTCCAGATTCAGAGACTAGGGTTTTGTTTTGTTTTCTTTTGTTTTTTCTTTTTTTAAGAGAATTGAGAGTTGTATCTCTATCCTCATAAGTTTTAATTTGTGAAATAATTTGAGTGATGTTTTCATTACATGATCATGTATCTTTAATAGACTCACAGGTCATAGGCCACACTCTAAATTGTACTTTCATGGATTTTTGATGTGACACACACATACACAAGCCTTTGGCATACTCTTGATAATTTAAATTTTTTATTGGTGTCTTTAGTTCAGAGAATGAGACAGCCTGGCAAAGTGATACTTGAATATGTAAAACAGAGAAGAAAAAGTAATATGGGAGCAGTATATGCTGTCTGCCTTTCAAGTACATAACGCTGAAGAAAATTCGGCTGTCAGAAAGAGGAAAGAAGAAAAAACACAAAGAAAAAATTTAGTATGGAAAATATAAACCATGTAAGAGAAAACTAAGAAAGAGAAAAGGAAAAGAAGAAAATTCTACTTCTGACAAAGTTGCAAGATACAGAAATAAGTTTGAGATCTTGATTGGCAAGTTCAATACTGTAAAAAAAAAAAAAAAAAAAAGTGTTTTATTATAAAGCCAGACAAAAGTACATGGTGTTTATAGCAAGAATGAGAAAGAATAGGAAGCAAGATTATAAGAAATTGCATAAAAGAAAGATTCTTAACATAAAAAACCTTTGCAATGAAACATGCTAAAATAGAATTACAAGTGAGATCCTTAAAATCCAATAAATTTGATGCTGTAGCATATCAAAACAGTGATAAGGAGGACTAACATCAAAAGTCCTCTTTAGTTTCAGAAGAACAGCTTGCAAAATGCTGAAGGAATATTTGATCAGTATGGAAACAATGGAGAGTCCAAAATACGGAAGATTAGAATTATCCAAGGAGCAAAAGTAGCGATAGAACTGAAGAGAAAATACATATATGAACCTGGAAGAAATGATTTTTTCAAGTAAACTATAATTGCAGATACAGAAAGTTGGCAGATAGATACATAGATGCATAGATAGGTATTGCTAGAAATACCTCACATTAAACAATGAAAAACAATATGTAATAATTATTAAACACAACAATTAAGTTAAATATCTTATTGAGTTGAAAAAGTAAGTAAAATGAAATATCCGTAACCTCATAAATAGCACTGCCTTTGTAAATAGAACACATGCCTTTTGTTTAGCTTAAACATGAGAATATGCAGGAAAACTTCTGACAAAGAATATTTAAAAGAGATGATAAAACAAGCAAATACTAAAACAAATTATAAACAAACTGTAATTCTAGAGTTGGCATTTATTGTTTAAATATAATCTTTCAGTACTATGTACCAGTCAGTCTGCTAGGCTTTGTGAACAGAGGGGTGAACAAATAAAAACCCCTACTTTCACTGAGCTGGCATTCCAAACTTTGAAACAGATGATTAATCCTTGAATAATTGCTATTGGTATATGCTATAAAGAAACATTAATCAAAGAAAAGAGAGAGAGAATGACAGAGTTGCTATATAAGTAATTAAAGTTGAAACAATAAAATTCCATAGTTTACTCTTTAGATATTCTAATTTTTATAATATGCCTTTTTGATGACAGGGTTGAGATACATGCTGAATACAAAGTGTAACCTAACAGAGAGAGTGGTCTCTCAAGAGACTAGAACATTAATGATTATTCAGAGCATGGTATTTGGAATAGAGAGAAAGGAATACCGGAGAACAAAAGGTCATGGGTGAAGACAAAGCCATGAGACAAAATACGGTAAAATATTGCAAGATGAATAACAGTTCTACTTAAGTTAAAATGTGTATCTCAAAAATCTCAAGCATAGATTTTATTTGTGTCCCACAGAGATAAACAGTCAATTTCTTCTGCCTCCTAAGATGGATTTTCAAATATTTTGGGATAATTGCCATTCATCCCACTTGTTTTCCAGATCAACAATCCCATTACGTCCACATAAAAAACAATATTAAAATTATTATTTGCATATGATTTGAATTTTAAAACCTATATACAAATTTAAGATCCAGCATTTACTTAATGTGTAACCTTGTCATAATCTACCTAGATTCTTTAAATTAGCTCCTGATATAAAGCATTGTTATCTTAATGAAAAAGGCTCCATTGATTTACAGATGAATAGAGATTTGGAGAATTTTTAAGCCTGAAAACAAATACCTACATTGAAGTTCATTATTATATTTTTTGAAACATCAACTATTTTGCTAAAATATATACACTCTGTAGTATAAGGAAGAAAACTATTCCTAGAGATTAAAAAATATATATACATGTGGAGTTCACAAGTGTTCTGTATTCTAAGCATATCTCTGCTAGAAAAATATGCAGATATTTGATTTCCAAAATAAATTCCTAGTGGAATACTTTAGGTTGAACAAAATCAAAGACTTGAGTTAAAAGAATAAAGTGATTGCAGCAATGGATAAACGAATATCATGAATACAGATAATAACACTAAAAGGCTGCTTCTGATTGACTTGTCGTTATCATCGTATAAAAATAAGCTAAAGGAATATGTTAAAAGCTGATATATGCAGCAATTATCAATAAGCTTTAGTGGGATGCTTTTATAAAAGCCAAAGCTATTATTTTAAGGTTATAAAAATCTGATATTTTATTATATCCTTCAGGGCTTGTTTCACTTGTTTATTTCTTAGAGTATATATAAAAGGATTTAAGATAGGTGCAATTGAAGTGCAGAGTACTGCCACCCCCTTGCTTAAAGATACCCTTTCATCTGCAGAAGGTTTAATATACATAAAAATGCAGCTGCCATAAGAGAGAGAAACAACAATCATGTGGGAAGAACAGGTAGAAAAAGCCTTTTTCCTCTCCTGGGCAGATGGGATCTTCAGAATTGTTCTCATGATATTTGCATAGGAGAGTATCACCAGGAACAATGTAATCAGGAGTGTGACAATAGCTAAAATAAAACTTAACAGTTCTATGACCCGGGTATCTGTGCAGGAGAGCTTCAGGACAGGAGAATAGTCACAAATGCAGTGGTCAATAATATTGGCATCACAGAATTCCAACCCCAGGCCCATGATAAGTCCTGGAGAGATTGTTAACAACCCACTCATCCAAGAGCTAAGGACCAGCTGGGTGCAGACCCTGCTGCTCATAATGGCTGCATAATGAAGGGGTTTGCAGATGGCCACATAGCGGTCATAGGACATGGCAGCCAACAGGAAAAACTCCGATGCACCCAAGAAGATGATAAAAAATAATTGTATTGAACAAGCCTCATAGGAAATTGTTTTATCCATAGTTTCAATGCTGGCCAGGCATCGAGGGATGCAGGCAGATGTCAATGAGATTTCTAAAAAGGAGAAATTCTGAAGGAAGAAATACATGGGTGTTTTGAGGTGGGAATCCACCAGGATGAGCAGGATGATTGTCAGATTTCCAGCAATACTCAATAAATATGTCAGAAATAGAAAAAGGAAAATTATAATTTGCCAGGTGGGGTCATCTGTGATTCCTAGAAGAATGAATGTTGTCACCATTGTATGATTCCTCATGGTTAAAACTTTCTGAATAACATCAGATCTGGGAAAAAATAGATAATTAGCTTTTTAACTTTAAAATGCTTCACTGAATAAAGATTTGAAAGTGATATGAAAGAGCCAATTAACTCAATGAAAATGCTTATCTTTTTAAAATAATATTACTTGGTTATCAGTGGTGTTTTCTCCATCTCTAAGAAGTAGGAATATGTAAGAAATATTTAGGGACCAAATATTTGTCCTCAATCATCAGTTGTCCCCATTTGAACATCCATTTCAGATCTTTTTGCTCCTCTGCTTTTAACCTTTTCATATAGCAGTCAGAAGCACAGCCTTAATCCTGTTAATTACATCACCTTTTCTAGCTATTCATTTGCTCAATTCTCTTTTCAGATCTTCTTTACTTTGCAGTAGAATGGCTTTAATATTTCCTTTTATAAGTATCTGCAAGTTTCTCTGATATAGCTTTGTTTAAAATTACTAAGAAGTAATTCATGCAATCTTACTGAATCCACAAGTAAACATATTTTTAGTTGGTTTGGTTTATTCCTTTATTCTTAAAATAATCTCCTGATCAGTCTCTTTTAGCGAGGTATGCATTTCCTGTATACTTGTACACTTTAAGAAGCTAAAGATGCCTCAATTTTTTTAAAATTTAATTTTTAAAAATTTGGTCACATTTTGAGAATACTATTTCTGATTGTACTTTATATTTCATGTTATCATCAATTAGAACTTTTTCAGTAGAAGAGTTTTTATGACTTTTAGCACAATGTGGATCATAATTAACATGTGAGTTGAAATTTTGCATGAAATTTGGATTGATTTTACTCATAGGTTCAATCAGTTTCAACTGTATTATATCAATGTAAGAAATACTATTTTATATCCAGTAATATTTAAGTACCCAAGCCTTCCCTAAATATACAGGAATATTTACCAATCATTATTTTTAATATAAATTATTGAGAATTGTTCATGGAGCTTTCTAAGAGAGAAATTCATTAATCAATCTTTTTCAATAGGCATATTAAATTTTAATCACAAATTGCAGAAATATATCAGCTGTTTCCAGTTCTGAACGTAATTGTCTTAATCTTGTGATCATATATAAGGAATAGAAAGGATTCTATTGTAATTACTTTGTACAAAAACAATAAAGCTGAAAATACTTACTTTCCATGATTTGCTCATTGTAAAATTTTTCCTTTGTATTATGAAACAAAGAAGTAGTAGGAATGATCTTCCCAGTAGAATATTTATCTCTTTCTAACCTAGAATTATTCCTTGCTTCCTAACTCTCATCAAATTGTTCACATTAAAGTCCAGTAATGTTTAATAAAAAATTCAAACCACAAAAAATTTCTATCTCAATCAGCAAACAGTGGCATTTTCAAAAATGTTTTTATGATTTCCCTACATATAAAACTGAATAATGTCTGAGTTCACCATACTTAAATTTATTTTACTGATCTAGACTCAAAAAAGAAGTTTGTTCTTCTAATTCTGATCACTCAATTGAGTATTTAATTATCTTTATGATGAAAAGTGTTTTTATTCTCTACATCACCATAGAGTCATCTATGTTTTCTAATACAAAGAGAATATTTACTGAGAAGAGGTGTAGGGCCTAGGGAATTCTTGCAGAGAAGATACTAATTAGGTATAGTCATCATTAACTCTTAAAAAAAACAAGTCTCACTACAGCATGAAATGTTGATGTTCAAATGGAATCTAATTCCTAAAGCGGAGAAAAAAGTTCACATAAACAAACTTGATTTTTTTGAAGTATTTTAATCTATACAAATATCTCTTTTTTTAAATAGAAGAAAATTGTAGTTCTCATTTTCTATTGCAGAAAGAAAATCAAAGTAGAATGCTAACCTCTGATGAGAACATTGTTTATAACTTTTGACACATTGAAGGATATATATCCTTTGGGTTCAAACATATTTACACTTACCCTCATCACACAACCTCATAGTGTGATATATTTATTATATACTAAAAGGCCAGCCACGAAAACAATGCCAGATCCGACTTTTTAGAAAGTACCTAAATACGGGGAGGGGGCAAGATGGTGGCATAGAGAGGAGTGGAAGCTAAGTAGTCCCCCTGGAACAACTACAAAAAACCAGAAACAACTAGCAAAAAATCCAGAATAACTGCGGGGGGACAAACAAGAACATCCACTCATCATACACCAACTTGATTTGAGAGGAATGCCCGAGAACACAGCATAAAATCTGTAAGTAAAACCTGTGGATCCAAGTCATGAGACCCCCTCCCCCATAGCCCGAGCTGCAAAGCCTCATGGTGCCAGAGAGAAACTCTCTCCCAGCAAGCAAATATAGCTCAGCTGAGCTCCAACTGGGGTTTTAAGTAGCAAGTGTGAACTGCTCACTACAGGTACGAATACCCAAAAAACAGAGGCTTTGGGTGACGACTGACCTTGGAGAGCTGGAGGGTCACCTTGGACTAGGTCTGAAGGGGACTATCTGTTTCTTTTTTGGCTCAGTGGAGAAAGCCCTAGTCATTTTCAGTTTCCAGAGCTGTAACTCAGGGAAGGGTGGAGACAGCACAAGCAGAGAGAGAGACCATTGAAATGCTAATGACCTCCCCCTAGGGGGTCTATCTTCTCTAAGAGGAAAGGGGTGGGGCCCTTTCCATTCAGAACCAGACCCCAGAGCCTGGGGGAACACGGCCATACCTCCTCATACCAGTCAAGAATTATAGGCTAACAGGCATCACCTGCTGGGCAGAAAAGCACAGTGACCTGAGGCATCACAGGGTGGAGCAATTTTCTAAGACACACCCGCAGGGAAACCAGATACTGAATATTTCTTCCCTCTGGGACCTGAGCCCGTTCTGGTCTGGGAAAACCTGATTTGGATAACCAAGGAAACCATGCCTAGACAACAGAAAATTACAACCTACCCTAAGAAAAAGAAAGTTATGGCCCAGTCAAAGGAACAAACGTACACTTCAACTGAGATACAGGAATTTAAACAACTAATGCTAAATCAATTCAAAAAGTTTAGAGAAGATATTGCAAAAGAGATAGAGGCTGTAAAGGAAACACTGGGCATATATAAGGCAGGAATCGAAAGTTCAAAAAAACAACTAGTAGAATCTATGGAAATGAAATGCACAACACAAGAGATAAAAGACACAATGGAAGCATATAACAGCAGATCTCAAGAGGCAGAAAACACTCAGGAATTGGAGAACAAAACACCTGAAAGCCTACACGCAAAGGAGCAGATGGAGAAAAGAATGAAAAAATATGAGCAACGTCTCTGGGAACTCAAGGATGAAACAAAATACAATAATGTACATATCACTGGTGTCCCAGAAGGAGAAGAGAAGGGAAAAGGGGACGAAGCAATAATAGAGGAAATAATTAATGAAAATTTCCCATCTCTTATGAAAGACATAAAACTACAGATTCAAGAAGTGTAGCGTACTCCAAACAGAAGAGATATGAATAGGCCTACACCAAGACACTTAATAATCAGATTATCAAATGTCAAAGACAAAGAGAGAATCCTGAAAGCAGCAAGAGAAAAGCGATTCATTACATGCAAAGGAAGCTTAATAATACTATGTGCAGATCTCTCAGCAGAAACCATGGAGGCAAGAAGGAAGTGGTGTGATATATTTAAGACACTGAAAGAGAAAAACCTCCATCCAAGAATCCTATATCCAGCAAAGCTGTCCTTCAAATATGAGGGAGAGCTCAAAATATTTTCTGACAAACAGACAATGAGAGACTTTGTGAACAAGACACCCGCCCTACAGGAAGTACTAAAGGGAGCACTACAGAGTGATAGAAGACAAGAGTGTGTGGTTGGGAACACAAATTTGGGAGATGGTAGCACAACAATTTAAGTACACTGAACAAAGATAACTATGAATATGGTTGAGAGAGGAAGATGGGGAGCATGTGAGACACCACAAGAAAGGAGGAAAGATAAAGACTGGGACTGTGTAACTTGGTGAAATCTAGAGTATTCAACAATTGTGATAAAATGTACAAATACATTCTTTTGCAAGGGAGAACAAGCAAATGTCAACTTTGCAAGGTGTTAAAAATGGGGAGGCATTGGGGGAGGGATGCAATCAACATAAACTAGAGACTGTAACTAATAGAATCATTGTATTATGCTTCCTTTAATGTAACAAATGTGATATACCAAGGTAAATGCAGATAAGAGTGGGGGATAGGGGAGGCATGTTAGACACTTGACATTGGTGGTATTGTCTGACTCTTTACTCTACTTTGATTTAAGGTTATATTTCCTTTTGCTGCTTCCTAGCTGTCATTTTTTTTCCTCTTTCTTTTGCCTCTCTACCTTCTTTGACTCTCCCTCCTGCCTTGTGGAAGAAATGTAGATGCCCTTATACAGATAGTGGTGAAGGTGGTGAACACATAAATATATGACCATACAGAGAACCATCAATTACTTAGGATGGAATGTATGGTAAGTGAACAAAACCATATTTAAAAAAAAAATGGATTGATGACAAAACCTCGAGGGCAACATACTGAGTGAAATAAGCCAGACACATAAGGACAATTATTGCAGGGTCTCACTGATAGGAACTAATTATAATATGTAAACTCACAGACATGAAATATAAGGTACCAAGATATAGGACAAGGCTTAAGAATGGGGAGCGGTTGCTTAGTATGAGCAGAATGTTCAACTAGGATGAACTTAAATGTTTGGAAATGAACAGGGGTGTTGGTAGCAAGATGTGAGAATAACTAAAAGTGCCGAATGGTGTGTGAATGAGGTGGAAAGGGGAAGCTCAGAGTCATATATGTCACCAGAAGGAAAGTTGGAGGTCAAAAGATGGGAATGTATAAAACTGAATCCTATGGTGGGCAATGTCCACGATCAACTGTACAAATACTAGAAATCACTTCCATGAACCAGAACAAATGTATGACAATACAATTAGAAGTTAATAATAGAGGGGCATATAGGGAAGAAATATATACCTATTGCAAACTATATACTACAGTTAGTAGGATTTCAACATTTTTTCATAAACAGTAACAAATATACTATACCAATACTACAAGTCAACAATTGAGGGGGGTTGGTTAGGGATAGGGGAGGATTAGAGTTTCCTTTTCTCTTTTTCTTTTTTCATCTTTCACTTTCTTTCTTGTCTGGAGTAATGAAAAGTTTCTAAAAATTGAACAAAAATTAAGTGTGGTCATGGAGGCACAGCTGTATAAGGGGCAAGTGATTGTACACTTTGGATCTTTGGATAATTCTATGTTATCTGAACAATCTCAATAAAAATGAAAAAAAAAAAAAAAGAAAGTACCTAAATAAAGAAATGTAATTAACTAAAAGTCATTCACGGAAAAAAGTATTTGATATCTGTCCACACATCCTCTTAATCATGGAGATGATTTATTCTTTCATAAAACATAATGCAAAATTAGAGAAAATGTAAGAAAAATTCTTATATTTCTCTTTATCGAGGAAACTGTAGCTGGAATGTGTAAAGGATGATGAAAAACCAACATGAATTGGTAACGAAAATGTTAGAGATTTGTTATAGAGGATACCTGTAACTGATTAAGATCTATCTGTAGGTAAGCAGTTTGGGGAATCTTCTTTGGGGAAGATTAGAAATATTTCAGAAAATATATGAAATGTAAGTACTAAACTAATAAGAAAACTTTTTTTGTATAAATATATCCTATTTGCATTGGTTTATAAAACTAAGGATAAGAATGATAAGAAGTTTGATAAGAGAAACAAAACCTCTATGAGGGATATAGAAGGAGAACATTTTTAAAGAAAATAGAAATATTAAGTCACATGTCTAGCTAGTCATAAAAAGTCCACAGGTGTGTGGTCTGATTGCTGATCACTGACCAGCTACTTCAGATCATGGCGGCCAGTCCTGAAGGGGAGCATTTTTCCAAACAACCCAAAAAGAAGAACAGTCTTAAAGAGAATACCCTTTCTGAAAACCATGAAAAAACAGTTAAAGAGCTGCAGTAACTGGACAAGGGCTGAGTCAAGAAAACAGCTTCAAACGCCATGAGAATCTCCTGGCACACTTGCTGGCTCCTTCTCCACCCCTCCACAATACTGTACTCCCGTGGTGGGTCCATGGAGCTGTTCTAGCAGGAGCAAAGTAACCCCATGGGAATCCTGGAATGCCTGCATGTTGGTGCCAATCAGTCAGGTGGCAGCCTGAAAGTCTGATCTAGGAAACCCCTCCTGGGTTTACCCCCCATAATTTGTCCTCCATCAAGGGAGGGGATGCTAAGCAGTGTAAGAAATAACTAAGTCAAAGCAGAATAAAGATTTACCTGCTTTAAGTCATACAATAAAGCACTCAGGAGAGAGAGAAAGTCTATTTCATAGTGAGTAGAGGTGACATTTGAATTCTTATAATAGGAAATTCCTAAGTCAGCTAGTAAGCACAAGCTCAGGTTTAAAAATGCAAATCTGCAAAAAGTTATAATAAATCCATGGTTTTGGAAATAAAATATATAATGATAAAATTTGTAACAAGTACAACAAAAAGTGGGGGGGGGCAAAGGGATATAGGAATAATGTATACTATTGAAGTTAAGATGGTATCAAAACAAATGTAATTGTGCTATGTTTAGGACATTAAATTTTAACCCTATAGTAACCACAAAGAAAATTCAAAAAAAAATAAAGATAAAAATGTACAGAAAGAAATGAGAAGGGACACAAAATGGTACAATACAAAAAAAAATCAAATAAATATGAAAGTAGGCATTAATGGAAGAATTGCAGGACAAAACAAATACAAGATTCACAAGAACACGTAGTAAAATGGAAGAGGTACTGCATTTTCAATAGTTATTTTAAATGTAAATAGGTTAAACTCTTCAAAGGACAAAGATTGGCAGAATAGATAAAAAGGATGAGCCAACCTTATGTTTCTTACAAAAAAACTTCACCCCTAATTCAAAGACACAGTAGGCTGAAAGTGAAAGGATGGAAAAAATATATACCATGTGAATAGTAACCAAAAGGTGAATTGGGGTAGCTATACTAATATCAGATATAATAGTCAAAAACTGTATTGAGGGACAAAGAAGGTTATAAAAAGGAGAATATACTGAAAAGGGGGTCAATTAGACAAGAAGACTTACTTATCTACACACATATATGCAACTAATGACAGAGCCACAAAATATATGAAGCACCTATTGATAGATGTGTCGGGAGAAGTAGATGATTCTACATTAATAGCAAGAAACTTAAGTACACCATTTTAATAATGGATACAGCATTTAGAGAAGATCATTAAGGATAAAGAAAACTTGAACAAAACTATAAACCACCCAGAACTAACATTTCGCTAGAGAAGAATAGGTATTCTGCTGTTATTGGTTAAAGTGTTAGTTCTAGGCCAGGTATTTAATATCTGTTTCCCAAAAATTCCCTGAAAATAAAAAAAATTCTCAAATTCTAGATGCTTTGAACACCCACTTGATAGGATATTAAAAGAAGTCAGGCAATGCCTTAGTTCCTTATACATTTGTCTTACTATATTATCCAAAATAACAGACCTAAAAGGAGCTGTGAAAATTGCTCCAAGTTTTTCATGAGAAATACGAATAATGGTTAACTGAGCCTAGTAGGAAATGTCTAGATGCCAGGGATACATAGGGATCTTCTAATACCTCCAACAGTAGGGGAAAATGATAATGGAAAATACCACAAGCATAGATGTAAGCAAGAACATCTGAGATCATTGGAATGGTTTGAAGGTCACCACACTGCCAGCAAAGTTCAGCACTAGATTAGAAAAAAATATATACATGTATATGGATGTGCATATGTGTGTATATGAGAGTGTGTGTGTGTAATGGTTAGTAAAGAAAGGAATCTATAAATATAACTAGTACCTTATAAAAATAGCAGAATTAATAACTGGAAGTAACATGAAGTCTTAAGTTTCTAAGTCAAATCCATTAAATTATATCAAGATTCTTTTTATACGTATTGAGATTTGAATTAAGATTATGTATACTTTGTTCAGTTCACATGCAATTTTAATAAAATGAATAAGTGTAAATAAGTGACTATATGTATATTTGTTATATTTATGTATATGTGTATATATATATATGTATATGAGTGTGTCTCTTTCTGTGCGTGTGTGTATACACATAATTTTCCACTTGTGCCCCCTCCTCCCATTTTATCAATATTTAAAGGGAAGATACTTATATTAGAGAATTTCATTGCTTTATCCCATTGTTTGAAAGATACCAGAAACATTATATATTATAACATAATATATTATATTAATTGTAATTTGTTATTTTACTTTATTTTAAAAGCAGAGAAGAGTTGAGGGTCACTCAAAGTTGAAGTCAGAAATTTATGGGACATTAGCTCTCCCCTTCTGTGGAGAAAGTAAATGTATTTTGTTCACAATGGTGATAGTTGCATCTTTGTGGAAGCATGTTTACCACAACTGTTATTTTTTGAAAGTTTTAAAATGTTAATTAATGTGTGCAAATTAATATATGGAGTAAATATTGTAGATTGGCACAGTCACCTTATATTACAGTCTTCTGCTTTATTGTCCTACACTACAGAAGATGAAAAATAAAATTAAACAACCTGTATTTCCCAGATGACCTTGCAATAAGAGTTTAGAACATGATTATAATGTCCACCTTAGATTCACTTACACAAGAAATGAAGATTTTATTGGCATAAGTATAAAGGGAAGCAGAAATCGAGGTATCTCCTTCACTGATGAACTTGAAAATAGCAACGATAGGGAAACTTTCTAATTGTAGTTAGGTTGGAGTTTTAGAAATAATGAATTCCTAATTGTGGCGGGAACAGCTGCAGTCTTGGTAGTTTTGTTCTGCATTGTGGCTTTGTAAAGCTTTCCTGGAAGTTCATTGTGGGACATATGTTTTCAACCCTGCTAATGAATCCTCTTCTCCGATACTTGTTAAATTATCTATTCTCTTCGGTTTAACCTTTCCTTGAATAAAACATACCAAATAATATACATAAGGAAATAAGAGGCAAAGTAATCTATGAAAAAAAAAGGAAGTTTATCATTTTATAAAATGAAAAGACCTGTAACATTTAAAGCACAGGAGCCAAATATGAACGCCAGAAATTTAACTATAATCACTGGAATTAAAAATTAAAACTTGACAGGTGTCAAATAGATTCAATGCAGGTTATGTCAACATACTGGCTCTTTATCAATCTGATTGTGCTCTCTTTTGTTCCTACAGCTTTGCTTTGTGGTGCTTTATTTTCTAGTTTATTCTATGATTATTTTGATTTTGCTGTGAGCTTGTGTTTCTTTGTAATTTTATCTTTGGGATTTGAAATCTGGGTTTAATGTAAGTTCTTCCTTAGGAAATTTTTTTCTGCCAGGTACATTAAAAGTCAATTTTAAAATAATCATTGATTGTCGTTAGTTTTCTTTCCCCCATATGATATGGATTTGAAATGGCAAGCCTGTGAACCTGTGGCCAATTATCAGGACACCTCCCACCTGCACATTGCTCAATAGGTAGTGGCAAATTCAAGATAGAAATATTGTCTTTTAGTTTCCTCTGAGGTCCTACATTTATATATAAACTCTTCTTAATAAAGTTACTAAATTCCATAGCTACTAATCTTTTTATCCTGTTTCCAGTACTGCATGAGTCCGTGTGGAAAATTAATTTCAATAAGATTAACCAGATGACCTCAGGATAAAAGCAGCCTTGGGATTTCTCTTTGGCTTTTCATGATTGTTTATTTGCTCTTTTACCTTCTTTTTATCTTTCCAAATATCTCTGTTGGTCTTTTCATACATTTTTCAATATTGTTCATTCCAAATCACTAATTCTGTAATTAATTACATGATTAAATAAATAGTATACTAAGGGTAATCTCATTTATTAACTTTTTAATTTCAAGAGGTTTTCTAACATTCTTTCCAAGATGAATAATTGAGCTAATTGGTTCTTTCTTTTTTTATTAGAGGAGAAGGTTTGTAGAAAATTCATGCAGAAAATACAAAATATAGAAGTCCTGCCCCTATTATTAACATTTTGCATTAGTGTGATAACTTTTTTACATTTAAGACACTATTATTATAAGTGTACTAATGACTATAGTCCGTATTTTACATTAGCGTTCATTGTGTTGTACAGTTCTATAGCTGTAGTTTTTAAAAATTTTTATTCTAGTAAGATATATACCACCTAAAATTCCCCTTTTAACTACATTCATATATATATATATATTAGTGTTGCTAAATACATGCACAATGTTGTGCCATCGCCACCATCACCACTACCCATTAACAAAATTTTAATTGTTTTTTTTTTTTTTTATAAAGCACCTGTTATATCTCCCTTATTTAGTATTGATTACTTTTTGGATATTTATTTATTTATCCTTTGAGAAATTAAAATATTTAGTTAAAGTCTATTTTTACATTGTTTTAGTTCAATTAGAATGGTTTTAAATCTATACAATTTTAGTTGTTGCCTGCTTCTACTAACGTTAGATTTCCCCATCTTTTAACCATATTGCATGGGATTAGTGTTTATAAAGTCTTTTTGGGTCTTTTCTCTATCCCTCTATTTCCCTTTCTGTATGTATGTTATATTTCACAATAAGGAAATAACTGAAATTGTGGAATTATAACCCATAACATTCTTTCAAATTTGCTAAATTACTTACTAAATTGTATTTTGAAAGTTATCATTTTTCTGTATATATGTTATATTTTACAATAAAAAATGTAAAAGAAAGAAAACAAAAACAAAAACAAAAATGAAAAAAAAATCCCTATCAGGTATTTAGGGATCTTTGCTTGGCCGATCTTTGATGCCCAAGTGCACTATCAGGTTATTCTATTGACATGGTGTTGAGGCAGGCTAGAATAGGGCACTCTGGGCAGGCCAGGGGTGTCAGTCTGTTCAAATGGAGGTTCAGCATCAAGTCATAGTCGAGATAGCCAGATGGAGAGCAGGAAGGAGGGCGCCAAGCAAAAGGAAAACCAAACCCTAATTCTTAGAACCAGCTGAGATAGACAGGCGGAGGGAGAAAGGAGGGGCTGGGTAGAAGGAGAACCAGACCCTAATTCCCAGAATAGCTGAGATAGCCAGATGGAGGGAAAAGAAAAGGTTAAGCCAGGGTTGAGGGGAGAATGGGAATTTCAATCCCCAACCCTGGCCTAAAGCATAGCAATGGTATAACATACAAAACCTGGACATAGCTCAACCTGGTGTGGCCCCTCTCTTGGGGCATGCCTGTGCTGCCCTCTCAAGCATGTATTCCTTCTTGCCAACCTTTGCTATGTCCCCGTGTGTGCCAGCTTTTCAAATAAACTTTACTGCTTGCTACTCTTCCTCTTGTCCCTGAATTCTTGCTTGAGACAAGAAAACAAGCCTCCATCAGGGCTCACCACGGGTGCCAACCAGGCTCCAGCACCAGTGTGGCTCATGCTGCATTGCAATATTGAGGAAAGGAGAGATTTAACATTGAAGATATTGCACATTCCAAACCAGTGTTACATCCAAGTAAAACAGAAGATGAATTTTGTTAGTTTAGAATCACAAAGCATTGCCTGAAAATTCCCTATTCAATAAGACAGGTTTCCCATAGGACTGAGGTTCAATAGGACTGTCACCAAGAAAATTCTAGAGATTAAATAGAAGAAGCAATTCTTAGTTGGAATCCAAAAGCTGAAGTGCAGCAATAGTCTCCTATAACTACAGGAAGCAAATCCCTATTCACATTACCTGATTCTAAAACTCTTACCCTGATCACAAATTTGCATTTTTTTCTGTAAAATACAAGGGCCTATTTTTTTTTTTTTTTTTTTTTTGAGAAACAAAATCCAAATTCCAATTAAATATTAACTCCCCATTTACTACTCCCACCTGGGGCTCTGTTAACCAGTAATATAGTTTCTGACTCTATGAATTTGCTTATTCTAGTTATTTCATACCAGTGAGGTCATACAACATTTGTCCTTTTGTGTCTAGTTTATTCATGCAACATGATGACTTCAAGGTTCATCCATGTTGTTATTTTAAGAGCTGAATAATATTGCATTTTTCATATATATACACCACATTTTGTTAATCCATGCATCTGGGATGGACGCTTAGGTTGCTTCCATATTTTGGCATTTGTGAACAATGTTGTTATGAATATCGGTATGCAAATTACTGTTTAAGTCCCTGCTTTCAATACTTTCAGGTTCACACCTGGAAGTGGAATTGGTAGATCATATTATAATTCTATGCTTAACTTTCTGAGGAACTGCCATACTTTTTCTCAACAACAATGAACAAGTTTTCCTAATTCTCCATCTCTAGTATGTGTGGTTTTTCATTGTGTTGATATTAGCCATTCCACTGGGTATGAAATTCTATCATATTGTGGTTTTGATTTGCATTTCCCCAAGAGCTAATGATGGCAAGCACCTTTTCACGTGCTTTTTGACCATTCATATAACTTTTTTGGAGAAAATTCAATTCAAGGATATTTATCATTTTTTTAATTGGTTGTTTCTGTTTTTGTGCCTGAGTTGTAGGATTATTTTAAAATTTTGGATTATAAACCTACATCAGATAAGTCATTTTCAAATATTTTCTTCCATTCTGTAGGTTGTCTTAGTCCTTTGCTGCACAAAAGATTTTTAATTTTGATGAAGTCCCATTTATCTACTTTTTTCTTTTTCTTTTTTACTCATGCTTTGGTGTAAAATGTAAGAAGTCATTGCCTAAAACAAGGTCCTGAACATGTTCCCCTACTTTTTCTTCTGTAGTTTTATAGTCCTTGTTCTTATATTTAGTTTTATGATACATTTTGACTCAATTTTTGTATATGGTATGAGGGAGGAGTCCCCCTTCATTCTGTTCATATGGATATCCAGTTTTCCCAGGACCGTTTGTTAAGGAGACCATGCTTTCCCAATTGAGAGGATTTGGCAACCTTGTCAAAATTCAGTTGCTTGTAGACATGAGGATACATTTTGAACTCTCATTTTGTTTCCATTTCTTTACAAATTTGTTCTTCCAGTACTACACTACTTTGACCACCATAGATTTATAATAAGGTTTAAATCAGTAAGTGTGAATCTTCCATCTTCATTCTTCTTAAATATGGTTTTGGCTATTCAAGACTTGTTTCAGTTTGCTAAAGCTGCCAAAATGCAATAAACCAGAAATGGGTTGGCTTTTACAATGGGAATTTATTAACTTCCAAATCGATAATTCTAAGGCCAAGAAAATGTCCAAATTAAGGCATCAACAGGCTGATACCACCTTTGAAAAAAGGCTGCTGGCATCTGGGACTCCTTCGCAACATGGAAAGGCACATGGCTGGTGTCTGCTGTCATACTTTCCTGGGTTTAATTGCTTTCAGCTTCTGGCTTCAGTGACTTCCTGTCTCAGCTCCTCTGGGGACTTTTTCTCTCTGAGCTCTCTCATTGAACTTCTATCTGCTCATAAAGGGCTCCATTAAAAGTATTAAGACCCACTTTGAATGGGCTGGGTCACATCTCAATTGAAAAAAACCTAACCCAAAGTTCCCATTGACAATAGGTCTGCACACACAAGAATGGATTAAAAGAACATGGCCTTTTCTGGGGTACATGTCAGCTTCAAAACACCACAGGGCCCCTTACCCTTTCATATAAATTTTATTAGATTTTCCATTTCTGCAAGTAAGGCTGTTGGAGTTTTGAATCAGACTGCATTGAATCTGTAAATCACCTTGGATAGAATAGACATATTGACCATATTTAGATTTCCAATCCTTGAGCAGGCTATCCACAAATATCATGTATCTGATTCCATACTTTCCTAGCACTGTGTTGGCAGTACTCACCCTGAACAACAGGGTAGAAGGCAAACCTGCTTCAAGTGATGAGGCAGATGAACTTCCCCTTCCAAACTCAGGGTGGAACCATCCTTTCCACATAGATGACTGGGCCCACTCTCTTGGCCTGAGGAGATCTCTTCAGTCCAGGGCTCAGCTTTCATGTTTCTGTCCTTGAAGTCATTCTTCTTTCACTGTGTCTCAACTCTGTCCCTTTCAGCAGGATCATACGAATTTCACAAAAACCTTGTTGGGTTTGAATGCAGTAGACAGTGTCCAAACCATAAGACAGAATGACTTTCCCCATATCCTTCTGGCATAGCTGAATTTCCAGTACTGACTTCCACTGAAATGGAAGGTAAACCCTCACACAGAGCCCCGTTATCCAAGATCTCACATGCCAGAAGCTCAGGGAGGTCCCTGATAGAGCTACTTCTGACCCTAGTCCATAAGCGCACTATCTGAATGGGCTCAGAAATTTCCTCACCATCAATTATTGGTTTATTTGTGTCCAGGGGTTCAGTTCTCAACTTATCCCTTTCCTCCATCATTTATCTATGTGCTGCAAGGAGAAACCAGTCTACACCTCCCACACTTAGTTTGGAAATCTCTTCCACTAAATACAAGTTCATTGTTTAAAAGATATGCCTTCCATCCACCATCAGACCCCAATTTCACCCTGTTTTCTGCCACTTTCAAATAAGGATCTTCTTTACTTCAGTTTCCAATAGCACAATCAACATTTCCTTCTAAGGCCTCTTCAGAAATATCTTTGTCATCTGTAATTCTTCCAAAGTCTCTTCAAAGCAATCTAGGTTTTTTCTATCCAGCACTTCACAATTCTTCCAGCCTTTACCTTTTACCCAATTCCAAAGCTGTTTCCACATTTTTGTCATTTGTAATAGCATCACCCCACTTTCCTGGTACCAAAATCTATTTTAGTTTCCTGGCTGCCAAAGCAAATATCGTGCAGTGGAGTGGCTTAAAAAATGATAACTTATTGGCTCATGGTTTGGGGGGTAGGATAAGTCCAAAATCAAAGCATCATCAAGGTGATGTTTCCCCCAGAAGACTGATGTGTTCTCGAGCTGACTGTCAGTGATCTTGTTCTTTACCTTTTCTGTCTATTGGCAATGCACATGGTGGCTTCTTCTGGCCTTGCCCTTCTCTTTTGGGTTCTGCTGATTTTCAGCTTCTGGATTAAAGCTCTCTGTGGCTTTCTCTCTAACTTTCTGAATGTCATTCTGCTAATAAAAGACTCCAGTAGTAATATTAAGACCCATCCTAGTTGAGTTGGGCCATACCTTAACTGAAAACCTCATCCAAATGTCCTGCTTACAATGGGATGACATGCAAAGTAATAGGTTAAGTTTAAGAACGTGTTTTTTTTTTTTTAGAGCATATAGGTCTAAATCACAACATGGTCCTTTACACCCTTGGTTAAATTTATCCCTAGATATTTCATTATTTTAGATGCTGTTGGAAATGCAATTTCTTTCTTAATTTCCTACTCACATTGTTAATTAGCAGTGTATAAAAACCATAATGACTTTTACACATTAATCCTTCAGCCCACCACTTTGCTGAATTCATTTATTACCTATAATAGTTATGCTATAGATTTTTCAATTTTTTTTTTCTATATAGGATCATGTCATCTGCAAAGAAGGAAAGATTTCTTTCTTTTTTTCAATTTGGCTGACTTTTTGTTTCCTCGCCTAATGTTCTGGCTGAAACTACCAATACGATATTGAAAAGCAGTAGTGAGAGTAGGCATCCATGTATTCTTCATGCTTTTAAAGGGAAAATTTTCAGCCTATCACCATTGAATATGATGCTTTAAGTGGGTTTTTCATATATTCTCTTTATCATGTTGAGGATATTTCCTTCTATTCCTATTTTTCTAAGTATTTTTATCAAGAAGGGGTACATTTTCTGCATAAAGATGACACTGTAATTTTTTCCTTTCATTCATTTAATGTGGTATATTATGTTAGCCATTTCAGTAAATCTTTTTTATGACATTTGAGATAATGTATTATGTTAATTAATTTTCATATTCTTTAAGTTAGGGGCATGTAGACAACCAGAAGGAAAGATAGAAGATAAAGACTGGGATGTGTGTCTTAGTGAAACTTACAGCAGTCAATGATTGTGATAAAATATACAAGTATGTTTTTGCATGAGGGAGAATAAACGAATGTCAACTTGGCAAGCTATTAAAAAGGGTGTGGTATGGGGGAAAACGCAATCAGTGCAAACTAGAGTCTACAGTTAACAGTAACATTGCAATATGCTTTCCTTAATTGTAACAAAGGCAGTATACCAAAGCTAAATACCTATAAGAGGGGGACATGAGGGAGGGGTATGGGATTCTTGGCATTAGTGTTGTTGCCTGACTTTTTTGTGGTATTTTATTTTACTTTAATCTTTTCTTTTATGGCTTTTTAGTTGCCATTTTTTTTCTTTCTTTTTCTGTTTCTTTTGTCTTTTTACTTTTTTTCACCTCTCCTCTTTCTCTGTGTCTGTAATTTGCCTTATTTATCTTTTCCTTTTATCCTTTTTACTACTGACCTTGTTGCTGTATTTTATTTTATTTTTACTTTTACTTTTATTCTTTTTATTATTCTTTCATTTCAATTCTCTTTTTTTTTTGAGTAATGAACATGTGTAAGTATTATTTCTGGTGACAAATGCACAACCATATGATGATACTGTAAACAATTGATTGTATACTGTGGATGATTGTATGGTATTTGAGTATATCCCTTTAAAATTGTAGGGAAAAAATAAATAGAGGGACCCAAGTTCTGGAGAGAACTTGGAGAGAGAGAAGTATATATTCACTCTTGTTGGGAAAGTAGAATCGTGTAGCCTATCTGGACGACAGTATGGTGGTGCCACAAGAAGCTAGGTATGTGTGGGTTTCAAGGTCCTGCAACCTCAGCATGGGGTATATACTTTGATGATCAGCAAGCAGGGGCATGAATGGATATTTATGCACTGGTATATATAGCAACAGTATTCACTCTTTGCAATAGATGGAGGTGGCCTAAGAGTACATTGACTGATGTGCAGAATGGTGAATGGTAGTGTATGCATACAATAGAATATTTGATTGGCTACAAGAAGAAATGATGCTTTGAGACACACAACTAGGTGAATGGACCTTGAGTGCAACATTTTGAATGAAGCATGCCAGAAACAAGAGGACAAACATTATCATGCCTCATTTATATGGGCTAACTATAATGTGTAAACTCTGAGAACTGAATCTTGGAGCACAGCTTATCAGGGAGATGCTTATAATAATGGCCACTAGATTGTAAACTCTTATAGCAGTCAAATCTATTCCTGAGCTATAATGATTATCTCTAAATCCTGAGATACTGAGCTCCTTGTGTATAACCTGGTCAGTGTCTGGAACTTTGGGTATCTGTGTGACACATGAGACTCAGAAATAGAGCTTGGCAGTTATGAATGTCACATTACCCCATACAGCAACTGTTGAAAGAGATGAAAAAGAATTCAGACTTTAATTAGAGATATGAATGAAGAGGATCTCATGAGGACTAAGGTAAATTAGGCCCAAGGGTAAAGGATGATACTGACTTGGTTTTAAAACAACTTATTTGTGAGACCAAGGGAGCAGATGGCTACCTGGTGCAGGATCTATATTTTCTGTAGCACACTAGGTAATTTAAATTGTAGGATCAGTTTGTTTGAATACCATAGGTGCATGGAGCTTTGAATGGGAAGTGGGATTTGGTGAGTTTGTACAGGCTGGGGTAAAATCCTGATATGTTCCAGAGTGATATGGGCAGAGAGTATAAGTGTATTTACTGTGCCCCTGGAGGAGCTGGGGAGAAATGCAGAAGTGTTGGACTTCCCCATCTGGATTATTGCTGATTTTCCCCCAAATATTGAGGACTGCCAATTTGAAGGGCTGAGCCTTCAATCAGGGAGCTTTCCCCTGTGAAGCTAGTTGCTGCAAGGTAGAAGCTAAGCCCACTTATAATTGTGCCTCTGAGTCCTCCCCAGAGAGCCTCTTTGTTACTCTGATGTGGCCCCCTCTCTCACTAAGCCCACTCAGCAGGTGAACTCACTGCAGTCCCCCCTTTGTGGGACATGGCTCTGAGGGGTGTGAATCCCCCTGACAACGCAGGAAACAACTCCTGGAGATGAGCCTGGACCCAGCACTTGGTACTGAGAAAAATCTTCTTGACCAAAAGGGGGAAGAGAGATGAAACAAAACAAGGTTCCAGTGGCTGAGAGATTTCAAATGGAGTCTAGAGTTCATTGTGGAGGGTATTCTTATGTGCTACATAGATATCACCTTTTAGTCTTTAGTGTGTTGGAGCAGCTAGAGGGCTACGTAGGGCTGTCAAACTGCAACCCAGTGTGACTGCGTGACTGTGAAAACCTTGTGGCTCTGTTCTAGTTTGCTAATGCTGCAGAATGCAAAACACCAGAGATGGATAGGCTTTTATAAAACGGGGGTTTATTTCACTACACAGTTGCAGTCTTAAGGCCACAAAGCATCCAAGGTAACACCTCAGCAATCGGGTACCTTCACCAGAGGATGGCCAATGGCATCCGGAAAACCTCTGTTACCTGGGAAGGCAGCTGGCATCTGCTCCAAAGCTCCGGCCTCAAAACGGCTTTCTCCCAGGACGTTCCTCTCCAGCAAGCTTGCTTCTCTTCAAAACATCACTCCCAGCTGCACTCACTGAGTTCCCTCTCTCTGAGTCAGCTCATTTATATGGCTCCACTGATCAAGGCCCACCCTGAATGGGCGGGGCCATGCCTCCATGGGAACATCTCATCAAAATCATCACCCACAGAAGGGTGGGGCACATTCCAAGCAAATCTAACCAGCACCAAAAGGTCTGTCCGACAAGACCACAAAGATAATGGCATCTGGGGGGTACAATACATTCAAACCGGCACAGGCTCACATTCCCTTTTTCCAGCATATGGACAGATGAGTGGAAAAATGGGGACAAAAATTAGGTGAAGAATAGGGTGGGATGGAGGTGATAGAAAGAGTTAGGGGTCCTTTTTTGCTTTTATTTTTATTTTGGAGTAAGGAAAAGGTTCAAAAAGTAATTCTGCTGATGAACACACAACTGTATGATGGTGCTGTGAATAACTGATTGTACACTGTGGATGACTGTAGAATGTGTGAATATATCTCATACTGTATTAAAAATGTAAATAAACAATGGGGGGAGGAGGGGAATGGGATGGTTTGGATGTTCTTTTTTATTTTAATTTTTATTTTACTTTTTGGAATAATGAAAATGTTCAAAGTTTGAATATGGTCATAAAAGTATAACTATATGAAGATACTGTGAACAACTGACTGTATACTTTGAATGATTGTATGTTAGGTGATTATATCTGAATAAAACTGAATTTTAAAAAAAGAAACTGGGGCACTATCTTCTTAGATGATTACATTTAAAGAGATGGCTCCAAAATCCCTAAGAAAAAATTTCCTGGTTAATAAATGTGTTATTTAGCTTTTAAAAAGATTTACATACATCCAAATGGACAAACAAATAATTTACAATGAAAAGTTTTCAAAGGTAAATGCTCTAAGAAAAAGGAAGGGGAATTTCTATTTAAACATCTGGGAAAATTTATTTTATTTTTGGTTTGTAATTACAAATCACCCAAAAAGGGCAATTACAATGAAAACCACACTCAGAAATCTTTTCATTGAAGATTACTATGATCGAATACAGGGAAAATCATTTTGCCTTCACAACACATGCTAATGACCCCTTGGTTGTCTTCACTCATTATCCAAGCATACTTAGATGACATTTGAGATAATGTCAAAGGGAAATAGAACCGGTAATGGAGGGATAATGCATATACAGCATATGTGGTAGTCATCCATCCACCAATATTTATGTTCTTCTGAGTATCAATTAGTGCACAGACAGGAAAATATATGTACTACTTGGGGGGGGGATTTCATACAAGGAACACAATATACAGGTTAGCAGTGGTGAAAGAGGAAAAGGGTATGCAAAGGTAACTCAGAAATACCTATCACCTCAGGAAGAGGTTTAAAAAAGGAAACTGCATGAATTTGACTTCTGGGTCATAAAAAGCATTGATAATTTGGACTGCTTGCTCAGGAGGAAAAGGTGGATTTCCAGAACTCAGGCACTCAGAGTAGAGGCTGCATGCTGAGTCTTCTGCCAATTTGCATCTGACATGTATTGGAAGCAAGAAATAAATTTGTTTTAAGTCATTGAAATTTGATGTTGTATGTTAATGGAACACATCATAGTCCATATGGAATGGATAGCTTTATGAAAAACTGCAGAACATAACACAGTGCTATCAATATGTTTTCTTTGCTTTATCACTCCTCCAAATTTTCTCAAATATTTTATACAAGAAATGTTGGTGCTGACCTTTATAATTTGAGTATCATCCTGCAAGGTATTTGAGAGGGATTTTTACTGAACTACAAGATAAATGAATATTACTCAAAGAAGAATAAAACTCATTCCACTTTGGCTTTCCCTTTGGTGAAGAGATTGAACTTGTTTCTGATTGAGAGACAGGGTCTTTTGTTAGGCAAAAGTATACTGTTGTTCTCTATAGTTTTATGTAGGTAGAAATTTTTTCTATTTGTGTGACCCTCAAAAGGAGGTTCCATCAGATAGGATGCATTTGCTAATTGATTTTCTTTCTACCATTTTCTACTTGGATAGATAGAGGGAAAAATTTCTTTTCTAAACCTCATACTTTTTAGGAAAATTATGAGTATCTAAATTAGAACCTTTCCACACATCTCCTAAACTAATATGTTAAAAGGGTAATAGAGTTACCTATACCTCAATCCCTCAACATAATTAGATTATAAAAGTCATTGCATCATAACAAAGTGTAATGTAGGAATTTTATGGAATGTATGAAAGTTCATTGTGTCTTAGGTATGAGAAAAAAATTAAAACTGATAAGATCAGTGAGAATGCACTTAAGAAGGAAAAGTCATTAAATGAAAGAATAATGAATTTGATGCATCAGATCATGGATTACCAGGGTGTTTAATGAAAGGGTTTGGAAAATTTATAGAAACTGAACTGGTTTCCTGAAAAAAAATCAAATCATCCCTTCTGAGGTTTTGAAAGGTGTCTTTTGTATTAGTATGATATACTGAACAATGCATTACTACACACTCAACACCTTAACATAGCACATATTTATTAACACATGGCTTCTATAGCTCAGGAGTCCAGAAGCTGCTTAGATGGGTTTTCTGCAAACCTGCCATCCAGGTGTCATGAGGGCTGGATCCTCATCTGGAAGCTCAACTAAAAATGGGTCCTCTAGGCTTCCTCAAGACTTTTCTCATTAAGTGTTCTCTGAATTAATTTACTTATGTCTGCAGAATTCATGGATGTTTCCTTCTTCAAAGACTTAGAGAAGGAGAGACTCAAGTGGAAGTCTGTTAGCAATAGTCTTATACGAGGTAATATAATCATGAGAGTGATGTCTCATTATCTTTGCCATATTCTTTTGGTTAGAAGTGAATCAAATGTCTTTACTACACACACATGGGAAGGAGAACATACAGGGACATGAATTCTAAGAGTTGGGGGGCATGGGTACTACCTTAAGATCTATCTGCCACACTTAGGAAAATATTTCCCTTGTAAGTTAAGTGGTGAAAGTAAAAGAAAAGAATCTGAAACACTGACACTTACCAAATATATCTACAGAATATTTTAAAAAGGAGCAAAATGAATTAACAAAATACAAATATTATTAACTAACATATATACTTTATTTGGGTTTTATTTTTCCAAAGAAAAAGACTCTTGTACTTTTACAGAAAAAAATGCAAATTTTTGACCAGGATATGAGTTTAGAATCAAGTAATATGAATAGGGATTTGCTTCCTGTGTCTATAGGAAACTATTGCTGCACTTCAGCTAGTGGATTTTGACTGAGAATTGCTTCTCATATTAAACCTCTGGGGTTCTTGTTGACAGTCCTATTGAACCTCAGTCCTATGGCAAACCTCAGTCTTATTGAAAAGGGAATTTTCAAGCAGTGCTTTGTGATTATAAACTAACAAAAATTCATGTTCTGTTTTACTTGGATGTACTACTGAATTGGAATGTGTGATAACTTCAATGTCGAATCTCTCATTTCCTCAATATTGCAATGTAGCATGAGCCACACTATATCAATAAAATACCTGATACTGCACTCAGGCACCAGAGGCAGGCCAAGTAAACATCCCTAAACACCTGGTAGAAATGAGGAACTAAGAGAGACAGAGAGGGATAGAGAAAAGATTCAATAAGAGATTATAAACCCTAATCCCATACAACATGGTAAAAGATGGAGAAATCTAATGTTAGTAGAAGCAGGCAACAACTAAAACTGTATAGATTCAAAACCATTCTAATTGAAATAAAACAATATAAAAATAGACTTTAACTGAAATATTTTAACTTCTCAAAGAATAAATGAATAAATATCCAAAAAATAATCAATGTTAGATAAGGGAGATAAAATAGGTGCTTTATGAAAAACACCAATTAAAAATTTTGTTAATGGGGGGTGGTGATGGTGGTGATGGTACAACATTGTACGTGTATTTAACAAGTATATATCTGAATGTGATTAAAAGGGGAATTTTAGGTGGTATACATTTTACTAGAATAATTTTTTTTTAAAAACTACAACTACAGAACTGTACAATACAGTGAACCCTAAAATAAACCATGGACTACAGTTATTAGTACATTTATGATAGTGTCTCAATTGTAACAAAAGTATCACACTAATGCAAAATGTTAATAATGGGGGCAGGAATTCTGTATTTTGTATTTTCTGCATGAGTTTTCTGTAAATCCACTTTTCTTTAAAAAAGAACCAATGAGGTCAACTATCCATCTTGTAAAGAATGCTAAAAAACCCCTTGAAATTAAAAAAAAAGTTAATAAATGAGATAACCTTTAGTATATTATTTAATTGTATAATTAATTATAGAATTAGTGATTTGGAATGAATACTAACAAAAATTTTATAAAACAACCAACAGAGATATTTTGAAAGATAAAAAGAAGGTAAAAGAACAAATAAACAATCATGAAAAGCCAAAGAGAAATCTCAGTTCTGCTTTTGTCCTGAGGTCTTCTGGCTAATCTCATTGAAATTAATTTTTCACAGAGACTCATGCAGTACTGGAAACAGGATAAAAAGATTAGTAGCTATGGAATTTAGAAAGCATGTTAAGAAGAGTTTATATGTAAATGTAGGACCTCAGAGGAAACTAAAAGACAATTTGTCTATCTTGAATTTGCCACTACATATTGTGGAATGTGCAGGTGGGGGTGTCCTGATAATTAGTAGACACAGGCTCACAGGCTTGACATTTCAAATCCATATCATATGGGGGAAAGAAAATTAATGACAATTAAATGATTATTTTAAAATTGATTTTTCATGGACCTGGCAGAAGAAATCTCCTAAGGAAGAACTTACATTTAACCCAGATCTCAAATCCCAAAGATAAAATTACAAAGAAACATAAGCTCACAGGAAAAATTCAAAATAATCATAAAATAAACTTGAAAATAAAGCACCACAAAGCAGAGCTGTAGGGACAAAAAAGAGCACAGTCAGGTTGACAAAGAGCTGGTAAACTGAATCTGCATTGAATCTATTTTGACACCTGTCAAGTTTTAATTTTTAATTCCAGTGATTATAGTTAAATTTCTGGTGTTAATATTTGGCTCTTGTGCTTTCAATGTTATGGTCTTTTCATTTTTTAAAATTATAACCTTCCTTTTTTTTTCATAATCTATGAAATCTACTTTGCCTCTTATTTCCTTATGTATTTAATTTGGTATGATTTATTCGAGGAAAGATTAAACTGAAGAGAATAGATAATTTAGCACATATCAGAGAAGAGGATTCATTAGCAGGGATGAAAAAACATGTTCCATGATGAACTTCCCAGGAAAGCTTTGCAAAGCCACAAAGCAGAACGAGACTACCAAGACTGCAGCCGCAATCAGGAATTCATTACTGCTAAAATACCAGCCTAACAACAATTAGCAAGCTTCCCTACAGTTGCTATTTTCAAGTACATCAGCAAAAGAGATGCCTTGAATTCTGCTTCTCTTCCTACTTATGCCAATACAATTTTCATTTCTTGTGTAAGTGAAGCTGAGGTTGACATCTTAATTATGTTCTGAACTCTCATTGCAAGGTCACCTGGGAAATACAGATTTTTTTATTTTTTTTTGCATCCCCTGTAGCATAGGAAGATAAAACAGAAGACTGTAATATAAGGTGACTGTGCTAATCCATGATATTTACTCCACTTATTAATTTGCACATATATTAATTCACATTTTAAAACTTTCAAAAAATAATGGTTGTGTTAAATGTGCTTCCACAAAGATGCAACTATCTCCATTGAGAACAAAATACATTTACTGTCTCCCCAGAAGAGGAGAGCTAATGTCCCATAAATTTCTGACTTCAACTTTGAAGATCCTCATCCCTTCTCTGCTTTTAAAATAAAGTAAAATAATAAAATACAATTAATACAATATATTATGATTTAATATATAATGTTTCTGGTATCTTTCAAACTATGGGATAAAGCAATGAAATTGTCTAATATAAGTATTATCTCTAAATATTAATAAAAGGGAGGAGGGGGCACAAGTGGAAAATTATATATGTGTACACACACACAGAGAGAGTCATATACATATATATACACATATACATAAATATATACATATACATACAGTCACTTATTTGCATTTATGCATTTTATTAAAATTACATATAATCTGAATGATGTATATATAATCTTAATTCAAATCTCAATATATATAATTTAACAGATTTGGTTTAAAAATGTAAGACTTCATGTTTCTTCCAGTCATTAATTCTGTTATTATTATAAGATACTAGTTTATATTTATACATTCCTTCTTTTACTAACCATTATACATACACACATATACACATATACATACATACACATATCCATATACATTTATATATTTTTTTCTAAGCCAGTGCTGTACTTGGCTGGTGGTATGGTGACCTTCAAACTGTTCCAATGGTCTCAGATGTTCTTGCTTGCATCTATGCTTGTGGTATTTTCCATCATCATTTTTCCCTACAGATGGAGGTATTAGAAACATCCCTTGGTATCCCTGGCATCTAGACACTTCCTAGACTCTAGACATTTTCTCATGAAAAACTGGGATTAATTATCACAGCTCCTTTTATGTCTATTATTTTGGATGATATGGTACACAGTAAGACAAATCTATAAGGATATTACATCCTTATAATATAAATGATGCCTTGACTCACTTCTTTTATGGAAAAATGAGTTGCTTTTTCAGAATCAATTTAATGAAGGTCATTGTAACTGTGCATAAAGCAAATAGTAACACACAATGGTGTTTCTGACAGAAGCATTATGAGAAGCCATGCAAATGCATACATAGAAGAAGTATACAGTCCATGGAGTACAAACAGATGTTCCCACCATGAATAACGATGTGTAATAACTAGCAATTTTGATGCTAGGTTGCTCTCCCTTGTACACAGAGCTTTATCAAAACTTCAGCATTGTTCTCTGTTATTGGCAGGTTTCATATTGAAAGGCTGTAGTAGCTAGATAACCCCTAGAAAACTCATGCATAGAGTTAATCCTTACCACCATGACCACATTATTTATAAGCCTATAAATAATATATTGAAGGGATCATTAAAGAACCTGTCATTGTGCCAGTTTGTATATATACATCCCCCAGAAAAAGCCATATTCTTTAATGCATTCTTGTAGGGGCAGACATATTAGTGTTGATTAAGTTGGAAACTTTGGATTAGGTTGTGTTCCTGGAGATGTGACCCACCCAACTGTAGGTGATAACTCTGATTAGATCATTTCCATGGAGGCATGGCCCCACCCATTCAGCATGGGCCTTGATTAGTTTACCAGAGCACTATATAAGCTCAGAAGGAGCGAGCTTACTAGAGCCAAGAGGGACACTTTGAAGAATGCACAGGAGCAGAGAGAGGAGCTGCAGTTTACAGAGACATTTTGGAGATGGCCATTGAAAGCAGACTCTTGCTCCAGAGAAGTTAAGAGTAGACAATAGCCCCAAGAACAACTGAGAGTGACATTTTGGAGAGAAACTGCAGCCTAGAGAGGAACATCCTGGGAGAAAGCCATTTTGAAATCAGAACTCCAGAGCAGACGCCAGCCCCGTGCGTTCCCAGCTAACAGAGGTTCTTTGGCCACCAATGGCCATCCTCCAGTGAAGGTACCAAATTGTTGATGTGTTACTTTGGACACTTTATGGCCTTAAGACTGTAACTGTGTAGCCAAATAAACCTCCTTTTGTAAAAGCCAGTCCATTTCTGGTACTTTGCAAAAGGCAGTATTAGCAAACTGGAAGAGTCATTTACAAAATATTAGGGAAAAGTGAGAAGTGTACTGTTTTTGAGAAAAATACTGTCCCTTACTGAAACAGCAAACAATATTCTATGACAAGCCGAATTATAATTATATATAAGGACAAAAAATAATTAAGCATGCATAAAAAAATACTGTCAGAGGAGGACCAAAAATTAGAATGAAACAGTTCAATAGCCAAAAGCAATGTACCAAGACTCAAATATCTGGTAGGAAAATTTAGACAAATATAAAACAGCACACAAACTCTGCTTGCTTTCTCTTCTAATGTGAAAGAAACAATTTAGGGAGTTTTGCAGATAAGCAATATCATGAGTTTTATGTTGATATTACAGTCTTTCAATTTTCATTGTATCTTAATAAGATGTCTATCCACTGACTATAACTTACCCAAAATAATACAGAATATATTTTTTATTAACAAATTAAACACTGAAATAGCACTTTTTATATGTTTCCCCTTGCTTATTTCTATGTCTTCAGATGTTTAGATATACTTTGGTGGGACATGTATTTCAGGTTAAAATAAAAATAATAATTAATATATAAAGTCAAAATAGCTCTAAGACTGTTATTCCCTCACTGTTGTTGTTTACATTATATACCTCTCTGAAGTTTAATGCTCAAAAAAATCAGTTTCCAAGGATACCTAATTGAAATTGTTCAACTTAACTTCAGGGTGTGCTCATCCATACCATCGCTTGACAGTGATATTATTTTCCTATAAGAATCCCATGTGACCAGTTTAGGAAAACATTATTCAAAGTCTGTCCATGTAGGAAAGAATATTTAGAAAACCCACAACTTTCTCTGGAAGATGAAAAAAAAGAAGATTTTACACCTCATCATTTTTTCCCATGAGCTATTTGAAGTCATATAAAATATCCTGTTAGGTGGCATTCTCAGCATCTAGTATTCAAGAATATTTTTTTTTATTTTCATGGAATTTTTGGGAAACAGATATTAAATACCTAACCTTGAATTGAGCAATTTGAGAGAGTCCCTTACATATCAAGTGTTTACTTTCTCACCAATTCTCATTCCTATGCCACACAGCTCACCTCTTTCTGTATAAATATTGCCCTGAATATGAAAAAAAAATTATCCTACATTTTTCACTTTTCTGTTTTTTTTTTGTTTTTTTTTGTTTTTAAGAGTACCTATGCCCAGTTCATGAATGCTTGATCTCTGGTTCTGAATTCCTGTTTGGTAACCAACTGCCAACCTATGATGGTTTCTAAGAATTTGTCCATTTTATCTATGTTATCTAAATCATGGCATACATTTGGTCATAGTATCAACTTATCATTATTTTTATTTCTTTATAAAAGTAATAATGTCTCTGCTTTGATTTCTCTTTGCAATTGGTTGTGTCCTACCTCTTTTTCCATTGTCATTGTAAGGGCTTGTTGATTTTATTATCAATTAATAAACTTTTGATTTCATTGACTCTCTGTATTGTTTATTTGTTATTCTGTAATTCATTTATCTCTGCTCTAGTCTTTTTTATTTTCTTCCTTTTGCTCATTTTAGGTTGAGTTTGCTCTTCTTCTTCTAGATACTCTAGTTAAGGCATTAGGTGTCTGATTTGAGATCTATTTTTTTAATACAATCATTTAAAGTTGTAAATTTACCTCTCAGCATTATATATGCTTCATTACATACATTGCATGATGTTGAGTTTTCAGTTTCATTCTCATCAACATATATGCTAATTCCCCTTTGATTTCTTCTTTGACCCACTAGCTGTTAATAGCGTATTGTTTAATTTCCATATATATGAGAATTTTCCATTTCCCCCTCTTTTATTGATTTCTAGCTTAATTCTATTGTGATCAGAGAAAATAAATTGTATGATTTCAATATTTTGGAATTTATTTAGATATTTCATTATGTAACACATTGTCTATCCTGAAAACTGATCCACATTCACTAGAGAAGAATGGTATTCTGCTGCTACCGGCTGAAGTGCTAGTACTAGTTGGTTTATAGCTTTGTTAAAGTTTTCTTTATCTTTATTAATCTTCTGTCTAGATGCTCTATCCATTATTAATTAGTGTATTTAAGTTCCTTACTATTAATGTAGAATAATCTACTTCTCCCTACACATCTGCCATAGGTGCCTCATATACTGTGGCTCTGTCATTAGTTGCATATATATATGTATATAATTCAGTCTTCTTGTTGAATTAATCCCCTTTTCAGTATATTCTCTTTTTTATTAACTTCTTTGTCTCTAATTGCAGTTTTTGACATAAAGTCTATTATATCTGATATTGTATAGCTACCCCAATTCACCTTTGGTTACTATTCACATGGTGTATTTTTTGTCCATCCTTTCACTTTTAGCCTACTTTTGTCTTTGAATTAGGGGTGAGTCTTTTGTAAGAAACATATGGTTTTATATCTATTCTGCCAATCTTTGCCCTTTGGAGAGTTTAATCCATTTACATTTAAAGCAACTACTGAAAATGCCATACTGCTTCCATTTTTCTATATGTTCTTATAAGTCTTATATTTGTTTTGTCCCTCAATTCTTCCATTAATGCTTATTTTCATATTTCTTTGACTTTTTATTGTATTGTACCATGTTGTGTCCCTTCTCATTTCTTTCTGTGCTTTTTTTTTTTTATATTTTCTTTGTGGTTACTATAGGGTTAAATTTTAACACCCTAAACATATCACAATCACATTTGTTTTGATACCATCTCAACTTCAACAGTATACATTATTCCTATATCCCTTTGCCCCACCTTTTGTTGTGCTTGTTACAAATTTCATCATTATACATTGTATTTCAAAAACCATAGTTTTTGTCATAACTTTTTACAGATTTCATTCATGTTGCATACCAAAAAATACTACTGGCATTTATAGTCACACATATGGTTACCTTCACCAGAAGTCTTTATTTCTTTCTCTAGCTAACCTCTATGTCTAGTGTCCTTTCTTTTCAATCTGAAGAACTCCATTTAGTATCTAGTAGGGACCATCTCGCCCTGTTCCACCACTCCTGGAATATCTTCTCTGTCTCTGTTGTGAAAGATAGAGTCACCAGATACATAATTCTTGGTTGGTAAGTATTTTCATTCAGCACTTTAAATATTTCATCCAACTTCCATCTTGTCTCAATGGTTTCTGTTGAGAAATCAGAACTTACTATTATTAAGACTCCCTTGTGTATAGCATGTTGCTTTTCTTATAGCTTTCAGAACCCTCTCATTGTCATTTTCATTCAACAGTTTGACTATATGTCTTGGTGCATTTCTTTTTGAGTTTATCTTTTTGCATTTCATTAGGCATCTTGGCTGTACATATTCATGTCTTTTGCTATGTCTGAGAATTTTTCACCATTATTTCTTTGAGTATTCTTTCAGATCCTTTCTCTTTTTCTTTTCCTTCTGGGATACCACAATTATAATATTGGCACAGTTTATGTTGCCCCAAGGTTTATTAGGCTATTTTTACTTTTGTGAATTCTTTTCTTTCTGCACCTCAGCCTCTGTCATCCTCTCATTCTTTCTTCTGCCAGCTCTAATCTGGCATTGTCATTTTAGTTGTTCTGGTATTCAACTCCAGTATTTCTGTGTGATTCCTTTATAAAATTTCTCTCTCTTTGTTGAGATTCTTATATTGGTAATTCATTATTTTCCTCATATCTTTTAGTTATTTCTGGATATTTTCCTTTGTCTCTTTTAATTTATTGAGGATGAATTTTTACAAGTCTTTTTCCAGTATGTCCCCTTTCTGGTCTTCTTTGTTGATATTCTCTGAATTTTTATCCATTTCTTTTGGATAAGCCATAATTTCTCGGTCATTGTATGCCTTGTAATATTTGTTGCATACTGTATATTTTAATATTTTAAAGTGCTAATCTGGCATTGATCCCTGGGCTGTCTATACTGAGTTTGTAACCAATTCATATTATGACAGAGATTTCCTTTCATACCAGGAGCCATAAAAAACAAAAAAACAAAAAGGCAAAACAGAAACACCTTTCAAGTCTTTGGAATTGGCCCTTGATTGTCCAGGGCTCTTATTTAGAGTTGAGCCTCCCAGGAAGAAGATCAGCCCAAGGTGAAGTCAAAATCAAGGTCCTCCCTTTCTTGTCCTTAGCCTGTGCTTGCTAGATGCCTTAGGAATTCCCCATTACAGGAATTCAAATGTCACCTCTACTTCCTATGAAACAGACTTTCTCCCTCTTCTGGGTGCTCTGTTGTATGACTTAAAGCAGGTAGTTCTTTATTCTGTTTTGACTTAGTTATTTCTTACACTGCTCTAGCTGCCCCTCCCTTGATTATTTATGGGAAGGTGATCCCAAGATAGGTTTCCTAGAACAGTCTTTCAGGCTGCCACCTGAGTGATTGGCACCAACATACAGGCATTCCAGTATTCTCATAAGGTTGCTTTGCTTCTACCAAAACAGAGCCATGGACCCACCATGGGAGTATAGGATGGCTCTACCTTGTATTGTAGAGGGGTGGAGAAGGAGCCAGCAAACATGCTAAGTGTGCCAGGAGATTCTCATGGCTTTTGAAGCTGTGTTTTCTTGACTCTGCACTTGCCCAGTTACTGCAGCCCTTTAACTGTGTGTGTGTGTGTGTGTGTGTGTGTGTGTGTGTCTGTGTGTGTCTGTGTGTATGTGTGTGGTTATGAGAAAGGAAATTCTCTTTAAAGACTTCCCTTCTATTTTTGCCTGAGGTTGTTTGGAACAATGCTCCCCCTCAGAACTGCCCCACCATGATCTGAAGTAGCTGAGCAGTGATCAGCAATCAGACCATACACAACTTTGGATTTTTTAGGACTAGACCTACATATGACTTAGTATTTCTAGTTTCCTTAAAAATAATATTCTTCTTTGATATCCCTCATAGTGGTTTTATTTCTTTTATCAAACTTCTAATCATCCTTCTCTGTTGTTTTCAAACCCATGCAAAGAGGGTGTGTTAATACAAAAAATAAAAAGTTTTCTCAGTAGTTTAGTACTTAAATTTCATGTATTTTCTAAAATATAGATAAGCTTCCCCAAAGAAGATTCCCCAAACTGCTTACCTACAAATATATCTTGAACAGTTACAGGTGTCCTCTATAACAGATCTCTGTAACATTTTTGTTACCAATTCAAGCTGGTTTTTCATCATCCTTTACACATTCCAACTACATTTTTCTCACATTTCCTCTAATTTTGCATTATGTTTAATGAAAGAATAAATTATCTCCATTATTTAGAGGACATGTGGACAGATATCAAATGCTTTTTCTGTAAATGACTTTCAGTTAATTACATTTCTATATTTAGGTAATTTCTAAAAAGTCAGGTATGCCATTGTTTTCCTGGCTGGCCATTTAGTATATAATAAATATTTCACACTAAGAGGTTGTGTGATGAGGGTAAGAAGTAAGTATGTTTGAACCCCCAGGATATATAAGTTGGGCTTCCTGGTGAATATTCAGTGTACTGAAGATTATAAACAACATTGTCATCAGAGTTCAACATTGTACCTTGATTGTGTTTTGGGAATAGAAAATGAGATCTCCAGCTTTCCTCTCTTTAAATAAAGAGATATTTGTCTAGGTTAAAATACCTTGAAAATCCCACGTTTGTTTATATGAACTTTTAATCTCCACATTAGGAATTAGACTCCATTAACATTAACATTTCTTGTTTTTCTACAGATACTGTAGTGAGACACTTGTTTTTTCAAGAGTTAATGATGACTGTACCCAATTAGTATCTTTTCTGCAAGAATTCCCTAGGCCCTACACCTCTTCTCAGTAAATATCCTCTTTGTATTGAAAAGCAAAGCTAAATCTATGGTGATATAGAGAATAAAGGCACTTTTCATCATGAGGAGAATTAAATACTCAACTGAGTAACCAGAATTCTTAAAAGTACAATCTACTTTTTTGAGTCTAGATCAACAAATTAAATTTAAGTGTGGTGAACAGAGACATTATTCAGTTTTATATGTAGGGAAATGAGAAAAACATTTTTAAAAATGCCACTGTATGCTGATTAGAGACTGTTGTGGTTTAAATTTTTTATTAAATATTACTGGATTTTAATGTGAATGATGAGTTGAGAGTCAGGAAACAAAGAACAACTATAGATTAGAAAGAGATAAATATTTTACTGGGAAGATAATTCCTATTACATTTTTGTTTAATAATACAAAGGGAAAATTTTACAATGAGGAAATCATGGAAAGTAAGTATTTTCTACATTTTGTTGTTTTTGTAGAAAGTAATTACAATGGAATCCTTTTTAGTCTTTATATTAGATCATAAGATTAAGACAATTAAATTCAGAATTGGAAACAACAGATATATTTGTACAATTTGTGATTAGCATTTAATATGCATATTGAAAAGATTATTTATGAATTTCTTTCTTAGAGTAGCACCATGAACAATTCTCAATAATTTATATTAAAATAGTAACTGGTACTTGTTCCTGTATATTTAGGGAAGACTTGGGTATTTAAATGCTACTGTACATAAAGTAATATTTAATAACTATAATAATATAATAAAGTTGAAACTGATTGAATATATGAGTAAAATCAAACAAAATTTCATGTAAAATTTAACTTATATATTAATTCTGATTCACATTGTGCTAAAAATCCATAAAAACTCTTCTACAGAAAAAGTTCTAATTGATGATAACATGGAATACAAAGTCCAACCAGAAATAGTATTCTGTGGAATACGACCAAAATGTGACAAAATTTTTAAAAACTAGATTAAAAAGATTTGAACCTTATTAGCTGATTAAAGTGTACAAGTATATAAGAAATATATACCTTGCTAAATATATACCTTGCTAAAAGAGACTGAGCAGATTATTTTAAGAATAAAGGAATAAACCAAACCAACTAAAACATGTTTTCTTGTGGATTCAGTAAGATTGCATGAATTACTTCTTAGATTTTAAACAAAACTGTATCAGAGAAACTTGGAGGTACTTATGAAAGGAAATATTAAAGCCATTCTATTGCAAAGAAAGAAGATCTGAAAAGAGAATTTAGAAGTTGAGTAGCAAGAAAATGCGATGAAATTTAACAGGAATAAGCCTGTTGTTTCTGACTGCTGTATGAAAAGGTTAAAAGAAGAGGAGCAAACAAAAAGGTCTGAAGTGGATGTTCAAATGGGGACAACTGATGATTGAGGAAAAGCATTTGATCCCTAAATATTTCTTAAATATTCCTTCTTCATAGAGATGGAGAACCACACAAATAATCAAGTAATGTTATTAAAAAAAAAAAAAAAGATAAGCATCTCAACTGAGTTAATTGACTCTTTCATATTCTTTTCAAATCTTTATGCAGTGAAGCCTTTAAAGTTAAAAAATAATTATCTATTTTTTCCCAGATCTGATGTAATTCAGAAGGTATTTAACCATGAGGAACCATACAATGGTGACAACATTTATTCTTCTAGGACTCACAGATGACCCCAACTGGCAAATTGTAATTTTCTTTTTTCTATTTCTAACATATTTATTGAGTATTACTGGAAATTTGACTATTGTCCTGCTCACTTTGGTGAATTCCCACCTCAAAACACCCATGTATTTCTTCCTTCAGAATTTCTCCTTCTTAGAAATCTCACTGACATCTGCCTGCATCCCTAGATTCCTAGTCAGCATTGTCACTATGGATAAAACAATTTCCTATGCGGCTTGTGTGGGCCAACTATTTTTTCTCATCTTCTTGGGTGCATCAGAGTTTTTCCTGTTGGCTGCCATGTCCTATGACCGCTATGTGGCCATCTGCAAACCCCTTCATTATGCAACCGTTATGAGCAGCAGGGTCTGCACCCAGCTGGTCCTTAGCTCTTGGTTGAGTGGGTTGTTAACAATCTCTCCAGGACTTATCATGGGCCTGGGGTTGGAGTTCTGTGATGCCAATATTATTGACCACTTCATCTGTGACTATTCTCCTGTCCTGAAGCTCTCCTGCACAGATACACGGGTTATAGAATTGTTAAGTTTTATTTTGGCCATTGTTACTCTCTTTATTACATTGTCCCTGGTGATACTCTCCTATGCAAATATCATAAGAACAATTTTGAAGATCCCTTCTGCCCAGCAGAGGAAAAAGGCTTTTTCTACCTGTTCCTCCCACATGATTGTTGTTTCTATCTCTTATGGCAGCTGTATTTTTATGTATATTAAACCTTCTGCAGAGGAAAGGATTTCTTTAACCAAGGGAGTGGCAGTACTCAGCACTTCAATTGCACCTGTCTTAAATCCTTTTATATATACTCTGAGAAATAAACAAGTGAAACAAGCCCTGAAGGATATAATAAAAAATCAGATCTTCATAACCTTAAAATAATAGCTTTGGCTTTTATAAGAGCATACCACTAAAGCTTGTTGAAAATTGCTACATATATCAACTACCCTTTTCATATATTCCTTTATTGTATTTTTATATGATGATAATGTCTGAAGTTAATCAGAAACAGCCTTTTAGTGCTATTATCTGTATTCATGATATTCCTTTACCATTACTGCAATCACTTAATTCTTTTACTTTAATTCTTTGTTCAATCTCAAGATATTCCACTAGGAACTTACTTTGGAAATCAAATATTTGCATATTTTTCTACCAGAGATGTGCTCAGATATAGAAGAGTTTTGAACTCCATATGTCTTTTTTTTTTATCTCTAGGAATAGGTTTCTTTCTTATACTATGGAGTATATATAATTTAGCAAAATAGCTGATGTTTCAAAAAACATAATAATGAACTTCAATATAGGTATTTGTATTCAGGCTTAAAAATTTTCCAAATATCTATTCATCTGTGAATTAATGGAGCTTTTTTCATTTAGGTAAGAATGCTTTATATAAAAAGCTAATTTAAGGAATCTAGGTAGATTATGACAAGGTCACACATTAAGTAAATGCTGGATCTTATATTTGTATCTAGGCTTCGAAATTCAAACCATATGTAAGTAATAACTGTAATATTGTTTTTTTATGTTAGTGTAAAGGGATTATTTGATCTGGAAAAACATGTGATGAATAACAACTATCCTAAAATATTTCAAAATCTATCTTAGGAGGCAGAAAAGATTGACTCTGTTTATCTCTAGGGGACACAAATAAAATTTACATTTGAGATTTTTGAGATACACATTTTAACTCATGCAGAACTGTTATTCATCTTGCAATATTTTGCCATATTTTCTCTCATAGATGTGACTTTACACATGTCCTTTCGTTCTCTGGTATTCCTTTCTCTCTATTCCAAATACCATGCTCTGAACAATCATTAATGTTCTAGTCTCTCTCTCTTGAGAGACCACTCTCTCTGTTAGGTTACACTTTCTATTCAGCATGTATCTCAACCCCATTAACAAAAAGGTATATTTAAAAAATTAGGAAATCAAAAGAGTAAACTACGACATTTTGTTTCAAATTTAATTTCTAATATAGCAACTCTGTCATTCTCTCTCCCTTTTCCTTGATTAATGTTTCTTTATAGCACATACTAATAATTATTCAAGTACTAATTATCTGTTTCATACTTTGGAATATCACCTCTGTGAAAGCAGGAGCTTTAATTTGTTCACCCCTCTGTTCACAAAGCCTAGCAGACTGACTAGTACATAGTACTGCATGATTATATTTAAACAATAAACACCAACTCTAGAATTACAGTATCTTTATAAGTTGTTCTGGTATTTGCTTGTTTTATCATCTCTTTTTGAAATATTCTTTGTCAGAAGTTGTCCTGCATACCCTCATGTTTAAGTTAAATAAAAGGCATGTGTTCCATTTACAAAGGCAGTGCTTTTTATGCTTTAAATGAGGTTACAGATATTTCATTTTAGTTACCTTTTCAACTCAATCAGATATTTAACTTAATTGTTGTATTTAACAATTATTACATATTGTTTTTATTGTTTAATGTGAGATGTTTCTATCTATACCTATTTATGCATCTATCTGCCAACTTTCTGAATCTGCAGTTATAGTTTACTTGAAAAAATCATTTCTTCCAGATAGGTGTCCATCTGTGTTTTCTCTTCATTTCTATCATTATTTTTGCTCCTTGGGTAATTCTAATCTTCAATATTTTGGACTCTCCATTGTTTCCATACCAATTAAATATTCCCTTAGCATTCGGCAAGCTGTTCTTCTGAATTTTGAAAGAGCTTTTTCTGTTAGTCCTCTTTATTACTGCTTTGATAAGCTACAGCATCAAGTTTGTTGGACTTTTAAGGATCTCACTTGTAATTCTATTTTAGCTTGTTTCATTGCAAAGTTGTATTACATTAAGCATCTTTCTTTTATGCAATTTCTTATCACCTTGCTTCCTATTCTTTTTCATTCTTGCTATAATCAGTATGTACTTTTGTCTGCCTTTATAATAAAACACATATCTTTTTTTACAGTATTGAACTTGCCAAACAAGATCTCAAACTTATTTCTGTATCTCACACTTTTAAGAAATAGAGTTTTCTCCTTTTCCTTTTCTCTTGCATTGTTTTATATTTTCCATACTAATTTTTTTCTTTGTGTTTTTTCTTCCTTTCCTCTTCCTGACAGCCAAATTTTCTTCAATGTTATGTGCTTGAAAGGAAGACAGCAAATACTGCTCCCATTATTACTTTTTCTCTGTTTGATATATTCAAGTATCACTTTGCCAAGTTGTCTCATTCTCCGAACTAAAGACACCAATAAAAATTTTGAAATTATCAATATTATGCCTAAGAGGCTTGTATATGTGTGTGTCATATCAAAATCCATGAAAGTACAATTTTGAGTGTGGCCCTATGAGTCTATTAAAAATACATGATCATGTATGATAACATCACACAGACTATTTCACAAGTTAAACTTATGAGGATAGAGATACAGCTCTCAATTTTCTTAAAAAACAAAGCAAAACAAAACAAAACCCTAGTCTCGGAATCTGGAGTCAAAGCCACTTTCTACCATTTTCAGGCATATGCGATTTCTTGAGGTGATTCTTTTATAGGCTTGGTGCTGATGATCATTTCCATTTCCTTCTTCCTTCTTGATATTTATTTTCTAAATACAAATCCACATTTCTTTTATTGGTGGGGAAACTTTAGAAATCCTTGTGTTGGATTCTTTACAATTTTCATGTTTTCATGATGGTGAGAGTTTCATCGTATCCTGTCTATCCACAAATATCTTATAATTATGAAGAAAGAGACTTCAGAGGACAGTTTTAGGCAAGTTCCTTTTTAAATCCCAAAGTCTCCATCTCCATCTATCTAGCTACATCAATTTCCACTTATCCATCTTTCCAGTCTCCAAAAGTTACTGAAAAATTTTGTCCAACAATGTCCAGATTCCTGTTCCCTTCATCAATTTGTATATACTTTCCACCATCTACAGCACATTTATTATGGATTTTCAGATGAAGAAAAATCTACTATGTATGATTTGTCATTTTTAACTAAAGTCTCCAAATTATTGTTTCTGCAGACAATTCCCCTCTTCCTTAAATTGGGACTCTAAAAGCAAGGTGTGCAATAAAGGTATGAGATGTGATTCCTATACAATTTTTGTAGCAACCACAGACATGTTAAATGTTTTAATCTACATTTTTCTTGCATGCAAGTTTTTAAAGATCCTGTTAATGTGGGAAATGAAAGTTATGGAAATAATGCACTGCCTATTTTACAAAGAAGAGGATATTAATAATTATTAACTGGAGATAAATTTAAAGACTAGCAAGAACAATATTGGAAAAATTATTTCAGTTCTCTAGAGTTTAAACCTATGAAGTTTAGAAATGCATTTACATACTTTGGCAATGAAGGGCCAAGGTAATATATCTGATGCCCTAATAGTCATTTCTAATCTTTCCAGTTGTTTTGCAATGCAACATATTTTAAAAAATCACTGAAATTAAAAAAGTTCCATTACCAGAATTCATTACCTGATTTAAATGACCTAATATCTTACTGTCCCTCATGAAGACATAAATCTTTGACACCTGATGAAATGTAAACAAATATATCGAACAAAATGACTGTAAATTTGGTGGGCAGCATCATATGTAATACTGCATTGAATCTCAATCCTGGTTTAATATTAATGAAAACTACAACAAATCAATGTAAATGTATACTCTCCATAGGTGAACCTGCAGTAACACAGTATTTATCCAGAGAAAGTCATCTAAATTTGTGTAAGCATAGAATTGAATGACGTATTTATTCTTTGAACAAATGTTCATTAAACACTATAATCCAGTGTTTATAGTGGTAACTAGTGATCAAATCTGAAAAGGTAGTGCTGAACTTAGATGCAAACAAACAACATATCATGTTATTACTATATTTTTTATAGGCCAAATACTTGATATGATTGAAATACCTCTCCCTAATTCTAAATATTATAATTGCTTGAAATAAGATACAAATTACATAGAGTAAATGTACACATTTTAACGATGCAGTGTAATGAATTTGGTTAAACTTGTGTATATATTTTGTGTGTGTGTATATATATATGTAAACACAAGAAGGGATGATCTGATGATTTCTAAATGATAAATGATAAATTGTTAAATAATCACAAAATGAGATCAGGTATACAGTGAAGTTTAATAAATAATCTGCTAATTTAATACCATATATATTACTATAATGAATAGAAGATTATCTGCAAAATTTTTTTTCATTGCTTCTATGATTTTTCTAGTAAAAGGCTTCAATGAACAGTTTGCACACGTATATTTCACTTGAATAAGGAAGTATGGGGATTTTCCCCTGGGTAAACAAAGGAAAAAGTCCCCAGAGATGGAAAACACTAAGGAATGAACACCACTCTTAAACTGATACATTTTTAATCAGGTTGCCTTGGGAGAGTGACTCAGATGGCTAAAAAAAGAGATCAAAAAATCAAGGGACTGTATTTGAGCTTGCAGAGTAGAAAGCTGCAGGCACATCACTCACATTCCTATAATAAGAGCAAAAGCTAGACTGACTGCAAATTACCGACTTTTCTTAAAAGCATGCTGGAATGAAGGTTGCAGTGCAAACAACTAACTTCTAAATCTAGAGGGAGGCAGATGCCAGTAGTGAGAAACAAGAACCAAATTGTTGTTATCTGTGATAGAAACCACCCTTAACATGATACAAGCCTGTGAAAAGAAACATATACAGGCAGAGATTTAAACGAATTGCTGAATGCTGAATGTGGGCCAGCAGGAGAGTGTGAAGCACCAAGGGGTCCACAGATGGGGATTTGGGCTCTCTTCCATATTTGTCCTCCAGGAAGCCCACCAGGTTCTCACAAATATAATGAGGGGGATCCTAAGCAAGCATCCCCCTACCCCCCACTTAGTGCTGCTTGGGGGAAGTGAACAGCAGCCACTGTGACACTCTGCTCAGACCCTTTCCCCTATAGCTTCTATGGAGCAAAACTAAATCTTCAAAGAAAGACAACAAAAATATAGTAGAGGGCAGCTACTATGGGAAATGAATGGCAGCTACCTATGAAACTATGCCCAGACCCATCTCCCTTATCTCTATTATTCAACAAAAGCCTGACTTAAGAGAGAAGTACCACAAAATTATAGCCTAAGGTCCTGGTGGAAATCCATGCAGCTCTGGGAGGGGAATAGCGGGAGAAACTGTACCTGCTATGGGAACACTTGTGAAGGCCACAAGCCTGAGACCCAAGTTCATATTACCTGCCTAAGACCAACTTCATTAGAAGATCAGAAAACATCTCCTTCTCCTGCCCCACTTCCCACCAATACCATGCTAACAAGGGTGGAGAATACATAGAAGTAGAATACAGTTAGCAGAGCTCCAAAAAACAGATTCTGTCTTGGACCAGGTGCAAGCATGCGGGGCAAGGACAAGCAGGAAGACCCAAGCCAAGAGGGCTTAGGTGTTCAGAAAAACTCTCTGGCTAATTAGCCCACAAAATAAAAACTAGATTCACTAAAGAAATCTGAAATCCTTGATGACTGATAGTGACATTGAAACAAGAAAATTCAGTATAGTCCTGGCTACATTAATGCAAATACCCACACTAAAGCTCTACCAGAAGAAAGGTGTGTTCAGCCGTGAGTGTAATTTTAAAAAATGTATTACTCAGTGTCAATTGTCTTGAACAATTTGTAATTCTTTCAACAAAAACTAATGAGACCATAATGGGCGGGGCAAGATGGCGGCATAGAGAGGAGTGGAAGCTAAGTAGTTCCCCTGGAACAACTACAAAAAAACAGAAACAACTAGTAAATAATTCAGAATAACTGCGGGGGGACAAACGAGACCATCCACTCATCATACACCAACCTGAATTGGGAGGAATGCCTGAGAACACAGCATAAAATCTGTAAGTAAAACCTGTGGATCCAAGTCGTGAGACCCCCTCCCCCATAGCCCAAGCTGCAAAGCCTCGTGGTGCCAGAGAGAAGCTCTCTCCCAGCAAGCAAATATAGCTCAGCTGAGCTCCAACTGGGGTTTTAAGTAGCGAGTGTGAACTGCTCACTACAGGTACGCATCCCCAAAATACAGACAGAGGCTTTGGGTGACGACTGACCTTGGAGAGCTGGAGGGTCACCTTGGACTGGGTCTGAAGGGGACTATCTGTTTCCTTTTTGGCTCAGTGGAGAAAGCCCCAGTCATTTGCAGTTTCCAGGGCTGTGACTCGGGGAAGGGTGGAGACAGCACAAGCAGAGAGAGAGAGACCATTGAAATGCTAATGACCTCCACCTGGGGTGGGGCCTTTTCCATTCAGAACCAGACCCCAGAGCCACGGCCATACCTCCTCACACCAGTCAAGAATTATAGGCTAACAGGCATCACCTGCTGGGCAGAAAAGCACAGTGACCTGAGGCATCACAGGGTGGAACAATTTTCTAAGACACACCCGCAGGGAAACCAGATACTGAATATTTCTTCCCTCTGGGACCTGAGCCCCTTCTGGTCTGGGAAAACCTGATTTGGATAACCAAGGAAACCATGCCTAGACAACAGAAAATTACAACCTACACTAAGAAAAACAAAGTTATGGCCCAGTCAAAGGAACAAATGTACACTTCAACTGTGATGCAGGAATTTAAACAACTAATGCTAAATCAAATCAAAAAGTTTAGAGAAGATATTGCAAAAGAGATAGAGGCTGTAAAGGAAGCACTGGGCATATATACAGCAGAAATCAAAAGTTCAAAAAAACAACTAGTAGAATCTATGGAAATGAAGGGCACAACATAGGAGATGAAAGACACAATGGAAACATACAACAGCAGATCTCAAGAGGCAGAAGAAAACACTCAGGAACTGGAGAACAAAACACCTGAAAGCCTACACACAAAGGAGCAGATGGAGAAAAGAATGAAAAAATATGAGAAACGTCTCCAAGAACTCAAGGATGAAACAAAGTACAATAATGTATGTATCATTGGTGTCCCAGAAGGAGAAGAGAAGGGAAAGGGGGAAGAAGCAATAATAGAGGAAATAATTAATGAAAATTTCCCATCCCTTATGAAAGACATAAAATTACAGATCCAAGAAGCACAGCGTACTCCAAACAGAGGAGATATGAATAGGCCTACACCAAGACACTTAATAATCAGATTATCAAATGTCAAAGAGAAAGAGAGAATCCTGAAAGCAGCAAGAGAAAAGCAATCCATTACATACAAAGGAAGCTTAATAAGACTATGTGCGGATCTCTCAGCAGAAACCATGGAGGCAAGAAGGAAGTGGTGTGATATATTTAAGATACTGAAAGAGAAAAACCGCCAACCAAGAATCCTATATCCAGCAAAGCTGTCCTTCAAATATGAGGGAGAGCTCAAAATATTTTCTGACAAACAGACAATGAGAGACTTTGTGAACAAGACACCTGCCCTACAGGAAATACTAAAGGGAGCACTACAGGGTGTTAGAAGACAGGAGTGCGTGGTTTAGAACACAATTTTGGGAGACGGTAGCACAACAATGTAAGTACACTGAACAAAGGTAAGTATGAATACGATTGAAAGAGGAAGGTGGGGAGCATGTGAGACACCACAAGAAAGGAGGAAAGATAAAGACTGGGACTGTGTAACTTGGTGAAATCTAGAGTATTCAACAATTGTGATAAAATGTACAAATATGTTCTTTTACAAGGGAGAACAAGCAAATGTCAGCCTTGCAAGGTGTTAAAAATGGGGAGGCATTGAGGGAGGGATGCAATCAACATAAACTAGAGACTGTAACTAATAGAATCATTGTATTATGCTTCCTTTAATGTAACAAAGATGATATACCAAGGTATATGCAGATAAGAGGAGGGGATAGGGGAGGCATGTTACGACACTTGACATTGGTGGTATTGTCTGATTCTTTATTCTACTTTGATTTAAGGTTATTTTTCCTTTTGCTGCTTCCTAGCTGTCATTTTTTTTTTTTTCCTCTTTCTTTTGCCTCTCTACCTTCTTTGACTCTCCCTCCTGCCTTGTGGAAGAAATGTAGATGCCCTTATACAGATAGTGGTGAAGGTGGTGAACACATAAATGTATGACCATGCAGAGAACCATCAATCATTTACTTGGGATGGAATGTATGGTGAGTAAACAAAACCATATTAAAAAAAAAACAAAATGGGTTGATGACAAAACCTCGAGGGCAATATACTGAGTGAAATAAGCCAGACACATAAGGACAATTATTGCAGGGTCTCACTGAGAGGAACTAATTATAGTATGTAAGCTCATAGATATGAAATATAAGGTACCAAGACATAGGACAAGGCTTAAGAATGGGGAGTGGTTGCTTAGTATGAGCAGAATGTTCAATTAGGATGAACTTAAATGTTTGGAAATGAACAGGGGTGTTGGTAGCAAGATGTGAGAATAACTAACAGTGCCGAATGATGTGTGAATGAGGTGGAAAGGGGAAGCTCAGAGTCATATATGTCACCAGAAGGAAAGCTGGAGGTCAAAAGATGGGAATGTATAAACTGAATCCTATGGTGGGTAATGTCCACGATCAACTGTACAAATACTAGAAATCGCTTCCATGAACCAGAACAAATGTATGACAATACAATTAGAAGTTAATAATAGAGGGGCATATAGGGAAGAACTATATACCTATTACAAACTATATACTACAGTTAGTAGTATTTCAACATTTTTTCATAAACAGTAACAAATGTACTATATCAATACTATGAGTCAACAATTGAGGGGTGGTGGTTAGGGATAGGGGAGGATTAGAGTTTCCTTTTCTTTTTTTCTTTTTTCATCTTTCACTTTATTTCTTGTCTGGAGTAATGAAAAGTTTCTAAAAATTGAACAAAAATTAAGTGTGATGGATGCACAGCTGTATGAGGATAGCCAGGGGCAAGTGATTGTACACTTTGGATCTTTGGAAAATTGTATGTTATCTGAACAATCTCAATAAAAATGAAAAAAAAAAAAAAGGAAACAAAACAAAACAAAAAAACTAATGAGACACACTAAAAATGAAGACATACCATTCCACATAAACAAAGCAATCATCAGAACTGGTATCTGGTATGACAGAGGTATTGAAAGTATCAGGGAAATGAAAATTGAAATATCCATGATTAATACATAAAAGACTAGGGGAAGAGGTGGATAGCATACATTGTTCTACAGTTATAATTTTAGCAGAACACGGAAACTATAAGAAAGACTAAAGTGGAAATGCTAGAAATAAAAAGACAAAAACTCACAGGAACAGTAATGAAGAGTGCTTTCCATGGGATGGGTTAGCACATCCAAGGAAGAACCAGTGAGTTGGAAGCCAGGTCAATAGACTTCTCCAACTGTAATCCAATCCCACCTATTATTCTAGTTTTCTCTGCGTTTTAGTCTCTAACCCCCAATTCCAGCAGTGAGAAGCCAGGCTCCTACCGTCCAACATCTATTTTTAAATTTTTTCGATTCCAGCTGCATGCACAGTGGGTTTAGCATTGCTACCCTACAACCCCATAGGAATCAACTTTACCACCTAAAGTATGGTACTCAAGTAATATTCTTTTTGTACTTATTCTTTTTTTTTTTTCTCAGCAGTGCAAGAAATGGACTTTATTTTGAAAGAAACAGTGATCAACAACTTTAATTACTATGCTTGCACGAAATTTACTAGAAAAAATAATAAACGTCTTTAGATAGGTTTCTCAAAAACCATCAAGTGGTCTTAAACCCTCCTTAATTTCAAGGTGCCTTTGAAAATTGCCCAAAGAGTGATTTCTCACTTGATTTGTTGCATTACGAATAACACAAGGGGCTTTGCACCATTATCAATTCCACAGAGAAAATGAATGGTCTTTCAAAAGTGGTCTTCAAATACAGGTAGGTTCAATGCTTTGCTGTTTCAGGCAGTCTTCACTTATGTTGCAAACCTAAATCAGATAGGTGGGTGTGTTTTGGACTCTTTCATGTCTATCACTCAGTTAATCAGGCTTGTCTAGAATTTGGTTTCAAGATTTAGAAAGGGAAAGGTACTGTTGTGAGATTATGTATAGTTACCAATTCCCACATTCTGGCTCTGAATACTTTTAAACAAAAGAACATCTTGCCTTTTGCTTGGTTTGGGAAAAGATAGTGAGTCCATCTCTTATCTTCAGGATATTTATTAAAGAGGCTAGGTAAACAGATGCAGCTTACAAAAGTGTGGGATATTTGTAATTCAGCAAAAATCTATTTTTATGAAATACCGTTCTAGCTTATCTGTATCCCTTCAGAAGACTGTAAACTTGAGATTAGGTTTTATTGTGTTCTGTTTGCACATGAATTCCCACATCTAACAGTGTGTGGCATTCAATGATGATTTTAAAATAATTTCCAGGATCTGGCAGCAACTGTAACCCTGCCCATCTGAATGCCTTCAAAAGTTTATACTTCTGTTGTAATTGAATTTCTTGTATTCCAATCTCCAGAGTGATCTGTAACCAATTTGATCATTTTGTCTGGCTTGCCAAAGAACTTTTTATACTGAAAGTCCATTCATTTTAATAGAATAGCTCTTAATTGTTCTGAATCAGACTTCCCAGGTAATGTTAGCCCTTTAAATATGTAGGTTCAAGTTTTATTTCAGAAAATTTTTCATGAATTATATTCATAAATGTTTGTACTATTCCACTTTGGTTTTCTTTGGCAATTCCATTTGTAGTGTATTGGATCTTCTCTGCCTATCACCGTCTTTTTTTGTTTTTTTGTTTGTGTTTGTTTGTTTTTGCTTTTAATTAGAAAGTGCTAGACTTTTGAGCTGTATTTACTGTAGCATAGAAACCACCTACTGCCAGCACCAGATCCCAGGATACCTCCCAGTCAGCTCCAGTCAGCTCCAGCAAGCTGTGATGCTGGGCATGTGCCCACGCACCACCCACCTGGCCACTGTCAGCCTAAGGGCAGCCCAGCAGGCCTTGGTGAGTGGCTGATCCAGAGGAATCCACAGTGATAGAGGGGCCAACACTTGCTCCCATACGTTTTCTTTGGTTTACAGTTTATTTTTAATTTGTTGCCAATATTTAAAAATCAGGATAATTTTACATAAAAATCTGAATTTCTGGTTCGTCCAGTTTTCTGGCATGAGGTCCACATTTCCCCATTACAGTAATTAACTACAACTGAGCAGCAGCTGCCATCTTTAGATGGGGATCCCTGCTTGTTTGCCATAGTCCCCACCACTCTATTGTCTCTAAAAGCCAGTTGCCCTTATCAATTTGATTATGCAAATGTATTTATCACTCAGCAATGTCTCCCTGTGTCCATTCTCTGTTAACAGTGAGAAGTCACAATTGCATGACAAAGGCCTCAGAACTCGGATGCCTACTTTCTTAATCTATATAACAACTGGCCCTCTAGGCCCTGAGTTTGCGACTTCTGAACTAGCCCATCACCCTCCATTCATCCATAAAGGGCAATCCATGGCGGGGGTTGGGGCAGACAACTCACACACCCCTTCATGCAGCTGGTAAGAAGCAGCGCTGAGAGCAGCAGATAGACTTTGCTTTTCTCAGCCAGTTTGCTCCTTTAGGTTTCAAATTCCCTGAGCCCTGAAGCTAATAAGCAGGGTGGGAGCGCCAGGGTTGACCCGGCTGAGGTTGCGGGAGGAAGAGGCGGTACCCGGGGAGCATTGTGCTTGGAGCGCTCTCTGGTGGATCGAGGCAGCTCTGCAGGTCCCGGGATGATTTTGAAACTCAATTCCAACTGCCCCCAGTCCTACGCGACTCCCATCCCACCCCTCAGCCTCTCTCCTGGGTGCTTTGGCACCCATATCAGCCCCAAGCAGGGATGGGCTCCTTCCAAGCTGCACCCTCTCCAGGGCAAAACCCAGCCTCCCTATTTGCATCCTGTGGCTTCGCTCTGGCCTAGCCCACAGTCAGCCTCGTGGTTTTGGCAGACAATGACTCTCAAGGGTGAGGATGCTTGCAAGGGTCAGGCAGAGTCTCAGTGTCCCGGGGAATGTTGCCACTGAAGAGTCAGTAGGGCCAGGTTGTCATTCTTCAAGAGACGCTGAGAATATGGACTTTTATACGAAACTGACCAATTTTTAAAAGTTGGCTCAAATGTATAAATTACCCAGGCCAAAGAAAACACATCAACAGGGTGGGTTTGGGCCAAGGGCCCCAGCCAGAGAGCTCTGCAGGGGCACAGAGCTAGCAAAACCTTCGAGAAGGTGGGTGGAAGCCAGTGGGTCTCAAAGTTTTGTGTGGTTTGTTTTGTTTTGTTTTGTTTTGTTTTTTTAAGCAGTTTGTAGCTATCATGATTTTTGATCCAGTTGGCCTTCACTACCTAAATGTTACTGACGCGGTTCTGGGCCAGGCAGATGCCAAAAATCTGGAGGTGGGCGATGCCCACGAAGGCCCCGACCATGACGATCAGGTTGTCCTGCAGCCACTTCTCAAACTGGCCCACGCAGCTCTTAGTGTAGACGGAACCCTGCTGAGCCGGGTGTTGAGGACATCTTCTGCGGGGTCCCGGAGGCAGCAGGAGAAGGGCACCCCACGGCACTCCCCACCCGCGTGTGAGTCAGTGCAGTTGAAGTAACTGAGGTTCCCGTCGCTGGGCCTTCAGGCTCCACAGCAAGACCCCTGTTCCTGAGCAGAGTCAATGAGGTTCTGGGGTCCGTGTCTTCCCGGTGGGCCTCGTTGTTGATGAAGAGGTTGAGCTCCAGCCCCTGAAGACGAAGGCGAGGATCCCGTAGCCAGCTCCAGGAGGAAGATGAGGCCGAGGAACACGGCGTAAACCCTGAGCAGGAAGGGGTTCTCCCGGAGCTCCCGGATGCAGCCGGCAAAGCCCAGTCCCGACCCACGCGAAGATCCACGCGGGGTCAAGGCCTCCCGGGTCTGTCAGCGCCGAAGCGGGGGAGAGAACGTCCTTCTGCCCCAGGCCTCGAGGCCAATGACCAGGAACAGGGCTCCCAGCACCCAGAAGACGATGTTGATGCCAAACAGGAACTATTTCCCGTAGCAGTCGACCTCGGGCTCCTGGAAGTACTGGTGCTGGCCAGGCAGGATTGGCAGCAAGACTGGGACAGGGAGATGCGGCTTCTGGGCCGTGGCCATGCAGGGACCGCCCCTCAGGGCTGTACTTATTCTTAAAATCTGTACTGATCTCCAGAATCAGTTAGGTTAGCAACTTTTAACCCCCCCCCCCCTTTTTATTGCTGACAGGGCGGCGCAGGAATGAGACACAGACACAAAGTTAAGAATTAAAGGAGCAGGGGGCCCACTGCATCTTGTGCTAAGTGGACGCCAATGCATCCTTGCTCCAGCTATTTATTTCAGAAGATCAGGTGTATATGCTAAAGGTCCTCAGGCTCGGGAGAGCCCACCAGAGACCTATGTTTACATCAGGTGTATACAATCTAGGTTTAGGCCATTGGTAAACGTCATCATCATAGTCACAAGACACACTTCTTTACAGGGCGGGCCTGCATGGCATCTATGCAGGCCTGCAGCTCAGCGTTCTAAGCCACCACCCCAGATATGCCTCAGGTAACATGGAAGACTTAGTTTCCCACACCTTTTCAGTTAGTTTATAGTATATTATAGTAATATATTTAACTATGGTTACATAGTAACAGTCTGAATTCTATTCTGATGACCCCTATCTTGGAAATGATTTTTAAACTTTGCATATATTAAAGCTCACTCTTTGTAAGATAAGGCTGTATGAATTTTGACAAATGCATAATGTCATTTGAGTATCACACAGAACAATTTTGCCACCCCAAAGCCATTTTTTTCACCCATTCAATTAGGTGAAACTGGCACCCACTAATCTGTTTAATGTCTTTGCAATTTTGCATTATCCAGGATGTTAGTGTATGTAGGCTTTCAGTCTGCCTCCATTTACTTAGAAATACACATATAAGATTCCACCATATTATAATGGATTAAGAGCTTATATTTTTAATCAGCATACAGTATTCCATTGTTGCTCCACAATTTTTGTTTGTTGGTTTGCTTGTTGGTAAGTCATTCATCTTTTGGATTATTGAAGGACATATGGGTTGCTTCCAGTTTCAGGTGATTTTAAATAAAGCTGTTTTTAAAAACTACATGCAAATTTTAGTGTGGAGAGAAAGAAATTATGATATAATTTAAAATTTAACAAAATTACCTATAATGTCTTATACAGAATCATTTTATGGTTTATAAACTTGATATTGTTGATAACTGATATTCATTCTTTTCTGAAAAACATAGTATTTTTTATTGAAAATATACTCTCTCTATAGTTGCTGAAGTACCTCATAAGTTCAGGGGAAATTGGAAGATATTTCAATTTTAATTATTTTCAATCGAAATGTGTATATATTTAAGTACAATAAATATTATCTTTTGGAGAAAGTCATGATTATTGATGAGCTTATATCAGTGATTTCACTATACCACATGGCAAATGGTAAAGTCAACAAATACTTATTGCAGGTTATGCATTGCCCTAAGCTTTTACTAGAAATGAAAATCCAATGATTTGGATTTAATTAAATATGCAGTTTATTTTTACTCATTGCAAAATTTTGTATACATCAACAAATATTTTATATCACTATTTCATATCAGTGAACTTGATTAATTTCATTATTTTTCTAAATTTAAACGTAGCAAAATGTCAAGACTTAATTTACTCCATCACACATAATAAAAATTTATATAATTATACCAAGTTGCTCATCAAAAGTGTCTTCTTAACTGATTTTCTTTTGATGCATCCAGTGATTCTGATGTTGAGCTGATATCATTTACACAGTTGGAAAGACTTTCTTCTGCTAATGGAGACAATACTTTAACAATTATTGCTTCATAAATGGTTTCGTGCATGCACAGAGCAACTTGAAATTGAAGGAAAGGAAAACTTATTTAGACATACAAGTGTTTGACCTAAGTGAAAGGTCATGCTTTACAATGTGATATGTGATTACATCTTCAGCAGGCATTCATGATTAAATATTAATCTTTAAGGAGATTCTTTTGAAAATGAGCAGTAATTTTGGAGAAGTTCCTATAGATTACTCAGCAACTCTGTATCTTCAATTTTCATGTTTTACTAGGTCCCCATAATGGAAAATGACAAAATGTCAGCACAATTGGGCAAGTTACACATTGCCATAAATTTTTGTGCAAAATGAAAATTCATTGTGGATTATTCATTAAACATGAAGTTTCTTTTTATTCATTGCTGATCAAAAGCTTACTTTATTTACTTCAAAATAAAAAAAATAATAAAATATATAAAAACTGTCAATGGTGTTGGGGATTAAATCATGTCCCCCCACAAATGTATTGTTCCGGTCCCAAGTCCTGTTTCTGTGGGTGGAACCCATTTGTAATAGGGTCTTTGAAGATGTTGTTAATTAAGATGTGTCAAAACTGAATGATATTGAGCTTTAATTGGCTGAAGTCCTATAGGCAAAGTAAATTGGGCACAGAAGGAGGAAGCCACGGGGAGTGGCCAGAAGATGGAGTCAACGGAACCATGAAGAGAAAAGAGAAGCTGCTATCATATGCATTGCCATGTGACAGAAAAACCAAGGAACCCCAACAATTGTTGGACAGGGAAGGTCAGGAAGACACTGACCCTGGTTGGTAACAAGTCTTCTAACCATTGAATCTGAGCTAATACATTGTTGTTGTTACGCCAACACCATACATATGTGCAATAAGTGGCCAAATGAATAAAAATCTGTACCAAGAATGTTCAGACTACTCTCACTGTCTATTTCCTGCACAGATTTCATTCATGACTGACCTCTAATTTCATAGTTTCCCACTGACCCAGTCCACAGGACGACTGGGGACTTAATGTATCTTGCTGACTATTGCAGGGACGGCAGAACTAGCTAGTACATCAGATGATCAATGTGTGTCACATTGTCTGATATTTCTGTCACTAGTGCCACCCCAACTTCCAAGTCTGAAAGAAATTAGCTCTACCTAGCCACTTTTGTCTTGGTGCAATTGCATCCGAGAAGATTCAGGAGAATACTGACAAGTTGCTGCTGATTGTCTTTCAGAATAACCACGTTTTTAATTTAAAATGATATTCATTACATAGGCATTGCATATATTTCTGGAAAATATCAGTGCAGAATCTGGCAATAAAACATATAGGATACCATACCAACCCCTAGTCATTTTAAAACAATAAAATTTTTAAATGAAAAATCCAGGAAATTCAAAGATCCAAGGGTTTCCAGGGCCAAAGTTGTACATCCAGACTATAACAGAAAACCACATTCATGGTCACTCTGGTTTATATATCCTTTGGGGAGGCAGCAAAGGGCATATGGAGACCAAATTAATGTGATGAAGAAAGGTCTTAGAAATAAGCCATAAATTTGACCAGGTATGAGTTTTGTCTAGTTCTTAAGTTTAATATTGAAATAAATAACTCACTTGTGGGGAGTGAATTCATAAAACCTACATGACTTTCTTTGTAACTCTCAAATGTACCCTTGGTTTAAAACAACAGCAAAGGGTTCCTAGTTCTTGAACTTTCTCTTTATCATTGTAATTATGCAAACCATTATAGTCTCAAATCACATGGATAAGGCATGGTTGTACTATTGCTATTCTTCAGAACTAAATTCTTAATAAACTTCCTATGTTACACTGTGTATGAAAAAATGTTACCAATTTTTACCCAGATGTCTTTAAAAAATGATGTACAGATTGGAAAAAACTGTGGACTCATCAGCAAGCCATGTGCTGGAAGGAGTGATATTTCATAAATTATTCATAACCTCTCAGTCTAAGACACACTTGATCAAATTCTCCTTTACCTTAAACAGCTAACACCTAACAGTGATTAGGATTGAGGTGCTCAGAATACCAAGTTATTCAACACTTGGTATAGAAGCATTCCAGTAAATAAAAAGGACCCAGTGCACTGGCTGTAATAGAGTGCTTATTTGGCATTCATGAGGCACATTTATGATGTGGTTCTTCAATCACATAGAAAACACTGACTCGATAAGTTTAGTGGAGTGAATGTTGAATGCATTAATAACAAATGATCAACTAAAATTTCTAATCTAATGTGATTACTACAATTACAGTAATGTAATTAGTCTATAATGGAGTAGTGTTTCAAGTATGTCTGCTGGGCAATAACAATTGCAGAGTAGTCTGAGATTTCACCTGTGTTTATAGTAAGCTTATCACCTAGTTAGAGACAAAAAATGCACATATGGTGAATCCTATCAATTTTTTTGTCATTCAGACTACTCTATACGAAGTCTATAAGCAATATTCACTGAAGAACTTAGGGCATTGCTAATGCTGCCAGAATGCAAAACACCAGAAATGGATCAGCTTTTATAAAGGGGGTTTATTTGGTTACACAGTTACAGTATTAAGGCCATAAAGTGTCCAAGGCAACACATCAACAATCAGGTACCTTCACTGAAGGATAGCCAATGGTGTCCAGAAGACCTCTGTTAGCTGAGAAGGCATGTGGCTGGCGTCTGCTCCAAGTTCTGGTTTCAAAATGGCTTTCTCCCAGGACTTTCCTCTCTAGACTGCAGTTCCTCGAAAATGTCACTCTTAGTTGCACTTGGGGTATTTGTCCCCTCTCAGCTTCTCAAAGCAAGGGTGCTTTCAATGGTCATCTTCAAACTTTCTCTCATCTGCAGCTCCTGTGCTTTCTTCAAAGTGTCCCTCTTGTCTGTAGCTTCTCTTCAAAACATCACTCACAGCGTCACTCAGTTCCCTCTGCCCGTCAGCTCATTTATATGGCTCCAATGATCAAGACCCACCCAATGGGTGGGTCAAAACTCCTTGGAAATTATCCAGTTAGAGTCATCACTAACAGTTGGGTGGGGCACATCTGGAAAGAAACACTCAAAGAAATTTAATCAAAACTGATAACGTATACCCACACAAGATTACATCAAAGATAATGGCGTTTGGGGGACATAATACATTCAAACTGGCACAGGCTTGATCTTGAAGTTTGAGTTACAGTGCTTTACCTAATCTGTAGGCCCTATAGACTTAGAAAAATAAATTGGAGTGGGGAAGGGATTGGTGTTAATCTACTCCAATTTTCACAGAAATTGCTTTTATAGAATCCCCAAGAGATTTTCATCCATTTCCTTTTTAAACATTACCAGCCAACAAGAAATAAAAGTGATTACCTATCAATTCAACCCACTACTGTTTTATGAGTTCTAATCATCATGTGTGTTCTTTTTACTTGGACTTCTAATAGCCTACTATTTACCCATAGACTATGGAGACAGGCTCCCCACATTCATATCCTAAGAAGACTATACACTGATTGTTTGACCTTCAGAACTTTATTTAAATGCCTAGTGTCTAAACTTTCCATTTATTTTAAAGAGGAGCTTGATAAATAATTTTATGTGACACAAAGAGCTGAGATTCTTTTAATAGTAAAATTGTATTGTTTGTTTTATAATGAATAAATAAAACTTTTTTGCTCCTTGGAAGTATTTTCTTCTTTGATGTTATACAGATGAACTGGAACTCATTTTTCTTGACATAAAATTCAAGTTCTTAAAGAGAGTTACTGTTCCCAGGCCACCTCTCAATATAGACTTAACATTTTCAACACACTTTCTACAAGAAAACTCCTCTTTATATGCCCTATAGACACATTTTCATAGACACATAATCATTATGCCTTATCCTATTTTTCTAATTATTTTTAATTCTTGAGTTCAATGTGGAGCTCAAGAATATTTTTGAATATATAGGGATATTTTTTTGCTTATTTACCTATTTCTATCACTGCTATGAAGGATAGCAATTGCCAGCATGCTAGCCACATACTATAGCTGCCTCATATTTAGTTTGTAGATAGTTAAAATCACATGAGATTTGAAAGTTATGGACACTATAATTAAGCTGCAAACAGTGAGTTATACAATAAAGGTTAGAGAACATTTTGAGCAAAGTTGTGAATTCCAAAGTCAGGGGTAAATGTAGAGTATTTTTTTGTTTGTTTACGTTTTTGGAAATACTTTGAGGCATAGACTAGCCAGCCTATAAGTTGAGTTCACAAGGCTGAGTTATGGGAAATTGTGGGAAAAAAATGGATTGATTGTAGATTTAAGAGAATTTGAAGAGAGGAGCAGATGATGTTAATGACAAGTCAGGAGTTACCACATTTTTAAAACAAACATAGTACTTCACATTAGGAAAGTTTCACTCTTGAAATATTTATGAGGAAGATAGCTCTAAATAGGGGGAAACTAAAAGAAAAAGGATAATTTGAATTGCAACAATAACTACAGTAATATTATGGGAAGAAAATATATATTGGAGGAATTAATATCAAACAGAAGACATTACTTCAGGGCTTTGTTACAGAGTTTTACCACTGCAATTTTGTTTGCTCCCTGGTTTCATGGCTTTTTAAATCTGAGGTTCCAAATTTCTTTGGCAAACTATGAAACTATGGGCAAGTTAATTTTGGAGTCTCAATTTATAGGTATATAAAATAAAAATATCAATATTTACCTTTTTGTTTGGTTGTGAATTTCAAATCTGGTGGGGAAAATACAGTGAATTCTAAATGTATATTCATAAATTCTAAAATATCTTAATTTTTTTGTTTCTTGTACCTAAGAACTAACATTTTTGTAATTTAAGAGAATGGCACAAGGTAGTCCCTCCAGAAGAGCAACTAACTTCAACTCTAAGGTGTATGATGGAGATGTCTTCAGGTGTGTACTTCAGGTTCCAATTAAAAAAATTAAAATTTCCATGAATTACAGAAGATTATTGTCCATTTGGAAGCAAATAAGTGTTTACTGATCTCTAGTCATGTGCTCATTTACCAGTTGCAAATACAGTCTATAATTGATGCTTCTCTACAATAGAAAAACTAATAAGATTAAAATAAATTAAAATAAATTTCATAGAATTATTTTAATCTTTACTAGTGTATACCTTTTTTTATCTGTATGTATGAAAGAGCGATGTCTTATCCCATATATGTATGTTTATTCCTTGATGACTTTACTTAAAGGCCAAAAAAACTTAGTGATATTTTAATAGCACGTCAACAATCACAGATAAATCATTGCCACAGTAGTTCCAAGGCAGTTGATAGAAGGTAGTAACCCAGAAAAGTCAGAAACAGCAAAAGGCCTTGGGTTATACAAAGAAATATGCCACAAATGGCATCAAGGAATTTTATGCCACTTATCCCTCTCTCCTTTCCCAATTCAATGAGACAAAGCACAGAAAGGGAATTATAAAATACTGTAGACTCACAAAAAGTTATTTAGTGAATTCCAAATTGAATACATTGACTTAATTCCATAAGAACATTTTGGGTACCTATTTGCATTTGAACACAAGCTCATTGCTCAAAATAAATAAGGTGACATCAAGATGAACCAACTATATATTAATACTGAAAACTCTCTAAGATAGTATGCTACTGAGAAAAAGTAAATGTATCATATAGAGGTAAGTTACATCTAATTGCAGAGGGCAGCAATGATTACGCACATGTGCTCTGGATTTAGATTCTATTTATTTGAATAAAGGCTTTCCCTTAATGTTCGTGTGACTTTGGACACATTTCTTAATTCTTCTCAACATTGATTTTCTCACCTACAAAATATAGAAGCTAAAAGTATCTCATGGGAAATACAAGATTAAATGACATACTCTATTGTGAAATGCTAAATTCACTACACTCAATTCACATTTATTAATAATATGCCAAATGTTCTATTTATTGAGGTTAAGTGAAGTATAAACACAAATTCTGGACGCAAATTTATTTTACTAAATTAGGAAGAATGACAAATATAGAGGTATGTTTCTTTTTGAAAAGCATAAAATGTAGATTAAGCAGACAGTTGAAATTTTGAGCAGAAAGAAGTTATCTCAATCAAAGGAATTCCAGACCAAAATAACCTATTGAAAAGAGTAGAGTTCAGGAGAATGTTACACAAAAATGGATAATAGTATTAGTCACAACTGGGTGGAGGGAATAAAAGAAGAGCAAAAATTAAGAAGATTTGGCATCATAGATTAATGTAGGTGTTCAGCTTCTTTCATTTTTTTTTTTTTTTTTTTGCTGACAATAGAATTTGCTTGAGAAGAAAGAAAACATCTTTCTTACATTGTCTCTGAAGTCTTGTTTGACTTGCTTGTTTCTCAGAGTATAAATGAAAGGGTTTAAGAGGGGGGCAAGTGAAGTATTGAGCACTGCCACATCTTTATTTAAAGCCACCCTTTCTTGTGGATTAGGCTTAATGTACATGAAGATACAGCTTCTATACGAAATGCAGAGGACAATCATGTGAGAAGAACAGGTAGAAAATGCCTTTTTCCTTTTCTGTGCAGATGGAATCTTCAAAATCGTCCTTATGATGAGTGTATAGGAGATAATCACTAGCATCAGGGTGACAAGAAGTGTCACTAAAGCTAATGTAAAAGAGAAGAGTTCTATGTGCCTGGTGTCTGTGCAAGAGAGCTGAAGGACAGGGCCATAGTCACATGCAAAATGATCAATGATGTCACCACAGAACTCCAGCTGCAGACCCATGATCAGCCCTGGAAAGACTTCCAGAAATGCAGCCACCCAAGAAGTAAAGACCAGCTTGGTGCAGACTCTGGGGCTCATGATGGTTGTATAATGCAGGGGTTTGCAGATGGCCACATAGCGGTCATAGGACATGGCTGCTAATAAGAAGAACTCTGCTGCTCCAAAAAAAATGAACAGAAATAACTGGACTGCGCAAGCATTATAGGTAATTGTTTTGTCCTTTGTTGCTAGGCTGATCAGGAATTTAGGAATACAAGTTGTTGTCATTGAAATTTCTAAAAGGGAAAAGTTCCTCAGAAAAAAGTACATGGGTGTTTTAAGATGGGAATCAAGGAGAGTAAGGGTGATGATTGTCAGGTTTCCTAACATACTGAAAATGTATGTTATAAATAGGAAAAGAAATAGCATAATTTGCCAGTTAGAACTATCTGTCAACCCCAGCAGAATGAACACTGTTGGCCTTGTATAGTTTTTCATGGCTGTATCCACACTTTTGTAAGATCTGGAAAGAAAGTGAAAAGAAAAGTCACCCCAAATCAGAAGATTTTAATGGACCATTTTGAAAGTATATTTGAAAGGCAGAGTGAGTCAATACAAAATTGCTTTAAAAATAATACACACAGACTAAACAGTGCAATAGATATGTCATTATACATCTTTCCTATTTGTTTTCAATCTACATGTTCATTTACTATATTCATGAGTCTAATTCTCTGCAGCTATCATAAAGAGAGTTTCATGCTTCTTGGACTATCTATGTATCCTAGATTTTCCAAGAGTCTCATTTTCAAATATTTCTCAGTAGTTGCCTCACAATGTTTGCATTGGGTGGATGAAAACCAGTGTTGATACAGAAAAATGTGGTATTATTTATTCCTGGTTCTCTTGGTTGCTTTTATCAAACAGCAAGCCTGGGGTTGGGGTGGGGGGGCACCTATGCAAATTCAGATGTATTTGTGCAAAAGATTTCAGTGTGAAAACAATTTGAAAACATATTTATAGGTCTCATACAGTTTGCTTCAAGCCATTATTTAACTCTATTAAATAATGCTACGTATGCTATGGTGTAAACAAATTTATTAGTAAATCCATTACTTTTCATGTTCTTAATCCATAAATGAAAATTACTTTTTAGAGCTAATGCGTATTCCAGTTTTCATTGGTACTCAGTGCAGTTAATCTATTATTTCCTTACTAGAAAAAACATTTTCAAGTGACTTCCTTATATTTTATGCTATTGATCTTCTATATTTCATTTCAAAATTTAGATAATGATATGAGCACATGGTGATGGATTCTCAATTAAGTTTAGTTTCTTGTGCTTTGTGTAGGTGTGCTAGCTTAAAGTAATATACATATTCACATCAAAGCAACAGATAAAGCTGTATAAATATTTAAAGAATTAAGCTTACGCTAAAATATTCATACATTCAATCTTTAAGAAAATAATGTTTGGTGTGTCATTTATAATTCTGCTCCACTGTTAGGCAAACATGAAAAATATTATCAAAATTTGTATTCAGGATTTATTGCCACAATTCTGTAATACTTACCTCTGTTTATGAATTTGAAATATATGGCTAAAATTTTAAGTCATTTTAAGACAAATGATGGATGTATCCATTCTTTTTATTGTTTCATTGTTTTTGATAATAAAAGACAGATACAGTAACAGGATGAATGATAAACATACTCACTTTTTTTAAAGATCAAATCATAAAAATCTGTGAAAGTAAAAGTTAAAATTTCTCCTTGGTGACCTTCATAAGAAAGGCTTGATGTTTCCTTTGCTTTATTATTATGGTTGCCTCTTTGACCTAAATTTATTTCAATTGCACATTCTTAATTTGCATGGTAACTTATGAAAATATCCTTGGTTTGGAAATTTCAAATCGTGCAGGGTTTTCTGCATCCATTTTACTTCATTCATTGCCACTGATAGTGTTATTCATTCACCAGGAATCAATATTCCTAAACTCTAAAAACAATGTCACTTGAATCCAGAAATCCTGTTTCAAACACAGTGAACTAATGTGTGTTTATCTGAAAGAATGATACTGTAAGAATCATATTTAACCCTAAGTCAAATCAATCTCACTGGGGAGAAATATGTTCTGCTAATGCTACAAAAAATAAAGAATTGATATTTTCTTTTCTAAAAACTGAGATGATATATATTTAGACAGTAATGAAATAGATCTTTGGGGAATAGCTCACAGTATGGTGCTAATTAAGCAACATTTTAAGTCATTTTCTTTTTTTTTTTTAGAAAGGGCATAGCCCAGGAGAATCAGCCTATTTATGTGCTTGCTAAGACAAAGTGAAAAATAAATAAACACTGATAAAACACAGTATCCAATAACCAAATAAAAAACAAAGTCAACAATTTGTAACAATGTATTTTCTCACTTTTTTCTATAAAAGTTATTTGTTTCAAAAATTTGGATTATATTCTATATAAAGTGATGAACCCTGCTGTTTTAGTTCCCATTATATCATAAGCATTTTCATGCTCATATATGAACATTAAAAATTTGATGATTACATTTATTCCATTTCCTAATTATTTTTGGCTTTCCTTGCAACTAGGCATTTGGATTGTTTTGTAAAATCAATGCCATCTAGTAGTTAAGATTATAAGATGTGGAGTGCACCTCCATGCACAGAATCCAAGATCTATCATTTCTCAGCTGTGTGACTTTAATCAAGGTTTTAATCTTCATCAAATTTACTTTCTTATCTTCAACAGAGAGAAACAATATTGCCTAATTTGTTTATGTGAACAGTAAATAAGTCATGCAAAATATTTATCCATCCTAGAATTTAAGAAATGTTGCAACTATTGATTCTAATTATTATATAGAGTATAAAAAGATTTAATGTTTTATAGGCAAAATAAACATTTTGTGAATGTTTTTCTGCATTTATTTTTCACATATTGAATTAAATGCAATGGCATTGCATATATATGTAAGCTTTTAGTTAATTTCATATGATTTTATGTATGTCAAATTTTAGCTCTTGTCTCTAATCTATAATAGTATTATCTTTTCGTTTTGAGGATTAAAGCATTTGAGTAAATGCAAAGAACTTTGAAGAACAACTTGTATATATTAAAGCACCAATAAAAGTTAACTCATTTTTACTGTTATTGGTAGTAGTAGTATCACTTTATAAATGCTTCTTTCTGTTACAAACTTGCTATTAATTTTACTGTAAATTGCTTGTTGAATTTCATTACCTGCTGTTGTTAATATGTATTTGAGTTCTACTACAGATGTTCTCCTTAAACTTTTTAACATGCCAAATGCAATTTTATATTTTTTAAATCGTATGTCACCCTAGAATTGTTGAGGTAATATTTACTTGGTTACTTCTAAGAATGTTTATATTTTGCTTTATTTCATTAGCAAACATTTAATCATTATGTATTTATATATTCATAAATACATATGAGTTTCCTTGACCTGTTTGACAAAAAAGATATGCTGTATTTGTTAATGGAGATGGTAATTTTTCTATTATATAAACATTTTTACAAGACAAAGACTTTGATGCTGTTGTTGTGTTATTCTTTGAAGTTTTAGCAAAATTGCCCCTAACGTCATCTAGATATGGTGATATTTTGTGGTATATTTATACCTGCATAATTACTAAGTAGACTATATTTATTCTATTTACCATCTGTTTCTTTGGAAAGGATATACTCTTGAGAAAACTTAATTTAATTTTAACTTTTAAACATACTAGTAAAATATTGATTAAAGTAATATTCTGCTATTTTAATTCTTACTTGATTTGTTTACATTTATTAAAATATTACTTTATAATTTTCCTCCTTCTTGATTAATACTAACAGGTTTTTGTCTATTGTCTTAGTCTTTGCAAAGAATTAGGCTTCATTTGTATTAAATCTCTCTGTTTTAATTATTGATATTTGATTTCAGTAATGACTTTAAGCTATGTTTGATGTGAATTTGATTCACTAATGGTACCCTAAACTTATTTTATCCTTTTGCTTTTAATAGAATATTATCACTATTCTTAATTCCCTTAATTGTTATTTTAAGTGTAATTACCATAACCGTTTTTTAAATGCAATATTATTGAGATATTTTCACATGCCATATAATCATCCAAAGTATACAATCAATTGTTCACAGTATCATCAAATAGTTGGACATTCGTCACCACAATCAATTTTTTGAACATTTTAATTACTCCAAAAAATAAGAATAAAAATAAAAGTAAAAAAGAAACCCAAACGTCTCATACTCCTTTTTTTTCTCCTATTATTCATTTACTTTTTGTCCCTCTTTTCTCTACTCATTTGTCCATATGCTGAATAAAGTGACTATGAGCCACAAGGTTTTCGCAATCACACAGTCACACCATATAAGCTAAATAGTAAAATGTTCATCTTCAAGAATCAAGAATACTAGATTGCAGTTCAGCAGTTTCAGGTATTTCCTTCTAGTTATTCTAGTACACTAAAAACTAAAAAGGGATATCTACATGATGCATAAGATAACCTTCAGAATGACCTCTGTACTCCATTTGAGATCTCTCAGACAATGAAACTTTATTTTGTTTCATTTCTCTTCCCCCTTTTGGTCAAAAAGGCTATCTCAATCCCAGACTATCCCTGGAAGTCATGTCCCATGTTGCTACAGAGATTTACACCCCTGGGAGTCATGTCCAACATAGCAGGGGAGAGCAGTGAGTTTACCTGCCAAGTGGGCTTAGAGAGAGATGGGCCACATATGAGCAACAAAACAGGTTATCTGGGGGTGACTCTTAGGCACCATTATAAGTAGGCTTAGCCTCTCCTTTGCAGTTACAAGATTTATAAGGGCAAGTCCTGAGAGTGAGAACTTCCCCTACTACAATGGTAGTCCCCAAGGCTTGCAAGAATATCAGGAATTCTCCTGGTGGGTAAGTTTAATGTTTCCACATTTTTCCCCAGGCCTTCAAGGAGGCTCTGTGAATACTCCTTACTCTCTGCCCAAATCACTCTGGGATGTATTGGGGTTTCGCGCTAACCTGTACAAACCAACAGGCTCTCACCCCCTATTTAAGTCTCCATGTAATTATGGTGTTTGAATAAACTGACCATACAAGTTAAATTATATAGTGTGCTATGGAAAGTATAGATTTTACACCAAATAAACATCTCTTTCTTTGGTCTCACACAGAAGTTGTGGTTTTAAAACACAGTCAATATCATCCTTTTCCCTTTAGTCTGGTTTACCTTAGTTCTAATCAAGTCCATATCATTCATATCTCTAATTGAAGTCTAATCTCTTTTTCAGCTTTTTTAACATTTGCTTTATGCTCTATGCTGACATTCATAGATGCTGAACTCTGGCTCTGAGTTTCAGGTGTCACACAAATACCTTAAGTTGCTGGAACCAACCAAGTTACACACAAACAGCTCAGCATCTCAGAATTTAAAGATAACCACTACAACTCATGAACAGATGTGACTGCTGTAAGAGCTTATAATTAGGATCCTTTACCATAAGGCTTCCCCTGATAATCTATGCTCTCAGATTCAATTCTCAGAGTTTGCACATTACAGTTAGTACATATCAGTCAGGCATTTTGTTTGTATTTTCAATTCTGGCTTATTTCATTCAACATACTGTCTTCAAGTTCCATTCACTTAGGTTTATACCTCACAACTTTATTTTTTCTTACTGCTGCTCTGTTTTCTATTGTATGTATACACCATAGTTCACCATTCTGTTTATCAATCGATGTACCCTTGGCCACCTCCATCCATTGCAAATTGTTAATATGGCTGCTATAAACACCAGTGTGCAATGTCCACTCATGTCCCTGATCTCAGTTATTCCAAATATATACCCAATAATGGGTTTGCAGGACCATATGCAAACCCGTAGTTAGCTTCCTGTGCAACCACCACACTGCACTCCAGGTGGGCTGCTCCATTCTACTTCCCTCCAAGAGGGAAAAGGAACATCCCTCTCTCTACATTTTCTCCAGCACTTATATCCCTCTGTTTATTTTCTTAGCAGTTTTATTCAAATGCCACACAATCCACCCTAAGTTTAATCAATGATTCCTAGTTGTTCTAGTTTGCTAATGCTGCCAGAATGCAAAATACCAGAAATGGATGGGCTTTTACAAAGGGGGTTTATTTGGTTACAAAGTTACAGTCTTACGACCATTAAGTGTCCAAGGTAAGGCATCAACAATAGGGTACCTTCACTGGAGAAAGGCCATTGGCATCTGAAAAAACCTCTGTTAGCTGGGAAGGCACATGGCTGGTGTCTGCTTGCTCCCACGTTGCATTTCAAAATGGTGTTCTCCACAGAGCATCTGCTTTCAATGGCCATCTTCCAAATGTTTCCCTATGCTACAGCTGTTCTGAAGTCCTTCTGTTTGTGAGCCCCTTTATAAGAGTCCAGTGAACTAATCAAGGCCCAGGCTGAATGGATGGGGCCACATCTCCATGGAAACATTCAATCAGAGTTCACACCCTAACCAAAGGTGTCACTCAGAGTTGGGTGAGTCTCATTACCATGGGAACAACCTAATCCCAATATCCCACTTGATTGGATTAAGAGATCATGGCTTTTTCTTGGGGGGCATAATACATCCAAACTGGCACAATCCACCCCCTGGACCCCAAAAAGAAAGATATGATCTTTCCATATACAAAATACATTCATCCCACACAATACCTCAGAAACTTAAATCCTTTCAGTAACAATAGTTAGGTACAAGATCCTATCAAAATCAGTTAAAGGCATGGTCTGTCCTAAAGCAAAATTCCCCTCTATCTGTGGACCTATGAAACTTGGAACAAGTTATCTGCTTCCAATATACAAAGGAGGGACAGTCATGGAATAAACTTACCCACTGCCAAAAGGAGAAACTGAAAGGAAAACAGGCTTAAGAGGACCAAAACAGTTCCTAAAATCCGCAGGGCAAACTTCATTAGATTTCAAAGTCTGAGAGTCATTTATAGAATGACATTTTATCCTTGGGGCTTTAGAGAGCAGGAATCCAACCCTTTCCAAGGGCCTTCTTGGCAGCCTTTTTCTCTCCAAATGCTGGTGTGGGTGCTCCAACATATCCACACATTGGGGAGACCACCTTCTTCTTGGCCTCACCCCCTCAAACATTGGGGTGCCACCTGGACTCTGCATCCCCAAGGCAAAGTCTCTCCTCTATCTGAACTATGGGGTTGTGGCCAGGCTCCCCCCATTCCCCGGGGAATGTGCTCCACCCTTTCTGGGCCTGGGGTGGCAGCACTCTTCCTGAGCATCCAGGCAGAAGGCCTGTGCTCTGTCTCTGGGGCAAACTCACCTTTTCCAAGTGAATGGGCTGCTCCACTCTCCCTGCCTGAAACCTTTTGACTCCAGACCTCAATCTCCATGGCTCTGTCTTTGAAGAAATATTTCCTTCAATTTGTCCCTTCTCCAGTCCAAACCAGCAGTGGTTCCACTTATAGAGATTTTGCAAAAATCTTGTTGGCTTGGCATGAAGCAAACCAGGGTCAAAGCCTTCCAACAACACAAGTTTCCACAAATCCTTTCTGGATAACTTCGTCTCCAATCCTGGCTTGTACTGAAATGGTGGTCACCTCATGTGGGGCTGTAGCCTCTGGGGTCTCACTTTCTGGAAGCTTGGAATTTTCCAAACTATCAGTTTCTGGTTTCTTCATACCCAAGAGTTCATTTCTCAGCTTATCTCTGTCCTGTCACATTTTACTGTAAGCTGAAGGAGAAACGATGCTACATCCCCCCACACATAGTCTAGAGATCTCCTCAGCTAAATATTCTAGCTCATCACTTTCAAATTCAGCCTTCCATCAAATACCAGGACACAATTTTGCCAAATTCTCTGCCAGTTTAAAACAAGGATGGCCTTTCTTCCAGTTGGCAATGCCACATTCATCATTTCTGCTCAAGGCCTCATCAGAGGTTTCTTTGGAGTCCATATTCTACCAATAGTCTCTTCAAAGCTGTCTAGGCCTTTTCTATCAAGCTCCTCACAATTCTTCCAGAATCATACCCTTATACATTTAAGAAGCCATTCCAACATGTTTGGTATTTGCAAACTCAGCAGCACCCCACTTCTCTGGTACCAAAATCTAATTTTATCTAAATTAATAATTTTAATGATGCCAGAATGCAAAATACCCAGAAATAGATGGGCTTTTACAAAGGGAGTTTATCTGGTTACAAAGTTACAGTATTAAGGCCATTAAGTGTCCAAGGTAAGACATCAACAATAGGGTACCTTCACTGGAGAAAGGCCATTGGCATCTGGAAAAACCTCTGTTAGCTGGGAGGGCACATGGCTGGTGTCTGCTTGCTCCCAGGTTGCATTTTAAAGTGGTGTTCTCCAGAGCATCTGCTTTCAATGGCCATCTTCAAAATGTTTCCCTATGCTGCAGCTCTTCTGAAGTCTTTCTCTTTGTGAGCCCCTTTATAAGACTCTAGTGAACTAATCAAGGCCAACACTGAATGGGTGGGGCCACACCTCCATGGAAACAATCAATCAGAGTTCACACCCTAACCAAAGGTGTCACTCAGAGTTGGGTGAGTCAGATCTCCATGGAAACAACCTAATCCTAATATCCCATGAGATTGGATTAAAAGACCATGGCTTTTTCTTGGGGGACATAATATATCCAAACAGGCACACCAGTATAATCACATAATTATGCATTCAGCACCACAATCTATATGAGGACATTTCCATCTCTTCCTCAAAGAAAGAGGAATAGGAGAAAAAAAGAACAATGAGGAATAAAAATACAAAAGATAGAGGAATAATAAAAATAAAATACAATGAAAAGGTCAGACAATACCCAACCGCTGAGAATCCTATATCACTCCCTTATGTCCCCCTCTTATTGACATTTAGCTTTGGTATATTGCTTTTGTTCCATTAATTAATTAATGGAAGCAACTTACAATATAACCATTATCTATAGACTCTAGTTTGCATTGATTGTATTTTTCCCGTATACTATCCAGTTTTCAACATCTTGCAGTGTTGACATTCATTTCTTCTCCCTCATTTAAAAACATTCTTATATTTGTGCATTTAATCACCACCATTGACCACCCTAGGTTTCTATAAGTTATACAGTCCAAGTCTTTACCTTCTATCTTTCATTCTGGATGTACACAATCAATCTTGCTGAACCATCTGTAATCCTTCAGCATCAAATCACTAACCTCTTTGTATCTCCTGATAATCCATGTTCTCAACTTTCAAATTTCCCTCATCAGTGTTAGTCCATATTAGTGAGACCATACAGTATCCAGCCTTTTGTTTCTGCCTAATGTCTACTATATACAGCTTTGTCTTTTGGATTTTATACATCTTATTTTATTTTTATTTTTCCCCTCTCTCTTTTTTTACCCTTATTGATACTCTTCATTTCTACACTCTTCTCCAAACCTCTCTCTCCTGTCTTTTCCTATCTGCCTTTAGTGCACCCTTTACAATTTCTCAAAGAGCAGGTACCTTGTTCATCTTGTTCACAAACTCTCAGTGTCCATTTGTCTGAAAATATTTTAAACTCCCCACCATTTTTGAAAAACAGTTTTGCCAGAAATAGAATTCTTGGTTGGCAGTTTTTCTCTCAGTGTCTTAAATATATCATACCATTGCCTTCTTACCTCTCTGTTTTTACTGAGAAATTCACACAGTCTTATCATGCTTTCTTTGCATGTGATGGATCAATTTTCTCTTGCTGTATTCAGAATTCTTTGTCTTTAATATTTGATAATCTGATTATTAAATATCTCGAAGTTGGTCTACTCACTCTATTCTGTTTGTGGTACATTGTGCTTCTTGGATTTGTAATTTTATTTCATTCATAACACATGGGGAATTTTGAATGATTATTTTGTCCATTATTCTTTCTGCCCCTTTTCCCTTCTCTTCTCCTTCTGGGACACACATGACACATATATTCATGTGCTTCGTGTTGTCATCCAGTTCCCTGAGACCCTGCTTATATTTTTCTATTCTTTACCCCATCTGTTCTTTGTTTATAGGATTTCAGATGTCCTGTTCTCCACTTCATGGATGCTTTCTTCTGTGTCTTCAAATCTGTTGTTGTTCATCTCCATTGTGTTTTTCATCTCTTGTATTGTGCCTTTCATTCCCATAAGTTCTGCCAATTGTTTTTTTCAAACTTTTGAATTCTTCCTTATGTTTGCACAATGTCTTCTCTATATCCTTCATCTATTTTGCCATATCTTCCTTCAACTCATTGATTTGATTTTTGAATTGATTTAGGTGATTTGTTTGATTAATAATCTGTTGTTTCAATTTCAGTATCTCACTTGAAGTGCAAGTTTGTTCCTTTAACTGGGCTGTATCTTCTCTTTTCTTAGTGTGATCTATAATTTTCTATTATCTAGGCATCTGACTTCCTTGATTACCCCAATCAATTTTTCCCAGACCAGACAAGTCCAGGTCTTAGGAGGAGGCTGTACTCAGTATCAGATTTCCCTGAGGGTGAGACTCAGCAGATTGCCAGACTTTCCTGTGAGGCTTTCTAGACTTTGTGCTTTTCCTATCCTGCCCAGAGGGTGACACTTGTTATCCCACAGTTCCCCACCAGCCTAAAGAGGTGTAGTGTATTTAATTTTCATTGGACTCTTTCAAAGCCAGAGACTGAGTGTGTGGAAGCCAAGGTTAAGCTGTTTCTGTTTTTTGTTTTTTTTTTCCCCCAGGCCCTGGGGTCTCAGTTCTCTGATGGAGGACCACCACTTGAGCTGTGCCCTGCCCCCCCCCCTTTTCTTAGTGAAGATACACCCTATAGGGAATTGTCTCCCACATGTGAGTTTTGCCTTGGACTCTGACTGTCTTAACTCCACCCTTGCCTGGCTCAGTGGTGAAAACTGAAAATCCCTGAGGCATTCTGTAATATGCTACTTCAAATGAGAAAGAGAGAGAAAAAAGAAAAAAACAAACAAACAATAAGTCCCTTTTTCAGAGCCAGGCTCCCCCCTCCAGTTCACCAGGAAGAACGACAGTTGATACCCAGTGTTTCTCTGTGCCCCTTGGGACACAGCCCTTTTCCAGTCTTCTGAGTTCAGCAGATTCCAAAAGCCTTGGTTTTTATTTATTTATGTATTTTTCCATCAGACCTGACTCCTCTCTGCTAGGATAAACCTCTGGATTTCTTTCTTCATTGCTCCAGGTTTAGTTATGCTCAAAGCATGTATTCAGTGCCCAAATTTGTTAATAAAAACTGCAATTGGAGCTTGGTCAAACTACATTCACTTGCTCCCAGCAGGGACTGCTTCTTTCTCCCACAGCAAAGTTTTGCAGCTCAGCCTGCCTTGCCAGTGGGGGAGGGATGCCAGCTCTGCAGTTTGGGAAGATTTTCTTACAGTTTAATGCTGTGTTCTCAGCCATCTCACCCATTCCTGACTGTTGTACAATGTTATATGAACATAGATGTTCCCCTATCAGTTGTTCCAGACTATTGTCTAGTTGTTCTTGGCTACTTATTAACTGCTGTAGGGGACTTCCTAAGTTCCACACCTCCCTATGCCACCATCTTGCCCTGCCTCCCACCATAACTGTTTTGATGTTTTTTTCAGCCATATTTTAATATATTTCCGTATTTATATATTTCCTTGCTTCTCTCATTAGAAGAAAACCCCCTAAGTGAAGGCACCATCTCTTTTACTGATTTCCCTGGAGTGACTTAAATGATGCCTATCCATTAGAAGGTCCTTTGGAAGGAACTCAATAAATGACCACTGTATAAATCAATATATAAATAAATAAAAACTAAAAAAGGAAAGACTGTGAGGTCCAAACTGTAGCCAAACTGAGATATGTCATTTTAATATAAAAACAATGGAATGAAAAAAGCAGATCTATTTCATTTTACCTTGAAAGGCACAGTGTCATAAAATTAGGAATGAAGGATAAAACATGAAAAAAAAATTAAAGTAGTAGCGAAAAACGTTTGTATCACCTAATAAGTTAATACTAAATTATGAGACAATAATCTTTGTGCTTACGTTTTAAGATGAGAATATTGGTATCTATGTTTTTCTAATATTTTCTTTCTTTTCTACTTTTTTTTTCTTACCAATTCACACAGCTAGAAATACTTGTATTATCAAGGCTATTCAGTATACATTATAGTTTTAATCAGATTTGAGTCTTGCATACCTGACTAAAACCAATAAATACTTTTTAAATAATCACAAGAAAATATGCACTATTCACTTTAGAGCTAAGCTGTTATTCCAACACAGCTCTTGGAGGGCTTGAGTTGGCCCTAGGAACAGAGCTAGACATGGGTTTATTAGGACTTATGAACAGGAAGAAATTCTTCCTGGTGTGGCTGGCCAAAAAATGGAAGTCAGCATTCCACAAGGGTGGGGGTGTGAAGAGACAGCTTATGAAGACTTAGGACAAGGATATCACATAGGCTATGAGAACAGAGTTTTAGCAGGGTCTCATGACATAGTGGTCTGCAGATTTGTTATCAATAGAGATCAGGGGAGGGGAGTTTCAATACTTTGTTTATAATACCATCTGTATGTACTTTCTTTCTTGAGGAGTTCTGATGACCTTCAACTTCTGTCCCAGTCATACAGGTTGCTACATGCTGTAGGGTCTCATTCCTCATTAGGGAGGGGGAGCCTTGAACCTGGGTCCCTACAGCTGCATTATAATACTTACATTTCATTTTATTTCCCAATATTAGAACAGTTTAAATCTAAGTAGAATGTGGAAATTCATTTTTTCTTACATATAGAAAGGGAAAGACAGAGAGAGAGAGAGATACAGAGAGAGAGTTTAATGAATATTTGGAAGTTACATTCTTTGTTGTTCACTTATTATTATTACCCATCCTCCCCACTCCTTTATTTTTCTTTATCCATTGAAAATACAATTAAGAGTGAAATTCTTGGATTATAATATATAAATATGTTTAATATCTATAGATATGTCAAATTTGTTTCACAATGTTTTTATAACAATTTACAATTCAATCAGCACTATGTGAGATTTCGTTTTGTTTCATGTTCATTCCATTATCTGGTTATTGTCACAACTTTAAAATACTAACCATTCTTGTGAGGAAATAAAATGAATGATTAATTACTAAAAGAATACACTATTTAAAAATCTTGTGTAAAAATAATGTCCATATTATCCTGATTTAAGTAAGGTAATTTCTTTTTCTAACATGGTGATTAGGATCCTGATATAGTTTTATTATATCTATCCTTTACCTATAATTGCTAAGAGAAGTCATTGTTCAGTAAAATTTAGCTCCATTTGAGTTGTGGCATAAAAGCACATAATCCAAGAAGATGAGCAAACTCTGAATAGGGTAAACCCTAAGAAATCCATGCCAAGACACATTAAATTTTGAAAACTAAAGACAAACAAAAAATTCTGGAAGTTGCCATTTTCTGTAAGGTAACATCATTTTGAATGACTGCAGATTTCTCGTGTGAACCATGGAGAGCAGAATAAATTGCACTACATTTTCAAGTGCTGAAATACAAAAACTGTCAACCATGGATTCTTTATTTGGCAAAACTATCCTTCATGAAACAAGGGGAACTGAAGACATGTCATAAAAAAGAAAAAGAATCTGTATCAGTCATACTCTTAATGATTGACTAACTAAAGTCTTCAAACACAAAGGAAATGATAAATGAAACAATCTTTGAGCATCAAGGGAGTAAAAGAACAACAAAACGTACAGAAATATGGGGACATATAATGGAGTATTATTATTCTCATGTGATTTACAATTTATCTTTGATGAATGAAACAAAAATTATAAATAAATTTTATACTGAAGAAAATAACTTTAGAAGTGGAAAAGATACATAGGTTTAAATGAAAGTGAGGTTTTTGCACTCCATTCAAAGTGATAAAAGGTTGATACCAACAGATGGTTATAAGTCATATATGCATGTTGTAATATCCAGAGAAAACACAATAACTATACTGAAATAGTAAAAAAAACTATACAAAAATCCAGAAAGAATCCTGAAAAATATTGAAATAACCCATTGTGCTCAGAAAAGAGAGAGGAACAAAGAGGAAACAAATGGAAATATATAATAATTAGATGGCAGATTTAATTGCCAATACATCAATAATTGCCTAAAATATAAATGCTATAAATATACAAATCAAAAGAGAGAGTTTAGTCTAGTGGTTAATAGAGTAATTTGAAAATGCACAGATATCCAGAGGAAAAGGTAAAGGCATATGAGGCACTGAGAATACAGCTGTGCTTTAATTTGCATCTTAAGTTTCTAACTGTAACAGACGCCACACTTCTAACCAACATCCACTAGCTCTGCAAAAACCTCCATTCATAGTATAATAGTAATACACCTTGTACTATAAAACATGTCAAATATCTACTCCATAACTCACTGTGTTATATTCTGATTTTTTTTTCATAAGAAAATAGGCATATCTGTAATTCACATTCAGAGTCCTGTTCCTGAAGACTAAAATGGTATGAAGTATTATTGCCTGTCAACTTGCTTCTCAAACAACTTTTTTAAAAACAGCATAATTTATTCTTTAAAGCAATTATATGGACATGGAGAGTATAGTTAATTTCATATAAGGTTGGTTGAATATGATACAAAGAGAATGCAGGTATTTTCCAGAACAATATGATAGGTATCAGCATTAAAGCATAAGCTTCTAACTTAAGAAATCAGTGAGAAAAAAAGTGATAGAAATTTAAGCTTTTCAGATGTTTTAAAATTCCTATAAAACTTTTTGTCCCAACATCATTTAACTACGGTACCCCAAAGATACTGAATACATTGCCTGGTGTCAAGGGGGGGAAACCTTCTCTTTTATATAATAAAATAATCTTCTGATCCATCTGGATCCAAGTCCTATTAGTTTGAAGGCAGATTCCTACTGAAAGGCTAAACATTGTAATGGAGAGCATCATCCTCATCTATTGGTTCATACTCTTGTTCAATCTCAGTTAGGAATCCACTTCCAAGGCCCGGTCCAGAGCCAGTCAGATCCAGACTAGTCCTCAAGAAGAAGCAACACATCATGCATGTTTGGGAACCTCATCACTGAGAAAGGGTCAGTGCTCAGATGGAGGATCCTGTTAGACTCATCAGGATGCAGGTTGAACATTGGTCCCTTCTCCTCAACTCAGTTTGCAGAATTACTGTCCAGGCTGCAGCGCATGCCCTGGTACCTGGCTCTCTGCATGGGATAACCTTGAACTGAAGATTCCCAAATCAGGGTGAAGGAGAGAGCCAGGACAAGCCTAATGCACTGGAGGATCCTCTGTATCGTGACCAGCCCAGCACACTCTGGCCCCAGCCACTGCACCACAACCCCACAATTAGGAAATGTAGTAGGGTGCTTGCTGTCTCTTTTAGAAAATGCTCCCAAACCTCAAAACCTGCTCAGAGCACATGTCACAATTTCCTCTCTCTGGCTCCTGTCCTTATCCCTGCTCCTGCTGCCAAGCACCGGAGGTGAAGTGGGGTCAGCTTGCTCTGGATCCGGTCATACCAGTGGGAGAGGTCAGTTTTTTAACACCTAGCAGAAGCATAGGGGGAAAGCTGAAGAGTCTTTTACGTACAATAGGACCACCTTCAGGTCAGCTGACTGTCCAGTCCAATTGAGGGGCTCAAGAGATTGCGTCTCAAGTTCTTCCCAAGCCCAAAAGCCCAGAAGTGCAGTCAGCCTGGGAAAGGTGCTCATCCTCAAGGGCAAAACACTGTATTTTTAAAACAAGAGAAGTGACTATTCTATTTACCACCAAACAGATTGGGAAAAGGGCTTGTAATTGTGAGGGATACCTATTTTTCCATTTGTTCTTAAATGCATCTTTTATGGTTCTTTGTGCAGAACAAGAGAACTTTAAAGGTATTTGAAGTCATGTAATAGACTGACAACTACTTTTGTTTTTACCTACAGACCTACCAGAATTCAGAGCTTAGCGTGCCAAATAAGACATCAATTACAGAATTTATTCATCTAGAACTAATGGATGACACAGAATTACAAATCGTGATATTCTTCTTTGTGTTGTTCACATACTTATTGAGTGTATGTGGAAACAATTATCATCACATTAATAATGGCAAATATTATATTGAAGACTTTCATGTATTTCTTTCTCAGGAATTTCTCTGTCTTAGAAATTTCATTCACAACTGCCTGTATTCCTAGATTTCTGAACAGCATAGCTACAGGAGACAAAGTCATTTCCTATAATGCTTGCATGACTCAAGTTTTGTTTTTTTTTTAATCCTTCTGGGAGCAACAGAGATTTTTCTTCTGGCTGTTATATCCTATGATCACTACTTGGCTATCTGCAAACTTCTGCATTACACAAGTATAATGAGCAATAAAGTCTGCCACAGGCTTGTAATCTGTTCCTGGTTGGCTGGATTCCTCATTATCTTTCCCCTGGTGATCATGGGACTCCACCAGGATTTCTGCGACTCCAACATTATTGACCACTTCACTTCTGATTCTTCTTTGTTGCTGATCTCCTGCACAGACACAGCGTTCCTGGAGCTCATGGCATTTTTCTTAGTGGTATTCACACTCACAGTAACTTTGACCTTGATGATTTTCTCCTATGCACTCATCCTGAGAACAATTCTGAAGATTCCCTCTGCCCAGCAACAGAAAAATGACCTCTTCCAGTTGTTCATCTCATATGATTGTGGTTTCCATTTTGTATGGGAGCTGCCTTTTAATGTATGTCAAAACTTCAGCAAAAGAAAGGGCTGCTTTGAGCAAAGGTGTAGCAATACTTAATACTTCTGTTGCTCCCCGGCTGAACCCCTTCATTGACACCTTAAGGAACCAGCAGGTGAAACAAGCCCTTAAGGACTCAATCAAAAGGGTGTCATTACAAAGGAAGACAAATTATTATTAAATCCATACCTCAAGCCACAAATGAACCACAAATAAGCCCAAACCATTGTTCTAGGTCATATATATACCCAAGGAAGCAAAGCACATAAAAGTTACTATCATGATAGAGTTAACTTTAAAGTGTAAGCATGATTAATAAGTAAATTACCTAATCCTTAGTAAGAGCTATGAATGAAAGGAAATACACTAAGGAAAAGAGATGGGGCAGGCTTCAAATTAAAAGGCTTTTTGTAGACTTCACAGTTATTTTAAGATGTTTTTTATTGTATATTTTCTACAGTCAAATTTATTTCCTTGTATAATCATTTATCTTTTCTCTAATTTTCTCATGTCCATAGATTTATGTATTTTGCATGTACCAAGCATAGGAAGACTGTGAGATGTGACTGTAAAAAGAAAGAAAAAAGAAAGAAAGAGAATCTTGCTCTTTGCTTTAAGAGAATACGTAGCTAGATTTAGGAAGTATATTCAAGCCCTATTTGAAAATTAGTTAACCAAAAGAAAAATGCACAGCAACTCACAATTAAACAATGGAATGGGTCCTAATTTTGAGACCTAGAAACAGTACTTCATGATTTTTATTTATTGGAAAGGGCTCTGTTTCTACCTTACTCTTATTCCCTATTCTACTGATTGGATATTCAGAATCTGTATGTGAAAAATAGCTGAGAAACAATGCTCTTCTGTTGTGAAGATAGGATATTTTAAGCTTTCTAAATTTTTGTTCCATCAACTCTATTCTATCAGAAACATTTATCTACATCCTTTCAGATTATGCACCCCTCAATAAACAAGAAGTAGTAGAGGAGTAGATGTTGGGAAGTGTGATCTACTCAAGGAAACCTATAAACAGGTTTAGTAAGAACCGATGAAATACAGTATTTCAAAATTTCATTGTTTAATAGGGAGTTATGAGATGATAAAATTCAGTTGATGTCACATATAATTGATGCAGGGTTTATACATATTCATTAACATGAGTATAAGAATCAAAGATCATAACTTTATCAGCCCCCAAATAAATAAGAGGAGTCCAAGGACAAATAATACACAACTTTGCTGTATGCAAATAATCACTCTAAGTAACTCATGTTAATAATTTGTAAGAATGAAAATACTGAATTTGAAATCCAGAGCATTGAAAATAATATATATGGAAATTAATTAAAAATAATCATTAAGGCTTATGCAACAGATAATTACTAAAAAATTCCCAATTCTTATACTGCAAGTAATTGTGAAACTAAAGCATAAGAAGTATAAGTATAAATACTCCAAATTATGATAAAACCCAGTAAAATTGTATAATTATTGTATAGCAAGGTAGAAATGATGCTATGTACAAATAGGTAACAGAATATCTGAAAATTCATAGGAAAATGTATGAATTAGCATATGTTCCTGAAGCAGCAAAAGATATTAATACATATTTTAAATATAGAAAGACTTAATAAAAATACAAAGTTCTAAAATGGTGTCTCCAAAACATTCTCATAATTTATGAATATCCTATTATAAGCTTTAAATGTATAAACATTCATTTATAGTATATATTTATGTAAATAGTTGCATACATAAATGGAAAATACTATAGTTATTAATGTATAAACTACCCATATGATACATGTATGAACCTCTATAAAATCCTACTACTATGAATAAATGCAGTAAAGAAAAGCATAATAGTATGAGAACACAAAGATACTAATTATAATGGCATTCTGTGATACAATGCACAATGTTATCCTTTAAATAGGTAAGATGAGAAAGCTAATTATGGGATCTCAAAATATGTTACTATTTGAAAATGAATATTCAAGGCAAAACAGAAAGAACCCTTTGTTCATATTTGAAGTGAATTATGCCAAAGCCTTAAAGAAAACATACACTAAATTAAACTTAAAGTCATACTCAAAGTTAAACGGTAGCATTAGTTACATTAATGACAACAAAATAATGTCACCTACCATCACTACTATTTGTTAATTGCTCCAGAGACTTTTTGCAAATTGCAGAACCTGAAATACCAGAAATATTATTCATAAATATACAAAATATGTACACAAATATTCTGTTTTGATTATATGAACATTTTATATAGGTTAAATGATTATTATTTAAATATTTGGTAGAATTCACCAGTGAAGCTGTCTGAACCTTGATTTCTCAATGTCTTTGTTATTATATGTCTAATTCAATTTATTTATGTATTATACCTCTATTCAGTCTGTGTATTTCTCCTTGCATTAGTTTCAATAAGTTGTGTCTTTCTAGGAACTTTTCCATTCAATCTAATTTATCTAACACGTTGGCATACCGTTTTTCATAGCATTTTGTTACAATTCTTTTTATTTCTGTAAGCTCTGTAATTGTATTTCCTCTTTCTTTCCTGCTTTATTTTAATTTTTTCTGCTGTGTTCTTGGTTAGCCTAGCTAAAGCTTTGTCAGTTTAGTTGACATTGTCAAAGAACCAAATCAGGTTTTCTTGATTTTCCCTGTTTTTTATTCTATCCTCTATATCATTATTTTCTGCTCTAATCAATTATTTTCTTCCATCTACGTGCTTTTTCTTAGACCCACTGGTTATTTGGAAGTGCATTATTTGATTTTCACATATTTGTACATTCCCCAAATTTCTTTCTGTCATTAATTCCTAATTTAATACTATTGTGACTAGAGAACGTACTTTCTATGATTTTGATCCTTGTAAATTAATTGATACTTATTTTATGGCTTAATGTTTTGTTTATTCTGGTGGATGTTCCATGTGACTTGAGAAAGAATGTATATTCCACTATTGATGGGTATAGTGTTCTGTTGATGACTATAAGGGATGTAGTGTTATTCTTCTTGTTCTTGTAGCGTCACGAGCTGATCCAAGTAAATTCAGGCTCTTTGCACAGGTAATTTTGAGGCTGGTCTTGTGGTTTTTTTATGTTCTTAGGAGTTATCATCTTAGCTGTATTCTACATTCTCTGACAAACTAGCTGGACTACAGTCTAGCTTGTTGCTCTCATGAAGTTACCAGTCTCCTCTAAATTGCTTTTCAACAAAATTTCCATTGTTTTCAAGAGTTTCCTGAGGCTTGAACTTTCCCACACTCTGATTCAAATAAAATCAGTTCCATTGGGGGAAAAATTCAGAGCTCTCTGCTCTAACCTGCCTTCCCATGCTGACATTAGCATTTATTTCTTATAGTTTCTATCACTCTGCTGAAATTACCCACCGGATCTTGCATGTTGTCTACCTTTGTGATTATAGCCTTTAATATATTATGCATGATAACTTTAAATCACCTCTCTGATAAGTCTAAGTCTGTACCTCATCTGAATCTTATTCTCATGACTGTTTTTCTCTTCAGATTGTGTTTTTCTTCCTATTTTAATTGCCACATAATGTTCAGATGAAAGCCAGATATGTTTTCAGGACAGTGCCTATGAAGGTACATAATTTTATGCTTAGAGATGAGTACATCTTTCCTTCCCTTTAGTGTGACTATTTTTGTTAAACTAGTTAGCAGTTAAAAGTGTTTTGAAATTTTTTGTTACTATGATATTCATCAGTAACTCACAGACATCAAATTAATGTAGTGGTGATACCTTGTATTTAGAGTGTTGACTAATTTGAGTTTTTCTTTTAGTTTTCTGCTCCCTAGATAGAATGTGTCTCTTCCACCTCTCCCATCTATTATTCTTCCTTACTGCTCTCAGAGTGTTGGTGGGAAGGAGGAGGGGAGAATTCTTTGATGTTTTGGTTAAGCCTCAATTTCAGACATTCATAGTGAATGTTAATCTTGGGGGTGTGGCTTCACAACTGCAACTGCCCCTCTCTTACATCTAGTGCTTGGCTTAGAATATATTCCATTCCATCCCATGGAATATACTTTTTTCCCATCTGAGTTCCACAGTTTAAATGTATTTCTACCAATGTTCTCAGGCTACAAGTTTTGTTGGCCTTCTCCCTGAAAGCTGTTTCTTTTGTTTCATATAGGAGATACAGGAGATCTGGGAAGAATCTGGGCAGTAGCTACTCTTTTGCTCTTCCTGACAGTACCACATAAGAAGCTTAACTCAGAATCCTTCCCTATCTTCCTTATGAGCTGCTGATGGAGTTCCCTGGGGGAAAGCCTAGAAGTAGGCGTGAAATCCCTTGTGTATATGGGCCCTGGGGCTTCGCATTCTTACACTAGCTCACACTTGACATTTAGCAAAGCTTTGAAATTTTCTAGCAATATTGTTTATTGATATATGTTTTCTTTGGTATTGTCAGCTCCAGAAAAACAAATGCTCAATTCTTATTTCTGTTTGCAGGCACCTGTGTCCTCCAGATTTCAGTTTAGCTGATTGCCCTTTGTCCTCAGTTCTTAGATGATTCCAAGAAAATCATGACTTTGCAGTGTATCCAGGATTTTTTTTCTTCTTAATGTTATTATGAGATTAAAGCTCTTTCCCTCTCTCTGTATCACTAAGCAGAAATTAAAAGTTGGGTATTTTAATTGCAAACACCTTATATGTGGATTTATGTGGAGAAAATTGCCTCTTTACAATGTGAGTATTAATGTGTTAACATTAAGCCATCCTATTTGTTCAGGCTTACTTATATATACTTTAAGAGTGCATTATTTTTTTTTTCTTATATAACATTTGCATAAATAGTATTTCATTTACCTGTAGGTAAATTTTTTTTTGTTGTTATGATGTCTTACTAACTGGTTGTTCTTAGATGATATTGGTTTGATCATGTTCATTGAGAAAATGGAATGATTAATGACTACATTAACCATCTTGATCTGCTAAAACTCCCACACTATCCAGGATACAGCCAAGTTGACTGGGAATCTGTTGGAACCAACTGAGAGGCAAGCAGCTGCCATTCTAGCTTAATATAAGGGTTATCCTTTGTGTTGCCAAGTGAGCCCAGAACACTTCTGCAGCTGCAGCAACCATAAGGCCTAAGCAACTGGTTTTAGCTTGCCAGACAAAAGGAAAAAGTCTGCTAATGAATATCCTGCTTCTGTAGTGTCTGAACTAGCCAAGTCCAAGGGCATTCCACTCTGGTGCGGTATCTGAAGGACACTCCAACATAGATTAAGGAAGATCTGCCCTAGACCACCCCCTAACAATGCCCTACCCCTTCCCAAGGCAGCCCATATAAGCCACTCTATAAGTCCTAACCCCTCAGTAGGTGCTGTTTCTTAGCTCTGCTCCACATGCATGTGTGCTTTTGCTCAATAAAACCTATATTAGTATTTTAGCAGCAAAATCTTCTGTTGTGATTTTTTTCTTTCATTTTAGAAAGTAGAATTTCAGTTCCTAGTCCTCAGCTCCTTCAAGTTTAATACTATCTGTTAATTGATGCCATTATCATTAATATTCCCATGCTTTTTCATATCATATAATTATGATATTCTCAGAGCATAAATGAAAGGGTTTAAGAGGGGGGCAAATTCTGGGATAGTAAGCCCAAGACGGGAAGCTGAGATTCTTTCAGGTTGCCTCCTGGTTGATTGGCACCAACACACAGGCATTCCAGCATTGCCATAGAGGTTACTTTGCTCTTGCCAGAAGAGTGCCAGGAGTGCAGGCTGCTTCCACCTCATATTGTGGAAGAGTGGGGAGGGGGCCATCAAGCATGCAAGGAGATTCTCTCATGGTTTTTGGAGCCATGTTTTCCTGATTTGGTCCTTGCCCAGTTGCTGCAGCCCTGTAACTGTTTTTTGCTGTTTTAAGGAAGGGTATCCTCTTTAAGATTCCTCTTATACATTTGTTATGCTGGGGATTGAAACAATGAGCCACTCTCAGAATAGGTCCCCATGATCTCAAGCAGCTGATTAAATCAGTGATATCAATCAGACCATTCAAGTCTGGATTTTTTAGGATTAGGTTTTTATATCAAGCAAGCTGAACCAAGGTGTGGTGCTGTGGATCCCGCTGCTGCCCTCCCTGAGTCTGGGAGTTGGGAGATGGGAGCTGATGCAGGGAGGGTGAAATTCACTGGCATTTACCAAAGTATACTAGTGTATTCCTCCAGCTCTTTCTTCTATGCTGCACTATATTCCACCAGACTGCAGAATTTCAAAATAGTTGATTCAGACAGTTCCTGCCAGTTCAATAGTTGTTTTTGAGGAGGGATTGATTCGTGGAGACTCCTACTCACTCAACTTCCCACAATCCTCTTTCACTGGAATTTGTGTTTTGTTTTTTTTTTTAAATTGTTATATACTTCTGATAAGTATATAATTATATTCTAAGTACAGGGATGCTGATCAACTAAATCTAAACCTGAACTGTGTTGAATTGAAGCTGGATTGAATTCAGCTAGAATCAACCTAACTCTCATTCATTCCTATGTCCAATGTGTAGCTCTCCAAAGATTCTAACTAATACACTGTGATGTGGGAGGTTGGATTTATGTTTTCCTAGTACTGAGATTCTGTAAGCATTTCTGTAGTTTTTTTCAGAAATGAAGAGATTAGCTCTTCAGATACCTGCTCAATTCAACTTCGAAATTTGACAAATATCTTGAGGAAGCAACCAACTCCAGATTTGAGAAACTTTTTCAACTCTAATTTTATTACTTAACTTTTATGCAACTGTTAAAATCTCAGCTGGTTTCTCTCTCCTCCCAAGTCCCTCTGCCATGGATGCAGTTTGACTTGCAGATACAGAAGTGTCTTCAGGCTTTGGAAATCATTAGTTCCAAGGCAACGCTTCCTTGACAGATTTTAGTTAGTTGCAGTTTGTGTTCTCAGTGGAGGAGTTTTTTGTTTCATAAATACTGGCAGTTAGATCTGCCTGAATCTTTAGCCTTTGATCTCACCCAGCTTTAGAATTCGGCTATGGTCTTTAACAATAAAACTGACCATTTGTTTAAATCCATATTTTTAGATTTTGTATTCCAGCCATTCTGGATAGCTAGTACTTTTCTCGATTTCTCTGACTCACAGAAGCAACCTTCTACTGGGGCAAAGCTCAAATTCTCATCTTTGTCTAGAGGTGAGATACAGCAAATGATCCCAGTGAAAATACCTGTCCTGAAAGATTCTCTTCTTTTTGTAATTTTGATCACGCTAGTCTTCATTGCTTCTGCAGTAATCTGTTATCTTTAAATATAAGATTTATCCTTGATTCATATTGGTTTTCTCCCAAACTTCTTTACCTGCTTCCTAGAGCAACTGCAGGATCCCCAAGAGAAACAGGGGCAGCAGCTTTGCAAATGTCTTCATCAATTCCACAGTTGTGTATGACTTGATTTATTCTTTTAAATTTTTCTTATTCCATATCAATCATAGCAGTTTTGCTTCTCTAGTCAAACTGTAACATACATGACATACTTTCTCTTGTTTTCAAAACCCATGCAAAGAGAACATATTAATAAAAAAAAGTAAAACAGTTTTCTTGTTAGTGAAGTATTTAAATTTTCACATGTTTTCTAAAATACATGTAATCTCCTCCAAAAAAAACTGCTTACCTAGAGATATATAGTTAATCAATTACAAGTATTCTTCTTTATAGCAGATTTCTTTAGCTTTTATTGGTACCAATTTAAGTTGGTTTTTCATCAACTGTACTTTTCTTAATAGAGTAAATATAGTGTGGGTTGGGGTTGGTGCAGGGCTCTTTCTTGGCGTCACGGGTTTTTGCTTTGCTTTGTGCCTGCAAGTTTTTGCTTTGCTCCGCGGTCCTCCTCCCGGACTGGAGCCGGGAGGCTCGGAGGCGGCTGCGCGGCCCCCAGCAAGGAGAGAGCACGCCGGCGTGAGCGGCAGGTGTGAAGGCTGCGGGGACGCGGATTCGCCACAGAGATGCCGGAGTTCCTGGAAGACCCCTTGGTGCCGACAAAAGAGAAGTTGAATTATGAGTTGATCGCCAACAATTTGACGCTCCCGGCCGGGGAGCCGCGCAAAGAGCTGGACGTGCCCCTCCACCTGCAGCACTTCACGGCGCACAACCGGCGAGCGCTCGCCGCCGGCGCCAACAGCAAGGGACCCCGGACTTCCCCAGCGACGAAGAGCGCGAGCCCACCCGGTCCTCGGCTCCGCGGCGGCTGCTGCCCACAGAAGCCGCGCCGCGGATGACAGGAAAGCCACAGAGAAAACTGATAAACCCAGACTAAAAAGATAAAGATGATCTAGATGTAGCAGAACTCACTAATGAAGACCTTCTGGATGAACCTGTGGAATATGAAGTGAATCCTGGTCCTACTGTAGGAACAACCAGGAAGCTTGTATGAGAAAAAGCTCCTAAAACTGAGGGAACAAGGAGCAGAATTAAGATTATCGACACTTCTGCTAACAGTTTCTTCTTCAGCAGAAAATAGAAGGCAGGATGGGAGTAAGGACTCTGACAGACACAGTGACAAGGAAGAAAACTAATAAAGTAGAGCTCAAGCTTTGAGAAGAGAGCACCACTAAAGGGCAGCTCAGACTCCAGTAGTACTTAGGCAAAGAAGATTTGAACGCAATCAGAGCTATTCTTAAGCTGGAATAACTGGACTGAAATGGACAAGTGTATCTTCAAAAGGCAAACCTCTGCAGGTGTTAATTAGAGACTCTTCAGAGGGCCAAGAAGAATTCCAAGGAAAAGGGTGGAAACTTCAGAACATTTTCATATAGATGATGCAGTAATTTCAGAGCATACTCCCATAGCTGAAACTATAATGGCTTCAAACGGTGAAACTTTGATTGTCAATAGGGTGACTGGACCTTTCAGGCATGCAGCTCCTATTCTACCAATCACTGAATTCTCAGACATATCCAGAAGAACACCAAAGAAACCATTAATGAGAGCTGAAGTGGGAGAAAAAAGCAGAGGAAAGAAGAGTAGAAATGGGATATTCTTAAGGAAATGTTTCCCTGTGAAGAATCTACACCAACAGGAATTATTGCTAACTGTTGTAGACTAATCAAAGGGGCCGCAGGCCGGCTGTTAGAACTCAGTGATTTCAGGACAGAAGAATCTTTTTCACCTAACTGTGTTCTTAAGTATGTTTCCTTGGCAGATGTCAAGACAGAAAAGACAAAAAAAAGGGGATATACTATTCCCATGTGGATAAAAATTTTGCTGTTTTTTTTTGTTGTGGCAGTTTTTCTGCTTTTGGTCTATCAGGCTATGAAAACCAGCCAAGGAAATCCTTCTCTAATTTTCTTCCTGATAAATGTGCAAAATCTGACTGACTGCTTATCCTTTGGTACACTCTACTTTGTCTCCTATTTTTAATAACTGTATAAAAAAACATTTGTGTACACTTGTTGACTCAAGGACTAAAAATAATGTGACTTCTCTTCAATAAATGGAATATTCCATTGAAAAGAAAACAAGGCATTTAAATGGACTTCATTTAAATAACCTATTTTAGCTCTGGAACTTTTTTGTAGGCTTTATTTTTTAATGGGGACATCTTATTTCATTTTCAAGAAAACTGTGTACTGTTTTTGTGTATTTGGAAAACAAGAAGGGTAAAACATGGCACTATGATGTGAACCTGCACATTTAAATACTTTGAATTCTTACAGAACAGATTTTAAGTTTCATTCTCTGCTGAGTTAAAAACTTTAGAGATATGTGAAAGATAAGGGAATTCAGTAAGAAGAAAAGAAATTTGAGGTTGCATGACTTCAACAAAGTTTGATAGTGTTTTTGGCGAAAAGTACAGCAATAATCACTTCTATAATTTTTATGAATAGTAATGTTATTGTTGTATCCCTATTGTACTCACTTTTAAAAAGATTTCTGGTATCGCAAAAGTCCAACTTCATTTAGACCCATTTAAATACAGTTGATTTTTAGTAGGGATCTTTCAGTGCAAACGTATGTGTTTCAGAACATTGCTAGTTGGCTATACATGTTTTAAAAAGCTATTAGCTGGCTATCAGGCCTTCATTGGGAATTTGTACTCTTTATTTACATCAAAATATTTATTCTGTCCAATTTACTACAAAAATATTTTTTTAGATAGGTAAGTGTGTATGTTTGTTTAGAAGTTAGAAACTTAAATCATTGGTCTTACATTCCATTTGGGTTCATTACTGCATTGTCTTCTTTTACCAAAAACAATTTTTGCCAAGTTTTTTGTCCCATATTTTCTAACATAATTTGATTACAATGTGTGAAAAGATGTGCTTTTAAATTACATAGTAAACTTTCCTTGGATATGCAATAGTTAACTCAAACTTGTAAACTCAGAATATGAGGAGGACATTATGATTTTGTGTACTCTTGAAATTGTTAACTTTATTTTGTGGTGGATTTTTTTTTTTTTTAGCTGATACTTACCTCATATATAACTTGGTTAAGTAAAGTACTAGGTAATTGAAATTTCAGTAGAATCAAGTGAAACATAAAAATTTTAAACATATTCATTTGAGTTTGAAACTTAGTTATTGAACATAAAGCACACTTAAAAAATGTAAGTTATTTTAAAATTTTGTCTCCAATAAGAATGAGACTTCTGAAAAAGAAAGACACTGAAGATATATATTTAGACTGGCACGTAATTTTGATTTTAATTAGCCCTGTTCTGATTTTTAGCTTGTAGATGTTTTGTAGACATTTTCATTACTTTGCAATTGAGACCAGAAACACTTAAAAATCTGTCCTGCAGGGTGGTGGTTGGGGTGGGGTGGCAGGGGTGGGAAATGTACTCCTAAATCAGAAATGTTTGCCTCTGAGTAAAAGTGTTTCTTTGAGATGAGCCACAGAGGGGCCATGTTTTACTCAACCTTTCCGCTATAGGGTAATAGCAGGTCTCATTTTGTTTCTAACTTTGTTTCCCATATTGTTTTCAATCTTTTGTTTATAATTTAGAAATTGTGAGAAACTGCATTAATGTTAAAAAAATGTGGGGAAATAAATCAAATTTAACATGTATGTAAGGTCAATTTTCTAAGAGGAAAAGTGTGGTCCACAATAACAAAAGTAGGACCAAGTAAAACACGTAGTCTTTATTTTTTAAAACATGTACTTGGTCTTCTGTCGGTGTCTGTTTTATGCCACTTGAGTAAATGTGTTCTTCATGTAAATGCAAAGCATTTCTTCTTGATTAAATTGTAGACACAGTAGTAAGAACTTTACAATATAATTCAATAATGAAAAAATAACCTCTTTAAAAGAGAGTAAATATAAAATATTTATTTTTCTTACATTACCTGTAATTTTGCATTATATTTGATGAAAGAATAAATCATCTCCATGGTTTAGAGGACATGTATACAGAAATCTGCTTTTATTATTTAAATGGCTTTTAGTTAATTGCATTTCTATAGTCAGGTACTTTTATAAAAGTCAGGTATGCTATGCCATTGTTTTCCTGGCTGCCATTTTAGTATCAATAAATATTTCACTCTAAGAGGTTGTGTGGAGAGGGTAAGATGTAAGTAAGTTTGAACTGAAAGGATACATATTATGAGCAACCTGGTAGATGTTCAGTGAATCGGGTGTTATAGACAACTGTAGTGTTAAATTTTTAATATAATTCTGAATCTGTATTAAAGCTATATACTTATGTTTTAGTCTCACAGAGAAGCAAAATGTAGGACATGTGTCAAGTAATGTATAGACATAAATTAAGCTATATATTAACCACTATTGTTTGTGTTCTTTCATTTTCAGCCACAGACTTGGAGGCACCAGACAACATGTGTCTTAAAGAATGTAATCTTAAAGGATATAGAAAATAACTGGGATAAGAAATTAATGAAGTTCTCCAGAGCCCTACTAAATGTTTTGTTACCCAAGATGATTGACTCCCTTTTTCCAATGTGTATAAGAGCCAAAAGGAAAATCAGTACAGAGAGGCAGATTTCGATTTTCCTTCTGTCCTCTGCCCTTGTAAATAAAACCTGCTTTATCTTCCATAGTCATATTCCATTCCATGTAGCTGTACATTAAGCCACACCCAAGTGACAAACTGTGTTAGAAATTGTAGAAGGAGTAATGTATGGATCAAACCAACATGAACCATAATCAGTTCGCTGCCTGCATATTAGCAGGTGCTAGTCTGTCTACAAGGGAGTGAGGACTAAAGATAGGTATAACAAAGGAAGTCACTGAAGCTTAACAGGGTGCCTGGAAGTTTCTGTAATAGTAAACAGATCACTTGTACCTCTGCCAGGGGGTTAGACCCCCCCCCCACCTGTGAATGTGCTGGTGAAACTAAGATAAGGAAGTCTTGTGATCATACTAAGGAATTAACCTTTTCTTGAGATGTGCAGCAAAGCACTTCTACTCCTGGACAAATTGCCATAAGTACTGGCCCAGGTCTCAGGAAAGGTTGGAGGTCTCACCCAGGAGGGGATGCTCTGTCTGGGACCATATGCCATCCAGGACTCTGATCTGCTGAAGACAAGAACTTTCCCAGCCAGTAGTATCAGATGTGGGGCTTTCCCTGGTTTGGTGAGTTTTTCTTTTCCTTTCCTCCTTCTGCTGGACAGACCACTTTACTCTCAACTATCACATCATTGATAAATGTTTGTAGTCTTATAAGTCCAGAAATTTTGTTCTGTAAGGTTATACTATATCAGTTTGTGTCTCTTCCTTCTTCTGATGAGTTGCCTTGCACAACATAATTGACGTAGTTAGCAGGATGCCGTTTCTCTTTAAAGCTAAATCTGTTGAGAAGCTGCAAAAAGAAACTGAGTGAGAGCTGATTCCAAGATGGGAAGATACCCAATTTGCTAGTCTGGCTCAGGAATGGGATAAAAAGTCTGGGCTATGTGAAGTTTGGGATGTCAAATCACACCATTTTGAGCCCCTTGACATTCTTCAAAACTCCTTTGGTTTTTTTCCCTTGGTTTTGGACACCAAGGGGAAAAAAAACAAAGGTTTTTAGCCTGATGAGGATGGTGCCTTTTAACTGCCTATTGTAAGGCCATTCAGGCTAGGGATCATGCCATTTCTGAAAAAAAATACAGACAGAAAAAGAATTAGAGAGCTTGCAACATGAATTGGCTGTGTTGCAGTGTCAGAATTATATCTTAAGTGATCAAGCTCGCACTTTTCAGATGGTTGCTGAAAAGACAATGGTGCGAGTAGCTAAAAAATACAGGTACTGAAAAAGAAAGGGAAAATTAAATGTGTGGAAGGTCCATTTGGCAAAAGCCCATGCCAGACCTGATTGGGATCCTGATACTTGGGACGGAGATATTTGGGAAGATAACTCAGATAGTTCAGACTTGGAAAATGTTAAACTCCAGGAAACGCCTTTGCAAAGACGAAGGCAGGAACAACAGGGAAATCAGTTGGTTCAAAAAGATGTAGTAGAGGATTCTACACAACAGCAAATTAATGATATCATCTCTAGAACTACTCAAAGGGGAGGAGAACCTTTAATTACTTTGTTAGTAGGGCTATATGAATTAGGATTGTCTGGCATTAAACTAGATGCTGGTGATTCATATAAATTTCTGACTATTTCACTTGAGCCCACTGTGCAGCAAATGTTTAGAGAATGTGCTACTATGAATCACCCTCCTAATGAGCAGAATCAGCCCCCAGATGGAACCACTTTGTTTTATTTAGCAATTGAGGTAGCAGCACAGAAATACTGCACTCCTGATTCATGGCCGTCTTCAGATCGTCTTTGTTACACATTAAGAGATTGTGCTCAAAAAATAAAAGAAGAGGCTATGAAAGATGCTATACTACCAGGAACAGCTAATGAACTACTAAGTGTCCCATTAGAAACTTGAATTAGAAATAAAATCATCAAAATGGCTCCTCCAGCTTACAAAAATATTGTAACTACTATGTTAATGAATGAAACAGGAGAGCCCATTGACCAAGTAATTGAAAAAATTATATAACTAGGGGAACTAGGAGATTGGGGCCCTAAACCTACAGAAGAAACTGATAAAATGTGAATTAACAGAGTACCAAGAAAATGTATGTTTACTGCCCTCTTAAAGGCTGAAGTTAAAAAGGAAACAATAGATGGAATAGATTCTAGAGAATTGTGGAGAATATATAAAGCAAGAAGATTAAATGTTTGAAGTGCCCAGACTCATGAGCCATGAGCACGCACTGTCAAAATGTGTGAATCCACCTGCCCTAGTGCTCCTTCTTATTCGGACTTCTTAGCTGATTTAATTGGCTTATGACCTACAGTTCAGCCTCCAGAAATAAGGCCCATTGGACATAAAGATTATTGACCTTAGGTAAAAGCTACAATTTTATTGGAATAATGGATTTCATACTGCAGTAAAAGCATTGATTGATACTGGGGCTGAGGCCACCTTAATATATGGAACCCTAATGCAGTTAAGGGAAAAAGAGTTTTTATCTCAGGACTGGAAGGAAAGGAAATCCCTTCAACTCAAACACAAATAGAAATGAAAACCAGGCAATTACCTAAATGCATGTACTGTGTTAATAGTTCCTATTCCTGAATATATAATGGCATAGATATCTTAAAAGGAATGACTTTACATTTAGACAATGGCAAATATCAATTTGGAGTAAGAACAATAAAATTAGTAACTCCAGTAATGGTAGGAAAATTAAAAAGACCCCCAGTTGCTATTACCTCTGCAACTAAGGTAATAAGACAAAAGCAGTATCTAACACCTGGGGGGCAAGAAGAAATTGCTAACACTGTATGAGAATATATAGATGCTGGAGTGTTAGTACCTATTACCTCTGAATGGAGTAATCCAATTTTGCCTGTTAAATCTGGAGAATGACAGTTGATTATAGAGAACGAAATAAAGTAACACCCCCCCCCCCCCCTTTAATAGCCACATTGCTGGATACTATCTCTTTGTTAGGAAAAGTTCAATGCTATCCTGGGGAATGGTGTGCTGTTATAGATTTAGCAAGTGGCTTTTTCACTATACCAATTCCAAAAGAAAATTGGAACCAATTTGCTTTTCAAGTGACAATGAGACACTTTACCTTTACTCAGTTACCCCAAGGGTGTATTCACAGTCCCACTATATGACACAAGATGTGGCAGAGTGTTTAGAACAATGTAGTTTGCTGGACATGCAACTGGTACATTATATTGATGACATATTAATTCAAGGGAAATCTGAAGAACTGGTTCAAATGGTGTTGCAAAAAATAATTACCTTTCTACAAGAGCAAGGTTGGGAAATAAATTCCTCTAAAATTCAGGGAACAAGTAAAGTAGTAAAATTTTGGGGGAATAATGTGGAATAAAGGACAACAGGAAATCTTGCCTAAGATGCAACAAAAAATAAATGAATTTAAAATGCCATAAAACAAGAAGGAGGCACAAAACTTTATTGGATTGTTTGGATATTGGAGAAACCATATACCTCATTTATAATAAATATTAAGTCCCTTATATAAAGTCATTAGGAAACAACATGCTTTTGAATGGTGGCCAGAACAGATTAAGTCTTTTGAACAAGCAAAAGCCACTATTCAAATGGCACTGAATCTTTGGTCACTGAGAGATGGGCCAGTAGAAATTCATGTTACAATAGATGATTGTTTTGCTAATTGGAGTGTATGGCAACAAGACGGAAAAAGAGTGCCATTGGGATTCTGGGGCCGAAAACTCCCCGAAGTGGGGAAGGCATGTATATCATTTGAAAAGCAATTATTAGCTTGCTATTGGGCACTTTTAGATACTGAACCACTGACAGTGGGACATGATGTTCTTTAGTGACCTTTAATCCCTATTTTAACATGGGTAAATTGTTCTCCAAAAACTCATAGAACTGGACATTTACATAATAAAATGGAAATGGTACATTCAAGATAGTGCTAAACCAGGAAAGATAGGGGTAGCAACTCTTCATGAAGAAGTAATGTGTATGTCCACAGAAGGAAATAATAATATAATATGTAATAAAACCCCAAAGTCCCCATTAAATTGGGTCCCTCATATAAAAAATTAACTCCTAAGCAATTAGAACACACTTAGTTCACAGATGGGGCTGCAAAATACATAGGAGCAATGCGCCACTGGAAAGGCGTGGCATTTAACCCAAAAAGAAATATAACTTTGGTTACTTCAGGAGAAGGAAAAAGTAGTCAATATGTGAAACAATTTATGCAGTGTTCCAAGCCATCATTAATTAGTCTATGAAACAGTGCTATTTATATGCTGACTCCTGGTCTGTTGCAAAAGGATTAACCACTTGGATGCCCCATTGGGCAGAGCAGCAACGGTCAGTAGGAGGAAAAGAGGTATGGGGAAAACTGCTATGGCAAGACATTTGAGTGATGGCACAAAGAACTCATATATATATTTATCATGTAGATGCTCATTGTTCTCCTATTTCTGCAGAATGTGAATTTAACCAAATAGTGGATCAGCTTGCCCAGATAAATAAGGGAAGCATCGTTTCCATTCAGGACCCCTCTATTGAAGAGCTAGAGGGAATTGCAACATAGGCACATCAAAAGGCTGGACACTTGGGAGAGCAGCCCACATACATGTGGGCTCACAACAGGGGAATCCCTATCACTCTGGATTTGGTGAAAAATATTATTTTACGGTGTGCTGTGTGTCAACATCAGCAAAATCGATCTATACCCCAATGAATAATGGGAAAATTAGCTAGAGGAAAATGACCTGGACAAATTTGGCAAATTGATTACATTGGCCCTCTGCCAATGTCATGAAGTTGTGCATATGTCTGTACTGTGGTTGATACTTTTTCAGGGTATTTAATAGGGTGCTCTTATAAAACCTTACATGCAGAATACCATTAAAACTCTTGAAATCTTTAGCTGATATGATGGCACTCCACTTCAAATACAGAGTGATAGTGGTACCCACTTTAAAGGTAAGTTAATGAAAGAATATGCTGTCATTAATAATATTGAATGGATTTATCATATTCCCTATTATCCTCAAGCTGCAGGGTTAAAAGAATGAATGGATTACTCAAACAACAGTTAATCAAATTGGATGCTATAGGAAAATGGAAGGATAGTTTATCCATGGCCCTCAAAATACTAAATAATCAACCAATAGCTGAATCAACTACTCCTTTAATGAGGATGTTGACTTATAACTTGAAAATTGCCAATGCTAAATTAGCAGTTTACAATCAAATGTTAACATATTGGAAATTTAACCCCAAGGCAAGAGGATCATTTATTGCTGCCCCAGAAGCAGCAGGACTAAACCTTTTCTCAATAATGGAATTATGATTGAAAGTTAATCAAGGCTGTAAGATGGAAGCATAGGGAGGAGCGGAAGCCAGTTAATCCCCCTGGAACAGCTAATAAACAACCAGGAACAACTAGTAAATAATCTGGAATAACTGTGGGTGGACAAAAGTGAGCATCCACTTATCATACACCAACCTGAATTGGGAGGAATGCCAGAGATCACAGCATGAAATCTGTAAGTAAAAACTGCATATCCAAGCTGGGACCCCCTCCCCTCACAGCCTGAGCTGCAAAGCCTCATGGTGCTAGAGAGCAGCTCTTTCAGAGCAAGTGAATATAGCTCAGCTGAGCTCCAGCTGGGGTTTTAATAAACAAACATGGACTGCTCAATACAAGGTATGAATCCCCGACAAGCAGACAGAGGCTTTGGGTGACAACTGACCTTGGAGAGTCAGAGAGTGGCACTGGACTGGTCCTGAAGGGGGCTTTCTGTCCCTGTTTCAGTTCAGTGGAGAAACCCTTAGCCATTTTCAGCTCTGACTCAGACAAGGGTGGAGATAGCACAGGCAGAGAGAGACAATTCAAATGCTAATGACCTCTCCTTAGGGAGTCTATCTTCCCTAAGAGAAAAGAAGTGGTGCCCAGCTCTACTACTTGCCTTCCATTCAGAACCAGATCTCAGAGCCTGGGAGAAAACAGCCATGGGCCACACATTCTCACACCAATCTGGAGTTACAGGCTGAGAGGCACCACCTGCTGGGCAGAAAAGCACAGTGACTTGAGGCCTCACAGGGTGTAACAGTTTTCTAAGGCATACCCTCAGGGTAACCAGATATTGAATATTTCTTCCTTCTGGAACCTGAGCCTATTCTAGTCTGAGAAAACCTGAATGGAGTAACCAAGGAAATCAGATGCCTAAACAACAGAAAACTACAACCTACACTAAGAAAAACAAAGTTATGTCTCAGTCAAAGGAAAAAACTTCAACTGAGATACAGAAATTTAAACAACTAATACTAAATCAATTTGAAAAGTTTAGGAAAGATATGGCAAAAGAGATGAACCATATAATGAAAACACTGGGTGTAAATAAGGTAAAAATTGAAAAACCAACTGAAAGAATCTATGGAAATGAAAGGCACAATACAAGAGATGAAAGACACAATGGAAACATGCAACAGCAGATCTCAAGAGGCAGAAGAAAACACTCAGGAACTGGAGAACAAGGCAACTGAAAGCCTACACACAAAAGAACACATAGAGAAAATAATGGAAAAGTATGAGCAATGTTTCCAGGAACTTTAGGACAAAATGAAAAGCAGGAATATATGTTTCATTGGTGTCCCAGAAGGAGAAGAGAAGGGAAAAGGGGAAGAAGCAATAATAGGGGAAATAATCAATGAAAATTTCCTATCTCTTAGGAAAGACATAAAATTATGGATCCAAGAAGTGCAGTGTACCCCAAACAGAATAGATCTGAATAGGCCTATGTTAAGACACCTAATAATTGGAATATCAAACGTCAAAGACAAAGAGAGAATCCTGAAAGCAGCAAGAGAAAAGCAATCCATCACATATAAAGGAGGCTTGATAACTATGTGTGGATTTCTCAATAGAAACCATGGAGGCAAGAAGGAAGTGGGGTGATATATTTAGAATACTGAAAGAGAAAAACCACCAACCAAGAATTCTATATCTGGCAAAACTGTCCTTCAAATATGAGGGAGAGCTTAAAATATTGTCAGACAAACAGATGATGACAGAGTTAGTGAACAAGATACCAGCTCTACAGGAAACACTAAAGGAAGCACTGCAGACAGAAAGGAAAAGACAGGAGTGAGAGGTTTGGAACACAATTTTTGGAGATAGTAGCACACAGCAATGTAAGTACACTGAACAAAGATTACTGTGAGTATGGTTGGTTGAAACAGGAAGGCTAGGGTCATGTGGGACACCAGAACAAAAGATGAAAGATAAAGACTCGGACTGTGTAACTCAGGGAAACCTAGGGTTGTAATAAAAGGTATAACTATGTTTTTACATGAGGTAGAACAAATGAATGTCAACACTGCAAGGTATTAAAAATAGAGTGGGAATGGGGTGAAAATACAATCAATGCAAACTAGAGACTATAATAACAGAAGCATTGTATTATGCTTCCTTTAATATAACAAAGGCAATATACTAAAGCGAAATGCATATAGAGGGAGGATAGGGGAAGGATATGGGACACTGGCACTGGTTAATGCCATCTTTTCTTTTGTTGTTTTCTAGCTGTCATGATGTTTTTCTCTCTCTCTTTCTTTTTTTCTTTTTCTTTTGTCTCTCTGCCTTCTTTGGCTCTATCCCCTTCTTTGTGGAAGAAATGAAGATGTCCTTATATAGATAGGGGTGATTGTGATGAATATATAAATATATGACTATACAGGGATCCAACAATTGTTTACTTAAGACAGAATGGTGTGTGAACAAAATTGTCTTAAAAAATGGGTTGATGAAGAAATCTTGAGGGGATTATACTGAGTGAAATAAGTCACACATAAAGACAAATATTGCGGGGTCTCTCTGATATGAATTAATTATAATATGTAAACTCATAGACATGAAATTTAAGTTACCAGGATATAGAATGAGGCTAAAGAAGGGGAAGTGTTTGCTTATTATGAGCAGAATGTTCAACTAGGGTGAACTTAAACATTTGGAAATGGACAGAGATGATGGTAGCATGTTGTGAGAATAGCTAACAGTGCTGAAAGGTGTGTGAAGGTGGTGGGAAGGGTAAGCTCAGAGTTACGTATGTCACTAGAAGGAAAGTTGGAGGTTAAAAGATGGGAATGTATAAAACAATGGGAGGCGGGGCAAGATGGCAGACTGGTGAGCTGTATATTTTAGTTACTCCTCCAGGAAAGTAGGTAGAAAGCCAGGAACTGCGTGGACTGGACACCACAGAGCAATCTGTCTTTGGGCATACTTCATAAAACACTCATGAAAATGTCGAACTGCTGAGATCAGCGAAATCTGTAAGTTTTTGCGGCCAGGGGACCCGTGCCCCTCCCTGCCAGGCTCAGTCCCGTGGGAGGAGGGGCGGTCAGCTCCGGGAAGGAGAAGGGAGAACTGCAGTGGCAGCCCTTATCGGAAACTCTTTCTACTGATCCAAACTCCAACCATAGATAGACTGAGACCAGACACCAGAGAATCTGAGAGCAGCCAGCCCAGCAGAGAGGAGACAGGCATAGAAAAAAAAAAAAAACAACACGAAAAACTCCAAAATAAAAGCAGAGGATTTTTGGAGTTCTGGTGAACACAGAAAGGGGAAGCGCAGAGCTCAGGCCTTGAGGTGCATATGCAAATCCCGAAGAAAAGCTGATCTCTCTGCCCTGTGGACCTTTCCTTAATGGCCCTGGTTGCTTTGTCTCTTAGCATTTCAATAACCCATTAGATCTCTGAGGAGGGCCCTTTTTTTTTTTTTTTTTTTAATCCTTTTTTCTTTTTCTAAAACAATTTCTCTAAGAAGCCCAATACAGAAAGCTTCAAAGACTTGCAGTTTGGGCAGGTCAAGTCAAGAGCAGAACTAAGAGAGCTCTGAGACAAAAGGCAATAATCCAGTGGCTGAGAAAATTCACTAAACACCACAACTTCCCAAGAAAAGGGGGGTGTCCGCTCACAGCCACCATCCTGGTGGACAGGAAACACTCCTGCCCATCACCAGCCCCATAGCCCAGAGCTGCCCCAGACAACCCAGTGTGATGGAAGTGCTTCAAATAACAGGCACACACCACAAAACTGGGCGTGGACATTAGCCTTCCCTGCAACCTCAGCTGATTGTCCCACAGTTGGGAAGGTGGAGCAGTGTGAATTAACAAAGCCCCATTCAGCCATCATTTCAGCAGACTGGGAGCCTCCCTACACAGCCTAGCAGCCCAGAACTGCCCTGAGGGGATGGCACTCACCTGTGACATAGCACAGTCATCCCTCAACAGAGGACCCGGGGTGCACGGCCTGGAAGAGGGGCCCACTTGCAAGTCTCAGGAGCCGTACGCCAATACCAAGCACTTGTGGGTCAGTGGCAGAGACAAACTGTGGCAGGACTGAATTGAAGGATTAGACTATTGCAGCAGCTTTAAAACTCTAGGATCACCAGGGAGATTTGATTGTTAGGGCCACCACCCCTCCCCGACTGCCCAGAAACACGCTCCACATACAGGGCAGGCAACACCAACTACACACGCAAGCTTGGTACACCAATTGGGCCCCACAAGACTCACTCCCCCACTCACCAAAAAGGCTAAGCAGGGGAGAACTGGCTTGTGGAGGACAGGTGGCTCATGGACGCCACCTGCTGGTTAGTTAGAGAAAGTGTACTCCACGAAGCTGTAGATCTGATAAATTAGAGATAAGGACTTCAATAGGTCTACAAACCCTAAAAGAACCCTATCAAGTTCAGCAAATGCCACGAGGCCAAAACCAACAGAAAATTATAAAGCATATGAAAAAACCAGATGATATGGATAACCCAAGCCCAAGCACCCAAATCAAAAGACCAGAAGAGACACAGCACCTAGAGCAGCTACTCAAAGAACTAAAGATGAACAATGAGACCATAGTACGGGATATAAAGGAAATCAAGAAGACTCTAGAAGAGCATAAAGAAGACATTGCAAGACTAAATAAAAAAATGGATGATCTTCTGGAAATTAAAGAAACTGTTGACCAAATTAAAAAGATTCTGGACACTCATAGTACAAGACTAGAGGAAGTTGAACAACGAATCAGTGACCTGGAAGATGACAGAATGGAAAATGAAAGCATAAAAGAAAGAATGGGGAAAAAAATTGAAAAAATCGAAATGGACCTCAGGGATATGATAGATAATATGAAACATCCAAATATAAGACTCATTGGTGTCCCAGAAGGGGAAGAAAAGGGTAAAGGTCTAGGAAGAGTATTCAAAGAAATTGTTGGGGAAAACTTCCCAAATCTTCTAAACAACATAAATACACAAATCATAAATGCTCAGCGAACTCCAAATAGAATAAATCCAAATAAACCCACTCCGAGACATACACTGATCACACTGTCAAACACAGAAGAGAAGGAGCAAGTTCTGAAAGCAGCAAGAGAAAAGCAATTCACCACATACAAAGGAAACAGCATAAGACTAAGTAGTGACTACTCAGCAGCCACCATGGAGGCAAAAAGGCAGTGGCACGATATATTTAAAATTCTGAGTGAGAAAAATTTCCAGCCAAGAATACTTTATCCAGCAAAGCTCTCCTTCAAATTTGAGGGAGAGCTTAAATTTTTCACAGACAAACAAATGCTGAGAGAATTTGCTAACAAGAGACCTGCCCTACTGGAGATAATAAAGGGAGCCCTACAGACAGAGAAATAAAGACAGGACAGAGAGACTTGGAGAAAGGTTCAGTACTAAAGAGATTCGGTATGGGTACAATAAAGGATATTAATACAGAGAGGGGAAAAATATGGCAAACATAAACCAAAGGATAAGATGGCCGATTCAAGAAATGCGTTCACGGTTATAACGTTGAATGTAAATGGATTAAACTCCCCAATTAAAAGATATAGATTCGCAGAATGGATCAAAAAAAAATGAACCATCAATATGTTGCATACAAGAGACTCATCTTAGACACAGGGACACAAAGAAACTGAAAGCGAAAGGATGGAAAAAAATATTTCATGCAAGCTACAGCCAAAAGAAAGCAGGTGTAGCAATATTAATCTCAGATAAAATAGACTTCAAATGCAGGGATGTTTTGAGAGACAAAGAAGGCCACTACATACTAATAAAAGGGGCAATTCAGCAAGAAGAAATAACAATCGTAAATGTCTATGCACCCAATCAAGGTGCCACAAAATACATGAGAGAAACACTGGCAAAACTAAAGGAAGCAATTGATGTTTCCACAATAATTGTGGGAGACTTCAACACATCACTCTCTCCTATAGATAGATCAACCAGACAGAGGACCAATAAGGAAATTGAAAACCTAAACAATCTGATAAATGAATTAGATTTAACAGACATATACAGGACATTACATCCCAAATCACCAGGATACACATACTTTTCTAGTGCTCACGGAACTTTCTCCAGAATAGATCATATGCTGGGACATAAAACAAGCCTCAATAAATTTAAAAAGATTGAAATTATTCAAAGCACATTCTCTGACCACAATGGAATACAATTAGAAGTCAATAACCATCAGAGACTTAGAAAATTCACAAATACCTGGAGGTTAAACAACACACTCCTAAACAATCAGTGGGTTAAAGAAGAAATAGCAAGAGAAATTGCTAAATATATAGAGACGAATGAAAATGAGAACACAACATACCAAAACCTATGGGATGCCGCAAAAGCAGTGCTAAGGGGAAATTTATAGCACTAAACGCATATATTAAAAAGGAAGAAAGAGCCAAAATCAAAGAACTAATGGATCAACTGAAGAAGCTAGAAAATGAACAGCAAACCAATCCTAAACCAAGTAGAAGAAAAGAAATAACAAGGATTAAAGCAGAAATAAATGACATAGAGAACAAAAAAACAATAGAGAGGATAAATATCACCAAAAGTTGGTTCTTTGAGAAGATCAACAAGATTGACAAGCCCCTAGCTAGACTGACAAAATCAAAAAGAGAGAAGACCCATATAAACAAAATAATGAATGAAAAAGGTGACATAACTGCAGATCCTGAAGAAATTAAAAAAATTATAAGAGGATATTATGAACAACTGTATGACAACAAACTGGACAATGTAGAAGAAATGGACAATTTCTTGGAAACATATGAACAACCTAGACTGACCAGAGAAGAAATAGAAGACCTCAACCAACCCATCACAAGCTAAGAGATCCAATCAGTCATCAAAAATCTTCCCACAAATAAATGCCCAGGGCCAGATGGCTTCACAGGGGAATTCTACCAAACTTTCCAGAAAGAACTGACACCAATCTTACTCAAACTCTTTCAAAACATTGAAGAAAATGGAACACTACCTAACTCATTTTATGAAGCTAACATCAATCTAATACCAAAAGCAGGCAAAGATGCTACAAAAAAGGAAAACTACCGGCCAATCTCCCTAATGAATATAGATGCAAAAATCCTCAACAAAATACTTGCAAATCAAATCCAAAGACACATTAAAAAAATCATACACCATGACCAAGTGGGGTTCATTCCAGGCATGCAAGGATGGTTCAACATAAGAAAAATAATCAATGTATTACAACACATTAAAAACTCGAAAGGGAAAAATCAATTGATCATCTCAATAGATGCTGAAAAAGCATTTGACAAAATCCAACATCCCTTTTTGATAAAAACACTTCAAAAGGTAGGAATTGAAGGAAACTTCCTCAACATGATAAAGAGCATAGATGAAAAACCCACAGCCAGCATAGTACTCAATGGTGAGAGACTGAAAACCTTCCCTCTAAGATCAGGAACAAGACAAGGATGCCCGCTGTCACCACTGTTATTCAACATTGTGCTGGAAGTGCTAGCCAGGGCAATCCGGCAAGACAAAGAAATAAAAGGCTTCCAAATTAGAAAAGAAGAAGTAAAACTGTCATTGTTTGCAGATGATATGATCTTATATCTAGAAAACCCTGAGAAATCGACGATACACCTACTAGAGCTAATAAACAAATTTAGCAAAGTAGCGGGATACAAGATTAATGCACATAAGTCAGTAATGTTTCTATATGCTAGAAATGAACAAACTGAAGAGACACTCAAGAAAAAGATACCATTTTCAATAGCAACTAAAAAAATCAAGTACCTAGGAATCAACTTAACCAAAGACGTAAAAGACCTATACAAAGAAAACTACATAACTCTACTAAAAGAAATAGAAGGGGACCTTAAAAGATGGAAAAATATTCCATGTTCATGGATAGGAAGGCTAAATGTCATTAAGATGTCAATTCTACCCAAACTCATCTACAGATTCAATGCAATCCCAATCAAAATTCCAACAACCTACTTTGCAGACTTGGAAAAGCTAGTTATCAAATTTATTTGGAAAGGGAAGATGCCTCGAATTGCTAAAGACACTCTAAAAAAGAAAAACAAAGTGGGAGGACTTACACTCCCTGACTTTGAAGCTTATTATAAAGCCACAGTTGCCAAAACAGCATGGTACTGGCACAAAGATAGACATACAGATCAATGGAATCGAATTGAGAATTCAGAGATAGACCCTCAGATCTATGGCCGACTGATCTTTGATAAGGCCCCCAAAGTCACTGAACTGAGCCATAATGGTCTTTCCAACAAATGGGGCTGGGAGAGTTGGATATCCATATCCAAAAGAATGAAAGAGGACCCCTACCTCACCCCCTACACAAAAATTAACTCAAAATGGACCAAAGATCTCAATATAAAAGAAAGTACCATAAAACTCCTAGAAGATAATGTAGGAAAACATCTTCAAGACCTTGTATTAGGCGGCCACTTCCTAGACTTTACACCCAAAGCACAAGCAACAAAAGAGAAAATAGATAAATGGGAACTCCTCAAGCTTAGAAGTTTCTGCACCTCAAAGGAATTTCTCAAAAAGGTAAAGAGGCAGCCAACTCAATGGGAAAAAATTTTTGGAAACCATGTATCTGACAAAAGACTGATATCTTGCATATACAAAGAATTCCTACAACTCAATGACAATAGTACAGACAGACCAATTATAAAATGGGCAAAAGATATGAAAAGACAGTTCTCTGAAGAGGAAATACAAATGGCCAAGAAACACATGAAAAAATGTTCAGCTTCACTAGCTATTAGAGAGATGCAAATTAAAACCACAATGAGATACCGTCTAACACCGGTTAGAATGGCTGCCATTAAACAAACAGGAAACTACAAATGCTGGAGGGGATGTGAAGAAATTGGAACTCTTATTCATTGTTGGTGGGACTGTATAATGGTTCAGCCACTCTGGAAGTCAGTCTGGCACTTCCTTAGAAAACTAGATATAGAGCTACCATTCGATCCAGTGATTGCACTTCTCGGTATATACCCGGAAGATCGGAAAGCAGTGACACGAACAGATATCTGCACGCCAATGTTCATAGCAGCATTATTCACAATTGCCAAGAGATGGAAACAACCCAAATGTCCTTCAACAAATGAGTGGATAAATAAAATGTGGTATATACACACGATGGAATACTACGCGGCAGTAAGAAGGAACGATCTCGTGAAACATATGACAACATGGATGAACCTTGAAGACATAATGCTGAGTGAAATAAGCCAGGCACAAAAAGAGAAATATTATATGCTACCACTAATGTGAACTTTCAAAAATGTAAAACAAATGGTTTATAATGTAGAATGTAGGGGAACTAGCAGTAGAGAGCAATTAAGGAAGGGGGAACAATAATCCAAGAAGAACAGATAAGCTTTTTAACGTTCTGGGGATGCCCAGAAATGACTATGGTCTGTTAATTTCTGATGGATATAGTAGGAACAAGTTCACAGAAAGGTTGCTATATTATGTAACTTTCTTGGGGTAAAGTAGGAACATGTTGGAAGTTAAGCAGTTATCTTAGGTTAGTTGTCTTTTTCTTACTCCCTTGCTATGGTCTCTTTGAAATGTTCTTTTATTGTATGTTTGTTTTCTTTTTAACTTTTTTTTTCATACAGTTGATTTAAAAAAGAAGGGAAAGTTTAAAAAAAAAAAAAAAAGAAAGAAAGAAAGAAAAACAAGGAAAAAAAAAAAAGATGTAGTGCTCCCTTGAGGAGCCTGTGGAGAATACAGGGGTATTCGCCTACCCCACCTCCATGGTTGCTAACATGACCACAGACATAGGGGACTGGTGGTTTGATGGGTTGAGCCCTCTACCATAAGTTTTACCCTTGGGAAGACGGTTGCTGCAAAGGAGAGGCTAGGCCTCCCTATATTTGTGCCTAAGAGTCTCCTCCTGAATGCCTCTTTGTTGCTCAGATGTGGCCCTCTCTCTCTGGCCAAGCCAACTTGAAAGTGAAATCACTGCCCTCCCCTCTATGTGGGATCAGACACCCAGGGGAGTGAATCTCCCTGGCAACGTAGAATATGACTCCTGGGGAGGAATGTAGACCCGGCATCGTGGGACGGAGAACATCTTCTTGACCAAAAGGGGGATGTGAAAGGAAATGAAATAAGCTTCAGTGGCAGAGAGATTCCAAAACGAGCCGAGAGGTCACACTGGTGGGCACTCTTACGCATACTTTAGACAACCGTTTTTAGGTTCTAAAGAATTGGGGTAGCTGGTGGTGGATACCTGAAACTATCAAACTACAACCCAGAATCCATGAATCTCGAAGACAGTTGTATAAAAATGTAGCTTATGAGGGGTGATAATGGGATTGGGAAAGCCATAAGGACCACACTCCACTTTGTCTAGTTTATGGATGGATGAATAGAAAAATAGGGGAAGGAAACAAACAGACAAAGGTACCCAGTATTCTTTTTTACTTCAATTGCTCTTTTTCGCTCTAATTATTATTCTTGTTATTTTTGTGTGTGTGCTATTGAAGGTGTCAGGGATTGATTTAGGTGATGAATGTACAACTATGTAATGGTACTGTAAACAATCGAAAGTATGATTTGTTTTGTATGACTGCGTGGTATGTGAATATATCTCAATAAAATGATGATTAAAAAAAAAATAAAATAAAATATTAGAGATCTTTTCCAAAAAATAAATAAATAAATAAAAATAAAACAATAAATCTTGTGGTGGACAATGTCCATGATTAACTGTACAAATATTGGAAATCTCTCTCATGAACTAGAACAAATGTATGACACTATAACTAGAAGTTAATAATAGGCATATAGGAAAAAATATATACCTATTGCAAATTATATACTACAGTTAGTAGTATTTTAGCATTCTTTCATCAACAGTAACAAATGCACTATACCAAAACTATGAATCAATAATAGAGGGGGGTTGGTTAGGGGTATGGGAGGATTTTAGTTTCCTTTTTTGTCTTTATTTCTTTTTGTAATAATAAAATTGTTCTAAAAATTAAAAAAAAAAAACATTAATTGTGGTGATGGATGCACAGCTATATGATGGTACCATGGGCAACTGATTGTACACTTTGGATCTTTGAATGGTTTTATGTTGTATGGTATGTGAACTATATACATATGAAGTTTGATTAACATATATATATATGAAAGTTAATCAAACCAGTGTTATTCAAACTGGTATAGGAATTTGTTTACCACCTGGACAATTTTGGGTTTAATAGTGGGACAGTCTGGGTTAGCTACAACCAGAATTCAAGTATTAGAAGGAGTCATTGATAGAGATTATCAAGGTGAAATTAAAGTAATTTTAAGAAATTCAGGATATAAAACCTGTATATGCAGGAAGGAGACAGAGTTGCACATTTATTAGTGTTTCCCCAATTAACTTTATTCATGAAGGAGAACCTCCTCAATTGCTCACATTGAGGGGAACAGCTAGATTTGGATCAACCGACCCTATGGTACCTGGTGGCAAAATCTGAGTAAAGCAGCCTCCTCAATTCATACCAATAAAGGCAGAAATTGTTGCTCAAGGAAATAATAACATCATAGGAGTAATGTACCCTGGAAATGAAAAAATATTCTATGTTCCCACTAATCATTGTTATTTACATGAATCTTAGAGTCTGTTTTGTGTTTTCATTACTTCCAGTTACACAAACACAATTCAGCAATGGGCTTACTCAGCAGCAGAGATTTACAACTGCTCTAGCTGCTGGATATGCACTCAATTTCCTGAGCAAACTGAGAATGGACTTGCATGGATGGTGAAACCTGCCAACTTAATGGAATGAGCTGGACTAGATTCATGGAACTCTACATATTCAATCTGGGGAGAGTCAAAGTATAATGAAATATGAAAATATGTTTTTACACATGCCCATAAAATGATTAATAGTAGCAAACCTAGTGCATTGTATGCACGTACTTTATGGAATGGACTCTACTGGGAACCTGCTATCACAGTTATCCCTGTTTCTAAATTTAATATTTTTATAAAAAGAACAGGGGCATCCAATGCCACTTTAGGATTTCTCCCTACCAAACTTTGTGAAAATATTACAAATTACACACAAAAAACTACTGGTTATAAGAAAACATATGCAATTATGGTACCCCAGGGAACTGTTCAAATATGTGGAAATTATGGATGGTTATATTTACCTTATAATTGAATTGGAATATACTCATGGGGATGGCCACACCTTCCCACAAATATTTTGACAACACTGTCTACCTTACCACGTAATTAATAAGCTGTTGTATATATGCACAGAGTAACAAGAACAGCATGGTGGTTTTCTCCCTTAAGTATCATTTTACCTTCTTCTACCAGGATAATGGTAGCTAAACAAATTGATGGTCTTAGCACACATATAGCTGCTGGTTTGAATGAAACTCAGTATGGATTAACATTATTATCTGAAGAAACTACCCAAATTCACACAGTAGTATTACAAAATAGAATGGCCTTAGATATACCTATGGCAACACAGGGAGGGGTTTGCACTGTAATTCAAACTCAAAGTTGTGTATATATTCCAGATTATTTAAAAATTTAATGTAGCTTTAAGCCATGTGGGACAACATATACAAGCTATCCAACAATTAGGAAGTGTTCCACTAAGTTCATGATTTAATGGACTAACTCATAATTGGAAAACTGGAATAATGAGATTTATTTCTAGTATATTGTTTTTGTAATAATTTTGATTGCTATAATTTGCTATTGTTCTTGCTCATGACTTACACCTTTGCTTTCACTCTGTAAACCTGCTGTAACCATAAAAGTAATCTCTTATGTGTAGTGATGACAAATGGAATCCTGTCACCACTGCCTTATGCTTCATATTCTGTTTGACCTAGGGACTGAATGTGTTAGAAATTGTAGATGGTGCAATGTGTGGATCAAACCAACATGAACCAAAATCAGTTTGCTGCCCTGCACATTAGCAGGTGCCAGTCTGTCTACAAGAGAGTGAGGACTGAAGATATGTATAACAAAGGAAGTCACTGAAACTTAACAGAGTGCCTGGAAGTTTCAGTAATAGTTAACAGGTCACTTGTACCTCCACTGGGGCTCCCCCACTGTGAATGTGCTGGTGAAGCTAAGATAAGGAAGTCTTGTGATCATCCTAAGGAAATAGCCCTTCCTGGAGATGTGCAGCAAAGCACTTCTACTCCTGGACAAATTGCCATAAATACTGGCCCAGGTCTCAGGAAAGGTTGGAAGTCTCACCCAGAAGGGGATGCTCTGCCTGGGACCATGTGCCAACCAGGACTCATTGTCTAAAGATGACTTCCCCAGCCAGTAGTATCAGATGTGGGGCTTTCCCTGGTTTGGTGAGTTTTTCATTTCCTTTCCTTTGTCTGCTGGAAAGACTAATTTCAACTATCACATCATTAATGATAATGTTTGTAGTCTTGTAATTCAATACATTTTCTTCTGTAAAGTTATACTATATCAGTTTGTGTCTCTTCCTTCCTCCCATGATTTCCTCACACAGCACAAATCCAGAGTTGGGGAGGGGGTCTCATCTTCAACTGGTGCCCAACCTTGGGGCCCACATCTGACTGAAGCACTGCTCAGTGGATTCCTGAGTCCCCAAGGTAAGACATTCACAAGTCCCCACTCCGCAGCCAGAGGAGTTTCTCTGAGCTCTTCTAGAGTTTCTTGCCCCAGGTATCTAGGATCTCAACAGCAGAGAGCTGCAGAGAAAAACTGGTCTGATGTGTGCCTGTGACTGAATGCATGTGTACTGGCCCTGTTAGGTGTTCAGTGGCACATTATTTCCTGCCAAAGCTGTAAGCAGCGTATTGCAAAACACATTGCCTAGGCTTTGGTTTCAGTTTTTGGCTTTGGTTTTGGCTTTGGTTTTGGTTTTGGTTTTGGTTTTTGTCTTGTCTTGTCCTGAAGGATTATTTAAAGAGCATTAAAAATGGGAAACAATGTGAGTGTGAACTCTAAAGGAAATAAGGATAATCCTTTAAATTGCATACTTAAGTATTGGGAGCAATTTGGGTATAAGTCCATGACAAAAAAAGAATGATAAGTTTGTATGAAGTAACTTGGCCTCAATATGAATTGGAAGATGGCCCAAAGTGGCCCAGTCAAGGGTCAGGGAATATAATGCTGTTTTGCAGCTAGATTCATTTTATAAAAGAATGAACAAATGGCTTGAAATTGCATATTTTCAGTGATTTATGGCCTTAGCTCAGAATGAGAGGCTGCATTTTGAGCCTGGTATTTTACCCATCATCCAGGCCCCTAGAATCTCCTCAAGAGCTTCTGAACCTTAGACTTGAGAGGAGCTAAAGGAGGCCCCCAGACCCCAGATAAGAAAGTGCTGGCAAGGCATCTGAACTCCAGGCTGAGAAAATAGTGGCCCAGTCTTCTGAGCCCCAGGTTGGGGAATATCCAGAGCTCTTAACCAGAGAATTGGCACATGAAGTTCCCTAAACCCCAGGATAGGGACAATACTATTAAGAACTTGGTATGGGGCATATTTAAAGAAATGTTAGAGCAGCTATGTTATAAACAAGGAAATAATCAGGGCAGTGAATATTGGGAGAAACTCCTTCCTGACTGTAATCTGCCAGATAAACTTATGGATACTATTATCACCTCTAGAATGAAGATGGAGGTGCCTATTCCCCCCGTGCCAATGCCTATGGCTCCTGCACTCCCCTTCCCCACTATGGTGATGCCTGCAGCTCCTATACTCCCCCTCACACCTTTCTGCCAGAGTCTGCACATTTAGCACTCCCTCATGTTCCTCCTCTTCCACCCCCTTATTGGAGAAATGAGAATGAGCCAGAGATGCCTTTAGACTCCCCTCAAATGGCCTCCCACCTCAAACCTGGAGCAGTATGACTTTTAGGCACGATGCTTCTACCTTTGGAGGGCAAAGTCAGGGACAGTTCCCTCTCTGACAAATGCCAGCTGAATTAAGCAACCAGGGTCAGCCAAGAGACATCTGTATGTGCATACATCATTCTCCACCTCTGACCTCTAGAACTGAGTGCCTACTTATCAAGAGGATCCTAGGAAAGGGGAAAGTCTCTTTAAATCAATATTTGACATGCACAATCTGAACTGGGCCAATATTTAAATGTTACTGAATGTTCTGTTAACTTCTGAGGAAAAATGGGTAGTTTGGGAGAAAGCACAGTATCGTACTGATGCTTTGGGGTAATAGTAACCCTAACAATACAATTCATGTTCCTGGAAGTCAGTCTGTGCCAGTTAGCTGATCCCAATTGGGACTCTAATGGACAGGAAGACAGAAGAAGGCTTCACCACTAAAGCATGCATAATTGTGGGTCTTAGAAATGGAGTACCTGAAAAGAATTGCTTAAGTAAAATTCCAGAAGTTGTCCAAAAGCCAAATGAAAATCCATTAGTGCTCCTAGAAAGGCTATTTGTGGCACCCCATAAATTTAATGATATAAGCCCAGCAGACCCAATAAGTCAACACAACATAAATCATTCAGTCCTTTATTTGCAAAAGTGCCCCTGACATGTGTGAGAAAGTGCAGAAAATTGAAGGTGGGCTACGGCTGGTGATTTCTGATTTCAGCATTAGAGGAAATTGCTTTTAAAATGTTCTATAATAGTGATAAAGCTGAGGAAAAGGACAAAAAGAAAATCTCACATAGAAAGGCAATCTGAATGCTAATCTCTCAGGAGCAGTTCTGAGTAAGACTTTTCAATAGCCAAAGAAGTCTGTGAAAGGTAAGACACCTGGAGCCCCAAGGAAACCACTGGGCTCCCACAGTGTGCACATTGCAAGGAGGAAACAGGAGAGATCCAGCTTGACAGGAAAAGAAACAAAAGGAATACCAGCAACCCAATGCCCGCAGCCAACATGGAATGGAGATAATGACCTGGAATGACAGGGCCCAGGGACACTTTCCACCTGTTGGGGAAAAGCCCTGTTCATCCACAGGGAACTTCAGGCCTCACTCCAAGTGGATAAGAAATTAGTAAATTTTCTGGTGGATACAGAAACAATGTCTTCAGTTTTAAACCAGCAACTTAATTGCACTTCAAAGGAATCTGTGTTGTGGTCCTTTCTGGAGTTGCTAATGACTGATTCTTCTTACAGCCACTGCAATGCTGAATTGGAGAAAATCAATTGACTCACAAATTTCTTTCCATGCCTGAGTGTCCACTTCCCATCTTAGGTTGAGATTTACTATCTAAATTATGATCCTCTCTCTCTTTCTCACTGTGGAAATGAATTTACAGGTTCCAGCAATCCATACCTGTGTCCTGAAAGCAATGATATGGGGCTTAACAGACTGCACCAAAAGATTTGGGGTACTTAATACATCAAGCAACAAGTTTCTAATGAGGTAGGGACCATAGGGGACCCCCAGATGGGCTAAAGTTGTGTAGGAAGTCACAGCAATATTATGGCCAGACATCATTCCAGAATGTTTAAAGCAATATCCCCTTAGATGAGAAGCCAGAGAGGGAATTTTGCCATTAATCAAACTATAATGGTATCTAATAGAACTGTCAAGCAAATTTCAACATCCCTATTTTGCCAGAGCCAAAACCAGTGACTCAACTTACAGATATGTTTAAGATTTGCGGGCTATAAATCAAATAGTGTAAGATTTACATCCAATAGTGCCTAATCTGTATATTCTTTTCATCAGTATTTTGGATGCATATACTTAGTTTATGGTTTTAGACTAAAAGGATGTCTTCTATTGCATTCCACTAGATAAGAACTAACTTTTTACATTTGAATGGGAAGAACCAGACACAGGAATAAAATAGCAATATTGTTGGACCATATTGCAGCAAGATTTTAAAAATTTCCCTACTCTCTTTGGACCAGACTTGTTCAGAGATCTTCAGATAGTAAAACTTCAGGAGGGACTTTTTCTCAAATATGTGGATGATATCCTTATAGCTAACAAAACTTGAGTAGCCTCAGACACTAACACCATAACAATGCTGATCAGGCTAGCCAAGAAAGGATATAAGGTATCTGAGAAAAAGGTTTAGATCACATAAACTCATGTCAAATACCTAGGATTCAACCTGTCCAAAGGGCAGAGTTTTGCTGCCAATAGAAAGGAAGCCCTGTGGTGAGTAGCCACACCAAAGATCAAAAGGGAACTTGGAGGGTTCTTGGGTATGGCCAGCTACTGTTGACAGTGATACCCAAATTTTGCATTAATAGCCAAATCTTTATATCTGGCCCTGAAGGGAAATGAAAAAGATACTTTAGAATGGACACTGGAATGCACAATTGCCTTTTGAAGTTTAAAGGGCAAATTGATGTAAATTCTAGCCTTGAGATTCCCTGACCACATAAAAGAATTTGACCTGTTTGTCCATGAAAGACCAGGCATTGCCTTAGGAGTGCTAGTATAGCCTTTTGGAGGAGGTGTATGACTAGTGGCTTATTTGTCAAAACAGCTTGACACAATGACCCAAGGATGGTGTGCTTGTTTATGTGCAGTAGCAGCCACTGTGAACTCCTTTGGGAAGCTGAAAAATTTACTTTGAGCTCCCAAACCCATATCCTAACCCCCATTATGTCCTTACTGTTTTAGAACAAAAAGGGTGTCAATGGCTCACAATGGGAAAGCTAAGCTCAATCCTGCTACCCTTCTTCCAGAATTTAAGAAAGGGTCTGAATGGACTTGCCCAAAACATGATTGTGTTCAGCTGTTGGATGAATTTTATTCAAGCAGACCAGGGTTAATGGATGTGCCACTAGCAGATGAACACCTAGAAACATTCACTGATGGGAGTAGTCATATGGACCAGGGTAAATGCAGGGAAGGATAGTCAGTAGTCACCCTCACAGAGATACTGGTGGCAAAGCCTCTTCTGCCTGAAACTTCAGTGCAAAGGGCAGAATTACTTGCCCTCCTAAGAGCCCTATATCTGAATGCAGGGCAGAGAGTCTCTTTGAACACAGACATGAAGTATGCTTTTGCCATTTTGCATGCTTATGCAATCCATACCTGTGTCCTAAAAGCAATGATATTGGACCTAACAGACTGTGCCAAAAGATTTGGAGTACCTAATTCATCACACAAGTTTCTAATGAGGTGTGGTCCATAGGAGACCCCAGGGATGGGTTAAAGTTGTGCAGGAAGTCACAGTAATATTGTGGCTGGACATCATTCCATAATGTTTAAAGCAATATCCCCTTAGATAGGTTGATTTGGAAAGAGTATGGTCTGTTAAAAACAGCCAACAAGTACTTAAAGAATAAAGATCTAATTTAGAATTGTGAGATGCAGTAATGCAGCCCAAAGTATTAACTGTTGTCCACTGATAAAGACATCAATCCATGGATAGTAGAGAAGCTATGGGAAATAAGTTGGCAGATAAGGCAGTGAGAAGAAACTGAACAAGAGCCTTCCTCAGGATCTTTTGCTATTGTTCAAAATCATACTCAAGAGCACCCCATATTGTTGCAAAGTGAGTGAGGTCCTGGGTTCCTGAGATTTGGAAAGCCCCAATATACAGAGATTAGGAATGACAAAGTAAGGAGGATTTACTACAGTAACAAACCAAGGTTGCTTAGGAGGGGAGAAGACCATGGGGACTATCATAAACTACTTGTTCCTGAGAACTTAGTCAGACATAGTGTGACCTCTTTTCAACAACTAACTCACTACAGATGAGAAACACTCTTCCAAGGAATTAGTTCTTAGTAGGTCCCAACCTGTGTCAAACTGTACAGAATGTAACATGTCAATGTGTAACCTGTACAAGGGTTAATCCCTGCCCCTGCCCCAAAGTTCCTCTATTAACCAAGGACTTCAGTATAGAGGCTTGGGTGGTAGAAAGGACTGACAAATAGATTATACACAGTAATGCCAAAAGTTCCTGGGAGCTTAAGGTATTTGCTAGTATTTGTGGATGCTTTTACTGGATGGGTAGAAGTTTTTCCTTGTCAAACTGAAAAGGCACAAAAAGTTGAAAAATTTTTACTTAAAGAAATTATTCAAGGCAGGAAGGTACTGATTTACTAGTCCATGTGGTGTTTCTGGTGGCATTACATTCTTCAAGTAAAACTGAGAAGGTCTAGTTAATGTAACTAGGAATAGAGATAAACTTTTGAAAGTAGATCAATAGCAAACTATTCCAACAAGAGCTTTAGGCTTTAGATGAATCAAAGTTGCTTGAGTGAAGAGATTATAATAAACATTTTTAGCTACCAAAGACTATACTCAGCATTTTCCAGCTAAAATATTATATTGAGCATCTTTCCAACTATCCAGCTATCAACTTCCCCCATTTATGTCATTTCTTCTTATTCTTAAGAAGCAGTATTTCATGAGCATTCCTAATATAGGGAAATTGGGCAAAGGTCTCATTTTCTGCAGTTGCTTCCTGCTGAGCAATGTTTTTATATTAGTCTGGAGGATGCCCTGGACATAAAGCTGCAGATATAATATAGGCAGTATCAAGACAAACATGACAGTCAAAATAAAACTGTGAGTATAAGTGCTATCCTCCATTTCATAGGTAAGTTCATTAACCACTAAGAAAATGAGCCAAGTTTGTTATAATCTTTAACATGATCAATGTCATCTTACACATGATCTAATATCAAAGAGATATTGTCATATTCATCTGGTATATATGTGCAGCACTTAATGCTTATCAGAGCACAGGTCACTTCTTGAGATGCAATCGATATATCTAAAGCCATTCTATTTTGGATTACAACTTTTCTCATCTGGGCTACTTCTTTATTTAACAAACAGCACTTCTTTGTTATCTTGCATAAATTGGGCTTTCACATTAGTTAGGGCAGTAAGTTGAGAGAGGGCATCTAATGCACCCCCGACTAGGAGGAAGTTGGCTAAAGGCAATTCTTACCATCATAAGTCTCTCTTGATCCTACTTGAGTATAAGGCATTTTTATGCAAACCTAAATGGGCTTCTAAGGCTTTTACATGACTTGGTATTCCATATAGATTTTTAAGCATTTTCCCAGGCAAAAAGGGGTATCCAATAATGCATCTCCCCATCCAGTTATAAGACAAGTATGGCCAGAAGATAGATATGCAGAATCAACTGGCTCCAGCTGGAGGAATATAGGCTGATAATTCTTTTCCTTCAGAGGCTAGCTCTGGGATCAGCCTCCATGATTTTAATGGTTTTACACCAGGCCATTCATTTTTCTAGGAGGAGATGATTTTATCACTCTTAGAATGGTGTATATGTCCTATAAGTCTAGACTGGGCAGAGGTAATTCATTGTTCAATACAAATGGAGCACTTCCCTGTAGATCCCAGTCTTCTGCTAAGCCATCCTTTCCCATTCCAGGTTGAGGTATATAAGGGGGAGTGTTTGGAAATAGTCTTCTAATTTAGATTGGATGTGCTTTTGCTGGACTGTCATAAAGTTAAACTGAGGACTATCTCAAGAGTCTCTTTTAGGACCCAGACTAGGTTCTCGGAGGTCCCACTGTGTGGGTAGGAGTGGAATCATAGGATGAATTATGATTAAACAAACAGACCAATTTTATGGTGAAGAAGGTAAGATGGCCTAGGGAAAACTAGTGCTTCCAGCAGTAGGCAAATAAGTCCAAATTCAGCAATCATTCTTGTGATGAACAGCTTCTACTGTTGTAGTACATTTTAGGAAGCTATTACCTTGCACAAAATAGGATAGGAGAAAAAAGCAAAAGGTGTACAATCTAATCCTAATCATTATACTGGTTTAGGCAGTTTGTGGAAGAGTAATTTTAAATCAGCAGTGGGGGTACATGAGTAGGAGGCATTTTTTCTACTTCTCTCTCCTCTGGGCTGGCTTAACTCACAATGGTCAATCCAAGGCCTGATACCTTGCAGTTTTAGAGAGAAGTGAGTGATTTGCAAAATATAAGGTCTCTCCCACTTAGGAGTAAGCTGATCTTCAGGGTGCTTATTCTTGCATGATTTCAATAATACTCAGTCTCCCAGCTTGTAAGAGTGTAAGGCTATATCTGTAGGGAAAGCAAGTAGATTATTAGCAAAGTCAGAAATCTTTACAGTACTCACCAGGGATATGACTGCATCTCTCTGCAATTGATCATGCAAGGTTATAAAAGTCATATTTTCAATTGCATTGTTGAGGAAGGGCCTCCCATAAATTATTTCAAGAGGATTCAAACTTAGTCCACTTCTACAGGCAACCCGGGTTCTGAGGTGGGAAATAGGCAATACCCTGTCCCAGGTGAGGTTAGTTTCTTGACATATCTTAGCAGTAGTCCTTTTCAGAGTATGATTCATTTTCTCAGTTTTTCTGGTTGACTGAGGTCTCCAGGAGGTAGGCAGTTCTAATTCATCTCAAGTGCCTGTGAAAATTTTTGAGTTATTTTTGAAATAAAGACATTACCATTATTGCTCTGAATAGTGATTGGCACTCCAAATCTAGGTATTATTTCTTTAACAATAGTTTCATGACTTCAGTGCAGTTGCTCTTTCAGTGCAGACTGGGAAGGCTTCTACCCACCCTGAAAATGTGTCAACTAACACTAGAAGATGCAGAAGTTTCTAGCTGCTTGGGGCATCACCATAAAGTCTATTTGTTAATATTCTCCAGGTCAAAATCCATGAGCCTGCAACCCTAGTGTCAAAGGGGTCTGCTAGTTTTGGGTCATTTTTATGACATAGATCATATTTGCTCATTTTATGGTTTGTTGCTTGGGTTTTTGGTCTGCAATGTTCCTTCTGATCCATATTGCAAAGGCTTCTTTTCCACAATAAGTGTTCTGGTACAAATATGACTAGCAGCAAAACATGGCCTAATTTCAATTGCAACCATCTTTCCTCTGACTCAACACTAAATCCCCATTCTTTAGCTCTAAGTCTTTTGTTTCTAAAGTGGGGTGAATGAGAGAGGTCTGTAGCCTGGATAAGGGCTAATTCCTTGGTACTTTTGGGTTCAAGTAATGTGCTAGCAGCTGCCTTTGCTGCCAGATCTGCCTTATGATCCCCTTTTGCTAGATAATTATTTTACTTTTCATACCCCAAACAATGCATCACAGAATCTTCTGATGGTAGCAGTGCAGTTTCTAATAAAGTTAATATGGTTAAAAGTCCTCTCTCCATCCAGATTGTGCTATGAGCATGCACTACAGAAAAGGCATAATGAGAGTCCATATAAATATTTATCTTTCTACCTCATCCAATGATCAATTCTCAGATCAGGGCAATGAGTTTGGCTTTCTGGGCTGATGAACCTGATGGTAGGCACTTTTCTTCTAGCACTTCTGTCAGATTTTCTATGGCATATCCTAATCATTGATGTCCATGGTTTAAAACTGCTCCCATCCATGAACATTTCCAAGTCAGTCCCCTTTATAAGGGGGTCCCCTAAATTTGGTCAACTAGAGAACACCCCCCCCAATCACCTGAATGCGGTCATGCAAAGCAGGTCCCTCAGATTCAGGTATCAATGTAGCTGGATTTAAAACTGTAGGTCTCAAAAGGTGCACATTAGGGTATTCTAATAACATGGATTGATATTTTCCTAGCCCACTAGCAATTAGCCAGCAGCCTCCTTCCTGCTCAAGCAGAGAGAGAGCACACTGTGTGGCATGTGCACTATAACATCATGACCTAAGGTAAATTTTGTAGCTTCTTGTAAAATATCACAAGCGACAGCCCAGCCCAAAGGCAAGGTAGCCATCTCTGTGCCACTAAGTCCAGTTTCTTAGAAAAAATATGCTACAAGTTGTCAACACACACCCTCCAAAATTTTGTCTGAGAACACCAAGCCCTATTCCCTGTATTTTATGTACAGATCAGAAGTCTTATGCTCATCAGGCAGTCCCAAGGCTGGAGCAGTGCTGAGCTTTTCTTTAATTTGATGAAAGGTTGATTACATTCTGCAGTCCATTCTAGAGCTTCTCTGTTTGAGCCCTGCACAGCAGCATGCAAAGATTTGACAATGAGCCCAAAATTGGGCATACAGATGTGGCATAAACCAGTTAGTCTGAGAAATCCCCATAGTCTCTTTGCCTTAGGGACTGAAATATTCATCAGAGCTTGATGCCTATCAGGCAGCAGAGTCCTCTGACCTTGGAAGAACAAATATCCTAAATACTTGATACAGGTTTTAGTGATTTAAGCCTTTTTCAGAGACACTTTTTATCCCCTAGAATTTAGAAAATTCACTCTTAATAGTATTTGCATCTGAATCTTATGCAGTCTTGCTGGTTATCAAAATATCATCTACATATTGCAAAAGGACAACTTGATGCAGTTGCAAATCATGCAAATCTTTCATTAAGAATTCTCCAAAGAGTGTGGAGAGTTCTTAAATTTTTGTGGTAAGACAGTCCATGTATGTATATGCTCTCTAACTTTAGTGTCTGGGTCTCCCCATTCAAAGGCAAATATTTCTTGAGACTCCAAAGCCACAGGTATGCAAAAAAAAAAAAAAAAAAAGCATCCTTTAGGTATAATACAGAGAACCACTTGAAGTTTCCAGAGTTGTTTGTAATAGAGTATAAGGTTTAGGCATAACCGGATAAATGTCTTCCACAATCTTGTTGATAGCCCTTATATCTTATACAAACCTATATTCTTGATTAGTGTCAGGTTTAAAGACAGGAAGTATAAGTATGTTATATGAAGACTAGCAAGGCCAAATGAGGCCAGTTTCTTTTAAAGTGTCTATTACTGGTTTAATGCCTTTCCTTGCTGGCAATGACAAAGGATATTGATTTACCTTGGGTTGATTTGTCCCTGCCTTGAGCTCAATCTTTACTGGATGGGCAGTTACAGCCCTTCCTGGGGTGCCAGATGACCATACCTTAGATGTGACAGGTTCTAGTATATAAGTCAGTACAGATTCCTTTTCAGGTTCCTCAGCTTGTAAAAGGTTAGCCTGCAGATGCAATTCTTTGTCTAGAGACACTTGGATCTTTATTTCTCCTTTTGAAAACACAACCTGATCATTTAGTTTAGTTAGCAAATCTCTTCCCAGCAAGGGTGTAGGGCATTCAGGCACATACAGAAATTGATGGCGCAAATACTCTTTCCCAATTTTACAATCTAAAGGCAATAGAAGCACTCGAGGTGTATTGTGGCCATTTATTCCAACTCTCATTATTTGCTAATTTGTCTCAGTGGCCAACTGCTGGGTTAAAACAGAATAAGTTACTCCTATATCAGTAGGAAATTCCACTAATTTGCCTCCTACCTTTATCTTTATTTAAGGTTCTTGCTGGGAAATAGATAAGGCAGAAGAAAATGCTGCCAATGCCCTTAAGCACCCCTAAACAGTTTCTAGTTTGGATCCTTGGGCCATTAATGCCATTTCATTCTTCTCTTTTTTCTTATTTGCCAGCTTAGGACAGTCTTTCTTCCAATGACCTCCCTCCCCACAGTAAGCAGACTGATGTTTACCAGCTTTCTCCTTCCTATTTCCTCTGCTTTGCCATCCTCCTGCCTGATTCCCATTTAGAACAGCTGCCAGAGGGCAGTCTGTTGCTTCATCTGTTCTTTTTACTGAGCTTGCTCCTGATTGTTGAACACCTTGAAAGCAACATCTAGTGCCAGGGGCATTCCAAGCCCACCCTCCGGCTTCTGTAATTTACTACAAATTTCCAGAGCACTCTGATAAAAGTCATGATAATTATTCCAGTGCTCTCTGGAATTTCTGGATCTACATCAGAATACCTCTGGTATGCTTCAAAGATTCTAAGAAAGCAGAGGGATTCTCATTAGGTTACTGCTGCACCTTTCAAAATTTGTTCACAGATTTTTGTTTTGGGGCCCCATTCTTAAGGTCAGCCCAAATGCATGTCTTATAATGTTCTAAAGGGTCATTAGGATCCCAGTAGGGATCTGCTCAGGACAGCATCACTTGGGAGGGCATATACAGAGTCTCTGGGAGACACCTCTTGTAAGCATTCAGCTTCCTGTTTAGCTTTATCCAACACCATCCATCTTTCTTCTGAGGTTAACAACACATCCATCAATGACTGAATATTGGCCCAATTTGAGGTGTGTGTAGCAAAAATGGACACAGATATTCTTTTCATCTGGTCCAGATCAGCCCTGTAACTGGGCATGCTATATTTCCAGTTTAACAGATGGAGAAAATGGCTTGTTGATTAATATAGTTCCTTGACAGTGTCCTTCCTCATTAATTCCTAAAGGGACCTGACACATTGGAAATTGCCCTGCCCCAGAAGCTGCCATACCCTGTCCAAATTGCAAACCACTATGGATATGAGATGGGAAGATCATTCCTCCACCAAAATCATATGAGGGTGCTACAAGAGTATTAGGATGGTTGGCCAGGCTCACAGGTGGTGGAGGGGTTGGGAATGGCATTACCACTAGTCCTGCCTCTGGAGATGTTGTCCCCCCCCAGATGTTGGAAACAGTGAGTATGATACTATCTGTACACCAACAGGTAGAAGATGTGGAGAGAATGCAGGGGTCAGGGAAGAAGGTCATCCAATGGATCCTTCTCACAAGTGGGGATTTCATGTATGGGTTTTAATTTCCATCTCTTTTCCCATCAGACCTTGTCCAAGGTCTTCTTAAAAACTTCATGATGTTTTAACATCTCCTCTATAGGTTTCTTCTTTGTTGCAACAGGCTCCACCCAGATAGCTACCTCCAAATCCTCAAGGTACAATAAGTTAAATCTTTTCACAATGTCTTTATCTTTACACAGTCCCACAAATGGTGGAATATAGGGCACTTCTTCTAATCTCTTGTTTTCCTTGCAATACAATTTTAATTGGATAGTCAGCTGGAGGTCAGGAGTTCCATTCTCTGACCACTCTGCCCCTTTACCTAACTTACATTGTGGCCACATAGAGTTGCAATAATGCACTAACAATTCCTTCTTTAAGTGGTAGTCTCCAAATTTAGACCAATCATTAAGAATACTTCCCAAGAAAGATGTCTCTGGCACACTTTAAGAGTTTCCCATGGCTGGGCAACACTAACAGAAATCATGAAGACAGAACATTAGAGTAGGAGCTCCTCAAACTCAATTGGTTCCCCACACAACTGAGAACTGCATGAATTGTGACCCCACAAGTGTCCATCCACAGCAGGTAGCACTACCTGGATGCTCCAGTTCCAGCCCTCCAGGAAAAAATGCTGAGACAGCTGCTAGGCACCAAGCCTAGGGGTCCAGTAAAGCCCTGCAGCCAACAAGACACAGATTAGGGCTGTGTTTATAACAGCAGGGGGTATCCCATCTGGGTTGCCCATTTAATGCCATAAGAGCATGGCTTTCAATAGTTGGGTCAACATTATCAAGCAGACTCAGAAATAAGATTGTAGGACTTACTTCTTGGTTTTTCAAACAAAATTTTAAATCAGATAAACTTACAGATACTCATAAAAGGAAATATTAAATTGATTCTGTTGCAAAGTAAATGTGTAAAAAGATAATTTAGAAAAAGAGTACCCAGAGAAAAAGATGAAATTTAACAGAATTGAGATTGTGCTTCTGAATGCTATGTGAAAAGGTTCAGAGCAGAAGAGCAAAACAGTCTAAAATGGATGTTGACATTGGTACAACTGAAGATTGAAGACAAGCACCCAATCCCCAAATATTTCTTGCATATTCCCACTTCTTAGAGATGGGAATAGAAATACCATAGATAACCAAATAATATTAGAAAAATATAAGCATTTCCATTGAGTTACCTGTCTCTTTCTTATCACTTTCAAATCTTTACTCAGTGAAACCTTTTAAACTTAAATATAATTATCTATTTTTCCCAGACCTGATATAATTCAGAAGATATTTAGCTATACAATGGTGACAATATTCTCTCTTCTAGAACTGACAGATGACCCTTGCTGGCAAATTGCAATTTTCCTTTTCCTATTTCTAACATATTCATTGAGTATCACTGGAAATCTGACTATCATCCTGCTTATGTTGGTGGATCCCCATCTCAAAACACCCATATATTCCTTCCTTTAGAATTTCTCCTTAGAAATCTCATTGATATATGCCTGTATCCCCTATCCTGGTCATCATTGTGACTATGGATAAAACAATTTCCTATGATGCTTGTTTAACACAGTTATTTTTTCTCATCTTGAGTGAATCATAGATTTCCCTGTTGGCTGTCATGTGCTATGACCATTATGTGGCCATCTGCAAACCCCTTCATTATGCAGCTATTATAATCAGTAGAGTCTGCACCCAGGAGGTCCATAGATCTTGGTTGAATTGGTTGTTAACAATTTCTCCTGGACTTATCTTGGGCCTAGGATTGAAATTCTTTGATGCCAATATTATTGACCACTTTCCTGTAACTATTCTGTCCTCAAGGTCTTCTGCACAGATATGTTTATCATATAATTGTCAAGTTTTATTTTAGCCATTGTCACACTCCTGATTACATTGGCCCTGATAATACTCTCTTATGCAAATATCATAAGAAAAATTCAGAAGATCCCTTTCACCCAGCAGAGGAAAAAGGCTTTTTCTACCTGTTCCTCCTACTTGATTGTTGTTTCTATTTCTTATGGCAGCTGCATTTTTATATATATTAAACCTTATGCAGAGGAAATGGTATCTTTAAACAAGGGGACAGCAGTGCTCATTACTTCAATTGCACCCATCTTAAATCCTTTTATATATACTCTAAGAAATAAACAAGTGAAGCAAGTCCTGAAGGATATAATTAAAAAGGGTCTTTATTAGCTTAAAATAATAGCTTTGGCTTTTATAAAAGCATACCACTAAAGCTTACTGAAAGTTGTAGCATATATCAACTACTCTTTAACACACTCATTTATTTTAAATCATATGTTGATAATGACTGAAGTCAAGGAGAAGCTGCCTTTTAATCCTATTTTCTGTATTCATATTCCTTTATTCTGCTGGAATCACCTAATTCTTTTAATTTAATTCTTTTATTTTGTTCACCTTCAAGATATTTCACTAGGAATTCATTTTGGAAATCCAATATCTCCATATTTTTCAAGGATACATGTGCCCAGAATATAGACCACTTGTGAACTCTGTAGTATTTTTTTTAAATGTCTAGGAATAGGTTTCTTTCTTTTACTACAGAGTGTATATATTTTAGCAAAATATATGATGTTTCTAGAAACATAATACAAAACTTCAAGAGAAGTATTCATGTTTGGGCTTATTGATGATATCTAAAAAATTTTCCAAATCTCTATTCATCTATAAAAAAAGATGCCTTTTTCATTTAGGTAAGAGTACTTTATATCAGAAGCTAATTTAAAAAATATAGGTAGATAATGACACAGTAACACGCTAAGTAAATACTGGATCTTAAATTTGTATCAAGATTTTAAAATTCAAACAATATGCAAATAATTGTGGAATATTCATATACATAATTATGAGCATTTGATCTGGAAAAATGAGGGGCTAATAGCAAGTGTCTGAAACAATTTCAAAATCCAAATAAAATATGTTTGAGATTTTTGAGGTATACAGTTTTTTTCAAGGGTTCTGGGTTGTAGTTTAATAGTTTCAGGTATTTACTATTTCAATTCATTAGAACCTGAAAAGGGTTGTCTATATTATGTGTAAGAGCGCCCACCAGAGTAACCTCTCTGGTATTTTTGGAATGTCTCTGCCACTGAAGCTTATTTCATTTCTTTTCACATCCCTCTTTTGGTCAGGAAGACACTCTCCATCCCATGATGTCAGGTCTATATTCCTCCCTGGGAGTCATATTCCAAATTGCCAGGGAGATTTACTCCCTTAGATGTCAGATCCCATAAAGGGGGGAGTGCAGTGATTTCACCTACCAAGTTGGTTTAACTAGAGAGAGGGCCACATCTGAGCAACAAAGAGGCACTCAGGAGGAGACTCTCAGGCACAACTATATGCAGGCCTAGCCTCTTCCTTGCAGCAACAGTGCTCCTAAGAGCAAGTCCTATGATAGAGGGCTCAGCCCATCAAACCACCAGTTCCCTATGCCTATGAGCACATCAGAAACCATTGAGGTGGGGAATCCCAACACCCCTGCATTTTCCACCAGCTCCTCAGGGGGGCTCTACATATTTTTTTCATTTTTTTAATTAATTTCTTTTTTAAATTAACTATTAACTATATCAAAAAATTTAAAAAATACAATAAAAAAATTTCAAACAAACCACAAAAAGGGAAAAAGAAAAAGACAACTAACCTAAAATAACTACTTTATTTCCAACATGCTCCTACTCTACCCCAAGAAAATAACCTAATATAGCAACATTTCTGTCAACATGTTCCTACCATACCCACCAGAAATTAAGAAACCATAGTCATTCCTGGGAATTTCCAGAACATTAAATTTACCCATGATAGCTTACCTGTTTTTATTGGGTTATCATTCCCCTTCATTAATTGTTCTCTATCACTAGTTCCCCTACATTATACATTGTAAACCATTTATTTTACATTTTTCAATGTTCATATTAGTGGTAGCATATATCTCTTTTTGTGCCTGGCTTATTTCACTCAGCATTATGTCTTCAAGGTTCATCCATGCTGTCATATGTTTCCCAACATTGTCCCTTCTTACAGCCACATTGTATTCCATTGTGTGTATATACCACATTTTATTTATCCACTCATCTGTTGAAGGACATTTGGGTTGTTTTCTTCTCTTAGCAATTGTGAATAATGCTGCTAAGAACATTGGGATGCAGATATCTGTTCATGTCACTACTTTCAGATCTTCCAGGTATATACCAAGAAGTTCAATTGCTGGATTGAAAGGTAACTCTATATCTGGTTTTCAAGGAACTGCCAGACTGACTTCCAGAGTGGCTGAACCATTATTCGGTCCTACCAACAATAAATAAGAATTCCAATTTCTCCACATCCTCTCTAGCATTTGTAGTTTCCTGTTTGTTTAATGACAACCATTCTAATTGGTGTGAGATGGTGTCTCATTGTGGTCTTAATTTGCATCTCTCTAATAGCTAGTGAAGCTGAACATTTTTTCATGTGTTTCTTGGCTATTTGTATTTCCTCTTCAGAGAACTGTCTTTTCATATCTTTCACCCATTTTATAATTGGGCTGTCTGTACTATTGTCATCAAGTTGTAAGATTTCTTTATATATGCAAGATATCAGTCTTTTGTCAGACACATGGTTTCCAAATATTTTTTCCCATTGAGTTGGCTGCCTCTTCACCTTTTTGACAAATTCCTTTGAGGTACAAAAACTTCTAAGCTTGAGGAGTTCCCATTTATTGATTTATTCTTTTGTTGCTTGTGCTTTGGGTGTAATGTCTAGAAAGTGGCTGCCTAATACAAGGTCTTGAAGATGTTTCCCTACATTGTTTTCTAGGAATTTTATTGTTCTGTCCTTTATATTGAGGTCCTTGATCCACTTTGAGTTAATTTTTGTGTAAGATGTGAGTTAGGGGTCTGCTTTCGTTCTCTTGGATAAGGATATCCAACTCTCCCAGCTCCATTTCTTGAAAAGACTGTTATGTCCCAGATCAGTGGCTTTGTGAGCCTTATCAAAGATCAGTCAGCCATAGATCTGGGAGTCTATCTCCAAATTCTCAGTTGGATTCCATTGATCAGTATGTCTATCTTTGTGCCAGTACCATGCTGTTTTGACTACTGTGTCTTTAAAATAAGCTTCAAAGTCAGGGAGTGTAAGTCCTCCCACTTCATTTTCTCTTTTTCAGAATGTTTTTAGCAATTTGAGGCATATTCCTTTTCCAAATAAATTTGTTAACTAGCTTTTCCAAGTCTGCAAAGTAGGGTGTTGGAATTTTGACAGGGATTACATTGAATCTGTAGATGAGTTTGGGTAGAAATGACATCTTAATGACATTTAGCTTCCCTATCCATGAACATGGAATATTTTTCCATCTTTTAAGGGCCCTTCCTATTTCTTTTAGTAGTGTTATGTAGTTTTCTTTGTATAAGTCCTTTACATCTTTGGTTAAGTATGTTCCTAGGTACTTCATTTTTTTAGTTGCTATTGAAAATGGCATCCTTCTTGAGTGTCTCTTCACTTTGTTCATTTCTAGCATATATAAACATTGCTGACTTATGTGCATTAATCTTGTATCCTGCTAATATGCTAAATTTGTTTATTAGCTCTAGTAGCTGTATCATTGATTTCTCAGGGTTTTGCAGATATAAGAGCATATCATCTGCAAACAATGACCGTTTTACTTCTTCCTTTCCAATTTGAATGCCTTTTATTTTTTGTCTTGCCAGATTGCACTGGCTAGCATTTCTAGCACAATGTTGAATATCTGTGGTGACAGTGGGCATCCTTGTCTTGTTCCTGATCTTAGAGAGAAGGCTTTCAATCTCTCACCAGTGAGTATTATGCTGGCTGTGGGAGTTTCATATATCCTCTTTATCATATTGAGGAAGTTTCCTTCAATTCCTACCTTTTGAAGTTTTTTATCAAAAAGGGATGTTGGATTTTGTCAAAAGCTTTTTCAGCCTCTATTGAGATACTCATTTGATTTTTCTCTTTTGATTTGTTAATGTGTTGTAATACATTGATTTTCTGATGTTGAACTATCCTTGCATGCCTGGAATGAACCCCACTTGGTTATGGTGTATGATTTCTTAATGTGTCTTTGGATTTGATTTGCAAGTATTTTGTTGAGAATTTTTGTGTCTGTATTCATTAGGGAGATTGGCCTGTAGTTTTCCTTTTTTTGTAGCATCTTTGCCTGGTTTCAGTATTAGTTGATGTTAGCTTCATGAAACATGTTAGGTAGTATTCCATTTTCTTCCATGTTTTGAAAGAGTTTAAGTAAGATTGGTGTCAGTTCTTTTTGGCATGTTTGGTAGAATTCCCCTGTGAAGCCATCTGGCCCTGGGCATTTATTTGTGGGAAGCTAGTTGATGACTGTTTGGCTCTCTTTCCTTGTGATTGGTTCATTGAGATCTTCTGTTTCTTCTCTGGTCAGTCTAGGTTGTTCGTATGTTTTCAGGAAACCGTCCATTTCCTTTACATTATCCAGTTTGTTGGCATACAGTTGTTCACAGTATCCTCTTATACTTGTTTTTTTTTAATTTCTTTGGGACCTGCAGTAATGACACCTTTCTCATTCATTATTTTGTTTATATGGGTCTTCTCTCTTTTTGATTTTGTCAGTCTAGCTAGGGGCTTGTCAATATTGATCTTCTGAAAGAACCCAGTTTTGGTGTTATTTATTCTCTCTATTGTTTTTCTGCTCTCTATGTCATTTATTTCTGCTTTAATCCTTGTTATTTCTTTTCTTCTGCTTGGTTTAGGATTGGTTTCCTGTTCATTTTCTAGCTTCTTCAGTTGCTCGATTAGTTCTTTGATTTTAGCTTTTTTCCTTTTTGATGTATGCATTTAGTACTATAAATTTCCCACTCAGTATCGCTTTTGCAGCATCTGATATGTTTTGATATGTTGTGTTCTCATTTTCATTCATCTGTGTATATTTAGCAATGTCTCTTGCTATTTCTTCTTTAACCCACTGATTATTTAGAAGTGTGTTTTTTAACCTCCAGGTATTTGTGAATTTTCTTAGTCTCTGATGGTTAATGACTTCTAATGTATTCCATTGTGGTCAGAGAATGTGCTTTGAATAATTTCAATTTTTTTTCGATTTATTGAGGCTTGTTTTATGTCCCAGCGTATTATCTACTCTGGAGAAATTTCCATGAGCACTAGAGGAGAATGTGTATCCTGGTGATTTGAGATGTAATGTTTTATATATGTCAGTTAAATCAAACTCATTTATCAGATTGTTTAGGTTTTCAGTTTCCTTATTAGTTTTCTGTATGGTTGATCTATCTATAAGAAAGAGTGATGTGTTGAAATCTCCCACAATTATTGTGGAAACATCAATTGCCTCCTTTAGTTTTGCCAGTGTTTGTCTCATGTATTTTTTTGGCACTTTGGGTTCATAAAAATTTATGGTTGTTATTTCGTCTTGTTGAATTGCACTTTTATTACTATGTAGTAGCCTTCTTTGTCTCTCATAACATACTTACATTTAAAATCTATTTTATCTGAGATTAATATTGTTACTCCTGCTTTCTTTTGGCTGTAGCTTGCATGAAATATTTTTTTCCATCCTTTCACTTTCAATTTCTTTGTGTCCTGTGTCTAAGATGAGTCTCTTATATGCAACATATTGATAGTTCATATTTTTTGATCCATTTTGCCAATCTATATCTTTTAATTGGGGATTTTAACCCATGTATATTCAACGTTATTACTGTGAGGGCATTTCCTGAAATAGCCATCCTATCCTTTGGTTTATCTTTGTCAGATATATTTTTCCCTCTCTCTCTTAATTTCCTTTAAGGTACCCATACTGATTCTCTTCAGTACTGAACCTTTCTCCATATTTCTTTCTCCTTTTCTTGTTTCTCTGTTGGTAGGTCTTCTTTTAGAATCTCATATAGGGCAGGTCTCTTTTTAGCAACTTATCTCAGCGTTTGTTTGTCTGTGAAAAAATTAAGCTATCCCTCAAATTGGAAGGAGAGCTTTGCTGGATAAATAATTCCTGGCTGACAATTTTTCTCTCTCAGAATTTTAAATATGTCATACACTGCCTTCTTGCCTCCATGGTGGCTGCTGAGTAGTCACTGCTTAGTCTTATGTTGTCTCCTTTGTAAGTGGTGAATTGCTTTTCTCTTGCTGCTTTCAGAACTTGCTCCTTCTCTTCAGTATTTGACAGTCTGATCAGAATATGTCTTGGAGTGGGTTTATTTGGATTTATTCTATTTGTAGTTCAGTGGGCATTTAGGCTTTGTGTATTTATGGTGTTTAGAAGTTTTGGGAAGTTTTCCTCAACAATTTATTTGACTAAACTTCTTAGACCTTTACCCTTCTCTTCCCCTTCTGGAACACCAATGACTCTTATATTTAGATGTTTTATATCACCTATCATATCCCTGAGATCAATTTTGACTTTTTTGATTTTTCCCCTTTCTTTCTTTTGTTCTTTCATTTTCCATTCTGTCATCCTCAAGATCATTGATTCACTGTTCAGCTTCCTCTAGTCTTGTACTATGACTATTCAGAATCTTTTTAATTTAGTCGATAGTTTCTTTTATTTCCACAAGAGCTATTTTTTTATTTACTTCTGCAATTTCTTCTTTATATTATTCTAGGGACTTCATGTCCTATATATCCTAATCCATGCTCTCATTGTTTCTCTTTTGTTCTTTGATTAATTGCTCCAAGTGCTGTGTCTCCTCTGCTCTTTTGATTTGGGTGTTTGGGTTTGGGTTATCCATATCATCTGGTTTTTTCATATGCTTTAAATTTTTCTGTTGTTTTTGGCCTCTTGGCATTTGCTTAACTTCATAGGGTTCTTTTACTATATGTAGACTGATTCCAACATTTATCTCTAATTTGTCAGATCTACAGCTTGGTGGAGTACACTTTCTCTAACAAATTAGCAGGTGGCATCTGTGAGCCACTTATTCTCCTTAAGCCAGTTCTCCCCAGCTTTGTCTTTGCGGTGAGTGGGGGTCTGAGTCTTGTTGGGGTCCAATTGGTGCACCAAGTTTGCATGTGCAGTTGGTGCTGCCCACCCTGAATGTGGCACATGTGTCTGAGCAGTTAGGGAGATAGGGTGGCTTTAATAATCAAATCTCCCAGGTGTTCCTTGAGATTTAAAGCTGTTGCAATAGTCTAAGCCTTCAATTCATTCTCATCACAGTTTGTCTCTGCTGCTGACCCACAAGTCCTTGGTATTGGCTTATGGTCCTTGGGACTTGTGAGTGGGTCCCTTTTCCAAGCTGTGCCCGACTAGGGCCTCTGCTGAGGGAAGACTGTGCTACATCACAGGTGAGTGCCATCCCCCAAGGGAAGCTCTGGGGTGCAGGGCCTTATAGGGGCATTCCCAGCCTGCTGAAAGGATGGCTGATTGGGGCATTTTCCCCTTTCACACAACTCTGCCTTCCCAGCTCCAGGACAATTAGTTGCAAGTGCATCAAAGACTATTGTCCACACCAGATATTGTGGCATGTGCATGTGTTGCTGGAAACACTTCTCATCACACTGGGTTGTTTGGCATAGTTCTGGCCTGTGGCATTGGTGCCAGGAAGGAGCATTCCCAGCCCACTGGGAAGATTGCTGTAAGGAGATGCCCTTTCTAGAGAAGTTATGGTATTTAGTGAATTTTCTCAGCCACTAGACTTATTGCTTTGTCCCTCAGAGCTATCTTAGCTCTGCTCTTGCTTGGGCCCAAATTGCAAGTCTTTGAGGCTTTCTGTAATGGGCTTCTTAGAGTAATTGTTTTAGAAAAAGAGAAAAAGATTTTAAAAAAGATAAAGAAGGGCCCTCCTTGCAGTTCGAATGCATTATTGAAATGCGTAGAGACAAGGGGTTTAGGGCTATTAAGGAACAATCAAGAAAGCAGAGAAACAGGCTCTTCAGACAAGGGTTCCCACCCTCTGGGTTTGCATATGTGCCTGATTCTGTTTGAGCCTGGCCCTTCCCCATTTTATGTTCACTGGAACTCCAAAGTCTCTGTTTTTGTTTTATTTATTTATTTATTTATTTATTTATTTATTTATTTATTTATGCTGTTTTTGCTAGCCCTATCTCCTTTCTGCTTGGCTGACTGCTCCCAGATTCTCTGGTGTCTGGTCTCAGTCTATCTGTGTTTGGAGTTTTTGATTAGCAGTCTTTTTCAATCAGAGCTTCAATGGTAGTTCTCACTCCTAGTTCCCAGCACTGATGACCCCTCCTTCCACAGAACTGAGGCTGAAAGGGAGGGGCACTGGTACCCTGGCCATGAGAACTTACAGATTTCATTGATTTCAGCTGTTCCACACATTTGTGAGTGTTGTATGAGGTATGTCCAAAGTCAAATTGCTCTGCAGTGTCTGGTCCATGCAGTTCTTGGCTTTCTACCTACTGCCCTGTTGGAGTAACTAAAACCCAGAACCCACCACTCTGCCTTCTTGCCTCACACCCTAGATATACATTTTAACTCATGCAAAACTGTTATTAATCTTGCAATATTTTGCCATATTTTCTTTCATGGCTGTGACTTTACACATGTCCTTTCATTCTCTTGTATTCCTTTCTTTCTATTCCAAATACCATGCTTTCAATATTTGTGAATGATTTTCTAGTCTTTCTCTTTTTTTAACTTTATCAAAAAAATTTAAGAAAAACATTTTAAACAAAACAAAACAAAAGAATAAGAAAAATGACCTAAAATAACTACATTGCTTCCAACATGTTCCTACCATACTCAAGGAAATGTACAAACCATAGCCACTCCTGAGCACTCCCACAACATTAAGATTACCCTCAATAGCTTATCTGCTCTTATTAGATTATCATTCCCCCTTCCCTAGTTGCTATCTATCTCTAGGTCCCCTGCATTCTACAATATAAAGTGTTTATTTTACATTTTTTTTAGAGAGTTCACATCAGTGGTAATATACAATAACTCTCTTTTTGTGCCTGACTTATTTCACTCAGCCTTGTGGCTTCAGAGTTCCTCCATGTTATCATATGTTTCATCACCTGGTTCCCTTTTACTGCCACATAGTATTCCATCATTTGTATATAACACATTTTGTTTAACCACTCATCTGTTGAAGGACATTTGGATTGTCTCCATCTTTTGGCAATTGTGAATAATGCCACTATGAACACCAGTGTGCAAATATCTGTTCCTGTCTCTGCTTTCAGATCTTCTGGGTATATACCAAAAAGTGAAATTGCTGAATCTAAGTGTAACTTGATATCTAGTTTTATAAGGAATGGCCAGAGTGTCCTCCAGGGCAGCTGTACCATTATACAGCCCCACCAGCAATGATAAGAGTTCCAATTACTCCACATCCTCTTTCCTGTTTGTTTAATGGCAGCCATTCTAATTAGTTTGAGATGATATCTCATTTTGGTCTTACTCTGTATCTCCCTAATAGCTAGTGAAGATGAACATTATTTTTATATGTTTTTTGACCATTTGTATTTCCTCTTCAGAGAAATGTCTTTTCATATCTTTTGCCCATTTTACAATTGGGTTGTTTGTACTATTATTGTTGAGTTGTAGGATTTCTTTATATATGCAAGATATCAGTCTTTTAACAGATACATGGTTTCCAAATATTTTTCCCATTGAGTTGTCTGCCTCTTTACCTTTTTGACAAATTCCTTTGAAGTGCAGAAGCTTTTATTTTGAGGAGTTCCCATGTATCTATTTTTTTCTTTGATTGGTTGTGCTTTTGATGTAAGTTTTAAGAGGCGACCTCCTAATACAAGGGTTGAAGATGTTACCCTACATTATCTTCTAGGAGTTTTATGGTATTGTCTCTTATATTGAGGTTTTTGACCTGCTTTGAGTTATTTTTTGTGTAGGGTGTGAGGTGGGGGTCCTCTTCATTTTTTGGATATGGATATCCAGCTCTCCCATCCCCCTTTGTTGAAGAGAACCCCTTATCAAAAATCAGTTGACCATAGATCTAGGGGTCTATTTCTGAATTCTCAATTTGATTCCATTGATAAATATGTCTATCTTTGTGCCAATGCCATGCAGTTTTGACTATTGTGGCTTTAAAGTAAGCTTCAAAGTCAGGAAGAGTAAGTCCTCCCACTTTATTTTTCTTTTTTAGAATGTTTTTAGCAATTTGAGGCATCTTTCCCTTCCAAATAAATTTGATAACTAGATTTTCCAAGTCTGAAAGGTAGGTTGTTGGAATTTTGATTGGAATTGCATTGAATCTGTAGATGAGTTTGGGTAGCATTGACATCTTAATGGCATTTAGCCTTCCTATCCGTGAACATGGAATATTTCTTCTATCTTTTTAGGCCCCCTTCTACTTCTTTTAGTAATTTTCTGTGTACAGGTCTTTTACATCCTTGTTTACATTTATTCCTAGGTACTTGATTTTTTACTTTCTATTGAGAATGGAATGCTTTTCTTGAGTATCTCTTCAGTTAGGTCATTTCTAGTGTATAGGAACATTACTGACTTATGTGCATTAATCTTGTATCTTGTTAATTTGCTAAATTTGTTTATTAGCTTAAGTAGCTGTGTCATTGATTTCTCAGGGTTTTCAAATGTAAGATCATATCATCTGCAAATAATGACAGTTTTAATTCTTCCTTTCCAATTTGGATGCCTTTTATTTCTTTGTCTTGCAGAATTGCTCTGGCTAGCACTACTAGCACAGTGTTGAATAACAGTGGTGACAGTGGGCATCCTTTTCTGCTCCTGATCTTAGACAGAAGGCTTTGAGTGTCTCATGTTTGAGTACTATGCTGACTGTGGGTTTTTCACATATGCCTTTATCATATTGAGGAAGTTTCCTTCAATTCCTACCTTTTGAAGTGTTTTTATCAAAAAAAGGATGATGGATTTTGTTGAATGCTCTTTCAGCATCTACTGAGATGATCAATTTGATTTTTCACTTTTGATTTGTTAATGTGTTATGTTACATTGATTGATTTTCTTATGTTGAACCATCTTTGCAAGTCTGGAGTGAACCCCACTTTGTCATGTTGAATGATTTTTTAATGTGTCCTTGGATTTGATTTCCAAGCATTTTGTTTAGAATTTTTGTATCTGTATTCGTGAGGGAGATTGGCCTGTAGATTTCTTTGCTTGTAGCACCTTTACCTGGTTTTAGTATTAGAGTGATATTAGCTTCATAAAATGAGTTAGGTAGTGTTCCATTTTCTTCAATGTTTTGAAAGAGTTTAAGTGAGATTGCTGTCAGTTTTTTTTTTGTTTGTTTTTGTTTTTTTTTAAGTCTGGTAGAATTCCCCTGTGAAGCCATCTGGCCCTGGACTTTTCTTGTAGGAAGCTTTTTGATGACTGATTGGATCTCTTTGCCTGTGATAGTTTTGTTGAGGTCTTCTATTTCTTCTCTGGTCAGTCTAGGCCATTAATGTGTTTCAAGGAAATTGTTCATTTCCCCTAAATTATCTACTTTGTTGGCCTACAGTTGTTCATATTATCTTCTTACTATTGTTTTTAATTTCTCCAGTCTCTGCAGTAATGTCCCCTCTCATTTATTATTTTATTTCATTCTTCTCTTATTTTGATTTTGTTAGTCTAGCCAAGGGCTTATCAATCCTGTTGATATTCTCAAAGAGCCAACTTTTGGTTTTATTTATTCTATTATTGATTTTTTGTTTGTTTGTTCTCTATATCATTTATTTCTGCTTTAATTCCTGTTATTTATTTTCTTCTACTTGGTTTAGGCTTAGTTTGCTGTTCATTTTCTAGATTATTTAATTATTCCATTTAGTTCTTTGGTTTTACCTCTTTCTTCCTTTTTAATGCATGCCTTTAGAGCTATAAATTTACACCTCAATGCTGCCTTCAGTGCATTCCATAAGTTTTGATATGTTGTGCTCTCATGTTCATTCATCTCTAGAAATTTAGAAATTTCTCTTGCAATTTCTTTAACCCACTGATTGTTTAGGAGTGTGTTGTTTAACCTCCAGATATCTGTGAATGTTCTAGATATTTGATGGTTATTGACTTCTAATTGTATTCCATTGTGGTCAGAGAATGTGCTTTGAATAATTTCAATCTTTTTAAGTTTATTGAGGTTTGTTTTTATGCCCCAGCACATGATCTATCCTGGGAAAATTTCCATGAGCACTGGAAAAAAAATCCTGGGTGATTTGGGATTAAAGCTCTATAAATATCTGTTAAGTCAAATTCATATACCACATAGCTTAGATTTTCAGTTTCCTAATTGGTCCTCTGTCTGGTTGAACTGTCTATTGGAGAAACTGATGTATTGAAGTTCCCCACAATTATTGTGGAAACATCTATTGTTTCCTTTATTTTTGCCAATGTTTGTCTCGTGTACTTTGGGGCACCTTGATTGGGTGCACAGACATTTATGATTGCTATTTCTTCTTGTTGAATTGTCCCTTTTATTGGTATATAGTGCCCTTCTTTGTCTCTTATGACATCCTTGCATTTAGTGTCTATTTTATCTGAGATTAACATTGCTACCCTGGCTTTCTTTTGGCTGTAGCTTGCATGGAATATTTTTTCCATTCTTTCACTTTCAATTGCTTTGTGTCTCTGGGTCTCAGATGAGTCTCTTATAAGCAACATATTGATGGTTTGTATTTTTTAATCCATTCTTCCAGCCTATATCTTTTAATTGTGGAGTTTAATCCATTCACATTCAATGTTATTATTGTGAAGGCAGTTCTTGAATCAGCCACCATATACTTCAGTTTTTATTTGATGGATGTATTTTTCCCCCCTCTCTTTATTTCCTTAAATGTACCCTTACTAAAACTCTTTAGTTCTGTCACCTCCTCCAGACCTCTCTCTCCTTTCTTTTTTCAGAGCCCATAGGGCTCCCTTAGGTATTTCTATTAGGGTAGGTGTCTTGTTAGCAAATTCTCTCAGCATTTGTTTGCCTGTGAAAATTTTAGGCTCTCCCTGAAATTGTAAGGAGAGCTTTGCCAGGTAAAGAATTCTTAGTTGGCAATTTTTCTCTTTCAGAATTTTAAATGTCATACCACTGCCTTCTTGCCTCCATGTTGGCCACTGAGTAGTCACTAGTCTTATGTTGTTTTCCTTTTGTGTGGTGAATTGCTTCTTTCTTGCTGCTTTTGTAACTTTCTCCTTCTTTACAGCATTTGACAATCTGATCAGAATATGCCTAGGAGTGGGTTTATTTGGATTTATTCTATTTGGGGTTCATTGGGCATCTATGATTTGTGTATTTATGTCATTTAGTAGGGTTGGGAAGTTTTCCCCAACAATGTCTTTGAATACTTTTCCTAGTCCTTTACCCTTCTTTTCCCCTTTGGTAACACCAATGATTCTTATATTTGTGTGCTTCATGTTGTCCATAATTTTCCTGAGATCCATGTTAATTTTTTTATTTTTTTCATCATTAGTTATTTTGTGCTTCCACTTTCCAACACACTTTCTTCAAGTTGACTTATTCATTCCTCTATTTCTTCATTTCTGGTGTTATGTGACTCAAGAATCTTTTTAATTTGATAAACAGTTTCTTTTATTTCCATAAGATCCACTATTTTTTTATTTACTCTTGCAAGTTTTTCTTTATGCTCTTCTGGGGTCTTCCTGATGTCCTTTATATCCTGAGCAATGATATTGATGCTGTGATTACTTCTTTAATTAATTATGCCAAGTTCTGTGTCTCCTGTTTTTTGTTTTTGTTTGTTTGTTTGTTTGTTTTAATTTGGGCATTTGAGTTATCCATATCTTCTGGTTTCTTTGTATGCTTTATACTTTCTGTTGTTTTTGTCCCCTTGGCATTTGCTTATCTTGATAGGGTTCTCTAAGGATATGCAGACTTATTTAAAAAAAAAAAATCTATAATTTGACAGAGCTACAGCTTGGTGGAGTGCACTTTCCCTGACCTACTAGGAAATGGTGCTTCTGAGCCACCTCTTATCTTCAAGGTAGATCTCCCCAACTTCATCTATGCAGCAAGTGGGGTCCCAAATCATGTGGAAGTCCAATCAGTGTACCAATTTTCTGTGTGCAGTGGGAACCACCAGCCATATGGGTGGGTGGATTTGCCCTGTGCAGTTTGACAGGGAAGACAGTTCTAATATTCAGTATTCCAAGCCACTCCCAGGGCTGCAGCTGGAATATCCTGGGGCTGCAAAATGTGGCTAACCCTTCAGCTCAGATTTCCCACAGTCCCTCTCTTCCATGGGCCCACAAAACCCTGGGATTGGCATAGGGCTTCTGGCACTTTGTGAAGCATGCCTGCCTCTAAGCTGTGCACACCACAGGCTTTTGTGGAGGAGGAGTGTGCATCATTACAAGCCAGCCAACTCCCAAATTCCCTTAAGGAAGCTCTCAGCTGTGGTGCTACAAAGGGGCATCTCCAGCCCACTGCAAAGATGGCTGTACTGGGCATGGAAACTACCCATGTACACAATCATCTGCCTGCTGCAGTGGCCCATCCTTAGCTGGAGGGTTCTTAGCTATAGGTGTGTGAAGGACTATCGCCCATGCCATATATTGAGGTGGGTGCCCAGGTTGAACACCAACCCACCTCCAAACATAGTCTCTCAGTTTCTCCAAATGCACAGCCACTATGGATGTAGAAGTCCCTGACCAGCCAGGGGAGCCCTGGGACCACTATTCTGTAGAACTTTCAGTCTTTTATCTAGTGTTTTTCATGGAGAATTTTCCTCTGTCTGTCCTAATCTGCCATCTTGGATTTCCTGCCCCCCTTCCTAGTCTGTCTTGAGAGATCACTCTTTCTGTTAGGGTATATTTTTTATTCAACATGTATCCCAAAACCATTATCCAAAAAGCATAGTTTTAAAAAGAGTAAACTATGGCATTTGTTTCAAATTTAATTTCTTACATACCAACTCTGTCATTCCCTCTCCCTTTTCCTTGTTTCTTTATAGTGCATACTAATAATTATTGAAGGACTAATTACCTGTTTCAAACTTTGGAATATCAGCTCAGTGAAAGTAAGGGCTTTAATTTGTTCACCCCCATTCACAAAGCCTAGCAGGCTGTCTGATACATAGTACTGCTCAATTATATTTCAACAATAAATGCCAACTATAAAGTTATAGTATCTTCATAATTTGTTTTAATATTTGTTTTATCACCTCTTTTAAATATTCTTTGTCAGAAGTTTTCCTCCATACTTCCACATTTGTTTAAGTTAAACAAAAGGCATGCAATATATTTACAAAGGAAGGCTGTATTTGTTTTAAAAGAGGTTACAGATATTTCATTTTAGTTGCCTTTTGTGCCAGTTTGAATGTATTGTGTCCCCCAAACACCATTATCTTTGAAGCCTTGTGGGGCAGACATTTTGGTGCTGATTAGATTTGCTTGGAATGTGCCCCACCCAGCTGGGGGTGATGACTCTGATGAGATGTTCCCATGGAGGCATGGCCCCACCCATTCAGGGTGGGCCTTGATCAGTGGAGCCATATAAATGAGCTGACTCAAAGAGAAGCAACTCAGTGCAGCTGTGAGTGACAGTTTGAAGAGGAGCAAGCTTGCTAAAGAGGAATGTCCTGGGAGAAAGCCATTTTGAAACCAGAACTTCGGAGCAGATGCCAGCCACATGACTCCCAGCTAACAGAGGTTTTCCGGATGCCATTGGCCATCCTCCAGTGAAGGTACCCGATTACTGATGTGTTACCTTGGACACTTTATGGCCTTAAGACTGTAACTGTGTAGCCAAATAAACCCCCCTTTTATAAAAGCCAATCCATCTCTGGTGTTTTACATTCTGCAGCATTAGCAAACTAGAACACCTTTTCAACTCAATCAGGTAATATTTGATTTAATTGTTGGGTTTAATAATTATTACATATTTTCTTTCATAGTTGAACATGAAATATTTCTCTCTCTTGCTATGTATCTGTATATTGACCTATCAACATTCTATCTATACCTGCATCCTTTTTTACATACAAAAATCCCTTCTTCCAGTTAGGTATCTGCTTTTTCTCTCCTTTTGTATTATTATTTTTTCTCCTGGGGAATACTAATCATTAACAGTTTGGATTTCCATTATTCCCACACCTATTAAATTCTCTTTTGGCATTTGAAAGCTGTTCTGAATTTTGAGAGAGCTTTTTTATATCTGTTCTTCCAATCACTGTTTTGAATTGCTGCAGCATCAAATTTATGGATTTTAAGTATTTGACTTGTAATTCTTGTGTAGCTTGTTTCTTTGCAAAGGTTTATTATATTGAGCTTCTTTTACACCATTTCTTATAGTATTGCTTCCTTTCTTTCTCATTTTTCTATTATCAGTTTGTACTTTAGTGTGGCTGTTTATTTCCCTCTTAATAAAATCATATATATATTTTTAACAGTATTGCACTTGCCAAGCCAGCTCTCAAACTTTCTTCTGTATCTGGCACTTTTCAGAAATGGACATTTCTTCTTTTACTTTTCTCATTCTCTTTCTTTTTTCCTTTCTTTTCTTGCTTTCTTCCTTCTTTTTTTTCCATGTATTTCTTTTGCATTGTTTTATATGTTCCATACTAAATTTTTTCTTTGTGTTTTTTCTTCCTTTCCTTTTCAGAACAGCTAAATCTTCTTCAATGTTATATACCTGTAGGGAAAAGAGTGATATGTAACTCCTATTATTACTTTTTCTCTGTGTGACGTATTACAGTATTTCTTTGTCAGGTTATCTGATTCTCTGAACTAATGGAATCAATTAATAAATTAGGATTATCAAGATTTTGCCTAAAAGGCATGTTTATGTGTGTGTCATATCAAAATCCATGGAATTACTACTTTTGAGTGTGGCCTTATGTATCATTAGAGATATATGACCATGTATGAAAACATCACACAGACTATTTCATAAATCAAAACATGAGGATAGAGATGTAGCTCTCCATTTTCTGAAAAAAAACAAAACCCAGGTCCTTAATCTGGGGTCAGAGAATGATAAAGATTCAAAGTCTCCCTCTACCATTTTTCAGGTGTACTCAACTTCTTGAGGAGATTCCTTCATAGGCTTGATGTTGATGATAATTATTTTTATTTCTTCTTCTTTCTTTTAATAATTATTTTTGAATTACAAATTCACTTTCCTTTTATTAATGGGGATCCTTTTGATAACCTTGTGTGTATTTTCATGTCTTCATAATGGTGAGATTTTTTATTGTATCCTGTCTATCCATTAGTATTACATAATTATGGAGGTAGAGACTTCAGAAGACAATTTTAGCCAGATTTCTTTGTAAATCCCAAAGTTCCAGTTCCATCAAGTTAGCTACATCATATTCCACTTCTCCATTTTTCCATTCAGCAAAAGTTACTGAAAAATTCAATCCCAACAATGGCCCAATTCCTATTCTGTCAATTTGTATAGAATTTCTGCCATTTACAACAACTTTAATATTGATTTTCACATGAAGAAATAATCTACTATATATAATTTATAGTCTTTAACTAAAGGCTATTGAATTACTGTTTCTTTAGACACTTCCCCTCTAATTGAAAATGACAAATCTAAAAGCACAGTGTACATGTATAATTATAAGACATGATTTCTACACATTTTTCCTGCCATGAAGGACACTCTAAATGCTCAAATCTACATTTCTCTTGCATGCATTAGATTGTAAAATCCCTTTTCATGTCAGGAAATGAAAGTTATAGAAATAATGTACTGCATATTTTACAAGGAAGAGGATATTAGTAATTATTCACTGGAGAGGAATTTAAAGAAAATAACACTGAAGAGTTATTTCAGTTTTCTAGAATTAAACCTATGATGTTTAGAGATGCAAATCTTAGCTTTGGCAATAAAGGACCAAGGTGATATATCTGATGCCTGAAAAGCCAATTCTTATTCTTCTTAGTGTTTTACAATCCAATTTATTAAAAAATCATTAAATTATAGCATACATTGATTGTTAAATCCCTTCTCCCATTTAAAATTAACTCATTTACTCATCCAAATAAAAATGTTTAACAGTCAATAAAATGTAAACACATATATTGAACAAAAGAGAGTAATATCGGTGGGCAAAAAAAAAAAAAAATCGGTGGGCAGCATCACATGTAATATTGCATGAAATTGTCAATCCCAGTTTAATATTAATGAAAACAACAACAAATCTATCCTAAATCTACACTCTCCATAGGTAAACCTCCACTAATGCAGTATTTGTCCGGGGAAAGTCATCTAACTTCGCATCAGCATAGAAGTTAATGATGTATTTATTCCTTGAATAAAAGTTTATTAAACACTATAAGCCAGTGTTTGGGGATCTGAAAAGGTAGTGCTGAACTTAAATGCAAACACACACTGTATGAATCATAGAAGAAAAAATAAGACATAGCATGTTCTTAGTAAATTTGCCACAGTGTAAGCACTTGAAGGTATGATTGAAATACCTGCCGCTTTGCCAATGCTAAATATTATAATTGTTTGAAGTGAGATACAAATTATATAGGGGAAAATGTACATCTTTTAGGGACTTAAAGTAATTAATTCGATCAAACATGTACATAAACATATCTGGTATATATGTGTAACCACAAGAGAGGCAGTGATTGTTACTTATAATTGACAGATGATAAATAAATATATCAATTAATCACAAAATGGGTTCAGGTATATAGTGAAATTTAATAAACAATATACTAGTCAATTATCTATATATTCCTGTAATGATAGAAGATTACCTGCAGAATATTGTTTTTCATTAATTCTTTGATTTTTCTGGGAAGAGGATTCATTGAACAGTTCAGATACATATATTTCACTTGAATAAAGAAGTATGGGGTATTTCCCCTGGAGTAAACAAAGGAAAAAAATCCCCAGAGATGGAAAACACTGAGGAATGTATACCACACTTAAATTGAAACATTTTTAATTAGGTGGCCTCAGGAGATTTACTGAAATGGCTGAGAAAAGTAACCAAAAATCAAGGGAATCTCTTTGAGCTTGTAGAGTAGAGAGCTGACTGTCACATCACTCACATCCCATAACAAGATCAAAAGCTGAACAAATTGCAAATTAATGACTTATTAAAAACATGCTGAAATTAAGGTTGCAGTGCAAATGACTATCTTCTAAATCTAGAGGGAGACAGATACCAGCAGAGAGAAACAGAAACCAAATTGTTGTTTATCTGTGGCAGAAACCTCACATAACATACATGTAAAAAGATTCAGTATTCACACAGAATTTTAATGATTTGCTAAATGTTGAATGTGGGCTATCAGGAGAGTGTGAAATACCTAGGGGTCCACAGAGGGGGATTTGGGCTCTCTTCCACATGTGTCCTCCAAGAAGCCCACCAGGTTCTCAAAGATACAATAAGGGGGAATCCTGAGCAAGCATCCTCCATGGTGCTGCCTGGGGGAGGTGAACAGCATCCGCTGTGACACTCTGCTCAGACCCTTTGCCCTATAATTTCTATGGAACAAAACTAAACCTTCAAGGAAGGATGACAAAAATGTAGTAGAGGGCAGCTGCAGTGGGAAATGAATGGCAACCACCTATGAAACTATGCCCAGACCCATCTCCCTTATCTCTATTATGCAAAAAAATCTTCAGACTTGGAGAAGAACCACAAAAATATAGTCTAGGGTTCCTGGTGGAAATCCATGCAGTTGTGAGAGTGGAATAGGAGGGAGAAACTGTGGCCCTGAGCAGTGGTGGGAATACTTGTGAAGGCCACAATCCAGAGACCCAAGTTTATATTACCTGCCTAAGACCAACTTCATTAGAAGATCAGAAACACCTCCCCACCCCAACACCTTGCTAACAAGTGTGGAGTATACATTGCAGTGGAATACGGTTGTCAGAGCTCCAAAAGATAGATTCTCTCTCAAGACAAGTGCAGACAAGGGGAAAAGATGAGCAGGAAGAACCAAGCCAAGAGGGGTTAGATGTTCAGAAAAACGCTCTGGCTAATTAGCCCACAAAATAAAAACAAGGATCACTAAAGAAATCTGAAATTCTTAATGACTGAGGGTAACCATAGAAAGAACGAACTTCAAACATAGTCCAGGCATTACTAGATTAATGCAAAGTCCACGCTAAAGGTCTACCAGAAGGAAAGACATGTTCAACCTTGAGCATAATAAAATATAAATATATATATTTCTCCATATAAATTGTCTTAATTTGAATCTCTTTTAACAGCAAATAATGAGATGTACTAAAAGTGGAGATATGCCAGTAAACATAAAGCAAGCAATCATCAGAACAGGAATCTGGTATAACAGAGATATTGAAAGTATCAGATAATGAAATTAAAATGGAAATAGCCATGATTAATATATAAAAGACTAGTGGAATAGGTAGATTGCATGCATAGTTTTATGATCATAATTTCAGCAGAGAGACAGAAACTATAAAAAAAGACTAAAATGGAGATTGTAGAAATAAAGGAACAAAAAACTCCCAGGAATAATAATGAAGAGGACTTTCCATGGGGTGTGTTAGCAGACTAAGCACAGCCAAGGAAGAACCAGTGAGCTTGAAGCCAGGTCAATCTATTTCTTGAACTGTAATCCAATATCATCTAGCTCATTCTAGCTTTCTCCATGTTTTAATTTCTAACCTCCAGTTCCAGCAGTGAGAAGACTGGCTCCCAATATCCAATATCCATTTTTTTTTTCAGTTCCAATGTGAATGAAAAGTAGTTTAGAATGTCTAAACTATAACCCTGTGGGAATCAACTTTACCACCTAGAACACAGTACTTAGGTAATATTCCTTTTAACCTTATTCTTAGAATATATACTAATCTCCAAATTACTTAGTTAGCAACATTTTATCCCATCCTTCTCAGTTAGGTTATACCATAGTATAGTAATACTTCTAGATTATTTTGTAACAATGTGAATTCCATTCTAATATCCCTTTATCTTATAAATGATTTTTAAAATTTGCAGATATTAAAGTTCAATCTTTTAACGTAACATACTATGAATTTTGACCAATACATAATGTCATGTATCTACCACCACAGCATCATGGAGAACAGTTCTACAACCCCAAAACACGTTTTCACCTCTTCAGTTAGTCCTCCTTCCCAAATTACTGACAACCACTGATCTGTTTAATTTCTTTGTAATTTTACATTTTCCAGGATGTCAGCGTATGTACACTTTCAGTTTACCTTCTTTTCCTTCGATACATGGATGTAAGATTCCCCCACATTTTGGGTATATTGAGAGCTGACATTTTTAATCATTATGTAGTATCCCATTGTTGCTCCACAGTTTGTTTGTTTGTTTGCAATCCATTTATCTATTGAAGGACATATGGGTTGCTTCCAGTTTTGGATGATTGTAAACAAAGCTGCTATTAAAAAGTACGTATAGGTTTCATTGTGGACAGAAAAAAATATGATCTTATAATTCAAATTTTTAATAATTTTTAGTAGAATTATCTATAATGCCTATATATTTTAGTACAATAAATATTACCTTTTGGAGAAATATATGTGATGATTACAGATGAGCTTTTATCAGTGATAGCACTATACCACATGGCAAATGGTAAATCTCACCAAGTATATATTGCAAGTTATGCATTGCTCATAAGCTTTTATTAGAAAGGGAATCCAACTGGCTTGGACTTAATTAAATATGTAGTTTATTTTTGCTAATTGCAAAATTTTATATCCTTCAACAAAGATTTTATATGAATATTTTACATCAAATAGTTGTTTTGTATTTTTATTATTTTCCTAATTTAGATGCAGGTAAACATCAAGAGTTTTAAGTGTATTCCATTATCGTACATAATATCAATTTATATAATTAAACCAATTTGCTCATCAAAAGTGTCTTCTTAACAGATTTTCTTTTAATGCATGAAATGACTCTGACATCACTTTCACATTTGGAAAACCTTCTGCTAATGGAGACATTGCATTAATAAATACTGCTTCACAAATGCTTTCATGCATACATGGAGAAAGCTGAAATTGAAAGTAAGGAAAACTTAAACATAAGAATTTACCTAAATGAAGTCAACTTTCATAGAGTGGTATGTGAATACATCTCCAGCAAATTTTCATGATTAAATCTTAATATTTAGGGAGATTCTTTTGCAAATGACCAGCAATTTTGGAGAAGCTCCTACTGAATGTTCAGCATCTTTGTATCTTCAAGTTTTCATGTTTTGCCATAATGTAAACAACAATCAGGCAAGTTACACAGTGCCATAAGTTTTTGTTCAAAATGCAGATTCATTGTTGATTACTCATTAAACATGAAGTTTCTTGTACTCAGTGCTGCTCTAAAGCTTACTTCAAAATAAAAACTGATAAATATATGACAACTGCCAGTGGTGTTGGGGATTAAATCATGTTCCCTCACAGAAGTATCAACCAAGTTTCAATCCCTGGTCCTGTACCCATGTGTAATAGGATCTTTGAAGATGTAATTAGTTAAGGTGTGACCAAACTGAATGAAAATGGGCCTTAATCTAATATGGCTGAAGCTGTTATAGGCAAAGTAAATTAAACACTGAAAGAGGAAGCCATGAGGAGCAGCCAGAAGATGAGAGTCAATGGAACCCTGAAGAGAGAAGAGAAGATGCCATCATGTGCCTTGCCATGTGACAGAAAAACCAGTGAACCCCTATGATTGCTGGCCAGCCAGAACATACTGACCCTGGCAAAAAGGAACCTTTTAACCTCTGAAATTGTGAGCCAATACATTCTTGTTGTCAAGCCAATCCATTGCACGGTATTTCTTTTAGCTGAGATTCCAAAACAGATGTTCAACATACATATATACAACAAAAGACAAAATGAATAAAATCATGAACCAAGACCGTCATGTGACCAGTGGGTGCCATATTGTCTGATACTTCTCCCACTAGTGCCACCTCCAACTTCCAAGGCTGAAAGAAGTTAGCTCTACCTAGTCACTTCTGTCCTGGTCCAATTGCATCCAAAAAGAATCAGGAGAATAGTGTAAGGTTGTTGTTTATTGTCACTCAGATTTAATCAGATTTTAAAGAAAAATGATAGTCATTATATAGGCATCACACATACTTCTGGACAATGTCAATGCAGAATATGGAAATTAAAAGTGTAGGACTACCAAACCAAGCCTAGCCATTTTAAAACAATAAAATTCTAAGTGAAAAATCCAGGAAATTTTAAACTCCAAGGGTTGCCAGGGCAAATGTGTAAATCCAAACTTGAAAAGAAAACCAGGCTCATGGTCACTGTGGTTTATACATCAGTGTGTGAATGAAAATAGTTTTCCTTTAGGGAGGCAGCAAAGGGCATATGGAGACCAAATTAATGTCATGAAGAAAGGTCTAGGCAATAAGTCACAAGATAAATCAAGTATAACTTTTCTCTGGTTCTTAAGCTTAATATTGAAATAAATAGCTCATTTTTGGGGAATGGATTCATAAAACTGTCATGATGGTCTCGGTAGTTCTCAAATATAGCCTTAGTTCAAAATAACAGCAAAAGATTCCTAGTTCTTGAAGTTTCTCTTTATCATTGTATTTATGCAAAGCATTATAGTCTCAAATCAAATGGATAAAGCATGGTTGTTCTGCTACTCTTGAAAACTAAATTCTTATAAGCTTCTAAGGTTATACTGCAGAAGACCAGTTGTTACCCGGATGTCTTTAAAAAAATGATGAACAGATTGGGAAAATCTGGGCACTAATCAGCAAGCCACGGGCTCGAAGGTATGATGTTTCATTAATTATACGTAAACCTCTCAGTCTAAGAGACACTTGATCAAATTGTTATTTATTATCTTAAACTTCTAACACCCAGCAATGATTAGCATTGAGGTGCTAAGAATGGTAATTAATCATCACTTGATACAGAAGTATTCCAGTAAATAAAAAAGGACCCAAGGTATTGGATGTAATAGAGTACTTATTCGGCATTCATGATGCATATTCAGGATGTGGTACTACAATCACATAGAAAACACTGTATCAATATGGTTAATAGAGTAAATGTTGAATGCATTAATAACAAATGATCAAGTACAAATTTTGAATCTAATGTGAATATTACAATTTCAGTAATTTAATTAGTCTATGATGGAATCTGTCTGCTGGGCAATAACAACTACAAGGTAGTCTGAGATTTCACCTGTATTTACAGTAAACTTACAACCCAGTTAAGGATACAAAATATACACATGTGTGGTGAATCTATCAAATATTTTGTCATTCTCACTGCTTTATATGAAGTGGATAAGCAATATTCACTGAAGGAGCTATGTGGTGATCCTGAGATTTGAGTTACAGTGCTTTACCTAATCTGTAGGCCCTATAGATTTAGAAAAAATAAAGTAGGAGAAGAGATTCAAGTTAATCTACTCTAATTTTCACAGAAATCATTTTTATACAGTCCCCAAGAGGTCATCCATTTCCTTATAAAACATTGCTAGCCTATGAGAAATGCATGTGATTACAATTCAAACCACTATTGTTTTATGTGTTATAATGTTCATATATTTTCTTTCTACTTGGAATTCTAATAGCCCACTATTTGTCCATAAACTATGGGGACAGACCCCCCACATTCATATCCCAACAACACCACACACTGATTTTCTGACCTTGAACACTTTGCTTAACTGTCCTGTGTCTGAGCTATCCAGTTTTTCAAAGAGGAGTTTGATAAATAATGTACATAACACAAAGAGGCTGAGGATTGTTAAATAGTAAAATTCATTGATTGTTATATAATGAATAAATAAATCTTATTGCTCATTGGAATTATTTTCAACTGCCATATAATTTAGATGAAATGTAGCTCATTTTTCATGAGATAAAATTCAAGTTCTTAATGAGTTATTGGTCCCAGCCATTCCCTCAATATGGACTAACTATTTTCAGTCTACATCACTCATTCTTCAAGAGCACTTGTCTTAATATGCCCTATAGGCACATTTTCATAGATACATTATCATTATGCCTTATTCTATGTTTTTGTAATTGTTTTTAATTGAGCTCAGTGTGGAACTCAAGAATAATTTTGCATATATGGGAAATTTTTTCCCATATTTACTCTATTTCTATCCATGGAGGGAAGCATACAATTCTAGCATGTTCCCAAATGCTATAGTTACCTCATACGCAGCTTGTGGACAATTAAAACAACATCAAATTTGAAAGATGTACATGGTATGATTAGGTAGCAAGCATCAGTGAATTATAGAATAAAGGTTAGAGAAGTTTTGAGCAAAGTTTTAAATTACAAAGTCAGGGGTAAATGTGGAGGATTTTTTTTTTTTTTTTTTGAAAATACTTTGAGGCAATAGATTGACAGCCTGAAAGTGAATTCACAAGGCTGAGTTTTGGGAAATAGTGAGAAGAAAATGGACTGATTCTAGATTTAAGAGTATTTGAAAGCAAGGCAGAGGATTTTAATGAAAAGCCTGGGGTTGCCACATTATTTAAAGCAACACCGTATTTCACAACAGAAAAGTGTCATTCTTGAAATATTGATGAGGCAGATAGTTCAAAGCAGGGGGGGAAATGAAGCAAGGGAATAATTCCCATTGCAACAATAAATGGAGTAACATGAAGGAAAGAAGCTAATAATATTGGAGGGGCTAATATCAAACAGAAGACATTATTTAGAAATTTGTTGTTGAATTTTATTGCTTCAAATGTGTCTACTATCTGGATTTTTGGTTTTGAAGTCTGAAGCTCCAAATTTGTTTTGCAAACCACTAAATCATGGTTAAGTTAATTTTGGAGTCTCAATTTAAACATATGTAAAATAAAAATATTAATATTTACCTTTTTGGTTGGTTGTGTGTTTCAAATATGCTGGGCAAAGTTATCAGTGAATTTCAAGAGTATATTGTTGAATACTAAAATATCACCATTTTTGTTTCTTGCACCTAGGAACTAATATTTTTGGAATTCTAAGACATTGGCATAAAGCAGTCACCCCAGAAGAGCAACTAACTTCAACTCTGTCATGCCTGAGGGATCTTTTCATGAGTGTACTGTACGTTCCAACTAAATAATAAAAACAGCCTTGGATTACAGAAGAATATTGCCCATTTGAAGGCACAGTGCTTACTGATCTACAGTTGTGCTCTCCTTTATCAATTGTATATACGATCTATAATTAATGCTCCTCTACACCTGAGGTCCTGATAAGATTAAAATAAATTACACAGAATCCCAGAATTACCATCTTTCCTAGCATACACCTTATTTTATCCATAGGAAAGAATGATGTATTATCACATGTGTATTTGCATTCCTTGATGACTTTACTTAAAGGCCAAATAACATATTAGTGATAATTTAGTAGCAGGTCACTAATCACAGATAAACCATTACCAGAGTAGTCCAAGACATTTGAAAAGGGGCGGTAAACCAGAAAATTCAGAAGTGGCAAAAGGCCCTGGTTTATACAAAGAAATGTGCCTCATATGGCATCAAGGAGTTTCATAGTCTCTGTCCCTTTATCCTTTCCCAATTCATTGAGATAAAGTACAAATAGGGAATTAGAAGATACTGTATACTCACAAAAAATGTATTCAGTTAATTCTAAATATTGAATATATTGACTTAATTCCTGAAGAATATTTTGGATATCCTTTTGCATTTGAGCACAAGCTCATTGCTCAAGATAAATAAGGTGACTTCAAGAAAACTATATATTAATACTAAAAAATCTCTAAGATAGTATGTTATTCAATCAACTAAAATGTATCAAAAACATTCAGTAAGTTATATCTAATAGTAGAAGGCAGTAATAATTAATACATGTGCTCAGGAATTAGATTATATTTATTTGAATATGGGCTTTCCCTTACTGTTTGTCTGACTTTGGGCACATTTCTTAAATCTTCTGAAAATTGGTTGTCTCATCCATAAAACGGAGAGCTAAAATATTACCTCAAGGGAAATTTATGAAGATTAACTGAGATACCCTGTTGTGAAATGATAAATTCAGTACAGTCAACTCACAATTATTAAGAATATGCCAAACATTCTATTTATTGGGTTAGATGAAGTGTAAGGACCAGTTCTGCACACTGTTTATTTTTCTAAATTATGAAGACATGACAAAAATAGAGACATTTAAGTTTTGAAATTGGTAAAATGTAGATTAATCAGAGACTTGAAATTAGAGCAGAAAGAAGTTGTCTCAATCAAAGTAATTCTAGATCTTGAAAAACCTATTAAAAAGAGTGGAATTCAGGAGAATATTATGCAAATTTGCGGAATAGTATTAGTTAAAACTGGTTGGAGGGAATAAAAGAAAAAGTAAAATAAAGATGATTTGAGCATCACTGAACAAGGTAGGTGATCAACTTCTTTCATTTTCTTTGCAGACAAAAAGATTTACTTGATAGGAAAGAAACATCTTTCTAACATTATTTCTGAAGGCTTGTTGACTTGCTGGTTTCTCAGAGTGTAAATGAAAGGATTTAAGAGGGGGGCAACTGAATTATTGAGCACTGCCACGCCTTTATTTTAAGCCACCCTTTCTTGTGCATTAGGCTTAATGTACATGAAGATACAGCTTCCATAAGAAATACAGAGGACAGTCATGTGAGAAGAACAGGTGGAAAATGCTTTTTTCCTTTTCTGTGCAGATGGGATCTTCAAAATTGTCCTTATGATAAGTGTATAGGAGATAATCACTAGCATCAGGGTGGCAAGAAGTGTCATTAAGGCTAAAGTAAAACAGAAAATTTCTATGTGCCTGGTATCTGTGCAAGAGAGCTGAAGTACAAGGCCATAGCCACAAACAAAATGATCAGTTACATTGCCTGTACAGAAATCCAGCTGGAGACCCATGATCATCCCTGGAAAGATTTCCAAAAATGCAAGGAACCAAGAAATAAAGACCAGCTTGGTGCAGACCCTGCTGCTCATGATGGTTGTATAATGCAGGGGTTTGCAGATGGCCACATAGCGGTCATAGGACATGGCTGTTAATAAGAAAAACTCAGCTTCTCCAAATAAAATGTACAGAAATAATTGGATTGCACAAGCTGTATAGGTAATTGTTTTGTCCTTTGTTGCTATACTGACCAGGAATTTAGGAATACAAGTTGTTGTCATTGAAATTTCTAAAAGGGAAAAGTTCCTCAGAAAAAAATGCATGAGTGTTTTAAGGCTGGTATCAAGCAGAGTAAGGGTGATGATTGTCAGGTTTCCTAAGATAATAAAAATATAGGTTATAAATAGGAAAAGATATAGCACTATTTGCCAGTTTTCATCATCTGTCAACCCCAACAGAATGTACAATGTTGGTATGTATAGCTTTTCATGGCTTTATCCACACTTTTGTAAGATCCAGAAAGAAAATAATAAGAGAAGTCACCCCAAACCAGAAGTTTTTAATGGACTATTTTGAAAGTCTTTTTGAAAGGCCATATAAGTCAGTAAAAAAAATTGCTTTAAAATGATATTCATGGGCTAAATTGTGCAATAGACATCTCATGCATCTTCCCTATTTGTTTTCAATTCACATGTTCATTTACTGTATCCTTGAAACTATGATTCTCTGCAGTGATCATACAGTGTTGCATTCTTCTTGAATATCTATGTACCCCAGATTTTCCAAGAGTCTCCTTTTTAAATATTCTGAACAATTGCTTCATAATGTTTGCAGTGGGTAGAAAGAAAACACTGTTGATTTGTAAAAATTGATGTTGTTTATTCCTGGTTCTCAATATTTTCTGTTGCTTTTATCAAACAGCAAGCCTGGGATGGGGGGAACACCTTCACTTAATTCAAATATTGTTATGCAGCAAGTTTAAACATAAAAACAATTTGAAAAAATATTTATAGGTCATTTGTCTTAAGTCAGTGTTGTACTCTATTAAAAGCATGTAATATATCCTATGTTGTAAACAAATTCATTAATAAACCCATTTCTTTTCATGTTCTTATTCTGTAAATTAAAATTACTTTGTAGATGTTAGGTTCAGAGCTGTTCAAGAATCCACACAAATGCAGTGAGTCATGGTTTAAGTAGAGAATTTAAGGTTTATTAGAGGAAGAGAGCAGAAGAAAGCAGGTGGGAGCCATCAGAAAAGAAAGAAAGGAAAAATGGCTCCAGCCCTCTTTCTGAGAGCAGCATTTTTTAAAGGAAAAACCCACGCTGGGTATTGGTGGGGGAAGGTCCTGCTGAGTGTGTTCTGGGCCTCGATTGGGTGAGTGCTTATCAGTTTCTGCTGACTGGTTACTAGGGTTTTAACACACTACTCTTCTTTGATGTGCACTATATTATCTATGTGGAGGAAGCAGGCCTTTTGGCTTTTTTGTGATCATTCATCTTTATGGGCATATCTGATCTTGCCTTGTTTGTCTCCTGGAGTCTAGGTGCCACTGTGACTGGGATTCCTAAAACAGCCTTCAACCCTTAGTTTATGGCACACCTGGTATTTATGAGATAAGCAGCAGGGCCCGTGGATCAGACATTCCTTCTATATGTTAGACTTTTTTTCTGGGGCCTGACAGTAGACCTAATACATATTCCAGTTTTCATTGGTATGCCATGCAGTTAATACATTATTTCTTTAATGAGAAAACAATTTTCAAGTTACTTCCCTAACTTTACGCAATTTCTCTTCTATATTTCCTTTCAATATTTTCCAACTCATGGAAATGATGAGCTCATGGTAATAGATTATCAATTTACTTTGGTCTTTGGTGATTTAAGCAGGTTTGCTAGTTCAAAGAATTATACATATTCATGTCAAAGCAACAGATAAAGCCATGTAAATATTTTAAGAATTAAATTACTGTAAAATATTTATAGATTCAAGCTTTAAGGAAAAATTTTAGGTGTTTTATTTAGGACTCTGCACCACTGTTAGGTAAGTATGAAATTTATTATCTAAATTATATTAAGGATTTAATTGTCACAATTTTGTAATAATTTCCTCCATTTCTAAATTTGAAACATATGGCTAAAATTTTAAGTCACATAGACAAATGATGGACATATCCATTCATTTTATTGTTTAATTGTTTTTTATTAAAAAAGACTCATTAACAGGGTTACTATTAAACATACTGTGAAGTTGGAAGAGTAAAAACTTTACTAATATTTAAACTCCCATTTTACTCAGGAAACTACAAAGAAGAAACAAAAAGCACCTGGTGCAGTCTGACATGCCAAAGATCCCATGCGGTGCTAATTGAGACCCCTGCCTCTAAGGGAAAGGAGGAATTGTGATAAACAAGTCATGCTGGCACAAGCAAGTCTACTATCTTCACCAGGTAGGTCCATTCCTGCACAAACATTCTGCCTGGGTGGGTTTTGCAGATTTACTGTACCCAAGTACCCCCTGCCCCAGACAACCCCCATAGCTCATGTCCTCCTTGCTTCCCCTCCCTATTCCCCCACACTGTTTCTTTGTTCTAAGCAGGTATATAAACTGTTTCCCTACACTTTGCTTTAAGCATTAACTTTCTTTTAGTTCTGTTCCAACATGTGCCACTTAGCTCAATAAATTTATTCTGCAACTTGGTTTTCAGTCTTTTTCAACTTAATGCTCACTTTTTTAAAAAACAGATCATAAAAATTGGGGGAGGTTAAAATACCATTTCTCCTTGGTGTACTTCATAAAAAAAGCTTGGTGATTGCCTTGCTTTTATTTCATGGAAGCCTTTTTGACCTAAATGTATATCAACTGCAGGATCTTTATTTGCAAAATAACATGTAAATATAACCTTCATTTGGAGATTTCAAATCATGCCAGGTTTTCTGCATCCATTTTCCTTCATCCATTGCCAATGATAGTGTGATTGTTCCACCAGAAATCAATTTCCTAAACTCTGAAAGCAATGTCACTTTAATGCAGAAATCGTTTCACATATAGTGAACTAATGTACGCTATAAAAGAATGACACTTTAAAAATCTTATTTACCCCTAAGTCAAATCTGTTTTACCAAGGAGAAATATGTTTTTTCTAATTCAAAACAAAACAAGAAAAAATACAGACTACCTTTTTTCTTTTCCTAGAACTGAGATGATACATATTCAAAGTCTAAGGACAGAGATCTTCGGAGAATAAGTCACAGAATGGTGCTAAGTAAGCATTGTTATTAGTTAGTTTCTTTGTTTTTAAGGGCATAGCCCAGGGAATCAGCAGATTTATATGTTTATTAATACAAAGTGAAAAATAAATAAACACTGATCAAGCACTCTATCCAATGACCAAACAAAAGACAATGATATCTATTTTTAACAATTTATTTTCTCACTCTTTTTTTTCTCTGCAAGTTACTTGTTTAAAAAATTGGGATTATATGCTATTTAAAGTAATGAACCCTGCTGTTTTAGTTCCCATTACCTCATAAGAATTTTCTTGTTCTTATATAAAAATTAAAATCATTGATGATTACATTGTATTCTATTTCCTAATTATTTCCAGCTTTCCTTTCATCAATGTATTTGCAGTGTTTTGTAAAATCAGTGCTATCTAGTAGTTAAAATTATTGGATGTGAAGTGCAACTTCATGCACAGAATTCAAGATCTATCATTCCTAAGCTTGTGACTTTGATCAAGTTTTCAATCTTCCTAGGATTTACTTTCTTATCTTCAAAATAGGTATAAAACAGAACTTCATTTGGTTTACGTGAGCATTAGTCATGCAAAACATTTATCTGTGTGCATAGAACTTAAGAAATGCTTGCAAGTATTGATTCTAATTTTCATAAACAGTATAAAAAGGTTTTACTGTTTCATAAAAAAATAAACATTTTTATGAATGTTTTTCTTCTTTCATTATTCACATATTGAATTAAACCAAATGGCCCTGCATAAATATACTACCTTTTAAGTAAGTACATATGACCTTGCATATGTCAAACTTCTAGGCATTATCTGTAATATATAATAGCATCATATGGTTGTTTTAAGGTTTAAAACATTTAATTAAATGTAAATAACTCAGAACAACTTGTATATATTAACGCACCAATAAAAGTTAACTATTATTTTTGTTATCAGTAGTACTAGTATCTGTTTGTAAATGCTCCCTTCCATTAGAAACTTGCTATTAATTTTTACCATAAATTGTTGTTGAATTTTGTTACATGCTGTTATTGGTTTGTGTTGGAAATCTGCCACTGATGCTCTCCTTAAACTTTTTTCATGTGCAGAATGCCATTTTATATTTTTAAATCACACATGATCCTTGCATTGTTGAGGTAATATTTACTTGGTAATGGTTATTTATGAGAATGTTTATACTTTGCTGATTTTAATTAGGAAATCATTTAATCATTTTGTATGTATATATTCATAAATGCCACTGAGTGCCCTTTAACTATTTGACATAAAAGTTACAATATTTTTTTCAGTGTGTTGGTAATTATTCTATTTTATAAAGATTTTTACAAGACAAAGACTTTGATATTTTTGTTGTGTTGTTCTTTGAAGTTTTGGCAATAAAAACTTTATTTATTAAAATAAAGTAAAACTTAGTTTTGCCCCTAAAATACTCTAGAAATGCTGATATTTTATGTTTAGATATCAACAGATAATTACTAAGTTAACTACATTTAGCTAATTGCTCTGTATTCCTCTGGAAAAGATACATAGAAAAACTAAGTTTAATTTTAATATTTAAACATACTATTAAAATGTTGAAAGTAATATTATTTTATTTCTTTCTTATTTGTCTACATTTATTAAAATATCATTCCTCTATAATTTTTTCCTTCTTGATCTATACTAATGGGCTTTTGGCTACTGTCTTAGTCCTTTCAAAGAAATAGCTCTTGATATTAAATCTTTGTTTTAATTATTGACATTCAATTTTATGTATTGATTTTAAGCTATGTTTTTGTGAAATTTATTCATTAATGGTACCCTAAACTTGTTTTACTCTTGCCTTTAGTAATATATCACTATTTCTAATTCTCTTAATTGTTACTCTAAGTGTAATTAACATAACCATTTTGATGTTTGTTTCAGCCATATTTTAATATATTTCCCGGTTGATGTTCCCTTTGCTTCTGTTATAGAAGAAAAAGCCCTAAATGAAGTTGTATTCTCTTTTTCTGATTTACCTGGAATGATAGGATGGTGTCTATCCATTTATTGGTGCTTCAGAAGGAATGCAATATGTGATCCCTATGTAAACCAATAAATAAATAAAAACAAAAAATACAGGAAGCCAAAACTGATAGACCTGGAAGGAAAAATAGACAAATCCACAAATACTGATGGGCACATCAACCCTCAATTCTCAGCAACTAAAAGAAATACCTGGCAAACTCAGCATGGATATGAAGAGTTTAACAAGGCAATCAATAAATAGGATATTATTTAAATATTTAAGATATTGAACTCAATAACAGAAGAAAACACTTTTGTTCCCAAATTCTCATGAAACTTTCACCATGATAAACTATATTCTTGGAAATGAAACAAAACTGATCAAATGTTAAATAATTGATATCATAACAGACTCTGTACTTTGCCATCAATAACTAGAAATTAAAGCAGAAATATAACCATAAAATCTCTAAGCATCTACCATATAACACTTCTAAATAAGCCATGGGTCAAAGTGGTAATCGCAAAGGAGATAATGTTCACATCTCCACTCAAAGTTTGATCTCCTTTTCAGCCTCTCTAGTAGTTGATTTATGGGGCAATGCTGACCCTCACAGTTGCTGCACCTTGGCCCCAAGTCCCAGGTGCCACACAAACACCCAAAGCTATAGGGACTGACCCCGTCCACAGAAACAGCTCAGAATCTCAAAAATTTAGAAATAACTGTTACAACTCCTGAATAAATGTGACAGCTGTAGGAACTAACAATCTAGGAACCACCACACAAGCCTTCCCATTATAGCCCATGCTCTCAGATTCAATTCTCAGAGTTTACGCACTGGTGTTATTCCGTATTAGTGAGGCTTTATAGTATTTTTCCTTTCAATTCTGGTTTATTTCACTCAACTTACTGTCCTCATGGTCTGTTCTTGCTACGTACCTCCCAACTTCATTCTTTCTTGCTGCTCCCTCATGCAAAAACAATCTTATATTTGTACATGTTGACCACTCTGTTTCACTAAGTTATGCCATCCCAGTCTTTATCTTCTATCTTTCTTTCTGGTGTCATACAGACCCCTAACCTTCCTCTTTCAACTGTATTCACAGTCATCTTTTTTTCATTGAGCTTACAATATTGTGCTACCATCACACTGTATTGAGCTATCCATTTCTCTATCTACACAACCAATCCTCTAGAACATTCTGTACTCCTTCAAAATCAAATATCCAATCTCTACCCTCTTATTACCTCCTGATATGTTCATCTCTACACTCCTCTCCAAAACTCTCTCCTGTCTTTTCCTGTCTGTCTGTAGCACTCCCTTTAGTATTACCTGTGGAGGGGATCTCCTGTTCATGAAGTCTCTCAGTGTCTGTTTATCTGTAAATATTTTAAACTCTCCCTCATTTTTGAAGGACAGTTTTACCAGATATAAGATTCTTGGTTGGTAGTTTTTCTCTTTCAGTATGTTGAATATGTCATACCACTGCATTCTTACGTCCTTGGTTTCTATTGAGAGATCTGTACTTAGTCTTATTGAGCTTCCCTTATATGTGATGGATTGCTTTTCTCTTGCTGCTTTCAGAATTCTCTCTTTGTCTTTGACATTTGCAAATCCGATTAGTAAGTGTCTGGGAGTAGGTCTATTTGGATCAATTCTGTTTGGGGTATGCTGTGCCTCTTGGACCTGTAATTTTATGTCTTTCATAAGAGTTGGGAATTTTTCATTGATTATTCCCTCTATTATTCCTTTTCCCTCTTTTCCCTTCTCTTTCTGGGACACCTACAACATGAATATTCATGTGCTTCATGTTGTCTTTCAATTCCCTAAGACCCTGCTAATATTTTTCAATTCTTTCCTCTATCTGTTCTTTTGTGTGCAGGAATTCAGATGTCCTGTCATCCATCTCACTAATCTTTTCTTCTGCCTAAGTCTGCTGTTGTATGTCTCCTTTGTGTTTTTCATCTCTTCTATTGTGACTTTCATTCCTATAAGTTCTGCCATTTGTTTTTTCAAGCTTATGAATTCTTCCTTATGATCACCCAGTGTCTTCTTTACATCCTTTATCTCTTTTGTCGCATCTTTTCTCACCTCGTTGATTTGATTTATAAGATTTATTTGAACATCAATAACTAGTTGTTTCAATTCCTGAATCTCAGTTGAAATGTTAGTTTCTTTCTTTGACTGGGCCATATCTACCTGTTTCCTGATGTGGCTTGTGATTTTTTGTTGGTATCTTGGCTTCTGACTTTCTTGATTAGTTTATTCTGGAGGTTGTTTCCTCTCTTTTGCCTAAGGGTTTCTTGTTGGTTGACTTTGATCTCTATCTCTTTTTCTCTCCTTGGCCAGTTGTCAGATTGGTTCTGCTCCCCAGTCTTCTCCCCACAATCAGGTGTTCACTGTGGCCTGCCACAGGGATAGGAGGTAGGCACCCCAGCAAGTTCACTGTGTGTGGTGATACATATCTGCTGCTTTCAGTGGTGCTCTATTTTCTACTGGCTATCATGATATGGGTTTGATTTGGGTCCCTGCTTTAATAGTTGGGTCTTTCCTATTTCTCAGCCAAAACAGGGCCAGGCTTCTGTACAGAGTGTATAGACAAGCTTCTATGTTCTTAAGAAAGGGTTGTCCAGCAGACGGCACTGTATGGTAACTTAATTGTCCTCAGAGACTAGTCTGTGTCAGAATTCAGCTGCTGACTGCTGCTTCTTTCCACGATGGGGGAAGGGCTTTTGGACCCAGGGCTGGAAACATATCTCTGTCCTCATTTTCTCAGTCTCTTTGCCCCTCACTGATTAGGGTCTTGAAATGCCCTCCCCTGTTCACTGGGTTTTCAAACGTGAGGGTACTTTTCACTGCCATGAGATTTTAAAATCTGTGTCCCCAGTGAGAGAGTTCCTGTATGTTGCTTCTGTGCCTTTCCTGCACAGAGACAAAGTGAAGGGAAGGGGAGAGGACTGGCTGGTCAGGGATGGAAAATTCCTACCTGATACTTTTTCTCTTTGTTTAATTTGGCATTTATAGGGTATTACTCCAGTCCATGTCCTCCTCCAGAATTTCAAACAATTCAGAATTGTTCCTGTTTTCATTAATCCCTGGAGAGAAGTTTTCAGTAGCTGTTTACATCATCTTGTTATTAACACACTTGTAAACAACCCTTGTGTCATGGCAGAAATTATGAGAAATCAGTAAATATCTTGAGGTAAATGAAAATAAGAACACAATATATCAAAGCTATGGGATGCAGCAAAGGCAGTGCTGAGAGCGAAATTTATTGCTTTAAACACCTGTAATACAAAATTAGAAAGAGCAAAAATCAAGGACCTAACTCCTCACCTGGAGGCACTAAGAGAAAGAAAAGCAAACCCCAAAGCAAACAGAAGGAAAGAAAACACAAAAATTAGAGCAGAAATACATGAAATTGAGAACATGAAAACTGTAGAGAGAATCAACAAAACTAAGAATTGTTTCTTTGAGAAAATCAATAAAATAGATGGAACCTTAGCCAGTCTACAAAAGAAAAAAGAGAGAGAATACAAATATATGAAATCAGAAATGGGAGGGGGAACACAACTACTGACACTGTAGAAATAAAGAGATAATGAGAAGATACTATGAACAACTATATGCTAACAAATTAGACAACTTAGACAAAATGGACAACTTCCTAGAAAAGCATGAACAACCAACACTGACTGAAGAAGGAATAGAAGACCTCAATGAAACAATCCATTTGAGCTTGCTTTCTGTCTCCTTGCCAGTTGTCCTCACACTAAAACTCTTTTCTCAAATTACTGATGTCATGTTATTGGCTTCTGTGCATGTTGGACAGTGAGCCCATTGCTCGGTAACACCATTAGGGAGATGCAAACAAAATTCTAATTAAAAAAAAATCTTCTTAAAAGTATAATGTGGGTAATTAAAAATACAAATACTAAGTTGGTGAGACTGTGGAGAAATTGGAACTTTCACACACTGCTGGAGAATGTAAAGTTGCACATCCATTTTGTAAAACAGTCTGAAAATTCCTCATCACATTAAACACCAAGGTGACATCAGCAAGATGGATGAATAAGTTCCAGATGCATGCCACCTCTAAGAAACACTGGAAAACATTCAGTAACTGTTAGAACCAACTATCTGAGAAATCTGGAAAATAGTCAACAGTATACAGCAATCAAGTGAATGTGGATTCAAGAGAAACAATAAAATACAGTAGGAAAGTTGCATGGACTTTTACTTTCTCTAGTCCTACTCTTTCCCAGGAGGCCACACCATCTGTGGGATGGAAGCCCATGATCTCATTGCAGGGCACTGATATCTGGTTTTAGAGGGAATAAAGCACAACTAATAGGTAGATAAGCCTGTTTCTACTCTGTGAAGTCTCCTTGAAAGATTGACTCACAGCACTAGTATTTTTCACTAACCCAGCAACTTACTTAGAATATAGAAACAGTGTGGAGAAGTGGCATGGAATTGATAAAAAGTGTAACCACCTGAGGTGAAAGACTGCAGTAGACACATATGATAGAGCATCTGTGGCCCAGGAATAAAAAGCTGAGGAGAGAGTATTTTTTTTGTGGAAATTAGGACATTGAGTAGTATTTTTGTATTGTGCAGTAGTTTGAAGTCATTGTGCATGCTCAGAATGACCTCAGAAGAATCTAAGTATTCAACATGGACAGATCTAGAGGTTCAGTATCAGCTGGGCTCACTGTTGAAGGAGATTCTGCCCATAGAGTCAATTACAGACTGGGGGAGATTTGCTTGGTTGGTTGGTTGATAGATGTTGTTGTTGTGTCTGAGTTCCTGATATTCAAGGAAATCTCTGTTGAAATACTAGCTGAATACAAACTAAAGAAACAGTGATGTATTAATCACATATGAAAAGGAATACAGGCTTTGCAAAGATAGTTGGGTAAAATCACCAAACAAATGCACAATAGTCTTAATTTTTTTTTTTTTTTAAATCAGGAATTTCTGGAGAAGGGGAAAAAATCTTATTTCAAGAGTTGACATGTTAAAATATTTAAATATCTTGAATTCAACAAGAAATATTAAAAAGTTGTACAAGGAAACTGGAGGATGGCACTTTCAAAGGAACAAAATATACTTACAAAACCCATCCCCAAGGAAGCTCATACAATGGAATTGCTGTTCAAAAGTGTTAAGTCAACTCCCGTAAATAAGTTCAAGGATCGACAGGATTACATGGGCAAAGAACTAAAGGAAATCAGGATAATTATATATTAAACAAAGGTGAAATTCAATAAAGATTTATACATTTTTAGAGGAACAACAGAGAAATTCTAGAGCTTAAAGTATAACTGAAATTTAAAAAATCACTATAGCAGCCTGATAGCAGATTTGAACAGTCAGAAAAAAAGAATCAGTAACTTGAATATAGGAAAGTTGAAATTATTCAATCTTAGAAGCTGGAAGAAAAAAAAAAAAGATTTCAGAAAACATGATCGGACCATTGAACAACTAAAGTAAAGGCGGAAATGACCAGGATAGTGGTTCCAGTGTACAAGTAGCCAGAGATGAACTTCTACATTTTACAGGGATGACCTGGATGAAAATGTGGAGAAATGGTTGAGATGATGGTGCAAGTTTATTCACATGTGACTGAACCTGGGGCTGGCTGCTATGCACCAGCCAGTGTAGGTGCTGGGGGAGTGACACACTCCTGCATTCTCACCTCCACAGCCAGCTAGGGAGTCTTCACTCTCAGTATCACAGCTGGGAGCTCTAATGAGGGAAGCTGGGAGCCAGCAGACTTGTTTTATCCACACACAGAGACCTTGCTACAGTACCCAACCCTGAGCCAAGCCACTGTGAGTTCCTGGTTTGGGGAGAGACTGTGGGTCTCTCATCTTAGGAGGAGGGGGGAACACAGAGTAAAGCCAATCTGACAATTGGCTGGTGAGAGAGACTATGGATTATTCTGCCTCTATCCTTTGTCCAATGAAGCTGGGTCACTCTCAGCATGCATGGACAGAGAGGTGGGGACAAGGGAAAGAGCTGCACTACAGACTAGGAGCTCTTCCCATACCTCAGAAGAATGAAGGTGCACACCAGCCTGAGTCTTGATGGATGATGAAAAGCCAGGCACTCTCAGGCTGGCTGCAGGTTGGGGAAGTTGAACCTCTCAGTCCAACAGCACAAATTCATTGCATGCAGGAGCCTGGGAATCACCAGACCCACAGTGCCCACAAGTGAATTCTCTGCTGAGGTGCACAGTGCCCCTGGAGTTTTCAGGATGCATGGAGAACTGTGGCATTGACTGGAGTGTTCCCTGGTCAGGTCCATGCCTAGTGGGCTGCCACAGTTGGGGAGAGGCTGACTGATGGGGAAGAAGTGGCCTCAGAGCAACATCTACTGGGAAGACATGGAAAGTATACTCTGGTAAACTGCTTTTCTGTGCAGCCTTTAACAGATTTCCAAATAGGCTTGCATCTCCCGTGAGAGGCCTGACCTTAGTTTGTCCAGGAACTACTAACAAACCAAGTGCCAAAGGAGATCTTCAAATGCAAACCCAAGCCACTAGAGAATTTTGGATGAGCAAAGGAAATCAAGTTTCAAATAATCTTATTAAGATAATCAAATGCCTAGAAAACAATAAGAAATCAAACAACAAATGAATACACGTGAAGATATGGCCAAACCAAATGATTAAATTAAAAAGCTTGAGAAGCCACAGAAATTGGGACAACTAATAAAAGATGTTATACAAATCTCCCAAATAACTTCAGTGGGTTGGCTAAAGACATAAAGTATATCAAGAAAACAATAGAAGAGCAAAAAGAAGAATTTGAAAGAATAAATAGAAAAAATAGCAGATCTGATGGAAATGAAAAATAATGTAGATCAAATTAAAAATATGCTAGATACACACAACAGCAAATTTGAAGAAGCAAAAGAAATAATCAGCTAACTAGAGGACAGTACAAGTGAATTCAAATGCACAAAAGAACAATTAATGAAAACATGAAGAATTTAAATTGGATCTCAGGGAAATGATTGATAACACAAAGCACACAAACATAAAAATCAATGGTGTCCCAGAAGGAGAAGAAAAGAGTAAAGGATTAGGAAGATTACTTGAGGAGATAATTGGGGAAAAGTTCCCAACCCTTATAAAATACATAAATATGCAAATCACAGAAGCCCAATGAACTCCAAATAGAACAAATCCAAAATGGCCCACTCCAAGACACATATTTATCATACTGCCAAATGCTGAAGAGAAGGAGCAAGTACTGAAAGCATCAAAAGTGATTCACCACATAAAGGGAAGCCTCATAAGACACATAAGGACTGACTAGTCAACAGACACCATGGAGGCAAAAAGTGAGTGGCACAATATATTGAAGATTCTGAAAAAGAAAAATTTCCTGCCAAGAATTCTTTAACCAGTTAAGCTATCCTTCAAAAGCAAAGGAGAGTTTTAAATTTTCACAGACAAACAAATGCTGAGAGAATTTTTTAACAAGAGACCTGCCATGCAACAAATACTAAAGGGAGTTCTGCTGGCTGGAAAACAAACAAACAAACAAACAAACACAGAGAGAGAAGTCTGGAGGGAGGCACAGTATTGAAGAGTGTTAGTAAGGATAATTTAAAGAATAAAAAGAGGAAGAGAAAAAAAATAGATCTGTCATATAAAAACCAAATTAGAAGATGGTTGAATCAAGAAATGCCTTTAACATAATAACTCTGTTAATGGATTGAACTCCCCAATTAAAAGATCCAGACTGGCAGAATGGATTAAAATACATGCTCCATCTATCTGCTATTTACAAAAGACTTATCTTAGACCAAGGATACAAATAGGTTGAAGGTGAAAGGATAGAAACAAAGTTATTCCACACAAGTTGTAACCAAAAGAAGTAGGGGTAGCTGTACTAATATCAGACAAAATAGATTTGAAATGAAAAGATGCCATAAGAGACAAGGAAGGACATTATATATTAATAAAATGGACAATTTACCAGGAAGATATAACAATCATAAATGTTTATGTACCCAATCAAGGAGCTCCAAAGAACATGAGGCAAACATTGGCAAAACTGAAGGGAGCAATATATACTTCTACAATAATAGTAGGAGACTTCAATACACTACTCTTTTCTATAGATAGAACAACTAGATAAAGGTAATAGGGAAATAGAGAACCTAAACAATGTGATAAATGAGTTAGACATAACAGCCATATAGAGAGAGTTGAACCCCCAAACACCAGGATATACTTTCTTCTCAAATACCCATGGAATATTCTCTAAGATAGATCATATGCTGGGGCACAAATCAAGTCTTAATAAATTTAAAAGGTCTAAAATTATTCAAATTTCAGACTTCTTAAATATGAAAATGAAGCTGGGAATCAATAACAACCAAAGAACCAGAACTGTCACAAATATATGGAATTTAAACAACAGACTCTTAAACAATCAGTGAGTCAAAGATGAAATTGCAAGAGAAATCCATAAATATCTGGAGACAAATGAAAAGGAGAATTCAACATATCAAAACCTACGGGATGCAATGACGGCAGTGCTGAGAGGAAAATTTGTAGTTCTAAATGTCTACACTAAAAGGGAAGAAAGAGCTAAAAGCAAAAACCTAACTGAAAAACTGAATAAACCAGAGAAATAACAGCAAATCCTAAAGCAAGGAGAAGAAAAGAAATTACAAATATTAAAGCAGAGATAAATGAATAGGAAAAAAAAAAATAGAATCAATAAAACCAAAAGCTGATTATTTGAAAAGATAACAAGATTGACAAACCCTTAACTAGACTGACAAAGTCAAAAAGAGAGACAATGCAAATAAATAAAACCACAAATGAGAAGTGGGTCATTACCGTGGACCCTGAAGACATAAAAAAAAATCATAAGAAGGCACTATGAACAATTGTACATCAACACACTAGACAACTTGGATGAAATGGACAACCTAGAAACACATGAACAACCTACACTGACTAGAGAAGAAATATAAGACCTCACAAATTAATCACAAGTAAAGAGTTTCAATCAGTCATCAAAAATCTTTCACAAAGAAAAGCCCAGGTTCAGATGGCTTCACAGTGGAATTTTACCAAGCATTCCAAAAAAACTAACACCATTCCTGCTCAAACTCTTCCAAAATAAATGGAGAAAAAGGAACAATACCTAATTCATTCTATGAAGCTAACATCCCTCTAATCCCAAAACCTGATAAAGATATTACAAGAAGCGAAAACTACTGGCCAATCTCCCAAATGGATATAGTTGCAAATATTCTCAACCAAATACTTGCAAATCCAATCCAATTCAATGGCACATTAAAAGTATTATACAACATGACCAAGTGGGGTTTTGTTCCAGGCATGCAGGGGTGGTTCAACACAAGAAAATCAATTAATGTAATATAAGACATTAACAAATTGAAAGGGAAAAATCACATTATCATCTCAATTGATGCTGGAAAGGCATCCAAAAAAATTCAGCATCCTTTTCTGATAAAAACACTTCTAAAGGTAGAAATCAAGGGAAACTTCCTCAATATGTTAAAGGGCATATACAAAAATCTAATGGCCAACATCGTATTCCTTGGTGAGAGACTGCAAGCCTTCCCCCTAAGATTGGGAATCAGTGAAGGATGCCAATTGGCACCACTGTTAATTAACATTGTGCTAGAAGTTTTAGCTAGAGGAATTAGGCAAGATAAAGAAATAAAAGGCAATCAAATCATAAAGAAAGAAGTAAAACAAGAAGTTGCAAATGTCATGATCCTATATTTGGGAAATCCTGAGAATTCTATGACAAAGATACTTGAGCTAATAAAGAAATTCAGCAAAATGGCAGGATACAAACCTACTGCACAAAAGTCAGTAATGCTTCTTTACACTAGTAATGACCTAACCTAGGAGGCAATTTAGAAAAAAAAAAAATCCTTGAACAATAGCAGCTAAGGAAATCAAGTATCTAGGAATAAACTTAACCAAGGATATAAAGGACCTGTACACTGAAAACTACAAAACATTGCTAAAAGAAATCAAAGAAGACCTAAATAAATGGAAAGACATTCTGTGCTTATGGAAAGGTAGGCTAAATGTTGTTACGATGTCAGTTCTGCTCAAACTGATCTACAGAATCAACATAATACTAATCAAACTTACAACTTATTTTGTAGATTTGGAAAAGCTAGTTACCAAATTTGTTTGAAATGTAAAGGAGACTCAAATAGCCAAAATGTCCTAAAAAAAAAGAACAAAGTGGGTGTTAATTAACATTGTGCTAGAAGTTTTAGCTTCCTGACTTTAAAGTTCTTTTTGAAGCCACAATGGTAAAAACAGCATGATATTGGCACAAAGATAGGCATACTGATCAATGGAATGAATGGAATGTTCAGGAATAGACCATCAGAACTATAGTCAATTGATTTTTCATAAGGCTGCTAAATGCTCTCAACTGGGACAGAATAGTCTCTTCAGATGAATGGGGCTGGGAGAGCTGGATATTCATATCCAAAGGAACAAAAGAGGACACCTACTTTACACCCTATAGAAAAATTAACTCAAAGCGGATCAAAGACCTAAATATAAGAGCTGGTATCATAAAACTCATAGAAGATAATAAAGGGAAACATATTCAAGACCTAGTAATAGGAAGTAGCTTCTTAGACCTTACACCCAAAGCACAAGCAATGAAATATTAAATAGGTAAATGGGAACTTCTCAAGATTGAACACTTCTGTGCTTCAAAGGACTTTGTCAAAAAGGTGAAGAGGCAGCCAACTCAATGGGAGAGAATATTTAAAACCATATATCTGATAAGAGTTTGATATCCAGTATATATAAAGAAATCATGCAACTCAACATCAAAAGTACAAACGACCCAACTATAAAATGGGCAAAATACATGGATTGGCATTTTTCCAAAGAGGAAATACAAGTGGCTAAAAAATACATGAAAATATGCTCATCTAAATTAGCTTTTAGGGAAATTAAAATCAAAACCACAATGAGATATCATCTCACACTTATATGAAGGGCCGCTATTAAACAAACAGGAAACTACAAATGTTGGAGAAGATGTGGAGAAATAGGAACACTTATTCACTGTGGGTGGGAGTGCAAAATAATACAGCCACTATGGAAGACAGTTTGGCAGTTCCTCAGAAAACTAAACATCTAGTTGTCCTATGGTCTGGCAATTCTGTTACTGAGTATATACCCAGAAAATCTGAAAGCAGTGCCATGAACACACATTTGCACACCAATGCTCATTGTGGCATTATTCACAATTGTCAAAAGATGGAAACAGTCCAAATGTCTATCAACATGTGAGTGGATAAACCTAATGTAGTATATACATATGATGGAATGTTATACAGCATAAGGAATGAAGTCCTGAAGCATATGACAACATGGATGAACCTTGAGGACATAATGCTGAGTGAAATAAGCCAGACACAAAAGGACAGATATTATATGATTTCACTAATATGAACTACCTAGAAAATGTAAACTCAGAGCCTTAAAATGTAGAATATAAGAGATTTAGAGATAGATGGAAGCTTGAGAAGGAGGAACGGTTACCTAATATGTGCAGAATTGTTAACAAGGTTGAACTAAAATGCTTGGGAATAGATAGAGGGGATGGTAATTTGTTACTGGGATTATAGGTAATAGTGACATATTGAAAGTGAATTTGATTGAAAGGGTTGTTTTAAAGTAATGTATCTCACCAATTAGCACTAAAAATATAAATAAGTTCATCTATGAACTACTAAAGATGTATGATCCTTGTATAAAGATTTAATAGAGTGGAATATGGGGAAAACTACCTATTGTATGCTATGGATTATATTTAACAGTAATACCATGTTAGTACTGCACCAAAACTAGGGATAAATAATCGGTAGGGGTTATAAAGCATAGGGGGTATTATGGGTTTTCTTTTGTGTGTGTGATTGTATATCTGTTACTTTTCTCTCTGGAGCAATGAAAATTGTCTGAAAATTGTCTAAAAATTATCTAAAATTGAGATTGATGATTGCACAACTAATGTTAAGATAATGTGAGATACTGATTATATACTTAGATAGAATATATGATATGTGAACATATCTCAATAAAATCTGCAGATTCAAAATAACTAAGCAGAAAGATAGAAGGGATAGAGAATATGGGGAAAGAGAAGTATACTATTCAATTTGGTAGGGAAGTAGAATGGTGTAGTCCCTCTAGAGGGCAGTGTGCTGAATCCAAAGGAGGCTAAATATAGGGTCACCATATGATAATGCAATCACATTACTAGGAATATACTTAGAAGAACTGAAAACAGGGACATGAATAGACATTTGTACACTGAAGTTGATGGTGGCATTATTCATGATTGTCAATGGATGGAGATGGCTGTAGGATCCATCAACTGATGAGCAGAAGAGTGAACTGTGGTATATATATATGATGGAATATTGTGTGGCTACAGAAATGAATGCAGTTGTGAGGTATGCAAGGAGGTGAATGAACCTTGAGGACATTATATTGACTGAAATAAACCAGAAACAAAAGGACAAATATTGTATGGTCTCATTTATAAAATGCTGATAGAAAATTATAGCCTAGACTGTAAGCTCTCACAGCAATCACATTTATTCCTGAGCTTTAACTGTTATTTCTAAATTCTGAGATACAGTGCTCTCTGTTTATAACCATGTGTGACACATAAGATTTGAAGTTAGAGTTCTGCAGCTCTGAAAGTCAGCAATACTCCATATGGTATCTGTGAAAGAAGCTGAAAAAGAGATTGGACTTCAATTAGAGTTATGAATGAAACTGATCTGTTAGGACTAAGGTAAATTAGAATATAATCTAAAGGATGATACTGTCTGTATTTTAAAACTTCAACTTCTGTGTGAAATGAATGGAAGAGATAACACACTAACTTAACCTAAACATCACAATTACATCACAATTGCATTACAATTACATTACAATTACATGGAGCCTACAGTAGGAAATAAAATCTTGTTATTCTGTACAGGATGTTGTAATACTCTGACACATTCCAGAGTATTTGGGGTAGAAAATAAAAATAGTATTTACAAAGTCCCTTTAGTCACCAGAGAAAAAAATACGGAACTATGAAACTTACCCACCTGGGAAATTCCTGATATTCTCTCAAGCATTAGGAACTCCCAATTTTAATAAGCCAAGCCCTCAGTCTTGAGGCTTGCCCTTATGAAATTTGATTTTGTAATGGCAAAGCTAAGCCTACTTATAATTATACCTAAGACCTGCCCCTAGAGATCCCCTTTTGTTGCTCAGATTGGCCTCTGTCTCTCTAAGCCAAACCCTGCAAATAAACTCACTACCCTCCCCACTGCATGGGACATGACTTCCAGGGGTATAAGTCTCCCTGGCAATGTGGGACATGACTCCCAGGGATGAGCCTCACTCTGGCATTGTGGGATTGAGAATGCCTTCTTGACCAAAGGGGGAAGAGGAATGAATCAAAAAAAGTTTCAGTGACTAAGAGATTTCAAATAGAGTTGAGAGGTCATTCTGGAGGTTACTCTTAAGAAAGCTATGCCACGGTATGCTATGTCCCAACCAACAAAATTCCTAAAAACCCTAAAGAAGGCTCTAGGTTCTACCTAAGATTCTATAAAAGTTTTATTTATTAAGTTTATGTTTCAGAAACTTAAAACCTCCAAATTTTTCCCATGCTAGATAAGCCCTGAAACCCAGAGGTACCAATCTCTCCAATAACATCAACCAGGTGCATTCCTCTATCCTATAATGTTGACATACCTTTCAGCATGAAGAAATCATAATAGTCATTGCATAAATATTCCTGAAGATTGAGAGAATGATCTGAGATGGAGGAGTTGTAACAGAGAAGTTAGGACATAAGAAATGATTATGACTACTGAATCATTATATAGATATTTATTTTTAGTTTCTAGTGTATTAGGACAGCCAGAAGGAAATACCTGAAACTATTGAACAGTAAACTAGTAGCCTTGATATTTGATAATGATTGTATAACTATACAGCTTATAGCTTATAGACAGAAAAACCAATGAACCCCTATGATTGCTGGCCAGTCAGAACATACTGACACTGGCAAGAATGACCTTTGAGCTTCTGAAACTGGGAGCGAACCAAAAAATTTTTGTTAAGCTGATCCATTTTATGGTATTTCTTTTAGCTGAGAATCCAAAGCAGATGTTCAACATACATATATATACAATAAAAGGCAAACTGAATAAAATCATATACTAAGACCATCATGTGACCAGTGGGTGCCATACTGTCTGATACTTCTCCCAGTAGTGCCACCCCCAACTTCCAAGGCTGAAAAAAGTTAGCTCTACCTAACCACTTCTGTGGTGGTTCAATTGTATCTGAAAATAATCAGGAGAATACTGTAAGGCTGTTTGTATTAGTTATGGTTCTTCAGTGAAACAGAATCAACAAGAGGTATCTATAAATGTAAGATTTATAAAAGTGTCTCATGCAACTGTGGACATGTATGAGTCTAAATTCTGTAGGGCAGGCAGCAAATTGGCAAATCCAATGAACATGTTTGATGAACTCCTCAGGAAACAAACTGGCAATTTTGATGATCTCGGGAAACACTTTGCAGGTCAGCCAAAGAAGAAGTGAAGGTCCTCTATCTGTCTGGCTTAAAAGTCTTCAACTTATTGGATTAAATCCAGCTGACTACATTCTCTCATTGTGGAAGACACACCCTTTGTTGAGTCATCAGTCACGGCTGCAGCCAACTGACTGATGATTTAACAAACCAGCCTGTTGGTTTATTAACCAGCCACAAATGTTCTTGCAGCAATGGTTAGGCCATTGTTTGCTTGACCAGACACCTGGGTACCATCACCTGGTCAAACTGACACAGGAACCTAACCATCACACTGTTGTTTATTGTCACTCAGATTTAACCAGGTTTTTAAAGGAAAATGATAGCCATTATATAGGCATCACACTTACTTTTGGACAATGTCAATGCAGAATCTGGAAATTAAAAGTGTAGGACTACCAAACCAAGCCCTAGTCATTTTAAAACAATAAAATTTTAAGTGAAAAATCCAGGAAATTTGAAACTCCAAGGGTTGCCAGGGCAAAATTTGTAAATCCAAACTTGAAAAGAAAACCAGGCTCATGGTCACCCTGGTTTATACATCAATGTGTGAATGAAAAGGATAGTTTTCCTTTAGGGAGGCAGTAAAGGGCATATGGAGACCAAATTAATGTCATGAAGAAAGGTCTAGGAAATAAGTCACAAGATAAACCAAGTATAACTTTTCTCTGGTTTTTAAGCTTAATATTGAAATAAATAAGTCACTGGTGGGGAACGGATTCCTAAAACTCTCATGACTGTCTTGGTAATTCTTAAATACAGCCTTGGTTCAAAACAACAGCAAAGGGTTCCTAGTTCTTGAAGTTTCTCTTTATTGTTGTATTTATGCAAAGCATTATAGACTCAAATCAAATGGATGAGGCCTGGTTGCACTATCGCTACTTTTGAAAATTAAATTTGTAATAATCTTCTTAGTTTATACTGTATATGACAAAATTTGACCTCTGTTACCCAGATGTCTTTAAGAAATAATGTACAGACTGGGGAAAGGAGCTGTGCTGAAAGGAGTGATATTTTATAAATTATTCATAAACCCTCAGTCTAAGAAACTCTTAATCAAATTTTCCTTTATTTGCCATAAAGTGCTAACACGTAAGAGTAATTAGGAGTGAGGTGCTCAGAATCATAGTTATTCAACACTTGGTATTGAAGTATTCCAGTTAATAAAAAAGGACCCAGTGCACTGGCTGTATTAGAATGCTTATTTGGCATTCATGATGCACATTCAGGGTGTGGTACTTCAACCACATAGAAAACACTGAGTTGATATGGTTAGCAGAGTCAATGTTGAAGGCATTAATAACAAATGAGCAAGTACAAATTTCTAATCAAATGTGATTATTACAATTTCAGTAATTTCATTTGTCTATCATGGAATACTGTTTAAATTCTGTGCACTGGGCAATAACAACTGCAGAGTAGTCTGAGATTTCACCTGTCTTTACAGTAAACTTACAAACAAGTTAAAGACACAAAATATGCACGTGTGGTTAATCTTATCAATTCTGTTGTCATTTAGACTGCTCTATACAAAATGTATAAGCAATATTCATTGAAGGAGCTAGGTGTTGATCGTGAGATTTGAGTTACAATGCTTTACCTAATCTGTAGGCCCTATAGATTTAGAAAAAAATAAATTAAAGCAGAAAAAGATATTAGAGCTAATTTACTTCAATTTTCACAGTGCTATGTAGAATCCCAAAGAGATTGCTATCCATTTCCTTCCTAAACATTGCCAGCCAATGAGAAATGAGTGTGGCTACTTGACAATTCAAACTACTACAGCTTTATGAGTTCTAATTGCCATGTTTTTCTTTTCACTGGGAGTTCTAATATTCTAGTATTTGTCCATAGACTATGGAGGCAGAGTCCCCACATTCATATCCAGACAAGACACTCTCTTATTCTCTGACCTTGCACACATTATTTAAATGCCGTGTCTGAGCTATCCAGTTTTTCAAAGAGGAGCTTGATAAATAATGTTACATAACAGAAAGAGGAAGAGGATTTTTTTAAATAGTAAAATTCATTGATTGTTATATAATGAATAAATAAATCTTATTGATCACTGGAAGTATTTTCACCTTTGATAATTATGCAAATGAACAGTAACTCAATTTTCATGAGATAAAATCAAGTTCTTAAAGAGTTATTGTTCCCAGCCCTTCCCTCAATATGGACTTACTATTTTCAAGCTACAACACTCTCTTCAAGAGCACTCCTTTTAATATGCCCTATAGGCACATTTTCATAGATACATTATCATTATGCCTTATCCTATTTTTTGTAATTATTTTTAATTCTTGAGCTCAGTATGAAACCCAAGAACACTTTATCATATATGAGAAAATTTTTCCCATATTTACTCTATTTCTATCCATGCAGTGAAAGTTGGTAGTGCCAGTAAGTAGCCCAAATGCTATAGCCACCTCATATGTAGCTTGTAGACAATTAAAATGACACAGAATTTGAAAGATAGCCACACTATAATTAAGCAGCAATCAGCAGAGTCATAGATTAAAGATTAGATAACATTTTGAGCAAAGTTTTAAATTTGGAAATATTTTGAGGCAATAGACAAGTTAGCCTAAAAGCTGGGTCCTCAAGGCTGAGTTATGGGAAATAGTGAGAAGAAAATGGACTGATTCTAGATTTAAGTGTATTTGAAAGCAAGGCAGAGGATTTTAATGAAAAGTCTGAGGTAACCACATTATTTAAAGCAACATAGTATTTCACAACAGAAAAGGGTCATTCCTGAAATATTAATGAGGAAGATGGTTCTAAGAAGGGGGAAAATGTAGCAGAAGAATAATTCCATTTGCAACAAAACTATAGTAATATGAAGGGAAGAAGATATATAGGAGGGATTAATATCAAATAAAAGATATTATTTAGAAATTTGTTGTAGAATTTTACCACTTCAAATGTGTCTACTATCTGTATTCATGGCTTTTAAAATCTGAAGTTCCAAATTTGTTCTGCAAACCATGAAATCATGGGTAAGTTAATTTTGGAGTTTCAGTTTAAACATGTATAAAATAAAAATACTAATATTTACCTTTTTTGTTAGTTGTGAGTTTCAAATCTGTGGGGCTAAGTTATTAATGAATTCCAAGTATATATTGTTGAATTCTAAAAAATCTCTCTTTTTTTTTTTTCTCTTGTACTTAGGAACTAACATTTCTGTAAATCTAAGACATTGGCATAAAGCAGTCACCTCAGAAGAGCAACTAACTTCAACTCTGTCATGCCTAAGTGAGATCTTTTTAGGAGTGTACTTCAGGTTCCAACTAAAAAATAAAAATACTCTGGATTACAAAAGAATATTGCCCATTTGAAGGCAAAGTGCTTACTGATCTGCAGTTATGCACTCCTTTACCAATTGCATGTACAATATATAATTGATGCTCCTCAACACTTTAGGACCTTATAAGTTTGAAATAAATTACACACTATCCCAGAGCTATTATCATCTTTTCATTCAAAATAAATTACACATAATCCAAGACCTATTATCATCTTTCCTAGCACACACCTTATTTTATCTGTATGTATGAAAGAATGATGTCTTATCCCAGCTAGGTATCTTTGTTCCTTGATGGCTTCACTTAAAGGTCAAATAACTTATTAGTGAAATATTTTAATAGCAGGGCACTAATTACAGATAAACCATTACCAGAGTAGTCCAAGACATTTGAAATGAGGCAGTAAACCAGAAAATTCAGAAGCAGCAAAAGGCCCTGGTTTACACTGATACATGCCATGAAAGGCATCAAGGAGGTTCATAGTCTTTGTCCCTTTCTCATTTCCCAAGTCAATGAGACAAAGCACAAAAAGGAATTTGTAAGATATGTAGGCTCACAAAAAATATCTTCACTGAATTCCAAATATTGAATATATTGACTTAATTCCTGAAGAACATTTTGGATATCCTTTTGCATTTGAGCACAAGCTCATTGCTCAAGATAAATAAAATGACTTCAAGAAAAGCAACTACATATTGATATTGAAAAATCTCTAAGATAGTATGTTACAGAATAAATGTAAATGTATCAAAAAAAAAGTCACTAAGCTTCATCTAATAGCAGAAGGCAGCAATAATTAATACATGTGCTCTGGAATCAGATTATATTTATTTGAATACAGGCTTTCCCTTTTTGTTTGTCTGACTTTGGACAAAATTCATAATTCTACTGTACATTGATAGTCTCATCCATAAAATGGAGAAGCAAACAGTATCTACCTTATAGGAAATTTATGAAGATTAAATGACATACTGTATTGTGAAATGGTAAATTCAGTATAGTCAGCTCACAATTATTAAGAATATCCCAAACGTTCTGTTTACTGGGATTAAGTGAAGTATGAAGACCAATTCTCCATGCTAAAATTTATTTTTCTAAATTAGAAAAACATGAAAAAAAATAGAGACATTTAAGTTTCATTTTGGCAGGTATAAAAGGTAGATTAATCAGAAAGTTGAAAAAATGATCCCACAAAAGTTATCTCAATAAAGGAATTCTAAATCTAGAAGAACCTATTGAATAGAATGGAATTCAGGAGCATGTAATGTAAAAAAGGTTTATAGCATTAGTCACACCTGGGTGGAGGGAACAAAATAGGAGGTAAAATTAAGATGATTCTGGCATCACCAATCAAAGTAGGTGTTCAATTTTTTTGCAGACAAAAGGATTTACTTGATAGGAAAGAAAAGATCTTTCTTATATTGTCTCTGAAGGCTTGTTTGACTTGCTGGTTTCTCAGAGTGTAAATGAAAGGATTTAAGAGGGGGGCAACTGAATTATTGAGCACTGCCACACCTTTATTTAAAGCCACCCTTTCTTGTGCATTAGGCTTAATGTACATGAAGATACAGCTTCCATACGAAATGCAGAGGACAATCATGTGAGAAGAACAGGTAGAAAATGCCTTTTTCCTTTTCTGTGCAGATGGAATCTTCAAAATCGTCCTTATGATAAGTGTATAGGAGATAATCACTAGCATCAGGGTGACAAGAAGTGTCACTATGGCTAATGTAAAAGAGAAGAGTTCTATGTGCCTGGTGTCTGTGCAGGAGAGCTGAAGGACAGGGCCATAGTCACATACAAAATGATCAATGATATTGTCACCACAGAACTCCAGCTGGAGACCCATGATCAGCCCTGGAAAGACTTCCAGAAATGCAGCCACCCAAGAAGTAAAGACCAGCTTGGTGCAGACCTTGCTGCTCATGATGGTTGTATAATGCAGGGGTTTGCAGATGGCCACATAGCGGTCATAGGACATGGCTGCTAATAAGAAGAACTCTGCTGCTCCAAAAAAAATGTACAGAAATAATTGGACTGCGCAAGCATTATAGCTAATTGTTTTGTCCTTTGTTGCTAGGCTGACCAGGAATTTAGGAATACAAGTTGATGTCATTGAAATTTCTAATAGGGAAAAGTTCCTCAGAAAAAAATACATGGGTGTTTTAAGGTGGTAATCTAGGAGAGTGAGGGTGATGATTGTCAGGTTTCCTAAGACACTAAAAATATAGGTTATAAACAGAAAAAAAAATAACACAATTTGCCAGTCTGAATTATTTGTCAACCCCAGCAAAATGAATACTGTTGGCTTTGTAGAGTTTTTCATGGCTGTATCCATACTTCTGTATGATCTAGAAAGAAAATAAAAAGAAAAGTTACCCCAAGCCAGAAGTTTTTAACGGATTATTTTGGAAGCATCCTTGGAAGGCCAAAAGTGTCAGTAAGTATGCTTTAAAAATAATATACACTGATGAAACAGTGCAATAGTTATGTCATTTTGCATCTTACCTTTTTGTTTTCAATCCACGTTCATATACTATATTCTTGCAACTATAATTCTCTGTAGTTATCATACAGAAAATTGCCTTCTTCTTGGATATCTATGTGTCTCGATTTTCCAGGAATCTTATTTTCAAATACTCTGAACGGTTGCCTCACAGTATGTGCATTTGGTGAAAGAAAACCAATGCTGATTCAGAAAAATGTGATATTGTTTGTTCCTGGTTCTCAATATTCTCTGGTTGCTTTTATAAAACAGCAAGCCTGGGCCAGGGGACACCTTCACTTAATTCAGATACAGTTGTGCAGGAGGTTTCAGCATGAAAACAATTTGAGAACACATTTATAGGTTGCATACCATTTGTTTTATGCCAACATTTAACACTATTTAGAACATAAAATATATTCTATGTTGCAAACAAAATTATTAATAAACCCATTTCTTTTCATATTCTTATTCTGTAAATTAAAATTACCTTTTAGAGCTAATACATATTCAAGCTTTCATTGGCACTCAGTGCAGTTAATACATTATTTTTCAAGTGGAAAAATCACTTTCAAGTGTCTTCCTTAGATTTTATGCAATTGCTCTTCTATATTTCATTTTAAAATTTTCCAGCTCATGGAAAATTATGAGCACATGGTGAAAGATTCTCATTTACTTTGGTCTTTGATTTAAGCAGATTTGCTAGTTTGAAGAATTATACATATTCACATCAAAGCAACAGATAAGTCTGTGTAAATATTCTAAGAATTAAATTAATGTGAAAATATTTATAGATTCAATCTTCAAGGAAAAATGTTAGGTGTTTCATTTAGGGCTTTGTTCCACTATTATGCAAACATGAAATTCATTACCAAAATTTATATCCAGGATTTAATTACCACAATTATATAATAATTTCCTGTTTCTGAATTTGAAAAATATAGCTAAAATTTTATGTCACATAGACAAATGATGGACCTATCCATTATTTTTATTTTTTAATTGTTTTTGATTAAAAAAGACACACTCAATAGGGTGAATGTTAAACACACTCACTTATTTTTAAAAGCACATTATAAAAATGTGTTGAAGTTTTAGATAACATTTCTCCTTGGTGTGCTTCATAATAAAAGTTCAGTGATTGCTTTGCTTTTTTAATTATGGTTGCCTCTTTGACCTAAACTTATTTCAATTGCAACTTTTTATTTGAATAGTAACTTACAAAATATCCTTGGCTTGGAGATTTCAGATCATGCTTGGTTTTCTGCATCCATTTTCCTTCATCCATTGCCAATGATAGTGTGATTCTTCCACCAGAAATAGATATTCATAAACTCTAAAGGCAATGTCACTTGAATATAGAAATCTCTTTTTTCACACACAGTGAACTAATGTATGCTATTACTAAAAGGAAAATTTAAAAATCATAATTAACCCTAAATCAAATCAGTCTCACCAAAGAGAAATATGTTTTTTCTAATAATACAAAAAAAAAAAATGCAGACTTTATTTTTTTCTTTTCCTAGGGCTGGGATGATATATATTCAGAGCATAAGGGCAGAGATCTTTGGGGAATAAATCAGAGCATGGTGTTAATTAAGCATCATTATTAGTCATTTTTTTTTCTTTTAAAGGGCATAGCCTGGGGAATTAGCAGATGTATATGTTTGTTATTACAAAGTGAAAAATGAATAAACACTGATCAAGCACTCTATCCAATGACCAAACAAAAGACAATGATAACTAGTTTTTAACAATTTTTCTCACTTTTTTTCTCCGCAAGTTACTTGTTTTAAAAATTGGGATTATATGCTATTTAAAGTAATGGACCCTGCTGTTTTATTTCAAATTGCATCATAAGAATTTTCTTGATCTTATATAAACATTAAAATAATTGATGATTACATTGTATTCCATTTCCTAATTATTTCCAGCTTTCCTTTCAGCTAGGCATTTGGAGTGTTTTGTAAAATCAATGCCATGTAGTAGTTAAGGATTATTAGATAAGAAGTGCACCTTCTTGCACAGAATCCAAGCTCAATCATTTTGTAGCTGTTGGACCTTGGTTAAGTTGTTAATCTTCCTCGGATTTACTCTCTTATCTTCCAAATAAGAATAAAACAATGCTTCATTTGGTTCTGTGAGCATTAAATAAGTCATGCAAAATATTTGCAACTATTGATTCTAATTGTTATAAACAGTATAAAGATGTTTTATTGTTTTATAAACAAGATAAATATTTTTTGAATGTTTTTTCTGCATTCATTACTCACATAATGAATTAAACCAAACGGTATTGCATATGTTAGCTTTTAAATATCTACATATGATATTGCATATGTTGAACTTTTTGCTATTGTCTCTAATCTATAATAGCTTCAAATGGTTGTTCTGAGGTTTAAAACATTTAATTAAATGTAAAGAACTTAGAAGAATGACTTCTACATATTAAAGCACCAATAAAAGTTAACTATTATTTTTAATGCTTGTAGTAATAGTACCTCCATAAATGCTCCCTTCTATTACAAACTTGTTATTCATTTAAACGTGAATTGCTGTTGAATTTCATTACATGCAGTTATTGATATGTATTGGAATTCTCCCACAGATGCTCTCCTTAAAACTTTTAACATGCAGATTGCCATTTCATATCTTTAAAGGCATACACCATCCTTGCATTGTTGAGGCAAATATTACTTTGGAATGGTTAGCTCTGACAGTGCTGATACTTTGCTGATTTTAATTAGGAAATCATTTAATCTTTTTGTATGTATATATACAGAAATACAACTGAGTGTCCTTGCCCTGTTTGACAGAAAAGATACAATATATTTATTAACTGAGATGGTAATTTTTCTATTTTATAAAACTTTTTACAAGATAAAGACTTTGATATTGTTGTTGTGTTGTTCTTTGAAGTTTTAGCAAAATTGCCCCTAAAATAATCTAGACATGGTGATATTTTGTGTTTAGATTTATACCTACATAATTACTAAGTTAACTATATTTATTCTATGAACTCTGTGTTCCTTTAGAAAAGATACACTCTTATAGGAATACTAAATTTAATTTGAACTTTTAAAATTCTAGCAAAATGTTGTTTACAGTAATATTCTGCTATTTTAATTCTTATTTAATTATTTGTCAAAATTTATGAAAATGTCATTCCTTTATAATTTTCTTCCTTCATGATCAATACTGACAGGCTTTTGACTATTGTCTCATCCCTTTGAAAGAAAAAGCTCTTGTTCATATTAAATCTCTCTGTTTTAATTATAGACATTTGATTTTATGTATTGACTTTAAGCTATGTTTGATGTAAATTTGATTCATTAATGATATATTAAGCTTATTTTACCACCTTTTGCCTTTAGCGATATGTCACTATTCCTAATTCTCTTAATTGTTACTCTAAGTGTCATTAACATAAGTGTTTTTGTTTGCTTCAGCCATATTTTAATGTATTTCCTTGTTCATATGTTAGCTTTGTTTCTGTTATTAGAAGAAAAATCCCTAAATGAAGGCACATTCTCTTTTGCTGAAATCTGGAATGGCTAGAATAGTGCCTATCCATTAGAAGGTCCTTTGAAAGGAACTTTTAAATGACCCCTATATAAACCAATGAATAAATAAATGAATAAAAACAAAATAGGAAAGAATGTGAGGTCCAAACTATAGCCAAATTGGAATATTTCCTTTTAATATACAATCAATGGAGTGGAAAAAAGCAGAATCCTTTTCATTTTCCCTTGAATGGCACAGCACTCTGAAATTAGGCATAAAGGATATGTGCTGGTGTGGATATATTATGTCCCCCCAAACACCATGTTTTAATTGAATCTTGTGGGAAATTTGGAATAAGTTGTTTCCATGGAGATGTAACTCACCCGAGTGTAGGTGAAACATTTTGATTAGGTGTTTCCATTGAGGTGTGGCCCCCCACCCTGGCATTAATTAAATCACTGGAGTCCTATAAGGGAGCAGCTGAGAGACATATTTTGGAGAAAGTCATTTTGAAATACAAGCTGGAAGAAAAGGAAGCAGACACCAGTCTCATGCCTTCTCAGCTGACAGAGGTGTTCTAGCCCCCATTGGACATTCTTCAATGAAGGTATCCTCTTGTTGATGCCTTAGTCTGGACACTTTTATAGCCTTAGGACTGTAAATTTATAACTTAATAAACCTGCTTTATAAAAGCCAATCCATTTCTGGTATTTTGAATAATGGCAGCATTAACAAAACGGAACAGATTTTGAGGGTTTTCTGGGGAAATAGAACCCTAACTAATACAGGATGAAAAATGAAAAAACAAATTACAGAACACTTCCCGGCTCTGTAATGAAAGCATTTATATTTTCATATAAGGCAATACTAAATCATAGACCAACAAACTTTTTGCTTAATTTTAAGATAAAAATAAGGTTTCTATTCCTTTTTCTAATATCTTCTCTCTTCTCTTTTCTTTTTTCTTTTGTTTTCCAATTTCACACATCTACGAACACTTGAATTGTCAAGGCTGTTCAGTATACATTATGGTTTTATTCATATTGTAGTCTCATATATCTAACTTAAACCAATAAATAATTTTTATAATTTCACGAGAAAATATGCATTGTTAACTTTAGATTTTAACTGCATACTAATAATTGTTGTTGTTGTTGTTTTTTTTTTTTGGTTTTATCTTATTTTCTAATAATAGAACAGTTTAAATCCAAGGAGAATGTGGAAATTTATTTTTACTTATATATAGAAAGAAAAAGAGTGGGGGAGAGAGTGGGGGTAAGAGAGAGACACAGAGAGAGAGGGACACACACACACAGAGAGCACAATTTACTCAATATTTGGATTTCATAATTTTAGTTTTTCAGTTATATTATTACTTGTCATCCTCATTCCTTTATTTTTTTATCTGTTGGGTATAAAAATAAGAGTAAAATTCCTGGATTACAATATATAAATATGTTTAACTTCAATAGATAACTCCAATTTGTTTCACAATATTTTCTTAACAATTTACAATTCAATCAGCAGTATGTGAAATTTCTCATTGTTTCATATTCATTCCAATATTTGGTTAATGTCACTATGTTGAAATACTAGCTATTCTTGTAAAGAAAGAAAATGAAAGAACAATTAATTAACGTTATGTTAAAATCTTGTGTACAGCTAATGTCATGTTATCTTAGTTTGTGAAAGGTATTTTCATTTCTAATATGGTGAGTAAAGTCCTGATAGAGTCTCAATATATATATTCTTTGTCTATAGTTGTTAAGAGAAGTAACTGTTGGGTAAAACATAGGTTCCATTTGAGTTATGTTAATAAGAGCACCTTCTCCAAAAAAATGGACCAACTCCAAAGAGGATAAACCCTAAGAAATAAAAATCCTTGCCAACAGACAACATATTAAACTTTAAAAAGTAAAGACAAAGAAACTGATGAAAGTTGTCAGTTTCTCTAAGGGAGCATCAGTTTGAATGACAGTAGATTTGTAACAGTGACTTGTAAAATATAATCTTAAAAAACTGTAAAGAGGCAGGGAACTGTAAAATGTAATCTTCAAAGCTGGAGGTGGGCTATAGTGAAGGCTCTTGTTCTCACAAAGGAGCAATTTATAAATGTAAGTCTGCAAACATATATAAAGTTTGTACCTTGCCTCCTAGCTCCTGAAGGAAACAGAAAAACGGGAAATAACTAAATTACTGAAGTTCTCCAAATCTGTTACATGATATGTAAATGTAAAGTTTGCACCTTGCCACCTGGCTCCTGAAGAAAACAGAGAAATAAATAAATCGACTCCCTTTATCACTAATGGGTCTAGCCAAATAAATAATCTCTGGGAGACTGCCTCAAACCTTCCAGATGGATGGGCCTTTTGTCTGTCACTCTTGTTGCATGTTGACTGAAAGGATTATTTCTCTTTGTCTCTGAACCTGGGAATAAAACCGAATTGGAGAAGCACTTCCCAGAAGCAGATTTGGGAAGACTTTCCCTGCTTTTCCCCAGCATAAAGTTAGCCATCTTTTCCTCTTCAGCTGGGTTCAGTGTGACTTCTGTTATCAGCGCCAAGCAACAGACCCATATTTAGGAAGTCCCCTTCTTCATATTTCTCTTCTGAACCACAGATATCAGAATTAATTGCACATTTTTCAAGTGCTGAGAGACAACACTGTCAACCATGAATTCTTTATCTGGAAAAACCATCCTTCAGGAATCAAAGGGAAATAAAGACATTATCAGAAAAAGGAAAAAGAATCTGTCCCTAGCAGACATACTCTTAATGATTGACTAACCAAAATATTCAAACACAAAGGAAATGATAAAAGAAGCAAACTTTGAGCGACAGGGCAGTAGGAGAACAATAAAATGTGCTGAAAGATGGGTGTATACAATGGAGTATTCTAATGTTTTACAACTCACCTGTGACAAATGAAACAAAAATTACAAGTACATTTTATACTGAAGACAATATTTAGAAGAGGAGAAGGCACATGGGTTTGAATGAAAGGGAAGCTTCCACACCTCATTCAAAGTGGTAAAAGGCTGATACCAGAGTCTTCTATGTCACATAGATATGTTGTACTATCCAAAGCAAAACACTACAAAAACTATACTGAAACACTCAAAAACTCTACTCAAAAATCCAGAAAGAATCCTAAATTATATTCAAATAACCCACAGTGCCCAGATAAGAAACAGAAGAACAGAGGAAACAAACAGAAACAATAACTATAAGATGATAGATTTAGTTGCTAACATGCCAATACTTGCCTAAAATATAAATGCTATGAATATACAAATCAAAAGACAGATCTTGAACTAGTGGGAAGAAACACAGCCCAATATCTTTTGCTTACACAAAACTCACTTTATTTCAATGTAATAGATAGATTGAAAGTAAAATGATGGCAAAATTATATAACATGTAAATAAGAATGGTTATGTTAATATCTAATAAATTAGTAGACTCTGGAGCAAAGAAAATGATTAGTGACTATAAGGGACAAAGTGATGGAAGGATAGAAGGTCTCAACTGGAAGAGGTAATGATCCTAAGTGGTGTGTATGCATCAAATAACAGAGCCCCAAAATACAGGAAGCCAAAATGATAGAGCTTGGAGGAAAAATAGACAAATCCACAAATATAGCATGGATATAAAGAGTTTAAAAAGACAATCAATAAATAGGATATTACTTAAATATTTAAGGTACTGCATTTAACAACAGCAGAACACACTTTTGTTCACAAACTCATGAAACATTCAGCATGATACACTATATTCTTGGAAATGAAACACAACTGATCAAATTTAAAATAATTGATATCATAAAAACTCTGTACTTTGCCATCAATGGTATAAAACTAAAAATTAAAGCAGAAATATAACCATAAAATCTCTATGCAATTAGCATATAACACTTCTAAGTAAGCTATGGGTCAAAGTGGTAATCTCAAGAAATTTAAAATACATTGAAACAAATTTAAATGAACATATTGCATATCAAACTGTTTGGAAAACAGCCAAATTTGTGTGGAGAGGGAAATTTATAGCAGCAATACATGCTTAGAATAAGGAGAGCTATCAAATAAAAGATCTAAGATCTTTCTCCAATGAAGTAGAAAAAGTGCACAATTTAAAAAAACAAAAACACTAGAAGGAATAAAATAATAGAGGTAAGAGCAGAAATCAAACATGTTGGAAATAGATATACAATATAGAAAATGAAAGGAAAAAAATCCCGGTCTTTGGAAAAAAAAAAGGAATAAAACTGATAACCCAGCAAGATTGACAGTTTATTTCTTGGAGAAGAGAAAGAAGGTCAGAGGCAAAGAAAAAGGAAGCTAAATTTATCAGATCCATTTGAGAACTCTTTCAACAATATTTCCATAGATTTATGCTAAAATGAGATTTCAAATAAAAGCCAATGGAAGTAGCCATTAATTGCCAAGAAATCTTGAAGGGAGACATATTTTCTCTCTAGGATATTGTATTCTAAGGGCCATATTGTTTGCAGGTGAATTATAGGGATAGAAATTACGCAATTCACTCATAATTATTTAGATATTTCCTCTTTACCTTTTGCAGATGCTGATGGAAGGAACAATTTAACAATAGCAAAATGTTATATAAGATATAATTTCACAAGTCAGCCCATTATCCAATCATTTATATTATTTGAATCAAATGCATTGATTATCTCATTATGGAATATTGGAAGATTCGCACCAACTACACTTATTTGTAAGAGTGTGGTGTAGTGAGAGTAGGTAGGTGTCAGGGCCAAAAGTGGAGAAGAGAATGAAAAACTGGGAATGTGAGTGAGGGGGTGAGGAGGAAAGGAAATCAGTCTGCTGCTGACTACATTTTGGAGATCTAACTTGTCTCTCTAGAGCTCTGACTTGGCTCTCTTCAACCCATATGTTTATTAGGACTTTTGTGAATGTGACAGGCAGATAATCTGGCCTTTACCCCCTCACTTATACTGTTTTATCACAGTATTCCCTAACTTAGACCTGTTGTTCAACTGATCTCATTTTCACAAATTCTTGAAAGACCTTATTTCCTCTTCCAATATCACTTGCCTCATTTCCTCCTTCTCCTCCAAGTGGTTTCCCCACATTGACAGTAAAGTCAAAGATACCCTCTTCTTCAGGATACACTTTTAAATCAACAGCCCAATTGGGCATTTATAATTGACATAGTCATTCAGGTGCATTTACCCACTACCAGTGTGTATTGGGTACTTCCAAAGTTCAACATAAATTCATGATACAATGGTCAGCAAATTATGAATAGAATTAAAATTCCTAATCCTGATAAAGGTCATCCACAAAAAGCCTACAGTTAAAATTAGATATATATACACACACATATATACTGAGATTGTTCACATAACAAAGAATTATCCAAAGATCCAAAGTGTACAATCAATTGCCCATGCATCATACAGCTGTGCATCCATCACCACAATTATTTTTTTTTAATTTTTAGAACATTTTCATTACCCTAGAAAAGAAATAAAGACAAAAAAAGGAAACTCAAATCCTCCCATACCTGTAACCACCCCCCTCCATTATTGATTCATAGTTTTGGTATAGTACATTTGTTACTGTTGATGAAAGAACGTTAAAATATTACTAACTGTAGTATATAGTTTGCAGTAGGTATATTTTTTTCCTATATGCCTCTCTACTATTAACTTCTAATTACAGTGTCATACATTTGTTCTAGTTCATGAGAGAGATTTCTAATATTTGTATAGTAAATCATGGACATTGTCCACCAGAAGATTGACTGTTTTATACAATCCAGTCTTTTAACTTCCAACTTCCCTTCTGGTGACATGTGACTCTGAACTTACTCTTTCCACCACCTTCACACACTTTTCAGCATAGTTAGTTATTCTCAAAACATGAGAACATATTTTTATAGATCCACTATTTCAGTTATTTCTTTCTAGCTATTCTAATACCCTAGAGACTAAAGTATATGTATATATTTATATAAAGATATAGTATTAGTAACCCTTTGTTAAATAACACTATCTTTTCTGTTGCTAGTCTTCCCTCTCGTTAGATCACTGTCTCAATCTTCAGGGATATCTGGGCAGTGACCACCCTAACTTATTCATATTGAAAAGGGGCGTCAACATTATGGTGAAGGGTAATGCATCTGGTTGACGATCTTGAAGAGGCTGTTACCTCTGGGTCTGGAGACACATCTGGCATAGGAATACTGTGGAGGATTTAATTTTCTGAGAAGAAAATTTAGTGGGTTAAACATTTATAGCTCTGAGTTTCAGGTGTCTCAGAGATATGCATTGTTCCAGAGACCAATCAGGTATATGCTAGGGGATCAGCATCTCAAAGTTTAGAGATAGGCCTTACAATTCAGGGATAGAGTTAACTGCTGTAAGAGCTTACAATCTATGGACTATTACAATTATTGTGTCCACATTAGGCTATGTTCTAAGATTCAATTCTGAGTTTACACATTGTAGTTAGTCCATATTGGTGAAGCATCATCCCTCTCACCATGTTTTCTCCAACACTTTTACTCCTATATATATATTTTCCTACAATATTATAGAGTTATATTCACATACCATACATTTATCCACAGTGTACAATCAGTTGTTCATGGTATCATCATAAAGTTGTACATTTATCACCACAATCAGCACTTGAACATACTGATTACTACAAGAAAAATTGTTTTTTTTTTTTTTAGCAATAAGAAGAAATGATAAAAAGAAAAATAACATGTCATACAATACAATATACTAGTAAGGACAGCAAATAACACCACTACCAAGAATCCCATATTACTCCCCTATATCCCCATCTCATATACATTTAGCATTGGCATATTGCCTTTGTTACATTTAATGGAGGTATATGACAATGTTACTGTTGACCATAGACTCCAGTTTGCTTTGATTATGTTTTTTTTTTTCCTGAATACCATCCCTTTTTCAAATTTCTACATGTTTGACATTCATTTGCTTTCCCACATGCAAAAACATTTTTATATTTGAATATTTAGTAACAGTCATTGGCCACTCCAGTTTTTGCCACATTATACAGTCCCAGTCTTTATCATCTATCTTTACCTCTGCTGTCATACATTCTCCTATCCCACCTCTTTCAGCTTTACTCAGACATCTTTGTTCAGTGTACTTACAATACCGTGCTACCATCACACAGTATTATGCTATCTATTTCTGGATCTATGCAATCAATCCTAAACATTCTGTAGTCCTTCAGCATCAAATGGCTGATCTCTGCCCTCTTACTATCTCCTGGTCGCCTGTGTTGTCAGCTTTTAACTCCCAAAATTTGTTCATTAATGTCTGTTCATATTAGTGAGACCATACAGAATCTGTCCTTTTGTTTCTGGCTAACTTCACTCAACATAATGTCCTCAAGGTTCATCCACATTATTACATGATCCATGTCTTTGTTCTGTCTTACAGCTGCATAATATTCCATCATGTGTATATACCACAGTTTGTTTATCCACTCGTCCTTTGATGGACATCTGGGCTGTTTCCATCTCTTGGCAATTGTGAATAATGCTGCAATAAACATTGGTTTACAAATGTCTATTTGTGTCTTAAGTTTCAGTTCCTGTGAGTATATACCCAGCAATGGAATAGCTGGGTCATATGGCAAATCTATATTTAGCTTCCTGAGGAACCTCCATACTGTCTTCCAGAGTGGTTGCACCATTCTACATTTCCACCAACAATGAATAAGTGTGCCTCTTTCTCCACATCCTCTCCAGCACTTGTCATTTTCTGTTTTTTGGATAATGGCCATTCTGGTAGGTGTGAGATGATATCTCATTGTGGTTTTGATTTGCATTTCCTTAATAGCCAGTGAAGTTGAGCATTTTTTCATATGCTTTTGAGCCATTTGTATTTCCTCTTCAGAAAAATGTCTGTTCATGTCTTTTGCCCATTTTAATTGGATTGTTTGTCTTTTTGTTATTGAGATGCAGGATTCCTTTATATATTCGGGATATTAAACCCTTATCTGATATGTGGTTTCCAAACATCATCTCCCATTGTGTAGGTTGCCTTTTTACTTTTCTGACAAAGTTCTTTGATGTACAAAAGTGTTTAATTTTGAGGAGATCCCATTTGTCTATTTGTTCTTTGGTTGCTCGGGTTAAACATTTATAGATCCTCTGATAGAGACATGGGTATTCTTCAGGATTTTTGGGTTTGGCTTATTGTGGCTGAAGCTTGTGTAAGAGTAACCTCCAGGGATAGCATCCTGACTTTATTTGAAATCTCTTAGCCATTGAACCTTATTTTGTTACCTTTCTTTTCCCACTTTTGGTCAAGAAGACATGCTCAATCCGTCAATGCCTGGGCCAGTCTCATTCCTGGGAGTTGTGTCCCACATCACCAAGGAGACTCACTCACCGGGGAGTCCTGTCACACATCAGGGGGCGTGTGATGAATTTATTTACAGAGTTGTGCTTCAGGAGAGAAAGGCCACATCTGAGCAACAAATGCAGATATCTGGAAGCAACTCTTAGGGATAATTATAGGTAGGCTTAGCCTCCCTTTTACATCCATAATTTTCACAAGAGCAAGCCTCAAGATCAAGGGCCTGACTTATTAAGTAGGGGGTTCCTAATTTAACATAGCATATATTATGTCCAAGATAATCAAGGTCTCACACCATCTTCATATAGTTGTGCAATCATCACTCTCAATTTTAAAGAATTATAACCAAAAACACCACAAAGCTTGTATTGCCCCCCAATTATGTGTCCCTAGTAATAGTGTGGTACTAGTAAGGTATTCCTATTAAATACAGTCTAAAGTATGCAATAAATATTTTTTCCCATCTACCACTCTGTTTTTAACTCTTTGTATCAGTGTCATACCTAGAAGTAGAACCTGCAGTCTCTTGTTTATATTTGTAGTGTTAATCTGTGTGATACAATGCCTTTATCAATGTTTTCAATCATATTCACCTTCAATAAGGCACTGGTACTTTTAATACCATTAATGAACCATCATCACCCCTATTTATTCCCATACCATTAAGTTCAACCTCATTATCATGCCTATAAATATTAGATTATCATTCCCCCTTCATTCACTTCTGTCTATCTCTAGCTCCCCTATATTCTATAAGACACTGATTTTACATTATTCAGAGAGTTCATGTTAATGATAACATACAATATCTCTCAATTTTTTTTACTTATTTCACTCAGCATTATGTCCTCAAACTGCATCCATGTTTTCATGTTTTTAGAACATAGTATTCCATTGTATGTATATACCACATTTTGTTTATACACTGGTCTGTTAAAGGATACTCAGATTGTTTACATCTCTTGGCATTTGTGAATAATGCTGCTATGAACATCAACGTGCAACTGCCTGTGTCACTGCTTTCAGATCTTCTGGTTATATGCCAAGTGGTGGAATTGCTGAATCATAGGGGAACTCAATATTTAGTTTTCTGAGGAACGCCAAACTGCCTTCCACAGTGGCTATACCACTAAACATTCCCACCAGCAGTGGATAAGAGTTCCAATTTTTCCACACCTTCTCCAGCATTTGGAGTTTCCTGTTTGTTTAATAGCTAGTTGTCCTAGTTTGCTAATGCTGGAGAATGCAAAACACCAGAGATGGATAGGCTTTTATAAAACGGGGGTTTATTTCACTAAACAGTTACAGTCTTAAGGCCACAAAGCGTCCAAGGTAACACCTCAGCAATCAGGTACCTTCACCGGAGGATGGCCAATGGCATCCGGAAAACCTCTGCTAGCTTGGAAGGCAGCTGGCATCTGCTCCAAAGCTCCGGCCTCAAAACGGCTTTCTCCCAGGACATTCCTTTTTAGCAAGCTTGCTGCTCTTCAAAACATCACTCCCAGCTGCACTCTCTTTTTCCCCCCGAGTCAGCTCATTTATGTAGCTCCACCGATCAAGGCCCACCCCGAATGGGTGGGGCCACACCTCCATGGGAACATCTCATCAGAATCATCTCCCACAGCTGAGTGGGGGACACTCCAAGCAAATCTAACCAGCACCAAAACTTCTGCCCCACACAAGACTACAAAGATAATGGCATTTGGGGGACACAATACACTCAAACCGGCACACTAGTGAAGATGAGCATTTTTTTTTCATGTGATTTTTAGCCATTTGTATTTCATCTTCAGAAAAATGTCTTTTCATATCTTTTGACTATTTCTAATTGGGCTGTTTTTACTACTGTTGTTGAGTTTTAGGATTTCTTTATATATGCTGGACATCAGTCTCTTATCTGATATATGGTTCCAAATATTTTCTCCCATTGAGTTGGCTGCCTCTTCACCTTTTTGACAAAGTCTGTTGAAATATAGAAGCTTTTTATTTTGAGGCATTCCCATTTATCTATTTTTACCTTTGTTGCTTGTGCTTTGGATGTAAGGTTTAAGAAGCTACCTCCTATTACTAGGTCTTGAAGATGTTTTCCTTTATTATCTACTAGGAGTTTTATGGTACTGGCTCTTTTATTTATGTCTTTGATCCACTTTGAGTTCATTTTTATATAGTGTGAGAAGTAGGTGTCCTAGTTCATTCTTTTGGCTATAGATGCACTGTATTCCCAGCCCCATTTGTTGAGGAGACTATTCTGTCCCAGTTCAGTGGATTTGGTGGCCTTGTGAAAAATAAGGTGACCATAGATCTGGTGATCTCTTTATGAACACTATTCAATTCCATTAATCAGTAGGTCTATCTTTGTTCCAGTGCCATGTTGTTTTGACTTCTATGGCTTTATAGTAAGCTTTACAGTCAGGAAGTATAAGTCCTCACACTTCATTAATTTTAGAATATTTTGGCAATATGAGGCCACTTTTCCAAATAAATTTGATGACTAGTTTTTCCAAGCCTGCAAATTATGTTGTTGGAATTTTGTTTGGAATTGCATTGAATCTGTAGATCAATTTGGGTAGAATTGACATCATTGTGTAGTTTAGCCTTCCTATCCATGAACACAGAATATTTTTCCATCTTTTAAGGGCTCCTTCTATTTCTTTTAGTAGAGTTATGTAGTTTTCTTTGTATAGGCCTTTTACATCTTTGGCTAAGTTTATTCCTTGATACTTGATTTTTTTTAGTTGCTATTGAAAATGGTATCTTTTTCTTGAGTGTCCCTTCAGTTTGTTCATTTCTAGCATATAGAAACATTACTGACTTACGTGCATTAATCTTGTATCTCACCACTACGCTAAATTTGTTTAATAGTGTACCTATTTGGGTCCTCTTTCATTTCTTTTGTAAAGTTTTGTAAATTTCTGTGTAGAGGTCTTTTTTATTATTATTATTATTATTAAATTCAGTTTCATTGAAATACATTCACACACCATACAATCATCCATGGTATACAATCCACTGTCCACAGTATGATAACATAGTTATGCGTTCATCACCACAATCTATCTCTGAACATTTTCCTTACATCAGAAAGAACCAGAGCGAGAATAAAAAATAAAAGTGAAAAAAGAACACCCAAATTATCCCCCCATTCCACCCCATTTGTCCTTTAGTTTTTATCCCCATTTTTTGTGTAGAGGTCTTTTATATCCTTGATTAATTTTATTCCTATATTATTTTAGTTGATATTGCTCATGGACTTTTTTTCTTAATTGCTCTTCAGTTAGGTCATTACTAGTGTATAGGGACATTACTGTTTTGGGCATTAATTTTGTGTCCCACCACCTTGCTGAATTTGTTTATTAGTTCAAGTAGCTTTGCCATCAGTTTCTCAGGATTTTCCAAATATAGGATCAGATGATCTAAAATAATGACAATTTTACTTCTTCTTTTCCAGTTTCACATCTTTTATTTCTTTTTGTTGCCTAATTGCTCTGGCTAGAACTCCTAGCACAATGTTGAATAATAGTGGTGCCAGTGGGCATCCTTGTCTCATTCCTAATCTTAGGGAGATGTCTAAGATCTCACCATTGGGTACTATGCTGACTGAGGATTTTTCTTATATGCTGTTTATCAAGTTTAGGAAGTTTCTTTCAATTCCTCATTTTGAAGTGTTTTCATCAAAAAAGGATGTTGAATTTTGTCGAATACTTTTTCAGTTTCTATTAATATGATCATTTGGGTTTTCCCTTTTAATTTGTTAAAGCACTGTATTACATTGACTGATTTTCTTATGTTGAATCACCCTTGTATTCCTGGAATGAACCCCACTTGGTCTTGGTGTATAATTCTTTTAATGTCCCATTGGATTTGATTTGCAAGTCTTCTTGTTGAGAATTTTTGCATCTATATTCATTAGTGAGTTTGGCCTGCACTGTTCCTTTCGTGTAGTATCTTCATCAGTTTTGGTATTAGAATGATGTTAGCATCATAAAATGAGTTAGGCAGTGTTTGTTTTTCTTCAATGTTTTTAAAGTTTGAGCAGGAATGGTGTCAGTTCTTTTAAGAATGTTGTTAAAATTCCCCTGTGAAGCCATCTGGCCCTGGGCTTTTCTTGTTAGGAAGAATTTTTATGAACAATTGGATCTCTTTACTTGTGATTGGTTAGTTGAGGTCTTCTATTTCTTCTTGGGTTACTCTAGTTTGTTCACATGTTTCCAGGAAAGTGACCATTTCATCTAGGTTGTCTAGTTCACTGGCATAGAGTTGTTCATAGTGTCTTTTTATGATTCTTTTTAAATTTCTTCAGGACCTATAGTAATGACCTCTCTGCTATTTCTGATTTTATTTGGTTCCGCTCTCTTTTTTATTTTTTCAGTCTAGCTAAGTGTTTGCCAATATCATTGATCTTCTCAAAGAACCAACTTTTGGTTTTACTATTCCTATTGTGTTTTTGTTCTCCAGATCACTTATTTCTGCTTTAATTTTCTTATTCTCTTCTACTTCCTTTAGGGTCTGTTTGCTGTTCATGCTCCACCTTCTTCAATTGTTCAGTTAGGCCTTTGGTTTACTCTTTCTTCATTTAAATGTATGCATTTAGAGCTATAAATTTCCCTCTCTGAAATTCCTTCACTGCATCCCATAGGTTTTGATATGCTGTGTTCTCATTTTCATTTGTCTCTAGATACTCACTGATTTCTCATGCATTTCTTTTTTGACCCACTGATTGTTTAGGAATGTGTTGTTTAAACTCCATATATTTGTGAAAGTTCTAGTTCTTTGATGGTTGTTGATTTCTAGCTGCCTTCCATTGTGGTAAGAGACTATGCTCTGAGTAATTCAATATCTTTAAATTTGATGAGACTTGTTTTGTACCTAAACATATGATGTATCCTAGAGAATGATCTATGAATACTAGAGAGGAATGTGTATCCTGGTAACTTGGGATTCAAAGATCTACATATGTCTGTTAAGTATAGTCATTTATCATGTTGTTTAGTTTCTCAATTTCCTTATTGGTCTTCTGTCTAGTTGATCTAGAAGAGAGTGGTGTATTGAAATGCCCCTCTATTACTGTAGAAATAGCTATTGCTTCCTTCAGTTTTGCCAATGTTTGTCTCATGGACTTTGGAGCTCCTTGCTTGGGTGCATAAGCATTTATGATTGTTCTTTCTTCTTTGTGGATTTTCTCTTTTATTAATATATAGTGCCCTTCTTTGTCTCTTATGACATCTTTGCATTTAAAGTCTATTTTGTCTGATATTAGTATATCTATCCCTGCTTTGTTTTGGCCACAGCTTGCATGGAATATTTTTTCCATCCTTTCACTTTCAATCTCTTTGTGTCACTGGATCTAAGATGAGTCTCTTGTAAACAGCATATTGATGAATCACACTTTTTAATCCATTCTGCCAGTCTGTATCTTTTAATTGGGGAGTTTATTTGCATTTAATGGTATTACTATAAAGGCAGTTCTTGCAATGACCATCTTATCTTTTTGTTTTTATTTGTCAGACCTATTTTTTCCACCTCTCTCCCCCTTTTACCCCTTTAAGTTACCCTTACTAATTCTTTTCAATTCTGTGCCCTTCTCCAAACTTCCCTCTCCCTTCCTTTTTCTTCAGCTGGTAGAACTCCCTTTAGTATTTCTTGCAGGGCAGTTCTCTTTTTAGAAAGTTCTCACAGCATTTGTTTGTGAAAATTTTTAAACTTCCCTCACTTTTTGTGTATATATTTTTATTTTAATGCAATTTTATTGAGACATACTTACACACCATATAATCCATCTAAAATATACAACCAATGGCCCACAGCACCATTATACATTTATAAGTTCATTGCCACAAACTTCAAACTCTTTCATTACTCTAAAATAAAGAAAAAAATGTAAAAATTAAAAAAAAGAACTAGAAAACAACACCCAAACCATCCCACACCCCAATCTCCCCATTATTCATAAATTTTTGTCATTATTTTCTTGCTCATCTGCCCATAGACTGGTCAAAGGGAGTATAAGACACAAGGTTTTCACTGTCACATGGTCACACAATAAAAGCCACACAGTTAAACAGTTATAATCAAGAACCAAGTCTTCTAAACTGCCAATCAGCAGATTCAGGTACTACCCTCCAGGCACTCCAACATACTAGAAACCAAAAAAATATATCTATATAATGCACAAGAATAACACCCAGCTTGACCTCTCAACTCTACCTGAGAACTTTCAGACACTGAAACACTACCTTGTCCCACTTCTTTCCCCCACCCCTTGGTCAAAATAGCACTTTCAACCAACCATTCCAGGGTCATAGTCATCTCTAATAGCCATGTCCCATGCTTCCAGGGAGACTTACACCCCTGGGAGTTATGTCCCATGTAGGGGGGATGGCAGCAAGTCTACCTGCAGAGTTGGCCAAGAGAAAAAGGCCACATCCAGCAACAAAAAGAGGTTCTCTGAGAGTGACTCACAGGAACAACCATTAGTAGGCTTAGTTACTCCCCTGCAGGAATAAGTCCCATAAGAACAAGCCTCAAGATCAAGTGCCTGACTTACTAAATTTGGATTCCCTAATATTTGTGGAAAGATCAGAAATTCCCCAGATGAGGACGTTCAATACTTCCACATTTTCCCCAGTCTGCCAAGGGGAACTCACAAATACTTTATTATTCTCTGCCCAAAGTACTCTAGGTGCATCAAGGTATCACATTAACCTGTACAGAATAACAAGATTTCATGCCCCATTCTAGGTTCCATGAAACCAAGTTGTTTGAGTAGACTTACCATACATGTTTTATTAGAAAGCAGGCTACAAAGAATATAAATTCTGTACCAAAAAATTCTCTTAAATAGCAGTCAACACTCAGGAATAGATGTGACTGCCATAAGAGCTTACAATCTATGAATATTTACAACAAGCCTCATTAAACACTCTGCAGTCCTGCTTCATCAATTGCCCAATCTCTGTCCACATTCTATCCACAGATACCTGTGCTTTTGAATTCAATTCTCAGCATTTGCTTATTATAGTAATTATATATTAGTGAGGCCTTATAACATTTGTCCTTTCATTTCTGGCTTATTTCACGCAACATAATGTCTCCAAGACTCATTAACCTAGTTGCATGCTGGTTTACAGCTGCCAGTGGTTCCACCTGAATAAATTCACCCCATCCTTTCAGACATACTTTCTCCACTCTTTCAACCAATTCCCCTCTATTTACTACACAGCTCCTTCTCTGGCTGTTCATATCCTGGAATTACTGTCCAGGTGGTTTTCTGCCTTTTCTCTAGTTATTCCACAGGGGACATATTTCCTTTGCCTGTGCTATTCCAACATCTTCCCAGAAGTCTAACATCACTTTTAATGGTGAAAGAGTAAATGCTTCCTCCTAAAATTGGGAAAGGACAAGTATACCCAATACCACTATCCTATTCAATATCACACTTGAATTCCTATCTTGTTTTATAAAGCATTAAAATAGATAAATATCTACATATTGAAAAAAAGAATAAAACTCCAATTTGTGGAATGTATGATATTTTTACTCAAAAAATTCTAGGAAATTTTCCTTCAAATTCCTTCTAAGTCTAAAAGCTATGTTTACAAACACTGCAGGATAAAACATAAACATATTTTTATATACTAAAAATTAACACATAGACCAATTTTTCAAATATTAATTTGCAATATTTCATTTACTAAATCTAGAAAAAAACAAATATTTAGGTATGAAACTACCAAAGCATATATAGTATCTGTATCCTGAAAAATGTTATAACATTGTGAAAAAATTAAATTATGAATAAGGGCAAGACATATCTTGTTCATGAATTGGTAGAATCAGCACAGTAAACTTGTTAATTACTGCCAAATTAATCAATAGATATAATGCAATTCTAGTCAAAATCATAGAACAATTTTGTTATTAATATAGACAAGCTCATTCTAAATTTTCTGAATAATGGCAAAGGAACTAGAAATCTGAATGAGATGGAAAAATCTGGAGGATTCACTTTGCTCAACTGTAAGATTCACTATGATGACACATTAATTAAAATAGTGTGATATGGGCAAGATGGCAGCATAGACAGGAATGAAAGTTAGTTAGTCCCCCTGAAAGCTAACAAACAACCAGGAACAACTAGTAAATAATCTGGAATAACTGGTGGGGACAACCATGACTTTCCACAAATTGTACACCAACAAAGATTGGGAGGAATGCCTCAGATTGCAGCATAAAATCTGTAGTAAAAGCTGTAGAAACACACCATGAGCACCCACCCCCATGGCAGGCCAAAAAGCAAAACATTGCTGTAGTAGAAAGCAGCACACTGAACAAGCAAATATGCTTCAGTCCAGTTTCAACTGGGGTCTTAATTAACAAATGCAGACAGCTGAATATAAGCTACAAATCCCCAACAAGCAGACAGAGGCTTTTAGTGACAACTGACCTTAAAGAACCAGAAGACTCATCTTTACTGGGAGGGGGAGCCCGGAAGACAAGATGTTACCTCTAGCCAATGAGTGAAATTGGAAGTCCATGGACTAGCTTGCAAAGGGAGCTTTCTGTCCCTTTTTCTCTCTCTCAACCTGAGTGGCTCAGTAGAGAAAACTTCAGCCAGACCTCAGTGTTTTCACCCAGACAAGGGTAGAGATACCAGAGTCAGAGAGACAAAGAACCTATTTAAATGCTGATGATAATTCCCTAGGTGTATATATTCCCTAAGAGGATGGAGTTGGTGTCCAGCTCTACTACTGGTCTTCCACTCAGAACCAGAATCCAGAGCCTGGGGGAAAACAGGTAAAACAGAAACTAAGGGGGCCACACATCCTTACACCAGTAAGGAGTGACAGGCTGACAGTCACCACCTGCTGGGCAGGTTAGGAAAAGCACAGTGGCTAGAGGCTACACAGGGTGTGTCAATCTTCTGACACACCCTCAGGGAAACCTGAAAATGAATAATGTGCCCTTCTGAGGCCTGAGCCCATTCTGGTCTAGGAAAACTTGATTGGGTTTGCCAAGGAAACCAGATGCCTAGATGCTACAACCTACATTAAGAGAAATGAAGACATGGCCCAGTCAAAGGAATAAACTTACATTCCAATTGAGATACAAGAATTGAAACAACTAATGCTAAATCAAATCAACAAGTTTAGGGAATATATAGCAAAAATGATGAAGGGTATAGTGAAAACAATGGGTGACCATAAGGTAGAAATTGAAAGTTTGAGAAAAACAACAGGCAGAAAATATGGAAATGAATGGCACAAAACAAGAGATGAAAGATACAGTGGAGACATACAAAAGCAGATCTCAAGGGCAGAAGAAAACACTCAGGAACTGGAGAACAAGATACCTGAAACCCTACACACAAAGAACAGATAGGGAAAAGAATGGAAAAATAAGAGTAATGTCTCAGGGAATTGAATGACAACATGAAACACATGGATGTACACCAAGACATTTAGCAATTAGATTATCAAACATCAAAGACAGAAAGAGAATACTGAAATTTGCAAGAGAAAAGTGATCCATCACATACAAAGGAAGCTTGAAAAGACTATGTGAAGATTTCTCAATAGAAACCATGGAGGCAAGAAAGAACTGGTTTGATATATTTAATTTACTGAAAGAGGATAAACTGCCAACCAACAATCCTATATCTGGCAAAGTTGTCATTCAAATATGAGGGAGAGTTTAAAATATTTTCTGACAAACAGACAATGACAGAGTTTTTGAACAGGATACATGCACTATAGGAAATACTAAAGGGACCTATATTTTGAGAGATTGTATCACAGCAATGTAAGTACACTGAACAAAGATGACTGTGAGTGTGGTTCAAAGAGGAAGGTTAGGAGCATGTGGAACACCAGAAGGAAGGAGGAAAGATAAAGACTGGGACTGTGTAATTCAATGAAAACTAAAATGCTCAACAATTGTGATAAAATGTGCTAATATGTTCTTACATGAGGTAGAACATATGAATGTCAACATTGCAAGGTTTTAAAAATAGGGTGGTATTGGGGGAAAATACAAACTAGAGACTATAGTTAACAGAAACTTTGTATTATGCTTCCTTTAATGCAACAAAGGTAGTATATCAAAGTTAAATGCATATAAGAGGGGGACATAAGGGAGGGGTATGGGACTTTTGGCATTAGTGATGTTTTGTGACTCTTTATTCTATTTTAGTTTAATACCATCTTTCCTTTTGTTGCTTCCTAGCTGTCATTTTTTTCTCTCTTTCTTTTGTCTCTCTACCTTCTTTGACTCTTCTTCCTTCTTTGTGGAAGAAATGGAGATGTCCTCATACAGATAGTGGTGATTGTGATGAAAAAAATGCATGACTATACAGGGACCATTGATTGTTTACTTAGGACAGAATTATGGTGTGTAAACAAAGCTGCCTTAAAAAATGGATTGATGAAGAAACCTTGAAGGTAACTATATTGAGTTAAATAAGTCAGACACATAAGGACAAATATTGCAGGGACTCAGTGAAAGGAACTAATTATAATATGTAAACTAATGACATGAAATATAAGTTACCAGAATATAGAACAAGGCTGAAGAATGGGGAGCGGTTTATTATGAGCAGAATGTTCAACTAGGTTGAAATTAAGTGTTTGGAAATGGACAGATAGGACAGTATTGCACATTGTGAGAATAACTAACAGTGCTGAATGGTGTGTGAATATGGTGGAAAGTGAAAGCTCAGAGTCACGTATTTCACCAGAAGGAAAGTTGGAGGTTCAAAGATGGGAATATATAAAACAGTGAATCTTCTGGTGGGCAAAGTCCATGATTAACTGTACAATTATTAGAAATCTATTTCATGAAGTAGGACAAATGCATGACAGTATAACCAAAAGTCAATAATAGAAGAAAAAATATATACCTGTTGCAAACTATATACTACAGTTATTAGTATTTTAACATTCTTTCATCAACAGTAACAAATGTGCTATACCAATACTATAAGTCAATAATGGAGGGGGGTGGTTAGGCATATGGGAAGATTTGAGTTTCCTTTTTTTGTCTTTATTTCTTTTCTGGAGTAATGAAAATGTTCTAAGAATTGAAAAAAAATTAATTGTGGTGATGGACCACAGCTGTAAGATGGTACTGTGGGCAACCAATTGTACACTTTGGATATTTGGATAATTGTATGGTATGTGAACAATCTCAATAAAATTACATTAAAAATAATAATATACATGTTAAAAAAGTGTGATATCAGTAAAGGCATAGGCACATGGATCAATGATATAAAACAAAAGTACAGACTGCACCCACATAAATATAGTCAGTTGATATTTGATTCAGACCTAAGATATATCTATCTGGATCTTTATTTTCCCTTACTATTTCATAGATTTTAGTGTAAAGATCTTATAAACTTCTATCTAACAATTTCATGCTGTTGTCAATTTTTTACATTGAAAATTTCCATTTTCAATTGTTGATTGGTTGTTTTGTATATTAATTTTGGATTATGAAAAGTTGCTAAACTAATTTATTAGTTCTAGCAGATTTTTAAAACATTTCATAGCATATTTATAAAATAAACTTCTTTGTTTAGAACAGTTTGGGATTCACTGAAAAAATCAAGAAAATAAGCAAAGAGAATTTCCATATATCCCATACCCAGTTTCCTCTGTTACTACCATTGTAAATAGTTTTGTTCATTTTTATAATTAATGAATGCCTATTGATCCATTATTACTAGATAAAATCCCTACTCTTTTCATAGTTCCTTAGTTTTACCTAATGTTTTTTTCTGTTCCTTGACCTCTTCCAGGATACTGTATTACATTTACTCACCTATCTTCTTAGGCTGCTTTTGGCTCTGATAGCTTCTTAGACTTTCTTTGTTTTCATGTTCTTGACAATTTTGAGAACTGCTGGTCAGGTATATAGTAAAATGGCCCTCAATTGTCATTAGTCTGATGTATTTCTCATTTGAATGGAGTTAGGCATTTGGGGGTGGTGGCCACAGAGATAAGTTTCATTTTCATCATATCATATCTATCTATGATAGGGTATACAATATCAATGTGAATTATCACTCCTGTGTTGACCTGGACCACATGACTGAGGTAGGGATTTTCAGCCTCTCTACTCTCAAGTTATCCCCAACCATTTCAGTACTGCACTTTGGAAGAAAGTCCCTATAACAGTTCACACCTAGGGAGAGGGGACTCATGCTCAACTTCCTTGAGAGTGGAATCAAAATAAATTATTTAGGATTCTTATGCATAGGAGATTTCTTTATTCTTCCATATGTATTAATTTAATTATTCAATAATTTATTCATATTACTGTAGACTCCATCATGAATATTTATTATATACTGAGGAATATAACTCACAGCACTTTATTTAAATGGTTGCTCCTCCAATTGTTCCAGCTTGGTTCACTGAGGGCTCTTTTAGTTAGCCCCTTTTGGCATTTCAATACCACAATCATGTGTGTTTGTGTGTTTTTTAATTAAATTCATTTTTATTGAGGTATATTCACATACCATGCAATTATCTATGGTGTACATCAACTGTTCATAGTACCAACAAATAGTTATGCAATCATTACCCCAATATATTTTTACACATTTTCCTTATATCATAAAGAATCAGAATAAAAAATAAAAGTAAAAAAGAACACCCAAATCATCCCCACATCCCATCCTATTTTTTGCTTAGATTTTGTCACCATTTTTCTACTTATCCATCCATAAACTGGATAAAAGGCATGCAATCCACAAGGTTTTCACAATGACAGTCACCCACTGTAAGCTACATTGTTACATAGTCATCTTCAAGAGTCAAGGCTACTGGGTTGGAGTTTCATAGTTTCAGGTATTTACTTCTAGCTATTCCAATACATTAAATCCTAAAAAGGGTTATCTGTATAGTGTGTAAGAATGTCCACCAGAGTGACCTCTCGACTCCATGTGAAATCTTTCAGCCAGTGCAACTTTATTTTGTTTCATTCTGCTTCCCCCTTTTGGTAGAGAAGATGCTCTCAATCCCATGATGCCAGGTCCAGATTAGTCCCTGGGAGTCATATCCTGTGTTGCCAGGGAGATTTACATCCAGGGAGTCAGCTCCCACATAGTGGGGAAGGCCGTGAGTTTACCTGTCTGGGTGGCTTAGCTAGGGGGAGAGGGGCACATCTGAAAAACGAAGTAGTACTCAGGGAGACTCTTAGGCACACTTATAAGCAAGTTTAGCCTCTCCTTTGCAGTAATGAGCTTCTTAAGGGCAAGCCCCAAGATAGAGGGCTCAGCATACTAAACTGTCCTCAATGTTTGTGAGAGCATCAGCAACAATCCAGGTGAGGAAGTCCAACACTTCCACACTTTACCCCAGCTCCTCAGGGAGGGGGAGCTGCACATATATTTTTATTCTCTGCCCAAATTACTTTGGGATGTGTCTCTAATTCACTCTAAGCTGTACAAACCTACCATATCTCACTTCCTATACAAAGTTCCATGTAATTATGGTGTTTGACCAAACTGACTGTAGAAGTTTTATTGTTTAGAAAATATAGATCCTGCACCAAATGAACAACTCTTCCCTTGGTCTCACATGGAAGTCGAAGTATTAAAACACAGTCCATTCCAACCTTTACCCTTTGGCCTGATTTGCCCTAGTCTTAACCAGATCTACTTCATTCATATCTCTTCTTGAAGTTTGGGCTCTTTTTCAGTTTTTTTTTGTTTGTTTGTTTTTAACAGTTGCTGTATGTGCTAATACGGACATTCATATTGGTGTAGCTCTAGCTCTGAGTTTCAGGTGATGTAATGTTCCAGAGACCAATCAGGTTATACACAAAGAGATCAGCATCTAAGTGTTTGGAGATAGCCATTACAATTCTGGAAAGATTTGACTGCTGTAAGAGCTTACAATCTAGGACCATTACAATAATCATTCCCCTGACAGGCTGTGCTCTGAGATTCGATTCTGAGTTTACACATTGCAGTTAGTCCATATTGATGAAGCATTATAGTGTCTGCCTTTGTTTCTGGCATACCTCACTCAGAATTCTGTCTGCAGGATCAATTCACCTCATTGCATGTCTCACAGCTTCACTCCTCATAGTTGTTCAATATTCCGTTGTGTGCATACACCACCATTCACCATTCTGTTCCTCAGTCAATGTACCCTTAAGCCACCTCCACCCATTACAAATCATGAATAATACCTCTAAACACTGGGTGCAAATGTCCATTTATGTCTCTGCTCTCAGACCTTCCAAATACATACCCCATAATGAGGTTGCAGGACGTTATGGCCCCAACATGCTTAGCTTCTTGTGGAACCACCACCATACTGCCTCCAGAAAGGCTGTACCATTCTGCCTCCTCATCAACAGGTACATCACTCTCTGCATGTTTTCTTCAGCACTTTTATCCCTATTTATACTTTTCCTACAATTTTTTATAGAGATATATTCACATAGGATACAATTATCCACAGTGTACGATCAATTGTTCATGGTATCATCATATAGTTGTACATTTTTAACCAAAGTCAGCACTGGACCACATTGATTACTAGAAAAAAAGTTGTTTTTTTAACAAATAATAAAAATGATAAGAAAAATAAAAATAAAATGTTATACAATGCAATATAATAGTAAGGACCAAAAACAACACCAGTACCAAGAATCCCATATCCCTCCCTTATATCCCACTCTCATTCACATTTAGCTTTGGTATATTAACTTTGTTACATTTAATGGATGTATGTTACAATGTAACTGTTGACCTTAGACTCCAGTTTGCTTTAATTACATTTTGATTATGAAATTGAGCATTTTTTCATATGTTTTTGGGCCATCTGTATTCCCTCTTCAGAAAAGTGTCTCTCCATATCTTTTGCCTATTTTTCAGTTGGGTTGTTTGTTTTTCTGTTGTTGAGTTGTAGGAATCCTTTATATATTTAGGATATTAAACACTTATCTGATATGTGATTTCCAAATATCATCTCCCATTGCATAGGTTGCCTTTTTACTTTTCTGACAAATCCTGTGATGTAAAAAGTGTTTAATTTTGAGGAGATCCCATTTGTCTATTCTTTGGTTGCTCGTGCTTTGGGTGTGAGGTCAGGGAAACCACTTCCTATCACAATATTTTAAGATATTGCCCATTTTCTTCTAAGAGGCTTATGGCCTTATCCCTAATATTTAGGTCTTTGATACATTTTGAGTTAATTTTTGTAAAAGGTGTGAGATAGGAGTCCTCTTTCATTCTTTTGGAAATGGATATCCAGTTCTCCAAACAGCATTTATTGAAGAGGCTGCTTTGTGCCAGTTGTTTGACTTGACTGCCTTATAAAAGAGCAGTTGTCCGTAGATGCAAGGGTTTAATTCTGAACACTCAGTTTGATTCCATTGATCAGTATATCTATCCTTATGAAAATACCAGGCTGTTTTGACCACTGTAGTTTTGTAATATGTTTTAAAATCAGGTAGTGTGAGACCTCCCACTTTGTTCCCCTTTCTCAAGATATTTTTGGCTATTCAGGGCACCTTGCCATTCCAAATACATTTGGTTATTGGTTTTTCTGTTTCTGCAAAGTTAGTTGTTGGGATTTTAATTGGTATTGCATTGAATCTATAAATCAGTTTAGGCAATATTGCCATCTTAACTATATTTAGTTTTCCAATCAATGAACTTGGTATGTTCTTCCATTTTTAAGGACCTGATTGATTTCTTTTAGCAGTTTCCAGTAGTTTTCTGTGTAAAGGCCTTTTGTGGCCTTGGTTAAGTTTATTCCTAAATACTTGATTATTTTGTTTGCTATTGTAAATGGAATTTTTTTCTTGATTCCCTCCATTACTTGTGTATAGGAACTCTACAAATTTTTTCATGTTGATCTTGTAGCCTGCCACTTTGCTGTAGAATCATGTGATCTGCAAACAGTGAAAGTTTTACTTCTTCTTCTCCAATTTGGATGCCTTTTATTTCTTTTTCTTGCCTAATTGCTCTAGCTAGAACTTCCAGCACAACGTTGAATAATAATCATGACAGTGGTTATCCCTGTCTTTTTCCTGATCTTAGAAGGAAAGCTTTCAGTCTTTCCCCATTGAATATAATGTTACTTATGTGTTTTTCATATATTGCCTTTATCATATTGAGAAAGTTCCCTTCTATCCCTGTCTTTTGAAGTGTTTTCATCAAGAAATGCTGTTGAATTTTGCCAAATGCCTTTTCTGCATCAATCAAGATTATTATGTGGTTCTTCCACTTTAATTTATTAATGTGGTGCATTGCATTGATTTTCTTGTGTTGAACCAATCTTGCATACCTGGAATAAATTCCACCTGGTCATGGTGTATAATTCTTTTATAGTGATGCTAGATTCAATTTTTGAGTTTTTTTTGTTGAGAATTTTTGCTTCTACATTCATTAAAGGGATTTGTCTATAATTTTCTTTTCTTTTTTTTGTATCCTTGATTTTGGTATTCAGGTGATGTTGGCATCATAGAATGATTTAGGTAGCTTTCCTTCCTCTTCAATTTTTTTGAATAGTTTAAGCAGGATTGGGGCAAACTTTTTCTTGAATTCTTGGTAGAATTCACATGTGAAACCATCAGGTCTTGGGCTTTCCTTTTTTGGGAGCTTTTTGATGACTGACCCAATCTCTTGTGATTGTTTTGTGAGGTCATATATTTCTTCTTGAGTCAATGTCAGTTATTTTTGCTTTTCTAGGAACTTGTCCATTGCCTTTAAGTTGTCTAGTTTATTAGCATATAGTTGCTTATATTATCTTCTCATTATCTCCTTTATTTCTGCAGGGTCAGTAGTTATGTCTCCTTTCACATATCTGATGGTATTTATTTGCATGCACCCCCTCTTTTTTTTTTTTTTTTCTGTTTTTGTTGTTGTTGTTTCTTAGCCTAGCTAGGGGTCCATCAATTTTATTGATTTTTTCAAAGAACCAACTTTTGGTTTCGGTGATTCTCTCTATTGTTTCCTGTTCTCAATTTCTTTTATTTTTGGTCTTATCTTTGTATTTCTTTCCTTTTGTTTGCTTGGGGGTTAGTTTGCTGTTCTTTCTCTAGTTCCTCCAATGAATAGTTAATTCCTCAAATTTCTCTCTCTCTCCTATTTTAATGTAGGCATTTAGGGCAATAAATTTCCCTCTTACCACCACCTTTGCTGCATACCATAGGTTTTAATATGTTGTGTTTTCATTGCCATTTGCCTCAAGGTATTTACTAATTTCTCTTGTAATTTCTTCCTTTACCACTGGTTGTGTAACCGGGTTGTTTAGCCTCCAAATATTTATCCATTTTATGACCTGCCTGTTATTTATTTCCAATTTCATCCCATTATTGTCCTGAGAAAGCATTTTGTATAATATCAATATTTTTAGATTTGAAAGACTTTCTTTGTGACCCAACATGTTGTCTATCCTAGAGAATGTTCCATGAGCACTGGAGAAAAAAGTGTATCCTGTGGTTGTGGGAAATAGTGTTCTAAAAATGTCCATCAAATCTAGTTCATTTATTGTACAATTCAACATCTCTGTTTCTTTACTGATCTTTTGTCTACATGATCTATCCATTAATGAGAGTGGGTATTGAAGTTTACCACTATTATTGTCAAGGTATCTATTTCTCCTTTCAGTGTTCTCAGTGTTTGCCTCATGAACTTTGGGACACTCTGGCTTGGTGCATAAATATTTATGTTTGTTATGTTTTCTTGATGATTTGACCCTTTTATTAATACATAGTGTCCTTCTTTGTGTCTTTTAAGTGTTTTACTTTTGATGTCTAAATTGTCTGATATTAATATAGCTGCTCCTGCTTTTTTTCTGGTTGTTGTTTGCATGAAATATCTTTTTCCAGCCTTTCACTTTCAGTCTATTTTTGTCCTTGTGTCTAAAGTGAGTTTATTATAGATAGCATATAGATGGTTCCTGTTTTTTAATCCATTCTGCCAGTCTATGGCTTTTTATTGCGGAGTCTATTCCATTAACATTTAGTGTTATTACTGTAAGGGCAGTATTTTCTTCTATCATTTTGGCTTTTGGATTTTGTATGTCATATCTTATTCTTTCCTCTCTCTACTTTTGCCTTTCCTGATACTCTTCATTTCTACCCTCTTCTCCAAACTTCCTTCTCCTGTTTTTTCCTATCAGCCTGTAGCACTCTCTTTAGTATTTATTATAGTGCTGATCTCTTACTCAAAAATTCTATCAGTGTCTATCTGAAGATGTTTTAATCTCTCCCTCATTTTTGAAGGACAGTGTTACTGGATATAGAATTCTTGGTTTGCATTTTTTTCTCTTCCAGTATCTTAAATATATCATACCACTGTCTTCTCACCTCAATTGTTTCTGCAGAGAAATTTGTCCATAGTCTTATCAACCTTCCTTTGAATGTGATGGATTGCTTTTCTCTTGCTGCTTTCAGAATTCTCTTTTTGTCTTTGACATTGGACAATCTTTTGACATTGGACAATCTGATCAGGAAGTGTCTTGGAGTAGGTCTATCCAGATCTATTCTGTTTGTGGTACTCTGTATTTCTTGAATCTTCATTTTTTTTGTCTTTCATAAGAGTTAGGAATTTTTCAGTGAATATGCCTTCTATTATTCTTTCTGCCCCTCTTCCCCTCTCTTCTCTTTCTGGGATACCCATGACATGTATATTCACACACTTTATATTGTCACTCAGCTCCCTAAGACCCTGCTCATATTTTTCCATTCTTTTCACCATCTGTTCTTTTGTGCTTATGAATTCAAATGTCTTATCATCCAGTTCACTGATGCGTTCTTCTGCCTGTTCAAATCTACTGTTGTATTCCTCCATTGTCTTTTTCATCTCCTCTATTGTGCCCTTCATTCTAATGTTCTTGATTAGTTGATTCTGGAGCTCATTTTTACTCTTTTACCTAAGGTTTTCTTGTTGGTTGGCTTTCTTCTGTAACCTTTGGTGTTCAGTTCAACTTATTCCAGATCTCTAACTTAGGTTTTATTTAGTTGATCAGAATTTTTCACCTCTTATTTTTCTGTTTCTTGCCCTGCCTGTATGTAGCCTTTGGTGAGAGGGTCTCCTCAGATATGGTGGAACCCAATCAGGTTTTCCCAGTTTAGAGAGACTCAGGTCTTGGGAGGAGGATGAGTTTCCCTGAGAATGATACTTTCCTATGAGGCCTCTAGACTTGATGCTTTTCCTATCCTGTCCAGCAGGTCATGCTTGCCAGTCCACAGCTCCCCCACAAGCTTAAGGAGGTTTGATGCTTTTAGTTCTCTTGGTGACTGTGATCCTTTCGGTGGTGTGGCTGGCTGAAGCTGGTTTCTGAATTTGAGCCCTTGGGGTCTGAGTTCCCAGAAGGAGGGCTGCCAATTGAGATGGACCTCCCTCCACTCTCTCAATCCTAGGAACTCCAGCTGTCTCCCTGGACACTATTCCCTTCCCCCCTCTCCTCTTTGGGGCAACTCCAGCTTAATTCCTTGGTCAGCCTGACTTTGCCAATTAAAGACTGGGGTGGAGACTTCTTCAGAAGTGAATCTGGAATTCAAAGAATTTCTGGGTATTCCATCTGCTCCCCAAGACTAGCCCAGACCTTCAACTTGGGCTATATAATATAAAATAACCATATATGTTACTTTAATTTTTCAAGCCACATGTTATTTTTAAATTTAAAAAAAGAAAAGAGAAAAAGAAAACCCTTTTTAAAGGCCTTCCCCAGCCTGGAAGTTTTGTCATTGTCAGAATAGAGTATTTAAAGATGTCCTTTGCCAACCCATTTCTGGTATATTGCATCCTGGTAGTTTTGGGAAACTGAAACTGATTTTGGTACCAGAGAAGTGGGGTGCTGCATGATGCAAATACCAAAATGCTAGAGTGGTTTTATAAATGAATAAGAGTAAGAATCTGGAAGAAATGTGAGGTACATGACAGAAAAAGCCTAGACTGCTTTGTAGAGATTGTTGGTAGACATCTGTTTGCTAAAGGTGCTTCCAATGAGCCTTTAGAAAGAAACGATACATGTGTCATTATAAACTGGAGGAAAAGTGATCCTTTTTCTTAGGGTGGCATAGAATTTGGCAAAACTGAGTCCTGCAAACTATCACAGTATGCCAAACCCCAATCAAGAGTATTTCTGAAGTTCCTAGGTAATTCAAATGCACTGGGCTCTAAGTACCTAGAAAAGATCTTGTTACATTTATTTTTTCAGAAACTTAAGCCTTCCAGATTTATCCCATAGCAGATAATCCCTGAAGCCTAGAGGTACTAGTCTCTCCAAGATAATAAGCCAGTTTCATGCTTCTATCTCATAAAGTCAATACCTCTTTGCAGCAAGAAGAAGTTAAACTGGTCATTGCCCAGATATCCCTGATGAATAAGGGAAAGATCAAATGAGAGGAGGTGTAACCGAGTGATTTGATTTAACAAATGACTGCAAATGCTGACTTACATAGATATTTCTTTTTAGTGTCTAGTGTTTTAGAATAGCCAGGAGGAAATACCTGATGTTGTTGAGCTGTAATCTAGTAGCCTTGATCTTTGATAATGATTATTAAACTATATAGCAAATTTTAAAAAGTTAGTTGTCCATGTTTGTATTGATCTCCTTCTGGATATTTTGTTCTGTTCCACTGATCTATTTATTTATCTCTGACAATACTACACTATGTTATTTAAACTACCTCTATTGTAACATTTAAAACTGGATAGATTGCAATACTAGTGATCAATAAGCAGGAGAGTTAAGGGTCTGGGATATTTACGGTCTTCTTTTTTCTTTTTATTTCCTTTTCTTGAGTAATGTAAATGTTCCAGAAATAATCATAGTGATGACTACACACATATGCGATAATACTGTGAGCAACTAATTTTACATTTTGGATTGATTGTATGGTGTGTGAATATATCTCAATAAAATTACATTTAAAAACAAGATGTGCTTTGGGCTATTATCTGGATATTTACTCCCTGACAGTTTTAATTCCTCCCTTGCCAGGGGGCTATTGAAGTGTAAAAAAAGTCAGAGGGTGAGAAAGGAGAAGGGACAAGATGTAGGAAAAAAAAATCAAGTATTTTTGGAGCCAGGGAATGGGGCCCACTTTCATGTGCCCCCCTTCCCACAGCCCACCCCTTCTCTGCCAACCCAGCTTCAAAGGTTAATTAATTTGTTAATTAATTCTGCAGTTGAGGCTGGGTTGGGTCCCCTTCTTGCTCCCAGCAGATTGTTGTTTTTGTTTTTGTTTTTTCCTTTCAGGGATCCAGCTGCAAAACAGTCTGTGAGGTCTGGGCAGGGAGGGGTGCCAGACCCCTGGTTGGGGAGGGTCACTATTTACAAATTTCACTGAGATCTCAGCTTTTCCACCCATTCCAAACTTGTGTACGATGTGTGACTGGTTACTGGAGACCCCGAAAACAGCGTTTCATATAATTCCTGGCTAACTACAAGCTGCCCTAGTGGAGAGACTGAATTCTACACCTCACCACTCCGCCATCTTGCCCTGCCCCTCATTCTGTATGTGTATGTTTGGAGCACTTCCTTACTTCTAGCACTTTCATACTCCAGACTTATCTTGTTTATTTCCTTCTCCTGCATTAAATCCTGCACATGTTGAATCCTGTTTTCAAATCAGGTGGGTGAATATTTAAGATATCATTTTCTGGATTGCATGGTAAAACTATATTAAACTTTTTAAGAAACTCTAAACTGTCTTCCAAATTGTACCATTCACATTGCTACCAGCAATGAATGCATTTCTGTTTGCTCCTTATTCTCACCAGCATTTGATATGGTCATGCTTTTGTTTTGTATTTTTCAAGCCACTCTAATAAGTGTAAATCAGTGGTTAACTCATTGTTTTAATTAGAAATTTCCTAAAAACAAATGATAAAAGTCATCTTTTGATATTTTTTGAGATCTCATATCAATTTTGTGAGGTGTCTTTTCTATATTTTTCTCACTTTATAATTAGGTTATTTTCTTATTTTTGAGTTTCTTTGTACATTTTGCATACAAATAATTTATCTGATAAATGTTTTGTAAATATCTTTATTCTTTCTATGTCTTCTCCTTTCATTATCTTTGCAGTGTTGTTTGCAGAGCATTATTAATTTTAATAAAGTCCAACTGATCAATAGTTTTCTTTCATGTATCTTGCTTCTGTTGTGGTATCTAAAATCTCATTTACTAAATGCAATGTTACATAGGTTTTTTCCTGTTTTCTTCTAGAGTTTTCACTGTTTTTACATTTTATATTTAGGTTTATAATACATTTTGAGATAATTTTTGTGAAACATGTAAGGTCTATATCCAGTATTTAATTTTTGCATATGTATGACTAATCCTTCATTGGCTGACAGGAATATTTTTTTTCCATTGAAATGCATTTGCTTCTTTCACAAAGATAATTTGACTCTATTTATTTTGGTGTATTATGCATTTTTCATCCTAGTGTGCACTTTTTTTGACAATGATTATTGTAGCTTTATAGTAAGTCTTTAAATCATTTAGTGTGAGTAGTCTTAGCCTAGATTTCTCCAGTATTTTATTGGATATTCTTGTTCTTTTGTTTTCCATATAAACTTTAGAATCAGTTTGTGAACATCTTTGAAAACAGCTGCTGAAATTTTAATTTGGATTACATTGACTCTATAGATCAAGTTGTAGATAACTGAGATCTTTAATATTGGAGTGCCTTCCAATCCAGGAATGTCGTATATCTCTCTATAACTTTATGTCTTCTTCAATTTCTTTCAGCTATATTTGCAGTTTCTGAAAATAGATTGTGTACATATTTAATTACTTTTGTACCTATGTATTCTGCTGTTAGAGATTTGATAATATGTTCTGTTCAGTATCTATTTCAATAGCCTCTTAGACTCATTTTTGTTCACCTTTGAAGGAGCACATCTTAACTGGTGTGATACATTGAATTATGTACCCCAACAAAGATATGTTTTTAATCTTAATCCACATTTCTGTGGGTGTGGACTGATTGTAAATAGGTTCTTTTGAAGACCTTATTTTTAAATAACTTGTGACCCATTTGATTTATGATGGGCCTCAATCTGTATTACTGGATTCTGTTATAAGTAGAATAAATTTAGATGCAATGAATTAGAGAAGGCCACACAGGAAGAAGCTGGGAGTCAGTGGGAATGAGAAGAGCAGATACAAGAAAGGAGAGATTGCCATGTTATTGGAGGCAGAAATATAAGTCAAGGAACCCCAAGGACTGTGGCAAGCCTGCACCAAACAATACAGATTTTGGAAGAAATCATAGTTTTGCAGATGCCTTGATTTTGTACTCTGAGAACATGAGCCAATCAATTCCCATTGTTTAATCCAAACTACTGTTTGGTATTTTTCATAGCAGACTAACAAACTAATACATCTATCTACTCTTTTAGTTCTCGACAGCCTTAGATTGCCCATAGGTTACTGACGCAAGACTCTGCCATTCTCAGTGCCATGGTCTATGCCATTACAGTGGCAATTGCTGGCCACATACTTGAAATAGAGGCATTCACAGGTCTAGAGAGAGTGACTTTCTCTTCCCTACCCAGCTTCTTGGAAGCATAGCATAGCATAGCCACTGATGCCTCCTTTTTACAGGACATAGCCAAGCCTGAGCCTATTAAATTGTCACACCTGTTAGAGGTGGTACCCTCCCCAGTTCTCAGTCACTTGCGAGATGCCATAGTGTAATAGGAGGTTACCTTTCTCTCAGACCATTTTGTAACCGGGAGAACTTATTGGAATTAACTGAGTAAACAGCAAAATAATTTGGAAACTTTATGGATGATATTGCAACCATCCTATGTAATTGAGTCCAGTGGATAGTTGCTTCTTTTCATCCCTTAGACAGGATGTCCCTGATAAAGCATAGGTAAAAAAGGCCAGTATCATTTGCTGAAATTCAGATAGTCATGAAACAATGACTTGGCCAACACTCAGCCATGTGCACATTTTTACAGACTCTTGAACCATTGCCAAATGTCTGGCTATCTGGTCTAGCCAATGAAAATCCTTTCTTCTTTGGTGTGAAGAAATCTTGGAATCACTTGCTTCACAGACATCCAAAAATATCAATCAACATCAAACATCTATGGCTACACAGACTGAAGTGACAATACAAGGCTTCACCATAAGATAACTTATTTCCTTCAGCGTTCCCTACATCAATGATAATGACCAAGATGCTCATTCCAATTCTCAGAATACACAACACTTAATTCTTAAACAGGGAATTCTATTGAATGATCACCTCCTTGACTGGCTTCAGACTGCAGGCTTCAGAGTGCCAGAGTAGCTAACTTAGACAAGTTCAAATTCAGTTAAATAAAGCATGATATAATTCAGTTGTGAGTCACCCATGGAGGTGAATTTTATTAAATTGTATAACTCCATTTTTTGGATGTATGATTGCTGACAATTATTAAAGCAAATCTCCCACTTCCCAGTGCTGTTGCTTCTCCATGCTCTCCCTCAAGCTATTTTCAGATCTTTTTGAAAGACACTGTACTCTTCTCAGAAAGCCACAATATGAAAAGAAGAAACCTTTTCATATGTTTTGGGTGTATGTGTGTGCATATGTGCGTGTGTGTGAGAGAGAGAAAGAGTGTGGAATTATCAAACTTAACAGACAAACACATTTTGGGCAATGGTTATCCTGCATTGGTGTGGTGGTCACAAAAATTGTATTATGTCCAAATAAGGGTAAATTTCCCTTCACATAAGAGAATAGAATAACTGTTGGAAAATTTTTATATATTTGTTACTTAATAAAAGAGTAGGCCTAAATACTGTTCATGATATAAAACGGATATTTCACCAGTGATATAAGTGTTTCACCTGTGGTATAATTTAAGCTCTTAAAAATGGAAAAAAAATATATATATATATACACATATATATATATACACACACACACATATATATACATATTTGGCCAATTCCTAAGAACAGTGAGGAAGTTGGTGGCAGGGTTACTCAAAATATTTGGAATATTTGGATCATCTCTGGTTTCATCAGGGGCCATTGTGGTTTTCAGGCATGAAGATAAAAAGAAAGTGGTACAATAAAAGTGTTTCTATTATTATTAATAACAGGAGATGGAAAGCATTAGTTGGGCTACTATCTTGTATTTCACCAAGCAGTAAAAAGTAATCATGTTGTCAAAATAGTATGAAGAATTGTATTCTGTAGGATAGCAAGAAAAAAAATAGAAGAAAAAGAGGATATAGCCTTTAAAACCAAAATAAAATTGGAGAAATGCAGAAACAATCAGGGAATTGCAAAATTGTGGTGGGGAGAGGTAATGTAAAAAAATACAGAGGACATTAGAAAATGCTCAACATCACTGATGATTGAAACCATAGTTGAGATAGCCAGGAAACCTAACTAAAAATCAAGATTCAGGCCAAAATCTGCTGCAAAATCAGAGTTTCTTCATCTCCTATTACTAAAATTCTTTCCTGACTTTGTCTTACAGGCAGTTAAACTTAGCTGCAGTCAAACTCAGCTGTCATCAGAGCATGTGCAGCCACAGACGTGTAATGCTTTTGCCCCTTCAATGGCCCCTGAGACATTAGGAACAAAGATCACCTTCATCAGAACCAAGATTATGGTCATGAGAAGTCCTTAGAAGCAAATGAACTATGAAGTGTCCATCAAAAGGAAGAGAAGATGCAGCTTTCTGGCATATTTCTACCATATATAGACATTCACATAAACAACCAATCAGAAATGCCAACCTGAATCCCTCACACTGTCCCACCTCCCTTATATTCCATCCTATATATCCTCCTTAGTTCTTAGATCAGGGAGACAGACTTGAGCTTGTCTCTTGTCTCCTTGCTGGTAGACCATGCAATAAAACTCTTTTTTGAAAATTCTAGCATCATGGTATTAGTTTCTGTACACATCAGGCAGTGAGCCCATTGTTTGGTAACACCATTAAGGAGATGCAAAAAAAACTCTGATCAAAAACAACTTCCTACCAGTATGATCCTGGTAATTAAAATACAAACTCTAACTATTGGTAAGGATGCAGAGAAATTGGAACATTAACACTTTGCTGGTAAGTATGTAATGTTGTGCAGCCATTTTGGAAAACAGTCAGCAATTCCTCAAAACATTATACACTAAGGTGGAATCAGCAAGATGGAAGAATAAGAAGTTTCAAATGCATGCCACCCCATAGAAACATTGAACAACATTCAGTAATTGTAAGAACCAACCAGGTGAGAACTCTGGAAAGCAGTCAACAGTATACAGCAACCAACTGAAAGTAGATTCAAGAAAAAGACAATATAAAAACAGTAGGAAAATTGAGTGGTCTTTTACTTGCTCTGGTCCCAGCTCTTCCTAACAGGTCACACTGTCTGGAAGCCCATGTTCTCAATGCAGGGTCCTGGTATCTGTTATAGAGAAAGGAGAGCACATCTAATAGGTAGGTAAGCCTGTTTCTACTATGTGGTGGCTCCTTGAAAGATTGACTCACAGCAATACTATTTTCATTAAACCAGAAACTTCCTTGAAGTATAGAAACAATGTGGAGAAATGGCATGGAATTTAGGAAAGTGCAGTCACCGGATGTGAAAGATTGTAGTTGACACATATAATAGAGTATCTGGGGCCCAGGAAAAAAAGCTGAGGAGAGAGCATTTTTTTTTCTCAGAAATTAGGATACTGTGTATATTTGTGTACATTAGGGAAGTTTGAATTCATTGTGCATGCCCAGGACAAGCTTCATGTTCACAATGATCTCAGAAGAACCTAAACATTCAACCTGGTCAGATCCATAGGCTCACTATCAGCTGAGCTCACTGTTGAAGGAGATTGATCCTGCACATAGAGTCAGTTGCAAAGACTGGGAGAGATTTGTTTTTTTGTTTGGGTAATAATGGTTGTTGTTGTTTCTAAGTTCCTGAAATTCAAGGAAATCTGTTGAAATACTAACTGAATACAAGCTAAAGGAACATGGACCTCAGCAATCATGTATGGCAAGGAATACTGACTTCCAAAAATAGTTTGTTAAAATCACCAAGCAAATACAGAACTATAGCCTTAAAAACAATTTTAAAAAATCAGCAAATCCTGGAGAAGGGGAAGAATCTGACTGTAAGAGTTAACACATTAAAATACTCAGATCTCCAGAATCCAACAAAAAACAATCACAAAGCATACAAAGAAACTGAAGGATTGCTCTTTCAAAGGAACAAAATAAACTTATGAAAACCATCCCTTAGTAAGGTCATACATTGGAATTCCTAATCAAAGGTGCTAAGTGAACTCCCCTAAATAAATTCAGGGATCTACAGGATCATGGGCAAAGAACTAAAGGAAATCAGGAAAATGATACATGAACCAAAGGTGAAATTCAGTAAAGAAGTATACAGTATATTTGTAAGAGGAACCAGTGAGAAATTCTGGAGCTTGAATTATAGTAACTGAAATTTAAAAAATCACTAGAGCAGCTCAATAGCAGATTTGAATAATCAGAAAAAAGAATCAGAGTACTTGAAGATAGGAAAATTAAAATTATTCAGTCTTAGAAGCAGGAAGAAAAAAGGATTTCAAAAAATATGAATGGAGTTTATGGACATTGTTTTAGTTTGCTAATGCAGCCAGAATGCAAAATACCAGAGATGGATTGGCTTTTATAAAGAGGGTTTATTTGGTTGCACAGTTACAGTCTTAAGGCCATAAAGTGTCCAAGGTAATGCATCAACAACTAGATACCTTCATCAAAGGATGGCCTTTGGGGTCAGAAAATCTCTGTTAGCTGAGAAGGCACGTGGCTGGTGTCCGCTTGCTCCCAGGTGATGTTTGAATACGGCACACTCCAAAATGTAAGTGTCAGCTTCCAATGGCCATCTTCAAAGTGTGTCTCTCAGCTGCAGCTAGCCTCTAGCTCTTGTGCATTCTTCAGAGTGTCCCTCTTGGCTATATCAAGGTCGCTCCTACTGTCTGAGCTTATATAGTGCTCTAGTAAACTAATCAAGGCCCACGCTGAATGGGAAAGGACACACCTCCATGGAAATTATCCAATCAGAGTTATAAACTACAGTTGGGTGGGTCACATCCCCATGGAAACAATTAAAGAATTACAGTCTAATGAACACTAATATGTCTACCCACACAAGTTTGCATCAAAGATAGTGGCATTTGGGGGGACATGATATATTCAAACTGGCACAGACATGCAGAATATCATAACACATACCAACGTACACATTATGGAAGTCCCAGAAGGAAAAGAGAAACAAAAGGGGCAGAAACAATATTTGAAGAACTAATTGCTAAAATCTTTCCAAATTTGATATAAAGACATCTGACAGAATGGAAGGAAATAGTTGGAAGTCATATATCTGATAAAGGTTTAATTTTCAGAATATGCAAAGAACACCTACAATGCAACAACAAAAAGACAACTCAATTAAAAAGCAGTCAAATGGGCAATGGGAGTAGCCAGAGATGGACAACTTGAATAGACATTTCTTTAAGGAATATTTACAAAAGGCCAATAAGCAAAAGCATGCTGAACATCGTTAATCATTAGGTAGATGCAAATCAAAACCACAAAAAGATACCCCTTCACACCACCTAGGATTGTTATTATTTAGGAAAAAAAAAGGAAAATAATTTGTCAAAAAGAATGTAGAGAAACTGGAACCTTGCATATTGTTGGTTGAAATGTAAAATGATGCAACCACTATGGAAAACTACTCGGCAGCTCCTCAAAAACTAAAACATGGAACTGCAAAACAATGTGGTAATCCTACTCCTAGGTATATGTCCCAATTAATCGAAAACAGGGACTCAAATAGATACTTGTACACCAATATTCATGGCAGTATTTTTCACAATAGCCCAAAGGTGGAAACAACCCAAGTGTTCATCAATAGATGAAAGGATAAACAAATGGTGTATATATACAATGGAATATTATTCAGCTATAGAAAGGAATGACATTTTGATGCATGCTGCAACATAGAAAAGTCTTGAAATAATTATGATGACTGAATAGGCCAGACACAGAAAGACATACATTGTATGATTCCACTTATTGAAATATATATATAATAAGCAAAATCATCAAGATAGAAAGTAGAATACAGATTACCAAGGGCAATGGGAGGGGGAATGGGGAATTAACACTTAATGGATACAGATTTTCTTTTCAGGGTGATGAAAAATATTTGATAATGGATGGTGGTGATGATAGCACAACATTGTGAATGCAATTATTGCCATTGATGTTTACATGGTTAAAATGGGAAGATGTGTGTTCCATATATGCTACCACTATAAATTTTTTTTAAAAAAATTTAGTTACTGTATGAACCAACTATTCTACTCTATGTGTATACCCAAAGATAATGAAAATATTTGTCTATGCAGAAGCATGCACATCAATATTCAAAGAAGCATCATTCATAATTCATGAATGAATAAAATTTGGAAAAGCTATACAATGGAAAATTATTTGGCAATGAAAATGATTGCAGTCCTGATACATGCTACAAAATTGATGAACCTTGAAAACATGCTAGGTAAAAGAAGCCAGGAACAACACACTATATATTATATGATTTTATTTATATGAAATGTTCACAGTAAACAAATTGATAGAGACAGAATTCCATCACCCCCAAAATGTCCTTCATGACAACCATTTATAGTCAGATACACCCTCCATCCTGAACCCACGACAATATCTGATCTATTTTTGTCCCTTAAGTCTTTCTAAGTATGCCATGTTAAAGAATCATAGTCTTTTTTGAAAGGATTAACAGAGTGATTTATTGAAATTTTAGTGTACTGTGTTAACATATAAATAATTTGTATATTTAAAAAGTAACTCTTTTGCCATAAGAGCAAGTTAAAGGACTGGAAACAGATTTTCTCTATCATAGCACTGAATAGAAGTAAAGTGCTTAATATGGCAAGTGTACATACCTACAGAATTTGAACCCATCTATTCCCTACTCATGTTTCTATCACAGTTGTTGGCTTTCTCAGTGGAACAACAAGAGAACATACTTTAAAAAATGTCAACAAGCAGAAATCTTGTCAAATGATTCCACAAGAATTTACAAAGGAACAAGTTCTTTAAAATGAACTAGAGAATTAATTTTGTTGGTGGATCAAATCTGTGAAGTATAATCTTGGTGTACGATGAAAATCACAACTTTCTTGATTGGTATAGAAAAGGCACTTATGCACATTTTCATTTAAGAAAATGACTGAGAGATAAAGAATAACACTGAGTATTCACTTACCATGAGTGACCAAAATTCTGGATTTAAAACTGTATTCAGTTGGATTTCCTCTGTCACGACAGCTGATTTTCATTATTCCACAGCATGGCCATGTTGATAGGTTTCACTGCAGCAGATCTTCAGAAAGCAGATGCCACATCGCCCATCTCCACACATACAGTCTTCAACTGTGACTAATATTCAATTGTTAATGAAGCACATTCCAGCCTGAAGTTCAGCCACCACCTATGAGACCGCTGGATCTCCCAAGTGAAGATGCCAGCTGCTAGTACAAATGTGGTATCATTAGCTCTTTCCAGAACCTCAGCTTCAGTGTCAAATGGTAAAATGGACATAGCTAGTCCAAAGGTCTCTTCTTTCACACAGGTCACATCATCTCTGCAATTAGTTAATACACAAGTTCTCATGAAATATCCATCCTTTAATTTTGGATCTTCAGGTACATGTAAATCACCGCATGGCACTTTGGCAACCTGCTCCGTTGTCTGTTTAACAAACCCAAGGACTTTCTCCAGCTGTGGTCAGTTGTTGAGGGGACCCATCTTAGGATCTTCCAGAAGAGGATCTCCAATTTTTGTCTTTTTGGTTTCTTTCACCGCTTCCTCTGTAAATTTAACAAGAAATTCCTTTTTCACAAATACCCTTTTGCCACTACAGCCAACCTCGCCTCTTGTGAGGAAGTTGGTCATCAGTGCTCCTTTCACTGCATTCTCCATAACACATTCTGAGAAGATAATAAGTGGAGATTTGCCTCCAAGCTCCAAAGTAACAGGTTTAATTCTTTTAGCAGACATCTCCGTGGTCTTTGTGCCAGTGGGCACACTTCTGGAGAAAGAGACATTGGCCACATCACAATACTGACACAAAACCGGCCTGTGGCAGCCCCTCCTTGAACCATGTTGAAGAGCCCATGCAGCAGCAATGCAGAAGCAGGTGTGAAGGGAGAAGGTTTAAAGATCATGGCTTTACCACAAGCTATAGCTAGAGCAGACTTGCAACAGGCAACTTGAAAGGGGTAGTTCTATGCTCCTATTCCCACACATACCCCAAGTGGTTCTCTTCTGGTATAAACAATGGATCATCCTGAAAGCTGGCTATGTTCACCGCCATGGATCCAGCCACACCTGCATAAAACTCCAGGCACTGCCAAGAAGAATCAATGTCCAACCTGGCCTCAAAGATGGACTTACCATTGTTGATGGTATCCACAGTAGCAATATCATTCTCCCATTCCCTTATTATCCTGGTAGCCTCCAAAAGAATTCGGCTATGCTCCACACCAGATTTCTGACTACATATTTGAAAGGCTGCCTTTGCATTTTCAACAGCCTTTTTTCCTGAACACTGCTATCACTGGCTAGGTCACTGGCTCGAGTGCCTTTCTTCATTGTGGTAATTGAGCAGCGGTGCTACCAGGAAGGGTAATCTTTTGAAACTGGTTTCTTTTGCTTCACATACTGCCCTTGAGATTCATACAAGTTTTCCATTGTAGCAGTAGTTTTTGCCTTTTCTTTGCTGGGGACAATTCATTCTACGGGTGCCTGAAAGTTGTTTATGTATTCTTCCATTGAAAGAAATTTGGTTTGTTTTTGACTAATATGACTAGTGCTATAAACAATCAAGTACAGGTTTCTGAGCCAAACTAAGTTGTCAGTTCTCTGTTACAAATTCCTAGATGCAGGATGGTTTGGTCTTATGGTAATTGTTTAATTTTGCAAGAAACTTCCACACTGTTTTCCAGAGTGGCTGTATCATTTTGTTGTCCTGCCATCAATGCAAGAGAGTTCATGTTACTCTTTATCTTACAACTTGGTATTGTCAGAATTTTGTTCAGTCATTCTAGTTGGTTGCAATAATTTGCATTTCCCTAATGGCTAAGATATTTAGCATATTTCAAGGTGCTTATTTGCTATCTAGAGATTGTCTTTGATGAAGTAACTTTATTCACTGCAGTTATATATTCTTTGATGTGTTTTCCTATTTTTGAGTTTTGCAAGTTGTTTATATATATATGCTGAATGGGAGATGTGATACATTTGATTGCAAATATTTTTTCTCACTCTGTTGCTTGATTTTCACTCCCTTAAATGTGTCTTTTAGAGTGTAAGTTTTTCATTTTGATGAAATCCAATTTAACCTTTTCCTTTTTCCTTTTTCTTTCTTTTTCTTTTTTTTTTTTTGGTACATGCATGAGGCAGGAGCACTCAATGACAGACATACTCTTTACTGGTGGATGTTTTCCAGAGATTCAGTTCCTCACCACTCCTTTTTGGGACTCTTAGTAAAAAGAAAGAAGCAAAGAAAGAGAAAGAAATGAAAGCAATTAAACTCTGGTTAAATATTAATGGGTATTCTACCATTCACAGATCAGGGATTTCCTGACTGATGCTGGTATAAGAGTAAAATAATCTCTCCAGGTAGACTCACACCAGTAGATCTCATCTTGTCTTCACCACAGCTTGAGTAATTGTTAATTACTCAAATAATGTAAATGTTAACCATAATCATTGCGTCTAACCCCACAAATGCTCTCTATTATGAAAAGTACATGTACTGCTTCAGCTTTTATTAGGGTGGTAGAGCATGGAACACATGGCCAGGCATTCCTGGCCAGGTATAATATACTTTACAATATACAACAAATACTTTATATTTTATATAATTTTTACTTATAAAGTATTATAAGTATATTTATATCAAATCCTGGAATCAAGTATGCTGCTGACCAAACTCAGATTTCACCCTAAAAGTATCCAATACTGGATCTCATATTTTGTCTACTATCTCTAAATATAAGGATGCCAACTATTTATTTTAAGAAAGCTGTTACACTTTGCCATATCACTACACTAAAAATTATTGGCCTTGCAAAAGAAGAACCTCAACACTACCCAGTAGACTACTCATTCATTCTTGTTGCACTATAGGATCACCTACGTTGGATTTTCTTTCTAGGCCTCAATTAATTTCTGACCTCTTAGTTCATGTTTTCTCATTTAAATAGAATAGAGAGCAAAGGCCACTCTATCTCCATTTAAAATCAAAATGAGAGGGGTTATTACAAGCAGGAGACCATTATTTAAACAGTCTTTCCCTTTGCTTTAAGGGAGGCCCAGCATTATAGGCAGAATTCTATATTCCTCTAACATTCCACTAATGGCTCTCAAGGGAACCCAATTAAAAAGCATTGCCAAAATGAATTGCAGTGTTGATCATCAGCTTTTCTGTCTCCAGAGAAATTTAGATGAGTTTCTTTGAAAAAGCTTATTTAAAAATAATATAGCTTATTTAAATACATAAAATGTGTCTGTTTCTTTTGACCAAAAGATTTTTGAAAACCTACATCACTGAGCAATATTAGAAATATCATGAAATACATGTCATTTGAACTCCAGAAAAATATTTTTGGAAGAATGATGATTGGATTTTCCCATCATATGGATCCAGGCTTTGGATGGAGAAATGGACAGGTTTTGACCAGAAATAGTCAAAAACGAACTACACAAAGCCACAGAATATGACAAAGGAAATCCTACAACATTCTGGCTTTTCTTTCTTTCTGTCTTTCTTAATTGCCATGTGTCTGTAATTGTGAGAATAATGGACTACAATAACTGAAATTCCACAATCCTGGAAAAATCTATAAATTAGTTCCTTAGGACTGGGTAAGCGCTTTCTCCATATCTTCAACCTGAAGTCTGTTTGTAGCCCTATATTGGGACTTAGCACTCAAGAGGCAGAACTGCTACTTTCTCTGAGTGTTCCATGTGGAACTTACCTGTTTCTTAGAAAGCAGCACATTAAAATGCATGATTTATATAATCATTACTATTTTGAATATTTGTTAGTGTGAGATTCCCCATTTGTAAATTAGGTATAACAATACTGATAAGAGGGTCAAAATTTTCATACTACAAATTGGTTGTGCAAAAAATGTAGATTCTTGTTTTCCAAATCCAATTTCATCTTGGTCTGGATTTTCCAATCCTGTTATTTCCAGAAACAAATGTACCTTGCCCATAAACAAAATATTCATAATTTCCAGGCTACAACAGTCTATTTTGGGTTAATTAATCTTTTGGTAAATATGCAAATCCTCTGAAAGATCTGTTCCCCTTCTCTTGAGTTTTTCCTCCCTACCTTTCTTTCCAAGGTGGCCTCTGGGTGGGCAGGGGGCACCTGTGATTCCTAAGGCATTGTTTGGGTATAAGGATCTGCATGTCCTGCTTCTCTCTGGCACCTGCTGACCTCCTGCTGGGGCACAGCTCTTTGTCCTCACTGCCTTTGCAGATGAAGCATCCATAGTGGGGTCTCATCCCTTTACTTACATTGATATATTATCTTTCAGAGTATAGAACTCAAACAATTGCTTTCTCTTATTTCATTGCAGTGCAAAGTGAGGTCATTTCATCCATTCTTGCATTATTTTCTCAGCCTGTACCTTCCAAAGTTTGTGAGAGATGAGCTCAGAAATTGATAATACCTGCCTCAGGAGGGAGTCAGGTGGATTTTTCTTAGCCAGACTTCATCTGGTAAGGCAGTACAGTTATTCCAGGCACATGCATACCCCATTCCATCATCAACAGCACTCTGCCTAACACCTTACACTTTAACTCTGTTAATTAAACAGATCACCCTCCTGGTTCACTGAAAAATAATGAAACCTGTTTCTCTCTTCTTAGAACTGGTAGCAATAGACCATACAGAGCTTCCCAGGTAAATATCTTTCAGGATTTTAAGCATCTGCTTCATTATAGTTCTAGGATTTGTGTTTCCTGGAGTTTTCATTTTGTTGACAAATCTCACTGTTGGTGTCTATATCAGTCAGGATGGACTAATTCAGAATACTTGGTAGATAAATACAGAAGTCAAGCTCATACATCAAAAACAAACCCTTGAATCCTGAGGGCAGTCCTACTCAGGGCTGGGCATCATTTTTTTCAGTCATTAATTCAGTCTTTGATTCATCAGATAAAATTGAACTTGAGTGTATGTTAGCCACTGAAGTAGCACAGTGGAAGACAAATACCGATGCTAAAATATTTGCCCTATGTTACATATGTGAAATAGGGCAATATGTAAGCACCCTGTACCTCAATTTCCTCACTTGCAGGATGAGTCTTTTAATAGGTCATACATAGAGAACTGTTGGGCACAGGATAAGGGATATCCAGATATTTTACTATAGTAATAACAATGATTAAAATTATAAGATATTATTTTATTATTATCTACATTCTAATATCTGTATTCTACCTATTACATCCTTGGAACATACACTATACAAAACAATAACTATCAGATTATTATTTTTGAAATCAGAGCTTTAAAAAGACATTCAACTTTTTGAAGTAATGTATTTACTCTTAAAGAAATTCATCTGAGATCATCATTTTTGAGAAGCCCAATTGGAATTCTATCACTATGGCTTTGTTTATTAATAATAATTGGCATTATGTTATGCCAAATTTAGTCAAAATGGAGCGAATAGGGGTAATTTTGCATAAAGGAAAGAAGGATTAGGGTTCAATTGATTTGCCATAAATATTGGATTTCTTTTTTACTAAGAATAGAGACCAAATATCACTAGGGAAAAATTGACTTGTAACTCAAAAATAAGTTTTCCAGTGACAAAATTTCCATCTAGTAGATTATGTTCATTAAAGTTAACAAAATACTGTGTATTTCAATACTTGTTTAATCTTCCCCATAGCACAATGAAGTAAACTAAATATTTATCATTGTTACCCATTTTAATAACTGTAAAAAGGAACATTCTATGAGTGAAGCAATGAAAATGTATATTAGGGGAGTAACAAAGCTGTGAATAAAAGTCTCTATTTTTAATGTAGCATAAGTGATTATTATTTTCACTACCAAACAAATTGTAAAAAGGGCTTGTAATTGTGAGGGATAGCTATTTTGCCATTTGTTCTTAAATTCATCTTTTCTTATTCTTTATGCAGAATATAAGCACCTAAAGTGTATTCAAAATTATATAATGAAGAGATATCTACTCTTATTTTTGCCTACTGAGCTACCAGAATTCAGAGCTTAGCATGCCAAATAAGACATCAATTACAGAGTTCATACTTCTGGGACTAACAGATGACCCAGAGTTACAAATTTTGATATTTTTCTTTTTGTTGTTCATGTACTTATTGAGTGTAAGTGGAAACTTGATCATCATCACATTAACACTGTCAAATACTTCTCTGAATACTCCCATGTATTTCTTCCTCAGGAATTTCTCTGTCTTGAAAATTTCATTCACAACAGTCTGTGTTCCTAGATTTCTGATCAGCATTGTTACAGGAGACACAGCCATTTCCTATAGTGCTTGCATGACTCAAGTATTTTTTTTAATCCTTCTGGGAGCAACAGAATTTTTTCTTCTGGCTGTTATGTCCTATGATCGCTATGTGGCTATCTGCAAACCTCTGCATTACACAAGTATAATGAGCAACAAAGTCTGCCACAGGCTTGTTATCTGTTCCTGGTTGGCTGGATTCTTCATTATCTTTCCCCCTGTGATTATGGGTCTCCAACTGGATTTCTGTGACTCCAACATTATTGACCACTTCACCTGTGACTCTTCTCCTTTGCTGCTGATCTCCTGCACAGACACAGCATTCCTAGAGCTCATGGCATTTTTCTTAGCGGTATTCACACTCATGGCAACTTTGACCTTGGTGATTATCTCCTATGCACTCATCCTTAGAACGATTCTGAAGATTCCCTCTGCCCAGCAAAGGAAAAAGGCCTTTTCCACATGTTCCTCCCATATGATTGTGGTTTCCATTTCATATGGGAGCTGCATTTTCATGTACATCAAAACTTCAGCAAAAGAAGGGGTGGCTTTGAGCAAAGGTGTAGCAGTACTTAATACCTCAGTTGCTCCCATGCTGAACCCCTTCATTTACACCTTAAGGAACCAGCAGGTGAAACAAGCCCTTAAGGACTCAATCAAAAGGGTGTCATTATCAAAGAAACACTAATTGTTATTAAATCTGTACTCCAAACCACAAGTAAACCACAAATAAGCCCAAATCTTTGTTCTAGGTTGTATACCTAAGGGAATAAAGCACATAAAGTTTCCTGAAATGGTAGAGTTAACTTTAAAGAGAAAGTATGATTAATAAGTAAATTACCTAATCCTCAGTAAGAACTATGAAAAAAAAAAAAAAAAAAAAGTAAGGAAAGGGGAGAGGACAGGCTTCAAGTGAAAAGGCTTTTCATAGATTTCACAGTTATTTTTAAATTCAATTTTTTTTTGTATTTTTCTACATTCAAACTTATTTCCTTGTATAATCTTTGTTCTTTTCTCTAATTTTCTCATGTACATATGTTCACTATTTTGCATATACCAAGCACAGGGAGATTGATTGTGAGGTGTGACTGTATAAAGAAAGAATGAATGAAAGGGAAGGGAAGGGAAGGGAAGGAGAAGGGGAGAGGAAGGAAGGAAGGGAGGGAGGGATGGATAGCTGGATAAATAGAAAATACTCAATATAATCCTTTAGCTGGACAATGCTTAGTATAGTCTTCAATAGCCAATAGAGAAAAAACTATTTATTAAGATCACTTCACTCAAGCAGCCTTGAGTTATTCTAATCATAAAAAGCCTTTGTTAAAATAACTTGCTGTTTCTGTAATATCAACAAGAACAAAAAAAACTTATTCTCTATTCCCAGGAACTTTCCCAACATTGTCTGCAGTAGAATATGAGGGATGTAAAGATATGGTCTCATAAGTAGTACCTTCTTGAAAAATAAGCTGGAATGAGGGGAGGACTTCAGGATAACAGGAGACTCTGACCAAAGAGCTTTCTCTTCTATTTTTTTCCCTTCTGCTTTCTTCTGTGTTCTGGCCATTTCTTTGTCTGTTATAAAAGGCCAAACAACTCTTCTCACTCTGAACTGGCCTTGGAAAATTTTTTTCCCTCCAGTACCCTGTTGATGCATCTTCAATAAACTCACCTTCTCACCAAAGCAAAGAAACTTGTTTCTCTGTTGGATGCAGGATCAGGTGGGCCTGACTATTTAGGACTGTGTTTTCTAATGGTATCAATTTCATGACCATGAAGCGACCCCCTGCTGCCTTTAGTGCAGCCCTGATCTGTGTCTTGTTGGCTGCAGGGCTCCCCTGATCCCCTCAGCTCTGTGCCTAGTAGCTGCCCAGGAATTATTCCTGTAGGTCCAGGACTGGAGGGTCTCAGTGGAGGTGCCTGCTACCAACAGACACCAGAGGCATCTGGGTGAAGGTGACTTTGTAATTGAGACTTTCCCTGTGCTGGGTAAGTATGTAATCTTTTGTTTGTTGTGTTCACTTTGTTTCCTTTTGTATCAATTGGCCTATTGTGTGAAAAGGCCAATTGAGTTGATCTAGGGATTGTGCATGTAGACTCTGTGGGTTTGAGCCCCACTATCCATGACCCTGGCTTTGTGCTTTTCCTTTTGAATTTTGTGCAGTTTGTGCAGTTTTCACATGTGTGGGGAACCAGCTGAATTTGAGGAGTTCCTACTTTGATGATTTCTGTTGATATTGTCCAGCCACAGGAAACTCTCAAAGTGTGCTGGCTACATCTCCCTTGGGATCTATTCTTAATAATTGGTCTAAATTTGAAGAGTGTCATTAAAAAAGAATTAGTATGTTATTGCAGCTCTGTGTGGTCACAGTATAAATTAAGTAAAGGGGCAGAGTGACCAGAAGATGGGACTCATCTTGTAATTATCCAATTAAAAATGTATTACAAGAGCAAAGGATTATGAAATTTAGTAAAAATAACAGATGAGCTGCAGCTTCAGTTAGCTGGCCATTAGTGTGGTATGGCTAGCTAGTGCAGCCTGTCTCAAGAAAGAGAAATCTGCAAGTTAAAGAAAAAGTTGCAGTTAAAAAAATATGTGGCCTTCCACCTCTGCCTTAGTATTAGGACTTCCAGTGCAATTAGATAAAAGAAGTAATGATATAGAAGTCAGTTTTTAGAATTACGAAGTCAGAAGAAGGATCCTGGCCAAAAGGTCCTTCCAAAAACCTGAAATTGCTGGGAGAACATCAAGAAATAATTGATACAATTTAAAAATCAGTGGAATTGCAAATTGTCAAACCAATATCGCAGGATAATATCTCTATTGAGGAGTCTAATAATTAGGACACTGACTCCTTCTCTCTATGCTGCTTTCATATACCACCTGATACTTTCTGTTCTAATGATAAAGAACCAGTTATTCATTCTGATACAGAAGCCTCTTTAAAAGAATTTTATCCCACAAAACTCAAGTACAATTTCTAAATGATAAAAAATGAAAAGCTTTACTATAACTGGGACCATAATTCATATCCTTCAAATCCTATATTAGAAGATTGTACTATGGGAGAAGCTAAACAGTTAAAAGCTGTGAATATTTTCAGGAAAGAAGAAAGCCCTTCTCAACCTTCTTAGGAAAAGATAATCATCTTGTCCTCTGTGTTAAAAATAAAAAAACAGAATGAGGCTGTAGCTGTTACTTCAAACATAAATAAATCATAAGTAATGTAACAAGGCTGAATACAGTTGTGATCAAATGTATACTTATCAACATGATGCAATGGTTAAACTGATTATAAAATGAAATGACTTAAATATAAGCAATAGTAATTTCTCTTTTAAAGTTTAGTTTTTATATAAGTAAAAGGTGGGCTATACTGTTCTTTTTTTAAAATTTTATTTTGAAATGAATTCAAACTTACAGGAACAGTTGCAAAAATAATACAAACCCCATACACAGAACTCCAGCATACCCTGACCCCCCTCCCCTGATACCCCGATCCACCAACTTTAACATCCTGTCACACCACCATTTCTTTTTTTCCCTCCCTCCCTATCATCCATCATCTATTGCTCTGTCTTCTGAACATATGAGAGCAAGCGGCACACATCTTTGAACAAATGATATAATTCACATATACATTTCCTATGAACAAGAACATTCTTTTATGCAATCCCATTAAGCACAGCCAAGAAGTTCAATAAATTCAACATTGATACAAAGCTTACTCTCTATATTTCCTTTTTTTTTTTTTTCTTATGACCCAACTGCATCCCTTTGAGCCTCCTCTTCTCCATCCTCAGATCCCATACAGGATCATCCTTGGCATTTAATTGTCATTACCTATTTAGACTGTCTTTTTTTTTTTTTCTTCCAATTGTGGAAACATATATACAGCCTAAATCTTCCCATTCCACCCCCTCCCTAGCATTCCATTAGTGTGATTAATCACATTTAGAATGTTGCAATGCCATCACCTTCCCACCATCCATTACTAGAAATTTCCCTTCATCCCAAATAGAAACCCTACACTCATTTCTTAACTCCCTATTGCCCCTTCCCCACTTCTTATAACCCATACTCTACTTTTCATCTCTATGGACATATTCTCTGATACTTCCTTTGTGTTTACTGTGGGGCTTAAATTTAACCTCTTAAATCTATAACAATCTTGTTTTTCTTTGATGCCAACTTAACTTCAATAGGACACATAAACTATGTTCCTATAATCATCCATTCCCCCACCTTCATGTAGTTCTTGTCAAAAATTACATATTTTACATTGAGTCCAAAATCACTGATTTATCATTACAGTTTATGTATTTCAGATCCTGTAGGAAGTAAATAGTGGAGTTACAAATCAGAAATACAGTAGTATTGGTATTTATATTTACCATGTGATCTTTACTGGAAATCTTTATTTCTTCATGTGGTTTCAGTCAATCGTCATACAGTAGTATTGGTATTTATATTTACCATGTGATCTTTACTGGAAATCTTTATTTCTTCATGTGGTTTCAGTCAATCGTTTAGTGTCCCTTCCTTTCAGCCTGCACAATTCCCTTTAGCATTTCTTATAGGACTGGTCTACTGGTGATGAAGTCCCTCAGCTTTTGATTATCTGGGAATGTTTTCATCTCCCCCTCATTTTTACCATCCAGGTGTTTGTGAATTTTCTAAGTCTCTGATGGTTATTGACATCTATTTGTATTCCATTGTGGTCAGATAATGTACTTTGAATAAATTAATTTTTTTTTAATTTATTGAGGCTTGTTTTATGTCCCAGCGTATGGTCTATTCTGGAGAAAGATCTGTGATCACTAGAGAAGAATGTTGTGTCCTGGTGATTTGGGATGTAAGGTTCTATATATGTCTGTTAAATTTCTCTCTCTCTCTCTCTCTCTCTCTCTCCTTTCTTTGTTTCTCTGCCTGTAGTGCTCCCGTTAGTATCTGAAGTAGGGTAGGTCTTTTATTAGCAAAATCTTTCAGCATTTGTTTGTCTGTGAAAAATTTAAGCTCTCCCTCAAATCTGAAGGAGAGTTTTGCTGGATAAAGTATTCTTGGTTGGAAATTTTTCTCTCAGAATTTTAAATATGTCATGCCACTGCCTTCTCGCCTCCATGGTGGCCACTGAGTAGTCACAACTTAGTCTTCTGTTGTTTCCTTTGTATGTGGTGAATTGCTTTTCTCTTGCTACTTTCAGAACTTGTTCCTTCTCTTCAGTACTTAACAGTCTGATCAGAATATGTCTTGGAGTGGGTTTATTTAGATTTATTCTATTTGGAGTTTACTGGGCATTTATGCTTTGTGTATTAATATTGTGTAGAAGGTTTGGGAATTTTTCCCCAACAATTTCTTTGAATACTCTTTCTAGACTGTTACCATTCTCTTTCCTTTCTGGGACACCAATGAGTCTTAAATTTGGATGTTTTATTTCATCTATCATATCCCTGAGACCCATTTTGATTTTTTTGATTTTTTCCCCATTCTTTCTTTTGTTCTTTCATTTTTCATAGTATTTATCTGTAGTATTTATTAACCAATATAGTTCATTTTTGTCAATATATCTTTTCAAGCTTTACTGCAGTCAGTATACCATGAATTGCATATATGTACAGAGCACAATGTTATAAACTTTGAAAAATTATACAATTTCACATCTCTAATAATTATAAGTAGATAAAACAATCACCACAATCAAGATAATCAGCATACATATCACCACCAAAAGTTTCCTTTTGAAACTTTGTAATCTCCTCTTACCTCCCTTCTGCCATCCTCCTTCAGCAACCACTTACCTGCTTCTGTTCTAAAGATTAGTTAGCAATTTCTAGAATATTATATGAATGGAATAATACAGCATTATTTTTTATTGAACTTCTTTTGCTAAGCCAGTTATTTCAAGATTCAACCATGTTATTACCTATACAGATGCTCTTTTCTTTTTATTGCTAACTAGTACTCACTTTTATCAGCATATCACAGCTTGTCTATCCATTGACTTGTTGATGGGCCTTAAGGTCATGTCCTGCTTTTTGCTATTACAAATAAAACTGTTATGCATATTTGACCTCAAGTCTTTGTGTTATTATGCTATCTTTTCTCTTGAGTAAAGACCTAGAAATGAAATGGCTGGATTAAACATTAGATACATTTTATGCCAATCAGATACTTATTGTTTCTTTCATTTAACAATATCTTTGAAGTGCAGAAGTTCTTAATTTTGATAGAGTTCTTCTTGTAATCCATTTTTCTTTTATGTCTCATGCTTTGCTTAACCCCTGGTCACAAAAATTTTATCTTATGTTTTTTCCTAGAAATTTTGTGATTTAAATTTATTTGTGTATTGATGATACATTTTGAGTTAATTTTTTCACCAGTACCACTTGTTGAAAATACAGCTACCCCAAAGAAAGGATTATTAGACCCAAACTCTTAATAGTATTGATTCTGAGAAACTGTGATTTGAACTATTTTTCCCCCACTACAAACATTTCCAAGCTTGTGTAAGAATAGGATCTGTAGAGTCCTCAGGTTCTTGGTTGTCTTCTAGCTATTAAGTTCCATCTGGATGTTTACAAGGGGGTCTGGTCTAAGTCTAAAATACTTCTGGCATATGCAAGGATAGAAAGAGAGAGCTACATACCTGCTGTTATCGCTTTCCTTCCCATAATTGTGATATTGTACAATGATTCTTCCTTCTTAAAACTGAGAATTAGCTACATAAAATTACACATGGAAACCTCAGCAAGATTTAACAGTGAATTTTAAAACATGTTTTAATTTTCAAGGTGTAAGTTTGATTCTGTGATCAAAACAGAATCATAAGAATTATTTTGTATCAATGCCATGTAAAAACCAGTCAGTAAATGAATTGATCACAAATTAGAACTTAATATCGTATTGTGGTAAAAACAAGGAATATTTTTCTATAACACTTTAAATAAAATTTTAAATAAATACAGATTGTGACAACATCTATTACAGCAACAAAAAATCTAAATCAATTTTTTTCACAACAACATCTTAGAAATGTGATTAAGAATGTTGATGAAGGTGGTGAAAAAGGAAGATACATTGGTTTTTTTTGGCAATGAAATCTTAAATCACTGACTGTCTACTTGGTCTGCGGAAGTTACCAATGATTGGACCTGAGTTTCCTCAGGGAAAAACATGAATACATGACATGGCCTTGTCAAACTGAAAATCAAATCTTGCTATAATTTTAAAATTTCAAGAAATAACCCAGGACCTCAGAAAATGGAGAAAAGATTTGTATAAGAATGAAGATAAAAACAGATTTTAAAATAAGGCCATTTCGGATTTTCTGGGGAAAACGTATTTCATCTAGTCTAAATCTTTTTTCTTCCCCTCTTTTCCCCCTTTCTCTCTCAACTCATTCTATCAACTTTTCTCTCCTCTTTGTTCTCAGACTGTTTTTATCCAGATGCATTTGTATCACAAAAATATAAAAAAAATTATAATTTGGGAACAAATTTTTTCTCTATAGGTAATTCCCATAATTGCTATCATATTGTGGAATGGAGTGCCTCAGGTCAACCTAATGATTGCTTGGAGATCTCAGACACTTCTACTTTTCCATTTGAAAAATACTCCTGACAGCTTCAGGAGTAAGGAGTAGCCTCCCAGATGTCATGAAAAAAAAATACCTATCCTTAATTTCATTTGGGGACACCCCTTGTAGGGGTATTTGAAAAGTTGGAATAGGAAGATGCAGGGCCTGAGAAATGAGCACATCATCACCCATATGCCACATTTTAGAGTGAGGGTTTCTATCACATGGAGTAACATTAAAAAAAAAAACCAACAGAAAAATCTAGGAATGGAGGAGCAAGTAGCTCTGATTGTTCTATTAAAGTACATTAGTTAATAAAAAACTCAAAACCATTAAGAAAGAATGTTCATAGTTTCTTACTGTTTATTACCTATGGAATTATTCCCAAAGCTCAAGAAAAACAAAACATTTTTTTATCCTTTCTTGGGATTTGTCAGATTGAATTTGATTATAATTGAACTGGTGACTAGACACATATAAGTATGTATGTATGTATGTGTATGTATGTGTGTGTATACATATACATATACACACATATACATATACGCACACATACACACATATACATATACATATACACACATGTACATATACACACATATATATACATATACATATACACACGCATACACACATATACATATACATATACACATGCATACACACATATACATATACACATATACACACATACACACATACATATACATATACACATGCATGCACACATATACATATACATATACATATACACACATATACATATACACATACACATATACACACACATACACACACACACATATACATATATATATACACACGTATACACACATATACTTATACATATACATATACACACGCATGCACACATATACGTATACATATACACACATGCACACATATACTTATACATATACACACACATACACACATACATATACATATACACATGCATACACACATATACATATACATATGCATACACACATATACATATACATATACACATGCATACACATATATACATATACACACACCTATATACATATATACACACGCATACACACATATACATATACATATACATATACACACGCATGCACACATATACGTATACATATACACACATGCACACATATACTTATACACACGCATACACACATACATATACATATACACACGCATACACACATATACATATACATATACACATGCATACACACATATATATATACATATACACATGCATACACACATATACATATACATATACATATACACATGCATACACACATATACATATACACATGCATACACACATACATATACACACGCATACACACATACACATATATATATATATATATATATATGTAGCTTCCACAATGACATATATATTCTGTGAGGGATATTGGAATGGGAGGCTGAAGAAAGAACATGGATCTACAACATTTCTCATTTCCCTGTGGGAAATTTGGATGATGTAAGAGCATGTAAACTCTTGAAAAATTAGAACCAAAGTCAGACCATACTATCTATCAAGCAAGGAAGGCAGCAGTTAATAATATCAAAAACTCCAAATCCTAAAATATGTATTTCTTGGTTAATCTTGACTCATTACTTAATTGATAAAATTTCTCCCATCTTTGGATAACTGTGCATCTTTGGATTTCATGTCTGAGATCACAGTGACAGAATTTTTGAGGTGATTGGAAAACACTTCTTTAAGGTAATTTAATGCACATGTAGAGGGGGTTGAAATAGGGAGTGAATAATCTGGAGGAAGAAATCTCAAATCTTCCCACTCCATTATCTCCACAATCTGAAAGTTTAATGAAATCTCTCATTTCTTTCTTCTAAACATTCCTGACTCTTAAACCTATTTCTAGACCCACACTCCCATTTATATACTAGCCTTCAATTGTTTTCAGAAGTTTAAATCAATGGCCCCTTCACTTCCTCCCTTGACTCTAAGACAGCCAGTATTCAATATTATTGCCAGTCAACTTCATAAAATATGTAAGCTCTATATTAATGTTTCCCTCTTAACTACATTTTCAATGACTTCCCTTTGTTATAAATGTCAAGTAATGGCTAATATCTCAAAATAAACTGAGCTGCATATTAAACATGGGATTCCTTGTCTGTATACTAGACCTATTCACTTGGAAACACTAGGAATGAGAACTTAAAATACATTGACACAACTATCTAGAAGAGTTTTATAGTGAAAAACTGAAAATTACTGATACCATGCATAAATCCAAAATACTTTTCTGCCACACAGATTCCTTCATGTTTCAGCCACACAGTCTCTCCAGACTTACTGTCTTCTCTACCTTCACAAGAATTTTTTTTTTTGGTTTTGCCAGACTGTGATCACAAATATCACAAACTGATTTGTCTTAAACAAGAGGAATTTATTTGCTCACCATTTTGGAGGCAGTTTTCAGACTAGCCATCAATTCTTGGGTTCCTTGTCTTTCCTGTCACATGATAATGGTCTCTCCTTTCTCTTCCATATTCCTTTGCCTTCTAACTTCTGACTCACCCCATGTCTTTCTCCCTCTTAATCTAGAATAATGGAAATCCTTTAGAAACAGAAGAAATCCAGACAAAGGCCCTACCTCAATCCATTGGGCCACATTTTTACTAAAATAACACCTGCAAGAGGTCCCATTTACAATGGGTTCACACCCACAGAAATGTGGATCAAGACCAAGAACATGTCACAATTGGGGTGCAAATTTCAATCCAGCAAACACATCAAGCATTAGTTGCATCACATTCTTGAATTGCTCAAAATAATTGTTATTCCTTTCTGAAAAGTAAAAAAAATAAAAATAAAAATAAAAATAAATAAATAAATAAATTCACTCAACTATGAGGTAGGAATTGCGATTCTCTTACTTTACATAAGGAAAAAGTGTGGCATAAAAATTTGAGTAATCTGTGTAGTGTCCCACAATGTCTGTGCAGTATAACCTTTACTAACTCCAGGCTGCATGTCCCATAGCCTCATTGTTTAACCCACAGACTTATCACCTCTCCATATGCATCTCTCTACCTAACTCCTCTGTGTGATCCATTTATTACCTATGTCAGTCTTTCTTCCTTATGTATATTATTAGCTTCATTCAATTATTACTTTGTCTTGGAAGGCCTCCCTGATCTACAAAATGTCTTAGAAGCCAGCCTCACTATCACAAAATATTTTTATAAACCTTTGTTAGAGCCCTGATCACACACTTTATGGCAACATATGCCATGTATGTTTACCTCCTTTAGGCAAATCCAATTTGTTAAAGGTAAGGATTGAACCTCTCACAACATATGGAGTAAGCTAAAATTTAATAAATATATGCCAGTTTAATTAACAAAATTACAGGAAGCACAGTATATTTACAGGGCACATTTACAGCTAAGTCATGATTTTTGGAAACTAATGTGCTTTCAGGAGACATATATACAATTTGGATTAAAAAATTGAAGTAAGTAAGATTATTGCAGAAGGGCAGAATTTATTACCAAGGAAGAGTAGAACTCAATGCTGGAACTTAACTATAAATTCTTTGAAAGTATCCCATGTATGAGATAATCAACTACATAAACATAATCAAAACAAACATGGATTTCTTTTCAGTTTTTACTTTAAGGTTGTTCTTTGTATCATATTTTTAAAATCATTTTTTGGAAAAATACACAATCTTTTGTGTCACATCCCTGAAGACTTCTTTGACCTGGTGGTTCCTCAGAGTGTAAATGAATGCATTTAGTAAAGGGACCACTGAGGTATAGAGCAAAGCTATACCTTTGGACACAGTCACTCTTTCTTTTGCAGATGGTTTAATATACATGAAGATACAGCTACCAGAAGTCAAGGAGACAACAATCATATGGGAAGTACAGGTGGAAAAAGTTTTGGTCCTTTTCTGTGCAGAGGGGAAGTTTAGAATAGTCTTAATGATGTAAGTGTAAGAGAGAATCACCAACACCAATGTGACCACAAGTGTCACCACAACAGAGATAAAAGATATCAATTCTAGAGCCTGTGTATCTGTGCAGGAGATCTGCAGGACAGCAGAAGTTTCACACATAAAGTGATCAGTGACTCTGGATGCACAGAAATCCAAGTTGAGTCCCATGACCAATGGGGGAAAAATGATTAGGAATCCAGTTACCCAAGAGCTGAGTACAATTTGGTAGCAGACTTTTGCTGTTCATAATGATTGGGTAATGCAATGGTTTGCAGATGGCCGCGTAGAGATCATAGGACATGGCAACCAGAAGGTAAAATTCTGTAACTCCCAGCAAAAGGAAAAAAAATAATTGAGCTGCACAATTATTATAAGAAATGATTTTGTCTCTAATCACAATGGTCATCAGGAATTTAGGAATACACACTGTTGTGAATATGATTTCCAAAATGGAGACATCTTAGAGATAGAAATATATTGGGGTCTTGAGATGGGGATCTAACATGGTGAAAAGGATAATCAGTAAATTCCCTGTGAGACTCAATGTGTAGTTGAGAAAGAGAAACAAGAAAATCACAACTTGCAGTTGTGGATCATCTGTCAGACCTACCAGAATGAACTGTATTTCCATTGATTCATTCTTCATTTCTCTTTTGTGACCTTTATAAAATCTACACAGAAAAAGAACAAAATCATAAATATCTACACACACACATATATATGTATGCACACACATACCTATTTATCCAAAACAGAGAAAGAGATATATTCTCCAACATAACCATTTATAAATGGTTTCTCCAGTTTGAAATAGCAGATGATATAAATACATGCCATAGGTGAATTCAAAGTCCCTTTAAACATTAATTCTCTTTATAATTTTCCTTGCATTTTTCCCCTAGAATTTCTTTTCTTTTTTTTTTTTTTTTGCCAATATGCATTTTAGGTAATCATTTCTAAATTGCACTAATTTGATTTCTCCTCTTAGAATGATTATCAGAGTGATTTTTCAAAACGAGGATGTTGGTTTTAATTACAACACGCATACTTGTCAATGACTAAGACTACTGAATTTCCATACTTAGTTAATGTTACCAACTTCAATAGTTTTGAAATGTTCTTTTCACTGAGAGTATACCATTACTATCAGTAAATTTCTTGATAGGCAATATGCAAATAGCAGTTGTTTTCCAGAATATAGGATAAATAATAGAAAGGAAACATGACAGAAATAGACAAGTAAAATATTTTAATAAAGTGTAAATTTATCTTATTTTCAACTAACTTTTTTGAAATTTATTCCTATATGTATCTGTGTAATTTTGGCACTTTTTCACTTCCTCCATATTCTTTATAAAACTACTGAACATCCAAGAAATTATACTAACTTTTATCCTTTCTCTACAGAAGAATTCTATTTACCCCAAGTTTTCCTTTCCCTTGTTATGCTGAACATGCCATTCTTATTCCTTATTCTTTATCTGTGAACTTTTCAATGGACAGGTTCTGAAAAATCAATTGTCCTCTTTGTTATCTTTATTCTTTCGCATTTTCCCTTTTTAATGTAGCTATCCTATCCCTGTTTTACATTTTTTCATTTAGAAAAAATTATATAACACTAGCAAGCTATACATATAATGTGATTTACCAAAGCATCTATTAATGAATTCTCTTTTTTTTAATGAAAACTGAAGGCTTGTAAGGATCCACTGCACAGCATTCATAAACTTTTGTTGTACAAATATATATTTCAACTCCTGTTATCTCAAGACTTCATGACTCATGACTTGAAACAGATTTTTCTAGGAGTAAGTCAACCACTTTCTGTTACCATATGGGTCTACCAGACTGTTCTAGGGGAATGTTTTCTCAAATTCCAGAGAGTTGTTATTATTTTGTCCACATCAGTGTACCCATTGTGGCACCTGCTTCATAAAGAGATTCATAGAATATGAAGCATAGATGCAACAATATTTGAATAAAATACATGGTAACACCTATTATATACATTACTATAAAATTACTCATCCATTAACAAAAGATTTATAGAACATGAAAAGTCAGTAGTCAAATTAACCTCCTTGGATTTGACTTCCTGCTCATTTGCCTTAAATCTGATTTTGAAGTAAAGTTAAAATTATAGTTCACCTACCTTCTTGGCATTTATTGTATCTATTGAACCCCTAAATGGGCATGGAAGAGATGTGTGCTAACATAATTAATGATGGTTTTAGTCACTTTTAAGACCATATTTTATAATTGCAGCAGGGATATTGATTACCATGATTTTTATGGGAAAAGGAAATGGGTACATATGGTACTTCTATATAGATTTTCTACTTATCTCATATCCTTACTCACTATGAAGCTTAGGTCACAAGTATAAATAATTTTATAGGGCAGCCACCTTCCATGCCAAATAAGCTGCCTTTTGTGAAATTTAGTTCTTAATCACTTCCATGAAGTGTGATGTCACTGTCATTACTATAATTCAAAACATATATATATCCATATGTATAAAAATGTATTCTTTTTTCATATTTTTTTATTTTTTTTCCTTTTTAATTTTTATTGGGATTGTTCAGATGCCATACAATTATCCAAAGATCCACAGTGTACAATCAGTTGCCCCTGGTACCCTAATACAGCTGTGCATCCATCACCACACTTAATTTTTTGTTCAATTTTTAGAACCTTTTCATTACTCCAGACAAGAAATAAAGTGAAAGATGAAAAAAGAGAAAAAGAAAAGGAAACTCGAATCCTCCCCTATCCCTAACCAACCCCCCTCAATTTTTGACTCCTAGCATTGATATAGTACCTTTGTTACTGTTTATGAAAAAATGTTGAAATACTACTAACTGTACTATATAGTTTGCAATAGGTATATATTTCTTCCCTATATACTCCTCTATTATTAACTTCTAATTGTATTGTCATACATTTGTTCTGGTTCATGGAAGAGATTTCTAATATTTGTACAGTTAATCATGGACATTGCCCACCATAGGATTCAGTTTTATACGTTCCCATCTTTTAATCTCTAACTTTCCTTCTGATGACATATATGACTCTGAGCTTCCCCTTTCCACCTCATTCATGTGCCATTTGGCACTGTTAGTTATTCTCACATCTTGCTGCCAACACCTCTGTTCATTTCCAAACATTTAAGTTCATCCTAGTTGAACATTCTGCTCATACTAAGCAAACACTCCCCATTCTTAAGCCTCACCCTATATCTTGGTACCTTATATTTCATGTCTATGAGTTTACATATTATAATTAATTCCTATCAGTGTGACCCTGCAATATTTGTCCTTATGTTTCTGGCTTATTTCACTCAGTATATTGCCCTCAAGCTTTTGTCATCAACCCATTTCTTTTAAGATGGTTTTGTTCACACACCATACATTCCATCCTAAGTAAATAATTGATGGTTCTCTGTATGGTCACATATTTATGTGTTCACCACCTTCACCACTATCTATATAAGGGCATCTACATTTCTTCCACAAGGCAGGAGGGAGAGTCAAAAAAGGTAAAGAGGCAAAAAAAAGAGGAAAAAAAATGACAGCTAGGAAGCAGCAAAAGGAAAAATAACCTCAAATCAAAGTAGAGTAAAGAGTCAGACAACACCACCAACATCAAGTTTGTCTAACATGTCTCCCCTATCCCTCCCTCTTATCTACATTTACCTTGGTATATTGCCTGTTACATTAAAGGAAGCATAATACTACTAAAATAATGATTCTTCTAGTTAGTCTCTAGTTTACATTGATTGCATCTTTCCCCCAATGCCTCCCCATTTTCAACATCTTGCAAGGTTGACATTTGCTTGTTCTTCCTTGTAAAAGAACATATTTGTACATTTTATCACAATTATTGAACACTCTAGATTTCAACAAGTTACAAAGTCCCAGTCTTTATCTTTCCTCCTTTCTTCTGGTGTCTCACATGTTCCCAACCTTCCTTTCTCAACCATATTCATAGTTATCTTTGTTCAGTGTACTTACATTGCTGTGCTACCATATCCCAAAATTGTGTTTTCAAACCACGCATTCCTGTCTTCTCCTATCACTCTGTAGTGCTTCCTTTAGTATTTCCTGTAGGGTGGGTGTCTTGTTCACAAAATCCCTCATTGTCTGTCAGAAAATATTTTGAGCTCTCCCTCATATTTGAAGGACAGCTTTGCTGGATATAGGATTCTTGGTTGGTGGTTTTCCTCTTTCAGTATCTTAAATGTATCACACCACCTCCTTCTTGCCTCCATGGTTTCTGCTGAGAGATCTGCACATAGTCTTATTAAGCTTCCTTTGTATGTAATGGATCGCTTTTCTCTCGCTGCTTTCAGGATTCTCTCTTTGTCTTTGACATTTGATAATCTGATTATTAAGTGTCTTGGCATAGGCCTATTCAGATCTATTCTGTTTGGAGTATGGTGCGCTTCTTGGATCTGTAATTTTGTCTCTCATAAGAGATGGGAAATTTTCATTAATTATTTCCTCTATTATTGCTTCTGCCCCTTTTCTCTTCTCTTCTCCTTCTGGGACACCAATGATACATACATTCTTATAATTTGTTTCATCCTTAAGTTCCTGGAAATGTTGCTCATATTTTTTCATTCTTTTCTCCATCTGCTCCTTTGCGTGTAGGCTTTCAGGTGTATTGTTCTACAGTTCCTGAGTGTTTTCTTCTGCCTCTCAAGATCTGCTGTTGTATGTTTCCATTGTGTCTTTTCTCTCTTGTGTTGTGCCTTTCATTTCCATAGATTCTACTAGTTGTTTTTTTAAACTTTTGATTTCTGCCTTATGTATGCCCAGTGTTTTCTTTACAGACTCTATCTCTTTTGTGAAATCTTCTCTAAACTTTTTGAATTGACTTAGCATTAGTTGTTTAAATTCCTGTATCTCAGTTGAAGTGTACATTTGTTCCTTTGACTGGGCCATAACTTTGTTTTTCTTAGTGTAGGTTGTAATTTTCTGTTGTCTAGGCATGGTTTCCTTGGTTATCCAAATCAGTTTTCCCAGACCAGAACAGGCTCAGGTCCCAGAGGGAAGAAATATTCAGTATCTGGTTTCCCTAAGGGTGTGGTGTGTCTTAGAAAATTGCTCCACCCTGTGATGCCTCAGGTCACTGTGATTTTCTGCCCAGCAGGTGGTGCCTGTTGGCTTATAAATCTTGACTGGTATGAGGAGGTATGGCTGTGTTCCCCCAGGCTCTGGGGTCAACTCTGAATGGAAAGGGCCCCACCCCTTTCCTCTTAGAGAAGATAGGCCCCCTAGGGGGAGGTCATTAGCATTTCAATGGTCTCTCTCTCTGCTTGTGCTATCTCCACCCTTCTCTGAGTCACAGCACTGGAAACTGAAAATGGCTGGGGCTTTTTCCACTAAGCCAAAAAAGAAACAGATAGCCCCCTTCAGGCCTAGTCCAAGGTGACCCTCCAGATCTCTAAGGTCAGTCGTCACCCAAAGTCTCTGTCTGTTTTTTGGGGATTCGTACCTATAGTGAGCAGTTCACACTTGCTACTTAAAACCCCAGTTAAAGCTCAGCTGAGCTATATTTGCTTGCTGGGAGAGAGCTTCTCTCTGGTACCATGAGGCTTTGCAGCTCAGGCTCTGGGGGAGGGGTCTCACAACTTGGATCTTACAGATTTTATGCTGTGATCTTGGACATTCCTCCCGATTTAGGTTGGTGTATGATGAGTGGACAGTCTCATTTGTCCCCCCGCAGTTATTCTGGATTATTTACTAGTTGTTTCTGGGGTTTTTTTTAGTTGTTCCAGGGGGACTACTTATCTTCCAGTCCTCTCTATGCCACAGTCTTCCCTCTCCCCCAATAAGTATATTCTTAAAGTAAAATAACAAGCTGGAAACAAACAAAAAAATCAGGAAACCATCTGATGAAAGAAAGGCAAGCAACACTTCCAAGTAAGAAATATGACTTTGTCAATTGTACACTTGCAAAATGCTACAGTTTTATCATTTTCCCTTACTACAGCCTAAATGGAATCTATTAAAACAAAACAAAGTAAATATCCTCTCTGGAGACCAGTGTACCAAAAGTACTAATTATTTGGAATAACATACACCACTGTAATCAACTTTAAATAAAATGAAAGTTTCCCAGAGGAGTATTACAAAATGATAGAGAAGTCAATGAATTATTAACAGTAGCATTAGCAGTTTCAGCATCCTGGGGCAACACTGAAATTTCCCCAGCTGACTTGCACCAACAGAGACCATTGCCTTGCTTCAATAAGCAACAAAAGCTATTGTAGACTTTATTGTACACCATTAAAAGTGAGAATTTGAATGGCTTATTGGTGGAAATAGTGTGATTCCTCAAGTACACTGAGGTTTATATATTAAATACATTTTTATGTTAATGACCCAAATAGTAAAGAACACCAGTCTAATGGCTAATGATTAGATAAACTAAAATTATAGACAGAAATTTGATCAGGGGCTGAGGGTGAAGAGAAAGGATTAACTACAAAATGTGATGAGGAAACATTTTAGATTAATAGAAACATTTTATATATTATGGTGGTGGTATTTACATGGTTACACATGTTTGCCAAAGCTCTTCAAATTATATGCTCCAAAAGTGTGAATTTCCTGTGTAGTGTTAGCATTTTAAACTTAAAACTGTTATCAAGCTGTATTTGAGTTTTAGTCTCACAGAGGAGTAATACGTAGAGCATGCACCCAGGCATGATAGACATCAATAAAGCTATACATGAGTCACTACTGCTTGTGTTCACTGATCTATCATCCAAGACCTGGAGGCACCATGCACCATATAACTTAGAGGAAGTAAATTCTAAGGAATGTAGTAAACAACTGAGATAAGGAACCAATCAAGTTCTCCAGATGCCTGTTACATGTTATCCAAGATGATTAACTTTCTTTGTCTCTAATGTGTATAAAAGCCGCATGAAAAATCACAATGGGGAGGCAGATTTGGGAAGTTCCCCCTGCCCTCATGCCAGCATAAATAACCCACCTTTTTCTTCACAGCCAATTTGGCATGTCTGTGCTTTAAGCTATACCAAGTTGGGGGTGGCCCATCCTCAATCTGGCACCCAACATGGGGCCCAACATCTGAAGGAGGTACTAGTTGGTGGATTCCTGGACCCCTGTGGCCACTGGAGAAATTTTTCTCTGAGAGCCAGATGAGGGAATTTCTTACCCCCAGCATCTCAGATCCCAGTGGTGGCTGGGTGGGGAGGAAAACAGGGCCCTATTTGGGTGTTCAGTGGTACATTAATTCTTGCCAAAGCTGTAAACAGGATATCACACTTGGAAACTTGTTTGGTTTGGGACAAGGGAGCAGCCTCTGGTCTAAGGAATTGTCATTGAAATTGTTGCCTAGGGTTTAGTTTAGGTTTTTGTTTTTTGTTTCTTTGTTTGTGTCTTGTCTTGTCTTGTCTCAAAAATTTTCTAAAGAATATTAAAATGGGAAACAATGTGAGTGAAAAATCTAAGGAAAATAAGAAGGATGATCCTTTAAAATATGCTCTTGAGCATTGGGAGCAATTTGAGTATGAGCCCACGATAAAGAAAAGCATGATACATGTATGTGAAGTAATTTGGCCTCAGTACAAATTAAAGGATGGCCAAAAGTGGCCAAGTCAAGGATCAAAAGAATATAATGCTATTTTGCTGCTAGATTTATTTTGTAAGAGAATGTGTAAATGAGATGAAATTCCATACATGCAGTGTTTTATGCCCTTAGCTCAAAATGAGAAGTTGCAGAGAATGTTTTGGGCATGGTGATTTCCCCATCATCCAAGCTACCCTAGCCTCTCCTTGAGAGCTCCTGAGCCTTCAGCTTGAGAGGAGATAAAGGAGACTCCCAACCTGCAGGTTAAAAGAATGCTGGCTGAAGCTTCTGGATTCCAGGCTGAGAAAACAATGACTGAGGTAATTAAGCCTCGAGGTAGTGAGTATCCTGTGTTCCCAACTGAGGCTCCTGAGTCCCAGGCTAAGAAAATAGTGGCCAACACTTCTGAATCCCAGGTTTGGGAACACTTGTAGCTCCCAACCAGAGAATTGGCACTTGAAGCCCTCTGAACCCCAGGATAAGAACATTGCCATTAAGACATTGGCACAGGATATAGTTAAAGAAATGGTACCTTATAAATAAGGTAATAATCAGGGCAATGACTGTCAGAGAAACCCCTACTGATTGCAATCTGCCTGATAAATTTATGGATGCTGTTATCCTATTCCCCCTGTGCCAATGCCTACGGCTCCTGTACTCCCCATCCCCACTATGGCAATGCCTAAGCCTCCTCCACTCCCTCACTCCTTTCTGCCAGAGTCTGCAGATTTAGAACTCCCTCCTGTTCCTCCTCCTCTACTGCCTTATCAGAGAAATGAGGAGGGGACTGAGATGCCTTTGAACTCCCCTGAAATGACCTCCATATCTCATACCTGCAGCAGAATGACTTTTACACAGTATTCTTCTATCTCTGGAGGGTAAAGTCAGGGACAGTTCCCTCTCTGACAAGTGCCGGCTGGATTAGGTGACCAGGGCAAGCTGAGAGGATACCTATATATATGCATGTACACCATTCTCCACCTCTGACCTCTACAATTGGAAGGATCGAGTTCCTAATTATCAAGAAGATCTGAGGAAAATGGAGAATCTTTTCAAGTCAATATTTGACACACAAAATCTGAACTATGCCAATCTGCAAAAATTATTGATTGTTCTGTTAACTTCTGAGGAAAAATGGGTAGTTTTGAAGAAAGCACAGTATCATGATGAATCTTTGGGTAACAGTAACCCTAACAATTCAATTCATGTTGCTGGAAGTCAAAGCGTGCAAGTAGCTGATCCAAATTGTGACCCCAATGAAGAGGTGCACAGAACAATGCTTGACCACTATAAAGTATGCATAATTGTGAGACTTAGAAATGGAGTGCCTGAACAGAACAACATCAGTAAAATTCAGAAAGTTGTTCTAAGGCCAGATGAAAACACATCAATGTTCCTAGAAAGGCTATTTGCAGCATCCCATAAGTTTAATGATATTCCCAGAAGACCCAATAAATCAGCGCAATATAAATGAGCCATTTATATGCCAGAGTGCCCCCAATATTAAACAAAAATTGCAGAAAATCAAGGGTGGGCTAAGGATGCTGATTTCAGTGTTATTAGAAATTGCATTTAAAGTATTCCATAATCATCATGCAGCCCAAAGTAAGGACAAAAGACCATCTCATACAAAGCTGATCTGAATGCTAACCTCTCAGGAGCAGTTCTGAGTAAGACTTTTCAGCAACCAAAGGAGAATACAAAAGGTAAGACACCTGGAGCCCCTAGAAAACCACTGGGCCCCCACAGTGTACATACTGCAGGGAGGAGGGGTATTGGGGACAAGAGTGTCCCAGCTTGACAGGAAGAGAAACAAAAGAGACACCAGCAACCCAATGCCTGCAGCCAACAGGGGATGAGGATAATGACTTTGAAGGATGGGGCCCAGGCGCACTTTCCACCTGTTAGGAAACAATTCTGATCACCCACAAGGAATGCCGGGCCTCACCCAAGTGGGTAAGAAAGTAGTAAATTTCCTGGCGTATACAGGAACAATTTCTTCAGTTTTAAACCACAACTTAATTGCACTTCAAAGGCATCTGTCCCTGTTGTGATCCTGTCTGAAGTTGCTGATGCCCTATTCTGCCTATAGCCATTGCAATGCCAATGTGGAAAAAATGAATTGAATCACAAATTTCTTTAATTGCCTGAATGCCCATTTCCCATCTTAGATTGGAATTTGCTACTACAATCCTCTCTCTCTTTCTCACCTGGCAAAATGAAGTTACAGATTCCACAATCCATACCTGTGTCCTGAAAGCAGTGAAATTAGTCCTAAAAGATTGCAACAAAATATTTGGGGTACCTGAAAGCATTAAGCAACTAGTTCCTAATGAGGTATGGGCCATAGGGATCCCCGGGGATGGACTAAAGGAAATCATGGTATGATTGCAACTGGATATCATTCCACTGTATTTAAAATAATATGCCCTTAGATGGGAAGCAAGAGAGGACATTTTGGCATTAAATAAAAAATTTCTAGAATGCGGTCTAATAAAACCCTGTCAATCAAATTTCAACCCCCTTATTTGCCAGTGCTGAAACCAAGAACTCAGGATTACAGTTTTGTCCAAGAATTGATGGCTATAAATCAAATAGTGGAAGATGTACATCCAATAGTGCCTGATCCATATACTCCCCTTATCAGTATTTCTGATGCATATTCTTGGTTTATGATTTTAAACTTAAAAGATGCCTTCTATTGCATTCTATTAGATTAAGACTCACAAAATTCTTTGATTTGAATGGGAAGAACTGGACACAGGAATAAAGGAGCAATATTGTTGGACTGTGTTGTCTAAAGGATTTAACAATATCCTGACTTGTTTTGGACCACCCTTGTCCAGAGATCTTCAGGTAGGAAAACTCCAGGATGGACTTTTTCTCCAATATGTGGATGTTATTCTCATAAATAGCAAAACTCAAGAAGCCTCGGCCACTAATACTGTAACAATGCTGAACAGGCTAGCCAAGAAAGGATATAAGGTATCTGAGAAAAAGGCTCAGATCACACAAACCCTGTCAAATACCTAGGATTTGAGCAGCCCAAAGGGCAAAGAGTTCTGCTGCCTAGTAGAAAGGCGGCCCTGTGGTGAGTAGCCACAGCAAAGAACAAAAAGGGACTCAGAGGATTCTTGGGTATGGCCAGTTTCTGTCAACTGTGGATGCTCAACTTTTGATTAATAGTCAAACTTTTATAACTGGGCCTGAAGGGAAATGAAGAAGATCCTTTAGAATGGACACCAGAATGCACAATTGCTTTTCAAAGTTTAAAGGACAAACTGATGTAAGCTCCAAACTTGGGGATCCCTGACCCCATGAAAGAATTTGACCTCTTTGTCCATGAAAAGCCTGAGGACTGCTAGTCCAGCCTTTTGGAGGAAGAATATAGTCATATATATAGTCAGTGACTTTTTGTCAAAACAGCTTGACATAATGGTCCAAGGATGACGTGCTTGTTTAGACTCAGTAGCAGCCAATTGTGAACTCCTTAAAGAAGTTGAAAAATTTACTTTGTTCTCCTCAACACATGTCCTTACCCATCATTATGTCCTTACTGTGTTACACAAAAAAGGAGGTCAATGGCTCACAATGGGAATAATATGCTGCTATCATGCAGTGCTGCTAGACAATCCAAATGTCATCATAACAATAGATAAGCTCAACCTTGCCACCTTTCTTCAAGAATTTAGGAAAGATTCTGAATGGACTTGCACAACAATGATGGTTTTCAGCTGTTGGATGAATTGTATTCAAGCAGACCAGGGCTAATGGATGTGCCAATAGTAGACACAGACCCAGAAATATTCACTGTTGGGAGTAGTTATATGGACCAGGGTAAACACAGGGAAGGATATTCAGTAGTCACCCTCACAGAGATACTGGAGACAAATCCTCTTCCACACAAAATTTCAGTGCAAAGGTCAGAATTAGTGCCCTCCTAAGAGCCCTACAGCTGAGTGTAGAGAATAGAGTCACTATGTACACATACTTGAGGCATGTTTTTGCTGTTTTGCATGCTCATGGGCAATTTTGAAAGAGCATGGTCTGTTAGCCACAGCCAGCAAAGACATAAGGCATAAAGATCTAATTCTAGAATTGTTAGATGCAGTAATACATCCCAAAGAATTAACCATGGTCCACTGAGAAGGACATCAATCCATGGATAGTAGAGAAGCTATGTGGAATAGGCTAACAGAAAAAGCCACAAGAGAAGTAGCTAAACAAGAGCCTTCCCCAGGATCTATTGCTATCATTCATAATCAGAGTCAAGAACACACCCTATTGCCACAATGTGAGTGAGATCCTGAGCTCCTGAGATTTGGAAGACCTCAGTGTACAGATAAAGATTTAGCAAGGCTGAAGGAATGGGGTTTTACTACATTAACAGACAGTTTGGCTTAGGAGGGAAGAACACTGTACATAACATAACAAGTCAATATGTGACATATGCAAGGGTCAATCCTCGCCCCTGCCCCAAAATTCCTCTATTAACCAAAGGAGTTTAGTATACAGGATTAGGTGGTGAGGTGGAGGGGCAAATACATTATATACAGTAATAGCAAAGTCCTGGATGCTTTTACTGGCTGGTGGAAGATTTTCTTTGTCAGACTGAAAAGGCATAAGAATTTGTAAAATGTTTACTTAAACAATTTCAAGGAGAGGGTCCTGCCAGCTGGTGGCATAGGGAGGTGTGGAGTATAGTTAGTCCTCTAGAGAAGCTAGTAAATAGCTAATAATTGTTTGGAATAACTGTTTGGAGGACACCCAAGAGTGGACACACATCATACACCAGTCTGGAAGGGGTGAAAGGGCTGAGATAACAGCATAGAACTGTAAGTAAATCCCCCAGCGTGGAGCATGGCAACACTCCCCCACTGGTAAGGCAGGCTGAGTTGTAACTCTTCCCTGGGAAAAAGAAGCAGTCTCTACCAAGAGAAAGGGAAGGTAGTGCAACCAAGCTCCAATTGTGGTTTTAATTAACAAATCTGGACTACTGAATACAAGCTATGAGCACAGATAAACCTGAAGCAATAGGAAAGAAAACTTGAGGTTTCACCAAGCAGAAAGAAAGCAGGGCTGATGGAAATAAAATAAGTAAAATAAAGTAAAAATAATAATAAAATAAAATAAGAAAACAGACTCTTTTGGATTGGCCAGACTTTGCCCCTTTGGCTCTTGACTGGTGAGCCTTGGGGCCTGGGAACTGGCTCCAAAAAGGGGATTTTTTTCTTAGTTTTTTCTTTTTCTTTTTTTGAAAGCTATTCTAAGGAGTTCATTAGAGAGTCTTAGGCATTTTCAATTGTCATCACTGACCCAGGCAAGGGTGGAGTTGAGATAGGTCTGAGAGACAAAGTAAGGAGTCAAGTGAAAGAGATAATTCCCTAAAAGGCATATCTTCCTCAAGAAGGGGGAGGGCAGGACTCAGCTCAAGTGGCAGCCCCCCTTCAGAGAATTCAGCCTCCAGGTGCAGAAGATAAAAAACAAAACAGGAACAGCTTAAGCTTGCCTTCTACCTCTGCTGGCAGGGGCAGGTTCTGGTGAGACTTCAAGGCACAACACATCTTTATGTCTGTGGGGAGCTATGGGTTGACTTGTGCCATCTGCTGGGCAGGGTAGGAAAAGAACAGATTCTAGAGGCTTCACAGAAAGTCTGACAACTTCCTGGGTCTCACCCTCACGGAAACCTGATACTGATTACAGCCTCCTCCTGAGACCTGGGAAAATCTGACTGGGATTGATCATATCTGGGTAGACCCTCTCTTAAAAAAAAAAAAAAATGTTCCATATAGGCATGGCAAGAACCAGAATAACAGAATAACAAGAGCTGAAAAAATCTGATGAGCTAAACAGAAGCTATGCTAGAGATCTAGAATAAGTTGAACTGAATGCCAAAGAAAAGATAAGAACAAAGCCAACTATCAAGAAAACCCTGAGAAAAAGAATGAAAACAACCTCTAGAATGAACAAACAAAGGAAGCCAGACACCTTGAAACTAACAAAAAATTACAAGTCATACCAAGAAAAACAAAGTTTTGGCCCAGTCAAAGGAACAAATTTACACCTAAAATGAGATACAGGAGTTGAAACAACAAATTAAAGATATTCAAACAAACATGCTAAATCAATTTAAAAATCAAATCAATGAGTTCAGGGAAGATATGGCAAAAGAGATGAATGATATAAAGAAGATATTGGGTGAAAATAGGGAAGAACTCAAAAGTTTGAAAAAAACAAATGGCAGAAATTATGGAAATGAAAGGCACAATAGAAGAGATTAAAAACACAATGGAGACATACAACATCAAATCTGAAGAGGAAAAAGAAAGGATTAGTGAACTAGAGGAGAAGGCATTTGAAATCCTACACACACAAAACAGATAGGGAAAAGAATGGACAAAAATGAGCAGGGTGTCAGGGAACTGAATGACAACATGAATCACATGAGTATATGTATCATGGGTGTCCCAGAAAGAGATGAGAAGGGAAAAGAGGCTGAAAGGATAATGGAGAAAAAATCACTGAATATTTCCCAACATTTAGGAAAGACATAAAATTACAGATCCAAGAAGTGCAGTGTTAATAGATCCAAATACACCTACTCGAAGACACACAATAACCAGATTGTCAAGGACAGAGAATTCTGAATGTAGCAAGAGAAAAGCAATCTATCATGTACAACAAAGCTTGATAAGTCTCTGTGTGGGTTTCTCAGCAGGGAGGTGAGAAGGCGGTGGTATGATATATTTAAGATCCAGAAAGAGAACAACTGCCAACCAAAAATTCTATATATATCCTGCAAAAACCGTCCTTTTAAAATGAGAGTTTAAATATTTCCAGACAGATACTGGGAGAGTTTGTGAACAAGAGATGTGCTCTACAAGAAATACAAAAGAGAGCACTACAGGTAGATAAGAAGCCAGTAGAGAGAGGTTTGGAGAAGAGTGTAGAAATGAATACAATCAGTAAGGGTAAAACGAGAGAGAGAGAGGAAAAATGTCACTAATATGAACTAACATTAATGAGCAAATTTCAGAGTTAAAGATGAGAACACAGGTTATCAGGAGACAGAATGAGGGTGGATATTGGGCACTGATGCTGAAGAAGGAAAGAATGTTCAACAGCACTAATTGTAAAGACATGGAAATGGATAGCACAATACTACCTGATAATAGCACAATATTGTAAGTGCACTGAACAAAGCTGAGTGTGAGTATTTTTTGAAAGAGGAAGGCTAAGGGCATGTTTGACACCAGAAGAAAAGATAGAGGATAAGGACTGGGACTGTAAAACTTAGCAAAACCTAGAGTGGGCAATGATGGTGTACAAATATAAGAATGTTTTTACATGAAGGAGAACAAATGAATGTCAATATTGAAAGGTGTTGAAAATGGGATGGTATATGGAAAAATACAATGGATGCAAATAAAGTCTATACGTAAGAGTAACATTGTAATATACTTCTATGAAATGTAACAAAGGCAATATACAAAAACTGTCAATGAGAGGATATAAGTGAGGGATAAGGGGTTCTTTGTGTTATTGTGGTTTCTCCTTTTTATTTTATATTTTATTCTATTTTATTTTATTTTATTTTAATTTTATGTTATGTTATTTTATTTTATTTAATTTATTATTATTTTTCATCTTTTTTCCTCTTCTTTCTTTGTGGAAGATATAGAAATGTCCTCATATAGAGTGATTGTGAATGCATAACTATGTGGTTACACCAGGAACCACTGATTTTTACTTAGGATGAATTGTATGGTGTATGAACAAAACTGTTTAAAAATAAACAGAAAAATACAAGTGCTGGAGAAAATGTGGGGAGAGTGATGCACCTTTTCACTGTTATGAAGTAGAATATTCAGCCCTTCTGGAGGAGAGTGTGGTGGTTCCACAGGAGGCTAAGTTTAGTGTTGTCATATGATCCTGCAACCCTGTTATTAGCTATTTACATGGAAGAACTGAGAGCAGGGATGTGAATGGACATTTGCACACTGGTGTTTATGCAGCAGTATTCATGATTTGCAATGGATGGAGGTGGCCTAAGGGTACATCAACTGATGAAGAGAAGTGTGAACTGTGGTGTATACATACAAAGGAACAATGAGTGGCTGCAAGAAGAAATGAAGTTGTGAGGCATGGAACTATGTGAATGAACCTTGAGGACAGTATCCTGTGTAAGGTAACAGGAAACAAAAAGACAAATACTATAATGCCTCACTAATAGGAACTAAATATAATGTGCAACTCTGAGAATTGAATTTGAGATCATAGGTTATCAGGGAAAGGCTTATTTTAAAGCTTCCTAGATTGTAAGCTCTTACAGCAGTCATATCTATTACTGAGTTGTTACAATTATTTCTAAATTCTGAGATGCTGAGCTCTTTGTGTGTATAACCAGGTTGTTCCCTGGAACTTCAGCTGTCTGTGTGACACCTGAGACTCAGCTCAGAGCTAGAGTTCTGTAGTTATGAAAGTGAGCATTACCCCATATAGCAACTGTTAAAGAAGCCAAAAAGGATATCAAACGTCAATTAGAAATATGAATGAACCTGATCTTATTAGGACTAAGGCAAATCAGACTAAAGGGTAAAGGATGATATTAACTGTGTTTTAAAATTTCAACTTCTATGTGAGACCAAAGGAAGATATATTTATTTGGTCCAAAATTTATATTTTCTGTAGCACACTATCCAATTTAATTTGTATGGCCAGGCTTTTTGAACACCATAATTTCAAGAAACCTTGAATAAGGGGTGAGATCTGGTTGGTTTATACTGGTTAGCATTAAGCCCTGATACATCCCAGAGTAATTTGGACAGAGAATAAAAAAAAATATTTGCAAATTCCCCTTGAAGGACTGGGGAGGGCTGTCAAAATATTTAACTTCCTCGCCTGGGGAATTCCAGATATTCCCACAAGCACTGGGGACTACCAAACTAATAGGCCAAGTCCTCAGGGAATTGCCCTTATGAAACCTTTTCCTGCAAAGGAGAAGCTAAGCCTACTTATAATTACACCTGTGTCACCCAAAGAGAACCTCTTTTGTTACTCAGATATGGCCTCTCTCTCTAAGCCAACTCTGCAGGTAAACTCACTGCCCTCCCCCTCCCACATGGAGCATGACTCCCAGGGATGAGCCTGGCCCTGGATCATGGGATTGAGAAATCTTCTTGGATCCAAAGTGGGAAGACAAATGAAACAAAACAAAGTTTCATTGGGAGAGATTTCAAATAGATTTCATAGATCATTCTGGAGGTTGTTCTCATGCATTACATAGATATCCCTTTTAGTTCTTAGTGCATTAGAACAGCTAGGAGGAAATAAATGAAATTGAACTGAAATCCAGTTACCTTGATCTTGAAGATCATTGTGCAACTATATAGTTTTTGTGGTGTGACCATGTGATTATGAGACCCTTGTGGGTGACCCTCTTTTTATCCAGTGTAGGGACAGATAAGTAAGAAAATAAAGATTTAAAAAATGATAAAATATTGGAGGTGAGATAAAGGGTATTTGCCAAATGTATTTGTTTAAGAAGAAATCTTCCCAATCAGATTGGTTATGATGTTTCTTGTTTTCTAATTTTCTATGACTTCAATGTGCTCTTTAGTAACAGCCTGTTCTGGTTTGCTAATGCTGAATTATGCAAAATACCAGTAATGGATTGGCTTTTTTTAAATTAATTAATTAATTAATTTTATTTTTTGTCTTTTTTTTTTTCCTTTTAGGATTGGCTTTTACAAAGGGGTTTTATTTGGTTACAAATTTAAAGTTCTACAGCCACAAAAGTGTCCAGACCAAGGCATAAACATGGAGTATACCTTCACTGAAGAAAGGCCATTGGCATCTGGAAAACCTCTGTTAGCTAGGAAGGCACGTGGCAGGCATCTACTTGCTCCCAGGTTGCATTTGGAAATGGCGTTCTCCAAAATGTCAGTGTCAGCTTTCGATGGCCATCTTCAAAATGTCTCTCTAAGCTGCAGCAAGTGTCTGGGCCTGTGTGGCTCTTTTTAAAGTACCCCAGTAAACTAATCAAGACTCATGTTGAATGGGTGGGGACACACCTCCATGGAAATAATCAAAGTTATTACCCACAGTTAGTTGGGTCACATCTCCATGGAAACAGCCTGATCAACACTAATACATCTTCCCCCACAAGACTGCATTAAAGAACATGGTGTTTTAGGGGACATAATACATCCTAACTGGCACACAGCCCAAGAGAGTAATCTCTTCTTGCAATGTGTCCATTCAGATGCCTCTTCTATGAACCAGTCTAACTGCTGGATTTCTGGCCAGCTGCCTCTCTGGTGTCTGTGGCTTGCCATGATGTATATCCCCTTCATGGGGACAGACTGGATGGCTCTTGAATCATTAGAAATTGAGAAGTTGAAGGAACCCAGTTTGTTAAGCACTGATGATACCACCACAGCCGATCTTAGTCACTGGCAAGCAAATTTAACCCAACCAGGACATTGTGTTGTTTTCTCTGCCAAAGCCACTAAAGAAGCAGTGCTACATTATTTGTGTCAGTAAGATAGAAAGGGAGAAATATTTACTGAAAGAAGAAAAGATGGACATGTTCAACTCAGGAATGGAATAGATTGTCTTACCCCAGGACATGGTAGACTGACTTAGAAGGCTCCCCTTTTTAGGGAACAAAAATCATTCCTGGTTGTACAGCCCCCTTGATACACAAAATGGGGCATTAATCTCTGAAAACTGAAATGGACCATCTATTTATTAGTTGGTGATTTGTATGGAACTGACTGTAATCTGCCTGTAATGGAATCCAGTGGATCTCCTGGTCTAATTTATTACACTGGATCTCATCTGGATGGATAGGACGATGCACTCTAGGTTTGTATTCAGTTCAAGGAACAATTCATAGTAAGCTTTCTCATATGGCAGCTAATTTACCCCTGTGCAAACCCAATGGGCTCACTCTCTTTTCCACTGGTATGATCACCTAGCTGCAGGTTTCATCCTATTTATAGGAAGTGAAGATGTAATTTCCAAGGTAGATGCATTAAACACCTTTGTTGTCCAGGCTTTAAACAACACATATCATAGTATAATCCTCATAAATGCAAAATTAGCTTCATTGCACAAGGCAGTACTGCAAAACAGAAATGCCCTAGATATCCTCATCATCTCACAAGGGAGAACTTGTGCTATAGTCAGAACAGAATGTTGTACCTATATTTCTAATGAAACTTCTTATGTCTCTTCTCTCCTAGATCACCAGAATGATCAAGTTCAGGCTATGCCTACTCCAGTTAATAATTTTAATTTCATTGATCAATTAAGTTGGCTACTTTCAAGAATAAAGTCATGGTTATAAACTCTTCTTCTAACAGGACTTGTAATTTTCCTGCTTGTTGTATCTATTCTTGTTAAATGTCTCTTGTCCCTATGTTCTCAAATTATAACTCAAATATGTATAAACCTTTTTCATCTTGCAGAGCCCCTACCACGTACGATCCATTTTCCCCTGAAGTAAATTGATAATATCTGCAAGTTATGAGTCAGAAATTTCACTGGAGAAGCCCCCTAGTTCAGCAGGATCATCCAGAACAAATGATGACCTGATTCCCAAGATTGGTAATAGATATTATTTTCAGGGGGAAATTGTAGTGTTAGAATTTAAAATGTAACTCTGAAACTGTAAGCAAGCTATGTACTTAGGTTTTGATCTCACAGAGAAGCAAAATGTAGGGCATGCACCTAGTCATATAGGCATTAAGATATACATTAATCACTATAGTTTGTTTCTATCTACCACCTTAGACTTGGAGGCACCAGGCACCGTGTATCTTACAGAATGTAATCCTAAAGGATGTAGTAAATAGCTGAGATAAGAAGCTAATGAAATTCTCCAGACTTGCTAAATATTACATGTTATACAAGATGATTAACTTTCTTGGTCTCTAAAGTGTATAAGAGCCACAAGAAAAATCACTACAGGGAGGCAGATTTCGGAATTTCCCCCTATCCTTTGCTAGCATAAATAAAACTTGCTTTTCCTCCACAGCCACCTTTGGTGTGTATGTGCATTAAGCCACACCAAGTGACAAACCCAGATTTGTGGGAGGAACTCTCATCTTCACAATGTTGTCATCAGTCAGAGATCAGCATTCTATTCTAATTTTCTTTTTTATTAATAGAATATGAGAACTCCGGTTTTACTTTCTTTAAGGAAAGAGATATTTTGTCTAGATTAATATACTTGGAAAAATCCTAAGCTTATTTATATGAACTTTTAGTATCCACTCTAGAGATTACACTCCATCTTAACATCAACATTTTAGGTTTCCTTATAGAAGCTGTATTTAGACTCAACTTACTCTTAAAGAGTTAATGATGAAGATAACCGATTAGCTTTTTCTCTGCAAGAATTCCCAAGGCCCTAACCAGTTCTCAGTAAATAGTCTCTTCAAGGCCCTAACCAGTTCTCAGTAAATAGTCTCTTCTATATTAAACAGCAAAGATAAATCTATGGTGATGTAGAGACAAAACACTTTAGGTCATAAAGAGAATTAAATACTCAGTTTAGTGACCAAAATTCTTACAAGAACAAACTACATTTTTGATTCTAGATCAATAAATTAAATTTATAGATTTTAAGTAGTCTAAACTCAGACATTATTCAGTCCTATATGTAGGGAAAACGGAAAAATGAGTGAAAATGCCACCGTATGCTGATTAGAGAGAGAAATTCATTGGGTTTTGAATTTTTAATTAAACCTTTGTGGATATAATACAAACATGAAGTTGATAGTTAGGAGGCAAAGAATAATTTGTAGGTTAGGAAGAAATAAATAATTTATTGGAAAAATCATTCCTATTATATTTTTGATTAATAATACAAGGGAATAATTTCACAAAGCAGAAATCATGGAAAGTAAGTATTTTCAGCACTTTATTGTTTTTATACAAAATAATTACAATTAAATCCTTTCATTTGCAATATGTACTCATAAGATTTAGACAATTAAATGCAAAATTAGAAACAAAAATATATTTGTGTAATTCATTTTTAACATTTAATATGCAAATTTAAGAGTTATGAATTTATTAGAATAGCACCATGAACAATACACCAATAATTTATATTAAAAACTGACTGATTCAAATTTATGTTTATGCTTATATTTATGGAAGACTTGAGTACTTAGATGCTACTGGATATAAAATAGCATTTCTTAAATTGATGTAAAAAAGTTGAAACTGAATAATTGAGAAAAATTCCAAATTTCATGCAAAATTTCAAATTAATTCTGATGCATTTTTGCTAAAAAATCATGAAAGTTATTTCCACTGAAAAGTTCTATTTGATGATAACAGGGAACACAAAGACCAACCAGAAACATTACCCTCAGAATATAGTCAAATTTTTAAAAACTAAATAAAAAAAATAATTCATGCCTGATTAGCCACTTAAACTGTTCAAGTATACAAGAAAGGTTTACTTTGCTGAAGGAGACTGAGTAGGACATTATTTTAATAGAAAAGGAATAAACCAAACTAACCTTAAAAATTGTGTTTTCTTGTGGACTCAGTAAGATTGCAGGAATTACTTCTCAGTATCTAAGAAAAGTTCAAATCAGAGAAACTTACAGATACTTCTAAAAGGAAATATTAAAGTCATTCTGCTGCAAAGTAAAAAAGATGTAAAAAGAGAATTTAGAAACTGAGTAGCCAGAGAAGGAGATGAAATTATCAGGATTAAGCCTGTATTTCTACTGCTGTGTGAAAAGGTTATAAGCAGAGGAGAAATGGTGTGAAATGGTTTTTGAAATGGGTACAACTGATGATTGAAGGCAAACATTGGATTCTCAAATATTTCTCACATATTCTCACTTCTTAGAGATGGAGAAGGAAACACCATAGAAAGCCAAGTAACATTGTAAAAAAGATAAGCATTTCAACTGAGTTACTTGTCTCTTTCATATCATTTTCAAATCTCTACTCAGTAAAGCCTTTTAAACTTAAAAGTAATTACCCATTTTTTTCCAGATCTTATGTAATTCAGAAGGTATTTAACCATGAGGAACCATACAATGGTGACAAGATTCATTCTTCTAGGACTGACCGATGACCCCAACTGGCAAATTGTAATTTTCCTTTTTCTATTTCTAACATATTTATTGAGTATTTGTGGAAATCTGACTATCATCCTGCTCACCCTGTTGGATTCCCACTTCAAAACACCCATGTATTTCTTCCTTTGGAATTTCTCCTTCTTAGAAATCTCATTGACATCTGCCTGCATCCCTAGATTCCTGGTCAGCATTTTGACTATGGATAAAACAATTTCCTATGAGGCTTGTGTAAGCCAATTATTTTTTTTCATTTTCTTGAGTGCTTCAGAGTTTTTCCTGTTGGCTGCCATGTCCTATGACCGCTATGTGGCCATCTGCAAACCCCTTCATTATGTAACCATTATGAATAGCAGGGTCTGCACCCAGCTGGTCCTTGGCTCTTGGATGAGTGGGTTGTTAACAATCTCTCCTGGACTTATCATGGGCCTGGGGTTGGAATTCTGTGATGCCAATATTATTGACCACTTCATCTGTGACTATTCTCCTGTCCTGAAGCTCTCCTGCACAGATACACGGGTCATAGAATTGTTGAGTTTTATTTTAGCCATTGTCACACTCCTGATTACATTGGCCCTGGTGATGCTCTCCTATGCAAATATCATAAGAACAATTCTGAAGATCCCTTCTGCCCAGCAAAGGAAAAAGGCTTTTGCTACCTGTTCTTCCCACATGATTGTTGTTTCTATCTCTTATGGCAGCTGCATTTTTATGTATATTAAACCTTCTGCAGAGGAAAGGGTATCTTTGAACAAGGGGGTGGCCGTACTCATCACTTCAATTGCACCCGTCTTAAATCCTTTTATATATACTCTAAGAAACAAACAAGTGAAGCAAGCCCTGAAAGATATAATTAAAAATGTCTTTATCGCCTTAAAATAATGACTTTGGCTTGTATAAAAGCATACACTAAAGCTTATTGAAAGTTGCAGCATATATCAACTACTCTTTAACATATTCATTTATTTTAGATCATATGAAGATACTGACTGAAGTCAAGGAAAAGTTGCCTTTTAGTCTGATTTTCTGTATCCATATTCCTTTATTCTGTTGGAATCACCTAATCCTTTTAATTTAATTCTTTGGTTTTGTTCCCCCTTTAGATATTTCACTAGTAATTCATTTTAGAAATCAATATCTCCATGTTTTTCAAGGATAGATGTGCCCAGAATGTAAACCACTTGTGAACTCTATAAGTATTTTTTTAATCTTTAGGAACAGATTTCTTTCTTAAACCACACAGTGTATATATTTTAGGAAAGTATATGATGTTTCCAGAAACATAATAATGGACTTCAATAGAAGTATTGATGTTCAGTTTTAAAAATTCTCCAAATCTCTATTCATCCTTAAATCAATGGAGTCTTTTTCATTTAGGTATGAGTGCTTTATATCATAATCTAGGTAGATTATGCCAAGATCACACATTAAGTAAATGCTAGATCTTAAGTTTGTACCTAAGTTTTAAAATTCATAACATATGCAGTAATAACTGTGTAATACTGCCTTTTATTTGAGTGTAATGGGATTATTTGATCTGGAAAACCATGTAATGAATAACAACTAGCATAAAATATTTCAAAATCCACATTAAGAGGTAGAAAGATGAGCTTTGTATAACTGTAGGGGACACAATAAAAATTTATGTTTGAGATATTTGAGATATTTGAGACATTTATTTTAACTCATGTGGAACTGTAATTCATCTTGAAATATTTTCCCTCACAGGTTTGTCTTTACATATGTCCTTTCCTTCTTTGGTGTTCCTTTCATTCTTTTCCAAATGTCATGCTCTGAATAATCATTAATGTTCTTTTAGTCTCTCTTGAAAGACCACTCTCTCTGTTAGTTTATACTTTGTATTCAGCATGTATCTCAACACCATCATCAAAAAGGCATATTTTAAAAATTAGAAAATCAAAAGAGTAAACTATGGCATTTATTGTTTCAAATTTAATTCCCTATATAACAACTCTGTCATTCTCTTTTCCTTTCCCTTTAATGTTTCTTCATAGTGCACATTAATAACAGTTATTCAAGGATTAATTATTTGTTTCAAACTTTGGAATGTCAGTGCAGTCAAAGCAGGGGCTTTAATTTGTTCACCCCTCTGTTTACAAAGCCTAGCAGACTGTCTGGTACATGGTACTGCTCAATTATATTTAAACAATAAATTTCCCAACTCTAGAATTACAATATTTTTATAATATGTTTCAGTATTTGCTTGTTTTATCACCCCTTTAAATTTTCTTTGTCAGAGGTTTCCAACACACTTTTATGTGTATTTTTAGTGTAAACAAAAGGCATGCATTCTCTTTACAAAGGCAGCACTGCCTGTTTAAATGAGTTTACAGGTATTTCATTTTCGCTACAATTTTCAACTCAACTGATATTTAATTCAATTGTCTAATAATTATTACACATTGTTTTTATAGTTTACCATGAAATCCTTCTATTTTTATCTATCAATCTATCTGTCTACATATCTATCAACTTCCTGTCTGTATCTGTGATTATATTTTACCTAAAATACTCCATTCTTCCAGGTAGGTATCCATGCTTGCTTTCTTTTATAACATCATTTTCTCTTTGGGGTAATACTAATCTTCAACATTTTGAACTCTCTATTATTTCTATGTATTTTAAATTCTCTTTTTGACATTTTGAAAGCTGTTCTGAATATTGAGAGAGTTTTTAATGTTTGTCATCCTAATCACTGCTTTGAATTCCTACAGCATCAAATTTATGGATTTTTAAGGATTTGGCAAGTAATTCCATTTTAGCTTGTTTCTTTGCAAATATTTAATATATTAATCATCTTTCTTTTATATCTTTTCTTGTAATCTTCCTTCCTTTTCTTTTCATTTATGGTACTATCAGCTTGTACTTTTGTGTGGCTTTATATTTCCCTCTTCATAAAACCACAGCTTTTTCACAGCATTAAACTTGCCAAATGAGTTCTCAACCTTACTTCTATATCTGGCACTTTTCAGAATAGACTTTTCTTCTTTTCCTTTTCTCTTTCCCTTTCTTTTTTGCTTTTTTCTTCATTTATTTATTTATTTATTTATTTATTTATTTATTTATTTATTTATTTATTTTTGGTGAGCTGCATGCTGGTTGTTTTTCATATATCTTTTTTGCATTCTTTTATACATCCATACTGAAGTTTTTCTTTGTGTTTTTGTTCCTTTCTTCTTTGTGCCAACCAAATTTTCTTCAGCATTATATACTTGGAGGGAAGAAAGTGGTGTACACTCCCATTATTAACTTTTCTCTGTATGACATTTTCAAGTATCAATTTGCCAGGTTAAAAGATCCTCTGAACTAAAGGCAACAGTGAAAATATTGGAAAATATTATCAACATTTTCCCAAAGGGCTTGTATATGTGTGTGTTACATCAAAATTCATGGAATTACCACTTTTGAGTATGGCCTTCTGTATCTATTAAAGATACATGATCATGTAGGAAAACATCACACAAACTATTTCATAAATTAAAATTTAAGAGGATAGACATATAGCTCTCAATTTTCTTAAAAAAGCAAAGCAAAACAAAACAAACCCTATTCTTTGTAACTGGCATCAGAGAATGGTAACGATTCAAATCCTCTTTCTACCATATTCAGGTGTATTCCTGCTAATGATAATTATTTTGTTAATGAGGACCCTGTAGAAATCCATGTGTTGGATTTTTACAATTTTCTTGTTTTTCATAGTTATGGATATAGAAACTTCAGAGGACAATATTGCCAGGTTCCTTTTTAAATCCAAGTGCCCCAGCTCCATCCACCTAGCTATATTAGTTTCCACTTCTCCATTTTTCCATTGCCAAGACTTAACTGAAAAATTGTCTAATGATGGCCAGAGTAGTATTCTCTATGTCAATTTGTGTACTGCCCACCATTTAAAACACCTATATTATGGATTTTCAGATGAAGAAATAAGGTACTATTTATTGTTTGTCATATTTAACTAAAGTATCCTGAATTACAATTTCTACAGACAATTCCTCTCTTATTAAATGTGGGAATCTGAAAGCAATTTGTATATTAAAAGGTATGAGACATTATTTCTACACATTTTTCTTCCCACTATGGACACTCTAAATGCCCAAATCTACATTTCTCTTGCTTGCATTAGATTGTAAAGGCCTTGCTCAAGTAGGCAAATGACAATAATGGAAATAATGTACTTCCTGTTTTAAAGAGAAGAGGATATTGGTAACTATTCACTGGAGATGAATTTAAAGACAAGCAGAAACAGTACTGGAAGGGTTATTTCAGTTTTCTAGAGTTAAATATATGAGGTTTAAATATGCATATACTAGCTTTGGCAATGAATGCCCAAAAGTCAGTTCTAAATTTTCCAGGTGTTTTACAATGCAAGTTATTAAAAGAAATCACTAAAGTTACAAAACCCTTCAATTCCCATAATCCATTATCCTATTTAAAATTAACTAATTTTGTACTGTCACTCACATAAGCATAAACTTTTGACAATTGTAAAATGTTAACAAACATATTGAGCAAAATGACAGAAAATTTGGTGGCTAGCACCATATGTAATACTGCCTGGAATCATCAATCATAGTTTATAAATAACAAAGCAATCCTAAATCTGGACACTCTATAGGTGAATCTCCACTAACAGTATTTATCCAGAGAAAGTCATCTAAATTTGTGTAAGCATAGAATTGAATGGTGTATTTATTCATTGAACGAATATTTATTAAACAATATAAGCTAATGTTTTAGGATCCAAAAATGTAGTGCTGAACCTAAATGGAAAGAAAATGATGCATGAATTATAAATGAAAAAATAAAGCATATCATGTTCCTACTATATTTATTATAGCCCAAGAACTTGGTGATATGATTGAAAAGCCTCTTCCCCATTTCTAGGTATTATAATTGTCTGAAGTGAGACATGAATTACATAGAGTAGAATGTACACATTTTAAGAATATGGTGTAATGAATTTGGTTAAATGTGTACATTTATCTTCTATATATATCTGTGAAACCACAAGAAAGAGGGTAATCTGATAATCTATAAACAATAAACAAATATATCAAGTAATCACAAAATGGATTCAGGTATTAGTGAAATTTAATAAACAATCTACTTGTTTAGTTCTCTAAATTATAGTACTGAATAGAAGAATATCCACAGAATATTCTTTTTCATTACTACTTTGATTTTTCTGGGAAGAAGCTTCAGTGAACAGTTCAAACACATATATTTTTCACTTGAATAAAGACATGGGGGATTTCCCCTGGAGTAATCAAAGTTAAAAAAAAAGAGGTAGAAAACACCGAGGAATATACACCACACTTAAATGGAAGCATTTTTAATTAGGTGGCCTAGGGAGATTTTACTGAGATGGCTAAGAACAGTTAGCATAAAATCAAGGGACTCTATTTGCGCTTGTAGAGTAGGGAGCTGGCAGACACATTACTCCCATTCTAATAACATGATAAAAAGCTGGACAAACTGCAAATTAATGACTTTTCTTAAAAGCATGCCAGAATTAAGTTGCAGCACAAATGACTAACTTCTATATCTAGAGAGAAGACAGGTGTCAGCTGGGAGAAATAGGAAACAAATGGTTGCTTGTCTGTGGCAGAAACCATCCTTAACCCCATATAAGGTTTTAAAAAGATTCAGTATTCAGACTGAGATTTTAATGAATGCAAAATGCTGAATTTGGGCAAGCAGAAGAGTGTGAAAGCCCTAAAGGTCCAAAAAGGAGGTTTTGGGCTCTCTCCTACATGTGTCCTCCAGAAAGCCCACCATTTCTCACATATGCATTCAGGGAGAATCCTGAGCCAGCATCCCCCATGGTGCTGGCTGGAGGAGGGGAACAGCAGTCACTGTGACACTGCCCAGACTCTTTCCCCTGTAATTTCTATGAAATAAAAATAAATCTTCAAGGAAGGACCACAAAAATGTAGTAGAGGGCAGCTGCTATAGGAAATGAATGGCAACTACCTATGAAACTATGCCCAGACCCATGTTCCATATCTCTATTATGCAACAAAAGCTTCAGATTTAGGGAAAAGAACCACAAAATTTTAGCCTAAGGCACCTGGTGGAAATCCATGCAGTTGTGGGAGAGGAATAGGGGGGAGAAACTGTACCCCTGAATAGTGGTGGGAATAGTTGTGAAGGCCACAATCCAAAGACCCAAGTTCAAAATTACCTGTTTAAGACCAGCTTCATTAGATCAGAAAATGCCTCCTCCTGCCTCCTCCCCCATCCTCCCACTATCATGCTAACAAGTGTGGAGTATACATAACAGTGAATGCAGTCTGCAGAGCTCTAAAAGACAGATTCTCTCTGGGGCCAGTGCAAACATGAGGGGCAAAGACAAGCAGGAAGACCCAAGGCAAGAGGGGATAGATGTTAAGGAATACCCTCTGGCTAATTAGCCCACAAAATAAACACAAGGATCACTCAAGAAACCTGAAATCCTTGATGACTGAGCGTAACCATAGGAACAACAAATTTCAAACATAGTCAAACACCTGGCTAGGTTAATGCAAACGTTCACACTAAAAGTCTACCAGAAATAAAGGCATGTTCAACCTCAAGCATAATTAAAAAAAATCTTTGTGTCAATTGTCTCAAATAATTTGAAAATCTTTCAAAAGTAATGCAACAGGAGATTTTTGGGAAGATGGCAGAACAGGAGTGGCAGAGTAAACTTCCACTCCATGAACAAAACTAGAGAAAGGGCAGAAAGCCCCCAGGACAGTGGTTTCAGGGTGTGAGCAGCTGGAGAGGGACCTCCACAGTTCATAGTGGGGACTTGGATGAAAAAGTGGAGAAATTCCCTCTGATAGGATGCAGTGAGTTTATTGAACTGGGACTGCCACTGCAGGATGGAAGCTGGAGATGGCCACCAAGCAGAGAGGGAGCAGCCCTCCATTCCCCACGCATCCATCTCATTAACTAGCTGGGGAGATAACCCTCCATACCCCAGTGGCCGGGAGCTCTTGTGAGAAAACTCAGGATTCAGTGAGCCCATGTTGAATGCATTTACTCATCCTCCATGAGAAGGCCCACAGTGTTCATCGGTGAGAGACAGGGAGAGGTGAGGGTGCCATACAGAAGAACCAGGAGACCGTCCTCTACCCCAGAGGCTTGCAGGCATATGGCAGGAGGGGACTGGGGCAAATCTGAGCTGGAAAATGATATACACAGCCCCATAGCCCAAGAGTGAACCACTTGGAGGCCCAGGAATCACCAGACCCACTGTGCCCTTAAGCAGACTCCCTGTTGAACTGCACAGGGCCTGACCCACATCCTCAGGGATGGCACACCCCAGTGCACATGGAGAACTGGTGCACTGATTGGAGACCCTGCTCAGTGAGCAGGCCCAGTTGTGGAAGAGCTGGCTTCAGGGTAAGAGTTGGCTCAAAAGCACCATGTGTTGGGAAGATAAGGAAAGTGCACTCCAGCAAGCTGTGGTTCTGCCAAATTTTAAATAAATTTCTAGGTAATCCTGCATCTCCCAAAATAACCTTATCAAGATAAGCAAATGCCATGAAACCAACAGAAAATCACAAAGCACATGAAGACCCAAGTAGATACGGACAAACCAAATGACCAAATTAAAAAGCTGGAGAAGAAACAGAATCTGGAGCAATTAATGAAAGAAGTACATACAAATCTCTGAAACAACTTCAATGGGTTGGCTAAAGACATGAAGGGCATCAAGAAGACTCTAGAAGAGCATAAAGAAGTATTTGAAAGAGTAAATATAAAATAAGAAATCTTATGGAAATAAAAGTTACTGTAGATAAATTAAAATGCCACTAGAGACACACAGCACAGATTTGAAGAGGCAAAGGTGATTAGGAGAACTAGAGGACAGAACAATTGACGTACGCATGCACAAAAGAAAAAATGGTGAAAAAATTAAATAGATCTCAGGGAAATGATGGACAACATAAAGTGAACAAAGGAAAGAATTATTGGTGTCCCAGAAGGAGAAGAGAATAGTAAAGGCCTAGAAAGAGTATTTGAGGACATAGTTGGGAAAAACTTCCCAACTCTTATAAATGACATAAATATGCAAAGCAAAGAGCCCAACAAATACCAAATAGAAGAAATCCAAGTAGACCCACTCTAAATATACTATGTACAGAGACATATACTAATTATATTGTCAAATGCTGAACAGATGGAGAAAGTCCTGAAATCAGGAAGACAAAAGCAATTCACCACATACAAGGGAAATCATATAAGACTAAACACTGACTACTCAGTGGGTACCATGGAAAAGAGAAGGCAGTGGTTTAACATATTTAAGATCCTGGAAGAGAAAAATTGTCACCCAAGAATTCTTTATCCAGCAAGCTCTCCTTCAACATTGAGGGACTGTTTAAAATTTTCACAGACAAATGAATGCTGAGAGAATTTGTTAGTAAGAGACCAGGCCTACAAGAATTACTAAAGGGATTTCTTCTGGTTGAGAAAAAAAAAAAGAGAGGTCTGGAGAAGGGCACAGAATTGGAGAGTATTAGTAAGAGTAACTTAAAGGGAAAAAGAGAGGGGTGGGGGAAATAGATCTGACAATTAAAAACCAAAGGATAAGATGGCTGGTTCAAGAACTGACTTCCCAGTAATAACACTGAATGTGAATGATTATACTCCCCAATTAAAAGATAAAACTGATAGAATGGATTAAAAACTATGAGCTGTCAATATGCTATTTACAAGAGACCCATCTTAGACCCATTGACACAAAGAGATTGAAGGTAAAAGGATGGAAAAAAAGAAACTCCACATAAGATTCAACCAAAAGAGAGCAGGAGTAGCTATACTAATATAGACAAAATAGACTTTAAATGCAAAGATGTCGTAAGAGAGAAAGAAGGACACTATGTGTATTAATAGAAGGGAAAATTCACTAAGAAGAATTAACCATCACAATGTTTATGTACCAAATCAAGGAGCTCTAAAATACATGAGACAAACATTGGCAAAACTGAAGGTAGCAATTTGCATTTCTACGATAATAGTGGGAGGCTTCAGTACACCACTCTCCTATATAGATAGAACAACCAGCAGAGGACCAATAAGGAAATTGAAAACTTAAAAATGTGATAAGTGAATTAACCTTATCGGGCATATATAGATTGTTACATCCCAGATTACCAGGCTATATACCCTTCTCTAGCACTCATGGAATGTTTTCCAGGATAGATCATATGCTGGGGCACAAAACAAGTCTTAATAAATTTTAAAAGGTTGAAATTATTCAAAGCACATTCTCTGACAATAATAGAATGCACTAGATATCAATAACATCCAAAGAACCAGAATGTTCACAAATATATGGAGTTTAAACAACACACTTCTAAACAATTAGTGGGCCAAAGAAGAAATTGCAAGAGAAATTGGTAAATACCTAGAGACAAGTGAAAATGAGAACACAACATTTCAAAACATATGTGATGCTGCAAAGGCAGTTCTGAGAGGGAAATCTATAGCTCTAAATGCATACATTAAAAAAGGAAGGAAGAGCTAAAACCAAAGACCTAACTGAACAACTGAAGAGGCTAGGGAATGATCAGCAATGTAACCCAAAAGGAAGTAGAAGAAAAGAAACAACAAAGACTAAAGTAGAAATAAATGATCTGGAAAACAGAAAAACAATGGAGAAAATAAATAAAACCAAAAGCTGGTTCTTTGAGAAGATCAACAAGAGTTGTAAACCCTTAGCTACACTGACAAAGTCAAAAATAGAGAAGACCCAAATAAACAAATTCACAAATGAGTGGGGTCATTACTGTGGTTCCCAAAGAAATTTTAAAAATCATAAGAAGATACTATGACCAACTGCACCAACAAACTAGTAAACACAGAGGAAACTGGAAATTTCTTGGAAATGCAAAAACAACCTAGACTGACTAGAGAAGAAATAGAACACCTCAACAAACCAATCATAGATAAAGAGAACCGATCAGTCATCAAAAAGTTTCCTGCAAATAAAAGTCAAGGGTCAAATGGCTTTACTGGGGAAATTTGCCACTTTCCAAAATGAACTGACATCATTCCTGCTCAAACTCTTTCAAAAAATTGAAAAAAGAAGGAACACTGCCTAACTTATTTTATGAAGCTAATGTCACCCTAATACCAAAACCAGATTAAGATACTACAAGAAAGGAAAACTACAATCTCCCTAATGAATACAGATGCAAATATTCTCAACAAAATACTTGCAAATTGAATCCAAGAGTACATCCAAAGAATTATACACCATGACCAAGTAGGATTCATCCCAGGCATCCAAGAATGATCAAACAAGAAAATCAGTCAATGTAATATAACATTAACAATTCAAAAGGGAAAAATCAAATGATTGATCATCTCAATAGATGGTGAAAAAGCATTTGAAAAATTCAGCATCCCTTTTTTGATAAACATTTCAATAGGTAGGAATTGAAGTAAACTTCCTCAGTATGATAAAGGGCATATATGAAAAACCTACAGCCAGCACAGTACTCAATGATGAGAGACTGAAAGCCTTCCTCTTAAGATTGAGAATAAGACAAGGAAGTCAACTGTCACCGCTATTATTCAACATTGTGCTAGAAGTTCTACCAGAGCAATCCAGCAAGACAAAGAAATAAAAGACACTCAAATTGGAAGGGAATAAGTAAAACAACCATTATTTGCAGATGATACGATCTTAAGTTTGGAAAATCCTGAGAAATCAAAAAAAAAAAAAAACCTACTTGAGCTAATAAGCAAATTCAGCACAATGCTGGGACACAAGATCAGTGCGTAAAAGTCAATAATGTCCCTATACACTAGTAATGACCTAACTGAAGAGTCAATTATGAAAAATATTCCATTCATAGTAGCAACAAAAATAAAGTACCTAGGAATAAACCTAAACAAGGATGTAAAAGGCCAATACAGAGATAGTTACAAAACTTTATTAAAGAATTCAGAGAGGACCTAGTTAGGTAGAAAGATGTTCTTGTTCACAGATAGGAAGGCTAAACATCATCAAGATGTCAGTTCTACCCACACTGATCTACAGATTCAGAGCAATTCCAATCAAAATTCCAACCTACTTTGCAGACTTGGAAAAGTTAGTTACCAAATTTATTTGGAAGGGAAAGGGACCTCAAATGGCCAAAAAAAAAAATTGTTAAAAATGAAGAACAAAGTGGGAAGACTTACATTTCCCAACTTTAAAGCCTGCTGTAAAGCCACAATAGTCAAAAAGCATAGTACTAGCACAGAGCTAAACATATTAATCAATGGAATCAAAACAAGATTTCAGAAATAGACCCCAGATCTACAGTTGACTGATTTTTCATAAGACCCACAAACACTGAACTGGGTCAGAATAGTGTCTTCAATAAATGGGTCTAGGAGAACTGGATATCCATATCCAAAAGAATGAAAGAGGATCCCTACCTCACATTCTATACAAAAATTAACTTGAAGTGTATCAAAGGCCTCAGTATAAGAGACAGTACTATAAAACTCCTAGAAGATAATACAAGGAAACATCTTCAGGACCTAGTAATAGGAGGTAACTTCTTAGTCCTTATACTCAAAGCACAAGCAACAAAAGAACAAATAGATAAATGGGAATGCCTCAAAATCCAAAGTTTCTGTGCCTCAAAGGACTTTGTAAAAAAGGTGAAGAGGCAGCCAACTCAATGGGAAAAAAATTTGGAAACCGTACATCTGAAAAGAGACTGATATCTAGCATATGTAAAGAAATCCTACAACTCTATGACAGTAGTACAAGCAGTCCACTTATAAAATGGGCAAAACATATGAAAAGCCATTTTTATGAAGAGGAAATACAAATGGCTAAAAAAAAAAAAAGAAAAAAACACATGAGAAAAACATTCATCTTCGGCAGCTATCTGGGAAATGCAAATTAAAACCACAACAAGATATCATCTCACACCAAAAAAATGGCTGCTATTAAACAAACAAAAAACCACAAATGCTGGAGAGGATATGCAGAAATTGGAATGCTTATTCACTGCTGGTTGGAATGTGTTATAGTACAGCCACTGTGGAAGACTGTTTGGTGGTTCCTCAGAAAACTAGATATAGAGTTACCCTACTATCCGACATTTCCTCTTCTCAGTATATACCCAGAAGATCTGAAAGCAGTGACATGAACAGACATTTACACACCAATGTTCATAGAGGCATTGTTCACAATTGCCAAGAGATGGAAACAATCCAAGTGTCCTTCAACAGATGAGTGGATGCACAAAATGTGGTGTATACATACAATGGAACAGTATGCAGCAGTAAGAAGAAATTAGGTCCTGAAACATATGACAATGTGGATGAACCTTGAAGACGTAATGCTGAGTGAAATAATTCAGACACAAAAGGAGAGATATTGTACATTATCACTAATATAAACTCCCCAAATAATGTAAAATCATAATATAGAATATAGGGGACCTAAGCAGAAGTGAGTGAAGGGAAAGCGATGAACTAATATTTACAGGCATGTTAAAGAGGGTGAATATAAAAGTATGGGAATGGACAGGGGTAATGATAGTTCATTGATGGGATTATAAGTATCAGTGCTGTACCGAAGGCAAACATGTTTGAAAGGGGTTGTTTAAAAGAATGTATCCCACAGATTAGCACTACAAATATAAATAAGTGCTTACATGACCTACTTCTAAGGTATGACAATGTTACAAATAGTTAACAACAGAGTGGTATATGGGAAAAGTGCCTATTGCCTATTATAGACTATTTTTGATATGAATACCTTACTAATACCACACTAATACTAGGGATGAAAAATTAGGGGCTGATAAGGGCTTTGGAATGTTTTGTGTTATAATTGTTTAAAATTGAAAGTGATGATGATTGTACAACTAAGTGAAGCTAATGTGAGACATCAATTGTTTATTGTGGACAGAATATATACTATGTGAATTTGGAACCCCCTACTTAATAAATCAAGCCCTTGATCTTGAGGCTTGATCTTGGGAAACTTAATGGCTGTTAAAGGGTTGCTAAGCCTACCTATAATTATGCCTAAGAGGCACTTCCAGAGACCCTCTTTTGTTGCTGAGATATGACCTTTCTCTCTCGAAGCCCAAATTTGCAAATAAATTCATTAATCTCCCCACTATGTGAGACATGATTCCCTGGGAAGTAAGTCTCCCTGGTGATATGGGACATGACTTCCAGGAATGAGCCTGACCCTGGCATTAACTGATTGAAAATGCCTTCTTGACCAAAGGGGGGAAAAGAAAGGTGACAAAAAAAGGTTTCAATGGCTAAGAGATCTCAAATAAAGCCAAGATGCTATCCTGGTGTTTACTCTTATGCAAGCCTCAGCCAGATATTCCAATGGCCACAATAAGCCAAACCCAAATCAATAGTAGTCCCCAAAATCCTAAAGAATACCAAGGTCTCTGTCAGAGACTCTATAGATGTTTTACTCACTAAATTTATTTCTCAGAAACTTAAATCTTCCAGAGTATTCCTATGCCAGATATGTCCCCCAACCCAGAGACAACAGCCTCTTTTAAAACATGAACCAGATACATCATTCTTCACCATAATGTTGACACCTCTTTTCCATATGAATGTTAGGGTGGTCACTGCCCAGATATCCCTGAAGATCAAACGAGAGAGAGGACTAGCAACAGACAAGATAGGGTTTAATAAAGGGTTACTAATACTGAATCTTTGTATAAATATATACATATATTTTAGTTTCTAGGGTATTAGAACAGCTAGAAGGAAATAACTGAAATGGTGGATCTGTAACAGATAGTCTTTGTATTCTTCGTATTCTTCTATAACTACTTGTTAAATCTTACCTTGAAAGTTATCACTTTTCTGTATATTTGTTATATTTCACAATAAAAATGTTTAAAAAATGATGTTAGCTGTTGGCTTTTTGTGGATGGCTTTTGTCAGGATTAGGAATTTTAATTCTATTCATAATTTGCTGAATATTGCATCATGAATTTATGTTGAACTTTGGAAGTACCCAATACACACTAGTAGGTGAACTTGAATGACTATGTCAATTATAAGTGCACAATTGGGCTGGTGATTAGAGAGTCTTTTCTGAAGAAGAGGGTCTCTTTGACTTTACTGTCAATGTGGGAAACTACCTGGAGGAGAAGGAAGACATGAGGCAAGTGATTTTGGAGGAGGAAATAAGGGCTTTCAAGAATTTGTGAAAATGAGAAGATGATCAGTTAAACAACAGGTCTAAGTTAGGGAATACTGGGATAAAATGGTTTCAGTGAGGGGGTAAAGGTCAGATTCTCCTTGGGTCACATTCACAAGGGCCCTGATAAGTATATGGGTTGAAGAGAGCCAAGTCTCAGCTCCAGAGGGACCAGTTAAATCTCCAAAATATAGTTATCAGCAGACTGATTTCCTTTCCACCTCACTGCCTCCCTCATGTTCCAATTTTTCATTCTCTTCTCCACTTTGGACCCTGATGCCTACCTCCTCTGCAGGGCCCATCTCACTATACCATACTCTTAAAAATATGTGTAGTTGGGTGGAAATTCTCCAATATATCCTAATGAGATAATAAAAGTACTTGATTCAAATAATGTAAATGATTGCACAAGCAGCTGCCTTGTGAAATTGCATCATTTATCGTTTTGCTGCTGTTGTTAAATTGTTTCTTTCCATCAGCATCTGTAAAAGGTTAAATAGGAAATATCTAAATCATCATGAATTATTTGGGCAATGTCTATCCCCAAAATTCAGCTGAAAATAATCTGGCCCTGAGAGTACAATATCCTAGAGAGAAAATATGTCTCCAATTTCTCCTTTAGGATTTCTTGGCAGTTAGTAGCTACTTTCATTGGCTATTCCACTTTAGCATAAATCTATGGAACTATTGGTGAATGAGTTCTCAACTAGATCTGATAAATTTGTCTTTCTTTTTCTTTACCTCCAAACTTCTCTCTCCTCTCCAGCAAATAAACTGTCAATTTTGCTGGGCTATCAGTTTTATTGAATGTTTTTCAAAGACCTGGATTTTACTTTTCATTTTCTGTATTGTTTATCTATTCCCAATGTCTTTGATTTCCATTTTTATCTTTATTATTCTCTTCCTTCTAATGTTTTTTTTTTAATTGTGCGCTCCTTTTTCTACTTTATTGGGAAAAGAACTTAAATCATTTTTTTTGAGAGCTTTCCTCATTCTAAGCATTTATTGCTGCTATAAATTTCCCTCTCAGCACTATTTTAGCTGCTTCCAAACAGTTTGATATACAGTATTTTCATTTTAATTTAGTTCAATATACTGTACATTTCCTTGGAGATTACCACTTTGACCCAGGGCTTATCTAGAAGTGTTATTTAGAAGTGTTTTAGAGATTTTATGGTTCTGTTTCTGCTTTAATTTCTAGTTTTACACCATTGATGGCAAAGTATAGTCAATTCACAATTATTAGGAATATGCCAAATATTCTACTTATTGAGGTTAAGAGAATTACAAGGATGAATTCTGGACACTTAAATTTATTTTTCTGCTTGGGAAGACATGAAAAAATAGACACATTTATGTTTAATTTTGAAATGTGGAAAATGTAGATTAATCTGAGACATGAAATTTTGAACATAAAGAAGTGGTCTCAATCAAAGGAATTCTAGATCTAGACAAATCTATTGAAAACAGTAGAATTCAGGAGTATGTTACACAAACAAGGGTACTAGCATTAGTCATATCTGGGTAGAGGGAATAGAAAAAAAGGTAAAATTAAGATGATTTGGGCATAAAGTATATTTCAACATCTTTCATTTTTTTTTTGCAGACAATAGGATTTACTTGATAGGAAAGAAAACATCTTTCTTACATTGTCTCTGAAGGCTTGTTTGACTTGCTGGTTTCTCAGAGTGTAAATGAAAGGGTTTAAGAGGGGGGTACACTGAATTATTGAGCACTGCCACACCTTTATTTAAAGCCACCCTTTCTTGTGTATTAGGCTTAATGTACATGAAGATACGGCTTCCATATGAAATACAGAGGACAATCATGTGAGAAGAACAGGCGGAAAATGTCTTTTTCCTTTTCTGTGCAGATGGAATCTTCAAAATCATCCTTATGATAAGTGTGTACGAGATAATCACTAGCATCAGGGTGACAAAAAGTGTCACTATGGCTAAAGTAAAAGAGAAGAGTTCTATGTGCCTGGTATCTCTGCAAGAGAGCTGAAGGACAGGACCATAGTCACATACAAAATGATCAATGGTATTGTCACCACAGAACTTCAACTGGAGACCCATGATCAGTCCTAGAAAGGCGTCCAGAAATGCAGCCACCCAAGAAGTAAAGACCAGCTTGGTGCAGACTTTGCTGCTCATGATGTTTGTATAATGTAGGGGTTTGCAAATGGCCACGTAGCAGTCATAGGACATGGCTGCTAATAAGAAGAACTCTGCTGCTCCAAAAAAATGAACAGAAATAATTGGAATGCACAAGCATTATAGGTAATTGCCTTGTCCTTTGTCACTATGCTGACCAGGAATTTAGGAATACAAGTTGTTGTCACTGAAATTTCTAAAAGGGAAAAGTTCCTCAGAAAAAAGTACATGGGTGTTTCAAGGTGGGAATCCAGGAGAGTGAGGGTGATGATCATCAGCTTTCCTAAGATACTAAAAATATAGGTTATAAATAGGAAAAGAAATAGTACAATTTGCCAGTTTGAATTATCTGTCAACCCCAGCAGAATGAACACCATTGGCTTTGTATAGTTTTTCATGGCTTTATCCACATTTTTGTAAGATCTAGAAAGAACATAAAAAGAAAGGTCACCCCAAACCTGAAGTTTTTAATGGACTATTTTGAAAGAGTTTTTGAAAGGCCATACAAGTCAGTAAAAAATTGAATTAAAATTAATATACACAGACTAAACAGTGCAATATACATATCATTACTCATCTTTCCTCTTTGTTTTCAATCCACATGTTCATTTACTCTTTCTTGAAACTATAATTCTCTGCAGCTGTCATACAAAGAGTTGCATTCTTCTTGGATTTCTATGTATTCCAGATTTTCCAAGGTTTTCATTTCAAATATTCAGAACAATTGCCTCACGATGCTTGCATTGGGTGGATGAAAACCACCATTGATTTAGAAAACTGTGATTTTCAATATTCTATCACTGCTTTTATCAAACAGTAAGGGCGGGGGGAGGGGGTAGAAATACATTTAATTCAGATATATTTGCAAAAAGGTTTACTGTGAAAGCAATTTGTAAAAATATTTATAGGTTATATACAATTTGTTTTAAGTCAATGTGAAATACTGTTTAAAACAGCATATATCCTATGTTGTAAAATAATTTATTAATAAACCCATTTCTTTTCATGTTCTTATTCTGTAATTGAAAATTACTTTTAGAGCTAGTACATATTCCAGCTTTCATTGGTACTCAAGGCAGTTAATCTATTTCTTTCATGGAAAAAGCATTTTCAAGTGACTTCCTTAGATTTAATACAATTGATCTTCTATATTTCACTTCAAAATTTTCCAGCTCATGGGAAATGATGAGTACATGGTGAAGAATTCTCAATTAACATTTGTCTCTTGTGATTTATGCAGGTTTGCTAGTTCAAAGTATTATACATACCCACATTAAAGCAAGAGCTAAAGCTATGTAACTATTTTAAGAATTCAATTCATGTTAAAATACATGTAGATTCAGTCTTTAAGAAAAATGTTACAAGTTTCGTTTATGAGTCTACTCCACTCTTAGGCAAACATGAAATGTATTATCAAAATTTGTATTCGGTATTTAATTTCCACAATGCTGCAATAATTGCCTTTGTTTATGAATTTGAAAAATATGACTAAAATTTTAAGTCATTTTATGACAAATGATGGACCTATCCATTCTTTTTATTGTTTCATTGGTTTTGATCTAAAAAAAAAAATAGATTCATTAACAGGGTAAATAATAAGCATACTCACTTTTTTTTAAAAGCAAATCATAAAACTTGTAGTCTAAATTACCATTTCTCCTTGGTGTTCTTTATAAAAAAGTCTTGGTGATTGCTTTGTTTTTATTTTTTTAGATGCTTCTTTGACCTAAATTTGTTTCAATTGAAATTCTTTATTTGGCATAATAACTTATAAAAATATTCTTTGTTTGGAGATTTCAAATAATGCTCGGTTTTCTGCATCCATTTTCCTTCATCCATTGCCATTGATAGTACAATTCTTCCACTAGAAATCAGTATTCTTAAACTCTAAAAGCAATGTCACTTGAATCCAGAAATCTTGTTTCACCTACAGTGAAATGACGTATGCTATATCCGAAAGAATACTTTAAAAATCCTATTTACCCCTAAGTCAAATCTATCTCACCAGGGAGAAATATGTTTTTGCTAATACTACAAAAAATACAGGCTTGTTTTTCCTTTTCCTAAAGCTGAGACAGCATCTATTCAGAAAGTAGTAACATAGATCTTTGGGGAATAACTTACAGTATGGTGCTAATTAAGCATAGTTATTAGTCATTTTCTTTTGTTTATTTTTAAAAAGGGCATAGCCGAGAGAATCAGCCTATTTATGTGTTTGCTAATACAAAGTGAAAAAGAAATAAATTAACACTGATAAATACAGTATCCAAAGAACAAACAAAACACAAAGATAAGTATTTTTAACAATTTATTTTCTCACCCTTTTTTTCTGCAAAAGTTATTTGTTTTTAAAATTGGGTTTATATGTTGTTTAATGTAATGGACCTGGCTGTTTTAGCTCCCATTGCTTCTTAAGAATTTTCATGCTCCTGTATAAACATTGAAATCATTGAAGATTACATTGTATCCCATTTCATAATCATTTTCAACTTTTCTTTCAGCTGGGCATTTGGATTGTTTTGTAAAACCAGTACCATATGGTGGTTAAAGGTTATTAGATATGGAGTGCAACTTCATGTTCAGATTCCAAGGTATATCATTCTGTAGCTCTGTGACCTTGATCAAGTATTAGTCTTCCTTGGATTTGCTTTCTTTTCTTCAACTTAGGTATAAAATAGTCCTTCATTTTGTTTACGTGAGCATTAAATAATCATGCAAAACATTTATCCATGTGCCTAGGATTTAGAAATGCTTGCAACTATTGATTCTACTTGTTATAAAAGGTATTAAATTGTTTACTGTTTTATAAACAAAATACACATTTTTGAGTGTTTTAACACATTTATTATTCTCATATTGAAATAAACCAAATAAAATTGCATATGTATATTAGCTTTTAAGTAACTATGTATAATCTTGCATGTGTTAAACCATTAGCTATTGTCTCTAATCTATAACAGCATCATATGTTTGTTTTGAGGATTAAAACATTTAGCTGAAAGCAAAGAACTTATAAGAACAACTTGTACATGTTAAAGCACCAATAAAAGTTAACTAATATTTTATTGTTTTTAGTAGTAATAGTGTCCCTTTATAAATGCTCCCTTCTATTACAAATTTGCTATTAATTTTTACCATGAATTGCTGTTGAATTTCATTACACAGATGTTCTCCTTAAACCTTTTAACATGTGGAATGCCATTTTAATTTTTTTTAAATCATATATCATCCTTGCATCATTGAGGTAATATTTACTTGGTAATGGTTTCTTCAGAGAATGTTTATAATTTGCTGATTTTCATTAGGAAGTCATTTAATCATTTTGTATGTATATATTCATAAATGTGACTGACTGTCCTTGAACTGTTTGACCTAAAAGATACAATATATTTGTTAAGTGAGTTGGTAATTTTTAAATTTTATAAAACTTTTACATGGCAAAGAGTTTAAAATTGTTGTTGTGTTATTGTTTGACATTTTAGAAAAAAAATCCCTAAAACAATATAGACTTAGTGATACTTGGTGTTATATTTACAGCTATATAATTACTAAATTAATTATATTAATTTACTACTTGTTCCTTTGGAAAAGATATACTCTTATAGAAAAACTTAGTTTAATTTGAATTTTTAAATGTACTATAAAATGTTGTTTAAAGTAATATTCTGCTATTTTAATTCTTACTTAATGATTTGTCTACATGTATTAAAATGTCATCCTTTTATAGTTTTCTTCCTTTTTATCAATACTGGTGGAATTTGTCTTTTTTCTTAGTCTTTTCGAAGAATTGACTCTTGTTTATATTAGATATCTCTGTTTTACTTATTGACATTTGATATTACTTATTGACTTGAAGCTATGTTTGATGTGTATTTGATTCATTAATGGTATCGTAAACTTATTTTACCCTCTTGCCTTTAACTATAATTAACATAACTGTTTTGATGTTTCTTTCAGCCATATTTCAATCTATTTCCTTATTTATATGTTTGTTATGCTTCTGTTATTAGAATAAAAACCAATAGGTAAAGGCACATTCTTTGTCACTGATTTACTTGGAGTGACTAGAATGGTGCCTATCCAAGAGAAGATCCTTTAGAAGGAACTCAATAAATAACCTCTGTGTAAACCAATAGATAAGTAAATAAATATTAACAGAAGAAGGAAAGAATGAGAGGCCCAAATTATAGCCAAACTGGAATATTTCCTTTTTAAAAAAAATTAAATTCAGTTTTATTGACATATATTCACACACCATACAATCATCCATGGTGCACAATCAACCATTCACAGCACCATCAGGGCAAATTGGGCCAAAGGGTAAAGGTTGAAACTGATTGTGTGTTAAAACTTCAACTTCCATGCGAGACCAACGGAAGAGATGTTTATTTGGTTCAGGATCTGTATTTTCTAAACAATGTAACTTCTACAGTTACTTTGTTCAAACACCACAATTACATAGAACTTTGGATAGGAAGTGAGATATGGTATGTTGGTATAGGTTAGAGTGAAGCAGAGACACATCCCAAAGTAATTTGGGCAGACAATAAAAATATATATGCAGGGCCCCCCTGAGGAGCTTGGGGGGAAATGTGGAAGTGTTGGACTTCTTCACCTGGATTGTTGCTGACGTTCTCACAAACATTGAGGACTGACAGCTTGGTGTGCCGAGCCCTCTGTCTTGGGCCTTGCCCTTATGAAGCTCATTACTGCAATGGAGAGACTAAATCTGCTTACGGTTGTGCCTTAGAGTCTACCCCTGGGTGCCTCTCTGTTGCTCAGATGTAACCCTCTCTCTCCAACTAACCCAACTTGGCAGATGAACTCACTGCCCTCCCCAGTATGTGGGACCTGACTCCCAGGGGTGTGAATCTCCCTGGCAACACAGGATGTGATTCCCAGAGATGAATCTGAACCCAATGTCATGGGATTGGGAACATCTTGACCAAAAAGGGGATGTGAAATGAGATGAAAGTTTCAGAGGCTAAGAAATTTCAAATAGAGTTGAAAGGTCACTCTGGTGGACATTCTTGTGCACTATATAGATAACCCGTTTTGGATTTTAATGTACTGAAATGGCTGGAGGTAAATACCTAGAACTGTTGGGCTCCAGCCCAGTAGCCTTGACTCTTGAAGGTGATTGTATAATAGTGTATGGGAGGTGATGGGAAGTGATTGTGAAAACCTTGTGGATCGCACTCCCTTTTCCAGTGTGTGGATGGATGAGTGGAAAAATGGGGTCAAAAACTGGGTGAAAAATAGGGTGGGATGGGAGGATCATTTGGTTGTTCCTTTTTAATATGCCATCATTGGAATGAAAAAAGCAAAATCTATTTCATTTCCCCTTGAAAGGCAATGTCCTAAAAGTAGGAATGAAGGCTTATAGATACAAGGAAAATGAGTGATAAATTACTAAAGGAATACATTATTTAAAAGTCTTGTGTAAACACAATGTCATGTTATCTTAGTTTGTGTAATGTATTTTCATTTCTAATAGGGTGATTAAGATTCTTATAGAGTTTTAATAAATCTATCCTTTTTTTAAATTTGTTGAGAGACCATTGTTCTGTTTGAGTTGTTGTCATAAGAGTGCATAATCCAAGAAGATGAGCAAACTTAAAATAGGATAAACCCTAACAAATTCTTGCCAAAACACAACATAATTAAACTTTAAAAGCTAAAGACAAAGAAAAAATGCTGGAAGTTGATTGAAGATTCCTCCCCTGAACCATGGAGATCAGATAAAATTGAACATTTTCAAATGCTAAAAGACAACACTGTAACCATGAATTCTTTATCTGACAAAACTCTTCAACAGGAACCTGAGTAAATAATGACATTATCAGACATAGGAAAAAGAATCCGTCTCTAGTGGTCATACTCTTAATGATTGACTAACCGAAGTTTTCAAACACCAAGAAAATGATAAAAGAAGCAATCTTTGAGCATCAGGGGAGTGGCAGAACAAACAAATATGCAGAAAGATGGGTACATACAATGCAGTATTATTCTTCTGAGGTGTTTTACAATTCATCTTTGATGAATGAAACAGAAATTATAAGTAAATTTTATACTGAAGACACCAATATTTAGAATTGGATAAATTACTGGGTTTAAACGAAAGTGAGGTTTCCATACCTCATTCAAAATGGTAAAAAGTTGGTACTAGTAGACAGTTATAAGTCAATTGTATTTTTTTTATCTTCATTTTATTGAGATATATTCACATACCACACAGTCATACAAAACAAATCGTACTTTCGATTGTTTACAGTACCATTACATAGTGGTACATTCATCACCTAAATCAATCCCTGACACCTTCATTAGCATACACACAAAAATAACAAGAATAATAATTAGAGTGAAAAAGAGCAATTGAAGTAAAAAAGAACACTGGGTACCTTTGTCTGTTTGTTTCCTTCCCCTATTTTTCTACTCATCCATCCATAAACTAGACAAAGTGGAGTGTGGTCCTTATGGCTTTCCCAATCCCATTGTCACCCCTCATAAGCTACATTTTTATACAATTGTCTTCGAAATTCATGGGTTCTGGGTTGTAGTTTGATAGTTTCAGGTATCCACCACCAGCTACCCCAATTCTTTAGAACCTAAAAAGGGTTGTCTAAAGTGTGCGTAAGAGTGCCCACCAGAGTGACCTCTCAGCTCCTTTTGGAATCTCTCTGCCACTCAAGCTTATTTCATTTCCTTTCACATCCCCCTTTTGGTCAAGAAGATGTTCTCCGTCCCACGATGCCAGGTCTACATTCCTCCCTGGGAGTCATATTCCACGTTGCCAGGGAGATTCACTCCCCTGGGTGTCTGATCCCATGTAGGGGGGAGGGCAGTGATTTCACCTTTCAAGTTGGCTTAGCTAGAGAGAGAGGGCCACATCTGAGCAACAAAGAGGCATTCGGGAGGAGGCTCTTAGGCACAACCATAGGGAGGCCTAGCCTCTCCTTTGCAGCAACCGTCTTCCCAAGGGTAAAACCTATGGTAGAGGGCTCAACCCATCAAACCACCAGTCCCCTATGTCTGTGGTCATGTTAGCAACCATCGAGGTGGGGTAGGCCAATACCCCTGCATTCTCCACAGGCTCCTCAAGGGGTCACTACATCTTTTTTTTTTCCCCTTGTTTTTCTTTTTTTTTTTTTTTAACTTTCCCTTCTTTTTTAAATCAACTGTATGAAAAAAAAAGTTAAAAAGAAAACAAACATACAATAAAAGAACATTTCAAAGAGACCATAACAAGGGAGTAAGAAAAAGACAACTAACCTAAGATAACTGCTTAACTTCCAACATGTTCCTACTTTACCCCAAGAAAGTTACATAATATAGCAACATTTCTGTGAACTTGTTCCTACTATATCCATCAGAAATTAACAGACCATAGTGATTCCTGGGCATCCCCAGAACGTTAAATAGCTTATCTGTTCTTCTTGGATTATTGTTCCCCCTTCCTTAATTGCTCTCTATTGCTAGTTCCCCTACATTCTACATTATAAACCATTTGTTTTACATTTTTCAAAGTTCACATTAGTGGTAGCATATAATATTTCTCTTTTTGTGCCTGGCTTATTTCGCTCAGCATTATGTCTTCAAGGTTCATCCATGTTGTCATATGTTTCACGAGATCGTTCCTTCTTACTGCCGCGTAGTATTCCATCGTGTGTATATACCACATTTTATTTATCCACTCATCTGTTGAAGGACATTTGGGTTGTTTCCATCTCTTGGCAATTGTGAATAATGCTGCTATGAACATTGGAGTGCAGATATCTGTTCGTGTCACTGCTTTCCGATCTTCCGGGTATATACCGAGAAGTGCAATCGCTGGATTGAATGGTAACTCTATATCTAGTTTTCTAAGGAACTGCCAGACTGTCTTCCAGAGTGGCTGAACCATTATACAGTCCCACCAACAATGAATAAGAGTTCCAATTTCTCCACATCCCCTCCAGCATTTGTAGTTTCCTGTTTGTTTAATGGCAGCCATTCTAACCGGTGTTAGATGGTATCTCATTGTGGTTTTAATTTGCATCTCTCTAATAGCTAGTGAAGCTGAACATTTTTTCATGTGTTTCTTGGCCATTTGTATTTCCTCTTCAGAGAACTGTCTTTTCATATCTTTTGCCCATTTTATAATTGGGCTGTCTGTACTATTGTCATTGAGTTGTAGGATTTCTTTATGTATGCAAGATATCAGTCTTTTGTCAGATACATGGTTTCCAAAAATTTTTTCCCATTGAGTTGGCTGCCTCTTTACCTTTTTGAGAAATTCCTTTGAGGTGCAGAAACTTCTAAGCTTGAGGAGTTCCCATTTATCTATTTTCTCTTTTGTTGCTTGTGCTTTGGGTGTAAAGTCTAGGAAGTGGCTGCCTAATATAAGATTTTGAAGATGTTTTCCTACATTATCTTCTAGGAGTTTTATGGTACTTTCTTTTATATTGAGATCTTTGGTCCATTTTGAGTTAATTTTTGTGTAGGGGGTGAGGTAGGGGTCCTCTTTCATTCTTTTGGATATGGATATCCAACTCTCCCAGCCCCATTTGTTGAAAAGACCATTATGACTCAGTTCAGTGACTTTCGGGGACTTATCAAAGATCAGTCGGCCATAGATCTGAGGGTCTGTCTCCGAATTCTCAATTCGATTCCATTGATCTATATGTCTATCTTTGTGCCAGTACCATGCTGTTTTGGCAACTGTGGCTTTATAATAAGCTTCAAAGTCAGGGAGTGTAAGTCCTCCCACTTCGTTTTTCTTTTTTAGAGTGTCTTTAGCAATTCGAGGCATCTTCCCTTTCCAAATAAATTTGATAACTAGCTTTTCCAAGTCTGCAAAGTAGGTTGTTGGAATTTTGATTGGGATTGCATTGAATCTGTAGATGAGTTTGGGTAGAATTGACATCTTAATGACATTTAGCCTTCCTATCCATGAACATGGAATATTTTTCCATCTTTTAAGGTCCCCTTCTATTTCTTTTAGTAGAGTTATGTAGTTTTCTTTGTATAGGTCTTTTACATCTTTGGTTAAGTTTATTCCTAGGTATTTGATTTTTTTAGTTGCTATTGAAAATGGTATCTTTTTCCTGAGTGTCTCTTCAGTTTGTTCATTTCTAGCATATAGAAACATTACTGAATTATGTGCATTAATCTTGTATCCCGCTACTTTGCTAAATTTGTTTATTAGCTCTAGTAGCTGTATCGTCGATTTCTCAGGGTTTTCTAGATATAAGATCATATCATCTGCAAACAAGGACAGTTTTACTTCTTTTCCAATTTGGATGCCTTTTATTTCTTTGTCTTGCCGGATTGCCCTGGCTAGCACTTCCAGCACAATGTTGAATAACAGTGGTGACAGCGGGCATCCTTGTCTTGTTCCTGATCTTAGAGGGAAGGCTTTCAGTCTCTCACCATTGAGTACTATGCTGGCTGTGGGTTTTTCATATATGCTCTTTATCATGTTGAGGAAGTTTCCTTCAATTCCTACCTTTTGAAGTGTTTTTATCAAAAACGGATGTTGGATTTTGTCAAATGCTTTTTCAACATCTATTGAGATGATCAATTGATTTTTCCCTTTTCACTTGTTAATGTGTTGTAATACATTGATTGATTTTCTTATGTTGAACCATCCTTGCATGCCTGGAATAAACCCCACTTGGTCATGGTGTATGATTTTTTTAATGTGTCTTTGGATTCAATTTGCAAGTATTTTGTTGAGGATTTTTGCATCTATATTCATTAGGGAGATTGGCCGGTAGTTTTCCTTTTTTGTAACATCTTTGCCTGGTTTTGGTTTTAGATTGATGTTAGCTTCATAAAATGAGTTAGGTAGTGTTCCATTTTCTTCAATGTTTTGAAAGAGTTTGAGTAAGATTAGTGTCAGTTCTTTCTGGAAAGTTTGGTAGAATTCCCCTGTGAAGCCATCTGGCCCTGGGCATTTATTTGTGGGAAGATTTTTGATGACTGATTGGATCTCTTTGCTTGTGATGGTTTGGTTGAGGTCTTCTATTTCTTCTCTGGTCAGTCTAGGTTGTTCATATGTTTCCAGGAAATTGTCCATTTCTTCTACATTATCCAGTTTGTTGCCATACAGTTGTTCATAATATCCTCTTATAATTTTTTTAATTTCTTCAGGATCTGCAGTTATGTCACCTTTTTCATTCATTATTTTGTTTATATGGGTCTTCTCTCTTTTTGATTTTGTCAGTCTAGCTAGGGGCTTGTCAATCTTGTTGATCTTCTCAAAGAACCAACTTTTGGTGATATTTATCCTCTCTATTGTTTTTTTGTTCTCTACTGCGGTCGCAGTTGACTCGTCTGGGGGGGGGGTGGCGGCCGGTTGCTAAATCCTAGGCTCTCAGGATTGCTCGGAGGGTACTGGCGGCGGGGGCTCTTTCCCGGAGGCGAGGGCGAGGCAGGGGACTTGGCCAGGTCCCCGGCAGAGGCGTGCAAAGTATGGAGGGCGGCGAGAAAGGAACAGGCGGGACACGGTTCTTTTAGGGTGAAGAAACCAAGAGAGAGTTTATTAGGGGAAAGTACAAGCTTATATCGGGCGGTTTAGAGGACGGGGTAGCTGTAGAGGTTAAAGGCTTGGATTGGTTCTGAGAGGGCGTGGAGGTTGTCTTTGGTTGTTGGGTGTTGCACAATGATTGGTGCATGCGCACTGGCAGTAGGGGACGTTGCATTGTAACGGAGGGGTTGAGTGGTTAGACGAGGGAGGCGGTCTTACCCGGCAAGCTTCCTCCAACGGTTGGTTTTGGGTGAGGAATTGGGGCCTGCCTCCGGCCTCACCTTCTCAGGCCCGGGGGGCTGTGGAGGGCGCTGTCACCCATACCCACTACCCTCCCCAGGGGTGGATCCGGTCCCCCGGCCCAGGCCCGCCAGGTTGAAGCACGTAATCAGTATCCCGCACTCTACGTCATTTATTTCTGCTTTAATCCTTGTTATTTCTTTTCTTCTACTTGGTTTAGGATTGGTTTGCTGTTCATTTTTTAGCTTCTTCAGTTGATCCATTAGTTCTTTGATTTTGGCTCTTTCTTCCTTTTTAATATATGCGTTTAGTGCTATAAATTTCCCCCTTAGCACTGCTTTTGCTACATCCCATAGGTTTTGGTATGTTGTGTTCTCATTTTCATTCATCTCTATATATTTAGCAATTTCTCTTGCTATTTCTTCTTTAACCCACTGATTGTTTAGGAGTGTGTTGTTTAACCTCCAGGTATTTGTGAATTTCCTAAGTCTCTGATGGTTATTGACTTCTAATTGTATTCCATTGTGGTCAGAGAATGTGCTTTGAATAATTTCAATCTTTTTAAATTTATTGAGGCTTGTTTTATGTCCCAGCATATGATCTATTCTGGAGAAAGTTCCATGAGCACTAGAAAAGTATGTGTATCCTGGTGATTTGGGATGTAATGTCCTGTATATGTCTGTTAAATCTAATTCATTTATCAGATTGTTTAGGTTTTCAATTTCCTTATTGGTCTTCTGTCTGGTTGATCTATCTATAGGAGAGAGTGATGTGTTGAAGTCTCCCACAATTATTGTGGAAACATCAATTGCTTCCTTTAGTTTTGCCAGTGTTTCTCTCATGTATTTTGTGGCACCTTGATTGGGTGCATAGACGTTTACGATTGTTATTTCTTCTTGCTGAATTGCCCCTTTTATTAGTATGTAGTGGCCTTCTTTGTCTCTCAAAACATCCCTGCATTTGAAGTCTATTTTATCTGAGATTAATATTGCTACACCTGCTTTCTTTTGGCTGTAGCTTGCATGAAATATTTTTTTCCATCCTTTCACTTTCAGTTTCTTTGTGTCCCTGTGTCTAAGATGAGTCTCTTGTATGCAACATATTGATGGTTCATTTTTTTTGATCCATTCTGCGAATCTATATCTTTTCATTGGGGAGTTTAATCCATTTACATTCAACGTTATAACCGTGAAGGCATTTCTTGAATCAGCCATCTTATCCTTTGGTTTATGTTTGTCATATTTTTCCCCTCTGTCTATTAATATCCTTTATTGCACCCATACCGAATCTCTTTAGTACTGAACCTTTCTCCAAGTCTCTCTGTCCTGTCTTTGTTTCTCTGTCTGTAGGGCTCCCTTTAGTATCTACAGTAGGGCAGGTCTCTTGTTAGCAAATTCTCTCAGCATTTGTTTGTCTGTGAAAAATTTAAGCTCTCCCTCAAATTTGAAGGAGAGCTTTGCTGGATAAAGTATTCTTGGCTGGAAATTTTTCTCACTCAGAATTTTAAATATATCGTGCCACTGCCTTCTTGCCTCCATGGTGGCTGCTGAGTAGTCACTACTTAGTCTTATGCTGTTTCCTTTGTATGTGGTGAATTGCTTTTCTCTTGCTGCTTTCAGAAGTTGCTCCTTCTCTTCTGTGTTTGACAGTGTGATCAATATATGTCTCGGAGTGGGTTTAATTGGATTTATTCTATTTGGAGTTCTCTGAGCATTTATGATTTGTGTATTTATGTTGTTTAGAAGATTTGGGAAGTTTTCCCCAACAATTTCTTTGAATACTCTTCCTAGACCTTTACCCTTTTCTTCCCCTTCTGGGACACCAATGAGTCTTATATTAGGACGTTTCATATTATCTATCATATCCCTGAGGTCCATTTAGATTTTTTCAATTTTTTTCCCCATTCTTTCTTTTATGCTTTCATTTTCCATTCTGTCATCTTCCAGGTCACTGATTCGTTGTTCAACTTCCTCTAGTCTTGTACTATGAGTGTCCAGAATCTTTTTAATTTGGTCAACAGTTTCTTTAATTTCCATAAGATCATCCATTTTTTTATTTAGTCTTGCAATGTCTTCTTTATGCTCTTCTAGAGTCTTCTTGATTTCCTTCATATCCCATACTATGGTCTCATTGTTCATCTTTAGTTCTTTGAGTAGCTGCTCTAGGTGCTGTATCTCTTCTGACCTTTTGATTTGGGTGCTTGGGCTTGGGTTATCCATATCGTCTGGTTTTTTCATATGCTTTATAATTTTCTGTTGTTTTTGGCCTCTTGGCATTTGCTGAACTTGATAGGGTTCTTTTAGGATTTGTAGACCAATTGAGGTCCTTATCTCTAATTTATCAGATCTACAGCTTTGTGGAGTACACTTTCTCTAACTAACCAGCAGGTGGCGTCCACGAGCCACCTGTTCTCCACAAGCCAGTTCTCCCCTGCTTAGCCTTTTTGGTGAGTGGGGGAGTGAGTCTTGTGGGGTCCAATTGGTGTACCAAGCTTGCGTGTGTAGTTGGTGTTGCCTGCCCTGTATATGGGGCGTGTTTCTGGGCAGTCAGGGAGGGGGTGGTGGCCCTAACAATCAAATCTCCCTGGTGATCCTAGAGTTTTAAAGCTGCTGTAATAGTCTAATCCTTCAGTTCAGTCCTGCCACAGTTTGTCTCTGCCACTGACCCACAGGTCCTTGGTATTGGCGTATGGCTCCTGAGACTTGCAAGTGGGCCCCTCTTCCAGGCTGTGCACCCCAGGTCCTCTGTTGAGGGATGACTGTGCTATGTCACAGGTGAGTGCTGTCCCCCAGGGCAGTTCTGGGCTGCTGGGCTGTGTAGGGAGGCTCCCAGTCTGCTGAAATGATGGCTGAATGGGGCTTTGTTAATTCACACTGCTCCACCTTCCCAACTCTGGGACAATCAGCTGAGGTTGCAGGGAAGGCTAATGTCCACGCCCAGTTTTGTGGTGTGTGCCTGTTATTTGAAGCACTTCCGTCATACTGGGTTGTCTGGGGCAGCTCTGGGCTATGGGGCTGGCGATGGGCAGGAGTGTTTCCTGTCCACCAGGATGATGGCTGTGAGTGGACAACCCCCTTTTCTTGGGAAGTTGTGGTGTTTAGTGAATTTTCTCAGCCACTGGATTATTGCCTTTTGTCTCAGAGCTCTCTTAGTTCTGCTCTTGACTTGACCTGCCCAAATTGCAAGTCTTTGAAGCTTTCTGTATTGGGCTTCTTAGAGTAATTGTTTTAGAAAAAGAAAAAAGGATTAAAAAAAAAAAGGGCCCTCCTCAGAGATCTAATGGGTTATTGAAATGCTAAGAGACAAAGCAACCAGGGCCATTAAGGAAAGGTCCACAGGGCAGAGAGATCAGCTTTTCTTTGGGATTTGCATATGCGCCTCAGGGCCTGAGCTCTGCCCTTCCCCTTTCTATGTTCACCAGAACTCCAAAAATCCTCCGCTTTTATTTTGGAGTTTTTCGTGTTGTTTTTTTTCTATGTCTGTCTCCTCTCTGCTGGGCTGGCTGCTCTCAGATTCTCTGGTGTCTGGTCTCAGTCTATCTATGGTTGGAGTTTGGATCAGTAGAATGAGTTTCCGATAAGGGCTGCCACTGCAGTTCTCCCTTCTCCTTCCCGGAGCTGACAGCCCCTCCTCCCACGGGACTGAGCCTGGCAGGGAGGGGTGCGGGTCCCCTGGCCGCAAAAACTTACAGATTTCGCTGATCTCAGCAGTTCCACCTTTTCATGAGTGTTGTATGAATTATGCCCAAAGTCAGATTGCTCTGTGGTGTCCAGTCCACGCAGTTCCTGGCTTTCTACCTACTTTCCTGGAGGAGTAACTAAAACATACAGCTCACCAGTCCGCCATCTTGCCCTGCCTCGATCATCAGTTGTCTTCTGAAACCATCATTAATGTTCCTAATGCTTACTACCTTCCATCAACTGTCCGTTATATCTATGAATTCAACACTGCCTTTCCAAAGTTCCAGGGGTAATCAGTGGGGTGTGGCCACCATATCACATGGACAGTCCCCCTCTTGAACACCATTCTGATTCCATGATGGCATGCTTGTATAGTTTTCATCCACATTCACATCTGGTGGAGTCAAAAGGCAAAGCAGACTCTGAGATTCTGGAATTTTCTGAAGGCCTTGAAGCGCCTCTTCCACCGGGGAGGGTCTGAGCCTTGAATGCATGCTCCAAATTCTCCAGCCTCCCGAAGAGGCTTTGCCTGAGCTTTCTCCCCCAGCTCCTGAAGAGGGGCTAGCAAGCCACAGGGGGCGTGCGGGAAGAGAGCTGCTCAGGGGGAGGTTTGCGCCTCCCTCTGTATTTTGAAATATCTAAAGCAAACACTATAAAAATATGCTGGGAAACTCAAAAACTATATTCAAAAATCCAAAAAGAATCCTAAAAAAATATTCAAATAACCCACAGTGCCCAGAAAAGAGAAACAGGGGAACAAAGTGGAAACAAACAAAAAATAATAATAATAAGATGGAGAATTAATTGCTAACATGTCAATAATTGCCTAAAGTATAAATACTTTAAATATACAAACAAAAAACAGAGCTTAGTCTAGTAGACAAAACACAACTAAACTATTTGTGGTTACAGAAAATCCACTTTAATTCAATGGCATAGATAGGTTGAAAGTAAAATGATGGAAAAATGATATATCACAGAGATAATAGTAAGGAGTGGTTATATTAATATCTTATATACTAGACTTCAGAGCAAAGAAAATGAATAGTGACAAAGAAAGACAATGATAAAAGGATAGAAGGACCCACCTGGAAGAGATAATGATTCTAAGTGTGCATGCATCAAACAACAGAGCCCCCAAATACATGAAGCCAAAACTGGTAGAGCTGGGAGGAAAAATAGACAAATACACAGATACAGATAGGCACATCACCACTCGCTTCTCAGCAACCCAAAGAACTACTAGGCAACCTCGGGAAGAATATGGTAAAGTTTAAGAATACAATCAATAAATAAGACCTTATTTAAATATTTAAGATACTACACTCAACAGCAGAAAACACTTTTTTCTCCTAAATTCTCATGAAACATTCACATGAAATTCTTGGAAATGAAACATACCCAATCAAATTTAAAACAATTAATATCGTACATGCTATGTAATTTACCATCAAAGGTATAAAACTAGAAATTAAAGCAGAAATATAACCATAAAATATATAAACATCTAGAATATAACCCTTCTAAATAAGCCATGGGTCAAAGTGGTGATCTCAAATGAAATTTAAAATATTTAAACAAAATTAAAATGAAAAAAACTGCATATCAAACTGTTTGAGATGCAGTTAAAGTAGTGCTGAGAGCAAAATTTATAGCAGCGATAAATACTTAGAATGAAGAAGCTTCTCAAATAAACAATCTAAGCTCTTTCTCCAATAAAGTAAAAAAAGGAGCACACAATAAAAAATAAGCACTAGAAGGAAGAAAATAATAAAGATAAGAGCAGAAATCAGTAACACTGAGAATGGGTAAACAATAGAGAAAATGAAAGACATAAAATCCAGGTCTTTGAAAAAAAGTCAATAAAACTTTAACCTAGCAAGTTAATTTCCAGGAGAGGAGAGAGAGAAGGTCAGAGGCAAAGAAGAAGGAAGCCAAATTTATCACATCCATTTGATAACTCACTTAACAACAATTACATAGATTTTTGCTTAAATGAGATTTTAAAGGAATAGTCAATGGAAGCAGCCACTAACTGCCAAGAATTCTCAGAGGAGAAGATGGAGACATATTTTCTGCCTGGGATATTCATATTCTCAGGATCAGACGATTTCCAGATGAATTTGGGAATAGAGATTACCCAATTCAGTCCTAATCATTTAGATATTTTCTCTTTACCTTTTATAGATGCTGATGGAAGGCAGCAACCAACAACAACAAAAAAAGATATATGGCACAATTTCACAAGGCAGCCCCTTATCCAATAATTATGTTATTTGAATCAAGTACACTGATTATCTCATTAGGGAATATTGGAGAACCCCCCCCCACACACACACACACAACACATTTATTTTTAAGAATGTGGTACAGTGAGAGGGGACCTGAAGAGGAGGTAGGGGTCAGGGCCCAAACTGGAGAAGAGAATGAAAAATTGGAAATGTGAGGGAGGCAGTGAGGAGGAAAAGAAATCAGTCTGCTGGTGACTATATTTTGGAGATCTAATGTCCCTCTGGAGCTCTAACATGGCTCTCTTCACTTCAACCCATGTGCTTATTAGGGTCCTTGGGAAGGTGACAGGAGACTCTAGCCTTTACCCCCTCACTTATACTTTTTTATTTTTTATGACAAGTATTCCCTAACTTAGACCTGTTGTTCAACCAATCATCTCATTTTCACAAATGCTTGAAGCATTTCTTTTCTCTTCTAACATCTCGTTCCTCATGTCAGTAAAATGCCTCATCCACGGGATACAAATTGCTCCTCCTCCTCCAAGTGGTTTCCCCACGTTGACAGTAAAGTCAAAGATACCCTCTCCTTCAGAATACTTCCTAATCACTAGCCCAATTGTGCACCTGTAACTGACAAGCCATTCAGGTGCACCTACCAGTATGTATTGGGTACTTCCTAAATTAAGCATAAATTCATGATAAAATATTCAGCAAATTATGAATAGAATTAACATTCTTAATCCTGTTAAAGAACACCCACAAAAAGCCTACACCTAATATCATTTTTTTATGGTGAAAGAATAAATTCTTACCTCTACAATTGGGAAAAGAGCAAGGATGCTCATTCCCACTGCTTCTATACAATATCATGCTTGAACTTCTATCTTGCTTGATAAGGCAGTAATAGTAAACAAATGTCCACATATTGCAAGAATGAATAAAACTCTCTCATTGGTAGAAAATATGATTTCTTTATTTACATAATTCTAGGAATTTTCCAAAATTTCCCTATAAGACTAAAAATGAAGTTTACAATTATTGCAGGACAAAATATCAACATATTTCTTTATACTAACAATTAACAAATGGAAATCAAGTTTTCAAATATAAATTACAATATTACATTTACCATACCAAAAAAAAGAGAAGTATTTGAGTGTGAAACTAACAAAGCATGTATAGGATGTGTATGCTGAAAACTATTATACGATGTTGAAAAAATAAAAACTACAGATAAAGCAAGATACACCATGTTCACAGATTAGTAGAATTGGCACAGTAAAGTTGGTAATTGCTCCCAAATTGATGAATAGATATAATGCAACTATAGTCAAAATCATAGAAGAATTTTGTTATTAATATGGATGCTGACCTCGATTGCCTGGCTGAGGTAGAGATTTTCAGGCTGTCCGCTGTGAAGTTAGCCATCCCCCTTTCTGCACTCTGTGGAAGAGAGAAAGTATGCACAGCCCATGCTAGGGAGTGGGGATTTATGCTCCCCTTCCTTGAGAGTGTAGTATCCAAATAAATCATTCAGAGTTCTTATGCATGGGAGATTGGTTTTTATTCTTTCACATATAGTTTATTTATTCCATAATTTCTTTATATCACTGTAGACTCAATCATGAATATTTATTATATACTGTTGGGATAACCCAATGGCAGTTTTTTAAAGGTTACTCCTCAAATTTTTCCAGTTTTGGTCACTGAGGGCATTTTCAGTTAGCCCAGCTTGGTATTTAAATACCCTCCTCATTGTGTGTCTATGTGGCTGTTTGTGTTTGTGTATGTTTTAAGTACTTCCTTACTTTCTTGCACTTTATACTCCAGTCTTATCTTCTATATTTCCTGCTTCAGTATTAAAACCAGCCATTTCTCCAAGGATAGCCATTTCACCATATCAAGTTCTGGGTACTAGGTCTAGTCATTGCTACTGGGTCAAATGGATTCTAAGCTTTGCAAGGTAGCAGAGCAAGGAAATAGTGTCTTTTATTCACCTCAATATATGCACATATCTATAAATATTTCTATATGTAGTCATATATCTCTATATTAAGGTAAACACATTTATATAGATATCTCCAATGTTAGTCCATTGCCAAATGAATAAGTCATACCTCCTCTCTTGGTATATTTGTAAACTTCCAATCCAACAGTGAGAAACCTAATTCTTGCCACCTGCCATCCATGTTTTAGTTGTTCAAATCCAATATAAATATACAGCATTATCAGAATTATTAGTTGGTAACTCCATGGGACACAACTCTATCAATCACAGTGTAATACATTTTATGGTTTCTTATGCATTTAATTTTAAATACTCCACCGGTTCCCAAAATTTTTAGATAAGCACCCATTTTCCTCAAACCATTCAGTGAAGATGTTTTAATATTTGTAATACATTTAGATTATTTTTCACATTCTGTATCATATCCTTGGATCTCTCTGCCTCCTAAAAAGCTTTTTTTCTTTCATTTACACACATAAGGTTAGTTTTTATGCTGCAAAGTTCTATGGGTTTTGACAAATGCATAATGTAATGTTTCCACAATTAGCTTATAATACAGAGTATTTTCTTCACCCTAAAATATCCACTGTGCTTCACCTATTCAATCCTCCCACTTTCTCTCACACCCTAGAACCCCCTGGCAGCCATTAGATTTTTACTATCTCTATAATTTCACATTTCCCAGAATGTCACGTAATTGGAATCAAATAGTATATAGACTTTCATACTTGCTTCTATCACATAGTCATACATACTAAAGGTTCACCCATGTTTTCTCATGGATTGATTGCTCATATTTTATCATGGAGTAATATTCTATTTTATGGGTATACCACAGTTAGTTAAGTGTTCACCTACTGATATCATCTTAGTTGCTTCCAGGTTTTGGTAATAGGTAAAAAATTGCTACAAATATTCATGCACAAGTATTTGTGTGGACATGATTTCAAGCTAGGTGGGTGAATATCTAAACATTCAATTGCTGGATTGTATGGTAAAACTATGTGAAGCTTTTTAAGAATCTCTAAACTGTCTTCCAAAATTGTTATACCACTTACACTGCCACCACCAATGACTGAGTTTCTGTTAGCTCCCTAGTCTCACCAAAACTTGTTATGGTCATGTTTTCCTTTGTTTTGTTTTGATTTCTCAAATCATTCTAATAAGTGTGTAGTGGTGATTACTTCTTTGTTGTTTTAATTTGACATTCCTTAAAAACATATGATGAAACATATGTTTTCACTTTTTTGAGATCTTATATCCTCTTTTGTGAGTTGTTTGTTCAATATTTTGCTTACTTTATAATCAGGTTGTTTAATTTTTTATTTTTGAGTTTCAAGGGTTCTTTGTATATTTTGGATACAACTAATTTATCTGACATATGTTTTTCAAATATCTTTTTTCTTTTATGTGGCTTCTCCTTTCAACTATTAGCAGTGTCTTTTGCAGAGACAATATTATTTATTTTAATAAAGTCCAACTGATAAATTGTTTTCTTGCATGGTTTATGCTGTTATAATATCTCATTCACTAAATGCAAGGTTATAGAGGTTTTCTCCTATATTTTCTTCTAGAAGTTTCAGTTTTTGCATTTTACATTTAGGTTTATGATACATTTTGCAATAATTTCTATGAAATATGTAAGGTTGGTATCCAGTTTTTGTTTTGTTTTGTTTTATTTTTTGTTTTTTGTTTTCATATGGATGACCAATCATCCACTGACTGGAATATTCCTTCTCGATTGAATTGCATTTGCTTCTTTGACAAAGATCAGCTGACTATATAATTGTTTCGGTATATTATGGGATGTCTATGTGTTTCTTTGATCCTTGTGTTTATTCTTTGACAGTGCCATTCTGTCTTGATTACTGTAGTTTTATATTAATTCTTGAATTCATTTAGTGTGAGTCATCCTAGCCTAGACTTCTTCAGAATTGTATTGGATATTCTAGGCATTTTGTATTCCATATCAACTTTAGAATCAGTTTGTCATTAACTTCAAAAGACCTTGCCGAAATTTTAATTTGGATTGCATTGAATCTATAGATCAAGTTGAGGATAACTAACATCTTAAGATCAGGGTATATTCCAAAACATGAACATGGAATGTCTACCCATTACTTTACATCTTTGATTTTTTTCATCAGATATTTGTAGTTTCTGAAAATAGATTCTGTTCATATTTTGCTATATACATACCTAAGTATTTAATTTTTATGGCACTATTATAAATGGTGTTGATTTGAAAATTTTGAATTCCAATTGTTCATTTCTGTCAAGTGGGAAAGCTGTTTCCTTTTTCATATTCATCTTTTATCTTGTGACCTTGATATACTTGTTTATTATTTCCAGGTTTTCTATTTTGTTTAGTTTTCTTATTTTTCACTTAGGCCATAATGTCATCTGCATTTATAGATGGTTTTATTACTTTCTTTCCAATATGTATATCTTTTTTCTTTTCTTTTTTTTTTTTTTTTACTTTCCTTGTCTTACTCCCCAGCTATGAATTCCAGAATGATGTAAAACGGGAGTTGTGACAGAGGATATTGTTGCCTTTTTCTTGAATTTACTGAACAAGTGTTCAGTTTCATAACATTAATTATGATGCTAATGTTAATGTATTTTGTAGATGTTGTTTATAAAGTTGAGAAAATTCTCCTCTATTCCTGGTTTGCTTTTTCTGCATCTATTGATATGATACATACTTTTTCTTCTTAAGTGTGTTTATGATTGTTTTCACTAATTGATTTTCAAATGTCCTACCAGTTTCTCACATGTGTAATAAATCCCACTCAGTAGTCATGGATTTGATTTATTAAATATCTGGTATAGAATTTTTAAATCTATCTTCCTGAGAGATATTGGTCTTTAGTTGTCCTTTCTTGTAATGTCTTTATTGAATTTTGGTATTAGGATAATACTGGTTTCATGGAATGTATTAGTGTTCCCTCTGCTTCTATTTTCTGGAAGACATTGTGGAGACCTGGTATAATTTCTTTCTTAAATGTTTGGTAGGAATCCACCAGTGAAGTCCTCTGGGCCTTCTGCTTTCTTTTTTAAAAAGTTATTAGTTATTGATTAAATTTCTAGAATAAATTTAGGTCTATTCAAGTTATCTTTATCCTTGGGTGAGTTCTGGTAGTATGTGTTTTCAAGGAACTTGTCCATTTAATTTATATTATCAAAATTGATAGTAGAAAGATATTCATTGTATTACTTTATTATTTTTTGAATCCATTGGACAAGTGCTGATAATGACCCCACTTTTATTTCTGATTTGGTTAATTTGCATTGCTTCTTTATACCCTTTAGGCTTTCAAGTGTTTATCCTTGCCATTCTATTAGTTTGCCTCATGTATTTTGGCACTCAGTTGTTGAGTGTACAAACATTTATGATTCTTGTGTATTCTTGCAGAATTGGCCCCTTTTACATTATGTAATGCTTCACTTTTTCTATTGAAAATCTTCCCTTTTCTGAAGTCTGCTCTGTCTGAAATTAATATCACTACTCCAGTTTTCTTAAGATTAGGATTAGCATGATATAACTTTCTCCATCACTTTCCATTAGAAAATAAAAATAATGTAGTGACATATACACAACTCAAAATCTCTCATTTTAACCACTTTCAAGTGTACAATTAAGTGGTTTTAATTACATTCAAAATATTTGGTTACCATTACCAATATCCATTGTCCAAAATTTGTCATTACCTCAAACAGAATATCAGCATCCATCCATTTACTTTTAATGTATGTGTGTCTTTACATCTACTGTTGATTCCTTGTAGACAAAGTATAGTTGGGTCTTTTTTTATCCAATCTTAACATTACCATATTTTAATTGATCTATTTAGACCATTCACATTTAATGTGATTAAAGACATAAAAAATATATTTCATACCATTAACTTTCCTATGTGTTGCATTTATTCTTTGTCTTCCATTTTCTGCCATTTCTATGATCATTTGAGCATCTTATATGATTCCATGTTCATTCATTTCTTTGTATATCAATTATACTTAAAAAAAATTAAAAGTTGCCCTGCAGTTTGTTGTATACATTTACAATTAATTTAAGGTCATTTTCAATTAACATTACCACTTCACATTTAGTGCAAGTACTTTATCTTAGGGTAGTCACAATTCCTCCCTCCTGTCTGTCATCACATTGCTGTGATTCATTCCATTCATGTAGACATAAAGGGAAAATGAGCTATATTCTTATGATTAAATGTCAGTCTTTTTGAGGGCTTGTGTTCCTGAGCAATCATAAGTATATAAATTTCCTCATATGCCCTTATGTGAGAGTAGAAGTTAGACGGTTTCCTGAGAAAATTAAAAGAAAACAAATATTTATCTGGAATGCAGAATTAGCTAATTTGTTTTTTTTTGTCTTTTATATTAAGTGCCATACTGGATACAAAAATTATGATGTGTTAACCACAATTAAAAGATCAGCATATTTTCTCCAATTTTACTATGCCTAAGAAAATCTTTTCATGTATTTTTTTAGCATTATCCAACTTCCTTAAAATTGTGTCATCCTCCAAATGACATCCATTGTATAACAGAGAATAAAGAAGAGATATTATTAGAAGGACTGGTTGCATCAGTTTTCTATTACTGATGTTATTCAGTGCCTTCCTGGAGCCTCTTCTCTTCACCTTTTCCACTCAGTGTCATATTACCCTGAGCTCTGGTGTGAAAGAACCACATCATACCAGCTTGTGAACAACAACTGTTAAATTTTCACAAATCTTCAAAACAGTTGGTAAACAAAGTCATTAAAAAATCAACATATACAAACATATAATTAAATAAAATATATTTAAAATTTAGGAATAAATATTCAAAATTAATTGATTCTCATATTTAATAATGATAAATTTATAAAAAAGGAGTTAAGAGTTTCTGATGTCACTTCATCTGTCACACTATGGTTGAATTGCTAGCATAGCTTTATTATGAATACATGACTTTGGCAGAAATTGTTAAGGAATTCTGTGAAAATCAATTGGCTATATAAAATTTACAATCAAATTCACTGTATATGTTATTACTTACAAAATTATACAAGTAAAATTTATACATATGCATGCATACATCTATACTAATAATGCATATACTAATGCATATATAAATATACAAATATAAATATAAATATATATATCTTGTTAAATATTTAGGAGCACATCATTTCTCTTTTAATTATTGAAGGATCTGGACTTTACTGAGCACCACATAGCTTGTGACATATCCATATCAATAAAAGGGAAGCAAGTAGTCATAATTACATAGAATCTCCACAAGTAAGGAAAAAATGAAAAACCTCATAATATAGAGAAAGAAAAATATAATTCTGGAATAGCTAGAAAATTCAGATATATGAAGGCTAAGAAGAGAGTCCCAGAGAAAGCACACTTGGCTTGCTGATAGCCCCTTTTCCCCACTTGCCACTTTATCCCATCAATTTTGAGATGTGTTTGCTGTTTTAGACAAAATCATATTAATATTTTAATGTACTCTTTATTAGGACATCTTAAAAGGTGACTACACTGACATTCCCAAAGTTTCCAGGGACTGTATGGTTCTCAGTCTTTGGAGAATAATAAATTAAACCCAAATATGGGTATGAAACTAGTACTAGAAGAGTTAATTATGCATCTAGAATTAATAACTCAACATTCCTCGCCTGAAGTTGTGATGTCATTCTGAAAGTTTGTGTGTACTTGATATCCTGTCAGTACCCAATCTTAAAACTGACCTTGGCAGAAACTGGCCTGTCTTCACAGCCTCTGCACCACCTATCTGCCGTAGATCTGAGGGTCTGTCTCCGAATTCTCAATTCGATTCCATTGATCTATATGTCTATCTTTGTGCCAGTACCATGCTGTTTCGGCAACTGTGGCTTTATAATAAGCTTCAAAGTCAGGGAGTGTAAGTCCTCCCACTTCGTTTTTCTTTTTTAGAGTGTCTTTAGCAATTCGAGGCATCTTCCCTTTCCAAATAAATTTGATAACTAGCTTTTCCAAGTCTGCAAAGTAGGTTGTTGGAATTTTGATTGGGATTGCATTGAATCTGTAGATGAGTTTGGGTAGAATTGACATCTTAATGACATTTAGCCTTCCTATCCATGAACATGGAATATTTTTCCATCTGTTAAGGTCCCCTTCTATTTCTTTTAGTAGAGTTATGTAGTTTTCTTTGTATAGGTCTTTTACATCTTTGGTTAAGTTTATTCCTAGGTACTTGATTTTTTTAGTTGCTATTGAAAATGGTATCTTTTTCTTGAGTGTCTCTTCAGTTTGTTCATTTCTAGCATATAGAAACATTACTGACTTATGTGCATTAATCTTGTATCCCGCTACTTTGCTAAATTTGTTTATTAGCTCTAGTAGCTGTATCGTCGATTTCTCAGGGTTTTCTAGATATAAGATCATATCATCTGCAAACAATTGCAGTTTTACTTCTTCTTTACCAATTTGGATGCCTTTTATTTCTTTGTCTTGCCGGATTGCCCTGGCTAGCACTTCCAGCACAATGTTGAATAACAGTGGTGACAGCGGGCATCCTTGTCTTGTTCCTCATCTTAGAGGGAAGGCTTTCAGTCTCTCACCATTGAGTACTATGCTGGCTGTGGGTTTTTCATCTATGCTCTTTATCATGTTGAGGAAGTTTCCTTCAATTCCTACCTTTTGAAGTGTTTTTATCAAAAAGGGATGTTGGATTTTGTCAAATGCTTTTTCAGCATTTATTGAGATGATCAATTGATTTTTCCCTTTCGAGTTTTTAATGTGTTGTAATACATTGATTGTTTTTCTTATGTTGAACCATCCTTGCATGCCTGGAATGAACCTCACTTGGTCATGGTGTATGATTTTTTTAATGTGTCTTTGGATTCGATTTGCAAGTATTTTGTTGAGGATTTTTGCATCTATATTCATTAGGGAGATTGGCCGGTAGTTTCCTTTTTTGTAACATCTTTGCCTGGTTTTGGTATTAGATTGATGTTAGCTTCATAAAATGAGTTAGCTAGTGTTCCATTTTCTTCAATGTTTTGAAAGAGTTTGAGTAAGATTGGTGTCAGTTCTTTCTGGAAAGTTTGGTAGAATTCCCCTGTGAAGCCATCTGGCCCTGGGCATTTAAATGTGGGAAGATTTTTGATGACTGATTGGATCTCTTTGCCTGTGATGGATTGGTTGAGGTCTTCTATTTCTTCTCTGGTCAGTCTAGGTTGTTCATATGTTTCCAGGAAATTGTCCATTTCTTCTACATTGTCCAGTTTGTTGCCATACAGTTGTTCATAGTATCCTCTTATAATTTTTTTAATTTCTTCAGGATCTGCAGTTATGTCACCTTTTTCATTCACTATTTTGTTTATATGGGTCTTCTCTCTTTTTGATTTTGTCAGTCTAGCTAGGGGCTTGTCAATCTTGTTGATCTTCTCAAAGAACCAACTTTTGGTGATATTTATCCTCTCTATTGTTTTTTTGTTCTCTATGTCATTTATTTCTGCTTTAATCCTTGTTATTTCTTTTCTTCTACTTGGTTTAGGATTGGTTTGCTGTTCATTTTCTAGCTTCTACAGTTGATCCATTAGTTCTTTGATTTTGGCTCTTTCTTCCTTTTTAATATATGCGTTTAGGGCTATAAATTTCCCCCTTAGCACTGCTTTTGCTGCATCCCATAGGTTTTGGTATGTTGTGTTCTCATTTTCATTCATCTCTACATATTTAGCAATTTCTCTTGCTATTTCTTCTTTAACCCACTGATTGTTTAGGAGTGTGTTGTTTAACCTCCAGGTATTTGTGAATTTTCTAAGTCTCTGATGGTTATTGACTTCTAATTGTATTCCATTGTGGTCAGAGAATGTGCTTTGAATAATTTCAATCTTTTTAAATTTATTGAGGCTTGTTTTATGTCCCAGCATATGATCTATTCTGGAGAAAGTTCCGTGAGCACTAGAAAAGTATGTGTATCCTGGTGATTTGGGATGTAATGTCCTGTATATGTCTGTTAAATCTAATTCACTTATCAGATTGTTTAGGTTTTCAATTTCTGTATTGGTCTTCTGTCTGGTTGATCTATCTATAGGACAGAGTGATGTGTTGAAGTCTCCCACAATTATTGTGGAAACATCAATTGCTTCCTTTAGTTTTGCCAGTGTTTCTCTCATGTATTTTGTGGCACCTTGGTTGGGTGCATAGACGTTTACGATTGTTATTTCTTCTTGCTGAATTGCCCCTTTTATTAGTATGTAGTGGCCTTCTTTGTCTCTCAAAACATCCCTGCATTTGAAGTCTATTTTATCTGAGATTAATATTGCTACACCTGCTTTCTTTTGGCTGTAGCTTGCATGAAATATTTTTTTCCATCCTTTCACTTTCAGTTTCTTTGTGTCCCTGTGTCTAAGATGAGTCTCTTGTATGCAACATATTGATGGTTCATTTTTTTTGATCCATTCTGCGAATCTATATCTTTTAATTGGGGAGTTTAATCCATTTACATTCAACGTTATAACCATGAAGGCATTTCTTGAATCGGCCATCTTATCCTTTGGTTTATGTTTGTCATATTTTTCCCCTCTCTCTATTAATATCCTTTATTGTACCCATACCGAATCTCTTTAGTACTGAACCTTTCTCCAAGTCTCTCTGTCCTGTCTTTGTTTCTCTGTCTGTAGGGCTCTCTTTAGTGTCTCCAGTAGGGCAGGTCTCTTGTTAGCAAATTCTCTCAGCATTTGTTTGTCAGTGAAAAATTTAAGCTCTCCCTCAAATTTGAAGGAGAGCTTTGCTGGATAAAGTATTCTTGGTTGGAAATTTTTCTCACTCAGAATTTTAAATATATCGTGCCACTGCCTTCTTGCCTCCATGGTGGCTGCTGAGTAGTCACTACTTAGTCTTATGCTGTTTCCTTTGTATGTGGTGAATTGCTTTTCTCTTGCTGCTTTCAGAACTTGCTCCTTCTCTTCTGTGTTTGACAGTGTGGTCAGTATATGTCTCGGAGTGGGTTTATTTGGATTTATTCTATTTGGAGTTCGCTGGGCATTTATGATTTGTGTATTTATGTTGCTTAGAAGATTTGGGAAGTTTTCCCCAACAATTTCTTTGAATACTCTTCCTAGACCCTTACCCTTTTCTTCCCCTTCTGGGACACCAATGAGTCTTATATTTGGACGTTTCTTATTATCTATCATATCCCTGAGGTCCATTTCGATTTTTTCAATTTTTTTCCCCATTCTTTCTTTTATGCTTTCATTTTCCATTCTGTCATCTTCCAGGTCACTGATTCGTTGTTCAACTTCCTCTAGTCTTGTACTATGAGTGTCCAGAATCTTTTTAATTTGGTCAACAGTTTCTTTAATTTCCATAAGATCATCCATTTTTTTATTTAGTCTTGCAATGTCTTCTTTATGCTCTTCTAGAGTCTTCTTGATTTCCTTTATATCCCGTACTATGGTCTCATTGTTCATCTTTAGTTCTTTGAGTAGCTGCTCTAGGTGCTGTGTCTCTTCTGGTCTTTTGATTTGGGTGCTTGGGCTTGGGTTATCCATATCGTCTGGTTTTTTCATATGCTTTATAATTTTCTGTTGTTTTTGGCCTTGTGGCATTTGCTGAACTTGATAGGGTTCTTTTAGGGTTTGTAGACCTATTGACGTCCTTATCTCTAGTTTATCAGATCTACAGCTTCGTGGAGTACACTTTCTCTAACTAACCAGCAGGTGGCGTCCACGAGCCACCTGTCCTCCACAAGCCAGTTCTCCCCTGCTTAGCCTTTTTGGTGAGTGGGGGAGTGAGTCTTGTGGGGTCCAATTGGTGTACCAAGCTTGCGTGTGTAGTTGGTGTTGCCTGCCCTGTATGTGGGGCGTGTTTCTGGGCAGTTGGGGAGGGGGGGTGGCCCTAACAATCAAATCTCCCTGGTGATCCTAGAGTTTTAAAGCTGCTGCAATAGTCTAATCCTTCAGTTCAGTCCTGCCACAGTTTGTCTCTGCCACTGACCCACAAGTCCTTGGTATTGGCGTATGGCTCCTGAGACTTGCAAGTGGGCCCCTCTTCCAGGCCGTGCACCCCAGGTCCTCTGTTGAGGGATGACTGTGCTATGTCACAGGTGAGTGCCGTCCCCCCAGGGCAGTTCTGGGCTGCTGGGCTGTGTAGGGAGGCTCCCAGTCTGCTCAAATGATGGCTGAATGGGGCTTTGTTAATTCACACTGCTCCACCTTCCCAACTCTGGGACAATCAGCTGAGGTTGCAGGGAAGGCTAATGTCCACGCCCAGTTTTGTGGTGTGTGCCTGTTATTTGAAGCACTTCCATCACACTGGGTTGTCTGGGGCAGCTCTGGGCTGTGGGGCTGGCGATGGGCAGGAGTGTTTCCTGTCCACCAGGATGGTGGCTGTGAGCGGACACCCCCCTTTTCTTGGGAAGTTGTGGTGTTTAGTAAATTTTCTCAGCCACTGGATTATTGCATTTTGTCTCAGAGCTCTCTTAGTTCTGTTCTTGACTTGACGTGCCCAAATTGAAGTCTTTTAAGCTTTCTGTATTGGGCTTCTTAGAGTAATTGTTTTAGAAAAAGAAAAAAGGATTAAAAAAAAAAAAAAAAGGGCCCTCCTCAGAGATCTAATGGGTTATTGAAATGCTAATAGACAAAGCAACCAGGGCCATTAAGGAAAGTTCCACAGGGCAGAGAGATCAGCTTTTCTTTGGGATTTTCATATGCGCCTCAAGGCCTGAGCTCCGCCCTTCCCCTTTCTGTGTTCACCAGAACTCCAAAAATCCTCTGCTTTTATTTTGGAGTTTTTCGTGTTTTTTTTTTTTTTTTTTTCTATGCCTGTCTCCTCTCTGCTGGGCTGGCTGCTCTCAGATTCTCTGGTGTCTGGTCTCAGTCTATCTATGGTTGGAGTCTGGATCAGCAGAATGAGTTTCCGATAAGGGCTGCCACTGCAGTTCTCCCTTCTCCTTCCCGGAGCTGACAGCCCCTCCTCCCACGGGACTGAGCCTGGCAAAACTTACAGATTTCGCTGATCTCAGCAGTTCCACATTTTCATGAGTGTTGTATGAAGTATGCCCAAAGACAGATTGCTCTGTGGTGTCCAGTCCACGCAGTTCCTGGCTTTCTACCTACTTTCCTGGAGGAGTAACTAAAATATACAATTCACCAGTCTGCCATCTTGCCCCGCCTCCTGTACCATTTCTCTTTGGACGCTTCAATTCCCTGATCTTCCTTCAGTCTGTTGAGGTTCTGCAACCAGTGTCATTTTTGTATATGTTTAAAAGCCTTCTAGGAATACCCATTACTCTCAAACAAAAACCAAATTGCTGCTCTGAAGTGGTTTTAAGAATTATTTTTTGCATTGGGAAAAATAAATTTTAATGTTAGAAATCCAAGTTGGGTAAGTAGAGTACATGTGTGATTATTATAATAGTGGCAATGTTTGATCCCCAGTCTTTACAGATGGGTGGTTAATGTCCTTATTAACAAGTAAAGACCCACTGCACTGAGAAATTCAATTAATCTAAGAAAGACATGCAAAAATCATGCTATTTCCAAATTCTACATAAACATTCAGTTCAAGTTTTAATTTGGAAATTTGCATGTGTATGAAAAGAAAGATATATAGATAAAGAGATATAGATATACTTACAGAATATACATATGTGTGCAATTATATGTAAACGTTAATATGAATTTGTGTATAATTTTTGTTTATATATACAAAATATGTATTTACATATATGTACCTAGTATAGGCTATGTATAGGAACCTCTGGAGAATTTATTTTTATATTTTAATTTTTTCTTTTCTATTAATTTATTGCTTATTGGAGTTATAGGACTGTTGGTACTTTGTAAAATTTGTGTAAGTAAATGTCTGTTTTGTTTTTTTCTACCATTAGAAATTGCAGAACTGTAGAAGCAGAATGCCAGTTGAAATTATAGGAGAAACCAATGCTTATTTAGATTTGGAAGAGGCAAACTAACAGAGGAAACAGCAGTTAAGAGCATAATTGGACAACGGAGACAAAGAGATGGACCTAAAAATGAAAGGTCTATTGATTCTATTACCAGAGCCGAGGGTTTCCATGCATTCATTCATTCATTCATTTAAAAATAGCCTATTAGATTTGTAGTCTAGACATGTGGTAAATGTTTGCGTAAAAGTTTGGCCCTTTTCAGACTGCATATGCCTCTCATCTCAGAGATTTCAGCACTCATTGGAAACTCCAGAAATCATAAATTACTCAACTATATAAAAATTTCTTAAGATAAACCTTGAATGCTTCTTTATCATTCCCTGGTAAACGTAACAGGAGGAAAATTTAAGTATTTCAATAGGCTATAAGATCTTTTTACTAATGAGTTGTTCCTAACAGTAATCCTTTTCATATAGAGTTTTGCTTAATAGTTCTTTTGCCACATAAAAATGGTGTGCATACTCTTTTCTTGTAGAAGATGTTCTGAACAATGCCTTAAATGGAAATTAATTTCATTTCAGTGTCCAGCCAAAAGTCTTATTCACAGCAAAAATTAATAGCCTTTCTGTGCTCTCAGGTGATTCCTCTTGCCCTTTCATCATTTTCACCTCTTTTCCTCATAAGCTCAATTGCATTCATGATTTCAATATAAAGAGGGATTGAAGATAGAATAAGCTCTTCAAAAACTGTATATAAATATTTCCTTTTGCTTTCTGTGAATTAAAGGTAAAGAAAAAATAACTGAATTTTATGAAACCAAATGGAAATTATAAAAATGATTAAAAGAGAGTTGGATAAACCCCCCACCTCAGGTAGGTAAGGAGTTGTTTCTATATAGAAAACAAATATGGCTTGCCTTTAATAGAAGCCCAAATGAGTAGTGTGTCTTAGGAAGGTAGTATAACAACAACTCTATTCTTCTCAAAGGAATATATTTTAATGCAAACCATTTGATTATGATCAGGGCAGAAATGCCTTGAGGCTACAAGATAAACTAGTGTTCATTTCTTCTATTATGGTTAAATTCTCTATTCATTTGGCCCATTTTTCATTCTGAATATTTTAAATATGTAAGACAAAAGGCAAGGCGCTTCCAAAATTGCCTGATTGGGTGAGTCATATTTAGATTTTGAGATCAAGAAGCTTTTAAAGATTACAACTTTTTCTTCAACCAATCATCATCTTTTATGATCCCAGGGATTTCAATGGTCCATGAATGATTATTATTCTCTTAGAGAACATTTGATAATATCCGAAGCCTGAAGAATGATTCAAGGGAATTACAATTAATGAAGCTCCAATTCTTAGTAATGTTAAAAAACTTTTATACTTGGTTACCCTTCAACTTTATATTTGTCAGAAATACACGTCAAGATGCTTATTTACTCATGAAAATAAATGACAGTTATGCTACAATTTGCCAAGAAACAATAACATCACAGTAATTGCAATGTGAGTAACAAAAAATTCATGGCACAGATGGTATTTTGTTTCATCATTACATAAATGAAAATTTCATTATTGTTAAAAAATAATTGTTTTTGAAGCATTGCAGTGTAAATAATAAATATTAGTTACATCATCTATTAGAAAGCCTCAATGGAACATGATCTCCAACATGCTTTTCTCACCAAACCTCACATTTGCAATCAAAGTTTCATTGTTTCTCAATAATTTAAAATAATATTTAACCTAACAATTTTAATTTTGGAAAGATATATTGTGATAGTTACATCTTTACATTTACTGACTTTTAGATCTACTTCTTTGTAAGTTCTGTTAAGAAGATCATCATTCTCTTACCCTTTCATTTTCCACTATCTACCTACTTACTTTTCTCTTTCTATCATATATCTGTATCATCCATCCCGTATATATTCATTTAATTAACATTTGCATGTTTTTCTACAATCCTAATTTTCATTTTGCACTGCTCTTTGCTTGTTATAGTCTTACGAAAGAAACTTGTATTGTTACATTTTTTAAAATTGTATGCCCCAATAAAGAACTCATAGTCAACTAAGATAATTATTTAATATCCATTTTGTAGTGGTATTATATTAGATTCTGGTTGAAATAAAATGTAGACCATTCCATGAAATAACAAAGGTAAGAAATTTGTGAGTACTTTAGGACAATCTCTTCTATGAGCAATAAGAAACGGTACTTCTCTCAGGAACTTAGAAAATACATAGAGCTCTTTACATTATCCAAGATTATTAGATCAGTCATTTTGTTGGATATGCAAGGGAAGGGGAACGTTCTGTGAAAGAGATTGTGGAAAAATAAAGACAGTATTATATATTTAGTAATAAAGGAAAATAAAGATATAAATGATTTATCTATCATTTCCAAGATACTCTTTCTAGAGAAAGTATCTCACACCATTCTAATTCTGATTCTTTTCTTCACATAAATAGAAAATACCATTTGTATGCGCTGAAGGAATCTGAATACAAAATATAGTTTTTATCATAACTTTTCAGACCATGGTATCTCTTATCAAATATGATTGGCAGAAATCTGGAAATCATCAACTAAATAATCATTTTTTTTAGGAAATATTGCCAAAGGAAAAATGTAAAGTAAATATCATCTCTTCTATTGCACTGAAACTTTGTTATTTTTGTCTAGGTAAACTAACACAAAATCAATATATACTCATTTCAAATAATAGGGATAACAATTCTGAAAACACATCTTACCTTAAAATTGTATTTAATACTTCCATAAACTTAAATGTGTTTATAAAAAAATTCAAGAAGACATTTTAATAGTATGTTTAATTTTATAACATGATTCTCCTGATGATACCAAAGAAGGAATTTTAGAGACATTAAGATAAATATTTATATTTATTTCACATAAAATATATTTGAATGAGATTTTTAGTTATCTTTTACTTTATAGCATCCACTCTTATTATGGATTGAATTCATAATTTACCTTGCCTTGATATGAGAAACAGTGGAGATTATTGGTTTACCTAAAATTAAGTTATACAGTGAACAATCAAGCATTTTGTATATAACTGAAAATAGGTAAGACCTGGTTTTTAGGCTAATTGGAAAATAGAGATGTTGATATATAAATAGATCTGGCTGAAGGAATGAAATGTTCAGAACAATTTTATGTAGAGAAGAGCAGAGAGATTTTCACTCAGTTTTGCCTTCTAGGATGTATTTTTCATGTAAGCACAATCATTGTTTTGAAGAAAAGACTGCTCTCTGCACCATGTTCTTGAAGGCTTGCTTTACTTGCTGATTCCTTAGTGCATATATGAAGGGATTCAAAAGCGGGGCCACTGAGGTATTGAGCACAGCTACTCCCTTACTTAAAGACACTCTTTCCCTTGCAGAAGGTTTAATGTACATGAAGATGCAGCTGCCGTAAGAGAGGGAGACGACCATCATGTGGGAGGAACATGTGGAAAAGGCCTTTTTCCTTTGACTGGTGGAAGGAATTCTCAGAAAGGTCTGAACGATATATGCATAGGAGAAGATGATCAGTGTCAAGGTGACCATGAGTGTCACCACAGCTAAAAAAAAATGCCATGAGTTCTAGAAAGCTCGTGTTTGTGCAAGAAAGCTGCAGAATTGGAGAAGAGTCACAGATAAAATGATCAATTATATTGGAGGCACAGAAATCCAACTGCAGCAGCAGGACTATTGGTGGGAAGATGATCAGGAATCCTGCCAGCCAAGAGCTAAAGACAAGCAGAGTACAGACCCTGTTGCTCATGATGGTCGTGTAATGCAGTGGTTTGCAGATGGCCACGTAGCGGTCGTAGGACATGGCGGCTAGGAGGTAAAACTCTGTCACCCCCAGGAAAATGAAAAAAAATAGCTGAGCCACACAGCCACTGTAAGAAATGGTTCTGTCCCCTGTCACAATAGTAACAAGGAATCTGGGAATGCAGACAGAAGTGAATGATATTTCTAGCAAAGAGAAGTTACAAAGGAAGAAATACATGGGGGTCCGTAGGTGAGAATCTGAGAAGGTCAGGGTGATAATGATGAGGTTCCCAGTCATGCTTAGCAGGTAGGTAAGAAGAAGAAATATAAAAAGTACAACCTGCCATTTTGGGTCTTCTGTTAATCCCAAAAGAATGAACTCTGTTACTGATATGTTATTTTTCATTTTTTTTTATGGCTTTTTTTCTTGGTTTTTATCTGCAACATAGGTGAAGAAATAAGAAAGCTATTACAATATTAAACAGTTTTAAAAACCTTTTTAAAAACCATTTTTGCCTTTTACTTTTAAACAAAAATGACTTTGTAGTATATAGAAACAAAATGCTCTTTATATAGTCTGTTAATTTTTTACCTAAACTTCCAAATTATTCTGGCATTTCCTTCATAGTATCCTCATTTATTTCAGTATAAACCTATGTCTTCTGAATGTTTCAATATATTCACTGAAAAAAATAGAGATTAAAATCTGTGAGATTAAAACTTTTAAAAGTAAAAATCTGAGAATTCACTTTCTGATTTCCCTTAATACATAACACCCAGAATTTTTGTTTGCACTCTCAACATGAATTTTACTTCTCTATTTTGAATTAGCATTTATTTTCCCTACCCACCATTCAAACTTTTACAATTGTTTGAGACAGCACCGTTGTCCATTAGGTAGAGTTATTTATACTTGATAGTGTGTAAAGAGAGATATTTAATGGCTAGATGGGGTTTCTACCCAAAGTTTAATTTTAATTTCAATTATTTCTAATTTTAATTAATACTCCGTTACAATGGTCTCTTGTAATGGTCTGTAAATGTACTCTTCTTGAATATATTTTTATTTACCACCTACATACATGAGCCTACTGTCTTATAGGTGAAGTAGTACTTTTATTTAAGTCCTAATTTTATTTTTGTAAACTGCAAGTGTTCTATTTCCAGAGTAATGTGGTACTTCTCCATAATAATATTCTTTTCTTGAGGAGTAATGAATGAGAATTGCTCAATATTCAATGGAAGTTTTGGATGAGGCAAAAATTGATGAGTTTTTTCATTTTTTAGCTCCTGATATTTCTGCTGATGCTATAAAGGATATGCATACTTGGTTGTTCATATTTAAAGTTATTTGACATATATGTGCTGTAATTTAAGTTCATTCTTTAAAATAGTTAAAATGTCTGGATAGCTTTCCTGAGTTTGTTATTTCCCATTTGGTCCCTGTATTCTTCAGATGATTCAAAGCTTGAAAATAGGAATAACATTTCCTCAGGATTTGTCAAATTTATTATTAGAACTAACTTGATCAGAAATTTTGCCTATAAAGTTCCTGGGAAGGAGGTATATCCACTTCCCTTCCTATAATTTATTCTCTTTGTGGTAATAAGATATGCAGTTTTTTGTATTTTGCCATTATGTGATCTGTGTCAATTATCAGTACATATAAAATCTACATTGTGCAAAAGTAAACACATCATTTATATCTGCTCATGTTAAAATACATCAAGTTAATTATTTTGAATCTTGTACAAAAATAATTCTGTGGTTTACTCATACTAGTTATAGTACAAATAATTATTAAGAAATATCTAGACAAGAACACAACAAACCATGTAGTCAAAACAATCACAAAGTATTCACCATATAAAGAGCAGAATCGTTGATTTAAATTATTAAAATCTATTCATTTTTTCCATCATTTATTTATTTCATAACAATTGTGTCATGTAATTTAGTTTATAATGTTTGCATAATTTAGATTACATCTATAAACCATAACATACACTATCAAAATCAAAATTATATTCCTAGAAAAATAAATCAAAGGGCATACTTACTTTCATGGTAAATAGGACTGGTTTAATCAAGGTGTCATCGCTGATGGCTCCTTTAATTTGTTTAAATTTTAAAATTTGGGGATTTTTCAAAAGCCTAAGCATCCTGTTTTGATTCTGTCATCTTAAATTTGTAACCAAATATCCAAAATATTCAAAATAAGGAACAAGTTCAAGAGCCTCTCTACAATGGTCATAAGTAGGGCATATATCAACCCATTTCCATATATCCAACCAAATTTCTCCAAGGAGGGTTGATTCTTTGATATCCTACCAATTTACACTTAAGGAAATATCTTCATTATTGCAACAAAATAAAGAATAGTTGAAATGGAAACTGATCTAATGCCTTTTGAAATTTGAGGGGCAAGATAATGTGATTTTCTGTGCAGAAGTAATTTTATTCAGGCTAGCCTTATTTTTAATTGCTTCATTTACAATGGACTCAGGGGACTGGTTGAATGAATAAACAAAAGGCACTAGAGATTAGTGTTCTCAAAACACCAAGGACTGAACAATGGTCCAAATTAGCACAAATTTAGATTAGTTGATAGTGGCCTGAAATCACAGCAGAATAAGATGTAGAAAAATTTACTTCTTTAGAATATCATATAACTTTACAAGAAGAAGAAACATAAAATTGGAGCAGTAGAAGTTGGCATTCACTAAAATGCAACAGATTATGCTAAGAACAAATGCTTTTTTTCCAACCTTAGGGAAAATTTTAAGAATTCATTTTGATGTTCTATGTGGGCCAATGTCTAGATGACACTAGATCATTAAAGATGTCAGGATTGTTTTTAAAGTTTTACATCTTTCCACTCACTGACAACAGAAAACCTGGTTGTAATTAGAATCACTACCATGATATTATATTTTGAAGTTTGTTATGTGTTAGTCTTAATCTTAGGTTCTGGGAATATAGTGATGATAAAGACAGCTGTTTGCATACTTTTTACATTTTATGGAAGAGTGATAAAGGGCTACATTATTTGTGAAATTTTAGAGTCTCTTCTCCATGTCTAGGGGAAACAATTTTCCTAGACACGTCATCCTCTTACAGCTGTGATCTGAAAGATAGATAATTTATACTTTATACTCTTTATCCTGAGACATATTTAGTCACTCTCTAATTGAGGAGTTCCATAAGACACATGCATACTTTTAATTAAGTGGAGATTGTGATTATTTAGTATCCTTAAGATGCTAGATAGTATTAAGATTATTTCTTAAGATATTAAGATTATGTCTAAGATTTCTTTGGGAGACATAAATTTATTCCCTTAAGCAATACAGAGTGCATAATGAAGAAACTGTTGAAGCATAGTAATTTTTAATGTCAAAGTAAATCATATTTATCAATTATCGAAGTTAAGAACTTGAGTAATATGTCTTAAACATGCTCATCTTTAATTAAAAATATTGTCATAATAGTATTTACGTGATATTATCTGTAGACCAATATTATTTAAATTTGTACATTTAGGGGAATATGTTTTTAAATAAATGGAAGTGGAGAGTAATTTTAGTTTATATACTTTTAAAATAAAAATATATTGAGATGTAGGATGAATAAAACTTTAGTCAATGACTCAATATAGCACTCTATTGCCCTGAATTTTTTCCTGCATTTTTGCTTTCCAAAAAGAGAAAACACTTGGGCTTTTTGTGGGTAAACAGAGTCCCATTTCAAGAAACAAAATAGTCTTGTGGAACTTACAACAGACTAAATCAATCCATGATGTACTCAAAAGAAGTAATTCTAGTAATACTTTTGTGACACTGAAAACAGAATGCACAGACTCTGAAGACTGAAGTACAAAAGAAGTTTATTAAGCTGAAGTAGCATTATTGTAGGGCAGTACCAAAGGAAGTTTCTGGGCAAAAGACTGGGTTCAGAGAAGCAGCTTATATGGCCGTTTGGGACAGAGGGAAGATGGCGGGGGCAGGGCAAGAGTAGTGAGGGAAGCATGAGCTACTTGAGTTGGGAGGGGTCATGAGTTGTCTGGAGTGGAGTGCCCTTGGGTCACAGTCCTTTAATCAGCAAATTGCATGAGTAAAAGGTTTGTGGAAGGCTGTGGCTATCTGGTGAAGATCAGCAGACTTGCTGGCAGTCAGCTTAACTTGTTTATCACAGTTTTTCTTTCCTAACAAAGTAGGGGTCTCTATTAGCACTGAAGGGATCTTTGGCATGTCAGCCTGGCTCAATTGCCCTCTGTTTCTGCTTTGTAGTTTCCTGAGTAAAATGGGAATTCAAACAAATCAAGATGGTTAGAAAAGCTGTTTACTATTCCAATTTCATACTTTTAAACAATAATATATGTCCCAAATGAGCATAACATTTTCTGTGCATTGAAAATTCATAATCAGAACGGTTTATATATATATATCATTATTTTAAATAATGGATTATAGGAACATAGATGTTTACAAAATAGAAGTAGTTAAATATTTTAAATTAAGGTTAATTAAATTGATTTCATCATAAGTGGTTAAATATTGTAATACATATTTTAAAAATGCACCCATCAAAGATTAAAGATTATCTTAATTCTGTTATGCCATATATGTTTATTAATGATAAGACCCAAATATTAGTATTTCAGCTGAAGTTTTCTTATAAATTCTCACATGGGACCATATTCCTCCTCCACCAATAATTGGAGTGATACAATTTATTAGGTGGTTATTTGATATGCACAATAAAGGAAATAAAATGTTCATACATTTAGTATTGGTTTTCATTTTAAATATTGAGAAATAAAAATAAAAACTAATAAAATGGGTATATTTAAAACTATAAAAAAGAAACAATATAAATGGAAGATATGATGAGGAAATTTATCTATAACATATTAATAAAACTCCTTTCTGCTTCCTGTGTCTCATATCTAAACATGTATCTTCTGTAGTAATCTGGAGTATAATAAACAATGTAATTTTCTTTAGCACACGTTAAGAGCTTCTCCCTTGCTGGGGAATTCCCAGACAAGTCAGAGACCATCCCCCAGCCCTGGCCTACCCCCTCATTATGTTTCCATTCCACAGCCAGGACAAAGGTTTGGTCTAAAAGAATGGCCTGACCATGCCTTGAACCCCAAACCAGGAACAAGCCTCAGGTACTTCTAAGGGCTGGAACTCTCCACAAATGTTGCTTCATAGGAGCTTTTGTCAGTGACATGGCCCCCACCCGGGAGTGCCTATCCTTCAGGCAGCACAGATGTCTCTCATTTCCAACACAAAGCAAGGTGTGCAGAACTGCCAGCCACCTACTCTAAACAGCAGAGCCCTCCCCCAGGATTGGCCCTGAGGGGATCTCTTCCCCTGCACTTTAGGATCTTTTGTTTCTAAATAACAAAGCCATCATTTGCTGAGTCTCTGTTGTGCTGAGCCTGTGTTCCTATAACACACCATATAGCTACTCACACCACATCCCCAAAACAGATACAATGTCTTATAAACTATTTCTCCTCAATATTGATCTAATTCTCACACATCTGTGTTTTGAATGATGTAAATTAAATAATCTTAATTCCGTGGATGGAAATAGAAATTTTTCAAACCCTGAAGCAGGAGTTTTTAATCTATTTATATGCTATGGGGGAGATAAAAGTGACTTAGGAATCCGCGATTCTTAATGATATGCTCAGAATTTACAGAAGTTTCTTATTCAATAAAAAATTGGAAAAGGGAAGTTCAGAAGCTATGATTATAGATATATGGAGTGGAAAATTGAATTCTATTCCCCAGAAAACAAACATGTCCCTATTCTTAATCCAATTCCCATGGGTGAGAACCCATTGTAAATAGGGCCTTTGAAGGTGTTATTTTTAGTTAATATGTGGCCAACTGAATCAGGATGGTTCATTATCTGATTACTGGAGGCTATAGAAAGAAAGCGACAGGAGGAGCCTGAAGCAGGAAACCCCAGTCAACAGAACCAGAAGAGAAAGGAGAGGACATCGCTGCATGACCGTCAGGCAAGAATACAAGCCAAGGGACCCCAAGTATCACCGGCATTCAGCACAAGAATGTTACAGAATTAGGGAGAAAGCATCACGTTGCCTAGCCTCAAAATTGTGAGCCAACAAATTCCCGTTGTTTTAGCAAACCGATTGCATAGTATATGTCATATCATCTGGGAAACTAAGACATGTAAAAATTAAAAGAAGAGTATAAATTATTGAGAATTTTAAAGATTTATTCTATGATTTGACTTCTTTATGGTATTACACATTGAGGAGTAATTATATTTTAAAAAGGCAGAATAGTTTAATGGATGAAAAATATGATTTGAAGTGCTGGCTCTAATTGATTTTAAAACTTTTTTTTCTTCCAGTGACTAGCAGATTTATTAAACCTCCAAGTTGGTAAGTTTAGTTAGCATTAACTCTGTTTGCTAAGAGTATAAGATTTGGCAGACTTTCCTTGCTGCAACTGTCTCGATGATGGCAGTTCTGGGCAACCGAGAATTAAACATCTTCCACACAATTGATCCTCAGAAAAGGGAAGCTTTCGGTGCCTGCCTGGCTTCTGGTAAGGAATGAGGCTGATGCTGCCGCCCCAGTCACGGGAGTCGGCTGGATGTGCGGGCGTTTCGGCCAGCTTGGGGGGAAGTCACGGAAAGAATGGATCCACGCGTTTACTCTGAGGTGGAAAACCCTGCTGTGCCTTTTTTTTTTTTTTTCAATTTGAAAGTAATCACTGTTTATTAAAACTGACCAGATTACAATGTGAATTATGCATCAGACTCCCAAAGGGTTCCGAAACTAATAGAAAGCATTTCTGTAACCAGCCTGCCACCCATTGAATCAGAAATGGAAACCACATTCCACAGCCTACAGCTTCCATCAGCTAGTCCAGAAAATGCTCAGGATTCCAGTTAGTGTCGGGTATCTCAATTGTGTCATTTAACAATTAACTAAAACATAAATCTGGGAACAGAGCCATGAATCTGCCTTTGAGATGCTGGCTGATCTCAAGGCCATCAGTTATCAGGGGGAGTGGAGTAGGACCTGGAGAATAAATACTTCCAACCACCACCACCACCACCACCACCACCCTGATTAAACATATGGCTGGGAAACGATCGCCTCCACTTCTTCCCCAGCACAACCCTGCTCTGACCACCTGTCCTTAGGAGAGGCAGCCCCTGTGCTCCAGAAGCTTGCTTGTTGATCCCCAGTGTCTTTATCCAAACAGGTGTTCTACCTTTAAAAGTGGCACTCTATAGGAAGGAGTCCAAAGATAAGGCCCCTTCTAGAATCCAGAATAACAAGAGGGTGGCAGTTGGGAGAGCTGAGTTAGGATTCATCACTGGAGAGCAATGCAGCATCATTAAAATAAAAAACTGTGCCTTTTAAAAAGAAAAAAATGCAAATGTACAGCAAATCCCTAAACCTGAACCATTTCCTAGTGCCTTGCTTGACAAACATTAAAGGGCAGGGTTGGGAGGAGGGGAAGATTTTTGGTGGTGTGTGCAGTTCCTATTGGATGAGTGTGTTTCTTAATGTCTAATTTGAAACAGGAGGTATTGGTCCCAGAGCAGGTTAAAAAAAAAAAAAAAAGAAAAAAGAAAAAAGAAGACCACACACCAAGAAACATTATTAAATCACAGCTACTGAAGGACCCCACATGTGCTCTTTGCTGGTCACAAGGTCCTCCACCCCTTGGAGCACAAGATCATCATCTGAATGCAGACCACACCCAACTACAGCCCCCAAGAGGCCTTAATCAATGCTATCGCTGACCTTATCAGTGAGCTTTCCCTGCTGGAGGAGTGATTCTGAGAGGCTCTCAAGGACAAGCAAGAAGGAATTGATAGGGGGCTGGCAAAAGCCTGCCCTGAGCTCAATTCCTACCCTACAGCAGACTCATCTCTCCTGGTCCCCAGTGGATTTGGAGGATTCTCTCAGCTATGGCTGTCCTTGTAAAAATGTCCTGAAGGTCCCTTATGCCTGACACTGATATGCTCTGTACCTAGATTTTGACTTCCTAATAAAGTGGCAGCTGGAAAAGAAAAAAAAAAAAGAAAGCAAAACACAGTGGTATACTCATGAAATATTCTTACAAGCCTTTGCTCCAAAGTGGAAGTTATTATTCAGGGGTGCACTTGATGAAATCATACTTAATTTATTTAGGATGGAGGATTATTGAACAATGTTTTCCAAAATTGTTTTAAAACTGGTGAGCTTGTCAGAAATCTGGTAACTATCATGTCTGTACAAGAAAATCCTCTTTCATAAATAATCCAATGGACACATCTTTGAATAAGAGGTAGCAGTAGAATGTGCTGTATTACAAGGTCATTCATGGCTACTGGGATGGTTTCTTGACTTTAGGAAGATGGGATTATGTATCAGGTTTTTAAAACTTTTATTTTGAAATAATTTTAGACAAGACTCACACAAAAAAAATCCCACATTGTATTTAGATGTTATGTTCCTTACATTTCTCCAATCTGTGGTAGTTCCTATCTTTCCTTGTCTTTCGTGACCTTGACATATTTGAAGAGTACTGGTTGGGTTTTACGTAGAATGCAGCACAATTTTGTTTATCTAATGTTTGCTCATGATTAGATTGAGGTTTTGCATTTTGAGTGGCATGTACTTTATGGTGCATTATATAAAGGAATATATGTTGATATGTCTTAAACCTGGTGATGATAACTTTGATAACTTGGTTATGTGGTGTCTGGCAGGTTATACTGATGTAAGATTTTCAGTTTTAAATTATTTTACATTTTGGGAGAGATACTTGAAATACCTTCTTCCTTAAACTTTCACACACTAACTTTAACATTCTTCAGTGGAAACTTTCTGCAACAATGATATTCTGATGATATTCTGGAAATATTTATTTTCTTCATTTGATCTACATTTATTAATTGTCATTCTTATGTGAAAGTTTTCCATTTTCCACATTTTATTTTATTTATTCAGTAATTTATTTGTATGTCTTCCATTAAAATTTTTTTTTTTAATATAAAGTTTTAGGTATGAGTTGAGCTTTTTGTTTGTTTGTTTGTTTTTGTTTTGGGATATTGATGTCAAATTGTCCCAGCACCATTTGTGGTAAAGACCATTCTTTTCTCCATTAAATTAACTTCGCCCCTGTGTGAAAAGTCAGTTATAGATATTGAAGTGAGTATTTTTCTGGGCTTTCCTCTCTGCTTATCTATGTATCTATCATTTTGCTAATAGCACTCTGCTTTGGTCACTGTATATTTAGTGCAAATCTTCAAAGTGGCTTCAAAGTTGTTATTGTGATTCCTCTCACTTTGTTCTACTTGTCCAGGCTTTTCACTATTATATTAGTTTAAACTTTCTGTATAATTTTCTAATCAACTTGATGATATCTAGAGAATTGTTTGATTGGATTTTGATTGAGATTGCATATAATCTGTAGATCACGTAGGGGAAATTGGCCTCTTGTAGCCCAGGAAGTGAGCAATAGAGCAATGGGAGAGAGGAGCTTCCATACTCATTTCCTCCCCCTGGACTGTCCTAGGGGTACTCAGGTAATACTCATGGCCTTTATTAAAGCAATGCCACAAGAATCATCAATCAGGTGCACTTGTTATCTAAAGGGTGCTCCTTTGTAATGCCCTTATCCTTGTATTTACTCTTTTTCTTTCACTGTCTCAGTTCTTTATTCACTCCCTATATTAGTAAATATTAGCAACCATGTTTGTCTTGAAGGGATCTGGGATGAAAAATGCCTCTATATATCAAAAAAGGTTTCATAGATAAGGTAAAAGATGGCATTTTAAGACAAGGAAAACCTTTGAAGCATGAACTTACCAACTTATATTTGGCAGGAATCTCTCAATCAGTACATCATTTGTTAATCAGTCATAAAATATTTATTGAGCATCTAGTATACTTATTAAATATATTTACCATATACTTTTCTCTGAGTAGTAAACATAATAAATGTAGGGAATAAATGTGTAAACAAGGAATATTTTCCTTACCTTTATGGATCTATTATACGGCAGGCTAATGATAAATGTTTGCATATTTAGACTTCTGATTAAAGACAGAATTTTCATTCCATATCTGAAATTTCCTCTCACTCCTGCTACAAACATAATACAATGATAGATGTAGTATAAAAATAGAGAACAAGAAGGATATTTCCTGGCTAAAATATAACAACATAAACAAAACTAACCAACTAACCAACATAAACATCCATACTGATGCATGTATAAGGACTTCATTCCTTTTAATGGCTAAATAATATGCCATTGTATGTACATGCCATACTTTGTTTATCCATTCATTGGTTGATGGACACTTTGGTTGCTTCCATTTTTGACAATTGTGAACAATGCCATTATGAACATTGGTGTGCAAATATCTGTTTGACTCACTGCTTTCAGTTCTTTTGGGTATATATTTAGAAGTGTGATTACTGGGTCATATGGTACTTCTATACTTCGCTTTCTGAGAAATAGCTGTACTGTCTTCAACAGATGCTGCACCATTTTACATTGCCAAGAGCAATAAATGAGTGTTCCTATTTCTCTACAACCTCTCCAGCCCTTGATATTTTCTATTTTTTTTTTTAATAGCAGACTTCTAATGGGTGTGAAATGGTATCTCATTTTGGTTTTGATTGACATTTCCCTGATGGCTAATGATATTGAGCATCTTTTCATGTGCTTTCTGGCCATTTGTATATCTTCTTTGGAGAAATGTCTGGTCAAGTCTTTTGCCCATTTTTCAATTGAGTTGTTTGTCTTTTTTTTGTTAAGTTGAAGGACTTTTTTGTATATACTGGATATTAATCCTTTACTGGATATGCGGTTTCCAAATATTTTCTCCCATTGTGTAGGTTTTCCTTTCATGATAATTTCCTATGAGGAATGAAAGTGTTTAATTTTGATGAGGTCTCATTTATATATTTCTTTCATTTTTTGCTTGTGCTTTGGGTATAATGTCTAAGAAACTATTGACTAACACAAGGTCCTGAAGATGCTTCCCTATGTTTTCTTCTGCGAGGTTTTATAGATTCAGGTTTTATATCTAGGTCTGTGATACATATTGAGTTGATTTTCTTTATGATGTGATGTAGGGGTCCTATTTGTATTGTTGTTTTTGTCGTCTGTTTTGTTTTGTTTAGGTTTTGCAAATGGAGATCCAGTTTTCCCAGTGCCATCTGTTGAATAGATTATTCTTTCTTAATTGAGTGGTCTTCTCACCTTGTCAAAAACCATTGGCCATTAATGTAAGGGTTGATTTCTGAGCTCTCAATTCCATTCCATTGGTCTGTATGTCTGTCCTTATGCCAGTACCAGGCTGTATTGATTAATGTGGCTTTGTAACAAGTTTAAAATTGGGAAGTGTGAGTCCTCTAACTTCACTCTTCATTTTCAGGACTCTTTAGCTATTAGGGGCCCCTTACCTTTCCATCTAATTCTGATGTTTGTCTTTTCTATTTCTGCAAAGAAAGTTTGTTGGAATTTTTATTGGGATGGCATTGAATACATAAATTGGTTTGGGTAGTATTGACATTGTAACAATATTTAGTATTCCAATCTAAGAACAGGGCAAATCCTTCCATTTATTTAGATCTTTAATTTCTTTAGCAATATTTTGTAGTTTCCCACATACAAGTCCTTTACATCCTTGGTTAGATTTATTCTTAAATATCTGATTCTTTTAGTTGCTATAATAAATGGCGGTTGTTCCAGACCATCTGCCTCTCTCTCTCTTTTTTTTTCACACTCCTTTTGTTGTTTCATGCTGCATTTTCCTGGAGGGCAAATTCTGGGAGAAGCATTAGCCCAGGTAAGACTTTCCCAAGTCTTTTCCAGCCAAAACAGGGCCAAGGTCCCATGGAAGTGGGTGCACACTCCAAAGTGCCCTGTTGAGGGGTCAGGAAGGATGCCAAAATCTTTCACCAATAGCTACCTAAAGTTGATTTTTCCTGGCCTTCCCAGGAAATGCAGCCCTTCAGCTAACTGGCCCCTGCAGCCCTGAGGAAGCACTTTATCTTTACATTTTCACTGCCTCTACCCCTGTTCATGATGGGTCGAAACAGTAGTTGCCTTCAGAGCTGGAATCCAGCAATCAAAATTTGCTAATCAAAAGCCAGAATCAGTGATCAGCAATGCCCACCCCAGTTCTTGGGGGAGAGGATTTTTATGGCCCTTTGTGTCTCCAGTAGCTAGCCAAGGATGACACCCTAAGGTCTCCTGCTATGACAGTGGGGAATAGGCACTGGTGGGTGCTGTGGGGAAAGCATTTTTTTGTTGTTGTTATTTAAATTCCCTAATATATTTGGAAGCAACCAGCCACTCACAATTCAGATTTGTTCAACCTTGCTTGCACTAGCCATTTAATTCTAGGTGAGCTTCACCTTGCTAATGTGTAATATAGACCATCAGTGTTCCACTGTTTAATGGAATACATGCTGACTTCAGTCCAAACCAGGTTAATTATTCATTCCCAGATTCTTACTACTCTAAGAGGTTGTTACCTGGGTATACTATTTATATTAAGTGCAGTTGGATAGAACAGAATCCACTCTAGCTAGTTAACAGAAAGTTAATATACAATAGTGAATGGCTTAAAGAACTAATAAGATAATTGAAGACAGATTTTAGGATGAGCTTCATGGAATGATTCTCAAAATCATACCACAAAATTAATTATCTATCAGAGAAGCTTCTCAGGAAGCCGTTAGTATTGCTACAGATATTAGGGTCATCTGTCTCTCCTGTGACTTACACCATCGAAATAGATGCTTAGGCATTCTTCTCTCCCCAGTCAACCAAGTTTAAAGTTCACATCTTTTTTTTTTATTTTTTTTTTTTTTACTGAGATTGTTCACACACCATACAATTATCAAAAGATCTGAAGTGTACAATCAATTGCCCATGTTACCATCATACAGCTGTGCATCCATCAAAATAATTATTATTTTTTTTAATTTTTAGAACATTTTCATTACTCCAGAAAAGAAATAAAGACACATAAAAAAAAGGAAACTCAAATCCTCCCATACCCCTAACCACCCCCCCTGCATTATTGATTCATAGCACTGCTATAGTACATTTGTTACTGTTGATGAAAGAATGTTAAAATACTACTAACTGTAGTATATAGTTTGCAATAGGTATATTTTTTCTTATATGCCCCTCTATTACTAACTTCTACATTTGTCCTAGATCATGAAAGAGATTTCTAATATTTGTACAGTAAATCATGGACATTGTCCACCACAATATTCACTGTTGTGTAAATTCCCATCTTTTAACCTCCAACTTTCCTTCTGTTGACATACATGACTCTGAGCTTACCCTTTCCACCACCTTCACACACATTTCAGCATTGTTAGCTATTCTTACAACATGCTACCATCACCTCTGTCCATTTCCAAACATTTAAGTTCACCCAAGTTGAAAATTCTGCTCATAATAAGCAACTGCTCCCCATTCCTTGGCCTCATTCTATATCCTGATAGCTTATATTTCATGTCTATGAGTTTACATATTATAATTAGTTCATATCAATGAGAACCTGCAATATTTGTCCTTATGTGTCTGTCTTATTTCACTCAATATAGTGCCCTCAAGTTTTCTTCCTCAACCCATTTTTTTAAGATGTTTTGTTCACACATCATGCATTCCGTCCTAAGTAAACAACTGGTTATTCCCTGTATAGTCACGTAGTTATGTAATCAGCACCATCACCACTATCTATATAAGGACATCTCCATTTCTTCCACAAAGGAGGGGGAAGAGCCAAAAAAGGTAGAGAGACAAGAGAAAAAGAAAAAAAGAAAGAGAGAAATGAAACAAAACAAAACATGACAGCTAGGAAGCAACAAAAGGAAAGGTAGCATTAAACTAAAGTGGAATAAAGAGTCAGACAACATCACCAATGCCAAGAGCCCCATACACTTCCCTTATGTCCCCCACTGCCCCACGTATACATTTAGCTTTGGTATATTGCCTATGTTATATTAAAGGAAGCATAATACACTGTCTCTGTTAACTATAATCTCTAGTTTGCTTTGATTGTATTTTTCCCACAATCCCACCCCATTTTTAACACCTTGCAATGTTGACATTTGTTTGTTCTCCCTCATGTAAAACATATTTGTACCTTTTATCATAATTATTGAGCCCCTAAGTTTCACTGAATTATACAGTCCCATTCTTTATCTTTCCTCTTTTCTTCTGGTGTCCCACATGCTCCTAACCTTTCCCTTTCAACCATACCCACAGTCATCTTTGTTCAGTGTACTTACAGTGCTGTGCTGTGGTCTCCCAAAATTGTGTTCCAAACCTCTCACTCCTGTCTTTTCCTTTCTGTCTGTAGTGCTCCCTTTAGTGTTTTCTGTAGAGCAGGTATCTTGTTCAATCTGTCATTGTCTGTTCATTGGTGAATATTTTAAGCTCTCCCTCCTGTTTGAAGGACAGTTTTGCCAGATATAGGATTCTTGGTTGGTGGTTTTTCTCTTTCAGTATCTTACATATATCATCCCACTTCTCTTCTTGCCTCCATGGTTTCTATTGAGAAATCCACACATAGTCTTATCAAGCTTCCTTTGTATGTGATGGATTGCTTTTCTCTTGCTGCTTTCAGGATTCTCTTTTTATCTTTGACATTTGATAATCTGATTATTAAGTGTCTTTGTGTAGGCCTATTCAGATCTATTTCTGTTTGGGGTATGCTGTCCTTCTTGGAGCTATAATTTTATGTCTTTCATAACAGATGGGAAATTTTCATTGATTATTTCCTCTATTATCGCTTCTGTCCCCTTTCCCTTCTCTTCTCCTTCTGGGACACCCATGACACATACATTCCTGCATTTCATTTTGCCCTTAAGTTCCTGGAGATGTTGCTCATATTTTTCCATTCTTTTCTCTATCTGTTCTTTTGTGTGTAGGCTTTCAGATGCCTTGTTCTCCAGTTCCTGAGTGCTTTGTTCTGCTTCTTGAGATCTTCTGTTGGACGTCTCCATTGTCTCTTATGTTGTGCCTTTCATTCCCATAGATTCTGTCATTTGTTTTTTTGAACTTTCAATTCATACCTTATGTATGCCCAGTGTTTTCATTATACACGTCATCTCTTTGGCCATATCTTCCCTAAACTTTTTGAATTTGATTTAGTATTTGTCATTTAAATTCCTGTATCTCAGTTGAAGTGTAAGTTTGTTCCTTTGACTGGGTCATAACTTCATTTTTCTTAGTGTAGGTTGTAGTTTTCTCTTGTCTAGGCATCTGGTTTCCTTGGTTACCCCAATCAGATTTTCCCAGACCAGAATAGGCTCAGGTCTAGAAGGAGACAATAGTATCATGGTTCCCTGATGGTGTCTTACATTGATATACCCTGTGAGTCCTCAAATCACTGTGCTTTTCTGCCCAGCAGGTGGCACCTGTCAGCCTGTCACTACAGACTGATATAAGGAGGTGTGGCACATCGCTGTTTTCCTCCAGGCTTTGGGGTCTGGTTCTGAATGGAAGGAGGGTAGTAGAGCTTGGCACAACCTCTTTCCTCTTAGGGAAAATACACCCCCTAGGGAGAGGTCATTAGCATTTGAATAGTCTCTGACTCTGTTATCTCCACCCTCGTCTGAATCTGAGTGCTAGGAATTGAAAATGGCTGAGGCTTTCTCCACTGATCCAAAAAAGGGACAGAAAACTCCTCTTCAGGGTCAGGCTGCAGACCCCTCCCTTTCACCCATTGGCCAGAGACAGCACCTGGTCCTCTGGGCTCTTCCTCCCTCCCAGAGAAGTCCTCCGGCTCTCCAAGTTCAGTCATCACCAAAAGCCTCTGTCTGCTTATTTGGGATTTGTAGCTTGTAGTGAGCAGTCCACACTTGTTAATTAAAACCCAGTTGGAGTTCAGCTGAGCTATATTTGCTTGCTGGGAGAGTGCTGCTCTCTAGTGCCAGAAGGCTTTGCAATTTGGGCTGTGAGGGGAGAGGACTTCTGGCTTGGATCCACAGTTTTTGCTTACAGATTTTATGCTGTGATCTCAGGCATTCCCAATTCTGGTTGGTGTAGGATGAGTGGACAGTCATGTTTGTCCTCCCACAGTTATTCCAGATTATTTACTAGTTGTTCCTGGTTGTTTATTAGTTGTTCCAGGGGGATTACTGGTTTCTACTCCTCTCTATGCTGCCATCTTCTTCCCTCATTCACACATCTTTTTTTGAACATATCCCATTGAAAGAATCAAAATCCCTATCTTCAGGGTCAACTGAAAATGTAGTTTTCAAATCTCAGGGTACAGATAGGATTATTTGAAGTAATTTGGAAGATGATAAATGAGTAATAAACACAATAAATATCATAAAAGAACTTAGAAATCTAAGTTAGTTTAATTAATAAACTGTTAAAATTATTGTAATTCCCTATTTGTGGATGAGGAAACTGGGAGGCTTTGAAATTAAAAGGATACAACATATTGAACCATACGAGACAGTTGTCCTATTGACACTAATGTGCTGAGAATGTTGAGTTATTTTTATTTGAGTAAATTTAGTACATGGATGGTTGTATGTTATTAAATTACAGCTGGCATTGCTTAAGATAATAGCAATATGCATAGTTTATTAAACACTTGAAAGATGCCAGGTATATTTGTAACCATTTTAAAGCCTTGCCTTAATAAATATTCACAACTACCCTGTAAAGAAATTACTATTACTCTTCTTAATTTTCAAATGAGAAAACTGATCCTTTGAGAGTTTTGCTGATTTCTCCAAGGTCACTCAGAAGGGCTGTACTTCTGAAGATGGTGCAGAATTTCTGAGACAGCAGAAGAGATGCAATCAGAATTGAAGAAACGCACCTCATGCAAGCCGTTGGTATCTGGGGAGTGAGTCCAGGAGAACTTCTTAAGTTACCATTACTTGTTGAGCATCATTGTGATATATCATTAATGTCTAGACAGAAACACCTCCAGCTAAGGAAATGCTGAAAGTGTGATAACATGGGAATCTGATCACTGGGGTCCATCTGATTTCTGAATATAGAAAGGCTAGGGTTTGGCACTACATATGTCTACCATGGAAATCCTGGAAGGTAGACCTGAAGAGGTAAAAGAGGTCTGGCTCTGGAATAAGGAGTTTACAAAGTGGCTAGTAATATTGAAGGGTTAAAGTATGTCTATCCATGGTTCACAAAAACAAGCAGCCCTTAGAAAACTCAGATATAGAAACATTTTTAAACAAGATGTAAGAGCAGAGCAACAACAATTTCAAGGCAAGGAATATTAATAATTTTCACAGGAAATAGGTGTTTGAGGCTTCTATATCTTTGTTGATTAATTTAACAAATACTTTACTGAATGACTGCTAAAATAAGTGTTTGGTAGACAATACAATAAAATGGTCTCTTTGCTAAAAAAAAAAAAAAAAAAAAAAATGCCTATAGTCCGTTAGGAAATTAGGAAATATAGGCAAGAAAAATGGAGTTGCAATACATTGTAAACATTGCTACCATAATGATAAGCATACAGTGTCATTCCAAGATGCTTATGTGATCCATTTTCACCAGAAAATATATCAATAAAGATACAATTGTATAGATAGACCAAAAAAAGGCTACTTGGGCTGGAGAACTATAGTACAGTAGACCTAACATCAGAAGGAGATGTAGGGCATGAGGAAAAGGAAAGGGCTTTGGTTATTTCAGAATACAAAAGTACACAGTGACAAAAATCAGACTAATGAAGAATGACTAAGTGATACATGTGATAAGGTAACAAATTATGGACCATATATTCCATGAATATGGATGAGTTCCATAGTGTAGATAATACAGGGCTCAGTCCCAAGATTATAGTCTTGACCATAAGAGACTAAGAAAAAGAAAAGACACAGAAGGTGTACTAGTTTTCAAGCAGGTATATATTACACTTGAGAATGGCAATAAAGGAATTGTGAGATTCTGAGTTGTTTTGGCTAAGTGATTTTTCTTTATGTCCAAGAGATTTAAGATTAATTGCAAATGAGTACATGCACGCTGAATATTTTCTCAGATATGTTATTACAGAGCAAAATTACTACAAGTCAAGCATTTTGGATATGATCATTCAGTACTTTTTGACAGCAAAAAATGTCTCAATAATACTTAATTCTGAAATTGTTACATTCAAGTACATATATTTGTTTTGCGGCTCCACCCTGGGATGTGATAAAATACTTTATTTACTGGACATAGACCTGAAGTGATTCATGTTGTGATTTATTGGCCATATGTAAGTTATTTATTTTCTATGTATCTTTATACTACATTCTTTAAAAGGAGAGCAAAAAATATCCACTTAAAGGTCTGTGAAAGTTTCATAGGGATATGTCAAACAGTTAACACAGTTTATAAAATGTAGAAAGTAATAATTGGTTCATAGCATTATTTAATTTGTATAATAATTTGAATCAATAAAATCAGCTCTTTCATAGAAAGCATAAAAAGGAAATAATAGTTATTGGCTTCTTTCTATGTATTTACCCTTGATTCAACATAACACTTCATCCCTCATTTTTACAAATTTTGTAATCTTGATTCTCTTTGTCCAGAATACCCATTTAATTGTTTTTATTATTTTCATTGGGAATAGTACCTATTTCTAAAATCACTTAACCAAAACAACTCAGAATCTCACAATTCCTCTATTGCCAATCTCCAGGATTACCTGAAATGTAGTGCACAACCCCATAGTTTATACTGATATAATACTTGGAGTATCTTTTATATAAAAATAACTCTCTATGAAAATGCCTACCTTTTTGTTTATTGCCTTAACTCCTATAGGGTGGGAGTGGTATATTCTATTATCCAAATAGGTAGCACATACCTGCTTCCTTGCTGACATTTTCAAAACATTTTTAGAAATAGGTATTAATGAATTTTCATAAGCATGAAAAAATTAGGAAGAATTATATCTGGAAGTTTCTTATTCTGCTTAAAATAGGAAGCTGCTATTACCCATATATGGATATTGAGCTAAAAACATTGATATATAATCATTATTTTATTATTCACAAGAAAATAACAATATTCAATATATACTAATTGTTACTGTTTTCTTCTGTTTTATTTTTGTTTTGTTTTGTTTTGTTTTGCTTTTTAATGCATGGATTTATTTTGTGAAATGTACCCCAATCTTTCCTGGATTGAAATGAAGAGCACTTGAAATAATCTGGCATCTCCTAGAAATCTAGAATGTGGTCTTTGATATAACTTCTTTCAAATAGAACTGGGAAGATAATAGCTATGGGGTAGTACAGATTAAACTGAGTGAAGATAGATTCATGGTCCACTATATAGTCTGGGACCAAGAGAGGACCCTAGTGGAGAGAGTATTGTCTGCTTGGAGACTGCCATAACCTTGTTACCAGTTCCCCTTTTTTACTCAATTAATAATATGTTTTTCAATAACACCCAAGACAATAACAAGGGAAGGTAATAAAACTGAAAACTATGGTGACAACCAAAGCAGACAAAGTTTATCATATGTTTGTGAATATAGGGTTAAAAGGAACACACATTAGCAATTATTGTGAACTTGCCTGTAATACTGTTAAGAGAAAAGGCAGGGAAACTGACATTCTACGTTAGCCAATAATCTGTCCTATGGGCTCCTTAAATTCAAATTGGTACATTTATCAAATTAAATTTTGATTATGTGTCTTTTCTCTTTCCTCTATAATTTGAGATAATTTAGGGAAAAATTACCCTTTTTTATCATGGTATTGCCAACACTAGTCATAAGATAATGAAGTATATCCTAAATGAATTGAACACGCATTTAAAAGCCCTTTAGCAATTGCAATATTAACTTGAACTTCTATTCATAAATTAATAAAAATAAATGTCAGAGTATTGTAATTCTATTAGTCTGAAATTTTAGGTTAAAGAGAAATAAATTTAAATTCCATTTCTGAAAACTACAGTCTCTATGATGTTGAAGAACTCTCAAGTTTTATTTCACTCTGTTTCTTCACCTATAAATTAGGAATAAAAATATCCACTTTCTAAAGGATATCGTATGAATATTGCATATGAGTTGCCTAATTCAAAGTAGATCATGCAGAATACTATCGGCAGATGTTTTTTGCTTCCTGACCTCCATAAATCTCAAAGATATTTCTCGACCCCAGATCAAAACTCAGTCTCAGAAAATTGAACTCTCACCAGGTCATGAAGTTTCAAGCATTTTATTTCATTTATTTTACATGGTCTTTTCTCTTTTAATCTACTTTAAAATTTAATTTAATCAACCTACTGAAAAATGCCAGTGTCCAAAGAGATTGATAATTTTAGTTATCTTGGAAAGTTCATAACTTTCCAAGTTCTCACATAGAAAACAACTACAGGTGTGGAACACAGTTATTGCTGAAAAAAGATTACTTCATTTTTTCCTCCCCCTCTTCCTTTACTCCTCTTTCTCATTATTATTGTTATTCTTATAAATATTTTAAGAATTTTAATACATATGACTTTCTAATCTTTAAAAACAATTATGTAGATATTCACATTTTATTCCACCCCTTTATTACTGTCATTTTTTTGATTTCTCAGAAATGACAGGTGGAATGAAAATTTCCTAATAACATTCATTTCTTTTAACTGGTAAGGATGAAAAGTTCAGAAGTCCATATCTATCCTGACACTCTTTCTGTCATACTAAATGCCCCATGTTTCTTACAAAGCAATCCACTTCTACTCAGTCATTAGCCCTGATTTGTTTACTTCATTCAAATACAGTTGAATAAGCCATTTGAATTTGCATAAAATTCAGAAGTAATATTCAGCTTAATAAAATTCATTGAGTGCAATATGGGGGAAATTTTAACATGGAAATGGAAAAAGGAGGAAAAAAAGAATTGCAGTGAAGCAAACAGAGTTTTGAGGGCATATGCATAATAAAGGCATTAACAAGAACTTTATTTATTTAATACTAAAAATCCTTTCATTTTGCAGAGAAAAACATAACCTTTTGGAATGTGTCCTTAAAGGCTTGTTTCACTTGCTGGTTCCTCAGAGTGTGTATAAATGGATTCATCATAGGAGCAACAGAAGTATTGAGAACAGCTACTCCTTTGATCAGTGATGCCCTTTCTGTGGCTGAAGGGTTGATATACATGAAGATGCAGCTTCCATAAGAGATGGAGACGACAATCATGTGAGAGTAACAAGTGGAAAAGGCCTTTTTCCTCTGACCGGCAGAAGGGAGTTTAAGGATTGTCCTGATGATGAACATGTAGGAGAGAATTATTAACGCCAAAGTGAAAAGTAGAATCACTATTGCAGAGTAAAAACCAATCACTTCTAGGAGACAAGTGTCTGAACAAGATAATTGCAAGAGGGGGAAATAGTCACAAGCAAAGTGATCGATGACATTGGAGCCACAGTAATCCAACTGGAGGAACAGAATAACTGGTGGGAAAATATTTAGAAATCCTGCCAGCCAAGCACAAAATACAAGCAGCGTGCAGACTCTCTTGCTCATGATGGTTGTGTAATGCAGGGGTTTGCAGATGGCTACATAGCGATCATAGGACATGGCAGTTAGAAGGTAGAATTCAGTTACACCCATGAAGATGAAGAAAAACAACTGAGCTGTGCAATTATTGTATGAAATAGTTTTGTCTCTGGTGACAATTGTCCTGAGGAATCTAGGGATACAGACAGTTGTAAATGATATTTCTAATACAGAGAATTTCCTGAGGAAGAAATACATAGGGATCTGTAGATGGGAATCCACCAAGGTGAGAGCAATGATGGTTAAATTTCCAGTGATGCTTAATATATACATGATCATTAAAAAGAGAAAAATCACAACCTGAAGCTCAGGGTCATCTGATAGCCCTAGAAGAATGAATTCCCTGGGTGCTGTGTGGTTTTTCATTGCTGATATACACATACATATATTTTTTTTCCTATAGACCTATTGATCATAAACATGTTAAAACAAGAATATGAAATTTTAGTTTTAATATCCAGGATGATCAATCTGAGAAATCAAACACATGCTCTTTTTCAGCAATCCACTCTAATTTCCCCTTTACCTGTCATTAACATAAAAAAAAAATTATGAAGATAAATACTGATATCTCTTCTTTGAAATATCCTATCACAGGCAATGGATTAAAAATTCTGTTACTAACATTTAAACAAAAGTTACTTCTTTGAATACTAATTTAAATTAAGCATCTAATTATTCTTAAAATGTTGAGTTTCTTTTACAAAACATGAAAATGTGCCGATTGAGATTTTTTTTTCCTTTCCTTAATATTGTAAAAGAGCCTGAATTCTAGAAAAATCTAAATATAGTGTCTGAAAGGCCTACAGATATTATTTAGTCCTAATCCCAAATTTTATATTGGGAAAACTCAGATGAGGTAGTTTAGGAAACTTGCATGAGGTTAAACAGGTTGTCACCTAGTAATCGTATCACTTTAGAATACATACTTCTCTGTGAGAATGTTGCTTTGGCATTCTCTCCTAAATTGCTTAAGAGTTAGGTTGATATTATCACACACATGCACAAACACATGGAGAGAGTATATTTTTCTCCTTTTTGGATAAAAGACCAAAAGGACAAGAAAGAGAAATTTCTTATACTAAAGCAAATCATTGTCTAGAAAAAGTTTAATTCATACAATGGACCAGTAAATTTTTAAAAACAGTGTTATAATAAATGAACAAGTAGATGGTCAAAATAACATTTAGTGTGGCCTAACTGATATGAAGTAATTAGAATAAGCAAACTCCTAGAGTCAGAATCTATAATATAGGTTATCAGGGAACTGGGTAGGGGTAGGGAATGAAGAGTTAATGCTTTAATTCTACAGAGTTTCTATTTGGGTTGATCATAAAGTTTCAGTAAAGAATGGTGGTGATGGTCACAAGCATTGTGAACATAATTAGTAACATTGAATTACATATGTGAATGTGGTTGAAATGGAAATTTAAGTTGTATATATTTTACTAGAATATTTTTCAAAAGTTCACAGTGAACCTTAAATGGTTCACTACAGTTAATAGCAGAATTATAAAAATATTCTTTCATGAATTGTTAGAAATACCACAATAATGCAAGGTGTTGATAATAGGGCCACATACAGGAACTCTGTATTTTATGCATGATTTTTGTGTAAACCTACAAATTCTCTAATAAAAAAAAATTACAATTTACTGTGAAACAAATAATCTTTCATATAGGGTTGCCTTTTTTATAATCCTATTTCCATCACAGTGTAACACTTAAATTTAGAAAAATACAAATGAACAATTCAAGACTTACTGCTGTGCTCCTGCTTTGGATTCCTGCTTTTTCTCTCTCACCTAAGCTCCATGTACTTACACAGTACCTGGGTGGTAATCTTGGCGATAACAATTATTCATTTATCAATATCAAAAGGGCTGTAAGTCCACAACATATGTGCAAATAATATTTTATCAAATTCAAATAGAATGCAGCAACATAAGCATATTGAAGAATAACACATTTACTTACTTCCTTGTTCTTCTTGATGCTTTAATCTGAGTTTCTACCCTGTTTGCCTATATATTCATATAATTCCAGAGCTGGTAAGATGAGTTAATAATTTATTTAGTCCCCATTGTATTCTCAAAACAAGTATGGTGACTTAACTTTGTATTAGCTTTCAGGGGTTATAGTTTGCCTTGTTTCTAGACTAGTCATATTTGACCCATACTACTCTGCATTCCTGATATTATAAAATTGTTGGAATATTTTAATATGGTATAGCTCATTCCTGCTTTTTCTCTCTCACCTTAGATCTGTGTACTATTGCAGTACCTGGGTTGTCTAGCAAGGCACTCTTCCTTTTGCCCTTTTTCATATAATACACAAAAACCAATTAAATCATTTTCACTGCATTCATTCAGGCATTTTAAATAAATATTGTAATCCTCTGATTATACATGACTGAAATAAAAGTAATATTTTACTTTTGTTTCAGACAGAGGCTGCAAATGTTGCTTTGAAAAATATAACTTAAGGAATGTTCCTGTATGTCATATAAATGGAACTGGACTTATTTTATTTGTATCTCTCTTTTTGGCTCAGGGGAATTCATTAAACAAACGAACACTGCCAAGAAGAGACATCATTAGAAGATACAGATGAATCATTGACATGGATCTTTTCTACAATTATTGCTAAGAAAGTATAAGAAAGCTTGTTTATTGAGGTAAATGAGGCAAAGTTATAAATCACGTGACACTGGGTGTATGATAGTATGATGTGGCATTTGATTTTTCAATGACTGTGTAGGGGTCCACATTTATTTTTTAGAAATTCTGCATCTATTCTTCAGGAACTTGGTGTGCTTATATCCCTTTAATTTTTGCAACCCTAGAAATGAGATCTTCTTGTCTATACCACAATGAGATGACAGAAAATACCTTGAATTTCCAGTGTGAATTGTCTTCTAAAATGGACAATGTATTAAGGGCTGTATTAGTTAGGGTTCTCTAGGGAAACAGAATCAATCAGAGGTGTCTCTGACTATCAGATTTGTAAAAGTGACTCACACAACTGTGGGTATTCACTAGTCCAAATTCTGTAGAGCAGTCAGCGAACTGTCAACTCCAAGGAAGATGTCTGATGAACTCCTCAGGAAACGAACCAGCAACTTCGACGAACTTCTCAGGAAATGAACTGGGATCTTCGACGAACGTGTTCGATGAACTCCTCAGGAAATAAACCAGCAACTTCAACAAACTCCTGAGGAAATGCTTCACTGGACAGCCGAAGAAGAAGTGAAGGTCCTCTATCTGTCTCACTTACAAGTCTTCAACTGATTAATTGGATTAAATCCAGCCAATTGCATTCTCTCATTGTGGAAGACACCCTTTGGTGAGTCATCAGTCACAGCTGTAGTCAATTGACTGCTGATTTAATAAACCAGCCTGTTGGTTTATTAACCAGCCAAAAACGTCCTCACAGCAATTGTTAGGCCAGTGTTTCCTTGACCAGACAGCTGGGTACTATCACCTGGCCAAGTTGACACATGAACCTAACCACCGCAAGGGCATATATAGGTTTTAATCATTTTGTATACTAGATAGAATCTATAATAGGGACTTTCTGCATGGCAATTATTTTTCATGTATCTCATACCACTCTGTACTTTAATTTTTATTATTCTGGATCAATATTTTAGATTACACACACATGTGCACATACACACACATCAGCCAGAGTAAACTTTTCAAACTGTAAGTCAAACAAAAAACACCTATGTCAAAATCCTCCCATGACTTTCCATCTCATGCTGACTAAAACATAAAATGATTATAAAGGTAAACAAACGTGTTAACTGACTCACATTAGTTCTCAGATATCACCCCCCAGTCATTCCTCATTTACTCATATCCAACCACACTGGCCTCCCTGCTCTTCATGCAACACCTTAAGTGCATTCCTGACTACTTGATTTTAGTACTAAATTAAGCACTCTTTCTCCAGATAACAGCATGTATCACTTCCTCCTCATTATCCTGCTGTTTTCCCCACCAAATTTCACTTATCTTCTGTGTATCATCTCTCCCCACCACTGTTTAAATTAGGACTTGTTTCTATATTTCCCTGATTTATCCGACACCTAGGAGAATGAGGTGACATAGGGGGCATCCAATAAATGTTTGGCAAATGAATGAATGTTTTGCTTTACACAAGTTCTTCCTGCTCATATCATTTATGTTTATAATGCATGCCATTCTGAATAAGCAGTGAAATTATGGGCTGTAATAATATTTTTTAAAACTATATTTAATGAAGATAAAAGAAAATAAATATTTGTTTAATGCTTTGTGATTTAGAAAATTATTTCACCACAACTTTTATCATAAACACAAAAACTTAAGAACTTTAATGGTGAAATCATCATCATCCCCTTCTTCAACATAGTTTTTCAGAGATTTCTAAAGTCCCTTCCCCAATATTTCCACCCACATGGCCACAAAAATGATGCCCCAGGTGGCCTTGTTTTATTAATTTATTCTATTCTCTGGCCATGGTTAGTTGAATAGCGAGTGGACATTGTTCTCAAACTGTTTCATTTGGATTATGAGCTTTAAATTTCAAATAAGGAATTTACAGATAGAAAGCATTATGGATACTGGAGCTGTAAAATGTAAGGCAAATTTTAGGAGGACAATAAATTAAGAACTCTGGGGAAAAAAAAAAAAAAACTATCTCCAGAGATCAAATATAATGAAACAGACATAGAAAGAAAAATATGGTGAAGAAAATGTTGAGAAATGTTTTTAGATTCCTGGAATGGTAATATTCCTAAGAAATCATTTCTATGTTATCTCCCTGTATCAGTCCTTTTATATTTAGGGAAAATTCTATGGCTTATAATCAGAGTCCAAGACTAATGTCAGCAATATTTACTACAGGTTGCTTGTGTTGCCCTTTGACTTCTTTCCTTCACTTCTTCCCTTCATGTCATTTACTTTCATTGAATCCCTCAGTTTAAAGTTGTACAAATGATATCCTTTCATTGTGACAAAATATATGACCAAGAAAGTAAACATTTGAAAATCTGGCATGTGTTTGTTTTTTTTTTAACTTCCTTATATTCATTTTTATGAGATGTACATTTTATAACTAGAAAAATATAGTATTTGTATAAGATATGTATACCTTTTACTATTTAATGATTTTCCTTATTTTCTTCATATTCATAAATACAGAACTGTAGTATGTATGCACTTGATGCCAGGAGTGTGATTTATTAATATAATTGAAAGATGGGAGCTTTTGAAAATGGGGAAAAAGAAACAAAGTAGGAGCAATGAGCAAATCTTTGAGTTTACCCCTAGAGACTTTGGAGGGTGATGAGTTTATAATTGACATAACATTAAAATAGATATAGAAAGTATTTATTCAACATATTTTAATAGTTATGGTAAAACTGACTTTCTGCATATGAAAATTATATTCTTTGTCTTTATTTTAGTAGTCTAAATAGTGTTTGGGTATTTTGTTTCTTTACCTTTGCATATAGCAATATTTTAAAAGATTCTATTGCTTGCTACATATTGACTAAACACTTAACCTAAAATGATCTCATTTGTGACAGATAAAGTATGAATTAAGTATAATATACAGTTGAGGATACTGAGGCAGAAAAAAGTTAAAACTTTTTTTTTTTTAGAAGTTGAAGTATCTTGTCCTCTAGTATATGTGTATTTGTAAGCAATGTAGTGTTACCAAATTTTTTTAGTGGCAGGAGGGCTGGGTTTACATCACATGAAAAACAGCATTTCACTTGAAATGTCCACAAGGGTCACACTTCTTTTCCACAATATCTTTTTCTTTTTAATTTTTACAAACTCTCCCTTCCCTGCTCCTTTCCGTATCCCAGGTAACCTCTACTCTGCTTTCTATGTCTGCAAATTTGCTGTTTCTAATTATCTAGAATAAAATTTGATTATTTCATTGAGCATAATATTGTCAAAGTTCTTCCATGTTGCAGCACATCTCTTCATGCAGCATGAATCTGTTTTCTAGTGTCCATCCGTTTTAACCTGCAGAACTCCCTGTCAGCATTTCTTGTAGGTCTCTCTAGTGATGACAAAGTCCTTCAGCTTTTGTTCATGTGGGAAGGTCTTAATCCTTTCCTCAGTTTTGAAAGACAGTTTTGCTGGATATAGAATTTTTAGGTGGCAATTTAATGCTTTCAGCACTTGTCTTCCCACTTCCTTCTTGCTTCATCCAAATTTCTGATGAGAAGTAGCACTTAAACTTATTGAGGCACCCTTATATGTAACATTGTGCTTCTCTCTTGCAGCTTTCTGAATGATTTCTTTATCTTTTGCATTTGACAGCTTGATTATAACATGGTACAGCATGGGTCTATTTCTGTTTATCCTTTTTGGAACTTGTTGAGCATCTTGGATGTGTATATTTATGTCTTTCATTTAATTTGGGAAGTTTTCAACCATTATTTCTTTGAATATGCTGTCTGCCCCCTTTCTCTCCTCCTTCTGGAACTCCCACAATGTGTATAGGACCATACTTGATGGTGTCCCACAGCTTCCTCAGGCTCTGTTCCCTTTTCTTCATTCTTTCCTCTTTCTTCTCCTCAGACTGAATGATTTCAATTGCCTTACCTTCAAGTGCATTGATTCTTTCTTCTGACAGCTGCAATCTTCTGTAGAACCCCTCTAGGGAATTTTAGATTTATGTTAGTGTAGTCTTTAGCTCTGTTTGGTTACTTTCCAAAATTTTCATCTCTATTGATATCCTCTTTATGTTCGTCTATTGTTTTCCTGATTTCCTTTAGTTTCTTGTCCAAATTTTCCTTTAGCTCTTTGAACGTATTTAGGACCATTTTTAAAAGTCTTTGAAAGTCTGGTGTGTTCCAGGTCTGATATTCTCATTGACGGTTTCTTATACTTTAACCTTCTCCTTTGCCTGGGCCATCACTTCTTCTTTCTTTGTTTTGTTTTATAATGTTTTGTTAAAACCTGGGCATTTTGATATTTTAATGTGTTATAACTGGAAATTAGACTCTGGGGCATCCATTCCTTAAACCTGTCTCCAGCTAGTATTATGACAGAGCTTTCCTTGAATGCCAGAAGCTGAGATTTTCTCCATCTCTTTTAATAGCTTTTCTTATTCAGGTTTGACAGCTTTTTCAACATGTTGTCATGGTTTCTTTTCCCCCAAGTCAGAATCAGCTGTCTCATGCTCTACCTGTGATCAAGGTCTAGCTCCACATGAGTCACCCCCTGGTGTCCTCCAGCAGGGGCTCCTAGGAGCTCCATAATATCTTTAATCAGACTCTGAGATACTAAATATCCTGTCTCTCTTCCTCAGTCATTCCCTCACCCTCTTGATTTCTACCTAACTTTCTTGATTCCTGGTTCCTATCACCTCTCCAGCTTTCCTTCAGGTCTCCCAACATTTCATTTTTAATTTAAACTAATTCATCTCTGGCACACTCCTATGTATAAGCTAGTAAGACACCTGTGTTGTTGTTTTTTAATAATGTATTCAATTATATCCAAGGTATTTGAGAATGATGAGTGTCTATGCCTTAAACCAATGAAGTACAGTTCAACTATCAGATTTCAGTTTGCTTAGAAAGTGGAGTGAGAGCTACAGTTACAAATCATATTTGGAACATTTTCAAAATCCAAAAATAAAATTCATTAAATTGAAATTGTTAAAGATCTAGTTATTTTTAGACTTTCTTCTGGAATCTTGATTTGACATCATGTATGTCCAGTGTTTGTTCCTAATTGACTCTAGTAATATTTTGTCATCCTATTTTGATAATCCCAAGAAAGATATCTAATTATCCCTCCAGTTACTGAGTCCATCCATGTAATTACATTATTATTATTCTGTAAATTGAATTTAATTTTTCAGAAGTGGAGCTTATTGTAAAGTGCAATTGGGCCTTATATAGTACCCTGGTATAAGCCAAATATTAAAAAAAAATAAATTAAGAAACAAAGAAAGGTTGTATCTTTTGGAAATTCCTACCCTTTTATGGAGTGAATTGATACATTGTCCATTGTGGGAACATAGGCTCAGGCACATGCTAATATGCATTTGTTCAGAAACTTTCAGCAGATGACCACCTTATTACTTACACAGTACAAAGGGTCTAAAAAAATCAGGGAAAGAGATCCCATCATGGCTGGTCTCCCAGGGAGGTCAACTGCTTGTTGGGGTCATTGGATGGCAGTTCCACACACTCAACTTCCTGTTGGAAAAGAGAGACAAATCTGTGCTTCCAGAGGGCAGGGATTTACACAACTCCAAGGGGCAGGGGCTCTGCCACCGAGTTCCCAATCTGAGAAGCAGCTATGGCTGCTTGTTCCAAGTTTCAGGTTTAAGGTATGGCCAGGCCATTCCATTAGACCTAATGTCTCTGTGGGCTTTGGAATGGAACTATGTTGAAACACCTGCACACAATAGAAAAGGGGGAAATAGGTAAGGGCTGGGAGATGGCCTCCAGGTGTGACCGTACAAAGCTCAAAATGCAAATCTTAATAATAAGATTATTCATATTATTGATTTCATTAAAACTTTATACACAAGAAATAAAAACAGTGGTCAAATAGCCCAATGTAAAAAAAAAAAAAGAAAAAAGAGAGAACCCCCTAATTTACTGCTTAAATTACAGTGACCACCAAAGTTTTGTCCTGACAATAATTCTCAATTTAATATATTATATGCTATTGTTTTTTTTACTTTATTTCTATTATGATTTTTACTTCATTAAGCAAATAAATGAATAAGTTGTATGTTCTGTTATATCAAAATTTCCACATCCATGAGAAACGTATAAAACTCTTAGCCACTTATTATTGGAAGGGCAACTTCACAAAAGCATTTATTCAAATATGGCACTAAGCCACAGAAAATGTCATATCAAATATCTGGTATCATCTATTTCTTCAAGTGTTTATTAAGAATTGGTATTGTATATGTGGTAATTATGGAATTCCAATATAGAGAGCTATTTGAGTTTCCCTTAAGCAATATTGATAATTGTTTTATAAATTGATGAATTTATGGCTCAGAAATTTTAACTGGGTAATGAGAAATGATTTTTTTTTTAATTTCTCAAGCAACTAATAACAACATTATTCTTTTAATTGCACTATTTTTCATATATTTACTAAATGGATTAAAATGTGGAAAAGATTCCATCTCAAATATTCCATAAAGAGTGTCATAAAATTATATTTATTGGACTTTTTATAGTCCATTGAAAATAATGTTAACCAAGTCTTTGATCTCCTGAAAATCCAGAAATAGTATTTTCCTGAAGAAATCTTAAAATTGAATCCTTTCTTTTCACTCTTTTTTATGGAAGAATTATTGTGAAAGAATTTGAAATTAAAAAAAAAAATGTTTAGAAGGGAAAAGGTCAGTCTTGTAGTTATGAAGTAGAAAGACCAGCCCAAGACATGTGCGTGAAAGATTTTAATTTCAATGGGAAAAATATAACTACCTCTATCTCTACCTGTGCCTCTGTCTCTATCTCTAGCTCAAAGTCCAAACATCCTTAGATACCTCTTGGTCATAAAAAGTATAAACAATGAAAAATAACTCTAAGGATGTCATGTGGATTTGAATAGGCTTTTAAAAATTCTTCTTTAAAAAGTATTTAATTGCTCTAATTTAGGACAACACCTTTATTTTGCATTTGCTCATGTAAAATAGTCTTCCGTGTCATGTCCATGAAGGCTCACTTCACCTGTTGATTCCATGAGCTGTAGATGAAGGGGTTCAGCATGGGGGCTACTGAGTTGTTTAGCACAGCTACTCCCTTGCTTAGAGACACCCTTTCTTTTGCTGAGGGACTAATGTACATGAAAATGCAGCTTCCATAGGAGATAGATTTGAAAATCATGTGGGAAGAACATGTGGAAAAGGCCTCTGCCCTCTGGTAGAAGGAGTCCTCAAAATTGTCCTGTTGATATGCCCGTAGGACAGGATTATTAACACCAAAGTGAACATTAGCATGAACACAGCACAAGAGAAACCCAGTATCTCTAGGAATTGCATGTCTGAACATGAAAATTGCAGCAGGGGAAAAGAAACACAAGTTAAAGGGTCAATAATATTAGAATTACAGTAATCGAGCTTGAAGAGCAACATGAAAGCTGGGAATATGATTAAGAATGAAGTCAGCCATAAAGAGAAGACAAGCAATGTGCAGACTCAGCGATTCACTATGGTCATATAATCTGCATATGGCAATATAACAGTCATAAGACATGGTGGCAGCCAGAAGATAAAACTCAGTGACTATCCCTCCACCTCCCCAGAGAGAATGAAAAAAAAATAATTGCACAGTGCTGTCATTAAAAGGAAGTGGTTTTATCTCCTCCTCTTACAATGGTGCCCAGGAACTTGGATATACCGACAGTTGTGAATGAAATTTCTAATAAGGAGAAATTCCTTAGGAAGAAATACATGGGTGTCAGGAACTGGGAGCCCACCAGCTGAGGGTGATAATGGTCAGGTTTCCAGTGATGCTGAGCATGTAGGTGATGAACAGAAAGACAAAAATCAGTGCTTGAAGCTTTGGGTCATCTGTCAATCCCAGGAGGATAAACTCTGTTACTGCTTGTAGTTTCTCATTTTGTTTTTCCTCTTGTAAAATCTATCACAGCAAACACAATGAGAACATCCTAAGAAAAGGGGTTTATTCATTGATAGCCCCCAAATTTGAAAGTAAATATATTATGCCAGAATACTTCATTTTAGGGGAACTTTAAAACAACCTAATAATAATAGCTTGCATGTTTAAAATAAATTTTTACCTTATGACAGGCCCTATGTTTGACATAGAATATTTCTTCATAAAATTCTTATTTTGCACATCAGAAACTGAGGCTAAAAAGATTTCTTAAAATCTCCTCCAAATCACATATCCTAAATGGATAGAACAGAGATTTTAACCTTGGCCTGTATGATTATTTCCTAGTACAGGAATAGACATACTGCCTGTTAACTTTTAATGAGATTTACTTGAAGAGTTCTCTTCTCATTAGAAATTCTTTGTTGTCATTTCTTCAACTACAATAAAAGTGTTCTATTTCCTAATATGGGTAACATTTAGTATTATTTACAGATATACTGTGTAAAAGTCAAATGTGTCAACAAAACAGCTGTTAAAATGAGATTCCTCCAAAATTTGAAAGTTATCAGAGAGTTAAATCTTCCATTATGTGATGGATTTCTAAGTTTCTGGACTGGGTCACATCTACCATTTCCAACTTCTTACTCCTCATCTGAAGCCATGGAATCTGAATGTTTTGCTGTGGCTAACCTCAGATATTAAAGCATGGAGAATAGAGAAGAAATGGTGTAGAAATTCAGGAGAATGGAGCTTCATGGCTGAGGAAATCAAATTTTATGAATATTGAAAAAAAACTTTATCCACCTAATAATACACAGGATATAAGAATTATTCACAGAATGTTTTTTCCTTCAAAATTTCTCCATCTAAACCTTTTTTTATTCTCTTATATATATATTCTATTTTTCATCAGTTATATTTTCCTTTTATTTACTTCAGCATTTACTTTTCATTAGAAGCCCTATTTTCTCAACATTTTGAAAACAATCATTGAATTAACACATGAAAGCCCTTTATTTTCTCTTCCTTAATAACAGTATTAATAATAATGCATTTTAAAGTGAAACTACAAGTTACCTTCAGAAACTGAGCCAGTCCATTATCATATTACACATTCTGTGCCTACTCATTAAATAGTAAATATTAATTTCAGTGTCACAAGAAAAGTTTCTGCAATTAAATGCATAATTTCAAGATAAAGATTTACTGATTCTGTAGTGCATAATGCATCATAATATTGTGAAATTTCTCAAGTCATTTGTTGTCTTTTAAAAATATATTTGCCTGAGCTCTCTGTTCACTTACTTCACAGTTTAGCAAATAAAATGCTGTTGATGCAAAGAAAATTCCAACTGAGATGGACGGTAGCCACTGGTATTGGGAAAGCATGTGAACATGAACAGTTGCTTTTGGTATTCCTCAGGAAATGGAGAAAACAGATTTAAGGACACCTACAGGAGGAATAGAAATTTTACTAAAGGGGAACTAAATTATATATTTGGAAGCGTATTTATGGCAATTCAAGTATATGATACACACACACACACACACACACAAACAAAAGGAAAGTTCCCATTTAACAATCCTCTGTATTTAATACCTGTATGTGGCTCTTTGATCCTTAAACCAATTCTTTGATGAATTTAAGTAGAGCAGTGAAGACTCTCTCAGACTGTAAGACATAAATCAGGCTTCTTAGTTACTCACCTACATTTTCTCCTAGTCATGCATAACATATGAAAAACATGCTTTATATTCCCTTCTGTTCTTGTTTAATACTTGCCCACCTTGGATGTCTCCTTGTTGAATCAGTCTTGTGGGTCATTAGGAAACTTCTGCTATTCTATAGTAAATTTTAAGAATGGGCTTCCTGTGAAAAATAAAAAATAGCATTCCCCAAATTGTCTGATTTCAAGAAACAACTCTATCTAAAGGCCCATTAGAGAGAGAGACATTGTTTTCCCTTATTCTTTTGTGAGTAAATTATGGGCAGTGTGTCGGAATCTCCCTAGTTCCACAATGTAATTGGAAACCAAACTTAGCATCCCACATTCTCTCTTCTCTGAAATCTCTCTTCCTCAGTTAAAACTCCTAAGAAGTCATGAGTAAATTTTTGAAGACATGTATCTTCATGGCAATTTCTGCCCTCAGCAATATTGCCAACATTTTTTAATTCTTTCTCTTAGTCTTAGGACTAAATGATGAGTCAATGCAATTATTGTGTCAGAGAAGAGAGTCTCAGTTTATTTCTATATCTTAGGTACAGTTTGGTTTTATACAAACATCAATTATTTTTCCTCTTATGATTCATGACATTCCTGACTGTGTTTGGTGACATCATATATCCTAAAGAAATTTCACAATGACTGAATGCAGAAAATCTCATAAGAAGAACCAATTTGACGTATTTTTTTAGAATGGCTAACTTTAGAACTGCCTTAGGATGTACCTATAACTACTTCAGAATTCTGTTTCTCTGGATAAATCTGAAAAAAAGAGACCTTGCTTTTTTCCCACAGAAATGGTTGATTGGAATGCCAAAAGTCTCATCAAAGCATCATCAGTTTGGATGCAAACAAGGAAGGAAAACCAGGAATCACCCAAAGTAAAGTACTCTTTGAAAATCTGTAGGTTTTCATAGTGAACTTCAATTTATACCCTTACTTTCTCTGTTAATTAACTAGGTATCTATATGTGAAGATAATTTTTAACTTAAAAAAGGAAAAGAATTCTTAAGAAATGAATGATATAAGAACTTACTATTAATTTACCATTTTTGGTATTACTGGACAAATTATGGACTTTGAATTCAGAGAGAAATTGATTTAAAATGCAACACAACTGCATGATAGTATTGTGACGTTAGACAAGTTACTTAACTCTCTGAGATTCAACATTTAATTTTTCATTTTTAAAAATAAATCCATAGAAATATTGTGTGGGTAAATTTAAACAAAAAGGAAAATAAGCTATAAAAATTTTTAGGTAGAGTGTGTGCTCACAGTGAATGGTTGCTATTATATTAATATTCTAAAAATAAAATAAAATCAGTCCACACATTGGATGGAGATAGGCTCAATAAAAAATAAGTACTATTTTTTGAGAGTACTCATTTGAGGGACAAGGCTAAGGATTTACTCAGTACAATATGTGATATAGTTAAGGAAACATACTGAGAAAGGTTAAATAACATAAACAAAATCATGGTAGAATTTAAATTCTAATTTTCCTACCTAAAACGAAATCTTTATTAACCATGGGACTAAAATGCCTATATTCAGTGGGGAAGTCCAAATGCAGAGACAGTGACCTCCTGAAGAAAAATGAAGAAATATATTATTATAAAAAGAGGAAATACAGACATACTCATTTTTCACAACATATATATATATATATATATATATATATACAATATATATATAGAAATACCACCCCCAATTAATCTATATAAACTGATGAAAAGCTGAGCTAAAAATTAATTAGTGCTAAGACAACAATGGAAGATTTCATTGACCTCTGTTTGTCACACTAGTGCACACACTAGTGACTGGTTAAAAGTATAAAACACACACACACACACACACACACACACACACATATATATATGTATACACATAATCATTTTGGGTTAGGTAAAGAAAGCCAACATTTCTAAAAATAATTATCTCTCAATACATTTGAAATTATTTTATTTCTATAGCTAATAATCCTTGATGTATTTCCCATTGTAGCAATGGGGAGCAAAAATAGAGAAGAAAGAAAAGTAGTTACTTTGAACCTTTCTGAACATGATTTCTATAAGGAGTTTAACTTGCATAAGCAAAATAGTATTTGATCTACCATATCTGCCCTGGGCTCATGGGAATTACTTCAGTGAATCAAACATGGCAACAAGAGCTAAGAGAAAAATATACCTAGGATTATAAAAAACATTATCAACATTCTTATCAAAATTGGAATAGAAGTTTGGGGGACAGAGTCTAAAGAGACAGAAAGGGCTGAGGAAGTAGGCAAGTACATGGAATTTTTATATATTATCTGAATGAGAAAACACCTAAATATGGAAAAAATTGGGGAGAGGGCTCCGAATTCCCCAATTAGGGTTTCTCTACATAATAGGCCATTTAATTTTTTGTTTGTTTATTTTTGGTAAGTAAATTACTGGGATGACTTTCTCTTATGTATTAACATTCCATTTTATTCCTCATATAATTAAATGTCTTCATAAAAATGGCTTTCTAAACTATCAGGTAATAAAAAAAAAAAAAAAAACACTGAATATAGAGCAATAAAATGAATAATAAGAGAAAGTCATTACTTAGTGAGTTCCCATTAGAAGGCCCGGGAAGACTTTAATTAAATACTTCTCAAACTCTCCAATTCTTTTTAACAATTACCCTGAAGTAAATCTCCCAAAGCAGTGGTGGTACTAATTGTTGAGAAAGGTCTTCTATCAAAAAGGTTCATTTTCATTTGATTGGTGTGTTGTGTATACCCCGGTATTTAATGGAAGTATAAAATCTAAGAACTTTGCAAAATTTAGAATTCAGATTCCTTTCACTCGTATTTTAGAGATGACAAGAAGGGAGTTTGTTTTCTCAGTCATTATTTTATCCTCTCACAAAATATGAATTGAAGGCCAGCTATTTTTAAGTAACACATAAGGCACTAGGAATAAAAAGGAATCGTTTTGCATATGATTCCTACCTTCATGCAGCAAATAATGGGGGCAAACCTCCAAGAATAATGACTAATATCACACAATAAAGATCAAAGTTCTTTAAGGATACAACTAAAGTAATCTGTCTCTCAGCCCTGAATTTTTTCTACTACATCATGCTATATTTTTACTTGCAAACTTACTCTCTTATACCAAGTAATATATTCTATTGATCACATTATTTTTTTCTATTTTCTATATGAAGTTTTATGACAAATAATATTTTTTATATTTTCTATATTTTCTGCTGAATCATTTGCCTCTAAAACCTGTCCAATAAGGAATGAGATTTTACTTATAAAATTATCTAAGTTATTCTGAGTCAACTATAATGCCTAAAAAAAAAAATATTTTTTGAGATGCAAGTAATTTGAGGCTCTTGATGGTTTAATTTTTCTATCATAATTAAACTATATAATCAGAATATTTATTTAAAAGTCATTTTATATTATATGTATATGTAATTTGTCATTTCCAACTATGGACAATTTTTGTTATTTTCAGGAGGTAAAATGTTTCTATATTTCTAGCTTGATATATAAGTGCCTGAGACATTCCAAAGATATTTATGGGATGCAGTAGACTCTAATGATTCAAAAAACTGGAGTCTCATGTCTAAGGGAAATATGTTCACATTCATGCTTTGCTATTTCTTTGTGTTGTAAACTTGAAAAAGTTGTTAAAGGTTTACTTTCCTTATTTCTAAAATATGGTTATAAAAATTAACTTGGACAATTTTGAAAGATTTGAAAAGATTAAATGAACTATAATTTTATGGAATTTTCTGTTTCTGTAGGATGGAGTAGCTTGAGGCAAACCAATACTCATACGAAGGACATATAGACATGTGAGGTTAAAGTAAAGAGTATGTTAAAAGACATCTGATAGCTGCTAAAGCAATGATGACTAATGATTTAAAGCACTTAGAACGGGAGCATCCTGGAGCAGGCAGCTGACTTTCTGTTGTTATTTTTGCATTGAGAGCACTTAGTAGGAGATGAAGAAAGGAACAGAGGTTCTGTCAGCTTTGTGGTCCTGGGGAGAGATGATTGGAGATTAGAAGGTCCTTGAAACTTGAGCTGAATCATTCTTAAGCTTCATTCAGTGGCAGGCTAAACATATAAAAAGAAAACTTCTGTTACACAGAGCAGGGTTTGGGTATTTCCACAATTCTGAAGAAACAGAGATTAAATTTCAAAGACTACCAGGAGGAGCAACAATAGTAAACACAACAGGTTCTCCATAAAATGTCCTTTGGGGTATATATTAATGGGAAGACAAACCAGAGGTAGGCTGAGCTTTCCTGCAATTCTAAAACAGCCTTGATTCATCCCAGGACTTAACTGGCTGAAAGTTAAGATTCCATGCCTCATCTTCCTAGATAAAAGTAGAAGCAAAGGAAACAAATAAACATACAAACAAAAATCATCTTGAGTTCTGGAATATACTTTATATGCAACATCTAGTATAAACTCTGAGAGACAAGAACATATGATTGAAAACTAATGAAAAATAGACAATAGAGAGGAGAACCTAAGATGGCGGCTAGGTGAGACAGGACAAAAAAAACATCTCCGTGAAAAATACTAGGAAAAAAAACAGAAGGAGACCCAGAGTACCAGTTTTAGTGATGCGCCAGTTGGATGAGGCCTCCTAGCACCACAGGGGCCGTATACTTGGTGTAACCAGGAGTCTGTGTTCTGAAATGAGTGAGTAAGCCGGCTGGAAGACCCAGAGCCGTGCTGCGGTGTGGGGAAGCTGGGGGTTGGCAACTGGAGACTAACTGGTTCTTTAAAAAAAAAAAAAAAAAAAAAAAAAAAGGGAGAAACCCAGGAGCAGCCGCAGTTGCCAGTGGTGGAAATCGTGCAGTGAAACACGACAGGAGCGAGCTGAGCCAGCCTCTCGGTGTCGGCTGTGGAGGATAGCTCACGGCAGACACCCTTGGGACCAGGGGAGTGCAGGGGAGAGCCGGAGGGAGGGAGAAGCCCCGCGGCTTGTAGCTGGATCCCCAGAGGGCTGGAGAAACTCCTGCCCGGAGCCATGCCCACGGCCCAGAGCCCCGCCAGTTGTCCTGGGGCTGGGAAGGAGGAACTGTGCGAAGAGAGGGGGTTGTGGAGATGCCCCGTCCAACCATTTTTGCATCAGGCTGAGAGCACCCCAGCATGGCAGGGCAGCCCGGGGCTTTCCTTGAGGGACAGCGCACAGTTGTGACGTAACACAGCCCTCCCTCAGCAGAGGTCCTGGAAGATCACAGCTGAGAAAGAGGGCCTGCTCAGAAAACTCAGGGACGCTGCGCCAAGTCCGGTGGTTTGTGGGTCAGCGAGAGAGAGGGTCTGGGATGGATCCGAAATGAAGGCTTAGACTCTTGTGATGGCCTTGAATCTCCAGGAACACCTGAGGGGACTGAATATTAAAACTGCCCTGCCTCCCTGCCACCCAGACACACGCCCCACATTCAGGGTGGATGGCTCTAGCAACACACCCAAACTGAGTTCAACAACTGAACCCCCACAAGAATCATTTCCCCACATACCATGGGGACAAGGTTGGGGAGAGCTGACTTGAGGAGCATAGGTGACTCACAGACACCACCTGCTGGTTAGCTAGAGAAAGTGTATGCCACCAACCTGTGTTTCTGAAAAATTAGATTGGCATTTTTTTTTAACAACTCAAAAGAACCCTATCAAGCAAAGCAAATGCCAAGAGGCCAAAAACAACAGAAAATCTCAATGCATATGCTAAAACCAGATGATATGGAGAACCCAAGTCCAAACACCCATATCAAAATATCAGAAGACACACAGTTCTTGGCTCAATTAATCAAAGAACTACAATTGAGGAATGAAAACGTGGCAAAGGATTTAAAGTACATCAAGAAGACCATGGCCCAGGATGTAAGTGACATAAAGAAGACCCTAGAAGAGCATAAAGAAGACATTGCAAGAGTAAATAAAAAAAATAGAAGATCTTATGGAAATAAAAGAAACTGTTGGCCAAATTAAAAAGATTGTGTATATTCACAATACAAGATTAGAGGAAGTTGAACAAAGACTCAAAGTCCTAGAAGTCCACAGAACAGAAAATGAAAAAACAAAAGAAAGAATGGAGAAAAAAATTAAAAAAAATCGAAATGGATCTCAGGGAAATGATAGATAAAATAAAACATCCAAACTTAAGACTCATTGGTGTCCCAGAAGGGGAAGAGAAGGGTAAAGGTCTAGAAAGAGTATTCAAAGAAATTGTTGGGGAAAACTTCCCAAACCTTCTACACAATATAAATACACAAAGCATATATGCCCAGCGAACTCCAAATAGAATAAATCCAAATAAACCCACTCCAACACATATTCTGATCAGACCCTCAAATACTGAAGAGAAGGAGCAAGTTCTGAAAGCAGCAAGAGAAAAGCAATTCACCACATACAAAGGGAACAACATAAGACTAAGTTGTGACTACTCAGCGGCCACCATGGAGGCGAGAAGGCAGTGGCATGACGTATTTAAAATTCTGAGAGAGAAAAATTTCCAACCAAGAATACTTTATCCAGCAAAACTCTCCTTCAAATTTGAGGGGGAGCTTAAATTTTTCACAGACAAACAAATGCTGAGAGACTTCGCCAATAAAAGACCTGCCCTACTCCAGATACTAAACAGAGCCCTATCGACAGAGAAACAAAGAAAGTAGAAAGAGATATAGAGAATTTTAACAGACATATATAGAGCCTTACATCCCAAATCACCAGGACACTCATTTTTCTCTAGGGATCACAGATCTTTCTCCAGAAGGGACCATAGGCTGGGACATAAAACAAGCCTCAATAAATTTAAGAAGAAAAAAGAAAATTGAATATATTCAAAGCACATACTACAACCACAATGGAATACAAATAGAAGTCAATAATTTTTTTGAATTGTAAATCCACTATTTACTTCCTACATGATATAAAATACACAAACTCTAAGGACAAATCAGTGGTTTTGAACTCAACATAAAATATGTAATTTTTGACAAGAACTATATAAAGGTGGGGGAATGGAGGAGTATAGGAACATAGTCTATGTGTCCTATAGAAGTTAAGCTGGTATCAAAGAGAAGTTAAGCTGGTATCAAAGAGAAATGGGAGAAGGGGCAATGGGGAGTTAAGAAATGAGTGTAGGGTTGCTGTTTGAGGTGAAGGGAAATTTCTAGCAATGGAGGGTGGGAAGGTGATAGCATTACAACATTCTAAATGTGATTAATCCCGCTAATGGAATGCTAGGGAGGGGGTGGAATGGGAAGATTTAGGCTGTATATATGTTTCCACAGTTGAGAAAAAAAAAAAGTCTAAATAGACAATTGAATGCCAAGGATGACCCTGGATAGGATCGGATGATGGAGGACAGGAGGCTCAAAGGGACATAGTTGAGACACAAGGAAAAGGAAATATAGAATGTAAGCTTTGTATCGTTGTTGAATCTCTTGTACTTCTTAGCTGCGCTTAATGGGATTGCATTAAAGAATGTTCTTGTTCATGGGAAGTGTATATGTGAATTATAGTGTTTGTTCAAGGATGTGTGCAGCTAGCTCTCATATGTTCAGAAGACAGAGCAATAGATGATGGATGACTCAGAGAGAGGGAGGGAGGGAGGGAGGAAGGGAGGGAAAGAAATAGCAGTGGGACAACATGTTAAAGTTTGTGGATCGGGGGTATTGGGGGGTATTGAGGGGGTCAGGGAATGCTGGAGTTCTGTGTATGGGGTTTGTATGGTTTTTGCAACTGTTCTATAACTTTGAATTTATTCCAAAATAAAATGTTAAAAAAAAATAGACAATAGAAAAAGAATCTCATTATTTTCCAGACATTGAAGCTATCAGATGTGCTGTGTTTGGAGTTGTTGCGTACCTCAAAGAATGCCAGATTCTTTTAATCCATCCCTGCTAGGGGGCGGACTTACTGTGGGTGGGACCATTTGATTGGTTTGCTTCAATTGAGATGTGACCAGCCCATTCATGGTGGGTCTTAATCCTTTACTGGAGTCCCTTAGGAGAGGATAAAAGGCAGAGACATTGTGGGGAGAGTGTAGAGAGATAGAAATGCCCCAGAGATGCTGAAACAATCCACAGTAGCTCAGAGAGAAAGCCACTGTAATCACAAGCTGAAAGCGATGAAACCTGGGAGCGAAGGAACAGCAGACACTGGCCATATGCCTTGCTATCTGACAGAAGAACCCCAGATGCCAGCAGTCTAGCTTTAGAGAAGTTATCTTCCTCTTGATGCCTTAATTTGGACATTTTTATGGCCTTAGAATTGTAACTTGTAACTTAGTAAATCCCTGGTGTATTGCATTCCAGCAGCTTTAGCAAACTGAAGGAGCAGGTAAAGACTTTAAAGTAACTATGGTTCATACTTTTAAAAAATAGCATACAACCCTATGAAGCAGACATAGAGATAGAAAAATTCACCAGAGAATTGAGATCTTTAAAAAAGAATTAACAGAAATTTCTAGAATAAGAAAAAAACACAAAATTATACTACCAGCAAGTAAGTGTTATATAGTTTTAACTGCAGATTAAGTTAGACTTGGCAGTAGGTAAGAATACAATACCTATAGAGTAAATCACAGCAAAAAATAATAGAAAGAGTAAAATACAAAAGCATACTTAAGAAACATGTGAAGTCAGTGAATGCTTTAATTTAGATATATCTGGAGGTGCTAAATCAGAAGAAAATAGGGAAGAAGAAATAGTGGACTGGTAATGACTGAGATTTTTGAGAATTGAAAAAAAATTATTTAAACATACTTAAAATATTCTCTGAAAAAAAAGCAGAATAAATACAAAATAAACTACATTTAAGCACATTGTTATAAAATTGAAACAATGTAAATGAAAATTAACATTTTTAAAAGCAGCTGTGCTAGTGTTGAGGATGGTAAATATTCTGCCTATAAATGAGCAATAATAAAACTGATAGCTAAAACCAAGATAATTTAAGGAAACAAAAACAATGGAATGCCATCTTTCTTTTATCACAGAAGTTGTGAGTTTACAGAATAATCCTGCATAAAATACAGGATTGCTATATACCACCTTATTATTAACTATTAACACCTTGCATTTATGTGGTACATTTGTTACAACTGATGAAAGCACATTTATAATTGCACTATTAGCTATAGTCCATGGTTTAATTTACAGTTCTCTGTTTGAGTTGCGCAGTTTCATGGCTTTTTTCTTTAAATTTCATTCTAGTACCATATGTACAATCTTAAAATTCCTCATTTAACCAAATTCAAAAATATGGTTCAATGCTGTTAATTACATTCGCAATATCATGCTACCATTACCACCATCTATTACCAAAATGTTTCCATTATACCAAATAGAAACTTTGCATATTTTAAGCCTTAAATGTCTATTATCTATCCTGCCCCATCTTCTGGTAACTTGTATTCTAGATTCTGACTCTGGGAATTTGATTATTCTAGTTGTTTCTATCAGTGAGATCATACAATATTGCCGTTTTGTATCTGGCTCATTGATTCAAAATTTCTTCAAGGTCCATCCATGTTGTCACATCTATTAGATCTTCATTCCTTTTTAGGAAAGGCTAATATTCCATTGTGTGCATATTCCAACTTTTATTTATCCATTAGTTGGTTGATGGATACTTGGGTTGTTTCCATCTTTTGACAACTGGAAATAATGCTGCTATGAACTTTGGTGCACAAAAATCTGTTTCCCTACTTTCAATCATTTTGGACATATACCTAGAAGTGTGATTGCTGGGTCTTACAGTAATTCTATATTTAACTTTCTGAGGAGCTGCCAAATTGTCTTCCACATTTTACGTTCCCACAAGTAGTGAATGAGTTTTCCTATTTCTCCTCCCCATAACTTGCAATTTTCATTTTTTTAAATAGTAGTCATTCTACTGGGTGTTAAATGTTATCTTGTTGTTTTGATTTGCATTTTCCTAATAGTTAAAGCACCTTTTCATGTGCTTTTTTGGCCATTTGTATCTCTTCTATGGAGGAACATCTATTCAAGTATTTTGCTGATTTTTAATTGGGTTTTTTGTCTTCTTGCTGTTGCATTGAAGGATTTCTTTATATGCTATGGATAGTAAATCCTTTTTGGATATGTAGTTCTCAAATATTTTCTCCCATTTTATAGGCTGTTGATTTACTTTAATGATAGAGTCCTTTGACACACAAAAGCTTTTAATTTTGATGAGGTCCCATTTATCCATTTTTTTTGTGGTTGTTGTCTTTTCCCCTTGTCAAAAATCAGTTGCCCATGTGAGGGTGGATTTCTGAGATTTCAATTTGATTGCATTTATCTATATGTCTGTCTTCATGATAACACAGTGCTGTTCTGAATATTGTGCCTTTAGTAATAAGTTTTACGATCAGGAAGCATGAGTACACCAACTTGGTTCTTCTTTATCAAGATGGTTTTGGCTGTTTGGGGCCCCTTACCCTTCCACATAAATCTGATCATTGGTGTTTCCATCTCTGCAAGGAAGGTTGTTGAAATTTTTTATTGGGATTCCATTGAAATTGTAAATCACTATGTGTAGGTTAAATATATTTATGTGTAGATTAAAAATATTTAATCTTCCAAACCATGAACACAGAATGTCCTTCCATATTTTTAGGTCTTTGATTAATCATCAATATTATGTTGCTTTTAGCCTACAAGTCCTTTACACCTTTGGTTAGATTTATTCCTAGGTATTTGATTCTTTTAGTTGCTTCTATAAATGAATTTTTTTCTTGATTTCCTTTTGATGTTTAGAACTAGTACTGATTTTTGAGTGTTGATCTTTTGCTCCATCATTTTGCTGAATTTATTTATCTCTGGGAGCTTTGTTGTGGATTTTGGGGGAATTTTTCATATATAGCATCATATCATCTAGGAAAATTTTACTACTTCCTTTCCAATTGGGATGCCTTTTATTTCTTTTTCTTGCTTAATGCTCTGGCAAAAACTTCTAGTGCAGTATTGAAAAACAGTGGTGTGAGTTTTCTTACCTTGCTCCTGATTTAGAAGGAAAGCTTTCAGCCTTTCACAATCAAGTATGCTGTCAGCTGAGGGCTTTTTAGGTGTGCCCTTTGTCACATTGTGTAAGTTTCCTTCTCTTCCTAGTTCTCTCTGTTTTTATCAGGCATGAGTGCTGGATTTTTTCAAATATATTTTGTGTGTCAATTGAGATGATTATGTGTTTTTATATCTTTATTCTGTTAATGTGGTACAATATATTAATTGATTTTCTTATTGAATGAGCCTTACACTCCAGGGATGAATCCCAACTGGTGAGGAAGTGTAATTTTTTCAATGTGCTGTTGGACTTGGTTTGCTGCTATTTTGTTAAGGATTTTTGCATTCATATTCACAACAGATATTGTTCTAGTTTTCTTTTCTTGTGGTATCTTTATCTGGCTTTGGTATAAGGGTGATATTGGCCTTGTAGAACAAATTAGGGAGCATTCAGTCCTCTCCATTTTTTTGAAGCATTTGATCTGGTTTGACAATAATTCCTCTGACAATATTTGGTAAAATTCCTCTGTATAGCCCCTGATACCGGACTCTTCTTTTTTGGTAGGTTTTTGATTACTGATTCAATCTCTTTACTAATTGTTAATTAATTGCAATCTTCTATTTCTTCTTGAATCTCTGTAGATAGTTTGTGTGTTTCCAGAATATGCTCATTTCATCTAGGGTATCAAATTTGTTGGTATACGTTGTTCATAGCATCCTCTATTAGTCCGTTTTTTCAGTGTGGTTTGTAGTAATGTTAACCTTTTTATTTCTGATTTTTGTCATTTGTATCTTCTTTTATTTTGTCATTATAGCTAAAGATTTGTCAATTTTATTGATCTTTTCAGAGAACCAAACTTTGGATTTGTTGGTTCTCTCTATTATTTTTTATTCTCTATTTCAGTTGTCCCCACTCTAGTCTTTCGCTATTTCCTTCTTTTGCTTGTTTTGAATTTAATTTACTCTTCATTCTCTAGTTCTTCCAGTTTTGAGGTTAGGTCTCTGAATTCACTTTGCTTCTTTTTTAATGTAAGCATTTGGAGCTACTACTGTCCCTCTAAGCACTGCCCTTGCTTTATCCCATTAATTTTAGTATATTGTATTTTGATTTTCATTTACCTCAAAATATTTATGTATTTCCCTTGTGATTTGACATTTTCACTTTTTATCATTTATTTTCTTTCTGCTTCTAATCCTGACTCATTCAATTGTCTTGTCTTCAAGTTCATGGATTCTTTCTCTTGCCAGCTCCAATCTGCTGTTGAATCCCTGCTGGGAATTTTTTCATTTCAGTTGTGGTCCTAACTCCAGTAGTTCTGTTTGGTTTCATTTTTAAAATTTCTATCTCTTCATTGAGACTCTCATATTATTCATTCATTGTTTTCCTGATATTCTTTAATTCTTTCTCTCTATTTTTCTACATTTCCTTGAGCACACTGGAGATCTATTTTGTTTTCAAGTCATTTTCTAGTATGTCAATAATCTGGTCTTCTTTATTGGTGTTTTCTTGTTTTTTACCTCCTTACTCTGGATGTACCATCATTCCCCTTTTCTTTGTCCCATAACATTTTGTTGCACACTATACATTTTAATATTTTACAATGTCAATTCTAGTTTATTCCCTGAGATACCTGTTTCTTGAGCTTGTAACTAGCTAGTGATATGATGGAGATTTTCTTGAGTGTCATCCCCTCTATGAGCCGTGTCCACCCAATGTAAATGCAAAGTGCAAGGTCCTCCCTTTCTTTCTAGGCCTGTGTCTTGTCCTGGGCTTGTGCTTGCTAGTAGCTTTGGAAGTCCCCTACTTAGTAGGAGTTTGAATGCCCCTCTATTTCCCAGAATATATATATGTACTTCCTCTCCAGGATGTTCCACTGCCTGTAAGCCATTGCCCCAGATCATCCACCTCAATTGTTTTCTTATACTGCTTTTGTTTTCTCAAGCTGCTTTTGCCTAGAGGGCAAATTCTGGAAGGGAAGGCAGACTAGAGAACAATTCCCTGAGTCAGTCTTTCCCAGACAGAACAAGGCCAGGAATCCCTAGAGGAAGCACCAGCTGGCTCTAATCTGCCCTGGAGAGGGTGAGGGTGAGGCCAGGAAGGGGGCCAGGAAGGAAGCCAGGAGCTTCTTCCAAGGTTCCCCAAATCTGGACCTTCTTGACCATCATAGCAAATGTGGCCCCTCAATTGTCCTCCACTGTCTTTAATTCTCTTCCATCCCTTTTTTTGTGGGGTTATGGGGGAGATTGGAACCATGTTTGCCCTAATGCATAGGCCCCCAGTGATACAAAGTTGCTAATCAAAAGCCATGATCAGTGATTGGCCAGTCCCCACCCCGAATCTTGGGGAAGTGGATTTTTATATCCCCTTCTGGTATCAGCAAGTTATACCACAGGCTAGACCCCACTACTACCTTCTGCAAGAGTGGGGATTGGGTGCTGCAGCTGCCCCATAGAAAGAGCAATTTACTGACATTTACCATATTTAACTGTCTCTTCCTCCTGCTCTTCCCTGGGTGCTGTATGTGATCTACTGGACTCTGAAGTTTTGAAATAATGATTCAGACAATTCTTGCCTGTTTAATAGTTGTTCTGGTAGAGGGACTAATTCCTCAAGCTTCTTATTTGGTCATCTTCCCACAATCCTCTTGGAATACAATCTTTGAAGCTCTAAAATATAACTTCAAAGCAAGACTTTCAGACCCAGAGAAAATAGTATTCAAATATGTAGTCAAAATAAGATGGTTTCAGACTCCTTCTCATACACACACACACACACACACACACACACACACACTGACATTGTCACCAGAATCTGCCCTTAAAGCAATACCAGAGGGGTTTCTTTATACAGAAGAAAAAATATAAAAGATAGAAACAGAAATTCAAGAATTAATGAAGACATTAAAAGTTACATAATGGCAAATATATTTATTTCACCAATAACAATTTGTTTCATGAATAATGATGATATCTTGTGATGTTTAATACATGAAACATTAAAAGGCAGATTAAAATTAAAAAGATTGGGAGGTATAAATGGATTTAAAGTGATCTAATTTCTGCCATTATCATGGATATGGTAAAATAATTTGTATACAATTGTAAAATCTTTAAAAAAAAAATATGGTTTAATCAGTAGGATAAGCAATACAAGGTTAGCAATAGAATGTAAATTAATAATTAGAGAAAAATAAAACTATTAAATATTTGATAAATCCAAATTAAGAAATGTGAGGAAAAGGGACATAAAAAAAAAACAAAGAAAACAATTGTTAAATTTATTGTAAGATGATTGATAAAAGTCCAAATACATCAAAATTTACATAAAGTGAAAAAAGTTTAAAGCAAAAATTTTAAAGACTAAAAGTCTCAGATTGAAAAATACACAAATGAAACTATGTTGCTTTCAAGTATCACAAGTTAAAATGAGAACATGGGAAACTGAAAATAAATGTAAATGAAAGGTATGTATTATGCATATTTTAACCAAAAGAATGCTGTCGTGGCTAGATTAATGTCAGTATAGAATTTAAGGCAGAAGATACTACTAAAGGTAAAGCAGGACTCTTTAAATTGTAAATCTATCAGGAAGATACAACATTTTCAAAATGTGTATGAACACAATAACTTGGCCTCAAGATAAATAAAACAAATATTTACAAAATCAAAAGGAGAGTGACAAGATTTAACACATAATTCTCAATGGCTGATAGAATATGTGAACAAAATTAAGGACATTGAAATTCTGAAAACATGATTAACAAAATGGATCTCTCTCTATATGCATATACATGTAATATTATATAAATAAACATAAATTTTCTCCACAAAATGCTGACACACAATGCACATTTTATTTTCAAGGAAACATGCCATATTTACTAAAATTACGTATATCCTGCATCATTAACCAAGGGTCAAAAATTTCAAACAACTGATATAATTCCTACCACAGAAATATTAAGTTGAAAATCAATATTAGTTCTAAATAGCAAGAAGTTCAAAGGAAAACATATCCAAGCAAGTTCCAGTAACTGTAAGTTTCTTGGTGTCTGATAAAAATCTATTTTTTGTATTGTTGGTTACCTGTGTGTGTTTTCTTTTCATAACCCAGTGAGTTACACATTTATTCTATAAGCAGTTTTCTTGGAGAAGAATTTAGCAGTTCCCAATCCAAAACTCTGAAGTGGAGAAGTTTCAATCCCTGAGAGAGTACCACACTATTTTCAGTGAGAGTTTTTGCTATGTGTATAATGAATCTTTTGGTATCTACAAAATAATATAACAGATAATAATCAGCCTTGACCTTGCCAGTAATTTTGCTGAGTGCTCTACGTTTATTAGCTCATCAAATGCTCACAACTCTTTAAGGAAAATAATGCCCAAGAAATCAACTTCCTCAAGGACACAGGATTTATTCTAACAGCAAAGGTTCTTATCACAATGTATTTCACCCTGCTGAGGTAAGACGTCCACATGATCAGAGGGAAACAAATATGGTAATGGTCAGTTCATCCATATTTATTCTGTATTGAGTAATAAGTTACTTTGGTCTGTATCCAAATACACGGAGGAAATAAACTATTTCAACATATCAATTAGCACTGTGCAGTTATTGCTGTTAAAATCTATTTTATTCAAATATTCCATTGGCAACTTGAGCCATGGGTGCTTGCCAGGGAGATTGCATCTGCCTGTCCAGGAAGGCAGTTTCCAAGCTCCCAGAACCAGAGAAGGCCGTGGACTTGAGACAAAATCTCAGCCTTTCATGCAATAGACTTCTCTGGTACAGGTGTTACATTAGAATAATGTTTCTTAATTTCAAAAATTACTTTCTATATGTTTTTATAATTATACTTTATTATTTAAATTAGGAGGTTAATGTTTCAAAAGGTCACACTGCCTATTTTTCTTGTGTTCTTACTGATGGAAATTTGAAAGTCAAGCAAAAACACTCAAAAATTCAATCCATAGTTCTCTACTCATTTTACCAGAGAAAAATATGATATTTATTACTTATAATTTGTTAAACAATCATAGTTATGAATCCACCAAATTAAAACTTAATATTTGGGTGGAACTCCAAATCATATTATGGATAATAAGTTTCATTTTTCTTTTTTGGCTAGAGTTGCACAGACAAATACTCTATGCAAGAAAAAGAATTTCATTTACTGAGCTTGCTCAGAATTGCACCTTTTTCTGGCATGCCAGTGCAGTTGATAAACATAAAATCTAGCCATGTGTGATGGCATTGATCAAGACATTTTAAAAATGGCAAAATTATTACCATGTATGTAATAGAAGTAGGGAAAGACATAATTATGTTTATATATTTAGTACTGTGCCTGACATTCTTGTGTAATAACTACATGTTTGCTGTTAGTGATATATCTACTATTGTAAGGCTTTATATTAGTATAATTTTTTTCTTTATCTCTGTCATGCCTGTAATACTGGTATAAGAAATAGAAACTAATTATCTTCTTTATTGATATTATGATTTGTTAATTATGAATGATTTTGACAAGCCTATTGTTGCTTATAATCTGAATATATTCACCTGTCTATACAATGTATTCTTCACCAAGATAGCATAGCACTTGTGAAACTGCATTGTGGTCACCCTTTTATATTTTTCTCTCACTATATATGCATGAGGGAAAGAACCATTCTTTAATGTTTCTAAATCATCTCCTTAATACACACTCAAATTTGTGAATAAATAGTTGAAAGGTATATGTGCAATATTTTAAAACTATTTAAACCACAGGTGTTAGGCTTTAAGGTATCACCAAGATCCCTACGGATTTTGAGTTCCACAGAGCTATGTCACCATGTTAATTTCTTGTATTGAAATGTATTGTTTTCTAGATCTTGGCAGCAGAGAAATGGACATGTAAAGACTAAATATTCTTTGAAATATACTAAAAATTTATATTACAGGGTGACTTTTCATTATTTTACACATATTTCAATCTCTTTTTTTTTTTTTTACATTTCGCTTTGTACGTTAAAGCAGGAGTCTGCAAATTTAACTAGGAAGTGTGTAAAAGGTTTTAATCAACAGAATTTGAGAGAACAATAAAGAAAATAAGCATTAGAATTTGAAATTTTTCCTTAGTTTAGTTGTTAATTTTTTATCATAAGCCATTAGATTCATTATCATATCTGTGTTCAAATAATCAAAATAATCAGCACATTCTAAAGTGATGTTTGTATTTTGCAATGAGGAACTTCCTTAATTTACAGAGAAAATAAAAGTGGCATGTGTTTTAGTTTGAGCACATTTATTTTGAACATTATAGAAAATACATAAACACTTTCTAAAAAGTGATACAGAATATGGAAAACTATAAAATTAGTTAAAAACATGATCAATATTTGTCTTTTGTAGACTAAACTACACACACTATAAAGATCTACATTTAAAGTAGAATGCAGTAGTACATATTACTACTAGGAACTGATTTTAATTAATGATGGTATAAATAATGGAAATTCTATAGTGTTATTTAAAACATTATCAATACTCATTTTGAATATGCACAATACATACACAAAGCTTAAAACCTGAAGTACAAGGCAATAAACATGTCTCATCTGTGGTCTGAATTAAGAAACAGAATCACAATCATTTTGTTTCATTTTAGCATTGACTATGTCTTAAAGAAACACATATAATATTCATAAAATTCTGTAGGAGAAAGAAACTTTACTAAACTTTTAAATAAGTCAATGAAGACAGCATTAGTAATGTGAGTGTGGAAGTAGAAGGAAGAGATTGGGAAAATATCAAATTGACTGCAATGTGGCAAATAAAGAAAATATATAAAAACAAGCCTATGAGTAAATGTACTTAGAAATTTCAAGTTTTAGTTAATTGCTCTTTACAGTGTCCTTTATATTTCCCCCCAAATATTTCATTTACTTGCAGAAAATACTACTTTATGGACCATGTCCTTGAAGGCTTGTTTTACTTGCTGGTTCCTGAGGGTGTAAATGAAGGGGTTCAGCATGGGAGCCACAGAAGTGTTGAGAACAGCTACTCCTTTTGTCAAGGATGCCTTTTCTTTTGCAGAGGGATTAGCATACATGAATATGCAGCTTCCATAAGAGATGGAGATAACAATCATGTGAGAGGAACAAGTGGAGAAAGCCTTTTTCCTCTGACTGGCAGATGGGAGTCTCAAAATGGTCCTGACAATGTACATATAGGACAGTATCACTAAGGCCAAAGTGAACATCAAAGCAACCAAAGCAAAATAAAAACCAATTACTTCTAGGAACCAGGTATCAGAGCAAGATAGCTGTAAGAGGGGGAAATAGTCACATGCAAAGTGATCAATAACGTTGGAAGCACAGTAATCCAGCTGTAGGAGAAGCATAAGGGGTGGGAAAATGGTCAGAAACCCTCCCAGCCAAGCACAGAGCACAAGCAGGATGCAGACTTTCTCGTTAATGATGGTTGTATAATGAAGGGGCTTGCAGATGGCAACGTAGCGGTCGTAGGACATGGCCGTCAGAATGTAAAATTCAGTAACCCCCAGGAAGATAAAGAAAAAGAGTTGGGCTGCACAATTGTTAAAGGAAATGGTCTTATCTCTGGTGATAAGTGACCCCAGAAATCTAGGAATACAGACAGTTGTAAATGATATTTCTAAGAAGGAGAAGTTCCGGAGGAAGAAATACATGGGTGTCTGTAGGTGGGAGTCCACCAAGGTTAGGATGATGATGGTCAGGTTCCCAGTAATGCTTAATACATAAGTGATAAATAAAAAGAGGAAAATCACAATCTGAAGACCAGGATCATCAGAAAGGCCTAAGAGGACAAACTCGGTGATCACTGTGTGGTTGTTCATTTCTCTCTCTCTCTTTTTTGTCTTCTTTAAAGATATTTAAAATATTAAAGGGAAGAGAAGAAAGATATAATTCAAGATAGGCATCCTCATCATCAATATAGTTCTAAAATATCTATATCATTAATGCCACTTTTATTTTCTATTTAATATCTTGCAGGCGTTATGTTTCAGTACATATTGGTAAGTCCTTTTTTGGTTCTTCTAATTTAAATCTAGCAGGAGAAGTTAGGAAATCTTCATTTAATAACTTATATTGTTGAGAGATGGTGAATAAAATCATAATACCATGTCCAATTTATGCAAAATATTACTGTTTTTGAAACAGTCATAGGAAATGCATATTTTTTCATTCATATGTTTATTAGGTCATACTACCTCCTCAAAACACAAATGGATTATCTTAATGCCATTGAAAGATAAAAGTGAGACTTAGAAGACTGAAATAACAACTCATTATTATTTCTATGGTGAGAGAACTCAAGATAAATGATACACATATTTTTTTATTTTTAGCACTAACAGGGGTCTAGGTTGACAAGAAATATAAAAACAATATATATAATATATAATTACTATAAGATAGTATAAGGAACTTAATTATTTAAAAATAGGAAACATATTCACTCACTTATTGCTTTGTCTTCTTATTCCATCAAAATCTTTAATGTTCAGCATTTCATACAGATTGCTAGAAATGCATACATATATATATATATACATATGTGTGTGTGTGTTTTTAATTTTGAACTGAGACAAGAGATTTGACGTATTAACTATTTTCCATTTTGCACTGAAGCACAAATTGGATAAGTGGCTATTTGTCTGAGATCTTAGCAACTCTTTGTCAGCCAAATTGCAGCCCAGTGCATTTTCCATGTGAATATCCACTTTCTTGTGATATTACACTTGTGGAAAAATGGTTTATTTCCTTGTAATTCTGTTCCACATTTATCTTTTACATGAGGCCACACATCCATCAGGATATTCCAAAAAAGTATAGATATAAGTTCTCCCATTTGTCCTAACCTACTCAATTAGTTCCCAGATTTTAAACACTATGCTGGATTATTATTCTCTAGATTCTGTCTACTAAAGTCCTGACATTTGTCTCCAGAATTTAGATACTCAAATTCCTGCTGTGAAAGATAGAATGTAAAATCATCGTGCCCCTGCCAAAAACTAGTGAAGTTCACACTAATCAAATTTGATTTAATTTTTTCTCTAATTTATGATGATTCAAGGGAAAAATTTCAAGAAATAAAAATGAAATATCAGAAACTTTCAGAAGCTGTGGAAATATACCACACTCCCAGTCAGTAGTGTAGATTTAGAAGTTCAAGAACAAAACAACTAATATTTAAATAGAGAACTAAGATATGACAACACTATATATATATATATATATATTTTTTTTTGTTCTCAAATTTCCCAAGCCATGCTTGTGTTAACCTCAGCAGAGACTGTGCAGTTAACTCCTGGGAACAAGGCAAGACAAAGTCCAGGCCACATCTCTGTGATATTTAGATCATGTGGGATTTCTGGGAAGTGTCCTTGGATTTCTCAGTAACCTGCTAACTCCTCTCTACAGTGGACCTCCCTTGAGAAAACTTATGATCATCTTTGTTATCCCACAGAGAACCTAAAATGATGACTTCCACATAATATTTGCTTCCATTAATAATCATAATCACTTAATATTTCGTGCTTAATATTTCATGAGAAAAATAATTACAAAATCTACTTTCTTACAAAAGTAGAACTCATCATCTAATTTATATTTACATATTTTCATTAGAAATATACAAATTTTCTACATATGCTTTTTCTGCTGTTTTATGATCCTTATGCTTTGTTAGGTGCTGGGTCATCAAAAAGTAAAAAGTTATTTCATAATTCTAAGTTAACTCACAATTATTATAATGCACAGATTGCACTCACAATTTTTTAAATGCTATCATAAAGTTAATTTATTTAATCCTCTTTATCAGTAGAAATATTTAATTGCAGTGTCAATTTTGCCCATATGCCCTTTACCTTGTCCTTTAAATTTGTTCATCATTTTTAAAATTCTAATGAGAAATACCACCAAACATTGAACATTTATTTACTTGAAATTCTGCTTAGTAGGATTGTTGTTCTTTATTTTTTGTTTTCCAAATATTTTAGCAATAAACATGTATATAATATGAAATCAGATAATAACAAACTTTAAATTTAGTATGTAATTATGTAAACATGCACATATTAATCAATAAAATTCCTTAACATAAATTATTATATATTGTTAATCATAAAATAAATGGGTATTTCATTTATATACTTATATAATGAAATTATAAAATCATGCACCTAAATCATAACTGAGATGCAAGTGGTTTGGGAATTACTGAATGGAAGAGAGCAATCAGAAGAGAATGGAGAAAATCAGAGAAAAATGTGGGTGTAACCCAAATCCGTGACATTATACGTATAATGCCTGTTATATTTAATACCCAATATTTTGGAAGATATGGCAATGTGTCATAGGATATATCATTACTATACTCTTGCCCACTTCATTCTCAAAGATCAGTTTTGCAGCAATAATGAAAAAAAAAGATATTCTGCTTTACCACAAAAGCCCAATTAATGAGCAGCAAGAGACTCCATCATTATCCATGGAATGCAAATGTGTAGCAAGGCCTCATTAATCACACTTCTTAAGTAAACACCATGCATCATCTTGCTTATTGTCTTAGCTATCTATGAATAACAAACCCAAAGTTTGGTGGCGTAAAACAATAGTGATTTATTATTTCCCCTGATTTGGGTGGGTTGACTGAGAACCCATTTGGGAAGCATCAGTTCTCCTTCACCCGGCTTCTCTCTCCAAATGATTCCTCATTCTCCCTGGACTCCCAACAAAAGACTCTCTCTCCAGATGGGTTGTCTAGATCTTCTTATAGCATGAGAGGAGATGACTAAAGTAAGAGTTACAAATGAACAATCCCTAATAACTCAGAGTTTATTAAGTTTCTGTTTGCATGGCACCAGCTTATGACTCTTTGACCAAATAAGTCATTATATGACATTATACGACATGTTGACCAAATAAGTCAACATTCTCTTGAATGAATGTAGAGAGGTGTTGTCCACTGGAGAGCATCAGTTTGCCCTTGCTCCGATATTCCACTTTCTTCCCAAATGTGAATTACAACCACTCCTCCTATTCTGTTTTCTTTAGTCTTTTAGTCTTTGTTTTTGTTGTTGTTGTTTGTTTGTTTTGTTTTGTTTTTTGCTTTTTGTTTGTTTGCTTTTTTGGTCAAAGAAATCTATCTTGTCTCTTCACAGACTTTCCCATAGATTAGATTTTCTTGATTTCATCCTCATTGTTTAACTTAACATTTTCCTCTGTCCTCATGGATAATTGTTATTTAGATTTAGAAACTTAACCCAATTTTAGTTTCAGTTTCTTGATTGTTGTTCAAGGCTACTCCAGAAATGAAATATTATAACTCCAACAAGAGGTGCATGTTTAATTTACAATTTTGATCCTAGCATCCACTGGTTATCGATGGCTGTATCCATTAATTCATTAGTTATAACCATTCAAATGGCTATATTCTAAATCTATCATTTCTTCCTCATTGATTAGTTGGAAGAGTTTTCATTTTTAAAAGTATTATTGAATAAGAACAGATAAGCTATTGTGGGTAAATTTAGCATTCTGGGAATGCCCAGGAATGACTATGGTCTGTTAATTTCTGATGGTTACAGTAGGAACAAGTTCACAGAAATGTTGCTATAGTAGGTTACTTTCTTGGGGTAGAGTAGGAATATGTTGAAAGTAAAGTAGTTAGCTTAGGTTAGTTGTGTTTTTCTTACTCCCTTTGTTCTAGTTTGCTAATGCTGTGGAATGCAAAACACCAGAGAAGGATTGGCTTTTATAAAAAGGGGGTTTATTTGGCTACACAGTTACAGTCTTCAGGCCATGAAGTGTCCAAGGTAACACATCAGTAATCGGGTACCTTCACTGGAGGATGGCCAATGGTGTCCAGAAAACCTCCGTTAGCTGGGAAGGCACGTGGCTGGTGTCTGCTCCAAAGCTCTGGTTTCAAAATGGCTTTCTCCCAGGACGTTCCCCTCTAGCAAGCTTGCTCCTCTTCAAAATGTCACTCACAGCTGCACTCCGTTACTTCTCTCTGAGTCAGCTCATTTATATGGTTCCACTGATCAAGGCCCACCCTGAATGGGCGGGGCCATGCCTCTATGGGAGTATCTCACCAAAGTCATCACCCACAGCTGGGTGGGGCGTATTCCAAAGAGACACTCAAAGAAATCTAATCGAAACTGATAACATCTGCCCACACAAGATTACATCAAAGATAATGGCCTTTGGGGGACACAATACATTCAAACTGGCACACCCTTGTTATGGTCTCTTTGAAATGTTCTTCTATTGCATGGCTTTTTTTTTAATTTTTTTTAATGTTTTTTATGTTTCACACAAGTTGATTTACAAAAAAAGTTATTAAAAAAAAAAGGGAAAAAATACGCAGATCCCCCTTGAGGAGCTGGTGGAGAATGCAGGGGTATTGACCTGCCCCCACTTCGATGGTTGCTAACATGCTCACAGACATAGGGGACTCGTGGTTTGATGAACTGAGCCCTCTACCACAGATTTTGCCCTTGAGAAGACTGTTGCTGCAAAGGAGAGGCTAGGCCTACCTATAATTGTGCCTAAGAGCCTCCTCCCAAATGCCTCGTTGTTGCTCAGATGTGGCCCTCTCTCTCTAGCTAAGCCAACTTGGCAGGTGAAATCACTGCCCTCCTCCCTACATGGGATCTGACACCCAGGGGAGTGAATCTCCCTGGCAACGTGGAATATGACTCCCAGGGAGGAATGTAGACCCGGTATCGTGGGATGGAGAACTTCTTCTTGACCAAAAGGGGGATGTGAATGGAAATGAAATAAGCTTCAGTGGCAGAGAGATTCCAAAAGGAGCTGAGAGGTCACTCTAGTGGGCACTCTCACACACAATATGGACAACACTTTTTAGGTTCTAATGAACTGGGGTAGCTGGTGGTAGATACCTGAAACTATCAAACTACAACCCAGAACCCATGAATCTTGAAGACAATTGTATAAAAATGTAGCTTATCAGGGGTGACAATGGGATTGGGAAAGCCATAAGGACCACACTCCCCTTTGTCTAGTTTATGGATGGATGAGTAGAAAAATAGGAGAAGGAAACAAACAAACAAACAGACAAAGGCACCCAGTGTTCTTTTTTACTTTAATTGCTCTTTTTCACTTTAATTATTATTTTTGTCATTTTTGTGTGTGTGGTAATGAAGGTGTCAGGGATTGATTTTGGTGATGAATGTACAACTATGTAATGGTACTGTGAACAATCGAATGTACAATTTGTTTTGTTTGACTGTGTGGTATGTGAATATATCCCAATAAAATGAATATTTAAAAAAAAACTATTAAAAAAAAAAACCTCTAGTACAATGTTGAATATAAGGGGTAAGATCTGATATATATGTATATATAAGGGGGTACACAGTTGGTCTTTCACCATTATGAAGATATGAGTGAGGTTTTTAATAGATTCTCTTTATTTGTTTGAAGACATTCTTTTTATTTCTAGTTTGCTAAGAGCTTCTAATTATAATTTAGTCAAATGCTTTTTTCTGTACCTCTTGAAGTGATTGTGTGTATTTTCTCTTTTAATCTGTTAACATGGTGAATTACATGGATTTGGGGATATTAAATCAATCTTACATTCCTAGGATTAAAAAAAAAAATAATAAAAATAAAAGTATTATTGAGGTATAATTTACACACCATACAATTCACCCACTTAGTGTGTACATTTCACTGGGTTTAAGTATATTCACAGATCTATGAAACCATTGCCATGGTAAATTTTGAAACATTTTTGTCACCTCAAGAAGAAAACCCAGTAATCTTCAGCTATCACTTCCCGTCCCTCTGTGACCACTCCCATGCTCTAAACAACCACTAAGATATTTTCCATCTTTACAGATTTCCTTATTTAGGACTTTCGTATTAGTGGAATCAGATAATATACGGTGTGTGTGAGTGACTTCTTTCTGTTAGTATAATGTTTACAAGCTTTATCCATGTTGTATCATGCATCAATACTTCATTCCATTTTATTGTTGAATAATATTCAGTTGTATGGATGTACCACATTTTGTCTATCCATTCATCATTTGATGGGCATTTGGGTTGTTTCCACCTTTTGGATATTATAAATAATGTGGCTTAAACATTCAAATACAAGTTTTTAGGTTGGAATATGCTTTCATTTCTCTTGGGTGTATTCCCAGGAGAGCAATGGCTGTGTCATATGGTAACCCTAGGTTTAATCATTTGAGGAACTGCCAGACTGTATTCCAAAGTGGCTGGACCATTTTACTTTCCTATCAGCAGTGCATGAAGGTTTCCATTTCTCCAAATCCTTTCCAAAACATGTTGTTATCTGCCTTTTTTTTTAAGCCACCCTAGTGGGTGTGAATTGATATCTCACTGTTTTGATTTCCATTACTCTGATTTTCAGCATCTTCTCATATGCTTATTGGCCATTTTGTATCTCATCTTGGGAGAAAGGTTTATAGATCCTTTGCCCATTTCTTCTGCTTTTCTGTCTTCCTCCTATGCCCATTTAAAAAATTGGATTATTGGATTATTTTTATTTTTAAGTTATGAGTTATTTGAATAATCCAAATATAAGCCCCTCATCAAATATATTATTTGCAAAAAAATCCCATTCTGTGGATTGTCTTTTTACTCTCTTGATGGTGTGATTTGAAGCACAAATTTTCAAATTTGGATAAATTCCCATTTATATATGTTTTCTTTGTTTGCTTTTATTTTGTGTCTTGTCTAAAAATCATTTGCTAAGGACTTGAACAGATATTTTCATACCAATGTTTATAGTGGCATTACTCACAATTGTCAAAAGATGGAAGCAACCCAGTTGTCCATCAACAACAGATGAATGGATAAACAAAATATCATAAATACATTCAATGGAATATTATTCAGTCATAAAAAAGGAATGTAGTTCTGATACATGCTGCAACATGGATGAACTTTGAAAACATCATGTTGGGTGAAATAAGCCAGACATAAATGACAAATATTGTATTATCTCATTTATATGAAATAATTAGAATATGCAAATTCATAGTCAGAAGTAGAATACAGTACCAGTACAGGGATCAAGGTAGGGAATGGGAGTTAATGCCCAATTGATACAGAGATTCTGTTTGGGGTGATAGAAAAGATTTGATATTAGATGGTGGCGATGGTAGCACAACATTGTGAACACCACTAAATTTTATATTTGAAAAAGATTAAACTGGGAAATTTTAAGTTCTACGTATGTTACCAGAATAAAAATTTAAACAAACCCATATAACCATACAACACAAATAGTGGCCATAATGTAAATAATAGAGTATAGTTAATAGCATAGTTGAAATAATATGGTTTAACCAATTGTGATAAAGTTACTGTACTAATAATAGGAAAACTTCACATGAGGAGAGGTGTATGGGAACTCTACTTTCTACACAATTTTTTCTGTAAACCTAAAACAGCTGTAATAACAATAATGGAGAAAAAAAGAATCCTTTTCTAAATCTAATGTTATGAAGATTAACTGTTGTGCTTTCTTCAATGAATTTTACATAGTTTTTATTCTTATATTTAGCTCTTTGGTACATTTTGATTTAATTTTGGTATATGGTATGAGATAAGAGTCCACTTTCATTATTTGTATATGGCTACCCAGTTATCACAGTCACATTGTTGAAAAGACATTATTTCATCATTGAATGGTCTTGGAACCCTTGTCAAAAATCAATTGACCACAGACATATTTTTATTTCTGGACTCTCAATTCCTTACCATTGACCTATATATCTATCTTTGTTCCAGAACCACACTGTCTGGATTAACATTGCTTTGTAGTAAGTTTTTCAATTGGGAATTGTGGGTCTTCCTAGTTTACTCTTCTTTTGGGGATGGCTATGGGTATTCTGGGGCCCTTGTAATTCCACATAAATTGTAGAATTAGTGGAAAGAAGTCAACTGGGATTCTGATAGGAATTGTATTGAATTTGTAGGTCAGTTTGGAAGGTATTACTATGTTAATATTGTTATGTCTTCTGATACAAGAACAAGGAATATTTTCCCATTTATTTAAATCTTTTAGAAATTTCCTTCTTCAATGCTCTGTAGTTTTCAGGTATAAATATTGCACTTCTTCCATTAAATTTAGCCTTAAGAATTCTTAGGACTATATTATTAAACACTGAGAGTGAAATTTTTTCTTAAATTCAAGTTCAGATTATTTATTGTGAGTGTATAGAAATACAAATGATATGTGTATATTGATCATGTATCCTGTAAACTTCCTGAATTAATTTATTATTTCTAATAGTTTTTAGTGTATTTCTCAGTATTTTCTGTATACAAAACAATGCTATCTGCAGACAGAGATAGTTGTAATTCTTCCTTCTCAATTTGGATGCCTTTTATTTATTTTTCATGCATAATTACCATGGTTAGACCTCCAGTACTATGCTGAATAGAAGTTGTGAGAGCCAGCATCCTTGCCTAGCTTCTGATCTTAGGGAGAAAGCATATAATCTTGCTCCATTAATTATGATGTTAGCTGTGAATTTTTGGCAGATAGCTCTTATCAAGTTGAGGAAGTTCCTTTCTATTCCTAGTTTGTTGAAAATATTTATCATAAGAGAGCATTGGATTTTTTCAAATGCTTTTTCTGCTTTGAGTTAACCATATGATTTTTTTAGTCTGTTGATACATATTTTGCAATAACTGATGTTCTGATGTTAAACTAACCTCCCATCTTTGGAATTTTCTATGGTATATAATTTTTTCTACAAGTTGCTGGATTTAGTTTGCTAGTATTTTGTTGAGCATCTTTGCATTTATATTCATAAGAGATTTTCATCTCTAATTTTCAATTTTTGTGATATTTTTGTCTGGTTTGGGTAATACTGGCCTCATAGAATGTTCCCTCCTCTTCTAATTTTTGGAAGAGTTTGTGGAGAACTGATATTAATTCTGCTTTCAGTATTTGGTAGAATTCAGTGATAAAGATTTCTGGGCCTGGGCTTTTCATGTGGATAGTTTTGTTTTTGTTTTTTGTTTTCCTATTTCTGATTTAATCTCTTCACTTGCCTTAGGTATCTTAAAACTATTTCTTCTTGAGTCAGTTTCAAGTGTTTGTTTTAGTAGTAATTTGTTCATTTCTTCTAAAGTTTGTAAATTTTTGGTGTCATAGTATTCCCTTACATGGTATTCCCTTTTCATTTCACTAAGTTCAGTAGTCATGTCACATCTTTCGTTTCTTTTTTTTTTTTTAATGTTATAATTGATAATTAACTTGTATAGACATTTATTCTATAAATAGATGTCTTGGTAATTAAGTAGCATATTAAAGCCATAAATCAAGTCATTACTTCTTTTTTTTTCTATTATTCATTTTATTGAGATATAATCACATACCACACAGTCAAACAAAACAAATCGTACATTTGATTGTTCACAGTACCATTACATAGTTGTACATTCATCACGTAAATCAATCCCTGACACCTTCGTTAGCACACACACAAAAATAACCGGAAAAATAAAGTGAAAAGGAGCAACTAAAATAAAAAAAGAACACTGGGCGCCCTTGTCTGTTTGTTTGTTCCCTTCCCCCACCTTTCCACTCATCCATCCACAAACCAGACAAACGGGAGGGTGATCCATATGCCCCCCCCCAATCCCACTGTCCCACCTCATAAGCCACATTTTTATACAACTATCTTTGAGATTCATGGGTTCTGGGTTGTAGTTTGATAGTTTCAGGTATCCACCACCAGCTACCCCAATTCATTAGACCCTAAAAAGTGTTGTCTATATTGTCCGTAAGAGTTCCCACCAGAGTGACCTCTTGGCTCCTTTTGGAATCTCTCTGCCACTGAAGCTTATTTCATTTCCTTTCACATCCCCCTTTTGGTCAAGAAGATGTTCTCCATCCCACGATGTTGGGTCTACATTCCTCCCCGGGAGTCATATTCCACGTTGCCAGGGATATTCACTCCCCTGGGTGTCTGATCCCACATAGGGGGTAGGGCAGTGATTTCACCTGCCAAGTTGGCTTAGCTAGAGAGAGAGGGACACATCTGAGCAACAAAGAGGCATTCGGGAGGAGGCTCTTAGGCACAATTATAGGCAGGCCTAGCCTCTCCTTTGCAGCAACAGTCTTCTCAAGGGCAAAATCTGTGGTAGAGGGCTCAATCCATCAAACCACGAGTCCCCTATGTCTGTGAGCATGTTAGCAACCATCGAGGTGGGGGCAGGTCAATACCCCTGCATTCTCCACCAGCTCCTCAAGGGGGATCTGAGTATTTCTTTCCTTGTTTTTTTTTTTTTTTAAACTTTTTTTCTAAATCAACTGTATGAAAAATAAAAAAAAATTAAAAAAAATTAAAAAAAAGAACATGCAATAAAACATTTCAAAGAGACCATGACAAGGGAGTAAGAAAAAGACAACTAACCTAAGATAACTGCTTAACTTCCAACGTTTTCTTATTCTACCCCAAGGAAGAAACCTAATATAGCAACATTTCTGTGAACTTGGTCCTACTATACCCATCAGAAATTAAGAGACCATAGTCATTCCTGGGCATTCCCAGAACATTAAATTTACCCATGATAGCTTATCTGTTCTTCTTGGATTATTGTTCCTCCTTCCTTAATTGCTCTCTATCGCTAGTTCCCCTACATTCTACATTATAAACCATTTGTTTTACATTTTTCAAAGTTCACATTAGTGGTAGCATATAATATTTCTCTTTTTGTGCCTGGCTTATTTCGCTCAGCATTATGTCTTCAAGGTTCATCCATGTTGTCATATGTTTCACAACATCATTCCTTCTTGCTACCATGTAGCATTCCATCGTGTGTATATACCACATTTTATTTATCCACTCATCTGTTGAAGGACATTTGGGTTGTTTCCATCTCTTGGCAATTGTGAATAATGCTGCTATGAACATTGGCGTGCAGATACCTGTTCGTGTCACTGCTTTCCGATCTTCCGGGTATATACCGAGAAGTGCAATCGCTGGATCGAATGGTAACTCTATATCTAGTTTTCTAAGGAACTGCCAGACTGACTTCCAGAGTGGCTGAACCATTATACAGTCCCACCAACAATGAATAAGAGTTCCAATTTCTCCACATCCCCTCCAGCATTTGTAGTTTCCTGTTTGTTTAATGGCAGCCATTCTAATTGGTGTGAGATGGTATCTCATTGTGGTCTTAATTTGCATCTCTCTAATAGCTAGTGAAGCTGAACATTTTTTTATGTGTTTCTTGGCCATTTGTGTTTCCTCTTCAGAGAACTGTCTTTTCATATCTTTTGCCTATTTTATAATTGGTCTGTCTGTACTATCGTCATTGAGTTGTAGGATTTCTTTATATACGCAAGATATCAGTCTTTGGTCAGATACATGATTTCCAAAACTTCTTTCCCATTGAGTTGGCTGCCTCTTTACCTTTTTGAGAAATTCCTTTGAGGTACAGAAACTTCTAAGCTTGAGGAGTTCCCGTTTATCTAATTTTTCTTTTGTTGCTTGTGGTTTGGCTGGAATGTCTAGGAAGTGGCCACCGAATACAAGGTCTTGAAGATGTTTTCCTACATTATCTTTTAGGAGTTTTAAGGTGCGTTCTTTTATATTGAGATCTTTGATCCATTTTGAGTTAATTTTTGTGTAGGGTGTGAGGTAGGGGTCCTCTTTCATTCTTTTGGATATGGATATCCAACTCTCCCAGCCCAATTTGTTGAAAAGACCATTATGACCCAGTTCAGTGACTTTGGGGGCCTTATCAAAGATCAGTCAGCCATAGATCTGGGGGTCTATCTCCGAATTCTCAATTTGATTCCATTGATCTATATGTCTATCTTTGTGCCAGTACCATGCTGTTTTGACAACTGTGGCTTTATAATAAGCTTCAAAGTCAGAGGGTGTAAGTCCTCCCACTTGGTTTTTCTTTTTTAGAGTGTCTTTAGCAATTCGAGGCATTTTCCCTTTCCAAATAAATTTGATAACTACCTTTTCCAAGTCTGCAAAGAAGGTTGATGGAATTTTGATTGGGATTACACTGAATCTGTAGATGAGTTTGGGTAGAATTGACATCTTAATGACATTTAGCCTTCCTATCCATGAACATGGGATATTTTTCCATCTTTTAAGGTCCCCTTCTATTTCTTTTAATAGAGTTATGTAGTTTTCTTTGTATAGGTCTTTTACATCTTTGGTTAAGTTTATTCCTAGGTACTTGATTTTTTTAGTTGCTATTGAAAATGGTATCTTTTTCTTGAGTGTCTCTTCAGTTTGTTCATTTCTAACATATAGAAACATTACTGACTTATGTGCATTAATCTTGTATCCCACTACTTTGCTAAATTTCTTAGCTCTAGTAGCTTTATCGTCGATTTCTCAGGGTTTTCCAGATATAAGATCATATCATCTGCAAACAATGACAGTTTTTCTTCTTCCTTTCCAATTTGGATGCCTTTTATTTCTTTGTCTTGCTGGATTGCCCTGGGTAGCACTTCTAGAACAATGTTGAATAACAGTGGTGATAGCGGGCATCCTTGTCTTGTTCCTGATCTTAGAGGGAAGGCTTTCAGTCTCACCATTGGGTACAATGCTGGCTGTGGGTTTTTCATATATGCCCTTTATCATATTGAGGAAGTTTCCTTCAATTCCTACCTTTTGAAGTGTTTTTATCAAAAAGGGATGTTGGATTTTGTCAAATGCTTTTTCAGCATCTATTGAGATGATCATTTGATTTTTCCCTTTTGATTTGTTAATGTGTTGTAATACATTGACTGATTTTCTAATGTTGAACCATCCTTGCATGGCTGGAATGAACCCCACTTGGTCATGGTGTATGATTTTTTTAATGTGTCTTTGGATTTGATTTGCAAGTATTTTGTTGAGGATTTTTACGTCTATATTCATTAGGGAGATTAGCAGGTAGTTTTCCTTTTTTGTAGCATCTTTGCCTGATTTTGGTATTAGATTGATGTTAGCTTCATAAAATGAGTTAGGTAGTGTTCCACTTTCTTCAATGTTTTGAATGAGTTTAAGTAAGACTCGTGTCAATTCCTTTTGGAAAGTTTGGTAGAATTCTCCTGTGAAGCCATCTGGCCCTGGGCATTTATTTGTGGGAAGCTTTTTGATGACTGATTGGATCTCTTTGATTGTGATTGGTCGGTTGAGGTCTTCTGTTTCTTCTCTGGTCAGTCTAGGTTGTTCATATGCTTCCAGGAAATTTTCCATTTCCTCTACATTATCCAGTTTTTGCCATACAGTTGTTCATAGTATCCTCTTACAATTTTTTTAATTTCCTTGGTATCTGCAGTAATGTCACCTTTCTCATTCATTATTTTGTTTATATGGGTCTTCTCTCTTTTTGATTTTGTCAGACTAGCTAGGGGCTTGTCAATCTTGTTGATCTTCTCAAAGAACCAACTTCTGGTGTTATTTATCCTCTCTATTGTTTTTTTTTTTTCTCTATGTCATTTATTTCTGCTTTAATCCTTGTTAATTCTTTTCTTCTACTTGGTTTAGGATTGGTTTGCTGTTCATTTTCTAGCTTTTTCAGTTGATCCATTAGTTCTTTGATTTTGGCTCTTTCTTCCTTTTTAATATATGCATTTAGTGCTATAAATTTCCCCCTCAGTGCCGCTTTTGCTGCATCCCATAGGTTTTGGTATGTTGTGTTCTCATTTTCATTCATCTCTATGTATTTAGCAATTTCTCTTGCTATTTCTTCTTTAACCCACTGATTGTTTAGGAGTGTGTTGTTTAACCTCCAGGTATTTGTGAATTTTCTAAGTCTCTTAGGGTTATTGACTTCTAATTGTATTCCATTGTGGTCAGAGAATGTGCTTTGAATAATTTCAATCTTTTTAAATTTATTGAGCCTTGTTTTATGTCCCAGCATATGATCTATTCTGGAGAAAGTCCCATGAGCACTAGAGAAGTATGTGTATCCTGGTGATTTGGGATGTAATGTTCTATATATGTCTGTTAAATCCAATTCATTTATCAGATTGTTTATGTTTTCAATTTCCTTATTGGTCTTCTATCTGGTTGATCTATCTATAGGAGAGAGTGATGTGTTGAAGTCTCCCACAATTATTGTGGAAGCATCAATTGCTTCCTTTAGTTTTGCCAGTGTTTGTCTCATGTATTTTGTGGCACCTTCATTGGGTGCATAGACATTTATGATTGTTATTTCTTCTTGTTGAATTGCCCCTTTTATTAGTATACAGTGGCCTTCTTTGTCTCTCAAAACATCCCTGCATTTAAGGTCTATTTTATCTGAGATTAATATAGCTAAACCTGCTTTCTTTTGGCTGTAGCTTGCATGAAATATTTTTTTCCATCCTTTCACTTTCAATTTCTTTGTGTCCCTGTGTCTAAGATGAGTCTCTTGTATGCAGCATATTCATGGTTCATTTTTTTTTATCCATTCTGCAAATCTATACCTTTTAATTGGTGAGTTTAAACCATTTACATTCCATGTTATAACCGTGAAGGCATTTCTTGAATCAGCCATCTTATCCTTTGGTTTATGTTTGTCATATATATTTTTCCCTCTCTCTATTAATATCCTTTAATGTACCCATACAGAATCTCTTTAATACTGAACCTTTCTCCATGTCTCTCTCTCCTTTCTTTGTTTCTCTGTCTGTAGGGCTTCCTTTAGTATTTCCAGTAGGGCAGGTCTCTTGTTAGCAAATTCTCTCAGCATTTGTTTGTCTATGAAAAATTTAAGCTCTCCCTCAAATTTGAAGGAGAGCTTTGCTGGATAAAGTATTCTTGGTTGGAAATTTTTCTCACTCAGAATTTTAAATATGTCGTGCCACTGCCTTCTCGCCTCCATGATGGCTTCTGAGTAGTCACTACTTAGTCTTATGCTGTTTCCTTTGTATGTGGTGAATTGCTTTTCTCTTGCTGCTTTCAGAACTTGCTCCTTCTCTTCTGTGTTTGACAGTGTGATCAGAATATGTCTCGGAGTGGGTTTATTTGGATTTATTCTATTTGGATTTCACTGGGCATTTATGATTTGTGTATTTATGGTGTTTAGAAGATTTGGGAAGTTTTCCCCAACAATTTCTTTGAATACTCTTCCTAGACCTTTACCCTTTTCTTCCCCTTCTGGGACACCAATGAGTCTTATATTTGGACGTTTTATATCAACTATCATATCCCTGAAGTCCACTTTGATTTTTTTTATTTTTTTCCCCATTCTTTCTTTTGTGCTTTCATTTTCCAGTCTGTCTTCTTCCAGATCACTGATTTTTTGTTCAGCTTCCTCTAGTCTTGTACTATAAGTATCCAGAATCTTTTTAATTTGGTCAACAGTTTCTTTAATTTCCATAAGATCATCTATTTTTTTATTTAGTCTTGCAATATGTTCTTTATGCTCTTCTAGGGTCTTCTTGATGTCCTTTATATACTGTTCCATGCTCTTCTTGATGTCCTTTATATCCCGTGCCATGGTCTCATCGTTCATCTTTAGTTCTTTAAATAGTTGCTCTAAGTACTCTATTTCTTCTGATCTTTTGATTTGGGGGCTTGGGCTTGGGTTATCTATATCATCTGGATTTTTCATATGCTTTAAAATTGTCTGTTGCTTTTGGCCTCTTGGCATTTGCTTAAATTGGTAGGGTTCTTTTAGGATTTGTAGACCAATTAAAATCCTTGTCTCTAATTTGTCAGGTCTGAAGCTTCTCGGAGTACACTTTCTGTGACTAACCAGCAGGTGGCGTCCATGAACCACCTGTTCCCCTCAAGCCAGTTCTCCCCCACTTTGCCTCTGTGGTGAGTGGGGGAGTAAGTCTTGTGGGGTCCAGTTGGTGTACCAATCTTGTGTGTGTATTTGGTGTTGCCCGCCCTGTATAAGGGGCATGTGTCTGGGCGGTCAGGGAGGGGGGCGGCTCTAACAATCAAATCTCCCTGGTGTTCCTGGAGTTTTAAAGCTGCTGCAATAGTCTAATCCTTCAGTTCAGTCCTGCCACAGTTTGTCTCTGCCACTGACCCACGAGTCCTTGGTATTGGCGTGTGGCCTCTGAGACTTGTGAGTGGGTCCCTCTTACAGGCCTTGCACCCCCTGGTCCTCTGTTGAGGGATTACTGTGCTATGTCACAGGTGAGTGCCATCCCCCCAGGTTGGTTCTGGGCTGTCCGTCTGTGTAGGGAGGCTCCCAGTCTGCTGAAATGATGTCTGAATGGGGCTTGTTAATTCCCACTGCTCCACCTTCCCAAGTCTGGGACAACCAGCTGAGGGTGCAGGGAAGGCTAATGTCCATGCCCAATTTTGTGGTGTGTGCATGTTATTGTAAGCACTTCTGTCACATTAGGTTGTCTGGGGCAGCTCTGGGCTATGGGGCCTGTGACGGGCAGGAGTGTTTTCTGTTCACCAGGATGATGGCTGTAAGAGGACACCCCCCTTTTCTTGAGAAGTTGTGGTGTTCAGTGAATTTTCTCAGCCACTGGATTATTGCCTTTTGTCTCAGAGCCCTCAGTTCTGCTCTTGTCTTGACCTGCCCAAATTGCAACTCTTTGAGGCTATCTGTATTGGGCTTCTTAGAGTAATTGTTTTAGAAAATGAAAAAAAGATTAAAAAAAGGAAAAAAAAAAGGGCCCTCCTGGCAGATCTAATGCATTATTGAAATGCTAAGAGACAAAGCAATTAGGGCTATTAAGGAAAGATCCAGGAGGCAGAGAGATCGGTTTTTCTTCGGGTTTTTCAAATGAGCCTGCGGGCCGGAGCTCTGCCTTTCTCCTTTCTATGTTCACCAGAACTCCAAAAAGCACTCGCTTTTATTTTTTAGTTTGTCTTGCTGTTTTTTGCTATGCCTATCTCCTCTCTGCTGGGCTGGCTGCTCTCAGATTCTCTGGTGTCTGGTCTCAGTCTATCTATGGTTGGAGTTTGGATCAGTAAAATGAGTTTCCGATAAGAGCTGCCACTTCAGGTCTCCCTTCTCCTTCCCAGCACTGACAGCCCCTCCTCCCACAGGACTGAGTCTGGCAGGGTGGGGCATGGGTCCCCTGGCCACAAAAACTTACAGATTTTGCTGATCTCAGCAGTTCCATGTTTTCATGAGTGTTGTATGAAGTATGCCCAAAGTCAGATTGCTCTGCAGTGTCCAGTCCATGCAGTTCCTGGCTTTCTACCTACTTCCCTGGAGGAGTAACTTAAACATACACCTCACCAATCCACCATCTTGCCCCGCCTCACACACATCTTTCATTTCTAATTCTGATAATTAGAAATTATCTAATTTGTCTAATTATTAGAAATTATCTAATGCCTCTGGTTTTTTTTTTTTTTTTTCTTGATCAACTAGCAAAAAGTGTGAAAATTTTGTTGATCTATTCAAATAACCAGTTGTTGGTTTCATTGATTTTCTCTATATTTTTCTATTTTCTATTAATTTCCACTCTAATATTAATTATTTCCTTTCTTCTTGTTCTGGGTTTGACTTGCTCTTCTTTTTCCAGTGTCTGATATGGGAGATTATGTTATTTATTTGAGATTTTTCTTATTTGTTAATGAAAGCATTTACAGATGTAAATTTCCCTCACATAAATGACTTTAGCTGCATCAAGAAGCTTTGATATATTGTCTTTCTTTTCATTCATTTTAATGTATTTTCTGATATCCTTTTTCATCCTTTTTTGACCAGTTCAATATTAAAAGTCTGTTGTTTACTTTCTATATATTCCAAATTATTTCATGTTATTGATTTCTAATTTCATTCCATTGTAGCTGGAAAACATACTTTGTGTTGTGTTTATCCCTTAAATTGATTGAGTTTTGGGACTTGGCTTAGGATGTGGTGTATACTGGAGAATGTTTCATAGGCACTTGAGAAACAAGCATGTTTTGTTGGTGTTGAGTGGTATAATTATATCTGTGTGGTATAAAATATCTGTGTGGTATAATTGCTTTAAAGTGTTGTTCAACTCTTATATTAACTTATTGCTCTTTTTTCTAGTTCTTTTCATTTTAAAAAGTTTGTATTTGAAGACTACAACTATTATTTCTAAATTGTCTGCTTCCTCCTTCATTTCTGTCAGTCTTTGTCCATGTATTTTGGTGCTGTTGTTGCATGTACATGTGTTTATAAGTGTTATATCTTCCTGATGGGTTATCCTTTTCTCATTATAAAATGCCCCTCTTTCTCTAACGGCATTTTTTGTTTCAAAGTCTATTTTGTCTGATATTAGTATAGCCACTTCAGCTTTCCTGTGATTGCTGTTTACATGATATATCTCTTTGCATTGATTTACTTTCAATCCTTTTGAATCTTTGAATCCAAAGTGTTCTTACTGTAGACAGCATAGGGTTAGATGATGTTTTCTGTTGATGTTGTTTGTTAAGTTAGGCTGACAATCACTACCTTTTAAAGATTTTCTCCTTCTCTTTTACTGTCAGCATTTTTACTAGGAGGCATCTTTTTGTGGGTTTCCATATTTTTTCTACTTAGAGTTTATGAGCTCCTCAATGTGTAGGTTATTAATTTCCAAGAAATTTGGGAAGTTTTCAGCTTTTATTTTGTCAAATAGCTTTTCCTTATCTTTTCTCTCTTTTCTTCTTCTGGTACTCCAATTACACATGTTAGTTTACTTAATAATGTTCCACATTTTTCTCAGCTCTGTTCATTTCTCTTCAATGTTATTTCTCTCCATTCTTTACCTTGCATAATCTCCATCAATCTATATTCATATTTTCTAATTATTTCTTATGCTAATTCAAATCCATTGTTAATTCCTTCTAGTATTTTTTAAATTTTATTTTGCTTTGCAAATCCAGAATTTTCTTTTTTAAAAAAATCTGTATTTCTTTGTTCATAGTCTCTATTTGGTTGACATTCTCATGATAACTTTCTTTACTCCTTTGATCAGACTTTCATTGGCTACTTTGAAATCTTGTTAACCTGACATCTAATAGCTCCCATAGTTCATTTCTGTCTCCTCATTTTCTCTTTTTCTTCCAGAATATGGGTCATTGTTTTGGTTTGCTAAAGCTGCTGGAAGGCAACATACCAGAATGGGTTGGCTTTTCAATGGAGTTTTATTAGGTTATAAATTTACAGTTCTAAGGCCATGAAAATGTCCAGATTGAGGCATCAAGAGGAAGATACCTTCCGTGAGAAAAGGCTGCTGGCATCCAGGGTTCCTCTGTCATATGGAGGGCATATGGTGATGTTTGTTGGTCCTTTCCTGGGCCTTGGTTTCAAAATAGCTCTCTCAATTTCTGGAAATCCTTCTTGCTTCTCCCAGGTTGTCTTCTTTCTAAGCTATCTCCTCTATGTGAGCTCTCTTGACAGACTCCAGTCACGTCTCCATGGAAACCACCTAATCAAAAGGTCCTACACAAAAATAGGTTTAACTCACAATAGATTAAAAGAATGTGACATTTTTTGAGGGGTGTGTAATGGTTCCAAACCAGCACAGGTCATACGTTCCATTTCTTTTCATGTTGCAGAGGAAGTCAGAGAAACATCTAACAGCCATATCCCCACCCTTGTCTACCACAACCTCCATTTCTATGGTGTGCATATAGTAAAATATGTTTCCCCCTTAACCTGAGGGAGACATTAGGTCTGATAAAAAGGCCTGACCATGTCTTAAACTGGGAAACCAGAAACAAGCAGCCCTAGCTCAATAACTGGGCCCCCTCCCCCTGGGGTGTATAAATACTCCCAGGTTCCCTCCCATCCAGTGTAAAATGGGGCATGTGGACCTGCCATCCACTGATCCTGATGAGCAGTTGGCCTCCCCAGGAGACTGGCCATGAGAGGATCTCTTCCCCTGTTCTTTTGGACTTCTTGGAGCTGTGTAAGTAATAAAGCAGCCATTTGCTAAAAGCTTCTGTTGTTCCTGAGCCTGTGTGCCCATGTGCACTATATAGCAGCTCACTCAGATTTTGGCTCAACAAGAGGCATGCACAGGGAAGTATGGAGTGGGTTGATTTGTAGCCATTCTTTTCATCAATCTTGGGTTCCTTTTGTATAGAAGCATCTTAGACAACAAAGGATTTGTGGGCCTGTGGGCTAAACTAGAGGTTTGTCTCTTCCCTATCAGCCTGGGTAGAGGTACTGACCTGTGGCTGAGGAAACTATGGTGTGCTATCTTCCCTCTTGGGGAAGGGTGGCAATAAATGAGACTTTGGAAATTCCCCCATGAATGCTAGGGAATTGGATAGCTGGTTCCACAGTGAGATCAATGAGGTTGGGACTTCCACTGCCTTGCATATACCTACCTGGCTCATGGTTTCTTATATCATTCTAGAACTAGGCATACCCACACTCAGGTCACCCAGACTGATCTTGAGGTTAATATGGGTCCAGTAATCATCAGGAGACTATTAGAAAAGAAGATAGGGAACTGAAGGTGAAAAACAAAGTAGGAGATTTTATGGAGAAGGAGGTATAGTCTATGAAACAGAGATATGGATAGAAGCCTGGAGAGTATCTCTTCCTGTGGCTTTCTTAACTTTATCAGGAGGATGCTGCTACCTGATCAACCAGGCTGAATGGGGGAGTTTTTGCCACCTTGCATCCAATTCTGTCATCCAACAAACTCTTAGTCAGTTGAAGGTAAGGGAGGAGAAGGTAGGGGATGGGTAGTGAGTAGCTGATGGTGTAGCCACAGGCACACTGGATCCTTTAGGAAATCAGATGAGCATACCCACTTGGGGTGACCTCTGTTTGTTTCTGTAGGGAGATTCAGAGACACTAAAAAATTTCACAATTGTCATATCTCCTCAAAATGTAACTGTAATTTTTTTTAAATAATGCTTTTTAATTCTTTATTGATCATGTACAGGGTTGCAATTAATTTTGGTTTGTTCCCACCTTACTTAATTTGTCATTGATTCTAGTAATCTGTCTTTAGTTACTCATGGCTCCTCTAGGTCCATGTATTCAGTAAAGATATATTTTTCTGCAAACTTCATACCACTCTTTAAGATGTTCAAGAAACATTAATTAAGGAAACTAGTAAAGATTCCAATCCCCCTGAACTGTGTAGATACAAGCAATAAATAAACATAATAAATAAGTAAATAATTTGCTTGTTAGATGGTGAAAATGCTATGGAAAAAGAAAGCAAAAAGATTAGGCTACTTGGACTGCAGCTCGCTACCAGAGGCAGTCTCGCTCAGCTCTTGGAGGGACGGAGGGAGGTAGCTGCGGAGTAGGATGCTCTGCGCGGTGCCCTGAGCCCGGGGGCGCGTGAAGCAGCTTCACGGGCTGGGGCAACCGGACAGCTTTCACCATGCACCAGTCCCTGACTCAGCAGCGGTCCAGCCATATGTCCCTGCCAGATTCCATGGCTGGTGGCTTCTATCGTCTTTATAAGCTTCGGTGTGATTGCTGCTTTTTGTTGTGCTATAGTCCATGGAGTCTTTGCTGCCAGACATATTGTGAACTACCCTCACCTCAGCTGTGGATTCTGCACTCCTCGCATCCGGGGCAACACCTGCTTTTGCTGTGACCTCTACAACTGTGGCAAAACTCAACTCTCCCAGCACTGAACTGTTCTGTTGAAAATGCCCATCCAACTGTTTCTTACTATGCTCGTCCCCAAGTGGCATCCTACAATACCTACTACCATAGTCCTCCTCACCTGCCATACATGATTTTCAGTCCCTACCCAGCATATTTACAGGTAATTTAGCACTGGAGCAAATCTGAAGCCAACATGAAAGAAAAAAGTAAATTCATAGCCAGAAAACGAAATATAAAATAGAAGAACTCCATGATAAATTTCAACAGTCTTGCTATAGATTTCCAGCCCAATAAGTACTGGGAAGGAAGGGTTTTAACCCCAAAGGAGTCTTCCACATGAACTCCAGACTTTGGATATGGACACTTCACCTAGGAAAACTGAAGACCCTGAGACAAAAGCAAGTTAAGAGTTCTCTGGCTGCAGCAAAAGCAGTGCTGAGGGGGAAATTTAAGCACTAAACGCATATATTAAAAAGGAAAAAAGAGCCAAAATCAAAGAACTAATGGATCAACTGAAGAAGCTAGAAAATGAACAGCAAACCAATCCTAAACCAAGTACAAGAAAAGAAATAACAAGGATTAAAGCAGAAATAAATGACATAGAGAACAAAAAAATAATAGAGAGGATAAATATCACCAAAAGTTGGTTCTTTGAGAAGATCAACAAGATTGACAAGCCCCTAGCTAGACTGACAAAATCAAAAAGAGAGAAGACCCATATAAACAAAATAATGAATGAAAAAGGTGACATAACTGCAGATCCTGAAGAAATTAAAAAAATTATAAGAGGATATTATGAACAACTGTATGGCAACAAACTGGATAATGTAGAAGAAATGGACAATTTCCTGGAAACATATGAACAACCTAGACTGACCACAGAAGAAATAGAAGACCTCAACCAACCCATCACAAGCAAAGAGATCCAATACATCATCAAAAATCTTCCCATAAATAAATGCCCAGGGCCAGATGGCTTCACAGGGGAATTCTACCAAATTTTCCAGAAAGAACTGACACCAATCTTACTCAAACTCTTTCAAAACATTGAAGAAAATGGAACACTACCTAACTCATTTTATGAAGCTAACATCAATCTAATACCAAAACCAGGCAAAGATGCTACAAAAAAGGAAAACTACCGGCCAATCTCCCTAATGAATATAGATGCAAAAATCCTCAACAAAATACTTGCAAATCGAATCCAAAGACACATTAAAATAATCATACACCATGACCAAGTGGGGTTCATTCAAGGCATGCAAGGATGGTTCAATAAAAGAAAATCAATCAATGTATTACAACACATTAACAAGTCAAAAGGGAAAAATCAATTGATCATCTCAATAGATGCTGAAAAAGCATTTGACAAAATCCAACATCCCTTTTTGATAAAAACACTTCAAAAGGTAGGAATTGAAGGAAACTTCCTCAACATGATAAAGAGCATAGATGAAAAACCCACAGCCAGCATAGTACGCAATGGTGAGAGACTGAAAGCCTTCCCTCTAAGATCAGGAACAAGACAAGGATGCCCGCTATCACCACTGTTATTCAACATTGTGCTGGAAGTGCTAGCCAGGGCAATCCAGCAAGACAAAGAAATAAAAGGCATCCAAATTGGAAAAGAAGAAGTAAAACTGTCATTGTTTACAGATGATATGATCTTATATCTAGAAAACCCTGAGAAATCGACGATACAGCTACTAGAGCTAATAAACAAATTTAGCAAAGTAGTGGGATACAAGATTAATGCACATAAGTCAGTAATGTTTCTATATGCTAGAAATGAACAAACTGAAGAGACACTCAAGAAAAAGATACCATTTTCAATAGCAACTAAAAAAATCAAGTACCTAGGAATAAACTTAACCAAAGATGTAAAAGACCTATACAAAGAAAACTACATAACTCTACTAAAAGAAATAGAAGGGGACCTTAAAAGATGGAAAAATATTCCATGTTCATGGATAGGAAGGCTAAATGTCATTAAGATGTCAATTCTACCCAAACTCATCTACAGATTCAATGCAATCCCAATCAAAATTCCAACAACCTACTTTGCAGACTTGGAAAAGCTAGTTATCAAATTTATTTGGAAAGGGAAGATGCCTCAAATTGCTAAAGACACTCTAAAAAAGAAAAACGAAGTGGGAGGACTTACACTCCCTGACTTTGAAGCTTATTATAAAGCCACAGTTGCCAAAACAGCATGGTACTGGCACAAAGATAGACATATAGATCAATGGAATCGAATTGAGAATTCAGAGATAGACCCTCAGATCTATGGCCGACTGATCTTTGATAAGGCCCCCAAAGTCACTGAACTGAGTCATAATGGTCTTTTCAACAAATGGGGCTGGGAGAGTTGGATATCCATATCCAAAAGAATGAAAGAGGACCCCTACCTCACACCCTACACAAAAATTAACTCAAAATGGACCAAAGATCTCAATATAAAAGAAAGTACCATAAAACTCGTAGAAGATAATGTAGGAAAACATCTTCAAGACCTTGTATTAGGCGGCCACTTCGTAGACTTTACACCCAAAGCACAAGCAACAAAAGAGAAATTAGATAAATGGGAACTCCTCAAGCTTAGAAGTTTCTGCACCTCAAAGGAATTTCTCAAAAAGGTAAAGAGGCAGCCAATTCAATGGGAAAAAAATTTTGGAAACCATGTATCTGACAAAAGACTGATATCTTGCATATATAAAGAAATCCTACAACTCAATGACAATAGTACAGACAGCCCAATTATAAAATGGGCAGAAGATATGAAAAGATAGTTCTCTGAAGAGGAAACACAAATGGCCAAGAAACACATGAAAAAATGTTCAGCTTCACTAGCTATTAGAGAGATGCAAATTAAGACCACAATGAGATACCATCTAACACCGGTTAGAATGGCTGCCATTAAACAAACAGGAAACTACAAATGCTGGAGGGGATGTGGAGAAATTGGAACTCTTATTCATTGTTGGTGGGACTGTATAATGGTTCAGACACTCTGGAAGTCAGTCTGGCAGTTCCTTAGAAAACTAGATATAGAGTTACCATTCAATCCAGCGATTGCACTTCTCGGTATATACCCGGAAGGTAGGAAAGCAGTGACATGAACAGATATCTGCACACCAATGTTCATAGCAGCATTATTCACAATTGCCAAGAGATGGAAACAACCCAAATTCCTTCAACAGATGAGTGGATAAAGAAAATGTGGTATATACACACGATGGAATACTACGCGGCAGTAAGAAGGAACGATCTCGTGAAACATATGACAACATGGATGAACCTTGAAGACATAATGCTGAGCGAAATAAGCCAGGCACAAAAAGAGAAATATTATATGTTACCACTAATGTGAACTTTGAAAAATGTAAAACAAATGGTTTATAATGTAGAATGTAGGGGAACTAGCGATAGAGAGCAATTAAGGAAGGGGGAACAATAATCCAAGAAGAACAGATAAGCTATTTAACGTTCTGGGGATGCCCAGGAATGACTATGGTCTGTGAATTTCTGATGGATATAGTAGGAACAAGTTCACAGAAATGTTCCTATATTATGTAACTTTCTTGGGGTAAAGTAGGAACATGTTGGAAGTTAAGCAGTTATCTTAGGTTAGTTGTCTTTTTCTTACTCCCTTGTTATGGTCTCTTTGAAATGTTCTTTTATTGTATGTTTGTTTTCTTTTTAACTTTTTTTTCATACAGTTGATTTAAAAAAGAAGGGAAAGTTAAAAAAAAAAAAAGAAAAACAAGGAAAAAAAAAAGATGTAGAGCCCCCTTTAGGAGCCTGTGGAGAATGCAGGGGTATTCGCCTACCCCACCTCCATGGTTGCTAACATGACCACAGACATAGGGGACTGGTGGTTTGATGGGTTGAGCCCTCTACCACAGGTTTTACCTTTGGGAAGACAGTTGCTGCAAAGGAGAAGCTAGGCCTCCCTATGGTTGTGCCTAAGAGCCTCCTCCCAAATGCCTCTTTGTTGCTCAGATGTGGCCCTCTCTCTCTACCTAAGCCAACTTGAAAGGTGAAATCACTGCCCTTCCCCCGACGTGGGATCAGACACCCAGGGGAGTGAATCTCCCTGGCAACGTGGAATATGACTCCCGGGGAGGAATGTAGACCTGGCATCGTGGGACGGAGAACATCTTCTTGACCAAAAGGGGGATGTGAAAGGAAATGAAATAAGCTTCAGTGGCAGAGAGATTCCAAAAGGAGCCGAGAGGTCACTCTGGTGGGCACTCTTACGCACACTTTAGACAACCCTTTTTAGGTTCCAAGGAATTGGGGTAGCTGGTGGTGGATACCTGAAACTATCAAACTACAACCCCGAACCCATGAATCTCGAAGACAGTTGTATAAAAATGTAGCTTATGAGGGGTGACAATGGGTTTGGGAAAGCCATAAGGACCACACTCCACTTTGTCTAGTTTATGGATGGATGAGTAGAAAAATAGAGGAAGGAAACAAACAGACAAAGGTACCCAGTGTTCTTTTTTACTACAATTGCTCTTTTTCACTCTAATTATTATTCTTGTTATTTTTGTGTGTGTGCTAATGAAGGTGTCAGGGATTGATTTAGGTGATGAATGTACAACTATGTAATGGTACTGTAAACAATCGAAAGTATGATTTGTTTTGTATGACTGCGTGGTATGTGAATATATCTCAATAAAATGAAGATAAAAAAAAAAAAGATTAGGCTAAAGATTATCTAGAATCCTGTAGTGGTGATAGGTTGTAGGATGAAATTGGATTGTTAGGACATATTATTGAATCTTATGTCATAAAGATATAAGAATGAGTGAATCTTAATATTATTCATTAAAGTGGTGATTCCTAAGCAAAAGCTTTAAGGAACCCTGTCTATTCAGCAAGTTGTTTTCTGGAATTGATATATCCAGACATTAAAAAAATAATATTGCACTCTAGGACTTATGTAGATAAAACCATCATTTGCAAATAATAGTAGTCTTGATTCTTCCTTTCCATTTCTTTTAGCATTCATTTAGTTTTTCTTTGTCTGTTTCAGTATGGGTAAATCCTCCAGTATAATACTGAAATTAAACAGGGATAATAGGCATCCTTGTCAAGCACCTCATTGTACTGAGTATACTGGTAACATTTTCTATCAAGTATAATGCTTGTCATAGGACCTTAATGTGTTTACTAATATGCTCAAAGATTCAATATAGTGAATAATACATAAAATGCCATGTTATCATATACAGCTTCATTATGCATCACTAGCTATTATAGACATTTTCGTAAATACCCACAATTCCTTTAGCAATCTTACAATTTCAGCAAGACAAGAAAATGATGTTCTTCTAATATCATGTCAAAACTCAATTTCCAATTATTCAAAAACTCAAAATCTTTTAAGGTTTAATTTTTAAGATAATAATCCAAATGATGTCCACATATGATTCTTATGTCTGGTAAGTAAGACGATGCTTTCTAAATTTAGGTGACATCTGTAGGTAAAGAAAGTTACCTGAATAATCATAATTTGATAAAGATATTATTGAACCAGTTGTAATGCATTTTATAAAATAAATGTTCTACAATTGGTATGTTATTACATTTGTATTTTCTTTAATCTTCTTATCTGGCTAATTAAAATTAATAGGATTTCTAATGTTAATTCATCTTTGAGTTACAATTAAATTTGTCATGATATATCTACATTAATGAACACAGTTCATTATAATCTTCATTTATCATATTTTGATTGTGTTTGGTCTCAGTGTTACTTAGAACACTAACTTAAAAGAATTTCAGTTTTTCTTTGCTATGGGAGTGTTTGCATAGTATGGAACTAATTCAACTTCATATTTTTAAATTAATATAAAAGTAAAAAGGAATATATTATCATGTATTTTATTATATTTTTACACATTTAATCCAACTTTACTATTCCCTTTGCAATTATGGAATACTGGTGGATGATTTATGAGAAACCCTAGTGTATATATGATACATATATTGATGCATAAGAAATTACTAGAAAAGGAAGAAAAAAAACATTTATATTTATTATCTCACAGTTTCTGAGGGGAAAAGATCTAAGCAGAACTTAGTTCTCCTCAGCTTCAGGATTTCCCACAAGCTTGCAATCAAGGTGTCAAGAAGAAAAAAAAATGCACCCCTATTGTTGCAGAATCTTGGGTGGAAATAGTGTGTGCATTTCATGGATCACTGGTCTCAAAACATGAGGAGTATAAACTATTCCTGGAGTATGGCTAGGATCTCCATTTGTAACACTGTTCCTTTTTCACAAGTCATGCCTTTCTAAACTGCTCTAACAATTCTTGGTTAAATTCAGAGTCCCTATGAGTAGATTCTGTCCAACTCTCTATCACAAATTTTTTAAAGAGCTTGTTTGTAAAATACGATTTATATAGCTGTTTGGCCTTGGAAATGCTCCAACTTGTCTGAAAGTAAACAGATGCTCATGAGAAGGACAAACTCTTGAAAGCAGCAAGACGAAAGTGATTCACCAAATACATGGGAAACAATAGACTAAGTACTGACAATTCAGAGGGCACAATGGAGGTGAGAAGCCAGTGGCATGACATGTTTAAGATTCTGAAAGAGAAAAATTGCCAGCCAATAATTCTTTATCTAGCAAAGCTATCCTTCAAAATTGAGGAAGAGTTTAAAATTTTCACAGAGAAACAAATGTTGAGAGAATTTGTTAACAAGACACTTGCCCTGCAAGAATTATTAAAGGTAGTTCTGCCAGCTGAGAAATAAAGAAAGGAGAGTGAAGTCTGGAGAATGGCACAGAACTGAAATGTATTAGCAAGGATAACTTAAAGGAATAAAAAGGTGGGGGGGACAGAGCTGACAAATGAAAACCAAATGATAAGATGGTTGATTCAAGAACTGCCTTCACTGTAATAACACTGAATGTGAATGGATTAATCTCCCCAATTAAAAGATACAGATTGGCAGAATGGATTAGAAAGTATGAACCATCAGTATACTGTTCACAAGAGACTCATCTTAGACTCAATTACACAAAGATATTAAAAGTGAAAGCACAGAAGCAAATATTTCATGCAAGCTTCAGCCAAATGAAAGCAAGTGCAGCAATTGTAATATTAGACAAAATAGACATTAAATTCAAAGATGTCAAAAGAGACATATAAGACACTGTTTATTAATAAAAGGGACAATTCACCAGGAAGAAATAGCAATCATAATTATTTCTGTACCCAATCAGAGTGCTCCAAAGTATATGAGAAAAACATGGGCAAAACTGAAGGAAACAATAGAAATTTCTGCAATAATAGTGGGAGAATTCAATACACCACTTACTTATATAGATAGAACAACCAGAGAGAGGATCTATAAGAAAACTGGGACCCTAAACAATGTGATAAATGAATGAGACTTAATAGAAATATACAGAGCACTACATTCCAAATTACCAGGATATACATTTTTCTCTAGTGCTCATGGAACATTCTCCAGGAGAGATCATATGCTGGGGCACAAAACAAGCCTAAATAAATTTTAAAAGATTTAAATTATTCAAATCACATTCTCTGGCCACAATGTAATGCAACTAGAAGTCAGTAACCACCAAAGAACCAGAAGATTCGCAAATGCGTGGAGATTAAACAACACACTCCTACTCAGCGGGTCAAAGAAGAATTTACAAGAGAAAATTCGTAAGTATCTAGATACAAATGAAAATGAGAACACAACATATAAAACCTACGGGATGCAGAGAAGGTAGTGCTGACTGGGAAATTTATAGCTCTAAAGGCATACATAAAAAAGGAAGAAAGAGCTAAAATCAAAGAATTAACTGAATAGCTGAAGAAGCTAAAGAATGATCAACAAGCTAACCTTAAAGCAAATAGAAGAAAAGAAATAACAAGGATTAAAGTAGAAATAAATGAAATGGAGAACAACAACAACAAAAACAAAAGCAAAAAACAATAGAATAAATAAAAACAAAAGTTGGTTCTTTGAGAAGACCAACAAAATTTACAAACACTTAGTTAAACAGACAGAATAAAAACAAGGGAAGACCCAAATAAACAAAATCAGAAATGGGGGGGGGCATTACTGTGGACCCTGAAGAAATTTTTAAAATCCTAAGAAGTTACTATGAACAACTGTATGCCAACAAACTAGACAATTTAGAGGAAATGGTTAATTTTCTGGAAACACATGAACAGCCAAGACTGAGCCAAGAATAGAAGACCTTGACAAAACAATCACAAGTAAAGAGATCCAATCAATCATCAAAAAACTGCCTACAAATAAAAGCCCAGGGCCAGATTACTTCACAGGAGAATTTTACTAAACTTTCCAAAAATACTGACACCATTTCTGCTCAAACTCTTTCAAATAATTGAGGAAAAAGGAGCACAACTTAATCCATTTTAAGACGCTAACATCACTCTAATACCAAAACCAGATAAAGAATCTACAAGAAAGGAAAACTGCAGGCCAATCTCCCTAATGAATATAGATGCAAAATATTAAATATTTGAGATTAGAATCCAAAGACACATTAAAAGAATTATACACTGCAACCAAGTGGATTCATTCCAGGCATGCAAGAGTGGTTCAAGAAGAAAATCAAACAAAGTAATACAACACATCAACAAATCAAAAGGGAAAAATCAAATGATCATGTCAATAGATTCTGAAAAAAGGATTTGACAAAATTCAGCATCCATTTTTGATAATATCACTTCTAAAGGTAGGAACTGAAGTAAACTTCCTCAATATGATAAAGGGCATATGTTAAAAGCCCACAATTAGCATAGTTCCCAATGGTGAGCAACTGAAAGCCTTCCTCCTAAGATCAGAAATGAGAAAAGGATGCCCACTATCACCACTATTATTCAACATTGTGCTAGAAATTCTAGCCAGAGCAATCTGGCAAGACAAAGAAATAAAAAGCAACCAAACTGGAAAGGAAGAAATAAAACTATCATTTGCAGATGATATGATCATATATTTGAAAAATCCTGAGAAACTGATAACAAGCTACCTGAGTTAATAAATTCAGCAAAGTGGCAGCATACAGGATTAATATGCAAAAGGCAGTAATGTTTCTATACACTAGAAATGACCCAACTGCAGTGCAGGGACACTCAAGACAAAATTTGATTCACAATAGGCAACTAAAAAAAATCAAGTACCTAGGAATAAACGTAACCAATGATGTAAAAGACCTCTACACAGAAAATTACATATATTTACTGAAAGAAATCAAAGAGGACCTAAAGAGGTGGACAGATATCCAGTCTCCATGGATAAGAAGGCTAAATTTCTTTAAGATGACAATTCTACCTAAAGTGATTGTGCCGGTTTGAGTGTATTGTGTCCCCCAAATGCCATTATCTTTGTAGTCTTGTGTGGGGCAGAAGTTTCGGTGTTGGTTAGATTTGCTTGGAGTGTGCCCCACCCAGCTGTGGGAGATAATTTTGATGAGATGTTCCCATGGAGGCATGGCCCCACCCATTCGGGGTGGGCCTTGATTGGTGGAGCTATATAAATGAGCTGACTCAAAGAGAGAAAAGAGAGTGCAGCTGGGAGTGATGTTTTGAAGAGGAGCAAGCTTGCTAGAGAGGAACATCCTGGGAGAAAGCCGTTTTGAGGCCGGAGCTTTGGAGCAGATGCCAGCTGCCTTCCTAGCTAACAGAGGTTTTCCGGAGGCCATTGGCCATCCTCTGGTGAGGGTACCCGATTGCTGATGTGTTACCTTGGACACTTTGTGGCCTTAAGACTGTAATTGTGTAGTGAAATAAACCCCTGTTTTATAAAAGCCTATCCATCTCTGGTGTTTTGCATTCTGCAGCATTAGCAAACTAGGACAGTGATCTACAGATTCAATTCAATTCCAATTAAAATTCCAACAACCTAATTTGCAGATTTGGAAAAGCTAGTCATCAAATTTATTTGGAAAGGGAAGGGGACCTTGAATTGCTAAATACATTCTAGAAATGAAGAACAAATTGGGAAGACTAACACTTCCTGACTTTCAAGCCTACTATAAAGCATCAGTAGTCAAAATCACATGGTGCTGGCACAAAGACAGGCATATTGATCAATGGAATTGAACTGAGAGTTCAGAAATAGACCCCAGATCTATGGTCAACTGAATTTTTATAAGGCCCCCAAATCCACTGACCTGGGATAGAACAGTCTCTTAGACAAATGGGACTGGAGAACTGCATATCCATATTCCAAAGAATGAAAGAGGACCCCTAACCCACACTTACACAAAAGTTAACTCAAAATGTATCAAAAACCTCAATATAAGAGACAGCACCATAAAACTAGAAGATAATATAGGAAAACATCTTCAATACTTAGCATTAAGAGGTAGCTTCTTAGACCTTATACACAAAGCACAAGTAATGAAAGAAATAGATAAATAGGAACTCCTTAAAATCAAAAGCTTCTGTGACTTGAAGGAATTTGTCAAAAAGGTGAAGAGGCAGCCAACACAATGAGAGAAAATATTTGGAAATCATATATCTGATACAAGACTGACATCCTGCATATATAAAGATCCTATAACTTAATGACAATAGTACAAACAGCCCATTTATAAAATGGGCAAAAGATATTAAAAGATGTTTTTCTGAACAGGAAATACAAATGGTTAAAAAGCACATGAAAAGAATGTTCATCTTCACTAGCTGTAAGGGAAATGAAAATCAAAACTTCAATGAGATATCGTCTCACACCAATAAAAATAACTTCCATTAAACAAACAGGAAACTACAAATGCTGGAGAGGATGTGCAGAAATTGGAACTCTTATTCCTTGCTGGTGGGAATGTATAATGATAGAGCCACTGTGGAAGACAGTTTGGCAGTTCCTCAGAAAACTAGATTTTGAATTACCATACAATCCAGGAATTTCACTTCTTGGTTCATACCCAGAAGATCTGAAAGCAGTGACACAGAGAGTCATTTTCACACCAATGTTCATAGTGGCATTGTTCACAATTGCCAAGATTTAGAAACAGTCCAAGAGTCCTTCGACAGATTTATGGATAAATAAAATGTTGTATATACATATGATGGAATACTATGCATGCAGCAGTAAGAAGGAATGAGGTCCTGAAACATATGACAACATGGCTGAACCCTGAAGACATAATGCCATTTTTCTGTTAATTTTCCTCTTAATTTTCACACTTTTCTGATTAATACTACCATGACTTACCTGTTTGGGCTATTGATTAAAGCTATGCAGGAATGAATATATGAAGAGTGTGAAGGAATGTGTGCAGAGATATTGAGAGAGTTCATATGAACATCACAAAGAATTAACACTTCTATAGCCAGTCTCAAGGACCAGAGAAAAGTGGCAAAAGAAGCTCTAGCAGCATATGATCCAATATCACAGAATTGGGCCTATTATGTGATACTTCTATTTAAAAATGTTTATAGATATTCAATGAACTATATTCATTTGCCAACATCAAATAAGGTTGATGAAAATTTTAATCATTTATAGCCTTTTAAGAAAAATAAACAATGTTTAACAAGGTGCACATGATTCCTAAAGCCTAAAGCCATCCCAAGGTCATGTTCAGGTAGAGTAAGTGAAGAATAACTCTGAGCCTTTAAACTGATTATTTTTGAGTGTGGATCCATGTTTTTTCCCTGGCTGAACATGCCTAATGTTACCAAGCTTTACATTTTCTTACACCCTTTCACCAAAACAGATTCTTACTTGCCTTCTAATCTAAGGATTCCTGAGACAGATTGTAAGCCATTCAAAATAAAAATTTACAATAATACTTAACATTGGTTAAGTAGGATGGCCAGAAAGAATCTTCAGGGCTTTCATTCTCAAGACATTCTTATATCTTGACCATCCAAATCTCTACCATTAAGTAAATATTAACAATGACTTTCTACATAAACTTCATAGTGGAAATTTCTTTGATGTCCAAGCTAAGGAAGAAAATCTCTTCTGAAGGCCACCTTAGGCTGAAAGGATTGAAGGATGTCTCTGACAGACTGAGAGAAGAGCCTTTGGCTCCACTTCATTTCTGGTGTGTATTTTTTCCATTATTTTAATGCTTTATGTGGTACTGAGTGAGAATCTAGATTAAACAGTTATGCAATGACTGCTGATGCCTATGCAGAAGCTTGTAGAGAGCAACGTAATGATCATAAGACATGACAATTAGAAGAAAAAATTCAGGCACGCTCATGAAGATAAAGAACACTAACTGAACTAAACAATTATTGTAGGAAATGGTCTTGACTTTAACAATTATTCCTCCCAGAAATTTGGGGATGGAAACAGTGGTGGATGTAATTTCCAGGAAGGAGAAATTTTGGAGGAAGTAATACATAGGAGTCTTTAGCTAAGAGTCAAGGTAAGGATTTTCATCAGGTTTCCAGAGACACTTAACACATAAGTTACAAATAAAAAGATAAAAATCACAACCTGAAGTTTTGGGTTGGCTGATATGCCCAAAAGTGTGAACTTTGTAATCACTGTTTTGTTTTTCATGCTGAGTTTTTCATCTTTCAGCAACACCATTGGGTGAAAAACAAACAAACAAAAAAGAATAAGTAAATGGTAAAGGAATTAGAAATATGAATATTGGTATTAACAACTCCAATTAAATGAAGCAATTGGCCTGTTTTCCCATTAAGCATTTTCTAATATCCGCTCACTCCTATTAAAGCAGAAAGTTTTCATACATCTTCTATTGAAAGGGAAACATGTATTCACAGATCTAATTTAAAAGTTGTCATATCAACAACTGTACATTTAACTCTACAAATCACCAAATTTAGTATATTTGTGATACATCTTTGAATAATTACACACCAATACATATGAATTATGTCCATAGTTAACATATTGGGAAATTGTTTTCCACTCTCCAAGATTGTGTGATTTTACAACTGAAATATCTAATTTAGACTTTTAATTCTGTTACTGTCAGAAAACATGTCCCAAATAGCCGGATCCACCTGATCCACATCAAACAGAGAAATAAGTCTTTGCTTTAGTGGGAAGCTGAGTTTATTGAACACACATCAAAAAGGAATTAGAGGGAAAATAAAAACTTTCTAAGACCAGTTCAAATTGAGAAAAGTGGTTTGGGCTTTTATAACTCCAAGCAGAAAAAAGTACTGACCAAGATCCAGAAGAAAGCAGAAGGGAGAACAAATAGAAGATAAAAAGCTGTTTGGTTAGAGTCTGCTGTTATCTTGGAGTCCTTCTTTCATTCAGGCTTGTTTTTCAATGAGAAGAAGACACTGAATATCAGACCGTATATTGATATCCCTTGCATCCTCCTGCAGGCAATGCTGGGAGGGTTCCTGGGGAAAGAGAGTTTTTGTTGTTGTTGTTGAGATTAGATCAAAAGCAAGCTATTTCAACAAGGACTTTTTAGGCTTAGAATAATTCAAGGCTGCTTAAATGAAGTGATCATAATAAATGGTTTTAGCTACTGAAGACTATACTAAACATTTTCCAGCTAAAGAGTTATATTGAGTATTTTTTTTTCTACTTATCCAGCTATCAATTCTGGTGCCATTTACAAACTTAATTCTCATATAAGTTGATTAAGCTTTTTAATTTGGATTTGGGTGGAGGTCAGGTACCACACAAATGGGGAGCCAGAAGCAATAAACAAGACTCAAACAAGATAGTTTATTACTTACACATCCTGGAGGGGGAAGGGGTGCCACGAGGAGACATGGGAAGCAGGTAGGGAGCATATAAGCAGGCGGAGAAGGACCCATGGGCTTGTGCATTTTAGGTTTCATGGGTGGCTGTTAGTATATTCCCCATGGGAGCCAAGGATTGGTTAATTCAAAGCAGCAAAATAGGGAAGGTATTGGTGGTATGACGGTGGTGGGGTTGGGTGGTTTATCATTTGGGACCAGCTGTGGGTCCTGTGTGAGATGTGTGGTAGTGTGGGTCATGTGGTTGTTCATGGTTCCATGGAGGTGACTGAATATACTGAGGCTTGGGCATAGAATGGGTTGATGGCTGGAGAAGAGGCCTAGAGGCCCTGGCAAAATAGATGCGGAAGCAGCACAAATATGGAAGCTCAGCACATAGGGCTGTGGTGGAAATCAATGAGCTAATCACAATCTCTGAACTTTATAGTAGCTATCAGTATGATTATTTTTTCTAAATATATTTCCTTTTAATTATAACCAACAGAAATCATGGAAATATAGGACTAGAATGAACTTGGTTCTAAAAAGAGTAAAATTCTTTATTTGTGGGAAAGGAAATAGAAAGGAGAGATGAATTGATATTCACATAAAAAGAACCACATTATTAGTATATTTGTACGACATACTAATTCATCGTCATCAATTTTTATCCTTTTTGGCATCAACAATTAATACATTGACCATTTTTTACTATACTCACTTTCTTTTTACTCCTTAATTTGCCTGAGGACAAGAAGGGATTCATGAGGGAGTTTTTTGTTTCTTTTTTTTTTTTTTAATTTATTATTAATTTATTTTTAAGAAATTCACTTCTATGACTGTCATGAGCCCCGGCTGGGTTAACAGTGATGTGCTCTGGAGGTAACTACATCCCACTCTGGACTTTCTGGTTATCAGCACTCTCTTCTCTCTACACCTCAGCTGAACACCCAGACTCCTAAGACCTCAATCCTTACCCTTCTATTCCTGGCAAATGCCAAAGCCAACTATGTAGGAGGCTTTTTCAGAGGAAAAGATGACTTTGTCTTCTCAGAAGACAAATCCTCCACATGAGGGAGTTTTTGATGTGAAAATATAATTTAGTCTCCTGTCTAGAAGATTAAATGATTAGAAGAAATAAAAATTTCTCTAGGATTTACTTTACAGAACTATACATTACTAAATGCAGACTCTGTAATTTTATGTTTTATTCTTTATCCTTACCAACCAGAATTCTGTTTGTGATATAAGCTCTTGAAAATACTTGTTTGTTTTACCCTCTTTCTATAGAATGAACTGAGTTGGCTGACACCGAGGAAGGGAAATGTAGAAAGATTTCCCCCATTGTCTAGACTCAGTGAGTCTTACTGATAGGCAATAAGTATTAAAGCTGGCATTATGCTCTTTTGTCTTTCTTATTTCTTTTTTTCCTCTGGTGATTGCCAATCTCTTCCTTTAGGATTTTACCATTTTTTTCACTAACATGTCAGAAAAATCTGGCAGATCAAAAGGCAGAAAATGTGTTTTTGTATTTTTAACAAAGGCTGAAACATATTACAATACAAATTAATAAAAATAAATATTTTAAAGTAATAATTTTGGACTCCTTGTCATTTATTCCAACAAGATAAACTAATGTATTGGAGGAATACAAACATGTTTATTGTCAGATAAGGAACATACTCACATTCTGATATGTCTGCTGATTCCAGTGAGAAATATAATCCTTGATTTTTCTTAGTTTACTTTAAAAATGAGATGTAATGCAATTCATTCATACTATAATTCACAACACTCTTTTTGTCATTAATACACCTCTGCCTCTATCATATAAAAGCCTGTCACGTAGAAAAGACACAGGCTAAATTGTATGTAAGTTTCCTAACAGCCTCCTTTAGAAATGGAATGATATTTCTCTTTTCTTTGCATGTAAAGACAAACATTGTTCTGGACCTGGACACCAGTAATGAGTTACTTATTGTAATCCTGAGATTTCTCTACATAAATTTCCAGGGAATACTACTTTAAGAGACAAGAAGATAAAACATTTCAATGCTCTCTTTAATAAAATGTGGATTCAATACTACACAAAGATGAAACAATGTTGCCTCCTCTGGTCATTGAACAAATTCTCCTGAGATCGGAGTCAAGAAAAAAAAGGTGCAAAGAAAGATACATTCAGAATATGTAAGTAATGCCACATGACCTATACCTTTCCAGAAAGCTAAGCAATATAATAAAAGTAGAAGTGTACATAACTTATACCATCAATTGGTTTCCTTTCATCTGTGATTCATTTTCCTAGTATGCACATGGTTTCTGGTTTATACTTAGGAGATAATTTATTCTTAATTCCTGCAAGGATGATTAAATCCAGTGCTAAACTATACCACAGTGGACCCTTCTTTGAGAGCACTACCTATGTTTTTCTATCTGTACCTCTCTACCAGCACAAAACACAATGAATGGACAAAAGAAAGCATTTTAATATCTTTAAAAATCAGAAAAGTACTTGAAACTCTCATTTCTAATTTTTTTTTCAATTTTAAATGTAATGCATGCTTAATCTTTCAAGAATCAAGTGTCATAGTGGCATAGACTGACATATGGAATGGCCCTTACATTTTCAACCTACCCTCCAATTTCACTGGAAACTTCAAGTCAACCAGTACTGAGCATTTATTGTATGTTCTACCAGATGTTTTTCTGTATATTCATGGCCTTGGAGATAACTTTTTCTTTAACTCTAATGAGATTATAATACACAAAAAATTCTGCAGTTTTCCTTTTATCAGTTAACAATATGTAATGGATATCATTCCTGGCAAGCTATCTAGATAGAATTCTTTCTTTTGTAACAATTGCATAGAATATCAGAGGAGACTTGTATATAATTTAGCAATTACTGTGTTGATTATGATTTAGGAAATTAGGTTGTTACCAATTTCACATTATTAGTTGCAATGCCACAATGAATCCTCATGCATTCATTTGCACATGTCCAAGTACTGGAATAACAGATGTGAGTTTTAACTTTTGAAAGATGCCTCAAAATATCCCTCCTACAGACAAGAATAAGTCCTTTTTATCACATCTTACTCAACACTGGATAATATCAGTCATTTAAAAAGTGTACATAGAGACAAACAATTATACAATTTATTTAATGACAAATACGCAATGGCTTAGTGATCACAGTGTCTGGTTTTGAAGTTAAAGAGATTCAATGTCTTTGTAAACATGCAAAATTTATTTAGCCTTTCTTAACAACAGTTTCCCCACTTATAACATAAGAAGGCTAATTGCCTAACCCATAGGCTGTTTTAAAGATTAAATGAGATACTATAGAAAAGTGCTTAGCCCCTTAGTTAGGCTATAGTAAGTGCTTAATGCGTCACAGTTAATTCTGTTTAAATTTTTGTTTTATCCAAAATAACCTTTGTTCATCTTCCATAAATATCTGCTTGTATTTAATGCCTCTATGGTTTTGCTTTTTAAATTTAAATATGTCTTCACCCCATACTGAATTGATTATTGCTCATATGAGATGTGGAATGAATTTTGGTGCCATCTCAATGAATTACCAATTGCCCTAATACCATTAGTACAGAAATCATATGAGTTTAGGCAGTAAGTTACCAAGAGCACTAATAACATGTTATCCTCTGTTAGTAATATTTTGAAACCAGAGTTCTCTCTGATAAGGACCAGTTGCAATCTTTCAGATGAAGACACAGCTGAATCTATCAAAGTACAGCCTTGGTCTAAGAAATTGTCTAATATCCCAGGGATTATCTTTATCTCAATATGGAGACAAAACAAAATCATCCTTAGAACCACCTCTATTGATCTCTGAACTGTGTAACTCATACTGTAACCAGAATGATACATAACATTTAAATGTAAACATTATCCTCTCACTTTTCAAAAAGAAAATGCATGGTTTATCAGTTCCCTCAATATAAAGTATCCAATCTTAATAGGCAAAGGCTCTGTTGAGATTTGATCATCCCTCACCTTTTCAGACTCATTTCATAATATTTTCCCTTCACATTTTCCATTCTAATTCCTGTGCTTTTTGTTTATTTGCTTTCTGCTTGTTTGTTTGTGGGTTTGTTTAACAATCTGACACTTTCCCTTCTCCCTCAGGACTTCACATATGTTTTCTGCCAGCTAAAGTTACTTTTGTAAGCACCTCTATTCTCTTTTGCTCACTTTTCACTTATTATAATTGTATTCACTCTATGGAATTCTTCTCTGATACCTTGATTCTTTCAAAATCACATTTCCATAATGTGCTGTGCAGCTTCTTTGTAGTACTAATTATATTTTGAGAACTAACCAGGAATCACCCTTCCTCGAATGACAGTTACAAAAGGATATGTGATAAATGTGGTTATTAAAATTTAAATATAAATTAATTAAAATTAAATGAGAGAAAAATAAGTTATTCAATCACACTAGCCATAACATAGCTATTGACAACTGTTTCAGCACAGATTATAGAATATTTCCATTGTCACAGAAAATAGTATTGGGCAGTACAGAGAGGCAGATATTTCTCCTTTTCAATGCTTTTAGGAAACTAGCCAAGCATTTTGCATCTCTTCCAGAATTCTTTGCTTTGATCTCATCAATTTTTAAGCATTGCTGGTAATGATACACTTTTTCACACACACACACAAATATACATAGATACACACACAGACAGCAGACACACTTACATATACACACACATCCGTACTTTCCTTTAAGATTTCATGCAAAAATTGTGTCATCTTTGAAATATTCTCTCTTCAGCACCATGATCAGGTACTCTCTCTTCCCAGCTCTCCCAAAACTTTGTACTTGTATCATACTCCTTTGCAATTATTTGTACATACAATTATTTGCAGTGTCTGCTACCATTTAAGAAACTACCTTAACTTGTGGCAATGGAACTTGGCTAATTCATATTTGTTTCTCTAGTGTCTGGTAGAGTTGATATAATTTGCTCTCATAAGTATTTCTTGACATAATTAACCTGTAGTACTACTGATTGTGCCTGCATTAGTGAATATTTTAATGATGAAGCTGATTACCCAAAATCTTACTATAAGGTCATATGCATATATGACATCTTAACTGGTATTCCACAGACATTGGCCTAAAAAGAAACTTATGAACTACTACTACTTTTTATGAAGTGTTAACATTAAAGATGCAGGAGGGAGGGAAATTGGGATTGAAGCAATGGATTATATATATTTAATTGTGTATTTGTTTGGGAGTGCATAGATAGACACAAATTTTAATTGTTTTAATTGTTCCCCAATATAAAAATTTAATGCTGTAAATTTCTTTTTAAGCACTGTTTTAGCTTTAGCCAGCACATTTGATATGTCTTATTTTAATTTTTATTTAGTTCAAAATATTTAACAATTTTCCTTGAGACTTCTTCTTTGACACATGGCTAGTTGTAATCTCTAAAAGGATATTATTTAGAATTATACTGTTTCATTCCCAAATATTTGTGGATTTTCTAAATATATTTCTGTTATTTAAATCTAGTTTAATTCCATTATGGTCTCAGAATACATATTATATGATTTATATTTTTAAAGTTTGTTAATTATTTTTTTATGGAGGAGAATTTGGTCTAACTTGATGAATATTTCATATGCCCTTGAGAAGTATTAATTGAATGACTAAAGTGAGCTAGACATAAAGATAGAAAAATAAAAAAAAAGCACGGTTTGCCATCAAAAACCTCTGCCTGGAAGAACCTTTAATGATTCTATAAATATGTTCAATAATCCATATAAAGAGAGAACAGAGTAGGTTGTTATGACTAATTTATAAATATGGAAACTGAATATGAATAGTAAGTGATTTTTCATCATCCCTACCACCAGACAGAATCAGGACTTCAACTTTATTGATTTACTATTCAGGTTTCTTGTTATAATCAAACACATTGGGAGAACTATAGCATATACACAATTCTTTATATAGTTCAAAACAACAGAGTTATATTCATAATGGAATATGGAATTATGTAACTATCCTAATGTTCACAACTCATAATAATCCAAAAAGACACCTCACCCATTCCTTTTGTGATTTCAATTTCACTCTCAATGTTTCAACTTTGGCTCTTACTTTATTTATTATCAAAGACTCATAAGACCTCAGAAGAATTAGCCTCTCTTAATTTAGGCTTTTTCTGTTTTAATTGATTTATTAACTTGGCATTAAATTTTAATTAATTATAAATTATAACTAATAGATATATTCTGCTAGGTGCTGGAATATGTGTTGGGTAAATGGAAGAAATTACAATCCTTGACTTCAATGACCTCATAGATTTCTTAGTTTTATAGAAATGCAATAAATAAATAATTAGAATTCAACTTTTATGTACAAAAGAGTGTTCTTTTTGTGACTGAATAATATTCTGTTGAATAGATATACCATATTTTATCCATTCATCAGTTGATGAACATTGGCTTTATCTCCACTTTTTTGGCTGTTTTGAATAATGCTTCTATGAATATTTTATACAAGTTTTTGCATGAACATGTTTTAATTCTCTTTGGCACATTCATAGAACTGGCATTTCTGGGTCAGAGGATAACTCAATGTTCACCTTTTTTGAGGAACAGCCAAACTATGTTCCACAGTGATTGCATCATATTACATTCCCAGTAGCAATGAATGATGGTTCCAGTTTCTTTACTGCCTTTCCGACACTTGTTATTTTCCTTTTTAAAAGAGTTAAAACTGTCTTAGTAGTATGAAATGGTATCTCATAGTAGTTTTGGTTTGCAGTTCCCTAATGACATATGACATCGAACATTTTCTCTTCTGCTTATTTTCTATCTGTATATCTTCTTTGATGAGGTGTCTGTTCAGATCTTTTTACCAATTTATTGAGTTTCTTGTTTTTTATTGTTGTTGAGCTGAAAGAATTCTTTATAAATTTAACTAAGTAAATGTGCAACTTGAATACTGAAAATTATGAAATATTATTGAAAGAAATTCAAGAAGATCTAAATAAATAATTATGTCCTTTGTTAATGAATGGAAATATTTATTAATATTAAGCTGGCAATATTCCCCCAATTGATCTACAGATTCAATACAATCCCTATCAAAATTCCAACTGCTTTTTTTTTTTTTTTTTTTTGCAGAAAAGGACAAGCTAATCTTAAACTTCATACAGAATTTCAAGGGACACTGAATACCCAAAATAAAGAAAAAGAAGGACAAATTTGGGGGACTCACATTCTCCAATTTCAAAACTTACTACAAAATGACAGTAATCCATAAAATGTGTTAATGGCATAAGAAAAGACTTATAGATAAATGGAATAGAATTGAGAGTTCAGAAATAAATCCATACATTTATGGTCAATTTACTTTCAACAAGTTTGGCCAGACTATGCAATGGGAAAGAATAGTCTTTTCAACAAATTGTTCTGGGAAAACGGGATATCCACATATAAAATTACAAATTTGGACCCCTACCTAACATTCTGTACAATAATTAAAACAAATCAAAGTCTTAAATGAAAGACCTTAAACAAAACTCATAGAAGGAAAAATAGTTGTAAATCTGCATTACCTTGGATTAGGCAATAGTTTCTTAAATATGATACCAAAAGCACAACAACAAAAGAAAAGATAGATAAACTGGACTTTAAAAAATTAACTTTAGATAGCATCAAAAGACACTACCAGAAAAGTGAAAAGACAACCCATGGCAATGGAGAAAATGATTGCAAATCGTGTATGTTATAAGGGTTGTTATTAAAAGAGCTTATTGGAGAAGCAAACTCTGTGTGGATGGAGGCTTTCAGGGCCTTGAATAAATAACAAGGTCTCAAACATTTCTCCTTGCTAAAGAGAAGCAGATGGCTAAAAAGTGTGGGCTTGAACATTGTAAAGTATATCAGGGCACAAATCTGTTAGGGATGTCTTTCTTGGTAGGTGATTTTTTTTTTTTTTTTTGGAACTAATAAAACTGATTTTATAAAAGAGGACTGTGGGACAATGGTGGTGTAGGAAGCTCCAGGAATTAGTCCCTCCACCACAACAACTATTGAAATGACAGGAACTGTCAGAGTCAACTACTTTGAAACTCTGGAGTCTAGTGGAAAACTGTGCAGCATCCAAAAGTGGGAAGAGGAGGCAGGGAAATTGTGGTAAATACAAGTGAGTTTCTCTCTCCCTGTAGCAGGTACCATCCTCCTTTCCCAAACATTGTGGCAGACAGCAATGAGGACTGGAGCTCAGGCTTCTGGTGCAGCTGGCTGGTGCCAGGGTGAGACATAAAAACCTTGTCCTCCCAAATTTGGGGTGTGGAAAAGTCATGTATTATCACAGACATATTTAGAACACTTCACTCAATAGCAGCATAATGTAATTTTTCTTTAGGGCACATCAATCATTCTACAAGGCAGACCATTTCTTAGGTGACAAAACAAGTCTCAATAAATTCAAAGAAATCATACAATATATCTTCTCTGACCACAATGGAAAGGATAAAGAAACCAATAACAGAAGGAGAAATGAAAAATTTCAAAATATGTGGAAATTAAGCAAAGCACTCTTACATAGCTAATGGATCAAAGAAGATATCACAAAGGAAATTAGGGAATACCTTGAGGTGAATTAAAAATGAAAACACAACATACCACAACTTATGGTATTTGGCAAAAGCAATGCTTGGAGGAAAATATATGGCTCTAAATGCTTAAATCAAAAAAGAAGAAAGATGTCAAATCAGAGAAAAAAAGAGAGGACATTGTGGTGAATTGAAACTGTTACATACCCCAGAAAAAGCCAAAGTATTTTAATCCATCCCTGTGGGTGAAGCCCTATTGTGGGTGGGACTTTTGGTTGGGTTGTTTCAATTGAAGTGTTGCCCCAAGGTGGATATTAATCCTTCTACTGGAGTCCTTTATAAGAAATGAAATAGAGAGAAGCTCACAGAGAAGCTCCAGAGAAGCTGAGAGAAAACAAAACACCCACAAAATCTGAGAGAGGAAGCCACTGAAGCCAGAAGCTGGAAGCAATGAGACCCTGGAGAGAAGGACCAACAGACATCACCATGTGCCTGACCATGTGACAGAAAGAAAGTGGTGTAATATATTTAAGATACTGAAAGAGAAAACCTGCCAACCAAGAATCCCATATCGGGAAAACTGTCATTCAAATATGGGGGGATGTTTCAAATATTCTCTGACAAACAGGCAATGTGAGAGTTTCTGAACAAGATACCTGATCTACAGGAAATACTGAAGGGAGCACCACAGACTGATAGGAAAAGACAGGAGTGAGAGGTTTGAAACACAATTTTGGATGGTGGTAGAACAACAGTGTAAGTACACTGAACAAAGGTGACTGTGAATGTGGTTGAAAGAGGAAGGTTAGGAGCATGTGGGACACCAGAAGGAAAGAGGAAAGATAAAGACTGGGACTGTAGAAGTCAGTGAAACCTAGAGTGTTCAACAATTGTGATAAAAGGTACAAATATGTTTTTACATGAGGAAGACGAATGTCAGTATTGCCAGGTGTTAAAAATAGGGTGGTATTGGGGGAAAAATAAAATTAATGCAAACTAGACACTATAGTTAACAGAAACTTTGTATTATGCTTCCTTTAATGTAAGTTCTATCTATCCTTTTGTTACTTTTTAGCTGTCATGTTTTGTTTTCTTTCCCTTTCTTCTTCTTTTGTCTCTCTACCTTCCTTGACTCTTCCTCTTTCTTTATGTAAGAAATAGAGATGTCCTTATAAAGATAGTGGTGATGGTGGTGAATACATAAATATATAACTATACAGGAAGCCATCTATTTTTTACTTAGGATGAAACGTATGGTGGGTGGACAAAACCATCTTAAAAAAAATGGGTTGATGAAGAAATCTTGAGGGCACTATATTGAGTGAAATAAGGCACATAAGGACAAATACTGCATGGTCTCAATGATATGAACTAAATATAATATGTAAACACATAGACACGAAATATAAGTTAATAGGATATACAACAAGGCTAAAGAATGGGAAGCAGTTTATTATGAGCAGAATGTTGAACTAGGTTGAAACTAAGTGTTTGGATGTGGACAGAGGGGATAGTAGCATGTTATTGTGAAAATAAATAACAGTGCTGAATGGTGTGTCAATGTGGTACAAAGAAGCAGCTTGGAGTCATGTATGTCACCAGAAGGAAAGCTGGAGGTTAAAAGATGGGAATGTATAAAAAAGTAAATCTTGTGTTGGACAATGTTCATGACTCACAAATATTAGAAATCTCTTTCATGAACTAGAACAAATGTATGACACAACAACTAGAAGCTAGTAATAGAGGGGTATATAGGGAAAATATACCTATTGCAAACTATGTACTACAGTTAACATATTTTAATATTCTTTCACCAACAGTAACAAATGTACTATACCAATACTATGAGTCAATAATGGAAGTGGGGTGGTTAGGGGTAGGGGAGGAATTGAGTTTTCTTTTTTGTCTTTCTTTTCTGGAATAATTAAAATGTTTTAAAAACTGGAAAAAAAATTAATTGTGGTGATGGATGCACAGCTGTATGATGTGCATGGACAACTGATTGAGCACTTTGTATCTTTGGATAATCGTATGGTATGTGAACAAACTCATTAAAATTAAATTTAAAAAATCACAATCAGATACCATTTCACAAACACTAGAATGGCTGCTATTTTTAAAAATATGGTAAAATTCTAAGTGTTGTAGAATATATGAATAAATAAGAACACTCATTCATGGTAGGGGGAATATAAAATTGTGCAGCTGCTCTTGAAGACAGTTTGTCAGTTCCTCAGAAAAGTTAAGTATAGAAGTACCACATGACCTGGCAATCCTGCTTCTAGGTATATATACAAATAATTGAAAGAAGGGACTCAAACAGATATTTGCACTCTGATGTTCAATGTGGCAGTTTTGACAGTTGCCACAAGATAGAACAACTCAAACATCCATCAACCAATGAATGGATATATAGAATGGGGTAAATACATGCAATGAATTTCTGATACATGGTACAACATGAATGAATCTTGGACACATCATGTTGAGTGAAATAAGTCAGACACAAAAGGACAAATATAGTGTGATCTCACTGATATGAAATAATTATAAGAAGCAAATTCATAGAGTCAGAAACTAGAATATAATTTACTAGGTGTTGGGGTGAGGGTAGGGAATGGGGAGTTAATGACTAAATTGTACAGTATTTCCACTTGGTTTGATGGAAAAGTTTTGGTAATAGATGGTGGTAATGGTAGCACAATAGTATGAAAGAAATTAACAGCACTGAATTATATATTAGAGTGTGGTTAATCAGGAATATTTTTGGTTGTATATGTGTGTTTTGGTTTGCTAAAGCTGCCAAATTCAATATACCAGAAATGGATTGGCTTTTACAGTGGGATTTACTAAGTTACAACTTATGGTTCTTGGGACATGAAAATGTCCAAATTAAGGCATTGATAGGGGGATACCTTCTCTGAAGAAAGGCCACTGGCATCTGGGACACCTCTGTCACAGAGGAAGGCACATGGTCAGCATGTGCTGGTCCTTCTTCCTGGATTTTGATGCTTTCATGTTTTTCAGTTTCTGTGCATCTTTCTTGCTTTTCTGGAGGTGTTTCTCTCTCAATTCTCTCCCGATATCTCTGCCTTTTATCCTCTCATAAAGCACTCCAGTAAAGGATTAAGACCCATCTTAAATGGTCTGGGTGACATCTCATTTTAAACAACTTAATCAAAAGGTCTCTCCCACAATAGGTCTGCCCCCACAGGTATGGATTGAAAGAACATGGAATTTTCTGGGGTACATAACAGCTTCAAACCAGCACAATATGGTACTAGAATAAAAATTATTTTTAAAAACACAAGAAAGCCCTAAGACTATACAAAAACAAACATTGAACCCTATTGTAAACCATGGACTATAGTTATTGGCACAATGAAAAGATGTTCTTTCATGAATTATAACAAAGTTATCATGGTATTCCAAGGTGTTAATAATAGGGTTGTACATGGATACTCTGTATTTTATGCATCTTTTTAAAGCCACAACTTCTCCAATAAAAAAAATTAAAGCATTAAATATGTGGGTGGGTGTATTTAAAAGTGAACATAGAGAAGGTCCCAAGAATCACTTTTTACTATCTCCTTTCATCTATCTCCAGATAACGAAATATTCAACAGTTCCCCTAAGTTTGTTCTCCTAAATATCTTTGAAGCCTGCTTCCTGAGCTCCAGACTCATTGCCACTATTGCATATTTTACCATCAAAATTGACAGAATTAGCCCTCTAAGTGACTCCAAACATCTAAAATCCATCCTCAAGGCATTTGACTGGGGACATTATAAAACAAAATTCTGATCACAAAGATTCTTAGATTAAAAAAGCAAAGCCCTCATATAAACCATTTCCCACAGCATCACCAACAGTTAATATCTCCATACATCACTACATGTAAATGAATATTTTTCAAGGTTGATGCCATGGAATTTGTATTTAAATAAGCTATCCAGGTGGTAATTCACATTTAGCATGAAAATTTTCAGTACTATAATCTTAGCATATTAAGGTTTAGTACATTTCAGGACTTATAACCTTATTATGATTCGAGGTTTGCCTGCTTGTCTTGCTTTATTATATGTTACCCCAACTTAAGCAACTTTCTTCCCCAATTAGGGCAACTTAGAGGACCAGTGCACTCTGGGTCAGGAGTAGATTATAACTGTTTCATTTCATTCTCAAGATAACTTTATCAATTAAGAACTATTATTACATTTAATTTATAAATAAGTAAATTTCACAGGAGAGTTTGAGAAACTTGACCAGACTCACATAAAAATCTGGATTCAAAACTTGACTGGCTGACTCAAAAGTCTAAACTCTTAATTATGAAACTAGTGATATGAGTGAGTGATATTTGATCTACTTCCCAATGTCCCAGAGGTTGTGCATGTTCTTATACATATGTCTATAATATCCTTTTACTGCCTTTCCTATATATCATAAGCATCAAAAGAACCATCTCTTTTTGAACTGCATTCTTTACTCACCAAAATAGTTAAATGTTCATTATGTTGCTCACTGGATTCTGTATATAGCTCTATCTTAAGATGAATTACCCTGTTAAATAATTGTGGGATTCCTAGTTTGTTTCTCCCACCATAAGCCAGGTCATCCTAATGATGGCCAATACCATGTCAACTGTAGTGCCTGGGTAGGACTGTAATAAACGGATGCTGAATTAAATAAACTGATTACATTTAGGCATGCAAAATTCCAAAAGTATACTAACATGTAATTAAATTTTTTTTTCTGTTTGTTTGTTTTTCCTGCAGGGAGAGGATCACTGTGTCTTGGGGAGTGAATGAAATTTAAAATTGTGTTGACATGTCAAAGGAGTTATAACACAGCAAGGAGTGTTAATTATAAAAAGAAGTAGACAGGAGAGAAACATGCTGAGAGATTTGTTTACAGTGTGATGAAAACATTAACTAATTGAAGGATAGTTAAGTCAACTTGAATGAATGAGGTATTTTTAATTTTATAATCAAAGTTTTTATAATCTAATTTTTCCTCATTTTTTGAAAAAAATAAAGATCTTTTGGAGTGTATCCTTGAAGGCTTGTTTCACATGCTGGTTCCTTAGAGTCTAAATGAAGGGGTTTAATAAAGGGGCAATAGAGACATAGATAACAGCTACACCTTTGGATAAGGTCACTCTTTCCTTTGCTGATGGCTTTATGTAAATGAAGATACGGCTGCCATAGTCAGAGAAACTACAATCATGTGGGAAGTACAGGTGGAAAAGGCCTTTGTTCTTTTCTGAGCAGAAGGGATTTTAAGAATGGTCTTGATAATATACATGTAGGAAAAAATCACCAACAGTAACGTGGCCACAAGTGTTACAACTGCTAAAGCAAATGAAATCAACTCTAGCAAATGAGTGTCGTGTAAGAAATCTGCAGGACAAGTGATGTGTCACATATGAAATGCTCAATTACTTTGGAAGCACAGAATTCCAGGTGCAGTCCTATGACCAGTAGTGGGAAGGTAATCAGAAAGCCAGCTGTCCATGAACTGAGTACAAGTTTGTGGCACACTTTACTGCTCATGATGGTAATGCAGGGGTTTTCAGATGGCCACATAGCGGTCATAAGACATGGCAGCCAGAAGGTAAAATCTGTAACTCCTAACAGGAGGAAAAAGAATAATTGAGATACACAAGCATTGTAGGAAATGATTTTGTTTTTGGAAACTATGATTATCAGGAATCTGGGAATACTGACTGTTGTCAATGAGATTTCGAAAAAGGGGAAATTTCAGAGGAAGAAATACATTGGAGTCTTGAGGCAAGGATCCAGCAGGCTGAGGAGAATGGATACACTTCCCATCACGCTCAACATGTAGTTGACAAAGAGAAAAATAAAAATTACAATTTGCAATTGTGGGTCATTGGTCAGTTCCAGGAGAATGAATTCTATCTCTCTTGACTGGTTCTGCATTTCAGTTTTGAGTCATATTAAATAAAAAATGACTTCAAAATCAGAAATAATGGGAATTTTCCAAGATAAAAACATAGAGAAGAGAGCATATTCAGAAATGAAAACAAGTGTAAATGGTTTATACAGTTTGACAAGACAGGTGATACCTAAAATTATAGCCCTGATCACACTAGGTATCTGCTAATTCACTGTTCCATTTAAGTCAAAGTTATCTTTGTAAAAATTTTAAGTTCTTTCTTTCTTCTCCCCATTTTGACTTGAAAGGTAGGATGAACTATGACTGATAATATCTAAATAAGGTGAATTCTGTTTAAATGTTCTAAATAAAGGGAAATAAGTATTATTTGAAATATATTTTCTATGTATGCTTAATAAATTATTGAAATAAATGTTTATAACATACAATTTGCTAGTGCCAATTTTCAATGCTTATTCAAAAATCTGTACCTCCTCAAAAGATTTTTAAAATCTATTAAAATATGGAAATATTGAGTTGTATTTCTTAATAATATAAATGGTACTCTCTAAGATATTGGTAGTAATTATTTTAACTCACTACAGTACTTCATGTTTGTTTATCATATTTCCTTTAATTATAATTTTTTCTGGTTCCAAATATATCAGTCATCTCATAATCAATTGCATTTAATCTCATCATTTGGAAATCTCTTCGAAATATACTTAATATTGTCCCAAGTCTAAATGAATCAGAGAAAGAAATGTAGCTATAGGAAAAAACAAAGCAAAACACAATTATTTTCTGACTTGATCTTAATTTGGGTTTCTGATTCGTAAAATCTTAAACAGTACTTCTTCCTCATTGTGCAGATCACATTAAATAATTCTGTCTTCTTAATATAAGTATCAGGGTGATTTTGAAAACTAGGAATAAAAAATTTAATTAAATCCTTTTGTCAGTCAACTTATATAGAAGTGATACTGAATACACATTTATGATCCTAATTCTATTATTTTGGCACTCAACCTCAAAGTTCTTAAATCTATAAGTAAGACTTTTTGTTTATAGATGAAAAATTCCATTATTCTTTTTAACAAATTGCCAAATAGATGCATTATGTCCATTAGACTATTTCCTTGTACATTGGACTGTGGTAAGAGAGAGAGCTTTTTTCTTCATTTGAATGAACATGTTGAAGTGCTATTCCGGCATTCATTGATTTATGTCAAAATTAATTTTCAGTTTGCATGCAATTTTTAGATGTAGGATATCTGTAAATTGCTTACCTTATTCTGTTTATTGTTCCAATAGGTTATTAATATGCATGTCAAATGAATAATATTATTATTATATATAATAATATTTCTGTAGCTGTGGAAAACACATAGATGTTATATATATTCAAAATGTTGATTAGGGTAAATTTCAATATCAGAAGTTGGGATATTTTTGTTCTATTCCTTGACTACATAAAGCATTTATTTAATATGCCTATCTGCAGTGCCATCTTCATCCCCCAGTGTTATTCTACTCCCAATGGGAAAAAAAACTCTCTGGGTGTCAAACTATTTTTGCTATTTTCATATGACTTCATGACAAAATTAAATGTTGGTTTCTTAAGAATCTGCAGAATAGATACTCACTATTTTTACTTTTCAAAATTTCCTGAAGAAGTACAGTTGCATATAGTAAAAAAGTTGCCAGGATATTCTTTATACTCATTTCTGTATAATCCTGAAGCGTTGAGAACTGCATCTCTAGAAAGATAGAAAATAGATGACAACTCAGATGCCAATGGTAATTACCTGAATTGTACTTGGAGAATTGCCTTCATTTTGATCTAGATATTTATAAACTGTAAGTAACTTACCATATGCAGTTCATATTGTTATCTTTTTTCTCTTAAGAGCATTTTGTTAAAACAAGAATAAAAAAATAAGTGATGATTACCACTTTTATAATACTATAAAATATTTTTTGAATGCAAAATTTAATTTCAATGCTTTTCTTGAGAAAGGTTGAAAGCAGAGGTGCAATCTGGAAATTGTATGCTGCTGTTAATATTTCTCACTTTCACTCACACTCAGTAAAATCATAGGAAACAAATACTATGCCTAATTCAATTAAAATGCTTTTTCATACCAGCTGAGACTTTTTTCTTTTTATCCTTAAGTATTTAAACCTACAAAAATATCATCATTCATAAAAATTCTAAATGAAAATATGATATCCTCAGAGAACACTTGACAAAAGCTTTCAGATGAAAGGAACCCAAATTTTGTAAGAATTACTGTTTCCAATTGTATAATAAAAAAAGCTACAGTTTTATCATTTTGCTTGTAAGAAACCCAAGGGGATTAATTGGAAAAAAAAAGGAAAAAGATAAAGAAATCTCTGGAGACTGGTGTTTTGGAAGTCCAATTATGTACAAAAGAAAAAAGAAAACAAAAGCCACTGTGAATTGCTTTAAATACAAATCTAAAGGGACATTCTCCCAAAAGAGAAATAAAAAGCATTTAAATTCTATGTGGGATGCCAATAAGAATTTCAGGTAGTCCACGACCTTAGTGATATATGAGCAATCCCACTGATAAGAGAATTTACCCCAAACAGGACTCTTTCTCTTCCTTCCATTAAGGAATTATCAGGATTCCATTAACTTGATTGCTGCCCACTCAAGTAAGTAGGAGACAATACATAAATGGTTCCCATTTAATTTTACTTTGAAACAATCTCAACTTAAAGAAAAGTTACATGTATACAGCAAGAGACATTTTTTTTCCAGAACCATATAATTTCCAATCTCCTGCCCAGTACAAGTAGTGTGTAATGCCACAACAAACAGAACATTTAGTACATAACCACAATACAACCATCAATATCAGGTCATTAACATCGATGTATTGCCAGGTTTTGCTAATTGTTCAAAAATTTTATGGGGGATTGGCACTCTGGAATGTCATATCGTACCATCTTGGTTATGACTTTTGCAGTTTTAATGACTCTACTCAGCAGTTTATACATTCTACTTGTTATTACTTATGGTTACCTATCATCCATATATCACGAAATACAATATCATGAGATCACATTCTTCAGAGAGTTTATCTGTGTCTATATTTGAGTACTATTAAGAGGATTGGCATTTGCAATGGCTGAGTAGCTGAGTTCTAATCACAGGCCTCTATAAAATAAATTTTGAATTGCTGGTGTTTAAATTACATGGGAAGTATGGAATCTACTTCCAAATATGTCTAATTGTGGAGTTGCAATAGAAATTTTAAGAGAAGATTTTTTTTTTCTAGCCACATCTAAGGTGAAAGTAAACCAGTGTCTACAAATTTTCTCTTTGGTGCAGATTTTTATATTTTTATTAGGCCTTTGAGGAAAGTAACTTTTCCCTGTACCAGCTTAATATATCTTTATGAAACACATCCAAGCACTATGTTTGGCACAACAATTTTGCTATTTTATGAGGCCTGGTTAAGTCACATACCTTGGCCAACACTTGTTTCATGTCATTTCCTTGCAGTAATTTGTGCCAGGATTAATTGGCACTTTCTATCTTTCACATATTACCAATTTCTCTTTGTTGTCCATCTGCACAGCCATTCATCTACCATTTTTAAAAAATTTCTTTCAGCACTTTTAGGCCTTTTGTATATAGGACAAAGACATTTGACTACCATATATACTTCTCCTTCCTTATTTTATTAAGGCTGGATATTACTGGCACTATAAATATGTATATATTGTCATTGCTTTCCTGTGTCTGGGTGTTATTTTCCTGTGCCTGCTATAACAACTTATCACTAACTGGGTGAGTTGAAACAAGAGAAATTAATTCTCTTATAGTTCAGGAAGTGAGAAGTCTGAAATCACTTTTTTATGAGCCAAAACCAAGGAGTGTCTGGGTGTTATTTTCCTGTGCCTGCTATAACAACTTATCACTAACTGGGTGAGTTGAAACAAGAGAAATTAATTCTCTTATAGTTCAGGAAGTGAGAAGTCTGAAATCACTTTTTTATGAGCCAAAACCAAGGAGTCAGCACATGTTGCACTCCTCCCAGAGGCTTTAGAGGAGAATCCACTACTTGGTTCATCTAGCTTCTCATGGATGCTGGCATTCCTTGGTTTTTGGTTGCATCATTCAATCTCTGCCTACATCGTCACATTGCCTTTGCCAATTCTGTGTCAAATCTCCCTTTGTCTCTGTTTTATGAGGACACCTGTAATTGTATTTAAGGTCCACCTAGATAATCCAGGATAATCACTTCTTGACAAGATCCTTAATTTAATAACATCTGCAAATACGTATTTTTTCCAAATATGGTAACATTTGCCATTTCCAAGGATAGGACCCTGATAACAGGGGCAATTATCTGCCTACCATAGTCATTTGAACAACTTTCAAATATACTACTTCATCCCTAACTAATCTTTAGAAGCTGTATTATCCTCAATATTCATACTACATTTACTAATTAGTGTGCTAACAGGAAATTGATTAATTTGGTGATTAGGATCATGGGAGGATATGAAATTCAAATTCTTTTGGACATTAGCTATGGGAATCACAATATTTTAAAGCAATGTACTCTTATTCATAGCATCAAAATTGTTTTCTTTAATTTTCCAAGTTTATTTCCTTATCTTTATATTCCTTAGAAAATTGTGTGATAAATAAAGTGAAAAATTAAATTATACTATGTAATGACTACTGCTAAGTGCTAAGCACCATACAACTATTATCTCATAATAAACTAAAAACAATTCCCTAATAGAACAAAACTCTTTCTATCTCCTTATAGGAAACTAGAAAATGAATACTGAAATGAATAACTAATTTGGCTATTACTTTACTTTTAAATAGTACAGATGTGGGATTGGATATAGAATTCTCAATATTCTTTTTGAGAAATTTGGTTATATTCATTAATTTTTCAACTATTTAATAGATTTTGTGAAAATGAACAAATATCATGACTATGAAAAGTTAGGGAACAAAGTTGTTTCCACAAAATTATAGGAAATTTCTTTTGGGGTACATCTGCTACCCAGATGGCTATACATAAACCAGGCAAAGTTTATTTTTCACCAAAGCAAATTAATATCTTAAGAATATAGATTTTCTTCCAAATAAGCAAAAGAAAAAAAATGGAATGCTAGATATCCTCTTCAAAATTTAGTGTATTTTAAATTTAATTTATTATGTTTAAAACTAATTGATGATAATTGTAAAAATGTTACTGGATACACTGATTAATGTAGAAAACTTTGACCCTGTTTATTTTGAATACAAATCTATTAGATTCAAATGTTCTATTCATGTGAAATCTGCATCTCTGTCATGAAAATAACTGCTGAGAAGCCAAAGCTTTTCTGGTATGCAAAATGAACTATAAACACATAACATGGGAATAAAGAAACAAAAGGAAGTACAAACTGGCATGTTTATGATTTATAATTTATGTGAATATTTATAATGAATTTCAAACATGAGCATAATCCATTTGTTTAATAAATATGGGAAATTTCCAATTTTCATTTCTTCTACTCTATTCTTTGTCAATTCTTCTATTCACTATATTTGTTTCCTTGAACATTTTAAATTTCTTTTAAAATCTGTTGACACTACAATTTTCATATAACACATGAATATATTTCATATATTCATAATATATTTAATATATATTTACTAATATAATATATGAAGATAATCTATTTTCATATAATATATTATTTTTCAATAATATAATAATACTATTATTTCAATATGAGAAGAATCTGTAGTTTTGTCCTACTTTCATTTCTGTTGTTAGTTAGTTGGCCTTCTTTATTTTCTTTTCCCTTGATCATTGTTCCTAAATTGTTATAAAATTTATTAGTCTTTCCAAAGATTCAATTTAAGCTTGTTTATTTGTAACTCTCTGACAAAAAGAAGAAAAAAGGGAAGATTCTGGGAAGATGGTAGATTACAAAGCTCTGGGAATCAGTCCCTTCATGAAAGCAGCCATTGATTTGACAGGAATTGTCAGAATCAACTATTTTGAAATTCCTGGGTCTACTGGAATAGTGTGCAGCATCCAGAGAAGAAATGGAAGAAGAGGCTAATGAATTGCAGGAAATGTTAGTGCTATTATCACCCAGCCTCCCAACCCCATGGCAAGCAGCAGAGGGTCCTGCAGCCCAGGTTTCTGTATTTGGCAAATTATTTTTCAAAAATGAAGGCTAAATTAAGATACTTACAGATAAATAAATCTAAAAGAATTCTTTATCAGAAGACATTCCCCAGAGGAAATGCTGAAGGAAGTCTTTTCAGCAGAAATAAAAGGTTACTAAAAAGTAACTTGAAGCCATAAGGCAAAATAAAGAGCATTTGTAAATGTGGCTACATGGGTAAACAGAAAATCCTCCATTATTTTATATTTGATCTGTAATAGCTATTTCTTCCCAAACAAATTGACAGACAAGTGTATAAAATAATATTTAAAATTTATGTTAATGTGCATAGAATGTACAATGATTTAAACTAAGATAATAAGAATATAAAGGGAGAGGGATGGAGATATACAGGAGTGGAGTTTTATACCACTGAAACTACATTATTGGTACTAGTCAAACTAGATTGTTACTCATTTAATATGTTAATTGTAATTATAAAGGAAACCACTAAGAAAATAACTAGAAAATAGAGAGAAAAGGAAGTCAAATTAGTAATTGAAAAAAAGGAAGTAAATTAAAAAGGCAGTAATTGAGTAATTTAGGAACATAAAACATAAAAAACATACAGAAAACAAATGGCATAAGTAAGTCCTTCCTTCTAAAGTGAAACATAACCTACAGGGTGAGAGAAAATAATTCCAAACTATGCATCTAATAAGAGCTTAATATACAGTATGTAAACTCCTACAACTCAACTACCAAAAGAAAAACTACCCAAATAAAAAATGGGCCAAGGATTTGAATAGATATTTCCCCAATGAAGATATCCAAATGTCCAGTGGTATATGAAAATATGCTTGATGTAATTAGCCATTAGACAATTAAAACTTTAAAGCACAATGAGATATTATTATTTCATACCCACTAAGATGATGGTTATTATAAAAACTGAAAATAACAAGTACTGGAGAAGTTGCAGAGAAACAGGAAACTCATAATTTGTAGATGTGAGTATAGAATGGTACAGCCACTGTGGAAAACAGTTTGTGGTTCCTCAGAGAGTTAATCATGGTATTACCATATAACCCAGCAATTCAACTCCTAGATATATACCCAAAGTAGTGGTAAGCAGGGACTCAGACAGATGTTTGTAGACAAGTGTCCATCACAGCCTCATTCATAATAGCCAAAGGAAGAAACCCAAGCATCCTTCAACAGATGAATGGATAAAAAAATGTGGTATACACAGACAATAGAATATTATTTAATCATCAGCGGAGGTAAAGTGATGGCACATGCTACAACATGAATAAATCTTGAAAGCATCAAGTTGAGTGAAATAACCCAGATGCAAAAGGGCAAATATTATATGACTTCCTTTATATGAAATACTTAGAATAAGCAAATTCTTAGAGACATAGAGAAGAATGATGGCTACCAGGGGTGCGAGGAGGGTGGGTGGGGACTCATTGCTAAATGAGTATGAGTTTTGGTCTGGGATAATGAAAATAGTCTAGAAATAGATAATGGTGAAAGTTGCACAGTATTGTCACCACTTTAATATCAAACAAGTGCCCACATAAAATGGTTAAAATAATTTTTACATTATGTATAATTTACTGAAATTTAAAATAAAGTATTAAAAAACAAGCAGGGGAACAAAATGACATATTTGAAAATGCAATTAGGAAAATTGAAATCCTAAAAAAATAAAGAAGGCTGCAACCACCAAGTTGAAAATGCCCATTAGTGTCAAGTTCACATGGAATATTTACAAAATTGACCAAAAACTGAGAATAAGGTAACTTCAAACAAACTCCACAGGATTAAATACTTACTGACTATGTTCTTTAACAACAATGTAATTAAGCAAGAAGTAATAACAGCCAAATAAGTAGAAAGTTATTAAATTGTTAGAAATACAGCAATATATTTCTAAGTAGACGATTAATCAAATAAAGAGTCACATAAGACATTAGAGAAAAAATTGAACTATGTGATACTAAAAATGTAGCTTATCAAAATTATGAGTTGCTTGCTAAAGCTGTGTTTGCAGAACATTTGTATTATTAATGTAAATATTAGAAATGACAAAAGCTAAAATCATGTATCAAATCAGTGCTGCCCAATCGAACTTTTGGTAGGGAAGGAAATAACTGTCTTGTCCAATAATATAGCCACTGCCCACAAAAAGTAGTTGAGCACCTGAAATGAGGCTATTGCAAATAAGGAACTGATTATTTAATTTTAATTATTTATTTAAATTTATTTAGCTACTTGTGACTGGTGGCTAATGCATGTCCAGTGCATATATAAATAATCTTATCAACAGCCTACTCAAAAGAGACAAATTGCATCCAAATAATTTCGATGGACAGATTATTGAGGTATAATTTAAGTACAATAAAATTTATTCTTTGAGGGTATATAATGTATGAGCTTTGGCAAAAAAAAATCAAGATATAAAATGTTTTGTCATCACCCTAAAGTGTTCCCTCATCACACTTTGTAGTCAGTCCCTTCTCTTTGCCTTCAACCCTGGAACAGCTGATAAAATTTCAGTTTCCAAAGTTCAGTTTTTTTCCCCCAGAAATATATAAGTGAGGAAGCAGGGCAAGATGGCAATGTAGGGAGGTGTAGAACTTAGTTAGTCCTCTGGAGCAACTAGTAAATAATCAGGAAAAACTAGTAAATAGTCTGGAAGAACTATTTCAGGGACTTTTGTGACTTAACACACATTGTACACCACTCTGAAATGGGCGGAATGGCTGAAATCTTAGCATAGAACTGTAAGTGTAGCCCCTGCATGGCTGGTGCCTCTCTCCCACTAGCATGGCAGGCTAAGTTGGAACATTTCCCTGTGGGAAAAAGAAGCAATCTCTACTAGGAGCAAGGGAAGATAGCTCAACTAAGCTCCAATTACAGTTTTATTAACAAATTTGGACTATTGAATACAAGCTATGAGCATAGATAAACCCAGAGTAAGCAGGAAAGGAAACTTGAGGTCTCTCCCAATTGAGACAAAGTGGGGTTTCTGACTCAACCTCAGTCACTGGCAGGGACAGAGTCCTGAGAATGAAAGGCACCACACCACTTTAAACCAGTGGAGAGCTTTGGGCTGACAATCACCACCTGCTGGGCAGGATAGAAAAAAACACAGAGTTTGGAGGTCTCACAGAAAAGTCTGACAACCTCTAGGTCTCATCCTTATGGAAAAGTGATAATGGTAACCCCCTCATCCCAAAACCTGGGCCTGTCTTGTCTGAGAAAATCTGATTGGAGTAATCAAGGAAACCAGATGGCTAGACAACAAAAAATTACAAGTCACATTAGGAAATATGTGATGAAGATATGGCCCAGTCAAAGGGACAAATTTACACTTCAAATGAGATACAGGAGTGGAAACAAATAATTAAAGATGTTCAAATAAATATGCTAAATCAACTCAAAACTCAAATCAATGAGTTGAGGTGAAATATGGCAAAAAAGATGAAGGATTAAAGAAGATATCAGGTGAATTTATGAAAGAACTTGAAAGTTTGAAAAAACAATCGGCAGAAATTAAGGGAATGAAAGGCACACTAGAAGAGATGAAAAATACAATGAAGACATACAACAACAGACTTGAAGAGGCTGAAGAAAGGATTCATGAACTAGAGGGCAAGACATCTGAAACCCTACACACAAAAGAAGAGATGGGGCAAAGAGTGGGAAAATATGAGCAGTGTCTCAAAGAATTGAAAGACAACATGTGCATGAATATGTGAGTCATGGGTGAACCAGGAGAAAAGAAGAAAAAAGGAGCAGAGAGAATAAAGGAGGAAATAATCACTGAAAATTTCCCATCTCTTATGAAAGACATTAAATTACAAATCCAGGAAGTGCAGCATGCCCCAAACAGAATAAATTTGAATAGACCTACTCCAAGACACTTAAAATCAGAGTATCAAATGTCAAAGACAAAGAGAGAATTCTGAAAGCAGCATGAGAAAGGTGATCCATCACATACGAGGGAAGCTCAATAAGACTATGTACAGATTTCTCAGTGGAAACTATAGAGGTCAGAAGGAAGTGGCATGATATATTCAGCATACTGAAAGAGATAAACTGCCAACCGAGAATTCTATATCTGGCAAAACTGTCCTTCCAAAATCAGGGAGAGTTTAAAATATTTTCAGACAAACAGACACTGAGAGTATTTGTGAAAAAGATACCTGCTCTACAAGAAAAAACTAAAGGGATCGCTAGAGGCAGATAGGAAAAGTCAAGAAAGAGGGGTTTGGAGAAGATTGTAGAAATGAAGGGCAAAAATAGAAAAAAAAAAGGAATATAAAATAAGATATGACATATAAAATTCAAAACACAAATGGTAGAGAGTAAACATTTGGAGTGAAAATAGCCAGAAACAAAAGTAGAAATACTGTGTGGTCTCACTAACATGAACTAAAATTAATGACTGGACCATGAGAGTTAAAGTTGAGAACACAGGTTATAGGACATAGAAAGAGGGTAGAGATTGGGTATTTGAGCTGAAGGAGTATAGAATATTCAACAGGATTGATTGTATAGATCCAGAAATGGATAGCACAATACTGTGTGATGGTAGCACAATATTGTAAGTACTCTGAACAAAGATGAGTGTGAGTACCAGTGAAAGAGGAAGGCTAGGGGCATTTATGATACCAAAAAGAAAGATAGAGGATAAAGACTAGGACTGTGTAACTTTAGTGAAACCTACAGTGGTCAATAATGGTGATTAAGTGTACTAATATAAGAATGTTTTTACATGAGGGAGAACAAATGAATGTCAATTTTGCAAGGTGCTGAAAACTGGATGGTATAGGATAAAAAAGAAAATAAAATCAATGCAAACTAGAGTCTACAGTTAACAGTAACATTGTAATATGCAAATATTACAAAGGCAATAATCAAAAGCTAACTGTCTATATTAGGGACATAAAAGTGAGGGGTATGGGATTCTTGGTGTTGTTAGTTTTTCTTCTATCATTTTTTTCTTCATTATTTTTTCTCCTTTTCCTCTTTGTGTAAGAAATGGAAGTGCTCTCATATACATTATGGTGGTGAATGCATAACTATGTGATTATACTGGGAATCATGGATTGTTTACTTAGGATGGATTATATGGTATGTAAATAAAACTAATTAAAAATAAGCAGAGAGAGACATGTGCTGGAGAAAATGTTGTGAGTGGAATGTGACTATTCACTGTGGGCGAGGAAGTAGAATGATGCTGCCCATCTGGAGGGCAGAGTGGTGGTTCCAAAAGAAGCTAAGAATGGGGTTGCCATATGGTCTTGCAACCCTTTTATTGGGTATATACTTGGAAGAATTGAGAGTAGGGACATGAATGGACACTTGCATTCTGGTGTTTATAGTAGCAATATTCATGAATTTTCAATGGATAGAGGTGGCCTAAAGGCAAATGGACTGATAAATGGAATGGTGATCTGTGGTGTATACATGCAATAGAATATTGAGGGGCAGCAAGAAGGAATGAAGTCACGACATATGCAACTAGGTGAACAGACCTTGAGGGTGGTATATGGAGTGAAATAAGCCAGAAATGAAAAGACAAATATTATAACCCCTCACTAATATGTACTATTGTGTGCAAACTCTGAGAATTGGATCTGAGAGCATATGATATCAGGGGAAGCTTACTGTAAATTTTCCTAAATTGTAAGGTCCTATAGCAGTCATGTCTATTCCTGAGTTGTAATGCTAATTTCTAAACTCTGAGATGCTGAGCTGTTGGTGTATAACCTGGTCTGTCCCTGGAACTTTGGGTATTAGTGTGATACCTGAAACTCAGAGCCTGAGTTCAGCAGCTATGAATGTCAGCATTACCTGACATAGCAGCTGTTAAAGAAGCTGAAAAAGAGATCAGTATGAACGAAATGGACTTGGTTAGGTCTAAGGTAAATCAGACTAAAGGGTAAAGGATGCTACTGACTGTGTCTTAAAACCTCAACTTCTGTGTTAAACCAAAGAAAGAGATGTTTATTTTGTGCAAAATCTATATTTTCTGTAGCATGCTATGTAAGTTCACTTGAATGGTCAGTTTACTCAAACACCATAATTACATGGAGCTTTGAACAGGGAGTGAGATCTGGTTGGTTTGTACAGGTTAGCATGAAGCCCTAATACATCCCAGTGTAATTTGGGCAGAGAATAAAAAGTATTTGCAAAGCCCCCTTGAGGGAATGGGGGGAAATGTGGAAATTTTAAACTTCCCCACCTGGGGAATTCCTGATATTCTCACAAGCATTGGTAACTGTGGAGAGCCGTCTCCCGGGACGGGCATAGCGCATGCGCTGTAAACCTGCTCCAAAGTCCCCCCGCCCATCGAATGAGCCAAGATGGCGCCCATATCCTGCTTCCGCTTATGACGTGCACACTCACTATTCCTATCTGCCAATTGAGTGCATATGCGCGGCGCTAGATCATTGGTTATGAGTAGAGTACTTAAGAGTTTGCCCAAGCGAACCTCGGGGAGACAGCCCACTAGGAGCCGTACCTGACGGCCACATCGAGGCTGCTCTCCCGCGAGGCACTCTGCCCCGCGTGGAAACCTGTAACAGAGAATGCTTATCTAGCTTCAGTAAAAGACTTGCTCTCGCAACCGCCGTGTGGCTCGAGTCGTGACTTCCAGCCAGGTCAGTTTGCGTGGTCTGCATCTCTCTCTCTCTCTCATCCCTTGTTTCTCCCCTCGCCGGCCGGGGAACAGGGGTCGAGCGGGGCGGCGCCGGACAGGTAACTACCAGTTTAGTAGACCAAACCCTCGATCTTGGAGCTTGCCCTTAGGAAACTTGTTACTGCAAAGGAGAAGCTAAGCCTATTTATAATGGTGCCCAAGTTTCACCCCCAGAGAACCTGTTTCATTGCTCAAATATAGCCTCTCTCTCTAAGCCTCTCTCTCCACCTCTCTAAGGTAGGTGGATTGCTGCCCTCCCCCACACATGGGACATGATTCCCAGGGATGTAAATCTCCCTGGCAACATGGAACATCACTCCTGGGGATGAGCCTGGACCTGGCATTTAAGATTGAGAAAGACTTCTGGACCGAAAGCAGGAAGAAAAATGAAACAAGATGAAGTTTTGGTGGCTGAAGCTTTCCAAATAGAGTTGAGAGGTCATTCTGGAGGTTATTCTTAATGAATTACATAGATATCCCTTTTAGTTTTTAGTGTAAAGGAAATACCAGAAATTTTGAACAGTAATCCAGTATCCTTGATTCTTGAAGATGACATAATAACTATATAACTATATATATATATATATATATATATATATATATATATATATAAAATTATATATATATAACTATATAGCTTATACGGTGTAACCATGTGATTACGAAAACCATGTGGCTCACACTCCCTTTATCCAGTGTATGGAGAGATAAGTAGAAAAATGGGGACAAAAATTAAATGAAAACAGTTCTGGAGGAGGGGTATGGGATATTTTGGATGTTCTTCTTTAGTTTTATTTTTATTTTTATTCCTATTTTTGTTTTTTGGAGTAATGAAAATATTCAAAAATTGTGTTGATGAATGTGCAACTGTATGATGATACTGTGAACAACTGCACAATTTGGATGATTGCATGATATGTGAATATATCTCAATAAAATTGCACTAAATATATATATATATTTATATATATAAGTGGAATCAAACAATTAGTGGTCTTTTTTATCTGTGTTCTTGCACTGGACAAAGTGCTTTTAAGATTCATTTGTACTTTTTACATATCAGTAGTTTATTCTATTTTACTACCGAGTGTTATTCCACTATGTGTACATTCCACAAATTTGTTAACCTATTCACCACCTGAATGATTGGTGTTGTTTACAATTGGGGACATTATCATAAAATTTTATTTAACAGATACAACTCAGTGCACTTGAAGAATCAAAGTTTCCACCAATAAACCATTCAGAGTCTCACTTTAAAATGGTTTACAATAAAGTCTAAAATAGATTCTAATGATAATTTGAAGCAAGTCAGTGGTTCTTGGTGCAAATTAGCTGAGAAATTTGTGTTGCTTTCCTGGTGGTGAAACTCCTAATGTTAGTGTTACACAATTTACTGACTTCTCTAAGTCATTTATGTTACTCCTTGTGGATGCTTTCACTTCAGCATTTATTTAAAGTGGATTACAGTGGTATACTTTATTGCAAATAATTAGTACTTTTGGAGCAGCGGTCCCTGAGAAGATTTTTTCTTTCTCTTATTACAATAAATTCCCTTGAGTGTATAGTAAGTGGAGAATGATAAAATTGTAGCATTTGGAAGTGTACAATTGGAATTGCCATATTTATATACTTGGAAGAGTTGCTTACCTTTGATCAGATGATTTCTTTTATTCCAACATTTTTATTTATTTTAAATATATATATCAATATCTAGATTTTGAATGATAGCAATCACAGTTGCAACACATTTCATGGAGGTGATTAAGAACAAAATTTCACAGAATGGAAACTATCTGGCATGGAAGATAGCTGTCCTTTAAAATTACTGACCTGAGTCTCAACTGCATAGTGAGTATGGACTTGAGGGAAGTGGAAAATCTATACAGAAGCACTATACAAACACATTGCCTCTTCCCATAAAAATCATTGCTAATAAATACCCCTATGGTAATAATAAAGTTTCATCTTACAAGTGAATAACACCGTCAATTACGTTAGTACACATCTCTTCCATGCATAAAATGGGGAAGACTCTGTACAATAGATACCAAGAAGGTAATTTTAATGTTATTTCAAAATCAGATTTTAAGGCAGAATACCAGGAATTCAAATCAAGGGAGTTTAATTTGACTACTGACTTTTCATGTTTCATAATTTTAAAGTGATTTTAAAGTGATGTATTAGTAGGTGCTACCATGTATTTTATTCATATAGTACTGCATTTTTGTTTCATTTTCTCAGATGCTGTTTATAAACTAGTTGCTTCATTGAATTTATTGATGTGGATAAAATAGTAAGCAAATTTTCTCTGGAATTGAGATAATATCCCTCTAGAACAGACTGTTAGAACCATATGGTAACAGAAATTGGTTGACTAACTCCTAGAAGTCTCCTTTTCAGATCAGGAGTAGAACAAAATTGGAAGTCTTGAGACAACAAGGGTTGAAATATATATTTATATATTTATACAATAAAAGCTTATGACAACTTGCTTCTGATGTCTGCAACTCTTTAGTAGTTATGAAAAATATTAAAATATTAAAACTATTCACTAATATCTGCTTTAAAAATCACATTAATCATATAAAATCTTATTGCTTTTTGTTCTAAATGAGAAAAAATAATACAAGTAAATGTTAGAAACATTAACAAGGGAAATGCAAAAGAATAAAGATGAGATTATTGGATTTTTCAGAAAATATCGTTAATTATCTATTTCATTTAAAATTCTGCAGATAACACATATAAGAAATAAGATTGGCATGTCCACCATAACAGCGGGATAGGGAAACATGAGGTATAGAGTAGAGAATTCAAATACATGGAAAGGATAAAAATTGGCATTGTTTCTTGGATATTCAGTAATCTTATAAAGAATATAGAGGAAATGAAATGTGCCAAAATTATGTAGCCACTTATAGGAATAAATTTCAAAATAGTTAATTGAAAGTAAGATAAAATATACTGTATTAAAAACATTTGCTTGTTTGTTTCTGTCATGTTTTGCTCTGTATTATTTGTCCTATATTCTGGAAAACAACTGTCTATTTGCATATTGACAATCAAGAAAATTGGTAATAGTTATGGTATACTCTCAGTGATGAGAACGTTTAAAAACTATTGAAATTAGGATTTTTAACTAGTTATTGAAACTCAGTAGTGTTTCAGTCATTGGCCAGCACAAGAATTATAATACCACCCTAAACCTTGGTTTTGAAAAATTGATCTAACAATCATCCTAAGAAGACAAATCAAATTAATGCTGCTTACACAGCTATAATAATAATAATGGAAACTGGCATTAAAATAACCTGAATCTGATCAAAAAAAGAGAACAGGTAAAATAGAATATTTTTTCTATGACTTTGTTAGTTTTCTTCTTTAGTTATTTTGATTTAGAATGTTTCTCAAAAAAGATTACATTGTAATAAGTTTTAAAGGCACTTATTAAATAAATAAATAACAATAAGCAAACATATTTATGTACATGAATATATGCATATAGAAAAATAATTGCTATGAAAGTTTTAAAAAGTTTTTATTCTTGTGAATTAAAATAAATTAGCAACTTTTATATAAAGAAATAGATTTAGAGGAGTGGGTTAAAATGAAAAACATATAGATGTCTAGATATATTATAAACGAAGAAACTATTGAGATTAATTCTGAACAAAGTATCAAAAATGAAACTCTAAATGTTTATAGGTAAAAATAAAATTTATTAAAGTCAACTTTCTCTAAACATACATAGAAAATGCATTTTAAATAATTACTATGCTTCTATCTAGAGTATATATGCAGAGTAATGTTCACTTGGAAATGATTTGTTAAAAGGCATATTGAAAAAAGAAATCAGGTTCTGTGGAATAGTTAAGAGGACCATTATAAGAAGAAGTAAGGATTTGGAAGGGATTTTCCATTGACCAATGGCAAGTATTTTTGTCACCTGCAATTTCAAACTGGAGAAAACATTTGAAAATGGGTATGTTTGAGAATATATATCTTTCTATGTTTTAGGTAAATATATTTGTGTGTGTGTGTGTGTGTGTGTCTGTGTGTGTGGTTGTATATAAATATTTATCATTTTCTTCTCCTTTTTTCAGTATAGATTTGATAAGGATCACAGAAGAGAAATGAAGAACAAATCAGTGGAAATGCAGTTCATTCTGGTAGGTTTGACAGATGACCCACACCTACAAATTGTGATTTTCTTGTTTCTCTTTCTCAACTACACATTGAGCCTGATGGGAAATTTACTGATTATCCTTCTCACCCTGTTGGATCCCCGTCTCAAGACTCCTATGTATTTCTTCCTCCGAAATTTCTCTTTTTTGGAAATCATATTCACAACAGTGTGTATTCCCAGATTCCTGATGACCATTGTGACTAGAGACAAAACCATTTCTTATAATAATTGTGCAGCTCAATTATTTTTTGTCCTTTTACTGGGAGTTACAGAGTTTTACCTTCTGGCTGCCATGTCTTACGACCGCTATGTGGCCATCTGCAAACCGCTGCATTACCCAATCATCATGAACAGCAAGGCTTGCTACCAACTTGTACTCAGCTCTTGGGTAACTGGATTCCTAATCATCTTTCCCCCAATGGTCATGGGACTCAGACTGGATTTCTGTGCTTCCAGAGTCATTGATCACTTTGTGTGTGAAACTTCTCCTGTCCTACAGATATCCTGCACAGATACACATGTTCTAGAATTGATGGCTTTTATCCTAGCTGTGGTGACACTTGTGGTCACATTGCTGTTAGTGATTCTCTCTTACACTTACATCATTAAGACTATTCTGAAATTCCCCTCTGCACAGCAAAGGACTAAAGCTTTTTCCACATGTACTTCCCACATGATTGTTGTCTCCTTGACTTATGGTAGCTGTATCTTCATTTATATTAAACCATCTGCAAAAGAAAGAGTGACTGAATCCAAAGGTGTAGCTTTGCTCTATACCTCAGTTGCCCCTTTACTAAACCCATTCATTTACACTCTAAGGAATCAGCAGGTCAAAGAAGCCTTCAAGGATGTTGTACAAAATATTGTGAATTTTTCAAAAAAATTATTTTAAAAATATGATACAAATTACAACCTTACAGTGAAAACTGAAAACAAATTCATATTTTGTTCTGATTCTGTTTATGTAGCTCATTTGTCTCATACATGAGATTCTTTCAAAGAAGTTTTATAACTCACTTCCAACCTTATGTTCTACTCTTCTTTGTTTAAAAAAAAAAAAAAAATCCACCCTGTTGCAGTAAACTTACTTGCTTCAAATTTTTTAATCCAAATTTTATGTGTCATCTCCTGAAGGCACATTAGTTTCCAGAACCATGATTTAGATGAAAATGTGTTCTGTAAATTTAATATGCTGCATGTAATTTGCCATTTAATTTGCCATATGTTTGTTAAATATCTAGCTTACTCCACATATGGCATGAGGTTCAGTCCTTGCTTTTAACTACTTGGCTTTGCCAAAAGGAGACAAAAACATAAAGCATATGTTGCCATACATTGTGTGTTCTGGTTTGCTAGAACTGGCATTCTGCAAAATACAACAAATGGATTAGCGTTTATAAGGGAATTTATTAGGTTACAAATTTACAGTTCTATGGCCATAAAAGTGCCCAAACTAAGGCATCAACAGGAAGATACCTTAACTGCAGAAAAGCTGATGACATCTGGAACACGTCTATCAGCTGGGAAGTCACGTGGTTGGCATCTGCTGGTCTTTGCTCCCAGGTTGTATTTCAAAGTGGCTTTCTCCAAAGTGTCTCTGGCCTTCTGTCTCTCTTAGCTTCTCTCAGCTGTCTGTTTGGTTCTCCTGGGGTGTTCTTCTCTATCCATCTAGGAATCCTCTCTTGGCTTTTCTGGGGTAAACTCTGGGTTTCATCTCAGCATATCCAAACATCTTTCTGTCTGCATCTCCAAGCATCTGGGTCAGTGTCAGCTCTTACCTTCTCTCCAAAATGTCTCTCTCAGCTTCTCCTCTCCATGACATCCCTTAAAGTACTCCAGTGAACTAATCAAGACTCTCCCTGATTGGGTAGGCTAACACCTCCATGGAAATGATCTAATCAAAAGTTGTCACCTACAGTTGGGTGGGTCAGCTGTCCATGAAAACAACCTAATCAAAAGGTACCACCCTAATCCAAAGTCTAGAAAGTCTGACCCTACAAAACCACATTAAAGAACATGGACTTTATGGGGGCCATAATAGATTCAAACCAGCACAGTGTGTAATTAGGGCTGTAACAAAGGTCTACAAAAATATTATGTAATAGAAAAGAGATTTCTTTTAAGAAATTTTGGAAATCAGAGAGGCCTTCTAAGATAAATTAATAATTATAATGAGGTTAATAATATTCATAAGGAAACAAGACTGACATAGAAACATAAGTAAATCACACAAATGTGTTACATGGAGACAGGCTTATGGAATGATTCTATGCCTGTGGGTATTAAAACAAGGTTTTGAGACATGCAGCCATAGAGTTAGTAAAGGTTTTTGTCCATACACGTTGTGTGACACTGTACAGATTACTCAAAATTTTCATGCCACAGTTTCTGCTTATGTAAAGTAAAATAATATAATCCTGATATCATAGTTCAGTCAATTGGTTTAATGCTGTTAGAACTGTTTACCATTCAGAAAGGAATAAATCTTATTGAGTGGTTCAAGACTTTGATGCAAGTAATGTTTGATGTGTTTGGCAGATTGAAATTTGTACCCAATTTAGACACACTCTTGGTCTTGATCCTCATTTCTCTGGGTGTGAACCCATTGTAAATAGTATCTCTTGCAGAAGTTGTTTCAGTCGATGTGTGGCCCACCTGAATGAGGTTGTGTCTTAATCCAGATTAATGGGAGTCCTTTCAAGCAGAAGAAATTCAGTCACAGAGAGGGAAAGCAATTGAGACAAGTGGAAACTAGAAGTCAACAAAAACTGAAAAGAAAGGCAAGGACATCATCCTGTGACAAAAAAGCCAAAGAAGCCAAAAGTTGCTGTCCAGTCAGAATACTACTGACCCTGGAGGGAGCAAGAAAGTCTTCTAGTCTCAGAAACCATGTGCAATAAATTCCTGTTGTTTAAGCGAAAACCAGTGTGTGGTGTTTATGACTGCAGCTTAACAAAACTAATACAATGTTTGTGTAAAAGTAGAAGGGCCAATAAGTCTGGAGAGGTTTTAGTGCTGAAAATGAGGGGATATGTGTGCCAGAAAAGTATTTTGGGCTTTGGCATACTATCAGTAATTTCCACAGCTTTTTGTTTATAAGAATCACCTAGATAGTTTTATAAATATATTTCAATTTATCATTCCTCTTGCTTCCAAGTCAATGAGTATGGTGTACAAACAATGAATCCCATGTTTAAGATACAGCTAAGTTTATTTTAAGGTACTGCTCATTACCTGGCATTTCCAACAAAGAGAAGTCATGGAAAGTGTGTTTAAGATGGAAACATTAATGTACAGCTTGTATATTTAAGGAGGATGACTCCAGCAATGATTGAAAATGGAAAATGAGCTGCCTTAGACTCAGAGTAACAAGGGGATCATTGTTTAAACTTTTTGGAAATGTTGAGGCTTAGTATATCTATGTGAACATGGGTCTAGAATTGAGTAATAGAGTCAGAGAAATTTAGAAGAAAGAAATGAAAGACTTCATTAAGCTTTTAGATTGTGGTGATAATGGAGTGGGAGGATCTGAGATTATGTTCTCTGGATTATGCACTCTCTACTTCAACCCTCATTAAATATGCATTAAATGACCTTAAGCAAGTGTTTTCAAATCACCTCAAATAATTCTCAGTGACATAGAAATCACAAAGATGCACAGATATCCAAAAACAGGGAGAGATTTTTCAACCAAGTAAGGATTCAAGATAAACCTAGAAGCAGACATTTTAGGATATTTGTTTGTTTTGATTTTAACTTGCAGCCTTTCTTGCTTGATAGATATTAGCATCTGGTTTTGGTATTAATAGGTCACTTTAAAAAAATACTCTTCAGTCATGAATTTATCATTAGGGAATTGAGAAATGTTGTAATACCAGGTTCTTCCTTCAACCTCCCATCCCTCTTTTCCCTCACGGAATATATATGTCATTGCCACAAGCAACACACACACACGCACACACACACACACACACACGTATATATACACACAGTTTACCTGTAATCAAACTCAATCTCAAAAAGTCCAAGAAAGGAAAAAAATATTTTGTTTTTATTTGAGCTTTAGGAATGATACCACAGGTTATACACAGTAACAAATTATGCATGTTTTACTTTACTGCTCCTGAATATTTGATTGACTAATGTAATTAAGTGTATAATCAGAACTGTCTTCCCCTTCTTCCCTAGATATCTGTATATTTGAATATTTTCTCCAAATTGTGGAAACCCTCACTCTAGAAAATGCTAATGTTCTTTTTATCAGGCCCTGGAACTTTGTCCTCCCACTTTCCAAGTAACCCTACATGTAGTCTCCCCAGATGGAATTAAGGAATTAAGTAGGATAGTTATTTTCTCTTATCATACAAAAAGCTCCTCCTTGGTGTACATTTTCAGCTGATCCTCTCAAGAGTATTTTTCCAGTGGAAAGGCAGAAGTGACTGAGCTCTCCAAGCAGTCATCACTTTGACCTGAGGCATGCTGTTCCTCAGTATATAGCAATTTTGACAACTACCTTTGCTTTTGAATTAAGACACTTGTTTTTTTCATTTTCCATGGAGAAACAATTTGCCTCCAAATTTTAATTTTATTAAATTTTTGTAATACTCATGCATCAAGATTGAAACAGGGTGAGGAGAGAGTAGGAGGGGAAAAAAAAGATGACAGAGACAAAGTTGTAGGGTATAGGAAATTCTTTTTTTTCAATAAATCTGAAACAGCCTCATTTTAACATCTGTATTTCTTCTTCATTCCTTATAAAAATCTCTTCTTTTTTATGAAGGTTTGTACTATGTTTTTAAAGTGTAAAATTATAATGTCATTTGATTTTCAGCATGGCAATGCATTTCATGTATTCATTTCTTCCTTGAGGAAATCCAGGCCTAATCCCAGGTAACTTTGTTCAGACCATGTACAAAGTCAATGATTTAAGACTTTCTTCACCAGGAAAACCAACATATCTTCATTTTTATCTCCATCTTCATCTTCATTGTTATTGCCATTATCACATTTCTAAGACATCTTCATGGATAAAATTGATTTAAATTTCTTGTTGCCACAATAAATGTTGTCACAATCTGTACTTATTCAAAATCTGATTTAAAGTATTATAGAAAAGTCAGAAAAATATTCTTGTTTACTATAATACAGTATTAAGATCTAATTTGTGTTCAATTCATTGCTGCTTAGTTTTTACCAGGCACTGATAACACTGGTAACAAATAATTTTTATAATTCTGTTTCAATCCCAGGATCAAATTTATATGTTGATAATTGAAGGCCTGATTCAAAAATCACTGTTAAATCTCACTGATAGTTCCAAGTGTAAACTGTTTTATAGCTAATTCTTAGTTTTTAGAAGGAAGAGTAATTGTAAAATATTATAATTATGGGGATAGACAACAATAGCAGCTATGTAGCTCTCTCTTTTGATCCTTGGTAATACCAGAGGCAGTTTTAACTTAGACCAGACCTCCCTGTAAACATTCAGATTGAACTTGATAACTAGAAAACAACCAAGACCCTCAGGGTTCTACAGATTCTACTCATATTTGAACTTGAAAATGCCTTTAGTGAGGAAAATAGTCTGTTTTGATCACAGCTTCTGAACCTCAATATTATTAAGAATTGGGACCTAAAAATTCTTTGTTTTGGGTGGCTGTGTTTTCAACAAGTAGTGCTGGAAAAGTTGGCCATCAATATGCCGAATTATCTTCCATGATTCATACCATATACCATATAAAATTAACTCAAAATGCATCATTAATACAAATATAAATCTAAAATCATAAAAATTCTGTAAGAAAACATAAAAGAAAATCTTTGTGACCTTGGGTTAGGCAAGGCATAATCCACAAAAGAAAAATGGTAAGTTTAACTCTACCAAAATTATGAACTGCTCTTCAAAAGATATTGATAAATGCATTCATTAAGAACAAGTGTTAGACTAGAGAAAAATATATACAAATCACATATCTTGAAAAAGGATTGGTCTATAAAACAGACAAAAAATGTTAAAAAATATTAAAAAGCAAATAATTCACATAAAAAAATGGCAAATTTTAAATAGTTTACCAGGAAAAAATATACAAATGACAAATAAGCACTAAGAAGATGATCAAATTATTAGTCAACAGGGAAATTAGGTTAAAATTATATGGGATGGGGAAAGTCATCAAAATGCAACATGACAGATACTGAAAACCCCTCCCAAGAGATAAACAACAACAACAACAAAAACAAATAAATAAAAGGACATTTCTCACATGTTCACAACACTGAATCAAAGACAGAGAAAAATATCAGGTAGTAGCCTTGTGTCCTGGAGTGGCAGGTCCTCTGCCCTCTCCCTTACTTGGTCTCACATAGCTCAGAAATTTCCCAGAGGCAGCAACTAGGATACCTCCCATTCCCCACCAGGGACACAGAGTATAAAATCTCTCACAGCAGTGAGACAGATCCTCACCTATAGCCATACACAGAGACCAAACCTACAGGGATCTATGGCAGGACTTAAGCTGCTGGAGAGGACAGAATGTAAAAGAACAACAAGGAAAAGTTTCCAAAATGAACATTAGGGAGGAAATATAAGGATATTTCCCAAAAAGAACAAGTAGGCAGGCAAAAACGGACCAAATCAACTGTTTGGTGACCCAGGAGACAGGGGAGGACATGCCCTTGCCCAGGTCAGTGAGGGATGAAGACACTGAGAAATGTGTACAGAGACTGTAATTCCATCCATGGGTCCTGGTGCCAATCACCCAACACTGTGGGAAACAGCAATGAGTTGCCTGATCCATGCCTGGAGGATGGCTCCAGACTGCAGAGGCTGGGAGAGTCCTCTGCCACAAGTACAGTGGGGTATAAAGTCCCACACTGAGCCAGATTTTGGCCAGTGAAGTGAGAACATAGAACCCTGCATGTTCAGCTCCATTTGGTCAGATACAGAGGCCTCTAAGAGGTAAACTACTTCTGAGGATGATTAAGTCACCAAAAAGTGCTATCTCTTGGGCAGGCTGGAAAATGCAGAGGAAAATTACAGGGCTTTTCATAGCCTCTCCAGACTCTATACCAATCCTATCAGAGCTGATCTATATCCCCTGCATAGGTACTCAACCTTGTTTTGGCAGAGAAACACAGAAAACCCAACTGTCAAAGCAGTGCCCTAAAACAAATCCAGGCAACAACCAAATCCTAGATGAGAGAGAAACTAACTTTCAGAATAGACCCATCAAAATAATCAGATGACCATATATCAGCAAAAAATCACAAGGCATAGTAAAACTCAAGAAGAAAAGACCCAGTCAAAGGAACAGAATAAAAAGTTGGAGGAGACAAAGAATCTGAAGCAACTAATCAAAGATGTGCAAACAAATCTCCTGAATCAATCCAAATAACTGAAGGAAAAATGTGTATGAAGAGATAAAAAATATTAAGAAGACACTAGAAGAGCATAAAGAAGGATTTGAAAGAATACATAGAAAAATAACAGACATGGAAAACAAAGACATTACATTAAAAATACACTGGAGAGGTGCAAAGGCAGATTTGAAGAGTCATAAGAGTCAGCAAGCTAGAAGACAGATTAACTGAATTTGAACAGATAAAAAAACAAATGGAGAAAAAAATGGAAAAATTTGAGCAAGGTCTCAGGAAAATGGTTGACAACACAAAGCATGTAAACATATGTGTCACTGGTGTTCCAGCAAGAAAAGAGAAGGAAAAAGGGCTTGGAAGAATATTCAAAGAAATATTGGCTGAAAATTCTGCAGCCGTTAACAAAGGCATAAATATACAAATCCAAGAAGCCCAACATACTCCACACAGAAAAAATCTGAATATACCCACTGCAAGACACATAGTTATTAGACAGCCAAATGCCAAAGAGAAGGAGAAAATTCTGAAACAGCAAGTGAAAAATGATTCACTACATACAAGGGAAACTAAATAAAACTAAGCACTGATTTCTCATCTGATACATTGGAGGAGGAAGGCAGTTGTATGGTATATTTAAGGTACCAAAAGGGAAAAATTGCCAGTCAATAATTATCTATCCAGAAAAGCTGTCCTTCAAAAATAAGGGAGAGTTTAAAATATTCACAAATAAACAGAAGTTGAGAGAGTTTGTTAATAAGAGACTGGCTCTACAAGAACTACCACTAAAGGGAGTTCTGTTGGCTGAGAAGAGAAGACAAGCTAAAGAGTTCTGGAGTAGGGTAGACAATTGAAAAGTATTGGTAAGATATCTTAAAGGGTAAAAAGAGAGGGAAAAATAGATCTGACAAACAACAAATGATAAGATGGTTGAATTGAGAACTACCTTTATAGTAATAACTTTGCATGTTAATTGATTAAACTCCCCATTCAAAAGACACAGACTGGCAGAATGGATTAAAAAATATGATCCATGTATATACTGTTTGCAAAAACTCATTTTAGAACCAAAGACACAAATAGGTTGAAGGTGAAAAGATAGAAAAAAATATTCCACACAAGCAGTAACCGAAAAAGTGCTGGGGTAACTATACTAATACTGGACAAAGTAGATTTTAAATGCAAAAATGTTATGAGATAAAGAAGGACACTATATATTAACAAAAGGGGCAATTTCCCAGAAGAAAATTAATCATAAATATCTATGCTCCTAATCAAGGTGTCCCAAAGTACATGAGGCAAACACTGGCAAAACTGAAGGGAGTAATAGATGACTCTACCATAATAGTGGGAGACCTCAACACACCACTCTCTCTAATAGATAGGACATATAAACAGAGGAAACAGATAAAGAAACAGAGACCCTAAATAATATGATAAATGAGCTATACCTAACAAATATATATAGAACATTGCACCCCAATACAGCAGGACATACATTCTTCTAAAGTGCTCATGGAACATTCTCTAGGATAGAACATATGCTTGGGCACACAACAGTTCTTAATAAATTTAAAAAGATTGAAATTATATAAATCACCTTCTATGATCATAATGGAATAGAGCTGGAAATCAATAAAAAATGGAGAACCAGAAAATACACAAATACATGGAAGTTAAACAACACACTGTTAAACAATCATTAGGACAAAGAATAAATTTCAAGAAAAATCAGTAAATATCTTGAGATGAATGAAAACAAGAACACAATGTATCCACACTTATTGGGTGCAGTGAAGGCAGTGCTGAGATGGAAATTTATAACCCTAAACACCTTCATTAACAAGGAAGAAAGAGTTAAAAGCAATGACCAAACTAAACAGCTAAAGAAACTGGAGAAAGAACAACAAAGTACTCCCAAATCAAGCAGAAGAAAAGAAATAATACAGATTAGAGATGAAATTAATGAAATGGAGAATTAAAGAAAAAAAAAAACAATAGAGAGAATAAATAAAACCAAAAGTTGGTTCTCTGAGATCAGTAAAATTGACAAAACCTAGCTAGACTGACAGACAAAAAGAGAGATGTTTTAAATAGTAAAATCAGAAACAAGAATGGAGGGGGCATTACCATGGACCATGAAGGAATAAAAAAGATCATAAAAGGTTACCATGGACAATGGTATGCCAACAAACTAAACAACTTAGACAAAATGGACAACTTCCTAAAAACAAACAACCTACACTGACTCAAGAAGAAACAGAAGACCTCAACAAACCAATCACAAGTAAAGACATTGAATCAGTCATCAAAACTTCTGAACAGAATTTGGAAGGAGATGGTGACATAGAGGAGTGGAAGCTAGTTTGTCCCCCTGGAACAACAAATAAACTACCAGGAACAACTAGAAAATAATCTGGAATAACTGCTAGGAGCCAAATATGAGTGTCCACACATCATACACCAACCTGGATTGGCAGGAATGCCCAAGATCACAGCATAAAATCTGTAAGTAAAAACTGCAGACCTGAGCTAAGGGCCCCTCCCCCATGGCAGCCCAAACGGCAAAGTCTCACTGTGCTAGAAAGCAGCACTCTCTGAACAAATGGCTATACCTCAGCCCAGAACCAACTAAGGTTTTAATTAACAAATGTCGATTGCTTAATATGAGCTATGAATCTCCAACAAGCAGACAGAGGCTTTTGGTGATGACTGAAATTGGAGAGTTGGAAGACCTCTCTGGGAGGGAGGGAGAGCCCACAGGACCAGGTGCTAACTCTGGCTGATGGGTGAAACTGAGGGTGACTGTGGACTGGCCCTGAATGGGGGCTTTCTGTCCCTTTTTTGTCTCAGTGGAGAAAGCCTCAGCCATTTTCAGTTCACAGGTCTCTGGCTCAGCCAAGGGTGGAGTTAGCACAGTCAGAGAGACTATTCGAATGCAAATGATATCTCCCCATGGGGGTGTATTTTCCTTAAGAGGAAAATGGTGGTGCCAAGCTCTACTATCCACCTTCCATTCAGAGCCAGCCTCAGAGACTCGGGGAACACAGCCACAGGCCACTCCTCCTTAAACTTACACCAGTCTGGAGTGACAGGCTGACCAGTGCCACCTGCTGGGCAGAAAAGCACAGCAGCCTGAGGCCTCAAAGGGTGTATCAATATTCTAAGACACACCATGAGGGAGACCTGATACTGAATATTGCTCTCTTCTGAGATCTGAGCCCATTCTGGTCTGGAAAAACCTGGTTGGGGTAACCAAGGAAATCAGATACCTAGAAAACAGAAAATTGCAACTCACACTAAGAAAAACAGTTAAGTCCCAGTCAAAGGACCAAACTTACACTTCAACTGAGATACAGGAATTGAAACAACTAATGCTAAATCAATTCAAAAAGTTTAGGGAACTTATGGCAAAAGAGATGAAGCATATAATGAAAACACTGGGTGAACATAAGGTAGAAATTGAAAGTTCTAAAAAACAATTGGTGAAATCTATGTAAATTAAAGGCACAACACAACAGATGAAAGAAACAATGGAGACATACAACTGCAGATCTCAAGAGGCAGAAGGAAACACTCAGGAACTGGAGAACAAGGCATCTGAAAGTCTACACACAAAAGAAAGACAAAGAAAAGAATGGAAAAATATGAACAATGTCTCTGGGAATTGAATGACAACATGAAACACAGGAATGTACATGTCATTGGTGTCCCAGAAGGAGAAGAGAAGGGAAAAGGGGAAGAAGCAATAATAGAGGAAATAATCAATGAAAATTTCCCATCTCTTATGAAAGACATAAAATTACAGATCCAAGAAGTGCAGCATACCCCAAACAGAATAGATCTGAATAGGCCTACACCAAGACACTTAATAATCAGATTATCAAACATCAAAGATAAAGAGAAAATCCTGAAAGCAGCAAGAGAAAAGTGATCCATCACATACAAAGGAAGCTTGATAAGATTGTGTGTGGATTTCTCAGCAGAAACCATGGAGGCAAGAAGGAAGTGGTGTGATATATTTAAGATACTAACAGAGAAAAACCACCAACCAAGAATCCTATGTCTGGAAAATTGTCCTTCAAATATGAAGGAGAGCTTAAAATATTCTCTGACAAATGGACAATGACAGAGTTTTTGAACAAAATACCTGCTCTACAGGAAACATTAAAGGGAGAACTACAAACAGAATGGAAATGACAGGAGGAGTGAAAGGTTTGGAACACAATTTTTGGAGATAGTAGCACAGCAATGTAAGTACAGTGAACAAAGATGACTGTGAGTATGGTTGAAAAAGGAAGGTTAAGAGCATGTGGGACATGAGAAGGAAAGAAGAATGATAAAGGCTGGGACTGTATAACTCAGTGAAACCTAGGGTGCTCAATGATTGTGATAAAAGGTACAAATATGCTTGTACATGAGGTAGAACAAGTGAAAGTCAACATTGCAAGGTGTTAAAAATAGGGTCGGATTGGGGAAAAATACAATCAATGCAAACTAGAGACTATAATTAACAGAAACATTGTATTATACTTCCTTTAATAAAACAAAGGCAATATACCAAAGCTAAATGTATTGGGGGGGGGTCATAAGGGAAGGGTATGGGACCCTTGGCATCAGTGATGTTGTCTGACTCTTTATTCTACTTTAGTTTAATGCTATCTTTCCTTTTGTTGCTTCCTAGCTGTCATGCTTTTGTTGTTGTTGTTTTTGTTTTCTCTTTCTTTTTTCTCTTTCTTTTGTCTCTCTATCTTCTTTGACTCTTCCTCCTTCTTTGTGGAAGAAATGGAGATGGATGTCCTTATATAGACAGTGGTGATGAGGTGAATACATAAACACGTGACTATACAAGGAACCATTGATTGTTTACTTAGGATGGAATGTATGCTGTGTGTTCAAAATCATCTTTAAAAAATGGGTTGATGAAGACACCTTGAGACACTATATTTAGTGAAATAAGACAGACACATAAGGGCAAATATTGCAGGGTCTCACTGAAATGAGTTATAATATGTAAACTCACAGACATGAAATATCAGTTATTAGTATATAGAACAGGGCTCAAGAATGGGGAGCAGTTGCTTATCATGAACAGAATGTTCAACTTGGTTGAACTTAAATGTTTGGAAGTGGACAGAGGTGGTGGCAGCACATTGTGAGAATGACTAGCAGTGCTAAATGGTCTGTGAATGTGGTGGCAAGGGTAAGTTCAGAATCACATATGGCACCAGAAGGAAAGTTGGAGGTTAAAAATTGGGAATGTATAAAACAGTGAATCTTGTGGTGGACAATGTCTGTGATTAACTGTACAAACACTAGAAATCACTTTCATGAACTAGAGCAAGTGTATGACACTATAATTAGAAGTTAATAATAGAGATGGATATAGGAAATAATATGTACCTATTGCAAACTATATACTACAATTATTAGTATTTTAACATTCTTTAATCAACAGTAACTAATGTGCTATACCAATACTATGAATCAATAATGGAGCGGGGAGATAGCTAGGGGCATGGGAGGATTTGAGGTTCTTGTTTTTTTATTTCCATTTTGGAGTAATGCATATTTTCTAAAAACTGAAAAAAAATAATTGTGGTGATGGATGCACAGCTGTATGATGGTACTGTGGGCAACTGATTGTACACTTTGTATCTTTGGATAATTGTATGGGTTGTGAAGAATCTCAATAAAAAAAGAGTGAAAGAGTGAAAGGTCAGACTGTCATGTAATAATTGGGTAGTGTTGGACAAGTAACAACCTCCCTAAGCCCCAGTGTTCTCATCTGTAAAAGGGAAAAATAAACAAAATGAGTTTATTTTTAGGATTAAAGGGATGAATGCCTTTCACACATTTGTAACACCACCTGGCACATGGTATCCCTACCATGTGGGCTATCCCTTAATAAAATTTGAATACCTTTTTGTGGTATAATTGACTTACAATAAACTGCACAATTAGAGGGCACAATTTTGAGATGTATACAAGCATGAGACTATCAGCACAATCAAGGTCAAGAACATGCCCATCACCTGCAAAAGTTTCCCTGTACCCCCTTGTAATCCTTCCCTGCATCACTCTCCCCCACATACTCCAGGCAACCACTGATTTTCTTTCTGTTACTGAACACTAGTTTGCATTTTCCAGAATTTTAAATAAATGGAACCATACGGTATGTACTCTTTCTTGTATGACTTCTTCTACTCAGCATAATTATTTTGAGATTGTTTAGTTGTCTGTCAGTAGTTCACTCCTTTGTGCTGCAGAGTAGTATTCCATTACATGGAATACACCACAATTTGTTTATCCATTCACCTGTTGATTACATTTCTGTTATTTCAAGTTTGTGACTTACTGCCCCAAGTAGCTGTTATAAAGCTCTCATTAACATTTGTGTGCAAAAGTAAACTTCTGGACAAAGAAAATCCCAGGAGCAGATGGCTTCACAGGTGAATTTTACCAGTCATTCCAAGAAGAGTTAATACCATTCCTGCTCAAACTCTACCAAAAAAATTGAAGAAGAGGAAACACTACCTAACTCATTCTATGAATCAAACATCATCCCAATACCAAAGCCAGATAGAGATATTTATAAGAAAAGAAAACTTCAGACCAATCTTTCTAATAAATTTAGAGGCAAAAATACTCAACAAGGTGGAGCCTTAACTTCCACCTTTCCCAGCCTGCCACCACCATGAAACAAGCCATCTTCTTATCTCCCTAGGGAAATCACACCAGCCTGCATTTACCTTCTCTTGGGGAGACCCACAGTGGACTTTTACTGTGTTTCCTGAAGGCTATATACATAGCCTGACCATATGTCATGGTCTTGTGTCAAAGGACTTGGCTAAGTGGAAAAGTCCTACAAGTGTGGAAGATTCACCATCTTGTTCATTGCCATCTTTTAACCTCCAACTTTCCCTCTGGTGACATATGTGACTCTGAGCTTACCTTTTCCACTCTATTTCACTAACCAATAACTCTCTTTAAGGTGCAATGTTTCCCCATGCTACAGATGCTAACACAACTAATGGCTTTCTTGGGATTGTTGGGGTATTGGAGATCTTTATTTCTCACTTAGCCCACATGTTAAAACCTTTGTATGTCTTGATTAGAAAAAGCTATTCCTGGTAATGGACACCTCCCAAAAAGCCATATTTTAAAATGCAAAAGCGGTGATAGCACAGGCACACGCACGGGGGAAGGGGGGTAGATCCAGACCTGCCCTGTGAATTGGATGTAGCTAGTACTAATATTGGCTTTGGGTGGGGTCTGTGGCAGAGGAAAAATTCTAAATGAATGCCCCTTGGCTTGGGTCACAATTATGGAAAGGGCAGAACTCTGATACAAACCCCTAAGAAAAGCAATTTTGTGCTGCATATAATGCCTTATTGCAAGTGGAGGGACTAATGCAAAGATGCCCTCAAACTTTGAAAACAGCCACCCTATTCAGGGGTGGATAACCAACATTGCTTCTAAGCCATGCCCTGACAGTGCCCAACTGAGTACACTTACCAAATGGAAAGCCTACCTGATACAACACACCATGTTCAATACCACCCTCTGAATGCAGAAATGCATGAGATTCTCAGACCAGTGTCGTATAGAGAGGACTCAACAGCTAAAGTTTCTGCACCTGGGGTAGCTGTTGAAATGACAAGAACTGTGAAAATATATCTGGGATGCCTGCCAACGATGAAAGGTAACTATTGCTAGCAGTTGGTGGACATCACTAAAGAGTGCACTTTATGCCATTTGTCGACCTCAGAGGCTACCATGCCAGATGGGATATGTGGACTACCATGGTCACCATCTGTTGTTGAGGTGTGCTTTTACTGCCATGGACATGGCTACAGAACTTTTGTTAGCTTTCCCAGTGGGGAAGACAAAGCAGCAGGCCATTGGCAGTTTTGAAAATGTGTGTACTCTGTATGGTATACCTACACAAATAGTGATCAGGGGACCCCTTTCACTGACAAATGACCCAAGCATGGGCAATGGGCTATAAATCTCTACAAAAAAGGGTTTTATTGGGCCCAAACCCACCTGGACTCCACACTGAAAGCTGCAGCCCTAGCTCTTATTGAAATGCTAATGGTGGGACCAATGCAAGCATTAAAAATCCAAGCTATATAATGGGTGACAAGTGTGATTATGAAAACCTTGTGGATTGTACTCCCTTTATCCAGTGTATGGATGGATGAGTATAAAAATGGGGACAAAAGCTAAATGGAAATTAGGGTGGAATGTGGGATGATTTGGGTGCTCTTTTTTACTTTTATTTTTTATTCCTATTCTTATTCTTTCTGGTATAAGGAAAATGTTCAAAAATAGATTGGGGTGATGAATGCATAGCTATATGATGATACTATGAACAGTTGATTGTACACCATGGATGACTGTATGGTATGTGAATATATCTCAACAAAACTGCATTTAATTAAAAAAAATCCAAGCTAGAGGGCAAGCCACTTCACAGTCTAAGTGAGGAAATAGAAATAATTTGCTGTTGCTATGCCTCAGACCATAAAAAACAGGGAAAATGAAGTCAATTGGCCTTAGTGCTGGCCTATGCAGCCATGTTGGTTAGGTATCCTAAGTCCCTGGGGAATAGGAGTTACCCAAAATATTGTAATAAGACCTAAATGCTTATTAAAAGCTTTTATCTCCAATCCAGGCCCTCCTATTCCCATGGGAACCTTATGCATGACTATGTGGACCTTTCTTATGTCCAGATTAATAATTAATATAATGGTAGAAAACTCTCAAGATTTGCAGAGGGAGAATGTCTGGTAATTAAAACCTTCCCATAATGTTCCTCTGCCTGGCACCTTGTTATCAACCAGTGGAATTCTAGCATGTATATTGTTAAATCAGCAGAAATTTTCCCTTATTGCTCCCCATAAACATCTACCTTTTTTGTCTAGCAAAGACCTTGCAGTGAGCCTCAGCAGTACTCATGCCCACAGTTGAACCCAATGTTGGGTTTTCATGGACTTAGCACCTTTAGGTACTACTGGCCTTTCTTGGACTGTGACCCTATGAATTGGACTCCATGGAATATCCTACTGGCCTGGCAGAAATCAGCAATTATAAGTAGATCCCTTGTCTAAATTGTTTAATTCCCTTTCTTGGCCATGGCAGCATCTCTTTGTGAAGTTTTTATCTCTTGTTGGGGGAAGGGAGGGGGTAGGTTTCTAGTGTTCCATTGTCTATGGATGCAAAGTCTGTCCTATGGTCAATGTAGTCTGCTACATGGGGGGGGGGGGGGTGGATTTTGGAAACCCAGGGCCCAGGCCCTCTCCCCTCCATGGTGATTTCACAGAGCTGCCTGCTTGACCTGAACAGAACTTAAAAATCATCAGACCTCCCTGGCGGAGGAAAAAATGTATGGTTAACAAAGCATTGAACTCCCCTCCCCTAATCACTGTTTATAACAATCTCCACACCCTTGTGTCCATACCCTTCTTATCCTAATCTTTATAAACCAATCCCTGGCACCCACTGCTTTGTGGAATGCTAGCTTCCATTTTTTCCTGGCCTGCCACCACCATGGAACAAGCCATCTCCTATAAGTAACTCCTTTTAAACTCATGTCTAACTCTGTACAAAAAAAAAAAAAACAAACTCAACAAAATACTTGCAAAATACTCAATAGCATATTAAATAATTATACACCATGACCATGTTGGTTTTATTCCAGGTATGCAAGGTTGATTCAACATGAGACTATCAATTAATGTAATACACCATATTAACAAACTAAAAGAGAAAAAAACATATGATCATCTTGACTGATGCAGGGAAGCCATTTGACAAAATAAAGCATCCTTTCACGATAAAAACACTTCAAAAGGTAGGAATCAAAGGAAACTTCCTCAACATGATAAAGGTAATACATGAAAACTCCACAGGTAACATCATACTCAATGATGAGAGACTGAAAACTTTCCCTCTAATATCAGGACAAAGACAAGGATGCCTGCTGTCACCAGTTATCCAACATTGTTCTAGAAGTTCTAGCCAGAGCAATTAGGCAAGAAAAAGAAATAAAAGGCATTCAGATTGAAAAGGAACAAATAAAACTGCTAGTATTTGTGAATCACATGATCCTATATTTTGAAAATCCAGAAAAAAATGACAACAAAGCTACTTGAGCTAATAAACAAGTTCAGCAAAGTAGCAGGATACAAGTTCAACAAGCAAAAATCAATGGTGTTTCTATACACTAATAAAGAGCTGTCTGAGGAGGTAATCAAGAAAAATATTCTATTTCCAACAGCACCTAAAAGAATCAAGTTTGTTCCAAGTAAAGGGCCTGCACACAAAAAACTACAAAACATTGCTAAGAGAAATCAAAGAATACATGAATAAATGGAAAAATATTCTATGTTCATGGATCGGAAGGCTAAATATTGTTAAGATGTCAATTCTAGCCAATGTAATCTACAGATTCAATGCAATACCAATCAAAATTCCAACAGACTACTTTGCAGAAATGGAAAAGCTAATTGTCAATTTTATTTTGAAGGGTAAAGGGCCTGAAATAGTAAAAAAACAACTTGGAAAAGAATAATGAAGTGAGAGGTATCACATTTCCTGACTTTAAAACATATTATAAAATCACAGTTGTCAAAACTGCATGGTACTGGCACAAAGACAGACATAATGATAAATAGAATCAAATTGCAAGAATAGAAATAGACCCTCAGCTCTATGGTCAATTGATTTTTGACAAGGCTCCCAAGTCCACCTGGGACAGAACAGTTTCTTCAATAAACAGTGTTGGGAAAACTGGATATCCATATCCAGAAGAATTAAAGAGGAGTTCTATCTCTTACCCTATTCAAAAATTCACCCAAAATGGACCAAAGACCAAAATATAAGGACCAGAACCATAAAACTCCTAGAAGAAAAAGAACAGAAACACCTTCAAAATCTAGTGATAGGTTGTAGTTTCTCAGACTTTACACTCAAAGAGCAATAAATGAAAGAAACAAATAGATAAATGGGAATTTAAATGTGTGGGAATAGATAGAGGTGATGATAATTCATTAGTGGGATTATAAGTAATAGTGCCATATTGAAAGTGAATATGATTGAAAGGTGTTTAAAGTCATGCATCTCACCAATTAGCACTACAAATATATACAAATTCTTGCCTGAAGTACTTCAAAGTTATACACTTGCACAAAGAGTTAATAATAGAGTGGTACATGGGAAAAACTACCTATTGCATGCTTTGGACTATATTTAATAGGAATACCTCACCAGTGCCACACCAGTACTAAGGTAAATTGGGTTTTCTCTTTGGTGTGTGTGTGTGTGCCTCTTTTACTTATTTCTTTGGAGCAGTGAAAAGTGTCTAAAATTGAAAGTGATGATTCTAGAAACTCAGTGAAGATACTTTGAGATATTGAATATTTATTTTGGATATAATAAATAAACAGAAATATTCAAGCATTAGAGAAAAGGTGGAGAGAGAGGTATAATTATTCAATGTGGTAGATTAGCAGAATGGTGCAGCCCCTCTGGAGGGTAACGTAGCAGATTGACAGGAGACAAAATACAAGGTTATTTTATGATTAGGCAATCCTGTTACTGGGAATATACTTAGAAGAACTGAAAGCAGGGACTTGAGTTGACATTTTCACACTGCTGTTTGTGGAGGCATTATCCATGGTGGCGAACAGATAAAGGTGGTTGAAGGATCCATTGACTGACGAGTGGAAGGCTGAATTGTGATGTATACATATGATAGAATATTGTATGGCTACAGAATGGAATGAAGTTGTGAGGTGTGTAATGAAGTGAACGAACCTTAAGAACATTATGTTGAGCAAAGTAAGCCAGAAACAAAAGTACAAATATTGTATGATCTCATTTAGAAAATACTTAAAAGAAAATTAGGACCTAGATTGTAAGCTCTTACAGCAGTCACATTTATTCCTGTGTTTTAAGTGCTATTTCTAAGTTCTGAGATGTTCTGCTCTATGTGCATAACCTGGTATTTCCCTGGAACTTTGGGTACCTGTGTGACACCTAAGACTCAGAGTTCTGCAGCTCTGAAAGTCAGCATTACTCCACACAGCAACTGTTAAAGAAACAGAAAAAGAGATCAGACTTCAATTAGAGAAATGAATGAAGCTGATTTGGCTGGGACAAAGGTAAATCAGAATACAGGGTAAAGGATGATACTGTCTATATTTTGAAACTTCACCACCTGTGTGAGACAAAGGAAGAGATGTTTATTTTGTACAAAATTTAACTTTTCTTTAACACACAATCTAAATTAACTCATCTGCTCAGTTTATTTAAAAAACCTAAACACATAGAGTCTAGAACAGGGAATGAGATCTTGTAATTCTGTATAGCTTAATGCAATACCCTGATACATTCAGGAGTATGTTGCACAGGTAATAAAAAAGTATTTGCAAAGTCCATGAGGGACTGGAGAAAATACATGGAACTACTAAACTTCCCCACCTGGGAAATTCCTGATGCTCTCTCAAGCATTAGGGAATCCCAATTTAATAAGCCAAGCCCTCAATCTTGAGGCATCACCCTCCCCTCTACATGGGACATGACTTCCAGGGGTGTGTCTCCTTGGCAATGTGGGACATGACTCCAAGGGGTGAGCCTGGCCCTGGCATTGTGTGATTGACAAATCCCTCTTGACCAAAAATTGGAAAAGAAATGCAACAAAATAAGGTTTCACTTGCTACATTTCAAATAGGGTCCAGAGGCTGTTCTGGAGGTTACTCTTATACAAGCTTCAGTGGGACATTGTAAATTGCCACAGTATGCCAAGCCCCAATCAAGTGTTCCTGAAAACCTTAAATAATACCCTGGGCTCTAAGACTCTATAAATGTTTTACCTAGTAAGTTTATCTTTTCAGAAATTTAAGGTCTCAAGATTGTTCCTACACCAAATAATGTCTGAAAACCAGAGGTACCAGTCTCTCCAAGAACATTAACCAGTTGCATCTCCCTACCCCATGATACTGATACCCCTTTTCCACATGAAGAAGTTAGAATGGTCATTGCCAAAATATCCCTGAAGATTGAGAGAATGATCAAATGACAAGGAGGAATTGTAACAGATAATCCAGGATTTAAAAAATGATTATGACTACTGAATCATTATGTAGATATTTCTTTTTAGTCACTGTATTAGTTAGGGTTCTCCTTGGAAACAGAATCAATGAGAGATGTCTCTGATTATCAAATTGTAAAAGTGACTCACGCAACTGCGGGAGCGCATGAGTCCAAATTCTGCAGAGCCGTTAACAAGCTGTCAACTCCAAGGAAGACGTCCGATGAACTCCTCGGGAAACGAACCGACAACTTTGACAAACTCCTCAGGAAACGAACTGGCAACTTCAATGAGCTCCCCAGGAAACGCTTCACTGAGCAGCCGAAGAAGAAGTGAAGGCTCTCTAACCATCCGGCTTATAAGCCTCCAACTGATCACCCGGACCAAATCCAGCCAATTGCATTCTCTCATTGTGGAAGGCACGCCCCTTGATGAGTCATCAGTCAGCTGCAGTCAATTGACTGATGATCCGACAAACCAGCCCATTGGCTTATTAACCAGCCTCAGATATCCTCACAGCAATCGTCAGGCCAGTGCCTGCTTGACCAGACAGCTAGGCCACCTAGCCAAGTTGACACATGAACCCAACCATCACAGTCACTAATGTATTAGAACAGCTAGAAGGAAATACATGAAATTGTGGAACTGTAACCAATGCCATACTTTGAAATTTGATCTTAAAGAGTATTTTGAAATTTATCACTTTTTGGAATATATGTTATATTTCACCATAAAAAATGTTTTAAAAAATGAACTGTCTGTACAGATAATATCATGATTTAATCTCAAAATAAGTCACTGAGTGAAAGAAGTTCAATAAAAAATAATTCTGCATTATTCCATTCATATAAAATTCTAGAAATTGCTAACTAATCTTTAGGAACAGCAAATAGATAAGTGATGGCTGAAGGAGGGTGGCAGAAGGGTGGTAAGAAGATATCATAAATTTGCAAAAGGAACATTTGGTGGTAATGATTTTAGTTTTATACTGATATTTTTATTTTTACGACAGTTTTAGTTTTATGTATGTATTAGAAAATGTGAACTATTTTACACATTTATCAAAGTTTATCACATTTTACACTGTACATTCAGGCAGTTCATAGTAAACCCTACCTCAATAGAGCTTTAAAATATGTATTGACACAAAATGAATTATCTTGGCGAATAAATACCACATAGAATATATGGGATTTCTGTGTAAATGACCCCAAGAGCTTCAATTAATTAACGTATAAAATGAATCAGTGTAGTGCCAATATAGAAATCATGATACAAGATTTGCTCCTCAAACTGAGTCTTTGCCTGCTCCCAGTTCCTTTTTCACCTAGGATAATTACATTAAATGTTTCTGACACCAGGAAATGATGCACAATCTCCTCTTCTTTGTCAGTACTATTATGGGTCTGCAAATTCAGTACTTCAACAAGCATCCAGCCATGAAAGATATATTTTCTTTATGCAGATATTCCAACCATTAACTTGGCATCAGAGAGGTAGAGACAACTACATCTCTACCTTAAACCACTCCTTTGTTCATGATAATAAGAACAATATGCCCACCTTTTTGTAAACTGCATTAAATGCATCTGGCCCATGTTGTTAGTGATTATATTTAGATTATGATATATTATGCATTGTCCATGGGTATTTATAATAAAAGAGAATTCTCACTTAGCTCTGAAATCCATATGCTATTTTTATTTACTACTAAAATAATGATCCTTATTACCAATAAATGAGTCTTCTCAGACTCTTACAAAGTATTTTTGTTCCAGTGATCTGCTATCATCATTCTCTTTTCCATTTCTTTTGATAGTTTCACATTTAAACATATCAGACCCTCAAAAACAGGATTATTGTCTGAATCATGGAAATTGTAACCCTAAATGAAACATTTTAACCATGAACAAAGGTCATAAGGTCACACTCTTCAAACTGGTTTTATGATATCTCTGTAGATTGTAGATTATAAACCTGCCCAGAGATAGTGAACACACCAAACGCCATCCTGGAGTACCAAGTTCAGCTGAGCTTAGCAGAATGATCTACTAGATTGAAAAGGACATTTAACATTTTGGTTATTGAAACAAGTTCCTCCTGGTTAATGGATTTGGCAGACTATAAACTTCTCAGGTTTCCTGTAATATGTTTCAAATCCAGACGTGATCTTCCGTTGTGAAATATGGACTGTATGGATCTTTCTCTCTCTCTGATCATTGAACTCTAAATATTAATATCAAGGAGCATATCTGTCATTCTCACTTTTACAATTGCAAGTCCTTAGAGCTCTGTAATATTTGTTGATGTAATGAATGAATGAACAAATGAACATAAATATTTCTCTTTCCAGGGGTCTTGGATTTGTTGATTCAAAATAATTTTTCCAAGGGCACTTTCTGGTTGAGGTCTTATTCTCCCTAAAACATAAATCTTGAGCTTTAATAGCTAGAGCTGTTCTTGAAGATGAAAAATTAAATTTCTTTTCTAGTGAAATAATTAATTGCCCTAACTATAATATTCTTTCACCATATTCTTTCCTTGATCAGAAGCTTATCCACTATGCTTCACAGAACTATGCTTTCCTATATATGAATGAATTTCAGGATTTGAGCATTCATAACATCCAGAAACTTCAAAGATGGTCCTTTATAATGGGTAGAATGAAAAATAAGGATCACGAGTTCCCCTCATTTCTCCTTATCCTGCTCATAATACTGGCATAATTCTTTGGGGAGGGCCAGTGGAGCCATGAATTGTAATTTCTGAGACCCTGCCTTTGGTTATTTTCTAGGAATCTTTACTGAATTTCCTGTTGTCCACTCAACAGCATCATGATGTTCTCAGTTGTTCTCTAAGTGCAGAACCCCCTTCCCTATATGGTTCCAATTTTCAGTTTGCCAATGAGGGGACTTTGTGTAAAATGTGGAAACTGGAAGAGAAACAGAGGCTATTACTCTGCAGACGTGTTGTTTCCAGACTGTTGAGCAGAGATGAGATTCACAGACTCTGCAAGTCTTTTAGCATTGTCCACTTCACTGCTAAGACTACTGGCAGGAACTTTCTCAGAAATTCCTGAGAGGCCCTGTCATTTCCCTCTAAGCTTTTCTGAGCCATTTTCTTCAAGGCTTCAACCTGAGAGGTTTGATATTAGTTTCCCCAAATTTCTCTCTGGGGCTCAAATATTCTGCAGCCACTTTACTGATTTTGCTCCCACAGCTCTTTGAGCAGTCTTAAAAGCTGTAATTCCTACCTTATACCCATAATTCCCAGAGCACTTAGAGCAGTTTGCTTTCCTGACTGAACCCTGAGTAATACAAGACTAATTAGGCTTATTCACAATGAGGTTACCAAAGACAGAGGGAGATGGAAGACACTGTACTCTACTATAGCATTTTTTTTATGGCTGAAAGTATAAAATACCATAAGAGTTACTAGCACAAAAGAGAAAAGAAGTTGTCTTGTATCCTGCTGCATGAAAATTAGAGTTGGATCAGTCATTTTGGAGCTCAGATGGGGCCCTGGGATATGAAAATTGTTCCTGCACATGTATCCTTTTCCTAAACTTTGCCTAAAACTCATACTAAGAAAATTCCTCTCTGCTTTGAGGGAGGAATAGAGTCACCAATGCATGAGAAAAAAGAACACCTTCTAATTAATAACATTTTGGTAGACAGTTTTTTTGCAAAAGTACATTGTATGATGAGAGAGGAATCCATAGATTGGCATTACAGAATTCAGAATGTTGCAAAGGGAGTAATAGAGTATTCTGGAGAGAATTCTAGGAGGAAAAGAAAACTAAATTTTGTGTGTAGAGGAGGAAAGCTGGCTATGACAAAAAGGGTACCAGTGATTTTTCTAAATCACATGCACAGACAGGAATGCATTGGATGCCTTCAATAGCCATACATATAATTCATGCTGTACAATTTATTTTATAAGAAATTTCAGAGAAGTCAAAATTAATCAGTAGTTACTGAGAGGACATCAGAGTGTCTGGACCTAATAGCAGAGGTGGAAATGGCTGGGAAGAGTCAAAGGGAACTATTTGTGATGGTGTGAATTTATGTTTATTGTCACGGGGGTGTGCATATTTGTTCAAAAGCTTTGTTTACAATTGATTGCATGCTATCATATTCCAGATATACTTTGATAAAATTAAGAAAACAGACAAGTTCAGGATAAGGAAATTTGCATTTTTCAAATTCTTTTAAATATAGGGAACATCACACATCCAAGATATAAATAAATCATGTTTTAAATTTCTGTCATGGGTTACAAAATTTGTAGGCTTAAGAGAATATAAAGCAATGTAAGCAATTACAACAAAAGCCTGGAGTTGAAATGTTTCTACCAAAACCAAAAACTGAAAATGTATACAAGTACCATATTTTTAATTATTATAACTTTCTAGGTGAGACTTCTTCAAGGTACATTCCTCATTCCTTTGCCTATTTTATACCTCTGGTTACATCACTCTTGCAACTTTTTTTTTCCTTGTTCATGTTCAAGGTTCAGCATAAGTGATGGTTACTCTTGGAAGGCTACTTTGATCTTCAAACTTAACCAGATTCATTTCCCCTTTACTATCACAATATTAATTACATAGTACAATAATTATTAGGCTCTGTGATACTCACAGTTTTAGCAATGTAAACTTATTAAAAGCAGACGCAATTAGAAATGCATATTTAGTATTTAAAACTATATATTTAAGTATGTATGTAAATATTGCATAATTATCTAAATAATCTAAGTATATCTAGAAGTTTCATTTTAAAATAGTATTCAGTACATAAAATTGAATCATTTGTAAGAAGATATATTTCTGTTCAACGTTGACATCTTGTATTCTGGGTTGAAAGAGGCAATAAACTGAGTAGAAAGGTCTACTCAGAAAGGAGAAGGGTGAGGAAAGAAGAGGGCAGAAGTGACATCATCTGACTAATACAGCAGGAGCCTGGATTCAGGTATCTCATTCAGTAGCATGTTTAGGTCAAAATTTTGCCTCATTCTTTTGAAAATAACAAAATCTTTGAAGAAAGTCCTTGAGGGCTTTTTTCACCTGCTGGTTCCTTAGGGTGTAAATGAAGGGATTCAGTAAAGGAGCAACAGAGGTATTGAGCACAGCTGCACCTTTCGTTAAAGTCACCCTTTCCTTTGCCGATGGCTTCAGGTACATAGAGATACAACTCCCGTAAGTAATAGAGACGACAACCATGTGTGAGGAACAGGTGGAGAAGCCCTTTGCTCATTGTTGAGTGGAAGGGAATTTTAGAATGGTTTTGATGATGTACGTGTAGGAGGGGACCACTAACAACAACGTGACCACAAGTGTTATCACGGCTAAGGCAAAAGCCATCAATTCAATGACACGAGTGTCTGTGCAAGAGATCTGGAGGATAGGAGAAGAGTCACATAGGAAGTGGTCAATAGTTCTGGGGGCACAGAAATCCAATCTCAGTCCCCAAACCAAAGGGGGAAAGATGAATAGGAATCCAGTTACCCAAGAGCTGAGTACAAGTTGGTAGGAGACTTTACTGTTCATGATGATTGGGTAATGCAGCGGTTTGCAGATGGCCACATAGCGGTGGTAGGACACAGCAGCCAGAAGGTAAAATTCTGTAACTCCTAATAAAAGAAAAAAGAATAATTGAGTTGCACAACCATTATAGGAAACTGTTTTGTCTCCAGTCAGAATGGTTATCAAGAATCATGGAATCCCCAGCATTGTGAATGAAATTTCTAAGAAGGAGAAATTTCGAAGGAGGAAATACATTGGAGTCTTGAGGCGTGGATCCAGCAGAGTGAGCAGGATGATGATGAAGTTCCCCATCAGGCTTATCATGCAGTTGAGAAGGAAAAAGAGGAAAATTACAATTTGCAGCTGGGGGTCTTCTGTCAGTCCAAGCAGAATAAACTCTTCCTCCATTGATTGGTTCTTTATTTTTCTTTTGTCCTATCAAATGTAAAGAAAATAAAAACTACTCTTATACATAAGAAACATTTCATTTTCATTCTCAACCACAGGGATATCCAGATTTTCAAACTTACTTATGGGCAAACATTTTCATCAATCAACTTAGAGTTCAAAATAAACATGTCCTCAAATTCACCCACGGTCTTTGTAGGAATGTTGGCAGATCCTTCCCTTGCCTAGACTTGGATAAATTCCATTTACTACCTAACAGGGAATTTAGCGATATTTGAAATTTAGTGCAGCAATTGCTCTATTGTTCATCTTGCAAGGAGATACCAGATAGATATCTAAATAGATCACATTTTCTGATAGCTGACAAATTTCCAAGTAATTTGTTGATTCCTTTATTTATCTCCAAGTTCCATTTCACATTTCCTTTTCTCACTTTTGAGTCACTTTGATTCAGTTTTTCAAACTATATCTCTTTGCTTATTTTTCCTAACTCCATGCACTGTTTGCTTTACCACAAAACTTTATAATTAGAAAACTTTCCAATATATTATTGTTAATGGTTCAAATCTGTATGGCTTGGAAATGAAACACAGAAACATATCAACTACAATTGACCTCTATGGTTTATTTTCCTTTTTAACTTATTACATTAATAATTGTCTCATTATTTTCTTTATGGTTGTGTAAATTACATTAAGAAACTAAAACTTTTAGTTTGAAAGCAATATGATATTAAGAACTAGTTGCAGTTCTTGCCACTAACTAGTGCTGTAGTAATATGCTGTAGTTAGTAATTACAATTTGTTTTTATTAATCATTTTCTTTGTACATGAACAAGGCTTTTTTGTATTATCCAATTTTTCTGAATTTCCAGGCAATATTAAAAAGGCTTCTTTTATTTTCTTTTTCCTTTTTTCTTTCTATATAAGCAATAATACAGAAAATGAAATGCCATGTAATTGAGTTTTCCTTTTCTCAACTACAATTGCCAAAATAAAAATCTCTGATTTTTTAGATAAGTTGATATTAATCTTTTTTCACACATAATCTTTTAAAAACTACAGGATGTCTAAAATTCTTGAATATATTAGATTGCTTTCCACCAATTTTAATATACATATGTATTCTCTGCATAACATTTTAATTTTTTTATTTCAACATAAAAAAGTCTGTTTTGATTATTCCTTGGGTTTTTTCTATTAATCATTTTTCTCATATTGTAATAAAATATGTATCTACCTTATTTTAAGCATTATGTGTGAAATTTCTATGATGTGATATACTAAATATAACTAGAAAAGACCTTGTGTCTTTATTATTTCATCTTTGTTTTCTATTAATCACAGTCTTCCTAATTTTGTTGAACACTAATTGTCTTTAACCTGAAACTGGGTATAAACTTGTTTGTTTAAAGCAGGATAAGCAGGTATGATTTTTAACATATTCAACAAATGAAGCCATGGATTGCTGTAGCTAGGTTATCACATGACTTATTAATATTACAAGCATTGATTTTAAACATGTACATCTGCTCTTGTCATCTCAAGGACTACTAATTTTGCTTTGCTCCTGATTTGATAGTGAGCTTTTAGAACTTAGCCCAAAATTTTCTGCTAACAAATGTCTGAGGCTCTGGAATTAGATTTCCTCAAAATCTAAAGAAGAGCAACCCTCTAAATTCCCCCCTACAATTCATTCACTACAACTTTTAGTTTTTGGAGATGGAAAAGAAAATGAACTAAAGAGCTATTTTTATATTAAAATAGACATAGTATTATATTTTTACACACACATTTTATACATTATTATGTAAAACTGCAAAAGAATATTTATTTCACCATCAAAAGGAATAAATCAATTAGGACAATTTAAGGGAAAATCTAATTCCCTGACTTGGACTTCAAAACTTTTGCTCTTACCTCTGATTCAGAAATACATAAGTTAAAATTAAAAACTGACTTACCTTCCACAGAGTATATTGGGATTTATTTTTCTGCTATTCAACATGGTAGAATATATGGACTATATAAATTGAGTGATCATAATAATTTGAAGACATTATTCAATATTAAAGGGATGTAATATACCAATGCTTTCTTCAGAAGTATTCAAGTAAAAGATGATTTGTGACAAATATGTAGTTTTCAAATGATTTCCTTCTTTCACTTCATTCCCATTCACTACCTAAAACAAAATCTGGATTAAAAGAATCCTATTGTATCTCATTCTTTCCAGTTTTGTTAAATTTTCCTAAAGTTTTTCTTAATCTTTGACTAGATGTATTATATAAAAGATTCAAAGATTAACACTAGAAAAACATATCTTTACAGAAATATAGCATATCCCATGATTCTATCTAAGGTACAGATTTATCTTTTTGCTCAACAAATACACAAGGGAAACTATTCAAATTGCCAAACAAAAGAAGAAAGAAAAAATAATCCCTGGAGACTAGTATTCTGAAAGTATTAATTATATACCAAAAAAATCAATTTCTCCAAATCATTTAGGAGAAAATTTTGAAGGAACTGTATCCCAAATGACACTCTTTGATTTTTTAATGTAGAAAATATGTAGGAAGAACATCAGTTAATTCACAGTCCTAAGACAATGTGGGAAAATCTGACTGACTTCTTTTCTCCAATAAGAAATTTCACTACTTTCATTAAAAATTATAATTTAGAATGTCTGCCACAGCCATGAATAATACAAAGAGATTCTCTTAAATTGAGAATTTTAATTTGGGGCTATTGTTTGAATAATCAAGTGTAGTGGGTTTGGTTGTTTGTAAGTGCATGTTTCATTTTGGAATATGGAAAAATCTCCAGGGGTGCATTTGGTATGTGACCTATAGGCCTGTGCAGGATGACTTAGATACCTGAAGTAATTGAATTGTACTTTTATGAAAAAATATACCTGAATTTAGTAAAACGGGTTGGTTACAGATAATATCCTCTAAAATATTATTAAATACAGTTCCTTATAAGGTACCACCTTATCATGACCCAAGACAGAAAGTCATCAAATGCAAGTCCAAAAAGGTTATTCGTAGAGTTTGAATTTGAAGGGAACTTGCTTTCTTCCATATATTTTAATGCAATTTTATTGAAATATATTCACATATCATACAATTATCCAAAGTGTACAAAAATTGTTCACAGTATCGTCATATAGTTGTGCATCCATCACCACAATTTTTGAACATTTTCATTACTACAAAAATTAATAATAAAAGTATGAAAGAACACCAAAAACTTCCCATAAACTTCCTCTTTCCCCCCCAATTATTCATTTACTTTTTATCCCCATTTTTCTATTCATTTGTCCATACACCTGGTAAAGGGAGTGTGATCCACAAGGTTTTCACAATCACATGGTCACACCATATAAGCTATATAGTTATATGATTACCTTCAAGAATCAAGGCTACTGGATTGCAGTTCAACAGTTTCAAATAATTCCTTCTAGCTAATCTAATAAACTAAAAACTGAAAAGTGATATCTATATAATGCATGAGTTACCTCCAGAATGACCTCTAAACTCCATTTGAAATCTCTCAGCCACTGAAATTTTATTTTGTTTCATTTATCTTCCTCCTTTTGGTCCAGAAGACTTTCTCAATCCTACGATGGCAGGTCCAGGCTCATCCCCAGGAGTCATGTCCCTTGTTGCCAGGGAGATTTACACCCCTGGGGGTCATGTCCCACTTAGCGGGGAGGGCAGTGGGTTTACCTGCCAAGTGGGCTTAGAGAGAGAGAGGCCACATGTGAGCCTCCATATGATTTTATCACTCACTTCATTCTCTCCTGTTTCTTTTACCTGATTCTGGGAGGAGGGTCCCCCAAGACAGGAGCTGTCCTAGTCATTTTCCCAGAAAAGATAGGTTCAGGACTCATGAAGGGGCTGTAAATCATTATAAAGTTTCCCTGGGATGAGACCCAGCAGGGTGCCTGTCTTTCCTGTGAAGCTTCCTGATTCTGTGCCTTCCCTGTCCTGCTCAGCAGATAGTGCTCTTCAGTCTTCTCCCCACAGGTCTAAGGTGGTGTGCTTTTAATTCCCAGCCAAAACAGTTTGTCCCAGGGCATGGTTGAAAGAGGCTGCAGGGAAAGCAGATTGAAACTGTTTCTAATTTCCTAGCCCACAGGGTCTGAATTCTCTAAATAACAGCCACAGTTTATATTGACTCTTGTCCCCGCTTTTCTTGGGGAGGAGCTGCTCTTCAGCCCCGTATTTTCCCTGCAGGATGGAAAAGTTAGTGACTCTCAGGCAGCACACTTTTGCCCCTGGTAGTGTGTGTTTGAGACAAAGGCTGGGCTCTGCTTTTTGCAGGTTGAAACTGTTTCTGATATCCCAGTCCCAGTGATCTGAATTTTCTAAATAACAGCCACCATTTGCACTGGGCCCTGCCCCCCTCCCCTTTTATTGGGGGAAGATCCATTCTTTAAGGAACTATCTCCACCACCTGAGTGGTTACTGTGTCTCTCAGGCAACTCTACTTCCACCTTTGCCTGGGGCAAGACTGAAAGTGGAGATTACTAACTGCTTTCTTTAATGGGCTCCTTAAAAAAAAAGTAGCTGTTCTCAGAACTGGACCCCAGTACCCCTGGCTTGCCAATGTTGGTGCAGAGCTGTCTTTCAGCAAACTAAGCTCATTCAACTCCAAAACTCTGTCTTTCCGTCAGCCTTGTTTCCTCCCTGCTGTAGCCAGGGCTGAAGCAGATCTCCCAGGTCTTCCTTGGCTGCATTGCAAATGTATCTGTTGGTGGAGCTGGTACCCAGCAGTTTGAATTCATTAATCACATCCAAATTTTGTGCCTGGTGGAGCTCTTCTTCCCTTGCTCCTAGGAGAGAGGACTTCTGTTTCTCACCAGGGAGTGACCCCTGAGTCAGCCTGCCATGAAAGTGGGGGAGGGGCACTGGCCTTCACAGAAAGGAAATATTTAATTATAGCTCTTTCTGAGATTTTTCAGTCTTGCTCTTCTACTCATTCCTGGCTGGTATATGATATGTTTATGGTCTCCAAAGTCCCAAAAGTTGTTGTTTCAGATAGTTTATGGTTATTTACTATCTTCCCTGGAGGACAGACTAAATCCTGGAACTCCCTATGACACCATCTTCCTCTGCCTTCATATTCTTTAAATGACATGCCAGTTAAAGTTTTTGCCTAATTTTAAATGGACTTTCTGCATTTACTTATTAATTTTATGGGCCCTTTATGTATTCTGAATATTGATGCTAGATATTTATTAGCTATATATCTTAACAAATATATTTTCTCAATTCATGGGTTTCCTTTCACTCTCTTTTTGATGTCTTTTTATCAACAGATGTTCTTAATTTAAATATATTCTAATATAAAAACTTTTCTAAAAATCTAGTCTAGTACTATTTGTACAGTTTAAGAAAATATGACCTTCTCAGATCACAAAAATTATTTGTGAAGTTTTATCTAAAATCTTCATTGCCAAACTTTTTACTTTTGTGCAATCATTTTTTTTTTTGCATGGTGTTATCTTAAGAATAGCAAGAAATTTTTCCTTATACGTATCCAAACAGCAAAGTACCTACTATTGCAAAGATCATATTTCCCCACTATACTTCAATGTCATATTTTAAGTGGGTTGACCACATAACTGTGTCTGTTATAGACTTAATATACTTTCCCTCACTAAATATTTGTAACTTTAAACCTATCCAACCGTATGTTAAATAGCATAACTTTGTAATATGCCACCCTATGTGTTAATGCTGTCATTCGGTTGGATTATTTTGTCAAAATTCCCATGGTTATTCTTGTTTTTTTGTTTGATTGTTTTGTTTGGGTCAGTATCTGTGTGTGTTTTACATCTTCATTTGAATTAAATAATTAGACCAACAATTACTTTTAATGCACAAAGAAGAACTAATGGTGTTTTGATCTGTATTTCAGTGACTCCATAGATCATTTTGGAGATGTTACATCCTTTTAATATTGAGTTTTCCAATCTCTAAATATGGTATATTTCCTCCTGGATATGTCTTCTTTAATTCATTTCAATAAAATTGCAAAATTTTCACTATAGATGTCTTGCACATATTTTATTAAATAATTATTTAATGGTTCCATTTTATGCCACTGTAATTATATATTTTAATGACTTTATGCATTTATTTTTGCAAGAATGTAGAAATAAATAAACCCTGAGTTTTTTATATTGACTTTAATCCAAGGAAACCTTCCTAGATATACCTATTGATACTGATAATATATTAATAAATTCTTTTGGAATGTTTTTTGTTTACAACTATTATAGCTCTAAATGATATTTATTTTGGGGGATAGTACTAAATATATAAATTAATTCAGGCAAAAATATTATCTTCTTACATTGCATACTTCTCTCAGAGACCAAACAATATCTTTCAATTTGTCTATTTTGTGTCTTTCAGGAATATTTTAAAAATTTTCTCAATAGGTTTATGCATATTTCTTGCTGTATTTATTAATCTGAATTTTATTTTCTTTGATACTACTGAAAATAGGAATTTGTCCAACACTATATCCTCTAACTTGGTTGCTTACAATTAGGAGTGATTTTGCCTCCAGGGGACATTTGACAAAGTTAACATATTTTTGTTTACCACCCTGGCAGGTGCTATTAGCATATAGTGGGGGTGGGGGTGGGAAGTCAGAGATACTTCCAAACATTTTACAATACACCAAATAGCCCCCCACAACAAAAATTATTAAGATTCAATAGTGCTGTGGTTGAGAAAACTCTGCTTTGATTAGTTTTTGTTTACATAAATGCACTAATATCCTTAAGTTATATTGATCTATATAATTTTCTATTTTTGTACTGCTTTAATGAGTTTGGAATTCAATTACAAATAATTTGACACTCTTTTGTCACTTTTGATAATCCAAATCAATTTGAGCCTACAGGATTGTGGAAGAATAGTTCCTTAAAATGTCTGTACTTCTTCTGCAGAAACAACTCTGTATGAGAGTCATATCTTTATTGGAGTCAATTTTAATAAAACATTATAAAGTCCAATGATCTAGATTTTTAATTTCATTTGCATAGTTTTATAAAAATAACTTTTCTTAACTTTCTCACTTTCCTTTTGAATTTCTACTGATTCCATGGTTATTCCTTATCTGTCATTTCTCATTTGGTGTATTTGTGCTTTCTCCTTTTCTCCATTTTTTGGATATAATTTTATGGTGGCTAGTCAATGTTATTTTTTTTTAAATAAGATTTTGATATTTTTTAGATTTAACATTTTCCTAAAACCTAAGCCTTTAATTTCTATTTTTATGTTTATTATTTCTTTCTCTGACTTTTATTTTGCTTTGCTTTGTAGTTCCACTTCTGTTGCCTGACCTGGCAATTTAGTTTGGTTTATGAGATTTCCTAGTTCAGGAGTGCCACCATACCCAAGGATTGTTTCTTTATTGTGGCTGTTTCTTGGGAGTAGGAGAGGGTAATGGAATGAAGGGCTTTGTGCTTTCTAAGTTTTGCATTTTCTTCTCTCTTGCAGGATCCTAAATATCCCCTCATCTCTTATTTCTTTTCCTTCACAATATGGTTTCCACAGGAGGCATGCATATTCCTTTGTTTCAATCCTTATTTCTTCCATGTGATGATTCCCTTTCTAAGATTGCTCTTCCACTCCCATAAGCACTTTTAAGTCCCTTTCCTGTTGTCAGGGCTATGATCTACAAGTACACGTTATACGCTTAGGGTGTATTTTCTCTTTCTGTTGGTTTTAGATCAAAATAAACTATAACTTGCTTTTCTTTTGTATTCAGTTTTCCCCTAACTGTCCTGTAAATTAATGTGCTAACAGCAAAAGAAGCTTGAAGGATTTCTTTGTTTATTTTTCTATGATAACTAGAGTTTGGGAGTTGTCTGCCTTCTATTTATTCTGAAGGCATGTTTTTGCATAGATTTACTTGTTCCTCTTGCTATTATTTATTGTCTCTGGAGGATACGTTAAAAATTTCAGATAGCAGGGGACCACTAACTCAGATATCCTGAATTCCCACTTCTTTGATTTACTTTTCAAAGTATTGGATGGGCTGAGTTCTCATCTAGGGATTCTATTTGAGGATTAATCTGCTTACAAACTTATCTCTTTTGTTGGCAGTAGTCACTTGCATGCTTCTCCAAGACTGGGATCCTCACTTTTTTTCTGGATGTCAGCTCTAGACTGCCTGCAAAATCTAGAGGCCACCTGCAGATCCTAGTAACCTCCTGTACTTGTTTGCTATGTGAGGTTCTCTTTTCTTCATTGCAACTGCAGGGGGAATCTCTAACTCTGAGTTTGCTTAAATGGAGTGGCTTCCCATCATTTTTATAATATCAAGTACCCTAATTATGAGGGTAATACAACATCACCTTTGCCATATTCAAATAGTTAGAACCATTCAAGGTCATGCCCATAAACAAGGGTGGTGGATTTCACAAAGGGTTAAAAAAGGAGGTAAATAAACTTCGGAGGTTAGCTTAGGGTCTGTCTGCCACAACAGTAAGAAAAAACTGAGGAACAAAAGGACAGATGGAAAAAAAAATAGCTACATACTAGATTTAAACCACAAAATGTCAATAATTGCATTAAATAAAAATGGACTATCCTTCTCCATTAAAAAGATGGATACATAAAATGACTTGGGTGATGAATGTTCATTAATGGGATTATAATTATCAGTGCTGCATTGAAGGTGAACATGATCAAAAGTGGTTGTTTTAAAGGCATGTATCCCACAGATTAGCACTACAAATATAAATGAGTGTTTGCATGATATACTTATAAGGTATGACCCTGGTACAAAGAGTTAACAACACAGTGGTATATGGAAAAACTACCCACTACATATTATAGACTATATTTAATAAGAATACCTTACCAGTTCTTTACTAATACTAGGGATAAATAATTAGTGGCTGATGAGAGCTTTGGGTTGTTTTGTGTTACAGTAATTGTTTAAAATTTAGAGTGATGATGTTTACACAGCTAAATAAAGATAATATGAGATACTGATTGTTTACCTTGGACAGGATATATGCTATGTGACATTAGGAACCCCCTACTTAATAAGTCAAGCCCTCAATCTCGAGGCTTGCTCTTGTGAAACTTATGGCTGTAAAAGAGAGGCTAAGCCTTCCCATAATTATGCCTAAAAGGCACCTCCGGAGACCTCTTTTGTTGCTCAGATGTGGCCTTTCTCTCTATAAGCCCAACTCAACAAATAAATTCATTAAGCTCCCCCCTACATGGGACATGACTCCTAGGGGAAAGAATCTTCCTGGTGACATGGGACATGACTCCCAGGAATAAGCCTGGCCCTGGCCTTGAGGGATTAAAAATGCCTTCTTGACCAAAAGGGGGAAAAGAAGGGTAACAAAATAGGGTTACAGTAGCTAAGGATTTCAAATAGAGTCAAAAGTCTATCCTGGAGGTTTCTCTTATGCAAGCTCTAGCTAGTTTCCCAAATGGCCACAGTAAGCCAAGCCCTAACCAGCAGTAGTCCCAAAATAGCAAAGTCCCTATCTGAGATTCTAAAAAAGTTTCACTCACTAAGTTAATTTTTCAGAAATCCACCAGAGTGTTCCTATGCCAGACAGTTTCTAAAACCCAGAGGCAACAGCTTCTTTAAGAACAACAACTGGATGCAGCCCTCTTCCCCATAAAATTGACAACCCTTTTTAATATGAACAAGTTAGGGTAGTCACTGCCTAGATACCCTGAAGATCTAGAAAGTGATTAAATGAGAGAAAGGGGTAGCAACAGACATGATATGATTTAACAAATGATTATAAATACTGAATCTTTATGGAAATATATATATATATAATGCTAGGTTTTAGAATAGTTAGAATGAATAATTGAAATGGTGGAACTGTAACCCATAACATTCTTCCAAATTTGTACTACAGCTACTCATTAAATTGTACTTTGAAAGCGATCACCTTTCTGTATATATCTTATATTTCACAATAAGGAAATTACTGAAACTGTGGGACTGCAACCCACAACATTCTTTGAAATTACCTGTATAACTACTTGTTAAATTGTACTTTGAAAGTTATCACCTTTCTGAATGTATGTTATATATCACAATAAGGAAATAACTGAAATTGTGGAAGTGTAACTCATAACCTTCTTTGAAATTACCTATATAGCTGCTTGTTAAATCATACTTTGAAATTGTCACTGTTCTTTGTATACATTTTATTTCACAATTAAAAATGTATTTTAAAACTGTGTGGGTGTATCTCACAGACAGTTTACTGAGAAAAGGATACTGGAAACATACATAAAAGTACATAATATACAATCCCATTTATATTAAATACTAGAATAGACATCACTAATGTATATTAAGAGAAAACAACTCTGGTTTGTTGGGATAAGGATATGACACGGTAGACAGATTTGAAATGTGCACAAGGGACTTTATAGGTAAATAGAAATATATCTTTACTGAGGTAGAGGTTACAGGGAAATATACATTTGTCATAGTCATGAACATTGACAACTAAAACCTATATTTTATCTTATGCAAATCATAAATCAAATTATAACTTGATAGTGTCCCCTATTATATTCAATATTTATTCATACGACACATTACTTTTAATATTCACTTTGTGACAAGATCTTGTCTATGCACTAGGAATAAATGGTGGTTAGATAAACCAATGTTCTAATGGGATTCACATTCAATTGATAACAATGAAACAATAAGCAAATCATTAAAACAATAAGGAAAAATAAGTATTAAATGCTACTAAGCAAATTAAAATAGGATAATGTGAAAAACAGAAACACAATATTATATATTTTGTGAAAAAGGAAGTCCTGTCTAAGGAAGTAACATTTAAGATGCATTTTGAATCAACAGAATTAAATACTAACTGGACAATCACTGAGGAGAGGAAAGTAAACCAAAGGAAGAGCTACATCAACAGTTTAACACATGAGAACTTGATTTATTCAAAGAAAAATGGAAAGGATATTGTAAGTAGTGCATAATGGATGGAAGGGAGAAGATTAGGAAATTAAGGCAAAGAAGCAGGCAATGGCAAGTTCAGAGAGGGATGTGTTAACCAAAATAAGGAGTGTGGCCTTTATTTTCAATGAGATGGATAAGAATATTAAATCATTAAGCAAGGAAATGATATAATTTTACAGATTTATTTTAAAATGTTATGAGTGATAAAACACATGTTGTTTTGCCTCAGGATAACAATATGGAGTAGGCTTCAGTAATCCAATCAAGTGATAACTGGAAGTACATGCCCAACAGAAATGAAAACATGATGTCCATACAAAAACTTGTACACAAATGTTTGTAGCACCGTTATTCATAATAGCTACAAAGTGAGAAAAAAGCACTAATACCCCAGCAACTGATGAATGGATAAACAAAGTGTGGTATATCCATACTGCTGAATATTATTCAGCCTTAAAAAGCAATGAAGTACTGATACATGCTACAAATGGATGAACATTGAACACATTATGCAAGTAAATAAGCCAGTCACAAAAGATGACATATTGTATGATTCTATTTATATAAATGTTACAGAATAGTCGAGTAGAGAAAGAGAAAGTTTATTAGTGGTGATCTAGGGCTGGGAGGATGAAAAGATTGGGAGTAACGGCTAAAGACAATGGTGCTCCTTTTTCAGGAGATGAAAATATTCTAAACTTAATCATGGTGTTAATTTAACAATTCAATGAAAAGCACTGTATTGTGCACTTTAAAGGGATGAAATTTTATGGCATGTGAATTATATCTCAATAAACCTGTTGCCAAAGAAAATGAGAAATATTATTCACTAGGGCTTAAGATTGGATTCCATATGAATTTGAAAACTGGACTCAGTAGCCTCGGGTATTGGATTTGAGGCCTAAGAGAAAGACAAAAAACTTAATCCAAGATTCTCGGTTCAAACAAATGGAAGAGTAATGATTCCAAAAACAGGAATGTGGAAAATGAGGGAAGCCTAGCTTTTGATGATAGGATTATATTGTCCTCTTTTGTTTTTTATTTTTGTTATAAATCACATATATATCATTAGGAAAACAAGAGAGTGCAAAGAGAAGGGGGTCAGGTATGGAGATTATTATATTAGGAAACAATCAATAGAGAAACTGTAAAAGAAATTGAGAATGACTGGAAATATGGTCAAAGAAAACCAGATAATTATCTCTCATTGAATGCTTCCAAAGAAATTACATGGAATAGGAATTGGTGGTAAGCAGTGCTAAATATTACTGAGGCTCGTTATGACAACAATGAAGGAGGACTAAGGATTTGGCAATATGGAGTTTGAAAACAAAGGGTTAGTGAACTGATGGCTCAAAGACCAATAAGAGAGTTGAAGAGCTAATGAAAAGTAAAAAAATAGCAATGGTAACAATAGCCAAAAGTAGACAATGGTTGACGATTTCTAAATTCAGATTACAAAACAAGCAAGGAGGCATATTTATTGAGAACAAAATATTTCAAATATTTTGATAGCAGAAGGAAGCCTAATTCAGCTTCTGCTAAATAATATGATGATGTGATATAATAATCTCATTAAGATAAGATGAAAAGTGTAACTAAAAAATTTAAAATTATGACCAAATAATTTTAAAAATGAATAGATTTATAAGAATATCTAAATGTACTGATAATTATATATGTGAAGGAAAGGGAGCACCAAAATTGAGGAAAATACATTTTGAAATGTTTAGATAAAAGACTAGATATTCTTATATGCAAGAATGGCCTAAAGCTTTCAGATTCATGAAATAAATGCTGGCTTGGCTTAACCTCAATATATTATTCAACTTAGTGAAAATATTGAAATTGTCCTTACCTAAAGATTTACACAAAAATATTTATTTGGAGTAGAAATGATTTTATGTTATTGTTCAATGGCCAAATATCTGAGTTATGTTTCTTCAGACATGGCAAGGAAAGCTATAACACTCTTTTGAACGAGAAAGAAGTTTCTTTAAATTTGAGCAAATAATTTGGTAAATAAATAAAATAATGTCTGCACTCATAATCAGATGTATAAATACAATTTTATTAGAATTTCTTTTGAGAAAGCCAATTAAAAACAGCAAATTTTATGGGCAATTCAACTGAAAAATTAAAATGACCGTTAAAGAAAAGAGGCCATTGAGTTATTAAAAAATGATGTATGAAGTTAAACAGAAAATTGAGTGACTGATTCTGCCTTGGTAAATGATAGGTAATATTTTCAAGAAATATGATATTTAAATTGGGTATTTGGAGGGTTTAGGATAAGCATATAACCTTGAAACAAGAAGAAATTAGGAAGGAGAGGAAAGCAGTAAGGGAGCTTCAGGTATGGGTGGCTGCATTACATTATAAAACCAAACTATTCCTACCCATTCAGTCTTCAACGTGGAGTGTTCTGTAAATGCATGTGTACATATGTACATACGTACATAGGATTGTCCTTTACCAAGCCCTTCAGTAATGCCTGGATGTTTAAAGTTTAAAAGCTATTAGGGTGGGATCGGGTGGGATTGTGCAGGTTGGTGTGAGGTAAAGATGCCTCCCGGGGTGATCTGGGCAGAAAACAGAGCTAGGTGTGTGTGTGGTGGGGGGAGGGGGGGTGCTGGGGAGCTGGGGAAAGTGCGGGGGTGTTGGACGTCCCCACCTAGGTTGTTGCTGGTGTTCTGGCAAACATTGAGGACTGACAGTTTGGTGCGCTGAGACCTGGATCTCGGGACATGCTCCTGTGGGGCTTGTTGCTGAAGGGGAAAGGCTGAGCCTACTTGTGGTTGTGCCTGGGAATCTCCCCAAGAGTGCTTCTTTGTTGCTTGAATGTGGCCTCTCTCTCTGGCTGAGCCGGCTTGGTAGGTGAACTCGCTGCCTTCTCTTCTGCGTGGGACCTGACTCCCGGGGGTGTGGATCTCCCTGGCAGCGCAGGATATGGCTCCCCAGGGATGAGTCTGGACCTGGCATCGTGGGATTGTGGAGGGCGGGGGAGGGTGTCTTCTTGACCGGAATGGGGAGGTGAAGCGAGACAGAATGGAGTTTCCGCGGCTGAGGGATTTCGGGTGGAGTTGAAGGGTCACTTTGAAGGGCATTCTTATGCACTGTATAGATGTCCCTTTACAGGTTTTGGTGTGTTGGAATGGCTGGAGGAAAATACCCGAAACTGTCAAACTGTGACCCAGTGGCCTTGGTTCTTGGGGACGGTTGTGTGACTGTGTAGCTCACATAGGGTTATGGTGTAGTTGTGGAGACCTTGTGGCTCACACTCTATTTGTCCAGTGTGTGGATGGATGGGTAGAGGAATGGGAACTAAAATTAGATGAGGAATAGGGTGGGATGTGGGGTGTGGAATGATTTGGGTGTTCTTTTTTACTTTTATTTTTTATTCTTGTTTTTATTCTTTCTGGTGTAAGGAGGGTGTTCAGGAATTGATTAGCTTGATGGGTACACTGCTGTATGGTGGTGCTATGAATGGTTGATTGTGCTCCATGGATGGTTGCGTGGTGTGTGACTATATATCTCAATAAAACTGAATTTAAAAAAAAAGCTTTTAGGTTCCCTATTGGAGCAGTGAAAACTAAGCCTTCCTGAGTTTAAATTTTGATTAGTCTACTTTTTAGCTTTCTGCCTTGTCAAATATTCTTAACCTCTCTGAGCTATCTTTTGATCTTGCATAATGCTAATTATAATTATTTATCACACTGTTGTTTTAAGAATTACATGATTTTTATAAAATGCTTAGCAGTGCCTAGATGTACTGATTATTCAACAAAATATAGGTTTTATTTTTAATATCACAATTGTTGTCCAACCTACCTCACTAAGACAGAAGAGAAGAAAGCATTTGAGGTGGAAGCTCTCTCAAGAAATATATTGTAAATATGTCTAAGAAGTTGTATTACTTGCTAAAGATCCAATTTTAAAAATATGGCAATAGTGAACCACCTGGGGATTCAGGATTCAGGTGCCAATGGTTCTAATACATACAATGTAAGGTGATATGTCTTAGACCAAGTGAAATTTCATAAAGAACAGATGACAAAACATTAATTCTGATTTTGGGTGGGCAAATCTTAGTTTAAAAGGGCTAGACTGATCTTGAGAATTACAGAATATCCTCTCTTGTAAAGATAGGTGATAGATACCTTAAAATGTATAAATAAACCATTTCAGAATATCTCAATGATAAATTAATGATTTCACTTAGGTAATATATTTAAAGCAAACTCATCCTGAATGTGAACCATATCAGTTTCCAAACTACTCAGAATATTGGTAGAACCTTAGCTTTTGTGTTTATCTACTTGTCTCAAAATACAGTATATTTCTAATTTTTTATATTATGTGGTCTTACAATTTTAGAGTTGGTTAATGGGATCATTTCTTCTACCTTGTCAACCAAAAAAAAATGCTTACCTAAATGATCTGGGAATAATGTAATCAATCATTTAAATAATCAGTTTTCTTTTCTGAAATCGTATTCCTCACCCATATTTTCAAGATCCAGTTTATGGTACAAAAGCTACAGAAACCTTCTTTGACCTACTATATGCTCCCAAAAGGCTCACATTTACTTATTATGCACCTATGTTTTATTCTCCTCCTCTAAACAGAATATTTATTAAAATCAAGACTCAAAGTTCAGAAAAAAAGAAAAGAAAATGACATTGTGGTTTTATATACATATATTTCAGAACAGTTTCATGAATTACTATGTATCTATGAGAAAATTATATTTGATTGTTTATCGTTCTGGTTGTGATGCAGATTTTGATTTCAGAGACCTAAATGGATTGTGACCTACAATTAAACAGACAAACAACTTGAAGGACAATGAAGAGCTTGTTTCTTCTAAAATTTGGTTTCTGTTTGGAATGGACATATTAGGCTTAAAAAGTTCCAAAAAAGAAAATGAATTGAGTTACTATATTTCCATACTTAACAGTCATTTACCATAAAGTTTTCAATTAGCTTCAGGAGTATCCCAAATTAATAGAGGTTATTTTACTGGTGTGGATATAGCAATAATAATACATTTGTTTTCTGGTTTATGAATGAGACTGCTAGCTTTTATTATATTAGAAAATGATCATACATTTAAATACATCTCATATAATCTCTCTTATAAACTAAATATATCTAGTTTCTACAGAATATACTTTAAAACAACAATCATTGATTTTTAATAAGTAAAAAATTTCAGAGATGATTGCCAAAAGTGACAACTACACCCTGTGACAAACTTTTAAATTTCTTTGAATGGAATATGCATCTAATATGATAACATTACAAAAAAAGTATATGGAATATTAGTTTTCAAGTTTGTAGCAGATGAAAATGTTATTTATTATTTATATAGAAATGTAATGATCTCTGCATTTTATATTATAATACATAAAATGGAAATGAAACAATATTTTATGATCTTGACGTACTATAATACTTAATGTTATAGACAAAATAGTACGGTTGAAATATTTAAGTCCATTTCATTGAGATATCCTGAAGAAAACAAACTGAAGAGAGAAAAAATTCTCTAATGGAGAATATAAGTAAAATTAACATTTTTGAATAGAAAACTTTTATCTAAAACTAGTTTAATAACAGTGATGGTAGCACAACATTGTGTATAACTCATTGTGCAAGGAATTATATATGTGAATGTAGTTAAAACAGGAAAATCTTAGGTTGTATGTATGTTACTAGAATTTTTTAAAAAGCCTGAAAAAATAAAGGGAAAATCAAATAAATGCAATAAAGGTTGAAACAAGTTATTAGAAGCTTTTAATGGATAATTTGACAATATTCAGTTGCTTTGGTCATTTCCTTTATATAACGCAACTCTATATTCAATGTTTGATAAAGAGACAACCTTGTAAATCATATTCACGAAGGCTTTCTTCACTTGTTGGTTCCTTAAGGTGTAGATAAAAGGATTCAACAGTGGGGCAACTGTGGTATAGAGCACTGCAATTCCTTTGGAAAAAGAAATTCTTTGTTGGACTGAAGGTTTAACATACATGAAGATGCAGCTGCCATAAGAAAAAGAGATAATGATCAACTGGGAAGAACACATGGAAAATGCCTTTTTCCTCTGATTAGCTGATGGGATTTTTAGAATCATCAATGCAAGGTAGGTGTACGATGTTATCACCATTACCAACGTGGCCAATAGTGTCACTGAAGATGAGATGAAACCTATCGCCTCGATAAGCCATGTGTCTGAGCAGGAGATCTGCAGGAGGGTAATAGTGTCACAGAAGAGAGTAATAGTGTCAACAGTGTTGGAAGCACAGAAGTCAAGGTTTAGACCCAAGGTAAGTGGTGGAAAGATGGTTAAGAACCCAGCAAGCCAACAACTGAGGACAAGCTGTGTTCAGACTTTGCTGTTCATGATGGTTGTGTAGTTCAGGGGCTTACAGATGGCAACATAGCGGTCATAGGACATGGCCGCCAGCAGTTAAAATTCAGATGCTCCAAAAAGGATGGCAAAAAACACTTGAGCAATACAACAGTTATAGGCAACGGTTTTGTCCCCAGTTGCCATAATAACCAGTAATTTAGGGATGCGTGTAATAGTAAAAGAGATTTCTAAGATGGAAAAATTCCAAAGGAAAAAATACATGGGAGTCTTGAGGTGAGTGTCCATCAGGGTGAGTGTGATGATGATTAGATTGCCAGTGATGCTGAGCAAGTAGGTGAGAAGCAGGAAGATAAATAACACAACTTTCAATTGTGGGTCATCAGTCAACTGTGTGGTCAGTCTTGTATAGTTTTCCATTACTATTTTCTGAGCCTCTTAAGCCTAAAATGAAATAAAATGGTTTTTATAGAAAGTTTTGGGAATGAGTTCAAGGTACAACAAAAAGGGGATAAAAATTCTGTAAATAAATAAATAGGAAAAGATTTAATAAGTGGGAAAATGCCTTACTTTGAATGTTTTGTTAGTAATACATACTTCTTTGCTCTTTCTCTAAAGTACACAGTGAAAACATGAGCAATTTTGAAGTCAGTGTAGTCTAAAACAGGAAAGATAATTTAGAAAATTTAAAACACATAGTGTATGGTAAGAGCCATGTTGATATGAATTTGGATATCAGAAACTATCAAAATAAGAATATTCAACTATACAGTGAAATGGCAATTAAAGATATAGCAATAATAGATAAACTGAATTTATGGATAAAATATTTGCAAGCATTATTCTCAAATCTTTATGCATTTGATATTAAACACTGTGAGGTAAAAAAAAATAAAACACACACAATGCATTCAGGTTTGCAAACTGGTAAGGCGCAGAGTAAATATTCTGAGTTTATTTTCAGAAAGTGTGACTTTAAAAGCACATTTCTCTTCAAAAACAATCAGTGTTATCATTAGGGAAAAGTTCCTGCTTAGTCGTCTTCATTATATATACATAAAATAAAATAGTTTATTTTTAATGGCCATTATCTACGACAGTGTTTTCTGCCTTAAGAAATCAAGGGAATTATTTCTAACTTCCAAAACATAGGTTATTAGTGGAAAGCAGAACAAACAAATAAAAAGGACCATATAAAGGAGCAAAAACTAACTGACAAAGGAGAGATGTTTCCAGTATTATCTATAGGTGTTCACAGAAGGCTGCATCAGAGAAGGTGGATCCTAAGATGGAGCCTTGAGGGAGGTAAGAGTGGAGACAAGGTGTTTCAGGCAGAGGAAGCTCCATAAGCAGAAGCAAAATGAAAGACACAAAAATGATTTGGTTGCAACCAATGATGAGATTTCTCTTACCAAATTCATATCAGATAAAAATTTAAATATTTCCAAAAGGAAAGAAATGTCCTCCTCCCACAATGGATCTGCTGAGCTACTTATTTTAGAACATTCAAATAGCTGTGAAAGAATCTATTATATTTTTTTCCTCATTTACTCATTACTCAATGGTGACATTGATAGGAATTCATAAAGATAAAACTTCTGAATAAATATCTCATTATATCAAACCATTCTTTGTCCGACTTCAATACTTTCACACACCACACACAAATTATCTCCCCGACACACTCTTTAAAGGAAAACAACAAAATTTACATTATGAAGTCATTAGAACTTGAGAAGAAAAGTGAGACTATACATAGTTTTGTTAGATATTGTGAATGTCAGATACATAAGAAAAATAAAAATCCTTTCAATTATAAATCATCATTGAATTGTATTTTCCATTTCTCATTTTATCGACAAACCAAAATGCGAAAAGTAGAATATAAAAGACTAACCTTATAATACTTAAGAAAAGTACCTTAAGAAAAAACCTTAGAATACCTTATAATACTTAAGAAAAGAAAGAGTACCAAATGGTATTTTATATACATTTACATATATTTATATTTATATAGAAATATATAAATGATGGGATAAACTCTCTTTAAATGTTAAAATTACTATTACTTTTTAATTTGAAGTCATAAAACTACCAAACAACATTTAATTTCCTAAAAAGATTTCTGTTGAAAGGCATATTTAACAATTTCTTCAGGCAAAACCATCTGTGCTTCAATACTTAACTCTTTTATCATCCTTGTGAAAAGCACACACTGCTGCTCCATTCTTCTCCCCCATGCTCTTCACTCTATCCCACAATCTATCATTTTTTTTAATCTAAGTTTTCAAACTACTATATTTTACTATTTTGTTGCAGATATCAAGCTAGTCTGTTGAAATTTCCTCTCTACAACAGTTTACATATTTTAAGTATTGTATACTCTTGCAAGTATTTTGCACAGTGTCATATTAAAATTAATCATGTCTTAATCCCATGGAGGAGTTATGCTTTCTGTGCCCTGCAGGAAATTATCTCACAGGAATGAAGAATTCTCAGGGTGAAACAGACCCCAAAACACCATTTCCCGAAGGATTACCAATTTGTATGTTATACGAATGTCCTCTGCAGGCATTAATAAAAAAAAAAAAAAAAAAAAGTGAAACAAGAAAACCTTCTACTTATTTTAGTTGTCTACAGAGAATTCAGTATAGATTGCCTCCCCAATGGCCCCGCCTCACTGTGCGGTACTAACTACCCCCACCCCAGCTCTGCCTTGGTGGGTTGTGGCCAGGTGAACCTACCACTCAGTCTCCGCTCTAGGCTCCTTTTTTTTTGGGGGGGGGTTACGAAGTAGGTGGCCGACTACACGACTACACACCAGAGCAAGCCTAGGGGGTGATAGTGGTGATGAGACACTGGAAGACGTGCTCTGTATGGACCAGAACCACACATGTCAGAGTCCAACCCAACTCCTTGATCTATAGCAATTCTCTTTTGGGGGATCTTGCTGAGGGCATGTGCCACCCTGGCACCACCTACCGGATCAGCTCCAACCTCAGGAGTGTCAAACATGCTCCCACACCTGCCCCCAAGAAATGTCATGAGAACCACTACACACCACCCAATAAAGAGAATGGGGAGGTGGGGCTGCGGTCGCGGTTACTGCTTCTAGGGGGAGGGGCGGCCGGTAGCTGAGCCCTCAGCTCTCGGGGCTGCTTAAAGGGTACCGGCGGCGGGGGCTCTTTCCCGGAGGCGAGGGCGAGGCGGAGGACTTGGCCGGGTCCTCGGCGGGAGGCGTGCAAGGTGAGGAGGGCGGCGATAAGGACAAGACACTCTTCATCCAGTAGGAATATGCGCCAAAGAGATTTATTCAGGGGTGATTACAGGTTATATAGGTTGGTAAGAAGGGCAGGGCTGGAAAGGAGGTGAAGCAGCCTTAAATGGCAATATTGAAGGGAGAGGGGCTAGGATTGGTTCTGAGAGGACGCAGGAGCCGTTGCAGCGGGGCGGGGGTTGTTCTGGCCACGGTGCATGCGCGCTGGCGGTGGCAGGAGTGGCCTTGGCACAAGGGAGTGTGTGGGTAAGATAAGGAAGTGGGGAAAGGGCAGTTGGGAGAAAGGCGGTTTCCTCCGGCAAGCCTCCCCTGCCAGTGGCATTTTGGGTGAGGAAAGGGGAGCTGCCTTGACCTCGCTCCCCAGGCTCGGGGGGGCTGCAGAGGGCACTCACGCCCGTACCTACTACCCTCCCCAGGGGGTGATCAGGTCCCCTGGCCCAGGCCTGGCAAGCCGAGGTACAAGCTCAGTCACCCGCTGTGGGGCAAGATGGCAGACTGGTGAGCTGTATGTTTTAGTTACTCCTCCAGGAAAGTAGGTAGAAAGCCAGGAACTGCATGGACTAGACACCACAGAGCAATCTGACTTTGGGCATACTTCATATAACATTCATGAAAACGTGGAACTGCTGAGATCAGTGAAATCTGTAAGTTTTTGTGGCCAGGGGACCCACACCCCTCCCTGCCAGGCTCAGTCCCGTGGGAGGAGGGGCTGTCAGCTCCGGGAAGGAGAAGGGAGAACTGCAGTGGCAGCTCTTATCGGAAACTCATTCTACTGATCCAAACTCCAACCATAGATAGACTAAGACCAGACACCAGAGAATCTCAGAGCAGCCACCCCAGCAGAGAGGAGACAGGCATAGAAAAAAACAGCATGAAAAACTCCAAAATAAAAGTGGAGGATTTTTGAAGTTCTGGTGAATATAGAAAGGGGAAGGGCAGAGCTCAGGCCCTGAGGCTCATACGCAAATCCCGAAGAAAAGCTGATCTCTCTGCCCTGTGGACCTTTCCTTAATGGCCCTAATTGCTTTGTCTCTTATCATTTCAATAACCCACTAGATCTGTGAGGAGGGCCCTTTTTTTTTTTAATCCTTTTTTCTTTTTCTAAAACAATTACTCTAAGAAGCCCAATACAGAAAGCTTCAAAGACTTGCAATTTGGGCAGGACAAGACAAGAGCAGAACTAAGAGAGCTCTGAGACAAAAGGCAATAATCCAGTGGCTGAGAAAATTTACTAAACACCACAACTTCCCAAGAAAAGGGGGATGTCCACTCACAGCCATCATCCTAGTGGACAGGAAACACTCCTGCCCATCACCAGCCCCATAGCCCAGAGCTGCCCCAGACAACCCAGTGTGATGGAAGTGCTTCAAATAACAGGCAAACACCACAAAATTGAGCATGGACATTAGCCTTCCCTGAAACCTCAGCTGATTGTCCCAGAGGGAAACATGGAGCAGTGTGAATTAACAAAGCCCCATTCAGCCATCATTTCAGCAGATTGGGAGCCTCCCTACATAGCCCAGCAGCCCAGAACCACCCTGGGGGGGACGGCAGTCACCTGTGACATAGCACAGTCATCCCTCAACAGAGGACCAGGGGGTGCAAGGCCTGGAAGAGGGACCCACTCGCAACTCTCAGGAGCCATATGCCAATACCAAGGACTTGTGGGTCAGTGGAAGAGACAAACTGTGGCAGGACTGAACTGAGGGATTAGATCATTGCAGCAGCTTTAAAACTCCAGGAACACCAGGGAGATTTGATTGTTAGAGCCACCCCCCCTCCCTGACCGCCCAGAAACATGCCCCATATACAGGGAGGGCAACACCAACTACACATTCAAGCTTGGTACACCAATTGGACCCCACAAGACTCACTCCCCCACTCACCACAAAGGCAAAGCAGGGGAGAACTGACTTGTGGAGAACAGGTGGCTCGTGGGCGCCACCTGCTGGTTAGTTAGAGAAAGTGTACTCCAAGAAGCTGTAGATCTGATAAATTAGAGATAAGGACTTCAGCTGGTCTACAAATCCTAAAAGAACCCTATAAAGTTAAGCAAATGCCAAGAGGCCAAAAACAACAGAAAATTATAAAGCATATGAAAAAAGCAGACGATATGGATAACCCAAGCCCAAGCACCCAAATCAAAAGACCAGAAGAGACACAGCACCTAGAGCAGCTACTCAAAGGACTAAAGAACAATGAGACCATAGTACGGAATACAAAGGATATCAAGAAGACCCTAGAAGAGCATAAAGAAGACATTGCAAGACTAAATAAAAAAAAAAAAAATGATCTTATGGAAATTAAAGAAATTGTTGACCAAACTAAAAAGATACTGGACACTCATAGAACAAGACTAGAAGAAGTTGAACAATGAATCAGTGACCTGGAAGATGACAGAATGGAAAATGAAATCATAAAAGAAAGAATGGGGAAAAAAATTGAAAAAATCGAAATGGACTTCAGGGATATGATAGATGATATAAAACATCTGAATATAAGACTCATTGGTGTTCCAGAAGGGGAAGAAAAGGGTAAAGGTCTAGGAAGAGTATTCAAAGAAATTGTTGGGGAAAACTTCCCAAATCTTCTAAACAACATAAATACACAAATCATAAATGCCCAGCGAACTCCAAATAGAATAAATCCAAATAAACCCACTCCGAGACATATTCTGATCACACTGTCAAACACTGAAGAGAAGGAGCAAGTTCTGAAAGCAGCAAGAGAAAAGCAATTCACCACATACAAAGGAAACAGCATAAGACTAAGTAGTGACTACTCAGCAGCCACCATGGAGGTGAGAAGGCAGTGGCATGACATATTTAAAATTCTGAGTGAGAAAAATTTCCAACCAAGAGCACTTTATCCAGCAAAGCTCTCCTTCAAATTTGAGGGAGAGCTTAAATTTTTCACAGACAAACAAATGATGAGAGAATTTGGTAACAAGAGACCTGCCCTACTGTAGATACTAAAGGGAGCCCTACAGACAGAGAAACAAAGAAAGGACAGAGAGACTTGGAGAAAGGTTCAGTACTAATGAGATTCGGTTTGGGTATAATAAAGGATATTAATAGAGAGAGGGGAAAAATATATATGACAAACATAAATGAAAGGATAAGACGGCTGATTCAAGAAATGCCTTCACGGTTATAATGTTGAATGTAAATGGATTAAACTCCCCAATTAAAAGATATAGATTCCAAGAATGGATCAAAAAAAATGAACCATCAATATGCTGCATACAGGAGACTCATCTTAGACACAGGGACACAAAGGAATTGAAAATGAAAGGATGGAAAAAAATATTTCATGCAAGCTAAAGCCAAAAGAAAGCAGGTGGAGCAATATTAATCTCAGATAAAATAGACTTTAAATGCAGGGATGTTTTGAGAGACAAAGAAGGCCACTACATACTAATAAAAGGGGCAATTCAACAAGAAGAAATAACAATTGTAAATGTCTATGCACCCAATCAAGGAGCCACAAAATACATGAGACAAACACTGGCAAAACTAAAGGAAGCAATTGTTGTTTCCACAATAATTGTGGGAGACTGCAACACAATACTCTCTCCTATAGATAGATCAACCAGACAGAAGATCAATAAGGAAACTGAAAATCTAAACAATCTGATAAATGAGTTAGATTTAACAGACATAAACAGAACGTTACATCCCAAATCACCAGGATACACATACTTTTCTAGTGCTCACAGAACTTTCTCCAGAATAGATCATATGCTGGGACATAAAACAAGCCTCAATAAATTTAAAAAGATTGAAATTATTCAAAGCACATTCTCTGATCACAATGGAATACAATTAGAAGTCAATAACCATCAGAGACTTAGAAAATTCACAAATACCTGGAAGTTAAACAACACACTCCTAAACAATCAGTGGGTTAAAGAAGAAATAGCAAGATAAATTGCTAAATATATAGAGACGAATGAAAATGAGAACACAACATACCAAAACCTATGGGATGCAGCAAAAGCAGTACTGAGGGGGAAATTTATAGCACTAAATGCAGATATTAAAAAGGAAGAAAGAGCCAAAATCAAAGAACTAATGGATCAACTGAAGAAGCTAGAAAATGAACAGCAAACCAATCCTAAACCAACTAGAAGAAAAGAAATAACAAGGATTAAAGCAGAAATAAATGACATAGAGAACAAAAAAACAATAGAGAGGATAAATATCATCAAAAGTTGGTTCTTTGAGAAGATCAACAAGATTGACAAGCCCCTAGCTAGACTGACAAAATCAAAAAGAGAGAAGACCCATATAAACAAAATAATGAATGAAAAAGGTGACATAACTGCAGATCCTGAAGAAATTAAAAAATTATAAGGGGATACTATGAACAACTATATGGCAACAAACTGGATAATGTAGAGGAAATGGACAATTTCCTGGAAACATATGAACAACCTAGACTGACCAGAGAAGAAATAGAAGACCTCAATCAACCCATCACAAGGAAAGAGATCCAATCAGTCATCAAAAAGCTTCCCACAAATAAATGCCCAGGGCCAGATGGCTTCACAGGGAAATTCTACCAAAATTTCCAGAAAGAACTGACACCAATCTTACTCAAACTCTTTCAAAACATTGAAGAAAATGGAACACTACCTAACTCATTTTATGAAGCTAACATCAATCTAATACCAAAATCAGGCAAAGATGCTACAAAAAAGGAAAACTACCGGCCAATCTCCCTAATGAATATAGATGCAAAAATCCTCAACAAAATACTTGCAAATCGAATCCAAAGACACATTAAAAAAATCATACACCATGACCAAGTGGGGTTCATTCCAGGCATGCAAGGATGGTTCAACATAAGAAAATCAGTCAATGTATTACAACACATTAAAAATTCGAAAGGGAAAAATGAAATGATCATCTCAATAGATGCTGAAAAAGCATTTGACAAAATCCAACATCCGTTTTTGATAAAAACACTTCAAAAGGTAGGAATTGAAGGAAACTTCCTCAACATGATAAAGAGCATATATGAAAAACCCACAGCCAGCATAGTACTCAATGGTGAGAGACTGAAAGCCTTCCCTCTAAGATCAGGAACAAGACAAGGATGCCCACTGTCACCACTGTTATTCAGCATCATGCTGGAAGTGCTAGCCAGGGCAATCCGGCAAGACAAAGAAATAAAAGTCATCCAAATTGGAAAAGAAGGAGTAAAACTGTCATTGTTTGCAGATGATATGATCTTATATCTGGAAAACCCTGAGAAATTGACGATACAGCTACTAGAGCTAATAAACGAATTTAGCAAAGTAGCGGGATACAAGATTAATGCACATAAGTCAGTAATGTTTCTATATTCTAGAAATGAACAAACTGAAGAGACACTCAAGAAAAAGATACCATTTTCAATAGCAACTAAAAAAATCAACTACCTAGGAATAAACTTAACCAAAGATGTAAAAGACCTATACAAAGAAAACTACATAACTCTACTAAAAGAAATAGAAGGGGACTTTAAAAGATGGAAAAATATTCCATGTTCATGGATAGGAAGGGTAAATGTCATTAAGATGTCAATTCTACCCAAACTCATCTACAGATTCAATGCAATCCCAATCAAAATTCCAACAACCTACTTTGCAGACTTGGAAAAGCTTGTTATCAAATTTATTTGGAAAGGGAAGATGCCTTGAATTGCTAAAGACACTCTAAAAAAGAAAAACGAAGTGGGAGGACTACACTCCCTGACTCTGAAGCTTATTATAAAGCCACAGTAGTCAAAACAGCATGGTACTGGCACAAAGATAGACATACAGATCAATGGAATCGAATTGTGAATTCGGAGATAGACCCCCAGATCTATGGCCGACTGATCTTTGATAAGGCCCCCAAAGTCACTGAACTGGGTCATAATGGTCTTTTCAACAAATGGGGCTGAGAGAGTCGGATATCCATATCCAAAAGAATGAAAGAGGACCCCTACCTCACCCCCTACACAAAAATTAACTCAAAATGGACCAGACATCACAATATAAAAGAAAGTACCGTAAAACTCCTAGAAGATAATGTAGGAAAACATCTTCAAGACCTTGTATTATGTGGCCACTTCCTAGACTTTCACCCAAAGCACAAGCAACAAAAGAAAAAATAGATAAATGGGAACTCCTCAAGCTTAGAAGTTTCTGCACCTCAAAGGAATTTCTCAAAAAGTTAAAGAGGCAGCCAACTCAATGGGAAAAAATGTTTGGAAACCATGTATCTGACAAAAGACTGATATCTTGCATATATAAAGAAGTCCTACAACTCAATGACAATAGTACAGACAGCCCAATTATAAAATGGGCAAAAGATATGAAAAGACAGTTCTCTGAAGAGGAAATACAAATGGCCAAGAAACACATGAAAAAATGTTCAGCTTCACTAGCTATTAGAGAGATGCAAATTAAGACCACAATGAGATACCATCTAACACCAATTAGAATGGCTGCCATTAAACAAACAGGAAACTACAAATGCTAGAGGGGATGTGGAGAAATTGGAACTATTATTCATTGTTGGTGGGACTGTATAACAGTTCAGCCACTCTGGAAGTCAGTCTGGCAGTTCCTTAGAAAACTAGATATAGAGTTACCGTTTGATCCAGTGATTGCACTTCTCGGTATATACCTGGAAGATCGGAGAGCAGTGAGAAGAACAAATATCTGCACGTCAATGTTCTTTTTTACTTCAATTGCTCTTTTTCACTTTAATTATTATTCTTATTTTTGTGTGTGTGCTAATGAAGGTGTCAGGGATTGATTTAGGTGATGAATGTACAACTATGTAATGGTACTGTGAACAATTGAATGTATGATTTGTTTTGTATGACTGCATGGTATGTGAATATATCTCAATAAAATGAAGATAAAAAAGAAAAAAGAAAAAAAAAGAGAATGGACAAAAAAAAAAAAAAATGAGAAATTTGAAATCCCAGAAACATAGATAAGTATTCAGAAGCAGAAAGTGGTAAAAGGTAAAAGTAGGCTAAGTGTGAAATTGGTTACGGGAATATAGCTTGTCATAAACAAAATCAGGTTGGTGAGAAATGTGTCATTATAAATGCTCCAGAAGCACTTAAATGATTTGCATCTTATTCAACCATCACATATAGAGTGCTTAACTTTGATTATTTGGCTATGAAGTGGCCAGGCAGTTTCCATCATTGTAAATTTACTATTTTTTTACCTTTGAAATGAATACGTATCTGTTGGGGAGGCACTATCAGAATATTTAAAATTCTATTACTCCTCAAACATTAACACACTAATTTCAGCATCCGCTGATGATTCTTACAAGAATCAATGAATATTATGATGATAATTGCCTAATGGTCATCCCCAAATTCTCTCCTTTTTTCCTATATTTGTGAGTTGGCATTCTACTATGAAGATGAGTATGTATGTATATATATGCAAGTATGGACTCATTTATTCTTATTTTATCCAGTGGTTTACAATTTTCTTAACCATCACTATTTATTTTCATGCTAACATTGTCTTAGATTTGAGACAGTTTCAGTCCAGTGCGAGAATTCAAACTGGTCCTGTGCCTTTCACCATGTCCTCAGCATCATTTGGGCACTTCCTTAGGTGTAGCTCAGCCAGATAGTTAAGGCTTCTCTTGTACTGCCCTTTCCTTAATATCCTGTTATTATCCTTGAAATAAGCCATCTTGCTGAGGAAACCTGGTTCCTATAAATGGAGAATGAAATTTGAAAACCATGATTGAGAGTGTTCATTGTTACTGTGGTTATGCGTGTATACAAATATATGTTCACAGTCATCCCTATCTACTTCTTTGTCTATTTGACTGACACATGCTTCATACTGATACCTCCAATTCAAATCCGTGCAAGATCTAGTCTATCTCTCTGCTTTTTGGCTTCCATTATTACTATAAATTTACATATTTACTGAATCATAGAAAAAATATATAGAATGAAGTTTTGAATTGCTAGTCATAGTTTTTAAGTGAAGTCTAGTAATTTGATTTAAATAAGCTAGAATTCTGTTTATCTTCAATTTAAAATCATGTACTCCAAACCAATGTAAAAAATGTTATTTGGGTTAGTTCTTTCCATTTTCCTTCTTTAGGGTGGACAAATTATTCATACAAATATTGTTTGGTTCATTTGTTTCTCCTTAAATTAAATATTAGGGTTTTTCTCCCAACATAATGATTATATTAATTTTATTTTTTGAATATATGAAGGATTAGCATGTTTCTGAATGTCAGGAGAAGATATATACAGAGATGTATGCTCAGGTATACTCTCCACACCACATTAAATACCCTTGAATCCATTCCAAACCCCCAACACCACTGTAATCATACAACATTACTAGTCTCTGATTTATCCTTTAATTGTTTTTAAATAAAGGAATAGATATATTTTTCCTTATTCCCTCTCTCTCTCTCCCTCTCTCTCTCAATACTATAGAAATTCCACAACTGCAGAAATTGAAATAAATCGATTTTCCCTATCTTTTCTGTGAAGTACAGCTAAGAATCATGGACATTATATAAAAACCTCAAGTTGGAATGATAAATAGCTTTGGTAATCATGTTGATTTGCTTGAACTCCCATTTTACCCATAAAACTACAAAGAAGAAATAGAGTGCAACTGAGCCAGGCTAACATGCTAAAGATCCCTTAAGGTGTTGATAGAGACCCCTGCCCTTGCTGTAATAAAACAAATCAAACTGACACCAGCAAGTCTACTAATCTTCATGAAATAGCCACAACCTTGCATAAACAATCCTGCTTGTGTGAACTGCTGATTAACAGACTATGACCCATGCTTCATACAACTCATGTCCCCCTCGCAGCTCACTTAGCCCATGCTTCCCTCACAGCTCACATCCTCCCTGTCCCTCTCCATTCCCCATATCCTCACATTGTCCCAAACAGCCATATAAGCTGTCTTCCTGAACCCAGCCCTTTTGAGCAGAAAACTCTTTTGGTGCTGCTCAGCATGCATACCGCTTTAGCTCAGTAAACTTCATCTGTACTTTGGTTTTCAAGTCTTTGCATTCTGTTTTCAGAATAACAAAAACAAATATAAAAATAATGGAGGAAAAAAGACAGTATAGTTAAAGATTTTGGACCCAAGAACTACATATTGGTGAGTTCCCTAGGTTTTCTTTTTGTCTTATACAACCCAGACTTGAAAACAGCAACACAGAAAGAAGCAAACAAACAAAAAAACTCATCAAAAGCTTACTTTCTCCAGTCAAGGAATAGGGAAAAGGGCAGCGTGGCAAGTAAATGAACTTTATACATAACCTCTCCAATCTAGATAAACACCCCAGGGAGAAAACCTTGGTAAAAGCTGAGTGGAGAGCTTAAACTTTCACACTTGACAAGTTGTTAAAAGGTACTCAGTATCCACACAAGTGTGGACTCAGGAAGGGCTAAGTAAGGAGCTGGGATTTTCATCCTTACCAGGAAATAAGAAGCCCCTCCCCAATGAAGTATCGGTGGAGCCCAAGTGTGGGAGCAGGACTTTCAACAACCCCCAGCATTAATGAGCAACTCCTGCCCTTCAGGTGTGGTGGTGTCAGAGGAGGCCTAGTACAGACTTTCATACTCACCAGTGGTAAGGAGACCACCCCCCACCATGATGTCAGTGGAGGCCATATGGAAAGCAGTGACCAGGCCCCTCTCAGTCAGGGAGGGATAAATGAAGAACAGGGGGTAGCTGAGTTGACCACTACCTTCCAGGAGTAATGAAGAGCCCACTCCACCTGAGACCACTAGGGAACATGGGCTTCTACACTCACCTGGTAGTAAAGAGGTAGAACTGGATCATATTGTGCCAAGAAGAGGGTAAGAGGAGGACAGGTAAAACAGAAAGCGTATGATGCAGAAATAAACAACAAAGTGCCCCTAATGTCCCGGTTTCATTCAAAAATCACTCTGCATATCAAGAACTGGAAATATCACACATTGAACATAAATAAGCAAATAAACAGATGATAGCAATGAGAATACAGAGATGCCAGAATTACCTGAAAAGATTTTAGAAAAGCTTTTACAAAATGCTTCAAGAAGCAATTATAAACATGACTGAATCAATGAAAAAGTCTCACCTAAGGAAAAGAGAAGCAAAGAGGAATGTTAGAAAGGAAAAATATAACAATAAAAATATAATAACCAAAATTTGTTTAAAAATCATCTCAATCGCTGGCTCAACAGCCAATTTACAACTCACAAAACTCAACAGTAAAAAAAAAATGCAATTAAAATGGGCAGACATGAAGAGGCAATTAAAACAAAAATGAGATAGATCTACAATTCTACCAAAATGGCTAAGAAAATAGTGACAATCCTGAGTGCTGCCAACATCAAGAAACCGTCCATCACTGGTGAGGATGTGAAATGCTACAGCCACCCTAAAACACAGTTAACTAAACTTTTTCCCAGGGAAATGCAAACATATGTTCATGAAAAAACTGTACATAAATTTTGGTAATATCATATTCATAATAGCCAAAATTTGGAAATAACACAGTGTGAATGGTTAAACAAATCATAGTACATCCATGTCATGGAATATTACTCATCAATAAAGGAACAAACTGCTGATACATGCACAAACTGGATGAATCTTAAAAAAATATGTTTAGTCCGGACAAACCAGTCCCAAAAGATACATACTGTTTAACAGCATTTTTATAGTATTCATGAAATGACAGAATTATCGTATTGAAAACAAATTCATTGGTGCAAAGGATTAAGGAGGGGGTGGGCAGGAGAGAGGTGGGCATGGGCATAAAAGACCCACATGAGGGATCCTTGGGCTGATTTACACATTCTGTGCCTTTGCTCTATTCTGGTTATGGTATTATACTGTAGTTTTGCAATACGTTGCCATTGAAAAATTTAGTTAAGGTGCATAGGATCTTGGTTTATTACTTTTGACACCTGCATGTGAATCTACAGTTATCTCAAGATATGAAGTTTATTTTACACACATAACTACACATAGGAAACTATATTTGGCAGAACAAAAAGAAATGTTTATGAAAGGATACTATACTATAAACATGTAAGTATAGCATACTATAAACACCCTGTTTCATTTGTTGTATTCATTTAACAGTATATCCTGTTAAACACTCCATATCAATTTTAGATATATGTCAAATTTGTTTTCAGCTACATAGTCCCTCATTGTGAGGATGTCCCATAGTGTATTCAACCCCTCTCCCATACATGGACTAATGGGTGGTTTCCAGTTTTAGCAATTACAAAGAATATAGCAATGAATAACCTGTTCATAGTGTTTGTGGCAGACCTTTAGGGTAAAATCTTAAAATTGTAATTGCTGAATCAAAGGCAAACCCTACATATTTTTGGGAAACTCTTGCTAAGTTGTTCTCTACGTGAATTCAACCGCTTTTCATTCTAATCAGCAAAGATGAGGGTTTCTCTTTTGCTATAGCTTCACTAACAGTGGGTTGTTATACATTGTAAGTTTTGTCAGTTTGATAGGTGAGAAATGGTAAATGAGTATTACTTTACATTTCTCTAACTCTAATTGTGGGGTTGAATATATTTTCACAAATTGAATGGTTTTTCATATATACACGTTTAAGTATGCACATGTATATATACACATATTATATAATATATGTATTTTATACTTAATTATGAACTTTTATGCATCTTGTTTCTATCATGGTTTTGTCTTACTCACATTTTTAAAGAGTTCTTTATATATCAGGATATTGAACTTTCATCTGTGCTAAGTATGGTGAATGTTTCCCCCTAGCATGACAGGAAGTTTTTATTTTGCTTATGAGGACGAATGTCTTTTTGTGAATACCATGAAAACACATTGCTCTCATTTTTGCAATGTCAAATGTGTCAATTTTCTTTTTCCCTCTTTGTATTTTGAGGAATCATTAAGCCTTTCCTCACATCCAAGTAAAAGAGGAATTCACCCACATTTGCTTTTAGTATTGTCAATTTTCTTTTTTTACATTTAGATCTCTGATACACTTACAGTTGATTCTTATGTATGGCATAAGGTAGAATTTTAAGTCAAATATGTTTCAATAATAAAGGAAAATTATTTATCTGTGAACTGATAGGGAATCTCAGCAGAGAAAGAATCACTACAAAAAGAGAACAAATACAGATTCTAGAACAAAAAGGAAGTAACAATAAAAATGCACTAAGTTCATTAGGGGCACATTGGGGAAAGCAGAAGAAAGAATTCATTATCCTCAGGAGAGATTAATAGACTATTTCAATCTAATGAATAGAAAAAATAAAAACAATGGAGACAAACGACCATGGCTTCGAGGATATCCGTGACAGTGTAAACATTCTAGCATACCTGCTATTGGGGTGATGGAAATAAAAAGAGAATGCACTTGGGGTTGAAAAACATTTAATAAATAATATCTGGAAACAATCTCAAATTACAAAATACTCTATCATCCAAAAAGATCAGCCAAATTCTTTACACACACATGTGTGCACATACACACCACAGGTAAGGACATCATAGACCAACTACTTAAAACCAATAAGGAAAGAATCATCTTGAAAGTAGTGAGATAATGATATATATTACCCACAGTGGAAGAGTATAATAATAGTCACTGACTTTTCATCAGAAACAATTGAGCCCAGGCAACGGTGAGGAAAGGTTTATGAGTGATAAAAAGGAAAAAAAGAGGCAACCCATAATTCTATTATATTTGTAAAGAACTTCATTCATCAGTGAGATGTAAATAAGGAAGTTTTCACAGAAATGAAAGCATAATGAATCCTTTACCATCCTACTTCAAATGAAAGAAATGCTAAGTGTGTTTTTTAGGCCAAAGAAAAATAAGGCCAGATGGAAACTCACTTCTCAGAAAGAAAGTGTATGAGAAATGAAAATACTGAATAGAAAAATTAAAGACTACATTTTTATTTTCATAGTTAAACTGATTGTGTAGTGCAAAGAAATTATATCCTAAATATGTAGACATGTAGAATTTTTAAAAACTGTCAACAGTCACACAACAGGGAGTGGACAAATTACACTGCTTTAAATTTGCTACCATTGCAAGGAGGAAGCATGTTGTATACAGTGTCAATTAACAGCAGGAAGTAAAAAGTGCAAAGCCTATGGTGTAAAGTATGAAGGTACATAGCCTTAATGCTAAATAGACTCTGGTAAGTTAAGAATGCATATGATAGCCTTAAGACACAACTACGATAATAATAAAGAGAGTATGGCCAATTGGCCACTTGAGAAAATAATATAGACTATTAGAAAAATTCACTCAACCTTCAAAACAAAATGGCAGTTGTACTAGTTTTCTATCCCTGCATAGCAAATTACCACCAACTTAGGAGTATAAATATTCATATTTATAATATCCCTGTTAATGTGGGCCAGGAGTCTGGGCACAGCTTACATGAGTGTTCTTCTCAGTGTGTAATGACAGTACCAAGTTGTATATTCTTTGTTCTCATTTGGAGGTCTACTTTGGAAGAATCCACTTTCAAGCTCAGTCTCATTTGTGGTAGAATGAATTTCATTGTTGGTAAAAGACAGAGGGCTCTGCCTTTTTGCTAGCTTTCAGCTGAAGGCAAACCACAGGTCCTAGAGGTTATCCATAGTCCTTGAGATCACCCACACTTCCTTGCCACATGGAATTCTCTAACATGACCATCTACTCTATCAGACATGTAAGGAGAATCTCTTGCTCCCCTCTGCTAAGATAGAGTTTTATATAAAATAACACAACCTCATCCCATCTTCTCTGAAATACAAGACACAATGTTCACAAAGTGGCATGCCATTACTATTGCCATATTCAATTGATTGAAAGCAATCAAGACCATGCCTGGACTCAAGGGGAGGAAATTACATAAAAGTGTGGATGCCAGGTGGTGAGGGAACTTTGGAGGTCACCTTAGGTTCTGCGTGTCGCGGTAGTAAAAAGCAACAGAAAAACCAAAACCAAAAAGGACAAATGGAAAGCAATTATAAAGATACTGGGTTTAAACCAAACTATATACAAAATTACATTAAATTTAACTTAACATCACAATTAAAATCATGGATACACAAAAACACTTGGATGCATCTCAGACACTGTACCTAGTGAAGGATACTGGACAGAGGAAAAGAGTGCATAATGTATTGCCCATTAATATTAAAATCTGAAACAGACATAACTGGTCTACATTAATGGAAAACAATGCAGTGGCTTGTTTTGGTAGTAACAACAGGGGAAGCTAATTTCAAATTGGCACAATAGACTTTTCTGGAAAGATGGAAATTTTTCTTTATTAGGGTGTGGTATTAGAGGATAGAGGCGTTTGTCATACCGATGAACCTTCACACTTAAATATATGAATTTTATTGTATGCAAATTATAACTCAATAGTGTTAACATAAAAGGTATATTATTAACTATTTAAAAATATACAAATAAACTATTATAGAATAGTTCAGTGATAAATTAATGGTTTCATTTGAACACACTATTTTAGCAAACTCATTCTAATTGGCACAAAACAGAATCAAGCCCACTGAAAGTATTGATAAAATCCATAGGTTTTACTTTATTCTCTTTCTCAAAATGTTATATTTGTGTTTTTTTTCATTTTCTGCACTCTTAAAATTTCTAAATTTAGATAATGACTTCTCAAAATGGAGGAAAAAAGTGCATACACGAATGATCAAAGGAAAAATATAACCATCTACTTAAATTACTATTTCTTCATGAAATCATATTATAAACACAAACATCTTTTTAAATCAACTTCATTCTACATATTTCAGAGAAATATGTACAATTGTCTAGTCAAGTTTTACTGTGTGTATTTTCCTAACTGGCCATGTTTTTTTCTGCTGCTTTACACGGCATTTTTCAAACATATTTCTTTTTTCAAATCAAGACACAGTTAAAACTAAAAGAAGAAATGGATAACAATATTGTAGCCTAATACACCCACACTTCTGAAACAAAAATTTCATCTATATGAAAACATTTTTGTTATATTTCATGTTGTGAAATTCTGATCATGACACAGGTATTGATTTCAGATTCTGTTAATAGATTATAGCTGTACACTAGGAAACCTTTCCTCAAAAACAGGATTCTTCCACAATTTTGAGTTCACTAATGGGGGCATGCATAAAGAAACACACACACACACAAACATATATATATACACATATGTGTATATATATATACACATATGTATCCATATGTGTATATATATATACTATATCAGATATAAAAAATTACTGAGAAGAGTAAATACAATAAGAATCATTATTTCATCATTTAAAACATTCATTTATCAAGCTATTCCAAGTAAGCTTCAGAAGTATTCCAAGTTCCAAATTAATTGTAAGGGAGTTATCTGGTATGGAACACTGATTATATATTGGATTTCATTATTAATTTTAAATAAGTAAATAATGCAAATTTTCTGTCAACCATACTTCAAATACTTATAAATGTAAATATCTCTCATATAGAAACTAAAAAACTAGTTTCTGTAGACTGGTTTTTAGGTTTTTAGAATAAATAACATTTCCAAAAATGAGTATCAACACTGATGGCTAATATCTGCTACAGCTTTTTAAAAAAAACTTTAAATGTAATATATCAAAAAAATATTAATCTAAATATGTTGTAACTGACTGCAACTAATAATTTATTAAGTACAGGATAGTATCATAAACTATGCATTGTGTGATGCATTAAATATTATTTAAATGAAACAATATTTCACAGTGTTGATAAACTAAAATACCTAAAAACAAGAGACTGATTAAAAAAAAACTGGCTTTATTTCTTCCAGATATCTAAGGAAAGGAAATGAGATGAGGAAAAAAATATCTAATGGAGAAAAAAATGCAAATTATCTTCTTTGGAACAAAGACATGAAAAATAAAGCTTGAAAAGAGATACAAAGATGAATATCAAAGTATAGGAAGAATAACAACAATATAAACTGCGTACTGGAAGCTACTAATGAATATGTTGATATTATTTTAGACCCTTCTTTCCATACCCTTTATATAATGCAACAATGTATTCATTGCTTTGAGAAAGAGACAATCCTTTGTAACATATGCACAAAGGCTTTTTTCACTTGTTGGTTCCTTAGGGTGTAGATAAAAGGGTTCAAAAGTGGAGCAACTGAGATATTGAGTACTACAATTCCCTTGGAAAAAGAAATTCTTTGTTGAACTAAGGGTTTAATGTACATGAAGATGCAGCTGCCATAAGAGAGGAAAATCACATCCATGTGGGAAGAACATGTGGAAAATGCCCTCCTCCTCTGATGAGCTGAAGGGATTTTTAGGATTGTCAATTCAGTGTAGGTGTATGATATTATCTATCACCATTACCGTGACCACAAGTGTCATTGAAGCTGAGAGGAAACCCATTGTCTCGATGAGCCTTGTGTCTGAGCAGGAGATCTGCAGGAGGGGAGTAGTGTCACAGAAGAAATGATCAACAACGTTGGAGGCACAGAAGTCAAAGTTTAGACCCATGATAAGTGGTGGAAAAATGGTGAAGAACCCAGCAAGCCAACAACTGAGCACGAGCTGTGTGTGTGCAGACTTTGCTGTTCATGATGGTTGTGTAGTGCAGGGGCTTACAGATGGCAGCATAGTGGTCATAGGACATGGCCTCCAGCAGGTAAAATTCAGATGCTCCAAGAAGGAAGGTAAAAAATAATTGTATGACACAACACTTATAGCAAATAGTTTTGTCCCCAGTTGCCATAATAACCAGCAATTTAGGGATGCATGTGGTAATAAAAGAGATTGCTAAGAAGGAAAAATTCCAAAAGAAAAAATACATGGTTGTCTTGAGGTGAGTGTCCATCAGCGTGAGTGTGATGATGATTAGATTGCCAGTGATGCTGAGCAAGTAGGTGAGAAGCAGGAAGATAAATAACACAACTTTCTATTGTGGGTCATCAGTCAAACTTGCTAGGATAAACATGGTCACCCTTGTATGGTTTCCCATTACTCTTCTGGGAATTCTATTGTCTGAATTTAAAAGTTAAAAAAAATAGTATTACTTGATGCTCCCTGTGGAAAATAGCAGTAACAGGTGTTAACCTACAGATTGAAAAGCACTGTTCAGATACAATAAAACAGTACTCATTGAAGTTTTACAGGTAGTTAAGAAAAAATATATTGAATTTTTAGAGTACCTGGATAGAGAATTAAAACTTAAAGTTCATCTCCACCAGTAAATAAACCATGTAACAGTAGTAATTTTTGCTTGTATTTAAGTGAGTAAATTAGAGAGTCCTTTAAATAAAGAAAACTGCCTTTTCTCTGATGATAATATGCAATAATTGGGATGTTATGACATTTTCTGATCAATAAAAAATGTTTGCATAATAGAACCAAGATTATATCCATCATTACAAGTACATCAGTCTACCTTTGCATTTAACTCACACACACACGCCCAGACACATACATTCAAAAACATACTTGCCCTGGTCAATAACCAAGGATACTACACATGTATCATTTTATTCAACTATTCAAACTCAAATGCCTGATTCCTTTCTCATTTATTATTATGGCTAATGACATCAGATTTCAGGTTATTGAATTTGAGAGATAAGGAATAATTTTATTTGCTCATGTCTGTTGTCACTCACCTCCCTTCCAACATTCTGCCCATATAAAAGCAGCAGGAAGAGTATGATAATATTGATATGGAAAACAAGAAACTACAGGTTTTCTCTCCAGGCTGTGGCACTGATAATGGTCATGGGAAAGTAAAGTTAAAAGTAAGGTAAAAGGATGTAGAAACAAATATAAATATATAAATATGAGTTTAGGAAACAGTGTTAGAAGGGCAATGTGAAGAGAAGAGAAAGGTAAAGACAATAGTCTATAGAAGACTAGAGGGAAAAAAAATTTGAAGAGAGAAAGTAATGAGTTTGAGGGGAAAATTACAAGTAGATTAAAATTATGTAAATTAGTGAAAAGCATAACAAAGGAATGTGTCACAGTAAATGTTTCTCCAGATTCTTCTGTTCCTTAAATTACCTTTTTCTTTTTTGTCTAATATATAAGCTGAAAATAAGAAGAATTTGGAGATCAGCATGACCCAGAAGACAAGAAGAGAAAATACTTGGTTAATAATGAATCACTGAGAGTAGTTTTGAGACATATTTTTAAGGCAGGCGTGTCCCTGACCTAGTAGGGGTAGTCAAATGTCCAGCCCACAAGAAAATGAAGTTATAGTAATAATTGATAGCTATTCTCAACATTTGACATACATTAAATGAGAAACAGTGAGAAAGAGAAGCAACAGTATTCAGCTCTACAAAGCTATTAAACTGTAAGGTTATTGATTAAGTTTCAAAAAGTCTATTTTCAGCAGATGTCCTCTTAAAATTACCAGTATTGTACAAGCAATTATAGTCCAAATTATAGTGTTTCTTAAAAAAATTTCTTTCTTCAGTATATTCATCATCAAACATATAAAATGATTAAATTTTTGATGGGCACTATGTATGACAACATTTTTTGTCTTTTTATTTTACTTTTTAAGAGAATCATTTCTAACCTCTAAAATATACATTATTATTTAAATGTCCTGTGTATTAATAAAAATAAACTTCTAAGGACAAACAAAAGGTATCTCCAGTACTACTAGAGGCATTCACAGGAAGAAAAGGTGCATTATAATATAGTTCCTAGCAGAAGAGGAAATGAGACAAGGTATTCCCAGCAAAGTTAGCAGCCAGAACAGAGGCAAGGTAAAGTTACATGCATGATTATGTCAGAAGCAATGATTGTAGCTCAGCTATCAAACAATGTGCTCCAATAATGCAAACATAGATGATAAAAATAAATGACATTTTTCCTGGACATTCTTTGCACATTCAAATAATTATGAAGCAATATATTTTGATTTTTTTTCTTATTTACACGAATCACACCTCTGACAATTGTAGGAATGAATATATACCTAAAAACATCAAAACCGGAATTTTTTCATGTCAACTGATTACCTAGTCTAATTTCAACAATCATTCACATTATCTATCTCCTAACACACTGTGTAAAAGAAAACAACAAAAATTTTATTATGAAGTTATCAGAACTCAGGCCTATAAAAGCAATTATGTATAATCATATCAGATATTTTGAATATCAGATGCATTTTAAATTAAAAAGGCTTTCAGTGCTAAATTATCACTGTATTCTATTTTTCATCTTTTGCCATTTTCCCCAAATCAAAATTTTAAAGGTTGGAAAAAAGATTAATGTTTTAATGGTCAAACTAGACCAAGGTGGATTAATACATATCTAACAGAAAATATCTTCTTTAAATTTTAAAAAGACACACTATTTTTCTCTTTTTAAATCATAAAGCAGCCTGCCAAATGCATTGAGAACCTCAAATAACTTTCTTTAAGAAGATGTAGACAGGTATTTTCACAGGCAAAATAATCCACCCTCCAATGTTCAACTCTTGTATCATCATGCTGAAGGAGCAAGCTGATGTTCCATTTCTCTCTTTATGGACCACATTCTACCCTGCAATTTATGACTGTTTAAACAGCAACCTTGGCAAAGTTTAAATTAAAATTTTTTGCAGATATACAGGTTAGTTATGAAAATTTCCATTTTACTACAATTTACTTATTTATGTATTAAACACTGTTCTAAGTATTACACATAGTGCCACATAAAAGCTAATCAACTCTTGATCCCATGGAGTACGGATGCTTTCTGTACCCTGCAGGAAAATAACTAAAGATTATGAGGAATTCTCAGAGGTATGTGAGATCCAAGAACACCATTTCTCCACAGATCACCAATTTGTATGCCATACAAATATTCTCTTTGGGTACTAAATATTTTTAAAATAATATGGTTAAAATATTTATTTTAATTATGTCTCCAGAGACATTGTGGCTTCCCAAAAATGTTATGAAATCTTAGACACAGATAAGGATTTGGAAGCAGAAAGAGGAAATGTTGTTTCAGGTGGGAATAAAAAGTGAGAATATAAGATGGTGAACATATCCTGTCACAGACAAAATTGTACCCTAAAATATGTGCCATTATTAAGTCTCCATTTCCACTAGCATTTCACATCCTTTGGACCTGAAGCTTCTTTTAGGCAAACTGTCTTATGATGTTGTCTAGTGGATCAAAAGCAATATTTCATAATAAAGTATTCTGTAATTCTACCATATCAATAGAATATTTATCTATGTATGTGACTAACCAGAATGAAGATTCATTACCCAAGCCTGCCTTTCTTTCAACTTGCTGTGGCCAGGTGACTTGTGCTGACCAATGAATGTAAATGAAAATAATTTGTTTAATTTCCAGCAATTACCCTTTGATAAAAGGGGTTTGCTGTCCTTTTCCTCTTTACCCCCTCTTACTGCTACAATGCAGATATGAAAATATACCATCCTGAGTCATGAAAATGAACTAGGGATGACTATTCAACAAGATAGAACACACCCAGTTCCTTGACACCACAGCAGACCATACAAGCACACAAGATGCAAAGAACTTATGGAACAGTTTCAGCATAGGAGCCTGAATATTTAAATGAGATAAAAACAAACTATCTTGTTTCAACCACTTGTATATTTGTCTTTCCCATATTCTGCCAAATTTATTCTACTATCAAAAGGTGAGAGAGTCTGAAATTTTACTGCACTTGCACTATAACTGATTAGCCTGCCTCTGTTATGTGGATACTGAAGACATAAAACACCTGGGTCAGAGACAAAGGACTTTATTACCCACTGCACAGCAGGCAGCATGAGCTTCACATTCTCATTAATTCCCCTTTTCCTGAAAATCATATGTGGCTGGAGGTGGAAGGGGGCCCTCATTGACATTGTACACGTTGTACACAGGAGCCTGAGTCACAGATGAAGAACTCCCAGTTTCGCGAGTTCCCAGTCTTTTAAAGGGCTGCCTGCAAACCTGTCTAATTTTGTAACCTGGGAGACATTACCTTTAATATCCTGGTCAGCAAAGAATTCTGTCTTCTGCCAAAGAGGGAGACACTACTTCTATCTTTCAAGGCAGTCCAGGATAAAAGCTGTCACAAGATGTGTAGGAACACCATGCAGAATTGTCTCTCACAGATCTACCCTTCCTTTCTAAACCAACAAGGCTTTTTATTGTCCACTGAAATTACTTCACTTTGTTGACCACGCTGATTAATCTGAAGTTCTCTTTTATCACTGCTACTATGCAAGTCAGAGGGTTTCAAAGGGAGACAAGCCAATACCTGGCCTTTACACAAAAACTACAAAACCAAGGGTGTACCAGTTACCATGAAAAGAAATTGCTTACAATTATTGGAGCCCCCCACCCCCACCCCAACATTAGATCTACAACAATCAATAGCCTCTCAGCTGGTGGAAAATCCTTAGGTCTCCCAATTTAGTGTGTTGTTTTTGTAGTCCTGCTTGAGGGCAGTTAATGCAATCTGTTTTGTTTGTCTCCTACTCCTGCTCCTGCACTCCCTCATGCACACCACCTCAGGATGCCTTCCCCACCCCCTATTTTCAATCACTGTCTTATTTGTGGCAATTTAATCTATAAAGCCTCTGCAATGCTTTTTGTCTGCCCCATGTGTATATTATCCAGATGACAGGATTCAACTTCACGGCCTCCTCAGTACTGACTAGGAGAGGCAGGAGCACACCTTGCTGCTTCACGGCAGCAACAAAACACAGTATTCTGCCCACAGGTAGACCAGGAAAGAGCAACTTCCCTTGACTGCAGAGGGGTGGAAGTCAGAGTTCTGCTCCATGTAGAAAAGGTGCATCTTCATTACTGAAGGCATGATGGAAGTTCTGTATGTAGGATCATGTCATCAGCAGACAGGGAAAGTGTTCTCTCTTCCATTTCAATTTGGGTGTGTTTTATTTCTTTGTCTTGTCTAATTGCTTTCACAAGGGCTTCCAATACAATGTTGAATAACACTGGTAACAATGGACATCCTTGTCTTGCTCATCATCTTAGAGGAAAAGCTTTCAGTCTTTCACCTCTAAGGAGGCTGATAGCTGTGGACTTTTCATATATGTGCTTTATCATGTTGAGGAAGTTTACTTCTATTCCTAGTGTTCTAAGCGTTTCTACCAAGAAAGGGTGCTGGATTCTGTCAAATGTCTTTTCAGCATCAATTGAGACGGTCATGTGACTTGTTTCTTATTTTTATTAATGTGGTGTTTTACATTAATTGATATTCTTATGTTGAAATTCTCTTTCATAAAAGGAATAAATCTTAATCGATCATGCTGTATAATTCTTTAAATTGTTGTTGGATTCAGTTTGCTAGTATGTTGTGGAGGATTTTGCATCTGTATTCAAACAAAATATGGTCTGTAATTTTTTTTTCTTGTAGTATCTTTATCTGGCTTTCATAACAGGGTGATGTTGGCCTCATAGAATGAATTAGTGTGTGTTCTTTCCTGTCCATTTTTTGAAAGAGTTTCAGAAAAATTGGAGTGGTCTTCTTTTTAAGGTGGTAACATTCTCCTGTGAAGTCTGGGCATCTCTTTCTTGGAAAGTTTTTGATTAATGACACAATATGTTTTCTAGTAATTGGTTTGTTGAGATCATCTATTCTTCTTGAATCAGCATAGGAAGTTTTTATGTTACTAAGAATTTGCCCATTTCATCGAGGTTATCTAATTTGTTGGTATACAGTTGTTCAAGGTATAATGAAGTCCTTTTTATTTCAGTGAGGTTGGTAGTAAGGTACCACTTTTAATTTCTGATTTTCATTATTTGTATCCTCTCTCTGTTTTTATTTGTCAATATTTCTAAAAGTTTGTTAATTTTATTTATCTTTTCAAAGAACCAGTTTTGGTTTTGTTGATTCTCTCTATTGCTTGTTGTTGTTCTCTATTTCATTTATCTCTGCTCTAATCTTTATTTTCTTTCTTCTGCTCACTTTGGGTTAAGTTTTCTCTTCCTTTTTTATTTCTTCCAATTTTTTTTTTTTTTTGGCGAGATCTCTAATTTGAAGTCTTTCTTCCTTTATAATGTAAGCATTTAGAACTATAAATTTCCCTCTCAGCACTGCCTTTGCTGCATCCCATAAGTTTTGTGAAGTTGTGTTTTCATTTTCATTTGCCTAAAGACATTTCCTAATTCCCCTTTTGAATTCATGGTTATCCTATTGGTATTTGAGAGTATGTTGTTAATTTCTATGTATTTGTGAATTTTCCATTCCTCCTTCAGTTATTTATTTCTAGCTCATTCAGTTGTGGTAAGAGAAGTTCTTTTTATTATTTCAATATTTTTGAATTGAGATTTGTTTTGTGACTCTATCCTAGGGAATGATCCGTATGCACTCAAGAAGAATATGTATTCATTTGTTGCTGGGTGAATTGTCCTATGCATGTCTGTTAAGTCTAGTTGGTGTGGAGTATTGTTCAATTCTTGAATTTCCTTATTGATCTTCTGGCTAGATGTTCTATACATTATTGAAAGTGGTTAATTAAAATCTCTCACTGTTAATGTACAACCTTCGCTTTCTCCTTTCAAATAAGTCAATATTTGCTTCATATATTTTGAACCTCTGCTTTCAGGTGTATATATATTTATAATTGTTACATCTTGTTGAATTGACCCCTTAAACAGTATATGATGTCTGCCTTTGTCCCTCATGACTGTTTTTTTGTTTTCACTTGAAGCCTATTTTATCTGATATTAGTATCACTACCCCAGCTCTCTTTTGGCTAATACTTGCATGATATATATTTTTCCATCCTTTCACTTTCAACCTACTTGTACCTTTGAATTTAAGCTGAGTCTCTTGAAGTTGGGCCATGCTTTTTTACCCATTCTGCCAATTTCTGCCTTTGACTGGAGAGATCAATCTATTTATACTTAAAAAGTCCCAACTGTTAATGTAGGTCTTGATTTTCCATTTGGTATTTAGCCATGTAAGTCTTATAAATTATCTGTCCCTAAATTTTTTCATTAATGCCTACTTTTATATTTATTTGATTTTTTGTGTCATACCATATTGAGTATTTTCTCTTTTCTATCAGGATATATTTTTCGTATATTTTCCTTGTGGTGTTCATAAGGTTAAAACTGAACATACTAAATATATAACAATCATATTTGGTTTGTTACCAACTCGACTTCAATAGCATACATACAGACTTTTCCTATACCCTTCTATCCCCCACCTTATTTTTCTATGTGTTACCACTTATATTTCTGTAAATTGTATGCCCCAAACCATAGATTCATCATTACTTTTTATGAATTTGAAATTGAATTCCTGTAGGAAGTAAGAAGTGAATATACATACAAAGCAATATAACACAAAAAGAGGCATTTATAATAGCTGAAATGATTACTTTTACCAGAGGTCTTTACTTCTTTGTGCCACTTTAAATCACTGTCTCTTGTCCTTTCCCTTCAGAGTGAAGAACTCAAAGTCCTTTTTACATTGCTTGTATGGTAGGTCTAGTTGTGATAAACTCCCTCAGCTTTGTTTTTCCAGGACTGTCTTAATCTCCCATGCATCTTTGAAAGAAAGTCTCTCCATATACAAAATTCTTGGTTGGCAGTTGTTTGCTTTCAGGACTTCAAGTATTTCAACCCACTGCCTCCTTGTCTCCTTGGTTTCTGATGAGATATCAGCATTCAGTCTAATCGAGACTCCATTGTATATAAAATTTTGCAGACATCCAGGAAGATGGCAGATTAGGAGAATCAGAGTAAAATTCTCCAATGAAAAACACTAGATAAAGGACAGAGAGTGCTCCAGAACAGCAGTTCTAGGGTGCCACTGGCCAGGCAGGGATGCTATAACACATAGTGTGGACATCGCTAGAGATGCAGAGAGACTGTGTTTAGGATGGGTGAGTCTTCAACCCAGAATGCTGCTGGGGACAGGCAGTTGGAGCTGGCTGACAAGCATAGAAGGAAGCAGACTTCCATGTACTACATATGCTTCTCGGCAGTTGGTTGGGATGATAACCCTTTGCAGCCTTGCAGCCAAGACCTCTGGTGCTTGACACTGGCAGTTGGAGCAGATGAGCACTGAAAGGGACAGTTTCAAGACCCTGTGCACCAATCTCAGCAGTTGGCTGGGGAGACAACCCTTCACAGTCCCATGGCCAACAGCTTCCATGAGGGAACTCAGGATTCAGCAGACATGTGACTGCAGCCACTCTTCCTCCACTGAAGCCCACAGTGTGCACAGTCGAGAGTCAAGGAAGGTGCTGCAAGGAAGGGACAGGAGCATCTCCACAACCCCAGGGACCCAAGGGCACACACTGCACAGGGACTGAAGTGCATTTGAGCTGGAAATTGAGATGCTCAGTTCTGCAGCCTCAGAGTCATCCACTCAAAGCTCTAGGAATTACTGGGACCACTGTGCCCTGGAGTGGACTCCCTGAGGAACAGTGCAAGACCCACTCCCCTCCCACAGGGCTGGCAGTCCCAACTGCACACGGAAAATTGATGTGCTGATTGGATTTCCACCCAGTTTGCACACTGCCCAGCACAGACAAAATTGGGGAAGCGCTGGCTTGAGGGTTAGGGACAGCTCAAGAGCACCATCTGCTGGTAGAAAACAGAAAGTGCACTCCACCAAGCTGTAGCTCTGCCAAATTATAAATGTTTAAGTAATCCTGCATCCTGCATAACCTAAAATAAACTTATCATGATAAGCAAATGCCAGGAGGCCAAGAATAAGTGAAAATTATAAAGCAAATGAAGAATCCAGAACATATGGACAAGCCAAATGATCAAATTAAAAAGCCAGAGGAGACACAGAACTTTGAGCAGTTAATCAAGGAAGAGCATACAAATTTCCAAAACAACTGCAATGAGATGGCTAAAGGACAACAAGAAGATCCTAGAAGAGCATAAAAAAGACTTTGAAAGAGTAAATTAAGAAAGCAAGTCTTATGGAAAGAAAGGTACTGTTTATCCAAGTTACTGTTTATCAAATTAAAAGGTACTGTTTATCAAATTAAAAATATACTTAAGACCAACAAACAAAAATATACTGTACACCAACAAACTAGAGAATTTAGAGGAAGTGGATAATTTCTTGGAAACACATGAACAGCCTAGAATGTCCCAAGAAGAAACGGAAGACCTCAACAAGCCAATCAAAATAAAGAGATCTGACCAGTCATCAAAAAACTTCCTACAAATAAAATCCCAGGGCCTGATGACTTCACAGGGGAATTTTACCAAACTTTTCAAAAAGATCTTACAGCACTCCTGCTCAAACTCTTATAAAAATTTTTGAAAAAAAAAAAAAAATGGAACTCTACCTAACTCATTTTATGAAGCTAATATCACTCTAATACCAAAACTGGCAAACCTGTGACAAAAAAAAAGGAAAAGAACAGGCCAATCTCCCTAATGAATATAGATACAAAATTCTCAACAAAATACTTGCAGATTGAATCCAAAGACACATTTAAAAAATCATACACCATGACCAAGTGGGTTTCATCCCAGGCACTCTAGGGTGGTTCAACATTAGAAAATCAATGTAATACAACACGTTAACAAATCAAAAGGGAAAAATCAAATGATCATCTCAATAGATGCTGAAAAAGCATTTGACAAAATTCAGCATCCTTTTTTGATAAAATCATTTCAAAAGGTAGGAATTGAAGGAAACTTCCTCAATATGATAAGGGGCATGTATGAAAAACCCACAGCCGGCATAGTACTCAATGATGAGAGACAGATATCCTTCACCCTAAGATCAGCAACAATACAAAGATGCTAGCTGTTACCACTATTATTCAACATTGTGCTAGCAGCTCTACCCAGAGCAATCCAGGAAGACAAAGAAATAAAAGGCAGCCAAACTGGAAAGGAAGAAGTACAACTGTCATTATTTGCAGATGATATGATTGTATGTTTGGAAAATTTTGAGAAATTGATGACATATCTACTTGAGCTAATAAACAAATTCAGCAAAGTGTTGGGACACAAGATTAATGTGTGAAAGTGAGTAATGTTATACACTAGAAATGACCTAACTGAAGAAACACTCATGAAAAAAGTTCCATTCAGTATAGCAACTGAAAAAGTCAAGTACCTAGGTGTAAACTTAACTAAGGATATAAATGACCTTTACACATAAAATTACATAACTTTACTAAAAGAAATAAAAGGAGACCTAAAGAGACGGAAATATATTCCCTGTTCATGGATAGGAAGGCTAAACATCATTAAGATGTCACTTCTACCCAAACTGATCTACAGATTCAATGCAAATCCAATCAAAATTCCAAAATCTTTGCAGACTTGAAAAAGATAGTTGTCAAATTTATTTGGAAGGAAAAGATGCCTTGATTGCTAAAAACATTCAGAAAAGTAAAACAAAGTAGGAGGACTTACACTTCCTGATTTTGAAGCCTACTATAAATCCACAGTAGTCAAAACAGCATGGTATTGGCACAAAGGTAGATATATTGCTCAGTGGAATCACATCAAGGGTTCACAAATAGACCACAGATCTATGGTTGACTGAGTTTTGGTAAGGCTCTCAAATCTTCTGAAGTGAGACAGGACAGTCTCTTCAACAAATAGGGCTGGGAGAACAGGGTTCCATACCCAAAAGAATGAAAGAGGAACCCTACTTCACACCCTAAGAAATAATTACCTCAAAGTAGATCAAAGACCTCAATACAACAGTACCATAAAATTCTTAGAAAATAATGTAGGGAGACATCTTCAAGACCTAGTGTTAGGAGGTAGCTTCTTAGACCTTACATCCAAAGCACATGCAACAAAAGAAAAAATAGGTAAATGGGAACTCTTCAAAATCAAAAGCTTCTGTACCTTAAAGGAATTTGTCAAAATGGTCAAGAGGCAGCCAATGCAATGGGAGAAAAATTTGCATATATAAAGATATATTGCATATATAAAGAAATCCTACAACTCAAGAACAATAGTAGAAACAACTCAATTATAAAATGGGCAAAATATGTGAAAAGATGTTTCTGTGAATAGGAAATACAAATGGCTAAAAAACACATGAAAAAATTTTCTTCACTAGCTATTAGGGAAATGCAAATCAAGACCAAAAAGAGATATCATCTCACACCAATAATAATGGCTGCCATTAAACAAACAGGAAACTACAAATGCTGGAGAGGATGTAGAGAAATTGGAACTCTTATTTATTGCTGATTGGAAGGTATAATTGTACACCCACTGTGGAAAACAGTTTGGTGGTTCCTCAGAAAACTAGATATTGAATCACCTTACAATCTGGCAAATTCACTTCCTGGTGTATACCCTTAAGATCTGAAAGCATTGATAAAAACAGATATTTGCACACCAATGTTCATAGTGACATTGTTCACAATTGCCAAGAAATGGAAACAATTGAAGTGCCCTTAAACAGATGAGTGGATGAACAAAATGTGGTATATACATATGATGGAATACTATGCAGCAGTAAGAAGGAATAAGGTCTTGAAATACAGGATAACATGGATGAACTTGAAGACATAATTCTGAGTGAAATAAGCCAGACACAAAAGGAGAGATATTGTATATTACCACTAATGAGAATTCTGTGAAAAATGTAAAATAAGTATCTTATAATGTAGAATATAGGGGACCTATATATATGTGTGTGTGTGTGTGTGTGTGTGTGTGTGTGTGTGTGTGTGTGCATAATATTCTTGATGTGAATTTCCCTAATGAGACAGAAGCTAGTGAAGTGATAATGTTAATCTAATATGTATAGACATGATAATGAGGGTGAATTTAATTGTATGGGAATGGACAGGTGCAATTATGGTTCATTAATGGGATTATATGTATTCAGTGCCACATTTAAGGTGAACATGATTGAAAGTGGTTGTTTAAAGGCATACAACCCACAAAATAGCACTACAAATATAAATAAGTGTTAGCATGTTATAGTTATAATGTGGCACTGGTGCAAAGAGTTGACAATAGAGTAGTATATGGAAAAACCACTGTTCCAGTTTGCTAATGCTGCCATTTTGCAAAACATGAGAAATGGATTGGCTTATATAAAGGGGATTTATTTGATTACAAAGTTACAGTCTTAAGGTCATAAATTGTCCAAGGTAAGGCATCAACAATAGGGTACCTTCACTGAAGGATGGCCATTGGCATCTGGAAAACATCTGTTAGCTCGGAAGGCATGTGGCTGGCATCCACTAGCTCCCAGGTTGCATTTCAAAATGGCTTTCTCCAAAATGTTGCTCTCGGGGTGTTTCGTTCTCTCTTAGCTGCAGGTCCTCTTTAAAATGTCACTCTCAGTTGCTCTGAGGTCCCTCTGTTTATCATCTCTTTTTATGGGATTCCAGTGAACTAATCAAGACCCACCCTGAATGGACAGGGCCACATTTCCATGGAAACATTCAATAAACAGGTCACACTTTAATCAAAGGTGTCACTCACAGTTGGGTGGGTCACATCTCCATGGAAACAATCAGAAGTTTCCAACCTAATTAACACTATTACCTCTGCCCCTACAAGATTGTATTAAAGCATATGACTTTTTCTGGGGACATAACATATACAAACTGGCACAACCACCCATTACATAATCTAGACTATATTTAATAGGACTATCTTACCAGCACTATACTAATAACACTTGCGATGAATAGTTAGCAACTGATAAGAACTCTGGGATGTTTTATGTTATGACAATTGTTTAAAATTCAGAGTGATGATGATTGTACAACTAAGTGAAGATAATGTGAGACACTTTATCTTGGGACAGAATGTATGTATGTGAAATTAGGAACCCCCTACTTTATAAATCAGGCCCTTGAACTTGAGGCTTGCTCTTGTGAAACTTAGGGCTGTAAATGAGAGGTTAAGCCTTCCTGTAATTATGCCTAAGAGGCACCTCCAGAGAACCTCTTTTGTTGCTCAGATGTTGCCTTTCTCTCTCTTAGCTCAACTCCACAAACAAATTCATTAACCTCCCCTCCCTACACACACACACATGGGACATGCCTCCTAGGTGAATGAATCTCCCTGGCAACATGGACACTACTCCCAGAAATGAGCCTGATCCTGGCATTGAGGGATTGAAAATGCCTTCTTGAACAAAAAGTGAAAAGAATGGTAACAAAATAAGGTTACAGTGACTAAGAGATCTCAAATAAAGTCAAGAGGCTATCCTGGAGTTTTCTCTTGTGCAAGCCCCAGCTAGATATTCCAAATGGCCACACTATACCATACCCTTACAACATTAGTCTCAAAATACCTAAGTACCTATCTGAGATTCCATAAAAGATTTACTAAGTTTTATCTCTCAGAAACTTAAATCCACCACAGTGCTCCTATGCTAGATAAGTCCTAAAACCCAGAGACATCAGCCTCTTTAAGAACATCAACCAGATGCAGCCCCATTCTCCATAATGTTGACACCCACTTTCAATATGGACAAGTTAGGGAGGTCACTGCCTAGACACCCCTGAAGATCAAGAAAGTGATTAAACGAGAGGAAGGATAGCAATAGACAAGTTAGGGTTTAACAAAGGATTATGAATACTGAAACTTCATATATATATATGTTAGATGGGAGGGTATTAGAGTAGCTAGAAGGAAATAAATGGTGGAACTGTAACCTGTAATATTCTTTGAAATTTGCTCTATAGCTATTCTTTTATTTGTGCTTTGATAGTTATCACTTTTCTGTTTATATCCTATATTTCACAAAAAGAAAAGAATTGAAACTGTGGAAATTTAACCCCTAACTTTTTTTTTAAATTACTTATATAATTGCTCATTGTGCTGTACTTTGAAAATTAACATCTTTCTGAATATATGTTATATTTTAATATATTGGAAATAATTGAAATTTTTGAACTGTAACCCATAACATTCTTTGAAATTTGCTAACTACTTGTTAAATTGTACTTTGAAAGTTATCACTATTATGATATATGTTAAAGTTTACAATAAAAAAAAACTTCCTTAAAAATAAATTAAAAAATGAAGATATTAAAAAAATAAAATAAATAAATTAAAACTAAATTAAAACTTTGCTTTACCCTTGCAGCTTTCAGAACTCTCTAATTCTACTTGGCATTCAATAGTGTGATCTATATATGACAGGGTGTACTTTTCTTTATGTTTATCCTGTTTGTTATTCCCTGGTCTTCTTGGTTCTGCATAGTCACATTTTTTGCTAAGTTTGGCAGGCTCACTCTCATTATTTCTTTGAATATTCTTTCTCCTGTTTCTTTCTTTCATCTCCTTCTTGGAATCCCATATGCATATATGGGTACATTTGATGGCATTCCAGAAATGTCTGTGACTGTTTTCATTTTCTATAATTCTTTTATCTCTCCTCTCCTCAGGCTAAGTCATTTCAACTGTCTGTCAAGTTTTTTGATTATTTCTTCTTCTATTGAAACCTTCCTGGGAATTTTTCATTTCAGTTATTGTAGTCTTCAGTTCCAGTAGTTCTATTTGGTTCTTTGTAAAAATTTCTATCAGTTTACTAAATTCTTGTATTGCTAAGTCATTATTTACCTGATATCCTCTAGTTCTTTTCTGTATTTTTGTTTATCTCCTTGAGTAAATCTAAAATCATTTTTTTTATGTCTATGTTTGTTATGTCCGTATTCTGGTCTTTTTGAGATGTTTTCTGGATTTTTATCCTTTTCCTTTGGATGGGCCATCATTGCTTGTTTCTGTGTTTGTCTTGTACTCTTCTGTTGCACACTGTACATATTAATATTTTCAAATGTTAACTGTGGGATTTATTCCCTGAGATGTCTGTTCCTTGATTTTGCAACCAGCTGGTGATAAAATAGGTGTTTTATTGAGCTTTGGCCCTCCTATCATGAAGGTCTGCCCAAGGAAAAGGTAGTGTGCAGGGATTTCCCTGCCTTTCTGGGCCTATGTCTTGTCCTGGTCTTTTTCTTGTTTGTTGTTTTGGAGTTGCCCTGTTTACATTAGTTTGATTCTCCCCTCTATTTCCCTGACTACTGACCACCCTCTCCTGTTTGTTTGAAGCCAGCTGGCCTTTGTCTTAGACTGTCCACCATTATGCATTTTTACACTCCTTTCATTGACTTCTTGTGGTTAGTGGGCAAATTCTGGGAAGAGGGTTCACTGGAGAGGACTTTCCCAAGTCAGTAATGCGAAGCCCAAGGTATACAGGGTTTTTCCCTGTCTTTCTGGGACAGGGTCTGTGCTGGGCTTGTGCTTATTAATTGACATGCAATACCCCCATTTACAGGAGCTTGAATTTCCTATTTCCCAGGAGACAGACATCTCTCCCAGTTGTTTAAAGCAGGTAAGCTTTTGCCCCATACTCTCCACTGTATATAGCTTCTTGTTCAGGTTTGCTAATGCTGTTATTTCACAAAATACCAGAAATAGATTGGCTTTTATAGAGGGAGTTTATTTGGTTACAAATTTACAGTTCTGAGGACATAAAAGTGTCCGCACTAAGGCATAAACAAGATACCTTCACTGAAGAATGGCTGATGGCATCCAGAAAACCTCTGTCAGCTGGGAAGGCATGTGGCTGGCGTCTGCTGGTCCTTTCCTCCCAGGTTGTCTTTCAACATGGCTTTCTCCAAAACATCTCTGGGTCTCTCTTAGTTTCTTCAGCTCCTGTGCATATAAGCATTGGGGTCTTCTCTTTCTTCTCTGGAGCAAACTCTGGGCTAGCATCTCTAAATGTCTCCAAGCATCTCCAAGTGTCAGCATCAGTGTCAGCTCTTAGCTTCTCTCCATAACGTCCCTCTCAGCTGTTCTGGGCTCCTTCTGTTTGTCAGCTCTTTTATAGGACTCCAGTGATTAAACTAAGACCCACCCTGAATGGGAAGGATCCGTATCTCCATGGAAATAATTTAATTAAATGTTTCACCCACAGTTGATTGAGTCACATCTCCATGGAAACACTCAATCCAAAGATTCCTATATGTTTGCCTCCACAAGATTGCATCAAAGAATGTGGCTTTTGGGGGGACATAATTATATCCAAACCAGCAACATTTCTTATACTCCTTTTGTTGTCTCAGCTGCCTTCAGCTAGAAGGCAAATTCTGGCAGGATGATAAAGCCACAGAAAAGTGTCCCAGGTCAGTTTTTCCCAGTGGAAACAAGACCAGGGACCCATGAAGGGGGAACAGACCAACTCCTCAGGGAGAGGGTCAGGAAGGGCACCAGGAACTCCTTCCATGGCTCGCCAAAGCTGTTTTCTTGACCTGCCCAGCAAATGCGGCCCTTCAACTAACTATCCTCCGCAGCCCTGAGGAAGCATAGCATCTTTAAGTCTCCTTCACCACCATTTTTTCCAGGGTGTATTGCAACAGTGGCCATCCTCAGAGCTGGTCTCCCAGCCATCCAAACTCACTAATCAAAAGTGAAGATCAGTGATCACCCAGGCCCACGCTGGTCTTGGGGAAGAGGAATATTATGTCCCTTTCTGTCACCTGTGAGTGAGCCAGGGACTCGATCCCCCAGCAACACACTGCAAGAGGGCAGGATGGGCACTGGCAACCTCCCTGCTGAAAGAGAAGTTTATTGTTTTTTTACAGTAATTTACCAGCCTCTTCCTCCTGTTCTTTCCAACATGTTGTGCACTGTTCTTGGGGCCCCTGGAGTTTCAAACATGTATTTCAGAAAGTTCCTGTCTGTTTAATAGTTGTTCTGCAAGGAGGAGTGAATTCTAGAGCTTCCAACTCTGCCATCTTCCCACAATGCTCGTGACTTTTTAGTTTTAATCATTCTTACAGGTGTTCATAGCATTATCACATTACATTTCCCTAATGAGTAATTATTTTGGTCAATTGTTCATATCCTGTGAATATTTGCATATAGCTATTTTAGAAACCCCTATCCCTTTTTCTATTGAATTGTAACCAAGAAGTTAGGATGATTACTCAGTTATTATATAGATAATCCTTTTTACTTTCTGGTATATTAGAGTAGACAGAAGGAAATACCTGAAACCTGAGCTGTAATCCAGCTGCCTTGATCTCTGATAATGATTGCATAGCCTTTACCTTGTGCCCTTGACAGTGTAAAAACCTTGTGACTAACCTTCACTTGAACCCATGTATCCAATTTTTCAAATTTAAAGGCCTATGGTCACTAAAGACAGTCCCTAATGTTTGTTAATGAAGGGTCTTGGGTCAGCCCAGAACTAACCCACCCCAAGTCCAAAGTTATCTTGGTAACTGAAGCTGGATCTGACCAAAATAGGCTCACCTGAAAAGTGCAGTAGCTTGGGCTTTAACCTGCAAGTCACATATACCTCATTATAATATTAAAAATTATGCCCATCATCATATTAAGGCTGCCATTTTCTTACATACATTGTGTGACTAAGCATGTAATCAATCTGCATATGCTCAATAATTAAATCACTTGTAATTACATCATCTGGGGCCATTGTACTCTTTATCCTAAAATCTGCCCATCTTCTGATACTATAAAACTATCAGAATTACTGCAGTTCAGGGAGACAGAATTTGGACCCATAGGCCATCTGCTTTCCTGCTTCATGCCTAACAATAGAACACTTTCTCTCTTTGAAACTCCAGTGTCTCAGGAATTTGTCATTTGAGCTCACCAGGCAAAAGAATTCACCACCTTGGTTGAATAACAGATTGTGTGTCTTCTTATTGATTTTTGCAATTTCTTCATAAACTCTTCACTAAGATCATCCATATAATTTTATCTATCTATATGTGGTTAAAGGGGGAAATTTTAGGTTGTTATTTTGATACTGAAAGAAAAATCAGCAAAACCCAAAGGACATGAGCAGACTGTTCACCAATAAAGACATAAAGACGTTTCTTAAAAAAAAAAAAAAAGAAAGTACTACAATCTGTAGACATAGAGGAGATTTTTGGACCTATTTTTATTCATTTTCCTTTTCCTCAAACACTGCCACATCCATCTTCTCACATCTAGTTGATGCATACAAAACATTATAATGAATAAGTGATTGAAAATATAAGGGTAAAACTAACATCTATTTAGTCCTTCAGTAGGCACACAATTCACTCTTGTGTTTTGCCCCTTGTTGTCTTTTCTTATGTTTACAACACCAGAAGTTGATTTTGGGGGATTTGCCCTATTATTCGAGTGGTCAACATTTAATTTTTTCATCAAGATTGAGTGGCCTGTGTTTAGTTTAAGCAACACAGACAGGAGATAGATTATAGTATTCACCAAGCGAGTGTGGATGTGATGCAGCAACTTAAGAGGCATATTTACGTTAAGATGTAAATGTGCATATGCCATTAGGTAGCTGCTTTGCTCAATTCTAGACACAACCAGAGGCTCTAGAGCCATGAAAAGAATCCCATATACTCCTCCTCAGCTGAATGGCTCCCAGGTTAACACTGACTTTCTTGCCTTGGGCTCTCTCTCTGTGCCACAGTTACCTCCCTGAGGAAAGGAGAAAGTTAAGGAATACAGGCAACAAAGAAAGGGACATTAAAAACTCTCTCTGGTGGCTGCTGCTTCTCATGCCTTGGGGATGAGGGAACAAGAATCTCTTTTACTAATTACAGCTTTCTGGCCCACATCTGCTGATTTTGTTACTGACTCAGGAGACTCCTCTCAGAGGTGGTCATCAATGGTAGCCTTGCTGATATCCAAAGTTACTAGGGGAAGGAGATGGAATACCCTGGAAGACCTCTGGTGAAGAATCCTGGTTTGAAAATATGAAGATTTAAGAGCAAGCAAAAGGAGTGTCCCTAGAGCAGGAAACCCCCGAAGAAGTGAAACCTCTAAATCGATTTCATGCCAAACTAAAAGAAGATTCTCAGAGTCCCAAATGTGACAGAGCAGTGAATGGGCAGAAGGTTAGGTAAGCAGGGGAGCAAACCCATAAAGGACAAAGAGGTTCAGGTGAGATCAGTGTGGGATGGGCTTTACCCCCCCCAAAAAACAAAACAAAATGAAACTTCTTTATATGAGATCTCTTTGTTATATGTAATCTCTTTGTGTGCAGATTTATATCTCCTCATATGAGTTTTCCTTTTCACTATTACTCATGTCTGTTAGTTCAATAAAGTCCAACTTATCAATTATTTTTCTTTTTGATTAGTTGCTTTATGTTATATTTTAAAATATTTATTAACCCAAAGATCATGAATATGTCGTGCTATGTTTTATTCCATGACTTTTAATGTTTTACTCTTCACATTTGGTCAACAATCCATCTGGAAAAAAATTGTATTGTGTAGAGGTCAAGACCTATTTCCTTTCTCTGTGTATATCCAAACAACCAGCATCCTTTAATACTTTCTGACAAAGGTCTTCATTTCCTCACTGAAATGTGGTATCACTTTGTCAAAAATCAGTTGAAAATTTATGTATGGATATGTATGTGCATTATCTATCTATTTTTCTCTCTATATTTATCTATAATTTGTTTTATTCCATTTGTCTCATTTGTCCATATGTCTACTTTTATGTCAGTTTTGCACTTTCTTAATTATAGTGCTTTGAAATAAGTCATGAAATCTAGTAGTGTTTTGTTCTTCTTAAATTAGGATTGATTCTTCTTGGCTGATGTATTTCTGATGTATTTAATTTTAATCTCATGCAAATTTCCAAAAATAGGCACTACAGGATTTTGGTTGGGATTTGGCGACTCTACAGATAAATTTAGGAAAAACTGATATGTTTGAGATATTAAGTCTTCATATTACTGAGTATAATATAGAATTCTATTCCAAGTCCAGAACGTTTTGTGGTTTTCTTTGAACAGATTTGAAATATTTGAAACAAAAACTTTATGAACTATCATATGACCTTGTAATAGATTATTTTCTATTATACTTCATTTTATAAACTCTTCTGGTCATTACAGAGAAATTGCTTTCAGAGTTCCCTGTTCTAAGGTAACTCAAAGATAAAAAAAATCTTTCTTAAGAGTAGAACCTGTTTCCTCAAATATTAGTGTTTTACTTGTAGGAAACATACATGCATGACCATGTATCTCAGTAAGTGGTTTTTGAAGGGAATAAAATAATGATGCTAGCAGTCATATACCAAGAAGACTGCAGTTGGTTCAGAGAGAACATCAGTTTAACTGAAAGTATAATTTCTGTTATGGATACACAGTTTAAAGAGTGCAGTCTACTCTCTGATTTGTGAACATCAACAAAGGAGTAACAAATTTCCTCTCTGTGAAGAGTGGAAATACTCCTAAATGTAACCATCTTCATGGAGAAAACAAATGATAACTAATGTCTACAAAATATACTTAAAACTAAGTTAGAGTTCTTTAAGAGGTAGTCATTTTAAAGATGAACAGTGACTCTAATGCCTAACCTTGGATTAATAATTTCTAAATAAATTTTCTACTTCATGACAGTTTTATATTTACAGACAATTTATAAAGATAGGGCCTAGTATTTCCATATTCCTCATCCCATATTCTTCTATTATTGAATCTTACATTATTATGATGCATTTGTTAGAAATAGTGAACCATTATTGATACAATAGCAATAACTGAAGTGCACACTTTATTCAGATTTCCTTAGGGTTTACCTAATATCGCCCTGCCACCCTGCAAAATTCCATTAAGGATACTAGTTCGCATTTAGTCATCCCGTCTCCTCAGGATGCACTTGGCTATGACATGATTCTTCGAGTTTGTTTTCTTGATGACTTGACAGTTTTGAGTAGTAACAGTTAGCTATGTTGTAGAACAATGCCAAAGTGGGATTTCACTGACATTTTCTTCATGGTTAGACTGGAGTTATGTGTTTTGGGTTTCAGAGCATGTAGCTAAACTGCCATTTTTATCACATCATATCAAGGGTACGTAACAACAGTAGGACTTATCACTGTTGATTTTGACCTAAGGTAGTGTTTGTCAGGTTTCTCTAATTTAAATTCCTTTTTTCTTCCCTTGCATAATGATTTCTAGGGAAGGAAATGATTTCTTTGGACCTACTTATTGTTATTTTTCATGCTATATACACATTCAGTTGACAGTTATAAAATAGTATGATATAAGAATATATATTCTAATTAAGTTGTAGAAGATCACAAATTATTATTTATTAAGCATAGAATAGTGTAATAAACATTAGATTATATGATACATTAAACATAGTGAAAATCAAACAATTCATTATATCTTGATTAACTGGAATTCTTTAAAACATAGATAGACTGACATTTTTAACTCCATTTGAATCAGCTATTCAGGGGAAGAAAAATTTTAAAAAAATTAAAATTCTCTAATTTGAAAAATAAGAACAATACTTTAGAGCATGATTTTCATGCAAAAACAGTTGTGATAGATATAGACCAATAGCAAAGAAATAGCAAAAAGGAGGAAACTATGCACTGGAACTTATTAATGGATGCATGGATATTAGTTCAGACTCCATGCTTAATCTCCCTCCCATAACTCAACAGATTTGCCCTTCTTCCAAAAAGAAACAATTCTTTGTATCACATGCATGATACTTTCTTCACCTATTTGTTCTTCAGGGCTGTAGATGAAAGGGTTCAAAAGTGAAACAACTGAGGTACAGAGCACCACAATTCCCTTGGAAAAAAATTGTCTAAGCATTTGACATATAGGAAGATGCAGCTGCCAAAAGAGAGGGAGATACCAATGATGTGGGAAGAACATGTGGAAAATGCCTTTCTCCTCTGATTAGTTGAAGGATTTTTAGGATCATCAATGCAGTGTAGGTGTATGATATTATCACCATTACCAAAGTGAACAAGAGTGTCATTGAAGCTAAGATGAATCCCAGTGTCTCAATGGGCCTTGTTTCTCAGCAGAAGATCTGCAGGAGGGAGTAGTCTCACAGAAGAAATGATCAACAATGTTGGAAGCACAGAGTCAACATTTAGATCCAAGGGTCCATCAAAATATGAATGGATAAAGAAAATGTGGTATACCCATACAATGGATATTACTTAGTCATCAAAATAAGTGAAGTGTAGGCACATGCTACAACTTGGATGAATCTTAGGAATATCATGTTGAATGAAATAAGCCAGACACAAAAAAGGCAAATATTGCATGATTTTTCTTATATGAAATACTTAGAATAAGCAAATTCTTAGAGACAAAGAGTAGAATGATGGCTACAAAGGCTGGGAGAAAGGGAATGCTAAAATGGTGAATGAATATAAGTTTTGCTCAGGGATGATGAAAATAATCAGGAAACAGGTAATGGTGAAAATTACACAGTATTGTCACTGTATTAATATCAAAGAAGTGTCCATGTAAAATAGTTAAAATTATTTTTATGTTATATATAATTTACTAAAACTAAATATAAATCATTTGAAAAAGACAAGTGGAGACACAAATTGATAAATTTGAAAATACAATTAATGAAATTGAAATCCTTAAAAATATAGAAGACAAAATCCACCAAGTTCAAAATGCCCATTAGTCTCAAGTTCACATGGAATATTTACAAAATTGATTATAAACAGAGCATAAGGTAAATTCCACTAAATTCCACAGGATTAAATTCTGAGTATGTTCTTTAATTACACTGGAATTAAGCAAGAAGTAATAACAACCAAATAAGTAGAAAGTTACTAAATGGTTAGAAATTCAGTGATATATTTCTAAGTAGACAAGTGATCAAATAAGGAAATCACATAGGATGTTACAGAAAAATTTGAACTAGATGAAAACAAAAATGAAGCCTATCAAAATTATGGGATGCTTGATAAAGTTGTGGTTAGAGGAAGTTTATAGTATTAAATGTATATATTGGAAAAGACAAAAGCTAAAATCAATTATCAAATTGGTACTGTCAATGGAACTTACTGTAGGGATGGAAATAGCTGTCTTGTCCAATAAAGTAGCCACTGCCCACAAGAAGTTGTTGAACACTTAAATTGAGGCTAGTGCAAATGAGGAACTGATTATTTAATTTTAAATATTTTTAATTTAAATTTATATAGCCACTTACGGCTAGTGACTACTGCATGGACAGCACAGATATAAATAATCTTATCAGCCACATACTCTAAAGGGGAAAATTACATCCAAAAATATTGATAGAAAGATTATTGAGGTGTAATTTAAGTATATAATTTCAGGGTATGTAAATTATGAGTTTTGGGAAGCAATCAAGATATAAAATGTTTCCATCGCTCTAAAAAGTTCCCTCATCACACTTTGTAGTCAATCCCTTCTCTTCACCTTCAACTCTTGGAACAGTTTATAAAATTTCAGTTCCTGTAGTTCAGTTTTTATATTTTTACAAAAATATATAAATGGAATCAATTAGTCTTTTGTATCTGTCTTCTTAAACTGGACAAAATGTTTTTAAGACTCATTTGTGTTTTTCATTTATCAGTAGTTTATTCCATTTTACTGTCAAGAACTATTCCACTGTATATATATTCCACAAATTTGTGTATCTATCTGCCAAACGAATGGATTGATGTTGTTGACAATTGAGGACATTAACATAAAAATTTATTTAACACATAAAACTCGGTACGTCTGAAGAATAAAAGTTTCCACCAATAAACTGTTCAAAGTCTCACTTTAAAATGGTTTACAATAAAGTCTAAAATAGATTCTATTGCTCATTTGAAGCAATGCAATGTTTCTTGTTGGTGCAAATCAGATGAGATATTCATGTTGCCCCTTAATGGAAACTCCTAATGTTACTGTTACACAATTCACTGACTTCTCTAAGTCATTTATGTTACTCCTCTGGGATACTTTCACTACAGCTTTTTTAAAAAGTGGTTAACAGTGGTGTATTTTATTGCAAATAATTAGTACTTTTTAGCAGTGGTCCCTGAGCAAACATTTTATTTGTTTTATTTCAATAGATTCCCTTGAGTGTGTACTAAGTGAAAAATGATAAAATTGTAGCATTTTGAAAGTGTACAATTGGAATTGTCATATTTCTTTACTTGGAAGAGCTGCTTACCTTTTATCAGATGATTTTTTTGTTTGTTTCCAACATTTTGTCTTATTATAGATGTACATATCTATATTTAGGTTTTGAATGAGAGCAGTCAAAGTTACAACACATTTCATGGAGATAATTAAGAACAAAATTTCATAAAATGGAAACTATCTGGCATGGAAGATAGCTGTCCTTTAAAATTATGGACCTGAGTCCCAACTTCAGAGTAAGAATTTGAAGGAAGTCAAAAATCTATACAGAAGAATCTTACGAACACATTGCCTCTTCCCATAAAAATCATTGCTAATAAATACCCCTATTGTAATAATAAAATTTGGTCTTTGAAGTGAATGACACCATCAATTATGTTAATACACATCTCTTCTATGCACAAAAAGGGGGAAGAATAGATGCAATAGATGCCAAGAAGGTAAGTCAACTATAATTTTAATTTTACTTTAAAATCAGATTTCAAACTAGATGACCAGGAAATCAAATCCAAGGAGTTTAATCCAACTACTGACTTTTCATTTTTATAAATCTTTTTAATGGAGAGCAGTTTTAAAGTGATGCATATAGTAAGTGTTACCATGTATTTTATTTATACATTACTGCATTTATGTTTTCCTTTCTCTGACCCTCTTTATGAACTAGCTGCTGCACTGGGTTAACTGCTGGGGCAAAATAATAAGCAACTTTTCTCTGGAATTGAGATAACATTGCTCTAGGACAGACTATTAAACCGACATGGTAACAGAAATTGGTTGGCTAAGTCCTAGAAAACTCATTTTCAGATCAGGAAGAGAACAAAATGGAAGTCTTGAGATAACAAGTACTGAAATATATATTTATATATTTGTACAACAAAAACTTAGGACAACTTGCTTCTGATGGCTGCAAGTGTTCAGTAATTATTAAAAATATTAAACCTAGTCACTAATATATGCATTAAAATTAGTGTTTTTTTTCTAAATGAGAAAAAATAATACAAGCAAAGGGTAGCAATATTAACAAGGGGAAATGCAAAAGAATAAAGATAAACAGAATGTTTGATTTTTCAGAAAATTCACTTAATCAGCCATTTCATTTAAAACTCCACAGATAATGCATATAAGAAATAAGACTGACATGTCCACTATAACAGGGGCCTAGGAAAACATGGGGTACAGAGAATTCTTTTATACAGAAAGGATAAAATTAGTATTATTTCTCAGATATTCAGTAGTTTTATGAAAAATATGGAGGAAGTGAAAAGTACCAAAATTACATGGATACTTATGGGAATAAATTTCAAAATGTTTAATTGAAAATAAGATAAAATATGTTATACTAAAATATTTCAGTTTTTTTCTTTCTGTCATGTTTTGTTTTTTATTAATTGCCCTGTATTCTGGAAAACAACTATTTGCATATTGATAATCAAGAAAAATAGGAATAGTAATGGTATACGCTCAGTGATGAGAATATTCAAAACTCTATTGAAATTAGGATATTTAACTAACAATTGAAATCCAATAGTGTCTCAGTCATTGACCAGCACAAGAATTATAATACCACCCCTAAACCTTGGTTTTGAAAAATCACTCTAACCGTCATTCTAAGAGGACAAATCAACTTAGTGCTGTTTGCATAGGTATAATAAAAATAATGGAACCTGGCATTAAAAATAACCTGAATCTGATAGAAAAAGGAGAACAGATAAAATAGAATTACTTGTTTTTTCTTAGATTTGGTTTGAATTTAACCATGGTTAAATTTCTTTTCTAATTATTTTTATTTGGAATATCCTCTATTATTTCTTGAAAAGATTATATTATAGTAAGATTTAAAGAGACTTAATGAATAAATAAATAAAAATAAGCTAACATTTATGTTAGATATATGCAGAAATAATTTAATTAATTGCTATGCAAGGCTAAAATGTTTTTATCCTGTGTGAATTAAAATAAATTAACAACTTTTTATGAACAAAGGACTGGGTTGCAATGAAAACAATACAGGAAAAGATGTCAAGAAGTATGATAAATTAGGAAATTCTATGGAGATTAATTTTGAACAAAGTATCAAAAATGAAACTCTGATGGTTTATAGGTAAAAAACAAATTTTATTCAAATCAATTTTCTGTAAACATAAAAAGAAAAAATGTTTTAAATAATTAGTGTGCTTCTATTTAGAATCTACGTGCAGAGTAATGTCCATTTGGAAATTATTGGCCAAAATGCATACTGGCAAAAAAAATATAGGCATAGGGAAAAAAATTGTGAGGACCATTATAAAAAGAACTAAGAATTTGGGAGGGATTTTGAATTGACCGGTGGCATGCATTTATGTCACCTGCTATTTCAGACTGGATAAACCACATAAAAATGGGCATGTTTGAGAATATACGTCACTCTCTGTTTTAGGCAAATGTGTGTTTGTGTGTGTGTGTGTGTGTGTGTGTGTGTGTGTGTGTGTATAGGTATTTATCATCTTGTTCTCCTTTTTCAATATAGATTTGATAAGGGTCACAAAAGAGAAATGAAGAACCAATCAGTGGAAATACATTTCATCCTTAGGTCCGCCAGATGACCCACAACTGCAAATTGTGATTTTCTGTTTCTCTTTCTCAACTACACACTGGGCCTGATGGGGAATTTAACCATTATCCTTCTCACCCTGTTGGATACCCTTCTCAGGACCCCAATGTATTTCTTTCTCAGAAATTTCTCCACTTTGGAAATCATATTCACAACAGTGTGTATTCCCAGATTCCTGATGACCATTGTGACTAGAGACAAAACCATTTCTTATAATAATTGCACAGCTCAATTATTTTTTATCCTTTTACTGGGCGTTACAGAATTTTACCTTCTAGCTGCCATGTCCTATGACCACTATGTGGCCATCTGTAAACCACTGCATTACCCAATCATCATGAACAGCAAAGTCTGCTACCGACTTGTACTCAGCTGTTGGGAACTGGATTCCTAATCATCTTTCCCCCATTGGTCATGGGACTGAAACTGGATTTCTGTGCTTCCAGAGTCATTGATCACTTTGTGTGTGAAACTTCTCCTATCCTGCAAATATCCTGCACAGATACACATGCCCTAGAATTGATGTCTTTTATCTCAGCTGTGTTGACACTTGTAGTCACATTGGTTTTAGTGATTCTCTCTTACACTTACATCATTAAAACTATTCTGAACTTCCCCTCTGCACAGCAAAGGACCAAAGCTTTTTCCACCTGTACTTCCCATATGATTGTTGTCTTCTTGACTTACGGTAGCTGTATCTTCATGTATATCAAACCATCTGCAAAAGAAAGGGTGACTGTGTCCAAAAGTGTAGCTTTGCTCTATACCTCAGTGGCCCCTTTGCTAAATGCCTAAATGAAATGAAAACATATGTCCATACAAAAACTTGTATGCAAATGTTCATAACATTATTCAGAATAACCATAAAATGAAAAAAAAAAACACAAATGTCCAGCAATTGATGGGCATTATTCAGTCTTAACAAATAATAAAGTACTGATACATGCTCCGAATGGATGAACTTTGAAAGCATTATACTAAGTAAAATATGCCAGTCACAAAAGATGCCATATCTATTATATAAATATTCAAGAATAATTAAATAGAGAAAGAGAATATATATTAGTGGTGGGGTAGGGCTAGGGGATGCAGATTTTGAGGATAATGGTTAAAGACAATAGAGCTCCTTTTTTAGGTGATGAAAATATTCTAAAATTAATCATGCTGATAATTGTACAATTTACTGAAAAAACATTGAATTCAGCACTTTCAATGGATGAATTCTGTGGTATGAGAATTCTATCTTAACAAAGCTGTTACTGAAAGTGAGAGAGAAATGATCAATAGGTGCTCAAGGTAGGATTCCAATTGATTTTGAATAAGTAGCCTGTTATATTAGATGTGAATACTAAGAGAAAGATAAAACATTAATCCAAGAATATTGGTTTGTACAAATGCAAGAAGAGTAGTTCCAAATACGGGAGTGTAGAAAAATAGGACAAGCCTAGTTTTTTGATGACGGGATTTCTATTGCCCTATTTTGTTTGTTATTTTTGGCATAAATTGCATATATATCATTAGGAAAAGAAAGTGGAATACAAAGAGAAGGGGGTCAGAAATGGGGATTATGATATTTTGGAATCAATCTGAGGAGAAACCACAAAAGAAATTTAGAATACTGTGAAATGGTTGAAGAAAACCAGATAGTGATGTCTCATTGAATCCTTCAAAAGGAATTTCATGGAATAGGAGTTGGTGGTCAACAGTGCTAACTACACTGAGGCTCATTATGACAACAATAGAAAGATAATTCGTGGATTTGGCAACATGGAGTTTGAAAACAAAGGGTTAGTGAACTGATGGCTCACAGACCAATAAGAGAGTTGAGGAGGGAATGAGAAGTAGCAATGGTAATTATACTCAATAGTAGGCAGCTTTGATGATGTCTAAATTCAGATGACAAAACAAACAAGGAGGCATATTTATTGGGAACAAAATGTTTCAAATATTTTGATCACAGTGGGAAACCTAATTCAGCTTTCACTAAGTAATATAATGAATGTGATATAATAAAGCAATCTCACTAAAATAAGCAAAAAGTAAATCTGTAACTACAAATAGTTTTATAAATGAATAGAATTATTAGAATATCTGAATGTACTGATTATTTTATATTTCAAAGAAAGGTAGCATGATGATTGGGAAATAGATTCTACAATTTTGGAAAGTGCATTTTGAAATGTTCAGATAAAAGATTAGATAATCAGCCTGGGAATTAAAAGTATACAAGACTGATGTATACCTTTCAAGCCATGAATCATGAAACAAATGCCAGTTTGACTTAACTTCAATATATTATTCAACTTCATAAAAATATTGTAGTTGTCCTTAACAAAAGATTCACAAAAAATTAAAATGGGTTTGTAGTGGAAATGATTTTGTTATTGAACAGTAGACCAAAAATCTGAGTTCTATTCCTTGAGAGAAGGCAATGTAAGCTTCTATAGCTCCCTTCTGAATGCGAAATAAGAATCTTTAATTTTGGGGAGAATAATTTGGTCAATAAACAAAAGTAGATCTTCATTCATCATTAGATGGGGAAATACAATTTTATTAGAATTCATTTTTAGAAAACTAATTCAAAACAGCTAATTTTATGGGCAATTCAACTGGCAAATTAGAATAACCATTGAAGAAAAACTGTCATTGAGTTATTAAAAAATGAAATGTTATCCATGAAGTTGCACAGAGAATTGAGTGAGTAATTCTGCCTTGATAAATGACAGATAATATTCCTACATAATGTGATACCGAAACTGGATACTTAGAGTGTTCAGGATAAGCATATAAACCCTATCGCAAGAAGAAATAAAGAAACAGAAGAAAGCACCAAGGGAGTGTTCCAGTTTGCTAATGCTGCTATTATGCAAAATACCAGAAATGAATTGGCTTTTATAAAGGGGGTTTATTTGATTACCAAGTTACAGTCTTAAGGCTATAAAGTGTCCAAGGTAAGGCATCGTCAATAGAGTACTGTGCCGGTTTGAATGTATTGTGTCCCCCAAATGCCATTATCTTTGTGGTCTTGTGTGGGGCAGAAGTTTTGGTGTTGGTTAGATTTGCTTGGAGTGTGCCCCACCCAGCTGTGGGAGATAATTTTGATGAGATGTTCCCATGGAGGCGTGGCCCCACCCATTCGGGGTGGGCCTTGATCGGTGGAGCTATATAAATGAGCTGACTCAAAGAGGAAAGAGAGTGCAGCTGGGAGTGATGTTTTGAAGAGGAGCAAGCTTGCTAGAGAGGAATGTCCTGGGAGAAAGCCATTTTGAGGCCGGAGCTTTGGAGCAGATGCCAGCTGCCTTCCTAGCTAACAGAGGTTTTCCGGAGGCCATTGGCCATCCTCCGGTGAGGGTACCCGATTGCTGATGTGTTACCTTGGACACTTTGTGGCCTTAAGACTGTAATTGTGTAGTGAAATAAACCCCCGTTTTATAAAAGCTTATCCATCTCTGGTGTTTTGCATTCTGCAGCATTAGCAAACTAGAACGAGTACCCTCAATGAAAGATGGCCAGTGACATCCAGAAACCTCTGCTGGGAGGGCATGTGGCTGGCCTCTGCTTATGCCTAGGTCGCGTTTCAAAATGGCATTCTCCAAAATGTCAGTGTCAGCTTTCAATGACCATTTTCAAAATGTCTCTCTAAGTTGCAGTAGTGAGCTCCTTCTGTCTGAGCTCTTACATAGGACTCCAGTGATTAAATCAAAGACCCATACTGAATGGGTGGGGCCACATTTCCATGGAAACATTTAATCAAGTGGTCACACCCTAATCAAATGTGTCAGTGTTGGGTGGGTAACATGTCCATTGAGACACTCAGTCAAAAGGTTCTAACCTAATCAACATTATGTCTGCCCCCACAAGATTACATTAAAGAACATGGCATTTTGGGGGACATAATACATCCAAACTGGGACATTCTACCCCCTGAATCCCAAAATGACATGATCTTTCCATATACAAAATGCATTCATTCTATCACAATATTACAGAAACTTAAATCCTTTCAGTAACAATAAGCACAAGATCCCATCAAAATAAGATAACGGCATTGTCTGTCCTAAGGCATACTTCCCCTCTAGCTGTGAACCTGTAAAACTCAGAACAAGTTATCTGCATCCAATACACAAAGGAGGAACAGTCATAGGATAAACATTCCAATCCAGAAGGAGAAACAGTAAGTATAAAACAGGATTTAAGGGACCAAAACAATTCTTAAAACCCATAGGTCAAACTCCATTAGATTTCAAAGTCCGAGAGTCATTTATCAAATGATGTTTTATCCTTCGGGCTTGCGAGAGCAGGAGTCCAACCCTTTCCAAGGGACTTTGGAGCAGCCCTTTTCTCTCCAAAAGCTGGGGTGAGTGCTTCAACATATCCACATTTTGGGGAGATCACCTTTTATTCGGTTGCACCCTTCTCAAACATTGGGGTGCCACCTAGACTCTGTCTCCCTGAGGCAAAGGCTTTCCCCTCTCCAAAGAGTGGGATGGTGGCCAGGTTCTCCCCAATTCCCAGGGAATTTGTTACACCCTCTCTGAGCCATGGGTTGGAAGCACTCTTCTTGAGCATCGAAGTGTAAAGGCCTGCACTCTGTCTCTGGGGCAAACTCACCCTTTCCATGTGTGGGCTGCTGTAATCTCCTTGCCCAAGATCTCTTGACTCCAGACTTCAATCTCCATAGCTCTGTCTTTGAGAAATTTTTCCTTCAATTTGTCCCTTCTTGGTCTCCTCCAGTCCAGACCAGCAGTGGTTCTGTCTATACAGAGCTCACAAAAGTCTTGTTGGCTTGCCATGAAGTTTGCAGGGATCAAAACCTTCAGACAATAAGACTTTCCACAATTCCTTTCTGGATATCTCCGTCTCCAATCCTGGCTTGTACTGAAATGGCAGTTGGGTTCCATGTTTGGTTAAATCCTCATGTGGGGCTGTAGCTTCTGGGGTCTCAATTTCTCAAAGCCAGGAATTTTCCAAACTATCAGTTTCTGGTTTCTTTGTACCTAAGAGTTCATTTCTCAGTTATTCTCTGTCTTATCACATTTTGCTATAAGCCACAAGAAGAAGCCAGGATACATCCTCCACACATAGTCTAGAGATCTCCTCAGCTAAGTTTCCCAGCTTGTCACTTTAAAATTCTGCCTCCCATCTGACACCAGGACTCAATTTTTCCAAATTCTCTGCCACTTTAAAACAAGTATCATCTTTTCTCCAGTTGGTAATAATGCATTCATCATTTCTGTTCAAGGCCCCATCAGAAATATAATTAGCAATTGTCTTTAGGGTCCATATTTCCACAATCTCTTCATGCAGTCAAGGTCTTTTCCATCAAGCTCCTCACAGTTCTTCCAGAATCTTTCCCTTATCCATTTTAAAAGCCATTCCAGCATGTTTGGTGTTTGCAAGCTCAGCAACACCCCACTTCTCTGGTACCAAAATCTCTTCCAGTTTGCTAATGCTGCCATTAGGGAAAATACCAGAAATGGATTGGCTTTTATAAAGGAGGGTTATTTGATTACAAAGTCACAGTCTTAAGATCATAAAGTATCCAAGGTAAGGCATCAACAATAGAGTACACTCACTGAAAGATGGCCAATGGCATCTGGACACCTCTGTCAACTGGAAAGGCACATGGCTGTCATCTGCTTGCTCCCAGGTTGTATTTCAAAATGGCATTCTCCAAAATATCAGCATCAGCTTTCAAAACCATCTTCAAAATGTCTCTTTAAGTTACAATAGTGAACTCCTTCTGTCTGAGCTCTTATATAGGACTCCAGTGATTAAATCAAAGACTCACACTGAAAGGACAGGGACACATTTCCATGGAAACATTCAATCAAGAGGACACAACCTAATCAAAGGTGTCACTCAGTGTCGGGTGGGTCACATTTCCATAGAAACACTCAATCAAAAGTTTCCAACCTAATCAACACTAATACCTCTGCCCTTCCAAGATTACATTAGAGAGTATGTCATTTTTGGAGGGCATAATACATCCAAAACGGCACAGGAAACTTCAGGTACAGTTGACTGCATTACATTATAAAAACATACTACTTGTACCCACTCAGTCTTCAGCTTAGTGTGCTTTGTAAGAAAAACAGACAAACAAACAAACAAACAGTCAGGAATTGTCCTCTACCAGGTCATTCAGGAATGCCTGGAGTCTAGGCTTAAGATAAAAGTTTAAAAGACATAAAGTTCCCTCATGGGAGTAATGTAAGATAACCCTTCTTGTGTCAAAATTTTGAACAGTTTCTGGGTCAAAATTTTTTTTTGAAATTTTCTTAATCTCTTTGAGCTATCTTTTGATCCTGGGTGTGATGATTAGGTACATGTGCCAACTTGGTCAGGTGATGGTGTCCAGGTGTCTGGTTAAGCAAGCACTGGCATAACCATTACTGCAATGAAATTTGTGGCTGGTTAATAAACCAGAAGGCTGGTTTACTAAATCATCAGTCAATTGAATGTCCCTGTGACTGTTTACATCAACAAAGAGTGATTCTTCTGCAATGAGAACATTCAATCAGCTGAATTTAATCCAATCAGTTGAAGACTTTTAAGGGAGAGAGAGAGAGAGGACCTTCACTTCTTCTTTGGCTAGCCAGTGTCTCCTGAGGAGTTCATCAAACACCTTCATCAGAGTTCTGAGGCTACTGCCTGCCCTATGGAATCTGGAGCCATGCATACTGCCCTATGGAATTTGGACTCATTCATCCCAACAGTTGCATGAGAAACTCGTATAAAATCTTATATTTACAAATATCTCTTGTTGACCGTGTTTCCCTAGAGAACCCTGACTAATACAGCTTGATACCAGGAGTGGCTCCTGAGTAACAATCTTCAAATGGGCTTTTACAATTGGTTTTCTACTCTAATTAGATTCAAAGGCACTAATGACTCCATTTCTATTAATTAAGATGGCACTGACAGCCCATGGTGTGAGTTGGCAATGGAGATAAGAAAAATATACCCCTCTATGAAGCAAGACACTGGGTGACACCTTTATTGACACCTTAACAGAGTTTTGTGGAGTTAAGACTTTTAATGATGTTGGCTCATTGCTCTTAGATATGCTGGATAAAGTTATAAGAGAAACAGATGAGCTAGAGACTTCAAATTTGAAATTTAAGTGCTGTATGACAGATGTAAAGGTTTCTATGTGTGCTGTGAAAGAAAATCTTGTTTTCTGTGACTGCAGACTTGAAATTTCTGAAAATGAGAACCAGAGTCTCATTGTGCAAGTAGCAGATTTACAACAAACTGAAATCTCATCCTTGCAGGGCGTCTGCTGTTAAAGTAAAGACATTGACTGGAAAAAAATGGGATGTTGAAACTTGGGATGGGGACATATGGATTGATAATAATGGCATTGGAAACCTGGATTCTGCTGTGTTTATGCTAGATATACCTGTGATGGTCTGCCCTGAGGAAATGCCCCCCCGCCCCCCACACACACACCTCAAGTATGCCCTGAGGAGACAGCTACCTAAGCTTCAGCTCACTTTCAAGAAAGAGTTTCTGGACCTCCAGTCTACCCTGAGGAGTGGGACATCCAACCTCCCCCTAAAGAGATTAACCCTTCATTGCCTGCTAAACCTATATTTGTCTCCCTCTCCTGAGGAAGCATCTCTTGTTCCTCTGTCTGGAGAGGTTAATCCTCTTTCACAAGGTGAAACAGCAATGGAATGTCCTGAGGCAAATAGCTTGAGGGATATTTCTAATTCTTTTCATATCCCACCCCCACCACCAGTCTCTGCTTCAAGACCTATAGCTAGACTAAAGTCCTAAACAGGCCCCAAAGGGTGAGGTGCAAAGTATGACCCATAAGAAAGTATGCTATACTCCAAAAGAACTGCATGAATTTTCCAATTTATGTTGACATAAATCAGGGGGATATGTATGGAAATGGATATTAAGGATGTGGGATAATGGTGAGAGGAATATAAATTTGAGTCAGGCTGAATTTATTGATATGGGGCCACTAAGCAGAGATTCTGCATTCAATCCTGTAGCTCAAGGGGTTAGAAAGAGTATTAACAGTTTGGCTGGTTGGCTGAAACATGGATCAAAAGGTGACCAACATTACCTGAGGTCAAAATGCCAGAACTGTCCTGGTATAATGCAGAGTAGAGAATTCAAAGGCTTAGAGATTGGAATCTTAGAGTGGATCTGTCATGGAAGACTTCCTCACACACCCTTGGAACATCCAGAGGGCACACCTTTTACCAGGACTATGAGGAATAAATTTGTGAGACTAGCTCCATCATCCCTGAAGAGTTCTGTAGTTGCCCTTCTCTGTAGATAAGATATTACTGTGGGAACTGCTGTTACTGAGCTGAAATCCTAAAACACAATGGGAAAAATCAGATGTCAAGTCAGAAGAAGCCATGTAGCAGCACTTAATCACCAAAGACAAGGTGGGCATGGCTACCATAATGCAAAACAGGCTCAAAGAAGCAGTCAAAATAATCTGACTCACAGAGACTTGTGGCATTGGCTAGTAGGTCATGGAGTACCTAGAAGTAAAATAGATGAGCAGTCTACTAAATTCTTATTTGATCTGTATAAGCAGAAGAATTCTATATCAAGTGTACAAAAGTCTACATTGAATTACAAGAACAGAGAGTCATGGCCTCTTAATCAATTCCCAGACTTGAGATAGTTTATGGACCCAGAGCTCCTTCAATGAGGGGAAGACAGGGTACATTTGGGGAAGGACCATGTTGCATTTCCAAAACTTTATACTCTTAATCTTCCTCCCAGCCTTTCCCAGAGGGACCTATGGCCATTTACCAGGGTAACAGTGCATTGGGGAAAAGGTAATAATCAGATATTTTGGGGATTATTAGACACTGGTTCAGAAGTGACATTAATTCCAGGAGATGCAAAATGTCACTCTAGTCCACAGTCAGATTTGGTGCTTATGGAGGTCAGGTGATCAATGGAATTTTAGCACAGGTCCGTCTCACAGTGGGTACTGCGGGACCTTGGAAACATCCTGTGGTTATTTCACCAGTTCCGGAAGGCATAACTGGAATAGACAAACTCAGCAAACTGGTGGCAGAATCCTCATACTGGTTCCTTGACTCCTGGAGTGAGGGATATTATGGTAGAAAAGGCCAAGTGTAAGCCACTAGAACTGCCCCTGCCTATCAAAGTAGTAAACCAGAGGAAATACCAGATTCCTGGAGGGATTGCAGAGATTAATGCCATTCTTAAGGATTTGAAGGATGCAAGGGTGGTGATTCCCACCACATCCCCATTCAACTCTCCTATTTGACCTGTGCAGAAAACAGATGGGTCTTGGAGGATGGCAGTGGATTATCATATGCATAACCAGATGGTGACTCCAATTGCATCTGATGTTCCAGATGATTTGCTTGAGCAAATCAACACATATCCTGGGCCTGGGATGTAACTACTGAGCTGGCAAATGCTTTTTTTTTTCAATAGCTATTAGTAAGGACCACCAGAAACAGTTTTCATTCAGCTAGTGAGGCCAGCAGTATACCTTCACTGTGCTATCTCAGGGGTATATCAACTCTCCAGTCCTACATCTTAATATTGTCCACAGGGATTTTGATCATTTCTTCCTCCCATAAGATATTACTGTGGGAACTGCTGTTACTGAGCTGAAATCCTAAAACATAATGGGGAAAATCAGATGTCAAGTCAGCAGAAGCCATGTAGCAGCACTTAATCACCAAAGACAAGGTGGGCATATCTACCATAATGGAAAACAGGCTCAAAGAAGCAGCCAAAATAATCTGACTCACAGAGACTTGTGGCATTGGCTAGTAGGTCATGGAGAACCTAGAAGTAAAATAGATGAGTCCATTATATTGATGTTATCATGTGGATTGGATCTGGTGAGCAAGAAGCAGCATCTACCCTAGATCTCTTGTTAAGGTATTTGTGTGTCAGATGATGGGAGATAAATCCAACAAAAATATATGGGGCTACTACCTCAGTAAAATTTGTAGGGGTCCAGTGGTGTGGGGCATGTTTAGATATCCCTTTTAAGGTGAAGGATAAGCTGCTGCATCTGGCCCCTCTTACAACCAAAAAAGAGGCACACCACCTATTTGGCCTCTTTGGATTTTGGAAACAACATTCCTCATTAGGGTGTGCTACTCTCACCCATTAACTGAGTAACCAGAGAAGCTTATAGTTTTGAGTGGGGACTGGAACAAGATTAGGCTCTGTGACAGGTCCAGGCTGTTATTCAACATTGTGCTGGAAGTTCTAGCTAGACCAATTAGGCAGAAAAAGAAATAAATGTCATCCAAATTGGAGAGGAAGAAGTAGAAATTTCACTATTTGCAGATGACATGATCTTATATGTAGAAATTCCAAAAAAATCTACAGCAAAGGTACTAGAACTAATCAGTGCATACATCAAAGGGACAGGCTACAAGGTCAACATGCAAAAACCAGTAGTGTTCCTATATACAACTAATGCACCACAGGAGGAGGAAATCAAGAAAAAAATTCCATTTATAACAGCAATCAAAAGAAATGAGTATTTAGGAATAAACTTAACCAAGGCCACAAACGACCTAAACAGAGAAAAGTACAAGAAACTGATAAAAGAAATCAAACAGTACCTAAAAAAATGAAAGAACATACCATGTTCATGGATTGGAGGACTAAATATACTTAAAATGTCACTTAAAATATACTTAAAATATACCTCAACTGATTTATAGATTCAATGCACTACCAATTAAAATCTCTACTTTGAAGAAATAGGAAAACCAAGAAAAAATTTATTTGGAAGGGCAAGTTGTCCCAAATATCCAAAAATATCTTGAGAAAGGTGAATGAAGTGGTAGGTCTCACACTACCTGACTTTGAAACACATTACAAAGCTACGGTGGTCAAAACAGCATGGTACTGGCATAAGGATAGATATATCCACCAATGGAATCATATTGAGTGTTCAGAAATAGACTCTAGCATCTTCAGACAATTGATCTTTGATAAGGCAGTCAAGCCAAGGCAACAAGGACAGAGCAGCCTCTTCAATATCCATACCCAAAAGTATGAAAGAGGACTCCTATCTCACACCTTATACAAAAAATTAACTCACAGTGGATCAAAGATCTAAACATTAGTGCTAAATCCATAAGATTCTTAAAAGAAAAGGTTGGGCAGTATCTTGAATATCTTGTGATAGGAGGTGGTTTCCTAAACTTACATCCAAGCACAAGCAACCAAAGAAGAAATAGGTGAATGGGATCGCCTCAAAATGAAACTCTTTTGTACATCAAAGGACTTTGTCAGAAAAGTAAAAAGGCAACCTACACAATAGGAGACAATATTTGGAAACCACCTATCAGATAAGGGCTTAATATCCTGGATATTTAAAGGGATCCTACAACTAAACAACAGAAAGACAAACAACCCCATTTTAAAAACGGGCAAAAGGCATGGGCAGACACTTTTCTGAAGAGGAAATACAAATGGCTCAAAAACATATGAAAAAATGCTCAACTTTACTAGCTATTAGGGAAATGCTAATCAAAACCACAATGAGATATCATCTCACACCTACCAGAATGGCCATTATCCAAAAAACAGAAAATGACAAGTGCTGGAGAGGATGTGGAGAAAGAGGTACACTTATTCATTGTTGGTGGGAATGTAGAATGGAACAATCACTCTGGAAGACAGTGTGGAGGTTCCTCAGGAAGCTAAGTATAGATTTGCCATATGAACCAGCTATTCCATTGCTAGGCATATACTCAGAGAAACTGAAAGTTAAGACACAAACAGACATTTGTAAACCTATGTTTATTGTGGCATTATTCACAATTGCTAAGAGATGGAAACCAATGAAACGTCCATCAATGGACATATATACCAATGAAACGTCCATCAATGGACACATGATGGAATATTATGCAGCTGTAAGACAGAACAAAGACATGGAGCATATAATAATGTGGATGAACCTTGAGGACATTATGTTGAGCGAAGTTAGCCAGAAACAAAAGGACAGATATTGTATGGTCTCACTAATATGAACAAACATTATTGAGCAAACTTCGATAGTTAAAAGCTGGGAACACAGGTTATCAAGAGATAGAAAGAGGGTAGAGATCAGGCATTTGATGCTGAAGGAGTATAGAATGTTCAACAGGATTGATTGTATAGATCCAGGAATGGATGGTATAATACTATGTGATGGTAGCACAATATTGTAAGTACACAGAACAAAGATATCTGTGAGTAAATCTGAAAGAGGAGGACTAGGGGCTTGTATGACACCAGAAGTAAAGATAGATGATAAAGACAGGGACTGCTTACTTAGTGAAAATTAGAGTGATCAATAATTATGACTAAATGTACAAATATAAAAATGTTTTCACATATGGGAGAACAAATGAATGTCAACCTTGCAAAGTGTTGGAAAAAGGACGGTATTGGGGAAAAATATAATCAAAGCAAACTGGAGCCTATGGTTAACAGAAGCATTGTAATATGCTTACATTAAATGTAACAAAGGCAATATACCAAAGTTAAATGTGTATGAGAGGGGGACATAGGGGAGAGATAAGGGATTCTTGGTACTGGTTTTGTTGTCTGACCTTATTCTTATATTGCATTGTATGGTATTTTTTAAATTATCTTTTTTATTATTCTTTAACCAAAATTTTTTTTCATAGTAATGAATATGTTCAAGTGTCAATTGTGGTGATTAATGCAAGCTATGTGATGATAGTGTGAACAATTGCTTATACACTGTGGATGATTGTATAGCATGTGAATATATCTCTATGAAATTGTAAGAAAAAATGTAAATAGGGATAAAAGTGCTCAACAAAACATGGAGAGAGGGATGTACCTATTTACTGTTGGTGGGGAAGTAGACTGGTGTAGCCTATCTGGAGGACAGTGTGGTGGTTCCACAAGAAGTTAAGTACGTGTGTGTCATAGGTCCTGCAACCTCATTATGGGTTATATACTTTGAAGATCTGAGAGCAGGAACATGAGTGAACATTTGCACACCAGTGTTTATGGAGGCACTATTCATGATTTGCAATGGGTGGAGGCAGCCTAAGTGTACATCAACTGATGAACAGAATGCTGAACAGTTGTGTATGCATACAATGTAATATTGAACAACTCAAGAAGGAGTGAAGCTTGGAGACACACAACAAGGTGAATAGATCCTGTGGACAGCATTTTGAATGAAGTATGCCAGAAACAAAAAGACGAACATGATAATGCCTCACCAATAGGGACTAACGACAATGTGTAAACTCTGAGAATTCAATTTTAGAGCACAGATTACCAGGGCAGTGCTTATTGTAATGATCCATAAACTGTAAGCTCTTACAACAGACACATCTATTCCTGAACTGTAATAACTATCTCCAAATTCTGAGATGCTGATCACTTCATGTATAATCTGGTCATTTTGTGGAATTTTGGGTATCTGTGTGACAGCTGAAACTCAGAGCTAGAGCTCAGCAGTTATGAAAGTCAGTATTAACACATACAACTGTTAAAAAAAAAAAGCTGAAAAAAGAGTCCAGACGTCAGAGATATAAATGAAGTGGATCTGATTAGGACTAAAGCAAATCAGGCCAAAGTGTAAAGGACAAAATTGACTATGTTTTAAAACTTCAACTTCTGTGTGAGCCTAAAGGAAGAGATGCTTATTTGGTGCAGTAAATATATCTTCTACAGCACACTAAATAATTTAACTTGTATGGTAAGTTTTTTCAAACACTGAAATTACATGGAACTTCGATTAGGAAGTGATACATGTGAGTGTAAAACAGGGATACATCCCAAAGTAATTTGGGCAGAGAATAAAAATATATTTGCAGGGCTCCCCCGGGGAGCTAGGGGAAAATGCAGAAATGTTGGAAGTCCCCACCTGGGTTTTTGCTGATATTTTCACAAACATTGAGGACTAACAATTTGGTATAGCAGGCCCTCGATCTTGGGGCTTGCCTTTATGAGGCTGTTACTGCAAAGCAGAGGCTAAACCTACTTATTGTGCCTAAGTGTCTCCCCCGAGAACCTCTTTGTTACTCAGATGTGGCCATCTCTCTCTAGCTAAGCTAACTTGGCAGTTGAACTCACTGTCTTCCTCACTATATGGGGCCTGTCCCCCAAAGGTGTAAATCTCCCTGGCAACTCAGGATATGACTACTGGGGATGAGCCTGGACACTGCATCATAGTATTGAGAAAATCTTCTTGACCAAAAGGGGGAAGTGAAATGAAACAAAATAAAGTTTCAGTGGCTGAGAGATTTCAAATGAAGTTGAGAGGTCACCCTAGAGGGCATTCTTATGCACTGTGTAGATATCCCTTTTTAGTTTTTAGTTTATTGGTATAGCTAGAAGGAAATACCAGAGACTGTCAAACTGCAACCCAGTAGCCTTGATTCTTGAGATGATTGCATAACTATGTAGCTTATATGGTGTGATGGTGTGATTGTGAAAACCCTGTGGCTCACACTCCCTTTATCCAGTGTATGCATGGATGAATAGAAAAACTGGGACAAAAACTAAATGAAAATAGGATGGGATGGTTGGTATGGAAAGATTTGGGTGATATTTTTTACTTTTATTTTTAATTCTTATTTTTATTCTTTTTGGTGTAATGAAAATTTTCAAAAATTGTTTGGGTGGATGAATGTACAACTATATGATGGTACTGTGAACAGTTGATTGTACACCATAGATGACTGCATGATATGTGAATATATCTCAATAAAACTGAATTTGCAGAATATCCTCTCTGGTAAATAACTTGTAGAAAACAGACATTTAAAAATGTATTAATAAGCCATTTTGGTATAGCTCAATAATAAATTAATTGTTTTATCTGGGCAGTGTATTTAAAGGAAACACAACCTGAATGTCATTATCATAGAACTCAACCTACTCAGAACATTGATAGAACCTTAGCTGTAATTTTCATCTACTTGTCTCAAAATGTTATATTTTTAAAAGCATGTTATATTATGTGACATTAATATTTGAAACTTGTTTAATGGTATGGAATTATTTCTGATACTGCATAAACCAAAACAATTTTGTTAACTTTAATGAACTTGGAAAAAAAATCAATTGTGCAAAAAATTAGTTTTCTTTTCTGAAATCATATTCCTTATGCACATTTTCAGGATCCAGTTCACACTAGAAACTCTACAGAAATCTTCTTTGACTTATCACAAGCTCCCCAACTGCTCACATTTATTTATTATGTCTGTGTTTTATTCTCCTTCTTTAAACAGTGTTTTAATTACTTCAAAACCAACAGGTTATAGAAAAGAAAGGAAAAAGAACATTATGGTCTTTTACACAAAAAAAATTGAAAAAAAAGTCATAAATTTCTCTGTCATGACACAGAATTTGATTTCAGAGATCACAATGGATTTTGACCTAGAGTTAAAAACTCCTTTAATGAGAATGGAGGAATGTCTACTTCTACAATTTTGGTTTCACTGTCTGGAATGGATATATTAGGCTTAAACATTTCTGAGAAGAATGAATGGAGTTACTATTTTTTTCCATATTTAACAGGCATTTACAATGCAGTTTCCAAATAGCTTCAGGAACATCTTAAATTCAGTGGAGTTTATTTTACTAGTATGGATACTGTTCTGGTAGGCAGGGGCTGGTGCAATAGTGAGACAAAAGGAAACACCAGGAAGGAAATGAGACATAAACTTTATTATAGGAACTTACTTAGAGAAGTGAAATAAGGAGTCAGTCAAATGGCTCTGAAAGTGACCAGTTCAGAGCTCAGTGTGAAAGCAATCCACAATTAAGCTGACATTAACAAAGCCAGTTATAGGGGCTTGAAACAAAGACATTCCAATGTGCATGAGGAGATAGATACGTGAAAGGGGGTCTTGTGACATATGGGAATGATAAAGTATCTTCAGAGTGTCAGCTAACACCGCAAGGACTGGGGAGAACAAGGCACAGGCTGACATCCTATGCAGAGGAGAGCCTGGTGCCTAGCTCACAGTGACCATCTGCTCATCCCTCCCTCTTTAGGGAGGTTAATTTAAACATTAGCTGACTTAGGTCACAAGGGTGTTGTTTGCTTTTTAGATTCTGCAGTGTCAGGGAGAGGCCTGGGCTCCCACAAACATAATTATAATGAATTTCTTTGTTGGTTTAAAAATGGAACTCCAATATTTTGCTATATTAGAAAATACTCATAAATATAAACATCTTATATAATCTCTCAAATAGAAAATAAATATATCTGGTTACTACAGAATGTATTTTCAAACAAAAATCATAGATTTTTAAAAACAAATACTTTCAAAGATCAGCAACTGGGATGACTGCCCTCTGTGTAAAACTTAAATTTGTTTGAATGCAATATACATTTAACACGGTAGTATGACAAAAGCATATGAAATATTAGCTTTAAAGAAGTTGCAGCAGTTAAGAAATATTATTGATTATTTACAGAGGAATATAACAACTGCTGCATTTTGTAACACATTAAATATAATGGAAATGAAAAATATCTTACAATCTCAATACAATGGAAAAACTAAAAGACAAAATAGTGCAATCAAAAAATTTAACTCTATTTCATCAGATATCCAGAAGAAAAGAAAATGAAATGAGAAGAAAAATCTACAGCGGAGAATAAAAAGAAAATTAACATATTGTAATGAAAAATTTAAATAAAAATAGAGCTTGAAAAAATAAAGGTACATAAAATAAATGTAACAAAAAGTGAAAGAAGTTAGAAATTTTCAATGGATAATTTGAAAATATTCAGTTTGCTTTGGTAATTTTTTTACATAATGCAACAGTCCACTCATTTGTTTGAGAAAGAGAAAACCCTGTATATGATATTCATGAAAGATTTCTTCACTGGTTGGTTCCTTAGGGTGTAAATAAAAGGATTTAAAAGTGGGGCAACCGAGGTATAGAGCACCACAATTCTCTTGTGAAAGGATAGTCTCTGTTTGGCCGAGGGTTTTATGTACAAGGAAATGCAGCTGCCATAAGAGAGGGAGATCACAATCATTTGGGAAGAACACACACAAAATGCCTTTCTCCTGTGATTAGAGGAAGGGATTTTTAGAATCATCAATGCAATATAGGTGCGTGATGTTATCACCATTACCAACGTGACCAAGAGTGTCACAAGAGCTGAGATGAAAACAATAATTTTGATGAGCCACGTGTCTGAGCAGGAGATCTGAAGGAGGAGAAAAGTATCACAGATGAAATGATCACTGACATTGTAGGTGCAGAAGTCAAGGTTTAGACCCATAACGAGTCCTGGAAAGATGGAAAAGAACCCATCCAGCCAACAACTGAGGACAAGCTGTATGCAGATTTTGCTGTTCATGATGGTTGTGTAGTGCAGGGCCTTACAGATGGCAACATAGAGGTCACAGGACATGGCCGCCAGCAGGTAAAATTCAGATTCTCCAAGAAGGATGACAAAAAGCAATTGTGTCACACAACAGTTATAGGAAATGTTTTTGTCTCCAGATGCCATCATAACTAGCAATTTAAGGATGCATGTAGCAGTAAAGAAGATTTCTAAGATGGAAAAATTCTGAAGGAAAAAATACATGGGAGTCTTCAGTTGCATATCCAACAGGGTGAGTGTGATGATGATTAGATTGCCAGTGATGCTGAACAAATAGGTGAGAAACAGGAAGATAAATAACACAACTTTCAATTGTGGGTCAGCAGTCAAACCTGCCAGGACAGTCACTCTTGTATGGTTTCCCATTATGGGCTTCACAGTCTCATAAGCCTAAAATAAAATAAAATGGTTTTTTTTTTAGGGAATTATTAGAATTAGTTTAAAGAAAAACAAAAAAACATAGTTAAATAAGAAAATAAGGAAAAATGTAACTGAAGAGGAGATGCTTAATACTGAGTATGATCCTACATTAAGATATAGTAATTTGGCTTTTTCTAAACTGCACAATAAAAATATGAGCAACATTGACTCAGCATAGCCTAAAGCAGAGGGAAGATAACTTAGTTAACTTCAAACACTTAATGTGCGGCAGCAAACACGTTGATATGAATGTGGGGGGTAGGGCATAGAATATTCAAATGTACAGTTAATTGGCAAATAAGGATATAACAATAATAGTTGCACTGAATTTATTGAGCACAAAATATTTGCCATTCTTTTTAAATCTTTATGCATATGATATGATACACAGTGAGTTAAAAAAAAAACACATACATAAAGTATTCAGGTTTGCATAAATATAAACTTGCAGAGCACATATTCAGATTCAGAGTCTACTTTTAGAAAGTGCAACTAAAACTACAATGATGTACAAAAGCAATTGGAGCCTAATTACTGCTCACTACATGTTAAAAACATTATCAATATTATTGCTAGGGAAAATTTCCTTCTTAGCTATCTTCATCATGAAAACATAAAATGATGAAGATTATTTTTTCACCCAATCTGGTATTATGTAAGACAGTGTATTCTGCCTTGAGAATATCAAGAGAATTACTTTCACCTTCTAAAACATAAATTATTATTTAGAAGGCAGAACACATATATTAAAAGAACCATGTAAGGATCAAAGCTAGTATGAGAGGTTTTCTACCATTATCTGTAGGTGCTCACAGAAGGATGCATCAGAGAAGGTGGATTCTAAGATGGAGCCTTGAGGGAGATAAAAGTAGGGACAAGGAATTCCAGGGAGAGGATGCTCCCTAAGCAGAACCAAAGTGAAAGACACAAAAATAATGTGGTTACAACCAATGGTGAGAGTTCTCTTATCAAAGTCATCTGTGATAAAAAAATGTAAACATACACTAATGGAAAGAAATGCCTCCACCATCCCACCCACTCTGAGTTACTTATTCGGGGACATTCAGATAATAGTGAAGCAATCTATTAAATTTTTCTCATTTACACATTACCCAATGGTCACATTGATAGTGATGCAAATATATAAAACTTCTAAACGAGAATCTTGTTATATCAAACCATTTTCTGTCCAACTGCAATAATCACATACACCAATTATCCCCACAACACAAACTGTACATGAAACAACAAAATTCACATTGTGAAATCATTTGAACTTCATAGAATAAATGCAGTTATATTAGGTTTTCTCAAATATGCTGTATATCAGATAAAAAATAAAACTCATGATCTTTTCAATTCTAAATCATCATTGTATTGTATTTTCTGTATCTCACTTGTACCCACAAATTGCAAAAGGTAGAATAGAAGACTAACCCTTTATTAGTAAAGAAAAAATAATAACCATATTGTGTCATAATTATATATAATGGGAAAAACTATCCTTAAATTTGAAAATTGCAATTTTTAAAATTTTGCATACTAAAGCAACCTGCCAAAGGCATGTAATATCCTAAACAGCTTTCTTTAATGAGAAATATATGCAGATTTATTCAAGCAAAACCCTTTGCTCTTCAATACTTCTCTCTCTTATTATATTGTTGAACATAGCACACCATACTTCATTCTTTCTCCCCATACACTTCACTTTACCCCACAATCCATAATTATTTTCAATGACAGTTTTCAAAATATTATGTTTCACAATTTGTTTGCAGATTATCAAGCAAGTCTGTTAAACTTTTCCCTTACATTAAGTACTGTTTGCTCTTGCGAGTATTTCACACAATGACGTGAAAATTAACCATCTATTGGTTCCATGGAGAATTTGTTTCCTGTGCACTGCATATCTCACATGAATTCATAATTCTCAGGTTGTAACTGAGATCCCAAACCACCTTTACCCAAAGGATCACCAGTTTTTATGTTGTTCAAATGTTTTCTGAAGACATCAAACCAAAAAGAAAGAAAGAACATTTGAGTTCTTTTATGTCTACAAATAATCAGTATAGATTACCCTAATATATTTGTTCATCTTAACACAGTTTTATGATTTGAAATCCCAGATAGATAGATAAGGATTCAGAAGCAGAAAGAGGAAAGAGTATGTTAAGTGTGAACATAAGAGAGAATATAACTTTCTTAAAATCGTACTTCAAGAGAAATGTGTCATTATCAATCTCCAGAAACACTTAAGCATATTGCATCTCACTTAACCATCACAACTAGTGTTGTTAACTTTGATCATTTGGTTATGTAGGTGCCAGCCAGGTTGCATCATTGTAAATTTATTATTTTTTCTTCAAAATAAATAAGTGTATTGGGTGGAAGCAATTTCAGACTATTTAAAATCCTATTACTCCTCAAACATTAACTCACTAATTTCAGCATCCACTCATGGGTCTTACAAGAGTCAATTAATATTATTATTATGATTGCCTAATGGTGATTCCAAAATTCTTTCCTTTTTTCCTATATTTGCTAGTTGGCTTTCTACTATGAAGTTGAGTATGTATGTACATGTGTGTCACAGCCCAAGAGGGCCATGCCAGTCCAAAGGCCAAAGAAGACAATGAGCATTTTCTGATACATGAACTTTTATTCAGGGCTTACTTACAGGGTGAGAAGTCTGAAGAGATCATGACGGCTCTCTCAGGCCGGGCAAGCATCGCGTTTGCAAGGAAGACAACCGAGCAATGCAAAAAGGACAGAAAGCCTTTTATAAGGGTTTAAGAAAAAGGCCTTCCTAAGGATGGGGGGAGCATAGATGCAGGAACAGGTTACTCTGACCTGAGGGGTGGTATAGGAAGGACTAGAATAACACTTGAACAATTACATTTTGCTCTTTTTGTGAGACTAAGACCCTCTCACTTCCTGCCTGCTTGCGTGAAGTTGCATTTTAAGGTCAATTTACCCTTTTTCTATTTACTGGCTTGGAAAAACAATAGGGTAAACATTTAGCTGCCTAGGTCATGCAGACTCCTGTGCACCAAAGATCAGCAGGCCTGTTTTGCTCAGGCCACCAGTTGCCACATTATGCCAGTGTAGACTCATGGATTCTTATTATATCCAGTGATTTACAGCCCTTAACCATCACTGTTTATTTTCATGCTAACTTTGTCTAAGATCTGAGAAAGTCTGAGTCCAGTGAGAGAACATTCAGACTTGTTCCTGTGCATTATACCATATCCTCAGCATCATTTGGACACTTCCTTACTCTCTAGTTAAGCAAGATATTCAAGGCTTAACTAGCACTATCCTTGTATTAATACACTTGTATTATTCTAGAAATAAACCATTTCCCTAGGGCCCTTGGTTCCTTTGAGTGAAGGATATGAAAACCAAGATTGACAGTGTTCATTGCTACTGGGTTATCTGTTCTTCTGGGCACTCTCAGTGAAAATATTTTTTAAATGGTAGATGTATATTTTAAATGGTAGATGTGTATTTTTTAAATGATAGGCAAACAAATGTTCACCTCATCCCTGTCTACACCCTTGTCTACCCATCTATCAGCTGAAACATTCATACTGATAAATCCAATTCAAACCCACACAAGATATATTTTATCTCCCTGCATTTTGTCTTTATGACTATCTTCAGTGGCAGTGAGCAACCTGACTTCCATTATTACTATATATTCACATATTTACTGAAAGTACACTATATATAATACTGTCTCAAAATTACTGATCATAGTTTTGTTTAAATGAAGTCTAGTAATTTGAGCTAAATATTTTTAGAGTTCCTTTCATCCTTAGCATAAAGGCATTTTGTCCAGACTGCTTTAAAAAGCTCTTTGGGATAGTTCTTTTTATTGTCTTCTGCAGAGTGGTCATATAATTTATTGGAAATAATGTTTAGATCATTAGTTTCTCCTCACATTAAATATTAAGATTAAGATTTTTAAACCAACATATTGATTATATTAATTATTTTTTCAGTATATGAACCATTATCATGTTTCTAAATTCAGGAAAAGTTATATTCAGAGACGTATGCTCAAGAATATTCCCACCTCCATTATCAGTTGTTTTTCACTCCATTCCAATGCACCCACTGTAGCTGTACAACACTATTAGTCTCTGAATTTTCCTTAATTTATTCCTTTTTGCATGAATGAATAGATACATGTTTTCTTATTCTCTCTTTCTCTCTCTCTCCAAAATGTGTGTGTGTGTGTGTGTGTGTGTGTGTGTGTGTGTGTATGTATATGAGGAATTCCACTTCTGTGGAAACCAGAATGGATGTACTTATTTCTACCTTTCCCCCCAAGTACAACTAAAGACCATGGACATTATGTAAAAACAAATAAATACCTTGAAAGATGGTTCAAAGAAAACAGAATACCTAGGGACTTTGGACCCAAGATCTCATGTTGATGAGTTCCTTAGGCTTTCTTTTTGTCTTACACATTGCAGACTTGAAGCTGAAGCAAGGAATTTCACTAGTCTAATTGGAAGATAGGAAAAAGAAAGAAAAAAAATTAACCTCACTAAAAGCTTGCTCTCTCTAGGCAAAAAACAAGGAAAAGTCTGGCCAAACAAGTAAATTGATTTTTATGCAATAACTTCTTTAATCTAGGAAAAAACCACCGAATAAATCTTGGGAAAGGCTAAGTGAGGAGTCATGATGTTGACACTTAACAAGTTGTAATAAGGTACTCAAAGCCCCTACCACCTGGTGCCAGAGAAGGCCAAGGACAGAGCTGAGATTTTCATCCTCACCAGGGAATATCAAGCCCCTCCCCACTGAAGTGTCAGTGGAGCCCATGTGTGGAGGCAGCTTCCATCATCCCCCAGCATTAATGAGCTCCTCCTCTCCCTCAGGTGTGATGGACTCAGAGGAGGTCAAGTAGAGGGGACAGACCCTCATAACTACTCAAGGGTAAGGAGGCCACCTCCCCATGCCCCCACACCATGATGTCAGTGGAGGCCATATGGAAAGCAGTGACAAGGCACTCCCATCCCCCTCTGTCAGGGAGATAAATGAAGAGCAAGGGGAGGCCTAGATTACCACCACTTCCCAGAAGTAATGAGGAGCCAACTCAAACCTAAGAGTCCAAGAGGGAGCATGGGCATCTACCTATACCCAGTAGAAAGGAGACAGCACTGGAGCATATTGTGCCAAGGGGTGGTCAGAGGAAGCCAGCTAAAATGCAAACTTTATCAAGGAGAATAAAAAAGAAAATATTTTTGCAAAGTACAGATTTCATTCAAAATTCATCCATATATCAAGAAGCAGAAATATTACATGCTGAAATAAAAAAACAAAATCAATATGTGCCAACAATGAGAATACAGAAAATTCAGAGATGTCAGAATTATCTGAAAAGACTTTAAACAGCTTTTAAAATAATGCTTCAAGGAGCAATTACAAACATGATGGAATCAATGAAAAATTTTTATCAAAGAAATAGAAGATTTAAAAGAGAAACAAGGTGGAGTTTCAAAAAGAATATATATAATAACCTGAAATAAAAAAAAAATTATCTCAGCAGCTGGCTCAACAGCCAACTTACAACTCTCAAAACTCAACAGTAAAATTAAAAACTCAATTAAAAATGGGCAAATACATAATGGCAATTAAAACCACGATGAGTTATAACTACATTCCTAACAAAATGGCTAAAAAAATTTGTGACCACAAAATGCTGGCAAGAAAGTCAAGACCACATCACTTGTATATCATTGGTGGGAATGTAAAATGGTACAGCCCACCAGGAACAGAGCTAGCAGTTTCCTTAATATCTAAACATATAAATAATATACCACCCACCTACCAAATCTATGTCTAGATTTTTTACCAGGAAAATAAAAACTTATGTTCATCCAAAAACTTTGCATAAATGTTGATATGACTTTTATTCATAATAGCCAGAAAACTGGGAGCAACCCAGGTGTCTATCAATGTGTGAATGGTTAAACTAATTGTAGACATTCATATCATGCAATATTGCTCATCAGTAAAGGAACAAACTGCAGATGCACACAACAAACTGGATGAATCACCAAAAAATTACACTAAGTGAAGATACGCCAGTCCTAAAAGGTGACATACTTAATAACAGCATTAAAATTATAGTAATGAAGAAAAAATTCATAGTTACCAGTGTTTAAAGAGAGTGTGGGAAAGGAGATAAATGGGTGTGGTCACAAAATAGCAACATGAGGGATCCCTGGGCTAATGTACATGTTCTGTGCCTTTGTTCTATTCTGCTATGGTGTTATACAATAGTTTTGCAATGTATTACCATGGAAAAAAATATTTAAGGTACATAGGGCCTCTCCATATTACTTTTGACAACTGCATATGACTCCACAATTATCTCAAGTTTAATTTAAACAAATAACTATATATAAGAACCTCTATCTGGCAGAACAAAAAATAACACCTTTGAAAGGAAGTAGCATACTATAAATATCTTGTTTAATTTGGTTTAGTCATTTATATCAGTAAAGCCTCTTAAACAATCCGTATCAATTTGTAGATATATTCCAAATTTATTTTTAGCTACATAGTCCCTCTGTGAGGATTACCATCCTTTATTCAACCATTCTCCTTGTATGGTCCAAGTTTCCAATTTTGGCAGTTACAAGGAAGGTAGCAATGAACAGAATTGCACACATGTATGTTCATTATGTTTGTGGCAGACCTACATGGTAAATTCTTAAAGTTGCAATTACCGAATCAAAAGCAAATCCTATGAAGTTTTTGTTTACTCTTGCCAAATCATCATCTGTGTGAATTCAACAGATTTGCATTCCTATCAGCAAAGTATGAGGGTTGCTGTTTACTTAGAGCCTCACTAACAGAGTGGGTTATCATACATTTTAAGTTCTGTGTATCTGATAAGTGAGTATGACTCTGCTTTGCATTTCTCTATTTGTGTGTGAGGTTGAATACCTTTTCATAAATTGAATGGTTATTTCATATATATACATATGCATATATAAATATGTACATATATGTATGTCTATGTTTTATATATTATATTTTTATTAATTAAGATATGATTATACATGTCTTTTTTCTATCAAGTTTTGTCTATTGACTCCCAAGTTTTAAGAGTTCTTTCTATATCAGGGATATTGACATTTCATCTGTGATGGGTGTTGTGTATATTTTTCCCTTGTTTCACTGTGGGTCAATATTTTTTTAAAAGGTTCTGTGTCTCTTTGTGAGCACAGTGAAAACATATTGTTCTTATTTTTGCTGTTAAATGTGTTGATTTTCTTTTTCCCTTTTTGGATTTTGAGTAATCATTATAAAAGCTTTCCTTCCATCAAAGTAAAAGAGAAATTTGCCCACATTTTCTTTTAGTATTGTCAAGTTTCATTTTTTACATTTAGACTACTGATACATTTGCAGTTGATTCTTATTTGTTGTATAAGGTATGAACCTTAAGTCAAATATGTTCAATAATAAAAGGAAAATCCCTTATCTGTGATGAGATAGGGAATCTTGGCAGAGAATGAGTAACTATGAAAAGAGAGCCAATGCAGCTTCTAGAACAAAGGGTAAACAACAATGAAACTCCACTAAGTACATAACAGCACATTGAGGAAAGCAGAAGAAAATTTTCAATCTAATGAACAGAAAGAAAAAACAATGAAGACAAATGAGCATGGCTTCAAGAAACATTCTAGCATACCTATTATTGGGGTGATAGAAATAAAAGAATATATTTAGGGTTGAAAATATGTAAGAAATATTTGCTTAAAGCTTCCCAAAGCTGATAAAATAATAATCCAAGAAAGAACTCTTTGCACACACACACACATACACACACACACACAAACATGCACCACAGCTAAGTGTGTCACAGACAAACCACTGGAAACCAATAAAGAAAGAATCATCTTGAAATTGGTCAAATAACTATACATTTTACTGTAGGGGGGTACTTCCCAAATCTGTTTTTTTGTTACTCAGCACAGCCAAGAGAAGTCACATCGAACCAAACTGAAGAGGAAAAGAGGGTTTATTTATGCCTGTGGGAGGACAGAGGGAGATTTCCCAAATCAGTCTCCTGGAAGTGATTCTTCAATTGTTTTTTATACCCATTGGAGACAAAGAGAGTTAATCATCTTAGTTAACATGTAAAAGGAAAATTTTAGTAGTTTATTCTACTTCCTTCAGGATTTATGTTAGGAAAGGCACCTTTCAGTCTAGGGAGATAGACAAAAGGCTTCTTTGTATCTGGGAGGTTTGGGGCAATCTCCCTGAAGCAATTCTTCAACTGGCTAAACCCATTACAGAGAAAAAGAATTAATCATTTTAATTAACATGTAACAGAGGTTTGGAGAGTTTCAGTAGTTTATCATATTTCCTTCAGGATTTATATCTTGTGATGGCTGGAAAGGTGCCTCCCAGTCTTGAGAGACAGACAAAAGGTTTATTTATGTCCCAGAGTTTTGAAGCAATAGATTCAAGCTTATTTAGGTTTGGGTGCAAACTTTACATTTACATATTGCTGCAGACTTTATATTTACATCTGGCTCCTTTGTGGGACTAAAGTTTTCACCCCTGCCTACTTCCTGTTTTAAGGCTACATTTAAAGATGTTTTAGGTTATATTTTAAGGTTAATTTACAATTTCCTACTTGTTTATAGCTTTAAAGCTATGTTTAAAAAGTCAGTTACATTACCCCCAGTGGAAGGGGATTATAATAATCACTGACTTTTCATCAGAAACATGGATCACAGACAACAATGAGAAAAGGATTATAAGTGATAGAAGGAAAAAAATGGCAACCCATACCTCTGTTATATTTGGAAAGAACTTCATTCATAAATGAGATTGAAATAAGGAAATTTCCATAGAAATGAAAGCTTAATGAAGCCACTTTCATCATACTGTCATTAAAATAAAAGCTAATTGTTATCCTTTAGGCCAAAGAAAATAATGCCAGATGGAAACTCACTTTTCAGGAAGAAATAAAGACTATAAGAAGTGAAAAAAAGCTGTGTGGAAAGTTTAAAAACTATATTTTTTATTCTCATAATTAACTTAAACTGATTATTTTATGAAAATTTGTTCCCCCCTACAGGTGTAGGCCTGCAGAAATTTTTAAAACTGAAAATAGTCACACAATAGGGAATAGTCAAATAGAATCATACTGTTTTAACTTGATTATCTTTACAAGTGTATGGTGTAAATTACCAACAGCACTTAAGAGGTGTGAACATTCTGGTGTGAAGTTTGAAGGCCTATAATAGTAATGCTAAATAGAGTCTGATAAGTTAAGAATGCATATGATAGTCTTAAGAAATTACTGTAATAAGGAGAAAGAGACTATGGCTAATTGACTACATGATAAAATAATGGAATACTAAAGAAAATTCATTAACACCCCCCCCCCAAACAAGACAGTTGTATAGTTTTCTACCCCTGCATAGTAAGTTACAACATTTAGGAGTATAAAAATGTACATGTTTATAATATCCCTGATAATGTGGGTCAGGGGTCTGGGCACAGCTTACATGAGTGCTCTTCTCAGTGTGCATGGCAGTACCAAGTTGTTGGCTATTCCCTGTTCTCATTTGGAGGATGGCTGGGGAATAACCCACTCTCAGGCTCAGTCAGGTTTTTGGCAGAATGAATTTCATTGTGGATATTTAACTGAGAATGAATTTCATTGTGGATTTTTGCTGCCTTTCAGCTGAAGGCAAACCACAGGTCTTACCTAGAGGTATACACAGTCTTGAGATCACCCACACTTCCTTGCCACATGGAATTCTCTAACTGCATCTACTGCATCAAATGTGTAAGGAGAATCTCCAGCTCCCCTCTCCTAAGACGGAGTTCTATATAAGGTAGCAGAATCATATCCCATCTCCTTTGAATTTAAGACAACCTTATCACAAACTCTCATCTAATTACAATTGTAGTATGCAGTTGGTTGAAAGATATCAAGACCATGCTTGGATATTAAAAGCATTGTTGCCAGGAGGTGAGGAAACATTGGAAGTCACCTTAGGACCTGTCTGTCAGAGCAACAAAAAAAGCAACAGAAAAACAAAAAGCAAAAAGATCAAAGGAAGCAAACATAAAGATGCTGGATTTAAACTCAATTATAACAATAATTACATTAAATTTAAATAGACCAAACATTGCAGTTAAAGTGCATCTCTGTCACTGTACCAAGTGAAGGATATTCTACAAGTGAAAAACAGTTCACAATGTATTATCACATTAATATTAAAATCTTGAGCATACATAATATGTCTGTATCAAATGAAAACAACTCAGTATTGTGTTGGAATAGGAGTGATGGGGAGGCTGATTTCCAAAAGGCCAAATGGACTTTCCTGAAAACATGGAAATAAATCTTTATTGAGGTGGGAGAGTTAGAGGATACATGCATTAATCTATTGATGGACCTTCACACTTAAAATATATGAATTTTATTGCATGCAAATAAATAACTCAATAGTTATTTATTTTTTGTGGACACAAAAGACATATTAATTATTCAATATTTATCCATGTGACCAATTATTTCTGAATATTCACCTTGTGCCAAGTTCTATTATATGAAAAAGGGATAAAAACTAAAATAGGTATATAAACCACTGTTCTAATGAGACTTACTTTCTATTGATGGCAAGGAAGTCATAAATGAATAAAAAATTAAAATAACACAAAATGTTAACTGCTATTAGGAAAAATTAACTGGGTGATATGATGGAAAGAAAGGTAGGTGTGCCGGTTTGTATTTATTATGTCCCCCAGAAAAAGCCATATTCTTTAATGCATTCTTGTGGGGGCAGACATATTACTGTGGATTAGGTTGGAACCTATTGGTTCAGTGTCCTTGGAGATGTGACCCACCCAACTGTAGGGGATGTCTCTGGATAATTTCTGTGGAGGTGTGACCCCACCCATTCAGCATGGGCCTTGATTGGTTCACTGGAGCTCTATAAAAGCTCAGACAGAAGGAGCTCACAGCTAGCTGTAACTGAGATAAACATTTTGAAGACTGCCAGTGGAAGCTGATGCAGATGTTTTGGAGTTTGCCATTTCAAAAAGCAACCTGGGAGCAAGCAGACGCCAGCCACATGCCTTCCCAGCTAACAGAGGTTTTCTGGATGCCAATGGCCTTTCTACAGTGAAGGTACCCTTTGTTGATGGACATTTTATGGCCTTAAGAACTGTAACTGTGTAACAAAATAAACCCCCTTTTGTAAAAGTCAATCCATTTCTGGTGATTTGCATTCTGGCAGCATTAGCAAACCAGAGCAGTGGGGAAGGAATCACTCTGTAAATGGAGCATTTTAGATGATTTTTGGCTTAAAAGTAGTAAACATTCATGGGAATATCACTGAGAAGGGAAAAACAGGCAAAGGAAGAGCTAATTGAAAACATCTGAATAAGCATTTGGAGGAAAGTTGGGAAAGCCAGTGTAGCTACCAGCATAATGCATGAAAGGAAAATGTTAGGAAATTAAGTCAAGGAGGTAGGTAGAATCAAGTCTATAAACTGAAGTCAGGAGCATGAATTTTATTTTCAGTGAGATGAGAAAGCATATTGAAGCTAAGCAAAGGAAAGTGTTATGTCATTTAATTATTTAAAAAGATCACTAGAGGTAAAATTCTTAGTGTTTTGTGGCATGATAACAATAAAGAACCTTTTGCATTAATTCAAACAAAAGATGATTGAGGCTTAAACTGGAATTCCAAATAGATTTAAAAGTAGAGTAAGTAACCTCCTGGACTATTTATAGGGAATAAGAGACAGACAAATGTTAAATCCAAGATTTTTTTAGTTAAAAAAAAAAGGATTACCTTCATATTTCTGAAGGTAAAACTTTCAAAACTATGAAAATGTGGGACAAGCTTATATAGCCTATATTTTTTGATGATGGAGTTCTATGGTCTTCTTTTGTCTGTTATATTTGAGAGATAATCAGGATACATATTTTAATATGTATGCATACTCATGTATAACACACATATGCATCTACACATGCAAGCATACATACACACATACATGATTTAGAGTTAGATGTTATCTATCCATAGATAAAATGGGTGGATTGCAAAAAAAGAGCATTCAGATGGAATCTTGGGAGTTCTAATATTTATGCATCAATCAGAGGAGATACCAGCAAAAATCTTTGAAATTTTCCTGCCAGTAATGTCAAAGAAAACTATATAACTACATCTCTGAATCAAGACAAAGAAGTTACATTGAATAGGAGCTGTGGCCAATTGTTCTAAATATTACTGAGATTAATTATAATGAAACAGTAACATGACTCATGGATCTGAAAACCTGGGCTTTGAAAAAGAAAGGTAGTGAATTGGGGGATATTGCATAAATAAGCTAAAGATGGACTGTGTATCATGGCCCTGTGTATTGTTGACTTTTTTACAGAAGCCTTGATCTACTCAAAAAGGCTGCTGGCAGCAAATTTTTACATTTATACATCTAATTTTTTTGAAAATTTCCCCAAAGTGCCATTTTTAATCATTTAGAGTTAAACTGCTTTATAATCCCTGTGAACTTTCCTCAGTTCCTGCTCTCCATTGATAAGACCCTGCACCTATAAGGCTCTTTGTTGCTTCAGCCCCTCAGAAACCTCTGTATCTGGGCTGACTTTCTACAACTGCATGGACACATAAGCAACCCCACTTCCTTGCTACCTTACACTAGGAGTTTGCAAGATTTCTCCTACCCTGATTTGCCACTGTTTGCTCCCTGATGCCACTGGTCTCTGGAAGTTTTCCTGGAGTGAGGGAATTCCCCTCTGAGGAGCAAGTAACTATAAGGTGTGCCTGGTAACAAAGGCTCTGCACATCAGAAACTTTCAGCAAAGGTTAATTTTTTACACAGCACAAAGGGTTCATAACAGCAGAGAAAGAGATCCCTGGGAAGCCACTTGCTAGGGTCAGGGTTGGTGGGTGGTGGCTTAACATGCCTTGTATAAGGTTGGAGATGAGAGACAAATCTGTGCTACACAAAGATGGGGTATTTATAGAATCCAGGGGGAGGGTCCCTGCCACAGAGCACAAAAGCTTACACCAAGCAACCTTTGTGGCATGTGCTCTCCTTGATAACCACTGGGGCAGCTTGTTCAAGGATTTGGGTTTAAGCAAAGGCCAGGTCATCCAGTGTCTCCCCTGGATTGGAGAATGGAAACATACTGAATCTTCTGCACACAATAGAAAAGGAGAGTGGTAACGGAGGACTGAGAGCTGGCTGCTAGGCCTGTCCTTCATTTCCCCAGTAACCTTTCAAGCAAACTCGGCAGAGCATTGCCCCCAAAACTTTGTGTCACTGCCATCTATTGGTCAGCATTTTTTCTCCGACAACTACAAAGTTCTCAAATTTGAACACACTACAGACATTTACAGACCAATAAGAGAGAACTGGGTAGGGACTTGGAAATTTAAAAGAAGAATGGAAATAGGAGTCAATTGTAGGCAATATTTGATGCATTCCAAATTCAAATTAAATAATCAAGCAAAGAGGACTATGTTTTAGGAATACATTAGTTCTAACATTTTGATCAAAATGGAAATCCAATTCAATGTTCAGTAAATATATTATGAATGAGGTAAAAAAATTAAGATTAAAAAGTGATTAAAGTAAGAAAAGAGTGTACCTCCAAATAAAACTTACGAATTATTACATAAACTTTACAACAAATAAAGGTTTATTAGAATATATGAAAACAATGATTATGACACATTTGGGAGAAAGGGAGCATAAAGAATGGAATATATACTCTAAAATTTAGTAAAGTGCATTTTGAAATGTTCAGATAAGGACTAGATATCAGAATGAAACTTATTTGTAAGGGAGAATGATGCATAACTTTTTATAGGCTTTAATCATATACAGAATAATGCCAATATAATTTAACTTCTAATTTAGCTTTTAATTTATGTTATGTTATGTCATTTATGTTAAAATACTTCATTGCACTTTTAAAAATTGGAGATAATTTTTATTTATATGTGAAGAGATTATATGTTTCTGTGTAATTGACAAAAATTTAGATATGTTCTTGAGACAGGGCATGGGAAGTTTCAATACATATCTTTTGAATAAAGAAAAAGGGTCTCTCAATCCTGGGTATTTTATTTAAATTTTGGAAGACTAACTTGCTGGATACAAAATAGTATGTCTGCATCCACAATAGATGGATAATTGTATATCTATTAGAATACATTTTGCAAAAACTAATTCAGAACAGCAAAGTTTATGGGCAAATGAACTGGAAAGTTGGAATTGATTTTGAATGATGCCATGGAGTGATTAAAAAATGAAAGTGATATGAAGTTGCACAGAAAATTAAGTGACTGCCTCTCCATTGAGAAAAAAGGTAATGTTCTTAAAAGGTGGTATTTAAATTGGGTACTCAGAGTGCCAGACAGAACTCTGTCTGGGTTCGGGACTCGTCAAGGAAAGAGTGGCCAGTAGAAATAAATAGTAAAATTTATTAAAGAAAAAAAAGAAAGAACACACACTAAAGAGATAATGTGGGCATGTTCCAGGGAGAGGCATGCATTAAGTGGGAGTGGGTTGGCTTGTTTTAAAGGGAAATTTTATAGTGATCTTCTTATCTCAAGCTTTGAACACCAGGTGTCTTCTTTTTTCTAAGAGAAGGGAATTATTACAATGACCAGAACTTGTGACCTGCCCTTGCCTATCTAAAATTTGGCTTTGGGCAGATATTTAACAACCTTTATGACCCCATGATATTTTTTAATTGAGATTTTCACATACTATACAATTATCCAAAGATCCAAAGTGTAAAATCAATTGCCTATGGTACCATCATACAACGGTGCATCCATCACCACAATTAATTTTTTTTTCAATTTTTAGAATATTGTCATTACTCCAGAAAAGAAAGAAAGACAAAAAAATGAAACTCAAATCCTCCTGTACCCCTAACCACTCCCCCTCCATTATTGATTCATAGTATTGGTATAGTACATTTGTGACAGTTTATGAATGTTAAAATACTACTAACTGTAGTATATAGTTTGCAATATATTTTTTCCTATATGCCTCTCTATTATTAACTTATAGTTATAGTGTCATACGTTTGTTCTAGTTCATGAGATAGATTTCTAATGTTTGTACAGTTAATCATGGACATTGTCCACTACAAGATACATTGCTTTACACATTCCCATCTTTTAACCTCCAACTTTCCGTCTGGTGATGTACATGACTCTGAGTTTACCCTTTCCACCACCTTCACACACCATTCAGCACTGTTAGTTATTCTCACAATGTGCTACTATCACGTCTGTCCATTTCCAAATGTTTAAGTTCACCCTAGTTGAACATTCTGCTTATAACAAGCAACCACTCCCCATTCTTTAGCCTCATTCTATATCCTGGTAACTTATATTTCATGTCTATGAGTGTACATATTATAAACTCAGGGAGACCCTGCAATATTTGTCCTTATGTGCCTGTCTTATTTTACTCAACATAGTGCCCTCAAGGTTACTTCATCAACCCATTTTTTTAAAGACGGTTCTGTTCATACACCATACATTCCATCCTAAGTAGACAATTGGTGGTTCACTGTATAGTTACTTATTTATGTATTCACCACACCAATGAAACATACATTTCTGCATTTCATTTTGTCCTTAAGTTCCTGGAGACATTTCCCATATTTTTCCATTCTTTTCTCTATCTGTCCTTTTTTTTTTTTTAACAATAAACCAAACAATTCAAACAAACCATAACAAGGGAGTAAGAAAAAGACAACTAACATAAAATAACTACTTTACTTCAGACATGTTCCTACTCTACCCCAAGAAAAGAACCTAATATAGCAACATTTCTGTGAACTTCTTCGTACCATACCCACCAGAAATTAACAAACCATACTCATTCCTGGGCATTCCCAGAACATTAAATTTGCCCACAATAGCTTATCTGTTCTTATTGGGTTACTGTTCCCCCTTCAATAATTGCTCTCTATCACAAGTTCCCCTACATTCTACATTATAAACCATTTGTTTACATTTTTCAATGTTCACATTAGTGGTAGCATATAATATTTCTCTTTTTGTGCCTGGCTTATTTCGCTCAGCATTTTGTATTCAAGTTTCATCCATGTTGTCATATGTTTCACAACATTGTTCCTTCTTACTGCCACATAGTATTCCATCGTGTGTATATACCATATTTTATTTATCCACTCATTTGTTGAAGGACATTTGGGTTGTCTACATCTTTTGGCAATTGTGAATAATGCTGCTATGAACATTGGCATGCAGATAGCTGTTTGTGTCACTGCTTTCAGATCTTCCGGGTATGTACCAAGAAGTGCAATCACTGGATCAAAGGGTAAATCTATATCTAGTTTCCTAAGGAAGTGCCAGACTGACTTCCAGAGTGGCTGAACCATTATACAGTCCCACCATCAAAGAATAAGAGTCCCAATTTCTCCACATCCTCTCCAGCATTTGTAGTTTCCTGTTTGTTTAATGGCAGCCATTCTAATTGGTGTGAGATGGTGTCTCATTGTGGTCTTAATTTGCATCTCTCTAATAGCTAGTGAAGCTGAACATTTTTTCATGTGTTTCTTGGACATTTGTATTTCCTCTTTAGAGAACTGTCTTTTCATATCTTTTGCCCATTTTATAATTGGGCTGTCTGTACTATTGTCATTGAGTTGTAGGGTTTCTTTATATATGCAAGATATCAGTCTTTTGTCAGATACATGGTTTCCAAAAATTTTTTCCCATTGAGTTGGCTGCCTCTTTACCTTTTTGAGAAATTCCTTTGAGGTGCAGAAACTTCTAAGCTTGAGGAGTTCCCATTTATCTATTTTTTTCTTTTGTTGCTTGTGCTTTGGGTGTAAAGTCTAGGAAGTGGCCGCCTAATACAAGGTCTTGAAGATGTTTTCCTACATTATCTTCTAGGAGTTTTATGATACTGTATTTTATATTGAGATCTTTGATGCATTTTGAGTTAATTTAAGTGTAGGGTGTGAGGTAGGGGTCCTCTTTCATTCTTTTGGATATGGATATCCAACTCTCCCAGCCTCATTTGTTGAAAAGACTATTATGTCCCAGTTCAGTGGCTTTGGGGGCCTTATCAAAGATCAGTCAGCTGTAGATCTGAAGGTCTATCTCTGAATTCTCAATTCGATTCCATTGATCAATATGTCTATCTTTGTGCCAGTAATATGCTGTTTTGACTACTGTGGCTTTATATTAAACATCAAAGTCAGGGAGTATAAAGCCTCCCACTTCATTTTTCTTTTTTAGAGTGTTTTTAGGAATTCAAGGCATCTTCTCTTTCCAAATAAATTTGATAAGTAGCTTTTCCAAGACTGAAAAGTAGGTTGTTGGAATTTTGATAGGGATTGCATTGAATGAGTTTGGGTAGAATTGACATCTTAATGACATTTAGCCTTCCCATCCATGAACATGGAATATTTTTCCATCTTTTAATGTCCCCTTCTATTTCTTTTACTAGAGTTATATAGTTGTCTTTGTATAGGTCTTTTATATCTTTGGTTAAGTTTATTCCTAGGTACTTAATTTTTTTAGTTGCTATTGAAAATGGTATCTTTTTCTTGAGTGTCTCTTCACTTTGTTCATTTCTAGCATATAGAAACGTTACTAACTAATGTGCATTAATCTTATATCCTGCTACACTGCTAAATTTGTTTATTAGCTCTAGTAGCTGTATCATTGATTTCTCAGGGTTTTCCAGATACAAAATCACATCATCTGCAAATAATGACAGTTTCACTTCTTCCTTTCCAATTTGGATGCCTTTTATTTCTTTATCATGCCACATTGCTCTGGCTAGCACTTCTAGCAAGATGTTGAATAACACTGGTGACAGTGGGCATCCTTGTCTCATTCCTGATCTTAGACAGAAGGAATTTCAGTCTCTCACCATTGAGTACTATGCTGGCTGTGGGTTTTTCATACATGCTCTTTAGCATATTAAGGAAGTTTCCTTCAATTCCTACCTTTTGAAGTGTTTTTTATCAAAAAGCAATGTTGGATTTTGTCAAATGCTTTTTCAGCATCTATTGAGAGGATCATTTGATTTTTCTCTTGGTTTGTTAATGTGCTGTAATATATTAATTGATTTTCTTATGTTGAACCATCATTGCATGCCTGGAATGAACCCCACTTGGTCATGGTGTATGATTTTTTTAATGTGTCTTTGGACTCGATTTGCAAGTATTTTCTTGAGAATTTTTGCACCTATATTCAATAGGGAGATTGGCCTGTAGTTTTCCATTTTTGTAGCATCTTTGCCTGGTTTTGGTATTATATTGATGTTAGCTTCATAAAATGTATTAGGTAGTGTTACTAGAGTTTAAGTAAGATTGGTGTCAGTTCTTTTTGGAAAATTTGGTAGAATTCCCCTGTGAAGCCATCTGGCCCTGAGCATTTATTTGTGGGAAGCTTTTTGATGACTGATTGGATCTCTTTGCACGTGATTGGTTAGTTGAGCTCTTCTGTTTCTTCTCTGGTCAGCCTAGGTTATTCATATATTTCCAGGAAATTGTCCATTTCTTCTACATTATCCAGTTTGTTAGCATACAGTTTTTCATGGTATCCTCCTATAATTTTTTTTGTAATTTCTTTGGGATCCACAGTAATGTCACCTTTCTCATTCTTTTTTTTTTTTTATATATATGAGTCTTCTCTCTCTTTTATTTTTTCAGCCTAGCTAGGGGCTTGTCACTCTTGTTAATCTTCTCAAACAACCAACTTACGGGGTTATTTATTTTCTCTCTTTTTTGTTGTTGTTGTTCTGTATGTCATTTCTTTCTGCTCTAATCCTTATTATTTATTTTCTTCTACTTGGTTTAGGACTGGCTTACTGTTCATTTTCTAGCTTATTCAGTTGCTCCATTAGTTCTTTGATTTTTGCTCTTTCTTCCTTTTTAATGTATGCATTTACTGCTATAAATTTCTCCCTCAGTACCACTTTTGCTGCATCCCATAGGTCTTGATATGTTGTGTTCTCATTTTCAGTCATCTTTATATATTTAGCAATTTCTCTTACTATTTCTTTTTTAACCCACTGATTAGACATGTGTTGTTTAACCTCATGGTATTTGTGAATTTTCTAAGTCTCTGATTGTTATTGACTTCTAATTTTATTCCATTTTTGTCAGAGGATGTGCTTTAAATAATTTCAATTCTTTTTTTAATTTGTTGAGGCTTGTTTTACATCCCAGCATATGATCTATTCTGGAGAAAGTTCCGTGAGCACACGAGAAGAATTTGTATCCTGGTGATTTGGGATGTAACGTTCTATATGTGTCTGTTAAATCCAATTCATTTATCATATTGTTTAGATTTTCAATTTCCTTATTGATATTCTGTCTGTTTGATCTATCTATAGGAGACAGTGATGTGTTGAATTCTCCCACAAGTATTGCATCATCAATTGCCTCCTTTAGTTTTGCCAGTGTTTCTCTTACGTATTTTGTGGCACCTTGATTGGGTGCATAAACATTTATGATTGTTATTTCTTCTTGTTGAATTGCCCCTTTTTTAATATATAGTGGCCTTCTTTGTCTCTCAAAACATCCCTGCATTTAAAGTCTATTTTATCTGAGATTAATATTGCTACTTCTGCATTCTTTTGGGTGTAGCTTGCATGAAATATATTTTCCATCCTTTCACTTTCAATTTCTTTGTGTCCTTGTGTCTAAGATGAGTCTCCAGTGTCCAAAATATTGATGGTTTATTTTTTTTAATCCATTCTGCCAATCTGTATCTTTTAATTGGGGAGTTTATTCCATTGACATTCAATGTTATTACTGTAAAGGCATTTCTAATACTAGCTTAAACATTAGTTATCATTGTTTTTAGGCATCACCATTGTCCATATATCCAAATATAAAAGGTGTGAAAATATGGTTAAAGTTTTAATGGTTCAAATAGACCAAGTGCATTTAAACATATCTAACAGAAAATATCATCGTTAAATTTTGGAAATACATATTATCTTCATCATTTCAAGTCATAAAGCAGCCTGCCAAATGCATTTAGGATCTTTTTAAAAAGACATACACATATTTCCATAGGCAAAGTGATCTGTGCTTCAGTGTTCAACTCTTTTATCATGTTGAAGGAGCAGTCTGATGTCCCACCCCTCTCTGCATGGATTGCACTCTAGCCCAAAATTTATGATTGTTTAAATGTCAACCTGGTAAAGTTTTGATTAGAATTTTTTTTCAGCTATTCATGTTAGTTCTTAAAATTTACCCTTTACTACAATTTACTTATGCATGTATTAAGTACTTTCCTAAGTATTACACATATTGCCACATAAAATTAATAAACACTTGACCCCATGGAATATACATGCTTTCTGCACCCTGCAAGAAAATAACTAAAGATTATGAGGAATTCTCTGAGAGAGCTGAGATTCAAGAACACTTTCCCCAAAGATCACCAGTTGGTATGTCATACAACTATTCTCTAAAGACATTAAACATTCTTATAATAATATGGATAAATGCTTCTTTTAATTTTGTCTTTAGGGAATTCCATATAGATTGTGCTCATGCTTGATTGATTTCCTACATATGCATTTTTATGAAATCTTTGATACATAGATAAGGCTTTGGAAGCAAAAAGAGGAATGGTTATTTCAAGTGGAAACACGAAGTGGGAATATAAAAGAATACAGGAGATTGTATCCTATAATAGACACTACTTTACCTAAAACTATGTGCTGTTATCAATTCTCCACTCACATTTAAATATTTCATATCCTCTATAGATAACAACTTAGTGTACCATATGAAATTCTTAGTGCAGGACTGCTAACATACCCAAGTATTGTTTTTAATCTAGCTTCTTTTGCAGGGTGGGAGAGGGAATGGAACAAAGGATTTTGAGCTGTGCTTTCTAAGTTTTATGTTTCCTTGTCTCTCATAGGATCTTAAATATCTCCCTACTTCTTATTTTTTCCCTTCACAATTCTGTTTCCAAAGGAGGCAAACAGACTCTACTATTTTAATAATTATTTGTTCCATGGGATTGATTTTGTTTATAAAATTGCTCTTCCAATACCATGGGAAGTATCAAGTGATTTCTCTGTTGCCAAGGTTCTTATCAAAAAGTACACTTCATATACTTACGGTGTATTTTCTCTTTCTATTGGTTTTAGATTAATCTAAGGTCAGCAGCTATGACCTGTTTTCTCTTCCACTCAGTTTTCCCCTAAATGTTATGTAGATGAATGTGCTAGGACTGGCAAAGAAAGCCTGGGGGATTAGTTGTTTATTTTTCTACTAATAGGTAAATAAATCTTGGAAGTTCTCTACTTTCTATTTGTGATAAGTCACTCTTTCTCTGTTTTTTTTTTTTTTTTTTTTTCCCTCGCTATTCTTTATTGTCTATGGGGAATATGTAAAATTTCAGATAATGGGAGAATACTGACTCAGATACACAAAATTCCCATTTTGGGGTTCGCTGTCCCAGAATTTGTTGGGCTGAGTTAACAACAGTTGTGTGTTTTGAGGATGAATCTGCTTTAAGACTCATCCATGTTACTAGCAATATTCAATCCAGACATCTCCAAGACTGGGGCCCTGAATTTTTGCTGGATGTCAGCTGCAGATGGCCTGAAAGACATATAGGCCACCATCAGTTCCTAGAAACCTCCCACAATATCTTGCCAAATGAGATTCTCCATCATGAACACTTATTCATCATGTATGCTTGGAGAATCTCTAACTCTAGGGCTACTAAAATGGCATGGCATCACTTCACTTTTGTGATACCAAACAACCTAACTATGAGGGTGACATGACATCACCTTTGCCATATTCAAATAGTTAAAGCCAATCAAGCTCATGCCCAGACACAAGGGAGGTGGACTACAAAAATGCCATAAAACAGGATGTAAGAAACTCTAAGGCTCACTTTAAGGCTTATGTATCTGCCACAATAATAAAGAAAAAATTGAGGAACAAAAACCATGTAGGACAAATTGAAAAAAAATAGTGATAGGCTGGCTTTAAACTAAAATATGCCAATGATTGCATTAAATATGAATGGTCTATACATCACAATTAAAAAGATGGATACACAAAAGTACTTAGATGTATCTCACAGGCATCATAATGAGAGAGAGTTACTGGAAATATAGAGAAAATTATATAACATATCGTCCCATTTATTTTATTTTCTAGGATAGAAATAGCTAATGTATATTACAAGAAAACAAGTTAGTGGCTTGTTATGGTAAGGATGAGAGGAGAGATAGATCTCACTTGGAGAGAATTTATGGAAAACAATAATATAGTTTATTGTGATAGTGCTTATAGGGATATATACAATTGTCATAGTCATAAATATTTGCATTGAAAATCTGTGTGCTTACAGGGATATATACATTTGTCATAGTCATGAATATTTGCTTTGAAAATCTATGTATTTTGTATTATGCGAATTAAAACTAATATCACTCAATAGTGTTCACAGTTATATTCAATTTATATGACAAATTATTTTTGAGTATTCGCATTGTGACAGTATCTCTTCTACACACCAGGAGTAAATGGTAATTAGATAGATCCTTTCTAATGGAATTTACATTCAACTGACAGCAATAGAAAACTCAATAAGAAAATACGGAAAAATAAGTATTAAATATGACTTACCAAATTAAAATACGACAATGTGACAATGGGATGGTTTGCATTATATATTTTTTGAATAAAGAAGTCCTGTCTGAGGAAGTGATATTTAAGATGAATTTTGAACAGAAAGGAGTAAACACTAACTGGAAAACCACCGAGAAGAGTAAACCAGGCAAAGGGAAGAGTTAGGTCAGAAATCTAACACGTGAGAACTTGATTTCTTCAAAGTGGAAAGGATATTGTGACTAGTGCCTAATGGATGAAAGGGAGAAGATCAAGAAATTAGGTCAAAGAGACAGGCAAAGGCAAGTTCAAAGAGGGATATGTTAACCAATATAAGGAGCATGGTCCTTATTTCCAATGTGATGGAAAGACTATTAGTGTGCTGAGCAAGGGACTAAGATAATTATAAAAATTTATTTTAAAATATTATGAATGATAAAATATATGTTGTTTTGAAGCAGAATAACAATATGGAGAACTTTGTACTAATCCAATCAAGTGAGAACTCAAAATGTATACCCAACTGAAATGAAAATATATGTCCAAAGAAAAGTAGTTGTACTCAAATGTTCATAAGACTGTTATTCAGAATAACTCTAAAATGGAAAAAAAAAAAAAAAACCCACAAATGCCCAGCCTCTAATGGGCATTATTCAGCCTTAACAAGCAATGAAGTACTGATAGATGCTACAAATGAATGAACCTTGAAAGCATTATGCTAAGCAAAATAAGCCAATCACAAAAGATGCCATATCCATTTATATATAAATATTCCAGAATAATCAAATACAGAAAAAGGATGTGTATTAGTTGTGGTGTAGGGCTAGGGGATGCAGATTTTGTGGGTAATGGTTAAAGACAATGGAGCTCCTTTTTTAGGTGATGAAAATATTCTAAAATTAATCATGGTGATAATTGTTTCATTTACTTTAAAACACTGAATTCAACACTTTCAATGGATGAATTCCGTGTATGCAAATTATATCGTAACAAAGCTGTTACTAAAAGAGAGCAAGTGAAAGAACTGATTGATTGGGGCTCAAGGTAGGATTTCAAATGATTTTGAAAAGTGAAGTAAGTATCCTGGTATATTGGATGTCAGTGCTAAGAGAAAGACAAAACATTAATCCAATAATATTGGTTTGTACAAATGGAAGAAGAGTAGTTCCAAATACAGGAGTGTAGAAAAGTAGGACAAGCCTAGTTTTTTGTTGATAGGGTTGCTATTCCCCTATTTTATTTGTTATTTTTGTCATAAATCTAATATATATCATCAGGAAAAGCAAGTGGAATACAAAGAGAAGGGGCTCAGAAATGGGGATTATGATATTTAAGAATCAAACCATGGAGAAACCACAAAAGAAATTGATAATGACCTGACATTTGGCTGAAGAAAACCAGATAGTGGTGTCTCATCGAATCCTTCAAAAGAAATTACATGGAACAGGAGTTAGTGATCAACAGTGCTAACTATACTGAGGCTCATTATGACAACAATAGAAAGATGACGCATGGATTTGGCAACATGGAGTTTGAAAACAAAGGATTAGTGAACTGATGGCTCACAGACCAATAAGAGAGTTGAGGGAATGAGAAGTTAAAAAGTAGTAATGGTAATTAAAGTCAAAAGTAGGCAATGGCTGATGATTTCTAAATTCAGATTAGAAAACAAACAAGGAGGTGTATTTACTGGTTGCAAAATGTCTCAATTATTTTGACCTCAGTGGTCAACCTAATTCAGCTTTTATTAAATAATATAATGAATGTGACATAATAAAGCAATATCACTAATTAAAATAAGAAAAGAGGAAACTAATAACAAATAATTTTACAAATGAATAGATTTATTAGAATAGATGTATATACTGATTATTATATATTTTGAAGAAAGGGAGCATGGCAATTTGGAAATAGACTCTAAAATTTAGGAAAGTACATTTTGAAATATTCAGAAAAAAGTCTAGATAATCAGCCTGGGAATTGAATGTATGCAAGAGTGACCTATAGCTTTCAGAGCCTTGAATCATGAAATAAATGCCAGTTTGACTTAAGCTCAAGATATTATTCAACTTTGCAAAAATATTGCAGTTGTCCTTAACAAAAGACTAACAAAAAAATTATTTGGTGTGCAAAGGATTTAGTTATTGTTCAATTGACCAAATATCTGAGTTACGGTCCTTGAGACCCAGCAATGAAAGCTTTTACAGCTCTCTTTTAAATGAGAAAAAAGAGTCTTTAAATTCTGGGAGAAAAACTCAGTCAATAAACGAAAGTATGTCTGCACTCATAATCAGATGAGGAAACACAATTTTATTATAATTCATTTTGATAAAACTAATTCAAAACAGCAAATTTTATGGGGAATTCAACTGACAAATTCAAATGACCATTGAAGGAAAAATGCCATTGAGTTATTTAAAAATGCAATGTTATCAACGAAGTTGCACAGAGAATTGAGTGACTAAATCTGCCTTGATAAATAATAGATAATATTCTTACATAATGTGATGTTTAAATTGGACACTAAGAGGGTTCAGGATAAGCACATACACCCTGCAGCAAGAAAGCATTAGGAAGCTGAAGAAAGCAGTAGGGGAGCTGCATTACATTATAAAACCATGCTATTCATACCCATTCATTCTTCATCTTGGTGTGCTTTGTATGCAAAAATAAACAAACAGTCAGGGATTGTTCTCTACCAAGCCGTTCAAGTATGCCTGGAGTCTAGGCTTAACATAAAAGTTTAAAAGACATCAAGCTCCCTCATTGGAATAATGTAACATAATGCTTCCTGTGTTTATATTTTGGCCAATTTCTTGGTCCACATTTTCTTTTGAAATTTTCTTAACCTCTTTTAGCTACCTTTTGATCCTGTTCATAAGTTAGTTGTAATTATCATATCATACTGTTGTTTCAAGAATAACATGATTTATATAAAACACTTAGCCGTGCATGGGAGTTAGTGGGTATTAAAGAAAATATGTCTTATTTTTAATGGTACAATTGTTGTCCAGCCTACCACACTGGTGCAAAAAACCAGGAAGCAATTAGGTGGAAGCTCTATCAGGAAATATATTGTAAATATATTTAAGAAAGTGTGTTACTTCTTAAAGTTCCAATTTAAAACAAAAAAAAAAAAAAATGAAAAAAAAAACCAACAGTAAACCTAACTTGGGATTTGGGAATCAGGTACCAGTGGTTTTAATAGTTCTAATAATTCTGAAGTGAATTGTCTTAGACCAAGTGAAATATCAGAGAGAACTGATGATGCAACTTTCTTTCTGAATTTGGTTGGACAAGACTTAGTTTAAAAGTGTTAGCCCTTATTAGTATTTGCAGAACATACTTGTAGAAGCTAGACATTTAAAAATGTATAATGTATAAATAAGTCATTTCAGAATAGTTCAATAATAAATTAATGGTTTTACTTGGACAGTATATTTAAAGCAAACTCATCCTGAATGCCATATCATAGAACCTTAGCTTTTATTTTCAACTACTTGTCTCAAAATATTATATTTTAAAAATATCTTATATTATGTGATATTAATATTTGGGAGTTGATGATATGAAATCATTTCTAATGCTTTATCAATGAAAAAAGTTTTTACATAAATGATCTTTATATTCAGTCATTCAAATAATCAGTTTTCTTTTCTGAAATCATATCCCTCACCCATATTTTCAAAATCCACTTTTCAGTACAAACTCTACAGAAACCTTCTTTAACTTACTGCAAGCTCCCCAACTGCTCACACTTATTTATTATGTGGCTATTTTTTTTTTTTTTTTGCTTTGTTCATTTTTTTTTATTCCTCCCTTGGTTTTTCATACAATCAAGTAGAATATTGCAAATAGATTAAGATTAGGATTAGGGAACAAAAGGTAATGAGGATAAAGATCAAAACCTGGAAAGAGTTGGTAGGTAATATGTAGATAATCTGGCTTGAAACCATTTTTATAAATTGATTTACACATTTTTCTGATCTTCCTAGCAAACATTATCAGTTACATGATTAGATTTTCCATAAAGATAAAGCAGATGAATTTCCCATTGGAAGAAAATGTTTCTTGCTCTGTAGGGCTAAAAGAAATTTCCCTTTTTGTGTCTTCTTTTAGGTAATAACATGTGCAATGTTCTCATCAACACTTCTGTGGTAAACGCAACAGATTTATTGTAGCTGTGACAAAATACTTCTTTACAGGGCAGATATGTCACAGCTGAACTCCATAAGCATTATTCTTAGGGAACCAAAGTGGTTTCAAAGGTTTCTGATGGTGTAGTTTATCCAAGTGTAAAACTTAGGTCAGATGGAATGACAAATATCAATTCATCTGTAAAGGAAATATTTCTCTCAAATACGTAGTTCTTTAGTCATAATTCTCTGGCAGAGACTTGGAGAATGGAGGTCTCTGTGTCTCCATAGCTTTTACTGTAGTCTCAGGGTTTGTGAGGCCCATGCCCCAATTTAACATCAGTTCTTTCTCTGTCCTGCCATTTATAAAATCTTTTTAATATTTTTTTCCTGGCCAAAATTATCTATACATAGTGTAAACATTTTAAAACCTCCCTCCTCTGAGGATAAACAGTATTTATAATTTGTGATGTTTAAATTTTTGTTCCATTTGAAATTATTTATTCTATTGTTTTTTTCTTTTTTTAATTCATTTTATTGAGATATATTCACATACCATGCAGTCATGCAAAACAAAGTGTACATTCAATTGTTCACAGTACCATTACAAAGTTGTGCATTCATCACCAAAATCAATCCCTGACACCTTCATTACCACACACACAAAAATAACAAGAATAATAATTAAAGTAAAAAAGAGCAATTAAAGTAAAAAAGAACACTGGGTGCCTTTGTTTGTTTTTTCCTTCCCCCAGTTTTCTACTCATCCATCCATAAACTAGACAAAAGGGAATGTGGTCCATATGGCTTTCTCAATCACATTGTTACCCCTCATAAGCTACATTTTTATACAATCATCTTCAAGATTCATGGGTTCTGGGTTGTAGTTTGATAGTTTCAGGTATCTACCACCAGCTACCTCAATTCACTAGAACCTAAAAAGGGTTGTCTATATTGTGCATAAGAGTGCCCAACAGAGTGACCTCTAGGCTCCTTTTGGAATCTCTCTGCCACTGAAGCTTATTCCATTTCCTTTCACATCCCCCTTTTGGTCAAGAAGATGTTCTCCATCCCACGATGCCAGGTCTACATTTCTCCCCAGGAGTCATATTCCACATTGCCAGGGAGAGTCAGTCTCCTGGGTGTCTGATCCCACTTAGCAGGGAGGGCAGTGATTTCACCTGCCAAGTTGGCTTAGCTAGAGAGAGAGGGCCACATCTGAGCAACAAAGAGGTATTTGGGAGGAGGCTCTTAGGCACAATTATAGGGAGGCCTAGCTTCTCCTTTTTGGCAACAGTCTTTCCAAGGGCAAGTCCTGTGGTAGAGGGCTCAACCCATCAAACCACCAGTCCCCTATGATTGTGAGCACATTAGCAACCATCGAGATGGGGAAGCCCAATACCCCTGCATTTTCCACCAGCTCCTCAAGAGGGGCTCTGCGTATTTTTTCATTGTTTTTTTAATTAACTTTTTTTTAAAATCAACTATATAAAAAAGTAAAAAATTAAAAAAACATACAATAAAAAAAACATTTCAAACAGACCATAACAAGGGTGTGGGAAAAAAAAAAAAAAAACAACTAAGCTAAGCTAACTACTTTACTTCCAACATGTTCCTACTCTACCCCAAGAAAGTAGCCTACTATAGCAACATTTCTGTGAACTCATTCCTACTATACCCATGAGAAATTAACAAACCATAGTCATTCCTGGGCATTCCCAGAATGTTAAATTTACCCACAATAGCTTATCAGTTCTTCTTGGATTATCATTCCCCTTCCTTAATTGCTCTCTATCCCTAGTTCCCCTGCATTCTAAATTATAAACCATTTGTTTTACATTTTTCAATGTTCACATTAGTGGTAACATATACTATTTCTCTTTTTGTGCCTGGCTTATTTTGCTCAGCATTTTGTCTTCAAGGCTCATCCATGTTGTCATATGTTTCACTACATCGTTCCTTCTTGCTGCTGTGTAGTATTCCATCGTGTGTATATACCACATTTTATTTATCCACTCATCTGTTGAAGGACATTTGGGTTGTTTCCATCTCTTGGCAATTGTGAATAATGCTGCTATGAACATTGGCATGAGATATCTGTTTGTGTCGCTGCTTTCAGATCTTCTGGGTATATACCAAGAAGTGTAATCACTGGATCGAAGGGTAACTCTATATCTAGTTTTCTAAGGAACTGCCAGACTGACTTCCAGAGTGGCTGAACCATTATACAGTCCCACCAACAATGAATAAGTGTTCCAATTTCTCCACATCCTTTCCAGCATTTGTAGTTTGTTTAATGGCAGCCATTCTAATTGGTGTGAGATGGTATCTCATTGTGGTCTTAACTTGCATCTCTCTAATAGCTAGTGAAGGTGAACATTTTTTTCGTGTGTTTCTTGGACATTTGTATTTCCTCTTCAGAGAATTGTCTTTTCATATCTTTTGCCCATTTTACACTTGGGCTGTCTGTACTATCGTCATTGAGTTGCAGGATTCTTTGTATATGCAAGATATTAGACTTTTGTCAGATACATGGTTTTCAAAAATTTTTCCCATTGAGTTGGCTGCCTTTTTACCTTTTTGACAAATTCCTTTGAGGTTCAGAAACTTCTAAGCTTGAGGAGCTCCCATTTATCTAGTTTTTCTTTTGTTGCTCGTCCTTTGGGTGTAAAGTCTAGAAAGTGTCCGCCTAATATAAGGTCTTGAAGATGTTTCCCTACATTATCTTCTAGGAGTTTTATGGTACTGTATTTTATATTGAGATCTTTGGTCCATTTTGAGTTAATTTTAGTGTAGGGTGTGAGGTATGGGTCCTCTTTCATTCTTTTGGTTATGGATATCCAACTTTCCCATCCCCATTTGCTGAAAAGATTGTTATGTCCCAGTTCAGTGACCTTGGGGGCCTTATCAAAGATCAGTTGGCCATAGATCTGGCGGTCTATCTCCAAATTCTCAATTCAATTCCATTGATCAATATGTCTATCTTTGTGCCAGTACCATGCTGTTTTGAAAACTCTGGATTCATAATAAGCTTCAAAGTCAGGGAGTGTAAGTCCTCCCACTTCGTTTTTTTTTTTTAGACTGTCTTTAGCAATTTGAGGCATCTTCCCTTTCCAAATAAATTTGATTACTAGCTTTCCCAAGTCTGCAAAGTAGATTGTTGGAATTTTGATTGGGATTGCATTGAGTCTATAGATGAGTTTGGGTGGAATTAACATCTTAATGACATTTAGCCTTCCTATCCATGAACATGGAATATTTTTCCATCTTTTAAAGTCCACTTCTATTTTTTTTAGTAGAGTTACGTATTTTTCTTTGTATAGGTCTTTTACATCTTTGGTTAACTTTATTCCTAGGTACTTGATTTTTTTAGTTGCTATTGAAAATTATATCTTTTTCTTGAGTGTCTCTTCACTTTGTTCATTTCTAGCATATAGAAACATTACTGACTTATGTGCATTAATCTTGTATCCCACTACTTTGCTAAATTTGTTTATTAGCTCTAGTAGCTATATCATTGATTTCTCAGGGTTTTCCAGATATAAGATCATATCATCTGCAAACAATGACAGTTTTACTTCTTTCTTTCCAATTTGGATGCCTTTTATTTCTTTGTAATGCCAGATTGCCCTGGCTAGCACTTCCAGCACAATGTTGAATAAGAGTGATGTTCGTGGGCATCCTTGTCTTGTTCCTGATCTTAAGGGGAAGGCTTTCAGTCTCTCACCATTGAGTACTATGCTGGCTGTGGGTTTTTCATATATGGTCTTTATCATATTGAGGAAGTTTCCTTCAATTCCTACCTTTTGAAGTGTGTTTATCAAAAACAGATGTTGGATTTTCTCAAATGCTTTTTCAGCATCTACTGAAATGATCATTTGATTTTTCTTTTTTTTTATTTGTTAATATGATGTAATACATTGATTTTCTTATGTTGAACCATCCTTGCATGCCTGGAATGAACCCCACTTGGTCATAGTGCATGATTTTTTTAATGTGTCTTTGCATTTGATTTGCAAGTATTTTGTTGAGAGCCTTTGCATCTATATTCATTAGGGAGATTGGCCTGTAGTTTTCCTTTTCTTATAGGATCTTTGCCTGGTTTTGGTATTATATTGATGTTAGCTTCATAAAATGAGTTAGGTGGTCCAATTTCTTCAAAGTTTTAAAAGAGTTTAAGTAAGATTGGTGTCAGTTCTTTTTGGAAAGTTTGGTAGAATTCGCCTGTGAAGCCATCTGGCCCTGGGCATTTATTTGTGGGAAGGTTTTTGATGACTGATTGGATCTCTTTGCTTGTGATTGGTTGGTTGAGCTCTTCTGTTTCTTCTCTGGTCAGTCTAGGTTGTTCATATGTTTCCAGGAAATTATCCATTTCCTCTACATTATCCAGTTCATTGGCATACAGTTGTTCATAGTATCCTCTTATAAATTTTTTAATTTCTTTGGGATCCACAGTAAGGTCACCTTTCTCATTCATTATTTTTTTATATGGGTTTTCTCTCTTTTTGATTTTCTCAGTCTAGCTAGGGGCTTGTCGATCTTCTCAAAGAACTAACTTTTGGTGTTATTTATCCTCTCTATTGTTTTTTTTGCTCTCTATGTGATTTTTTTTTTCTGCTTTAATCCTTGTTATTTCTTTTCTTGTACTTGGTTTAGGATTGGTTTGTTGTTCATTTTCTAGCTTCTTCAGTTGATCCATTAGTTCTTTCAGTTTGGCTCTTTCTTCCTTTTAAATATATGCTTTTAGTGATATAAATCTCCCCCTCAGTACTTCTTTTGCTGCATCCTATAGGTTTTGGTGTATTGTGTCCTCATTTTCATTTGTCTCTATATATTTAGCAATTTCTCTTGCTGTTTTTTTTTTAACCCACTGATTGTTTAGGAGCTTGTTGTTTAACCTCCAGGTATTTGTGAATTTTCTGAGTCTCTGATGGTTATTGACTTCTAACTGTATTCCATTGTGTTCAGAGAATTTGCTTTCAATAATTTCAAATTTTTTAAATTTATTGAGGTTTGTTTTATGTCTCAGCATATGATCCATTTTGAAGAAAGTTCCATGAGCACTAGAGAAGAATGTGTATCCTGGTGATTTGTGATGTAATCTTCTATATATGTCTGTTAAATCCAATTTATCAAATTGTTTGGTGTTCCAGTTTGCTAATGCTGCTGGAATGCAAAACACCAGAGATGGATTGGCTTTTATAAAAGGGGGTTTATTTGGTTACACAGTTACAGTCTTAAGGCCATAAAGTGTCCAAGGTAAGACATCAGCAATCGGGTACCTTTACTGGAGGATGGCCAATGGTGTCCGGAAAACCTCTGTTAACTGGGAAGGCATGTGGCTGATGTCTGCTCCAAAGTTCTGGTTTCAAAATGGCTTTCTCCCAGGACATTCCTCTCTAGGCTGCAGCTCCTCGAAAATGTCACTCTTAGTTGCACTTGGGATATTTGTCCTCTCTCAGCTTCTCCAGAGCAAGAGTCTGCTTTCAACAGCCATCTTCAAACTGTCTCTCATCTGCAGCTCCTGTGCTTTCTTCAAAGTGTCCCTCTTGGCTGTAGCTCCTCTTCAAAACATCACTCACAGCTGCACTGAGTTCCTTCTATTTGCCAGATCATTGATATGGCTCCACTGATCAAGGCCCACCCTGAATGGGTGGGGCCATGTCTCCATGGAAATTATCTCATCAGTCTTATCACCCACAGTTGGGTGGGGCATATTTCCATGCAAACAACCTAATCCAAATGTTCCAACTTAATCTCTACTAACATGTCTGCCCCACAAGACTGCATCAAAGAATATGGCTTTTTCTGGGGGACATAATACATTCAAACCAGCACATCTGGTTTTCAGTTTCCTTATTTGTCTTCTGTCTGGTTGATCTATCTATAGGAGAGAGTGATGTGTTGAAGTCTTCCACAATTATTGTGGAAACCTCAATTGCTTCCTTTAGTTTTGTCCATGTTTGTCTCATGTATTTTCTGGCACCTTGATTGGGTGCATAAACATTTATGATTGTTATTTCTTCTTGTTGAATTGCCCCTTTTATTAGTATGTAGTGGCCTTCTTTGTCTCTTATAATATCCTTGCATTTAAAGTCTATTTTATCTGAGATTAATATTGTTACTCCTGCTTTCTTTTGGCTGTAGCTTGCATGAAATATTTTTTTCCATCCTTTCACTTTCAATTTCTTTGTGTCTCTGTGTCTAAGATGAGTCTCTTGTATGCAACATATTGATTGTTCCTTTTTTTGATCCATTCTGTGAATCCCTATCTTTTATGGGGAGTTTAATCCATTTACATTCAATATTATTACCATGAAGGCATTTCTTGAATCAGCCATCTTATCCTTTGGTTTATGTTTGTCATATATATTTTTCCCTCTGTCTATTAATTTCCTTTAATGTACCCCTACTGAATCTCTTTAGTACTGAACTTTTCTCCATCTCTCTCTCTCCTTTCTTGGTTTCTCTTTTGGTAGGGCTCCCTTTAGTACCTCAAGTAGGGCAGGTCTCTTGTTAGCAAATTCTCTCAGCATTTGTTTGTCTGTAAAAAAATTAACCTCTCCCTCAAATTTGAAGGAGAGCTTTGCTGGATAAAGAATTCTTGGTTGGCAATTTTTCTCACTCAGAATTTTAAATATGTCATGCCACTGCCTTCTCACCTCCAAGGTGGCTGCTCAGTAGTGACTACTTGGTCTTATGCTGTTTCCTTTGTATGTGGTAAATTGCTTTTCTCTTGCTGCTTTCAGAACTTGCTCCTTCTCTTCCATATTTAGACAGTGTGATCAGAATATGTCTTGGAGTGGGTTTATTGGATTTATTCTATTTGGGGTTTGCTGGGCATTTATGATTTGTGTATTTATGGTGTTTAGAAGATTTGGGATGTTTTCCCTAACAATTTCTTTGCATACTCTTCCTAGATCTTTACCCTTCTCTTCCCCTTCTGGAACACGAAAGAGTCTTATATTTGGATGTTTTATATTACCTATCATATCCCTGAGGTCCATTTTAATTTTTTAGAGTTTTTCCCCATTCTTTCTTTTGTTCTTTCATTTTCCATTCTGTCATCTTCCAGGTCACTGATTCATTGTTCAACTTCCTCTAGTCTTGCACTGTAAGTATCCAGAATCTTTTTAATTTGGTCAACAGTTTCTTTAATTTCCATAAGTTCATCTATTTTTTTATTGACTCTTGCAATGTCTTCTTTATGCTCTTCTAGGGTCTTCTTGATTTCCTTTATATCCTGTGCCATGCTCTTTTTCATGAACTTTATATCCTGTGCCATGGTCTCATTGTTCATCTTTAGTTCTTTGATTAATTGCTCCAAGTACTGTGTCTTCTCTGATCTTTTGATTTGGGTGCTTGGGTTTGGGTTATCCATTTCGTCTGTTTTTCTCATATGCTTTAAAATTTTCTATTTTTTTTTTCTTCGCCTCTTGGCATTTGCTTAACTTGATAGGGTTCTTTTAGGATTTGTAGTCTGATTAAAACCCTTATCTCTAATTTGTCAGATCTACAGCTTTATGGAGTACACTTTAACCAGCAGGTGGCATCTGTGAGCCACCTATTCCCCTCAAACCAGTTCTCCCCCACTTTGTCTTTGTGGTGAGTGGGGATGTGAGTCTTGTAGGGTCCAATTGGTGTACCAAGCTTGCATGTGTAGTTGGTGTTGCCCACCCTATATATGGGGCATGTTTCTGTGTGGTCAGGGATGGGGGTGGCTCTAACAATCAAATCTCCCTTGTGTTCCTATAGATTTAAAGCTGCTGCAATAGTCTAATCCTTCAGTTCAGTCCTGCCACAGTTTGTCTTTGCTGCTGACTCACAAGTCCTTGGTATTGGCATATCACCCCTGAGACTTATGAGTGGGTCCCTCTTCCAGGCCAGCACCCCCAGGTCCTCTGTTGAGGAATGACTGTGCTATGTCACAGTTGAGTGCCATCCCCCCAGGGCAGTTTTGGGCTGCAGAGCTGTGTAGGGATGCTCCCAGTCTGCTGAAAGGATGGCTGAATGGGGAGTATTAATTCACACTGCTCTGCCTTCCAAACTCTGGGAAACCAGCTGAGGGTGCAGGGAAGCCTAATGTCCATGCCCAATTTTGTGGTGTGTGTGTGTGTATTGTTGGAATCACTTCCTGTCATACTGGGTTGCTGGGGCAGCTCTGGGCTGTGGGGCCAGTGACTGGCAGGAGTGTTCCCTGCCCACTGGGAAGATGGCTGTGAGGGGATGCTCCCCTTTTCTTGGGAAGTTGTGGGGTTTAGTGAATTTTATCAGCCACTGGACTTATTGCCTTGTGTCTTAGAGCTGTCTTAGTTCTGCTTTTGTCTTGACTTGCCCAAATTACAAGTCTTTGAGGCTTTCTGTGTTGGGCTTCTTGGAGTAATTGTTTTAGAAAAAGAGAAAAAGATTTAAAAAAAAAATAAAAGGGAAAGGCCCTCCTTGCAGATCTAATGGGTTATTGAAATGCTAAGGGACAAGGCAATTAAGGCCATTAAGGAACAGTCCAGGGAGCAGAGAAACTGGTTTTTCAGACAAAGAAACTCATCTTCTGGATTTGCATATGAGCCTGTCTGCCTGAGCTCTGCCCTTCCCTGTTCTATGTTCACCAGAACTCCAAAAGCCTCTGCTTCTATTTTTGGGTTTTTCTTGCTATTTTTCTATCCCTATCTCCCCTCTGCTGGGCTGGCTGCTCCCAGATTCTCTGGTATCTGGTCTTAGTCTATCTATGCTTGGAGTTTGGATCAGTAGAATGAGTTTCTGATAAGGGCCACAACTGAAATTCTCCCTCCTTATTCCCAGCTCTGGTGGCTCTTCCTCCCATGGGACTGAGCCTGGCAGGGATGGTCATGGGTCCCCTGGCCATGAAAACTTACAGATTTTGCTGATCTCAGCTGTTCTACATGTTCATGAGTTTTATATGAAGTATGCCCTAAGTCAAATTGCTCTGCAGTGTCCAGACCATGCAGTTCCTGGCTTTCTGCCTACTGCCCTGGAGGAGTAACTAAAATGTACACCTTACCACTCTGCCATCTTGCCCTGCCCCTGTGTCTGTGTTTTATTCTTTTCTTCAATACAGTATTTTCAATTATATCAAGACTCGGAGAGGTGAGGCGAGGCGAGGCGAGGCGAGGAAAGGAAAAGAACACTGTGGCCTTATACACATATACTTTTCAAAAATCATAAATTACTAAGTGTGAAAATATTCTCTGTTATATTTCATCATTTATTATTTTGGTTATAACATGGAATTTTATTTCAGGGATCACAATGAATGATGATCTGTTAAAAACTCCTTTAAGGAGGATGAAGGGATTACTACTTCTACAATTTTGTTTTCTTTGGTTGGAATGGAAATGTGAGGCTAAATCATTTCCAAGAAGAACAAATGAATTGAGTTACTATTGTTTCCCTATTTAACAGTCATTTACAATGCAGTTTCCAATTAGATTTAGGAATATCCTAAAATTAATTGGAGTTTATTTTACTAGTATGGATATAAAATTATAATGCATTTACTTGTTGATTTAATAATGGAACTGCAAGATTTTGCTGTATCGGAAAATACTCATAAATATACACATCTCTCATATAATCACAAAAAACTGAATACATTTATTTTCTACAGACTATACTTACAAGCAACAATCTTAGATTTTAATAAACAAATACTTTCAAAGATAAGCAGAGCAGTGAAAACTTTTAAATATGCTGGAATGGAATGTGCATCTAATATGCAATTCTCAGGCCTAAAATAAAATAAAATGTTTCTTTTTTTGTTTCTTTTTTTTTTAAGAGAATTACTGGAATGAGTTCAAACAAGAAAAAAGGAAGAAAAGTATATAAGAAAATAAGTAAAGAAAGATATAACTTGGTGGAAAATGTTTAACACTGAATATGATTCTACTTCTAATACATGCTACTTTGCTCTAAAAATAGGAAATACTGAAACAGAGGAAAGGTAACTTAATTAACTTCAAACACATAATGTGTGGTAGCAGCCTGGTTGATAGGAATTTGTGGGGGCATATATCACACTATTAAAATAAGAATATTCAAATGTACAATTCATTGGCAATTAAAGTTTTAACAATAATAGGTAAATTGAATTTATTGAGGACAAAATATTTGCTAGGTATTATCCTCAAAGCATTATGCATATGATATGAGACACAGAGAATAAAAAAAAAAAAAATACAGAGTGAGTATTCAGGTGCCTATCTATAACCTGCAGAGCAAATTTTCAGATTCAGGGAGTCTACTTTTAGAAAGTGTGACTATAAAACTGCCTAGTTATATACAAGCAGTTAGAGCCTAACTAGAGTTTGTTTATTTTCAAAAACATTATCAGTGTTATCTCTGGGGAAATATTCCTTTCTAGGTGACTTCATCATGAAAACATAAAATGATATATATTTTTTATTGGATATTATGTAAGATAGGGTGTTCTTCAGAATATCAAGAGAACTATTTCTAACTTCTAAAAAGGCAGAGCACATGTATTAAAAGGACCATAGAAAGAAACAAAGCCAACTGACAAATGAGAGGTTTTCTAAAATTATCTGTAGGTGCCCACAGAAGGATGCATCCGAGAAGGTGGAATCTAAGATGGAGCCTTCAGTTGGTTAAGAGTGGAGACAAGGAATTCCAGGGAGAATTCCCTAAGATCCCTAAACAGAAGCAAAGTGAAAGACACAGAAATGATTTGGTTGCAACCAGTGACAAGAGATCTCTTATAAATGTCATCTGTGATAAAAATGTAAACATACCCCAATGGAAAGAAATGTCTCTCGACTCTCCCACCTGTCCTGCTGAGTTACTTATGCCAGGCCATTCAGATAACTGTGAAGCAATCTTTTATATTTTGTTTCTTTTGTAATTTAACCACTGTTGATATTGATAGGAATATGTGTGTGTGTGTGTGTGTGTGTAGATTTTATATATATAACTTCTAAATAAGAACTTCATTATATAAATCCATTTTTTTGGTTGAACTGCAATAATCACACAAACCAATTTACCCACAGCACAAACTATACAGGAACCAACAAAACAAACATTATGAAATCATTAGAACTTCAAAGATTAAATGCAGTTATACCTGGTTTGGTTGGATATGTTGAATATCAGATTAATAATAAAACTTGCAATCTTTTCCATTCTAAACCATAATTGTATTGCATTTTCCATCTCTTACTTTTATCCATGAATCAAGTTGCAAAAGACAAAATAAAAGATGTCTAACCCTTTATTAATTAAAAATATACCATATTGGGTTATAATAATAAATAATGGGAAAATTATCTTTATATTTAAAAATTACTTTTTTAACTTGACATCTTTAATAAGGAATATATGCAAATTTATTCAAGCCAATCCTTCTGCTTTTCAATATGTAACTTTTATTTTGATGAACAGAGCACACTGATACTACATTCTCTCTGTCCATATTGTTGACTTCACCCCATAAGCTATGATTGCTGTAAATGACAGTTTTAAATACATTATGTTTTACCACTTGGTTGAAGATCATCAAACTGGTTTATTGAATTTTACTCTAAGTACTCTTCCAAGTATTTCACATGGTGAGATATGAAAATTAACCATCTGTTCATCCCATGGAGAATTTGTTTCCTATGTCCTGCAGTAAATTATCTAACATAAATGAATAATTCTCAGACTGTAACTAAAATCCCAAAACTCCTTTTCCCAGAGATCACCAGTGTGTATGATCAAATGTTCTCTGAAGACAACAAAGGAAAACAAAGAAAGGGAAACTTTTACTTTTAATTATGTCTAAAGAGAATTCCATGTAGATCAACCTAATATATTTGTTCTACTTAACACAATTTCATGATTTGAAATCTCTGATACCTAGATAAGGATTCAAAAGCAGAAAGGGGAAAGAGTATGTTAAGCATGAATATAGGTAAGAGAATAAAACAAATAAAATCATACTTCAAGAAAAATGTGTCATTATCAATTGCCAGAAACCCTTAAATGCATTGCATCTCACTTAACCATTACAACTAGTGTTGTTAACTTTGATCATTTGGTTATGTAGGTGGCAGTCAGGTTTCATCATAGTATATTTACTAATTTTTTTTCTTTGAAATGAGTAAGTATATTGGGTGGAGACACTTCCAGACTACTTAAAATCTTATTACTCCTCAAACATTAACTCTAATTTCAGCATTCACTGATGATTCTTGTAAGAATCAATTAATATTATTAGTATGATTGCCTAATGGTAATTCTGAAATTCTTTCCTTTTTTCCTATATTTGTTATTTGGCTTTCCACTATGAAGATGAGTATGCATGTATAAATGCAAGCATGACTCATTGATTCTTATTTTATCCAAAGTTTTACAATCTTTAACCATGCTCACATTGTCTGAGATTTTGACAGGTTGAGATTTGAGACAGTGGGAGAACATTCAAACTGGTTCCTGTGCTTATACCATATCCTCAGCATCATTTGGACACTTCCTTACTTTCTAGTTCGGCAAGATATTCAAGTCTTTACTTGCACTATCTTTGTATTAATATACTTGTATTATTCTTGAAATAAGCCCTTTCACTATGATTCTTGGTTCTTTTGAGTGAATAATTTGAAAAGAAAATTGAGAGTGATCATTGCTACTGGGTGTCTGTTCTGGGCACTCTCAGTGAATATATTTTTTAAATGGTATACCTGTATACAGATAAACATGTTCACACCCATCCATATCTACTTCTTTGTCTATCCATCTATTAGCTGAAATATTGCTCATACTGATAAGTCCAATTCAAATCCACACAAGAGGTATTATATCTCCCTGTATTTTGTCCCTTAACTTTCTTCAGTGAAAGTGAACGACCTGGCTTCATTTTTTACTATACATTTACATATTAACTGAATAATAGAACATATAGAATGAAGTCTCAAAATTACTGATCATGGCTTTGTTCAAATGATGCCTGGTTGTTATTTAAAGCACTTTTATTGAGACCTATTCTCATACCATAAAATCCATCCAATGTGCACATTCTATTGCTTTCAGTATTATCACAAAATTGTGCATTCTTCACCACAATCAATTTTAGAACATTTTTCTTACTTCAAAAAGAAAAACCCTATTCTCCTTAATAGTCACCTGTCAATCCCTCTATCTGTCCTCAGCCCCATGTGATCACTAATCTAATTGTGTTTCTATAGACTTTGTTATATTTACATTTTATTCAAATGGAATCATACCAAGTGTAGAATATTTTGTCTGTCTTCTTACACTTAGCACACTTTTCTTTTATTTTTTTTTTACTTTTTTTAAATTAAAGCTGTTGTAGGTTTACATAAAAGTCATGTAAGAAGTACAACATTCCCATTAAGCCCCCTATTGTTGACATTTTGCATTCATGTATTATCTTTGTTACTACTGATGAAAGATATGAAAATTTTACTGTTGAATATAGTCTATAGTTACCAATAGGTGTATTTTTTTCCATACACCAGCTTATTGCTAATACTTGTAATTGTGATGGACATTTGTTATTATTCATGAAAGAATATTCTTGTAATTGTATTATTAACCAGTCATCATCCACAACAGGGTTCACTTTGTGATATAGTCCAATCTTTTATCTTCTAATTTTCCTTCAAGTAACATATCTCAAGTAACACTTCCCCTTTCAACCAACCTCCATATGTTTTTTAATGCATTTTTACTGAGGTATATTCACATAATATATAGTTGATTCAAATTATAAATCAGTGTCTCACAGTACTGTCAAATAGTTGCACATTCATTGCCAAAATCAATTTTAGGACATGTTCATTACACCAAAATAAAGAAAAATATAAAATTAAAATTGAAAAATGAAACAAAACGTCCTGTGCTGGTTTAGATGTATTATGTCCCCTAAAATGCCATGTTCTTTAATGCAGTCTTGTGGGGTCAGATGTATCAGTCCTGATTAGATTGAAATCTTTGGATTAGGTTGTTTCTATGGAGATGCAACCCACGCAACTGTGAGTAATACCTTTGATTACAATATTTCCATGGAAGTGTGGCCCCACCCATTAAGTGTGGGTCTTGATTAGTTTACTGGATCCCTATAAGGGTTCAGACAGAAGGAGCTCAGTGCTGCAGCTGAGAGAGACATTTTGGAAACAGCTGTTGAAAGCAGGCTCTTGCTGATGCTTTGGAGATACTAGCCAGAGATTGCCCCTAAAAGCTAAACCTAGAATGCTGCCACATAAGCCTTTGGAAAAGGACCTGGGAGAAAGAACCATGAAAGTACAGGCACTGAGAGAGGTGCTGAAACACAACCTGAGATCAGAAGATGCCAGCCACATGCCTTGCCAGCTAACAGAGGCTTTCTGGATGCCATTGGCCATACTTGAGTGAAGGTACCCTATTGTTAATGCCTTAGCTTGGACATTATGATGGCCCTAAGACAGTAATTTGTAACCAAATAAACCACCTTTATAAAAGCCAATCCATTTCTGATAATTTGCATAATGACAGCATTAGCAAACCACAACACATTCCATACACCTTATCCCTTTTGTGTTTATTTTATTACTCATCTGTCCATACACTGGATAAAGGGAGTGTCAGTGTGCTGGTTTTTATATATTACGTCCCCCAGGAAAAGCCATATTCTTTAATGCAATCTTGTGGGGGCAGAAATATTAGTGTTGATAGGTTGGAACCTAATGATTGAGTGTTTCCATGGAGATGTGATTCAATCAACTGTGGGCAAGACCTTTGCATGGTTTCCATGAAGGTGTTATCCCACCCATTCAGGGTGGGGCTGAATTAAATCACTGTAGCCATATAAAGAGTTCACAGACAGGACTGCAGAGGAACTGAGAGTGACATTTTGAAGAGGAGCTGCAGCTAAGAGAGGACAAAACACCACAAGAGCAACATTTTGGAGAACACCATTTTGAAACACAACCTGGGAGCAAGCACATGCCAGCCACATGACTTCCCAGCTAGCAGAGGTTTTCCAGATGCCAATGGCCATCCTCCAGTGAAGGTACCTGATTGTTGATGTGTTACCTTGGACAATTTATGGTCTTAAGACTGTAACTGTGTAACCAAATAAACCCCCTTTATATAAGCCAATGCATTTCTGATATTTTGCATAGCAGCAGCATTAGCAAACCATAACAGTCAGTCACAAGGTTTTCACAATCACATGGACACACAATAAAAGCTATATAGTTATACAATCATTATCAATAATAAACTGTTGGATTACAGTTCAACAATTTCAGATATTACCTTTTATCTATCCTAATACACTAAAAACTAAAAAGGAATATCTATATAATGCATAACACTAATCTCCAGAATAACCTCTTGATTCTATTTGAAATATCTCAGTCACTGAAACTTTATTTTATTTCATTACTTTTCCATCTTTTGTTCAAGAAGGCATTATCAATCCCATGATGTCAGGGGCAGGCAAATTCCTTACAGTCATGTCCCACATTGCCAGGGAGACATAAATCACTGGGAGTTATGTTCTACATAGGGAGAGGGTAGTGAGTTTATTTGCAAAGTTGGCAAAGATAGAGGCCATATTTTTAGCAACAAAAGAGGTTCTCTGGGGGTGACACTGAGGCATAATTATGAGTAGGCTTAGCTTCTCCTTTGCCCCCTAGAGGAGCTACAGTGTTCTATTTCCCTACCAACAGTGAATAGGAATATTTCTCTTTCCACATCTCTAGCACTTGTATCTTTCTGTTTATTTTTAAAGTTTTATTCACACACCATAAAATCCATCCTAAGTGAACAATCAAGAGCTTGCAGTATAATCACATAGTTATGCATCTGCCACCACAATCTATATGAGAAGATTTCCATTTCTTCTGTAAGGAAAGTAGAAGAGGAAAAAAAATAAAAGATTAACAAATAAAAAAAATTAAGAAGGAGAAGCAGCACCAACAACAATCAAACACCCCTCCCATTTACCCCTGTTTATTGACTGATGCCTCTAGGAGTGATGTCCCATGTAGGGGTGGAGGGTAGTGAGTTTATTGGCAGAGTTGGAAGAGATAGGCCATTTCAGAGCAACCAAAGAAGTTCTCCAGGGGTGACTCTTAGGCACAATTATGAGTAGGCTTAGCTTCTCCTTTGCAGGAATAAGTTTAGCTTTGTATGTGACCTTTGTTACATTTTATGGAAGAATATTACAATGTTACTGGTAACTATAGACCATAGTTTGCATTGATTATATTTTTCCCATATACCATTCCATTTTCAACACCATGCAATGTAGGTATTCACTTCTTTTCAGTCATGTAAAAATTTTCTAATATTTTCTAATATTTCTACATTTAATCATCATCATTGTCTACTCTAAGTTTGATAAGTTGCATAGTACCAGTGTTGTCCTCTAACTTTCTTTCTGGTATCATACACGTCCCCAGTCTTCCTCTTTTGACCATACATACACTCATCTTTGTTCATTATACTTACTACTCTGCTACCAGCACATAATATTGTGCCATCTGTTTCTGGGACTTTATAGTCAATCCTGTTGAATATTCTGTAGTCTTTCAGCATCAAATACCCAATCTCTACCCTCTTTCTACCTCCTCAAAACTGTGTTCTTAACTTGAACTCTCAGAGTTTTCTCAGTAGAGTTAGTTCATATTAGTGAGACTATACAGTACTTGTCCTTTTGCTTCTGGCTAATTTCATTCAACACAATGCCCTCAAGGTTCATCCATGTTGTTGCGTACATCATGACTTTATTCTGTCCTGCAGCTGCATAATATTCCATCATATGTACATACAACAGTTTGTTTATCCACTCATTAGTTGATGGACATTTAGGATGTTTCCTCTTGGCAATTGTGAATTATGCCACTATAAACACTGGTGTTCAAATTCATTGATTATTGGTTTTTCTATTTCAGCAAATTAAGTTGTTGGTATTTGAATTGGAATTGCATTGGTTCTGTAAAGCAATTTTGGTAGAATTGATATTGTAATGATATTTAGTCTTCCAATCCATTACACAGTATGTGTTTCCATTTATTTAGGTCTTACTTGATTTCTTTAAGCAATTTTTTTGTAGTTTTCTGTGTATAGGTCTTTTATGTCCTTGGTTAAATTTATTCCTAATTATTTGATTCTTTTTGTTGCTATTGTAAATGGAAATTTTTTCTTGATTTCTTCCTCAGTTTGTTCCTTACTAGTGTACAGGAACACTACTGATTTTTTCATGTTAATCTTTTATGTTGATGTTTATCTGGCCAATTTGCTGTACTAATTTATTATCTGTACTAGCTCTGCTGTAGAATTTTCAGGATTTTCTACATACAGGATCATGCCATCTGCAAACAGTGAAAGTTTTACTTCTTCCTTTCCAATTTGGATCCCTTTAATTTCATTCATTTCTTTTCTTGTCTACTTGCTCGTGCTAGAACTTCCAGCACAATGTTGAATAACAACATTGGCATCCTTGATTTTTGTTGATCTTAGTCTTTCCCCTTTGACTGTTATGTTAGCTGTGGGTTTTTAATATACCCCCTTTATCATGTTAAGGAAATTTCCTTCTACTGCTATCATTTGAAGTGCTTTAATTAAGAAAAGATGCTGAATTTTATGGCATTTTCTCTATCAATGAAGATGATCATGTGGTTTTTCCCCTTTGATTTACTGATGAGGTGTATTACATTAATTGATTTTCTGGTGTTGAACCATCCTTGTATACCTGGAATAAAACCCACTTGGTCATGGTGTATAATTCTTTTAATGTGCTGTTGGATTCAATTTGCAATATTATGTTTGAGGATTTTGTGTCTATATTCATCAAAGAGATTGGTCTTTAATTTTAATCATCTTCAGAGGCAGTTTGCTTTGGCATACAGGTTTTATCAGGCAGGCTGCCTTTTATCAGGCAGGCTGAAACTGAAGATTTCCTGAGCCCTCACTTTGCCAACAAAAATCTGGCTCAATGTAGGGCTGTGTCCCACACTTTATTTGTGGTAGAGTACTCCCCCAGCTGTTCCAGTTTCAGCCATCCCCCAGGCAAGAAAATGGCCACTCACTGCTGTTTCCTTCAGGAGTGGGGGAAGGGCTTTTGAACTCAGGGTTGGAAAAACAGTCTCTGTCCACATTTTCTCAGACTCATTGTCTCTCACTTACCTGGGCCTTGAAATGTACTCCCCTAATCCTTTGGTCTCCAAATGGTGGGGTCTGGGCTAGTATCTCCAAAGAGTCAGCAAAAGTCTGCTTTCAACAGCCATCTCCAAAATATCTCTCTAAGCTGCAGCACTGAGCTCCTTCTGTCTGAGCTCTATAAAGCTCCAGTAAAGTAATCAAGACCCATGCTGAGTGGGTGGGGCAATACTTACCCATGGAAATAATCTAATGAAAGGTATTACCCACAGCTGGCTGGGTCACATCTCCATGGAACCACCCTAATTCAAAGATTCCAACCTAATCAACACTAATACATCTGTCCCCCCAAGATTGCATTAAAAAACATGTCATTTTGGGGAACAAGATACATCCAAATCAGCACAGTTTGGTCATTCATCAGTCACAGGAGAATGAATTCTGTCTCTTGACTGGTTCTGCATTTTAGTTTTGAGTCCTATTAAATCAACAATGGAAAATGACTCCAAAAATCAGAAATAAGGAGTTTAAAACTACCAACATAAAAAAGAACATATTCATAAATCTAGCAAGTGTAAATAGTTAATCCAGTTTCACAAGGAGGTTGATACTTAAAATTACAGACTTGATCAACCCAGACATCTGCTAATTCACCGTTCCATTTAAGCCAAAGTTACCTATGTATGAATGCTATGTTTTTACTTTCTTTTCCTCTTTGTGACTGGAAAAGTAATTTAAATTAGGGCTGAATGAAGTGAATTCTGTTTAAACATTCTAAAAAGAGAGAAAATAATTATTATTTGAAAGACATTTTCCATGAATTTTAATAAATTATTGAAATCAGTTCTTATAACATTTAAACATTTTTCCATGCTAATTTACAGTGCTTATTCAAAAATCTTTAACTCATAAAAAAGATGTTTTAAATCTGTGAAACATTTAGAAATATTTAGAGTTACATGTTTTCTCTAACTATGAATGATGTCCTGGAATATAGGTCATTCATTATTTTATCTCAATGCATTACTTCATTATTCTTTTATTTTATTTCCTCTGATTATTAATTTTCTCTGTCCCAACACATCAGTCTTCTCATAATCAATTGCTTTTCAATTCATCATTTGGAAATCTCTTCAAAATAAAGCTAATGCTCTCCCAAATCACAATGACACAGGGGCAGAAATGTAGCTCTAGGAAAAACAAAACAAAACAATTATTTTCTGATTTGATCTTACCCTTGGATTCAGGCTTTTAAAATTCTAGCTGTTATTTCTTTCTGGTTGTGTAGCAATAAACAATATCAAATGATAATCTTAGTCAAATTATCAGCATGATTTTGAAAACTAGAAGTGGGAAATTTAATTAAATCCTTTTGTTAGTCAATAACCCATATAGAAGTGATATTGAATAGTCACTTATGATCTTAATTTTATTATTTTGGCATTCCAATTCATTGTTCTTAAATCTATAAGTAAGACTTTTTCTTTGCATATGACCTAGCTCATTATCATATTTATTTATATCTTTACTTACTTATTTACTTATTTTGCCAAATTGCTGACTGAGTGCATTATGTCCATAAGGCTATTCCCTTATATAAAGGACTATGGTGGGAGAGAGCACTTTTTGCTTCATTTGAATAAACATGTTGAAGTGTTATCCAGACATTTATTGATTTAATGTTAAAATTAATTTTTCAGTTCCCATTTGATTTTTAAATGTAAGATATCTGTAAAATACATACCTAATTCATTTTCAATTTTTCCTCTAGGTTAATGATTTATGTGTCCCATATGAATAATATTTTCTTTCACTCTTACAAAGAAAACTTGTATTAGTTTTCTCTGAATTTTTTTACCTTTATTTAATGCACAAAGCATCTATTTTCCTATAAAATTTGTGTTTTGAATTTGAGTGACAACAATTGAACAGAATCCAAGGTGCTCCTATTTTCAAGTGTTTTTTGCCAATATTTAATAGGTAATAATTCCTTGTATTTCCCCCTAGCTTCGAAAAACACATAGATGTTCTATATGTTTGAAGTATTGAGTAAGATAAATCTCAGTATCAGAAGTTGGGGATTAAGAGCAATTTTTGTTCTATCCCTTGAATACATAAAACACTTAATTATCAATATGGGTATCTGCACTGTCATCTCTTCACCCCAATGTTAGTCTACTCCTGATGGGAAAGTAACTGTCTAGGAGTTAAATAATTTTTGCTAATTTCACATCTAGATTCAAGTTTAGATGTTGGTTTCTTAACAATACTCAGTATAGATGTTCACTATTTTTATTTTTCAATATTTCCTAAGGAGTACAGTAGCATATAGTTGTCATTATATGATTTATAGTCACTCCTGTATAATCATGAAGTGTTGAGAACTGCATCTCTATATAGATAGAAAATATATGACAGCTTAGATGTCAGTGTTAATTACTTGATTTGTACTTGGAGAATTGCCTTCATTATGAACTAGATATTTATAAACTACAAGTAACTTACTACATGCCAAGTATGTAGACATCTTTTCTCTCTCAAAAGCATTCTGTTGAAACAAGAACAAAATAACAAATGATGAATATTGTCACTTTTATAGTACTATAAGATATTAAATTACTTGAATGCAAAATTAAATTTCAATGTTTTTTTGAGAAAGATTCAAAGCCAAGAGGCTTTCTTGAAATTATGTGCTGCTGTTAAAATTTCCCAATTACACTTAAAATAAATGAAATCACATGATCCCAGGTATTCCAGATAATTCAATTAGAATTAGAATCCTTTTCATGCTACATAAGATTTTTTTTTGCTTTATGTCCTTAAATATTAATCCAAGAAAAATATCCTCATTCATAAAAATTCTGAAAGAAAATGTTATGCTGTAACAGAACACTTTAGGATGTCTCTCAGGTGAAAGAACACAAATTTTGCAAAAAAAGAATTAGTGTTTCTAATTGTACACTAACAAATACTACAGTTTTATCATTTTGCTCATAAGATTCTCTAGAGGATTATTTAAAAGAAGAAAAAAGAAAAGAAATCTCCTCTGGAGACTGGTATTTGGGGGGTCCAATTATGTATAAAAAAACTAAAGATCTTTGAAATGTTCTTTTATTGTATGTTTGTTTTCTTTTTAACTTTTTTTTTCATACAGTTGATTTGAAAAAAGAAGGGAAAGTTAAAAAAAAAAAAGAAAAAAGACAAACAAGGAAAAAAAAAAAAAACAAAAACAAAAAAAACGATGTAGTGCCCCCTTGAGGAGCCTGTGGAGAATGCAGGGGTATTCGCCTACCCCACCTCCATGGTTGCTAACATGACCACAGACATAGGGGACTGGTGGTTTGATGGGTTGAGCCCTCTACCATAAGTTTCACCCTTGGGAAGACAGTTGCTGCAAAGGAGAGGCTAGGCCTCCCTGTATTTGTGCCTAAGAGTCTCCTCCTGAATGCCTCTTTGTTGCTCAGATGTGGCCCTCTCTCTCTGGCTAAGCCAACTTGAAAGGTGAAATCACTGCCCTCCCCCCTACGTGGGATCAGACACCCAGGGAAGTGAATCTCCCTGGCAACGTGGAATATGACTCCCGGGGAGGAATGTAGACCCGGCATCGTGGGATGGAGAACATCTTCTTGACCAAAAGGGGGATGTGAAAGGAAATGAAATAAGCTTCAGTGGCAGAGAGATTCCAAAACGAGCCGAGAGATCACTCTGGTGGGCACTCTTACGCACACTTTAGACAACCTTTTTTAGGTTCTAAAGAATTGGGGTAGCTGGTGGTGGATACCTGAAACTATTAAACTACAACCCAGAACCCATGAATCTCGAAGACAGTTGTATAAAAATGCAGCTTATGAGGGGTGACAGTGGGATTGGGAATGCCATAAGGACCAAACTCCACTTTGTCTAGTTTATGGATCGATGTGTAGAAAAGTAGGGGTAGCAAACAAACAGACAAAGGTACCTAGTGTTCTTTTTTACTTCAATTGCTCTTTTTCACTCTAATTATTATTCTTGTTATTTTTGTGTGTGTGCTAATGAAGGTGTCAGGGATTGATTTAGGTGATGAATGTACAACTATGTAATGTTACTGTAAACAATCGAAAGTACAATTTGTTTTGTATGACTGTGTGGTATGTGAATATATCTCAATAAAATGATGATTAAAAAAAAATAAATAAATAAATAAATATTTGGTAGACTCCAAAAGAATAATTGTATTCCCTAGCTACAAGCAATTAAGCACTAGATGTATTCCTTGTAAACCTTTGCAAATGCAATAAGAAACATGTTTTAAAAGACAAAAAAAAAAAAAAAAAAAAAAAAAAAAAAAACTAAAGACACTGAATTTCTTTAAATGGAAAGCCAAAGGGACATTATCACAAAAGAGAAACAGAAATGATTTGAACTATATATGGAATGCCAAAAAGAGTTTCAAATAGTCCACTACCCTAACAATATATGAGCAATCACAAGGTAAGAGAATTTACCATAAAGAGGACTCTTTCTCTTGCTTCTTGTGGGCAATATATTAGGAATCCATAAACTTGATTGGTGTCACTGATTAACTGTTATACAGCACTTAAATGGTTCCTGTTTATTTTTATTTTCAAACAATCTTATCTTAAAGGAAAGTGACATATACAAAGCATGCAACATTTTTTCCTGAACCATGTAATGTCCAATATTTTGCCCAATATAAGTAATGTGTAATGTCTGCAACAAACTACAGATTTGCTACAAAACCAAAATGCAACCATTAACGTCAAGATGTTAACATTAATACATTACTTACATGTAATTCACCAATCCTATCAATTTTACCAGTTGTTTCAAAACTGTCCATTATAAGAAAAAGGATTCAGTTCAGATATTCATGTTTTATTGTCATGGCCTTTAGTTTCCTTTAATTTGAATGAGTTAGTCTTTTGGATCAGTACCTCCGTCTCTCCTTAATTTTCATGAATGTAGGGAATTACTTTCTAGTGATTGTAAATAATGTATCTCGGTTTGTGCTCATCTGGCATTTTTGCCTGATTAGATTAAATTTAATAACTTTAGGCAGGTATGTCATAGAAGTGATGTGGCTTTCTGATTGAGTCCTATCAGGTATCCCACAATTTTTTATTTTTATTATTGATAATGTTTTCTTGAATATATTGATTGATGTGGTGATTCATAGGCTTCTTAAACTTAAATCTAATCATTTATCTTCCTAATTAACAATTATTTGGTGAGTAGGCAGTTTGAATGCTGTAAATATCTCAACCATCATCAGACATTCAGCTCTTTTATTAAATACATTATATCACTTTGAAATCATACTTTTTTTTATTTTCCTCATTACTACCACTATTTATTTTGATGCTGAAATTGCCTCAGATCTGGCCACTGTAGATTCCTTCAAGTTCTTCCTGTGTTTTTCTGACATGTCCCCATCAATTTTTGAGGACTCCTTTACTTCCTGGCATCACAAAGTGTTCCAGGATCATCTTGTACTTTCCCTTCAACAAATCCTGAAGTTGACCATTTCTGTGAGAAGTCCTGATTATTGATAGTGGAGAACGGTAATTCAGAGACATGATCTGGATGTCAATGTGCTCATGTGTTCATTGATACTGGGATCACTATTTCCAAGTCCTTGCCATGGACAGAGCTGTGCATACACACACATGTATATACATACACATGACCATTCCTTTTTATTTATATTTATTTTATATATGATACAGCCTAAGATGATCATATTTCCTCTAGAGATATTTAAGTTTTATTTCTTCCATGATCCTGTGCTCTTAGGACCATCTTAATCTGGACTTCTATACTGGGATGATTTGAAGCTGAACTTGTGAGTCTGACTACTACAGGTTCTCAACTCAGAGCTAGAGGTGTTCACCAAGGCTCCTCTGCTGGGTCTTATCCTCCAATTTTGTCTCACTGGACTCCTGGAGCAACCAGAAACACCAGTCACTTCTTCCATTTCTCAGACATTGCTTCTGAATGAGCAATTCCCAAAGGAAAATTTCCAAATGCAAAACTTATGCACTTGGACTGCTATTCTTTCCTGTCTTCCCAATTTGTTCTCTCTCCAATTTAAATCAAGTACGTTTTTCATATTTTTCATTTATTCTTTCCGATTGTGAGGATTGATTCATATTTCAGTTCTCTGAAAAGACTTGATTCATTGTGATGTTGATCGCATTGTCTGAAGTAGTAATGAGGTTGAAACTTATCTTTAGATGTTTCTTGAACCATGAAGTCAACCCATCTTAAGTAGGTTATTTATCCATTCCTTTTGGTTTTGCAGGAGGTTTTTTTTACCTAAAGCACAAGCCAACATTTCTGCCTACAAACATTGTCTCTCAATTTGTGACTAATAGTTTTCTTAACTTTACAGAGTTAATGAAAAACTAATTCACTCAGCTATTGGTTTTTTACTAATATGACTTTAACACTAACTTTTAAATAATTATTTTGTTTCATGTTTAAGTCGAATTTGACAATTATTATTCTCTCAATATTTTGAGGACATCATTAAATTATTTTTGTATCACTAAATTGCTGTTGAAAATTCATCTCCTCTTGTAACTAACCTTTCTTGACCTTCTGTCAGCCCTGAAGGTCTTCTCATGTCTTTAGCTGTTTCACTATGATATGTTATAGAGGTTGGGAAAAAAATCTGCAATTTCCATAACAACTTCCAACACCAATTGCAAATGAAGCACTAATTCAATCCAATCCAGTTCTGAATCCAGGACCCTGAGTTAAGCAGACTCCATGGCATAAGGACATCCCTCTATAAGTTTGCCCTGCAGGCACCATTCACAAGTTCTGAAGCCTAAGCTTCCATACTTCTGGCCAACTTGCTCCAAATTGGGGAGTTCCTACAACCCCCTCAAGCATGGTAATTTGTTATAATTCACAGAATTCACTGAAAGTGCTGAACTTAAAATAATAGCTTTATTATTGTAAAAGGATTCAAAAAGAAGAATCAAAAGAAGAGAAACATAGGGTGACATCTAGGAGGGTCTCAAATGCAAGCTTCCATGTCCTCTTCATATGGAGTCATAATGCCTTACCTTCCCAGCACAGAGATGTATCTTATCAGTCGTGGATGCTCATCAAACCTTCAAGTCTACTGAGTTTTATGGGGTCTCATTACATAGGTATGATTGATAGAATCAGTGTCAATTTGGATGAACACAATCAGCAGCTCCTTTCCTCTGTCAGGAGTTGAAGAGAGGGGCTCACATGACTTGGTTCTACTTATTTACGAGGTTGGTCTTCCTGGTGTGGCCAGCCCCTATCCTAAGAGTGAAGGTTGGCTGGTCCCTCCCTGTTCTCTCCTTAGCATATCAGGTGAGGTCTTGGGCCCACCATGAAAAACAAAAGAACACTATTAACAGGTGAAATTCCAAAGAATCAGAAGTTCCTCCCCGAAGAACTATATTCATATACCAGGTAATTTTTGCATTATTACAGATATGTCTACTCCTGGATTTCTTTTTATTTAACTCATTTAATATTTATTTGATTTCCTAAAACTGCAAATTGGTGCCCTGTAATTAATTTTGAATTATCCATTATAACATTATTGACTCTGTACTTTTGGATATCCAGTCAAACATATGCGAGCACTTCTTGTTATATCTATGGTGTCATGTGAACTCTTTCATATTTATATTCTTTTGTCTTCCTACACTGTTCTGAATGATTTGTTGAAAAGTATTTTACTATTGACTCATTATTTCCTCAAATGTGTCAGTCAGCTATTTCCATTCATTAATTTTTATCTCAATTATTTTATTTTAATTTCAGTAAGACCTATTTTTTCCCAAATCTTCCTACTCAAAAGTGCCTTGTCTCCCCATAAAGTGGTCTTACTCTCTGATTTTTTTAAACTATTAATCATTTTTAAAATTACATTATGTGATTCTTCTACTTTCTACAGTTTTTTTAAATACTTGTTTTCATTAGAGTAGTTTTAGATTTACAGAAAAATTATGCAGAACATACAGAATTTCCATGTACCACCCACCCACTACTAATATTTTGCATTAGTGTGGTAATTTTTTTACAATTGATGAAAGGATATTATTATAATTGTACTATTAATCATAGTGCATATTTTACATTTAGGTTTACTGTTTGTGTAGTACAGCTCTATGATTAAAAATTTTTTATACTACTAGTATTTCCCCATTACACCACATTCAAATATACAATTAAATGTTTTTAATTACTTTTCCAATGAAGTGCTACCATCATCACCATCCATTACCACAATTTTGCTATCACCCCAAAGATAAGTACTGTACCAATTAGGAATTAACTTCCCATTATTGACCATTTCCTCAGTCCCAGGTAACATCTGTTAGAATTTCTGATTCTGCGAATTTGGTTTTTCTAATTATTTCATATCAGTGAAATCATACAATATTGTCTTTTTTCCATCTGGACTATTTTAATCAACATGTCTTCAAGAAGCATCCATGCTGTATCAGGACTTCATTCTTTCTCATTATTAATAATATTCCATTGTATGCATATATCATCTTCTGTTTATCCATTCATCTGTTCATGGTCACTTTGGCTCTTTCTATCATTTGGCTATTGTGAATAATGATGCTGTGACCATAGGGGTGAAAAGATGTGTTTGCATCCCTACTTTCTGGTCCTTTGGTTATGTAACAGAAGTCGTATTGCCAGGACACAGTGTAATTGTATACTCAACATTGTGAGAAACTGCCAAACTGTTCCACAGCAGCTACACCATTTCACATCCTCAACAACACTGAATGAATTTTCCTATTTCTCCACATCCTCTCCAACACTATTTTTTTTTTTAGCTAGTAGTAATTCTAGCCATGTGAATATTCTCTAACTGTGGTTTTGATGTGCATTTCCCTAATGGCTGATGATGTTGAGAACATTTACATGTGCATTTTAGTCATTTATATATCTTCTTTGAAGAAATGTTTGTTGAAGTCTTGCCAATTTGTTGTTGTGGCTATTATTGTTTATTCTTTTTTTCTTTATTAGATATGTTGGGTTGGGGTTTAGAACAATCATGCATAAAATATAGGTTCTCATAAACCACCCTCTTATTTCAATCCTTCAATGCCAGGACCAGGCTCATTCCTGGGAGTCATGTTCCATGTCACAAGGGAAATTCACTCCCCTGGGAATCATGTACCATGTAGGGGGGAGGTTAATGAATTTATATAGATAGGCTTAGGCACCCTTTTAAAGTCATAAGCTTCTCAAGATCAAAGACTTCACTTATTAAGTAGGGGATTCCTAATTTCACATTCTGTTCAAGATTAACAATCAGTATCTCACATTAACTTCACTTAGTTGTACAATCATCATCAGTCTCAATTAAAAAAAATTATCATAACACAAAACATACCAGAGCTCTTATCAGCCTGTAATTATTCATCCTTAGTATCAGTGTAGTGCTGGTAAACTATTCCAATTAAATATAGTCTATAATATGTAATGGGTAGTTTTTCCATATACCACTCTGTTGTTAACTCTTTCTACCAGTGTCATATCTTAGAAGTATATCATGCAAACACTTATTTATATTTGTAGTGCTACTCTGTGGGGTATTTGCCTTTAGTGTGGCACTGATATGTATAATCCCATTAACGAACCATCATCACTCCTGTCCATTCCCATAACCTTAAGTTCATCCTCATCATGTATTCACTAACTTCTGCCTATCTCTAGGAGCCCTATATTTTACATTATAAGTCACTGATTTTACACTGTTCAGGGAGCTCACATTAGTAGTAACATACTGTATCTCTCTTTTTGTGTCTGGCTTATTTCACTCAGCAATATGTCTTCGAGGTCCTTTCATGTTGTCATGTTTCAGGACCTCATTCCTTCTTACTGCTGCATAGTATTCCATCATATTTATGCACCACATTTTGTTTATCCTTTTGTCTCTTGAAGGACACTTGGGTTGTTTCCATCTCTTGGCAATTAGTGGACAATGCCACTATGAACATCAGTGTGCAAGTCTCTGTTCATGTAACTGCTGTCAGATCTTCTGGGTATATACCAAGAAGTGAAATCCAGCAGACAGAATTTAAACCACTATTCAAAGATAGACTAATGAAATTACTGAAATAGAGTAATCACATTAGATTGGAAATTTCTACTTGCTCATTTGTATTAATGCATTCACTGTTCCTCTATTAACCATATTCATGCAGTGTTTTCTATGTGATTGATGTACCACATCCTGAATGTGCAACACAGATGCCAAATTAGTACTCTATTACAGCCAATACCCTGGGTCCTTTTTTATTTACTGGAATACTTCTCTATCAAGAATTGAGTAATTACTATTCTAAACAGCTCAATCCTAAACACTGTTAGATGTTAGCATTTTAAGGTTAAAAGAAAAGGTGAATTTGATTGTGTTTCTTAGAATAAGAGAATATAAATAATTTAAGATATATCACTTGTTCTAGCAAATGGCTTGTTGATTAGTCCACAGTTTTTCCCAATCTGTGTATCATTTTTTAAAGACATCTGGGTAACCATCTGGGTAACAATATTTTGTCATACACAGCATAAACTAAGAAGCTTATTAAGAATTCAGTTTTTAAGTGTAGCAATAGTACAACCATACCTTATCCATGTGATTTGAGACTATAATTGTTTGCATAATTACAGTGTTAAAGAGAACGTTCAAGGACTAGGAAACCTTAAACCTTTGCTTTTTTTTTTTTTTTTTCTGTTGTCTGTCATTTCTAGTTTGCTTTGATTGTATGTTTTCCCCAATATCACCCTGTATTTAATACCTTACAAGGTTGACCTTCATTTGTTCTCCCTCATGTAAAAACATTTTTGTACATTTTATCAAAATTGTTGCACACTCTAGGTTTCACTGATTTATACAGTCCAAGCCTTTATCTTTCCTCTTTCCTTCTGGTATCCCACATGCTCCTAACCTTCCTCTTTCAACCATACTCACAGTCATCTTTGTTCAGTGTACTTACACTGTTGTTCTACCATCACCCAAAACTGTGTTCCAAACCTCCCACTCCTGTCTTTCCTTTCTGTCTGTAGTGCTCCCTTTAGTATTTCCTATAGAGCAGGTATCTTGTTCACAAACTCTCTCATTCTCTGTTTGTCAGAGAATATTTTAAACTCTCCCTCATATTTGAAGGACAGTTTTTGCTGGATATAGGATTCTTGGATGGTGGTATTGCTCATCAGTATCTTAAATATATCACACCACTTTCTTCTTGCCTCCATGGTTTCTGCTGAGAAACCTGTACATAGTCTTATTAAGCTTCCTTTGTATGTGATGGATCACTTTTCTCTTGCTGCTTTCAGGATTCTCTTTGCCTTTGATGTTTGATATTCTGAATATTAAGTGTCTTGGCATAGGCCTATTCAGATCTATTCTGTTTGGGGTATGCTGTGTTTCTTGGATCTGTAATTTTATGTCTTTCATAAGAGATGGGAAATTTTCATTGATTATTTCCTCTATTATTACTTCCACCCTTTTCCCTTCTCTCCTCCTTCTGGGACACCCATGACATGTACATTCATATGCTTCATATTGTCATTCAATTCCCTGAGATGCTACTCATATTTTTCCATTCTTTTCCCTATCTGTTCTTTTGTGTGTAGGATTTCAGGTGTCATGTTCTCCAGCTCCTGAGTGCTATCTTCTGCCTCTTGAGATCTGCTGTTACATGTGTCTATTGTGTTTTTCATCTCTTGTGCTGGGCCTTTCATTTCCATAGATTCTGCCAGTAGTTTTTTCAAGCTTTCAATTTCTACCTTATGTTCATCCAGTGTTTTCTTCATATCCTTCATCTCTTTTGCCATATCTTCCCTGAACTCATTGAGTTGGTTTTTTATTTGATTTAGCATATTTCTTTGAAAATCTTTAATTGATTGTTCCATTAAAGTGAAAAAATATCTCAACTGTATCTTAATTGAGTTATAAGTTCGTACCTTTGACTGGGCCATATCTTTGTTTTCCCTATTGTAATTTGTAGTTTTCTGTTGTCTAGGCATCTGGTTTCCTTGATTACCCCAATCAGATTTTCCCACACCAGAATGGTTTCAGGTCACAGAATGAGGTTTTATTCAGGATGTATCTTAGAAGAATGGTAATCTTTCCTGTGAGGCCTCTAGCTGCTGTGCTTTTCCTAACCTGCCCAGAAGGTGGCACCTGCCAGCCTATCACCTCTGACTGGAGTAAGGAGGTGTGGCCCCTTTAGTTTCTGTTTTGGCTACTTTCCCCCAGGGTCTGGCGTCTGAGCTCTGAAAGGAAGGGCAGCCCTAGAGCTGGGCCCCACCTGCTTCCTCTTAGGGAAGATACACTCCCAAGGGAGTTATCTTCTGCATTTCAATTAGTGCTTCTGTTATCTCCACCCCTGTCTGGTCAGAGTGCTGTGAACTGAAAATGGCAGAGGCTCTCTCCACTGAACCACTCAGGTTGAGAAAGAGAGAAAGGAAAAGAAAGCCCCTTTTCAGAGCCAGTTCATGGCCCCTCAGTTTCTCCCATTTGCCAAAGAGAGCCCCTAGTCTTTCTGGCTCTTTAAGGTCAGTCATCTCTGAAAGCCTCTGTCTGCTTCTTGGGTGTTTGTAGCTTGTATTCAGCAGTCCACATTTGTTAATTAAAACCCCAGTTAAAGCTGAGCTGAGCTAAATTTTCTGGCTCTGGGAATGCTGGTTTCTCCTACAGTGAGGGCTTGCAGCTCAGCCTGCTGTGGGGGGAGGGGACTCCCAGTGTGATTCTGCCATTTTTACTTACATATTTTTTGCTGTGATCTTAGCCATACCCCCTAACCAGGTTGGTGTATGATGTGTGGAGAGTCACAATTGTCCCCCAGCAGTTGTTCCAGATTATTTACTAGTTGAACCTGGTTGTTTATTAGTTGTTCCAAGGGACTAACTAAATTTCACTCCTCTCTATGCTGCCATCTTGCACCTCCCCTGCTGTTGTTTTAAACCAAGGCTATATTTGAGAATTACCAAGACAGTAATGAGAGTGTTATGAATCCATTCCCCATAAGTATTTATTGAAATAAATAAGTTTAAGCACCAGAAAATTATACCCTATGTGTGTCTAATTTCTGAGTCCTTTTCTTATCACATTAATTTGATCTCCATATGCCCTTTGCTGCCTCCCCAAGGGAAAAGTATTCTTTTCACTCACACATTGATGTATAAAACAGGGTGACCATGAGCCTGGTTTTCTTTTATAGTTTGGATTTACACCTTTTGTCCTAGCAACCCTTAATGTTTCAAATTTCCTGGATTTTTCACTTAAAATTTTATTGTTTTAAAATGACTAGGCTTGGTTTTGTAGTCCTACACTTTTAATTTCCAGATTCTGCATTGATATTTTCCAGAAGTATGTGTGATGCATGTAATGCCTATCATTGTCAATTAAAAACCTGGTTAAATCTGAAAGACAATAAACAACAGCCTTACACTATTCTCCTGATTCTTTTCATATGCAATTGGACCAGAAGTGGCTAGGTAGAGCTAATTTCTATCAGCCTTGGAAGTTTGGGGTGGCAGTAGTGGGAGAAGAATCAAATAATGTGGCACCCACTGGTAACATGATGTTGTTGATACATATTTTTACTCATTTTGCCATTTATAGTATAAATGTATGTGACCATCTGTTTTTGGATTCTCAGCTAAAGAAATACCATACAATGGATTGGTTTAACACAAGAATATACAGCTCACAGTTTCAGAGGTTAAAATGTTCCTTTTTCCCAGAGTCAATATATTCCTGCTGGCCAGCAATCACTGGGGTTCATTGTTTTTTTCTGTCATGTGGCAATGCACATGGTGGCATCTTTTTTTCTCTCCAGGGTTCTATTGTTTGTCATCTTTTGGCTGCTCTTCATGGCCTCCTCTTTCAGTGTTCAATTTGCTTTGCCTATAGGGACTTCAGCCATATTAGATAAAGGCCCATCCTCATTCAGTTTGGTCACACCTTAACTAATAACATGTTCATAGGTCCTATTACAGATGGGTTCATACCCACAGGACAGGGGTTGTGACCTGAAAGATACATTTGTGGGGGACATGATTTAATTCCCAACACCATTGGCAGTTTTACCTATTTTATTAGCTTTTATTTTCAAGTAAGCTTAAACGCAGTACTGAATTTAAGAAACTTCATGCTAAATGAATACTCAGCCATGAATCTGCATTTTGCACAAAAATTTATGGCAATGTGTAACTTGCCCAAGTTTTTTTGACATTATAGTAAAACATGATAACTTGAAGATGCAAAGATGCTGAGTAATCAATAGTAGCTTCTCCAAAATAACTGGTCATTTTCAAAAGAATCTCCCTAAAGATTAAGATTAAATCATGAAAACTTGCTGAGGATGAATTCACATATCACTCTGTAAAGCAGGAGTTTTCTTTTAGGCAAATACTTATATGTCTAAATAAGTTTTCCTTGCTTTCAATTTCAAGTTTCTCTGTATATACAAGAAAGAATTTGTGAAGTAATAATTGTTAAAGTTTTGTCTCCATTAGCAGCAGTTCTTTCCAAATGTGTAAGTGACGTCAGCTCAACATTAGTCACTGGATGCATCAAAAGAAAATCTGTTAAGAAGACACATTTTATGAGCAAATTGACTTAATTATATAAATTGATATTATGTATGATAATGGAATAAATTTAAAACCCTTGACATTTAGCTGTATCTAAATTTAGAAAAATAATAAAACTAAACTAGGGAATAACTATTTGATGTAAAATTTTAATATAAAGTATTTGTTGAAGGATATGAAATTTTGCAATGAGTAAAAATAAACTGCATATTTAATTAAATCCAAGACAAATGGATTCCATTTCTAATAAAAGATTGTGGGCAATACATATTTGTTTACACTTACCATTTGCCATGTAGTATAGTAATATCACTGATAAAAGCTCATCAGTAATCATCAAAAGGTAATATTTATTGTACTAAAATATATACACATTCCAATTGAAAATAATTAGTATTGAAATATCTTCCAATTTCCCCTAAACTTACTAGGTCCCTCAGCAACTATCGAGAGAGTATATTTTCAATAAAAATACTATGTTCTGCAGAGAATAGTGAATACTAGGTATCAGCAATATCAAATTTATACTTATAAAATGATTCTGTATAGGCATTATGTATAATATTATGAAAAATTCAAATTATAAGATCATTTTTTTCTGTCCACAATGAAAACTGCATGTATTTTTTGATAGCAGCTTTATTTACAACCACCCAAAACTGAAAGCAGCCCATATGTCCTCCAGTAGATTCATGGATTACAAACACACAAAAAAACCTATGGAGCAACAATGGAATACTATACAGTGATTAAAAATGGAAGCTCTCAATCTACCCAAAATGTGGAGGAATCTTGCATGCATGTATCTAAGAAAAAGAAGACAGACTGAAAGCCTACATTCATTGTCATTCTGGAAATGCAAAATTACAAAGAAATTAAACAGATTAGTGGTTGTCAGTAATTTGGGAAGGAGGACCAATTGAATAGATGGGCTCCAGAGTGGTGAAACTATTCTATATGATGCTGTAGTGGTGGATACATGATGTTCTGCATTGGTCAAAATTCATACTATGTTGCAATACAATGAGTGAACTTTAATATCTGCAAATTTTAAAAATTATTTATAAGATAGAAGGACATCAGAATGGAATTCACATTGTTACAAAATAATCTAAATGTCTTGCTATACTATGGTAAAACCTAACTGAAAAGGGTGGGATAAAACATTAACTCAAGTAATTGGGAGATTAGTATAGATTCTAAAAATAAGGATAAAAAGAATGTTACCTAAGTACTGTGCTCTAGGTAGTAAAGTCAATTGAAACAGGATTATAGTTTAGAAATTCTGAAACTATTCTACATGCACACAGGAATTAAAAAAATAAGAATAAAAGGGTATTGATATTGGGAGCCAGTCTTCTCACTGTCTAAATTCAACATTAGAGATTAAAACATGGAGAAACTTAGAATGAACTAGGTGGTATTGGATTACAGCTGAAGACATCTATTGACCTAGCTTCAAGCTCACTGGTTCTTCCTTGGCTGTGCTTAGTCTACTAATGCACCCCATGGATATCATCTCCATCACTGTTTCAGGAAGTTTTTTTTTCCTTTATTTCTAGCATTTCCATTTTATTCTTTCTTATAGTTTCCATCTCTTTTCTGAAATTATGATCATAAAACTGTGTATGCTATCTATCTCTTCAACTATTCTTTTACACATTTATCATGGTTATTTTAATTTTAATTTCATTGCCTGTTACTTTCAGTATTTCTGACATATCAGATCCCAGTTCTGATGATTACTTGCTTTATGTGGCATGGCATATCTCCACTCTTAGTATGTCTCATTGCTTGCTATTGAAAGAATTTAAAACTGTTTAAGAGAATTGACACTGAGGGATATTTTATTGAATTATTCTTAAGGTTGAGCTTGTCATTCTTTCTGGTAGACCTTTAGTTTGGACTTTGAATTAATCTAATCAAGTTTGGACTATGAAGTTCATTGTCTCTATGGTTACCATCAGCCATCAAGAATTTCAGATTTCTTTAGTGTTCCTTGGTTTCATTTCGTGGGTAATTAGGCAGAGGGTTTCTCTGAGCATCTAAGCCCTCTTGGCTTGGTTCTTCCTGCTTATCTTTTCCCCTTGTCTTTGCACTGGTCCCAGAGAGAATCTATCTTTTGGAGCTCTGACAACTGTATTCCACTGCTACGTATACTCCACACTTGTTAGCATAGTGTTAGAGGGAGTGGGGAAGAGACAGGAGAAGGAGATGTTTCCTTATCTTCTAATGAAGTTGGTCTTAGGCAGGTAATATGAACTTGGGTCTCTGCTTTGTGGCCTTCACAAGTGTTCCCACCCCTATGCAGAGGTAAGTTTCTCCCCCCATTCCTCTCCTACAACTGTATGGATTTCCACCAGGAATGTTAGAATAAAATTTTGTGGTTCTTCTCCCTTAAACCTGAGGTTTTATTGCATAATAGAGATACAGGAGATGGGTCTGGGCATAGTTTCATAGGTACTTGCCATTCATTTCCTACAGCAGCTGCCTTCTACTGCATTTTTACGGTCCTGCCTTGAAAATTTAGTTTTGTTCCATAGATGCTATTAGGGGAAGGGTCTGAAAGAGTGTCACAGCAGCTTTTTTTTTCACCCCTCCCCTCCAACATCATTAGGGATGCTTGTTCAGGATTCTTGGTCATTGTATCTGTGAGAACCTGATGGGCTTTCTGGAGGACATATGTGGAAAAGAGCCCATTTCCCCCCTCTCTGTACTCCAGGTGCTTCACAGTCTCCTGCTGGCCCACATTCAGCATTTAGCAATTCATTAAACTCTCTGTCTGAATATGAATCTTTTTACAGGTTTATATAGTGTTAAGGATTGTATTCTGGTTTGAAACCGTTATGGACCCCAGAAGAGTCATGATCTTTTAATCCAATTTTGTTGGGTGGATGCTTTTGACTGAGTGTTTCCATGGAGATGTGACCCACGCAACTGTGGGTGAGACCCTTGATCAAATCATTTCCATGGAGGGGTGATGCTGCCTATTCCAGGAGGTTCTTAATTAGATCACTGCAGTCCTTAAGAGAGTCAAGAGCCCACAGAAACCCAGATATTGGAGATGCTGGGAGATGCAGACAGAAGAACATTTGGAGATGCTAAGCTAAGAGATGAAGCCCCAGAGAAGCTAAGTGAGGACCCCTAGATGAAATGCCCTGGGAGAATGAAGCAGAGAACTGCAAGAAGTTGAGACAGATAAGCCCAGAGATGTTTTGGAGAAAGCCATTTTGAAACACAACCCAAGAGCAAAGGACCAGCAGATGCCAGCCATGTGCCTTCCCACCTGACAGAGGTGTTCTGGATGCCATTGGCCTTCCTTCCATGAAGGTATCCTCTTACTGATGCCTTAGTTTGGACACTTTTATGGACTTAGAACTGTAGATTTGTAACCTATTATATCCCCTTTATAAAAATCACTCCATTCCTGGTATTTTGAATAACAGCAGTTTAGTAAACTGAAACAGGTGGCTTCTGCCATAAGCAACAATTTAGTTTCTGTTTCTTCCCAATTGCACCTGCCTCCCTCTCAATTTAGAAGTTAGTTGTTTGCAATTCAACCTTAGTTCTGGAAGACTTTAAGAAAATTCAGTAATTTGCAGTCTGTTCAGCTTTTGATCATGTTATAAGAATGGGAATGATATACCTCCCAGGACTCTGCTACACAAGCTCAAATAGGGTCCCTTTATTTTTGGTTTCTTTTCTTAGCCATCTCATAAATATCCCAATACCACCTAATTAAAAGTGTTTCAGTTTAAATATGGTATATATTTCTTTGGGCTTTCCATTCTGGGGAATTTTTCCTTTTTTTTTTACCCCAGGGGAAAATCCCCATATATGTGTATGAACAGTTCAATGAATCCTGAATAAAAAAAAATATTTTCAAAGCCCCCTGATGGACTGGGGAAAATGTGGAAATATTAAATTTACCCACCTGGGAAAATTCCTTATATTCTTGCCAACTTGGGGACTAACCAATTTAGTAGGCTGAGGTCTCAATCTTGGGGCTTGCCCTTATGAAGCCTGTTACTGAAAAGGAGAGGCTAAGCCTACTTATTATTGTTCCTAAGAGTCACCCCTAGAGAACCTCTTTTGTTGCTCAGATATGACCTCACCCTCTAAACCATCTTGGTAGATGGACTTGCAGCCCCCTCCCCTCCATGGGACATGAATCTCAGGGTTGTAAATCTCCCTGGTAATGTGGGACATGACTTCCAGGGATGAGCCTGGATCTGGCATCATGGGATTAAGAAAGCCTTCATATTCTATCCAAAGTGATTTAAAGATTCAATGCAGTCTTATTGAAAACTCCAGCAGCCTTATTTGCAGAAATGGAAAATCTAATCAAATTTATATAAAAGGGTAAGGAGCCATGTTCTTTTAATCCAATATTATGGGTGCAGACCTGTTGTTGATGGGAACATTGGGTTAGGTTATTTTAATTGAGATGTGACCCAGCCCATTCAAAGTGGGTCTTAATACTTTTAATGGAGTCCTTTATGAGAGGATAAAGTTCAATGAAACCGAGAGAGCTCAGAGAGAAAAAGCCCCCAGAGGAGCTGAGAGAGGAAGTCACTGAAGCCAGAAGCTGAAAGCAACAAAACCTGGGAAAGAATGACCAGCAGACACCAGCCATGTGGCTTTCCATATTACAGAGGAGTCCCAGATGCCAGCAACCTTTTTCAGAGGTGGTATCATCCTGTTGATGCCTTAATTTGGACATTTTCTTGGCCTTAGAATTATAAATTTGTAAGCTAATAAATTCCCATTGTAAAAGCCAACCCATTTCTGGTTTATTGCATTTTGGCAGCTTTAGCAAACTGAAACAGGTCTTGAATAGCCAAAACCATATTTAAGAAGATGGAAGATTCACACTTACTGATTTAAACCTTATTATAAATCTATGGTGGTCAAAGTAGTGTAGTACTGGAAAAAGGACAAATTTATAAGGAAATGGAAACAAAATGAGAGTTCAGAAATGTATCCTCATGTCTGCAAGCAACTGAATTTTGACAAGGTTGCCAAATCCTCTCAATTGGGAAAGCATGGTCTCTTTAACAAATGGTCCTGGGAAAACTGGATATCCATATGAACAGAATGAAGAGGGACTCCTACCTCATACCATGTATAAAAATTGAGTCAAAATGTATCATAAAACTAAATATAAGAACAAGGGCTATAAAACTATTAGGCAATGATTTCTTACATTTTACATCAAAGAATGAGCAGAAAAAAAAGAAAAAATAGATAAATGGGACATCATCAAAATTAAAAACTTTTGTGCAGCAAAGGACTTCATTGTGAAAGTGAAAAGAAAACCTACAGAATGGAAGAAAATATTTGGAAATTACTTATCTGATATGGGTTTAATATCCAAAATTTTAAAAGAATTCTACAACTCAGGCACAAAAAAGAAACAACCAATTAAAAAATGATAAATATACTCGAACTGAATTTTCTCCAAAAAAGATAAATGAATGGTCAAAAAAGCACATGAACAGGTGCTTGCCATCATTTGCTATTGGAGAAATGCAAATCAAAACCACAATATGATAGAATTTCACACCCAATGGAATGGCTAATATCAACACAATGAAAAACCACACATACTAGAGATGGAGAATTAGGAAAACATATTCATTTTTTTGGGGGAATGTAAAATGTTGCAGCTACTGTGGAAAACAGTATGGCAGTTCCTCAGACAGTTAAGTATAGAATTATTATATGAATTATAATATGATCTACCAATTCCACTTCTAGGTGTGAACCTGAAAGTATTGAAAACAGGGACTTAAACAGTAATTTGCATATTGATATTCATAGCAACATTGTTCACAAATGCCAAAATATGGAAGCAACCCAAGTGTCCATCCCAGTTGCATGGATTAACAAAATTTGGTGTGTATATTTGTAAAATGGAATATTATTCAGCTCTTAAAATAACAACATGGATGAACCTTGAAATCATCAGTTTGAGTGAATAAGCTAGACAAAAAAGGACAAAAGTTGTATGACCTCACTAATATGAAATAACTAGAATAAGAAAATTCATAGAGTCAGAAACTATATTACTGGTTAACAGGGTCCCAGGTGGAAGTAGTAAATGGGGAGTTAATATTTAATTGGAATTTGGATTTTGTTTTTCAGAAAAGAAAAAAAAAATAGACCCTTGTATTTTACGGAAAAAAAAAATGCAAATCTGTGATCAGGGTAAGAGGTTTAGAATCAGGTAATGTGAATAGGGATTTGCTTCCTGTAGTTATAGGAGACTATTGCTGCACTTCAGCTTTTGGATTCTGACTGAGAATTGCTTCTTCTATTTAACCTCTAGGATTCTTGGTGACAGTCCTGTTGAACCTCGGTCTTATGGGAAACCTGTCTTATTGAACAGGGAATTTTCAGGCAATGCTTTGTGATTCTAAACTAACAAAATTCATCTTCTGTTTTACTTGGATGTAATACTGGTTTGGAATGTGCAATGTCTGCAATGTTAAATCTCTCCTTTCCTCAATATTGCAATGCAGCATGAGCCACACTGGTGCTGGAGCCTGGTTGGCATCCGCAGTGAGCTCTGGTGGAGGCTTGTTTTCTTGTCTCAAGAAAGAATTCAGGGACAAGAGGAAGAGTAGCAAGCAGTAAAGTTTATTTGAAAAGCTGGCACACACGGGGACATAGTAAAGGTTGGCAAAAAGGAATACATACTTGAGAGGTCAGCTCAGGCATGCCCCAAGAGAGGGGCCACACCAGGTTGAGCTATGTCCAGGTTTTGTTTGTTAGCCTGTTGCTGTGCTTTAGGCCAGGGTTGGGGATGGAAATTCCCATTCTGACCACCCCCCCCCCCCCCAGCCCTGACTTAACCTTTTCTATTCCCTCCATCTGGCTATCTCAGCTGATTCTGGGAATTAGGATCTGGTTCTCCTTCTACCAAGCCCCTCCTTTCTCCCTCTGCCTGTCTATCTCAGCTGGTTCTAAGAATTAGGGTTTCGTTTTACTTTTGCTTGGCGCCCTCCTTCCTGCTCTCCATCTGGCTATCTCGACTATGACTTGATGCTGAACCTCCATTTGAACAGACTGACACCCCTGGCCTGCCCAGAGTGCCCTATTCTAGCCTGCCTGAAAATCATGTCAATAGAATAACCTGATACTGCACTCGGGCATCAAAGGCCGGCCAAGTAAAGATCCCTAAATACCTGACAGGGATTTTTTTTCATTTTTGTTTTTGTTTTTCTTTCTTATAACATTTTTTATTGTAAAATATAACATGTACAAAAAAATGATAACTTTCAAAGTATGATTTGGTAAGTATTTAGGAAATTTGAAAGAAAGTTATGGGTTATAATTCCACAATTTCAGTTATTTCCTTATTGTGAAATATAAGATAAACAGAAAAGTGATAATTTCAAAAATATAATTAAACAAGTAGTTATGGAGCAAATTTCAAAGAATGTTATGGGTTACAGTTCCACAATTTCAGTTATTTCCTTATTGTGAAATATAACATACATAGAGAAAGGGACAGAGAGGGATAGAGAAAAAACCCAAAAAGAGTTTATAAACATTAATCCCATAAACATGGTAAAAGATGGGGAAATCTAACATTAGCAGAAGCAGGCAACAACTAAAATTGTATACATTCAAAAACATTCTAATTGAACTAAAACAATGTAAAAATAGAGTTTAACTAAATATTTTAATTTCTCAAAGGGTAAATTAATAAATATCCAAAAAATAATCAATACTAAATAAGGGAGATAAATCAGGTGCTTTCTTAAAAAACAAATTAAAAATTTTGTTAATGGGTGGTGGTGATGGTGGCGATGGCACAACATTGTGCATGTATTTAGCAACACTAATATATATATCTGAGTGTGGTTAAAAGGGGAATTTTAGGTGGTATATATCTTATTAAAATAAAAATTTTTAAAAACTGCAACTATAGAACTATACAACACAGTGAACCCTAATGTAAACTATGGACTATAGTTATTAGTACACTTATAATAATAGTGTCTTAATTGTAAAAAAGGTATCACACTAATGCAAAATTTTAATAATGGTGGCAGGAATTCTGTATTTTGTATTTTCTGCATGAATTTTCTATAAACCTTCTCTGATAAAAAAACAATTAGTTCATTTATTCATCTTGGAAAGAATGTTAAAAAGCCTCTTGAAATTAAAAAGTTAATAAATGAGATTACCTTTAGTATATTATTTATTTAATTATGTAATTAATTACAGAATTAGTGATTTGGAATGAACAATATTGAAAAGATTATGAAAAGACCAACAGAGATATTTGGAAAGATAAAAAGAAGGTAAAAGAGCAAATAAATAATCATGAAAAGCCAAAGAGAAATCCCAAGCCTGCTTTTATCCTGAGGTCATCTGGTTAATCTTATTGAAATTAATTTTCCACATGGACTCATGCAGTACTGGAAACAGGATAAAAAGATTAGTAGCTATGGAATTTAGTGAGTTTATTAAGAAGAGTTTATATATAAATGTAGGACCTCAGAGGAAACTAAAAGACAATTTTTCTATTTTGAATTTGCCACTACATTTTGAGCAATGTGCAGATGGGAGGTGTCCTGATAATTGGCCACAGGTTCACAGGCTTGCCATTTCAAATCCACATCATATGGGGGAAAGAAAACTAAAGACAATCAATAATTATTTTAAAATTGACTTTTAATGTACATGGCAGAAAAAAATTTCCTAAGGAAGAACTTACATTAAACCCAGATCTCAAATCCCAAAGATAAAATTACAAAGAAACACAAGCTCACAGGAAAATCAAAATAATCATAGAATAAACTAGAAAATAAAGCACCACAAAGCAAAGCTGTAGGAACAAAAGAGAGCACAATCAGATTGATAAAGAGCCGGTATGCTGACATAACCTGCATTGAATCTATTTGACACCTGTCAAGTTTTAATTTTTAATTCCAGTGATTATAGTTAAATTTCTGGTGTTCATATTTGGCTCTTGTGCTTTAAATGTTACAGGTCTTTTCATTTTATACAATGATAAACTTCCTTTTTTTTCATAGATTACTTTGCCTCTTATTTCCTTATGTATATTATTTGGTATGTTTTATTCAAGGAAAGGTTAAACAGAAGAGAACAGATAATTTAACAAGTATCAGAGAAGAGGATTCATTAGCAGGGATGAAAACATATGCCCCACGATGAACTTCCAGGAAAGCTTTACAAAGCCACAATGCAGAACAAGACTACCAAGACTGCAGCTGTTCCCGCCACAATCAGGAATTCATTATTTCTAAAACTCCAACCTAACTACAATTAGAAAGTTTCCCTATCGTTGCTATTTTCAAGTTCATCAGTGAAGGAGATACCTCGATTTCTGCTTCCCTTTATACTTATGCCAATAAAATCTTCATTTCTTGTGTAAGTGAATCTAAGGTGGACATTATAATCATGTTCTAAACTCTTATTGCAAGGTCATCTGGGAAATACAGGTTGTTTAATTTTATTTTTCATCTTCTGTAGTATAGGACAATAAAGCAGAAGACTGTAATATAAGGTGACTGTGCCAATCTACAATATTTACTCCATATATTAATTTACACACATTAATTAACATTTTAAAACTTTCAAAAAATAACAGTTGTGGTAAACATGCTTCCACAAAGATGCAACTATCACCGTTGTGAACAAAATACATTTACTTTCTCCACAGAAGGGGAGAGCTAATGTCCCATAAATTTCTGACTTCAACTTTGAGTGACCCTCAACTCTTCTCTGCTTTTAAAATAAAGTAAAATAACAAATTACAATTAATATAATATATTATGTTATAATATATAATGTTTCTGGTATCTTTCAAACTATGGCATAAAGCAATGAAATTCTCTACTATAAGTATCTTCCCTTTAAATATTGATAAAATGGGAGGAGGGGGCACAAGTGGAAAATTATGTATATATACACACACGCACAGAAAGAGACACACTCAGATACATATATACACACATATACATGTATATATACAGATATACATATAGTCACTTATTTACACTTATTCATTTTATTAAAACTGCATGTAATCTGAACAAAGTATACATAATCTTAATTCAAATCTCAATATGTATAAAAAGAACCTTGATATAATTTAATGGATTTGACTTAGAAACTTAAGACTTCATGTTACTTCCAGTTATTAATTCTGCTATTATTATAAGGTACTAGTTATATTTATAGATTCCTTTCTTTACTAACCATTACACACACACACACACACACACACACTCATATACACACATATGCACATCCATATACATGTATATGTTTTTTTCTAATCTAGTGCTGAACTTTGCTGGCAGTGTGGTGACCTTCAAACCATTCCAATGGTCTCAGATGTTCTTGCTTACATCTATACTTGTGGTACTTTCCATTATCATTTTCCCCTACTGTTGGAGGTATTAGAAGATCCTTATGTATCCCTGGCATCTAGACATTTCCTACTAGGCTCAGTTAACCATTATTCGTATTTCTCATGAAAAACTTGGAGTAATTTTCACAGCTCCTTTTAGGTCTGTTATTTTTGGATGATATAGTAAGACAAATGCATAAGGAAATAAGGCATTGCTTGACTTCTTTTAGTATCCTATCAAGTGGGTGTTCAAAGCATCTAGAATTTGAGAATTTTTTTTTTATTTTCAGGGAATTTTTGGGAAACAGATATTAAATACCTGGCCTAGAACTAACACTTTAACCAATAGCAGCAGAATACCTATTCTCTAGTGAAATGTTAGTTCTGGGTGGTTTATAGTTTTGTTCAAGTTTTCTTTATCCTTAATGATCTTGTCTAAATGCTGTATCCATTATTAAAATGGTGTACTTAAGTTTCTTGCTATTGATGTAGAATTATCTACTTCTCCCTACACATCTGTCAATAGGTGCTTCATATATTTTGTGGCTCTGTCATTAGTTGCATATATATGTGTATATAAGTAAGTCTTCTTGTTGAATTGACCCCCTTTTCAGTATATTCTCCTTTTTATTACCTTCTTTGTCCCTCAATACAGTTTTTGACATAAAGTCTATTATATCTGATATTAGTATAGCTACCCCAATTCACCTTTTGGTTACTATTCACATGGTATATATTTTTTCCATCCTTTCACTTTCAGCCTACTTGTGTCTTTGAATTAGGGGTGAGGTTTTTTTGTAAGAAACGTAAGGTTGGGTCATCCTTTTTTATCTATTCTGCCAATCTTTGTCCTTTGAAGAGTTTAACCTATTTATATTTAAAATAACTATTGAAAATGCAGTACCTCTTCCATTTTATTACATGTTCTTGTGAATCTTATATTTGTTTTGTCCCTCAATTCTTCCATTAATGCCTACTTTCATATTTATTTGATTTTTTTTTTGTATTGTATCAGTTTGTGTCCCTTCTCATTTCTTTCTGTGCATTTTTTTTTTTTTTTTTGGTATTTTCTTTGTGGTTACTATAGGGTTAAAATTTAATGTCCTAAACATATCACAATTACATTTGTTTTGATACCATCTTAACTTCAATAGTATACATTATTCCTATATCCCTTTGCCCCCCCCTACTTTTTGTTTACTTGTTACAAATTTTATCATTATATATTTTATTTCCAAAACCATGGATTTATTATAACTTTTTGCAGATTTGCATTTTTAAACTGAGCTTGTGCTTACTAGCTGCCTTAGGAATTCCCTATTATAGGAATTCAAATGTCACCTCTACTCACTATGAAATAGACTTTCTCCCTCTCCTGAGTGCTTTATTGTATCACTTAAAGCAGGTAATTCTTTATTCTGCTTTGACTTAGTTATTTCTTACACTGTTTAGCATCCCCTCCCTTGATAGAGGGCAAATTATGGGGGGTAAACCCAGGAGGGGTTTCCTAGATCAGACTTTCAGGCTGCCACCTGATTGATTGGCACCAACATGCAGGCATTCCAGGATTCCCATGGGGTTACTTTGCTCCTGCTAGAACAGTTCCATGGACCCACCACGGGAGTACAGTATTGTGGAGGGGTGGAGAAGGAGCCAGCAAGTGTGCCAGGAGATTCTTATGGCTTTTGAAGCTATGTTTTCTTGACTCAGCCCTTGTCCAGTTACTGCAGCTCTTTAACTGTTTTTTCATGGTTTTCAGAAAGCGTATTCTCTTTAAGACTGCTCTTCTTTCTGGGCTATTTGGAACAATGCTCCCCTTCAGGACTGGTCCCCATGATCTGAAGTAGCTGGTCAGTGATCAGCAATCAGACCACACACCTTTGAACTTTTTATGACTAGATATACATGTGACTTAATATTTCTATTTTCTTTAAAAATACTCTCCTTCTATATCCCTCATAGAGGTTTTGTTTCTTTTTTCAAATTTATCATCCTTATCCTTTGTTTTTAAAACCCATGCAAATAGGATATATTTATACCAAAAAAACATTTTTCTTATTAGTTTAATACTTACATTTCATATATTTTCTGAAATATGTGTAATTTCCCCAAAGAAGATTTCCCAAACTGCTTACTTACAGATATATCTTAATCACTTACAGGTATCCTGTATAACAAATCTCTTTAACATTTTTGTTACCAATTCAAGTTGGTTTTTCATCATCTTTTACACATTCCAGCTACAGTTTCTTCAATAAAGAGAAATATAAGAATACTTATTTTTCTTACATTTCCTCTAATTTTGCATTATGTTTATAAAAGAATAAATCATCTCCATGATTTAGAGGATGTGTGAATAGATATCAAATACTTTTTTCTGTGAATGACTTTTAGTTAATTACATTTCTTTATTTAGGTACTTTCTAAAAAGTCACATATGCCATTGTTTTCCTGGCTGGCCTTTTAGTATATAATAAATATTTCACCCTATGAGACTGTGTGATGAGGGTAAGATATAAGTATGTTTGAACACAAAGGATATATATTATGAGCCTCCTGGTGAATATCCAATGTGTCGAAGGTTATAAACAATGTTGTCATCAGAGATGAGCATTCTACCTTGATTTTCTTGTTGGAATAGAAAATGAGAACTCCAGTTTTCTTCTCGTTATAGAAAGAGATATTTGTCTAAGGTTAAAATACTTCAAAAAAACCAGGTTTGTTTATGTGAACTTTTAATCTTCACTTTAGGAATTAGACTACATTTTAACATCAACATGTCATGCTGTAGTGACTTTTTTTTGTAAGAGTTAATGATGACTATACCCAAATAGTATCTTCTCTGCAAGAATTCCCTAGGCCCTTCACCTGTTCTCAGTAAATATTCTCTTTGTGTTAAAAAGCAAAAATGGGTCTTTGATGACGTAGAGAATAAAAACACTTTTCATCATAAAGAGAATTAAATACTCAATTGAGGGACCAGAATTCTTAGAAGAACAAACTTCTTTTTTGCGTCTAGATCAATAAAATAAATTTAAGTATGGTGAGCTCAGATATTATTCAGTTTTATATGTAGGGAAATCATAAAAACATTTTTTAAAATGCCACTCTATTCTGATTGAGAGAGAAATTTGTTGTGTTTTGAATTTTTTATTAAACATTACTGGATTTTAATGTGAACAATGAGTTGAGTGTTAGGAAGCAAGGAATAATTGTAGATTAGGAAGAGATAAATATTTTATCAGGAAGATCATTCCTACTACATTTTTGTTTCATTATACATTTTTGTTTCATAATACAAAGGAAAAATCTTACAATGAGGAAATCATGGAAAGTAAGTATTTTCAGCTTTTGCTGTTTTTATACAAAGTACAATGCAATCCTTTTTATTCCTTACACATAATCACAAGATTAAGACAATTAAATTCAGAATTGGAAACAGCTGATGTATATGTGCACTTTGTGATTAACATGCAATATGCCTATTTAAAGGATTGATTTATGAATTTCTCTCTTAGAAAGCTCCATGAACAATTCTCAATAATATATGTTAAAAACAATGACTGGTGCATATTCTTGTATATTTAGGGAAGGCTTGGGTACTTAAATATTACTGGATATAAAATAGTATTTCTTACATTGATATAACAAAGTTGAAACTGATTGAACCTATGAGTAAAATCAATTCAAATTTCATGCAAAATTGCAACTCACATGTTAATTCTGATCCACCTTCTGCTAAAATTCATAAAAACTCTTCTGAAAAAATTCTAATTGATGATAACATGGAATACAAAGTACAACCAGAAATATTATTCTCAAAATGTGACAAAATTTTTGAAAATTAAATTAAAAAATTGAAAATTCAGGCCTCTTTAGCTTCTTGAAGTGTACAGGTATATAGGAATTGCATACCTCGCTAAAAGAGACTGAGCAGGAGATTATTTTAACAATAAAGGAATAAACCAAACCAACTAAAAATATGTTTACTTAAGGATTCACTAAGATTGCATGAATTACTTCTTAGTAATTTAAACAAAACAATATCAGAGAAACTTGCAGATACTTAAAAAAGGAAATATTAAAGCCATTCTATTGTAAAGTAAAGAAGATCTGAAAAGAGAAATGAAAAAATGAGTAGCTAGAAAAGGTGATGTAATTAACAAGATTAAGCCTGTGCTTCTGACTGCTATATGGAAAGGTTAAAAGCAGAGGAGGAAAAAGGTCTGAAATGGATGTTGAAATGAGTACAATTGATGACAGAAGGTAAACAGTTAATCCCCAAATATGTCTTGCATATTCACACTTCTTAGAGATGGAGAAACACCACTGATAACCAAATAATGTTATTTTAAAAAGATAAGCAATTTCATTGAGTTAATTGACTCTTTCACATCACTTTCAAATTTTTAGTCAGTGAAGCCTTCTAAAGTTAAAAATAATTATCTATTTTTTCCCAGATCTGATGTAGTTCAGAAGGTATTTAACCGTGAAGAACCATACAATGGTGACAGCATTCATTCTTCTAGGACTGACCAATGACCTCAGTTGGCAAATTGTAATTTTCCTTTTTCTATTTCTAACGTATTTATTGAATATTGTTGGAAATCTATCATCCTGCTCACATTGGTGGATTCACACCTCAAAACACCCATGTATTTCTTCCTTCAGAATTTCTCCTTCTTAGAAATCTCATTGACTTCTGTCTGCATCCCTAGATTCCTGGCCAGTATCGTGACTATGGATAAAACAATTTCCTATGGGGCTTGTGTAAGCCAATTATTTTTTATCATCTCCTTCGGTACATCGGAGTTTTTCCTGTTGGCTGCCACGTCCTCTGTCTGCTATGTGGCCATCTACAAACCCTTTCATTATGCAACCATTGTGAGCAGCAAGGCGTGCACCCAGCTGGTCCTTAGCTCTTGGTTGAATGGGCTGCTAACAGTCTCTCCTGGACTTACCGTTATCCTGGGGTTGGAACTCTGTGATGCCAGTATTATTGACCACTTCATCCGTGATTATTCTCCTATCCTGAAGCTCTCCTGCATAGATACATGGGTCATAGAATTGTTAAGTTTTGTTTTAGCCATTGTCACACTCCTGATTACATTGTCCCTGGTGATACTCTCCTATGCAAATATCATGAGATCAATTCTGAAGCCTTTTTCCTACCTGTTCCTCCCGCATGATTGTTGTTTCTATCTCTTATGGCAGCTGCATTTTTATGTATATTAAACCTTCTGCAGAGGAAAAGGTATCTTTAATCAAGGGGGTGGCAGTACTCTGCACTTCAGTTGCACCTGTCTTAAATCCTTTTATATATACTCTAAGAAATAAACAAGTGAAACAAGCCCTGAAGGATATAATAAAAAAATCAGATCTTTATAACCTTAAAATAATAGCTTTGGCTTTTATAAAAGCATCCCACTAAAGCTTGTTTAAAATTGCTTCATATATCAACTACCCTTTCAACATATTCCTTTAGTTTATTTTTATATGATGATAATGACAAGTCAATCAGAAGAAGCCTTTTAGTGCTCTTATCTGTATTCATGATATTCATTTATCCATTGCTGCAATCACTTAATTTTTTTAACTTAAGTCTCTGATTTTGTTCAACCTCAAGATATTCCACTAGGGATTTATTTTGGAGATCAAATATCTGCATGTTTTCCCAGCAGAGGTGTGCTCAGAATACAGAACACTTGTGCACTCCGTATGTATTTTTTTTTTTTAACTTCTAGGAATATTTTTCTTTCTTATACTACAGAGTGTATACATCTTAGCAAAATAGTTGATGTTTCAAAAAACATAATAATGAACTTCAATATAGGTATTTGTATTCAGGCTTAAAAATTCTCCAAATCTCTATTCATCTGTAAATCAATGGAGCCTTTTTCATTTAGGTAAGAATGCTTTATATCAGAAGCTAATTTAAAGAATCTAGGTAGATTATGCCAAGGTCACACATTAAGTAAATGCTGGATCTTAAATTTGTATATAGGTTTTAAAATTCAAACCATATGCAAGTAATAACTTTAATATTGTTTTTTATGTGAACGTAATGGGATTACGTTCTGGAAAATAAGTGGGATGAATGGCAACTACCCTAAAATATTTGAAAATCCATCTTAGGAGGCAGAAAAGATTGATTGTTTATCTCTATGGGACACAAATAAAATTTATGCTTGAGATGTTTGAGATACACATTTTAACTCAAGCAGAACTGTTATTCATCTTGCAATATTTTGCCATATTTTGTCTCACGACTGTGTCTTCACACATGTCCTTTCGTTCTCTGATATTCCTTTCTCTCTATTCCAAATACCATGCTCTGAATAATCATTAATGTTCTAGTCTCTTGAGAGACCACTCTCTCTGTTAGGTTACACTTTTTATTCAGCATGTATCTCAACCCTGTCATCAAAAAGACATATTTTAAAAATTAGAATATCTAAAGAGTAAACTACGGCATTTTATTGTTTCAACTTTAATTTCTTATATAGCAACTCCATCATTCTCTCTCTTTTCCTTGATTAATGTTTCTTTATAGCACATACCAATAACAATTATTCAAGAAATAGTTGTTGCAAACTTTGGAATGTCAGCTCAGTGAAAGTAGGGGCTTTTAATTTGTTCACCCCTCTGTTCACAAAGCCTAGCAGACTGACTGGTACATGGTACTGAACAATTATATTTAAACAATAAATGCCAACTCTAGAAATACAGTTTCTTTATAATTTGTTTTACTATTTGCTTGTTTTATCATCTCTTTTAAATATTCTTTGTCAGAAGTTGTCCTGCATACTCACATGTTTAAGCTAAACAAAAGGCATGTGTTCTATTTACAAGGCAGTGCTGTTTATGCTTCATATGAGGTTACAGATATTTCATTTTTCTTACTTTTTCAACTCAATCAGATATTTAACTTAATTGTTGTGTTTAATAATTTTACATATTGTTTTTCATTGTCTAATTGAGATATTTCTAGCAATACCTGTCTATGCATCTATGTATCTATCTGCCAACTTTCTGTATCTGCAATTATAGTTTACTTGAAAAAACTATTTCTTCCAGGTTCATATCTGTATTTTCTCTTCATTTCTACCATTAATTTTGCTCCTTGGATAATTCTAATCTTCCATATTTTGGACTCTCCATTGTTTCCATACTGATTAAATATTCCTTCAGCATTTTGCAAGCTGTTCTTCTGAATATAAAGAGGACTTTTTATATTAGTCCTCCTTATCACTGCTTTGATATGCTACAGCATCAAATTTATTAGACTTTTAAGGATCTCAGTTGTTAGTCTATTTTAGCTTGTCTCATTGCAAAGTTTTTTTATATTAAGAATCTTTCTTTTATTCAATTTCTTATAATCTTGCTTCCTATTCTTTCTCATTCTTGCTATAAACAGCATGTACTTTTGTCTGGCTTTATAATCAAATGTATCTTTTTTTTTTTTTTTACAGTATTGAACTTGCCAATCAAGATCTCAAACTTATTTCTGTATCTCACACTTTTCAGAAATAGAGTTTTCTTCTTTTCCTTTTCTCTTACTTATTTTCTTTTGCATTGTTTTATATTTTTCTATACTAAATTTTTTCTTTGTGTTTTTTTTTTCCTTTCCTCTTTCTGACAGCCAAATTTTCTTCAACATTATGTACTTGAAAGGCACACAGCATATACTGCTCCCATTATTACTTTTTCTCTGTTTGACATATTCAAATGTCACTTTGCCAGGTTGTCTCATTCTCTGAACTAAAGACAGCAATAAAAAATTTTAAATTATCAAGACTATGCCTAAGAGGCTTGTATATGTGTGTGTTATATCAAAATCCATGAAGGTACCATTTTGAGTGTGGCCCTATGAGTGTATTAAAGATACATGATCATGTATGATATCATCACACAGACTATTTCACAAATTAAAACTTATGAGGTTAGAGATACAACTCTCAATTCTCTTAAAAAAAACAAAGCAAAACAAAACAAAATCCTAGTCTCTGAATCTAGAGTCAAAGCCACTTTCTGCCATTTTCAGGTATATGCAATTTCTTGAGGTAATTCCTTCATTGACTTAGCGCTGATGATTATTTTCATTTTCTTCTTCTTAATATTTATTTTCTAAATACAAATCCACTTTTATGGATGGGGAAACTTAAGAAAACCTTGTGTTGAATTCTCTGCAATTTTCACGTTTTCATGATGGTGAGAGTTTCATCATATCCTGTCTATCCAGGAATATTTTATAATTATGAAGAAAGAGACTTCAGAGGACAATTTAGACAACTTCCTTTTTAAATCCAAAAGGCTCCATCTCCACCTATGTAGCTGTATCAATTTCCACTTCTCCATCTTTCAATTCTCCAAAAGTTACTGAAAAATTCTGCCCAGTGATGTCCAGATTCCTATTCTGTTCATCAGTTTGTATACATTTACAGCACCTTTATCATGGATTTTCAGAGGAAGGAAAATCTATGTATAATTTCTCATTTTTAACTAAAGTCTCCAAATTACTATTTCTACAGACAATTCCCCTCCTACTTAAAGTGGGAATCTAAAAGAAAGGTGTACAGTAAAGTTTTTTTTAATTAAATTCAGTTTTATTGAGATATATTCACATACCATACAATCATCCATGGTGTATAATCAACTGTTCATGGTACCATCATATAGTTATGCATTCATCACCCCAATCTATTTTTGATCATTTTCCTTGTACTAGAAAGAATCAGAATAAGAATAAAAAATAAAAGTAAAAAAGGACACCCAATTCATTCCCCCCACCCTATTTTTCATTTAGTTTTTGTCCCCATGGATAAAGGGAGTGTGATCCACAAGACTTTCACAATCACACTGTCACCCCTTGTAAGCTACAGTGTTGTACAATCATCTCCAAGAGTCAAGGCTATTGGGTTGGAGTTGGATAGTTTCAGGTATTTCCTTCTAGCTATTCCAGTACATTAAAATCTAAAAAGTGTTATCTATATAGTGAGTAACCATGTCCACCAGAGTGACCTCTTGACTCCATTTGAAATCTCTCAGCCACTGAAAGTTTATTTCATTTCTCATCCCCCTTTTGGTCAAGAAGATATTCTCAATCCCATGATGCCAGGTCCAGATTCAACACTGGGAGTCATATCCTCCATTGCCAGGGAGATTTACAAACCTGGGAGTCAGGTCCCATGAAGAGGGGAGGGCAATGGGTTCACCTGCCAAGTTGGCTTAGCTAGAGAGAGAGGACCACATCTGAGCAACAAAGAGGCACTCAGCGGGAGACTCTTAGGCACAATTATAAGCAGGTTTAGCCTCTCCTTTGCAGTAATAAACTTCATCAGGGCAGGCCCCAAGATAGAGGGCACGGCATACCAAACAGTCAGTCCTCAATGTTTGTGAGAATATCAGCAACAACCCAGATGAGGAAGTCCAACACTTCTGCATTTTCCCCCAGCTCCTCAGGGGGGTCCTGCATATATACTTTTATTGTCTGCCCAAATTACTTTAGGATGTGCCACTGCTTCACTCTAACCTGTACAAACCTGCCATATCTCACTTCCTATTCGAAGTTCCATGTAATTCTGGTGTTTGAACACACTGACTGTAGAAGTTATATTGTTTAGAAAATTTAGATCCTGCACCAAATAAACATCTCTTCCCTTGGTCTCACATGGAAGTTGAAGTTTTAACACACAGTCAGTTTCAACCTTCACCCTTTGGCCCGATTTGCCCTAGTCTTAACCAGATATGCTTCATTCTTATCTCTAATTGAAGTCTGGGCTTTTTTGCAGCTTTTTTTTTTTCCTTTTAACAGTTGCTGTATGTGCTAATACTGGCATTCATATCTGCCAAGCTCTAGCTCAGAGTTTCAGGTGTCACACAGGTACCCAATGTTTCATAGACCAATCAGGTTTCACAAAGGGATCAGCTTCTCAGAGTTTGGAGATAGCCATTACAATTCAGGAATAGATTTGACTGCTGTAAGAGCTTAAAATCTAGGGACCATTACAATAATCATTCCCCTGTTAGGCTGTGCTCTAAGACTCAATTCTCACTTAACACATTGTAGTTAGTCCATATTGGCGAGGCATTATAGTGTTTGCCTTGGTTTCTGGTGTACTCCACTCAAAATGCTGTCTACGGGATCCATTCACCTCCTTGTGTGACTCACAACTTCACTCCTTCTCATAGTTGCTCAATATTCAATTTTACGCATACACCACAGTTCACCATTCTGCTCCTCAGTCCATTTACCCTTAGGCCACTTTCACCCATTGCAAATCATGAATACTGACTCCATGAACACCGATGTGCAAATGTCCATTCAGGTCTCTGCTCTCAGATCTTCCAATTACATAACCCATAATGAGGTTGCAGGACCTTATGGCCCCCACATACTTAGCTTCTTGTGGAACCACCACACTGAACTCCAGAAAGGCTACACCATTCCACCTCCTCATCAACAGTAAATAGGTACATCCCTCTCTCCATGTTTTCTCCAGCATTTTTACCTCTATATTTTTTCCTACAATTTTATATAGACATATTCACATACCATACAATTATCCACAGTGTATAGTCAGTTGTTCACAGTATCATCATATACTTGTACATTTATCACCACAGTCAGCACTTGAACATATTGATTACTATGAAAAAAAAGTTCTTTTTTTTAGCAAATAATAAAAAAGGTAATGAAAAGAAAAATAAAATATCATACAGTACAATATAATAGTAAGGACAAAAAACACCACCAGTACCACGAATCCCATATCCCTACTTTGTATGCCTTCTCATACACATTTAACTTTGGTATATTGCCTTTGTTACATTTAATGGAAACATTTTACAATGTTACTGTTTACCATAGACTGCAGTTTGCTTTGATTATGTTTTTTCTGAGATACCAACCCTTTTTCAACACTCTGCATGGTTGACATTCATTTGTTCTCCCATATGTAAAAAACATTTTCATATTTGTAAATTTAGTAACTGTCATTGGCCACTCCAGCTTTTGCCAAGTATACAGTCCCAGTCTTTATCATCTATCTTTAGCTCTGGTGTCATACAATCCCCTATCCCACCTCTTTCAGCTGTACTTATAGACATCTTAGTTCAGTGTAGTTACATTATTGTGCTACCATCACACAGAATTATGCTATCTATTTCTGAATCTATACAATCAATCCTGCTAAACATTCTGTAGTCCTTCAGCATCAAATGCCCGATCTCTATCCTCTTTCTATTCCCTGAAAGCCTGTGTTCTCAGCTTTTAACTCTCAAAATTTGTTCATTAATGTTTGTTCATATTAGTGAGACCATACAGTATCTGCCCTTTTGTTTCTGGCTGACGTCACTCAACATACTGTCCTCGAGGTTCATCCACCTTATTATATGTTCCATGACTTTGCTCTGTCATAATATTCCATCATGTGATATACCACAGTTCTCTTATCCACTCATCCATTGATGGACATTTTGGTTGTTTCCATCTCTTGGCAATCATGAATAATTCTGCAATAAACATTGGTTTATAAATGTCCATTCGTGTCTTAGCTTTTAGTTCCTCGGAGTATAAACCTAACAATGGAATAGCTGGGTCATATGGCAAGTCTGTACTTAGCTTCCTGAGGAATCTCCACACTGTCTTCCAGAGTGGTTTCACCATCCTACATTCCCACCAATAATGAATAAGTGTGTCTTTTTCTCCACATTCTCTGCAACACTTGTAATTTTCTGGTTTTTGAATAATGACCATTCTGTTAGGTGTGAGATGATATCTCATTGAAGTTTTGATTTGCATTTCCTTAATAGCCAGTGAAGTTGAGCATTTTTTCATTTGTGTTTGAGCCATTTGCATTTCCTCTTCCGAAGTGTCTGCCCATATCTTTTACCTATTTTTAAATTGGATTGTTTGTCTTTCTGTTGTTGAGTTGTAGGATCTGTTTATATGTTCAGGTTATTAAATCCTTATCTGATATATGGTTTCCAAATATCCTATCCCATTGCCTAGGCTGCCGTTTTACTTTTCTGACAAAGTCCTTTGATGTACAAAGTGTCTGATTTTGAGGAGATCACATTTTTCTATTTGTTCTTTGGTTGCTTGTGCTTTGGGTGTGAGGTCTAGGGAGCCACCTCCTATCACAAAATCTTTAAGATATTGCCCTATGTTTTCTTTGAAGAGTGATGATCTTAGCACTAATGTTTATATCTTTAATCCATTTTGAGTTATTTTTTGTATAAGGTGTGAGGTAGGAGTCCTCTTTCTTTCTTTTGGAAATGGATATCCAGTCCTCCAAATACCATTTATTGAAGAGGCTGCTCTGTCCCAATTGATTTGGCTTGACTACCTTATCAAAGATCAATTGCTTATAGGTGTGAGGGTCTATTTATGAATACTCAATTCTATTCCATTAGTTGGTATATCAGTCCTTATACCAGTACCATGCAGTTTTGACCACTGAAGATTTGTAATATGTTTCAAAGTCAGGTAGTGTGAGACCTCCAATTTTTTTCCTCTTTCTCGGGATATTTTTGGCTATTTGAAGCACCTTGCCTTTCCAAATAAATTTGTTTATTGATTTTTCTATTTCTCCAAAATAATTTGTTGGTATTTTAATTGGTATTGCATTGAATCTATAAATCAGTTTGGGTAAAATTGCCATCTTAACTATATTTATTCTTCCAGTCCATGAACATGGTATGTTCTTCCATTTTTTAAGGTCCTGTTCAATTTCTTTTGGCAGTTTCTTGTAGTTTCTCTGTAAAGGTCTTTTGTGTCCTTGATTAAGTGTATTCCTAAATACTTGTTTCTTTGCTACTGTAAATGGGTTTTTTTTCTTGATTTCCTCTTTTTGCACATTACTTGTGCACAGGAATACTACAGATTTTTGCATGTTGATCTTCTAGCCTGCCACTTTGCTTCATTCATTGACTAGCTCTAGAAACTTTGCTGTAGATTTTTCTGTATTTTCTACTTATAGAATTATGTCATCTGCAAACAGTGAAAATTTTACTTCTTCCTCTCCGATTTGGATGCCTTTTATTTCTTTTTCTTGCCTAAGTGCTCTAGCTAGAACTTCCAGTACAGTGTTGAATAACAGTGGTGATAGTGGGCATCCCTGTCTTCTTCCTGATTTTAGAGGGAAAACTTTCAGTCTTTCTCCATTGAGTATGATGTTAGCTGTGGGTTTTTCATACATTGACTTTATTATATTGGGAAAGTTCCCTTCTTTTGCTATCCTTTGAAGTGTTTTCATCAAGAAAGGATGTTGAATTTTGTCAAATGCCCTTTCTGCATCAATTGAGATGATCATGTGGTTCTTCCACTTTGATGGTGTATTAAATTAATTGATTTTCTTGTGTTGAGTCAGCTTTGTATACCTGGAATAAATCCCACCTGATCATGATGTATAATTCTTTTAATGTGCTGCTAGATTTGTTTGTGAGTATTTTGTTGAGGAATTTTGCATCTATATTCATTAAAGAGATTTGTCTATAATTTTCCCTTTTCTGTAGTATCTTTGTCTGATTTTGGTATTTGGTTGATGCTGGCTTCATAGAATGAGTTGGGTAACTTTCCTTCCTCTTCAATTTTTTTTGAAGAGAAAAAAGTATACCCTTCTGTTATGGGGGGTTGTGATTTATAAATGACTGTCGAGTCTAGTTCATTTATCATACAATTCAACATCTCTATTTCTTCATTGATCCTCTGTCTAGATGATCTATCCAATGATGACAGCAGTGTATTGAAACCTCCAGCTGTTATTGTGGAGGTATATACTTCTCCTTTCAGTTTTCTCTGTGATTGTCTCATGAATTTTGGGACAGTCTGGCTTGGCACATAAATGTTTGTGGCTGTTAGGCTTTCTTGATGATTTGACCCTTTTATTAATATATAGTGTCCTTCTTTGTCTCTTTTAATTTTTTTATTTTTGAAGTCTAAATTGTCTGATGTTAATATAGCTACTCCCACTTTTTTCTGGTTGTTGTTTGTGTGAAATATGTTTTTCCAACCTTTTACTTTCAGCCTATTTTTGTCCTTGTGTCTAAAATGAGTTTCTTGCAGACAGCATATAAATGGGTCCAGTTTTTTAATCCATTCTGCCACTCTATGTCTTTTTATTGGGAAGTTTAATCCATTAACATTTGTGTTATTACTGTAAGGGCAGTACCTGCTTCTACCATTTTGTCTTTTGGATTTTATATGTCATATCTTACTTTTTCCTCTCTCTCCTTTTACCCTTCCTGATAATCTTCATCTCTACAGTCTTCTCCAGACCTCTCTCTCCTGTCTTTTCCTATCAGCCTTGTAGCACTCCCTTTGTATTTCTTGTAGTGTTCATCTCTTATTCACAAACTCTCTTAGTGTCTGTTTGTCTGAAAATATTTTCATCTCTCCCTCATTTTTGAAGGACAGTTTTGTCAGATATAGAATTCGTGGTTGGCAGTTTTTCTCTTTCAGTATCTTAAGTACATCATACCATTGTCTTCTCACCTCCATGGTTTCTGTGGAGAATTCTGCACATAGTCTTACAGAACTTCCTTTGAATGTGATGGATTCCTTTTTTCTTGCTGCTTTCAGAATTCTCTTTTTGTCTTTGACATTGGACAATCTGATCAGTAAGTGTCTTGGAGTAGGTCTGTTGGGATTTATTCTGTTTGGGATATGCTATACTTCTCCAATCTCTAATTTTCTATCTATCGTAAGAGTTGGGAAAGTTTCAATGAATATTTCTTCTATTATTCTTTCTGCCCCCTTTCCCTTCTCTCCTCCTTATGGGATACCCATAACACATATATTCATGCACTTCATGTTGTCATTCAGCTCCCTAAGACCCTGCTCAAATTTTTCCATTTTTTCACCATCTGTTCTTTTGTGTGTATGAATTCAAATGTACTGTCTTCCAGTTCACTGATCCTTTCTTCTGCCTATTCAGATCTACTGTTGTGTCCCTCCATTGTGTTTTTCATCTCCTCCATTGTGCCCTTCATTCCCATAAATTTTACCATTTGTTTTTTCAAGTTTATGTATTCTTTTTTATGGTCATCCAGTGTTTTCTTTATATCCTTCATCTGTTTTGCCATATCTTCCCTCAGCTCACTGAATTGATTTAGCATTAGTTGTCTCAACTCCCATATCTTGGTTGAACTATTAGTTTGTTCCTTTGATTGGTCTACATTTTCATGTTTCCTAGTATGGCTCATTATCTTAAGTTGTCTAGGTATCTGATTTTCTTGATTAGTTTATTCTGGAGCTCATTTTCACTCTTTTATCTAGGGTTTTCTTATTGGTTCACTTTGTTCTCTGACCTTTGTTGTTCTGTTCAACTTATTCTAGACCTCTAACTTAGGTTCTATTTAGGTGATCAGAATTTTTCACCTCTTGCTTTTCTGTTTCTTGTCCTCTCTCTATGTAGCCTCTTTGTGAGAGGGTCTCCTCAGATATGATCAACTCCAGTCATGTTTTCCCAGTCTAGAGAGGCTCAGGTCTCAGGCAGAGGATATGGAGTTTCCCTGAGAATAACATCCTCCTGTGAGGCTTCTAGACTTGGTGATTTTCCTTTCCTTTCCAGCAGGTGGCACTGGCCAGCCCACAGCTCCCCCCCCCCCCCCCCCCCCCGCAGTGTAAGGAGGTGTGGTGCCCTTAGTTCTCCTGGTGATTTTAATCCTGTCATAGGTGTGGCTGACTGAAGCTGGAATCTGAATTCAAGCCCCTGGTGTCTGAGTTCCCAGAAGGAGGGCTGCCAGTTAAGCTGGAACACCCTCCACTCTCCCAATCCTGGGAACTCCAGCTGTCTCCCAGGGGCACTATTCCTTTCTCCCCTCTCCTCTTTGGGGCAAATCCAGCTTAATTCCTTGGTCAGCCTGAGTTGCCAATTAGAGACTGGGGTTGGGACTTTCTTTAGAAGTGAATCTGAAATTCAAAGAAGTTCTGAGTACTCTGTCTCCCCTCAAGACTAGCCTAGACCTTCAACTTGGGCTGTCTGATAGAAAATATCCACACATGTTACTTTTAAATTTAAGAAAAAGAAAAAAAAAAAAAAAGAAGTCCCTTTTTAAATCTTTCCTTAGCCTGGAAGTTGTGTCAGTGTCAGAATAGAATATTTAAAGACACACTTTGGGCTATTATCTAGATAATTACTCTCCAACAGCTTTAATTCCATCCATGCTGGGGGGGGGGGTGGTATTGAAGTGTAAAAAGATAAGGAGTCAGTGAGAAAGGAGAAGGTACAAAATGTAGGGGGGAAAAAACATTTTTGGAGTAGGGAATGGGTTCCTGATTTTATGAACCCCAGCTCCAAAAATTAGTTAATTAATTTATTAATTAATTCTGCAGTTGAGTCTAAGTTGAGCCCCTTTCTTGCTCCCAGCAGATTGTTTTTTTGTTTTGTTTTGTTTTGTTTTGTTTTGACTTTCAGGGAGCCAGCTGCAAGGCAGTCTGTGGGGTCTGGGCAGGGAGGGGTGTCAAACCCCTGGTTGGGGAAACTTACAAAGTTTGCTGTGATCTCAGCTTTTCCTCTGGTTCCAAACTTGTGTACAATGTGTGACTCTTCACTGGAGACCCTTCAAACACTGTTTCATACAGTTCCTGGGTAATTATCAGCTGCCCTAAAAGAGAGACTAAATTCCACACCTCACCACTCTGCTATCTTGCCCCCACCCCTACAGTAAAGTTTTCAGATGCTATTTCTATGCATTTTCTTGCCCCCACAGACACTTTAAATGTTTTAATCTACATTTGTCTTGATGCAAGATTTTAAAGCCCCTGTTAGTGTAGGGAAATGAAAGTTATGGCAGTAGTGCACTGCCTATTTTACAAGGAAGAGGATATTAATAATTATTAACTGGAGATGAATTTAAAGACTAGCAAGAACAATGTTGGAAAATTTTTTTCACTTCTTTAGAGTTTAAAGCTATGAAGTTTAGAAATGCTTATACAGACTTTGGCAATGAAGGACCAAGGTAATATATCTGATGGTCTAATAAACATTTCTAATCTTTCCAGTTGTTTTGCAATGCAGCATGTTTTTAAAAAAATCACTAAAATTATAAAAGTTCAATTTCCAGAATTTATTACCCAAGTTAAATTACCTAATTTCTTATTGTCCCTTATGAAGACATAAATCTTTGACACCTGGTAAAATGTAAACAAATATCTCAAAGAAAATGACAGTAAATTTGGTGGGCAGCATCATGTGTAATATTACATGGACTCTCAATTCTAGTTTAATATTAATGAAAGCAACAAAATATCAATGTAAATGTACACTCTCCATAGGTGAACTTCCACTAACACGGTATTTATCCAGAGAAAGTTATCTAAATTTGCATAAGCATAGAATTGAATGATGTATTTATTCACTGAACAAATATTTATTAAATACTATAAGCCAGCATTTATAGTGATAGCTAGTGATCAGATCTCTAAAGGTAATGCTGAGCTTTCATGCAAACAATATATCATGTTTCTACTATATTTTTATAAGCCAAACACATGATATGATTGAAATGCCTCTCCCCAAGTCTAAGTATTACAATTATTTGAAATGATATAAAAATTACATAGAGTAAATGTACCCATTTTAAGGATACAATGTAATGAATTTGGTTAAACTTGTGTATATATTTATATATATATATGTAAACACAAGAAAGGGAATGATATGATAATTTCTAAATGATAAATGATAAATAAATTATTAAGTAATCACAAAATGAGATCAGGTATACAGTGAAGTTTCAGAAACAATCTGCTAGTTTAATACCATATATATTACTATAATGAATAGAAGATTATCTGCAGAATATTTTTTTCATTACTTCTATGATGTTTCTAGTAAAAGGCATCATTGAACAGTTCATACACATATATTTCACTTGAATAAATAAGTATAGGGATTTTCTCTCCTGGGTAAACAAAAGAAAAAGATCCCCAGAGATGGAAAACACTAAGGAATGAACACCACTCTTAAAACTGATACATTTTTAATCAGATTGCCTTGGGAGAGTTACTGAGATGGCTAAAAAAAAAAAAAAAAAAAATCAAGGTACTCTATTTGAGTTTATAGAGTAGAAAGCTGCAGGCACATCACTCACATTCTTATAATAATATCAAAAGCTGGACTGACTGCAAATTAATGACTTTTCTTAAAAGCATGGTGAATTTAAGGTTGCAGAGCAAACAATTAACTTCTAAATCTAGAGGGAGACATGCCAACAGGGAGAAACAGGAACCAAATTGCTATTATCTGTGATATAAACCACGCTTAACACTATATAAGCATGTAAAAAGAATCAAATTCAGACAGAGAATTTTAATGAATTGCTAAATGCTGAACGTGGACCAGCAGGAGAATGTGAAGCACCTGGAGTCCAAAGAGGAGAGATTTGGGCTCTCTTCCACATATGTCCTCCAGGAAGCCCACCAGGTTCTCACAGGTCCAATGAGGCAGAATCCTGATCAAGCATCCTCCGTGGTGCTGCCTGAGGGAGGTAAACAGCAGCCACTGTGACACTTTGCTCAGACCCTTTCTCTTATAGCTTCTATGGAGCAAAACTAAATCTTCAAAGAAGAACCACAAAATTTAGTAGAGGGCCACTGCAGTGGGAAATGAAGGGGAACTACCTATGAAACTATGCCTAGACCCATCTTCCTTATCTCTATGATTCAACAAAAGCCTGACTTAAGGGAGAAGTACCACAAAATTATAGCCTAAGGTTTCTGGAGGAAATCCATGCAGCTGTGGGAGAGGAATGGGGGGAGAAACTGTAACCCTGAATAGTGGTGGGAACACTTGTGAAGGCCACAAGCCAGAGACCCAAGTTTATATTACCTGCCTAAGACCAGCTTCATTAGATCAGAAAACACCTCCTTCTCCTACTCCATCCCACCCCCCAATTGCCATGCTAACAAAGCTAACAAAGGTGGAGAATACATAGCAGTGGAATACACTTTGCAGAGTTCCAAAAAAACAGACTGTCTCCGGGACCAGTGCAAAGACAAGGGAAAAAGACAAGCAGGAAGACCCAAGCCAAGAGGGGTTAGGTGTTCAGAAAAACTCTCTGGCTAATTAGCCCACAAAATAAAAACAGGAATGACTAAAGAAATCTGAAATCCTTGATGACTGATGTGACCATTGAAACAAGACAATTCAATACAGTCTTTGGCTACATTAATGTAAATAACCACACTAAAGCTCTACCAGAAGAAAAGGCATGTTCAACCGCACACACAGCTGTCTTGAACAATTTGTAATTCTTTCAACAAAAACTAATGAGACTACTAAAAGTAAAGACATACCAGTCCACATAAACAAAGCAATCATCAGAACTGGAACCTGGTATGACAGAGATATTGAAAGTATCAGACAGGGAAATTAAAACTGAAATAACCATGATTAACACATAAAAGACTAGGGGAAGAGGTACATAGCATACATTGTTCTACAATTATAATTTTCAGCAGAAGATGGAAACTGTAAGAGACTAAAGTGGAAATGCTAGAAACAAAAAAGACAAAAACTCACAGGAACAGTGATGAAGAGTGCTTTCCATGAGATGGGTTAGCACATCCAAGGAAGAACCAGTGAGCTTGAAGCCAGGTCAATAGATGTTTCCAACCGTAATCCAATAGCACCTATTATTCTAGCTTTCTCTACATTTTAGTCTCTAGCCTAGAATTCCAGCAGCGAAAAGCCAGGCTCCCACCATCCAACATCCATTTTTTAAATCGTTTCAATTCCAGCTGCATGCACAGTGGTTTTAGGATTGTTACCCTACAACTCCATGGGAATGAACTTTACCACATAAAGTATGGTATTCAAGTAATATTCTTTTTATCCTTATTCTTAAAAACTATACTCATTTCCAAAATCAGTTGGGTCAGCAACTTTTAATCCCATCCTTTTCAGTTAGGTTATACTATATTACAGTAATGTATTTAACTGTTGTTACATAGTAACAGTCTGAATTCTATTCTGATGACCCCTATCTTATAAATGATTTTTAAACTTTTCATGTATTAAAGTTCATTCTTTGTGTGGTAAGTCTCTATGAATTTTGACAAATGCATAATGCCATTTGAGTATCACACAGAATAGCTTTGCCACCCCAAGCCATTTTTCACCTCTTCAATTAAATGAAACTGACATTCATTGATCTGTTTAATGTCTTCCTAATTTTATATTGTCCAGGATGTTAGTGTATATAGGCTTTCAGACTGCCTTCATGTCTTCCTAATTTTATATTGTCCAGGATGTTAGTGTATGTAGGCTTTCAGACTGCCTTCATTTACTTAGAAATACACATATAAGATTTCTCCATGTTATGGATGGATTGAGAGCTTATATTTTTAATCACCATATAGTATTCCATTGATGCCCCACATTTTTTGTTTGTTTGTTTCTTTGCTTGCTTGTAAGCCATTCAAGTTCAGGGGTGATTGGAATATATTTCAATTCTAATCATTTTCTATTGACATGTGTATATATTTTAGTACAATAAATATTATTTTTTGGAGAAAGTTGTGATTATTGATTGCTTTTATCAGTGATCGCACCATACCACATAGCAAATGGTAAACGTCAACAAATACTTATTGCAGGTTATGCATTGCCCATAAGCTTTTATTAGAAATGAGAATCTATTGTTTTGGGTTTAATTAAATATGTAGTTTATTTTTACTCAGTGCAAAATTTTATAAAATTCAACAAATATTTTATATCAATATTTCATATCAAATAATTATCTTGATTAATTTCATTATTTTGCTAATTATAGATGCAACAAAATGTTAAGAGTTTTCATTTATTCCATCATACATAACATAAATTTATAAAATTATACCACATTGCTCATCAAAAGTGTCTTCTTAACTGATTTTCTTTGATGTATCCAATGACCCTGATGTTGAACTTACATTGGTTACACATTTGGAAAGACCTTCTTCTGATAATGGAGACAATACTTTAACAAGTATTGCTTCATAAATGATTTCATGCATGCACCGAACAACTTGGAATTGAAAGAAAGGAAAACTTATTTAGACATACAATTATTTGACCTAAGTGAAAGGTCATGCTTTACAGTGTGGTATATGAATACATCTTCAGCAGGCATTCATGATTAAATCTTAATCTTTAGGGAAATTCTTTTGAAAATGACCAATAATTTTGGAGAAGTTCCTATTGACTACTCAGCATCTTTGTATCTTCAAGTTTTCATGTTTTACTAGTCCCTATCATGGAAAATAATAAAATGTCAACACAATTGGGCAAGTTACATATTGCCATAAATTTTTGTGCAAAATGCAAATTCATTGTCAATTATTCATTAAACATGAAGTTTCCTTTTATTCATTGCTGTTCAAAAGCTTACTTCAAAATAAAAATCTAATAAAATATATAGAAAACTGGCAATGGTGTTGGGGATTAAATCATGTCCCCCCACAAATGTATTGTTCAGGTCCAAACTCCTGGTCCTGTGGGTAGAACCCATTTGTAATAGGGCCTTTGAAGATGTTGTTAATTAAGGTGTGTCAAAATTGAATGATATTGGGCTTCAATATGGCTGAAGTCCTTATAGGCAAAGCAAATTGGACAGAAGGAGGAAGCCACAGGGAGCGGCCAGAAGATGGAGTCAACAGTACCGTGAAGAGAAAAGAAAAGACGCTATCATATGCCTTGCCCTGTGACAGAATAAACAAGGAAACCCAACAATTGCTGGACAGGGAAGGTCAGGAAGACACTGACCCTAGTCGGTAACAAGTCTTCTAACCAATGAATCTGTGAGCCAATACATTCTTGTTAAGCCAACACTATAACACATACAATAAATGGCAAAATGAATAAAAATCTGTACCAAAAATGTTCAGACTACACTCACTGTCTATTTCCTGCACAGGTTTCATTCATGACTGGCCTCTAATTTCATGGTTTCCTGTTGACCCAGTCCACAGGACACATGGAGACTTAATTATCTTGCTGACCATTGCGGGGAAGGCAGAACTAGATGGTACATCAGATGATCTGTGGGTGTCAAATTTCTGATATTTCTGTCATGAGTGCCACCCCCAACTTCCAAGTCTGAAAGAAATTAGATCTACCTAGCCACCTTTGTTTTGGTGCGACTGCATTTGAAAAGATTCAGGAGAATAGTGATAGGTTGTTATTAATTGTCTCTCAGCATAATCATGTTTTTAATTGAAAATGAAACTCATTAAATAGGCATCAAACATATTTCCAGAAAATATCAATGCAGAATATGGCAATAAACATATAGGACACCATACCAAGCCTTAGTCATTTTAGAGCAATACAATTTTTAAAGGAAATTCAAAGACCCAAGGGTATCCAAGGCAATAGGTGTAAATTCAAACTGTAACAGAAAACCAGGTTCATGGTCATGCTGGTTTATACATCAACGTATGTGACTGAAAAGAATAGTTTTCCTTTGGGGAAGCAGCAAAGGGCATATGGAGACCAAATTAATGTGATGAAGAAAGGTCTTGGGAATAAGCCATAAATTGACCAGGTATAACTTTTGTCTTGTTCTTAAGTTTAATATTGAAATAAATAACTTACTTGTGGGGAGTGGATTCATAAAACTTTCATGACTGTCTTTGTAACTCTAAACTGTACCCTTGGTTTAAAACAACAGCAAAAGGTTCCTAGTTCTTGAACTTTCTCCTTGTCATTGTAATTATGCAAACCCTTATAGTCTCAAATCACATGGATAAGCCGTGGTTATACTATGGCTATTCTTTAAAACTAAATTCTTAATAAGCTTCTTAGGTTATACTGTGCATGAAAAAGTGTGGCCAATTGTTACCCAGAGGTCTTTTAAAAAATGATGTACAGGTTGAAAAAAAATTGTGGACTAATCAGCAAGCCATGTGCTGGAAGGAGTGATATTTCATAAATTATTCATAACCTCTCAGTCTAAGACACACCTGATCAAATTCTCCTTTACCTTAAACTGCTAACACCTAGCAGTGATTAGGATTGAGGTGCTTAGAATGGTAGTTATTCAACACTTGGTATAGAAGCATTCCAGTAAATAAAAAGGACCCAGTGCACTGGCTGTAATAGAGTGCTTATTTGGCATTCATGACACACATTCAGGATGTGGTACTTCAATCACATAGAAAACTCTGCATCGGTGTGGTTGACTGAGTGAATGTTAAATGCATTAATAACAAATGATCAAGTACAAATTTCTAATCTAATGTGATTACTACAATTTCAATAATTTAATTATCCTATAATGGAATAGTGTTTCAAATATGTCTGCTGGGCAATAGTGACTGCAGAGTAGTCTGAGATTTCCCCTGTGTCTATAGTAAGCTTACAACCTAGTTAGAGACAAAATATGCACGTGTGGTGCATCTTATCAATTTTTTTTGTCATTCAGACTACTCTCTACAAAGTACATAGCAATATTCACTGAAAGAACTAGGAGGCAATCATGAGATTTGAGTTACAGTGCATTACCTAATCTGTAGGCCCTATAGATTTAGAAAAAATAAATTAGAGTGGGAAAGGGATTGATGTTAATCTACTCCAGTTTACACAGAAATTGCTTTTATAGAATCCCCAAGAGATTGTTATCCATTTCCTTTTTAAACATTACCAGCCAATGAGAAATAAAAGTGATTAGCTATCAATTCAATCCACTTTTATGAGTTCTAATGGTCATATATGTTCTTTTTACTTGGAGTTTTAATAGCCTACTATTTATGCATAAACTATGGAGGCAGATTCCCCATATTCATAACCTAACAAGACCACAGGCTGATTGTTTGACATTGAACACTATTTAATCGCCCAGTACCTGAGCTTTCCATGTTTTAAAACCAAAGCTTGATAAATAATTTTATGTGACACAAAGAGCTGAGATTATTTTAATAGTAAAATTGTCTTGCTTGTTTTATAATGAATAAATACATCTTTTTGATCATTGGAAGTATTTTCTTCTATGATATTATACAGATGAAATAGAACTCGTTTTTCTTGACATAAAATTCAAGTTCTTAAAGAGAGTTACTGTTCCCAGTCTATCTCTCAATATGGCCTTACCATTTTCAGGCTACAACACACTTTCTACAAGAAAACTCCTCTTTATATGCCCTATAGACACGTTTTCATAGACACATGATCATTATGCCTTATCCTATTTTTGTAATTATTTTTATTTTTTGAGTTCAGTGTGGAGCTCAAGAATACTTTTGAATATATAGGGATATTTTTTGCTTATTTACTCATTTCTTTCATTGCTGTGAAGGATAGCAATTGACAGCATGCTAGCCACATAATATAGCTGCTTCATATTTAGTTTATAGACAGTTACAATCACCTGAGATTTGAAAGTTATGCACACTGTAATTAAGCAGCAAACAGGGAGTTATATAATAAAGGTTAGAGAACATTATGAGCAAAGTTGTGAATTTCAATGTCAGGGGCAAATACAGTTTTTTTGTTGCTGTTTTTATTTTTTTATTTTTATTATTATATATTTTTTGGAAATACTTTGAGGCTAGCCAGTCTAAAAATTGGGTTTATGGGAAATTGTGGGAAGAAAAAGGGCTGATTCTAGATTTAAGACAATTTGAAAAGAGAAACAGATGATGTTAATGACAAAGTCAGGAGTTACCACATTTTTTAAAGAAACATAGTATTTCACATTAGAAAAGTTTCCCTGTTGAAATATTCATGAGCAAGATGACTAAATAGGGGGAAACTAAAAGCAAAAGGATAATTTGAATTTCAACAGTAACTACAGTAATATGATGGGAAGAAGATATATATTGGAGGGGTTAATATCAAATAGAAGACATTTACTTTAGCACTTTGTTAACACAATTTTACCACTTCAATCTTGTCTACTCTCTTGATTCATGGCTTTTAAAATCTGAAGTTCCAAATTTATTTGGCAAACCATGAAACCATGGGCAAGTTAATTTTTGAGTCTCGATTTATAAGCACATAAAATAAAAATATTAATATTTACTTTTTTGGTTGGTTGTGAATTTCAAATCTGGTGGAGAAAATAATTAGTGAATTCTAAATGTATATTCATAAATTCTGAAATATCTTTTTTTTGTTTCTGTACCTGAGAACTAAAATTTTTGGAATTCTAAGAGAATGACAACAGGTAGTCACCCCAGAAGAGCAGCTAACTTTAACTCTACTGTGAAGAGATGATGGAGATCTCTTCAGGTGTGTACTTCAGGTTCCAATTAAAAAATAAAAATTTCCATGGATTAAAGAAGAATATTGTCCATTTGGAAGCAAATAAGTGTTTACTGATCTGCAGTTCTGGGCTCACTTACCAATTGCAAATACAGTCTATAATTGATGCTCTTCTACAACAGAGAATCTAGTGCGATCAAAATAAATTTCACAGAATCTCAGAATTATTTTCATCTTTCATAGTGTATACCTTTTTTATCTGCATATATGAAAGAATGATGTCTTACTCATATATGTATGTTTATTCCTTGATGACTTTACTTAAAGACCAAAAAACTTAGTGATGTTTTAATAGCAGGTCAACAATCACAGATAAATCATTACCATCATAGTTTAGAGACATTTGATGAAAGATAGTAACCCAGAAAATCAGAAACAGCAAAAGGTCCTGGTTTATATGTAGACATATGCCACAAATGTTTCATACCACCTATCCCTCTCTCCTTTCCCAATTCAATGAGGCAAAGCAGAGAAAGAGAATTATAAGACACTGTATACTCACAAACAGTTCTGTGAATTCCAAATATTGAATATATTGACTTAATTCCTGAAGAATGTATTGGATATCTATTTACATTTGAACAGAAGCTCATTCTCAAGATAAATAACGTGACATCAAGATGAACCAACTATATATTAATACAGAAAATTCTAAAATAGTATGTTACTAAAAAAATGTAAATGTATCATGTAGAGGTCAGTAAGTTACATCTAATTGCAGAGGGCAGCAATGATTAAGCACATGTGCTCTGGAATCAGATTATATTTATTTAAATAAAGGCTTTCCGTTACTGTTTGCGTGACTTTGGACACATTTCTTAATTCTTATCAACACTGATTATCTCATTCATGAAATGTAGAAGCTAAAATATCTCATTGAAAATATAAGAAGATTCTATTTTGAAATTTATTGCTAAATTCAATACAGTAAATTTACATTTATTAATAATATGCCAAACATTCTATTTACTGAGGGTAAGTGAATTATAAACACAAATTCTGGACACTTAAATTTATTTTTCCAGATTAGGAAGACATGAGAAATATAGCGATGCTTCATTCTGATATGTTTAAAATGTAGATTAATCAGAGAGTTGAAGTTATGAACAGAAATATGTTATCTTAATCAAAGGAATTCTAGATCTAGAAGAACCTATTGAAAAGAGTAGAATTTAGGAGAATGTTACACAAAAATGAATGATAATATTGGTCACAACTGGGTGGAGGGAATAAAAGAAGATGTAAAATTAAGATGATTTGGGCATCATAGATCAAAGTGAGTGTACAACTTCTATTTTCACGTTTTTTGCAGACAAAAGGATTTACTTGAGAAGAAAGAAAACATCTTTCCTACATGATCTCTGAAGGCTTGTTGACTTGCTTGTTCCTCAGAGTGTAAATGAAAGGGTTTAAGAGGGGGGCAACTGAAGTATTGAGCACTGCCACACCTTTATTTAAAGCCACCCTTTCCTGTGCATTAGGCTTAATGTACATGAAGATACAGCTTCCATATGAAATGCAGATGACAATCATGTGGGAAGAGCAGGTGGAAAATGCCTTTTTCCGTTTCTGTGCAGACGGAATCTTCAAAATCGTCCTTATGATAAGTGTGTAAGAGATAATCACTAGCATCAGGGTGACAAGAAGTGTCACTAAGGCTAATGTAAAACAGAAGAGTTCTATGTGCCTGGTATCTGTGCAAGAGAGCTGAAGAACAGGGCCATAGTCACATACAAAGTGATCAATTACATTGCCTCTACAGAAATCCAACTGGAGACCCATGATCATCCCTGGAAGGACTTCTAGAAATGCAACCAACCAAGAAATAAAGACCAGCTTGGTGCAGGCCCTGCTGCTCATGATGGTTGTATAATGCAGGGGTTTGCAGATGGCCACATAGCGGTCATAGGACATGGCTGCTAATAAGAAGAACTCTGCTGCTCCAAAAAAAATGAACAGAAATAACTGGACTGCACAAGCATTATAGGTAATTGTTTTGTCCTCTGTTGCTAGGCTGACTAGGAATTTAGGAATGCAAGTTGTAGTCATTGAAATTTCTAAAAGGGAAAAGTTCCTCAGAAAAAAATACATGGGTGTTTTAAGGTGGGAATCAAGGAGAGTGAGCATGATGATCGTCAGGTTTCCTAAGATACTAAATATATAGGTTATAAATAGAAAAAAAAATAACACAATTTGCCAATTTGAATTATCTGTCAACCCCAGCAGAATGTACAATGTCGGCTTTGTAGAGTTTTTCATGGCTGTATCCACACTTTTCTAAGAGCTGGAAGGAAAATAAAAAGAAAAGTCACCCCAAACTGGAAGTTTTTAACAGACAATTTTGAAAGTGTATTGAAAAGCCAAATGAATCATTACAAAAGTGCTTTGAAATAATATACAGACTAAACAGTGCAATAGATATATATTATACATCTTTCCTATTTGTTTTCAATCTACATGTTCATTTACTATATCCACTTATCTATAATTCTCTGCAGTTATCATATACAGATTTGCATTCTTCTTGGATTATCTATGTATCCCAGTTTTCCAAGAGTCTCATTTTCACATATTCTGAACAGTTGCATCACTGTGTTTGCACTGGGTGAAAGAAAACCACTGTTGATTCAGAAAAAATGTATTGTTTATTCCTGCTTCTCAATATCCTTGGTGGCTTTTATCAAGCAGCAAGCCTAGAGGTGGAGGGAGAGAAAAACACCTCTACTTAATTTAGATGTATTTGTGCAGAATGTTTCAGTTTGAAAACATATTTATAGGTCATATACAATTTGTTTCAAGTCAATGTTTAAACTCTGTTAAATAACACTATATATCCTATGGTGTAAACGAATTTTTAGTAAACACATTACCTTTCATGTTCAGAGTCTGTAAATGAAAATTACTTTTTAGAGCTAATACATATTCCAGTTTTTACTGGTACTTGGTGCAGTTAGTCTATTATTTCTTTAATGTAAAAAAAACATTTTCAAGTGAATTCCTTAGATTTTATGTGATTGGTCTTCTATATTTCATTTCAAAATTTTCCGTCTCTTGGATAATGAAGCACATGGTTATGGATTCTCAATTAACAGTGATTTCTTGTGATTTATGCAGATCTGCTAGTTTAAAGGAATATACATATTTATATCAAAGCAACAGATAAAGCTGTACAAATATTTTAAGAATTAAGTAAATGCTGAAATATTCATATCATCAATCCTTAAGAAAAACTGGCATTTCATTTATGACTCTGCTCCACTATTAGGCAAACATGAAATATATTATCAAAATTTGTATTAAGGATTTATTGTTAGAATTCTGTAATAGTTGCCTGTGTTTCTGAATTTGAGAAATATGGCTAAAATGTTTAGTTATTTTAAGCAAATGATGGACCTATCCATTCTTTATATTGTTTCATTTTTTTGATAAAAAAAAAACAGATGCATTAACAGGAAGAATGATAAACATACTCACTTTTTTAAGAGGAAATCATAAAAATTTTGGAAGTTTAAATTAAAATTTCTCATTGTTGTGCTTCGTAAGAATGCCTTGGTGATTGCTTTGCTTTTATTATTGTGGATGCCTCTTTGACACACATTTATTTCAATTGCAAGTTCTTTATTTGCATAGTAACTTATAAAAATATCCTTGGTTTGGAGATTTCAAATCATGCAGGGTTTTCTGCATCCATTTTACTTCATCCATTGACACTGATAGTGCTATTCTTTCACCTGAAATCAGTATTCTAAGTTCTAAAAGCAATGCCACTTGAATCCAGAAATCTTGTTTCAAATACAGTGAGCTTATGTGTGCTTTATCTGAAAGAATGATACTTTAAAAATCTTATTTACCCCTAAGTCAAATCAGTCACCAGGGAGAAATATGTTTTTGCTAATGCTACAAAAAATAAGGACTTGATTTTTTCTTTTCCAAGAACTTAGATGATATATATTCAGACAGTAATGAAACAGATCTTTGGGGGATAACTCACAGGATGGTGCTAATTAAGCATCATTATTGGTCATTTTCTTTTTTTAAAAAAAAGGATGTAGCCCGGGGAATCAGCGTATTTATATGCTTGCTAACACAAAGTGAAGAATAAATACTGACAAAGTACAGTATCCAATAACCAAATAAAACACAAAATTAACTATTTTTAGCAATTTATTTTCTCACTTTTTCTCTATAAAAGTTACTGTTTTAAAAATTGTGATTATATGCTATTTAAAGTAATGGATCCTGTTGTCTTAGTTCCCATTATATCACGCATTTGCACACTCTTATATAAGCATTAAAAAACTTTGATGATCACATTTATACCATTTCCTAATTATTTTCAGTTTCCCTTTCAGCTAGGCATTTGGATTATTTCATAAAATCAATGCCATCTATTAGTTCAGATTATTAGATGTCGAGTACAGCTTTGTGCACAGAAGTCAAGATATATCATTTCATATCTGAGTGACATTAATAAAGGTTTTAATCTTCATCAAATTTACTTTCTTATCTTCAATAGAAGGATATAACATTGTTTAATTTGTTTATGTGAACAGTAAATAAGTCATGCAAAATATGTGTGCCTTTATGATATGTTGCAACTATTGTTTCCAATTGTTATAAAGAGTATAAAAAGGTTTAATGTTTTATGAATAAAATCAACATCTTTTGTGAATGTTTTTCATTTATTTTTCACATATTGAATTAAATGCATTGACTGCATATATATGTTAACTTTTAATTAATTTCATATTATTTACATATGTCAACTTCTAGCTATTGTCTCTAATCTATAATAGCATTATATGTTTGTTTGAGGATTAAATTAGAAGAACAATTTGTACGTATTAAAGCACCAATAAAAGTAAACTCATTTTTACTGTTTTCAGTAGTAGTATCACTTTATAAATGCTCCCTTCTATTACAAACTTGCCGTAAATTGCTGTTGAATTTCATTACTTGCTATTGTTTATATGTATTTGAAGTCTACCACAGATATTCTCCTTAAACTTTTAATGTGCCAAATACCATGTTATATTTTTATAATCATGTATCATCCTTACTTTGTTGGGGTAATATTTACTTGGTTACTCTTAAGAATGTTTATATTTTGCCTTATTTCATTAGTGAAACATTTAATCATTTTGTATTTATATATTCATAAATGCTTCCAAGTGTCCTTGCCTGTTTGACAAAAAAAGATAAAATATATTTGGTAGTGGAGATGGTAATTGTGCCATTTTGGATGTATTGTGTCCCCCAAAATGCCATGTCATTTGAGGCAGTCTTGTGGGGGCAGATGTATTTGTATTGATTAGGTTGAAATCCTTTGATAGAGTGTTTCCATGGAGATGTGACTCAATCAACTGTGAGTTGATTGGATAATCTCTATGGAGGTGTTACCCCACCCATTCAGGGTGGGTCTTAATTGAATCACTGGAGCCCTATATAAAAGCTCACAAACAGAAGGACCTCAGAGCAACTAAGAGTGGCATTTTGGAGAGCAGCTGCAGCTGAGAGACATATTTTGAAGACAGCTGTTGAAAGTTGACATTTTGGAGACTGTCATTCTGAATCACAACCTAGGAGCAAGACACTTTATAATCTTAAGACTATAACTTCATAACCAAATAAACCCCTTTTATAAAAGCAAATCTGTTTCTGGTATTTCACAAAATGGCAGCATTAGCAAACTGGAACAGTAATTTTTTGATTTTATAAAAATTTTTATAAGACGAAGACTTTGATATTGTGTTGATCTTTGAAGTTTTAGCACAATTTCCCCTAAAATAATCTAGACATGTTTGTATTTTGTGTTATATGTATATCTGCATAATTACTAAGTTAACTATATTTATTCTATTTACCATCTGTTTCTTTGGAAAAGATATACTCTGTAGAAAAACTTAGTTTAATTTTAATTTTTAAACATACTAGTAAAATGTTGATTAAAGTAATATTCTGCTATTTTAATTCTTACTTAATGATTTGTTTACATTTATTACAATATCATTTCTGTATAGTTCTTCTTCTTGATTAATACTGACAGGCTTTTGTCTATTGTCTTATTCTTTCAAAGAATCAGGTTTTGTTTTTATTAAATATCTCTATTTTAACTATTGACATTTGATTTTACATAATGACTTTAAGCTATGTTTGGTGTGAATTTGATCTTAATGGTACCCTAAACTTATTTTATCCTCTAGCCCTTGGAAATATATCACTATTCTTAATTCCCTTAATTGTTACCCTAAGTGTAATCACCATAACTGTTTGATGTTTTTTTCCAGCTATATTTTAATTTACTTCCTTGTTTATAAGTTAATTTTGCTTCTGTCATTAGAAGAAAAACAACTAAGTGAAGGCATATTCTCTTTAACTGATTTCCCTGGATTGGCTAAAATGATGCCTATCCATTAGAAGATCCTTTGGAAGTAACTCAATAAATGGCCCCTGTATAAACCAATATACAAGTAAATATGAACAAAAAGGAAAGACTGTGAGGTCCATACCATAGCCAAACTGGAATATGTCCTTTTAATATGCAATCAATGTAATGAAAAAAAGCAGATCTATTTCATCTTCCCTTGAAAGTCACAGCATCCTAAAACTAGGGATGAAGGATAAAACATGATAAAAACAAATTAAAGAAAAGCCCCTGGCTTTATCTATATCTATATGATATAAATTCTTATTGCCATAATAAGATAATACTAAATTAATAAGACAACAATCTTTTTCCTTACATTTTAAGGTAAGAATATTAGTATCTATACTTTTTTCTGATATCTTCTTTCTTTTCTACTTTTTAATTTTTTTTTTTTTACCAATTTCACATAACTAGAAATGCTTGCATTATCAAGGCTGTTCAGTCTACACTTTAGTTTCAATAAAATTAAAGTTTTGCATGCTTGACTTATGCCAATAAATACTTTTTAAATAATCACAAGAAAATATGCAGTATTCACTTTAGAGCTAAGCTGCTGTTCCAACACAGCTCTTGGAGGGCTTGGGTTGGTGCAGCTTTAAGACCAAAGAACACATGAGGAACAGAGCTAAACATGGGCTTCTTAGGACTTAGGAACAGCAGAAAATTCTTCCTGGTGGCAACTGGCTGGAAAATGGGGGTCAGTACTCCACAAGGGTGGGGGTGCTAAGGGACAGCTTAGGACAAGGATGTTCCATAGCATATGAGAACAGAGTTTTAGCAGTGTCATGACACAGTGGTATGGAGATTTGTTATGAATAGTGATCAGGGGAGGGGAGTTTTGGTACTTTGTTTACAAGACTACCTGTACATACTGTCTTCCTTGAGGAGTTCTGATGACCTTCACCTTCTGTCCTGGTCACGCAGGTTGCTATGTGCTGTGTGACTTCATTCCCCACTAGGAAGGGGGAGCCCAGGACCTGGGTCCCTACAGCTGCATTATAATACTTATGTTTCATTTTATTTCCCAATATTAGAATAGTTTAAATCTAAGGAGAAAGTAAAAATTCATTTTTTCTTATATATAGAAAGGGAAAGACAAAGAGAGAGAGAAAAAAAGTTTACTAAATATTTGGAATTTACATTCTTTGTTGTTCACTTATTATTACCCATCCTCCCTACTCCTTTATTTTTCTTATCCACTGAGAATGCAAATAAGAGTGAAATTCCTGCATTATAATATATAAATATGTTTAACTTTCATAGACATGCCCAATTTGTTTCACAATGTTTTTGTAACAATTTACAATTCAATCAGCAGTGTGAGAAATCCCTTTGTTTTATGTTCATTCCAATATTTAATTATCATAACAATGTTAAAATAGAAACCTATCTTGTGGCTATGAGGGGAAAAAATGATCAATTACTAAAGGACTACATTATTTTAAACTCTTGTGTAAAAATAATGTCATGCTCTCCTAGTTGAAGTAACATATTTTCATTTCTAGCATGGTGCTTGGACCCTGATATAGCTTTAGTACATCTATATTTTGGCTATAATTGCTAAGAGAGGCCATTATTCAGTGAAATGTAGGTTACATTTGAGTGGTGGTCATAAAAGCACATAATCCAAGAAGATGAACAAACTCTAAAAAGGATAAATCCTAAGAAAACCATGGCAGGACACATCATATTTAAACTTTGAAAACTAAAGACAAAGAAAAAATGCTGAAAGTTGCCATTTTCTGTAAGGAAGCATCAATTTCAATGACTGCAGATTTCTGCTGTGAACCACAGAGAGCAGAATAAATCGCACAATGTTGCTGAATGACGAAACTGTCAATCATGGATTCTTTATCTGGCAAAACTATCCTTCATGAAACAAGGGAAGTTAAAGACTTTCTCAGACAAAGGAAAAAGAATCTATATCAGTCATATTCTTAATGATTGACTAACCAAAGTCTTCAAACACAAAGCAAATGATTAAAGAAACAACCTTTGAGCAACAGGGCAGTAGAAGAATAAAAAATGTGCAGTTACACAGGTACATATAGTGGAATATTATTATTCTCATGTCATTTACAACTCATCTCTGATGAATGAAACAAAAATTATAAGTAAATTTTATACCGCAGACAGCAATCTTTAGAAGTGGAGAAGATACACGGGTTTAAATGAAAGTCAGGTTTCCACACCTCATTCAAAGTGATAAAAGGTTGATACCAACAGATGGCCGTAAGTCCTATATTCCTATATGCATGTCATAATATCCAGAGCAAACAACAAAAAGTATACTGAAACAGTCAAAAACTCTATACAAAAATCCTGAAAGAATCCTGAAAAATATTGAAATAACCCATCATGTTCAGAAAAAAGAGAGGAAAAAAGAGGAAACAGAAAAAATATAATAAAAACATGGCAGATTTAATTGCAATGTATCAATTATGGCCTAAAATATAAATGCTATAAATATGCAGATCAAAAGACAGAGCTTAGTCTAGTGTATAAAAACACAACCCAATTACTTGTTGTTTACACGAAACTCAGTTTATTTCAATGGCATACATAGGTTGAAAGTAAAATGATGGAAAAATGATATATCATGTAGATAATAATTATGACTGGTTATATTATTATCTGATATAGTAGACTTCAGAGCAAAGAAAATGATTAGTGATTAAGAGGAACACAATGATGGAAGGATAGAAGGACCACTTGGAAGAGATAATGATCCTAATTGTGTATACATCAAACAACAGAGTCCCAAAATTCATGAAGCAAAACTATATAGCTGAAAGGAAAAACAGGCAAATACACAGATACAGATAGGTACATCAACACTCACTTCTCAGCAACTAAAAGAATTACTCGGTAACCTCAGGAGGAATATGGAAAAGTCTAAGAATACAATCAATAAATAGGGTCTTATTTAAATATTTAAGATACTGCACTCACCAGCAGCAGAAAACACATTTTTCTCATCTTCTCATTAAGCATTCAGTGTGACATACTATATTCTAGGAAATGGAACACACCTGATCTAATTTAATAAAATTGATATCATACAGGCTATGTACCTTGCCATCAATGGAATAAGACAATAAATTAAAACAGAAATATAACCATAAAATCTCTAAACACCTAGATATGGCACTTCTAAATAAGCCATGGGTCAAAGTGGTAATCTCAAATGAAGTTTAAAATACACAGAAGTAAATGAAAATGAAAATACTGCATATCAGACTGTTTTGAATGCAGCTAAATTGGTGCTAAGAGGTAAATTTATAGCAGCAATAAATGTTTAAAACGAGAAAAGTTCTCAAATAAACAATCTAAGTTCTTTTTTCCCCAATAAAGTAGAAAAAGAAATGCAAAATAAAATAAGCACTAGAAGGAAGAAAATAATAAAGGTAAGAGCAGAAATCATTACATTGGGAATAGGAAAACAATAGTGGAAATGAAATAAAAAATCAATAAAATTGATAAACTATCAAGATTGACAGTATATTTCCTGAAGAAGAGAGAGAGAAGGTCAGAGGCAAAATGGAAAAAGCCAAAATTATCAGATCCGGTTGACAACTCTTTCGACATCAGCTCCATAGATTTATGCTTAAATGAGATTTGAAAGGAATACTGATTGATGTAGGCACTAACTGCCAGGAAATCTTAAAAGAGAAATTGGAGACATATTTGCTCTCCTGGATATTTGTATTCTCAGGGCCAGATGATTCTGAAATGAATTTCTGGGATAGAAATTAACCGATTCAGTCATAATCATTTAGCTATTTCCTTTTTACCATATACAGATGCTGATGGAAAGAAGCAATTTAACAACAAAAAGGATATATAAGACACCATTTCACAAGGCTTCACGTTATCCTATCACATTATTTGAATCAAGTACATTTATTATCTCATTAGGGAATACTGGAGTATTTCCCCCCACTACTCTTATTTTTAAGAGTGTGGCATAGTGAGGGGAGCCCCATAGAGGTAGGGTTCAGGGCCCAAAGCAGAGAAGGGAATAATAAATTGGGAACATGAGGGAGGCAGTAAGGGGGAAAGGCAATTAGTCTCTTTATGACTGTATTTGGAGATTTAACTGGTCCCTCTGGAGCTCTGACTTGGATCTCTTCAACCTGTATATTTATCAGCGCCCTTGGGAATGTGACAAGAAGAGAATCTGGCCTTTTCCCCCTCAATTATACATTTTTATGGCAAGTATTCCCTAACTTAGATCTGTTGTTCAACTCGTCATCTTCTCATTTCCCAAATTCTTTGAAGCACTTATTTTCTCCTCCAACATCACTTGCCTTGTGTCAGTAAAATGCCTCACCCATGGGATACCAAATACTCCTGCTCCTTCTCCTCCAAGCGGTTTCCCCACATTAACAGTAAATTCAAAGACATCCTCTCCTTCAGAATACTCTCTAATCACCAGCCCAATTGAGCACTTATAACTGACATAGCCATTCAGGTGCACCTACCAGTGTGTATTGGGTACTTCAAAAGTTCAATATAAATTCATGATAAAATATTCAGCAAATTATGAATACAATTAAACATCCTAATTCTGAAAAACAATATCCACCAAAGCCTACAGTTAATATCATTTTTTAAGGCAAAAGAATAAATACTTCCCCCTAAAATTGGGAAAAGGTCAGTGATGTTCATTCCCACTACTACTATTCGATATCATACTTCATATCCTACCTTGTTTTATAAGGCAATAACAATAAATAAATATCTACATACTGCAAATGAATGAATAAAACTCTCCTATTTGTAGAAAGTGTGCTTTTTTCTTACAAATTTCCAGGAATTTTTCCAAGATATTCATCCAAGTATTAAAATCAAGTTTACAAATATTTCAGAATAAAAAATCAACATATTTCTATATATGATGATTAATAAATAGAAAGCCAACTTTTCAAATATTAATTTACATTACATTTACTATACCTAACAAAATGAGATATTTAGGTATGAAATTACAAAGAATATGTAAGATCTGTATGTTGAAAACAAATATGAAATGGTGAAAAAACCCAAGTACAAATAAAGGCGAGACATACCTTGTTCATGGATTGGTAGAATCAGCACACTAATGTTAATTATTCCCAAATTGATCAATAGCTGTAATGCACTTCTAATCAATATCATAGAAGAATTTTGTTATTAATATAGACAAGCTGATGAATGGCAAAGGAAATAGAATAGCCAACACTATTGAATAAGATGGAAAAATCTGGAGGATTCACTTTCCTCAATTGTAAGACTTACTATGTAGCCACATTGATAAAAACAGTGTGGAACCAGTAAATGAATAGGCATGTGAATCAATTTATAAAATAGAGTACAGAGAATGCTTGCACAAGTTTAGCCAATTGATTTTTGACACAGAGCTAAGAAAAGTCTATTTGTTTAGCTCTTTACTTTCACTTAACACTGTTTTGTAGATTTTACTGTAAAGATCCTGTAAACTTCTGTCCAATAGTTTAAGCTGTCATGAATGTTTAATTTATATTTTCAATTATTGGTTGGTATATTTTTTGTATATTCCAAATTTGCTGAACTCATATATTAGTTCTAGAAGATTTTTGGAACTTTTCATAGCATATTTTAAAAATTAAGCTTCTTTGTTTAGAACACTTTTCACTCCACAGAAAAAAATCATGAAGATAGCACAGAGAGTTTCCAGATACCCCTTACTCAGTTTCCTCTGTCATTAACATCATACTTTAGGATGGGTCATTTGTTATAATTAATGAATGCATATTAATACATTATCACTAACTAGAATCCCTACTTTATTCAAATTTCCTTAGTTTTACCTAATGTCTTTGTTCTGTTCCAGGACCCCTTCCAGGATACCACATTACATTTAGTAATCATGTCTCTTTTTGCTTCTTTTGGCTATGACAGTTTCTCACACTTTCTGGTTTTGATGATCGTGATGATTTTGAAAACTACTGGTCAAATACTTTGTAAAATGTCCCTCAATTGTGACTATTCCAACATTTTTCTCATGATTAGAATGGGATTATGCATTTGGGGGAGGTGGCCACAGAGATAGTTTCATTTTCATCACATCATATCTAGGGCATGTGCTCTCAACATCAATTATCACTCCTGATGCTGACCTTGATTGCCTGGCTGAGGCAGGGATTTTCAGACTCTCCACTCTGAAGTTAGCCACACCCCTGTCTGCACTCTGTGGAAGAAAGTCACTATGCTCAGCCTATATTAGGGAGCAGGGATTTATGCTCCCCTTCCTTGAAAGTGTAGTATCAAAATAAATCATTTAGAATTCTTACACATGGGAGATTTGTCTGTTCCTCCACATATATTATTTTATTTATTTCATAATTATTTATTTCACTGTAAACTCACTTATGAATATTTATTATATACTGTGGGATATAATCTAATAGGAAACTATTTAAATAGTTGCTCCTTAAATCATCCCATCTTTAGTCATTGAAGGCTCTTTCAATTAGCCCCATCTTGGCATATAAATACCCTCATTATTGTGTGTGTCTGTGTATGTTTGTGTGAATATGTTTTGTGTACTTCCTTATTTTCTTCAAATTCCATATTCCAGGCTTATGTCGTATATTTCCTGCACCAGTATTACAGCCAGCCATTTCTCCAATAAGCTCTGTCTTCCTCTATAGAACAATAGCATTTGATACGAAGATTTGGGTGCTAGGTCTCATCATTACTACTGGGTTCAAATGGATTCTAAGCCCTGTAAGGTGCCAGAGCAAGGGTATATGTCTTTATATTCACCTCAATATATGCATATATCTAACATAGTTCTATATGTATTAATATAACATAGTTCTATATGTATTAATATATATTTATCTTAAGGTAAGCATGCATTTCTACAGATATCTCCAACATTAATCTATTACCAAATGGATAATTCATATCTCTTCCCCTTGCTTATCTATAAACTTCCAGTCCAACATTGAGAAACCTTATTCTCACTGCCTGCCATTCATTTATTAGTTGGTCAAATCTAATGTAAATATAAAGCATTATCAGAACTGTTAGCTGGTAACCATATGGAATGTGACTTTAACAATACTAGTGTAACACACTGTACAGTTTCTTTGCTGCCAGGGTCTGATGATACTGCTGCAATTAGATAGAGGATGTTTAGCTGTGGTACCAACTAACATCAGTTTCACAGAAAAAGATAACTGTCTGTTATGCGTTTAATTTTAAATATTCCACTCATTTCCAAAGTTATTAGGAAAGCACTCATTTCCCACAATCCATTCAGTGAGATGTTTCATACATTGGTAATACAGTTAGACTGTTTTGCACATTCTGCATTCTATCCTTGGATCTCTCTGCATTCTAAATGTTTTTTTTTTTTCTTTCAATTACATATGTAAGGTCAGTTTTTATGCTACGAAGTTCTATGGGTTTCGACAAACGTATAGTATAATGTTTCCACCAATTAAATTACCCTACAGAATAGTGTTGTCACCCTAAAATATCCCCTGTTCACGTGTTCAACCATTCCCCATTCCCTCACTCCTTACAAATCCCCAGGTTGCCATCAATTTTTACTGTTTATAATTTCAGATTTTCAGGAATGTCATATATTTAGAATCAAACAGTATATAGACTTTCATACTGGGTTCTATTAGCCATATGTATTTTAGGTACATACCTATTTTTTCATAGCTTGATCACTCATGCCATTTTATCATGTAGTAATATATTGTTATACAGGTAGACTTCAATTTGTTAACCATTTAACTACTGAGATCATCTTTGTTGCTTCCAGGCTTTGGCAATCAGTAGAAAATTGCTATAAATATTCATGTGCCAATAACTATGTTAAGCTTTGTTATGATTCATTAAGCTTTTTAAGAACCTCAAAACTGTCTTCCAAAATTGTAGTACTATCTACTTTGTGACCAGCAATGAATGAGTTTCTGTTACCTCCCTATTCTCACCAACATTTGGTATTATCATGTTTTGTTTTGTTTTGTTTTCTCAAACCATTCTGATAATTGTGTGTTGGTGATTAACTCGTTGTTGCTTTAATCCGAAATTTCCAGAAACAGAAATGGTGAAATGCATCTTTCACATGTGTTTTCTGAGATCTCATATCATCTTTTATGAGTTTTCTGTTCAATATGTTGCTCAATTTATAATCAGGTTGTTTATTTTCCTATTTTTGAGTTTCAAGGGTTCTTTGCATATTTTGGATATAGATAATTTATCTGATGTATGTTTTACAAATATCTTTTTACTTTAAGTGGCTTCCCCTTCCATTCTCCTAGAAGCATCTTTTGCAGAGATGACATTCTTAATTTTAATTAAGTCCAACTGATCAATTGTTTTTTTTTGCATGGTTCATGCCTCTGATGCTGTATCTAAAATCTCATTCACAAATGTAAGGTTACATAGGTTTTTTTCTGTATTCTTTCAGAGATTTCATCATTTTTGCATTTTACATTTAGGTTTATGATATATTTTGAGATGGCTTTTGTGAAACATGTAAGGTCTATATCCAGTTTTTAATTTTTTTGCATTGGATGACCAATGATCCCTTGGCTGAGAGGAATACTCTTTCTCCATTGAAATGCATTTGGTTCTTAAACAATGATCAGTTGACTATGTATTTGTTTTTGTGTATTCTGGGATCTCTGCTGTGTTTCTTTGATCTTAGTGTGTGTTCTTTTGACAATGCTGCCTTGATTGCTGTATTTTTATAGTAAAGTCTCAAATCATTTAGTCTGAGATATCCTAGCCTAGACTTCTTTAGTATAGCTTTGGATAACCTAGGTCTTTGCCTTTCCATATAAACTTTAGAATCCATGTGTCAATATCTTTAAAAGAGCTTGCTGAAATTTTAATTTGGATTGCATTGAATCTGTAGATCAGGTTAAGGTGAACTAATATCTTAATATTGGGGCATCTTCCAATCCATGAACGAGGGATATCTCTCCATAAATTTAAGTCTTCTTTGATTTTTTTAATCAGATATTTGTAGTTTGTGAAAATAGATTCTATATATATTTTGTTCCAGTTGTACTTAAGCATGCTGCTATTAGAAATTTGTTGAATATATTCTGTTCATTGTCTATTTCAATAGCCTTTTAAGCTCACTTTATTTTTAATGAACACACCTTAACCATGATACGTTGAATTCTGTACCCCAACAAAGAAATGTTCTTAACTAATCTGGATTTCCATGAGTGTGGACCCATTGTAAATAGGATCTTTTGAAGATAATATTTGTAATTAAATTATGACCTGTCTGAATCATAGTGAGCCTCAATCTATATGACTGGATTCTGATATAAGTAGAACAAATTCCGACGTAATGAGTTAGAGAAGGCCACGTAGGAAGTAGCTTGAAGTCAGTGGAAACCAGTAGAGCAGACACAAGAAAGGAGAGACTGCCATGTGACAAGAGGCAGAAATATAAGTCATGTAACCCCAAGGACTTTGGCAAGCCAGCACCCAACCAATACAAATTTTGGGAGAATGCAGTCTTGCAGATACTTTGATTTTGTACTCCAAAACTATCAGCCAATAAATTCCCTTTGTTCAATCCAACCTGTTGTGTGGTATTTGTCATAGCAGCCTGACAGACTAAGACATCTCGCTAACCATTTAGTTTTTAGTTTATTAGCAGCCATAGTTTGCCTGTGGGTTATTGATGCAAGAAACTGTCTTTCTTAGTGCCATTTTCTATGCCATTAGAGTGGCAATTGCTGGCCACTTACTGGAAATGGAGACATCCACAAATTCAGGGCCAATGGTCTCTCTAACCAGCTGTTTGTAAGCAGCACCCTCTTAGCATACCAAAGCCACTGATGCCTCCTTGCATAGGACATAGCCTAACCTGAGTCTTTTGGCTAATCACACCTGGTTGGAGGTTGTGCCCTTCCTTGTATATAGTGACTTGCAATAAGCCATAGTTTTTGAGAGGCTCACTTTTCTCCCATGAGAGAACCATTTGAGATCAACTGAGTTAGCAGCAAAAGAATTTGGAAACTTTATGGTTGATGTTGCTACCCTCACATTTAATGGAGCCCATGGATAATTGCTGCTTTTCATCCCTTTAACAGGATGTATGTGATAAAGGATAGGAACCAAAGGTCAGTGTGATTTTCTGGTCTTTAGGTAGTCAATTTATGACTTAATGCCTTGCCCAACACTCAGTCTTGTCTGCAGACTTTTATAGACTCTTCAACCCCTGCAAATTTTCCAGCCATCTGGTCAGGTCAACGGCACCAGTGACAATTCCTTCTCCTTTAGGGTAAATAATTCTTGCAATCATTTGCTTCACATATACCCAAAATATAAATCAACATTACACATATATCTCTAAATATACTAAAACCACAATACAAGGCTTCACTATGACACTTTTTATTCCCTTTGGGATTCCCTACATCACTGATAGTGACAAAGACATTCTTTCCAATTCTTGGAAGACACAATACTTGGCTCTTGAACAAGGCATTCAATGGAATATCACTTCTTTAACTGGCTTCAAACTGCAGGCTTCATAGAGTGCCATAGTGGCTAACTTAAGTTCAAATTCAGTTAAATAAAGCATGGCATATTTCAGTCATCAGTCATACATCAGGAATGAATTTTAATAGAATGTATGACTCCATTTTTTGATGTTTGACTGCTGACAGCTATTAAACCTCATCTCCCACTTCCCCAGTGCTGTCTCTTCACCCTGCTCTCTCCTCAGCCATTTTTCAGATATTTTTGAAGCCTCTTTGCTCTTCTTGGAAAGTCTCATTATGAGAAAAGGAAACTCTTTCACAATCTGTGTGTGTGTGGGTGTGTGTGTGTGTGCTGTTATCATTCCTGACAGTTAAACATATTTTGGGCCATGGTTATCCTGCACTGATGTATGGTCACAAAATTTGTGTTTTATCCCAGTAAGGGTAAATTTTCTCTTCCCATAACAGGATAGGATAAATATTGGCAAAATGACATACATCTCCTAATTTATAAAAGAAATAGCCTAAATACCATGCAGGTCATAAAATGGGCATTTCACCTGGGATATAAAATATTTCACCTGTGATGTAAAATAAACTCTTAAAAGTGGTAAAAAAAAAAAGGAAATACAAAATTGGACAATTGCTAAGAATGGTGAGCAAGTATGGCAGGATTACTCACAGTCTTTGGGTCATATCTGGTTTCATCATAAGCCCTTGTGAATTTGAAGCATGGTGATATACAAGGAAGTGGTAAAATAAATTTTTTCTGTTATTGTTAACAACAGGAAATGAGAAGCATTAACTGAGCTACAATCTTGTACATCCTGAAGAAGTACAAAATAATCATGCAGTGGAAATAATACAGAAGAACCATAATTTGTAAGATAGTGAAAATAAAAATAGAAGGAAAACAGTATATAGCCTTTAAAATTAAAATATAATTGGAGAAATGCAGAAACAATCAGGGATTTGCAAAATCTGCCATGGGGGGAGATAATGTTAGAAAATACAAAGAGCATTAGAAAACACTCAACATCACTAACCATTGAAACCATAGCTGAGATGTACAGACAAAAAAACATCATCCCCTTGCCCCCTTGAATGACCACTGAGATACTAGGAACAAAGATCACCCTCCTCAGGACCAAGACTATGGGGATAAGAAGTCCTCAGAAGCCAGTGAAATGTGAGGGGTCCTGCAAAAGGAAGATAAGATGCAGATTTCTGGCCTATTTCTACTGTACATAGACAGTCACATAAGCAACCCATCAGAATATGCCAACCTGAAACCCTCACACTTCCCTACCTCCCTTAGATTTCATCCTATATATCTCCTTTAGTTCTTAGATCAGGGAGAAAGATTTGAGCTTGTCTCCTGTCTCCTTGCCAGTCAACTGCACCATAAAACACATTTCTCAAATTCTTGTTGTCATGGTATTGGCTTCTGTGCACATCAGGCAGTGAGCCCACTGCTAGGTAACACCATTAGGGAGATGCAAGCAAAACTCCAATCAAAAATATCTTCTTACCCAGTTTTTATGATGTTGGTAATTAACAATACAAATAGTAGCTATTGTTGAAGATGTAGGGAAGTTTGAATCCTAACACATAGCTTGCAAGAATGCAAAATTGTGCAACCACTCAGAAAACAGTCTGACAATTCCTCAAAACATTAAACATGGAGGAGACATCAGAAAAATGGAAGAGAAAGAAGTTCCAAATACATGCCACCCCAAAGAAACAATGAGATATATTCAGAAACTGTAAGAACCAACTCTCTGAGAACTCTGGAATACCATCAACAGTATACAGCAACCAAGTGAATGTTGATTCAAGAGAAAAGACAATGTAAATGGTAGGAAAGTTGTGTGGCCTTCTACTTCCTCTGGTATGCCCCACAGTCTGTGTTCATGTTCTCAGTGGAGTGCCCTGGTTATAGAGGGAGCAAAGCACACCTAATGGATAGCTAAGCCCGTTTTTTTGCTGTATGGTGGCTTCTTGAAAGACTGACTCATAGCACTGTTATTTATTTTTCACCAACCATCAGTCTTACTTCAAGTATAGAAACAGTGTGGAGAAGTGGCATGGAACTGAGGAAAGTGCAGCTGCCTGAAGTAAAAGACTGCGGTTATATAATAGAGCATCTTGGTCCCGGGGGGAAAAAAAACTGAGGAGAGAGTTTTTTGAGGAAATTAGGACAGTGAGGTGTATTTGTGTATAGTGGGGAAGTTTGAAGTTGCTGTTCATGTCCAGCTATAGTTGTATGCTCAGAAAGACTTCAGAAAAAAACTAAGCATTCAACTTGGGCACATCGAAAGGTTCAGCATCAGCTGAACTCAGAAGAAAATAAGCTTTCAACTTGGACACATCTAGAGGCTCAGTATTAGCTGAACTCACTGTTGAAGAAGAGCTTGCATGTAGATTTGATTGCAGAGACTCTGAGAGATTTGGTTGGTTGGTTGACTTATGGTTGTTGTTTCTGAGTCCCTGGCATTCACAGAAACTGCTTTTGAAATACTAGCTGAATACATACCAATAGAACAGAGACTTCAGTAATCATATATGACAAGGAATACTAAATTTGCAAAAATAGTTTGGTGAAATCACCAAAAAAGTACACAACTATAGCCATAAATAGTTGTTTTAAAAATCAGCAAAAACTGTAAATAACTGTTTTAAAAATCAGCAAATCATGGAGAAGGGGGAAGAATCTGAATGTAGGAGTTAGTTTAAAATAGCCAAATGTCCAGGATTAAAAAAAAAAAAATACAAGTCATACAAAAAAACTGGAAGATAGCCCTTTCAAAGTAACAAAATAAACCCACAAAAACCATCCCTGAGGAAGACCATACATTGGAATTACTTATCAAAGGTGTTAAGTCAACTCCCCTAAATTACTTCAAGGATCTACAGGAATACATGGGCAAAGAACTAAAGGAAATCAGGAAAAGTATATGTGAACCAAAGGTGAAATTCAATACAAATGTATAAATTTTTAAAAGGAACCAAAGAGAAATTCTGGAGTTTAAAGTATAAAAACTGAAATTTTAAAAAATAACTAAAGCAGCACAATAGTAGGTTTGAACAATCAGAAAAAAGAATCATAGAACTTGAAGATAAGACAGTTAAAATTATTCAGTACTAGAAACAGTAGAAAAGTTTATGGACATGTAGGATACAATAACAGATAACAACATACACATTATGGAAGTCCCAAGAGAAAAAGAGAAACCAAAGGGACAGAAAGAATATTTGAAGAAATAATGGCCCAAATCTTCCAAAATGTGATGGAAATACAAGCCATAGAATGCAAGAAGATAGTTGCAAGTCATATATCTGATAAGGGTTTAATTTCCAGAATATACATGGAACACAACTCAACAACAAAAGATAAAAATCCAATTAAAAAGCAGTCAATACACTAAGACTAAAAAGTGATATCTATATAATGCATAAGAATAACCTCCAGAATGACCTCTTGACTCCATTTGAAATCTCTCAGCCACTGAAATTTCATTTTGTTTCATTTCTCTTCCCTGTTTTGGTCAAGAAGTCTTTCTTAATCCTATAATGCCAGGTCCAGGATCATACCAAGGGTCATATCCCATGTTGCAAGAGAGATTTTCACCCCTGGGAGTCATGTTCCAAGTGGGGTGGGGTGGGGCAGTGGGTTTATCTGCAGAGTTGGCTTAGAGAGAGAGGCCAGATCTGATCAACAAAAGAGGTTCTCTGGGGGTGACTCTTAGGTGCAATTGTAAGTAGGCTTAGCCTCTCCCTTGCAGTAACAAGCTTCGTAAGTGCAAGCCCCAAGATTAAGAGCTCAGCCTTCTAAATTGGTAGTCTCCAATCCTTGTGAGAATATCAGCAATTCCCCAGGTGGGGAAGTTTAATATTTCCATATTTTTCTGCAGTCTCTCAAGGGGACTTTACAAATATATTTTTACTCTGCCCAAGTTACTCTGGGATGCATCGGGGCTTCATGCTGACCTGTAAAATCCAACAGATCTCACTCCCTATTCAAAGTTCCATGTAATTATGGTTTTTGAATGAACTGAGCATACAAGTTAAATTATATAGTGTGCTACAGAAAATATAGATGTTTCAGCAAATAAACATCTCTTCCTTTGGTCTCACACAGAAGTTGAAGTTTTAAATTACCATCTATATCACCCCTTACCCTTCAATCTGATTTGCCTTAGTCCTGACCAGATTTGTTTCATTCATCTCTCTAACTGAAGTCTGAACTCTTTTTCAGCTTTTTATCCAGTTGCTGTATGGGGTAATACTGACATTCATAGCTTCCAAACTCTGACTCTGAGTCTCAGGTGTCACACAGATACCAAAAGTTCCTGGGGCCATCCAGGTTATACACAAAGCTCAGCATCTCAGGATTTAGACATAACCATTAAAACTCAGGAATAGATGTGACTGCTGTAAGAATTTCCAATCTAGGGACCTTTACAATAAGCCTTCACCTGATAACCTATGCTCTAAGATTGAATTTTCAGAGTTTGCACATTATAGTTGGTCTGTATAAGTGAGGCATTATAATATATGTCTTTTAATTTTGCCTTATTTCACTCAAAATGCTGTCCTCAAGGTCTGTTCACCTAGTTTCATGCCTCGTATCATCATTCCTTCTTGCAGTTGCTCAGTATTCTATTGTATGCTATCTCCACAGTTTACCATTCTGTTCATCAGTTGATGTACCTTTAGGCCACCCCCATCCATTGCAAATAGTGAATACTGCCTCCATGAACACTGGTGTGCAAATATCTATTCATATCACTGCTCTCAGTTCTTCTAAGTACATACCCAATGACAGGGTTGCAGGACCATAAGGCAATCCTATACTTAGCCTCCTGTGAAACTGGCACACTGCTCTCCAGATGGGCTGTACCACTCTACTTCCCCACCAACAGTGAATAGGTCCATCACTCTCTCCACATTTTTTTCAGCACTTATATCTCTATGTTTATTTTTTCACCTGCAATTTTATAAAGATATATTTACGGACCATACAATCATCCACAGTGTACAATCAATTGTTCTCAGTATCATCATATAGTATTCATCACCAATCAGTCCTTACAAACATACATTCTCCAAAAAATAAAATGAGTATTATAAAAAAATAAAATAAAAAATAAAAATAAAAATAAAATGGAATAAAAAGGTCAGACAACAACACTACCATCAAGAATTCCATACCCCTACCTTATACCCGCTTCTTATAGACATTTAGCTTTGGTTCACTGCCCTTGTTACAATTAATGGAAGCATATTACAATGTTGCTGTTAACTATAGACTCTAGTGTGCATTGATTATATTTTTTCCCAATACCATCCCATCTTAAACACCTTGCAAGTCTGGCATTCATTTATTCTCCCTCATGAAAGAACATTCTAATATTTGCACATTTAATCACCATCACTGAGCACTCTAGGTTTCACTAAGTTACATGGTCACAATCTTTATCTTCTATCTTTCTTTGTGGTGTCATACATGCCCCTAGTCTTTCTCTTTCAACTGTATTGACAGTCACATTTGTACAGTGTACTTGAGATCTTGTGCTACCATCACACAGTATTGTGCTATCCGTTTCTGGATCTATACAGTCAATCCTGTTGAACATTCTATACTCCTTCTGCATCAAATGCCCGATCTCTATCCTCCTTCTATCTCCTGATAACCTAAGTTCTCAGCTTTAATTCTCAAAGTTTGCTCATGAAAGTTAATGCATATTAGTGAGACCATACAATATTTGCCCTTTTGTTTCTGACTCAGTTTACTCAATATAATGTCCTTGAGGTTCATCCGTGTTGTTACATGCTCCATGACTTTATTCTGTCTTACAGCTACAAAATATTCCATCATATATATACATACGTATATATATATATATATATATATATATATATACACACACACACACACCACGGTTTGTTTATCCACTTGTCCATTGATGGACACTTGGGCAGTTTCCATCTCTCAGCAACTGTGATTAATGCTGCTATAAACATTGGTTTACAAATGCCTGTTTGTGTCTTAGCTTTTAGATCCTCTGAGTACACACCTAGTAATGGAATTGCTGGACCATATGGCAATTCTATACTTTGCTTTCTGAGGAGCTGCCAAACTACCCTCCAGAATGCCTGCACCATTCAGTCAAATGACTTTAATAGGTATTTCTTCAAGGAATATTTACAAATGGCCAATGAACCCCTGAAAATATGTTCAACATCATTAATCATTAGGTAAATGCAAAAAGATGCCACTTCACACCCATTAGGGTTGTTATTATTTAAAAAAATAATAAAGGAAAATAATATGTTGACAAGAATATGGAAAAAATTGTAATACACATTGTTCATGGAAATATGAAATGATGCAACCACTGCAGAAAAATACTAAGAAATTCCTCAAACACTTAAACAAAGAACTGCAAAATGATGTGGCAATCCCTTTCCTGGCTATATGCCCCAATTAATTGAAAACTGGGGCTCAAACAGGTGCTTGTACACCAATATTCATAGAAGCATTATTCATAATAGTCCTAAGGTGGAAAAAGTCTATCAGTAGAAGAAAGGGTAAACAAAAGGGCATATATGTACAATGGAGTATTATTCAACTATAAAAATGAACGATGTTCTCATACATGTTGCAACATGGATGAATCCTTAAATCATGTTGAGTGAGGTAGGCCAGACACAAAAACTTATATATTATATTATTCCACATATATGAAATATTCATAATTAGCAAATTCATAGAGATATAAAGTAGATTACAGGTTACCAGGACCAGGGGAGGGGAGAATGGGGAATTACTGCTTAATAGATATACATTTTCTGTTTAGGGTGATGGAAAAGTTTTGTTAATGTATAGTGGTGATGGTAGCACAGCATTGAGAATGTAATGTCACTTAATTTTACATTAAAAAATGTTTAAAATGGTAAAATGTGTGTTATGTATATGTTACCATAATAAAAAACAAAATTACTATATTACACGGTTACCATATGACCCAGCTATTCCACTAAGTGTACACCAAAGAATAATGAAAACACTTGTCTCTGAAAAAATGTGCACACAAATATTCAAAACAGCATTATTCATAATTGATGAATGAATAAATAGAATTTGGAATATCTATACAATATCTATACAATGGGCTATTATTTGGCAATTAAAATGATTCCAGTACTGACACTTGCTACAAAATTGATGAACCCTGAAAACATGCTAAGTGAAAGATGCCAAGGACAGCAGACCATATATTATTTGATCCCATTTACATGAAATATCCAGAATAAACAATCTATAGGGACAGATTTCCATCATCCCAAATATTTTCTTCATGATAACTATTTGTGGTCAGATACATACTCTATCCTGATCCCATGGCAACAACTGATCTATTTCTGTCCCTTAAGTTTTTCCTTCTTAAGTATGCCATATTAAAGAACTATGCAGTCTGTAATCTTTTGAAACTGGCTTCTTTCACTTCACGTAATGCCTTTGAGATTCATCCAACTTTTCCTGTTTAGCAGCAATTTGTTTCTTTTCATTGCTGAGGATAATACATTTTATGAACTATGAAGTTTGTAAATTTGGTTTGTTTTGACTAACATGTTCATTCTCTTAAATGTGCCTTTGCAGAGTATTGGTTTTACATTTTGATGAAGTCCAATTTAAACATTTTTTTGTTTATGGATCATATATGTAGCATTGAGCATAAAATAAGGATAGACATACATTTTCCAATGGGATGTTTTCCAGGGATTCAATTCCTCACCTCTCCTTTTGTGGGACTGTCAATAAAAAGAAAAATAGAAAGAAAGAGAAAGAAAAGAAAACAATTGAACCCCAGTTGAATATTCATCAGTTTATTAACCATTTGAAGACCAGGGATTCCCTGGTTGATATTGGTTTAAGAGTAAAATAATCTCTCCAGTTAGACCCAAGCTATTAGATTTCATCTTGTTTTCACCACTGTTTGAATAACCTGAGAGCACTGTTTGCCATAATCATCAATTCTATATCCCTGAATGCTCTATATTATGAAAAGTAACCAGTACTGTTCAGCTTTTATTGGCATGGTAAAGCATGAAACACAAGGTCAGGCATTCCTGGCCATTTATAATATACTTTATATTATGTAAAATACACTTAATATTTTATATACTTTATACTTATAAAGTATATAAATATACTTTATATCAATGCCTGGAATCAAGTATGCTAATGATAAAATTCATATTTCACCCTGAAAATATCCAATAGCAGATCAAACATTTTCTCTATTTGCTCTAAATCCAAGGATGCCAACTTTTTATTTTAAGAAAGCTGTAATACTTTGCTATATCACTCCACTAAAAATTCATGTTCTTTTCAAAGGAGAGCCTCAAAACTACTCAGGGAGCTACTTATCCATCCTGTGGCACTATGGCATCACCTAGTTGGATTTTTTTTCTAGGCCTCGATTAATTTATGATCCTTAGTTTATGTTATCTCATTGAAATAGAATAGAGAGTGAAGGTTAATCTCTCTCAATTTATAATCATAAAGAGAGGGGTAATTTACAAGCAGGCAATCATTATTTCATCAGTCTTTCCATTTGCTTTAAGGAGAGTCTAGCATTATAGGTAGAATTCTATATTCCTCCAACATTCCACTAATGGCTTCCAAGGGAAACCAATTTCAAAGTAATGCCAAAATTAATTGCATTGTTGATCATTAGTTTCTCTGTCTCCAGAGAGTTCTATATGTTTCCTTCAAAACATAAATTTCTCGAGCATATTCAAAAACACATAAAACAGGTCTGTTTCCTTTGGCTTAAAGATTTTTCAAAAACCTACATCACTTAGAAATATTAGAAATAACATGAACTACCTTTTGTTTGAATATCAGAAAAATATTTGTGGAAAAATACTGATTGGATTTTCCTATCCTGTAGATCCAGGCTTTGGATTGAGAAATGGATGGATTTTGACCAGGAATAAACAAAATACATTAAGCTACAAAATACAACAAAGGCAATTCTACAACACTTTGGCTTTTCTTTCTTCCTCCCTCCCTCCCTCCCTCCTTTTCTTCCTTCCTTCCTTCCCTTCATCCTTCCTTCTTTTCATCCTTCCTTCCTTTCTTCCATTGCTCCTTTCCTTTTGATTGCCAGGTATGTGTTCTTTGAGAATAATGGACTACAATATCTGTAATTCCACAATACTGGAAAATCTATAAATTAGTTTCCTTAGGGTTGGTTAAGTGTTTTCCCCACATCCTTATCTGCAGTCTGTTTGGTTGGTGTTTATCCATATTGGGACTTAGACTTCAAGTGGCAGAACTGCCACTTTCTCTAAGTTTTCTGTGTAAAACCTACCTGTTTCCTAGAAAGTGGCACCTTGAAATACATTGCTTTTATGATCCTTATTATTTTGAAATTTCTTAGTGTGGGATTCCTCATTTGTAAATTATTTTTAACAATACTGGTAATAAGGTCAAAATCTCCATACTACAAATTGGTTGTAAAAAAAATGTATATTCTTCATTTTCCAAATCCAAGTTCATCTTGCTCTGGATTCCCCAATTCTATTATTGCCAGAAACAAATGTAACTTGCCCATAAACAAAATATTCATAATTTCCAGACTACAACTGTCTATTTTGGGTTAATTAGACTTTTGGTAAATATTCAATCTATTCAAATCCTCTGAAAGATCTGTTCCTCTTCTCTTGAGTTTTTTCTCCTAAAATCTTCTTTCCAAGGTGGCCTCTGGGTGGCAGGGGGCACCTGTGATTCCTATGGCATTGGTTGGGGGTAAGGATCTGCATGTCCTGCTTCTCTGCTGGCACCTACTGACCTCCTGCTGGGGCACAGTGGTGCCTCTGGGCATAGCTGTTTGTCCTCACTGTCTTTGTGGATGAAGTGTCTATGGCATAGTGGGGTCGTGTCCTGTAGCAATGCTGATCAGAAATCTAGGAAAACAGGCAGATTTGCATGATAAAAAGATATTTATTTTATCTTTCATTTCATTGGACTTGAACAATTGAATTTTTGCTTTCTTTGAGATGCAATCTGAGGGCATTTCATCAGTACTTGCATTAATTTCTCTGCCTATATCTTCCAAAATTTGTGAGAGCTGAGCTCAGAAATTGATCACACCTGCCTCAGGAGGGATTCAGGTAGACTTTTCTTAGACAGACTTCATCTGGTAAGACAGTACAGTTATTTTAGGCACAGGATACATACCCCACTCCATTGTCATCTGCACTCTGCCTAATACCATACACTCTGATTCTGTTATTTAAACAGGCTACCCTCATGGTTCACTGAAGGATCACCTAGTCTGTTTCTCTCTTCCTAGAACTGGTCATAGTAGGCAATACAGAGCTTCCTAGGTTAAGTATCTTTCAAGATTCTAAGAATCAGCCTCACTATGATTCTAGGATTTGTGTTTCCTGGACTTTTTCCTTTTGCTGACAGACCCCACTGTTTGTATCCATATCAGTCAGGATGGACTATTTCAGAATAATTGGAGGATAAACACAGAAGCTAAACTCATACATCTTAAACAAAGCCCTGGATCTTAGGACAGTCCTGCTCAGGGTTGGGTATAATTTGTTTAGTCATTAATTCTTTCTCAATTCATAAGATAAAATTGAGCTTGAGTCTATGTTAGGCACTGGAAAGGGCACAGTAGAAGTCAGACACCAATGCTTCACCCTCTGCCATATGTACCTATTTAACATGGGCAAGATATATAAGCACTCTGTACCTCAATTTCCTCATATGCAGAGTGCATCTTTTAATAGGTAATATCCAGATTATTGCTGGACACAGGATAAGGGATATATAGATATTTGCTATAGTAATAATAATGATTTAAATTTTATATTATTAATAATTATCTTCATTCTCATATATGTATTTTTCCTTTAACATACTTGGAAACTACACTGTACAAAATAATAACTATCAGATTATTATTTTTGAAAGCAGAACTTGACAAAGGCTGACACACAACTTTCTAAAATAATATATTTACTAAATGGAATTCATCTGAGATTACCATTTTTATAAATGCAATTGGAAATCTATCCCTCTGGCTTTGTTTATCAATAATATAATAATTAGCATTGTCTAATGCCAAATTTGGGCAGAATAGCTAACAGGGGCCATTTTGCATAAAGGCAAGAAGTGGTGGGAGTCAATTAATTTACTATACATAGTGTATTCTTTTTACATGAATAAAAACCAAGTATCAATAAGGAAAAAATTACCTTTTGAAACAAAATAAGTTTTCCAATAACAAAATTTCCATCTAGAAGTTTTTGACCATTAAGGTTAACAAAATACTACATAATTCAATATTTTTTTATCTTCCCCAAAACAAAATGAAGAAAACTAAGTATTTATCATTGTTGCCTATTTTAGTAAGTATAAAAAGGAACATTCTATGAGTGAATTGATTAAAAAAATACATACTATGGGATTAACAAACCTGAAATTAAAACTCTCTATATTTTTTTGGTTATATTTCTGCTTTAATAGAGTAATTTGAAAATATACAGATATCCAAAGAAAGAGGTAAAAGTGTAGGAGGCATTGAGAATACAGCTGTGCTTTAACTTGGGTCTTAAGCTTCTAACTGTAAAAGACACCACACTTTTAAACAACATCCACTAGCTCTGCAAACACATCCATTCATAGTATAATAGTAATACACTTTGCACCATAGAACAAGTCAAATATATACTCCATAAACTCACTGTGTTATATCTTGATTTATTTTCACAAGAAAAGGGGCATGTCTGTAATTCACATTCAGAGTCCTGTTCCTGAAGACTAAAATGGTATGAAGTATTATTGCCTGTCAACTTGCTTCTCAAACACTTTTTTTTTAAACAGCATAATTTATTCTTTAAATAAATTATGTGGACATGGGGAGTCTAGTTAATTTCATAATGAGGTTGGTTGAATATGATACAAAGAGAATTCAGGTATTTTCCAGAACAGTATGATAGATATTAGCGTTAAAGCATAAGCTTATAACTTTAAAAAATCTGTAAGGAAAAAAATGATATAAATTTAAGCTTCTTTTCAGATGTTTTAAAATTCCTATAAAATTTTTTGTCCCAAGATCATTTAACTACAGTACCCAAAAGATACTGAATACATTGCCTGCTGTCAAGGTGGGGAAACCCTCTATGTTATCTAATAAAATCGTCTTCTGATCCATCTTGACCCAAGTCCTGTTAGTGTGAAGGCTGATTCCTCTTGAAAGGCTGAACATTGTAATGGAGAACATCATTCTCATCTATTGGTTCGTATTCTTGTTCAATCTCAGTTAGGAAGCAATTTCCAGAGCCTGATCCAGAGCCTGATCCAGAATAGTCCTCAGAGAGAGGGAAAACATCATGCATGTTTGGGAACCTTGTCATTGATAAAGGTCAGTCCTTGTAGGGAGGCTGAACACTGGTCCCTTCTCCTCAACTCAGTTTGCAGAATTACTGTCTGGGCTGCAGCACACCCACTGGTACCTGGCTGTCTGCATGGGATAGCCTTGAACTGAAGATTCCCAAATTAGGAGAAGGAGAGAGCCAGGACAAGTCTACTGCAGTGGAGGAACCTCTGCATCGTGACCAACCCAGCACACTCTGGCCCCAGCCTCTTCACACCAACCCCATGATTAGGAAACATAGCAGGGTGCTTGCTGTCCCTTTTAGAGAATGTTCCAAAACCTCAAACCCTGCCCAGAACACGTCACATTTTCCTCTCTCTGGCGTCTGTCCTTATCCTTGCTCCTGCTGCCAAGCACCGAAGGTGAAGTGGGGTCGGCTTGCTCTGGATCCTGTCGTACCAGAGGGAGAAGCTGGGTTTCTTAACACCTAGCAGAAGCAGTTGGGGAAAGCTGAAGAGTCTTTTACATGCAATAGGACCACCTTCAGGTCAGCTGATGGTCTGGTCCAATTGAGGGGCTCAAGAGATTGGTTCTCAAGGTCTGCCCAAGCCAGAAACCTCAGAAGTGTAGTCAGCCTGGGAAAGGAGCTCATCCTCAAGGACAAAACACTGTATTTTTAAAGTAGTAGAAGTGATTATTAATTTTACCACCAAACAGATTGGAAAAAGGGCTTGTAATTGTGAGGGATAGCTATTTTTCCGTTTGTTCTTAAATGCATCCTTTATGGTTCTTTGTGCAGAATAAGAGTACTTTAAAGGTATTTGAAGTCATATAAGAGACTGACAAGTACTTTTATTTCTACTCTACAGACCTTCCAGAATTCAGAGCTTAGCATGCCAAATAAGACATCAATTACAGAATTTATTCTTCTAGGGCTAACGGATGACCCGGAATTACAAATTGTGATATTCTTCTTTGTGTTGTGCACATACTTATTGAGTGTAAGTGGAAACTCAATTATCATCACATTAACAATGTCAAATATTATATTGAAGACTCCCATGTACTTCTTCCTTAGGAATTTCTCTTTTTTAGAAATTTCATTCACAACTGCCTGTATTCCTAGATTTCTGATCAGCATCACTACAGGAGACACAGCCATTTCCTATAATGCTTGCATAACTCAAGCATTTTTTTTAATCCTTCTGGGAGCAACAGAGTTTTCTTCTGGCTGTTATGCCCTGTGATCACTATGTGGCTATCTGCAAACCTCTGCATTACACAAGTATAATGAGCAACAAAGTCTGCCACAGGCTTGTAATCTGCTCCTGGTTGGCTGGATTCCTCATTATCTTTCCCCCTGTGATTATGGGTCTCCAACTGGATTTCTGCAACTCCAACATTATTGACCACTTTGCTTGTGACTCTTCTCCCTTGCTGCTGGTCTCCTGCACAGACACAGCATTCCTGGAGCTCATGGCATTTTTCTTAGCGGTATTCACACTCATGGTAACTTTGACCTTGGTGATTATGTCCTATGCAGTCATCCTTAGAACAACTCTGAAGATTCCTTCTGCCCAGCAAAGGAAAAAGGCCTTTTCCACTTGTTCCTCCCATATGACTGTGGTTTCCATTTCGTATGGGAGCTGCATTTTCATGTACATCAAAACTTCAGCAAAAGAAGGGGTGGCTTTGAGCAAAGGTGCAGCAGTACTTACTACCTCTGTTGCTCCCATGCTGAACCCCTTCATTTACACCTTAAGGAACCAGCAGGTGAAACAAGCCCCTAAGGACTCAATCAAAAGGGTGTTATTATCAAAGAAACACTAACTATTATTAATTCTGTACCCTAAACCACAAATAAAACCCCACAAATAAGCACAAACCATTGTTCTAGGTACTAGGAATACCAAAGGGAATAAAGCATATTAAGATTCCTACCATGGTAGAGTTATCTTCAAAGAGTAAGCATGATTAATAATCAAACCACCTAATCCCTAGTAAAAGTTATGAGGGAAAAAAAAAGAAATACAGTAATGGAAATGGAGGGGGCAGGCTTCAAATTAAACAGCTTTTCATGGATTTCAGAGTTATTTTATAGTTCGTTTTTGTATATGTTTTCTACATTCAAACTTATTTCCTTGTGTAATCCTTTATTTATTTTCTCTAATTTTCCCAGGTCCATATGTTAATATATTTTGTACATACCAAGACTATGAAGGTTGTGAGATGTGACTGTAAAAGGAAAGAAAGAAAGAGGGAGTGGAAGGGAGAAAGGGAGAGAGAATGAATGAAGGAAGGAAGGGAGGAAGGAAGGAAGGAAGAAAGGAAGGAAGGAAGGAAAGTCTTGCTCTTTGTTTCAGGAGAATATGTTGCAAGATTTAGACAGAATATTCAAAACCTTCTTGAAAATAAATTAACCTAAGGAAAAAAGCACAGCAACTGCCTAATAAAAAATGGAATGGGCCCTAATTTTGAGACTTGGAAACAGTTCTTCTTAAGTTTTATTTTTTGGAAAGGGCTCTGTTTCTACCCTACTCTTATACCCCATTATATTGAATCAGATATTCAGAATCTGTTTGGGAAAAATAGCTGAGAAACAATGATCTTCTGTTGTGAAGACAGGATATTTTTTTTAATGCCATGTTATATGTTTTATTTTTAATCAAAGTAACTTTTTTAAATCTCAAAATAAGATAGGACATTTTAAGTTGTTAGATTACCCTTCCATCAACTCAATTCCAACAGAAATATTCATCTACATCCTTTTGGATTTTTCACTTCCTTATAAACTAGAAGTAGGAGAGAGTTGTAGTTAGTTGTTGGGGAGGGTGATCTACTCTGAGGAAGTTCTATAATCAGAGTTAATAGGGATGAATGATGTATTATAAAACTTCATGATCTAATAGAGGGAAGTGTGAGATGCTGAAATTCAGTTGAAGTCACATACAATTAATGCAGGCTTTATACATATTAAGTAACACAGATATAAGAATCAAAGAACATGATTTTATCATCCTCAAATAAATAAGAGGAGTCCAAAGACAAATGACACACCTTTTCTGCATGAAATAATCTCTCTAAATGACTCATGCTAATAATTGGTAAGAATGAAAATATTGGAATTAAATGTGAAATTCAGAACATTAAAAATGAAAGAAAATAAAGATATGTGGAAATTAATTAAAAATAAACAATGAGGTTTATACAACAAAACTCCTGCAATTGTAATACTCTGAAAATTGAAACTAAAACATAAGAATTTTAATGTTAATTGTTCCTCCATTATGATAAAACACAGTAAAATTGTGTAATTCTGTTATGCTAAGGTAGCAGTGATACTATATGCAATTATGTAATAGTACTTTTGAAGTTTTATAGGACAAAGTATGAATTAGCAAATGTTCCTGAGGAAGTAAAAATTTTAATACATATTTTAAATATGAAGCACTTACTAAATATACAAAGTTCTAAAATGGTGCCTCCTAAATATTCCCATGTTTTTCTGAATATTTTATTATAAGATTTTAATGTACAAAGGGTAATTTATAATGTACATCCATGTAAATAGTTGCATACATAAATTAATGGGAAATAATATAGTTATTAGTTTATAAACTATCCATAAAATATATGCATGGAATCCTGTATAAAATCCAAGTATGATGAATCAGTGCAATAAAGAAAACATAAGAGTACAAGATGAAGAAACAAATATACTGCTTATAAGGACATTTGTGATATAATGCATCATGTTATCCTTTAAATAGTTAAGATGAGAAAGCTATTTATGGGAATCTGAAGTATGTTTCTATTTGGAAATGAATCTTCAAGGAAAAACAGAAAAATTCTTTGTTCACATTGATGTGAAAGTAACTATGCCAAAGCCTTAAGGAAAAGAAATTTTATAGGAAAATTAAACTGTTATTCAAAGTTAAATGGTAGTTTCATTCATATTAATGACAACACATAAATGGTACCAACCCTCACCACTATTTGTTAATTACTCCAGAGACTTTTTGCAAATTTCAAAATATAAAATATAGAAATATTATCCATAAATGTTCAAAATGAATATACAAGTATTCTATGTTTTAATTATATTATCATTTCCAAATAGGTTTAAAAGTGATTAGTAATTCTGATTTAAATATGTGGTAGAATTCACGAGTGAAGCCACCTGGCTTTGAAATGATGCTCACCGCCTCTGCTCACCATTGTTTCTGAAGATAAGATAGCTGTCAATATTTTGGGCATCCATTGTATGTGATGTTTCATTTTATTTTCTGATTTCAGAAATTTCTTTTTGTCTTTGCCTTTTCACATTTTAACTATAGTGCATCTGAGAGTGGTTCTTTTATGTTTACTCCTCTTGTGTTTCATTAAGTGTTTGAAATATGTTCATTAAATAAGTCAAATTTGGGATATTTTCAATAATTATTTTTTGAATATTTTTATGCTCCTTTCTCTCTTTCTCTGTCTCCTTCTGGTATTCCCATTGTGCATATGATAGTAGGTTTCATGGTGTCTCACATTCCTCTAAGGACTGATTTTTTTCATTCTTTTTTCTTTCTGTTCTTTGAATGATTAATCTCTTTTGATTGTTTCATCTGTCAGTTAAAATCTTCTCTTGAACTCCTACAGTGAATTTTTCATTTCAGTTATTGTGCATTTCAATTCCAGGATTTCCATTTGGTTTTTATTTTATAATTTCTACCTCTTTTTTGATATTGTCTTCTATGAGAAATTGTCATCATACTTTCCTTAACTTCTTTAAGCATGATTTCCTTTAGTTCTTTAAGCATATATTTATCATGGCTGCTGTGAAGCCTTTGGTAATCCCAACATTTGGGACTTTTTCACAGAGACTCTCTTATATTATTTTTCCCTGTGTATGGTTTACACTTTCCTATTTATTTGAATGTCTCATAATGTTTGGTTAAAAACTAAGGTATTTTCTGAAATATAATGTAGCAACTGAAGATACTAACCTACCCCATTACTGAGGCTTTTTCTTGTTATGGTTTTGTTGTTTTCTTTTTTTGGTGATTTGACTGGCCTATTTTAATGATGTCTATTTCCCCCATAGTGTAAGGATGCAGCTTTGGGCATACAGTCACATTGGGATGACAATGGTTTTAGCAAGACTCTTGACTATTCCCTGGAGCTCTCCATTAAGCTGTCTGCCTCCCTTACTTTCACACCCAGCTCTTAGTTTCCACTAATGCTTATTGATTTTTCTCTTGTTTTCTGGCAGGCCTGTGGGACATAAATAGCTACAAGGTCTGATCCAATTAAATGCAAGCTGCTTTGCAGGGATACATTTTTATTTTACATTGAATGCAATTTTATTGAGATATATCCACACACCATACAAACTATCCAAAGTATACAATCACTGGATCATAGTATCTGTACATAGTTGTGCATACATCCCCATGATCAATTTCAGAACATTTTAATTACTCCAGAAAAGAAATAAAAATAAAAAAGAAAACACACATCCTCTCATACCCCTTATCTCCCCTATTGCTGACCTATAGTATTGGTGTGGTCCATTTGTTACTGTTAATGAAAGAAGATTAAAATATTATTGTTAATTATAGTCCATAGTTTGTAATAGGTACATTTCCCCTGTTTACCGTTCTATTATTAACTCCTTGTAATACTGTCATACATTTGTTCTAGTTCATGAAAGAACTTTTTATATTTCTACAGTTAATCACAGACATTGTCCACTACAATATTCACTGATTTTTTTTTTAATCTTCATTTTATTGAGATATATTCACATACCATGCAGTCATACAAAACAAATCGTACTTTCGATTGTTCTCAGTACCATTACATAGTTGTACATTCATCACCCAAACCAATCCCTGACACCTTCATTAGCACACACACAAGAATAAAAAGAATAATAATTAGAGTGAAAAAGAGCAATTGAAGTAAAAAAGAACACTGGGTACCTTTGTCTGTTTGTTTCCTTCCCCTATTTTTCTACTCATCCATCCATAAACTAGACAAAGTGGAGTGTGGTCCTTAATGGCTTTCCCAATCCCCTTGTCACCCCTCATAAACTACATTTTTATACAACTGTCTTCGAGATTCATGGGTTCTGGGTTGTAGTTTGATAGTTTCAGGTATCCACCACAAACTACCCCAATTCTTTAGAACCTAAAAAGGGTTGTCTAAAGTGTGCGTAAGAGTGCCCACCAGAGTGACCTCTCGGCTCCTTTTGGATTCTCTCTGCCACTGAACCTTATTTCATTTCTTTTCACATCCCCCTTTTGGTCAAGAAGATGTTCTCCGTCCCACGATGCCAGGTCTACATTCCTCCCCGGGAGTCATATTCCACGTTGCCAGGGAGATTCACTCCCCTAGGTGTCTGATCCCACGTAGGGGGGAGGGCATATTCACTGATTTTTAAGGCTGGTCTAAGTGGTTTTTTAACACTCTCAGAAGTCTCCTTCTTACCTTCATTCTCTGATACAGTAACTAGCTTACAGTCTAGCTTGTTATTCTCATGTGTTACCAGTCTCCTCTAAATTGTTTTTCACCAAAATTTCTATTGTTTTCAAAGCTTCCTCAGATTTGAAGTTTCCCACGCAATTCCAAATGAAATCAGTTCCTTTTAGGAAAAGTTCAGAGCTCTCTGCTCTTATGACCTGCCTTCCCATGCTGCTCAAAAGCTCTGAACTACTGCTGTATAAATGGGTATAGGGACAGTGGCCTGTTTCTATTAGAGTGACACACTCTTGCTTTATAAGAAGAGTGTTGGGCTAGGATGGCAACCTCTGTTTCTCTAATCTTTCCTTTCCCAGCATGGAAACTCCACCATAAAAGTGAGCTAGAGCAAAAGTGAATAATGGCCCTCATATTCTGATAAGCCTGCCATACCTGGGGTAGAGCCTTTGCCCTACAAGTGTGGATTTGGAGGAGGAAGGGAGCCCCTGAGCTATTGCACTTATCCGGAATTTAATATTTGCAACACAGAGCTGAGGAATATAAGACATACTGGTGGCTTGTACTTCCTGGGGAAATGTCATAGCTTTTAATTGGGAACTGGGAGAGAAGGGAGTCCCATCTTTGTTATATCTGGAGTGAAGTTTCCATAATGATGATGTGGTAGGAGGAACATATGAAACAGTCATGGATCAAGTATAACAAGCTCTCATTCACTTACAGGGATTAAAAATTTTCATGAGTAAACATTATTTGCCTTTGCTATGTAATTTTAGGGCAATATTCATGGACCTTACATGATTTTTGTTATTAAAGTAAATTTTATCAGTTATGGTTGTTTTGTGGAGTAGCAGGCCATGGAGCTCCTTCTACTGTCATTCTAGAACTGAAATCTCATGACATTTGTATTTGATTACTACTCATTGTTTCCATCACTCTGCTGAAATTACCCACCTGATCTTGCATGTAGTCTACTTTTTTGATTAGAGCCTTTAATTTATTAAGCATGATAACTTTAAATTACCTCACTGATAAGTCCAAGTCTGTGTCTTATGTGAATCTTATTCTGATTTGTGCTTCTCTTCTCATTTTTATTGCTTCATAATTATTTGAGGAAAGCCAGACAGGATTTCAGGGCAGGGTCTACAAAGATAAATAATTTCATGCTTAGGGAAGAGTACACCTTTCCTTCATTTGACCACTAGTGTGGAATTTTTGTTAAACTGGTTAGCAGTTAAAAGTGTTTTGACATTTGTTGTTTCTAAGGTTCCCATCAGTTCCCCAGAGACATCAAATTACTCTAATGATAACTTGTATTTAGGTTGTTGGCTAATTTGCTACTTTCAATTTTCTAATCCCTAGCAAGAATCTGTCCCTTCCAGCTGCTCCATATATTATTTTCCTTACTATTTCTTAGAGAAGTGGTGAGAGGTAGGAAGGGAGAATTCTCTGATGTTTTAATTAAGCTTCAATTTGAGCCATTCACAATGAATCTTAGCCTTGGGGATGTGGCCTTCACAACTGTAATTGCCCATCCTTCAGATCTAGTGCTGGGTTTGGAATATAGTTCTTTCCATTCCCTGGAATATACCTTTTTTCCTGTGCCCCTCACACAGCTTAAATTTATTTCCACCAATGTCCTCAGGCTACCAGTTTTGTTGGTCTTCCCCTGAAAACTAATCCTTTTGTTTCATTCAGGAGATGGCTCTGGGAAGAATTTGTGCAGTTGTTGCTCTTTTGTTCTGCCTGAGAGTACCACATAGGAAGATTAACTCGAGATTCTTCCCTATCTTCTTTATGAGCTGCTGATGGAATTTCTTGGGGATTAGCCTGGCATTGAGTATGAAATCCCTCATGTATATGACCCCTGGGGCTTCACTTTCTTGTACTAGCCCATACTTGACATTCAGGAATGCATTGAAATTTTCTAGCAGTACCCTTTTATGGAATTCTAGTATCTTTGGTATTGTCAGCTCCAGATAAACAAATGCTGAGTTTCTGTTTCTCCCTGCAGGCAACTGTCTCTTCCAGATTTCAGATTAGCTAACTGGTCTTTGTCCTCAGTTCTCAGATAGCTCCAAGAAATGCAATGATTTTGCAGTTTGTCCAGGACTTTTTCCTTCTTGATGTTATTATGGGATTAATGTTCTTTACATCTCTCTGTATCTCTGAACAGATATTGAAAATTGGGTATTTTAATTATATACACTTTAATTATATAGATTATGTGGACAAAATTGACTTTTTACAATGTGAGTATTAATGTGTTAACCTTATGTCATCCCATCTGTTCAGGATCAGTTATATGTACTTCAAATATATATTAATTTTTTTCTTATATAACATTTGCCCAAATATTATTTTATTTACCTGTAGGTATTTCATTTTTGTGTTATTATGTATTTTTCTATCTGGTTGTTCTATAATATTAGGTTGATTATGTCAGTTGTGAAAATGGAATGGTTAGTGACTACACTAACCATCTTGATCTGCTTGAACTCCCAACTTATCCAGAGAACCACTGAGTTGATTGGGAATCAGGACCTAATGGGAGGCAAAGCAGCTGCTATTCCACCTTGGCATATCAGTGATCCTTTGTGCTGCCTACCAACTGAGCCTGGAACATTTCTGCAGCTGCAGCAACCATAAGGCCAAAACAACCAGTTTAAGCTAGCCACACACAAAGAAAAAGTCTGCAAACAAAATCTTTCTGTAATATCTTAACTAGTCAGGTCCAAGGATACTCTGCTCTGATGTTATATCTGAACTGGCCTGCTTTGTTCAAAGATATTCCACCATGAGACCACCCCTAACAATGCCCCACCCTCTCCAAAGGCAATCCAAGTCCCAGATAGCACATATAAGGCACCACCTAAGTCCCAACCCTTGAGCAGATGCTATTTCTTAGCTCTGCCCCACATTCATGTTTGCTCTTGCTCAATAAAACCTACATTACTATTTTAGCAGCAAAGTCCTCTGGAGTTTCTTCCTTTGGGAAGTTGGAACATTATACCATTATCATTAATGTTCCTGTGCTTTTTCATATCATATAATTATGATATTCTCAAAGTGTAAATGAAGGGATTTAAGAGGGGGGTAACCGAAGCATTGAGCACTGCCAACCCTTTATTTAAAACCAGCCTTTCTTGTATATTAAGCTTAATGTACATGAAGGTATAGCATTGATAAGAAATGCAGATGACAATCTTTTGAGAACAGGCAGAAAATGTCTTTTTCCTTTTCTGTGTAGACGGAATCTTCAAATGTGTCCTTATGATAAATGTGTATGAGATAATCACTAACATGAAGGTGAAAAGAATTGTCAGTATGGCTAATGTAAAAGAGAAGAATTCTATGTGACTGATACCTGTGCAAGAAAGCTGAAGGACAGGGCCATAGTCACATACGTAATGATGAATTATATTGCCACCACAGAAGTCCAGGTAGAAATACTTGATGAGGCCTGCAAAGGCTTCCAGAACAGCAGCCAATTTGATACAAATTTACAGTCTGAATTTTCTGTCAATGCCAGCAGAATGAGCACTGTTGGCTTTGTATAGCTTGTTATGACTGTATGCACACATTTGTAAGATACAAAATGAAAAGTCACCCCAAATCAGCAGGGTTCAATGGTCTATTTTGAAAGGGTATTTGAAAGGCCAAATGAGTTGGTGCAAAACTGCTTTAAAAATAATATACACAGACAAAAAGGGTAATAGATATGTCATTGTTCATCTTTCATATTTGTTTTCAATCCACATGTTCATTTACTATATTCTTGAAACTATAATTATCTGCAGTTACCAACTAATACATATTCTACCTATTCATTGGTACTCAATGCAGTTAATCTATTATTTATTTAAGGGAAAAATCACTTTCAAGTGACTTCCTTAGATTTTATGCAATTGATTTTCAATATTTCATTTAAAATTTTTCCAGCTCACAGACAATGATGGGTCCATGTTGATGGACTCCCAATTAACTAGTCTCTTGTGATGTAGACAGTTTTGCTAGTTCAAAGAGTTATACATATTCACATCAAGGGAACAGATAAAGTTGTGTAAATATCTTCAGAACTAAATTACTGCAAAATATTTATAGAGTCAATTTTTAAGTATCTTCTCCACTATTATGCAAACATGAAATGTTTCCTTAAAATTTGGATTCAGAATCTACTTGCCACAATTCTGTAACAATCGCCTCTGTTTATAAATTTGAAAAATATGGCTGAAATTGTAAACCATATAGATGAATTGCCTACTTATCAATTCGTTTTTGTTTTGTTGTTTTTGGTTGAAAAAAGATTCATTTTAAATATGAATCATAAAATTTTGCAGATGTTTAAATTACCATTTCTGCTTGGCATCCTTCATAAGAACCTGGTTTTTTGCATCCATTATCATTTTTCCATTGGCACTGAGAATGTGATTCCAGAAATTAATATTCCTAAACTCTAAAAGCAACCTCACTTGAAATCCAGAAATCATGTTTCACATAGAGTGAACAAATATAATGCTATATATGAAAGAATATTTAAAAATTTTTATTTACTCTTAAGTCCAATCAATCTCACCAGTGAGAAATGTGTTTTTGCTAATAACTCCAAAAAATACAGATTTGATTTTTCTGTAGCTAAGAGCTAACCTGAAATATGTTCAGAGTAATGAAATAGATCTTTGTGGAATAACTCACAGATTGGTTCTAATTAAACATTTTTATTAGACATTTGCTTTTTTTTAAAAAAAGGTATAGCTTAGGGGAATGAGCCTATTTAGATGTTTGCTGATACAAAGAGGAAAAAAAAAACACTAATAAAATACAATATCCAATGACCAAACCAAACACAAAGATATCTACTATTATTAGCAATTTATTTTCTCATTCTGTTCTTTTTCTACAAATATTATTTGTTTAAAAACCTGGGATTATATGCTACTTAAAGTAATTGACACTGATTTTTAGTTCCCATTACATTGGAAGAATTTTCATGGTATTATATAAATATTAAAATTATTGATTACTTTGTTTTCCATTTCATAATTCTTTCCAGCTTTACTTTCAGTGGGGAAATTAGATTGTTTTGTGAAATCAATGCTATGTAATGGTTAAAGATCATTAGCTCTGGAGTACATCTTTCTGCTCAGAATCCAAGATCCATCATTTCTTACTTGTGTGACCTTGATCAGGTTTTTAATCTTCCTGGAATTTACTTTCTTTTCTTCAATATAAGGATAGTAATTGCTTCATTCGGTTAGTTTGAGCATTAAATATGTCATGTAATATATTTATCAATTTCCCTAGAATTTAAGAAATGCTTGCAACTATGGACTTCAATTGTTGGAAATATTATAAACGGATTTTATCATTGTTATCAACAAAATATTTCTTTGAATGTTTGTCTACATTTCTTATTATTCACATATTGAAATACACTAAATGAAATTGCATATATATGCACAGTAGCTTTAAAGAAACTACATATGATCTTGCATACATCAAACTTTTAGCTATTGTCTATAGTATATAATAACATCATATGGCTGTGTTGAGGGTTAAACTATTTAATTAAATGTAAAGAACTTAGAAGAACAACTCATACATAATAAAGCATCAGTAAAAGTTAGCTATTATTTTTATTGTTCACTATTGTACTTGAAGTCCTACCTCATTTGATAAAGACTTAAAAATAAATAAATGTATATAGACTGGAAAAGAATAAGCTCTCCTATTTGTAGATAGTATATATTATTACTTATGAAATTATGGAAATCTTCCAAAACTTCCTCCAAAACCTAATAACTAAGCTTACAAATATTACAGAATAAAAGATCAATATATTTTTTATATACTAATTAACAACTGACAACATTTTCCACATATACAAAAATAAAATATTTAAGTATGAAACTAAGAAAATATGTACAGGACCTGTAGGTTGAAAACTATTATAAAATGGTGAAAAAAAAAAGAATAAAAATAATGATTTAAAATTTTCCTGGATCAATGGAATCAGTACAGTGAAGATGTTAATTTTTCCCAGATTGATCAACAGATATAATGCAATTCTAATCAAACTTATGGAAGAGTTTTATTAAAATAGATAAGATGATTCTACATTCAGTGACAAATGGCAGAGGATATAATATAGACAAAAGAAACGGAATAAGAAGGAAAAAAAACGGAGGGCTCACTTGGCTCAATTATTTGTTCAAAAATATAGCCAGTGATAATTTAAAGCAGTTTTATTGAGATAATTTCACATACAATACAATGTATTCAAATTTTACAGTAAATAGCTTTTAGTATATTCACAGAGTTGTGCATTCATCATCACATCAATTTTAGAACATTTTCAGTTCTCAGAAAAGAAAAAACACATAGCCCTAAGCAGTCACTTAGCCAATGATTTTTGATGCAGGGATAAGAAATATCTCTTTATTTTCTTTTAACACTGATTTGTAGATTTCAGTGTAAAATTCTGGTAAATATTTGTACAATATTTTTATGCTAGTGTTAATTTTTTACATTTATATTTCCAATTATTGGTTGGTTGGTTTTTGTGCATTGATCTAGTATTCTGCAAACTTGCTAAACTCATTTATTAGTTCTAGCAGCTTTTTTGATTATTTCATAGGATATTTATAAAATACATTTTTTTATTTAAGAACAGTTCGGGCTTCCTAGAAAATAATTGTGAAATGGCACAGAGAGTTCCCAATAAACAATACACTGTTTTCTCTGTTATTAACATTGTACATTATTGTGGTCTATTTGTTATCATTATCAAATGTATATTAATATATTATTATAAGCTAAAATCCACACTTTATTCAGATTTCCTTAGTTTTTACCTAATTTTTTTTACTGTTCCAGGACCTCTTCCAGGATACTGCATTACCTTTAGTCATCATGACATTAGGCTCCTTTTCACTGTGACAATTTCTCAAACTTTACTTATTTTTGTTGACCTTGATAACTTTGAGAATTACTGGCCAGGTATTTTGTAGAATATTCCTCAATTGTGATTTTTCTGATGTTTTATTAGAATGGAGTTATGCATTTGGGTGGATGTTCACAGAGATAGTTTTATTTTCATCCCCTCATATCTAGGGCATATATTATCGATGTGAATTATCACTCCTGATGCTGACCTTGATTGCCCGACTGAGGGTAGGGATTTTCAGGCTCTCCACTGTGAATTTAGCCACCCCCTTTCTGCACTCTGTGGAATAAAGTCACTATGTTCAGCCCACACTAGGGTGTGGGGATTTATGTTCCTTTTCTTTGAGATTATAGCATCAAAATAAATCATTTAGAATTCTTACACATGGGAGATTTGTCTATTCTTCCACATATTTTAATTATTCAATAACATATTCATATAACTGGAGACATAATCGTGAATATTTATTATATACTGTGAGATATAACCCAATAGCACTTTATTTACAAGGTTGCTCCTACAATTGTTCCAACTTTGGTCACTGAGGGCTGTTTCGGTTTGCTAAAGTGACTGTTATGCAAAATATTTGCAGAGGGTTGGCTTTTATAAAGGAGATTTATAATGTTACACATTTACAGTTCTAAGGCCATGAAAATGTCCAAACTAAGGCATCAACAAGAGAGTACCTTCACTGAGGAAAGGACGGTGGCATCCTGAACACCTCTGTTAACTGGGAAGACATGTGGCTGGCATCTGCTTGACTACTGATCCCGGGTTCTGGTTTCAAAATGGCTTTCTCCAAAATGTCTCTGGGTTTCTGTCTCTGTTAACTTCTCTCAGCTCCTGTGTATCGTTGCTTGTTCTCCCAGGGCATTTCTCTCTAAGTGTTTAGGGGTTCTCTATTAGCTTCTCTGGGGCAAACTCTGATCTTCATCTCTTAGCTAAGCATCTCCAAACATCTTTGTGTCTGCGTCTCCAAATATCTGGGTCTGTGTGGGTTCTTAGCTCTTTTATGGACTCCAGTGATCTAATTAAGACCCACCTTGATTGGGTGGGGTCACATCTCCATGGAAACAACCTAATCAAAAGATCTCACTCACAATAAATTTGCTCCCACAAGATTGCATTAAAGAACATGGCTTTTGGGGCGACATAATAGATTCAACCCAGCACAAGGGCTCTTTCATTTAGTGCCAGCTTGGTATTTAAATACCCCTATCATTATGTTTCTGCGTGTGTGTGTTTATGTGTGTGTGTGTTTTGAGCGCTGCCTTATTTTCTTGAACTTTCAGTTTCCAGGCTTATCTTTTATGTTTTCTGTACCAGTATTAAATCCAGTCATTTCTCCAATGAGCTGTTTTCTTTTACAGAACAATAGTATTAGAAATCAAGATAATGGGTGCTAGGTGTACACATTGCTATGCAGTTCAAATGGATTTTAAGCCCTTAAGGTGCTAGAGTAGTGATATATGTATTTATATTTATCTCAGTAGATAATTAATACTTCCTCCACTTGTATATCTGTGAACTTCCAACCCAATAGTGAGAAACCTGATTCTCACAATCTGCCATCCTTTATTAGTTGTTCAAATCCAGTATAAATAGATAACATTACTGGAATAGTTAGCTGGTAATCCCATGGGTCACAGATTTATGAATGATAGAGAAATACATTGCACAGTTTCTTATGCTTTTAATTTTTAATACTCCACTCACTTCTAAATTTATTAGATCAGCACCCATTTTCCCTATTGTACTCAGTGAGGATGTCTCATAAATTGGTAATTCAGTTGGACTATTATGTCACATTCTGCATTCTATCCTTGAATTTCCCTGCCACCTAAATGTTTTTTTTCCTTTCAATTACATAATTAAGGTCAATTTTTATGCTGTGAAGTTTAACTGATTTTAAAAAGTGAATAATGTAATATATCACCATTACATTTTCATACAAAATAGTCTCATCATCCTCAAAGATTCCCTGTTCTTTACCTAGTCAAGCCTACCCCATTCCCTCACTCCCTATGAACCCCTGACAGACATTGACTTTACTGTTGCTATAATTTCACTTTTTCAAGAATGTTATATATTTGGAATCAAATAGTATATATACTTTCATGCTGGATTCTGTTACTTAGCCATATGTATTTAAAGCACAACATTCACTCACTGATATCATCTTGGTTGCTTCCAGGTTTTGGCAATCAGTAGAAAGCTGCTATAAATACTCATATGCAGGTAATTGTGGTGACATGATTTCAAATCAGGTGGGTGAATATATAAGCATTCAACTGCTAGACTGCATAGTAAAACTATGTTAAGATTTTTAAGAACCTCTAAACTGTCTTCCAAAATGGTAGTACCATCTAGTCTGTGACCAGCAATGAATGAGTTTCTGTTAGCTCCTATTTTCATCGGCATTTGGTATGGATATGTTTCTGTTTTCTTTTATTTTGTTTTTTTCAAACTATTCTAGTAAGTGCGTAGTGGTGATTAATTCTTTGTTATTTTAATTTGAAATTCCCTAAAAACAAATTATGAAAGGTATCTTTTCACAAGTTTTTTTAGATCTTACATCATCTTATGTGAGCTATCTGTTCAACACATTGCTCAATATTGAAAAATTAGGTAGTTTATTTTCTTATTTTTGAGTTTCAAGGGTTCTTTGTATATTTTAGATGCAAGTAATTTATCTGATATATGTTTTGTAAATATCTTTTCCTCTCTGTAACTTCTTTCATTCTTTTAGCAGGGTCTATTGCAGAGATGACATTATTAATTTCAATGAAGTCCAACTGAACAACAGTTTTCTTGCATGGTTCAGATTTCTGGTGCTGTATCTAAAATCTCATTCACCACATGCAGGGTTACTTAGATTTTCTCCTATGTTTTCTTCTAGAGATTTCAGAGTTTTTGAATTTTTACATTAGGTTTATGATACATTTTGAGATGACTTTTGTGAAACATAAGGTCTGTTTCTAGTTTTATTTTTTTTAATTTTTTGCATTGGATGGCCAATGATCGATTGACAGGAATATTCTTTCTCAATTGAAATTCATTTACTTCTTTGACAATGATCAGTTGACTATATTTGTTTTGGTATGTTCTAGGACATCTAAAGTGCTTCTTTGATCCTAGTGTGTATTCTTTTGACAATGCCACGCTTTATGGTAATTACCGTAGTTTTATAGTAAGTCTTGAATTCATTTAGTGTGAGTCATCTTAGCGTAGACTTCTTTAGTGCTGTATTGTATATTATAAGTTTCTGCCTTTCCATATAAAATTCAGAATCAGTGTGTCAATATCTTCAAAAGAGCTTGCTGAAATTTTAATTTGGATCACATTGAGGATAACTGAAATTTTAATATTAGGGTGTCTTCCAAACCATGAATGTTTATTGTTTATCCATTAATTTACATATTCTTTGACTTTTTTCATCATACATTTGTAGTACAAGAAAATAGATTTTGTGCATATTTTGTTATATTCATACCTACGCATCTAATTTTATGGTGCTATTGTATATGGCATTGATTTGAAAATTTCAAATTCCAGTTGTTCATTGCTGGTAAGTGGAAAAGCCATTTCCTTTTCCAAATCAATATTGTATTTTGTGACCTTGATATACTTGCTTATTAGTTCTAGGAGGCTTTCTATTTTCTGTTTAGATTTTCTTATTTTCCTCTTAGGCAATAATGTCGTCTGGGTATAAAGACTGTTTTATTACTTTCTTTCCAAGTATGTATCCTTTTTACTTTCCTTATCTTACTGCCCTTACTATGAATTCTAAAATAATGTAAAATAGGATTTGCTACAGAGGATATCCTTGCCTTTTTCCTGAATTTGGTGAAAAGTGTCCAGTTTCTCAACATTAAGTATGATGTTAATGTTAAGGTTTTTTGTAGATGTTATTTATAAAGTTGAGAAGTTCTCTTCTTTTCTTAGTTTGCTTCTTCTGCATCTGTTAAAATGACACATACTTTTTATTCTTAAGCATGTTTTTTATTGTTTTCATCAATTAATTTTCAAATGTCATGCCAGCTTTGCATACTTATAATAAATCCTACTTTGTTGTCATGTTTTCAACTTATTAGTATCTGGTAGAGAATTTTTAAATCTATCCTCATGAAAGCTACTGGTAGGTAGTTTCCTTTCTTGTAATGTCTTCTGCTTTTAGTGTTAGGATAATCCTGGTCTCATAGAATGAGTCAGTGTTACCTCTGCTATTATATTGTGGAAGACATTGTGGAGAATTTGTATAGTTTCTTTTTAAATGTTTCATTCGAGTTCGCCAGTAAAGGGACCCTCTATTAGGCTATCAAGAGTTTATCCTAGCTTTCTATTATTTGTCTCCTGTATTTGGCACTCTGTTGTTAGGTTCTTTAGGATTGTTGAGCCTTCTTGCAGAATTGCCCCCTTTTGCATTATGTAGTTCTCTACTTTTCCACTGAAAATCTTCCTTATTCTGAAGTCTTCTGTGTCCAAAATTAGTATCACTACTCCAACTTTCTGAAGGTTAGTGTTAGCATGGTATAGCTTTCTCCATTGCTTTCAGTTTAAAAAATAAAAATAATATAATAACCTATATACAACTCAAAATCACCCATTTTAACCACTTTCAAGGGTACAATTCAGTGGTTTTAATTAAATTCACCATATTTGGCTACAAAAAATAAAGGCAGGGACAAGATGGTGGCAGGCTGAGTTGGAGCACTTCCCTGTGGGAAAAAAAAAAAACAGTCTACTATGAGTAAGGGAAAGTAACTCAACCAAGCCCCAAACGCAGTTGTAGCTAACAAATTTGGATGAATGAATATATGCTACAGGCACAGATAAACCTGGAAGAAACAGGAAAGGAAACTTAGGTCTCTCTAAACAGAGAGAAGGAGGAGTAGATGGAAGACAAAATAAAATAAGATTTATAAATAAAAGCAGAGACTTTTAGAGCCAGCTGAGCTCACAATACTGGAAAAGGGCTGTGCCCCAGAAAAGGTTACATAGAGCCATGTATCAACACTGGCTCTTGATTGGTGAAACTAGGGGACTGTGGACTGGTTCTGAAAAGGGGGATTCTTTTTTCTTTTTTACTTATTTTTTTTAAACTATTCTTAGGAACTCATTAGAGAAGGCCTCAGACAATTTTAATTGTCAGTGCTGACCCAGGCAAAGTGGAGTTAAGATAGATCTGGGAGACAAAGAGTCAAGTGAAGGAGATAATTCTGTAAAGGGCATAACCTCCCCAAGAAAAGTGGGTGGAATGGCCCAGCTCAAGTGGCACAACTATTTCAGGGAATTCAGACTATAGGGGCTGGAAAAACAAAACAGAAACAGCTTAAGCTTGCCTTCTATGCCTGTGTCTCAACAATGCCCCTGGCAATAACAGGGTCTGCTGAGTATTAAAGGCACTGCACCCCCTTACACCAGTGGGGAACTGGAGGCTGACAAGCTGTACCTGCTTGGAAGAATGGGAAATGCACAGAGTTTGGAGGCACCACAGGAAATTCTGACATTCTGCTGGGTCTCATCCTAAGGGAAACTTGATACTGATTACACCCTCCTCATAAGACCTAGCCCTGTCTTGTCTAGGAAGCTCTGACTGGGATTGATCATACCTGGTGTGCCAGTTTGAATGTATTATGCAATCTTCTGTGGGCAGAGGTATCAGTGTTGATTAGATTGTAATTCTTTGAGTGTTTCCATGGAGATGTGCCCCACCCAACTGTGGGTGATGACTCTGATTGGATAATTTCTATGGAGGTGTTATCCCACCCATTCAGGATGGGTCTAAATTAAATCACTGGAGCCATATAAAAGAGCTGACAAACAGAAGGAGCTCAGTGCAGCTGAGAGTGACATTTTGAAGAGGAGCTACAGCAAAGATGGACACTTTGAAGAATACCCAGGAGCTGAGAGAGGAGCTGCAGAAGAGAGACAGATTGAAGATGGTCATTGAAAGCAGACTCTTGCTCCAGAGAAGCTAAGAGAGGACAAATGCCCCAAGAGCAACTGAGAGTGACATTTTTGAGGAACTGCAGCCTAGAGAGGAACATCCTGGGAGAAAGCCATTTTGAAACCAGAACTTTGGAGCAGATACCAGCCATGTGCCTTCCCAGCTAACAGAGGTTTTCCAGACACCATTGGCCAACCTCCAGTGAAGGTACCTGATTGCTGATGTGTTACCTTGGATGCTTTATGGCCTTAAGACTGTAACTGTGTAACCAAATAAACCCCCTTTATAAAAGCCAATACATTTCTGGTGTGTTGCCTCCTGACAGCATTAACAAACTAGAACAGATTTTGATACCAGAAGTGGGGTGCTGGTGCTGCTGAGTTTGCAAATACCAAATATGTTGGAGTGGCTTTTTAAATGGATAAGGGGAAGATTCTGGAAGAATTGTTAGGAGCTTGATAGAAAAGGCCTAAACTGCTTTGAAGAGACTGTGGAAATGACTGTAAAGATACTTCTGAAGAGAACTTGAGCATAAATGATGAATGTGTTGTTGCAAACTGGAAGGAAAGTGATCCTTCTTTTAAAGTGGCAGAGAATTTGGCAAAATTGAGTCCTGGTGTTGGATGGAAGGCAGAATTTGAAAGCAATGACCTGGAATATTTAGCTGATGAGATCTTCAAGCAAATATAGAAGCAGTAGCCTGGCTTTTACTTGCAGCTTATAGTAAAATGAGAGAAGACAGAGATAAGCTGAGAAATGAACTCTTGGTTTCAAAGAAACCAGAAATTGATGTCCTGAAAAACCGTGGGCTTCCAGGGAGTGAAACCCCAGAAGCTACAGCCCAACATGAGGATGCAACCAAACATGGAACCCAGCCACCATTTCAGTACAAGCCAAGATTGGAGATGGAGTCATCCTGAAAGGATTTGTGGGAATTCTTATTGTCTGATGGCTTTGACTCCTGTGTGCTTCCTGTGAAGCCAACAGAAGTTTTGTGAGATCTTTCTAGACAGAGGTGCTGCTGGTCTGGACTGGAGGAGACACACAAGGAACAAATTGAAGGAAAAATTTCTTCAAAGATAGAGGTTGGAGCACATTTCCAGGGAATTGGGGAGAGCCTGGCTACCACCACACTGTTCTGAAGGGGTTGAGCGTGTGCCCCGGAGATGGAAGGGAATCTGGGTACTGCCCCAATATTTGAGAAGGGTGGGGCTGAGAAGGTGGTCTCCCCAATGTGTGGATATATTGGAACACTCACTCCAGCATTTGGAGGGGAAAGGGCTGCCACAAAGGCCCTTAGGACCGGTTAGACTCCTGCTATGTCAAGCCCCAAGGATGCAATGCTGTTCTGTACATGACTCTCAGACTTTGAAATCTAGTGGAGTTTTTCCTGAACGTTTTAGGAACTGTTTTGGTCCTGTGAACCCTGTTTTCCTTTCAGTTTCTCCTTGTGGCAAAGGGAATGTTTTTCCTGTGAATGTCCCTCCTTTGTATACTGGAAGCACATAACTTGTTCTAAGTTTACAGGTCCACAGCCAGAGGGGAATTTTGCTTTAAGACAGACTATGCTTGTAACTGATTTTGATGGGATCTTGTACTGTTACTGAAATGATATAAGTATTTGTGATATTGTGATGGAATGAATGCATTTTGTGTATGGAAAGATCATGTTATTTTGGGGTCCAGGGAGTGGAATGTGCTTGTTTGAATGTATTATGTCCCCCAAAATGCCATTATCTTAGATGTAATCTTGTGTGGGCAGATGTATCAGTATTGATTAGATTGTAAATCTGTGTGTGTGTCCATGGAGATGCACCCCACCCAACTCTGGGTGATGACTCGATAATTTCCATGGAGGTGTTACTGCACCCATTCAGGGTGTGCCTAAATTAAATCACTGTAGCCATATAAATAAACTGACAAACAGAAGGAACTCAGTGCAGCTGAGAGTGACATTTTGAAGAGGAGCTACAGCCAAGATGGACACTTTGAAGAACACCCAGGAGCTGAGAGAGGAGGTGCAGAAGAGAGACAGATTGAAGATGGCCATTGAAAGCAGACTCTTGCTCCAGAGAAGCTAAGAGAGGACAAATGCCCCAAGAGCAACTGAGAGTGACATTTCTGAGGAACTGCAGACTAGAGAGGAAGGTCCTGGGAGAAAGCCATTTTGAAACCAGAACTTGGAGCAGACACCAGCCATGTGCCTTCCCAGCTAACAGAGGTTTTCCAGACACCATTGGCCAACCTCCAGTGAAGGTACCTGATTGCTGATGTGTTACCTTGGACACTTTATGGCCTTAAGTCTGCAACTGTGTAACCAAATAAACCCCCTTTATAAAAGCCAATCCATTTCTGGTGTTTTGCATCCTGGCAGCATTAGCAAACTAGAACACCTGGGTACATTCTACTCCTCAAATTAAATGAGATACCATAGAGGCAGGAAAAGAATCAGAATAAGAGCTTAAAATTCTCATAAGTTAAACAGAAGCTATGCTAGACAGCTAAAAGAAGTTGAACTGAATGGCAAAGAACAGATAGAGAAGAAAGCCAACCAACAAGAAAAACTTAGGTAAAAAAGTGGGAACAACTTCTAGAATAACCAAATCAATGAAATCAGATTCCTAGACACCAAAAAATTATGAGTGCCAGTAGGAAAAACAAAGATAAAACCCAGTCAAAGGGACAAACTAAGACTTCAAGGGAGATACAGAAGTTGAAACAACTAGTTCACACATACATACTATGTCAATTCAAAAATCAAATATACAAGTTGAGGGAAGATATGGCAAAAGTGATTTAGGATATAAAGACAATAATGAACAAACATAAGAAAGAACTCAAAAATTTGAAAAAACAAATAGCAGAACTTGTGGAAATGAAAGACACAATAGAAGAGATGAAAAACACAGTGGCATCATTTGCGTTTGAAGAGGCAGAAGAAAGGATTTGTGAACTATAGTATAGAATGCCTGAAATCCTACATGAAAAAGAAGAAATAGGGAAAAGAATGGAAATATATGTGCAGAGTGTCAGAAAATTGAATGATGATATGAAGTGCATGAATACAAGTGTCATGGGTGTCCAAGAGCATGAGAGAAGGGAAAAGGGGCAGAAAAAATAATAGAGGAAATAATCACCAAAAATTTCTCATCTGTTATGTAAGACATAACATTACAGATCCAAGAATTGCAGCGTACCTCAAACAGAAGACACCAGAATAGGCATAATAGAAGACACTAATCAAATTGTCAAATGTCAAAGACAATGAGAGAATTCTGAAAGCAGCCAGAGAACAGTGATCCATCACATACAGAAGAAGCTTGATAAGACTATGTGTGGCTTTCTCCACAGAAACCATGGAGGCCAAATGTCAGTGGTATGATATATTTAAGATACTGAAAGAGAAAAACTGACAACCAAGAATTCTATATTCTGCAAAACTGTCCTTCAAAAATGCAGATGAGTTTAAATTATTTTCAGACAGACACTGAGGAGGTTTGTGAGCCAAATAACTGCTCTACCAGAGATAATAAAGGGAGCACAACTGGGAAATTGGAAAATACAGGAGAGAGAGCAGTTGAGAGAGGAGTGTAAAATTAAGACTATCACTGATGGTAAAGAGAGAGAGAGAGAAAAAAAATAAGATATGACATATAAAATCCTGAAGACAAAAGGCTATATGAAGGTACTGCCTTTATAGTTATAACATTAAATATTAATGGGTTAAACTCATGAATCAAAAGACATAGATTGGAAGAATGGATTAAAAACCAGGACCCATGTAAAGGCTGTCCACAAGAGACTCACTTCAGACACAAGGACAACATTGGTTGAAAGTGTAAGGTTGGAAAAAGATATTTCATGCAAACAAAAACTGGAAAAGGGCAGGGGTAGCTATACTAATGTCAGAAAAATTAGACAACAAATGTAAAACAATTAATAGAGACAAAGAAGGCCACTATATATTAATAAAAGGGAAAAATCATCAAGACATAACAATCATAAATATTTATGGACAGAGCCAGAGTGCTCCAAACTACATGAGGCAAAAACAGCACTGAAGGGAGTGGTAGACACTTCTACAATAATATTTGGAAGCTTCAATACACTGCTTTGTCAATTGATAGAACACCTAGAGACTGAGTAGATTACTGACAAGGAAACTGAGATTTTTGTATAGTATGGTAAATGAACTAGGCTTAACAGATATTTACAGAACATTACACACCACAACAGAAGGATGCATACTTTTATCAAACACTCATGGATAATTCTCAAGGATGGACCACATTTTGGGTCAAAAAGTAAGTCTCAGTTAATTTAAAAATATTCATATTATACAAACCACCTTCTCAAATCTTAATGGAATAAAGTTGGAAATAAAGAATAGGTGGAAAGCTGGGAAATTCACAAATATATGAGGGTTAAACAACACACTCTTAAACAACCAGTGGGTCAAGAAAGAAATTATAATAGAAATTAGAAAATATCTTGAGGCAGATGAAAATGAATACACAACATGTCAAAACTTACAGGATGCAGCAAAGGCAGTGTTGAGAGGGAAATTTATTGCCTTAAATGCCTATATTTTAAGAAAAAAGAGCAAAAATAGAGGAATTAACTGTTCAGCTGGAGGAACTAGAGAAAACAGCAAACTACCCCCCAGGCAAGCAGAAGGAAAGAAATATCAAAGATTAGAGCAGAAATAAATGAAACTGAGAACATGAAAACAACAATTAGAATCAACAGAAACAGAAGTTGGTTCTTTGAGAAAATCCTTAAAATCAATGAACACTTATCTAGGAAAACAAAAAAAAGAGAGAGAAAATACAAATAAATAAAATCAGAGGTGGGAAAGGAGACATAATTACTGAAACCACAGAAATAAAGTAGATAAGGAGAGGATACTATGGGCACTATATGCTAACAAACTAGACAACTTAGATGAAATGGACAATTTCCTAGAAAAACATGGAAAACCAACATTGACTTGAGAAGAAACAGATGACCTCAATGAACTAATCAGAATTAAAGAGATTGAATCAGTCATCAAAAAGTTCTCCCAAAAGTAAACTCCAGGACAAAATGGCTTCACATGCAAATTCTACCACACATTCAAGAAACAATTAATACCAATCCTGCTCAAACTCTTCAGAAAGATGGAAGAGGAAGGAAAACTACCTAACTCTTTCTATGAAGCCAACATCACCCTAAAACCAAAGCAACACAAAAATACTATAAGAAAAGAAACTTGCAGACAAATCAGTTTAATGAATATGGATGTAAAAACCCGCAACAAAATGCTCACAAACCAAATCCAGCAGACATTATAAGTATTATGCATGACCAAGTGGGATTTATTCCAGGTATGCAAGGCTGGTTCAAAACAAGAAAATCATTTAATGTAGTATACCACATCAATAAATCATAGTGGAAAAACCATATGATCATCTCAATTGATGAAGAAAAAGCATGTGACAAAATTCAACATCCTTTCTTGATGAAAACACTCAAAAGGATAGGAATAAAATGGCTCTTAGTCAATAACATAAAGGCAATATATGAAAAACCCACAGCTCACATCATATGCAGTGGGGAGAGACTGAAAGCTTTCCCTCTAAGATCAGGAACATTGCTGTTCAACATTGTGCTAGAAGTTCTTGCTGGAGCAATTAGGCAAGAAAAAGAAATAAAAGGCATCCAAATTGGAGAGGAAGTAAAACTTTCACTGTTTTCAGATGACACAATCTTAAATGTTTAACATCCAGAAAAATCTACAGCAAAGCTAATAGAGCTAATAAATGAATGCAGCTAAGTGGCAGAGTACAAGACCAACACACAAAAATAGGCAGTGTTTCTATAGACCAGTAATGAGCAATCTGAGGAGGAAATCAAGAAAACAATTCCATTTACAATAGCAACCAGAAGAACCAAGTATTTAGGAATAAACTTAACCAAGGCTTCAAAACACCTATATACAGAAAACTATGAGAATTGCTAAGAGAAATCAGAGAGGACCTAAATAAATGAAAGGATGTATATTGTTCATGAATTGGAAGACTAAATATAGTTAAGATGTCGGTTCTACCTAAATTGATTTATAGATTCAATGCAATACTAATTAACATCCCAAAAACTTACATTGCAGAAATAGAAAAACATAACCTGCAAGGGCAGCGTACCCCAAATAGCCAAAAATACCTTGGGAAAGAGGAACAAAGTGGGAGATCTCACACTACCTTCTTTAAAGCATATTACAAAGCTACAGTTTTCAAAACTGCATAGTACTGCAATAAGGATAGATATATTTACCAATGAAATTGAATTGAGTGTTCAGAAATAGACCCTCTCATCTATGGACAATTGACCTTTGATAAGGTGGTCAAGCCAACACAACTGGAACAGAGCAGCCTCTTCAATAAATGGTGTTTTGAGGACTGGATATCAATACCCAAAAGAAAGAAAGAGGACTCCTATCACACACCTGATACAAAAATTGACCCTTAATTTATCAAAGACCTAAACATTAAAGCAAAAACCATTGAACATTTAGAAGAAAATGTACGGACATATCTTAAAGATCTTGTGACAGGTGGTGTATCTTAGACCTTATACCCAAAGTGAAAGCTATGAAAGAAAAAATAGATAAGCAGAATCTCCTCAAAACTGAACACTTTTGTGCATCAAAGGACTTTGGCATAAAATAAAAATGCAGCCTATGAAATGGGAGACAATATTTGGAAACCATATATCAGATAAGAGTTTCTTATCCAGAATAAAAGAGATCCTACAATTCAACAGCAAAAAGACAAACAACCTAATTTAAAAATGGGTGAAAGACATGGACAGACACTTTTCCAAAGAAGAAATATGAGTGGCTCAAAAACATATGAAAAGATGCTCAACTTCACTTGCTGTTAGGGAAATGAAAATCAAAACCAGAATCAGATATCATCTCACACCTACTAGAATAGTCATTATCAAAAAAAAAAAAAAAAAACAATAGAAAATTGCAAGTGCAGGAGAGTTTGAGGAGAAAGAGGTACACTTATTTACTGTTTGTGGGAATGCAGAATGGTTCAAACACTCTGGAAGGCAGTGTGGTAGTTCCTCAAGAAGCTAGGTATAGAATTGCCATATGATCCAGCAATCCTGTTTCTAGGTATATACTCAAAGGAACTCAAGACAAGGACATGAACATTTGTAAGCCAACATTTATACTGGCATTTTTCATAGTTGCCAAGAGATGGTAACAACCCAAATGTCCATCAACAGGCAAGTGGATAAACAAACCATGGATGGAATATTATGCAGCTGTAAGACAGAATAAACTCAGGGAGCATATAACAACATGGATGAACCCTGAGGACATTATGTTGATCAAAATTAGCCAGAAACAAAAGGACAAATACTGTATGGGCACACTAATTTGAACCAATATTAATGAGCAAATTTTGAGAGTTAAAGGTGAGAACGTAGGTTATCAGAAGTTAGAAAGATTGTGGAGATCAGGCATTTGATGTTGAAGGAGTATAGGATGTTCAACAGGATTAGTTGTATAGATCCATAAATAGAACAATACCATCTGGTGGTAGCACAATATCATAAGTACACTGAAGAAAGATGACTGTGAGTATGGTTGAAAGAAGAAGGCTAGTGGCATGTATGACCCCAGTAGGAAAGATAGAAAATAAAGATTGGGATTATAAAATTTGGTGAAACCTAGAGTGCCAATAATTGTGCTAAAATGTACAAATACAAGAATGTTTTTACATGAGGGAGAACAAATAAATGTCAACTCTGCAAGGTGTTGAAAATGGTATGGTATTGGGGAAAATGCACAATCAATGCAAACTAAAGTCTGTAGTTAACAGTAACATTGTAATATGCTTTCACTAATTGTAACAAAAGCAATATACCTAAGCTAAATGTCTGTAAGGTGAGGATATAAGAGAGCAGTATGGGATTCTTGGCTGTGGTGCTGTTGTCTGAACTTTTTATTTTATTTTATTTTGTTTTATTTTATTTTATTCTATTTTTATATTTTTTTAGTCATCAATTTTTTTTTCTCTTTGTCTCTTCTTTCTTTGTAGAAGAAATGGAAATGTTCTCATGTAGACTGTGGTAGCAAGTGCATAACTGTGATTATACATGGAACTATTAATTATTAACTTAGGATGAAATGCGTGGTTTGTGACATAAATATTTAAAAAATAAAGAGAGATACAAGTGCTGGAGAAAATGTGGAGAGAAGGATGTTCTTAATCACTGCTGGTGAGGATTTAGAATGGTGCAGCCCATCTGGAGGGCAGTTCGGTGGTTCCACAGGAAGCTAAGCATGGGGTTTCCGTGTGTCCCTGCAACCCTGTTATTGGGTATATACTTGGAAGACTGAGAGCACGGACATGAATGGACATTTGCACACTGGTGTTTATGGTGATAGTATTCATGATTCACAATGGATGGATGTTGCCGAAGGGTTCATTGACTGATGAACAAAAAGGAAAACTGTGGTGTATACATACAATGGAGTACTGAGTGACTACAAGAAGGAATTAAATCATGAGGTATGCAATTAGTTGAATTGAACTTGAAGACAGTATGTTGAGTGAAATAAACCAGAAATGAAAAGACAAACATTATAATGCCTCACTTATACGGATTAACTATAATGTGCACATTGAGAATTGAATCTGAGAGCACAGATTTTTAGGGGAAGGTTTATGGTAAAAGTTCTTAGATTGTAAGCTCTCATAGCACTTACATCTATCTATTCCTGAGTTGTAATGGTTATTTCTAAATTCTGAGATACTGAGATTTCTGTGTATAACCTAGTTGTTCCCAGGAACTCTGGGTATCTTTGTGACAGACTCAAAGCCAGAGTTTGGCAACTATGAATGTCAGAATTACCCCATATGGCAAGTGTAAGAGAAGCTGAAAAAGAGATCAGATTTCAGTTAGAGATATGAATGAAATGAATTTGGTTAGGACTAAGGTAAATCAGACTAAAGGGAAAAGGATAATTTTAACTGTGTTATAAAACAACTTCTGTATGAGAGACCAAAGGAAGACATGTTTATTTGGTACAAAATCTATATTTTTATAGTATCCTATATAATTTAACTTGTATGCTCAGTTTATTCAAACACCATAGTTACATGGAACTTTGAATAGGGAGTGAGATCTGGTTCATTTGTACAGGTTACTGTGAAGCCCAAAAAAATCCCAGAGCACTTCGGGCAAAGAATAGACATGTATTTATAAAGCCCCCTTGAGGGACTGGGAGAAATGTGGAAATATTAAACTTCCCCACCTGGGGAATTATGGATATTCTAACAAGCATTAGGAACTTCCAATTTAGAAGGCCAAGCCCTTGATCTTAGGGCTTGCCATTATGATGCTTGTTACTGCAAAGGATTGGCTAAGCCTACTTATATTGTGCCTAAGACAACACACCCCCAGAGAACAACTTTCATTGCTCATTATGTGGCCTCTATCTCTAAGCCAACTCTACAGGTAAACTCACGCCCTGCCCCCCTACACGGGACATGATTTGCAGGGATGTAAATCTCTCTGGCAACTTGGGGACAGGACTCCTGGAGATGAGACTGGACCCAGCACTGTGGGATTGAGAAAACCTTCTTGACCAAAAAAGGTAAGAGAAATGAAACAAAGTAAAGTTTCAGTGACTGAGAGATTTCAAATGGAGTTGAGAAGTTATTCTGGAGGTTATTCTTCTGCATTATAAGGATAACTCTTTTTAGTTTTTAGTGTATTGGAATAGCTGAAAGGAAATACCTGAAACTGTTGAACTGCAACCCAAAAACCTTGATTTTTCAAGAGGATTGTATGACTCTGTAGCTTATATGGTGTGACTGTGTGATTGTGAAAACCTTGTGGCTCACACTCCCTTTATCCAGTGCATGGACACATGAGTAGAAAAAAATGGATAAAAATTAAATGAATATAATAGGGGGAGGATGGAGGGATGACATGTTTTCAGTGTTCTTTTCTACTTTTATTTTTATTCTTTTTTTGGAGTTATGAAAATGTTCAAAAATTGATTTTTGTGATGAATGCACAATTATATGATGCTTCTGTGAACAGTTGATTATAGACTTCAATGATTGTATGGTATGTGAATATATTTCAGCAAAATTGAATTAAAAAGGGAAGCTCTGAAAGATTACAACTTTTTCTTCAATCAATCATCACCTGCTATGATCCCAAGAAATTCAGTGGTCCATGAGTGACTATTTTTGTCTTGGAGAACATTTTAGAATATCTGAATATTGAAGAATGCCTCTTGGGAATCAGAATTAATGCAGTTCCAATTCTTAGTAACATTAATACATTTTTATTCTTGCTCACCCTTCAACTTTATATTTGCCAGAATCAACTCTGAAGATGCTTATTTGCCAATGAAAATAAAGACTGTTTATGCCATTATTTGCCAAGAAACAATAACATCACAGTAATTGCAATTTGATTAACAGAAAAATCATAGGAGACATTTATTTTGTTTAATTACATGAATATAATTTTCACCATTCTTAAAAGAAAATTGTTTTTGAAATATTACAGTGTAAACAATAAAAGTTTAAATCATTTATTGGAAAGTCTCTAAAGAACATGACTTCCAAAATGTAGTTAACTTCTGTCTCACCAAACCTCACATCTGCCATCAATGTGACTGCAAATGTATTGTGTGCTTCACAATAATTTAAAATAATATTTAACCTAACAACTTTACTTTTGGAAAGATATATAGGGATATTTACATCTTTACACTTATTGATTATTAGATCTACTTCAGTAAGTTTCTGTTGATAAAGAGGATCCTCTTTCCCTTACCCTTTCATTTTCCACTATCTACCTAATTTATCTCTTTATATCTATCCATACCATCTATTATGTATATATTCACTTAATTAATATTTCCATGATGTTTTTTACAATCCTGATTTTCATTTTGCACTTCTGTTTGCTAGTTATAATTTTACAAAAGAAACTTGTATTTTTGCATTTTTAAAAATCATGTGCCCCAATAAAGAACAGATAGTCAACTAAAATAATTACTTAATATTCATATTGTATTGATATTATGTTAGATTCTGGTTGAAATAAAATGTGGACCATTCCATGAAATGACAAAGGTAAGACATTTGTGAGTACTTTAGGATGATGTATTCTATGAGCAATAAAAATCAATACTTCTCTCAGGAACTTGTAAAATGCCTAGAGCTCTTTGCATTAACCTGCACTATTAGAACAGACTCAAAATTTAGGAAACCAAAATCAAGTCTACTTAAATCCACTTAAGTCTATTCATGCTTATAGCTGCTGACCCAAGACAATCAATTTTCTTAATGATACATTGTATTTGAGGGACTCATTAACCATAGAAACTAGACTTGAACAAATTTTTGGCAATTCTTAAAGACTTCCAAATGTCATTTTCTTGGATTTGTGGGAAGGGGAGGGGAACTTTCTGTGAAAGAAATAGTGGAAAAATAAAAATAATATTATATATTTAGTACTAAAGGAAAATAAATATGTAAAAGATGTATCTATCATTTCCAAGTTACTCCCTAGAGAGAAAGCATCTCATACCACTCCAATTCTGGTTCTTCATTTTATTCACTTCAATAGAAATACCATCTGTATCCTTTGAAAGAATCTGAACACAAAATGTAAGTTTTTATCATGCCTTTACAGACCATGGTATCCCTTATCAAATATGATTGGCAGAAATCTGGAAATCATCAGTTAAATGATCAATTTTTGCAGGAAATATTACCAAAGGACAAATGTAAAATACATATCATCTCTTCTATTGCACTGAAACTTTATTTTTGTCTAAGTAAACTAACACAAAATCAGTATAGCCTCATTTCAAATAATAAGGATAACAATTATGGCAACACAGTTTATCTTAAAATTCTATTTTATATTTCTGCCTATTTTAAATGTGTTTATCAATAAAGTCAATAAGACATTTTAACATTAGGTTTGATTTTGTATCATGACTTTTCTGGTGATACTGAAAAAAGAATTTTAGAGATGTTAAGATATTTATATTTATTTCACATAAAATATATTTCATGAGATTTTTATTTAGTTTTTTACTTTACAGCATCCTCTGTTCTATGGGTTAAATTCATAGTTTACCTTGCATTGATTATGAGAAACAGTGGAGATTAGTTTTACCCAAAATTATGTTATATAGTGAAAAATCAGACATTTTGTATATAATTTTAAATAGTTAAGTCCTGGTTTTTAGGCTAATTAGTGTCACAATGGTGACAAGGAATCTGGGAATGCAGAGAGAAGAGAATGGTTTTTCTAGGAAAGAGAAGTTATAAAGGAAGAAATACATGGGCGTCTGGAGGTGAGAATCTGAGAAGGTCAGGGTGATAATGATGTGGTTCCCAGTCATGCTTAGCATGTAGGTAGGAAGAAGAAATATAAAGTACAACCTGCCGTTTTGGGTCATATGTTAATCCCAGAAGAACAAACTCTGTTACTGAAATGTTACTTCTCATTATTCTCTTTTTTCTTGGCTTAGTCTGTAAAATATGTGATGAAATAAAAAAGCTATCACAACAGTAAACAGTTTTAAAAAACTTCAAAAAAATCATTAATGCCTTTTACTTTTAAACAAAAATGATTTTGTAGTACATAGAAACAAAATGTTTTTTATATGGTGTGTTAATTTCTACCTTACATCCCAAATTAATTATTCCAGCATTTCCTTCATAGTATCCTCCTATATTTCAATATTAACCTCTGTCTTCTGAATGGTTCAATATATTCACCAAAAAAAAGAGAGAGATTAGGATCTGTGAGATTAAAACCTTTTAAAGTAAAATTCTGAGAATTCACTCTCTGCTATACTTTCATACTCAATGCCCTTTGAATTTTGTCTGCATTCCCCTACATGTTTTTTATGAAAAGTAAAAAAAAAAAAAAAAAAAAAATGCTATTTTGAATTAGCATTTATTCCCCACTCACCATTGAAACTTTTACAATTAATTGAGACAATGCCATTGTCAGTCTGGTAGAGTGATCTTCCTTGATGTTTGAAAACAGAAATGATTAATGGCTACACAGTGTTTTTACTCAAAGTTTAATTTTAATTTTAATTAATTTTAATTTTAATTAACAGTCTTATAATAGTCTTGAGGCAGGCTAGAATAGGGCACTCTGGGCAGGCCAGGGGCATCAGTCAGTTCAAATGGAGGGTCAGCATCAAGCCACAGATAGCCAGATGGAGAGCAAGAAGGAGGGGTCAAGCAAAAGGAGGACCAAACCCCAATTCTCAGAATCAGCTGAGATAAGACAGGTAGAGGGAGAAAGGGGGGGGGGGGGCTGGGTAGGAGGATAACCAAACCCTAATTCTCAGAATCAGCTGAGATTGCCAGACTTAAGGAAAAGAGGGGTTAAGCCAGGGTGGGGGAGAATGGGAATTTCCACCCTCAACCCTGGCCTAAAGCTTAACAACAGGCTGACATATGAAACCTGGTCATAACTCAACCAAGTGCAGCCCCTCTCTTGGGGCCCACCTGCTCTTACCCCTCAAGCATATGTTCCTTCTTATCAACCTTTTCTATTTCCCCATGTGTGTGTGTGTGTGTGTGTGTGTGTGTGTGTGTGTGAGAGAGAGAGAGAGAGAGAGAGAGAGAGAGAGAGAGAGAGAAAGAGAGAGAGAGAGAGAGCTTTTCAAATAAACTTTACTGCTTGCTACTATTCCTCTTGGCCCTGAATTCTTTCTTGAGACAAGAAAATGAGCCTGTACAGGAGCTCACCTCAGGCGTCTTTTGTAAGTCTGTAAGTATACCCTTCTTGAATATTTTATTTGCAACCTACATATATGAGTCAGCACTCTGACAGGTGAAGTAGTACTTTTAAAGTCCATAATTTTATTTTTGTAAACTGCAATGTTCTTACTAATTCTATTTCCAGAATAATGTAGTACTTCTCCACAATAATGACTATTCTTTTCCTGAAGGATGATGAATTGGAACTGCTCAATATTCAAGGGAAGTTTTGGATTAGGCAAAAATTGTTTTTGTTGTTTTTTATTTTTTTGTTCTTGATAGTTCCACTGATGCTACAAAGGATTTGTATACTTAGTTGTTCATGTTTAATGTTAATTGACATAAAAGACTTAGATGTACTGTAATCTAAATTCATTCTTTAAAATAATTAAAATGTCCAAGTACTTTCCAGAGTTTGTTACATCTCATTTGGTCCCTATATCCTTCAGATAATTCAGAGCTTACAAATTGTAATGATGTTTTATCTTTGTGGACATAAGCTATGTAGCTTTTTTTATTTTGCCATTACAGGATCTGTGCTAATGTTCACTATGTACAAAATCTACATTGTGCAAAAGTAAATACACAATTTATATCTTCTCATGTTAAAATACATCAAGTAAATTGTGTTGAATTTGTTCAAAAATGATTCCATGGTTTCCTCATATCAGTTGTAGTACAAATAATTATTAAGCATATCTAGACATGAACACAACAAATCATAGATTCAAATCAATAACAGAGAATTCATTCTATAAAAAGCAGAATTTTTTATCTAATCCATTGAAATATATTAGTTTTTCCTTTAATTTATTTATTTCATAATGTTTGTGTAGTGTAATTTGATTATGTTTGCATAATTACTTGTATAAATCAAAACATACACTATTAAAATCAAAATTATACTCCTAAAAAATAAATCAAAAGTCAAACTTACTTTTCTTTTAATTCATATTTATTGAGATATACTCACATACAGTGCAGTCATACAAAACAAAGCATACATTCAATTGCTTACCGTACCATTATATAGTTATGCATTCATCACCAAAATTAATTTTTGACATTTTCATTACCACACAAGCAAAAATAATAAGAATAAAAATTAAAGTAAAAAAGAACAACTAAAGTAAAAAAGAACACCGGGTGCCTTTTTTTTTTTCTTCCCCATTTTTCTACTCATCCATTCATAAATGAGACAAAGGGGAGTATGGTCCATATGGCTTTCCCGATCACATTGTCACCCCTCATAAGCTACACTTTTATACAGTTGTCTTCAAGATTCATGGGTTTTGGGTTGTAGTTTGATAGTTTCAGGTATTCACCGCTAGCTATTGCAATTCATTAGAACCTAAAAAGGGTTGTCCATATTGTTCATAAGCGTGCCCACCAGAGTGAACTCTCAGCTCCTTTTGGAATCTCTCTGTCACTGAAGCTTATTTCATTTCCTTTCACATTCCCCTTTTGGTCAAGACGATGTTCTCCATCTCATGATGCAGGGTCTAGATTCCTCCCTGGGAGTCATATTCCACATTGCCAGGGGGATTCACTCCCCTGGGTGTCAGATCCCATGTAGGGGGGAAGGCAGTGATTTCACCTGCCACGTTGGCTTAGCTAGAGAGAGAGGGCCACATCTAAGCAACAAAGAGGCATTCAGGAGGAAGCTCTCAGGCACAATTATTTGCAGGCCTAGCCTCTCCTTTGCAGCAACAGTCTTCCCAAGGGCAAATCCTGTGGTAGAGGGCTCAACCCATCAAACCACCAGTACCATATGTCTGTGCACACATTAGCAACCATCAAGGTGGGGAAGGCCAAAACCCATGCATTCTCCACCAGCTCCTCAAGGGGGCTCTGCATATTTTTTCATTGTTTTTTTTTTTAATTAATTCTTTTTTTAAAGCAACTATATCAAAAAAAATTTTTAAAAACATACAATAAAAAAAAAAGCATTTCAAACAAACCATAATAAGGGAGTCCAACATGTTCCTACTCTACTCCAAGAAAATAACCTAATATAGCAACATTTCTGTGTACTTGTTCCTACCATACCCCTCAGAAATTAACAAACCATAGTCATTCCTGGGCATTCCCAGAATGCAAAATTTACCCACAATAGCTTATCTGTTTTTATTGGGTTATCATTTCCCCTTCATTAATTGCTCTCTATCACTAGTTCCCCTACTTTCTACATTATAAACCATTTATTTTGGGAGTGTGTTGTTTAACCTCCAGGTGTTTGTGAATGTCCTGTCTCTGATGGTTATTGACTTCTAATTGTATTCCATTGTGGTCAGAGAATGTGCTTTGAATAATTTCAATTTCTTAGATTTATTGAGGCTTGTTTTATGTCCCAGCATATGGTCTATCCTGGAGAAAGTTCCATGATCACTAGAGAAGAATGTTTATCCTGGTGATTTGGGATGTAATATTCTATATATGTCTGTTAAATCAAATTCATTTATCCAATTGTTTAGGTATTCATTTTCCTTATTGGTCTTCTGTCTAGTTGATCTATCTACAGGAGAGAGTGATGTGTCGAAGTCTCCCACAATTATTGTGGAAACATCCATTGCCTCCTTTAGTTTTGCCAGTGTTTTTCTCATGTATTTTGTGGCATCATGATTGGATGCATAAACATTTATGATTGTTATTTCTTCTTGTTGAATTGCCCCTTTTATTAATATGTAGTGACTTTCTTTGTCTCTCATGACATCCTTGCATTTAGAGTCTATTTTATCTGAGATTGGTATTCCTACTCCTGCTTTCTTTTGGCTATAGCTTGCTTGAAATATTTTTTCCATCCTTTCACTTTCAATTTCTTTGTGTCCCTGTGTCTAAGATGAGTCTCTTGTAGGCAGCATATTGATGGTTCATATTTTTTGATCCATTCTGCCAATCTATGTCTTTTAATTGGGGAGTTTAATCCATTTACATTCAATGTTATTACTGTGAAGGCATTTCTTGAATTGGCCATCCTATCCTTTGGTTTATGTTTGTCAGATATATTTTTCCCTCTCTCTCTTATTGTCCTTTAATGAATCAATAATGAATCTCTTTAGTACTGAACTTTTCTCCATCTCTCTCTCTCCTTTCTTAGTTTCTTTGTCAGTAGGGTTCCCTTTAGTATCTGAAGTAGGGCAGGTCTTTTATTAGCAAACTCTCAGCATTTGTTTGTCTGTGGAAAATTTAAGCTTCCCCTCAAATTTGAAGAACAGCTTTGCTGGATAAAGTATTCTTGGTTGGAAATTTTTCTCTCTCAGAATTTTAAATATGTCATGCCACTGCCTTCTCGCCTCCGTGGTGTCCACTGAGTAGTCACTACTTAGTCTTATGTTGTTTCCTTTCTATATGGTGAGTTGCTTTTCTCTTGCTGCTTTCAGAACTTGCTCCTTCTCTTCTGTATTTGACAGTCTGATCAGAATATGTCTTAGAGTGGGTTTATTTGGATTTACTCTGTTTGGAGTTCACTGGACATTGATGCTTTGTGTTTTTATATTGTGTGGAAGGTTTGGGAAGTTTTCCCCAACAATTTCTTTGAATACTCTTTCTAGACCTTTAACCTTCTCTTCCCCTTCTGGGACACCGATGAGTCTTATATTTGGATGTTTTATTTTATCTATCATTATCCCTGAGGTCCATTTTGATTTTTTCCCCATTCTTTCTTTTGTTCTTTCATTTTCTGTTCTGTAGCCCTTGAGGTCACTGATTCGTTGTTCAGCTTCCTCTAGTCTTGTACTATGAGTAACCAGAATCTTTTTCATTTGGTCAACAGTTTCTTTTACTTTCATAAGAGCATCTATATTTTTATTTACTCTTGCAATTTCTTCTTCATGCTCTTCTAGGGTTTTCTTCATGTCCTTTATATCCTGTGCCATGCTCTTCTTCATGTCCTTTATATCCTGTGCCTTGCTCTCATTGGTTTCTTTAGTTCTTTGATTAATTGCTCCAAGTACTGTGTCTCCTCTGATCTTTTGATTTGGGTGTTTGGGTTTGGATTATCCATATCACCTGTTTTTTTTTCATATGCTTTAAAATTTTCTGTTGTTTTTGGCCTCTTGGTATTTGCTTTACTTGATAGGGTTCTTTCAGAATATGTAGGATTATTCAAAGTCTAATCCCTAATTTGTCAGATCTACAGCTTGGTGGCATATACCTTCTCTAACTAACCAGCAGATTTCATCCACGAGTCACCTATTCCCCTCAAGTCAGTTCCCCTCAAGTTTGTCTTTGTGCTGTGTTGGAGTCTGATTCTTGTGGGGTCCAATTTGTGCACCAAGTTTGGGTGTGTTTTTGGTGACGTCTGCCCTGAATGTGGGGCATGTGTCTGAGCAGTTAAGGAGGGAGGGCAGCTTTAATAATCAAACCTCCCAGGTATTCCTGGAGATTTAAGGGTATTGCGAGAATCTAAACCTTCAGTTCAGTCTCAACATAGATTGTCTCTGCCACTGATCCACAAGTCCTTGGTGTTGACTTATGGTCCCTGGGAATTCTGAGTGGGTCCCTCTTCCAAGCTATGCCCTTCTAGGGCCTCTGCTGAGGAAAGGTTGTGTTACATCACAAGTGCATGCCATCACTCAAGGGAAGTTCTGGGCCACCGGCCATGTAAGGGCAGTCCCAGCCTGCTGTAAAGATGGCTATATGGTGCATGTTAATTTCCCCCTTTTTGCACAGCTCTGTCTTCCCAGCTCCAGGACAATTAGCTGTGGGTGCATGAAAGGCTACTGTCTATGCCCAATATTGCGGTATGTGTGTGTGATGCTGGAAACACTTCCTGTCACACTGTTTTTTCGGGTTTTTTTTTGGCATGGCTCTGAGTTGTGGCACTGGCACCGGGCAGGAGTGTTCCCAACCTGCCTGGAAGATGGCTGCAAGGGGTGTGGTTATTTTCCCCTTTTGGCTCACCTCTGCTTTCCTTGCTCCATGACAATTTGCAGCAAGTGTGTAAAAGGCTATCTTCCACACCAGATATTGAGGCATTCCCACAGCCTGCTCCTGCTGTGCTTCATTGTGCAGTTCTCCCTGCTGTTTCTGCAGCCAGTTTTGGGTTTTTTAAAAAAGAACTAGTCCACCTCCAAATGCCAATCCACAGTTTCCCCACACCACAGCATGGCTGCCAGATATTCAACAGCCTTACTCACTCGTTTCAGGACACAGACTCCCGGTTTCACCAAGTGCACGGTCCCTGTGGATTTAGCAGAACTTGTCCAGCTGGTGCATCACTGGAACTGGTGTTCTGGGTCACTTTTTGGTTTTTATCTAGTATTTCACACAGAGGTGGTTTTTTTGCCATCTCTCCTAGCCACCGTCTTAGGTTCCCCCAGTCAGACTTACTTTTAAGGTAAATATGACTGGTTTGATCAAGATGTTATGTCTAACAGCTCCTTCATTTTGTATAAATTTAAAAATCTGGGAATTTTTCAAAAGCCCATTGTGTTCTGATTCTCTCATTTTATATTTACAACCAAATATCCAATATATTGAAAATAAAGAACAAGTCCAAGAGCTCCTCTGTAAAGCTCCCAAGAAGGGCATGTATCAACCCATTTCCATATATCCCACCAAATTTCTGTAAAGAGAATTGATTCTTCTATATCCTACCAATTTACGCTTAAGGAAATGATATCTCGATTCTCAAAACAAAATGAATAGTTGAAATGGAAGCTAACATAATGTCTTTCCAAGTTTGAGGGGCAAGATTATATGAGTTCCTGTGCAGAAGTCATTTTATTAATGCTAGCCTTAATGTTAATCACTTCATTTACAATGGGCTCAGGGGGATTAGTTGAATGAATAAACAAAAGGCACTGTAGAGATTGGTTCTCAAAACAGCAAAGGCTGAACAATGGCCCAAATTCACACACAATTTAGTCTAGTTGATAGTGGCCTGAAATCAAAGCAGAAGCTATAGAAAAATTTACTTCTTCAAAATATAGTATAACTTCACAAGGAGACTAAACATAAAATTGGAGCAATGGAGCTTGGCACTCACTAAAATGCAACAGATTATGCTGTGAACAAAAGGGTTTTTAGGGAAAATTTTAAGAATTAATTGTGATATTCTATATGAGGACCAAGGTCTAGATGAAACTACATCAAAAAAGATGTCAGGATTGTCTTTAAAATTTTACATCTTTCCACTCACTGACAACAGAAAACCTGATCATAATTAGAATCACTACCATTTATTCATTTGATTATTATATCTGAAGTTTTTTGCATGTTAGGCTCAAACTTAGTTTCTGGGAATACATTGATGATAAGCTGTTTGCATATTTTTTACATTTTATGGAAGAGTGTTAAAAGGCTACATTATTTGTGAAATATTAGACTTCTTTCTCCATGTCCAATGGAAACAATTTTCCTACACACGTGTCATTTTCTTAATCACAGCTGTGATCTGAAAGAAGAGCCATAATATGCATTTTATACTCTTTATTTGAGATATACTTGGTTGCTATTTAATCCAGGAGGTCCATAAGACACATGCATACTTCAAATTGACTGGAAATTCGGATTATTGAATATCTTTAAGTTGCTAGACAGTTCCTGAACAATGCTATTAAGATTATTTGTAAACTTTCTTTGGGAGACATAAGGCTAGTCAATGTACAAGATTAAGTACAACAGAGTGCATACTGAAAAAACTGTTGAAACATAACAGCTATTTTAATGTCAAAGTTCATCATATTTGTCAATGATCAAAGTTAAGAACTTGAGTAATATGTCATAAACATGCTCATCTTTAATTAAAATATTGTCATAACAGTATTCATATAATGATCATCTGTAGATGAATATTATTTAAACTTGTACATTTAGGTGAATATATTCTTAAATAAATGCAAGTGGACAGTTGGTTTAATGTATATACTTTTTCTTGCTAATTACTCCTTTTTTCATTTTTTAATGCAATTTTATTGAGATGTATTCACATACCATACAGTTATCCAAAGTATGCAATCAGTTGTTCACAGAATCATCATTGAGTTGTGCATTCATCACCACAATCAATTTTTGAACATTTTCATTACTCCAAAAAATAAAAGTAAGAATAAAAGTAAAAATTTAAAAAAAGAACACCCAAAACATCCCATACCCCTTATCTATCCTATTATTTATTTATTTTTGTCTTTGTTTTCTTACTCATCTGTCCTAATGTACATACTTTTAAAAACAAAATTTTTAAGGTGTAGGATGAATGAAACTTTAGCCAACAATTCAATACAACACTTCATTACCCTGAAATTTTTCCTGCATTTTTGTGCTCTGATGAGAGAAGAGCCTTAGGCTTTTCATGGGTATAGAGAGTCCCATTTCAAGAAGCAAAACAGTCTTGGGGAGTTTATAACAGACAAATCATACTATGATGGCATTCAAAATAAATCATTATAACAACAATTTTAAACATAACATTTTCTGTGTGTTCAAAATTCTTAACAAGAACTATTTTTATATCATCATTTTCAATAATGGATTGTAGAAATATAGATATTTACAAAATAGAAGTAGTCAAATATTTTAAATTAAGATTACATTAATTTCATTTAAAATGTGATTAAATCTTGTAATACATACTTTAAGAATGGACCCATATATTAGTATTTCAACTTAAATTTACTTAGAAATTCTGACCTGGGGTCATATCTCCTTCCCCCAATGATTGAAGTGATACAATTTATTAAGTTGTTATTTGATATGCAAGGTAAAGGAAATAAAACGTTTAGATATTTAGCATCAGTCATCATTTTAAATATTGAGAACTAAAAATAAAAACTAATAATGGGTGTATTTAAAACTATAAAAAGAAACAATACAAACGGAAAAAAATAATGGGGAAATTTATCTATGACATAGTAATAAAACTCCTCTCTGCTTCCTGTGTTTCATATATAATTATATATCTTCTGTAGTCACAACTTAACAGACCATCTCCCTGCCCTCACTTACCCCCTCTTTTTGTGTGCAGTTGTTTCATTATGTTTCTATTCCACAGCCAGGACAGAGGTTTGGTCTAAAGGAATGGCCTGACCATTCCTTGAACCCCAAACCAGGAACAAGCAGCCTCAGCTACTTCTGAGGGCTGGAGCTCCACAAATGTTGCTCCATGGGTGCTTTTCTGTCAGTGGCATGGCCCCTCCACCTGGGAGTGCCTATCCCCAGGTGGCACAGATGTCTCTCATCCACAGTGTGAAGCAGGGTGTGCAGAACTGCCAGCCACTGACCCTGAACAGCAGTGACCTCCCCTGGAACCAGCCATAGGGGATCTCATCCCCTGCATTTTAGTATCCTCTGTGCTGTGTCTAAATAACAAGGCAATCATTTGCTGAAAGTCTTTTGTACTGAGCCTATGTTCCCACAATGCACCATATAACAACTCTCTCCACATCCCCAAAACAGACACAATGTCTTATAAAGTAAGCCTCCTTAGTACTGATCTATTTCTCGTACATCTCTGCTTTGAGTGATGTAAATAAAGTAATGTTAATTCTCTGGATGGAAATAGAAATTTTCCAAATACTGAAGCAGGAGTTTTTATCTATTTGCATGCTTTGGAGGAGATTCAATTGACTTAGACATCCACAAACATTCTTAATGACATGCTCAGAATTTACAGAAGTTTCTTATTCACTAAAAGTTGGCCAAGGGAAGTGTACCAATTTGTATATACTATGTCCCCCAGAAAAAGCCATTTTCTTTGATGCAGTCTTGTGGGGACAGACATATTAGTGGGGATTAAGTTGGAAGGTTTGGATTAGGTTGTTTCCACGGAGATGCACCCCACCTAACTGTGGATGATAACTCTGATTGGATAATTTCCACGGAGATGTGGCCTGGCCCATTCAGCATGGGCCTTGATGAGTTTACTGGAGCACTATGTAAGCTCAGACAGAAGGAGCAAACTTGCTACAGCCAAGGTACACTTGGCTCCGGAGAAGCTAAGAGAGCACAAATGCCTCAAGAGCAACCAAGAGTGACATTTTGAAGAGGAGCTGTGGCTAGAGAGGAATGTCCTGGGAGAAAGCCATTTTGAAACCAGAACTTGGAGCAGACGTCAGCCATGTGCTTTCCCAACTAACAGAGGTTTTCCAGACACCATTGGTCATCCTCCAGTGAAGGTATCTAATAGTTGATGACTTACCTTGGACACTTTATGGCCTTAATTCTGTAACTTGGTAACCATATAAACTGCCTTTATAAAAGCCAATCCATTTCTGGTGTTTTGCATCCCAGCAGCATTTGCAAACTAGAACAGGAAGTTCATGAAACTATGATTATAGATATATGGTGTAGTGTTTTGAATTACTTATCCCAGAAAAAAAAAAAGTTCCTAATCTTAATCCAATTCTCATAATTGTGAACCCATTGTAAATAGGACTTTGAAGGTGTTATATTTCATTAACCTGTGGCCATCTGAATCACATTAGAGGCCATAATCCTATCACTAGAGGCTTTATAGAGAGAAAGCAATAGAAGGAGCCTGAAGGAGGAAGCCAGCAGTCCACAGAACCAGAAGAGAAGGGAGAGGACATTGCTTCATGATGTAAGGCAAGAATACAAGCCAAGGGACCCAAAGGATCACTGGCAGCCAGCATAAGAATGTTACACTTTTGGGAGACAGCATCACCTTTCTGTAACATTGATTTTGGACTCTTCCTAGCCTCAAAATTGTGAGCCAATAATTTCTCATTGTTTAAGTAAACCATTTGCATGGTGTTTGTCATAGCATCTGAGAAACTAAAATGTAAAAATTAAAAGAAGGGTATAAGTTATTGAGAATTTAAAGATTTCTTATATAGTTTGTTCTATGGTATTATATATTGAAAAGTAATTATATACAAAGAAAGCAGAATAGTTTAGTGAATAAAAAAATAAGATTTGGACTCCTGGCTCTGCTAGACTTTTAAAATGAATTCTGAATGGAATGTTCATGAGGTATACTTACTGTCTGCTCTAAAATGGAGATATTTCTAATGGGCCCACTTGATGAAATCATTCTTAATCTACGTAAGATGGAGGATTATTGAACAATACCTTCCCAAATTATTTTAAAACTTGTGAGTTTGTCAAAATCAAGTAACTATAATGTCTCTGTAAATTAAATACTCTTTCATAAATAAGAAGTCAAAAGACACATCTTTGAATAAGAGGTAACCCTAGAGTATGGCTTTTTATGAGGACACTCATGGCTACTGGGATGGTTTCTTTCCTTTAGGATGATGGAATTAGGTACCAGGTTTCTCCAAACTTTTGTTGTGCAATAATTTTAGATTTAGTCAAGAATTATAGAAATAGAACATAGAATTGCTGAGTACCTTTCACTCAGCTTCCCTATATATATAACCATAGTACATTGATCAAAACTAATAAATTAACAAAATATGAAGACTATTAACTAAAGTATAGATTTTATTTGGATTTCCCCAATTTTTCTATTAATGTCCTTTAATTTTTAGACTCAAATCCATTGTATTTAGCTGCCATGTTCCTTATGTTTCTCCAATCTGTGATTGCCTTTCATGACCTTGGCTTATTTGAAGAGTATTGGTTGGGTATTTTGTAGCATGCTGCACAATTTGTTTGTCTAACATTTTCTCTTGCTTTGAATGAGGTTTTGCATTTTGGGGAAGAATATTAAGGGGGTGGTATGTACTTTTCAGTGCATTATATAAAAGAGTATATGATGTTGATATGTCTTATATCCTGGTGATGATAACTTTGATAACTTGGTTATGAGGTGTTTGGCAGGAATCACTGTTGTAAGATTTTCAATCTGAAATTATTAAATATTTTGGGAGAGATACTTTAATACTGTGAAATTATCATCTTTCTTAAACCTTCACCCACTAATCTGATCATTCTTCAGTGGAACATTCCCACAACAATGATATTTTGATGGTTATTTTCTATTTCCCTCATTTGTTCTACATTTATTAGTTGTCTTTCTTATAGGAGAGTTTTCTAATTTATGCATTTTATTTATGTATTCAATCATTAATTTGTTATTAGATGCTCTAATTAACATTAATTTTATTAATATTAATTTCTCTAGGGTATAATCCAATACTACATTATTTATTGTGCTGTTCAAATTTCCCTGCCTTGGCCATTGCAAACTATTTCTGATTGGCTTCAGAGTCCTTTAAACATGGTTCCCATATTTTTTCTTCTTCTTTTCTAGGTCTTCTTGAGGCTGCCAGTGGGCAGAGATAGGACATCTTATATGGACACAGGAGTATGTATGCACACATCCCAGTTCATTTCTGAATCATTCTAGCTGAATATATGTTTAAAAAGCATAAGCTGGTAATGATACTCCAATTTCCAATCCTGCAGCTGGAGTTCATTCTTGCATTCCCCCTTTGTTTATTTTTAATTTCTTTCCCTGATTGGGAGAAACCTAGTTCTCATTATCAAAATACATTCATTTATTTTTCCAAGCTTAGTAAACCTAAGTACTAAAATGAGTAAAGATAGAGTAATTTCAGAACTGCTAATGTATATACTTAGGAGAAACAAATTTGTTACCCAAAATATTGTGTTTTTGATCTTTTTCCTTTTAGCCTCAGAGTATCCAGTCAAAACATGGTTTTCAAAAATCATGCAGGTCAGTACCTTGCTTACCCACTCCATTCAGCTTTGCTTTCCTCATTAATTTGTAAAACAGTGAGAATCATTGTTGTAGTGTTATTCCATTTTGAGTTTCACCAGCATCTTGGTTGATTATTTTTAATTCACATTAAGTAAAAGTCACAATGTGGGGTTTGCCATTCTATGGGAGTTGAAAAGTGCATTGTCATGAATCTACCCCCACAGTACCACAGAAGACATTTATATCACCACAAAAAAAGCCCCTCATTTGCCCCTTTGTGGTCAGCCCTTCCTGGGTCTCCCAACATTGGCAACAAGGGATCTGTTTTCTATGCCTAGGGCTTTGCCATTCCAGAATGTCATACACATAGAATTGTACAATACACAGCCTTTGGGTCTGGCTTCTTTCACTTAGCAAAATGCATTTATGTTTCCCCCCTGTGTATTTGTGAATCAATAATTTGTACCTTTCTGTTTCTGAGTAGTATTCCATTATATGGCTCCACCACAGTTTGTTTATTCACTCACTTATTAAATAATATCTGAACTGTCTTCTATTTTGGTGATTATGAATAAAAATGATACACACATTAGCATAGATATGTTTTTGTAAACATGAGGTTTCAGTTCACTTGATTAGTGTAACTTAGTAATGGAATTGCTGGGCTCCATCAAAAGTGTATATTTAACACTATGGGAAACTCTCAAACTGCTTTCCACAGTGGCTATTTTGCATCTCACTTGACACTATGTAAGAAGGTTCCTGTTGCTCCACATTCTCTCCACCATTTGATATTGTCAACTTTCATGATGTTTGTCATTCTAACACATATGCATACCATTGTGGTTTTAATTTTAATTTTCCTGATAAGCAATGATGTTGAACATCTTTTCCTATGCTTATTTGACATCTGCATTTCATCTTTGGTAAAGTTTGTGTTCAGATATTTACTCATTTTAAAATTTCTTTATTGTTGAATTTTGAAAGTTTTGATGTTTTCTGGAAATGTGTTATTATGGATATGTGATTTGAAAATGTTTTCTTCTATTCTTTGGCTTGCTATTTTATTCTCTTAGCAATGTTTTACATAGGGCAAAGGCTTTTAATTTTGATAACATCTAATTATCAATATTTTGTTTTATGGAGAATGCTTTTGTTGTCATCTAAAACCTTTAACTAAATTGAAGGTCTCAAGATTTTCTCCTATGTTTTATTTTTTAATTACTATAGTTTTACATTTCCTTTAATTTTATTTTCCATTTAAAATTCTTTTTTTTTTTTTTTTTTTTTTTGCATAATGTCTTAGGCATGAGTTGTGGTTCCTTCTTTCTCTCTTTTTTGAATATGGATGTCAAATTGTTCCAACACCATTTGTGGAAAAGGCCATTCTATGTCCATTAAATTGCCTTTGTAACTTTGTCAAAAATCAGTTGACTATATTGATGTGGGTATTTTTCTGTTTCATTTATCTATGCATCTATCATTTTACTAATAGCATGCTGCAAGGGCACTGTAGATTTAGGATTGTTGATTAATTTAACAAATATTTTACTTAATTACTGTGCTAAAATAAGCCCCCTTTGGTAGGCAACACTAAATAAAATATTCTCATTGATTTAAAAAACACCTATAGTCCATTAGTAAATATTATTAAGAAAAATAAATGAAGTTTCAATACATTTTACATTGCTACCATAATAATAAGCATACAATACCATTCCAAGTTGCTTATGTGATCCATTATCACCAGAACATACAACAATAAAGATCCAGTTACATAGATAGACCAATAAAAGGGACTTGGGGCTTGAGAACTTTTGCACAGTAAACCTAACATCAGAAGGAGATGTATGGCATGATAAAAACCAAAGAGCATTGATTAATTCAGAGTACAAAAGTTCACAGTGACAAAAATCAGACTAATGAAGAACATCTAAGTGATGTATGTGATGAGGTAACAAATTATGGACCACATATTCTATGAATATGGATAAGTTCCATGGTGTGGATAACACAGGGCTCAATCCAAAGATTATAGTCTAGACCATAAGAGACTAAGAAAAAGAAAAGACACAGAAGGTGTCATGCAGCTATATATATTACAACTGAGATTGGCAATAAAGGAGTTGGGAGATTCTGGGTTTCTTTGGCTAAGGCGATTTTTCTTTTTTGTCCAAGAGATTTGTGATTAATTGCAAATGAGTAAATGCACACTGAATGCTTTCTGCAATATGTTATTACACAATGGAATTCCTGTAAGTCAAGCATTTCAGTACTTTGTGAAAGAATAAATGCTCTAAATAGTACTTAATTCTGAATTGCAATATTCCCTTCTATGTTTTCATTTTGCAGGGTCCCACCCTGGCAGGTGGTACAAAGCTGATTTGCTGGGACATAGCCCAGATTTGAATCACTGTTGTGATATTTATTGGCTATTGGTAAGGTATTAATTTTCTATGTATTTCTATGCCACATTCTTTAAAAGACGGAGAAAAAAATATCCATTTAAAGTGCTGTTAAGTTCTCACAGGGATTCATAAAACATTTAACACAGTTTATAACACAAAGAAGGTAAGAATTGGTTTTATAGTGTTATTTGCTTTGTATAATAATTTGAATCAATAAAATCAGCTCTTGTACGGAAAGCAAAAAAAGGAAGTAATAGTTACTTGGACACTTTCTATGTATTTATCCATGATTCACCATACACTTTATCCCTCATTTTTACAACTTTTTGTAATCTTGATTTTCTTTGTCAAGTGTATTAAATTGTATTTGTTATTTCCATCAGGAATACTTCCAGGATTACAGAAAATGTTGTATACTACCCAATAGTTTATAGTGATATAAAACTTAGAATAACTTTATGTAAAAATAATTCTGTACATAAGCATCTACCTTTGTATCTGTTTCCTAAATCACATAGGATGGAAGCGATGTATTCTATTTTCCCTAAGGGCAAGCACATATCATCTTCCTTGCTGACATTTTAAAAACATTTTTAGAAATAAATCAAAGAATTTTCATGAGCATGAAAAAATTAGGAAGAATTTATATCTGGAAGGTTCTTATTCTGCTTATAGGAAACTGTTCTTCCCATATACGGTCACTGAGTTAGGAGAAACATTGTATGTATAATCATTTATTTTACTAATTACAATAAAATAACTCATAGTATTCAATATGTACTAATTGTTACTTTTTGTTTGTTTGTTTTATGCATGGATTTATTGTCTGAAATATATCCAGATGGCTCCTGGATTGCAATGAGAAGCACTTGAAATAGTCTGGCATCTCCTAGAAATCTAGAGTGCAGTCTTTGATATACTTCTTTCAAATAGAACTGGGAGAATAATAGTTTGGGGTAGCACAGGTTAAACTGAGTAAAGATACATTCATGGTCCACAGTATAGGGTGGGAACAAGAGAGAGCCTGGATATAAAGAGTTTTATCTGCTTGGAGACCAACATAACCCTGTTACCAGTCCCCCCCTTTTTACTCAAGAAATAATGTGATTCTCAATAACACCCAAAACAATAACAAGGAAAGGTAATGAAAGTGAAAACTACAATGACAACCAAAGAAGACAAAGTTTATCATATGCTTGTGAATTTAGAGTTAAAAAGAATGCACATTAATACTATTATTGATCAAAATAGAATGCCAGTTCCTTTAGCATGGATCCAAATTGGTGCATCTATCAAATTAAATTTTGATTATGTCTTTCCTCTTTCCTCTATAATTTAAGATACTTTAGGAAAAATCATCTTTCTTCATTTTGGTATTGCCAACACCAGTCATAGGATAATTAAGTATAGCCTGAATGAATTAAGCATACATTTAAAAGTCTTTCAGCAATCACAATATTAAATTGAACTTCTATGCATAAATTATTACAAATAAAAGTCAGAAGATTGTAATTCTATGTTTCTGAAATTTTAGGTCAGAGAAAAGTAAATTTAAATCCCAGTTCCGAAAACTAGTCTCTATGACTTTGAAAAACTCTCAAGTTTTACTTCACTGTTTCTTCACCTATAAATTAGGAATAATAATATTTACTTTCAAAGGGATATTGTAAGAATATTGCATATGAGTTGCCTAATTCAAGGTAGATCTTATGTAGAATATTATCAGTAAATGTTCTTTTGCTTCCTGAACCCCATAAACCTAAAAGTCATTTCTAGACCACCAGATTAAAACTCAGTTTTCCAGAAAATTGAACTTTCACCAGGTCATGAAAGTTTCATGCATTTTATTTATTTTATATGGTCTTCTTTCCATCTATTTTTTAAGTTTTTGGAAGCATTTAATCAACATATGGAAAAATATCACTGATCAATGAGAATAATTTTAGGAACCTTGGAAAGTTGTTGGAGGGTTAAATGTACAATACATAGAAAATAGCTACAGGTTTAGAACACAGTTATTGCTGAGAAAATATTACTTGGTTTTCTCCTCCTCCTTTTCCTTTTCTTCCTCCTTCTCCTTATTATCATTATTATTTTAAATATTTTAAAAATCTGTATACATATATATATAACTTTCTAAACTTTTAAAAACATTTAGGTATTTACATTTTATTCTACCTGCTTGCTATTGTGATTTTTTTACTTCATAGAAATGCCAAGTGGAATGGAAATTTCCTAATGACATTCATTTCTATTACCTGGTAAGGATGAAAATTACAGTTCAGAAGTCCATATTTATCTTGACACTCCTTCTATCAAACTAAATTATCCATGTTGCTTACAAAACAAACCACTTCTGCTCAAGCCCATAATTATTAACCCAGATGTGGTTATTTCATTCAAATACATTTGAATAAACTATTTGAATTTGCATAAAATTCAGAAGCAATATTCAGCTTAATCAAATTTATTGAGTGCAATATGGGGGAAATTTTAATATGGAAATGGAAAAAGGAGGAAAAAAACATAATTGCAGTGAAGTAAACAGAGTTTCGAGAGGATATGCATAAGAGAAGGCATTAACAAGAACTTTATTCATTTAATACTAGCACTTTTATTTTGCTGAGAAAAACATAACCTTTTGGAATGTGTCTTTAAAGGCTTGTTTCACTTGCTGGTTCCTCAGAGTGTATATAAATGGATTCATCATAGGAGCAACAGAAGTATTGAGAATAGCTACTCTTTTGATCAGTGATGCCCTTTCTGTGGCTGAAGGGTTGACATACATGAAGATGCAGCTTCCATAAGAGATGGAGATGACGATCATATGAGAGGAACAAGTGGAAAAAGCCTTTTTCCTCTGACCGGCAGAAGGGAATTTAAGGATTGTCCTAATGATGAACATGTAGGAGGGAATTATTAATGCCAAAGTGAAAAGTAGTATCACTATTGCAGAGTAAAAACCAATCACTTCTAGGAGCCAAGTGTCTGAACAGGATAATTGCAAGAGGGGGAAATAGTCACAAGCAAAGTGATCAATGACATTGGAGCCACAGTAATCCAACTGGAGGAAAAGAATAACTGGTGGGAAAATATTTAGAAATCCTGCCAGCCAAGCACAAAATACAAGCAGCGTGCAGACTCTCTTGCTCATGATGGTTATATAATGCAGGGGTTTGCAGATGGCTACATAGCGATCACAGGACATGGCAGTTAGAAGGTAGAATTCAGTTATACCCATGAAGATGGAGAAAAACAACTGAGCTGTACAATTATTGTATGAAATAGTTTTGTCTCTGGTGACAATTGTGCTGAGGAATCTAGGGATACAGACAGTTGTAAATGATATTTCTAACACAGAGAAGTTCCTAAGGAAGAAATACATAGGGATCTGTAGATGGGAGTCCACCAAGGTGAGAGTGATGCTGGTTAAATTTCCAGTGATGCTTAATATATACATGGTCATTAAAAAGAGAAAAATCACAACCTGAAGCTCAGGGTCATCTGATAGCCCTAGAAGAATGAATTCCTTGGGTGCTGTGTGGTTTTTCATTGCTGATATGTACATACATATACATATATATATTTTTCCCCCCGTTAGACCTAGTGAACATAAACATATTAAAACAAGAATATGAAATCGTTGTTTACATATCCATGGTGATTAATCTGAGAAATCAAACACGTTTTTTTTTCAGCAATCCATTCTAATTTCCCCTTTACCTGTCATTAACAAAAAAAAAGTTAAAATTATGAAGATAAATATTGATGTCTCTTCTTTGAAAATATCCTATCACAGGCCGTGGATTAAAAATTCTGTTACTAACATTTAAGCAAAAGCTATTTCTTCTGATACTTATTTAAAATTAAGCATCTGATTTTCTTAAAATATTGAGGTTCTTTTATAAAACACATGAAAATGTGTTGATTGAGATTTTTTTCCATTTCTCAAGATTGTAAAAGAGAGCCTGGATTCTGGCAAAATCTAAATATAGTGTTTGAAAGGCTACAGATATTATTTATTCCTAATTCCAAATTTTATATTGGGGAAACTCAGACCAGGTAGTTTAGGACACTTGCACAAGTTTAAACAAGTTGTCATCTAGTAATCGTACCACTTTAGTATCTGTGAGAATGTTGCTTTGTCATTCTTTCCTAAATTATTTAAGGGTTAGGTTGATACTATCACACACATGCACACACACACATACAAAAGGAGAGAGTATACTTTTCTTCTTTTCTGATAAAAGACCAAAAGGACAAGAAAGGGAAATTTCCTATTTCAAGGCAAATCATTGAATAGAAAAGGTTTAATTCATAAAATGGACCAGTAAATTTTTTTAAAATATTGTTATCATAACTGAACAAGTTGATGGTCAGAATAACATTTAGTGTGGCCTAACTGATATGAAATAATTAGAAAAAGCAAATTCATAGAGTCAGAATCTGTGATATAGATTACCCGAGGACTGGGTAGGGATAGGAAATAAGGAATTAAGGCTTTAATTCTACAGAGTTTCTATTTGGGTAGCACTGAATTATATATGTGAATGTGGTTAAAGGGGGAATTTAAGTTGTTTATATTTCACTGGAATATTTTTTAAATGTTCACAGTGAACCCTAAATGATGGACTACAGTTAATAGCAGAATTATAAAAATATCCTTTAATGAATTGTTACAAATACCACAATAATGCAAGGTGTTGATAGTAAGGTCGTATATGGTAACTCTGTATTTTATTCATGATTTTTGTGTAAACCTACAACTTCTCTAATAAAAAAAAATTTTCTGTGAAGCAAATAATCTTTCATATAGGGTTGCCTTTTTTATAATCCTATTCCATCACAGCATAGTACTTAAATTTAGAAAAATTAGATGAACTATTCAAGACTTATTGCTGTGCTCCTGTTTGGGATTCCTGCTTTTCCTCTCTCACCTAAGCTCCATGTACTTACATAGTACCTGGGTTGTGATCTTGGCAATAACAATTATTTATTTATCAATATCAAAAGGGCTGTAAGTCCACAACATATGTGCAAATAATATTTTATCATGTTCGAATAAAATGCAACAACATAAGCATACTGAGGAATAACACATTTACTTACTTACTTGTTCTTCTTGATGCTTTAGTCTGAATTTCTACTGTCTGTTTGCCTAAATATTCATATAATTCCAAAGCTGGTAAAATAAGTTAATAACTTATTTAGTCCCCATTGTATTCTCGAAATAAGTATGGTGAGTTAACTTTGTATTAGCTTTCAGGGCTTAGAGTTTGCCTTGCTTCTAGACTGGTCATATTTGACCCATACAATTCTGTATTCCAGATATTATAAAATTGTTGGGATATTTTAATATGGTATAGCTCATTCCTGCTTTTCCTCTCTCACCCAGGCTCCACGTACTATCTCAGTGCCTGGGTTGTCTAGCAAGGCACTCTTCCTTTTGCCCTTTTTCATATAATACACAAAAATTGATTAAAGCATTTTCTTTGCATTCATTCAGGCATTTTAAATAAATATTGTAATCCTTTGATTATACATGACTGAAATAAAAGTAATATTTTCCTTAGGCTTCAGATGGAGCCTAGAAATATTACTTTAGAAATATAACTTAAGGAATGTTTTCTCTGTATCTCATACAAATGTAATTGGACTTTTTTTATTTGTATCTCTCTTTTTGGCTCAGGGGAACTCATTAAGTATACAAAGACTGCCAAGAAGAGACATCATTAAAAGATACAGATAAACCATTAACATTGATCTCTTTTATAAGTATTAAGAAAATATAAGAAAGCATGATTATTGAGGTAAATGAGACAAATGTATAAATCGTGTGACACTGGGTGTATGATGGTATGATATGGCATTTGATTTTTCAATTACTGTATAATGAGTATTTTTTTAAGAAATTCTGCACCTATTCTTTGGGGACTTGGTGTGCTCATATCCCTTTAATTTTTGCAACCCTAAAGTTGAGATCTTCTCTACTGTATCACAATGGGACAACAGAAAGTACTTTGGATTTCTAGTATGAATTGTCTTCTGAAACGGGCAACATGTTCAGGGCTTATATGGGGTTGTATACATTTTTGTTATATTACATAGAACCTATAAAACAGACTTTCTACATAGCAATTATTTTTTATGTGTGCTTCTCTTAACACTATGTTCTTTACTTATTAAAATGGATCAGTTTTTTAGATTACACACACACAGACATCCACACACATCAGGCCAGAGTAATCTTTCCAAACTGGAAGTCAGACATAAAACACCTGGGTTCAAATCCTACCATGACTTCCCATCTCATGCTGACTAAAATATAAAATGGTTATGAAGATCCACAAGGGTGTGGGGCTCTGACAATAGCTCTCAGATATCACCCCTCACTTTTCCTCATTCACTCATCTTCAATCACACTTGCCTCTGTGCTGCTCGTGGAACCCATCAAGTGCATTCCAGACTTAGGGGGCTTTTTAATTCATTTTATTTCTAAATGAAACATGATTTCTCCAGAAAACTGCGTGTATCATTTCCTCTCTTCCCATTATCTTGCTTCCCCCAACCCTCTTTGAATTTCACTTATCCTCTGTGTATCATCTCTCCCACAATATAAATGAAGACCTTTGTCAATATTTTCCTGCTTTATCCCAGGCACCTAGGAGAATGAGGTGACATGGGGACATCCAATAAATATTTGATGAATGAATAAATTTTTGCTTTACACTAATTCTCCTTGCTAAAATCATTTATATTTATAGTGCATACCATTCCTAATAAGTGGTAAAGTTATACAATGAAATAAAACTTTGTTTAAAACTGAACTTAATTATAATAAAGACAATAAATATTTGTTTAATATTTTGTGATTTAAAAAATTATTTCACCACAACTTTTAGCATATAATCACAGAAATAAATGCCTTAAGTGGAGAAATCGTCACTGTCGCCTTTCCCAATATATTTTTTTCATCGATTTCTAAAAGCCCTTCCCCAATACTCCCACCCACATGGCCACCAAAATGATGCCCCAAGTGGCCTTGTTTTATTAATTGATTATATTCTGTGGCCATACTTGGCTGAATAGTGAGTGGATGTTGTTTTCAAACTGTTTCCTTTGGATTATAAGAATCAAATTTCAAATCAGAAATTCAAAAACAAAAAGAAAGCTTTATGGACACTTGTAGCCAGAAAAATGTAAGGCATATTTGAGGGGTGGGGGACAATAAATCAAAAATTCTGAAAAGAAGGCCATCTCTAGAGATAAAATATAATGAAGCAGACACAGAAAGAAAAATATAGGGAAAAAGATATTTAAAAATGATTTTAGATTCCCGGAGCAGTTGTATTTCCTAGAATTAATTTCCATGTTATCTCCCTGTGTAAGTCCTTTTATATTTAGGGAAAATTCTATGGCTTACAATCCCAGGGTCCAAGACTAGTGATATAGCAAGATTTGCTACATATTATATGTATTTCTCTTGGAATTCTTTCCTTCACTGTATCATTTACTTTCATTGACCCCTCAGTTTAAAGTTGCACACATGATATCCTCTTACTGTGACAAAAAGATATGAACCAAAAAATTAAACATTTGAAAATCTGGCATGTGGTTATTTTTAACTTCTTTATATTCATTTTTTATTAGCAATGTACATTTTATAATTAGAAAAATGTCATATTTGCATGATATGCATAAAATTTTATCTTTAATAATATTCCTTATTTTCTTTATAGTTGTAAATACAGAACTACAGCATGTGTGTATTTGATACCAGGACTGTGACTTGTAGATGGGATTAAAATATGAGAGCTTTTCAAAGTGGGGCAGAAGAAACAAAATAGGAAAGAATGAGCAAACTTCTGAGTTAACCCCTAGGAGCATAAAGAGATATGGCATGTAATGAGTTTATAATTGACATAACATTAAAAAGGACATTGAAAATATTTATTCAACATATTGTAATAGTTATGCTGAAACTGATTTTCTGTATATGAAAACTATATTCCTTTACCTTTATTTTAGCAGTCTAAATAGTGATTGTTTGCATATTTTCTTTCTTTACCTGTTTAACAATAATATACATAGCAATTTTTTTAAGATTTTATTACTTACTAGATATTAACTAAGCACTTAACTAATATTATGTGATTTGTGACAAAGTATGAGTTAAGTATAGTGTACAGATAAGCACACTGAGGCAGAAATAAGGTAAAGTACCTTGTCTCCATCATATGTGTATTTGTAAGTGATGTAGCCTTACTGAAATTTTTAGAGGCAAAAAGGGTGAGTTTACATCACACAAAGAATAGCATTTCACTTGAAATGTCCACATTACTCACGCTTCTTTTCTACAATATCTTCAATCAGAATCTGAGATGCTAAATCTCCTGTCTTTCTTCCTCAATCCTTTCCTCACCCTCTTGATTTCTACATAACCTTCTTGATTCCTGGTTCCTATCACCTCTCTAGCTTTTCTTCAGGCCTCCCAATATTTCATTTTTAATTTAGAACAATTCATCTCTGGCACACTCCTATGTACAAGCTAGTAGGTCACTTTTAAAAAAAAATAATTTTTCAATTATATCCAAGGTATTCGAGAATGATTATTACCTATGCCTTAAACCAATGAAATATAGTTCAGCTACCAGATTTCACTTTCCTTAGAAAGTGGATTGAAAGCTTTAATTGCAAATGATATTTAGAACATATTCAAAATCCAAAAGTAAAATTTATTAAATTGAAATGTTTAACGATCCAATTATTTTAAGAATTTCTTGTGGTATCATGATTGGACATCATGCTACTCCTTCCAGTGCTTTTTCCTAATTGATTTTAGTGATACTTATTCATCCTATATTAAAAATCCCATAGAAAGATATCTAATTAGTCCACTAATTATTGAGCTCATCCATGTAATTGCAATATTTTTATTATTCTGTGACTTTAACTTAATATCTCAGAAATGGAGCTTATTGGCAAGATCATCCTGCTAGTAAACAGTAAAAACCACGGCCTGTACTACTTATCAATCACAGGACTAAAATGCATACATTCAGTGAGGAGCTCCAAACTCAGAGTCAGTGATCTCCTGAAAAATGACAAAGAAATATATTATTATGATAAAGAATAAATGTAGACATAATCATTTATCACAATCCTTATATATACAGAAAGAAATAGCATCCCCAAATTAATCTATACAATCTGATGAAAATTTGAGCTAAAAGTTAACACGTTCTCAGACAAGGGAAGGTTTCATTGACTTCAACTTCCCAGTCTTACCTGTGTTTGTCACACTAGTGCACTGGGTTGACTGGTTGTAATTATTTAAAAATGTATTAAATTTTATTATTAAATTAATAAATATAATTATTTAAAAATAAATCATTTCTAAATCAATTTCCACATACAGTGCAATATTTCAGAATGGTTTTCAAGAGATTTTATAATTTTTCCCTAGCTTGTCACTCTTATGTGGCCTGATTTCCAATATTGCTACACTATGTCATGTTGGGAAGCTCCTCTCTATTCCTAGTTTCTGAGCATTTTAATTGTGAAATAGTGTTGATTTTTGTCAAATGCCTTTTTCTCATCTATTGCAATAATCACGTAGTTGTCTTTCTTCATTTTGTTTATGTGGTATATTTCATTGATTGATTTTTGTATCATGAACTAACTGCATTCCTGAGAAAGATCCCACTTGCTCATGGTGTATAATGTTTTCAATATGCTGCTACAGTTGGTTCACTAGTATTTTCTTACAGATTTTGCATCTATATTCAGTAGGGAAATGTTCTCTAATTTTCATTTCAGTGATGTCATTATCTGTCTTTGGTATCAGGGAAGTTTTGGCCTCATAGAATGAATTAGGAAGTGTCCCCTCCTCTTTCATTATTTGAAAGAGCTTGAGAAGGATTGGTGTTAATTCTTAAATGTTTTCTAGAATTCATCAATGAAGGCATCTGGTCCTGGATATTCTTTTGGGAAACAAACCTCTGTATTTGTTAGAGGCCTCTTGAAATTTTCCATTTCTTCTTGAGACAGAGTAGGCAATTTTTGTGTTTCTAGAAAATTTTCCATTTCATCCAGATTGCCTAATTTTTTACCATGCAATTTTTCATTGTTTTCTTTTGTAATCACTTTTGTTTCTATAAGTTCAGTAGTGATGTCACCATTTTCCTTTTTGATTTTAGTTATTTGTACCTTGTCTCTTTTTTCTTTGTCAGTCTAGCAGAAGGGTTGTCATTTTTTATATTTTCAAAGAACCAACTTTTAGTTTCATTGATTCTCTCTATTGTTTTTCTATTCTCAAATCCATTTATCTCTGTTCTAATCTTAATTGTGTGTTTCTTCTGCTAACTTTCCATTTACTTTGTTCTTCTTTTCCTAGTGCCTCAAGATTTGAAGTTAGGTTATTGACTTGAAACCTTTCTTTTCATTTTATATTGCCACTCATAGCTAGATATTTCCCTGTGAGTATTGCCTTCACTGAATCCAAGAAGTTTTGGAATGTTGTGTTTTATTTTTAATTCATCTCTAACTATTACCTTATTTCCTTTTTAATTTCTTATTTCACCCACTTGTTTAAGACTGTGCTATTTATTTTCTAGATATTTGCAAATTTTCCACTTTTCCTTTTCTTATTGATTTCTAGCTTCATTCCTTTGTGGTCAGAGAATGTACTTTTCTATTTCAATACTTTAAATTTTATTGAGACTAATCTTGTGCCCTACCTATGGTCTATCTTTGAGCATGATCTATGTGCACTTGAAAAGAATGTATATTCTGCTATTGTTGGATGGAGTGTTCTATTTATATCTGTTACCTTGAGTTGGTTTACAGTGTTCTTCAAATCCTCTCTTTCATTTTTCAGACTTCTGACTAGATTTCTATCCAGTATTGAAAGTGGTATTTTGAAGTATCCAGCTATTATTGTAGAACTGTCTATGTCTCTCTTCAATTCTGCCAATATTTGCTTCATGAATTTTGGAGCCCTGTTGTTATGTGTTGATATATTTATAATTATTATATCTGCTTGTTGAATTGACCCTTCTATCAATAGATAGTCTTTTCTTATCTCTTATAAAATTTATGTTTTATTGCTTGTTTGTTTTTACTTAAAGTCCCTTTTGCATCATATTAGAATAGGCATTCCAGCTTTCTCTTGCATGGAATATTTTTCCATCCTTTTACTTTCAAACTTTTTGTAGCAGAAATTCTAGCCAGAGAAATTAGGCAAGAAAAATAAATAAATAAATGGTATTCAGGTTGGAAAATAATTATAAAGCTATCTGTATTCATAGATGACATTATCTTACATATAGAATATCCAAAGGGTTCCACACAAAAGCTAGTAAAGATAATAAATCAGTTCAGCAAAGTTGAAGCATACAAGGTCAACATCCAAAAATCAACTTTGTCTCTATACACCAGCAATGAACAATTTGAAGAAGAATTTAAGAAAATACCTTTTACAATAGCATTTAAAATAATAAAATATTGAGGGATAAATTTAACTGAGGATGAAAAAGACTTGCACACTGTAATCTACAAAACCTTAGTGAGATAAATTAAAGAAGAACTAAATAAATTGTCAGACAACCTGTTTTCATAGATTGGAAGATTTAATATTGTTATGATGCCAGTACTGCCCAAAGTGATCACAAATTCAATGCAATCTCTATCAAAAATCCTGCAGCCTGTTTTGCAGAAATTGAAAAGCTGACCCCCAAATTATATGGGGCCCTGTGCACTGAATAACCAAAACAATTTTGAGAAATAACAAAATTGGAGGATTCATACAACCTGATTTCAAAACTTGCTACCAAGCTATAGTAATCAAAACAGTGTGGTACTGGCAAAAGATTTGGCAAATAAACCAATGGAAAAAAATTTGAATGTCTAGAAATGGATAGACTCAAACATCTGGCCCATTGATTTTCAGCAAGGATGCTAAGTACATGCAATTATGACAAAGGGGAAAGAACAATCTCTTCAACAAATGGTTTGGGAAAACTGGTTATCCACATGTAAAAGAATGAAAGTGGACCCCTATGTCATACCATATACAAAATTTAACACTAAATGCATCAAAGACCCAAATATAAAAGCTAAATCATAAAATTTTGGGAGGAAAACATACAGGAAAATCTTAATGATTGGTGTTTGGCAGAATGAAATCTTGGATATGTCACCAGAAAGCATGAACAGCAAAGAAACAGTAGATAAATTGGGCTCTCAACATTTTTAAAATTAGTTTATCAAAGGATTTATTAAGAAAGCAATAAAGCAACCTACAAGATGGAAGTAAATAACTGCAAATCATATATTTAATAAGGGATTAATATCCAGGACTTATAAAGATCTCTCACAACCCAACAACAAGACAAACAACACAATATATAAAGGGGCAATGGATTTGAACAGACATTTTTCCAAGAGAATATATGATGACTAATAACATATGAAATGATGCTCAACATAATTAGCAATTAAGAAAATATAAATCAAATCACAATGAGATGCCAGTACACAACTACAAGCATATCTATTATTTAAAAATAAAAGCAGAAAATAAGTATTCGAGAGGATGCAGAGAAAGTGGAAGGATATGGTGAAATTGGAAACTGTGCATTTCTGGTGTGCATGTAAAATGGTAGTCTGTGATCTGTGAGAAGTAGTATAGCAAGTCCTCAAAAAGACAAATACAGAATTATCTGTCAATTCCACTCTTAGGTATATACCCAAATGAATTGAAAATAGGGACTGAAACATAATTTGTACACCAATATTTATAGCAGCTTTATTCACAAAAGACAAAAGGTGGAAACAATCAAAGTGTCCATTAACAGTTGAATGGATAAACAATATTTGATACATATATACAATGAAATATTATTCAGCTGTAATAAGGAATTCAGTTCTTAAACATGCTACAATGTAGATGAAACTAAAAACATCGTACTGAGGGATATAGCAAGATGCATAAGGACAAATACTGTATGATTTCACTTCATGAAATATCTAGAAACAACAAATTCATAGAAACAGAAATTAGATTCAAGCTTTACCAGATGATGGGACGAGAGAGGAAGGAGGAGTGGTTGCATGATGGATTTAGGGTGTTTGTAAATTTTACAAATGTTAAAATTTAAAAATCTGCTATGTACTTACAAAGTCTCCATGGACTCTATCAACTCTCTGTCTTTTAAAAATTGCCCCCAAATCTGGAATTATTTTCCATACAATCAGTTAATGTATAATATTTTGTAAACATTCACTCTTCTTTCTGAAGTCTGCATAGACATCAGCAATTAAAAGGAATGTCTCTCTTCCTAATCTGCTATTGAATTTTGTTTGTGTTGCTTCAAATATCTGTCCTGTGCTAAGTATCTCAATTGATGATATTGCAAAAATCTCTTAAGAATTTTGCACTATTGAATTGATTAAATTCTGAATTCTATTACAAAAAAAGAAATTTATGGAATTTAGAATATATGTTAGTATCTATAATTCATTATTGTAAGCATTTGACTCCATGGAAAATTATGCATTAATATTTTATACATTTATATATTAACAAATATATGAAATTATGCATTTATATATGTATATTATCTACATATAAGATATATTTATCATGTATAAAATTATACATTATTATATTATACATTTATATATTATTAATGTATAATTAATAATTAATATATAAATATATGTTTATATATTATGCAATATATATTTATATATATTATATATATGCATATATAATATACATTTGTATATATACACAAACATATTCATTTTTATTTTTACCTCTGTGAAATCAGAGTGATAGATGTTGAAAAATACATATACACATATCTCTTGCCTAAATACTTTTAGAATTTTAATGCCTTAAATACAATGAATAGAAAAGAAAATCTTAACATATGAAACCCTAATTTTATATATAGTGGAGAATTTTGCTTTGTTGCAAAGTTGTATTTTCAATGAAATTTAACCTTAAATTATTTTGTACAGGATACATGACCTCTTTCAAACTTGCCCAAAGCTTGAGATGGAGTTATATAAGACCTTTTTAGCTACTGAAAATCAGAAAAGAGCTTAATTCTCCTCAATTACAGAAAATCAGTTTATCTATGGAACTAATATCTATTTCTTCACTAATTTGGACAGTATATATCTATTTCTATCTACCTACCTATCTACCTATCTATCTATCTATCTAAAAATCTACCTACCTATCAAATCTAACTATCAACCTATCTATCAAGATATTATAGGATTTGGAAAAATGGAGATCTATTTAGTAACTATATCTAAAAGAGTATGTATTGAAAATGGTCTATGCTTCTTTATTAATAGACAAATTATATGGACATACCTTATTGAGTATTGACAAATGATTTAGCTTTGGTTCAAATATATTTACATTTTTCTTTAAATTATATGACATTTTCCCCACATATTTCCTATAAAAATTACAAGATAGAGAAGGGAACTTTTGAAGAAAGTAAATTTAAATCACAAAACTATATATTTTTTGTATAGTAAGTGATATATCATGTCAATATTTGTAAAGCAACTCTTACATTTCTGGGAATCATTTTTTTTTCCTGAACAAAATTCAAAACAAATTTTTTCTTTTCAAAATAGGTAATGTTGAAGAAGTTGTGATTAAAAATATCATGAAAAATAATGAAAGTCAAAAAGACATAAGAAAAATATGTCAAATGGGTTGAGAAATTGCTAGAAAATTGCTAGGAAAAAAACAAAAGAGAATGGATAAAACGCATAGGGAAGCCATTTTGATTTAAACAGTCTACTGAAAATTCATGTTTATTTTTTAAATTGCTGTTCATTATGCCTCTAAATCATGACACCATGTCTTTTCACTTGCTTGTGAAAAATACAGACTTCCTCGCCATGTCCATGAAGGCTCGCTTCACCTGTTCATTGCGTAGGCTGTAGATGAAGGGGTTCAGCATGGGGGCTACTGAGGTGTTTAGCACAGCTACTCCCTTGCTTAGAGACACTCTTTCCCTTGCAGAGGGTTTAATGTACATGAAAATGCAGCTGCCATAAGATATGAATATGACAATCATGTGGGAAGAACATGTGGAAAAAGCCTTTGTCCTCTGACTGGTAGAAGGAATCTTCAAAATTGTCCTGATGATGTATATGTAGGACAAGATTATTAATGCCAAAGTGAACATTAGAGTGAACACAGCACAGGAAAAACCCATTATCTCTAGGAATTGCGTGTCTGAACAAGAAAGTTGCAGCAGGGGAAAATAATCACAGGTAAAATGGTCAATAACATTGGAACTGCAGAAATCGAGCTTTAAGAGCAACATGAGTCCTGGGAATACAATTAAGGATGAAGTCAGCCACGAAGAGAAGACAAGCAATGTGCAGATTTGGCGATTCATGATGGTCACGTAATGCAGGGGTTTGCAGATGGCAATATAACGGTCATAAGACATGGCAGCCAGAAGATAAAATTCAGTGACTCCCAAGAGAATGAAAAAAAAAAATTGTGCAATGCAATCATTAAAGGAAATAGTTTTATCTCCTGTTACAATGGTGCCCAGGAACTTGGGTATGCTGACAGTTGTGAATGAAACTTCTAATAAGGAGAAATTCCTGAGGAAGAAATACATGGGTGTCTGGAGCTGGGAGTCCACCAGGGTGAGGGTGATAATGGTCAGGTTCCCAGTGATGCTGAGCATGTAGGTGATGAAAAGAAAGACAAAAATCACGACCTGAAGCTTTGGGTCATCTGACAATCCCAAGAGGATAAACTCGGTTACCTCTGTGTAGTTTCTCATTCTTCAGTTGCTTATTTCTATTACTCCTGCTAGGCCTATACAAGAAAGTACAAAGATAGCCCTGAAGAGATGAGTGGATTCACAAAACATCCAAGCATGGCTCTGGAATTTGGCTGAAGTGGTATGACAATCCACCTTCAAGGGAAATTTAAAGCAACCTGATAATAACAAAGAGCTTTTAATTTCCTCTCTGTTAAAGGGGAAAACTCCTGAGCTAAGGCAGGGTAAAGTAAAACAAACCTAAAAGTATTTCATTATCACAATTTTAACATAGCCTTTAACTTTCAAAAAGAAGTGTCCACAAGGTTCCTTCCTGCATGAGAACAAGCTTTGTTTTGTGACTCCAACCCCAGTAAAATCTCCTTTGCTATTTTCCTCATTAATGTAGTAGATTTTACCACTATATCACCTAAGAGGCAAATATGTCAATTCCAGATTTAATTTAATTGGGAAGGATATTTTAAAATTTTTATTGGTGACCCTTTTGTCCTTAGCCATCTATCCACTTTTAGTGATATTCAGCTTTTCTAACTCCTACTATCTTATTGTAAGTCACAGACACGGAAGCCATTGGCACATACAACCTCAGATTTTAGGGATAGAGGAGAGAATGAGAGCAGAGAACAACGGTGAGAGTAACTGGAAGGACTTAAATGTGAGAATGATTGCCTCTGAATACCTGACAATATTGTCATGACAGTTTTGCCTACCTAGTGCCATCACCTTATTCTTAGACACCCTATTTGCCTTACTATATAAAACAATACCTATTATTATTATTACATAAGAATTACCCATAGTCAGAAAAGTAGATAGATAGGTGTATCCAACAATACTGACTTAAAATTTTTTATTTAATGTGTTTTTAAATGGCAAGTTTATGTTTTTCTTTATTTAAATAAAATTTAAAAGACATTACCATTTATATTCCATAGGGAAGAGTGAGAATTACCTCTTTTCTTACTCCCACAACAGTAGGTTTTGGGATTTCATAAGCATTTTATATTCATCTTTCCCAATTCCTCCACACTTAACCTACTGTGATGAAATCTGTGAAGTCCCAGCTTCTCTTTGCATTCTTGAAACTTCCAATAGGCATTTCAACAAAATCTAGTCCCTAATGTATTATAGGCTTAAATGAAACAATTTTCAAGCAAACAAACAAATAGATGCTGATTTTTTTGTTGTTGTTGAATCACATGTTGTCATCACATGTTGTCCTAGTGTGGACAATCCTTAAATTAGTTTGTTTGGCCAGATGAATTCTTCTCCTGTTTTGGTTTGCTAAAGCTGCCAGAATGCATTATACAAGAAATGGGCTGGCATTTACAATAGGGATTTATTAATTTATAATTTACAGTTCTTAGGCCATGAAAATGTCCAACTCAAGGTATCAATAGGATGATACCTGGACTCTGAAGACAGGCTGCTGGCATCGGGGACACCTCTGTCACATGGGAAGGCACATGGCCAGTGTCTGCTGGTCCTTCTCTCCTAGGTTTCATTGCTTGCAGCTTCTGGCTTCAATGGCTTCCTTTCTCAGCTTCTGTTGATGTGTCCTTGTCTTTCAGCTTCTCCATGGCTTCTCAGAGCTCTGGGCTTTTTCTCTATGAGTTTTTCTTAATTTCATGTCTTATAAAGAGCTAAGTAAAGGGATTAAAACCCACCTGGGACAACTTCTCTATTGAAATAACCTAATCAAAAGGTCCCACCTACAATAGGTCTGCACCCACAGAAATTGATTAAAATAACATGATCTTTTCTGGGGTACATAACAGCTTCAAATCACCAAACTTACTTTATCAATAGTATTTGTTTCAAATTTTCTGTATTGAATAAATTAAAAACAAAGGATACTTAAAGAAAACCTAATTTTATTGACAAAATTTTTAAACCCTAATTAGACATTATTTTAAAATCATTCCTCTTTAAATAACTTAATAGTTTCTTCCTTTAAGTCACTCTAGTGCTGCTCCAGTGACATCATTTTTCCTTCATCAGTGGTCACTTTTCTTCAAAAGCACTAGTTTTGCATAATGATGCCAAGTCACACAGCACATTTTCATTAATGGACAAGATGTGATTTCAATATCAAGACTGAAGTTTCTGCAATAGTATACTTGCTTTGGCAATCCAGATTTGTAAAAAATATATATTTTTATTATTCTATAATGATTAATATATCTTGTATATTTAAATCTTTATTCAACATTTTCACATGTACATTTTCTCTTAATTTTTCTCTTAATTTTCACACTTTTATGGTTAATACTAGCATGGCTTACCTTTTCTTTGGCTATTTATTAAAACAGGAATGAATGTATGAAGGGCTGTGAAGGAATGTGTCCAGAGACATCTGCAGTGTTCCTGTGAACATCACAAAGAATTAACATGTCTATAGCAAGTCTTCAAGGACCAGAGAAAAGTGGCAGAATGAAGCTGTAGCAGAATATGATCCAGTATCACAGGACTGGGCCTAGAATGTGATACTTTAATTTATAAATGTGTATAGATGTTCAATGGATTATATTCATTTGCCAAATTAAATAAGGGTGATGCAGAGGTTCATCATCTACAGCCTTTTAAGGAAAATAAACATCCCTGTTAACAAGGTGCATATTATTCCTGGAGCCTTCGGCCTTCCCAAGGATGTATTTGGGTAGAGTAGTGAAGCATGTCTCTGAGCCTTTAACTCATCATTTCAGTGTTTTATTTGAGTGTGGATCCATGTTTTTGCCTTGGCTGAACATAGCTAATGTTACCAAGCTTTACATTTTCTGACACCCTTTCATCAAAATGGATTCTTACTTGCCTTCTAAGGATTCCTGTGACACATTATGAGCCATTCAAAATGAAAATTAACAATAATACTTAACATTGGTTAAGTAGGAAGTCCAGAAAGAATCTTCATGGCTTTCTTTCTCAAGACATTCAATGTCTTCACCTTCCAAATCTCTACCATCAAGTAAATATTAACAATGATATTCTGCATAAACTACATGGTGGCAATTTCTTTGATGTCCAAACTAAGAAAGAGAATCTCTTCTAAAGTCCACTTTAGGCTCAAAGGATTGAAAGACGACTCTGACAGACTAAGAGAGGAACCTTTGGTTCCACTTCATTTCTGGTGTATTTTTTCCCATTATTTTATTGCTGTATGTGGCACTAAATAGGGATCTAGATCATTCAGTAATGCAATGACTGTAGATGCCTATATTTTTCCATCTTTTTATATGTTTGCCTCCAAAGCAATTTGCTTTCATGATCATGGCACCCTAATTCTTTCTACTTGATTTAATTTAAATATTTTTTCAGGGTTTAGCTAAATATATTTGAGAAGAGGAAGCAAATTTAATTCAATGTTTTGGGCAACATCTTGCTGAGCTACATAATTACACTGAAGTACACTTCTAGCACTGCCCAGTTAATCTTGACTTTGGGCAATGACAGCAGATTTCATTTCAAACCTTGCTCTGCTAAAATAAAACAGTCTCCACAAGAGACCCTACTGAGTGGATGGCAGACTTGTTTTTAATAGCATTGCCTTGGAATGTTCTTTGTAATTATTTTAGAGTACTGTTTCCATGGAGAAAACTTAATAATAAATGTTTTTGTTTATTTCAGTAAAGATGGACAAGTTCAATTATCAGAATCCATACTAGTGTATATAGAAACAAATCAAAAGGAAAAAGAGAGCACAAAAATCATATTTAGTAATATTTTGAATATGGTAGCACTCCTACATGTAGTGGTTTATGAATGCTATCAATCATAGCCTTGCAATTTCAATTCACTAATTAGCCATCTATAAATTAATAAATAATTTAATACAGAAACAAGGAAGCAAAAGGTAATACATTGTTAATAAAATTACGGTATCAAGAAATACTGTTAATATACTATTTTTTAAATTAAAAGGTCAATTTATCATCATAGAAAATATTTGAGCTTTGCAGTTAGAGATATGGATTAAAAATAAAAATGGGCAAATAATAATGGATTTGTGACTTTGGGTGATTAACTTAATTTCTTTAGGTTTAGTTTTCTATTTTTAAAATGGAATTGAAATTTTGAGTTTTTTTGGAGATTTAATTGAAATAATTTAAGTGCTTCATATATTATATGGTGTTTCATATGTACTCAAGAACTACTGTTTTATTTTTTTCTTTAAGTGGAATTAATTTTCAACTTTGGGAAGAATAGTTATGTTAGTTCTGAGTTATCAAAGTTACCATTTTTTTTTTTAGTGAAATACTAAGATTTTTAATAATTTATCTTATTTGGTCCCATAGCCACTCTATGAAAATTTTATTATCTTTATTCACAAATATTATATAAAGGTTATATAAGTTAAATGAATTCATATAGCTAGCAAGAGTCAATTGTAATCTCAGACAACCAAAATAATACCTGTTCTCTGAATACATTACAACTTAGCCTGCATTTAATTAGAAATGCAAACATACAGACAGTAATTTCCTGCCTTTAATTAACAAAGAATGAATAAATTGATATCATAAAACAAAACACACTCACCTTTTCTGTAAATATTTTATTTAACATGTCCAGTTGCAAATCATAACCTCAATATATTCCATTCAATTTGATCAAAATTGTCACTGATAAGTAATTAATGAATGCTAAGAATATGGGGACTGCCATTGCCTTCCACTTGCCTAAAACTTACCTCTGCTTTCCACACAGGATCACAAACACTCAGAATAACTGAAACAATAAAACTAGCAGCAATTGCATTGTTGTGGTCCAGGGCAGCCAGCATTTCTGAAATCACTCTCTCCCTTTTCCATTGAACATGTTTAATTTCTATAATCAATGTCTTTCTCTTATCTTTCCATTGTAATAAGGGGGAATGAACTTATTTAACTCTGTAGAGTGAGAAAGGAGCAAAAACATAAAAGAGAACAAATATTTTATGGTACTTTAAAACCTGGCATGGATTCTACATGGATTTTATTTGCACAAGCTACTTAAAGTTTTTCCTATTCTATTTGCCACTGGCTCAAGGGGATTCATTCAGTGAATCAAAATTGCCAGAAGAGGACTGTACACAAAACACTAAGGAATATGAAATCTAAAACACATTAGGATCAAAGTTGGAAAAGGAAGCTTGGGGAACAGTGTCCAATGAGACAGAATCAAACAAGCAAACAAATAACACTAAGTGTGAACTTTTTCTCCTTACCATTATTTTTCTAGACTATAAACCAACTATCTTAATTCCTATTCTAGATTTCTACCCCATATACCATGCCATTTTTAAAGCCAGAAATGTATCACATTGTACTAAACACATACATTCACTTCATCATTTTTAATCTGCTTTCCAATAACAGTTTGTGGTATCTTAATACTGTTAATAGTTTATATTTTTCCTGCTTATGAAACTGCCACTACTATCATCTAGAAAAGCGCCTCCTTTACTAACTTGTGAAAATTTCACTTCTCTCTTTTAAGATGAACGAGGGATTTGCCTAACCCTAAGACAAGTTCTGGTTTTCTTCTTTTCCCCAGAACCCGCTGAAATGAATGAAATTGTGTAAAAGAAGAGGCCTGAATTAAAATGACCCCGGGCCATAAAATACCCTGCGACTGGAATCAAAGTGAGCAGCAACAACAGGAAAGAGGAATACGGGACCCAAAAAGGAAGCCAGGGGTCCAACCATCACACATTCCAGCAACATCACAAGCCCTCTCCTCAATACAAGGGAATCAATCAGCAGTAATAACCAACTTGCAATTCCTAATATGAATGTAGACACAGCTAACGACAATAAGCAATTTACAACCCTTAACTTGAATGTTTACTAAACAATCCCCATGTGCCAACCTCCTCAAGATCTCTACTCCTACCTCCCTTTATTTAGTCTAATACATATCCTTCATCTTTCCAGCTTGCGGAGGCAGAGCTGAGATACAAACTGTCCTCCTGCTCCTCGAGGCTAGACTGCTAAAAAACTTCTCTACTCAAAATCCCAGTGTCTACTGAACGACTTTGTGCACATCAGGCGAGGATTCACATTCAGTCCAAAACACTTTGTCACTCATCAGCAATAGCAAAATAAAGTTTCTTGTTTGCCTGATTAGCATTATAATTGATATGCCAAGAATAAAATAATATTAGGAGTTAGTATATTCCCTGCCTTGCTTATGATATTATCATTATGACCAAATTTTGAGATAATATGAATAGAAAAAGTCAATAAAATGTGCACAGGGCTTTAAATAAAGGCTATGAAGACTTTTCAGGTCATTAGATTAGGGAATCTCAATTGTATATAAAAATAGAAAACAACAATTTTTTTTTTTTTTAAGCATGTTGTCATATTGGCTAATAAAGTTCAGTGCTCTCTGGCAAGTTACTTGAATTTTCCAAATATCAATTTATAAATGTGTAAAAGAGAGATAATCATGTCCATTTGCCATATAGCTGTGAAATTAAATAAAATATGGTACGGAATGCTTAGTTCAGCAAATGATGCAGAATAAATATTCTCATAGAAGAGCTATTATTTTTTAAACTCATATCAGACTTCCAAATTCCATAAGATTCATGGTACATTCCTAAATATTCATTTTATACATTTTTCAAAATAAAACTCATATAAACAGAGGAGAATATAATAGCATATATAACACATGCCTTCAGCTAACTAGGAAATTGATATTGTGAACTTCAAATTAGTTATAAATGGGAAGATAAGCACCTGAATTCATCAGATGAGTGGGAAGAATTGGACAAATACTGCAGATAGTGTATGAAAAATGTGTTGCTGCAGATATTCAATTTATTGCATGTTTCCTATAACTTTTAAGAAGAAATTATTTTTTATATTCATAACAGAGAAAAAAATTAAGAGTAAGTTGAGTAAACAGTGTTTAGTCCTTTGAACACTTATGGTAAAAAAAACAATTATTAGAATAATTGGCAAAGTGATTTATATTCTGGAGCCACTGATTTTCTTCTATGCTGAATTGTAAATCAACATATATATGAAACCTACAGATAGTTTTAGAGGAAGACACAATATACTCACTTCCAGGCTAAATAGAAAGTGTAAGCAAATGATCTCAGCAATAGGAGTGACTGAGAAATGGATCTAGGTCAATACCAGAGATTAGAAGTTTAGAATTTCCTTTTTCCCTTTATTTAACCTTCACAATGACAGTCATTCATTTTAGTAAATACTTTCATCTGTTTGCAGAAAATACTACTTTGTAGATTAAGTCATTGAAGGCCTTTTTTACTTGCTGGTTCCTCAGGGTGTAATGAAGGGGTTCAGCATGGGGGCAACTGAAGTGTTGAGAAGAGCTACAATACATGTATTCAGTTGTGACAAGCATCTCCAGGTTGTGCCAAATTGTTAGGAACAATAAACACACATGTACACACAAACATAACCTTGTCTCTCAGTTATACATCTAAGATCAAAGGTTACTTGTACAAGACTATGAAACAAATAAAATGAGGAGCGGTATGTAGATCACAGGCTCAGTGATAATGCAGTTGTGAAGGCCAAGTTTATCTCCTAAAGTCCAGCTCAAGATAACATCTTCAGCATTTATAACTCTGAAGTTAGAACACCCATGTACAATTGATTTTAAAAACTTAGAATATGAATTTCTTGTGTCGTTAGTCATGCGAGTGATAAATACTTCACAGCTGGCTATGAAAAATAAAAATCTGTTTTTTTTTTCCAAAACATAATATTGAGCACCTTTTCAAAACATAATATTCACTCTGCTTTTGATACTGCTAAATCTAAAATTCAATTACTTTTCTTGAATAAAATAGTGGGAGTGCAATTCACAATCTACTGCCTCAATTAATAAAATCTTTTTTCACTTTTATTTCCTTCCATCAGCCTGTCTTCACCTCTACCACACCCCATAGTTTCATTCTCTTCAGAGGTTGAGAAAAATCAAATCTGAGTTGAAAAATTTGTGATAGTGTTTGTACCTGTCACATAAAAATACTATTTTTTATCTCTGTGTTAACGGAAATTGAAAATAAATAAAAAATCATATTGTGGATTGATGCACTACAGTAGTTTTCCAAACGATGTGAACTCAATTTCAACATTTCTACTTACTAAAAAGTTAGTAAAAGATCAAAAATTAGGATGGTTTTAGCCAAAAGAGTGGCAACAGGGTGGTGAGATGTGGTCCAATTCCATATATACTTTAAAGACCTCACAATATTTGCTAATGGACTACACGTTGCATGCACAAGAAAGAGGAAAGTTATGGATGGCATTGTGATGTTCAACCCTGGAACTTATAAAAAGAGAGTTGATGGGAAACAGATGGACAATTTTGAGGACTGCTGGATTTGATTTAGTGAGGTATACACTCATATGTACATGTCTGGAGTTCAAAAAAGTGGTATGAACTAGAGATAATATTCAGTAATTATCAGCATATAGACATGGTTTTAAAACATGAGCTTGGATTAGAGCATGGGAATAAGGGTAGAAATAAAAGATAACATATCCAAAGGCTGATCCTTGGGCCAATCCTGCATAGAGAAGTCAAAGAAATGAGGAGGGACCAGTAAAAAAGATATAGAAAGAGCACACAGAAAGGTAGTATAGAGGAACACCAGGTGAGTGTGGTATCGGGGACATCAAGTGGAGAAAGGGTTTCACGCAGATGAAATACTGTTGGGGATCTCTGGCCCTTCACAGAAAAAAGAGAATTTCTCACTGAAGGAGATAAAATCATAGTATGCATCAAGTTATTTTAAAAATAATTTTTCAAATGGAGCATCTAGCAAATGATCAGAGATATGAAACAATTAAGGGGAAAATGGGAATAGAGAAGCAAATCAACAATGTCTACAGATTTGGAACTGTCTTCTGAATGTAATAAATTATGTTTACACTGTTCAAGGACAAAAAGTAAATCTAAATTCTGGATACTTAACCTCTATTCATTCTCTTTCTTAAAATAATTTTACCTGAGGACTCACTGATGGCTCAGGTGTCAGGCTTGTTTTCCTTTCTTAACAACCCTTTCAGAATTGTCATTTTATCACAATATAAAAGAAAAGCACACCTCACCTATCTTCAGTCTATGTATTATACATTGATCTAAGGTGTTTAAATCTATGAGGCACCAAAGAGACTACTCAAAATACTGATGAGAGTAGATCCCTTTTATTCAAGACACCATAACCAATGTCCCTCTTCTTTTTAAATACTGCATCACCTATGCAATTCTACTTTTTATTTTTAAATATTTTTTCATGAAAAAGCAATTCCAAGTTTTGACATGTAAAGCATAACTTGTAAACAAGTAAAGTCTCTTGTATATATGGTCATTTATTAGGAGTGTAAAAGTATTAATAGGTATGGTGTGTAACTTTGAGCCAATAGAATAGAAGGTGTGGCTGAAAGCTCCAAGAAATTACTTAACATAAAAAGCCTGGCTTGCCACCCAAAAGTTGAAAACCTTATTTTTCTGGGACTCTCTAGGGGGTCCTCAACTGGCTGTGGATTATTTCATCTATAACCTTAGGTCACTCCTACCCCACAGCATGGTTTGTGGATAAAGAACACATGTGAGTAAGTGATCACTTTGATGCACTCACTGGGAACACACAGCAGCCTCAGGCAGTCACGCAAGGGACTGACCTAACCCTGAGAATAAAGTAGTGCCTACTCTTCCCTTTGCTCTGAGCTTCCAGAGTTTGTTTTTTAAATTAATTGATTGATTAATTAGCTTGAATCTTAATTGATTAGTTCCTTGAATAGCCTATAGAATAAGAATAAATATGCATTTGTAGTTCTCATGGCTTATAGTTTTCATGGTTATCTCTTCCGTTCTCACCCTTGAATCAGGTCTTTGTTGTAATCCAAAATGGGGCCCAAATACAAAGAGTGCCAGCATGTTCTAACTGGCGATTCGCTTGATGAAACCCATGGTAAAATGAGTAAGCTTAGTGGTGCACTCTGCTTACTGCAGTCTCCTGAGTACATGTTGGTGTTTCTATAAGTTTCCATGCTCTTCAGAAATTACTTCTGAATAATTCTTGTTATGTGTCATCTCTCCTTTACTGGTTTTGCTGAACAATTAAAAAGGAAGTTGCAGACATCATGAAATTTTAACACTTCAGCATGTTCACCTAGGAGCAAGTTCATTCTCCTACCTCATCACCACAAAATTATCACGCCCAACACAAATGGAGTACGGTATTGTAATTATACGAAAAGTGGAATTTCTATGAATGGACAAAATCATGCATATTTATGTTTCTATTTTTCCTTTAAAATAAAACATCATGGGAAAATATTAAACTTTTATTAAGATATTGCATAAACTTCTTTTGTAATTAACATAGGTTTCTGTTTTGAAAACAAAAGTTTCAGTATGTATTGAATGTAATATGTTTTCAATAATTCAAGAACTCAAATCTCTTTCTTAATTTTCAACTTTAAGAACCACTGATCTTTCTAAACTGCAGTAAAACAACAACAATTATACCAACAAAAGAGTTTTGGGAAGAATTTTGAAACTACGTTTATCTTTGCTTCAAAAATATTAACTATAAATAATATTACTAAACATATTCATAAAGAAATACTTTTCAATTTTGTGAAAACTGTATCACACATTTTCACATTTACTTAGAGTAAATGAAGATTTATTCTTAATAACTTCTTACTTATTTCTTTTCATTGTTTTGATAGAGATGTAGTGTATTTAAAAGAAAGCGAAGTGGCTTTTTTTAAGTAAACATTTTGCAAAACTCATTCAAATCACTGTGGATTAATATATTTTTTTAAAAAAAATATATTCCATTTTCAATTTTCCTCATATGCCTCTATAGCAGTCTTTATAGATATTTTCTTTCTTGTCATATTTGATCCAGGATTCAATCAATGATTAGTCCCTGATATACAGAAGTTCCCCCAAGTTTTTTCATTCTTAATACTGATATTTTTGAAGAGTCCAGAGTAGTAGTTTTCAAAATATTTAGTTTTTTTTTTTTCATTTTTCTTCATGATTAGCCTCAGATTAATTATCTTTGATAAAAATAGTATACAGTCATATTGTGCTCTTCTCTGTGCCTCACATCAAAAGGCACAAGTGTTGGTGAATCCAGTATTGGTGATGCTAAATTTTATCATTTGTTAAAGAAGGTATGGCAGACTTCTCCACTATAAAGGTAACATTCTCATTTTGCAGTTATGGTGATGCTTGGAGACTGTGAATATTCTGTATCCTGCAATATTTCCCTCATTGATTTTACCATCCATTGGTGATCCTTGTATTGGCTTCACATATGCTGTTCTCCATTTGATAGATTCATATATTGAGAAAAGAATTTTCAACTGGAATTACTTGAAAAATATGTATTATCTATGACCCAAGTAATCTGCTAGTTTGCCATTTTCCATGGTCTCCATAATTGTTTGAAATGGGTAGTTTTGTAATGTGACAAATCTAATGATACCTTTTACACCATCATACATAAACTTATTTTTTAATTAAATGATAAAGACAAACCCTTATCAGATATGTGGTCTCTAAATATTTTCTTCTATTTTGTACATTTTCTTTTTACTTTGGTGATTTATCTTTTTTTTTTTTTTTTCTGCCCATTCTTCAGATGTAAAGTCCAAATAACCACTGCCTAACACCATGGTCCTGAAGATGCTTATCATTTTTCTTCTAGGAGTTTTATAGTTCTGGTTCTTATATTTAGGTCTTTGAACAATTTTGAGTTGTTTCTTCTGTATAAGGTGTGAGGTAGGTGTCCTTATTCAGATAATTTTGTTATGGGCATCTAGTTTCCAGCAGTATTTGTTGAAGAAACAATTCCTTCTCAATTGAGTGGACTTGGGGCCCTCACCAAAAATCAGTTGGCATTAAATGTAAGAGTTTATTTCTGAACTCTCAGTTCAATTCCATTGGTCTTATGTCTGCCCTTGTGTAAGAACCATGCTCTATTGACCACTGCAGTTTTATAATAAGTTTTAAGATTGGGAATTGTGAGTCCTCCAACTTCATTATTTTTCAAAAGTGCTTTCATTATTCAGGGCCTCCTTACTCTTCCATATATATCCGATGATGGCTATTCCATTTCTGCAAAGAAGACCATTGCAACTTTGGGATTGCATTGAATCTATAAATCACTTTGGGCAGAATTGACATCTTAACAATATTTAAGTCTTACAATCCATGAAGACAATGTCCTCTCATTTATTTTGGTCTTCTTTAATTTATTTTAGCAATGTTTTATAGTTTTCTGTGTACAAGTCCTCTACATCCTTGGTTAGATTTATTCCTAGATATCTTATTTTTTACTTGCTATTGTAAGTGGAATATTTTTCTTGATTTTCTTTTCAGTTAGCTCATCACTAAGTGTGCTGGTTTGTGTGTATTATGTCCCCCCAAAATGCCATGTTCTTTGACACACTCTTGTGGAGGGCAGATGTATTAGATTTGACTAGGTTGTAATCTTTGAATGAGGTAGTTACCATGGAGATGTGACCACACAGCTGTTGGTAATATCTTTGATTAGATTATTTTCACAGAAGTGTAGCCGCACCCATTCAGCATGGATCTTGATTTAATAGTTGGTGTCCTATATAAGGGCTCAGACAGGAGTTTACTGCTACAGCTTAGAAAAACATTTTGAAGATGGCCATTGACAGCTGATGCTGGCATTTTGGAGAATGCCATTTTGAAAGGCAACCTGTAAGCAAACACATGCCAGCCATGTGACTTCACAGCTAACAGAGGGTTTCTGGGTGCCAATGGCCTTTCTCCAGTGAAGGTACCCTATTGTTGATGCCTTACCTTGGACACCTTATGGCCTTAAGATTGTAATTTTGGAATCAATACACACCCTTTATTAAAGCCAATCCATTTCTGGTGTTTTGCAAAACGTCAGCATTAGCAAACTGGAACACTAGGGTATAGAAACACTACTGATTTTTGTATATTGATCTTGCACCCTGCTACTTTTCTGAATTTGTTTATTAGTTCCAGTAACTTTGTTGTAGATTTTTCAGGATTTTCTGTATATTGGATCATGTTATCTGCAAATAGGAAAGGTTTATTTCTTCCTTTGCAGTTTTTATGGCTTTTATTTCTTTTACTAGCCTGATTGCTCTGACTAGAACTTCAAGTACAAGGATGAATAACTGTGGTTACAGTGGGCATCCTCAGTTTATTCATGACCTTAGAGGGGAAGCTTCCATTCTCTCACTATTCAGTAGGATGTTAACAGTGGCTTTTTCATATATGCCCTTTATTATATTTAGGAAGTTTCCTTCTATTCCTAGTTTTCTAAGAGTTTTATCAAGAAGTTGTGCTAGATTTTGTTAAATACTATTTCTGCATCAATCAAGATGATCATGTGTTTTTTCCCTTGTTCTGTTAATATGGTGTAACAACAAAAATACAAACATCCAATTAAAAAATGGACAAAATATTTGAATAGACATTTCTCCAAAAAAGTTATACAGATGACCAAAAAGCACATGAAAAGATGCTTAACATCATTTGTCATTAGAGAAATGCAAATCAAAATCACAATAAGATACCATTTTATACCCACTAAAATGGCTACTACTAAATAAAAAGGAAAATTACAAGTATTAGAGAGGACGTGGAGAAATAGGAACAGTCATTCATTGTTGGTGGTGATGTAAAATGGTGCAACTGCTGTGGAAAATAGTTTCATGGGTCCTCAGAAAGTATAGAATTACCATATGACTCAACAATTTCACTTCTAGGTATATATCAAAAGAATGGACAGCAGAGATTCCAGCAGATGTTTTTACACTGATGTTCATAAAGTATTATTCTCATTTGCCAAAAGATGGAAGCAACCCAAGTGTCCATCAACCAATGAAGGGATAAAAAAATGCAGCAGATATACAATGGATTATTATTCTGCTGTAAAAATGAATCAAGTTCTGATACATGCAACAACATGTATGAACCCTGAAGACATCATATTGAGTGAAATAAGCCAGACACAAAAAGACAAAGACTGTGTGATCTCACTGATATGAAATAATTAGAATAATAAAACTCAGGGTCAGAAACTAGAATATAGTTTACCAAGGGTAGGTGTGGAAATAGAGAAGGGGGAGCTAATGCATAGATTGTATAGACTTTCTATTTGGGGTGATGGAAATATTTGGTAGTGAGTGGTGAGTATGGTATCACAATTTAATTAAAAGAATCATTGTTACAAAATTATATATTTGAATGTAGTTAAAAGAAAAAATAGATTGTATTATATATTACTAGGTTAAAAATTAAAAAAAAGGATTATATAACAAAAATAAGGAACACAAATATAAACCATGGGCTGTACTTAATAGTACAATTATAATTATACACTTTCATCAGTTGCAATAAATATACCACACTAATGGGGTGGTGGGGTTATGGGAAATCTGCACTTTCCACAGGAATTTTCTGTACTCCTACAACTTCTCTAATAAAATATAATAAAAGGAAAAACAAAACAAGATTAAAGGCCAGTTGATATTTTATAGTATTTTTTGAATATTTTTAATCTTCCCTATTTCTCCTCAAGGATACTATCTCCCTTGGCTTTTCCCATAGAGAAGTATTCATTCCTTTTAAATTATTGGCAAGTAGTAAATATTTCCCAAGTTTCAAGCCAATAATCTGAGCCATGAAATTTTTGTGAAGATTGATGAAGTGTGGTTAGTTGTACACATATATTGTCTCATAAATTTCAGGGTAATAAAAGGGATAGTTTGTTAGAAATATTTATTATCTAAAGTATAGATACTACAATGTGTTCCATTATATGTGATAGGGAAGAAATTTCCATGACTAAAGCATTCACATTTTATTTCTCTACTTTTAATTAACCTGAGATATCCTTTATGTTAATTTTCCTGCTTACAAAATTAAATATTGTTTTTCAGTGAGTCTGTTCACTGTTAATTATAGTTGATTCTTGCTCATGTACCATACAGGAAAAAAGCTACCACCATACACTACTAAAGGTAAGTACAATAGTGTTGTTAAGTTTCTTTGAAAATTTTAAGAATAGTTGTAAATACCATGTAAGTTTGAAGACAAGCAAGACTGAATTAAAGATGACATTTTATTATTTCTCTTTGAGCAAAATTTTAATCATTCCTCATGTTCTATTTTATGAATCCAAAAATGCAAGAGCATGATACTTGATGTATGCACTTGCACCTTCATTCTAATACTTTGGTAGTTGAAACCTAACATGGCACCATATAATTATGGAGGGAATTAAGATTATTCTACTGTTCTTTAGATAAAGAGTACATGCTCAACCCTAGAAGTCAAACACGACAAGATTAGAAGATATTTTTCCTGGAGATTTGACTTTGTTTTTTAATATGTATTTAAAAATAGAGAAAAGATAACTCATTGGAAGTGCTAATTCTGATCATCACTGTGAACAATGACAACATGTCACTGAGAAATATTGATTGCTAAGTTTGCACTGGTTGCAGGACTAATTCTGCTTGTAGATTTTGAAATTATTCTAATGCCCACAGTAAACCTACAGATATATTTAATGTATTTTTGAGAATAACATTAGATTAGAACAAGGACATATTAGGAAAAGAAACAATACCAAATTAAGAAGAGATCAAAGAATAAAAGAATTGATTTACATGTGATTCTCTGAGGTACACCCTTTCCACCAAACAGCTGAAGATTATTCATTGAAGAATTAGTGTAAGAGAAGAATATACTAAAAAATATGAAAATGATCAAACAGTTACTTACTAAAGAAATGGAATGTCTTAATCTAAAGAGCAAAGGGTTCCTGAATTCATATCAAAGGGAATGGGGCAAATCACATAGAAGGAAAAATATCAAGAAGTCAATATTTTTTTAAAGAATAGAAAAACATCAGAACAGGCAAAGTGAATGGCAAATTTAATCAATGAAAAGGAATACAATTTAAATATTTGAATTTAAAGAAAGAAAAGATTTGTGAAATATTTTTTTTCTTTTAGAACTTATGTTCTATGGTTGGTTGGAAACAGTTTATTTTGCAAATTGGCAAGATTTGTTCAAATTATGAGGAAAATAATCTGCTAAAGACATAAAACATCAATGAAGTACATCACTAAATTTTTTATGTTAAAAATATAACTCCAACATATCTAACTGGTTTTCTCAATTCAGTAATAATTTTTGCTATTATGAAAAAATAAATCAGGTGCATTTGGAAAGGGTATGTTGTGTTTTTTCATTTCTCTTTGAAGGAATATTGTTAAGAATTCCTTAATTTTTATTAAATATCTAAATTCTTTATTGTTTAGTTTATAATTGAAAGCATATCTTTAATCATGAATATTACTTTTGTATACTTGGGCAGAACTCATATTTTTACATGCATTATATTTAGACATGCATAAAAATAGGATCAATTTATACACACTGCTTTGGAAATTTTTCTCTAAAATATATTCATAATATTTTAGTGAGAATATATATATTTATTAATTTCATCACTTAAAATTATATCATCTGAATGACTAAAATTTGATTTAAAGAGTCCTGTACCAAGTAATTTTAATCCGATTTATTTAACAGCTGGCCAAATCTGGAATTAACTGGAAGTTTATAATTAAGAGGGAAAATGGACTCTATTGTGTTTTCCAGATCAAATTCCAAAATTGAGTAGACTTCTCTAGTGCATTTAAATTTATAGTTAAAAGTTTCCATTGCACAGTTCTAGATCATATCTTCAGCTTCCATGGAGTAGGGCATTGTACATGTGTGTGTTTCTGAATACAGGTCCTTTTCTATATCTTTCTTTGAAGATAAAACTAAATATGTAAGTTCTGATTTTTGTAGTCTTTTATTTCTAGAATTTATTGACATCACAAAAGAGAAATGAAGAACCCTACAAAGCAGATAGAGTTTATCCCACTGGCACTGACAGATAACTCTCAATGGCAGATGGTAATTTTCTTACTTCTATTTCTAAATTATATGTTGAGCCTGATAGGGAACTTAGCCATCAATGCCCTCACTCTGTTAGATTCCTATCTGAAGACCTCAATGTATTCTTCCTTTGGAAATACTCTTTCCTGGAAATCTCATTCACACTGCTTGCATCCCCAGATTTCTAATCACCATTGTAATCAGGGAAAAGACCATTTCCTGTGATGGCTGTATATGTCAATTGTTTTTTTACATCTTCCTGGGGTGTACAGAATTTTTCCTTCTGGCTGCTATGTCCTATGACTATTATGTTGCCAGCTGCAAACGTTTGCATTATACATCCATCATGAGCAGCAGAGTTTGTCACCAGCTTGTACTCAGCTCCTGGGCAACTGGCTTCCTGGTCATTTTCCCTCCACTGATTTTGGGTCTTAATATGGATTTCTGTGCTTCAAATACCATTGATCATTTCATTTGTGATGTTTCTCCCATCCTACAACTTTCCTGCTCAGACATACATTCACTAGAATTAATTGCTGTTTTGTTAGCTCTGTGGACCCTTATTGTCACATTGTCATTAGTAATCCTTTCTTACTTCTATATCATCATGACAATTCTAAAATTCCCTTCAGCCCAACAAAAGAAAAAAGCATTTTCCACCTGCTCATCTCACATGATTGCTGTCTCCATCACTTATGGAAGTTGTATTTTCATCTACATAAAGCCATCAGCAAATGAAAGAGTTACTTTAAGCAAAGGAGTAGCTGTGCTCAGTACTTCAGTTGCACTTTGTTGAATCCATTCATTTATACCCTGAGGAACCAGCAAGTTAAAAAAGACTTCCAAACTCTATTCAAAAAGACATTTTCTGTTTCAGAAAAATAAGACATTTATTGAAATAATTAACATGAGGACATAAAAGAAACATTGAACAAAAATTAATTTGACTCTTCTAGTTTAATAATTCATACCTAATAAATTCTTTAGATCACTTTAGCCTGCCTGAGCTTAGAAACTATTACCATTCTACCTATTCTGAATTTAAATTTCCAGTTTTCCAAATGAAAGCCTTTCTATGTTAGAAATATAAAATTGAAAATTTATCTTCTCTATGGAAGATGTTTTAGGATGAAATTAGTGAGGGGTTTTAACTATATTATAGAATATAAATCTTTGGACAGCACAGAATTCTTAAATAAATAATTTAAATTAGTATATGCTATTTTATATAAAGCCATGTTTTGAAAAGTGTCAGATAAATTGAATTGTGTCATCATTAAATGTGCTTAAAATATTCCAAGGAAACTTACTTTTTGAAAAAATAATACAGAGAATTATTTTGTAGAGTGATTATTTTTAATATCAATTTTCAACATAAGAATGTATAATTTCCTTTGAGTGTAACCATTTGTTTAATGTGTGCAATTTGATTTTAGTATTTATATTGGCCATAGTTTCAAAATTACAGTAGAAAATAAATTATGATTTAACACACCAGTAGTTGATTTCACGACTTTTTTTCAAGAACCCATAAAGCAAATTTGATATCTTGACTATGTCAATGAATATATTGAATAAATGAGAATATATTATGATTTTTGTGACCTGCCCTATAATTATTAGTTTTTCACTTTGTATAAGTTTTAAATAGTAAATGTTATTGAATATCATTGTCTTCACATTTAAATGAATGATTTGCTTAAAGATAAAATTATGTTTCATTTCTTCCAAAGTAGGGGTATGAAATTATCTATCGTGCTTTTTACTTCCCAGCATCAGTTCTTACACCAAATAGATTCCACAATTTTGTGATTGTCCTGTTGAATGTGTGATTATGCCTTTATACCAATTGATTTAGTAGAGTGGTGCTGATGAAACTATTAGCACAAAAATATCTTCCATACATGCTAGAGTTATTAGGTTTTGCCTATGCCTAAAAATACTGTATATTTTTCTAGTCAATGTTTTTGAAAATATTTGCCTATTAATCTAAGCAATTACCCCTAGGATTCTGGTTACAAATATGTAGAGGAGCAGAATTAAGATAGAGCTCCTTAGAAAAGCAACTGTGTGCTGCATATAATGCTCATTGAAAGTGGAAGGTCTGATGTAGAAATGTCCTGTCAACTGGGGGACTTCCCTCCCTATACAGGGGTGTATTAAGGGCATGGTCAATAAGCCACACTCTGGCAGTGCACAATTAAATACCTTAACAAAGTGGAAAGCCTACTTGTTGCCAAGCAGTGTTTTCAATACCAGCCCTCTTAGTGCCAAAATACAGTATTTTAGGACTGGTGTCATATGTGGAAGTTTGAACATCTAAAATTGCCACACCTGAATAATTGTTGAAATACCTGCTATGGAAGGCACAGGAACAATTCCCAAGTCTGCTTGGTATACTGATGATCTGCTGGTGGGAAGCCTCCCATATGGACAGCTGTGGGGTACAAGCAAGTACTGACACTATATGGTGGGAGATTGGCACTATATAAATCAGTCACTGGGCTGAATTAAGAGCCCTATGGATGGTTTTACTGCATGAACCAGGAAACATGCTAACTATTTTGTTAGCTGGGCTGTTTACAGAGTCCTAATGACCTGAATGGCAACCTGGAAATAAGAAAAATGGGTATTTATAGGTCATCACCTACAGGTCATCTCTCTATGATGAGAGCTTTAGGAAAACATATGGGATGCCTGCCAGCGATGAAAGGTAATTGTCTATCATGTCCCTACCCATACTCCTACCACACTACCAGGGAATGTTGAGGCAGATGTCCTCATTCGAGTCCAGAGGCACGCTACTGAAACCTTAGAAGCAGCTGAGTGGCTTCACTGAAAGAGCAGACACCAAGGGTAGCAAATGTTATGGCATTTAGCCCAGCAGTTCCAGCTACCCACCATGTGACAACTTATAGACATCCATGCCTGTCATGCTCCCTGTGATGACCATGCTGATCACCCCATCAGATGGGATGCATCACAGGCTCTGGTGACCTGGTGGCAAGTGCACTACATTGAACCCCTTCTGCTCTCAGAAGTGGTAAGTCACGCATTCATCATGGTGGATACTGCCCTGGGACTACTATTAGCTTTTCCAGTGAAGAAAGCTAATGAGTGAGCCACCATGTGCTGTCTAGAAAGGGTAAGCACCCTCTACAGGATACCTACACAAATAGACAGTGATCAGAGAACAACCTTGACCATTCAAATAACCCACGCATGAGCTATGGGCTATGATGTAACGTGGAATTTTCATCTATCCTATAATCCTACAGGTGCAGGTCTTATATAAAGGATGAATGGCCTCTTAAAGAAACAGTTGAATGATGATAAGAAATTCCTACAACAATGGCCTTATTAGGCCCTAACCTGCTTAAACTCTACACTGTGAGCTGCAGACCCAGCTCCTATTGAAGTTCAAATGACAGGACTAATGCATGTAGTAAGGATACAAATTAAAGGGTCAGCTGCTTCACAGACTAAAAGGGAGAAAAAACAATAATGTATTTTGCCTATGCCTCAGTCCATACAAACAGGGAAAAATGAGGTCCTTTGACCTTGGTGCTGGCCTATGTAGTCATGTTGGTTAGGAATCTTAAGCCCATGGGGAATAGGAGTCACACAAATGTTGCAATATGGCCACAATTTATAAAAAAATAATGCCTATTAAAATTTTTATCATCCATCTGGGGCCTTCTATTCCCTTGCGAACATTATGTATACTATGTGGAAACTTCTTCATCTAGACTAACAATTGATGTCATGGTGGAGGACTCTCTGTATTTACATGGGGAGAATATCTAGTTTTTAAAACTTCTGCACAATGTCCCTCTGCCTGGTACCATAATATCTACAAATGGAACTCTTGCATGGTTATTATTAAATCAAGAAAATTTACCCCTTATCCCCTACAAACATCTTTTTTTTTACCCATAGTGCCCAGAAATCACCTTTCTATTGTGGGTGATTCAGTTGCTAAAGCTGCTAGAAGGAAATATACAAGAAATTGATTGGTTTTTACAATGGAGAGTTATTAGTTCACACATTTACAGTTCTAAGGCCATGAAAATGCTGCAATCAAGGCATCAAGAGTAAGATACCTTCCCTGAGGGAGGGCCAATGCCATCTGGAGTTCTTCTGTCCCATGGGAATACACATGGCTAGAGTCTGCTGGTCCTCTCCAAGGTTTAGTTTCTGGTTTCTGTGGCTTTCTCTAAAATGTCTCTGGGCTTATGTCTCAGATTCTCTCAGCAACCATGTTTCCTGCTTGCTTCTTTTGGGAGCAAACTGTGGATCACGTATCTTAGCTTCTCTCCAAAATGTCTCTCTCAGCTTCTCTGAGCCCTCTTTCTCTCTCCTTCTCTCTCTTTCTCTCTCTACTCTCTTGACTCCAGTAAAGGATTAAGACCCACCTTGAATGTGCAGGGTCACGCCTCCATGGAAACAATCAGACCAAAATTCACACCCCCAATAGGTCTGCCCCCACAAGAGTGGATTAAAAGACCATAGTCTTTTATGGGGTTCATAACAAATTCCAGCCAGCACAGTGGGCTTCAGTGTAACTCATACCCACAATCAAGCCCAGTGTTGGGTTTGCACAGTTGCCATCTTCAGGTGCTACTGACCTTCCTTGTACCATGGCTCCTGCTAACTGGATTATGTGGAATGCCCTGTTCACATGGCAGAATTTGACACACCAACAAATCTGGAGTGAGATTTTCTCATTTAAGACTGAAATCCAATTACCATCTTATAATGAGGTTCAGGCTTATATCCTTTCTCCTCTGAGGGAACAAGTAAATAAGCCCCAGCCTATATTAGGATATGCTGTACATGAGGGAATAGGATTTCTGATATTGGATGCAGTAACCTTAGACTATATTGCTCCTGTCTGCATGGAACATCTTAATGGAAACTGAGATATGTGGTAGTTATGTTCAGAAGTGTGCGATTTTACCATTAAGCTACAAAATGTTAGCACTTTCAATGGCAAAGTACCTCCAAGAGACATGGAGCATATTCCTCCTCTGTGGGTTGATTATGGAGCTGTGGACAATATGGGTGACCTTATTTATCTTACAATCAGAAAGGACACTGTACATCAGGGCAGCCATATGTCCCTGCCACATTCTGTGATTCTTTACCACACACTCCTAGCTATTGGGAAATGGTCAAATTTAGATATTGAGTGAAATGTACCCCATGGTAATTTTTTCATTTAGCTATTCTTGCCCCAGAGCAAGTTGCAATGGTTACCAAAAAGCATACAATAGCCTTAGCTAACCACACAATCCACACCTTTAATGAATCTAAATTAGCAATGACACTGTTAAATGATGCAACCACCCAATTATAGAAAGTAGTTTTATTAGTTAAGGTTCAGTAGGGAAACAGAATTAAGAAGAGATTTCTATAAATATAAGATTTATAGAAGTGTCTCATGCAACTGGGTATGCATGAGTCCAAATTCCATAGGGGAGGCAGCAAACTGTCCACTCCAATGAAGACAGCTGATGAAATCCTCGGGCGGAGAACTGGCAACTTCAATGAACATGTTTGAGAAATTCCTCAGAAAACAAACTAGCAACTTTGAAAAACTCCTTAGGAAATGCTTTTCTGGTAAGCCATAGAAGAAATGAAGGTCCTCTATCTGTCTCAGTTAAAAGTTTTCAACTGACTGGATTAAATCCAACTGATTGCATTCTCTCATTGTGGAAGACACACCCTTCATTGACATAATCAGTCACAGCTGCAGCTAATTGATGATTTAATCAACCAGCCTTCTGGTTTATTAAGCACCCACAAATGTCCTTGCAGTAATGGTTAGGCCAGTGTTTGCTTGACCAGAAACCTGGGTACCATCACCTGGCCAAGTTGACACATGAACCTAACCATCGGTCCACCCCTTGTCAACTTGGCAGCTATATGCATTACCTTAAACCATACTTAATCTCTAAGTAGAGAACAATAACAGACATATATTTTGCCTAATAATACTCTACTCTCCAGTGTTTGACCAGAAACACACTAAATCCCTCCAAAATAGGGTACAAGTCCTTGGGTGACATTAACTCTTTAAATTGATTTCCTTTAACCTAAATACTGCAAAATGAACAATACAGCTTATGTCATATGATAAGGGGGTAAGACAGAGAAGAAAGCAAAGATATTTGCTTTATAGACAAATACAAACATACTCATAACAAAGCAAGGAGGAAATATTCATGTCATCATAGTCCTCAATTCTGTAACTGGTCACATGGCCGTAGTTCATATATATCATTACCTTTTTCCACTACCAATTCCATGTTCCCTTTACCTCAGCAAGCACTTCAGCTGGCCATGGTTCTTTGCCTGGTAGGGTGACCCAAACCTTCATTCCTGAAGTTTCCTGGTCATTGGTAGTCCGGCCTGGATTGGGTTGTTGCAGTTTTCCATTGACTTTAATCACAGGGCATGGTAGTACTAAGAGACACCCTAGGGGATCTCCTGTATTCCAGGGAAACTCTTCTTTACCTCTATTGTGTAGTTGCAGTGCTATTTCCCCTTACTAATCTGAATAAAATCACCCCAGCCAGTACAGTAATCCTCTTCCTTGCCTGTTGATTCAGAGGCATAAGAAGCCCAAAGTGGCCAGATGGCAGTCTTAACTTCCAGTCTTTCAGTTCATGGAATTATTGTTGTGTTTCCTTGTGGAAGCCCTTCTCCTTTTGGAACAAAGACTTGTAGATCAGCAAAGCTTAAGCTTGCAGGACAGGAAGCAAAAATTTTCCTAATGGATCACTAGGAGTGATAGTGAGTGGTGCCACTCCTGTTTCCACCCCTTGATTCCTGGACCCATGAATCATGGCTATGGGAGAAACAGCACCATAGAGTGGACATAGATTCAGGGTGTACACAGCCTCCTGGAGAACACTGACCCAGCCCTGCAAGGTATTGCCACCTACTTGGTGCTGTAATTGAGTCTTCAACAGGCCATTCCATAATTCTATCAACCCAGCTGCCTCTGGATGATATGGAGCATGATAAGACCAGAGAATTCCATGAGCATGTGCCCACTCCCTCACTTCATTTGCTGTGAAGTGGATTCCTTGGTCAGAAGCAATGCTGTGTGGAATAACATGATGTTGGATAAGGCATTCTGTAAGTCCATGGATGGTAGTTTTGGAAGAAGCATTTCATGCAGGGAAGGCAAACCTATATCCAGAGTATATGTCTATTCCAGTAAGAACAAATTGCTGCCCCTTCTATGATGGAGGTGGCCCAATATAATCAACCTGCCATGAGGTAGCTGGGTGATCACTTTGGGGAATGATGACATATCGGGGACTGAGTGTGGGTCTCTGCTGCTGGCAGATTGGGCACTCAGCAGTGGCTGTGGCCAGGTCAGCCTTGGTGAGTAGAAGCCCATGTTGCTGAGCCCATGCATAACCTCCATCCCTAGCACCATGACCACATTCATGAGCCCATTAGGCAATGACAGGAGGGGCTGGGAAAGAGGCTGATTGGTATCCACCAAAAAGGTCATTTTATCCATTTGTTTTTTTTTTAAAATCTGCTGGTCACCTATAATACACATAGGACACAAATATCTTGATGTTTTTTGTCCACTCAGAAAGGCCTATCCACATACCTCTTCACCAGACTTCTTTGTCACCAATTTCCAATCATGTTTCTTCCATGTCCCTGACCATTCAAATCATTAGCAACAGCCCATGTATCAGTATACAAACATACCTCTGGACAGTTCTCTTACCAAAGTGAACAACCAGGTGTACTGCTCAAATTTCTGCCCACTAGGAGGATTTCCCCTCACCACTGTCCCTCAGGGACATCCCAGAGAGGGGCTGCAGTGCTGCAGTTGTCCACTTTTGGGTAGTGCCTGCATATCATACAGAACCATCTGTAAACCAGGCCCAAGTTTTCTCTTCCTCAGTCAACTGATTGTAAGGAACTCTCCAAGATGCCATAGTCATAGGCTGGGAAAGAGAAGGTAAGGTAGAAGGAGTGGGGGCCATGGGCATTTGGGCCACTTCCTCATATAACTTGTGCCTTCAGGACACTCTTGGGCTCTATCTTGTATATGCCATGTCCATTTTATGATGGAGTGCTGCTGTGCCTGCCCAACTTTATGGCTTGGCAGGTTGGACAACACCCAGCTCATGATAGGTAACTCAGGTCTTATGTTAACTTGGTGGCCCATGGTTAAGCATTCTGTCTCTACTAAAGCCCAGTAGCAGGCCAACAGTTGTTTCTCGAACAGAGAGAAGTTATATGCAGAGGATGTTAAAGCTTTACTTCAAAATCCTAAGGGCCTGCAATGTGATTCTCCTATAGGAGCCTGCCAAAGGCTCTAAACAGCATCTCTATTTGCCACTGAGTCTTCCAGCACCATTGGATCAGCTGGATCATATGGTCCAAGCAGCAGAACAGCTTTCTCAGCAGACTGGACCTATCGCAGAGCCTCATCTTGTTCTGGTCCCCACTCAAAATCAGAAGCTTTTCTTGTCGCTCAGTTAATAGGCCAGAGTAGCACACCCAAACAAGGAATATGTTGTCTCTAGAATCCAAAGAGGCCAATTAAGTGTTGTGCCTCTTTTTTGGTCATAGGAGGGACCAGATATAACAGCTTATCCTTCACCTTAGAAGTAATATCTCAACATGCCCCACACCACTGGACACCTAGAAATTTTACTGAGGTGGAAGTCTCCTGTATTTTGGTTGGATTTATCTTGCATCCTCTGCCATGCAAATACCTTACCAACAATTCTAGAGTAGTTGCTACTTCTTGCTCACTAGGTACAGTCAACATGGTATCATCAATATAATGGACCAGTATGATGTCTTGTGGTTGGGAGAAATGATCAAAATCCCTGTGGACAATATTATGACATAGGGCTGGAGAGTTGATATAACTCTGAGGTAGCACAATGAATGTAAGCTGCTGGCCTTGCCAGCTGAATGCAAACTGTTTCTGGTGGTCCTTACTAATAGCTATTGAGATAAAAGCATTTGCCAGATCAATAGCTGCTAGCAGGTACCAGGGGATATATTGAATTGTTCAAGCCATGATACCACATATGGAGCAGCAGCTGCAATTGGAGTCATCAACTGGTTAAGCTTACAATAATCCAAGGTCATCCTCCAAGACCCATCTCTTTTCTTCACAGGCCAAATAGGAGAGTTGAATGGGAATGTGGTGGGAATTACCACCCCTGCATCCTTCAAGTCCTTAAGAGTGGCATTAATCTCTGCAATCCCTCCAGGAATCTGGTATTGCTTCTGGTTTACTATTTTGCTAGGCAGAGGCAGTTCTAATGGCTTCCACTTGGCCTTTCCCACCATAAAAGCCCTCACTGAATGAGTCAGGGAACTAATGTGAGGATTCTGCCAGTTGCTGAGTATGTCTATTCCAATTATGCATTCTGGAACTGGGGAAATAATCACAGAATGTGTTCAGGGACCCACTGGACACACTGTGAGATGGACCTGAGTTAAAACTCCATCGATCACCTGACATCCTTAAGCCCCATTCTGATTGGTGGACCAGAATGATGTTTCAGGTCTCTTGGAATTAATGTCGCTTCAGAACCAGTGTCTAAAATACCCCAAAATATCTGATTATTTCCTTTTTCTCAATGCACAGTTACCCTGGTAAAAGGCTGTAAGTCCCCCTGGGGAAGGCTGGGAGGAAGGTTAGCAGTATAAATTTTTGACTGTGTAGCAGGGTCCTTCCCAAAGTGTACCTGGCCTTCCCCTCATTCAAGGGGCTCTGGATCTGTAAACTTTCTCGAGTCTGGGAACTGATTAAGGGGCCGCAACTCTCTTTGTAATTCAAGTTTGACTTTAGTTCACTTGACCTAGAGTTCTTCTGCTTAATGTTCAAATAAGAATTTAGTTGATTGCCCATCTATTTTACTACTAGGTACTCCATGATCCACTAGCCAATGGCATAAGTCTCTGTGAGTCAGATTATGTTGACTGCTGCTTTGAGCCTGTTTTCCATTACGGTAGCCACACCCACCTTGTCTTTGGCGATTAACTGCAGCTTTTGCTCTCTTGGGATCCAATTATCCTCATTGTGTTTAAGGATTCCAGCTCAGTGACAGCAGTTCCTACAGTAATATCTGACCTACAGAGAAGGGTGAGTACAGAGCTCTTCAGGGATGATGGAGCTAGTCTCACAAATTTATTCCTCACAGTCCTGGTAAAAGGTGTGTCCTCTGGACAATCCAGGGGTGTGTGACCAGGTCTTCCATGATAAATCCACTCTAACATTCAAATCTCTCTAAGCTTTTGAATTCCCTCCTTTATATTATGCCAGGGCTGCTTTGGCATTTCAACCTCAGGTAATGCCAGCCACCTTTTGATCCATGTTTCAGCCAACCACCCAAACATACTGTTAATGCACTTTCTAACCCATTGAGCTACAACATTGAATGCAGAATCTCTGCTTTGTGGGCCTGTATCAGTAAATTCAGCCTGATCCAACTTTATATTTCTTCCACCATTATCCCACACCCTTAATACCCATTCCCAGAAATATACCCTGATTTCTGTCTGTATCAGTTAGAGAACTCATACAGTTCAATTGGAGTATAGTGTACTTCCTCATGGATCACACTTTGTACCTCACCCTTCGGGGCCTGTTGGGACTTTAGTCTAGTTATAGATCTTGAAGCAAAGACTGGTTGAGGGGGGTAGGTAATGAAAAGAATTAGAAGTATCCCACAAGCCATTTACCTCAGGACATTCTGTTGCAGTTTCTGCTCATAAAACAGGATTAATCTCTCCAGAGGAGAGAAAGCTGCTTCCTCAGCAGAGGTGATTATAGGTTCAGCAGGCACTGAAGAGATAATCTCTTTAGATGAAGATTGGATGGCAGGCTCCTCAGGGCAGCCTGGAGGTCAGGAAGCTGTTTCCTCCAAGCAGGCTAGAGGTTGGGTAGCTGTCTCCTCAGGGCAGACTGGAGGTGGAGGGGCTGTTTCCTCAGGACAGCCCACGACAGGTGTATCTAACAATGACTCAGCAGAATCCAGCGTTCCAATGTCCTCACTGCCATTATCGCATGAAGCACATAGGGTCAAAGCTGTCAGACAGAAACCCTTTCTGGGTAACTCCATCTCCAATCCTGTCTTGTACTGAAATAGTGGTCATGTTCCATGTTTGGCTAAATCCTCATGTGAGGCTGTAACTTCTGGAGTTCCACCACCTGGAAGCCTGAAATTTTCCAAACCATTAATTTCTGGTTTCTTTGAACCCAAGAGTTCAGTTCTAAGCTTTTCTCTCTCTGCTCGCATTTTACCATAAACTGCAAGGAGAAGCCATGCTATATCCACAAATTTTAGTTTTGAAACCTCATCAGCCAGCTCATAGCTCTCAAATTCTTCCTTCCATCTGACACCAGGATTCAATTTTGCTAGATTCTCACCACTTTAAAACAAGGATCATCTTTCTTCCACTTCGCAACAACACATTCATCATTTCTGTTCAGGGCCTCATCAAAAGTATCTTTAGAGTTCTTATTTCCACAAACAGTCCCTTCAAAGAAGTTTAGGCCTTTCCCATCAAGCTCCTCACAATTCTTCCAGAATCTTCCCCTTATCCATTTAAAAAGCCATTCCAACATGTTTCGTATTTGCAATCTCAGCAGTACCAGAACCCTACTTCTCTGGTACCAAAATCTGTTCTGGTTTGCTAACACTGCCTTTTTGCAAAACACCAGAAATGTATTGGCTTTTATAAAAGGGGGCTTATTTGGTTACACAGTTACAGTCTTAAGGCCATAAAGTGTCCAAGATAATGCATCAACAATCGGGTACCTTCACTGGAGGATGGCCAATGGCATCCAGAAAACTTCTGTTAGCTGGGAAGGCATGTGGCTGGTGTCTGCTCTGGAGTTCTGGTTTCAAATTGGCTTTCTCCCAGGACATCCTTCTCTCAGCACCTGTGCATTCTTCGAAGTGTCCCTCTTGGCTATAGCAAGGACTAGTAAACTAATCAAGGCCCAAGCTATATGGGCAGGGCCTCATCTGCATGGAAATTTTCCAATCAGAGTTATAACTGCAGTTGGGTGGGCTGCATCTCCATGGAAACATTCAAAGAAATACAATCTAATCAACACTAATATATCTGCCCCCAAAAGATGGCATCAAAGAATATGGCTTTTTCTGGGAGACATAATACATTCAAACCATCACTGTATTAATTTATTTTCTATGTATTTCTATGCCACATTCTTTAAAAGAAGGAGAAAGAATATCCACTTAGAGGGTTGTTAAGTTCTCTTAAGGATAGGTAAAACATTTAACAGAGTTTATAAGATATAAAAGATAATAATTGGTTTTATAGTGTTATTTTATTTGTATAATAATTTGAATCAATAAATTCAGCTCTTCTACAGAAAGTAAAAAAAAAAGTAAATAATATTTACTTGGATGCTTTCTATGTATTTATCCATGATTCACCATACAGTTCATCCGTCATTTTTACAACTCTTTGTAATCTTGATTTTCTTTGTCAAGAAAATTGTATTTATTATTTCCATCAGGAATACTTCCAGGATTACAGAAAATGTTGTGCATGACCCCAGAGTTTATAGCGATATAATACTTGGAATATCTTTTATATAAAAATAATTCTGTATGTTAACGTCTACCTTTGTATCTGTTTCCTAAAAGCACATAGGATGGAAGTGGTATATTCTCTTTTCCCAAAAGGCAAGCACATATCAGCTTCCTTGCTGACATTTTAAAAACATTTTTAGAAATAAGTCACAGAATTTTCATGAGCATGAAAAAATTAGGAAGAATTTATATCTGGAAGGTTCTTATTCTGCTTATAGGAAACTGTTCTTCCCATATATGTTCATTGAGTTAGGAGAAACGTTGTATGTATAATCATTTATTTTATTAATTACAAGCAAATAACTCATAGTATTCAATATGTACTAATTGTTACTGTTTTTGTTTGTTTTATGCATGGATTTATTTTGTGAAATATATCCATATGGTTCCTGGATTGCAAAGAGAAGCACTTGAAATAGTCTGGCATCTCCTAGAAATCTAGAGTGCAATCTTTCATATAACTTCTTTCAAATAGAACTGGGAGAATAATAGTTTGGGGTAGTACAGGTTAAACTCAGAAAAGATAAATTCATGGTTCACAGTAAAGGGTGGGAACAAGAGAGAGCCTGGATGTAAAGAGTTTTATCTGCTTGGAGACCAACATAACTCTGTTACCAGTTCCCCCTTTTTACTCAAGAAATAATGTGGTTCTCAGTAACACCCAAAACAATAACAAGGAAAGGTAATGAAAGTGATAACAATTGACAACCAAAGAAGACAAAGTTTATCATATGCTTGTGAATTTAGAGTTAAAAGGAATGCACATTTAGCAATTATTGTGAATTTGACAATAAATAAAATATTAAAGTCCTATGGGTGCTTTAAATCTAAATTGGTGCATCTATCAAATTAAATTTTGATTATGTGTCTTTCCTCTTTCCTCTATAACTTAAGATAATTTAGGAAAAAACCTACTTTTTTCATCATGGTATTGCCAACACCGGTCATAAGATAATTAAGTATAGCCTGAATGAATTAAGCATACATTTGAAAACCTTTTAGCAATTGCAATATTAACTTGAACTTCTATGCATAAATTATTACAAATAAAAGTCAGAGGATTGTAATTCCATGTGCCTGAAATTTTAGGTCAGAAAAAAATGAATTTAAATCTCAGTTCTGAAAACTACCGTCTCTATGACTTTGAAAAACTCTCAAGTTTTACTTCACTGTTTCTTCACATATAAATTAAGTATAATAATATTTGCTTTCGACAGGATATTGTAAGAATATTGCATATGAGTTGCCTAATTCAAAGTAAATCTTATGTAGAATATTAACAGCATATGTTCTTTTGCTTCCTAAGCCCCATAAACCCAAAAGTCATTTCTAGATCCCCAGATTAAAACTCAGTTTTCCAGAAAATTGAACTTGCACCAGGTTATGAATGTTTTATGCATTTTACTTTATTTATTTTATATGGTCTCCTTTCAATCTATTTTTAATTTTTTGGAAGTAATTAATCAAGCTACTGAAAAATACCACTGACCAATGAGAATAATAATTTTAGGAAGCTTAGAAAGATGTTGGAGGGGTTAAGTATCCAACACGCAGAAAACAACAGGTTTAGAACACAGTTATTGCTGAGAAAAGATTACTTGGTTTTCTCCTCCTCCTTTTCCTTTTCTTCCTCCTCCTCATTATTATTATTTTAAATTTTATAAAAATCTGAATATATATATGACTTTCTAAACTTTTAAAAACATTTATGTATTTACATTTTATTCCACCTGCTTGCCATTGTGATTTTTTGGTTTACAGAAATGCCAAGTGGAACAAAAATTTCCTAAAGATAATTCATTTCTACTACCTGGTAAGGAGAAAAGTTCAGTGCAGAAGTCCATATCTATCCTGATGCTCTTTCTATCAAACTAAATTATCCACGTTGCTTACAAAACAAACCACTTCTGCTCAAGCCCATAATTTTTAACCCAGTTGTGGTTACTACATTCAAATATATTTGAATAAACTATTTGAATTTGCATAAAATTCAGAAGCAATATTCAGCTTAATCAAATTTATCGAGTGCAATATGGGGGAAATTTTAATATGGAAATGGAAAAAGGGGGAATAAAAGCATAACTGCAATGAAGCAAACAGTTTTGAGAGGATATGCATAAGAGAAGGCATTAACAAGAACTTTATTCATTTAATACTAACACGTTCATTTTACCAAGAAAAACATAACCTTTTGGAACATGTCCTTAAAGGCTTGCTTCACTTGCTGGTTCCTCAGAGTGTATATAAATGGATTCATCATAGGAGCAACAGAAGTATTGAGAATAGCTACTCCTTTGATCAGTGATGCCCTTTCTGTGGCTGAAGGGTTGACATACATGAAGATGCAGCTTCCATAAGAGATGGAGACGACAATCATGTGAGAGAAACAAGTGGAAAAGGCCTTTTTCCTCTGACCGGCAGAAGGGAGTTTAAGGATTGTCTTAATGATGAACATGTAAGAGAGAATAATTAATGCCAAAGTGAAAAGTAGAATCACTGTTGCAGAGTAAAAACCAATCACTTCTAGGAGCCAAGTGTCTGAACAGAGAAATTGCAAGAGGGGGAAATAGTCACAAGCAAAGTGATCGACAACATTAGACCCACAGTAATCCAACTGGAGGAATAGAATAACCGGTAGGAAAATATTTAGAAATCCTGACAGCCAAGCACAAAATACAAGCAGAGTGCAGACTCTGTTGCTCATGATAGTTGTATAATGTAGGAGTTTGCAGATGGCTACAAAGCAGTCATAGAACATGGCAGTTAGAAGGTAGAATTCAGTTATACCCATGAAGATGAAGAAAAACAACTGAGCTGTGCAATTATTGTATGAAATAGTTTTGTCTCTGGTGACAATCGTGCTGAGGAATTGAGGGATGCAGACAGTTGTAAATGATATTTCTAATACAGAAAAGTTCCTGAGGAAGAAATACATAGGGATCTGTAGATGAGAGTCCACCAAGGTGAGAGTGATGATGGTTAACAGTGATGCTTAATATATACATGATCATTAAAAAGAGAAAAATCACAACCTGAAGCTCAGGGTCATCTGATAGCCCTAGAAGAATGAATTCCCTGGGTTCTGTGTGGTTTTTCATTGCGGATACATACATACATATATATATTTTTTTCCCCTGTAGATCTATTGAACATAAACATATTAAAACAAGAATAAGAAATTGTTGTTCACATATCCATGATGATTAATCTGGAAATCAAACACATGTTTTTTTCAGCTATCCACTCTAATTTCCCCTTTACCTGTCATTAACAAAAAAACAAAATTATGAAGATAAATATTGATATCTCTTCTTTGAAAATATCCTTTCACAGGCCATGGATTAAAAATTCTGTTACTAACATTTAAACAAAAGCTGTTTCTTCTGATACTTATTTAAAATTAAGCATCTAATTATTCTTAAAATATTGAGTTTCTTTTATAAAACATATGAAAATGTGCCAATTAAGATTTTTTTTTCCATTTCTCAAGATTATAAAAGAGAGCCTGGGTTCTAGCATAATCTAAATATAGTGTTTAAAAGGCCTACAGATATTATTTAGTCCTAATACCAAATTTTATATTGGGGAAACTCAAACCAGTTAGTTTAGGAAACTTGCACAAGGTTAAACAAGTTTTCACCTGGTAATCATATCACTTTAGAAAGCACATTTATCTGTGAGAATGTTGCTTTGTCATTCTTTCCTAAATTACTTAAGGGTTAGCTTGATACTATCACACTCATGCACACACATATACACACACAGAGTATATTTTTCTCCTTTTCTGATAAAAGACCAAAAAGCAAGAAAGGGAAATTTCATATTTCAAGGCAAATCATTGTCTAGAAAACATTTAATTCATACAATGGACCAGTAGAGTTTTTAAAATATTGTTATCATAACTGAACAAGTTGATGGTCAAAGAACATTTAGTGTGGCCTAACTGATATGAAATAACTAGAATAAGCAAATTCATAGAGTCAGAATCTGTAACACAGATTACCAGGGGACTGGGTAGGGATAGGAAATGAGGAATTAATGCTTTAATTCTACAGAGTTTCTATTTGGGTAGCACTGAATTATATATGTGAATGTGGTTAAAAGGGCTATTTAAGTTGTTTACGTTTTACTAGAATATTTTTTTAAATGTTCACAGTGAACCCTAAATGATGGACTACAGTTAATAGCAGAATTATAAAAATATCCTTTCATGAATTGTTATAAATACCACAATAGTGCAAGGTGTTGATAGCAGGGTCCTATATGGGAGCTTTGCATTTTATGCATGATTTTTCTGTAAACCTACAACTTCTCTAACCAAAAAAATGAAAAGTTATGTGAAACAAATAATCTTTCATATAGGGTTGCCTTTTTTATAATCCTATTACCATCAAAGAATTACACTCAAATTTAGAAAAATTAAATGAACAATTCGAGACTTACTGCTGTGCTCCTGCTTTGGGATTCCTGCTTTTCCTCTCTCACCTTATACTCCTTATACTAACGCAGCACCTGGGTTGTGATCTTGGCAATAATATTTATTTATCAATATCAGAAAGGCTGTAAGTCCACAAAATATATGCAAAATATTTTATCATGTTTGAATAAAATGCAACATTAGCATATTGAAGAATAACACATTTACTTACTTCCTTGTTCTTGATGCTTTTTCTGAATTTCTACTGTCTGTTTGATTAAATAGTCATATAATTCCAGAACTAGTAAGATGAGTTAATAATTTGTTTAGTCCCCATTGTCTTCTCAAAACAAGTATGGTGAGTTAACTTTGTATTAGCTTTCAAGGATTATAGTTTGCCTTGCTTCTAGACTAGTCATATTTGGCCCATACTATTATGCATTGTTGGGATATTTTAATATGGTATAGCTCTTTCCTGCTTTTTCTCTCTCTCCTTAGCTCCATGTACTATCGCAGCACCTGGGTTGTCTAGCAAGGCACTCTTCCTTTTGTCCTTTTTCATATAATACACAAAAACTGATTAAAGCATTTTCTTTGCATTCATTCAGGCATTTTAAATAAATATTGTAATCCTCTGATTATATATGACTGAAATAAAAGTAGTATTTTCCCTAGCCTTCAGATAGAGCCTACAAATGTTGCTTTGAAAAATATGACTTAAGAAATGTTCCTCTCTGTATCTCATACAAATGGAAGTGGACTTTTTATTTGTTTCTCTCTTTTTGGCTAAGAGGAATTCATGAAGTAAATAAAGACTGCCAAGAAGAGACATCATTAAAAGATACTGATGAATCATTGATATTGATCTTTTTTTAAGTATTAAGAAAATATAAGAAAGCACGATTATTGAGGTAAATGAGACAAATGCATAAATCATGTGACACTGGGTATATGATGGTATGATATGGCATTTGATTTTTCAATTACTGATAAGGAGTATTTTTTAGAAATTGTGCACCTGCTCTTTGAGGACTTGGTGTGTCATATCCCTTTAATTTTTGCAACCCTAAAGTTGAGAACTTTTCAATTGTACCACAATGAGACAATAGAAAATACTTTAGATTTCTAGTATGAATAAATTGTCTTCTGAAATGGGCAACATATTAAGGGCTTATATGGGGTTGTATACCTTCTTGTATATTACATAGAACCTATAAAACAGACTTTCTACATAGCAATTTTTTGTGTGTGTTCATCTCTTAACACTATGTTGTTTACTTATAATGGATCAATATTTTAGATCACACACACACATACACACACACACACACACACACATCCACACATATCAGCCAGCATAATCTTTTCAAACTAGAAGTCAGACATAAAACACCTGGGTTCAAATCTTCCCATGACTTCCCTTCTAATACTGACTAAAATATAACATGATTATAAAGATCCACAATGGTGCAGACTCTGACAATAGCTCTTATATCACCCCTCACTTTTCCTCATTCACTGAACTTCAGTCACACTTGCCTCCCTGCTGCTCATGGAACATATCAAGTGCATTCCTGATTCAGGGGACTTTTTACTTGATTTTATTTCTAAATGAAACACTATTTCTACAGAAAACTGCATGTATCACTTTCTCTCTTCCCATTATCTCACTTTCCCCACCCCTCCTCAAATTTCACTTATCCTCTGTGTGTCATCTCTCCCACAATACAAATTAGGACCCTTGTCTGTATTTTCCTGCTTTATGGCACTTAGGAGAATGAGGTGACATGGGGGCATCCAATAAATATTCGATGAATGAATAAGTGTTTTGCTTTATGCTAATTCTCCCTGCAAAAATCATTTATATTTATAGTGCATACATTCCTAATAAGTGGGAAAGTTATGGGATGTAATAAAAATTTGTTTAAAACTAAATTTAGTTATAATAAAGACAATAAATATTTGTTTAATATTTTGTGATTTAGAAAATCATTTCACCACAACTTTTATCATATAATCACAGATTTCTAAAAGCCCTTCCCCATTACTCCCACCCACATGGCCACTAAAATGATGCCCCAAGTGCCCTTATTTCATTAATTGATTATATTCTGTGGCCATAGTTGGTGGAATAGTGAGTGGTGGTTGTTTTTGAACTGTTTCATTTGGATTATGAGCATTAAATTTCAAATAAGAAATTCAGAAACAGAAAGCTTTATGGACACTGGAGCTGTAAAAATAGAAGGCAAATTTGAGAGTTAGGGGACAATAAATCAAGAACTCTGAAAAGAAGACCATCTCTAGAAATAAAATATAATGAAGCATACATAGAAAGAAAAATATAGTAAAGAAGATATTGAAAGATGATTTAGATTCCCTGAGCAGTTGTATTTCCTAGAATTCATTTCCATGTTATCTCCCTGTATCAGTCCTTTTATATTTAGGGAAAATTCTATGGCTTACAATCTCAGGGTCCAAGACTAATGATATAGCAAGATTTGCTACATATTACATGCATTTCTCTTGGAATTCTTTCCTTCACTGTATCATTTACTTTCATTGACCCCCTCAGTTTAAAGTTGCACATGTGATATCCTCTTACTGTGACAAAAGATATGAAGCAAAAAATTAAACATTTGAAAATCTGGCATGTGGTTATTTTTACCTTCTTTATATTCATTTTTCTATTGGCAACATACATTTTATAATTAGAAAAATGTCATATTTGCATGATATGTATAAAATTTTATATTTAATAATATTCTTTATTTTCTTCATAGTTATAAATAGAGAACTATAGCATATATGTATTTGATATGAGGACTGTGAATTACTTATGGGCTTTAAAGATAAGAACTTTTGAAAGTGGGGCAGAAGAAACAAAATAGGAAAGAATGATCAAACTTCTGAGTTAAACCCTAGGAGCATAAAGAGATATTGGCATGTAATGAGTTTATTATTGACATAACATTAAAATGGACATTGAAAATATTTACTCAACATATTGTAGTAGTTATGCTGAAACTGATTTTCTATTTATGAAAACTATATTCCTTTACCTTTATTTTAGCAGTGTAAATAGTGATTGTTTGCATATTTTCTTTCTTTATCTGTTTAACAATAGTACATATGGCAAAGTTTTTTGATTTTATTACTTACTAGATATTGACTACACACTTAACTAATATTATCTGATTTGTGACAAAGTATTAGTTAAGTATAGTGTACAGATAAGCATATTGAGGCAGAAATAAGGTGAAGTATTTTTTCTCCATTATATGTGTATTTGTAAGTGATGTAGCCTTACTGAAATTTCTAGAGGCAAGAAGGGTGAGTTTACATCACACGAAGAACAGCATTTCACTTGAAATGTCCACATTACTCACACTTCTTTTCCACAATATCTTCAATCAGACTCTGAGATGCTAAATCTCCTGTCTTTCTTCCTCAATCCTTCCCTCACCCTCTTGATTTCTACATAACCTTCTTGATTCCTGGTTCCTACCACTTCTCCAGCTTTTCTTCAGGCCTCCCAATATTTCATTTTTAATTTAGAACAATTCATCTCTGGCACACTCCTATGTACAAGCTAGTAGGTCACTTTTTTAAAAAAAAATAATTTTTCAATTATATCCAAGGTATTTGAGAATGATTATTACCTATGCCTTAAACCAATGAAATACAGTTCAGCTACAAGACTTCACTTTGCTTAGAAAGTAGACTGAGTGCTTCAATTACAAATAATATTTAGAACATATTCAAAATACAAAAGTAAAATTTATTAAATTGAAATCATTAAAGACCCAATTATTTTAAGAATTTCTTGTGGAATCATGATTGGACATCATGCTCCTACTTCCAGTGCTTTTTCATAATTGATTTTAGTGATACTTATTCATCCTGTATTGAAAATCCCACAGAAAGATGTCTAATTAACCCACTAGTTATTGAGCTCATCCATGTAATTGCAATATTTTGCTTATTATTCTGTAAATTTAATTTAATATCTCAGAAGTGGAGCTTATTGGCAAGATCATCAAGCTAGTAAATGGTAAAACAAAGACCTGTACTATTTATTAACCACAGGAGTAAAATGCACATATTCAATTAGGAAGTCCAAACTCAGGAGACAGTGATCTCCTGAAGAATAATAAAGAAATATATTATCATGATAAAGAGTAAATGCAGGCATACTCATTTGTCACAATTCTTATAAATACAGAAAGAAATAATACCCCCAAATTAATCTATACAATCTGATGAAAATTTGAGCTAAAAATTAACACATGCTCAGACAAGGGAAAATTTCATTGACTTCAACTTCCCAGTCTTACCTGTGTTTGTCACACTAGTGCACAGGGTTGACTAGTAGAAAGTATCTAAAAATATATTAAATTTGGTTATTAAATTATTAAATACCATTCTTTAATAATAAATCAATTCTAAATCAATTTCCACATACAATGCAATATTTCAGAATGGTCTTCAAGGGATTTTATAATTTTTCCCTGGCTTGTCACTCTTATGTGGCCTGATTTCCAATATTGCTACGCTATGTCATGTTGGAAAGTTCCTTTCTATTCCTAGTTTCTGAGCATTTTAATCATGAAATAGTGTTGATTTTTGTCAAATGCCTTTTTCTCATCTATTGCAATAATCACATAGTTGTCTCTCTTCATTTTATTTATGTGGTATATTTCACTGATTGATTTTTGTACAATGAAGTACTTTTGCATTCTTGAGAAAGATTCCACTTGCTCACGGTGTATGTTTTTAATATGCTGCTGCATTTGGTTCACTAGTATTTTCTTACAGATTTTGCATCTCTATTTATAAGGGAAATGCTCTCATTTTCATTTCAGTGATATCATTATCTGCCTTTAGTATCAGGGTAGTGTTGACCTTATGGAATGAATTAGGAAGTGTTCCCTCCTCTTTAATTATTTGAAAGAGCTTGAGAAGGATTGGTGTTAATTCTTATTAAATGTTTTCTAGAATTCATCAATGAAGGCATCTGGTCCTGGAATATTCTTTTGGGGAAAGTTTTTGTTTATTAATTAAAATCTCTGTATTTGTTAGAGGTCTCTTGAGATTTTCCATTTCTTCTTGAGTCACAGTAGGCAATTTTTGTGTTCCTAGGAAATTTTCCATTTCATCTAGATTGTCTAATTTTTTTACCATGCAATTTTTCATAGTATTCTTTTGTAATCATTTTTGTTTCTTTAAGTTTAATGATGTCACCATTTTCCTTTCTGATTTTAGTTATTTGTACCTTGTCTCTTTTTTTCTTTGTCAGTCTAGCTAAAGGGTTGTCATTTTTTTATATTTTCTAAGAACTTTTAGTTTCATTGATTCTCTCTATTGTTTTTCTATTCTCAAATCCATTTATCTCTGTTCTAATCTTAACTGTCTTTCTTCTGCTAACTTTCCATCTACTTCGTTCTTCTTTTTCTAGTACCTCAATATTTGAAGATAGGTTATTGATTTGAAACCTTTTTTCATTTTATATTGTTATTCATAGCTAGATATTTCCCTGTGAGTATTGCCTTCATTGAATCCAAGAAGTTTTGGAATGTTGTGTTTTCATTTTATTTCATCTCTATTACCTTATTTCCCTTTTGATTTCTTATTTCACCCACTTGCTGTTTAAGACTGTGCTGTTTAATTTCTAGATATTTGCAAATTTTCCACTTTTCCTTCTCCTTTGATTTCTAGCTTCATTCCTTTGTGGTCAGAGAATGTACTTTTCTATTTCAATATTTTTAATATTTATTGAGATTAATCTTATGCCCTACCTATGGTCTATCTTTGAGCATGATCTATGTGCACTTGAAAAGAATGTGTATTCTGCTATTGTTGGATGGAGTGTTCTATTTATATCTGTTATCTTGAGTTGGCTTATAGTGTTGTTCAAATTCTCTCTTTCATTTTTCAGTCTTCTGACTAGATTTTCTATCTACTATTGAAAGTGGTATATTGAAGTATCCAGCTATTATTGTAGAACTGTCTATGTCTCTCTTCAATTCTGCCAATGTTTCCTTCAGGAATTTTGGGGCCCTGTTGTTATGTGTAGATATAATTATTGTATCTTCTTCTTGAATTGACCCTTCTATCAATAAATATTCTTTTCTTATCGCTTATAACACTTGTTTTATTGTTTGCCTGTTTTTACTTAAAGTCCCTTTTGCATGATATTAGAATAGGCATTCCAGCTTTCTTTTCATGAGATATATTTTCCATCCTTTTACTTTCAAATGAAATTTCAGCCAGAGAAATTAGGCAAGAAAAATAAATAAATAAATAAATGGTATTCAGGTTGGAAAATAATCATAAAGCTATCTGTATTCACAGATGGCATTATCTTACATATAGAACATCCAAAGGGATCCATGCAAAAGCTGCTAAAGATAATAAATCAGTTCAGCAAAGTTGAAGCATACAAGATCAACATGCAAAAATCAACCTTGTCTCTATACACTAGCAATGAACAATTTGAAGAAGAATTTAGGAAAATACCTTTTACAATAGCATTTAAAATAATAAAATATTGAGGGATAAATTTAACTAAGGATGAAAAAGACTTGCACACTGTAATCTACAAAACCTTGGTGAGATAAATTAAAGAACTAAATAAATTGCGAGGCAACCTGTTTTCATGGATTGGAAGATTTAATATTGTTATGATACCAATACAGCCCAAAGTGATCACAGATTCAATGCAATCCCTATCAAAAATCCTGCAGCCTGTTTTGCAGAAATTGAAAAACTGACCATCAGATTCTTATGGGGCCCTGAGCACTGACTAACCGAAACAATTTTGAGAAAGAACAAAGTTGGAGGATTCATACAACCTGATTTCAAAACTTGCTACCAAGCTATAGTATTCAAAACAGTGGTACTGGGCAGAAAATTTGGCAAATAAACTAATGAAAAAAAATTTGAATGCCTAGAAATAGATAGACCCAAACATATATGGCCAACTGATTTTCAACAAGGATGCTAAGTACATGCAATTATGATAAAGGGGAAAGAACAATCTCTTCAACAAATGGTTTGAGAAAATTTGTTATCCGCATGTAAAATAATGAAAGTGGACCCTACATCATACCATATACAAAATTTAACACTAAATGCATCAAAGACCCAAATATAAAAGCTAAATCATAAAATTCTCAGATGATAACATGCATGCAAATCTAAATGACTGGGTATTTGGCAAAATGAAATCTTGGATATGTCACCAAAAAGCATGAACAACAAAAGAAACAGTAGGTAAATTGGACTCCATCAAAATTTTTAAAATTAGTGCATCAAACGATTTATCAAGAAAGCAATAAAACAACCTACAGGATGGGAATAAATAGCTGCAAATCATATATCTGATAAGGGATTAATATCCAGGAATTATAAAGATCTCTTACAACCCAACAACAAGACATACAACACAATATATAAAGGGACAATGGACTTGAACAGACATTTTTCCAAGAGAATATACAGATGGCTAATAAGCATATGAAAACATGCTCAGCATCATTAGAAATTAAGGAAATATAAATCAAATCACAATGAGATACCACTTCACAACTACAAGCATATCTATTATTTACAAATAAAAACTAAGTATTCATGAGGCTGCAGAGGAAGTGGAAGGATATGGTGAAACTGGAAGCATTGTGCATTTCTGGTGTGAATGTAAAATGGTAGAGCCTCTGTGATCTGTGATAAGCAGTATAACAAGTCCTCAAAAAGCTAAATATAGAATTATCTGGCAATTCCACTCGTAGGTATATACCCAAATGAATTGAAAATAGGGAAAGAAACATAATTTGTACATCAATATTTACAGCAGCTTTATTCACAAAACACCAAAGATGGAAACAAAGTGTCCATTAACAGTTGGATGGATAAACAATATTTGATACATACAAACAATGAAATATTATTCAGCTGTAATAAGGAATGCAGTTCTTAAACAAGCTACAATAAACTGAAAACATTATACTGAGGGATGTAGCAAGGTGCATAAGGACAAATACTGTATGATTTCACTTCATGAAATATCTAGAAATATCAAATTCATAGAAATGGAAATTAGATTCAAGCTTACCAGGTGATGGGAAGTGGGAGGAAGGAGGAGTGGTTCCATGGTGGATTTAGGGTATTTGTAAATTTTGTAAATGTTAAATTTTAAAAATCTGCTACGTACTTACCAAGCATGGACTCTATCAACTCTCTGTCTTTTAAAAATTGCTCCCAATCTGGAATTCTTTTCCATACATTCTGTTAATGTATAATTCATTTCTCAGTATTTTGTAAACATCCACTCTTCTTTCTCAAGTCTGTATAGGTATCTCCAATTAAAAGGAAAGTGTCTCCTCCTAATCTGCTATTGAATTTTCTTTGTGTTTCTTCGAACTTCTATTTTGTGCTAAGTATCTCAATTGATGATTGCAAAAATCTCTTAAGAATTTTGCACTACTGAATTGATGAAATTCTAAATTCTATTACAAAAAGGTTGATTAAATTTACAGTATTTTTTAGTAGCTATAATTCATTATCATGAACATTTGACTTCATGGAAGATTAAATAATTAATATATAAAAATACATTTTTATATATACACAAACATATTCATTTCTATCTATTTTTACCTCTGTGAAACAAGACTGATAGAAAAATACACATACACATATATCTGTTGTCTAAATACTTTTAGAATTTATTAATGCCTTAAATATAATGACTAGAAAAGAAAATTTTAACATATGAAATCCTAATTTTATGCATAGTGGAGAATTTTGTTTTGTTGCAAAGTTTTATTTTCCATGAAATTTAACCTTTCATTATTTTATATAGGATAAATAACCTCTTTCAAACTTGCCCAAAACTTGAGATGGAATTATGTAAGATTTCTTTAGCTAATGATAGTAAGAAAGGAGCTTAATTCTCCTCAATTACAGAAAGTCAATTTATCTTATGGATCTAATATCTATTTCTTCATTAATTTTGACAGCACATATCTGTCTATATCTATCTATCTATCTATCTATCTATCTATCTATCTATCTACCTACCTACCTACCAAATCTATAAATCAACCTATCCTTCAAGGTATTATAGGATTTAGAAATATGGAGATCTATTTAGTGACTATATCTAAAAGAGTATACATTGAAAATGGTCTATGCTTCTTTATTAATAGATAAATTATATGGACATACCTTATTAAGATGAGTAATGGCAAATGATTTAGCTTTGTTTCAAATATACTTACCTTTCTCTTTAAATTATATGACATTTTCCCTACATATTTCCTATAAAAACTGCAAGATGGAGAAGGGAACTTCTGTAGAAAATAAATTTAAATCACAAAACTATATTTCTTTTGTATAGTAGGTGATATATCATATCAATATTTATAAAGTGGCCCCTGTATTTCTGGGAATCATTTTTTTTTTTCCTGAACAAAATTCAAAACAAAATTTTACTTTTCAAAATAGGTAATGTTGAGGAAGTTGTAATTAACAATATTGTGAAAAATAAGGGAAAGTCAAAAAGACATAAGCAAATATGTCAAATGGGTTGAGAAATTGCTAGAAAACGGCTAGAAAAGCAAAAGAGAATGGGTAAAACTTATAGGGAGGCCATTTTGATTTAAACAGTCTACTCACAATTCACGTTTATTTTTTAAATTGCTGTTCATTATGCCTCTAAATCATGACACCATGTCTTTTCACTTGCTTGTGAAAAATACAGTCTTCCTCGCCATGTCCATGAAGGCTCGCTTCACCTGTTCATTGCGTAGGCTGTAGATGAAGGGGTTCAGCATGGGGGCTACTGAGGTGTTTAGCACAGCTACTCCCTTGCTTAGAGACACCCTGTCTTTTGCAGAGGGTTTAATGTACATGAAAATGCAGCTGCCATAAGAGATGGAAATGACAATCATGTGGGAAGAACATGTGGAAAAAGCCTTTGTCCTCTGACTGGTAGAAGGAATCTTCAAAATTGTCCTGATGATGTATATGTAGGACAAAATTATTAATGCCAAAGTGAACATTAGAGTGAACACAGCACAGGAAAAACCCATTATCTCTAGGAATTGCGTGTCTGAACAAGAAAGTTGCAGCAGGGGAAAATAATCACAGGTAAAATGGTCAATAACATTGGAACTGCAGTAATCGAGCTTTAAGACCAATAGGAGTGCTGGGAATATGATTAAGAATGAAGTCAGCCATGAAGAGAAGACAAGCAATGTGCATACTTGGCGATTCATGATGGACACGTAATGCAGGGGTTTGCAGATGGCAATATAACGGTCATAAGACATGGCAGCCAGAAGGTAAAATTCAGTAACCCCCAAGAGAATGAAAAAAAATAATTGTGCAATGCAATCATTAAAGGAAATAGTTTTATTTCCTGTTACAATGGTGCCCAGGAACTTGGGTATGCTGACAGTTGTGAATGAAACTTCTAATAAGGAGAAATTCCTGAGAAAGAAATACATGGGTGTCTGGAGCTGGGAGTCCACCAGGGTGAGGGTGATAATGGTCAGGTTCCCAGTGATGCTGAGCATGTAGGTGATGAACAGAAAGACAAAAATCATGACCTGAAGCTTTGGGTCATCTGACAATCCCAAGAGGATAAACTCAGTTATTTCTGTGTAGTTTCTCATTCTTGAGTTGCTTATTTCTATTACTCCTCCTAGGCCTATAGAAGAAAGCACAAAAATAGCCTTGAAGAGATGAGTGGATTCACAAAACATCCAAGCATGGCTCTGGAATTTGGCTGAAGTGGTATGACAATCCACCTTCAAGGGAAATTTAAAGCAACCTGATAATAACAAAGAGCTTTTAATTTCCTCTCTGTTAAAGGTGAGAACTCCTGGGCTAAGGCAGGGTAAAGTAAAACAAACCTAAAAGTGTTTCATTATCACAATTTTAACATAGCCTTTAACTTTCAAAAAGAAGTGTCCACAAGGTTCCTTCCTGCATGAGAACAAGCTTTGTTTTGTGACTCCAACCCCAGTAAAATCTCCTTAGCTATTTTTCTCATTAATGTAGTAGATTTTACCACTCTATCACATCAGAGGCAAATATGTAAATTCAAGATTTAATTTAATTGGGAGGGATATTTTAAAATTTTTAATGGTGACCCTTTTGTCCTTAGCCATCTATCCACTTTTAGTGATATTCAGCTTTCCTAACTCCTACTACCTTATTGAAAGTCATAGATACTGAAGCCATTGGCACAAATAACCTCAGATTTTAGGGATAGAGGAGAGGGAGAGCAGAAATCAACAGTGAGAGTAACTGGAAGGACTTAAAACTGAAAACAATTGCATCTGAATACCTCACAGTATGTCATGACAGTTCTGCCTACCTAGTGCCATCATTATCACCTTATTCCTAGATACCCTATTTGCCTTACTATATAAAACAATAACTATTACTATTATTATTATTATTATTATTATTATAACAGAAGAATTACCTGCAGTCAAAGAGGTAGGTGGATAGGTGTATCCATCAATACTGATTTTAAATTATTTATTTATTTAATATGTTTTTGAATGGCAAGTTTACATTTTTCTTTACTTAAATAAAATTTAAAAGATATTACCATTTATATTCCATAGGGAAGAGTGACACTCACCTCATTTCTTACTCCCACAACACTAAGTTTTGGGACGTCATAAGCACTTTATACTCATCTTTCCCAATTCCTCCACACTTAACCTACTGTGATGAAATCTGTGAATTCCCCAGTTACTCTCTGCATTCTTGAAATTTGCAATAGCCATTTCAACAAAATCTAGTCCCTAATGTATTATAGGTTTAAATCAAACAATTTTCAAGCAAAAAAACAAATAGTTGCTGTTTTTTTGTTGAATCACAGATTGTCATCAGGTGCTATTCCTAGTGTGGCCATTGCTTAAGTTAGTTTCTTTGCTTGGTCAGATGAATTATTATTCTGTTTTGGTTTGCTAAAGCTGCCAGAATGCATTATACAAGAAATGGGCTGGCATTTACAATGGGGATTTATTAACTTACAATTTACAGTGCTAAGGCCATGAAAATGTCTAACTCAAAGTATCAGCAGGATGATAACTGGACTCTGAAGACAGGCTGCTGGCATCTGGGACACCTCTGTCACATGGGAAGGCACATGGCCAGTGTCTGCTGGTCCTTCTCTCCTAGGTTTCATTGTTCCAGCTTCTGGCTTCAGTGGCTTCCTTTCTCAGCTTCTGCTGGTGTGTCCTTGTCTTTCAGCTTCTCCATGGCTTCTCAAAGCTCACTGGGCTTTTTTTCTATGAGCTTCTCTTAATTTCATGTCTTATAAAGAACTAAGTAAAATGATTAAAACCCACCTTGGGGCAACTTCTCAATTGAAATAACCTAATCAAAAGGTCCCACCTACAATAGGTCTGCACCCACAGAAACTGTTTAAAAGAACATGGCCTTTTCTGGGGTACATAACAGCTTCAAATCGCCAAACTTACTTTATCAATAGTGGTTGGTTCAAATTTTCTGAATTGAGAAAATTAAAAACAAAGGATACTTAAAGAAAACCTAATTTTATTGATAAAATTTTTAAACCCTCATTAGACATTATTTTAAAATTGTTCCTCTTTAAGTTACGTGATAGTTTATTCTTTATGTCATTCTAGAGCTGCTCCAGTGACATCATTTTTCCTTCATCAGGCATCACTTTTCTTCAAAAGCACTAGTTTTGCCTAACAATTCCAACTCACACAGTACATTTTTATTGATGGACAAGATGTGATTTCAATCTCAAGACTGAAGTTTCTGCAGTAGTATATTTTATTTGGCAACTCAGATTTTTAAAATATATATATTTTTATTATTCTATAATGATTAATATATCTTGTATATTTTAAACCTTTATTCAACATTTTTACACATCCATTTTCTCTTAATTTTCCTCTTAATTTTCACATTTTAATGATTAATACTAACATGGCTTACCTTTTTTGGCTATTGATTAAAGCTATGCAGGAATGAATGTATGAAGAGCTGTGAAGGTATTTGTGCAGAGACACTTTGAGCGTTCTTGTGAGTATCACAAAGAATTAACACGTCTATAGCAGGTCTTCAAGAACCAGAGAAAAGTGGCAGAATGAAGCTCTAGCAGAATATGATCCAGTATCACAGGATTGGGCCTAGAATGTGATACTTTTATTTAAGAAAGTGTATAGATATTCAATGGGTTATATTCACTTGGCAAATTAAATAAGTCTGATACAGATTTTCATCATCTATAGGCTTTTAAAGAAAATAAACATCAGTGTTAACAAGGTGCATGTTATTCCTTGAGCCTTTGGTCATTCCAAGGATATATTTGGGTAGAGTAGTGAAGCATATCTCTGAGCCTTTAACTCATCATTACAGTGCTTTATTTGAGTGTGGATCCATGGTTTTTCCTTGGCTGAACATGGCTAATGTTACCAAGCTTTACATTTCCTGACACCCTTCTAAGGAATTCTGTGACACATTACGAGCCATTCAAAATGAAAATTAACAAGAGTACTTAATATTAAGTAGAAAGGCCACAAAGAATTTTCAGGGCTTTCATTCTCAACACATTCAATATATTGACCTTCCAAATCTGTATCATTAAGTAAATATTAACAATGATATTCTGCATAAACTACATGGTGGCAATTTCTTTGATGTCCAAACTAAGAAAGAGAATCTCTTCTAAAGGCCACCTTAGGCTCTGACAGACTGGGAGAGGAGCCTTTGTTTCCACTTCACTTCTGGTGTATTTTTTCCCATTATTTTATTGCTGTATGTGGCACTGAATAGGGATATAGATTACTCAGTGATGCAATGACTGTTGATGCCTATATTTTTCCATCTTCTTATATGTTTGCCTCCAAAGCAATTGCTTTCATGATCATGACACCCTAATTCTTTTTACTTGATTTAATTTAAATATTTTTTCAGGGTTTAGCTTAATGTATCAGAGAAGAGGGTGAGAATTTAATGCAATGTTTTGGACAACATCTTGCTGAGCTACATAATTACAATAAAGTACACTTGTAGCACTGCCCAGTTAATCTTGACTTTTGGCAATGACAGCTTTCACTTCAAACCTCTCTCTGCTAAAATAGAAGTCTCCACAAGAGACCCTAGTGAGTGGTTGATAGACTTGTTTTTCTTAGAATTGCCTTGGGATATTCTTTGTAATTATTTTAGGGTACTGTTTCCATGGAGAAAACTTAATAATAAATGTTTTTTATTTCAGTAAAGACGGACAAGTTCAATTCACAGAATCCATACCAGTGTATAGAGAAACAAATCTAAAGGAAAGAGAGAGCACAAATAATATTTAGTAATAATTTGAAAATGGTAGAACTCATACCTGTAGTGGTTTATGGATACTATCAAGTCATAGCCTTGCAATTTCAATTCACTAATTAGCCATCTATAAATTAATCAATAATTTAATACAGAAACAAAGAAGCAAAAGGTAATACATTGTTAAAAAATTATTTTATCAAGGCTTACTGTTAATATACTATTTTTTAAATTAAAAGGTCAATTTATTATCACAGAAAATATACAAGCTTTGCAGTTAGAGATCTATGGATTAAAAATAAAAATGGGCAACATAATGGATTTGTGACTTTAGGTGAATAACTGAATTTCTTTAGGTTCAGTTTTCTATTTTTAAAATGGAATTGAAATTTTGAGTTTTTTGGAGAATTATTTGAAATAATGTAACTGCTTCATGTATTACATAGTGTTTCATACATGCTCAAGAACCACTGTTTTATTTTTTTTCTTTAAGTGGAATTAATTTTCAATTTTGGGAATAATAGTTATGTTAGTTCTGAGTTATCAAAGGTACTATTTTTTTTTTCAGTGAAATACTAAGATGTTTAATCATTTCTCTTATTTGGTCCCATAGCCAGTCTATGAAAATTTTATTATTCCCAACTGTTATATAAAGGTTATATAAGTTAAATGAATTCATATAGCTAGCAAGAGTCAATTGTAATCTCAGACAACCAAAAATAATACCTGTTCTCTGAGCACATTATTACTTAACCTGAATTTACTTACAAATGCACGAACATACAGACAATAATTTCCTGCCTTTAATTAACAAAGAATGAGTAAATTGATATTATAAAACAAAACACACTCACCTTTTTTGTACATACTTTATTTAACGTGTCCAGCTGCAAATCATAACCTCAATATATTACATTCAATTTGATCAAAATTGTCACTGATAAGTAATTAATGAATGCTAAGAATATGGGGACTGCCATTGCCTTCCACTTGCCTAAAACTTACCTCTGCTTTCCACACAGGGTCACAAACACTCAGAATAACTGAAACAATAAAACTAGCAGCAAATGCCATTGTTGTGGTCCAGGGCAGCCAGTATTTCTGAAATCACTCCCTCCCTTTCCCACTGAATATGTTTACTTTCTATAATCAATGCCTTTCTCTTATCTTTCCATTGTAATAAGGGGGAATGCACTTATTTAACTATATAGAGTGAGAAAGGAGCAAAAACATGAAAGAGAACAAATATTTTATGGTGCTTTAAAACCCTGGCATGGGTTCTACATGGATTTTATTTGCACAGGCTACTTAAAGTTTTTCCTATTCTATTTGCCACTGGCTCAAGGGGATTCATTCAGTGAATCAAAATTGCCAGAAGAGGACTGTACACAAAACACTAAGGAATATGAAATCTAAAACACATTAGGATCAAAGTTGGAAAAGGAAGCTTGAGGAACAGTGTCCAATGAGACAGAAACAAACAAGCAAACAAATAACACTAAGTGTGAACTTTTTCTCCTTAACATTATTTTTCTAGACTATAAACCAACTACCTTAATTCCTATTCTAGATTTCTACCCCATATACCATGCCATTTTTAAAGCCAGAAATGTATCACATTGTGCTAAACACATACATTAACTTCATTTTTAATCCGCTTTCCAATAACAATTTTTGGTATCTTAATACTGTTAATATTTTATATTTTCCTGCTTATGAAAGTGCTGCTACTAACAATTAGAAAAGTCCCTCTTTTACTAACTTGTGAAAACTTTCACTTCTCTCTTTTAAGATGAACGAGGGATTTGCCTAACCCTAAGACAAGTTCTGGTTTTCTTCTTTGCCCACAAAACCCACTGAAACTAATGAAGTTCTGCTAAAGAAGAGGCCCAAATTAAAATGACCCCCAGGCCATAAAATACACTGCAAGTGGAATCAAAGTGAACGGCAACAACAGGAAAGAGGAATACAGGACCCAAAAAGAAGCCAGAGGTCCAACCACCAGAAATTCCAGCAATGTCACAAGCCCACCCCTCCACATAAGGGAACCAATCAGTAGTAATAACCAACTTGCAATTCCTAATATGAATGTAGACACAGCTAATGACAATAAGCAATTTATAGCCCGTAATTTGAATGTCTACTAACCAATCCTAATGTGCCGATCGCCTCAAGATCTCTAGCCCCATCTCCCTTTGTTTAGTCTAATAAATATCCCTCACCTTTCCAGCCTGAGGAGAGAGATCTGACAAACTGTCCTCCTGCTCCTCAAGGCTAGACTTTGCTAAAAAACTTCTCTACTCAAAATCCTGGTGTCTACTGATTGACTTTGTGCACATCAGACGAGGACTCACATTTGGTCCAAAACACTTACTCTGTGACTCATCAGGAATAGCAAAATAAAGTTTCTTGTTTGCCTGATCAGCATTACAATTTACATGCCAAGAATAATTTTAGAAGTTTGTATATTCCCTGCCTTACTTATGATATTGTCATGACCAAATTTTGAGATAACATGAATAAAAAAAGGCAAAAAAATTGTGTGCAGGTTCTTAAATGAAGTCTATGAAAACTTTTCAGGTCATTAGAGAGCCTCAATTGTATATAAAAATAGAAAAAAAACATAAGCAGGCTGTCATATTCACTACTGAAGTTCAGTGGTCTCTAGCAAGTTCCTCGAATTTTTTGAATATCAATTTATAAACTTGTAAAAGAGAGATAATCATGTCCATTTGCCATATAGCTGTGAAGGTTAAATAAAATATGGTATGGAATGCTTAGTTCAGCAAATGATGCAGAATAAATATTCTCATAGAAGAGCTCATATCATTTTAAACTCATATCAGACTTCCAAATTCCATAAGATTCATGGTAGGTTCCTAAATATTCATCATTTTATACATTTTCAAAATAAAACTCATATAAACAGGGGAGAATATAATAGCAGATATAACACATGCCTTCAGCATAACTACGAAATTGATATTGTGAACTTCAAATTAGTTATAAATGGGAAAATAAGCACCTAAATTCATCAGATGAGTGGGAAAAATTGGACAAATACTAGAGAGTGTATGAAAAATGTGTTGCTGCAGATATTCAATTCATTGCCTGTTTCCTATAACTTTTAAGAAGAAATTATTTAGAATATTAGTAACAGAGAAGAAAAAAATTAAAAGTAAGTGGAGTAAAACAGTGTTTAGTCCTTTGAACCCTATGGTGAAAAAAAAATGCATTATTCAGAATAATCAGCAAAGTGATTTATATTCTGGAGCCACTGGTTTTCTTCTATTCTGAATTGTAAATCAACATATACATGAAACCTACAGACAGTTTGAAAGAAAGATACAACATACTCACTTCCAAGCTAAAAAGAAAGTCTGAGCAAATGAATTCAGCAATGAGGGTGACTGAGAAATGGATATAGGTCGATACCAGAGATTAGAAGCTTAGAATTTACTCTTTCCCTTTATTTAAACTTCACAATGACAGTCATTCATTTTAGGAAATACTTTCATATGTTTGCAAAAAACACTACTTTGTAGATTAAGTCATTGAAGGCTTTTTTTACTTGCTGGTTCCTCAGGGTGTAAATGAAGGGCTTCAGCATGGGGGTAATTGAAGTGTTGAGAAAAGCTACAGTACATGTATTCAGCTATGACAAGTATCTCCAGGTTGTGCCAAATTCTTAGGAACAATAAACACACATGTACACACAAACATACCCTTGTCTCTCAGTTATACATCTAAGACCAAAGGTTACTTGTACAGGACTATGAAACAAATAAATTGAGGGGCAGTATGTAGATCACAGGTTCAGTAATAACGCAGTTCTGAAGGCCAAGTTTATCTCAAGTCCAGCTCAAAATAATATCTTCAGCATTTAAACCCTGAAGTGAGTAGAACACCCATCTACAGGCGATTTTAAAAACTTAGAACAGGAATTTCCCGAGTCATTTGCCATGCAAATGATAAGCACTTTACAGCTGGCTATGAAAAACAAATTTTTTTTTAATCAAAACATAATATTGAGCAACTTTTGAAAACATAATATTCACTCTGCTTTTGACACTTTAGTAATCAGGGCAAAACTATTCCAAGAAAACATTTATATAGTTATGCAGCAAAATTAAAGATAAAAGGTTTTTTGTCCCTTACCTTCTACTCCATAATTTGTTCTACTTTTAAACCCAAATTATTTCACTGTGCTCTTCAATTTTTAAAATGCCCACATTAAAACTTTGTTGTAGCAAACTTGATTTCAAAAGCAGGTTAGTCAGGGATCATGCTATAGCTATAGTCATTAAGGGCAAGAAAGACCTTTAACAAATGTGAAAATGCAAAGAAGTATTTGTATTGTTCTGTGAGGTTTCTACAGTCCAGAACCTCTGCATGCAACCTGGCTTCATTTCCCATATATGAAGTTACTAGGTAATTTGCTAGAAGGTGTCTTGTTAGTAAGGATGGGCAATTCTTTCACCACAGTTGTTTTCTACTTGTTTTCAAAAGTAATAAAGACTTTTGCTGCTTGGTTAACAAAGGGTGAGTTTGGGGTTTTAATTATGACCAAACATTTATGAAAGTCTCCATTTTCTGCAACCAAGCAGGCGATTTAGCATTCTAAAACCTGATTGCATTTTTACCCAAACTGTTTTGACTTTTACTCTATCAAGGACTGATGTATGAGTTAGTTTCACATCACAAATTAGAATAACATCTACGGTTAATAGTTGGTTTTGAAAAACAGAAAAATGTCATCTAAGCAAACAATCTCCCCTTTAACGCTGTTGGCATATTGGCTGTTATTATCATACTTGATGGAATACATGGGTTAAAAACACTATCCTAAATCCTGAAATTCAGCACTTGTGTAGGAAAGTATTTCTCCTTTCCCTTTTTTTAAAAAGAAGACAAAATATTTTTTAATAGTAATGCATACCTTTTTTTTTTTTATCATGTTAAAAACAGGCAGTGATCTGACAATAAAAAGGTGCTTATGGAATACTGTTAAACATTACTTACAGGATGTTAAATTCTTAGAACTAAGATTTTTCCCCACAAAAAAAGGAATAATGGAAACATCAATCATTTTTAGATTTGATATTTACACAAATACTAAATTTAAAACAAACAAACAAAAAAACAAAAACTTTAGGACACAATGAATTCCTTTTATTTTAGTATGCATCCACATTTTATCACTTAATTGTCCTGAATAGAAAAGTGGGGAAATACAGCAATGAAGACAAAATATTTTAATGGTGACTGGTCATAGGAACTCTCCCGGTTTCTTCATCAAAATTATTTTAAATTTTTGCAGTACTTGCTCTGTCAACTCAGGGGCAGTGCCAACATCGCTTTCAAATGAGATCACCTACAGATCAACTGACGATGACTTAAAGTTGCAGGTGTGCAAGGAAGATTGAGAACGATGGTAAAAACTGTAGTTAACCCAAATGTTACTCAGAGATATCAACTGACAATCACTGCTCAATTCTGAATAAGGGGTGCTGTTTCACTGTGGGTCCACAGTCCACCTCTTGCAAAGTCCGCAGTAGAGCAGACAAGATTGGCAACGCCTCTTTTGGGCAAATCCTCTCCAGGATAACCATATTTGAACGCTACTGTGTGTTTTGTGCAGAACAGCATGGATCATCTTTGTAGGCTGCTCTGAGCGTTATTCATTTGCCTCTCAATTTCTGCAAAGATTTCATCCACAATGTTTTATTCCCCAGTGGAAGTCTCCATAAAGGGCAGCCCCATTCTTCAGCAAGTGCTCTGCCTTCATTGGAAGATACTTCTTTCTCACTTTCCAGGTGCACTTTGCTCCCGACCAAGTTGACAGGCACACTTCTCATATCCCTTCACTAGGATGATCTGGCCCCGCATTGGCCTAAAGTCCTGGAAGCTGTGCTGGTTGACCAAGCTATGAACAGGATGAAGCCCTGGCCGTTCTTGATGAACAGGCGCCGCATGGACGTGAACTGCTCAGTGCCCAACTTGTACAGAATCTCTAGCACCGACCTTGACACGAGTCCTCCTTGGTCTCCTTTGTGCTAGAAGTCCTCGATGGTGGGGTCCTGTTTCTTGTGAAGGTGACAGTCACGAAATTCCCTCTCAGGGTGGATACGCACCTTCCCCACTACCCTGTACTCGTGCATGGTTCCTCTGCTTCTCTTGCCACTGCCACCATCACACCTGCTACATAAACCTACTACCACGGCCCTCCTACCTACTCTGGCCCTGCTGCCTCCAGTGGCCACTCCCTCAAGGCAGCAGCTTCCCCAGGGTGACAGCGACCTTGGCAGCAGCTTAGGGGGCAGTGGCCCTGGGCACGCACAGCCCAGGAGTCCATGCCATCCAGTGGGCTCTGCAGAGGACTGAATTTGAATTTTCTTTTAATTTTGAAACAGAAAGTTCCAATGTATACTTTAATTACCTAGGCCAAATATATATATATTTTTTTATATGGCACATGAGACCAAATCTAAACTAAGGATTGGTGAATGTCCTCTTTTTAAGAAAACATTTGACTTTTCCAGCAGGATTTAAGAAGAAATAGTCTCAAAGAATTTTCCTCTTAGAGGGTACCTTCAGCTTAACATGGCCTTGTCCAAAAATGAGTGACTATTTTTATGCAAATGCAGAGCAGGCTGCACTTGGGATGCCTCAGCACTTGAGAGACAATAGCCAAACATCAAGTACAGGGCTTTACATTTATGGCTTGTAAAAGACCTTAGCGAAAAAATAGATAAACAAACAAATAAATAAATAAATAGTGGGCAGATCATGCAGGGGGTCTTACCCCAAACTCAAAGGCCTCAGGTGGTACACTCCTGTGACTTGGTTTTGAATTGCACATGTGTAGCTTGGGCTGTTTTTCCAGGGGTGGTTGAGGTGGGATTCATGATTTGTAGGCATTTGGGGGTGTCAATACAATTTTCTCATAAATGGCAAAGTTGATAAGTTCTCCACTTGTTATAAAACACTGATGTGGTTTAGCTACTGTGGCTAAGTAGACAGAATAAACAGGTCCCACAAATTCTCTTCCTTCTAAAATCTGTTTTGATGTACATTCAGGGGCAAAGGAGAGACTACGGAGGGAAGGACTAACCTTGAATTCTTTCAGCTGGTCCAAAAGTTCAAGAGACACCCCCTGGTGACTTCTCAGGTGGGTGAAGACAATGTGGCTCTTAGCAATCTACATCCCATTATTTCCACCACAAATGATAAAAAATCGTAAGAATGGAAAAGTAAATTCTACAACAGAGGTGGGCAAATGTTTTCTGTAAAAGTCCAGAGGATAAGGATTTTTGGCTTTTCAAGGCATGAGGCATCTGTTAAACTACTGAATTCTGCCATTAAAAGCAGCCACACACACCCCCCCAAAAAAAAAAAAAGAACAAATCTTCCAATAAAACTTTATTTACAAAAACAAAATAAAGCAGATTGGTGGATGAATGTTGCCCTTGGGACTTAGTTTACTGAGTTCTGTACTAGGAAATGGTCCTTATTCACAAGGTACTCCTAGCAGCCTTTCTGGTGTTTCAGCTAGAAGCCTGAGGTTTTGAAGAAGTATCGGCAAGGTCTCTTCACTCCAACTTTGCCAAAATTCCAAGCCCCACAGACTGCTTGATGTCTAGTATCTGTGCAAATTTCAGCCTTCCACTCTGGAAAGTCTTGCCTAGTCTTGGCCTACATGTGTTCAGTCAATCCCTCTGTCAAGGGCAGCTGGGGAATCCCTACACAGCTGGCCTCTGCCCCGATCCCTCCTCTAAGTAGCCCTGACCTTCAGGTATTACCACTTTGGCTGCCCTAAATTCTGAACTTTGCCACTTCAGCTCAGAGAGACAATCATAATAAGCTTAGTCTGCAGTTGTTAGCATGGACTGAGTGAGCTCTGGTTGTGCGCTCACTTACTGAATTTCCCTTCTCTGGAGGATTACAGTTTTGAGCTGCATATTGTCAAGTGTCCCCAAGTAGTATATTCACTTTTATGGGTATTTAAGGCAGAGAACATGGACTTATACCAGTAACTGAAGAGCTAGATATAAAAGTCCTCCTATTTTTACTCTTGTTTTACTTTTCTGCATATATGCAGGTGCAACTATGGTCTAAATTTTCCTCCTATTTCTTTAAAATGACCATCTGAAGATTCTGGCTTGATTATATCTTTTTAATATCCTCTGTTTCCAGGTTCCTCCCTTTAGATTTAATTGTACATGATATAACAATTTTGTGTTCCTTTATGTTAGTTTATCTTACTAGTAACTTAAAACAAGGATGAAGTATTTCTCCATGTATTTAATATGTTTATTTCAGCATTTTCACATGTTTACATTGAAAAAGTTAAGAAAACCTCTTGTTCCAAGAATTTCCCAGGAATTCTAAATCAAGTTATACAATCTCCCTTTTCAACAGTGTTGGAAAAGCTGGGTGAGAGATGTGTGAAGGTTTTATTTCCTGGAAGTCTATTCTTATTTTCTCTTAATGACAGAAAGAATTCTGATTGAGATTACAGATAGAAAGGAATGGAATGACTTGATCAGAGTAGATTCAATAATCAAGATTCAAAAGACCATGAGAAGGTTAAACTGACTGAACTAGTTAATACTTCCAGAAGAAAAGTTAAAGAACTCTTCTCTCATTTTCATTTGGTTGCTCAAATTCAGCATGCTCTTACTTGTGTAAGATAAATGCATTCTTTTGATTGTGGCCCTGAAAGCTTGTTTCACTTGATTATTCCTCAAGGAATTAATGAAAGGATTCAATAAAGGGGGAAAAATATAGTGAGCACAGATACCCTTTTATTGATATCCACTTCTTCTTTGGTCACAGGTTTGATATAGATGAAGTTGCAGCTGCCAGAGGTGATGGAAACAACAGTCATGTGAGAAGACCAGGTGGAAAAAAACTTTTTTCCTTTGCTGAGCCCAATGGAATCTTAGAATTGTCTTCATAATACACATGTAGGAAAGAATTATACCTATCAGTGTGATAAAGAATGCCAGTACTGCATAGATTATAACCATTTGTTCTATGAACCATATATCTGAGCATGAAATCTTAAAAAGAGAAGATGCATCACAGCCAAAATAATCAATGGAATTGGAGTCAAAGAATTGCAGCTGGAAGTGTGGTGATGATCATGAGCCCAGAGATTCAGCAGCAGAAGACAAAGATGGTACAGATTTTGTTGCTAGTGATAGTCATGCAATGAAGGGATTTACAGGTGGCCACATAGTGGTCATGGGACATAGCAGTGAGGAAAAAAATCTCTGTAACCCCAAATAGTCCAATAAAAAATATTTGACTGGCATAAGTATTATAGGTAATGCTATTGTCCCCAGTTGATAGGAAACTGGGAATGCAGACTGTTGTAAAGGAGATTTCCAAGAAAGAGGAGTTTTGAAGAGAAAAATACATAGTTTTGTGATGGGAATCTGTGAAGGTAAGTATGATCATGGTCAGGTCTCCAGTTACACTCAGGATGTAGGTGAGAAATAAAAAGGTGAAAACCAGAACTTGCAGCTGTGTGTCATCTGTAAGTCCCAACAAGATGAATGTGGTTATTGCAGTGTTATTTCTCATTACTATCTTTGGTGTTTTAGGCAATCTGCATGCAAGATATCAGAGATAAAGTAACTGAACTCTTCTTAGTTATCAGAAAATATTTAATATACCGGAAAGAAAGAATGTCAAATGACCCATTCTTATTATTTGTTAGGAGTTCTGTGATCAATAATCTTTTCTTTAAAAATGTATTCCATTGAAAAGAATTTTGAGCTTTTATTCCTTTCTATTTCTCAAGAACCTACAGTAGTTGTTTTGTTATACCTAGGGCTTACAGAATGTATTCTTACATCGGCAACAAAATTTAATTATTCTATTTATAACTTTTCTTTTTTTTTGATACTTTCAATATCATGAAGATTGCTCCTCTAAAAATTGCTGTCAAACCCTCATTCAGAAAGCAACTAAAAAGTCTGTAAAAAACAAAACAACCAAAAATAACAAGCAAATAAATAAAAACTGATCTCACTGAAGACATTAAAAGGCAACAAGGCAATGAGGACTTGTGGGTTCAACAACCACAGGGAGGTAAACATGGTATTTGACAACATTTCTCACTGGAAAGATTTAATACAGCCTCTGTCATTCTCATGGGTTTGAGAAGGCAAGCAAAGTAGAGTTGGAGTTCAAGATCTACCAAGGAAAATAGTACTTGGGAGATAATATGCCCTTTAAATTGAGACTTCTAAGGAGTAAATTTTAGGTGTTATGACTGACTGGAATTATACCATCTCCAATAGAGGAGGAATAAAACTCTATTCTAATTAGCTCACTTTTTGACTGGATTGAAATGATATGTCCTAATTGTTTCCCTGAACAAAAAAGTGTCCCTTTGTGAAGAGGAAATCATCAAGTGATTCAAATCGTCCTAAAATTTTTCCATATGCAAACCTGGGGTGAAAGAAAGAAACAAAAATGAGCAATCCTTGGAGGACACATGATTACATGACTGAGTATTAAAATAAACACAAAAAGAGACCCATAGAATATCTAGATATTGAAGTTATCAGACACTGATAAATTACAGTGAAACCAATGAATATATTTATGGGGTTACCTAAAAATAAGAAGAATTTCCACAGAAACTATAAATAAAAGTCAAATGTAAATTTCAAAGTAAAAATATAAGAGACAAAATTACACGTTTAATAACTAAAATAGATTAGACACAGCTGAAGAAAAATCAAGGAACTGACAGATAAATCAAAATTAAACATGCAGGCTAAAACACAAAGAGACAAATAGACAGAAAGTACAGATTAAAAAGTGAGTCACAAGGCAGAGTACCAGAAAGAAGACAGCTACAGAAAGACAGGTAGAGTGAGAATGGTGAACTCTTGGAGATCTTCAAAGGGGAACCCTCAAGTCTTCAACTGAATAGTGATCATTCAATGCCTGTGAGGAAACCACTGAGGCTGGGAAAAGGACTAACCAAAAATACCAGGAAAACAATTCCTGCAGATGAAATAGGACTTGGAATGGCTCTTTTTCCCACCAGCTTGAGTGAAAAATCTGTAATTCAAGGGAAATTCAGTAGAATTTACAGGAGATAATTGCTTCAGTCATATAGCAAAATTTATCCCTAGACTAAAACTACCTGTTCTGGTTCCACCATACAAAGACAAAGGGTAAGCTTCAAAATAATCAAACTGTTTCCAAATAACTGCATGCCAGGACAGAGCTAACGAATATTATAAAAACAAAAAATATCTAGCACAAAATAATTAATAATGTCTGAAATCCAATGTCTGTAATCCAATAGAAAATTACCAGGTATGTAAAGAAACAAGCAATTACAATCCATAATAAAGATTAATATATAACAACAGACCCAAGGAATGAATAGATGAAAGAAATAGCACACAAACACATTAAAACCATTTGAATAACTATATACCACATACGCAGAAGGCAGAGGAAATTTGAACATATTAAGTAGAGATAAATAGCAGATAAAAAGAACTAAATGAAATTTTTAGAAAGGAAACCCCAATTTCCTAGAAGAAAACTACATTAGATGAGAATAAAAGCAACTTAAACACTGAAGATGGAGAGATTGGTGACTATGAAGAAGCAGCAATAGAAACTACCCAAAATTAAAAAGACAAAAAAGTGACAAAACATGCAGAATCAGTGTTCTCTTGGAAATTCTAAAGAATCAAACATATGTATAACTGGAGTCATCAAGGAGAGAAGAGAGGGAGTAGAAGAGAAAAATATATGAAGGAATAATAGCTTCACATTTTAAAAAGGTTTGTTGAAAAATATAAAATCCAATAATCAAGCAGCTCTATAAACCAGTAGCATAAGAATATAAAGACCCCTATACCAAGCCACAACATTGTAAAGAGTGAAATAGATATATATGTTATAAAAGATATCAGAATTCTTAACTGAAGTAGTGAAAGAAAACAGTGGAGCATCTTTAAAGTATTGAACAAAACAACTAAAACACTCAACCAGAATTTTACACTCAGCAAAAATAACTTAACCAATGAAGATGAATTGCAGTCTTTCTTACATCAACATAAATTGAATGAATTCATTACCAGCGATCTCTGTTAAAGAAATATTAAAGAGAGTCCTTCACACAAAAGGGAATGAAATGAGATGTAAATTTGAATATACACAAATGGATGAAGGGAGGTGAAAAAGTTAAGTAAGTGTCTAGATGTATAATACATTAAAAAAAACTTCATTTCAAAAGATAATTGACTACTTAAAAATAAAAAGATTTTGTGTATAACATATGTAGTCGCTATCATTAGGACAAATGGGAAATGGAAGCACACTGTGGTAATATCATCACACTGTATTTGATGTGGTAAGGAATTACTTGAAGGTAGTTGGTGATAAGATTGCACATGTACCCACACTCACATCTGAAACAAATCACAAAATAAATTTCAGCAGTGTAGCAAAATTATCCCTAGACTAAAATTAGCTGTTCTGTTTCCACCAAACAAAGACAAAGGACAAGCCTCAAAATAATCAAACTGTTTCCAAATAACTTAACTCCATGTCAGAACAGAACTAAAGAATAGTATAAAAGCAAAAAATATCTATCCAGAATATTATCTATCTCAGTAGGTGATCTATGAGCATTCAAAAAGCATATTTATTCTGCTGTATTCTGCTGTTGCTGGTGGGAGTGTTCTATAAAACAAGGGACAAAATGGAAGCTTATAATATACTTAATCCAAATGAAGGTTGAAAAAAAGGAAAAAAATGGGAGAAAATGGGGACAAAGCACAAATAGAAAATGGTCCAAATGACTCCATTTGCAATTTAAAGATTGTTATTTTAGATAGAAAGGAAGGCTCAATTATATGCTGTACAAAAAACTCAATTTAAGTATAATGGCTAGAATGAATTAAAAGAAAAAAGGATAAAAAGGTCATAATTGAATTAAATTAGGAATGCATGTCTGAAAAATCAATAGAAACCTGGCCCCCCCCCCCACAAAATATTTGAAAAGTAAGTAATGCAGTTCTGTATAACCCAAAGGTCAAAGATGATTTTTTTTAAATTATCATTGAAATTAAAATTAATATTAATATTGCTGCCTTTAGGTGGTCTTTTGAACACAAACTATTTACTGATTCATTACCTTTTTCTAAGATATTTGCATATATTAAGATTATTACATCTTTGCTTCCATATATTAAGGCTATTATGCCTTTGCCAGTCATATAGGTTAAAATAATATTTCATAATTATTTAGAATATCAATGTATGATGGTGTTGATATACAATTTTATTAATATGCAGTAAAATATGTTCATTTTTGCTTTATTATTTCTGAATTTGCTGCCATTATTTGAGAGAATTTATTGATCTTATACATATTTCTACTTATATTTTCTCCTAGTTTTATGTCTTTTCAATTTATATTTACATCTGTAGTCTCTCTGGATTATAATTTGGTATAAGATATGAAGATATCTAAGTTTCCCCCAAATGATTAGCCAGTTGTTCTAAGGTCATTTAATAAATAATCAAACACCATGTTACTTACTTTGAAATCATCTTTGAATTTGATTTTAGAATTTATATTAATTACTTCATTCAGAAAGGGAGAAAGGAAGCCATCATAAGTCCAGTAATTTTTAAGAATCCCAAAAACCAGAAACAGATGAGACTTCCCACTCCCCCACTCCCTTTTTCAACTCATATTTCTAGTATCTTATTATTAATACCACTGATAGCTGGATAGTTGGAAAGATACTCAAAATAATCCTTTAGCTGGAATATTCTTAGTATTGACTTTGGTAGTTAGAAAATATTTATTATAATCTCTTCACTCAAGCAACCATGATTCAAAGTTCTTGCTGGAATGCTTGCTGATGATCTAATCTCACAAATTTACTTTCTGTTCCTAGTTACATTGACCATACCTCTCAGCTTTACTTGCAAGAATGAGATAACATCGTAAAGCAAGATGGGACAGTGTCAGAAACACCATATGGACAAATAAATCAACACCTTCCTGCCTTGAAGATCTGAGATGTCTGTTTTCCTCCGGACCCTTGACATTTCTTGGTGTCCTTAGGCTATAATAGCCCAGGTACCATTTCTAACTTTGGACTGGTCTTGGAAAGATTTCCTCTAGTTTGTTACATGCACACATGTAATAAAACTCACAATCACACCAAACATATGTTTCTTTAGTGCCAGATAAGATGGACCCAACTATTAAAAGCCATGATTTTATGGTATCAATTGATAACCACAAAAGTAGCCCCCTGCTTTAAAAGCAGCCCTGATGGATGTCCTGTCAGCTGTGAGGCTCTCCTGGACCCCTTGGCTCAGTGCCTAGTAGCTGTCTGGAAATTTTTCCTGGAGGACTGGGCCTAAAGGGTCCAGGTGGAGGTGGCTGTCTTGGATGGACATGAGGCACATCTATGTGAAGGTAACTGTGCCAGTTTGGATATATTATGTCCTCTCAAAGCCATGTTTTAATCCAAATATGGGATATTTGGATTAGGTTGCTTCCATGAAGTTGTGACTCACCCAACTGTAGGTGAAATATTTTGATTAGCTATTTCCATGGAGGTGTGGCCCCACTTATTCAGGGTGAGTCTTAATTAGATCATTGGAGTCCCATAAGAGAACTCACAGACAGAAGGAGATCAGACCAGTTGAGAGGGACATTTTGGAGAGGAGCTAAGAGCTGACACTGATGCTGACACTTGGAGATGCTTGAAGATGTTTGGAGATGCTAGTCCAAAGTTTCCTATGGAAATGTAAGAGAGCAGCTGAGAAGATATTTTGGAGAAAGAAATTTTGAAACACAACCCAGAAGCACCAGCAGACATCAGCCATGTGCCTTCCCAGCTGACAGAGGCAATCCAGACACCATCAGCTATTCTTCAGTGAAGATATCATCTTGTTGATGCCTCAGTTTGGACACTTAGAACTGTAAACTTGTAACTTAAAAAAATCCCCTTCATAAAAGCCAATCCATTTCTGTTATTTTGCATAATGGCAGAATTAGCAAATGAACAGATTTTGGTACCAGAAGTTGGGTGCTGCAGAGTTTGCAAATACCAAACATATTGGAACAGCTTTTTAAATGGACAAGGGGAAGGTTCTGGAAGAATTGTGAGGTGCTTGATAGACAAGGCCTAGGTTGTTTTGAAGAGACTGTTGGTGTATACTTCTGATGAGGCCTTAAAGAGAAATGATGAATATGTCATTGCAAACTGGAAGAAAGGTGATCCCCTGTTTTAAAGTGGCAGAGAATTTGTCAGATAAAAGGCAGAATTTGAAGGTGATGAGCTGGTATACTTAGCTGAAGAGATACCCAAATTAAATGTTGAAAACACAGCCTGGCTTCTCCTTGCAGCTTATAGTAAAATGTAAGAGGAAAGAGATAAGCAGAGAACTGAACTCAAAGAAACCAGAAATTGATGGTCTGGAAAATTCTGGGCTTCCAGAGAGTGAGACCCCAGAGATTACTGCACCACTGAGGATATCACAAAACCTGGAACCAGCCAATCATTTCAGTAGAGGCCAGGATTGGAGATGGAGTTATCCAAAAAGGATTTGTGGAGTCCTATTGTCTGACAGTTTTGACCCCTGTATGCTGCATGCCAAGCCAACAAATTTTGGGGGAGAGTTATATAAAGGTAACCACTGCCAGTCTGGCCTGGAAGGGATGGAAACAGGACAAATTGAAGGAAAAATTTCTTCAAACACAGTACCATGGAAATTGATGTCTGGAGATAAGAAATATCAGGCAAAGAGGACAGAGCAACCCATATATGTGGAAAGGGTCAGTTTGCCCTAGAGGGAGAGGGCAGGCCTTCTGCCTTGATGCTCAGGAAGAGTGCTGCCACCCCAGGCCTCAGGGAGGGTGAAGCACATTCCCCAGGGTTTGGGGAGTGTATGACCACCACCCCACTATTTGGAGAGGGGAGAAACTTTGCCCTGGAGAGGCAGAGCTGGGTTGCACCCCAATGCTTGAGGAGGGTGGGGCTTGAGAAGAAGTTGGTCTCCTCAATGTGTGAATATGTTGGAGCACTCACCCCAGTGTTTGGAGAGAAAAGGGCTGCCACAAAGGCCCTTAGAAAGTGTTGGGCTCCTGCACTCTCAAGCCCCAAGGATAAAATGTCATTCTATGATTGACTCTCAGACTTTGAAATCTAATGAAATTTGCCATGCAGGTTTTAGGAACTGTTTTGCACCTTTGAACCCTGTTTTCCTTTTAATTTCTCCCTATGGTAATGGGAATGTTTATCCTATGACTGTTCCTCCTCTGTATATTCACAGCAGATAACTTGTTCTAAGTTTCACAGGTCCACAGCTAGAGGAGAATTTTGTCTTAGGACAGACCACACCTGTAATTGGTTTTCATAAGATCTTGTACTTACCTATTGTTACTGAAATGATTTATGCTTTTGTGATATTGTGATGGAATAAATGTATTTTGTATATGGAAAAAAACATGTCTTTTGGGGGCCGAGGAATTGGAATGTGCCAGTTTTGATATATTATGTCCCCCTGAAAGCCATGTTTTAATCTAACCTTGTGAGATATTTGGATTAGGTTGTTTCCACAGAGATGTGACTCACCCAACTTTAGGTGAAATATTTTGATTAGATATATCCATTGAGGTGTGATCCTGCCCATGCAGAGTGGGCCTTATAAGATTACTGAGTCCTTTAAGAGAGCTCATAGACAGAAGGAGCTCAGACCAGTTGAGAGGGACATTTTGGAGAGAAGCTAAGAGCTGACACTGACACTGACACTTAGAGATGCTTGAAGACATCCCCAGGTGTCTGGTCATGCAAGTGCTGGCCTAACCATTATTGCAAGGACATTCCTGGCTGGTTTATTAAATCATCAGTGAGTCAATTTCATCTGTGGCTGATTACATCAAGAAGGGCATGTCTTCTGCAGTGAGATAATTCAATCAGCTTGATTTAACCCAATTAGTTGAAGACCTTTAAGGGAGAAGAGCAAGAGCTCTCACTTCTTCAGCCAGCCATCCTCCCTTGGGAGCTCATCAAAGACCTTCATTAGAGTTGCCAGCTCATTGCCTGCCTATAGAATTTGGATTTGTGCTACCTGCCCTACAGAATTTGGACTCGTGCAACCCCACAGCTCTGTGAGACACTTCTATAAAACATCATATTTACAGATATCTCTTGTTGGTTCTGTTTCCATAGAGAATCCTAACTAATACAGTGACTTTGCAATCAAGACTTTCCCTGTGCTGGTTAAGTGTGTAATCTTTTGTTTGTTGTAGCTATTTTGCTTCTTTCTGTTTTAATTAATCTATTTTGTGAAAAGACTATTGAGAGGGTTCAGGGATCCTGCATGCAGACTCGGTGGGTTTGAACCCTACTATCCATGACCCTGGATTTGTGGTTCTCCTGTGAATTTTGTGCAGCTGCAATTCAAGCAATTTGGAGATGTATGGGGGAACCAGTTGAATTTGAGGAGCTCCTACTCTAATGTTCTGTCTTCATGATTTCTGTCAATATTGCCCAGCTATGGGAAACTCTCACAGTATGCCAGCTACATCTTCCTTGGGAAGTATTCTTAATGGTTAGTCTAAATTTGGAGAGTGCCACTTAAAGAAGGAATTGTTAGTATATTATTGCATCTCTGTGTGGCCCCAACAAAAGTTAGGTAAAGGGGTGGAGTGGCCAGAAAATGGGATGAGTTGTATTATAAGAAAAACATGAAATTTGAGGAAGTGCCCTATATTCAAACATTTGTGGGATTGTGTAAAGATAAAGGAACTATATAAAAATTTCATTTACTGTATCATAAGGAATAAAAGTGAATTATACAGGAGGAGTCTGCTGCAACAGAGAAGGTACCTACAGAGGAGGCCTTAAATCCTTGTGAGATATTTAAGAAAAATCCCCTGGACAAGTTTCAGGGTGTGTGTGTGGGGGGTGGGGGGGGGGAGATGGATATTAATAGGCTTACATGATGTCACTTGTGAGAATGATCCATTAAACAACCTTTTCCTCCCCATAGCCATCTCCTTCACTCCTTGGTGCAGAGACAGTATCATACTCATGTGCTCTGACATCTAAAGGGGAAATGACACCTGCTGAAGAAGGTCTGGTAGCAATGCCTTTCCCAACCAATCCACCACTTGTGAGCCTGGCCAAGCCACCTAGCCCTCCTTTATTACCCCTATATGATCCTATTGGAGGAATGACCTCCACTTCTCATACCTATAATGATGTGCAAATTGGACAGGGTGTGACCCTTCTGGGGCAGGGCAATTTCCAATGAATCAGATCTGTTTGAGAGTTGATGAAGGACACTCTTAAGGAACTATGTTGGTCCACACAGTATTTTCAACATCTGATTTGTTAAACTGGAAAAATAGCATGTCTAATTACAGGTCTGATCCAGAAAAAATTAAAGGACTATTTGTATCCATGTTTTTGCCACACATACCCAAAATTGGGCTAATATTAAGTCATTAATGGATGTTTTGTTAACCTTGTAGGAAAGACAGATAGTGTTAAATGAAACAAACAGGAAGCTGAATGCTTATGAGAGATGTCTCCCTGTAATTCTGTATGTGTTGTCCCAAATAATGCTGTCCCTGAGGTAGATCTCCGCTGGGAACAAAATGACCCTGAGGAATGGGCTCCTTTAGAGCACCCTAAAGAATGATTTTGGTTGGGCTTTAGAATGGGGCCCCCAAAACAAAAATCTCTGAACAAAATACAGGAAATTCATCTGGAGCCTAATGAAAATCACTTTGATTTCCCAGAAAGAATCTTTGAAGGATGCTGTAGGTATGCTGATGTAAAGTTGGAAAGCCCAGAGAACACTAGAACAGTTAACCACTCTAGCTGAGAACTCCAAGTGGTTCTCTGTATTAGACTTAAAGGATGCTCTCTTTTGCCTATCTATACCTTTAAAACCCAAGAAATACTTGCCTTTGAATGGGAAGTCCCAGACACTAAAGTTAGAGAAATAGCTTATATGAACTGTTTTATCACAAGGATTTAAGACTTCTCCCAAACTCTTTGTAGAATTCTTAGCAAAAGTTTGCCTGATTTGCAACTGCACTGAACTGTCCTTTGGCAATATGTAAATGATATTTTAAAACCAGCAAAACTGCATAAGTTTCAGATTCAATACTAATAAGAATCAAATTTCCACAGGAGGATATAAAGATCTCAGAAAAAGGCTCAAATCACCAAGCCCTGGTTTAAGTATTGAGGATATTTGCTCTCCCAATGACAGAAGGCAATCCTGCCTGATAGGCATCAAGCCCCAATGAATATTTCAGTCCCTAAGACAACTAACCAACAATGGGGATTTCTAAAAATGGCCAGATTCTGCCACATCTGGGTCCCCAGTTTTGGGCTCAATGTTAAACCTTTGTATGTCACTTCACAGGGCTCAGACTGGGAAGCCCTAGAAAGGACTGCAGAATGTAATCAGGCCTTTCATCAAATTAAAGAAAAACTGGACACTGCCCCAGCCTTAGTACTGCCTAATGTGCACAAGCCTTTTGATCTGTTTGTACATAAAAGGCAGGGGATAAGGCTTGGTTTCTGACACAGAAAACTTTGGAGGGTGTTAATGACCCATAGCATACTTTTCAAAGAAACTGGACTTAGTGACACAGGAATGGGCTGTAGCTGCCACTTAAAATACATTACAAGAAGCTACAAAATTTAACTTGGATCAGGAAGTTATAGTGCACACTCCACACAGGGTGCGCTCTCTCTGCTTGAGCAGAAAAGAAGCAACTGGTTGATTGCTGGCAGGCTAGAAAAATATCAAACCATATTATTAGATAACCCTAATGTGTGCCTCTTGAATTCTATGGTTTTAAATGCAGCTGCACTGTTACCTGAATCTGAGGGGCCTGCTTTGCATGACTGCATTCGGGTGATTGAGAAGTTATTCTTTAGTCAATCAGATTTGCAGGACACCCTCTAAAGAACCTGAATTGGAAATATTCATGGATGGGAGCAGTTTTATGGACCACATATATCAACAATCAATATATGCCATATTAACCCTGACAGAGTTGCTAGAAGTCAAACCCCTGCTGTCAGGTATATCAGCCCAGAAAGCCAAACTCATTCCCTGACCTAAACCTTGATCATTGGATGAGGTAAGAAAATAAATGCTTATATGGACTCTCATTATACCTTTTCTGTAGGACATGCTCATAGCACAATCCTGGAAGGAAAGAGGACTTTGATCACCAATAATAAAGAGGTTAACCATCCAGAGACCATATTAGCTTTATTAGAAGCTGTACTGCTACCAACAGACATTTCTGTGATGTGTAATTCTGGGGCATCAGAAATCAAACAGTTATCTAGCAAAAGGGAATCATAAGGCAGATTTGCCAGCAAAGATAGCTGCTTGGATACTATTTAAACCCCAATGCACCAAGGAATTAGCCCTTAAACTGCAGGGTATTAAGCCTTGGATTGACCATTCATGAGTTAAGCCAGCCCCAGGATGTGAGAAGTAGAAGAAGATGCCTCCTACTCATGTGCCCCCACTGCTGATTTAATATTACTCTTCTGTAAATTGCCTAAAGCATTATACTAATTCAGATTGGGTTGAACACCTTTTATTTTTTTTCCTATCCTATTTTGTGCAAGGTAATATCTTACTAAAATTGACTACAATTTAGAAGTTTTTCCTCAGAAGAATAATTACTGGGCTTGTTCTTATTTGCCTGCTGCTAAAAGCATGAGTTTTCCCTGAGCCATCTCACCTTTCTCACTGCAAAATTGATCTGATTTATTAACCATAGTTTGTCCTGCGATCCCACTCCTACCTACATGGTTGGGCTTCCCAGAACCTGGTCTGAGCCCTAACAGAAATCCTTTGGATAGTCCTTGGTGTAACTTCATGCAGCCCAGGAAAAGTACCCCCAGTCTAAATTAGAAGACTATTTCCAAATATTCCCCTTATATACCTTAACCCAGGATAGGAAAGGATGGCTAATGGCAGAAAATGGGGCTCTACATGGAAATGTCCCCTTTGTGTAGAACAATGAAATATTGCTGCCCAGCCTAGCCTTGTAGAAGATAGACCCCATTCTAAGTGTAATGAAATCATCTCCCCTTGGAAAAATGAATGGCCTGCTTTAAAACCATTAAAATTGTGGAAGCTGATTCCAGAGCTAGCCTCTGAAGGAAAAAAATTACCAGCCTATTTGCCCTCAACTTCAGCTGGTTGGCTCTATGGGTCTAACTTCTGGCCATATTTGCCTTATAGTTGGATAGGAAGATGCAGTATTAAATATCCCTTTTTGTCTGCGCAAATGCTTAAAAACCTACCTGAAACACCAAATAATGTAAAAGCCTTAGAAGCCTGTTTAAGTTTGCATAAAAAGGCTTTATACTTAAGCAGGACCTAGCTAAAAAAAGTTGTGATTTTATGGTATTATCTCCAGTGAAAAAAACAGAAAGGATGTCTGAAGTCTAATATTGTGCTATCCAATATTAACCGTTATCTACAAGAGTGAAAAGATACTCATTCTCTTGCAGTGAAACTTGATTTCTTTATGGAGGAAAATTGATGTCAAGGAGGCACGGTGGAAGAATAAATGAGACTGGAGGTCATGATACAAGAAAGGGATGATTGAGTAATTGGAATGTATGTCCCTTGTGGGCTAGGAAGGGACTGAGCTGTGAGAATTGAGCTAGCAGAAGCAGAAATACAATTAGACAATGGTTTAGTGATTCTAAAAATATAAAAGAATAGTTGGAAGCGGGTATTTACTAGGAATCCAAATTCATTGATCCATCAAAGTAAGAAGGGAAATCAACACATTTGTGTGTTATCTTTGCAAAAAGTCTTGATGACCAAGATATGTGTGTTGGTAAAGACATAACATTACAAATATTCTACTTAATATTCTATTTTAGATGCATTTTGAATATAAGTCTAGTTGCATGCAAACTAGTTTCACGCTGATACACTGATGCTAGAGTACCCCAAAGCCAGAAGTAGTCACTGCTAAATCTAAAATTCAGTTAATTTTCTTGAATAAAATAGTGGGAGTGTAATTCACAATCTACTGCCTCAATTAATAGAATCTCTTCTCACTTTTATTTCCTTCCATCACCCTGTCTTCACCTCTACCACACCCTGTAGTTTAATTCTCCTCAGAGGTTGAGAAGGATCAAATCTGAGTTGAAAAATTTGTGATAATATTTGTACATGTCACATAAAAATACTATTTTTTATCTCTGTGTTAATTGAAACTGAAAATAAATCAAAAGTTATAATGTGGATTGATGGACTACAATAGTTTTTCAAATGATGTGAGCTCAATTTCAACATCTCTACCTACTTAAAAAGTTAGTAAAATACCAAAAACTAGTATGGTTTTAGCCAAAAGAATGACAATGGGGGTGGAGAGATGTGGTCCAATTCCATACATACTTTCAAGACTTCACAATATTTGCTAATGCATTACACATTGCATGCAAAAGAAAAAGAAAAGTTATGGATGGCACTGTGACATTCAACCCAGGTATTTGTAAGAAGAGAGTTGATAGGAAACAGACGGGCAATTTTGAGAACTGACGGATTTGATTTAGTGAGGTACACAGTCATATGTACATGTCTGGAGTTCAAAAGACTGGTATGAATTAGATATAATATGTGGAAATTATCAGCATATAGATGTGGTTTTAAAACATGAGCTTGGATTCGAGCATCCTGGGAATAAGGGTAGAAACAAAAGATAACAAATCCAAAGGCTGATCCTTGGGCCAATCCTGCATAGAGAAGTGAAAGAAATGAGGAGGGACCATAAAAAAGATGTAGAAAGAGCACACAGGTGGACAGTACGGAGGAACAGCAGGGGAGTGTGGTATCAGGGACAGCAAGTAGAGAAAGGGTTTCACGCAGATGAAATACTGTTGGGGATCTCTGGCCCTTCACAGAAAAAAGAGAATTTCTCACAAAAGGAGATAAAATCACAGTATGCATCAAGTTCTTTTAAAAATAATTTTTCAAAGGCAGTGTCTAGCAAATGATCAGAGATATGAAACAATTAAGGGGAAAAATGGAAATAGAGAAGCAAATCAACAATGTCTACAGATTTGGAACTGTCTTCTGAATATAATAAATTATGTTTACACTGTTCAAGGACAAAAAGTAAATCTAAATTCTGGATACTTAACCTCTATTCATTCTCTTTCTTAAAATACTTCTACCTGAGGACTCACTGGTGGCTCAGCTGTCAGGCTTGTTTTCATTTCTTAGCAACCCTTTCAGAATTCCATTTTCTCGCAATATAAAAGGAAAGCACACCTCACCTACCTTCAGTCTATGTTATACATTGATCTAAGGTGTTTAAACCTATAAGGCACCAAAGAGACTACTCAAAATACTGATGAGAGTAGGTCACTTTTATTCAAGACACCATAACCAATGCCCCTATTCTTTTTAAATACTGCATTACCTATGCAATTCTTATTTTTATTTTTAAATATTTTTTCATGAAAAAGCAATTCCAAGTTTTGACTTATAAAGCATAACTTGTAAACAAATAATGTCTATTGTATACATTGTCATTTTTTAGGAGTGTAAAGGCATTAATAGCTATGGTATGTAACTTTGAACCAATAGGATAGAAGGTGTGGCTGAAAGCTCCAGGAAATTACTTAACATAAAAAGCCTGGCTTGCCACCCAAAATTTGAAAACCTTATTTTTCTAGGATTATCTAGGGGGCCCTCAAATGTCTGTGGGTTATTTCTTCTAAACCCTTAGGGCACTCCAAACCCATTGCATGGTTTGGGTACACACAGCAGCCTCGTCATTCAGTGAAGGGATTGACCTGTCTCTGAGAATAAAGTAGTACATACTCTTTCCTTTGCTCTTAGCGTCCAGAGATTGTTTTTTAAATTAATTGATTGATTAATTGGCTTGAATCTTAATAGATTAGCTCCTTTAAGAGCCTATAGAATAAGAATAAATGTGCATTTATACTTTTCATGGCTTATAGTTTTCATGGTTATCTCTTTCCGTTCTCACCCTTGAATCAGGTCTTTGTTGTAATCCAAAATGGAGCCCAAATACGAAAAGTGCCAGCATGTTCTAACTGGTGATTCGCTTGATAAAACACATGGTAAAATGAGTAAGCCTAATGGTGCACTCGCTGCTTACTGCAGTCTCCTGAGTACATGTTGGTGTTTCTATAAGTTTCCATGCTTCCAGATATTACTTCTGACTACTTCTTTTCATGTATCATCTCTCCTTTACCGGTTTTCCCGAACAATTAAAAAGGAAGTTGCAAACATCATGAAATTTTAATACTTCAGCATGTTCACCTAGGAACAAGTTCATTCTCCTACCTGATCACCACAAAATTATCACACTCAACACAAATGGAGTACGATATTGTAATTATATGAAAAGTGAAATTTCTATGAATGGACAAAATCATGCATATTTATGTTTCAATGTTTCCTTTAATATAAAACATCATGGGAAAATATTAAACATTTATTAAGGTATTGCATACAATTCTTTTGTGATTGACATAGGTTTCTATTTTGAAAATGAAAGATCCAGTAAGAGTTGAATGCAATACATTTTCAATAAGTCAAGAACTCAAATCACTTTAATTTTCAACTTTAAGAAACACTGATCTTATTAAGTTGCAATAAAACAACAATGACACCAACAAAAGAGGTTTGGGAAGAATTTTGAAAATGTTTACCTTTGCTTCAAAGATATTAACTATAAATAATATTACTAAACATACTCATAAAGAAATACTTTCCAATTTTGTGAAAACTATATCACACATTTTCACATTTACTTAAAGTAAATGAAGATTTATTCCTAATAACTTCTTACTTGTTTGTTTTCATTGTTTAGGTAGAGACGTAATGTGTTTAAAAGAAAGTGAGGTGACTTTTTTAACTGAAGATTTTGCAAACCTGGTTCAAATCACTGTGGATTAATATGATACTTTTAGAAAATATATATTTCATTTTCAGATTTCCCCATATGCCTTTATAACATCTTTATAGATATTTTGTTTCTTCTCATATTTGATCCAGGATTCAATCAGATTTGTCCCTGATATACAGAAGCTCCCCAACTTTTTCATTATTAATACTGATATTTTTGAAGAGTCCAGAGTAGTAGTTTTAAAAATATTTAGTTTTTTTCTATTTTTCCTCATGATTAGCCTCAGATGAATTATTTTGATAAAAATAGTACATAGTCATATTGTGCCCTTCTCTGTGCCTCGCATCAAAAGGCACAAGTGTTGGTGAATCCCAGCATTGGTGATGCTAAATTTTATCATTTGTTAAAGAAGGTATGCTACACTTCTTCATTATAAAGATAACATTTTCATTTTGCAGTTATGGTGATGCTTTGAGACTGTGAATATTCCGTATCATGCAATATTTCCCTCATTGATTTTAGCATCCATTGGTGACCCTTGTATTGGCTTCACATATGCTGTTCTCCTTTTGATAGATTCATATAGTGAGAAAAAATTTTTCAAAGGGAATTATCTTGAAAAATATGTATTATCTATGACCCAAATAATCTGCTAGTCTCTGAGGTCTCCATAATTGTTTGAAATGGGTAGTTTTTTAATACAAAAAACCTCATGATATTTTATACCCTCATACATAAACTTATTTTTTAATTAAATGATAATGACAAACCCTTATCAGATATGTCATCTCTAAATATTTTCTTCCATTTTGTATATTGTCTTTTTACTTTAGTGATTTATCTGTTTTTTCTTTTGTTGCACATGCTTCAGATGTAAAGTTCAAGTAATCATTGCCTAATGCAAGGTCCTGAGGGTGCTTACCATTTTTCTTCTAGAGGTTTTATAGTTCTGGTTCTTATATTTAAGTCTTTGAACAGTTTTGAGTTGTTTCTTCTGTATAAGGTGTGAAGTAGGGGTCCTTATTCAGTCTTTTGATATGGGCATCTAGTTTCCAACAGCATTTGTTGAAGAAACAATTGCTTCTCAATTGAGTGGACTTGGGACCCTCATCAAAAATCAGTTGGCAGTAAATATAAGGGTTTATTTCTGAATTCTCAATTCAATTCCATTGGTCTTATGTCTGCCCTTGTGTTCGAACAATACTCTATTGACCACTTAAGTTCTGTAATAAGTTTTAAGATTGGGAATTGTGAGTCCTCCAACTTCATTCTTTTTCAAGCGTCCTTTGTCTATTCAGGAACTCAGTCTTCCATATACATCCAATGATGGTTATTCCATTTCTGCAAAGAAGACCATTGCAATTTTGGGATTGCATTGAATCTGTAAATCACTTTGAGTAGAACTGACATCTTAACAATATTTAAGTCTTACAATCCATCAAGAGAATGTCCTTTCATTTATTTTGGTCTTCTTTGATTTATTTTAGCAACGTTTTATAGTTTTCTGTGTACAAGTCCTCTACATCCTTGGTTAGGTTTATTCCTAGATATCTTATTTTTTAGTTGCTACTGTAAGTGGAATTTTTTTCTTAATTTCCTTTTCAGTTAGTTCATTACTAGGTAGACTGGTTTGGATGTATTATGTTCCCCCCAAACACCATGTCTTTGATGCGGTCTTGTGGGGACAGATGTACTAGTTTTGATTAGGTTGTAATTTTTGGCTGAGGTAGTTTCCATGGAGATGTGACTTCACAACTATTGGTGATACCTTTGATTTGATTATTTCCATAGAGCTGTGTCCCCACCCATTCAGCATGGGTCTTGATTTAATCGTTGGAGTCCTATATAAGGGCTCAGACAGAAGAAGCTCACTGCTGCAGCTTAGAGAAACAATTTGAAGATGGCCATTGACAGCTGATGCTGACATTTTGGAGAATGCCATTTTGAAAGGCAAACTGGAAGCAAGCAGATGCCAGCCATGTGCCTTCACACCTCAAAGAGGTTTTCTGGATGCCAATGGCCTTTCTCCAGTGAAGGTACCTGATTGTTGATGCCCTACCTTGGATACTTCATGGCCTAAGACTGTAACTTTTTAATAAAATAAACACTTTATTAAAGCCAGTCCATTTCTGCTGTTTTGCAAAATGGCAGCATTAGCAAACTGGAACACTAGGGTATAGAAACACTATTGATTTTTGCATATTGATCTTGTACCCTGCTACTTTTCTGAATTCATTTATTAGTTCTAGTAGCTTTGTTGTGGATTTTTCAGGATTTTCTGTATATTGGATCATGTCATCTGCAAATAGGGAAAGTTCACTTCTTCCTTTGCAGTTTTTATGGCTTTTATTTCTTTACTAGCCTGATTGCTCTGAGTAGAACTTCAAGTACAAGGGTGAAATACTGTGGTTACAGTGGGCATCCTCAGTTTATTCATGACCTTAGAGGGGCAGCTTCCATTCTCTCAGATTCAGTAGGATGTTAACAGTGGCTTTTTCATATATGCCCTTTATTATATTTAGGAAGTTTCCTTCTATTCCTACTTTTCTAAGAGTTTTATCAGAAGGTGTGCTAGATTTTTTTCAAATACCCTTTCTGCATCAATCAAGATGATCGTGTATTTTTTCCTTGTTCTGTTAATATGGTATAGCAACAAAAATACAAAAATCCAATTAAAAATGGGTAAAATACTTAAATACATATTTCTCCAAAAAAGTTATACAGATGATCAAAAAGCACATAAAAAGATGCTTAACATCATTTGTCATCAGAGAAATGCAAATCAAATGAGATACCATTTCACACCCAGTAAAATGGCTACTACTAAATAAAAAGGAAAATTACAAGTATTGGAGAGGATATGGAGAAATAGGAACAGTCATTCATTGTTGGTGGTGATGTAAAATGGTGCAACTGCTGTGGAAAATAGTTTCATGGGAACTCAGAAAGTATAGAATTACCATATGACCCAACAATTTCACTTCTAGGTGTATAATAAAAGAATGGACAGCAGGGATTCCAGCAGATATTTTCACACTGATGTTCATAGGGCATTCCCATTTGCCAAAAGATGGAAGCAACCCAAGTGTCCATCAACCAATGAAGGCATAAAAAAATGTGGCAGATATACAATGGATTATTATTCTGCTGTAGAAATGAATCAAGTTCTGATTCATGCAACAACAGGGATGAATATTGAAGACATCATGTTGAGTGAAATAAACCAGACACAAAAGGACAAAGACTGTATGATTTCACTGATATGAAATAATCAGAATAATAAAACTCATGGAGTAAGAAACTAGAATATAGGTTACCAGGGGTAGGTGTGAGAATAGGGAAGGGGGAGGTAATGCCTAGATTGTATAGATTTTCTATTTGGGATGATGGAAATACTTGGTAATGGGTGATGAGTATGTTATCACAATTTAGTGAACAGAATCAACATTAGAAGATTATATATTTGAATGTGATTAAAAGAATTTAGATTGTGTGTGTATAGATATATATGCATATATATATATATATATTTTACTAGGTTAAAAATTAAAAATTGAAAAAAAAAGGATTACATAACACAAACAGGGAACCCAAATATAAACCATGGGCTGTAGTTAATAGTACAATTATAATTACATGCTTTCATCAGTTGCAATAAATGTACAATGCTAATGGGGTGGTGGGTTCATGGGAAATCTACACTTTCCACAGGAATTTTCTGTGATCCACCAACTTCTCTAATAAAATATAATACAAAGAAAAAGAAAACAAAACAAAAGTCCAGTTGGTATTTTATAGGCTTTTGTGAATATTTTTAATCTTCCCTATTACTCCTTAGGGATACTATCTCCCTTGGCTTTTCCCATAGAGAAGTATTCATTCCTTTTAAATAACTGGCAACTAGTAAATATTTCCCAAGTCTCAAGCTAATAATCTTAGCCAGGATGATTTTTGTGACGATTGGCAAGTTGTGGTTAGTTGTACACATATATATTGTCTCATAAATTATCTGGAAATAAAAAGGGTAGCTCATTAGAAATATTTATTATCTAAAGTATGGATACTACAATGAGTTCCATTATATGTGATAGTAAAGAAATTTACATGACTAAAGCATTCACACTTTATTTCTCTACTTTGAATTAACCTGATATATCCTTTATGTTAATTTTCCTGCTTACAAAATTAAATACTGTTTTTCAATGAGTCTGTTCACTGTGAATTATGGTTGATTCTTGCTCATGTACCATACAGGAAAAAAGATACCACCATACACTGCTAAAGGTAAGTACAATAGTGTTGTTACTTTTCTTTGAAAATGTTAAGAATAATTGTAAATACCATGTAAGTTTGAAGACAAAAAATACTGAATTAAAGATGACATTTTATTATTTCTCTTTGAATAAAATATTAATCATTCCTCATGTTCTATTTTATGAATCCAAAAATGCAAGAGCATGATACTTGATTTTTCCAAAAATGCAAGAGCATTATACTTGATTTATGCACTTGCACCTTCATTTCTAATACTTTGATGGTTGAAACCAAACATGGTACCACATAAATATGGAGGGAATTTTGATTATTCTACTATTCTTTAGATAAAGAGGACATGCTCAACCCTAGAAGTCAAACATAACAAGGTTAGAAGATATTTTTCCTGGAGATTTGACTTTATTTTTTAATATGTGTTTAAAAATAGAGAAAAGATAACTCATTGGAAGTGCTAATTTGATCAACACTTGTGAACAACAACAACATGTCACTGAGAAATATTGATTGCTAAGTTTGCACTGGTTGCAGGGCTAATTTGCTTTCAGATTTTGAAATTACTCTGGCACACACAATAAACCTACAGATATATTTTTCAGAATAAAGTAGAGGTTGGAACAAGGACATATTAGGAAAAGAAAATACCAAATTAAGAAGAGATCAAAGAATAAAAGGCTTGATTTGCGTATGATTCTGTGAGGTACACCCTTTTCACCAAACAGCTGAAGATTATTCATTGAAGAATTAGTATAATGGGAGAAGAAATATACTAAAAAATATGAAAAGGATCAAACAGTTATTTACTAAAGGAAAGAAATGTTTTAATCTAAAGAGTGAAGGGTTCCTGAATTCATATCAAAGGAAATGGGACAAATCACATAGAAGGAAAAATATCAAGTATTCAAAACTTTTTTAAAGAATGAAAAAACTTTAGAACAGGCAAAATGAATGGCAAATTTCGTCAGTGAAAAGGAATGTAATTTAAATATTTGAATTTAAAGAAAGAAAATATTTATGAAATGATATAGTTATTTTTTCTTTTAGAGCTTATATTCTATGTTTGTTTGGAAACAGTTTATTTTGCAAATTGGCAAGATTTGGTCTAATTATGAGGAAAATAATCTGCTGAAGACATAAAACATCAATGAAGTACATCACTAAATTTTTTAAGCTAAAAACATAACTCTGACATATCTAACTGGTTTTCTCAATTCAATAAAAATTTTTGCTATCATGAAAAAATAAATCAGGCACATTTGAAAAGGATTTGTTGTGTTTTTTTTTTTCTTTGAAGGAATATTGTTAACAATGCCTAAATTTTTGTTAAATATATAAATGTATTATTATCTAGTCTATAATTGAAAGACTATCTTTGATCATGATTATTACTTTTGTATACTTGGGCAGAACTCATACTTACATACATCATATTTAGACATGTATAAAAATAGGATCAATTTATACACGCTGCTTTGGAATCTTTAATCTAAAATATATTTATAATATTTTAATGAGAATATATGTTTATTAATTTCATCACTTAAAAATATATCATCTCAGGGATTGATTTGGGTGATGAATGTACAACTATGTAATGGTACTGTGAACAATCGAAAGTACGATTTGTTTTGTATGACTGCGTGGTATATGAATATATCTCAATAAAATGAAGATTAAAAAAAAAAAAAAAGACATAATGCTGAGCAAAATAAGCCAAGCACAAAAAGAGAGATATTGTATGTTACCACTAATGTGAATTCTGTGAAAAATGTACAATGTTTTATACTGTAGAATGTAGGGGACCTAGAGATACCAATTAGAGGAGGGGGAATGATAATCTAATAAGAACAGATAAACTATGGAGGGTAATCTCAATGTTATGGGAATGCTCAGGAATGATTATGGTTTGTAAACTTTCTTGGATATAGTAAGATCATGTTGGAAGCAATAGAGTTATTTCAGGTTTTTTTTTCTCTTATTCCTTTGTTTTCTTAGGGGTTGTTAATTTTCTTGGGGTATGATAGGAACATGTTGTAAGCAATGTAGTTATTTTAGATTATTTGTTTTTCTTACTCCTCTGTTTGGACATGGTTTATTAATTTTCTTGGGGTATGGTAGGAACATATTGGAAGCAAAGTAGTTATTTTAGGTTATTTGTTTTCCTTAATCCATTGCTTTGTCTGAAATGTTGTGGGGTTTTTTTGGTTGTTGTTTGCCTGTTTGTTTTTAATTTTTTGATAAACAAAGTTAAAAATTGAAAAAAAATCAGTAGAAAAATGGGAGTAAAAACTAAATGACAAATAGGGTGGGATGGGGGGATGGTTTGGGTATTCTCTTTTCACTTTTATTTTTTATTCTTATTCTGATTCTTTCTGATGTAAGGAAAATGTTCAGAAATAGATTGTGGTGATGAACGCATAACTATATGATCATACTGTGAACAGTTGATTGTATATCATGGATGACTGTATGGTTTGTGAATATATTTCAATAAAACTGAATTAAAAAAAATATATCATCTGAATGAATAAAATTTGATTTAAAGAATCCTGTACCATGTAATTGTAATCTGATTTATTTAACAGCTGGCCAAGTCTGGAATTAACTGGAATTTTATAATTAAGAGAGCAAAAATGACTCTAATGAGTTCTCTAGGTCAAATTTCAAAATTGAATGGATTTCTCTAGTGCATTTAAATTTTTAATTAAAAGTTTCCATTGCACAGTTCTAGATCATATCTTCAACTTCCATGGGGTAGGACATTGTACATGTGTATGTTTCTGAATACAGATCATTTTTTATGTCTTTCTTTGAAGATGAAGCTAAATACATAATTTCTGATTTTCACAGTCTTTTATTTCTAGCATTTTATTGACATCACACAAGAGAAATGAAGAACCATACAAAGCAGATAAAGTTTATCCTACTGGGACTGACAGATAACTGTCAATGGCAGATGGTAATTTTCTTATTTCTATTTCTAAATTATGTGTTGAGCCTGATAGGGAACTTATCCATTATTGCCATCACTTTGTTGGATTCCCGTCTGAAGAATCCAATGTATTTCTTCCTTCGGAATTTCTCTTTCCTGGAAATCTCATTCACAACTTCTTGCATCCCCAGATTCCTAATCACCATTGTAACCACTGAAAAGACCATTTCCTATAATGGTTGTATATCTCAGCTGTTTTTTTACATCTTCCTGGGGTGTACAGAATTTTTCCTTCTGGCTGCTATGTCCTATGACCGCTATGTCGCCATCTGCAAACCTTTGCATTATACATCCATCATGAGCAGCAGTGTTTGTCACCAGCTTGTGCTCAGCTCCTGGGTAACGGGCTTTCTGGTCATTTTCCCTCCACTGATTTTGGGTCTTAACTTGGATTTCTGTGCTTCAAATACCATTGATCATTTCATTTGTGACATTTCTCCTGTCCTACAACTTTCTTGCTCAGACACACATTTACTAGAATTAATTGCTTTTTTGTTAGCTCTGTTGACCCTTATTGTCACATTGTCATTAGTAATCCTTTCTTACTTCTATATCATTAAGACAATTCTAAAATTCCCTTCAGCTCAACAAAAGAAAAAAGCATTTTCCACCTGCTCGTCTCACATGATTGTTGTTTCCATCACTTATGGAAGTTGTATTTTCATCTACATAAAGCCATCAGCAAATGAAAGAGTTACTTTAAGCAAAGGAGTAGCTGTGCTCAATACGTCAGTTGCACCACTGTTGAATCCATTCATTTATACCCTGAGGAACCAGCAAGTTAAAAAAGCCTTCCAAATTATATTCAAAAAGATATTTTCTGTTTCAGAAAAATAAGACATTTATTGAAATAATTAACATGAAGACATAAAAGAAACATTAAACAAAAATTAATTTGACTCTTCTAGTTTAAGAATTCATGCCTAATAAATTCTTTAGATCACTTTAGTCTGCCTGAGCTTAGAAACTATTTCCATTCTATCTATTCTGAATTCAGCTTTCTGTTTTTCCAAATGAAAGCCTTTCTATGCTAGAAATATAAAATTGAAAATTTATCTTCTCTATGGAAGATGTTTTAGGATAAAATTAATGAGGGGTTTTAACTGTATTACAGAATATAAATCTTTGAACAGCACAGAAATCTTAAATAATTTAAATTAGTATATGCTATTTTATATAAAGCCATGTTTTGAAAAGTGTCAGATAAATTGAATTTTGTCACCATTAAATATGCTTAAAATGTTCCAAGGAAACTTACTCTTTGAAAGAATAATGTAGAGAATTATTTTGTAGAGTGATTATATTTAACATCAATTTTCAACATGAGAAAGTATAATTTCCTTTGAGGGTAAACCATTTATCTAATGTGTGCAATTTATTTTAGTATTTATATTGGCCATAGTTTCAAAATTGCAGTAGAAAATAAATTATGATTTAATACACCAGTAGTTGATTTTACAAATTTTTTCAAGAACCCATAAAGTGAATTTCATTTCTTAACTATATCAATGAATATACTGAATAAATGAGAATATATTATGGTTTTGTGACCTGTTCTGTAATTATTAGTTTTTCACTTTGTATAAGTTTTAAATACTAAATTATATTGAATATCATTGTCTTAACATTTAAGTGAATTTCTTGTTTAAAGATAAAATTATGCTCCATTTCCTCCAAAGTTGGGATATGAAATTATCTATTTAGCTTTTTACTCCCAAGCATCAGTTCTTACATTATATAGATTCCACAACTTTATGATTGCCCTGTTGAATGCATGATTATGCCATTATACCAACTGATTTGGTAGAGTGGTGCTGATTAAGCTATTAGCACAAAAATATCTTCCATACATGCTGAGTTATTAGGTTTTGGCTATGCCTAAAAATACCGTGTATTTCTCTAGTCAATGTTCTTGAAAATATTTGCCTATTAATCTTAATGACCAATGGGAAAGTAAACATGAATAGTTCAACGAAAATCTGTTATTAGATTATTGGTGGACTCTGATTTTCAAGATAAATTACAATAAATGAAGGGCTTTAGGGAAGGTAAATGGAAGGTTAAAAATATATATTATTTCTCAAATACCAAAACAATGATTGTTGCTGCCAGTCTGACTAGAATAACTAGAGGAGATAAACATATAGGTTAGTGTGCTAGATAAACTTCCACTGTTTTTTTCATTTTCTTTCTAGTTTTGTTGCATAAGAAATAATGCAACAGGTTTTGTCCTCTGACATCACTTCTGTGGCAGATAGCATTTACTTTAAATGACTGCAGTACAACCATCTCTTCCATCCAACGTAATCTTACAATGCATCACTGACACTCCTTTCAAGAGGAGGTGGGATCAAAGTTTCCTTTTCTTGAATTTGGGCAGAAGCTATTAACTGGTCCAACCAGTAAACTATGGCAGAAAAGTTCTTTGTTATTCCAAACCTCATGTCTAGCTCTTTCCATTTTGTGACATTTGACCTTGGAACCCAGCCACCATGCTCTGAAAAAGCCCAAACTTGCTCCACAGAGAACTTCATAGAGATCCACATACAGAAAGAAATAAGGTTACAAACTGACAGCAAGATTCAACTTCCAGACACATGAGTGAAGATGTCTTCAAGTCTTCCCTGTGAGGCCCCACACATAATGTAGCAGAGAGAGGATCTGCTATACTCTCTGTACAAATTCCTTATAACAGAATCTGTGAATCCAATACATGGCTGCTTTAAGCTAAAAAACATTGAGGTAAATTTTAAAATAACCAAATCAGTCAGAGTAACAGCCAACACTTACCAGATGTCATTTATCTTTATCTTGTCTATAGGAACTCCAGGCATGACTGTTTTATAACAAAGGTATGGAGGTGTCCTTGAGTAAAGGAGACTACTATTGACTTTTTAAATATATCGATAGCAGAAGCAATCTACAATTCAAAGTAGAAGCTTGCAATTAGTGTTTGAATCTTGACATCAATAGGGATACGGCTTCCATTAATATATCCATTTGTCAAAACCCACGAAAATGGACTCATAATATTTATGCATTTCACTAGATGTAAATTCTAGATGTAATTTACTATGCATTTCACTAGATGTAAATTTTAAAAGATATTTAAAGTCTGCTTATTAGTTTCACTTTAAGCAGTGATGTGGATTATCAATTCTGTAACTGTGTTGTGCATATTCTAGACTTATGCAAATGAGACAATGAAGAAAATGCAACCCAAGTTTCTCCCTGTAGGAGAAAGAAATTTCAAATAAAAATTTCAAAAAAAAAAAGGAAGTCTATTATAAACATTGTATAATGTTGAATTGTAATTGGAGTATCAGTATGAATATACATATATATATATACACATATGTACATATTTACATATATATATATATACATATGTACATATTTACATTTCCATTCCATTACATAGTATATATATTTATAATTGGGGATCAAATCTATTTCCCACAAAGACAAGTTTAATTCCTAACCCATGGACCAGTGGATGTGAAACTCATTTGTAAGTAGGACATTTGAAGATCCTATTAAGATGAGGTGAAATTGAATCATATTCGTCCTGTGAAACTGGAGTCCTAAAGAGCAAAGGAAATTTGGACATGGAATAGAAGCCATAGGAGTTTACAGAAAGAGAAAGATCACCATGTGTTGGAGGCAGAGATTAATTGCCAGAATACTGCAGACTTGAGAAAGCACGGCCTGCCAAAACTTTGATTTTGGACTTCTAGCTTCCAAACCCTGAGATGATAAATTCCAGTTATAAGCCAGACTGTGGTATTTGTTATGGCAGCCTAGGCAAACTCTGTGTTCTGAGAAGGCTTATAAGCCTAACAAATCAACACAACTAGTGTCTGCATCTTGTTTTTTAAATACCATCCTCCACTGAAGTGGCTATTTTCAAGGCCAGTTCAAGGAAAGAACAAGAGAGATGAGATCATCTTGTTGTAGTCAAAAAATTAAGAGAACATATAAACCAAGTTCAGAAAACAATTTGTAGAGATTCTCACTCACCACATCTGTAAAATTAATTATGATAGTAATGGATTATAGTCTATTGAGTAAAATAGGGATCCTTGAGTCAATACTACTCCAAAAAATCAATTAATTATTATATGTGGAATTGGGGAAAAATCTTCCTCAGAGTAAAATATGCCAACTTTATGTTTATTTATAATAAATATAAAATAATGATGAAGTTAGCATATCATCAATGAATACTTAAACTATTGGATGAAAATTTCATGAGGAACAGGGTATTTACACAAAGTATCTCTCCACAAATTACTTATTATTACAAGGAGAAAATCATAACTTTGCAATCTAGAGACATATGGAAAAGTTCACCTTAACCAAGCAGTCAAAGTTACTATCACCAATAATGAGAAAACCAACAACATGTGCCTCTTAATATTACATACAAAGAATTCATCATCACTTCTGTGTTATTCCTGAAAATAATCAGAACTTCAATTAAATGCTGAAGAAAAACAGATGAGCTCAAGTTCCATGCACTCTTCAAAAATGTCAAGACAATATGTCAAAGAAAGGCCAAGAAAATATTCCAGATTAAAGGAACTGAAAAGATATCAGAACTAAAATCATTGCATAAACCTGGATTGTGCTAGAACTGGAAATCGGAAAAAAGACATAAGGGACATTACTGGGAAATTTTATAAAATATTAATATAGACTATGAATTTGCTAATAGTATTCATCAATGTTATATATCCTGCTTTTAATAAATAATTATATATCAGTTATGTAAGAGACCATTCTTGTTAGAAAATAGACTCTGAGGTAGTTAGGGATAAAGAAGCAAGAGGTATTCACTCACTAGCAAGTGGTATTATAAAAACATGTATATGTATATATTTATGTATGTGGGTGTATAAGCAGAAAGAGAGAAAGGGAGAGGGAAAGAGAGAGAATGATAAAGGAAATCATAAAAAAGTATAAACAATTAATGACTAAATAAAGGGCATTAGGAGTTCTTTTTATGGAGTTCCTTGTACGGTTTTTAGAACTTTAAGTCTGAAATCATAAAAACATTAAAATAAGACAGACTTGGGCTAAAACAACCATGCTCAGATTACAATATTATTCACTGCTGTAGGCTTCCCTTACAGGGGTTGTCATGATGAACTACGGTCTATAATAAAATTACCAAGTCCTTCTTCATTTCTTATGAGTAGTTGACTACAAATGACTCAAAGCTATTAACTATCCAGTGAATCCACTCATTAAGAGTTCCTAAAATTCATGTTCATAAACAAATGTTAGAATATTATTAGAATGTATTGATGTCTAAAATTTGCCATTTTATTAAGAAGTTTGGATGTCATACAACACATGGAAACATTTCACTTGTGCTCGAACATTCTCACAATTTTAGGAAAAGATGCTTTGCTGTCAAGCAACCACTAATATGATCACCTGTTGACTGAAGTTTTCATTTGCTCTTATTTTCTCTTTTTACGCAAAATTACTGCTAAATTAAATCATCCTTATTAATTTAATTCCTTGTGAGTTTCTTTGTTAATCTTAACAGCACCTATTTAGAAGATTTGCATATAGTGACAATATTTTTACTGTAAAATTCTTTTAACTAAGACTTCCAGTTTCAGAGAAATGAATGCATTGCAAATCAGACAGGATTCATCTATATTTTTAACCCTAGAGTGATGCTGCTATCTCAGAAAAGCAAAGGAACACATATATTCTTCCCTGCAGTTTTTTATGACCCTTTACCATGATTATCAGGTCTTGTAAATATTAGAAGGGTCATCTAAGTGCACTGTGGTTCAAACAAAAACTTGTATATGAAAGTTAATAGAACATTATTCATAATAATAATAATATTATTATTATATAATAATAATAGCAAAAAGCAGAAACACTTTAAATGGCCATCAACTGATGAATGGATAAACAAAATGCAGTATGCCCATACAATGGGATATTATTAATCTGTAAATAGGAATAAAATATTGATGCATACTACATCATGGATGAATTTTAAAAACTATGCTAAATGAAAGAAATGGCATGCAAAATTTCATGTATTATTCTCACAACTTTAGGAAAAGGTTCGTTGTTGTCAAGCAATCAGTAATATGATCACCTGTTGACTTTTCACTTGCTCTTATTTTCTTTTTATGCAAAATTATTGTTAAATTAAATTCATCCTTATTAATTTAACTCCCTGTGAGAGTTAAATTATATGAAATGTCCCAGAATAGGCAAAACCACAAAGACAGAAAGAGTTGTGGTTGTCAGTGGCTAGGGGCAGGGAGAACGCTGACATGTTCGGGGTAACAGGGAAAGGAATGTACTGGCAGCCCCTTTATCTACTTGGGGTTTGCATTTTATCCCACCAGGCTGACACACCTGGTCCTGAGCACAGGATATATTTGTGGGTTCCAGGGAAAGGAGGCAGGCTGTACTAGGACTGCCCCCTACCACAGACATGGAAGCAGAAACTGAAGAAAGAGAAAGAGATCACAATATGACAAGGCATAAATGCATTTACAAGCCAAGGAGCACTAAGGATTGTTGGCTGTTATGGTTTGAAGCTGTTTTGTACCCCAGAAAAGATCATGTTCCTAAAGCTAATCCATTCCCATGGGTTTGGACACTGTGTAAGTAGGATCTCATTCAGGGTGGGTCCTAATCCTCTTACTGGAGTTCTTTATAAAAGGATGAAATACAGAGAATGAACAAGTGGCAGAAGACAGAGAGAGAAGGACACACACAGAAGCTGAGAAAAGAAGCCACAGATGGAGAAGCCAGATGCTGAAGGCAACGAAACCCGGGAGAGAAGAGAGAGAGCAGCAGCATGGCCACGTGCCTTGCCATGTGGCAGAGTCATCGAGGATGTCAGCAGCCTGCCTTCAGAGTCCCGGCATCATTTTGATGATGCCTTGATTTGGACATTTGCATAGCCTCAGAGCTGTAAACTTGTAAGCTAATATATCTCCAATGTTAAAACCAGTCCATTTCTGGTATATTGCAGTCTGGCAAATTTATCAAAGTAAAACATTGGCAAACCATCACCAGAATGTTACAATATGGGAGAAATCTCAGCTGGTGACACCTTGATTTTGGACTTCTACCCTCCAACTCTGTGAAGCAATAGAGTTATGCTTTTTATTAGGAAACCAATTTGTGGCATTTATCATAGCAGGTGTGACAAACTATGACATCTACATAAAATTAAATGCAATTGTAGTTGGTGAAACAATGAGATAAAATAGGTTTAGAAAGGATGTGGTAGGTTTTTAGATTTTAAATCTTGCTCCATATCAGAACCCTTTGCTCAATCATCATTAAGAGATTTTCTTATTAAGTGAGTAAATGATAGAGGATGGAAAGTTTCAAATATGAGTATATCCCTACATAAGAGAGAATTACAATAATTTTTTACATTTATCATAGCTATCTAAAAACCACTATCCTAATGGCAAACATAAAGCCTTAGATTTTAAATAAGCTTCAAGTTTTTATCAGTGAGGTAAATATTTCGGGGAACCAAAAGAAGTACAGTATAAATCACAGATGGATAAATCATCCTCTGCCATACCAGGAGCTGAAAGACATTTGCACTATGAAAACCCAATAGTAATCTTGGGTTGATACATTTGAAATAAAAAATAAAATTTATTTTAAAATGTAGACTTATGATTCTGGCTCTCATATCTCAACATAGATATATGATGTTATAGATTAACAATGGTTACAGATCCATATTGGAAAATGATCTATTTATATATATAAGCTAGGGAAGATTCACAATTTTCTCTATATAATGCCACCCTTGCACCCTTGCCTGGAACTTGTCAAAAAATGACACTTGCCAAAAGGACATGGGTGCCAGCTTGAAGGGGCTAGACAAATCTGGAGCAAATTGAGTACCAGATGATGAAAAGAACAATGCCTTATAACTTACAGAATAAACTACTATCTATAAAATTTTTGCTGATATAAAAATGATTAAATAAATGAAAAAGGAAAGCTATTTCTTATAGTCAAATACCAACTAACAAATATATAAGAAATGATGGAGTTAGAATAGATAACAAAACTAGTGGGTGAATGTTTGATAAGGAACAGGAATATACATGGTCTCAAATTATCTTCCTGCAAATTATCTAGATAAAAAAGGGAAATAGCAACTTTACAGTTGTGAGACCCGGTAGACACCACCTTAACTAGTAATCAAAATAAGTGTTACCCTAAAATAATGGCCAGATATATAGATAAGTTAATCCCTAAAATAATGGCCATATATATAGATAAGTTAATAAAAATAAAAGACAAATAATTTATTTAAACCTAAATGAGTTTAAGAGAGGGAAACAAAGGCACATAAAATATGTGGAGCAAATTAAAAGAACAGTAAGATGGGAGGCATAAAACAAAATATAATAGTAAAATAGAAAAACAACAGACAATGCCAAATAAAAGATTTTCAACTTGGAAGGGGAAAATAGCTTAAACAAACAGTTTAAGATGCAGAAATGTTCAAGGTTTTTAAAACGATACAAAAAAGAAAACCCATGAAAAGCAATTTATTGTTCACATTATATGCAATCACAATAGATGGTAATCCAATAGTGTCATTTGAAAAGTAATTTTGGTAATAATTTATTCTGCATTTTATTTGAGTATATGTATCTTTGTGGGGCTTGTTTCTTTCATGGAACACCAGATGTGAAAGGTTGATTTATTAAAAATGTGTGAAAGGCTCCAGGTGGGGTTGTGGATTTGTCTATTTCTGTCATTGCTGTTAAACTTTGCCTTATAAATGTTGGTATTTAATTATAAGGAATATACATATCAAAGATGTGCATTTTAATTTTAGTTGACTCAACAATATAAAATTTCATTTACCATCCCTAGTGATATGTCTTATCTTAAGGTCTAGCTGGTTTGATATTCATATAGACACATCACTTTACACTGTTTAGTTTTACTCCTGAATAATTTTGTATCCCATACTCTTACTTCCAACTACTTCATGTTGTTATATTTAATATATTTCTTGTGGAATAATAAAAGCTTAAAACTGGTTCTGATAATATTTTTCTTTTCATTGCAGTGTTTAGTCTATAAATATTTATATATTTATAAGCAATTGCAATAATTATTACAATAATTATGTTATAGTTGCTTTTAAGTCTAACATCTTGTTAGTTGTTTTCTCTTTGCCTCATCTGTTCTTCATTCCTTTATTACTATGCTCATGCAATCGTTTGGATTAAGTAAGTTCTTTTATCATTATTCCTTTTTATCATATTTTTTAGCTTTTAAGTTCTATAATTTTGCAATATTGGTTTAGTGGTTACAGTAGAAATGATAACATTCATTATCTTCTGTTTACTGTCTCCCTTAATGATTTTAGCACAACCTGAAAAAGCATAATAAACTTACAATATTTTATATTCCTGCAGCCCACTCTGACCTTCATGCTATTTTCACATATTTTACTTCTATGCATATTTAAAAATCCACAAGACACTTTCTTCAGTCATATTACCATTTTTGTCATTCTTCATGCATACAAAAACTCTCTAGGGTTGTTCCCATCATTCATCTCCCTGACCTCTGGGAGCCTCAGTTTCTGATATCTGTCTCCTCATTTAATTAAAATTGCTGCTTTCAGCTTGAGCTATGTGGAAGTTTTTTGTAGCTTTCTGTTTATTTCTCTTTTTTTAACAGTTTTATTCATACATCATACAATCCATCCTAAGTGTACAATCAATGGCTCCTGGTATGATCAAATAGTCATGCATTCACCACCAAAATCTATATGAGAACATTCCCATTTCTTCTGAAAAGAAAGAAGAAAAGAAAAAAAAATCCCATGCTGTTCTCTTACATCCCCCTATTATTGACATTTAGCTTGGGCATAGTGTCTTTATTACAATCAATGAAAGAATATTACAATGTTACTGTTAACCTATACCTTAGTTTGCATTAATTGTAATTTTCCCGTATACCATCCCATTTTTAACACCTTGTAATAGCGGCATACATTTTTTCTAGTTCTTGTAAAAACTTTCTTATATTTGTACTATTAGCCACTCTCATCATCCACTCAAGATTTTGCTGAGGTACACAGTCCCAGTTTTTACCCTCTAGCTTTCCTTCTGGTGGCATACATGCCCCTAGCCTTCTGCTTTCACACTCAGCTTTGCTCATTATACTTACAGTATTATGTTGCCATCACACAGTATTGTGCTATCCATTTCTGAACCTTTATCATCAAACTTATTCAAAATTCTGTACTCCATTAGCATCAACTGCCCAATCTCTACTCTCTACCTCCAGATAACTTCTTTGAACTGTGTTCTTGAGCACCTCTGTGAACTGAGAAGTGTCGCTGGAGGAAAAGTCAATCCAGGTAACTGTCGACTCATCTGGAATGATTTTCAAGATCCTTATCCTTCCAGTTTCTGCCTGTTTTCCAGTACTTCAAATAGTTGTTTTTTACATTTTGTCTAGTTTTATTATTATAATCAATGAGAGTGTTAGCCCATACTATTAACAAGAGGGTTAGTCCAATAAAGCTACTCTGTCATGATCGACAGGAAAACACTTTCATTTTTGAAATTCATAAATATGCCTACAATGAGGAAAAAATAGTGGAGACATTTCAGGTATTCTGTGTGTTTCTGATATTTTGCCATTATGTATTAGATGGAGTGTTGCTCGTAGATCAAGCAAATATAATAACTGAAGTGCAAGCAATAGGTTACAAAATGATATACCAATTGTTTGTACATTACCTGCAATTTGAGTCAAGGGAACACTGGATAGACCTTGTTTATTTTCTGGTTAGTATGAGGAGAAATGAAGTATCATAATCAAGAGATCTTTCACAGTGAGCACAATACCTCATTACAAAAGATGAATTAGTGATTATATGGATTTTACACATCTCAAATGTCCCAGGGCCACAGGGAACCATTTCAGGCTCTATACATTTGTTCTTGGTTGACAGTTCATGAGTTTCTTCAGTGTAGAGACTTGTATTAAGAAAGAGGAAAACTTGAAATAATTTAGAGGATATAGTGCGATAAATAGGGGATTTTCTTCTTCCATTTCACTTTGATTCAACAAACCTGCTACTTCTTTGAGAGAAATGCAATCCTTTTTATGGAGTGACGGAAAGCTTGTTTCACATGCTTTGTTCCTTGGTGTGTAAATGAAGGGGTTTAGCATGGAAGCGACAGTAGTGAGCATTGAAACTCCTTTATTAATGGCCACCTCTTCCTTTGCTGAAGGCTTGACATAAAGATGCAGCTTCCATAGGTGATGGAGACTACAATCATGTGAGATGAGTAGGTAGAAAAGGTTTTTTTCTTTGCTGGGCAGAGGGGAATCTCAGAATTGTCCTAATGATGTAAGTGTAGAACAGAACAACACATGCCAGGGTGATAATAAGTGCAAAGACAGCCATCAGTATAACCATCTGTTCTATTAGCCATGAATCTGTGCAGGAGATCTTCAGGAGGGGGCCTGCATCACAGCTAAAATGATCAATGGCATTGGAGTCACAGAATTCCAGCTGGAGGCCAAAGCTAAGAGGTGGGAGAATATCATCAAGCCAGCCACCCAACAATAGATGACTAATATAATACAGACCCTGTTGCCCATGACAGTCATGCAATGAAGGAGTTTACAGATGGCCATGTAGCAGTCACAAGAGATGACGGCCAGGAGAAAAATTCTGTTGCTCCAAAGAGAATAACAAAAAATATTTGACTTGCACACGCATTAAAAGTGATGGTATTGTCCCCAGTTGATATACTGTACAGGAATCTAGGAATATAGACAGTAGTGAATGAGACTTCTAGGAAAGAGAAGTTTCTGAGGAAAAAGTACATAGGAGTTTTAAGGTGGGAATACAGCAATGTGAGGGCAATAATAGTCAGGTTCCCTGTTACACTCAACATGTAAGTGAGGAATAGAAAGATAAAAAGGGGAACTTGTAGCTGTGGATTATCTGTCAGTCCCAGCAGGATGAAGGTGGTTATTGCTGTGTGGTTTCTCATCACTGACTTTTGACATCTATTTGACATCCATACCTAATCTGTATACAAAAAAACACAAAGAACATTCATGAAGAGGTAGGTATTCAAAATCTCTATCAAAGGGCCCTGTATATAAAAGCCAAACAAACTGGAATAAATGTACTTTCTCTCCCTATAGTATAATCAACCTGGCTACTCTTCCAGTAGTCTTCCTGAGTATGGGCAGAGGAGATTGTCTTAAGTATTTATGTTGTTGCAAAATAATGCAGCTTTTCTAATACCGTTCTTTGCCCCATAGCATTTACAAATGTAATTTAATACTTATAATTCATTACACACATTAGATTTGCACATAGGTTAGAGAAAAGATGGTGCCATTTCATGAGTACTTAAAAGTATTTTCTTTTTTTTGTTGTTGTTGTCTCAGACAAATCCTGGATATAGGATGTATGTATGCAGGTAATTAATAACATAAATTCTTCTCCATTGTTAATATCAAAGGATTGCTTTAAGAGTAAGATTCATTTGTCCTGGAAAACAAACCAGCAACAGTGGCAACAACAAAACAACACTGAGTCCTCACCTTCCCCTTGTCTCTTTATGCATCTCTGCTAGTATTCCTTTTTCCTTATTTCCAACACCATAGCACATACAGATGATTTCCTGTACAAGTATTTTACATATGGTATGAGAAAATGTCTTCAAGATATTTACAAAAATGAATATCCTCATATGCTTTCAAGTTAGGTTTCAATTAATTAAAGAAAATTTCAGTTAGTTTCTCTTTCCCTCAAAGCCGCTGAAGTTAAAACTACATTTAATATCACTAAATATATTCTTCCAAGCTGTGCCTTTTTCATTATGTTTCATTATGTTTTTAATACCATTGATAATACACTAGTGTCTCCACTTTCATTCCCATACCCTACTGCTTTTCTCAACGTCTACAAAGAATTCAGTATTGTTGAAGCCAATGGCACATTTTAATTTTTATCATGCCTGCATCCCCACAACATATTTTCCTTAAAGTTTGGCCATTCTTCAAATGGTTTCCCTGCCACCATTCTGATGTCCTCTGAACTCTAGATCTCTCTTTTCACCATCCTACACAGGCTCTTCTTTCTCTGCCCATCCACGAAATATGGGTGTTGCCCAATATTCTATCTTCAAAGCTTCCCTTCTTGTTTTCTATTTTTGTTCTTCTTACTTTATACTCTGTAGGATGATTTCACCCAGTCAAATTGATTAAATCATCATTTATATGACCATTACAAAGCCCAGATCTTTTCCCCATGAAAACATGGCTCATCTTGATAAAGATTAATCTCTTTTGTGTGACATGCAAAACTCTTCATGGACAGGACCCTCTCTGATTGGCATACGTCATCCTTTGCCATTTCATGACCTCACATCCCCAAACTTTAAATTGTGCTAAAACTGTCTACTTATAGTTCTTCATATTTCCTATATGCTGTCCCCTCTGCACAGGCTAATCCTCCCACCCTCCTTTGCCTGTTAATCCTTCAGGATTCTCCTCAAAGATCAAGTATTTGGGGAGGTTTTCCTTTACGCACCCAGACTGTGTGAGGTTATGCCCCTTCTTGTGTTTTATTACAAGCACCTGTTCCTTACCATATCTTGGAATGGATTACATTGTATTGTAAATCTGCAGTACACTTATGTTTCTCCTTATAGTTCTGTAAACCCCTCAAGTAGACATTATGCATTTTACATCCTTATATTCCCTGTCTGGTATGAATAGGACATTTAGTAAATGTAAGCATAAGAAATGGAGCAGAGTTGTCTGTAGATCTAGACTAAGCTGTATTTTTTAATGTCTGTTCAGGTCCATAGGTTCAAAGTTCTTATTTGCATGTCAGTTGCAAAGTGCACTGTCATTTTGACTACACTCTTACATGAAAGGCCTGAATATTCCCAATTCTAAACTTTGTAAATATTCCTTTTCTAGTACTGTCTCTTTCTCTGTCTGTGACCTAGCTGTTTTCTTACCTTTAATAGTATAATTTCCCACCTACCATTGATGTTTGGTAGTTTATATTAATCTTCTTTCTTGACTTCTTGCTTGTAATTAGGATTTTTTTCACTTTTTCCAGGATTTGTTACCCACAAACCATTTTCTAGAGCCTAAGTTGTTTTGTTCTCTGCTTTCCTTTCTTGACCAAAGCTGAAACTACCTATTGTGTTTCTGATGATTCATTCTGCCCCTAAAAGAGACTGTGGAGTGTGGCCTGTTTTCTCCATTTTCCAGACCCCAGACCCCAACATCCTGCTTCTACTAACAAATATCAAATGTTCTCATTTGAGGAACTAATTTGTATAGTTTTCATTAAAATCAGCAGGGATACTCATAGATAATATATATTGAGCCACTACAGAAGATCAAGAATATTCTAATATTTTTAGGGTCACTGGGTCATTAGGGTCACTAGACAATAAATTCTAAGAGGGACTTTTTTCTGGTATCTGTTACATCCTTTGTGGTATAGGCACTGTGCCTGCATGCAAATAATTTTTAAATGAGTGATTTAATGTACCTTATATATAGTTTCTAAATCAATTTGTATTTTAATCTTTTAAAAAGGGGAGAAGTTTTCAGATAATGCTGATAGTTAAAAGGGTCAGACAGCAATATCAAGAAGATTAGAATTGCTGCTGAATCCTGTGTCTGTACACAAGATAGAATGTTTTTCTTATTTTTTAAAAAATAATTTGTATCCCTATCTGGATAATTAAATCCATTTCTCTCACACCCACACTCCCAGACCACTTGCCAACATAATCTGAAACTAGTTAATTAAGTAGTCTTTCCATATTCATAGTATTAATTCTACCCTTTTCTTTATGCACATGCTGAAAGTTTCACTTAACCATGGATATACAGAACCAACTTCAGAAGTAATATTTTTTTAGAGAAACAAGTGCATAAGCATAAAGAGAAATCAATAAAGCTATCTTTCATAATGGAAAATTAATGTCACCACTTTTCTATGACCTGCATCTATAAAGTCACTAAAAACTGCACTATTCAACTTTTAATTGCTGTGCCAGTAATACTCCTGTTTCCTTGTCCACCAGTGTATCTCAAATACAACAGCATACTAAATTTTTTTTTTCTGACCCAGTGCTTTTGAGGTATAGAACAAATCCTACAGTAGCTATGGATGATTCCTTCTTAAGAGCAAAAAGCAAAAGGACAGATTTAAAAGTCACCTCTTTTCTGGTGATTCTGTTACCCCCCCCCCGGGGGGGTATGATTCATGGTTAAAATTCTTTGGTGTAGTGAAAGCTGCAGGAATTTGGAATCAGAAACATTCATAAAAGAATTCTGACCACAGAGGTTTCTAACAACCAAAGTTTTAATAATATGACTCCTATCCTGACATTCTCTAAGACAAATAAACAAGCAATAATAATTTTTAGAGTTGCTGGGAGATTTAAAAATGATATATACAAAAAATCATAACAATTCCTAAATAAATTGTAAATTTTATCATTATTAACAGGCTCTGTCACATCCTGCCAAATAGCTTTCTATTCCATCCCCATAGCCACTGATGGCAGCCAGCCCCTTGTGAACAGGGTATTAAAGAATTACAAATACAATTATTACCACAAGAATATCATTCAGAAAGAAAAATGCAATACTAACTCTGAATGTCTTAAAGACAAAATTTGCCTACTTAACAGTCTGACGTGTAGTCGGCCCTTTTTATACGTTTTGTACTTTCTAACTTGATCTGTTGCCCTAACCTTAAATTTTACCAGCTTTTCTTCTCTTTCTCTCTACTGCCATATACCATCACTTTTGATCCTCCTTTTACTTTCCATATTTTATTGAGTAAGGGGAACTATATCTTCACTTTTGTTGGAAGACAGGAATCCTCTCTGTCTTCTACTTTAATTAGGTCTTTTCCTCTCAGAAATATTTCCACAAATGCAGAGTAAACAAAATTGTGACAAAGGTGAAATTTGCTTGTGACACTCAATAGCCTCTGTTCTCCACTCCCTCCCCACCAGCTCCCACTTACCTAAACCCTCAACCTCCAATGTTCTGGCTGTGTGCCCTGATTTCATGGAGTGTTCCACTCTGACATTCTCTTGGGTCCACTCTTTCCAGAAAATGAAGCACCTCTGTATCCTTCTTTCTCTCTTTCATCCTATTAGAGAATGTCTGCATAATTCTATGTCATAACTTGTTTCCACCTGGCTATTGGAAAATATGGGACAAGCTCTTTTGAATTGAAATATTACATTCAGTTTCTACAATGTGCCATGTTCAGGGATGGGTTCTGTCTCCTAAAACTCATTTAATTTATACTAAAATTCTCACTGTAGGCATTTATGTAATATTTTACTTTCTTCTTCCAGAAACACTTATATCTGGCTAGGATATTTAATGTGAGACCCTCAATTAGAATCACCAAGTATGCTTGTTGCAAGTATAGATTCTTGGAAATTAGGCAGCCAGCCCTAATACATTTCAGACAGGAAGTGGGGGAGTGGGATGAGGTGCTAGTGGAGAAATCTTATTTTGAATATGGTAATCAAGAGTTTCACATGATAATCAAGAATGTTTGAGAATCACACAGCCAATTAAGGAAGTTTGTTGCCCAACTCCAGCTTCATCACCTATACTACCCTCCATCAGTGCCGCCACCTGTATCATATTTCAAATGCAATCATTTTATCTATTTACCTTATAATTTCAGACACAAATGAAAGATGGCTAAAATATTAACTGACATTTTCCTTGCATTATGGTCTTATTTTCTTGATATGACCATTGTATGTATTTCTCAGCAAAAGGAAAACACTCTATGTTTCTATTCGTGGAACAATAACTGCTCTAGTCCTCAACCAGCATTATTTATTTATAATGGTAGCAATGAAATTATGTCCTGTCTGCAAACAGGGTTCCTAGGATTCCTGCTGTTTCTCTATCACTTAATGAAATGATGTCTCCCCAGGAGACAGCACTTAGTTTGTGTATGAAGGATTTTTAACTCATTTTGCTTTGAAATATATCCCACAAATAGCATGTGTCCTTTAGTTCTAGGAAAATGAAATCTTGTCCTCATACAGAGATATGACTTATATGCTCAAATGTGGGATGTGTAACAAGGCCCAACCTGGTTATAGGAACTATCACATGGAAATGAACACTCACATAGGAAAGCTAATGAAAACTCTAATAAAGGAAACCGTGCTGGTCTGGCATAACTAAGACAAAAATATTAACAAAATACACTGGCAGACATTCTTCAATGATGGTCACATACACTTACATCAGAGTTAAACTCTCAAGGTTTTTCAAAGAATCCATGAATAACTAAAACTGTTTTTCTTTGATGTCCTTTCTGTTGCTCAAAATTGGCCTCTTTGCTAACTTCCCACATAATCAACAGCTTATACAAGGAAAGGAAAATGGAATTCTTTGCTTTTAAGCTCTCTAGGAGTTTTCTCCTCCCTCAATCCTCTTTCTCATATACAAATCTTATTTTTGCCTTTGTTAGGTAAAATGAATTTATTAATGGCTTCTCTTTTCTATGAATAAAATAGTATGTTAGTAATTTACTAAGCTGTGTTCTTTGCCTTAATCTTTGATTTTGGTTGGAGAACTGTTTCTCTCCCAAGAACTTCAGGGCCACAAAAGGAACAATATAAGAACAGATGATGAAGTAACCAAGAATTGACATCCTTACTGCTGTTTCCATTTTCAAATCCCCCTCCACACATACATCAGGAAAAAAAATGCCTTAATGAAACACTCTTCTCAATGTTGCTAATCCTGTACAGTCCTTCATGAACAACACAAAAAATCCTTCTCTTTCCTCTGTCATCAAATTGCTCTTTAGGGAAAGTAACTTGTCTTATTTAGACATTAAGGAGGCATTTTTGTGGGACTAATATATACTCAGGTGAGACTGATTATTTCTACTTAGACTTTCCATTATTAAAGTTGAAATGTTAAGCAATAGACTGTACTTTTCATATATATATTCCAGGGGAATGGAAGCTATATTTCTATCTCTCCTTAAAATTATACCACATGAGTGATTCCTTATGGATACATAAATATAGCCCTGGCTATGACCTCGGTCTTTTCTAAGGGCTGTGGAATAACTTTATAGTACTTCTACAACAATTTTCCTTATTAAAAAAATAATTGAAAGAAGTGTAATTAAATACAGTGCAGAAGAAAACACTGAAAAATTATTTCTTCCCTCATCAAAAACAAGAAAGTAATTCTAATATCTACCTTAGTTTGCAAGGGTTGCTATGACAAACACCAAACCTGGTTATCTTAAGCAACAGGAATTCAGTGGCTCACAGTTTTGGAAGCGACAAGTCCAAAATCAAGGTGCTGGCAAGGCCAGGCTTTCTCCAAAGCCTGTAGTGCTCTGGAGATGGCTTTCTGGCAGTCCTCCTTCACATGAAAGTCTGTCTCTTCCTGACTTCTCCTCTGGTTCCTACTCCTCTCGTTCAGTCATCTCCTTTAAAGGACTCCAGTTACAGTGGCTTCAGGCCCACCCTCATTCAGTTTGGTTTCACATTAACTAATAACTGAGTCAAAGATCTTATGAACAAATGGGTTTGCACCCTCAGGACCAGGGGTTAAGACTTGAACATACATGTCTGTTGTGGGAGACATGGGTAAATCCCCAACAGGCTTTTACTCTTTTAATGCTTTTCCATGGTTTCAGCTGGCAGCTCCTTCATGGTTTCAACTGCATTGTGTTAAGGGAGATGTGACTCTGTACTAGTCTAAGAGGATCATGAACCTACCCTTACTGTTCACACATCTCCTGAAGTTTCTGGAGTTCTCCTAGTTTCCCATTTTCACATAATATACAAAATATCTCACTAGAGACTCTTCCTTATTTTAAACCATGGAAACATTTTCTTGTGGTTATTATAAAGGATAGAAGAAAGGATAATGTAAGGAAAGAGAACAAAAGAACTTTCTCTGTCTTTTAGTAAGAGCTGCTGCTCTGATCATTCTGAGGAGGGAGTTAGCTTTCCTACTATAAAAATAATGATATATACTTGTCAGTTCAGTCTCCTGGAGGTGCACTGGGATTGCCTGTATGAATAAGGATCCTTGGTGACTCAGGTTCAAAAGTCCTTAATAAACCTTCAGTGTAATAAAATTTGGCAAAACAACTAAAATGGAGAGCAGTAGGGACACTGTTCTTTGAGACAGTTAGGATAACAGCATCAGACATAGGCTACATGCCCACCCTAATGAGAAAAAAAATACACAAGTTTAATTTTATTTCCTATTATGCTTTCTAAGGATATGAGTACAAGAGTATATATATATATTTTATTGAGATTGTTTACATACCATACAACTATCCAAAAATCCAAAGTGTACAATCAATTGCCCATTGTACCATCACACAGCTGTGCATCCATCAACACAATTAATTTTTTTCCAATTTTTAGAACATTTTCATTACTCCAGAAAAGAAATAAATACAAAAAGAAGGAGACTCAAATCCTCCCATACCCCTAATCACACTCCCCTCCATTATTGATTCACAGTTTTGGTATACTACATTTGTTACTGCTGATGAAAGAATGTTAAAATACTACTAACTGTAGTATATAGTTTGCAATAGGTATATATTATTTTTTCCTATATGCCTCTCTATTATTAACTTTTAGTTATAGTGTCATACATTTGTTCTAGTTTGTGAGAGAGGTTTCTAATATTTGTATATTTAATCATGGACATTGTCCACAACAAGATTCACTGTTTTATACATTCCCATCTTTTAACCTCCAACTTTCCTTCTGGTGACATACATGACTCTGAACTTACCCTTCCACCACACACCTTACAGCACTGTTAGTTATTCTCACAACATGCTACCATCACCCCTGTCCATTTCCAAATGTTTAAGTTCACCCTAGTTAAACATTCTGCTCATAATAAGCAACTGCTCCCCATTCTTTATCCTCATTCTATATCCTGGTAACTTATATTTCATGTCTATGAGTTTACATATTATAATTAGTTCATGTCAGTGAGGCCCTGCAATATTTGCCTTTATGTGTCTGTCTTATTTCACTCAATATAGTGCCGTCAAGATTTCTTCATCAACCCATTTCTTTTAAGATGGTTTTGTTCACACACCATACATTCCATCCTAAGTAAACACTCATTGGTTCCCTGCATAGTCACGTATTTATGTATTCAGCACCATCACCATCTATATAAGGACATCTCCATTTCTTCCACAAAGAAGGAGGAAGAGTCAAAGAAGGCAGAGAGACAAAAGAAAAAAAAAAGAGAAAGAGAGACAGAAAACAAAGCAAAATAAAACAAAAAACAAAAATTGACAGCTAGAAAGCAACCAAAGGGAAGATAGCATTAACTTAAAGTAGACTAAAAAGTCAAACAACTTCACCAACGTCTGGAGTCCCATACCCTTCCCCTATTCCCACCACCCCATAGGATTTAACTTTGGTATATTGCCTTTGTTACATTAAAGGAAGCATAATTCAATGTTTCCATAAATTATAGTCTCTAGTTTGTATTGATTGTATTGAGTATAAGAGTTTTTAAGTAATAAAATTAATTTACTTAAACTTATCTTCTTGAATACAATAGTTGGTGAATTATCTACTAGATATGAAAAAATACATTGATACACATCACTCTGGTTTGAATGGAACATTTATCATAATTAATGAACCAAAATTGCTAAGTTATTAATACCTAATGTCCATAGTTTATTTAGGTTTCCTTGATTTTCAACCAAAGTCCTTCTTCTATTCAAGGATCCCATATAGGATACCTCATCACATTAATTGTCATGCCTCTATAGGCTGCCAGTGGCTGCAACGGTTTTCAGATTTCCTTGTTTTTATGGTGATATTGACAGTTTTGAGGAGTGCTGGTCATATATTTTGTAGACTGTCCCTCTAATGGGGTTTGTCTGCTGCTTACTCATGATAAGACTGCAGTTATAGATTATTGGGAGAAAGATCACAGAGATAAAGTGTTATTTTCATCACATCCTATCAAGGGTATATATTCATATATTAACATGGTTTGACCTTGATCATCTGGCTGAAAAAGTGTTTGTGATGTTTCTCTCCTGCCAAGTTACTCTTCCCCATTCTCTTTCCATACTAAACTCTTTGGAAGGAAGTCACTGTATAGAGTTAGGTTCTGCCATCTTTATCTATACTAACATAAACATGAGGTATTGATGTCCCAAATTCTAATCCATTGCTCCATTGATCATTCTAGGCTTCTGCTCATGCTTATCTATGAATTCCCACCTCCATAGTGAAAATCCAGCCCCTATCATCCACTACCCATTTACTTTATTGTTTGCTTTCAGTATATGTGAATAGCAATATGAAAATTATTAGCCTTTCTCCTCATGGGGAACTGTATCAACCAGAGCACAGTGCTTATGTGCAGTTCTATTTGCCTTTGGTCTTACAGAAACCATCATTTCCAAAATTACATAGGTCAGGACCTTTTCCCCTACTCCCCACCCCTCCCCCCCAGTAAGATTGCTTCATACATGTTAAACATAGTTAGATCCTCTTCTCAGAGTCTTTTTCTTTCCTGGAACCCCCAATCTCCTAAATGATTTTTCAAAATTTTCATACATAAAGATTAACTCTTTGTGCTATCAAGTTTTACGGGAATTGACAAATGCTTAATATCATGCATCCATCATTACAGTATCATACAAAAGAGCTTTGCGTCTCAAAATTCCCTATGCTTCACCTATACATCCCTACTTCCTCCCACAGAACCCAGACACACACTTATCTTTTTACTGTCTCTATAGATATTTTCCCTTTTGCAAAACCTTATATAATTGGACTCATATAGTATGTAGCCTTCTGGATTGAATTCTTTCATTTAGCAATATGCATCTATGTTTTTGCCATGTCATTCTGTGCCTTGATATTCCATTTCTTTTTATCACCGAAAATATTCCATTGTATGAATGTACCACAATTTGTTTATCTCTTTACCTATTGGAGGACCCCTTGGTGTTTTTACTATTTGGAGATTATGAATAAAGAGACTATAAAAATTTGCATAAAGGTTTTTGTGTGGACAGAAGTTTTCAATTCAAATAGGTAAATATCTAGGAGCATGTTGCTGGATCTTATGAGAATTATGTTTAGCTTTATAAGAACCTGCCAAAGTGTCTTCCAAAGTGACTGTAACATTTTGCATTCCCAAAAGCAATCAGTGGGTTGCTGTGCATTGTGCTTTAGATTAATTTATTTTTAGGTAGTCTTTCTAAAGTTTACCAATCATTCTGAATTAGTTACTCCTTACTGACATAGATACCAACAGTGGGGTCTGTCAAGAAAATGAAAAGTCCAGGAAACATGAATTTTAGAATCATCGTGAGGCATATGTCTAAAATCCTGAAAGGTAACACCTGAGAAACTCAATATGGTCTACTGCTAACAGTTCTTGGAAGAGATCTTTCTCTTGGTGATCTTTCAGTGAACCACAAGGGTAGTCTGTTTAATTAACAAAGTGTGAGGTGTTAGGCACAGTGCAGATGATGATGGAATGGGATATATATCCTGTGTCTGGAAAAACTGTACTCTCTTACCAGATGATGTTTGGCTAAGAAAAGTCTACCTGACTCCCTCCTGAGGCAGGTGTGATCAATTTCTGAGCTCAGCTCACACAAATTTTGGGATATAGGCAGAGAAAATAATGCACAAATTAATAAAATGCCCTCAGGTTGAATTGCAAAGAAAGCAAAAAAAGCAATTGTTAGAGTTCTATGATCTGAAAGATGAAATATCAATGTAGGTAAAGGGATGAGACCCCACTATGGATACTTCATTTCCAAAGGCAGTGAGGACAAAGAGCTGTGCCCCAGCAGGAGGTCAGTAGGTGCCAGCAGAGAAGCAGGACATGCAGATCCTTACACCCATTCAGTGCCATAGGAATCACAGGTGCCCCATGCCACCCAGAGGCCACCTTGGAAAGAAGATTTTAGGAGAAAAAACTCAAGAGAAGAGGGATAGATATTTCTAAGGGATTGAATTGATTGAATACTTACCCAAGGAGAATGAATTAACTCAAAATAGATGGTTGTAGTCTGGAAAATATGAATTTATTCTTCATTTCATTTTTTTATGACAGCAATAGGATTGAAGGATCTAGAGCAAGATGAAATTGGATTTGGAAAACAAAGAATTGACTTTTGCACAACCAATTTGTAGAATGAAAATTTTGACCCTCTAAGCAGTACTATTATACCTAATTTACAAATGAGAAATATGATAGTAAGAAATATTTTTAAAAAATAATGATCATAAAAACCATGTATTTCAAGGTGACACTTCCTAGGAAACAGGTAGGTTCTACACAGACCACTTAGAAAAAGTGATGAACACTGTGCCAGTTTGAATGTATTGTGTCCCCCAAATGCCATTATCTTTGATGTAGTCTTGTGGGGCAGACATCTTGGTGCTGATTAGATTTGCTTGGAATGTGCCCCACCCAGCTGTGAGTGATGACTCTGATGAGATATTCCCATGGAGGCATGGCCCCACCCATTCAGGGTGGGCCTTGATCAGTGGAGCCATATAAATGAGCTGACTCAAAGAGAAGGAACTCAGTGCAGCTGTGAGTGACGTTTTGAAGAGGAGCAAGCTTGCTAGAGAGGAATGTCCTGGGAGAAAGCCATTCTGAAACCAGAACTTTGGAGCTGACACCAGCCACATGCCTTCCCAGCTAACAGAGGTTTTCTGAATGCCATTGGCCATCCTCCAGTGAAGGTACCTGATTACTGATGTGTTACCTTGGACACTTTATGGCCTTAAGACTGTAACTGTGTAGCCAATTAAACCCCCTTTTTATAAAAGCCAATCCGTCTCTGGTGTTTTGCATTCTGCAGCATTAAGAAACTAGAACAGATTTTGGTACCAGTGAAGTGGGGTGCTTTTGCTGTTGAGTCTGCAAATACCAAACATGTTGGAATGGCTTTTCAAATGGATAAGGGGAAGATTCTGGAAGAATTGTAAGGAGATTGATAGAAAAGGCGAAAACTGCTTTAAAGAGACTGTTTATGGAAATATGGCCTCTAAAGATACTTCTGATGAGGATTTGAGCAGAAATGATGAATGTGTTGTTGCAAACTGGAAGAAAGGTGATCCTTGTTTTAAAGTGGCAGAGAATTGGGCAAAATTGAGTCCTGGTGTCAAATGGAAGGAAGAATTTGAAAGTGACAACCTGGAATACTTAGCTGAGGAGATCTCCAGACTACATGTGGAGGATGTACCCTGGCTTCTTCTTGCAGCTTATAGTTAATTGCAAGCGGAGAGAGATAAACTTAGAACTGAACTCTTGGGTTCAAAGAAACCAGAAGCTGATGGCTTGGAAAATTACAAGCTTCCATGGGGTGGACTCCCAGAAGCTACAGCCCAATGTGAGGATGTAACCAAATGTGGAACCCAGCTGCCATTTCAGTACAAGCCAAGATTGGAGATGGAATTATCCAGAAAGGATTTGTGGAAAGTTCTATTGTCTGATGGCTTTGACCCCTGCATGCTTCATGCGAAGCCAACAGAATTTTTGCAAGATCTTTACAGACAGAGTCATTGCCAGTCTGGACTGGAGAAGACAGACAAGGAACAAACTGAAGGAAAAATTGCTTCAAAGACAGAGCCATGGAGGCTGAGGTCTGGAGTCAAGAGGTCTTGGGCTGGGAGAGTGGAGCGGCCCACACGCATGGAAAGGGTGAGTTTGCCCTGGAGGTCGAGGGCGGGCCTTCCACCTCGATGCTCTGGAAATGTCTTACCAACCCAAGCCCCAAAGAGGGTGGAACACATTCCCAGGGAATTGGGGAGAGCCTGGCTGCCACCACACTGTTCTGAAGGGGTTGAGCATGTGCCCCAGAGATGGAAGGGAATTTGGGAGCTGTCCCGATGTTTGAGGAGAGTGGGGCCAAGAAGGTGGTCTCCCCAATGTGTGGATATGTTGGAGCACTCACCCAAGTGTTTGGAGAGGAAAGGTCTGCCACAAAGGCCCTTAAGAAGGGTTAGACTCTCACTCTCTCAAGCCCCAAGGATGCAACGTTGTTCTGTAAGTGACTCTCAGACTTTGAAATCTAATGGAGTTTGTCCTGCAGGTTTTAGGAACTGTTTTGGTCCTGTTAACCCTGTTTTCCTTACTCTTTCTCCTTATGGCAATGGGAATGTTTATCCTATGAATGTCCCTCCTTTGTATATTGGAAGCATATAACTTGTTCTAAGTCCACAGATCCAAAGCTAAAGGAGAATTATGCCTTAGGACCCATCACACCTGTAAATGATTTTGATAGGATCTTGTACTTAACTTTTGTTACTGAAATGATTTAAGTTGTTGTGATATTGTGATGGAATGAATGTATTTTGTATTTGGAAAGATAATGTCATTTTGGGGTCCAGGGGGTTGAATGTGCCAGTTTGAATGTATTGTGTCCCCCAAATGCCGTTACCTTTGATGTAGTCTTGAGGGGCAGACATTTTGGTGCTGATTGGATTTGCTTGGAATGTGCCCCACCCAGCTGTGGGTGATGAATCTGATGAGATATTCCCATGGAGGCATGGCCCCACCCATTCAGGGTGGGACTTGATCAGTGGAGCCATATAAATGAGCTGACTCAAAGAGAAGGAACTCAGTGCAGCTGTGAGTGATGTTTTGAAGAGGAGCAAGCTTGCTAGAGAGGAATGTCCTGGGAGAAAGCCATTTTGAAACCAGAACTTTGGAGCTGACACCAGCCACATGCCTTCCCAGCTAACAGAGGTTTTCCAGACACCATTGGCCATCCTCCAGTGAAGGTACCTGATTACTGATGTGTTACCTTGGACACTTTATGGCCTTAAGACTGTAACTGTGTAGCCCAATAAACCCTCTTTTTATAAAAGCCAATCCATCTCTGGTGTTTTGCAACCAAACAGATTTTAGGTTGAGGATGTGGAGAAAACACTTACCCAGCCTAAGGAAACCCATGTATAGATTTTTCAGTATTGGTGAAATTTCAGATATTATAGTCTCTAATTCTTACAAATTTTAAAAAAAAAGAAAGAAAAGTTAGAATGTTGTAGGGTTTTCTTTGTCATATTTTAGGGCTTAGTATAGATCATATTTGATTATTTCTCATCAAAACCCATCTATTTCTCAATCCAAAGCCCAGATACATACATGGGAAAATCTAATCAGTATTCTTCCAAAAATATTTTTTTCTGGAATTCAAATGGCATGTATGCCATGATTTTTCTAATATTGCTCAACCATTTCCCCAAAAGAAAGAGACACATTCTGCCTGTTTTTGAATATGCTAAATGAGGTTTATTTTTTAAGGAAACAAAAAAAAAAACCTCTGGAGACTTAAAACTAATGAGTCTACCATGTAATTAATTTTGGCAACACTTTTTAATTGGGTTCCCTTAGGAGCCATTAGCAGAATGCTGGAAAATATGGAATTCTTCCTATACTACTAGATTTTCCCTGAAGCAAAGGGGTAGACTGATGAAATAATGATCTGCTTGCAAATAATCCTCATTTAATTTTAAATTGGCTGTTGTATTTCCTTGAAAAACATGAACTAAGAGGTCAGAAATTAATAAATACCTGGATAAAAATCCAACCTAGGTGCTTCCATAGTGCCACAAGGATGAACGAGTAGTTTCCTAAGTAGTGTTGAGGTTCTCCTTTGGAAAGGGCATCAATTTTTAGTGGAGTGATACAGCAAAGTATTACAGCTTTCTTAAAATAAATAGTTGGCATCCTTAGATTTAGAGAAAACAGATAAAATGTGAGATCCAGTATTGGATAATTTTAGGGTGAAATCTGATTTGGGTCACTAGCATACTTGATTCCAGGCTCCGATATAAAGTATATTTTACATATTATAAAGTATATTATACATGGGCCAAGAATGCTGGCCATGTGTTCCATGATCTACCTTGTTAATAAAAGCTGAAGCAGTATCTGTTACTTCTTATAATAGAGAGCATTTGTGGGGGTAGAAGTGATGATTATGGTTAACAGTGCTCTCAGAGTACTCAAGCTGTGGGGAAGACAAGATCAGAACTAATAGTGCAAGTCTACCTAGAGAGATTATTTTACTCTTATGCCAGTATCAGTCAGGAAATGACTGACCTTTGATATACCCAATAATATTCAACTGGTTTTTAAAAAATTCCTTTTCTTTCTTTCTTTCATTCTTTCTTTTTATTAAGAGTCCCACAAAAGGAGGGGTGAGTAATGGAATCTCTGGAAAACATCCACTTGGAAAGAGCATGTCTGTCCCTTATTTCATGCTCACTGTTTCATGCATGATCCATAAATTTTAAAAAATGTTAAATTGAACATCACCAAAATTAAAAACTTATACTCTGCCAACACCAGAATTAAAGATAGACAATAAAGACTGGGATGTATAATGTAGTGAAAACTAGAGTGGTCAATGATTGTGACTAAATGTACAAATATAAAAATGTTTTAACATGTGGGAGAACAAATGAATGCCAACCTTTCAAAATGTTGAAAAAGGGCTAGTATTGGGGAAAAAATATAATCAAACTAAACTGGAGTCTATGGTTAACAGCAACATTGTAATATGCTTCCATTAAATGTAACAAAGGCAATATACCAAAGCTAAATGTTTCTAAGAGGGGGATATAAGGGAGGGATATGGGATTCTAGGTAGTGGTGGTATTGTCTGACCTTACTATTATAATGTATTGTATGAGTTTTTTTGTTTGTTTGTTTGTTATCTTTCTATTATCCTTTAACAATTATTTTCATAGTAATGAATATATTTAAGTGCTGATTGTAGTGATGAATGTACAACTACATGATGATACTGTGAACAATTGATTAATACACATGGATGATTGTATGGTATGTGAATGTATCTCTATAAAATTGTAGGAAAAATATAAATAGCAATAAAAGTGCTGGAGAAAACATAGAGAGACGGATGCACATATTTACTGTTGGTGGGGAAGTAGAATGGTATAGCCTATTTGGAGGACAGTGTGGTGGTTCCACAAGAAGCTAAGTATGTGGTTTCCATAGGGTCCTGCAACCTCATTATGGGGTATATACTCAGAAGATCTAAGAGCAGGGACATGAATGGACATTTGCTCACTGGTGTTTATGGAGTCAGTATTCATGATTTGCAATGGGTGGAGGTGACCTGAGGTTGCATCCACTGATGAGCAGAATGATGAACTATATGATGGAATATTGAGCAACTACAAGAAGGAGTGAAGCTGTGAGACACATAAAGAGGTGAGTGGTTCCTATAGACAGCATTTCGAGTGAAGTATACAAGAAATGAAAAGAAAATGTTATAATGCCTCACCAATATGGACTAACTACAATGTGTAAACTCTGAGAATTGAATCTTAGAGCACAGCTTATCAAGGGAACACTTATTGTAAAGGTCCCTAGATTGTAACCTTTTGCAACAGTCACATCTATTCCTGAATTGTAATGGTTATCTCCAAATTCTAAGATGCTGATCTATTTGTGTATAACCTGGTTGGTCTCTGAAACTTCAGGTATCTCTGTAACACCTGAAACTCAGAGTTAGAGCTCAGCAGCTATGAATATCAGTATTAGCACATACAGCAATTGTTAAAAAAGCTGAGAAAGAGTGTAGACTTCAATTACAGATATGTATGAAGCAGACCTAGTTAGGACTAAGGCAAATCAGGCCAAAGGGTAAAGGATGATTTTGAATGTGTTTTTGTGTTTTAAAACTTCAACTTCTGTGTGAGACCAAGGGAAGAGATGTTTATTTGGTGCAGGATATACATCTTCTATAGCATACTAAATTTATTTGTATGGTCAGTTTATTCAAACACCATATTTACATGGAACTTTGAATAGGAAGTGAGATCTGATAGGTTTGCTCAAGTTAGTGTGAAATAGCAATACCTCCCAAAGTAATTTGGGCAGGGAATAAAAATATATTTGTAGCCCCTCCACCTCCCTCCTCGAGGAGCTAGAGAAAAATGTGGCAATGTTGGATGTGCCAACTTGGGTTGTTGCTGATATTCTCACAAACATTCAGGACTGGCAATTTGGTATGCCAGGCCCACGATCTTGGGGCTTGCCCTTATGAAGCTTATTACTGCAAAGGAGAAACTAAGACTACTTATAATTTTGCCTAAGAGTCTCCCCCAGAGAACTTCTTTGTTGCTTAGATGTGGGCCTGTCTCTCTAGCTAAGCCAACTCAGCTGGTGAAATCACTGCACTTCCCTTACATGGGCTCTGACTCTCAGGGATGTAAATCTCCCTGGCAACACAGGCTACAACTCTTGGGGATAAGCTGGACCTGGCATCATGGGATTGAGAAAATCTTCTTGACCAAAAGGGGGAAGCAAAATGAAACAAAATTAAGTTTCAGGGGCTGAGAGATTTCAAATGGAGTTGAGGGGTCACTTTGGAGGGCATTCTTATGCCCTAAATAGTTATCCCTTTTTAGGTTTTAGTCTATTGGAACAGCTGGAAGGATATACCTGAATCTGTTGAACTGCAACCCAGTAGCCTTGATTCTTGAAGACAATTGAGTAACTATGTAGTTTACATAGTATAATGGCATGATTGTGAAAGCCTTGTGGATCACTCTCCCTTTATCCAGTGTATGTATGGATGCATAGAAAAATGGGGACAAAAACTAAATGAAAAATAGGGTGGGATGGGGAAGGATGGAATGATCTGGGTGTTCATTTTTACCTATATTTTTTATTCTTATTTTTATTCTTTTTGGTATAAGGAAAATATTCAAAAATTGATTGTGGTGATGAATGCACAACTATATGATGATACTCTGAATAGCTGATTGTACACCATGGATGATTTTATGGTATGTGAATATATCTCAATAAAACTGAATAATACAAAAATGCAATACCTGTACAATGCATTTGCCTGTTTAATGTCAGAACGGGCAAAGGAAGTGGTTGCTCTAGTTTGAAACTCCTGCTTTAGAGTCCCTTTAAAGAAATAAAAGTATTGAATCAAAAAATATGTATATACTCTGTAAAAGATGTATTTAAAAGAATTAAAAGCAACAATAGAATGTGAAAAAAATATTTGAAATCACATATATTATATGGAATCACATTCAACATATACAAACAACTTTCAAAACTCAAAAATACAAAAACACATGACCAAATATATAATTGCAGTAAATAGTTAAAGACACATCACCAAAGACTATCTATGGATAGCAAATAAGCACCTTTCAGTATGCTAAATATCTCAGCCAATAGGAAAATGCAAATTATTGCCACCTACTAGAATGATGGAATGATGCACTGCAGTTTGGAATTTCTTTCAGATTTAAACATACAATTACCATAAGTCCAAACAATCCCACTTCTAGGAATTTGTCATAGAGAAATGAGAACTTATGCTGACACAAAACCCTGTACTTGATCATTTATAGTGCTATTCATAATAATAAAAGCAAACCAAATTTCTTTCAATGGATAACAAACTTAATACACCCATAGAACGAATCATCCTCAACAATTAAGAGAAACACACTGCTACTATAAAGAAAAACTTTGACAAATCTCAAAGGCATTATGTGTTATAAAAGAAGCCAGTTTCAAAAGATTGCAAATGGTATGATTATTTAAAACGGTGTACTTAAAAGGCAAAACTTAAGGGACAGAAATAGATCAGTAGTTTTCATGGGTACAGGGTGGAGGGTGCAGCTGACTACAAATGGTTGTCATGAAGGAAATCTTTGGGGTTATGGAATTTGTTTGTATCCTGTTTGTGATGGTGATCATAAGAATTGATGAATATGTTAAATCACACAGAACTGAACCAACCAAGTGAATGTAAAACAAAAAAGTAAAAATGAAGACAATACTACCTAGTACAATAAAGATTCTCGAGTAGACAACAATGTTTTAAAAAAGGGAAAATAGTGGTTGATTCTGAAAATTGTTTCCTGTAGGTGTGTAAAATGATAGTTCCGGTAAAGACATGGATTAAGTAATAGCTAAAAAATCCGGAGCGGGGGGGGATGTTCATAGAAGAACATGGATGGAATGGTATTCAGAATATATCATCTGAATATTAATGAATGGGAAGGAAAGGGAAATCATTATTGGAATTGAGGAGAACAGGAGCTTGAGAAGCTTTTATTTAGTGGATGGAGGAAGTGGGCAATAAGTTTGCTGAAAAGATTATTGCATTAAGTTAGAGAGAAGAAAGATGCTATTTCATGGTTTAGAGATTATAAAAACACAATAATCATGTATGTATTATCTTGCTTCCAAAGATTGCTTTTTCTAGGACTTCTGCGGTGTTTTTTTTTTTACAGCTTTATTGAGGCTGTAATTCACATACCTTACAATTCGAACATTTAAAGTGTACAGTTTGTATAATATTCACAGAGCTGAGGAAGCATCAGCGCTGTCACATATAGAACATTTTCTCACCCCAAAAAGAAACTCCATATCCATTTGCATTTACTCTCCATCCCCACCCTCGTCCAGCCCAAGGCAATCACTAATCTACATTCTATCTCTATAGATTTGTTTATTCTGGACATTCCATATAAACAGAATCATATAATATGTGATGTTTCGTGACTTCTTTCACTTAGTATGTTCTCAAGTTTCATTCATTTTGTAGCATGTATCAGGACTGCATTCATTTTAATTGCCAAATAATAGTCTGTTGTTTAGATATCCCAAATTTCATTTATTCATTCATCCATTTATGGGCATTAAGGTTGTTTTCACTTTTGGCTCTTATGAATAATGCTGCTTTGAATATTTGAATATTTGTGTATAGTTTTCATGGAGAAATGATTTGATTATTCTTGGGTTATCATAGAAGTGGAATAATGATCACATGATAACTCTGTGTATAATTAAAACATTTTATTGCAGTAACGTATATATATAACACAAATTTTCCCATTTTAACCATTTTTTGTGTAAAATTCAGTGTTCATAGTTACATTCAAAATTTGTGCTACCATTACCCCTGTCCATTGCCCAAATTTTTTCATCACCCCAAACAAAAAATCTTTATACATTCAGCAATAATTCTGCATTTCCCCCCCATTGCCACTGGTAATCTATAATCCACTTTCTAGCTCTATGAATTTGCTTATTATGTGGAATCATGCAATATATGTCTCTTTGTGTCTTGCTTCCCTAACTCAACATATGATTTCAAGATTTATCCATGTTGTGCCATGTATCAGAATGTCATTCCCAATTACAGCTTTTAATAGTCCATTTGTTCTATACCATTGTGTTTTTTCTTTATCTGTTGATGGACATTTGGTTGTTTCCTTTGGGCTATGGTGAATAAGCTGCTATGATTATTGGTGTACAAGCATCTCTTAGAGTTCCTGTTTTTAATTATTTAGGGCCTATGCCTAAGAGTGAGATTGCCACATCATATAGCAGTTCCATGTTTGACTTTTGAGAAACAACCATGCAGTTTCCCATAGTGGCTGCATCATTTTATATTTCCACCAACAATGTGCAAGAATTCCAATTTCTTTACATTCTTTCCATACTTATTATTTTCCTTTATGTTTTTGTAAATAATAATATTACTGGTAATAAACTGGTATCTCATCGTGATTTTGATTTGATATTACCTGATGATTAATGATGTTCAGCATCTATTCATGTGCTCATTGGCCATTTGTAAATCTTCCTTGAATAATTATCTATTCAATCCATTTGACTACTTCTATTTTTATTTGTCTTTTGTTGTTGAGTTGTGGGTGTTCTTTACATTCCGGAATTAAATCTTCATCAGATATATGACTTGTAACTGTTTTCTTTCATTCTGAAGATTGCCTTTCCTTCAAATTTGGGAAGTTTTTGGCCATTATTTCTTCAAATATTGTTTCTGCTCCTTTGATATTTGCTTTTCCTCCTGGAGCTCCCATAATGTTTTATGTTCATGTGATTTATGGTATCCTACATATCCTTAAATTCTGTTCATGTTTTCAAATTCATTTTTATTTCTTCTCCTGAGACTGAATAATTTCATTTGTCCTCTTCAAGTTCACTGATAGTTTTTCTGACTGTTCAGATCTGCTATTGAACTTCTCTAGTGATTTTTAAAATTTCAGTATACATTTAAGCACACCAGAATCTGTTTGTTCTTCTTTTAGATTTTAACTCTTTACCAAATTTCCCCTTTGGTTCATGTATCATTTTACTGATTTCCTTTAGTTCTTTGCCCATGTATTCCTTTAGATCCTTGTCTTATTTAGGGAAGTTTGATTTAACACCTTTGATTAGTAATTCCAGTGTATGAGCTTACTCAGGGATGGTTTTTATAGGTTTATTTTGTTCCTATGAATGACCCATCCTTTTCAGTTTCTTTTTATGCCTTGTGATTTTTTTGTTGAATCCTGGACATTTGAATATTATAATGTGTTAACTCTTGCAATCAGATTCTCCCCATTCTCTAGAATTTGATTTTTTAAAACTGTTTAAGGCCACAGTAGTATATTTGTTGGTGATTTTGCCAAACTATTTTTGCAAAGTCTGTATTCTTTATCATATATAATTACTGAAATCTTGTTTCTTAGCTTGTATTCAGCTAGTATTTCAACAGAGATCTTGAATTCCAGGAACTCAGAAACAACAGTGACATCAACCAATGAAACAAATCTCTCCCAATCTTTGCAATTGACTCTATATGCAGGTCTCCTTCAATATTGAGCAACTTCTGCAGAGCCTCTAGATCCATCCAGGTCAAATGCTTAGGTTCTTGTCAGGCTTTTCTGATCATGCATCTTTCCCTGGGCATGCACATGACTTTCACACTTCCCCTTATACAGAAGTATCCTAAATGTCATAATTTCTCCCCAAAACTCTCTCCCCAGCCTTTTTTCCTGGGTCCCAGGTTCTCTTTTATGGTCAACTGCAATCTTTCACCTCTGGTGGCTGCACTTTCCTCACATTGCCACTTCACCACACCATTTCTGTGCTCCAAGTAAGTTCCAGATTTAGTGAAAAAGACTAGTGAGGTTCAGTCTTTCAGGGAGCCACCCAGTTTAACCTATTGGTAAATTTAATTAGGTGTGCATTGCTCCTCTATAACCGGATACCAGGGCTCTCCACTGAGAGAAGTGTTGCCATTCAAAGCTGTGGGGGTCCAGAGCAAGTAAAATTAATGCAACTTTCCTACTGTTATTCTTTTACTCAACATTCACTTGGCTGCTTTATACAGTTGACTGTTTTCCAGAGTTCTCAAATAGTTGCTAAAGTTTAAAAGTTTTTTCAATGTTTCTGTGGGAGGCATGTATTTGGAAATTCTTAATCTTCCTCTTTTTGATATGATGATGTTTAACATTTTTAGGAATTGTCAGACTATTTTGGAAAATGGCTGAAAATTTTACACTCATACCAGCAATGTGTGAGGTTTCCATTTCTCCACACCCTCACTAACGTGATTGTTTATATTTTAATTACCAACATCATACAACTGGATTGATTGTATTTGGAGTTTAGTTTGCATATCTCCCTAATGGTTAATGATGTTGAGCAACTTCTAATGTCCTCTGTATTTTTTAACGTTATCTCTCCCCACCTTTGTTTTGCAATTCCCCATTGTTTCTGCATTTCTCCAATTATATTTTAATTTCCAAGGCTATATCTCTTTTTTCTATTATTTTCTCATTATTCCAACTTACAATTCTTCTACATGATTCCACTATATATTACTTTGTACCACTTGGGAAAATATAAGATGCTTAGCCAATTAATATTTCTCATTCCCTTGTGTTAATAATAATAGCAACACTCTTATGTTATCACTTTCTTGTGTATCAACGTGCTCAAAATTGCAATGGTTCGTGATGAAAACAGAGATGATCCAAAGATTGAGTAACCCTGCCAAACTTGTTCACCATGCTTAGCAGATGGACAAGTTTGGATTTCTTTTTTGTCACTTTTAAGAGCTTACTTTTATATCACAGTGAAACATCCATTTTACACCATGCACAGTATTTAGGCTATCACTTTTATTAAATAACAAATATGTATCATTTTTCCCACTATTTACTCTATTCTTTTATGTGAAGAGAAACTTTACCCTTAAAGCTTAATGCAATTTTTGTGACCACCACACCAATGCAGGATAACCCTGTCCAAAGTTCTTTTTGATTGTCAAGACTGATAACACCACACGCATACACACACACACGCACACGCATACACACACACGCACACACAAACACACACACACAATAAAAGTGCTGCAAGAGTTTATTATTCTCATAATGAGGCTTTTGGGGAAGATTACAGTGGTTCCCATGAAAATCTGATAATGGCTTGAGAGAGAGCAGGAAAAAAAGACAGAAGTGTGTACCATGAAATGAGCTTTAAAAACTATTAGCAGTGAAACATCAAAGAATGGGGTCAGAAAATTTAATAAAATTCATCCCTTATATGTGAAGGATGACTGGAGTTTACCATGCTTTATTTAACAGAATTTAAGTCTTATTACACTCTATGAAGCCCACAGCCTGAGGCCAGTAGAGGATTTGAACTTTCTGTTGAATGCCTTGTTCAAGATCCAAGCGTTGTGTATTCTGAGAAGTGAAATGTACTTCTTGGTCAGAATCAATGATGTCAGAAACTCTGCAAAGAATAAGGAGTGTCATGTGAAGCCCTGTACTGTGGCTTTAGTAGGTGTACAGATATATGTATAACGTTGATCTATATTTTGGATATCTGGGGAGCAAGTGATTGTGAGAATATTTTACCCTAAAGGAGAAACCTGAGGAAAGGAATTGTCATTGGTGCTATTCACCAGACTGGATGGCCAGATAATTACCAACGGTATGACATCCTGTAAAAATGTGCAGAGAGGGGTGAGTGTTGGCCAAAGTATTAAGTGCTAAATTGACTACTTGAAGAGTAGCCAATTGTACTGATTTTTGGTTCCTTTTATTTATCATAGACATCCCATTCAAAGGATGAAAAATAGCATATATCCACTGGGCTCCGTGACATTTGATGATGGCAATATCACCCATAAAGTTTCCAAATTCTTTTGCTGTTTACTTAGTTGATCCCAAAGGTGTCCCCAGGTTCTGAAGAGGTCTGGGAGAAGGGTGACCTCAAACACCATGACATCTTGCAAGGGAATGAGGACAGGGCAGGGTGCTACCTCCTGCAGTTGCAGTAAGTCAAAATGCCCAACCTCGGCTCAGTGTTGTAGCAAGGAGGCTTCTGTGGCTGTGCTAAACTTACAAGGTGCTGCTTCTCAGAAGCTGGGTAGAGAGGGTCACAGGCCCTGGGCCTGTGAATGCCTCTGATTCCAGTATGTAGCCAGCAATTGCCACTGTAATGCCAGACAACACCAAGATGGAAATTTTTTTTATATCAGACACCTGTAGGCACCCATGGCTGTTGAGATACTAAATGGGTATCCAGTTGTCTTCGTTTGTCAGGTTCTATGACAAATACTATATAGTAGTTTGCCTTAACCAACAGGAATTTTGGCTCATGGTTTTGGAGGCTAGAAGTACAAAATTGAGCCATCCGCAAGACTATGCTTTTTCCCCAAATCTGTAGTGCTCTGTGCCGGCTTGCCACACACCCTCCAGGTTCCGTGGCTTGTATTTCTGCCTCCTGTCGCAGGAAAATCTCTCCCTCTTTGAGTCTGCTTTTCTGATTTCCTCTTACTTCTAGGTGCCCCCTGTGAGGCCTTCTCTAATTATTTGCATCCGTATTTCTTCCGCCTATAATGAAATCCAGTAATATAGATTAGGCTCACCATGATTCAGGTGGGTCACACCTTAATTAAAGATAACATCTTCACAAGTTCCTGTTTACAAAGGGTCCACACCAATAGGAATACAGATTAAGATTAAGGACATGTGTTTTTTGTGGGAACATAATTCAATTTATCACACCAGTTAAGGGTATATTGTGCCCCTTCAGAGGTGAAAGCAAATCTCTAATATGAGTATAATTACAAGTTACTTATTAGATGAATTCAGTAATTTCAATAATATTTGGTATATCTTTATTGGTAGTACAGTGGCATCAAATCTGTAGTACCCCACCTTGAGAAGAATAATTCATTACTTCCAAGTTTAAGAACAGGCCAAATTTTACTCTTAAGTGGAGATAACCACCCCTTCTCCAAATAGATTTTGTATAATAGTTTCAGTCCTTGAATACCCTGCTTTAATTTACATTAGGTTGCATTAATTATTTTAAATGCTGTGATGGTCCATTCCACTTGATCAAGTGGTAAAGACTTAATTTAATTTCTTTACTCACTGGGTTGGAGCACTCATGTCCATTAAGGATTATTTAGGGCAATGGGTGTCATGGCCTTGGAGAATTTAGTCAAGACAATAGTTCCTATGTTGAGATGAGGCATAGGTATTCGTCTTCTATTTTATGTTCATTCACTCCCCTAAGATTATAGGAAGTACCTATCATGAGATCCCAAGGTATCTATATAATTTAAAAGACAGCATTGATTAAGACAATTTGGTATGTTTCAACAAAAACTATGCTTAATTCAGAACAAATGTTGTGGAAGCCCAATAGTCAATCCACATTGTTTTATCTTTTTCTGTTGTATAAATTGTTTTAATAAATTTCAGATTTCTATTGTATCAAATTGGCACCTCTGTTTTGTTTCCTTCTGCTATATCCTGATTTCCCTTCCTCCCTCTTCTCTCCCTTCCTTCCTTCCTTCTTTCCTTACTTTCTCTCTTTATTTATTGATATACTCTGAGGAAAATGTTCTCTCTACCCTGCAAATATTTATAATTTTTTTCCTCCAAAGAGCCTCATATCAATATTCTCAGTATTAGTGGCCTCTCTCCACCTAGATGAATGTGCCTGAGAGATATTATTGATATTTTTCCCTAGATTTCTGAAGATTAAGTGCTTTATAGCAGGAGAGTCATTCAAAGCATTTGCAGCAAAAAAGCATTTTATAAGGTTTTTTTGAGCCATCTTCTCTTAAGAGTGCAGAGCTTACCAGGCCACATAAAGACTTTTTTTTTCCTTCTCTAATGATGATCTTTATACTCTCTAATGACCTTATTTCATGATAAACCACTGAATGAGCGAATGAATCTCAGAAGGTATAAGTCTTTCCCTAAGTCTCATGGAACCAGGGACAATGCCTGGTTGAGACACACAATGAACATTCATGAGGTAAGAGTCATTCCCCTGTGCTTTGCATTAATCATAATTTGTGCTAGAATTGAGACCCACATTTTATTCTAAGACATACAGATATAGCTGGGATGAGAAACATAACTGATAGCCAATGTAAGAAGGACCCTAATTCCATACAGCTGCCCCTAAATGCAGATTACATAAACTTCTGACTTAGATTGGTAAACTCTATAACAGAGGCTTGATAGAAGTCAGTAAATGCAGCACAAAGCAGCGCAGCTCAAAGTACCTGTTCCCCGGCAGATAACAGGCAATTAGGAATCCAAAGCCAAAGAGATAAAACCCTGGTGATGGTCAACAACTTGAGAACCTTGCTCACAGTGACAACTGTTGTAGGTACTTGAAAGAAGCAGGATGTGGATGCCTGAGAAATATGGATCAGATGTCAAGACTAATGATGCTGCACACACACCAAGAGGACAGGAAAATGTTCCTTACTCACATAACGAAGCTTCCTTGTTGTTTTTAATAGTGATCTTGGTTTGTCTTAATTTGCCAGGGTTGCTATGACAAACCACACAGTGTATTTACTTAAAAAATAGAAATTTGCTGTCTTGGAATGAAGCCATTAGAACAAATAAATTTATGGTTTTGGATGCTTTAAGTCCAACATAAAGGATTTGGCAGGGCTTGCTTTCTCCCTGAGCCTGAAGCATTCTAGCAAGCCTCTGACACAGGTTGATCTTTCTTTCCTTGTTTCTGCTCTTCTGATTTACACTAACGTTTACCTTCTACTTCTGAATCCAATTTTCTTTGTTTATCAGAATTGTATTAGTCAGGGATCTCCAGAGAAATAGAACCAGCCACATGCAAATATTAAGAGATATAATATAGACAATAGCTCACACAACCAAGGGGATTGACATGTCTAAATTCTATACAGCAGGCCATAAGCTGGGAACTTGATGGTGATGTGACATTCTGCAGGAGAAGCCACAAGTTTGGAACTACAATGAAGGTGATGATGAATTTCCGAGGAGAAGCTGACTGGCTGAAATAAGGATAGAAATGCTTCTTTCTGATTGCGGAAATACTCAGTTCTCTTTTTAAGGACACCAACTGATTTGATGAGATTCTTTCATTGCTGAAAACAGTATCCTTCTTGATTATATATATAATCAGTCAAAAATTCAGTCACTGAACTAATGGTTTACATCCATTAAATATACTTACGGTAACAATCAGGCCAGTGCTTGCTTGACCAAACACTGGACACCATTACTTAGCCACATGGTGCATGAAATTAACTATCACAAGGAATTCAGCTATATTGAATTAAAGAAATAATCTATGGAAGCCCCATTACCTTAATGATTTCCACATGATTATTTTAAAATACTGTACACATGTGCCTTCCCAGCTAACAGAGGTGTTCAGACAACATCAGCCATCCTTCATTGAAGATACCCTGTGTTGATGCTTTACCTTGGACACTTTGTGGCCTTAAGACTGCAACTCTGTAACCAAATAAACCCCCTTTATAGAAGCCAATCCATCTCTAGTATTCTGCATTCCAGCAGCCTTAGTATATAGTGACATATCCCTGGTTGCTGGGAGAAGTTATGTCCAATCCAGAAACGAAGAATTCAGGAGGTCCTGAAACTTGTGATCCAGGAAAGATTTGGTAACATGGTGAAAATATGAGTGTCCTCATCAATGGTAACAGCTCTGTGAGCAGACCTAACCAGCAGTCAATCTGTGTAAAATGAAAGTCTGAGAATCTAGGAATGCAAACTGTTGTGAATGAGATTCCTAAGAAAGAGAAATTTCTAAGGTAAATATACATGGGAGTTTTGAGATGGGGGTCTATCAGAGTGAGTGTGATGTTTGTCAGGTTTCCCCTAATACTGAGTATATATGTGACAGATAGGAATAGACAAATCAAAACATTTAGCTCTGGATCAACTGTAAATCCCAGAAGGATGAACTCTTTGACAGATGTCTGATTTTTCATTTCTTATTGCTGACTTCTGACAGATCTATAAATAAAGACAAAAAAAAAAAAAAAAAAAAAAACAGTATTTCATTGATATGAGGGTTACTTTTTTTCATTTCATCTGCTGGTTTAAGAAACATGTAAGATTTATTTTGAGACAATATATTAATGAGTTTCTCTGAATTCTTAAAACTTGTGTGAACAAGAGTGAAGCAAATCTATACTGGCATCTGGCTTATAGGTTACTGACTATGTAATATTGTATGTCATAATATTGATATGACTAACATGGGTATATGAAAAATAAAAAATAAGGCTTATCAAATGGGTTTAATTACTTCAATTACTTCTATACATGTAATGAGATTTAATCATGAGTGAACAACCAACTTGGGGTAATATATAAAATATATTGCTTTAATTATTGATAAACTACTATACCAAGGATGTTGTGTTCTAATGATTTTCTGAAGAAGAAAAACATGAAGTTTGTTTTGTTTAGAGAATTCTTTTCTTTAGTGAATATGTTTAATGAAAGTCTTGCCTATATAATAATCAGTAACTTAAGTAAGCATCAGGACCAAGAAAACTAATATTTACATAATTATAACAAACGACTCAGAAATAAAAAAAAATTTCCTTTTTGAATTCAACAATAATTATCATCCTTTGAAAAGAGATTCTGATGGCCAAAGTTTCAGCACTAAATTATGAATTAGATATAAAACAGAAAAATAAATGAATTCAGAAGTAGAGAATAGACTTACAATTATGTTGTCCCATGTGGAAGCAGTTTGAGTGCTCAAATCCAAATATTTGATTGCTATACTTTAACTGAGAGCCAATGTTTGATTCTTTACTTCTGGAGAATTTAATAGACTTCCCATCTTGCTTCTGCCTTTGATTTTATTACAACATGACCCACTTATATGGTGTGTAGCTTAAGTTTGTCAAGATAGTCCTTTTAGTGATATGGTAATATGGGAATGAATCTAATAGAAACCCTATTCCTAAAACAGGAGGAAGCCCTGTTAGAAAGGTGACTGTACCAGTTTGTGAATATATCACGTCCCCAAGAAAAAGCCATATTCCTTAATGCAATCTTGTGTGGGCAGACATATTGGTGCTGATTAGATTGTAATTCTTTGATTGAGTGTTTCCAAGGAGATGTGACCCACACAACTGCAGGTGATAACTCTGATTGGATAATTTCCATGGATGTGTGGCCATGCCCATTCAGCATGGGCCTTAATTAGTTTACTAGATCACTATATAAGCTCAGACAGAAGGATCAAGCTCGACACAGTCAAGAGGGACACTTTGAAGAATGTACAGAAGCTGAGAGGCTAGCTGCAGCTGGGAGACACATTTTGAAGATGGCCATTGGAAGCTGACACTGACTTTTTGGAGAATGCCATTTTGAAACACAACCTGGGAGCAAGCAGATGCCAGCCATGTGCCTTCCCAGCTAACAGAGGTGTTCAGACAACATTGGCCATCCTTCAGTGAAGGTACCCTGTGTTGATGCTTTACCTTGGACACTTTATGGTCTTAAGACTGCAACTTTGTAACCAAATAAACCCCTTTTATAGAAGCCAATCCATCTCTAGTATTTTACATTCCAGCAACTTTAGTATAAACTGACATATCCATGGTTGCTGGAAGAAGTTATGTCCAATCCAGAAACAAAGAATCCAGGAGGTCCTTAAATTTGTGATCCAGGAAAGATTTGATAACAAGGTGAGAAATATGAGTGTCCTCATCAATGGTAACAGCTCTGTAAGCAGACCTAACCAGCAGTCAATCTGTATAAAATGAAAGTCTGAGGCCCAGGTAGTATTGCAGAGCCTTTCATTGAGTAACAGTGTCTTTGATACTAAAATGTTGTTCAGAAATAAAGCTGGAGGCTCTGGGAATGGGAGGGGATTGAAGTAAAATGAGCCCTCATTACGGGTTGGAAATTGATTAAAAGATAAGGATTCAAAACCAGAGATAAAGCATTCTTGAGATGTTAGTAACTTAAAAGAAAAGAAAAGAAAAGAAAGAAAGAAAGAAAGAAAGAAAGAAAGAAAGAAAGAAAGAAAGAAAGAAAGAGAGAGAGAAAGAAAGGAAGGAAGGAAGGAAGGAAGAGAAAGAAAGAAAAGAAGAAACAAAAAACTGAGATCCTTGTTTTCAGATTCAGGGCTACAGTTACAGTGAAACAGCAAATTGAAATGATAAAATTACATATTTCGGTGATTGATTAAGCAAAGCCTTAACTTCATATGAGGTATAGTGCTCAATCCATGAGTGAGAATTAAGAAATAATAGCTATGAGAAAGAGGTGAGCTGTATGGCAAATGTATGACAGTCAGTGAGTCAGAAAACACTTGAAATGTAAGGGTCTCTCTCAGGTTGCTCCATCCAAGGCCAGGCATTTAATATCTGTTTCCAAAAAATTCTATGAAAATAAAAAGTGTTTTCACATCCTAGATGCTGAGAACACCCAACAAACAGAATATTTTACTTGTCAGAAAATAACTCTTGAGAAAGAAAGATGAGGTGTAAAATCTTAATTTCTTCCCAGTCCAGGGAGAGATAAGGATATTCTAAATAATCCTTCCAACATAAACAAACTTTTAATCATTTTTTTCACAAACTACTCCATGGAATTGTTATAGGAAAATAATTAAAATGTCTCTGGAGAGAGAGAGTACTGAAGAGTGTACACTGAAGTTAAGTTGAAAAATTTTAGTTGATGTCCTAAGGAACATCATTTATTGACCATTGAACTTCAGAGAGGTATATAATGTAAACAACAGTGGTGAGGGGATAATAGTCTTAGAACTCTTTTGACTTACATTGTAAGTATTTGTTCTGGTTTGCTAATGCTGCCATTATGCAAAATACCAGAAATGGATTGGCTTTTATAAAAGAGATTTCTTAGGTCACAAATTTACTGTTCTAAGGCCATAAAAGTGTCCTACTAAGGAAGGTATCAAACAAGAGGATACCTTCACTGAAGAAAGGCCAGTGGTGTCTGGAATACCTCTGTTATCTCGGAAGGCATGTGGCTGGTGTCCTTTGCTCCCGGGTTGCCTTTCAGCTTCTGATTCCAGTGGCTTCCTCTCTAAGTGTCTGCAGTCCTCTCTTACCTTCTCCAGGGCAAACTCTGGGCTTCATCTCAAGGCTTCTCCAAGGATGTCCAAGTGTCAGCAAGCATCTCTCCCAAAACCTCTCTCAGCTGCTCTGAGCTCCTTCTGTCTGTGAGCTCTCTTATAGGACTCCAGGGATTTAATTAAGACCCACCCTGAATGGGCTGGGTCCTCGTCTCCATGGAAATAATTTAAGCAAATGTTTCCACCCTCATCAACAGATTAGTCACTCTGCTCCCACAAGATTTCATTAAAGAATATGGATTTTCTGGGGGACATGATATACATCCAAACTGGCAAAGTGTTATTTTTATTTTAACCTGGTTCTGCCCTTGGTGTCATTCTTCCTTCATTTGTCTCTTCTCTGTCCATTTTGATACATGCTGGCAGTGATTCTGCTAATATAAATTTTGTAAAAGCTTGTCCACTTTGCAGGCAGTTCATAGTAATCCAAACTGTCAGACAGAAGGACTTTCTCCGGATCCTTCTGCAGACAGCATTTCCAATCCTGACTTCCACTAAAATGGCTGACTGGATTCGTTTTCATGTAAACCCTCACATGGAACCCTACTCTCCAGGGACTCACATTTCAGAAGCTCAGGGAAGTTCCTGATAGAGCTGCTTCTGGACCCAGTCTCAGAGCACACCATTTAGATGGGCTCAGAATTTTCCAAACCATCAGATTCTGGTTTCTTTGAGGGTGATGTTGGCCTCATAGAATGAGTTGGGAGTGTTCCTTCCTCTTCAATATTTTCGAAGAGTTTGAGCAGGATTAGTGTTAATCCGTCTTATAATATTTGGTAAAATTCACGAGTGAAGCCATCTAGTTCTGGAATTTTCTTTGTTGGGAAGTTTTTCATTACTGATTCCATGTATTTGCATATTATTGGTTGTTAACATGTTCTATTTCTTCGTGAATCAGAAAAAGTAGTTTCTAGAAATTTATCCCTTTCATATAGATTATACAATTTCTTGGTATACAGTTGTTCATAGTATCCTTTTATACTTTTTATTTCTTTGGGCCAGTAGTAATGTTCCCTTTTTATTTCTGTTTTGAGTGATATGTGTCTTCCCTCTTTTTAATTTGTCAGTCTAGCTAAGGGTTTGTTGATTTTATTTTCAAAGAACAAAGTTCTGTTTTTATTGATTCTCTCAATTGATAACTTTTATTGTCTAATGCCTTTATCTCTGTTCTAATCTTTGTGGTTTCTTTCATTTTACTAGGCTTGGATTTAATTTCCTCTTATTTTTCCAGGTCTTCTATCTAGATCTTCTAGTTATGAGATTAGGTTTCTGATTTGAGGTCTTTCTTCTTTTTTTTTTTTAATCTTCATTTTATAGAGATATATTCACATACCATGCAGTCATACAAAACAACTCATAAATTTGATTGTTCACAGTACCATTACATAGTTGTACATTCATCACCAAAATCAATCCCTGGCACCTACATTAGCACACACACAAAAATAACAAGAATAATAATTAAAGTGAAAAAGAGCAATTAAAGTAAAAAAGAACACTGGGTACCTTTGTCTGTTTGTTTGTTTGTTTCCTTCCCCTATTTTTCTACTCATCCATCCATAAACTAGACAAAAGGGAGTGTGGTCCTTATGGCTTTCCCAATCCCATTGTCACCCCTCATAAGCTACATTTTTATACAATTGTCTTCGAGATTCATGGGTTCTGGGTTGTAGTTTGATAGTTTCAGGTATCTACTACCAGCTACCCCAATTCATTAGAACCTAAAAAAGGGTTGTCTAAATTGTGCATAAGAGTGCCCAACAGAGTGACCTCTCAGCTCCTTTTGGAATCTCTCTACCACTGAAGCTTATTTCATTTCCTTTCACATCCCCCTTTTGGTCAAGAAGATGTTCTCCATTCCACGATGCCGGGTCTGCATTCCTCCCCAGGAGTCATATTCCATGTTGCCAGGGAGATTCACTCCCCTGGGTGTCTAATCCCACATAGTGGGGAGGGCAGTGATTTCACCTTCCAAGTTGGCTTAGGTAGAGAGAGAGGGCCACATCTGAGCAACAAAGAGGCATTCAGGAGGAGGCTCTTAGGCACAATTATAGGGAGGCCTAGCCTCTCCTTTGCAGCAACAGACTTCCCAAGGGTAAGTCCTGTGGTAGAGGGATCAAGCCATAAAACCACCAGTCCCCTATGTCTGTGGTCCTGTTAGCAACCATCGAGGTGGGGTAGGCCAATACCCCTGCATTCTCCACAGGCTCCTCAAGGGGGCTCTACATAGTTTTTTCCTTGTTTTTTTTTTTTTAATTTTTTTTTTAAATCAACTGTATGAAAAAAAAAATTAAAAAATAATAATTAAAAAACATACAATAAAAGAACATTTCAAACAGACCATAACAAGGGAGTAAGAAAAAGACAACTAATCTAACTACTTTACTTCCAACATGTTCCTACTCTATCCCAAGAAAGTTACCTAATATAGCAACATTTCTGTGAACTTGTTCCTACTATACCCATCAGAAATTAACAGACCATAGTCATTCCTGGGCATTCCCAGAACGTTAAATTTACACACGATAGCTTAGCTGTTCTTCTTGGATTATTGTTCCCCCTTCCTTAATTGCTCTCTATTGCTAGTTCCCCTACATTCTAAATTATAAACCATTTGTTTTACATTTTTCAAAGTTCACATTAGTGGTAGCATATAATATTTCTCTTTTTGTGCCTGGCTTATTTCACTCATCATTATGTCTTCAAGGTTCATCCATGTTGTCATATGTTTCACAACATCATTCCTTCTTAACTGCCATGTAGTATTCCATCATGTGTATATACCACATTTTATTTGTCCACTCATCTGCTGAAGGACATTTGGATTGTTTCCATCTCTTGGTAATTGTGAATAATGCTGCTATGAACATTGACATGCAGATGTCTGTTCGTGTCACTGCTTTCCGATCTTCCGGGTATATACCGAGAAGTGCAATCGCTGGATCGAATGGTAACTCTATATCTAGTTTTCTAAGGAACTGCCAGACTGACTTCCAGAGTGGCTGAACCATTATACACTCCCACCAACAATGAATAAGAGTTCCAATTTCTCCACATCCTCGCCAGCATTTGGAGTTTCCTGTTTGTTTAATGGCAGCCATTCTAATTGGTGTGAGATGGTATCTCATTGTGGTCTTAATTTGCATCTCTCTAATAGCTAGTAAAGCTAAACATTTTTTCATCTGTTTCTTGGCCATTTGTATTAACTCTTCAGAGAACTGTCTTTTCATATCTTTTGCCCATTTTATGATTGGGCTGTCTGTACTATTGTCATTGAATTGTAGGATTTCTTTATATATGCAAGATATCAGTCTTTTGTCAGATACATGGTTTCCAAAAATTTTTCCCATTGAGTTGGCTGCCTCTTTACCTTTTTGAGAAATACCTTTGAGGTACAGAAACTTCTAAGCTTGAAGAGCGCCCATTTATCTATTTTTTCTTTTGTTTCTTGTGTTTTGGGTGTAAAGTCTAGGAAGTGGCCGCCTAATACAAGGCCTTGAAGATGTTTTCCTACATTATCTTCTAGGAGTTTTATGGTACTTTCTTTTATATTGAGATCTTTGGTCCATTTTGAGTTAATTTTTGTGTAGGGGGTGAGGTAGGGATCCTCTTTCATTCTTTTGGATATGGATATCCAACTCTCCCAGCCCCATTTGTTGAAAAGACCATTATGACCCAGTTCAGTGACTTTGAGGTCCTTATCAAATATCAGTTGGCCATAGATCTGGGGATCTATCTCCAAATTCTCAATTCGACTCCATTGATCTATATGTCCATCTTTGTGCCAGTACCATGCTGTTTTGAAACAGTGGCTTTGTCATAAGCTTCAAAGTCAGGGAGTATAAGTCCTCCCACTTCGTTTTTCTTTTTTAGAGTGTCTTTACCAATTCGAGGCATCTTCCCTTTCGAAATAAATTTGATAGCTAGCTTTTCCAAGCCTGCAAAGTAGGTTGTTGGAATTTTGATTGGGATTGCATTGAATCTGTAGATGAGTTTGGGTAGAATTGACATCTTAATGACATTTAGCCTTCCTATCCATGGACATGGAATATTTTTCCATCTTTTAAGGTCCCCTTCTATTTATTTTAGTAGAGTTATGTAGTTTTCTTTGTATAGGTCTTTTACATCTTTGGTTAGGTTTATTCCTAGGTACTTGATTTTTTTAGTTGCTATTGAAAATGGTATCTTTTTCTTGAGTGTGTCTTCACTTTGTTCATTTCTAGCATATAGAAACATTACTGATTTATGTGCATTAATCTTGTACCCTGCTAATCTGTTAATTTTGTTTAATAGCTCTAGTCTCTGTATCATCGATTTCTCAGGCTTTTCCAGATATAAGATCATATCATCTGCAAACAATGACAGTTTTACTTCTTCTTTTCCAATTTGGATGCCTTTTATTTCTTTGTCTTGCCGGATTGCCCTGGCTAGCATTTCCAGCACAATGTTGAATAACAGTGGTGATAGCCGGCATCCTTGTCTTGTTCCTGATCTTAGAGGGAAGGCTTTCAGTCTCTCACCATTGAGTATTATGCTGGCTGTGGGTTTTTCATATATGCTCTTTATCATATTGAGGAAGTTTCCTTCAATTCCTACCTTTTGAAGTGTTTTTATCAAAAAGGGATGTTGGATTTTGTCAAATGCTTTTTCAGCATCTATTGAGATGATCATTTGATTTTTCCCTTTCGAATTGTTAATGTGTTGTAGTACATTGATTGATTTTCTTATGTTGAACCATCCTTGCATGCCTGGAACGAACCCCACTTGGTCATAGTGTATGATTTTTTTAATGTGTCTTTGGATTCGATTTGCAAGTATTTTGTTGAGGATTTTTGCATCTATATTCATTAGGGAGATTGGCTGGTAGTTTTCTTTTTTGTAGCATCTTTGCCTGGTTTTAGTATTAGATTGATGTTAGCTTCATAAAATGAGTTAGGTAGTGTTCCATTTTCTTCAGTGTTTTGAAAGAGTTTAAGTAAGACTGGTGTCAGTTCTTTCTGGAAAGTTTGGTAGAATTCCCCTGTGAAGCCATCTGGCCCTGGGCATTTATTTGTGGGAAGATTTTCGGTGACTGATTGGATCTCTTTGCTTATGATGGGTTGGTTGAGGTCTTCTATTTCTTCTCTGGTCATCTAGGTTGTTCATATGTTTCCAGGAAATTGTCCATTTCCTCTACATTATCCAGTTTGTTACCATACAGTTGTTGATAGTATCCTCTTATAATTTTTTTAATTTCTTCGGGATCTGCAGTTATGTCACCTTTTTCATTCATTATTTTGTTTATATGGGTCTTCTCTGTTTTTGATTTTGTCAGTCTAGCTAGGGGCTTGTCAATCTTGTTGATCTTCTCAAAGAACCAACTTTTGGTGATATTTATCCTCTCTATTGTTTTTTTTATTCTCTATGTCATTTATTTCTGCTTTAATCCTTGTTATTTCTTTTCTCCTACTTGGTTTAGGATTGGTATGCTGTTCATTTTCTAGCTTCTTCAGTTGATCCATTAGTTCTTTGATTTTGGCTCTTTCTTCCTTTTTAATATATGCATTTAGTGCTATAAATTTCCCCCTCAGTACTGCTTTTGCTGCATCCCATAGGTTTTTGTATGTTGTGTTCTCATTTTCATTCATCTCTATATATTTAGAAATTTCTCTTGCTATTTCTTCTTTAACCCACTGATTGTTTAGGAGTGTGTTGTTTAAGCTCCAGGGATTTGTGAATTTTCTAAGTCTCTGGTGGTTATTGACTTCTAATTGTATTCCATTATGGTCAGAGAATGTGCTTTGAATGATTTCAATCTTTTAAATTTACTGAGCCTTGCTTTATGTCCCAGCATATTATCTATTCTGGAGAAAGTTCCGTGAGTACTAGAGAAGTATGTGTATCCTGGTGATTTGGGATGTAATGTCCTGTATATGTCTGTTAAATCCAATTCATTTATCAGATTGTTTAGGTTTTCAATTTCGTTGTTGGTCTTCTATCTGGTTGATCTATCTATAGGAGAGAGTGATGTGTTGAAGTCTCCCACAATTATTGTGGAAACATCAATTGCTTCCTTTAGTTTTGCCAGTGTTTCTCTCATGTATTTTGTGGCACCTTGATTGGTTGCATAAACATTTATGATTGTTATTTCTTCTTGTTGAATTGCCCCTTTTATTAGTGTGTAGTGGCCTTCTTTGTCTCTCAAAACATCCCTGCATTTAAAGTCTATTTTATCTGAGATTAATGTTGCTACACCTGCTTTCTTTTGGCTGTAGCTTGCATGAAATATTTTTTTCCATCTTTTCACTTTCAGTTTCTTTGTGTCCCTATGTCTAAGATGAGTCTCTTGTATGCAATATATTGATGGTTCATTTTTTGTAATCCATTCTGCTAATCTGTATCTTTTAATTGGGGAGTTTAATCCATTTACATTCAACGTTATAACCGTGAAGGCATTTCTTGAATCAGCCATCTTATCCTTTGGTTTATGTTTGTCATATATATTTTTCCCCTCTCTCTATTAGTATCCTTTAATGTACCCATACTGAATCTCTTTAGTACTGAACCTTTCTCCAAGTCTCTCTCTCCTTTCTTTGTTTCTCTGTCTGTAGGGCTCCCTTGAGTATCTCCAGTAGGGCAGGTCTCTTGTTAGCAAATTCTCTCAGCATTTGTTTGTCTGTGAAAAATTTAAGCTCTCCCTCAAATTTGAAGGAGAGCTTTGCTGGATAAAGAATTCTTGGTTGGAAATTTTTCTCACTCAGAATTTTAAATATATCATGCCACTGCCTTCTCGCCTCCATGGTGGCTGCTGAGTAGTCACTACTTAGTCTTGTGCTGTTTCCTTTGTATGTGGTGGATTGCTTTTCTCTTGCTGCTTTAGAACTTTTTCCTTCTCTTCTGTGTTTGACAGTGTGATCAGAATATGTCTCGGAGTGGGTTTATTTGGATTTATTCTATTTGGAGTTCGCTGGGCATTTATGATTTGTGTATTTATGGTGTTTAGAAGATTTTGGAAGTTTTCCACAACAATTTCTTTGAATACTCTTCCTAGACCTTTACCCTTTTCTTCCCCTTCTGGAACACCAATGAGCCTTATATTCGTACTTTTTATATTATCTATCATATCCCTGAGGTCCATTTTGATTTTTTTCAATTTTTTCCCCATTCTTTCTTTTGTGCTTTCATTTTCCATTCTGTCATGTTCCAGATCACTAATTCATTGTTCAACTTCCTCTAGTCTTGTACTATGAGTATCCAGAATCTTTTTAATTTTGTCAACAGTTTCTTTAATTTCCATAAGATCATATATTTTTTTTATTTAGTCTTGCAATGTCTTCTTTATGCTCTTCTAGGGTCTTCTTGATATCCTTTGTATCTCATACTATGGTCTCATTGTTCATCTTTAGTTCTTTGATTAGTTGCTCTAGGGACTGTGTCTCTTCTGATCTTTTGATTTGGGTGTTTGGTCTTGGGTTACCCATATCATCTTGTTTTTTCATATGCTTTATAATTTTCTGTTGTTTTTGGCCTCTTGGCATTTGCTGAACTTGATAGGGTTCTTTTAGGATTTGTAGACCAATTGAAGTCCTTATCTCTAATTTATCAGATCTACAGCTTCGTGGCATACACTTTCTCTAACTAACCAGCAGGTGGCCTCCACAAGCCACCTGTTCTCCACAAGTCAGTTCTCCCCTGCTTTGCCTTTGTGGTCAGTGGGGGAGTGAGTCTTTTGGGGTTCAATTGGTGTACCAAGCTTGCGTGTGCAGTTGGTGTTGCCCGCCCTGTATATGGGGCGTGTGTCTGGGCGGTCAGGGAGGGTGGGTGACTCTAACAATCAAATCTCCCTGGTGTTCCTGGAGTTTTAAGCTGCTGCAATAGTCTAATCCTTCAGTTCAGTCCTGCCACAGTTTGTCTCTGCCACTGACCCACAAGTCCTTGGTATTGGCGTATGGCCCCTGAGACTTGTGAGTGGGTCCCTCTTCCAGGCCGTGCACCCCCTTGTCCTCTGTTGAGGGATGACTGTGCTATGTCACAGGTGAGTGACATCCTGCCAGGTCAGTTCTGGGCTGCTGGGCTTTGTAGGGAGGCTCCCAGTCTGCTGAAATGATGGCTGAATGGGGCTTTCTTAATTCACACAGCTCCACCTTCCCAACTCTGGGACAACCAGCTGATGGTTCAGGGAACGCTAATGTCCATGCCCAGTTTTGTGGTGTGTGCCTGTTATTTGAAGCACTTCCATCACACTGAATTGTCTGGGGCAGCTCTAGGCTGTGGGGCTGTCGACGGGCAGGAGTGTTTCCGGTCCACCAGGATGATGGCTGTAAGAGGACGCCCCCCTTTTCTTGGGAAGTTGTGGTGTTCAGTGAATTTTCTCAGCCACTGGATTATTGCCTTTTGTCTCAGAGCTCTCTTAGTTCTGCTCTTGTCTTGACCTGCCCAAATTGCAAGTCTATGAGGCTGTCTGTATTGGACTTCTTAGAGTAATTGTTTTAGAAACAGAAAAAATAGATTAAAAAAAAAAAAGCCCTCCTTGCAGATCTAATGGGTTATTGAAATGCTAAGAGACAAAGCAATTAGGGCCATTAAGGAAAGATCCAGGGGGGCAGAGAGATTAGTTTTTCTTCGGGATTTGCATAAGAGCCTGAGGGCCTGAGCTCTGCCCTTCCCCTTTCTGTGTTCACCAGAACTCCAAAAAGCCTCCGCTTTTATTTTTCAGTTTTTCTTGCTGTTTTTTGCTATGCCTATCTCCTCTCTGCTGGGCTGGCTGCTCTCAGATTCTCTGGTGTCTGGTCTCAGTCTATCTATGGTTGGAGTTTGGATCAGTAGAATGAGTTTCCGATAAGGGCTGCCACTGCAGTTCTCCCTTCTCCTTCCCGGAGCTGACAGCCCCTCCTCCCACGGGACTGAGCCTGGCAGGGAGGGGCACGTGTCCCCTGGCCACAAAAACTTACAGATTTTGCTGATCTCAGCAGTTCCACGTTTTCATGAGTACTGTATGAAGTATGCCCAAAGTCAATTGCTCTGTAGTGTCCAGTCCATGCAGTTCCTGGCTTTCTACCTACTTTCCTGGAGGAGTAACTAAAACATACAGCTCACCAATCTGCCATCTTGCCCTGCCCTCAGTCTTTCTTCTTTTTTAAAGTAAATATTTAAAGCTGTGAGTTTCCTTCTCAGCATGACATTTGCTTCATTCTGTAAGTTTTGGTATGCTTTGTTTTCATTTTCATTCACATGAAGACATATCTTAATTTCCCACTGATTTCTTCTTTTTATCCGTTGGTTGTTTAATCATGCATTGTTTAATTACCATATATTTGTTAATTTTCCAATTCTCTCTCTCTGTTGATTTCTAGCTTCATTCCATTGTGGTCAGATAAATAGATTTTATGATTTCATTACTTCAGATTTATTGAGAATTACTTTATTACATAACAAGTGGCCCATCCTGGAGAGTGATCCAAGGGCACTAGAGAAGCTGCTGATGGACATTGTATTAGGTCTCCTTGGTTTATAGATTTGTTCAAAGTTTCTATTTCTTTGTCTTCAGTCCAGATGCTCTATACATTATTGAAAGTTGTATATTTAAGTACTTACTAATAATGGTGAATTATTTACTTCTTCCTTCAAATATGTCAATATGTGCTGCCTATATTTTGGGGCTCTGCCCTTATATTTATAAAGGTTATTTCTTCTTATTGAATTGTCCCATCTTTTAGTATATAGTGACCTTCTTCATTCTTCATAACTGTTTTTGACTTTAAATCCATTTTATCTGCTACAAGCACAGCTACCCAAATTCTTTCTTGATTACTATTTGCATGGTAAATTTTTTCCATCCTTTCAATTTCAGCCTGCTTATGTCTGAATTTAGGTGAGTCTCTTGTAAGGAACATATGGTTGGGTCATGTTTGCTTTTATCCATTCTGCCAATCTTAGAATTTTGAGTAGAGAGGTTCATCCATTGACAATCAAAGTAATTACTGATAATGCAGTGCTTTCTTCTATCATTTTGGTACATAGTCTTTGTAAATCTTATACCAGTTTTGTCCCTCAGTTCTTCCAATAATTCCTACTTGCATATTTATTTGGTTTATTTATGTTTTATACAGTATTATTTTATACATTACCTCATTTCTTTATATATTTTCATTTATTTTCTTTGTGGTTGCCATATACAAATTTGTGCAGCATTCACATTTGATTTAATACCAATTTAACTTCAAGAGTATACACTTATACTACTCTTGTTCCCTGATGTCCCCCAGCTTTTTTTTGTGCTTATTACAAATTATAACTTTAAACTTGTATTTCCTAAGCTCCAAAGTTATCATTACTCTTTACACATTTGCATTTTTAAACCTGTATTTAATATGAAGTAGGGTTATATACCAAGAATTACAGCACTTAGTACTGGCATTGATAGTCATCTATATGGTTACCTTTAGCAGAAGGCTTTATTGTTTTCTGTAGGTATTACCCACTATCTAGTGTCCTTTCTTTAGAATCCAAAGAACTCACTTTAGGACAAGTCTAATGGTTACAAACTCCCCCTGATTTTTTTTTACATGGAATATCTTATTGCTCCCACATTTTGAATGCCTGTCTTGCCAGATGCGTAATTCTTGGTTGGTAATATACATAATTCTTGGTTTTCTGTTATCAGTTTTAAAATATTGCATCATATTGCTTTTTGGCTTCTATGGTCTCAGATGTGAAATCAGCACTTAATATTATTGGGACTTTTTGCATGTAACATGTTTTTCTTGTAGCTTTCATAACTATCCCCTTATCATTTGCATTTGACAGTTTGACTACTATGTGTCTGGGTGTGTTTCTTTTTTTTTTAATTTTACCCTGTCTGGAGTTAATTGGACTTCTTGGATGAGCATACTGATGCTTTCTGCTATATTTGGGAAGTTTTCCACCACTGTTTCTTTAACTATTCCTTCTGCCCCTTTTTTTCTTCTCTTTCTGGGATCCTGTAATATTATCATAAACTATATTGATTTTGAAATACTTTTTTTTCCTGCACCTCAGCATCTCTCATTCATTCTCAATCTCTCTCTCATTCTTTCATTCAAATGAAAGAATGAAAGCTCTAAACTGCTTTTGAAACCATCTAAGGAATTTTTAATTATAGCAAATGTGGTGTTCAACCCCAGTATTTCTGTTTGGAACTTTTTAAATTTTCTCATTATTGAAATTCTTCTCCCAGTTACTCATTGTTTTCCCAATATCATTTAATTATTTTTCTGTATTTTCCTTTGTCTCTTTCAGCATATTAATTGTCATTTCTTAAAAGTCTTTTTCAGGGATTTTCAAAGTCTTATCTCCTTAATTGATGTTTGCTGCATTTTTAATCCAGATCTTTTGCATGGGCCATCATTTCCTATACTTTTGTTTGATTTGTAATCTTTTCTTGCACACTGTGCATTTCAATATTTTAAGAGGTTAACCTGGATTTCTTCCCTGAACTGTCTGCACCATGAGTTTGTATCAAGTTCATGTCATGCAGAGATTTCCTTGCATGTCAGGAGCTAATATAACCAAACAAAGCAAAGTAAAAACACCTTTCACAGTCTTTGCAATTGGTTATTGATTGTCCAGGTCTCTTTTTCAAAGTTGAGCCCTCCTTTCAAGAAGATCAACCCAAGTCTTTTTCTGAGACTGGGTCTTATCCTGAGCTTCTTTTTGCTTGTGGCCTTAGGAATCCCCATTATGGGAATTCAAATGCCTCTTTTAATCCCTATGAAATAGATTTTCTCCCTCTCCTGGGTACTCCATTTTAAGACTTAAAGCAGGTAAGACTTTCCGTCAAGCTGCTTTGACTTAATTGTTCCTTACACTGCTTTACCTATCTGTAGTTGCTATGCTGGGGGGAAAATTCTGGGAGGGTGAGTGTAAGATGGGTTGCCTAGGTGAATATTCAAACTACTTTACAAATGATTGACATTGACAAACCAGCACCCCAGTTCTTCTATAGGGGTTATTCTGCTCCTGCCAGAACAGGGTCAGGGACCAACAATGGGAACAGAGGCTGGCTATTATGCTGGGGAGGGGTGGGGAAGAGACTAGTGAGTGCACAGAGAGTTTCTCTTTGGGGGCTGTGCTTTCTGGATTTGCAACTTGCTTAGTTACTGCAAACCTTTAACTGTTTTTCATAGTTTTGAGGAAGGTTACTGTCTTTCAGACTCTTCTTCCATTTTTGCTTGAGGGGCATAGGAACAACGGCTGCCCTCAGAGCTGCCCCCCTGAGATCTGAAGGAGCTGACCAAAAGCAGTGGTCAGTACTCAGAACACACACCCCATATTTTTGAGGACTAGGTCTTTAGGTCCCAAATTAACACCAGCAAGCAAGCCAGGAGGCTGGAATGCATATCCCTCTACTGCCTGCTATAAGCCTATTTTTGGGGGGATGGTATCTGATACAGGGAGGGTAAATTTTGCTCATATTTACCACATTTTACTTTCCTCTTCCTTCAGCTCTTACTTCTATGCTGCACAGTGTTCTTCTAGACCCTGGAGTTTCAAAATAGTTGATTCAGACAGTTCCTGTCAGTTAAGTGGTTGTTTATGTAGATGGATTAAATCCTGGAGTCTCCTACTCTGTTATGTTTCCCAAATCCTCCATCACTGCATCATGTTTCATTTTATAAATTGCTATATGCCTCTGATAAGTTAACATTTTCTTTGATATGTAAGTAAAGGTGAGGCTGATCAACCAAATCCAAACTTGAACTGTGTTGAAGTGAAGCTGGATTATATTTAGCTAGACTCAACCTAAAATGTGTTCATTCCGTTTTCTAGTTTTTGGTTCTCCAAGGATTCTAAATGATACTCTGCAATTCAGGTGGCAGGATTTATGTTTGCTTAGTACTGAGATTCTTCAGGCATTTCTGTAGTCTTTTAAGACTCCTGCCCAATTCATCTTTGAAGTTTAGCAAGCAACCAACTCTAGATTTGAGAAATTTCATCACCTACAATTTTACTTTATTAGTTAACTCTTAGGCAGCTGCCAAAATCTCAGGTAGTTTATCAATCCTCCCATCAAAGCCCTCTGTCATGGACCCAGTTTGTCTTGTAGATGCGTAAATGCCCTAGGCTTTGAAATTCATCACTGCCAGTTCAGTGCTCCTTAGTGTGATTTCAACTAGTTGTAGTTTGCATTCTCAGTGGGGAACCATTTCACTGTTAATTATTTGTTTCCAAAATACTGGTAGACTGCTTGATCTCCTTAAATCTTAAGCCTCACATCTTATCCAGCTTTAGAATTTGGCAATGGTCTTTAGGGATAAAATTGGCCATTTGTTTGAAGTCTATAACTTTCTCCAGTTTGTATTCCAACTATGCTGGATTGCTAGTATTTTTCTTGATTTCTTTGACCTCCAGAAGCAACCATCTACTGGGTCCAAGGCCTAAATCTCATTTTTGAACAAAGGTCACATAAAACAAATGATCTCAGTGAAAATACCTATAGTAATGGTGTCACCCCCTGATTCACATCATCTTTTTTCCAAACAGCCTAGCCTGCTTCCTTCAGTAACTTCAGGATAACAACCAGAAACAGGAATAACAATCTTGCGTATAGGTCTTCATTGATTCCACAGTTGCATATAGCTTAATAGATCTATTTTCTCTAACAATTATTTTATTCCATATCTTTATAGTAGTTTTGCTTCTCTTATCAAACTGCCAGTCTTCTTTGTTGTTTTCAAAGCCAATGAGAGGAGGATATGTTAATACAAAAAAAAAAAAAAAAAAAAAAAAACAGTTTGCTTGTCTACCATTTAAATTTTACAAATTTTCAAAAAAGATTTTTATTCTTCCCCAAAGAGAACAAATATTCTCTATGGATATACTTTAATCAATTACATTTATTATTCTCTATAGCCAAACAGTTTAGCTTCTTTTGTAACCAATTCAAGTTGTTTTTAATCATCATTTATTCATTCCAACTGAATTTCCTTAATAAGGAGTAAATAGAAAGAATTTATTTTTTCTTCATTTCCTGTAATTTTGCATTATATTTAATGAAAGAAAAATTGATAAATCATATCCATGGTTTAGAAGACATGTAGAAAGAAATCTAGAATCATTTTTTAATAGCTTTTAGTAAATTGCAGTTCTATAATAAGGTACTTTCTAAAGTCAGGTATGCTGTAGTTTTCCTGGCTTGCCTTTTAGTATATAACAATAGTTCACACTACAAGATTGTGTGGAGAGGGTAATATGTAAGTACTTTTGAATTTAATGTAGTTTATGAGCCACCTGGTCAATATTCAGTAAACCAGATGTTATATAAAATGTTGTCACAAGTCAGAGATCAACATTATATTTTGATTCTCTTTTTGGAATAGAAAATGAGAGCTCAAATTTCTTCTTTTTAAGGAAAGAGATATTTTGCCTAAGTTGACATACTTTGAAAAACCTAATGCTGTTTATATGAATGTTTAATCTCCTCTCTAGGAAATAGACTGCATCTTAACATCAACATTTCAGATTTCCCTATAGATGTTGTGGTGAGACTCAACTTTGTTAATGATGAAGATACCCAATTAGTATGTTGTCTGCAAGAATTCCCAAGGCCCTACACCAGTTCTCAGTAAATACTCTCTTTGTATTAAAGAGCAAAGATAAATCTATGGTTATGTAGAAACAAAAACACTTTGCTTCATAAAGAGAACTAAAACCTCACTTGAGTGACTAGAATTCTTAAAAGAGCAATCTCCTTTTTTTGATTCTAGATAAATTTCTAGATTTAAGTAGACTGAACTCAGACATTATAATATTTATGTGTAGTTTTTTTTTTTTTTTTAATGTGTTTGAAAGTGCACTGTATGCTGTTTAGAGAGAGAAATTCCTCAGGGGTTGCATATTTTATTAAACATCCCTGGTTTTTAATGTGAACAAGTTGTTGAGAGATTGGAAGCAAAGAATAATCATGGGCTAAAAAGAAATATATTACTGGAAAAATCATTCCTAATTCATTGTTGTTTAGCAATACAAAGGAAAAAATTCACAATGTGGATATCCCGGAAAGTAAGTACTTTCAATATTTTGTTGTTTTTGTACAATGTAATTAAAGTGGAATCCTTTCTATTGGCAATGTCTGATCATGACATTAAACTAATTAAATTCAGAATTAAAAACAAAGACAATATTTGTGTAATTCATGATTAACATTTAGTATCCATATTTAGAAGGCTATCTGAATTTCTCTATTAGAATAGCACCAATTTCCAAAAGGAGCCGAGAGGTCACTCTGGTGGGCACTCTTACGCACACTTTAGACAACCCTTTTTAGGTTCTAAAGAATTGGGGTAGCTGGTGGTGGATACCTGAAACTATCAAACTACAACCCAGAACCCATGAATCTCGAAGACAGTTGTATAAAAATGTAGCTTATGAGGGGTGACAATGGGATTGGGAAAGCCATAAGGACCACACTCCACTTTGTCTAGTTTATGGATGGATGAGTAGAAAAATAGGGGAAGGAAACAAACAGACAAAGGTACCCAGTGTTGTTTTTTACTTCAATTGCTCTTTTTCACTCTAATTATTATTCTTGTTATTTTTGTGTGTGTGCTAATGAAGGTGTCAGGGATTGATTTAGGTGATGAATGTACAACTATGTAATGGTACTGTAAACAATCGAAAGTACGATTTGTTTTGTATGACTACGTGGTATGTGAATATATCTCAATAAAATGAAGATTAAAAAAAATAATAATAATAACAAAAAAAAAAAAAGAATAGCACCATTAACAATAATTCCCAGTAACGTTTATCAAAAAAAAAAAAAAACTGACTGGTTCGTATTATTTTATATTTAGGAGAGACTTGGGTACTTAAATATTACAAATATTAAATAGTACTTCTTACACTGATACAATAGCACTGAAACTGATTGAACTCATGAGTAAATCATTCCAAGCTTCATGAAAAATTTCAACTTATGTCACATATTAATTCTGACTCACATTGTGCTAAAACTCATATAAGTTCTTTCCATTGAAAGTAGTTTTAATTGACATGGAACAGAAAGACCAACCAGGATAATTGTCATCAAAATATAACCAACTTTAAATAATCTAAATATGAATAATTCATGCAAGATTTGCTGCTTTAGGTATGCAAGAACACAGGAAAGGCACACCTGTTGAAAAACTGAGGAGTTCTTTTTAATAGTAGAGGCATAAACCAAGCTAATTTAAAAAGGCTTTCTTATGGATTCAGTAAGATTACAGGAATTAACTTGTATCTTAAAAAAGAAACTTTAAATCAGAGAAACCTACAAATACTTACACAAGGAAATATTAAAGCCATTCTGTTGCAAAGAAGATCTGAAAAGAGAATTTATAAAATGAGTAGCCAGAGAAGGTGATGAAATAAGCAGGATTAAGCCTTTGCTTCTGATTGCTATGTGAAATGTGTAAAAAAAAATCATAAATTTTTTAGAGTTTAGAAAGTGATTAGCCAGAGAAGGTGACAAAATTTAATGAAGACCCACTCTGAAGGGGCTGGGATCTGAAATGTATGTTGAAATGAGTACAACTGATGACTGAAGGTAATCCCCAAATATGTCTTACATATTCGCACTTCTTAGAGATCCAGGAACACCACAGATAACCAAGTAATGTTATAAAAAGATTAAACATTCTTTTGAATTACTTGCTCTTTCTTATCACTTTCAAATTATTACTCAGTGAAGCCTTTTAAAATAAAAAATAATCCTCTACTTTTTCCCAGATCTGTTGTAATTCAGAAGGTATTTAACCATGAGGAACCATACAATGGTGACAACATTCATTCTTCTAGGACTCACAGATGACCCCCACTGGCAAATTGCAATTTTCCTTTTTCTATTTCTAACTTATTTATTGAGTGTCACTATAAATCTGACAATCATCCTGCTCACCCTGGTGGATTCCCACCTCAAAACACCCATGTATTTCTTCCTTCGGAATTTCTCCTTCTTAGAAATCTCATTGACATCTGCCTGCATCCCTAGATTTCTAGTCAGCATTGTGACTAGGGATAAAACAATTTCCTATGAGGCTTGTTTTACACAATTATTTTTTATCATCTTCTTTGGTGCATCGGAGTTTTTCCTGTTGGCTGCCATGTCCTCTGACCGCTATGTGGCCATCTGCAAACCCCTTCATTATGCAACTATTATGAGCAGCAGGGTCTGCACCCAGCTGGTCCTTAGTTCTTGGATGAGTGGGTTGTTAACCATCTCTCCTGGAATTATCAAGGGCCTGGGGTTGGAATTCTGTGATGCCAATATTATTGACCACTTCATCTGTGACTATTCTCCTGTCCTGAAGCTCTCCTGCACAGATACATGGGTCATAGAATTGTTGAGTTTTATTTTAGCCATTGTCACACTCCTGGTTACATTGGCCCTGGTGATACTCTCCTATGCAAATATCATAAGAACAATTCTGAAGATCCCTTCTGCCCAGCAAAGGAAAAAGGCTTTTGCTACCTGTTCTTCCCACATGATTGTTGTTTCTATCTCTTATGGCAGCTGCATTTTTATGTATATTAAACCTTCTGCAGAGGAAAGAGTATCTTTGAACAAGGGGGTGGCCGTACTCATCACTTCAATTGCACCCGTCTTAAATCCTTTTATATATACTCTAAGAAATAAACAAGTGAAGCAAGCCCTGAAGGATATATTTAAAAAATGGTCTTTATTGCCTTAGAATCACAGCTTGGTCTTTTATAAAAGCATAACTCTATAGTTCATTGAATATTTTAGAATATATTAACACTTTTAACATATTCCTTTTTTATTTTTACATGATGATAGTGACTGAAGCACCCAGAAGCAGCCTTTCAGTGCTAGTACCTTACGTGACATTTCCTTATTTAATGCTGGAATCACTTTATTCTTTCAGCTTAATTCTTTGATTTTGTTCAACTTCAAGTTATTCCACTAGGAATTAATTTTTTAAATCCAACATCTCCATGTTTTTTCTAGCAAAGATTTGCCCAAAATATAGATCACTTTTGATATGACAATTCATAACCTGAAAATTAAAATAGATGCTATTTCTAACACAATATTAACAATTTTTATTTCTCCATTAACTTCTACATTCACCTTTCTTTTCCTTCAGGTTTTGTTCTCCATTTATCCAATTTTAACCTCACTTTATTCACTATTCCATCAGCTAGCCCTTTAAAAGTATATATCTATGGAACTAATATTGAATGAATTCTCAAATGGAAATGATAAATTTGACTTGCTTCTACTTTGTCTCTGACCTTTTCTCTCCTTTCCAGGAAATAAAGTGTCAATATTGTTAGAAAGTTATCAATCTTATTGATTTTTGTCAAATAACTAGATTTTATATCTTTTATTTTCTCTATTGTTTACCTTAGAATAAGGTAATAAAATATCTTTATTATTTTCTCCCTGCTAGTGCTTTATTTTTATTATGCTCTTCTTTTTCTATTTTATTGAGGTAGGAACTTAGATTTTTTTATTTGAGAACATTCTTCATTCTAAGCAGTTATTGCTGTTATAAATTTCCCTGTCAGCCTTACTTTAGTTGCACACCACACATTTTGAAATGCTGTTTTTTCATTTCCATTTAGTTCCGAGTATCATTTAATTTCATTTGACATTTCCAATTGGACCCATGACTTATTTTGAAGTGTTAGATTCTAGTTGTATAGAGATTTTACTATTATGTCTCTGTTTTAATTTCTAGTTTTATTCTATTGCCAAATACTCTGTAGGATATCCATTCTTTTAAATTTGATATGTTGTGTTTCATTCACAAGAATATGGTCTATCAAGGTGACTGATTCATGAGAATTTGGGTAAAAACAGCCAATTTGGGAAAAAAAGCTGTTGGGTACATTATTTTACTTATGTAAATAAGATCCTGTTGATTGATTGTGTTGTTAAACTATTCCATATCCTTGCTGAGTTTGCCTAGTAGATTTTCTGTTTCTGAGACATTTGTCAGTTGCTGATATGCCTATCTGTAATTGTGGATTTGTCTGTTTCTCCTTTCAGCACTCTCAGTTTTGCTTCATGTATTTTGGGGCTCTGTTGCTTGATGCATACTCATTCAGGATCATTATCTCTTCCAGATGGGTCCTTCCATCCTTCTGTCATTGTGTCCCTCTTTCTCACTAGTCATTTTTTTGCTCTGAAGTCTATTATATCAGATATTAATATATCTACTCCTTATTAATAAATATCTGTATGGTATATATAATTTTCCCATCCTTTTATTTTTTTATTTTTTTGTGTGTATTTTTTTTTATTTTTTAACTTTTATTCAGATTGTTTACATGCCATACAATTATCCAAAGATCCAAAGTGTAGAATCAGTTGCCTCGGTACCCTCATATCACACATCTGTGCTTCCATCACCACACTTAATTTTTGTTCAATTTTTAGAAACTTTTCACTACTCCAGACAAGAAATAAAGCAAAAGAAGAAAAGAAAAAAGAAGAAAAGAAAACTCAAATCCTCCCATATGCCTAAAAACCCCCTCCATTGTTGACTCGTAGTATTGGTATAGTACATCTGTTACTCTTTATGAAAGAACATTGAAATACTAACTGTAGTATACAGTTTGCAATAGGTATATATTTTTCCCTATATGCCCCTCTATTGTTAACTTCTAGTTGTATTGTCATGTATTTGTTCTCATTCATGGAGGAGATTTCTAATATTTGTACAGTTAATGACAGACATTGCTGACCATAGGATTCAGTTTTATACATTCCCATCTTTTGACCTCCAACTTTCCTTCTGGTGACATATATGACTCTGAGCTTCCCCTTTCCACCTCATTCACGCACCATTCGGCACTGTTAGTTATTCTCACATCTTGCTACCGACCCCTCTGTTCATTTCCAAACATTTAAGTTCACCCTAGTTGAACATTCTGCTCACACTAAGCAACTCCTCCCCATTCTTTAGCCTCATTCTATATCTTGGTACGTAATACTTTATGTCTATGAGTTTGCATATTATAATTAGTTCCTATCAGTGAGACCCTGCAATATTTTTCCTTATGTGTCTGACTTATTTCACTCAGTATATTGCCCTCAAGTTTTCATCATCAAACCATTTTTTTAGATGGTTTTGTTCACATTTCATACATTCCATCCTTAGTAAACAATCAATGGTTCCCTGTATAGTCACAAATTTATGTATTCACCACCCTCACCACTATCTATATAAGGGCAGCTACATTTCTTCCACAAGGCAGGAGGGAGAGTCAAAGAAGGTAGAGGGGCAAAAGAAAAAGAAAAAAGAAAGAGGAAGAAAAAAATGACAGCTAGGAAGCAGCAAAAGGAAAGATAAGCTTAAATCAAAGTAGAATAAAGAGTCAGACAATACCACAAATGTCAAGTGTCTCACACCCCTCCCCTATCCCCCCCTCTTATCTGCATTTACCTTGGTATATTACCTTTCTTACATTAAAGGAAGCATAATACAATGATTCTGTTAATTACAGTCTTTAGTTTATGTTGATTGCATCCCTCCCCCAATGCCTCCCCTTTTTTAATACCTTGCAAGGTTGACATTCCCTTGTTCTCCCTCATGAAAGAACATATTTGTACATTTTATCACAACTGTTGAACACTCTAGGTTTCACCAAGTTATACAGCCCCAGTCTTTATCTTTCCTCCTTTCTTGTGGTGTCTCACATGTTCCCAACCTTCCTTTCTCAACCATATTCATAGTTATCTTTGCTCAGTGTACTTACATTGCTGTGCTGCCATCTCCCAAAATGTGTTCCAAACCTTTTACTCCTGTCTTCTCCTATCACTCTGTAGTTCTCCCCTTAGTATTTACTGTAGGACAAGTGTCTTGTTCACAAAGTCTCTCATTGTCTGTCTGTCAGAAAATATTTTGAGCTCTCCCTCATATTTGAAGGACAGTTTTGCTGGATATAGGATTCCTGGTTGACAGTTTTTCTCTTTCAGTACCTTAAATATATCACACCACTTCCCTCTTGCCTCCATGTTTTCTCCTGAGAGATCTGCACACAGTCTTATTAAGTTTCCTTTGTATGTGATAGATCACTTTTCTCCTGCTGTTCTCAGGATTCTCTCTTTGTCTTTGACATATGATGATCTGATTATTAGGTGTCTTGGTGTAGGCCTGTTCAGATCTATTCTGTTTGGAGTATGCTGTGCTTCTTGGATCTGTAATTTTATGTCTTTCATAAGAGATGGGAAATTTTCATTGATTATTTCCTCTATTATTGCTTCTGCCCCTTTTCCCTTCTCTTCTCCTTCTGGGACACCAATGATATGAACATTCTTATATTTCATTTCACCCTTAAGTTCCTGGAGACATTGCTCATATTTTTTCATTCTTTTCTCCATCTGCTCCTTTGCATGTAGGCTTTCAGGTGTTTTGTTCTCCAGTTCCTGGGCGTTTTCCTCTGCCTCTTGAGATCTGCTGTTGTATGTTTCCATTGTGTCTTTCATCTCTTGTGTTGTGCCTTTAATTTCCTAGATTCTGCTAGTTGTTTTTTTGAGCTTTCGATTTCTGCCTTATGTATGCCCAGTGTTTTCTTCACAGCCTTCATCTGTTTTGCCATATCTTCTCCAAACTTTTTGAATTGATTTAGCATTAGTTGTTTAAATTCCTGTATCTCAGTTGAAGTGTATGTTTGTTCCTTTGACTGGGCCATAACTTTGTTTTTCTTAGTGTAGGTTGTAGTTTTCTGTTGTCTAGGCATCTGACCTCCTAGGCCACACCAATCAGGTTTTCCCAGACGAGAACAAGCTCAGGTCACAGAAGGAGGAAATATTCAGTGTCTGGTTTCCCTGATTGTTTTTCTTAGAGGATTGACACATACTGTGCTTTTCTGCACAGCAGGTGTGCCTGTAAGCCTGTCATGGGCTGGTGTAAGTGGGTGTGGCCTGAAGCTCTCCTACCCCTGGCTCTGGGGTCTGGTTCTGAATGTAAGGCAGTAGTAGAGCTGGGCCCCTCCCTTTCCTCTCCGGAAGCTATGCCCCCTGCATGGAGGTCATTTGCATATAAATAGATTCTTTGTTTCTCTGACTGCTGGTCAGAGTGCTGTGATTTTAAAATGGCTGAGGTTTTCTCTATTGTGAAGAATTGTGAGGTGAAAATGTCTGAGGGTTTCTCCACTGAGCTGCCCAGGTTGACAGAGAGAGAAAGGGGCAGAAAACTCCCAGATTCACCCATCAGCCAGAGACAGCACCTGATCCTCTAAGCTCCCTGTACTGAGACAGATATGTCCCCTGACTCTCCCAAGGTCAGTGGTCACCAAAAGCCTCTGTCTGCTTGTAGGGGATTCACTGTCTGTATTGAGCAGTTAACATTAAAACTGCAGTTGGATCTGGGCTGAGGTACACTCACATATTCAGAGTTCTGTTTTCTAGCACTGCAAGTCTTCTGTGAGGGAGGGGCTCTCGGCTTTTGGTGCAGGTCCACAGTTTTTACTTACAGATTTTATGCTGTGATCTTGGGCATTCCTCCCAATTCAGGTTACTGTATGATGAGTGGACAGTCATGTTTGTCTCCTCATGTTTATTCCAGGTTATTTACTAGTATTTTAGTCATTTATGAATTGCTCCTGGGGGACTAACAGTCTTTCACTCCACTCTATGCTGCCATTTTAGCTCCTCCCATCCTTTGATTTTTAACCTAATCATGCTATTGAATAAAAGTGAGCCTCTGGTAAAGCAATAAATTCTTAAGTTGTTTTTATCCACTAGAACAGTCTCTGCCTGTTTATTTGCATATTTATGCCATTTATATATAAGGCAATTATTGATATGTTAGCAATCAAATTGGCATCTTTATCTTTTCTACTTGTTTTCTCTTTGTTCCTCTGTTTCTCTTTCTGGCCACACTGTGGGTACTTGAATATTTTTTAAGATACCTTCTGGATATATGTACAGATTTTTGGAGTTTTTCAGTATACTTATTGTATTAGTTAGGGTTCTCTAGGGAAACAGAATCAATGATAGGTGTCTCTGACTATCAAATTGTAGAAGTGACTCACGCAACTGTGGGTATGCACCACTCCAAATTCTGTAGAGAAGTCCGCAAACTGTCAACTCCAAGGAAGATGTCTGATGACCTCCTCAGGAAACGAACTGGCAACTTCAACGAACTCCTCAGGAAATGCTTCACTGGGCATCCAAAGAAGAAGTGAAGGTCCTCTATCTGTCCTGCTTATAAGTCTTCAACTGATTAATTGGATTAAATCCAGCCAATTGCATTCTCTCATTGTGGAAGGCATGCCTTTGGTGAGTCATCAGTCACAGCTGCAGTCAATTGACTCATGATTTAATAAACCAGCCTGTTGGTTTATTAATCAGCCTCAAACATCCTCACAGCAATTGTTAGGCCAGTGTCTGCTTGACCATACAGCTGGGTACTATCACCTGGCCAAGTTGACACATGAACCAAACCATCACAGTCCACCCTTATCAACTTGGCAGTTATACGCATCACCTAAAACCATCCTTTATCTCTAAGTACATAACAATAACAGACATATACTTTGCTTAACAATATTCTGCTGTGCAGCATACATCTGGAAATGCACTAAATCTCTCCAGAATGGGGTGCAAGTCCTTGAGTGACATTCACTCTTAAAATTGATTTCCTTTAGCTTAAATACAGCAAAATGAACAGTATGGGTTACGCCATATGAAAAGGGGATAAGATAGAGAAGAAATCAAACAAGGAGGAAATATTCATGTCATCATAGCCCTCATTTCTGTAATGGTCATGTGGTCATAGTTCATATTTATCACTACCTTCTTCCACTACCCATTCCATGTTCCCTTTACCCTCAGCAAGCACTTCAGCTGGCTGTGGTTCTTTGCCTCGTGGGGTGACCCATACCTTCATTCCTGAAGTTTCTTCACCATTCATGGTCCTGCCTGGATTGGGTTGTTGCAGTTTTCCATTGACTTTAATCACAGGGCATGGTAGTACTAAGAGACACCCTAGGGGATCTCCTGTATTCCAGGAAAACTCTTCTTTACTTCCATTGTGTAGTTGCAGTTGTTTCCCCTTGATAGTCAGGATCAATCACCCCAGCCAGTAAAGTAATCCCCATCCTTGCCTGTTGATTCAGAGGCATAAGAAGCCCAAAGTGGCCAGGTGGCAGTCTTAACTTCCAGTTCAATGGGATTATTGTTGTGTTTCTGGTGGAAGCACTCATCCTTTTGTAACCAAGAGTTGTAGACCAGCAGAGCTTAAGCTTGCAGGGACAGGAAGCAAAAATTTACCTAGTGGATCACTATGAGTGACAGTGAGTGGTGCCACTCCTGTTTCCACCCCTTGATTCCTGGACCCATGAATCCTGGCTATGGGAGAAACAGCACCATAGAGTGGATGTGGATTCAGAGCATACACAGCCTCCTGGAGAACACTGCCCCAGCCCTGCAAGGTATTGCCACCTAGTTGGCACCACAATTGAGTCTTCAACAGGCCATTCCACTGTTCTATCAACCTAGCTGTCTCTGGATGATGGGAACATGGTAAGACCACAGAATTCCATGAGCATGTGCCCATTCCCTCACTTCATTTGCTGTGAAGTGGGTTCCTTGGTCTGAAGCAATGCTGTGTGAAATACCATGATGGTGGATAAGGCATTCTGTAAGTCCATGGATGGTAGTTTTGGCAGAAGCATGTCATGCAGGGAAAGCAAACCCATATCCAGAGTATGTGTCTATTCCAGTAAGAACAAACCGCTGCCCCTTCCATGATGGAAGTGGTCCAATGTAATCAACCTGCCACCAGGTAGCAGGCTGATCACCTTGGGGAATGGCACCATATCGGGTACTGAATGTGGGTCTCTGCTGCTGGCAGATTGGACACTCAGCAGTGGCTGTGGCCAGGTCAGCCTTGGTGAGTGGAAGTCCATGTTGCTGAGCCCATGCATAACCTCCATCCCTACTGCCATGACCACTTTGTTCATTAGCCCATTGGGCAATGATAGGAGTTGCTGGGGAAAGAGGCTGATTAGTATCCACCAAATGGGCCATTTTATCCACTTGGTTATTAAAATATTCTGTTGAAGTCACCCTCTGGTGAGCCCTCACATGGGACACAAATATATTCATGTTGTTTGCCCACTCAGAAAGGTCTATCCACATACCCCTTTCCCAGACTTCTTTGTCACTAATCTTCCAATTGTGTTCCTTCCAAGTCCCTGACCATCCAGCCAAACCATTAGCAACAGCCCCGGAATCAGTATACAAATGCACCTCTGGCCAGTTGTCCTTCCAAGCAAAATGAACAACCAGATTCACTGCTCGAAGTTCTGCCCACCGAGAGGATTTCCCCTCACCACTGTCCTTCAGGGATATCCCAGAAAGGGGCTGCAGTGCTGCAACTGTCCACTTGTGGGTGGTGCCTGCATATCGTGCAGAACCATCTGTAAACCAGGCCCGAGTTTTCTCTTCCTCAGTCAACCGACTGTAAGGAACTCCCCAAGATGCCATAGCTATGGGTTGGAAAAGAGAAGGTAAGGTGGAAGGAGTGGGGGCCATGGGCATTTGGGCCACTTCCTCATGTAACTTACTTGTACTTTCAGGACCTGCTCAAGCTCTATCTCGTATATACCATTTTCATTTTATGATGGCGTGCTGCTGTGCATGCCCAACTTTATGGCTTGTTGAGTCAGACAGCACCCAGCTCATGATAGGTAACTCAGGTCTCATGGTAACTTGGTGGCCCATGGTTAAGTGTTCTGTCTCTACTAAGGCCCAGTAGCAGGCCAACAGCTCTTTCTCAAATGGAGAGTAGTTATTTGCAGAAGACGGTAAAGCTTTACTTCAAAATCCTAAGAGCCTGTGTTGTGATTCTCCCATAGAAGCCTGACAAAGGCTCCAAACAGCATTGCTATTTGCCACTGACACTTCCAGCACCACTGGATCAGCTGGATCATATGGTCCAAGCAGCAGAGCAGCTTTCACAGGAGCCTGGACCTGTCAGAGAGCCCCATCTTGTTCTGGTCCCCACTTGGTAAATTGGCTGGAGTAAAACACCCAAATGAGGAAAATATTGTCTCCCAAATCCAAAGAGGCCAACTAAGCATTGTGCCTCTTTTTTGTTCATAAGAGGGGCCAGATACAATAGCTTATTCTTCACCCTAGAAGGGATATCTTGACATGCCCCACACCACTGGACACCTAGAAATTTTACTGACATGGAAGGCCCCTGTTTTTGGTTTGATTTATCTCCCATCCTCTGCCATGCAAACTCTTTAATGAAAAATCTAGAGTAGTTGCTACTTCTTGCTTACTAGGTCAAATCAACATGGTATCATCAATATAATGGACCAGTGTGATGTCTTCTGGTTGGGAAAAACAATCAAAACCCCTGCAGACAATATTATGATATAGGGCTGGATAGTTGATACAACCCTGAGGTAACACAGTGAGTGTGAACTGCTGGCCTTGCCAGCTGAATGCAAACTGTTTCTGGTGGTCCTCACTAATAGCTATTGAGAAAAACGCATTTGCCAGATCAATAGCTGCCAGCAGGTACCAGGGGATGTGTTGATTTGTTCAAGCAATGATACCACATCTGGAACAGCAGATCCAATTGGAGTCACCACCTGGTTAAGCTTATGATAATCCACTGTCATCCTCCAAGACCCATCTGTTTTCTGCACAGGCCAAATAGGAGAATTGAATAGGGATTTGTTGGGAATCACCACCCCACCCTCCTTCAAGTCCTTAAGAGTGGCATTAATCTCTGCAATCCCTCCAGGAATCTGGTATTGATTCTGGTTTACTATTTTGCTAGGCAGGGGCAGTTCTCTTAGCTTCCACTTGGCCTTTCCCACCATAATAGCACTCACTCCATGATCAGGGAACCAATGAGAAGATTCTGCCAGTTGCTGAGTATGTCTATTCCAATTATGCATTCTGGAACTGGGGAAATAACCACAGAATTGGTCCAGGGACATACTAGACCCACTGTGAGGCAGACCTGAGCTAAAACTCCATCAATCACCTGACCTCCATAAGCCCCAACTCTGATTGGTGGACCAGAGTGACATTCTGGGTCTCCATGAGTTAATGTCACTTCTGAACTATTGTCTAATAATCCTCAGAATATCTCATCATTTCCTTTTCCCCAATGCACAGTTACCCTAGTAAAAGGGCATAGGTCCACATGGGAAAGGCTGGGAGGAAGATTAACAGTATAAATTTTTGGCAGTGTAACAGGGTACTTCTCCAAGTGCCTGGCCTTCCCCTCATTCACAGGGCTCTGGATCTATAAACTGTCTCAAGTCTGGAATTGATTAAGGAGCTGTGACTCTGTTTTTGTAATTCAAGTTAGACTTTTGTTCACTTGACCTAGAATTCTTCTGCTTATATAGTTCAAACAAGAATGTAGTCAATTGCCCATCTATTTTCAACTAGGTACTCCATGATCCACTAGCCAACACCGTAAGTCTCTGTGAGTCATATTATTTTGATTGCTGCTTTGAGCTTGTTTTCCATTATGGTAGCCATGCCCACCTTGTCTTTGGTGATTAATTGCTGCCACATGGCTTCTGCCAACTTGGGATCCACTTATCCCCATTGTGTTTAAGGATGCCAGCTCAGCAACAGCAGTTCCTACAGTAATATCTGACCTACAGAGAAGGGCAACTCAAAGCTCTTCAGGGATGATGGAGCTAGTCTCACAAATTTATTCCTCACAGTCCTGGTAAAAGATGTGTCCTCTGTGACATTCCAGGGGCATGTGACCAGATCTTCCATAATAAATCCACTCCAACATTCCAGTCTCTCCAAGCCTTTGAATTCCTTCCTTTACATTATACCAGGACAGTTCTGGCATTTCAACTTCAGATAATGTCAGTCACCTTTTGATCTATGTTTATGCCAACCACCCAATTTATGCCCTTTCTAACCCCTCAAGCTATACGTTGAATGCAGAATCTCTGCTTAGTGGGCCCATATCAGTAAATTCAGCCTGACCCAACTTTATATTCCTTCCACCATTATCCCACACCCTTAATACCCATTCCCACACATATCCCCCTGGTTTCTGTCCGTATAAGTTGGAAAACTCATACAGTTCTTTTGGAGTATAGTGTACTTCCTCATGGGTCACACTTTGTACCTCACCCTTCGGGGCCTCTTGGGACTTTAGTTATAGTTCTTGAAGCAAAGACTGGTGGTGGGGGTAGGTAATGAAAATAATTGGAAGTATCCCTCAAGCCATTTACCTCAGGACATTCTATTGCAGTTTCATCTCATAAAACAGGATTAATCTCTCCAAAGGAGAGAGGGGTTGCTTCCCTCAGGGGAGGTGATTACAGGTTTAGCAGGCACTGAAGAGGTAATCTCTTTAGGTGGAGATTGGATGGCAGGCTCCTCAGGGCAGACTGGAGGTTTGGGAAGCTGGTTTCCTCCTCAAGCAGGCTAGAGGTTGGGTAGCTGTCTCCTCACAACAGATTGGTAGGGGGAGGGGGGGCTGTTTCCTCCGGTCAGCCCACCACAGGTATATCTAACAATGTCTCAGCAGAATCCAGGGCTCCAGTGTCCTCACTGCCATTATTACCAATCCATATGTCCCTATCCCAAGTTTCAGGATCCCATTCATTTCCAGTCAATGCCTTTACTCTAACAGCAGACACCCTGCAAGGTTGAGATTTTAGTTTGCATCGTAAATCTGCTACGCACGCAATGAGACTCTGCATCTGGTTTTCTAAAATCTCAAGTCTGCAGCCACAGGAAATAAGGTTTTCTTTCAGGGGACACATAGAAACCTTTAAATCTGTCCAACAGTGCTTAAGTTTCAAATCTGAAGCCTTTAGTTCATCCCTTTCTTTACAACCTTATCCAGCATCTCTAAGTGCAGCCAGCCAACATCCTTATACCACTTAACTCTGCAAAACTCTGTGAAAGCATCGAAAACACTGTCACCCAGAGCCTTACTTCCTATGACAGTATGATTAGGAGAATCAAATGGTGCTATTTTGCATATCTACATTGCCAACTCACGCCATGGACTGTCAGTGCCATCTTGATTTTATTAGAAATGGAATCATTAGTGCCTTTGAATCTAATCAGAGTAGAAAACAAATTGTAAAAGTCCATTTTAAGTTCTGTTTCTCAAGGAACACTCCTGGTACCAAGTTGTATTAGTTAGGGTTCTCTAGGCAAACAGAATCAATAAACAATATCTATAAATATAAGATTTATATAAGTGTCTCACACAGCTGTGAGTATGCATGAGTCCAAATCCCATAGGGCAGGCAGCAAACTGACAACTCCTATGATGATGTTTGATGAACTCCTCAGGAAACAAACTGGCAACTTTGACAAACTCCTCAGGCAATTCTTCACTGGTTAGTCAAAGAAGTAAAGAAGTGAAAGTCCTCTATCTGCCTTGCTTAAAAGTCTTCAACTGATTGGATTAAATCCAGCTGATGGCATTCTCTCATTGTGGGAGACATGCCCTTCATTGATATAATCAATCACAGCTGTAGCCAATTGACTGATGATTTAATAAACCAGTCTTCTGGTTTACTAAGCAGCCACAAATATCCTTGCAATAATGGTTAGGCCAGTGCTTGCTTGACCAGACACCTGGGTACAATTACCTGGCCAAGTTAACACATGAACCTAACTGTCACAGTAGTCTTACAAAATAAATGGCTTTAGACATTTTAACGGTGGCACAAGGTGGAACCTGTGCCTTTATAAGCATACAATGTTGTGTATATTGTCCTGATCACTGACATAATATTTCACAAACTTTAATTCATATGCAAGATCACATACACTGTATTGATCAATTATCTACCAATCTCCTCTCTACTTGGTTCAAACTCTCTAATCAGCCTTGGTGACATTTCTTTATAGGATTATCTGCCCTATGTGTTGGATTATTACTATGCTGTTGTCTTTATATTGTTTATATATTTACATGGCCCACATCCCCCTCCTAAATGGTCCATAACAGACCTCCTTTAGTGAAGGATAAAGGTCAAGAAAGTAAACAATCTCCCCGGAGGGGGAAGAACGTAACTACAGATATAAAAATGGCATTGATTTTTATATTAGTCTTAAACACTATCTTAGTAAAATACCAGATCTTAGGCTCCTTTAATGATTATACTAGGGACCCTATGTCTTCAATACTATATGGAATCTAAAATCACATATCCCCCACCTCCTGCACTCCCATTCCTTGTGGGGTGCTAACCCTCCAGAATGGCCACCACCAGAGAGCCTCTCCTGTTTGTAAGTCCCAATAAATCTATGTCTACTTCAGTGCCTGGCACATTTTTGGTCTTGCAGCAGCACCTGCCCATGCTCTGCATGAACTTGGTCTGGGCCCAAACAGGTGGAAATAAATTTAAGTAGTGAGAGGGAGAGAGGAATTAAGTTTGACCCCTTGAATATATTCTAGGCCAATCACTAGATCTGAAAGAGGAACACATGCACTTGTGAAGGCCGCATCCCCAAGACCAAGGTTGACTGTGAATGTGTGAAATTGAAGCTTACACACCAGATATTTCCCCTTCCTACTTCACACCACAATTCTAAGAAGTAGTAAGGAAAAATAACGATGGGATAGCTGGAAGAGACAGATTATCTCCAGGGAGAAAAAAAAATTAAGTCAAATTAGCCAACACCTTAAATACAAGATACCATAACAATAATCTGATGACTGTGGGGAACTGATGGTTACTATAGCAAAAACAAATTCCAAAACCCTTTTAACTACTAGCACCTTAACAAAAATGCCAACATTAAAGGCTGAATGGAAGAAAGGTGCACTCATTTTTAGAAGCACAAAAATATTTACCTTTGTATGTTCTGTCCTAAACAACATATATAGCTTTCATTCAAACATTATGAAACAATCAAATGGGAATAAAAGCACAGTCTGAAGAGAAAAACAATCATCAGTTAACATCCAGATAGGACACAGATATGGACTTTGAGAGGGAGTTTATAGTTATCATGCTCATGGTTGTTTGAAGCTATATGTACAACCATGTTCTTAAATATAACCCATTAATGTGGATACACACACACACACACACACCACACACACACACACATATAGACAGAGAGATGATATAGATATAGATATAGCCCATATATATCTATATATAACTCATTAAGGTGTGACCCTATTTTTAATGTAGGACGTTTTGATGAGGTTACTTCAGTTAAGAATCAGGATGGATCTCAATCCTACTATTGGAGTCCTTTAAAAAAGAATGGAAATTAAGACAGAGAGAAAAAAAGCCACATGAAGGAAGAAGCTGAAAAAGAACCCAGAAGAAAAGGAGGAGACCAGGAGGCATCACCACATGCATTGCCATGTGACAAGGTAAGGACCAGGGTCACCAGCAGAAACCCCAGAATGCCATGGCCATAGAGACAAACACCACCTTGATGATGCCTTGATTTGGACATTTTCCTGGCCTCAAAACCATGACTAATAATTTCCAGTTGTTTAACTAGATCAATTTCATGGAATTTGCTTTGAGCAGACCAGAAAACTAAAAGTTTTTGACACCGGGAGAGTGGGGTGTTCCTTTTTGCAAATACAAAAAATGTGGACTTTAGAAATGGCTAGAAGATGCTAAAACAATTGAGATATGCTTGATAGAAAAAGCCTAGTTTGCTTTGAAGTGACTGTTAATAGAAATATGCTAAAGGTACTTCCAATGAGGTCTTAGCAGGAAGTGATGAAAGTACTGTTGGAAACTGGAGGAAAAGTGATCCTTGTTATAAAGTTGCAGAAAACTTGGCAAAACTGAGTTCTCATGTCAGATGGGGGGCAGAAATTGAGAGTGGTGTACTTGGACATTTAGCTGAGAAGATTTCCAAGCTAAGTGTGGAAAATACAGCCTGGTTTCTCCTTGCAGCTTTTAGTATAATGCAAGATGAAAGAGATAACCTGAGAACTGAACTCCTGGGCACAGAGAAACTGGTAATTGATGGTTTGGAATTTTCTGAGATTCCTGAAAAGCTATTCCCTAGAGATTAATGCTCCATGGGAGAGGTATAATGGAACATTGAACAAGTCAGCAATTTCCTTGGAAGTAAGGATTGGAAATGGAGTTATTCAGGAAAGATTTAGGAAAGTTCTTCTGTCTGATGGTTTGAACCCCCATGGACTACAAGAAAAACTAACAAGTTTTCTGCATAATTTTTATGAACAAAACCATGTCCAACCTGGACTATAAGGGACAGAGAAGGGGCAAATTGAAGGAAAAATCACTTCAAAGGCAGAACCATGGAAGCTGAGTTCTAGACAAAGACATTTCTCCAATCAAGAAATCAGGCCTACCCATCTGTGTGGAAAGACTGAATCTGTCCAGGGGCTTGGAGAGGGTGGGCCTTCTGGCTCATTGTTCATGAAGTCTTTTGCTAACCCAGTGTTCTGAGTGGTTGGAGCCTATGTCTGAGGGATTGTGGAGAGTCTAGTCATTACCACAATGCTTGGAGAGAGTGGAGCCTTCACCCCAGTGGTCAGAAAGAGCAAAACCACTGTGCACATGCTTGGAAGAGGTAAGGTTGCCCCTGCATGAAGCCCTGGAAACAAAACATAGTTCCATAAGTTACTGAAAGATGTTGAAATATACTGGAGTATGACTTGCTGGGTTTCAGAATTGTTTGGGAACCATGACCTCTGTTTTCCTTCCAATTTCTAGGTATGAAAATGGAAATATTTACCCATTTCCCTCCATTGTATATTGAAGTAGACAACTTGTTCTCTAGATTCTATCAAAGGTCTACCAATGGAGGGTAACTGTGCCCCAGGACAGATCACACCCATAACTGATTTTGATGAGACTGTACTTACTATCGTTACTGAAAAACCTTAAAGCTTTTGTGATGTTTGATGGTGTGCATGTATTGTCTATGTGGAAGGAACATTTTTGGGGGGCTTAAAGGATGTATTGTGATTGTTTCAAGCTGTATTACCCCAGAAAAATGTAATATTCTTAAATTTAATCCAACTCTTGTGTCTGAACCCAATTTAAGTAGGACCTTTTGATGAGGTTACTTCAATTAAAGTGTGACTCATCTCAGTTAGGATGGGCTTAATCCTATTATTGTTGTCCTTTATAGGAGAATGAAATCCAGACAGGAAGAAAAAAGTCACATGAATCAAGAAGCTGAAATGAAACCCAGAAGAGAAGGAAGAGACCAGTAGGGTTTGTGCCTTGCCATGTGACTGGCTAAGGATCATGAGTCACCAACAGCCATCCTCAGTATTCCACCATCTTGGGGGAGAAAGCATCCTCTTGGTGATACCATGGTTTGGACATTTTACCAGACTTAAAACTGTAATCTAATAAATTCTCTTTCTTTAAGCTGACCCATTTCAATTTATTTGCTTTGAATAGCCTAGGGAACTAAAACAATGCTCAATATATTAAAGGCTTAATTGAAAAGCAGATGACATGCAAGATCAGTGGCAATTTTCACAGGGATGGAAACTACAAAAAATAATCATGTATGAGTAATTTAGTTCTATACTTATGGTAAAAGGAGCTTCATGGAACTTCTCCCCTGCAAAACAACCTATCAGTAAAAATTTCTTTAAAAACAATCATGCAAAATATCTGAAAATTGTACTAAGAATATATAGCAAAGGAAAATAATATTCATTCAAGAAAATTTACTAAATCTCTGCAAGAGAGTGAGAGCCTGTTGCACTTGATCCATGACTTGATTTATACTTTCTTCCTCTGCATCATCATGATGGAAGCCCCATTTCAGACATGACCAAGAAGATAGGGGTCCCTCCTTCTACCAACTCTCAATTGACACTATGGTATTTCCCCAGAAAGTGCAGTCCGCCAGCGTGTCTCACTACCCTCAGCTCTGTGTTGCAGAGTCTAAATCCCAGATGAGTGTGATAGGTCAAGGGCTCCCTTCTTCCACAAAATCACCACTAGTAGTGCAGAGGCTTTACCCCAGGTGTTGCAGGTTTATCAGAATACTGGGGCCATTATTTATCTTTGCTCTACCTCACTTTTAGAGTGGAGTTTCCAGGCCAGGAAGGAAAGATTAGAGAACCAGAGACTACCACCCCAGCCCATCATTCTGCTTGTGAAGCAGAGGTGTCATGCCAATAGAAGCAGGCCATTGTCCCTATCCCTTTTTCCAGAGTATTGGTTCAGAGATGTTGCCCAGTGTAGGAAGACAGGTCATAAGAGTGGAGGTCTCTGAATTTTTGCCAAAGAACTGATTTCATTTGAAACAGAGTGTGGGATAGATCAAACCTATGAAAGCTCTTTAAAATAATGGAGATTTTGTTGAAAAAAAATTAAAAGGAGGCTGGTAAATCCAAGTGAGCAGAAAGGTAGACTGTAGGCTAGCTAGTTTATCAGAGAATGAGGAAAAGAGACAGTTAAGGTGACCACTTTCAAGGGAAAACCAAAACCCACAAAGACCCCTGTAACAGGGCCTGAATTTAATTGGATCAGACTGTGAAGCAATTTATATCCTCATGGCATACTGGAAAACAAGCACAAAATCAGTCAGCAATTAGAATATAAGAGCTGGGTATGAAACTAACAGAGGCAGACAGCTTAACAGAGAGTTCCAGAAATAGTCAAAGAGAGCCCTACTAAAACCACCTTCATCCCATGTGACAATGCATATGCCCAAAGCTGCACCCTCACCCAATGGGGGAAACAGACTTAATTAAAATAGGCCAGACAAATCACTAAAAAAAAAGAAAACAACAAAAAAGTTACCATCTAAATCCCCAGGGAGGGGAGTGGTTATATTCATAGTTGCTACATTATATTATAGAAAGTATTTAGTTTTCAATCAAACATTATGAGACATTCCAATAAACAGAAAGTACATCCCATACACATGAAAAAGTAGGTAACAGAATATGCCTGTGAAAAGTTCGAAGCAGAATTACCAAAGACTTTAGAGCAGCCATTATAAACATGTTTAAACAACTAAAAGAAATCCCACTTAAAGAAGTTAAGGAAAAGATGATCACAATGTTTCATGAAAGAGAATATCAACAAGAAAAAAACAGAATTTACTTTAAAAAGAACCAATGGAAATTCTGTAATTGAAATATACAACTGAAACAAAAATTCACTATAGGACCTTAAGAGAAGATTTGACTGGCAGATGATAGACTCAAGAGATTAAGCAATTCAAGAGAGAAATGAGAGAACAAAAGATTGAAAAAATAGATATTTAAAGAAATGTATGACACCACAAAACATACTCATATATGCATAACAGAAATAACAGAATGAAAAATAGAGAAAGAGAAAGAGAATAAAATATTTAAAAAGTAGAGATTCCCAGCCCCCGAGGCCGCTGCCTGGCAGCCAGCGGGCCTGGGGCAGCGGGCTCCGAGTGGCGCTCGCGTCTGCTCCTCAGCCGTGCTCCCGAGGCCCGGGCCATACCAGCGTCTGGAGGGCCATGGGGAGCTCGGGCTGTGGGAACTACCCAGGAAACGAGGAGGAGAGTTTTCTGTACTTTGCCTACCGCAGCATCCTGTTCACGGAGAGACTCTGCCTCCGAAACCCCTCGGCTGCCTTCTGCAGCATGGCCTGCCTGCAGGATTTTAAGCTCGACTTTGGCAATTCCCAAGGCAAAATAACTCATACTTGACATGGACGAATAACTACCATTTTTCAAAGTCCTGGAGATGAAGTGTGGGGAGTAGTACAGAAAATGAACAAAAGCAATTTATGTTCTCTTGGATGAGCAAGAAGGGATTGTAAGTGGAACATATGATCCAATAGAAGTTAATATTCACACTCAAGAAGGAGAAAAAATAACCTGTCAAAGTTATCAGATGAAAAATTATGTGAGTGTTCCCCCATCACCACAGTATAAAAAGGTCATTTGCATGGGTGCAAAAGAGAATGGTTTACCACTGGAATATCAAAAGAAGTTAAAAGCAATAGAACCAAATGACTATAAAGGAAAGGTCTCAGAAGAAATTGAAGATATTACCATAAAGGGGGAAACAAAATCTCATTAAAATATAGACTATATCTTAGGATATTCTCTCAATATGCTAATATAAAACATTTTTAACATTTGAGAACACAGATCTTGGATGTTTAATATATTTTCAACAGTGCTCTGAAGGGATATCTCACTTGGGTGGTTCCTTGTTTTCAGACTATATACAGAAACTGGGTTAGGAATTAAATGATTAAAAAGGGGGCTGTGAGGCCCTTGGATGCATAACAAATGCACGTAAGTACTCCTTCTCTGAATACTTAAATCTATTTCTTGAGTTGATTTTAAGTATATTCCTGCTCTGTGGCAAAGGATAAATTCACAACCTACTTAATGATGGTGCTACTGAATTGCTCTACTCTGTCCAGCATTTTTTTACCCAGCTTAATAATAGCAAGCAAACTGTAGAGACAATTGATAATGAAACTTGAAATGTGAAAGATGGTATACTGTTCTTAAAGGTATAAATGTATTTGTGTTTTAACTCATTTTCCCCACTAAAGTACTATATATCATTCTGTTGTTGTTAGAGAGATTCAAACCATTGTGCATACTACATCTGGTCTTGACCATTTGCAGTCTGTACTAGAGAAATGTAGCACAGACTCTGGAGCCAGACAGAATGGGATCAGTTGTTACTTCTACCACTTTCCAGCTATGAGACTTGGAATTACTTGACTGTCTGTGCCTCAGTTTCCTCACCTGTAGAGTGAGGATATTCAAAATACTTATGTTTAGGATTGTTGTGAGGAGTAAATGAGTAAATATTTCTCTGAGCATAGAACAGAACCTGGCACATGGATTGGCAATCATTATTGTTCCTATTGAAAAATTAGGTTTGTACAGGGCTATCCTTGGAATAGGATTGTAAAGTAGAAGGTCAAGATCATGAAGGGAAAAATAGTTTTTTGAAGCTAAAGCTTCTTGGCTTATGAAAAATTAGCAACTTTCTTAAATTAATTTACTGAATTAATGGAGGAAAGACAAATCATGAGTAAAGCATTTCTGTTTATCAAAAACAAACAAGCAAACAAAAAAATAGAGATTCATCACATACAAGGGATCTCCAAAATATTAACAACTATCTTATCTTCAGAAACAATGGAGGGCAGAGATAGCAGGAATTGTTTCAAAGTGACAAGAAAACAGATGAAGTATCACCCATGTGTTTTATATCAAGCAAAACTATCTTTCAAAATGAAGGTGAGACTTTGGAAAGTTGGTGGAATAAAAGATAGGCAGTACTTACTCTGCCACCAAAAGCATCTAGAAAACAGGCAGAAACTGTCCAAATCAGCGGTTCTGGGGCTCAGGAGACCAAGGAAGGACCATTGCATTATATATGAAAGAGCTAGATGAAAAACCGGAGAAACTAAAACTGAGAATTGTGATGAGTGAACTTGACCATAGCACTCAGTGCCCATCCTCCACCCTCGAGGCCGCAGCTGTGGATTGGCCTGGTTCTCATCCACTGGTAAGACTTGGCACAGTCCTGGTCCAACTGTTGACAGGTGAAGGTAACCCTCTTGATCCCACAGTTAAAGTCTTTCCACATGGGTGTAAAAGCCAGTGTCTCCATTAATTCCACAAACAGAGAGACTGTGGTGAGCAACTGATCTCCACTGTGGTTCCCAGCACCCATCCCCAACCCCTGAGACCAACAACTTTGGTTTGGCCTGGTTCTCACCAGCTGGAGAGATGCAGACAGTCCTGGTCCAACTACTGGACACTGAAGTTAACCCTCTCAGGCCCTCAGCCTTCAGCCTTTCCATGTGGAAGTTTGGGAGGCTGCAACTGTTATTTCTACAAAAACAAAGACTGTGGTGAAAGGCTAATCTCCCCATGGTTCTTAGCACCCAACCCTACCCATGAGGCCAACAGCTTCAGATATGCCTTGTTCTTGCTGGCTGATGAGACATGGAGCAGTCTGGTACAAATGTTGGCTGGCAATGTTGACATTCTCAGTCCTGCAGCCTGGAACTTTTCCATGCAGGAGACCAGGCCTGTGCAGCCGCACCATTTCCACAGACAAGAAGCTGTGATGAGTGACTGAACACCAGCACAGCCCAGGAACTGATTCCCAACCCCTAAGACCAGCAGCTCCAAGTGTCTCTAGTTTTCACCTGAATGGTTGCAGTGGTCTGAGAGGGACAGGGAGTTCCCACTCTGGAAAAGTGGGGGACATGGAACAGTCCTGACCCAATTGTTGACCAGTGAGAATGACCCTTTGGGTTGCATAGCTTAGAACCAACCTTTCCACACAGGTGTCCAGGAAACTATGGCTCCACTATTTTCACAAACATAAAAGCTGCAGAGAATGACTGAGCTCCACTATGGTTCCCAGGGCCCATCCCTCACCCCTGAAGCTGGCAGCTTCAGGTCAGCCCAGACTCTGCCTGGCTGGCTGCTGAAGTCTGGAAGAGTCAGGGCTGTGGGGATAGGTTGCTGAAGACAGCAATCTGCTAGGAAGACTGGCAAAGTGCAGTCTGAGAAGCTGTTTTCCTCACCATCTAGCTACAGATTTTTGGAAAGGGTTTGCACCCCCTGAATGGGACTGTAGTCCTAGTTTGGCTGTGAAGTACTGATGAGCCAAGTGCCAAAGGAAACCTTTAATATAAACCCAATCAACAACAAAATCTTAAACAAGAGAAGGAAACCAACTTTCAAAATGGTCTTCCCAAGATAATCAGATGCTCAGAAACCAGCAAAAAATTACTAGGCACGTTAAGGAACAAGAAAATATGGCCAAATGAAATGATAAAATTAAAAAATTGGAGGAGATACAAAATTTGGAACAACTAATCAAAGATGTTGAAACAAATCTCCTAAATAATTTCAAAGAGATGAGAAAGAGATAAAGGATATTAAGAAGACACTTTGAGATCATAAAGAAGAATTTGAAAGAATATATGGAAAAATAGCAGATCTTACAGAAATGAAAGATACTATATAGATGAAATTAAAAATATACTGGAAACACACAACAGCAGATTTGAAGATGCAGAAAGTTTCTGGAGCAATCAACAAATTGTGGGGAGGGCAGTTGCCATTATTTTGCTGTCTCTAATAGAATGATACTGCCATTTAACTTTGAGTAAGATTTTAAGTTTTGTTTAGTAGACATTTTCTTTAGAGCTTTGGCATAGTTACTTTCACATCAATGAGAAAAAAGAGTCTTTCCATTTTTCTTCGACATTCATTTCGGATAATAACATATTTTGAGATCCTTGTGATTCGCTTTCTTGTCATAACTACTTAAAGGATAATATGATGAATTATATCACAAAGTACCCTCATAATCTGTATCTTTGTGTTCCTCATCTTGTACTAGGTGTTTTTTTATTGTGTTAATTCATTGTAGAAGGATTGTACAGAGGATCCATGCATATATGTTGTGGATAGTTTATGTATCAATAACTATAATGTTTTCCATTAATTTATGGTCTGCAAATATTTACATGAATATATACTACAAATGAATTTGTATAAATGTAAAGCTTTCAATAGGATGTTTATAAAATCAGTTATATTTTGGAGGCATCACTTTTTGAACTTTTTATTTTCATTGACTTCCATACTTAAAATACACATTAAAATTTTTTGCTGTTTCAGGAACTTTTGCTACTTCATATTTTTTCCTATGTATTTTCATATATGCTATTGTATAATTGCACCTAGTATCATTAGTACTTTAGTGTAACATAATTTATTGTTTTATCATAATTAGGAATATTTTAATCTTATGATACTTATGTTTTAGTCTTACAATTTTTGCAGTATTAGAACTGGAGAACATAATTAAGAATTAGCTATGGTATAAACCTTAGTGTTTATTTTTAGTTAATTTCCATATATATTTTCTTTCATTTTCAAACAATATTTAATTTTCAATGTTCTGAATTTCACATATAATTTCAATATTTTCATTCTTACTAATATTAGCATGAGCTGTTTTAGTGATTATTTGCATTCAGAAAAGGTGTGTAATTTGTTTTTGGACACCTGTTATTTATTTGAGAGCTTTTAAAGTCACGTTCTTTGATTCTTATATTCATGTTAACAGATATGAATAAACACTGCACTAATTATATGTGACTTTGAATTTTATCACCTCACACCTCCTCTCTAATATAATGAAATTTTAATATACGTCATTTCTTCCTACTAACCCTGTTTATAGCAACTTCCTTGGAGTAGATCACCCTCCCCAACACCAACATCTCTCCAACTTCCTTTTTATCAGGAGGTGCATAATCTTAAGGGATATATATATATAAATATTTCTGATAGAGCAGAGTTGATGGAACAATAATCTAGACAGCTTAAAATATCCTAGCTTCACAGCAGAAGATCATTGCTTCTCCGCTATTTTTCCCAATATATGATTGAATAGAATAGGAAATACGAGTAAGGTGGAAACAGGACAATTTCCAAAAAATAAAAATCATGAAGAACTGTTTTTTAGGTCTCAAAATCAGGGCCAATTCCATTCTTTAACTGTGGGTTGCTGTGCATTGTGCTTTAGATTAATATATTTTCAGGTAGGATTTGAGTAATCTGTCTAAAGCTTACTGCCTATTCTCTTAAAGCAAAGAGGAAGGCCTTTTCTTTTCTTCTTTCTTTCTTTCCTTCTTTCTTTCTTTTTCTTTTTATACATTCACACCTCACAATTTTCCTATGCTTGGAATGTGCAAAATAGATGGACATACAGACCTGGTAAAATTAGAAAACAGAAAAAAAGATTAAAGAAGTAAATAAGTTTGAATGTAGAAAGCATTCAATAAAAAAGAATTTCAAAATAACCAAAATCTTTGCACAGCTTTTAATATGAAGCCTGCTGTCTCCCTTTTCCTAACTGTATTTCCTTTTTCTCATAGCTCTTACTAAGAATTATATAATTTATCTATTAATCATGCTTGCTCTTTAAAGTAAACTCTACCATGGCAGGAACCTTTATGTGCTTTATTCCCTTGGGTATATCTAGCACCTAGAACAATGCTTTGGGCTTATTTTGTGGTACATTTGTAGTTGTGGGTACATATTTAATAGTTAGTGTTTCTTTGATAATAATGCCTTTTGATTGAGTCCTTAAGGGCTTGTTTCACCTGCTGGTTCCTTAAGGTGTAAATGAAGGGGTTCAGCATGGGAGCAACAGAGGTATTAAGTACTGCTACACCTTTGCTCAAAGCCACCCCTTCTTTTGCTGAAGTTTTGATGTACATGAAAATGCAGCTCCCATACGAAATGGAAACCACAGTCATATGGGAGGAACAAGTGGAAAAGGCCTTTTTCCTTTGCTGGGCAGAAGGAATCTTCACAGTTGTTCTAAAGATGACTGCATAGGACATAATCACCAAGGTCAAAGTTACCACGAGTGTGAATACCATTAAGAAAAATTCCATGAGTCTAGGAACATTGCGTCTGTGCAGGAGATCAGCAGCAAAGGAGAAGAGTCACAGGTGAACTGGTCAATAATGTTGGGGTCGCAGAAATCCAGTTGGAGACCCATGATCACAGAGGGAAAGATAATGAGGAATCCAGCCAACCAGGAGCTGATAACAAGCCTGTGGCAGACTTTGTTGCTCATTATACTTGTGTAATGCAGAGGTTTGCAGATAGCCACATAGCGATCTTATGACATAACAGCCAGAAGAAAAAACTCTGGTGCTCCCAGAAGGATTAAAAAAATAGGAAATGACTGTGTCTCCTGTAGCAATCCTGATGAGTAATTTAGGAATACAGGCTGTTGCATATGAAATTTCTAACACAGAGAAATTTCTGAGGAAGAAATACATGGGTGTCTTCAAATAAACATTTATCAGTGTTAACATGATGACGGTCATGTTTCCACTTACACTCAATAAGTATGTGTACAACATAAAGAAGAATATCACAATTTGAAACTCTGGGTCATCTGTAAGTCCCAGAAGAATGAACTCTGTAATTGTTTTATTTGGCATGCTAAGCTCTGAATTCTGGTAGATCTTTAGGTAAAATAAGAGTAAATGTCACTTTACTATATGATTTCAAATACCTTTGAAGTGCTCTTATTCTGCACAAAGAATAAGAAAAAATACATTTAACCACAAATGGCAAAATAGCTATCCCTCACAATTACAAACACTTTTCACGATGTTTGGTAATGAAAAGAATAATCACTTTTATTACTTTAAAAATATAAAGTTTTAATATCAGCTTTGTTAATCCCCTAGTATATATTTTGATTACCTCACTAATAGAATGCTCCTTTTTACAGTTATTGAAGTGGGTAATAATGATAAATATTTAGCCAGGCAAGTTATTGAAAAACATAGTATTTTGTTAATCTTGATGGCTAGATGGAAATTTTGTCATTGGAAAACTTATTTTGAGTAACAAGGCAATTTTTTTCCTTAATGACACTAGGTTTCTATTCATTATGAAAAAAATGCACTACATATGGCAAATTAATTGAAATCCACCCCTTCTTGACTTTATGCAATATTATACCTATTAGCTCTTATTCTGCCTAAATTTGGCATAACACAATGCCAGTCATTCTTAGTAAACAAATCCATAGGGATAAAATTCTAATTGGACTTCTCAAAAATGATGATCTGAGATGAATTTTAATAAAAGTAAATATATTATTTCAGAAAGTTTTATGTATATCAGCCTTTTTCAAGTTCTGCTTTCAAAAATAATAATCTGATAAAGTTATTATTTTGTACAGGGTAATTTCCAAGGATGGGACAGGGAAAATACATATATTAGAATGAAAATAATAATAACAATAATGATATATCATATAAGTTATTATTACTGCAACAAAATATCTATATATCACCTATCCCATGCCCATCAATTCTGTGGGTATGAACGATTAATAAACTCTCTCTATAGGTGAGGAAATTGAGGTACAGAGTGCTAATATATCTTGCCCAAGTTCAAATAGGCAGACAGTTTAGCTATATACAGTATGTAGATATAGCAGATAGTGTAGCATCTGTGTTTGTCTTCCACTATGCCATTTCTACAGTGCCTAACAGAGACTCAAGCTCAATTTCATTTTATGAATAGAAGACTGAATGAATGACTGAGTAAATTATCCCAGAGTAGAACTGCCCTCAAGATTCAACAGTTTGTTTTAGATGCATGGGCTTAGCTTCTATCTTTATCTACCAGTTATTCTGAATTAGTTGCTCCTGACTGATATAGATACCAACAGTGGGGTCTGTCAATAAAATGAAAAGTCTAGGAAACATGAATTTCCTGAAAGATAATACCTGAGAAGCTCAACCTGGTCTACTGCTACAAGATCTAGGAAGAGATCTTTCTCTTGGTGATCTTTCAGTGAACCATGAGGGTAGTCTGTTTAATTAACAAAGTGTGAGCTGTTAGGCAGAGTGCAGATGATAATGGAATGGGATATACATCCTGTGTCTGGAAAAACCGTACTATCTTACCAGATGGTGTTTGGCTAAGAAAAGTCTACCTGACTCCCTCCTGAGGCAGGTGTGATCAATTTCTGAGCTCAGCTCTCACAAATTTTGGAAGATATAGGCAGAGAAAATAATACATGAATTGATAAAATGCCTCAGGTTGAATTGCAAGAAAGCAAAAAAAGCAATTGTTAGAGTTCTATGATCTGAAAGATAAAATATCAATGTAGGTAGAGGGATGAGACCCCACTATGGATACTTCATTTCCAAAGGCAGTGAGGACAAAGAGCTGTGCCCTAGCAGGAGGTCAGCAGGTGCCAGCAGAGAAGCAGGACATGCAGATCCTTACACCCAACCAATGCCATAGGAATCACAGGTGCCCCCTGCCATCCAGAGGCCACCTTGGAAAGAAGATTTTAGGAGAAAAAACTCAAGAGAAGAGGGATACATATTTCTAAGGGATTGAATTGACTGAATACTTACCCAAGGAGAATGAATTAACTCAAAATAGATGGTTGTAGTCTGGAAAATATGAATTTATTCTTAATTCCATTTTTTTTTTTTTTTTTTTTTGACAGCAATGGGATTGAAGGATCCAGAGCAAGATGAAATTGGATTTGGGAAACAAAGAATCTACATTTTTTGCACAACCAATTTGTGGTATGAAAATTTTGACCCTCTAAGCAGTATCGTTATACCTAATTTACAAATGAGAAATATGATAGTAAGAAATATTTTAAAAAAAATAGTGATCATAAAAACCATGTATTTCAAGGTGACACTTTCTAGGAAACAGGTAGGTTCAACACAGACCACTTAGAAAAAGTGATGAACACTAACCAAACAGATTTTAGGATATAGAGAAAACACTTACCCAGCCCTAAGGAAACCCATGCATAGATTTTTCAGGATTGGTGAAATTTCAGATATTGTAGTCTCTAATTCTTACAAGTACACACATGGCAATTTTTTTAAAAAAAAGAAAGAAAGAAAAGTTAGAATGTTGTAGGATTTTCTTTGTCATATTTTATGGCTTAGTATAGCTCATATTTGATTATTCCTCATCAAAACCCATCTATTTCTCAATCTAAATCCCAGATACATAGATGGGAAAAGCTAATCAGTATTCTTCCAAAAGTATTTTTTTCTGGAATTCAAATGACATTTGTGCATGATTTTTCTAATATTGCACAATGGTGTATGTTTTCCCAAACCATTTCCCCAGAAGAAAGAGACACATTCTACATGTTTTTGAATATGCTAGACGAAGTTTATTTTTTAAGGTAACATAAAAAAAAATCTCTGGAGACCTAAAACTAATAAATCTACCATGTAATTAATTTTGGCAATACTTTTTAATTGGGTTCCCTTAGGAGCCATTAGCAGAATGCTGGAAAAATATAGAATTCTTCCTATACTACTAGACTTTCCTGGAAGCAAAGGGAAAAACTGATGAAATAATGATCTGCTTACAAATTATCCTTTTCATTTAATTTTAAATTGCCTGTCTGTTGTATTTCCTTGAAAAACATGAACTAAGAGGTCAGAAATTAATAAATACCTGGATAAAAATCCAACCTAGGTGCTTCCATAGTGCTACAAGGATGAACGAGTAGTTTCCTAAGTAGTGTTGAGGTTCTCCTTTGGAAAGGTCATCAATTTTTAGTGGAGTGATACAGCAAAGTATTACAGCTGTCTTAAAATAAATAACTGGCATCCTTAGATTTAGAGAAAACAGATAAAATGTGAGATTCAGTATTGGATAATTTTAGGATGAAATCTGATTTGGATCACTAACATACTTGATTCCAGGCTTTGATATAAAGTATATTTTATATATTATGAAGTATATTATACATGGGCAAGGAATGTCTGGCCATGTGTTCCATGATCTACCATGATAATAAAAGCTGAAGCAGTGTCTGTTACTTTTCATAATAGAGAGCATTTGTGGGGCTAGAAGTGATGATTATGGTTAACAGTGCTCTCACAGTACTCAAGCGGTGGGGAAGACAAGATCAGAACTAATAGTGTGAGTCTACCTGAAGAGATTATTTTACTCTTATGCTGACCTTTCATATCCCCAATAATATTCAACTGGTTTTTAAAAAATATCCTTTTCTTTCTTTCTTTCATTCTTTCTTTTTATTAAGAATCCCACAAAAGGAGGGGTGAATAATGGAATCTCTGGGAAACAGCCACTTTGAAAGAGCATGTCTGTCCCTTATTTCATGCTCACTGTTTCATGCATGATCCATAAATTTTAAAAAATGTTAAATTGAACATCATCAAGATTAAAAAATTATACTCTGCCAACACCTAAAGTAAAGATAGATGATAAAGACTGGGATGTGTAATGTAGTGGAAACTAGAGTGGTCAGTGATTAGGACTAAATGTACAAGTATAAAAATGTTTCTACATGTGGGAGAACAAATAAATGTCACCCTTGCAAAGTGTTGAAAAAGGATGGTATTGGGCTAAAAATATAAACAAACCAATTTGGAGTCTATGGTTAACAGTAACACTGTAATATGCTTCCATTAAATGTAACAAAGGCAAGATACCAAAGCTAAATGTTTCTAAGAGGGGGATATAAGGGAGGGATGTGGGATTCTAGGTAGTGGTGGTATTGTCTGACCTTACTATTATATTATATTGTATGGGTTTTTTTTGTGTTTGTTGTTACCTTTCTATTAACCTTTAACAATTTTTTTCATAGTAATGAATATGTTCAAGTGCTGACTGGTGAGGAATGCACAACTATATGATGATACTGTGAATAATTGATTGTACATATGGATGATTTTATGGTCTGTGAATATATCTCTATAAAATTGTAAGGAAAATATAAATAGCAATAAAAGTGCTGGAGAAAATATAGAGAGAGGGATGTAGCTATTTACTGTTGGCAGGGAGTAGAATGGTATAGCCTATCTGGAGGACAGTGTGGTGGTTCCACAAGAAGCTAAGTATGTGGGTGCCATAGGGTCCTGAAACCTCATTATGGGGTATATACTTGGAGGATCTGAGAGCAGGGACATGAATGAACATTTGCTCACTGGTGTTTATGGAGGCAGTATTCATGATCTGCAATGGGTGGAAGTGGCCTGAGATTGCATCCACTGATGAACAGAATGATGAATTACACAATGGAATATTGAGCAACTACAAGAACGAGTGAAGCTGTGAGACACATAAAGAGGTGAGTGGATCCTGTAGACAGCACTTTAAGTGAAGCATGCAAGAAATGAAAAGACAATTATTATAAGGCCTCACCAATATGGACAACTACAATGTGTAAACTCTGAGAATTGAATCTTAGAGCACAGCTTATCAGGGGAATGCTTACTGTAATGGTCCCTAGATTGCAACCTTTTACAACAGTCACATCTATTCCTGAATTGTAATGGCTGTCTCCAAATTCTAAGATGCTGATCTATTTGTGTATAACCTGGTCAGTCTCTGAAACTTCAGGTATCTCTGTAACACCTGAAACTCAGAGTTAGAACTCAGCAGCTATGAATATCAGTATTAGCACACACAGTAACTGTTAAAAAAGCTGAAAAAGAGTTCAGACTTCAATTACAGACATGAATGAAGCAGATCTGGTTAGGACTAAGGCAAATCAGGCCAAAGGGTAAAGGACAATTTTGACTGTGTTTTAAAACTTCAACTTCTGTGTGAGACCAAGGGAAGAGATGTTTATTTGGTGCAGGATATACATCTTCTATAGCATACTAAATTTATTTGTATGGTCAGTTTATTCAAACACCATATTTACATGGAACTTTGAATAGGAAGTGAGATCTGGTAGGTTTGTTCAGATTAGTGTGAAATAGCAATATATCCCAAAGTAATTTGGGCAGGGAATAAAAATATATTTGTAGGGCCCCCCTGAGGAGCTGGGCAAAAATGTGGATATGTTGGACGTCCCCACCTGGGTTATTGCTGATATTCTCACAAACATTCAGGACTGGCAATTTGGTATGCCAGACCCTCGATCTTGTGGCTTGCCCTTATGAGGCTTGTTACTGCAAAGGAGAAGCTAAGACTACTTATAATTTTGCCTAAGAGTCTCCCCCAGAGAACTTCTTTGTTGCTCAAATGTGGCCCTATATCTCTAGCTAAGCCAACTGGGCAGGTGAACTCACTGCCCTCCCCCTACATGGGATCTGACTCTCAGGGGTGTAAATCTCCCTGACAACACAGGATATGACTCCTGGGGATAAGCCTGGACCTGGCATCATGGGATTGAGAAAATATTCTTGACCAAAAGGGGGAAGCAAAATGAAACAAAATAAAGTTTCAGGGGCTGAGAGATTTCAAATGGAGTTGAGAGGTCACTCTAGAGGGCATTCTTATACACTATATAGTTATCCCTTTTTAGGTTTTAGTGTATTGGAATAGCTGGAAGGATATACCTGAATCTGTTGAACTGCAACCCAGTAGCCTTGGTTCTTGAAGACAATTGTATAACTATGTAGTTTACATGTTATAACAGTGTGATTGTGAAAACCTTGTGGATTGCAGTCCCTTTATCCAGTGTATGAATGAATGAGTAGAAAAATGGGGACAAAAACTAAATGACAAATAGGGTGGAATGGGGGGATGGAATGATCTGGGTGTTCATTTTTACATTTTTTTTATTCTTATTTTTATTCTTTTTGGTGTAAGGAAAATGCTCAAAAATTGGTTGCGGTGGTGAATGCACATCTATATGATGGTACTCTGAACAGCTGATTGTACATCATAGGTGATTGTGTGGTATATGAATATATCTCAATAAAGCTGAATTTAAAAAAAGAAGCAATACCTGTACAATGCATGTTTAATACCAGCACAGGCAAAGAGAGTGTTCTCTCTAGTTTTAAACTCCTGCTTTAGAGTCCCTTTAAAGAAATAAAAGTATTGAATCAAAAAAAAAGAAAATATGCTATGCAAAAGACATATTTAAAAAGATTAAAAGCAACAACAGAATGTGAAAAAAAATATTTGTAATCATATCTATTACATGGAATCACATTTAACATATACAAACAACTTTCAAACCTCAACAATACAAAAACACATGACTAAATACATAATTGCAATAAATAGTTAAAGACACTTCACCAAAGACTATTTATGGATAGCAAATAAGCACCTTTCAATATGCTAAATATCCCAGGCAATAGGAAAATGCAAATTTTTGCCACCTACTAGAATGATGAAAACAATTCTGAAAATACCAAAGGCTGACAAGGATTTGGGGAAGCTTGAACTCTCTTTGCTTGCAGAACAACAAAATGATACAGTCCCTCTGCAATGCAGTTTGGTATTTCTTTCAGAGTTAAACATACAATTACCATAAGTCCAAACAATCCCACTTCTAGGAATTTGTCATAGAGAAATGAGAACTTATGCTGACACAAAACCCTGTACTTGATCATTTATAGTGTTATTCATAATAAAAAGCAAACCAAATTTCTTTCAATGGATGAATTAATAAACAAACTTAACACACCCATAGAACAAATTGTCCTCAACAAACTGAAAGAAATACACTGTTATTATAAAGAAAAATTTTGACAATCTCAAAGACATTATGTGATACAAATGAAGCCAGTTTCAAAAGATTGCAGACAGTTTCTAGGAAGATGGAGGCATAGAAAGAAGTGGAAGACTTAGTCTCCCCCAGAACAATTCATAAATAAACAAAAAACCAGTAAATAACCTGGAATAACATTGGGGAGACAAACGTGACTGTACACTCAACATCCACCGACATGAATTGGGAGGAATGCCCAAGATCACACCATAAAATCTGTAAGTAAAACTGCGGACCCGTGCTGAGAGCCAAGAACCTAGAGCCGAGAGCCCCTCCCTCATGGAAGCCGCACCATGCACTTCCTCAGCCCAGCTCCAAGTGAGATTTTTAGTATTAACTGCTCACTACAGACAGCGAATCCTCAACAAGCAGACAGAGGCTTTTGGTGACAACTGACCTTGGGAGAATCGCAGGATAGGGAGCCCAGAGGATCGGGTGCTATATCTGGCTGATGGGAGAACCTGGGAGCTTTTCTGTCTCTTGCTCTCTCTCTATGGAGAAAACCTCAGCTGTTCTCAGCCCACAAGGCATTGCAGTAAAGACAGCCTCATACATTCTGCATTCTGAAACGAGCTGAGAGTCCCGCAGTGCGGCCCGGCGGCCCGGGGCTTCCCTTGGGGGATGGCGCACACTGATGACGTAGCACGACATTTTCTCTAGGCTGAGGGAGGATAGCAACCTGGAGGCGGGATCCACTCAGAGAGCCTGGGGGCACTGTGCCAAATCCGGTGGTTTGTGGGACACCAGGAGAAAACTGCCCTTCCTCCCTGGCCACCCGTGCACGCACCCCACATCCAGGGCAGATGGCTCCAGCAGCACACCCAGGCTGAGTTCTCCAACTAAACATACGGGAATCGTTTCCCCACACTCCGTGGAAAAAAGGTTCAGAACTGACTTGAGGGATATAGGTGAGTCACAGATGCTGTCTGCTGGTTAGTTAGAGAAAGTGTATGTCACCAAACTGTGTCTCTGAAAAATTAGATCAATATCCTTTTTTTTTGGATACAACTTGAAAGAAACCTATCAAGTAAAACAAGTGCCTAGAGGCCAAAAACAACAGAAAATCTTAATGCATATGATAAAACAAGACAATATGGAGAATCCAGCTCCAAACACACAAATCAAGATTTCGGAGGAAACGTTATACCTCGCAAAATTAATTAAAGAACTACAATCAAAGAACAAAAACATGGCAAAGGATTTAAAGGACATCAAGAGGACCATGGCCCAGGATATAAGTGCCATAAAGAAGAACCTAGAAGAGCATAAAGAAGACATTGCAAGAGTAAATTAAAAAACAGAAGATCTTATGGAAATAAAAGAAACTGTTGGCCAAATTAAAAAGACTCTGGATATTCACAATACAAGACTAGAGGAAGCTGAACAACATCTCAGTGTCCTAGAAATCCACAGAACAGAAAATGAAAGAACAAAAGAAAGAATGGAGAAAAAAATTGAAAAAAATCGCAATGGATCTCAGGGATACGATAGATAAAATAAAACGCCCAAACTTAAGACTCATTGGTGTCCCAGAAGGGGAAGAGAAAGGGAAAGGTCTAGAAAGAGTATTCAAAGAAATTGTTGGGGAAAACTTCCCAAACCTTCTACACAATATAAACACACAAAGCATAAATGCCCAGCAAACTCCAAATAGAGTAAATCCAAATAAAGCCACCCCAAGTCATATTCTGATCAGACTCTCAAATACTGTAGAGAAGGAGCAAGTTCTGAAAGCAGCAAGAAAAAAGCAATTCACCACATACAAAGGAAACAATATAAGACTAAGTAGTGACTACTCAGTGGCCACTATGGAGGTGCAAAGGCAGTGGCATGACATATTTAAAATTCTGAGAGAGAAAAATTTCCAGCCAAGAATACTTTATCCAGCAAAACTCTCCTTCAAATTTGAGGGAGAGCTTAAATTTTTCACAGACAAACAAATGCTGAGAGACTTTGCCAATAACAGACCTGCCCTACTTCAGATTCTAAAGGAAACCCTACCAACAGAGAGACAAAGAAAGGAGAAAGAGATATGGAGAATTTTAACAGACATATATAGTACCTTACATCCCAAATCACCAGGACACTCATTTTTCTCTAGTGATCACAGATCTTTCTCCAGAAGGGACCATAAGTTGGGACATAAAACAAGCCTCAAGAAATTAAAAAAAAAAAAAAAAATGAATTCACTCAAAGAACATTCTCCAAACACAATGGAATACAAATAGAAGTCAATAATTTTTTAACTATAACTCCAGTATTTACTTCCTACATGATAAAAAATACACAAACTCTAAGGACAAATCAGTGGTTTTGAACTCAATGTAAAATATGTAATTTTAGACAACTATATAAAGGTGGGGGAATGAAGGAGTATAGGAACATAGTTTATGTGCCCTATTGAAGTGAAGGTGGTATCAAAGAAAAACAAGACTGATAGGGATTTAAGAGGTTAATTTTAAGCCCCACAGAAACACAAAGAAATTTTCAGAGAATATAACCATAGAGATGAAAAGTAGAGTTTGGGTTAAGAGAAATGGGGGAAGGGGCAATGGGGAGTTAAGAAAGGAGTGTAGGGTTGCTGTTTGAGGTGAAGGGAAATTTCTAATAATGGATGGTTGGAAAGAGCATAACATCATTCTAAAGGTGATTAATCCCACTAATGGAAGGCTAGGGAGGGGGTGGAATGGGAAGATTTAGGCTGTATATATGTTTCCACAATTGAAAAAAGAAAAAAAAAATAGTCTAACTAGACGACAATTGAATGCTAAGGATGAACTTGGATGGGATTGGAGGGTGGAGGACAGGTGGCTCAAAGGAACACAGTTGAGACATAAGGAAAAGGAAATATAGAATGTAAGCATTGTATCATTGTTGAATCTCTTATACTTCTTAGCTTTGCTTAATGGAATTACATTAAAGAATGTTCTTGTTCATGGGAAGTACATACGTGAATTATAGTGTATGTTCAAGGATGAGTGCAGCTAACTCTCATATGTTCAGAAGACAGAGAAATATATGATGGATGATAGGGAGGGAGGGAAAGAAATAGTGATGTTACAGCATGTTAAAGTTGGTGGATTGAGCTATCGGGGGAGGGGGGTCAGGGTATGATGGAATTCTGTGTATGGGGCTAGTATTGTTTTTGCAACTATTCATGTAACTTTGAATTTATTTCAAAATAAAAAAAAGATTTCGGACAGTATGATTTTTTAATGTGGTGTACTTAAAAAGGTAAAACTTAAGGGACAAAAATAGATCAGTAGTTATCATGGGCACAGGGTGGAGGGTGCAGCTGACTACAAATGGTTATCATGAAGGAAATCTTTGGGGTTATGGAATTTGTATCCTGTTTATGGTGGTTGTTACAAGAACTGATGAATATGTTAAATCACACAGAACTGAACCAACCAAGTGAATGTAAAATAAAAAAGTAAAAATGAAAACAATACTACCTAGCACAATAAAGACTCTTGAATAGACATTTTTTGAAAAAGGGAAAATAGTGGTTGACTCTGAAAATTAAGTTTCCTGTAGGTATAAAATGATAGTTTGGGTAAAGACACCGGATTAAGTAATAGCTAAAAAATAAGGGGACAGGGGGTGTTCATAGAAGAACATGGATGGAATGGTATTCAGAATATATCATTTGAATAGTAATGAATGGGAAGGAAAGGGAAATAATTATTGGAATTGAGAAGAACAGGAGCTTAAGAAGCTTTTATATAGTGGATGGAGGAAGTGGGCAATAAGGTTGCTGAAAAGATTATTGCATTAAGTTAGAGAGAAAAAAAGATGCTATTTCATGGTTTGGAGGTTAGAAAAACACAACAATCATGTATGTATTATCTTGCTTCCAAAGATTGCTTTTTCTAGGATCTCTGCAGTGTTTTTTTACAGCTTTCTTGAGGCTATAATTCACATACCTTACAATTTGAACATTTAAAGTGCACAATCAGTTTGCAGAATATTCACAGAGCTGAGGAAGCATCAGCGCTGTCACATATAGAACATTTTCTCACCTCAAAAAGAAACTCCATATCCATTTGCATTTACTGTCCATCCCCACCCTCATCCAGCCCAAGGCAATTACTAATCTACATTCTATCTCTATAGATTTGTTTATTCTGGACATTTCATATAAACAGAATCATATAATATGTGATTTTTTTTTCCATTTTTATTGAGATTGTTCAGATACCATACAATTATCCAAAGATCCAAAGTGTAAAATCACTTGCCCCTGGGTACCCTCATACAGCTGTGCATCCATCACACTTAATTTTTGTTCAATTTTTAGAAACTTTTCATTTCTCCAGACAAGAAATAAAGTGAAAGATGAAAAAAGAAAAAAAGAAAAGGAAACTCTAATCCTCCCCTATCCCTAACGAACCCCCCTCAATTGTTGACTCGTAGTATTGATATAGTACATTTGTTGCTGTTTACGAAAAAATGTTGAAATACTACTAACTGTAGTATATAGTTTGTAATAGGTATATAGTTCTTCCCTATATGCCCCTCTATTATTATCTTCTAATTGTATTGTCATACATTTGTTCTGGTTCATGGAAGCAATTTCTAGTATTTGTACAGTTGATCATGGACATTGCCCACCACAGGATTCAGTTTTATGCATTCCCGTCTTTTGACCTCCAACTTTCCTTCTGGTGACATATATGACTCTGACCTTCCCCTTTCCACCTCATTCACATGCCATTCGGCGCTATTAGTTTTTCTCACATCTTGCTACCAACACCCCTGTTCATTTCCAAACATTAAAGTTCATCCTAATTAAACATTCTGCTCATACTAAGCAACCACTCCCCATTCTTAAGCCTCATCCTATATCTTGGTACCTTATATTTCATGTCTATGAGTTTACATATTATAATTAATTCCTATCAGTGAGACCTTGCAATAATTGTCCTTATGTGTCTGGCTTATTTCACTCAGTATATTGCCCTTGAGGTTTTGTCATCAATCCTTTTTTTTTTAATACGGTTTTGTTCACTCACCATACATTCCATCCCAAGTAAATAATCGATGGTTCTCTGCATGGTCATACATTTATGTGTTCACCACCTTCACCACTATCTATATAAGGGCATCTACATTTCTTCTACAAGGCAGGAGGGAGAGTCAAAGAAGGTAGAGAGGCGAAAGAAAGAGGAAAAAAAAATGATAGCTAGGAAGCAGCAAAAGGAAAAATAACCTTAAATCAAAGTAGAATAAAGAATCAGACAATACCACCAATGTCAAGTGTCTAACATGCCTCCCCTATCCCCCCCTCTTATCTGCATTTACCTTGGTATATCACCTTTGTTACATTAAAGGAAGCATGATACAATGATTCTATTAGTTACAGTCTCTAGTTTATGCTGATTGTATCCCTCCCCCAATGCCTCCCCATTTTTAACACCTTTCAAGGTTGACATTTGCTTGTACTCCCTCATAAAAGAACATATTTGTACATTTTATCACAATTGTTGAATACTCTAGATTTCACCAAGTTACACAGTCCCAGTCTTTATCTTTCCTCCTTTCTTGTGGTGTCTCACATGCTCCCCAGCTTCCTCTCTCAACCGTATTCATAGTTACCTTTGTTCAGTGTACTTACATTGTTGTGCTACCATCTCCAAAAACTGTGTTCCAAACCATGCACTCCTATCTTCTATCACCCTGTAGTGCTCCCTTTAGTATTTCCTGTAGGGCAGGTGTCTTGTTCACAAAGTCTCTCATTGTCTGTTTGTCAGAAAATATTTTGAGCTCTCCCTCATATTTGAAGGACAGCTTTGCTGGATACAGGATTCTTGGTTGGTGGTTTTTCTCTTTCAGTATCTTAAATATATCACACCACTTCCTTCTTGCCTCCATGGTTTCTGCTGAGAGATCCACACATAGTCTTATTAAGCTTCCTTTGTATGTAATGGATCACTTTTCCCTTGCTGCTTTCAGGATTCTCTCTTTGTCCTTGACATTTGATAATCTGATTATTAAGTGTCTTGGCATAGGCCTATTCATATCTCTTCTGTTTGGATTACACTGTGCTTCTTGGATCTGTAATTTTATGTCTTTCATAAGAGATGGGAAGTTTTCATTAATTATTTCCTCTATTATTGCTTCTGCCCCCTTTCCCTTCTCTTCTCCTTCTGGGACACCAATAATACGTACATTATTGTACTTTGTTTCATCCTTGAGTTCCCGGAGATGTTGCTCATATTTTTTCATTCTTTTCTCCATCTGCTTCTTTGTGTGTAGGCTTCCAGGTGTTTTGTTCTCCAGTTCCTGAGTGTTTTCTTCTGCCTCTTGAGATCTGCTGTTGTATGTTTCCATTGTGTCTTTCACCTCTTGTGTTGTGCATTTCATTTCCACAGATTCTACTAGTTGTTTTTTTGAACTTTTGATTTCTGCCGTATATATGCCCAGTGTTTCCTTTACAGCCTCTATCTCTTTTGCAATATCTTCTCTAAACTTTTTGAATTGATTTAGCATTAGTTGTTTAAATTCCTGTATCTCAGTTGAAGTGTATGTTTGTTCCTTTGACTGAGCCATAACTCTGTTTTTCTTAGTGTAGGTTGTAATTTTCTGTTGTCTAGGCATGGTTTCCTTGGTTATCCAAATCAAGTTTTCCCAGACCAGAACAGGCTCAGGTCCCAGAGGGAAGAAATATTCAGTATCTGGTTTCTCTGAGGGTGTGTCTTAGAAAATTGCTCCACCCTTTGATGCCTCAGGTCACTGTGCTTTTCTGCCCAGCAGGTGATGCCTGTTAGCCTATAATTCTTGACTGGTGTGAGGAGGTTTGGCCCTGTTCCCCCAAGCTCTGGGGTCTGGTTCTGAATTGAAAGGGCCCCACCCCTTTCCTCCTAGAGAAGACAGACCCCCCAGGTGGAGGTTATTAGCATTTCAATGGTCTTTCTCTCTCTGCTCATGCTGTCTCCACCCTTCCCGGAGTCACAGCCCTGGAAACTGAATATGACTGGGGCTTTCTCCACTGAGCCAAAAAAGAAACAGATAGTCCCCTTCAGACCCAGTCCAAGGCAATCCTCTGGCTCTCCAAGGTCAGTCGTCACCCAAAGCCTCTGTCTGTTTTTCGGGGATGCGTACCTGTAGTGAGCAGTTCACACTCGCTACTTAAAACCCCAGCTGGAGCTCAGCTGAGCTATATTTGCTTGCTGGGAGACAGCTTCTCTCTGGCACCACGAGGCTTTGCAGCTTGGGCTATGGGGGAGGGGGTCTCGCGACTTGGATCCCCAGGTTTTACTTACAGATTTTATGCTGTGTTCTCGGGCATTCCTCCCAATTCAGGTTGGTGTATGATTAGTGGATGGTCTTGTTTGTCCCCCTGCAGTTATTCTGGATTATTTACTAGTTGTTTCTGGTTTTTTGTAATTGTTCCAGGGGGACCACTTAGCTTCTACTCCTCTCTATGCTGCCATCAACAGTTTCATCTTCAATATGTGATGTTTTGTGACTTCTTTCACTTAGCATGTTCTCAAGTTTCATTCATTTTGTAGCATGTATCAGGACTGCACTCATTTTAATTGCCAAACAACAGTCTATTGTTTAGATATCCCAACTTTTATTTATCCATTCATCCATTTATGGACACTTGGGCTGATTTCACCTTTGGCTCTTATGAATAATGCTGCTCTGAATATTTGAATATTTGTGTACTGTTTTCTGCATGGAGAAATGATTTGATTATTCTTGGGTATACTCATAGATGTGGAATAATTAGATCATATGATAACTCTGTGTATAATTTTTAAAAAACATTTTATTGTGGTAACATATATATATAACACAAATTTTCCTATTTTAACCATTTTTTAAGTGTAAAATTCAGTGTTCATAGTTACATTCAAAATTTTGTGCTACCATCACCCCTGTCCATTGCCCAAATTTTTTCTTTACCCCAAACAAAAAATCTGTATCCATTCAGCAATAATTCCCTATTTCCCCCTCCCATTGCCACTGGTCATCTATAATCCACTTTCTAGCTCTATGAATTTGCTTATTATGAATATTTAATAAAAGTAGAATCATGCAATATATGTCTCTTTGTGTCTTGCTTCTCTAACTCAACATACTGATTCCAAGATTTATCCATGTTATGCCATGTATCAGAATGTCATTCCCAATTACAGCCTTTTAATATTCCATTTGTTTCTATACCATTGTGTTTTTCTTTATATATGTTTGATGGACATTTTGGTGGTTTCTGCCTTTGGGCTATGGTGAATAAGCTGCTATGATTATTGGTGTACAAGCATCTCTTAGAGTTCCTGTTTTTAATTATTTAGGGCCTGTGCTTAAGAGTGAGATTGCCACATCATATAGCAGTTCCATGTGTGACTTTTTGAGAAACAACCATGCAGTTTCCCATAGTGGCTGCATCATTTTATATTCCCACCAACAATGTGCAAGTATTCCAATTTCCTTACATTCTTTCCATTACTTATTATTTTCCTTTATGTTTTTGTAAATAATAATATTACTAATGGTAATAAACTGGCATCTCATTGTGATTTTGATTTGATATTAACTATGATTAATGATGTTCAGCATATATTCATGTGCTCATTGGCCATTTGTTAATCTTCCTTGAATAATTATCTATTCAATCCATTTGACTGCTTTCTATTTGGTTTATTTGTCTTTTTGTTGTTGAGTTGTGGGTGTTCTTTATACATTCCGGAATTAAATCTTCATCAGATATATGACTTGTATCTGTTTTCTTTCATTCTGAAAATTGCCTTTCCTTCAAATTTGGAAAGTTTTTAGCCATTATTCCTTCAAAATATTGTTTCTGCTCCTTTGATATTTGCTTTTCCTCCTGGAGCTCCCATAATGTTTTATGTTCATATGATTTATGGTATCCTACATATCCTTAAACTCTGTTCATGTTTTCAAATTCATTTTTCTTTCTTCTCCTGAGACTGAATAATTTCATTTGTCCTATCGTCAAGTTCACTGATAGTTTTTCTGACTGTTCAGATCTGCTATTGAACTTCTCTAGTGATTTTTAAAATTTGAGTTATACATTTAAGCACACCAGAATTTCTGTTTGGTTCTTCTTTTAGATTTATAACTCTTTACCAAATTTCCTCTTTGGTTCATGTATCATTTTACTGATTTCTTTTAGTTCTTTGCCCATGTATTCCTTTAGATCCTTGTCTTATTTAGGGAAGTTTGATTTAACACCTTTGATTAGTAATTCCAATGTATGAGCTTACTCAGGAATGGTTTTTATAGGTTTATTTTGTTCCTATGAATGACCCATCCTTTCAGTTTCTTTTTATGCCTTGTGATTTTTTTGTTGAATCCTGGACATTTGAATATTATAATGTGTTAACTCTTCCAATCAGATTCTCCCCATTCTCTAGAATTTGATGATTTTTAAAACTGTCTAAGGCCACAGTAGTATATTTGTTGGTGATTTTGCCAAACTATTTTTGCAAAGTCTGTATTCATTATCATATATAATTACTGAAATCTTTGTTTCTTTAGCTTGTATTCAGCTAGTATTTCAAAAGAGATTTACTTGAATTCCAGGAACTCAGAAACAACAATGACATCAACCAATGAAACAAATCTCTCCCAATCTTTGCAATTGACTCTATATGCAGGTGCTCCTTCAATATTGAATATAACTTCTGCAGAGCCTCTAGATCCATCCAGGTCAAATGCTTAGGTTCTTGTCAGGCTTTTCTGATCATGCATCTTTCCCTGGGCATGCACAGTGACTTTCACACTTCCCCTTATACAGAAGTATCCTAAATGTCATAATTTCTCCCCAAAACTCTCTCCCCAGCCTTTTTTCCTGGGTCCCAGGTGCTCTCTTTTATGGGTCAACTGCAATCTTTCACCTCTGGTGGCTGCACTTTCCTCACATCCATGCCACTTCACCACACCATTTCTGTGCTCCAAGATAAGTTCCAGATTTAGTGAAAAAGACTAGTGAGGTAAATCAGTCTTTCAGGGAGCCACCCAGTTTAACCTATATGGTAAATTTACACATTAGGTGTGCATTGCTCACTCTATAACCGGATACCAGGGCTCTCCACTGAGAGCAAGTGTTGCCATTTCAAAGGCTGTGGGGGTCCAGAGCAAGTAAAAGTTAATGCAACTTTCCTACTGTTTTTAGGTTGTTGTTTCTTTTACTCAACATTCACTTGGCTGCTTTATACAGTTGACTGTTTTCCAGAGTTCTCAAATAGTTGGTACTTAAAGTTTTTTCAATGTTTCTGTGGGGAGGCATGTATTTGGAAATTCTTAATCTTCCATCTTTTTGATATGACATTGATGTTTAACATTTTTAGGAATTGTCAGACAATTTTGGAAAATGGCTGAAAATTTTACACTCATACCAGCAATGTGTGAGGTTTCCAATTTCTCCACACCCTCACTAACAGTGATTGTTTATATTTTTAATTACATCATACATACTGGGTAAGGCATTGTATTTGATTGGAGTTTAGTTTGCATATCCTTACTGGTTAATGATGTTGAGCAACTTCTAATGTCCTCTGTATTTTTTAACGTTCTCTCTCCCACCTTTGTTCTTGCAATTCCCCATTGTTTCTGCATTTCTCCAATTATATTTTAATTTCCAAGGCTATATCTTCTTTTCTTTCTATTATTTTTCTCATTATCCTACCAACTTACAATTCTTCTACATGACTTCCACGATAATATTACTTTGTACCACTTGGGAAAATACAAGATGGCTTAGCCAATTAATATTTCTCATTCCCTTGTGTTAATAATAATAGCAACACTCTTATGTTATCACTTTCTTGTGTATCAATGTGCTTCAAAATTGCAATGGTTCATGATGAAAACAGAGATGATCCAAAGATTGAGTAACCCTGCCAAACTTGTTCACCATGCTTAGCAGATGGACAAGTTTGCATTTCTTTTTTGTCACTTTTAAGAGCTTATTTTATATCGTAAGTGAAATATCTGTTTTATGCCATGCACAGTATTTAGGCTATCACTTTTATTAAATAACAAATATGTATCATTTTTCCCACTATTTATTCTCTTATGTGAAGAGAAACTTAACCCTTAGAGCATAAAGCAATTTTTGTGACCACCACACCAATACAGGGTAACCCTGTCCGAAGTTTGTTTTGGTTGTCAAGACTAATAACACCACACACACACACATACAATAAAAGGGTTGCAAGAGTTTATTATTCTCATAATGAGGCTTTTGGGGCAAAATACAGTGGTTCCCATGAAAATCTGATAATGGCTTGAGAGAGAGAGGGAAAAAATAGAGGAATGGGTACCATGAGAGGAAGTTTAAAAACTATTAGCAGTGAAACATCAAAGAATGGGTTAAGACAATTTAATAAAATTCATCCCTTATGTATGAAGGATGACTGGAGTTTACCATGCTTAATTTAACTGAATTTAAGTCTTATTACACTCTGTGAAGCCCACAGCCTGAGGCCAGTAGAGGATTTGAACTTTCTCTTGAATGCCTTGTTCAAGATTCAAGCCTTGTGTATTCTGAGAAGTGAAATGTACTTCTTGGTCAGAATCAATGATGTCAGAAACTCTACAAAGGATAAGGAGTGTCATGTGAAGCCTTGTACTGTGGCTCTAGTAAGTGTACAAATATATGTATAATGTTGATCTATATTTTGGATATCTGGGGAGCAAGTGATTGTGAGAATTTTTTACCCTAAAGGAGAAACCTGAGGAAAGGAATTGTCGTTGGTGCTATTCACCAGACTGGATGGCCAGAAAATTACCAGTGGTATGACATCCTGTAAAAATGTGAGACAGGAGTGAATGTTGGCCAAAGCATTAAGTGCTAAATTGACTACCTTGAAGAGTAGCCAATTGTACTGATTTTGGGTTCCTTTTATTTATCAGGGACATCCTGTTCAAAGGATGAAAAGTAACAAATATCCATTGGGCTCCATGACATCTGATGGTGGCAATATCATCCATAAAGTTTCCAAATACTTTTGCTGTTTACTCAGTTGATCCCAAAGGAGTCCCCAGGTTCTGAAGAGGTCTCGGAGAAGGGTGACCTCCTCAAACACCATAGCATCTTGCAAGAGACTGAGGACAGGGCAGGACACCACCTCCTGCAGGTGCAGTAAGTCATAAAGCCCAAGCTTGGCTCAGTGTTGTAGCAACAAGGCTTCAGTGGCTGTGCTAAACTTACAAGATGCTGCTTCTCAGAAGCTGGAAAGAGAGGGTCACAGGCCCTGGGCCTGTGAATGCCTCTGTTTCCAGTATGTGGCCAGCAATTGCCACTGTAATGACAAACAGATGACACCAAGGTGGGCAATTTTTTTACATCAGACACCTGTAGGCCATCCATGGCTGTTGAGATACTAAATGGGTATCCAAATGTCTTAGTTTGTCAGGTTCTATGACAAATACTATATAGTAGTTTGCCTTAACCAACAGGAATTTTGGCTCATGGTTTTGGAGGCTAGAAGTACAAAATTGAGCCATCCGCAAGACTATGCTTTTTCCCCAAATTTGTAGTGCTCAGTGCTGGCTTGCCACACACCTCCAGGTTCCGTGGCTTGTATTTCTGCCTCCTGTCGCAGGAAAATCTCTCTTTGGATCTGCTTTTCTGATTTCCTCTGACTTCCAGGTTCCTCCTGTGAGGCCTTCTCCAATTCTTTGCATCCGTATTTCTTCTGCCTATAATGGAATCCAGTAACATAGATTAAGGCTCACCATGATTCAGGTGGGTCGCACCTTAATTAAAGATAACATCTTCAGAAGTTCCTATTGACAAAGGGTCCATACCCACAGGAATACAGATCAAGATTAATGACATGTCTTTTTTGGGGGTACATAATTCAATCCATCACACCAGTTAAGGGTATATTGTGCCCCTTCAGAAGTGAAAGCAAATCTCTAATACAAGTATAATTATAAGTTACTCATTTGATGAATTCAGTAATTTCAATAATATTTGGTATAGCTTTATAGGTAGGACAGTGGCATCAAATCTGTAGTACCCCACCTTGAGAAAAGTAATTATTTCCAAGTTTAAGAACAGGCCAAATTTCACTCTTAAATAGAGAAGAAGTGGAGATAACCATCCCTTCTCCAAATAGGTTTTGTATAATAGTTTCAATCCTTGAATACCCTGTTTTAATGTACATTAGGCTGCATTAATTATTTTTTTTTTTTGAACATGAATGTTTATAGCAGCAGTATTCATAATAAGCAAAAATTGGAAATGGCCCAAATGTCCATTAACTGATGAGTGGATATACATATTGTGGTAGAGCCATACAATGGAATAGTACTTAGCAATAAAAAGGAATTAACAACATGGATGAATCTCAAAATAATTATGCCAAGAGAGAAATCAGACCAAAAAAAGTACATATTATGTGATTCCATTTATACAAAATTCTAGGAAATTCAAACTAAGCCATAGTGACAGAAAGCAGGTCAGTGATTGTTCAGTGATGGAGGGGTAAAGAGACAGAAAGGGAGGGATTACCAAGGAGCATGAGAAAATTTGGGGGGGAGGGCAATGGATATATTCACTATCTTGATTGTGGTAATGGTTTCACAGATGTATACATGTCAAAAGTTACCAAATTGTACATTTTAAATATGTACAGTTTATTGAACGTCAATTTTACTTCAATAAGACTGTTGTTTTGGGTTGGTTTGTTTTCTTTAAAAAAAAAAAAAAAAAAAACAGCTATCCCAGGGCTGGGACCCAGGAAATGCTTTCTAAGCCTGGCAGAGGAGCAGCCAGAAACAAAAATTCTCCTAAGCATTGAGGGAGAAAAGAGAAAGGGTTCAAATGCTAAGCTTTAGTTTAGGTTTGATCGAATAAACAAAGAGGAGTCACTAGTTTCTTAAGCAACATAGTGAGCTGATGAAAACTGGATGTGGGCAAGATTGTTACGGAAGCTCAAGGAGCAAGAGACTAGAGACAGGAAGACTGGCCCACAAACGATGCGCCTTGTTTTCTCAGTAATTATACTGCAAACACAACTGTGATGTTTCAGTCTTCCATCCCAGAAATGTAAACCAGGACTGAAAATGGAGAGTGCTTTCTCTGGGTACCTCTTAGAGCCTCAAATCTTGTTTATGTGGACCTGATGTTACCAAATTATAGGTAGGGCCATTACCTGGGATGGAGAACTGGCTTACCACCCAACTTAAACAGGGTTGAAGTGAATTGTTCATTAAAACTCAGAGTTAGTCAGCCAAAGTCAGTATTTCTCTTAATATTAATAACATCTAACATTTATGGAATGCTTACTTTGTATCAGATTCTGTACTATGCATATACTATCTCACTTAATTGTCTCTGCAGCCCCTTGAGGTATAGGTACTATTTACTGTTTTGGTTTTACACCTGAAGAAATGAAAGTTTGGAGAGGTTTAGCAACCTATCAAGGCCTGACAGCTAGCAAGTGGCAGAGCCAGTATTTTAACTCGAGCAGTCTGACTCCAGAGCTCACCCTCTTAACCACTGGGCTAAACTACTTCTATCTTCCTATTTTGTCCCAGACTTCCAAACCCAGATGCTCAAATCCATTTACTATTATAGACACAAAAATATTAGAGCCATAGAATCTTAGAATTGGAAGGGGCTGTAGAACCCTCTCTTCCCAGCCAACACAGCAATCTCCTCTAAAGTGTCCCTAACAAGTGGCTATTCCATCTCAACTTCTAACATTTCCGGCAACAAGTACACCACATCATAAAGTAACCCATTCCACCTTAAGTAGCTCATATTTTAGAGAGTAATTTCTCGCTGAGCTGAAGTCTATCATCCTGAAACTTCTACCAGGTCCTGTTAATTCCACACAGAATGTCTAGTTCTCTTCTACCTGACAGTCCTTTAATGATGAAGGCAGTTATAATGTTCCCTCTTCACCCAAAGCTCTTTCCCAGAGCTCATTCATTCAGCCATTTCTTATATGATATGGTTTAGAGACACTTCACTTTCCTTATTGCCTTTTTAAAATATGTTCCAGCTTGTTAATGTCCTCTTAAACATGGCATCTAGAATGGAACATAAAACTCGATGGGCTGGCCAGCAGAGACCCAGATGGGACTGAAACTACCCCGATCCATTCACTAGCATTCTTAGTCCAAACTCAAGACTCGTTAGCATTTTTGACATTGTCAACTAAAACCCTCAGTTCTTTTTCACATGTACTACCATTAAGTTCTACCGCCTTGTCCTTAAAGGTTTTGCATTAAAAGGAGCATTAGAAACTTTTATTGTGGTCCTTCCCATTTTATAACCCTGGGTCTGTTCTGGACTTTAGCCTTTATGACTCAATTCCTAGAGGTTTGTGATACTCTTTGGTCTTTGTCTATGGAAGCCTAGCCCTCCTTTCATTGTCAATACGACATATCCTTTTCAAATCTGAGCCCATCAGAGAATAATCTACGAGGCCACTTTAGTTTGCTAACTCTCTCCCTTTTTAATTTCTCACTGGAATTTTTACAATTTTTTTTTACAGTTCTAAACTTTATTCTTGAAATCCCTCTCCTTCTTGAGCTATCTTTCTCTTTTGATGTTTGGCCAGGAGATCATACTTATCTTTTCTCTGATCCTTTTGAAGTCTACAATCCCTGTGCCCACCCCAGCTGCTGCTGCAAAAAAAAGCTTAATTAACCTATCTGCCATGCCCAGCATTCTTTTGCTTAACAAATCCAGATGGCACGGTCACGTTCCCCAAAATTCTTGCCACTTTCACTTTGCTAACCAGATTTTCCTTATTTATTGTCAGGATTAAATAAGTGAGGATTTCCCCCACTGCTTCTTCAGACTTATGAGAGTTATAATTATCAGCAAGACAGTCAAGAATTTATCTGATGTGTTGCTGTTAGAATAATGAAACTACCAGGAGATATTTAGATAGTTATGTCTCTGATCGTCATTTCTCGCCTAGCTTTATGAAATCCTATTCATATCTTTTATCTTTATGGGCAGTTTCTTATATACCTTCACAACTACAGTCACTTTCATTTCTCCCTTTCATTCTCATGGAATGCTTTCCACTCACTGGCCAATGAATTACTAGTTACACCTTCTTGATATATTACTATTTTTCTTCTTCTACACGGTATCCCTCTGAACCAGGTTCACCCCTCCTTTTCCAGCTGCCAATCAGAAGTCCCATCCTACCAAGTCTGAATGATACCTATAAAACTGTGTTTTCTGCCTTGCATTAACAGCTTACATTCACATTATTACCCATATTCTGGGTGTTGGTGCCTAGGTATTCGAGACCTTAAGTATCATTGCTGACCCTCTTTGTTTTTTCTTGAGAATTACTAGGCACTGCCTTAGCTTTAGTTTCTCTTTCTTTATTACACTTGTATTCTATATAGCTTCCAGAAACATTATAGGTACTAACATAACACAGAGCCCCCACTATGCCTTACTGGAGGAATTTGTTTTTAATGAGCTGACAAGGCATCATCATCATCATCATTATCAACATTATCCTATATTTTCCTGGGCTCTTGTTCCTGGTGTCCTTTATTTTATTATTATTATTTTTTAACTTTCAGACTAATAAAAAAGTTGCAATAAGCAGTACAAAGAATTACCATATATCCTTCACTCAGCTACTCCAAATGTTACCTACCATCTTACATAACCACAGTAACTAAAAATAGTATTGGTATAATACTATTAACTAATCTATCAATCTTATTCAAATTTCACCAATTGTACCACCAATGTACTTTTTCTGGTCCAAGATCCAGTCCAGGGTCACACATTACAGTACGTTCTATGTCTCCTTGGTCTCTTTAATCAGCAACAGCTCCTCCGTCTTTCTTTGTCTTTCTTGACCTTGACACTTTTGAGAACTTCTGACTCCTTCAAATGAACATGATAACAGGCAACTAGGAGAGCTCCTCATTCCTCTCAATATGACAGATGCCGCTGTGTCCTTCGTCAAGGACTTCCTGGCAGGTGGGGTAGCCGCGGCCATCTCCAAGACCGCGGTAGCGCCCATTGAGCGGGTCAAGCTGCTGCTGCAGGTACGGCCTGAGATCCCAGAGCCCGACCAGGAAGTCGGGGGCTCCCCAGGGGCGGAGGGGATTACTGGGGAATCATTCGGGGAAGTGGCAAGTTGAGGTGGCGGCAGAGTCGGACCAAAAAGCAGACTTGAGGGAGGTCCTTTAGTGACCTGAAGTTCTGGGTCTAGGCAGGGGCCGCAGCCGGAGGGAGGTGAGGGAGACCAGGGCCGCGGCCCCTGCCCCGGGCTTTGGGATTAAGGGCAGAGCCTGAAAGCCGCGCTAGAAAGACGAACGCCGGGCCTTACCGGAGACCTCAAGGTCGCGGCAAGGAGAGAGCCTGGCGGAGCCCATGCGAGCCGCCCCGAAGGCCCGGCCGCCGGCGGGCGCCGGGAAGCGCGTGTGCTTGCTACGTCCGCCCCCGCGCAGCCGCCGCCACTGTCCTCCGCCTGCCTGCCGCGCAGCGCGCCTCGCACGCTCCGGCCCTAGGGGGCGCTCCCGGACGAGAGCATTAATTATTTTAAATGGTGTGATGGTCCATCCCACTTGATCAAGTGGTAATGACTTAATTTAATTTTAATTTCTTTACTCACTGGGTTGGAGCACTCATGTCCATTAAGGATTATTTAGGGCAATGGGTGTTATGGCCTTGGAGAATTTAGTCAAGGAAATAGTTCCTATGTTGATATGAGGCAAAGTTCTTTGTCCTCTATTTTATGTTCATTCACTCCCCTAAGATTATAGGAAGTACATATCATGAAATCTCAAGGTATCTATATAATTTAAAAGACAACATTGATTAAGACAATTTGATATGTTTCAACAACTACTATGCTTAATTCAGAACAAATGTTGTGGAAGTCCAATAGTCAATCCACATTGTTTTATCTTTTTCTGTTGTATAAATTGTTTTAATAAATTTTGGATTTCTATAGTATCAAATTGGCATCTCTGTTTTAGTTTTGTTTCCTTCCTCTATATCCTGATTTCCCTCCCTCCCTCTTCCTTCCTTCCTTCCTTTCCTTCCTTCCTTCTTTCCTTCCTTTCTCTCTTTATTTATTGATATACTCTGAGGAAGAGGTTCTCTCTACCCTGCTCATATTTATAAATTTCTTCCTCCAAAGAGCCTCAAATCAATATCCTCAGTATTAGTGGCCTCTCTCCAGCCAGATGGATGTGCCTGAGAGATATTATTGGTATTTTCCCCTAGAATTCTGAAGATTAAGTGCTTTATAGCAGGAGAGTCATTCAAATCATTTGCAGCAAAAAAGCATTTTGTAGGGTCTTTTTGAGCCATCTTTTCTTAGGAGTGCAGAGCTTACCAGGCCACATAAAGACTTTTTTTTCTTCTCTACTGATGATCTTTACACTCTCTAATGACCTTACTTTCATGAGAAACCACTGAATGAGCAAATATATCTCAGAAGGTATAAGTCTTTCCCTAAGACTCGTGGGACCAGGGACAATGCCTGGTTGAGACACACAATCAACACTAATGAGGTAAGAGTCATTCCCCTGTGCTTTGCATTAGTCATAATTTGTGCTAGAATCAAGACCCATTTTTTTATTCTAAGACATACAGATATAACTGGGATGAGAAACATAACTGAGGGACAATTTAAGGAGGACCTTAATTCCATACACCTGCCCCTAAATGCCAATTACCTAAATTTCTGACTTAGATTGGTAAACTCTATAACAGAGGCTTGGTAGAAGTCAGTAAATGCAGCACAAAGCAGCACAGCTCAAAGTGTCTGCTCCCCAGAGGATAAAAGAGCCAATTAGCAATCCAAAGCCAAAAGGATAAACCCCTGGTGATGGTCAACAACTTGACAACCTTGCTCACAGTGACAACTGTTGTAGGTACTTGAAAGAAGCAGGATGTGGATGCCTGAGAAAATATGGATCAGATGTCAAGACTGATGATGCTGCACACACACCAAGAGGACAGGAAAATGCTCCTTACTCATGTAATGAAGCTTTCTTGTAGTTTTTAATGGTGATTTTGGTTTGTCTTAATTTACAGGGTTGCTATGATAAACCACACAGTGTGTTTACCTAAACAGTAGAAATTTACTGTCTTGGAATGAAGCCATTGCAATAAATAAATTTATGGTTTTGGATGCTTTAAGTCCAACATAAAGGATTTGGCAGGGCTTGCTTTCTCCTTGAGACTGAAGAATTCCAGCAAACCTCTGACATATGTTGATCTTTTTCTCCTTGTTCTGATTTACACTAACATTTAGCTTCTACTTCTGCATCCAATTTTCTTTGTTTATAAGAACTGTATCAGTCAGGATTCTCCAGAGAAATAGAACCAGCAACATGTAAAAATTAAGTGATTTAATACAGGAAATGGCTTATGCAACCAAAGGGATTGACATGTACAAATTCTATACAGCAGGCCATAAGCTGGGAACTTGATGGCGATGTGACATTCTGCAGGAGAAGCCACAAATTTGGAACTACAATGAAGGTGATTGCCTGAAGTAAGGATAGAAATGCTCCTTTCTGATTGCTGAAATACTCAGTTCTCTTTTTAAGGAAACCAACTGATTTGTTGAGGAGATTCCTTTCATTGCTGAAAGCAGTATCCTTCTTGATTATATATATAATCAGTCAAAAATTCAGTCAACTGACTTATGATCTACATTCTTTAAATATACTTACACTAACAATCAGGCCAGTGCTTGCTTGACCAAACAACTGGACACCATTACTTAGCCACACTGGTGCATGAAATTAACTATCCCAAAGAATTCAGCTATATTGAATTAAAGAAATAATCTGTGGAAACCACATTTACCTTAATGATTTCCACATGAAATTTTAAAATATTATACACAATGTGAGAATCTAGGAATGCAAACTGTTGTGAATGAGATTTCTAGGAAAGAGAAATTTCTAAGGAAAATATACATGGGAGTTTTGAGATGGGGGTCTATCAGAGTGAGGGTGATGATTGTCAGGTTTCCCCTTATACTGAGTATATATGTGACAAATAGGAATAGAAAAATCAAAACATTTAGCTCTGGATCAACTGTAAATCCCAGAAGGGTGAACTCTTTCACAGATGTCTGATTTTTCATTTCTTATTGTTGATTTCTGACAGATCTGTAAAGACCAAAAAAAACAATAATTCAATGATATGAGGGTTACTTTTTTTCATTTCATCTGCTGGTTTAAGAAACATATAAGATTTATATTGAGACAATATGTTAAGCAATGAGTTTCTCTGAATTCTTAAAACATGTGTGAACAAGTAAAGCAAGTCTATACTGGTATCTGGCTTTTAGGTCACTGACCATGTAATATTGTGTGTCATAATATTGATATGACTAACACATGGGTATATGAAAAATAAAAAAAAAAAACTTATCAAATGGGTTTAATTACTTCAATTATTTCTATACATCAAATGAGATTTAATCATGAGTGAACCACCAATGTGGGATAATATATAAAATATAATATATTGCTTTAATTATTGATAAACTACTATACCAAAGATGTTGTGTTCTAATGATTTTCTAAAGAAAAACTTGAAGTTTGTTTTGTTTAGAGAATTCTTTTCTTTAGTGAAGATGTTTAATGAAAGTCTTGCCTATACAATAATTAGTAACTTAAGTAAACATAAGGACCAAGAAAACTAATATTTAAGTAATTATAAACAGACTCAGAAATCAAAGATTTTCCTTTTTGAATTCAACAATAATGTATCTTCCTTTAAAAAGAGATTCTGATGACCAAAGTTGTCAGCTGACTGAATTATGAATTAGATATAAAATGGAAAAATTAAATCAATTCAGAAGTGGAAAATATACTTACAATTATATTGTGCCATGTGGAAGCAGTTTGAGTGCTCAAATCCAAATATTTAGTTTCTATACTTTAACTGAAAGTCAGTATTTGATTCTTTACTTCTGGAGAACTTAATAGAATTCCCATCTTGCTTCTGCCTTTGGTTTTATTACAACATGACCCACTTATATGGTGTGTAGCTTAACTTTGTCAAGATAATCTTCTTAGTGAGACGGTAATATGGGAATGAGTCTAATAGAAACCCTATTCTTAAAAAAGGAGGAAGCCCTGTTGGAAAGGTGACTATACCAGTTTGTATATATATCATGACCGCCAGAAAAAGCCATATTCTTTAATGCAATCCTGTGTGGGCAGACATATTGATGTTGATTAGATTGTAATTCTTTGATTGAATGTTTCCATGGAGATGTGACCCACACAACAGGCGATAACTCTGACTGGATAATTTCCATGGATGTGTGGCCATGCCCATTCAGTGTGGGCTTTGATTAGTTTACTGGAACACTATATAAGCTCAGACAGAAGGAGCGAGTTTGACACAGCCAAGAAGGACACTTTGAAGGAGGCACAGGAGATGACAGTCTAGCTGCAGCTGAGAGACACATTTTGAAGATGGACGTTGGAAGCTGACACTGACATTTTGGAGAACACCATTTTGAAACACAACCTGGGAGCAAGCAGATGCCAGCCACGTGCCTTCCCAGCTAACAGAGGTTTTCAGACACCATCAGCCATCCTTCAGTGAAGGTACCCTGTGTTGATGCTTTACCTTGGACATTTTATGGCCTTAAGACTATAACTTTGTAACCAAATAAACCCCCTTTATAGAAGCCAATCCATCTGTGGTATTTTGCATTCTGGCAGCATTAGTATATAGTGACATATCCCCGATTGCTGGAAGAAGTTGTGTCCAATCTAGAAACAAAGAATCCAGGGGGTCCTGAAAATTGTGATCCATGAAAGATTTGTAAACATGATGAGAATCATGAGTGACCTCATCAATGGTAACAGCTCTGTGAGCAGACCTAACCAGCAGTCAATCTGTGTAAAATGAAAGTCTGAGGTTCAGGTAGTATTGCAGAGTCTTTCATTGAGTCAGTGTCTTCGGTACTAAAATGTTGCTCAGAAATAAAGCTGGAGGCTCTGGGAATGGGAGGGGATTGAAGTAAAATGAGCCCTCATTATGGGTTGGAAATTGATAAAGGATAAGGATTCAAAACCAGAGATAAAGCATTCCTGAAATGTTAGTATCCTAAAAAAAAAAAAGAGAGAGAGAGGAAAAAAAGAAAAAATAATTATAAATAAAAAAGAAATGAAAAAAATGGGACCCTTGTTTGCAGATTTAGGGCTATCGTTACAGTGAAACAGGCAAATTGAAATGATAAAATTATATATTTTGCTGATTAATTAAGCAAAGCCTTAACTTCATAAGAGGTATAGTCCTCAATCCATGAGTGAGAATTAAGAATTAATAGCTATGAGAAAGAGGTGAGCTGTATGGCATAAGTATGACAGTCATTGAGTCAGAAAACATTTGAAATGTAAGGGACTCTCTCAGGTTGCTCCATCCAAGGTCAGGCATTTAACATCTGCTTCCAAAAAATTCCATGAAAATAAAAAGAGTTTTCACATCCTATTAGCTGAGAATACCCAATTAATAGAATATCTTCCTTGTCACAAAATAATTCTTGAGAAAGAAAGATGAGGTGTGAAATCTTAATTTCTTCCCAGTCCAGAGAGAGATAAGTATTTTCTAAATGATCTTTCCAACATAAACAGACTTTTAATCATTTTTTTCACAAACTACTCCATGGAATTGTTATAGGAAAATAATTAAAATGTCTCTGGAGAGAGATGGTACTGAATGAGTGTACAATGGAGTTAAGTTGAAAAATTTTAATTGGTGTCTAAGGAACTCATTTTTTGGCCATTACACTTCAGAGAGGTATATAATGTAAGCAACAGCAGTGAGGGGATAACAGTCTTAGAAATATTTTGACTTTTATACTGTAAGTATTTGTTCTGGTTTGCTAATGCTGCCATTATGCAAAATACCAGAAATGGTTTGGCTTTTATAAAAGGAATTTATTAGGTCACAAATTTATAGTTCTAAGGTGATAAAAGTGTCCAACTAAGGAAGGCATCAAACAAGAGGATACCTTCACTGAAGAAAGGCCAGTGGTGTCCGGAATACCTCTGTTATCTCGGAAGGCATGTGGCTGGTGTCCTTCACTCCCGGGTTGTCTTTTTGCTTCTGATTCCAGTGGCTTTCTCTCTAAGTGTCTGCAGTCCTCTCTCAGCTTCTCCAGGGCAAACTCTGAGCTTCATCTCAAGGCATCTCCAAGCATGTCCAAGTGTCAGCAAGCATCTCTACAAAAACCTCTCTCAGCTGCTCTGAGCTCCTTCTGTCTGTGAGCTCTTTTATAGGACTCCAGGGATTTAATTAAGACCCACCCTGAATGGGCTGGGTCCTCATCTCCATGGAAATAATTTAAGCAAATGTTTCCACCCTCACCAACAGATTAGTCACTCTGCCCCCACAAAATTTCATTAAAGTATATGGATTTTCTGGGGGACATGATATATATCCAAACTGGCACAGTATTATTTTTATTTTAACCTGGTTCTGCCCTTGGTGTCATTCTTCCTTCATTTGTCTCTTCTCTGTCCATTTTGATACAAGCTGGCAGTGGTTCTGCTCATATAAATTTTGTAAAACCTTGTCCACTTTGCAGGCAGTTCACAGTAATCCAAACCATCAGACAGAAGGACTTTCCCCATATCCTTTGGCATGACTGTATTTCCAGTCTTGACTTCCACTGAAATGGCTGACTGGATCCGTGTTCAGGTAAACCCTCACATGGAATCTTACTCTCCAGGGACTCACGTTCCAGAACCTTAGGGAAGTTCCTGATAGAGCTGCTTCTGGACGTAGTCTCAGAGCACACTATATAGATGGGCTCAGAATTTTCCAAACCATCAGATTCTGGTTTCTTTGAGGGTGATGTTGGCCTCATAGAATGAGCTGAGAGTGTTCCTTCCTCTTCAATATTTTGGAAGTGTTTGAGCAGGATTAGTGTTAATCCATCTTATAATATTTGGTAAAATTCACTAGTGAAGCCATCTAGTCCTGGAATTTTCTTTGTTGGAAAGTTTTTCATTACTAATTCCATGTATTTGCATATTATTGGTTGTTAATATGTTCTATTTCTTCTTGAATCAGAAAAAGTAGTTTCTAGGAATTTATCCATTTCATATAGATTATACAATTTCTTGGTATACAGTTGTTCATAGTATCCTCTTACTCTTTTTATTTCTTTGGGCTAGTAGTAATGCTCCCCTTTTGTTTCTGTTTTGAGTGATATGTGTCTTCCCTCTTTTTAATTTGTCAGTCTAGCTAAGGGTTTGTTGATTTTATTTTCAAAGAACAAACTTTTGTTTTTATTGATTCTCTCTATTGATAACTTTTATTGTCTAATGCATTTATCTCTGTACTAATCTTTGTGGTTTCTTTCCTTTTACTATCCTTGGGTTTAATTTGCTCTTATTTTTCTAGATCTTCTAGTTATAAGTTTTCTGATTTGAGATCTTTCTTCTTTTTTAAAGTAAACATGTAAAGTTGTGAATATCCCTCTCAGCATGAGATTTGCTTCATTCTGTAAGTTTTGATATGCTTTGTTTTCATTTTCATTCCCATCAAGATATATCTTAATTTCCCATGATTTCTTCTATCATCCATTGGTCATTTAATCATGCATTGTTTAATTCCATATATTTGTTATTCCATTTCTCTCTCTGTTATTGATTTCTAGCTTCATTCCATTTTTGTCAGAGTAAATAGATTTTATGATTTCAATACTTCAGAAGTCATTGAGAATTATTTTATTACATAACAAGTGGCCCATCCTGGAGCATGATCCAAGGGCACTAGAGAAGCTGCTGATGGACATTGTATTGGTCTCCTTGGTTTATAGATTTGTTCAAAGTTTCTATTTCTTTTTTTCATCTTCAGTCTAAATGCTCTCTACATTATGGAAATTTGTATATTTAAGTACTTACTAATAATGGTGAATTATCTACTTCTTCCTTCAAATATGTCAATATGTGCTGCCTATATTTTGGGGCTCTGCCCTTAGTCGCATATATATTTATAAAAGTTATGTCTTCTTATTGAATTGTCCCCACTTTTAGTATATTCTGACCTTCTTTTTTCTTCACAACTATTTTTGACTTAAAATCCATTTTATCTGATATAAGCGTAGCTACCCAAATTCTGTCTTGATTACTATTTGCATGGCAAATTTTTTCCATCCTTTCAAATTCAGCCTGCTTGTGTCTGAATTTAAAGTGAGTCTCTTATAAGGAACATGTGGTTGGGTCATGTTTGCTTTTATCCTTTCTGCCAATCTTTGACTTTTGAACAGAGAGGTTCATCCATTGACAGTTAAAGTAACTACCGATAATGCAGTGCTTTCTTCTATCATTTTGGTGTATAGTCTTTGTAAGTCTTATACCAGTTTTGTCCCTCAATCCTTCCAATAATTCCTATTTGCATATTTATTTGGTATATTTATGTTTTATACAGTATTATTTTATACACTGTCTCATTTCTTTCTCTATATATTTTCATTTATTTTCTTTGTGGTTACCATATGCAAATTTGTATAGCATTCACATTTGATCTAATACCTATTTAATTTCAAGAGTATACACTTACACTATTCTTGTTCCCTGATGTCCCTAGCTATTTGTTGTGCTTATTACAAATTACACCTTTAAATTGGTATTTCCTAAGCCACAGAGTTATCATTACTCTTTACACATTTGCATTTTCAAACCTGTAGGAAATATGAAGTAGGGTTATATACCAAGAATTACAGCACTTATTACTAGCATTGATAGTCATCTATATGGTTACCTTTAGCAGAAGGCTTTATTGTTTTCTGTAGCTATTACCCACTGTCTAGTGTCCTTTCTTTAAAATCTGAAGAACTCACTTTAGGGCAGGTCTAGTAGTTACAAACTCCCCCAGATTTTTTTTTCATGGAATATCTTATTGCTCCCATATTTTTTGAATGTCTGTCTTTCTGTTATCAGTTTTAAAATATTTCATCCTACTGCCTTTTGGCTTCTATGGTCTCAGATGTGAAATCAACACTTAATATTATTGGGACTTTTTGCATGTAACATGTTTTCCTTGCAGCTTTCATAACTCTCTCCTTATCATTTGCATTTGATAGTTTGACTACTATGTGTCTGGGTTTTTTTCTGTTTTTTTTTTGTTTTTTTTAATTTTACCCTGTCTGGAGTTCATTGGGCTTCTTGGATGAGCAAACTGATGCTTTCTGCTATATTTGGGAAGTTTTCAACCATTGTGTCTTTGACTATTCCTTCTGCCCCTTTCTCTCTTCTCTTTCTGGGATCCTGTAATATTATCATAAACTATTTTGATTTTGAAATAGTTTTTTTTTCCTGCATCTCAGCATCTCTCATTCATTCTCAATCTCTCTCTCATTCTTTCATTCATTCATGAAAGAATGAAAGCTCTAAAGTGCTTTTGAAACCATCTAAGGCATTTTTAATTATAGCAACTGTGGTGTTCAACCCCAGTATTACTGTTTGGAACTTTTTAAAATTTCACATTATTGAAATTCCTCTACAAGTTACTCATTGTTTTCCCAATATCATTTAATTATTTTTCTGTATTTCTCTTTGTCTCTTTCAGCATACTAATTATCACTTCTTAAAAGTCTTTTTTTGGGATTTTCACTCTTATCTCCTTAATTCATATTTGCTGCATTTTTGATCCAGATCTTTCAGATGGGCCATCATTTCCTATAATTTTGTTTGACTTGTAATCTTTCCTTGCACATTGGGCATTTTAATATTTTAAGGGGTAAACCTGGGATTTCTTCCCTGAACTGTCTGCACCATGAGTTTGTTTCAAGTTCATGTCATGACAGATTTCTTTGCATATCAGGAGCTAATATAACCAAATAAAGCAAAGCAAAAACACCTTTCACAGTCTTTGCAATTGTCTATTGATATTCCAGGTCTTTTTTTCAGAGTTGAGCCGTCCTATCAAAAAGATCAACCTAAGTCTTTTTCGGAGACTAGGTCTTATCCTGAGCTTCTGTTTGCTTGTGACCTTAGGAATCCACATTATGGGAATTCAAATGCCCCTTGTACTCCCTATGAAATAGATTTTCTCCCTCTCCTGGGTACTCCATTTTATGACTTAAAGCAGGTAAGCCTTTCCCCCAAGCTGCTTTGACTTAATTGCTCCTTACACTGCTTTAGCTGTCCCTAGTTGCTATGCTGGGGGGAAAATTCTGGGAGGGTGAGTGTAAGATGTGTTTCCTAGGTGAATATTCAAACAACTTTACAAATGATTGGCATTGACACACCAGCACCCCAGTTTTCCCACAGGAGTTATTCTGCCCATGTCAGAACAGGGCCAGGTACCAATAATGGGAACAGAGGCTGGCTCTCCGTCATGCTGAGAGGGGTGGGGAAGAGACCAGTGAGTGCACAGGGAGTTTCTCTTTGGGGGCTGTGTTTTCTTAATTTGCGACTTGCTTAGTTACTGCAAACCTTTAACTGTTTTCCATAGCTTTGAGGATGGTTACTGTCTTTCAGACTCCTCTTCCATTTTTGTTTGAGGGGCGTAGGACCAATGGCTGCCCTCATGGCTGCCCCCCTGAGATCTGAAGGAGCTGACCAAAAGCAATGGTCAGTACTCAGAACACACACCCCATATTTTTGAGGACTAGGTCTTTAGGTCCCAAACTAGCGTCAGCCAGCAAGCCAGGAGGCTGGAATCATATCACTCTACTGTCTGCCATGAGCCTATTTTGTGGGGGATAGTAACTGATACAGAGAGGGTGAGTATTGCTCATATTTACCACATTTTACTAGCCTCTTCCTTCAGCTCTTACTTCTATGCTGCACAGTGTTCCTCTACACTCTGGAGTTTCAAAATAGTTGATTCACACAGTTCCTGCCAGTTCAGTGGCTGTTTATGTAAATAGATTGATTCCTGGAGACTCCTACTCTGTTAGGTTTCCCAAATCCTCCTTCACTGCATCATATTTCATTTTATAAATTGCTATATGCCTCTGATAAGTTAACATTTTCTCTGATATGCAAGTAAAGGTGAGGCTGATCAACCAAATCCAAACTTGAACTGTGTTGAAGTGAAGCTGGATTATATTTAGCTAGACTCAACCTAAAATGTGTTCATTTTAGGTTGTTCATTCCGTTTTCTAATTTTTGGCTCTCCAAAGATTCTAACTGATACTCTGGGATTCGGCTGCTTTGTACTGAGATTCTTCAGGCATCTCTGTAGTCTTTTAAGACTCCTGCCCAATTCTTCTTTGAAGTTTGGCAAGCAGCCAACTCCAGATTTGAGACCCTCCATCACCTACAATTTTGTCACTTAACGCTTAGGCAGCTGCCAAAATCTTAGGTAGTTTATCAGTCCTCCCATGGAAGCCCTCTGCCATGGACCCAGTTTGTCTTGTAGATGCATAAAAGCCCTGGGCTTTGAAAATCATCAGTGCCAATTCAATGCTCCTTAGTGTGATTTTAACTAGCTGTAGTTTGTATTCTCAGTGGGGGTCCCTTCCACTGTTAATAATTTTTTTCCAAAATACTGGTAGACTGCTTGATCTGCTTAAATCTTTAGCCTCACCTCTTATCCAACTTTAGAAATTGGCAGTGGTCTTTAGGGATAAAATTGTCCATTTGTTTGAAGTCCATAATTTTTCCAGTTTGTATTCCAACTGTGCTTGCTGAATTGCTAGTATTTTTCTTGATTTCTTTGACCTCCAGAAGCAACCATCAACTGGGTCCAAGACCTAAATCTCATTTTTGACCAAAGGTCACATATAACAAATGATCTCAGTGAAAATACCTATAGTAATGGTATCACCTCTTGATTCACATCATCTTTCTTCCAAACAGCCTGGCCTGCTTCCTTCAGTAACTTCAGGATAACAACCAGAAACAGGAACAACAATCTTGCATGTATGTCTTCATTGTTTCCACAGTTGCATATGGCTTAATAGATCTATTTTCTCTAAAGATTATTTTATTCCATATCTCTTGTAGTAGTTTTGCTTTTCTTATCAAACTGCCAGTCTTCTCCATTATTTTCAAAGCCAATGTTAGGAGGACGTATTAATACAAAAACATGAAACAGTTTGCTTGTTAGTTTACTATTTAAATTTTACATATTTTCTAAAATATATTTATTCTTCCCCAAAGAGAGTCTCTTACCTACAGACATACTTTAATCAATTACATGTATCCTTCTCTATAGCCAAACAGTTTAGCTTCTTTTGTAACCAATTCAAGTTGTTTTTTAATCATCTTTTATTCATTCCAACTGAATTTCCTTAATAAGGAGTAAATATAAAGAATTTATTTTTTCTTCATTTCCTGTAATTTTGCATTATATTAAATGAAAGAAAAAATCATAAATTCACATCCATGGTTTAGAAGACAAGTAGATAGAAATCTAGAATCATTTTTTTAGTGGCTTTTAGTTAATTGCAGTTCTATGATAAGGTACTTTCTAAAGTCAGGTATGCCATAGTTTTCCTGGCTTGCCTTTTAGTATGTAAAACATGGTTCACACTAAGAGATTGTGCAGAGAGGGTAAGATGTAAGTATGTTTGAACTTAAAGTATTTTATGAGCCACCTAGTGAAAATTCAGTGAACCAGAGGTTACAGACAATGCTGTCACAAGTCAGAGATCAACATTATTTTTTTATTTTCTTTTTGGAAAAGAAAATGAGAGCTCCAGTTTCTTCTCTTTAAGGAAAGAGATATTTGCCTAAGTTGACATACTTTGAAAAACCTAATGTTGTTTATATGAAATTTTAATCTCCTCTCTTGGAAATAGACTCCATCTTAACATCAACATTTCAGATTTCCCTATAGATGCTGTGATGAGCATCAACTTTTTTTATGAGTTAATGATGACGATACCCAATTAGTATCTTGTCTGTAAGAATTCCCAAGGCCCTACACCAATTCTTGGTAAATACTCTCTTTGTATTAAAGATCAAGATAAATCTATGGTTATGTAGAAACAAAAACACTTTGCTTCATAAAGAGAATTAAAACCTCACTTGAGTAGCCACAATTCTTAAAAGAGCAATCTCCTTTTTGATTCTAGATAAATTTCTAGATTTAAGTAGACTGAACTGAGACATTATTATATTTATGTGTAGGAAATTTTTTTTTTAAATGTGTTTGAAAGTGCACTATATGCTGTTTAGAGAGAAAAATTCCTTGGGGATTGCATTTTTTATTAAACATCCCTGGTTTTTAATGTGAACAAGTTGTTGAGGATTGGAAGCAAAGAATAATCATGGGCTAGAAAGAAATATTTTACTGGAAAAGTAATTCCTAATTCATTGTTGTTTAATGATACAAAGGAAAAAATTCACAATGTGGATTTCCTGCAAAGTAAGTACTTTGAATATTTTGTTGTTTTTGTACAAAGTAATTACAGTAAAATCCTTTCTATTGTCAATGTGTGATCCTGATGTTATACTAATTAAATTCAGAATTAAAAACAACAAAAATATTTGTGTAATTCATGATTAACATTTAGTACCCACATTTAGAAGGCTGTCGGAATTTCTCTATTAGAATTGCACCATTAACAATAATTCCCAATAATGTTTATGCAAAAAAAAAAAAATCTGACTGGTTCACATTCTTTTATACTTAGGAGAGACTTGGGTGCTTAAATATTACAAATATTAACTAGTACTTCTTACACTGATATAATAGCACTGAAACTGATTGAACTAGTGAGTAAGTCATTCCAAGTTTCATGAAAAATTTCAGTTTATGTCACATATTAATTCTGAGTCACATTGTGCCAAAATTCATATAAGTTCTTTCCATTGAAAGTAGTTTTAATTGACATGGAACAGAAAGACCAACCAGGATTATTGTCATCAGAATATAACCAACTTTAAACAATCTAAATATGAATAATTCATGCAAGATTTGCTGCTTTAGGTATGCAAGAACACAGGAAATGTACACCCTGTTGACAGATTGAGCAGGAGTTCTTCTTAATAATAGAGGCATAAACCAAGCTAATTTAAAAAGGCTTTCTTATGGATTCAGTAATATTACAAGAATTAACTTGCATCTTTAAAAAAAACCTTTAAATCAGAGAAACTTACAGATACTTACATAAGGAAATATTAAATCCATTCTGTTGCAAAGATGATCTGAAAAGAGAATTTATAAAATGAGTAGCCAGAGAAGGTTATGAAATAAGCAGGATTAAGCCTTTGCTTCTGAATGCCATGTGAAATGTGTAAAAAAAAATCATAAATTTTTTAGAATTTAGAAAGTGATTAGCCAGAGAAGGTGACAAAATTTAATTACAACCCACTTTGAATGGACTGGGATCTGAAATGTATGTTGAAATGAGTACAACCGATGACTGAAGGTAAACAGTTAATCCCCAAATATGTCTTGCAATTTTGTACTTCTTAGTGATGGAGAAACACCATAGATAACCAAGTAATGTTATAAAAAGGTTAAGTATTCTTTTGAATTACTTGCTCTTTCTTATCACTTTCAAATTGTTACTCAGTGAAGCCTTTTAAAATAAAAAATAATCCTCTACTTTTTCCTAGATCTGTTGTAATTCAGAAGGTATTTAACCATGAGGAACCACACAATGGTGACAACATTCATTCTTCTAGGACTCACAGATGACCCCAACTGGCAAATTGCAATTTTCCTTTCCCTATTTCTAACATATTTATTGAGTGTTACTGTAAATCTGACAATCATCCTGCTCACCCTGGTGGATTCCCACCTCAAAACACCCATGTATTTCTTCCTTCGGAATTTCTCCTTCTTAGAAATCTCATTGACATCTGCCTGCATCCCTAGATTCCTGGTCAGCATTGTGACTAGGGATAAAACAATTTCCTATAAGGCTTGTTTAACACAATTATTTTTTATCATCTTCTTGGGTGCATCAGAGTTTTTCCTGTTGGCTGCCATGTCCTATGACCGCTATGTGGCCATCTGCAAACCCCTTCATTATGCAACCATTATGAGTAGCAGGGTCTGCACCCAGCTGGTCCTTAGCTCTTGGATGAGTGGGTTGTTAACAATCTCTCCAGGACTTATCATGGGCCTGGGTTTGGAATTCTGTGATGCCAATATTATTGACCACTTTGGCTGTGACTATTCTCCTGTCCTGAAGCTCTCCTGCACAGATACACGGGTCATAGAATTGTTAAGTTTTATTTTAGCCATTGTCACACTCCTGGTTACATTGGCCCTGGTGATATTCTCCTATGCAAATATCATAAGAACAATTCTAAAGATCCCAACTTCCCGGGAGAAGAAAAAGGCTTTTTCTACCTGTTCCTCCCACATGATTGTTGTTTCTATCTCTTATGGCAGCTGCATTTTTATGTATATTAAACCTTCTGCAGAGGAAAGGGTGTCTTTAAACAAGTGGGTGTCAGTACTCATCACTTCAGTTGCACCTGTCTTAAATCCTTTTATATATACTCTAAGAAATAAACAAGTGAAGCAAGCCCTGAAGAATATATTTAAAAAATGGCCTTTATTGCCTTAAAATCACAGCTTGGCCTTTTATAAAAGCATAAATCTACAGTTCATTGACTATTGTAGCATGTATCAACAGTTTAAACACATACCTTTTTTATTTTTACTTCATGATAGTCACTGACACACCCAGAGGCAGCCTTTCAGTAATAGTATCTGTATCTGAAGTTCCCTTATTTAATGCTGGAATCGCTTAATTTTCAGGATAATTCTCTGATTCTGTTCAACTTCAAGCTATTCCACTAGGAGTAAATTTTGAAAATCCAACATCTCCATGTTTTTCTAGCATAGATTTGCCCAAAATATAGACCACTTTTGATGTGACAATTCACAACCTGAAAATTAAAATAAATCCTATGTTTAACACAATATTAATTTTTATTTCTCCATTCACTTCTACATTCACCTTTCTTTTCCTTCAGGTTTTGTTTTCATTAACCAATTTTGACCTCACTTGATTCACTATTAGTTTTATATTTACATGTCCTGAAAGTGTTCTGGGCATGACTGTTATGAAGTCACTTGGACATGAATGGCATTTAGCCAGAATGCCAGAATTTATTCTTAAAAAATCAATCAAGAGCTCTCCTTCGGAACACCCATCAGAAGATAAATGGAAGCTGTCATAAAGCTATTCTGAAAAATTACTTCTCTTAGTGCATAAACCAAGACTACTAAAATAGCTCTACTCTACTAATATGTTGTTCCTATTCCTCCTGTAGCTTTTGCTTTTGAACATGGACACTATGCCACCTGGAGCACAGGTGTTATATCTTCATTGTGCATTGCACCATTTAATATTATATATTATTTTGCTTAAGTCTCTTTGACCCAATGTCTGAAGTTCAATTAAGTATGGCTTTGATTTTTCTCCCAGGCCTCAATATGATCAGCAGAAAACATCTTTAAAAATTAAAATTTTTTTTTTTTCATAGCCCATTGTTCCCTTTGATTTGTTGATGACAAACCTGGAGCACATCTGAAATGCTTTTGGAAAGAATCTGATTTTCCTTTGATATCCTGACATCCAATTTCCTCTCTTGGTTTTTCTGGATTTTCAAAACCATAGGTTTTCCATATTTTGAGTAGTTTCCAAAATTATTGGTGTATTTATTATAACTAAATTGTCTTCCAGTGTTTTAATGGATACAGTCTTTAAAAAAAAAAAATCCCCTTTGGAGTTTTTGTGTTATGTAAGAAGGTGTGGACTAAGCATGTGTGCTCCGCCACAGCAGGACTTAGAACTATTTTATAAGAGATTTTTAGTAGTCAACTCTACATTTTTAGGAATAAAACTTTGTTCGGGTTTTATCCATTTGGTTTTGCCATATCAACTTCATCCACAAGAACTGCATGTGTACACAAAATCATTTAATTTATCATCTGTGTACTTTTCCTTAATATTCATTAACATTCTCAGTGTTGATAGTCATCTCCTTCTGTTTAAAAACTGAGTTTGTCTACCAAGGGTTTATAGAAACAGGGTTAAACATAATCATATAGGTGAAAATTATCAAGTTCTGTGTATGAGTTTGAGTTTCTAAAGCATCTTTATGATATTTGTCTCAGTAAAAAGATTTAAAACTACTATGTCTTAAAAGTGTTTGGCTAAGTTTGTTAATGACTTCAGTTAGATTTGGGGAGTATACTGGACTCTCTTCCTAGGCTTCATAGATCTGAATTTTCCAGCTATTCCAGGGTTCTTATTTTGGTCTCTCTTTGCCTTAAAAGGCTTTTAATTTTTCCATTTGCTGCTGTAGAGATTCCATATCCCTCTGAGTATTTGCTTCCTGGTTACTGATGTGGATATGACTCAAGCTCTGGGGTGGTCAGTGAAGTCCAGATCCCTCAATACTATAGGTAGAGAGAAATTATGTAGGGTAAATGTTAACAGCCAGTTACTTTATTTATAATTTTTGTTGAAAATGGTCATTTAGTTAATATACTGTACCCACTCTGTATCAGATCTCCCCCAGGGTTTGCTGTGATCACAGTTTCTCTTGTTGCTGCCTATTTGCTTAGTGACTATAGTGAACTAATGCAGTAGTTTCAGGATTCTGTACATTGTGAATCTGCAGAGGCCTTGGGGAAAGTGTAGTTTAGGAGTCATCCAATGACCCATGACATTTCTTAAATGTGTTACCCACATATATTCTACCCAACAGGTCTGTGTGAAAAAGCATGCCTCCAAACTCCAGGCAGGTTACAGGAAAGCCTCAGCATTCACTTTCTTCTTACTTCATGCCTTCTGTCAGTCAGTGAGTGCCTGGGAAGTCTCTTTTCCCAGGTCTTTCCTGGGCTTGCACACATCCCTTACACTCTAGTTCCCCATGAATATGCTATAGCTCATCAATATCCCCTACGGTTTTCTGATTCTCGAGGTTTTTCTTTGAATTTTCAGCCTGACTCCTGTTTGCATCACTTGAAAACAGCCTTATTCAGCTCTGATGTTAGCAGCAGATTATTATTGTTTTCAGTAAAGCCCTGAGGTTATTTTTTTTTCCCTACTTAGCTGAGTTTTCAATCAAGTCAATTAGTCACAACACTCAGAGAAAAGAGATTCTCCAGGGAACTGGTAGTTCAGATAAAATAGTGTCTGTGCTCTGGGATGGGAACTTCAATGGAGCTCCAGAGGAGACCCATCTTCTCTCTTGGCTACAAGGCTGCTGGCTTTCCAAAGATGCTACACTACTAAGCTGGAGGTGGGGGGATGGGAATAGCCCTAATTTAATATACCACAGACCCCACTGTGTTACTGAGGTCTAGTATTTGGTCTTAGATGGATGGTTTTCACTTTTTATATAGCTTTGGCTAATTTCCACTGTCCCAAAATGGTTGATTTTAGTTGTTTTGGCCACAGTATTTTACTGTTGTGGGAGAGCAAATTCACTGAGGTCCTTAGTCTGCCATTACAGAAAGAGAACTCTCATCACTTACTAGAATTTATGCATTCTCCACAACTACAAATTTATAGCTATCTTTGGAGTCAACAGTTAAAGTCCTAATCCCAAGAAGTCAAGTTTTAAAAGGCAGATTTTATTAAATATAAATTTCCCTAATGTGAAGTATCAAGACTAAAATTCCCATGTAAACAAATATTTCTTTTCATGTCTGTTTTCCTGGAATTTTTTTTTTTTTTTTTTTTTTTAAAGATTTTCTTCTCTTCTTTTTTGCTTCATTACCACTAATTAGGACCACATTGATTATTGTCCAAATTAGTAGAACAGAAAAAAGTATAACATCATTACAGACATCATATATCTTTCTCATTTTGTGTATCATATTTTAAAATAATTATATGGAAAATATTAAGATAAAGGGGGTTTTCTGACATGATTTCTGGGAAAAAAGTGTGGGGGGTCTACTTCCAATTTTTGATGTTTTTGGATAACATTTAAGTCTTACCTTCCCTGTTCCATTCTGACCTACATCTGGACAAGTTAATATGAAAATCCTGGATACTCTTTCTTTCGGCACTAGCAAGAGTGCAAACCTTGCACAGAAACCCTAAACACAGCACAATTCCCAGTTGGGGATTGAATCGTGTCTCTCACAAAAGACATGTTCAGTTATTAATGTGAGCTCTGATGGGTGTGAACCCATTTGCAAATAGGACTTTTGAAGTTGTTATAATTAATTAGGGTGTGGCCAAACTTAAGGAAGACAAGCATTATAGCTGAAGTCCTTGTGATCTTTAATTTGACCTATCATATTGGCTAAGTACTGGTGTTCAGTTGTTTAGGTCAAGTAAGCTCTAACCTGATTGTGAGGGTATTTCATGGATCTAAACCATTAGCAAGTTGATTGCATCTAAGGCTAATTATATCTACAATCAACAAAGGATATTACTATCAGCAATGAGGGGAATCCCCTCATCCAATTAGTTGGGGTCCTTAAAAGGAGAACAGAGGGTTTCAGCAATCAGAAAGAAGCATTTCTTTTCTTCAACCAGTCAGCTTCTCCTGTGAAATTCATTGTCACCTCCTTTGGAGTTCAAACTTTGTGGCTTCTCCTGCAGAAATGTAATGTCACCATCAGTTCCCATCTTATGACCTCTCCTATAGGATTTAGGCTTGCCAAACCACTTGATTGCATAAGCCTATTCCTTTTTTTTAGGTTAACACTTCTATATTTATTTCTACTTTAATAGAAATATAGTTACGGAAATGAAAATTATCCTAATCCTTATCTTAAAATCAAACAAATATGATACAAGTTTTCCAGTGCTATTTTAAATCCATTACTGTTAAGGACTTTGCTCATTAGTTACATTTTATACAAACAAAAAATTGCTACAAAATGGGGACGTACAGAGGGGGAGGTAAACAAAGGGACACCAGGAAACTTTTGGGGTGATCGATATGTTCACTCTTGGTTTCTGGTGATGGCTTCATGGGTATGCAAGTAAAAACATCAAATTACATACTTCAAATGTGCAGTTTTAAATGTGAATATATTGTAAGTCAACTCATACCTCAATAAAGTGGTTTAAAAAAAAACTTGCAGAGAAACTGAGTTTGAATCAGCCAAAACTATATTTCTTTTTCAGATGTGCAATCTCAGGAGACTGATTCTGAGTTCAGCAATTGCACACTAATTTCTGAACTGGGTGTGGACTGCCTTTGAAACAGTGGGGTGCAGACTCTTCACTAGCTGTCCATGATTTGGACAGCCAATTAAAATTATGTTTAATTAGCTTTAAAAGTGCTCAGACTACTAACTAGTCCCACATCACAGTATATGAAAGCAAAATAAACATTAATTAAATGTGGCTATATGTAGAAAGAATCATCTGAATATGAGGAAGATGACAGAGAATAAAGAATCTCTTCTGAAAACAAACTAAAAAACTTTAAATGTAAACCTGTGGAAAGAAATCACATTCCTTAGGTCCTTTCTAGTTTGCTGTAGCAAATAGTTTGCAGGTGATAGACTTCATTAACCTATCAACCAAAAGTGTAATATAAGAGTCCTAAAGACATTCAAATTAAGTGTTACAGGCAGAGCTTAATCAAAGAATGGTATTTTAGGTTCTCTCTTGGCTACATTTAACTTAAGATGATTAGACCGAATTGTGGCATGTCATGTAATAAAAAGCCTATTTAAAAAGATAATCAACAAGATGCATTTAATACTTCCTGCTAACAGTAACTCATCCTCAAAAGTTGTGGGAATGGTGGAAGGGTGCTGTTTTTGTTTTAGTTTCCTTGCCACTGCCAGTCTCAATAGGAACAAAAAATTCTGTTTTCTGGTGAAAGCTTGGGAATTGGAAACAGCAAAAACACTGAAGCATTCAGAGAAAACAATTTAAAAAAATACAAAAACTTTTAACATTAGAACAACCTGACATGAAAACCTAAAAGCATTTTTGCTTTTAGATTAACTTTGTAATTTACGATTAGAATATATTTAAACATGGGGATAGGATGGGAGAATCTAAAAGCAAATGGGGGAAACAAAGCTAGAAATATAAAAATACAAATGCACAAGACCAAAAATACTCTTTAATGGAAAAACAGAAACAATTCTAGAAGTAATGTGCAAATCAAAATAAAGTGGCTGTTCAGCACCCATTCAATAAATATGCTTGTTAAGCCATTAATAAGGAAAAGACTGTTTTCCATAGCTTTCTTTTTCAAAACCCAGAAAGTAATCAGCATCTTTAATGAAGAAAATATACTCTGTTTTAATCAGTGAGAAAAGCAGTTTGGGTTTAAAGACCAATACCTTAAACACTACAAAGAAAGACAATATTCTGAAAATCCAGTTTATTTCCATGTTGTCAACAGATCCAGGCAGTGTGATCAGTTTTTCTTCAGGTGTAATTTATCAAAATAAGTTTTCCCACAAGACTCTTTCTCATCAGCTCTGAAAACCCTGGTGTGACAACATACCAAAAAAACCTCTTGAAAGTCAGCTCTTTAATTTGGAAGAAAGTGTGGCAAGTCTTTTCTGTAACATTACCACACTACAAATGGCTAAAGAACAACTTATGTTTTAAAGGTGACTAGTACAACAGTTAAGATCAGGAAATTAATGTTTTACTTCACTGTACTCCAGTTTTAGCCAACATGCTACATTGTCCTTTTTGGGGGTGGGGGAGGTTGCAGAAAGTGGACTTGAGGATTCCACTGTATGAAAAAGATATGACTCTGCAAGCAAAAGAGTGCAAGCTGCCTTATTTCTTAAGGCCAGAACATTTTAAGACAAACCATTGCAAAACATTACACAATTTTTTATTGTTAAATGAGAAAATCTCATTTGTTACATTGTCACATTGCTAGTCAGAGAAATGATGCAGGATGAAGAAAGTCAATATTGGATCAACCAAAGTCCTCATTTCTACAACATTCATTTACAAAGAAATGATGTTCAACACAGCCCAACACAACATTCTTGTTTTTCTTCATGTTGAATCCCACCCCACCCCCCTCTACCAAATAATCATCTTCTAATGGGATATTTTACTACATTAATTATAATTCTTCAACCTCAAACTATATGAGAGATGTATTATAGTAAATAATCTAAATCTGTTAGGAAATACCTTATACATCATCATCCTCTGATGTGTCACTGCTACTTGCTCTGTGGCATCATTCTCAAAAGTGGGTTTGAAAGTGCTATTTTTCCAGGGTCCAAACCTAAAGTCACAGATCAGGCCATTTTTCAAAATACCATTTTTTCTCAGTAAAAAAATTCTTCTGTAACTGTTCAATAATAACTTGGAATTCTCTCATTTCATCCTTAGTTAAGGGAGAACATGTGTGCCAGTTTGGACATATTATGTCTCCCAAAAAGCCATATTTTAATCCAATCTTGTGGGATGTTTGGATTAGGTTCTTTCCATGGAATTGTGACTCACCCAACCAAAAGTAGGTGTTACTTTCAATTAGATAATTTCCATGGAGCTGTGGCCCTGCCCATTCAGGGTGGGTCTTGATTGGTTTACTGGATTCCTTTATAAAGAGCCAACACAGGCCCAGACACTTGCTGACACTGAGATGCTAGCACAGAGTTTGTTCTGTAGAAGCTAAGAGAGGACCAAATGCCCCAAGAGCAGCTGAGAGAGACTTTTAGACAGATGCTAAGAGCCAACACAGCTTCTGACTCTTGGAGATCCTGGAGATGCAGAGAGATGGATGTTTGGAGGTGCTAAGCTAAGAGATGAGACTCGAAGTTTGCCCCACAGAAACAAAGAGAAGACCCCCAGATGCTTAGAAAGAAACATCCTGGAAGAGAGAACCAAGGACAAACAATAGCTGAAAGACAGAAGTTTAGAGAGACATTTTGGAGAAAGCCATTTAGAAACACAACCTGGGAACAAAGGACCAGCTGATGCCAGCCATGTGCCTTCCCAGCTGACTGAGATGTTTCAGATGCCATAGGCACTTCTTCAGTGCAGATGTCCTCTTCTTGATGCCTTAGCTTGGATACGTTCATGGCCATAGCCAAAGAAACCCCCTTTTTAAAGGCCAATCCACTTCCGGTATTTTGCATAACAGCAGCATTAGTAAACCAGAACAACGTGTTTCATCCTTTTCACTGTCTTCCTGCCAGCCCACGTCCTTTAACAACCTGTGTTCTGTCCCAAGTGAACTTGGAAAGAACATCAGTTTGTGGAAAGGTTGATGACCAAATGATCCCGGGGAAATCACTGAAGCATTGCCAGTCTCTTGTGGAATTTCACGTTCATCAAAGTTTCAGTTTATATCTCTCTCGATATAAATAGTACAAATTGCTGTTATGCAAATTAATTGAGTCATCATCCTTCTCTGAGCCAGCATGGCTTTCATCTTCTTGTTCTTCTACTCTGTTCCTTTTCAGTACTTTGAAAAAGTTCACTCTTCTTATCTATGCACATTCATGTAAGTTTGGGTAGATCAGGCTGCCATTAAGTTTGTCAACAGGTGAAGAGGAATTTTAGCAGTTATGGTTACACTCTCCACTGAATATATTGATGAACTAAAATTCTTGGCAGTTGATTTGAAAACATTAAAGTTGCCAACACCATATGTTGACTCATAAGGGAAAGAAGTACCAACTTTATTTTCTTTAGTTTGTCCTTTCTATTATGTAGGTACTATAGGTAGAGTAGCAGGTTTAGGGAGTAACCCTTTATAAATACTTGATTCAGCTCAGTTCTCAACTAGCTTTGACTGAAGATTTCCTACTATTGGGAAACCAGATATCTGTAAGTCTTTTTTATTATGTTTCTTAATGACCAGCATTCTTGCAGCTCTAGATTTAGAATTTGGATGATATTCCCAAGCACTGGCAGCTAAAAATTTATTTTGATTTGGTTCTCTCTCATATTCAGGCCTTAAAGATGGAAAATTCCCAGCTTCAAACTGTTTGTGTTCTCTCTTGTCTTCTTTCATCCCAGTTTCATTGTCAGGCATGCTGTTTTCTTGCAGTCCTTGGCTTTTTCCAAAATGGAAAATACTGCTCTGAGAACAGGAACTTTCACCGTGGTATCACCTTTGATGATTTATGCTTTCAGTACCATTTCTTCCATGTGTACACCATCCAGTTTTTTCTTTCCTTCCAAAGTTACCTCCATTAGAATGTACAATATCAGAATCAAAGCCATCTGAAGAGTTGTGGTGTCAATGATTCACATCATAATGATATTCAGTCCATGAAAATTTTTCAGAGTGCTTTTCAAAATTCAGTGGTGACTTTGTTGATGATGGTGGAGGAAGAAAATTAAGAATGTCTGGAGCAAAGTCATGCTGTGCCACTTAGGTCCAGTCTCTCCAACTCAGTGAAACAAGGCTTCAACACCTCTTGGCAAGTTCAAATCCCAACAGGACTGCACAGGGAAGTGTAAGTTCTTTTCCTGTAATCTTTATGTGTTCCAGGTTTGTTTGGTTTTTTTTTTGTATCCTTTGAAATAATATCCAAGTTCTTTGAAGATGCTTAACCTAACACTATTTGACATAGAGTTACTTCAAGTCAGCTACCCATACTTCTGTTTTAAAGTTTTCATATGGTGATCTCCAGAATTAACCAAGTTCCTTGAATTTAAGATTTATGTCTTCTAATGCATGCCTTCTTTATTATTCCATGCACTTGTCACTGTTGTACCTATCCACTCCACATGAGATATCAAATTAAGCCCAAAAGCAAAATAAAAAGAAAATTTCACATCTGAAAAGCTCTCCTATACATCAGCAAATACAGGGAAGACACATAGCTATCTCAACACTACCATGCTGCTGTGAAATTGCGTCTTAAATTTCCACATAAACAAAAGATAAAAGGGAAAAAAAAATAACTCTGTACTCTTTCAATGTCTTAATTTAGAAAAGCTGTCCCATTGTGATATGCAAAGGGTTGAGATCAAAATTTCCAAAACTTTTAGTAAATGTAAAAGGAAAAAAAACTGTCATGAACCTTCTGCAATGTTTAAATAGTAATTTGAAACTGCTAAAACTATTCAATATACAGATCAAACATATCTTACAGCTTTGGGTGAAGAACAACAACAGTGGAGAGAGAGTGGGGGGGAAGGTTGAAAAATTCCGCCAGCTGAAATACTTTAACAAGTTTTATAATCCATTTGAGTCAAAATACTGAAGAAATGCCTGAGTTTGTTTTATAAGCAGCTTGTTGGATTATTTACTATTATTGGTTCACTTCATAGATGATCTTTGCCTATTTTAATAAACTTCTGGGGTAAAATTGTGCAAAATCATTATAATTCCAAAATTGCTATTTCAACCATCCAGGGCCTTTAACAAAACCTAGAAGATGAGCTTCATATCTGAGTAATTCAATAATCTTCTGCCCCACCAGAGGTTCCCCAGGCCTGGGATGCCCCTGTGGTTGATACGGGGAGGAGGTTTTCAGTACTTTGAATAATCCCCTTTTGCCAGTTTTCCCTCCCCCACAATCAGGCTCAGTCTGCATAACCCTATTTTTACAACAAATACATTAACATATACATATTTCTCAATATGTTTTTCAATCCACTTGGTTGTGTAAGCCTATTCCTATAATAAATCTCTTAATGTTTACATATTACTGGTTTTGTTTCTCTGGAGGATCTTGGCTCATATAGTCCTTGTAAGCAAAGAAAATTGGATGTGGAAGTAGAAGCTAAAATCAGTGGAAATCATAAGAGCAGACACAAGGAGAGAGAGATCAACATATGACAGAGGCTTGCTGGAATGCTACAGGCTCTGGGAGAAAGCAAGCCCTGCCAAATACTTTATACTGGACTTATAGCTTCCAAAACCATACATTTATTTATCCCAATGTCCTCATTCCAAGACAATAAATTTCTGTTCCTTAAATCAGCCCATTGTGTGATATTTGTCATAGCAGCCCTGGCAAACTAAGACCCCAATCACTGTAAAAACTACAAGGAACCTTCATGAATAAGGAGTATTTTGAGGTCTTCTTGGTGTGTATGTGTGTGGTATCATCAGTCTTGACTTCTGACCAAATTTTTCTCAGTTATCCATCCATCCTGCTTCTTTGAGGAAGCAACTACAGCAGTTGTCACTGTGAGCAAGATGATCTAGTTGATGACAACCACAAAAGGTTTTTGTTTTCTTTTGTTTTTGTTTTTGTGTTTGTTCCTCTTCCTCTGGATAGCTACTTGGCTCTCTTATCTGCTGGGGAGCAGGCACCAAGAGTTCTGCTGCTTCTGCTACATTTCTTGGCATCTACCAAGCTTCTGTTATAGAGTTAACCAATCTAAGTAAGCAGTTTAGATAATTGGCACCAAAAAAGCAATTCAGGATAAACTGTAATAAAGTAAAAACATAACGTAAAAATTTATATTAAAATGCTAAAACAAGCTCTAAAATAAAATAATTATCACTAATAAGACACAAAGGATATAAAATAGAACCATAAAAAAAGAAAAATTGACATATTTCACAATGATAAAGGAATAAATTAATGAAGAGGATATAACAATCCTGGTTGTTTATGCATGTAATAGTAGAAATAAAAAATACATGAAACAAAAACAGAACAGCAAGGAGAAATAGTGAAATCCACAATTATACTCAGGAGCTTCAACATCCTCTCTCAATAAGTTATAGAAATAGTTTTTTTTTAATTAGTAAGTAATGGGAGACTTAAACAACCCTACCAACAAGATGACCCAATTGAAAATTTTAGAAGACTCTACCCAATATTAGCAGAATATGTATTCTTTCCATGTGACATAAATTATTGTCAAGACAGACTGTATTTTGGACCACACACACACACACACACACACTCACACAAACTCAATAAATTTTAAGGAAGCAAGTCACATATAGTATGTTCTTTGAACAAGACACAATCAATTTACAAATCAAATTCATAAAGATATCTGGAAAATTTGTAAATATATGGAAACTTAATTACATACCTCTATATGACCTACGGATCAAAGAATAAGTTAGAGTTATTAAAATGCAAGTTGATCTAAAAAGTAAAATCAAAGCATATAAAAATGTCTGCAATTCAATAAAAGTGGTACTTAGAAATTTAAACATGCAAAATTGTGCTACAAAAGGTCTTATATCAGTAAACCCAGATTCCACTTCAGTAAACTAGAAAAGTAGAACAAATTCAACTCAGAGTAATTAGATGAAATATATATATATATAATGCATAAATGAATAAAACAGAATGCAGAAAAAATGAGAAAATATCAAGGAAATTAAAATGTGGTTCTTTGAGATTATTAAAATTGATAAAATTCTAGCCAGTTCTATGTCGATAAGGAAAAATAGAAAGAAGATACAAACTACCAATATCAGGAATGAGGAAGGTGATATCACTGATATTCATCAGATGTTAAAAGGATACCAAGATAAAACTGAATTAAAATAAAAAGATACCAAGAGATTTTTTAAAGAACCTTGTCAGTTAATTCAATAACATAATAGACATGGAAAATGAAAGATGCAAACTACAAAAACTCACTCAAGAAAACTAGATATAGAATATCCCCATACCTACTGTAGAAATTGACCTGATAGATAATAAAGTTTCTACAAAGAAAAGTCAGAGCTCATGGGTGAACTCTACAAAATATTTAAGGATACAATAATGCCAATTGTGCATGAACCATTTTAGAAATTATTAGAGTAATGAATATTGCTCAACTCATCCTATAAAGACAGGATTATCTGAGACCAAACAAAGTAAATGACATTGTTGGAAGACAAAATATAGGGACCCATAAATAGATCCATTATTTTATACACACACACACACATAAATTTCATGGAGCATAGTCCAGTGGAATTTATCTTAATAGATTCAGCAAAAGTGATTGAACGAGTTCAACATGCATACCTGAAAAAAGTATCCTGAGCAAAGTAGATCTGATAAATGCAAAATACCAAAAAGGCAAAAAACATGGATAAAGAAAAGTAAGGAATGACAGCCAAAATCTTCTGTCATGGTGAAAGCCTGGATATTTCCACCTTAAGAAAAACATAAGGAAAGGATTTCTACTCTTGCTCCTTCTATTTAACATTTTACTGTGGGTTCTAACCTGTACATTAAGGCAAGAAAAAGAAATAAAATACATTGAACTGGAAAGGAAGAAGTAAAACTGATTTTATTCACAGACAACATAAATACCTACAGAGAAAATGGTATGAATTGGTTTCAGCTCCAACACCTAAAGAGCTTGTACAACAACACTCCTGCATTACAAGACGGTGAAAAGTCAATGATTTTCTTGGACCCAAAAGAGAAGCAAATTCACAGAGCAAAAGAGCACCCTGAAATCTTCAGAGACAGCTGAGATGTGCTTATCTACATTTTTCCTACACATTTGTTGGAAAAATTCAATGACAATTTGATGAATTGCTGGTGGCTGAGTGTGGACTATTATGAGAGTAAAAGACTCCTGAGTGTCACAACCAATGGTGTTCCCAAGCTCACTCACACCTTGTACTTGCAGGAAACTAACGAGTTTCTCAGAATGAAAAGCCCAGAACGATCTCCTCCTGGTTCTGGCAGGAGTGAGGGGAGAATAACTATTCTGAAATATGCCCAGGAGAGTCTCCATAACAATGCCTACACCCTGAAGGAAAGGATTATTCCAGAGTTTTAATGCACTGGAAGAAGTGCATTACTCACATGCTCCTCTATCTGACTTCCTCTCTCACCTAAGGGTAGCTGGGGAAATTTAAACACTTACGAATGCTCAGGAACACAAGCCCACAAAAAGACTGAGATTTAGTCATAAAATTTTGGCTTGTTACCTCTTGAACTCAATATACCGTTTCAACAACAGTCTACTGTATAATATCGTAGGATCACAGTTGAAAGTATTGCAAGAAAAGACTCTCTCTGAGGAGGAGTTAGTTACTATGAATGCCCAAAGTTAAGAGGCATGGTAAAAGTAAGGACACTAGAGTAATTTGAAGCTTCTAGCACCTATACTACGCTATAGGAAACAGTAAACACAACCCAACTCCTGTCCAGAGTATGACGAATTGTCACACTAAAGGTATATTTGCATAATTTCTTCTTACTCAGTAAATCAATTCTGACTTTCAATAAAAAAGTGCAAAGCATGCACAAGGGCAGGCAAGGAAAACATGGTCTGAAGTGTCAAAAAAAGCACATAAACCAGATACAGATATGACAACATGTTATAAATATTAGACATGGAATTTAACATAAATATGAATTATAAATTAAGTCTCTAGTGCAAAAGGAGGCAACATGCAAGAACAGATGGATAATATAAGCCGAGAAGTAAAACTCAAGCAACAATCAAAAGTAAAAGTCAGACACTGATAATAGTACACTGAAATGAAGAATCTATTTGATGGACTCATTAGTAAACTAGATGTGGCCAAGGAAAGAGTTAGTGAGTTTGCAAATATGGCAACAGAAACTCCAAAAGAAGAAATGCAAAGAGAAAAAAGAATGACAGACAAACACAACAGAATATCTAAGAACTGAGAGAAAATTCCCAAAAGTGTAATGTATATGCAATGGGAATATCAGAAGGAGAAGAAGGAGACAAAGGCTCAGAAGAAATAGTTGAATCAACAATGGGTGAGGACGTCCCTAAATTAATGACAGAAATGAAAATCTAGATGTAGGAAGGACAGCCAACACCAAACAAGATAAATATCAAAATACATAAATATAGGCATAGCATATTCAAACCGCTACTGTATGAAATGCAGATCTAGGAAGCTAAGGGAATCAGGTTTCTCACTGTTGGATTGGGAGTTTACAGACATGCAAGGGGAGGAGGAATGAGCTCAGGCACACATGTTGATCTTTTATTTTATGAATTTGTAAACTGAATTATTAGTTTTAGGAAGGATTTTTGGCAGATTTCCGTAACTTTGTAAGTAAAAATTCATCCTGTCTACAAATAGGAAACTTTATTCTTTTCCAATTTATATATATTTATTTAATTTTAATGCCTTATCAAACAAGATAGGACTTAAAGTATGATAACACAGAGGAGTAGTGGGAATAGACATCCTTGTTCTTTTCCAATTTTAGGGGGAAGCACTTAGTCTTCCACCATAAAAGTGATTTTAGCTGTAGGCTTTTTGTAGACGCTCTTTATCAGGATTAGGAATTTTCAACCTATTCATAATTTGCTGAAAATGTTATCATGAATTTATTTTGGGCTTTGGAAGTGTTCAATTCATTTTAATATCCTATATATACTGGCACTGGGTAGGTGCACTTGAATGGCTATGTCAATTATAAGTACGCAACTGGGCTAGTGATTTAGACAATATTCTGAAGAGGACATCTTCAAATTTCCTGGCCAATGCAGGGAAGCCACATGGAAAAGAGAGGAGAACAATTTGAATTTCATGAGTGAGGCATTTTACTAAGATGATGTAAGTGATGTTAGAGGAGAAAATAAGTGCTTTCAGGAATATGTGAAAATGAGAAACTGATGAGTTGAATAACTGAAGTCAGTGAAGGAATGCTTGGGATAAGAAAGGCATAAGTGAGGATGGAGAGGCCAGATTCTCTTCCTCTCTCATTCCCAATGGCCATGATAAGCATATGGACTGAAGAGAACAAAGTCAGAGCTCGAGAAGTACCAGTGAAATCTCCAAAAATGGTCATCAGCAGACTGATTTACTTTCCTCCTCACTGCCTCACTCACATCCCCAATTTATTAGTCCCTTCTTGAATTTCAGTCCCTGACCCCTACCTCCTCTGCAGGGCCCACCTCACTATACCATGCTGTCAAAATAAGTGTACTTGGGGGGAAATAGTCCAATATCTTCTAATGAGATAATCAATGCATTTGATTCAAATAATGTAAGTGATTGGAGAAGGTACAGTCTTCTGAAATGGTGTTTTTCTTTTTGTCAAATTCCTTCTTTCTATCAGCATTTGTATAAGGTAAATAGACAATATCTAATTAATTATGGCTTAATTAGGTAATTTCTATCCCAAAAATTTATCTCAAAATCATGTGACCCTGAGAGTACAAATATCCTAGAGAGAAAACATCAACAACTGTCTCCTCGAAGATTACTTGGCATTTAGTGGCTTCTACCATCAGCTATTTCCTTAAAATCTCACTTTAAGCATAAATCTATGGAACTAATGTTGAATGAGTTCCCAATGGATATGATAAATTTGACTTCCCTCCACTTTAAATAAAGTGTCAATATTGTTAGAAAGTTATCAATCTTACTGATTTTTATCACTAGATTTTATTTCTTTTATTTTCTCTATTGTGTGCCTTAGAATAAGGTAAGACAAATCTTTATTATTTTCTTCCTGCTAGTGTTTATTTTTATTGTGCTCTCTTTTTCCTACTTTATTAGGGAGGAACTTAGATTTTTTATTTGAGAACATTCCTCATACTAAACATTTATTGCTGTTATAAGTTTCCCTCTCAGCCTTACTTTAATTGCATACCACACATTTTGAAATGCCATATTTTCATTTCCGTTTAGTTCCAAGTATTATTTAATTTCATTTGACATTTCAAATTTGACCCATGACTTATTTATTTTACTATTATATTTTTACAATATAAAAGTAAATATTTATTTTATTTAACTATTTTACTGTTATATTTTACTATTTTATTTTACTATTATATTTATGTTTTATTTTCTAGTTTTATTCTATTGTCAAATATTCACTCTTTAGGATATCCATTCTTTTAAATTTGATATGGTGTGTTTCATTCACAGGAATAGGAATATGGTCTATCATGGTGACTGTTTCATGAGAATTTTGGCAAAAAAAAAAGCATATTTAGGAAAAAAAACTGTTGAGTACAGTATTTTACTTACCTCAATAAGATCCTGTTGATTGATTGTGAAACTCTTCCATATCCTTGCTGAGTTTACCTAGTAGTTTTTCAGTTGCTGATATGCCCATTTGTAATTGTTTTGTCTATTTTTCCCTTCAGCACTCTCAGTTTTGCTTCATGTACTTTGGGGCTCTGTTGTTTGATGTACACTCACTTAGGATCATTATATCTCCCAGAATGGTCCTTCTATTCTTCTATCATTGTGTCCCTCTTTCTCACTAGTCATTATTTTTGCTCTGATGTCTACCATGTCAGATATTAATATAACCACTCTGTATTAATAAATATCTGCATGGTGTATATAATTTTCCCATCCTTTGATTTTCAACCTAACTATGCTATTAAATAAAAGTGAGTTTCTGATAAAGCAATAAATAGTTAGGTTGTGTATTTATCCACTAGGACAGTCTCTGCCTGTTTATTTGCATATTTATGCCATTTATATTTAAGGCAATTATTGATATGTTAGCAATCAAATTGACACCTTTATATTTTTCTGTTTGTTTCTTCTTTGTTCCTCTGTTTCTCTTTCTGGCCACACTGTGGGGTACTTGAATATTTTTTTAGGATACTTTCTGAATACATGTATAGATTTGTGCAGTTTTTCAGTATACTTTTTATAGTATTTGCTTTGGATATTACAACATACATATATGACTTATAACAGTGTACTGGTATCAACCTTTTAACACTTCGAAGGGGTGTGGAAACCTCACTTTCATTTAAAGCCATTTACTTTCTCCCCTTTTAATATTGTTGTCTTCAATTTAAGATTTTGTACTAATTTTTGTTTCATTTATCAAAGATGTCATAAAATTCATGAGAATACTGTATTGCATCTACCCATCTTTCTGCACATTTTGTTATTCTTCCACTGACCTGATTCTCAAAGAGTCCTTTTATCATTTTATTTTGTGTTTGAAGTCTTTGATTAATCAATCATTAAGAATATGACAACAAAGTGATGAATTGTTTTTCCTTTATCTGATATTGTCTTTATTTCTTCTTGTTTAATGAAGGATATCTTTGCCAGATAAAAAATTTGTGGCTGACAGTGTTGTCTTTAAGCACTTGAAAAGTGTTATGCAATTTAATCTGGACTCTGTTTTCAGAGGAGAAATCTACTGTTATTCAAATTGATATTCCCTTATAGAAAAATTGCAACTTTCAACATTTTTTCTTTGTCCTTAGTTTTCAAGTTTAAATATTATTGTCTTGGCATGGATTTCTTTGGGTTCATTCAGTTTGGAGTTTACTCATTGTTCTGGTTTGCTAATGCCGCCATTATGCAAAATACCAGAAATGGATTGGATTTTATAAAGGGGATCTATTGGCTACAAATTTACAGTTCTATGGCCATAAAAGTGTCCAAACTAAAGCCTCAACAAGAGGATACCTTCAATGAAGAAAGGCCCCTGGTGTCCAGAACACTTCTGTCAGCTGGGAAGGCACATGGCTGGCATTGTTTGTTCCGAGTTGCATTTCAGCTCCTCTCTCAGCTCCTGTGCATCCTTAGCTTAGCATCTCCAAACATCCTTCTGCCTGCAACTCCAAGCATCTGTGAGCTTCTCTGTCAGGTCCCAAGCATCTTCTAAAAGTCTCTCTCAGCTGCTCTGAGCTCCTTCTGTCTGTGGGCTCTCTTACAGGACTCCAGGGATGCAATGAAGACCCACCCTGTAAGGGCAGGATCCATATCTCCATGGAAATAAGTTAATGAAACATTTCCACCCTAATCAACATATTAATAAATGCCTCCGCAAGATAGCATTAAGAAACATGGTTTTTGGAGGGACATAATATATGCAAAGCAACACACTCGTCCTCTTGTATCATGTGTCCTTATAACCACAATTCAAATGGAACCTAAATTCTACTGAACAATGGCCTCTCTTAATAACAATAGAGAAAAATATAGATATGCTAAACATCTGTCAGGTCCTTAATCACCATGTTAGAGATGAAAATAACTTCCATGACAACATGATCTAATTTTTACACAAGATTTTAAATTTATATATTCCTTTACTAATTAATTATTCCTTTTCTTTCCTCAAATCCACAAGAATGACTAGTATTTTAACACTGTGACAATAACTAAGTATTTGAATGAACATGAAATAAAGAGATATCTCACATACTGCTGAATGAATTGTAAATTGCTACAAAAACGTTGTGAAACAATTTGAACATATCTACTGAAGATATTTATATGTTACATGCCAGGAATTTCACTCTAAAGTATTTACCAACAGAAAAACAAAATAAAGATTTGGGGAGAAAGGGTAATAATCATAACAAAACAGCAAAGAATTTAAATTACAAATATTTAATAAACTGCTATCTCTCTCTCTCTCTTCCTCTCTCTCCTCTTTCACTCTCTCTTTCTTTCTGTCTTTCTCTTTACATGCATAGGAAAGAATCAATTTCCACATCATTAGATTTAAACTGTTATAATATTGAGAAATTAAAAAAGTGAAAAATACATATTTTGTTCTGATAATGTAAAAATGATTTATTGGTACGTCATATGGGAGTCTGAAATATGATTTAAGCTAGAATGTGTATTGTAACAGCCTTGACAATGCAAGTTTTTGTATCTCACTGTGTGAAATAGGGGAAAAGAAGAAGAGAGGGCAGGTATTAGTATAAAGCATATACATTAATATCCTTATCTTGAAAAGTAACGGTATAAGATTGCTATCTTATAATTTTGTATTACCTTATTATGGTAATATAAATGATTTTCACTACAGAGCCAGGCAGTATTCTGTAATTTTTCTTTTTTTTCACTTTTTATCCTTCATTCCTAACTTTAGGATGTTGTGCGTTTTAAGGGAAAATGAAATGATTCTGCTTTTTCCACTCCATTGACTGCATATTAAAAGGACATGTTAGTTTCACTATACTTTGGATTGAATGTTTTCATTTTCCCTTTCTATCATTATTTAATTATTTATTGGCTTATGTAGAAATAATTTATTGGGTTCTTTCTAATGGACTTCCTAATTTAGGTACCATTCTAGTCACTCCAAATAAATCAGTAAAAAGGAATGTTCCTTCCCTTATGGGTTTTATTTTTTATGAAAGAAACAAAACCAATATATAAACAAGGAAATATATTAAAATATGAATGAAACAAACATATGAATGAAACATAACATAACCAAAACTGTTATGTTAATTACACTTAGCTTAACAGTTAAGGGAGTTAGGAATAATTAGGAATAATGATGTATCTCTAGAGGCAAGGGGGTAAAATAAGTTTGGGGTAATAATAATAAATCAAATCCACATCAAACATAGTATAAAGTCAATGCATAAAATCTAAATCCATAATTAAAACAGAGAAATTTAATATGAATAAGAACTAATGCTTTGAAAAGACTAAGACAATAGAGGAAATTCTGTCAATATAGATCATGAAGGAGGAACATAGTAAAGGAATTACATTTTAAAAATGTAGGCAAAGCACTAAGGAAGAATTAAAATATTAGAATATTACTTGAAACAATTTTTTGTTAATATGTTTGAAAATTCAAATTAAATTAAGATTTTCTAAGAAAGTATAATTGCTCCAAATAAACACAGAGTAAAGAGAATAAATATAATTATTTATGTAATTATGCAGCTATAAATATAAACACAAAATATCACCATGGTTAGATTAATTTAGGGACAATTTTGCTACAACTTCAAAGAACAACACAACAACAACATCAAACTTTTTGTCTTGTAAACATTTTTGTAAAATATAAAAAATTTCAAGCTCACTTTATGAATCTATTGTATCTTTTATAACATACAAAATGATTAAATGATTTCCTAATGAAAATTGGCACTATATAGACATTTTTAGACCTAACCATTCCCAAGTAAATAATATCTCCACAATGTAAAGATGCAATATGATTTTAAAAATTAAAAATGCCATTCCCACATTAAAAGTCTTAAGGAGAATATCTGTGACAGAATTACAATACATTTAAATAACAGGATGTGATGAAATACAATAACAATTTATGGTAAAATTAATAGCAAATTTGTAACAGGAGGGAACAATTATAAAGTGATAAGACTACCACTACTGATAAAGATAATAGTGAATTTTTACTGATGCTTTAATCCATACAAGTTGTTCATGTATGTTCTTTACATTTTATTAAATGTTTTAATCCTCAAAACAACCATATGATATTATTGTAAATTGGAGGCAAAAGATCAAAGTTTGACATCTGTAAACTCATATGTAGTTTTGTAAATTCAACACATATATTCAATTTCATTTGGTTTAATTAATAAAAAATAAGAGATGCAGAGAAACATTCACAGAAATGCTTATTTTGTTTACAACGAAAGTAAAATCTGTTTTATATTGTTTATAACAATTAAAATCAATATTTGCAAGCATGTCTTAAATTCTGAGCACATGGATAAGTGTTTTGTATGACTTATTTACTGCTCATATTAACCAAATGGAGCATGATTTTATTCCTATTATGAAGAAAAAAAGTAAATCCCAGGAAGATTAAAAAGTTGATCAAGGTCACACAGCTAAGGAAAGATAGATCTTAGATTCTGTGCAGGAAGGTATGCTTCAGATCTGATAATATTTGACCACTACCTGGCACTGATGTTACTAAACAATCCAAATGCCCAATGGTGAGGAAAGATGGAAATAATTATGAAATGGAATACAATGTAATAATCAATAGTTTTAATGTTTATATAATAGCATGAAAATGCTTATGATATAATGGGAACTAAAAAAGCAGGGTCCATTACTTTAAGTAGCATAAAATCCCAATGTTTTAAACAAGTAACATTTGTAGAAAATTATAGAGTAAGAAAATACATTTTTAATAGAATTTATCTTTGTGTCTGGTTGCTCATTGGGTATTATGATTTATCAGTGTTTTATTTTGTGTGTTTTACTCTTTGTATTAGTAAACATATAAATAGGCTGATTCTCCTAGACTACACCCTGTACAACAATATTTAATTAGCACCATTCTGTGAGGTATTCCCCAAAGATCTTTTTCATTACTCTTCAAACATATATCAGCACAGCTCTTGGATATGGAAAAAAATAAAGTCTATAATTTTTGTAGTATTAGCAAAGGCATATTTCTCTCTGGTGAGATTGATTTGACTTAGGGGTAAATAAGATTTTTAGATACCATTCTTTCATATATAGCATACATTTGTTCACTTTATGTGAAATAAGATTTCTGGATTTCAAGTGTGAGTGCCTTTAAAGCTTAGGAATATTGATTTCCTATGGAAGATTCACACTATCAGTGGCAATGAATGAAGGACCATGGAGGCAGAAAACCAGGCATGATTTGAAATCTCTAAAGCAAGGACATTTCTGATAGCAAGTATATAAATAAGAACTTGGAGTATAAATAAATTTAGGTCAAAGAGGCATCCATAATAATAAAAGCAAAGAAATCGCCAAGCTTTTCTCATGAAGCACACCAAGGAGAAATGGTAATTTAATCTTCCATAAATTTTTATGATTTGCATTAAATATAAAAGTAAGTATGTATATGATTCACTCTGTTAATGGATTTTTTTTTAAATCAAAATCAATGAAACAATAAAAATAATGTATGGGTGGATCATCTGTCTGTATGATTTATAATTTTAGCCATATTTTTCAAGTTCATTAACAGGCAATTATTACAGAATTGTGGCAAGTAAATCTTGAGTACAAATTTTAATAATACAATTCATATTTGCCTAATAGTGGAGCATAGTCATAAATGAAACACCTAACATTTTTTCTTATAGACTGAAAATATTTTAGCATTAATTTAGTTCTTAAAATAGTTAGACAGTTTTATCTGTTGCTTTGATGTGAATATGTATAATTCTTTGAACTAGCACATTTGCCAAAATCACAAGAGACCAAAGTAAATTAAGAATCCATCAAAATGTACTCATCATTTTCCATGAGCTGGAAAAGGGTGAAGTAAAATACTGAAGAGCAATTGCATAAAATCTAAAAAGTCAGTTGAAAATGATTTTTCCACTAAAGAAATAATATATTAACTTAATTGAGTACCAGTGAAAACTAGAATATGTATTACCTCTCAAAAGTAATTTTCATTTGCAGAATAAGAGGCAATAGCTGTATGCTGATAATATAAAAGAAATGTGTGTATTAGGACTTCTGTTTACAACATAAGATATAGTGTATGCTTTTAAATAGAGTTTAACAAAAGCTTAGCAAAAATCCTATATGTTTGATAAATACATTTTCAAATTGATATCACCCTTAAACCTATTGCACAACTGTATCCAAATTAAGTGTAGGTGATTTTTGCTTTGTTCCAGGCTAACAGTATGCTAAAAACAACATCGAATGTGGAGAAACAGGAATAAAAATAGAACACATTTTTCTGAATCAACAGTGGTTTTGGACCATCCAATGCAAACATTGTGAGACAATACTTCAGAATATTTCAAATTGAGACTCCTGGAAAATATGAGATAAATGGATATCTAAAAGGATTCAACTTTCTATATAATAACTGCTGAGAATTATAGTTTCAAGAATGTAGTAAATGAACATGTGGATTGAAAATAAAGAGAAAAGATGTATAGTGATAAACCTAGTACACTTTTTACACTATGAATATTATTTTAAAGCAATTTTCTACTGGCTCATTTGGTCCTTCAAAACACTTTCAAAATAGCCTTTTAGAAACTTCTGGTTTGGGGTGACTTTTCTTTATATTTTCTTTTTAGACCTTGCAAAAATTAGGTGAATGCCATGATAAACCATACAAAGCCAACAGTGTTCATTCTGCTGGGGTTGACGGATAGTTCAAACTGGCAAATCATGTTATTTCTTTTTCTATTTATAACCTATATTTTTAGTATCTTAGGAAACCTGACAATCATCACCCTAACTCTCCTTGATTCCCACCTTAAAACACCCATGTATTTTTTTCTAAGGAACTTTTCCCTTTTAGAAATTTCAATGACGTCAACTTGTATTCCTAAATTCTTGGTCAGCCTAGCATCAAAAGACAAAACAATTACCTATAATGCTTGTGCAATCCAGTTATTTCTGGTCATTTTATTTGGAGCATCAGAGTTCTTCTTACTAGCAGCCATGTCCTATGACCGCTATGTGGCCATCTGCAAACCCCTGCATTATACAACCATCATGAGCAACACCATCTGCACCAAGCTGGTCTTTAGTTCTTGGTTGGCTGCCTTTCTAGAAGTCTTCCCGGGTCTCATGATGGGTCTCCAGCTGGACTTCTGTGCTGAAATCATCATTGATCATTTTCTATGTGACTACGGCCCTGTCCTTCAGCTCTCTTGCACAGATACCAGTTACTTAGAAATCTTCTGTTTTACTTTATCCATAGTGACACTTCTTGTCACCTTAATGCTAGTGATTATCTCCTACACACTTATCATAAGGACAATTTTAAAGATTCCATCTGCACAGAAAAGAAAAAAGGCATTTTCCACCTGTTCTTCTCACATGATTGTCCTCTGCATTTCGTATGGAAGCTGTATCTTCATGTACATTAAGCCTAATGCACAAGAAAGGGTGGCTTTAAATAAAGGTGTAGCCGTGCTCAATACTTCAGTTGCCCCCCTCTTAAACCCTTTCATTTACACTCTGAGAAACAAGCAAGTCAAACAAGCCTTCAGAGACAATGTAAGAAAGATGTTTTCTTTCTTCCCAAGTAAATTCTGTCTGAAAAAAAAAAAATGAAAGAAAAGTTGAACAGATACATTTATCTATAATACCCAAATCATCTTAATTTTACTTCTTATTTTATTCTGTCTACCCAGGGGTGACTAAGGCTATTACCAATTTTTGCATAACATACTCCTGAAGTCTAACCTTTCAGGAGGTTCTTGTAGACCTAGAATTCCCTTGATTGAGCCATCTTCTGTCTCCTCATAATTTCCAGTCTATAATTAATCTTCCTTTTCAAAATTTCAAAAAAATGTAAATGTCTCTATTTTGGGCATGTCTTCCTAATTTAGAAAAATAAAATTAATTATCTAGAATTTCTTCTTATCCTTCTACTTCACCCCAATAAATAGAATATTCAGTATATTCTTAATTAATGTGAATTGACTTCATGGAATTTAGCATTTCACAATAGAGTTTCTCCTTTAACCATCATAAATTTCCCATAGAGTAGATTCTTTTATCTACTCCATTTTATAGTTGAGGTAGCCAAGGTTGAGAGAGAATTAAGAAATGCATCCAAAGTCACACAAGCAGTGAGGTAAAACCTTTACTCCTATAAATATAATTGGATTCCAGAGCATATGCTTAGTCTTGCAGCTTTCTGCTATTAGATGTAACATTGACTCCTGTATGATACATTTACATTTTGTCAGTAAAAATGGTCCATACTATCTTAGCAGAGATTTTTCAATATTAATCTACAGTTGTTTCATCTTGATGTCACTTTGTTTATCTTGAGCCATGAGCTTGGATACAAATGCAAAAGGATATCCAAAAAGTTCTTATTGAATTAAGTCAGTATATTCAATATTTAGAATATTAAGACCTTTTTGTGAGTCTATGGTATCTTATAATTCCCTTTGTATGTTTATTTCATTGAATTGGGAAAGGAGAGCAGGAGACAGACTATGAAACTGCTTGATGTTTTTCATGGCACATTTCTTTTTTCATAAACAAGGGACTTTGCAGCTTCTGAATTTTCTGGGTTGCTGCCTCTTTCCAAATTTCTTGGACTACTGTGGTAATGGTTTATTTGTGATTGCTGGTCTGCTACTGAAACATCACAAATAAGGTATTTGGCCTTTAGGTAAAGACATCAAGGAACAAACATACATACACAGGATAAGATATCTTTCTTTCCTAGACACAGATAAAATAAGCTATATGCTGAAAAAGGTGATAATTGTTCTGGGATTCTGTGAAATTTATTTTAAACTAGATGTAGAGAATCACCAATTATAGATCTTAGGTTCAATTGATAAATGAGCCCACAACTCTTCATCAGTAAGCACTGATTTTGCCTTCAAATGGGCAATAGTCTCCTGTAATCCATGAATATTTTTCTTTTTCTGGGTGGAACCTAAAGTACACACCTGTAAAGGTCTCCATAATGCACAATAGAGTTGAAGTCAGTTGCTTTTCTGGGGTGACAGCTTTTTGCCATTCTGTTAGAATTCCAAAAACTTATTCCTAAGACTAGGAAACAAAAAAGAAAATATAATAAAATCACTATAAACTTTCAGAATTCACTACTTTTCACACCACATTTGGAACTCACAACAAACCAAAAAGTAAATTTAACATTTTTATTTTACGTATGTCCAAATTGAGATTCCAAAGTTAACTTGTCCACGATTTCACAGTTTGCAAAACAAACTTGGATCCTCAGATTTTAAATGCCATGAACCCAGATATTAGGCAAGACTGACAGGGTAAAATTCTGTGACAAAGTCCTAATGTACTGTCTTCTATTTGATATTAACAACTCCAATACATTTCTTCTTCCCATGAGATTAATATAGTTATAGCTGCACTTCAAATTACCCTTTTGCTTTTAGTTTCCCTCTACTTGAAACCATCTCCCTCACAAATATTTCCAGAATTCCACTCTTCTCATGTGACATATTATGTTCTTTTTAAAATGCGGTAACCCCTGACTTTTTCATTAAAATTCTCTACCAGGTTTTCAAATTCTCTTAAATCTAGAATCAGTTCATTTTTTTCCCCACTATTTTCCAACCTACCTTTTAGGCTGGCTAGTCTATTGCCCTAAAGTATTTCCATTAAAAAAAAAACACATACCCGTTTACCCCTGACTGTGTAATTTATAACATTGCTAAAAATATTCTGTAACTTTGTATTCCATTACTTACTGTTTGCTGCCTAATTATAGTGTGCATAACTTTCAAATCTCATGTTATTTTAATTGTCTACTGACTAAATATGATGCAGCTACAGTATGTGACTAACATGCTGGTAATTGCTATCATTCACTGCAGGGATAGAAATAAAGCACATAAGGGAAAAATATTTCCTTTCATGAAGGATACTTTTCAGCTTCACATTGATGATCTTCACCTTCAAAATAATTACAAAATATAGGCTAAGTAGTATTGATGTGCTCACAGAAATGTGTCTAGAAGGCATATAAAGGCATATGAAGAAAGAATACTGTATAGCCTAAAAGTGATACATTCATGTTGAGGGGAGGATTGGAAACAACAACTTCCTTTAAATACTTGAATCTCATGAAAAATAAATTACATTTCATTTGTGTGATATACATGAAAATACTTCCAATGAGCAATAAGATTTATCCATTATATAAAAAATCAATGCAATTTTACTATTAAAAATCCTCTCAGCTCTTTGTGTTACATAAAATTATTTATCCAGCTCTTCTTTAAAAAAATGGAAAACCTAAACACATGGCATTTAAATAACTTTTTCAATGTCAAACAATCAGTGAGTGTTCTTATCAGGATTTGAATGTGGAGAGTCTGTCTTCATAGTCTATGGACAAATAGTAGGTTACTAGAACTCCAAGTATGAAGAAAACATATGAGAATCAGAACTCATAAAATGAAAATGGACTGAATTAAGTAATCATTCTTTAGTTGTAGGCTGGTAATGTTTAAGAAGAAAATGGATGACAATCTCTTGGGTATTCCATAAAATCAAGTTCTGTGAAAATTGGAATAGATTAACTTTAATCTCTTTTCCTGTTCTAATTAATTTTTTTCTTAATCTATAGGGATTACAGATTAGGTAAAGCACTCTTACTCAAACTTCATGATTGCCACTTAACTCCTTCATTGCATATTGCTTTCACACTTTATATACAGCAGTCTGAGTAGCAACAAAATTGATGAGTCACCAAACATATGCGTATTTTGCCTCTTTAACTAGGTTGCAATCTTAATTGTAAACACAGGTGAAATCTCAGACACTCTTTAAGCATTACAGCCCAGCAGACAGAAGTTAAGCCAGTATTCTGTGATATACTAATAAAGTTACTGAAATTATGGTAGTCACATTAGATTATAAATTTGTACTTGCACGTTTGTTATTAATGCATTCAACATTCAATCAGTTAACCATACTGATAGAATATTTTCTACATGACTGAAGTTCCACATTCTGAATGTGTAACATAAATGTGAAATAAGCACTCTACTATGGCCAATGCACTGGGTCCCTTTTTATTTACTGTAATATTTCTATACCAAGTGGTAAACAACTACCTTTGAGTACCTCAATCCTAATCATTGTTAGATGTTAGCATTTTAAGGTAAATAAAGGAGGATCTGATCAAATGTCTCTTAGACTGAGAGATTATATATTATTTATGAATTATTAGTCCAGCAAAGTTCTTGTTGATTATCCCACATTTTTTCCCAATCTGTACATCATCTTTTAAAGACATCTGGATAACAACTGGTCACATTTTTCATACACACGGTAACCTAAGAAGCTTTTTAAGAATTTAGTTTTCAAGAACAACCGTAGTAAAACCATGCCTTGTCCATTTGATTTGAGACTATGGTGGTTTGCATAATTAAAATAATAAAGAGAAAGTTCAAAAAACAGGATCCCTTAGCTATTGTTTTAAATCAAGCCTACATTTGAGAATTATCAAGACAGTCATGAAAATTTTATGAATCCACTTTCCACAACTAAGTTATTTATTTCAATATTAAGCTTCAGAACCAGAAAAAAGTTGTACCTGCTTTGTCTTTTGACTTATTTTCCTGGATTTTTTCTTATCACATTAATTTGGTTTCCATAATCTCTATTCTACCTTTCCAAATGGAATTATTATTTTCATTCACACATTGATATATAAATCATAGTGGCCATTAAGTACTGTTTTTCTTTTATAATTTATGTTTACACCTGTTCCCTTGGCAAATCCTGAAGTTTAGAATTTCCTTCATTTTTAATTTAAAAATATTATGTTTTAAACTTACTAGGCCCTGGTTTGGTAGTCCAACACTTTCTATTTTACTTCCAGCTTCTGTCATGATATTGTCCAGAAATATGTGTGATCCATATATAATGACTATTATTATCAATTAAACACGTGGTTATATCTGAAAGACAATCAACAGCAATCACTATTCTCCTGCTTCTTTTCAGATGTAATTGCATGATGACAGAAGTGACTTGAAAGCACTAACTTCTTTCAGACTTGGAAGTCTGATACCAGTAGGAGAAGTATCAGACGATGTGCCAGCCACTGGTCATATTATGTACCAGTCAGTTCTGCCATCCCCTGCAATGGCCTGCAAAATACATTAAATCTCCAGCTGGACTAATGGCTGGGTCAGTGGAAAACTCTGAAATTAGAAGTTGGTTGTAAGTGTTAACAGTTCAGGAAATACAGGGTGAGAGTAGTCTAAATGTTCTTGGTACAGTGTGGTTGATTTTTTTTCCATTTTGCCATTTATTATATGCATGTATGATGACTGGCTAAATAAATACCATACTATGGGTTGGCTTAAAAACAAGAATTATCAGTTCATGATTTCAGAGGCTAGAAGACTTGCTTCCTCCCAGCATCAGCATCTTCCTGTTGACCGGCAATCATTGGGATTCCTTGGTTTTTCTGTCACATGGTGTTTGAATGTATTATGTCCCCCAAAACACAATTATCTTTGATGCAATCTTGTGTGGGCAGACATATTAGTGTTGATTAGATTGTAATTCTTTGATTGAGTGTTTCCATGGAGATGCGACCCAACGAAATGTAGGTGATAACTCTGATTAGATAATTTCCATGGAGGTGTGGCCCCACCCATTCAGCATGGGCCTTGATTGGTTTACTAGAGCACTATATAAGCTCAGACAGAAGGAGCAAGCTTGCTACTGCCAAGAGAGTCACTTTGAAGAACGCACAGAAGCTGCGAGAGGAGCTGTAGCCTAGAGTCACTTTGGAGATGGCCTTTGACACAGACTTTTACTCTGGAGAATCTAAGAGAGGACAAATGCCCCAAGAGCAACTAAGAGTGACATTTTTGAGGGGCTGAAGCCTAGAGAGGAACATCCTGGGATAAAGCCATTTTGAAACCAGAACTCAGGAGCAGATGTCAGCCACGTGCCTTCACAGCTAACAGAGGTTTTCTGGATGGAAGGTACCCCCTTACCTTGGACACTTTATGGCCTTAAGACTATAACTTTGTAAACAAATAAGCCCCCTTTATAAAAGCCAATCCATTTCTGGGTATTTGCAAAAGGGCAGCATTAGCAAACTGGAACACATGCAATGCACATGGTGACAACTTTTCCTTTCTCCTTCAGGTTCCATTGTCTTCCATATTCTGGCAGCTTCCCATGGCTTCCTCTTTCCGTATCCAATTTACTTTGCCTATAAGGACTTCAACAATATTGGATTAAAGCCCATCCGCATTCAGTGTGGACACACCTTATCTAATAACATCTTCAAAGATCCTATGACAAATGGGTTCACACCCACAGGACCAGGGGTTGGAACCTGAACAATACTTTTGTGGGGGACATCATTCAATCCCCAATATCATCTATAGTGTTTTGATATATTACTTATTATTTTGAAGTAAGCTTTAGAGCAGCAATGAATGAAAAGAAAGTTCATGTTTAATGAAAAATCAAGCAATGAATTTTTATTTTGCACAAAAATTCATGGCAATGTGTAACTTGCCCAATTTTTAAAGACATTTATCATCTTTCATGTGGGGACATAGCAAAATCATTGATCACAAGAATTATTGATAACATTGATCACTTGAAGATGCAAAACTGCTGAGTAGTCCATAGTATCTTTTCCGGAATTACTGGTTATTTTCAAAAGAATCACCGTGAAGATTAAGATTTAATCGTGAAAGCCTGCTGAAGATGTATTCACATATCGCTCTGTAAAGCATGACTTTTCACTGAGGTCAAATACTTGTATGTCTAAACAAGTTCTCCTGGCTCTTAATTTCAAGTTGATCTGTGTATGTATGAAAGCAACTGTGAAGGAATAATTGTTAAAGTATTTTACCCATTAGCAGAAGAATTTTTAGTGATGTTAGCTTAGCATCAGTCATCAGATGTATCAAAAGAAAATCAGTTAACAGAATAATTTGATGAAGAATTTAGTTTAATTATATAAATTGACATTCTTTATCAAAATGGAATAAAATTTAAAGTCTTGTAATTTTGTGGCATCTAAATTTAGAAAATTAATAAAATTAAGAGAATGCGTTTTTGATGTAAAATCTTGATACAAAAATAGGTTGAAGGATATAAAATTTTACAATGAGCAAAAGTAAATCACATATTTAATTTAAACAATGGGTCTCCAATTCTAATGAAAGTTTATGGTGAATGAATAACTTGCAAATAATGTTGACATATATATGTTGACAAAAATATTTGTTGACATTTACCATTTGTTGTGTGGCATACGAACATCACAGATAAAGGCTGATGAATAATCATTAGGGCCTTCTACAAAAGTTATTACTTATTGTATTAAATTATATACAAATTTCAGTAGAAAATAAATAGAGTTGAAATACTGAAATATCCTCCAATTTCCCCTGAACTTACCAGGTACCTTTTTTCAATAAAAAAATACTTTGTTCACAGACAGGAGTGAATACAAGGTATCAACAATATCAAGTTTATATTTCATAAAATGACCCTAGTCATTATAGATAATTTTGCTGAAATTTTAAATTATAAGGTCATATTTTTTTCTGTCCAACTAAAACCTGCATGTAATTTTCTATATCAGCTTTATTTACAATCATGAAAAACTGAAAGAAACTATAGCACCCTTCAATAGTTGAATGGATTCAAACAAACAAACAACTGTAGGGCATCAATGGAATACTGTTCACTGATAAAAGAAAAAAGAGCTCTCAATTCATCAATAATGTGGAGGAATATTATATGCGTATTTCTAAGTAAAAGAAGGATGACTGAAAAGTCTACATACACTGAAATCCTGAAAAGGGCGAAATTATAAAGACATTAAACATATTAGTGGTTGTCAGTAGTTTGGAGAGGAGGAATAATTGTATAGGAAAAAATGGGGTTTTGGTTGGTGAAACTATTTTGTGATGCTGTAGTGGTGGATACATGACATTATGTATTTGCCAAAATTCATAGAATGTTACAATACAAAGAATGAACTTTAATATCTGCAAATTCTGAAAATCATTTCTAAGACATGGGGACATCAGAATGGAATTCATACTGTTACAAAATAATCTAAATATAATACCGTTCTATGGTATAACCTAATTGGAAAGGGGGGGTAAAAAGTCACTGACCTAAGTAATTCTGGAGATAATTATAGATTGTAAGAATAAGGTTAAAAAGAACATTATCTAAGTACTATACTCTACGTGGCAAAGTTGATTCACAAAGGGTTATAGAGTAGCAATTCTAAAACCACCCTACAATGGAGTTGAAAAAATTAAAAAAAATGCTTGTTGTATGGTGGGAGCCTGATTTCTCACTGCTAGAGTTGGAGGTTAGAGATTAAAAAATGGAGAAAGCTCTAATGAACTAGGTGCTACTGGATTAGAGTTGGAGACATCTATTGACCTAGTTTCGAGCTCACTGGTTCTTCCTTGGTTGTGTCAGTTTATTAACATGCCCTGTGGATGTCACTCTTCATCACTGTTACTGTGAGTTTTTGTCTTTTTTACTTCTAACATTTCCATTTTATTCTTTATTATAGTTTTCCTCTTTCTGCTGAAATTATAATTATAAAACAATGTATGCTATCTACCTCTTCCATTAGTCTTTTATATTTTAATCACGATTTCAATTCTATTTTCACTGTGTGCTACTTTCAATATCTCTGTCATCTGAGATTCCAGTTCTGATGATTTCTTGCTTTATGTGGACTAGTATATCTCCACTTCTAGTATGTCTCATTCCTTTTTGTTGAAAGAATTTCATATTGTTTAAGACAATTGAAACTGAGGTGATATAGTTTTTATTGTGCTCGTGGTTGAACACACCCTTGCTGTGGTGGACCTGCGGTGTGGACATTCGCAGTAATCTAGCCAGGTGTCGGACTATATTTAAAGTTTGTTGCTTCTGTGGTTACCTGGTTACCCTCAGTCATCAAGGATTTCAGATTTCTTTAGTGATCCTTGTTTTTATTTTGTGGGCTTATTAGCCAGAGGGTTTTTCCGAACACCCCACCCCATGGCTTGAATCTTCCTGCTTGTCTTTGCCCCTCGTGTTTGCACTGGTCCCAGAGAGAATCTGTCTTTTGAAGCTCTGCATAGCGTATTCCACCATTATGTTTACTCCACACTTGTGAGCATGGTTTTGAGGGGTGGGGAGAGGAGAAAGAGGTGTTTTCTGATCTTCTAATGAAGCTGGTCTTAGGCAGGTAATTTGAACTTGGGTCTCTGGCTTGTGGCCTTCACAAGTGTTCCCAGCACTACTCTAGGGTACAGTTTCTTCTCCCCCTTATTCCTCTCCCACAGCTGCGTGGATTTCTGCCAGGAGCCTTAGGTTATAATTTTGTAGTTCTTCTCCCTTAAGCCTGAGGCTTTTGTTGCATAATAGAGATAAGGGAGATGGGTCTGGGCATAGTTTCATAGGTAGCTGCCATTCATTTCCCAGAACAGCTGCCCTCTACTACATTTTTGTGGTCCTTCCTTGAAGATTTAGTTTTGTTGTATAGAAGCCATAGGGGAAAGGGTCTGAGCAGAGTGTCACAGCAGCTGCTGTTCACCTCCCCCAGGCAGCACCATGGGTGATGCTTGCTCAGGATTCTCCCTGATTGTGTCTGTGAGAACCTGGTGGGATTTTGGAGGACACATGTGGAAGAGAGCCCAAATCCCTCTCTGTGGACCCCTAGGTGTTTCACACTCTCCAGATAGCCCACATTCAACATTTAGCAAGTATTAAAATTCTCTGTGTGAAAACTGAATCTTTTTTACATGTATTTCATGTGAGGTTTCTGCCACAGATAAACAACAATTTGGTTTCTATTTCTCCCTGCTGACCCCTGTCTCCCTCTAGATTTAGAAGTTAGTTGTTTACACTGCAACCTTAACTCTTGTATGCTTTTAAGAAAAGTCATTAATTTGCAGTTTGTCCAGCTTTTGATCAAGATATAAGAATGCGAGTGATATGCCTCCCAGCTCTCTACTTTACAAGCTCAAATAGAGTCCCTTGATGTTTTGGTTACTTTTCTTAGCCATCTCAGTAAAGTCTCCTGAGGTCGCCTAATTAAAAATGTTTCAGTTTAAGTGTGGTGTTCATTCCTTAGTGTTTTCTATCTCAGGAGACATTTTTCCTTTGTTTACCCTGGGGAAAAACACCCATACTTCTTTATTCAAGTGAAGTATAGCTGTTTGAACTGTTCAATGAAGTTTCTTCCCGGAAAAATAAAAAGAAGTAATGAAAAAGAATATTCTGTAGATAATTTTCTATTCATTACAGTATTATATAGAGAACTAAACTACTAGGTTTTTTATTAAATTTCACTATGTACCTGATCCCATTTTATGAGTGTTTGATATATTTTGTATCATCTATTAGTCATAAATTATCAGATCATATCCTCTCTTATTGTTATACAGATATATATACCAGATATATATGCCAATTTGACAAAATTCATTACACTGTATACTTAAAATGGGTAACTTATACTCTATGTAATTTATATCTTATTTCAAGCAATTATAATATTTAGAAAGGAAGAAGAGTCATTTCAGTTATATCACCATGTGATTAGTTTATAATAAATATACTAAGAACATGATATATTGCATTTTTCCCTAAGAATTTATACAGCAATAGCAATTCAGGAGCATTTTTTTTTGCATTCAGGATCAAAACTACATTTTCAGATCCTAAAACACTACCTTACAGTTTTTACTAAACATTTGTTCATTAAATAAATACATTATTCAATTCTGTGCAACTCAACGTTAGATGGGTTTCTCTTTATAAATATTGTGTTAGTGGATTCTGTTTTCATTAGTATTAAAGTAGTACTGATAATGCCCATATGATCTTGTCCACCAAGTTTACTCTCATTTTGTACTATGTGTTTGTTTACATTTTATCAAGTGTCAAAAATTTGTGTTTCCATAAATGTTAGTTAATTTTAAATAGGATAAGGGATTCTAGGAATTCAAGGGTCTTATAATTTAGTGATTTTTTAAATAACATGCATTTTAAAACCCTAGGAAATCTACGATAAAACAATAGATCAGAATTGACTTTTAGAGCATCAGATATGTTATCTTGGTCCTTCATTGTTAAAGCTAATATAGGCATATCTAAACATCATAGGTTTACCTTGGGAAAACTGAAATAACTCTTCCAATATTACTTCTGCTTTTCTTTAAAGCCATCTCCAGTGAACAATTACTAATATCCTCTTCCTCATAATATAGGCAGTGCATTATTTCCATTACTATAATTTTCTTCTTTTACAAGGCCTTTACAATTTAACACATTCAAGAGAAATGTAGATTTGGGTACTTAGGGTGTCTGTGGAAGCAAGAAAAATGTCTAAAAATATCACATCTCATACCTTTAAATGTATAGCTTGTATTGTTAGATTCCTACTTTAAATAAAAGGGAAATTGCAGAAATAGCAATTCAGGAGCCTTTAGTTAAAGATGATAATTTATGCATAGTAGATTGTTTATTCATCTGAAATTCCAGAGAAAAGTTATAAATGGTGGAAAATGTACACAAATTGATGAAGAGAATAAGAATAGGGACATCACTGGACAGAATTTTTCAGTAAATTTGGAGAATGGAAAGATGGAGAAAGTGGCAATGGATGGAGCTAGGTAAATGGATCTGAAGCTTTTGGGTCTAAAAAACAACTTGGCTAAAATTTTCCTCAGAAGTCTCTATCTCCATAATTAAAATATACTTATGGATAGACAAGATACAATGAAAACTCTTACCATCATGAAAACATGAAAATTGCAAAGAATCCAACACAAGATTTCTGAAATGCCCCCACTAATAAAAGTGGATTTGTATGTAGAAAATAAATATTAAAAGGGAAGGAGAAAATGAAAATAATTGTCATCAGCACCAAGCCTATGAATGAATCACCTCAAGAAATTGCATACACCTGAATATGGTACAAAGAGGCTATGAATCTTCACCGTTCTCTGATCCCAGATTCAGAGTCTAGGGTTTCATTTTGTTTTACTTTGATTTTTCTTCAGAAAATCAGTGTTATTTCTCTATTCTCATATATTTTCATTTGTGAAATAGTCTGTGTGATGTTTTCATACATGATCATGTATCTCTAAATAGATACATAAGGCCACACTCAAAAGTGGTAATTCCATGGATTTTTCTCTGACACAAACACATACCCAACCCTTTTAGGGAAAATGTTGATAATCGAAATTTTTTATTGACTCTTTTAGTTCAGCAGGTAAAATAACCTGGCAAAATGAGAATAGAATATGTCACGCAGAGAAAAATTAATAATGGGAGCTATATATCACTATCTGCCCTATAAATATGTAACTTTGAGGGAAATTTGGCTGTCCCAAAGAGGAAAGGAAGAAAAAACATACAGAAAAAATGAGTATGGAACATATAAAACAATGCAGAAGAATATATGTGAAAAATAACCAGCATTTATGCATGAATAAAAGAAAGAAGAAATCACATAAGTAAGGAAAGAAAAGAAAAAGAAAGAGGAGAAAAGAAAAAGAAAAAAAGCTTGTTTCTAAAAAATGCTAAATATATTTGGAAATTTGAGAGACTGCTTGACTTTATAAAAGATAGGGCTTTATTAAAAGGGAAATGTAAAGCCACTCAAGAGTATAAGCTGATTACAGCGATAATGTTAAATAAAAGGTAACAAGAATATAAGAAAAGGCACAAAAGAAGAATGGTTAATGTGATAAAGATTTGCAAAGAAACGAGCTAAAACAGAACTACAAGTCAAACCCTTAAAAGCCTAATAGAGTTGATGCTGTAGCAAATCAAAACAATGATATGGTAGACAAACATGAACAGTTCTTTCAAAATTCAGAAGTACAGCTTTCAAAATGTCAAAAGATAATTTAATAGATGGAAATAATGGAGATTCCAGAATATGGAAGGTTACTATCACCCCAGGAGAAAAAACAACAATGGAAAAGAAGAGAAAACAAAGATACCATCCTGGAAGAATGGATATTTATTAAGCAAAATATAATTGCAGATATAAATAAAAAGTTGATAGAAAATAGATAAATATAGATACAAATATCTCACATTAAACTATGACTAATAATATGTAGTAATTATTAAACATAGCAATTAAATTAAATATGAGATTTACTCAAAAAGTTAACTAAAATGAACCATCTGTAACCTCATTTAAAATATATACAGCATTGTCTTTCATAATTAGAAGACATGCCTTTGTTTACCTTAAAAATAAAATGAAAAGTATTGTAGGAAACTGTCTAAGAATATTAAAATAGGATGATGAAATAAATGAATGTTAAAATAAATTATAAAGATATTTTAATTATAGAGTTGGGATTCATTATTGAAATATAATTGAACAGTACTGTGTACCAGATGTTGCTCTTGGCTTTGTGAACAGAGTGGTGAACAAATTCAAGTCCCTATTTTCACTGAGCTTATATTCCAATGTTTGAAACAGATAATCCTTCAACAATTGATATTAGTGTATCCTATGAGAAAACATTAATTAATGTAAAAGGAGAGAAAATGATGGATTTGCCATGAAGACATTAAATTTCAAACAATAAAATGCCATAGTTTACTCTTGTGATTTTCTAATTAAAAAAAAAAAAAAGCCTCTTTGATGATGATGTTAAGATACATGCTGGTATAAAAAGTATAACTTAACAGAGAGATCAACTCCTCAGAGAAACTAAAAGAACATCAATCATTATTCAGAGCATATTTGGAATAGAAATAAGGAATATCAGATGATGAAAAGTGCATGCATAGAGGCACACCAGTGAGAGAAAATATGGGAAAATATTCCAACATTGTAAAACAGTTAAAATACAGACCTCAAATATGTCATACATAGGTTTGATTTGTGTCCACTACAATTATACAGTTAATCTTTTCTGCCTCCTAAAATGGATTTTCAGACATTTTAGGATAGTCGTTATTCATTATCAAGTTTTTTTTCCAGATTAAATAATCCTACTAGACTCACTTAAAAGCCTATGTTGCACAGTTACTACTGCATATGATTTGAATTTTAAAACTTAGTTTCAAATTTAAGAGTAGCATTTACTTGACCCTGGGAATTCTTGCAGAGAAGATACTAATTGGCTATAATCAGCAATAACTCTTTAATATGGCATCTATAGAGCAGGTTGCTTCCGCATGATATATGATAAATATTGGAGATAATTGGGCAGAAGTCTGAAGATCTAATCTCTCCATTTCTGAAAACACTACAGAAATGCCTGCAGAATCTCAGTTCTAAGAAAACATAAATCTCCACACTCCCACCCCAGGGTATTAATTAGATTCTTTGGAGACCCACATGTCAGATATAAGAATAAACTAGAATAAGGTTGAGCCTAACTAAATACAATCCAGTTTCAATTCAACACAATTTGAGTTTGGATTAAGATGATCAAACTCACTTCTCATGTTATGTCAGAAAAAATGATAATTTATCAGAAGTATATGGGGATAATACAAAACAAGCCTGATCCAGTGAAGGAGGATTATGGGAAGATGATGGAGTGAGAGTCTCCAGGATCAGTCCTTCCACCAAAACAACTCTTTTTTTCTCTCTCTCTGTTTTTTTCTTTTAATGCAACAGCTTTTTTTTTACTCTATCAAAAAAATTGAAAAAAAAAAAACACAACAATTCAAACACAAACAAAGGAATAAGAAAAATATCCTAAAATAACTGTATTGCTTCCAACATGTCCCTACCATACCCCAAGAAAACTAACAAACCATAACAAAACAAACGAAAAAGAAAAACAAATAACCTAAAATAAGTACATTGCTTCCAACAAGATCCTACCATACCCAAGGAAGTTTGCAAACCATAATCATTGCTGAGCATTCCCATAACATTGAGATCACCCTCAATAGCTTACCTGTTCTTATTAGGTTATCATTCCCCCTTCACTAGTTGCTGTCTATCTCTATGTCCCCTGCATTCTATGATATAAAAATATTTATTTTACACATTTCACAGAGTTCACATTAGTGGAAACATACAAAATTTCTCTTTTTGTGTCTATCTTATTTCACTCAGAAGTACATCTTCAAGGATCATTCATGTTGTCATGTCCGCGACCTCATTCCTTCTTACTGCCGTGTAGTGTTCCATCGTGTGTATATACCACAATGTGTTTATCCACTCATGTGTTGAAGGACATTTGGATTGTTTCCAGTTCTTGACAATTGTGAATAATGCCACTAGGAACATAGGTGGGCAAATATCTGTTTGTGTCACTGCTTTCAGATCTTCTGGGTATATACCAAGAAGTGAAATTGCTGGATCAAAGGGTAACTTGCTACCTAGTTTTCTGAGGAACTGCCAGACTATCTTCCAGAGTGGCTGTACCATTATACAGTCCCATGAGCAATTAATAAGAGTTCAAATTTCTCCACATGCTTTCCAGCATTTGTAGTTTCCTGTGTGTTTAATGGCAGCCATTTTAAGTGGTGTAAGAGGATATCTCATTGTGGTTTTAATTTGCATCTCCCTAATAGCTAGTGAAGATGAACATTTTTTCATATGTTGTTTAGCAATTTGTATTTCCTCTTCAGTGAAATGTCTTTTCATATCTTTTGCCCATTTTATATTTGGGCTGTCTGTATTGTTGTTGAGTTGTACGATTTCTTTATATATGCAAGATATCAGTCTTTTGTCAGATACATGGTTTCCAAATATTTTTTTTGCATTGAGTTTGCTGCCTCTTCATTTTTTTGACAAATTCCTTTCAGGTACAAAAGCTTTTAATTTTGAGGAGTTTACATTTATCTACTTTTTCTTTTGTTGCTTGTCCTATGGGTGTAAGGTCTAAGAAGTGACCTCCTAATACAAGGTCTTGAAGATGATTCTCTACATTATCTTCTAGGAGTTTTGTGGTGCTTTCTCTTATATTGAGGTCTTTAATTCACTTTGAATTAATTTTTATATAGGGTGTGAGGTAGGGGTCTTCTTTCCTTCTTTTGGATATGGATATCCAGTTGTCCAAGCTCCATTTGTTGAAGAGACTCTTATGTCCCAGATCAGTGGCTTTGGGAGCCTTATCAAAGATCAGTCAACTGTAGATCTGGGAGTGTATCTTTGAATTCTCAATTCAATTTCACTGATCAATGTGTTTATCTTTGTGCCAGTGCCATGCAGTTTAGACTACTGTCATTGGAATTTTGATTGGAATGGCATTGATTCTGTAGATGAGTTTGGGTAGGATTGACATCTTAGTGACATTTAGCCTTCCTATCCATGAACATGGAACATTTTTCCATCTTTTTTAGGTCTCTTCCTATTTCTTTTAGTAAAGTGATATAATTTTCTATGTATAGGTCTTTCATATCTGTGGTTAAGTTTATTCCTAGATACTTGATTCTTTTAGATGCTACTGAGAATGGAATCTTTTTCTTGAGTGTCTCTACAGTTAGGTCATTTCTAGTGTATAGGACCACTACTAATTTATGTGCATTAATTTTGTATCCTGCTACTTTGCCAAATTTATTTATTAGCTCAAGTAGCAATGTAATTGATTGCTCTGGGTTTTTCAAATATAAGATCATATCACCTGCAAATAATGACAGTTTTACTTCCTCCTTTCCAATTTGGATGCCTTTTATTTCTTTGTTTTGCAGGATTGCTCTAGCTAACACTTCTAGCACAATATTGACTAATAGTGGTGACAGCAGGCATCCTTGTCTTTTTCCTGATCTTAGAGGGAAGGCTTTCAATCTCTTGACATTGAGTATTATGCTGGCTGTGGATTTTTCATATATTCCCTTTGTCATTTTGAGGAAATTTCCTTCAATTCCTACTTTTCAAGTGTTTTTATCAAAAAAGGATGTTGGATTTTGTCAAATGTCTTTCCAGCATCTATAGAGATGATCATTTGATTTTTCCCTCTTGATTTGTTAATGTGTTCTATTACATTGATTGGTTTTCTTTTGCTGAACCATCCTTGCACACCTGGAATGAGCCCCACTTGGTCATGGTATATGATTTTTTTAGTGTGTCTTTGGATTCAATTTGCAAGTCTTTTGTTGAGAATTTTGGTATCTATATTTATGAGAGAGATTAGCCTGTAGTTTTCATTTCTTGTAGCATCTTTACCTGGTTTTGGAATTAGAGTGCTTCGCTTCATAAAATGAGTTATGTAGTATTGCATTTTCTTCAATTTTTTGAAAGAATTTAAGTAAGATTGGTATCAGTTCTTTTTGGAAAGTTTGGTAGAATTCCCCTGTGAATTCATCTGGCCTTGGGCATTTATTTGTGGGAAGCTTTTTGATGACTGATTCGATCTCTTTGCTTGTGATTCATTTGTTGAAATCTTCTATTTCTTCTTTGGACAGTCTAGGTTGTACATGTGTTTCCAAGAAATTGTCCATTTCCTCTAAATTATCTTGTGTGTTGGTTACAGTTGTTCGTAGTATCCTCTTATGATTTTTTTTAAATTTCTTTGGGATCTGCAGTAATGTCCCCTCCTTCATTCATTATTTTGTTTATTTGGGTCTTCTCTATTTTTGATTTTGTCAGTCTAGCTGAGGGCTTGTTACTAAGGGCTTGTAAATCTTGTTGATCTTCTCAAAGAACCAACTTTTGGTTTTATTTATTCTCCCTATTGCTTTTTTGTTCTCTACATCATTTATTTCTGCTTTAATTCTTGTTATTTCTTTTCTTCTGCTTGGTTTAGGATTAATTTACTGTTCATTTTCTACCTTCTTAAGTTGTTCCATTAGATATTTGATTTTAGCTCTTTCTTTCTTTTTAATGTATGCATTTAGAGCTATAAAATTCCCCCTCATTACTGCCTTTACTGCATCCCCTATGTTTTGATATGTTGTGCTCTCATTTTCATTCATCTCCAGATATTTAGCAATTTCTCTTGCTATTTCTTCTTTAACCCACTGATTATTTAGGAATGTGTTGTTTAACCTCCAGATATTTGTGAATGTTCTTAATCTTTGATGGTTATTGAGTTTTAGTTGTATTCCATTGTGATAAGAGAATGTGCTTTGAATAATTTCCATGCTTCTAAATTTATTGAGGCTTGTTTTGTGGCCCAGCATATTATCTATTCTGGAGAAAGTTCCATGGACACTAGCGAAGAATGTATATCCTGGTGACTTGGGATATAATGCTCTATATATGTCTGTTAAATCAAAGTCACTTATCACATTGTTTACTTTTTCTATTTCCTTATTGTTCATCTGTCTGGTTGATCTATCTATACAAGAGTGTATTGAAGTCTCCCACAATTATTGTGGAAACATCTATTGCTTCCTTCAGTTTTGCCAATGTACTTTGGGGCACCTTGATTGGGTGCATAGACATTTATGATTGTTATTTTTTCTTGTGACATTGTCCCTTTTATTAATATATAGTGTCCTTCTTTATCTCTTATGGCATCCTTACATTTAAAGTCTATTTTATCTGAGATTAATATTGCTACTCCTGCTTTCTTCTGGTTGTAGCTTACATGGAATATGTTTTTCCATCCTTTCAATTTCAATTTCTTTGTGTCTCTGGGTTTGAAATGAGTTTCTTGTAAGCAACATATTGATGCTTCATATGTTTTAATCAATTCTGCCAATTTATATGTTTTAATTGGGGGTCTAATCCATTCACATTCAATGTTATTACTGTGAAGGCAGTTCTTGAATCAGCCATCATATCCTTTGCTTTTTATAATTTTATAATTTTCACCTCTCTCTCTTTATTTCCTTTACTAAAACTCTTTAGCTCTATGCTCTTCTTCATACTGCTCTCTCTTTTCTTTTTTTCTTATCTGGTAGTGCTCCCTTTAGTATTTCCTGTAGGACAGGTCCCTTGTTAGCAACTTCTCTCAGCATTTGCTTTTCTGTAAAGATTTTAAACCCTCCCTTGAATTTGAAGAAGAGCTTTGCTGGATAAAGTATTCTTGGTTGGCAACTTTTCTCTTTCAGAATTTTAAATATGTCATACCACTGACTTCTTGCCTCCATGGTGGCCACTGAGTAGTCACTACTTAGTCTTATGTTGTTTCCTTGTATGTGGTGAATTGCTTCTCTCTTGCTGCTTTCAGAATTTGCTCCTTCTCCAGGACTTGACAATCTGATTAGAATATGTCTTGGAGTGGGTTTATTTGGATATTTTCTGTTAGGGGTTCTTTTGGCATCTATGATTTGTGTATTTACATCATTTAGAAGGGTTGGGCAGTTCTCTCCAACAATGTCTTTGAATACTCTTCCTCGTCCTTTACACTTCTCCCCTTTTGGAACACCAATGATTCTTGTATTTGTATGCTTCATGTTGTCCATTAAATCCCTGAGATCCATTTCAAATTGTTCAATTTTTTTCTTCATCCTTTCTTATATGCTTTCACTTTCCAACCTGCACCCTTCAGGCATGCTTGTTCTTTTATTGGCTCCTTCTAATCTAGTACTGTGTGTATCAAGAATCATTTTAATTTGATCAACAGCTTCTTGTAATTCCCTAAGATCATCTATGTTTTTATCTACTCTTGAAAATTCTTCTTTTTGCTCCTCTAGGGTCTTCTTGATGTCCTTTATATCCTGAGCCATGGTATTGCTCTTTGTGATTATTTCATTGATTAATTTCTCTGAATTCTGTATCTCCTCTGATTTTTTAACTCAGGTGTTTGGATTATACATACCTTTTGGTTTCTTCATATGCTTTATAATTTTCTGTTGTTTTTGGCCTCTTGGCATTTGGTTACCTTGATAGCGTTCTTTTAGGATATGCAGACTTATTTAAACAATTATCTGTATCTTGACAGAGCTACAGCTTGATGAAGTGCCCTTTTCCTAACCTACCAGCAGATGGCACTTCCAAGCCACTTCTTATCCTTAATCCAGATCTCTCCAACAATGTTTCTACAGTGAGTGGGGGTCTAAACTATGTGGCTGTCCAATCAGTGCACCTATTTTCCATGTGCAATGGGGACCACCAGCTCTGTAGTTGGGGGGTTGTACCCTGTACAGTTTGGCAGTGATGAGGGGCATTAAGACCCAGTACTCCCAGCAATTCCTGGGACTGTAGCTGTGATACTCTGGGGCTGCATAGGCATCCACCCCTTCAGCTCAGACTCTGCTCAGTCACTCTCTGTTGTGGACCCACAAGTTCCTGGGCTTGGTATAGTTTCTGTGCATGTGGTTTCCCTGTCTGTCAGCTGTGTACCACTTGGGCTTCTTTGGGTGTGGAGTTGTACTGTCTCAAGCCAGCCAAATCCCAAGTTCCCTTGAGAAGACTCTCAGCTGCAGCATTCTGAAGGGGTGGCTCCAAGACAACTCTTGAACTGGTAGGAATTGTCTGAATCAACTATTTTGAAACCCTGGAGTCTATAAAATACTATGCAGCATCAAAGGAAGAGCTGGAGGAAGAAGCTGTTAATTGTGAATATCAGTTAAATTCACCCTCCCTGCATCAGTACCATCCCCTACAAGTCAGGCTTATAGCAGGCTGCAATGGGATCAGCTCCTGATGCAGCTTGCTGGGGCCAGTTTGGGATATAAAGACATAGTCTTCAAAAATGTGGTTATGTGATCTGAGTTCTGACCATTGCTTTTGATCAGCTACTTCAGATCTTGGTGGGGGCAGCTCTGAGAGAAGCCATTGTCCCTGTCCCCCTCAGGCAAAAGCAGAAGAGAAGTCTTAAAGACAGCAAACTTCCTCAACATTACAAAAATTGTTAAAGGGCTGTAGTAACTGAGAAAGTGCCAAGTCAAGAAAATACATGTCTGAAGGAGAAGCTCCTTGTGCAATTGCTGGTCTCTTCCCCATCCCTCCCCAATACAATGGAGAGCCATCCTCTGACCCCATTGCTGGTACCTGGCCCTGTTCTGACAGGAATAGAATAACCCCTTTGGGAAAAGTGAGGTGCCAGTATGTGGGTGCCAATCATTTGGAAAGGCAGTTTGAAGGATTCACCTAGGAAACCCTTCTTGGGCTCACACTCTCAGAATTTTCCCTTCAGGCATAAGCAGCTAAGGATAGCTAAAGCAGTGTAACAATTAAGGAAAAGAAGACTAGGGCAAAGGATTACCTGCTGGAAATCATACAATAGAACCCTCTGTAGGAGAAGAAAGTCTTTTTCATAGGCAGAATAGGTGGAATTTTAATTCCTGAAATGGAGAGTTCCTAAGGCCACCAGCAACTACAAACCCAGGACATGACACAGGATCTGAAAAAGATAGGGTGGACCCTGAACTTCACATTCACCTCAAGTTGAGTTTCTTGATAGAAAAGCTGAACTCAGAAGAAGAGCACCAGCCAATCAGAACCAACTGCAAAGACTGAAGGTGATTTTTCATTGGATTGATTGGCTTTGTTAACTCCTGGCATGCAAGGAAATTTCTGTCATACTGGATACAAACTGAAGGAACAGACAACTCAGGGACTACATCCCAGATTAACACTTCAAAATACTAAAATGTACTATGTGCAACAAAAGATTATGAGACAAAAAAGAAACAAAGAATGATGGCCTAAAAAAAATGGATAAAAATCAGGAAACAGCAACAAAAAAGAACAGTTTGAGGACATGCAGAAAAAAAGACTTAAAAAAGTAAAGATCCTCAATATGCTGATATGCTGAAAACATTAAAGGTAAATACATGGAAAGAACCAATGGATATCAGGAAAATAATGACAAATATGAGAACCTCAATAAAAAAGATAGAAATTTTAAAAATGAACCAACAAAAATACTGGATTTGAAGACCACAATAACTGGAATGAAAAATTCCCAGGAGGGTTTGAAAAGCAGATTGGAGGTGGCAGAAAAATCGGTGAACTTAAAGACAAGAAAACTGAAATGAGTGAGGCTGAGGAGGAGGGGAAAAAAATGAAAAAAAAAAAAATGAAAATATCCCAAAAAGAACTCTCTGGGACACCATAAAGCATATGAAGGAGAAGAAAGAGAGAAAGGAGCTGTAGGAATATTCAAAGAAATAATGGTGGAAAATTCCCAAACCAAGCAAAATACATAAATATTCATGTCCAAGAAGTCCAATGAACTTCAAATAGAATAAATTCAAAGAGAAACTCTTCCAGATATAGTCAAACTATTGAATACAAATGACAAGGGGAGAGTTCTGAAAGCTGCAAGAAAAGCAACAGGTTATGTACAAGGGATTCCCAATAATATTAAGTGCTGAGTTCTCATCAAAAACCATGGAAACAAGAAGGCAAGGGGAAGAAATATTCAAAGTGCTGGAAAAAAAACAATTACCAGCCAAGAATTCTATACCAGGCAAGACTGTCTTTCAAAAATGAGGGAAAGATAAGACATTCCAGATTTTAAAAAAAGCTGGGGGACTTTGTCACCACTAACCTCCCTTACAGGCAATGCTAAAGGGAATGCTTCACACTGAAAGGAGTGGACACTAGATCATGGATGGTAGTGACAGAAAGAATTAAAGACCTGAGGTAAAGGTAACAAATGTGTGACTTCAAATGCCAGTATTATCATACTGTATTTTTTGATATGTAACCCCACTTTTCTTTTCTTACAGGTTGAAAAGTGCAAATGTGTAAAAAGTATAGAAAAATCTATGGTTTGGGAAATACACCGTATAAAGATATAATTTGTAACAAATACAACAAAAAGGTAGGGGTTGAAAAGGTTATAGAGCCAGTACATGTGTATGTACTTCATGTTAAACTGGTATTGAATCAAATGTGATTGCTATAGGTTTAGAGTGTTAAAATTTAGCCCTGTGGTAACCACAAAGAAAACATGGAAATATATACAAGAAGAAATGAGAAGGGACTCAAAATTGTACAATACAAAAATCAAATAAAATATGAAAATATGCATTAAGAGGAAAATTAAGGAGCAAAAAAGTTATAAGACTTATACAAACCCTGTAGTAAAATAACAGAATTCATGCCTTAACAGCAGTTACCTTAAATGTAAAGGGATTGAACTTTCCATAAAAAGGCAAATATAGGCAGAATAGGTTAAAAAGTACATGACAAATTATATGTGTTTTCAAGAGATTCACGTTAGTTCAAAGTCACAAGTAGGCTGAAAATGAAAGGGTGAAAAAATATATACCATGGAAATACCAACCAATACAAAGCTTGGGTAGCTATACTAATATCAGATAAAATAGACCTTAGGTCGAAATCTGACACAAGGGACAAAGAGAGTCACTCTATACTGAAAAAGGGGACAATTTAACAAAAAGACATAATGAATATAAATAAACATTTAATGGTAGAGCCACAAAATATATGAAGCATGCATTTACATATTTGAAAGGAGAAACAGATGGTTCTACATTAATAGTAAGACACTTAAATACATCACTTTCAATACTGGATAAAATATCTAAACAGAAAATCAATAAGGAAATAGAAAACTTGAATGAAATCACAAACCAACTAGACCTAATTCTTCACCCACAGCAGCAGAATACCCATTCTTCTCTTGTGCACATGGATCATGTTCCAGGGTAGACTATTAGGTAATAAAAAAAAAAGTCTCAATAAATTTGAAAATATTGAAATCATACAATATATTTATCAGACCACAATGGAATGAAGCTAGCAATCAAAAATAGAGGGAGAACTGGAAAATTCACAAATACATAGAAATTAAATTAAACAATGCACTCTTCCACAACAAACGGATCAAAGAAGAAATCAAAAGTAAATTATGATATTTCTTGAGGTGAATGAAAATGAGAACACAGCATACAAAAACTTATGGAATGCGGCAAAGGTAGTGCTGAGAAGTAAATTTACAGTTCTAAATGCTTGCATCGAAAAAGAAGAAATATCTGAAATCAGAGACCAAAATTTACAATTGGACCATCTAGAAAAAGAAGAATAAACTTATCCCAAATCAAGCAAAAGGAAGCAATTAACAAAGATTAGAAAGGAGATAAATGAACTGGATAATTAAAAAAAAAAAAACAATAGAATTAAGGAAACCAAACATTCATTCTTTGAAAATAAAATCAACAAATCCTTAGCTAGACTGACAAAGAAAAAAAAAGAGGGAAGACACAAATAAATAATGACAGAAATAAAGGGGGACATTACTACTAACCTAAAGAAATAAAAAGGATTATAAGAAGATACTGTGAACAACCGTATGTCAAGAAATTAGATAACTTAAATGAAATAGACAGATTCCTAGGATCACACAAAATACTTACCCTGACTCTAGAAGAAATAGAAGCTCTCAAAAGACCAGTAATAGAAGATTGAATCAGTAATGAAAAACCCTCGACAAGGAAAAGCCCAGAACCAGATGACTTCACTGGTGAATTTTACCAAATACTCCAAGAAGAATTAACACCAATCCTATTCAAATTCTTTCAAAAAAAAATTGAAGATGAGAAACACTCCTTAATTAATTCTGTGAAGCCAACATCACCCTCAGACCAAAACCAGATAAAGATACCACAATAAAATAAAACTACAGTCCAGTACTCCTTATGAAGACACATGCATATTAAAATCTTAGCAAAATGCTCTCAAACTGAATCCAACAGCACATTAAAACATTTATACACCATGATAGAGTGGAATTTATCTCAGTTATGCAAGGTTGGTTTAACATAAGAAAATACATTAATTTAATAAAACTCATTAAATAAATGAAAGGAAAAAAGCACACGATAATAAAATCATTTCTATTGATGCAGAAACAGCATTTGGCAAAATCTCTCTTGATAAAGAGGATCCCTAGAAATCTTAGAAATTCCAAGAAAACTAGGAATACAGAAAACTTCCTCAACATGATAAAGAACACATAGAAAAACTCACTGCTAACTTAAACTCAATACTGAAAGACTGAAAGTTTTCCCTCAAGGATCACGAACAAGACAGATACCCACTGTCACCACTTTATTAACATTGTACTGGAAGTTCCAACCAAAGCATGAAGTAAGAAAAAAAGAAAAGACATCTAAATTGGAAAGGAAGAAATAAAACTTTCTTTATTTGCAGATGACATGATCTTCTATAGAGAAATTATGAAAAGTCTACAACAAAGCTCTTAGAGCTAATAAATAAATTCAGAAAAGTGGAGGAGTACAAGGTCAACACACAAAAATCATTCGTGTTTCTATATACCAATAATGAACAATCTGAAGAGGAATAAAGGCAGAAATTACAATAACACCTACAAGTATCAAATGTCTAGGAATAAATTTAACCAAGGATGTATAAGACTTGTACATGGAGTACCACAAAACATTGGTAAAGAAATTTAAAAAAATAAAGGAACTAAATAAATGGAAGAAAATTCCTTCTTGACTAAATACTGTAAAGATTTCAATTCTACCCAAAGCTGTTTTAGGATTCAATGCAATCCTATCAAAATTCCAAACAGCCTTCTTTGCAGAAATAGAAAAGCCAATCAGCAGATTTATTTGGAAGTATATGGGGCCAAAATCATCTTTAAAAAGATCATCTTTAAAAAAATCATCTTTAAAAAGAACAAAATTCAAGGACTCACATTAAATAATTTTAAAACTTTTTACAAAGCTATAGTGGTCAAAACAGCATGGTACTGTCACAAGGGCAGACTTACACACCAATGAAGTCAAACTGAGAGTTTGACTTCGAAGAACTGAAGAGACATGGATTCTGGGAAAGAGCCTGACCTTGACATTGAGGGATTGAAAGTGAGTGCCTTTTTGACCAAAAGGGAGAAAAGAAAGGCAACAAAATAAAGTTTTAGTGGCTAAGAGAGTTCAAATAGAGTCAAGAGTCCTGGAGGTTACTCCTATGCAAGCTTTACCTAGAAATGCCAGATGACCACAATAGGATAAGCCCAAGTCAACAGTAGCCCCCAAAACCTTAAAGAACACCTGGATGCCTATCTGGGACTCTATAAAAGTTTCACTCATTAAGTTTATTCCTCAGAGACTTAAATCTTTTAGAGTGCTCCTATGCCAGTTAAGTCTCAAAACCCAGAGGCAATAGCCTCTGCAAGAACATCAACTAGATGCTCGTAAAGTTGACATCACTTTTCAACATGAATGGGTTACGGTGCTCACTGCCTAGACACCCCTGAAGATCGGGAAAATGATTAAACTAGAGGAAGGGGTAGCAACAAACAAGATGGAATTTAACAAAAGATTCTGAATACTGGATGTTTATATAAGTTTTTTTTTCTTGGTTGCTAGGATATTAGAAGAGCTAGAAAGAAAGAATTGAAATGGTGGAACTGTAACATATAGCGTCCTTTGAAATTTATTCTGTAGCTACTTGTTAAATTGTAATTTGAAAGCTATACTTTTTTGTATATTTGTTATATATCACAATAAGGAAATAACTGAAACTGTGGAACTATAACTCATAACAACTTTGGAAATTTCTTATATACCTGCTTGTTTAATCCTACTTTGAAAAATACTACTTTTTGTTTACATGCTATATGTCATAATAAGGAAATAGCTAAAACTGTGGAAGTGTAACTCATAATATTCTTAAATTGCACTTGGAAAGTTATCACTTCTGTGTATATATGTTATTTTCAACAAAAAATATGATTTAAAAAAAAGAATCAGGAGTAGAAAGCTCCTAGAAGAAAAGTAAGGAAATATCTTCAGGATTTATCTTAGACAATAGTTCCTTAGACTTTACACTGAAAGCATGAACAACAAAAGATAAAATAGTTACAGGCATACCTTGTTTTTCTGCATTTGCTTTATTGTGTTTGTAAATACTGTGTTTTTACAAAATGAAGGTTTGTGGCAAACCTTTGTCCAGCAAGTCCATCAGCACTATTTTTCCAACAGCATGTATTCCCTTCATGTCTCTGCATCGTATTTTGGTAATTCTTGCAATACTTCAACCATTGTCATTATTATTGAATTTGTTTGGGGATCTGTAATCATTTGATCTTTGATGTTACCATTGTAATTGTTTTGGGGAGCCACAAACTGCACCCATTTAAGATAGCAAACTTAATAAATGTTGTGTGTTCTGACTGCTCCATTGATGGACTGTTCACCAACTCTCTCCCTGTCCTTGGCCTCCCTGTTCCCTGAGACATAACAGTATTAAAATTACATCAACTAATAACCCTACAGTGACCTCTAAGTGTTCTAGTGAAAGGAAGAGTCATGTCTGTCATTTTAAGTCAAAGCTAGAGATGATTAAGCTTAGTAAGGAAGGCATGTTAAAAGCAGAGACAAGCTGAAAGCTAGGCCTCTACTGCCAAACAGTAAGCCAAGTTGTGAAATCAAAGGAAACATTTGAAAAGTTTGAACACATGAATGATAAGAAAGCAAAACAGCTTTGTTGTTGACACAGAGAAAGTTTTAGCTGTCTGGATAGAAGAGCAAACCAGCCACACATTCCCTTAAGCCAAAGCCTAATTCAGAGCAAGACCCTAATTGTCTTCAATTCTCTTAAGGCTGAGAGAGGTGAGGAGTCTGCAGAAGAAAAGTTTGAAGCTAGCAGAGATTGGTTCATGAGTTTTAAGGAAAGAAGCCATCTCCATAACATAGAAGTTCAAGGCGTAGCAGCAAATGTTGATATAGAGTCTACAGCAATTTCTCCAGTAGCTTGAGCTAAGATAATTGATGAAAGTGGCTACACTAAAGAACATATTTTCAATGTAGACAAAATAGACTCCTGTTGGAAGAAGGGCCATCTCATCTAGGACTTTCATAGCTAGAGAGGAGAAGTCAATGCCTGGCTTCAAAGCTTCAAAGGACAAATATTGTATGATTTCACTGATATAAATTAATTAGAATAAGCAAATTCAAAGAGTTAGAAACTAGATTACCAGTTGCCAGGGACCAGGTTTGGGGTAGGAAATGGGGAGTTAATGCTTAATTAGTACAGAACTTCTCTTTGGGATGACAGAAAAGTTTTGGTGATGGGTGATAGTGATGGTGGCATTCCATTGTGAATGTAGTTAACACCACTGAATTATATATCTGAGTGTGGTTAAAAGAAATTTTAGGTGGTATATATGATATTAGAATAAAAATCTTATGAAAACAACCATTGGACTATAGAACACAGTGAACCATAATGTAAACTATGCTCTATAGCTAGTAGTGCAATTATAATAATATTCTTTCAATTGTAGCAAAGGTAACATGTTAGTCCAAAATGTTAATAATGGGTGTGTATTTATGTGAACTCTTATTTTTTGCCTGATTTTTCTGTAAACCTACAACTTCTGTAATTCCAACAAAAAATCCCCTGGCATTCAAAACAAAAATAGACATCTAAAGCTATAGGTCTACACCACCAAAAAAAGGCAATAGAATTAAAACAACCAGTGATCCAGACGTTGGAGTTAGCAGACAATGATCATAAATTCATTTTATTGATATGTTCAGGAAAATACAAAAATAAAATAATGAGATTGCAGTAGATATTTGGAACATATATAAAGATACCAAATGTACATAAGAGTGTTAAACAATATAATAGCCTAATTTAAGAACCCCATCAATTATTCTAATAAGAGGGGAGAATGGACTAGTAAAGTAGAAGACAGGCAAATAATAAACATCCAATATGAGTCAAGGGAGGAAAATTGGGAAAACTGTGGGAAAAAAAGACAGTGTAAGAGATAATTGTGGCATAGTCAAAAATATTCATATACATGTAAATTGATATCCTAGAAGGAGAGAGAATATATGGCAGAAGCAATACTCAAATCAGGGACTGCCAAGTTTTCCAAAGTGAAAAGACATAAGCCTACAGACTCAAGACCTTAGAGAAACTGTTGGGAGAAATAAAATTAAAAAGAAACTCTGCCAACTCAGAAAACCTTCCCATGAAAGTAGAAGAGAGGGAAAACAGTTTAATTATTGAATAAGTATTGAACCATAATGTGATACACATGCCAGGCAATGTGCTGAAGATATTGTAAAGAGAGAAAAATGTTATCCTTTTATATAGCCAGGCAGATGCAACCTATTATATATATGTACGTATATGAAAATGATAAAGAGAGGACTAGACAGTACTATTTGTCACACTTAGGTCATCCTAAATTCAGCAGGTAATTGGGGTGGCTATTTGTGTTTGCCAATCGCCTTTAGCAAGAGGAAAATAAACTTCTCATATCTTAATGACAGGAGCAACTTGGAGCCAGGTGCCTGCAGATATGAGTCCTCTGTTCCCGCACAGAAACTGAGGCATTATCTTCTCTGTGATTACATTTTAAAGATATTGCTCCACCTATTTCTTAAGAAAAACATTCCTGGTTTATAAAAGTGTCAAGAGCCTTATCTAGCTTTTAAAAAGATTTACATACATCTCCAATGGACAAATAATAATTTACAATGAAAAGTTTTTATAAGTAAATGCTCTAAGGAAAGGGCAGGGGGGCTCTCTATTTTTTCATGGGGGAAAATTATTTTAGTTTTCTTTTTTGTTTTGTATGTACCCTTACAAAACCCCCAAAAGGGTAATTAGAATGAAAACCATACTCAGAAGTCTTTTCATTAAAGACTACTATGATCAAATACAGGAAAATCATTTTGCATTCACAACCATTAATGATTCTTTGGTTCTCTTCACTGAATTACCAAATATGCTTAGAAGAAATTTGGGCTAATGTCAGAAGGAAAATAGAACACGTAAGGGAGGGATGATGTATAAAGACCATATATGGAAGTCATTTGTGCCATTCACCAATATTTATGTTCTTCTGATTATCAATTAGGGTACAGACAGGAAAATACAATTACCACCAAGGGAGATTTCAGACAAGGGACTCCATATTGAGCTTGGCAGTGGTGAAGGAGGAAAAGGGAACAAGAACGATAACTTGGAAATAATAACTAGCAACTCAGAGATTAATTTAAGAAAAGGTAGTGCAGGCATATGACTTCTGGGGATAGTTCATAAGAGGCATTGACACTTTGAATATTGCTTGCTCAGAAGGAAAAGGTGGATTTCCAGAACTCAGGAGCTCAGAGTAGAGGCCACATGGTGTTTGAGCTCTTACTTATGAAGAGGTGATGCTGTATGATTGCTTCTGGTTCCTAGAAAGCCAGAGGAGGTACCCCAGAAACTTAATGTGTAGATCATCTGAGGGCTGTGATGTAGCTACTTCTGGGAATCTTAAAATAAGCTAAAGCTGGAGCCAGTTGTCTCTGTGACATCAATTGCCACTGCTGGGGTCATATAGGCAGACATCAAGGCAAAAATATGGAAAACAATTCCCTTTCTTTTCTCCTACATTCCCATTTTGCTCCAGTGCCAGAAAACTAGCTGGCAGAGAAGACCAAGTAATGCAGTTTGCAGAGTTTGATGCCCCCATTTTAGGGTTAGATATCAAAGGGTAAATTTGGAGCTTAAAGATGATTGTGATGGTTGGGTTCATGTGTCACCTTGGCTAGGTGGCACTGGCCTGATGATTGCTGTGAGGATATTTGAGGCTGGTTAATAATCCAATGGGCTGGTTTGTCAGATCCCAACAAACCCCAAAGGGTGAGGTAAAAAGTGTGACCCATGAGGAAGTACGCTATACTCCAAAAGAACTGCATGAGTTTTCCAATTTATACAGACAGAAATCAGGGGAATATGTGTGGGAATGGATATTGAGAGTGTGGGATAATGGTGGAAGGAATATAAGGTTGGATCAGGCTGAATTTACTGATATGGGCCCCCTAAGCAGAGATTCTGCATTCAATGTTGTAGCTCGAGGGGTTAGAAAGGGTGTTAACAGTTTGTTTGGGTGGCTAGCTGAAACATGGATCAAAAGGTGGCCAGCATTACCAGAGGTTGAAATGCCAGAACTGCCCTGGTATAATGTGGAGGAAGGGATTCAAAGGCTTAGAGAGATTGGAATGTTAGAGTGGATTTATCATGGAAGACCTGCTCACACAGCCCTGGAATGTCCAGAGGACATACCTTTTACCAGGACTGTAAGGAATAAATTTGTGAAACTAGCTCCATCATCCCTGAAGAGCTCTGTAGTCGCCCTTCTCTGTAGATCAGATATTACTGTAGGAACTGCTGTCACTGAACTGGAATCCTTAAACACAATGGGGATAATCGGGTCCCGAGTCAGAAGAAGCCAAGTGGCTGCAGTTAATCACCACAGACAAGGTGGGCATGGCTACCATAATGGAAAACAGGCTCAAAGCAGCAATCAAAACAATATGACTCGCAGAGACTTATGGCGTTGGCTAGTGGATCATGGAGTACCAAGTAGTAAAATAGATGGGCAATCGACTAAATTCTTGTTTGAACTATATAAGCAGAAGAATTCTAGGCCACATGAACAAAAATCTCCCTTGAATTACAAAAACAGAGAGTCACGGCCCCTTAATCAATTCCCAGACTTGAGACAGTTTACAGATCCAGAGCCCCTTGAATGAAGGGAAGGCCAGGTACCCTTGGAGAAGGACCCTGTCACGCTGCCAAAAATTTATACTGTTAATCTTCCTCCCAGCCTTCCCCAGGGGGACCTATGGCCTTTTACCAGGGTGACTGTGCATTGGGGAAAAGGAAATGATCAGATATTTTGTGGATTATTAGACACTGGGTCAGAAGTGACATTAATTCCCAGAGACCCAAAACATCACTCTGGTCCACCAGTCAGAGTTGGGGCTTATGGATGTCAGATGATTGATGGAGTTTTAGCCCAGGTCCATCTCACAGTGGGTCCAGTGGGTCCCCAGACCCATTCTGTGGTTATTTCCCCAGTGCCGGAATGCATAATTGGAATAGACATACTCAGCAACTGGCAGAATCCTCACATTGGTTCCCTGACTCCTGGAGTGAGGGCTATTATGGTGGGAAAGGCCAAGTGGAAGCCACTAGAGCTGCCCCTGCCTAGCAAAGTAGTGAACCAGAAGCAATACCGGATTCCTGGAGGGATTGCAGAGATTAATGCCACTCTTAAGGACTTGAAGGATGCAGGGGTGGTGATTCCCACCACATCCCCATTCAACTCTCCTATTTGGCCTGTGCAGAAAACAGATGGGTCTTGGAGGATGACTGTGGATTATCGTAAGCTTAACCAGGTGGTGACTCCAATTGCAGCTGCTGTCCCAGATGTGGTATCATTGCTTGAGCAAATCAAAACATCCCCTGGTACCTGGTATGCAGCTATTGATCTGGCAAATGCTTTTTTCTCTATTGCTGTCAGAAAGGACCACCAGAAACAGTTTGCATTCAGCTGGCAAGGCCAGCAGTTTACATTCACTGTGCTACCTCAGGGTTATATCAACTCTCCAGCCCTATGTCATAATATTGTCCACAGGGATCTTGATCATTTCTCCCTCCCACAAGACATCACACTGGTCCATTATATTGATGATATCATGTTGATTGGGCCTAGTGACCAAGAAGTAGCAACTACTCTAGATTTGTTGGTAAGGTATTTGCATGGCAGAGGATGGGAGATAAATCCAACAAAAATACAAGGGCCTTCCACCTCAGTAAAATTTCTAGGTGTCCAGTGGTGTGGGGCCTGTCGAGATATTCCTTCTAAGGTGAAGGATAAGCCGCTGCATCTGGCCCCTCCTACAACCAAAAAAGAGGCACAACGCTTAGTTGGCCTCTTTGGGTTTTGGAGACAACATATTCCTCATTTAGGTGTACTACGCCGGCCCATTTACCGAGTGACTAGAAAAGCTTCTAGTTTTGAGTGGGGACCGGAGCAAGATGAGGCTCTGCGACAGGTCCAGGCTGCTGTGCAAGCTGCTCTGCCACTTGGACCATATGATCCAGCTGATCTAATGGTGCTGGAAGTGTCAGTGTCAAATAGAGATGCTGTTTGGAGCCTTTGGCAGGCTCCTATAGGAGAATCACAATGCAGGCCCTTAGGATTTTGGAGTAAAGCTTTACCATCCTCTGCAGATAACTACTCTCCATTTGAGAAACAACTGTTGGCCTGCTACTGGGCCTTAGTAGAGACAGAACGCTTAACCATGGGCCACCAAGTTACCATGAGACCTGAGTTACCTGTCATGAGCTGGGTGTTGTCTAACCCACCAAGCCATAAAGTTGGGCATGCACAGCAGCACTCCATCATAAAATGGAAATGGTATATACGAGATAGAGCTTGAGCAGGTCCTGAAGGTACAAGTAAGTTACATGAGGAAGTGGCCCAAATGCCCATGGCCCCCACTCCTTCCACCTTACCTTCTCTTTCCCAGTCCACAGCTATGGCATCTTGGGGAGTTCCTTACAGTCAGTTGACTGAGGAAGAGAAGACTCAGGCCTGGTTTACAGATGGTTCTGCACGATATGCAGGCAACACCCGAAAGTGGACAGCTGCAGCACTGCAGCCCCTTTCTGGGATATCCCTGAAGGACAGTGGTGAGGGGAAATCCTCCCAGTGGGCAGAACTTCGAGCAGTGCACCTGGTTGTTCACTTTGCTTGGAAGGAGAACTGGCCAGAGGTGCATCTGTATACTGATTCCTGGGCTGTTGCTAATGTTTTGGCTGGATTGTCAGGGACTTGGAAGGAACATGATTGGAAGATTGGTGACAAAGAAGTCTGGGGAAGGGGTATGTGGATAGACCTTTCTGAATGGGCAAACAACATGAAGATATTTGTGTCCCATGTGAATGCTAACCAGAGGGTGACTTCAGCAGAAGAAGGTTTTAATAACCAAGTGGATAAAATGACCCGTTTGGTGGATACCAATCAGCCTCTTTCCCCAGCAACTCCTGTCATTGCCCAATGGGCTCATGAACAAAGTGGTCATGGTGGTAGGGATGGAGGTTATGCATGGGCTCAGCAACATGGACTTCCACTCACCAAGGCTGACCTGGCCACAGCCACTGCTGAGTGTCCAATTTGCCAGCAGCAGAGACCCACACTCAGTCCCCGATATGGCACCATTCCTCAGGGTGATCAGCCTGCTACCTGGTGGCAGGTTGATTACATCGGACCACTTCCATCATGGAAAGGGCAGCGATTTGTTCTTACTGGAATAGACACATACTCTGGATATGGGTTTGCCTTCCCTGCACGACATGCTTCTGCCAAAACTACAATACGTGGACTTACAGAATGCCTCATCCACCGTATTCCACACAGCATTGCTTCAGACCAAGGAACCCACTTCACAGCAAATGAAGTGAGGGGATGGGCACATGCTCATGGAATTCTGTGGTCTTACCATGTTCCCCATCATCCAGAAGCAGCTGGGTTGATAGAACGGTGGAATGGCCTATTGGAGACTCAATTACGGTGCCAACTAGGTGGCAATACCTTGCAGGGCTGGGGCAGTGTTCTCCAGGAGGCTGTGTATGCTCTGAATCAGCATCCACTCTATGGTGCTGTTTCTCCCATAGCCAGGATTCATGGGTCCAGGAATCAAGGGGTGGAAACAGGAGTAGCACCACTCACTATCACTCCTAGTGACCCACTAGGGAAATTTTTGCTTCCTGTCCCTGCAAGTTTAAGCTCTGCTGGTCTACAAGTCTTGGTTCCAAAAGGAGGAGTGCTTCCACCTGGAGACACAACAATAATCCCATTGAACTGGAAGTTAAGACTGCCACCTGGCCACTTTGGGCTTCTTATGCCTCTGAATCAACAGGTAAGTAAGGGGATTACTCTACTGGCTGGGGTGATTGATCCTGACTATCAAGGGGAAATAGCACTGCAACTACACAATGGAAGGAAAGAAGAGTTTTCCTGGAATACAGGTGATCCCCTAGGGTGTCTCTTAGTACTACCATGCCCCGTGATTCAAGTCAATGGAAAACTGCAACGACCCAATCCAGGCAGGACTACCAATGGCCAAGAAACTTCAGGAATGAAGGTTTGGGTCACCCCACCAGGCAAAGAACCACGGCCAGCTGAAGTGCTTGCTGAGGGTAAAGGGAACATGGAATGGGTAGTGGAAGAAGGTCGTGATAAATATGAACTACGTGCACGTGACCAGTTACAGAAACGAGGACTATCATGACATGAATATTTCCTCCTCGTTTTTTTATGATTATGTTTGTATTTGTCTGTAAAGAAAATATTTTTGCTTTCTCTCTGTCTTATCCCCTTATCATAAGGCATAAGCTGTAACGTTCATTTTGAAGGTATGGTTTTAGGTGATGTGTACAACTGCCAAGTTGACAAGGGATGGACTGTGATGGTTGGGTTCATGTGTCAGCTTGGCTAGGTGGCCTAGCTGTCTGGTCAAGCAGGCACTGGCCTGACGATTGCTGTGAGGATATTTGAGGCTGCTTAATAATCCAACGGGCTGGTTTGTTGGCTCATCAGTCAATTGACTGCAGCTGACTGATGACTCATCAAAGGGCGTGCTTCCACAGTGAGAGAATGCAATTGGCTGGATTTGGTCCGGGTGATCAGTTGGAGGCTTATAAGCCGGACGGTTAGAGAACCTTCACTTCTTTCTTCAGCTGCTCAGTGAAGCATTTCCTGGGGAGCTTGTCGAAGTTGCCAGATCGTTTCCTGAGGAGTTCGTCAAAGTTGTCGGTTCGTTTCCTGAGGAGTTCGTCAAAGTTGCCGGTTTGTTTCCTGAAGAGTTCGTCAAAGTTGTCGGTTCATTTCCTGAGGAGTTTGTCAGACATCTTCCTTGGAGTTGACAGCTTCTTGACGGCTTTGCAGAATTTGGACTCGTGCGCTCCCGCAGTTGCGTGAGTCACTTTTACAATTTGATAATCAGAGACATCTCTCATTGATTCTGTTTCCAAGGAGAACCCTAACTAATACAATGATCCACAAATAATTAGCATATTCAGTTTTCTGGCAATTAGTATGATTTTAATCCATTACCTTCAAAATTATAGATGTCTTTTTGACTATTTAGGAATCTGAAATATAGGCATAAATGCCATGTCAATTACAAATGGCAAGATATATTAGCCTCTGTGTTATTCTTCATCTTAACTTCTACCTGTCAGCTACTGATGATAATTTAAATGATACCTACTCGGATTCCAAAAAGAACAAGATGTAGAGGTGAGTCCTCAACCAATTTGCATCTGACATGTATAGGGGGAGAAAAATATATTTGTTCTAAGCCACAGAAATTTGATGTATTTTAATGAAGCACAACTTCGTCCATCCTAAATAATGTACTTTGTGAATAATGGATTTATGAAAAACTGCAGAAAATAAAAACAGTACTCTCTGTATGTTTTCCAGATTTATTATCCCTCCACATTTTCCCAAATATTTTATACTAGAAATATTGTTGCTTAATTTATAATTTAATGTCATTATGCAAGATTGTAGAGAGATTTTTACCTAAATACAAGAGGAATAAATATTACCAAAAGAGGTATAAAATTAATTATATTTTGGTTTTCCCTTTGGTGAAGAGACTGAACTTGTTTTCGATTGTTTGAAAGATAGTGGCTTTGTGTTAGCCAGTATTCAAATGGTTTATTGCTGTATTTTATGGAGGTAAGTTCTATTGGTGTGAGAACCAAAGGGAGAGTCTGTGCTAGATAAGATTCATCTGCTAATTGATTTCCTTTCTATCATCTTCTAATTGGAGAAGCGGAGGGAAAAAATTACTTTTCCAAGTCCATGTTCTTTAGGGAAATTGTGAGCACCTAAACTCAAATCTTTCCACATATCTCCTAATATGATATATTAATAGAGATAAAAAAGTTACCCATAACTCAAGCCCTCAACATAACTAGATTATAAAAGTCATTGCCAAGCCTGCAAGACTGCATCACAACAGAGTAATGTAGGAATTCTATTGAGTGGAGGGAAGTTGATTGTGTCTTTAATATAAAAAAAGTACTAAAAAATTAAAATTGAAAAGATCAATGATAATGCAAGTCAGAAGGAAACATCATTAAATGGAAGAATAATGACTTTGGTGCTTCAGGTTATGGATTACTAAGGGAGTCCAAAGAAAAGGATTGGGAAGTTTACAGAATCTGAACTGGCTTTCTGAAAAAAATCATCACTTCTGAGTATGAGAAAGGTACCCTGAGTATTATTAATTCAATATGCTGAACAACATATTACTACATACTGAGCCCCTTAAAATAGCACACATTTATTATTACATGGTTTCTATAGCTCAGGAGTCCAGGAACTGCTTAGGTGGGTTTTCTGCAAAGCTGCCATCCAGGTATCACAAGGGCTGGATTCTCATCTGGAAGCTCAATTAGTGATGTTACTCATCAAGTTGAATCTGAATTAATTCCCTTATGACAGCAGAATTCATGGAAACTTGCTTCTTCAAAACAGTAACAAGGAAAGAGAGACTGCAGCAAGTCTTGGGAAGGTGAATACACCTGGACACGACACTAAGAGTTGGGGATCGTGGGGACTATCTTAAAAGCTATCTGCCCCACTTTAGCAAATATTTCCCTTAGGGAGTAAGTGGTGAAAGTAAAAGAAAACTCTCTGTAACAATGAAATTTTCTTTTACAAACTACTAGAAAAAAGTGAGCAAATGTACTGTTTTTAACAAAGAAAAATAGTGTCCCTTATTGATACAAAAAATAATATTCTTTTGAAATCTCCATACTCTTAGAATTACCTGACATGACAAGCCCAGAAGAATACAAAACATATAATGCTAAGGACAAAAAATAATTCAGCAAATTCAGCATCCATAAAGAATACTGTCAGAGAAAGGCAAAAAATGAGAATGAAACTGTTTAATAGCTATAAACAATGTACCAAGCCTCAAATAGCCTGGTAGGAAAAATTAGGCAAATATAAAACAGCATACAAACTCGGCTTGCTTTCCCTTCTAATGTGAAAGAACCAATTTAAGGAGATTTTACAGATAAGAAATTTCATGAATTTTATGTTGATATTATCATCTTTCAAATTTCATTGTCTCTTCATGATATGCCTTCTGCTGACTATATCTTACCTAGAATAAATACAGAATATATTTTTTATTAGCAAATTAAACACTCAAATAGCACCTTTTATATGTTTTAGGCCCATTCTCCTTGCTTATTTCTTCTTCTTCAAATGTTTACATATACATATATTTCAGGTCAAAATAAAAATAATACAATGTAAAGCCAAAATAATTCTGTTATTTCTTCATTGTTATTGTTTACATTATATAGCTCTCTGAAGTTTAATGCTCAAAAATATCAGTCCCAAGAATACCTTATTAAAATTGTTCAACTTAACTTCAGGGTAAATTCATCTGTACCATCTTTCTCCAGAGATATTATTTTCCTATAAGAATCCCATATGACCAGTTTAGGAAAAAGTGATTTAAAGTCTGTCCTTGTAGAAAAGAATATGTAGAAAACCCACAACTTTCTCCAGAAGTCAAAGTTTAAGATTTTACACCTCATCATTCTTTCCCAGGAGTTATTTAGAGCCAAAAAAAAAATTATATTAAGTGGGTGCTCTCAGCTTCTAGGATTTGAGATTTTTTTTTATTTTCGTGGAATTTTGGGGAAACAGATTTTAAATGCCTGGCCTTGGATTGTGCAATTCAGGAGAGTCCCTTACATTTCAAGGGTTTACTGTCTCACCAGTTCTCATTCGTATGCCACACGGCTCACCTCTTTCCCATAGCTATTGTTCCTTGCTTCTCACTCAAGCACTGAGCAGTCTCCCTCTTATGAAGTTAAAGCCTTGCTTAATTAATCAGAAAAATATAGAGCTTTATCACCTCAACTTGCCTGACTCACTATAACTGTTGCCCTGAATCTGAAAAAAAGGATCCCACCTTTTCCACTTTTCTGTCATTATTATTATTATCATTATCATTATTGTTATCATCATTATTATTATATCACTATCCTTTTTGAGAGTATGTTGCCCATTTCATGAATTCTTGATCTCTGGTTCTGAATTCCTGTTCAATAACCAATTGCTAGCCTGTGATAAAGGTACATTTTGCTTCAATCCCCTCCCATTCCCAGAACCTCCAGCTTTATTTCTGAGCAACGTATTAGTATCAAAGACACTGTTACTCAGTGAAAGACTCAGCAGTACTACCTTAGCCTCAGACTTTCATTGTACGTGGACTGACTGCTGGTTAGGTCTGCTCACAGAGCTTTTACTATTGATTGGGACCCTCGGATTTCTCACCACTACCAACTTCTTTGATCACAAGTTTCAGGACCTCTTGGATTCTTTACTGTGTTCTGGACATACTTTTCCCTAGCAACTGGGGCTACATCATCTTTCTATCTGGGCTTCCCCTGTTTCAGGAAGAGGATTTTCTGTTAGATTTATTCCCACAATATTACCATCTCCCTAACAGGATCATCTTGCGAAATTCCACCTACTCACCACAGAAGAGGATCATTGTATAATAAAATCAAAAGCAGAAGCAAGTTGGGAAGTCTACTAAATTCTCCAGAAGTAAAGCACAAACACTGACTCTCAGTTAAAGTAAAACAACAAAGCATTTGGATTTAAGCAAACTGCTTCCACCTGGGACTATGTAATTATAAGTGTGTTCCCCATTTTGCAATCTATTTAATTTTTCCATTTTCTATTAAATTCATAACTTAGATGACAACCATGGCAGTCAGAATTTCTTCTAAAAAATGGTAAATTATTGTTAAATTCAAAAAGTAAATACTTTGATTTCTGTGTCTGTTCGTTTATAATTGCTTTCATACATTAGGTTTGGTGGCCTAGGTTCTTTCTTAAACTATTAATTCTTTTCATAGGCAAGACTTTCATTGAACCTGTTGACAAAAAAAAAAAAATGCAAAAGCATTGTCTAACAAAACAAACTTCAAAATTTTTCCTTTTTAGAATATCATTGTAACATGTGGTCATTAGTATAGTGTTTAACAATAATAAAAGCAGTATATAACATTTTATAGTTTACCACAAGTTTGTTCACTCATGGTTAAAAATCGTGATTATATATTTAGAAGAACTTAAACCCATTTGATGAGATTCATTTTTTTAATTTTTCAAATACCCATGTGATTTTTAGTAATATCAAGTGACTCATGCACTATTACATAGACAGTAACCTATAAGCCAGATACCAGCATGGATATGCTTCATTCTTGTTTGCACAGAATTTCAGAATTCAGTGAAACTCATTAGTTATATGTTGTCTCAATATAGGTCTTATATATTTCTTAAGCCAGCAGATGCAATGAAAAAAATGTAAGCCTCATGTCATTGAATTACTGTTTTTTTGTCTTTATTTATAGATCTGTCAGAAGCAACAAGAAATGAAAAATCAGACATCTGTGAAAGAGTTCATCCTTCTGGGATTAACAGATGATCCAGAGCTAAATGTTTTGATTTTTCTATTCCTATTTGTCACATATATAGTGAGTATAATGGGAAACCTGACAATCATCACACTCACTCTGATAGATCCCCATCTCAAAACTCCCATGTATTTCTTCCTTAGGAATTTCTCTTTCCTAGAAATCTCATTCACAACAGTTTGCATTCCTAGATTTCTGGTCAGCATTGTGACAGGGGACATGAGCATTTCCTACAATTCTTGCATGGCCCAGGTGTTTTTCTTCATACTCCTTGGTTCAACAGAATTTTTCCTTTTGACTGCTATGTCCTATGATCGCTACGTGGCTATCTGCAAGCCATTGCATTACACAACAATAATGAACAGCAGAATCTGCATCCAACTTGTAATTAGCTCTTGGCTGGCCGGATTTCTCATTATCTTCCCACCTGTGATCATGGGGCTCCAACTGGATTTCTGTGACTCCAACATCATCGACCACTTCACCTGTGACTCTTCTCCTATGCTGCTGATCTCCTGCACAGACACAGCATTCCTGGAACTCATGGCATGTTTCCTGGCAGTATTCACTCTCATGTCAACCTTGACATTAGTGATTCTTTCCTATGCATTCATCCTTAGAACAATTCTGAGAATCCCCTCTGCAGAGCAAAGGAAAAAGGCCTTTTCCACTTGTTCCTCACACATGATTGTTGTCTCCATTTCTTACGGAAGCTGCATTTTTATGTATGTCAAAACTTCAGCAAGAGAAGGGGTGGCTTTTACCAAAGGAATAGCAGTGCTCAATACCTCTGTTGCCCCAATGCTAAATCCTTTCATTTATTCCTTAAGGAATCAGCAGGTAAAACAGTCCTTTAAAAATGCAGTCAAAAGATATTTCTCAAATAAATTTTATTCATGATTAAATTAAATGAAAGCTATGTGTAATACAATATTACTTTTTCTACTTCTCCACAAATTCATGTCCTGCAAATTAAATGAAAGCTATGTGTAGCATATTATTATTTTTCTGTTTCTCCATCCACTTCTATATTCAGTTTCCTTTTCCTTCAGTATTTGTGCTCCATTATACAATTTTGATCTCACTTGATTCACCATTTTTTTAAATGTACATATCCTAAAAATTTTCTGAGCATAATGTTTTGAAATCGCATGGATATAAATGGCATTTAACAAGAATGCCATAATTTCCTCATAAATGGTCACTGAAAAACTCTCCATCTGGACACCAATCAAAAGTTAAATAGAAGTTGTCGTCAAACAATTCTAGAAAATTACTTGCAGTTCATAAACCAAGACCATTAAAATTAGCTCTTCTGTTAAGAGAAGTCACCCTCCCATAGAATGTTTCTATTTCTCCTCATAGCTCCTGTAGTTTTTGCTTTATGAACATGGACACTATGTTATTAGGTGCACAGGCATTATGTCTTCATTGTGACTTGTGTGATTTAACATTATAAATTATCTTGTTTAATGCTTTTTTGACCCAAATTCTTGTTTAATGGTTTTTTGACCCAAATTTAAGTATGGTCTTGATTTTCCTCTCAGGCCTCAAAACCCTCAGCAGAAAACGCATTTAATTAATTAAACTGATTATTACTTCCTATCCCATTGATAGGAAGTAATAATCCAATCCCTTTGATTTGTGAATTCCAAGCCTGAACAGCATTTGCAATGCCTTTGGAAAGAATGTGGGTTGCTTTCATATCCTGAGATCTAATTTCCTCTCTTGATTTTTCTGGAATTTCAACCCCATAGGCTTTCCATATTTGGGGTATTTCTCAAAATATTTGGTGTATTGATGATAACCAGATTGTCTTCCAGTGTTGTTATGGATTCGTTTTTCTAAAAATGACCTTTGGAATTTTTGTGTTATGTAGGAAGGTGTGAAGTAAGCATGTATGCTCAACCACAGCAGGACTGAGAACTTTTCCTCTAAGACATTCTTAATAGTAAGGCCTACATTTGTAGGAATAAAACTTTGTTTAGGTTTCATCTGTTTGTTCATCAGTATCTTTTTCATCCACAAGAATAACATGTATATACAAAATCATTTAATTTTTCATCTGCATACTTATCCTTAACATTCATCAAAATCCTAGTTTTGATTTTGTTTTCCTCATATTAAAAACATGTGTTCTTCCACAAAGAGTTTACAGAAAAAGGATTACACATAATCAAAAGATAGGTGAAAATTCAATTCTATGAGTATGAGTTTCTAAAATATTTTTATGATTTTTGCATCTTCATATCACAGTAAAAAGATTTCAAACTTCTACTTCTTAAAACTGGCTAAATTTTTTAATGACTTCAGTTAGATTTGGGGACTATACTTCACTGTCAGGTTTCATAGATCTGAATTTTCCAGCTATTCCAGGTTTCTGATTTGTTTCTGTCTTTGTTTTATAAGGCTTTTCATAGTTCCATTAGTTGGCCTGGAGATTCCATGTCCTCTGAGTACTTCCTTCCCATCTATTGATGTGGATATGACTCAAGCTCTGGAGTACTCAATGAAGCCCAGATTTTCTTATAGGTAGAGAGAATTATGTGTTGGTAAATGTTTAATGTGCAGTTATTATATGTAGAGTTTTTGTTGAAAATGGGCATTTAGTTAATATATATTGTAACCACTCTGTATCAGATCTCCCCCAGGGCTTGTTGCTATCATGGTTTCTCTCATTGCTGCATATTTGCTTAGTGATTTCAGTGAACTAATGCTGTAGGTTCTGGATTCTGTGCATTGTGAATCTGCAAAGTCCTTTGCGAATGTATAGTTTAGGAGTCATCCAATGATTCATAGCATTTCTTAAATGTGTTGCCCATAGTCTTCTACAAAACTGGTCTGTGTGAAAAGGCATTCCTTTAAAGTCCAGGCAGTTCACAAGACAGCCTCAGCATTCACTTTCTATGGGCATAGCACCTCCTGTCAATCAGGACTTTGAGAGTCTGGAAGTCTCCTTTCCTAGGTCTCTCCTGGGCTTGCACACAGCCCTTACATGTGTTCTCCACTCTAGATGCCCATGAATATGCTGCAGCTTATAAAAGTTCCCTATGGTTGTTTGGTTCTCCAGGATTTCCTTTAAAATTTTTGGCTCACCACTTGTTTGCATGAATTGAAATAAGAGTTTTAGTCAGCTGTGATGTTTGTCGCAGATTACTACTGTTTTCAATAATGCCCTTGAGAAAGCCCCCTCCCCCTCCTGTCCCCACCCCCATCCCCTGGGTGCTGAGCTGACTCCTCATTCAAATCAAATAGTCAACATTCAGAGAATAGAGATTCTCCAGGGAGCTGGTAGTTCAGGCAACATATTGTCTGTGCTCTGGGAGGGGTGAGATCTTTAATGGGCTCCAAAAGAGAGCCATCCTAACTCATGGCTGCAAGGCTTCCGCTTTTCCATAGGTACCACACCACTAAGCTGGAGGTGGGGGAATGGGAATCGCCCTAATTTAATTATCATAGATGCCCCTGTGTTATTGAGGTCTAGTAGTTTGTCTTGAATAGATGGTTTTCACTTTTTATGTGGCTTTGGTTAATTTCCAGTGTCCTAAAATGGTTGGTTTTAGTTGTTTTGCCAGCAATATTTTGTCATGGGAGAGCAGGTTCACTGAGGTCCTTAGTCTGCCATTCCAGAAACAGACCTCTCATCATCAGTTACTTTTTAAGCATTCCCCACAACTACAAATATGATTTGTATTCATACCTACAATTGGAAAGTCAACACTTAAACTGCTATTACCAAGAAGTCAAACTTTAAAAGGCAGATATTATTAAGTATATATTTATCTTATCTAAAGAATGAATATCAAAATAGCCATTGCAATTCAATATCTCTTTTCATCTGTTTTCTCAAAAATTTTTTAGCATTTTCTTATGTTCTGTGTATACTTTATTACCACAAATTGATACCACATGGATTATTGCACAAATTAGTAGTCCATAAAGAAGCATAACATCATTATCATCATTATAGTCATCATATACTTTCTCATTTTGTGTATAATATTTTAAAATAACCATGTAGAAAACATTAGAGTACATGGTATTTCCTTAGATGATTTTTGTAATAAAAAGTGTCTCAATCCATTTTTTGCTGTTTGCCAACAACTTTTCAACTTTATCTCACCCCCTTCTATTTTGCCACCACATCTTGGAAATATGATACAAAACCCTGGATACTCTCTCCTTTGACACCAGCAGGAATTCAAACCATGCACAGAAAACCTCATGTGCCCGAAGACATGTTCAGTTCTGAATGTGAGAACTGGTGGGTGTGAACCCATTTGTAAACTGGACTTTGAAGTTGTTATTATTAATCAAGGTGTGGCAAAACTTAATGAGGACATGCATTAATTCAATATAGTTGAAGTCCTTCTGATGGTTAACTTCATGTAGGAAGTTGTCTAAGCATTGGTAATGGATTTGTAGTTTCCTTCTGGGGTTACGGAAATGTTCTATATTTGACAGTGCTGATGCTTCCTCAGCTCTGTGAATATTCTAAAAACCTCTGACTGTACACTTCAAATGTTCAAATTGTAAGGTATGTGAATTATAGCCTCAATAAAGCTGTCAGAAAACACTGCAGAGATCCTAGAAAAAACAATCTTTGGAAGCAAGATAATACATACATCATTGTTGTGTTTTTCTAAACCAAGGAATAGCATCTTTTTTCTCTCAAACTAATGCAACAATCTTTTTTAACAACCCTATTGCCCACTTTCTCAATCCACTAAATATACAAGCTTATCAAGCTCTAGGTCTCTTTGACTCCAGTGATTCTTTCTGTCTCCTTCCCATTCATTAATATTCAAATGCATATTCTGAACACCACTCCAACCAGGTTCTTCTATGAGCACTCCCCATGATTTTTATCTCTTCACTTAATCTGATGCCTTTACCCAACTATCATTTTATACTTGCAGGGATCTCAATTTACAGAATCAACTACTAGTTTCCCTTTTTCTAAAAATTTTTGTTCATTTTTCAAATCTTTGGTAGTATTCTTTTCATTTTTATTTTACCTTCACTTTGTTGGTATCATTCTATGTAGTTTAAGATATTCATCAATTCTTATAGCTACCAACACAAATAGGATACAAAGCAATTCCAATACCCTAAAGATTTCCTTCATGCTACCATTTACAGATACACCCTCCATCCTGAACCCATGACAATCACTGATCTATTTCTATCCCTAGAGTTTTGCATTTTTAAGTATTCCATATTAAAGAATCATACAGTCTGTAATCTTTTGAAACTGGCTTCCTTTACTTTACATAATGCCTTTGAGATTCATCCAAGTTTTTCCGTGTAGCAATAGTTTTTTTCTTTTCATTGCTGAGGACAATTCAATATATGAATGTATCAAGTTTGATTATATATTCATCCATTAAAAGAAATTTGGTTTGTTTTTGAAAAATATGAATAGTGCTATAAATAATCAAGTACAGGTTTTTGTGTCAACCTAAGTTCTCATTTCTCTAGGACAAATTCCTAAGAGTGGGATGGTTTGGTCTTATGGTAATTGTATGTTTAACTTTGAAAGAAACTTCCATACTGATGTCCAGAGTGGCTGTATCATTTTGTTCTGCCAGCCAAGCAAGAGAGTTCAAGTTAACCCATATCCTTGTCAGCACTTGTTATTGTTAGAATTTTTTTCAGTCATTCTAATAAGTAGCAATAATTTTCATTTTTCTCTTGTCTAAGTTATTTAGCATATTGTAAGGTGTTTATTTGCAATTCATCAATTATCTTTGGTGAAGTGTATTTACTGCAATTATGTATTTGGTCATGTGTTTTCCTATTTTTCAGTTTTGAATGTTGTTTATACATGCTGAATGTGAGTCCAGTGTGAATTGGATTGCAGATTTTTTTTTCTCATTCTGCTTCCTGCTTTTCATTTTCTTAAATGTGCCTTTTGCTGAGTATACGTTTTTCATTTTAATGAAGTCTAATTTAAACTTTTTTGTTTGTTTTTTGATCATACATGAGGCAGTGAGCATAAAGTAAGGGACAGATATACTCTTTCCAATGGGGTGTTTTCCAGAGATTCAGTCCCTCACCTCTCCTTTTGTGGAACTCTTAATTAAAGAAAGAAACAAAGAAAGATAAAGAAAAGAAAACAATTGAAATCCAGTTGAATATTAATAGGTATATCTACCATTCAATGATCAAGATTCCCTGACTTATACTGGTATAAGAGTGAAATAATCCCTCCAGGTAGACTCAAACTATTAGGTCTCATATTGTCATCACCACTATTTGACTAATCTGAGAGCACCGTTTACCATAATCATCACTTTGAGCCCCACAAATGCTCTCTATTATGAAAAGTAATGGTTTACTTCTTCAGCTTTTATTAGCATGGTAGAGCATGGAACACATGGACGGGCATTCCTGGTCATGTATAATAGACTTTAGGATATATGAAACATATTTTATATTTTATACTTTATAGCAAAGCAAGTAATCAAGTATGCTAGTGACACAAATCAGATTTCACCTTAAAAATATCCAATACTAGATCAAATATTTTTTCTATTTTCTGTAAATCCTAAGACAGCTGTAATACTATGCTATATCATTCCACCAAAAATTCATGGCCTTTCCACAGGAGAACCTCAAAACTACTCAGGAAACTACTTATTCATCCTGTGGCACTATGGAATAAACTAGGTTAAATTTTTTTCTAGGCCTCAATTAAATTCCAAACTCTTAGTCCATATTTTCTCATTGAAACAGAATAGGAAGCGAAAGGCAGTCTCTCTCGATTTGGAATCATAATCAGAAGGGTAATGTACAAGCAGGGGACCATTACTTCATCAACCTTTCCCTTTGCTTTAAGGAAAGTCTAGTATTATAACCAAAATTCTATATTCCTCCAACATTCCACTAATGGCTCTGGAAGGAAAACAATTCAGAAGTGTTGCCAAAATTAATTACATAGTAGGTTCATTAGTTTCTATGTCTCCATGAGATTTCTGTAGATTTCCTTCAATAAAACCCTACCTCCTCTAGCATATTCAAAACACACAAAAAATATGTGTTTCTTTTGGAGAAAAGATTATTGGAAAACCTACATCAGGCAGCAATATTAGAAAAATCATAAAATACATGTCATTTGAATTCCACAAAATAATATTTATGGAAGAATCCTGATTGGGTTTTCCAATCCTACAGATCCAGGATTTGAATTGAGAAATAGATGGGTTTCGAACAGGAATAATCAAATATGAACTACACTAATCCACAAAATATGATGAAGATTATGCTACAACATTCTGACTTTTCTTTCTTTTTTAAATTTCTGTTTGTGTGTACTTGTGAGAATAATGGAATACAATATCTGATACTCCCCAATCCTGGAAATTGTATAAATTAGTTCCTTAGGGCTGGGTAAGTCTTTTCTCCATATCTTCAACCTGCGGTCTGTTTGCAGCCCTGTATTGGGACTTAACTCTCAAGTAGCAGAACTGCAGTTTCTTTAAGTGTTCTATGTGGAACCTACCTGGTTTGTAAAAAGTGGCACCTTGAAATACATTTATATGATAGTTATTATTTTGAATATTTCTTTAGTGTCAGATTCCTCATTTGTAAATTGTGTAACAAAAATAAGAAGGGGGTCAAAATTTGCAAAATACAAATTGGTTGTGCAAAAATAAAGATTTTTGTTTTCCAAATCCAATTTCATCTTGCCAGGGATCTCCAATCCCACTGCTGACATAAACAAATGGACGTTTCCATTAACAATATATTCACATTTTCCAGGCTACAACAATGTGTTTGGGGTTAATTCATCCTCTTTTGGGTACATATTCAACCAATTCAAACCTTCCAAATGATCTATTTCTCTTCTCTCAAACTTTTCCTCCCTACCCTTCTTTCAAGGTGGCCTCTGGATGGCAGGGTACAGCTGTGACTCCTATGGCATTGATCAGGGGTAAGCAATCTTCATGTCCCTCTTCTCTGCTGGCACCTACTGACCTCCTGCTGGGGCAAAGCAATGCTTCTGAGCATCTCTCTTTGTCCTCACTGCCTTTGTGGATGAAGCATACATGGCATAGTGGGGTCCCATCCTTTTACCTGCATTGATATTTTATCTTTCAGATGACAGAACTCTAACAGTTGCTTTTTTTGCTTTCTTTGCAATTCAATCTGAGGGCATCTTATCAATTTGTTCACTATTTTCTCTGCCTATATCTTCCAAAATTTTTGAGAGCTGAGCTCAGAAATTGATCACACCTGCCTCAGGAGGGAGTCATGTAGACTTTTCTTAGCCAAACATCATCTGGTAACACAGTATAGTTTTTCCAGACACTGGAGGTATATCCCATCCCATCATCATCTGCACTTTGCCTAACACCTTACACTTTGTTAATTAAACAGACTACACTTGTGGTTCACTGAATGATCACCAAGAGAAAGATCTCTTCCTAGAACTGGTAGCAGTAGACCATATTGAGCTTCCCAGGTAATATATTTCAGGATTTTAAGCATTTGCCTCATTATGACTCTAAAATTTGGGTTACATGGACTTTTCATTTTGGTGACAGACCCCACTCTTGGGTTCTATATCATTCAGGAGCAACTAATTCAGAATAATTGGTAGACAAATATAGAAACTAAGCTCATATATCTAAAACAAACTGCTGAATCTTGAGGGCAATTCTATTCTTGGCATAGTTTATTCAGTCATTCATTCAGTATTCTATTCATAAGATGAAATTGAGCTTGAGTCTCTGTTCAGAACTGTAAAAATGGCATATGCTACACTCTCTCCCATACCTACATATCATATATAGCTAAACCGTCTGCCTATATGAACTTGTGGAAAGATTTGTAAGCACTTTGTACCTTAATTTCCTCACCTGTAGAATAAATTTATTAATTGTTCATACCCTCAGAATTGATGGTCATGGGAGAGGTGATATATAGATATTTTGCTTTAGTAATAATAACAATTTATATTATATGATGATATCATTATTTTTATTATTATTATTATCTTCATTCTAATACATGTATTTTCCCTGACTCATTCTTGGAAATACAGTGTATGTGTCAGTTTGTACATTTATATCCCCCAGAAAAAGCCATATTCTTTAATGCATTCTTGTGGGGGCAGAGGTAATAGTGTGGATTGGGTTGGAACCTACTGTTCAGTGTCCATGGAGATGTGACCCACCCAACTGTAGGTGATAACTCTGATTGGATAATTTCCATGGAGGCATGGCCCGACCCATTCACCATGGGCCTTGTTTAGTTTACTGTTTATATAAACTCAGACAGAAGGAGCTAATAGCTAGCTGGAGCTGAGACAGACATTGAAGACTGTTGGAAGCTGATGCAGACATTCTGGGGAACACAACCTGGGAGCAAGCAGATGCCAGCCACATGCCTTCCCAGCTAACAGAGGTTTTCCGGATGCCAATGGCCTTTCTCCAGCAAAGGTACCCTTTGTTGATGGACACTTCATGACCTTGAGACTGTAACTGTGTAACCAAATAAACCTCCTTTTAAAAGCCAATCCATTTCTGGTCTTTTGCATTCAGGCAGCATTAGCAAACTAGAACACTATAAAACAATAACTTTATCAGATTATTATTTTTGAAAGCAGAACTTGAAAAAAGGCTGATATACATACAACTTCCTGAAATAATATATTTACTTTTATTAGAATTTATCTGAGATCATCATTTTTGAGAAGTCTAATTGGAATTTTACCCATATGGCTTTGTTTACTAAGAGTGATTGGCATTGTGTTATGCCAAATTTAGGCAGAATAAGAGCTAATAGGTTCAATACTGCATAAAGTCAAGAAGGAGTGGGTTTCAATTAATTTTCTATATATACTGTATTTTTGCACTATGAATAGAAATCAAGTATCATTAAGGAAAATTAGTTGACCATTCAGGTTAACAAAATACTATGCTTTTCAATAACTTGCTTGGCTAAACACTTATCATTGTTACCCATTTTAATAACTGGAAAAAGGAGCATTATACTAGTGAAGTAATCAAAATATTACTATAATATTAGGGGATTAACAAAGCTGCGATTAAAAATCTATATTTTTAAAGTAATAAAAGTGATTATTCTTTTCATTACCAAACATCATGAAAAGTGTTTGTAATTGTGAGGGATAGCTATTTTGCCATTTGTGGTTAAATGCATCTTTTCTTATTCTTTGTGCTGAATAAGAGCACTTTAAAGGTATTTGAAATCATATAGTAAAGTGATGTTTACTCTTATTTTACTTACAGACCTACCAGAATTCAGAGCTTAGCATGCCAAATAAGACACCAATTACAGAGTTCATTCTTCTGGAACTTACAGATGACCCAGAGATTCAATTGTGGTATTCTTCTTTGTGTTGTTCACACACTTATTGAGTGTAAGTGGAAACATGACCATCATCATGTTAACGCTGACAAATGTTTATTTGAAGACTCCCATGTATTTCTTCCTTAAAACTTTCTCTGTTTTAGAAATTTCATATACAACAGCCTGTATTCCTAAATTACTGATCAGCATCACTACAGAAGACACAACCACTTCCTATAGAGCTTGCATGACTCAAGTATTTTTTAATCCTTCTGGGAGCACCAGATTTTTTTCTTCTGGCTGTTATGTCCTAAGATTGCTATGTGGCTATCTGCAAACCTCTGCATTACACAAGTATAATGAGCAACAAAGTCTGCCACAGGCTTGTAATCTGTTCCTGGTTGGCTGGATTCTTCATTATCTTTCCCCCTGTGATTATGGTTCTCCAACTGGATTTCTGCAACTCCAACATTATCGACCACTTCGGTTGTGACTCGTCTCCTTTGCAGCTGATCTTCTGCAGAGACACAGCGTTCCTGGATCTCATGGCATTTTTCTTAGTGGTAGTCACACTAATAGTAACTTTGACCTTGGTTATTATCTCTTATGCATTCATCCTCAGAACAATTCTGAAGATTCCCACTGCCCAGCAAGAGAAAAAGGCCTTTTCCACTTGTTCCTCCCATATGATTGTGGTTTCCATTTCATATGGGAGCTGCATTTTCATGTACATCAAAACTTCAGCAAAAGAAGGGGTGGCTTTGAGCAAAGGTGTAGCAGTACTTAATACCTCTGTTGCTCCCATGCTGAACCCCTTCATTTACACCTTAAGGAACCAGCAGGTGAAACAAGCCCCTAAGAACTCAATCAAAAGCGTGTTATTATCAAAGAAACACTAATTATTAAATCTGCACCCCAAGACACAAATAAACCACAAATAAACCCAAAGTATTGTATGTGCTAGATATACACAAGGGAATAAAGCACATAAAGGTTCCTGCCATGATAGAGTTTACTTTAAAGAGAAAGCATGATTAATAAGTTAATCACCTAATCCTTAATAAGAGCTATGAGAAAAAGGAAATACAGTTAGGAAAAGGGAGAGGGCAGGCTTCAAATTAAAAGCTGTGTATAGTATTTGGTTATTTAAAAATTCTTTTTTATTGAATGTTTTTTACATTCAAACTTATTTCCTTCTTTATTCTTTTTTCTGTTCTCTAATTTTCCCAGGTCCATATATTCATCTATTTTTCACATTCCAAGCATAGCAAGATTCTGAGATGTGAATGTATAGAAAGAAAGAAAGAAAGGAAAGAAGGAAGGATGGAAGGAAGGAAGGAAGGAAGGAAGGAAGGAAGGAAGGAAGGAAAGAAGGAAGGAGGAAAGGAAGGGAGGAGGGAGGGAGGAAGGACAGAGAAAGAAAGGCCTTGCTCTTTGCTTTAAGAGAATAGGCAGGAAGCTTTAGACACACTATCAAATCTACCTGAAAATAAATTAATCTAAAGCACAGTTAAAGAATGGAATTGGCCCATTGGCCCTGATTTTGAGACCTAAAAACAGTTCTTCATGATTTTTATTTTTTGGAAAGGATTTTGTTTCCTCCTTACTCTTATTCCCTATTCTATTCAATCTACTATTCAGACTCTGTATGGGAAAAATAGCTGAGAAACAATGATCTTCTGCTAAGATAGGATATTTTAAGCTCTCTAGATTACTGTTCCATCAACTGTGCTCCATCAAAAATATTTATATATCCCTTAAGATTATGCACCTCCTGATAAACAGGAAGTTGGAGAGGTGTAGGTGTTGGGGAGGGTGATCTGCTCCAAGGAAGTTTCTATAAACATGGTTAATAGGAACAAATGATGCATTTTAAAATTTCATTATATAACAGAGGAGGTGTGAGATGATAAAATTCAGTTGAAGGCATATATAATTAGTGCAGTGTTTATTCATATCCATTAACATGAATATAAGAATCAAAGAACATGATTTTATCAGCTCTCAAATAAATAAGAGGTGTCCGAAAAATAATAGCACACCTTCTTTTGTATGCAAATAATCACTTAAATAGCTCAGGCTAATAGTAAGAATGAAAATATTGAAATTATATGTGAAATTCAGAACATTGAAAATTATGGTTTGAAAATGAAAGAAATAGATATGGAAATTAATTAAAAATAAACAGTAAGATTTATACAATAGCTAATTCTTAAATATCTTCTCCAATTCTAATACTGTAAAAATTGTAAGACTGAAATATAAGCATCATGAGATTAAAATATTCCTATTTATGAATAAAACAGTAAATTATGTGACTATATTATACTAAAATAATAATGATACTATGTACAATTATATAATAGGCCTTTAGATGTCATGCAAAATGTTTAGAAATAACAGGTTCAAAATTTAGAGACTTTTGTTTTTAAATCTCTCATTTTAAAACTTAGACAAGGTCTCTACTTTTTGGATAAATGTACTTACCTGCCAGTGAGAAAATAATTCAGAAAAAAAATTAATTCCATAGTTAAAAAAGAAAGACTTTATAAAACCAATGTTTCACCTTAAAACATATAATTTGGAAACGTAAAATTAAACAATGACGAAGTTTTTTAATTCTATGCAATATAAAACAAAACGCATTGATTTGGTACCTAATTTTTTAAATTTTACTTTAGGAAAAAGACAATAAGGGAAAAGTTTATAAATCTCTCAGTCCCTTCTTAAAATTATATGTAGGAATTGGAATTTTTTTTTTCATTTTTATTGAGATTGTTCAGATACCATACAATTATCCAAAGATCCAAAGTGTATAATCACTTGCCCCTGGGTACCCTCATACAGCTGTGCATCCATCACACTTAATTTTTGTTCAATTTTTAGAAACTTTTCATTACTCCAGACAAGAAATAAAGTGAAAGATGAAAAAAGAAAAAAAGAAAAGGAAACTCTAATCCTCCCCTATCCCTAACCAACCCCCCTCAATTGTTGACTCGTAGTATTGATATAGCACATTTGTTACTCTCTATGAAAAAATGTCGAAATACTACTAACTGTAGTATATAGTTTGTAATAGGTATATAGCTCTTCCCTATATGCCCCTCTATTATTAACTTCTAATTGTATTGTCATACATTTGTTCTGGTTCATGGAAGTGATTTCTAGTATTTGTACAGTTGATCATGGATATTGCCCACCATAGGATTCAGTTTTATACATTCCCATCTTTTGACCTCCAACTTTCCTTCTGGTGACATATATGACTTTGACCTTCCCCTTTCCACCTCATTCACACACCATTTGGCGCTGTTAGTTATTCTCACATCTTGCTACCAACACCCCTGTTCATTTCCAAACATTTAAGTTCATCCTAATTGAACATTCTGCTCATACTAAGCAACCACTCCCCATTCTTAAGCCTCGTCCTATATCCTGGTACCTTATATTTCATGTCTATGAGTTTACATATTATAATTAGTTCCTATCAGTGAGACCCTGCAATAATTGTCCTAATGTGTCTGGCTTACTTCACTCAGTATATTGCCCTCGAGGTTTTCTCATCAACCCATTTTTTTTTAATATGGTTTTGTTCACTCACCATACATTCCAACCCAAGTAAATAATCGATGGTTCTCTGCATGGTCATGCATTTATGTGTTCACCACCTTCACCACTATCTATATAAGAGCATCTACATTTCTTCCACAAGGCAGGAGGGAGAGTCAAAGAAGGTAGAGAGACAAAAGAAAGAGGGGAAAAAAAAATGACAGCTAGGAAGCAGAAAAAGGAAAAATAACCTTTAATCAAAGTAGAATAAAGAATCAGAAAATACCACCAATGTCAAGTGTCTAACATGCCTCCCCTATCCCCCCTCTTATCTGCATTCACCTTGGTATCTCACCTTTGTTACATTAAAGGAAGCATAATACAATGATTCTATCAGTTACAGTCTCTAGTTTATGCTGATTGCATCCTTCCCCCAATGCCTCCCCATTTTTAACACCTTGCAAGGTTGACATTTGCTTGTTCTCCCTCGTAAAAGAACATATTTGTACATTTTATCACAATTGTTGAATACTCTAGATTTCACCAAGTTACACAGTCCCAGTTGTTATCTTTCCTCCTTTCTTGTGGTGTCTCACATGCTCCCCACCTTCCTCTCTCAACCGTATTCATAGTTACCTTTGTTCAGTGTACTTACATCGTTGTGCTTCCATCTCCCAAAATTGTGTTCCAAACCATGCACTCCTGTCTTCTATCACCCTGTAGTGCTCCCTTTAGTATTTCCTGTAGGGCAGGTGTCTTGTTCACAAAGTCCTTCATTGTCTGTTTGTCAGAAAATATTTTGAGCTCTCCCTCATATTTGAAGGACAGCTTTGCTGGATACAGGATTCTTGGTTGGCAGTTTTTCTCTTTCAGTATCTTAAATATATCACACCACTTCCTTCTTGCCTCCATGGTTTCTGCTGAGAGATCCGCACATAGTCTTATGAAGCTTCCTTTGTATGTAATGGATTGCTTTTCTCTTGCTGCTTTCAGGATTCTCTCTTTGTCTTTGACATTTGATAATCTGATTATTAAGTATCTTGGCGTAGGCCTATTCATATCTCTTCTGTTTGGAGTACGCTGCACTTCTTGGATCTGTAATTTTATGTCTTTCATAAGAGATGGGAAATTTTCATTGATTATTTCCTCTATTATTGCTTCTGCCCCCTTTCCCTTCTCTTCTCCTTCTGGGACACCAATGATACGTACATTATTGTACTTTGTTTCATCCTTGAGTTCCCGGAGACGTTGCTCATATTTTTTCATTCTTTTCTCCATCTGCTCCTTTGCGTGTAGGCTTTCAGGTGTTTTGTTCTCCAGTTCCTGAGTGTTTTCTTCTGCCTCTTGAGATCTGCTGTTGTATGTTTCCATTGTGTCTTTCATCTCTTGTGTTGTGCCTTTCATTTCCATAGATTCTACTAGCTGTTTTTTGAACTTTTGACTTCTGCCGTATACATGCCCAGTGCTTCCTTTACAGCCTCTATCTCTTTTGCAATATCTTCTCTAAACTTTTTGAATTGATTTAGCATTAGTTGTTTAAATTCCTGTATCTCAGTTGAAGTGTACGGTTGTTCCTTTGACTGGGCCATACCTTTGTTTTTCTTAGTGTAGGTTGTAATTTTCTGTTGTCTAGGCATGGTTTCCTTGGTTATCCAAATCAGGTTTTCCCAGACCAGAACAGGCTCAGGTCCCAGAGGGAAGAAATATTCAGTATCTGGTTTCCCTGTGGGTGTGTCTTAGAAAATTGCTCCACCCTTTGATGCCTTGGGTCACTGTGCTTTTCTGCCCAGCATGTGACGCCTGTTAGCCTAAAATTCTTGACTGGTGTGAGGAGGTATGGCCCTGTTCCCCCAGGCTCTGGGGTCCGGCTCTGAATGGAAAGGGCCCCACCCCTTTCCTCCTAGAGAAGGCAGACCCCCCAGGTGGAGGTCATTAGCATTTCAATGGTCTCGCTCTCTGCTTGTGCTGTCTCCACCCTTCCCAGAGTCACAGCCCTGGAAACTGAAAATGACTGGGGCTCTCTCCACTGAGCCAAAAAAGAAACATATAGTCCCCTTCAGACCCAGTCCAAGGCGACCCTCCGGCTCTCCCAGGTCAGTCGTCACCCAAAGCCTGTGTCGGTTTTTTGGGGATGCGTACCTGTAGTGAGCAGTTCACACTCGCTACTTAAAACCCCAGTTGGAGCTCAGCTGAGCTGTGTTCGCTTGCTGGAAGAGAGCTTCTCTCTGGCACCACGACGCTTTGCAGCTCGGGCTATGGGGGACGTGGTCTCACAACTTGGATCCGCAGGTTTTACTTACAGATTTTATGCTGTGTTCTCAGGCATTCCTCCCAATTCAGGTTGGTGTATGATGAGTGGATGGTCTCGTTTGTCCCCCCGCAGTTATTCTGGATTATTTACTAGTTGTTTCTGGTTTTTTGTAATTGTTCCAGGGGGACTACTTAGCTTCCACTCCTCTCTATGCTGCCATCTTGCCTGAGGGGGAATTGGAATTTTACCTACATGAGTTCTTGCTGTTTTTTTAAAAAATACGCAGTTGTATCATAGAACACTCGTTCTACAATTTGGGAAAATTTTGTAAAGCAGATTCCAGTCTCTATAATAGAAGGAAACAAGAATAATCTTTTCATAATCTTCATCCAAGAAGTTCACAGTCTGATTTGAGTTTATCAAAAGGTAAAATGATTCATTGCTACATTTGCATACATTATCTTTATCCTCATCACTTCCTAAATACAAAATAAATTTAGCCCAAACATATATCTATTTGGGTGTTCTAAGGCAAGGTACTAATACAAAATATATTCAATTGACAGAAGTCCATGGGCTAAAGAAAAGAGTCAAGTATGAAATGTTTCCAATTTTATCCAATTTTACACATTTCAGGTATTGAGACATAATGGGTTTCTTGAGCCTATCCATTATGGACATAGCTCATTCTTGTATTTTAAGACATCTCAGTCCATCTTTTGTTTGGTACTTCATTTTGCAATGTATAAGATCATTTCAACCAACTTCATTCATTTGTTCTTCCCATGATTTCATTCCATTATCATATTGAATTTTACCATTTTTAGCAAGCTGAATATATACTTGCTTTTGAGAACCAGATAGATTTTTCCAGTTTTCATTTACAGTCTTCAGCTTTGCCTGTGATGAACCTTCTTTAGTTTTTTGCAAGCTTTCAGATATAAAATATTATAAGCTGATCAAGGTCTTTTTGGTTTTCCATGCATTGTTAACTCTCTCTCTTTAATTAATTCTTTCTTTTTTAAATGTTTTTACATGATTTCGTTTTCTAAAGGTATGATCTGTGTTGGAGTTAGCTGATCTTGAATTCAGTTTATCTCTTCTTTGTATGCTTGCCAGCCTGCCCTGTAAGCATCTTCATATATATTTTTTTCTCTGAATCAGGAAGTTCTCTCCATAGCTGGATGATTTTCTTAATTAGTTCTGAATTTTTTGCATCGGGGTTCTAAGCTTTAAATATGGATAGCTGTTCTTTAGAAAAGTGAACTTAGGAAGTCAAAGGCTTCTTTGGATAACCACCCAAGGTGGATGAAAACCATCTTGGTGTACATGCAAAACTGGGAGAAAAGCAGAGTCGATTTCCACAACCGGAGCAGACCTCCGCTCCCGACTTTCCCAGGGAATTCAACAACCCCCACATGCTCGGAAGAAGCGCCATCGCACCTGCAGACAAGGCAGTGACAGGGCTCCAATCTCGTAGACTCACCTGGCTCAGTAAAACCCCAACAATGACAACCCAAGCCTCCCTCAACACTCACGAATTTATCATGCACAGCACTCTCAGGGCACTCTGGCCCTGCTTTTCTTGACCTCTCCAGTGGAGACTCTACCTCTCCAAGCACTGGAGTGGTGACTAGACTCTCCAGAATTCCCAGAGCATAGGCTCTACCCACTCCCAACAGTAGGGTGGCAACAGTCTTCCTGAACAATGAGCTGGAAGGCCCACCCTCTCCAAGCCTCTGGGGAAACTCATTCTACCACACACATGGGTGGGCCTGCTTTCTTGGACAGAGAAGGTATCTTTTGTGCAGGCCTCTATTAGATCCCAGAAGAAGAAACTAACATGTAGAAGGAGTTTCTAACCCAGAGGCCCTGCAGCTTATCTCACAAAAAACAGGTGCCCCATAAACTGAAGAATGAAGGCTGTTCAAAGCTGTTCAAGTCTGTTCCAGCCACAGTGGCACCTCAAAGGTGGGTAAGGCAAGGTCAGATATGTCCATAAGATAAACAACCAAAAAAGGCCTGCTCTCCCTAGTTAGATAATGCAGCTGCTTTCTTAAAAAGAATATTGTCTCAGAATTCTACCAGCCAATCAGCCCAAAACTAGATAGGCACTTACCCAATCGAGGCACAGAACATCACAGCGGACACCCTACCCAACGTGGGTTCCTTTTTTATTAAAAAATACTGCTCTCAGATAGAGAACAGGAGCCCTTATCTTTTTCTTCTTTTCTGCTGGCTCCCACTTGCTTTTTTTCTCTAATAAATCTTCAGCTTTATACTTAAACTTTAACTTGCTGCATTGTGTGGATTCTTGAATGGCTCTGAACCTAACGGCCTCAGCTTCCATGATTCTGCCTTTGAAGTGATTTTTCCTTCAATTTGTCCCCTCTCTGTTCCTTTTAGTCCAGAATGGCAGTGGTTATATTCACACAAATTACACAAAAAAAACTTGTTGGTCCAAACTGTCAGACAAAAGAACTTTCCACAGATCTTTCCTGGATAACTGCATTTCTAGTCCTGACTTCCACAAACATTGCTCACTGTTTCTATGTTCAGTCACACCCTCACATGGAGAACTCTTCTCTGGGAACTCAGTCTCCAGAAACTCAGTATTTTCCTAACCATCAATTTCCAGTTTATTTATGCCTAGGAGTTCAGTTCTCAGTTTGTTCCTTTCCTCTCACATTTTATTATAAAGCTGCAAGGAGAAACTAGGCTGTACTTCCCACACTTAGCTTGGAAATCTCAGTTAAATATGCAAGTTTATCACTCTCAAGTTCTGCCTTCCATATGACATCAGAACTCAAATTTGCCAAGTTTTCTGCAACTTTAAAGCAGGGATCATTTTTCCTCCAGTTTCCAACACCACCTTCATCATTTCCTGCTAAGGCATCATTGGAAGTACCTTTAGCATATTTCTGCCAACAGTATCTTCAAAGCAATCCAGGCTTTTTCTATCAAACACTTCTCAATTCTTCTAACCTCTATGCATTAATCATTTCCACATTTTTGGTATTTGCAATAGCAGTACCCATCACTCCTGGTTTTAGTTTTCTCAGCTCTCAAAGCAAATTCTATGAAATGGATCTGATTAAATCATTACAATTTATTAGCTTTCAGGTTTGAGGCTGGGAAAATGTCCAAATGAAGGCATCAGGATGATGTTTTCTCCCTAAGACTATGGCTTTCTGGGGTTGTTTCTGGCAAGGTACACGATGGTGCCTCTTGGTCTCTTCCTTCTCTTCTGAGTTCGGTTTCAGTGTCTTCCTTCATACGGCTTTTTTTTTTTCTCTGTCTTAATTTCATTCTTTTATAAAGGACTCCAATAATAGGATTAAGATCCATCCTGATTGAGGTCTTCACTGAAGTAGCCTCATCAAAAGGTCCTACTTAAAATAGGGTCAGGCCCAGAGGAATGGATTAAATTTAAGGATGTGGGGTACATACAACTTCAAATGTTGACAAACATGATAACTTTAAATTCTGTTTCTAAATCCAAATCTGTGTCATATCAGAATCTTGTCCTGATGATCGTTTTTGTCCTCAGACAGTGTTTTTCTTCCCATTTTCATTGCCTCATAATTATTTTATGAAAGCCAGACATGCTGTGTAGGGCAGTACATAAAATGATAAATATATTTATGCTTAAAAATGAGTATACTTTTCTTTCCATTCAACCTTTAATTTGGGTGTTTTCATTAAACTAGTTAATAGTTTGAAAGATTTTGGAACCTGTTGTTGCTATGGTTACCATCAGTTCCCCACAGACATCAAATTACTCTAAAACCTTATAGTTGAGGTGTTGGTTAATTTGACTTTTTTTTTAATTTTCTGCTCCCTAGAGATAATCTGTCTCTTCCAGCTCCCCCATCTGCTATTTTTCCTTACTACTTCTTACAGTGGTGGTGGGAGTAGGAAGATGGAGTTCTCTGGTGTTTTGATTAAACCTGAATTTTAGACTTTCACAGTGAACTTTGTCTAGGAGATGTGACCTTAGCAAGCACACTTGCTCCTCTTTCAGATCTAGAACTAGGCCTAGAATATATCCAAATGCATACCCAGGGTTATAGCTTTTTACTTGCCCCCTCCCACTGCTTAAATTTATTTCCACCAGTATCTTTAGGTTACAGGTTTGCTGGCCTTCCCCCTAAAAACTAATCCTGTGTTTTGTATAGGAGGGACAGGAATAGGTCTGGGAAGAATTTGGGCAGTAGCTGCTCTTTTGCTTTCCCGGCCAGCACCACACAGGAAGCTTAGTTTCTCAGTTTTCTTCTCTCTGTTCCCTATGAGCTGCTGAGGGAGTTCCTTGAGGGAAAACCTGGTAATGGGTGTGAAATCCCTCATGTATACGCCCATGGGGCGTCACAGTATTGCACTACCTACACTTGACTTTCAGTAATGCTTTACAAATTTCTAGCAGTATCCTTTTATTGAATCCAGATAAACAAATGCTCAGTTCTTGTTTCTCCCTGCAGGCAACTGTCTCTCCCTAGATTTCAAATTGGCCGATTGGCCTTTGTCCTCTGATCTCAGATGGTTCTGAGATAAGTCATGATTTTGCAGTTTGTCTAGGATGTTGTTTTCTTCTTGATGCGATTATGCTCTTTCTGTCTCTCTACATCTCTGACTAGAAATTGAAAGTTAGGTATTTTAATTGTAAACACTAATTTTATGAGTTTATTTGGGGAAATTGACTCTTGCAATGTATTTCTCTATATATGCTAACATTGTGTAATTCCACTTTTATTCAGGTTTACTTAAATGTACTTCAAATGTGTATTAATTTTCATACAATTTTGCACAAATATTATTTAATTTACTTGTAGGTATTTAGATTTGTATTGTGATAATTTTTCTAACTGGTGTTTCTTAGATGATTTCAGGCTGTTCATGTCTGTCTACTAATTTATGTCATTTTCCTGTGCTTTTTCATTTCATACTTTATTATTAAAATCTCTGTTTTTGATATGCATTTACTGCTGTAGCTTTATAATAGTCTTAAATAAGTTTGTCAACATACCAGTATTTGAGTAATGTTTCACCATATCTATAATCGGACTTATGAAGTACATCTTCATATTTTGATTCTTCCAATTCTTGTACATGAATTGTTCCAATTACTTTCCATTTTTGGGGTCCTTAATGTATCTTACAAATATTAAATATTTTTCAGTATATGTATTTTGTGACTATTTTAAGCTTATTAAAATTGTATCTTTATAATTTTTAATAGCTTATTTTATAAAATTTAATTTTCTAATAGATTGTTTCTTATATATAGAAGTACAACCATGTCAGGAACTGCCATTACAATTAGCCCATGCACATTACCATATGCATATGTGACTGCACATCACATCAAAATCAGGGTTCAAAAACTGAAAAATCATCTTCTCCCTCCTACCAATTTGATGGATATCATCTTTATTGATTTGCCAAACTGGAATCCTGGAATTCATCTCTTACAGATTCTTTCCCTGTTCTTATATCAAATCATTTATCAAATCCTCTTGGTTCTACTTTGAAATATTTCTCAAAACTTCCATTTTTCTCATTGCTCAATATCAATAACTTAGTTTGGTTCTTTGAAATTTAATATCTGGCTTAAAGCAGCATTATACCTGTTAAAAATATCACTGTTTCATATAGGATCATGTAAGGAAAACAGAAAATACTATATGTTCTAGTTTGCTAATGCTGCAGAATGCAAAACACCAGAGATGGATTGGCTTTTATAAAAAGGGGGTTTATTTGGCTACACAGTTAGTCTTAAGGCCATAAGGTGTCCATGGTAACACATCAGTAATCGGGTACCTTCACTGGAGGATGGCCAATGGCGTCCAGAAAACCTCTGTTTGCTGGGAAGGCACATGACTGGCGTCTGTTCCAAAGTTCTGGTTTCCAAAATGGCTTTCTCCCAGGATGTTCCTCTCTAGCAAGCATGCTCCTCTTCAAAACATCCTTCACAGCTGCACTGAGTTCCATCTATTTTAGTCACCATGTTTATATGGCTCCACTGATCAAGGCCCACCCTGAATGGGTGGGGCCACGTCTCCATGGAAATATCCCATCAGTTATCATCTACAGTTGGGTGGGGTGCATCTCAATGCAAACAACCTAATACAAACGTTCCAACTTAATCCCCACTATTCTGTCTGCCCCACAAGATTTTATCAAAGAATATGGCTTTTTCCTGGGGGACATAATACATTCAAACTGGCACACTATAGATATTTTAAGTAGTAAGGAATTTGTTTCAGGGAATCAGAGAGTAATATAACTAATGGAAGAACTGTGGAAACAAAGCTCAAGAAAGGAATGATATTACTTTATAAAGTACTTGAATATCAAAAAAACAATCATTAGTGATCTCAGATATATTCAGCAATATCTCTCAAACATAGATGCAAAGTGCTCAATCAGATGTTAACAAATCAAATCTAGCAATGTGAATTACAAATGATGGCGGGTGAGATTTCTTCCAGTTATGCAAATTGATTCAATATTCAAAAATCATTCATTGTAGTCTTCTACATCAGTGGTGTGCCAGTTTGGATGTATTATGTCCCCCAGAACAACACAGTCTTTAATGCAGTCTTGGGGAGGAAGACGTATTAGTGTTGATTAGGTTGGAATCTTTGGATTAGGCTGTTTCCATGGAGATGTGACCCACCCAACTGTGAATGACACCTTTGATTAAGGTGTGACCTCTTGATTGAATGTTTCCATGGAAATATGGCCCCACCCATTCAGCATGGGTCTTTGATTTAATCACTGGAGTACTTTAAAAGATAGCCACACAGGCCCAGATGCTTGCTGATGCTGATGCTCAGACATGTTTGGAGTTGTGGAGCCCTGCTGCAGCCAACAGAGACATTTTGAAGGTAGCCATTGAAAACAGACATTTGTTACTCCAGAGTTTGACTGGGAGAAACTAAGAGAATACCCCCAGATTCCTAGAGAGAAACACCCTGGAAGAAACAACCTGGGAACAAAGGAAGAAGATGCCAGCCACATGCCTTCCCAGACAACAGAGGTGTTCCAGATGCCATTGGTCATTCTTCTGTGAAGGCACCCTACTGTTGACAGCTTAGCTTGGACACTTTTACGTCCTTAAAAGTGTAAATTTGTGACCAAATAAACCCCCTTTATATTTATTGTAACCAAATAAATACCCTTTATTTCTGGTATTTTGCATAATGGTAGCATTAGCAAACCAGATTAAAGAAGAAAAATCATACAATCATATCAATTAATACAGAAAAAGCATTTGACAAAACCCAATGCCATTCATGGAAAAAAATACCAGCAAAGTAGGAATAGAGGGAAAATTCCTCATCTTTTTAGAGAACATCTGCAAAAAAACATATAGCTTACATGATACTTCATTGTGAGCACTTAGATGGTTCTGCTACAAGAAGGGGAACAAGACAAAAATGTTTCCTTTCACCATTCCTATTCAACACTGTACTTCTCAGTACAATAAGAAGAGATAGGAAAAGAAAACTTATATATGTTATGGAGTAGTAAATAAAACTTTCTTAACCAATTTCATGATCTCTCTATGTTAGAAAATTCCAAAAAAATTATTTTAAAATCCCAAACTAAAAATTGAGCATAATAAGGGTGTAGGACACAGATAAATATGCAAAAATAAATTGATTTACTATATACCAACTTTGAACATGCAATTTGAAATGAAAACACACAATACCATTTAAATATGCACCAAAACTAAGATGGACATATTTTTATAAATCTAAAAACATATTTACAAGATTTATATTCAGAAAACTACAAAACCTTGATGAAAAAGATCAAACAAATGGAGATGTTTTCCATGTCCATGGATCAGAAGATTCAATACTGTAAAGATGTGTATCTCAATTAATCTAGATAGTCAATACAAACCCAATCATCAAAGTCCCAGAAAGCTATTTGGTAGATATTGATAAATTGATTCTAAAGTTTATACAGAAAGGCAAAAGACAGAATATGCCATGCAATACTGAAGAAGAAGAATTAAGTTGGAGGAGTGACACTATTTGACTTCAAGAGTTACTTTGAAGTGTTGGTCATTGAGAAAGCATATGTGGGAGAAATAATACATACATGGATCGATGGAACAGACTGGAGAGTCCAAAAATAGAACCACACAAATAAAGTCAACTGCTCTTTGACAATAAAAGGAGTAATTCAATAAAAGGAACAATTCAGTGGGGGAAAGGACAGTGTTTTCAAAAAAATGTGTCTGGACCAATTTTATTTCCATATGTAAAAACTGTACCTAGACACTGACCTTAAACTGTTCATAAAAAAGTTCTCAAAATGGATCATAGATCTAAATATAAAACACAAAACCATAAGACTTGTATAAAATGAGATAACATAATAGAAAATCTAGGAGATATTGGGTGTGGCTATGAGCTTTTAGATACAAGAACATATGGAAACCCATAGAAGGAATATTGATTCTGAATTATTGACACTGTTAAGGGAATGAAAAGACAAGACACAGACTGGGAAAAATAGTTTCAAAATAAATATCTAATAAAGGCATGGGATCCAAAATATACAAAAATACTTAAAACTCAATAATAAGAAAACAAACAACTCAATTAAAAAATAGGCAAAAGTATCAACAGACACTTCATCAAGAAGTAGGTGGAAAACAAGCATATCAAAAATACTCAATATCATTATTCACTAGGAAATTAAAAATTATTACAACAATGAGATGCCAGTGCAAACCTATTCAAATGACTACGATCAAGAAAACTGACTGAATGAATGCTAGCAAGAATGTAGAGCAACAGCAACTTTCACTATTTGCTTCTGGAAGTGCAAAAATGGTACAGTCACTTCAGAAGACATTTTGGCAGGTTCCTATGAAGTTAAACATAATTGTCGTATGATTCAGCAATCATGCTCCTTTATGTTTACCCGTTTGAATTAAAATTTTATGTCCACACAAAAAGTTTTATGCAAAATTCAATAGAAATTTATTCAAAATCTCCCAAAACTAAAAACACCAAGGTCCTCCAATAGATGAATGGATAAACAAATTGATAAAAAGATATGGACAATCAAGCCACAAAAAGACATGGAGGAAACCTAGTTGCATATTGCTAAATGAAGAATTCAATCCAGAAGGCTACATACTATATGATCCCAGTCTGCAAAAGGGAAAACTATACAGACAGTAAAAAGATGAGTGTTTGCCAGGGCTCTGTAGGAGGAGATAGGGATGTATAGGTGAAGAATAGAGAATTTTGAGAGCAAAACTGTTCTGTATGATACTGTAGTGGTGGATACATGGTATTAAGCCTTTAACAATTCCCTTAAAACTTGATAGCACAAAGAGTTAATCTTTAATTATGAAAATTTTGAGAAACAATTTAGGAGATTGGAGGTTCCATGAAAGCAAAAGACTCTGACAACAGAATCTAACTGTATTGCAAATGTATGAAACAACAGTCATAGGATAAATGTTCCCATTTCCATAGGGAGAAATTGGAAGGAAAACAGGGGTCACAGGTCCCAAACAGTTCCAAAAACTTGCAGAGCAGACTTCATCACATTTCAACGTCTGAAAGTCATCTATAGAATGATGTTTTATACTCAGAACTTGAGACAGCAGCAGCCCCACCCTCTCCAAGGGCTTACACAGTGGCCCTGCTCTCTCCAAACAGTGGGGTGAGGGTTCCAACATCTCCAGGCACTGGGGAGATCACCATGTTTTCAGTACCACCAACTTTAATCATCGGAGTGGCACCCAGACACTCTGCCATCTCTGGGGCACTCTCTCAACCCCCTTAGAACATTGTGGTGGTGGCCAGGATCTCCCCAGGTCCCAGGGTATGTGCTCCACCGTATCTGAGGCTTGGGGTGGCAGCATTCTTCCTGAACAATGGGTGGCCAAGGTCCTCTCAATTACCCAGGTATCTGAGAGCCCTGGGGTGTTAATTCTCTTCCCAAACAAAGGGGAGGAAGGCCCACCCTCCATAAATTCTGGGGCAAACTCACCCTCTCCAGGTGCATGGGTGGGTCTGCTCTTCTGGCCCGATGTTTCTTGGCTCCAGACTTCAGCTTTCATGGTTTTGCCTTTGAAGTCATTTTTCCTTCAATCTCTCCCTTTCTGTCCCTTTTAGTCCAGGCTGGCAGTGGTTCCATTTGTATGGATCCAGCAACAAACTTGTGGGTTTAGCTTGCAGCACACAGGGTCCCAACAATAAGACAATAAGCCTTTTCACAGTTCCTTCCTGGATAACTCCATCTCCAAGTCTGGCTCATTTTGAAATGACTATTTCCATGTTTGGTTAAGTCCTCTCATGGGGCACAAGACTTTGGGGTCACACTTTCTGGAAGCCCAGACTTTTCTAAATCATCAACTTCTGGTTTCTTTGTACCCAAGAGTTCAGTTCTCAGCTTATCCCTTCCCTCTCACATTTTACTATAAGCTTCAAGAAGCCAGGCTGCATTTTCCACATTTAGTTTGAAAATTTCCTCAGCTAGATATCCAAGCTCAACACTTTCAAAATCTGCCTTCCATCCAACACCAGTACTCAATTTTGCCAAATTCTCTGCCACTTTAAAGCAAGGATTTCCTGCCTTCCAGTTTGCAATACATTCATTTCTAAGCCTTCACTGGAAGTACTTTTAGTGTCCACATTTCCACAACAGTCTCTTCAAAGCAATCTAGGCCTTTTCTATCAAGCTCCTCACAATTCTTCCAGAATCTTCCCCTTATCCATTTTTAAAGCCACTCCAGAATTTTTGATATTTGCAAATTGCAGCACCCCACTCTTCTTGTACCAAAATCTGTACAAATCTGGCTGGCATCTTGGGTTCCTCTGCCAGACAGCAAGGCACATGGCCAGCATCTGCTTGTCCTTTGCTCCTGGGTTTCAATGCTTTCAGTTTCTGATTCCAGTGGCTTTCTCTCTGAATATGTGGATTCTCACTTAGCATCTTCAGGAAATTCTCTCTGTCTAAGCTCTCTCAGATTTTCTGTCTTTTATTACCTCATAAATGACTCCAGTAAAGGATTAAGACCCACCTCAAATAGGCTGTGTCAAATCTCAATTGAAATAACCTAATCAAAAGGTCCCACACACAATAGATCTTCACTCCCAAGAAGAGTTTAAAAGGACATGGCCTTTTCTGGGGAACATAATGAATTCAAACCAGCACACCATTATAAATAAGTAATGTACTTTGAGGACTAAAGCAGTTATTTTTCCATGAATAGAAATATAGAGTGTTTTCCTTTTGCTGAAAAATACATTTAATGGTCATATCAAGAAACTAAGAACCATAATGTAGGGAAAATAAGTCAGATGATATTTTATTTATCCTTCATTTGTGGGATCTGAGGGGGAGGGAATGGAGAGCAAAGACTATTGAGTATCAAAAGAAAATTTCACATTTGTTGCAATTTTGCCTACTTTGCATTTGTGGAAAGGTTTCTGAGAGGGAAAGACCCAATTAAAGTAGAAGGCGGGGGGGGAGGATTCCTGCCTTCCAAAAGGATGGAAGACATATTTCCCCTTCAATAACATAAGGAAAGTAAAAAGGGGATTAAAAGTGATCATATATTGAAGAGAGAAAAAGAGGAGAGAGGCTGGTTAAATTTAAGGTTTGGGCAATGGACCTTGTTAGAAAGTACAAGAAGTATAAACAGCAGACTAAAGGCCAAATCATTAAGCAGGCAAATTTTGATTTTAAGACACTCAGTATTTTAGTCTTCTTTCTGAATGGTATCATTATGCTACTAATTGTTTTTGTGATTCACCAATACTCTGGTCACAAGAGTATGGCTTCCATCAGTGACTGTGGGGATAGGATAAAATGCTATTTGGCAGAAGGTGCCACAGTCTGTTAACAATGATAAAATTTACAATTTATTTTGTTATTGTTATGGTTTTTTAATATATCATTTCTAAAACTCCCAGCAACTCTGCAAGTTATTGTTGTCTGTTTATTTGTCTTAGAAAATATCAGGATAAGAGTCACCTTTCTGCAACTTTGGTTGTTAGTAAGCTGCGTAGTCAGAATTCTTTTATGAGTGTATCTGATTCCAAACTCCTATAGTTTCCACTACATCAAAGAATTTTAACCATTAATCACACCTTCTGGGGAGTAGCTGAATCACCATTGTTCCAATTTGCTAACGCTGCCAGAATGCAAAATACCAGAAATGGATTGGCTTTTATAAAGGAGGTTTATTTGGTTAGAAAGTTACAATCTTAAGGCCGTAAAGTGTCCAAGGTAATGCATCCACAATAGGATACTTTCACTGAAGGATGGCTGATGGCGTCCAGAAAACCTCTGTTAGCTGGAAAGGCATGTGGCTGGCATCTGCTTGCTCCCAGGTTTTGTTTCAAAATGGTATTCTCCAAAATATCTCTGCATCAGCTTCTTGGGGCAAACTCTGGGCTAGTATCTCCAAAATGTCAGCAATAGTTTGCTTTTAATGGCCATCTCCAAAATGTGTGTCTAAGCTGCAGCTCTGAGTTCCTTCTGTTTGTCAGCTCTTTTATATGGCTCCAGTGATTTAATTAAGACCCACCCTAAATGGGTGGGGTAACATCTCCATGGAAATTATCCAATCAAATTCTTGCCCACAGTTGATCGAGTCACATCTCCAGTGAAACACTTAATCAATAGGTCCCAACCTAATGAACACTAATACATCTGCCCCTACAAGATTGCATTAAAGGATATGGCTTTTGGTGGGACATAATATATCCAAACTAGCACACCAGTGAAGAAATGATTTTTAAAGCTGTCCTCTTGTTTTTTGCTGTAAGAGAGAGCCATCCAAGGCTACTGTAAGATTATGTTTCATACCTCAAAGGCACTGGGTTAACCTTTGCAAATAAACTCACCAAAGTCCCCACTATGTAGGACATGACTTCAAGGGGTATAAGTCTCCCTGGAAATATTTGACATGACTCCCAGGGATGAGCCTGGCCCTGGCATAGTGGGATTGAGAATGTTTTCTTGACTAACAGGGAGAAAAATGAAACAAAATAAAGTTTCAGTGGCTGAGAGATTTCAAATAGAGTTAAGAGGTCATTCTGCAAGCTTCAGCCAGATAATGCAAGTTGCCACAGTATGCCAAGCCCCAACCAACAGGGTATTCCTGAAAACCCTAAAGAATACCCAGGGCTCTATCTAACACTCTATAAAAGTTTTACCAGTTAAATTTATTTTTTCAGAAACTTAAAACCTCCAGATAGCTCCTATGCCAGATAAGTCCTGAAACCCAGAGGTAGCAGTTTCTCCAAGAACATCAATCAGTTTCATTTCTCTACCCCACAATGTTGATACCTCTTTTCATCATGAAGAAGTTAGAATGGTCATTGCCCACATATCCCTGAAGATTGAGAGAATGATCAGATGAGAGTGAGGAGTTGTAACTAAGAAGTTAGGATTTAACAAATGATTATGACTACTGACTCCTCATATAGTTATTTCTTTTTAGTTTTGTAATATATTTGAACAGCCAGAAGGAAATACCTGAAGTTGTTGAACTATAACCCAGTAGCCTTAATCTTTGATAACGATTGTATAACTCTATAGCTTTCATTTTGTGACAGTGTGATTGTAAAAACTATGACTGATGCCCCTTTATCCAGGGTATGGATAGATGAGTAATAAAATAAAGACATGCATGGAAAAAAAAGCATTGGGTCACAAAACATTTTAGTATGTTTTCTATTTGCGGTAGATTGGCAGACAAGGAGATGGAGGAAAGAGGAGTACTACAGACAAGGCAATAAAAGTTGAATAATGCAGTTATTTTAGTGACTTTATAACAGTCCAAGGTCATAAAAAAGGGGTGACATTAATTTTGCCTTATGAAAGTTAACTTTATTGATTAGTCTTTATGCTTATGCATTTGTTTCTCAAAAAAATAGTATTCACTGAAGTTGATTTTGGATAGCAGAGAGAACTGGACAAATAAGTGGCCCTTCTAGTATGTGCATAAAGAAAAGGGTAGAATTAATACTATGAATATGAAAAGGCTACTTAATTAACTAGTTTCAGATTATGTTGGTCTAGGAGAGCAGATGTGAGAGAAATGGACTTAAGGATCCAGATAAGGATTTAAATTATTTAAACAAAGAAGAAAAAGATTCTATCTTGTGTACAGACACAGGATTTGGCAGCCATTCTAATCTTTCTGATGTTGCAGTCTGAGTCTTTCAGCATCATGTGCAAACTTCTCCCTTTTTTAAAAGATTAAAATATAAATTGATTTAGACTCTGTATATAAGGTACATTAAATCATTCATTTAAAAATCATTGGCATGCAGGCACAGTGTCAGTAGCAACAAGGACCTAACAGATACCAGAACAAAGTCCCTCTTATAGTTTATTGTCTAGTGACCCTAATGACCAAATGATCCTAAAATATTAGAATATTCTTGATCTTCTGGAGTGGCTCCATAAATATTATCTGTAAGTATCCCTGCAGATTTTAATAAAACTACACAAATTAATTCCTCAAAAGAGAACATTGATATTTGTTATCAGAGGCAGGATGTTAGGGTCTGGGGTGGGGAAAATGGAGAAAACATGCCACACTCCAGAGACTCTTTTAGGAGCAGGATCAATCTTTGAAAACAATGTAGGTAGTTTCAACTTTGGAAATGAAAGGAGAGCAAAAAATTAAAAAAAAAAACCAAAAAACTGTAGACTCCAGAAAATGGTATATGGGTATCAAATCTTGGACAAAGGGGAAAACATCCTAAAGACAAGTAAGAGGTGAAAGAGAGAGATTAATAAAAACAACCAACCAAACAACAACAATGGCAGGTGGGAAATTATAATATTAAGGGTAAGAAAACGGCTAGTCACAGACAGAGACAGTAGTAGAAAAGGAATATTCACAAAGTTAAGAATTTGGAATGTTCAGGCCTTTTCTGTAAGAACCTACTTGAAATGACAGTGCACTTTGAATCTGACATGCAAATAAGAACTTTGAACCTATTGACCTGAACAATCATTAAAGAATACAGTTTAGTCTCAGTCTACAGACAACTCCGTTCCATTTCCTCCGCTTACATTTGCTAAACACCCTATTCATCCCAGACAGGGAATATAAGGGTGTAAAATGCATAACGTCTACTTGTGGGGTTTACAGAAATATGGAGGAGAGATATAACTATACTGCATATTTACAATACAATGTAATCAATTCCAAGATATGGTAAGGATAAGTGCTTGTAACAAGACACAGGAAGGAGCATAATCTCATACAGAGTGGGTGGGTAAAGAAAAACCTCTCCAAATACTTGATACTTGAGAATCCTGAAGGACTAATAGGCATTAGTCAGTCAAAGGAGGGTGGGAGGATTAGCCTGTGCAGAGGGGTCAGAATGTAGTATATATATGAAGAACTGTAAATAGACAGTTTTAGTGCAATTTAAAGTATGGGGGTGAAAGTTCAGGAAATTGCAAGGGATGAGGTATGCCAATCAGAAGAAGTCCTGGCCATGAAGAATCTTGCACGTCATGCAGAAGAGATTAATCTTAATCAAGAAATAGTTAATCCTGGAAGAGGAGAAGTCTCAGAGGGGGGCAAGGTTCCATTTTCAGAATGTGGTCTGTGAGGGGTCTGTACATGAGCCATGTTTTCCTGGGGAAAATATCTGTGCTTAGTATTTGGTTATATAAATGATGATCTAAAAATTTGACTGAGTGAAATCACCCCTACAGGGTATAGAGTAAGAAGAACAAAAGCAGAAAACAAGAAGGGAAGCTCTGAAGATAAAATATTGGGAAATACCAATATTTCATGGATGGGTAGAGAAAGAGTCTGTGTAGAGTGGTGAAAAGAGAGATCTAGAGTTTGGAGGATATCACAGTGATGGCAGGGAAACCATCTGAAGAATGACTAAATTTAAAGGAAAAAATGTGGGGATGCAGGCATGATAAAAATTAAAATGTGCCATTGGCTTCAACAATAGTGAAGTCCTTGTAGATGTTGAGAAAGCAGCAACATCTGAAAGTGAGAACAAGCTTACAGATGAAAAGATGATAAGTGATAAGATGAGAAAGTGGAGACACTAGTATATTATCAATGGTATTAAAAACATAATGAAAAAAGCACAGCTTGGCTGAATATATTCAGAGATAATTAAATGTAGTTTTAATTTCAGTGGTTTGAGAGAAAAAACACAGTTAATTAACTGAAATTAATTGAAATTTCCATTTATTAACTGAAACCTAACATGAAATCATCTGAGGATATTCCGTGTTTTAAATATCTTGAACACATTTTCTGACACCATATGTAAAATACTTGTATAATAAATTCTACGTGTTGGGAATAAGCAATAAGGAATGCAAGTAGAGAAGCATAAAGAGACAAGGGGAAGGATCAGGATCCAGTGTTTTCGTTTGTTGTTGTCATTGTTGTTGGCTTGTCTTCCAGGACAAAAGAATCTTACTCTTATAGGAAATCCTTTGATATTAACAGTGGAGGAGAATTTAATAGAATTTATGTTCTTAATTACCTGCATATACCCTATATCCAGAGTTTGTCTGGGACAAAAAAAAAAATCACTTTTAAGTACTCATCTTTTCTCTAACCCATGTGCAAATCTAATGGATGTAATGACTTGTAAATGTTAAACACCATTGTAAATTCTGCGGGGCAAAGAATGATTTTAGAAAAGCTACATTACTTTACAATAACATAAATACTTAAAATAATCTCCATTGCCCACAAAACAGTAAAATTCCAGAAGGCTACTGGAAGGGTAGCAAGGCTGATTATGCCGTAGGGAGAAAAAGTACATGTATGCCAGTTTGTTTGGCTTTTATATACAGGGCCTTCTGCTAGAGATTTTGAATACCTACCTCCTCATCAATGTTCTTTGGATTTTTTTTATTTTTTATATACAGATTAGGTATGGATGTGAAAAGTCAGTGATGAGGAACTACACAGCAATAACTACCTTCATCCTGCTGGGACTGACAGATAACCCACAACTGCAAGTTCTCCTTTTTATCTTTATATTCCTCACTTACATGTTGAGTGTAACAGGGAACCTGACTATTATCACTGTCACAATGCTGGATTTCCACCTTAAAACCCCTATGTCCTTTTCCCTCAGAAACTTCTTCTCAGAAGTCTCATTCACTACTGTCTATATTCCTAGATTCCTGTACAGTATATCAACGGGGCACAATGCTATCATCTAAAGTAGTTTTGCAACTCAATTATTTTTCGTTATTCTTGTTGGAGCAACAGATTTTTTTCTTCTGGCCGCCTTGTCCTATGACACTACATGGCCATCTGTAAACCCCTTCATTACATTACCATCATGAGCAACAGGGTCTGTATTATATTAGTCACCTGTTGTTCGGTGGCTGGTTTGATGATCATTCTCCCACCCCTTAGCTTTGGCCCCCAGCTGGAATCTGTGACTCCAATGCCATTGATCATTTTAGCTGTGATGCAGGCCCCTTCCTAAAGGTCTTATGCACAGATACATGGCTAATAGAACAGATGGTTATACTGATGGCTGTCATTGCCCTCATTATCACCCTGGCATGTGTGGTTCTGTCCTACACTTACCTCATCTGGACAATTCTGTTCAGCAAAGAAAAAGACTTTTTCTAGCTGCTCATCTCACATGATTGTGGTCTCCATCAACTATGGATGCTACATCTTTATCCATGTCAAGGCTTCAGCAAAGGAAGAGGTGGCCATTAATAAAGGAGTTTCCATGCTCACTACTTCGGTCAATCCCATGCTAAACCCCTTCATTTACACAGTGAGGAACAAGCAAGTGAAACAAGCTTTTGATCACTCCATAAAGACTGCATTTCTTTCAAAGAAGTAGAAGGTTTGCTGAATCAAAGTAAAATGAAAGAAGAAAGTTTCCTTTTTAATTCATATTATCCTCTTACTTATTACATTGTTTCCTGTCTAAATTTACTCTGATTAACTTTCTCAAAGACTTTTAATATTGCATCCTCTTGTCACCTTAATCAAATCACTCATTTTAAACCAAACACACACAGTGTTTTCCTTTATTGTGAAACCATAAAAGATATTCCTAAGAAATTAGTACATCCCCACTTCTGATCTAGTCTTTTCTTCAATACTATATGGAAGTAAGGGAAGTAATAATATGTAAAAGTGTACAAATTATATATACAATAAATTTTTTATACTAGTACCAGTTTCTTCCTCTAATGCACTTATCAAAATTAACATCATAAATCCAAGAATCAAAATTAAAAATACAAAACAAAAGCAAAAATATATTTTTAAAAGTTAAACAAGATAGGGTATTCATTCCAGGCCAATTTAATAATGATAACAGCAAAAGGTGAAAGGAGATATCAACAGGAGTTTGGAAATAATTAGAATTGAAGAAATGGAAACATCTTCACAATCACTTATAAGATGTATTAGTTATTTTTTTATGTTACATAAATGAAGAAATTTACTTAAAATGCATATGTTTAATTTCAAACAAATTAAAAATGTAAATTCACTTATTATGGGTTACTAAAACAGAGAAGATGAATTAGAGAGAATTGGAACACCAAATTTTAAGTTTTGTTAAAGTAAGAAAGCTATTAACATCAACTCAAGGCTAACTGAAAGACTTAAGAAGATACCAAGGTTATCCAACCTGCAGAAATAGAAAAATAAGAAACTATGAAGAGGAATAAATTTTGGAATTATGATCAAGGTAACAACTAAATCAAATATTCCTAAATTGAAGGGCTTACAGTTTGAGGCAATGAGCATGTACATGACAATGAAACAAACAAATCTCCCTCCACCCATAACATCTCCCCTGTTTAATTAAAAACTCTGAAAATAAATAACTATTTCTATAGGCTACCAGACAAAAGGACAAATAATTAAATTGTTAAACAACAAAAAAAGAAAAAATAACTTCTGAAGTCAAATTGCAAACACAGGAAATATTTAAATTAAATTTTTTAAGTGGGCTTTGAAGTAGCAGTTTAATATTCTTTTAATTATTTTCTATTGGAAGCATTTTGAAAATAAATGCATTTTTGAACTACCAATGATATGTCAACTCTTTTCAAACATTATGATTAATATTTTTACCCATCCTGTGAATATATATTTAGTTGTGCCAGAACACAGACACAGCATTGAGTAAATGGATCATTTATCATAGATAGCAAGTGATGGAGACTGAATTCTGATTTCAAATCCTGCTCCATTCCTTACAATGCTCTGTCTTTCTGGCAGCAGTGTAATGTTGGAGGGGGAGGAGTAAAGAAAAACCCTGTAATTGGAAGTATATAAACTCACATGAGAGTAGATCTCTCTCTGGTTGCAATAATACACTCTTAGTTTATCAGTTTGCTACCTTATTGTGTTTTTATTTCCTGTTTTTATTTAATTGCATCATTGATATTGTCAAAGAAAAAATAATGTCTACTAAACATTTTAATTCATGAAGCAGATGTTGTATGCTATAATCTGTCCTAGTCTATCATTTCTAAGATTTTGTTTTGATGAGTTAAACTTATAATTATTAAGCTACATAAAATTATAATTAAAATTGTAAGAGAATGAGATAAAATTGAAAAATCCTCTCCCTGACAATTTTGAGGCATACTTAATATCACCATGACCTCGCAGAGCATTCACCAGAGAGCTCTCCAGTACTGAAATCACTCTAAATAATATCTGAATCAGGAAACCTACCCAAGGAAGCCTTTAAAATATTCTTGATGAAGGCAAAAGTAATTATGTGACATTTAATAGTGTACATTTAATTGAATGACCAGTTAATAGATGAATGTAACTATTATATATATTTGCAGAACAGAATTAAATAAGTTTTAAAATTAATTGCTGATTTATAGAATGCACTATAAAAACTATAAGTTAAAATGAGAAAAAGTTCAGGATATCAATGTGCAACATTGAAGCAGATATAGAAATAGAGACCAAAGAAAGTAAGCCAAATTGCAATTTTAATCCAATATTCTTAACAAATGAGGTCTGCATTTAATAACCACAAATAAATGCAAAAGGATAATTAATATTTAACATTAGAAGCATTGATAATTTCTCCTGGGATGAAAAGTCACATTCTTTTAAACTGGAGGTGAAATTTATGGGTGGATAAAAGAGATATAAATGAGTAAAAGAGATATAAATAGACAATTGTATTGAAAGTATTGAAGATGGCGGCTAGGTGAGACAGAGCAAAAATCACCCCTGTGGAAAACACTAGATAAAAAAACAGAAAGTGACTTAGAACACCACTTCCAGAGTAGCAACAGCCGGACAAGGTCTGCTAAAGCCACAGGGAATGTGTGTTTGGTGAAACCAGGAGTCTGCATTCTGAAACGAGTAAGTGAGTCAGCTGAGTCCCTTGGCCACACTGCAGTGTGGGGAAATGGTGGGTTGGTGTTTTAAAAAAAAAAAAGAAGCCCAGGAACAGCTGCAGATAAGATGGGAGCGGTCTGGACTAAAACCTCGGTGTCTGGGGTGGAGGATAACCCTTCCCACACCCACTGCTGATTGTCTCAGGTCCAGGGGAGCAAAGGGGAGCCAAAAGGAGAGGAAAAAGAAAAACGCATGACTTGCAGCCATCTCCCCAGCAGGAGGGGCTACTCCTGCCTGGGGCCGAACACACAGCACAGAGCCGAGCCAAGAAACCCAACCTGACAGGGAGTCTTTCCTGCAGCACTGCTCAGATGACACAATATCGGCCGTGGACAGTGGCCTTGAATACACCCACAGCTGATTGTACTGGAGCTGGGAGGGAGGAGCTGTGCGGAAAGGGGGAAGTTAACGCGTCCCTTTCGACCATCTTTTAAGTGGGCTGGGAATACCCCTACACAGCCCTGCAGCCCAGGGCTTCCCTGGAGGCTGGTGCTCACTTGTGACGTGGCACGGCCCTCCCCCACTCAGCAGAGGTCCTGGAAAAGCACAGCAGGGAGGGGGAAAACGCTCGGAAATCCCAGAGAACCTACGCCAATACCAAGGACTTTTGGGTCAGAGGCAGAGAACAGCCTTAAATCTCCTGGAACACCTGGAAGGTTTGATTATTAAACCTGCCCTTCCTCCCTAACCACTCAGGCACATGCCCCTCATTGAGGGCAGACAGCACTGACAACACACCCAAATTAAGTGCACCAGTTGGACCCCACAAGAATCAGATCCTCACACACCACAAAGCTGGGGGGAACTGACTTGAAGGGAATAAGTGACTCACAGATGCCATCAGCTGATAAGTTAGAGAAAGTGTATGTCACCAAGCTGCAATTCTAACAAATTAAAGATCAAGTAAAGCAAATGCCAAGAGGCCAAAAACAACAAAAAATCTTAAAGCATATGATAAAACCAGACAACATGGAGAACCCAAACCCAAACACTCAAATCAAAAGATCAGAAGACACACAGTACTTGGCCCAATTAATCAAAGAACTACAGACAGGCAATGAGAGCATGGCACAGGATATAAAGGACTTGAAGAAAAGAATGGCACAGAATACAAAAGACATAAAGAAGACCCTAGAAGAGCATAAAAAAGATATTGCAAGAATAAATAAAAAAATAGAAGATCTTATGGAAATTAAAGAAACTGTAGGCCAAATTAAAAAGACTCTGGATTCTCATAATACAAGATTAGAGGAGGCTGAACAACAACTCAGCCTCCTCGAGGAGCACAGAACAGCAAATGAAAGAACAAAAGAAAGAATGGGGAAAAAAATTGAAAAAATTGAAATGAATCTCAGGTATATGATAGATAAAATAAAACATCCAGATTTAAGACTCATTTGTGTCCCAGAAGGGGAAGAGAAGGGTAAAGGTCTAGAAAGAGTATTCAAAGAAATTGTTGGGGAAAACTTCCCAAACCTTCCACACAATATAAATACACAAAGCATAAATGCCCAGTGAACTCCAAATAGAATAAATCCAAACAAACACACTCCAAGACATATTCTGATCACACTGTCAAATACTGAAGACAAGGAGCAAGCTCTGAAAGCAGCAAGAGGAAAGCAATTCACCACATACAAAGGAAACAACATAAGACTAAGTAGTGACTACTCAGCGGCCACCAAGGAGGCGAGAAGGCAGTGGCATGACATATTTAAAATTCTGAGAGAGAAAAATTTCCAGCCAAGAATACTTTATCCAGCAAAACTCTCCTTCAAATTTGGGGGAGAGCTTAAATTTTTCACAGACAAACAAATGCTGAGAGAGTTTGCTAATAAAGGACCTGCCCTACTTCAGATACTAAAGGGAGCCCTACCGACAGAGAAACAAAGAAATGAGAGAGAGATATAGAGAATTTCAGCAGGCATATATAGAATATTACATCCCAGGTCACTGGGACACACGTTCTTCACTAGTGATCACGGATCTTTCTCCAGAATGGACTGTATGAGGGACATAAAAACAAGCCTCAATAAAATAAAAAATAAAAAAATGAATTTGTTCAAAGCACATTCTCTGACCACAGTGGAATACAAATAGAAGTCAATAACCATCAGAGACTTGGAGAATTCACAAACACCTGGAGAATAAAAATGAGGGGGAGATGAAAACATTCCCGGATAATCAAAAACTGAGGGACTTCATCACCAATAGATCAGTCCTAAGCAGGCTGAAAGGAAGGGACACTAAACAATGGACTGAAACCACATGAAGAAATAAAGATTTCCAGTAAAGATCACATGGTAAATATAAATACCAATACTACTGTATTGTTGATTTATAACTCTACTATGTACTTCCTACAGGATCTAAAATACATAAACTGTAATGATAAATTGGTGGTTTTGGACTCAATGTAAAATATGTAATTTTTGACAAGAACTACATAAAGGGGGTGGAATGGAGGAGTATAGGAACACAGTTTACATGTCCTATTGAAGTTAAGTTGGTATCAAAGAAAAACAAGATTGTTATAGATTTAAGATGTTAAATTCAAGCCCCATGGTAAACACAAAGAAAGTATCAGAGAATATGACCAAAGAGATGAAAAGTAGAGTAGGGGTTCCAAAAAGTGGGGGAAGGGGCAATGGGGAGTTAAGAAATGAAAGTAGGGTTTTTGTTTGGGGTGAAGGGAAACTTCTAGAAATGGATGGTCTGAAGGTGATGGCATTGCAACATTCTAAATGTGATTAATCCCACTAATGGAATGCTAGGGATGGGTGGAATAGGAAGATTTAGGCTATATATATCTTTCCACAATTGAAAAAAAAAAAAAAATAAGACAGTCTAAGTAGATGACAATTAAATACCAAGGATGATCCTGGATGGGATCTGAGGTCAGAGGAGAGGAGGCTCAAAGGGACACAGATGGGACACAAGAAAAAAAAAAGGAAATATAGAATGTAAGCTTTATATCAATGTTGAATTTCTTGAACTTCTTAGCTACGTTTAATGAGACTGCATAAAATAATGTTCTTGTCCATGGGAAAGGTATATGTGAATTATATAGTTTTGTTCAAAGATATGTGCAGCTTGCTCTCATATGTTCAGAGGACAGAGCAATAGATTATGGGTGTTACAGAGGGAGGGAGGGAAAGAAAGAGATGGTGGTGTGACAGGATCTTAAAGGTGTTGGATCGGGGTATTGGGGGAGGGGGGTCGGGGTATGATGGAGTTCTATGTATGGGGTTGGTACAGTTTTTGTGACTGTTCCTGTAAGATTGAACTTATTTCAAAATAAAATTTATCATAAAAAAGAGAGATACAAATAAAAGAAAACAAAGGAAGTTTCTTAATACAAGTCTCTGTATTGAAGAAATTTATGAACCATCAACCAGGATCAAAAAATGGAGCCTGCAAGTATTCCCTGTGGCCCTGAGGACATCTGAAATGCATGAAATCCATATAATGAAATTTTGTAATGAGGTGCCGTGCTTATTGTGAAAGATTTCTTAAGTAAGATATTTCATCTCTCCTCCTAGTAACCAGAAAATGAACAAATAAAGGATCTATCCACTGCTCCCTTGACTCAAAATGCAGATAATTTACAAACTATTGGTATATTATTTTGTAACATCTTACTGTCTGTCCTTCAGTTATAATATTTGCTTGATCTAAGAGCAACACTCAGTCTAATACATAATGGCAAAATATTGGAAACAAACAGAACACCTGAAATGCCTCTATTACTTTAGCCTTACTGTAAGCATATTTATGAATTTCAAAAAGGAAAGTGTTTTCCTGCTGATCATGACAGAGTAGTTTTATTGGACTAACACTTGTGTTAATAATAGGGTCTAGCCCTCTCATTGATAACAGTAATAAAATTAGGCAAAAGGTAAAATAAATAAATAAATAAATAAACAAACTATTTGAAGTACTAGAAAACAGGGGCAGAAATTGGAAGGGCAATGATCTTAGAAATCATTCACATGATTCCACATGAGTCCACACTTACTTGGACTGTCTTTTTCTCTAGGGGAGCTTCTCAGTTCACAGAGGTGCCCAAGAACATGGCTTAAGCAGAAAGCAACAATCTTAATTAAATGAGGAGACAGATATTAGAAGCTTTTGCTCCCAGATGTCAGGGAAAAGATGGAAACAACCCCAATGAGGTGGGAGCCTTAATTGTGTGACCCCCCCCCCAAAGTCAGTGCACAAATTCCCCTCAAATCATTAACCGATTCCTAAATTGCACATACAAGGGAAAAAACTCCAAAGAACTCAGAAGAAAATAGCTGAAAGTACCCAGAGATGAACAGAGATTTCATCAGAAATCAAATACTGGGGAAACAAAGTTTGGATTTTAAGACCTGTCATTTTAAAGGAGTTTGGTAAATAACCCAGTCTTTCAGTTGAAACCCCTGCAAAAATACTACTTAGAAATAATAGCACAACTAAACAGACCAGCCTTTACAGAAACTGGAACCAATCCACTATGGCCTGCAGATGCTGCATGGGTCTTCTATCTGTCTAACAATAACATCTCACAAAATCTCTATCCTTTTCAACCACAGTGCTTGGCATCCAACAGAAAATTTAAAGACTAGATTTAAAAGTATACTAATTTGAGAAAATAAAATAAGAAACAAGTACACATGTGATTTAGAATTGAAGCTAGTTGACAAACACTTTAAAATATCTATTTAGATAGTTTAAAGGCAAGTGGAAAAAAATGAATAAAAAATTAAGCAGAAATCTATTTGCAAATCAAATGGATGGTGAACATAATTAACAGCATTGAAATATATATCTGAATGTAGCTAAAAGGGGAAATGTTAGGTTGTATATAGGATAACAGAATAAAAATAAAAATTAAAAAACCATGGAACTACACTACACAGTGAACCCTAAGTTAAACCATGGACTATAGTTAATAGCAAAATTATAAAAATGTTCTGTCATTAATTGTAACAATTCTTCCAGACTGATGCACAGTGTTAATAATAGGGTGATATATAGGAATCCTGTATTTTATGCATGATTGTTCTGTAAACCCACAACTTCTCTAATAAAGGGGAAAAATTGAATGGACATTTTGGGAGTGAAAAATACAATATCTGAGGTTAAGAAATATTTGGATGGATTAAATGGCGAGAAACAAGTGAAGATAGATACGGTACATTCAAAGACAGGTCAATAGAAAACATCCAAACTCTTAAGTGCAGAGAGATAAAAATGAAAAGAACCAATTAGAGGATGAGATGTATGTGGGACATGGTCAAACTTTCTAACATACATGTAATTGAAGTCTTAAAAATGATGAGAAAGAATATGGCAGAAGCAATATTTGAATCAATAATGACTAAAGAGTTTCCACATCAATTCATTTATTCAAGGCTCAGTAAACACCCCCAAAGACCCAAGGAAAACCCTAAGTGTGAACATCATAGCCAGACTCTTAGAAGACAAACATAATTAGAAAACATTAAAAGCATTTATTATCATCAGGAATAAGACAAATGGCTTACTCTAAATAGAAACTGGAAGCCAATGGACAATGGAGTAGCTCCTTCAAATCACTATTAGAAAAAAAAAAAAAAAACCTGCCAATACAGAATTGAACACTCAGTGAAAATTGCTATCAAAATAAGGACAAAGTAAGCAAAAGCAATAAAAATTTTATTTTCAGCATAATTTCACAGCTAGAAACATGAAAGGAAGTTTTTGTAGGCCATGGAAACTGATCTCAAAGAAAGCAAGCATCTGCTAGGAGCATGAAGAATGACAAAAAGGGGTAAATGTGAGTGAAGCAACAGTAAAAACAGCCTGTCTTCTGGATTTAAAAATATACATGGAAGTAAAATACGTGAAAATAGCATGAAGGTTCGATTTGGTTGCAGGAATATTAACTATTGTGAGTTTATTATGTTCTCTTTTCAGGATGTGCTAAAAAGATTAAAATTGACTTTAAAAAGAAAATAAATGTTATAATCTCTACTGTAACCACTAAACCAATATTGCAAAATTATAAAACTCAAAAGTTAATAAATATAATAAAAAAGAATAATGAAAAAAGCACTTAATCCCAATGATTTCAAGAATGGGGTAATAAAGGAATGAAGAATGAAGAACAGATGAGGCAAATAGAAAACAATTAGCAAGATATTAGACTTAAAAGCAACTATAACACAATTATAATAATTATTACAATTGCTGATAAATACATAAATATTTGTAAACTAAACACTGCAGTGAAAAAACAAACATTATCAGAACCGGTTTTAAGCTTGTATTATTCCATGAGAAAAAAAATAAATGTAACAACACATAGTAGTTGGAAGTAAGAGGAAGGAATACAAAAACTACCCAAGAGCAAAACTAAACAGCATAAAGGTGATGTACCTATATGTATATCAAACCAACTAGACCTTAAGACAAGACATATCACTAGAATGATAAGTGAAATTTTATATTGATAAAATTCAACAAAAATTAGCACATAAAGACATATCTTTGATAGTTATATTCCTTATAATTAAACACAACATATTTAAGGCAAACATTGACAGCAGTAAGAGAAATAGACAAATCCATGATCATAACTGGAGCCTTTAACACATTTTTCAGTAAATCAACCTTTCACAACTGGAGTTCCATGAAAGAATTAAGCCCCCAAAAAACACATATCCAAATAAAATGCAGAATAAATTATTACCAAAATTACTTTTTCAAGTGACTTTATTGGATGATATTCTATTTTAATTGCATATAATGTGAACAATAAATTGCTTTTCATGGGTTTCCTTTTATATATTCCTTTAAAAAGTCTGAACATTTCTGCATCTTCAACTGTCTGTTTAAACAGTTACAATTAAGCTATTTTCCCCTTCCAGTTGAAAATCTTTTATTTGGCATTAAGTCTAGGGTTTTTGTGCATACTATTGTATTTTGTTTTATGCTTTCTATCTTATTGTTCTTTTAATTTGCTCCACATATTTTACGTGCCTTTGTTTTCCTTTCTAATCATTTAGGTTTTATTAAATATACTTATATTTTATTTCTCTTATCTATATATCTTGCCATTATTTTAGGATAATGAAAATTTTGATTACTAGATAAGGTGGTGTCTGCCAGATCTCATCACTATAAAGTTACCATTTCCCTTTTATACCTAAGTAATTTGCAGGAAGATAATTTGAGGCTATGTATATTCCTGCTCCTTATCAAACATTCACCCATCAATTTTGTTTTCTATTCTAACTCCACCATTCCTTTTATGTTTGCTAGTTGGCATTTGAATATAAGAAAGAGCTTTCAGTTTTCATTTATTTAATCATTTTTATATCAGTAAAAAATTATAGATTTTATTTTATTCTATATAAGACATTGCTCTCTTGATCACCTTGTACTCAATTGCTTCCAGATTCATCTAGCTGCAGCCCCTTCAAGCTGGCACCCATGTCCTTTGGAAAGTGTCACTTTTTGACAAGTGCCAGGCAAGTGGTGTGAGGAGGACATTATATAGAGATAAATGTGAAACTTCCCTAGCTTATATATAAAAATAGATCTTTCTCAAATATTGATCTTTGAACCATTATTTACCTGTCACATTATATATTTATGTTGAGATATGAGAGCCAGAACCATAAATCTAGATTTTAAAGTAAATTTTTCTTATTTCAAAATTATCAAACCAAGATTACTATTGGATTTTCGTAGTGTAAATGCCTTTTAGCTCTTGGTCTGGCAGTAGACGGTTTTATTCATCTGTGGTTTATACTTAAACCGCAGATTTAAACTGTATAATCCTTACAGTTCTCTGAAATGTTTTCATCATTGCTAAAAACTTGAAGCTTATTTAAAATCTAAGACCTTATGTTTGCCATTAAGATAGTGGTCTTTAGAGAACTATGTAACTGTAAATAAATCATTGTAATTCTCCCTTACCTAGGCATTTACTCATAATTAAAACTTTCCATCTTCTACCAATTCATTCATTTAATAAGAAAATCTCCTAATGATGATTGTGCAAAGGTTTCTGATATGGAGCAAATTTAAAATCTAAAACTTACCACATCTTTTCTAAATCTGTTTTATCTCATTGTTCTACCAACTACAATTGCACTTAGTTCTACATAGGTGCCTTTGTGACATCTGCTATCACATATACCACAAACTGGTTTGCTTAAAAAAAACAGGATTTTATTGTTTCACTCTTAGAGTGTATACATCTAAAATCAAGGTGTCACCAAGCCAAGCTTTCTCCCAGATGGGTAGCATGCTGCTGATGGCTTGCAACAACCTTCAGTGTTCCTTGGCTTCTAAATGCACTCATGCCTTGTCATGTTGTGATCTCTGTCTCCTTCTCCTCTTTCTACTTCTATGTCTGTGGTAGGGGGCAGAACTCACCTATCATTTACAACTTTTACATAGAATTTACCTCTAGTGAACTGCATAAATATGATGAGTTCAATTTGGTGGGTTTTGACAAATGACTATATTCATGGATGCTGCATTCCTATTGACTGCCAAGATTCACACATCAATTGCAAGCTTCTACTGTGAGTTGTGGTTTACTTCTGGTATCTATAGAAAAACAGTAGTTAGTAATAAACACCTTTATCCAAGCAGACCTCTATACCTCCATTATTAAACAGTCATATTTAGAACTCCTATAGGCAAGATAAAAAGAAATGTCATCTGGTAAGTTTTGGCTGTTCCGTAGATTAATGTGGCTATTTAAAACTTTACCTCAATGCTCTTTGGCCTAAAGCAACCATTTACTGGACTCAGATTCTGTTGTAAGGAATTCGTACAGAGAGTACAGCAGATCCTATCTCTGCTCCATTACATATGGGGCCTCACATGGAAGACTCGAAGACCAGGGACTGGAATCCTCTGAAGACATCTTCACTCATGAACCTGGCTGTCAGTTTGTAACCTCATTTCTCTCTATGTGTGGATCTCCATGAAGTCTCTCCATGGGACCAATTTGGGCTTTTTCACAGCAGGGTGACTGGGTTCAAGGTCAAATGTCACAAAATGGAGAGAGCTAGATATGAGTCTTGAAATCACATAGCAGCTTTCTGCCATAGTTTACTGGTTGGAGCAGTTACTAGCTTCCATCCAGATTCAAGAGAAGGAAACTGTGATCCCACCTCTTCTTGAAAGAAGTGTCAATGATGCATTATGAGATAATGTTGGATGAAGAGATTGTTGTACTGCAGACATTAAGGAAAATGCTGTCTGCCACAGAGGTGACATTCAAGGACAAAACCTGTTGTACTATTTCTTATTCTACAAGGCTATAAAGATAATGAAAAGGTATTGGAAGTTTATCTAGCACACTAACCTGTATATTTATCTCCTCCAGTTATTCTAGGTAGACTGGCAACAAAAACCATTGTTTTGATAGTTGAAAAATAATATGGCTTTATAACTTTCATTTACCTTCTTGAAAGCCCTTTGCTTCTTGTGATTTACTGTATCTTGAAGGTCAAAGAGTCCACAAATAATCTAGTAATAAATTTTCATTGAACTATTCATGTTTACTTTCCCATTGGTCATTAAGATTGAAAGGCAAATATTTTCTAAGAATATTGACTAGAGAAATATATGGTATCTGTAGGCATAGCCAAAACTTAATAGCACTAGCATGCATGAAAGATATTCTTATGCTAATAGCTTAATCAGCACCACTCTATTAAATCAATCAGTAAAATAGCATAACTACACATTCAAAAGGACAATTATAAAGTTATAATCTATATTTTGTAGAACTGACATGGGAGTAAAAAGTAAAACAGAAAATTTCATATCCTACTTTGGAGGAAATGAAACATAATTTTATCTTGAAACAAGTCAGTTGTTTAAATTTTTAGACATTGGTACTCGATATAATTTAGTATTTAAAACTTATACAGGGTGAAAAACTCAGAATAAATAGAATGAAAATAGTTTCTAAGCTCAGGCATGCTAAAATGATCTAAAGCATTTATTAGACATGAATTCTTAAATTAGAAGAGTCCAATTAATTTTTGTTCAGTGTTTCTTTTATGTCTTCATGTTAATTATTTCAATAAATAGTCTTATTTTTCTAAAGCAGAAAATGTCTTTTTGAATAGAGTTTGGAAGCCTTTTTTAACTTGCTGTTTCCTCAGGGTATAAATGAATGGATTCAGCAAAGGTGCAACTGAAGTGTTGAGCACAGCTACTCCTTTGCTTAAAGTAACTCTTTCATTTGCTGATGGCTTTATGTAGATGAAAATACAACTTCCATAAGTAATGGAGACAACAATCATGTGAGACGAGCAGGTGGAAAATGCTTTTCTCTTTTGTTGAGCTGAAGGGAATTTTAGAATTGTCTTGATGATATAGAAGTAAGAAAGGATTACTAATGACAATGTGACAATAAGGGTCAACAGAGCTAACAAAAAAGCAATTAATTCTAGTAAATGTGTGTCTGAGCAAGAAAGTTGTAGAACAGGAGAAACGTCACAAATGAAATGATCAATGGTAGTTGAAGCACAGAAATCCAGGTTAAGACCCAAAATCAATGGAGGGAAAATGACCAGGAAGCCAGTTACCCAGGAGCTGAGTACAAGCTGGTGACAAACTCTGCTGTTCATGATGGATGTATAATGCAAAGGTTTGCAGATAGCAACACAGCGGTCATGGGACATAGCAGCCAGAAGAAAAAGTTCTGTACCCCCCAGGAAGATGTAAAAAAACATCTGAGCTACACAGGCATTAAAGGAAATGGTCTTTTCCCTGGTTACAGTGGTGATTAAGAGTCTGGGGATGCAAGCAGTTGTGAATGAGATTTCCAGGAAAGAGAAATTCCGAAGGAAGAAATACATTGGAGTCTTTAGATAAGAATCCAACAGAGTGAGGGCAATGATGGCTAAGTTGCCTATCATGCTCAACGTGTAATTTAGAAGTAGAAATACGAAAATTACCATCTGCCATTGAGAGTTATCTGTCAGTCCCAGTAGGATAAACTCTATCTGCTTTGTATGGTTCTTCATTTCTTTTTTGTGATTTCAGTTGAATTCTAGAAATAAAAGGCTACAATATCAGAAATTACACATGTGTCATTATTGCCAAGAAAAGATATAGAAAAGGCCTCATACTCAGAAACATACACACTTAAAATGTAATATTCTATGGAGGTTAAAGATATGATCTAGAACTGTACAATGGAGCTTTTAACTAAAACTTTAAATGCACTAGAGAAATCCACTTTTGGAATTTGACCTAGACAACCCATGATAGCTGATTTTTCCCCCTTATTTATAAACTTGTAGCTAATTCCAGGTTTGGCCAGCTGTTAATGAGATAAACTTGCTTGGCTCAGGATTCTTTAGATCAAATTTTATTCATTCAGAGTATACATTTTGAAGTGACAACATTGATAAATATATATTCTCATTAAAAATATTCTAAATATATTTTAGATAAAAAATTCCAAAGCAGTGTGTATAAATTGATCCTATTTTTATACATGTCTAAATATGATGCAAGAATGATTTCTGTACAAGTATAGAAAAGTAATAATTGTAGTTAAAGATATTCTTTCAGTGGTGGATTAAATAATAATGCATTTATGTATTTAATAAAAATGCAGTCATTCTTAGCAATATTCCTTCAAAGAGAAATGAAAAAAAAACAATATACTTTTTTCAAACTTGTGTCTGACTTATTTTTTCATAACAGCAAAAAAATTATTAGTGAGTTGAGAAAACTGGTTAGATATGGAGTAATGTTTTTAATTTTAAAAATTTACTGATGAACTTCATTGATTTTTTTATGTCTTTAGCAAATCATTTTCCTCATATTTTGACCAAACCTTACCGTTTTGCAAAATAAACTGCTTCCAAACAAGCATAGAACATAAGCACTAAAAGAAAAAATAACTATATCATGTCGTAAATATTTCCTTTCTTTAAATTCAAATGTTTAAATTACATTTGTTTTCATTGATTAAATTTGCCATTCAGTTAGCATGTTCTGAAGTTTTTCTATTCTTTAAAAAAACATTGAATACTTAATATTTTCCTGCTATGTGATTTCTCCCATTTTCTCTAACATGAATTCAGGACCTTTCATTCTTTAGATTAAAAAAATGTATTTCTTTGATAAGTAACTGTTTGATCATTTTCATAGCTTTCAACATATTTCTTCACCTCTTCTAATTCTTCAATTAATAATTTCCAGGTGTTTGGTGGAAAGGGTGTACCCCAGAGAATCATAAATAAATTTTTTCTTCCTAATCTGATCTTAATTTGGTACTGTTTCTTTTCATAATATGTCCTTGTTCTAATCTCTTCCTTATTCCAAAAAATACATTGGACATGTCTGTAGGTTTATTGTGGGTATCACAATAATTTCAAAAACTAGAAGCAGAATTCATTCTGCAACCAATGCAAACTTGGCAATCAATAAATAGTTCTCAGTGACATGTGGTCATTGTTCACAAGTGTTGATCAGAATTAGCACTTCCAATGAGTTATTGTTTTTCTATTGTTAAATGCATATTAAAAAACTAAGTCAATTCTCCAGGAAAAATATCTTCTGACCTTGTTATGTTTGACTTCTAGGTTGCTTTCTTAATCTAGGAAGCAATAGTATAATCAGCGTTCACTCCATATTTATATGGTGCCATGTCTGGTTTAAACATCAAAGTATTAGAAATGAAGGCAAAAAAGCATAAATCAAGCATCATGCTCTTGAATAAATTCAATAGAAATTAAAGTAGAAAATGAAGAATAATTAATGTTTTATTCAAAGTGAAATAACAAAATCATCTTTAATTCATTCTTATTTGTCTTCAAACTTGCATGGTATTTACAGTTATTCTTAACATTTTCAGAGAAAAGTAACAACAATATTGTCCTCACCTTTAACAGTGTATGGTGGTGTCTTTTTTCCTTAAGAGTACATAAGCTAGAATCAACTATAATGAATGGTGAACATACTCACTGAAAAACAATATTTAGTTTTGTAAGCAGGATAATTAATATAAAAGGATATCACAGGTTAATTCAAAGTAGAGACTAAAGTGTGAATGATTTAGTAATGTGTTTCTTCAAAATCACATATGTATGAACACATGGTAGTATCTCTGCTTTGGATAATAAATATTTCTAACAATCCGCTGTTTTTATTAACAGATAATTTGTGAGATAATATATGTGTACAACTAACCTCACCTTGCAGATCTTCACAAAATTTATCATAGCTAAGATTATTAGCTTGACACTTGGGAAACATTTACAAGTTGCCAATTATTTAAAAGGAATGAATGCTTCTCTAAGGAAAAAGTAAAGGGGGATAGTGTCCCCAAGGAGAAACAGGAAAGATTTAAAATATTCAAAAACACCAGTTGGATTTTTGTTTTTTCATTTCATTATATTTTATTAAAGAAATTGTAGGATTGCAGAAAATTTATTCAGAAAATACAGAGTTCTCATAAACCCATCACCCTCATTATTAACACCTTGCATTAGTGTGAAACATTTATTACAACAGATTAAAATATGTTATTATACTTCTACTATTATAGTCTGTTGTTTTTATTGGGGTTCCTTGTTTCTGTTATATTCTGTTTTTCTTAAATTTTTAATATTTATTCAAGTAACACATATACAATCTAAAATTCCCTTTTTCAACCACATTCAAATTTATGATTCTGTAATGTTGATTCTGTTCCAACAATTGTCCTAACATCATCACCCATCCATTACCAAATATTTCCATCACCCCGAACAGAAACTCTATATAATCTAAGTATTAGCACCCCCTTCCCTACCCCCACACCAACTCTTGGTAAGCTATATTCTAGTTTCAGACTCTATGAATTTTCTTATTCTAATTATTTCATATCAGTGAGATCATACAATATCTCTCCTTTTGTGTCTGGCTTATTTCACTCAACATGATGTCTTCAAGGTACATTGATATTGTCACATGTATAAGAACTCAATTTCTTTTAACAGTTTATTCAGCTTCATTGAGATATATTCACATGCCATACAATCATCCAAAGTGTACAATCAATTGTTCATAGAACCATTATATTGTTGTGCATTCACATCACAATCAATTTTTGAACAATTTCATTACTCAAAAAAAAAAAATAGAATAAGAGTAAAAATAAAAGTAAAAAAGAGCATTCCATGCAGGGGTATTCGCCTACCCCACCTCCATGGTTGCTAACATGACCACAGACATAGGGGACTGGTGGTTTGATGGGTTGAGCCCTCTACCATAGGTTTTACCCTTGGGAAGACGGTTGCTGCAAAGGAGAGGCTAGGCCTCCCTATGGTTGTGCCTAAGAGCCTCCTCCTGAATGCCTCTTTGTTGCTCAGATGTGGCCCTCTCTCTCTGGCTAAGCCAACTTGAAAGGTGAAATCACTGCCCTCCCCCCTACGTGGGATCAGACACCCAGGGGAGTGAATCTCCCTGGCAACGTGGAATGTGACTCCCGGGGAGGAATGTAGACCTGGCATCGTGGGACGGAGAACATCTTCTTGACCAAAGAGGGATGTGAAAGGAAATGAAATAAGCTTCAGTAGCAGAGAGATTCCAAAAGGAGCCGAGAGGTCACTCTGGTGGGCACTCTTACGCACACTTTAGACAACCCTTTTTAGGTTCTAAAGAATTGGGGTAGCTGGTGGTGGATACCTGAAACTATCAAACTACAACCCAGAACCCATGAATCTCGAATACAGTTGTATAAAAATGTAGCTTATGAGGGGTGACAATGGGATTGGGAAAGCCATAAGGACCACACTCCACTTTGTCTAGTTTATGGATGGATGAGTAGAAAAATAGGGGAAGGAAACAAACAGACAAAGGTACCCAGTGTTCTTTTTTACTTCAATTGCTCTTTTTCACTCTAATTATTATTCTTGTTATTTTTGTGTGTGTGCTAATGAAGGTGTCAGGGATCGATTTAGGTGATGAATGTACAACTACGTAATGGTACTGTAAACAATCGAAAGTACGATTTGTTTTGTATGACTGCATGGTATGTGAATATATCTCAATAAAATGAAGATTAAAAAAAAAAAAGAGCATTCCAAAGCCCTTCCCATTATTCATTTAATTTTTGTCCCCATTTTTCTACTCATCTGTCCATACACTGGATAAAGGGAGTGTGAGCAACAAGGTTTTCACAATCACAGTCACAACATGTAAGCTATATAGTTACATTATCATCTTCAAGAATCAAGGCTACTGGGTTACAGTCCCACAGTTTCAGATATTTCCTCATATCTATTTCAATACACTAAAAACTAAAAATGGATATCTGTATAACACATAAGAATAACCTCCAGAATGACCCCTCGACTCAATTTGAAATCTCTCAGCCACTGAAACTTTATTTTGTTTCATTTCTCTTCCCACATTTGGTCCAGAAACCTTTCTCAATCCCATGATGCTGGGTCCAGGCTCATCTCCAGGAGTCACGTCCCACGTTGCCAGAGAGATTTACAACCCTGGGAGTCACGTCCCAATGTAGGGGGGAGGGCAATGAGTTTACTTGCTGAGATGGCTTAGAGAGAGAGGCCACATCTTACCACCAAAATAGGTTCTCTGGGGGTGAATCTTAGGCATAATTACAAGGAGGCTTAGCCTTTCCTTTGCAGTAAGAAGCTTCATAAAGGCAAGCCCTAAGATCAAGAGTTCAGCCTTCTAAATTGGTAATCCCTAATGCTTGTGAGAATATCAGTAATTCCTCAGGTGGGGAAGTTTTATATTTCCACATTTTTCCCCAATCCCTCAAGGGGGCCTTGGAACTACATTTTTATTCTCTGTCCAATTTACTCAGATTGGTATGGGGGCATCACATTAACCTTTACAAACTAACCAGATCTCACTCCCTATTTAAAGTTCCATGTAATTATTCTGTTTGTTTAAATGGACCCTACAAGTTAAATTATGTAGTGTGCTACATAAAATATAGATTTTGTACTAAATAAACATCTCTTCCTTTGGTTTTACACAGAAGTTGAAGTTTTAAAAAACTGTCAGATTGTCCTTTAACCTTTAGTCTGATTTGCCTTAGTCCTAACCAGATGAGTTTCATTCATATCTCCAGTTGAAGTCTAAACTCTTTTTCAGCTTAACAGTTGCTGTATGGAATATTACTGACATTCATAGCTGCCAAACTCTAACTCTGAGTGTGAGGTGTCACACAGATACCCAAAGTTCCTGGGACCAAAATGGTTATACACAAAGAGCTCAGCATCTCAGAATTTAGAGACAATCATTAAAACTCAGGAATGGATGTGACTGCTGTAAGAGCTTACGATCTGGTTAGTCACCTTCCACAGGATTAAAACAACCAGATTATCTACTAAATTTCAATGGATTCTGGCTAACAACAGTTAATGCTTAAAAGTATAAACCTTCTAGGAGGCGGGGCAAGATGGCAGACTGGTGAGCTGTATGTTTTAGTTACTCCTCCAGGAAAGTAGGTAGAAAGCCAGGAACTGCGTGGACTGGACACCACAGAGCAATCTGTCTTTGGGTATACGTCATACAACACTCATGAAAACGTGGAACTGCTGAGATCAGCGAAATTTGTAAGTTTTTGCGGCCAGGGGACCCGCGCCCCTCCCTGCCAGGCTCAGTCCCGGGGGAGGAGGGGCTGTCAGCTCCGGGAAGGAGAAGGGAGAACTGCAGTGGCTGCTCTTATCGGAAACTCATTCTACTGATCCAGACTCCAACCATAGATAGACTGAGACCAGACACCAGAGAATCTGAGAGCAGCCAGCCCAGCAGAGAGGAGACAGGCATAGAAAAAAAAAAACAACACGAAAAACTCCAAAATAAAAGCAGAGGATTTTTGGAGTTCTGGTGAACACAGAAAGGGGAAGGGCGGAGCTCAGGCCCTAAGGCACATATGCAAATCCCGAAGAAAAGCCGATCTCTCTGCCCTGTGGACCTTTCCCTAATGGCCCTGGTTGCTTTGTCTCTTAGCATTTCAATAACCCATTAGATCTCTGAGGAGGGCCCTTTTTTTTTTTTTTTTAATCCTTCTTTCTTTTTCTAAAACAATTACTCTAAGAAGCCCAATACAGAAAGCTTCAAAGGCTTTCAATTTGGGCACGTCAAGTCAAGAGCAGAACTAAGAGAGCTCTGAGACAAAAGGCAATAATTCAGTGACTGAGAAAATTCACTAAACACCACAACTTCCCAAGAAAAGGGGGGTGTCCGCTCACAGCCACCATCCTGGTGGACAGGAAACACTCCTGCCCATCGCCAGCCCCATAGCCCAGAGCTGCCCCAGACAACCCAGTGTGACAGAAGTGCTTCAAATAACAGGCACACACCACAAAACTGGGCGTGGACATTAGCCTTCCCTGCAACCTCAGCTGATTGTCCCAGAGTTGGGAAGGTGGAGCAGTGTGAATTAACAAAGCCCCATTCAGCCATCATTTCAGCAGACTGGGAGCCTCCCTACACAGCCCAGCAGCCCAGAACTGCCCTGGGGGGACAGCACTCACCTGTGACATAGCACAGTCATCCCTCAACAGAGGACCTGGGGTGCACAGCCTGGAAGAGGGGCCCACTTGCAAGTCTCAGGGGCCATACGCCAATACCAAGGACTTGTGGGTCACTGGCAGAGACAAACTGTGGCAGGACTGAACTGAAGGATTAGACTATTGCAGCAGCTTTAAAACTCTAGGATCACCAGGGAGATTTGATTGTTAGGGCCACCCCCCCTCCACGACTGCCCAGAAACACGCCCCACATACAGGGCAGGAAACACCAACTACACACGCAAGCTTGGTACACCAATTGGGCCCCACAAGACTCACTCCCCCACTCACCAAAAAGGCTAAGCAGGGGAGAACTGGCTTGTGGAGAACAGGTGGCTTGTGGACGCCACCCGCTGGTTAGTTAGAGAAAGTGTACTCCACGAAGCTGTAGATTTGATAAATTAGAGATAAGGACTTCAATAGGTCTACAAACCCTAAAAGAACCCTATCAAGTTCAGCAAATGCCACGAGGCCAAAAACAACAGAAAATTATAAAGCATATGAAAAAACCAGACGATATGGATAACCCAAGCCCAAGCACCCAAATCAAAAGACCAGAAGAGACACAGCACCTAGAGCAGCTACTCAAAGAACTAAAGATGAACAATGAGACCATAGTACGGGAGATAAAGGAAATCAAGAAGACTCTAGAAGAGCATAAAGAAGACATTGCAAGACTAAATAAAAAAATGGATGATCTTATGGAAATTAAAGAAACTGTTGACCAAATTAAAAAGATTCTGGACACTCATAGTACAAGACTAGAGGAAGTTGAACAACGAATCAGTGACCTGGAAGATGACAGAATGGAAAATGAAAGCATAAAAGAAAGAATGGGGAAAAAAATTGAAAAAATCGAAATGGACTTCAGGGATATGATAGATAATATGAAACGTCCAAATATAAGACTCATTGGTGTCCCAGAAGGGGAAGAAAAGGGTAAAGGTCTAGGAAGAGTATTCAAAGAAATTGTTGGGGAAAACTTCCCAAATCTTCTAAACAACATAAATACACAAATCATAAATGCTCAGCGAACCCCAAATAGAATAAATCCAAATAAACCCACTCCGAGCCATATACTGATCACACTGTCAAACACAGAAGAGAAGGAGCAAGTTCTGAAAGCAGCAAGAGAAAAGCAATTCACCACATACAAAGGAAACAGCATAAGACTAAGTAGTGACTACTCAGCAGCCACCATGGAGGCAAGAAGGCAGTGGCACGATATATTTAAAATTCTGAGTGAGAAAAATTTCCAGCCAAGAATACTTTATCCAGCAAAGCTCTCCTTCAAATTTGAGGGAGAGCTTAAATTTTTCACAGACAAACAAATGCTGAGAGAATTTGCTAACAAGAGACCTGCCCTACGGGAGATACTAAAGGGAGCCCTACAGACAGAGAAACAAAGACAGGACAGAGAGACTTGGAGAAAGGTTCAGTACTAAAGAGGTTCGGCATGGGTACAATAAAGGATATTAATAGAGAGAGGGGAAAAATATGGCAAACATAAACCAAAGGATAAGATGGCCGATTCAAGAAATGCCTTCACGGTTATAACGTTGAATGTAAATGCATTAAACTCTCCAATTAAAAGATATAGATTCACAGAATGGATCAAAAAAAATGAACCATCAATATGTTGCATACAAGAGACTCATCTTAGACACAGGGACACAAAGAAACTGAAAGTGAAAGGATGGAAAAAAATATTTCATGCAAGCTACAGCCAAAAGAAAGCAGGTGTAGCAATATTAATCTCAGATAAAATAGACTTCAAATGCAGGGATGTTTTGAGAGACAAAGAAGGCCACTACATACTAATAAAAGGGGCAATTCAGCAAGAAGAAATAACAATCGTAAATGTCTATGCACCCAATCAAGGTGCCACAAAATACATGAGAGAAACACTGGCAAAACTAAAGGAAGCAATTGATGTTTCCACAATAATTGTGGGAGACTTCAACACATCACTCTCTCCTATAGATACATCAACCAGACAGAAGACCAATAAGGAAATTGAAAACCTAAACAATCTGATAAATGAATTAGATTTAACAGACATATACAGGACATTACATCCCAAATCACCAGGATACACATACTTTTCTAGTGCTCACGGAACTTTCTCCAGAATAGATCATATGCTGGGACATAAAAAAAGCCTCAATAAATTTAAAAAGATTGAAATTATTCAAAGCACATTCTCTGACCACAATGGAATACAATTAGAAGTCAATAACCATCAGAGACTTAGAAAATTCACAAATACCTGGAGGTTAAACAACACACTCCTAAACAATCAGTGGGTTAAAGAAGAAATAGCAAGAGAAATTGCTAAATATATAGAGACGAATGAAAATGAGAACACAACATACCAAAACCTATGGGATGCAGCAAAAGCAGTGCTAAGGGGGAAATTTATAGCACTAAACGCATATATTAAAAAGGAAGAAAGAGCCAAAATCAAAGAATTAATGGATCAACTGAAGAAGCTAGAAATTGAACAGCAAACCAATCCTAAACCAAGTAGAAGAAAAGAAATAACAAGGATTAAAGCAGAAATAAATGATATAGAGAACAAAAAAACAATAGAGAGGATAAATATCACCAAAAGTTGGTTCTTTGAGAAGATCAACAAGATTGACAAGCCCCTAGCTAGACTGACAAAATCAAAAACAGAGAAGACCCATATAAACAAAATAATGAATGAAAAAGGTGACATAACTGCAGATCCTGAAGAAATTAAAAAAATTATAAGAGGATACTATGAACAACTGTATGGCAACAAACTGGACAATGTAGAAGAAATGGACAATTTCCTGGAAACATATGAACAACCTAGACTGACCAGAGAAGAAATAGAAGACCTCAACCAACCCATCACATGCAAAGAGATCCAATCAGTCATCAAAAATCTTCCCACAAATAAATGCCCAGGGCCAGATGGCTTCACAGGGGAATTCTACCAAACTTTCCAGAAAGAACTGACACCAATCTTACTCAAACTCTTTCAAAACATTGAAGAAAATGGAACACTACCTAACTCATTTTATGAAGCTAACATCAATCTAATACCAAAACCAGGCAAAGATGCTACAAAAAAGGAAAACTACCGGCCAATCTCCCTAATGAATATAGATGCAAAAATCCTCAACAAAATACTTGCAAATCGAAACCAAAGACACATTAAAAATATCATACACCATGACCAAGTGGGGTTCATTCCAGGCATGCAAGGATGGTTCAACATAAGAAAAACAATCAATGTATTACAACACATTAAAAACTCGAAAGGGAAAAATCAATTGATCATCTCAATAGATGCTGAAAAAGCATTTGACAAAATCCAACATCCATTTTTGATAAAAACACTTCAAAAGGTAGGAATTGAAGGAAACTTCCTCAACATGATAAAGAGCATATATGAAAAACCCACAGCCAGCATAGTACTCAATGGTGAGAGACTGAAAGCCTTCCCTCTAAGATCAGGAACAAGACAAGGATGCCCGCTGTCACCACTGTTATTCAACATTGTGCTGGAAGTGCTAGCCAGGGCAATCTGGCAAGACAAAGAAATAAAAGGCATCCAAATTGGAAAAGAAGAAGTAAAACTGTCATTGTTTGCAGACGATATGATCTTATATCTAGAAAACCCTGAGAAATCGACGATACAGCTACTAGAGCTAATAAACAAATTTAGCAAAGTAGCGGGATACAAGATTAATGCACATAAGTCAGTAATGTTTCTATATGCTAGAAATGAACAAACTGAAGAGACACTCAAGAAAAAGATACCATTTTCAATAGCAACTAAAAAAATCAAGTACCTAGGAATCAACTTACCCAAAGATGTAAAAGACCTATACAAAGAAAACTACATAACTCTACTAAAAGAAATAGAAGGGGACCTTAAAAGATGGAAAAATATTCCATGTTCATGGATAGGAAGGCTAAATGTCATTAAGATGTCAATTCTACCCAAACTCATCTACAGATTCAATGCAATCCCAATCAAAATTCCAACAACCTACTTTGCAGACTTGGAAAAGCTAGTTATCAAATTTATTTGGAAAGGGAAGATGCCTCGAATTGCTAAAGACACTCTAAAAAAGAAAAACGAAGTGGGAGGACTTACACTCCCTGACTTTGAAGCTTATTATAAAGCCACAGTTGCCAAAACAGCATGGTACTGGCACAAAGATAGACATATAGATCAATGGAATCGAATTGAGAATTCAGAGATAGACCCTCAGATCTATGGCCGACTGATCTTTGATAAGGCCCCCAAAGTCACTGAACTGAGTCATAATGGTCTTTTCAACAAATGGGGCTGGGAGAGTTGGATATCCATATCCAAAAGAATGAAAGAGGACCCCTACCACACCCCCTACACAAAAATTAACTCAAAATGGACCAAAGATCTCAATATAAAAGAAAGTACCATAAAACTCCTAGAAGATAATGTAGGAAAACATCTTCAAGACCTTGTATTAGGCGGCCACTTCCTAGACTTTACACCCAAAGCACAAGCAACAAAAGAGAAAATAGATAAATGGGAACTCCTCAAGCTTAGAAGTTTCTGCACCTCAAAGGAATTTCTCAAAAAGGTAAAGAGGCAGCCAACTCAATGGGAAAAAATTTTTGGAAACCATGTATCTGACAAAAGACTGATATCTTGCATATACAAAGAAATCCTACAACTCAATGACAATAGTACAGCCAGCCCAATTATAAAATGGGCAAAAGATATGAAAAGACAGTTCTCTGAAGAGGAAATACAAATGGCCAAGAAACACATGAAAAAATGTTCAGCTTCACTAGCTATTAGAGAGATGCAAATTAAAACCACAATGAGATACCATCTAACACCGGTTAGAAAGGCTGCCATTAAACAAACAGGAAACTACAAATGCTGGAGGGGATGTGGAGAAATTGGAACTCTTATTCATTGTTGGTGGGACTGTATAATGGTTCAGCCACTCTGGAAGTCAGTCTGGCACTTCCTTAGAAAACTAGATATAGAGCTACCATTCGATCCAGCGATTGCACTTCTCGGCATATACCCGGAAGATCGGAAAGCAGTGACACGAACAGATATCTGCACACCAGTGTTCATAGCAGCATTATTCACAATTGCCAAAAGATGGAAACAACCCAAATGTCCTTCAACAGATGAGTGGATAAATAAAATGTGGTATATACACACGATGGAATACTACGCGGCAGTAAGAAGGAACAATCTCGTGAAACATATGACAACATGGATGAACCTTGAAGACATAATGCTGAGCGAAATAAGCCAGGCACAAAAAGAGAAATATTATATTCTACCACTAATGTGAACTTTGAAAAATGTAAAACAAATGGTTTATAATGTAGAATGTAGGGGAACTAGCAGTAGAGAGCAATTAAGGAAGGGGGAACAATATTCCAAGAAGAACAGATAAGCTATTTAACGTTCTGGGGATGCCCAGAAATGACTATGATCTGTTAATTTCTGATGGATATAGTAGGAACAAGTTCACAGAAAGGTTGCTATATTATGTAACTTTCTTGGGGTAAAGTAGGAACATGGTGGAAGTTAAGCAGTTATCTTAGGTTAGTCGTCTTTTTCTTACTCCCTTGTTATGGTCTCTTTGAAATGTTCTTTTATTGTATGTTTGTTTTCTTTTTAACTTTTTTTTTCATACAGTTGATTTAAAAAAGAAGGGAAAGTTAAAAAAAAAAAAAAAGAAAGAAAAACAAGGAAAAAAAAATGATGTAGTGCCCCCTTGAGGAGCCTGTGGAGAATGCAGGGGTATTCGCCTACCCCACCTCGATGGTTGCTAACATGACCACAGACATAGGGGACTGGTGGTTTGATGGGTTGAGCCCTCTACCATAAGTTTTACCCTTGGGAAGACGGTTGCTGCAAAGGAGAGGCTAGGCCTCCCTAGATTTGTGCCTAAGAGTCTCCTCCTGAATGCCTCTTTGTTGCTCAGATGTGGCCCTCTCTCTGTGGCTAAGCCAACTTGAAAGGTGAAATCACTGCCCTCCCCCCTACGTGGGATCAGACACCCAGGGCAGTGAATCTCCCTGGCAACGTGGAATATGACTCCCGGGGAGGAATGTAGACCCGGCATCGTGGGACGGAGAACATCTTCTTGACCAAAAGGGGGATGTGAAAGGAAATGAAATAAGCTTCAGTGGCAGAGAGATTCCAAAACGAGCCGAGAGGTCACTCTGGTGGGCACTCTTACGCACACTTTAGACAACCCTTTTTAGGTTCTAAAGAATTGGGGTAGCTGGTGGTGGATACCTGAAACTATCAAACTACAACCCAGAACCCATGAATCTCGAAGACAGTTGTATAAAAATGTAGCTTATGAGGGGTGTCAATGGGTTTGGGAAAGCCATAAGGACCACACTCCACTTTGTCTAGTTTATGGATGGATGAGTAGAAAAATAGGGGAAGGAAACAAACAGACAAAGGTACCCAGTGTTCTTTTTTACTTCAATTGCTCTTTTTCACTCTAATTATTATTCTTGTTATTTTTGTGTGTGTGCTAATGAAGGTGTCAGGGATTGATTTAGGTGATGAATGTACAACTATGTAATGGTACTGTAAACAATCGAGAGTACGATTTGTTTTGTATGACTGCGTGGTATGTGAATATATCTCAATAAAATGATGATAAAAAAAAAAAAGATGGGAATGTATAAAACTCTTAATCTTGTGGTGGACAATGTCTGTGATTAACTGTGCAAATATTAGAAATCTCTTTCATGGATTAGAACAAATGTCTGACACTATAACTAGAAGCTAATAGTAGAGGGGTATATAGGGAAAAATATAACTATTGCAAACTATGTACTGCAGTTAATGGTATTTTAACATTCTTTCATCAACAGTAACAAATGTACTATACCTATACTATGAGCCAATAGTTGAGGTGGGGGGTGGTTAGGGGTAGGGGAGGAACTGAGTTTTCTTTTTTGTCTTTATTTCTTTTCTGGAGTAATGAAAATGTTCTAAAAATTGGGAAAAAAAATTAATTGTGGTGATGGATGCAAAGCTGTATATAATAGTACTGTGGGCAATTGATTGTGCACTTTGGATTTTTGGATAATTTATGGTATGTGACCAATCTCAATAAAAATAAATTAAAAAAAAAAAAAAGAGCTTACGATCTAGGACCTTTACAATAAGCTTTCCCCTTTCTCAGTGTCTGCTTGTCTGAAAATATTTTGATCTCTCCCTCATGTTTGAAGGACAGTTTTGACAGATATAGAATTCTTGGCTGACAGTATTTCTTTTTCAGTATATTAAATATATCATACCACTGCCTTTTTGCCTCCATGGTTTCTGTTGAGAAATTTTATAAAACTTTCCTTGTATGTGATGGATCACTTTTCTTTTCCTACTCTTAGAATTCTCTCTTTGTCTTTGATATTTGACATTCTGATTACTAAGTATCTTGGAGTAGGTCTATTTCGGTTTATTCTATATGGGGTATGCTGCACTTCTTGGATCTGTAATTTTATGTCTCTCATAAGAGATGGGTAATTTTCAGCAATTATTTCCTCCATTATTCTTTCTGCCCTCTTTCCCTTCCCTTTCTTCTGTGACCCCCATGACACCTATATTCATGTGCTTCATGTTGTCATTCAAATCCCTGTTTATATTTTTCCTCTCTTTACCCTATCTGTTCCTTTGTGTGTAGGATTTCAGATGTGCTGTCCTCTAATTCACTGACCCTTTCTTCTGCCTCTTCAAATCTGCTGTTCTATGTCTCCATTGTGTTTTTTTTTAAACTCTTCTAGTGTGCCTTTTTTTCCCATGATTTCTACAATTTGTTTTTCAAACTTTTGAGTTCTTCCTGATGTTTGCTCAATATCTTCTTTTTATCCTTCATCTCTTTTGCTATATGCTCCCTCAACTCTGTGATTTCAATTTTGAAGTAGTTTAGCATGTTTTTTCCCCCAACATCTTTAATTAGTTGTTTCCACTCCTGTATCTCATTCAAAGTGTTGGTTTGTTCCTTTGACTGGGCCATATCTTCATTTTTTGGCTCTCTAGGCAACTGGTTTCCTTGATTCATTTATTCTAGAGGTTGTTTTCACACTTTTACCTAGAGTTTTCTGTTGGTTGGCTTTTTTCTCTATCTGTTTTTTGGTGTTCAGTTCAAGTTATTCATTACCTCTAATATAGCTTCTGTTTAACTGATCTGAATTTTTCAGCTCTTGTTATTCTGATTCTAGCCCTGTCTATATATCTCTCTCACTGGCCAGTTGTCAGATTAGCTCTGCCCCCAGCCTTCTCCAAAAAGCAGACACCCACAGTATTCTGCCTCTGGGATGTAGGTACTGGGCACCACAGCAAGGTCTCTCTGTGTGTGGGTAAAACAAGTCTGCTGGCTCCCAGTGTTTTTCTATTTTTCACCAGCCAGGAAGCCCTCAATTTGTTTAGAGAGACCATCTCCAGTGAGCCTGGGATAAGGTCTGGAGAGGTTCCGAGAAATCTTAAAATTACCCTGTGCTTTCCATCTATCCAGCAGATGGTGCTTTCCAGGGATTTTAATATCCTCAGAAGATGTTTATCTTCTGGATCTGAGGCTGTGTCTAACCAGGCAGGGCTGAATTATCTTCTAGAGTCCAGGCTTCTTCTGAGTGGGCCAGGCTGAATTACCTCCTGGAGCCCCCATCTCACCAGGCACAGCTCAAGCTGTGGGGTTGCTGCAGCCTCACTTAGCTGGGCAAATTCTGGTTCAGTGTGGGCCTGTGTCCCCCATTCTTCCTGCCACAGAGGACTCCCCTAGCTGCCACAGTTTTCAGCCACTGTCCCCCAGGCAAGGGTTGGCTGCTAGTATCTGTGTCCCTCGAGGGTGGGGAAAGGGCTTTCAGACTCAGGACTGGAAAACTTCTTTGAATACATTTTCTCAGACTCTTCATCCTTCACTGATCTGGGCCTTGAAATGTCTTCCCCTATCTCCCTGATCTCCAAATAATGGAGCTCTGTCTCACTGCTTTGAGCAATATAGTCTATGTCCCTGGTGGGAGGTGAGAAGAATTCCAACTGCTGGTTCTGTGTTCCTTCTATGCTGCTTGAGGCCAACCTGGGTGGTGGGGTGAGGGGGAGAGAAGAGGACCCTCTGGTCCAGAACAGAGTTCTCCTACTTGATATCTCTCTTCTTCTTCATTTCATCAGCTATAGGGTCCATCTCCCATCCATAACCTCCTCCAGAATTCTGAACAAGTCAGGTTTATCACCTATTTTTTGCTGAATATCTCAGGAGAAGTTTTCAATAGCTGTTTACATCACCATGTTGATGCTGTCACCCTTGTCTAAGATTTTGTTGTTGATTGGGTTTGTGTTGAAAGTTTCCTTTGGCACTTGGTTTGTCAGTATTTCCCAGGAAAACCATGGCCAGAGTCCCACTAATGGGGTGCAGACCCATTCCAAAGGGCCCTAGAGAGAGGTCAGGAAAGCAGCTTGACAGACTGCACTTTCTCAGATTTCCCAGAAGATGGCAATCTTCAGCAACTTATTCCCCACAGCCCTACAAAAGTAAATTAATTTTTTAGCCCTCTAACCCCTTGTTTCTATGGTGGGTGGGGAAAATTGCCCCATGGTGCTGCAGGCATCTGTCCACAAGGACTAAGTCTGTGGGACCCCATTGTCCTATTTCACTGGCCAACAGTTGGATTAGGACTGTTTTGAATCCCCTTCTTATCCTGAAGGGAAGGCCTCCCTGTCCGTCTCAGATCACCTCAGCCAGCTGGGAAAGAACCAGTCTGTCCCCAAGCTGCTAGCCTCAGGGGTGGAGTATAGGCATGAAGAACCTTGGTGATCACTAACTTGCTGTAGTCTCTCTGTTTGTGGAAATAATGGAGCTGCAATTTCCTGAGCTCCTGCATGGAAAGGTTCTAGGCTGAAGAACTGACAGGTTTAGCTTCAATGGCCAACCTTTGGACCAGGATTGTGTCATGCCTCACCAGCTGTGTGAGAAGCAGGCTGACTCACTGCTGTGACTTTGGGGGTTGGGGATAGGCACTCAGGGACATGGTCAAGCTCATTCACCACAGTTTCTCAATAATAGACTCTCTGTTTTTTGTTCTTTGTTTTTTCATCCAACGATACCTTATATGTTTCAATGGTCTTTTCCTGGTCTCCTGAGCTGCAGAACTGCTTCTTTGGACAGTTTCTGCCTGTTCTGTTTGTAGTACAGTAGTGTGTTATGCCTGTCCTTATTCCACCATCTTCCCAGAAGTCTCTCTCTATATATTGTTTTTGCAGAAAAATTTGAGAGTTAGTTGCAGACATTCATCACACTTAAACACTTCAGCATGTTCACATAGGAGCAAGCTCACTCTCCTATTATACAATAACATTATCACACCAAACTGAGTATGATATTGTAATTACATGAAAAGTAATTTCCATGAATTAACAAAATCATGGATATTTTAAGTTTCTATTTTTCCTTTTAATAAAACATTATGGGAAAATATTAAGCTTTTATTAAGATACTACATACAATTCTTTTGAAATTAATACAGGTTTCTATTTCCAAAATAAAAGATCCAGTAATTATTGAGTGGAAACCATTTTCAATACCTCTAGAAAACAAATTGTTTTCTTAATTTTAAACTTTAAGAACTGCTGATCTTCATAAGTTGTAGGAAAATAACAACAATGACAATAACAAAAGAGTATGGGAAGAATTTGAAAATATGTTTACCTTAGCTACAAAAACATTGACTATAAATAATTCTATTAAATATATTTATAAAGAAATACTTTAAAATACTATGAAAACTGTATGACAAATATTCACATTTACTTAAAGTAAATGAAGATTTATTCTCAATAATGCTTACTTATTTGTATTCATTGTTTAGACACAGATGTAATGTATTTAAAAGAAAGTGAAGCAGCTCTTTTTAATTACGCATTTTGTAAACCAGTTTCAAATTCCTGTGGTTTATTATAATACTATTAGAAAATATATATTCCATATTAAAATTTCCTCATATGTCCCAATAGTAGTATTTATAAGTATTTTCTTTCTTGTAATATTTGATCTAGGATTCAATCAATGATTAGTCTCTGATATACAGAATTTCCCTTATCTTTTTTCTTTCATAGTACTGATATTTTTGAAAGCCCAGTGTAGTAATTTTGTAAAATATTTTTACTATATTTTCTTCTGATTAGGTTATGATGAATTATCTTTGGTAAAAATACTACATAGTCATATTGTGTCCTCAGTGCCTCACATCAAGAGGCACAAACGTCAGAGAATCTCAGAATTGGTAATCTTAAATTTGATCATTTTTTGAAGTAGATCTTCCAGACTTCTCCATTATAAAGGTAACATTTTCATTTTGCAATTATGTTCATGCTTTGAGAATATGAATACCCTGTTTCCTGCAACAATTCCCTCATTGATTTTAGTATCTATTTGTGACACTTTTATTGGCTACACATATACTGTTCTCACTTGATACATTCACATACTGAGAAAAAATTTTCAAAAGGAATTATCTTGACAAATATGTATTATATAGGACCCAAATTAATCTGCTAGTTCCCAGTGTCTCCAAGATTGTTTGAAATGGATAGTTTTGTAATGTGACAAACCCAATGTGCTTTTTAACTTCATGAATGAACTAATAAATTTTTTTGATTAAATAATAAAGACAAACACTTAACACATGTGTGGTCTCCAAATATTTGCTTCCATTTTGTAGGTTGTCTTTTTACTTTCATGATTAAGTTTTTTCATGCACAAAAGTTCTTATTTTTGATGGGGTCCCATTTATCTATTATTTTTTTGCTGCTTGTGCTTCAAATGTAAAGCCAATGAAACCATCACCTAACACAAATTCCTGCAGATACTAACCATTTTTTTTTCAGGAGTTTTATAGATCTGGTTCTTAAATTTAGGTCTTTTAATCAATTAGAAATGATTGTTGCATAACATGTGAGGAAGGGGTCCTTACTCATTCTTTTGATACTGACATCCAGTTTTCCAGCAGCATTTGTTGAAGAGACTACTCTTTCTCAATTGAGTGGACTTGGGGTCCTCATTAAAAATCAGTTGGTGGGCACCGGGCCTCTCCCTTGGTGGGGGTGTGCGGCGGGGAGGACTGCATGGAAAGGTGGACGTCAGGTGGCCACTGCCACTGCTGCTGCTGCAGTTTGTCAGCAGAAGGAAAACGGCATATGTGGAGGAGAGGTTGTCTGATGAGAAGAAGGTGTGTATAGCAGCAAAATTCATCATTCATGCCCCTCCTGGAGAATTTAATGAGGTGTTTAATGATGTTCAGTTACTGCTTAACAATGATAATCTTCTCGGGGAAGGAGTAACCCATGCATTTACACAGTATAACTTGGACCAGTTTACTCCAGTAAAAATTGAAGGTTATGAAGATCAGGTATTAATAACAGAGCACGGCAACTTGGGAATTAGAAAGTTTTTGGATCCCCAAAACAGAATCTGTTTCAAATTTGATCACTTAAGAAAGGAAGCAACTGATGCAAGACCCTATGAAGCAGAAAATACAATTGAATCATGGAGAACTTCCGTAGAAACTGCTCTGTGAGCTTATGTAAAAGAACATTACCCGAATGGAGTCTGCACTGTGTATGGGAAAAAAATAGATGGACAGCAAACTATTATTGCATGCATAGAAAGCCATCAGTTCCAAGCAAAATACTTCTGGAATGGTCATTGGAGGTCAAAGTGGAAGTTTGCAATCACTCCTCTGGTTGGCATCTTGAAAGTTCAGGTTCATTATTATGAAGATAGTAATGTTCAGCTAGTGAGTCATAAAGATATACAAGATTCCTTAACAGTGTCATGGAAGTTCTCCATGATTCAATTGTATTTTCTGCTTCATAGGGTCTTGGATCAGTTGCTTCCTTTCTTAATGATCAACAGCAAAAGTATTTATAAAGATCATAGGAGCTGCAGAAAATGAATACCAGATCGCCATCAGTGAGAATTATCAGACAATGTTGGACACTACTTTCAAAGCCTTATGTCGACAGTTGCCAGTTACATGCACCAAGATTGATTGGAACAAGATTCTTAGCTACAGGATTGGCAAAGAGATGCAGAATGCATAAGATGAACATTGCATGACTGGATCATTTTAGTGTCTTTGCATTAAAAAATTTATTGCAAAAGTGTTCAGAACTGTCAAGCTGCTCAGTCAGATAGACTGTTGCCAGTTAAAATCACTGTAATTAATTAGCTTGGTTAGAGCCAAAGCTTAGCCAATCAACCATTATTTTTATTTCTTTTTTTTCAAAAGATATTAAAAATCAGTGTATTTTAAATCTCTTTTGCTTTCTGTTAAACCTTTCTTGCAATGAGGAAATAGATGATTCTTCTAGCTTATGGTTAGAAGTTTTTGACACGTTTCAAAGATATTTTACTTACTGTAACCCTAAAATTGCTGTCTTTTGGTTTATGAAGTGGGTAACTTTTGATATTTGCCCAACTCTTTTTAATGGGGTCAATAAAGGACTTTTTACTTTAAGGTGGTTGATGGATTTACCCATATATGCTGCTAAAGAAATTATCTCCCTTTTCTCCTCACCTCTTTCATGTATGTAAGATTGAGATTAGAGAGAAAGCATTTTCTATATCATGTTTAAAACTTTCATAGGGGTTATGTGTTTAACTAAACTTTTTTTAAATGAGGCCAAGGTCTAATGCTGTTTTGAGATTCTGAAATTAAATGACGATACTTATTTCAGAAATGCATTTAATGCTTTTTTTCTTGTGAGTTATGCAAATTTTAGCTTGAATTCCATATGTCCCTGTGTTATTTTTACCATAAAGCCACAAAGAATTATATACAGCAAATTGTAATATATATATATTCCTGAACTCAAAAAAAAAAATCAGTTGGCAATAGATATAAGGGTTTGTTTCTGAATTATGAATTCAATACCATTGGTCTATATGTCTATGCTGTGTCAGAACCATGCTTTTTTGAGCACTGTCATTTTGTAACAAGTTTTAAGATTGGGAAGTGTGAGTCCTCCAACTTCATTCTTTTTCAAGATTTCTTTGGCTATTTTTTCTGTTTCATTGTTTTTTTTGTTTTGTTTTGTTTTTTTTTTTACTTTTCAATACCCCATTAGAGCTGCCCAAACTCTCAGGTTTCAGCACTGCCCCAGACAAGGGTAGAATTAAAGTATGCCTGAAGAGTGAGGTGAAGGAGATAATTCCAAAAAGGGTGTATCTTTAAGTAGTCTCTACAGGAAGCAAGGGAAAGAAGCTCAGCAAAGATACAATATGACTTTAATCCTGGCAGAGAGGAGGAGGGGCTGAGAAAAATTAAATAAAAAATAAATTAAATAAAATGAATAAAGATGGAGGCTTTTGGAGTTGGCCAAACTGAGAGTGCTAGAAAGTGGCTGTGCCCAAGGAAGGGGGATACCAACTCTGGCTCTTGACTAGTGAAACTTGGGAGCTGAAGAAATTTTGTGAAAAGGAATTTCTCCCCCCCCCCTTTTTTTTTTTTTTTCTTTTAGCTTTTCTTCTTTAAAAAAAAAAAGTATTCTAGGTAGCTCATTAGAGAAAGTCTCAGATATTTTCAATAGGCAGTTGGATTCAGGCAAGGGCAGAAACAAGACAGGTCTGAGAGACAAAACAATGACTCAAATGGGGGAGATAATTCCCTAAAGGGCATGTCTTCCCTAAGGAAAGGGGGTCAGGGCCCAGCTCAAATGGCAGCCCTCCTACAGTAAGCTGAGACCCCAGGAACTGGAAAACAGAGACAGCTGAGTCAGCCCTACCCCTGGGAGGGACAGGAGCTGCTGAATATTGGAGGACCACACTTCTTTAAGCTGGTGGGGAGCTGCAGCCTGACAAGCACCACCCACTAGATAGGATAAGAAAAGCACAGTCTAGAGCCTTCACAGGAAGTCTGAAAACCTGCTGGTTCTCATTCTCAGGGAAACGTGGTATAGATTACACACTCCTCCTGAGACCTGGGCCTGTCTGAACTTAACTGGGGCTGATCAGATCTGGTGAGACCACCTCAGAAAAAGGTTACATATAGGCAGGGCAAGATTCAAGAAAACAAGCATTGAAAAACTGATCAAGTAAACAGAAGCTATGCCAGATAATATGTTGAACTGAATGCAAAAGTACAGGTAGAGAACAAAGTGAACCAACAAGAAAACCCCAGGTAAAAGGATGAAAATGAGCTCCAGAATAAACTAATCAAGAAAATCCGATGCCTAAACAGCAAAAAAGTCGTGAGTTATACTAGGAAGCATGTAGATATGGACCAACCAAAGGAAGACACTAACACTTCAACTGGGATATAGGCATTGAAACAACTAATTAAGGACATTCAAACAAATCAAGTATTCTAAATCAAATTAAAGAGTTGAAGGAAAATGTGGCAAAATAGATAGGGGATATAAAAAGACACTGGGTGACCATAAAGAAGAATTTGTAAGCTTGAGAAATCAAATGGCAAAACTTATGGAAATGAAAGGTACAATAGAAGAGATAAAAAACACAATGGAGACATTCAACAGCAGAGTTGAAGAAGCTGAAGAAAGAATCAGTGAACTAGAAGACAGGAAATCTGAAATCATACACATAAAAGAATAGATAAGGAAAAGAATGTAAAAATACAAGCAGTTACACAGGGAACTGAATGATAATACGAAGTGCAGGAATATATATGTTAGGGATGTCTAAAAAGGAAAAGAGAAGGGGAAAGAGGCAGAAAGAGTAATGGAGGAAATAAACACTGAAAATTCCCCAACTCTGAAGAAATATCTAAAATTAGAGATACAAGAAACACAGTATACCCCAAACAGAATAGATCTGAATGACATACTCCAAGGCATTTGCTGATCAGATTGTCCATTGTCAAAAACAGAATTCTGAAAGCAACAAGAGAAAAGTGATCCATCACATTCAAGGGAAGCCTGATAAGACTTTGTATTTATTTCTCCACTGAAACCATGGATGTGAGAAGGCAGTGGTAAGACATATTTAAGATACTGAAAAACTGTCAACCAAGAATTCTATATCTGCCAAATTGTCCTTCAAAAATGAGGGAGAGATTAAAATATTTTCAGGCAAACAGACACTAAGAGTGTTTGTGAATAAGAGATCTGCTCTATAAGAGATGCTAAAGAGATTATTAAAGGCTGATAGGAAAAGACAGGCAAGATAGTTTTGGAGAAGAGTGTAGAAATAAAGACAATTAGGTAGGGTAAAAGGAGAGAAAGAAAAAATAGGATATGACATATAAAATCCAGAAGACAAAATGGTAGAAGAAAGTACTGCCCTTACAGTAATAACATTAAATGTTAATGGATTAAACAACATAATCAAAAGATATAGATTGGCAGAATGGATTTTTTAAAAGACCCATCTATATGCTGTCTACAAGAGACATATTTTAGACCAGAAGACAGTAATAGGTTGAAAGTGAAAGATTAGAAATCATATTTCATGGAAGCAACCAGAAAAGAGCAAGAGTAGCTATATTAATATCAGATAAATTAGAATTCAAATGTAAAACAATTAAAAGATACAAAGAAGGACAATATATATTAATAAAGGGTTAATTCATCAAGAAGACATAACAATCATAAATCATTACGCAGTGAGCCAGAGTGCCCCAAAATACAAGAGCCAAACACTGACAACACTGAAGGAGAAATAAACACTTCTACAATAATATATGGAGTCTTCAATACACCAGTCTCATAAATGTATGGAACGTCTAGACAGAAGATCAATAAGGAAACAGAGATGTTGAATTGTACAACATATGAACTAGACTCAACAGACATTTATAGAACACTACACCCCATAACAACAGGATACACATTTTTCTCAAGTGTTCATGGATCATTCTTCAGAATAGACCACATATTGGGTCACAAAGCAAGTCTCAATAAATTTAAAAATATTGGTATTATACAAAACCCTTTCTTGGATCATAATGGAATGAGTATGAAATCAACAACAGTGGGAAGCTGGAAAAATCACAAATATCTGGAAGCTAAACAACACACTCTTAAACAACTAGGGGGTCAAGGAAGACATTACAGTAGAAACTAGTAAATATCTCAAAGCAAATGAAAATTAAAACACAAGCTATCAAAGCTCATGGGATGTAGCAAAGGTGGTGCTGAGAGGGAAATTTATTGCCCTAAATGCACATATCAAATAAGTAGAATAAGCAAAAAACAAGGAATTAACTGTTAACCTAAAGTAACTACAGAAAGAACAGCAAACTAACCCCAAAGCAAACAGAAGGATAGAAATAACAAAGATTAGAGCAGAAATAAATGAAATTGAGAATATGAAAACAATCCAGTCAATACCAGAAATAGGTTCTTTGAGGAAATCCTTAAAATTGATGGACTCTTAACTTATTCTAACAAAAAAGAAAGAGGGAGGATGCAAATAACTAAAATCAGAAATGGGAAAGAGGACATAACCACTGGCCCTGCATAAATAAAGGAAATAATGAGAAGATACTATAAACAACTATTTGCTAATGATCTAGACAGTTTAGACAAAATAGGCAACTTCCTAGAAAAGCAGAAGCAACCATCATTGACCTGAGAACTAGATGACCTCAACAAACCAATCACAAGTAGAGATTGAATCAATCATCAAAAAGTTCCCAAGAAAGAAATGTCCAGGACAAGATTCTACCAAGCATTCAACAAAGAATTAGTACCAATCCTGCTCAAACTCTTCAAAAAACTTGAAGAGGAGGGAAAGCTACCTAAGTCATTCTATGAAGCCATCACCTTAATACAAAAGCCAGACAAAGATACTATAAGAAAAAAAATTATAGACCAATCTCTTTAAAGAATATAGATGCAAAAATCCTCAACAAAATACTCCAAATTGAATCCAGCAGCAAATTAAAAGAATTACATACCATGACCAAGAGAGATTTATTCCAGGTATGCAAGGCTCGTTCCACACAAGAAAATCAATTAATGTAATACACCACATCAATAAATCAAAGTGGAAAAATCATATTATCATCTCAATTGATGCAGAAAAGGCATTTGACAAAATTAAACATCCTTTCTTGATGATAAGGTTCAAAAGGATTGGAATAGAAGGGTCTTTCCTCAATATGATAAAGTCAATATATGAAAAACACACAAGTAACTTCAAACTCAATGGGGAAAGACTGAAAGCTTTCCCTCTAAGATCAGGAACAAGACAAGGAGGCCCACTCTCACCACTGTTATTCAACATTGTGCAAGAAGTTCTAGCAAGAATAATTAGCCAATAAAAAGAAAAAAAAAGTTATCCAAATTGGAAAGGAGGAAGTAAAACTTTCCCTGTTTGCAGATGACATGATATTATATGTAGAAAATCCCCCCAAATTTATAGCAAAGTTACTAGAGTTAATAAGTGAGTATAACAGAGTGACGGTACAAATTCAATGGAAAAAGAAAACAGTAGTGTTTCTATACACTTGTAAGAGCAATATAAGGAGGGAGAAAAGAAAAAAATCCATTTAAATTAGCAGCCAAAGAATCAAATATTTAGGATAAAATTTAACCAAGTCCACAAAAACCTATATGCAGAAAGCCACAAAAAAATTCTAAAAGAAATCAAACAGTACTAAAAAAATTGAAGGACATACTGTGTTCATGGTTTGGAAGACTAAATATAGTTAAGATGTCAACTCTACCTAAATTGATTTATATATTCAATGCAATACCAATCACAATCCCAACAATTTACTTTGCATAAATAGGAAAACCAAAAATCAAATTTATTTGGAATGGCAGGATGCAAAAATAGTCCAAAATATATTGAGAAAGAGGAATGGATTGGGGGCCTCACACTACTTAAATTTAAAGCTACAGTGGTCAAAGAGCATGATACTACCATAAAGATAGATATGCTGAATAATGGAATAAAACTGAGCATTCAGAAATAGACCCTTTCATCTATGGAAAATTTATTTTGAAATGGCAGTCAAGTCAATGCAACTGGGAGAGACCATCCTCTTCAAAAAAATGGCATTTGGAGAACTGGATGCCCATATCCACAAAAATGAAGAGGAACTCTATCTCACCCCTTATATAAAATTAACTCAAATGGATCAAAGAACAAGACATCAGAGCTAAGAACACAAAACTTTTAGAAGAAAATGTAGTGAAATACCTTGAAGATCTTGTGATAGGAGGTGATTTCCTAGTTCCTACACCCAAAGCATGAGCAATGAAAGAAGGAATATATAAATGGGATCTCCCCAAAATTGGATATTTCTGTGTTTGAAAAGACTTCTTTGTCTGAAAAGTAAGAAGGCAACCAATGCAATGGAAGACAATATTTGGGATACACATATCATTTAAGGGTTTAATATCCAGAAAATATAAAGAGATCCTGCAGCTCAACAACAAAAGACAAAAACAAACAAACAATTAAAAAATGGGCAAAAGACATGGACAGATACTTTTATAAAAGGGAGATACAAATGGCTTAAACAATATGAATAGATGCTCAACTTCATTGAGTATTAGGGAAATGCAAATCAAAACCACAGGGAGATATCATCTCACACCTACTAGAAAGGCCATTAACAAACAAACAAACAAAAAAAAAAAAAAACAGAAAATTACAAGTGCTCAAGAGGATGTGGAGAAAGAAGCACACTTATCCATTGCTGGTGGGAATGTAGAATGGTGCAACCACTCTGGAAAGTGGTTTGGCAGTTCCTCGGGAAGCTAAGTACAGATTTGCCATATGATACAGCAATCCCATTACTAGGCATATACTCAGAGGAACTGAAGCTAGGACAAAAATGGACATTTGCACACCAGTGTTTATAGCAGCATTATTCCTGATTGCCAAGAGATAGAAACAGCACAAATGTCCATCAGTGGATGAGTGGATATACAAACTGGTATAAACATAAGAGGGAACATTACATAGTTGTAAGACAGAATCAATTCATAAAGCATGCAACAACATGGATGAACCTTGAGGACATTATGTCGAGTGAAATTAGCCAGAAACAAAAGGACAAATAATCTATGGTATCACTAATGTGAAGTGACATTAATGAGCAAACTTTGAGTATTAAATTTGAGAACACAGTTTATCAGGAGATAGAGGGTAGAGATCAGGCATTTGATGCTGAAGGACTACAGAATGTTCAACAGGATTGAGTGTATGGATCCAGAAGTGGATAGCACACTACTGTGTTATGGTAGCACAATATTGTAAGTGCACTGAACAAAGATGACTGTGAATATGGTTGAAAAAGAAGGCTGGGGCATTTATAACACCAGAAGAAAAGACAGGAAATGAAGACTGGGACTGTATAATTTAGCAAAACCTAGAATGGTCAATGATTGTGATTAAAATTACAAACACAGGAACATTTTTACATGAGGAAGAACAAATGAATCTCAACATTGCAAGGTGTTGATAATGTGATGTTTATAGGGGAAAAAACCTATCAATGCAAATTAGAATCTATAGTTAAGAGTACATTGTATTATGTTTCCATTAATTGTTAACAATGGGAGTATACCAAAGCTAGGTATCAATAAGTGGGGGATACAAGGGAGGGGTACAAATTTCTTGCTGGTGGTGGTGTTCTCTGAATTTTTAATTTTATTTTATTCTTACTTTTCTTTTATTGTTTAGTTTTCAAACTTCATTTATTTTCTTTCACCTCTTCCTCTTTCTTTGCAGAAGCAATGGAAATGTCCTCATCTAAACTTTGGTGGTGAATGCATAACTATGTGATTATAATGGGAACTATTATTTATAAACTTAGGATGGATTGTATGGTGTGTGAATAAAACTGCTTAAAAATAAGTAGAGGGATGCAAGTGCTGAAGAATGTGTAGAGAGGGGGATGTACCAATTCAGTGGTGGTGGGTTACAAGAATGGTGAGGTTCATCTGGAGGGCAGTGTAGTGGTTCCACAGGAATAAGTATGGGGTTGCCATATGGTTCTGCAACACCATTATTGGGTATATACTTGGAAGAACATAGAGCAGGTTCATGAATGGGCATTTGCACACTGGTGTTTATGGCTGCAGTATTCATGATTTGAAATGGATGGAGGTGCCCTAAGAGTACATTGGCTGAAGAACAGAATGGTGAACTGTGATGTAGCCATACAATGGAATATTGAGTGGCTACAAGAAGGAATGAAGTTGTGAGGTATGCAACTATATGAATGGACCTTGAGGACAGTATGTTGGGTGAAGTAAGCCAGAAATGAAAAGACTCATATTGCAACACCTCACTGATATGGAAGTAACTAGAATGTGCAAACTCTGAGAATTAAATCTGAGAGCATACGTTATCAGGGGTTATTTACTTTAAATATTCCTAGATTGTAAGCTCTTTCAGCAGTCACATTTATTCCTGAGGTGTAATGGTAATTTTAATTCTAAGATGCTGAGATGTTTGTGTATAACTTGTCCAGTGTCTGGAACTCTGGGTATCTGTATGGCACCTGAGACTCAGCCAGAATTCTGCAGCTGTGAATGTCGGAATTACCCCATACAGTGACCATTAAAGAAGCTGAAAATCAGATCAGACTTCAATTAGATGAAGATGACTTCATTAGGACTAAGGTAAATCAGACAAAAATGGGTAATGGATGATATTGACTGTGTTTTACATATTCAATATCTGTGTGAGACCAAAGGAAGAGATGTTTATTTGGTGCAAAATCTATATTTTATGTAGCACACTATATAATTTAACTTGTAGGGTCCATTTAACCAAACAGCATAATTACATGGAAACTTGAATAGGGAGTGGGATCTGGTCAGTTCATAATGATTAGTGTGAAGCCCCAGTATATCAGCTGGTGGACTCACTGCCCTCCCTCCTATGTGGGACATGACTCCCAGGGGTGTAAATGTCCCTAGCAATGTGGAACATGTGTCACAGGGATGAGCCTGGACCCAGCATCATGGAATCAAGAAAGGCTTCTGGATGAAAAGGGGGAGGAATAATGAAATAAAATAAAGTTTCAGTGGCTGAGAGATTTCAAATGGAGTCAGGAGGTCATTCTGGAGGTTATTCTTATACATTATATAGATATCCCTTTTTAGTTTTTAATGTATTAGAATAGCTAGAAGGAAACACCTGAAACTGTTCAACTGCAGTCCAGTAGCTTTGATTCTTGAAGATGACTATATTGCTATATGGCTGATACAGTGGGACTCTGTGATTGTGAAAAACTTGTGGCTCACATTCCCTTTATGCAGGGTATGGACAGATGAGTAGAGAAATGGGGACAAAAAGTAGCTGAATAATAGGGATGGATGGGGGAATGGGATATTTTGGTTGTTTTTTATTTTTTTTAATTATTATTATTATTTTTTGAAGTAATGAAAATGTTCAAAAATTGATTTTTGTGATGAATGTACAACTATGAACAACTGTGAACAACTGATTGTACACTTCAGATGTATGTAAATATATCTCAAAATTGCAGAAAAATTCTTAGACAACAGAGGGAAACCAACTTTCAAATATTCTTATCAAGATAATCAGATGCCCCAAAACAACCAAAAAATTAAAAGGCACATTAAGAAAGAAGAAGATATGGCCACATGAATGGATCAAATTAAAAAGCTGGAGGAGATACAGAATTTGGAACAACTAATTAAACATGTTCAAACAAATTTAAATAATTTCATTGAGATGGTTAAAGAGATAAAGGATATTGAGAAGACACTAGGAGAGCATAAAGAATTTGAAAGACCACATAGAAAAACAGCAGTTCTTACAGAAATGAAAAATATTGTAGATGAAATTAGAAATACACTAGAGCCACACAAATAGCAGATTTGAAGTGGCAGAAGAAAGGATCAGTGCACTAGGAGATAGACAACTGAATTCAAATGCAGAAAAGGAAAAAAATATATAAAAACATGGAATAATTTAAGCTGGGTCTCATGATAATGACTGACAAGATGAAACAAGCAAATATATGCATCACAGGTATCCCAGAAGGAGAGGAAGTTAAAGAGCCAGGAAGAATATTTGAGGAAGTAATGGCTGAAAATTTCCCAACAGTTATAAAAGTCATAAATATGCAAATCATAGAAGCCAATGTCCTTCAAATAGAGTAAATCTAAATAGACCCACCCCAAGACACATACTAATCAGACTGTCAAATGCCTAAGAAATAGAGATAATCCTGATATAAATTTATACACCCTTCCTATTAATGCCTTTAGACTCCTAATGAATGACAATGTATACAACAGATATTGCTTCTCTACAAGTTATATTTTACCTTTTAAATTTTGGAATTGCTTTTTAAAGAAAAAAATATTAAAGAATAAAAATTATAATTGCATAGGAAATGCAGCTTCTAAAAAGAGGCATTGGTTACAGTGCCTTGAATAAAAGGGGTCTACTTTAATCAGTATTTTGAATAGTCTCTTTGGTGCTCCATAGGTTTAAACAGCTTAGATCAATGTATAATATATAGACTGAAGATAGGTGGGGTGTGTGTTTCTTTTATATTGTGATAAAATAACAATTGCGAAAGGGTTGTTAAGAAAGGAAAACAAGCCTGACACCTGAGCCAACGATGACTTATTTAGATTTATTGTAAGAAAGAAAATGTAGAGAGGTTGAGCCTCCAAAAGTTAGATTTATCTTTTGTTCTTGAACCTAGTACAGATAATTTGCTATAGTCAAATGACAGTTCCAAATCTGTAGACATTTTTTGATCCTGCATTTCATTTTCCCTGTAATTATTTCATACTTCTGATCTTTGCTAGATACTGCATTTGAAAAATTATTTACAGGAAGAACTTGATGTATACTATGATTTTATCTCCCTCTGTAAGAGGTTCTCTTTTCACTGTGAATGGGCAGAGTCCTGGCAGCCTTTCACCTGCCTGAAAACCTTTCTCCATTTGATGAACCTGATACCACACTCACCTGGTGTTCCTCCTTACTGCTTCCCTGTGTGCTTTTTCTACATCTTTTTTACTGGTGTCTCCTCGTTCCTTTGACTTCCCTTTTCTTTGACAAGTAGGATTATCCCAAGGATCAGTCTTTGGATCTGTTATCTTTTCTTCCATTCTTACTCCCAAGATGCTCTAATCCAACCTCACATTTTAAAACCACATCTACATGCTGGTACTTCCCAAATTTTTATCTCCAGTTCATACCTCTTTTGAACTCCAGATCTGTACATATGACTGTGTACTCGACTAAATCAAATCCAACAGTTCTCAAAATTCCCCATCAGTTTCCTGTCAATTCCATTCTTACAAATACCAGGGTCAAAGACCACAATGTCATCCTTAACTTCTCTCTTTTGCACTCAAAATTTTAGCAAAATTTGTTAGCAAATATTGTCAGGTCTTCAAATTATATCCAGAATTGGACCATATCTCACCATGCCCATTGCCACTCTTCTGGCTAAAACCATACAATTTTTTGATATTTTACTAACTTTTTTAGTAGGAGAGATGTTGAAATTGAACTCATATCATTTAAAAAACTAGTATAGTGCATCAATCCATAATATGGTTTTTGCTTTATTTTCAACTTTATTTAACACAGTGCCAAAAAAAAGTATTTTTATGTGACAGGTACAACCATATTACCAAGGTTTTTCAACTCAGATTTGATTTTCCTCAACCTGTGAAGAGAATCAGACTACAGGGTGTGTTAGAGGTGAAGACAGGGTGATGGAAGGAAACACAAGTGAGAAAGAGGTTCTAGAAATTGTGGCAATGGATTGTGAATTACACTCCCATTATTTTATTCAAGAAAATTAATTGAATTTTAGATTTAGCAGTGACTACTTCTGGCTTTGGGATTCTCTGGCATCAGTATGAAACTAGTTCATAGGCAACTTGACTTACATTCCAAAATACCTATAAATAAAATAGTAAATAGAATATTTGTAATGTTATGTCTTTACTGACACATATCTTGGACATCAAGATATTCTATAATGATATGAGTTGGTGGGTAGATGGTACAGAAGTGTTTTGATTTCCCGTCTTACTTTGATGAATTGATGGATTTGGATTCCTAATAAATACTCAATACATGTATTATTTTATGTTTTTAGAAATTCCAAAGCTTTGGCCCATCCTGCTTCTGTTAGTTCAGTTCTCTTAGCACAATCCCTTCCTAGCTCACAAGTAACATACATTCCAATTATTCAGTCATCCCTTGCTTGTATCATGACTCCTACTCCCATTTGTTCTTCCACTATGCTGCCTTGACTTCAATACTCCTCCATAAACACACCAAGTTCCACTGACAGAGAATGAACATCTTTTTCAATCACGTAGTTAATGGTTGATATTGGAGAATCTATTATTAGACTTCAGGCATCCTTTATTTTTGTATTGGAGATATTAATAAGAAGATACAAATACAGAGTGAAACATTGGGAGGGGAGAGTGGGAAAGCTCATCTGCTTTCTGGCTTTTAGGATTCTTAAAAATTAGTGGACTGATGATGGCTCCCTTTCATCCTTTCTGAATGATGTAATTAAGATAAATTCTAAAATCAAATACAAAAATGAGACAACATAAGTAATATGGTGTTTGATTATTTATGAAATGACATTGGAATAACTGGTTAATCATTTGGGGAAATTTAGATATCAGATTTTATACCAAATTATAATTCAGAGAGACCACAAATATAAATGTAAATAAAAGAAGTAATAGAATTAGAAGAAAATATAAGTAAAAATATGCATAGGATTAATACAGCCTCTCAAATAATGGCAGCAAATTCAGAAATAATAAAGCACAAGATGAATATATTTTACTGCATATTAATAAAATTGTATATCAATACCATCATAAGTTGTTTGATATACTAAATAACTAATTATGAAATATTATTTTAATATAAATGACTGGTAAAGTCTTAATATTCTTCATATATGTAAATATCTTAGAAAAGAGTAAGGAATCATGAAAACTTTTACTCAGAAAGCAAACAAAGGACAGTAACATTCTGCTAATAAATAAAATAAAAATAAATAAAATATCAATAAACATTTGAGAAATTTTTCTATGTCCTTGGAATAAATGAAATGTGAATTAAAGTAAACAAAAAACAAAGCATTATTTGACTCATTATTTTGACAAAGATTTGGTAGACTGATAATGTATCTTGACTTTGCTATTAATGTGTCTTCCAGTTTCCAAGGACAACGTCCCAATTCCTAGTTGCATTAGTTAGCTTTTTTTTGTTTGTTTTCTTTTGCTATGTTAGTTACATTTAAAATTCATTAGTGACTTTGAAGCAGGGTCACTAAGGACACTTGTATTTTACCTTAGTTGATCCCACCTGTTAACAATTTGACCATATAAAACATCAATGTTGTCTGTGGTGAAACTTTCAAGGGTATGATCCTGTGTTAAGATTCTTGGGTAAGATCTTCAACTCTTCAAGAGTCAAAGAGGATTTCTGGCTTTCCACTACCCATTTACTTTCCATCTATTTAGCTACTCAGATTATGCAGAAATAGTTCCTCTTTTAAGTTACACAGATATTGTGATTCATGATAAAATGTTAGACAGGATATAAGCATAGGTAGGCTGTGCATGTATTTCTACCACTACCTTTGAGTGTAAGTTTAATGAGAAACCATGACAAAAAACTATATCCATGTCACTACTGTCACATTATTGATTTATTGTGAGTTTCGTTAAGGATCTGTGAGGCTAAAACAAAAACTGAAGGCTGAATGACAGACTAGAGTGTAAGTATTTTCATACTTTTCAGGTCAATTATTTCTTTTCTTTTCTGAAATATGTGTAAAATAATTACATCTACTTTTACTTTCCTAAATGAAGATAAATATTAATTTTAATAATATTTAATAAATTTATGTTTATAGATTTATAGATATGTTTGGTTACAATTAATAATTAAGTAAATATTTAATTTAGATAGTCCATAAAGATGAGAAATTCATTTCATTTCTGTAATGACATTTCTTTGACAATATTAATCATGGAAGTAAATGGAGCCTGTTTTACGTAATGGTAAGAGAGGTGGGCAATGAAGTAGTCAAATTTGAAGCACATCCAATGTAACATCTACTGTCCCCACTGCCAACACACACGCACACAAACACATGCCCCATAAAAGATACATAAATATAGCTCCCCAATTTAACCTTGGTCTGACATATCATCTATAAAATATCTTGTCATTTAAAAAAGCATACTGTTTGAAATCTGAACATAAACAGAAATCAGAAAGTTATATCTGCACAATAATCAGAAAGTTTCTGGGACAGAATACTGAAGTAGGTAGCTAGCGGTACAGAAGGATTATTTTGCATATTGGAATAATACCCAAGATCAGCAGGAAATTTTGCTAGATGTTACAATAGAAAATAAGAAGCAATGAATTCAAAAAGGATGGTGGCTGCAGAGAACAAAAATACCTGTTTTTCAATTTGAGCTCTTGCAGATACTGCAAGTGTGGGTCTGCAGATGAGGCTAGGGTACCAGATCTTAGATAATATTTTTTGTTAATGACCCTGAATCAGTACTTGTTCTGATAGTGTCTAAAAACCTTTAATGTACCTTGCTATGTAAATTCTATCTGAGACCATTTTCTCAGAGAAGAAACAGGGAACCAGGCTATGGTTGGAAGTGACATAGTTACTTGTAATCACAAATTACTCAAAAGAGATGCTAGTTCCAAACTAAGTGGACCACATTCTGAGTAGTTAGCCTTATATAGCATTAGCAAAGTATAAAATAGAGTCCTAGTACAATTTAACCAACATTTTAGCAAAATGTTTGGATAAACACAATAGAGCAGAAATTATTAGCTCATTTCTAGAACTTTTTAAAAGGCCTTCTTACCTTATGCTTATTTTTTTTTTGATCCCTAATTCTTTTTGCATAGTCTGTATTTGAAGTATACAAGGTAAAAACACCCATGCAGTTGTGACCAGTAGAGCTGAAGGAAAGCTTAGTATGGTGGTGGTACCCCAGGAAAACATGTTTTAAACATTTTCCATTCCTATGGGTGTGACCTCTTGTAAATAGGACCTTTGGATGAGGTTACTTAAGTTAAGGTGCTACCCAGCAGAATCAGGATAGGTGTTAATCCTATTACTGAAGACCTTATAGGGGAGATCACAGAGAAAAATAAAGCTACAGGGAACAGCCAGAAGCTGGAAGTCAAAATAACCTAGAAGAGAAGGGAGAAACCAGGAGAGGCTGCTGTGTACATTCTGTGTCAGAGAAAAGCCAAGGACCAAGGGTAGTCAGTAGCCAGCCCCAGAATGTCACAGTTTTCTGGAAGAAAGCATCTCCCTAATGACATCTTGATTTTGGACTTCCCTGAGCCTCAAAACTGTGAGCCAATAAATTTCCAATGTTTAAGTCAACCCATTGCATGGTATTTGCTTCAGCAGCCAGGAAACTGAAACACCAGGGCTGAGTGACTATGTTTTACTGCTCAAAAATTGTTATACTATGGGATAATGGAAACATTAAATAAACTCTTGGATTGAAGACAATATCTTTAAAATGAATGAAATGCCTTCTATATAGACTCCAAGAGTAAAAGACTTCCCTCAAATAGAATCCTGACCTATCAGTAAAGCAGATATCCTGGCACTTGTCCATAAACATGCATGGTTTTTCATTCATATATTGGGAAACCATTATATTCCAGGAAATGTGTTACTAACTGAGCATGCTGCTGTGAACAAGATAGTTGCTGATCTCAAGAATATCACTAATTGGTCTGACTGAGAAGACAGAACAACAAATAAGCAGTACAGTGCAGCTCTAAGATAGGGAAGACAGATGTAGAGGCACATCAGAGGTGTACCTAGCCCAGATTTCTAGTCTTTATCTTTTGCTTTCTTTTGCATGCTATAGGTTTATTTCACTCTTTTTTTCTAGCTTCCTATTATTGAGGATTGTATATTTTATGTGAGACCTTTACATTTTTCTAATGTAAGCATTTAATATTACAATTTCCCTCTCAGCACTGCTTTAGCTGTTTCCCACATACTTTGCTATGCTGGATTTTCATTTATATTCAGTTCAATTATATTTTTAATAATTCTTATAAGGCTTCTTCATTCACCCATAAATTATTTAGGATTGTGTTGTTTAATTTCTAAGGGTTTGGAAATTTCCTCATTTTTCAGTTATTGATTTCTATTTTGATTCCATTATGCTCAGAGATCATCCTCCATATGATTTTAATTATTTAAAATTTGTTAAGGTTTGCTTGGTGATCCAAGGTATGGTTTATCTTGTTAGATTTTCCATTTGCACATGAAAAGAGTGTCTACTCTTCTGTTGTTGGCTGGGTGATTCTATAATCATCAGCTATATCTGATTGATTGGGGCAATGTTTAGCTCTTTTATACCCTGCTATACCCAGTCAGCTAGTTCTATAAATTATTGTGAGAAAAATGTTGAAGCCACCAGCTATAATTGCAGATTTTTGTATTTCTCATTTTGTTTCTGACCATTTTTTTCTTCACACATTTTGATGCACTGTTTTTAGGTACATATGCTATTAGAATCCATATATCCTCTTGTTGAATTGACTCATTTGTCATTATGTAATATTCTTTTCATGCCTGTTAGTTTTCTTTTATGTGAAATCTACCTTATCTGATATTGGTATAACAACTATAGCTTTCTTTTAATCATTGTATGCATGGTATTTTTCTTCACTTTTTTTTTTGGGGGGGGGCTATAATCTGATTTCATTTATTTTTCTTACCACAATAATTAAAATGTGGGTAATTGTATAACAGAGAAAAAGAAAATCTGTAATAGTAAAATGTTTCTAATAGTAAAATATTTCTAATATCCATAATTGTGAATAAATGATTAAAATGACTTCTTCAAATGTTCTCTGGAAACACACATTTGTGATGTACTTTGGCTTGAAAGTTTGCTGACATCAGTCCATGGACTTACACCATACATTTAGCATTTGATATGCAGTTTTCATATAGTTTGTTTTCTGTGTGGAAAAAAGTCACTTTTATATACATAAATATAAATATAATAAATATAAGTATATTGCAGATAGTAAAACTAATTCATTAAAATGGGCCGTCTGAAACTAGAATTTTACAATTAAAAGAAATACTGAGATATTCCTGTCAAAAATATGCATTTCATGGGTTCTAATTCTTTCCATTTTTATATCAAATATTACCTTCCTGATTAAAATCATGCTTCCCTTAACTATTTTTCTTAATTCTTCTTTCACTTTTAATCAATGAATGTCAATATATTAAAATTGAGTTTCTTGTATACAGCATAAAGATGGGCTATGATTTTTAATCCATTCTTATAATTTCTGTATTTTAATGGGTTTGTTTATACCATTCAACTTAATTACTTATATTTGGATTTATATCTATCATTTTATTAGTTGTTTATTTTTTATTACCTCTGTTGTTCATTTTCCTTTTCCTCCTTTTCAGTCTTCAGTTGAACAATATTTAGTATTCCATTTTAAATTTGACTTGATCGTTTTTTATTTGACTTTTTTAAAGTTTTAATAACATTTATGTGTATGTGTATGCATTCTAGGAATTACAGCATACACACCTAATGTCTCATAGACTATTTAGTACCAATATTTTACCCCTTGAAGAGTAATGTAGAAACATTGTTACTCTACAGGACCCTACAGCTTCCTCTTTATGTTGTGGTTGTAATATATATTATGTCTACATATATTGGAAACCCCAGCAGATAATGTTACAGTTTTTGTTTTCAACCAATAATTTTAAGAAACAATTTGTTCAGAATTGCTCATTGTTGTTCTTTTTCATTTTTGCATGTTTGGTAGAAATACCAGTTCAGCCATTTGAGCCTGGGTTTCTCTTTAGGGGCTGTGTTAAACATACATTTGTCTTCTTTCATAGGCATAGGGCTCTGTAGGTTAGATATTGTGTCTTGAATGATCTTTGGTATATTTTTATCATTCAAAGAATATTCCATTAATTAAAGTTGCCAAATCTATTCACAGAGTTTCATTTGAAATATTTAATATAAGTATAATCAGTAGCAATGTCACATCTTTGATTACTGAGATTGATAAATTGTCCTCTTATTTTTTCCTGATCAGTCTGACAATAGTTTTATCAATGTTATTCATCTTCTCTGAGACTCAGCTTTTGATTTCACTAATACTCTCACTTATTTTTCTTTTATTTCATTGATTTTTCCTTTGCTATTATATCCTTTATTTTATTTAGTTTGTAGTTTCATTTCCCTTATTTTTCTGTTTACTTAGGTTGGATGATTGGCAATTGATTTGGGATGTTCTTTTTCTTGAGAGGATCTTTGGTTCTATAAACTTCCCTTGCAATACTGATGTAGCTGCATTCCGCAAGTTTTTATATTATCATTTTTCCTAATTTCAAAGATAATGTTTCCATTTTAAATCTTCATTGACTTTTGTATTATACAGAACTATATTACTTACTTTTCAAAAATATGCGGTGGAGGGGTTTCTATTTATTTTTCTATCATGTATTCCAAATTTAATTACATTTTAGTCAGGAAACATGCTTTGTATCACTCAATGCATTTTAATTCACTGAGATTTGCTTTCTAGTCCAGAGTATGCTCTATCGTGGTATATGCTCTGTGTGCATTTGAAAAGAATATGATTCTGCTGTTTGGTAACGAGAGTGTTCTGTAGCATCAATTAAGTGAAGTTGGTTGAATGTGTTTTTCAAGTCTTCAACACCTGTACTGATATCCCTTCCACTTGTTCTTTTACTTTTTGAGAACAGGATGGTGAAATATCTTACTGCGATTGTAGATTTGTCTATTTTTCCTTGCACTTTTATCCATGCTTGCTTCATTCTTTTTGCAACACGGATATGAAGAATATAAACATTAGGGGATTTTTGTCCTCTTAAGAAATTGACTATTTCATCATTATGAGGTAACCCTCTTTATCCCTAGAATGCTTCTTTGCTCTGATATATTTTTGTCTGAACTTAGCATGGCCACTCCAGCTTTCTTTGATTAGTCTTAGCATGATTTTTTAATCCTTTTTTAAATGCATTTCTGCCTTTATACATAAAGCGAGTTTTTTGTAGCAGCAGTCTTAATTTTTAACAAAAATAACAATCCCTGAATTTTAATGGAGTCATTTGGACCTTTTTCTATTTGTTCTTTCTGTTCTACACACCCATTTCCCCCTATTTTTCCTTTTTTTCAGCCTTCATTTGTATTAAGTATATTATAAGCTTCTATTTTCTCCCTTTATAGAACACTCCCACCACCAACAGAAGGGTAAATACATTTTTCAAATGCTCATAGATCATTTGAAAGATAAACCAGATTCTGGATAGTGCTTTAACCCATATGTTGATTTATTTTCTGATTAATTTCAGATGTGTGTGTGCATGTGCGTGTGTGTAATCTTATCACATACTACCTGTAAGAAATTTCTTACCACTTCAAATATAATATGATGACATTACCACAGTGTACTTTCTTTTCCCATTTGTGCTGATAATATCAACTACATATGTTTACATACATAATGCTTTTTATTATTTTTAATTTTAGTCAATTAACTTTGGAAGATAATTTTTAAGAATATGTATTATACATCTAGACTCTTATTTAACTTTTTTAATGCCCTTCATTCATATGTGTAGATTAAAATTTTAATCTCATTTTATTCCCTTTTGCATGAAGAACTCTTTTTACTATTTCTTTAACATTGATCTGTTGGTAATAAGTTCATTGAATTTATGTTGATATAAGAAAGAAAGTATTTCTTCTTCATTTGTTAAAGTTATTTTTGCTGAGAATAAAATTCTAGTTGATTGTTTTAGGTTTTTGGTTCAATACATTAAAGATATTCCATTGTCTTCTGGCTTTCACCACTTCAGATAAGAATTCTGATATCATTTATATCCATTTCCTTCTTTAAATGATTATTTTTTTCACAGCCTGATTATAAGATTTCAGTTTATAACAAGTATTCTACAATTTGCTAATGGTGTGGCTTTGTACAGAGGACTTCATATTTCTTGTGATATTGGTTTGTAGAGCTGCTTGATAAAAGTGCTTTATATTTTTCAATTAGCTTCTAGAATTTAAAACTATCGTTCCTTCATCTAGTTGTCTCTCTTCAATCTTCTCCTTGGTGACTCCAGTCACACATATATTGGAATCCTTAGAATTTTCCCAGAGTATACTGATTCTCCAATTTTTTGTCTTTCGTTTTTCTCTTTTTATTTTGGGTAGTTTCTACTGCTCTTTCTACACAGTCACCAGTCTTTCCTTCTGCAGTGTTTAAATTGCTCTTACTCTCATACTATGTAGTTTTCATCTCAGAAATTTGTTTTAACATCTCTAACAATTTCATTTAGCTCTTTTTATCTGCTATATCTCTTCTTAATATGCTCATATTTCCTCTACCTTCTGAGTGTGTGGAATACAGTTATTAAAATGGATTTAAAGTATTTGTCTACTATTTCTTTCATCTATTTCTTTTCTGGGTCTGTTGTTATATATTGTATGTTTCATTATTATGGGTGGTAATTTCCAGTTTCTTTTCATATCTGGTAATTTTCTATTGGATTTCAGACATTTTAAATTATTATGTGCTAGATATTTTTTGTTTTATAGTATTCTCTATTGTTTTCTGGGATACATTTAAGTTCTTTGAAACAGTTTGATTTTTTTGAGGCTTGTCTTTTGCCTGTATTAGGTGGAACCAGAAAAGGTGATTTCAGTCTAGGGATAATTTTGCTACACTGCTGAAGCAATTACCTTCTGTGTATTCTACTGAATTCCCTTGAATTACAAGGTTTTCTACTCAAACTGGTGGAAAAAGGAATTTTCCAAGCCCTATTTCTTCTGCAAGAATTGTTCTTTCTGGTATTTCAGAGCATTCCTTTTCCCAGCCTCAATTGTTTCCTCACAGGCATTCAATGATCAGTACTCACTTGAAGACTTGAGGATCCCCCTTTGAAGATCTCCAGGGCTCACCATTCTCACTGTCTGCCACCACCACCCCTCTTCTGTAGCTCTCTTCTTTTTGGTACTCTGCCTTGTGACCTGTAGCTGCCTTGGCTTTCCCAAACTCACACTTTGTCTTTTCAGCTCTGGAAGACCACTAGTATTCTCCTGGGCACTACTTCACTGGGCTGCAGGCTGGAAACTCTCTCTAGTCAGTGAACTGGGTTACTGAAAATTTTACCTTACTTGCTTCCCTCCCTCAGAGATACCTTACCTTTACTGCCTGATGTTCAATACCTAAAATCTATTGCTTAATATTTCCTTTACTTTAGAAAAAAAAAGGTTTCAGGAGTGAGAAGAAATTCAGATATTCTGACTCTACCTTGACTGGACATGGAAGACCCTCTGTCAATATTTCTTTAAATATTGCATCTTCTTTCATTCTTTGTCTCTTCTTTCAGTACTCCATTACATATTTGTTTGAATTTTTAGTGCATCCCATACATTTTTAGTCTGGATGCTTAATTTTGGGGGATGTTTAATTTTGATTTACCTGTCAGTTCCTTTATTTTTCTTCAGCTGTGTCTAATCTGCTCTTTTACTTACTAAATTTGTAATTTTGTGTTTGGTATATTTTTAGTTTGAAAGTTACATTTGATTTTTGTTTGTAGTTTCTGTGGAAAATCTTAGTTTTATATAACATGATTAAAATATTTATTTGTGTTATTGTAATGTGTCTGAAGACGTCAATATATGCATTTTCTGTCGGTCTCTTTTATCTTTGTGTTTATGTTAGTTTTCAGTCATGAAGTCATATGTCCTCCAAAGGTTAACAATTTTTGTTTTTTTGTGTGTCACCCTGGTTATTGCATATGGAAAAATTGTAGGGATAATTTGAATCACTTGATGAAAATTTCCTCTTCACAATGGCACTTTCTTTTGCTCAGAGAGACACTTAGGCCATATTATTTAAAGACAGTCAGACAGTGAACTAATTATAATAGAGCTTTAGTATTTATGAGAGATGGTATAATTCCAGTCTATCATAACTCCTAAAATTTAGTCCTTAGAAGTCTCAATTTAAAGGGCATGATATCTCCCCAGTACCATCTTCCTTTGTAGACCATGAAATACAACTCTATTTTCTTTGTTTTCCAAAACCCATGAGAATGTCAGAGGCTATATTAAACCCTTGTGATGAAAAATAGCAAATATCTCAATGAAAAATATGTTGTCAAGTATCATGTGTATACTTGGTTGCTGAACCCACAACAGCCTTGTTGCATTTTAATGCTTTCAATTAAATCAGTTTCTATTATTTCCTTGCTACTTTTTGTTGTTTTGCTTTTTCCATATTTTCAAGTTGCTTTCTAAATGAGGGTTAGATAGGACTTTTTATAGTAGTAATCTTCATGATATTTAAAGCATCAAAAAAAAAGTTTTAAATGTGATAATTAAATTTTGTTGCAGAAGGAAGAATATGCTTTATAAGCCAAAGATAAAACATTTGACAGCTGCTGTGCATTCTTGAGAATGAGAAAGAACTAAAAGCCTCAAAATTCTTCTCAGTGGAATCCATTTAAAATAAAATTACCAATCACTGAACCCATAACAAATAAGAGGAAGGGGTCATTTGACATTTTTCCTTTCTGGTACATTAAATATTTTCTGACAACTAAGAAGAGTTTAGATACTTTATCTCTGAATTCTTGTCTGACACCAAAGACACCAAAGACAGTAATGAAAAATCACACAGCAATAACCACATTCATCTTGTTGGGACTTACAGATGACCCACAGCTGCAAGTTCTGGTTTTCACCTTTTTATTTCTCACCTACATGCTGAGTATAACTGGAAACCTGGCCATTATCATTCTTACCTTCACAGATTCCCATCTTAAAACACCTATGTATTTTTTTCTCTGTAATTTCTCTTTCTTGGAAATCTCCTTCACAACAGTCTGCATTCCCAGATTCCTGTACAGCATATCAACTGGGAACAATACCATTTCTTATAATTCTTGTGCCAGTCAAATATTTTTGGGGGGTTCTTCGGGGCCACAGAGTTTTTTCTCTTGGCCACCATGTCCTATGACTGCTATGTGGCCATCTGCAAACCCCTTCACTACATGACCATCATGAGCAACAAAGTCTGTACCATCTTTGTTCTCAGCTGCTGGATCTCTGGGTTCATGATCGTCACCACACCCCTTAGTATGGGCCTCCAGCTGGAATTCTGTGATGCCAACACCATTGATCATTTCAGCCGTGATGCATCCCCTCTTTTTAAGATCTCATGCTCAGATACATGGTTCATAGAGCAGACTGTTACTACTTGTGCAGTGTTGACATTCATTATCACACTAATTATTGTGATTCTTTCTTACATGTATATCATCAAGACACTATTAAGATTCCCCTCTGCTCAGCAAAGGAAAAAAGCTTTTTCCACATGTTCTTCTCACATGATTGTTGTTTCCATCACCTATGGCAGCTGCATCTTCATCTATATCAAACCTTCGGCCAAAGAAGAAGTGGACCTCAATAAATGGTTATCTGTGCTCAGTACATCAGTTGCCCCTTTGTTGAACCCTTTCATTTATACCTTGAGGAATAAGCAAGTGAAAGAAGCTTTTAGTGACACAGTGAAAAGAATTGCATTTATCTTACAAAAGTAAGAGCATGCTGAATTTGAGCAACCAAATGAAAACGAATGAATAGTTCCTTAACATTTCTTCTGGAAGTTTTAACTAGTTCACTCAGGTTAACCTTTTCATGGTCCTTTGAATCTTGATTTCTGAATTTACTCTGATGAAGTAATTCCATTCCTTCTCCTCTTTAATCTCAATCAGAATTCTTTCTGTCATTAAGAGAAGATAACAATAGACTTCCAGCAAATAAAACCTTCCCACACCTTTCACTCAGCTTTTCCAAAACTATTCCAAAGAGAAATTTTATAAATTGATTTATAACTCCTGGGAAATTCTTGGAACAAGAGTTTTTCTAAACTTCTTCAACTTAAACTTGTGAAAAATGCTGAAAGAAACATTTGAAATACATGAAGAAATACTTCATTGTTCTTTTAAGTTATTAGTAAGACAAACTTTAACATAAAGAAACACAAAATAGTTGTATCATGTACAATTAAAACTAAAGGATGGAATCTGAAAACAATTATGACATTAAAATGATATAATCATAGGGGCAAGATGGCAGCATAGAGAGGTGTGTAATTTAGTTAGTCCACTAAAGCAAGTAGTAAATAACCAGGAACAACTAGTAAGTAGTCTGGAACTACTGTTGGGGGACATCCGTGACTAGTCACACATTGTACACCAACCTGGAAGGGGTGGAGCAGCTGAGATTGCAGCACAGAATTTTAAAGTAAAGCTCCTCAAACTGCAGAGCTGGTGCCCCTCCCCCACCAACATGGCAGGCTGAGTTGCAAAACTTCACTGTGGGAGAAAGAAGCAGTTCCTGCTGGAGCAAGGGAATGTAGCTCAGCCAAGCTCCAGTTGAAGATTTAATTAACAAATTTGGACTGCTGAATACAAGCTACAGGCACAGATAAACCTGGAGCAAGCAGGAAATGAATTTGAGGTGAGGTTCCTCCTAGCAGAGAGGAGGCAGGGCTGATGGAAAACAAAAAATAAGTAGATGAAAACAGAGGTTTTTGGTGATGGCTGAACTCAGAATACTGGAAAATGGCTGTGTCCCAAGAAAGGGTCACAGAGAACCTGGTACCAACTCTGCTCAACTGGTGAAACTGGGGGTGGGTGGGTAGTGGCAGGGGCTAGGGACTGGCTCTGAAAAGGGGCTTTCTCTGTTTTTCCTTTTTTTTTCTCTGATTCAAAGTAGCTCATTAGAGAAAGCCTCAGGCAATTTCAATTGTCAGGGCTCACCAAGGCAAGGATGGAGTTAACAGAGTCAGAGAGACAAAGGAGGAATTCAGGTATAGAAGATAACTCTCTAAAGGTGCATCTTCCCTAAGAAAAGGGGGGCAGAGCCCAGCTCTAGTGGCTGCACTCCCTCAGAGAATTCAGATCCCAGGGCATAGGGGGAAAAAAAATCAAACAAAAAAACTGAAACAATTTAAGCTTGGCTTCTGACACCCTTGGCCTCTGGCCAGGACAGGTCTGCTGAGAATTAAAGGGACCACACCTCTTTACACCTGTGTGGACCTGCAGGCTGACAAGCACCACCTGCTGGGCAGAATAGGAAATGTACAGAGTCTAGAGACCTCACAGGAAAGACTGACAACCTGCGGAATTTCATCCTCAGGGAAAGATGATACTGATTACACCTTCCTCTTGGGCCCATCTGGTCTGGGAAAATCTGATTCGGGGAATCAAGGAAAAAAGATGCCTAGACAACAAAAAATTATAAGTCACATTAGGAAAAATGAAGATATGGCCCAGTCAAAGGAGCAAGCTTACACTTCAACTGAATTTAAACAACTAATTATTAATCAAACAAATCTCCTAAATCAATCCAAAAATCAAATCAGTGAGTTGAGGGAAGATATGGAAAAATAGATGAAGGATATAAAGAAGACATTGGATGAACATAAGGAAGAACTTGAAAGTTTGCAAAAACAATTGGCAGAATTTATGGGAATGTAAGGCACAATAAAAGGATGAAAAACACAATGAAGACATACAACAGCAGATTTGAAGAGGCAGAAGAAAATATTTATGAACTGGAGGACAGGATGTCTGAAATCCTACACTCGAAACAACAGATAGGGAAAAGAATGGAAAAATATGAGCAGCATCTTAGGGAACTGCAACATGAAGTGCATGAATGTACATGTCATGGGTGTCCCAGTAGGAGAATAGAAAGGAAAAGGGGCAGAAACAATAATGGAGAAAATAATCACTGAAAATTTCCCATCTCTTACGAAAGACAGAAAATTACAGATACAAGAAGTACAGCAAACCCCAAACAGAATAGATCTGAATAGACCTATGCCAAGGTACTTAATAATCACATTATCAGATGTCAAAGATGAAGAGAGAATTTTGAAAGCAGCAAGAGAAAAGTAATCCATCACATACAAGGGAAGCTCAGTAAGAGTATGTGTGGATTTCTCAGTAGAAACCATGGAGGCAAGAAGGCAGTGGTATTGATATGTTTAAGATACTGAAAGAGAAGAAAGGTGACAACCAAGAAGTCTACATCCAGCAAAGCTGTCCTTCAAAAATGAGGGAGAGTTTATAATATTCTTAGACAAACAGACACTGAGAGAGTTTGTGAATAAGATACCTGCTCTGCAGGGAATGCTAGGGTGAGAACTACAGACAGATAGGAAAAACAGGAGAGAGAGGTTTCGAGCACAAGTTTGGGTGATGGTAGCACAACAATGTAAGTACACTGAACAAAGATGACTGTGAGTATGGTTGAAAGAAGAAGGTTAGGGGCATGTGAGATACCAGAAGGAAAGATAGAAGATAAAGACTGGGACTGTATAACTTAGTGAAACCTAGAGCAGTCAATGATTGTGATTAAATGTACAAATATGTTTCTAAATGAAGGAGAACAAATTAATGTAAACTTTGCAAGGTGTTAAAAATGGGGTGGTACTGGGGAAAAATACAATGATGCTAACTAGAGTTTATAGTTAACAGTAACATTGTAACATGTTACCACTAATTGTAACAAAGACAAAGCTAAATGTCTATAAGAGGGGAATATAAGGGAAGGGTATGGGATTCTTGGTGTTGGTGTTATCTGAATTTTTTCCTTTTTACTTGTTTTGCCTCTTCCTCTTTCTTTGTGGAAGAAATGGAAATGTCCTTATATAGATAGAGGTGGTGAATGCACAACTATGTGATTATAGAGGGAACCATTGATTGTTTACTTAGGATGGAATGTACGGTGTGTGGTGTGAAGACATAAGATGGAATGTATGGTGTATGGTGTGAAGCCAAGTAAACAAATAGATACAAGTGCTGGAGGAAGATGTGGAGAAAGGGATGTAACTAATCACTGTTGACTGGGAAATAGAATGGTACCACCTATCTGGACAGCGGTGTGATGGTTCCACAGAAAGCTAAGCATGGGAATGCCATATGGTCCTGCACCTTGGTTATTGGGTATACACATGGAAGAAGTGAAAAGAGAGACAAGAGTGGACATTTGCACAGTGGGGTTTATGGTGTCAGTATTCACAATTTGCAGTGGATATAGGTGACCTAAGGGTACATCGACTGATGAACGGAATGGTGAACTGTGGTGTATGCATACAATGGAATATTGAGCTGCTATAAGGAGAAGTGAAGTTATGAGGTGAATGAACATGGAGGACAGCATATTGAGTGAAATAAACCAGAAATGAAAAGAAAAACATTATAATGCCTCACCAATATGGACTAAATAAAATGTGAAGATGCGGAGAATTGAGTGTGAGAGCATAGGTTATCAGGGAAGGCTTATTGTAAAGGTTCCTAGATTGTAAGCTCTTAGAGCAGTAACATCTATTCCCGAGTTGTGATGGTTATTTCTAAATTCTGTGATGCTGAGCTCTTTGTTTATAACCTGGTTGGTCTCTGGAACTTTGGGTATCTGTGTGATACCTGAGAGCCAGAGACTGGTGGCTTTAGGTGTCAGCATTACTTCATATAGCAAACATTAAAGAGTCTGAAAAAAGATATAAGACTTCAACAAGAGATATGAACAAAATGGATTCGGTTAGGACTAAGGTAAATCAGACTGAAGGGTAAAGGATGATACTGATGGTGTTTTTAAAACTTCAACTTCTGTGTGAGACCAAAGGAAGAGAAGTTTGTTAGGTGCAAAATCTATATTTTTGTAATACATTATATAATTTGACTTTATTAGTCAGTTTTTTTCAAACAACATAATTACATGAAACATTAAATAGAGAGTGAAATCTGATTGCACAGAATAGTGTGAAACCCCAATACATTCCAGAGTAATTTTGGCCAAGAATAAAAATGCATTTGCAAAGCCCCCTTGAGAGACTGGGGGGAAACGTGGAAATATTAAACTTACCCACCTGGGGAATATATGATATTCTCACAAGCACTGGGGACTACCAATTTAGAAAGCCAAGCCCTCAATCTTGGGTCTTGCCCTTATGTAGTTTGTTACTGCAAAGGAGAGGCTAAACCTACTTAAAATTGTGCCTAAGAGTCACCCCCAGAGAACTTCTTTTGTTGCTCATATGTGGCCTCTCTCTCTAAGCCAACTCTGCAGGTAAACTCCCTGCCATCCTCCCTACGTGGGACATGACTCCCAGAGGTGTAAATCTCCCTGGCAACATGGGACATGACTCACAGGGATGAGCTTGTCCCTGGCATTGTGGGATTGAGAAAGCTTCCTTGGACCAAAAGGGGTAGAGAAATGAAACAAAAGAAAGTTTCAGTGGCTGAGAGATGTCAAATAGATTTGAGAGACTGTTCTGGAGGTTATTCTTATATATTATATAGATATCCCTTTTGAGTTTTTAATGTGTTGGAGTAGCTAGGAGGATACACCTTAGACTGTTGAACTGCAACCCAGTAGCCTTGGTTCTTGAAGATGATGGTATAACCATATAGCTTACACTGTGTGACCATTTGATTGTGAAAACTTTGTGACTCCCATTCCTTTATACAGAGTATGGATGGAGAAATAGAAAAATGAGGGCAAAAAGTAGATGAATAATAGGAAGTTATGGGGGTCATGGTATGTTTTGGGTGTTCCTTTTTACTTTAACTTTTATTCTTGTTCTTTTTTGTGTGTTGTAATGAAAATATTCAAAAATTGATTGTGGTGATAAATGTATAACTATATAATGGTACTGTGAACAATTGATTGTATACTGTGGATGATTGTATGATATGTGAATATATCTCAATAAAATTGAATTTAAAAAAATAGATCTGAGCCCAAGTCAAAAAAAAAAAAGAGAAAAAGAAAAGATATAATCAATTCACAATCTTCAGAAGATCTTTTTTTAAGAAATAAGAGGAAAATTTAGACCATAGTTGCTTGACAATGGCATGACCATGCTCATACCTGCATGTACACACACATATGCCAAAAAGTAAAACAAGAATAAAAATAAGAGGACTTTTATTACTAGCTCTATCAGTTACCTGGATGAGCCCGTGCTGTCTGCCTTAAATAATCATAAAAGTGAATAAGCTATTTGAGGACACTATTGACAAAATGCAGCTCAAAACTGCAGTTCTCCAGAGAAGTAAATTCAGTAATTGACCCCACAATCAGAACTTTCTCAGTCCATGCTGAGAACTGCAGACTAAGCTTAGCAAGATTGTTTCTCTGAGCTGAAGTGGCAAAGATCAGAATTTAGGGCAGCCGAAGTGGTAATATCTGCAGCCGAGTGCTACTGAGAGGACGGATGTGGGCAGAGGGCAGCTGCGTGGGGAGTCCCCAGGGGCCTTTGGCTGAGGGATTGAATGAACACATGTAGGGCAAGACTAGGCAAGACTTTCCAGAGTGGCTACTACAAAGCTGAAAGCTGAGCAGAGATACTAAATGTCAAGCAGTCTGTGGGGGCACAACCAGAGTGGAGAGACTTTGTCAATACTTCTTCAAAGCCACAGGTTTCTAGCTGAAACACCAGAAAGGCTTTTAAGAGTACCTCCGGGGTACAGACCAGTTCTTAGTGCAGAACTCAGCAAACTAAGGCCTAAGGACAACATCTATCTGTCAACCTGTTTTGTTTTGTTTTTGTGAATAAAGTTTTATTGGAATATTCATTCATTTATATTTTCTCTGTGGCTGCTTTAAATGTCAGGATTCAGTAGTTTAACAGGCCTCATGCCCTGAAAAGCCAAAAATATTTACTCTCTGGCCTTTACAGAAAATGTCTGCCCACCTCTGGTGTAGAATTTGCTTTTCCATTCTTACAATTTTATATCATTTGTGGTCGAAATAATGGGATGTCGATTGCCATGCAGTCACATTGTCTTTACCCACCTGAGAAGTCACCAGGGGGTGACTCTTGAACTTTTGGGCCAGCTAAAAAAGAATTCAAATGTAGTCTTTCCCTCCCTAGTCTCTCCTTTGCCCCTGAAAGCAAATCAAAACAGATTTAAAAAAGAAGAGACTTTGGAGGACCTATTTATTCTGTCTACTTAAGTCTCACACTAGCTAAACTACATCAGTGTTTTATAAAAAATGGAGAACTCATCCATTTTGCCATTTGCAAGAAAATTGTCTTCAACCCCCAAATTCCTATAAATCATGATTCCCACCTTCACCCATCCCTGGAAACAATAGACCTAGTTGTACATGTGCAATTCAAAACCAAGCCACAGGAGTGTACCACCTAAGGCCACTGAATTTTTGGTAAGACCCCCTGTATGATCTGCCCACCATTTCTTTGGCTAAGGTCTTTTACAAGCCATAAATGTAAGGCCCTGTCCCTGATACTTGGCTAGTGTCTCTCAAGTGCTGTTTGGCTGAGGCATCCCAAGTGCAGTCTGCCATACATTTGCATAAAAATAGCCACTCATTTTTGGATAAGGCTACCATAAACTGAAGGAACCTTCCAAGGTGAAAATTCTTTGAGACTATTTCTTCTTAAATCCTGCTGAAAAATTCAACTGTTTTCTTAAAGAGAGTGCATTCACTAACCCTTGTATTAGATCTTTTCTCATGGGTCCTATAAAAATTATATATATATATATATATATATATATATATATATATTTGGCCTAGGAAGTTAAAATGGACATTAGAACTTTGTTTTTCAAAATTAAAATAAAATTCAAGTTCAGTCCTTCGTGGAGCCCATGGGGCCACATTGCCTCCCGGCTCAGCGCACGCCCAGGGCCACTGCCCCCTAAGCTGCTGCCAAGGTCGCTGTCACCCTGGGGAAGCTGCTGCCTTGAGTGAGTGGCCACTGGAGGCAGTGGGGCCAGAATAGGGCAGGAGCGCCGCGCTAATAGGTTTATGTAGCAGGTGTGATGGTGTCAGTGGCAGGAGAATCAGAGGAACCATGCACGAGTACAGAGTGGTAGGGTAGGCACATCTACCCTGTCAGGGAATTTTGTAACAGTACCTTCATGAGAAGCAGGACCCCACCATGGAGAACTTCTACCGCAAGGAAACCGAGGTAGACTCCTCATGGTCAGTGCTGGAGATACTCGAGGAGGAGGCATCAAGCAGTTCACGTCCACACAGGACCAATTATTCATCAGGAACTGCCAGGGTTTCATCCTATTCACAGCTGCCTCAGCCAGCACAGCTTCCAGGACTTCAGGCCCATGTGGGATCATCAGGGATGATAAGAGTGAAACAATATGAGAAGTGTGACTGTCAACTTAGTTGGGAACAAAGTAGACCCGGAAAATGAAAAAGAAGAATCATCCAATGAAGGCTTGCTGAAGAATGGGGCTGCCTTTTATGGAGACTTCTACTGGGAATAAAACATGGTGGACCAATTTTTTGCAGAAAATTAGAGGCAAGTGAATAACACCGAGCAGCTTGACAAAAATGATCCATGCCATTTGTGCAGGTTTGAATATATTATGTCCCCCCAAAAGTCATATTCTCTAATGCAATCTTGTGGTGGCAGGCTGATTAGTCTGTTGATTAGGGTGGAAATGTTTGATTAAATTATCTCCATGGAGATGTGAGCCCCACCCATTCAGGGTGGGTCTTAATTAAATCACTAGAGTCCTGTAAGAGAGCTCACAGACAGAAGGAGATAAGAGCAGCTGGGAGAGACTTTTGGAGAGATGCTTGGAGACGTTTGAAGATGCTAGCCCAGAGATATTTTGGAGAAAGCCATTTTGAAACCAGAAACCCAAAGCAAAGGATCGGCAGACACCAGCCACATGCCTTCCCAGCTAACAGGTTTTCCAGACTCTGTTGGCCATTCTTCAGTGAAGGTATCGTCTTGTTGATGCCATGGTTTGGACACTTTTATGGCCTTAGAACTGTAAATTTGTAACTTAATAAATCCCGTTTATAGAAGACAAATCAATTTCTAGTATTTTGCACAATGGCACTGCTCTGCATGTAACACACAGTAGCATTTAAACATGGTTATCATGGAGACAATTTGCCCAAAACAGGCAAAACCAATCTCGTCTACTTTACTGTGGACTTTGCAAGAGGTGGAGTGTGTATCCACAGTGAAACAGAACCCTTATTCTGAATTGAGCAGTGATTGTCAACTGATACCTCTGAGTAATAATTGGGTTCAGCAACTACAGTTCTTGTAGAGGGCAATTAAGGTAGCATGCATGAAGTCCACCTTCAGCTATGCCGGAGATGTGCATTTTGCCAGCAATTGCAACTCAAGCACATTACAGGAATACCTTATAATCCCCAAGGCCAAGGAATAGTAGAACGAGCACATCGCACCCTAAAAAATGCCCTGTGCTGTCTAGCTGACAGCACTCTCAATCTCACAAAACAACGCCCTCGAGATCTTTTACATCATGCTCTTTTTGTTCTTAATTTCCTAACTCTGGATGATGAAGGACACTCTGCAGCTGATAGACACTGGCATCCCAAAACACAAACGCAGCAAGCCACCATTATGTGGCGCGACCCCTCAACATCAAAATGGAATGGACCTGACCCCGTTATCATCTGGGGACGAGGTTCTGCTTGCATATATGACCAAGAAAAAGAGGGTCCTCGCTGGCTTCCAGAAAGACTAATTAGACATGTTAATCCTCCACTGTCAAAACAAGCCCCAAAATCCCCCCTTCCCTTTAACAATAACCTTTCCAGGGAACAAACCCCTCCCTGAGAAAAAATTTCTCTCCTTTTTTCTCTTCCAGCACGTCGCCAACTTTGCTGTAGCCTGCCCAGAACACGCCCAACCTATGTGCAGCCGGCAACCAAAAAAGGCCCAACTTACAGGTGTTGCTGGCCTAAGCACCGGAGCCGCCTTTATTATCCTCCACAACCAAGGCCTCTCCCACCTAAGAGCTGCTATAGACGAAGATTTGGCCCGCATTGAAACCTCCATCACCCATCTTGAAAAATCCCTTACGTCCCTATCGGAGGTTGTTCTCCAAAACAGGAGAGGTTTGGATCTGCTTTTCCTTAAGCAGGGAGGGCTTTGTGCTGCACTAGGTGAAGAATGTTGCTTTTACGCTGACCATTCTGGCATAGTTAAGGATTCCATGACCAAACTTAGGGAGGGAATTGAAAACCGCAAACGTGAGCGAGAAACCCAAGGAGGTACCTCCTGGGGGCTCAATGGAATTCTCCCTTACCTCCTCCCTATATTAGGCCCCTTTATAACCATACTCCTTATAATATCTTTTGCACCTTGGGCCATAAAAAGAATAATACAGCTAGTTAAGGACCAAGTTGATTCTGCCCTAGGCAAGCCTATTCAAGTGCATTATCACCGGCTTCACCTCACTGACCAAGGTGTGGATCCAGAAAATCTGCCTGCTACCCACCCTTTCGGGTAAGAAAGCCCCCTCCTACGGGAGCAGCATATAACTCGAAAGTATGCTTCTAGCTTATGCTATGATTGGTACCGCTGGGTGCGAGGCAAAGCACTGCAAAGGAGAGTCAAAGCAACTAAAGGCCATTTTCGAGCTCGTTGAGAAGTATGCCTCATTAGCATAGGGGTTTGCTCTGCAAAACATCCCCTCCCCAGAAAAACAGAGCCACAAACAACTTGGGGAATGAGGCCTCTACTTCCCCCAGCAGGTTAATGCCAAAAGAATGCTCGATCAGCATTCTTCCTCCATCCTTTTGAAAAACAAAGGGAGGAGATGTAGAGGGCGATTAAGGTAGCATGCATGAAGTCCACCTTCAGCTATGCCGGAGATGTGCAACATGGCCGCCAGGGCTGATACAACAATAGCTTAAGTTACCCTCAGCCTTCTTTACGGAAGTAGTTCGCACCAAAAGTGCTAGTTCGCGCCAAAAATGCTAACCCTACATCTGCCATCCGCCCTAGCAACAGCAGCCACCAATCCTAGACCGCCATGAGCCCTTGCTAGCCACTTCCCCTTCTCCTAGAGTATATATGCTCTGCCTCTTCAATAAAGTTTTGCAGCTTGATCAGAAACCTGTCTTGCTGTCATTCCTCGTGTCTCTTGTCCCATACCATTCCTCCCTCACAGGACTCGGAGCCTCCGTTGAACGTCCCGCAGGCCAGGACAAGTTCTCACCATCATTCTCAATCTTCCTTGTGCATCTGCAACTTTAAGGCATCATCAGTTGATTTGTGTTGATCTCATTTGAGAGCTAAGCTGGCACTGCCCCTGAGTTAACAAAGCAAATACTACAAAAATTTTAAATAATTTTGAGGAAGAAACCAGGAGAATTCTTATGCTTTTGTCCATTAAAATATTTTGTTTTCTTAAAAAAAAAAAAAAAAAAGGAAGAAAGGAGAAATATTTTCCTACACAATTGCTGAATTTTGGGATTTGGGACAGTATTTCTAATCCATGTATTCTCTCAAGAAAGATAGTACAGCTAACACGTTAGCAGTGTTACAAGAGGAGATTCTTTGATCAGCTGACAAATTTCTAGTTTTCAAAACTGATTCTTAATTGTAGACATTATCCTAATTTGTGACCAAGAACTAACTCATGCATCATTCTTTAATAGAGTAAAAATCAAAACAAGTTGTTTAAAAATACAACCTGGCTTTGGAATGTATTAAATCATCTATGTGGTTGCAGAAAATGGAGGCTCTCAAAAGGGTTTGATCATAAAACCCCAAACTCACCCTCTGTTAACCAAGCAATGAAGTCTTTATTACTGAAGTAAACAAGAAGGAGGCAACTATGTCAAAAGGAATGTGACAAGACACATTCTAGTAAATTGCTGAGTACCATCATGTATGGGAAATGAAGCCAGGTTGTATCCAGATGATCCCAATTGCAAAAACCTCACAGGATAATACAAGCGAACTGCATTTTTACATTTGTTAAAACAGCATGGTAGTCTTTCTTGCCCTTAAAGGCTATAGTTGTAGTATGATCCCTGACTAACCCACTTTTGAAATCAAGTTTACTCTAGCAAAAGTTTACTGCAGCATTTTAAAAATTGAAGAGCCATGTGAAAAAATCTGGCTTTAAAACCAGAGCATAAATTATAGAGTGTAAGTTAAGAGACAAAAAGCCTTTTATATTTAAGTTTCCTAGAGAAATAGTTAAAGGTTTTCATTTAACAGTTTTACCCTGATTACTGAAGTGTCAAAACTGGAGGGAATATTTTGTTTTGAAAGGGTACTCAAGCTCTGAGACTTTTGTTTCTCATAGCCAGCCATGAGGTATTTATCATTAGCATGGCACAAGAAATACCTATTCATAAGTTTTAAAATCAGATGTAGAAGGATTTTCAAATAACTTCAGAGTAACAAATGTCAAAGAGATTATCTTGAGTTTGACTTCAGGAGATAAATTTGGCCTTTAGAACCACATTATCCCTGAGCTTGTGATCTACATAATGCCCCACATTTTATTTGTTTCATAGTCTTGCACAAGTAACCTTTGGTTTTAGGTATCTGAGAGACAAGTGTGTGTTTGTGTTTACATGTGTGTTTATTGTTCCTAAGAATTTGGCAGAACCTGGAGATAACTGCCACTTCTGAATATATGTACTGTACTGCAGAATATAGGGTATCAAAAAATTAGAAAAAAAAACAAACCTGTAAGTCAAAGGCAAATTCGTCTTAGATATGACACCAAAAGCACAAACAACAAAAGAAAAAAATAGATAAATTGGATTTCATCAAGTTAAAACTGTTTTGTGCTCCAAAGTATCTTATCAAGAAAGTAAAAAGACAGCCCATACAATGGGAGAAATTGTTTGGAAATCCTATATCCAATAAATGACTTATATATCAAATACCAAAACAAGACTTAAATGCAATATTTCAAAAAACCAAATAACACAATTTAAAAATTGACACAAGGTACAGATATTTCTCTCAAATAAGATATACAAATGACCAATAAGCATATGAAAAAAACAAGCTCATCAGTAGCCATTAGTGAAAAGCAATTCAAAGCCGCAAATAATATACCTCTTTACACCCATTAGGATGGTTGCATTCACTTGTGTACTAACAAGTTTTGGTGATGATGTGGAGAAATTGGAACTCTATTGCCTGGTGGCAATGTAAAATGGTGCAGCTTTTTTTGAAAAATGTCTGGCAGATCCTCCAAAGATGAAACACAGAGTTACAATATGATCCAGCAATTCTGCTCCATGGAAGACGAAAGCATGCCTACACAGAAAATTATAGATGAATATTCATAGCAGCATTATTCATAATAGACAATAAGTGGAAATAAACCAAATGCACTTCAACTGATGAATGGATAAATCAATGTGCCATAGCTATACAAAGGAAGATTGTTTGGGAATTAAAAGAAATGTAGTACTGATACATGCTACAGTGTGGATGCACTTTGATAACATTATGCTAACTGAAAGAAGCCAGTCACAAAAGACTGCATATTGTATGATTATATTTATATGAAATGTACAGAATAGGTAAATCTGTGGAGATAGAACAAGGATTTGTTGAATCTTAGGACTGGCTAAATTGAGGGGTCATGGGTGTGACTGCTAATGATAATGAAGTGTCTTTATGGGGATGAGAAAAATGATGAAAATGTTCTGAAATTTATTGGGGTCATGGTTGCACAAATCTTTGAATATAAGATTATAAAATAATATAAAATCCATTGACTTATGCACTTGAAATGGGTGAATTTAAGGCATATTTATTATACTTTAATAAAGATGATCTACATACTTTAATAAAGATGATCTACATCTACTATATAAACATGCAACTAAGCATGCAAGTAGCATACTACTTAGATATTGTACTTTTGGGTGTTTATCCACCCCCTCTCCAAAAAAAAAAAAAAAGAAAACATGCTCATCCAAAAACAGTCTGTACACGAACGTTCATAGCATATTTATTCATAACAGCCAGATGACAAGAAATCTGGTATATTTCAGTGGGTTAATGATTAGCAAGCTGTGGTACATTTATATGATTGAATACTACTCAGGAATATAAAATAAAAAACTTGAATGAAACTCTAGGGAATTATGCTAAGTTGAAAAAAAAAAAATCCCAAAGGCCATATACTTTGAGTCTATATATAAAAACATTCTTGAAATGAAAAAAGTTAGAGAAATTTGAAAGCAGATTAGAGATTGCCAGTAGTGGAGGGGTAGGTGTGGGAAGTGGAGTTTGATGAGGCTATTAAAGGGCAATATAAGGGCTCTTTGTGATGATGGGAACTTTCTGTATTTTGGAGCATCCTTTATCATGGTTATGAGACTGTACTATAGCTTTGCTAGATGTTTCCTTTGAAGGAAACTGGGAAAAGTGTACACAAGTCTCCCCATATGTGAATCTATAATTACCTCAAATAAAACTATTAATTACAAAAGCCAAAATAAATTCACCGTATCAAGATCAAGGAAAGAAAAAAAGGCATGTACTTGAAATGATCATAGAAAAACTATTCATAATAGCAACAAGCTGGAAACTATCAAAGTTGCAGCAGCAGTAATAGGGATAACTACAATATGGTTCATTCACTCAAGGGAATATTATAAAGCAATATAATGTATAATCTACAACTGCATGCAACGATATGGATGGATCTCTCTAACTTATGAAGTTAAAAGAGTCAGACACAAAACTATTCACACTATATGAGTCCACTTGTATAAAGTACAAAAACATGAATGGGCAGGGTGGGGGTGGTGGTAGAAGGGACTAGCTGGACACCTGGAAGCAAGAACTAAGGATACTTTCTGGGTGATGGTAATATTCTGTTCCTTGATCCAGTTGCTAGTTACATGTATATGTTCAATTGATGAAAACTCATTGTGATCAGCAGTTAAGATATGTGCATTTTCTCTATCCACATTACTTCATAAAATGCTTTAAATTTTTAACTTGAAAAATTTAAATAAAAATGAAAAGCCAAATTCTTATATCCACCTGCCTTATAAGGGAAGCTAGTCATTTTTCCTGTCATCTTAATAATACCATTGTCAGGCTCCTATTATGTGTTTAATTATTATTGTTACATGTCTCTAGGGAAACTACCCCATTGCTGCCTGTATTTTTATGTGCCAAAGTGTATAAAGCAAAAGATTCATTAGTGATTTTTATGCAAGAGTCACAAAGAATCCTTTTGTTTATTTTTTACTTGATCCCTATGCACCTATAGCAAATTGAATAAACACAATTAATGTCATTTCTATTAGTTTAAAATGTACAGGCAAACCAATCTCCAAGCCCAGAAGACCATCAGCTCTTCCATGACTAAATATTTATTGGCATCCCTGTGCCTCTGTGCCAGTCTTTACTTTACCTTCGACTGCTTAGTGTAAATAAATTATTCCCTAACTTTAGGAAATTCTAAAACTTTAATGTTTAGTGATGGGATCATCAAATAAAGCATTTTGAAGTCTCTGCACTTCCAGGACTTTCTGTGAATGAACATATAAATGTGGGTCTCTGAAAAAAATATGGTCGCTACCTGTAATTTCAAAATTGAAATATCTGCTTTGAAAACAAAGTAAAAAGTTATGAAATATTCATAGGTTAAAGCTGTATCCATTTTGGGTGAGTTCATGTGTTTGTCCTTTAAATCTGTACATAGAGTTTATTTGGAAGTTTCATTAGATGACTTCATAGTTACTTATAAAGTATTTTTTAAATGGCATCTGACCTATAAATAAGTTGCATGCATGAGAAAAACTCGTTTTACATATTAACATATTAGTAATTGTGGGACTAACTAGGTGATTTGACTAAAAGGGCATCCAGAATTATTATTCTTTCCATCCTGTTGCCCTCAGTCAAACAATCTATATTGTGGAAGGAGAAAAAAATTACCAAAATCCACTAGCTCAAACTTTTAATTAAAGGTCTTAACATGATAACAACTCAATATGACTGTTCTGAGGAAAAAAAATACAGATTTGGGGGAGGGAGAGAAGGTTAATTTGTAGGGAATATTTGGAAAGGGCAAAGATCAGTTTTGTTCACTGTTCAAATTCTCAGAAGGTACAGGAAAACTGACGTTTTGTTAATCATGGGATAGGTTACAGGAGAAGCAAAACTAGGGCTGAGGTTTAGCAGCTGTTGGTTGGGCAATTTGGGTTTAGCAAGGGGGTGGAGAGGAACTTTTGGGGATAAATTCCTGCTAGGGTCGGTGGAAATTTTTCAGTCCTTCAGTGTGTTTCATAATATTTAATAATAGAGGTCCACAGAGCTGAACTCTAAAAATAAGTGACTATGATTCAAATGACAGACAATTGGTTTATCACTCAGTGACACCTTGAGTGTCAGATTTTCATCTACTTCCTCTTAATCATCACAGTAAAGACTTGGAGATACAGGAAGATAAGAAGAGAATTCAAGAGATTGCTGAAGAGGTAATGGGTGGGCTGCAGAGATAACCTTATTCTAACCACAAATTGGTCTTTTGATCATTCCTTGAATGACCCACCAACCAATTAAGATATCATTGCAGTCTTTTCTGTAAACTAAGCCCAAGACCTCTTTCTGTAATCATGTCTATAAATCCTAGGGTCATGAATTAGTTACTTATCTCCATGAAGGAAAATCTTCAACCCTAGGAGCACTGATTAAAGATCGGAAGCATTTGTGTATCTACCAATATAAATGAATTAGTGGTAGCTGAGGAAAAACTACCAGCTCTTTTCCCACCTCCTAAATGGCAGAGTCTCTGAATTTTGGTTTCACTACCTCCTTCCCAGAAACTCTGACCAGTCAAAAGAATGAGCAGAAATGAAGCAGGAAAGAAAATCAAGTATGCCTTTTGTTTACTTTTATTCTGCATGTGGGTTTGGGTGATAAAATGACAGCCCAGACTGACAAATTATGGTAAGATGACATTAAAGAACATGATCCCCAGTGAGGTTCTCCACCATCAGGCCAAATAAGCAAGGTGAGAAAATGTTTCCAATTAGTTAAATAGAATTTTAAATTTGGATCCAGGTGGAGGTCAAGTGCAACACAACAGGAAACCAAGCCCATTATGCATGACAAAAGGTAGTTACAGTTCCCCTTTATTGTGGTCCAGGCTTAAAGATTAGTAGATTTCCCATCAGAGACAAGGGTTGGTTAGTTTAAAGCAAACACATACAAATGAGAAAGGGGCAGGGGGTCGGAGGGCAGAGGGGATGGTTAGCTTATCACTGGGACTCAGCTGTGGGTTCTGGCAGCCAGGAGAAAAAATTCTGTTCCAAACAATTTGACAAAAAATATTTGAGTACCACAAGCATTGTAAGTAATGGTATTATCACCAGTTGACTGCTATAAAGGAACCTGGGAAAACAAGCACTGTTGACAGAGACTTCTAACAATGAGAAATTTCTGAGGGAAAAAAAAATACATGGGAGTTTTAAGGTGGGAATCAGTAAATGTGAGTGGGATGATGGTCAGATTCCCTGCTACACTCAACATGTAGGTGATAAATAGAAAAATAAAAAGAAGAACCTTTATTAGTGGGTCATCAGACAATCCCATCAGAATGAACGTGGTTACTGCTGTATGGTTTCTCATTACTAACTTCTTACTTCTCTCCAATCTAAAAGTAAAATTTTAGAAACTGATTCTGCAAAGAGGAGACTCTCAGTAATCACATGGACATGAACGATAGATAAAGAATAAAAGCAAGCCAGAATACACGTGTTTGTTTGTTTGTTTTTTGTTTTGTTTTCCGTATTTGACTTAATCAGCTATGTTGTAGTATAATTTGGGCCCATTCTCTGCTTCTATTAGCAAAAAAAGTTTGCTTAATAATTCTCATTATTGAAATGTATATTAAGGATAGAATTCTTCACCATTCCTTTTTCCTTTCTTTTTTATGTAGAACAAATACAAATAAATAAACACTCTAAGACTTCAACTTTCTTTCACTATCTGAGGAGATGTAGTTGATTGGTACACTTGGGAAGGAAAAAAAGTACTGTTTTAGGCTTAGCTCTCCATTTTTCACTCATGGTACAGGCATTCTTCAGCGCTTTTTCTCCCCCCCTTCTCCAGGGATAGGCTTCACACTCAGGAGGCTGCCCCAGCTTGTGGTCTGTGATTGTATCAAGTCTTTACAGTTCTGGAGTTAAAAATTAGGGATTTATACTCCATAGCAAATATAAGCATCATTCTCCAATCCTCAACTTTCTTTCACTTTTGAAATGCAAATTCGGAGAACATGGCAATGTTTTTCAAATTTAGGTCTCCAAATTCAATTTATCTAGAATTTGCATTCTCTAATGCTAACATTGGAAACACTTTTTTTTGTGTATTTGTTTGCTTTAAGAACTATAGAACTTTCTTGAGTGAAAAGCTGTCCCTTGAATTTGGAGCCTTTCTTTTGTACCTCTAAACCTTCCTAAATTTACTGATATTTCACAACATATGGCGGGTATTTTTGTACATGTAGATGCGTTTGATCCTCATCAAGGGAGAAATGTTAGATGCAGGCTAAGAATATCAACATGTATATTTTCAGCTAGTTTGCTTCAAATTTAAATTTTCTGTTACTTTGTTTTGTAACCAAGGCAAGAATCAAATTATCTATTCTAAGCATGTTATTTTCTCTTTCCCTTTTTAGTTCCATCCTGTCTACCTTTTACAATCTCCACTTCAACACTGCCATCCCAACCTCCCATTCAATCTTCAACTCACATCAAATGAGGCTCATTGTAATAGAAATTTATTATTAAGTTTCCTCTTTTTCATGCTCTGTATTATGACCACCTGAACTACTGGGGTCTCTTTATTACCCTACAGAAAAATCTGTCAGTCCTAAGATAATGATACCAAATTAGGAAAATAGAAAAGTTGAGTGGAAAGTGGGAGTGAAGGAAATAAAAAGAGTCACAAATCAAGCTGTGAAAGGTGAAAGCATTGTCAGAGTAAGAGTAAATGGAAAAAAAAAAAAAAATACTGTGAAGGCTTGCAGTGAAATATTAATTATATACAAATATTTTATCCATGAAATGATGCTCTGGCTCTAGCACTTCTCTCAAACTAAGCCACACGAAACCACTAACATTCTGGTTACAATTATATAAAATAACAAATAAATGGCTTTCTTCTCATGATAATTCGCTTTGCTCATGTAATTTTATTACTCAATATAGCATACATGGCTCATATAATTCATTATAAGTAATTACACATGAATTTTGTGTTCTATCACTTGAGGAGAGTTCATTTTTACCCCATGTGCATACTTTACAGTGCTGTGCAATGGTGACTATATACACTGGAGTTGCAATATACCCTCTCTCCCCTAACTTGGCAGTGGATGAGAATTCCTAGGTAATTGCCTCCCTATATCTTCTCTTTTACTTCAATAGAAGTTCCAGAAGATTGTAACATCTAATTTCTACCTCAGTCAGCTCACTCCCCAGGTTTACTCCCCTTCTTATATAATTGAGAATATGTGGTCCAGTTTTTCATTCTCTTCTCGGTGATTAAACTTTCTTTTATCCTCATTTTTTAACCTTTCATTATGCTTGCCAGACAAAATGCCAATCTTCTTCCATGAGGAAATTATATCTCTTGGCAGAGACTGTCTTGCTTTTGTCCTTGATGATTAATATTTGTTCACCCATAATTGGCCTTAGATAAATTGCACCTACAAGTAATAAATATGTAGATGAGATAGTCATGCATGCATTTGAGATTTGAGGCATCTTATTATCTCAGTCAATAATTACTTCACCAAAACCTCTTTCAAGACCAGGCTGGAACTTATCTCTTTCAGGTAATTTTTCTTGATTAGTCACATCCTGCTCTGATCCTTACTTTCACATTTCCTCCAGCACACATGTATTACACTTGAATTAAGTTATTGAAAATATTGAATTCAACATATTGTTGGAGAGAATTTAAAGGCTGTTTTTGGTTTTCTTAAGAAAGGATTTTATTTCATTCCTCTTTTAAAAATGGATTTCATGTAAATGTTATAAAACTGAAAAATTTTTTAAAAAGGTAAACAGTATAAAATCTCATTTTCATCATTTCACCATCTTCCTCTGGCTAGTCAGTCCATCCTAGAGTGAAATCACTATCACTATCCTTTCTTGTGTTCTTCTAGAAATGTCCTATACCTATGCAAGGATTTAAGCACATTTACAACAGTTTCCATTTTTGTGGGAAATACATTTTTGCATTGCAGACAACAAGCATAAATAGGCTATTACCAAGATCTTGGTTAAAAGCACCAAGATTCAGTGTACATTCAAATTCTTACATACTTATTCAATATAACTCAGTTTAAGCCATATGTATCATCATGGGAGTCAATTTAATAGCGAGGGTTTTATTGACTTTCATAAAACTTCTCTGTTAATTTTAGAGAGAAGGGTGGACATAGATGCAGAACCCTATACTGCTCCTGATAAAAAATAATCTATTTGGTCCAAATTGGAATAGCTGTTCTCTATGTGAGGGCATCCAGCTCACCATCATCATAGGCGTCCCCCTTACCTCTTTTCCTGCGCTGAGTCTCCTGTTTCTTGTAATCAGTAATCCCCCCTCCCCTGCCACACACACACACTTTTAATCCTTTATTTTGGTGAAGCATATATTTCAGTGCTTTCCATGAAAGCTTGTTTGGGAGGTAATGTTTTAGCTTTAGGGTTCCTGGATTCCTTCACGATGCTAATGGTATTGCTACATAGCATTATGCTTCTAGTGTCACTGTTGAGAAAATTGAAAGCATCCTGATCCTGACTGTATGTGACCAGTTTCTCTTTTCTTTCAAAGCCTGTAACATTTTCTATTTATTCCCACTGTAGTGAAATTTAAGGAAGATTTTGTTTTTTTTTATTCTATTTTATCCATAGTGCTGAGCCCTCAGCAAAACTTTTCAATCTGAAAACACATGTGCTTTAGTATTCTCTTCCAGTTTTGCTATTACCATCTATTCAAATCTTATTTATACATTGTACCACCTGAACTGAATCTTTAATATTCTTGTATTTTCTTTCGCTTTCCCAAATCTTTGTTGTTGTTTTCTCTTTAATGAGTGATTCTGAATCCTTTTGTGAATTGAGAATTGAGACCCACATCCACATAGCTTAACTATTTGTTACAGGAAATTCTTGCCTATAAAGATAAGGCTATAAGCAAATAATTAATTGTACCCTTTTTTTAAAGGAATTCCCTGAAAATTAGTTTATCTGGACAAACAATTTTCTCATCTGAACCAACAGCTTTCTTATTAGGGCAGGTTTTTTCCTCATCTCAAAAAAGTTTGCCTTTCAGAGAACAGTTTGTTCATCAAAACTTTCCTCAAGATTCTTTTCTCATTATGGCATACAGCTCTACTACTCCCTTGGATTAAAAACAAGAAAAAAAATCCTAATGTCACATGATTTACCAGCTATTGTCCAAATTCTCCTCCCCATTCAGAGCCAAACTTCTCTTCAGCAAGGTCTAATCTGGTTTCCCCTCCCTCCTCATGCCCTCCACACTGCTCTTTGTAGAATCATCAGAAGCATCTAGACTTTCTAATTTTAAACTACTCTTCTTTACCGCATAGACAAATGAATAAATTTTAAAAGACAGCATCTGATGAAATTCAACCCACAAATAAAGGGAAAGATTGACTAATATTTCTGTCTAGAAAAAACTAACTCCCCTTTCATGCAAATTCTTTCTCATGACAGGAATTTCTAGAAGGGATAAAGCAGTATTCCTAGGATTAAAGCACTGGAAAGAAGTCATCACTCATCCTAAAAAGATAGAAGAAAACGGATGGTTTCTTGTTATAGATGATTAATTATAGGCATAATTTATTCTATTCCCCTATTTGATAAACCATTTAAAATGACAAAATGTAATTAAAAATAAAATTAGACTCCTCTATCAACAATAAAACAAACAAACAACTAAACGCTCACCATTATGAATGCCTGCCAAAATGCAAAATTTGGAACAAAATAAGATAAAATATCTCTTTAAACATTGGCAAGGAACAGTATTTTATATAATAAAATAAAATAAATGTGAAAGGCAAAAGGATCAAGGGAAATAAAGAAAAGTCCAAGAAAGGACTAATATTATTTAATATCAGGAGGAATAGGGTGGTGTCTTTAATAAATTGTATTAGAACAACAAATTATTTTGAGGCAAAATTAGATTTTCTTATACCTTGTAAAAATATAATCCATATGTCAAAGCTATAAATAAAAATAAATTTATTTTTAATGTAGTTATTTTAGGATATTTGTTTTTCTTATTATTTTGTTTTGTTCTGTTTAAAATGTTTTTTTTAATTTTTTGATAAAGTTAAAAAAAATAAATTAATTAAAGCCTAAAGTGTCTAGAAGGAAATATACAGAAATGCTTCTTATGTAAGACAGGAGTTAAGTGAAGCCTTTCTAATAATGAAAGCAAATTTAGAAACTGTAAATTACAATTACGCATATACATATACAAAATTAGAAATACTTTAGTACATATTAATAAAACATCAAAATATCATAAATTATTTAAAATGATAAAATAAAATAATATTTAAAACATATGTAATTTAGGAAAAGTTATCTGTAATGTTTTATACAGTAAGCCTTTAAAACTGATGAAAGCCAACACTCCCATTTTTTAAAATGGGCAAAGCTCACATAGTGTCCAAGTCATACATGAAGGATGAATGACCAATAAGCATTTGAAACATTGTGTTACCCAATTATCTATTACATGAAATCAAAATAAAGAAACATTTTTCAGCAAGAATTTTAAAGGACTAATGATACCAAGTTTACTTTAGTGGGAGCTATTACTGTATTTTCCAATCTCCAAGGACACTGGCTCCATTGCTATTTGTTTTATTTTCATAGTTAATTATATGTTTAATAAAGCAGTACCTTTGAACCAGGGTCATCAATGACAGTTCAGTTTGTTTACGTTGTTGATCCCAAAACACCTGTTGCAAATTAAATAGACAAAAATCCCTTTGATATTCTTAATTTGAAACATGATAAAATAAAACCTGTTTCCCAGAAGGTAGTTGGGTCAGACCATCAATTCTTCAAGATCTGTAGAGATTTTCTGGTTTTCCCCTACTTGTTCAATAGTCTTTATTTTATTTAGCTACTCAACTTCTAATGTTCTTACTTTTAAGGTTGGTCAGATACTATGATGAAAAATAATATCTGACCTAGTGGGGGACATGGAAATCAAGATAGCTCTCTGTCCTTTTATTTCTACAACTGCCTGTGAGTACAAGTGTGGTTCAGGAGACAGCATGGATGTAAACTACATCCATGTCACTATTAGCTCATTATTTTTTCATTGTAAGTCCCTCTAAGGATTTTGTGGTTAAAACTACACCTCAAGACCGAATGATTGTTATAAAAGTAAGTATTTTAGTGTTCCTCATGAAACTTAGTTTGCCTTCTCTGGAATGTAGATAATATGCAACTAATTATGCTTACGCTCTTCCAAAATCTAGGAGATGTATAGGTAATTTGGACAGCCCATGAAAATATTAAGTATCAATATCTGAATGACAATTGAAACAAATTAAGTCAAACTGTCATATTTTGAGAAAGGCTATGAAAGTAAATAATTAGATTTTTCCACTAAAAACCATAATGTAAGCTTTGATTTTCTCTTAACATCATGAGACTCTGTCTTTACAAAGACTTCTTCCATGAAAAATTGTACTACGGGTACCATCAAAATGATACATTATTGAACGGTTTCTCAGACAGTATTTAACTCAAGGTACGCCAATGATTCTAAACTTGCAGTTGGGCTATTTTCTAGAAATATACTTCTGGACAGAAACGTATATTTACATTTTAATTTGGATGTTCCATGAAGAATAAGTATTATTTAAACAATATAAAACATTTATTTGAGATTTTTAAAGAATATAACAACAGATGAATTCAAGGTGTAACATGCTGTCTAGAGAGAATAGTCCTGACTGTGGTTCAGAAAAATGTATTTGAACCTGGCATTGAACACATGCCCTTATTTTGAGAAGTACAGTAATCAGGTTCTGGTATTATCCCCAAGGATTGCCTTCTCTACTCGCTCCTTATAATTGAGATACTGATTTCAGGTGTTTTTGTGCTATTTTACTTTCCAGAGTCTTAGGAAAAAATATTTTTAAATTAATATAACATGAAATTATATTTCTTAACATAGTGTTTCATAGTATACAGCCACTATAAATCCTTGTTATACTTAGATGAACCCTAACTTTTACTTTCAAAAGTCCCTAATCTGGTTAAGAGCATTTGGTGAAACTAATTTTCCCCCTTGATATTCTATAGTAAACAAAGCAACCCTGAATTCAGTGATCTTGATACTGGGGACACAGATGCATGAATAAGCTATAAGTCCAGTGATGAGATATGGCAATATAGGAGCACAGAAAAGATGCATCTGATCTAGTTTTGGAGAATTTGGGATGGGTGTATCAGAACTTATTCTTGATGCAATGTGGGAAATTTATTGCAATGTTCCATGACAAGATATGGTAATCAGTTTGTGGAGGTATATTTTAATCCAGGAGAGAGATTTATTATGTGGTTTGGGATGAAAAAGATGGGCAGATTCATAAAGTACGAAGTAGAATCAAAAGGTAACTATAACTACCTAAAAATCAAAGTTGAAAAAGAAAAGGGTTCTGGATGAAATCCAGATTTTCTGGTTTAAAAATTGAAAGGATGGGGACATTATTTACTGAAATGTGTAATACAAATGGAGAAATAGGTTTCCTATGTTTATGTGAGCAGGGAGGCAGGGGGCATGAGGATGACAGTTCTTAGTGAGGAAGCAGAGATGAAATATTCAATTATCATATTATATTTGAAGTTCTTGTTGAATATTCAAATAAAAATGTCTGTTTTTACCTGGATATATGGGACTGTAATTCAGAGGAAATCTAATGATCTAGATATTACTATATGATGGTCATTGGAACCTGGAAAGTCAATGAGAAAAGTACAGTAGAGAGTACAGAGTGGGAAGATAATAAACAGCAGAATACTGAATAGTACCCATATTTATGGTATGTGCAAAGAAAATGAATCCATGAACTATTCTAACAGAAGCAGCCAGAAATGAGGAGGAAAACAAAACCAATAAAACATACAGATTCAAAAATTACTTCAATATAGATAAATGCAACAGAAGAATCAAGAAAGATACATATAAATATATGTATGGTGTGTGTGTGTGTGTGTATAAAATCTCCATTAGCTTTGGCATGAAGCCTGATTTTCAAGGAGAGTGTCAATTTATTAGTGGATAAATAAGCCAGAATAAAGTATCCTAGGCAGTCAATAACAGGTAAATGTGAGGAGACAATAACTATAAACAGCATGAAAATTAGAGGGAATGAAGCATAGTGAATGGAATAATGTATTTAATATTTTAAAATTTCATTTAAATGTACTGACCTTGAAAACATACTGGTTAGATGGGTTCTAACCTAAGCTTAGCTGAATGAAATAAGAGAAAAGTAGTTGATGTCTTGTCCCTAACATACCTATATTGTAGAAACTGGTAATACATCAAAATTGTGTGTGTGTTGTGTGTGTGTGTGTGTGTATTCAACACTAGTGGAAAAAGGTTTGAAGATAAGGTATTTCTAGAAAAAAATGAGTATCAGATGAAATGGAATGATTTCAATTATTGATTAAAAATATATAAATCAATATATTTTTTAAAAGAAGTTAGTGCAGAATGGGAAACCCACATTTGAAGAGATTATTAGGATTCCTGCAGGCAGAAGAGGAACATAAAGCTCAAAGCATGTTTCAGGGGAGATCTTTGTAACTAAGGTTTATAAAGATCACTGAAATCCATAATTAAAAGCATGAGGGAATAATTCGGTATCTGTTCTTTCAGGTGTGTTATGTTACATTTGATCACTGAGAAGACCTCACATCCTTTTTTCCTGATTGTTACATGCAGATAGAATATAAAAGCAAAGGTAACTATGAGAAATCACACAGCAAGAACCACATTCATCTTGTTGGGACTTACAGATGACCCACAGCTTCAAGTTCTGGTTTTCACCTTCTTATTTCTCACCTACATGCTGAGTGTAACTGGAAACCTGACCATTATCATTCTTACCTTCACAGATTCCCATCTTAAAACACCTATGTATTTTTTTCTTTCTAATTTCTCTTTCTTGGAAATCTCCTTCACAACAGTCTTCATTCCCAGATTCCTGTACAGCTTATAAACTGGGGACAATACCATTTCTTACAATGCTTGTGGCAGTCAAATATTTTTCTTTGGACTCTTTGGGGCCACAGAGTTTTTTCTCTTGGCCACCATGTCCTATGACCGCTATGTGGCCATCTGCAAACCCCTTCATTACATGACCATCATGAGCAACAAAGTCTGTACCATCTTTGTTCTCAGCTGCTGGATCTCTGGATTCATGATCATCATCATGCCCCTTGGTATGGGCCTCCAGCTGGAATTCTGTGATGTCAACACCACTGATCATTTTGGTTATGATGCATCTTCTCTTTTTAAGATCTCATGCTCAGATACATGGTTTATAGAGCAGACTGTTACTACTTGTGCAGTGTTGACATTCATTATCACACTAATTATTGTGATTCTTTCATATGTATATATCATCAAGACACTATTAAGATTCCCCTCTGCTCAGCAAAGGAAAAAAGCTTTTTCCACTTGTTCTTCTCATGTGATTGTTGTTTCCATCACCTATGGCAGTTGTATCTTCATCTATATCAAACCTTTAGCCAAAGAAGAAATGGACATCAATAAAGGGGTATCTGTGCTTGCTACATCTGTTGCCCCTTTGTTGAACCCTTTCATTTATATCTTGAGGAATAAGCAAGTGAAACAAGCTTTTAGTGACACAATCAAAAGAATTGCACTTCACACACGTAAGTAAGTTTGCTGTCAATTTGATCAATGCCTGAGAAGAGGAGCTGGAACACAACCCAGGATCAGCAGACTCCAGCCACATGCCTTCCCAGCTAACAGCTTTCCTGGACACCATCAGCCATCCTTCAGTGAAAGTACCCTATTGTTGATGTCTTGCCTTGGACACTTTATGGCCTTAAGATTGTAACTGTATAGCCAAATAAACCTCCTTTATAAAAGCTAATCTATTTTTGGCATTTTGCATTCCAGCAGCATTAGCAAACCAGAACAGATTTTGGTACAGAGAGTGAGGTGCTGCTGAGTTTGTAAATAACAAACATGTTGGAATGACTTTTTGAATGGATAAGGGGAAGATTCTGGGAGAAATGTGGGGGGCTTGATAGAAAAGACCTAGATTGCTTTGAAAAGACTGTAGAAATATGGACTCTAAAGATAATTCTGATGACGCCTTAGAAAGAAATGATGTGTTGTTGCCAACTGGAAAAGGTGCTACCTATTTTAAAGCGGAAGAGAATTTGGCAAAATTGTGTCCTGTGTTGAATGGAAGGCAGACTTTGAAAGTAACAACCTGAATACTTAGCTGAGGAGCTCTCAAAACTATGTGTGGAAGATGTAGCCTGGTGTGCCCATTTGAATGTATTATGTCCCCCGAAATGCCATTATCTTTTATGTAATCTTGTGTGGGGAGACCTATCAGTATTGATTAGATTGTCATTCTTTGAGCATTTCTATGGAGATGCAACCCACCCAACTGTGGGTGATGACTCTGATTGGATAGTTTCCGTGGAGGTGTGACACCACCCATTCAGCGTGGGTCTTGATTAGTTTACTAGGGCACTATATAAGCTCAGACAGAAGCAGCGAGCTTGCTACAGCCAAGAGGGACACTTTGAAGAATGCACAGGAGCTGAGAGAGGAGTTACAGATGAGAGACAGTTTGAAGAAGGCCATTGAAAGCAGACTCTTGCTCTGGAGAAGCTAAGAGAGGACAAATGCCCCAAGAGCAACTGAGAGTGACATTCTGAAGAGGAGCTGTAGCCTAGACAGGAACATCCTGGGAGAAAGCTATTTTGAGACCAGACCTTGGAGCAGACACCAGCCACGTGCCTTCCCAGCTAACAGAGGTTTTCTGGACACCATTGGCCATCCTCCAGTGAAGGTACCCAATTGTTGATGTGTTACCTCGGACACTTTATGGCCTTAAGACTGTAACTGTGTAAGCAAATAAACCCCCTTTTATAAAAGCCAATCCATCTCTGGTGTTTTGCATTCCAGCAGCATTAGCAAATCAGAACACCTTGTTTCTCCTTGCAGCTTATAGTAAAATGTGAGAGGAGAGGGATAAGCTGAGAAATGAATTCTTGGGTTCAAAGAAACCAGAAAATGATGGTCAGGAAAACTCTGGGTTTCCAGAAAGTGAGACCCCAAAGTCTAGAGCCCCAAATGAGGATTTAACGAAATCTGGAAGCAGCCAGTCATTTCAGTACAAGCCAGGATTGGAGATGGAGTTATCCAGAAAGGATTTGTGAAAACTCCAGTTGTTTGACAGTTTTGACCCGTGTGCTTCATGACAAGCAATTATTTTTTTATTTTTATTTTTTGTGACATCTGTATAAATGGAGCCACTGCTAGTCTGGGACTGGAGGGGACAGACAAGGGACATATTGAAGGAAAAATTTCTTCAAAGACAGAACAATGGAGGTTGAGGTCTGGAGTCAAGAAATCTTGGGCAAGGAGGACAGCAACCCATGTATCTGGAAAGGGTGAGTTTGCCCCAGAGGCAGAGGGTGGGCCTTCCACCTAGATGCTCAGGAACAGTACTGCAACCCCAGGCCTCAGAGAGGGTAGAGCACATTCCCTGGGGATTGGGGAAGACTGGCCATTATATCAATGTTGGGAAAGGGGAGAGCCTTTGCCCCAGAGGCAGAGTCCAGGTGGCACCCTGATGCTTGAGGAGGGTGGGGCCAAGAAGAAGGCTGTCTCCCCAATGCACAGATATGTTGGAGCACTCACCCCAGCATTTGGAGAGAAAGGGGCTGCTGTGTAAGCCTCTGGAAAGGGTTGGACTCCTGCTCTCTCAAGCCCCAAGGAAAAAATTCTATAAATAACTCTCAGACTTTAAAATCTATTGAAGTTTGTCCTGCAGCTTTTAGGAACTGTTTTGGGCCTGTGAACCCTGTTTTCCTTTCAGTTTCTTCTTCTGGCAATTGGAATGTTTATCCTATGACTGCCCCTCCTTTGTATATTGGCAGCAGATAACTTGTTATGTGTTTCACAGGTCCCCAGCTAGAGGGGAATTTTGCCTTAGGACAGACCATGCCTGTAAAAATTTTGATACGATCTAGTACTTACCTATTGTTACTGAAATGATTTATATTTTTTGTCATATTGTGATGGGATGAATGTATTTTGTATTTGAAAGAATATGCTTTTTTGTGGGTCCAGGGAATGGAATGTTCCAGTTTGGATATACTATGTCCCTCCAAAAGATGTTTTAATCCAATTTTGTGGGATATTTGTATTAGGTTGTTTCCATGGAGATATGACTCACCAACAGTAGGTGATAATTTTGATTAGATTATTTCCATGGGGGTGTGGCCCCACCCATTCAGCCTGGCTCTTGATTAGTTTAGTGGAGTCCTTTAAAAAGAGCCACATAGGCCCAGACACTTGCTGATGCTGATGCTTAGACATGTTTGGAGAAGGCTGTTGAAAGCAGACTTTTGCTAACCCAGAGTTTGCTCCAGAAAAGCTAAGAGAGATGAAGCCCAGAGTTTGCCCTGGGATATGCTAAGACAGGACACCCAGGTTCTTAGAGAGAAACATCCTGGAAGAAAGAATCAAGAATGCACAGGAGCTGAGAGAGGATCTGGAACACAACCTGGGATCAACAGACGCCAGCCACGTGCCTTCCCAGCCAACAGACATTTTCTGGACACCATCAGCCATCCTTCGGTGAAGATACACTATTGTTGATGCCTTACCTTGGACACTTTATGGCCGTAAGACTGTAACTTTGTAACCAAATAAACCCCCTTTATAAAAGCCAATCCACTTCTGGTATTTTGCATTCCAGCAGCATTAGCAAACTAGAACAAGCAGTAAACTTTTTTTGTTGCTGCTCCACATGCATGCAACTTTAGTTCAATAAATTTCTTCAGTACTTTGGTTTTCAGAGTCTATACATTCTGTTCTCAGTGTAACACTCCTAAAACAAAATATTTCTTAAGCCGTGAAGAATGATACATTCTATGGACTCTTCTAGAGAATGTGGTTAGGATGGGACTGAGCAGATTGCACATAACAGCCCCTGCTTACATGTCCATCTCCCTAAATCTTCTGATTCCTTCCTTTACATTATGACAGATACATTGTCATATAAACATACTGACTCTAGTTAGACTTCAATTAATAAACAAATTTATAGTCACACAACTGATTTTACTAGAAAATGAAATCTTAAATCTTAGCTGAATGAACCCATATTGCTAAATTAGTACTTGTCCAGTGTTTTCTGGGTTCCTTTCTGTTTAAAACCTGCAGAATCCAGTTCTATGCATGCCCCTCATGTTCATGACAATATAATTAACAAGATATTGTGATTACCTTCATATATATAGAAGAGATACTGCTATTCGCCTCCTGGGTCAAGCTGAATTCCCTGAATTCATCAGCATGGAAACAATGAGGGGTGGGCAGTGAGAAACTTGAGAATAGACTTGCTTGAACTAAACATCATAGTTGAAGTCATTTAAAAATATTTTTAGGCAAAAGAAAACTCTTATATAAAAGAGGGAAACCTATTTCCACAGTAATAGAGACTCAAGGGATAATAAGAGTTCAAGGTTTTCAGCTTTATTTGTGTACACATGAAGATGAGCCCCAAATCTGGGTTTATCACTCTGCATGGCTTGATGCACAGATACACTGAATGGGCTGTGAATGAAAAGAAGGTTTATTTATGCCAGTGGGAGGGCAGGGGAAACTTCCCGAATCTGCCTTCTCATAGTGATTTTTTTACATGGCTTTTATACATGTTAGGAAGAAAGAAAGTTAATCATCTTGGGTAACATGTAAAGGGGTCTGGAGAAGTTCATTAGTTCCTTATCTCAGTTATTTACAACATCCTTTTGGATTACATCATTTAAGACACATGTTGCATGGTCCTTCCAAGTATGAGGTGATGGGTGAGAGAACATGAATAATGTCTAACGTATAGCTTAATTGTTGTCTATTCATGCTTTGAAGTTCTAGATATTGCTTCTCTGGGAAACTAAAACTTAAATACACAGCTTGCTTACAGTTTTAAAGTTACATTGAAAATACTAACACAACTCACACAAATGTCCCATCCCACATCTCAGGGTCCACACCTTTAAAATCAGGGTACTAACCTGGGTATAAGACACTTGAGAAGGTTGTACATGTAACTGGCATTGCAATTCTGCAATCAGTAAAATTAGTTTTGGGGTCTGATGTTCTACTGTATCTTCCTTACTGTTAGATGAGATGAGGCAATTTTTAATTTGAAATAGCAGCTTTCTATTTCTACACTTTTTCCTTGATCTGGGAAGGCAATGACTAGACTTAATTCTTGCATTTTTAAACTCTCCATAGTGATCAGAAGCAACCATCCAGTTGTCTTTGTAATTGTTCTCATAGCAGTCGAGTGCAAAATGGATCTCCTTCCCCTTAATTCCATCTCAAACCACCAAAAGTGAAACTTTTTGTGGTTTTAATGCTATTACATACCACAGATTACACATGCCTCATTTCCTCTTCCCATAAAATTTAATTCTGAGTTAACCCAGTCCCAAACTTCCTTCTTGAATGACTCTTCCCTAGTCAATCTGTGGTAATAAGTACCATATGTCAACTCATGGCATGGAACAGAATTCACCACAAGTGGTTCAGATGAAAAGACTATAATGGGGGATTACTTACAGAGGCTTGGGAAGAGTTAAGGGAACAAATTCCTGCAAATCAAATTATCCATATAATACATTTTAATTCTGGCTGTTTCCTGCTACTTCTTCTGATCCAAGCTATAACCATGTCTCTCCTGAACTTTTGTAATTTTATTCTAACCTGTTATGATGCTCCAGACTTTGTCTTCCTACCACCCTTTTCAGTGTAGTAGGCTGAGTTATTTTTAAAAAATAGTGAGAACTTCTTTTCTTTGTTACCAGTATATTCTAAGTCCATGCTATTTCCTGCTCCATCTCCAAAAGTCTCCTCCTCTCCCACCCCACTCCAGACAACCTGGCCTCTATATTTTAAAATTTATCTGATGAGTGAAAATGAGATTTTCATTTTGCTTCTTTGATTTGTTTGTTTTAAGATATTGGTTGTCATTTTGAATACTTGGATCTGAAGATAGAATAAGCTTTACTTCCAGAGGAAACCATAACTAAAAAACTTTCAAAATATGTTAGTATACTTGCTTTATTTTTGTATGAATTATGAGACTACCTTATAAGTAAAAACAAAAATTCATTTTATGAGTATTTGTTTCCATACTATCTTAATAAGTGAAGATTTCCTGAAAGAGGTTAGTTTAAAAAAGATTTTTAAGGTAAATTAATCGGGAATAAAATAAAAAGAATGCATAGCATCTGACACATATTCTGTGTTCTATAGTTATATGTGAAATGACTGCATGAATGAGTGAGTGAATAAATTGAGGAAGATAACATTATTGGACTACACACAGAACTGGAAGCTAAAAGGGCTATAAGCTTTAAGACAAATATTTCAGGTACAGATTTCATCTGTCAATTTAGGAGTTCTGTTTTTCTTTTGAGATTAATACAATCCTTTTTATTAAGTCACTGAAGGCTTCTTTCACTTGTTTATTCCTCAGTGTGTAAATAAATGGGTACAACATGGGGGAAAACAGAAGACATGAGCACTGACACACCTTTATTAGTATCCACTTCATCCTTTGCTGAAGGTTTCAAACAAATAAAGACGCAGTTGCCATAGGTTGTGGACACTACAATCATATGAGAAGGACAGGTGGAAAAGGATTTTTTTCTCAGATGGGAATCTGAGAATGGTCTTTATATTGTATGTATAGGACAGAACTACACATACCAGTGTTCTCATAAGTGCAGCACAAATCATAACAATCTGTTCTAATAGCCACGTGTCTGAGCATGATATCTTTAGGAAAGGGGATGGATCACAGCAAAAGTGGTCAATGGCATTTGAGTCCCAGAATTCCAGATTGAAACTGAGGCTCATGTGCGGGATCACCATCAAAGCTGTTATCCTAAGTAAAGGACAAAGGTGATGCAGGCTCTGTTGTCATTATAATCATATAATGTAAAGGCTTACAAATGGCCACACATCTGTCATATGACACGGCGGCCAGAAGAAAAACTCTATTATCACAAAAAGATCAATAAAAAATAATTGGCACTAGCATTATAGGTAATGGTCTTATCCCCAGTGGATAGGCCATGAAGAAATACAGGAACACAAGTAGTTGTGAATGAGATTTCTAAGAAGGAAAAAGTGCTGGGTGGTTTTAAGGTGTGAATCCACAAAAGTGAGTGTGGTTATGGTCATATTCCCGGGTTTACTCAAAATGTAGGTGAAAAATAGAAAGATAAGAAGCAGAACCTATGACTGTGGATCATCAGTCAACTCCAGGAGGATGAATGTTGTTATAGATGTAGGATTTTTCATCACCGACTGAAATTCTACCCAATTGGCATGGAAAATAGAGACTGCAAATGAGTACTAAGATATAAAAATCTATAGTGCTGTACACAGACTTGAAAAGCTAAGGAATTTATGTGTATTTCATTCTTTAATCTGAAAAATAAGTATTTTTGAATACAGTGTTAGACCAAGTTCACTTTAAGTGTCTTCTAGGATATTGGCAAGAGGAGACTGCTTTAATATACTGATTTGGGTACCACATGCAGGCTTTCTTGGATTTTTATCTGCAATCCTTAGTTTCCATTTTATTTTGCATTTTTAACAGAAACAGCTATGGTCCTACAATACATGTCCTTGTGGTTTGGGTTTTTACTTCCTTACTAATTGAAATGAATATCTCCTGGAGAGCCCAATTAATTTGTTCTATGAATGTTGACTATGTTGTAAAATATTTCCCACAAAAATCTTGAAAGCATATCCCTGGAAGCTGAGGAAATGGGATATTTGCACTGATGTGGGTAGTGGTAGCATCCACTGGGGACCATTTTATATCCAATGATTTAAAGGAAAGGAAACCTGTTACAAGGTCAGGAAGAAATGAATAACTGGAAAGCCAGAACGGTCATAGGCAGTACAGGATCACATGGGACTTGAGTGTGTCCAAAGATGTAATGGAGATTTTGTTGTAAAAGCCCCAAAGTTGAACACAGAAATTCAGTGGATGACATGATTGGCAACATTCTCATTAACAAATCCATAAAAAAATTCTGGGAATTGTTAGGTTTCCTCTAATTTTCTCCCTCTTCAATAATAGGGAGGAAACACTGGATTTATTTTTTGGATTAAGGAAAACTAATGTTCTGACCTCTGTAGATAGGCTAATGGATTTTATTCTTGCAGAAAAAAATATATTTTATTATCTCAGTCTCTAAGAGGTAAAGAGGGATCAATTGTATAAGTAAAGAAAATAGTACTGTGACTCAAGTTCAAAACTATTGATGAATCTATTGTTGATGAAGTTTTCCAAAATAAAACAAAAAAGATGCTTATGGGGATCCAGCTTCCTAAAAGACGGTAAGATATGACAATAGCATCAGACATAGAACAGGTACAAAACTATAGATGTCATTTGATAAACATAACTGCTTTCCATTTTTTAAGGTTGGAGACACTGTGAGAAACATATTTCCTTTATTAGTTCTTTATAGTGGCAATCCATATTTAATATAAAAATAAAAATATATTTCCATATTTAATATAAAAATAAAAATAAAGATATTTTAAGAGACAAATACTTCACAACACAGAATTAACCACAGAAACAACTAATAGCTTTAGGCGTACATTTCTAGCATGCATACATATGTGTGTGTTTATATATACATGCACGCATACATACATTGTGTACTAAAACCTAATTGATTTTATATTTAACAACATATTCATATTTTCAATGTGAATATAAATATGCCCAATCATTTTAAAGTCTATATAGAATTCTGTCGTACACATGAAACATTATTCAGGCCAGACCCTTTTGTAAATTTACTTTGCTTACAAGTTCTGGTTAATCAAAATGCTGTTTTAAAGGTACTTGTGTCTTTACTGAAACATGTCATAGTATTTTATTTCCAAAAATGATCTCAAGAGAAAATCTATCAGTTAAAATGATGCATATTTTAAAATTTTTGATATTTATTTGCCATATTTCCCTCCAGGTAATATTCTCTAAACATCAAATGAGAATTCCATTTTCCTTATCTTTAGGAAAACATTAGGAATTATGATGATTTTTCTGATAGTTGGTATTATTATCCAGAATTAAATGCAAAATATTTTCCTAGTTTGTAATATTTTTTGAATTTTATTAATAATAGTTTAGGAAGAGTTCTGTTCCCTATTTGCTGCATTCAAATCTGGTATTACTTATTCCTCTTTAAGTCATATACGTATTGAGTTTCATGAGTTTTTCCACTAATATTATGGGATTTTTTATATTTAAATATTTAATTAATTTGGACTATATCATTATGCAATGTGTGAACTATGCTTAAAGCAGTTGACAGTTTTAAATTAGCAACTGAAATCTTATTATTTTCATTTGGCAGTTGATTAACTCCTTTAATTTAAAATTCCATCTTCATGATATAATAATTTTACATATGTATACTCAAGGCTTTTTTTGTACTTTTTATTTGCTGTTATTGACATGTCTTTCCATTTTGAGTTTATAATGTATGTATTTTCCTCCATTAAAAAGTATATTGCAAATCTGGAATTTGAAATAAATTTAAGAGAAATTGCCAGTTTTTGAATATCTATTCAGGAATGTGGCATTGTCCCCTATTATTCAGAATATCTTCTATATTTTCTCAATTAAGTTTTGCAGTTTTCTTTAATAAAAACTTGAAATTTTCATATTAAATTTGTTTCCAGGATTATTTATTATTCTATTGTGAATAGACACTTTTTCATGATATTTTCTAGGTGTCACTGATTTTTTAACAGCACCTTTTATAAAATCTATTATAATAATCTCCAAGATTTTCATCTGTTTCGTTCTTTCTTTTTCTTTCTTTCTTTCTTTTTCTTTTTCTTTCTTCCTTCCTTCCTTCTCTCTCTCTCTCTCTCTCTCTCTCTCTCTCTCTCTCTCTCTCTCTCTCTCTCTCTCTCTCTCCTTCTTTCTTTTGTTTAAACGATGGGAGTTCATTGGCTCACGGTTTTGAGGCTAGGAGAAATCAAAAATCAAGGCATCATCAAGGTGACGCTTTCCCCGGGAAAACTGTTAAATTCTTGGATTGGCTGCAGGTGATCCTTGGTCCTTGGCTTTTCTGTCACATGCAGTGCACATGGCGGCCTCTCCTGGCTTCTCTGCATTCCCTTGACTTCCAGTTCCTTCCCATGGCTTTCTCTCTCTCTGTCTGAATTTCATTATGCTTGTAAAGGACTCCAATAATAAGATCAAGACCCATCCTGATTCAGTTGGGCCACTCCTTAGCTGAAACAACCTCAAAAAAAGTTGTATTTACAATGGGTTCACACCCACAGGAATGGATTCATATTAAGGGCATGTTCTCCTGGTGTACACTGGTCCAAGCCATCACACTATCCCTGGCCCTATCTGACTTACCTGTCCCTTTCCCCCACCACAGATAATCATTCACTTTTATTTATTTATTTATTTTTCCTTCTGGATTTTTTACATAAGTGCAAACAAATATGAATATATATTCTTATTTTCTTCCTCTTTTTCATAAAAGGGAGACAACTGTGACACACCCAATTGGATTCATCACTGTCTTATACCTTGCTTTTATTTAAAAATATTTATGCATATTTTTCACTAAAGGTAAATTGTTTATTTATTCCTTTTCTTCATTTGTGTGCTGTTTGATTATATGGATGTATCATAATATAACCAGTTCTTATTGATGGATACCTGCCTTCTAGTACAAAAATGGGCAAGGAATAAAGTTGTTTATACATCTATGATTATAGCCACAGGATAAATTCCCAGAAGTGGAAGCACAGGGTAAATTACTTTCCATAACATTTATACCAACTTGTACTTCCACAGGCAGTATGTGAGTGGGGCTAGTTCCCTAAGCCTCACCAATTAACTTTGTCAAACTTTTGGATTTTAGAAATCTGTTTTCCATTTCCATGAGGGAAAAACGGTATCTTACCATAGCTTTAATTAGCAATTCTCATATACTTAACAATCTTCTTATTTCTATTTCTGTGAACTGATTATTTAGTCTTCAATCTTTGGATTATCCAATTCTAAGAGCTCCTTATATATTAAGGAGATTGGCCCTTTGTCAAACAAACAGAGATTTTCCCTCTGTTTTTTGTACTTCTTCTTTTTGTCATATTTTTTATTGTAGAATATAACATATATACATAGAAGTGATAACTTTCCAAGTGCAATTTAACAAATAGTTAGAGAGCAAATTTCAATGAATATTATAGGTCACACATCCACAGTCTCAGTATTTCCATATTGTGAAATATAGCATATATACAAAAAGGCAATATCTTTCAAAGTATGATTTACCAAGTAATTATATAGGAAATTCCCAAAGTTGTTATGAGTTACAGTACCATAGTTTCAGTTATTTCCTAAAATATATATATATATACACACAAAGGTGATAGCTTTCAAATTACAATTTAACAAGTTACTATAGAACATATTTCAAAGGATGCTATGGGTTACAGTTCTACCATTTCAATTCCTTCCTTCTAGTTATTCTAATATCCAAGCAACTAAGAAAAAGAAAATTATACGAAGATTCAGTATTCATAATCCTTTGTTGAATCCCATCTTGTTTGTTGCTACCCCTTCCTCTAGCTTAATTCTTGTATTTGTTTTATTGTATTTAAATGGTTCTAGAAGTTGTTGCCAGTGTAATAGGCATTAGGAAGAAGTAAAATGTCTTAAGAATTCCAGGAAACAATTCTTCATTTGTAATTCTTTCCCTGCTAGTGTGAGATGGTCCTGTAACTTATTTCTAACTCTCAGAATGTGGCAAAAGTGATGGGATGTCACTTTAAATCTAGGTTACAAAGAAATTATCAGTACCTTCTTGTTCTCTCTATCTCTCACTGTCATTCTCAGTCACTGTCTCTCCCTCTACGCCCACTGCTCAATTTCAAAGTCATTTCCACATTTTAAGATATTTGTTACTGCAATATCCCATTTCCAGGTCCAAACCTGTATTACTTTTAATTTTATTATTATTATTAATAATTATTAGAGCCATCGCCTGTTTATAGAAAAATCATGAAGAAAGTACAGAGATCCCATATTTGCATTTTATTATTGTGTAAAAAATTACAGCACTTCAATATTTGTTTTCTATCAAAGATAAGAAAAATTAGAATTTTTTGAGAATTAGGAAAAGTATGTCAAGTGACATTTTGGTTCTCAGTGTATCTTTATCATTGTCATAATCAATGAAAAATAAAGAGACTTAACAATTAAAAGTCTGCAGAGCAATTCAATATGAATCAAATTCCATTTTTAGTTTTAAGTAAATTACACCCATTTTGTGCTTCTTTCTATATGGTTATTCAAAGATAGTCATTATAGTCTTTTCCTTTGTGAAAGACTATTCTTCATTGTTTTCCATAGGATTCTTTCAACTACAATTTTTTACAAAATTAATTTTAAAACCAACTTTAGGTAATGTTCTTTTTTTCTTGGATCCATATATACGAATGTAAAATAAATAAACTTTCTGCCTTCATGGGAAATAGAATATGAATAAGTAAATTTAGGGAATTGTAAAGTGTGGTATTTAAAATGACAGGGAAAGCAGTGTCTGTGGAAGACTGATAGCTAAAATGGGTGTCCTTATCTCTATCCACATCCTTTGCACGCCTTGAATCTTTGCTGGTCTGATGAGTTGCTTTGGCTCTACTGAATGTAGTGGAAGGCAGATCGTGTCTAGTCCTCTAGAGTCCTCTCTCCTCTGGACTTCCAGGACTTCACCATGTGAACAAGCCTGAGATAGACTGCTAGAGGCTAAAGTATCATCTGGAGGAGAGCTCAGTTGTCTCAGCAAACAGCCTGCTAACTATCACATTTGTGAATGAGCCTTCCTAGACCAGCAAGACCCAGCCATCCATAATGACAAACCTATGAACAAACCCAGCTGAGATAGCTAAACCTTGTTCCAGATCAATAGAGCTGGCCTAGAGTTTTAAGCCACAGAGATTTGGAGTGATCTGATATTCAGTAATAAGCTAACTCTATAATGAAGTGTTGTGGGGACATATATAAGAAGTACCTAACATAGTGTGTAAGATGGCTAGGAAGGAGTACAGGGAAGAGGATCTTTGTGAGAGGGATCACCATGAGCACAGGTATAGAAATGAAATATTAGAAAGACAAAAACATGTCAGTGTGGACCACACAGGTCTAGAGTGAGAAATGTGAAAAACGGTAAAGAATAAAACAACGAAATGTAGGAAAACGTTCTCTGAGGAATATTAGTGAAGGCCACACTTTTCGTTCTTTCAATCTTGAAACTATTATTTTCAGGAAAGTGATTGTGATTTCCTATTCAACTCCTTTTCCATAATATGAGGTTTCCATATTTTTTTTTTTCATTTAATTTTCTTCATGTGTTGTCTAGGACTTTCAGCTACTCAAAACTCACTAACTCCTTTGGCTTAATTTAGCTGACATCACTGGTCCTACCTTGTTATCCTAATGATGGCCTTATTTTCTCAGTAGACTTCATCAGATAACTGCTATGTGAGTTGTGAATTCATGTAGAGGTTTTTTGGGTTTTGTTTTTTGTTTTTTTCTCTTTGGAGAGAATCCATTAAGTCTAATATCTGAAACTTGGGGCTTTAAAGTTTTATTTTCTATGCTACATGCCTCCAGGTTTCTAAACACATTTTTCTTCCAGGGTGTTAATGTACCTTTATTCACTTTTGCACTAATTAACTTATTCTGGATTTTTTAAAGTTATTTTGTTCCTGCTTGAGGAAGTTCTAATATATATGCTTTTTCTTTTGCTGTTTTAAAGTCTGAACTGAAAGAAACAATGGGTACCATTTTTTTGTTTGTTTGTTTTGTTTTTAAGCTCTATCTTTTCCACCCTTCTGAGACTGGATTAAGCTGAAGTAAGACTCTTCTCCTGAAAATCTGATCTCATGTTCTCTTAGTGATGGATATCATCCTGGAGGAGATTTATTTGCAACAAGAGTAAAGAAGTGAAATGATAAGGTTGCATCCTAGATTCAAGAATAACAGTGCTATAAACAAGTTAATGTGAACAGACTGGGAACAAAGAAAAGATATAATAAGAATTTAAGGCTATAAGCTTAGGCCTGCTGGTCTTTTTTTTTTTTTTTTTTTTTTTTCGATATATTGCATGCTCATGTTCAACATTTCTTTACCTCTCTGAGATAAATGAAATTCTTTTGATTAAGTCTCTTAAAGCTTGTTTCACTTGCTTGTTCCTCAGGGTATAAATAAAAATAAAAATGGGGGCAACTGATGTAGTAAGGATTGACACCCCCTTATTAATTGCTACTTCATCCTTTGCTGAAGGCTTGATATAGATGAAGATGCAACCACCATAGGTCATAGAAACCACAATCATGTGGGAAGAGCAGGTAGAAAATGCCTTTATCCTTTGCTGGGAGGAAGGAAACTTTATGATGGTCTTGATGATATATATGTAGGACAGAACTACACACACAAGGGTCATGATGGTTGTCAACACAGCAAGGGCTATAGCCATCTGCTCCAAGAACCAGGTGTCTGAGCAAGAGATCTTCAGCATAGGAGAAGCATCACAGAGAAAATGATCAATGACATTATAGTTACAGAATTCCAGGTTTAGGTCCAAAAGAAGTGGTGGGAGAATGATCAACAAACCTGCCACCCAACAGCAGAGAACCAGCCTTCCACAGACTCTGCTGTTCATGATGTTCATATAATGCACGGCTTTGCAGATGGCCACATAGCGGTCATAGGACATGACGGCCAGCAGAAAAAATTCTGTAGCTCCAGAGAAGATGACAAAAAATAGTTGAGCCCAACAAGCATCCTTGGTAATAGTTTCGTCCCCAGTTAATAAGCTATATAGAAATCTGGGAATACAGACTGTGGTAAATGCGATTTCCAAAAAGGAGAAGTTTTGGAGGAAAAAGTACATGGCAGTTTTAAGGTGGGAATCCACTAAAGTGAGCACAATGATAGTCAGGTTCCCAGTTAAACTCAATGTGTAGGTGACAAACATAAATATAAAAATAAGAACCTTCATTTGAGGACCATCTGACAGTCCCAGAAGTATGAATGCAGTTAATGATGTATTTCTCATCATTGATTTGTAGTTCTGTCCAATCTCTTCACAACTTAAATGACATTGAACTGTTAGAGTTGTGTGAAATCACATGACTACGGACATTAGCTAGACTATGCAGTCATTGTAATTAATAGTTGTTTTCTTCTTTGGCTTGTAAATGAATCTTGTCAAAACTCTGCTTATCTCAGTTCTACTGATACACATTATAGGTCTGGTTAAGGGAAAGATTTTCTTAAACTTTAATTGTACAACAGTCCATATTTTTATAGCTTCTTGCACTTTCTCACATCTCTTGTTTTCAATTAATGCAATATCTGCCATTTGCCTGTGAAATGGGTTTAGCTATAGGATTAGAAAAGGCAACCAGTATGATAAAATTTGATGGGCATTCTAATGTCCTTTTGCTCCCAATAATTGCATTACTCTTAGGTTGAATCCAATGACTTTGCTAGTGCCTGTTAAACGCAAATAAATTGCTAATAAGTGTTACAGAGTCCCTAGACTATCTGTGCAATATTTGAATATCCTCTTCTACTATCACTATTATGAACAAATGATTTATTTTATTTTATCTTATTTTACTTTTGGTATCAGAAGTGAGTCATCCAAATAACCATCACTCTCCAATTCTGCTATTTATCTCTACACCAACTCCTGATTTTCACTTCAAATTCACTCTGATATAGAACACAGTGTTTTTATGTGCACTATATGATAGGCTAAATACTATAGTACCAAGTAAAGGAATTAGGACTTGTTCAGTATAAACGAAAGAACGGTGAAGAACATTACCTTGATTGTGTTTGCATTCATCATTTTTTTATGAGGCCAATATGTTGGTAATCATTTCATCAAGTTCACTCTGATTATAATCAGGCTACAAATAATAAGCATATGCAAGAAGTCACTGTCAGATTTCACTTAATTTCTTTGCTTCATCTCCTTTACACTGATAGTTTTCTTTCTTCTTACTACTCAGTTCTCAATCCATGAAAACTGAACTTTTGGTACATTTTCTACTGAAACCTCTCTTGTCAAGGATACCCTCCCTTATCCATAAACACAATGTACTCTTTTATTTGGGCTTTCAGAGGTATTGCACTCTTAACCACTCCTAATTTTTATAACCATTTAAAATTTATTAAGAAGTTAATTTAAGTATATCTGTAAGTGCAGCCAATTATGATACTCATTTATTTTCTCTACTATTTAAAAAAAATTTTATCATATTATGATTCTAGAGGAATGCATAAAACTATGCATCCAGTTTAAATAAACTTAGTAAGTAAACAACTTTGTAATTACCTTTCAGGTCAAGTTAGCAAACATAACCAGGACCCCAGAAGCCCCATTTGCCCCTTGGTGATTGCAACATTCTTCCTGCTTCCTAATGCTAGTCTGATTTTAGTCTGATGTTTTGTTAATAATGTCCCTGTTTTTCTTGATGGTGCTCCACATCTGTATGTCTCCTTAAAACTTTATATGAATGAACATGCTCAGTATGTTGTTTGCGATATTTATTTATATAATTATATAGAGAATTAGTTCATTCATTTTTACTACTGTCAACCATTTTTAATATATCCCAATTCATTTATTTATTCCTATTGATCAATATTAAATATAGTATTGTTATGGGCATTCTTCTGTGACCACTCTTTACTAACTCTAGATTTCTAGAATTGTAGAAAAAAGAGAGATTACTCTATCAAAGTAACTCTTTTATCAGATTTTGATAATTTATCTTTTATAGCACACAGTTTTCCTGTCTGTTTTCTATAACACTGGTGTTGCTAGAGCTCCTCTTTGTCTCTCTTCGCTGCCTATGTGCATTCTTTCTATGATTATGTTTTTTAATGAATTCAATTTGTATCTAAAGGGTATGATTGTTAATTCTATTTCTCTAGGTATGATTTCTTTTCTGAGATTCAGACATATGTCCAATTGACTCCTATGCATTTCCACTCTTAGTGCCATAAACACCTCAGAGTCAACATGTCCAAAATATTTCACAGCCTGACTGCTAGCCATCCTCTTTGGTTTCCAATTAAACACAAGCAAACATGATATCAGTGATATCACATACCCCCACCTGATATGTTACAATGAGAAGGGCACATCTTCTCTGTTGTATTCTTATCAAAAATCCATTACTTTCGTCTATACATGAGAAAACTTTAGATAATTCCAAAATATATTAACAGTACCCTTCAAAGTGTCAAAGTCATGAAAGAAAGGAAAGACTGAGGGTGAGACACAAAGGAGGCATGACAACTCAATGTAATATTGCATTCTGAATTGACTCCTGGAAAAGTAAAAAAGATATTAGGGAAAAAAAATGGGAAAGCTTAATAAAGTCTGCAGTTTAGTTAATAACATTGAACCATTGTTAATTCCTTAGTTTTAACAATTGTACTATATTTATACTGTACAATAACATTAGGGGCAGCTGTGTGCAGGGAATATGGGAACTTTTTGCACTATTTTTTCAACTCTTCTCTAAGTATAAAATTATTTTAAAGGTAAAAGTTTACCAAAAATTGCAAGCAAAGATTGGTGAGCACTTTCTACATGCTAGGCACTAGGTTGTGGTAAATCTATGTGTTGATTATTTTTCTGGAACAAACTCTTCTCCAATCTTTTCTGCTTCTTCCACCACATTTCTGTGGCAATGAAACTTGTCATTCTTTTTATAAGTAGAAAAGATATCACTTAAAATTAATGTATGTCATCAGATTTATGAATGAATTTTGATTGGCACTACTTGAATAACATAAGTCTATTTTTACCTAAAAGTCAAAATTATAACATCCACTATTAATACCTGAAATGTTTCAAATTTTGACCACTAATAGTACACACTCCTATGCTGATGTTATCAATATTTAGAATATTTATATGAAACAACTCTGTAGGATCCTTCCGTAAGAAGAGGGCATTCAAACACTAAACAACATATTTGCAAATGTGGGTAGTTTGTTTCCTAATATAACCCTCTTCAACTATGGACTCCCCACCCCTGTGCTCACCTTCTCCAGGCCACTATTAATGTCTCTCATTTTTAGCTTGTCACTTCCTCTGAAAAACCTTGAAATGTCCATGTCTAGGTTAGATGCCTCTCTTTTGTGCCCCTCTAGCCTAATACGTTTATCCATATGCTATTACTTACCACCTAAACGTAATTATATTGAGATTGGGCTATGTCTTTTTCAGTAAGTGTCCACAGCTCCCAGCCCCATCCAAAGTTCATCAAGTGCTCAATAAACATACACAGTTTATGAAAGAATTATTTACCCTTCTAACTCAGAACAAGCAGACTGTTTTCTCATTTAGTGAAATTTACATTCTCATATAAGGTGCATTCTTTATTAACAAAAGAATGTAACAGCCTAGAATAGAGAGTCTACAAACTTTTTCTGTAAAGGGTCAGATAGTAAATAGTTTAGGCCTCATTTAATCTCTATTGCTGCTGCTGCTTCTCTTTCCTCTTCTTCCTCTTCCCCTCCCCCTCTGTTTCCTCCTCCTCCTCCTCTTCATCTAAGAATTCTTTAAAAATGTAAAAATCATCCTTTGCTCCCTGACCATACAAAAAACAGACTGCAAGCCAGATATGGTCCATGGATAACAGTTTTCCAACCCCTGCCCTAGACTGAAAGATGTCAAGGATTTGTAATTCTTTTTTGGGGGTTCATTATATATTATATATTTGGTCCTCATCCTTATCTGATTACATATGCAACAGCTTCTTAAATATTTCCTATTTTCAATCATTGTCTGGATAGCTTGTCATTTTCCTACATTGCCAAATTAAAGGCATTTCCTTAGAGGCCTCAATTATATTATAACATGATGTTTCCCTTTCTTTCTTTAAAATATTTCCTGCCTGATTAAGGTCAATCCCACAATTTAGCCTCCAGAGTTTAAAGGCAACCAAATAAGGGAAGAACAGGTCATAGCTTGCCTAAGGGATGGACTGGGCTCAAAACTCAGGTCTTTGTTAAAGATCACAAAGGAACACCCACAGCATTTCCCACAAGGATAAAGGAATGAATTTTCTTTACAGCCCAATCTACGTCAACTTAACAGCTAACTCCCTCAAAGCCATGTCATTCAGCCCACATACACTAACGACTGTATCCGTTCTTGCAACGAAATCACTATTTTCTCCTAATTACTAATATTCCACATTCATAAGAACCTTGTCATGCTTAATCGTCATTTATATCTAGAATAAGAGATTAAAAACTTGAGTTTACCTAAAAATGTGAAAGACTAATAGAAGTCAGAGTTGCTAACCAACAACAAAAAAAAGTCTCCCAACGGAGATTAAAAATTACATATTTTAAATGCAGTTTTTCTTTAAAGTGAGGACAGCATTGTGGCAGGGGATACCTTTGCATGCATGTTCCAAAAAATTACATTATATTTAGATGAACTTCATTGTATTGATACATACAATCAAGTTGTCAGGGACTATAATATATTTAAGCCTCTCATATTAGAAAGTTACACTTCATAAATGATTGTAGAAATCTTTCAAAAAATTGAAATAACAGATAATACCAGTTATGATTCACACAGTTTTCTCAGAAGAAAGCACCACTATAGAGGTCACAAAAATAAAAGCAACATGTTGAAAATACTTACTTTTCTCTTAGTCATGACCTCGGATCATCACTGAACCCCAAAGTTATAAAGCGTGAAAAAAGTCATCCAGGTCAATAGATAGGTTGTGATTGCTAATTCTTATGAACCCACATACTCACAGGAAGCTCAGAAAATGCAGAGATTTTTCTCACTCATCCATCACCCACACAAGTCAAAGATTTTCTCGACAGAAATCCTGCCTTCTCTTGAGCCCAGGAAATATTTTCTTTACCCTCTATAAATACAAAGTAAATAATAGTTTAAGTTGGCTGGGACACAATCTCTCTCCATTGTTGAAAAACTTGATATTCTGACCTTTCTGGGTGGAGGCAGATGTTTGTCTATTGACAACAATGTCTTTTATAAAACTGGGAAAATGTTCAACTAAGTGAAATAAACAAATGCATCCTTGGTGGCCCTGCTTCAAACATTACTAATGAATCTCTTGACTTTGGGGATAGGGAGAGGAACAGGCAGCACACAGGAAAATGTCCACAGAGACACATATTTAAACCACATTATTATTAGAGGATAAGTGTCAGATTATACATCAAAAGGCATGCCTCTTCTTTTATTTCAACATCATGTTAGTCATTTGAAACATGATAAGGACACCATTTTCTCATTTATAAATCTTTTAAAATGAATAACTAATATTTAGTGCAAATATAACTATTCAGATAATCAGAGAAAAATAATATTGTAAAAAATATATAAAAGGAGGAGAATTGTGAGAAGATTTCAGAGCAGAAACTCCAGGAATCAGTCCCTTCACCAAAACAGCTATTGAACTAGCAGGAACTATCTGAATCAACCATTTTGGAAACCCGGAATCTAGTGGAACACTGTGCAGCATCCAAGGAAGTGAGGGAGGAAGAGGCCCGTAAATTGTGGTAGCTACTGATGAATTTCACCCTCCATGCAGCAGCTACCATCCCCCTAACCCACAGCTTCAAGGAGTCTGAAATCCAGGCTCCTGGTGCAGATTGCTGGTGCCAGGATGGGATATAAAGACCTTCATATCCTCCAAAATCTTGTGGTGTGTGGTCTTATTGCTGATCACTGCTTTTGATCAACTACTTCATACCATTGAGGGCCTGGCAGCCTGGCTGTGAGGATAGCCATTGCTCCACTCCTCCTCAGTCAAAAGTGGCAGAGTACTTAAAGACAGTACTCTTCCTCAAAACTACAGAAAATGGTTGAAGGACTGAAGCAACTGGAAAGTACCAAATCAAGAAAACGCAATTTCAGAGGCCATAGAACAAGGTCCTGGCAACCTTGCTGACCCTTCCCCATCCCCTGCACAATACAGGGTGGAGCCAGCTTGTGCTCCCATAGTGAGTCCCTGGTCCTGTTCCAGTGAGAGCAGAGAGTAACCCATACGGGATGCTCTGGAAAGAAAGGAGGAGATGACCTAGTGAAATCCTCTTGAAAACATGTAATTAAAACCATCCTCCTGAAAAACACAGTAAGCAAAAGAGACCTTATCTATGAGATGTTTTAGCAAGATTACCAATCTATCCAGGTTGTTTATTGTCAATAAACCTTGCATTTATGGACCTAAGTTTCCTAGCTTGTGGGAAAATGCCATGCAAGCTATGTAATTAATGATGAATAAAAGAAGATGTTTTATAACTGAAATGACTCTTTCTGTTCAATGTTTCAAACGCATCACTTAAACCCATCATGTTAAATCTGAATCATAGCACATCCTTATGTAGGAAATAAAGACAATTTATGGGAGGCTGCACCTGTCGATTTCAGATCTTTCCAAGGGAAGAATGTTTTGCCTGTAACTTGCTATTGTCACTATCTTTGGAATCATTAGGAGAGTTTTATAACTCTTGTTGAATCTGATTTAGCAATGCAACATTTTTGGTACCACAGATTGGTACTGTAATGATTTTAGACCTACAAAGTATAACGACTTAGGTGCTTTTAGTAAAAAAAAAATTTTAAAAGAGAGGGGGGTTGGCAAAACATAATGAGGTTTTGATGCCAGATGGTTACCTAACCATTGTTGGTAACAAGTGATAGAAACTTAGTGGATAAAAAGGAGATAAGTCTAACCAATGAAACCTGGAGGAAATAGGCAAGAACCAAGGTGAACTAGATAACTTGGGAAGATAGAATATAATGCATGATGGAAACTGGCAAAATATTCTATTCCTACACCTGAAGGAGGAACCTTGAGTAATAGAAGAAAAAGAAGAAAGACCTCCCATTACAAGACATTTTTCACATAGTTAAATGGTCACCTGGGAAGAAATTCTATCACTCTCAGAGTAATAGAATCAAAGACCATTGATTAACCCAAAAAACAATGCAAGGCTATGGTCAGATGACCAAAAAATCCCAAATGTATTCGTTAAAGAATTAGAAGGTTTTAGGGAGAAACAGCCCAAAAAGCTTGATGAATATTTACTAGCATATATTCTTGAAAAAATGATAAGGAAGTGCTGCAATAATTGTAGGCACTGACGAAAAAATAGGGGTTATTTAAATTGATGACGCAAATGGCTGCAAACATTTGAAAGTAGAAGTGAAATTGATGATGTTATTGCACTGGGGAAAGGCAAGAGTTAAGCAGAGTCACCCACAGAGGCGTAACTCTTTCACCTGCCCCTGTAGCTACAATTGAAATATTCATTTTGATGTGGGAATATTACAAATACAGGCAACCCTAGACACACTTTATGATGACAAGAAAGACAAAACTAATTTAATATTATTAAAATATATTATGAGAGGTGATATAACAGAGGGGGGTCCCCAATCATGGGCACATTTTATCACTTTGTTCTCAGAATGTCAAAAGAATATTCAAGAGGTGGGGCAAGATGGCAGCATAGGGAGGTGTGGAATTTAGTCAGTCCTCTAAAGCAGCTACTAAACAGCCAGCAACAAGTAGTAAACAGTCTAGAACAACTGTTTGGGGGACATCCATGACTGGACACACATCATACACCAGTCTGGAATGGGTGAAAGGGCCAAGATCACAGTATAGAACTGTAAGTAATGCCCCCCAAACTGTGTATCTAGCACCCCTTCCCCATTGGCACAGCAGGCTGAGCTGGAACACTCCCCTGTGAGAAAAAGAAGTGGTCTCTGCTTGAGCAAGGGAAGGTAGCTCAACGAGGCTCCAATCCTGATATTAATTAACAAATTTTGACTGCTGAATATAAGCTACAGATAAACCTAAAGGAAGCAGGAAAGGAACCCTGAGTTCTCTCTTGGAAGAGAGAAGGCAGAGCTGATGGAAGAAATAAAATAAAATAATTAAATAAAAACAAAGTCTTTTGGAGTCACCTGGGCCCTGGAAAAAGGCTGTGCCCCAAGGAACTGGACACATGATCCAGGTACCAACTCTGGCTCTTGACTGGCAAAACTGTGGGGTTAGGGACTGACTCCAAAAAGGGGATCTTTTTTCTTCTCTCTTTTTTCAAACCACTCTAAGTAGCTCATTAGAGAAAGCTTCAGGCACTTACAATTGTCAACACTGACTCAGGCAAGGGTGAAGTTAACATAGGTCTGATGACAAAGTAAGAAGTCAAGTGAAGGAGATAATTCCTTAAAGGGCCTATTTCTTCAAGAAAAAGGGTCTGGGCCCAGCTCAAGTGGAGGCTCTCCTTCAAAGAATTCAGACCCCAGGGGCTGAGAGAAGAAATAAAAAAACAGAAACAGCTTAAGCTTGCCTTAACCATGCCCATGGCAGGGACAGGGTCTGCAAAGAATTAAAGGCATTGCATTTTTTTATACCAGTGGAGAACTGTGGGCTGACAAGCACCACCTGCTGGGCAGGATAGGAAGAGCACAGAGTCTAGAAGCCTCACAGAAAAATCTGACAATGTGCTGGATCTTATCCTCAGGGAAACTTGATACTGATTACACCCTCCTCCTGAGACCTGGGCCTGTCTGGTCTGGGAAAACCTGTTTCGGGTTCATCATATCTGGATAGACCCTCCTCAAAAAACAAACAAACAAACAAACAAAATGGTTCCATATAGTCAGAGAAAGAATCAGAATAACAAGAGCAGAAAAATTCTGACCAGTTAAACAGAAGCTATGCTAGAGGTCTAGATTAAGTTGAACTGAATGCCAAAGAGCATATAGAGAACAAAGCCAAACAACAAGAAAACCCTAGGGAAAAGAATGAAAATGATCTCTAGAATAAACTGATCAAGGAAACCAGATGCCTAATCACCAACAAAAAATTATAAGTCACACTAGGAAAATGACTGGGAAATATGGCCCAGCCAAAGGAGCAAAGTAACACTTCAAATAAGATACAGGATTTGAAACAAATAATTAAAGATGTTTAAGCAACATGCTAAATCAATTCAAAAATCAAATCAATAAGTTCAGGGAAGATATGGCAAAAATGATTAATGATATAAAGAAGACATTGGGTGAATATAGGGAAGAACTGAAAAGTTTGAAAAAAACAAATGGGAGAACTTATGGGAATGAAAGGCACAATAGAAGAGATGAAAAACAAGATGAAGACTTACAACAGCAGATTTGAAAAGGCTATGAACTAGAGGATGGAACATCTGAAATCCTACACATGAAAGAACAGATAGTGAAAATAATGGAAAAATATGAGCTGGGTCTCAGTGAACTCAATGACAACATGAAGCACATAATATACATGTCATGGGTGTCCCAGAAGGAGAAGAAAATGGAAAAGTGGCAGAAAGAATAATGGAGGATATAATCAGTGAAAATTTCCCATCTCTTATGAAAGACATAAAATTACAGATCTGACACACAAAATACCCCACACAGAATGGATCCAAATAGACCTACCACAAGACACTTACTAATCAGATTGTCAAATGTCAAAGACAAAGAGAGAATTCTGAAAGCAGCAGGAGAAAAGCAATACATCTCACATAAGGCAAGCTAAATAAGTTATGTGCAGATTTCTCAAAAGAAACTATGAAGGTGAGAAGGCAGTGGTATGATATATTTAAGATACTGAAAGATAAAAACTACCAGTCAAGAATTCTGGATCTGGCAAGACTGTCCTTCAAAAATGAGGGAGAGGCAGATGCCACCACCCACAGCCACACTCTTTCACCTGCTGTCATGGTCAACCCCACTGTGTTCTTCAACATCTCTGCTGATGGGAAGCCCATGGGCTGCATCTGCTTCAAGCTGTTTGCAGATAAAGTTCCAAAGACAGCAGAAAACTTTCATGCTCTGAGTACTGGGGAGAAAGGACTTTTTATAAGGGTTCCTGCTTTCACAGAATTGTTTCTAGGTTTATGTGCCAGGGTGGTGACTTCACACACCATAACGGCACTGGTGGCATGTCCATCTACGGGGAGAAGTTTGATGATGAGAACGTCATCCTGAAGCATACAGGTCCTGGCATCTTGTCCATGGCTAATGCTGGACCCAAATGGTTACCAGTTTTTCATCTGCACTGCTAAGATGGAGTGGTTGGATGGCAAGCACATGGTCTTTGGCAAGGTGAAAGAGGGCATGAACATTGTGGAAGCCATGGAGCACTTTGGGTCCAGGAATGGTAAGACCAGCAAGAAGATCACCATTGCCAGCTGTGGATAAATCTGATTTGTGTTTTGCCTTGACCACCGGACCATTCCTTCTGTAGCTCAGGAGAGCGTCCCACCTCCCTGGTCTGCTCACAGTGTCCTATCATTGTGCTCTCACTGCAGTTCTTTGGGTTCTACATTATCCTCCCCTTCCAAGTCTAGCTGGATTGCAGAGTTTAAGTTTATGATTATGACATAAAAAGTTAAACAACAACAAAAAATGAGGGAGAGTTTAAAATATTTTCAGACAAGCAGACACCAAGAAAGTTTGTGAATAAGAGACCAGTTCTACAAGAAATACTAAAGGGACTTCTACAGGCAGATAGGAAAAGACAGGAGAGAGAAGTTTGGAGAAGAGTATAGAAATGAAGACTATCAGTAAGGGTAAAAGGAGAGAGAGAGGAAAAAAAATAAAAGTAAGATAAGACAGGACATATAAAATCCAAAAGACAAAATGGTAGACAGTAGTACAATATTGTAAGTATACTGAACAAAAAGAGTGAAAGTAGGGCTGGAAGAGGAAGGTTAGGGATGTGTATGACACCAGAAGGAAAGATAGAAGATAAAGAATGAGACTGTATAACTTAGTGAAACCTAGAGTGGATAATGACGGTGATTAAATGTATGAATATAAGAATGCTTTTACATGAAGGAGAAAAAAATGAATGTCAACATTGCAAGGTGTTAAAAATGGGATGTTTAATGGAAAAATAAAATTAATGAAAATTAGGGTTTATAGTTAACAGTAACATTGTAATATATTCACATGAAATGTAACAAAGGCAATATACAAAAGCTAAATGTCAATAAGAGGGGAATATAAGGGGGGAATATGGGATTCTTGGTGGTGGTGTTTCCTCTTTTTGTTTTATTTTATTATTTTTTAATCTTTTTTTCTTCATTTTTTTTCCTTTTCTTTCTTTACAGAAGAAATGGAAGTGTCCTCATATAGATTGTGGTGGTGAATGAATAACCATGAGAGTAAACCAGGAACATAGGATGTGTGAATAAAACTGTTTAAAAAATAAGCAGAAAGATACAAGCACTGGAGAAAATGTGGAGAGAGGGATGTACCTATTCACTGTTGGTAGGGAAGTAGAATGGTGTGGTCTATCTAGAGGGCAGAATGCTGGTTCCAGAGGAGACCATGTATAGGGTTGTCATATGAACTTGCAACCCTGTTTTTTAGTTATATATTGGAAGAACTGAAAACAGGGACACAAATGGATATTTGCACACTGGTATTTAAGGTGGTGGTATTCACAATTTGCAATGGATGGAGGTGACAAAAGGGTACATCAACTGATGAATGGAATGGTGAACTTTGGTGCATGCATGTGATTGAATATTGAGAAGCTACAAGAAGGAATGAAATTGTGAGGCATGAAACTAAATGAATGAAACTTGAGGATGGTATGTTGAGTGAAAGAGGCCAGAAACAAAAAGACCAATGTTATAATGTTTCAGTAATATGGACTAAATATAATGTCCAAACTCTGAGAATTGAATTCAAGAGCATAGGTTATCAGGTGAAGGCTTATTGCAAAGGTTTCTAGATTGTAATCTCTTACAGCAGTCACATCTATTCCTGAATTGTTATGGTTATATCTAAGTTCTGAGATGCTGGGTTCTTTGTGTACAACCTGATTGTTCCTTGGAATTTTGGGTATCTGTGTGACACTTGAGAATCAGACCTAGAGTTCTGCAGCTATGAAAGTCAGTATTACCCCATACAGCAACTGGCAAAATCACTGAAAATGTGATCAGACTTCAGTTAAAGATGTGAATGAAGCTGATGAGGTTAGAACTAAGGCAAATCAGGCTAAAGGGTAAAGGATGATACTGAAGGTGTTTTAAAACTTCAGCTTCTGTGTGAGACCAAAAGACAATATGTTCATTTGCTGCAAAATTTATTTCTTCTGCAGCATGCTATCTAATTTAACTTATATGGTCAGTTATTCAAATACCATAACTACATGGAACCTTGAAAAAGGAATGAGAACTTGTACAGGTTAGTGTGATGCTCCAATTCATCCCAGAGTAATTTGGGCAGAGAACAAAAAAAAGTATTTGCAAAGCCCCCTTGAGGGACTGGTTGGGGGGGGGAGGATGTGGAAATATTAAACTTCCCCTCCTGGGGGATCCATGATATTTTCATGAGCATTGGAGACTACCAGTTTAATAGGCCAAGTACTCAATTTTGGGGCTTGCCCTTACTAAATGTACTCCTGAAAAGGAGAAGTTAAGCCTACTGTAATTTTCCCTAACAGTCACCCCCAGAGAACCTCTTTTGTTGCTCAGATGTGGCCTCTTTCTTTAAGTCAACTCTGCAAGTAAACTCACTGCCCTCCCCCTTACTTGGTACATCACTCCCAGGGATAAGCCTGGCCCTCACATGGTGGGATTGAGAAAACCTTCTTGGACAAAAAGAGGAAAGAGAAATGAAACAAAATAGAGTTTCAGTGGCTAAGAGATTTCAAATGGATTTGAGACATCATATGGGAGGTTATTCTTATGCATTATATAGAAATGTTTTCATAGTTTTTAGTGCATTGGAATACCTAGAAGGAAATACCTGAAACTGTTGAACTGTAATCCAATAGCCTTGAATCTTGAGGATGATTGTTTAACTATACAGCTCTTAAAGTGTAACTGTGTGTGCTGGTTTGATATTATGTCCCCGCAAACACCATTATCTTTGATGTAATCTTGTATGGGCAGTCATATTAGTGTTGATTAAATTGTAATTCTTTGAGTATTTCCATGGAGATGTGACCCACCCAACTGTGAGTGATGACTCTGATTGGATAATTTCCATGGAAGTGTGGCCCCACCCATTCAGCATGGGCCTAGATTAGTTTGCCAGGAGAAAGCTTGCTACAGCCAAGAGGGACACTTTGAAGACTGCACAGAAGCTGAGAGAGTAGCTGCAGATGAGAGACAGTTTGAAGACAGCCGTTGAAAATAGGCTCTAGTTCTGGAGAAGCTAAGAGAGGACAAACACCCCAAGAGCAACTAAGAGTGACATTTTTGAGGAACTGCAGCCTAGAAAGGAATGCCCTGGGAGAAAGCCATTTTGAAACCAAAAATTTGGAGCAGATGTCAGCCATGTGCCTTTCCAGCTAACAGAGGTTTTCCGAACACCATTGGCCATCCTCCAGTGAAAGTACCCAATTGTTAATGACTTACCTTGGACACTTAACGGCCTTAAGACTGTAACTGTGTAATCAAATAAATCCCTGTTTATGAAAGCCATCCATTTCTGGTGTTTTGCATTCTGGCAGCATTAGCAAACTAGAACACTGTGCAACTGTGAAAACCTTGCGACTGACCCTCCCTTTATCCATGTTTGGACAAATGAGTAAGAAAACAAAGACAATCAATCAATCAATCAATAATAGACAGGATTAGGGTGATGGGAGGTTTTGGGTGCTCTTTTTTATTTTTATTTATATTCTTATTTGTATTTTTTTGAGCAATGAAAATGTTAAAAAATTTATTGTGGTGATGAATTACAACTATATAATGATATTGTGAATCACTGATTGTACACTTTGGATGACTATCTGGTATGTGAATCTATTTCAATAAAATTGCATTAAAAAAGAATAGCTATTTCAGTTACCATACCTTGGAGTTGTATGATGGAAAAAGATGTTATCTTTCTTCTTATTCAAAAGAAAGATCAATCAAAGGAAAGAAATAAAAAAGATGAGGTTGGAAATGATATTTGCATAAATGGCTGGAGAATTTCAGGCAGCTTTTTTTTTTTTTTTTAATCTTCATTTTATTGAGATATATTCACATACCACGCAGTCATACAAAACAAATCGTACTTTCGATTGTTTACAGTACCATTACATAGTTGTACATTCATCACCTAAATCAATCCCTGACACCTTCATTAGCACACACACAAAAATAACAAGAATAATAATTAGAGTGAAAAAGAACAATTGAAGTAAAAAAGAACACTGGGTACCTTTGTCTGTTTGTTTCCTTTCCCTATTTTTTCTACTCATTTGAAAAACTATATGAAAAAAGAGGAATTTTAGGATGCCGCTAAAGAATTAATAGGAAATATCAGTTGTGGGGTATGAGAAAGCCACTTTAGTTCCACATGATCCTCTTAAAGTACTCCTTAAAAAAATTTGCCCGATTTATTCTAGATGGTGAAAATTCAAACCTAGTAGATGATTGTGATTGAAAATGGCACACTTTTTAATAGAAGGCTAAATTTACTCCCTCAGTTAAACCTACAACATCTGAAAAAGATTGACCAAGGGACCAACATCTACTTGCCCAAGCCCTAGTTTGGTGTCTTCAGATATATATAATGATTTGGGTACAGTGGCCATGTGGTGGAATGCAAATTGTATTTATGGTTGTTAAATATAAGCACTCAATATGAAATGATTCCTATTTGGGATAAGGATGGCATTATTAAAGGCCTGAATTTGACATTAGAAAAGAATGAAGAAGCCATGTGTAGGAGACTACAGTAAGGGTTTAGTTATAAGGTGTAAACTGTCACTAGAGATATAATTCTATGAGGATGTCATCTCTAAGGCATAATTGACAAAGATACAGAGGAATGGCGCATTCAGCTTTTAGTTTTTTCCTGGGGATGTTCATTAAGTCCATCCTTTTCCAGATTTTAATTAACTGCAAAAATGGAAACTACAGAATTCTCAGAGCCCTCCCTAGTAATAAACATTAAGCTATACAGAATTCCAGGAGGACAACAAGAGATCACTGCTCTGCTTCAGGAAATGGCTGAAGGAGGAATTTTGATTTTCACTCACCGTGAAACAGTTTTTTCTGGCTAGTATGTAAGTCAGATTGTGAGTTTCACTGTATATTAACAAGGATTAAGCAGATGACTCCTCTAATTGCTCAAGTTTTACTGGATATGGTAAAACCTATATAGGAAGCCCAACCATACAAGGGGGGCTAATGTGCTGGTATAGATCAGACTAGCACCTTTTATTTCAATTCCAATTTCAGAGCCAAACCAAGGACAGTTTGTCTTTTGAAGGGACTGGATTCGATATGCATTCACCAATTTGTCAGAGGGATATTTGTTTTTGCTAATATTATTGATATAAGCTACTAAGGTATAATTTGGACTTGTGAGCCATTAAGACCAAGTTACTGCACTACACAGATGATATCACAATTAACTTCTCAGAGGAAGAAGCTCAGGAAGAGTTAACGACTGTAGTCACCCATATGACAAATAAAGGCTGGCTGGTAAATCCAACTAAAATTTGATTCCCAGCCTAGTTTGTAAAATGATTATCCCCTGATAGTGAACATAAAGGAAAAAGGATAGGCAGTTCACTGGCTAGCATTCTAGGATCAGGAGATGTGAATGAGGGGGTGGGTGGTACTGCAATTTCACAAATATATATATTTAAGTCTATTTTCTGCATGTGGTTGTTCAAGGCCCAGATTTGAACTCATGGGTGCCTGAGAAGGGGAAAAACAATACTCAAGACATACTATCCATGCCATTAAATTTAATAGCACACATTTCAAGGGTACTTTAAGGTGGGCCATAACTTAACCCATGTAGCCAAATTAGAGCTAACTGTCAATGTGTCTCCCTTACTAAGTTCTGAGATACTTTATCCGTCAAATCCAGTGAAATTTGCCTGGAGGTGGGACTGAGAAGCATTATCAAGCTGCTATGACTTTGGGTGAGGAATATAGCTGATCTGGATAAAACAGACCATGGGTGGATGGCTCTGATTAAAATAGATAACAAATGGAAACAGGCTGAGATCAAAGCAAATGAGAAAAACTCTCATAAGGGTTCACAATGACTGGGAGAGATCTCTGTTAGAGTTCTCAGAGCAAGAGAATAATACTTTCAAATCTGGTGTCAATTAATCCAAGAAGGGCCTGAAACGTCTACTGGTTAATTTAGAGAAAATAAAGAATGCAACGCCCCCATCCCTGACTCATCTTACTGGTAACTGGCTGGAGCTACCATTCTATTCATGGTCCATTGGCTATATTTAGCATTCAGAATATCTTTCAGGTGACCTGAGAGGATTAATACTAATGGATCATATAGAGGAGGGACTGCTAATAACAGCTTTTACTTTTATATCTGAAAGTCAATATGATGTGTTGGTAAGACAGATGTCTGAATATTACATGAAGCAGATAGATTCTATTAAATGCAAAATATGGATGGAATGACTTTAAGCAAAACATAGAACCTGGCCAGACTCAAGGAAATGAATTTGAGCATGGTAAGACAGCTCAGTATTGATGATAAATCTCTGAAAAGGGCTTCTGTGAGAAGCCCGATGGCACCCACAGATTGAGTTAGATTTAAGGATAAATTATGATCATTTGACAGTTTCCTGGAATACACAACACATGTGGGTGCATATAATACATTTCAATTGTCCTCATTATAGTGCAGTTGAAAGCAACACATGTAATGGATTGATCAGAAATCTCTACCTTGCAAGACATTCTTGTGGTACTGAATTAGGTAGACAAAACATTCCTGTAGGCTCATTACCATTATAGGAAAGACTTGTCAACACAGAGTCATTAGTGAAACTCTTTTCCAGGAGACTGATCAGATTTGGGTATCAACCTGGAAGGACAATGAAGCCATTTGTAAATGGATTGAATAAATATCAGCACAGTGGAACATCATATTTGTCAAACGGTCTGCGAAAGGCCATGTAACCTCAACCAGGAAGGATCAGTGAATATTCTTATAATTTAGAATCTGATATCCTTAAAGGTCAGTGGCCAGGAATGCAACAGGCCCAGGGAGGAGGGAAAGCAGTACAATTATATGGATATGGTGAATCTAAATTATGGCAGAACATTGCTGGACAATAGCATTTATTGTTGTTCTCTAACAATAATAGCATGAATATAAAGTTAACATTGTCTTCCTTGGGATACAACTAGCTGAGATTAGACAAAAAAAAATGGAGAAATGCTACGTTGTTCCTATCGGGGGTGGGGTAGGATGAGGGCCACATGGGCATTTTTATACCTTGAAATCAGTTTCTATAAAAACCAGTAATATAATATTCCCAAACATTATGTCTATAAGCCTTATAAAATAAAATGCTGAAAAATGGTCTCAGGCCACTACCCTAGTTACTGGGAATATGTGATACAAGAGAAAAAGTCATTATTGTTGGTAAAGAATATGATATTATAATTTTAATTGATGTATGGTGTGTCAAGTATAACTTTAATCTCTCTGCCATAGCTATAAGGTACAACAAAAATTGGGTAAAAACAATATCAGAATTAAATGAAAACCAGACTTGCATGGATGATGTGATATTTGAAGCCTGCAAATAATGTAATACTACTGAAAAGAGATTGGCCAGAAAATCTGTAGGAAAATTACACACAATTAAATACCTCCATCAAAACATAAGTGGTTTTTAAAAATTCTTTGTATCATTATTTTAAAGACAGCTTTTAATTCAATCTTAAATTATCCTTATAAAGGATAAATTAAAGTATTTTTCTCAATTTTCAAGTAGCTCTTATTTGTATGTTTATGTTTAGTTTGCTAATTTCAAATGTGGAAAGTCTCTAATTCTGTAATTCCCAGCATAGGGTTTCATATTCCTTGGGGGAAACTATTTTATTGATCTATAATTCAGGAAAAAAATAAGATAAAATTATTTGTTATCTTTTTTGGCAGATAAGCAGATTTTTTTCTAATTTGAGTTTTCATTGGTTATGCAGCATTTGATGATCCACACTTTAGGTTTATGTACCAGTTCAAATTCCTCATATGCCATGGATCCTGAGACTTACTGCTGTTTCCATGTGTACATTAAAAATCCCAGCTTCTTGGTTACATAATGTAACAACGTCCTCACCCTTCCCTCCCATGCTCCATCTCTACCCATCCGTTTGTTTCCCTTTGGGATTGAACTTTTAAATTTCATCTTCAAAGGCATTTTGGGATTTGCCTTTTTTTTCCTATAAGCTCATTAATTCATTTAAATGGATATTTATTAATTTTTAGAACAGGAAGTGTTATTTTGTGATTTTTACTTTTACTTTATATTATTTTTCACCCTTTTAGTTGCTTTTACCTTAAATTTTCCTTATTATTTTGAAATAGAAATCATTGCTTTATATATTTGGTTTGGAGCAGGTTATTTGTTATAATAGCTAACTACTTTAAAATAAATTCCCAAATGGACGAGAGCTCAAAAAGAACAGAAATTTAATTTTTGCTCACATAAACAGTCCATGGATAGTCCAAAATAGTGGTGGTATGGTAGGGCTCCAAATAGTCCTTGGAAATCCATGCTTTCCTAATTTAGTGCATCCATCGACATGAAGCGTATGAAACAACCAGCCTACAGTTGGGGAAGAGGCATGGTGGATCACATACGGAATACTTCTATAACCCAGGTCTAAAATGGGACACATCACCTCCACACCTATTCTATGAGCTATAACTCATTTACAAAGCCACTTCTAACTTAAAAATGATTGGAAAATGTGGCCTTCTGTGTTTCCAAGGAGAAAAGCCAACATGTTTGGCAAACAGAAATTTCTGCCACATAATGAGAGCAAACATCTTTAAGAGTTTAGTCTTCATGGAGGGTAAAGAACGGATTAGTCACGGTTCATAGGAAGTAATTTTGAAGACAAAGGGAAAGTGTTAATATGACTGGAAATAAATTATATAGAGACAAATAGTGTTAGAAGCTTCAGGTTCCATGCCCATTCATTATCTAATTTAATTGAATTAGTCAACTTCCTTTTTTCCTTTAAGCCTTTGAGAGGAATGCAAGTTTTTTTATTAAGTAAATAGTAGCTTGCTTCACTTGCTTGTTTCTCAGTGTGTAAATAAAGGGATTCAACATTGGTGAAATAGAAGTAATAAGGAGTGAAATCCCTTTATTAATAGCCACCTCTTCCTTGGCTGAAGGTTTGACATAAATGAAGATGCAGCTACTATAAGTAATAGAAACAACAATCATGTGGGAGGAACAAGTGGAAAAGGCCTTTTTCTTCTGTTGAGCAGAGGGAAGTCTCAGAACTGTCCTAATAATATAAATGTAGGAAAGAGTTACACACATGAGGGTGATGATGAAAGTCAGCACAGCACATACTATAACCATCTGTTCTATCAGCCATGTGTCTGAACAAGAGATCTTCAGGATAGGAGATGCATCACAGCAAAAATGATCAATGACATTAGAGTCACAGAATTCCAGACCCACACCCAGACTGATTGGGGGGAGAATGATCATCAGTGCTGCTATCCAACAGAAAAGGATAAAGTTCTTGCATTCTTTGCTGTTCATGATGGTCGTGTAACGCAGCGGTTTGCAGATGGCCAAGTAACGATCATAGGACATTATGGCCAGGAGAAAAAATTCTGTTACTGCAAAGAGGTCTGTAAACAACAGCTGACTGGCACAAGCATCATAGGAAATGGACCTGTCTCCAGATGATATGCTATACAAGAATCTGGGAACACAAGCAGTTGTGAATGAAATCTCTAAGAAGGAGAAATTTTGGAGGAAAAGATACATAGGTGTTTTAAGGTGGGAGTCAACAAGAGTAAGGGTGATGATGGTTAGGTTTCCAGCTACACTCAATATATAGGAAAGAAATAGGAAAATAAAAAGGAGAATTTTCAGCTGAGGGTCATCTGTCAGTCCCATCAAGATGAAGGTTGTTAGTGCTGTTTGGTTTTTCATCCTTGGTTATTAACTTCTGCCCATTCTGCTTGAAACAGTATGAAAGACTTCATAAGAGGAATTTTGGAGTAGTGGTCAGCTTCTAAAATCAAGAAAGGTCAACCTGATAGGGATTCCTGTGCAATTGGTTAGTGGAGAGGCAAGTACATAACATGTACCAATGTTTGATCACCTTCTCTTTGTGCCATACACACTGACCATTCATATATCAATCACATATTTCATACTGAAGCTTCTAATGAATCTACAATCTACCTATAATGGGTGTCAGTTCAACAACTTATCATATAAACATTGTTGTGACAAAATGTACTCTTTCAAGAAGTTGCTTTTGAATCAACCATTCTGCTTTTCCCTGACTTCTATCTTCAAGTATGCTTCTAACAGACAGGTCTCAAAATAAAGTAACAATGATCTTTGTTAAGAAAATCCTAACATTCCAATTCACGTTTTATTATTCCCACTGTCCCCTATGGTTTTTCTTATTATAGCTCTTATGACTACAGTGTTAAATTGTGCTACCAAATTTGGTTTGAACATTATTGTGTCCCCCAAACCAAGCGTATTTCTATGGACACATTAAGTGTTCCTTAACAGTTTGTGAAAATAATTAAAGAATGAATATCATATTTGTCTTATAGACCAAGGACAAAGTATTACCTTTAAAATGCTTTAAAAATGGCCGTTAAGGAGAATTTGTTTTCTTTCCATGTGAGCCAATGATAAAAATTTGCTGACGTCTTTGAGACTGCTTTTAATGGCATGCAGGTATGAATCTGACTCTGCAATACACAGTCCCTGGAATCATACTTCCTGGTTTTACATTGCAACTTGTTCTTTTTGGCCTTAGTTTCCACAATAACATCTTGTTTATGGAATTATTATGAAAATTAATTGTGACAATCCATTACTGGGTGATAGTAAATTACAGCCTCTACCCCTACCTCTTTATCTCTTTAATTTTCTTCTTTCTCATCTTATTTTTGCTCCATAAATTGTTCTAATACTTATGCTAATGTTCATGGGCACTGAACAACGGCCACATGCTGACTGAGTTTTCTTTTCTGCATTCTTTATAAAGCAGGTAAATTTTGGTGCCTCTGAAAACCTGTTCAACCCCTCAGTGAGTTATTAGAGACAGAATTCAGGGACTCTGTAATTTTGGGCATGAAGCATTGGTTATTCTACATTTATCATCATTAAATAATTAATTACATAGACATCTATTTCCATTTGTAATTAAAGAGTCGGGTCTTCCAATTTTCCTCAAATTCAATCGTAGAAAGGGATCTCCCATGGGGAAATTCATTTGTCCTTTGAATTTTTTTCACTTATTTATTATAAACAACATCCCACAAAAATGCTAAAGGTCATTTCTATCAAGACAGAAACAAGTGCCACTTTGGTCTACTATAGATAGGAAAGGACCTTTGGTTTATAGGCACCTTCACAAGAAAGGGATACTAATCCAAGCACAGTGGAGAAATATGGTACCCTCTTAGAATCACATAGAAATTGACAGTCCTAAACCAAACTGAGCAATTGTTTAGCTGTTAGGGCTTCAGTATGGCAGCATAATTCAAATCATTGTCCCAAGTTCCAAAACTCTCCTCCCTTCCTGATCGTCAGTACTTAATTTTCTGTGATACCTGCATAGTGAGTGAATATTCTGACAAACTAATGGATTCAAATGTAAATTTTATTTAGTGCATTTCAAGTAATATTTACATTTATTATTAGCATAGGAATTGTGAATGAAGACATTGCAGTTTATTTGCTTTCTAACAAAGAATATGAAGTACCGTATCTTGGTATAAACATATATTGATTGGTGAGAGTAACCTTGTTGAGCAGGTTGCTTCCTCATATTATTCTGTTTCTGTGAGTATTTATTAATTCTTTCAAGACATGTCTCTTTGAGAACCTATGATATTACAGGTACTGTTATAGGTCCTGAGGATGAAAAGAATGAGCAAGAATATCTCTTTACTGATTCATGGAATAAATATTTCCAATGACTCCCACACCTTTCAGTTTAATTTTTGTAGGATAAAAAAATTAAAAAAATAACTATTTTTCTTTAGAGGTATCAATTACTTATTCTCATTCCTGATTTTTAGGCAGAGAAGTCTGATACTTTTCTCAGACTGAGGAAATAGAATGCTGAATGAATAACCTGAAATTACCGAACAAGGCATACTTACTGTTTGGAAGGCAATCATGGCTTTAGTTAACTCTGTAACTCTGATAGTCTCAAAGATGAAACTGAAAGTATAAAAGGAGTCAGATATGTGCCTTAATGCCCCTCTCATGAATCTGTACACATTAACTCACTATTTTTTGGAGTAGACAGTGCTCTCTAGGTTCTCAACATACAGGATTCACATTAGAGATCCTATTCTACTTTAAACCTTGAAAATCATTTCTTATATATCTCAATGAAGAAATAAAAATACATCTTTTTTAAATGTCTGAGACATTTAAGATGAATTTTGTAGTTCTAGAAGAGATGATTTCTGATTTTTCTATGCAAAGGTAAATTCTTGCACCGTGAAGTAAGATTAATGTTTTATTAGCTCAAGTCTCTTATGAATGTGCGGGAGCCATCTGCATAAATAAATAAAGAGTCCTTAGTGGCCAAAGTTCAAACATCACTAATGAACCTAACGTGAAATTTTGGCAAAATTCCTAATAAAGACAGCAGTGGGGACAGTGTCCTTGGAGACAATAAGATACAGTAATTGTATTAGACACATTCCAAGTGCATAACAATAATTGCCTGAGGAAAATACATATTTCTCACTAATCTTCAGATAATAGAAACAAAATTTAAAAGACAGGAAAAATGTTTAATGTCTGTATTTTCAGTGGGAAAATATAAAAATATACTTAATTTATATATTTGGAGTCAATTTCCAAGTCCATAAATTATAATATTTTTCCATTAATAAATATATATTTGTATCACAATGCAACACCAACATTGGCACTTTCTTTATCAAAGCATGCAAGCTGAAGAGGAAATTAAGTCTGCTAGCAAGATGGTGGTCACAATCACTTGTAACAGAGTAACAGAAGTAACATCCCAACAGCTTTATCATTTTCCATTGTTTAAAGGCAAGTCTCTAGTTAAGCCCTCGATCAAGAGGAGGGTATTACACAGGGGCATGAGTACCAGGATATAGGATTCATTAGAATCACTGGAAGCCATCTTAGTGTCTGTCTTTTACAGCTACAGACTATTTTTCTGGGTTCAAGTGCATACATATCTTAGATTGCAAGCATGATAGTTTAAGCAGAGGCCATACTATTTGTTCATGGTATTGGATGTCTAATGACAAACACAAAAGAAATCATGTCAATGTGTTGACTGGAATGTTTCAATCTAATAGTTAAGTGAAAATATATTTATCTGTTGCTGTAGTAAAGACAGGGGTGTATATGGTTGGAAAACTTGTAATGGAGAGTATCTGAAATTCATCAAAAGCAAGATCAACAAAGGATGAGTTTCCTGGGAAAAGGAAATTTCAGTCACCCAAACAAATATAAAGCTCAAGAAGATACCAGATGAAGGAAAATAGAACATGGATGGGGAGTGTGTGAATGGCATGATAAATTGCTTTATTAACCATCTCGATCTACTCAAACTCCCTTTTTTCCCAGGGAACTATAAAGAAGAAACAGAAAGCAACTGAGGCAGGCTGACATACCAATAGTCCTTTCCAGGGAATACTGAGCTGGCTAGATACAGTAATTCTGATAATAGATCTTAACCCTTTACCATACACACAAACACAAACACACACACACATACACATACACAAACCCCATAAAAAGAAATATACATTTGTGAAGGATAATATCATAGAAAAATGAATTTATAAAAATCATGTTATTTATTATGTAGTTAACTTTATAAGGTTTAATTTATATTCCATGAAAAGCACACATTTTAAATGCACATTTTGATAAGTTTTCACAAAGATATACACCTGAGTCACCTTCATACAATTGAGATATAGAACTTTTCCAACATCCTAGAGATTTACTTGTGCTCCTCTATAGTCAATTCCCAACCCTTGCCTTCAGTGATAACTGATCTGGCAAAGGATGATGGTATTGTTGTAGAAGAAAATATAATGATGGAAGTCTAATTATGGTACAGATGCAGATTTTAGACCCTAAAAACATTCTTCATCATGAGTGTATTTAAATATTTTTTGGCCTATCTCATTCAAGGATTGGTCCATAGTGTGAATTTTTATGAATCCAGGTCACTTCTCCGATGTAGAAGCCAAGGTAGGAAATATATCATCTTTCTATTCCCACCCCCACATCCAAATCCTGTACATGGAAACATAATCCTAAATCAGTTAATTGGATTCTTAAAACAGGTACTTCAAATTTTAAATGAGTAATATAGTAATGAGAGTGGTAAGATGCTAGATGAAGCAACAGCAACATCTAGCATAAGGGCTTGGTCCAACAGGAGAAGCATAAAGTGAAAGTTGAGTTTAGAAGTAACAAAACACTGGGCAGTATTTATAGTCTTCTGGATGGAATCTTGGTATTGCTTTATTTATCCCTACTCCCACCCACTCAGGACTTGTTCATCAAATTTACCAGAGTATTCATATTTTCCAGTACAGTCCTTTCCTGCTTACCTTATTCTATTTGTTAGCTTTTACTGCAGAAAAAAAAAAAATCCTAAAACTTAGTGGCTTAAACTAATAACTTTATTTGCTTACAATTTTGTGAATTGTCAACTTGATCATGGCTCAGCAGGGACAGCTCATCTTTATTCCTTGTGATGCTGGGTTCACTCACATTTTGTCAATTATTTGGTAGGTCAACTGCAGACTGGCTTGTTGCCTGGGATGTCACAGACATGCCTAGCTGCCATCTCCCAGCCCTTGCCTATCTCCCACTCTTCCCCTTTTCTACCATGTGCAGATATTTCAATATGTTTCCATTCCACAGCCCAAGGGGAGATTTTAGTTGTAAAGGAGTGGCCTGAACTTACCTTAAACTTGAAACCTGGGACTAGTAGCCTAGGTGCTTATCAGGGTGGGAACTCTCAGTGGCAGGACCCCCCTCCCCCTGGGATAGCACAGATTTGTCTCTCCTCTCTCAGGTGAAGTAGGTGAGCAGAGCTGCCATCCACTGACACTAACCCAAGCAGTTGGCTTCTCCAGGAGACAAGCCACAACGGAATTTTTCCCTTTGTGCTGTATAAAGTAAATAAACCAGTCATTTGCTGAAAGTCTCTGTTGTGCCTGAGCCTGTATTCCCACCATGTACTGTGCAGCAACTCACTCTACACTTGTCTTCTGTGGCCATATTCACGTGCCTAGTGGTTGGTGTTTGCTATGGGTAGGCTACATATTTCCAGTTCCCTAACCCAAGCATATTCATATAACAGTTGTGCTCCAAAATCAGCAAGAGGGAAGGCAAGTCCAAATTCTCAAGCATTTCCAAATCTGTTCTTGTAGCATGGTTGCTAATGCCATATTCACCAAAGTAAGTGGCATGGTGTTCTGGTTTGCTAAAGCTGCTGTTATGCAAAATACCAGAAATGGATTGGCTTTTATAAAGGGGATATTTTAGGTTACAAATTTATACTTCTAAGGCCATAAAAGTATCCAGCTAAGGCATCAACAAGAGGATACCTTCACTGAAGGAAGGCCAATGGTGTCTGGAACACCTCGGTCAGATGGGAAGGCACATGGCTGATGTCTGCTGCTCCTTTGCTCCTAGGTTCTGGTTTCAAAATGGCTTTCTCCAAAATGTCTCTGGGCTTCTATCTCTCCTGGTTTCTGTCTTTCAGCCTCTGCGCATCCTTGCTTGTTCTCCCATGGCATTTCTCTCTAAGCATCTGGGGATGATCTCGTAGCTTCTCTGGGGTGAAATCTGGGCTTCATCTCCTAGCTTAGCATCTCCAAACATCCTTCTGTCTGCATCTCCAAGCATCTGGGGTCTGTGTCAGCATTTAGCTTTTCCCAGGGCAAACTCTGAATTATATATCTTAGCTTCTCTCCAAAAGTCTCTCTCAGCTTCTCTGAGCTGCTCCTCTCTCCAGTGACCCAATTAAGATCTATCCTGAATGGGCAGGGTCCATACCTCCATGGAAATGATTTAATCGAAGATCTCACCAACAGTTGCATGAGTCACATCTCCATGGAATACCCAATCAAAAGTCTACACCCAACAAGAATGGATTAAAAGATCATGGCTTTTCTGGGGTCCATAACAGTTTCAGACTGGCATATGGCAAAGGTCAGAGACAATGTGCAAGGGACTATACAAAGACATTGATGCAGGGATGAAAGTCTCATTATCATTCATTACTGAAATGACCTATTATGATTTCTATTACAACCTCAGGAAATCTCAGAATAAGGTGAGATCATGTAGGTTAACAGGGCTTTTATTCTGCTAGAAATATTTAGTAGCAAGTGCTAGGTAATCTGTTTCCAATTGGTTGAAAAGAATAGAATCTCTTTGTTAATATGAAAGAAAAGGTTTGGTGGTAGGCCTGGCGCTAGGTATAATTTGATACAGGAATTCATGATGTCATTAATTCCTATACTCCATCCCCTCTCAGAGTGACTTTTATCCTCATGTTTCCTCCCTTCATGCTAGCATTAATGGTGACAGCAGTGCTATATAAAACATCCTTATGCAACACTATCTAGAAGAAAAGAAGCAGTCTGGTTTAGAGGTCTTCAAGAAAAATCAACATCTGCTCATTCTTACCAGGACACGGTCATTTTTAAACAAACCACAGCAGCTGGAGAAATAGAATATGCCAATGTTCAATTTGCTAGTGCTGCCATCATGTAAAATATCAGAAATGGATTGGCTTTTATAAGAGGAATTTATTATGTTACAAATTTACAGTTCTAATGCCATAAAAGTGTCCAAACTAAGGCATCAAAAGGGGATACCATAACTACAGAAGGGCCAATGGTATCTGTAATACCTCTGTCAGATGGGAAGGCACATGGCTGGCATCTAACATTCCTTTGCTCCCAGGCTGGTTTCAAACTGGCTTTCTCCAAAATATCTCTGGGGTTGTCTCTCTTAGCTTCTTTGGAGCAAACTCTGAGCTAGCACCTCCAAACATCTCCAAGTATCTCCAAACATCTCCAAGCATCTCCAAGTGTCAGCGTCAGTATCAACTCTTAGCTTCTCTCCAAAATGTTCCTCTCAGCTGCTCTGAGCTCCTTCTGTCTGTGAGCTCTTTTATAAGATTCCAATGATTTATTTATGACCCATCCTGAATGGGTGGGGTCCACACCTCCATGGAAATAATTTAGTCAAACATTTCCACCCTAATCAAGAGACTAACCAGTCTGCCCCCACAAGATTGCCTTAAAGAATATGGCTTTTGGAGAGACATAATATATCCAAACAGGAAAAGCCAAGTATATAATTCTAGATCACATCCTCTACTTTTGGAGTCAGTATTAACAGAAATATGAATTTATTCATCTAATTTTGTTTTGTCTAATATTGTTTACCATTAAAAGAGTTAAAAGATTGGAGCGGGAAAAAAATTGAACACAAAAATAAAAAACAAAAACAATGCATATTTACTACAGTGTATCTTTATTTTTATTCCATTTATTGAGATATATTCACATACCCTACAATCATCCACAGTGTATAATCAGTTGTTCACAGTACCATCATATAGTTGTGCATCCATCACCACAGTCAATTTTGAACATTTTCATTACTTCAAAAAATTAACATAAAAATAAAAATAAAAATACAAGTAAAACAGAACACCAAAAATATTCCACCCTCCATTCCCTCTATTATTCATTCAATTTTTGTCCCCATTTTTATACTCATCTGTCCATACACTAGATAAAAGGAGTTTGAGCCACAAGGTTTTCACAATCATAGTCACACCATGTAAGCTATATAATTATAAAATCATCTTCAAGAATCAAGGCTACTAGGCTGCAGTTCAACAGTTCCAGGTATTTCCTTCTAGGTATTCCAATACACGAAAAACTACAAAGGGATATTTATATAACACATAAGAATAACCTCCATAATGATCTCTCAACTCAGTGTATCCTTTTTGATAACTTGATTTCCACAGCACACTTTCTTCCCTACATATGCTTACAAAAATGCTCGGGGATATGTGGAATGAAATCTATAACTCTCAAAAGGCAAACAACTCAATTGCATATTCCTTCAAGTCCAGAATTATTAGATGATGTTGAAAAATTTTCATTAGTTGTAGAGTTAATTTCTCTTGGAGACGTAAGTTACTATTATATATGTTTAACCATATCCAATACACCAAGAATACAAAGGTGGAGAGAAAACAGGATAATGGAAATAAGATTTCCATTTGCCAAAATTGATAAAAATAATGCAATAATGATCATTAGTCCATAAGTTGTGTCATTTTCTAATGGAGAAGAAGAGCAAGGTTCAACTGCCCCACAACTGGAATTAATTATTTGATGGCCAATACAGAAGTCCATAGTTTTAAAATTTGGAAAAGACTCTTCTTTCTATCATTGAATACGCATATGCTTGAAATGGGAATTGAAAGTTTTCACCTCAAGTTTCTGTGAAAAAATTAACTGTTCAATTCTCAGAGATATAAGTATATGAGAAATGAGATTTTCCTGAGGAGTTGAGCATTTATGAGGTGAACAAGTTTGGTACTTCTTTGGCAATATAAGGCACTAAATTATAGGTTTTTTGCTAAAATGCATGCAATCATGAAAATTTTGCATTAGCCAAACTCACATATTCAAGATGACACGAGTTACTGAAAAAAGTAAAATTTGGGCCAAACAATTCTAATGAAAATACTAGCATACTTAAAAAAAAATGTTAAATTCCTAATAAATAAAGTAAATATGGGACTCTACCTTATATGGTAGTTTGATGGAAGGTTAAGAAATGATTGAAGATGCTGATTAGTGGGGATAAGAGCAAAATGCAGTAAGCACTTCCAAGACAACATATTGCCAAGCTGAGTCAGGAAGAAGAATGCTGTATATCATTATTATTTCACAATATTATATTACTCTATGATTTCCTACTTTTTACTGTAGTGGTGTTCTCTGCTGTTATTTGCTAATACAAAATGTTAATATGCTGGAAAAAATCACAAATAAACAACAACTCCCATATTATATTGACAATCTGTAGTCATTCACTAAGTGCTTATGAACTAATTCATTACAGAAGCATGCCTTATTTCTAGAAGAGAGAGGAATCTGGTCCATCAAATACTGTTATATCCCATGAGATTTTCAAGTCAGATTCTGAATTGAAACTGGGGACTTCTGACTTGTCATATCTGGCTCTTTCCTGGTGTTTTACTAGTACCATTCATTAATTTAAATACCCTATATTTGATTACCACCTGGAGCTAATTCAAATAATGACCAGGTGTAGGGAAGCATCTTTGATCTGCCTTTTGTTTCCAGGTTTTATCTCATCTACTCTTTCATAATTTGAAGTCATTTTCACCAGTTAGCTGTGCAGATGAAAGTGCATATAGAAATCATTTATTAGGGAAAAGGGCCTTTGTAATTTTACAGACTTCCATATTATTTCTTACTAGAATTCCTTCTTGTAGATTCGGTTTTCACTAACTTTAGTGTGCAATAAAAAGTTTGACAGACTACCAGGTTCACAGGAATTCTGAGAAATAATTTAATGTTCTTTCTTTTTATTTGAATCAGTTTAATGTTTTATTTTTCTCTATAAGATCATTTTGAAGGCTATGGAAAGCTACTTAGAAAAAGTCAAAGACCCTGAAATGTTTCCATTATGTTCCCAAATCCTGTAGCCTTGTTAGGCAGAAATCTTGAATTCTCAATATAAATCTAATGGCAGTTAAACCTGTTCATTACCACCATATAACAAGAATTTCTAAATTCCTCCTTCCTCACCTTGGTTTGGACAATTCCAAAATTTAAATGTCACTTCTTGCTGTCACTCTTGCTACTGATGACTTATGAATAGGAGACTTTTGTGTGCTAGTGACAAGAAAAAGAATTCTAAAGTGGAATAAGGAAATACATACATACATATACATATATAAACATGTGAATACATACACTTATCAGAAATAACTTGTTGGTTCAGCTCACATAACTAGTGGACTTATCTTCTCTCATTGTTTGATCCAGAGATCCATGATGGAATAAGGGTATTGCCTCTATCTCCCTGTGACTCACTTGAGCAACCACAATTCATTCATTCATAAACTCATTCAGCAAATATATTCTGAGTTTATCATGTGTATTACTGTGTTACTGTAGTACTTTGTACTCTATGTGAGGGAAAGGGATTTTAAAATATGTATCATTCTACCTTCACACATTTATGATCAACATAAAATTTTCATTTCATAAATGGCATAATCACTTATGTACTATCCAGCAAAATGCTTTAAAATATGGATAATCTTAATATCTTTCCATGATATGATCAAAGTATACATCGTTTGATAAGTACTACAACATATTCCACAATTCTTAACTGGCAACATTGCCAAAGAGATGTTCATTTTGTTGTTTTCAATCCTTTGCCATTAAAAATGGCCAACCATGAGCTGGGTTATAAATATATTTCCATGCTTATTGGCAATTATATTTATGGCATGAATTCCCAGATCTATGTTTTCCAGGTGAAAGGGTACATTCCTTTTGATAAATAATTGATTCCAAAGTTTTCAAACAAATTAAGCATGGAAATGATTGTTTTCCTGAATATTTGCTAATACTGGACTTCGACAAAATTGTTAACCTGGGTATACGCATGGATGGAATATATCTTGTGCAAGTATGTGATTAATAATGAAGTTTCACATCCTTTCCTATTGTTATAATTTCATTTCTTTGGGGAAATTAATTATCTTATTTTCTCTTGACATGATTATGTAGTTTGCCTTTTTATTGATTTATAAGACACTTCTCATATATTTCTGTTACTAACCATTTCCTATTAACTGTGCCACCAACCTATTCTTTATATTTCATCATTTTACTCTTGAGATTTTGAAGTTTGTTATTTAAATCTATCATTTTTTAAAATGGAAGCAGGAATTTATGTTTTTCTTAAGAATTAGTTCTCCACACTAATATTATAAAATCCTCTGGGAAAACCATTGAAAAGAAGGGGAAAGTGTGATTTAATCATGATAGGCTCTGATTAAAAGAGTAAAAGTTATATATTTTGCTTACCACAGAGCATTATTCAATAATTAATTATTCAAAAAAATGAATTGATGGGGGAATGATTAAATGGGTTAAATGGATATGTGGTCAACTTGATTGCTCTAGAAGCTATGGGATTACAAAGTTAGTTATCCTCTTTAGGAAAAACATTTGCTTCTTTTGACTTGATTTGTTAACTTAGGTATGCTTTACCTTGAAAGAAATGCAATTTTTTTGAGTGAGTAATTAAAGGCTTGTTTAAGTTGCTCAGAGTATATATGAAAGGATTCAACATTGGTGATATGGAAGAAATAAGTACTGACACCCTTTATTAATTCTTACCATGTCTTTTGCGGATGGTTTGATGTAAATGAAGATGCAGCTACCATAGGAGATGGATACCAGAATCATGTGGGAACAACAGATTGAAAAGGCCGTTTTCCTTTGTTGAACAGAAGGAAATTTTATAATTGTCTTTATGATATGTGTATGTATATATATATATATATATATATATATATGTAGGAGAGAATCACACATACAAGACTGATGATGAAGGTCAGTACTGCAAAAGCTGTAACCATTTGCTCAATTAACCATGTGTCTGAGCATGATATTTTCAGGATAGGAGATGCATCACAGCCAAAATGATCAATGAGATTAGAGTCACAGAATTCCAAATGAAGACCTAAGCTAAGTGGTGGGAGGAAAATCACAAATGCTGCCAGCCAACAGCAGATAATCTTTGTTTTGCACACTTTTTTTTCTCATGATTGTCATGTAATGCAAGGGTTTGCAGATAGCCACATAGCAATCATATGACATGATGGCCAAAAGAAAAAATTCAATTACCCCAAAAAGGTCTGTCAAAAAAGTTGAATGGCACATGCATTATAGGTAATTGTTCTGTCTGCAGTTGATAAACTGTACAGGAATCTTGGAACATAGGCTGTTGTGAATGAGATTTCTAAGAAAGAAATTCTGGAGGGAAAAATACATGGGGGTTTTAAGGTGGGGATCCACCAAAGTTAGGGTAATGATGGTCAGGGTTCTAGTCACACTATACATATAGGTGATAAATAGAAAAATAAAAGCAAAACCTGAAGCTGAGGCTTTTCTGTCAGTCTCAGAAGGATGAATGTTGTTATTGCTTGTGGTTCCTCATTAATGATTTGTGGCTTAAGACAAACCTACATATAAATGTTGCAGAGATTTGAACTGCAGAAATCTATGACAAAATCACTTAATGATGAACACTCTCTTATCTTTTCCTTTATTAACTCTCCTATAATTCCTTTTATTGAATTTAATTTTTGACCTCCTACCCTGAGTTGTGTATTTTAATTTGGTTACATTAAAATTATTTTTCTTATTATATTCTGTAGCCTGTGTATATGCTGCAACTATGTTTCTCCAACATATGAACCAAATTTAGCTTCATTCTTTTGCTTGAATATTTGGGGACTATTAAAATTCCAAAATAAAGTTTTAGCAAGAACCCAAACAAGGCATTTCAGTTATCTCTGCTATATATTTGTTTGTTTCTGGACTGTTTTTCAATTATTGGTTATATACTGTAAGGTCAAAACATGCTATGAAGCTACAACATTCAAATTTATAATATCACATGGCACTTCTAAGCTTTACTACCTACATCTTATATCTACACATAGAACAACACTGCATAGTACAATCTGGTGATTTTGCTGCACTTTTTTTTTTATCACATTTTGAGGCAATGTTATATACAATGAATTCATCATTGAAGAATATTATACTTTTGTGTTTTCAGTTAGTTTTGCTCAGATTGACACACATCTATATGATATATTATTGTACTACAGTACCTGGAAGAAAATGTCAAGATTAAGGTTGCTAACTATCTTCACCATTAATGCATTCTCCCCCTTCTTATTTCCTTCAAGTTCACACTCTTTGCTTCTGTTTCTATATCATGCTTTCATTTCTCAACCTGTTACTAACTTTTAATCTCATCAGTCTTTTAAACTGCTCCATCATGCATCTTCATATTTCTTAACACAGTATAATCATAAGAGTGGCAAACACTTAAAAGTCTCTTGTCATGTTCCGGCACTGCTTTAAAAGCAGTACACATATAATTCATGTAATCCTTAGGACAACCTGCAAGATAGAGAAGTAGGTTAAATCTATTTTGTAAATGAGAAAATGACGCACAGAGAGGTCAATTATGTGTCCACTGCTTCCTAGGTAGTATGGGCCAGATAGGGAGACTCCAGAGTTCCAGCTCCTAATCACTGCAATCCGATTGTTGTTGCATATTTACCTGAATCTTTTGGTTTAATGAAAACAGTCTTTATTGGTACTTAAAACTGTAAAGGTAGAATTACTGTGAGTGCCAATTTCATGTGTCCACTTGGCTAGGTTATTGTATCCAGTTGTTTGGTCAAGCAAGCGCTGACCTGATTGTGTAAAGGTATTTTGTAGATGGGTTTGCATCTATAGTCAGTTGTTTGCATCTACAACTGATTCCACGTACGATCAACAAAGAAGACTGCCTTCAGCAATGAAAAAATCTCTCTTATTTTTTTCTAATCTTTTTTCTAATTTGGCAAACACTGCCTTCTGCCACTATAGCCCCCACATATACTCAAGGTTTGGCAATCAACCTTACACAGGCAGCAATAGGGACAGTGACTTTAGTTGCAACAATAAGGTCAGACACACTGCGATGGTGGTGGACAACAAAAGTCAAATGATAAAGTGTCTGTCATTCTTCTTGTATTAACTAAGGAATGGAATGTGCATAAAACAGCTTGATCTATTTTGTTTTCAATAAGTAACTCATGAATATTATGAAACATATGAAGATTAAAAAGGAAAAAAATATCAGAGATAACCATTGTAAATTTTTAATTAAAATAATGTCAGAGATTATCACAGTAAAACATAAGTATGTAAGAAAACTGACAAAAAATGTTCTGTAATCCACTATTTTCATCCAATGTATTATGGCTATCTTAAATTATCAACATAGAGAGATGTTTTATTCATTTTTAAGACTGAACCTCATATAATTTTGATCTAATTTTGATAATAAGTACCACCAGTTTCTTCTTTCTAGTAAAAAATACTGCTATAAGAGTTTTTATACCTTTGCATGTGTGACTGGATCTAAGCCAGACTATTTCCTCAGGATAAATTCTTAGTTGTAGGTAAAAAAGTTTTTACATTGAGGTGCATTTTAACATATACTTCCCATCATATGTGTTATCAAGTATGTATTTGATCCAAAGTAGAGTACCATTGTACCCCCCATAAACTAAACCTATATATTGGTTTTCTTTTCAATTCCATTAGCTCTATATTTTCTGTATCTGGTAAAATATATTTCCCACTTTTACATGAAATTTTGTTTATAGTATTTTATGATGTGTTAAACTTTTATTTTATATAGTAAGAATTATTAGTATTTTTATAAACTGATATTATGCTTATTTTGACTTTTAAAATCTAAACAGATATAAGTATTCTTCAATTATTTTCATGCCCACTCTTGTTTAATTTTTACATCTTTAGTCTACTTAGAATTTTTTCTTGTGCAAGGGGTAAAGCAGTATCAAACATTTTTTCTTTGCTCAAATCATGGTTAGCTCCACATTTACTTAAAATATAACTCTTTTCATACAAAAACTCAATAAAATATTACAGCTGTTTGAGAACTCTGTATTTGGTTCTATTGATTCATTATTTAATCCTTGCATACAATAGAGCATTTTGTTCATTGTACTTTTGTATCACACAATTACACTCATTAAGGCAAATTTCCCTTTATTTTCCTTTAAATAAAATTTCATGGTCTCTATAGGATTAGCACAATAAAAATTCACAATGGGATTTTGATGGCAATTACGGTATTTATAGAATAACATGAGAATGACATCTTTACAATATTGAGTTTTCCCATTTAGTAGTAATATGAAGTGTTCTTCTCATTTTACTCAAGCCATTTCTTATGTCATGTAGTGGAGTTTAGAGTGTTCTTTCAGAGATCCACTCTTCTGATGCTTATTTCTAGGTACTTTTTACAATGTGAATTAAATCATTTTTCTATTTTATTTTCTAAATTATTATCAGTGATCTTAGGGAAACAATTTTTATTATTGTTGATTGTTTTATAGAAACTTAGCAAAACTGAATGCTTATTGCAGGAAGAAACTTCACCAATATTCATATAATAACAGTTTATCATTTCTTTCCCAATATTTTAGCCATATGTTTTGAAACCTTTAAATAAAACTTTCAGAAAAATTTTGCAAATTAATTTCAATAATCACCACTCCTGTTTTGCTCCTGATTTGGAATTATGCTTCCATTCTTTCATCTTATTTAACTCTGTTGAGTGGAACATTAAAATTTATTATCTTTATATTTATATGCTAACCATTCAATTTTTTTTGACAATAGACTTGCAGTTGTTATCAATAGAAGTAAATAATATTTATTTAATTTATAAATGACTACAATTAAGATGGCATTTTTATTTAGTATATTAAAATTAAAAGATTAAGAAAAATATCTTCAAAAAGTATGGTGGGATGAATACATATCAAACCCTCAAACCTAACTAATGACCAAAATAAATAAAAAGCCAAGTGTATAGCAGTACTATAAGGAAAAAGTGTATTTTCATTTGATACAACTTGAAAATATCATCCACAGGTGGTATACGAATAGCTCATATACTAACATCTTCAGCAGCAATAATTATCCATTCAGCAAATATTCAGTGAGTATTCTACTATGAGCAAGGTATTGTTTTATGTTCTGGAAATATAGCACTGAATTTAAATACATTTTAAAATATGCTCTCATGCATCTTTATATTACAGAAAGAAAAAATTCATTATGAAAATAAAAAAAGTGATATATCTCAGATGGTGATGCTTTATGTAAACATGGGAATTAAGGTGAATTAAATGGTGATAGGTGTGCAATTTTAACTAGGGTAATTATAGAATGTGGTGTAGGGGATTAGGTAAGTGTAAAAAAATTCTTAACACTCCTTAATACAGCCCAAATACAGAAGAAAGAAATATATAGAATGAATGTGATTGGGTGACTAAAGTTAATCAGTAGTCTTGGGAGACAGTGCAGTCAGCAAGATGGAGGATTAAGACAAACACAGTGATGCCCATCTATAAAAATATAAAAGAAAAGAAAAGAAGAAAAGAAAAGAAAAGAAAAGAAAAGAAAAGAAAAGAAATAAGCAGAACCTGTAAGAACAAATTTTTCCAAGACCCTAGAAAAAAATCAAGGATAAATTACAACCAGGCAAAAGCTGAATCAGGAAAAAGAAAATCTAAAAAGGTAGAAAGAAAAATAGAAAAACAATTGAGTACCAGTACAACCAAAAGTTGGTTCTTTGAAAATATCAGTAAAATTGACAAATCTTTAGCTAGACCATAAAAAGAGAGAGGCTGCAAATAATTAAAATCTGAAATGAAAGGATTATAGGAGAATATTATGAACAATTGTCCACAAACAAATGAGATAATATAAAGAAAACAGACAAATTGCTAAAAACACATAACTTACCTAGACTGACTAAAGAAAAAATAGAAAATCTCAACAAACATTTAACAAGTAAAGAGTTTGAATCAGTAATCAAAAACCTCCCCATAAAGAAAAGTCCAGTGCCAGATGGCTTCATAGTGATACTACCAACCAAAGACTTAGCACTAATCCTACTCAAACTATTCTGAAAAATTTAAGATGAGGAAAATATTCCTAACAATCTACGAGGCAACATTACTCTAATCCTAAAGCCATATAAATACATCACAAGAAAACTAGAGATGAATTTCCCATATGAAAATAGATGCAGAAATCCTCAGCACTAGATAAATGAAATCAACAACATATTGAAAGGATTATACAGCATGACCAAAAAAGATTTAACCCAGGAATTCAATGGTGGTTCAGTATAAGAAAATCAATAAATTAATACACCACATTAAGAGAAAGAAGGGGGGGGGACACTTGATCGTCTCAATTGATGCAGAAAAGGGATTTTACAAAATCCAACACTGTTTCATGAAAATAAAAATCATAAAAATAGGAATGGAAGGAAACTTCCTCAATAGGATAAAGGAAATTCATGTAAAACCCACAGCAAGCATTACATTCAATGGTGAAGGATTCAATGTTTCCTTCCTCAGATCAAGAATAAGACAAAGACACCTGCTTTCACCACTGCTATTCAATATTGTACTAGAAGTCATAGCCAGCGTAATTAGGCATGTAAAAGAAATAAAAGATATCCAAATTGGAAAGGAAGAATTTAAACTATCTCTATTCATAGATGACTTGATCCTATTTTATATAGAGCATCCAAAAGAATCCACAAGAAAACAAGTAGTTAATAAACAAATTCAGCAAAATTGCTGAAGATTAACATGCAAAAATTCATTGTTTTCTATATACCTGTAATAAACAAACAGAAAAGGAAATTAGAAAACAATTCCATTTAGAGTAGACTCTAAAAGAAAAAAATACATACGAATAAATTTATCCAAGGAGGTGCAAAACTCATACAATGAAACTACAGCATACTGCTAAAAGAAATTAAAGAAGACCTAAATAAATGGCAAGACATTCCATATTCATGGACTGTAAGACTAATATTAAGATGTCACTGCTGCCCAGAGTGATCAACAGATTCAACATAATCCCTATCAAAATTCTAGCACCATTTTTGAAGAAATGGAAAAGCAGATCCTCAAATACATAGGGAATTTCAAGGAGCCCTGAATAGACATATCAATCCTGGAAAAGAAGAACAAAGTTAGAGGTTTCATGTTCCCAACTTCAAAACTTACTACAAAGCCACAGTAATCACAACAATATGGTATCCACATAAATATAAATATAGAGATAAATAGAATTAAGTTGAGCATCCAGAAATGAATCCACACAACTATGGCCAACTGATCTTCAACAAGGGTGCCAAGTACATTCAATTTGGAAAGCATAGTTTCTTCAACAAATGTCACTGGGAAAGCCATATATCCACATGGAAAAGAATGAAATTGGACCTCTAACTTATCTCATATTTACAGAAACTAACTCAAAATGGATCAAGGACCTATACATGACCTAAATCTGTAAAATACTTAGAAGAAAATGGAAAATATTCATGACCTTAGACTTGGCATTGATTTCTTAGATATGAGACCAAAAGCAGGAGCACCCAAAGAAAACTTAAATAACATTAACGTCACCAAAATTAAAAACTTTGCACATTAAAGGATATTAGTAGAGAAGCAAAGATGGCCTACAGAATGGGAGAAAATAATTAAAAATCATGTTTCTTTTAAGACTTAAATATCCAGAATATAAAAATAACTGCTACATCTCAACAATAAAAAGACAAACAATCCAATTTAAAAATGGTCAAACGACTTGAATAGAAAATACACAAAAGGCCATTAAGCACATGAAATCAGGTTTAAAGTCACTGGTCATCAGGGAAATTCAAATAAAACCACAATGAAATACAATTTTACCCCCCACTGAAATGGTTATTATTAGGAAAAAAAAAAAAACAGAAAATAACAAGTATTAGCGAGGATGCATTAAAAATAGCAAGACATACACATTATTGTTGGGAAGATAAAAATGGTACAGCCACTATGGAAATGAGTTTGGCAACTACACACAAAGTTGAGTGTAGAATTCCCATATAACTTGTCAATTTCAATTCTAGTTATATACCCCAAAGAATTTAAAACAGAGACATAACAGATATTTGTACACCAATATTCACAGCAGCACTACTCACAATAGTCAAAAGGTGGAAACAACCCAAGAGTCAATCAACAAATTTATAGACAAACGAAATGTTGTATATACAGACAGTGGAATGTCCCTCTTCCATTAAAAGGTATGAAGTTCTGATATCTTCTACAACATGGATGAACTTGAAATCATTATGTTGAGTGAAATAAACCAGATACAAAAGGACAAATATTGTGTGGTTCCGCTTACAGAGAATACCTAGAATATGCAAATTCATGGAGGCAGAAAACAGATTACAGATTACCAGGTGCTATGGTTAGGAGTTTGTGACTACTTATTGTTTAATGGATACAGACTTTCTGTTTGGGATCATGAAAAAAGGTTCAGTAATGGACAGTTGTGATGGTAACACAACACTTGAAAGTGATTAAAATGGGATATTTTGAGATTTATTTATGTGCCACATTAAAATGTTTTTAAAAATAGATATTCCTGGATTAAGACTCAGGATTTTTCTTTGTACTAGAAAGAAATCTCTGCAACTACAGAAAACTAGAGACCAAGTAGCCACTTGAGATCTCATAATTTTGCTATGTTTAATCTAAAAGGACACCTGGAGGGACACTGGGAAGGATTATCTCCAATATTAAGAAGAAGTATCCAAAAAATAAGTGGAAAAAGCTCCTCTACCACAACAAACAGAAACTATTGGGAAATTTAGGTGGACTCCAAAAAAGGAAGCTAGAAATGCTTAACCCTTATCTAGTTAGATACACTCCCAAAGAAACATGTCCAAACCTCATTTCATTCTTTTCCTTTTCTGTACTGGTAGGTGGTTTGAAGCTGTATGTGCCCAGAAAGAAACATGTTCTTAAATCTAATCCATTCCTGTGGGTGTGAACTCATTGGAAATAGGAACTTTTGATGAGGTTTCTTCAGTTAAGGTGGGTCAAATCTCAAACAGGTTGGGTCTTAATCCTACAACTGCTGTCCTTTGTAAGAGAATGAAATACAGAAAAAAGAGAGAAAGTCATGAAAAAAAGAAGCCAAAGTCAAGGAAACCTGGAAGAGAAGGGAGAGACTAGTAGATGCAGCCTGTTCCTCACCATGTGACAGAGGAGCCAGGATTGCCAGCAGCCAGCCCTAGAACAGTCTTCAGGAAGAAAGCATAGCCTTGAAGATGACATGATTTAAACATTTTCTCAGCCTCAAAACCATGAACTAATAAATTGCCACTGTTTAAGTTGAACCATTTCATGGTATTTGCTTAAGAAGCCTAGGAAAATTAAACAATAGACTAGCTGTTATCATTTTTTACTGTTTCTGAAGGACAACAGTCATTCATTCATTCACTCTAATTTTATTGAGAACCTATAATCAATACTAGGCACTGTACTAGGTGGTAACATTACAGAAGTGAACAAAGTAAATAAAATCACAGCTGGACTTTATATTCTAATTTAGGGAGACATAAACAAGATAAATTTGCAAAGTATATAATATTTTAGATAGTTGTTAATATCAAGAAGAAAACAACACAGCACAAGAAAAAGGGATACCAATTTGAGGAGTATTTTACACAATACAGTAGATCAAGACTCACTGAGAAGGTACTTTTTAGAAAATACCAGGAATATTGAAGATTGAGGCAACTATTCATGGGAAATATGGGCAGAGTATACATTAAATGTATTAATGATTCAGGAATTTGCCTAAGAAATTTGAGAGAGAACAAACAGGCCATGATAACCAGAGCAGAAACAGTTTGGGTAGATGACGTCAGAGATTTTGTAAGAGCCATATCTTGCAGAGGCTGAAAATTATTGCATTGATTTATTTTTGGAGGGTTTGGGAGGCATTGGGGAGTTTAATAACTATCCTTACCCTAGGTTTAACAACTTCAAATCAGTCTTCACCTATATTGTTAAGATAAAGTTCTTATAAACAGCAAAATCTGTACCACATTCTCACATGGTAATTGGAGTTCATTATTATCTTCAAAACATGTAAGAACACATGAGGAAAAAACTCCACATTTTCAGGGCATGAATACAAGGAGGCAGGGTTGATTGGAAGCCATTTAGAGGCTGCTTGCCCCAGAGAAAGGGAAGAAAAGGGAAGAGAAACAAAGAGAGAGAATGAAAAGAAACTACAGCAAAATTTTTAAAATTAGGGAATCTCAGTGAAAATAATATGGGATTTCTTTGCACTTATTCTTCCAATATTTTTGTAAGTCTGAAATGCTTTCAAAATTTTTAAAAATTTAAATGTTAAATTTATACCAATTGAAGGCAAATATCGTATGGATTGAGAAAAGAAGATCCAACTATATGACATTTGCAAGAAACACTTTTTAAATATAAAGAAAAAGAAAGGTTGAATGCAAATTATGGATAACAATTTAATTGTTCTTTTTCACTTTAATTTTTATTATTATTTTTGTGTGTGTAGTAATGAAAATGTTTAAAAATTAATTTTGGTGATGAAGGCACAACTATATAATGGTACTGTGAATAATTGAATGTATGCTTTGTATGACTGCATGGTATGTGAATATATCTCAATTTTTGAGACATTAAATTTTTTTATTAATAAAAATTTTTAATTCTTTATTAAAAAAGAGAATAATTAGAGAAAACTCCAAAATACATGTAATAATCCCTAATGGCAGAAAAGGGTATTCATGTCTTTCAGTAACACATACTACTCTATTTTCTTAAAGGATGCACAGAAGCTTAAACTCTCAGATCTAAAGGCCATGTGTGTATGTGTGCACACAATCAAATGGTAATAATGGGCAGGTGGTATTAAGGACTAGGAGGGTGACTTGTGCTTAATTCTACTAATTAATATGTTTTCTCTTAAAAATGGAGCTAATATCTAGAGATAATATCTTTTTCCTTCTAAATTTAAGAAAAAAATGTAAAAAAAGTCAAAAGAAACCCAAGAAATTATAGTATGCAAATGCCAGACAAAGAAAACTGATATAGCTTGACAAATATCAGACAAGAATAGGCTTTAAAGAAATAAGTATTATAAGCAATAAACAGGTAGCCTTCATAATGATACAGGATTCAGCTCCAAAAGAGAACATAAAAACACTAAATTTCTATGCAGTTAATAATATATCTTGAAATATATGAAGTAAAATCTCACAGAACAAAAAAAGAGAAATAGAAAAATCTCCAAAACTATAAAATTTTTATCAAAAATTGTAACTAAAGGAACAAACAGATAAGAAAAACCCAGAATGTATCCAAAAATTTCAACAAAACTACTAGTCTCCTCATAACCCAACAAGTGCAGACATGGAACATCCACCAAATAGATTATATGTTGGACCATGAAGAAAACCTTAAAATTTTTCAAGGACTGAAACCATTTAGATAATATTTTAAAACCACCTTGGGATTTAGAAATTTTTAGAAAGCAACAAAAAGATAAGTATGAAATGATGAAATATTTGGAAATTTTGTAATCATGTCTACATAACTCATAGGTCAAAGAAGAAAACATAAGGAACATTAGAAAACATAATGAACTACATGGAGATAAAAATACCACAAGTTCAGAGAGAAACTATAATTTATTACATATATTTTTTAAATGAGAGCTTAAAAAGTCAATTATCAATGCAGCCAAATAAAGAACCAAGGAAAATAAGAGCAAATTAAACTGAAAATTTAAGGAAGGAAATAACAGATTAAATCATGGGTCAATGAAATAAAAATGCAAATATACATTAGGCAAAAATCAATAAACCCCAAATTAATACTTTTCTAAGACTAAAAAAAAAAAAATTGGTAAATATCTAGTAAGACTAAACCTGATAAAAGTAAAACATTTTACACTTTGTTAAATAAAAAAAGAGCATCACTACAGATCTTATAGACATTAAAAATACAATATGAAATTATTAGAAGCAACTTACTCCATTATAGATGACAACTTGTATAAAATGGACAGATTTCTAGGAAAATTGAACTTATCAAGCCATGTATATGAATGTAGAGAAAATTTGAAGAGAAATACATTTGTTAAAGAAGTTGACTCTATAATTTAAAACCTGAACAATATGGAAGAATCAAAATATGCTTAAATAAACAATGTAGGCACAAAGAGCACATACTGACTGGTTCTGTATATATGAAGGTCTGTAACTCATGATAATAAGATATAATGATAGAAATCATAACAATGATGTCCTGGGAAGAAGGAGGAGAAGAAGTGGTGGCTTGGCAAGAAAAGGGCACAAAATAATATTCTAGCTTTGTCTATTTCTTGATTAGGAATGTTTCTGTTAATAGTTAATAACAAACCAGTACACCCCAAACCTTAGTAGCTTAAAAGAACAATGATTCATTAGTTTTTATAATCTTGTGGGTTGCCTGGGCTCAGCTAGTTGATCCTTCTGCTCCATCTGGTTTCAAGGTGGTATTTTGAGCAGCTACAGTCAATCAAATGTTTGATTATGAGTTCAGCTTGGGCCTCACTAATTTGGTTGGCATTTGATATTGGCTCTGATTCAGCTCACATCCCTTTTCATATGGTCTTTCATCCCAGGCTTTTTTACCCTGTGGAGGTCCCACTGCTCTAATATGTAGTAATCTGACATGAAAAACCCCAATGTGCAAACATTATAAATTTCTTCTCATGTCATTCTTGCTAATGCCATTGGCCAAGGAAAGTCAAAATAACTTGGCCAAATTCAGAATCATTGTGGGAGAAGATTACACAAGAAGGTGAATAGCAGAAGGTAGAGTTCACTAGGGGCCCCCAGTATAACAGTCTACCACAGTTTTCCTTCTGGCACCTTATATTGACCAACACATGACTCATCCACAAGCATTTATCAAGCCTTTTCTTGCTTCACCCTTGCTTATGTTATATCCTGCAAAGAAGGTCAAATGGCCAAGCACAGAGTCAATGTGAAAGGGAACTGCACAAGGGCATTAATTTTGTAGTCATTGTGTGAGGGTGAAGATGATTCCCTCCCAGTTTTAGGTAGCATGTCTGATGATATTCAACACATAAAAGAATTAGAAAGAAAGGAACTCCTGGTGAGAGCAGAGTAGGCAGGGAACAGGGAAAGCAGGCCCAGGATGGTTTGAGTAAAGGCAAAATGAGAGGTCTTTATACTGGCTAGGTAGTGGGAATGAGGAAAATTACCCACATGTGGGCTTAAGATTTGTGAGGTTTAAATTTCCCTCCAGTATCAAAGAAGGAAGCACAGGCATGCTTTCTCATCAGCTGGTCCAAATATGTGACCAAAAGGGAAAGAGAGGGTGAAACTTAAAAAGTAATTGGCAAAATGGTTAAAAAGCATGACACAACCATATACTTTATGTAAGAGACTCATCTTAAACTCAAAGATACAAGTAGGTTGAATGTGAAAGAATGGAAAAATATATACCATGCAAGTATTGACTTAAAAATAGATGGAGCAGCTATACTAATAACAGATAAAACTGACTTTAAGTCAATAACTGTTATGAAGGAAAAGAAGGTCATTATATACTGATGAAGTGGTCAATTCAACAAGAAGACCTAACAATTATAAATATATATGCAACTAATGGCAGAGCACCAAAATATATAAAACAAATATTGACTTCTTTGAAAGGAGAAAATAGTTCTATATTAATGGTAAGAGACCTCAATATGCCACTTTCAATACCAGATAAACTTTTAGACAAAAGATCATTGAGGAAATAAAGACTGGAACAATACTCTAAACCATATAAAACTGGTAGAAATATACAGAACATTTCACCCAACAGCAGCAGAATACTGCTGCTAGTGTACATGGATCATTCTCCAAGATAGACCGTAAGTTGGGTGACAAAATAAGTCTTAATAATTTTTATTTAAATATGTAGAAATTATACACTGTATCTTCCCCAGCCACAATGGAATGAAGCTAGAAATCAGTAACAGACAGAGTGCAAGTAATTGGGTGAATGCTAGCTAGAAACAAAATAGTTTTTTTAGTGAAAGGACACTATCACTAACATTTGAAATAAACATGAAGAACAGCAGTTGGAGTCAGAATTGAAAGAAAAAAGGTATAAAAATGACTAGGATTCTTTGAAGAATAGAATTCAAAAATCAGAATAAATTACTGTATTTCTAAAATTATTTTGACTAGAGTTAAAAATTATTTTAACTAAAATATGTTACAGAATTTTAAAAAATTATAAAAAAGAGATAAAGATAATTTTATTTTGTTAGGTTAAATAGTGTATTCCTTCATCTGTTTTAATAATAGTAGAAAATGTAAAATTATAAACTCATACAAAGAATTTGGATTTATATTAAAAAAACAAACTGGAATTAAATTGAACTAACTGACATATAAATAGGTCCACAGAGTGTTTTTGATTTACAACAATATTTATAGGTTATTTAGCTAATTATAGAAATATGCTCACTGCTCACATATTTGTAAATGGTGTGCATAACATACAAAGATATAGTCACTGAATTATAATCTGAAGGTATCTTTTCAAAAATTTTAACAGTAATCTCTGATTACGGGATTATATACATTTTATAGATTATTTTGTTAAAAAGATTTACTTATTCATATAAGTGAATACAGTAGAAAATGGGTTTCTATGAACTTCAAATTGACCTAGATGATATAAATATAAATCAAATTAATTAAATGAGTGTTTTTTCCAATTCTGATTGTTGTCTGTACTTCATTCCCTAAATGAGCACCTCTCCTGTCCTCTGAGGATGCTCATAACCAAAGCTAAATGGTTTAGGCTTTTTGCCAAGATAATGACATAGAAGTATCCATAATGATTTTTTGGACCTTTGTCTCTAAGGACCCTTTTGTTTATTCATTGAGCTGTAAGTTTGTTAAATCAGAGAAACACTAAATTTATTAGTGCATAAAACCTCTCTCCTCCTCTCAGGGAAGTCAGAATATGAACATCTTTGAAACCTGAGAGAACTCTTGATATTCTTAACTCTCAGAACTGGTTTTTATCTTTGCACATAAGCAATAAAAGAAAATATCCTTTAGGTCTGTAATAGCCAAAGTCTTTGTAAAGAAAATTTCATAATTTTCAGTGATGAATAAAGAAAGATGTATACATTTCAAAGGCTGCACATGAGTATAGAATGGAATTAGGAACAACAGACAGCAGAAAGGCACAAATGAGTTTTAACCTTAAGCCTTATTTTGAACAGTCACCTGAAACGATGACTGACTGATATAAAAGTAAGTATACTAAAATTTTCATTTGCATATAGATATTAGATGTTGTCAAAAATGTCTATGAAAAATGCATTATATCTGCCTTTATCAAATATAAGTTGCCAGTGCCATGTTGACCTTTTGTACTAGAACCAAAAATTGTTCTTATATGCCCTTTTAAAAATGTATTATATTGGATGGATAATAATCATAGACGTTGTTTTATGCATTAAAGTAGTACAGATGAAGAGACAGTAAGACAAGAAAACTCATATCTTACTCTCAATCATAAGCAAGCAACAAAAAATATGCATGTACACACACACACACACACACACAGATACACACACACACATATATAATGATTCCAGTTTAAAGGAATGTCACATAGCTTGATAATCCATCATTTCACTTGATATCACTCCCGTTAGAAGTGAAATGAGTCAGTCTCATTCTAGTGTGAATTACTTTTCTATCCTGGACTTGCAAAATCTAGGATAAACTGTGTTTCATGGATATGCTGTATTAACAATTGTGAAAAAAAATGATATTTTTATAACCCTTGAATACTCTGGGAATGTGGAAAGCTGAGTCCAGCATCCCAGTGTTTCCAAAGTGGCTACGATTTTAGAACAGGAGTGAGGCATTTGGACTATAGAGATCTTTTTCACAAGAGCCAATTTCATCTACTGTGGTTGTTCCCTGTGTGCCCCTATAATCTGGGGGAAACTTTCAGTCTTCAAAAGTAATAAATCCCAAATAATTTCCTTCTCTGAGATAGTGTCTGAAAACATTGAAGCTAAATTGACGGCTTTTTCTCTGAGAAGTTATCATGACCCCACATCAGTAGAAGAGGCTGTTTTCAATAGAGAAAATGTTTTAAATATCTTTTTCAGGAACTAATTCAGATCTGCAGTGGAAGCTTCCTAATTATCAGTGACATAAGGAAATTTGAATCCCTAAAGGCACTGACTACAGACTGTAAATAATTGAAATGGGTGTCTTTGAAATTAATTGGTGAAACTGAGGAAAGACCTTGGAATATTACTGAAACTGTTTCAGCATTACAAAGTATTTGAACACCATTTTTCACAATTCATCAATAGAGGTACTAAGCCAGAAGTATCATGACAAAGATAAAACAATCTGATTGGAACAGAAGCCAAGGATGAAAATATAGATAACATTAATATCTATAGTATAAATATTACACATAGGCAGAGAAGGTGACCATGTCAAGCTGGTCAAGCTGGTTTGAAAGTAGAGTGTTGACTTTTTCTTTATTACATTCCTTTCAAGTATGTCTGAATTTTATGTGCAGATTTGGCAGAAGTCAGGAATCCATGATGAGAAATCGTACAATAACAACATTCATCCTGTTGGGACTGACAGATGACCCACAACTGAAGGTTTTAATTTTCATATTTTTATTTCTCACCTACATGTTGAGTGTCACTGGGAACCTGACCATTATCTCCCTCACGTTCATAGACTGCCATCTTAGAACAGCCATGTACTTTTTTCTCCAAAATTTCTCCTTCTTGGAAATCTCATTCACAACTGCTTGTATTCCCAGATACTTGCACAACATATCAACTGGTGACAAAATTATTACCTATTATGCTTGTGCTGTTCAAATAGTTTTTACTTACCTTTTTGGTATAACAGAATTTTTTCTTCTGGCCACAATGTCCTTTGACCGCTATGTGGCCATCTGTAAACCTCTGTATTATGTGACTATCATGAATAACAGAGTCTGCCATAGACTAATGATCAGCTGTTGGATGACTGGCTTGTTAATCATAATTCCCCCACTTAGTTTGGGCCTTCATCTGGAATTCTGTGACTCTAACGTCATTGATCATTTTTTCTGTGATGCTACTCCCCTTTTAAAGATCTCGTGCTCAGAAACATGGCTCATAGAGCGAATGATTTTAGTGTGTGCTGTGTTGACTTTCATCATGACCATTATGTGTGTAGTTCTGTCTTACATTTATATCACCATGACAATTCTAAGATTTCCCTCTGCAAAACAAAGGAAAAAAGCTTTTTCTATATGTTCTTCCCACATGATTGTGGTTTCTATCACCTATGGCAGTTGCATCTTCATCTATATTAAACCCTCAGCAAAAGAAGAGATAGCTCTTAATAAAGGGGTTTCCTTGCTAGTTTCTTCTATTTCACCTATGTTGAATCCATTTATTTATACCCTGAGAAACAAGCAAGTGAAGAAAGCCTTTAATGACTCAATCAAAAGAATTGCATTGCTTTCAAAGAAATAAGAGAAAAGGGGAGTTGATCAATTAATATGAAAATTTGAATATACCATCAACATTTCTGTTAAAATCCTAATCACAATTTAGTCTTTAACATTGTCTCCTCCAGTTTTGCTAATACCTTAACAACTTCTTTAAATTTACTAATGGGCTACTATTAAAAAATTTAACTCTTCTACTCCAAATCTATTTAACAACGCTATCCACGTTGGTATAATTATAATAAAATTTGAAGTTAGAAGTTATAAATAAGGTATAATATAGTAATAAAAGGCAGCCATTTTTTGAAAAATGGATTATAATGCCATAACAAAGAATATATGGTAGACTAAAATAATGTGAAAGTACTATTGGTGCCAACACCTGGAAAATGGTCAGTAGAAATTAATAACTACTATTTTGAATGTTTAGCTTATTTTATAGCAAATAAAGGAAATCCCCAGGTGCCACATATTAAGAGGAATTTAAAAAAATGCAGCTTACACCTGTAAACTGACACTAAGTGTTTTTTGGAATCGAGGACAGTGAAAAAAGATGTTTCAACATATCTGGGCATGTTGAGTTTTCATCTCCATGGAGATGCAATATGAGATCTCAATACCCATATGCTTAAAATTTGGAATTGATACAATATCATGAAAGGATGTTTTCCCACTTAAAAGCATACTCAATGAAAGTGAGTTTTTCAAAATCTGACCTCCCATAAAATGATGATAAGCTTGAGGTTTTTGTTTATCAGGTCAAAAAGAGAAAAGAAAGAAAAAAAGGGGAAAAGATAGGATACTAACATAACTTAAAACCCTGATTGTGGACTCATGTTAGTAGAGTTTTTACATTTTACAAAATAGACAGGAAAATTAAAAAGTAAAATATATAAAAATAACACCTTGGAAATTAAGTACACAAAGCCAGTTAATAATTCAATAGAAAATTTGAGACTGAAATTACAATCTATCTGGTAAGAAATAAAATGGTGAAAATTTGTATATTTCAAAGGAAATTTGTTTCTTAAATATCTTTGCTATTCAGAAATTTAAAAGTAGACTAAAAATAGAGGAACCCATGTTCATCTTAAGAAATCTGGAAAATCATAAATAAAATGAAGTTAGTGGAAAATATGTTGTTTTACCAGATAAAAAGGGAAAGTAGTAATAATAAAGAGTAAGATAAAATAATTCAGAATTTGATTCTCTCTAAAACCCAAACACTCAAATAAGTGATGGAATCCTCAAATAAGGAAAAAAAGAGACAAAGAATGATATTCAATATTAAAAGTGAGAAACAAGATATAAATATGAAACCATAATATATCCAACAGATACAAAAGTGTTCTGTATTTCCTTCTACAGCAGAAAATCAGAGCATTGGAAGCAATGAAATAGTTCTTTGTAAAATATAAATTAGAAATCATAAATTTGAACATAACAATACCCATACAATTTATTAGGAAAGTGAAGAAAGTTGCATCTATAAAATAGAAATAGGGTCAATTATTGCTTCAAAAACTTTCTCAGTAACCTAATAAACAGTAAATTACTCCATTCTAAATTAAACCATACTAAAGCATAGAAAAAGAAGTCACAACAATTGCATTTAAATATAAAAATAGGAACTTTCTATGTAAAATATATGCAAGTAGATTCTAGCAATTAAAAGAAAAAGAATAGATGTTTTCCAGTAGAGTTTAATCTAATAAGAAAGGAAAAGCTATATCTCAGAACAATCTATCCCCATAATGTCATAATCAATTGTTTTAAATAAACAATAGGAATAGACTGATTATGAAATAAGCTTATTAAATTTAATATTTATGGAAAAAATCCCAAGTAAAAAGAGATAAAGCTATTTGTAAAAAAATATATGTAGTGTTGTAACAATAAAATACTAGTAGATCAGAAATCAAAGTCAAGTACCAAATATAGATGTCTACTTTCATCTCTGTTATTCAGCATTGTTTTAGAGGACCCTGAAAAAGTCAGTAAGATCTGAAAATAAAATAAACACTATAAATACCAGAGAGAAGGCATAAAAATATTACTTTTCAGAAATTTGAATATGTATATTTCTAACATTTTTAACTCTTTGAAAGTAAGGTATTTTGATACTAAATGACACCTTAGTGTTACCTCATAGTTTAATTGGCAGCAGTTTCTTCAGAGTAGCAATAAAATAACCTATATCTTTTGATTGATGTTGTTTTAATTTTTATATAAAGAGGTATATATTCTTCTGCTAACCCTACTGAAAGGCATAGAAATGCAGGAAAGTAACAGAAAAATAATATAATTGAGAAGATAATTTGTTTAATTGGATAAATTAAAATGTATATATTAAAAAGCAGTCATCTATTTTTATTTAGCAATAAAATAAATACCTATAAAACAAAGTGAAAAAGATACTTCAGTCATAATATTGACAAAGAGTACCTGTTAAGGAATTCCAGTAAGAAAAAAGGTGAGGTTTTCTGAATGAAAAAACATGCAATTATTTTTAAAAATATAAAATAAGGTCTAAAGAAAATGAAAGTTTTCCTATTTTTGGATATAATTAAAAAACATCAAAATACAACAATTCATCCAAAATGAATGTATAAAATTCAAAGCAATTCTGTTTAGAATTCTGTCAAGTTGTTGACTTAAAATAATTTCTGGTATCACGTGGAAGAATTTAAACTCATGTAAACCTACAAGTATGTAAATAAGATCCACTGAAATAAATTCAAAATATGTATTTGCAAAAGAATAATTAATGAATAGAACAAAGAATACAGAAATACATGTGCAAGTGAGCCAATATATTAAATTGCAAATGTGGAATTTTAACTCAGTGTGAGAAAGTTCAAGTATATAATGAATGCTGTTCACACAATAATTTATTTATTTGTAGTCAAATAATGTTTGACTTATTTCTCACACCACACTTAATAAGAAATCCACATGGAATAAAGGCTTAAATATTAATATACATCCATAAATATATATAAATTCTTATAAAGGAAACATGCTATACCATGGGTTAAGACATTTCTTAACAAATGAAAGAAAAGCAGGACATTAAGAATATAATATATTTTTAAAACAAATTAATTTAAAACATTGTGTAAATCAAAATGTACCATAAGTTACATAGTAAAATACAGGTAACAAGTTAATATAAATATAAAAAGAGATTGTACATGCAGTAACAAGGAAATAAATAATCAAAAGGAAAATGAAGACTAGGAATAGGTAATTTGCATAATCATAAATCTAAGTTGGCAAAAAAGGTATGAATACTGCTAAAACACACTTAGTCAAGAACAAAATTATGTGACATTGAGATACTGGAAATGTTGAGAAGAGCTCTTAACTATTTTGCTGATTGGAATCCTTAGAAAATAAGTATTCTCACACAGTGTTTGGTGAAATGTAAATTGCCACAACAGAAACCTTTTGGCAATGCTGAGGCTACTCCACACAAACAGCAGCAGAACAGCCCCATCCTGCCATGGTGGTTTCAGTGGGGACCAGTGGGAAGTTAATCTCCCATCCTATCCCACTACAATCCCTTGAAAGCAGATGGACCCTTCGAATACTCCCACCTGGTGGTGTGAGCAAGGCCAAGCAGGCTCACATCCTCTGTCTTATGGAACCAGGCAGTGCTACAATTCTTTCACCAGTGTGGTTTCAGCAGTATCCAGCAGCAAGTTAAGCCTCCACCCACACCCAGCAGCAAGGAGACCTAAGGAGGTGATGGAAGGTGGAGTTTATCACCACCAGGCTTCACATTTTTTCCTACTCCCACACCACTGTGTCATCAGTAACCCACAGAGAGTTGATATTCCACCCTCATGTGGCGTCAAGGAACTGTGCAAGTCAGTGCAAGTTAGGGCTGCCAAGCAAGCCCTGCACTCTCCCCCACTATACTGGTGTCAATGAGGCTTTGTGGACACCTGAACCTCAACAACCACTTAGCATCAGTTAGGACAAAGGAGTGGAAAGTGGTTCTAGTTGGCACTCAACTGTTCCATTTCCCTCATGTCAGCAGGGCCAGGTGTGGTCTGGACAGCAAGAGAGTGGTATGAGTCACTCCTTTACTTACCCCTACCCAGCAAATCTTCCTTAAAATATATCTAAAGATAGTTCTATAAATGAAAAGGAAAAGATAACAGAAGAAAAATTGCAAGCGCAAAGAGAAAAGAACAATGGAATGATAAAAATAGGGCTAAATAATTATATTTATCCTATTTTAGATTATCCTATTATAGATTATATTATTCTATATATATATATATAATCTATATATTATTATAGATTAAATTATAGATTATTATCCTATTTTTCATGAGTTTCTTAAATAATATTTGATGCCTGAGGAAAATTTAAATCATGTGTTGTTCCATATATGTGCAGGAAATACATAAGACAATTATTTTTGAAGTAGGGTATTTAAAAGGATATAAAAGGAAGTAAGATTTTGAAACTTCACTTGAGGTGGTAAAATGCCTGTCTCAGGAGGTTATGATGTCACATGTGTATAATGCAATGCTTAGAGCAGCCACTAAAAAACCATGCAGAGACAGACTAAAAAACATTATACATAAATCAAGGTATAATCTAAAAAATGGGTTCTAATAACACATGAGAAGTTTTTAAAAAAAGGAAAGAAAGAAATGAGAAACATAGGAAAGAAACAGAAAACATATACTAAAATAGCAGACTTAAACTTTAGTCATATCAATAATTAACTCAAATGTAAATGATTGAAATATACTAATGAAGATTAAGAATGGCAGAATGGACAAAAATACATGATCTGACAATATGCTGTTTACAAAAGCTCATGCAAAATTCAACATAGGTAGGAGGTTCAGAGGAAAAGGAAAAAGATATATCATGCAAACCTCAATAAAAAAAGAGCAGTATGAGTATATTAATACAGAATAGACTGTGTGCAAAGAAAATCACTTGGGACAAAGAAGTACATTATTTAACGACAATAACCAAAGAATCAACACATCAGGAAGACATGGAATGCTAAATGTGGACAGACCAAACAACAGAAGCTCAAAACACATGAAGCAAAAAGTAATAGAGCAGAAAGGAGAAATAGAAAAAAAAACACACTATTAAAATTGAGGACATCAGCATCTCATGCTCTGCTATTGATATCATTCCAGAGGGAAAATTGGCAGGGATATAGAAAATTAGCAAGGAAATGAACAAGGCAATCAATCAACTGTATATTGTTGACATGTATAGAACACTCCATCCAACAACAGAAGAATAAACTTGTCTTGGTATCCTGGGAATATTCATTAAGATAAACAGTGTCCTAAGTCATAAAACAAATCTCAACAAATTTAAAAGAAATCAAATCATACAGAGTATTTTCTCTGACCATAATGGAACTAAGCTAGAAATTGGTAAAAGAAATATAACAGGAAAACCAACAAATTCTTGGAAATTAAGCACACAATTTTAAACAGCTCATGGGTCAATGTGGAATTTAAAGGGAAAACAATACATAGAAATGAATGCAAAAGAAAATACAACAAACCAAAATATGTGTAATGTGGTGAAAAAAATTGCTTGGAGATAAATTTATAGCATTAAATGATGATGATTTTAGGAAAGAAAAGTAATCATAAATGAATAATCTGGTTCATATCTCAAGAAATAGAAAAAGTTAATAGTAAAATTATAAAAATATCCTTCCTGAATTGTAATAAATATACCACACTAAAGCAAAGTGTTAATAATGTGGTGGTACATGGGAAATCTGTATTTTATGCATCAATTTTTCCACAATTTCTCTAAAATTACTCCAAGACACTTACTGATCAGATTGTACAATGTCAAAGCCAAAGAGAGAATTCTGAAAGCAGCAAGAGAAAAGCAATCCATCATATACAAGGGTAGCTTGATAAGATTATGTACAGATTTCCCCACAGAAACCATGGAAAGAATTTTCCAGACCATCAGTTCCTGGTGTCTTTGTACCCAAGAGTTCAGTTCTCAGCTTATCTCTTTACTCTTACATTTTACTGTAAGATACAAAGAGAAGCCAGGCTGCATTGGCCATATTTAGTTTGAAGATCTCTTCAGCTAAGTATCCCAGCTCATTGCTTTCTAATTCTGCCTTCAATCCTACACCAGGACTCAATTTTGCCAAATTCTCTGCCACTTTAAAACAAGGATTGCCTTTCTTCCAGTTGCCAATGACACATTCATCATTTCTGTTTAAGGCCTCTTAGTAAGTGTCTTTAGAGTCCATATTTCTACAGTCTCTTCATAGAAAATCTAGGCCTTTTGTATCAAGCTCTTCACAATTCTTCCAGAATCATAACCTTATCCATTTAAAAAGCAGTTCCAACATGTTTGGTAATTGCAAACTAAGCAGCGCCCCACTTCTTTGGTACCATAATCTGTTCCAGTTTGCTAAAGCTTCCATTATGCAAAATACCAGAAACAGATTGGCTTTTATAAAAGGGATTTATTAAGTTACAAATTTACAGTTCTCAGGCCATAAAAGTGTCCAAACTAAGGCATAAGCAAGAGGATACCTTCACTGAAGAAAGGCTGATGGCACCTGGAACACCTCTGTCAGCTGGGACAGCATGTGAGTGGTGTCTACTGGACCTTTGCTCCTCTGTTGTGGTTTCCAAATGGTTTCAACCAAAATGTCTCTGGGTTTCTGTCTCTCTTAGCTTCTGTCTCTCAGCTTCTGTGCATCCTTTCTTGTCCTTCCAGGGCATTTCTCTCAAAGCATCTGGGGATCCACTCTTAGCATCTCCAGGGCAAACTCTGGGCTTCATCTCTTAGATTAGCCTCTTCAAGCATACTTCTGTCTGCGTCTCCCAGCAGCTCCAAATGTCTCCAAGTGTCCAGGACTGTGTGGGCTCTCACTACTCTTAAGGACTCCAGTGATCTAATTAATCCATTCAGGGTGGGGTCTCATCTCCATGGAAATATTCAATGAAAAGTTCCCACCCCACAAGATTGGATTAAAAGATCATGGCTTTTCTGGGGTCCATAGGAGCTTCAAACTGGCACACAGAAAAAGAAATGATACAAAACAAAACAAAAGGTGAAAAAGACTGAGAATATATGAACAAAGCATCAGCGAGCTGTGGGACAATTTCAAGCAGTCTAACATACAAGTAAATGGAGTCCCAGAAGAAGAGCATTGTGGACAGAAAAAACTTTATATTACATAAAGCAGAAATGATGAAAACTATAAATCCACATATCTTAGAAACTCACTGAACCTCATGCACAAGAACCACAAAAAAACTACATCAAGGGCATTATATCTATATTGCTTACACAGATGGTGAATTAATAAAGAGAATAATTTCTAAGCAGCCAGTGACACTGCAGATGAAAAAAGGAAAAAGTAACAGCACACTTCTTGGCAATATAAATGCATGGCAGAGGAAAGTGGAGAAATATCTTGGACAGAGATAGTGAATTAATAAAGAGAATAATTTCTAAGCAGCCAGTGACACTGCAGATGAAAAAAGGAAAAAGTCACAGCACACTTCTTGGCAATATAAATGCATGGCAGAGGAAAATGGAGAAATATCTTGGACAGAACTATGATTCAAATCTTTTATTCTACTTTATGTCTCATATAAAATATGGAAGAATAATACAGGAAAGGAAATCTTTTAAAATTAGAAGCACAAAGAAGATCAAGGCAATGCATCAGATTCCTAAATCCTGACATTAGTGAACAATTTGCTTGCCTTTCCTAAATAATCCTTATGAAATCAAGCATTTAAACATATTTTACATGTTTCAATACATTGTAGTTCTTACCCTTATTGATGCGTAAAGGGTACAGTTTTTGACCATTAAGACTTTTTTTATTTACTTCAGTTACATTGAGATATATTCACATACCATACAATCATCCATGGCGTACAATCAACTATTCACACTACCATCTTATAGTTGTGCATTCATCACCCCAATCTATTTTCCTTACACCAGAAAGAATCAGAATCAGAAAAAAAAATAAAAAGAAAAAAAGAAAACCCAAATCACTCCCCCATCCCACCCTATTTTTCATTTAGGTTTTGTCACAATTCTTCTATTCATCCATCCATACACTGGATAAAGGGAGTGTGATCCACAGGGTGTTCACAACCACACTGTCACCCCTTGTAATCTACATTGTTAAACAGTCATCTTGATTCAAGAGTCAAGGCTACTGGGTTGGAGTTTAGTCATTTCAGGTACTTACCTTTAGCTATTCCAGTATATTAAAACCTAAAAAGCATTATCTATATAGTGTATAAGAATGTCAACCAGAGAGATCTCTCAACTCCATTTGAAATCTCTCAGCCATTGAAGCTTTACTTTGTTTCATTTCACATCCCCCTTTTGGTTAAGAAGATGTTCTCTATCCCATGATGCCGGGTCCAGATTCATCCCCAGGAGTCATATCCTGTGTTTCCAGGGAGATTTACATCCCTGGGAGTCAGGTCCCACATAGGGGGGATGGCAGCAAGATCACCTGCCAAGGTTGCTTAGAGAGAGAGGGCCACATCTGGCCAACAAAGAGGCACTCGGGGGAGACTCTTAGGCACAATTATAAGCAGGTTTAGCCTCTCCTTGCAGCAACCAGCTTCATAGGGGCCAGCCCCAAGACAGAGGGCTCAGCACATCAAGCCGTCAGTCCTCAGTGTCTGTGAGAACATCAGCAACAATCCAGGTGAGGAAGTCCAACATGTCTGCATTCTCCCTCAGCTCTGCAGGGGGGCCCCAAATATATATTTTTATTCTCCACCCAAATTACTTTATGACCAAAAAAACTTTTCAGGTTGGTTCCAAAATCCTTTTGACCAGTGACTCTTATATGGGGTAGACAAAATATTACAGAGTCAACATCCATAATAGTGAGAGAGAAAATATTTCCATTTCAAAGATGTCTGAGCACAAATCTTCAATTCTGTTAATATGTTACCTTTCATTGTCAAAGAGAATTTACAGATGTGACTAAAGTAGTGATTTTGAGATGGAGAGATTTCTTCTTTAACCCACTGATTGTTTAGGAGTGTGTTGTTTAACCTCCAGGTATTTGCTAATTTTTGAAGTCTCTGATGGTTATTGACTTCTAATTGTATTCCATTGAGGTCAGAGAATGTGCTTTGAATAATTTCAATCTGTTTAAATTTATTGAGCCTTGTTTTATGTCCAAGCATATGATCTATTCTGGAGAAAGTTCCATGAGCACTAGAGAAGTATGTGTATCCTGGTGATTTGGGATGTAATGTTCTATATATGTCTGTTAAATCTAATTCATTTATCAGATTGTTTAGGTTTTCAATTTCCTTATTGGTCTTCTGTCTGGTTGATCTATCTATAGGAGAGAGTGATGTGTTGAAGTCTCCCACAATTATTGTGGAAACATCAATTGCTTCCTTTAGTTTTGCCAGTGTTTCTCTCATGTATTTTGTGGCACCTTGATTGGGTGCATAAACATTTATGATTGTTATTTCTTCTTGTTGAATTGCCCCTTTTATTAGTATGTAGTGGCCTTCTTTGTCTCTCAAAACATCCCTGCATTTAAAGTCTATTTTATCTGAGATTAATATTGCTACTCCTGCTTTCTTTTGGCTGTAGCTTGCATGAAATATTTTTTCCATCCTTTCACTTTCAATTTCTTTGTGTTCCTGTGTCTAAGATGAGTCTCTTGTATGCAACATATTGATGGTTCATTTTTTTTAATCCATTCTGCAAATCTATATCTCTTAATTGGGGAGTTTAATCCATTTACGTTCAACATTATAACTGTGAAGGCATTTCTTGAATCAGCCATCTTATCCTTTGGTTTATGTTTGTCATATATATTTTTCCCCTCTCTCTATTAATATCCTTTAATGTACCCATACAGAATCTCTTTAGTACTGAACACTTCTCCAAGTCTCTCTGTCCTTTCTTTGTTTCTCTGTCTGTAGGGCTCCCTTTAGTATCTCCAGTAGGGCAGGTCTCTTGTTAGCAAATTCTCTCAGCATTTGTTTGTGAAAAATTTAAGCTCTCCCTCAAATTTGAAGGAGAGCTTTGCTGGATAAAGAATTCTTGGTTGGAAATTTTTCTCACTCAGAATTTTAAATATATCGTGCCACTGCCTTCTTGCCTCCATGGTGGCTGCTGAGTAGTCACTACTTAGTCTTATGCTGTTTCCTTCGTATGTGGTGAATTGCTTTTCTCTTGCTGCTTTCAGAACTTGCTCCTTCTCTTCCGTGTTTGAAAGTGTGATCAGAATATGTCTCGGAGTGGGTTTATTTGGATTTATTCTATTTGGAGTTCACTGGGCATTTATGATTTTTGTATTTATGGTGTTTAGAAGATTTGGGAAGTTTTCCCCAACAATTTCTTTGAATACTCTTCCTAGACCTTTACCCTTTTCTTCCCCTTCTGGAACACTAATGAGTCTTATAGTCAGACGTTTTATATTATCTATCATATCCCTGAGGTCCATTTTGATTTTTTCAATTTTTTTTCCCATTCTTTCTTTTGTGCTTTCATTTTCCATTCTGTCATCTTCCAGGTCACTGATTCGTTGTTCAACTTCCTCTAGTCTTGTACTATGCATATCCAGAATCTTTTTAATTTGGTCAACAGTTACTTTTTTTCCATAAGATCATGTATTTTTTTATTTAGTCTTGCAATGTCTTCTTTATGCTCTTCTAAGGTCTTCTTAATATCCTTTGTATCCCGTACTATGATGTGATTGTTCATCTTTAATTCTTTGATTAGTTGCTCTAGGTACTGTGTCTCTTCTGATCTTTTGATTTGGGTGCTTGGGTTGGGTTATCAATATCGTCTGGTTTTTTCATATGCTTTATAATTTTCTGTTGTTTTTGGCCTCTTGGCATTTGCTTAACTTGATAGGGTTATTTTAGGATTTGAAGACCAATTGAAGTCCTTATCTCTAATTTATCAGATCTACAGCTTCATGGAGTACACTTTCTTTAACCAGCAGGTGGCATCCACGAGCCACCTGTTCTCCACAAGCCAGTTCTCTCCTGCTTTGCCTTTGTGGTGAGTGGAGGAGTGAGTCTTGTGGGGTACAATTGGTGTACCAAGCTTGCATGTGTAGTTGGTGTTGCCCGCCCTGTATATGGGGTGTGTGTCTGGGCGGTCAGGGAGGGGGGGGTGGCTCTAACAATCAAATCTCCCTGGTGTTCCCGGAGTGTTAAAGCTGCTGCAATAGTCTAATCCTTCAGTTCAGTCCTGCCACAGTTTGTCTCTGCCACTGACCCACAAGTCCTTGGTATTGGCGTATGGCTCCTGAGACTTGCAAGTGGGTCCCTCTTCCAGGCCGTGAACCCCCTGGTCCTCTGTTGAGGGATGACTGTGCTATGTCACAGGTGAGTGCTGTCCCCCCAGGGCGGTTCTGGACTGCTGGGCTATGTAGGGAGGCTCCCAGTCTGCTGAAATGATGGCTGAATGGGGCTTTGTTAATTCACACTGCTCCACCTTCCCAACTCTGGGACAACCAGCTGAGGGTGCAGAGAAGGCTAATGTCCATGCCCAGTGTTGTGGTGTGTGTGTGTGTTATTTGAAGCAGTTCCCTCACACTGGGTTGTCTAGGGCAGCTCTGGCTATGGGGCTGACAATGGGCAGGAGTGTTTCCTGTCCACCAGGATGATGGCTGTGAGAGGACACCCCCCTTTTCTTGGGAAGTTGTGGTGTTTAGTGAATTTTCTCACCCACTGGATTATTGCCTTTTGTCTCAGAGCTCTCTTAGTTCTGCTCTTGTCTTGACCTGCCCAAATTGCAAGTCTTTGAGGCTTTCTGTATTGGGCTTCTTAGAGTAATTGTTTTAGAAAATGGAAAAAAAAAAAAAAGATTAAAAAAAAAAGCCCTCCTTGCAGATCTAATGGGTTATTGAAATACTAAGAGACAAAGCAATTAGGGCCATTAAGGAAAGATCCAGGGGGCAGAGAGATCAGTTTTTCTTCAGGATTTGCATATGAGCCTCAGGGCCTGAGCTCTGCCCTTCCCCTTTCTATGTTCACCAGAACTCCAAAAATCCTCCGCTTTTATCTTGGAGTTTTTCTTGCTGTTTTTTTGCTATGCCTGTCTCCTCTCTGATGGGCTGGCTGCTCTCAGATTCTCTGGTGTCTGGTCTCCGTGTATCTATGGTTGGAGTCTGGATCAGTAGAATGAGTTTCCGATAAGAGCTGCCACTGCAATTCTCCCTTCTCCTTCCTGACGCTGACAGCCACTCCTCTCATGGGACTGAGCCTGGCAGGGAGGGGCACGGGTCCCCTGGCCACAAAAACTTACAGATTTCACTGCTCTCAGCAGTTCGACGTGTTCATGAGTGTTGTATGAAGTATGCCCAAAGTCAAATTGCTCTGTGGTGTCCAGTCCACACAGTTCCTGGCTTTCTACCTACTTTCCTGGAGGAGTAACTAAAACACACAGCTCACCAATCCACCATCTTGCCCCGCCTCTAGGTGTGAGTTTTTAATGTAACTTGTGAGTGGGGAAGAATTTAGGGGTGCCAAAGACATTTTTGTTACCCATAAAATCATACCATATCACAGCAGATATACCTAATCACATCATATTAAATTCAATATAAAATATATTAAAATAGAATTGATTATTAGATTTCATAGAGATAAAATAATCTATAAATTACCTTTCTGAATTATTGGAAATGCAGACTGGATGAAGTTTTCAGTGACAATTACAACATTCATACTGCTGGGACTGACAGGTGACCCTCAGCTCCAGGTTCTGATTTTTATATTTCTATTTCTCACCTACATGTTGAGTGTAAGTGGGAAACTGACCATCATCACACTCACCTCTGTGGATTCAAATTTTAAATGTGCTTTTTGCTACAAAATTTCTCCTTCCAAGAAATCTCCTTCACATCTGTGTGTTTCCCAGATACTTGTAAAACTTAGCAACAGATGACAAGTTCACTATCTATAATGCTTGTGTCATCCAAGTGTCTTTTACAGACATCTTTGCAGTAACAGAATTTTTTCTCCCTGCTGCCACATCCCATGACCTCTATGTGGCCATCTGCAGACCCCAGCATTACGTGAACATCATGAGCAACAGATTCTGCAGGAGACTTGCTTTTTGCTGTCCATGTGCTGGATTGTTGATCATAATTTCCCCACTTAGTCTGGGCTACATCTGAGATTCTCCAACTCAAGTGTCATTAATCATTCCCTCTGCGATGTTTCTCAACTCCTGAAAATCTCCTTCAGACACATAGTTCATGGAATAAACAGTTATAATCTGTGCTATGTTGACCCTCTTCTTTACCCTTACATATGGAATTCTGTCCTACATTTATATTATCAAGACAATTTCAGGATTTCCATCCTCCCAGCAAGGGAAAATGGCCTTTTCAACCTGTTCATCCCAAATGATTGTGGTTTCCGTCACCTATGGCACATGCATTTTCATCTATATGAATCCTACAGAAAAGGAAGAAGTGACAATTAATAAAATGCTTCATTGCTCATTTCTTTCATTTCACCTATGTCAAATCCATTTATTTACACTCTGAGACATAAACAAGTGAGGGAGGCCTTCAATGATTCAATCAAAATAATTGTATCATTCTTATAAAAGTAAAAAGAAAGTAGCCATCAATAAATAATGTTAAATATGAACAGCTGCTTAACTTTTCCTTGATGCTTGTAATCTCCTTTATCTTTTCATAATCTGTATTTCAGTTATTCTATTTTCTTGGCTCCTCCTTAACTTTCTGTCCATTTCAAGTTGATCTTGGGTCCCCATTTCTTTACTGGATGTCAGCCAAGAGTTGGTCTCAGCACCTATACCCACAGTCCTTCCCACAGTATCTTCTTAGTGTACAATCTCTCTCAAGCTTCGTATTTTTTTCACCAGAAAAAGCCCCAATATTTTTAAGCATGCATCAGTAGAAGTAACATGTATGAAATGATAGTACTAACAGTTAGAAGTTGCTTATGGCATATATGAAGTGATAAGTTAAACATGCATGTTATAAACCCTACAGATACCATTAAAATAACAAAGCAATAATTTATAACACAGAAACAAAATGAAGATAAATTGAATCATACAAAATTTCAATTAACACAATGGAAGGCATAAAAAGAGGAAAAAGAATGACAATTAAAATGGATGAATGGGAAACAACATAATAAAATTGCCAAATTCAAGCCAACTATTTTAATAATCATAATAAATGTAAATGCCCTAAACAAACCCAGCCAAAAAGCAGAGAATGTCAGACTGGATAATAAAGTAAGAGCAACCCCAGGCTGCACAAAAAAAAAATAGATTTTAAGTGCAAAAGCAAAAACAGATAAGAAGAAAAGGATGAAAATATATATACTATGCTAAAAGCAATCAGAATAAATCTCAGATGACTACATTAATATTGCACAAACTAGATTACCTGAGATAAAGAGGGCTATTTAGGACATGTCAATCCTAAATGTTTATGTCACTGATAACAGCACTTCAAATACATAACACAAAAGCTGACAGAACTGCAAGCCTAAGGAGGCAAATCCACAATTATGCTTGGAGAATTCAATATCTTCTGATTAACAATTAATAGAAAAACATAGAAATCAAGAATATAGAAAACTTGAATGAAACCAGAAATTTGACCTAATCAATACTTACGGAACACTCAACCCAAACAATAGCAGAACACAATTTTATCAAGTTTGTAGCAAACAATTAATAAAATAGACCATATTTTGCACAATAATATAATTCAAATCATATGAAGTATGAACTCTAAGCATAATAGATTTAAAAGAGAAAACAATAGTAGACAGACATCAGGCAACTCTGTAAGTATATAGATATTAGCACAAATCTAAATAAAACATGAATCAAAGAAGAAATCAAAAGAGATACTAAAAGTAGTTTGAAATAAATGAGAATAAAAAATCAATATGTCAATATTTGTTGGATATAGCTAAAATGGTACTAAAGGCAAATTTATAACACTAAATGCCTATGTGAAAAAAGGAAAGAATCTTAAGAAAAGGATCTAAAAAAATTGCTAGTTTTTCTCCTTTTATGAAGGAAAAGAACAAAAGTTCAGATCTAAAATCAATAGAAGAAAATGAATAATAGAGGTCATTATAGGAATGAATTGGAATGTAAGAGGAAAACAAGTGAAAAGTTGGTTCTTAAAAAATATATGTAAAGAAAAAAGAGAAAACATAATTTACCAATATGAGGAACGACAGATGTGACAAAACCACCCATGCTGCAGATATTAAAGGATAGTAAATGAACATTATTTAAAAACATGTAGCTCTAAATTTGCAACTTTCAAAAAATTGACAAACTCCTTAAAGCACTCTTCACCAATGGTGAGAGTTAAACCTTGTTTGATTATTAAAAAGACTCACAGGACTCAGAAGGACAATATTAACAAATCTACAGTTTAATACAGGAAAATAATGTAATATAAGAACAACATTAAACAAGAATATGTGTCACAGACAAAGGTTGTCCCAAGCTAAGGATGCTCAAGCGGTCTGTGACGTGTTCTTAATGTTAATTACACCTCAATAATGCTGTTACACACTAAAAACTAAAAAAAAAAGATAGAGATAGATTAAACTGTATAAAAAAACCATATGCCAAAAATCAGAGCACTTTTAAAGACTTATTAAACTTAGCATACATATTTAACATAAAGTAACAAAATATTAATTGACTTGAAAATAGAAATGATGTACACCAGTGACCCAATAACAGTGCCAAATATTTGATGTAAACTAATCCTATGGCTCTTTTATAGCAATGTACAAAATTTCTCAAAATAAGATGATATTCTGATCTAGAAATTTCACTTTTAACAATTATTCTCACATGTATGCAAACATACTAATATGAAAATGCTTTTGATGATATGATTGATAACTGCAAAATGAATAACCTTATACATTTAATTTAGGCATTGGTAAAATGAATGTCAAAATATTCCTACAGCCAACGTGATTAACAGTGATAAAATGGAAAGGCCACAAATTTATATATGTGATAAACTGTGTTTAAATATATAAAATCATATTTTTTGCATTCTATTATAAGATGTGGTTGCAAATATTTATACATTTGTGAATTGGGTTTATTTAGAGAAAGAGAAATCTGGAAGGATAAGTTCTTTACTGTATGCAGGCACCTCATATAACTGTACAAACTTTTTCCTTTTACTCATATGATTAAAATTTCCCTATGAGAATAAAGGATTCACATAATATAATAAAGGATTTTATTCATCTAACAAACTTTTGCAGTACTCCAAATGCCTTATTAGATGTGAGAGTTTTTTTTTAAATAAGCTACAAAATAGTTGTCCTCTTGACCTGTGTCAGATGGCAGTGTACCATCATCATCTGTCTCCAAGGGCACAGTCCCTACTGAAGGTTGTTACCTGTTTTTTTCCAAATTTCATTGCTCAGAATATGTACTAATGACTCTTGAATGTCGGTCACCAAGGACATACTGTTTTTTTTCACTAAGCAGCATTTTCAGCAAATTTTTTTAAAAACGTGGTGCTCTGTATTGTAAAAGAATTGTCCTCTGTTCCTGATTGTTTAGAATATCGTTTCTTCAGCCAGTACATAGAATTCCTAGTACTCCAGCCTTCAGAGTAATTTGTGATCTTTCAATGATGAAGAAAGAAAATATTGGGGGACTTAAATAGCACTAAGCCCATTATCAAGAATTCTGAGAAATTTGTTGAGAATTGCAGTGTCAGGAAGCTCTATACATTCCCAGATAAACCCATAATGTGACAATATAAATGTATTCATTGAAATATCATCATCCACAGTTCAGCCACAATATTATGTTTAATCAACGAACAGGAGCTCTGGTTTACTGACAAACAGTAAGTAATTTGCAGTTTTTATTTTTAATCATAAGATTAGCTCATACTTTCCTCTTGAGAAGTAAATGGATTTCAGTGATGTTTTATATATTTTGTCATGTATCCAACATATATTTATGAGATGCCATTTTTGTAAAATAATTACCCCTGTAAAGACAAATGATTTTTTCTATTTCTTGTATACATAAATATCTGGGAGTTTAATGGTTAAGATGAAAAAATCCACATCTAACTTAATCTAAAACTATCAGTGGAAAACTGAATGAATCTTCAACCTCAAACATAGTAAAGTACCTTTGCATTTATAGATGCCCTATAGATAAAGGGCATGCCCTTTATTCTCACCACCCCAAAAGGATAAGATATTGATTAAAGCATCATTATCTCATTAAAAACTTTGTGTTCATTTTGACCATTTGTTGAAGGATAGAATACAAGAAATCAGTCATATATTCAACCTCTTTATTAAATCTTATTATAAAATTAGTTGTAATAACTTAGGATAAATATATTTTGAAGATTGAATAGTGTTCCAAGTATGAATTCCCAACTAAAATTTGACAGTGATGGACACATAACCTGAGAAATTGGGAGAGAGATGGAAGAAAGTCAGGTGGGCTGCAAAAATAGAGCTCTCCTACATCTCAGTATGCTGTAAATAGTTGATAGTTGAACAAGAGACCAAGCTCTAAGGAGGGGTCTAGCTTTCAGGAAAACCATGTATCTCAGTCAGTGCTTCTTCCCTATATTGGTAACACTGTGAAATATACAAATACACACAGCCGAGGCAACCCACATCTCAGTAAGAAGAGAACACTGGAAGTCAAAAAATAAAGTGAAATTGTGCATAAACCAAACAAACTGGATACATAAAGGAGAAAGACTTTTCACTCATTGATGTCAGAAAACCTCAAGCCTTGAGATAATGGCATGGTGGGAAAATGTGTGTTTCTACTGATACAATGATTAATGCCTGAGAAAAGTCCACAGAGCAGCTTAATACTAACTCAGTATCAAAATATTCTTGGCTGTTGGATTAATAATGTAATTATGAGGCAACTGTCACATCAATGAAGATAAAAGAATTCATTTGACTGGAAGATCAGAGATGGAAGAGAGGTCAGGTTTTACTTTGCCAGCAGTAATAAGCACATTCAATCAAGGTAATTGTACACAGTCATGAAAAAAAAAATGGATTGTGTAGGGAGCAGCAGCAGGGTGAAGGGTGGTTCCTGTGAATTAAAAATGCTTGTCCTAAACACCAACCTGTTCACAAAAAGAATAAAGAACTACATCCTCTTCTAAAGTATGTATAGTGAGTCCAAGTTATTGTTATATATTAGCATTCTTTAAAAAACAAGACTCAAAATGTTAAGAAAAAACATGAAATCTGTCATGGAATTTTGTGACTTAGTTTGGGAATAGGGAAGAACTCTTGAAGCCAAAGGGCATTATTGCTCCTATAAAATTATACCTCATCAGACTAATTTTGGGGGGCCACAAGCGAAATCCCTAAGCAGAAAATGGAAGTAAAATAAAAATTCCTAAAATGTAGTAGGGAACAAAATACTGAATATGTTGAATTTTAGAACAATTAAAATAATTATAAGAAAATGTCTCTATTACATACAGATTGGACAGAAGTCAGAAGTCAGTGATGAGAAACAAAGCAATAACAACATTTATTCTTCTGGGACTGACTGATGACCCTCAGTTCCAGGTTCTGCTTTTTATATTCATATTCCTAACCTACATGTTGAGTGTAACTGGGAATCTGAGCATCATCACACTCACCTTTGTGGACTCAAATCTTAAAACACCCATGTAATTTTTCTTAAAAAACTTCTCCTTCTTAGAGGTCTCCTTCACATCTTCATGTATTCCTAGATACCTGTATAACATAGCTACAGGAGACAAGACCATTACCTACGATGCTTGTGCTAGCGAAATGTTTTTTACTGACCTCTTTGCAGTTACAGAATTTTTTCTTCTTGCTGCTGTGTCCTATGACCACTATGTGGCTGTCTGCAAACCCTACATTCTGTGACCATCATGAACAAAACAGTCTGCAGGAATCTTATCATCTATTGTTGGTCAGCTGGTTTGTGTATAATAATCCCACCACTTAGCCTATTTTTAAAACTGGAATTTTGTGACTCTAACGTCCTTGATCATTTTACCTGTGATGCATTTCCGCTAATGAAAATCACATGCTCGGACACATGGTCCCTAGACACGGCAATTATGACCTCTGCTGTACTGACCCTGATTATAACTCTTACTTGTGTAATTCTGTCCTATGGTTACATTATCAGGACAATTTTTAGATTCCCCTCTGTCCAGCAAGGAAAAAAAGCCTTTTCTACCTGTCCTTCCCACCCGATTGTGGTTTCCATCACCTATGGCACGTGCATTTTCATCTATATGAATCCTTCGGCAAGGGAAGAAGTGACAAAAAATAAAGTGGTTTCACTGCTCATTTCTTCTATTTCTCCTATGTTGAATCCCTTTATTTATACCTTGAGAAACAATCAAGTTAAGAAGGCCTTCAAATGATTGCTGCAAAGGAGAGGCTAGGCCTCCCTATAATTGTGCCTAAGAGCCTCCTCCCGAATGCCTCTTTGTTGCTCAGATGTGGCCCTCTCTCTCTAGCTAAGCCAACTTGAAAGGTGAAATCACTGCCCTTCCCACTACGTGGGATCAGACACCCAGGGGAGTGAATCTCCCTGGCAACGTGGAATATGACTCCCGGGGAGGAATGTAGACCTGGCATCGTGGGATGGAGAACATCTTCTTGACCAAAACGGGGATGTGAAAGGAAATGAATTAAGCTTCAGTGGCAGAGAGATTCCAAAAGGAGCCGAGAGGTCACTCTGGTGGGCACTCTTATGTACAATTTAGACAACCCTTTTTAGGTTTTAAAGAATTGGGGTAGCTGGTGGTGGATACCTGAAACTATCAAACTACAACCCAGAACCCATGAATCTTGAAGACAATTGTATAAAAATGTAGCTTATGAGGGGTGACAATGGGATTGAGAAAGCCATAAGGACCACACTCCACTTTGTCTAGTTTATGGATGGATGAGTAGAAAAATAAGGGAAGGAAACAAACAAGCAAACAGACAAAGGTACCCAGTGTTCTTTTTTACTTCAATTGCTCTTTTTCACTTTAATTATTATTATTGTTATTTTTGTGCGTGTGCTAATGAAGGTGTCAGGGATTGATTTAGGTGATGAATGTACAACTATGTAATGGTACTGTGAACAATCGAATGTACAAGTTGTTTTGTATGACTGTGTGGTATGTGAATATATCTCAATAAAGTGAAGACTTAAAATAAATAAATAAATAAATAAATATATCAAAAAAAGAAGAAGGCCTTCAAGGATTCAATCAAAAAAATAGGATTGTTCTCAGCTAAATGAAATAAACTGTGTGCAATGAAAGATTTCAAAAGTAAGGATACATGACCCTGGAGTTTTTCGCCTTGTTTGTGTTTAAAATTTCCTATACTTAAATTCTCTCAATGTGTCTTTAAAACAGCTTGCATTGTACACTGCTCAAGCCATTCTTCATGTTCTTTTTTTCACATGAATAGCTGATAATGTTTTGCATCTCACTGAGGATATTTAAAAATATAGTTTGACAATATTTCATTTTTTCAGTGGTACAGGGAATATGGGAAGTCTGACAACTGATGTCTTAAAACTGATGAAATGTTCCCCACCTTTTTTTCACATGAGGGTGTTCTTATATATCCTGATAACTTAGGATACTGAAATAGAAAACTAGCAGAATTAAGACAATTTGGTATCCAAGGTCAACATGTGGAAAATATTTAATTATCAATAGACTATATTTAGAGTAGCAGTAAGCACTTAGAACTTAAAGAGATGATATAATTTCAGTCATATTAATTACAAACATTTAATTGCCAAAACAGTAAATTTAACATGATATGAGTTTTAAAGAAAACTATAAAACCTTTTAAATGAATATAAGATATAATTTTACTGAAAGGCCAACACTCAGTATTCTTGCATTGGAAAGCTTAATGTGAACATTTGTTTGAACCTATCTATAAATGTATTCATATATTGTGGAAATAATCATTCATTTATTAATTTACTAATGTCATTTATTTGTAGACAATCACAAATGTAGAATATTGATGGATGACAATATTTAATGCACAGTATCTGCCAAAGGATATGAGTGATATAACAAAGGGGAGAAGGTTTTAAAAGAAAAAAATTAAATTAAGACCAATCAGATGATCCCATTCATATGTGTTGGTTTTAGTATATTTATTTTAAGTGAGTTAAAAAAACCATTTTTTACAGACTGTATTCTCTACTGAATAACAGAAAAGTCAAGCATATGTTACCAAGTGAAAAATAATAACACATGGAGGAGGGATATCAATGTGAGGAGTATTTTGCATAGTGCAGTGGATCAAGCCTCACTGAGAAGCTACTTTTTAGAAAATACTAGGAATATTGAAGGTTGAGACTACTATCCATGGGAAAACCCAGGCAGAGTATTCATTATGTGTATTTTGGATTCAGGAGCTTGCCTTAGAAATTTGAGAGACAGCAAAGAGGCCAAGATAGCCAGAGTAGAGACAGTTTGGACAATAATAATAGATGACATCAGAGATTTTAGGATGAGCCATATGTTGCAGAGTCTAAAAGTCAATGCATTGAGGGGCAAGGCTAGATGGCAGAGTGGTAAGGTGTGGAATTTAGTCACTCCTCTAGTGCAGCTGATAATTAGCCAGAAACTGTATGAAACAGTGTTTTAGGGTCTCTAATGACAAGTCATGCATCATACACTAGTCTGGAATGTGTGGAACAGCTGAGGTTGCAGCAAGATTGTAAATTCCCCTGACTAGGGATCTGGTACCCTTCCTCACCCAGACCCCACAGACTGTCTTAAAGCTGGCTCCCTGAAGGGAAAAAAAACAATCTGCTGGAGCAAATATGGGGGCTCAACCCACCCTCAACTGCAGAATTAATTTAGAAATTAATTAATTAACTTTTGGAGTTGGGGATGTTTGGGGTGCTAGAGAAGGGCTGGACTCTGGGAAGGGGCCACATAGAAGTGGGCACCCATTCCAGTGCTCCAAAAAGGCTTGGATTTTTTTTCTACATTTTGTCCCCTTTTGTTTCTTGCTCTCTGATTCCTTATCTTTTTACACTTCAGTAGTCCCCTGGCAAGGGCAGAACTAAAGTTGTTCAAGAGTAACTATCCAGGTGAAAGAGACAATACATGTGATTGTTAGGTTCATGTGTCAACTTGGCCAGGTGATGGTTCCCAGGTATCTGGTCAAGCAAGCACTGGCCTAACCATTACTGCAAAGATGTTTGTGGCTGCTTAATAAACCAGAAGTCTGCTTTGTTAAATCACCAGGCAATTGGTGTAGCTGTGACTGATGACATCAAGGAAGGGCACGTCTTCCACAATGAAAGAATGTAGTCAGCTGGATTTAATCCAATCAGTTGAAGACTTTTAAGTGAGACAGATAGAGGACCTTCACTTCTTCTTCAGATGACCAGTGAAGCATTTCCTGAGGAATTCGTCAAAGTTGCCAGTTTGTTTCCTGAGGAGTTCTTCAAACACATTCACTGAAGTTGCTAGTTTGCTGCCTGAGGAGTTCATTGAACATCTTCATCGTATTTGCTAGTTTGCTGCCTGCCCTACAGAATTTGGACTTGTGAATACACACAGTTATGTGACACACTTTTATAAATCTTATATTTAGAGATATCTCTTGTTGATTCTGTTTCCCTAGAGAATCCTAATAAAACAGTACCAGGAGTGGTTCTTGAGAAACAGAATCTTAAAATGGGCTTTTACAATTTGTTTTCTACTCTAACTAGATTCAAAGGCACTAATGACTCCATTTCCAATAATCAAGATGGCACTGACAGTCCGTGGCATGAGTTGGCAATGGAGATATGCAAAATAGCACTGTTTGATTCTCCCAATCATACTCTTGTACAAAGCAAGGTTCTGGGTGACAGTGTCTTTGACATCTTCATAGAGTTTTGCAGAACTAAGAGGTATAATATGTTGGCTGGCTGTTCTTCAATACACTGGATAAAGTTATAAGACAAAGGGATGAGCTAAAGGCTTCAAATTTAAAACTTAAGTGCCATATGACAGATGTAAAGGTTTCTATGTGTTCCCTGAAAGAAAATCTTATTTCCTGTGGCTGCAGACTTCAGATTTCTGAAAAACACGGAGTTTCATTGTGCGAGTAGCAGATTTACAATGTAAGCTAAAATTTCAAGCTCTCAGCGTGTCTGCCATTAAAGTAAAAGCATTGATTGGAAAAGAATGGGATACTGAAACATGGGATGGGGACATATGGATTGATAATAATAGCAGTGAGGACATTGGAAGCCTGGATTCTGCTGACAAATTGTTAGATTTACCTGTAGTGGTGATCCTGAGGAGACAGTGCCCCCACCTCCAGTCTGTCCTGAGAAGACAGGTACCCAACCTCTAGCCTGCTTGGAAGAAACAGCTTCTGGACCTCCAGTCTGCCCCTAGGAGACTCCCATCCAATTTCCACCTAAAGATATTAATCTTCAGTGCCTGAAAAACCTGTAATCACCTCCCCTGAGGAAGCAGCCCTCACTCCTCTGTCTGGAGAGATCAATCTTGTTTTATGAGAAGAAACTGCAACAGAATGTCCTGAGGTAAATGGCTTGAAGGATACTTCTAATTCTTTTCATGACCTACCCCTACCACTAGTCTTTGCTTCAAGATCTATAAATATACTAAAGTCCCAAAAGGCCCTGAAGGTTGAGGTACAAAGTGTGACCCATGAGGAAGGATGCTATACTCCAAAAGAACTGTATGAGTTTTCCTACATATACAGACAAAAAACAAGGGGAATATGTGTGGGAATGGGTATTAAGGGTGTGGTATAATGGTGGAAGGAATATAACATAGGATCAGGCTGTATTTACTGATATGGGCCAACTAAGCAGAGATTCTGCATTCAATGTTGTAGCTCAAGGGGTTAGAAAGGGCACTAACAGTTTCTTTTGGTGGTGGCTGAAACATGGAGCAAAAGGTGGCCAACATTACCTGAAGTTGAAATGCCAGAACTGCCCTCTTATAATGCAGAGGAGGGAATTCAAGAGCTTAGAGAGACTGGAATGTTAGAGTGGATTTATCATGGAAGACCTGCTCACACACCCCTGCAATGTCCAGAGGACACACCTTTACCAGGACTGTGAGGAATAAATTTGTGAGACTAGCTCCATCATTCCTGAAGAGGTCTGTAGTCACCTTTCTCTGTAGGTCAGATATTACTGTAGAAACTGCTGTCACTGAGCTGGAATCCTTAAACACAATGGAGATAATCAGATCCCAAGTTGGCAGAAGCCATATGACAGCAATTAATTGGCAAAGACAAGGTGACCATGGCTACCATAATGGAAAACAGGCTCAAAGCAGCAGTCAAAATAATTTGACACAGAGGCTTATGGCATCAGCTATTAGATCATGCAGTACCTAGTAGTAACATAGATGGGCAATTGACTAAATTCTTGTTGAAGAATTCTAAGTCATGTGAACAAAAGTCTACCTTGAATTCCAAAAGCAGAGAGTCACAGCCCCTTAATCAATTCCCAGACTTGACACAGTTTACAGATCTAGAGCCCCTTGAATGAGGGGAAGGTTGGGGAAGGACCCTGTTAAACTGCCAAAAATTTATAATGTTAATCTTCTTCCCAGCCTTCCCCAGGGGAACCTACAGACTTTTAACAGGGTAACTGTGCATTGGGGAAAAGGAAATGATCAGATATTTTGGGGATTATTAGACACTGGTTCAGAAGTGACATTAATTCCAGGAGACCCAAAACATCATTCTGGTCTACCAGTCAGATTTGGGGCTTATGGAGCTCAGGTGATCAATGGAGTTTTAGCTCAGGTCCATCTCACAGTGGGTCCATTGGGTCCCAGGACCCATTCTATTATTTCCCCAGTTCTGGAATGCATAATTGGAATAGAAATACTCAGCAACTGGCAGAATCCTCACATTAGTTACCTGACTCGTGGAGTGAGTGCTATTATGGTGGGAAAGGCCAAGCGGAAGCTGCTAGAACTGCCCCTGCATAGCAAAATAGTAAACCAGAAGCAATACTGGATTCCTGGAGGTATTGCAGAGATTAATCCCCACATCCCCATTCAATTCTCCTATTTGGCCTGTGCAGAAAATGGATGGGTCTTGGAGAATGACAGTACATTATTGTAAGCTTAACCAGGTGGTGACTCCAATTGCAGCTGCTATTCCAGATGTGGTATCATTGCTTGAGCAAATCAACACATCCCCTGGTACCTGGTATGCAGCTAATAATCTGGCAAATGTTTTTTTCTCAATAGCTGTTAGGAAGGACCACCAGAAACAGTTTGCATTCAGCTGGCAAGGCCAGCAGTTTACATTCACTGTGCTACCTCAAGGTTGTATCAACTCTCCAGCCCTATGTCATAATATTGTACTCAGGAATCTTGATCCTTTCTCCCTCCCACAAGACATCACACTGGTCCATTATATTGATGATATCATGTTGATTGAACCTAGTGAGCAAGAAGTAGCTACTACTCTAGATTTATTGGTAAGGTATTTGTGTGGCAGAGGATGGGAGAAAAATGTAACAAAAATACAGGGGCTTTCCACCTCAGCAAAATTTCTAAGTGTCCAGGGGTGTGGGGCATGTCAAGATATCCCTGCTAAGGGGAAGGATAAGCTGTTGCATCTGGCCCCTCCTATGACCAAAAAAGAGGCACAATGCTTAGTTGGCCTCTTTGGATTTTGGGGACAACATATTCCTCATTTGGGTGTGCTACTCTGGCCCATTTACCAAGTGACCAGAAAAGCTTCTGGTTTTGAGTGGGGACAAGAAAAAGATGAGGCTCTGTGACAGGCCCAGGCTGCTGTGCAAGCTGATCTGCCAATTGGACCATACAATGCCATTGATCCAATGGTGCTAGAAGTGTCAATGGCAAATAGGGAGGCTGTTTGGAGCCATTGGCAGGCTCCTAGAAGAGAATCACAATTCAGGCCTTTAGGATTTTGGAGTAAAGCTTTACTATCCTCTGCAGGTAACTACTCTCTATTTGAGAAACAGCTGTTGACCTGCTACTAGGCCTTAGTAGAGACAGAATGCCTAACCATGGGCCACCAAGTTACCATGAAACCTGAGTTTCCTATCATGAGGTAGGTGTTGCCTGATCCAGCAAGCCATAAAGTTGGGCATGCACAGAAGCACTCCATCATAAAATGGAAATGGTATATACAAGATAGAGCTCAAGCAGGTCTTGAAGTCACAAGTAATTTACATGAGGAAGTGCCCCAAATACACACGGCCCCCACCCCTGTCACCTTACCTTCTCTTTCCCACCCCACAGCTATGGCATCTTGGGGAGTTCCTTACAATCAGTTGACTGAGGAAGAGAAAACTCAGGCCAGCTTTACAGATGGTTCTGCACAATATACAGGCACCACCCAAAAGTGGACAGCTGCAGCACTGCAGCCCATTTCTGGGATGTCACTGAAGGACAGTTGTGAGGGGAAATCCTCCCAGTGGGCAGAACTTTGAGCAGTGCACCTGGGTGTTCACTTTGCTTGGAAGGAGAACTGGCCAGAGGGGCATTGTATACTGATCCATGGGCTGTTGCTAATGGTCTGGCTTGATGGTCAGGGAATTGGAAGGAACATGATTGGAAAATTGGTGACAAAGAAGTCTGGGGAAAAGTATGTGGATAGACCTTTTTGAGTGGGGGGAAAACATGAAGATGATTGTGTCCCATGTGAATGCTCACTAGAGGTTGATTTCAACCGAAGAAGATTTTAATAACCAAGTTGATAAAATAACCTATTTGGTGGATGCCAATCAGCCTCTTTCTCCAGCCACTCCTATCATTGCCCAATGGACTCATGAGCAAAGTGGTCATGGTGGTAGGGATGGAGGTTATGCATGGGCTCAGCAACATGGACTTCCACTCATGAAGGCTGACCTGGCCACAGTCACTGCTGAGTGCCCAATCTGCCAGCAGCAGAGATGCATGCTCAGTCCCTGATACGGCACCATTCCCCAAGTTGATCAGCCTGCTACCTAGTGGCAGGTTGGTTACATTGGACAACTTCCATCATGGAAGGGACAGCAATTTGTTCTTACTGGAATAGACACATACTCCAGATCTTGGTTTGCCTTCCCTGCATGAAATGCTTCTGCCAAAACTACCATCCGTGGACTTACAGAGTGCCTTATCAGCATTGTTTCTGATCAAGGAACCCAATTCACAGTGAAAATAAGCTGCAGAATAAACTAATCAAAAAAAAAAAAAATCAGATGCCTAGACAGCTTAAGATAGAGCCATATTAGGAAACATGAAAATACGAACCAGTCAAAGGAACAAACTAATAGTTCAACTGGATTAAATGAATTGAGACAACTAATCTTAAAATCAATTCAATGAACTGAGGAAAGATATGAAAAAACATATGAAAGATAAAAAGAAGACACTGGATGATCATAAAGAAGAACTTGTAAACTTGAAAAAACAAATGGCAGAACTTATGGAAATGAAGGGGACAATAGAGAAGATGGAAAACACAATGGAGGGATACAACAGTAGATTGGAACAGGCAGAAGAAAGGAACACTGAACTAGAAGACAAGACCTTTGAAATCATACATACAAGAGAACAGATGGTGTGAAGAATGGAAAAATATGAGCAGGTTCTTAGGGAGCTGAGTGACAACATGAAGCACATGAATGTAGGTGTAATGGGTATCCCAGGAGGAGAAGAGGAGTGAAAGGGGGCAGAAAGAATCATAGAAGAAATATTCACTGAAAATTCCCCAGCTCTTATGAAAGACAGAAAATTACAGATTCAATAGGTACAGCATAACCCAAACATAATAGATACCAATAGACCTACTCCAAGATACTTAATGATCAGGTTGTCTAATGTCAAAGACAAAGAGAGAATTCTGAATGCAGCAAGAGAAAAGCAATCTCTCACATACAGGGGAAGCTCAATAAGACTATGTACAGATTTCTCCACAGAAACCGTGGAGTCAAGAAGACAGGTGTATGGTATATTTAAGATAATGAAACAGAAAAACTGCCAACCAAGAATTCTATATCTATAAAACTGTCTTTCAAAAATGATGGAGAGATTAAAATATTTTCAGAAAAACAGAAACTGAGAGAGTTTCTGAATAAGAGACTGGTGCTACAAGAAATACTAAAGGGAGAGCTACAGTCTGATAGGAAAAAGACAGGAGAAAGAGGTTTGGAGAAGAGTGTAGAAATGAAGATTATCAGGAAGGGTAAAAGAGAGAGAGAGAAAAGTCAGATATGACATATAAAATCCAAAAGACAAAATAGTTGAAGAAAGTATTGGCCTTCCAGTAATAACACTAAATTTTAATGGATTAAACGGCCCAGTAAAAAGACAGACTGGCAGAGTGGATTAAAAAACAGGACCCACCTATATGCTGATTACAAGAAACCCACTTTAGACATAAGGAAAAAACAGTCTGAAAGTGAAAGATTCAAAAAAGATATTTCACACATACAAGAACCAGAAAAAAGCACAAGTAGCTATATTAATATCAGACAAATTAGACTTCAAAAGTAAAACAAGAGAAAAAGAAGGATACTATATATTAATAAAAGGGCCAATTCATCAAGAAAACATAGCAGTCATAAATATTTACACTCTAAGCAAGAGTGCCCCAAAATTCATGAGGAAAACACTTAGAGATGTATATACCTCTACAATAATAGTTGGAGACTTCAATACACTACTCTCATCAATGGATAGAACATCAAGACAGAGGAACAATAAGGAAACTGAGATGTTGAATTGTATGATAAGTGAACCAGACTTGGCACATGTATAGAACACCACACCCCACGAAAGAAGGATATATATTTTCCTCATGTGCTCATGGAAAATTCTCTAGGATAGACCGTATATTGGGTCACAAAGCAAGTCTCAACAAATTTAAAATATTGATAAATTACAAAACACTTTCTCAGATTATCATGGAATGAAGTTGGAAATAAATATCAGGGAAAAGATCATAAAATTCACAAATATATGGAGGCTGAACAACACACTGTTAGAAAACAAGTGGGTAAACAAAGAAATTACAAGAGAAATTAGTAAATGCCTCAAGGCAAATGACAATGAAAACACAACATATCAAAACTTATGGGGCATGGCAAAGGAGGTGTTTAGAGGGAAATTTATTGCCCAAATGTCTATATTAAGAAAAGAAAGAGCAAAAATTGAGCAATTAATTGTTCACCTGGAGCAACTAGGGAAAGAACAGCAAATTAACCCCAAAGCCAACAAAAGGAAAGAAATAACAAAGTTTAGAGCAGAAAAGAATGAAATTGAGAACAGGATAACAGTAGAGAGAATCAACAAAACCCGAAGTTGGTTCTTCAAGAAAATCAATTAAAATGATGGACCCCTAGCTATTTTAACAAAAAAAAAGAGAGAGAGAGCAGATACAAATCAGTACAATCTGAAATGGGAAAGGAGACATAACTACTGACCCTGCAGAAATAAAGGAGATAATGGGAAGATACTACAAGCAACCATATGCTAATAAACTAGACAACTTAGATTAAATGGACAATTTCCTATAAAAGCATAAACAACAAACATTGACTCAAGAAGAAATATATGACTTCAACAAATCAATCACAAGTAAAGAGATTGAGTCAGTCATCAAAAAGCTCCCAAAAAAGAAAAGCCCAGGAACAGATGGCTTCACATGTGAATTCTACCAAGTATTCAAGAAAGAATTAGTACCAATCCTGCCCAAACTCTTCAAAAAAAATTAAGAGGAGGGAAAATTACCCAACTCATTCTATGAAGTAAACATCACTGTAATGCCAAAATAAAAGATACTACAAATAATGAAAATTATAACTCAATCCCTTTAATGAATATAGATGCAAAAATCCTAAACAAAACACTTGCAAATCAAATCCAGCAATGCATTAAAAGGATTATACACCATGACCAGGTGGGGTTTATTCCAGGTATGCAAGGCTGGTTCAACACAAGAAAATCAATTTATGTAACACACCACATCAATAAATCAAAGCAGAGCCACATGATCGTCTCAAATGATGCAGAAACGGCATTTGACAAAATTCAATATCCTTTCTTGATGAAAACACTTCAAAGGACAGGAACAGAAGGGAACCTTCTCAATATGATAAAGGCAATATATATTAAAAAAAAAAAAAACCCACAGCTAACATCCTACTCAATGGGCAAAGACTGAAAGCTTTCCCTCGAAGATCAAGAACAAGAAAGGTATGCCCACTGTCTGCATTGTTATTCAACATTGTGCTGGAAGTTCTAGCTAGAGCAATTAGGCAAGAAAAAAAGATAAAATGTATCAAAATTGGAGAGGAAGAAGTAAAAGTTTCACTGTTTGCAGATGACATGATTCTATATGTAGAAAATCCAGAAAAATCTATAGTAAAGCTACTAGAACTAATCAATGAATATAGCAAAGTGGCAGGCTACAACATCAACATGCAAAAATATGTTGTGTTCTTATACACATGTAATGTGCAACAAGAGGAGGAAATCAAGAAATAAATTACATTTACAATAGCAACCAAAGAATCAAGTATTTAGGAATAAAGTTAACCAAGGCCACAAAAGACCTACACAGACAAAACTAAGAAACTACTAAAAGAAATCAAAGAGGACAAAAATTAAAAAAGAAAAAGGGAAGAACATACCATGTTCATGGATTAGAAGACTAAATATAGTTAAGATGGCAATTCTACCTAAATTGATTTATACTTTCAATGCAATACCAACTAAAATTCCAACACCTTACTTTGCAGAAATAGAAAAACCAACAACCAGATTTATTTGGAAGGGCAAGGTGTCCTTAATGGCCAAAACTATCTTGAGAAAAAGGAATGAAGTGGGAGGTCTCACACTATCTGACTCTGAAACATATTACAAATCTACAGTGGTCAAAACAGCATGGTACTGGCATAAGGATAAATATACCAACCAATGGACTAGAACTGAGTGTTCAGAAATAGACTCTCACATCTATGGACAATTGGTCTTTGATAAGGCAGCCAAGCCAAGCAATTGGGACAGAGCAGCCTCTTCAATAAACGGTGTTTGGAGAACTGGATATCCACTTCCAAAAGAATGAAAGAGGACTCCTACCTCACACCTTATACAAAAATTACCTCAAAATGGATCAGACTTAAACGTTGGTGCAAAGACCATAAGACTTAAAAGAAATGTAGGTCAATGTCTTAAAGATCTCGTGATAGGAGGTGGTTTCCTAGACTTTATATAAAAAATGTGTTGGACTTCCTCACCTGGATTTTTGGTGATGTTCTCACAAACACTGAAGACTGACAGTTTGGTATGCCAAGCCCTGTATCTTGGAGCTTGCCCTTATGAAGCTTGTTACTGCAGAGCAGAGGCTAAACTTGCTTGTGGTTGTGCCTAAGAGTCTTCCCCTGAGTGCCTCTTTGTTGGTCAGCTGTGATCATCCCTCTCTGGTTGCCACCTCAGCAAGTGGGTTCACTGCCCTCTGCTCTACATGGGACCTGACTCTCAGGAGTGTCGATCTCCCTGGCAATGCAGGATGTGGCTCCTGAGGAAGGGCCTGGACCCTGCATTGTGGGCTTCAGACAATATTCTTGACCAAAAGTGAGATGAGAAGTGAAGCAAGGTAGGGTTTCAGTGACTGAGAGATTTTGAGTGGAGTCAAGAGGTCTCTCTGGTGGGCATTCTTGCACACCAAATGGATGACCCTTTTTAGGTTTTAATGTGTTGGAGTAGCTGGAGGTGGATGTCTGAAACTATCAAACAGCAACCCAGCAGTCTTGACCCTTGAAGACAATTGTATAGCAATGCAGGTTACAGGGGGTAGTGGGGTGATTGTGAAAATCCTGTGGATCACAATCCCTTTATCCAATGTATGGATGGATGAGTAGAGGTATGAGGACCAAAACTGAATGAAAGGTGGTGTGTGATGGGAAGGATGAATTGTTTTTTTTTGTTTTTTTTTTTTTTTACTTTTTTTTAATTCTTATTTTTTTCTTTCTGGTATAAGGAAAATGATCAGAAGATGGATTAGGGTGATGAATGCACAACTGTGTGATGGTGCTTTGAACAGTTGATTGTGCACAACAGGTGATTTTATGGTATGTGAATATATCACAATAAAACTGAATTTAACATTTAACAAAAGTCAATGCATTGACTTATTTTTGGAAGGTTTGGAAGGCAATCAAGAGTTTTATATCTATCTTTCCCCTAGGTTTACCATTAAGATTGTGTTCTTATATGTATGAGAATTCATTCTATGCACCACCTTCCCACCTGGTAAATGGGGTTGATTACTGTCTTCAAAATTCACCAGAACACATAACAACCCCTACATTTTCAGGGATGGGATGACTGGGAGCTATTTAGAGGCTGCCTACTACAGAGAAAGTGAAGGAAATAGAAGGGAAGAGAAAGAATGAAAAGAAAACGTAGCAAAAGTTTTTAATTCGGGAACCTGCATCAAAGCTTTATGGGAGTCCTTTTGCACTTTTTCTTCCAAAATATTTTTAAGACCAAAATGCTTTCAAAATTTTAAGAAATTTTAAATGTTAAAGGTGTAAGCACAACAATTAAAGGCAATTATCTGATGGGATGGGAAGAGAAGATCCAACTATACATTATTTACCATAAACACTATTTAAATGTAAAGAAAAGGAAGTCTCTTGTCCCTCACCTCTTTCTTTGTGAGAGTGTCCACATGTTCCTCTCACATGTTTTCTAAATAAGCTTTCTGCTTGCTTACTGAAACTGTTGTGCCTCTGAATTTTTTCTTGTGGAACGTCAAGGAATCTGGAAAGCTGAATCTGACAACATATTTTGCCTAGCCAACCAAGAGACACTTATCTCTATCCATCTGAACTGGTAAGTCATGTCTCAACCAGGAGGCTTGGCCATATGCTTTCAATTTTCTTCTCTATCCCTCTTTCTCTCCCTCTCCCTCTTCCACTCCCCAACCCCACCCCCTCACTCTCCCTCTCAGTTCTCCATGACTTCCCCACTTGCTTGGCTTCTGGGTCTGTAGTAATCTAAGGACACTGATCTGGCTTCCCCAGGATCTAAACTTGGTATTCTGAGTTCTGACTACCACCTCAGAGATGGCAGGAGCCCAACTCCACACCATGCAGATCTAAGGACACTCAGAGCAATAGGTAATATAGCCCTTGAAACTTGATCAGGGGCTTCTCCCTGTGTTCAGCATGAGTCCAATGGAAGTGAAGTCAATTCCTGTTTCTACCCCCCTTCTCTATCTCTCCTTTCAGGTCTAGGAATCTAGGGGCTCTGACCAAGCTTGCCCAGGACATGAACTCAGTCTACTCTGAGCCCAAGGAGACTCAGAGTATTGGATGGTGGGTGATGCTGCCCTTGACACCCAACTGTGGCTTCTCCCTGTGCAGGAGGCCAATGGGAGCCAAATCAAGTCCCTCCACTTTTCCCCTCCCCTCCCCTCCCCCACCTCCTCTCTTCTTTCTCTTCTCCTCTCTTCTCTTCTCTTCTCTTCTCTTCTCTTCTTTCTCTCCTTGGTTCTATGAGACTTCCTACACTCTGGGAACCACCTCTTCATCCTGACCTGCCTAAGAAAATTTCCTTGCCCCTCAGACCCTTCCTCTTGCTGGATCTGTATCTGTTTCTCTTTCAATCCCTTCTACCAAGGTCCTCTCCCCTGCCTCCATGAGAGTCTCCTTCTCTTCTGTCCTCCTTTCAATGCCTTCTGAGACTTTCCATCCTTGTAACACAGGATTCTGGGCTAAGGGTTCTTGTACAAAACAAGGTATTCTCTTTTTTTTTAATTCATTTTATTGAGATATATTCACATACCATGCAGTCATACAAAACAAAGCATACATTCAATTTTTCACAGTACCATTACACAGTCGTGCATGCATCATCAAAATCAATCCCTGACACCTTCATTACCACACACACAAAAATAACAATAATAATAATTACAGTGAAAAAGAGCAATTAAAGTAAAAACACTGGGTGCCTTTGTTTGTTTGTTTTCCTTTCCCCATTTTTCTACTCATCCATCCATAAACTAGACAAAAGGGAGTATGGTCCATATGGCTTTCCCAATCACATTGTCACCCCTCATAAGCTACATTTTTATACAATCATCTTCAAGATTCATGGGTACTGGGTATAAGGTGTTCTCTTTAACATTCTAGGGAGTCACCTCTGGTCTATGATGATGGGAATTAAGTACTTTCAAAGGGAAGTATCTCCCCTCCAGGACTTAGTCATTTAGTCTCTGTGGAAACCCATTTCAGCTGAATATAAAGCTTCCCTTCTTATAGAGCATTCTTACTTTTCAGTCCTCAGGATACATGAAACTTAGAGGACAAAGAAATCCCTGGAAGTGTTGTTTTAGGTATCTTTCATGTGGGGCAACTGCCCCCAACTCAGCAGCATAGGTATAGCCATCTCCTAAGGAGGAATTTCCCAGGGAGGCCCAGCAACTTTACTCCCCATTTTTCCAAAGGATTGTGCCAGCAGAGAGAAAGGAATCCTCAAGACAATTGTCCTGGAGTACTTCCAGGCAAGGCCCAGGAAACCCACAGAAGCATAGGTCCAGATATCTCTCAGGAAAAGTGTCACAGGGAAGCCCAGAGAATAAACTCCCCATGTTCCCAAGAGATTGGGCAAGTGGAGAGGGAAATGCCCAGCTTTGATATACATTGGGAGGCTACAGAGTCACACTGTCCCTTGTGAGGTTGTTATGTTTCTTTTTCCAGAGAAAATGGGAAATGCCAACAGTCAATATAAGCTGGCACTAATGAGGCTCTTCCATTTCCTTTTCCAGAGAAAATGGGAAATGCCAACAGTCAATATAAACTAAAAGATGGGGAACCATAGCCCACCAATGATACTCTCAATTATAATACAATCTTCCAGTCTGTAAAAGGAAAGTAATCTGAAATTCCCTATGCCCAGATGTTTATGGCTTTCTATAAAGCCAAGGATCTGTGAGGGACTTGTTCCTTGTCTTACACCCATGTCTTATTTTAACAAAGAGGACAAGCCAACTTCAAGGATAAGAACAATATGGTCACCTCTTCTTAGAAGGTATTAAAAAAAATGTACCCACGGAGAGGCAAGATGGTGGCATAGAGAGGAGTGGAAGCTAAGTAATCCCCCTAGAACAACTACAAAAAACCAGAAACAACTAGTAAATAATCCAGAATAACTGCGGGGGGACAAACGAGACCATCCATTCATCATACACCAACCTGAATTGGGAGGAATGCCTGAGAACACAGCATAAAATCTGTAAGTAAAACCTGCGGATCCAAGTTGCGAGACCCCCTCCCCCATAGCCCGAGCTGCAAAGCCTCATGGTGCCAGAGAGAAGCTCTCTCCCAGCAAGCGAATATAGCTCAGCTGAGCTCCAACTGGGGTTTTAAGTAGTTAGCGTGAACTGCTCACTACAGGTACGCATCCCCAAAAAACAGACAGAGGCTTTGGGTGACGACTGACCTGGGAGAGCCGGAGGGTTGCCTTGGACTGGGTCTGAAGGGGACCATCTGTTTCTTTTTCGGCTCAGTGGAGAAAGCACCAGTCATTTTCAGTTTCCAGGGCTGTGACTCAGGGAAGGGTGGAGACAGCACAAGCAGAGAGTGAGACCATTGAAATGCTAATGACCTCCACCTGGGAGGTCTGTCTTCTCTAGGAGGAAAGGGGTGGGGCCCTTTCCATTCAGAACCAGACCCCAGAGCCTGGGGGAACATGGCCATATCTCCTCACACCAGTCAAGAATTATAGGCTAACAGGCATCACCTGCTGGGCAGAAAAGCACAGTGACCTGAGGCATCAAAGGGTGCAGCAATTTTCTAAGACACACCCACAGGGAAACCAGATACTGAATATTTCTTCTCTCTGGGACCTGAGCCTGTTCTGGTCTGGGAAAACCTGATTTGGATAACCAAGGAAACCATGCCTAGACAACAGAAAATTAAAACCTACACTAAGAAAAACAGAGTTATGGCCCAGTCAGAGGAACAAACGTACACTTCAACTGAGATACAGGAATTTAAACAACTAATGCTAAATCAATTCAAAAAGTTTAGAGAAGATATTGCAAAAGAGATAGAGGCTGTAAAGGAAACACTGGACATATATACGGCAGAAATCAAAAGTTCAAAAAAACAACCAGTAGAATCTATGGAAATGAAAGGCACAACATAAGAGATGAAAGACACAATGGAAACATACAACAGCAGATCTCAAGAGGCAGAAGAAAACACTCAGGAACTGGAGAACAAAACACCTGAAAGCCTACATGCAATGGAGCAGATGGAGAAAAGAATGAAAAAATATGAGCAACGTCTCCGGGAACTCAAGGATGAAACAAAGTACAATAATGTACGTATCATTGGTGTCCCAGAAGGAGAAGAGAAGGGAAAGGGGGCAGAAGCAATAATAGAGGAAATAATTAATGAAAATTTCCCATGTCTTATGAAAGACATAAAATTATAGATCCAAGAAGCGCAGTGTACTCCAAACAGAAGAGATCTGAATAGGCCTACGCCAAGACACTTAATAATCAGATTATCAAATGTCAAAGACAAAGAGAGAATCCTGAAAGCAGCAAGAGAAAAGCAATCCATCACATACAAAGGAAGCTTAATAAGACTATGTGCAAATCTCTCAGCAGAAACTATGGAGGCAAGAAGGAAGTGGTGTGATATATTTAAGATACTGAAAGAGAAAAACCGCCAACCAAGAATCCTATATCCAGCAAAGCTGTCCTTCAAATATGAGGGAGAGCTCAAAATATTTTCTGACAAACAGACAAGGAGAGACTTTGTGAACAAGACACCTGCCCTACGGGAAATACTAAAGGGAGCACTACAGGGTGATAGAAGACAGGAGTGCGTGGTTTGGAACACAATTTTGGGAGATGGTAGCACAGCAATGTAAGTACACTGAACAAAGGTAACTATGAATACGGTTGAGAGAGGAAGGTGGGGAGCTTGTGAGACACCATAAGAAAGGAGGAAAGATAAAGACTGGGACTGTGTAACTTGGTGAAATCTAGAGTATTCAACAATTGTGATAAAATGTACAAATATGTTCTTTTACGAGGGAGAACAAGCAAATTTCAACCTTGCAAGGTGTTAAAAATGGGGAGGCATTGGGGGAGGGATGCAATCAGCATAAACTGGAGACTGTAACTAATAGAATCATTGTATTATGCTTCCTTTAATGTAACAAAGGTGATATACCAAGGTAAATGCAGATAAGGGGGGGATAGGGGAGGCATGTTAGACACTTGACATTGGTGGTATTGTCTGATTCTTTATTCTACTTTGATTTAAGGTTATTTTTCCTTTTGCTGCTTCCTAGCTGTCATTTTATTTTCCTCTTTCTTTTGCCTCTCTACCTTCTTTGACTCTCCCTCCTGCCTTGTGGAAGAAATGTAGATGCCCTTATATAGATAGTGGTGAAGGTGGTGAACATGTAAATGTATGACCATGCAGAGAACTATCAATTATTTACTTGGGATGGAATGTATGGTGAGTGAACAAAACCATATTAAAAAAAAATGGGTTGATGACAAAACCTTGAGGGCAATATACTGAGTGAAATAAGCCAGACACATAAGGACAATTATTGCAGGGTCTCACTGATATACTAATTATAATATGTAAACTCATAGACATGAAATATAAGGTACCAAGATATAGGACGAGGCTTAAGAATGGGGACTGGTTGCTTAGCATGAGCAGAATGTTCAATTAGGATGAACTTAAATGTTTGGAAATGAACAGGGGTGTTGGTAGCAAGATGTGAGAATAACTAACAGCGCCGAATGGTGTGTGAATAAGGTGGAAAAGGGAAACCCAGAGTCATAAATGTCACCAGAAGGAAAGTTGGAGGTCAGAAGATGGGAATGTATAAAACTGAATCCTGTGGTGGGCAATGTCCGTGATCAGCTGTACAAATACTAGAAATCACTTCCATGAACCAGAACAAATGTATGACAATACAATTAGAAGTTAATAATAGAGGGGCATATAGGGAAGAACTATACCTATTACAAACTATATAGTACAGTTAGTAGTATTTCAACATTTTTTCATAAACAGTAACAAATGTACTATATCAATACTACGAGTCAACAATTGAGGGGAGTTGGTTAGGGATAGGGGAGGATTAGAGTTTCCTTTTCTTTTTTTCTTTTTTCATCTTTCACTTTATTTCTTGTCTGGAGTAATGAAAAGTTTCTAAAAATTGAACAAAAATTAAGTGTGATGGATGCACAGCTGTATGAGGGTACCCAGGGGCAAGTGATTGTACACTTTGGATCTTTGGATAACTGTATGGTATCTGAACAATCTCAATAAAAATGAAAAAAAAATGTACCACCAAAACAGTTAATTATAATAAGCTAAGAAAAGTTACTCAGGAGAAAGAGAAAAACCTGGTCCTGTTCCAGGGGAGGCTTGTGGAGGCTTATAAAATATACTAATATAAGCCCAGTTTCCCAGGAAAGTCATATTTTGCTGGGCACCCATTTCATTGTCCAGTCTGTCCCTGATATTCAGAGAAAGCTGCAAAAGGTCTCCATGGGCTGAAAATTTGAAATGATTAAACTTCCCTACCTAGGGAATTCTTGCTATTCTCCTAAGCAATAGGGGCTTCAAATTTAATAACTGAAGCCTCCTTTTTGAGGGTTGCCCTTATAAAACTTATTTTTGTAATAGCAAACCTAAGCCTAAGATTCACCTCAGAGAACTTCTTTTGTTGCTTAAATGTGGTCTCACTCACTAAGACAAACTATACAGATAAACTCACTACCTTCCCCCCAAAAACGGACATGACTTCCATGGATGTAAGTCTGCCTAGCAATGTGAGACATGGCTCCCAAGGATGACCTTAACAGTTTAGCCATTCCTTTGTAGAATTAGATGACCAGAAAAGGAAAATGAAATTTCAGTGGCTAAGATATTTCAAATAGAGTCAAGGAGTCATTCTAGAAATTTTTCTGATGCAAATTTCAGCCAGATATTGAAAACTGCCAGACTATGCCAAGCCGCAACTGAGTTCCTAAAAACTCTAGACAATACACTGAGCTCCATCTTGCTCCTGCTTCTGTTCAGACCATGAATACAATTTCTCACCCTGTTTGTTTCTTCTAGATTAGAAAGAAGTGTTTCGTAACAAGCTTCTCCTCACCAGAGTCTATGCTACTATTTCCCATGCTCAACCAGGCACCCTAAATACAATAGCCAGAGACTTCTGTGCTCCCACTAGGGCTTGTTACCCCACTGACAGCTTGAAGTAGCTACAGAAGATGGATCAGTCCAAATTCCTTTAGATTAAGGGAGCTAGAACTCTCTGACAGGGAAATGAGGTAGGGGTAGAATTTGGCAGTGGCTGGCTGAACAATGGGCAAATTCCCAGTAGCTGTCAGGCCTCAAGGAGAAAGAAGTCTCTGAGAAGAACAGCAATAAATAGCACCTGGGGCCCAAATGGCTGCCAACTGAGTGATTTACCATCAAACATCCACATATAAGAGAAAGGGGGAGGGTAGTAAAATAGTTAACAAAAATTAGAAAAGAAAAAATCTATAAAAGCAAATTGTTCCAGGGTTTGGACCTCTCACCCCTGAACTCTTTCTTTGCAAGACTGCATGTTCCTCTCACATGCATATTTTTTCCTCTTGTTAACACAATTCTATTTGCTATATTCACATACCAGATAATCATCCAAAGTGTACAATCAGTGGTTCACAGTATCATCAAATAGTTGTGCATTCATCACCATCAATTTTTAAACATTATCATTACTCCAAAAAATAAAAATAAAAATAAAAAGAACACCCAAATTATCCCAAACCTCTTATTCCCCCCCATTTATTTATTTATTTATTTATATTTATTTATTTATTTATTGTCTTTGTTTCCTTAGTCATCTGTCCACACACTGGATAAAGGGGTGTCAGTCACAATATTTTCACAATTACACAGTCAGACTTTAGGAACCTTAAGAGCTATGTAGTTATGCAACTATCTTCAAGAAACAAGGTTACTAGATTACAGCTCAACAGTTTCAGGTATTTCCTTTTGCTATTCCAATACACTAAATACTACAAAAGTATATCTATATACTGCATCAGAATGACCTCTCAACTTTATTTGAAATCTCTCAGGCACAGAAACCCTATTTTGTCACATGTCCCTTCTTCCTTTTAGTCCAAGAAGACTTTCTCAATCCCATGATGCCAGAACCAGGCTCATACCCAGGTGTGCCAGTTTGAATGTATTATGTTCCCCAAACACCATTATCTTTGATGTAATCTTGTGTGGGCAGATATTATCAGTGTTGATTAGACTGTAATTCTTTGAGTGTTTCTTTGGAGATGTGTCCCACCCATCTGTGGCTGATAACTCTGATAAGATAATTTCCATGGAGGCATGGCCCCACCCATTCAGGGGTGGGCCTTGATCCGTGGAGCCATATAAATGAGCTGACAAGCAGAAGGAACTCAGTGCAGATGTGAGTGACATTTTGAAGAGGAGCTGCAGCCAAGAAGGACACTTTGAAGAAAGCCCAGGAGCTGCAGATGAGAGACAGTTTGAAGATGGCTGTTGAAAGCAGACTCTTGCTCTGGAGAAGCTAAGAGAAGACAAACACCCCAAGAGCAACTAAGAGTGACATTTTTGAGGAACTGCAGCCTAGAGAGGAATGTCCTGGGAGAAAGCCATTTTGAAACCAGAACTTTGGAGGAGATGCCAGCCACGCGCCTTCCCAGCTAACAGAGATTTTCCAGACACCATTAACCATCCTCCAGTGAAGGTACCCTTTGTTGATGGACACTTCATGGCCTTAAGACTGTAACTTTGTAACTAAATAAACCCCCTTTTATAAAAGCCAATCCATTGCTGGTGTTTTGCATTCTGACAGCATTAGCAAACTAGAACACCAGGGGTTATATCCTACATTGCCAGGGAGAATAACACCCCTGAGAGGCATGTACCATGTAGGGGGGAGGGCAAAGAATTTACCTGCAGAGGTGGCTTAGAGAGAGAAGCCACATCTGAGCAACAAAAGAGATTCTCTAGGGGTGAGTCTTTGATATAATTATAGGTAGGTCTAGCTTCTCCTCTGTAAGAATATGTTTCATAAGGACAAGCCCCAAGATTGAGGACGTGGTCTATTTAATTGGTAGTAGCCAGTGCTTGTAAGTATATTGGGCAATCCCTAGGTGGAATCTTTCTACTTGCTTACTCAAAAAGGGAAGGAAGGTAGGAAGGAAGGAAGGAAGGAAGGAAGGAAGGAAGGAAGGAAGGAAGGAAGGAAGGGAGGGAGGAAGGAAGGAGGGAAGGAAGGAAGGAAGGAAGGAAGGAAGGAAGGAAGGGAGGGAGGGAGAGAGGGAGGGAGGGAGAGAGGGAGGGAGGGAGGGAGTAAGGAAAGGAGGAAAAAATGTAAAGGAAAAGAAAAGCTGAATGCAAAGTAAGGACAATGAACTATACTACACAAATAACAGATAAAGAAAGTACAGCTATATAAATATCATTGTAGGCTTTAAAGAAATAAGTATTACGAGGAATAAAAAGGAAGCTCTCAAGAGATACAGCATTCAACTCCAAAAGTGGAGAAAAGCTAAATATCTATGTCACTAATAATATATCTTCAAATATATGAAGTAAAATCTAACAAAAATAAAAGAAAAAAAGAGCTTGTATGTGCAGTAACAAAGTAAATAGATAATCAAAAGGAAAATGAAAAATAGGAATAGGTAATTTGCGCAAATACAAATCCAATTCAGCAATACATGTATGAATATTGCTCAAATTCAATCAATTACAAAATTAAGTGACACTGAAATACTAGAAATGAAGAAGAGCTCTTACCAATCTTGCTGATTGGAATCCTTAAAAAATGAGCATTTTCACATGGTGTTTGGTGAAATGTAAATTTCCAAAACTTGTTTTGGAAACAATCATAAAACATTTCAGTAAAAAATACAAACCAACTTTTGATTGCACCAATATAGAGTAGCTCCATTCCTCCCAGGTCCTTTCCCTTACACCTAAAACAGCTCAGACATTACACAACAAGCAAACATAGGAAGCCTATGAAAGATGGAAAGAAGAAGGTGGGCCCTGGACTTAAGGAACTACACTGCAATTAGTTCTCTGTGTTTCCTGATTGCCTCTCATATTAGGCCACAGGAAAAAAACACCAATCAGAATCACTGGCAGACCAAGACAAAAATAAAGTTCCAAGGACTGTGTTCCCCTAGGCATAGGGGTAATAAAAAGCTGACTTAACAACAGAAACCTTTGGCAATGCTCAGGCTACTCCAGGCAAACACTAAAAGAACACCCCACCCCACCATTATGGTTTCAGTGGGGACAACTGGTAGCTGATCTCCCACCTTTCCCCACTCCAACCCACTTGAAAGCACATGGACACCTCTAATACACCCACCAGCCATCAAGGAGACTATAGAAATCACTGCAAATTAGGGCTGTCAAGCACTGCACTTTCCCCAGCTACAGGTATCACTGAGGATCTGTGGGGACCTGAGCCTCAACAACCACCTAGCATCAATAAGACATAACAAAGGAGTGGAGAGTGGTTCCAGTTGGCACTCAACTGTTCCATTCTCCTCATGTCTGCAGGGCCTGGTGGGGTCTATCCCACCCTGCAGCTATAGAGTGGAATGAGTCACCCCTCTACTTACCCCTCCACAGCAAATCAACCTTAAAGTATACCTGAAGATAGTTCTATACAGAAAGGATATGACAACAGAAGAAGAATTACAACTTCAAAGAGAAAAGAACACTGGAATGATAAAAATAGGGCCAAATAGGGAAGAAGATGGCAGTATAGAGAAGCATGGGAGCTAGTTAGTCCCCCTGGAACAACTAATAAACAACCAGGAACAACTAATAAATAATCTGGAATAACTTCTGGGGGACAAACATGACTGTCCACACATCATACACCAACCTGGATTGGGAGGAATGCACAAGATCACAGCATAAAATCTTTAAGTAAAAACTGCAGATCCAAGCCAAGAGCCCCTCTCCAATGGCAGCCCAAACTGCAAATCCTCACTGAGCTACAGAGCAGCACTCTCTGAACAAGCAAATATTCCTCAGCCCAGCTCCAACTGAAGTTTTAATTAATGAATGTTGAATGTTTATGTGTTAGTTAGGGTTCTCTAGGGAAACAGAATCAATGAGAGGTGTCTCTGACTATCAAATTGTAAAAGTGACTCATGCAACTGTGGGTATGCATGAGCCCAAATTCTGTAGAGCAGTCATCAAACTGTCAACTCCAAGGAAGATGTCCGATGAACTCCTCAGGAAACAAACTGGCAACTTCAACGAAATCCTCAGGAAATGAACTGGGATCTTTGACGAATGTGTTCAATGAACTCCTCAAGAAATGAACTGGCAACTTCGACAAACTCCTTAGGAAATGCTTCACTGGGCAGCCAAAGAAGAAGTGAAGGTCCTCTATCTGTCTTGCTTATAAGTCTTCAACTGATTAATTGGATTAAATCCAGCCAATTGCATTCTCTCATTGTGGAAGGCACGCCCTTTGGTGAGTCATCAGTCACAGCTGCAGTCAATTGACTGATGATTTAATAAACCAGCCTGCTGGTTTATTAATCAGCCTCAAATGTCCTCACAGCAATTGTTAGGCCAGTGTTTGCTTGACCAGACAGCTCGGTACTGTCACCTGGCCAAGTTGACACATGAACCTAACCATCACAGTTCAATACAAGCTATGAATCCCCAAAAAGCAAACAGAGGCTTTTGGTTGTGACTGACCTTGGAGAGCGGGAGGAACACTCTGGGAGGGAGGGGGAGCCCAGAGGACTAGGTGCTATCTCTGGCCAGTGGGTGAAACAGAGGGTGGCTGTGGACTGGCCCTGAAGGGGGGCTTTCTGTCCCTTTTTTTTGGCTCAGTGGAGAAAGCCTCAGCCATTTTCAGTTCACAGCTATCTGACCCAGACAAGGGTGGAGATTGGAGTGTCACAGATACTGTTCAAATGCAAATGATATCTCCCCAGGGGGTGTATCTTCCGTAAGAGGAAAAGGGTGGTGCCAAGCTCTGCTACCAGCCTTCCATTCAGAACTAGACCCCAGAGCCTGGCAGAAAACAACCACAAGCCACACCTCCTTATACCAGTCTGGAGTGACAGGCTGACAAGCACCACCAGCTGGGCAGAAAACCACAGTGGCTTGAGGCTTCAAAGTGTATATTAATCTTCTAAGACACCCTCAGGGAGACCTGATACTGAATATTGTCCCTGTCTGAGATCTGAGCTTGTTCTCGTCCGGGAAAACATGATTGGGGTAACCAAGGAAACCAGATGCCTAGACAACAGAAAAATACAACTTATGTTAAGGAAAACAGTTATGGTCCAGTCATAGGATCAAACTTGCACTTCAACTGAGATATAGGAATGGAAACAACTAATGCTCAATCAATTCAAAAAGTTTAGGGAAGATATGGCAAAAGACATGATGCATATAATGAAAACACTGGGCATACATAAGACAGAAATCAAAAGTTTTAAAAAACAACTGGCAGAATCTGGAAAAGAAAGGCATAACACAAGAGATAAAAGACACAATGGAGACATACAAAAGCAGATCTCAAGAGGCAGAAGAAAACACTCAGGAACTGGAGAACAAGACACCTGAAAGCCTACAAATAAAAGAAAAGATAGAGAAAAGAATGGAACAATATGAGCAACATCTCCAGGAACTGAATGACAACACAAAATGCAGGAATGTATATATCACTGGTGTGCCAGAAGAAGAGAAGGGAAAAGGGGCAGAGGCAATGATAGAGGAAATAATCAATGAAAATTTCCCATCTCTTATGAAAGACATAAAATTACAGATCCAAGAAGTGCAGCATACCCCAAACAGAATAGGTCTGAATAGGCCTAGCCAAGACACTTAATAATTGGATTATCAAACATCAAAGATAAAGAGAAAATTCTGAAAGCAGCAAGAGAAAAGCAATCCATCTTATACAAAGGAAGCTTGATAATACTATGAATGGATTTCTCAGTAGAAACCATAAAGGCAAGAAGGAAGTGGGGTGATATATTTAAGATACTGAAAGAGAAAAAACAATAACCAAGAATCCTATATCCAGCAAAACTGCCCTTTGAATATGCAGGAGAGCTTAAAATATTCTCTGACAAACAGACAATGACAGTTTATGAACAAGATACCTGCTCTACAGGAAACACAGGAGTGAGAGGTTTGGAACACAACATGGAATGAGGTAGCACAATAATGTAAGTACACTGAACAAAGATGACTGTGAGTATGGTTGAAAGAGGAAGGTAGGAGCATACTGGACACCAGAAGGAAAGAGGGAAGATAAAGACTGGGTCTGTATAACTCAGTGAAACCTAGGGTGCTCAATGATTGTGATAAAATATACAAACATGTTTTTACATGAGGGAGAACAAACAAATGTCGATGTTGCAAGGTGTTAAAAACAGGGTGGGATCAGGGGAAAATACAATCAATGCAAACTAGAGACTATAATTAACAGAAACATTTTATTACCCTTCCTCTAATGTAACAAAGGCAATATATCAAAGCTAAATGCATATGGGGAGTAACATAGGGGAGGGGTATGGAACTCTTGGCACTGCTGATGTCTGACTCTTTATTCTACTTTGGTTTAATGCTATCTTTCATTTTGTTGCTTCCTAGCTGTCATGTTTTTTTCTCTTTTTTTCTGTTGTCTTTCTACCTTCTTTGACACTTCCTCCTTTTTTGTGGAAGAAATGGAGATTTCCTTATATAGATAGTGGTGAATACATAAATACATGACTATACAGGGAGGCATCAATTGTTCACTTAGAATGGAATGTATGGTGTGTGAACAAAACTGTCTTAAAAAATGGGTTGATGAAGAAACCTTGAGGGCATTATATTAATGCCCTCAAGGTTATATTAAGGGAAATAAGACAGACACATACGGACAAATATTTCAGGGTCTCACTGATATGAGCTAGTTATAATATGTAAACTCATAGACATGAAATGTAAGTTATCAGGATATAGAATGGGGCTAAAGAATGGGGAGTGGCTCCTTATTATGTACAGAATGTTCAACTAGGGTGAACTTAAATATTTGGAAATGGACAAAGGTGACTGGTAGCACATTATGAGAATGAATAACAGTGCTGAATGGTTTGTGCATGTGGTGGAAAGGGTAAGCTCAGAGTCACATATGGCACCAGAAGGAAACTTGGAGTTTAAAAGATGGGAAGGTATAAAACAGTGAATCTTGTGGTGGACAATGTCCATGATTAACTGTACAAATAGTAGAAATGTCTCTTGTGAGCTAGAGCAAATGTATGACAGTATAAATAGAAGTTAATAATAGAGGGGCATATAGGAAAATATATATATACCTATTGCAAACTATATACCACAGTTAGTAGTATTTTAACATTCTTTCATCAATAGTAACAAATGTACTATACCAATACTATTAATCAATAATGGAGGGGGTTTTGTTAGGGGTAAGGGAGGATTTGAGCTTCCTTTTTTTTTTTCTTTATTTCTCTTCTGTAGTAATGAAAATGTTCTAAAAATTGAAGAAAAAGTTAATTGTGATGATGGATGCAAAGCCGTAGGATGGTACCATGGGTAATTAACTGAACACTTTGGATCCTTGGATAACTGCATGGTTTGTGAACAATCTCAATAAAAAATAGGGCTAAATATATTAGAATATCCTATTTTTTCATGTTTTTCTTTAATAATATTTGATGTTTGAAGCAAAAATTATATCACGTGATATGTTGTTCCATATATGTGCAGGAAATACATCAGACAATTATTTTTATAGTGGGATGTTAAAAGGATCTAAAGGGAAGTAAGTTTTCAAAACTTCACTTGTTCTGGTAAATATCTGTATCAAAAGGCTGTGATAAGTCACTTGTGTATCCTGTATTACTTACAGCAGCCATTAAAAATCTATGAAGATACAGACTAAAAAATTATACACAAATCAAGGTGAAACCCTAAAATAAATGTTCAAATAATACATGAGAATGTTTTTTAAAAAGGAAAGAAAGAAAGAGAAACATAGGAAGAAAACAGAAAACAAATAATGAAATGGCAGACTTAAACCTTAATCCCATTAATAAACTTAAATGTAAATGATTGAAATACACCAAAGAAAAGTCAAAGAATGGCAAAATGAACAAAAAACATGATCTGAAAATATGCTGTTTACAAAAAACTCACTGAAAATTCAACATAGAGAGAAGTTTCAAAGGAAAAGGAAAAAGACACTGCAAACATCAATAAAATAAGGGCAGAAGTGAATATATAAATACAAGGTAAACTCCATGCCAAAAAAAAAAATCTCTTAGGACAGAGAAGTAAATTAATTAATGATAATAAAAGAATCAGCACAGCCAGAAGACATAAGAATTCTAAATGTGGGCAGACCAAACAACACAGCCTCAAATCACATGAAACAAAAACTAATAGAACAGAAAGGAGAAATAAAAAAAACAAATTGACTATTATAGTTAAGGACATCAGCATCTCATGCTCTGTTAATGATATCATTCTAGAGGGAAAATTGGCAAGAATATAGAAAATTAGCAAGGATCTGAACAATGCAATTGAGCAACAGTATATAACTGACATGTATAGAACACTCCACCCAACAACAGCAGAATACACTTGTTTTAGCACACTGGCAGTATTCATTATGATAAACCATATCCTAGGTCATAAAACAAATTTCAACAAATTTAAGAGAATTCAAATCATACAGAGTATGTTCTCTGACCATAATGAAATTAAGCTGTAAATTGGCTAAAAAGAATAGAACAGAAAAATCAACAAATACTCAGAAATTAAACTACATGATTTTAAATACCCCATAGGTCAATGTGGAAATTTCAAAGGAAAAACAATACATAAAATTCAATGAAAAAGAAAATACAGCTAACCAAAATATGTGTAATGCAGCTAAAAAAAAGTGGTGGGACATAAAGTTATAGCATTAATGATTATTTTAGAAAGAGAAGCAATCTTAAATTAATAATCTAGTTCATATCACAAGATGTAGAAAAACTTAATAGTAAAAGTATAAAAATGCCCTTTATGAATTGCAACAAATATACCACACTAATGCAAAAAGTTAATAATAGGGTGGTATAAGGGAATTCTGTATTTTATGTATGAATTTTTCTGCAACTTCTCTAAAACTAAAACTTTTCTAAAAAATAATTAGAAATAAATGGAAAAGAAACCAAAAGCAAGCACAAGGAGGAGAATAATAAAGATAAGAACAGAAATCAATGGAAATGAATGCAGGAAAATAACATCAGTGAAACAGTTCTGTGAAAAAGTCAGTAAAATTCATAAATTTCTAACAAGACCGACAAAGATAAAAGGAGAGAAGGGAAAAACCACCACCATCAGGAATGAAAAAAGGTATATAACTACATTTCTTATAGTCATTAAAATGATTGAATAATACTAAAAGACATTTATACTTCCAAAATTGATGCACAGGTTCACTTAATAACAGTTAAAATCCCAGCTAGGAGTTCTGAGCCAAAGATAATTTTCTTTTAATTTATATGTTGTTTATATATAAAAGAAGGGCCCTAGAGGAGGTAAAACTATCTTAGAAAAGAATAAATTGGAAGGTATCATTCCACACAACGTTGAGACTGATTACATAGCTACTGTAATTAAGACAACATGGTATTAGAGGAGGGACAGACAAATAGATAAATAGAATAGAATAGAAACACCAGATAGGGGTCCTCAGAAATATGCCCAACTTCTTTTGACAAAGGTGCAAAGGCAACTTAATAGAGGCCTTTTCAATAAATCTTGTTTGGGCAAGGAAACATCCATAGGTTAAAAAAAAAATGAAACTTAGAAGAAATCTCTCTATATCAAAATTAGGCCAAACTGGATTATGTATTAAATATAAGACACAAAACAATAAAACTTTTGGGGAAAAATCTTTGGGATCTAGAGCTAGGCAAAGACTTCTCAGTCTTGACACAAAAAATATGGTCATGAAATGAAAATCTATAAATTGCACCTCTTCAAAATTTAAAACTTTATCAGTGAAATACTTTGTTAAGAGGATAAAATGCAAATTAAAACCAAGATGAAATATTATTACATGACTATCATATGATTATATAAAAAGGTGACAGCATCAAATGCTAATAAAGATGCAGAGTGTTCTAGTTTGCTAATGCTGCCAGAATGCAAAACACCAGAGATGGATTGGCTTTTATAAAAGGGGGTTTATTTGGTTACACAGTTACAGTCTTAAGGCCATAAAGTGTCCAAGGTAACACATCAGCAATTGGGTACCTTCACTGGAGGATGGCCAATGGTGTCCGGAAAACCTCTGTTAGCTGGGAAGGCACATGGCTGGTGTCTGCTCCAAAGTTCTGGTTTCAAAATGGCTTTCTCCCAGGACATTCCTCTCTAGGCTGCAGTTCCTCAAAAATGTCACTTAGTTGCACTTACCTTCTCCAGAGCAAGAGTCTGCTTTCAACAGCTGTCTTCAAATGTCTCTCATATGTAACCCCTATGCTTTCTTCAAAGTGTCCCTCTTGGCTGTAGCTCCTCTTCAAAAGTTCATTCTCTGCTTCACTGAGTTCCCTCTGTCCCTCAGCTCATTTATATGGCTCCAGTGACTCAACTTAGATGCACCCCAAATGGGAAGAGCAACACCTCCATGGAAATTATCCAGAGTCCTCACCCATAGCTGGGTGGGGTGCATTCCAAAGAAACACTCAAAGAAATCTAATCAACACTGATAACATCTGCCCACACAAGATTACATCAAAGATAATGGCATTTGAGGGACATAATATATTCAAACTGGCACATTCCACCCCCTGGACCCCAAAATGATATTATCTTTCCATATACAAAATACATTCATCCCACAACAGTATCACAGAAACTTAAATCATTTCAGTAACAACAGTTAAGTACAAAATTTTATCAAAATCATTATAGGTGTGGTCAGTCCTAAGGCATAATTCTCCTTTAGCTGTGGATCTGTGAACTTAGAACAAGTTATGTGCTTCCAATATAAAAAGGAGGGACATTCATAGGATAAACATTCCCATTGCTATAAGAAGAAACAGTAAGGAAAACAGGGTTAACAGGACCAAAACAGTTCCTAGAACCTGCAAGACAAACTCCATTAGATTTCAAAGTCTGAGAGTCATTAACAGAATGATGTTGCATCCTTGGGGCTTGAGAGAGCGGGAGTCTAACCTTCCTAAGGACCCTTTCTGCAGCCCTTTCCTCTCCAAACACTTTGGTGAGTGCTCCAGCATATCCACACACTGGGGAGACCACCTTTTTGGCCCCACCATCCTCAAACATCAGGGCAGCTCCTGGATTCCTTTCCATCTCCAGGGCACAAGCTCAACCCCTTCAGAACAGTGTGGTGGAAGCCAGGCTCTCCCCAATTTCCTGGGAATGTGCTCCACCCTTTTTGGGGCTTGGGGTTGCAGAACATTTCCTGAGCATGGAGGTGGAAGGCCCACCCTCGACCTCCAGGGCAAACTCACCCTTTCCATGCATTTGGGCTGCTCCACTCTCCCAGCCACAGACTTCTCGACTCCAGACCTCAACCTCCATGGCTTTGTCTTCGAAGAAATTTTTCCTTGAATTTGTTCCTTGTCTGTCTCCTCCAGTCCAGACTGGCAATGGCTATGTTTATAAAGATCTCCCAAAAATTCTGTTGGCTTCACATGAAGCACACAGGGGTCAAAGCCATCAGACAATAGGACTTTCCACCAATCCTTTCTGCTTAACTCCATTTCCAATCTTGGCTTGTACTGAAACGGTGGCTGGGTTCCACATTTAGTTAAATCCTCAGGCTCGGCTGTAGCTTCTGGGGATCCACCCCCTGGAAGCCTGGAATTTTCCAAACCATCAGTTTCTGGTTTCTTTGAACTCAAGAGTTCAGTTCTAAGTTTATTTCTGTCCTGTCACATTTTACTATAAGCTGCAAGGAGAAGCCAGGGTACATCCTCCACACATAGTCTGGAGATCACCTCAGCTAAGTATTCCAGGTTGTTGCTTTCAAATTCTTCCTTCCATCTGACACCAGGACTCAATTTTGCCAAATTCTCTGCCACTTTAAAACAAGGATCACCTTTCTTCCAGTTCACAACAACACATTCATCATTTCTGTTCAAGGTCTCGTGAGAAGTATCTTTAGAGTCCACATTTCCACAAACAGGCTCTTCAAAGCAGTTTAGGCCTTTTCTATCAAGCTCCTCACAATTCTTCCAGAATCTTCCTCTTATCCATTTAAAAAGCCACTCCAACATGTTTGGTGTTTGCAATCTCAGCAGAAAAAGCACCCCACTCTCAGTACCAAAATCTGTTCTAGTTTGTTAATGCTGCCAGAATGCAAAACACCAGAGATGGACTGGCTTCTATAAAAGGGGGTTTATTTGGTTACACAGTTACAGTCTTAAGGCCATAAAGTGTCCAAGGTAACACATTAGCAATCGGGTACCTTCACTGGAGTGTGGCCAATGGTGTCCGGAAAACCTCTGTTAGGGGAAGGCACATGGCTGGCATCTGCTCCAAAGTTCTGGTTTCAAAATGGCTTTCTCCCAGGATGTTCCTCTCTAGGCTGCAGTTCCTCAAAAATGTCACTCTTAGTTGCACTTGGGGTATTTGTTCTCTCTTACCTTCTCCAGAGCAAGAGTCTGCTTTCAACAGCTGTCTTCAAAACATCTCTCATCTGTAGCGCCTATGCTTTCTTCAAAGTGTCCCTCTTGGCTGTAGCTCCTCTTCAAAAGTTCACTCTCAGCTTCACTGAGTTTCCTCTGTCCATCAGCTCATTTATATGCCTCCAGTGACTCAACTTAGACCCACCCTGAATGGGCGGAGCAACACCTCCATGGAAATTATCCAATCAGAGTCATCACCCACAGCTGGGTGGGGTGCATTCCAAAGAAACACTCAAAGAAATCTAATCAACACTGATAACATCTGCCCACACAAGATTACATCAAAGATAATGGCATTTGGGGGACACAAGATATTCAAACTGGCACACAGAGTATCTGCATAATTCACATATTGTTTCTGGGAATAAAAAATGATACAGCAACTCTGGTAAATTGTTTGAGAGTTTCTTAAAAATAAAACTAAACAAACAACCATATGACCCAGCAATTATCCTCTTGAGAATTCATCCCAAAGAAATGAAAGTTACATTCAGACAAAAACCTGTACATACAGTGTCATAGCAACTTTATTTGTAATAACTCAAAACTAGAAATAATCCAGCTGTCCCTCAATGGATGAATGATTTTTAAAACTCTGGTACATACACACAATGGAGTACTACCCAGCAATAAAATGGACAGACTATTGATACATGCAAAATCAAGGTTGAATCACCAGGGATTTATGCTGAGGTATTTATTTTTAAAAGGTTACATCCAAGAGTTACATACAGTATGATTCCATTTATATAAGATTCTTGAAATGACAAAATTATATAAAGGCAGAACAGATTATTAGTTTTCAGGTTTCAGGACTGAAGTGCCAAGAGGGAGGGTGTGGGTAATGTATGTGAAAGGAAAACAAAAATGATCCTTGTGGTAATGAAACCTTTCTATACCTCAATTGTATTAATGCCAATGTCAGATGTGATATGGTACTACAGTTTAGTAAGATGGCAAGATGTTACTGTTGGGGGAAGCTAGATAAAGAATATTGTAGATCTTTCTATTATTTCTTACAACTCCATTTAAATCTACAATTATCTCACAATAGAGAGTTTAATTTTTAAAAATGCATATGCCCTTCTACCCAGCACGTCTATTGCTGAGATTTTCTAATAGAAACAAAAACCACTCAGTGGTATTGTACTGTATTTACAAACAGTGTATTGTACCTGCAATATTGTCCCTGGTGGAAAACTTCTGGATATAAAATACTGTCTATTAGGAAAATGATGATTGAATTATATTTTGGATATATTATACAACTTTCTAGTGTGAAAAACAGTTGTACCCTGTGATTACCATGATTTTCATACGGAAGAGTTGATTGAAAAGAGTAAGAGGCTGAATATGTGTGTTAAATATGGTACAGTGTGTATAAATATCATGTACACAATGTACAAAATTCCCATAATAGTGTATGTAGATAAATTAGCATGTACATGGATGTCTGCAAATGTGTAATAGATATACTTGTTCATTTATTTATGTCTACATTTCTCTCTCTATATATAAATATTATACAAACATATACAAATATGTTACTTGCTATTAGCATGCAGAAAATTATGGACATTTATAACACAATGTTAATTCTTGATGAGGAAAGAATATTTGGGTGGTAGAGTCAAGAAGGAAGTCTAAGAGAAATAAGGCAAGAAAAAAGGAAGCACATTACTATATAAGACTTCATTTATATGTTTGTGCATATCTGTGCATAGAAGAGTTGTAAACGTAAGAAAAAATAAGGATGCAGAATGAAATATTTATGGGTGAAATTCATAAGAAATCATAAAATGAGAGTTTTCAAAGTTAAACTTTCCCATTAGAATGGCAACTAAATTTAATAGCAAGGGACCTTTATAAAACATTCCTCAGTATAATTTTAAAACAATTAGATTTTATAGAGGAAGTACTAAATTTATGGAAAGGAGATATTGATAACAGATCACATATAAGAAATGTAGAGTAGAAGGGACAATAGCAATAACACTGGAAACTAGATTGCAATGAATTAATTGATTCAAAAATAAGTAAAAATTGATTTCTACATAAAGAGCTATACCCATAAAAACTACTATTCAAATGTGAGAGTAGAATTATCATACATTTAACATTTCAAAATATTTACCACCTTTGCAGCTGTTCAGGAAACCTTGTAGAGATTGTGACTTTATTTTTTCCAAAGAAAAATAAAGCAGAAAAAAATTCTGATCCAGGGAACAGGGGACTTAGAGAGCAAAACATCTGGAGAGCAAACCCAAAATGGAGCAAGGAATAAGTGGGCTCTGTGAGGTTAGTCTGTAGAGATGAGGTCCAAAGTACTGAAAAATATGTACATTTATGTATGAATTGCCAATAGTTATAGGACAGAAAAACAATATAAATATATGAAGCAAATGTTGCTTAAGGAAATAAGAAGTACAATAAAATAATTGTAATCGTAATACCTGTATGCAGTACATACTATATGGCTTTAAATTCAATAAAATTTGCATGAACTTGAAAATGTATATGCCATACACTGTTAGAGTAAAAAACTGCAATTTAATTCTTTGCAGAGTACAGAGATGAGAAATATATGTGTTGAAGAGGGTGATGTACACCCACAGAAGCACTGAAGAGGAAGTTTGTAGCATGAAAAATAACATTATCTCTGTAAAAAAAAGCTACATTGCTGAAAAAAAACTGATTCCTTCCCTGGAGGATGAATGGAGACAGACTGTGTATGGTACAAATATTTATGAATATTATAGCAATTATAAACTGTTTTCAAATACACACAATTATAGATGTTACAACATTAAGATATAAATTAAAAATGAAAAGTTGATTTCATTAACTCAGCTCAACTTCGATACCAGAATATGGAGGTTCTATTTGGATCTATAATGTGAAAATAAAATTAATAGATGCAAACACAGAAATTTATATGATATAATTATCAGACAAGAACCTTAAAATGAAAATTATAATAGTCTTCCTTACATTCAAAAAGCTAGAAGAAAGATTTCACATGTTAAATAGAGACACGGAATATACATTTAAAATCATAAATCAAATTTCAAGGTAAGAAAACTAGAATGTTAGATGAAAATTACACTGGATGGGGGAAACTCTTTTCTTGCTCAGACATGGCTTTTCTCTCTCTAAGCCCAACTCAGTAAATAAATTCACTAACCTATCTCCAACAAGAAACATGATTCCCAAGGGAATGAATCTCCTGGTGATGTGGGACATGATTCCCAAGTACGGGCCTAGCCCTGGCAATGAGGGATTGAAAATGCCTACTCAATCAAAGAGGAAAAAATGAAAGGTAACAAGCTGAGGTCACAGTGGCTGAGAGATCCCAAATAGAGTCAAAAGCTATCCTGGAGGTTTCTCTTATGCACGTTCCAGCTAGACATCCCAAGTGGCCACAACATGCCATGCCCTTACCAACAGTAGTTCCCAAATACCTAGGGCCCTACCTGAGATTCCATAAAAGATGCACTTTCTAAATTTTATCTTTCAGACACTTAAATCCACCAGAGTGTTCCTATACAAGACAAGTCCTAAAACCCAGAGATAACAGCCTCTTTAAGATTAACTAATAGATGCAGCCCCCTTCCCCATACTGTCAATTTGCCCCTTCAATATGAACAAGTGAGAGTTCTCACTGCCTAGATACCCCTGAAAACACAGAAAGAGATTAAGTGAGAGGACAGGGTAACAACAAGCAAATGTCTGTGAACACTGAAACTTCATATAATTATATACATATAGTTGGCTGCTGGGGTGTTGGAATGGCTGGAAGGATGTAAATGACATGATAGAACTGTAGCCTATAGCATCCTTTGGAATGTGCTCTGTAGCTGCTCATTGAATTATGACTTGAAGGCCTTCAGCTTTCTGTATAAAACTTGTGCTGCATGGTAAGGGAAGAACTGAAAATGTGAAACTTTAACCCATAACAGGTTTTGAAATTACCTATATGACTGCTTGTTGAGCTGTACATTGAGAGATGACACCTGTATGTATATTTTACAGTAATTGAAATGGCTGGAGTTGTAGAAGTGTGACCTATGATATTCTTCGAAATTTGCTCTCTAAATACTTGTGAAATCATACTTTGAAAATTATCACTGTTATGTATATATGTTAAAGTCCACAATAACAATAATAATAAATAGAAAAAATAAAGAGAATAGATTCATGATACATGCACAAAAATACACTGGATGGGATTAACAGTTTACATACTGAAGAAAAAAATGCTAAAAAAAATACATAGCAAAAGAAATGATACAAAATAAAACAAAGGGAGAAAAAGACTGAAAGTATATGAACAAAGCATCAGTGAGCTGTGGGACAATTTCAAGCAGTCTAAGATAGAAGAAAATGAAGTCCCCGAAGAGGGCCATTGTGGACAGAAAAAACTTTTGAATACATAAAGCAGAAATGTTGCCAATCTGGTGAAAACTACAAACCCACATATCTTAGAAATTCAATGAGCCTCAAGCACAAGAACCACAAACAAAACAACATCAAGTACTTTATATCCACATTGCTTATACTGGTGGTGAATTAATAAAGAGAAAAATTTTTAAGCAGCCTGTGGAAAAAGAAGCATTAATGCAGAAGAAAAAAGGAAGAAGTGATAGCACACTTCTTGGCAATATAAAATGCATGCCAGAGGAGAGTAGAGCAATGTCTAAGAATAAGAAGAAAGGAGAAGCGAGAAGGGAAAAGGGAGAGGAAGGGGAAGACAGAGATGGAGACAAAGACCAAGACAAAGATGGAGATGAAGAAGAAGAAGAAAAAGAACTAATGAATAATAATAAGAACCTCTGAAAGTAAAATATTACACCCAGAGAAAATATGTTTAAGAAACATAGGAAAAGTAAATAATTTCTCAGACATACAAAACTGTAAAAATTATCCAACAGTACACCTGACCTATGAGAAATGATTTTTGAAATATCCTTAAAGCAAAAAGGAAGATATAAAAGGAAAATATGGATTGACACAAATGAATTAAAAGCACCAGAAACTGATAAATATGTGGTTAGATATAAAAGATTTTTCTTGTTTGTTTTAAATCAATTTAAAGGATAATAGATGTTTAAAGCAGAAAAGTTTAAGTATTGTGGGTTTTGTAAATTATTGAGTTAATGTATTTCTTCTTGTAGATTTGGTAGTATCATTCAAGAAGTTTGTTCCTTTTTTAGAGTTGTGAAATATATTGGCCCAAAGTTCTTAATATTCCCTTATTATTTCCATATAATTCCTTTATTATTGATTAATTGAGTAGGTTTTAAAACTCTTTTTATCTTCTTTGTTGATTTATAAGCTATAATACACCCCTATCTTTTTTAATGCAATTTTGAGATATATGAACATACCATATAATCCACCCAAATTATACAATCAATGATTTACAATATCATCATATAGTTGGGCATTCATTGCCACAATCAATTTTTGAACATTTTCATTACTCCAAAATAAAGAAAAAAAGAAAAAGAAAACCGAACACCCAAAACATCCCAGTCCACTTATATCACATATTATTTATGTATTTTCTCTTTATTACTCATCTGCCATACACTGGATAAAGGGAGTGTCATAATCACACAGTCACATGATAATAAACTATATAGTTATGCAATCATCATTAGAATCAAGCCTACTGGAATACAGTTCAACAGATTCAGGTATTTCCTTATAGCTATTTTAATACACTAGAAACTAAAAAGAGATATTTATATAATGCATTAAGAATAACCTCCAGAAGGAACTCTCAAATCTGTTTGAAATCTCTTAGTCACTGAAACTTGACTTCATTTCATTTCTTCTCCCCACTTTGGTTAAGAAGGCATCCCATGATGCTGGGTCCATGCTAATCCCTGGGAGTCAGAACCCATGTTACCAGAGAGACTTATACCCATGGGAGTCATCTCCCATGTACCCCCCCCCTTTCTTTTAGTGGCTGCTTTGGGCTTCATAGCATACATCTATAACTTACCATCTACTTGCAAATACAACTTCATCTAAGAAACTTAATCCAAAAATCAGTGAACTGTGGTACAAAAAAATTACCTGAGAAATGAGAGGTTTTTCAATAAATGATGCTGAACAATGTATAGACATAGACACATAAAAAAAAACAATGAATTTAGATTCCTACCTCACGCCATATACAAAAATTAAATCAAAATTAATTATAGACCTACAGGTGGGAGCTAAAATTATAAAACATGTAAAAGAAAACATAGAACTAAATCCTAAATACTGTTCCTCAGATATGCCAACAAAAGTAAAAATAATAAAAGAAAAACAAAAAGGAACTGGATTTCCACAAAATGGCAATTTTTGTGATTAAAGGACACCACCAAGAAAGTGAAAACCCCACAGTATAGGAGACAATTTTTGAAATTACATATTTGATAAGAGACTTGTTTGCAGTATAAAGTATCCATAAAACTCAAAAATAAAGAAAAACAACATGATTAAAATGTGCAAACAATTTGAAAAGACATTTCTCAAAGAAGATAAAAAAATGGCCAAAAGTTCATAGCAGTGGCTCATAATTAGTCATCAGGAAAATGTTATTGGAAACCATAGTTGGGTAATGCTTTACACCAACTATGGATGGCTAAAATAAAGATGACAAGTGTTGGCAAGGATGTAGAGAAATTGAAATCCTTATATATTAAGTAGAATTGCTAAATGTTACAGCCACATTGGAAAACAGTTTGGGGATTTCTTAAAATATAACTATAAGACCCAGTAATTCTACCCATGGGAGTATACCCCGGGGACTTGAAAACACATTTATATGCATAAATTTGTAAAGGACTGTTCATAGCAGCATAATCCATGATAATCAATAAATGGAAACAACCCAAATGTCCATAAATTAATGAATGGATAAACAAAATATGGACTATTTCTACAAGGGAATATAATTCAACTACAAAAAGAATAAAGTAATGCTATATTCTACAAAACTGACAAACCGTGAAATCAACATGCTAATTGTAGAAGTTGGGCAAAAAAGGCTACATTTGTATGGTTCTATTTATATTAAATGAGAAGAACAGGCAAATCCATAGAAACAAAAAGTGGATTCATGTTTCTCAGGGACTAGGGGAGGTTGCTGAAGGAATGGGGAGTGGCTGCTCATAGGTACATTTTTTCTTTGAGGGGTGATGAAATGTAAAACTAGGTAATGCTTATGGCTATACAACTCTGTGAAGATAGTAAAATCATTGAACTCTTCACTTTGAGAGGGTCAATTTTATAGTATGGTATGGTATCAATAAAATATTTTAAAAATTTGAACAAAATTTAGTAAAAAAGATAAAAGGGAGTAAAATAAATGATATTAAACACTATTCATCATTAGGGAAATGCAAATTTACACCACTGTGAGTCACCATCACACTTAACTAGAAGGATGAAAGTGTAAGAAGAACTGATCATCCTAAGGGTAGACATTGATATGGAGCAAGTGTAGGAGAGCACTTTACAATCCCAACATCAGTGTTGGGCATTTTGAAAAACAGTTGGGCATATTCTTAAAAAGGTCAACATACACCTAATGAATCAACCATTCCACTCCACTCTGAGGTATTTGCTTAAGAAAAATGAAAGCTTGGGTCCCTACCAATCCCACACACAACTCTTTATAGTGGCTTTATTTATAACAATTGCAAAACAGAAATGGCCGTAAGTCTATGAACATTGGAATATTACTCAGCAATTAAAAGGAATAAATCATTGATACACACTACAGAGATAAAACTTAAATTAATCATGTTCAACAAAAGAAGCAAGGAAAAGAAGCACAGTAACATTGTATGACTGCATTAACTTAAAATTCTACAGAAAAATTAACAGTGGTAAACTGGGGACTGGAGGTGTTCAGAAAGACAAGGGCCAAAGGGATTACAAAGGTGCAGAGGGACACTTTTCAGGAGATGTACATGCTCACACATTTGATTGTGGTAATATTTTAACAGTAGCATACAAATGTTAAAACATCAAACTTTACACTTCAAATATGTGCAATTTATTACATGTCAACCTTCCTGAGATAAAGCTGTTAACACAAAGAAGAAAATGGAGGCAGGGCAAGATGGCAGAGTGGTGAGGTGTGTGTTTCAGTTACTCCTATGGGGCAGCTTGTAGACAGCCAGCAACTGTGTGGAACAGACATCACAGAGGGAATTTGATTTTGGACACACATTATACAACACTCATGAGTGCATAGAAAGGCTGAGATCAGTGAAATCTGTAAGTTCCCAAGCCTGGGTCCTGCACCCCTCCCTGTCAGGCACAATCCTGAGGGAGGAGGGGCCATCAGTGCTGGGAACCAGGAGGGAGAACTGCAGTTGTGGACTGAGTAACAATCTCAGATTGCTGAACAAAAATGCCAACCATAGATAAAGTAAGACCAGACACCAGAGAATCTGGGAGCAGTCAGCCCAGCAGAGAGGAGATAGGGCTAGAAAAAAACAGCAAAAAAATAAAAATTAAAAAATATATATACACATTTGGAGTTGGAGGTGAACAAAATATGAAGAAGGGCTGGGCTCAAACACAATCAGGCATGTATGCAAACACAGGGGGACAGGGCCCTTCTCTGAAAAGCTGATTATTCTGGTTTCTTGATTGTCCCTCAATTGCTCTCCAATTCCTTGTTTTTTGCACTTCAATAGCCCATCAAAACTGCAAGGACTGAATTAAAGGGCTTTTCTTTAAACAGTCTATACTGGGCCTTTCTTTTACATTTTTAAAAATCTTTTTCTCTTTTTTTTTTAAATAACTATTCTAAGTAGCCCATTACAGAAAGCCTCAAAGACTTGCAATTTAGGCCTGCAATGGCAGAGCTAAGATAGATCTGAGAAATAAAGCAATAAATCTACTGGAGGACAAAATTCACAAAAACCATAACTTCCCCCAAGAAAAGGGGGCGTGGCCCAGCTCTAGTGGCAGCCCTCCTTTGGGGAACTTAGACACCTGGGGCTGTAATACAGAAACCATCTTCAGTCAGCCATGGCTCTGACAGAGTCAGGGTCACCAGAAGAACTAAAGGCTCCATAACTTCTCACTCTGGTGGGGGAGTGGCAGGCTGACAAGTGTCACCTGCTGGACAGCATAGGAAAAGCAGAGTGTAAAGGACTCAAGAGGGTCTCACTCTGAAGGAAAGTCCATATGCTTGTCCTGTGACCAGGGCATCTCTGGACTGGGAAAACCTGACTGGGGTTGACCATCTCTGAGGAGACCCTCACACAAAAAGGATACATAGAGTCAGGGAAAGAAACAGAAAAACAAGAAGTGAAAAACCCCTATCAACTAAATAAAACCTAAGTTAGAGGCTTAGAATAGCTGAACTGAACACCAAAGGTTAGAGAACAAAGACAACCAACAAGAAAACCCTAGGTAAAAGAGTGACTATGAGGTCCAGGAAAAACTAATCAAGACACTCAGGTGCCTAGACACACAAGGTAATGAGCCATACTAGGAAACATGAAAAATATGGACCAGCCAAAGGAACACATTAATAGTTCAACCAAGATACAGGAATTGAGGCAACTAATGCTAAATCAATTCAACAAACTGAAGGAAGAACTAATTAAAAATATTCAAACAAATCTCCTAAATCAATTCAAAAATCAAGTCAGTGAACTGAGGGAAGGTATACAAAAGAAATGAAGTATATAAGGAAGACACTGGATGACCATAAGGAAGAATTCATAAACTTGAAAAAACAAATGGCAGAACTTATGGGAATGAAGGGGATAATGGTGGAGATGAAAAAGACAATGGAGAGATACAACAGTGGATTTGAACAGGCATAAGAAAGGATCAGTGAACTGGAAGATAAGACATGTGAATTCATACACATAAAATAACAGACGGTGAAAAGAATGGAAAAATATGAGCAAGGTCTTAGGGAGCTGACTGACAACATGAAGTGCATGAATATACCTGTTATGGGTGTCCCAGAGGGAGAAGAGAGGGGAAAAAGGGCAGAAAGAATAATAGAAGAAATATTCACTGAAACTTCACCAACTCTTATGAAGACAGAAAATTGCAGATTGAAGAAATACAGCATACACCCAACAGAATAGATCCCAATAGACCTACTCCAAGACATTTACTGATCACATTGTCCAATGTCAAAGACAAAGAGAGAATTCTGAAAGCAGCAAGAGAAAAGCAATTCATCACATACAAGGGATATACAGATTTCTCTGCAGAAACCATGGAGAAGAGAAGAGAGTCATATGATATATTTAATATACTGAAAAAGAAGAACTGTTAACCAAGAAATCTATGTCCAGCAAAACTGTCCTTCAAAAATGAGGGAGAGATTAAAATATTTTCAGACATATAGACACTGAGACAGTTTGTGAATAAGAGACTGGTGCTACAAGAAATACTAAAGGGAGTGCTACAGGTTGATAGGGAAAAAAAGGAGAGAGAGGTTTGGAGAAGAGTATAGAAATGAAGATTATCGGGAAGGGTAAAAGGAGTGAGAGGGAAAAAATTAAGACATGACACATAAGATCCAAAAGACAAAACAGTAGAAAAAGTAATGCCCTTATAATAATAACACTAAATTAATGGATTAAACTCCCAACAAAAAGGCACAGACTGGCAGAATGAATTAAAAAACAAGACCCATTTATATGATGTCTACAAGAAACTCACTTTAGAAACAAGGAAAAAAATAGGCTGAAAATGAAAGTCTGGAAAAAGATATTTCATGCAAATAGCAACCATAGAAAAGTGGGAGTAGCTATATTAATATCAGACAAAGTAGACTTCAAAAGTAAAACAATTAAAAGACACAAAGGACACTCTATATTAATAAAAGAGTCAATTCATCAAGAAAACATAACAGTCATAAATACTTATGTACCAAGCCAGAGTGCCCCAAAATACATGAGACAAACACTGAGAACACTGAAACTAGAAGGACATAACTCTACAATAATAGTTGGAGACTTCAATACACCACTCTCATCAATGGATAGAACGTCTAGACAAAGGATCACTAAGAAAACAGAGATGTTGAATTGCATGATAAATGAGAAAGACTTGACATACATTTATAGAACACTAAACCCTACAATATCAGTATAAACATTTTTCTCAATTGCTCATGGAACATTCTCTAGGGCATACCACATGTTGGGTCACAAAGCAAGTCTCAACAAATTAAAAATATTGATATTATAAAAAACACTTTCTTATATCATAATGGAATGAAGTTGGAAATAAATAACAGACAGAAGATCGCAAAATTCATAAATATATGGAGACAACACACACTGAGAAAACCAGTGGGAAAGGAAGAAATTACAAGATAAATTAGTAAATACATTGAGGCAAATGGCAATGGAAACACAACAGATCAACACTTCTGAGATGTAGCAAAGGCAGTGCTGAGAGGGAAATTTATAGCCCTAAATGCCTATATTAAAATTGAAGAGAGAGCAAAAATTGAGGAATTAATGGTTCACCTGGAGGAACTAGAGAAAGAACAGCAAATTAACCTCAAAGCTAACAGAAAGAAAGAAACAACAAACATTAGAGTAAAAATAAATGAAACTGAGAACAGGAAAACAATAGAGATAATCAACAAAACCAGAAGTTGATTCTTTGAGAAAATTAACAAAATTGATGGACCCCTAGCTAGGCTAACAACAACAACAACAACAACAAAGATGCAAATAAATGAAAGCAGAAATGGGAATGGAAAAGGAAACAAGATACTGACCATTCAGAAATAAAGGAGATAATGAGAAGATACTATGAGCAACTATATGCTAATAAACTAGACAACTTAGATGAAAAGGACAATTTCCTAGAAAAGCAAAAACAACCAATGTTGACCCAAGAAGAAATAGAAGACCTCAACAAACCAATTGCAAGTAAAGAAATTGAGTCAGTCACCATAAAGCTCACAAAAAAGGAAAGCCCAGGACCAGATGCTTCACATGTGAATTCTACCAAGCTTTCAAGAAAGAATTAATACCAATCCTGCTCAAACTCTTCAAAAAAAACTGAAGAGGTGGGAAAACTACCCAACTCATTCTAAGAAGCCAGCATCACCCTAATACCAAAATCAGAAAAAAAATACTCCAAAAAGAAAAAGAAAAAGAAAATTACAGACCAAACTTTAATTGAAGTGAGGTCCCTTTCCCTTAATCCCAAAACATCTGCAAAGCAACAGTGTTGTGTAAACAGCATGAGGCCATGAGGAGGGGGGAGTGAGACTGGGCCTGTACCAGTTAAAGAAATCAAAACTTTACCTGTTAGGGGAGGCAAAGCTGCAGTTGCATGCATCAGCCAAGCGTAACCCTTTTAACAATAACTGCTCCAGGTCCAAGTGAAACTTTTTGTAACCCTTTAATAATCAATAGCTGCTCCAGTCCCAAGTGAAACTCTTTGTGAAATTGTTTTTGTGAAATTGTTTTGTATGATCAATAACTGCTCCAGTTCCAAGTGAAACTCTTTGTGTAATTGTTTTTTGTGATCAAGAGCTAAACTGCCAACTCTGCTTCTATTAGAATAGCTTGCTTGCTTGCATTTCTAGGATACGGTTTCTGTCTATATAAGGCACCAGCGCACACAGGTGGGGGCTGCTTGCTGAACTCCCTGGGCAGAGTGAGAGACGGCAGCCACCTGCTAGCTGGCTAATAAAAGGCTCTTTAAATTCTGTTTGGCTGTCTCATACTTTAACTCGTGGGCACCGTAACATAATGAATTTGGATGCAAAAATCCTCAACAAAGTACTCGCAAATGGAATCTAGCAGCACATTAAATAATTATACACCAAAACCAGGTGGGGTTTAATGCAGGTATGCAAGGCTGATTTACCAAAAGAAAATCAATTAACATAATACATCACATCAATAAATCAAAGCAGAAGGAACATATGATCATCTCGATCAATGCAGAAAACGCATTTGACAAAATACAACATATTTTCTGGATGAAAACACTTCAAAATATAGGAATAGAAGGGAAGTTTTTCAATATGATAAAGGCAATATCTGAAAAAACCCACAGCTAACATTGTAGTCAATGCAGAGAGACTGAAAGCTTTCCCTCTAAGATCAGGAGCAAGACAGGGATACCCACTGCCACCACTGTTATTCAGTATTCTGCTTGACATTTTAACTAGAGTAATTAGGCAAGAAAAAGAAATAAAAGACATCCAAATTGGAGGGGAAGAAGTAAAACTTACACTCTTTGCAGATGACATGATTTTATATGTAGAAAATCAGAAAATCTATAGCAAAGCTATTAGAACTAATCAATGAATACAGTAAAGTGGCAGGCTACAAGATTATCACACAAAAATGTGTAATTTCTTATACACAAGTTATGTGCAATAAGAGGAGGAAATCAAGAAAAAAATCCATTTAAGATAGCAATCAAAAGAATCAAGTATTTATGAGTAAAATTAAGGAAGGCCACAATAGATCTATACAAAGAAAATGACAAGAAACTGCTAAAATAAATAGAACAGGACCTTAAAAAAAGGAAGAACATACCATATTCATGGATTAGAAGACTAATTATAATTAAGATGTCAATTCTACCTAAACTGACTTATAGATTCAATGCAATACCAATTAGAATCCCAACAACTTACTTTGCAGAAATAGAAAAACCAAAAACCAAATTTATTTGGAAGGGCAAGGTGCCCTGAATAGTCAAATTATCTTGAGAAGGAGGAAAAAAATTGGAGGTCTCACACTACATGACTTTGAAGCATTTTACAAAGCTACAGTGCTCGAAAGAGCCCGGTAGTGGCATAAGGATAGATATACTGACCAATGGAATTGAATTGAATGTTCAGAAATAGACTCTTGCATCTACAGACAATTGATCTTTGATAAGGCAGTCAAGTCAAAGCAACTGGGTCAGAGAATCTCTTCAATAAATGGTGTTTGGAGAACTGAATATCCATTTCCAAAAGAATGAAACAGGAACCTGTTCTAGTTTGCTAATGCTATTGGAATGCAAAATACCAGAGCTGGATTGTCATTTATAAAAGGAGGTTTATTTAGCTACACAGTTACAGTCATAAGGCCATAAAGTTTCCAAGGTAACACATCAGGAATCAGGTACCTTCAGTGGTGGATGGCCACTGATGCCCAGAAAACCTCTGTTCACTGGGAAGGCATGTGACTGGCATCTGCTCCAAAGTTCTGGTTTCAAAATGGCTTTCTCCCAGGACATTCCTCTCTAGGCTGCAGTTCCTCAAAAATGTCACTCTTAGTTGCTTTGAGGTGTTTGTCCTCTCTTAGCTTCTCTGGAGCAAAAGTCTGCTTTCAGTGGCTGTCTTCAAACTCTATCTCATCTGCAGCTACTCTCAGCTTCTGTGCATTCTTCAAAGTGTCCGTCTTGACTGTAGCAGCTTGCTCCTTCTGTCTGCTCTTATACAGTGCTCCAGTAATTTAATTCAGACCCACCCTGAGTGGGTGGGCCAACATCTCCATGGAAATTATCCAGAGTCATCACCCACAGTTGGGTGGGGCATATCTCCATGGAAACACTCAAAGAATTACAATCTAATGAACACTGATAGGTCTGCCCACACAAGATTACATCAAAGATAATGGCATTTGAGGGACATAATACATTTAAACTGGCACAGACCCCTATCTCACAACTTATACAAAAATTAACTCCAATTGGATCAAAGATCTAAACATTAGTGCTAAGACTGTAAGACTCATAGAAGAAAACATAGGGCAATATCTTAAAGATCTTGAGATAGGAGGTGGTTTCCTAGACCTTAAACCCAAAGTGTGAGCAACAAAAGAACAAATAGACAAATGGGATCTCCTCAAAATTAAACACTTTTGTACATTAAAGGACTTTGTTAGAAAACTAAAAAGGCAGCCTACACAGTGGAAGACAATCTTTGGAATCCACATATCAGATAAGGATTTAATATCCTGAATATATAAAGTGATCCTACAACTCAACAACAGAAAGACAAGCAAATTAAAAAATGGGCAAAAGACAAGACAGACACTTTTCTGAAGAAGAAATACAAATGGCTCAAAACATATGAAAAAATGCTCAACTTCACTGGCTATTAAGGAAATGCAAATCAAAACATCAATGAGATATCATCTTACATCTACCAGAATTGCCATTATCCAAAAAAACAGGAAATTACAAGTGTTGGGTAGGATGTGCAGAAAGCAGCACACTTATTCATTTTTTGGGGGGAATGTAGAATGGTTCAACCACTCTGGAAGACAGTTTTGCAGTTCCTCAAGAAGACGAGGATAGATTTGCCATATGACCCAGCTATTCCATTTCTAGATATATACTCAGAGGATCTGAAAGTTAATGCATGAACAGACATTTGTAAACCAATACTTATTGTGGCATTATTCATGATAGCCAAGAGATGGAAGCAGCCAAAATGTCCATCAACAGATGAGTGGATAAACAAACTGTGGTACATACCCACTATGGAATATTACACAACTGTAAGACCGAACAAAGATATGGAACATATAATAACATGGATGGGCCTTGAGGACATAATGTTGAGGGAAGTTAACCAGAAACAAAAGGACAAATACTTCATGGTATCATTAATATGAACTAACATTAATAAGCAAACAACAGGTTACCAGGAGATAGAAAGAGGGTAGAAACAACAATTGGTTGTACACTTTGGATGAGGGTAGAAATCAGGCATTTGATGCTGAAGGACTACAGAATGTTCTGCAGGCTTGATTGCATAGAACCAGAAATAGCATAATACTGTGTGATGGTAGCACAATATTGTAAGTACACTGAACAAAGATGTCCATGAGTAAAGCTGAAACAGGTAGGCTAGAGCATTTATGACACCTGAGGTAAAGAGAGAAGATAAAGACTGGGACTGTCTAACTTAGCAAAAACTGGAGTTGTCAATAATTGTGACTAAATGTACAAATATAAAACTGTTCTTGCATGTTGGGAGAACAAATGAACATCAACCATGCAGAGTGTTGGAAAGGGTATTTTAGTGGGGAAAAATATAATCAGAGCAAGCTGGAGTCTACGGTCAACAGTAACATTGTAACATGCTTCCATTAAAAGCAACAAAGGCAATATAACAAAGCTAAATGTGTATGAGTGGGGGATATAAGGGGGATATTGGATCTTGATAGTTGTGTTGTTGTCTGACCCTAATATTGTATTGTATTGCATGATATTTTATCTTTCTTTTTATCTTTTTTTATTATTTTTTAAAAAAGAAAAACAAAAAAAAATGTTTTCCATAGTAATCAATATGGTCATGTGCTGACTTTGGTGATAAATGCACAACTGTAACATGATGCCATGAGCAACTGATTGTATTCTGTGGATAATTACATAGTATGTGAATATAGCTCTATAAAATTGCACTGAAAAATACAAACAGGGTTAAAAGTGCTGGAGAAAACACAGAGAGAGGGATGTATGTGTTTCCTGTTGATTAGGAGGCAGAATGGTATGGCCTTTCTGGAGGACAGTGGGGTAGTTCCACACGAAGGTAAGTATGTAGGTGCCATAAAGTCCTGTATTTACTTGGAGGATCTGAGAGCAGGGACATGAACGGACATTTGTACAATGGTGTTTATGTAGAAAGTATACATGATCTGCAATGGATGGAGGTGGCCTAAGGGTACACTGACTGAGGAACAGAATGGTGAACTGCTGTGTGTGCATACAAGGAAATATTGAGCTAGTATATGATGGTACTGTGAACAATTGGTTGTACACTTTGGATGATTGTATGGTATGTGAATATATCTCAATAAAATTGAATTTAAAAAAAGTTAACAGTGTGAAATGAGGGACAAGAGAGCATTAGAATGAGAATAGATTCAGTTACAGAATACACTCAGTTGCAGAATTGTTAGTGAAACAGTTAAAAGGAAAGAGCAGACGGAATGGGGGAGGAGGTGGGAGAGAAAGAAAGAAGGAAGGAAAGGAGGAGGAGAGGGAAGGAGGGAGAGAAAGCAAAGCAGCAAAGTGCAATGGTCATTTAATGAGAAGACAAGCAAGCTAGAAATCCTGTTTAGGAAACTGGAAGTCCAGGGAGATGAAAGGAAAATAACTCAGGAGTGGCTAAGGACAATTTTGTGGTCCTTAATGTACTTCTTGCAGAATACCTGTAACTGTTTTGGTATCTGAGTTTCTCCTTTCCTGTCTCCCCATCTCTGTGGTATAGCTGTGACTGTACAGGAAAGAGAGAACTTAGAATGCCTGGCTACACAGAGGAACATGGTGTTCTACCTTCCAGAAAAGAATCCAGTGGCTGCCTTGACTCCAAAGCTGCATTTCTCAGTTCCTCTAAGGAAGCGGTAAACAAGTTGTGGGAATACAAAGATTCATAAAAAGCAGCTTTTGAAAAAAAATATTTATTACGCATGTCCATCTTACTCTACCTAGAACAGAAGTAATAAACTTACACATCTCATATCACACCCCAACATTTCCTGTTTGCTAATAGGGTCTATTTGTTGACTCTGTATTCTGGGTCAGGTATTGTCATAAGCACTACTATTATGTAATTTGTCCCATATTTCCCAACTAAATAAGGATAACAATTCAACACCGAATTTCATTGGAAGTACCACTTCCTCTCTGTAGTTTCCAAATTTCTTTTAGCTGTCTTATTCCATATGCCAGCTCCTACGTATCCACAACAAACAATACTTGCTGCACCTTAGTGCTGAGCTTGAGAATATGTTTGTTGAGTTGATGATCCGTTTCTATCTCACTGTGATAGCCATAGCAACTAACACAGTTCCAGATATATGGTCATAGTCTGAATAGTATCTTCTGAACAATTTACATATCCCAAATTTGTGTGTAGACAAAGACAAAACTACTTCTCCCTCTATTTGGACTTCAATTCATATTGTTCTGAAATTAAATTTGATAAATAAATTTGCCATATCTCTGACTGTGTTAGTGGAAAATTTTCTTTTTCTTCTTTTAAAGAAGATTTATTTTTTATCAGTTAAGTCACATTGTCATATGATCAAATTTTTGGCTTATTTTTTTACCTTTACTGTTGACAAATGTTAGAACAGCCTTCTCTTCTTTCAATGATCTTTCAGATAAATCATTTTCTTTTCTTCAATGCAATGTTTGTCTCCAATCCAGAGTTCATAGGTTTTGATGCTGAGTTCATGTCAAAAATTGCTTCACATTAATTTCTCAGGCATCAAAACTTAATTTTCACAGTGAAAGACTTAACTTTTTCATTTACAATCAGTTTCTCCATGCTTATAATCCTATATCAATGAATAAAAAATTTTCCCCTTGAAACACCTGTTTATTTGTTTCTGAACACTTCCTGATCATCATGTCTTTTATTGTAATTTAGTAGAAGAGGAACATCTGAATTTTTCCAACTCACACTTTTAAAGCCACAGGACTGCAGACACCAATATGGAGAAGAACCAATGAGTAGGCTTATAGTTTGTCTGAAATCTAGAACTCTCCCAGGGCACACATTCAGTCTATATGTAATATTAAAATGAGAGGTAGTGAAGAATGATTACGGCAGTCTACTCAGCCTCTGTTATCCTTTCTCATCTCTCAGGCAACAGTAGCATCACTAGGTAACCTCATTCAGCTCAACACACTATGTGCATTACTCAATGTTCAAAAAATGTATTTTTCCTTACAAGATATTAGAAGGTATTGCAAAACTGATTTCAAAACTAATTGACACCAACATATAGCTGAATGATTTTTTCTTATTTTCTCTTTGGATCAAATGATGGAAAGGAGGCAGGAATCTCTACTGAGTGATGCTCCCAGAGGTAGTGTTTTGGCAGGATAAAGGAACACACACACACACAACACACACACACAAACACACACATACACACAGTGCTTTTATTTTCCAATGTGAGGTTGGTAATATATATGATGTCACTTCTGATAATTCTCATACTAGGACTCTATATATGCCCACCTGTTTACTATTATGACACCTCATAGATAGTACTGAAGGCCTTACAAAATAGATAAATTTGAACTCACATCTCTGATTTTAATACCTACTAGTTAAATATTTTTTTCTGAGAGAAAAATGTGCCAAGGATTTACAAAGGAAAACAATTATGTTGCTTACTTTTCTGTCCATAAAATCATAATTTCTGTGAACTGTTTACCATTATTCTTAAAGCCACTTTATTGAAAATGAAAGGTGAAATGAATAGAACTCATTTTAATATTACACTTGAACTTCTATTCCTTTTTGCTCATGTTTCCACACTCACACCCACAAGTTCTCTAAACAGCAGATATTTCTGTGAGATAGTTGTCTTCAACAAATTGTACTTTATTATGATATATGATATATCTCTTATGATATATTTTAGCATTATAGGGCTAAGAAATATTTCCTTATATATGTCAGCACATAAAAGTAAAAATCTTATAATGGTAGTGGAATGCTAGAAATTCTTCTTTTGAAAGAAATGGTATTTCTGTAACTCAGGGCAGGGACAGATGTTTGAACAATAGAGACTTTGACTTTTCATTTTTCTTTTTTAGTTTGTTGAACCTGAAATAAATGAATAAACAAATGATCCTTGGTGGTTTACATTCCATGTCACTAAGGAATCTTTGGAATCATTTTTTTCTGGCAAAAGAAATCTTACAAAGGCTGCCTTCATGACAGTGTCCATGGAGAAAGTAGGACAAGTACCAATTATTGAATTTGTTTGCTTTTTCTTTTTCATTATTTTCATCATATAGTTTTTTCATTTAGTTTGTTGTCCACATTTTTCTACTCATCCATCCATACACTGGATAAAGGGAGTGTGATCCATAAGGCTTTCACAATCACACTGTCATCCCTTGTAAGCTAAATTGTTATACAATCATCAAAAGTCAAGGCTACTGGGTTGGAGTTTGATAGTTTCAGGTATTTACTTCTAGCTATTACAATGCATTAAAACCTAAAAAGGGTTATCTATATAGTGCATAAGAATGCCCACCAGAAGGACCTCTTGACTCCATTTGGAATTTTTCAGCCATTGAAACTTTATTTCATTTCATTTCACATCCCCTTTTGGTCAAGAAGATATCCCCAATCCCATGATATCAGGGCCAGATTCATCCCTGAGAGTCATATCCCATGTTGCCAGGGAGATATACACCCCTGTGAGTCAGATCCCACCTTGGGGGATGGCAGTGAGACCACCTGCCAAGTTGGCTTAGCTAGAGAGAGAGGGCTACATCTGGGCAACAAAGAGGTACTCAGGGGGAGACTCAGACACAATTATAAGCAGGTTTAACCTCTCCATTTCAATAAGGAGCTTCAGAAGGGCAAGTCCTGTGATAAAGGGCTCAGCACAACAAACTGTCAGTCCTTAATTGTTGTGAGAACCTCAGCAACAACCCAGATATGGAAGCCCAAAACCTCTGCATTTTCCCCCAGCTCCTCAGGGAGGCCCTGCACATATATTTTTATTCTGTCCAAATTACTTTGGGATGTGTCACTATTTTATACTAACCTATGCAAATGTATCAGGTCTCACTTCCTCCTAAAAGTTCCATGTAATTATATGGTATTTGAACAAACTGTATGAGTTACATTGTTTAGGAAATACAGATCTTGGACCAACTAAACACCTCTTCCCTTGGTCTCACATGGACTTTGAAGTTTTAAAATACAGTCAGTATTGTCCTTTACCCTCTGGCCCTATTTGCCCTACTCTTATCCATATCTGCTTCCTTCATATCTCTCATTGAAGTATGGATTCTTTTTCAGCATTTTTAACAGTTGCTATATGTGCTAATAGTGACATTCATATCTGCCAAGTCCTAGCTCTGAGTTTCCGGTGTCACACAGATATCCAAAGTTCCAGGGATCGATCAAGCATTCCAAGTTCAGCATCTCAGAATCTGGAGGTAGCCATTACATTTCAGGAATATATTGACTGCTGTAAGAGCTTACAATCTAGGGACTGTTACAATAAGTGTTCTGATAAGCTGTGCTCTAAGTTTCAATTCTGAGTTTGCACATTGTAGTTAGTCCGTATTGGTGAGGCATTACAGTGTTTGCCTTTGTTTCTGGCACAGTTCACTCAAAATGCTGTCTACAGGATCCATTCTCCTCATTGTGTATCTCACAGCTTCACTCCTTCTCCCAATTTCCCAGTATTCCATTGTACACACACACACAACAGTACACCATTCTGTTCCTCAGTCGAGGTACCCTTAGGGCACCTCCACCCATTGCAAATCATGCATACTGTCTTCATAAACACTAGTGTGCAAATGTTTACTTACATCCTTGCTCCCAGATCCTCCAAGTGCATGTCCCCTAATGAGGTTGCAGGACCTGATGGCCCCCACACACTTAGCTTCATGTAGAACCACCATGCTGTCCTCAGAAAGGCTATATGATTCTGCCTCTTAACAAACAGTAAATATGTACATTCCTCTTTCCATATTTTCTTCAGCACTTTTATCCCTGTTTATATTTTTTTCATACAATTTCATAGAGCTATATTCACATACCATATAATTATCCACAGTGTACAGTTGTTCATGATATCATCATACAGTTGTGCATTTATCACCAGAGTCAGCACTTGAACATATTGATTACTATGACAAAAAGTTTTTTTATGAATAAAAAAAGATAATAAAGAGAAAAATATCATACAATATAGTACAATAGTAGGGTCAGACAACACCACTGCTAAGAATCCCATATCATTCCCTCATATCCCCCTCATACACATTCAGCTTTTGTATATTGACTTTGTTAATTATGATGTTACTGTTGATCATAGACTTCAGTTTGCTTCAATTATATTTTTCCCCACTAACATAACCTTTCCAACACTCTGCATGGTGACATTCATTTGTTCTCCCACATGCAAGAACAGTTTTGTATTTGTACATTTAGTCACAATTATTGACAGCTCCAGTTTTTGCTAAGTTAAACAGTCCCAGTCTTTATCTTCTCTCTTTACCTCAGGTGTCATAAATGCTTCTAGCCCACCTGTTTCAGCTTTACACGTGGACATCTTTGCTCAATGTACTTAAAATATTGTGCTACCATCAAGCAGTATTATGCTATCTATTTCTGGATCTATAAAATCAATCCTGATAAACATTCTGTAGTCCTTCAGCATCAAATGCCTGATCTCTACCCTCTTTCTATCTCCTGGCAGACTGTGTAATCAGTTTTTAACTCTCAAAGTTTGCTCATTAATGTTAGTTCATAATAGTGAGACCATACAGTATTTGTCCTTTTGTTTCTGGCTAACTTCACTCAATATAATGTCCTGAAGGCCCATCCATGTTATTATATGTTCCATATCTTTGTTCTGTCTTACAGTCGTGTAATATTCCATAGTGGGTATGTATCACAGTTTTATTTATCCACTCATCTGTTAATGGACATTTGGGCTGGTTCCATCCCTTGGCACTTGTGAATAATGCCACAATAAACATCAGTTTAAAAATGTCCATTTGTGTCTTCACTTTCACTTCCTCTGAGTATATACCTAGTAATGGAATAGCTGATTAACATGGCAAATCTATACGTAGCTTCTTGAGGAACTGCCACACTGCCTTCCAGAGTGGTTGCACCAGTATACATTCCCCAAAACAGTGAATAAGTGTGTCTCTTTCTCTACATCCTATGTGGCACTTGTAAATGTCTGTTCTTTGCATAATGGCCATTCTAGTAAGTATGAGATAATATTTAATTGCTGTTTTGATTTGCATTTCCCTAACAGCCAGTGAAGTTGAGCATTTTTTCTTATGTTTTGAGCTATTTGTATTTCCTCTTCAGAAAAGTGTCTGTCCATGTCTTTTGCATATTTTTTTTCATTGGGATGTTTCTCTTTCTGTTGTTGAGTTGTAGGATTGCTTTATATATTCAGGATATTAAACCCTTATCTGATATGTGATTTGCAAATATTGTCTCTTATTGTATAGGTTGTCTTTTTACCTTTCTGACAAAGTCTTTTGATACAAAAAAGTGTTTAATTTTGAGGAGATCCCATTTGTCTATCTGTTCTTTGGTTGCTTGTGCTTTGGGTGTAAGGTCTAGGAAACCACATCATATCACAAGATCTTTAAGATATTGCCCTACATTTTCTTCTAAGAGTCTTATGTTCTTTAGGTCTTTGATCCATTTTGAGTAAATTTTTGTGTACGGTGTGTGATATGGGTCCTTCCTCATTCTTTTGGAAATGAATATCCAGTTCTACAAACACCACTTATTGAAGAGGCTGTTCTGTCCCAGTTGCTTTGGCTTGACTGCCTTATCAAAGATCAATTGTCTGTAGATGTAAGAGTCATTTTCTGAACACTCAATTTGATTCTATTGGTCAGTGTATCTATCCTTATGCCAGTATCATGCTGTTTTGGCCACTGTAGCTTTGTCATATATTTCAGTCAGGTAGTGTGAGATTTCCCACGTCACTCCTGTTTCTCAAGATATTTGTGACTATTCAGGGCACACCGCCCTTCCAAATGAATTTGGTTACTGGTTTATCTATTTCTTCAAAGTAAGTTGTTGAGATTTTAATTGGTATTGCATTGAATCTATAAATCAGTTTACATAGAATTGCCAATTAACTATATTTAGTCTTCCAATCCATGAACATGGTATGTTCTTCCATTATTTTAGGTCCTGTTTGATTTCTTTTAGCAGTTTCTTGTAGTTTTCTTTGTATAGGTCTTTTGAAGCCTGCATTAAGTTTATTCATAAATACTTGATTTGGTTGCTATTTTAATTGAAATATTTTATTTCTTCCTCTTTTTGCACATTACTTGTGTATAAGAACACAACAGATTTTTGCATGTTGATCTTGTGGCCTGCCACTTTGCTGTATTCATGGATTAGTTCTAATAGCTTTGCTGTAGATTTTTCTGGTTTTCTACATATAGAATCCTGTCATCTGCAAAGAGTGAAAGTTTTACTTCTTTCTCTCCAATTTGGATGTTTTTTTTTTATCTTTTTTCTTGCTTAATTGTACTAACTAGAACGTTAGGCACAATGTTTAATAACAATGGTGACAGTGGGCATCCCTTGTCGCTCCCCATTGAGTACAATGGTAGTTGTGGGTTTTTTCATGTATTATCTTTATCATATTGAGAAAACTCCCTTCTATTCCTATCCTTTGAAGTGTTTTCATCAAGAAAGGATGCTGTATTTTGTCAAATGCCTTTTCTATATCAATCAAGATTGTCATGTGATTCTTCTGCTTTGATTTATTGACATGGTGTATTACATTAATTGATTTTCTGGTGTTGCACTAGCCTTGAATACCTAAAATGAACCCCACCTGGTCTTGGTGTATAATTCTTTTAATGTGTTGCTGGATTCAATTTGCAAGTATTTTGTTGAGGATTTTTGCATCTATATTCACTATAGTGATTGGTCTATAATTTTCTTTTTTTGTAGTATCTTTGTCTGATTTTTGTATTAGGGTGATGTTGGCTTCATGGATAGCATAGATAGTTGGACAGCATTCCCTCCTCTTCAATTTTTGAAGAGTTTAAGCAGGATTGTTACTTTCATGAATGTTTGGTAGAATTCAAATGTGAAGCCATCTGGTGCTGGGATTTACTTTTTTGCTAGCTTTTTGATGACTAACTCAATCTCTTTACTTGTGATTTTTTTGTTGAGGTAGTCTATTTCTTCTCAAGACAATGTTGGTTGTTTTGGCTTTTCTAGGAAGTTGTCCACTTCATCTAAGTGTCTAGTTTATCAGCATGTAGTTGCTCACAGTATCTTCTCATTATCTCCTTTATTTCTGCAGGGTCAGCAGTTATGTTTCCTTTCCTGTTTCTGATGGCATTTATTTGCATCCACTGTCATTTTTTTTTTTTTTTTTTTTTTTTTTTTTTGGTTAGCCTAGTTAGGGGTCTATCAATTTTGTTGATTTTCACAAAGAACGAACTTCCAGTTTTGTTGACTATATTGTTTTCCTGTTCTCAATTTCATTTATTTCTGCTCTAATCCTTGTTATTTCTTTCCTTCTGTTTTCTTGGGGTACATTTGTTGTTCTTTTTTTAGTTCCTCCTGGTGATCCATTAATTCCTAAATTTTTGCTCTCTCTTCTCTTTTAATATAAGCATTTAGGGAAATAAACTTCCCTCTCAGCATGACCTTTGATGCATCCCATGTTTTGATATGTTCAGTTTTCATTGTCATTTGCCTCAAGGTATTTACTAATTTGTCTTGTAATTTCTTCCTTTACCCACTGGTTTTCTAAGAGGGTGCTATTTAGTTTCAATATATTTGTGAATTTTACAATCTTCTGCCTGTTGTTTATAACCATCTTCATTCCATTATGATCCAAGAAAGTGTTTTATATAATATCAAAATTTTTAAATTTGTCGAGACTTGTTGCATGACCCAACATGTGGTCTACCCTAGAGAATGTTCCATGAGCACTTGAGAAAATTGTATATCCTGTTGTTGTGCATTGTAGTGTTCTATAAATGTCTGTCATGTCTAGTTCATTTATCATACAACTCATCTCCCTTTCCTTATTCATCCTTTGTCTATATGTTCTATCCATTGACAAAAGCAGTGTATTGAAGTCTACAACTATTATTGCAGAGGTATCTAATTCTTCTTTCAGTGTTCTCAGTATTTTCCCGAATTTTGAGGCCCTCTGGCTTGGTGTATAAATATTCAAGATTGTTATGTTTTCTTGATGAACTGACCCTTTTATTAATATATGGTGCCCTTCATCTCTTTTGTTTTACTTTTGAAGTCTAATTTGTCTGATATTAATATAGCTACTGTTTTTTTCTGGTTGCTGTTTGCATGAAATATCTTTTTCCAATCTTACACTTTCAGCCTATTTTTGCCCATGTGTCTAAAGTGAGTTTCTTGGAGACAGCATGTAGATGAGTCCTGTTTTTTAATCCATTCTGTTAGTCTGTGTCTTTTTATTGGGGAGTTTAATCCATTAACATTTAGTGTTATTACTGTAAGGGTAGTATTTTCTTCTATATTTTGTCTTTTGGATTTTATATGTCATGTCTTATTTTTACCTCTCTCTCCTTTTACTCTTCCTGATAATCTTCATTTCTACACTCTTCTCCAAATCTCTCTCTCCCATCTTTCCCTATCAGCCTGTAGCACTCCCTTTAGTATTTCTTGTAGCAACAGTCTCTTATTCACAAACCCTCTCAGTGTCTCTTTGTCTGAAAATATTTTAATCTCTCCCTCTTTTTTGAAGGACAGTTTTGCTGTATGTAGAATTCATGCTTGGCAATTTTTCTCTTTCAGCATCTTGAATATATCATACCACTGTCTTTTTGCCTCCCTGGTTTCTGTAGAGAAATCTGTACACAGTCTTATCAAGCTTACCTTGTATGTGATGGTTCACTTTTCTCTTGCTGCTTTCAGAATTTTCTCTGTCTTTGACATTGGATGATATGATCAGTAAGTGCCTTGAAGTAGTTCTATTGGGATCTATTATGTTTGGGGTATGCTGTACTTCTTGAATCTGTAATTTTCTGTCTTTCATTAGTGTTGGGAAATTTTCAGTGAATATTTCTTCTATTATTCTTTCTGCCTCTTTTCCCCACTCTTCTCCCTCTGGGATACCCGTAACATGTACATTCATGCACTTCATGCTGTAAGTCAGCTCCCTAAGATCCTGCTCATATTTTTCCATTCTTTTCACTATCTGTTCCTTTGTGTGTATGAATTCAAATGTCTTGTCTTCTAATTCACTGATCCTTTCTTCTGCCTGTTCAATCTTGCTGCTGTATCCCTCCATTGTATTTTCATCTCCTCCATTATACCCTTCATTCCCATTAAGTTCTGCCAGTTTATGAATTATTCTTTATGGTCATCCAGTATCTTCCTTTATCTTTCATCTCTTTTGCTATATCTTCCCTCAGTTCATTGACTTGATTTTTGAATTTATTTAGGAGATTTGTTTGAATATCTTTAATTATTTCTTCAGTTCATTGAATTGATTTAGCATTAGTTGCCTCAACTCCTATACGTCAGTTGAACCATTAGTTTGTTATTTGGCTGGTCCATATTGTCATGTTTCCTAATATGGCTCATTATCTTAAGCTGTCTAGGCATCTGACATTATTGATTAGATTTTTTCTGGAGCTTGCATTCACTCTTTTACCTAGAGTTTTCTTATTGGTTGGCTTTGTACTCTAATCTTTATTGTTCACTTCAGCTTATCCCTGACCTGTAATTTAGGTTTGATTTAGTTGATCAGATTTTTTCACCTCTTGTTTTTCTGTTTTTTTTTTGTCCTGCCTTTATGTAGCATTTTTGTGTGATGGTATCCTCAGATGTGGTCAGCCCCAGTCAGGTTTACCCAGTCCAGAGAGTCCCAGGTCTTAGGAGGAGCATATGGAGTTTCCTTGAGAATGAGATCCTCCTGCGAGGCCTTTAGATTTTATTCTTTTCATATCCTGTCCAGCATGTTCACTTGTCATCCTGCAGCTTCCCCACCAGTGTAAGAAGCTTTAGTCCTCCTGGTAACCCTGACCCTGTCAGTGGCATGGCTTACTGAAGTTGGTTTCTGAATTCCAGCCCCTGGGGTCTGTGTTCCCTGAAGGAGGGCTGCCACTCAAGCTGGACCACACCACCCTTTTCTTGAGGAAGTTATGTCCTTCAGGGAATTGTCTCCCCCACTAGATATATTGCTTTTCTCTCAGAGTTATCTTAGCTCTGCTCTTACCTGGGCTCAAATTGCAAGCCTTTGAGTCCTTCTCTAATGGGCTACTTAGAATAGTGATTTTTTTGTTAAAAAAAAATAAAAAGATTAAAAAAAAATAGAAAAAAGGAAAAGGCCCAGTATAGACTAAAGAAAAGCATTTTAATTTTGTCCTTACAGTTCTAATGGGCTACCAAAATGCAAACAGAAAAGGATTTCAGGAGCAATTGAGAAGCAAACAGGAAACCAGAGAAAAACAGCTTTTCAGAGAAGGGCCCTGGACTTCTGGATTTGGATTTGTGCCTGATTGTGTTTGAGCCCAGCTGTTATCCATACTATGTTCACCCCTAACTCCAAAAGTCTCTGTTTTTGTTTTTCTTTTGTTTTGTTTTTGCTGTTTTTGCTTGCCCTATCTCCTCTCTGCCAGGTTGACTGCTCCTAGATTCTCCAGTGTCTGGTCTCATTTTATCTGTGGTTGGAGTTTTTGTTCAGCAGTCCAAGCTTTTCAATCAGTTCTGCAACTGGGGCTGATGGCCCCTCCTACCATGAGAAACCAGCCACAAAACAGTCTAGCTGTGACTGGTGGGAGAGGCATGGGCCCCCTGGCCATGAGAGCTTACAGATTTCATTGATCTCAGCTGCTCCACACACTTGAAACTTGTATGAAATGTGTCCATACTCAGGTTTCCATGAGGTGTCCATCCCACACAGTTCATGGCTATCTACCAGCTGCCCCAGAGGAATAACCAAAACTCATACCTCACTGCTCCACAATCTTGCCCCTTCCCAAGTGTTTTTTACTGACATCTTTGCAGTAACAGAATTTTTTCTACCTGATGCCATGTCCCATGATTACTATGTGATCATCTGTAAACCCCAGCATTGCATGAACATCATGAGCAACCGATTGTGCAGGAGACTTGTTTTTTGTTGCCTGTGTACTGGATTGTTGATCATATTTTCCCCACTTCATCTGGGGCTACATCTGAAATTCTGCAACTCAAATGGCATTAATCATTTCCTCTGTGATGCTTCTTCTTTCCTGAATATCTCATTTTCAGACACATGGTTCATGGAATAAACATTTATAATCTATGCTGTGCTGACCCTCATCTTGACCCGTGTGTGGAGTTCTGTCCTACATTTATGTTATGGACAATTTCAGGATTTCCATCCTCCCAGCAATGGAAAACAACCTTTTTAATCTTTCATCCCACATAATTGTGGCATATGAATGTTCATCTATACAAATCCTACAGAAAAGGAAGAAATGATTATTAATAAAGTGTTCCACTGCTCATTTCTTCTATTTCACTTATGTTAAATCCATTTATTTACACTCTGAGAAATTAACAAGTGAGGAGCCCATCTATGATTCAATCAAAAGAATTGTATCATTCTTACAAAAGTAAAAAGAAAGTAGTCATCAATAAATAATGTTACATATGAATGGCTGCTTAACTTTTTCTTGATGCTTGCAATTTCCTTTATCTTTTTATAACCTGTATTTCAATTATTTTATTTTCTTGGTTCCTCCTTAACTTTCTGTCCATTTCAAGTTGATCTTGGGTCCCCATTTCTTCATTGGATGTCAGCCAAGAGTTGGTCTCAGCTACTGCAGGCTGCCCACAGTCCTTGCCACAGTATCTTCTTCAGGTTCAGTCTCTCTCACGCTTTATGTTACTTTCACCAGAAAAGGACCCAATATTTTTAAGGGCTCATCAACAGAAGTAACATGCATGAAATAATAGTACTTTCTGTTGGAAGTTTTTTATGGAAATATGAAGTGACAAGTTAAACAGGCATATTATAAACTCTACATATACCATGAAAATAAGGCAGCATGTTATAATAAGGAATAAAAAAGATAAACTGAATCATTAAAACATTCAATTAACACAAAAGAAGGCAGAAAAAGTAGAACAAAAGAATGACAAACAAACGGGATGAATGGAAAGCAACACAATAATATTGTTAATTTCAAGCCAACAATTTCAATAATCACAATAAATGTAAATGTCCTAAATACACCCAATCAAAAAGCAGAGGATGTCAGACTGGATAAAAAAAGCAAGAGCAACCCTCGGTTGCATACAAAAAACACATTCTAAGTAAACAAGTAAGAAGAAAACGATGAAAAAATGTATATTATGCTAAAGCCAATCAAAAGAAATCTCAGATGACTACTTTAATACTGGAAAAACTAGATTACCTGAGATAAAGAGAGCCATTTAGGACATGGCAATCCCAAAAGTTTATGTCACTAATAACCATTTTGAATACATGGGACAGAATCTGACAGAAGTACAAGCATAAAGAGGCAAATCCACAATTATACTTGAAGAATTCAATATCTTCTTCTTAATGATTAATAGAAAATATATACAGAAATCAAGAATACAGAAAACTTGAATAAAACTATCAATTTGACCCAAACCATACTTACAGAACATGCAACACAAACCATAGCAGAATACAATTTTATCAAGTGTGTAGCAAACAATTAATAAAACAAAACATATTCTGAGCCGTAATATAATTCAAATCATATGAAGTATGAACTCTAAGCACAATAGATTTAAAAGAGAAAATAATAACAGACAGACATCAGGAAAATCTCTAAATATATGAACATTAACACAAACCTAAATAAAATACGAGTCAAAGAAAAATCAAAAGAGATATTAAAAGTATTTTGAAATGAATGAGAATTAAAAATCAATATGTCAGTATTTGCTGTACATGACTAAAACAGTACTAAGCATATTTATTTCACTAAATGCTTACATGAAAAAAGAAGAAAATTATCTAAGAAAAGGATATAATAAATTTGCTAATTTTTCTCCTTTTTTGGAGGAAAGAAGGGAACTTCAGTTCTAAAACCAACAGAAGAAAATATAATAGAGATCATTATGGAAATCATTTGGAATATAAGAGGAAAATAAGAGAAAAGTTGGTTCATAAAAAATATCAGTAAAGAAGCAAGAGAAAAGATACAAATTACCAATATGAGGAAAGACAGCTGTGACATAACTACCCATGCTACAGATATTAAAGGATAAGAAATATAATTTAAAAACATATAGCTATAAACTGGCAACATAGATAAAACTGATAAATTCCTTAAGGCACTCTTCATCAATGGTGACAGGTAATACTTGTCTGGTTACTAAGAAAGACTCACAGGACTCAGAGGACTATGTTTACAAATCTACATTTTAATACAGGCAAATAATACAATATACGAACAACATTAAATATGAATGTGTCACAGACAAAGGTTGTCTCACACTAAGGAATCTCAAGTGGTTTGTAACACATTCTTATTGTTAATTACACCTCAATAATGATGTTACACACTGAAAACTAAAAAAAAAAAAAAAAAAAGAGAGAGAGAGAGAGAGATTTAACTGCATAAACCATAAACCATATGCCAAAAATCAGAACAGTTTTAAGGACTTATTAAAACTTAGCATATATATTTAACATAAAGTAACAAAATACAAATAGACTTGAAAACAGAAATGGTGTATATTAATGACCTAATAACATTGGTAAATATTTGATATAAACTAATCTTATGGCTCTTTATTAACAGTGTACAAAATTTCTAAAACTAAGATAATATTGGAATCTAAAAATTTCACTTTAACAATTATTCTCACATATATGCAAAAATACTAATATAAAGATGCTTTTGATAGTACAATTGATAACTGCAAAATGAAGAAACTTACAAATTTAATTTAGGTGTTGGTAAAATGAATGTCAAAATATTCATACAGCCAACTTAACAGTGATAAAATGGAAGGGACAGAAATTTATGTATTTGATAGAAATATATGTTTAATTATAAAAACATAATTTTTGCATCCTTTTTAAAGTTGTGATTGCAAATATTTATGCATTTATAAATGTAAGTATATTTAAAAAAGAGAAATCTGGAAGCATAAGTTTTTACTGTATGAGGCTGCCTCCTATAATTGTATAAACTTTCCTTTTTACACATATGCTTAAAATTTCCCAATGAGAATAAAGAATTCATATAATATAATAAAGGATTGAATTCATATAACAAAGGCTTGAAAATTCCAAATGCCTTAGGAGATATGAAACTTTCTTTTAAAAGAGCTACAAAATAGTTGTCCTCTTGACCTGTGTCTGATACTATTGCATCATCATCCTGTCTCGAAGGACACAGCCCCACTGAAGCATGTTACTTGTGTTTTTTTTTTTTCCAAATTTCATTACTCAGAAAATTTACTAATGACCCTTGACTGTTGGTCACCAAGGACACTTTGTTTTTTCACTAAGTGGCATTCTCAGCAAATTAAAAAAAACTGGTGCACTATATCATAAAAGAATTTTCCCCTGTCCTGATTTTTTAGAATATCATCTCTTCAGCTAGTAGGTAGAGTTCCTAATACTCCAGGCTTCAAAGTAATTTATGATCTTTTCAATGATGAAGACAGTAAGAAAATATTGGGGGACTTATAATAGTACTAAGTTCATTATAAAAAATTATGTGAAATTTGTTGAGGATTGCAATGTCAGGAAGTTATACGCATTCCCAGATAAGCCCATAATGTGAAAATATAAATGTATTAATCGAAATATCACAATCCACATTTCAGTGGTAATATTATGTTTTATCAATGAACAGGAGCTCTGGTTTACTAACAGAAGAGTAAGTATGATACTGTTGTTTTTTAATTGTAATTGCTTTTGAAGGATTAGGTCACATTTTCCTCTTTAGAAGTAAGTGGTTTTCAGTGATATTTCATATATTTTGTCATGCATCCAATATATATTTGTGAGATGCCATTTTTGAAAATAATTATCCCTGTAAAGAGAAATGATTTTTTTCTATTCTTCTATATATAAATATATTGGAGTTTTAATAACTAAGATAAATAAATCCACATCTTATTTCGTCTAAGAAGTATTGGTGGAAAACTGAATGAAACTTCAACCTCAAATAAAAATGACAAAGGACCTTCGCATCTATAGAAGTATGTAAGCATGCCCTTTATTCTCACTGCCCTAAAAGGATAACATATTGAATAAAGTGGCAGCATCTCATTAAAAAATTTGTGTTCATTTTGACCACTTGTTGAAAGGTAAAACAAAAGAAATCAGTCATAGAGTCAACCTCTTTATTAAATTTTATTATAAAATACGTTGTAATATCTTGGGAAAAATATATTTTGAAGATTGAATAGTGCTCCAAGTTTGAAGGTCCAAGTAAAAATTCACAGTGGTGGACACTAACCTGAGAAATTGGGACAAAGATGGAAGAAAGGTAGGTGGGCTGCAAAAATATAGCTCTCCTAAATCTTGATATGATATAGTTGATAGTTGTTGAAAGAGAGACCAAATTCCTGAGGAGGGGTCTAACTTCCAGGTAAACCAAGTATCTCAGTCAGTTCATCTTCCTTATACTGGTAACACTGTGAAATAAACAAATACACACAGCCAAGTCAGCCCACACCTCTTTAAGAAGAGAACACTGAAAGTTAAAAAATAAAGAGAAATTGTGTGTAAACCAAATAAGTGGGGTACATAAAGAGGAAAGAACTCCTATTCATTGATGTAAGAAAATCTCAATCCCTGAGATAATGATTCTATTGTGGGAAAACCTGTATAGACAGATATAATCAATGGTTAACACCTGAGAAAAGTCCATGGAACAGCTTAATACTAACTCAGAATCAAAAGATTCTTGACTGGTAGATTAATTATGCTATTATGAGCCAAATGTCAAATCAATGAAGATGAAAGAATTCATTTGACTGGAATATCAGGGAAGGAAGAGAAGTCAGTCATTACCTCGCCAGCAGTAATAAACATATTCAATCAAGGTAATGTACACAGTCATGGAAAAAAATGGATTGTGTAGGGAGCAGCAGCAGGGTGAAGGGTGGTTCCTATGAATTAAAAATGCTTGTTCTAAACCCCAATCAGTTCACAAAAATGTTGCTTTAGAATTAACAACTATGTCCTCTTCTAAAGTATGTAGAGTGAGTCCAAGTTATTGCTATATATTAGCATTCTTTAAAAAAAGACTTAAAATGTTAAGAAAAAACATGAAATCTGTCATGGAATTTTGTGACTTAGTTTGGGAATAGGGAAGAACTCTTGAAGCCAAAAGGCATTACTGCTACCTATAAAATTATACCTCATCAGACTAATTTTGGGGGGCCACAAGGAAAATCCCTAAGCAGTAAATGGAAGTAAAACAAAAATTTCTAAAATGTAGTATGAAACAACGTACTGAAGATGTTGAATTTTAGAACAATTAAAATAATTATAAGAAAATGTCTCTATTACATGCAGATTGGACAGAAGTCAGCAGTCAGTGATCAGAAACAGAACAATAACAACATTTATTCTGCTGGGACTGACCGATGACCCTCAGCTCCAGGTTCCACTTTTTATATTTATATTCCTAACCTACATGTTGAGTGTAACTGGGAACCTGAGCATCGTCACATTCACCTTTGTGGACTCCAATCTTAAAACACCCATGTACTTTTTCTTACAAAATTTCTCCTTCTTAGAGATCTCCTTCACATCTTCATGTATTCCTAGATACCTGTATAACATAGCTACGGGTAACAAGGCCATTACCTACAATGCTTGTGCTAGCCAAATGTTTTTTACTGACCTCCTTGCAATAACAGAATTTTTTCTCCTTGCTGCTATGTCCTATGACCGCTATGTGGCCATCTGCAAACCCCTACATTATGTGACCATCATGAACAAAACAGTCTGCAGGAATCTTATCTTCTCTTGTTGGGCAGCTGGTTTGTGCATAATAATCCCACCACTTTTCCTGTTTTTAAAACTGGAATTTTGTAACTCTAACATCCTTGACCATTTTGCCTGTGACGCATTTCCCCTAATGAAAATCACATGCTCAGACACATGGGTCCTAGAAATGTCCATTATGACCTCTGCTGTACTGACTCTGATTATAACTCTTACTTGTGTAATTCTGTCCTATGGTTACATCATCAAGACAATTTTTAGATTCCCCTCTGTCCAGCAAAGGAAAAAGGCCTTTTCTACCTGTTCTTCCCACCTGATTGTGGTTTCCATCACCTATGGCACTTGCATTTTCATCTATATGAATCCTTCAGCAAGGGAAGAAGTGACCAAAAATAAAGTGATTTCACTGCTTATTTCTTCTGTTTCTCCTATGTTGAATCCCTTTATTTATACCTTGAGAAACAATCAAGTTAAGAAAGCCTTCAAGGACTCAATCAAAAGAATAGGATTGTTCTTAGCTAAATGAAATAAATTGCATGCAATCGAAGATTTCAAAAATAAAGATATGGCCCTGGACATTTCACCTTGCTTGTGTTTAATATTACCTATACTTCAGCTACATTAATTTTCTCAACTGCATCTTTAAAATAGCTTGTATTGGCCACTGCTGAAACCACTCTTTAGGTCCTTTTTTTCATATGGAGAGCTGATAATGTTTTGCATCTCATTAGGAACATTTAAATATATCTCTTAATACCATTATTAGGAATGAAACTGTCTTCATATTAAATGTTAAGATATGGTAAAATTTATCAATCTCATGATTGATACATAAGAGTAATTTTATATAAAAGTCTATAAAAGATGAACAATGACATAAAATTAAAAAAACACTAATTTAGGAAGAGAATGGTAGTACTTTCAATACTGAGAAAATGTAGGATCAACCTAACCTCTAAATAATGTTATTACAAACACATAAAAATTCTGTGTACAATATAAGAAATGTTCTTTTCAATGTATAAACACTGCAAAATGTAAAGAGAAATTTTATGCAGAATAGTGTCAGAACTGTCAAGTTATTACATGCTCAACTAAACTCTGAACTAAAAAATCATGCACATTGTCAGAGAAAAAGTAAAATTTTTGTAAGATATTATCTTTGGAATATTAGATATATTTGTGGTCATGTGCCTACATATAACAGTATAATTTGGATAGCATTTAGAATTGTTCATAGCTTAACAACTTTTCTTTTTGTCAGCAGTACACAGAATATGAAATGTTTGCCAATCAATTTCTTAAAACTGATGAAATGTGGCATATCTTTCTTTCCCCATGTGGATGTTCTTCTATATCCTGAAAGCTTAAGATATTTAAATAGGAAGCCAGCAGAATTAAGGAAATTTTGTATTCTAGTCCAATGAATGCAAAATATTTAAAACTCAATAGACTGTCTTTACAATAGCAGTAAGAACTTAGAAATTAATGAGATGATATAATTTCAGTCATAGTAATTATAAACATTTAATTGCCAAAACAATAACTTTAACAGGAAAAGTACAAGGTACATTTAAAGAAAACTATAAAATCCCTTAAGAGAGTATAAGATATAATTTGCATGAAAGGCCAGCACTCAATATTCTTGGATTGGAATACTTAATATAAACATGTGTTTGTAAGTATGTATAGTATATAGATGTATTTATGGACTGTGGAAATAGTGTTCATTTATTAGTTTATTAATAAGTCATGTATTTGTATACAATCACAAACAAGTAGAATATTGATGGATGTCAATTTTAAAGCATGGTATCTGCCAAAGGATATGAGTGATACAATTAGATATAACAAAGGGGAGAAGGTTTTAAAAAAAAAATTAAGATTGATCAGATGATCCCATTCATATGTGTTGGTTTTAATATATTTATTTTAAGTGAGTAAAAAAAAAAGCATTTTTTACAGACTGTATTCTCTATTGAATAACAGAAAGGTAAAGCATATGTTGCCGAGTGAAAAATAATAAGTTGCAGTAAATTTTAAGTAAACCCTAATTTAGTAAATATAACCAAAAAATGCAAAATGTAAATGTTTGTGTGAGCAGGGACACTTGTGTGATAACATACATATGAATCTGTAAAGAGAGATTACATCTATAGGAGAATATTTTTAAAAATATGATCATCTATGAGTTCAATTAATTCATTGCAACAACGAAATCTTTAAAGAGTATGTATTTGAAAATCATATAGAATGATGGCAAAATATTCTTCATAATAGCAAAATAAGAAACTACTTAAACGTTAATCAATTATAATATGCATATACAATATATTCATCTTATGTGATACTGCCTAGCATTTAAAAGGAATTAACAAGAATTTTATTTTTCAAATTCTCAGTATTTTCAAATGGGACAGAAGCATGATTCTTATCTTTTATTCTACTTTATAACATATATATAAAATATGGAAAAGTAATAAATGAATGAAACTTTTAAAATTAGAAGTTCAATAAAAAAAATCAAGACAGTGTGCCAGATTCATAAACCCTGATATTAGTGAACAATTTTCTTACTTTTCCAAAATAATCCTATGACCTCAAGCATATAAATAAACATATTTAACATGTTTCAATTCATTGCAGTTCTTATCCTTATTGATGCCCAAAGTGTACAGATTTTTAACCATTGAGATTTTTCAAGTTGGTTCCAAAGTCCTTTCGACCAGTGATGATAGTATGTGGTATGACAAAATGTTAAAGACCCAACAGCCATAACAATGAGAGACAAAATAATGCCATCTCAAAGACATTGGGGCACAAATCTTCAATACTGTTAATGTGATAACTTTCATTGTCAAAGTGAATTTACAGATGTGACTAAAGTAGTGATTTTGAGATGGGGAGATTATCCTAAATTATTCAGGTAGGAAAACATAATCAAAAGAGTCCTCATAATTGAAAGAGAGAGGTAGGGGAGTAAGAGAAGGAGACCCAGTGACCAAATCAGAGACTTAAGCATAGCCACTAGCCAAGGAAGGCTGGCAGCCTCTGAAATAGAAAAAGGCAGGGAAATTGATTCTTCCTCTAGAGCCTCCAGAAGGAACACAGCCCTGCTGATCCATTTAGACTTCTTCCCTCCAAAACCATTTGAAAATATATTTGTGACAATTCCTTACAGCAGTGGGAAACTAAGACATTTCCTACTGAAATCTGAGGATCACCCATCTCTCCATGTGACCTGGTTTCCTTTAGTTGGAAATAGTATTTGGAAACCACAATATGGATGCTTAGGTGAACCTTGTGCTCTTGTTTGAGCCATTGTTTCTAGGCCATTTCAGTGGGTACAACTAGGAAATGTGATTTTTAGGAAGTTAAACTAGGATTTCACAGTGATGCCTCCAATTCCAGCTCAGGACTTCAGAAATTTAGCTACAGTAATCAAGAGTCTTATTAAGAGGATAAAAAAGAGAAATTACAGACTGGGGGAAAGTATTACAAATCACAGTCCCAACAAAATATTTGTATACAGAATATGTACAGAACTCTGAAAACAACAAAACATTAAAAAAAAAAAAGCAAACAATTCCATTAGAAAATGGACCAATGATATGCACAGACATTTCACAAAAGAGGATATACATCTAGCAAATAAGCCCATGAAAAGATGTCAGACATCATTAGTCAGTAGGTAAATACAAATTTCAACCACAATACCTTCATTAGACCTGTGTCAGAATGGATAAAATGAACAGAGTAATGACATGTAAGTTTGGCAAGTATGCAGAGTGGCAGCATCATTCACACATTTCTGTTGGAGACATAAAATGATACAGCTACTCTAGAAAGTAGTTTTGCAATTTTGGGCCCAGAAGAGTTTCTCCCTCAGAGCTCCAGTGGAATACAATGTTGTAGATGCCTTGATTTCAGTTGTGTGTGTGTGTGTGTGTGTGTGTGTGTGTGTGTTTACTTTTAAATCAGATTTCACTTTATTTCTCTCCATCCATGTCAAACTAAACTCTTCAAAGATTTATAAAACTTCACAATCCGGAAACTATTATTAACTAGATTAAGTCCTAAATACATTCAGGTAAAGCATCTAACATGCTTTAGGTTAAAATACAAGATTGACACAGGTCCATGTTTGCCTTGACAGATAAACCAGTAAGTCAAATTCACAATATTCGACAGTTAAAGAATAATTGCCCTCCTTGATTTCCATGCTGCCTGTAACCAAAGTTCAGTCCATGCTTATATGATGTGGTTAACACTGATCTAAGTGCAGATTTGATAAGAGGTTGAACCCGAAATAGCCTGGGAAAATGGGCGGGGGTGGGGATAGAAGGAACGACAATTACCACTAGCATTGAAAATGTATAACCTTACAACAAAACAGCACCATTTCAGAAAATTGGTGTCTATGTGCATTTTCTTCCACAAATAAAGAAAAGAATGAACATGGGAAATCAAGTTTTAGCAGTATTTCCAGGACCTAAGGAAACCAAATGCCTGGAGCTACCAAAGTTTCCTTGTGTGGAAACCATTAATAAACTCCTCATATGGTAAGTATCCTAATATTTTAAATTCAAAGCCTGATGCAACCTTGCAATAGCCAGCAAATTCAAATACTTATGTAATATCAGTTCTGACATATTTTGCCCAAGAAAATGGCTACAAAATTTGCCATTTCTTTAATGCCCAAAAGATTTGCTCACTGTACAAATGAATCTCACCTGGCCTCAACAGGTCCCTGAACAGAGCTCCTGCTTCAGGATGACAAATTCAGGGTTGTCAGAAGGCAGCCAACACTGTGCCAAGTATTCTGCTGCCACTGTCACACAGTCTGAAGTGCATCTTTTGGACTGTAATGAGCTGGGGCCGTAACTTCTAAGACTAAATAGTGGGCCAGTAAAAAGGCAATCCCAACAGAGCAAGGGGGTCTTCAGAACTGAGGAAGGACTGGCCAGGCCCCTTCTGTTCTTATCTGTGCTTCTGTCTAGGAGGAGATTCCTCTGAGTTGAGCCTAGTCTTATGGCTCACCCTGACCTAGAGCAGCTATTTGCTACCCTGGGAGTTTTTAGCCATCTAGCTGTTTTCTCACTATCCAGCTCTGCTCCCAACAATGCTCTGAGCCCCTGCTTAGGAAACTCCTAGAGAAGCAGATGAAACTAATTAGGACACAGCCAAGAAAACAGGGTCATTTTACCAGCTGCATATGGAGACGTACTCACATCTTATGCAGAGACCTCAAGGCAAAATACTTTTACCACAGAAAGGTCTAGTCCTTAATTTTGTCCTCCCTTTTTAACTTTCTGCCCTGGCAACCTTATCCTGTCTTCACTGTTTTACTTATCCCTGAGAAACACGTCTTCCCTTTGCTTATTTATTTTTGAGAAAAGCTTATTTTTGTGATTTACCCAACTAACCCTGAAACCAAGTCTCTGGAATAGAAGCTAAATCCAAACAAAGAATGCTAGGAAGGTCCTGGAAATTTCTGCTGTGCCTTTAGCACAGTAAGATCCCCAGTCAGCTGCAGGCTTCCACGCTGTGTCCTTGTCATCCATTGTCATTTCATTGGAATTTTCTTCTGCTCAGGCTCTGAACCAAAGGCAGAATGCTTGTGACTGTGCAGAGTAGAGCCTCCATCTGCTCCTCTATGAGCTGCTCCTCCACTTCTTCTACCATCAGCTGGAATTCAACAGCATTCAGAGGCTAGTGACTCAGTAGCTGAAGCTTTCAACTTTTCACTGCTGTGAGACATTCTGTGACAATCTCAGGACTCTCATGGCAGCATAGTTTTTTTTTCTGGTATGTATTTTAATGTTTCAGCAGTGATAGGGTTCAAGATCTGTTACCAAGAACTATGTGTATTCTTTCCACTTTCTTTACACTGCTCTTTAAGATCAGTTAGTAACTGGAACACCTTGTATTTACTAATGGAACCGAACTGGCATCCTGCACTTCCATGTCATCAGCACCTGGTCACCTCCAGATGCCAAAGAACAAGGAGCCTCACACCATGCTGCAGCTACTACCTTGATTTTGATTCTTCAGCTTTAAGATTTCTATTGTTTAAGCACCATATTTATGGTAATATGTTATAGCATCCCTAGAAAACAGCTATATCACACAGGGATAAAAAAGAGACATTTCTTCCCTTTAGTGTATCTGTTTGGGAATGGGAAGGAAAAGGAACAAAGCCATGTTGTTTCCATGGGCTTGGATAAGCAGGATTATGGAATGATTTCTGAAACCAATGTCTGTGAACAAGTATACAATGATATCTGGGATATGGTTATATCCACAAACCAGCTGGAATTCTGAACTCCTGAACAATGTTCTATAGCCACTGTCAGAGTCACTGAGTATCTACATATAGAGGAAAACATCATTTTGTTTGAGGAGGAATAATGAAGAATAATACTGTAATTTTACCTGATGCAGAGTATGCCAAATGTTACTTGGATGTCTCTGCTATACCTAACTGGTATAACAAACACTTTTGAACTTATTTGATAGGTTTAAACATAAACCTCTCTTTCAGACAATAAATCCAAGATCAGAAAATATTTTGTGAGATTAATTTGAGACCAATTGATGTATTAGCTATGTAAAACAATGCTCCATTAAAGGAAACCAACTCTAACTTCAGAAAAGTAGAAGCTCAGTTAAATCACTGAAAAAGGAGTGACAGAAGAAGGAGAGTAATTGAACTTAAAGGGAATATGAAGAATCACATGGAGGGTGCAACAGTTTGTGTATATTACGTCCTCCAGAGAAAGCCATGTTCTTTGAAGCAATCTTGTGGGGGCAGATGTATTAGTGTTGATTAAGTTGGAGACATTGGATTAGGCTATTTCCATGGAAATGTGACCCATCCAACTGTAGGTGATAACTCTGATTGGATAATTTCCATGGAGGTGTGGCCCTGCCCATTCAGCATGGGCCTTAATTAGTTTATTAGAGACCTATATAAAATCTCAGACTGAAGGAGCTCACTGCTGCAGCTGAGAGACACATTTTGAAGACAGCATTGAGAGCTGACTCAGACATTTTGGAGAAAGCCATTTTGAAACCAGAACTCCAGAGCAGATGCCAGCCACATGCCTTCCCAGCTAACAGAGGTTTTCCAGACACCACTGGCCATCCTCCAGTGAAGGTACCCAATAGTTGATTATAGTCTTACCTTGGACACTTTATGGCCTTAAGACTGTAACTGTGTAATCAAATAAACCCCCTTTATAAAAGCCACTCCATTTCTGATATTTTGCATAACAGCAACATTAGCAAACTAGAACAGGGGGAAATGTCAGGATTACATCCTTTATGCAGGGAATTCCTGTTCCATTGTGGACAATTCAAGTCTTGGAATACCAGAATGTCAGAAGGCTTCTTGGTTTTATGTAAAACATTGTGGAAGCTGATAAAAGACAAATAATGGAAACTGCTTGTGAGATTATGGCCTAAATATGTCCTTCAGTGTAAAGGACACAAACCACAGCCAGTACTTATAGACCCACATATTCTCTTGAACAATGGTTATGGTGATATGTAAAGAAAGAGTTTAAGGAGCTCTACTCAGTTTCCAGACCTCTTTTTGGTTCCCTTGAGCTTCAGAAATAATTGTATTCTTGAAAAAGTTAGTATACCATGAAATGTTATGTGATTTCTGATTCATGTGACTTGACATTTCATTCCTATTTTTCTTATCTCATATATTAACATAGGAAAGAGGAAATATTATTGAGAATATAAATAGATGTAGAAAATGACTCCGAAAGTTTCAAAAGTCTTTATGATAAATCTCTTAGCAGACAAGGAACAGAAGATAACCTTCTTAATCTGAAATAGTAACTCTATAACCAGCACTCCACTTAATGCTGAAAAAGTGAATGAGGAAATTGAGCTCAAAAAAAGAAGGTCTTTGCCAGTGAAAGCATCAGGGAAAATAAATAAAATGTGTAAATATCACAAAGGAAGAATTAAAATCATGATTATTTACCAATGGCATTAATAAATATGTGAAAAATCAATGTATTTCATCATATGATAATAAAAATGAAAAATGAGAATATGTCATATCAAAGTATGCAGAAGAAGCATTTGTAAAACTCAATATCCATTTCTGATAAAAAATTCTCAGCACACAAGAAAAGAAAGCATATTTTTGCATTGATAAAAAGCACAGTTATGGTTTGAACTGTTTCTCCACCAAAGATATATTCATGTCCTAGGTCCCTACCATATTAAAACCCTTTTTAGAAATGGTTGTTTGAAGATAATGTTAGTTAACATGAGACCAAACCTGACAAGGGTGGATGGACCCTAAACTAATATACAATTTGCAAGGCAGTGGTAAGATATATTTAAGATCCTGAAAGAGAAAAAATTGCCAGCCAAGAATTCTTTATCCAGCAAAGCTCTCCTTCAAAATTGAAGGAGAGTTTAACATTTTCACAGCAAACAAATGCTGAGAGAATTTGTTAACAAGGGACCTGCCTGCAAAAAATACTACAGGGAGCCCTAGTAGCTGAGAAAAAATGAAAGGAGAGAGAGGTCTGGAGGAGATAATAGAATTGAAGAGTATTAGTAAGTGTATTTAAAGGAAAAAAAAAAAATAAGAGAGAGGGGAATAAATAGATCTAACAGCTAAAAACCAAAGGATAAGATGGCTGGCTCAAGAACTCCCTTCACAGTAATAGCTTTGAATGTAAATGGATTTAATCTCCAATTAAAAGGTACAGACTGGAAGAATGGATTAAAAAGTATGACTCATTGATATGCTGTTCACACAAGACTCATCTTAGCCCCTGTGACACCAAGAGACTGAAAGTGAAAGGTTGGAAAAAAATATTCTATGCAAGCTCCAACCAAAAGAAGGCTGGGTTAGCTATACTAATATTGGAAAAAGATAGACTTTAAATACAAAGATGTCATAAGAGACAAAAAAGGACACTATGTATTAATAAAAGGGACAATTCACCAAGAAGAAATAACAATCACAAATGTTAATGTACCAATCAAGGAGCTCCAAATACATGAGACAATGATTGGCTCAACTGAAGGGAGCTATAGACATGTCTACAATAATAGTGAAAAAATTCAATACACTACTTTCTTCTGTAGATAGCACAACTAGACAGAGGACCAATAAGGAATTTAAGAGGCTAAACAATATGATACATGAATGAGGCTTAACAGACATATATAGATCATTACATCCCAAAATACCAGTATATACATTCTTCTCTAGTGCCCATGGAATGTTCTCCAGAATACATTATATGCTGGGGCACAAAACAAGTATTAATAAAGTTTAAAAGATTAAAATTATTCAAAGCACATTATCTAACCACAATGGAATACAACTAGAAATCAATAACACCCAAAACCAGATCTTCCCTAAATATAAGGAAGTTAAACAACACACTGCTAAACAACCAGTGGGTCTAAGAAGAAATTGCAAGAGAAATAGGCAAATATCTAGAGAAGAAGGAAAATGAGAACACAATATACCAAAACCTATGGGAGGCAACAAAGGTGGTGCGGAGAGGAAAAATTATAGCTCTAAATACATATACCAAAAGCAAGAAAGAGCTAAAACCAAAGACATAATGGAACAACTGAAGAGGCTAGAGAATGATCAGCAAACAAACCCTAAAGCAAGTAGAAGAAAAGAAATAGCAAAAATTAAAGGAAAAATTAATGAGCTTGAGATTAAAAAAAAACAATACAGAGAATAAATAAAAGCAAAAGTTGATTCCTTGAGAAGATCAAAATTGACAGAACCTTAGCTAGACTGACAAAGTAAAAAAGAGAGACCCAAATAAACAGAATCAGATATGAGGAAGGGTTTATTATTACATATTCAGAAGAAATTTTAAAAAACCATAAGTGGATACTATGAACAACCATATGCCAACAAGTTAAGACAATTTAGAGGAAATGAACAATTTCCTGGAAAGAACTGAAATGGTGGAACTGTAACCCATTGCATCCTTTGAAATTTCTTCCATAGCTACTTGTTAAATTGCAATTTAAAAGTTATCTCCTTTTAAAATATATATTTCACAATAAGGAAATAACAAACTATGGTACTGTAACTCATAATATTTTTGGAAATTTCCTATATAATTGCTTGTTAAACAATACTTTGAAAGATATTATCTTTTTGCATATATGTTATATTTCACAATAAGGAAATCACCAAAACTGTCAAACTGTAACCCAAGACATTCTTTGAAATTTGCTCTCTAATTATTTGTTAAATTGTACTTGGAAAGTTATCACTTCTATGTATATATATTATATTCCACAATAAAAATGTGATTAAAAAGTTGTGATCCATAGGATGTCTTCAAGAGATTCATATTAGACATAAGGACAGAAATATATTGGAAATGAAAGGATGGAAAAGATACTCCACAAAAAAAGCATCCCAGAAAGAGCTGAGGTAGCTAATATTGGAAAATATGCATATTAAATGCAAAACTATAATAAGACATAAAGAAGGAAACTATAGATTAATAAAATGGGAAATCCACCAAGGTGTAACAATCATAAATATTTATGCACCTGTTTTGGTTTGCTAAAGCTGCCAGAATGCATTATACAAGAAATGGATTGGCTTTTACAATAGGGGGTCATTAGCTCACCAATTTGCAGTTGTAAGGTCATGAAAATGTCCCAATTAAGGCATCAACAGGATGACACCTTTTCTGAAGAAAGGCCAATGACATATGGGGTTCCTCTGTCACATGGGAAGATACATGGCTGGCCATGCTGAGTCTTCTCTTCTAGGTTTACCTTCTGGTTTCAGTGGCTCTCTCCAAAATGTTTCTGGGCTACTATCTCAGCTTCTCTGAGTTTTCTCCAGAAATGTCTCTGCCTTTTATACTCTCATACAGGACTCCAGCAAGGCGATCAAACCCAGCTTGAATGGGTGGTTGTCACATCTCCATGAAAACAACCTAATCAAATGGTTCTACCCAAAACAGGCCTGCCCCCACAACACTGGATTAAAAGAAATAGGGTTTTCTGAGGTCATAATAGAATCAAACCAGCACAGCACTTTAACAAGACTGTCCCAAAATACTGAGGCAAACACTAGTGAAACTGAAGGGAAAAATAGGCATTTCTAAAATAATATTTAGAGACTTCAATTTATCAGTTTCATCAACAGATAGTATATCTAGACAGAGTTTCAATAAAGAAATAAGGAACATTATTAACATGAAAAATGTCTTAGCAGACATACAGAACATGGCACCTCATATATATTTTTTTCTCAAGTGCACATGGATCATTCTCCAGGATGGATCACATGTTGAGTCACAAAACAAGCCTCAATAAATTAAAAAATTTTGAAATTATACAAAGCACTTCCTCTGACCATAAAGGAATGAAGCTGGAAATTGATAAGAGACAGAGAACCGGAAAATGCACAAATATTTGTAAGTTAACCAACACACTCTTAAACAATCAGTGGGTCAAAGAAGAAATTGAAAGATAAATTAGTAAATATCTTGAGATGAATGAAAATGAAAACACAATACATCAAAAGTTATAGAATGCAGCAAAGGCAGTAATGAAAGAGAATTTATAGACCTAAATGCCTACTTTAAAAAAAGAAGAAAGAGCTAAAATCAAAGACAAATGCAAATGAAGTAACCAAAAAAATAACAGCAAACTAACCCCAAAGCATGTAGAAGGAAAAAATAATAAATATTAGAAAAGTAAATGAAATAGAGAAAAATACAGGAAGAAGAACAAAAAAAAGTTGGTGTTTTAGGAAGATCAATAAAATTGACAAACTCTTAGGTATACTGACAAAGAAAAAAAGATGTAAGATGCCAATAAAATCAGAAATTGGATGGAAGATATTACTACTGCCCACACAGGAATGAAAAAGATAATAAGAGGATATTAAGAACAACTGCATGTCAACAGAACAGAAAATTTAGAGAAACAGACAAATTCCTAGACACACATGAACAAGCTAAATTGACTGTAGAAGAAACAAAAGATGTCAAAAGACCAATTACAAATAAAGAGATCAAATCAGTCATCATAAACTTCTCAACAGCAAACAAAACCCTAGGATGAGATGAGATGGCCTCACAGGCAAATTTTACCAAGCATTCCAAGAAGAATTAATACCAATCCTGTTCAAATACTTCCAAAAAAAATTGAAGAGAAGGGAACACTACCTAACTTACTCTATGAAGAGAGAATCACCCTAATACCAAAGCCAGATAAAAATACTTTAAGAAAATTACAGACCAATGTCTCTAATGAATATTGATGCAAAAATCCTCAAGAAAATACTTACAAATTGAACCCAACAGCACATAAAAAGCAATAAGTACCATGATCAAAAGGTTTTTAACCTGGGTATGGAAGTATGGTTCAACACAAGAGAATCAATTAATATAATACCCCACAATAAGAAACAGAAAGTGAAAAACCATGTGATCATCTCGATTGATGTGGAAAAGCCATTTGAAAAATCCAGCATTGTTTTTTTATAAAAACACTTCAAAATAAAGGAACAGAAAGAAACTTCCTCAACCTGATAAAGGGCATATATGAAAAATCCACAGCTAATATCTTACTCAATGTGAAAGAATGAAAGCTCTCCTTCTAAAACCAGGAACAAGAAAGGATGCCCACTATCACCATTGTTATTCAACATTGTGCTAGTAATTCTGGCTAGAGAATTTAAGCAGGAAAAATAAATAAATAAATAAAAGGCCTCCAAAATTGGAAAAGGAAGAAGTAAAATATTCCCTATTTGCAGATGATATGATCCTATAGATAGAAAGGACTGAAATATCTACCACAAAGCTACTAGAGTTAATAAACAAGTTCAGACAAGTGAGTATGGTTCAACACAACAGAATCAATTAATATAATACCCCACAATAAGAAACAGAAAGTGAAAAACCATGTGATCATCTCGATTGATGTGGAAAAGCCATTTGAAAAATCCAGCATTGTTTTTTTATAAAAACACTTCAAAATAAAGGAACAGAAGGAAACTTCCTCAACCTGATAAAGGGCATATATGAAAAACCCACAGCTAATATCTTACTCAATGTGAAAGAATGAAAGCTCTCCTTCTAAAACCAGGAACAAGAAAGGATGCCCACTGTGCCGGTTTGAGTGTATTGTGTCCCCCAAATGCCATTATCTTTGTGGTTTTGTGTGGGGCAGGCGTTTTGGTGATGGTTGGATTTGCTTGGAATGTGCCCCACCCAGCTGTGGGCAATGATTCTGATGAGATGTTCTCATGGAGGCGTGGCCCCACCCATTCGGGGTGGGCCTTGATCGGTGGAGCTACATAAATGAGCTGACTCGGGGGGAGTAAGAGAGTGCAGCTGGGAGTGATGTTTTGAAGAGAAGCAAGCTTGCTAGAAAGGAACGTCCTGGGAGAAAGCCGTTTTGAGGCCGGAGCTTTGGAGTAGACGCCAGCTGCCTTCATAGCTAACAGAGGTTTTCCGGAGGCTATTGGCCATCCTCCGGTGAGGGTACACGATTGCTGATGTGTTGCCTTGGACGCTTTGTGGCCTTAAGACTGTAACTGTGTAGCGAAATAAATCCCCGTTTTATAAAAGCCAATCCATCTCTGGTGTTTTGCATTCTGCAGCATTAGCAAACTAGGACAGATTTTGGTACCGGAGAAGTGGGGTGCTTTTGCTGCTGAGTTTGCAAATACCAAACATGTTGGAACAGCTTTTTAAATGGATAAGGGGAAGATTCTGGAAGAGTTGTGAGAAGCTTGATAGAAAAGGCCAAAACTGCTTTAAAGAGACTGGAAATATGGACTCTAAAGATACTTCTGATGAGGACTTGAGCAGAAATGATGAATGTGTTGTTGCAAACTGGAAGAAAGGTGATCCTTGTTTTAAAGTGACACAAAATTTGGCAAAATTGAGTCCTGGTGTCAGATGGAAGGAAGAATCTGGAAGCAACAACCTGGAATACTTAGCTGAGGAGATCTCCAGACTATGTGTGGAGGACATATCCTGGCTTCTCCTTGCAGCTTATAGTAAAATGCGAGCAGAGAGAGATAAACTTAGAACTGAACTCTTGGGTTCAAAGAAACCAGAAGTTGATGGCTTGGAAAATTACAGGCTTCCAGGGGGTGGAATCCCAGAAGCTACAGCCCAACATGAGGATGTAACTAAACATGGAACCCAGCCGCCATTTCAGTACAAGCCAAGATTGGAAAAGGAGTTAAGCAGAAAGGATTTGCGGAAACTCCTATTGTCTGATGGCTTTGATCCTTGTGTGCTTCATGCAAAGCCAACAGAATTTTTGCGAGATCTTTATAGACGGAGCCATTGCCGGTCTGGACTGGAGGAGACAGACAAGGAAAAAATTAAAGGAAAAATCTCTTCAAAGACAGAGCCATGGAGGTTGAGGTCTGGAGTCAAGAGGTTTAGGGCTGGGAGAGCAGAGCAGCCCACATGCATGGAAAGGGTGAGTTTGCCCCAGAGGTCGAGGGTGGGCTTTCCGCCTCGATGCTCTGGAAGAGTTTTGCCACCTCAGGTCCCAAAGAGGGTGGAGCACATTCCCAGGGAATTGGGGAGAGCCTGGCTGCCACCACACTGTTCTGAAGGGGTTGAGCGTGTGCCCCGGAGATGGAAGGGAATCTGGGAGCTGCCCCGATGTTTGAGGAGGGTGGGGCCCAGAAGGTGGTCTCCCCAATGTGTGGAAATGTTGGAGCACTCACCTAAGTGTTTGGAGAGGAACGGGCTGCAGAAAAGGCCCTTGGGAAGGGTTAGGCTCCCACTCTCTCAAGCCCCAAGGATGCAACGTTGTTTTGTTAGTGACTCTCGGACTTTGAAATCTAATGGACTTTGTCCTGTGGGTTTTAGGAACTGTTTTGCTCCTGTTAACCCTGTTTTCCTTACTGTTTCTCCTTATGGCAATGGAAATGTTTATCCTATGAATGTCTCTCCTTTGTATATTGGGAGTACATGACTTGTTCTAAGTTCACAGATCCACAGCTAAAGAAAAATTATGCCTTAGGACTGGCCATGCCTATAATTGATTTTGATGGGATTTTGTACTTAACTTTTGTTACTGAAATGATTTGAGTTTTTGTGGTATTGTGATGGAATGAATGTATTTTGTATTTGGAAAGATAATGTCATTTTGGGTTCAGGGGGTGGAATGTGCCGGTTTGAGTGTATTGTGTCCCCCAAATGCCATTATCTTTGTGGTTTTGTGTGGGGCAGGCGTTTTGGTGATGGTTGGATTTGCTTGGAATGTGCCCCACCCAGCTGTGGGCAATGATTCTGATGAGATGTTCTCATGGAGGCGTGGCCCCACCCATTCGGGGTGGGCCTTGATCGGTGGAGCTACATAAATGAGCTGACTCGGGGGGAGTAAGAGAGTGCAGCTGGGAGTGATGTTTTGAAGAGAAGCAAGCTTGCTAGAAAGGAACGTCCTGGGAGAAAGCCGTTTTGAGGCCGGAGCTTTGGAGTAGACGCCAGCTGCCTTCATAGCTAACAGAGGTTTTCCGGAGGCTATTGGCCATCCTCCGGTGAGGGTACACGATTGCTGATGTGTTGCCTTGGACGCTTTGTGGCCTTAAGACTGTAACTGTGTAGCGAAATAAATCCCCGTTTTATAAAAGCCAATCCATCTCTGGTGTTTTGCATTCTCCAGCATTAGCAAACTAAGACACCCACTATCACCATTGTTATTCAACATTGTGCTAGTAATTCTGGCTAGAGAATTTAAGCAGGAAAAATAAATAAATAAATAAAAGGCCTCCAAAATTGGAAAAGGAAGAAGTAAAATATTCCCTATTTGCAGATGATATGATCCTATAGATAGAAAGGACTGAAATATCTACCACAAAGCTACTAGAGTTAATAAACAAGTTCAGACAAGTGTTGGGATTCAAGAACAACACACAAAAACCAGCAGTATTCTATATACTAGTAGAGAGCAATCTGAGGGGGAAATCAAGAAAAAATTCCATTTACAATAGCAACTAAAAGAATCATATATATGGGAATATATTTAAACAAGGATGTAAAGGACTTGTACACAGAAAACTACAAAACATTGCTGCAAGAAAGGAAAGAAGACTTAAAGAAAAGGAAGAATATTCTGTATTCATGGACTGGAAGATAATTATCATTAAGATGTCACTTTTACCCAAATTGATTTACAGACTCAATGCAATTTCCATCAAAATTCCTGCAGTCTGTTTTGCAGAATAGAAAAGCCAAATACCAAAAATTTGTTGAAGGGTAAGTGGTACCAAATAGCAAAAAACATCTTGAAAGAAAAATGATGTTGGGGTATTCACACATCCTGGCTTTAAGGCATACTGCAGAGCTACAGTGGTCAAAAGAGCATGGTATTGGCATAAAGATAGATGTATTGACAAATGGAATCAAACTGACAGTGCAAAAATAGACCCATGTATCCTACTGATATTTGACAAGGCTGTGAAGTCTACTCAACTGTGATAAAAATAGTCTCAACAAATGGTGCTAGGAGAACTGGATATCCATATGTAAAAGCATGAAAGAGGATACCTATCTCATACCTTATACAAATATACCATGGTGGAGGGAAAACAGGATAATGGAAATAAGATTACCATTTGACAATATTGCTAAAATAATGTAAAAATGGATATTAGTCTTTAACTTGTGTCATTTTCTAATGCAAAAGAATAGCAGGTTTCAATAGGCCCACAACTGGAATGAAAATTTTGGTGGGCAAAACAGAAGCCTATGGTCTTGAAATTTGGGAAGGACTCTTCATCCCTTCATTTAAAGTGAATACAGTTGAAGTGGTTATTAACAGTTTCCACCTCAAGCTTCTCTAGAAACCTAAATGTTCGATCCTTATCAGAGATATATGCATATGGGACATGAGATTTTCTGAAGAGCTAAGCAATTATGAGCTGGTAAAGAAGTTTAGCATTTCTTTGGCAGTATAGTTCCCTAAATTATAGGTATTTTGCTAAAGTGCATGCAATCATGAAAATTTTGTATTAGCCAAACTCACATGTCCAAAATAATTGGAGTTATTGAAAAAAATAAAATTTGAACAATTCTAATGAAAATACTAGCACAGTTTGAAAAAAATGTTAAATTCCTAATAAATAAACATCATAGTAAATATGACACTTTACCTTATATGGTAGTTTGAAGGAAGTCAGTGAGAAATTATTGAAGATGCTACTTAGTGGGGATAAGCACAAAATGCAGTAAGTACTTCCAAGCCAACATATTGCTGAGTCAGAAGAATAATGCTGTATATCATTATTATTTCATGATATGGTATTCCTTATGGTTTCCTACATTCTACTGTGGTGGTGTTCTTCATTGATATTTGATACTACAAAATGTTAACATCCTGGGAAAAATCACAAATAAACCAAAATGACATCCATGTTATATTGACATCAATCCAATTCACTAAGCACTTATGAACTAATTCATTACAGAATCATGCCTTATTTCCAGAAGAGAGAATCCTCAATTCTCCAAGGTTTCCCCAATCACTTAGCTTTTGTGTCTCTAGGGATCCAGGGACTCTGATCCAGTTTCCCCAGGATATAAACTCAGTCTACTCTGAGCCTCTGGCTCACTACTTAGAGGTGGTCAGAACCCACTGCTATGCCCTGTACATCCAAGGAGACTCAGTAGCATGTCATACTACCCTTGAGATCTGACAGGGCCTTTGAGACCTGACAGGGGCTTCTCCTGTGTTGAATAGGAGTTCAATGAGAACCAAATCAAGTCCCCATGTCTCCCTCCCTCCCTCTCTCTCTCTCTCTCCCTCCCTCCCTTCCCTCTGTCTCTCTCCCTCCCTCCCTTCCTTCTCTCTCTCTCCATAGGGTCACCTGTTTACTAGAAGGCATTAAAAAAAAAGTAGCACCAAGCCAATTATTTATAATAAGCTAAGAAAAGTTACTCAGGAGAAGGAGAAAAACCCAATCCTATTCCAGGGGAGGCTAGTGGAGGCTCTTAAAAAGTATATCTATGTAAGTCCAGGTTCCTGGTAATATCACATTTTCCCAGGCAACCATTTCATCAGCCAGTCTGCAGCTCACATTTGGAGAAAGGTTCAAAAGCTCTCCATGGGCCCACAAACTCCCATTAGTGACATGTTTCTGTCTTTAACAATTGAGGCAAAGCTGAGGAGGAGGAAAAGGTGAAAGATAGGGAAAAGGTAAGGAGGTAAGCAAAAGAACCAAAGAACTAGCTCAACTTGTTGTTAGAAGTGCCCTGCCCCCTCAAGGTCAATGGAAATGTGGCTCCCAGCCTCAAGGCCTTTCTTCAGCTATGGGTCAGAGAACCACTGGCAGAGAGAGTGCCAGAAACCTCAAAACGACCCTCAATCTTGAGACCCACCATGGCCTTGCCCCAGGTGCCACCAGCATGGGCACTGGACCCAGGGACTGCACCATCCACCAAAGGGAGTTAGGAGAGCACCTCAAGCTCTACTCATGCCAAGTGAAGAAGAGTGAGGGTGTCCAAAGGCTGATTATGGCTCTGCTGACATCACATCTGACCTAGAGGAGCCTTGGGTGACATTCAATATGGCAGGTAAGATGATTAATTTCTTCATTAAATAATAGAGCCACTTACTCTGTTCTGAACTGCCACTCTGGACCTACCTCCACTCAGACTTGCCTAGTTATGGGAGTTTACAGTAAAGTCAAAACTAGAACCTTCACCACCTCTCTCCTTTATAAACTTGGAAATATTCTAGTGTCCCATCAGTTTGTCATTATCTTTGAATGTCCCACCCCTTCTAAGGAGGGATCCTCTTCACTCACTGGGGACTACCTTAAGACTAGTAAACTCTGCCAGCATTTACCCCTTTATTTGGCAGGAGGCCCCCTACTAGGAAAAGGCCTCTAGGCATCCCAAAGAAAATCCTTGAGCAAATATACCCATCTGTATAGGAAGAAGGCATCCCTGGGTGAGCCCTTTGAGTAGCCCCTGTCAGCATTCAGGTTCTCAGTCCTAGATCTTAAAAACACCATTTCTTTGTATCTCTTGTCACCCTGACTCTGAATATCTATTTCCTTTTGAATGGTAGAGATTTAAAGATAAGATTCTTGCCCAACTCACTTAGTGCTGCCCCAAGCATTTTGAAATAGTTCCAATATCTTTAAGAATGCCGTGGCAGCAGACCTTACTGACCTCCAACTGCCTTGGAGCACCATCTTGCTAAATGTTAACTTTGTGAACTAACATATTCCTAGTATGAAAGTGAATTTTGTAGTAAGGTTTGAAAAAGGGAATTTTGTTTATAGTCATTGTTGACCACAAGCCCTGAATGGATTAGGAAAATTGTAGGTTTATGAAAGCCAATCTTTTGTAGTTATTCCTGACTACAAGCCTACCTGGATATAGAAAGTTATGGAAGGTTTAAGAAGGTGAATTTTGTTTCTGGTCATTACTGACTATAGTCCCTAGATGGACATAGAGTGTTGTGGAAAGTTTGAGAAGGGAAGTTTGTTAAAACAATGTAAATTGTTGGTCTGCTCTTTTTTTAATGCAATTTTATTGAGATATATTGACATACCAGATAATCATCCAAAGTATATAATCGGTGCTTCATTGTATCATAACATACATGTACATTCATCATCAATTTCCAACATTATTCTTACTCAAAAATAAATACATATATAAATTAATTAATGAATAAATAAATAAATAAAAATAAAAACATCCCATGCCCCTTAACTCTCCCTGCTATTTAGTTATTTATTATCTTTATTTTCTTACTCATCTGTCCATACACTGGATAAAGGGAGTGTCAGTTTCCAGGGTTTTCAGAATTTCTCATGCATACAATAAAAAACATATAGGTATATGTTCAAGAATCAGGACCACTGGTTTACAGTTCAACAGTTTCAGATATTTACTTCTAGCTATACTAATACACTAAAAACTAAAATGGGCTATCTATATAAGGCATAAGAATAACATCCGGAACGACCTCTTGATGCTTTTTGAAATCTCTCAGCCACTGAAACTCCATTTCGTTTCATTTCTCTTGCCCCTTTTGGTCCAAGAATGCTTTCTCAATATGATTATGCCAAGGCCAGGCTCATCCACAAGGATCATGTCCCACATGGCCAGGGAGAAATACACCCCTTGGAGTCACATCCTGCATAGGGGGGAGAGCACTGAATTTACCTACAGAGTTGGCTTAAGAGAGAAGCCACATCTGAGCAGCCAAAGAGGTTCTCTGGGGGTGATTCCTAGGCATAATTATAAGCAGGCTTAGCTTCTCCTTTGCAGGAATAGGTTTCATAAAAGCAAGCCCCAAGATCAAGGGCTTGGTCTGTTAAATTGGTAGCCCACAATGCTTGATAGAATATCAGGAATTCCCTAGATGGGGAAGTTTAAATTTCTACATTTTTCCCCAGTCCCTCCAGGGGGTTTACAAATTTTTTTTATTCTTTGCCCAAATTCCTCTGGGATATGTTGGGGTATCACACTAACCTGTACAGACCAAAAGATCCCCTTCTCTATTCAAACTTTCATCTAATTATGTTGTTCAAATAAATGGACCATACAAGTTAAATTAGATAGTGTGCTACAGAAAATATAAATCTGTCACCAAATAAACTTCTCTTTGTTTGGCCTCACATAGAAATTAAAGTTTTAAAACACACTCAAAATTGCCCTTTGCCCTTTAGTCTGATTTGATTTAGTCCTAACCTGAACAGGTTCACTCATATCTCTAATTGAAGTCTGATTTTTTTCTGCAGTTATAATCATTGCTGTATGGGGTAATGCTGACTTTCATAGTTGCAGAACCCTAGATCTGAGTCTCAGGTGTCATACAGATACCAGTAGTTTCAGAGAACAACCAGGTTATATGAGAATAGTTCAGCATCACAGAATTTAGAAATAACCATAACAACTCAGGAGTATATGTGAATTCTGTAAGGGCTTACAATATAGGAAGCTTTACAGTAAGCCTTTCCCTGGCAACCTATGCTCTTGAATTGAATTCCCAGAGTTTGCACATTATAATTAGTCAATATTAGCAAGGTTTTATAATATTTGTCTTTTCATTTCTGGCTTATTTCACTCAACATATTGTCCTCATTTTTTCATTCACCTAGCTGCATGTCTCACAACTTCATTGCTGCTTCTTGCTGCCACTCAATATTCCACTGTATGTATACACCAAAGTTTACCCTTCTGTTCTTCAGTCAATGTACCCTTAGTCCTCCTCCATCCATTGCAAATCATGAATACTACCAACATAAACATTAGTGTGCAAATGTCCATTCCTGCCCCTGCTTTCAGTTCTTCAAAGTATATACCTAATATGGGGGTTGTAGGATCACATGGCAACCCTATATATAGCCTCCTGTGGAAACAGCACACTGTCCTCCAGAGGGGCTGCACCATTCTACTTCTCCACAAAAGTGAATAGGTACATCCCTCTCTGCACATTTTCTTCAGCACTTGTATCTTTCTGTTTATTTTTAAACAGTTTTATTCACACACCATACAATCTACCATAAGTAAACAATCAATGGTTCCTGTTGTAATCACATAGTTATGCATTCACTACTACAATCTATATGATGACATTTCTGTTTCTTCTGCAAAGAAAGAAGAGGTAAAAATGAAGACTAAAAAGTAAGAAAATAAAAAATGGAATAAAATAAAATGGGAAACAAAAACAACACCAAGAATCCCATATCCCTCACTTATATAACCCTCTTATTGATATTTAGCTTTTGTATATTGCCATTCTTGCATTTCATGGAAGTATATTACAATGTTACTGTTAACTATAGACTCTAGTTTGCGTTGATTTTATTTTTCCATATACCATCCCATTTTCAACACCTTGCAATGTTGACATCAAGTTTTTCTCCTTCAGGTAAAAACATTCTCATATTTGTACATTTAATCACCATCATTTACCCCTCCAGGTTTTGCTGAGTTATGCAGTCCCAGACTTTATCTTCTATCATTCCTTCTGATGTCACACATGCCCCTAGCTTTCGTCTTTCAACAATATTCATACTCAGCTTTGTTCAGTGTACTTACAATTTTGTGCTACCATCAGATATTATTGCTCTATCCATTTCTGTGTCTTTACAATTAATCCTGTTGAACATTTTGTATTCCTTCAGCAGCAAATGACCAATCTCTACCCTCTTTCTATCTCCTGATAACCTGTGCTCACATCCTAAACTCTCAAAGTTTCCTCATAAATTTTATTTCATATTAGCAAGACTATACAGTGTCCTTTTGTTTGTGGTAAATTTCACTCAACATAATGTCTTCAGAGTTCATCAAAGTTGTTATATGCTATACAATTTTATTCTTACAGCTGTGTAATATTCTGTTGTATGTATATACCACAGTTTCTTTATCCACTTGTCCATTGATGGGCATTTGGGCTGTTTCCATCTCATGGCAATCATGAATAATGGGCTAGAAACATTGGTGTGCAAATGTCCTTTCATGTTCTGGTTTTCAGTTCCTCTGAATGTATATCTATTAATGGGACTCCTGAATCATATGGCAATTCTATGCTTTAAATAAAGACCTCCCACTTTATTCCTCTTCTCAAAATATTTTTAGCTATTTGGGGCACCCTGCCTGTGCCAGTTTGAATTTATTATGTCCCCCGAAATGCCATTATCTTTGATGTAATCTTGTGTGGGCACACCAGTGTTAATCAGATTGTAATTCTTTGAGTGTCTCCATGGAGATGCACCCCACCCAACTGTGGGTGATGACTCTGATTGGATAATTTCCATGGAGGTGTTGGCTCACCCACTGGGTGGGCCTGAAATCAAATTATTGGAGCACTATATAAGATCAGACAGAAGGAGCAAGCTTGCTACAGCCAAGAGGGACACTTTGAAGAAAGCACAGGAGCTGCAGATGAGAGACAGTTTGAAGACGGCCATTGAAAGCTGACTCTTGCTCCAGAGAAGCTGAGAGAGGACAAATATCCCAAGTGCAACTAAGAGTGACATTTTTGAGGAACTGAAGCCTAGAGAGGAACGTCCTGGGAGAAAGCCATTTTGAAACCAGAACTTTGAAGGAGATGCCAGCCACATGCCTTCCCAGCTAACAGAGGTTTTCTGGACACCATTGGCCATCCTCCGGTGAAGGTACCCAATTATTGATGACTTACCTTGGATACTTTATAGCCTTAAGACTTTAACTGTGTAACCAAATGAACCCCTTTTATAAAAGCCAATCCATCTCTGGTGTTTTGCATTCTAGCAGCATTAGCAAACTAGAACACTGCCCTTCAAAATAAATTTGGCTATTTATTTTTCTATTTCTGCAAATTAAGTTGTTGGGATTTTAATTGGCATTACATTGAGTCTATAAATCAACTTGGGAGGAATTTTCATCTTAACTGTATTTAGTGTTCCAATCCATGTACATAACATGTCCTTCAATTTATTTACATCCTGTGTTTCTTTTACCAACTTTTTTGTAGTTTCTGAGTATAGAACTTTTGTGGCTTTGGTTAAATTTATTCCTAAAATTTGATTGCTTTGGTTGCTATTATAACTGGAATTTTTCTCTTGATTTCCTCCTAAGATTGCTCCTTATTAGTGTATAGAATCACTACTGATTTTGACATGTTGGTCTTGCATCCTACCACTTTGCTCTACTTATTTGCTCTAGTAGCTTTATTATAGATTTGGGGGTATTTTCTACAGATAGAATCATGTCATCTACAAACAGTAAAATTTTACTTCTTCCTTTCCAATTTGGATGCTATTTATTTCTTCTGCTTGCATCCTTTCTCTAGCTAGAACTTCCAGCACAATGCTGAATACAATGGTGAGAGGAGGCATCTTGCCTTGTTCCTGATCTTAGAGGAAATGCTTTCAGTCTTTTCCTACTGAGTGTGATGTTAGCTATGGATTTTTCATATGTTTCCTTTATCATGTTGCGGAAGTTTTCTTCCATTCCTATCCTTTGAAGAGTTTTCATCAAGAAAGAATGCTGAATTTCATCAAATGCCTTTTCTGCATCAATTGAGATGATCATGTGACTTTTCTTCTTTAATTTATTGGCATGGTATATTATTTTAATTGATGTTCTTGTGTTGAACCACCCTTGCATACCTGGAATAAAAACCACTGGTTTGTGGTGTACAATTATTTTAATGTGCACCTGGATTTGATTTTCAAGTATTTTGCTGAGGATTTTTGTATCTATGTTTATTAAAGTGATGGGTCTGCAATATTTTTGTAATATCTTTGGCTTTGGTATTAAGTTGAGGTTGGCTTCATAGAATGAGTTTGGTAGCTTTCCCTCCTTGCTCCAGATGCCTTACACTCCCATTACACAAAATACAAGAAAAGGATTGGTTTTATAAAGGGGATTAATTAGGTTAGAATTTTAAAGCCCTAAGGCCATAACAGTGTCCAAACTAAGACATCAACAAGAGGATACCTTTACTGAAGAAAGGCCAGTGGTGTCTGGAGCACTTCTGTTAGCTGGGAAGGCACATGGGTGATTACCTGCTGGTCTTTTACTTCTGGGTTCTGCTTTCAAAATGGTTTCTCCAAAATGTCCCTGGCTTCTGTCTCTCTTAGCTTCTCTCTCACCTCCTATGCTTGCTTGGACTTCTGTCTCTCTTAGTTTCTGTCTCTCAGCTCATGTGCTTGTTTTCTTATTCTCTCAGGACATTTCTCTCTAAGCATCTGGAGGTCCTCTCTTAACTTCTAGGGCAAACTCTGGGCTTCATCTCATAGCTTATCATATTGAAGTGTCTTTCTGTCTGCATCAACAAGCATCTCCAAGCATCTGGGTCTGTGTTGGCTCTTAGCTTCTCCTGGTAGCAAACTCTGGATTACATATCTCAGCTTCTCTCCAAAATGTCTCTTTCAGTTTCTCTGAGCTCCTTGTTTCTGTGAGCTCTGTTAAAGAACTCCAGTGATCTAATTAAGACTCACCCAGAATGGGTGGGGTCATATCTCTGTGGAAACAATTTAAACAAAATCTCACCCATAGTTAGTTGTGTGAATCACATCTATGTGGAAACACTCAATGAAAAGTTTCCACCCAAAAAGACTGGATTAAAAGATCATGGCTCTTCTGGGGTCTATAACAGTTTCAAACTAACACATTCCATCCTTGGACCCCAGAAAGACATGCTCTTTCCAAATGCAAAAAATACATTCATTCCATCACAATATGGATAAGTACAAAGCCTTATCAAAATCAGTTACATCCCAAAGTAATTCGGGCAGAGAATAAAATGTATTTGCAGGGCCCATATGAGGAAGTGGGGAAAATGCAGAAATGTTAAATTTCCACACCTGGGTTATTACTGATATTCTCACAAACATTCAGGAATACCAATTTAGTAGGCTGAGCCCTCAGTCTTGGGGCTTTCCCTTATGAAATCTGTTACACAAAGGAAAGCCCAAGCCTACTTATAATTGTGCCTGAGTCTCCCCCAGAGAACCTTTCTTTCTTTCTCAGATGTGGCCTCTCTCTCTCTAAGCCCATTCAGCAGGTAAACTCACTGCTGCCCACCACTATATGACATGACTCCCAGGGGTATAAATCCCCCTGGCCTTGCAGGACATTAGTCCCATGGATGAGCCTGGACCCAGTATTGTGGGGTTGAGAAAATCTTCTTGACCAAAAGGGGGAAGAGAAATGAAACAAAATATAGTTTCAGTGACTGAGAGATTTCAAATGGAGTAGAGAGGTCACTCTGGATGGTATTCCTATGTGCTATATAGATATTCCTTTTCAGTTTTTAATCTGTTGGAATAGCTAGCGGGAAATACCTGAAGGTGTCAAACTGCAACCCAGCAGCCTTAATTCTTGAAGACAATTGTATACCTATATAGCTTATATGGTGTGACTGTGTGATTGTTAAAATCTTGTGGCTCCTACTCTCATTATCCAGTTTATGGACAGATGAGCAGAAAAATGGGGACAAGAACTAAATGAATAATAGAGTGTGATGGGTGGATGGAATTTTTTAGGTGTTCTTTTTTACATTTTTTGGAGTAAGGAAAATGTTCAAAATTGATTCTGGTGATGAATGCACAACTATATGTTGGTACTTTGAACAGCTGATTGTATAACCTGGATGATTATAAGGTATGTGACTATATCTCAATAGAAATGTATTAAAAACAAATACACACACACACACACACAACAAAAACAACAAAAAAAAATTGATACAGGCATGGTTTGTCCTAAGGCAACATTCTCATCTGACTGTGGACCTGTGAAACTCAGAACAAGTTATCTGCTGATGAGGAGGCAGAATGGTGTAGCCTTTCTGGATGCTAGTGCAGTGGTTCCACAAGAAGCTAAGTATGGGGGTGCCATCATGCCCTGCAACCTCATTATGGGGTATGTACTTGGAAGAACTGAGAGCAGAGACATGAATGCACATTTGCACACCAGTGTTTATGGAGGCAGTATTCATGGTTTTCCATCGGTAGAGGAGGCCTAAGGGTACACCGACTGAAGAACAGAATGGTGAACTGTAGTGAATGCATATAATGGAATATTGAACAACTTCAAGAAGGAGTGAAGCTGTGAGACACACCACATGGTGAATGGATCCTGTAGACAGAATTTTGAATGAAGTACGCCAGAAACCAAGGCAAACACTAAAATGCCTCATCAATATGGATTACCTACAATGTGTAAACTCAGAATTGAATCTTAGAGCACAGTCTAACAGGGAAACCATTATTGCAATGGTCCCTAGAGTATAAGCTCTTATAGCAGTCAAATCTACTCCTGAATTGTAATGGTTATCTCCCACTCTGTGATGCTGATCCCTTTGTGTATAACCTGATTGGTCTCTGGAACACTGGGTATCTGTGTGACACCTGAAACTCAGAGCTAGAGCTCAGCAGATATGAATGTCAGTATTAATGCATATAGCAACTGTTAAAAAAAAAAAAAAAAAGCTGAAAAAGAGCCCAGACTTCAATTAGAAATATGAATGAAGCAGATCTAGTTAAGACTAAGGGAAATTGGGCCAAAGGGTAAAGGTTGAAACTAACTGTTTGTTAAAACTTCAACTTCCATGTGAGACCAAGGGAAGAGATGTTTATTTGGTGTAGGAGCTCTATTTTCTGAACAATATAACTTCTACACTATTTGCTGAAACACATGGAACTTTGAATAGGAAGTGAGATATGGTAGGTTTGTATAAGTTAGAGTGAAATAGCAACACATCCCAAAGTAATTTGGGCAGAGAATAAAAATATACAAACATGAGCTCCCTGAGGAGCTGGGGGACAACTGGACTTCCTCACCTGGATTGTTGCTGACGTTCTCACAACATTGAGGACTGACGGCTTGGTATGCCAAGCCCTCTGTCTTGGGGTTTGCCCTTATGAAGCTTGTTACTGCAAAGGAGAGGCTAAACCTTCTTATAATTTTGCCTAAGAGTTTCCCCCTGATTGCCTCTTTGTTGCTTAGATGTGGCCGTCTCTCTCTAGCTAAGCCATCTCTGTGGGTGATCTTGCTGCCCTCCCCCCTACACAGGACCTGACTCCCAGGGATGCAAATCTCTCTGGCAATGGAGGATGTTTCTCCCGGGGATGAATGTGGACCCGGCATCATGGGATTGAGAACATCCTCTTAACCAAAAGGGTGTTGTGAAATGAAATGAAATAAAGCTTCATTGGATGAGAGATTTCAAATGGAGTCAAGAGGTCACTCTGGTGGACACTCTAATGCACTATATAGATAACACTTTTTAGGTTTTAATGTATTGGAATAGCTAAAAGTAAATACCTGAAATTATCAAACTCCAACCCAGTAGCCTTGACTCTTGAAGATGATTGTATAACAGTTTAGCTTACAAGGGATGACAGTGTGATTGTGAAAACCTTGTGGATTGCACTCCCTTTATCCAGTATATGGATGGATGAGTAGAAGAATGGGGCCAAAGACTGAATGAAAAATAGGGTGGGATGGGGAGGGATCATTTGGGTATTCTTTTTCACTTTTATTTCTTATTCTTATTCTGATTCTTTCTGGTGTTAGGAAAGTGGTCAAAAATAGATTGCGGTGATGAAGGCATAACTTTATGATGGTACTGTGAACAGTTGATTGTACACCATAGTTGATTGTATGGTATGTAAATATATATCAATAAAACTGAACTTAATTTAAAAAAAAGTAAATCAATAATGGGGGGAAAGGGGAATGTTTTGGATGTTCTTTTTTACTTTAATTTTTATTTTATCTTTTAAAGTAATGAAAATGTTCAAAGATTGATTGTGGTGATGAATGCACAACTATATGATGATACTGTGAACAACTGATTGTACACTTTGAAGGACTGTACGTTATGTGAATATATCTCAATAAAATTGTATTTAAAAAAATCAACATGTCAATATTTGGTGGCTATGGGTAAAATGGTACTAAAGGCATATTTATAGCACTAAATGACTATAAGAAAAAAGAAGTGTCTAAGTTGTATAAAAATGTAGCTTATAAGGGGTGACAATGGGATTGGGAAAGCCATAAGGACCAAACACCACTTTGTCTAGTTTATGGATGGATGTGTAGAAAAGTAGGGGAAGGAAACAAACAGACAAAGGTACCCAGTGTTCTTTTTTACTTCAATTGCTCTTTTTCACTCTAATTATTATTCTTGTTATTTTTGTGTGTGTGCTAATGAAGGTGTCAGGGATTGATTTAGGTGATGAATGTACAACTATGTAATGGTACTGTAAACAATCGAAAGTACAATTTGTTTTGTATGACTGCGTGGTATGTGAATATATCTCAATAAAATGATGATTTAAAAAAAAAAAAAAAAAAAAAAAAGAAGTGTCTAAGAAAAGGATCTAATAAATTTGCTAACTTTTCTCCTTTTGTGGAGGAAAAGAAGAAAAATTCAGATCTAGTATCAATAGAAGAAAATAAATAATAGAGATCATTAAGAGGTAAACAATGTAAGAGGTAAACAGGAAAAAAGTTGGTTCTTTAAAAATATCAGTAAAGAAACTAGAAAAGATACAAATTACCAATATGTGGAGCGACAGATATAACATAACTACCCATGCTACATATGTTAAATGATAATAAAGGAATAGTATTTAAAAACATATAGCTATAAATTGGCAACTTACATAAAATTGACAAATTCTTTAAAGCACTCTCCACCAATGGTGATGGGTAAACTTTGTTTGATTATTAAGGAATACTCACATGACTCAGAAGGACAGTGTTAACAAATCTACAGTTTAATACCAGGAAAATAATACAACTTAAGAACAACATTAAATAAGAATATGTGTCACAGACAGAGGTTGTCTCACACTAAGGTATCTCAAGAGGTCTGGCACACATTCTTATTGTCAATTACACCTCAATAATGCTGTTACACAATAAAAACTAAAAAAAAATTTAACTGTATAAAACCATAAACAATATGCCAAAAATCAGCACAGAAACCTTAAAAGACTTATTAAAACTCAGAATATATATTTAACTAAAGTAACAAAATACAAATAGAGTTGAAAATAGAAATGATGTACACTAATGACTAGTAACAGTGCCAAATATTTGATATAAACTAATCTTATGGCTCTTTTACAACACTATACAAAATTTCTAAAAATAAGATAATATTCTTACCTAGAAATTTCACTTTTAAAAATTATTCCCACACATATGCAAAAAAATAATATGAAGATGCTTTTGATAGTATGATTAAGAGTGATAAAATGGAAAGGCCAGAAACTTATATATGTGATAAACTATGTTTAAATATGTAAAAGCATATTTTTGCATCTTATTATGAAAAGTTGTTGCAAATATTTATGCATTTGTGAATGTGGGTTTATTTAGAGAGAGAGAAATCTGGAAGGATAAGTTCTTTACTGTATGCAGGCACCATACTGTATAAACTTTTCCTTTTACTCATATGATTAAAATTTCCCACTGAGATTAAAGGATCCACATAATATAATAAAGAATTGTAATCATATAACAAAGGTTTGCAATATTCCAAATGCCTTAGGAGATGTGAAACTTTTTTTTAAATAAGCTACAAAATAGTTGTCCTCTTGACCTGTGTCTGATACTAATGTATCATCATCCTGTCTCCAAGGACACAGTCCCCACTGAAGCCTGTTACATGGTTTTTTTCCAAATTTCATTACTCAGAAAATGCACTAATGACTCTTGAATGTTGGTCACGAAGGACACTTTGTTTTTTTTCACTAAGCGGAATTTTCGGCAAATTTTTAAAAAATGTGGTGCTTTATATCATAAAAGAATTTTCCTCTGTCCTGATTTTTTAGACTATCATCTCTTTAGCCAGTAGCTAGATTTCCTAATATTGCAGGCTTCAGAGTAGTTTATGATCTTTTCAATGATGAAGACAGTAAGAAAATATTGGGGGACTTACAAATAATACTAAACTCATTATCAAGAATTCTGTGAAATTTGAGGAGGATCACAATGTCAGGAAGATCTGTACATTCCAAGATAAGCCAGTAATGTGAAAATATACATGTATTCTTCAAAATATCACTATTTTCAGCAATATTATGGCTGAAAAATATTTCACATATGTGATATGTGAAAATATCACATTTCAGCCATAATATTGTTATGTTTAATCAATCAACAGGAGGTCTGGTTTGCCAACAGAACAGTAAGCATGATACATTTTTCTCTTTAACTATAATTGCTTTGGAAGGAATACCTCATATTTTCCTCTTTAGAAGTAAATGGATTTCAGTGAAGTTTTATATAATTTCTCATGTATCCAACATATATTTATGAGATGCTATTTTTTAAAATAATTTTCCTTTTATAAATAAAAGATTTTTTTTCTATTTCTTGTATACATAAATACCTGGGAGTTTTAATGGATAAGATGAATAAAATCACATCTAATGTAATCTAAGAATATAGCTGGAAAATTGGACGAATCTTCAACCTCAAATAAAAATAGTAAAGTACCTTTGCATCTATAGAAATGTAAGCATGCCCTTTATTCTCACTTCCCCAAAAGGATAACATACTGAATAAAGTGGCAGCATCTCATTAAAAACATTGTGTTCATTTTGACTATTTATTGAAAGATAGAATAAAAGATATCAGTCATAGAGTCAAACTCTTTATTAATTTTATTATAAATTAAGTTGTAATATCTTGGGAAAAACATATTTGGAAGATTGACTAGTGCTCCAAGTTTGAAGGTCCAAGTAAAATTTCACAGTGGTGGACACATAACCTGAGAACTTGGGAGAAAGATGGAAGAAAGGTAGGTGGGCTGCAAAAATAAAGCTCTCCTACATCTCAATATGATACAATTAGTTGATAGTTGAAAGAGAGACCAAATTCCCAAGGAGGGGTCTAGCTTTCAGGTAAACCATGTGACTCAGTCAGTGCTTCTTCCCTATATTGCTAACACTGTGAAATACACAAATACACGCAGACAAGTCAGCCCACACCTCAGTAAGGAGAGAACACTATAAGTTACAAAATAAAGTGAAATTGTACATAAACCAAATAAACTGGGTACATAAGGAGGAAAGACTTTCCATTCACTGATACCAGAAAACTTCAAGCCTTGAGATAATGATTGTATAGTGGGAAAATGTGTGTTTCTACTGATAGAATTAACGGTTAATGCCTAAGAAAAGTCCACAGAGCAGCTTAATACTAACTCAGATTCTTGGCTGTTGGATTAATTATGTTATTATGAGGCAAATATCACATCAACAAAGATAAAATAATTCATTTGACTGGAAGATCAGGGAGGGAAAAGAAGTCAGTCTTTACTTTGCCAGCAGTAATAAGCATATTCAATCAAGGTAATGTACACAGTCATGAAAAAAAAAATGGATTGTATAGGGAGCAGCAGCAGGGTGAAGGGTGGTTCCTATGAATTAAAAATGCTTGTCCTAAACACCAACCTGTTAACAAAAATGTTGCTTTATAATAAAAGAAATACATTCTGTTCTAAAGTATGTATCGTGAGTCCAAGTTCTTGTTATACATTTGCATTCTTTAAAAAAAAGACCCCAAATGTCAAGAAACAACATGAATTCTGTCATGAAATTTTGTGATTTAGGTTGGGAATATGGAAGAACTCTTGAAGCCAAAGGGCATTATTGCTACCTAAAAAGTTATACTTCATCAGACTACTTTATTTTTGCCATAAGGGAAATCCCTAAGCAGAGAATGGCAGTAAAATGTAACTTTTTTGAACATAGTATGGAACAAAATACTGAATATTTTGAATTTTAAAACAATTAAAATAATTATTGAAATGTCTATAATTATTATATACAGATTGGACAGAAGTCATCAGTCAGAGATGAGAAACAATCCAATAACAACATTTATTTTGCTGGGACTGACAGAGGACCCTCAGCTCCAGGTTCTGATTTTTATATTTCTACTTCTCACCTACATGTTAAAGTGTGTAACTGGGAACCTGACCATCATCACACTCACCTTTGTGGACTCAAATCTTAAAACACCCATGTAATTTTTCTTACAAAATTTCTCCCTCTTAGAAATCTCATTTACTTCTGCGTGTATTCCTATGTATTTATATAACATAGCTACAGGTGACAAGGTCATTAGTTATAATGCTTGTATCATCCAAGTATTTTTTACTGACCTCTTTGGAGTAACAGAATTTTTTTTCCTTGCTGCCATGCCCTATGACCGTTATGTGGCCATCTGCAAACCCCTGCATTATGTGACCATCATGAACAAAAAAGTCTGCAGGTGTTTTATCTTCTATTGTTGGTCAGCTGCTTTGTGTATAATAATCCCACCACTTTGCCTGTTTTTACAGCTGGAATATTCTGACTCTAACATTGTTAATCATTTTGCCTGTGACGCATTTCCCCTAATGAAAATCACATGCTCGGACACATGGTCCCTAGACCAGACAATTAAAATCTGTGCTGTACTGACCCTGTATATAACTCTTACTTGTGTAGTTCTGTCCTATGGTTACATCATCAAGACAATTATTAGATTCCCCTCTGTCCAGCAAAGGACGAAGGCCTTTACGACCTGTTATTCCCACCTGATTGTGGTTTCTATCACTTATGGCACGTGCATTTTTATCTACATGAATCCTACAGCAAAGGAAGAATCAACCAAAAATAAAGTGGTATCACTGCTCATTTCTTCTGTTTCTCCTATGTTGAATCCTTTTATTTATACCTTGAGAAACAATCAAGTTAAGAAAGCCTTCAAGGATTCAATCAAAAGAATAGGATTGTTCTTAGCTAAATGAAATAAATTGCGTACAGTGAAAGATTTCAAAAGTAAAGATACATGGCCCTGGACATTTTCACCTTGCTGGTGTTTAAAATTTCCTATACTTCAGCTCCATTAATTTTCTCAATGCGTCTTAGTATAGCTTGCATTGTACACTGCTCAAGCCATTCTCTATGTTCTTTTTTCATATGAATGAATAGCTGATAATGCTTTGCATCTCACTGAGGAACATGTATATATAGCTCTTAAAAAATCAGTATTTGGGATGAAATTAACTTTCATAATATTAACAATTAAGATTTAATAAAATTCATTAATCTGATCATGAAAATATATAGTAAAATACCTTATAACTCAAATGTACATAACATGTAATAAGCATAACTTTAATAAAAAGCCTACAAAGGATGAACAATTGCATAAAATAAAAAAAAATACAATAATTTAGAAAGAGAACAGTGGTACTTTCAACACTGAGAAAATGTAGGATTAAGATAACCTCTAAATAATACTATTACAAACACATAAAAATGCTAGATATAAGAAATATTTTTTCCAATCTATAGTTTAACACTATAAAATGTAAAGAGAAGTTTTACACAGAAATAATGATGCAACCAAAATTTGTGCAAGAATCTATAAAATGACATGATGATGCTCAAGGGAGCATGGATGGGAGGATAGAAGGTAGGGGTCACATTTTAGATCCAGGGGACTTAGGTGTAAAATCTCAAGATCAATGTGGTGACAGTACTTCGAATAACACAACAGAATAGTGTCAGAACTGTCAAATCCTTACATGCTCAATGAAACTCTGAACAAGAAATTCATGTACATTTTCACGGCAAGTGTAAACTTTTTGCAAAATATATTTTCTGTGTATAATAGATATATTTGAGGACCTATGACTACATATAACACTATAAAATGGATGTCAATGAGCACTGTTCATAGCTTGACAATTTTTTGTTTTATCAGTGGTACACAGAATATGGAATGTCTGAAAACTGATGTTTTAAATCCAATGAAATGTGGCATATCATTTTTCTCCACGAGGATGTTCTTATATATCCTGAAAACTTAACATACTTAAATAGGAAACTAGCAGAATAAAAAGAATTTGGTACTCTAGCTCAATAAATGAAAATATTTAAAAGTCAATATACAATATTTACAATAGCAGTAAGCACTTAGAAATTAATAAAATAATTTCAGTCATAGTAATTATAAAAATTTAATTACCCAAACAATAAATTTAACATGAAAACTACAAGGCACATTTAAAGAAACTTATAAAATCTTTTAAGGGAATCTAAGATATAATTTGAGTGAAACGCTGGCTTTCAATATTCTTGGATTGGATTGCGTAATAGGAACATGTGTTTGCATATATATGTAGATGTATTCACATATTGTGGAAATACTTATCACTAAGTCATTTATTTGTATACCATCACAAAATGTAGAATATTGATGGATGACAATTTTAAAGCATGGTATCTGCTGAAGGAAATGAGTGATTGAATAAGACATTTCAAAGGGGAGAATGTTCTAAAGGGAAAAAACAAAATAAGACTAGTCAGATGATCTCATTAATATGTGTTGGTTTTGTACATACTGTGAGTAAAAAAACATTTTTTACAGACAGCTTTCCTTACTGAATCATAGGAAAGTCAAACATATGTTACCAAGTGAAAAAATAATAAGTTGCAGGATATTTTGTTTAAAACAACACTAATTTTGTAAATAAAACCAAAAAATGCAGAAAGGGAAACTTCTACTAATCTGTAAATGTTTGTGTGAGCAGGGACACTGGAGTGATAACATACATACCAATCTTTAAATAGATATTACATCTATGGAAGAATATTTAAAGAAATATGATCACCCATGAATTCAATTCATTCACTGCAATCACAATAAAAGTTTCAAAATGAATGTATTTGAAAAGTGTGAAGAATGATGGCAAGATATTTCTCATAATACCAAAATAAGGAACTATTTAAATGCTAATCAATAACAAAATATGTATACAATATATTCATCTTATGGGATACCACATAGCATTTAAAAGGAATTAATGAGAATTTTATATTTCAATAATATTTTCAAACTGGAAAGAACTATGATTGTTATCTTTTATTCTACTTTATAACTCATAAATATGGAAAAATAATAAATGAATGAAATTCTTTTAAAATTAGAAGTACAATTAAAAAACAAGACAATGAGTCAGATTCATAAATCCTGACATTAGTGAACAATTTGCTTACTTTTGCTAAACAATCCTTATGAACTTAAGCAGATAAATATATTTGACATGTTTCAATCCATTGCAGTTATTATCCTTATTGATGCTCAATGTGTATAGTTTTGACCATCAAGACATTTCAGGTTGCTTCCAAAGTCCTTCTGAACAGTGATAGTAGTATTTGGCATCAAAAATGTTACAGACTCAACATACATAATAGTGAGAGACAAAACAATGCCATCTCAAAGATGTCTGAGCGTGAATCTTCAAAACTGTTAATATGTTGTCACTCATCGTCAAAGTGAATTTACAGATATGACTAAATTAATGATTTTGAGGTGGAGAGCTTATCTTAAATTATCCAGGTAGGACAATATAACCAAAAGAGTCCTTGTAATTGAAAGAGGGAGGCAGGGGAGTAAGAAAAGGAGCCCAAGTGACCAAATCAGAGAACAGACTGAAGCATGGTCACTAGCAAAGGAATGCTGGCAGCTTCTGAAATGCGAAAAGGCAGGGAAGCTGAATCCCCCTCTAGAGCCCCTGGAAGGAACACAGCCCTGCTGATCCATTCTACAATTCTTCTCTCCAAACCCTTCTGAAAATAAATCTGTTTGTGGTAATTTCTTACAGCACTGGGAAACTAATACATTTCCTACTGCAGTCCTAGGACTACCCGTCTCTCCATGTGACCTGGTTCTTTTAGTTGGAAACAGTATTTGGAAACAACAATATGGGTACTTAGATGAACCTTGTGCTCTTGTTTGAGCCATTGTTTCTAGGCCATTTCAGTGGGTAAAACTAGTATATGTGATTTTTATGAACTTAAAATATGAAATCAGAGTGATGCTTCCAATTCAAACTGAAGACTTCAGAAATTTAGATACCGTATTTAAAACTCCTGATTATTAAGAGGATAAAAAAGAGAAAATACAGACTGGGGGGAAATATTACAAATCACAGTCCCCAAAAGTACTTATATACAGAATATGTACAGAGCCCTGAAAATATTAAAACATTAAAAAAATTCCACTGGAAAATGAATCAATGGTATGAACAAACATTTCATGAAGAGGATATGCAGCTAGCAAATAAGCACATGAAAAGATGTCAGACATCATTAGTCAGTAGGCAAATACAAATTTCAACCACAATACCTTCACTACACATGTGTCAGAATGAATTAAATAAAATATAGTAATGACACTTAAGGCTGCAGAGAATATGGAGAGAAAGTATCATTCATACACTCCCGTTGGAGTTGTAAACTGATATTGCTACTCCAGAAAGTAGTTTAGCAATTTTGGACCCAGAACAGGAGCTCTTGCAGAGCCTCTAGTGGGAAACAACCCTGTAGACACCTTGATTTCAGTTTGTTTGTTTTTTTAAAATCAGATTTCACTTTATTTTTCTATATTCTTGTCAAACCAAACTTTTCAAAGATTTATAAAACTCCCCAAGCTGGAAACTATCATTAACTAGATTAAGTTCTAAAATGCATTCAGAAAAAGCATTTAACACACTTTAGGTTAAAATACAACAGGATTGAGATAGGCCCATGTATGCCTTGACAGCTAAGTCAAATTCACAATACTCCCACCCCCTTAATTTTCATGTTGCCTGCAAGCAAAGTTCAGTCCATGCTTAGGTAATGAGGTTAAGAATGATTTAAGTGCAGTTTTGATAAGACTCTGAACCTGAAATTACATGAGAAATCACCTGAAAAATTGCAAATCTGTAATCTTACAACAAAATGAGTGCTATTTCGGAAAACTGGTGTCTTTTCTTCCACAAATAAGAAAAAGAATGAACATGGAAAATCAGGTTTCAGCAGTATTTCCAGGACCTAAGGAAACCAAATGTCTGGAGCTACCAAAGTTTCCTTGTCTGAATATTAGTAAGCTCTTCACAGGGTAATTATCCTAGTTTTTAAATTCAAAGACTGATGCAACCTTGCAATAATCAGCAGATTCAAATTCTTATTATGCAACCTCACTTCTGACATATTCTGTCCAAGAAAAGGGCTACATAGTTTGCCATTTGTTTAATGTACAAATGATATACTCACTATACAAATGAATCTCACCGGATGCCTGCTGACACTGTCACATAGTCTGAAGTGCTTCTTTTCAACTGGCATGAGTTGGAGCCCTAACGTCTAAGACTAAATAGTGGGCCAGTAAAATGGCCAATCTCTGCAGAGCAAAAGGGTCTTCAGACCTGGGGAAGGATTGGCCAGGCCCCTTCTGTTCTTATCTGTGCTTCTGTCTAGGAAGAGATTCCTCTGAGTTTAGCCTAGTACAAATGGCTCACACTGACCTAGAGCAGCTATTTGTTGCCCTGGGAGTTTTTAGACATCTAGCTGGTTTCTCACAATCCACCTCTGCTCCCAACAATGCTCTGAGCCTCTGCTTAGGAAGTTCCTAGAGAAGCAGATGAAACTCATTAGGACACAGCAAAAAATAGGGGCATTTTACCAGCCTCTCATGTGAGGCAGAGACCTCAAGGCAAAATACTCTTACCATAGAATGCTCTAGTCACTATCACCTTTATCTTTGTCCTCCTCCCTTTAGCTCTCTGCCCTGGCCACCTTAGCTTATCTTCACCATTTTTTATTCTCCCTGAGGCTCAAGTTTTCCTTTTGCTTATTTTTGAGAAAAGCTTATTTTTGTGATTCACCCAACTAACCATGAAGTCAAGCACAAATCCAAATAAGGAATCCCATGAAGGGCCTGGAAAATACTACTGTGCCTTTCAGCTCCATAAGATGCCTGGCCAGCTGCAAGCTTCTATGCTGGGTCTTCATCATCCATTGTCACTTCACTGGTATTTTCTTCTGCTCAGTCTCTGGCCCCGCAGGCAGAATGCTCATGACTGTGTGGAGGAGAGCTTCCATCTGCTCCTCCGTGGCAACTCCTCTCTCCTACCATCAGCTGGAATTCAGCAGCCCTCAGAGTCTTGTGATTCAGCAGCTGAAGCTTTTCATTGCTGTGAAATATTCTCTAACAATCTCAGGACTCTGATTGCAACATGTTTTTTTGATATGTATTTTAATGTTTCAGCAATGATAGTATTCAAGTTCTATTGCCCAGAACTATGCATATTCTTTCCACTTTCTTTATGCTGCTCTTTAAGATTAGTTAGTAACTGCACCACCCTGTATTTACTAAGTAGCACCGAACTGGCATCCTGCACTTCCATGTCATCAGTGCCTGGTGGCCTCCAGATGCCACAAACAAGGGGCCTCATGCTGACTCACTGCTCCCTTGATTTTGATGTTTCAAACTACAAGATTTCTATTGTTTAAACTTCAAATTTATGGTAAGATGTTATAGCACCCCTAGAAAACAGCTACATCACACATGGATAAAACTAAGAACTTTCTTCCCTTTAGTGTCTCTGGTTGGGAATGGGAAGGAAAAGGAGCAAAGCCATGTTGTTTCCATGGGCTTGAATGAGCAGGATTAATGATTTCTAAATCCAAGGTCTGTGAGCAACTTTACAATGATATCTGGGATATGGTTCTGTCCACAAACCAGTTGGAGTCCTGAACTACTGAACAATGTTCTGTATCTACTATCTGAGCCATTGAGTATCTACATACATAGGAAAACATCACTTTGTTTGAGAAGTAATGGAGAATAATACTGTAATTTTATCTGATGTAGAGTGTGCCAAATACTACTTGGATGTTTCTGCTACACCTAACTGGTATAACAAACACTTTTGAACATATATTGATAGAATTAAACATAAACCTCTTTTTCAGACAATAATGCCAAAGATCAGAAAATATTTTGTGAAGTTAATTGAAAACCCCCATTGATTTAAGAGCTATGTAAAACAATTTTCCATTAAAGGAATTCAATACTAATTTCAGAAAAGTAGAAACTTGATTAAATGACTGAAAAAGGAGTGAAGGAAGAAAGAAATTGAGCTTAAAGGGAAAATGAAGAATCACAGGTGGGGAAATGTCAGGATTAACATCCCTTATGCAGGGAATTCCTATTCCACTGTGGATGATTCAACTCCAGGAATCTCAGAATGTCAGAAGGCTACTTGGTTTTATATAAAACATTGTAGAAGTTAACAAAAGACAAATAATGGAAGCTACTTGTGAGATTATGGCCTAAATATGTCCTTCAGTGTAAATGATACAAACCACAGCCAGTACATAGAGGCCACATATTCTCCTGAACAATGGTCATGCCGATGTGTAAAGAAAGAGCATGAAGAGCTCTTCTCAGGTTCCAGACCTCTCTCTGGTTCTCCTGTGCCTCAGAAATACTTGCATTCTTGAAAAAGTTAGTATACCACAAAATGGCACAAGGTTTCTGATTCATGTGACTGATATTTAAATCCTATTTTTCTTATCTCACATATTAACATAGGAAAGAGGGATATTATTTGAGAATATAAATCAATGTAGAAGATGCCTCAGAAAATTTCAAAGCCTTTACGATAAATCTTTTAATAGACAAGAAATAGAAGGGAATTTTCTTAATCTGAAAAAACAATTTCTGCAGTACTCTATAACCAGCTCTCCACTTAATGATGAAGCAAATGCAGACACTGAGTTCAAAAAAAGACATTCTTCACCAGTGAAAAGTGTCAGGAAAAAAAAATAAATTGTATAAGTATCACAAAGGAAGAATTAAATTCATGATTATTTACTAATGGCATTAATAAATATATGAAAAATAATCAATGTTATGGGAGACTAAAAATGCATACCAAATTATGCAGAAGAAACCTTTGAAAAACTCAACATCCATTTGCAATAAAACAATCTCAGCACACAAGAAAAGAAAGGATATGTTTGCATTCTGATATAAAACACAGTTATAACTTGATCTGTTTCTCCCCAAATGATATATTCATGCCCTAGGTCCCTACCATATTAAAACCCTTTTTAGAAATGTGTCTTTGAATAGAGTGGGCCCTAATCTAACATGATGGATGTCTTTATAAGAAGAGAAAATTAGAGAGACAGAGGGAGAGAAGGAGGCCATGCGGCAGAGGCAGAAAATGCCATGGATTGCAGGTAAACCACTGCCAGAACCCTACAGACTTTAGAGGAAACATGGAAATGTCTATACCTTTATTTGAGATGACTAGATTCCAGAACTGTGAGACAATAAATTTCTGTTGTTTTAAGCTACCCAGATTGTGGAACTGCTTGTGGTAGCCCTAGAAAGCTAAGAGAGACATCTATAATAACCTACAACTCATCTCACATTTAATGTTGTGAAATACTGATTGCTTCACCCCTAAGGTCAGGAATAAGGCAAAGATGTCCACACAGGCCACTTTATTCAGTATTCTGCTGGAAGTTATGGTCAAACAGTCAACTCAAAAAAGGAATAAAAGTTTCGACCTACTGAACAGAATGAAATAGTTGCCCCTATTTGTTTTCAACAAGATCATCTATGTAGATAATTCATATATTCAATAAAATGTCAGTAGAACTATCAAGAGTGCTTTGGAGTGTTGCAGGATAAAGACCCACAAACAAATTCAAATATATTGGTATATTAACAAAAAAAAACATATTTGAAAATTTAAAACTTTACCTAAAATATGAAATATTTATGTCCAATTCTTACAAAAGATGTGAAAGATCTTACACACTGAAAACTAAACATTTTGCTGAGAAAAGCTTGAAAAGACACATGTAAATGGAGGTATATACCACCTCCATGGATCAAAACACTAAATATATTGAGTTCTTTTCTATCTAAATTAATCTCTAGAATGAATACAATCCCAATCAAAATTAAACTGTGAACTTTGTGGTGGACAGTGTCTGTGATTAACTGCACAAATATTAGAAATCTCTTTCATGAACCAGAACAAATGTATGACACTACAACTAGAAGTTAATAATACAGGGGCATATAGGAAAAAAATATATACCTATTGCAAACTATATACTACAGTTAGTAGTATTTCAACATTCTTTCATAAACAGTAATAAGTGTTCTATACCAATACTATGAGTCAACAATGGAGGGGGGTGGTTAGGGGTATGGGAGGATTGGAGTTTCCTTTTTTATGTCTTTATTTCTTTTCTGGAGTAACGAAAATGTTCTAAAAATTGGAAAAAAATTAATTGTGGTGATGGATGCACAGCTGTATGATGGTACCAGGGGCAACTGATTGTACACTTTGGATCTTAGGATAATTGTATGGTATGTAAACAATCACAACCAAAAAAAGTGATAATTTAAAAAAAAAAGAGGGAGAGTGCAACATATTCAAAGATAAATAGAAACTTATAGAGTTCATAAAAAAGACACCTGCCCTACAAGAAATACTTAATGAAGTTCTGCATGCTGAGAGGAAAAGACAGGTGAGAGAGGCTTGGGGGAGAGTGTAGGAATGAAGAATATCAGTAAGATTAAACGAAAGTGTATAAAGCAAGATAAAAGTTAGATATGACATATAAAAGATAAAATGTTTGAAGTAAGTACTGCCTTTACAGTAATAACATTGAAAGTCAATGGATTAAACTCCCCATTCAAAAGACACTGATTAGTAGAATATTTAAAAAGTTCTGGTCATATAAATGTTGTCTTCAAGAGACTCACCTCAGATGTAAGGACACACACTAATAACATTGAATGTTAATAGATCAAACTCCCCAATAAAAAGACAATGATTAGCACAATTGTTAAAAAGTTATGATCCTTTGTTAAATTCTACCTTCTGTGTGGCTACCCCTTCCTCTAGTTTAATGACTTTCACAATCTTCATTTGTTCTAAAGCTACTTGTTAGGTTTCAATTTGAAGGTTAACATCTTTATGTATATATGTTATATTTCACAATAAGGAAGTAACTGAAACTATGGTACTGTAACTCATACATTTTTGGAAATTTCCTATGTAACCACTTGTTGAATCATACTTTGACAGATGTTACTTTTTGCATATATGTTGTATTTCACAGTAAGGAAATAACTGAAACTATGGAACTGTAACCCATAATATTCTTTAAAATTTGCTCTCTAACTACTTGACAAATTGCACTATGTATATATGTTATATTCACAATAAAATATGATAAAAATTATCATATATATATCTTCATATATATGTCTTCAATATATGTCTTCAAGAGACTCAACTTAGACACAAGGACACAAATATATCGAAAGTGGAAGAATGAAAAAAGATCTTCCATGAAAAAAGCAACCCAAAAAGAGTTGAGGAAGTTATTAGTGGACAAAATACACATGGAATGTAAAACTGCAATAAGAGATAAGGGAAGAAACTATAGATTGATAAAAGGGGAAATCTACCAAGAAATAAGAAACATAAATAATTATGCAACTAACAAGGGTGTCCCAAAATACCTGAGGAAAACACTGGAAAACTCATGGGAAATATAGCCATTTCTGTAATAATATTTGGAGACGATAGTGCACCAGTTTCATCAACAGATAGTACATCTAGACAGAGGATCAGTAAAGAAACAGGGAACTTGAATAACATGATAAATGAGCTACATCTAACAGACTTATAGAGAACATGGCACCTCAAAACAGCAGCATGCACATTTTTCTTAAGTGTACATGTATCCATCTCCAGGATAAAGTACATTTTAATTCTCAGAACAGACTCAATAAAGTTAAAAAGACTGAAACACAAAGCACTTCCTCTGACCATAATGGAATGAAGCTGGAAGTGAAGAAGAGCTGGGGAACAAGAAGATTCACATATATATGGAAGGTAAACAACACACTTAAGCATTCAGAGGGTCAAAGAAGAAATTGCAAGATAAATTAGTAAATATCTTGAGATGAATGAAAACAAAAACGCAATACACTAAAACTATGGAATACAGAAAAGACTAAACTGAGTGGGAATTTATAGCCCTAAATGCCTACATCAATAAAGAAGAAAGAGCTAAAATCAAAGACCTAACTAGACACTTGGACCAACAAAAAGAGCTAAACCCTTAAAAACGACTATTCAAATGTAAGGGTAGAATTATCACACATTTACAATTTCAATATATTTACCTCCTTTGGAATTTTTCATAAAACCTTGCAGAGATTGTGGTTTTGCTTTTTTTTTTTTCAATTAAAGAATAAACAAGAAATACAAATAGGATCCAGGAAACAGGGACTTAACATAAAAGAGAGCAAAACACCTAAAGAGCAAACCCAGAATGGAGCAAGAGATAAGTGGGACTATGAGGTTAGTTTGCAGAGATAAGGTTCAAAGTACTGAAAAATATTTATATGATATAGACATTTTGAATTGCCAGTAGTTACACTACAGAACAGAAATAAATATATGAAGTAAATATTGTTTAAGGAAATAAGAAGTTGCACAATAATATAATTATAATAATACCTGGACACAGTACATGGTATACGGCTTTAAACTAATTTGCATGAACTTGAAAATGTACATGCTATATACTGTTAGAGAAAAAAACTGCAATTTAATTCTTTGCAGAGGACAGAGTTGAGAAATATATATTTTGAGGAGGATGGTGTACATCCAATAGGAGCACTCAAGAGGAAATTTGTAACATACGAAAAAAAAATGTCTCTGTAAAAAAAGCTAAATTGTTGAAAAAAGTGATTCCCTCCCTGAAGGATGAATGGAGACAGATTGTTTATGGTAAAAATATTTAGGAATATTTTAGCAACTAACTTTTTTCAACTACACACAAGAATACATGTTACAAAATTAAAAAGTAATTAAGAAAGGAAAGTTAGACTTTAGTTCATTAACTTAACTTTAACACCATAACATGAAAGTGCTAGAACCAAAATGTATGGATCTATGAGAAAATAAAATTAATAGACACAGACAAAGGAATTATATAGATGATATAAGTATTGGAAAAGAACCTTAAAATACCCTATTATAACATTGTCCTGTATGTTCAAGAAGCTAGAGGAAAAGTTACACATTTTAAATAGAGACATGGAAGATACATTTAAAATATGAATCAAACTTCTAATGCTGACAACTAGAATGTTAGACAAAAAATAAACTGGGATTAACAGTACTTTACATATGAAGAAGAAAATGAGAGAAAAAATTAATATAAAGCAAAAGATCCAAAATAAACAAAAGGAAAAAAAGACTTAAAATATATGAACAAAGCATTAGCTAGCTGCGGGACAATTTCAAACAGTCCAACATACAAGTAAATGGAATCCCTGAAGAGGAGCATGGTAGACAGAAAAAACTTTTGAATTTATAAAGCAGAAACTTTTCCAATCTGATGAAAACTATACACTCACATATCCTAGATTCAGTGAAACTCAAGCACAAGAAACATGAACTAAACTACATCTAGTACATTGTAGACACATTGCTTACAAAGCTGGTGAATGAATAAAAAGAAAATTTTGAAAGCAGCCAGTGAGGAAACATTAATGCAGATGAAAAAAAGGAAACAGTGACAGCCACATCTTGGTAATATAAAATGCATGGAGAAGAAAGTGGAACAAAATATTGAAAGACAAAGAGAAGGAGAAGGAGAAGCTGTGAAACTAATATACTACACCCAGTGAAAATATGTTTAAGAAACATAGGCAAAATAATTTCTCAGATATACAAAAACTCTAAAAATTAACCAACAGTACACCTGCCCTATGAGAAATGCTTCTAAAAATATCCTTAAGGCAGAAGGCAGATAACAAAAGGAAATAAACATTGACACAAAGGAATGAAAAGCGCCGGAACTGATAGATATGTGGTTAGATATAAACCAATTTTTCTTGTTTTTTAAATCAATTTAAAGGATAATAGACTGTTTAAAACAAAAAATTTAAGTATGTTGGGTTTTTATAAATTATCAAGTTAATGTACTTCTTGTGGAAGATTTAGTAGTTTGTATCATTCAAGAAGTTTGTTCTTTTCTTTTAAGTTGTTGAATACATTGGCACAAAGTTTTTAATATTCCCTTACTATTTCCATATTATTCCTTTCTTATTGATTAATTGAGTAGGTTTTTAAAATTAATTTTTCTCCTTTGTTGACTTATAAGCTATAATACAACCCTTTCATTTAATGCCTGCTTGGGCTTTATAGCATACATCGGTAAATAATCATCTACTTTCAGATATCACTTCATAAAAGAACCTACTACAAAGCATCAGTGAGCTGTGGTACAAAAAATTCCCTGGAGAAATGAGAGGTTTTTCAATAAATGGTGTTGAACACTTATAAATATAGACACATACAAAACAGTGAATTTAGATGCCTACCTAACACTATATACAAAAATTAAACTAGAATGGATAATAGACATAAATATAGGAGCATTTAAAATTATAAAACTCTTAGAAGAAAACATAGGAGTAAAATTTAGGCAATGGTTCCTCAAATATGAAACCATAAGCCCAAATAATAATAGAAAAATATAAAGGAATTGGATTTCCTCAAAACGACAATTTTTGTGATTCAAAGGACACCATCAAGAAACTGAAAAACCACACAATAGGAGAAAATATTCAAAATCATATGTAGATAAGACACTTTATTCACTATAAATTTAAAAATGCATAAAAATAAACAGACAAATGGCACAATTAAAAATGGGCAAAGAATTTGAATAGACACATTTCCAAAGAAGATATAAAAATGGCCAAAAGCTCATAGCAGTGGCATCGTGAGTCATCAGGAAAATGCAAATTGAAAACAGCAATTGAATGAAACTTTACACCCACTGGAATGGCTAAAATAAAGATGAAAAGTGTTGGCAAGGATGTGGAGAAACTGAAACCCTCATACATTCCTGGGAGAACTGTAAAATGGTACAGTCACATTGGAAAATAGTTTGGAGTTTCCTCAAAATGTTCAAGGTAGAGTTACTATATAACCCAGCAATTCTACCTATAGAGATATACCTAAGGGACTTGAAAACACATTTACATGCAAAAATATGTGCAGGAATGTTCACAGCAGCATAATTCTTGATAGTCAAAAAGTGGAAACAACCCAAATGTCCATTAACTAATGAAAGGATAAACAAAATATGGTATATCTGTACAATGGAATATCATTCAATCTTAAAAAAGAATGAAGTACTGATACATGCCACAACACAGACAAACTTTGAAATCTTCATGCTCATTGTAGATGTCAGGCACAAAAGGCTACACATTATATGATTCCATTTATATGAAATGAGAAAAACAGGCAAATCCATAGAAACAAAAAGTAGATTCATGGTTTCTAAGTACTGCAGGGGATGGTAATGGGAGAATGGGGAGTTCTTGCTCACAGGTACGGTGTTTCTTTTGGGGGAGATGAAATGTAAAACTATATAATGCTTAGGTCTGCACAACTCTGTGAATATACTGAAATCATTGAACTGTTCACTCTAAAGCAGTCACTTTTTTTGGTATGTGAATTATTATACCTCAATAAAACATTTAAAAATTTTTAAGAGAAATTTCATCAAAAAAATATATGGAAGTCAAATAAACACATGAAAACATACCACCTCCATTACTCATTAGGGAAATGCAAATTTACATAACAGTGAGACACCAGCGCATCTTACTAGAATGTCTACAGTGTAAAAATCTGATCATAGTAAAGGTTGGCATTGATATGGAGCAAGTGATGGGAATCACTTTAGAATTCCAACAAGAGTTTTGGGCATTTTGGAAAACAATTGGGCAGATTCTTAAAAAGTTCAACATACAACTAATGAACCAACCATTCCACTCCACTCCAAGGTAACTGCCCAAGGAAAATGGAAGAATACATCCCTACAAATCCCATAAACAAGTGTTTATAATGGCTTTATTTATAATAGCTGCAAAATGGAAATAACCATAAGTTTACGAATATCAGAATACTATTCAGCAATAAAAAGGAATAAATTATTGATACACACTACAGGGATAAAACTAAAAGTAATCATGCTCAGTGAAAGAAGCAAGACAATGTAGTACAATATTGCATAATTGCATTTTCTTAAAATTCTATGGAAAACAAATGAATCTATACTGACAGAAAAATTAACAGTTGTCAACTGCGGCAGGAGGGATACAGAAAGAGAGGGCCAAAGGGATTACAAAGGTGCACAGGGACACTTTTCGGGGTGATAGACATGTTCATTCTTCTGACTGTGGTAATATTTTCACAGTATATATGTCAAAACCTATCAAATTTTACACTTCGAATATGTGCAGTTTATTGTATGTCAATTTCCTGAGATCAGTCTGTTAAGAAAAATAAGAAAACAAATTCAGTACCCTGGTATTTGTCATACTGTCTCTATGGACACTGCCCCAAAGGCAGCCTTTGTTGGATTGTTTTGCCAAAAAAATAAAGAATAAATGATTCCACAGGTTCATTAGTGACACTGAGTGTAAATCACCAAGGACCATTTATTTATTCATTTATTTTCAGGTTCAGCCAAGTAAAAGAAAAAAGGAAAAGTCAAGGTTGATAATGTTCATACATCTGTCCCTGAGATGCTGAAATACCATCTCTTTCAAAAGAGGAGTTTCCAGCATTCCACCACCATTAGAAGATTTTTACTTTTATGTGCTGAAATATAACAAAATATTTCTTAGCTCTATAATTGTAAAATGTATCATGAGAAAGTACAGTTTGTAGAGGACAACTATCTCAGAGAGACATCTGTTATTTAGAGAACCTGTGCGCCTGAATGTGGAAACATGAGCAAAAGGAAAGAGAAGTTCCTATGAACATCTTCATTTCACCTTCCATTTTCAACTAAGTGGCTTTAAGAATAAAGGTATACAGACAATTTACAGAAGTTATGATCGACTAACAGAAAAGTAAGTAAATTTGCAACATTATTGTTTCCCTTTTTAAATCACTGGCACATTTTTCTCTCAGAAAAAAAGATATTTAAGTCATCAGTATTAAAATCAGAGACGTGAGTTCAAATTTATCTATTTTGTAAAGCCTTCAGAACTATCTATGAGATGTCATAATAGTAAATAGGTGGACATATAATGTAGTCCTAATATGAGAAATTTCAGAAGGGACAGCAGGTGTATCATCAAACTCACACTGGAAAAACCACTGATTGTGTTATGCTGTGTGTGTGTGTGTCCCTTCATCCCACCAAAAGACTGATTGTGGAAGCATTACTCACTAGAGATCCCTGCCTCCTTTCAAATATTTGATCAAAAGAGAAAATAAGCATAAAGCATGCAGTTATATTTTGGAATCAATTAGTTTATTGAAATCTGTCATGTAATACTTTCTAATACCTTCTAAGAAAAAAAGTATATTTTGAGCATTGAGTAATGCACATAACATGCTGAGCTGAATGAGGTTACATAGTGATGTTCATGCTGCCTGAGAGATGAGAAAGGATGGCAGAGGCTGAGTAGATTCCAGTAATCATTCTTCACTACCTCTCAGTTTAATCTAATACATGTATGTTGAATGTGCCCTTACATGCCCAGGGAGAGCTCTAGATTTCAGACAAACCTGGAGTCTAGTAAGTGCTTCTCTCAATATTGGTTTCTGCAGTACTGTGGCTTTAGAAGTGTGAATCAGAAAAAGTCGGATGTTCCTCTTCTACTAAATTAAAATAATATATAATAACGAAGAAAAGGTGTTCACAAACAAATGGTTGTTTCAAGGGGAAAATGTTTTATTCATTTATGTAGGATTGCAAGCATTGAGAAAGTGATTGTAAATGGAAGTCATTAAAGTCTTTCACAAAAAATTAATTTTTGATGCCTGATAAAATTAATGTGGAGCAACTTTTGACATAAATTCAGCACTAAAAACCCATGAACTCTAGTAAGGACGCAAACATTGCATCAAAGAAAATAAAATGATTTATCTGAAAGATCAGGAAAAGAATAGAAGACTTCTTAATGTCAATGATGAACATAAACAAATAAGCAGAAAAACTGATCATATCACAATGTGAATTAATTGATAAAAAAAGGCTTTAAAGAAAAAAAAAATAAAAATTTTCCAGTAACAGAGTCAGATATATATGCAAATTTATTCATCTAATTTGGATATGAATTTAAGTCCAAATATAGGAAGACATAGCTTTGACTTTGCAGAAAAATTTGGGATATATAAATTGTTCAGAAGATATTATTTAAACAATGATCATATATCTGGAACTCTGTTAGACGCAATTGCTATCACAGTGAGATAGGCACACAACGTCAACTCAACAAATATATTCTCAGGCTAAGCACTAAGGTAGCAGCAATTACTGGTTATTATTGATGCACAGGTGCAGGCACACAGGGTAAGATAGCTAAAATAATTTTGGAAATTTTCTAAAAGGAAGTTGTCAAATGAAAATCAGTGATGAATAGTTGTTACCAAGATTAAGTTGGGGAAAATGGGACAAAGTATAAGAGATGCACTTATGACAATACCTGGCCCAGAATACAGAGTCAACAAATAGACCCTATTAGCACACAGGAAAAGTTGGGGTGTGATAAGAGATGTGAAAGATTTTGACTTCTGTTTCCGACATATTAAGATCGACATGCACATGATTTGTGTAAGTAGGTATGTTTGGTAGTAGGTTCAATATATAAGTTGATATGTTTGGTAATCAATCAATATGTAACTAGGAAAAAAATCCATTAATGAAAGCAGATTTAGTAATCAGTAACTGAAGAACATTTATAAAATTGTAGGAATAGTGGGAAAAATAGGGAGAGAGCATATAGTAAGAAGTGAAAAGGGACTAAGAAGTCTAGGGAATCCACACAGGCAAAATAGTAAGATAAAAAATGCTGTGTAGTTTTTCTAAGTTAATTTATCAAAGCATTTAATGAACATGATAAACTCAAATTCTGTATCAAAAAACTATATACTGCACAACAGTGAACAACAAGTAAATTGCATTCTGATAAAGAAACGGAAGGAAATCAAGTGAGGAAGAGGAGCTTGTGTGTGGTCCTGTGTGTAAACTTCATGATTGTTCTTAGGAGAAAAACGCCATTCTCCAATAAACAAATGAACAAGAAAAAATCTAATTGTAAAGTTGGAGCAGAAACTCCAGCTTCTGCTCAAGGTCTCTAGAGTGACTCCAAGTTATATATTATGTATTAGCATTTTGACAAGGACCAAAAACTTTGACAAGGTTTTGTTAAGTAAATACATAACATTAATGGTGTGATTTTTTTTATTTAGCTTGTGAGTATGGAAGAATTTGGAAGAGCCAAATATGTTACCTAAAACTTTACACTATATCAGCAGAGAAACCTAATCATCTCCATGGTGTGATTTTAAAGTTAAAATAAAATATAGTGAAGATAGATTTATTGTTAGATTTTATGCATATAAAATAATCTATAAAATAAGCTTTCTGAGTTACTGAAAATACAGACTGGACAGAAGTCTTCAGTGATGAGTAACTACACAATAACAACATTCATACTGCTGGGATGGACAGATGACCCTCAGATGCAGGTTCTAATCTTTATAGTTCTATTTCTCACCTACATGTTGAGTATAATTGGAAACCTCACTATCATCACACTCACCTTTGTGGACTCAAATCTTAAAACACCCATATACTTTTTTCTACAAAATTTCTCCTTCCTAGAAATCTCCTTCACATCTGCATGTTTCCCAGATACTTGGATAAATTAGCAACTGGTGACAAGGTCATTACCTAAAATGCTTGTGTCATCCTTACATTTTACTGACCTCTGTGCAGTAACAGAATTTTTTCTTCTTGCTGCCATGTCCTATGACTGCTAAGTGGCTGTGCCAGTTTGAATGTATTATGTCCCCCAGAAAAAGCCATTTTCTTTGATGCAATCTTGTGGGGCAGACAGAATAGTGGGGATAACGTTGGAACATTTGCATTAGGTTGTTTGCATGGAGATGTGCCCCACCCAGCTGTGGGTGGTGACTCTGGTGGGATACTCCCATGGAGGTGTGGCCCCACCCATTGAGGGTGGGCCTTGATCAGTAGAGCCATATAAACGTGCTGAATCAGAGATGGAACGGAGTGCAGCTGTGAGTGACGTTTTGAAGAGGAGCAAGCTTGCTAGAGAGGAACGTCCTGGGAGAAAGCCATTTTGAAACCAGAACTTTGGAGCAGACGCCAGCCACGTGCCTTCCCAGCTAACAGAGGTTTTCCGGACGCCATTGGCCATCTTCCAGTGAAGGTACCCAATTACTGATGTGTTATCTCGGACACTTTATGGCCTTAAGACTTTAACTGTGTAGCCAAATAAACCCCCTTTTTATAAAAGTCAATCCATCTCTGGTGTTTTGCATTCCGCAGCATTAGCAAACTAAAACAGTGGCCATCTGGAAACCCCAGCATTATGTGAACATCATGAGCAATAGGGTCTGCAGGAGAATTGTGTTTTGCTGTCCATGTGCTGGATTGTTGTTCATAATTTCCCCACCTGGTCTGGGGCTACATCTGAAATTCTGCAACTCAGATATCATTAATCATTTCTTATGTGATGCTTCTCCACTCCTGTAGACCTCACCTTCAGACACAGGTTCATGGAACACACAGTTATAATCTGTGCTGTGCTGACCCTTATGGTGACCCTTATATGTGGAGTTCTGTCCAGATTTATAATATCAAGAGAATTTCAGGATTTCCATCTTCCCAGAAAAGGAAAAAGACCTTTCTAACATGTTCTTCCCACATGATTGTGGTTTCCATCACCCATGGCACATGCATGTTCATCTATGTGAATCCTACAGCAAAGGAGGAAGTGACAATTAATAAAGTTGTTTTGCTGCTCATTTCTTCTGTTTCAGCTATGTTAAAACCATTTATTTATACACTGAGAAATAAGCTAGTGAGGGAGGCCTCCAGTGATTCAATCAAAAGAACTGTATCATTCTTAAAGAGGTAAAAAGAAAGCAGCATCAATAAATAATGTTAAAATAAAGATGAACAGCTGCTAAACTTTTCCCTGATTCTTGTAACTTCCTTAATCTTTTAATAATATGTATTTCTGTTATGTTATTTTTCTTGGCTCCTCCTTATATTTAAATCCATTGCATCTTGACCTTAGTTCCTCATTTCTTTGTAGCTGTCAGTCAGGAGTCACTCTCAGCTCCTACAAGCTGCCCACAGTGACTCCCTTCAGTTTCAAGCAAGAAATGAATAATTTTCTTCATGTTGATTCTTTCTCATGCTTCATATGGCTTTCACCAGTAAAAGTTCCAACATTTTTAAGAGCCATCAGTAGAAGTAACATGTATGAAATTATACTAGTAACTGGTGAAAGTTTCTTATGGCATATATGAAGGGATAGGTTAAACATACATATTGTAATCCCTATAGCAACCATTAAAATAACAAAATAATAAGTTATAGCAACTAAGGAATTAAAAAGAAGATAAATGGAATCATAAAAAATACAAATAACACAAAGAAAGCAGAAAAAGAGAAACAAAAGAATGACAAAGGGATGAAGGGCAAACAAATAATATTTTCACTTTCAAACCAACAGTTTTAATAATCACAATAAATGCAAATGCCCTAAACTTACCCAACTGAAAAGCAGAGAATGTCAGATTGAATAAAAAAGCAACAGCAACCCTTGGCTGCATACAGAAACACATTTTAAATATAAAGGCAAAAATAGGTAAGAAGACTAGGATGAAAAGGAGCTGAGAGTGACTGTGCTAACATCAATCAAAAGAAATCTGAGATGACTACATTAATATTGGACAAAGGAGATTATCTGAGATAAAGAGGGTCATTAAGGACATGGTAACCCTAAATGTTTAGGTCACTAATAACAGCATTTCTAATACACAGCACAGAAGCTGACAGAACTGCAAGGATAAAGATGCAAATCCAAAACTACACTTGGAGATTTCAGTATCTTTTTGTTAGCGATTAATAGAAAACATACTCAGAAAATCAAGAATATAGAAAACTTGAATCAAACTTCCAATCAATTTGACCTCATCAACACTTACAGAACATTGAACCCAAACAATAGCAGAATACACAATTTTATCAAATGTATAGCAAACAATTTATAAAATAGACCATATTCTGAGCCATAATATAATTCAAATCCTACAAAATATGAACTCTAAGCATAGTAGATTTAAAAGAGTAAACAATAACAGAGAGACATCAGGAAAATCTATAAACATATGAACATTAACACAAATCTAAATAAAATATGAATCAAAGAAGAAATCAAGAGATATTAAAAGTACTTTAAATGAATTAGAAATAAAAACAATGTCAATATTTGTGCATAACTAAAACAGTATTTAAAGTCATATGTATAGCACTAAATGTCTATATGAAAAAGGATGAAAACTATCTAATAAATTTTCTAATTTTTCTCCTTTTATGAAGGAAAAGAAAATTCAAATCTAAAATCAATAGAAGAAAATAATATAATCGACATCATTGTAGAAATCAATTGGAATATAAGAAGAAAACAGGAGAAAAGTTGTTCTTAAAAAATATTACTAAAACACATGACAGAAGACACACCAATAACCACAGATGTGACATCACTACATATTCTACAGATATTAAAGAATAAAAAGGGAATATTATTTAAAAACATATAACCATAAATTGGCAACTTAGATAAAATTGACAAATTTCTTAAACAACTGTTCTCCAATGGTGACAAACAGTGTTTCATAATTAAGAAAGACTCATAGGATTGAGAATGACAATGTTAACAAATCGACAGTTTATTACCACAGCAAAATAATACAATATAAAAACATTAAATAAGAATATGTGTCACAAAGACTGTCTCACTCTGTGGAATCTGAAGAGGCCTGGTACACACTGTTATTGTCAATTACACCCCAATAATGCTGTAAAAAACTAAAAACTAAAATAAATGATAGATTAAATTGTATAAAATATCATTAATCATATGCCAAAAACCAGCACACTTTTAAAAACTTATAAAAACTCAGAACACATATTTAACATACTTAAAGTTACAAAATATAAAGACTTGAAAATAGAAATGATGTACATCAATGGCCTAAAAACAGTAACAAATATTTAAGATAAAGTACTCATATGGCTCTTCTATAACAGTGCACAAACTTTCTAAAAATAAAATATTTTCATCTAGAAATTTCACTTTTAGCAATTATTCTCAAACATATGCAAAAATACTAGTACAAAGATGCTTTTGATTATATGATGGATAACTGTGCATAATGAAGAATGTTATAAATTAATTTATGCATTGGTAAAATAAATGTCAAAATATTTATACAGCCAAGGGGATTAATAGCGATAAAATGGAAATGACAGAATTTTATATTATGTGACAAATTAAGATGTGTTTAACTATATAAAATCATACTTTATATATCCTATTTTAAGATGTGGTTACACATATTTAAGCACTTGTGAATGTGGGAGTATTTAGAGAAAGAGAAATCTGAAAGGATAAGTTTTTTAATGGATGTACGTGCTTCATATAATTGAATAAACCTTTCCTTTTGCTCATATGATTAAAATTTCCCAATTGAGAATAAGGGATTCACATAACAAAGGATTATATTCATATAACAAAGGTTTGCAACATTACAAATGCTTTAGCAGATGTAAAAGTTTTCTTAAAATGAGCTACAAAGTAGTTGTCCCCCTGACCTGTGTCTGATGCTGATGTATCATCATCTCTGTCTCCAAGGACATGGTCCCCACTGAAGCCTGTTCTACTTGTTTTATTGTCAAATTTTATTATTAAAAAAAAAATCATTAATGACTCTTGAATGTAGGTCACCAAGGACCTTTTGTTTTTTTCACTAAGTGGCATTTCAGCAAATTATTTTAAAAAAAATCTATGATGCTAACTATCGTAAAAGAACTTTCCTCTGTCCTGACATTTTAGAGTTTCATCTCTTACACCAGTACATACAGTTACAGTACCTAACACTGCAGGCTTCAGAATCATTTACATTCTTTTTAGTGATGGAAGTAAGAAGATGTTGGGAAGCTTATAATAGCACTAAGCCCATTATCAAGAATATGTCAAATTTGTCACGGATGGCAAGTGCAGAAAGCTCTATGCATTCCCTCATATGCCAATAAATGTCAAAATATAAACATATCAATTTCCACATTTCAGTCTTACGTTCTGTTTAAACAATCAACAGAAGCTCTGGTTTACCAAGAGAACAGTAAGTATGATCTAGTTTTTCTCCTTAATTGTAATTACTTTTGAAGGATTAGGTCATATTTTCCTCCTGAAAAGTAAATAGATTTCAGTGATGATTTATATTTTTTATTATGTATCCAACATATATTTACAAGATGCCATTTTAAAAATGATTGACCTTGTACAGATAAATGTTTTTTTCTATTTCTTGTATACATAAACATCTGGTATTTTAATGGATAAGAAATAAATCCACATCTAATTTATGCTAAGAAATGCACATGGAGATGGATGTGCCTTCAAACTCAAATAAAACTAGTAAAGTACCTTTGCATCCACAGAAGTATGTAAGCATGCCCTTTATTATCATCCTCCAAAAGGATAACATATTGACTAAAGTGGCAGAATCTCATTAAAAACTCGGTGTTCAATTTGACCATTTGTTAGAAAGACAGAATAAACGAAATAAGTTATATTTAGAGGCAACCTCTTTATTAACTTACTATAATATAAAAAGTTGTAATATCTTAGGAAAAATGTATTTTGAAGATTGAATAGTGTTCCAGGTTTGCAAGTTCAAGTGAAGTTTCACAGTACTGCATATATTATCTAAGAAATTGGGAGAAAGATGAAGAAAGGTAACTGGGCAGCAAAAATATAGCTCTCCTACATCTCGATATGAGATGGTTGACCTTTGTTGAATGAGAGAACAAATTCCCAAGGAGGGTCTAGCTTTCAGGTAAACCATGTGTCTCAGTCAGTGCTTCTTCCCTATGTTGGTAACATTGTGAAATACACAAATACATGCAGCCAAGTCAGCCCACACCTCAGTAAGGAGAGAACACAGTAAGTTAAAAAATAAAGTGAAATTGTACATAAACCAAATAAACTGGGTACATAAAGGGGAAAGACTTTCCATTCATTGATGTCAGAAAATCTCAAGCCTTGAGATAATGATTGTATAGCGGAAAAATGTGTGTTTCTACTAATGTAATTAACGGTTAATGCCTGAGAAAAGTCCTCGGCGCAGCTTAATACTAACTCAGAATCAAAAGATTCCTGACTGTTGGATTAATTATTTATTATGAAGCAAATATCACACCAATGAAGATAAAAGAATTCATTTGACAGAAAGATCAGGGAGAGAAGTCCGTCATTTCTTTGCCAGCAATAATTAAACATATTCATTCAGTAAAGGTAATGTACAAATTAATGGGGGAAAAATGGATCGTGTAGGGGCGAGCAGCAGACTAAAGGGTTGTTCCTATGAATTAAAAACGCTTGTCCTAAACACCAAGCAATATGCAAAAATGTTGCTTTAGAATAAAAAATTACGTTCTATTCTGAAGTATGCATATTGAGTCCAAGTTATTGTTATGTATTAGCATTGTTTAAAAAAACACCCAAAATGTCAAGGAAAAAAACATGAAATCTACCACAAAGTTTTGTGATTCAGGTTGGGAATAGGGAAGAACTGTGGAAGCCAAAGGGCATTATTGCAACCTACAAAATTACACCTCATCAGACTAATTTATTATCATCACAAGGGAAATCCCTAAGCAGAAAATGGAAGTTAAAGGTAATTTTTCTAAATGTAGTACAGAATAAAGTACTTAATATGCTGAATTTTAGAGAGTTTAAATAATTGTAAGAAAATGTCCCTGATTCTTACATACAGATTGAAGAGAAATCAGCAGTCAGTGATGAGAAACAATACAATAACATTTATTCTGCTGGGACTGACTGATGACCCTCAGCTCCAGGTTCTGATTTTTATATTTCTACTTCTCACCTACATGTTGAGTGTAACTGGGAACCTGACCATCATCACACTCACCTTTACGGATTCCCATCTTAAAACACCCATGTACTTTTTCTTACAAAATTTCTCCTTCTTAGAGAGCTCCTTCACATCCGCATGTGTTCCTAGGTACTTGTATAACATAGCTGCGGATGACAAGGTCATCACCTACAATGCTTGTGTCATCCAAGTGTTTTTTACTGACCTCTTTTTAGTAACAGAATTTTTTCTCCTTGCTGCCATGTCCTATGACCGCTATGTGGCCATCTGCAGACCCCTACATTATGTGACCATCATGAGCAAAAGAGTCTGCAGCAGTCTCATCATCTGTTGTTGGACAGCTGGTTTGTGTATAATAATCCCACCACTTAGCCTCGGTTTAAAACTGGAATTTTGTAACTCTAACATCCTTGATCATTTTGGCTGTGATGCGTTTCCCCTAATGAAAATCGCATGCTCAGACACATGGCTCATGGAACAGACTGTTATAATCTGCGCTATACTGACCCTGAATATGACACTTACTTGTGTAGTTCTGTCCTACACCTACATCCTCAGGACAATTTTTAGATTCCCATCTGTCCAGCAAAGGAAGAAGGCCTTTTCGACCTGTTCTTCCCACATTATTGTGGTTTCCATCACCTATGGCACATGCATTTTCATCTACATGAATCCTACAGCAAAGGAAGAAGTTACAAATAACAAAGTGGTTTCACTGCTCATAACTTCTATTTCACCTACATTGAACCCCTTTATTTATACCTTGAGAAACAATCAAGTTAAGAAAGCCTTCAAAGATTCAATCAAAAGAATAGCATTGTTCTCAGCTAAGTAAAGTAAATGGCATTTAAAGAAACATCTAAAGCAAAGAGGAATGGTCCTGGACATTTTCACCTTGCTTACGTTTAAAATAAGCTATACATTAGTTACATTAATTTTCTCAACACATCTATACAAAATAACTTGCATTGAACATTCTTGTATATTCATTTTTTATACAAATACCTGATAATGTTTTGCATCTCATTGATAGAACATTTTTTATTTTTTAAAAAAATCTTTTTTTGCAGTGAAATTAACTTCATAATATTACACTTTAAGATTTAATAAAATTCATTTCTGTAATCAGGAAAATGTAAGGTAAAATTCCTTGTAACTCCACTAAAATGTGCATAACAACTGTATTCAAATTCATGTAATAAGGGTAAGTTTATGTAAAAACTCTATAAAGGATGAACAATGGCATAAAATAAAAATACAAACAATTATTTAGAAAGAGAATGGTAGCTCTTTGAATATTGAGAAAATGTGGGATAAAGGTAATCTCAAAATAATCTCAAAACATTATTTTTACAAATTTAATATTCTTTGCAATCTATAGTTAAGCATTGCAAATTATAAAGATAAGTTTTATATGGAAATAAAGGTGCAACCAAAATTTGTGCAATAATCTATAAAATGACTTAAGGATGCCCAAGGGAGCATAGATTTGAGGACAGGAGGCAGGGGTCACGTTTTGGATCTCAGCATTATGTTGCAAAGTCTCAGGATCAATGTGGAATGACACAATAGAATAATGTCAGAACTGTCAAGTCATTATACAACCTATGAACTTTGAACATTGAACAGCTGAATATTAGGTATATTTGATACCCTAACATACACATAACACTATAAAATGGATGGCACCTAGCATTGTCCATAGTTTGACAAGGTTTCTTTTTTGTCACTAGTACTCAGAATACAGAATGTCTTGACAACTGATGTCTTAAAACTGATGAGATGTGGCATATTTTTCCCCCATAAGGATGTTCTTATATATTCTGAAAACTTAAAAAACTTAAATAGGAAACTAGCAGAATTAAGATAATTTAGTACTCTAGCTCAACATATGTAAATTTTTTAAGAAATCAATAGACTATCTTTTTCTGATATAATTTCAGTCACAGTAATTATAAACAATAATTGCCAAAGAATAAATTTAATGTGAAAGGTACACAGTACATTTGAAGAAAACTAAAATCCTTTAAGGGAATATAAGGTATCTTTTGAGTGAAAGGCAGGTACTTGGCTTGGAATTATTTATATGAACATGCAACTGCATGTATGCATAGAAGGATTTATATATTGCAGAAATATTCATGCATTTATTAATATATTAAATCATTTATTGGTATACAGTTACCAAGCATATAGAATATTGACAGATGACAATATTTAAAGCAGGGTATCTGTCAGATACAAAGAATAGAATGAGAAAAATGGAAAAAAAAATACACTGGTCAGATGATCCCATTCATATGTGGGGGGGTTGAGTGTATATATATATATATATTTGGCAGTGATTAAAAAATACTTTTTAGACAGATTTCCTTAAGAATGATAAGAAAATCAAACATATGTTACCAAATTAAAGAAAATAAGTTTCAGGACATGTTGCTAAAGACAACTCTAGTTTAGTAAAAATAAACAAAAAATGCAGGAAACACTGACACATAAATGTTTGTGTGAGCAGAGGCACTGGAACAATAATATACATACCACTCGGCCAATAGACATTACATCTATGGAAGAAATTTTGAAGATGATCAACTATGAAGTCAATTGACTCACGGCAACTGGAATAAAATTTTAAAAACATATGTATTTGAAGAGCACGAAGAATGACTGCATGTTATTGCTCACAATATCAGAATATGAAACTATTTTTTTTTAAGAAACTACTCTAATGTGAATCAATAGGAATATGTATATACAATGTATTCATCTTATGGGATACTGCCTAGCATTTAAAAGGAATGAACAAGAATTTTATTTTTCAAATACTCAATATTATTTTCCAATTGGTCAGAATTATGATTATCTTTTATTGTACTTTATAACTTATGCTAATATATGTCATACCAATAAATGAATGAACATGTTATACAATTAGAAGTACAATTAAAGAAAATGAAGAAATTGGGTGACTTCCCTAAATCCTTTCATTGGTGAACTTGTTTACTTTTCCTAAATAATCCTTATGAACTCATGCATGTATACATTTTTTATATGTTTCAAACCATTGCAGTTGTCATCCTTCCCTATCGGTGCTAAAAGGATACCATTTTCATACAGAGAGCCTTTTCAAATTGGTTCCAAAGTCCTCTTGACCAGTGGTAGTAGTATTTGATAGATCTGGGCTATTTGGTATGACCAAATGTTTCAGACACATCATAAATAATTCTGAGAAAGAAAATAATGCCATCTGAAAGATGGCCAAGAAATCAACTTCAAAATTGTTAATGTGTTACCTTTCATTGCAAAAGTGAATTTCACATATGGCTAAGTTAATGATTTTTAGATGTGGAGATTACACTGGTTTATCCAGGAAGAACAGCATAATCAAAGGGTACTTATAATTAAAAAAGGGAGTCTGGGGACTAAGAGAAGGAGATCTAATGTCCAAATCAAGAGAACAGACTGAAGCACGGCCACTAGCCAAGGAAGGCTGGAAAGGCAGCGAACAGATTCTCCCCCTGTAGCCTCTAGAAGAACATGGCCCTGCTGATCCATTCTAGAATTCTAGAATTCTTCCCTTCAAAACCATCTGAAAATAATTTGTTTACAGTAATCGGTTACAGAAATGGGAAACTAATACATTTCCTACTGCAATCCTAGGATCACCCATCTCTCCATGTGACCTGGTTTCTTCTAGTTGGAAATAGTATTTGGAAACCACAACATGGATGCGTAGATGAACCTGGTGCTCATGCTTGAGGCATTGTTTTTAGGCCATTTTAGTTGGTAAAACTAGGAAACAGATTTTTATGAAGTTAAAGTATGAATTCAGAGTGATGCTTCCAATTCAAACTCAAGATTTCAGAAATTTAACTACAGTAATCAAAACCCTTAAATAGTAATAGGATAAAAAAGACAAATTACAGACTGGAAGAAAAATATTGCAAATCACAGGCTAAACAAAATATCTGTATATAGAATATATAAAGAACCTTGAAAACAACAAAACATTTTAAAAAAGGCAATTTCATTAGAAAATAGACAATGACATGAACAGACATTTCACCAAGAGGACATGCAGCTGGCAAATAAGCACATGAAAAGATGTCAGACATCATCAGTCAGTAGAAAATACAAATATCATCCACAATACATTCACTACACATCTGTTATATTAGATAAAATAAAATATAGTAATGACACTTAGGGCTGGCAAGGATGGGGAAAAGAACTATCATTCACACATTCCTGTTGGAGATGGAAAATGATACAGCTACTCTAGAAAGTAGTTTAGCATTTCTGGATACAGAACAGATTTTCCCTCTGAGCCTCCAGTGGGGATCGACCCTATAGACACCTCGGGTTTGGATTTGTTTTGTTTTGTTTTCAAATCAGATTTCACTTTATTTCTCTCCAGCCATGTCAAACTAAATTCTTCAAAAATTTGTATAACTTCCCAGCTGAAAACTATTTTTTAACTAGATTAAGTCCTATATACATTCACAAAAGCACACACACTTTATGTTAAAATACTACAACACACTTTATGTTAAAATACTACAACATTGACATAGGCACATGTACGCTTTGAGAGATAAATAAATGAGTCAAATTCCCAATACTCCAGAGATAAAAAAAAAAAAAAAAAACCCTTAATCTCCATGCTTCCTGTAAGCTAAATTTAGTCCATGCTTAGATAATGAGATTAAGACTATGTGACTGCAGTTGTTTATAAGGGGCTGGAACTGAAATAACCGGAGAAATTGGCATGGGTTGAGGGGGATACAATTAGCAGTATCATTGAAAATATATAACCTTAGAACAAAATGAATACTATTTGGAAAATTGATGTCAATGTGCATTTTCTTCCCCAAATAAGGAAAAGAATGACCATGGGAAATCAGATTATAGCAGTATTTTCCCATCCTAAGGCAATCAAATGCCTGGAGCTACTAAACTTTCCAAAGACTGAGTATTAACAAGATTTTCACATGTTATTTATCCTAATATTTTACTGTCACAGACTGATAGTATTGCAATAATAAGCAAATTCAAATTCTTATTATGCAACCACAGTTGTGACATACTCTGCCCATGCAAAGGGCTACATAATTTTTCCCTTTGTTTAATGTCCAAATGATTTGCTCACTATACAAATGAATCTCACCTGGCCTCAATAGGTCCCTGCACAGAGCTCCTGCTATCTGAAGGCTATCAGAAGGCAGCCAACACTGCACCAAGTATTTCTGCTGCCACTGTCACACAGACTGAAGTACATCTTTTTAACTGGAATGAGCTGGGGCCCTAACGTCTAAGACTAAACAGAGGACCAGTAAAATGGCCAATCCCAGCAGAGCTAGGGGGTCTTCAGTCCTGTGGAAGGGCTGGCCAGACCTGTTCTGTTCTTACCTGTGCTGCTGTCTAGGAAGAAATTCCTCTGAGTTGAGCCATGTCCAGTGGCTCATTTTAACCTAGAGCAGTGATTCTGACAGTTTTAGCCATCTAACTGGATTCTCACAATCCAGCTCTGCTCCCAATAATGCTCTGATCCCCTGCTTAGAAGTTCCTTGAGAAGCACATGAAACTAATTAGGACACAGCCAAGGAAATAGGGGCATTTTACCAGCTGCAGACAGGTACCTCCTCAAAGCTGAGGTAGAGACCTCAAGGCAAAATACTTTTACTACAAAATGGTCATCCTCATTCTTAACTTTTTCCTTCCATCTTTAGCTCTCTGCCCTGGCAACCTTATCCTGTCTTCACCATGTTTCTTCACCCTGAGGAACAAGTCTTTCTTTTTGCTTATTTATTTTTGAGAAAAGCTTAATTTTGTGATTTACTCAACTAACCATGAAATCAAGCTTGCTGGAATACAGCACAAATCCAAATAAGGAATCCCATGAAGGGCCTGGAAATGGCAGCTGTGCGTTTCAGCTCCATTAGATGCCTGGCCAGCTGCACATTTCTATGTTGGGTCTTTACTGTCCATTGTCATTTCGTTGGTATTTTCTTCTGCTCAGCCTCTGGCCCCACAGGCAGAATGCTTGTGGCTGTGTGGAGGAGAGCCTCCCTCTGCTCCTCCATGAGCTGCTCCTCCACCTCTTCTACCGTTGGCTGGAATTCAGTAGCACTCAGAGGCTTGTGATTCCGCAGCTGAAGCTTTCCAGCTTTGGGGGACTTGTGGCTTTTCACTGTTGTGAGAAATTCCCTGACAATGTCAGCATTCTGGTGCCTGCCTGGTATTTTTAGAATGTATTTTAATGTTTCAGCAGTGATACGGTTCATGTTCTGTTGCCCAGAATTATGTGTATTCTTTCTACTTTCTTTACACTGCTTTTTAAGATCAGTTAGTAACTGGAACACCTTGTATTTACTAAGGAGCACCGAACTGGCATCCTGCATGTCTGTGGCATCAGCTCCTGGTTGCCTCCAGATTCCACAGAACAAGGAGCCTCATGCTGCACCGCTGCTCCCTTGATTTTGATTTTTTGGCCTGTGGGATTTCTATTGGTTAGGCATCAAATTTATTGTAATATTTTATAACACCCATAGAAAACAGCTACATCACACATGGATAAAAAAGAGAACTTTCTTCCCTTTAGTGTACCTGGTGGGAATGGGAAAGAGAAGGAAAAAAGCTACGTTGTTTCCATGAGACTGATTAGCAGGGTTATGGAATGATTTCCAAAAGCCGGTATCTGTGAACAACTGTACAATGATTTCTGGAATATAGCTATATCCACACACCAGATGCCATCCTAAACTGTTGAATAATGGTCTGTAGCCAGGATCTGGGTCACTGAGTATCTATGTACATGGGGAAAAAAAAAATTTTGATTGAAGAGAAGGAATAGAGAATAATACTGTAATTTTACCTGATGTATATTATACCAAAATTTATTTTGATCCCTCTGCTATAGCTATGAGATATAGCAAACACTCTGAATATATATTGATAGAATTAAAAATAAACCTGTGTTGCAGATAATAATGCCAAGATGAGAAAATATTTTGTGTTGTTAATTTGACACCCCAAATTGCTATATTATCTATGTAAACCAATTTTCTAGAAAAAGATATAAATTCTAACTTCAAAAATGTAGAAATTCAATTAGATGACTATAAAAAAGGATGAAGTGAAAAGGAGAGTAATTGGATGTAAAGGGAATATGAAAATTTACATGGGGGAGAATGTCATATTTACGATCCCTTATGCAGGGAATTCCTGTTCCTCTGTGGATGATTCAATTCAGCAATGTCAATGTTAGTATGCTTCTTGCTTTTATCTCAACATTGTAGAAGTTGATGAAAGACAAATAATGGAAGCTACCTATGAAATACAGCCTAAATATGTCCTTCAGTGTAAATGACACAACCACAGCCAGAACTTAAGTGAAAATGGAATAGACCTAGAATAACTGAGTCAACTGTGAAAAAGAAAAAAGTTGTAGGACCTACACTAACTTATTTTATCATGTACTTTTAGCTACAGTAATTAAGAGATGTGATATTTGTGTTAAGATAGACTAAAGATCAATCAAAAAGAATTGAAAACTCCTGGAGAAACATCTTATAGTTATGGTCCACTGATTCTGAAGTAACATCATATTTATGGTCCACTGATTTTTGATAGAGATGCAAAAATAATTCATTGGAGGACAGTCTTTTCAACAAATGCTACTGAAGAATTGGATATCCGTATTAAATAACATGAACTTCTATCCATATCGTGCACTATTTACAAAAGTGGACACAAATTGAATGCTGATGTTAGGCTAGGCCACAATTTCTTAGTAAAAAACATAAAAAGCATGATCCATTAAAATGTAATGAGGCTCAGGGCAGAGAAGTTGGCAGAACAGGGAGCTCCAGGATTCAGTCACCTCCAAAAATTGCTAGTGGGCAGTCAGAAACTGTCTGGAATTTTTCCGGGCTTCAGGGGCCAAGGAAGCACTGTATAGTCCAGGGAAGAGCAAGATAAAGAGACTGAGAAACTGCAGTAAAAAATCTCTGAGGAACTCACTCCACAAAGGCTACCAGTGCCATCCCCCAATCTCAAAGGAGGCTGCCTCAAGTCTGGTCCTGGCTGCTATGGATGGAGAAGGAAATTGAAGCTCTCCTTCTCAAGAACAGGGGTGGGACACAGCTGAGTATTTATTGTGATATTTGATCAGTGAATTTATATCACTGGCTTCCTTCTCAGAATCATTGTTTTAGCTCACCTCAGACAGAGACTGCCATGATCATTTTATCAACCTCACCTCAAAAGGGGTGAAGGCTGTGGAGGTTTAAAGATGCAGGACCCTCCTTAGGGCTGCAAGGAACAGAATACTGAGGAGCAGCATCTTCTGGGCAAGCCAGGAATGTGCACTTTTGGGGAGCTGTCAAAAAGGATTTTTAGTACCTTTCCTGACCCTCTCCCCAGGGCTCACTGGAACTAATGTGTGCCCCCCTTAGTGTGTCCTTGGCCCTGTTTTCTCTGGGAAATATTGACATGGGAAAGTCCTCTGTGGGATGACATGCCTCCAAGAATTTTCCCTCCAGGCAAAAGTAGCTAAAGCAAAGAAAGAAGAGTAAACAACAACAACAACAACAAAAAAAAAACCAGAAACAAAAAAACAAATTAAGATTCCCAGGGAAGGAACGGAAGACAGGAAGCTTTCTCATGGGTGTGAAACATGCACAAATAGTGCCATCTTAAAATTTGTGCTGTATATGCAGGGCAAGAATCAGATGAAGAAAAGCAGAATAAATCTGATCAGTTAAATACAGGCAGTTTTAAATGTCTCTAATAACTTGAACTAAGTGTCAAAAAAGGGCCCAACATAAAGCCAATCAACAGTTAAACCTAGGCAAGAGAGACAAACTGATGATCAGAGTAAATTCATCAAGAAAATCAGATGTCTAGACATCAACAAAAAATTATAATCCATACTAAGAAACAGGAAGATATGGCCCAGTCAAAGGAACTCATTCAAATTTTGGAGGAGGCACAAAATTGGGAAAATCCAATCGAAGATACTCAAACAAATCTCCTAAATCAATTCAAGGAAATGGAAGAAAATATGGCTAAATTTAAAAGGATATTAAGAAGATACTAAGTGATAAGAAGATAAAGAATTTGAAAGTATGGAACAAACATAACTGAATTTATGATGATGAAAGGCACAAAGAGATTAGAAATACACTAGAGGCATACAACAGCATATTTGAACAGGAAGAAGAAAGAGTCAGTGGACTAGAAGAAAGGACAATCAAAATCTTATCAACAAAAGAATACATAGAAAAAAGAATTGAAAAAATTGAGCAGGGTCTCAGGGAATTGAATGAGGGCATGAAGCATGCAAACATAAGCATCATGGGTGTCCCAGATGGAAAAAAGGGAAAAGAAATGATGGACAAAAATTTCCTAACTCTTATAAAAGACATAAGTAGATGTCTCCAAAAAGTGCACCATACTCAAAACAGAAGAAATCCTAAAGGAACTACTCTAAGACATATACTGGTGAGAATGTCAAATGATAAAGACAAGCAGAGAATTCTGAAAGCAGCAAGAGAAAACAATTCATCACATACAAGGGGCTCTCAATAAGATTAAGTACTGATTTCTCATGAAATCACAGTTGTGAGACAGTAGTACTATGATATATTTAAAGTACAGAGAGAGAAAAACTGCCAGCCAAGAATTCTTTATGCAGGAAAACTGTCTTTCAAAATTGAGAGTTAAAAAGTTCACAAACAGAAATTGAGAGAGTTTATCAACAAGAGATCTGCACTACAAGAAATACTAAAGAAAGATCCACAGGCTGGAAGGGAAAGACAGGAGAGAGACTTGGAGAAGACTGTATAAATGAAGATGATCAGTAAAGGTAACTAAAAGGGTAAAAGAAGAGATAAAAATAACATATGCCTAACAGTCAAAGGATAACATGGTTGAAAGTACTGCCTTTACAGTAATAACATTGAATGTTAAAAGTGGAAACAGCCAGATGTCCATCAATGAATGAAAGGATAAATAATTTGTGGTATAAAAATGCAATGGAATATTATTCAGCCATAAAAAAGAATAAATTGCTGATACATGCTACCATGTGGACAGACCTGGAAAGCATTATGCTAAGTAAAAGAAACCAGACACAGTAGGTCACATATTATATGATTTAATTTATATAAAATAACCAAAATAGGCAAATCTAAAGGAACAGAAGATGGTTACCAGGGAAGGGGGAGAGGGATTTGAAAAGGGAAGGCAATTGCTTAAGAGGTACAGAGTTTTTCTTTTGGGAAGATGAAAACTTTTTGGAACTAGGCAGAGGTCGCACAACATTGTGAATGTATTAAATGATACTAAATGCCACTTTAAAATGGTTAATATCATGTTATGTGAATTTCATCTCAATTAAAAACAAAACTAAACTTGTCCACTAAAAAACAAAAATAAACCAAAAAAAAAAAAAAAATTCCCTAATCAAAAGGCAAAGATTAGCAGAATACTATACGCTGTCTATAAGACATTCACTTTAGATCTAAGGACACAAATAGATTGAAAGTGAAAGGATGGAAAAGGATATTCCACAGAAAGAAAAACCCAAAAAGATTTGAAATGCAAAACTGTTATAAGAGACAAAGAAGCATACTATATATTAATAAAAGGGGCAATTAACCAAGAAGAAATAACAATCATAAATATTTATGCAACTAACCATGGTGCCTCAAAATACATGAAGCAAATACTGGCAACAAAGAAGGGATAAATGGATGTTTTTACAATAATAGTTGGACACTTCAATACACAACTCTCATCAATATATAGAACATCTACACACAGGATAAATAAGACAACAGAGAACTTGAATAATATGACAAATGAACTAGACCTAACAGACATATAAAAAACATGCCACTGCAATACAGCAGAATAAACATTCTTCTCAGGGGCTCTTAGATCATTCTCCAGGATAGATTACATCTTGGGTCACAAAACAAGTCTCAATTAAATTTAAGAAATTAAAATTATGCACAGCACTTTCTCTGACCACAATGGAACTAAGCTGGAAAATATTAACAGGCACAGAACTGGAAAATGCACAATTATATGGAGATTAAACAACACCCTTGTAAACAATTAGTGGGTCAAAAAATAAATTGCAAGACAAATCCGTAAATGTCTCAAGATGAATGAAAATGAGAGCATGAACCTAAATACGTGGGATGCAGGGAGGCAGTGCTGAGAGGGAAATTCAGCGATCATTCCAGGAAGAATAAATACAAACCCTGCTCAAACACTTCCAGATAATTTAAGACGTGGGAACAATACCTAACTCATACTATGGAGCCAACATTGCCCCAATACTAAAGCCTGACAAAGACACTAGAAGATAAGAAAACTGCAGATCAATCTCTGTAATGAATATAGATGCAAAAATCTTTAACAAAATTCTAGCAAACTGAATCCAACAGCATATTAAAAGAATTACACAGCATGACAAGTGGGTTTTATTCCAGGTATGCCAGGGTGGTTCAATACAAGAAAAAAAATTAATGTGAATCACCATGTTAACAAATGAAAAGGGAAAAACCACATGATGATCTCAATTGATGCAGAAAAGGCATTTGACAAATTTTAGCATCTTTCTCGATAAAAACACTTTGAAAGATGAAACAGAGAAAAACTTCCTCAACATGATAAAGGGAATATATGAAAAACCTTCAGCTAACATCATAATCAATGGTGAAAGACTGAAAGCTTTCCCTCTAAGATTGGGAACAAGAAAAGGATGCCAATTGTCACCTCTGTTATTCCACATTTTGCTAGAAGTCTAGCTAGAGCAATTAAACAAGAAAAAGAAATAAAATTGCAACTAAATTGGAAAGGAAGAAGTAAAACTTTCCCTATTTGTGGATGACATGATCCTATATAGAGAAAATCCTGAAAAATAGGCAACAAAGCTACTAGAGCTAAATAATGAGTTCAACAAAGTGATAGGATACAAGATCAACATGCAAAAACCAGTAGGGTTTCTATATACTAGCAATGAGCAATGCGAGGAGGAAATCAAGAAATGAATTTCATTTATAGTAGCAATCGAAAGAATCAATATTTAGGAATAAATTTAACCAAGGTTATAAAGGACTTGTACACAGAAAACTATAAAACATTGCTAAGAGAAGCCAAAGAAGACCTAAATAAATGGAAGGAATTTCATTATTCAAGGATTTGAAGACTATATATCTTTACGACACTAATTCTACTCAAATTCTTTTACAAATTCAAGGCAATGCCAATCAAAATTCCAACAGTCACTTTGGAGAAATGGAAAAGCCAATTATCTAAAATTTTTGGACAGTAAGGGGCGCAAATAGCCAAAAATACCTTGATAATGAAGAACAGATTTGGAGGACTCACACTTCCAGACTTTAAAACATATTGCAAAGCTACAGTGTTCAAAAGAGCATAGTACTGGCATAAGATAGATATATTGACCAAGGAATTAATTTGAGAGCTCATAAACCAGATCCTTACATCTAGGGCCAATAGACATTTGACAAGGCCTCCAAGTCCACTCAAATGGGACAGATGAGTATCTTCAATAAATGGTGCTGGGAGAACAGGATACAATAAGCCAAAGAATGAAAGATGATCCCCATTTAACACCTTATACAAATATTAGCTCAAAATGGCTCAAAGACCTAAATATAAGAGCAAGGACCATAAAACTCCTGGAAGAAAATGTGGGAAAGAATCTTCAATTATTCTTAGTTTTGACACCCAAAGCACAAGCAACAGAAGAAAAATATATAAATAGGATCTCTTCAAAATTACAAATTCTTGTGCTTCAAAGGACTTTGACAAGAAAGTGAAAAGTCAGCCTACTTGTGGAAGAAAGTATTTGGAAACCACATACCCAATAAATTTTTAATATCCAGAATATATAAAGAAATCCTATAACTCAACAATAAAAAGACACACAAACCAATTTTAAAAAGGGCAAAAGATTTGAATAGATATTTTTTCCAAAGAAAGTACAAATGGCTAAAAAGCACATGAAAAGATGTTCAACATCCCTAGCTATTAGGGAAATGTAAATCATAAGCACAATGAGATATCATTTCACACCTACTAGAGTGGCCACTATTAAGAAGGCTGAAAACTAAAAGTGTTGGAGATGATGTGCACAAATGAGAACACACATTCTTTGCTGGTGGGAAAGTAGTATGTTACAGTCACTGTGGAAGACAATTTTACAGTTCCTCAGGAAGCTAAGTATAGAATTGCCATATGATTCAGCAATCCCACTACTAGGTAAAATACCCCAAAGACCTGAAAGCAGGGATGCAAACAGACACTGGCACCCTGATGTTCAAAGGAGCATTATTCACAATTGTCAAAAGATGAAAGCAACCCAAGCGTCCATCACCTGATGAACGGATAAACAAAATGTGGTACATACATACAATGGGATATTATTCAGCTATAAGAAGGAATGAACTCCTGAGAGGCATATGACAACATGGAAGAGTCTTGGGACATTATGTTGAGTTCATATATATATGAAATAAGCCAGACACAAAAGGACAAATATTGTATGATCTCACTAATGAGAACTAATTCTAACAAGCAAACTCAAGAGTTAGAATCTAGAAAATAGGTACCAAGAAATAGAATGGGAGTAGAAAATGGGCAGCTGATGCTTAATTTGTGCAGAATTTCTAAATAGGTTGATTTTAAGTGTTTGGAAATGGATAGTGGTGATGGTAGCACATTATTGTGAATGTAATTAACAGCACTGAATTAATGTGAATGCCATTGAATATATGTTATTATAAGGAAAGCCAGAGGATAAAACATGGGACAGTAAAACAGTGAACCCTGTTGTGGATGATAACTGTGGCTAATACAACAAATAAAAGAATGTTCTTTCAATAAATATAACAAATGTATGTCACTATTATAAGATTTTAATAATAAGGTGGAACTGGGGAAAGTACACCTAATGCAAATATAGACTATAGTTAGCAGTAATATTTTAATATTTTTTCTTCAATATTAACAAAGGTACTACACCAAGCAAAGTGTCCAAAATAGAGGGGTGTTATGTCAATATTGTATTTTTACATGCATTTATGCAATCAATCCTACAACTTCTTTAATTAAAAAAAATAAACAAAAAAATACATTTTGATAAGCGAAAGAACCAGACACAAATTAATACATATGATATGATTCCATTTGTATAAGATGTAAATATAAATAATTTCATAGAGACAGAATTAGATTACTGCTTAGATAGGGCTGTGGAAGATAAAGGGACTGAGATGTGAGGCAAAGGGGTATGGGGTTAGGGGATATGGAGAAAGAGTAAGGAAAATGTTCTAAAATTGATTTTGGTGATGAATGAGAAGCACTGTGTTTGCACGAATTGATTGTACACTTTTGATAGATTGTATGGTATGTGAATAAATCTTAATAAAGCTGTGTTCAAAAAAGTGATGAAATGCAATTCATCAAAATTGAGACTATCTACTGTTAAAAAGCCAAGGGTTCACAGAATGAGAAGATGACTTACAAACTGGTAAATATATTTGGGAACCGCATGCCTGAATAAAGATTGCATCAAGACTGTATAAAGAACGATCAAAACTCATTAATAAGAAAAAAAAAAAATGAAACTTAAAATAGGCAAAAGGTTTAAACAGACACTTCACCAAGAAAGATATACACAAAATAAGCACACCAAGAGATGCTCAACCTCATTAGCTATTAGGTACATGCAAATTAAAATCACAATGTGAGACCACTACACACCTACTGCTATGTCTACAATTACAAAGACTAATCATACCAAGACTGTAGACAAACTAAAACACTCCTACATTGCCAGTGGGAACGTAAGATCAGACAACCACATTGGAAAATGGTTGGCAGTTTTTTAAGCATTTGAACAAATACCTCAAAACCCAGCCATTCCACTCCTAGGTACTTATTCAGTAGAAATGAAAGCACATCCCATTTCAGAGACTGTGGCATGAATGTTATAATTGCCCTCAAAATTGAAATGACAAAATTTCTAACACCAGGTACAGAAGCAAACAGATTGTGGTATACTACACATTGGATGCTTTCTCAGAAATGAAATGGAATGGAATATAAATACAAATAACATAGATGTATCACAAAAAGAGTAGGCTAAGCAAATTAAGCAAGATAAAAATTAGATCATACAGTATGACTGCATGTGTATAAAATGCATACTAATATATAGTTACAGAAAACATATCAGGTATTAACTGTAAACCAGCAAATCTGGGGATAGGCAAGAGGAAGTGATTAAAAAGGGCACAGGGAAATTGTGTATGCTGTACATGCTCATATCTTGATTGTGGTAATACACACTAGAGAGTATTCACATGTCAAAAGTTATCACATTGTGCACTTCATATATATATATAGTGTATTGTTATAGCTCAATTATATCTGACCTATATATATATAGGTCAATTAGATCTGAAAAAAATGTAAAGAAAAAGGGGCACAAAGTAAGGGAGAGAATTTAAACAAATCATAGGTGCTGGGAAGAAAATTCTACACATAACAAACAGAACAGATCAAGATTCCCAGAGAAGGAACAGAGGAAAGGAATCTATCCCCTGGAGGTGAAACAACTGCACTCAAAAGGACAATCTTAAAAATTGTACCTCACACCTAAGGCAAGAATCAGGTACAGAAAGCTGAAAAAACCTAAACAGTTAAAGACATGCTACTATAACAGTCCAGAATATGTTGGACTAAGCATCAAAGAAGTGCCAAAACACAAAGCCAAACAACAATAAAACCGTAGGCAAGAGGGAGAAACCAACTTTAGAGTTACCACATCAAAATAATCAGATTCCCGGACACCAGGAAAAAAAAAATTACAAGCCATAATAAGAAACAGGATTTTTCTTATTATGAAAATGAAAATATTTGGTTCAGTCAAGGGAAAAAGTTAAAACTTCAGAGGAGACTCAGAATGTGGAAAACTTATCAAAGAAGCTCAAGCAAATCTCCTAGATCAATCCAAGGGGATGTAGGAAAATACACATAGAAATAAATCAATGGTGGGCATAGAAATAAAGGATATTAAGCAAACAATATGTGAGCATAAAGAAGAATTTTTAAGTTTAAAAATAAATATAACAGAAATTATGGGAAGGAAGTCATAGTAATGGAGATTAAAAATACACTAGAAGTATACAACAGCAGAATTGAACAGGAAGAAGAAAGAATCAGCTAGAAGACAGGATAACCTAAATTATACAGTCAGAAAAGCAGATAGAGAAAAGATTAGAAAGAATTAAGCAGTATCTCAAGGACTTGGATGACAGTAGGAAGCATACAAACATGCACCATGGGTGTTCCAGAAGAAGAGAAGAGAAAAGGGACAGAAAGAATGAGGAAAAAATGGCCAAAATTCTCCCAACTCTTATGAAAGAAATAAATATACATGTCCAAGAAGCACAACATACTTCAAACAGAATAAACCCAAATAGACCTACTCCATGACACATATTAATTAGAATGTCAAATGCCAAAGATAAAGAGAGAATTCTGAAAGCAGCAAGAGAAAAGCAATTTATCATAACAAGGGAACTTTAATAAGACTAAGCCCCGATTTCTCATCAGAAACCATGGAAGCAAGAAGCCAGTGTTATGATATATTAAAGGTTCAGAAAGAGAAAAACTGCCAGCCAAAAATTCTTTATCCAGTGAAACTCATTAAAAAATGAAGAAGATTATAGATAGCCAGTGATAAACAGAAGCTGACCTACCCCACAAGAATTGCTAAAGGGAGTTCTTCAGGTTGAAAGGAAAAGACGAGAGAGTGGCTTGGAATAGTTGGAAGAAGTGAAAATCTTCAGTAAAAGTAACTAAAAGGGTAAATGTAAAATCCAATAGTCCTGTATATTCAATATACAGCTCCACTCTTTAATTCCTATAAGAGTCAGAATATAATTGAATAAGAAAAAATCATATTTCCTAATAAAGCACACAAAACAACATAAAGAAGGAAAATAGAGGGAAATGGGAGAAGAGAATGCATATACTATTGAAGCTAACTTATCTTTTCAAATTAGTAGGTTATAGACATAGGTTGTGTAATGCAAACTCCAGAGTAACCACAAAGAAAATATTTAAAAATATACAGAGACAGAAATGAGAAAGGGGTCAGTCAGATACATCAAAAAATATCAACTAGGAGTGGGTAGGCCTCTGCCAGGAAAATGCCATCCCCATTCTCAGTCAACGCTTTCCCAGTCAGCATTCCATCCATGATCATGCACAGGGTGGATTGAACCATGGCTGATGGGACTTGCTCACTTTCATGACCTCTGCCTGTTGCTCACTTGTTTCTCATTCCAAAGTTATAAACTACAGATTGGGCATTTTCTGTGCCTAGTAATTTTAGTCTATTGTGCTGACTATATTGATGAAGTAGCTGCAATGAATTGGAGGATATTTTCAAAACACCAGTATTTTGATTCAAGAGGGATGTTCATTTCTATAGTATTTTCAGCTCCACTGCTCTTCAATGCCATGATCATCGTGATTACGTGGGTATGTAAGACTTTGAATGTAATGATTGACCTGAGGAATTTACAAGAGAAAAGAAAAAGAAAGAAGAGGAGAAGAAAAGAAGAACAGTATAACAATTACTATGGAATTTTATGTTAATTTTTTTTCCTCCACCATTGTTACCAATGTTAAAGTAAACATTATAGGCATCCTTCTTTAGCAACTGATTCCTATGATTTGAAAAAGTGATAGATTCTTTTAATGTGAAATCCACAGTGACAGTACATAGGCTAAAGTTGATTTTTAAAACAAACACTATCAATCAGGAGATTCGTTAAACATACATCTGTATTTAGAATGTTCAGTGTGTTTCTAGTTAAACTTTATAAATAGTCTCTAATCAGAGGCTTTCATAATTTTCTAATTAGTTTACAGCATTTATGTAGTTAGTATTATTACAAAATGTTAAATCAATATAAAAATGTTAAATTAATAAATATTTAATGATATTCTACTCTTGGGCATCATTACCTATTTATCATGTTCTGTTTTCTAGTCTACAGCAGTAGTTCTTAACCAAGGGTGGTTTTGTCCCTCAGAGAACATTTGATTGTCAGGACTGGTGGGTGCTATTGGCATCTAATTGTTGAGCCAAGGGATGCCACTGAACATCCTAGAATGCACAGGATAGTCCCCCACAACAAAGGATTATCTAGCCCAACATGTCAACAGTGCCAAGGCTGAGAAACCCTGGACTAGAGAAAACTTTTTTTAAAAAAAGGCTTTTGAGGCAAGGTATTGAAAAAATATTACATTTCAATTTAACAGACTGCTTCTTATGATATTAGTCTCTGTAAACATCCACACAGGCCAGGCCCTGTCAAAACAAAGCAAAGTTATAGCATACTTCACTTTTTCAAAATAGTTAAAAATCTTAAGATATAATAGAAGGCACTAAGTCAAGAGTCCATTGAAAAGAATATTTTCAAAGAGCCCTTTGTTTTTGTTTTTCAGGATGCAAAATTAGAAATGCAGAAATATTGAATGAATATTTTAGCTTTTTCAACTAATAGAACAATATGAAAAATAGAAATATTGATTATATTCCTTCTTGAGTTTCACATTTTATTTTCCTATGCTTTGGGTGCTGAAGAACACAGTGCTATCAATTTTATTTAAAAAGGTATAATATGACTTTATTTCATCAAATAGTTCATACACAGCAAGTTCCTGGTTCCTTTCAAATCTGGAACCATAACTAGGGAATGACAGGATGTGAATAGAGATTCAAATTTTTAAAAATATACTTAAATCCAAAGATACAAATAAGTTGAAAGTGAAAGAATAGTAAAAGATAATCCATGCAAATAGTAAACAAAAACGAGTAGGGGTAGCTATACTAATATCTGACAAAGTAGACTTTAAGTCAAAAGCCTTTACAAGAGACAAAGAAGGATACAATATATTAATAAAAGGATCAATCAACCAAGAAGAAATAACAATCATAAATATTTATGCACCTAACATGGTACACCAAAATGCTTGAGGCCAGCACTACCAAAACAGAAGGAAGAAGTAGACACCTTTACAATAATGGTTGGAGAATTCAATACACCACTGTCAGCAACAGATAGAACATTTGGACAGAAAATCAATCAGGAAACAGTGAAGTTGAATAATATGATAAACCTAACAGACACACACAGTACACTGCACCCCAATACAGCAGGATATACATTCTTCTCAAGTGCACATGGATCATACTCCAGGATAGACCACACGATGGGTCTCAATCAATTTTAAAAGATTCAAATTATACAAAGCATTTTCTCTGACCACAATGCAATCAATAACAGGCAGAGAACTGGATAATCCACAACTATACGGGAGTTAAATAACACAATATTAAATAATCAATGGATCAAAGAAGAAATTACAAGGGAAATCAGTACATATCTTGAGACAAATGAAAATGAGAACCCATATCAAAACTTATGGGACTTGGTGCTGGCTCCAGGGATATGGAGCCACCAGCACAGGGCTGCCTGTCAAGTGATTATGGAGCCAATGATGCTTCTGGAGACCATGGGAACACAGCTAGTCTTGGTGCCATCAACCCTGCCTACAGTAACTCCTTTCTTCCATAGTCCACAGAGCCCTCAGAGGAGCCCTTCACCACCTACTTGTCATTCCTGAGGAGGAGTACTCCTGTTTTAGTTTTCACAAACTGGGCTTTCACAGGACCAGGCTTTCTTATGAGCGTCACCTACCTGGATCCAGGAAACATTGGACCTGATTTGCAGTCTGAAGCAGTGGCTGGATTTAGGTGATCTAGGTCCTTTTGTTGGCCACTATTGTGGGGCTCCTGCTCCAGTAACTTGCAGCTAAACTGGGAGTGGTCACTGGGCTGAATCTTGCTGAAGTATGTCAACAACAGTACCCCAAGGTCCCATGAATTATACTGTGGCTGACGATGGAGATGGCTATCATTGGATCAGATGTACAAGAAGTGCTTGGCTCAGCCATTGCCATCAATTTCCTGTCTATGGGAAGGGTTCCTCTATATCCTCTATGGGGTAGAGTACTCATCACCATTGCAGATACCTTTGTTTTTCTCTTTTTTGACAAATACGGTTTGCAGAAGCTAGAAGCATTTTTTGGATTTCTCATCACCATTATGAACTTTACATTTTGAAATGAGTATGTTACAGCAAAACCCAACCAGGATCACGTGCTCAAAGGCATGTTCGTGCCATCTTGTGCAGACTGTCACACCCCACATATCAAGTAGGCTGTGGGTATTGTGGGAGCTGTCATCATGCCACACAACATGTATCTGCATTCTGCCTTAGTCAAATCCAAACAAGTTAACCAAGATAATAATCAGCAAGTTTGAGAAGCCAATAAGTACTTTCTCATTGAATCCCACATTGCTCTGTTTCCTTCATCATCAACGTCTTTGTCATCTCAGTCTTTGCTGAGGCATTATTTGAGAAAACAACCAAGTAGTTGCAGTCTGTAGAAACAGCAGCAGTCCCCATACCAACCTCTTCCCTAACAGTAACTCAACACTGACTGTTGACATCTACAAAGGGGGTGTTATGCTGGGACGTTAGTTTGGGCCTGCTGCACTCTACATCTGTGCAGTGGGGATCCTGGTTGCAGGACACAGCTCCACCACCTTTTCTGGCAAGTGTGCCATGGAGGGATTCCTGAATCTAAAATGGTCACACTTTACCCAAGCAATTCTGATCCACTCTACTGCCATCATCCACAGTCAACTTGTTGCTGTCTTCCAAGATGGAGAGCATATTATGGGAATGAATGACTTCCTAAATGTGCTACAGAGATTATAGCTTCCCTTTGCTCTCATACCCATCCTCACACTTATCAGCATGCAGCTGGTAATGAGAGACTGCCCATGGAATAGGCTGGAGGATTGCAGGTGGGATCTTGGTCCTTATCATCTGTTCCATCAACATGTACTTTGTAGAGGTTTATGTCCAGGAACTAGGGAATGTGATGTTGTATGTGGTGGCTGCTGTGGTCAGCATGGCACATCTCAGCTTTGTTCTCTACTTGGGTTGGCAATGTTTGGTTACACTGTCTTTCCTGGACTGTGGGCACACAGCAAGCACCTCTAAAGTCTTATGACTGAAGAAGACATGGTGTCTATACTAAATAAACACTAGATCATTCTGTCTGTCCTCCCCAGGTAGCCATTAGAGCCAGTGTGTTTCTATGGTTTACTGTGTGTGCCAGTTTGAATGTATTATGTCCCCCAAAATGCCTTTATCTTTGATGCAATCTTGTGTGGGCAGACATATTAGTGTTGACTAGATTGTAATTCTTTGAGTGTTTCCATGGAGATGTGACCAACCCAAATGTAGGTGATAACTCTGATTAGATAATTTCCATGGAGGTGTGGCTCTGCCCATTCAGTGTGGGCCTTGATTACTTTACTAGAGCACTACATAAGCTCAGACAGAAGAAGCAAGCTTGCTACAGCCAAGAGGAACATTTTGAAGAATGCACAGGAGCTGAGAGAGGAGCTGAAGCTTACAGAGACAATTTGGAGATGGCCTTTGAAAGAAGACTTTTGCTCCAGAGAAGCTAAGAGAGGACAAATGCCCCAAGAGCACCTAACAGTAACATTTTTAAGGAGCTGCAGCCGAGAGAGAAACTTCCTGGGAGAAAGCCATTTTGAAACCAGAACTCCAGAGCAAATGCCAGCCATGTCCCTTCCCAGCTAACAGAGGTTTTCCAGATGCCATTGGCCATCCTCCATGAAGGTACCTAATTGTTGATGTGTTACCTTGGACACTTTACGGCCTTAAGACTGTAACTGTGTAACTAAATAAATCCCCTTTTATGAAGTCAATCCATTTCTGGCATTTTGCATTCTGGCAGCATTAGCAAACCGGAACACTGTGTGACCATAGCCAAAAATATGTGCTGTTGCACAGAATGCATTTAGGATTCAGTTGTTTGTTGGGAAAGATTTTGTTTTATATATGTTTGAAAATGGAATAATCTTTCTTCCTGACATCCTAAACTGGAAACTGGATTAGGTAGGACCTTTAAAAAGCTGGCATTTCCCGCTATCATGCCAACACTAAATTCTTGGACCAGCCTTGTTTTATTCTTTTGAGAGATAATCATCTATGCATTCTTCTCAACCAGTCTGTCTGATTAAAAAAAAAAAAAAAACAAGCCATCGTATTTGGAAAATGCAATGAATTTTTCATAATACAAACCACAGAATGAGTATGCAAATTTTATCAAAATATAATGGGTTTTTATAGGTTGAGAAATATTTTCTTATGCATACCTTTTTAAATATTTTAATTACAAAAACATGAAATCTCAGGTAGAATATAAAATTAAGAGACATCTAATTCTATCAGGTAGTTATTTTCTCAGTGGAAATTATAAAGAAGGTAGAAAGCATAAAGAAGGTAGACAATGGAAAAATAGCAAAACTTAAAAAGTAGTGGTTACTAATCACCTTCTGAAGATTTTCCTCAGAGACTAAAACCTTATCAGGATTTTCCTTGGAGTTCTGATTTTAATAGCCTTCATGTTAGCACAGTACTTTCCTAACAATATTTACTCTTAAGAGCACACGTAGTCGAAAACTTTCAACTTCCTCCTCTCATGAGACTTTGGGGATGGTGAATGGGTCGGGAGAAAAAACTCAAAAGAAAAGTAGAGCCATCTGTTTTATTCCGAAAAGCCACTTCTCACCATAATCATCATGTTTCTCTGAAGCTTCACTCTGGTTCTTGCCCAAGATGACTTGTAAGGCAATTTCAGAAGCTATGGACCTAACCATTGCAAAGCACCCTCTTTCCCTCTCTCAGCAAGTCAGTTAGTGTCACTACTGCTTGCAAAGCTCTCAGCAATGTTGAACTGGCATACCTCTCTTCAGCTATCCCCTTGGCAGGAAAAACTTTTGAGACCAAATGGTGGATCTCTGGAGTCAGAGGAAATAGGTATCTTCACCACGGAGCTGCTGCTCTTATTTCAGCCACTTCTGACATTTTTACATATGGAATAAATCATGTTTGTCTGGCAGAGTTAAATAATCAAAAGTCTCTTGTAGCCAATGATTGGTGAGAACAATAATGGGAATGACATTGAAGGACATCTCATTTTTGGAGCTTTCCTTCTGGAGTCCTGGTTGATTTGTGTTCTCTGTTCATCTGAGAACCAAAAGCATTATTGCTGATATTCTGTATACAATCACAAGTGCAGACTAGATGGGTTGTCTTCCTTAAGGCACTACAGGCAAACCAGTGTTTCACTGACCATGCCTCTTAACCCCTCAAGTAATGTAGCACATAATCATGAATAACAATTTCTTTAACCATTCCTCCTCACATGCACCCTTCTTCCCCTACCATCATTCACCAAACTGGTCATAAGAACACTCTGAAGATATCAGGAACTGATATCATAAGCTCTCATCTGGCTGCACTGGGTGAAAGACACATTTACGTCCAGTCAGTCTCAGACTCACAAACATTTAGGAATGCAGGTAAAAGCTGCTAGTATATTTTTAAGTTATATTTAAGACTTACAATGATTGAAAATTTCTTCCAGTTAAATGGCATTTCATAAAACTTTGTGGGTAGTATTTTGCAAGTGTTAAAGCACTCCCATATATTATTCCATTTGATCCTCACAGAAAAAAAGTGTACTTCAACTAGTATTTTGAGTTCAGTAAACAATGTTTAGAGCTTAAGTCCCCCAATGTCAGCATGTGCAGTGCATTTGTGGCAGTGTGTTTGTGTGGAATATTTAAAGATATATAATTGTACTTTATAGAAGTTGGTCCTTGTTCTTCGATGTGATATGAAATAATTGTGCTGCTACAGCCATACTGGGAGTTAACAGGGGTGGAGAAGAGCTGCAGTTTTGCTCCTATGTTAAGGATAGATACAACTGCACCTTTAGTACCCATTTAACAATATATAAACTTAGTTTTTAATTTAAAAAAAAATTTTTTTTCCAAAAAAAAATTACGGGACACAGCAAATGCAGTGCTGAGAGGGAAATGTATAGCCCTAAAAAGCTTACATAATAAAAGAAGAAAGAGCTAAAACAAAGTCCCAACTGCACACCTGGAAGAACAACAAAAAGAACAGCAAACTAACCCCAAAGCAAGCAGAAGGAAGGAAACAAAAATTAGAACAGAAATAAATGAATTAGAGAATAAAAAACATTAGAGATTCTAGGACTAACAAAACCAAAAGTTGGTCTTTGAAAAGATCAATAAAATTGACAAAGCCTTAGCTAGACTGACAAAGATAAAAGAGAGAAGACAATTAAATAAAATCAGAAATGAAAAGGGGAACATTACTAATGAGCCCACAGAAATAAAAAGGATCATAACAGAATTGTATGAACAACTTTATGCCTACAAATTAGACAATCTGGATGAAATGGAAACACACAAAAAACCTACACTGACTCCAGAAGAAACAGAAGATCTCAACTATTCATAAGTAAATTGAGTCAGTCATCAAAACCTACCAACACAGGAGACAGAAAAAGGGTCAAGATTGGGCATCTGATGATGAAGGAGTACAGAATGTTCAACAGAATTGATTGTAAAATGATCCAGAAATGGATGGCACAATACTAGCTGATGGTGGTACAATACTGTTAAGTGTAGTGAGCAAAGTTGAGTACAAGTCTAGTTGAAAGAGGAAGGCTAGAGGCATGTATTACACCAGAAGGAAAGATAGATGATAAAGGCTGGGACTGTATAGCTTGGAGAAACCTAGACTAGACAGCGATGGTGAGTAAATGTACAAATGTAAGAAAGTTTTTACATGAGGGAGAACAAGTGAATGTCACCATTGCATGGTGTTGAAAATGGGATGTTATATAGAAAAAATACAGTCAATGTAAACTAGGGTCTATAGTTAATAGTAACAGTGTAATATTCTTCCATTAATTACACCAAGGCTAAATGTCAATAGAAGGGGGATACAATGGAGGGGGTACAGAATTCTTGTTGTTGATATGGTTGTTCTCTCCTTTTCATTTTATACTTTTTTATTATGCTTTCTTTTTTATCTTTTTCCTCTTGTTTTCTTGAAGAAGAAATGGAAGTGTTCTCATAGAGATTGTGGTGGTGAATTTATAACTATGTGATTATACCAGGAGCCATTGATGGTTCACCTAGGATGGACTGTATGGTGTGTCAATAAAACTGTTTTTAAAATAAACAGAAAGATAAAATAAACAGAAAGATAAACAGAATTCTGAAAGCAGCATGAGAAAAGCAATCCATCACATACAAGGGAAGCTCGATAAGATATGCAGACTTCTCAGTAGAAACCATGGAGGCAAGAAGGCAGTGGTATGATATATTTAAGATACTGGAAGAGAAAAACCACCAACCAAGAATTCTATATCAGGCAAAACTGTCCTTCAAAAATGAGGGAGAGTTTAAAATACATTCAGACAAACAGACACTGAGTGAGTCTGTGAACAAGATACCTGCTCTATAGGAAATACTAAAAGAAGCACTACAGGCAGATAGGAAAAGACAGGAAAGAGAGGTTTGGAGCACAATATTGGGTGACTGTAGCACAATAATGTAAGTACACTGAACAAAGATGACAGTGAGTATGGCTGAAAGAGGAAGATTAGGGGCATGTAGGACACCAGAGGAAAGATAGAAGATAAAGACTGGGACTGTATAAATTAATGAAACCTAGAGTGGTCAATGATTGTGATTAAATGTACACATCATGTTTTCACATGAGGGGGAACAAATGAATGTCAATTTTGCAAGGTATTAAAAATGGGGTGGTATTGGGAAAAAAACACAATCAATTCAAACTAGAGTCTATGGTCAACAGTAACACAGTAATATGCTTCCATTAATTGTAACAAAGGAAATATACCAAAGCTAAATGTCTGTAAGAGGGGGATATAAGGGAGGGGTATGTGATTCATGGCATTGGTGGTGTTGTCTGAGTTTTTATTGTATTTTATTTTAATTTTACTTTTTCGTTTGTTGCTTTTTAGTTGTCATTTTTATCTTCCATTTTCTTTTGCCTTTTTACTCTTTTTGCCTCTTCCTCTTTCTTTGTGGAAGAAATGGAAATGTCCTTATATAGATAACGGTGGGGAATGCATAACTATGTGATTATACAGGAACCACTGATTGTTTGCTTAGGAAGGAATGTACAGTGTGCAAATAAAACTGTCTAAAAACAAACATAGGGATACAAGTGCTGGAGAAAATGTGGAGAAAGGGATGTGCCTAATCACCATTGGTGGGGAAGTAGAATGGTGCAATCCATCTGAAGGACAATACGGTGGTTCCTCAGGAAGCTAAGCATGGGGTTGCCATATGGTCCTGCAAGTTGATTACTGGGTGTATACCAGGAAAAACTGGGAGGAAGGACACAAATGTACATTTGCGTAGTGGGGTTTATGGTGTCAGTATTCATGATTTGACATGGATGGAGGTGACCTAAGTGTGCACTGACTGATGAACAGAATGGCTAACTGTGGTTTGCACATACAAGAGAATATTAAGCTACTACAAGGAGTGAAGTTGTAAGGTGAATGGACATTGAGAACAGTATGTTGAGTGAAATAAATCAGAAATGAAAAGAGTAACATTATAATTCCTCACTAATACAGACTAAATATAATGTACAGACTCTGAGAATTGAGTCTGGAAGCATAGGTTATCAGGGGAAGGCTTATTGTAAAGGTTCCTAGATCTTAAGCTTTTGCAGCAGTTACATCTATTCCTGAGTTGTAATGGTTATTTCTAAATTCTGAGATGCTGAGCTCTTTGTGTATAAACTGGTTGGTCCCTGGAACTTTGGGTATCTGTGTGACACCTGAGACTCAGAACCAGAGTCTGGCAGCTATGAATGTCAGCACTACCCAATACAGCAAATGTTAAGGAATCTGAAAAAAGAGATCAGATGTCAATTAGACATATGAATGAAATGGACTTGGTTAGGACTAAGGTAAATCCGACTAAATGGTAAAGGATGATACTGACGGTGTTTAAAACTTCAACTTCTGTGTGAGACCAAAGGAAGAGATTTTTTTTTAGGTGCAAAATCTATATTTTTTATAACACACTATATAATTTAACTTCTATAGTCAGTTTATTCAAAGAACATAATTACATGGAACGTTGAATAGGGAGTGAAATCTGGGTGGTGTGTATAGGTTAGTGTGAAGCTCCAATACATCCCAGAGTAATCTGGGCAGGGAATAAAAATGTAGTTGCGGAGGCGGGGCAAGATGGCAGACTGGTGAGCTGTAAGTTTTAGTTACTCCTCCAGGAAAGTAGGTAAAAAGCCAGGAACTGCGTGGACTGGACACCACAGAGCAATCTGTCTTTGAGCATACTTCATACAACACTCAGGAAAACGTGGAACTGCTGAGATCAGCGAAATCTGTAAGTTTTTGCGGCCAGGGGACCCGCGCCCCTCCCTGCCAGGCTCAGTCCCGGGGAAGGAGGGGCTGTCAGCTCCGGGAAGGAGAAGGGAGAACTGCAGTGGCTGCTCTTATCGGAAACTCATTCTACTGATTCAAACTCCAACCATAGATAGACTGAGACCAGACACCAGAGACTCTCAGAGCAGCCAGCCCAGCAGAGAGGAGACAGGCATAGAAAAAAAACAACACGAAAAACTCCAAAATAAAAGCAGAGGATTTTTGGAGTTCTGGTGAACACAGAAAGGGGAAGGGCGGAGCTCAGGCCTTGAGGCGCATATGCAAATCCCAAAGCAAAGCTGATCTCTCTGCCCTGTGCACCTTTCCTTAATGGCCCTGGTTGCTTTGTCTATTAGCATTTCAATAACCCATTAGATCTCTGAGGAGGGCCGTTTTTTTTTTTTTTAAATCCTTTTTTCTTTTTCTAAAACAATTACTCTAAGAAGCCCAATACAGAAAGCTTCAAAGAATTGCAATTTGGGCACGTCAAGTCAAGAGCAGAACTAAGAGAGCTCTGAGACAAAAGGCAATAATCCAGTGGCTGAGAAAATTCACTAAACAACACAACTTCCCAAGAAAAGAGGGGTGTCCGCTCACAGCCACCATCCTGGTGGACAGGAAACACTCCTGCCCATCGCCAGCCCCATAGCCCAGAGCTGCCCCAGACAACCCAGTGTGACGGAAGTGCTTCAAATAACAGGCACACACCACAAAACTGGGCGTGGACATTACCCTTCCCTGCAACCTCAGCTGAATGTCCCAGAGCTGGGAAGGTGGAGCAGTGTGAATTAACAAAGCCCCATTCAGCCATCATTTGAGCAGACTGGGAGCCTCCCTACACAGCCCAGCAGCCCAGAACTGCCCTGGGGGGACGGCACTCACCTGTGACATAGCACAGTCATTCCTCAACAGAGGACCCGGGGTGCACAGCCTGGAAGAGGGGCCCACTTGCAAGTCTCAGGAGCCATACGCCAATACCAAAGACTTGTGGGTCAGTGGCAGAGACAAACTGTGGCAGGACTGAACTGAAGGATTAGACTATTGCAGCAGCTTTAAAACTCTAGGATCATCAGGGAGATTTGATTGTTAGGGCCACCCCCCCTCCCCGACTGCCCAGAAACACGCCCCACATACAGGGCAGGCAACACCAACTACACACGCAAGCTTGGTACACCAATTGGGCCCCACAAGACTCACTCCCCCACTCACCAAAAAGGCTAAGCAGGGGAGAACTGGCTTGTGGAGAACAGGTGGCTCGTGGACGCCACCTGCTGGTTAGTTAGAGAAAGTGTACTCCACGAAGCTGTAGATCTGATAAATTACAGATAAGGACTTCAATAGGTCTACAAACCCTAAAAGAACCCTATCAAGTTCAGCAAATGCCACGAGGCCAAAAACAACAGAAAATTATAAAGCATATGAAAAAAACAGACGATATGGATAACCCAAGCCCAAGCACCCAAATCAAAAGACCAGAAGAGACACAGCACCTAGAGCAGCTACTCAAAGAACTAAAGATGAACAATGAGACCATAGTACGGGATATGAAGGAAATCAAGAAGACCCTAGAAGAGCATAAAGAAGACATTGCAAGACCAAATAAAAAAATGGATGATCTTATGGAAATTAAAGAAACTGTTGACCAAATTAAAAAGATTCTGGACACTCATAGTACAAGACTAGAGGAAGTTGAACAACGAATCAGTGACCTGGAAGATGACAGAATGGAAAATGAAAGCATAAAAGAAAGAATGGGGAAAAAAATTGAAAAAATCGAAATGGACCTCAGGGATATGATAGATAATATGAAACGTCCAAATATAAGACTCATTGGTGTCCCAGAAGGGGAAGAAAAGGGTAAAGGTCTAGGAAGAGTATTCAAAGAAATTGTTGGGGAAAACTTCCCAAATCTTCTAAACAACATAAATACACAAATCATAAATGCTCAGCGAACTCCAAATAGAATAAATTCAAAAAAATCCACTCCGAGACATATACTGATCACACTGTCAAACACAGAAGAGAAGGAGCAAGTTCTGAAAGCAGCAAGAGAAAAGCAATTCACCACATACAAAGGAAACAGCATAAGACTAAGTAGTGACTACTCAGCAGCCACCATGGAGGCGAGAAGGCAATGGCACGATATATTTAAAATTCTGAGTGAGAGGAATTTCCAGCCAAGAATACTTTATCCAGCAAAGCTCTCCTTCAAATTTGAGGGAGAGCTTAAAATTTTCACAGACAAACAAATGCTGAGAGAATCTGCTAACAAGAGACCTGCCCTACTGGAGATACTAAAGGGAGCCCTAGAGACAGAGAAACAAAGACAGGACAGAGAGGCTTGGAGAAAGGTTCAGTACTAAAGAGATTCGGTATGGGTACAATAAAGGATATTAATAGAGAGAGGGAAAAATATGGCAAACATAAACCAAAGGATAAGATGGCCGATTCAAGAAATGCCTTCACGGTTTTAACGTTGAATGTAAATGGATTAAACTCCCCAATTAAAAGATATAGATTTGCAGAATGGATTAAAAAAAATGAACCATCAATATGTTGCATACAAGAGACTCACCTTAGACACAGGGACACAAAGAAACTGAAAGTGAAAGGATGGAAAAAAATATTTCATGCAAGCCACAGCCAAAAGAAAGCAGGTGTAGCAATATTAATCTCAGATAAAATAGACTTCAAATGCAGGGATGTTTTGAGAGACAAAGAAGGCCACTACATACTAATAAAAGGGGCAATTCAGCAAGAAGAAATAACAATCGTAAATGTCTATGCACCCAATCAAGGTGCCACAAAATACATGAGAGAAACACTGGCAAAACTAAAGGAAGCAATTGATGTTTCCACAATAATTGTGGGAGACTTCAACACATCACTCTCTCCTATAGATAGATCAACCAGACAGAAGACCAATAAGGAAATTGAAAGCCTAAACAATCTGATAAATGAATTAGATTTAACAGACATCTACAGGACATTACATCCCAAATCACCAGGATACACATACTTTTCTAGTGCTCACGGAACTTTCTCCAGAATAGATCATATGCTGGGACATAAAACAAGCCTCAATAAATTTAAAAAGATTGAAATTATTCAAAGCACATTCTCTGACCACAATGGAATACAATTAGAAGTCAATAACCATCAGAGACTTAGAAAATTCACAAATACCTGGAGGTTAAACAACACACTCCTAAACAATCAGTGGGTTAAAGAAGAAATAGCAAGAGAAATTGCTAAATATATACAGACGAATGAAAATGAGAACACAACATACCAAAACCTATGGGATGCAGCAAAAGCAGTGCTAAGGGGGAAATTTATAGCACTAAACGCATATATTAAAAAGGAAGAAAGAGCCAAAATCGAAGAACTAATGGATCAACTGAAGAAGTTAGAAAATGAACAGCAAACCAATCCTAAACCAAGTAGAAGAAAAGAAATAACAAGGATTAAAGCAGAAATAAATGACATAGAGAACAAAAAACAATAGAGAGGATAAATATCACCAAAAGTTGGTTCTTTGAGAAGATCAACAAGATTGACAAGCCCCTAGCTAGACTGACAAAATCAAAAAGAGAGAAGACCCATATAAACAAAATAATGAATGAAAAAGGTGACATAACTGCAGATCCTGAAGAAATTAAAAAAATTATAAGAGGATATTATGAACAACTGTATGGCAACAAACTGGATAATGTAGAAGAAATGGACAATTTCCTGGAAACATATGAACAACCTAGACTGACCAGAGAAGAAATAGAAGACCTCAACCAACCCATCACAAGCAAAGAGATCCAATCAATCATCAAAAATCTTCCCACAAATAAATGCCCAGGGACAGATGGCTTCACAGGGGAATTCTACCAAACTTTCCAGAAAGAACTGACACCAATCTTACTCAAACTCTTTCAAAGCATTGAAAAAAATGGAACACTACCTAACTCATTTTATGAAGCTAACATCAATCTAATACCAAAACCAGGCAAAGATGCTACAAAAAAGGAAAACTACCGGCCAATCTCCCTAATGAATATAGATGCAAAAATCCTCAACAAAATACTTGCAAATCGAATCCAAAGACACATTAAAAAAATCATACACCATGACCAAGTGGGGTTCATTCCAGGCATGCAAGGATGGTTCAACATAAGAAAAACAATCAATGTATTACAACACATTAAAAACTCGAAAGGGAAAAATCAATTGATCATCTCAATAGATGCTGAAAAAGCATTTGACAAAATCCAACATCCCTTTTTGATAAAAACACTTCAAAAGGTAGGAATTGAAGGAAACTTCCTCAACATGATAAAGAGCATATATGAAAAACCCACAGCCAGCATAGTACTCAATGGTGAGAGACTGAAAGCCTTCCCTCTAAGATCAGGAACAAGACAAGGATGCCCGCTGTCACCACTGTTATTCAACATTGTGCTGGAAGTGCTAGCCAGGGCAATCTGGCAAGACAAAGAAATAAAAGGCATCCAAATTGGAAAAGAAGAAGTAAAACTGTCATTGTTTGCAGATGATATGATCTTATATCTAGAAAACCCTGAGAAATCAACGATACACCTACTAGAGCTAATAAACAAATTTAGCAAAGTAGCGGGATACAAGATTAATGCACATAAGTCAGTAATGTTTCTATATGCTAGAAATGAACAAACTGAAGAGACACTCAAGAAAAAGATACCATTTTCAATAGCAACTAAAAAAATCAAGTACCTAGGAATAAACTTAACCAAAGATGTAAAAGACCTAAACAAAGAAAACTACACAACTCTACTAAAAGAAATAGAAGGGGACCTTAAAAGATGGAAAAATATTCCATGTTCATGGATAGGAAGGCTAAATGTCATTAAGATGTCAATTCTACCCAAACTCATCTACAGATTCAATGCAATCCCAATCAAAATTCCAACAACCTACTTTGCAGACTTGGAAAAGCTAGTTATCAAATTTATTTGGAAAGGGAAGATGCCTCGAATTGCTAAAGACACTCTAAAAAAGAAAAACGAAGTGGGAGGACTTACACTCCCTGACTTTGAAGCTTATTATAAAGCCACAGTTGCCAAAACAGCATGGTACTGGCACAAAGATAGACATATAGATCAATGGAATCGAATTGAGAATTCAGAGATAGACCCTCAGATCTATGGCCGACTGATCTTTGATAAGGCCCCCAAAGTCACCGAACTGAGCCATAACGGTGTTTTCAACAAATGGGGCTGGGAGAGTTGGATATCCATATCCAAAAGAATGAAAGAGGACCCCTACCTCACCCCCTACACAAAAATTAACTCAAAATGGACCAAAGATCTCAATCTAAAAGAAAGTACCATAAAACTCCTAGAAGATAATGTAGGAAAACATCTTCAAGACCTTGTATTAGGCGGCCACTTCCTAGACTTTACACCCAAAGCACAAGCAACAAAAGAGAAAATAGATAAATGGGAACTCCTCAAGCTTAGAAGTTTCTGCACCTCAAAGGAATTTCTCAAAAAGGTAAAGAGGCAGCCAACTCAATGGGAAAAAAATTTTGGAAACCATGTATCTGACAAAAGACTGATATCTTGCATATACAAAGAAATCCTACAACTCAATGACAATAGTACAGACAGCCCAATTATAAAATGGGCAAAAGATATGAAAAGACAGTTCTCTGAAGAGGAAATACAAATGGCCAAGAAACACATGAAAAAATGTTCAGCTTCACTAGCTATTAGAGAGATGCAAATTAAAACCACAATGAGATACCATCTAACACCGGTTAGAATGGCTGCCATTAAACAAACAGGAAACTACAAATGCTGGAGGGGATGTGGAGAAATTGGAACTCTTATTCATTGTTCGTGGGACTGTATAATGGTTCAGCCACTCTGGAAGTCAGTCTGGCAGTTCCTTAGAAAACTAGATATAGAGCTACCATTCGATCCAGCGATTGCACTTCTCGGTATATACCCGGAAGATCGGAAAGCAGTGACACGAACAGATATCTGCACGCCAATGTTCATAGCAGCATTATTCACAATTGCCAAGAGATGGAAACAACCCAAATTTCCTTCAACAGATGAGTGGATAAATAAAATGTGGTATATACACACGATGGAATACTACGCGGCAGTAAGAAGGAACGATCTGGTGAAACATATGACAACATGGATGAACCTTGAAGACATAATGCTGAGCGAAATAAGCCAGGCACAAAAAGAGAAATATTATATGCTACCACTAATGTGAACTTTGAAAAATGTAAAACAAATGGTTTATAATGTAGAATGTAGGGGAACTAGCAGTAGAGAGCAATTAAGGAAGGGGGAACAATAATCCAAGAAGAACAGATAAGCTATTTAACATTCTGGGGATGCCCAGAAATGACTATGGTCTGTTAATTTCTGATGAATGTAGTAGGAACAAGTTCACTGAAATGTTGCTATATTATGTAACTTTCTTGGGGTAAAGTAGGAACATGTTGGAAGTTAAGCAGTTATCTTAGGTTAGTTGTCTTTTTCTTACTCCCTTGTTATGGTCTCTTTGAAATGTTCTTTTATTGTATGTTTGTTTTCTTTTTAACTTTTTTTTTCATACAGTTGATTTAAAAAAGAAGGGAAAGCTAAAAAAAAAAAAAAAAAGAAAAAAGAAAAAAGACAAACAAGGAAAAAAAAAAAATATGTAGTGCCCCCTTGAGGAGCCTGTGGAGAATGCAGGGGTATTCGCCTACCCCACCTCCATGGTTGCTAACATGACCACAGACATAGGGGACTGGTGGTTTGATGGGTTGAGCCCTCTACCATAAGTTTTACCCTTGGGAAGACGGTTGCTGCAAAGGAGAGGCTAGGCCTCCCTATAATTGTGCCTAAGAGTCTCCTCCTGAGTGCCTCTTTGTTGCTCAGATGTGGCCCTCTCTCTCTGGCTAAGCCAACTTGAAAGGTGAAATCACTGCCCTCCCCCCTACGTGGGACCAGACACCCAGGGGAGTGAATCTCCCTGGCAACGTGGAATATGACTCCCGGAGAGGAATGTAGACCCGGCATCGTGGGATGGAGAACATCTTCTTGACCAAAAGGGGGATGTGAAAGGAAATGAAATAAGCTTCAGTGGCAGAGAGATTCCGAAACGAGCCGAGAGATCACTCTGGTGGGCACTCTTACGCACACTTTAGACAACCTTTTTTACGTTCTAAAGAATTGGGGTAGCTGGTGGTGGATACCTGAAACTATTAAACTACAACCCAGAACCCATGAATCTCGAAGACAGTTGTATAAAAATGTAGCTTATGAGGGGTGACAATGGGATTGGGAATGCCATAAGGACCAAACTCCACTTTGTCTAGTTTATGGATGGATGTGTAGAAAAGTAGGGGAAGGAAACAAACAGACAAAGGTACCCAGTGTTCTTTTTTACTTCAATTGCTCTTTTTCACTCTAATTATTATTCTTGTTATTTTTGTGTGTGTGCTAATGAAGGTGTCAGGGATTGATTTAGGTGATGAATGTACAACTATGTAATGGTACTGTAAACAATCGAAAGTACAATTTGTTTTGTATGACTGCGTGGTATGTGAATATATCTCAATAAAATGATGATTAAAAAAAAAAAAAAATGTAGTTGCAAAACCCCACTGAGGGACTGGGGGAAAATGTGGAAATATTAAATTACCTCATGTGGGCAATTAATGATATTCTCACAAGCATTGGGGGCTAGAAATTTAGAAGGCTGAGCCCTTGATCTTGGGGCTTGCCCTTATGAAGTTTGTTACTACAAAGGAGAAGCTAAGCCTACTTATATTTGTGCCTGAGTCAACCCCAGAGAACCTCTTTTATTGATCACATGTGATCTCTCTCTTTAAGCCAACTCTGCAGGTAAACTCATTACCCTCCTCACTACGTGGGGCATGACTCCCAGGGGTGTAAATTTCCCTGGCAACATGGAACATGACTCTTAGGGATGAGGTTGGAACTGGCATTGTGGGCTTGAGAAAGCCTTCTTGGTCCAACAGGAGGAAGAGAAATGAAACAAAATAAGAATTAATGGCTGAGAGATCTCAAATAGAGTTTAGAGGTCATTCTAGAGGCTATTCTTATGCATTATATAGATATCCTTTTTTAGTTTAGAAGGAAATACCTGAAACTGTTGAAATGCAACCCAGTAGCCTTTATTTTTGAAGATGATTGTATGGCTTAATGGTGTGACCATGAGACTGCAAAAACTCTGAGGCCCCCACTCTCTTCATATAGTATATGGACAGATGAACAGAAAAATGAGACAAAAAGTACATAAATAATAGGGACGGATGGGGATATGGGATGTTTTAGGTGTTCTTTTTTACTTTAACATTTATTCTTATTCTATTTTGTGTGTGATAATGAAAATGTTCAAAAATTGATTGTGGTGAGGATTGCACAGCTATATAATGGTATTATGAACAACTGATTTTACACCATGGATGACTGTATGGTATAAGAATATATCTTAATAAAGTGGAATTTAAGAAAATAAATAAATAAAGCAAAGGAAGAACCAAAAGAAAAGATATCAGACTTACAAAGGCTAAAGATCAAAATGGCAGAAGAAAGTCTGCATTATCAGAAGCTAATTTAAAAATAAATGGATTAAACTCTCCAGTCAAAAGGAAGAGATTGACAGAATGGATTTAAAACCATGATGCAACTATATTTGTTTACAAGAGATTCATAAATAGTTTGAAAATGAAAGGATGGAAAAAAGTTATACCATACAGATAGTAACCAAAACAGAGCTGCAGCAGCAATACTGGTATCAGATAAAATTTACTTTGAGTCAAGAACTGTTGAAGGACAAAGAAGAACACCATATATATGCTGATAAAGGGTCAATTCAATAAGAAGACATAACAATTATAAATACATACGTACCTAGCGGCAAAACCCCAAAATATATTAAGCAAATATTGACAGATTTGAAAAAATAGATGGTTATAAATTAACAGCAAGAGATTTAATACACCACTTTCAAGAATGGATACAGCATCTAGACAGAAGATCAGTAAGGAAATAGAAGACTTGAACCATACTCTAAACCAACTGGACCTAACAGACACGTATTTAACACTTTACCCAACAGCAGCAAAATACACATTCTTTTCTAATGCACATGGATCATTTTCCAGGAATAACCATGTGTTAGGTCACAAAACAACTCACAATAAATTCAAAAATATTAATATCACATAATGTTTCTCCTCCAAACACATTGTAATGAAGCTAAAAATCAATAACAGAGGAGGGACTAGAAAATTCACCAACAGATGGAAAATAAACAATGTACTATCAAACAACAAATGGGTCAAAGAAGAAATCACAAGAGAAATTAGGAAATATCTTGTGGTAAATAAAAATGAAAATACAACATACCAAAACTTACAGAATGCAGCAGAGGCAGTGCTGCGAGGGAAATTTACAGCTCTAAATGTTTACAGTAAAAAAGAAAAAACATCTCAAATCAGAGACCCAACCTCACCCCTGGAAGAATTAGAAAAAGAAATGCAAACTAAATCCAAAGTAAGCAGAAGGAAAAAATAACAAAGACTAGACAGGAAGTAAATGAAACAGGCAATTTAAAAAAATTAGAGAGAATCAATGAAACCAAGAATTGATTCTTTGAAAGATCAATAAAATTGATAAAAATTTAGCTGGACTGACAAAAAAAGGAAGAGCAAGGACACAAATTATGAAAATAGAAATGAATTGCTGGACTGAGGACTCCAGAGAAATACAAAGAATTATAAGGGGATGATAAGAATAACTGTATGCCAACAAATAAGAAACCTAGATTAAATGGGCAAATTTCTAAAAGCACTACAAATACACAAACTACCTATACAAACTCAAGAAGAAATAGATGATCTCAACAGATCAATAACAAGACACTGAATCAGTAATCAAAAATATCTTAACAAAGAGAAACCAAGGACCAGATGGTTTCATTGATGAATTTTACCAAACATTCCAAGAAGAATCAGCACCAATCCTGCTTAAATTCTTCCAAACCACTGAAGAGGAGAGAACATTTTCTAATGCATTCTATTAAGCCAACATCACCCCAATAACAAAGTCAGATAAAGATACAACAAAAAAGAAAATTACAGGCCAATATACTTTATGAATAGAGATGCAAAATTCCTCAAAAGTACTAGCAAACTGAATCCAACAGCACACATAAAAGAATTATATATCATGATTAAGTCAGCTTTATCCCAGGTATGCAAGAGTCGTTCAAGATTTTTAAAACACCAATAATGTATTATACTATGTTAACAAAATAAAGGGAAAAAATGCATGAACATCTTAATTGATGCAGATAAGGCATCTGACAAAATCCAGCACCACTTCTTGATAAAAAAAACTTAGAACACCAGTAACAGAAGGAAAATCCAGCAACATGATAAAGGTCATATATGAAAAACCCATGGCTAACATCATATTCAATGATGAAAGACTTTCCCTCTAAGATCTAGAACAAGACAAGAATGCCCACTGTCACTATTATTGTTGCATATTGTATGGGAAGTTCTAGCCAGAGCAATTAGGCAAGTAAACAAAATAAAAAGCATCTAAATTGGAAAAGAAGAAGTAAAACTTTCACTATTTGTAGATTATATGATCCCATACCTAGAAAGTCCCCCAAAAAAGTACAACAAATCTACTAGAGCTAATAAGTTCAAAGTGGCAGGGTACAAGACCAACACACAAAAATCAGTACTGCACTGATAATGAGAAATCTAAGGAGGAAATCAATAAAAAAAATTCCATTCACAATAGCAACTAAAAAACCAAATATCTAGGAATAAACAACCAAGGATGTAAAAAGACTTATACCCAAAAAGCTACAAAACCTTTCTGAAAGAAATCAATGAAGAATGAAATAAACAGAAGGACAAACCACGTTCATAGATTGGAAAATAAATATTGTTAGGATGGCAATTCTAAAAGTGATTTACAGATTCAACACAATCCCAATAAACCCAACAGCCTTCTTTGCAGAAGCCAATCATCAAATTTATATGGACTGGAAAAGCCAATCACCAAATTTATATGGAAGGCTAAGGAATTTCAAATGACCAAAGCCATCATGAAACACAACTAAATTGGAAGTCTCACACTTCCTGATTTTAAAACATTACAAATTTACAGTTAAAAAAAAAAAAAAACATTACTGGCACAAGGACAGGCATGTGGTCTAATGGAATCAAATAAGTTCAAAAATAAACCCCACATCTATGGCCAAATGATTTTGACAAGGGTGCCAAGTGCACTCAATTTGGAAAGAACAGTCTCTTCAATAAATGCTGCTGGGAAAACTGGATATTCACATGCAACAGAATGAAGGTGGGCCCTACCTCACACCATTTACAAAAATATTCAAAATGGATCAAAGAACTAAATATAAGAAACAAAATTATAAAACTCCTGTAAGAAAATATTGGGAAGCATCTTCAGGACCTAGAGATAGGCAAAAGTTTCCAAGACTTTAGCCAAAACCATGAGCAACAAAAGAAAAACTAGATCAATGGGACTTCATTAAAATTAACAACTTTTTTGCATCAAAGCTGTTCATCATGAAAGTGAAAAAGACAACCTATAGAATGAAAGAAAATATTTGGAAACCACAGTTGAAAAGAATATCCATAATATATTAAGAAATCCTACAGCTCAGCAACAAATAGGCAAACAACCCAATTAAACATGGGCAAAAAATTTGAATAGATATCTGTTTTAGTTTCCCAGATGCTAAAACATATAGTATACAATGGGTTTGTTTAAACAATGGGAATTTATTGGCTCATGGTTTTCAGGTTAGGAGAAGTCTAACATCAAAGATCGAAGATGGTGGCATTCTAGGACTGCCTGCTGGGAATCCTTGGTACTTAGCTCTTCTATCACATGGCAATGCAAATACCAGCCTCTCCTATCTTCTCCTCCAGGTCCCATTGACTTCCAGCTTCTGGCTGCTAGTGTGCCTTCTCTCTCTCAGACTTTCACTCAGTTTATAAAGGTCTTCAGTAATCTGGATTAAAGCCCAACTTGATTCAGTAGGGACACACTTTAACTGAAGTAACATCCTGAAGAGATCTTATTTACAATGGGTCCACACCCACCAAATGTGGATCAAGAACAGGAACATGTCCAAATGTGGATACACAATTCATTCCACCACCACATTTCTCCAAAGAAGATATACAAACAGCCAATAAGCACAGGAAAAAAATTTTCAGCATCATTAGCCACTAGGGAAATGCAACTCAAATCCACAATGAGACACCTTTTCACTTCCATTAGAATAACTGCTATTTTTTAATGAAAAAAAAACAGCTGTTGGAAAGGATGTAGAAAAAACACAAACACTCATTCATTGTTGCTGAGAATGTAAAATAGTGCAGCTACCATGGGAAACAGTTTGGCAGTTCCCCAGAAAGCTAAGCATAGAATTACCTTAAGACCCAGCCATCCCACTTCTACATATACACCCAAAAGAACTGAAAGCAGGGATTCAGGTATTTTCACAATGATATTCATAGTGGCATTATTTACAATTGTCAAAAGTTGGAAGGAACCCAAGTGTCCATCAACAGATGAATGGATAAACAAAATGTGGTATACACATACAATAGAATATTATTCATCTGTGAAAAGGAATGAAGTTCTGATATCAGGAACTTGAGTGAAATAAGCCAGATACAAAAGGACAAATAATGTATGATCTTACATGAAATAATTATAATATGCAAACTCAGAGTCAGAAATTAGAATTACAAATCTAATCAAGTTTGCCCTGCAGATTTCAGGAATTGTTTTTGTCCTGTGTACCCCGTTTTCCTTCCAATTTCTCACTAAGGAAAAGGGAATGTTTATTGTATGACTGTTGGTCCTTTATATACTGGCAGGAGATAAATTGTTCTGAGTTTCACAGGTCCATAGCCAGATGAAAATATTGCCTTAGGACAAACCATACCTCCAACTGATTTTTTTTGGTTTTTTGTTTGTTTGTTTGTTTTTAATACATCTTTATTGAGAGATATTCACATACCTTACAATCATCCATGTTGTACAAACAGCTGTTCACAGCTGTGCACTCATCACCACAATCAATTTTGGAACATTTTCATTATCACACACAAAAAAGAATAAGAATAAAAGTTAAAGTAAAAAAGAACATCAAAACTAAAGTCATGGCAACATCACCATCAGCAGCATCATATGGCAGAAGAACTATCTAAAATGGGTCTTGAAAAACAACCTACCCTTGAATCAACCTCATTTGAAAAGAAAGATCTATTTCATCACAAATGTGCAGTATAGTTACCACAAGAGCAAACTACAAGCTGGCAGCACTGAAAATTTAGTGTTCCTGAACTATAATATCAAACTTTAAAATATGTTTCTTAAACTTCACATTAAATGGCATTAGTGATTGAGTATTTATACAGCTTTGGATTTATTCTTACACCAAGAAGTTTATTCTATGATGGTGATAATCACTTATGCCTCAGCTTTGACTAAATATTGATCACATTTTGACATGTAGCATTTGGCTAAAATGAGTATTTGATTCACATTTTTTTTTAAATTACATATCCCCTTTGAACAAGATAATCTATTCCTGGGCATTCCTCCAATATAATTAAATGACAAGTACATGAAATGTTGGTAAAAGATGTTTATTGCAGTCATCTTCAGAAAAGAAAAATAAATAAATAAAATGGGAAAAAAAGTGAATATACACCAATAATGGATTGTTTCAATAAATAATGGTACATTCTCAGCATGGAATATTATAAAACAACTGAGTGCTCTATCAGTTCAAATACCATAATTACAAGGAACTTTTAATAGGAAGTGAGACCTGGAAGGTTTGCATAGGTTAGCGTGAAATAGCGACACATCCCAAAGTAATTTGGACAGAGAATAAAAAAATATATATGCAGGGCCTCCGTGAGGAGCTGGGAGAAAATGCCGAGGTGTTGGACTTCTTCACCTGGATTGTTGCTGATGTTCACATAAACATTAAGGACTGGTGGTTTGATGTGAAGAGCCCTCTATCATGGGACTTGCCCTTATGAAGCTCATCACTGCAAAGGATAGGCCAAACCTGCTTATAGATGTGCCTAAGAGTCTCCCCCTGAGTACTTCTTTGTTGCTCAGATGTGGCCCTCTCTCTCTAGCTAAGCCAACTCAATGGGTGAACTCACGGCCCTTCCCCCTACATGGGATCTGACTCCCAGGGGTGTAAATCTCCCTGACAATGTGGGATATGACTTCCAGGAATGAATGTGGACCTGACATCATGGGATTGAGAACATCTTCTTGACCAAAAGGGGGATGCAAAACGAAACAAAGTTTCAGTGGCTGAGAGATTCCAAATGGAGTCAAGAGGTCACTCTGGTGGGCATTCTTATGTACTCTATAGGTAACCCTTTTTAGGTTTTAATGTATTGGAATAGCTAGAAGTAAATGCCTGAAACTATCACACTGTAACACAGTAACCTTGAATCTTGAAGATGACTGTATAGCAATGTAGCTTCAAGAGGTGACAGTGTGATTGTGAAAAACTTATGGATCACACTCCCTTTATCCAGTGTATGGATGGATGAGTAGAAAAATAGGGACAAAAAAACTATATGAAAAATACGGTGGGAGGGGTGGGGGTGTTTTGGGTGTTCTTCTTTACTTCTATTTTTTATTCTTATTTTCACTTTTCTGGTACAAGGAAAATGTTCAAAAAATAGGTTGGGGTGATGAATGCACAAGTATATGATGGTACAGTGGACAATTGATTTTACACTTTGGATGATTGTATGGTACATGAATGGTACCATAAAATTGAATGGTACTCAACAAAATTGAATTTTAATAAAAGGACTTTGTCACAACAGTGCAAAGACAGCCTCCTCAGTGGGAGAAAATATTTGTAAACCACATATACAATAAGGGTTTCATATCCAGTATATATAAAGAAATCTTACAAGTCAACATTGAAAAAGGCAAACAACACAAGTAACAAAAGGGCAAAAGACTCAAATAATCATTTCCCCAAAGAGGGTATACAAAAGGCTAGAAAGCACATGAAAAGATGCTCAACATTGCTAGCTATTAGGAAAAATGCAAATCAAAAGCACAATAAGATACCCGTTCACACCCACTAGAATGGCTGCTATTAAAAAAAAAAAACAACAGAAAATTACAAGTGCTACAGATGATGTGGAGAAATAGTAACACTCATTCATTGCTGGTGGGAATATAAATTGTGTAGCCACTGTGGATACAGTTTGGAAGATCCTCAGGGAGCTAAATGTAGAATTATCATATGACCAGGTAATCCCGCTACTAGGTATATAACCAGATAAATTGAGAGCAGGACTCGAACCATTATTTCCACATGATGGTCATTATTCACAATTGCCAAAAGATGGAAGCAACCCAAGTGTCCACCTTTCAATGAACCTTAAGGACATTGCACTAAATGAGCTAGACAAAAAGGACAAATATTGTATGAGCTCAGTGATATGAACTAATTATGTTAAACAAACTCATACAGTTAGAATCTAGAATATACATTACCAGGGGATAGACTGGGAGTAGAGAATGGGGAGTTGCTGCTTAATTTGTACAGAATTTCTATTTAGGTTGATTGTAAAGGTTTGGAAATGGATGGTGGTGATGGTAGCACATTATTTTGAGCGTAATTAACAGTGCTGAATTATGTATCTGAATGTGGTTGAAAGGGGCAGTTTTGGGATGTTCATGTTACTAGAATGAAAGTCAGAAGATAAAACATGGGACTGTACAACACACACACACAAAAACAATTTGTAAATGAAAACACAGATTTAGATTTAAGTTTCATTGTTCTCTCTACAGGATCAACTATCGAATATCCTTGTACATATATTTTGGTTCCTGCTGCACCATGAGTGAAATCTCAATGGAAGGCTTACCCCAGTTTGTTCTGAGAAGCCTATAGCTGTTTAAGTACATCAAATCCAATCACACTTCGGTTCATAAGATTTAGGTATTCCTGCACTGCAGCTATAGTCAAAGATATGCTTTCAAGCCCAGAGCTTCACGATGCCATTGATTTGCACAATGTCATGGAAACTCCAAGGGACAATGAGGCAAGAGGAAATACATGTACACCTTCCGCCAACCCTAGCCCACTACACACTGCACAAGCACAAGTCAGGCCTAACCAGACCTTTCCACACTAATGCAAAATCCAGAACCGCTAATGCAAAAGATTGATAGGTATGACTACATTTTTTCAAAAAAACTTTTAAAAGCTTCTATATGGCATAAATAAATAAGCAAAAGACAAAAAAAATCAATGATAAACTGGAAAAAACGTCTTCAGCTGATAACAGAGATTAAAAAGCTAATCTCCCTACTTCATAAAATGCTCAGAGAAAAATGTAAGAAAACTAAACCCCAAAATAAAATAATTCAAAAATAATATGAAATGATAGTTTAAATAAAACACAGTGATTAATGAGTCCTAAATACATGGAAATATACTCAAACTTAATATGATAGACATTAATTCAACCATCACTGAATTAGCAATTTTCACCTATCAAAACAAAAGAACATTCAATAGTTTGTTAAGACAGGAGGACATTGGCACTCTGACAATACTTGCAGGAGCACAAATTGACATAAACCTACAGAGCACAATTTGACACTAGCTATCAAAATACAAATGCATATACCCTTCAATCAAAGAACTCCATTTGGCGGAACGTATACAGTAAGCATACTTGCAAATGTATGAGCTGACATTTTTTAAAAGTGATTCATTTCAGCATTACTTATAATATCAAAAGAAGCTGACCATAGGAAATGTCCGTCAACAGATTGGTATATTAATTAAAACAGTTTCATTCAATGGAATATCCTACATTTATAAAAAAAATTTAAAGATTTTGTGTATTGACCTGGAAAGATTTCCAGAATAACACATATGTAAGTGAGAAAAATGCAGAAAAATGTATATATTTCTTCTGTATAAAAGAGACGAAAAATTACCTAAATTTGCATATGTCTAAAATTACATAAAATGCTAGAAAAATAGTGGAAATACACAGTCAGGTGACTGGACATATGATTATAAGGTGGTAAAAAAGAGCTTTCACTGTATATCATTTTATACTTTCTGCTATTTGAAAGGTTAACAAATCATATAAATAAATAAATGCAAGTGTTCATGATATAAATAATTACCAACACAACTCATAAAATATATTCATCAAAAATGAACACATATTGTATGAAATATACTTCTATTTTATTCATATTCAAAGGAAAATCATGTATTTTATACATACACAAAAATAAAATTCAACACTCAATTCATAACTTTTAGCTAGCTATGAATGGATCCAAAAGTTAGCTTTGCTCTTTCCTATGCAAGTTATAAAAAAGCTGAGAAATAAATCTGACAGTAAAGTTTATTGCAAACAGTGAAAGAGTGAGTGCACAATCTGCTACCTACTTATTATAATGAGTCACAAGAATAGGCAAAATATACATAATGTGAAGAAGTGCCCAGAGCCAAAGGGAGGAGTTTTATTCTCCTATGATAGGAGACAATAGGGCTTCACCAAAATCCATCATCCCTCAGGGCATCCTGGACAGCACCTCTGGTGAACCCAGCTGAAGAATCCCTCAAGCAAGGAAAAGAAAAGAGAAACCAGATTTATTACTTGTCATTGACACTCATTGTTTTGCATCAGATCTGTTTCTGATTCTATTGTGACATCTTCCTGTCTCCAAGGACACAGTCTCAACTTATGACTGTTTAATCTTTTTCCTCACAAAGTTCATTGAAGTTCATTACTCCATAGGTTAATTAGCAACTTTTGAACCTGGATCCCAAGAGGTCCTTTTGTTAGTTTAATCAGATGATCCCTGCATACCCATTCAGGACCAAGCAGATATAACTTACACCATTCTTGTTAATGTAGAATGTGCAGGGAAACCTGTCTCCCTATAGAGAGGTCAGGATATTGATTCTGCCCAGACCAAAAATTTCCTACCATCACGACAGTCTGTAATGCATTCAACTATACAGAATATATGTGTTTTTGCTAGAAAGTCAGAAAATATCCTTAATTTAGTACCTTTTATAGACTTGTTGAGAGCAAAAGAGAACAATTTCCTGGGAAATTGTAGGCAGCGGAAACCTAAGAGACCTCTGCCCACTCACGGACTTGCCAGTGAGTTCAAGTGTGTGGGTGCATCAAAAATATTGTGGTATACACCTCCATTAACAAACTGCTGCTCAACTCTGAGTTGCCCTGAGGATCTTTATGGTTAAATTGACCAAGGAAGCCATGAACAGCTATCAGAAAGGTGAGCATGATTTATTTAGTCATGCCAGGTGTTCACCATCCAGAAAGTAAGTAGTTCCAAGTTACAGGGCAGAAGGTTTTGACCTATCTGTTTGGCAACCTAACTCAAAAATAATTATGACCAATGTTTCACAACAGGAGTCAATGATTATATTTGAAATGTCACGCTATTCTTTCACATGTGACTTTTGAATTTTAATAAGACTTTAGAAATCTGCCCTAAGGAGAAGCTTTAATGAAGGACAGTGGATTTTTAGAGAGAAAATATAATCTCCCCTGTATGAGATTCGGAAAAGTGAACTTCTTCCCTAAATCGAGCAAAAAATAATGTCTCCCTAGTGTTTATTTTTTGCTACACAACATGAATATCTACTAAGGATAATTCCTTCTGCTTAATGAGCAATACCACAAAGCATGCTTGAAATGGTAAAACATTCTGTTATTACTAAGGTAACACAATAATTCAATGAATTTTCATGTGCTAGTCTGCATAAGTTATGTTATGATATGGATAAGATGAGGACAATAACAGATATTGATTTCTGCAAGGACAGCTGCAGAAGGGTGCACAAGGATCAGGCCAGGTTGAGAAGAACTTGACAGGTGTACTACACTATATAAGGGCACATGGAGCCTGGGTCAGAAAACAAGGAAAGACAAAAGGAATGCTTCTCAACTTCAACATTCAGTCTAGCGTGATCACTCCCTGAGGGTTCTGCAATGTCTGCTAGGGAAACAGCTAATAGGCTAGTAGTTTATTATACACTCAAGTCAGATCCCTGTCCATAAATTCAGGATCAAAGAAGGCTCTGAAGTGCAATCTGAACATATGTTAGAAACAAGAACTGCACACTCAGTAAGAAGGAAAAAGCCACAATTCTCCAGTCTTAGGGGAAACACACCTAAGTATTATTTGGGGAATTATGTTGAAACAGCCAAGGAAAAAACATTCATGTTCCAAACTAATTGGAGTCTCCTGGGAAGATCCTGTTCTAACCCAGTAACAAGAAAAATCAGGAGCGCTAGAGATAGTAACTCCAAATGGGAAACATTTTAGTTGCTAAAAATGTAATTAATTATTATGGTTGAAGAAAAATTAATCTGTCTGCAATGGTCCCTAAAATCAGAAATGAAGAATCCCCAGGCAATGATTCTTCTACTTCCCTAACAATTACTTAAGAGACAACAACACAAAGAGGATATTGGTCCTTTTCTTAGAAGTTAAAGAGGAGAAATCAATTAGCCAAATAAACAGTTGAGAAGGCAGTGTTTTGTAATGGTTATGACTTGGAGATCTGTAGTCAGATTGCTTGGGTTCATATTCCTAGCTTTATCACATCCTAGGTGAATGACCTTAGGCAACATTCTTAACATTTCTAGACCTCAGTTTCATCTGTAAATTAAGATTAAATTACAATCAGTTTCAGAGAGTTGCTTTGAGAATTAAATGAGGTAATCTAAGTAAAATATTTAACATAGTATCTAACACTTAGTAACTGCCTTATAAATGTTACCCATAATCATTACCATCCAAGAGATTTGTAAATTAAATTGAATACAGAAAATGGAGCTTCTTTGCCAGGGTATCTCCCAGACAAACCTATTCTGATCACATGAAATTCAGTCATTAGCAAAGTATTCTTCAATTAAAAGCTAAATATGCCTGGGGTGAGTGGTATAACTGAGATTATCAGCTTCTAAGACATCAGATAAATTTATTTTCTTAGACCATCTTTAGCATTGATGGTAGTTTTCCCAGAAGTAATGCAGAGACTGAGAAAAGAGACAGAATGGGCTGGACTGGAAGTCCCTAGGAGGCAAAGAAACATATTATAAGTTGCAAACCTTCTTCTAATGTGTGAATGGAAATGCAGGAAACCAGAGGAAAAATCCGGAAATTCTTTTTCTTAGCTTGTTATAGTGGGAAGAACATGAATTTTGCTCCTAACACGTCTGGTGACTGCTGGCCCTGTTTTTCATCTTCAAAACTAGATTAGTTAAAATAATCTTTAAGGTCTTTTATATCTCTCAATCAATGTAACTCTCTTAAATCCTTGATCATTTTATTTCAAGAAACGTAGTACCCATTTGGCTAAATGTTTTTTTTTTTTTTCTTTCTTTCTTTCTTATTCCTTTATCTTAGTTCAAATAGGAAAAACACAGGGAGACATGCACAGGGCATGAAAGAGACTGCTGGTAATTCAGTAGGGGGACTAAAGGGATGTATTCACAAGTAACATGAAGTGATAAAGGAAGAAGACACTAAGACAAGCTCAGGTTGGTCACTGGGAGATGGGAAGTAAATGTTCCAAGGAAAAATGTTTGAATTAAGAGATTTAGGCAGGGAATCACATAAGAAAGTGAAAAAGTTGTAGAATTCAAAGGTAAAGGAGATTCACAAAGAATAAGTCACATGTTATATCACACTGTACTTGAATTATGTCAGTGACAAACACATCTATCAACAAAATACTACTTTTTTAGAACTTAAGAAGACATTATAATTTTGTATTTAATTTAGAGAGTAACAGAAAACTTTAAATAGATATATAGAATATAGTAAGAGGAATGTATCTAGGAATAAGATAAGAGAAAGTGTGGGAGACTGTGCAACCTTCTTCACACAGGGAAGGGCAACATCAAACTCTGTTCCTAGAAGGAGAAATAGAAACATTAAATAAAATTTAATGTTTCTTCTGTGCCAGGCATAATGCTAGGTGATTTAAAAGAAATAATTTGTTTAATCTTCATAAAAACCCATGCAGAAAGAACATACAGGGATTATTTGCATTTCACAGACCAGGAGATGGTCTATTACTTTACTTCCCAAGGTTTCGTGGTAATTAAATGGCAGACCCAGGACTCAAGCCCTGATCTATCTTATTCCAGATCCCCCACTCTTATCCCCTTCCTCTTATGAATAACCCAGATGGGCTCACTCAGAGTAGACCCAGGGACTAGGTCTCAAGCAGCCTCACAGAAAATGGAGGAAAAGAGATGGACAACAATAGAAGCCTCACTTCTAGATACCCCTTTCAACCTATAATCCTCTCTCCACCACTCCACTCTTAACTTCAAGTAGCTTTAAAAAAGATTAATTCTTTTGTTTCAATGGATGAAACAATATTATAATTATAGTATTAGCTGTAATCTACAGTTTACATTAGGGTTCACTGTGTGTGTTATATGTTATACGGACTTTTAAAATTTTTATTCTAGTAAGGGGGTATGTGGGAACTCTGTACCTTCTGCATGACTTTTCTGTAAACCTACAAATTCCCTAATAAAAACAAAAACTTTAAAAAAAGACTATGGCAGAATGTAAAAATATAATTGATATGTGTCATTGAAAAATGTGAAAAATAAAATATACATATGGCATGACATAAATACATTAAAAAAATCATTATAGTCATGGGCAAGACTCATGGACAAATGAAAACATTATTTGACTTTGGTGTGAGATTCTGCATGATTGCCTTCATGTCTGTAGTTCTACAACTAAAATGAGAGGAAAAGAGAAAAAAAGATTAATTCTTATTTTCTCTTAGGTACAGATAAAATACTATAATTTCAGGGGACTATGACTAAAAGTGACCACTTATCTTTCTAATTACTAAAATTCTTTCAATATATTAAGGTCCTTAATTGGAGACTTAAAGGGTGATGTAAACCTTAAATTATGCTTTAAATGTAATCAGACAATCATCAAGCACAAGATGCCTGGTCTCATTCATTCAACAAAAATTTATTATGTAGCTACTGTGTGCCAGCCACAAAGCTAATCACTGTATTTACAGTGGTTTATAAAATAGCTATGATCTGTGTTCTTGTGGAGCTTACTATTCAGTATGAGATGGAGGTAAAAAGTAAAATGATTAAATAATTAAAAGCAAAATAAGTACCATAAAATAAATAAAGCAGTATGGAGGTAGGGAAAGCATAGTTCAGAGAGACTGCCCAAGAAGGGATCTTTGTGGGATATATTTAAGCTAGGGCCTGAAAATAAGACCCAGCCAGACAAGGATACAAGCAGTGTATTTCAGGAAGACAGAAAACATCACAAAAGTCTTGAGATGGAAAAGAGTTTGGCATCTTCAAGGAACTGAAGAAGCCCAGCACAACTTGACCACTAAGAGATGAATTAGGAGTGATATATAGGGATGAGATCATGAAGAACCTTATAAACCAGAGTAAAAAGTTTGAATTTACTCCAAGGGCAATGAAACTCCATTGAGTAGTTTTAAATGGAAGAATGGATCTCAAGTATGGTTTTAAAAGATCCCTGGTTCTGTCATTAGAATGGACTTGTGAGAGTGTTTGAAAGCAGTTAAGAAAAGGAAGAAAATAAGTGGGCATAAGGTACTTTTTAGGAAGATTTGGATTATCATAGAAGAGGAAGAAACAGGCTGAGAGCAGAATTTTATCTTCACAACCTTAACTAGTCAACTCCATTCACCTCATATGGGACCAAGATGAAGAAAACACCTGTGAAGTTGTCTTAGAGAGAGAACTCACACCTGAGCAACAAAAGAGGTTCTCTGAGGGTGACTCTTAGACACAATTATAATTATAGCTTTACAATTACAGCCTTTCCTTTGCAGTAACAAGCTTCATAAGGGCAAGACTCAAGATCAAAGGCCCAGCCTACTATACTGGTAATCCCCGATGTTGGTGAGAATACAAAGAATTCCCTTGGTGCGTAAATTTCATACTTCCACATTCTGGAGTTTATGTTCATGCATAATATAGATATCCCTTTTTAGGTTGTAGTGTTTTAGAATAAGAAGGCAATACTTGAAACTGTTGAACTTCGACCCAGTAGCCTTGTTTCTTGAAGACAACTCTATGACTACAAACTTTATACAGGGGAGAACCTAAGATGGGGGCTAAGTGAGACAGGGCAAAAAAAAATGCCTCTGTGAAATATACTAGATAAAAGCCAGAAAGTGACCCAGAACACCAGTTCCAGCGATGCACCAGCTAGACAAGGTCTGCTAAATCCACAGGGACCATGCACTTGGTGAAACCAGGAGTCTGCATTCTGAAATGAGTGAGTAAGCCAGTGAATATATGGCAGCCATGCTGCAGTGTGGGGAAACCGAGGGTTGGCATTTGGAGGCAGACTAGTTCTTTTTTAAAAAAACCCCAAAGGGGCTGCAGATACAGCAGCAAGAACTGCACAGTAAAGCAGGGCAGGAACAGGCTGTGCAAATGCCTCAATATCTGGCATGGAAGATAGCCTTTCATGCACCCACTGCTAATTGCCTCAGAGTGAGGAAGGCAATGGTTAGCCAAAAGGGGAAAAAACCACACCCCTTGCATCCATCTTCCTGGTGGGCTGGGAATGCTCCTGCCCAGCACTAGGGCCTCAGCCAGGAGCTGCACCAAGAAACCCAGGGTGACAGGGGGTATTTCCAGTGGCACACATACAATGCCACAGTGCATGGACAATACCCTTTCACACACCCACAGCTCATTGTCCCGCAGCTGGGAATGTGGAGCTGTGTGAAAAGGGGGAAATTGGCATGCCCCATAAAGCCATCCTTACAGCAGGCTGTGAACTCACCTACATGGCCCAGAGGCCTAGAACTTCCCTTGAGGGATGGCGCACACTTGTGATGTAGCACAACCTTCCCTCAGCAGAGGCCCTAGAAGGACATGGCTTGGAAGAGGAACCCACTTGGAAATCCCAGGGACCATATGCCAATACCAAAGACTTGTGGGTCAGTGGCAGAGACGATTTGTGGTAAGACTGAAATGAAGGTTTAGACTCCTGCAAAAGCCTTAATTCTCCAGGAACACCTGGGAGGTTTGATTATTAAATCTGTCCTCCTCCCTAACTGCTCAGACACACGCCCCACATTCAATGCAGACAGCACCAACAGACCCAAACTTGGTGAACGAATTGGACCCCACAAGAATCAGACCCCCACACACCACAAAGACAAAGTTGGGGAGAACTGACTTGAGGGGAATAGGTGACTCGTGGACACCATCTGCTGCTTAGTTAGAGAACGTGTACACCACCAAACTGTATATCAGACAAATTAGAGATTCATCTTTGAAAAATCCTACATATCCTAAAAGAACGTATCAAGTAAAAAATGCCAAGAGGCCAAAAACAACAGAAAATTTTAAACCATGTGATAAAACCAGATGCTATGGAGAACCCAAACCCAAACACCCAAATCAAAAGATCAGAGGAGACACAGTACTTGGAGCAATTAATCAATGAACTAAAGACAAACAATGAGAGCATGGCACAGGATGTAAAAGACATGAAGAAGAGCATGGCATAGGATATAAAGGACATGAAGAAGACCCCAGAAGAGCATAAAGAAGAAATTGCAAGAGAAAATAAAAAAATAGATGATCTTATGGAAATAAAAGAAACTTGACAAATTAAAAAAGATTCTGGATACTCATAGTACAAGACTAGTGGAAGCTGAACAATGAATCAGCAACCTCAAGGACCACAGAATGGAAAATGAAAGAACAAAAGAAAGAATGGGTAAAAAATTGAAAAAATCAAAACGGATCTCAGGGATATGATAGATAAAATAAAACATCCAAATATAAGACTCATTGGTGTACCAGAAGGGGAAGAGAAGGGTAAAGATCTAGAAAGAGTATTCAAAGAAATTGTTGGGGAAAACTTCCCAAACCTTCTACACAATATAAATACCAGAGAACTCCAAACAGAATAAATCAAAATAAACCCACTCCAAGACATATTCTGATCAGACTGTCAAATACTGAAGAGAAGAAGCAAGTTCTGAAAGCAGCAAGAGAAAAGCAATTCACCATATACAAAGGAAACAGCATAAGACTAAGTAATGACTACTAAGCGGCCACCATGGAGGCGAGAAGGCAGTGGCATGACATATTTAAAATTCTGAGAGAGAAAAATTTCCAACCAAGAATACTTTACCATCAAAGCTCTCCTTCAAATTTGAGGGAGAGCTTAAATTTTTCACAAACAAATGCTGAGAGATTTTCCTAACAAAAGTCCTGCTCTACTTCAGATAGTAAAGAGAGACATACCGACAGAGAAACAAAGAAAGGAGAGAGAGAGATGGAGAAAGGTTCAGTACTAAAGAGATTCAATATTGGTTCAATAAACAACATTAAGAGAGAGAGGTGAAAAATATATCTGACAAACATAAACCAAAGGATAGGATGGCTGATTCAAGAAATGCCTTCACAGTGATAACATTGAATGTAAATGGATTAAATTCCCCAATTAAAAGCTATAGATTGGCAGAATGGATCAAAAAATATTAACCATCAATATGTTGCATACAAGAGACTCATCTTAGACACAGGCACACAAAGAAATTGTAAGTGAAAGGATGGAAAAATATTTCATGCAAGCTACAGCCAAAAGAAAGCAGGAGTAGCAATAGTAATCTCAGATAAAATAGACTTTAAATGCAAGGATGTTAGGAGAGACAAAGAAGGCCACTACATACTGATAAAAGGGGCAATTCAACAAGAAGAAATAACAATCATAAGTGCTTATGCACCCAATCATGTTGCCACAAAATACATGAGACAAACACTGGCAAAACTGAAGGATGCAATGGATGTTTCCGCAATAATTGTAGGAGACTTCAACGCATCACTCTCTCCTATAGATAGATCAACCAGATAGAAGACCAATAAGGAAATTGAAAGCCTAAACAATCTGATAAATGAACTGGATTTAATAGACATATATAGAACATCACATCCCAAATCACCAGGATACACATTTTTCTCTACTGATCACGGAACTTTCTCCAGAGTAGACCATATGCCGGGACATAAAACAAGCCTCAATGAATTTTAAAAATTGAAATTATTCAAAGCACATTCTCTGACCACAATGGAATACAATTAGAAGTCAATAACCATCAGAGACTTAGAAAATTCACAAACACCTGGAGGTTAAACAACACAATCCTAAAATAAATGGTTTATAATGTAGAATGTAGGAAACTAGTGATAGAGAGCAATTAATGAAGGGGGACTGATAACCCAATAAGAAGAGATAAGCTATCGTGGGTAAATTGACCATTCTGGGAATGCCCAGGAATGACTTTGGTTTGTTAATTTCTGATGGGTATAGTAGGAACAAGTTCACAGAAATGTTGCTATATTAGGTTATTTTCTTGGGGTAGACTAGGAACATGTTGGAAGTAAAGTAGTTATTTTAGGTTGGTTGTCTTTTTCTTACTCCCTTCTTATGGTTTGTTTGAAATGTTTTTTTTACTGTGTATCTTTTTAAAAAAATTTTTTATATAGTTAATTTAAAAAAAGAATTTATTAAGAGTTAATGACAATCAATGCAATATATGATACTGGAGTGGATCTAAGAATAGTGGAGAAAAGCTCAAAGGGGGCATAAAGAAAAATTGGAAGATAGAATTTAAGCTTTAGATCCACATTAATTTTCTTGAATTAGCTGCAGTTAAGTTAATGACATAAGTGAATATCCTTGTTTGTAGGAAATTTACATGAAAGTGTTATGAGTTCAAGGAGTATGATATATGCAACCTGCTCTCAAATGTTCAGAAGATAATAAATGAGTAGATAGATAATTGATAGAAAGATAATAGATATAGTTGAAAGAAAGGGGGGAGGGGAAAGAAGGAAGGAAGGAAGAAAAGAGATAGGTACTGCAAAGGTAGCAAAATGTAAAATTGGTAGATACAGATATCTGGGGGTGGGGGGTATTGGAGTTCTCTTGTATGGGGTTTGTATTGTATTTGCAACTGTCCTATATGTTTGAAATTATTTCAAAATAAAAATTCCAAAAAAAATAGTAACAAATGTACTATACCAAACTATGAATCAATAATGGGGGGGTGGTTAGGGGTATGGGAGGAGTTGAGTTTTCTTTTTTGTTCCTATTTTGTTTTCTGGAGTAACAAAAATGTTCTAAAAATTTGAAAAAAAATTAATTGTGTCGATGGATGCACAGCTGTGTGATGGTACCAAGGGCACTCTGGATTGTGCACTCTGGATGATTGTATGCTATGTGAACAATCTCAATAAAATTGAATTAAAAATTTATACAATGTAACCATGTGATTGTAGAAAACCTTGTGGCTCACACCCTCTTTATTCAGTGTATGAACAGAAGAGTAGAAAAATGGAGAAAAAAGGAAATGAATAACGGGGGGGGGGGTGAATGGATTGTTTGTGGGGCTATGTTTACTTTTATTTTTATTTTTATTAATTTTTTTGAGTAATGAAAATGTTCTAAAATTGACTGAGGTGATGAATGCACAATGATATGATGATACTGTGTACAGTTTTTTGTACACTTTGTATGATTTATGGTATGTGACTATAGCTCAATAAAGTTGCATGGAAAAAAATGTTCAGGTTGCTGGGTGAGAAACAGATGGATAAAACTGCTGGCCCCTAATGTAGTATAAAGCAAGAAATAAACTTAAGTCAAACCACTGGAAAAACAAAATGTCCAATTTGTAACAAAATTTTACAAAACATACAATGAAACAGGAAGTGACGGCTCATGTAAAGCAGGAGATTACAGCATCATTGAGGAGGACTAGACCTGGATCATACCAGAGAAAGACTTTAAAAATGGGCCTACATGTGTTTAAAAAGATGAGGGGAAACATGGAAAAAGAACTAACGAACATCAGGAAAATGGCAGGTGAGCACAAGGAGAATATCAATAAGGAGATAGAAATCATGAAAAGGAACCAGAGCTGAAGACCACTTTAAAGAAATGTTTTTAAAAATTCTCTAGATGTATTCAAGAGCAGATTGGAGTAGACAGGAGAAAGACACATTGAACATGAAGTAAAATAAATCGAAATCATCCAATCAAAGGAATAAAAAGAAAAAAGAATGAATAAAAGTAAACAAGGTCCAAGAGACTTTTGGGAACCATCAAGCATACCAATACACACATTGTGAGGGTCCAGAAGAAGAAGAGCAAGCGAAAGGGGTACAGAGAATCTTCAAATAATGGTTGAAAACATCTCAAAATTAACAAAGGAAATGATTGTATACATTCAAGAAGCTCAGTGAACTCCAAACAGAATAAATCCAAATAGACACACATTGAGATGTTTTGTAATCAAAATGTTGAATGCCAAATATAAGTAGAGAGTTTAGAAAGCCAAAAGAAAGCAGCAATGTGCAATGTGCAACAGAGTCTCCACAAGATTAACCGACAATTTCTCATCAGAAACCATGTAGGCAAGAAGAGAGAAGGATGACACATTCAAAGTGATGAAAGGAAAAAATTGTCAACCAAGAATTGTATATCCAGCAAAATTGTCTTTCAAAAATGAGGGACACAAATGCCTCTTTGTTGCTCAGATGTGACCCTCTCTCTCTAGCTAAGCCAATTTGAAAGGTGAAATCACTGCCCTCCCCGCTACATGGGATAAGGCACCCAGGGTAGTGAATCTCCCTGGCAACGTGGAATATGACTCCCGGGGAGGAATGTAGACCCGGCATCGTGGGATGGAGAACATCTTCTTGGCCAAAAGGGGGATGTGAAAGGAAATGAAATAAGCTTCAGTGGCAGAGAGATTCCAAAAGAAGCCGAGAGGTCACTCTGGTGGGCACTCTTACGCACACTTTAGACAACCCTTTTTAGGTTCTAATGAATTGGGGTAGCTAGTGGTGGATACCTGAAACTATCAAACTACAACCCAGAACCCATGAATCTTGGAGACAATTGTATAAAAATGTGGCTTATGAGGGGGGACAGTGGGATTGGGGGGGCCATAGGGATCACACTCCCGTTTGTCTAGTTTGTGGATGGATGAGTGGAAAGGTGGGGGAAGGAAACAAACAAACAAACAAGGGCGCCCAGTGTTTTTTTTTACTTTAGTTGCTCCTTTTCACTTTATTATTCTAGTTATTTTTGTGTGTGTGGTAATGAGGGTGTCGGGGATTGATTTTGGTAATGAATGTACAACTATGTAATGGTACTGTGAACAATCAAATGTACGATTTGTTTTGTATGACTGCGTGGTATGTGAATATATCTCAATAAAATGAATAATAAAAAAAAAATGAGGGAGAGATTAAACATTTCCAGGTAAACAAAATCTGAGAGAATGTGTCACCACGAGTTTGCCCTACTCAGAAGGTTAATTTGAGTTCTTCAGGTAGAGAGGAAAGGACACTAGACAATAGTCAAAGCTGCATGTAGAAATAAAGATCTCAGATACAGCTAATGATATGGATACATGTTAATGCCACTACTATTGTTTTGTAACCCCACTTTTCACTTCCTACACATTCTAAAATGCAAATGCAAAAAAAAAGTAATGATGAATTAATGGTATTGGACTCTTAATGAATTACAATGTAATTTGTGAAAATAACTACATAAGGTGGGGAACAGAAGGTTATAGGAACATAGTTTGTGTATGTTAATGAAGTTAAGTACGTATCAAGACAAATGAGATTTTTATAGATGTAAGCCTCATGGTAACCACAAAAAAATAATCAGGTAATTATGCATTGAAGGAAATGTGAAGGGATTGTAAAGATTTCATTAAAAAAGTACAACTGAATGCAAATATAGGCATTAATAGACTCAGCCTTAAAAAGGAAAGAAGTTCTGATACATGTCAGTATCTGGATGAAACTTGAAGACATCATGTTAGAAGAAATATGTTAAACACAAAGGGATGAGTATCGTATGTATCCCAGTATATGAAACAGCTACAACATACAAACACATAGAGACAGAAAGTAGATAAAAGGCTAGAACTGTCAGAGGGGAAGGGAAATAGTGATATAATGATATAATGCATAAGGTGGCTGGAGTGATGGAAAAGTTCTGGTAATGAGTGGGGCGCCGTTAGCACACAACATTGTGAATATACAATACACTGTGAGCTATACAACAGAATGCTATCCTTGTGAATGGTTGAAATGGGAATTTTATGAGTTATATATGTTACCACAATTTAAAAAGTAAAGAGACAATATGGGTGACATTATCAAAATGGCAACATAAAACATGTCTTAGAAAAGTCTCACCTCAGAATCAACTAAATGAAAAAATTGTACTGCATTTACAAGCAAGAATCAGGTGCAAAAGAGCTTAGAAAACCTGAACAGTAAAATACAGGCTACTACAAAGTCCAGAAGAGGGGACCAAGTGAAAAAGAAGAGCCTTAACACAAAGCCAATCAAGAACAAAAATCTAGGCAAGAGGGAGAAACTGACCTTCACAGTTAAAACATCAAAATAATCTGATATTGTAATAATAATCAGATTATGAAGATAAAAATTAAAGAATACTAAAACACAGTAAGATATGGCTCAGTTAAGGGAACAAATTAATACTTGAAAGGAGTCACAGAGTTTGGAAAAACTAATCAAAAAGTTCAAACATCTCCTAAATCAATTCAAAGAGATATAGGAAAATATTGATAGAAATAAACTAATGGTGGGAATAGAGCTAAAGAATATGAAGAAAATGTGTGCCCATGAAGAAGAATTTAAAAGATTAAAAAGAAACAACAGAAATTATGGAGATGAAAGGCACAGTAATAGAGATTTAAAATAGTCTAGAGGCATACAACAGATTGCAACAGGCAGAAGAATCAGCAAACTAGAAGACAGGACAATCAAAATCATACAGTCAGAAGGACAGATAGAGAAAAGAATAGAAAACATTGAGCACTGTCTCAGGGACTTATGTGAGAGCATCAAGTGTACAAACATAAACATCATGGGTGTCCCAGAAGGAGAAAAGAAGGGAAAAATGGTAGAAAGAATACTTGGGGAAATAATGGTCAAACATTAGCCACTTCTTAAGAAAGACATAAATATTCATGTCCAAGTAGTACAACATATTCCAAACAGAATAAACCCTAATAGAACTAATCTGCATGCATACTAAACAGAAAGCCAAATTCCAGCAATAAACAGAAAATTCTGAAAGGACAAATATTGTAAGTAGAGGGCACAGGTCATCAGGGGATACAAGTGGGCAAAAATTGGACAATCAACTATGCAGAACTATAAAAAGTTCAATAAGGCTTGTTGAAAGGTTCCTAGATTGTAAGCTCTTACAGTAGTCACATCTACGCCTGAGTTTTAACTGTTATTTAAGAGATGTCTTGGTACAAAATTAATATTTTCTGTATCAATTTAACCTGTCTGGTTCATTCAAAGAACATAATTACATGAAACCTAGAATAAGCAATGAGATCTTGTAATTCTGTACAGGTTAATGTAATACCCCAATACATCCCAGAGTATTTGTGGCAGAAAATAAAAAAATATATGCAAAGTCCCCTTGAGGGACTGGGGAAAAATGTGGAAATATTAAACTTCCCCACCTGGGGAATTCCTGATATTCTCACAAGCATTATGGACTCCCATTTAATAAGTCAAGCCCTCAATCCTGGGGCTTGTCCTTATGAAACTTATTCCTGCAAAGGAGAAGCTAGCCTACTTAAAATTATGCGTAAGAGTTGTCCCCAGGGAACTTCTTTTGTTGCTCAGATGTGCTCTCTCTTTCTCAGCCAACATGAAAATAAACTCACTACTTTCCCTCCTATGTGGGACATGACTCCCAGGGGTGTAGGTCTCCCTGGCAATATGGGACATGACTCCCAGGGATGAGCCTGGCCCTTTTGGCCTTCTTGACCAAAAGGGTGAAAAGAAATGAAAAAAGTTTCAGTTGCTAAGAGATTTCAAATAGACTCAAGAGGTCATTCTGGAAGTTATTCTTATGCATTATAAGGCTATTCCCTTTTTAGTTTCTAGTGTATCAGAATAGCCAGAAGGAAACACCTGAGTCTGTTGAAAACAACTGTAATCCAGTAGACTTGATTCCTGTTGATGATTGTATAACTCTATAGATTTATCCTGTGATCATGTAATTGTGAAAACCTTGTGACTGTCACCCCCTTTATCCAGTGCATGTGCAGAAGAATAATAAAATAAAGACAAAAAATATATATAAATAATAGGGGGGATAAGGGCTATGGGTTAGTTGGGGTGTTCTTTTTATTTTATTTTATTTTTTTCTTTATTTTGGAGTTATGTAAATGTTCTGAAATTGATTGTGGTGATGAATGTACAACTATATGATAATGCTGTGAGCCACTGACTGTGTACTTTGGATTGATTATATGGTGTGTGAATAGATCTCAATAAAATTGCATTGAACAAAAGATATCATCAATTGTTGGTGAAAGAATATCCAACAGACTATCTTTGGAGTATGAAGGGGGGAGACAAATAAAACCAGTTCGATTAATAATCACATAGATAAATGACAGCTATAAAATATGTGGAACAGATCATCAACTTGGATTGGACTGTTGTCAATATAAGTCAATATCATTAAAACAAGCCCAAGTAAAAAATGTAATCTAAAAGGACCAAAATAAATATATGAAGACTACAGAAAAATATAGAGGAGTGTATGAGCTTGAGCAGAAAATAAAACCATTTTATCCCCTGCAATTTTAAAAGCTGAGGTTGAATCAGGAGGGGATTTGTCAATAGAAGAGTTTTGCAAACTTTAGTTTCCAACGTGCTAATGATATTGGGCATTTATTTAACAATTCACATCCTATGCTCCATTATCTGCTACCAATGGAGAAATGGCATGAAAGCCCACCCATGACCAACCACAGAGACAACAAGGGAGAAAATGAATATCATGGGGAGGAAAGTCAAGAATGCTGAGAACACCTCACACCCCAGGCCCAGACACATTAGCTTCGCCTGAGATTAAACCTGGACCATGATCTGGAGAACACTCTGCCTCCACTACAAGCTGAGTATGAGTAATGCCAGACAGCAGTCTACTGCTGGGCAGGAGGCAGGGAACAGAAGAGGTTTAGAGAGACTTTATGTGAGGACAACTGAAAATGACAACAGAGCAGAAACACTGAGAAAACCTTCTGGCACATTGGCCTACACGTGAAGAGGAAGGAAAGAGCAGCCCTTTACTAAATCAATTTCCAGTCTGTGGTGCAATACAAGTAAAAATAAGAAATCACAAACCAAACTCAATATTCTCTAAAGTGATCCAATTCATAATGCTAATAGCCTGATGAAGAAGCATGTTCATTTCCACATTTAAATATGACTTATCTCAGTATCTAATCTTGTAAATGCAGTTTCTGGTTATACAAAAAGAGAAAGGAAGACTCACTGTCAGCATATATTGCAAACATCAGACAGAATCAGAGACAAAACACATGTTGGATCTATCAGACAGGAATTTTAACTATGATTACTATGTTAAAGATTCTAGTGGAAGAGGCTGACATTTGCATGAACAGAACAAGTGCTACAGAGAAATATGGAAACAGTAAGAAAAACTGAAATAAAATGCTACAAATACATTATTTACATATATGTATATATATGGATATATATACACAAGTATATAGATGTATAGTATTATACATACACACACACAGGCAAGTATATGTGTGTGTGTGTGTACAAAGAACAGGACTGTAGGTCAACAGAAGTATCCAAACTGAAAGAAAGAAAAGGTGAAACAAACAAAACAGATCATTCAGGAAAACAAAAATGTTTAACAAATAAGTTTTTAGAGTCTCAGAAGCAGAAGACAGAGAAGGAAACCAGATGCATCATACTGAAACTGTTGAAAACCAAGATTAAAAAAAAATCTTCAAGACATCCAAAATTGGGTAAACATTACATACCAAGCAACAAAGATAAGAACCATAGCCGATTTCTCATCAGAAACTACAAAGCCAGACAGCATCACGAAAACTACTGAAATGAAGCATTGCTACCCAGGAATTAAACATCACTGAAACTGTGGTGAAAATACTTTGAAAATATTTTTCTTAAAAATGAAGGTGAATAAATGCTTTCTCAGAAAAACAAAAGTTCAGAGAAATCACTGGCAACTGACCCATTATAAAAGCATTATTATAGGAAGTTCTTTGCACATAAGGATTGGTAATACCACACAGAAACCTGAGTCTATATAAAAATAAGAATGTGAAAATGTATCAAAAAGAAATTAAATATAGAAGGCATATTTGGCACCATTTTAATCACTCTGAAAGATAATGGCTAACAAGGCTGGGTATTGTGGACAGGTGACAGTGGAATCATGGGACTCAGGGGTACTAAACACAATGCATCCAGATTCTACATTCTTGTAAAGCAGAATATCATTGAGTTTACCAAGATCCCTGCATGTTTTGACTTGAAATAACAGTATAATTAATTTATGAATACTAATTTTTCCTAACATGACAGGGCCAGGGACAGGACCAAATATAGATAAAACGAAAGAAACATTAATCCTCCTAGACATTGAAATAAGATGTTTTAGGAATTGATAATCAGGTATCTTGGATGGGTTGCCTTGATTAGAACATATCCATGTGTCCTGTAACAGAAATCATCACATTCTCCCTAGCATATCCTCAAGAAGTTTTCTCCTGAATTTAAACTAAGACACCAACAGACAATGTAAAGAGGACATGATGAGAATGAGATTTTCACTTTATCTTCTAATTTTTCCATTGTTGCAACTGATGCTATTATTGTTCCATTTCTTATCTCTGTGGACTTTGTCCCACAGGTGCTGATTGATTTTCTTTTTTTTATATTTTTTGTGGTCAAAGTTAATTTCACTGTAGATTCATTAGTGATTTGAACAGGATCACCAGGGACATTTTTTGTTTTTTCACTCAGATATTCCCTGGGCATATGGGCAGATTAAAACAATAAAACACATGCCATTTCTATTAATGACAATTTATAGAGCAACCATTTTCATTGAATAGGGAGCTCAGACCTCTTCACATCCAAAGCCAGGGAGAGTTGCTAATGTTCATTTTTCATCCATTGTTTCAGCTCCAGAATAGGGGAAAATATTATTTCCTGCTTTAATGAGATAAGATATCTGATCAGATTCCATTCTAGACCTGGTGAGGGTAAAAGTGGTTTGGGTCGCTCTGCTTTTGTGGCCAATGGTAACCTTGTGGATCACCTTGCATTTGCAAGCACTCTTGCCTAGAAGAGCATGTGCAGCTTAAAAGTATGTCACAATTAACAGAAATACAGCCAGTAGCACCCAGTGATTCACAGACCCAAGAAGAAACTTTGGGTTACCTTGCCCAAAATTGATGGGAAACTACCACAAAGTAAGTATAAAATGCATGTCCTATCTGTGTCTGAAAGTTTGGCAGCTAGAACCATGGAATTGTGCACAAGCAGTCCTTAGGTAAAAGCAGTGAACTTGTATTTTTCTGTTAAAAAATCGAGACCCAAGTAGCACATTCATGCTAACAGAGGATTTGAAAAGTAATCTCTGAATTGTCATTCTGTTCCATATATAATGAGATCTCGGAATCTGAACATACTTTTAAATAGGGCTCTTGGTAGGGATCAGGATTAAAGGTGAGACTGTCAATGTATACAAACAGAGAATGTGGTCACTTCTGTGATATAATGAAAGATGCCAAAAAAGGATTTGGAAAATTATTTCTCCCTTTTTCATAGAACCCTAAACATAAGGACCAGAAAAAGTTTCAAAGGGGCAGCTATTCCTGCTATACAGTTTAATACCCTGCTAAATGGTTATCTTTGAATATTTCCACCTTTCTCTTGGGTTTTCTCAATCCTAAAAGAATCTGGAATAATTAAAGCCATATTAATTTGGTTAGATTATATTCTAGGATTTGGAGCCTCTGAAGTTGTTCTTTTACTAGTGTTTACAGTCCAGTTACTCATATTAAATTGTTCAATAACTAGGTAATTGTTATGAATTTAGAACATTATGTGGGCCAGGAAATGTGATACTGGTGATTTGTAAAGAAATATGCTTTTTTACAAATAGCCACAAAGTATGTATAACAAAGTGTTTTATCACACTTTTGAGAAAAATCCAAATTAAATAAATATCAGTTAGGTACTATCTTCTTGGCAATGAAAAACATCTAAAATAATACCCAAAATAATAATACCACAATCCCCAAGGCTTTAGAGAATAAAATAAAATCTCAGATACTCATGGGAATCTACACAGGACACATTTTCTAAAGGACTAGTTCAGCAATAACTATCAAAAGCTCTTTGAATCAGTGTTACTTCTTTCACAAGTTCTTAACTGTAAAATATAACATGGGGTGTAAGAATATTTATATACAAGTATGTTCTCTAAAAGACTACTATTTAACAAATGGAAGTAATGTAAGTGGTCAATATTGAAACTATTAATTTTACAAAATTCTTCCTTACATGATGGAATATACTGAACAAGTAAAATGTGTTTTTAAGAACGCTTAATGACATGATAATATACATTATAATTGCTGAAAATACATGAATGAATAAATGTGATATTAATTTAACAAAACATATCAAATGTTATTTACAATGTAATGTTAATTTTATGAAATATAAACACTGCATGTGCATCATTTTCAATGGATTAACAAATTGTAAATAAATACAAGATGTTAATAGTGATGGGCTCTGTGATGTTATTATAGATTTCCTCTTTTTTTTACTCTGTGGAAGTTTCTAAATGAATGCAGTAAATAAATGTATGCTAATCTTATTATGAAGCACTAAGTAATGTTACCATCATTAAATGGAAAAATGATAGAGTATCTTTTCATAATTTAAAGTTATCCCTGATAGCATAATGTAAAACAATCATACTACATAGCCTTAATTCCAGTATCAAATATAATTTTTATACTTATAATTTTTCTCTTAAAGCAGTTATTCAAACAATGATGTGAAGTCATTTACAAATTTCAGTACAGTCATTTCCTCAGAATTGAGAACACAAGATTATATTTCTAAAAGATATGCAAGAGAGGCAGAATAATGTCACACTTGATATTAATTTGGAGTCAGAGTATTGGCCAGCCTGAAGGCATTGGGCTAGGGAAGGCACTGGGTTATGAAGGTAGAAGAACCTTAAGAAAAGAGTAGAGGCACTAAGTGTAAAGATGTGTGGCTACCAGAAAACACTGACTGCTAGGCTAGTAGAACTGGCTCTGTTTGAGTATATGTTACTAAACAGCTCCCAAAATGAAGGAAATCATTTATCCCATTGCTTAGGTTACCAGCCTTTTTCTATGAAGCTATCTATAAACCCAGCCACACTGCAGTAACTCTCAATAGAAAAGAAATACCACTTTCTATAAATTCAGAGGAATACAACCCTTTGGGCATTTTTATGAGGAATATATTATAACATCACATTTATATCATTCATATTACAAAATAATTAGCATCTCATGGGAAATTTTATTCTAGCCACTTATTGAAAAAAACCAGATGTTCTGAGAATATTGTTTGTGGCTATGAAACATTTTAAAAGCTAACATTTTAATTAATTAATGATTATTAGACTTGACTAAAGATGAGCAATTGCCCAAATTTAGTTTTTCTGGAAATTCTATAGGTTTGGATCCAGTTTGCCCAGGGTCATATTCCATCTCTAACACTTAGATATGTAGTATTCCCCCATTAATGACAAGGTAAGTGATTAGGAAGGAAATGTGAGAAATCAAAAAACTAATCCAGGGCTTTCTGGGAGGTAGTGAAAGATGGATTCTTTTATATGATCCCCAGAAGTAGCAACACAGGGAAGCAGTCAGACAGGAACTTAAAAGAATGTATTTGATTTGTCAGCTTTTAGGAATATCTGTAGTTAATAGCCCAGTTTAGTGTATTCTCCATGCCAAACACAATCCTTGTTAAATATCAATTCCTGCTAATAACTGTTCTTTGGGGGAATAAATAGAGACTGAGTCCATCCTTAGAGTGTTGAAGGAGAGAAAAGTACCCGGAGGCAATGTGATACAGGTAACAATGCTTGGTAATATTCCCAAGGTTAAGGAAAATTTCCAGAGAAAGGAATCGTGGCTCTTTCTCCAAGAGGAATTATCCTTCCTCAACCCATTTTGTGGATATAAATTTCATGTTATTAAAGGAGCTAGTAAGTATCCTCAGAAGGCATTTGGGAACAGAAATATCTATGCATAATCTGTAGGTCCCAGCCAAGGACCATGGTAGTCTAAGGCAAGATTCAGTTCTCTGGTAAAGACCAAAAGTATATCCCAAATGTCAGTATTCAGGGAAGGCAAAGGATGGGTGGGTATTTAGGCATCAGAAGGATACTGAAACAGGATTTCATAGGAGGAGACACAGCAGAAACTTCAAAATGATACATAGGAGGGATGCAGATTTGAATATTCCAGCATCTCATTATGAAGAGGGTTCAAAGAAGAAACCCTGGAAGAGTAAAGGACTCAGAAAAATTCAAGGTAATTCTGGGACACAGCAACCATGTCAGCCAAACAATAAAGGTAACTCTAGGATGTAGGTGAGAGTAAGCAGAAATTATTTGAACAGAATGGGGTTGCAAAGCATGGGAAATTGTACAGCTAAGCCATTGGTGCTATTACATAATAATGGGATATGAAAAAGAATTGATGTGCTGTCATGACAGATGGAGAAAAAAAAATTTTGATGCACATTTTCTTCCATTTCACCAACATATGGAGCCCTGACTCTAAACCAACAATCAAGATACCGTAAAGCCTGTCCTCACTTCAAATGATGGACAGATCTTTGTGGCACATCCTGTCTTACTTAAAATTGGTCCTTTCACTGGAGTGGAATTGAAACTGTAGATGGATATTTTCCATTAACCCTATGCTGAAGACCTGGACAAAGCTGAATCAAGAGAAATGAAAAAGTATTCAATCATTTCTAACAAAGTATTACTGATGATCAAGTTAAAAGGGGTGGGGGTGGTGTAGCACCTAGACCCTTTCTTGGATTTTCACTGAATAGTACATTGAAATATTATTTTTACATTCTATTCCTCAGATTTAAAGTATATGATTTACTACAATGTGCTCCTTATAAATCTGAAGACAGTGATGAGAAATCATTCTACAATAACAATATTCATCTTGCTAGGACTAACAGATGACCCACAACTACAGGTTTTTCTGTCAGTATTTCTGTTGCTCACCTACATTTTCACTGTTGCTGGAAATCTAATCATTATCCTCCTCACACTGGTGAACTCCCACCTCAAAACACCTATGTACTTTTTCCTTAGGAATTTCTCCATCTTAGAAATAATATTGACTACTGTCTGTGTTCCTAGATTCCTGTACAGCATGACAACTGGGGACAAAAGTGTTACCTATAATGCTTGTGCCATTCAATTATTTTTTGTCATCCTCATTGGAGCAACAGAATTCTTCCTACTAACCGCCATGTCCTGTGACCGCTATGTGGCCATCTGCAAGCCCCTGCACTACACCACCATCATGAGTGACAGGGTGTGCAGCATACTTGTCCTCTGCTGTTGGCTCACTGGTTTGATGGTCATACTGCCACCTCTCAGCCTGGGAGTTCAGCTAGATTTCTGTAACTCCAATCTCATTGACCATTTTGGCTGTGATGCCTCTCCACTTCTGAAGATTGTGTGTTCAGACACAGAATTCATAGAACAACTTGTTTTAATCATGGCTGTACTGACCCTCATATTCACACTGGTGTGTGTGATTCTGTCCTACACATACATCATTAAGACAATTTTAAGACTTCCTTCTGCCCATCAAAGGAAAAAGGCTTTCTCCACCTGTTCTTCCCACATGATTGTAGTTTCCATCACCTATGGGAGTTGCATCTTCATCTATATCAAACCACCAAAGGAAGGGGTGGCCATTAATAAGGTGGTGTCATTGCTCAACACCTCAGTTATCCCTTTGATGAACCCTTTCATTTATACTCTACGGAATAAGCAAGTCAAACAAGCCTTTAAGGAGGCAATAAAAAAGACTGTGTTTCTCTCAAGGAATTAGGAGACTGATTTTAAATATTAAATATATATACTTATAAGTATTTCTTCATTTACTATGTATTCTAATGCAAATCTACAGTATACTGTGTTTAACCACCAAAGTTTCTTTTCTATTACTCCTAGAACCAAAGACCAAAGTAAGGATCATGGTCTTATTTTGAATAAAACCTTCCTTTATAATGATGCATTTTCTTAAATTTCGTATGAAAATTATTTCTAGGGGTCAAAACATGACTTCATCATCTTTACATCTGAAGCACAAAAGGACAGCAACAAAAACTGAATTCTTTTCTAGTCATTAATTTCTTTAGATTAATAGCTTTTTCAGGGTGAAAATTATTCCATTCTGGATTTCTTACTGGTCTAGGTACACTGTTCCAAGAAGAATGGGTAGAGGTGATTTACTTCCCATTTTTTGTAATACAAACACTCCTGCTAGGGGACCCTGCAAAACAAAACTCAATGCTTTAGCTTTCTCCATAGTCAGCAAAAAAGAGGAATAAGTAGGCTAACACTGACATATTTCAGCACAAAAATTTATTATTAAAAAGGAACTTCAAAATTTCCTATTAGGGTTAAAAAGCAAGGACTGTGCCTTCTTAACATCTCTTTTCTCTCTCAGAATCTTTATGACACAAAATTTGAGAGCAGTGCTAAATTTCAACCTACCCCACCTATGCCATTGTCACCAAGGTCACCAGTGGCCTCCTTCTGGCCAATTCTAATGGACACTTTTTGGTCCTTGCTTCACTGGTCTCCTCTGCATCATCTGACCCTGGCAACAATTTCCACCCTCATGGCATTTTTCTTGACCTTTTTTTTGGCTTTGGTGGCACCACTTGCCTCCCTTTCTTTCTGCTCCCTGTCTGGCCGATCCTTCTCACTTTCCTTGGAGGACTACCCCCCTCCCCTCAACCTTGAAATGTTAGAGCTTCTCAGAGTTTGTCTTAGGCTTCCTTCTCTTCCTAATGTACATGCCTTCCCAGAGTGATCTTATTCACTCCATTAGCTTCATTTCCACGTCATGTTTACCATATATGGCAACCCAAGCCTAAGGTGATTCCTCTTTTTCCCCAAGAAAAACTCCAAAAGAAAAAAATGTGGACGAGGGAAGAGATGTAGAAGTCTACAAGTTAATAATGACTTAAATTTATATATCAGCCTTATGACATAAGTCAGAACAAACAATTCAACAATTTTGTTCATGTTATCTGGTTATCTTCCAGTTATCAGTTCATTTGGAAAATGAAATGCCTTCATCACTAGAAAGAAAACATAACCCATGAATGCTTCAACAATTGTTTCCTCTGGGGATCTGCAGTCTGATATATCAAGCCCTGAACACAAAGGTCTAAAACCTATCAATACTTGTCTTTTTCTACAAGACTGTGACACAAAATAAACTCTAAGACCAGATGTCTGTTTCTTCTTTTGTGAATGAAAGCTCTTAAGGTTGGGTACAATAGTCAAAAGACCAAGGACTCCTACTTGGTTTGAATAGTGTTAATTTGTACAAACAGACAGCTGAAACTAAATATAATGAGGCATGTTATCAGAATAGAACTTTGAGTTCCATGATTCTGCAGGCAGTGTCCTAGGATTGGGTATATATTTTTATGAAGCAAAATAAACCAATGGAAAAGATTTCTATTCTCCAAACATTTCCCAATCTCTCTCTTAAAATACAATAGATATTATTATACCTGTGTTCTTAAATACTTTTGTAATATCTCATACTCATTGGTCTCAAAATTGAACCACTTCATTCAGCGTCTTTTCCTGTGAATTTCAATATTTGTTGCAACCAGCAACTCATTCATGGTCCAGTCAGTTCCACAGACATTTCGCAGGAACTTTAGATCAGTGTTTCAAAACTTTATGTCAATATCACCCAGAAATCTTGTTAAAATGCACATTCTTATTCAAGTGTGCTGGATGGAACCTGAGACTGTGTTTCAACAAGCTCGCATGTGATGGGGATGCAACAGGCCTAATGATCACAAGGTGATGATGGGAAATGACAGGTATATTGTAGATATTGAAATAACCAGTTCACTTCTCCATATTAGATGAAAGGGTCTGTGTCTAGGAAAGCCTTGGAGCAAACTTGATAATGCCTTGTAAAAGTTAACCATCTATTCTAAATATCAACACAATTTCCAGGAGTAACTTACTCCATTCTTGCCCCTGAGTCACCCCACTCACTGAAAGGAAGCCTTACTAAGAATTACAATACAGGGCTATTTGTATATTAATATATGCCTATAAAAGATGATAATAAGCTGTAATGCATAGAAGTCCTAATTTTCACAATATCTTTAATTGGTAACAATCAAATTTACCAATAGCTGTAAAGAAGAGAGCACTCATGTACTAGGGAAAGGGGATGATGTGGTAGGGGCAGGGTTGGGCAATAGGAAGGCAAAACGCTTCTATCTCTGTGTCCCAAAGAGTCATAATTTGGGCATCAATGCATAATTTCTGACATTTAAATCCTCCATATATAATTATCTCATGCTTCGAAACCTTTCCATCATTATTGTTACTGCATTCATCCCTTGTCTCATTCCTTCCTCTCATCATTCCAATCTAAATGCTCTCCAATTCATATCAATATGATTATAAAATGTCATTGTTGGTCTCCTTACAGCTCACCTCTTCTGACGGTGTGTTCACAAACCATCTCAAAAGCTCCTTTATCTGCTTATATCTTTCTAATGGGTCATTATCTTCTACATGAAAAAATGTGCAAATTCTATAGCCTGCATTAAAATCTCTCTTCATTATACCATGTCCAAATTCAAAGCTTTAGTTTCCAAATGTAACCTCAGTATTCAGAGATACATTCACATGCCATTGCTTTCCCTTAATTTTGAACATCTAAGGAATGTCTTATCCATACCACGACCACCTTGATATCAGTGGATTTTGTATATGAAATGAATTTGTGCCATGAAGAACAAACAGACCAAAGAGTGCTGTAAATTGCCACAGGCATTTTTCTAAATTTGGGTACCAAGGACAAAAGTCAAGAATCACAAAATTAAAACACTAGTATTGGTCTTGTTATACCACAATGTATTTTTAAAATCTTCTAACAACTCTCATACTTCCTGGTAAATGAGAAGCATTAGAGTTGGAAACAAATTGAAAGAAATCATTTAAAATTTTTACTTTGGTAAAGAAAGCTACAGTTTCATTTTCACTTTAGTCAGTGTTAGTTAATGAAGACTAAGTCAATAATACCAACTATAATAAATTATATTTCAATGATTCATATAACAAATATTTATTGCAGGATTAGAGCTTACAAAAAAAGGTGGAAGGATCTGGGGAAGCAAACATCTGGGTTGGGACAGAGTAAGAGAATCAGAGAAAGAGATACTGACCAGTCCATTTGAAGCCATAGGTTCCATCCCTGCCACTATGACCATTGTGCTTATAATCTCATTGGGCAAGGACAGGGGTGGCAGGAAAAAGAGGCTGATTACCCAGAAATAGGTAATCTGCTCCACCTGATTATTAATTTCTTTCTCTGCTCAAGTTACTCCTTGGTGAGCATTTACATGGAAAGCAAACATATTCACAACTCTGTATACATTGTGCGGGGCCTAACCACACACCTCTTAGTTATCAATTGTGTTTCTTACAATACACAGTGAATACACAGTGAAGTCATTAGCCACTAAACATGAGTTAGTGTAGACCCATAGTTTTGGCTATCTCTCTTTCCAATCAAAATGACCAGCTAGGTACAAGCATACCTTGGAGATATTGTGTGTTCAGTTCCAGACCACTGGAATAAAGCAAATACTGCAATAAAGCCAGTCACATGAACTTGTTGCTTCACAACACACATAAAAGTTATGTTTACAATATATTGTAGTCTATTAAGTATGCAATAGCATTATGTCCAAAAAACAATGTGCATACCTTAATTAAAAAACACTTTATTGTTAAAAAATGCTGAAGATCATCTGAGCCTTCAGTGAGTCATAATCTTTTTGCTGGTGGGGGGTCTTGCCTCCATGTTGATGAGTGTTGACTGATCAGCTGGTGGTTGAAGATTACTGTAGCTGTGGCAATTTCTTTAAAAAAGAAAATAATGATGTTTGGTACATTGACTGACTCTTCCTTTCACAAAAATTTCTTTGTAGCATGATAGCATTTACCACTGCTTTATCAACTAAGTTGATGTCTTATTCTAAATCTTTGCTATCATTTCAACAATGTTCATAGCACCTTCACCAGGAGTAGGTTCCATCTCAAGAAACCACTTTCTTTTCTAATCTATAAATAACTCCTCATTCATTCAAGTTTTATCAAGAGATTGCAACAATTCAGTCACATCTTCAGGATCCATTTCTAATTCTAGTTCTCTTTCTACTTCCACCACATCTGCAGTTACTTCTTCCACTGAAGTCTTGAGCCCCTCAAAGTTGCCCATGAGGGTGAAATCAGCTTCTTCCAAACTCCTCATAATGTTGATATGGTGACCTCCTCCCATAAATCATGAATGTTCTTAATGGCATCTACAATGGTGAATCCTTTCCGGAAGGTTTTCAGTTATCTTTGCTCAGATAGATCAGAGGATGTTAATAGTGACTATGGATATTAGGAAACATATTTCCTAAATAAGAAGACTTGAAAGTTAAAATGACTCTTTGATTCACAAGCTGCAGAATGGGTGTTGTATTAACAGGCATGAAAACATTAATCTCATTCATCTCCATCAGAGTTCTTGGGAGACCAGGTAAGTTGTCACCTTTTGAAAGACACCTTTTTTTCTGAGCAATAGGTCTCAATAGTGGGCTTAACATATTCAGTAAATCATGTAATTAACAGATGTGCTGTCATCCAGTCTTTGTTGTTCCATTTATAGAGCACATGCAAAGTAGTAGATTTAGCATAATTCATAAGGGTCCCGGGGTTTTTCAAAATACTAAATGAGCATTGGCTTCAACTTAAAGTCACCAGCTACATTAGTTCCTAACAAGAAAGTGAGCCTGTAATACCCAAAGTCCAATTTGATGCAAGTATTAATCTTTTTTAGACTCAGTCTATTCCCAGAAATGCATGGGAATAAATCATCAAAAAACATTTACAATAACAACCAATAAATGTAGACACCATCAATTTATTATCACAATGGTACTCATCTACTCCTCTTGCACTGATATGGCCTTATCGACCCAAATTTCCCAGGAATATCAGTGATTATGTCTGCAAGAATGATTCTGTTATCTCTCTGTTTGATAAAACTTGTTATTCTATCCCACTTTTCAGGTAGATAAAAGGTAAACTAAAATACTCCATTTGCTAGAAAATTGTACTTCTCTTTACCAAAGCCAAACTATGTTAAATAGAATTGCATATACCTATCATCTGTGTGTGTACCTGCACACGTCTCTGTGTGTTTTTCCCTTTTGGATTATCATCTTAACAAACAAAGGAATTAATGGAACAGACATGTAAGTGACAATTTCTACTTGTATTCTGTATTGTTGTCCAACTTTTCATCATAATAGTTTTCCTAGCTACAAGAAAACTCCATCCAATCTTACTCAAAAAGGCTTACAAAATTAATCAACAAATAAAAAACACAAATATTTAAGGGCTCAGTTTTGCCTTCTCAATTTCCTCCCTCCCTACCCCAATACCAGTTACAAATTTCTACCTCTATTTCACCACCCCTCTCTTTTCTCATAATTTTCTATTGTTTCTCTGATCTGAAGAAACACATGCTAGACCAGGAGACAGCAAATCCAATTTCTACTACCATCAACTCAGACAAATCTTTTAACTTCCTGGTCACTTCAGGATTTCTGGAGATCTTAGACCAGAGAGCAAGGTAGAAGAGTAAGGCAGCACTAGAAAACAGTGAAGAAATTTCAGTGATGCCTAGGGAGCTATCCCAAGACGACTTATGGGGCCAAGAAATTGGACCATAATGGATCAGTAGTCCCAATTCTCCTGGTACCAGAGACGTTATCTGTAAAATATCTCCTTATATTGAGGAACACATAAGGAGAAATAAATCCGCATTCCCCCAGGCCATTCACAATCTATCCACTTGGAAAGCGCTCATGCAGAATGTTCCATTAAAAATAAAATGGGATAGAAAGGCTTGTGGAGATTCTAAACTGTAAACCAAGCAAAGCACAGTTAATAATTCCATTACCAAGGTAGGTTAAAAGAGCAATGAAAGGACATCTTCAGTTTGCTAAGGATAGACAAGATCAAAGGTGCAGCAGCAGATAATTATCTTTCTTATTTCTCTTTTACTTAACTCTGAGAATGAATAATCTAACCATATAATGTATTTGTTCATATGATTTTTTTCACTAATTTTTCTCTTCTACATTAGATACTAAACTCCACAAAGTCAAGGCCTGTGTCTGCTTTTGTTTACTGACTATTTCCAGTAAAGTTAAATTTACTCCATAATTCCTCTCCCACTGGGCTCTTACCCCAAACCCAGGTAATACAAAGGTCCCATGGTCTTACCAAGGCCATGGAGAAGCTCTTCTAATCATTAGCACATGAAATTGTCCACTGGCCCCCACCTACATGTCCTTTTTGCCTGCTGGTTATGCTGCTTCCCTTCCATGCTTGAAATTGGAAATCTTTGGGAAAGATGGGGCCTGGAACCAAGCACCATGTAATGAATCCCACTAAGCTGTAAGAACCAGGAGGAAAGCACAGGCTGTTCTCATTGTGGAGCACACACCAAATCTCTTTCCTTTGTTCCCTATTCTCCATAGGTTTAGGCTTTGAGAAATAAAATTCAGAATCTCTTAACTATTCTCTCAGAAGTTATCTTACCACAGAAGATTCATCTTTCCACATCTTATCCAGGACCCTCCCCCACCTTCCACAGGCACATCAGTCTTAGTGATAATGGCTTTCCTTTTTGTCTTGCTAGCAGTCATTAACTCTATAGCATTAGTGATTCTTTTTAGGACATTAGTACACTAGATCTTACACATGAAATTAATAAGAAGAGGAAAAGAACACATAATTCAAGATTGTTATAAAGATTAGAAAGTATTTATTTAAACTTCGTAGCATATATTTGGTACTTTAAATGGAAAAAACATATGTAGAAAAAAATAGTAAAATGAAATGGAGAAAGACAACTACTTCTCCAGTCATTCCTTCCACATTCCTGCCATCTAGCTAAATGGTCCTTTCTGATTACTGACAGTTAAGAGCATCACCTGTGAAGACAGTCCTCCCTGGTCCCACTGTGTAAAAGAAGCTCTTACTGGATACCAAATGTACCACTGATTTCACAGCAAAGGAAGTACAGCAATGACTGTTAGGGCTGTGTGTCTCCTCATTTTGAAGACATGATGGGAATTTCTTCACTTTTAAGGATAACTATATGTTGTTAGGTGTACAGGGGTGCAAAAGAAAGCCGAGCAGCCAAAGGAATGGACTGTGCAAGTTATCAATTTATCGATTCTCAGCTCCAAATTCATTCTTTTGGCCTGTTCTGTGAAAATGGAAATGAGCCTTATAAATATTCCTCTTTTCCAGAAGGCATGATGTTAAGCTGTCAGTGAAGAAACCTGGAGGGACAATGGAGAAGTAACGGGTTTCTCTTCTTGGTTCAGGTGTGCTTATCCCATTGTTTTCCTGCACTGTGTAAAAGAATCAAATATCTAGGAATAAATCTAACCAAGGATGTAAAAGACCTGTACACAGAAAATTACAAAACATTGCTAAAAGAAATCAAAGAAGACCTAAATAAATGGAATGACATTCCATGTTAATGGACTAGAAGACTAAAATCATTAGAAAGTCAATACTAACCAAAGCAATTTATAGATTCACTGTAATTCCTGTCAAAATTCCAACAATCTTCTTTGCAGAAATGGAAAAGCCATCATCAAATTTATATGGAAGACTAAAAGACCCCAAATAGCTAAAGCCATCTTGAAAAATAATGAAGTTGGAGGACTCACATTTCCCAATCTTAAAACTTATTATAATACCACAGTAATCAAAACATCATGGCATGGTACTGGCACAAGGACAGATATATAGACCAGTGGAATTGAATTGAGAGCTCAGAAATCAATCCTTACATTTATCGCCAACTGATTTTTGACAAGACAGCAAAAACCACTCAATTGGGAAAGAACAGTCTCTTCAACAAATGGTGCTGGCAAAAGTGGATCTCCATTTGCACAAAACAGATGACACCTACCTCACACCATATACAAAAAATCAACTTAAAATGGATCAAAGAGCTAAATGTAATGGCTAGAACTATAAAACTCCTAGAAGAAAACATAGGGAAGCATCTTCAGGACCTTGTGTTAGGCACTGGTTTCTCAGAATTACAACCAAAGCACAAGCAACAAAAGAAAAATATATAAATAGGATCTCATCAAAATTAAAAAATGTTGTCCCTCAAAGGTAAAATGACAGCCTACACAAAAGGAGAAAATATTTGGAAACTACATATCCAATAAAGGTTTAATATCCAGAATATATAAAGAAATCCTTTAACTTAAAAGTAAAACAGCCCAAGGAAAAAAAAAAAAAAATGGCCACATTGTGGGCAGCAGAAAGTGGAGCCTATCCAGCTTTCCCTGACACATCCTGCCCCCTGGGTAGTTTTCAGCAGCAAGCATTACCTACCTTTAGAAAGCTTTGGGTGGGAGATCCAGCGGCATTCCCTAGACAGCTAAGAAATTCCTCAAGTGCCCCAGTTTGCTTCTAGATGGTTTTCTGATGATGGCTTCATGGTGAATCAACAGCAACTACTCCTCCTCAGGTGATTTCACAGCAGCTTTCAAGCAAGTCTAGCAGGTGGCCCCAAATGGTTTTCCTGCAAGTCAACACAACACCTGTGGGAAGCATCCCAGAAAATTTCACTGACATTGCAACAGGTGTTTCTCTGCCCATCAGCCTCGGCTTGCCAACAACGGACCAGTTCTGGCTCAGGGCAAACCAGCAATTTCTCTGTCATCCAGTGGGTTTCAACTACAACCCCTCCAACAAGGTGTGAATCACAGCCTTAGGGAGGATTCTTCTTTAAGTTTGTTCCTTCTTGGATATGATCCCTTCACCCTTCAGTATCCTTTTTACCTTCTTAACAAAATCACTCTTGCTCCAATCCCCTGTTAATAATTCTTTACATTCAACTTCCTTATTCAAATTACTCTGTCGTTTCTGTTCCCTAACTGGACACTAACTGAGTACCACTGATACTCTTTCATCTAGAGATAGGACATTTGTTCCCTTCCCTTGAACATAGCTTCTCCTAATGGAATGCAGATGAACTGATGACTTATAAGGCTAGGCCATAAAGGGTGATACAGCTTCTGCCTAGTTTCTCTCTTTCTCTCCCCCTCTCTCTCCCTCTACCTCCCCCTCCCCGTCTCCCTTTCCCTCCTCCTCCTTTTCCCCCTTCCCTCCCCCTCCCACTCCTCCCTCTCACTCTCTCCTCTCTTTTTCCATCTCTTGGGACTGGCACTTCTGGAGTCCTGAGCCAAGATATAAAACCCAGAAATCCTGAAGCTCCCATGCTGGAGGGGACCACTTGGAGAGACCATACAGAGAAAGAGGTGCCTAAGATGCCTGAGGAGCCACAGCTATTTGCAGGCATCAGAAATTTGAGTAGCCAGCTTTCAGATGATTTGAGTCCTCAGCCTTCAAACTGCCTCAATGATACTGTGTGGGGAAGAGACAATTTGTCTTCATCAAACCATATTATATTGTTATAAGCTACTAAATTTGGGGGGGGGGATTTGTTATGTCACATGAAATAACTGAAACAGACTATAAACTTGTGCCAGGGGCTGTCTGTGCTTTACCAACCACCTGTGATGTGGTTCTCATTGTCAATTGGGAAGCAAGTGATCAATCTCCAAAACCACTCATGGTACCAACAAACATTAGGTTGAGTTCTCTGAAAGCAGATACTGAGATAGAATTTGGCTTTCAAAATAGTGATCAATACTTGTGGACGGAAGCTGGGATGTCACAGAGGGAAGAAAAATCAAATTGTAGTGCAATTCCAATTAAGCCTTGGCCAACCCCACAGAGAGCTCTGGAGCATATGTGGTTCATCATAGTTGTCACAAGATGTGCCAAACAGCTGGGCCTTTATACTCCTACTTCAATCAGTCACTAAATATGACCATACCAAGAATGGCATGCACTTGGTAAGATGGGTCTCTGCACCTAAGACAAACCCTGATAGAATTGACAGCTGAAGACTGCTGACAGACATCTAGTAGCTTGTAACAAGTCCTTCCTGAACATCTCCATGTCCAGCAACCAGTATGAATCTAGCGGGCTTTCATTCAAAAGTGTTGATCCTTTGATAACAGAAGTGGGTGCAAAAGAGCCAACTAACCTATACTGTGTTCTCAGAGGATTTTAATCTTGGGGAGAGGAACAGGGATTCAAGGTATTTGGAGCTAAATCACACAAAGGCAGAGTCTTGGAGAGATGGTCCACGAGTCCCTAGTACTGAGATCCTTGAAACTGCTTTGGTTTTCACCTTTGTTGAAGTAAGAGTCTGAGACTCTATTTAATTATGGGAACTACACACTAACCTTCCAACATTTTCTGTTTGTTTGTTTAAGTTAGCCAGAGTCAGTTTCTGTTGCTTATAACAAATGATTCCTAAAACATTAATATACCCACAAGGATTTTTTTGTTATTCCCTCTGCCTGGAACACATACCTTTCTTCCAACCCTCAGATCAAATGTCTTATCCTCAAAGGGGTATTCCCTATCTTAAACAGACCACCTCCTCCATTCTCCATTGTTTATCACCTATCATTATCTCTTCCTTTATCTGCCTTAATTTTTTTCATTACACATATCCAAACTTTTATTTGTTGCTTTTCTGTCATTATCTGTATCTCTGAGTAGGACAGAAACTTCATGCCATTAGAGATCTTTCAATTATTTCCCACTAGATTCCCCCATTTCTTGAATAATCACTAGCACATATTACTCAAAAAAAATTTAATGAAATAATTCCAAATGGAAACTCAGGATTGTTAAGCAATATGGAAGTAATTAACAAATGAAGAAACTGAGATGTGATTAACATCATGTCGATAGTTACTTAGCTGGTTAGTGACAAAGCCAAGATATGACTCAGAAAATTTTATTCCAGAGTCTCAACTCCTATTCACTGGGCTAAATATAGTTTCTACTATATTATTCTGCATATCTCTAAATAGCAAAAATATCCATAAGGATCTGTGGTTGCATAATGGAAGTAGTAAATCAGCCAGAGGAACTCTTTGGCCCTTTGCAAGAAAAGTTTCATTGGAGCAATAAGGGCCAAAGCCAAAATGCAGTGAATTATAAATTATTGGGAGGTGAGGAAGTGGGAGTAGTGAATACTGACACCAAACACACTCTTACTTCATGAACATTTAATAGGCCTAGAATGCACTACTCCAGAAATAAACATGAATAAACATTTTATTTATGCTTTACTCAAATGTCACCTCAACAGACAGGATTCCAACTATTCTTTTTTAAAAGTAAAATGACCTCCTCTATCATTGTCAATCTATTAAACTTTTTTTTTTTTTAGTTTATAATAGTCTATCTCCCCCAGCAATAATATATGTGCCACACAGACACTGCGCTAGTCTCTTTTATTCACTGCTCTATCTCAAACCAAGAATAGTTCCTGGTTTATATTAGGTAAATTAAAAAATAGTCATTGCATTAATTTATTATTGTATTTTCATTCTGTAACATCAGAATGAAGTATATTAAAATGTGATAATCAAATATCAAATATATTAAATAATGTGATAATAATTATTGTTATAATAATATCCCTGGAACCATTATCAATACTATAGCATCTATCTGTTATTTCCCTTTCTTGTCCCCTTCCCCACTCCCAAAGATAACAACTATATTTAATGTGTTTACTTTTCCCTTCCTTCAAAAATAGTGTTTATTTCTTACACATTTTAATATATTAAATGTTTTGGTTTCCTCTTTTCCAGAGTTTTATAAAAAATGGCATTATAGTGAATGTGGTCTTCAGTTATTTGCATTTTTTATTCAATATTATGTTGCTAAGATACATCCATAGTGTTACAAGATGCAGTAAAATTTCTGCTATGTAAACATACCACAACTTATTTACCATTGTCCTGAATTTAGAGTCTGTTTCCTGAGCTTTTGTTATTATGAACAATGTCACTAGAAGCATTCTTGTCTTCAGTACATGTGAGTAAGAGTTCTCTTAGATATATGCCCAGAAATGGATCTGCCAGACAACAGATAATGTGAATATTTAACTTTAGAGCTAAGGACATATGTTTTACAAAATGTTTGCACCAAAACCCCCTTGAGGGACTGGGAAAAAATGTGGAAATATTAAACTTCTCCACCTGGGGAATTACTGCTATTCTCACAAGCATTGGGGACTACCAATTTAGACGGCTGAGCCCTTGATCTTGGGGTTTGCCCTTATGAAGTTTGTAACTGCAAAGGAGAGGCTAAGCCTACTTACAATTGTGCCTAAGAGTCACCCCCAGAGAACCTCTTTTGTTGCTTAGATGTTGGCCTTTCTCTCTAAGCCAACACTGCAGGTAAACTCACTTCCCTCCTGCCTATGTGGGACATGACTCTTAGGGGTGTAAATCTCCCTGGCAACGTGGACGTGACTCCCACAGTTGAGCCTGGACCTGGCTTTGGCTTCATAGAATTGAGAAAGACTCTTGACCAAAAGGGGGAAGAGAAATAAAACACAATAAAGTTTCAGTGGCTGAGAGATTTCAAATGGAGTCAAGAGGCCATTCTGGAGGTAAATCTTATACATTATATAGATATCCCTTTTTAGTATTTAGTGTATTGGAATAGCTAGAAGGAAATACCTGAAACTTTTTAACTGCAACCCAGTAGCCTTAATTCTTTAAGATGATTGTATAACTATATAGCCTACATGGTGAGGCCATATGATTGTGAAAACCTTATGGCTCACACTCCCTTTATCCGATGTATGGACATCTACTAGAAAAATGGGGACAAAAATAAACAAAACAAATAGGTGGGATGGGGGATGTGATGTTTTGAGTGTTCTTTTGTATATATATATATATAATATAAATATAAATAATATATATATATTAATTTTATCAAAAAAATTTTTAGAAAAACATTTCCAGACAAAATAAAACAAAGGAATAAGTAAAACAAATATCCTGAAATAACTTCATTGCTTCCAATGTGCTCCTTCCATACCACAAGAAAATTAGCAAACCATAGTCATTCCTGGGTATACCCATATCATTAAGATTACCCTCAATATCTTATCTGTTCTTATCAGATTATTGTAACTGCTATCTATCTCTAGGCCCCCTGTATTCTACCTTAAGAGCTCACATTAGTGGTGACATACAATGTGTCTCCTTTTGTATCTGACATTATTTCACTTAACTTATTCACTTAAAATTCATCCATGTTGCCATATGCTCCACAACCTCATTCCTTCTCACTGTGGCTGCATGTATTCCATCATATGTATGAACCACAATTTGTTTATCCACTCATCTGATGTAGGACATTCAGATTGTTTCCATTTCTTGGCAACTGTGAAAATGCCACTATGAACATCGGTATGCAAATATCTGTTCATGTCACTGCTTTCAGGTCCTCTGGGTAAATACTGGGAAGCGAAATTGCTGGATCGTAGGGTAATTCAATATCTAGTTTTCTAAGGAACTGCCAAACTGTCTTCCAGAGTGTCTGAACCATTACACAGTCACATCAGCAATGAATAAGAGTTCCAATTTCTCAACATCCTCTCCAGCATTTGTAGTTTTCTGTTTCTTTAATGGCAGCCATTCTTACCGGTGGGATATGATATCTCATTATGGTCTTGTTTTGCATCTCCCTAACAGTTAGCAAACATGAACATCTGAACATTTTTTCATTTGTTTTTTAGCCACTTGTATTCCTTCTTTGGAGAAATGTCTTTTCATATCTTTTCCCCATTTTATAATTGGGCTATTTGTACTAATGTCATTGAGTTGCAAGATTTCTTTATATATACAAGATATCAGTCTCTTATCAGATAAATGGTTTCCAAATATTTTCTCCTGTTGAGTTGGCTGTCTGTTTAACTTTCTGACAAACTCCTTTGAGGTACAGATGTTTTTAATTCTGAGGAGTTTCCATTTATCTACTTTTTCTTTCATTGCTTGTGCTTTAGGTGTAAGGTCTAAGAAGCAACCTCCTAATACAAGGTCTTCAAGATGTTTCCCTATATTATCTTCTAGGAGTTTTATGGTGCAGTCTTTTATATTGAGATCTTTTTTTTTTTTTAATTTTTATTGGGATTGTTCAGATACCATACAATTATCCAGAGATCCAAAGTGTACAATTGTGGAGACACGGAAGGCCCCCTGGCTTAACAAACTATAGAGCAGGGCCTCCCCAAAGCTACAGATGTCTGAAGGCGGACACTGAAGCTAGGGAAAGGCCAAAAGCCTTGCACATCTGAAAGCAGACAGCAATTTAGATGAGGGAATAATCTCTGAGCTCTTGCTGGGCTCCTTCCGTGCTCCTGTCTCCTGCCTCCTGCCCCCTGCCCCTGCTGTTTCCTGTCTAGCTCCCAAAGAAATTGTCCCTTAAGACTAAAGGTATGTAAATACACCTCATGGCTTTGGAGAAAATGTACCCCTCCCTGATACACCTGAAGACAGTCATGTAGGAAGCTACCTTGTATGCTATAAAGACCTGTAGAAATAAGTAGAATAAAACTTTCTTTTTGCATGGACACTGAGGATGGAGTTGTGCTTCCCTTCTTTCACATACAATCAGTTGCCCCTGGTACCCTCTTACAGCTGTGCATCTATCACCACACTTAATTTTTGTTCAATTTTTAGAATCTTTTCATTACTCCAGGCAAGAAATAAAGTGAAAGATGGGGGAAAAAAAAAGGAGAAGAAAAGGAAACTCGAATCCTCCCGTATCCCTAACCAATCCCCCTCAATTACTGACTCTTAGTGTTGGTAATAGTACATTTGTTACTGTTTATGAAAGAATGTTGAAATATTACAAACTGTAGTATATAGTTTGCAATAGGTATATATTTCTTCCCTATATGTCCCTCTATTGTTAACTTCTAGTTGTACTGTCATACATTTGTTCTGGTTCATGGAAGAGTTTTCTAATATTTGGACAGTTAATCATGGACATTGCCCACCACAGGATTCAGTTTTATACATTCCCATCTTTTGACCTCCAACTTTCCTTCTGGTGACATATATGACTCTGAGCTTCCCATTTCCACGTCATTCACATGCCATTCGCACTGTTAGTTATTCTCATATCTTGCTACCTACACCTCTGTTTATTTCCAAACATTTAAGTTCATCCTAGTTGAACATTCTGCTCATACTAAGCAACTACTCCCCATTCTTAAGCCTCGTCCTATATCTTGGTACCTTATATTTCATGTCTATCAGTTTACATATTATAATTAGTTCTTATCACTGAGACCCTGCAATATTTGTCCATATGTGTCTGGCTTATTTCACTCAGTATATTGCTCTTGAAGTTTTGACATCAACCCATTTTTTCTTTAAGATGGTTTTGTTCACACCCCATACATTCCATCCTAAGTAAACAATCGATGGTTCTCTGTATGGTCACATATTTATGTGTTCACCACCTTCACCACTACCTATATAAGGATATCTACATTTCTTCCACAAGGCAGGACAGAGCGTCAAAGAAGGTAGAGAGGGAAAAGAAAGAAGGAAAAAATGGCAGCTAGGAAGTAGCAAAAGGAAAAGTAATCTTAAATCAAAGTCGGGTAAAGAGTCACACAACACCACCAATGTCAAGTGTCTATCATGCCTCCCCTATCCCCCCTTATCTGCATTTACCTTGGTATATCACCTTTGTTACATTAAATGAAGCATAATACAATGATTCTGTTAGTTACAGTCTCTAGTTTACATTGATTGCATCCCTCTCCCAATGCCTCCCCCTTTTTTTTGTTGTTTTTTTGTTTTTTTTTGTTTTTTTGTTTTTCATTTTTATTGAGATTGTTCAGATACCATACAATTATCCAAAGATCCAAAGTGTACAATCACTTGCCCCTGGGTACCCTCATACAGCTGTGCATCCATCACACTTAATTTTTGTTCAATTTTTAGAAACTTTTCATTACTCCAGACAAGAAATAAAGTGAAAGATGAAAAAAAAAAAAAAAAAGAAAAGGAAACTCTAATCCTCCCCTATCCCTAACCAACCCCCCTCAATTGTTGACTCGTAGTATTGATATAGTACATTTGTTACTGTTTATGAAAAAATGTTGAAATACTAATAACTGTAGTATATAGTTTGTAATAGGTATATAGTTCTTCCCTATATGCCCCTCTATTATTAACTTCTAATTGTATTGTCATACATTTGTTCTGGTTCATGGAAGTGATTTCTAGTATTTGTACAGCTAATCACGGACATTGCCCACCACAGGATTCAGTTTTATACATTCCCATCTTTTGACCTCCAACTTTCCTTCTGGTAACATATATGACTCTGAGCGTCCCCTTTCCACCTCATTCACACACCAGTTGGTGCTGTTAGTTATTCTCACATCTTCCTACCAACACCCCTGTTCATGTCCAAACACTTAAGTTCATCCTAATTGAACATTCTGCTCATACTAAGCAACCACTCCCCATTCTTAAGCCTCGTCCTATATCTTGGTACCTTATATTTCATGTCTATGAGTTTACATATTATAATTAGTTCCTATCAGTGAGACCCTGCAATAATTGTCCTAATGTGTCTGGCTTATTTCACTCAGTATATTGCCCTTGAGGTTTTGTCATCAACCCATTTTTTTTTAATATGGTTTTGTTCATTCACCATACATTCCATCCCAAGTAAATAATCAATGGTTTTCTGCATGGCCATATATTTATGTGTTCACCACCTTCACCATTTTCAATATAGGAGCATCTACATTTCTTCCACAAGGCAGGAGGGAGAGTCAAAGAAGGTAGAGAGGCAAAAGAAAGGGGAAAAAAAAAAGACAGCTAGGAAGCAGCAAAAGGAAAAATAACCTAAAATCAAAGTAGAATAAAGAATCAGACAATACCACCAATGTCAAGTGTCTAACATGCCTCCCCTATCCCCCTCTCTTATCTGCATTCACCTTGGTATATCACCTTTGTTACATTAAAGGAAGCATAATACAATGATTCTATTAGTTACAGTCTCTAGTTTATGCTGATTGCATCCCTCCCCCAGTGCCTCCCCATTTTTAACACCTTGCAAGGCTGACATTTCCTTGTTCGCCCTCGTGAAAGAACATATTTGTACATTTTATCACAATTGTTGAATATTCTAGATTTCACCAAGTTACACAGTCCCAGTCTTTATCTTTCCTCCTTTCTTGTGGTGTCTCACATGCTCCCCACCTTCCTCTCTCAACCGTATTCATAGTTACCTTTGTTCAGTGTACTTACATTGTTGTGCTACCATCTCCCCAAATTGTGTTCCAAACCACACACTCCTGTCTTCTATCACCCTGTAGTGCTCCCTTTAGTATTTCCTGTAGGATGGGTGTCTTGTTCACAAAGTCTCTCATTGTCTGTTTGTCAGAAAATATTTTGAGATCTCCCTCATATTCAAAGGACAGCTTTGCTGGATACAGGATTCTTGGTTGGCGGTTTTTCTCTTTCAGTATCTTAAATATATCACACCACTTCCTTCTTGCCTCCATGGTTTCTGCTGAGAGATCCGCACACAGTCTTATTAAGCTTCCTTTGTATGTAATGGATCACTTTTCTCTTGCTGCTTTCAGGATTCTCTCTTTGTCTTTGACATTTGATAATCTGATTATTAAGTGTCTTGGCGTAAGTCTATTCATATCTCTTCTGTTTGGAGTATGCTGCGCTTCTTGGATCTGTAATTTTATGTCTTTCATAAGAGATGGGAAATTTTCATTAATTATTTCCTCTATTATTGCTTCTGCCCCCTTTCCCTTCTCTTCTCCTTCTGGGACACCAATGATACGTACATTATTGTACTTTCTTTCATCCTTGAGTTTCTGGAGACGTTGCTCATATTTTTTCATTCTTTTCTCCATCTGCTCCTTTGCGTGTAGGCTTTCAGGTGTTTTGTTCTCCAGTTCCTGAGTGTTTTCTTCTGCCTCTTGAGATCTGCTGTTGTATGTTTCCATTGTGTCTTTCATCTCTTGTGTTGTGCCTTTCATTTCCATAGATTCTACTAGTTGTTTTTTTGAATTTTTGATTTCTGCCGTATACATGCCCAGTGCTTCCTTTACAGCCTCTATCTCTTTTGCAATATCTTCTCTAAACTTTTTGATTTGATTTAGCACTAGTTGTTTAAATTCCTGTATCTCAGCTGAAGGGTACGTTTGTTCCTTTGACTGGGCCATAACTTTGTTTTTCTTAGTGTAGGTTGTAATTTTCTGTTGTCTAGGCATGGTTTCCTCGGTTATCCAAATCAGGTTTTCCCAGACCAGAACAGGCTCAGGTTCCAGAGGGAAGAAATATTCAGTATCTGGTTTCCCTGCAGGTGTGTCTTAGAAAATTGCTCCACCCTTTGATGCCTCAGGTCACTGTGCTTTTCTGCCCAGCAGGTGACGCCTGTTAGCCTATAATTCTTGACTGGTGTGAGGAGGTATGGCCATGTTCCCCCAGGCTCTGGGGTCTGGTTCTGAATGGAAAGGGCCCCACCCCTTTCCTCCTAGAGAAGACAGAGCTCCCAGGTGGAGGTCATTAGCATTTCAATGGTCTCTCTCTCTGCTTGTGCTATCTCCACCCTTCTCTGCTTCATAGCCCTGGAAACTGAAAATGACTGGGGCTTTCTACACTGAGCCAAAAAAGAAACAGATAGTCCCCTTCAGACCGAGTCCAAGGCGACCCTCCGGCTCTCTAAGGTCAGTCCTCACCCAAAGCCTCTGTCTGTTTTTTGGGGATGCGTACCTGTAGTGAGCAGTTCACACTTGCTACTTAAAACCCCAGTTGGAGCTCAGCTGAGCTATATTCGCTTGCTGGGAGAGAGCTTCTCTCTGGCACCACGAGGCTTTGCAGCTCGGGCTATGGGGGAGGGGGTCCCACGACTTGGTTCCGCAGGTTTTACGTACAGATTTTATGCTGTGTTCTCGGGCATTTCCTCCCAATTCAGGTTGGTGTATGATGAGTGGATGGTCTCGTTTGTCCCCCTGCAGTTATTCTGGATTATTTACTAGTTGTTTCTGGTTTTTTGTAGTTGTTCCAGGGGGACTACTTAGCTTCCACTCTTCTCTATGCCGCCATCTTGCCCCTCCTCCTCCCCATTTTTAACACCTTGCAAGGTTGACATTTGCTTGTTCTCCCTCATAAAAGAACATATTTGAACATTTTATCACAATTGTTGAACACTCTAGATTTCACCAAGTTACACAGTCCCATTCTTTATCTTTCCTCCTTTCTTCTGGTGTCTCACAACCTTCCTCTCTCAACCATATATATAGCTATGTTTGTTCAGTGTACTTACATTGCTGTGCTACCATCTCCCAAAATTGTATTCTGAACCACACACCCCCATCTTCTCCTATCACTCTGCAATGCTCCCTTTAGTAATTCCTGTAGGGCAGGTGTCTTGTTCACAAAGTCGATCATTGTCTGTTTGTAAGAAAATATTTTGAGCTCTCCCTCATACTTGAAGGACAGCTTTGCTGGTTATAGGATTCTTGGTTGGAGGTTTTCCTCTTTCAGTGTCTTAAATATATCACACCACTTCCTTCTTGCCTCCATGGTTTCTGCTGAGAGATCCGCACATAGTCTTAGTAAGCTTCCTTTGTATGTGATGGATTGCTTTTCTCTTGCTGCTTTCAGGATTCTCTTTTTGTCTTTGACATCTGATAATCTGATTATTAAGAGTCTTGACACAGGTGTATTCATATCTATTCTGCTTGGAGTACGCTGCACTTCTTGGATCTGCAATTTTATGTCTTTCCTAAGAGATGGGAAATTTTCATTGATTATTTCCTCTATTATTGCCTCTACCCCTTTTTCCTTCTCTTCTCCTTCTGGGATACCAATGATACATAGATTCGTGTACTTTGTTTCATCTTTAAGTTCCCTAAGATGTTGCTCATATTTTTTCATATTTTTCATTCTTTTCTCCATCTGCTCCTTTGTGTGTAGGCTTTCAGGTGTTTTGTTCTGCAGTTCTTGAGTGTTTTCTTCTGCCTCTTGATGTCTGCTGTTGTATGTTTCCATTGTGTCTTTCATCTCTTGTGTTGTGCCTTTCATTTCCATAGATTCTACGAGTTGTTTTTTTGAACTTTCCATTTCTGCCGTATATATGCCCAGTGTTTTCTTTACAGCCTCTATTTCTTTTGTGAAATATTCTCTACAGTTTTTGAATTGATTTAGCATTAGTTGTTTAAATTCCTGTATCTCAGTTGAAGTGTACGTTTGTTCCTTTGACTGGGTCATAGCTTCGTATTTGTTAGTGTAAGTTGTAGTTTTCTGTTGTCTAGGCATCTGACCTCCTAGGCCACCCCAATCAGGTTTTCCCAGACAAGAACAGGTTCAGGTCACAGAAGGAGGAAATATTCAGTATCTGGTTCCCCTGACGGTTTTTCTTAGAGGATTAATACACCTGTGCTTTTCTGTTTGGCAGGTGCAGTCTGTCACCGCCTGTGTAAGGGGGAGCGGCCTGTGGCTCTCTTCCCCCAGCCTTTGGGGTCTGGTTCCAGAAAGGCGGGCAATAAAGCTGGGCCCCTCCCTTTCCTTTGGGAAGCTATGCCCCCTCCAGAGAGGTCACTGCCTATCAGGAAGTTCTTTGTTTCTCTGACTCTGCTGATCAAAGTGTTTTGATTTTAAAATAGCTGAGTCTCTCTTTACTGCAAAGCGCTGCCGGATGAAAGCAGCTGCAGTTTTCTCCACACAGAGCGAAAGGGACAGAAAAGCTCCCAGGTTCACCCGTCAGCCTCTGGGCTTCTCGTCCTGAGAGAGATATGTCCCCCGACTCTCCCAAGGCCAGTTGTCCCCAAAAGCCTCTGTCTGCTCATTGAGGATTCACTGTCTGTATTTAGCAGTTAACATGAAAATCCCAGATGGAGCTGGGCTGCGGTACATTAGCTTGTTCAGAGAGTACTGTTCTCTAGCACCACGAGGCTTCTGTGAGGGAGGGCTCATGGCTCTTGGCTCTCAGTGCGGGTCCGCAGTTTTACTTACAGATTTTATGCTGTGATCTCGGGCATTCCTCCCAATTCAGGTTGGTGGATGATGAGTGGACAGTCATGTTTGTCTCCCCGCAGTTATTCCTGGTTATTTACTAGTTTTTTGGTCATTTATGAATTGTTCCCAGGGGGACTAACAGTCTTCCACTTCTCTCTATGCCGCCATCTTTTCTCCCCATCTATATTGAGATCTTTGATCCATGCTGAATTAATTTTTGTATAGGGTGTGAGATAGAGGTCCTCTTTCATTCTTTTAGATACAAATATCCATTCTCCTAGCCCCATATGTTGAAGAGGCTGTTATGCCCCAATTCAGTGGATTTGGGGACCTTTTCACAAATCAGTTGACCATAGATCTGGGGGTCTATTTCTGAATTCTCAATTCATTTCCATGGATCAATATGTCTATCTTTGTACCATTACCATGCTGTTTTGAGTACTGTGGCTTTATACTAGGCTGCAAAGTCAGGCAGTGAAGTCCATCTACTTTGTTTTTCTTTTTTAGAATATTTTTAGCAATTCAAGGCATCTTTCCCTTCCAAATAAATTTGACGACTAACTTTTCCAAGTCTTCAAAGTAGATTATTGGAATTTTGATGGGAATTGCATTAAATCTGTAGATCAGTTTGGGTAGAATTGACCTCTTCACTATGTTTAGCCTTCCTATCCATGAACATGGAATATCTCTCCATCTCTTTAGGTCATCTTCTATTTCCTTTAGTAAAGTTATGTAATTTTCTGTGTAAAGGTCTTTTACATCCTTGGCTATGTTTATTCCTAGGTACTTAATTTTTCTAGTTTCTATTGAGAATGGAATCTTTTTCTTGAGTTTCTCTTCAGTTATGTCATTTCTACTGTATAGAAACATTACTGACATATGTGCATTGATCTTATATCCTGTCAATTTGCTAAATTTATTTATTAGCTGAAGTAGGTGTGTCATTGATTTCTCAGGGTTTTCCAAGAATAAAATAATATCACCTGCAAATAATGACAATTTTGCTTCTTCCTTTCCAATTTGGATCCCACTTATTTCTTTTTCTTGCTGAACTGCTCTGGCTAGAACTTCTAGCACAATGTTGAATAACAGTGGTTACAACGGGCATCCTTGTCTCATTCCTGATATTAGAGGAACATTTTCAGTCTCTCTCCACTGAGTACTATGCTGGCTGTGGATTTTTCATATATGCTCTTTATCATATTGAGGAATTTTCCTCCAATTCCTAACTTTTGAAGTGTTTTTAATCATAGAAGGATGTTGGATTTTGTCAAATGCTTTTTCAACATCTATTGAGATGATTATTTGATTTTTCCCCTCTGATTTGTTAACATGTTGTATTACATTGATTGATTTTCTTATGTTGAACCAATCTTGCATACCTGGGAGGAGCCCCACTTGGTCAGGGTGTATAATGTTTTTAATGTGTCTTTGAATTTGATTTGCAAGTGTTTTGATAAGAATTTTTGCATCCATATTCCTTAGAGAAATTGGCCTGTAGTTTTCCTTTCTTGTAGCATCTTTATCTGGTTTTGGTATTAGAGCGATGTTGGTTTCATAAAATGAGAGGTAGTGTTCCATTTTCTTCAAGTTTCTGAAAGAGTTTAAGTAGGATTGGTGTCAGTTCTTTTTGGAAAGTTTGGTAGAATTCCTGTGTGAGGCCATCTGGGGCCTGAAGTTTTATTTGTAGGAAGCTTTTTGATAACTGATTGGATCTCTTTACTTTTGTTTGGTTTGTTGAATTCTTCTGTTTCTTTATTCAGTCTAGGTTGTTCGTGTGTTTCCAGGAAATTATCCATTTCCTCTAAATTATCTAGTTTGTTGGCATAGAGTTGTTCATAGTGTCCTCTTATGATATTTTTTATTTCTTCAGGATCTATAATAATATCCCCTCTCATTTATTATTTTGTTTATTTGGGTCTTCTCTCTTTTTTATTGTGTCAGTCTAGCTAAGGGTTTGTCAATCTTGTTGATCTTCTCAAAGAACCAACTTTTGGCTTTACTTATTCCCTCTATTTATTCCCTCATTTATTTCTGCCTTAATCCTTGTTATTTCTTTTCTTCTACTTGCTTTAGGGTTAGTTTGCTGGTCACTTTCTAGCTTCTTCAGTTTTTCCATTAGTTCTTTGATTGCAGCCATTTCTTCCTTTTTAATGTGTGCATTTAGGGCTATAAATTTCCCTCATACCACCTTTGCTGCATCCCATAAATTCTGATATGTTGTGTTCTCATTACCATTCATCTCTAGATATTTAGCAATTTCTCTTGCAATTTCTTCTTTGACCCACTGATTGTTTAGGAGTGTGTTGTTTAACCTCTAGATATTTGTGAGTGTTCTGGCTCTTTGATAATCATTAACATTTAGTTGTATTACATTGTGGTCAGAGAATATGTTTTGAATAATTTTAATTTTTTTTAATTTGTTGAGGCTTGTTTTATGCCCCAGCATATGATCTATCCTGGAGAAAGTTCCATCAACATGGTTGTTCTTTTTTAGTTTTATTTTTATTGTCATTTTTATTTTTTGGGGAGTAATAAAAATGTTCAAAAATTGATTGTGATGATGAATGCACAACTATATGATGGTACTGTGAACAACTGATTGTACACTGTGGATGACTGTATGGTACATGAGTATATTTCAAACTGAATTTAGAAACCATGTTTGTATCAACGCGTAAGTACAAAAACATTGTATAATTTTTTTGATCCACATCTCTGACAAGAGTTGATATTAACAGTGATCTTCATTTTTGCCAGTCCACAGAAGGTAAAGGTGTTTTATTGTATTCAAAATTGGAATTGCTATGTTACTAATGAGGCACATAATCAGTGGTCATTCACATAGCCTTTATTGTGAAATGCCTAGTCATGTTTTTGATCATTTTTTCTGAGTATTTATTTTTTTAATTATTTTGTAGAAGTTGTTTATATATTCTAGATATTAACCCTTCTTGTTAATAATTCTTCCCAGTTAATGACTTGTTTTTTCATGTTCTTCAGATAATGACAAATTTTAAGGTAGCCAATATATCAATATTTTATGGTTAACATTTTTTATATGTTGTTATAGAAGTCCTTTTCTTGTGGTTTTCAAGCTATTCTCCTTTATTTTATTCCAAATATTTAAAAGTTTTGCCTTTCACATTTAAGACCAGGTATAAATGTTTGTATGTATTGGGATGTAGAGACCCCAAGTAATTTTTTCATATGGATATCCAATTATCCCAGCACCATGTATAAAAGTATTCTTTTCCTGGTTATATAAATCTTTACTAGAAGTATAATTTCAACAGCAGTAGTGTTAGTCTTCTAAGACTCCAAAGATGTTAGAAAATGTTACCAAGGTCTGGAAAAGGTCATGGTATTTCTGATCAGCTGCCTTTCTTGATAATTTTTTAACTCTCATAATAATGTTGTAATTGACCTAGCATATTTAACCTTGTAAGGTTGCTTCATCAAATCAGAAGATACTGACTGGCACCTTCTTCTTTGCCTACAAACAGTTTTTAAAAATTTTAATTTTTTAATATTAACTATTGGACTATTGCTAATATTAATTAGCAATAGTCCAATAGTCCAATCTTTCCCCAGTTACCTGCAATGTAAAGTCTGTTATACATATAATTTCTGTATGACCTTGAGACTGTTTGGGGGCTCTGTTCTATTCTCTTGATCATCTATCTATTCCTGTGTCAATATGGTATCCCATTTCTATAACTTTATAATAAGTTACTGAATTCTGTTAGGTCAAAAACCCCATCCTATTCTGCTTTTCAGAAATATCTTCATATTCTTGAACATTTGCCCTAACAAAAACATTTTAGAATCATCTTGCCAAGGTTTTTTAAAAATGTGTTGAGATTTTTATTATAACTGAATTGAATCTAAAGATCAATTTATTAAGCATTAATGTTTTTTCTTTTGAAATCTACATTATCTCTGAATAACAGCAGTCTTAAATCTTCCTTTTTAATCATCATATCTTAAATTCTTTTTTCAGGCTGGAAAGCAGTCATACTGTACGTACTGGTTAGCATTTCCAAAGCAATGTTAATTTGAAGTGTCATAGTTGAAATTCTCATCTTGTTTCTGAAATTAAAGAAATGATTCTAATATTTCACCATTAAAATTATTTTCCTGTTTTTTTATAGATATATTTTATCAATTAATGAAGTTGTCTTCTTTTGCTAGTTCCTGAAGAGCTATCTGTTTAACTTCGTTTTATAATAAATGGATGCTAAATATTCTTAAAATGGTTGTCTCTGTATTTGGGAGATTACATGTTCTTCTCAAGTTGTCAATAAGGATAAATTGTATTTATATATCCTGATGTTAAAACAAACTTGCATTTCTGAGATATATCAAATTTGCTCATGATAAAGTATCTGTTTTAATCACTATAGGATTCAGTTGGTGAATACATTAGGACTTTCAAATCCATATTCATGACTGATATTGGCTGATAATTCTCCCCATCTTACTTATAGTCATATAATTTTGATATCAAAGTTATACATGCATCACAGGATGAATTGGGAAGCATTTCCTCTTTTTCTTTTTTCTCAAAGTGTTACTGTAAGATTGGAAGGCATTATTTCTTAAGAGTTTGGTGAAATACACTTATGAAAGAACCTAGATAGTTCTGTGGGGAAATTTTCTTTTAATTTACATAATTTTCTTAATGATATCTTTTATTTCTCTGAAAATCTTATTTCACCCTTATTCTTAAGCTATAGCTCTACAGAAGACACAATATTTGTTGACAGTGTTTGCTCTCAGAACTTTAAAGATATTGCTGCACTTCCGGCTCTTATTTTTACCATCAGGAAGTCTGTTGCAAGTATAATTGTCATTCTTTTTAAGTGATTTGCCTTTTTTTCACTGCTTTTAAGATTTGTTTATCTTCAGTGTTCTTCACTTTCAAGTGTGGATTTCTTTTTATTCATTTGCCTGATACATTTTTTGTTTCTCCTATCTGTGGATGTATATCTCTCATCAGCTCTGGAAAACCATCTTCAGATATTACTTCTCCATTTTATCTGTTGTCTCCACTGGAGGCTATTTTAAAACACCTTATTCTATTTCCCCTGTATCTTTTAACTTCACCTTTATATTTTCTATTTAATTGTTTTTCTAAACTGAATTATATTGTTCCTCCAAATCTATCTTCCAGTTCACCAATTTTCATTTAAGCTGAGTATCACATGCTATTTAACCTATCCATTCAGCTTTGAATTCAATGACTACATATGTTCACTTCTAAAAGTTCTATTTTGTTATTTTTCAAATGAGTTACACAAAAGTAACAGTCTAGTTCTGCCCTATTTTTTGTGAGTTATATTTTGTTTCTTTAAATATTTTATGTTATTTATATTCTTCATAAAAAGATGGTAATTATGAGATACTAAATGGACTAGAAAATAGAATAAAGAGGTGCAACATAGTTTTATTAGAATATCCAGGAGAAAACAGATAGAAAGAGGTAAGACTCAATGCTCAGAGACAAAGTAAATTCTCCAAAATTAAAGAGGAGCATAAGTATTCAGAATGAAGTGTCCATCAACAAATGAATGGATAAACAAAATATGGTATATACATGTGTTTTAGTTTGCTAATGCTGCAGAATGCAAAACACCAGAGATGGATAGGCTTTTATAAAACGGGGGTTTATTTCACTACACAGTTACAGTCTTAAGGCCACAAAACGTCCAAGGTAACACATAAGCAATCGGGTACCTTCACTGGAGGATGGCCAATGGCATCCGGAAAACCTCTGTTAACTGGGAAGGCACATGGCTGGCATCTGCTCCAAAGTTCTGGTTTCAAAATGGCTTTCTCCCAGGACGTTCCTCTCTAGCAAGCTTGCTCTTCTTCAAAACGTCACTCACAGCTGCACTCTGTTCAGTCTCTTTGAGTCAGCATATTTTATATGGCTCCACTGATCAAGGCCCACCCTGAATGGGTGGGGTCACACCTCCATGGGAGTATCCCACCAAAGTCACCACCCACAGCTGGGTGGGGCACATCTCCATGCAAACAACCTAATCCAAACACTCCAACCTAATCCCCACTATTCTGTCTGCCCCACAAGATTGCACCAAAGAATATGGCTTTTTCTGGGGGACATAATACATTCAAACCGGCACATTCCAGCCCTTAACCCCAGAAAAACATATTCTTTCCAAATACAAAATACATTCATCCCACAATACCACAGAAACTTAAGTCATTTCAGTAACAATAGTTAAGTACAAGATCCCATCAAAATCAAATATAGGCGTGGTCAGTCCTAAGGCATACTTTTCCTTTAGCTTTGGATCTGTGGACTTAGAACAAGTTATATGCTTCCAATATACAAAGGAGGGACATTCATAGGATAAACATTTCCATTGCCATAAGGAGAAACAGTAAGGAAAACAGGGTTAACAGGACCAAAACAGTTCTTAAAACCTGCAGGACAAACTCCATTAGATTTCAAGGTCTGAGAGTCATTTACAGAACAACGTTGCATCCTTGGGGCTTGAGAGAGCGGGAGCCTAACCCTTCCTAAGGTCCTTTTCGGCAGCCCTTTCCTCTCCAAACGCTTAGGTGAGTGCTCCAACATACCCACACATTGGGGAGACCACCTTCTCGGCCCCACCCTCCTCAAACATCGGGGCTGCTCCCGGATTCCCTTCCATCTCCGGGGCACACGCTCAACCCCTTCAGAACAGTGTGGTGGCAGCCAGGCTCTCCCCAATTCCCTGGGAATGTGCTTCAACCTCTTTGGGACCTGAGGTGGCAAAACTCTTCCAGAGCATCGAGGCGGAAGGCCCGCCCTCGACCTCCAGGGCAAACTCACCCTTTCCATGCATGTGGGCTGCTCCGCTCTCCCAGCCCGAGACCTCTTGACTCCAGACCTCAACCTCCATGGCTCTGTCTTTGAAGAAATTTTTCCTTCAGTTTGTTCCTTGTCTGTCTCCTCCAGTCCAGAACGGCAATGGCTCCGTCTATAAAGATCTCACAAAAATTCTGTTGGCTTTGCATGAAGCATGCAGGGGTCAAAGCCATCAGACAATAGGAGTTTCCACAAATCCTTTCTGCTTAACTCCTTATCCAATCTTGGCTTGTCCTCAGGTTGGGCTGTAGCTTCTGGGATTCTACCCACTGGAAGCCCGTAATTTTCCAAGCCATCAACTTCTGGTTTCTTTGAACCCAAGAGTTCAGTTCTAAGTTTATCTCTCTCTGCTCGCATTTTACTATAAGCTGCAAGGAGAAGCCAGGATACGTCTTCCACACGTAGTCTGGAGATCTCCTCAGCTAAGTATTCCAAGTTGTTGCTTCCAGATTCTTCCTTCCATCTGACACCAGGACTCAATTTTGCCAAATTCTCTGCCACTTTAAAACACGGATCGCCTTTATTCCAGTTTGCGACAACACATTCATCATTTCTGTTCAAGGCCTCATCAGAAGTATCTTTAGAGTCCATATTTCCACGAACAGTCTCTTTAAAGCAGTTTTGGCCTTTTCTATCAAGCTCCTCACAATTCTTCCAGAAACTCCCCATTATCCATTTAAAAAGCCGTTCCAACATGTTTGGTATTTGCAAACTCAGCAGCAAAAGCACCCCACTTCTGGTACCAAAATCTGTTTTAGTTTGCTAATGCTGCAGAATGCAAAACACCAGAGATGGATAGGCTTTTATAAAACGGGGGTTTATTTCACTACACAGTTACAGTCTTAAGGCCACAAAACGTCCAAGGTAACACATAAGCAATCGGGTACCTTCACTGGAGGATGGCCAATGGCGTCCGGAAAACCTCTGTTAACTGGGAAGGCACATGGCTGGCATCTGCTCCAAAGTTCTGGTTTCAAAATGGCTTTCTCCCAGGACGTTCCTCTCTAGCAAGCTTGCTCTTCTTCAAAACGTCACTCACAGCTGCACTCTGTTCAGTCTCTTTGAGTCAGCATATTTTATATGGCTCCACTGATCAAGGCCCACCCTGAATGGGTGGGGTCACACCTCCATGGGAGTATCCCACCAAAGTCACCACCCACAGCTGGGTGGGGCACATCTCCATGCAAACAACCTAATCCAAACACTCCAACCTAATCCCCACTATTCTGTCTGCCCCACAAGATTGCACCAAAGAATATGGCTTTTTCTGGGGGACATAATACATTCAAACCGGCACAACATGCAATGAAATATTACTCAGCTTTTAAAAGGAATGACATTCTGATACATGGAACAACATGGATAAACCTTGAGGACATCATGTCACGTGAAATAAACCTGACACAAAAGGACAAATATTGTATGACCTCACTGATGTGAAATAATTAGAATTAGCAAACTCAAGAGTCAGAATCTAGAATATATAGTTACCAGGGGACAGGGTGGGTGTAGGGAATGGGGATTTAAGGCTTAAAATGCAGAACTTCTTTTTGGGATGATGGAAAAGTTTTGGTAATGGATGGTGGTAAAGATAGCACAACACTGTGAATGTAATTAATAGCACTGCATTATATATTTGAATGTGGTTAAAAGGGGAAATTTTAGGTTGTATATATATTACCACAATAAAAATTTTAAAAAAATAAACCATAAGCCTGTACAACACAGTGAAACCCATTGTAAAAAATGGATATAATTACTAAATGTTCTTTCATCAATTGTAACAAATATACCATATTAACACAAGCTGTTAATAATAAGGTTGTATATGGGAACTCTATATTTTATGCCTGATTTTTCTGTAAACCTACAACTTCTTTATAAAAAAGATACATGCATCCATTTGTAGGGAATATATATACAAAGGTGTTTATAAAAGGGTCTATAAACCTTCAGTAGGTTGGGGCTAAATGTTCTTATCCTTTACCTCAACCAGATTGTATCTTCCACAATTCTTAGCACATAAAATATGTATTCCAAAATAAAAATAATAATAATAAACACTTGGCTCCCAATGGCAAAAGCTGGTACAAGTTGAGCAAGAACAAAATAAATAAAGTAGTATCAGATTATTACCAAAAGTAGAAATATCTATAGATCCATATTGATATAAATGATTCAAGTAATTAATCAGGAGAAAGAAACAAAACACCTGTGCAGAAAAATTCCAAGTAATTAGGTAGCTACTTTGCCCTCAAGAGGGGAAGCATAATTGTGTGCTGCACATAATGAATTCCTTCCAAGGAGCACATTATGACAAAGGACAAAAAAAAAGTAACTTTACAGTGGAGAAACCTGACAAACACTAACAATCCTTAGGTCAATATCAAGAGTGTAAATCATGTTTATGCTAGGCCCTTTATATGATGTGAAAAAAAATGGTGTTTTGCCACCATGATCTTCATCCCAAAAACCCATATTCCCAGTCTAATCATCAGAAAAACATCAGACAAATTTCAATAGAGAGGCATTCTACAAAACATCTAACTCATACTCCTCAAAACTGTGAAGACTATCAGAAATTAGAAAAGTCAGGGTAATGTCACAGCCAAGTGTGGCTTAAGGAGACCTGATGACTAAACAAAATGCATTATCCTGAATGGAATCCTGGAAAAGAAAAAGGACACTAGGTAAAACTAAAGGACTCTGAATAAAATATGGACTTAATAATGTATCAACATTGCTTCATTAATTGTAACAAATGTACCATACTAAATGTAAAATGTTAATAATAGGGGAACTGCGTACAAGTTTATGGGGACTCTCTGTACTATCTTTTGAATTTTACTGTAAATCTAAAATTGTTCTAAACAATTAAGCCTAATATAAAAAGTAAAAATTAAACACTGTGGGATCAAAGGGATCTTTCTTATTCAGAAAGAAAGATGTTTACAAAAATAACAACAACAAACATCATATTTAAGGTTTAAAAGCTGATGTGTTCTTGACATTTGAATCAACACAAAAATGCACGCTAAATACCTTAACTTCTAGTCCATATTTTAATGCAGGTCCTAATCAGTGCCATAGGAAAGAGCATAAGTAAAAGGTATAAGTACTGAAAAGTAGGGAGCAAAATTATCATTATAGATGGATAATTGAAATCCAAAAGAGTCTACAGATAAATGTGGGGAAATAAAACTTCCTTGGAATTCTGTCTCCCATGAAAAGCCCTAGCCTCCTAAGACTGATCACATGCCATGAGAAATATGACCTGTAGCCATTTGTCTAGATAATTGTTCTAATCCAAATAGATAATAAAACTCTTATCACCCCCAGGGAGCCAATGGTCACAGCCAGAAACAAAGTCCCTGGGTTAAGCCCCCCAGGGTGCCAGAAAATCTCCCTGGGTATTTACATTTCAAGGAGAAATGAGGCCCAGGAATGTGGAGACATCTCTAAGTTGTAAAAGCCAAGGCACACAACAGACATTCTGGCTTCTGGGGGGATTTTATACACACATAAAACGGCTGGAGTAAGGAGGAGACCCTTTCTGGAGAAGAGGGAGACTGCTGCCTCTTTCTCTTCATAAGCAGAGAAAAATAATTTTTCCTCACCCCTCACGTATGAGACGGCTGTACAACTACCCACATCAGACATTCGACCCTGTTCTCATCATGTCATCCCTGGGGTAAGGCTTAGGGCAATAGAGGGGATGGGGCACTGGTGTACTTATTATTTACTTGCAGTAATTAATAAAAATGTGTTGCCTATCTAAAACACCTTGTATCAAATTCGAGATAAAATTCATAGAGATAAATATTTTAAAGACAACAATAATATTTTAGCATTTTAAAACAGTTTCAATGTAAAGCAAAGTTACTGTAATGCAAAATCAACCTACAAAAATCAATTGCAGAGAACCTAACATGGCGGCTAGGTGAGACAGGGCAAAAAAACTCCACCGTGAAAAATACTACATAAAAACCAGAAAATGACCCAGAACACCACTGCCAGCGACGCACCAGCCAGACAAGGTCTGCTAAATCCACAGGGAACGTGCATTTGGTGAAACCAGGAGCCTGCATTCTGAAATGAGTGAGTGAGTCGGCTGAAAGTCCCGCAGCCACGCTGTGGTGGGGGTAAACGGTGGGCTGGCATTCGGAGACTGACCAGTTCTTTAAAAAAAAAAAAAAAAAAAACCAGAGACTGGCTGCAGATTCTTTGAAAAAAAAAGCCCAGGACTGGCTGCAGATACGACAGGGAGACACACACAGTGAAGCACAGCGGGAGTGGGCTGGGCTAATGCCTCCGTGTCTGGCGTGGAGGATACCCTTCCCACACCCACTGCTGATTGGTTCCAGACCAGAGGAGCAGAGGCAAGCCAAAAGGAGGAAAAAAACTGCATTCCTTGCAGCCATCTCCAGAGCAGGCAGGGAGTGCTACTACCTGGAGCCAGAACCACAGCCCAGAGCCGAGCCAAGAAACCCAGTGTGACAGGGACTCTTTCCCACAGCACCGCACACACGCCACAATATCGGCCGTGGATAGTGGCCTTTAATACACCCATGGCTGATTGTTCCAGAGCTGGGAAGGCAGAGCTGTGCAAAAAGCGGGAAGTTAACACGTCCCATTCAACCATCTTTGAAGTGGGCTGGGAACGCCCCTGCACGGCACGGCGACCCAGGGCTTCCCTGGAGGCCGGCACACACTTGTGAGGTGGCACAGCCCTCCCTCAGCAGAGGTCCTAGAAGAGCACAGCTGGGAAGGGGGTTTAAGCATGGACCAAACTGGGCTAAGGGAAGAGACAGCAGGAACAATGACTAGGCCAGTCATACCCATCCCAGGGGTCTTACTCCAATGTTCTCAACTTTTCCACAAACCTCATGGCAGATTCTCTCATGGAACCCTTTCCAAAGTCTCTCTGGAATCTCACCCTGCAACCATATTTCCACAATTTTTTCTCAGAGTTGTCAATAATTGAGGTTTATTAGCACCTTCTGAGTTTGAGCCCACAGGGCATCATTAGCTTCTTCAGGAAATTGATCCCTATGTGCCTGCTCAAGAAAGAGCAGATAAAATCTGTCACTCTGGCTAACATAGAAACCTGCCTTATAAGACTTCAACATAATCTCCCTTAGAGCAAAAAGATTAAGGAATATTCAGTCTTGCAAAGGTCTTCTCTTCTAATTCAGTCACCACAGAGGTTTTTTTGTTTGTTAGTTTCTGTTTTTTATTCCACATGCAAAGGACTGTGTCTCCCAGGAACTGCAATTTGATTCTGATTTGGATTTATAAAATGGAAGATAATACATTTCTTTCCTAAGTTAGTCTCACGAGCTTGAGTACTTCTACTATGAGAAGGGTAGGATGTAGATGGGAAGCCAATAGAAAACATTAAATTTTATACTATTTTGAGACTCACATGGGATATCTCACCTTTGATTTACCTCTTAGGAACACCAAAGTGAATGACCCACTGCAGTCATTCAGAATGTCAAGGGTATGAGCACTATATGTTTTTAAAGTCACTGAGGTTATCATTCCATAAACATGGACCATGAAAACAATTGTGAAAATATGGAAGAAAATGCAACACAACTTGCAAAAGACCACAGGTTAGTATGAACAGGGAAGGGAGGTTTATAGGAGATCCAAACCAATGCTTAACATCACCTAGTTCCTCCATAAGCATATATAGAATAATGGGAAGATTAACAAGAATGCTTGTGATTATAGTTTTCTAAGCCCTATGCATGTGAATTAGAGGAACCTTTTATATTTCCTTGCCCTCTTAGCCATAAAAAGCTAAAGATATATGCAGGATACCACAAACAAAGTGTCCTTCCCTGGGAATTATCAATTTATCTACAAAGAACTCACTGTCAAAATCATGAGTGTCCCTTTTCCTAGTCTCTATATGCCAAGAAAAGAGGACAAGCAACTTTGGGATCATGAAGAACTGTCATCTTTAGCTAGCATTCAGGAATCCTTATACTCTGAGCAAAATCCACTCTGAGATGCTGCCTGGGGATCACTCAAGATCTCTCTTCCCAGAGAAAGAAACCAAATTAGTGCCTGGAGACCCTGAATATGGCAGATAAATACATAATAAAATGCTAATTAACGTGACTTAGTGATGCCTGAGCCTTGGCCAAGTACAGGAAAAGGCTCACAATACAAAATAAATAATACTAAGCCAAAGATCTTAAAGACCTAAAGTCCCATTACAAATTCATACAGAAGACATAGGATTATAGAAAAAATTAATTTATGACATCAAAGATCTTCAGCATTGCCTGTACTGGGGAAATTCCCACTGGTTTCTGAGACAGAGAAGTCAGATCTTCAGACAGTAACAGAGATGAGGGATTGAGGCAGATATACAGTGAAAGAGCACTAGTACAGAGAGAGGAAAGGAAGAAACATAAAAGAAGAGAAAACAGAGCCAGACAGAGATATTTCTACCAAGAGCACAGAGTAGTAGAGATGAATAGTCAGAGGAAAGTGACTCAAGTATGGAGAATTCATAAACATTTTGGAAGGAAAATGTAAGTTCAAAAACTTATTCTCTGAAAAAAAAATTTGAGTAATTACTCTATAATACATTTTTGTTAAGTACCCAGGAAAAGATCAACCTGAGGAGAAATGACAAGGAATTCAGGAATAATGCCACTTACGTAGGAGCCAAACCTAGTCAGACAGGATACTGATTTGGGTCAATTGGATGGAGGACAATAATATGACCTGATCCTGTTGCTTACATTCAACTTTATATCACCCACCTTGAAATTGTTTTTTTTTTTTCTTTCCAAGCTGAAGTTTTATTTCAAATGTAAAAACTGTTTCTTTAAAATGCAGGTAAATAAAGCAAAAGGATACAGTGCTCTTTTCCTACAAGTTAACCAGCCTATCCAAGTACAGGGTAATATACAGTACTTAAATATTGCTAGAACTTCACAGTAGTTTAGTGTTAAGACATCTATATTTCGATTATGAAGAGATTCTCAGTGTGTGATGCTTGGTTTGGAGGTTTTCTTCACCGACTTCCACTTTTTTCATTTAGATGCACTGAGGATCAACAATGAAAAACCAAACTGCATTTACTGAGTTTATCCTGCTGGGCCTCACAAACCGACATGAACTCCAGGTGGTGACATTCATCTTTCTGTTCCTCACCTACATAACAAGTGTCCTAGGAAATCTGACCATTATCCTCCTCACCTTATTAGACCCTCACCTCCAGACCCCTATGTATTTCTTTCTCCAGCATTTTTCCTTCTTAGAAATTTCCTTCACATCCATTTTTATTCCCAGATTTCTGACCAGCTTGACAACAGGAAATAAAGCCATCAGCTTCACTGGCTGCTTGACTCAGTATTTCTTTGCTGTATTTCTTGGGGCAACAGAGTTTTACCTCCTGGCCTCTATGTCCTATGACCGCTATGTAGCCATCTGCAAACCCCTGCATTACCTGACCATCATGAGCAGCAGAGTCTGCATACAACTTGTGTTTTGCTCCTGGCTGGGGGGAATCCTGGCTATCTCATCCCCTATCATCCTGATGAGCCAGGTGGATTTCTGTGCCTCCAATGTGCTGAATCACTATTTCTGTGACTATGGGCCCCTCCTGGAGATTGCCTGTTCAGACACAAGCTTCTTAGAACTGATGGTCATCCTCTCAGCGACTGTGACTCTGGTGGTTACTCTGGTGCTGGTGACACTTTCTTACATGTACATTATTAGGACCATTCTGAGGATTCCTTCTGCCCAGCAAAGGACAAAGGCCTTTTCCACTTGCTCCTCCCACATGATTGTCATTACCCTCTCCTATGGCAGCTGCATGTTTACATACATCAATCCCTCTGCAAAAGAAGTAGGCGCTTTCAACAAAGGAGTAGCTGTACTCATTCTTTCAGTTACCCCCTTGTTGAATCCCTTTATTTATATCCTAAGAAATCAACAAGTGAAGCAAGGCTTCAAGGGCACTGTCAAAAAGATTGTGAAGTTTTAATTTAAAAAAAAGTGCTCAAATGGCCTTTGAGGATAAAAATATAAAATTATATGTCATAATTTCAAGAAACCTACAGTCCAGTGGGAAAGAAAGGTGTATAAATAGTAAATTTGTAAGATAAAATAAAATAACATGTTAACGGTTATTAGTGAGATGAATGAAAATCCATAAAATAGAAGATTTGGAAATAATGAACTCTACAAGTAAGACCAGGAAATGATTTACTCAGGACTTTCAATTTGTGAAATGAAATATAACTGTTTTGATACTTTGGATGGATCTCAATAAAAGTGCATTCAAGACATATATATATAATTGGTTTAGGAGAGTAGGAACAATAATTTAGTGGGGGAAAAAAAGAGGCCAGATTATAAAGGTATTTTATTACAAACTACAGAGTTAGCTGGGCACCGGTGAATCGAGAAGTTATACGGAAGGAAGTGACATTATCAGCCTTGTTTTGAGGGGAACAGCATATAACATTTGAATTGTTCTTCAACCCTAGACACTATGTTCCCAACAAAGTCTCAATATTCTTTATTCTCCTCCCCTTTTTCATTTCTCTTTCAACTGTAGTCATTTTAACTTCCACGTTTCATAAGAGGAAAAAAAGGAAAAGATACACATTCAGTACACTTTTCTCCAAGTGAGGGGGTATTACTAGAAATGCTCAAGATTTTTTCAACTTAAACATCCATTTTCTAGAGGTTGTAGGCAAGGTTAGACAGAATCTCCTAGACAAAATCTATTGTTTCTTTCCTTAGCTGCCATTTCTTTCATTTAATGGCATGAGATTCCCCTGTTCTCTCTTCTTTGGTAGTGCTGAGGATTTTTTTTTTCCTATTGTGATTTTATTTTCCTATTTTCATTTCCTCTCATTGGATATTAGGAAAGAGCAGTAAGTTTGTGATCAGTCACCACTCTTTCAACTTTTATGAAAACCTTCACTTTTTATGTTTAACATTTTATTTTATTTTATTTTACTTTAGTAACATTTTATTATTAACATATGCCATAGATACCTATTTTGTAAGATGACTATGAATTATCAATATAGTATGATATCTAAAATGTTCCAAATTATGAAACTTGGCAATCACTAGGAAATAGAGTACCCTACCAAGATCTCTACACACAAATTCAAGGTAACAACAACTTGAATTTGAATAGGTGTTGGTAGGGCCTCAAATTCATTGAACTAAGGACATTTTGGAAATCTGAATACTTATACATAATTCAGTAATATCCTAATGTATTTTAGTATGTTATTTGCAGTTTGGAATGAAAGCAAAATATCATTCGGTATATTCACATGAATTCTATGTGGTAGTATGTCGAGCAAAATGATACCTTGCAAGCATTTAAGGAACAAACTGGATTGGACTGATTATAAGAGTGAATATCCAGAACCACAGAAAATATTGCAGAGTGTAGAATATTCAGAATAAAAGGTCTTTTATGTAAAGCCAGTGTCATTTTGAATATCTATGGTTTGGTTTTTGTTTTTGATTTTGTTTGAGGGGTTTTTTGGTGCCTAAGCTACGATATTAGTAATGATAATTTATTCCAAGTTCATTGAACTACTTTTCAATTGATACAGCAATGTTCTTGAGGAGCTATACCTGAATCACTAAGTTCCTCCTAAAATTTATATTTCAACGAAAACCTATGGAGAAGTAGAGGCAATGTAATACAGCCATGAAAAACATAAGTTTTAGTTCAAATACCAGATTCTCAGTTTTCTACCAGAGTGACCTAGGGATGGCAACTTGATGTCTCTAAGTCTCAACTTTCTCAACTCTTCAATGTGAACAGACAATAGTGTCTATCTTACAGGGTAATTTTGAGCATTATATGAGATAATGGCTGTAGGAGTCAGTAATTATTAAGTACTTTAAAAAATGTTATCCACTATGTCAGAATGATAATGGCAAACAATATCCTTTTCAAGGAACTGGAGCTTAACTAATAAGAATGGGTATTAAATTGCTCAGTTCAATGTAACAATGACCATGAAAATGCTGACCATTCTACTTGGAGACCCTCTGCAGCAAGACAAGCTTATTTCTGCTATCCCTATTTCCAGTTCCCTGTCTGAATAGCCAAACCAGTGAAGATAAAAACCAGTTGGCTTTATCTACCCACACTTTAGATAAAGCCAACCAGAACACTTGGCAGCAAGCAGTATTAGGATTGGGCTGCTGTCAACTCCATGTCTCCCGGGTATCTCTGAGAGAGGGAAAGTGTGTGAGTAAACTGAGAGAGAGAAGGTTCCATGATCTACATCAAAGTTTAAGACCAACATCCAAAACTTCAGCCATCCTTTGTATTTGAGCATTTAGAAATGAATTTAGGAGGGAATGTATTACCTTCTAATGAGCTAGCTGAAAAAAAAATAAAGTCATGCTCTTCTGAAACTATTCATCTAGGCTGGTTTTATGTTAGTCCTACTCATAGATGAGTAAAAGGAATGAGTTTACTGATTTTTCATTGAATTACTGGAATGTTCAGTTTCTAGATCTATCAATTGGTTGGTCTTATCCCTCCTGTCAACTACTGCAGACAAGAATCAAAAGAAATAGTTCTAGCTACCTAGAATTCTCAGAGTAACAACAGAACAATGCTAGAGTTAGGGGTTAATGAAAATGAGTGAGGACTGATCTGCCACATTTAAGCATTCATTTTCCATCCCCTGCCTGTAAAGCCCAGAGAGCTTACAGAATTGTGGATTATAAATCTAAAGAGGTAGTCTTCTTCCAGTGCTATTTCTTAAAAAGAGTTTAAAAGAAAATTCAAAAGAAAAAACCAAAAGAAGAAAACTGGGGGAAAAAATGCTAAGTGTGATGGAAACAAAGATGGTTAATAGCTCTGCAATGACTTGGGCTCTCTGGCCTAGGGATCACTTTCATCTATTTTTTTAAAACTAATCTAAAAAATCACAAACTAGGGCTTAAGCTTCTGCCCACATACATTGGTAGATAGTATAGCTGAAGTTCCCAGGAGATCATGTGCTCAGAAGCCAAAATAACTATCCATCTGATGAAAATACCCACTGAGATAAAACAGATTACACACTGGACAACATATAATATAAAGGAGAATTATTGGAGCAGAAACATCAAGAATGTTATATAAATATAATTTCCTGAAAGAGATAAGGAAGATACAAATAAAGTAAAGTTTCAATAGCAACTAAAAAAATCAAGTACCTAGGAATAAACTTAACCAAAGATGTAAAAGACCTATACAAAGAAAACTACACAACTCTACTAAAACAAATAGAAGGGGATCTTAAAAGATGGAAAAATATTCCATGTTCATGGATAGGAAGGCTAAATGTCATTAAGATGTCAATTCTACCCAAACTCATCTACAGATTCAATGCAATCCCAATCAAAATTCCAACAACCTACTTTGCAGACTTGGAAAAGCTAGTTATCAAATTTATTTGGAAAGGGAAGATGCCTCTAATTGCTAAAGACACTCTAAAAAAAGAAAAACGAAGTGGGAGGACTTACACTCTCTGACTTTGGAGCTTATTATAAAGCCACAGTTGCCAAAACAGCATGGTACTGGCACAAAGATAGACATAAAGATCAATGGAATCGAATTGAGAATTCAGAGATAGACCCTCAGATCTATGGCCGACTGATATTTGATAAGGCCCCCAAAGTCACTGAACTGAGTCATAATGGTCTTTTCAACAAATGGGGCTGGGAGAGTTGGATATCCATATCCAAAAGAATGAAAGAGGACCCCTACCTCACACCCTACACAAAAATTAACTCAAAATGGACCAAAGATCTCAATATAAAAGAAAGTACCATAAATTCCTAGAAGATAATGTAGGAAAACATCTTCAAGACCTTGTATTAGGTGGCCACTTCCTAGACTTTACACCCAAAGTACAAGCAACAAAAGAAAAAATAGATAAACGGGAACTCCTCAAGCTTAGAAGTTTCTGCACCTCAAAGGAATTTCTCAAAAAGGTAAAGAGGCAGCCAACTCAATGGGAAAAAATTTTTGGAAACCATGTATCTGACAAAAGACTGATATCTTGCATATATAAAGAAATCCTACAACTCAATGACAATAGTACAGACAGCCCAATTATAAAATGGGCAAAAGATATGAAAAGACAGTTCTCTGAAGAGGAAATACAAATGGCCAAGAAACACATGAAAAAATGTTCAGCTTCACTAGCTATTAGAGAGATGCAAATTAAGACCACAATGAGATACCATCTAACACCGATTAGAATGGCTGCCATTAAACAAACAGGAAACTACAAATGCTGGAGGGGATGTGGAGAAATTGGAACTCTCATTCATTGTTGGTGGGACTGTATAACGGTTCAGCCACTCTGGAAGTCAGTCTGGCAGTTCCTTAGAAAACTAGGTATAGAGTTCCGTTCGATCCAGCGATTGCACTTCTCGGTATATACCCGGAAGATCGGAAAGCAGTGACATGAACAGATATCTGCACATCAATGTTCATAGCAGCATTATTCACAATTGCCAAGAGATGGAAACAACCCAAATGTCCTTCAACAGATGAGTGGATAAATAAAATGTGGTATATACACACGATGGAATACTACATGGCAGTAAGAAGGAACGATCTCGTGAAATATATGACAACATGGATGAACCTTGAAGACATAATGCTGAGCAAAATAAGCCAGGCACAAAAACAGAAATATTATATGCTAACACAAATGTGAACTTTGAAAAATGTAAAACAAATGGTTTATAATGTAGAATGTAGGGGAACTAGCAATAAAGAGCAATTAAGGAAGGGGGAACAATAATCCAAGAAGAACAGATAAGCTATTTAACGTTCTGGGGATGCCCAGGAATGACTATGGTCTGTTAATTTCTGATGGATATAGTAGGAACAAGTTCACAGAAATGTTGCTATATTAGGTAACTTTCTTGGGATAAAGTAGGAACAGGTTGGAAGTTAAGCAGTTATCTTACATTAGTTGTCTTTTTCTTACTCCCTTGTTATGGTCTCTTTGAAATGTTCTTTTATTGTATGTGTTTTTTTTTAAATTTTTTTCATATAGTTGATTTAAAAAAGAAAGGAAAGTTAAAAAAAAAAAAAAAGAAAAACAAGGAAAAAAATATGTAGTCCCCCCTTGAGGAGCCTGTGGAGAATGCAGGGGTATTGGCCTACCCCACCTCGATGGCTGCTAACATGACCACAGACATAGCGGACTGGTGGTTTGATGGGTTGAGCCCTCTACCATAGGTTTTACCCTTGGGAAGACGGTCGCTGCAAAGGAGAGGCTAGGCCTCCCTATAATTGTGCCTAAGAGCCTCCTCCCAAATGCCTCTTTGTTGCTCAGATGTGGCCCTCTCTCTCTAGCTAAGCCAACTTGAAAGGTGAAATCACTGTCCTCCCCCCTACGTGGATCAGACACCCAGGGGAGTGAATCTCCCTGGCAACGTGGAATATGACTCCTGGGGAGGAATGTAGACCTGGCATCGTGGGACGGAGAACATCTTCTTGACCAAAAGGGGGATGTGAAAGGAAATGAAATAAGCTTCAGTGGCAGAGAGATTCCAAAAGGAGCCGAGAGGTCACTCTGGTGGGCACTCTTACGCACACTTTAGACAACCCTTTTTAGGTTCTAAAGAATTGGGGTAGCTGGTGGTGGATACCTGAAACTATCAAACTACAACCCAGAACCCATGAATCTTGAAGACAGTTGTATAAAAATGTAGCTTATGAGGGGTGACAATGGGATTGGGAAAGCCATAAGGACCACACTCCACTTTGTCTAGTTTATGGATGGATGAGTAGAAAAATAGGGGAAGGAAACAAACAAACAAACAGACAAAGGTACCCAGTGTTCTTTTTTACTTCAATTGCTCTTTTTCACTTTAATTATTATTATTGTTATTTTTGTGTGTGTGCTAATGAAGATGTCAGGGATTGATTTAGGTGGTGACTGTACAACTATGTAATGATACTGTGAACAATCGAATTTACGATTTGTTTTGTATGACTGCGTGGTATGTGAATATATCTCAATAAAATGAAGACCAAAAAAAGAAAATAAAGGTTGAAACATTATTTTTTAAAACAAGGTAAAAATCAATCCTATTGAAAATTTCATAAATAAAATAAAGAATAAAATAGATAAGGCTAATGCTAAGAAAGATTCAGATTAGATTAGATTAGATTAGATTAGAAAATAAACACCAGAAGACAAGTGGCAATGCCAAAATAAAACTAGATAACAAGAGAGACAGGTGAAAAGAAGGAAAAAAATAAAGAGAAGGAAATAAGCATTTACTAGAGGGGAGAAAGAACAATTGACAAGCATCATAGAATGCCATTTAGGAAAGATTTTTAAAATGCAAGAAATCAAAGATTAAATGTGATATAAAATAAGGGAGGGATTTCCAGGACATCACAGCAGAGGGAAGCCACAGTGAGAATGAGGGAGTCAGGAGCCAGGAAGATGGTGGTCACCACCATCGGCAAGGCCTCAGGACAGGATCCCAACCTTGGCAGCTGAAAGCTCCCTGCAGAAGTAGTCTGCTGGAAATGGAATTACAAGAAGTAAAACTAAAGAGCATCCAGAAAGCAAGAAGGAATCTCAGTCTGATACCCATAGTACTGCTGAATCACATACTACCCAGCAACAAATTTCAATCCCTAGAACTCCTAAAACTGGAAAGAGGAAAAGCAGAACTGAGTCCTCATTACCAGAGACGACTGTTCAACCAGCTACTGATGGGGAGACCTCTGAAGCAGAGTAAAATTGTTCTATGTCTGAGATCCAGGATCCCATTTTAAGAGTAACTAAGAGAAGACAAATATTAGTTCCATGCATTCCTGTGTCCAGTGTTAGGAAAAAACTGAAAATGACTGACATAAATGATTCTCATACTGAAGAAGAAGTCTCTGAAGCAGAATCTAATATTTCAAGTATTTCTAGAATTGTGCCTTCCACAGTAATAACTACAAGAACCAGGAAGTGTAAGGGTAAATTCTTAAAAGATCCAAGCCAAGAATCACATGCAGAAGTTATTTCTGATGCTGAGTCAGCATGCTTAGACATTTCTTCATTTTCAGGAATTCCAACTAGGAGAACAACCAGGAGTGTGCAGAGGAAATTATGGGCAAAGACAGAGGAGAAGGATTCTAAGAGTATAGCAGAAAATGAAAAGCAAATCACAGCTACATCTATGAATTCTATGAATTCAGAAGATTCAGATACCAGACAAACTTCTCAGTTACTAGCAAATTTTCTTGCTCAAATAAACAAGACAGACTTCTACAATAGTGAAACTCACAGTGACTTTCATGATGATTCCTTCCATGGAAATTCAGAAAAATACTAACAACACAAAAATGTCCAAGTTTTCATGTAAGAGAGGGAGAAAGGGCCAATGTTACACCTCTTACAGAAATAACAAAGCAGAATTCTAAGAGTTTAGTTGAAGGACCCAAAGGAATAATAGATGAGGGAAAATAAACTAATGAGGAAAGTTCTCAGTTGAAGAGTCTTTCTGAACTTCAGGACACTGGACTTCAGCATTTAGCCTCTCAAAGGCTTTCAACCCCCAAACTAACAAAGCCACATCAAAGTCCTCAAATCTGAACTGTGAAGCTATAAGGAAATTGTTAGCTCGAATATTTGCAGTTGTGCAAGTAGAGAGATGGGAGCACACGTTAAAAACAAGTGACTTGATAGAGTTTGGTGACGATGGGGATAGTGATGATGTTAGAGAACACTGCACAATTATATGTGTTAGTGAAAACATAAATAATGAAAAGCATGTGATTTTGAATCTGGTACCAAATTATACACATCTCAGGATAAGGATGATTGTTTTATTTGTTCTCGGCGGTGATGAAAGCCAGCACTCTGGAAACAGTGAGAATAAAAGGACACCATGCGTTTTGTTGAAAATGGCGGTAAAAGGGAGTCATCAAATAGAGATTAAGGAAATATGTTACGTGACAATGCATTGTTTGTAACTGACACAACTCCTGGATTAAGTGTTAATAAAAATTTTTACTTGGAAGAGGAAGATAAGGCAAGTGAGGTTACCACTGAGGAAGAACAAGATGAGCAGGAGGAAGAAGAGGATGAGAAAAGTGAAGATCCATCAGACTATGACATAAGTAAAGATAATGAGCTCAGTGTCGAAGACAACTTACTGAATAACACAAAATCTAAACTTCTAAAGTTGACAAGCAGCAGCACAAACCCTATTCTAAGTATCAAGCAGTTGGGTGGTCTGTATATTAACTTCAATACAGACAAATCACAGTCTAACAAGAGAACCCTAATACAGATTAAGGAGAAAAAGAAAAATGAGCTTCTGCAGAAAACTAACATTATGTCTGATTTTGAAAGGAAAAAAAAAAAAAAAAACCACTGTGTTCCACCATATAGTGAATCCAAGCTTCAACTTCAGAAAAAAAATGCAGAAAAGTGTGACAAAAAACAGTAGACGATGGCCGGTTGGTACGAAAGCTCCAGAACTGACAGATGAACTTAAAAATGATCTCAAAGCACTGAAGATGAGAGCTAGCATGGACACAAAGATTTTACAAGAAAAATGATAGAGACGGCTTCCCCAAGTATTTCCAGATTGGAACCGTTGTTGACAACCCAGCTTACTTCTACCGTTCATGAATTCCCAAGAAGCAAAGGAAAAGAACTATTATGAAAGAACTGCTGGCTGATAATGAGTTCAGAAGGTATAACCAAAGGCAGTACTCAGAGATCATGGCTGAGAAAGCAGCAAATGCAACAGAAAAGAAATTTCAGAAGAAGAAGAAATTTCACAACTAAGATTCATTAAGCAAACCACAATATTTTTTTATCTCCTTTTGTTTATTTGCTAAAGATTTTAAAAACTAACATCATCACATAATTTAAAGTAGACTGACCCTGTTTATAAAGAGATTTCTGTTTAGAAAAAGTTCGTTTCACAGATAATCAATCACGTCTCCTTGGATAAAAATAGGTGAGTCTACAAAACACTCACATGGGTTTTAGATCTTTAAGGGGGGGAAAGGAAAAGGAAACTTAAACATTTTAAGATAATTAGCATTTTTGTAACATTTTCAATTTTTAAAGAAAACCGAATTAAAAGATATTCAGAAAGCATAAAGTTTGCTAGCATGTTCAAAGAACTTTTAAAAAGCCAACCACAGATATATAAATGATATCAAAATTAATATATGGTTTACAGTATGTGTTTGTTGAGGGGGCTGGTTGATGGACATGAAATACCCTGTAATCAGCTGCAAATTCAGATACAGAAAGTTGGTGAAGTTGGAATTGAGAGATTTGCTTCTCATAAAAATCATAGTTGAAAACAAAGGAATGATAAAAAGTATTCTTGGAGCAAATATATATTAGCTAAAGACCAAAAGATTAAATGAAGCTTGAGGAGTATAAATAGGACTTAAAGAAAACCACCTAGCAAGTTTGGGCAAAATATAGAAGCAGCAGCAGGAAAGCTGTTTTCCTTCCTTGGTAACTGTGAAACAGGAGAATAATTTATTTTATCCAGATACAATGTTGTGTTCCAAGAGAAACAGAATTAAAACAATATAATTTTGATTTAGTCAGCTTGTCTCTGTGGAATAAGGATTATGCATCCTGATTAAGCTGTCTTTCTGGTACCCAACGGCGGTATTTGGTCATTAATGCTTCTCGGTTAGTTATAGTTTTATTTCATTATTTATTGGACTTCTATTTTCCCAGCATACTACTTCACTGAGATTTCAGTAAATATGGACACTCATATTTTATATATACAGCTTGGGGTCACAAGCAAACTAGAAATAGAACTGACGATATTTACGGTTGGAATTAGGGAAGCATCTGTGTCTATTCTCTTTCCTTTTATTTCAAGACTATGATGCTTCATTTTCTGCTGGGTAAAATAAACCAGTATGAGAATTAAATATCAAAACATTAAAAGTGACTGAGTTAATTTACCCCTGAAACATTCTTCCAGAAGGAGATATTGCCAGAACATTTCTTCAACTTTTGCTACTATGGTGACAATGCCCAAAGTTGTGAATAATTCTGTTTAATACTTCCCTGCCTAGAAAACTGAGAAGTGGTCCAGTTATTCCTAGTCATGAGATGGGTTAGCTTATCTATCATTTGATTTTCACACTGTCTTCTGGCTCATGAATGCAAGCACAGGTTGAATTATTCAGTTCTTCAAAGCCTGCAGTATGACAAAGTTCTGCAATTGATTTTTGAGTGAAGTAACAGCAGTTTTTCTTACATTTAGAAGAAATTTTTTAATGATTTTAACATTATAGTGCATTTTACAGGGAAAACACAATTAGTATCCTCTGATCTTTTCCACACAAAGCAGCGATTAGAGCTTTCTGGATTGGAAAGCAGTGACGGAAAAAGAGCATTTAGCCTAAATTTTATGTCCAGCTCTTGTCAAATAACCCACCTTAGAGGCCCTAATGATATGCCTTTCAAGTATTTATTTTTAGTTAAATTTTTACATTCATGCTTTTGGATTTTTACTTTGTCTCCATTGATTCATTTTTTATTTTATTTTGTTATACCTATTTTTGTAAGCCACTAAAATAACTTTTGGAACAAAGCAGAAAGTTTTTAATGTATTTTTCTCATTCAGTGAAGTCAACTGATATTATTCAACTAAAAAGCACCTAAAGTCACCTGTAATTACATTTATTATAAGGGGTTAAAAAATTTAATAATAAGCAGTAATAGTATGTATAGCTTTCTCATCTCAAATGTGATCTTAAACTTATTTTCAAATCCTCAACAGTAATAAACAATAGTATCTAAAAATATAACTATACATAAAGGTCACAAGGTAGTAAATTACCCAGAAAGAAGACTTTAAGTCTTAGTTCAATGCTCCTAGTCTTCTCCTAGCCGTCTACAAACACCTGAATATTTGACTAATAGATCAATACATGTGTTTATAATGCTTTTTTAAGCAACACAACTCAGTTGAGAAATGGATTTTAGTGACTTTGGCCTGTGTCACTAAACTCAGTTCATTTGCTGGAACTTTTTAAAGCTTAATGACTTACAGAAAATACCTTTACTCCTCATCTGAAAAGCATTATAAAGCATACACAGTGCTGATACATCAGGGTGTGCTAATGAAAGAAGGGCCTTAAAATACCCTAAAAAGGTCCTGAAAGATTTCTAAATAGTCTGTATTTATACCCCATCTTGTTCCAAAAAGCTTTTAAAACAATTTATTAAAAAAAAAAAGCTACAACAAACTAACAAATAAATAAATAAATAAAATAAAAGGAGGCCCTAGAAAGCTTGCTGCACAAAGAACAAATCTGAAAACACTGTTAAAGGAAAACTCAAATGCAAGGAGAAATAAAACCAGAAGGATGCTGTTAATAATATGAAAATAAAAATTAATAACTAGCATTTATCATATAAAGTATCTTGTTGTCTGTTTAAAAAGTAAGATTCAAAGAAAAAAAGAGAAAGCAAATCTACAACCATAACAAGAACTAAAATTCTACAAAATATATACAAGGTAGGATTGTGAAAGCATGCCAAAGTAAAATGCAAGAAAAGTAAAATTTTGTCATGATCCAAGGAAGAAATACAAAAGAAATCAGTAAGTGTACATGAAGAAGCATGAGTCTTAAATTACTCACCACAAAAATAAAATAGGATTTATAACTTTAAGCCATCCAAATAAAAATTTATCTATTCAAAGACAAGAAAGGAGAAAAAAAGTAATATAAAAAGTAGAAGAAATGGAATATATAAAATAATATTGCAGAAATAAGTCTTAATAAAGCAGTAATTCAACAAGAACATATCCATTAAACTCAATAATAAAAAAGAGAACTTTTACAGGAGAGATCAGGAAAAAATATATATATACAGAAAGAATGAGAAAAAAAGAGAAATGGATAATAGGAGAGGACATAGCAATAAGATTCCCAGAATGAAAGGGAAAAAGAACAATCAAACAGAAGAAAATTTTAGAAAAAAATGTTGCCCCAGATCATAGATAGGAAGAAAATCTAGGAGAAATACACCCAGCATTCATAGCTGCTTCTCCCCTAGAGGCATCTTCAATTACAAGAACACAATTGAGAGGAGAGTGAAGGGTAGCAGAGCTTTCAAGAGTCTCAGAGCACTAGTGAGACAAAATTTGAATTCAAGACCTGCTAAGGAGGGAAAGACTTGGGTTGGGACCCCAAATAACTAAACTCTTGGAGTAAGGAGGAACTGGAAAGAGTGTGACCTGGCAAAAACTGAATAATATTAATATACAAATGAAATTAATCATAAAATTAGATTAAGATGATTCCAGATTACTAATGCCCCTAACCAAACAAAAGTAGCAAATACAACTCCTCCTTAGAAAAACATGGCTTTATCCCAAATTAACTACAATTTTTCATATGTAAAGTATGACAGTCAATAGAAGATACTAAACACTCAAGGAGTTAAGAGCAGGAGAAACGACAATAAAAACTAACAGAGAATCAATAGAGGTGTCACATAGAGATTCCAAGTAAAGACACTAAGTCTTCCTAAGAAGATAGGCAAGAAGATAAGTTCCAGCAGGGAACTTAAAAGAAGTAGAACTATTATAACTAAAAAAAATAACTGGAATTTTTACAAATCAATAAATTGATGTAATAGCAAATTAGATATGAGCTAATAGATCAAGAGAAAATACAAACAGAATCAGAAAGGAAAACACAAAAGACAGGTGAAAAGATATAAAAACATACATGTAATTAAAGTCTAGAAGTAGGGAAGTGTGATAATAGTTCAAAATCAGTATTTTAAGAGACAATGACAGAATATTCTAAAGTCAATGAACCTGACAGACTCAAGTAGCCATAATAACTCCAACTGGATAAATTAAAAATAGAAACACACAAAGGCAGATTTTAGAAAAACCTCTGAAAGGCAAAGACAATAAATATTAAAAGCAGCCAATAAAATAGACATACTAATGCAAAGGGTACAATAATTCAAACAATTCACTTCTCAACAGAAAAAAAGGAAGCCAGACATAATGGAATGCTGCTGCCAAACTAGAATCCTATACTCAATGAAAATAACTTTCAAATATGAAATGAAAAGAAATTTCCAGAAAAACAATAACAGATCATATCTTACCAGCAATCCACACTAAAGGAAATATTAAAGGGTATGTTTCAAAGAAGAGGAAAATAATCTGTTTGAAGCTTATAAATGCAGAAAAAGATTAAGAACAATGGGGGGGGGTTGAATATGTAGATAAATCCAAATAAATACTGACTATAAAACAATAATAATGGGAAGAAATTATAAAGAAAAATACATGTAGGGTTAAATGTACAGATATAAAATAAATAAAGAAATAGAAGTATGTTTTAAAATATAGAAAAATATAAAATACATGGCAAAAATATCTTTTAACTCAGATGTATGGATAGTGATATGACAAGCATGGCTCCCCTGAGCCAGCTTGTCAGTGCATTTGCAATAAATCACCTTCACTCTGAGAGACATGTTTCTTCTTCATACATAGTGCCAGATCAGGTAAGCCCCTCTACTAGAAACAGCCATGCCTGTGGTATCAATAGTAAAATGTTCTAAGTTCTTTTCATTTCACAGGGAGATGTAAAAATATTATATTAAACTCTTATAAGTCAAGGACACATGCCACAATTTCTAGTATAACTAGCAGAAACCCTGGGCCTTATATTTCCAAGTGCATTGGTCAGCATCCTACCACCAACATCTGCATGTCTTCGGCTAAGGGCTTCCTATGGCTGCTGGACCCCCAACAACAGGCAGAAAGTAACTGAGAATTAGCCAGGCAATTGGTACCAAAGTGCTCAAAGGAAGCAAATTTTCAGGATGGGATTCTGGTATTGAAACATTCACTATCAAGATGGCAAAAAGACCACATTGTTGATGATAAGTAAGGTAGTGATAACTCTTGGTATGCTATAGTATCAAAATGCCAAGACTCACTGTGTTAAATTGGGATGGCAGTTGGGTCTAGTAAGATACAGTTGGTTGGGAAACATCTCCAGCTATTTCAAGACATGAGAGCACTGATAATTACAAGACCATTGGATTTGCTCTTTGCTGTTAAATGCCATAGAATCACGAAAGGATGAAAATGACAGCCTGAGGTCAGTCAACTAACAACTCAATGCATGTTACAAAAGCCAGAACTAGCATTTGAAAGTCCCACATTTTCTGCATCTTATTGAGGCAGAGTTTGCTATTGTGAGAATATTAGAATTTAAAGAAGGATGAATTCACAGCTCTGAAAAGTTTCCTACAATAAGGACAAAGCACTGATAAGAACACCATGGGCTCAACTTAGGTGGATATATAGAAACCCTATATTTCTTTGATCTATCTGAGCTAGTAAAAGTGATTCACTCTTTGTTGCTAGAGGTTATCAGCTTTTCCTTGCCTGGAGATCTGTGAAGGCCTTACCTAAGGTAAATACTTCATAAGATAATGTTTGCCTTCCTTAATATCTGTCCCAACATCCCCTTCTTGTTTTTAGGCAAATAATCAGGATCAAGACTTAACATGAGCCATCTGGGGACGGCCTGCAGTGAAAGAAAAGGGATTATTCACCAAAAGAGTAGCAGGTTTCAGAAACTGTAAGAGGACTGGGAACAAATCTTGAGAGTAATGAAGTTGGAGAAGGGGAGCAGATATAAGATGGACAAGAGAGAGATTATTCACATGAGAGCTATAACCTGTGTATGCCCTGTCATGGACACCTGAAAGCATTCCTAAGATGTTACAGATGGCTCTTTGAAGCTGGAAAAGAGCAGACTGTAATTAATGAGGCAGAAATCCTGGAACTAACATGGCAGAATAATGGAGAAAGTGTCAAAAGTCTCAGAGAGGTGGGAATGCAAATCTAAAGGCAGAGAAGCCAATAGCTGACTATAATCCATAGGAGGGCATAGAGGGCCCTACCTGCATTAAAGCACTAAGAAATGCATTGGTGAGGGCAGAATGGGCATTATTGGGAAGTTCAACATTGCTTGTCCTCTGAGGGCTAGTTCGGCAGTACAAGAGGTTATTATGGAACTGGACTTGCCATTGTCAGTGGAGATGATAGAATTACAATACAGCAAGCACCACATGGAGAACTTAAGGGTCAAAAACAATATAGATATACTTACTGTAATTACCTACGAGGCCAGAAAGCAAGCAGGAACCCCTGAACTTCAGGGATACGTGGTAATGTATAATAGACCATAGTGGTCCTGGGAGTGAGATAGAAGGGCAGCAACTAAGGATATTGGTAGACAATAAATGAAAATGATCAAGAACGGATGACCAAAAGACTGATACCAGCTGCCACAGTGTAACCATAATCATCCACTCACTTGTCAGAACTGATCCAGTTCTCAAGCTCAGAGCTCATCTATGTAAGCATACACCTTTTCAAATCAGCAAAAAACCTTGGAATTATGCAAAAGTGATTCCTCCAATCCTTTTCCAAAGGCTCCTAAGGGCATTTATTAAATATACGTACATGGAGAAAGGCGGACTACCCAGGTCTTTATAGTATTGTTGGATAAAGAGCCTGAACTCACACAGATAGAGCATTCAATATTTTATCATGGCACCCCGATATAGTATGGGTATATGGAAATCAGTTCATAAATACCATCCTTGCCCAAGACTAACTCACAATGGACTCAACAGTACTGCAGGCACTCTCTGGTAATACACCGGTCCCTTCAGTGTGCATCACAATGAAAAAAAATGAGCACTGGGAAGAGGCCTCACTTCAGTTCCCTGACCTGAGGAGTAAGTACCAAAAGGTAACTGCCAAGTTAAAGTCCCTAAAACAGCCTGCCTTAGCCAAAGGAGTAAATTAAAAGTAATAATATATCTCATGGAAACAGCAAAGATAAGGGGCACTCTAAAAGATTTAAAGGGTGCAGAGGTAGTGGGCTCCATAATATCCTCATTTAATTCACTGTTAGGCACCTGCAAAAACTAATGGAAAATGATGAAAAATTTTGGATTACCATGAACGTAAACAAGTGGTAGCCTAAATTTCAGGTAATATGCAGATCAGATCAACACAACCTCTGATACTTGATATGCAGCATTTGATTTGGTGAATGCATTTTTTTTCAAACCCTATCAGAAACACTTTACAGTCAATACAATGAATAGTAATACCATTAAAAGTCTTGTCTCAAGGCTATGTTAATTCTCCTCCTCTCTGTCACAGTAGAATCCAGAGGAAACCTGATGACCTGGACATTCCATAGAATGTCATTCTGGTATTGATGGCACTGTGTTAATTAGTCCTGGTGAACAGAGAATGGCAAGTGTTCTAGATGCCTTGGAAAGAAACATGCATTTCAGAGAGGGGAGATATACCCTACAAAGTTGCAGGAGCCTGTTACATTGGCAAAATTTTAGAGATCATGTGGTTGGGCATTTGAGGACATCCCCTCCAAGGGATAGGACAAGAGATTAAATCCTTAATTCACAGCATTTGGTAGACCTCTTCACATATTATACACAGCCCATATCACACTTGGAAACAAACTCTGACAAAATTATCAGACAATTAGGAAAGCATGGTGAGCAATTCTGTTGAAGAATACAGAACAATCCTGTCTTAACTAATGTGAAAGTACAAATATAAAGACATTAGAAGACACTATACAGAGACAGCCTGTACTTATACTCCATATAAATACATGCTTTGAAAAACCACAAATAATTAAAAAAATGGCTCCTACTGAATTATAGCTCCACCTAGGAATTCTGCATATACGTAGAGAAGTCATAGGGATTATAAATTCAATTTAAGTGAAGTTTAAAAAACATATATTTTATGATAAAGGGCCTTCAACTTAAGATGGCCAAAGCACCGATGCTATATATTTGCTGTAAAAAGAATTTTAAGAGTTTCAGGTTTTGTTTGTTTGTTTGTTTGTTTCTGGTATTAAAAGTTACTTATGGCCACTGGCCCATAGCAGCTCAGAAGATAAAATAACAATCCACTTTATGTGATGGTGAAACATTAGCAACCAAAGGAAAAACTGGTGACTCTCTGCTAGATGTGCTTGAAAATAATGTTGATATTGATGGTTTTAGTGCATATGAGGGAATCTCAGCCTGCTCTACCTGTCACCACATCTTTGAAGAGCACATATTTGAGAAGTTACAAACAATCACTGATGAGAATAACTTGCCTGATCTGGCCTATGGATTAAAGGGCACATCAAACTTGGGCTGCCAAATCTGTTTCACAAAGTCTATGGACAATAGGACTGCTGAGTACCTGATGCAGCAGCCAAAGCCAGACAATCCACTGATATGCACAAGAACTCCTAAACTAGAATAAATAAGAATATTTTCATGAAATTTTACCTATTTTAATAATTATTATTTCTTAATGTAATTAAATGAAACATGCATTTATTATTACAACCAGCTTTACTATTTTAATTCTCCTTGTATAACTACTGAATCTTTTTAGTTCCGGAAGTATGCAGTCCTTATTTTGGTTAAATTATAAAAATGTCAACCAAATATTAGAAAATAGTTAATATGATAAGATCTAACATATTTTACCTTATATATGCTTAGTGACATTAGCAAAATGTTTTCATATAAATCTCATGTCTGCTTACCCATAAAGTAGATCAAAAACTGCTATTATCCTCTTTGATCTGGGTGAAGGTGGAGAGCTAAAATGGCTTGTCTAGGGCAATACAACTAATTAGAAGATCTGGTCCTAGAACACACATCTTGTCACTACAAGTTAAATAAATGTTCAGACTGAAACTGGAATAATAATGAATATCTTACTTACAGCAGTGATTAAATATGAATGTGTATGGACAAAAAAAATTTGATTGCTCACTGAACAATTTCAAAGACAGTTATTAACTTAATTTCAAAGACAATTATTATTCTTATAAGGAAATATTTCAAAATCTGATTCATCGAGAAGAAAAGTCTGGACATAGGCATTAGAACACTATAAAAGAAGTTTGATTTCTGTTCTGACAATAATGGAGGAATAATCTAAATATTAGATGTCTTTATTCATTCCTATTCTAACAATAGTGATCTATCTTTGTAATCTTTTAATAATAGTGCTGAATTGTAAATCTCTATAGCAGAATAGGAATCTTATGAATTAGGTTTTCTCTGTCCTGAGCCAGAAAATGAAATGAACAGGCTGTCACATTGCACAGCTCTAGGGGTGCCATTCCCTTAAACAAGGCTGAAATTGCACAGCAGTATTCATCAGTCCCAGAAGTGAGCACCACAGATTACCTATTACCAATGGAACATATCTGTATCCTTATTTTTACTAAAAAAATTGTACAAGTTAATAAAGGGTTAGACAGTGTGTTCTTTGGAAGTATAGTAAAAGTAGAACTAATTATTAGAAAGATCAGAACAATAAGTGAAATAAAATGTGAACTATAAGACAACTGAACTAGCTTCAAGTATATTATGCAGTGTATATTTTGACAAATATTGTTGAGTACTGTATTTGGCATTATTATCTATATTGTTAATAATCTATAGATTATTATCTATATTATGCCCATTGGGGAATACAGAGCTGAACAAGAAAAGGAAAACCCTCAAGCAGCTCACCTTTTATCAGCAAAAGATAGAACATATGAACAAATAACTTGCTTGAACTAAAATGACCAATTTGTCAAATAAGGATTCTCTGAAACTATTAATATGTAAATCATGATTAGGGAGAACCTGAGGCTTCTAATGTTCATTAAGTGTTTAATAACTATTGTGTGACTTCTATGTGTGGAGAGCTTCAAAATAATGTGTGTCCCCAAGAAAAAAAAAAAAAGAAATATAGAATGTAAGCTTTATACCAATGTTGAATTTCTTGAACTTCTTAGCTGCGCTTAACGAGATTGCATAAAAGAATGTTCTTGTCCATGGGAAAGGTATATGTGAGTTATATTGTTTGTTCAAAGATATGTGCAGCTTGCTCTCATATGTTCAGAGGACAAAGCAAAAGATGCTGAATGACAGGGAGGGAGGGAGGGAGGGAGGGAGGGAAAGAAAGAAACGGTGGTGTGACAGGATCTTAAAGGTGATGGATAAGGGTATCTGGGGAGGGGGGTTGGGGTATGATGGAGTTCTATGTATGTGGTTGGTACTGTTTTTGCAACTGTTCCTGTAAGATTGAATTTATTCCAAAATAAAATTTATTAAATTAAAAAAAGATGTGTGTCTCTTAAGAAGCTTCAATATTCTGCTTGTATTCTCACATGGATTCCTAAACTTTCCTTTCCAGAGCTATGTAGTTTTAGGTTTCAAATTAGAAAAGTTCAAATTAATGAAGTTGTATTGTATCACTTAAATAAAACCTACTAAACTTAAAAAGAAAAAGTTACTTAATAAAGACTTGTTTCCATTATTTCCAAATTCTGCATGGGACATACTTAAACAAAAAAAAATTTGTTTTTGTTTCTCTGAAATTCAAATTTAATTGGGTATCCTGTATTTTTACTTACTACATCTGGCAACTCTAAGCAGCCTCTAAAATAGCCCCAAATGATATTCACCTCTTGAGCTAGACCTAGTGACTTGCTTCTAACAAAAAGAATATGGCAAAAGCAATGCGATGTCACTTCCAAGATTAGGTTATAGAAAGATGCCTGCTTCTGTCTTATTCATCCTCTTTTGCCTTCCGGGGCTCTCCTGCTGTCCTGCTCAGAGAAAAGCCAGCTGCCGTGTTGTGAAGTGCCCTATGGAGAAGACCATGCAGCAAGGAACTGAGGGAGGCTTCCAGCCTATCCCACCCCAACTCTCAACCCAAAGAACTTCCTACTACCTCAGAATACCAAAGAATACTTCTCTAGGGAAACTGAACAATGTGATCAAACAGACACAAAAACCAATAGTCAGGGGTTTTCCATTCTAATGTCTGGAATCACCAGTCAGCTTTTGAGTGTCTCACTTTTAAATATAAATGAATAAAAGAGGAAATATTAGGTTATATATACGGTGACAGAATATACATTTTTTTTAAAAATCTATGAAACTGCACTACACAGTGAATCCAAAGTTAAACCAGGAACTCTAGTTAATAGTTCAGTTATACAAATGTGCTTTTATCAATTTTAACAAATGTCCCACACCAATGAAAGGTGCTAATAATAGGGTGGAATATGGGAATCTTGTATTTTATGCATGATTGTTTTGTAAACCCACAATTGTATAATAAAGAAAAATAAATAAATAAACTTCACCATAAAGCAAAAAAATAAAATAACATACAGTGGTACAAAATTGGTTCTGGGAGGTTCAATGAGAACCAAAAACAAGTACCAAACAAATTTTTCCCATAAGGAATAATGTAAATAAACTTAATGGATTTCCAAACCAAAGAAAATAACATTTTTAAAGCAAAATGTAAAAAGGTATTGTTGCATATCATTACTTTACATGATAAAGAAACCAATAAATTCATAGATACTTAGATTAAATAAAATAAAAACTTCATTTTACCTGTACTGAGAAGAGTCCATGGCCTGATGGGATGGTGGGAAGAGACTGGTGAGGAGCAGAGGTTACACAGGGTGTTGCTTGGAAGGAGAGTCCCCCTCCAACAGAATATCGGGCACTTGCACTTCAGGTGTTCTTTCTCTTTTCTGCTTTCTTTCAACTTGCACCAAAGGCTCCGTGTGCCGGTTTGAATGTATTGTGTCCCCGAAATGCCATTATCTTTGTGGTCTTGTGGGACAGACATTTTGGTGCTGGTTAGATTTGCTTGGAATGTGCCCCACTCAGCTGTGGGTGGTGACTTTGGTGGGATACTCCCATGGAGGTGTGACCCCACCCATTCAGGGTGGGCCTTGATCTGGGGAGCCATATAAACGTGCTGACTCAAAGAGACTGGATGGAGTGCAGCTGTGAGTGACGTTTTGAAGAAGAGCAAGCTTGCTAGAAAGGAATGTCCTGGGAGAAAGCCATTTTGAAACCAGAACTTTGGAGCAGACACCAGCCACGTGCCTTCCCAGCTAACAGACGTTTTCCGGATGCCATTTGCCATCCTCCAGTGAAGGTACCTGATTACTGATGTGTTACCTTAGACACTTTATGGCCTTAAGACTGTAACTGTATAGCCAAATAAACCCCCTTTTTATAAAAGCCAGTCCATCTCTGGTGTTTTGCATTCCGCAGCATTAGCAAACTAAGACACTCCGACACACTCTTTGTCACCTTCACTAAAAATTTATCCAATGAGAACTGCTTCTGTCTGCTTTTCAGAATTCCTTGAAAATGTGAAATTCTTTGGTCATTCAATAAATTCACATTTCTACTTGTCAGAGCTTCGTCCGAATGGTATCTCTCCACAAAGTTTTGAAGTTCTGCCCATTTTGCACACATTTCTTTTATCAAGGAAATGGGGACATCCTCCCTTATCTCCTCCTCACCTGTAGAAGTCTCTTCATCCACCTCTCGTTGCTGCTCCTTCTGTGGTTCCTGCAGCTCCTCGGTACTGAGCTTTCCATGATGTTCCTCCACTAACTCCTCAACATCAGCCTTTTTTATCACTTCTTTATTCTTAATGATGGTGGGAATCATTGTTCAAGGCATACTGTATTCCCTAGCAAGTTCAGTCATGCAAATACTGCTCTTGTATTTGCCTATTGCTTCCCTTTTTTGCTCAATGGTGCTGCAAAGTAATTTTCTCTTCTGCTCAGCATTATTGCTGCTCATTTTCTTTGGACCCATGACGAGGGGAATAAAAGGTGTAAAAACACACAAAATGACCACAGAAACTAAGATAAGATAGCAAGGGCATGTGCAACAGGGCAAGAGTTACTGCCTGACTATGTTTTGACTGGAAAGGGTAGCAAGTCACGAGGCAAACAACACTTACACATCAAGTACCAAACAAACGATGACTACCAGGACAAAACTTTCACATCAAAATCCATTGAGTAACAAATTTGACATGTTTAAAACCAGTCAAGTACCGATGTCCCACTGTAAATAAATGAATAAATAACAAAGAATCACCAGACACTTCAGAAAACCTAAAAACAAAAACTCAGAGGAAAGAATTCCAGGAGCAGAGAAAAAAATTCAATAATCAATATTAACATCCTCAGATAGATAAGAGGTGTTATATTCATAAAACAAGAAGAAAAGCTATTTTTAAAAACAGACATAGCAGACTTTAAAACTTAAGGGAAGGAGAAACATAATTAACAAGACCTGACCAAGTGTCATGACAGACTCCAAACCCTTGGGGCCTTCCTGCATTCACAGTGACAGGATCTCTTACCTCCTGGGCTCCCAAAGGGAAGGAACAAATGTGAACATATCAGTGGTGGGACCTGTGGGAAGTTATGCATTAGCATGTGGGAAGGGGAGTTTAATGAACATGTGTTCATTTGATTTTCAATGACACAACCAAGACTGTTTTTCTTTCTCTTGACCAAATTGCCAGCCTTACTCCTCACCCTTACTATCTACCTACCCCGTCCTAATTACGTTAAAACAAATCTCGCAGCTGTGCGACTGCAGAGAAAAACAACTCGGACTTTGGAGGGAGCAAAAAGGAAAAAGGACAACTTCAGACCCTAACTATTCTAAATATTGATCTCTCCCCTGACCTCCTCCTCCTCTCTCCCTCTTATCCCAACTACCAGGCACCTGAGAGACTTCTAACGGGTAGTTTCTTATCGCCCTCCTCACCCCTCCTACCCTTACAGGCTCCAGGTGGCCTAATCACCACAAAAGAAAACATTCCCAACCAAGCGGTCCTAATCGCAACCTCGGTAAGTCACTCCCCCGCCCCGTCATCAACCACCTTTACTATCCTCAGTGCTTTTCCCCCAACCCACTCCCTGCCCTTAAAAGGCTGGCTGTCCCTTGCTTCGACGAAGTAGATGTCTAGTCTCTCCCCTTTGTAACAGTCCCTGAATAAAGTCCTTGCCTGTTTAACATTGTCCGGTGCAGTTTTTTCTTTGACACACCTAAGGGCAGGATGGCCAGGGGTGCACATACCGGTGATGGCCGTCTTCTCCCCCTTGTGGAACTCGGCACCTCAGAAGCTGCTCCAGCTTCTCCTCAGAGGTCATATTCTGCACCGCACTCAGGGGTTGCTCCTGGAACTTCACCGGGACACAAGCAGCCTTCATGGACAGATCCCAATATCGGAGGGTCAAGATCGAGAAGCAACACTGAAGTGGCAACGGAAGCTGGTGCGTCCCGTATCCAGACTTCCGGCCGGTCTTGGAGAGCTGGGCGGCTCCATCTCCCTCCGTGCCCCTGCGCACTCCTCTTCCTCCTTCTCCTTCATCCCCTAGTCACCGCCCCCTCCCCCTCGGAGACTTACGGGGAGGGTCATGGGACACACGAGCGCTTTGCCTATTGATTTATTTTCAGTCACCATGTTTAAATTATGTTGAAACATTAAATGACATTAAAGGAGAAAATGATATTTCACATTTATAAAACAGAAATTTGATGGAAGGGTTAGAAAATAAAGATTTGGAAATCTACTAAAAGGTGGAATAGAATGAAAGAGAAACGGAAGATACTACAAAGGCACAAAGAAAATTGGAGGATCAGTTCAGACAATAAAATGACCAGGTGTTCCAGAAAGAAAAAATAGAGAAAACCAAGAGGAAGAAGGTATTTAGAAACCAATACAAGAATATTTCCCAGAACGGAAGGACATGTATTTCCAGAATAAAAAAACTCGAGTGCCTTACACAAGGTATGAAAAAGGACTAGCCCCAAGGCCTATCACCATGAAATTTCAGAGCACCGGCTATTAAGGGAAGATCTTAAATGCTTTGTATGGGGGAGGAAAAACATACCAAGTACAGGTATACCATAAGGTCTCCCTCCCTAGTTAATGTTTTCCCAATTAAGTAACTCTTAGTTTTTAGGACCCAGACTTCAGGGAATACATTAATCTCTCAATACTTTTCTCAACTGGTGCTTATGTAAGAAAACTTCATATTTGCATTGCAAAACCAACAGCATTTTAACAAAACACTGTATAGGAAAAGTTTTGGGTTACATTTCAAATACACACACAGATGATTTGAAATGTGTATTGCGAAAAAGAATGCACATATTGGATGTTGCTGGATAGAAGAGAAGCCATGCTGTTACATACAACACAACTGTCTATTAACAACCATATTAACTGATGATCAGGGAGTGAGGTTTTAAACATTTCACATCCAAATGTAATATTTTGCTATTATATGTAGCATTTTAGTGTGTTTAATTCTTAGGAAATTACTCAGAGGTTTAGTGTTGACATGTATCACATAATATTTTTTCCCATTTAAAATGATGGGAAATAGGTTCCCAGTTAGCATTTTTACACAGAACATCTGATTTTCAGAATGAGTTATTGATCTTAAGCAGGTGACGCCTGTTTAAAGATTCAGACATCTCAACAACAGCATTGGAAACTTGAAGACAAAGACATGATAACTTTGGAATTCTAAAGATAAATTAATTTCATGTTGACTGCTATACCCAGACAACTCTCAATTAAGTACAAGGGTAGAATAAAATCTTTTCAGCTATGTAAAGTCCCAAAAATTATATTGCCCATGTACCACCTAGTAGCACCTAGAGCTACTGGAGCATGTTCTCCATCAAAACAAGAGTAAACTAAGAAACAGGAAGACATTGGATCCAGGACTCAGGGGCTCCAATTCAAGACAGAGAACAAAGACATTCCCAGGCATTCCCAGATGGAAGGTATACAATAGGCTGGAGACCAACAGACCAGAGAGAAGCCTATAGACACCCACCTTCCACATACCACCCCCAAAAAATACACCACAAACCCCCACAGATTCATCACATTCAAACTGTACTCACTACCTGCCATATATACAGCCAGTGCATGGCCACACAGCTCATTCACAGCATACACATTACACACACTACAGGTTCATTCCCTGAGTCAATGACTAACAGGAAACTTGGACATGTTTTCTCAGGTCGTAAGTCTAAGAAGTTATTGTCTTTTCTTGTTCCCAAATTCCAAACAGGCTCTTGAAGCCATTCCAAGCCAGAAGATCCCCTGATCCAATGGGGTCAATATACCCTCAGGAACCTCTTTCTACTTAACACATCCTCCAAGAGTGTCAGCTTCTGCATTCACAGGTCACCTAGTCATCCAGTCATCCAGCCAGCCAATCACACCTCCACGAATCCATCCTTTGTCCATTTGGCCAATTACCCATCAGTTTATGTGCTTGGCTGTACATCAATCAGTTTGTCCTTCTGTCTGTCTCCTTACCACAAATCTCTCTCTAGGCAGCTGCTCTCTCCCCCCTTTAAGCAGGGATTCTGCTTCCCACCTTCATCTCATATCTCTATGAATGAGGCAGGAATACCACCCCAGAAGCAGGGAGTCTGCCCCAGTACTCTTTCCTCTGGCACCAGGGAACAAATGCACATCAATTTGCACTACACTTCTTATCATCAGACAAGTACCTCCTAGGGCCACCCATCCTGGTCTCCTGGCCCAAGCAGAGCGGTTTCTGAGCTGAGAGAATGGTGGGGCTTCCTACCAAGCCTGGTCTCCTATCATAGGAAGGTGACACTAATGGGCTTCACTGTTCTCCTCTTGTGGATATTACACCCAAGAAAGGTAAAGCAGAAGGAATGAAATCAGTGTCTGGTGGGAGCTGAGAAAGAGAAAAGAATGTATCTGGAAGCCAGAAAGAAGAGAGATGCAGGAACCAGGGACTGAAATTGTCACAGGGCATAGAGTTTAGTAGGAGAAAGAGAGCAAGAAGAACCCTAGCTGAACTCCAAAAGAGGCTCAAATTGTCCCTTATGTCCAATTAGAAAGCATTAGGACAGAATTTAACAGGAGATATAAAGATGTTCAGACACGATCTATATGATGCCATTCTTGAAAATTTCTTATGGGAATAATTGAATTCATACAAAATCCATATGCATAAAACTGTTGGTTGCAGAACTATTTAAAATAGCAAAATGTATAGAAAGAACTGTCCAGTAGTACACAATTGGTTTAACTGAAGGTCAACAATCTAAACTCTTATGGTGCGTGTTAAGGAGGAAAAATAGAAAGCATGTAAAATGAGTCAGAATATACACAGGCCTCAAAGAAAACAGGCATAAATTACAGTAGCATTAGGGAGGTAAGATTATGAAGGATTTTTTCAAAAATGTCATTAATATTATCACATTATCTTTTAATTGATAGTATAAAGTAAGATAATATTGAAATAAAGTAAAACTATGAGATGAGTTTGATTAGGTTATCTGAGGGGTAAATGCACTATGACAGTTGAGAAGAAGACCAAGCAATAGCACTCCTAAGTCTCTGGTCTTGAATCAGATGCTCCTTCTGCCCAAACATACAAATTGCCATTTCTTTCTCACCAGCAGTGTTAGGTGGCATCATTAACTTCACTGGGTGGTCAGGTAGCAGAGTGGTCAAGAGCTCAGGCTCTGGGGCTGTAGTGGACATTGTTATTGTTTCCCCAGAATTGATTTGTCCAAGCTAATCATCACAATTGGTTCAAGAATGGACAAGTGGCCAAATTCTGGTCAGTGAAAGAGGAAGGAAAATCTTCCGGAGGTTTGTGAGAAAATTTTACTTTCTCCTCAAAGAGAGATGATCTCTATACTTTCTCTGAACACTGTTTTTCCAGATGTGACACCCAGAAGAGCCAAGGATGACACAGTGGGGAAAAAAGAGAGCCTGGCTACTTGATGACACTGATCAACCCTGAATCAACAAATCTTGAAGACTACCTGCCTCTGAACTTCCTGTTATGGGGGAAAATATATCTGCTTATTGGTTAAGTCAGTTTGAATAAGGTTTCTTTTACTACTGAAAGAATTCTTGCAGATAGAAGAGTCAAATAGACTTAAGTTCTAATTACCGCTCTAGAAGTTTTAGCCATGTGACTTAACCTCTCTGAACTTCAGTTTCCTCATCTGTAGCATGAAAATAATGAGTGCCTTGCATTCCTATTTTCTCTGTGACTAAAAGAAAATAATTGAAGGCAAAGGTTATGGTGAATCATAGGATAAGAATAAGGAAAAAAGTAAAGTTTATGAGAAATGAGCACTGGGTATCTCCTCCCTGAAAACCTATGGCTTCATCAATGGGGAAGAAGGGTTAATCAAAGTTATATATCTTAAAAACCAGGTTCATAGTAAATTTGGGTGCCAGTTGCAGTTATTATAATTCTCTTATGTGAATCAGCTAATCTTTCTTCAACATCCCCCTTCTTTTACCGAAGAATCACTCATTTAATAAAGTTGCTGCACTAACTATTCTGAAGAACTAAAATTATGTCTAAGACAATGTCCCTTAATTTGAAGATATGAAGGTATGGAGTCAGGATTTCTGGTTCTATTTCGGTTATAGAAAGCTGCAAAGATCACCACTCTTTACAACAAGAAAAAGTTGAATCAACTACAAAATCATAACTTTCCTTAAGGCCATTGGAGAGGTGAGGTTGCAAGGCAACCAAGTAATCTGAATGACAAAATGTGAGAAGACTCTTCAAGGAGAAACAGGAAACACAAATTATTTCACCTGGGGCAGAGCATGGGAGAAACAGATTATCCCACAAATATTGAGTGCTGAAACAGCTGGTATTCAATTACAGAACACAGAAATCCATCTATGTATTTTAATCAGAAAGGATTTAATAGAAAGAATTACATGTTAGAAGGGCTGGAGAATCTGATAATCAATTAAGCATCCAGAAATGTTGTCCAGAACACTACTGCAAACTGACCTGCCAAGGAATTCACCATCTCAATTATTAGAAATCTGGGAAATCAGGAACCCATTTATCCAACTGCTGGCTTAAGGAACACCCCACCACTGTCATGATCTGGGTGTCAGGAAGACACTACCATAACCATTGTCTCCAGGTCCACACACCTCAGTCATGATCCTGCCAGAAAAATGGAGGCCCTCTCACCCATAAAGATATGGACAGTGGATTTCTGCTACTGCTGCTGCAGATCACACACACACACACACACACACACACACAAATGTTTCTTGACCATACTTACCCACAACAGCAAATGCAGCAGAGGGATAGTCTCTACCTCAATTCTACCCTCCAAATATCAAATCAGTGTAACAGCACAACATATAAACAAGGTCATGTGCAGAAGCCAAGTCATAAGATAGTCTGGAAAGTGGTCTTTAGGTTTCCAGTCTCTAGCAGACAGTAAGGCATGAATTGAGGCATGTTACAAAGGCAGTGGCAGAGAAATAAATGAAAAATCTGCAATATCTGCCTCAGCCACTCCTTTGTCTTCCCAATATCCATACAAACACTTCTTCCCAAATGCAAACTATCAAACACCAGTGGCAACAACATCATGCTTTTGCCTAACAGAAATCCTCTTACCTCTCACAAAGTGCTCACCCTCTCCCAACGGGGTAAACCTAAAGTCTCATCAATTACCTCATCCATCTCTGGGTAATATTTATTTCTCTTCTAGTTGAGTCACAAACCATGAACATCATTACATAGCTACCGCTAACACACCCTACATAATATACATTAATATAAATAAATATAAATATACCATTGCAAGGATGGAAGAAAATATGGCTAGCTACTACAATCATTGTTTCTGAAACTGGTCATGAGGTATGGTTGGTTTGTAGCTTCCTTCCTTGCGGTCGCTGTTGACTCTTCTGGGGGGGGGTGGCGGCCGGTTGCTAAATCCTATGCTCTCGGGATTGCTCGGAGGGTACCGGCGGCGGGGGCTCTTTCCCGGAGGCGAGGGCGAGGCAGGGGACTGGGCCCGGTCCCCGGCGGTGGCGTGCAAGGTGTGGAGGGCGGTGAGAAGAAACAGGCGGGACACGTTTCTTTTAGGGTGAGGAAGCCAAGAGAGTTTATTAGGGGAGAGTACAAGCTTATATCGGGCGGTTAGAGGGCGGGTGGGTGGTGTAGCTGTAGGGGTTAAAGGCTTGGATTGGTTCTGAGAGGGTGCGGAGGTTGTTTGAAAAGGGGCGGGAGTTGCTCCGGTAACGAAGAGGGTGGAGGGTGCGGGTAAGGCACGGGGGGGGGGGGGGGGGGGGGGTTTTCTCCGGCAAGCCCTCCCAACGGTTTGTACTTTGGGGTGAGGAAATGGGGCCTGCATTCGGCTCCACTTTCTCAGGCCCGGGGGGCCGTGGAGGGCGCTACCACCCGTGCCCCACTACCTTTCCTAGGGGCTGATCAGTTCCCCTGGCCCAGGCCCGCCAAGTCGGAACTCGATAACAGTGTCCCGCATTTCCCCCTTCTTTTCTAATTAGAGGAAGAAGCTTACCGGAGAGATCCGCCAAGGGATGAGGGAAAGGGGAGGTGGGGGAAGGGATAGGGGTAGATGGTAGTTAGAGAGGCTGGAGCTCGACGTTGGTGTGGCGCCCGGGCGTTCGAGAGGGGCCTCGCTGCTTGCGGGATGGACGAGGGTGGCGACGCTGCGGAGGGTCAGCTTCTTCAGTGGAGGCAAGTTGTTGATACTGGACTTGCACAAATGATGAAAAGACAGCATTGGCTTGGTTCTTAGCAAACTGGACAATTCTGCGGATAATGCAGGGCCCTAGGGTGAGAGCTAGAATAATCATTAGTAGGGGGCCGATGAGAGGGAAGAGGTATGGGAGGAGGGGGGTAAAGATGTGGGACCAATAGTTGGTGGTTTCACGGTTTCTTTTGCGTTGTTCTAGTCCCTCTCGGACCTTTTTTAGGCTGTCTTCGGCGAGACCTGTGGAATTGGCATATACACAGCACTCTTCTCCTAGGGCGGCGCAAAGGCCTCCTTCTTTGAGGAGGAGAAGGTCGAGACCTCGGCGGTTTTGGAGCACGACCTCAGAGAGGGAATTGACAGAATTTTTAAGATGGGAAATAGCGTCTTGTAGGTGACGAATGTCCTCGTCAACAGCCGCCCGGAGGTGAGTTAGGGCAGAGCTTTGACTGGCTAATGCAGCGATTCCGGTGCCAGCGCCTGCAAGACCTAGGAGGGAGGCAATTGTGAGGGCGGTGATGGGTTCTCGCTTTTGCAGAGTGGCAGGAGTTGCAGTTCTTTCCAGGCGGAGGAAGAAGTCTTCCTCGCTGTGGTATAGGACCCTAGGGATAAGGACAATTAGGAGGCAAGTTTCATTAGTTGTATTGAGGGTTTGCACGTTAAGGCAGGGGGTAAGTCCTGTAGAGGAGCAGAGCCATTGGGAGGAGTTGTGGGGAATAAGAAACTTGGCAGAGCTGCTGGGAGATGAGTAGTTGGCACAAGCTGTGAGGTTGGGAGAGTTACTTGAGCAAGGGCGGATGCATTTTCCTGTAAAGGAGACTGAATGAAAGGTTAGGGGGATGGCAGAGGTATTCCAATTGCATTCCGAGGGGCTGTTTTCTGTATTTTCTGAAAAGGAGAGGTTGGAGGCAACTGGCTCATACAGGGGGGAGGAAGTGGAGAGGCAAAGCCAACAAGAGGAGGTAAGATTGGGGTTGGAGGAATTCACTGAGGTGAAGGCCGCTTGGATAAGGCCGAGGAGGGGAGAGGAGTAACGAGAGGGGGGTAGGAAAGGTTGGGGTGGTGGGGTTGGCGATGCGTTGTTTGCAGCTGAGGTGTGGCTGGTTGGAGTTGAGGTGCGGCTGGAGGGCTGTGGAAAAAGGGGGTTAATGACTTTATTGGGGCCAATGCCCGAAGATGAATGTTGAGCTGCTTCCTTTTTTATGAGAATAAGGGATCCCGGATCGGTCCCTGCTAGATAAATTCGGAAGCCCCAGGTTCGACCCATGAGCCAAGACGTATCGGTAGGGTTTTGTACGGTGAGCATCAGCCTTTTAGGACAAAGGTACCTGTCGAAATAGCGATTGCCTGAGTTTAGGCAAGTATAAGGGATTACTGTAAGATTTAGAAATTTGTCAGGGACAGAAGGTTTCCAGCCAGTGGCTAATGTTTCACACCCCCAGTATGCACAGTAGTACTCATAGGGGGAATTGCAGTATGATTTTCCAGGATTTGAAGATGGACACATATAATAATTTTGTATATTTAGGCTGCCTGGATAACCAATAGGTTTTGGATTAGGAGGGGGGAACAGATCAGTGGCATTAAAAACAAAGGAGGGGGATTGTGCAGGCTGCGGGGAACCCATGGGAAGAATATGCTTATTGATCTCCCGCAGATCATGGAGGAGTCTAAATTTCCAAAGGGCCTGGTGCGGGAGTGGGGGTAGGGGCAGCATTGCCCCAAGGGTTGCCTTGAGGTGTAGAAGGCAGCCAGGGGTTGTTAGTCGGCAGGGTGGGAGGAGCGGCGGCAGCTGCCGGTAGCGGCTCCGAGGGGGAGCTTGTCGAAGGGGGAGGCGGAAGTGGGAGGCCCCAAGCATCGCAAGATGGCGGCGTGGTGGGCGTGGCTAAGACACAAGATGGCGGACTAGCTCCGCCCTGTGAAAGGGCGAGGCCTAAGGCATAAGATGGCGGACTAGCTCCGCCCTGTGAAAGGGCGGGGTAAAGCGCATGCGGTTTCCGGCCCGGCTTAGGGCTGACGTCATCACTAGAGCACTTCCTTCCCTCAGTGGAAGAAGAAGGAGGAAGTTCGCCATTTTGGAGAGGCTTAGTATTGCATTGTTTTTGGGGGGTGACTTCGAGCGCGTTGTTAATCTGCTCGACTAAGGATTCTGTGTCCGAATCGTGGTCCACATTAGTATCGCTGTCTGAATCTGTTGACTGGGTTGATAGGGCCTCCTTGGATTTAATGGGGCCTCGATCAGGGGGGAGGGAGCCTTGAAGGCAGGAGCGGACGGTTATTAAGGTGGGGAGCAAGCCGGGAGGGAAGCGCTTGCTCTCATGTTCCATGGCGTTGGTGACCCGATCAATAAGGCGATTATAAGTAACAGGGTCCCAAAGATGGCAAGTGGTGAGCCATGGGTTAAAGGGCAGCAGGAGGTCCCAGTATACTTGCAGCTGCCGGACAGACACCTTACAGCGATGTGTGTCTAGGAGACCCGCTAGAGCGCGAACTTGAGGTGCTTGGCGTGCAGATAGACGATTACCCATAGCAGAGGGAGAAAAAAAAAGGGGGGTTGATTATTGAGTAAAGAAAATGAGGCAAACCGTGGCCGCGAGGCCGAAGGAGACGGCGAGAATAGAAAGCAGGACCCTCTGGTAGCGAGAGCAGTTTGGGGGGGGGGCGGTTGCAAAGAGGCACACGGCGCCAAACAAAGAAACAAAGACACAAAGGACCACAGCAAAGTAACGGAGGGGAAGAGGGAAAGCTACTGGAGGAAGAGTGTTAGGAGGAATGGGGGGGACATAGGAAGAGAAGACGAAAGGTAGTCGGGGGCAAGAGCCAGGTTAATGCGGGAAAGGAAGAGCGGCCCGGGCGCGGAGCGGCGTGGGAGAGGCGGCTCCGGACGTGGAGCGGCGAGGGAGAGGCGGCTCCGCGGGGCGGCGAGGGAGAGGCGGCCCTTACCTTGCAGGCGAGGAGAAGGGGAGTTGGAGAGGCGTCCGGGCGAGCGGGTGGTTTTACTGGACCACTGCGTGGAGAGGACTTTTAACCCCAGGGTCGTGGGTTTGAGCCCCATGTTGGGCGCCAGTTGCGGTCGCTGTTGACTCTTCTGGGGGGGGGTGGCGGCCGGTTGCTAAATCCTATGCTCTCGGGATTGCTCGGAGGGTACCGGCGGCGGGGGCTCTTTCCCGGAGGCGAGGGCGAGGCGGGGGACTGGGCCCAGTCCCCGGCGGTGGCGTGCAAGGTGTGGAGGGCGGCGAGAAGAAACAGGCGGGACACGTTTCTTTTAGGGTGAGGAAGCCAAGAGAGTTTATTAGGGGAGAGTACAAGCTTATATCGGGCGGTTTAGAGGGCGGGGTAGCTGTAGGGGTTAAAGGCTTGGATTGGTTCTGAGAGGGCGCGGAGGTTGTTTGAAAAGGGGCGGGAGTTGCTCCGGTAACGAAGAGGGTGGAGGGTGCGGGTAAGGCACGGGGGGGGGGTTTTCTCCGGCAAGCCCTCCCCAACGGTTGTACTTTGGGGTGAGCAAATGGGGCCTGCATTCGGCTCCACTTTCTCAGGCCCGGGGGGCCATGGAGGGCGCTACCACTCGTGCCCCACTACCTTTCCTAGGGGCTGATCAGTTCCCCTGGCCCAGGCCCGCCAAGTCGGAACTCGATAACAGTGTCCCGCACTTCCTCAACTATGCATTTCATGTTTCTTTTGTTTCCAGCCAGCATCAGGATTGTTTTACCTGGTGGGGGTTACCCAAACGTTCATTGACAAGATGTTCAACTTCACTAGCTATTAGTGAAATGCAAATCAAAATCATAATGAGATTATCATCTCATACTTACTAGAATGACCATTACTTAAAAAAAAAAAAACAACCACAGAAAACTACAAGTGTTGCAGGGGATGTAAAGAAACAGGTACATTTATTTACTGTTGGCAGAATGCAAAATGGTGTAACCACTCTGGAAGCAGTTTGGCATTTCCTCAAGAATCTAAGTATAGAATTACCATAGGATCCAGCAATACCATTACTTGGTATATACTTGGAGGAACAGAAAGCTAGGACATGAATGGACATTTGTACACCAATGTGTATAGCATCATTATTTACAATTGCCAAGAGATGGAAACAGCTCAAATGTCCATCAATGGATGAATGGATAAACAAACTGTGACATATACATATGATGAAATATTATGCAGCTGTAAGATAAAATAAATTCATGATGCATATAACAACATGGATGAACCTTGAGGACATTATGTTGTACAAAATTAGCCATAAACAAGAGGACAAATACTGTATGGTCTCACTAGTATGAACTAACTAAAATGAGCAAACTCTGAAAGTTCAAATTAAGAACACAGATTATGAGGAGGTAAAAAGAGGGTAGAGATTGGGCATTTGGTGCTGAAGGAGTTGTGGCAAGCCCTGGCCTGAGCAAAACAGGCCTGTGGAACTTGTCATTGCACAGCAGTCTGCATGATCTGAGCAGCTAGTGTTTATCCTGTCATCTTTGTAAACCCATAGAGGAAAAAATGGTAAATTAACCTTAAAATGTAACTTTAAAATGGGAAGTAGGCAGGAGGTGAGAAACTCTTGGTCTCACAAAGGAGTAAGATGTAAATGGGCCTCAGACCCCCACCAAGTGTTAATAGTTTATTTACTTTTTAACACTCTTGTGGTTATCTGATCACCACCACCCCCACACATCACAAGACCCTGTTCCAGGTTTGTATCTTTAGGAACCTCTTTGTCTTAAACCCTTATAACTGGCTTGCCATCCTCTTCAATTGTGTGGTTTGCCTACCTGCCAAATGTTGCATCTGCCTGGCAAGAGAGAGCCATCATGACTGGCTACATGACTTCTCACCATGTAAGCAAGCCCTGAATAAAATTTCATGTATCAGAAAATGCCTGTTGTCTTCTTTAGCCTTTGGACTGGTAAAGCCCTCATGGGATGCAACGGAAGTACAGAATGTTCAACACAGTTGATTGTAAAGATCCAGAAATGGATAGCACAGTACTGTGTGATAATAGCTGTCACAGCCCAAGGAAGCTTTTGCAGCTGACAGGCCAAAGAAGATGCCAGGCATGGTCTGAGGCATGAGCTTTTGTTTGGGGCTTACTTACAGGGAAATGGATTGGGAAGTCAGTCAAGCTGCTCTGAACAAAGTCAGGAGCTTCTCTGTATGGCAGGCAGTTCAGAGTTCAGTGTGAAAATATACAGCACTTGGGGAAGTACTGGTCAAACCAATTATAGGGGCTTGAGACAATGATGGTCCAATGAGAATGAGAGCATAATGTGAGAATGGGGTTCTTGTGACATAGGGGTGATCAATTATGTTGTGCGGGAAAAGAGAGGAGAATTATAGGAACTCAGGAAGGAGGTAAGCTATCCATCAACATCTGACATAGGCTGTCTGGTTTCTATACATACATAGTCCAGCTGCACATCCCTGCTAGTTCACAAAGAGGGTAGATTAAACATTCGCTGACCTAGGTCACACAGGCTGCTGTGCACCAAGCTCCACAGGCCCTTTAGCCCAGGCCTGGGGATCCTACAATAGCACAATACTGTTTGTATAATGAACAAAGCTGAGTGTGAGTATGGTTGAAAGAGGAGGGCTAGGGGCACATATGACACCAAAAAGAAAGATATGAGATAAAAATAGGACTGCATAACTTAGCAAAACTAGAGTGTACAATGATGGTAATTAAATGTACAAATATAAAGATGTTTTTACATGAAGGAGAACAAATGAATGTCAACCATGCAAGGTGTGGAAAATGGGATTGTTTATGGAAAAAAATACAATCAATGAAAATTAGGGCCTAGAGTTAACAATAACATTGTAATATTCTTCCATTAATCATAACAAAAGCAATACAGCAAAGCTAATGTCAACCGACAGGGATATAAGGGAGAGGTATGGGATTCTTGTTTCTTTTTTTATTTTATTTATTCTTTATTCTTTTTCTTCCTCTTATTTCTTTGTGGAAGAAATGTAATTGTTCTCATATACATTGTGGTGATGAAAGCACAATTATGTGATTATACTGGGAGCTATTGATTGATCACTCAGGATGGACTGCATCATGTATGAAAAAGTAAATCAGTCTAAATTCTTTAGGCTGAAAATGGAGAAAAGAATACAAGGTGTAAACTTGTGGGAAAATTCCTTCTGTCATTAGAACCCTCAATTTTGGGGATAAGTTCTCCAAATGGATGGGCCCTACCTATATTATGAAGTATAGTCTGCTTTATTTAAGGTCAAAACTGGTTGCAGATGCTAATCCCATCTATGAAATACATCCACAATAACAACTAGGCCATTGTTTGACTGAAAAACAGATACCATACTCTAGCCAAGTTGGCACATAAATTTAACCATCACAGTCCACTCCTTGTCAACTTGTCACTCATACACATCTCCTTAAACCATACTTAATCTCTAATTAATGACAAAAACAAAGTTATACTTCTGCCAATCTGATACATCTAACCTGCATACAACTTAAAACACACTAACCCTTTCCACAGAAAAAGATGTAAACTTAACACAATTTATGTTAAATAATGAGATGACAAAATGAAGAAAACAAAGATTGTCTAGATGTGTATATGTGTATGTGAGTGTAAATATATATATAAATATATATATATGCACACAGTAACCTATCCAGCAAAACTATGAAACAAATCACATTATAGTTGTAGTTTTCTTTTCTGCAACTGGTTGTAGCTTGTATTTATAGCTACATTTCCCACTATCCATTCCATAATCCCTTTGTCCTCAGCAAGCACCTCAGCTTGAACCAAAGCACCTCATGTATTTTTGAGTGGTGAGGTGACACAGTCCTGCCTGGATTAGGATGTTGTCATTTTACATTTACTTTAATCACAGGGCATGGTAATACTAAGAGAAGTGTTATGCGATCTCTTGTATTACAAACATTCTTCCTTATGTCCACTGTGCAGTAGCAGCCCAAGTTTCCTTAGGCAATCAGGATCAATCACCCAGACCAATACAGTAGCTCTCTGCTTTGCCTGTTGATTTGAAGGCATGAAGAAACCAAAATGACTGGGCAGCAGTCTTAACTTCCAAGTCAATGGAAATATTGTTCTGATTCCTCCCTTAGGATCTCTAGAACACCACAGCAAAAGTTCAGGGGACAGGAAACAAAAATTTTGCAACTGGATAACTTTGGGTAATAGTAAGTGGTTCCACTTCTCATTTCCACATCTCAATTCCTGTAACTGTGAATTCTGGCTATTGGAGAAAAAGCACCATATATTGGATACACATATAGTACATATACAGCTTCCTGGAAAACGTTGCACCTGTACTGCAGTATTGCCATCTAGCTGGCACCATAATTGAGTCTTCACAAGGTCACTTCACCATTCTATCAATCTGGGTGCTACAGAGTGATGGAGAACATGATAAACCCAGGAAATCCCAGGAAGATGGGCCCATTTGCTGTGAAGTGATTACCTTGATAAGAAGCAATGCTGTGTGGAACACCATGATGGTGCATAAGGCATCTTGTAGTTCACAGATGGTAGTTTTGACAGAAGGTCTGTGTGTAGGGGAAGCAAATTTATATCCAGAGTAAGTGTCTATTCCAGTAAGAACTGCTGCCTCTTCCACCATGGGAGCAGTCCAATGTAAGCAGCCTGCCACCAGGTAGCAGGCTATTCAGCTAGGGAAATGGTGCCATACCAGTGACTGAGTACTAATCTTTGCTGCTGCCATATGAGACACTAAGCAATGGCTGTAGCCAGGCTTTAGTGGATGGATGGCCATGTTGCTGAACCAGGCATAACCTCCATCCCTGCCACCTTCACTAATTTGTCCATGAGCCCATTAGACAATAGTGAAATTGGACAATGACAGGTGTAGCTGTGGAAAGAGGCCGGCTGGTCTCCACAGAAAGGGTCCTCCTATTAACTTGATTTCAAAAAATCCTCAACTGCTGAGGTCACACTTTGGTGAGTGTTCACATGGGACATATAGATCTTTACTATTTTGTCCACTCAGAAAGGTCAGGTCTCTCCATATACCTCTCCCCTCAACCTTGTCACCAATTTTCTAATCATGGTCCTTCAGCAACCTGACCATCCAGCCAAAGAGATGGTACCCATGTATCACTATTCAACCACTTCTGATCATTATTCCTTAAAGAGAAATAAACAACCAAGTGTACTGCTTGAAGTTTTACCATCTGGGAGGTTCTCCTTTCACCATTGTCATTCAGAGGCATCCAAGAAATGGCCCATAGAGATGCAAGCACCCAGTTTCAGGTGGTCCAGCACATTGCACACAATAGCCTGTAAATCATGACTAATTTTCTCTTCCTCAGTCAACTGATTACAGAAAACTACATAAATGGCCATAGCTGTGGACTAGGTGGGGGAAGGTAATGCAGCAAGATTAGGGGCCACTTATCTATGCTAAGTGTTATTATTACGTTATTATTAGGGGCCACTTTATTATGAGCCCCTAATAATCCACATTATTAGGGGCCACTTATTATGAGCCAGTTCTTCATGTAATTTTCTTGTGCCATCAGTGCCTGTTTGAACCCACTCTTGTATATATCACATTTGATTATGGTGTGCTGCTGTACACACTCAAATTTATGGCTTGGTGAGTCAGACAACACACAAATTATGATGGGAAGCTCAATTCTCATAGTAACTTGGTGGCCCAGAGTTAAGTGTTCAATCTGCTTGGACCTGGTAGCAAGCCAAAAGCCATTTCTCAAAAGGAGAGCAGTTATTTACAGAGGACACATGGCTTTGCTCCAAAAATTCTAATGGTCTGTGTTGAGATTCACTTACTGGGGTCCACAAATTCTCCAAATAGCAATTATGTCTAGCAATTTGTGTGACAATATGCAAAAAAATAAAAAGAAATGTTCATACAGGGATTCTCCTTGAAACAAAATTGTATTATAATTGTAAAAAATGGAAAAAAACCTGAAATGGTTTGTTATGGATAAATAAATTATTTTAGAGCCATAGAATTATATTTTAAAGTGGTGGAACATTGGAAAGCACATAAATTCACAACAAATTTTTGTTTAAGCACTGACAATACCTTAATAAAATAAAACAAATTTAAATGGAATTAAAATGAAGTATATCAATAATTATTGAGATAAAAATAGATTCATACAGATCTAAGGTCAAAATATCATCTGATAAGCTATATATCACAACATACAAGAATGCTTTAAGTTTAATGTTCATGCATTTGTAAATATTACATGTGATATATATGGGTATATTTGCAGAAAGAATGGAAGCATATGCTTGAAAATAATAACTTTGGTTATCTCTTTTTAAAATTATTTTCCTTACTCTACTGTATTCTGTACTTCTTAATTTGCTCATCTAATCATAGGTCAGAGTAACAAAAAATTTACTCATTTTAATTAAAAATGATAAAGAGAAAGGAAAAATCATAATAGGAATAATAACAATAATGATAATAATAATAGGAAAACACATAGGAAAATTATTATTTTCCTGTCTGTTTCTATTGGATGCTTTCAATGCTTTTGTCTGTCCCTGAAGGCTGTGTCCCCACTATTATTGTCTTAGGTATGATTTCTTTACCAAAAGTTCATTATACAAATTATTCATCAGTAATTTTCTAACCTGGTCACTGAGGACCCTTTGGTTTATTACCTTGGTTGTGGATTTTACAAATAAAAAAAAAAACATGTTTGAAACTGAAAAACCCTCTCTCTGAGGAAAGAGAGTTCATAAAACCGTGTCTTTCATGCTAGCAAGAGTTCCTTTTAGATCAATTTAGACAACTGACTGAAGATAGAAAATACAACCCATCCAAGGATGCTATAACTGTTGACATGGATTCAAACAGAGGGAACTAGAAATTTTCAGAGAAACAAGTCTCTTCGCTTTGGTGAGAAGGTGAGTTTACTGAAGATGCATCAACAAGGAAAAGGAGGTAAAAAAAACTTTCCAAGACCAGTTCAGAGTGAGAAGTGTTGTTTAGGCTTTTATAACCCCAAATAGCCAAAGGAATGGCTAGGATTCAGAAGAAAGCAGAAGGGGAGAAAATAGAAAAGTAAAAGCTGTTTGGTCAGTATCTCCTGTTTGTTTTGAAGTTCTCCCCTCATTCAGGTTTGTTTTTTCAAGATGGCACTGGTTACCAAACTATATGGTGATATCCCTTGCATTCTTCTGCAGGCAATGCTGGGAAAGTTCCCAGAAACAGAGAGTAAGTATTTTTGTTGTTGAGCTTAGAGCAACAGCAAGTTATTTTAACAAGGGCTTATGTTTAAAATAACTTATGGCTGCTTGTGTGTGAGTATTAAATTTAAGTTTAGCTTTCACACAGGGTGGGGGCATCTCAGGGGAATGGCAGAGGGACAAGAAGCCAAGCTATAATCTGTGGCTTGTCCTCCTGTTTATCTGCCCACTGTCCTTGCAAGGTGGAGGGGGGTAGAGTTTCCTAAAATAGCTTCATAAGTTGTTACCAAACTAGCTCAGGGCTCTGCAGTTAAAGAACAAAGGAAACTTGTTTCAAATGTTTCAAGTTTCCACAGACTTTCTTCCAAATGTTTCCAATTTGGGTGGGCTGCATGTTTCAAATTTGCCCGCTAGTCAGGTTTGTCAAATAGAATGTAACCTCTGAAGTATCCAGCCAGTGGAGAAACAGGGGAGGGTTTTGGGAATAAATACTGCTGGGTCTATTCTGCGCATCAACCCCCCACATTTTGGTTCGGCACCTGTTCTTAAATATCGTGAATAAATTCTTTTCTTCTCCGCAATCGGGTGAGCATTTATTCCTTTTAGGGATAGTGCTTGTTTCTCACATTGTGGAAGTGATTTTAATAAACAGTTTTGTTTTTTTGCTTTTTGTTTTCTTGCAACTGAAGACTATACTTAGAATTTTCCAGCTAAAGAATTATATTGAGCATTTTTTCTATTTATCCGGCTATCAATGTGATGAAGTTATGAATTAGAAAATGAAGAGATAATCCTGGATTATGCAGGTAGGCCCAATGTAATAAAAAAAAGTCTTACAAGAGGGTATCAAGAAGATCATGTCAGCAGTAGACGATGTGCTAAAAGAAGCAAGAGTTTGGAGTGATGCAAGGAAGGGAACATGAAAAAAGGAATGCAAGTAATCCCTAGAAACTGAAAAATGCAAGGACAGAGATTCTCTTAACGCTTCCAAAAAGTACATAGTCCTGCTTGCCAACCTCTTGATTTCAGACATCTGACTTCTAGAATTTAAGAGAATAAAATTGTACTGTTTAAGCAACTAAGTTTGCGGTAATTTTTGACTACAGTAATAGGAAATTAATACATTTGGAGAAAGAACCCTTTTTCCAAAACAGATGTGCAAACATGGCCAGATTAAATTCAGCTATATTCCCCAATATGGATACCCTAACTATTTCACAATTGAACCCCAACACACCACCTTCCATACAAATGACTTTTTAAGAGACCATGCAATCATATCCCTGAGAAATCCTTTAAAGATTTAGAAAGGAACAATGTTATATGGTAAACAAAAATGTCATTGTCCTAATAAAAGTCTGGCCACACAAAGGACCAAAATGGGCAAAGAGCTGTTCCTGCTGCAAAAGGATTCCCAGCAGAATGTTGACACATTCTAACAAGATTTGTGGGCATATTGTTCACACATTGACTATGGAAGAGTAGCTGACTTTGAAGTATGCCTTTAATTATTCCAGATTGATCCTGAACTAAATTTCCTTGAAAACCCTAATTAACTATCATGCTGATGGAAATCATTATTAACAGTTAATAATTGCAAATATTTAGCTTAGTGGTACAAGATATAATTTATTTCACATTGGTTGTTTCAAACTAGAATGCCCTCAACATTTCAAAGATCTAATCTGTATCATTCACACATTCCTTGAGTTTGCTAATTAATCTGTTATCAATCCTCTATTTATTACAAACCTGAAAATTGTGATTATATTCCCCAGTCTATTGATCTCCATACTCACTGTTCCCTAAACAACAATTGAGAAAGCTAATATTAATTCTCCAGGAACAGATATTTAAATTTATTTTAGTATCCTTGAGATATGACCCAGACACCATCCAGTCTATTATCATAGACTGGAAAAATCTGCAGGGACAGATTTTTCAGGTTACACACACATCTTATCTATGTTGAAAGTTTGGGGAATTCCAGAAATATACTTGGACTGAATGTTTATCTGACTTTCTATGTGCAATTTTGGAATCTCCTTGCTCATCCTTAAGAAAAATATGATTGTCTCTTGAGGTTGGGAGGCACAAGATTTCTGATCAGATTTGAGGGAGAAGTCTGGACAACTTGGTTATGCAACTTCAATTCCAGAAAATTCACATCTTAAAAGTAGGGCTAATATAACCCTAGAATATAATAATTATTCTAAACCCTAAATTCTAATTTATTAGAATATTATTATTCTATTATATGAATTATATATTATTATAATTATATATATATATATAATTATATATATAATATATATATATATATTATATATATATAATATATATATAAAATATATATATATTATAATTATATATAATATATATATAATTATATATTATTATATATTATTATATGAATTAGTCTAATAAATGTGTATTTACAGTCTCAGAAGAAGAGGGGAATTGGAATAGAAAATCATTTGAAGCAAAGATTGAAAATATTCCAAATTTGGTAAAATACCAAATTATAACTAGAGTAAATATGAACAAAAAAGTAAACAAATTAAGGTGATATATTGAACTTGGAGTATTTCTCCAGAAGTATTTTGGGTGAGAGAGAAGTGGAAAAGTTTATTTAATATTATCTTGCCTTTCACAAGTAAACCAGTGACCAAAATAGTAAATGCATATAGGTATATCTGTGTGTGTATGTGAAAAAATATATGCATATAAATGTCTGTGCATGTGTGTATGTACTTATGTAATAGAGAAACATTATTTATTTATTTTTATATAGTCAAAAAGCCTGCAGAATATTAAGGAAATCACATGTAATGCAGGATTACTAGGGCAGAAAATAAGCAATTCTAACAGAGATAAGAATGGGTAAAAGAGGCAAGGGGAAAAACAAACACATAAACAGAAACAGCACCCCAATTCTTTGATAGTCACACTGAGTTCAAGATTTGAAGACAGTATAATAATGATATAAATTCTCTCTAAATTGGTCCACAGCTTCCAGGCAATTTCTATTAAAAAATAAAAAAAAAGCTCAGCAAGGATTTTTGTATTCATACACAAGCTTATTCTAAAATTTATATGGCAAAGAAAAGGTGACGAAATAAGTTTGAAAAGAAGAGTAAAGAGGGAAGAATCACTCTCCCTATGCTAAGGCATATTATACAGCTACAGAAATCAAGACTCTAGTAAAAATGAAAAGGCAAATTACAGACTAGGGAGAAATATTGCAAACCACATACCCAACAAAATATTTGCATCTTGAAGACATAAAGAACTCTCAAAACTCATCATTAACATAACAAAAAACAAGCAATTCCAGTAGAAAATGGACTAATAACATGAACAGCCATTTCACCAAAGAGGATATGCAGATAGCAAATAAACTCATGAAAAGATGTTCAACATTAGTCATTAGGGAAATGCAAATTTCACCAAATACATTTACTACACATCTTGGAGACTTTTGATTTAATGTTTCCATGTAGATGTGATCACTCAACTGTGGGTGAGATCTTTCATCAGATAATTTCCACAGAGATGTGGCCCTGCCTATACAGCATGGGCCTTGATTAGTTTACTGGAGCACTATATAAGGTCAGACAGAAGGAGTGAGCTTGCTACAGCCAAGATGGACACTTTGAAGAACACATGTGAGCTGAGAGAGGAGCCTAAGCTTACAGAGACATTTTGGAGATGGCCTTTGAAAGCAGACTTTTGCTCCAGAGATGCTAAGAGAGGACAAATTCCCCAAGAGGAACTGAGAGTGATATTTTGGAAAGCAACTGCAGCCTAGAGAGGAACATCCTGGGAGAAAGCCATTTTGAAGCCAGAACTCTAGAGCAGACACCAGCTGCATGCCTTCACAGCTAACAGAGATCTTCTGGACACTGTTGGCCATCCTCCAGTGAAGGTGCCCAATTGTTGATGACTTACCTTAGACAATTTATGGCCTTAAGACTGTAACTTTGTAACCAGATAAACCCACTTTATAAAAGCCAATCCATTTCTGGTGTTTTGCATTCTGGCAGCATTAGCAAATTAGAACAATATATCAAAACTTATAGGATGCAGCAAAGATGGTGCTAAGAGGGAAATTTATTGCCCTAAATGCCTCTATTAAAAGTGAAAAGAGAGCAAAAATTGAGTGGTTAACTCTTCACATGTAGGAACTAACCCTAAAGCAAACAGAATGAAAGTAATAGCAAAGATTTGAGTAGAAATAAATGAAATTGAGAACAGGAAAACAATAGAGAGGATTCAGAAAAACAGAAGTTGGTTCCTTGAGAATATCAACAAAAATTGATGGAACCCTACCTAGGCTAACAAAAAGAGAGAGAGAGGAAGCAAATTAATGCAATGAGATATGCAAAAGGAAACATAACTACTGAACTTGCAGAAAGAAAGGAGATAATGAGAAGATACTATGAGAAACTGTATGCTAATAAACTAGACAACTTAGATGAAATGGGCAACTTCCTAGAAAAGCATAAACAACCAACATTGACTCAACAAGAAATATATGGAAGCTGCCATGGTGGCACCAGTGGCTGCAGGTGGTCCCTGTGGGCAGAAACAGCTTGTGAGCAGGACAGAGAGGTGATGTCGGCCCACACTGGTGGTCCAAAGTGGGGTCAGCAGCGGGGGTGGCATATGGCTTAGTCATGCAGCTTTGTTCACTTAGTGCTTATCTGGTTCTGAGTAAAAATCTAGAGGAAGACAGTTTTCAGTTGATCTACTGACAATGCAACCCTGAGCACAATGTAGGGCATATAATAAAAATAAGCATTGCTGCTGCACACTACATGGCTTGGTGCACAGTCATGAATCAGGGGAGACAAAGGTGAGTTTGCTGTCTGCATTTGCACCATGAACAGGGAAGACAAAATTTCAAAACCATGAAAGCTACCCAAAGGATACCAAGGTCAAAGAAACCATGGGGTTAAAGGAAAAAGCACCTTGAAAGTTACTTCAAGTGGAAAAAAGGCTTAGGAAGCCCTCCTCTCCCAGCCTAGAGGGCAAGGAGAGAGCTTTCTTAGTTGCATCTCAAGGTGTTTCTCAGAAAGTCATTTCTATTCAGGTGAAAATAGAAAACGGTTGCTGTATTTGGGATGTGTGTTGATGAAGGGACAAGGGGAAAGCCAAGGAGAGAGAAAGTGAACAGAAGGATAAGGGGAAAATGAGAGAAAAGGGACCTGTGACTGTGGATCACCCCACAAAAGTTAGAAGACAATGTTGGCCTCAAGTTGCAGCTGAAGACATTGCAATTAGGCCCAAGAAACTAGGGCTATGGTGGCCTCTTCCCTAGAAATAATGAAACAATACATAATCTTATGTCTGGGAAAGTGATTTAGCCTGAACCCCAGAACTTCTCGACTCTCCTGGGCCAAGCTTTCTCTTTTCAGGGAAAATGGGTGCGTGATAAGCTCACAGGTACCAAGAGCTCCTGAGAGAGAACTTGGGACAGGGAACTCTCCAACCCCCTGAGAGCCTTGTTACTCTGAAAGTCTGAGGCAGTAACTTGCATCCACTCAGATGCAACTTAATGACTAGCAAATACTTTCTCTGATGGATGCCATGTAAGTTTTAATTAATTCCACAGAGCCAGCCAAGTCTCCCTGCTTCCCTCAGGCCTGTTCCCAGCTCTGCGGCCCGCAGGGCCTTTGAGACAGTAATTAACCTGCTCTAAATGAGAATATCTCCCTGCAGCACAATGATAATCACAGCCACAATAACTCTTCACTATTATTTTGTCCCTCAACATTGAAAAATAGAAAAAAAAATTGTAACCTAGCAATGAATAGAGCACTTCAACAATTTCACTTCATTATCTCATTTGGTTCTCACATCAACCCGAGAGATAGGCCAAGCAGGTATTACCATCCTTTGTCAGTGACAGAGACACTAAGGAGTCAAGTAGCTGCAAAGTCTCTTGGCCAACCAGTGTAGAACCAAGACGTGAAACCCAGAAGCCAAATCCCCAGGCCCCAGTCCAGGACACTCTCTAATATGTCACCCAGTTCTGCCCATCTTGGGGCCCCCACTCCTACCAGCCCTTTCTACACACCTGTTACTTGTCCTCTGAAAGCCCAGCTCCTTCCCACACCAAGAGAACAGGGCATCCTACTCAGACCCCAGGAACAGCAGACCTTTTCTAGGAAGCCCCTCCTTCCTCAGCCTCCTCCCCACCTAGCCAGGCTCCTGGAGCAGGAGAAAGCACACCCCATGAGGAGGTCCTTCAGTCTCAGCCCACAGGCTCCACTAGCCTCTGTGAGGCCACCATGACACTGCCCCAGCGTCTGCCTCTCTCTACCTTCCACCCCCTCCCAGAGCTAATGAGAGACTCACTGTTTACATCTATCTATCCAGTGCCTTGTTGGACAGCATAACTAGCTTACCATAGAACATCACAGGATGGCAAAAATTATAGAGCAGGAACAAAGGAAGAAAGAAAAAAAAAAGGGTAGGGATATAAAATGGAGCCAGGAATGACACTAAAAAATGTGAAACATTAAGAGCCATGCCCTTCCTAGGGGTAGGCCACAAGTTTGGTTCAAAACTGTTTAGCAGCCAACCTAAAAACAAAAGTCTGGTCAGCTTTAGAGTCCACAGTGTCCATGAGATAAAGCAGAGACAGATCACTCGGGGAGGTGTGACTATTCTAGGAATTAAGTCTAGACAGCAGTTTCTCCCAAGGACACTCTGGGAAAGGTGACTGTGGAGCATGTCCTCACCACAGCCTTGACAATGAGTTTCCTAGGACAGAGTCACAACTGCCCTCACAGGTGACGCCACTGCACTACAGGGCCCTTTTGGGAGAGACAGGATGTGCCAAGCACGCTGCTCTTTCCTGATCCAGCTCGATCTAAAGCAGAGTCTCTCAACCTGAATGCTATTGATACTTTCAGTGGAATAATTTGTTGTTGGAGGGGGCAGCTCTGTGCACTGTAGGATGTTTAGTGGCCTCTACTCACTTGATGCCAGTGCCTCACCCCTTCACTGTGACAACCGAATGTCACATTGCCAAATGTCTCTTGGTAGCAACCATTGCTACTATTTTTATAAACATGGCAAGGTCAATAAGGAACACCTAGTTTTATAATTTTTTTTATTTTTTACAACTCTATTGAGATATAATTTACAAACCATAAAAGTCAACCGTTTAAAGTATGCAATTCAGTGGTTTTTAATATATTCACAGGGTTGCACAAACATCACCACTATCTAATTTTAGAACATTTTTATCACTCCAAAAAGAAACCCCATTCTCCCCTGCTGCCTGTCCCTGGCAACCAATAAATTACTTTCTGTTTCCACAGATTTGCCTGTTCTGGGCATTTCATATAAAAGGAATCAGACAGTCTTTTGTGACTGCCTTCTTTCGGTTAGCATAATGTTTTCAAGGTTCATCCACACTGTAGCATATATCAGCACTTCGACCTTTTTATTACCAAATAATATTCCATTGTATGGATATACCACATTTTTTTTCCATTCATCAGTTTATGGGTATTTGGATTGTTTGCACTATGAGGCTATTATAAATAATGCTATGAGCATCTGTGCACAAGTGTTTGTGTGGAACTATTCTTTCAGTTCTCTTGGGTATATACCTAGGAACAGAATTGTTGGGCCACATGGTATCTCTATGTTTAATATTTTGAGAAACTACCAAACTATTTTCCAAAGCCCTGCATCATTTTATGTTCTTATCATGAATGAAAGAGGGTTCTGGTTTCTCCATATCTTCATCAACACTTATTATTGTCTATCTTTTTTTATTTTAGCCATCCTAAAATGTGCAGTGGTAGCTCACTGTGATTTTGATTTTCACTTCCCTAATGCCAGGGATGCTGAGTATCTTTTCATGTGCTTACTGGGCATTGTATATCTTCTTCAGAGAAATGTCTATCCAAGTCCTTGGCCTACTTGTTAATTGTGTTGTCTTTTTGTTGTTGAGTTTTTCCTTTGTTTTTAGTGTCTAATTTGAAGGAGACAATTTTCACACTGTTGCAAAACATATAAAACCATGAGTGAGTTTCCACAATGGTCATAGCTGATTTCATGTTCTATCTATAACCTGAATGTGCAGGCAGAACGTTTCAGAGGTTGAGAAAGGACTGGACTTCTTTCATTTTTCAAGCTGTGCATATATTTTCAAAATGAAGAAATGCCAAAACAGAGTTACTAAAATAATGGTATATTTTAGATGTTTACTTTTAATCAACCTGAACTTTGAATGTCGCAAATAAATACGAAGACAATAGGTATAACTTTACTTGGCAATAATAGCAAAATCTATGCATGAGACCCTTCATGAAAAAGAGGCCCAGGCCAAATAGTTCTCCTGGTTCCCCAAGTGATAGTAGGCTCCAATGAAGGACACCTCCTTTCTGTCCTCCTGGAGATTTCTTTGCTCCCTTAGGGGAGAAAGGGAATGAGAATTCAGAAAACTCAGCCTCAAGAATCTACCCACCTGTAGCTCAGTAGCTCTATCCTCAGTTGCCAGCCAAAGTGGTGGCTCCTCCCAGTGAACCCCAGAGGTTGGGGACCAGTGCATTCCCCCTTCCCATCCCAAGCTTTATCTCCACTGCTGCCAGCATCCTCCTGCCTCTCCAGGAATCCTCAGAAAAAAAATAAAATCACTCCCAGCACTATAATGGAGATCTACACCATTCCTTTCCTGTCTGGCTGGACAGTAGACTAGAGGAAGAGGACTAGGAGTTGTTGCTTTATCTAAACAACTCATTCTCTTGTATCACACAAGCAAAAAAGCCCTTATAGACCCAGGCCTTATGAAGAAACGAGTTTCCTGTGAATTCTCCCACTCTCTCAACTCATCTTCAAGTTTGATATTTTAGCCAAATGCCAACAGAAGTTTTCCTCTGCCCAGGTCTTGCCTGACCCAATGTGAGGCGGAGATAGTTTTGGTTCCCTGAATGGAAGAGAGGTGGCAATTTCCTCACAAATTACCTCAAAGGCAAGCACGCTTCACCATAGCAAGAATTAATTTTCCTCCAGAATCAATAAAATCTGGTCCTACATTAGGAAAGCATGGGACGTTTTGTTTTGTTTTATTTTGTTTTGCCCCTCATGATAAGATTTTGACCCTCTTTCTTGCAGATGTGCTAGGGAACACTTGATTTCTTCTGGAGCCTGCATTAGCTTTCATAGATTGCTCAGCCCCTCCCAGGCCGTGGGAGCAAGCTCCAAATTCTTTCTGATCCACAAATATCTCCCCCGACAGAAGAAAAAGGGAGATCTCAGTACTTCTTAATACATATCACAGTTCATGTTCTAACTCATATCTGATACATCCAATTATTTTTCCTATGAAATATCAAAACACCATATTTGAACACAGAAAGTTGGCATGCAGGGGTTACACAGCAAATATATATAAGAAGAAGAGCACTTGGGGGGCTGAGAGGGCAGATGCTCTCCCTCCACTCCACGTTCCCTGTACATTGATCCCATGACTGGAGGAGACCACACCTAGCCTGCCTGATCCTGGCCAGACTCCATCTGGACCTATTTAGCCAAGCCCAGGCCCAGTCCCCAGACAGCTCCTTTGGCCCTGCCTGTGAGATGCTGGGTCTCTAGACCTGCCCATCTGGACACAACTGCTTGAGCCTCTCTGAAGTCAGGTTCTCCTATGTCTGGTCTGCCCAAAACCCACAGAGCACTATTTCCTGGAGGAGCAGGACTGACCAGGGACCCTGAGCTCATAGGCTCCACCCCCATCCCAGCTAATAAAGTGATTTTCTAAAACAGGGCTTCACAAACTGCACATATGATTGGCCTAGGATCTTGTTAAAATCCAGATTCAGTAGGTCTGGGCTGGACTGGGGCCCAGGATTCTGCATTTCTAACAAATTCTCAGGTGAAGCTGATATTGTTGGTCTAGGGAACACACTTTGAGTAGCATGGTTCTCAAATACCATTTACTGCAGTTTGCAAAATAAAAAATAGTTCACAGTAACAACAGGCCTAATTTCCACCAAGGGAAGAAGAGAACTTATTCCCTTCCTGTTAGCTCCTGCCAACAGATCTTGAAGACTGTCCCACACATATTTTACACTAATCACATGCAGCAACTGCTTTGGATTTCACTCACTAGTTTCCTATATGTGTGTTTTATTCCTCCTCCATCTGGTAAAACATTCACTCATTCAGCAAACAAAATTGATTATTACCATGTTGGGCAATGGTGATATGAGACATTGTCCCTGTCCTCAATATGTCAACAGGCCATTAAGGGAGACAGATATGTTAATATTTTCAGCACAGTATAGTAAATACAATAATAGTGACTGTATATATTGGGGCCAGGAGAGGCCCATAACCCCATCAGGGTGGGGGAGTCATCAGAAAAGACATTCTGGGCAAAGAGGTGCCCAGCTGAAGCTTAACAAAGGGAGGGGTGTGGGGGCACCCATAAGGCCAAGGAGCCACCTGTGGAGGCTCCAGTGTGAAACAGCTAGTGGAGAAGAACTGCCACCCTTCAGATCATCGGGGCACAGTTAGGAGGGCAAAAGCCTCAGAGGAGGCTGGCCGCTGAGCAGGGGTAATCACAGAGGGCTTTGTCTGCCAAATTGAGCTGCTTGGACCTTATCCTGGGGACAGTGAGGAAACAATTTTAGATTTGTAAATAAGGTCACGCAATGGTCATTTGAGGGTTTTAGGTAAATCACATTTGGCAACCTTGCGGAGAATGGACTTGAAAGTGCCAACACTAGAAACAGGGAGGCGAGACCCTGTTTTCATGTTTTCATGATCCAGATGACAAAGGATATAGGTCTGAATGAAGCACTGATGGTTGGGATAAAAAAGAGGGGACACATTCGAGATACGCTTAGATGGTATCTGGAAATGCCTGGCAGGATTTAGGATTTGAACTTAGGATTAGGGCTAGGGCTAGGGGTGAAGAAAGGCTCCTGGCAGAGCCTACTGGTGGTTATGGTCAAGCAGTCTAGTCAATAAAGGAATAAAAACTTAAATGTACAGGATGGATTAAAGCAGTTTTCTCTATTTGCTTTCAACAAGATCATCTATGTAGAAAAACCATATATCTTTTACAAAAAAGTCAGTAGAACTAACAAGAGAGTGTTTAAGTGTTGCAGGACACTGATCCACATAAAAAATTCAAATGTATTGGTGTAATATCCAAAAAAAAAAAACCAACAGAATTGAAAATTCAAAAGTGCACCTAAAATATGAAACATTTACGCCTAAATCTAACAAAGATGTGAAAGACCTGTACATTGAAAACTAAAAATTTTGCTGAGAAAAGTTTAAAGACATACAAAAATAGAGGTATATACCACCTTCATGAATCAAAGACTAAATATTTTTAGTTCAATTCTATCCAAATCAATTTCTAGATTCATTGCAATCCCAATCAAAATCAAAGCATAATTTATGTAAAAATTGACAAGCTGATTATAACTTAAGTGAAAATGGAATAGACCTAGAATAACTGAGTCAACTGTGCAAAAGAAAAAAGTTGTAGGACCTACACTAACTTATTTCATCATGTACTTTTAGCTACAGTAATTAAGAGATGTGATATTTGTGTTAAGGTAGACTCAAGATTGATCAAAAAGAACTGAAAACTCCAGAAGAAACATCTTATATTTATGGTCCACTGACTCTGAAGTAACATCATATTTATGGTCCACTGATTTTTGATAGAGATGCAAAAATAATTCATTGGAGAAGGACAGTCTTTTCAACAAATGCTACAGAAGAATTGGATATCCATATTAAATAATACAAATTTCTATTCATACCTTGCATTATTTACAAAAGTGAACACAAATTGAATGCTGATGTTAGGTTAGGCCACAGTTTCTTAGCAAAAAGCATAAAAAAGCATGATCCATTAAAATGTGATGAGGCTCAGGGCAGAGAAGTTGGCAGAACAGGGAGCTCCAGGATTCAGTCACCTCCAAAAATTGCTAGTGGGCAGTCAGAAACTATCTGAAATTTTTCTGGGCTCCAGGGGCCAAGGAAGCACTGTATAGTCCAGAGAAGAGCAGGATAAAGAGACTGAGAAACTGCAGTAAAAAATCTCTGAGGAACTCACTCCACAAAGGCTACCAGTGCCATCCCCCAATCTCAAAGAAGGCCGCCTCAAGTCTGGTCCTGGCTGCTATGGATGGAGAAAGAAATTGAAGCTCTCCTTCTCAAGAACAGGGGTGGGACACAGCTGAGTATTTATCATGGTTTTTGATCGGTGAATTTATATCACTGGGTCCCTTCTCAGAATCATTGCTTTATCTCACCTTGGACAGGGACTGCCATGGTCATTATATCAACCTCACCTCGAAAGGGGTTAAGGCTATGGAGGTTTAAAGATGTAGGACCCTCCTTAGGGCTGCAGGGAACAGAATACTGAGGAGCAGCATCTTCTGGGCAAGCCAGGAAAGTGCACTTCTGGGGAGCTGTAAAAAAGGATTTTTAGTACCTTTCCTGACCCTCTCCCCAGGGCTCATTGGAACTAATGTGTGCCCCCTTAGTGTGTCCTTGGCCCTGTTTTCTCTGGGAAATATTGACATGGGAATGTCCTTTGTGGGACGACATGCCTCCAAGAATTTTCCCTCCAGGCATAAACAGCTAAAGCAAAGAAAGGAGAGCAAAAAAAAATTAGATTCCCAGAGAAGGAACAGAAGACAGGAAACTTTCAGGGCAAGAATCAGATGAAGAAAAGCAGAATAAATCTGATCAGTTAAACACAGGCAGTTTTAAAGGTCTCTAATAACTTGAACTAAGTGTCAAAGAGAGCCCAACATAAAGACAATCAACAGTTAAACCCTAGGCAAGAGAGAGAAACTGATGTTCAGAGTAAATTCATCCAGATAATCAGATGTCTAGACATCAGTAAAAAATTACAAGCCATACTAAGAAGCAGGAAGATATGGCCCAGTCAAAGGAACTCATTCAAATTTTGGAGGAGGCACAAAATTGGGAAAAACCAATCAAAGATACTCAAACAAATCTCCTAAATCAATTCAAGGAAATGAAAGAAAATATGGCTGAATTAAAAAGGATATTAAGAAGATACTAAGTGAACATAAAGAATTTGAAAGTGTGAAAAAAAATACCTGAATTTATGATTATGAAAGGCACAATCAAAGAGATTAAAAATACACTGGAGGCATACAACAGTATATTTGAACAGGTAGAAGAAAGAGTCAGTGGACTAGAAGAAAGGACAATCAAAATTTTATCAACAAAAGAATGCATAGAAAAAAGAATTAAAAAAAATGAGCAGGGTCTCAGGGAATTCCATGAGAGCATGCAGCATGCAAACATAAGCATCATGGGTGTCCCAGATGGAAAAAAGAAGGGAAAGGGGGTAGAGAGGATATTTGAGGAAATGATGGACAAAAATTTCCTAACTCTCATGAAAGACATAAATAGATGTCTCCAAGAAGTGCACCATACTCAAAACAGAAAAAATCCTAAAGGAACTACTCTAAGACACATACTGGTGAGAATGTCAAATGACAAAGACAAACAGAGAATCCTGAAAGCAGCAAGAGAAAACAATTCATCACATACAAGGGGACCTTAATAAGATTAAGTACTGATTTCTCATGAAATCACAGTTGTGAGACAGTAGTACCATGATATATTTAAAGTACAGAAAGAGAAAAACTGCCAGCCAAGAATTCTTTATGCAGGAAAACCATCTCTCAAAATCGAGAGTTAAAACGTTCACAAACAGAAATCGAGAGAGTTTGTTAACAAGAGATCTGCACTACAAGAAATACTAAAGAAAGATCTACAGGCTGAAAGGGAAAGACAGGAGAGAGACTTGGAGAAGACTGTATAAATGAAGATGATCAGTAAAGGTAGCTAAAACGGTAAAAGAAGAGACAAAAATAACATATGAAATAACAGACAAAGGATAACATGGTTGAAAGTACTGCCTTTACAATAATAACACTGAATGTTAAAGGTGGCAACAGCCCAGATGTCCATCAATGAATGAAAGGATAAATAATTTGTGGTATAAAAATGCAATGGAATATTGTTCAGCCATAAAAAAAGAATAAATTACTGATACATGCTACAGTGTGGACAGACCTGGAAAGCATTATGCTAAGTAAAAGAAACCAGACACAGTAGGTCACATATTGTATGATTTAATTTATATGAAATAACCAAAATAGGCAAATCCAAAGGAACAGAAGGTGGCTACCAGGGAAGGAGGAAAGGGATTTGAAAAGGGAGGGCAATTGCTTAAGAGGTACAGAGCTTTCTTTTGGGAAGATAAAAACTTTTTGGAACTAGGCAGAGGTCGCACAACATTGTGAATGTACTAAATGATACTAAATGACATTTTAAAATGGTTAATATCATGTTATGTGAATTTCATCTCAATTAAAAACAAAAAAAATGTGTCCACTAAAAAACAAAAATAAACCAAAAAAAAAAAAAAAAAAAAAAAACACTCCCTAATCAAAAGGCAAAGATTAGCAGAATACTATATGCTGTCTACTAGACATTCACCTTAGATCTAAGGACACGAATAGATTGAAAGTGAAAGGATGGAAAAGGATATTCTAAACAAAGAGTAACCCAAAAATATTTGAAATGCCAAACTGTTATAAAAGACAGAGAAGAACACTGTATATTAATAAAAGGGGCAATTAACCAAGAAGAAATAATAATCATAAATATTTATGCAACTAGCCATGGTGCCTCAAAATACATGAAGCAAATCCTGGCAACAAAGAAGGGATAAATGGACATTTTTACAATAATAGTTGGACACTTCAATACACAACTCTCATCAATATATAGAACACCTACACACAGGATAAATAAGACAACAGAGAACTTGAATAATATATGAACTAGACATAACAGACATATAAAAAACATGCCACTGCAATACAGCAGGATAAACATTCTTCTCAGGGGCTCATGGATCATTCTCCAGGATAGATCACACCTTGGGTCACAAAACAAGTCTCAATAAATTTAAGAAATTGAAATTATGCACAGCACTTCCTCTGATCATAATGGAATTAAGCTGGAAAATAATAACAGGCAGGGAACTTGAAAAATCACAAATATATGGAGTTTAAACAATACCCTTGTAAACAATTAGTGGGTCAAAAAACAAATTGCAAAACAAATCAGTAAATGTCTCAAGATGAATGAAAATGAGAGCATGAACCTAAATACATGGGATGCAGGGAGGCAGTGCTGAGAGGGAAATTCAGTGATCATTCCAAGAAGAATAAATACAAACCCTGCTCAAACACTTCCAGATAATCTAACTCATACTATGGAGCCAACATTGCCCTAATACTAAAGCTTGACAAAGACACTAGAAGATAAGAAAACTGCAGATCAATCTCTGTAATGAACATAGATGCAAAAATCTTTAACAAAATGCTTGCAAATTGAATCCAACAGCATATTAAAGGAATTATACAGTATGACAAGTGGGTTTTATTCCAGGTATGCAAGGGTGGTTCAATAAAAGAAAATAAATTAATGTGATACACCATGTTAACAAATGAAAGGGGAAAAACTACATGATGATCTCAATTGATGCAGAAAAGGCATTTGACAAAATTAAGCATCCTTTCTTGATAAAAACACTTTGAAAGATGAAACAGAGAGAAACTTCCTCAACATGATAACAGGTGTGCTGGTTTGAATGTATTATGTCCCCCAGAAATAGCCATATTCTTTGATGCAATCTTGTAGGGCAGACATATTAGTGGGGATTAAGTTGGAATGTTTGGATTAGGTTGTTTGTATGGAAATGTGCCCCACCCAACTGTAGGTGATAACTCTGATGAGATATTTCCATGGAGGTGTGGCCCCACCTATTCAGGGTGGGCCTTGATCAGTAGAGCCATATAAATGAGCTGACAAAAAGAAGGAACTCAGTGCAGCTGCAGCTGTGAGTGATGTTTTGAAGAGGAGCTACAGCCAAGAGGGACACCTTGAAGAAAGCACAGGAGCTGCAGATGAGAGACATTTTGAAGGTGGCCATTGAAAACAGACTGACTCCAGAGAAGCTAAGAGAGGACAAATATCCCAACTGCAGCCTAGAGAGGGACAACCTGGGAGAAACTCATTTTGAAAACAGAACTTTGGAGCAGTTGCCAGCTACATGCCTTCCCAGTTAACACAGTTTTTCCAGACACCATTGGCCATCCTCCAGTGAAGGTACCCAATTGCTGATGTGTTACCTTGGACACTTTATGGCCTTAAGACTGTAACTGTGTAACCAAATAAACTCCCTTTATAAAAGCCAGTCCATTTCTGGTGTTTTGCATTCTGGAAGCATTAGCAAACTAGAACAAAGAGAATATATGAAAAAACCTGCAGCTAACATCATAATCAATGGTGAAAGACTGAAAACTTTCCCTCTAAGATTGGGAACAAGAAAAGGATGCCAACTGTCACCACTGTTATTCCACATTTTGCCAGAAGTCTAGCCAGAGCAATTAGACAAGAAAAAGAAATAAAATGCAACTAAATTGGAAAGGAAGAAGTAAAACTTTCCCTATTTGTGGATGACATGATCCTATATAGAGAAAATCCTGAAAAATAGGCAACAAAGCTACTAGAGCTAAAAAATGAGTTCAACAAAGTGGTGGGATACAAGATCAACATGAAAAAAACAGTAGGGTTTCTATATACTAGCAATGAGCAATGTGAGGAGGAAATCAAGAAATGAATTCCATTTATAGTAGCAATTGAAAGAATCAATATTTAGGAATAAATTTAACCAAGGTTATAAAGGACTTGTACACAGAAAACTATAAAACATTGCTAAGACAAGCCAAAGAAGACCTAAATAAATGGAAGGAATTTTGTTATTCCAGGATTTGAAGACTATATATCTTTAAGATGTTAATTCTACTCAAATTCATTTAAAGAGAAACTAAGATGGTGGCTAGGTGAGACAGGGCATAGAGGTGTTTTTCACCTCTATGAAAAACACCTCTATGAAAAACACTAGATAAGGACCAGAGTGTGACCCAGAATACCTGTTACAGTGTTGCGCCAGCTGGACGAGGTATGCTAGTTCCCAGGGGCCGTATACTTGGTGAAACCGGGAGTCTGCATTCTGAAATGAGTGAGTAAGCTGGCTGGAAGACCCACAGCCACGTGGTGATCTGGGGAGGACAGGGTTTGGCATTTGGAGACCGGTGGGCTCTTTAAAAAAAAAAAAAGAAAGGAGAAAACCCAGGAGTGGCTGCAGCTACGATAGTGGGAACCACACAGTAAAATACAGCAAGAGGGGGCTGGGCCGGCCTCTCGGTGTCTGGCCTGGAAGATAGCCCACTGCAGATACTCTGGGGGCTGGGGGAATGGAGGGGAGAGCCAGAAGCAGAAAGAAACCCTGCGGGTAGCAGCTGGCTCCCCAGAGGGCTGGATAAATTCCTGCCTGGGGCCGTGCCCACAGCCCAGAGCCCTGCCAGTTGTCCCAGAGCTGGGAGGGAGGAACTGTGCGAGGAGGGGGGGTGTTGAGACGTCCTGTTTGGCCATTTTTGCATCAGGCTGAAAACACCCTGGCACAGCATGGTGGCCTGGGGCTTCCTTGAGGAACGGCGTGCACTGGTGACGTAGCATGGCATTCCCTCGGCAGAGGTCCTGGAGGACCACGGCTGGGCGAGGGGACACACTCAGACAACCCAGGGAAACTAGGCCAAGCATGGTGGTTTGTGGGACAGCAAGAGAAAGGGTCTGGGGCTGAAATGAAATGAAGGCTTGGACTCTCGTGGCGGCCTTGAATCTCCAGGAACCTGGGGAAGTTGAATATTGAGGCTATCCTTTATCCCTGGCCACCTGTACATACGGCCTGCATTCAGGGCAGACGGCTCCAGCAACACACCCAGGCTGAGTTCTCCGGCTGGACCCCACAAGAATCATTTCCCCACACACCATGGGGACAAGATGGAGAACTGACTTAAGGGGTATAGGTGACTCACAGACGCCATCTGCTGGTTAGTTAGAGAAAGTGTACGCCACCAAACTGTGTTTCTGAAAAATTAGATAGGTATTTTTTTTTACACCTTGAAAGAACCCTGTTGAACAGAGCAAATGCCAAGAGGCCAAAAACAACAGAAAATCTCAATACATATGATAAAACCAGACGATATGGAGACTGCAACTCCAAACCCACAAATCAAGTTATCAGAAGAGACAAAGTACCTCGCACAATTAATCAAAGAACTACAATCGAGGAACAAAAACATGGCAAAGGATTTAAAGGACATCAAGAAGACCATGGCCCAGGATATAAGCTACATAAAGAAGACCCTAGAAGAGCATAAAGAAGACATCACAAGAGTAAATAATAAAAAAAAAGAAGATCTTATGGAAATAAAAGAAACTGTTGGCCAAATTAAAAAGACTCTGGTTATTCACAATACAAGACTAGTGGAAGCCGAACAACATCTCAGTGTCCTAGAAGTCCACAGAACAGAAAAGGAAAGAACAAAAGAAAGAATGGAGAAAAAAATCGAAAAAATCAAAATGGATCTCAGGGATACAATAGATAAAATAAAATGTCCAAACTTAAGACTCATTGGTGTCCCAGAAGGGGAAAAGAAGGGTAAAGGTCTAGAAAGAGTATTTAAAGAAATTGTTGGGGAAAACTTCCCAAACCTTCTACACAATATAAATACACAAAGCATAAATGCCCAGTGAACTCCAAATAGAATAAATCCAAATAAACCCACTCTGAGACATATTCTGATCAAATACCAAAGAGAAGGAGCAAGTTCTGAAAGCAGCAAGAGAAAAGCAATTCACCACAACATAAGACTAAGTTGTGACTACTCAGCGGCCACCATGGAGGTGAGAAGGCAGTGGTATGGCATATTTAAAATTCTGAGAGAGAAAAATTTCCAACCAAGAATACTTTATCCAGCAAAACTCTCCTTCAGATTCAAGGGAGAGCTTAAATTTTTCACAGACAAACAAATCCTGAGAGACTTTGCCAATAAAAGACCTGCCCTACTTCAGATTCTAAAGGCAGCCCTACCAACAGAGAAACAAAGAAAGGAGAAAGAGATATAGAGAATTTTAACAGACATATATAGTACCTTACATCCCAAAGCACCAGGACACTCATTTTTCTCTAGTAATCATGGCTCTTTCTCCAGAAGGGATCATAAGCTGGGACATAAAACAAGCCTCAAGAAATTTAAAAAAAAAAAATTGAATATACTCAAAGCACATTCTCCAACCACAATGCAATACAAATAGAAGTCAATAATTTTTGAACTGTAACTCCACTATTTACTTCCTACATGATATAAAATACACAAACTCTAATGACAAATCAGTGGTTTTGAACTCAATGTAAAACATGTAATTTTAGACAAATATATAAAGGTGGGGGAATGGAGGAGTATAGGACCATAGTTTATGTGTCCTATTGAAGTGAAGGTGGTATCAAAGAAAAACAAGATTGACACAGATTTAAGAGGTTACTTTTAAGCCCCACAGTAAACACAAAGAAATTATCAGAGAATATAACCACAGAGATGAAATGTAGAGTTTGGGATAAGAGAAATGGGGGAAAGGGCAATAGGGAGTTAAGAAATGAATGTAGAGTTGCTGTTTGAGGTGAAGGGAAATTTCTAGTAAAGGATGGTAGGAAAGAGCATTACAACATTCTAAATGTGATTAATCCCACTAATGGAAGGCTAGGGAGGGGGTGGAATGGGAAGATTTAGGCTGTATATATGTTTCCACAACTGAAAAAAAAAAAAAGTCTAAATAGATGACAATTGAATGCCAAGGATGAACTTGGATGGGATTGGAGGATAGAGGACAGGTGGCTCAAAGGGACACAGTTGAGACATAAGGTAAAGGAAATAAAGAATGTAAGCTTTGTATCATTGTTGAATCTCTTGTACTTCTTAGCTGCGCTTAATGGGATTACATAAAAGAATGTTCTTGTTCATGGGAAGTGTATACGTGAATTATAGTGTATGTTCAAGGATGTGTGCATCTAGCTCTCATGTGTTCAGAAGACAGAGCAATAGATGATGGATGATAGATAGGGAGGGAGTGAGGGAGGGAGGGAAAGAAATAGCGATGTGACAGCATGTTAAAGTTGGTGGATTGAGCTATCGGGGGAAGGGGGTCAGGGTATGATGGAATTCTGTGTATGGGGTTAGTATTGTTTTTGCAACTGTTCCTATAACTTTGAATTTATTTCAAAATAAAAAAAAATTCTTTTACAAATTCAAGACAATGCCAATCAAAATTCCAACAGCCACTTTGAAGAAATGGAAAAGCCAATTATCTAAAATTTTTAGAAGGGTAAGGGGCCCAAAGCCAAAAATACCTTGATAATGAAGAACAGATTTGGAGGACTCACAATTTCAGACTTTAAAGCATATTGCAAAGCTACAGTGTTCAAAATAGCATGGTACTGGCATAAAGAAAGATACATTGACCACGGAATTAAATTGAGAGCTCATAAACAGATCCTAACATCTAGGGCCAAAAGACATTTGACAAGGCCTCCAAGTCCACTCAAATGGGAAAGACAAGTGTCTTCAATAAATGGTGCTGGGAGAACAGGATACAATAAGCCAAAGAATGAAAGATGATCCCCATTTAACACCTTATACAAATATTAGCTCAAAATGGATCTAAGACCTAAGTATAAGAGCAAGGACCATAAAACTCCCAGAAGAAAATGTAGAAAAGCATCCGCAATTATTGTGGTAACAGTTTCTTAGTTTTGACACCCAAAGCACAAGCAACAGAAGAAAAATATATAAATAGGATCTCTTCAAAATTACAAACTCTTGTGCCTCAAAGGACTTTCACAAGAAAGTGAAAAGTCAGCCTACTTGTGGAAGAAAATATTTGGAAACCACATACCCAATAAATTTTTAGTATCCAGAATATATAAAGAAATCCTACAACTCAACAATAAAAAGACACACAAACCAATTTTGAAAAGGGCAAAAGATTTGAATAGACATCTTTTCCAAAGAAAGTACAAGTGGCTAAAAAGCACATGAAAAGATGTTCACCATCCCTAGCTATTAGGGAAATGTAAATCATAAGCACAATGTGATATTGTTTCACACCTACTAGAGTGGCCACTATTAAGAAGGCTGAAAACCAAAAGTGCTGGAGATGATGTGCACAAATGAGAACACTCATTCTTTGCTTTTGGGAAAGTAATATGTTGCAGTTGCTGTGGAAGACAGTTTGACAGTTCCTCAGGAAGCTAAGTATAGAATTGCCATATGATTCAGCAATCCCACTACTAGGTATATACCCCAAAGACCTGAAAGCAGGGATGCAAACAGACATTGGCACCCTGATGTTCAAAGGAGCATTATTCACAATTGTCAAAAGATGAAAGCAACCCAAGCGTCCATCAACTGATAAACGGATAAACAAAATGTGGTACATACATACAATGGGATATTATTCAGCTATAAGAAGGAATGAACGCCTGAGACATATGACAGCGTGGAAGAGCCTTGGGGACATTACATTGAGTTCATATATATATGAAATAAGCCAGACACAAAAGGACAAATATTGTATGATCTCACTAATGAGAACTAATTCTAATAAGCAAACTCAAGAGTTAGAATCTAGAAAATAGGTACCAAGAAATAGAATGGGAGTAGAGAATGGGCAGCTGATGCTTAATTTGTGCAGAATTTCTAAATAGGTTGATTTTAAGTGTTTGGAAATGGATAGTGGTGATGGTAGCACATTATTGTGAATGTAATTAACAGCACTGAATTAATGTGAATGCCATTGAATATGTTACTATAAGAAAAGCTGGAGGATAAAACATGGGACAGTAAAACAGTGAACCCTATTGTGGATGATAACTGTGGCTAATACAACAAATAAAAGAATGTTCTTTCAATAACTAAACAAATGTATGTCACTATTATAAGGTTTTAATAATAGGGTGGAATTGGGGAAAATACACCTAATGCAAATATAGACTACAGCTAGCAGTAGTATTTTTTTTTTTTTCTTCAAAAAGTATCTTTATTTACTCCTGGCCAAACAAATAAGTGGAAAGAGCCACCATCATAAGCCTATTTTAATTTTGGTGTCTTATCCTTAAAATTGTCCGAGTATTTAGAACACAGAAAAACCAAATTTGAATGCATTTGCAATAGGTTAACAATTTACATGTTCCATTAGGATATTTTAATGGAATGTCTTGAAACCAAAGCATAATTCAGAAAAAGTCAGAAAAAGACAAATTTTTGAATGGCATATTATGACTTGAACAAAACTGATTATCAGCTAGTAATACTCACATTAGCACATGCAACAGATTGAGAAATTAAATTCTCTGCTACATACTTTTAAGTATTTTGTCAGACATGAGAAATTTTTAAATGTTTCTATTGATCACATTCATCTCCCCACATATATTCATTTTTATTTAAAATAAGAATACAGTTCTCTTTTCTTCAAATTTTCATGTTTATCAGTGCAAAGTAAAACAAATCTCAGTAGAAATGATTTATTACAATGTTACTTTAGAAAGCCTTCTTGCTCAAGTTGCCCAAAATGTACTAAAAGATGTCCAAATCATGGGAATGATCAACCTCAATGGCTTCCTCTGCATCCAATTTTGTTTCTCCATGACCTTCTTGTGATTCATCAAGCAAGGCCAGGGCCTCATTTGTGTCACTTGCAAAAGTTTCTCGTGATGTATCATCATCTTCTTGAAAATTTAAGCTTTTAATAGCTTGTTTCATCTTTTTCCCCAACACTTGTGTTCTCCTCTTCCTAGCGGCTTTTTTATTTTCATATTCCTTTTGATTTTCAATGTAGAAAATGTCCTTAATTTGTTCCTCACTGATACTGGGAGTGTTTTTCAGGAGATTCAGAAAAACTCCACCTGGTGTTCTTCTTCGACTACCATTCATAATAAAAAGGCCACCATTTTGTTCAACTTCAGCAGTTTCCATCAGAAGCTCAATTGCCTTTTTGTTCCCAATTATCCTTACTACTCGGGCTATCAGATCTTTCTTTGGTTCCTGTAACCTGAAAGAAATTTCATCAGCCACTTTTTCTTGAGAATCTTCCTCTGTGATTTCATATCGGCCTTTATAGTTCATTTCCAGTCTGTCCCCCAGTCTCTCTTTGACAGGTCGTTTGCGTTTGAGGTGACCTTGCCCATTTTCCTCTTCCTTTGATCCCATTTTTTTGCCACCATGCATATATTCATCTAGTTCTTTGTCTAATTCTTTTGAATGCTCCTGAGATTCCTTCTTAAGTTTCTTAGCAAGCAAATAATTGTAAGTCTCAGATTGTCTGCTTTTGTCAATAGTGCCATCCATTCCCAAAATTCCCAGTTCAGTGGCCACTGCATCTTGATTTTGTTCCTGCAGCACAGCACCCCATATGTTGTTAATTTTCTTTCCTCCAGCAACAAGTGATTTCTGGCTGCTCTGGCCAAACTGAAAAGTTTCTGGTTTGGGAGGAGGGTTAAAACATTTCTGCCGCTTGCGTTTCCAAAGAGAACTATCATCATCTGAATCGGAAAAACTCTCTTCACTTGAATCCACACTTTTAACATTCCGATAATGGGATACTGGCACACAGGCTGCTGCTGCAGTATTCTGGAAGGGCTTCACTGCAAGGTCCCCACCTAATACTTTCTTGGGCTGTTTTGCGCCGATGTTCTCAGGTTCTACAATTTCGGCCAAATCTGCCCTTCCAGGACAATCTAGCGGCTCTGGAATGGGGAAGCCGGCACCTGCAGCGGCCTGTCGCTGGGCGCCACTGTCATGTCGGAATCCGAGTCAGACAGCTGCCCATCTTCCATGGCGCCAACGTCCTGCGCCATCTTCCCACGGCGTTGCAGTTCAGAAGAGCACTTCCGGAGCAGCCTAGCAGTAGTATTTTAATACTTTTTCATCAGTATTAACAAAGGTACTACACCAAGGCAAAGTGTCCAAAATAGGGGATATATGTGAATATTGTATTTTTACATGCATTTATGCAATCAATCCTACAACTTCTTTAATTAAAAAATAATAATTAAAGAAACAAAAAACCATACATTTTGATAAGTGAAAGAACCAGACAGAAATTAATACATATGGTATGATTCCATTTGTATAAGATGTAAATATAAATAATTTCATAGAGACAGAATTAGATTACTGCTTAGGTAGGGCTGTGGAAGATAGAGGGACTGAGATGTGATGCAAAGGGGTATGGGGTAGGGGGTATGGAGAAAGAGTAAGGAAAATGTTCTAAAATTGATTTTCGTGATGAAAGAGAAACACTGTGATTTCACTAATAGTACACTTTTGATAGATTGTATGGTATGTGAATAAAACTTAATAAAGCTGTTTTCAAAAAAGTGATGAAATGCAATTCATCGAAATTGAGACTATCTGCTGTTAAAAAGCCAGGGTTCACATAATAAGAAGATAAGTTACAAACTGGTAAAACTATTTTGAAATCGCATGCCTGAATAAAGATTGCATCAAGACTGTATAAAGAACCCTCAAAACTCATTAATAAGAAAAAACAAAATGAAACTTAAAATAGGCAAAAGGTTTAAACAGACACTTCACCAAGAAAGATATACAAAAAATAAGCACACCCAGAGATGTTCAACCTCATTAGCTATTAGGTACATGCAAATTAAAATCACAATGTGAGACCACTACACACCTACTGCTATGTCTACAATTACAAAGACTAATCATACCAAGACTGTAGACAAATTAAAACACTCCTACATTGCCAGTGGGAATATAAGATCAGAAAACCACATTGGAATATGGTTGGCAGTTTTTTAAGCATTTGAACAAATACCTCAAAACCCAGCCATTCCACTCCTAGGTACTTATCTGGTAGAAATGAAAGCACATGCCATTTCAGAGACTGTGGCATGAGTGTTACAATTGCCTACAAAATTGAAATGACAAAATATCTACCACCAGGTACAGAAGCAAACAGATTGTGGTATATTACACATTGGATCTTTTCTCAGAAATGAAATGGAATGAACTATATATACAAATAACATAGATGTATCACAAAAAGAGTAGGCTGAGCAAATTAAGCAAGATAAAAATTAGATCATACAGTATGACTGCATGTGTATAAAATTCTATAAAATGCATACTAATATATAGTTACAGAAAACATATCAGCGGTTAACTGTGAACCAGCAAATCTGGGGATAGGCAAGAGGAAGTGATTAAAAAGGGCACAGAGAAATTGTTGTGTATGTTGTACATGCTCATTATCTTGATTGTGGTAATACACTCCAGAGAGTATTCACATGTTAAAAGTTATCACATTGTGCACTTTATATATATTTAGTGTATTGTTGTAGGTCAATGGTATCTCATAAAGCTGTTTAAAAACTAAAAAGCAATAAAAAAGGATAGATGTGACTGCATCAAACTATAAACCACATGCCAAAAAATCAGGGAAGACACTTGTAAAGATTTATTATAAGCTTAGAATACATAACTAACATATTTATAAGAAGAAAGTGTGAATAGACCTAAAAAAATAAAACTAATGTATATTAATGACCTATTACAGTAACAAATTTTTAAAATAAACTACATTTAAAGCAATTCTATAACAATACTGCATTTCTAAAAATAAGATTTTGATCTCAAAATTTCTCTTTTAGCATTTATTCACTCACATATAGACAAATATTAGTATGAAGATGCTTTTGATAGAATAATGAATAACTGCAAAATGAAGAAATTTATAAACTTAATTCAGACATTATTAAAATAAATGCCAACTTCTTCAAAAAGATAACTTGATTAATAGTGATAAATTGGAAAGAAAAGAATTTTATATTAAAAAATAAACAAGATATTTTTAAACATATAAAACTATATTTTATGCATCTATATTAAGATTGGGAGCAAATGTTCATGCATTGGTAAATAACACATAAAATATAGTGGGTATACTTAGAGAAAGAAAAATCTGGAAAGATAAATCCTTCAATGTAAGCAGTAGTCTTGTATGATTGTATAAAATTTTCCTGCTGCTTATCTGATTAAAACCGTCCAAATACAGTAAAAATCCATATTGTATAATAAATGATTGTATTAATATAATCAAGGATTTTAATCTACCATATGCCTTAGTAGGAATGAAAGGTTGAAAAAAAAGACCCATGTTATTTAAGTAATATAAATTAAGTTGTCCTCCTGACCTGTGTCTGATGCTGATGTATCATTCTGTGTCTCCAAGGACACGGTCCCCACTGAAGCCTGTGTTACCTGTTTTCTTGCCAAATTTCATTTCTCAGAAAATTCACTAATGACAATAGAATGTAGGTCACAAAGGATACTTGTTTTTACTTACTGGCATATTCAGCAATTTAAAAAAGTCATGCTGTCTATTATAAAAGCATATTTCTTTCCTGATTATTTAGAATATCATCCCTTCTACCAGTGGATAGAATTTCTGACATTGCAGCCTTTAAATAATTTATTTTTCAATGATGGAGAGAGTACCAATATACTGGGGGACCTATAATAGCACTAAGCCCATTATCAGGTGGTCCGTAAACATTGCAAGGATGGCAATCCCAGGGAGCTCTATGCAGTCTCACATGTGCCAATAAAGGTGAAGATGATAAATGTATTCATCAAAAATGTCACCATCAAAATTGCAGTCTTACTTTTGCTATGTTTAAACAACCAACAGATGCTTTGATTTACTAACAGAAGAGTAAGTATGATGATGTTTTTCTCTTTGATTATAATTTACTTTGTAGAATTTGGTCATGTTTTCTTCCCGACAAGAAAATGGATTTTATTGTTAATTTATATATTTTGTCATGTATCCAATACATATTTATGAGACATTCTTTTTTAGAGGGAATTTATCCTGTGTAGATAGATGTCATTGTCTGGAAGAATTTTGTACATAAGGTACACTAAAAAATCCACAACTAACTTAATCTAAGAAATAGCCATGGTAACTTTCACTACACATACAACTCACTCCTTCCCACCCAGCACTCCCCACCACCACAGCCTTCCTCAAAGAAAAGCATATTGATTAAAGTGGCATCTCCTTGAAGAAATCTGTGTTCATTTCAAACTTTATTTGAAAGACAGAATAAACAGAAATCAGTACATTATAATTTATTGCCAAATTGTGTATTTACTTTCATTATAAAATATATTTTTATATCTTGGGAAAATATATTTTGAGAATTGAATAGTGCTCTGAGATTGAAGAACAAGCAAGATTTCACAGGGATGCATGCATTACCTGAGATATTAGGAAAAATATGAAAGGGCAGCAAAATAATATGATATAAATAGTTGGTAGTTGTTGATTCAGATATCAAATTCCCTAGGAGGTTTCTAACTTCACTTATATGCTTCAGTGCTTTTTCCCTATATTGGTAACACTGTGAAACACACAAATACACACAGCCAAGTCATCCCACAACTCAGTAAGAAAGGAACACAGTAGGTTAAACTAGAAAGAAAAATGGCTCATAAAACAAATAGACTGGGTACAAGGGGGAAAGTTTTTCTATATTGTGATGCTAGAACATCTCAAGCCTTGAGATAGATAATGATTGTATTTTGGAAATAGTTGAGTCCCTACTTGCATAACTAAAACTTAATGCCTGAGAAATACCGGAGGAGCAGCTTACCACCAACTCAGAAGCAAAATGTTATGCATTAAATATGTGAGTATTAGGGAAAAACGGTATCAATGAAGAAAAAGTTGTTTTATGTGAAATTCAGAGAGGAAGAAGAAGGCAATCATCACTACTGTCAGAAGTAAATAATGCACATAGTAATAAAAAAATAATGTGCATATTCTGAGAAAAAGTGGATGACTTACGGGGAGGTGAGGGTCAGCAGCAGGAATTAGAGAGGAAGAGGTTTAAACAATCTTGTCCTTTAGGACAAGGTTTAAACACTCTTGACCTTTAGGACAAGTCAATGAGAAAACAAAGATCTTGCTATGGAATGAAGACCTCAATTTCTCCCGTACAGTGCATACATTGAGCAGAAGTTCTCTGCTATTTATTACCACCATTAAAAAAGATATGATGTGTCATGAAAAGACATGAAATACATTTTGAAATTTTTGTGATTTAATTTTCAAATAGGGAAGAATTCTTGAGAGTGAAAGAACGTCATTAGTACCTGGAAAAACACACCTCAACAACCTATTTAGCAAAAAGGTAAAACTAAACAGGGAATAGAAGTAAAATACAAATTTTTTAAATGTCGTGGGGAAATGTAGTCTAGTTTTAGAATAGACATAATAATCTAAAGAAAATATCTCTGAATATATCATACAGATTGGACAGAAGTCAGCAGTCAGTGATGAGAAACAAAACAGTAAAAAGATTTATTCTGCTGGGACTGACTGATGACCCGCAGCTCCAGGTTCTGATTTTCATATTTCTACTTCTCACCTACATGTTGAGTGTAACTGGGAACCTGACCATCATCACACTCACCTTTGTGGATTCCCATCTTAAAACACCCATGTACTTTTTCTTACAAAATTTCTCCTTCTTAGAGATCTCCTTCACATCCGCATGTGTTCCTAGGTACTTGCATAGCATAGCTACGGGTGACAAGCTCATCACCTATAATGCTTGTGTCATCCAAGTGTTTTTTGCTGACCTCTTTGCAGTTACAGAATTTTTTCTCCTTGCTGCCATGTCCTATGACCGCTATGTGGCCATCTGCAGACCCCTGCATTACGTGACCATCATGAGCAAAAGAGTGTGCAGGAGTCTCATCATCTGTTGTTTGTCAGCTGGTTTGTGTATAATAATCCCACCACTTAGCCTCGGTTTAAAACTGGAATTTTGTGACTCTAACATCATTGATCATTTTGCCTGTGATGCATTTCCCCTAGTGAAAATCGCATGCTCAGACACATGGTTCATAGAGCAGGCAGTTATAATCTGCGCAATACTGACCCTGAATATGACTCTAAGTTGTGTAGTTCTGTCCTACGCCTACATTATCAGGGCAATTTTTAGATTCCCATCTGTCCAGCAAAGGAAGAAGGCCTTTTCGACTTGTTCTTCCCACATGATTGTAGTTTCCATCACCTATGGCACATGCATTTTCATCTACATGAATCCTACAGCAAAGGAAGAGGTGACCATTAACAAAGTGATTTCACTGCTTATTTCTTCTATTTCACCTACATTGAACCCTTTCATTTATACCTTGAGAAACAATCAAGTTAAGAAAGCCTTTATGGACTCAATCAAAAGAATGACAGTTTTCTCAGCTAAGTCAAATAAATGGCATACAAAGAAACATATCCAAAGTAAAGATAGATAGTCCTAAACATTTTAAGCTTGTTTGTTTTTAAAATTACCTACACTTCAGTTACATGAATTTTTCAACACACCTTTACAATATCTTGTATTGTACATTGCTCAAGCCATTCTTAAATGTTCATCTGTCATATGAATAGAAGATAATGTTTGGATCTCATTAAGAGAACATTTAAATGTATTTCTTAAAATATTATTCTTTACAATGAAATTAACTTCATAATGTTAAATTTCAAGATTTAATACAATTCATTACTCTATTCAGGAAATTATAAGGTAAAATCACTTGTAACTATAGTATAATGTGCATAATAATGTTATTCAAATATATGTAATAGGAGTAAGTTTTTATAAAGTGTCTATTAGGATGAAAAATGGCATAAAATGAAATTGCAAACCATAATTTAGAAGAGAATGGTAGCACTTTCAGTATAGAGAAAATTATGATTAATATAACTCTAAATAATACTATTGTAAATACATATAAATGAATGATAAAGTTTAATAAGTATTGTTTGCAATCTATAGTTAAGCATTGCAAAGTTTAAAGAGAAATTTTACACAGAAATAAAGATGCAACTAAAATTTGGGCAATAATCTAGAAAATGACTTGTGGATGCTCAAGGGAACATAGCTTGGAGGATAGGAGGTGGGGATCACATTTTGGATCCAGAGAACTAGGGGTAAAATCCCAAGATCAATGTGATGACAATACTTGGAGTGACACAACAGAATAGTGTCAGAACTGTCAAATTATTATAAACACTCAAGCTTTGAAAAAGAAAATCATGCACATTTAAAGAAAAAGTTAAACTTTTGCGAAAAGTACTGCCTGCAGTATATTAGGTATATTTGAGATCTTGTGCCTACATATAACACTATAAAATGGATGCCATCTAGCATTGTTCATAGTTTCACAACTTTTCTTTTTGTCAGTGGGACACAGAATATGGAATGTCTGACAACTGATGTCTTAAAACTGATGAAATGTGGCATATTTTCCCCCATGAGGATGTTCTTATGTATACTGAAAACTTAAAAAGCTTAAATATGAAATTAGCAGAATTAAGAAAATTCTAGCTCAACAAATATAAAATAATTAAAAATCAATAGACTATCTTCACAATAGCAGTAGGCACCTAGAAATAATGAGATGATATACTTTCAGTCATAGAAATTATAAACATATAATTGCCAAAGAATAAATTTAACGTGAAAGGTTAAATTTAGCATGCAAGGTTAAATTTAAATGTATAACAAGGCACATTTATAAAAAACAATAAAATCTTTTAAAGGAATATAATATACAATTTGAGTGAAAGGCAGGCACTCAATATTCTTGGATTGGAATTCTTAATAAGAGCATGCATTTGCATATAGTCATAAAAGTCTTTATATGTTGTGGAAATAGTCATTCATTTATTCATGAGTTAATAAGTCATTTATTTGTATATAGTCACCAAGCATGCAGAATATTGACGGATGACAATTTTTAAAGCGGGGTATCTGCAGAAGAAAATGAGTGATTTGATCAGATATAACAAAGGCTAGAATAAGATAAAAGAAAAAGCAAATACGACACTGGTCAGGTGATCCCATTCATATCTGGGTGGTTGAGTATATGTATTTGGCAGTGAGTAAAGAAACATTTTTTCAGAGAGATTTCCTTACTGAATCATAGGAAAATCAAACATGTTATCAAATTAAAGAAAGTAAGTTTCAGGACATGTTAAAGACAGCATTAGTTTAGTAAATATAAACAAACAAACAAACAAAAAATGCAGAAAGGGAAATGTAACCAGTATGTAAATGTTTGTGTGAATAGAGGCACTGGATTAATAATATACATATCAATCACATAATAGAGATTACATCTATGGAAGAAGACTTGAAGAAAGATGATCAACTCTGAATTCAATTGACTCTCTACGACCAGAATAAACACAAAGAATAATAGCATGTTATTGTTCATAATATCAGAATAAGAAACTACTTTAAATGCCAAGCAATAGGATTATGTATACACAATATATTCATCTTACGGGGTACTGCCTAGATTTAAAAGGAATAAACAAGAATTTTATTTTTCAAATATGCAATATTATTCTCCGAATGGCCAGAATTATGACTATCCCCTATTCTACTTTATAATTCATGTTAAAATATGTAAGACTAATAAATGATTGAACATCTTTTAAAATTAGTAGTACAATTAAAAACATGAAGACAATGAGTCAGTTCCCTAAATACTGTCATTGGTGAAAAACTTTCCTAAATAATCCTTATGAACTCATGCATGAATGTGTTTTTACATGTTTCAATCACTGCAGTTATCAAATGTATTGGTGCACAGAATGTACAGTTTTTAAACAGTGACTCTTTTCATATTGGTTCCAAACTCCTTTTGACATGATGGTAGTATATGATAGATCTCAGGCTATTTGGTATGACCAAATGTTCCAGACACATCATACATACTTATGAGAAACAAAATAATGCCATCTCAAAGAAGACCAAGAAACCATATTTAAAATTGTTAATATGTTACCTTTCACTGCAAAAGTGAATTTCAGATGTTGCTAAATTAGTGATTTTTAGATGAGGAGATCATCCTGGGTTATCCTAGGACAGCATAATCAAAGGGTACTTACAATTGAAAGAGGGAGGCTGAGGACTAAGAGAAAGAGATCTAATGTCCAAATCAGAGAATAGACTGAAGCATGGCCTCTAGTCAAGGAAGGCTGGCAGCATCTAAAGCTGGAAAGGCAGGGAAACAGAATCTCCCCCTAGATCCTCTGGAAAGAACACAGACCTACTGATCCATTCTAGATTTCTTCCCTACATAACCATCCAAAAATAAATTAGTCTGTGATAATTGTTACAGAAATGGGAAACTAATACATTTCCTAATGCAATCAAAGAATCACTCAACTTTCCATGTGACCTGGTTTCTTTTAGTTGGAAATAATATTTTTAAACAATATGGATGCTTAGATGAACCTGGTGCTCTTGGTGGAGCCATTGTTTCTAGGCCATTTCAGTAAGTAAAAGTAAGAAATGTGATTTTTATGAAGTTAAAGTATGAATTCACAGTGATGCTTCCAATTCAAACTCAAGACTTCCGAAATATAGCTACAGTAATCAAGACTCTTAAACATTAAGAGGAGAAAAAAGAGAAAATACAGACTTCTGAAAAAACTTTGCAAATCATAGGCTAAATAAAATATCTTCATAGAAAATGTAAAGAACACATATGTAAAGAACCCTGAAAACAACAATAAACTAATAAAAACAAGCAATTGCATTAGAAAATGGGCCAATGACATGAAAAAGCATTTCACCAGGATGATATGTAGTTAACAAAAAGGCACATGAAAATATGTCAAACATCATTAGTCAGTACAGAAATACAAATTTCAGCACAACACACTAACTACACATCTGTTACATCAGACAAAATAACATCCAGTAATGACACTTAAGGCTGGCAAAGATGAGGAGAAACAGTATCATTCCTGTTGGTGATGTAAGATGATACAGCCACTCTAGAAAGTAGTTTAGCATTTTTTGATACAGAATCAATTCTTTCTGTTAGCCTCCAGTGGGAAACAACACTGTAGACATCTTTATTTTGGATGTGTTTGATTATCTTTTCAATAAGATTTCACTTTGGTTTTCTCTATCCATGTCAAACTAAACTCTTCAAAGATTTATAAAACTTCCCAAACTGGAAACTATTTTTAACTAGATTAAGTCTTAAATACATTCAAAAAGTATCTAACACACTTTAGGTAAAAATACATTAACATAGGCCCATGAATGCCTTGAAAGATAAATCAGTAAGTCAAATTTCCAACACTTGAGAGTTAAAGAATAAACCCCTCCTCCATTAATTTCCAGGTTGCCTGTAAGCAAAGTTCAGTCCATGCTTAGATAATGAGGTTAAGACTTATGAATATGCAGTTGTTTATAAGGGGCTAGAAGTGAAATAACCAGAGAAACTGGTATAGTTTGGGGGGGATACAATTAGCTTTAGCATTGAAAATATCTAACCTTACAACAAAATGAGTACTATTTTGGAAAATTGATGTCTATGTGCATTTTCTTCCACAAATAAGGAAAAGAATGAACACGGGAAATCAGATTTTAGCAGTATTTCCAGGTCCAACTGCCTATAACTACTAAACTTTCCAAAGAATGAATATTAACAATATTTTACCTGTTAATTATCCTAATATTTTATTTTAAAATATGCAACCTTGCAATATCCAGTAAATTCAAATCTTAGTATGCAACCTCACTTCTGACATATTCCACACAAGAAAAGGGCTACATAATTTACGCCTTGTTTACTGTACAAATGATTTGCTCACTGAACAAACACATCTCACCTGGCCTCACTAGGTCCCTGCACAGAGCTCCTGATTCAGGATGACAGACTGAAGGCTATCAGGGCAGCCAACACTGCACGAAGTATTTCTGCTGCCACAGTCACGCAGTCTGAAGTGCATCTTTCCAACTGGAATGAGCTGGGGCCCCAACATCTAAGACTAAATAGTGGGCCAGTATAAAGGCCAGTCACAGTAGAGCAAAGGTGTCTTCAGACCTGAGGAAGGACTAGCCAGGCCCCTTCTGTCCTCATCTGTGCTATTGTCTAGGAAGAGATTACTCTGGGTTGAGCCAAGTCCAATGGCTCATTTTAACCTAGAGCAGTGATTCTGATAGTTTTAGCCATCTAACTGGATTCTCACAATCCAGCTCTGCTCCCAACAATGCTCTGAGCCCCTGCCTCAGAAGGGCCTAGAGAAGCAGATGAAACTAATTACGACACAGCCAAGGAAATAGGGGTGCTTTACCAGCTGCATACAGGCACCTCCTCAAAGCTGAGGCAGAGACCTCAAGGTAAAATACTTTAACCACAGAATGGCCTAGTCATCATCATCTTTAACTTTGTCCTCCCATCTTTAGCTCTCTGCCCTGGTAAACTTATCCTGTCTTCACATATTTCTTCTCCCTGAGGCACAAGTCTTCCTTTTTGCTTGTTTATTTTTGAGAAAAGGTTAATTTTGTGATTTACCCAACTAACCATGAATACAGGCCTGTCGGAATAGAGGGTAAATCCAAATAAGCAATCCTCTGAAGGTCCTGACAATGGCTGCTGTGCCTTTCAGTTCCATGAGATGCCTGGCCAGCTGCATGCTTCTATGCAGGGTCCTCTTTGTCCATTGCAACCTCACTGGTATTTTTCTTCTGCTCATCCTCTGTCCCCGCAGGAGAATGTTTGTGACTGTGGAGGAAAGCCACAATCTGCTACTCCTTGACCTCTTTGTAACTGGTCTGCACCCCATGTGTGGGACCCTGAGCCAGTTCTGGCTAGAAATGTGACTTGGGAAAGTGCTCTTCAGGGTGATCCTGCTCCCAGAATTCACAGTCTAGGCAAAAGCAGCTAGAGGCAATGAAAGGACAGTGGGAAAAAAAAAAAAAAGAACAAAGAAGCAAAACAAAAAGAAAAGAACAGATCAAGTATCCCAGAAAAGGAACAGAGGAAAGCAATCTTTTTCATTGGTTTGAAACAAATGAACAAATAGTTCAATCTTAAAAATTTCACTGTATACCCAGGGCAAGAATCAGATTAAGAAGAGCTGAATAAATCTCAGTTAAACACATGCAACTCTGAAGGTCTAGAACCAGCTGAACTAAGTGTCAAAGAAGAGCTTTAACACAAAGCCAATCAACAATAAAACCACAGGCAACTTTGAGAAACTCCAGAGTAAACTCATCAAGATTATCAGATGCCTAGACGTCAACAGAAAATTGCATGACATAGTAAGAAACAGGAAGTTATGGCTCAGTCATACAAACTAATTAAAATTTGGGAGAAGACAGAATTTTGAAAAACTAATCAAAGGGATTAAAAATAAAGCCTCCTAAATCAATTCAAGTAGATGAAGGAAAATATGGCTAAAAAGATAAAGGATATTAAGAAGATACTAGGTAAGCATAGAGAAGAATGGAAAGCATGAAAAAAAAACATAACAGAACTTATGGGAATGAAAGGTACACTCAAGGAGACTAAAAATACACTAAAAGCCTACAACAGCATATGTGAACAGGCAGAAGAAAGAACTGGCAAACTAGAAGATAGGACAATCAAAATAATAGAAAAGCAGACAGAGAAAAGAATGGAAAAAATTGAGCAGGTTATTCAATGGATTTATATATTTTGGATGATTGTATGGTATGTGAATAAATCTTAATAAAAAATGAAAAGAAACTGTTCACAAACAGGTGTTTCAAGGGGAAAATATTAATATAGGATCACATGCATTGAGAAACTGATTGTAAATGGAACTCATTAAAGTCTTTCACAGAAAAATTGATTTTTGATGCCTGAGAAAATTAATGTGAGGCAACTTTTGACATAAACTCAGCACCAAAAATCCATGAACTCTGGTAAGAAGGCAAACACTGCATCAAAGAAAATAAAACAATATTTCTGGCTGTTCTAAACTTTATCAACAAAAAGGTAAACAAATAAGCAGAAAAACTGTTCATATCACAATGTGAGTTACTTGATAAAAAAATAAGTCTTCTTTAAAAGAAAAAAATTTCCCAGTAACCGAGTCAGATATATGGCAAATTTATTTATCAAATTTAGTTTCAGAGCAATATGAATTTAAATCCAAATAGAGGAAGAAATAGCTTTTTCTTTGCAGAAAAATTTGGGATATATAAATTGTTCAGAAGACATTTAAACAATGACCATATACCTGGAACTCTGTTAGTTGCTACAGCTATTACAGTAAGATAGAACATGAACTCAACAAACATATTCTCAGGCTAAGCAATAAGGCAGCAGCAATTAGTGCTTATTATGGGTGCACAGGATTGGGCGTATGGAGTAAGATAGCTAAAGGAATTTTGGAAATCTTCCAAAAGGAAGTTGTTCCTCAAATGAAAACCAGTGATGAATAGTTGTTACCAAGATTAAGTTGGGAAATATGGGACAAAGTATAAGAGATGCACTTACAACAATACCTGGCCCAGAATACAGAGTCAAAAAATAGACCCTATTAGCACACAGGAAATTTGGGGTGTGATAAGAGATGTGAAAGATTTTGACTTCTGTTTCAGACACATTAAGATGGACATGCATGTGATTTGTGTAAGTAGGTATGTTTGGTAGCAGGCTCACTATATAAATTGATATGTTTGGTAATCAATCAATACATAACTAAGAAAAAATCCATTAATGAAAGCAGAGCTAGTAATCAGTAACTGAAGGACACTGTATAAAATTGTAGGAATAGTGGGAAAAACAAGGAGAGAGCATACAGTAAGAAGTGGAAAGGAACTAGGAGATCTAGGGAATCAACATAGGCAAAATAGTAAGATAAAAAATGCTGTGTAGTTTTTCTAAGTTAATTTATCAAAGCATTTAATGAACATGATAAACTCAAATTCTGTATCAAAACCCTATATACGGCACACAGTGAGCGACAAGTAAAATGCATACTGATAGAGAAACAGAAGGAAATCAAGTGAGGGAGAGGAGCTTGTGTGTGGTCTTGTGTGTAAACTTCATTATTGTTCTTAGGAGAAAAATATCCTTCTCTAATAAACAAATGAAAAAATCTAACTGTAAAGCTGGAGCAGAAACTCAAGCTTCTGCTCAAGGTTTCTAGAGTGACTCCAAGTTATATAGAATTTATTAGCATTTTGACAAGGACCAAAAACTTTGACAAGGTTTTGTTAAGTAAATACATAATATTAATGGTGTGATTTTTTGGTTTAGATTGTGAGTACAGAAGGGAGCTGAACATGTTTGTTATCCATGAAATTACACTATATCAGCAGATAAACCTAATCATCTCCAGGGTGTGATTTTAAAGTCAATATAAAATATAGTGAAGATACATTTGACTGTTAGATTTTATAGAGATAATATAATCTATCAAATAATCTTTCTGAATTTTTGGAAATGCAGACTGGACAGAAGTCTTCAGTAATGAATAACTATACAGTAACTACATTTATACTGTTGGAACTGATAGATGACCCTCCACTGCAGGTCCGAATCTTTAAATTTCTATTTCTCACATACATGTTGAGTATAACTGGGAACCTGACCATTATTACAGTCACTTTTGTGGAATCAAATTTTAAGACATCCATGTACTTTTTTCTACAAAATTTCTCCTTCATATCTGCATGTATTCCCAGATACTTATATAATTTAGCAAAATGTGATAATTCTTGTGCCATCCAAGTGTTCCTTAGTGACCACTTTGCAGTAACAGAATTTTTTCTCCTTGCTGCCTGCCCTATGACTGCTATGTGGCCATCTGCAAACCCCTGCATTACGTGACCATCCTGAGCAAAAGAGTCTGGAGGAGACCTGTTTTCTGCTGTCATTGTGCTGGATTCATCATCATAATTTCCCCACTTACTCGGGCTACATCTGAAATTCTGCAATTCAGGTATCATTAATCATTCCCTCCACGAGGCTTATCCACTCCTGAATATCTCATGTTCAGACACAGGTTCATGGAACAAACAGTTATAATCTGTGCTGTGCTGACCCTCATCGTGACCCATAAATGTGTAGTTCTGTCCAGATTTATAATATCAAGAGAATTTCAGGATTTCCATCTTCCCAGCAAAGGACAAAGGCCTTTTCAACCTGTTCTTCCCACAGGATTGTGGTTTCAATCACCTATGGCACATGCATGTTCATCAACATAAATCCTACAGAGCAAAGGAAGAAGTGATGATTAATAAACTTTCACTGCTCATTCATTCTATTTCACCTATGTTAAATTCATTTATTTATACACTAAGAAATAGCAAGTGGGGGAGGCCTTCAGTGATTCAGTCAAAAAACTATCATTCTTAAGGAGTTAAAAAGAACGTAGCAGTCACTAAATAATGTGAAAATAAAGATGAGCAGCTACGAAACGTTTCCTTGATGCTTGTAACTTCTTTCATCTTTTAATAAACTGCATTTCTATTATGTTATCTTTCTTGGCTCCTCCTTACGTTTAAATTCATTGCATTTTGACCTTAGGTCCCGATTTCTTTGTAGCTGTCAGTCAGGAGTCACTCTCAGTTCCTACAGGCTGCCCACAGTGGCCCCCTTCAGTTTCAAGCAAGAAGTGAAGAATTTTCTTCATGATGATTCTTTCTCATGCTTCATATGGCTTTCACCAGTAAAAGTTCCAACATTTTTAAGGGCCATCAGTAGAAGTAACATGTATGAAATGATACTACTAACTGGTGGAAGTTTCTTATGGCATATATGAAATAAGTTAAACATGCATATTGTAAACCTTATAGCATCCATTAAAATAGCAAAATAATAAGTTATAGAAACTAAGGAAGTAAAAAGAAGATAAATGGAATCATTAAAAATTCAATTACATTACCATCATATAGTTGTTTATTCATATAGTTGTAATGTGATCAATTGTATATTTTGTATGATTGTATCGTGTGTGAATAAATCTTAATAAAAAATTCAATTAACACAAAAGAAAGCAGAAAAAGAGGAACATAAGAATGAAAGGCAAAAGGGTTGAATGGCAAACAAATAATAAGATTTTCACTTTCAACCCAACAAATTCAATAATCACAATAAATGCAAATACCTTAAGCATACATAATCAAAAAGCAAAGAATGTCAGATTGAATAAAAAAGTACCCCTAGTCTGCATACAAAAACCCATGTTAAGTATAAAGGCAAAAATAGGTAAGAAGACAAGGATGAAAAGGAGCTGCGAGAGATTATGCTAATACCAATCAAAAGAAATCAGAGATGAATACAGAAGAAATCAGAGATGAAATCAGAGATGAATAATTAATTAATAAATTAATCTACTAATAAATAGATTATCTGAGATAAAGAGGGTCATTTAGGATATGGGAACCCTAAATGTTTAGGTCACTAATAACAACATTTCTAATACACAACACAAAACTGACAGAACCTCAAGAATAAAGATGCAAATCCACAATTACACTTGGAGAGTTCAATATCTTTTTGTTAGTGATTAACAGAAAATCAAGAATATAGAAAAGTTGAATAAAACTGCCAATCAATTTGAACTCAACACTTACAGAATACTGAAACCAAACAATAGCAGAATACACAATTTTATCAAGTGTATAGCAAACAATTTATAAAATAGACCATATTCTGAGCCATCGTGTAATCCAAATCATTCAAAGTATGAACTCTAAGCATAATAGATTTAAAAGAGAAACAAATAACAAAGAGACATCAGGAAAATCTCTATACATGGATATTAACACAAATCTAAATAGAAGATGAATCAAACAAGAAATCAAGAGACATGAAAAGTATTTTGAAATGAATGAGAAATAAAAAACAATATGTCAATATTTGCGTATAACTAAAACATATTTATAGCACTAAATACCTATATGAAAAAAGAAGAAAAGTATCTAATAAATTTGCTAAGTTTTCTCCTTTTATGAAGGAAAAGAAAAACTCAAATCTAAAATCACTAGAAGAAAATAATGTAATAGACATCATTGCAGAAATCAACTGAAATGTAGGAGGAAAATAAGAAAAAAGTTGGTTCTTAAAAATATCAGTAAAGACACATGAGAGAAGACACCAATTACCCATACGAGGAATAGCAGTTGTGACACCACTACACATTCTACAGATATTAAAGAATAAGGGAATATTATTTAAATCTACAGTTTATTGCTACTGGAAATAACACAATACAAAAACAAAATTAAGTAAGAATGTATGTCACAGGCAAAGGCTGTCTCACACTATGATATCTGAAGAGGCCTGCTACTCACTCTTACTGAAAATTACACCCCAATAATGTTGTCAAAAAATAAAAACTAAAATAAATAATAGATTACATTGTATAAAGCATCATAAACCATATGCCAAAAATCAGCACACTTTCAAAAACTTACCAAAACTCATATTTAACATATTTAAAGAAATAAAATATAAACAGACTTTAAAATAGAAATATGTACACCAATGACCTAATAACAGTAACAAATATTTAATATAAAGTACTCTTATGGCTCTTTTATAACAGTATACAAATTTTCTAAAACTAAGATAATATTTTGATCTACAAATTTCACTTTTAGCAATTATTCTCACATATACACAAAAATATTAGCACAAAGATGCTTTTGATAGTATGATGGATAATTGTGCATAATGAATAATATTATAAATTGATTTAGACATTGGCAAAATAAATGTCAAAATATTTATACAGCCAAAGGCATTGGTAGTGATAAAATGGAAATACCAGAAATTTATATTATGTGATAAATTAAGATGTGTTTAAATATATAAAATCATACTTCATATATTGTATTTTAAGATGTGGTTGCAGATGTTTATGCATTTGTGAATGTGGGTTTAGTTAAATAAAGAGAAATCTGAAGGAAAATTTTTTTATATGAAGTAGGTGCTTCATATAATTGAATAAACCTTTCCTTTTGCTCATATGATTAAAATTTCCCAATTGAGCATAAAGGATTCAAATGATATAATAAAGGATTACATTCAAATAACTAAGGTTTCCAACACTCAAAATGCCATAGTAGATGTGAAAGTTTTTTTAAAATGAGCTACAAAATTGTTGTCTTTCTGACCTGTGTTTGACGCTGATATATCACCATCTCTGTCTCCAAGGACACAGTCCCACTGAAGCCTGTTTACTTGTTTTGTTTTTTTTTTTTTGGCAAATTTTGTTATTAAAAAGACTCATTAATGACTTTTATGTAAGTCACCAAAGACCTTTTGCTTTTTTCACTAAGTGGCATTTCAGTACATTATAAAAAAAAAATGATGCTCTATATTGTAAAAGAATTTTTCTCTGTCCTGATTTTTTAGAGTTTCATCTCTTACACCAGTACACAGAGTTAGAGTACCTAACACTCAGGGCCTCAGAGTTATTTACATTCTTTTCAGTGTTGGAGGTAGGAAGAAGTTGGGAAGCTTATAATAGCACCAAACCCATTATCAAGAATACATCAAATCTGTCATGGATGGCAATTGCAGAAAGCTCTATGCATTCCTGTATACACCAATAAATGTGAAAATATAAACATATCACTTTACACATTTCAGCCTTAATATTGTTGTTTAAACAATCAACAGAAGCTCTGGTTTGCCAACAGAAGGTAAGCATGATATATTTTTTCTATTTAATTGTAATTACTTTTGAAGGATTAGGTCATATTTTCCTCTTTAAAAGTAGATTTCAGTGATGATTTAAATATTTTGTTAAGCTTCCAACCTATATTTATAAGATGTCATTTAAAAAATAATTGCCCTTGTATAGATACTTAGGTTTTTTTCTGTTTCTTATATACATAAATGTCTGAGAGTTTTAATGGATAACAAATAAATCCACATCTAACTTATGCTAAGAAATACCCATGGGAAATTGGATGTATCTTCAACCTCAAATGAAAATAGTAAAGTATCTTTCCATCCACAGAAGTATATAAGCATGCCCTTTATTATTATCCTCCAAAAGGTTAATATATTGACTAAAGTGGTAGCATCTCATAAAAAACTCAGTGTTCAATTTGACCATTTGTTAGAAAGATAGAATAAATAAAATCAGTCAAACTTTAGAGTCAAGCTCTTTATTAATTTTATTATATAAGTTGTAATATCATAGGAAAAGTATATTCTGAAGATAGAATAGTGGTCCAAGTTTGAAGGTTCAAGTAAAGTTTCACAATACTGCACATATTATCTGAGAAATTAGGAGAAAGATGGAAGAAAGGTAGGTAGGCTGCAAAAATATAGCTCTCCTACACCTCAATAGCACATAAATAGTTCATATTTGTTGAATGAGAGAACAAATTCCCAAGGAGGGGTCTAGACTTCAGGAAAACCAAGAAGCCTCATTCAGTGAGTCTTCCTATGTTGGTAACACTGTGAAATACACAAATACATGCAGCCAAGTCAGCCCACACCTCAGTAAGGAGAGAACACTAAAAGTTAAAAAATAAAGTGAAATTGTGCATAAACTGAATAAACTGAGTATATTAAGGGGAAAGACTTTCTATTCATTGATGTCAGAAAATTGCAAGCATTAAGATAATGATTGTATAGTGGAAAAATGTGGGTATCTGCTGATATAATTAATAGTTAATGCCTGAGAAAAGTCCTTGGAGCAGATTAATACTAACTCAGAATCAAAAGATTCTTGACTGTTGGATTAATTATTTATTATGATGCAAATATCACATCAATTAAGATAAATGAATTCATTTGACAGAAAAATAAGGGAGAGAAGAGAAGTCCATCATTTATCTGCCAGCAGTAAACAAACACATTCATTCAGTACAGGTAATGTACAAATTCATGAACAAAGAAATGAGTTGTGTGGGCACAAGCAGCAGAGTGAAGGGTTGTTCCTAGGAATTAAAAATGTTGTCCTAAACACCAACCAATATGCAAAAATGTTGCTTTACAATAAAAATTATCTTCTGTTCTAAAGTATGTACAGTGAGTCCAAGTTATTGTTATATAATGCATTGTTTAAAAAAGACACAAAATTATCAAGAAAAAACATGAAATCTATCATGAATTTTTGTGATTCCATTTGGGAATAGGGAAGAAGTCTGGAAGCCAAAGGGCATTTTTGCAACCTACAAAATTATACCTCATCTGACTAATTTATTTTCATCATAAGGGAAATTCCTAAGCAGAGAATGGAAGTTAATGGTAATTTTTTTAAATTTAGTAGGTAATAAAATACTTAATATGCTGAATTGTGGAACAATTAAAAATTATAAGAAAATATCCCTAATTATTGCTTACACATTGAAGAGAAATCAGCAGTCAGTGATAAGAAACAACTATAACAACATTCATCTTGCTAGGACTGACAGACGACCTTCAGCTCCAGGTTCTGATTTTTATATTTCTACTTCTCACCTACATGTTAAGTGTAACTGGGAACCTGACCATCATCACACTTATCTTTGTAGATTCCCATCTTAAAACACCCATGCACCTTTTCTTACAAAATTTCTCCTTCTTAGGAATCTCCTTCACATCCGCATGTGTTCCTAGGTACTTATATAACATAGCTATGGGTGAGAAGATCATCACCTACAGTGCTTGTGCCATCCAACTGTTTTTACTGACCTCTTTGGAGTATCAGAATTTTGCTCCTTGCTGCCATGTCCTATGACTGCTATGTGGCCATCTGCAAACCCCTGCATTACATGACCAAAGAGTCTGCAGCAGTCTCACCATCTGTTGTTGGTCAGCTGGTTTGTGTGTAATAATCCCAACACTTAGCCTCGGTTTAAAACTGGAATTTTGTGACTCTAACATCGTTGATGATTTTGCCTGTGATGCACTTCCCCTAGTGAAAATCGCATGCTCAGACACATGGTTCATAGAGCAGACAGTTATGATCTGTGCAATACTGACCCTGAATATGACTCTTACTTGTGTAGTTCTTTCATATGCTTACATCATCAGGACAATTTTTAGATTCCTGTCTGTCCAGCAAAGTTGCCAAAGTCAGTTCCTTGACTGTTTCTTTCCAGACTCTGGAAAAGAGGGAGAGTCCTTTTAAAAATCCTTTCATAAAAGAGTTCTAATTCTCAAAGAAAAGAAACTGCTGAAGTAGCATCAAGTTTGACTTCTGGGAGAACATCCCCACCCAACTCAGGTCCAATCCTCTCCCCAGCTGCTGAGGGAAGCTGCAATTTTCTCTGAACTTTAGAAATAGGAAACACTCTCTAGATGTTAGCTGGAGCAGATGAATTCCCCCACAGTAAAGGATGATACAGGTGACCTGGAGGCTAATGGGGCCCTAATGACTGAAGGAATAAAGACCAGAGAGAAATCGCAGTTCCTTCAGATTATGTGTACCGCTTAGCTAGGAAAGAAGCTTTCTTCAATGTTATAGAATCACTTCCAGTTTAGTGTTCTACAGGAATCCTTCAAATTCAAGGGAAGCTTTTGTTTGGGTTATTCATTTTTGTAGGTTGCAAAAGTTTACTTACTTAAAATTCCAAATAATTTATACAGATCCTCCTCCTTCAAAGAGGGAAGGATAACTCCCCACGCCTTAAGTGTGGCCCACACAGAGTGACTTCCTGGAAAGAGGGGAAAAGAATAACTCACAGTGGAGCAACCTGTCAGGTGATCAAAGTCAGCAACAGTGATGAATCATGTTGCTAGTCTGCATCCTTGACATGATGTGATTAGAAAGACACATTGGTGAGTTGAATAGTGCCCCAAAAAATTCATCTCCACCCAGAACCTCAGCATGTAGCCTTATTTGGAAATAGGATCCTTGCAGATACAGTGGGTTAAGTTAAGATGAGCTTATACTGGATTGGAGTGGGCCCTAATCCAGTGATCTGCGTCCTTCTAAGTAGAGTGAAATTTGGACCCAGACACAGAGAGGAGAGCACCATGGAAAGCCCTGGAGACACACAGGGAGAGTGCCAGGTGCAACAGAGGCAGTGATTGGAAGGACACAGTTGCAAGCCAAAGAGCATCAAAGAGTGCTGGCAACTAAGACATGGACCAGCTTCTCTCCCAGAGCCTCCAGAAGGAGCCAGCCTTGCCGACATCATGATTTCTGGCTTCCAGCCTCCAGAACTGTGGGAGAATAAACCTCTGTTGTGGTAAGCCACCTAATTGGCGGTAATTTATTATGGAAACCCTAGGAAACTAATATATAGGCACTTTGCCTCTGTGGCCTTCCTCTCAAAAACCCATAACCCCAGACTAATTATGAAAAAAAAAAAAAATCAGACAAATTCCAATAGAGGGCATCCTATAAAATGCCTGACCAGGACTCCTCAAAACTGTCAGGGTCATCAAAAACAAGAAAAGTCTGAGAAACTAAGAAGAAATGACATAACACACAAGTAATGTGAGATCCTGGAACAAAAAAAAAAAAAAGGACATTGGGTAAAACTCAGGAAATCTGCATAAAGAATGGACTTTAGTTAATAATGTATCTAAATTGGTTCATTAATTGTGACAAATGTACCATAATAACTTAAGATATTACTAATAGGGAAAACTAAGCATGGGGTATATGGGAACTCTATGTACTATCTTTGCAATTTTTTCTTTAAAGCGAAAACTATTCTAAAATAAAATGTCTATTTTTTTAGGTTTATTTATTGACATGGAATGATGTTCACAATATATTATTAAGTAATAAAAACAAAGTAAAAAATAGATTTGCAACATAAAATATATGCTCAGAGAGACTGATAGATAAATGATTAATACAGATTAATAGAAAACAGAATTAACAAATGAGAGTCTTTGGATGGAACGGCTTTGGGATGTTCATTATATTCTTTCTGTTTTGTGTTTGTTTGTTTTTTTCTTTTTTAGATCTATTGATTATGCAATAGGAAAAAATAATATATAAGACTAAAAGAAAAAGAATGTTTCAACTTATTTCAATGTTTTTAAATGCATACAATTTATTTTCAACCAATTATGCCCACTTTAAGTCTTTGCAAATGTTTTTATCAATAGTTTAAATTTGCAATTTGATCAATGGTGAATCTTTCCAATTGTCAATGCAAATTTTCAAACACATGTCATAGAAAGACTACGAGCAGAAGGCAGAGCGATGGGCATGTAGGTTGTTTCCAGCTTTATAATGCTAAGCATTTCTGTAGTTTCCAATTAAAATAAGTTTAAATAAAAAACAGGAGGGGCAAGGGGAGTCTGATGAAAGGATCAAAAAATTCAGACTTTTCCTAAGGAGCAGCATGGATCTGGAGTTGGTTCAAAACGGGGCCACATTGCCCTTGTTTGGTGAATCTCCATATAGCCTCTCGTGAAGCCGAGTGTGAGTTGATTAAAGGAAGGAGCCTTGAAGATTGCCTACTCATCCAAACCTCTGAGTCCACAGATGAGAAATATGGGGTCTAGGAAAGCTAAATAAATGACCTAAAATCACTCAGGAAATTAATGGCAGAGCTGGAACCAGTAATCATAAGTATCATTTATAAAGTATGGCACTATTATATAAATCACCTCTCTTAATCCTGACACAATGAGGTACGTAAAATTAATCACGTTCTACAGGTGAGGAAACTGAGGTAAGAAGATTAAGTATACTGCCTGAGGTTACACAGCCTGACAGCTGCAGAGCCAGGACTCAAACACAATCTTTCTGCCCACAAAGCCAGTGTGACTGAACACCATGAACCCAGCCTCCAAAGCCAACGCCCCACCACATGTCTTTGGAATGTGTCTGTCTGCATCTAGATCACAGAAAGATGATGTCTTGGAGACACATGCTCTAATTTCATCACATTACCCAAGAGAAAACAAAGGTGGACGGGACTATGACTTATCCACAGTCACCACAGGTCTGGATCCATGTCTCCAGGCTCCTTGTCTAATGCCCTCTCTGGGCCTCTGTTCTATGTACCTGTTCACTGTATCTCTGTGCATGCTTGCATGTGGGGTTGCTATGTATGTGCATGTGTGTTACACACAGGTGTGTGCATGTGTGTATATTGCAGGGACAACCCTACCCTTAGCAAGAGTAGCCAGGAAAGCCCCAGAGTAACCCCTGCTAGTAACAGGAGCTTCTTTAACCTGTACCTGTCAGTTTGCAGAGCCTTTAGGGCAGAGACAGGGATCAAAGCGTTTAGGGGATGGAAGGGGCCACTGATGATATAAGGCCCCACAGCCAGGTCCTGGAGGGCCTAAGGTGGACCGGCCCTGTGAGGCCTCCAGGGTGACAAGGGGCCTAAGGAACCAAAATAGAGGCCTCGTCCATGCTCCTGCCACAGCAGCAGAGCTCAGTGTCTGGGTCTCTACGAGGAGCCTGGGGAGGAGATGCAGGCCACTGAGGTGGGAGCAGAGATGGTGAAAGGGGGGCACTAATGGGAGAGGGGAAGGCAAGGCCAGAAACCAGGGGCAGAACTTCCCCAACGTCCCTGAGGAGGGAACCCTAAGTACCATCGGCCCCGATGGCAGTGCTCCTTAGGGTGTGAGGCAGACCAGGACAGAGGCCACAGACCCTGTGAAGACAGACACTCCCACCCCACACTGGACATTTCCATCCAGGTACGTACATGGGTTAGGTCATTTCCACCAAATCGGATTGAGAAGTTTGACCTGGTTCCCCCAGAGAAACCGAATCGCTCCTCATGGCCTTCCCTGCTGTATGATCTCAAAACTTCATGACTTAAAACAACAAACATTCACGATTTCACAGTTGCTGTGGGTCAGGAATCCAGAGCATGTCTTGGCTGGGTGCCTTTGGCTCTCACAAGACCTAGATCCCGACGTCTGCTGGGGGAGGATCTGCCCCTCGAGCTCACTTGCAGGGCCGCTGGTGCCCTTAGGTCCTCGCTGGCTGGAAACACCAGTTCCTTGGAACATGGACATCTCCACAGGCAGCTCACTACTCCAAGTAAGCGGGCAAGAGCGGGAATGGGAGAGATGGAACAAGAGGGAAGTCATCACCTTTTTGTAACCTAACCTCAAGTGACATCCCATCATCTTTGCTGTATACTATTAGTTAGAAGTGAGTACCTGTCTAGCCCCAAAAGGCTCAGGTTACAGAATAACTGTGATCTCTGCCCTGCCCACTCTCCCCCTCCCCCACTCAGAGGAAATGGGAGGCCCTATGGAGATGCCCATATGACAAGGGCCTGATGTCGCCTTTTACTCAGGGCAAGGGGGGCCCTGGAGGGCGTGAATCCCAGGAGGCACTTCCCACACTGGTGCATCCCGGTGACCATGGGCTTTCACCGAACAGCCACTGTGAGTCTAGAGCCAGGCTGGGAGGTCACATTAGTAAAGTCCTGTCACCCACTGCGCCAGTTTGAATGTATTATGTCACCCAAAACACCATTATCTTTGATGTAATCTTGTGTGGGCAGACATATTAGTGTTGATTAGATTTTAATTCTTTGAGTGTTTCCATGGAGATGCAACCCACCCAACTCTGACTGGATGATTTCCATGGAGGTGTGGCCCCATTCATTCAGCATGGGCCTTGGTTGATTTACTGGGGCACTGTATGGGCTTGGACAGAGGGAGCAGGCTTGCTACAGCCAAGAGGGACACTTTGAAGAATGCATGGAAGCTGAGAGAGTAGCTGCAGATGAGAGACATTTTGAAGACAGCTGTTGAAAGCAGACTCTTGCTCTGGAGAAGCTAAGAGAGAACAAACACCCCAAGAGCAACTAAGAGTGACATTTTTGAGGAACTGCAGCCTAGAGAGGAACAACCTGGGAGAAAGCCATTTTGAAACCAGAACTCCAGAGCAGACACCAGCCACGTGTCTTCCCAGCTAACAGAGGTTTTCCAGACGCCATTGGCCATCCTTCAGTGAAGGTACTCCCTTACCTTGGACACTTTATGGCCTTAAGACCGTAACTTTGTAACCAAATAAACCTCCTTTTATAAAAGCCAGTCCATTTCTGATGTTTTGCTTTCTGGCAGCATTAGCAAACTAGAACACCCCCAAAGTGAGGTCTGCATAACCAGCACCTCACACATGAGAAAACTGAGGCTGAGAGAGTTTAAGTGACTTGTCCAAGGCCCACTACTCAGTGACAGAGCTAGGATTCAAACCCAAGCCTCTGAGTCTATGCCCAATGCCCTTTCTGCCTCAATTGCCTGCCACTTATCACTTGCTAGGTTAGACTCCTGACTCCAGCACCCGCTAGATGTGTGGCCCTGGGCATGTTGTTTAACCTCTCAAAGACTGTTTTCTTATGTGTAAGACAAGGGCAATACCCACCTCCCAGGGTTGTTGCAAGAATTCAGTAACATAATGTATGGAGAGCGCGTAGCACCCTGAGCACAATGTCGGCCATATAATAAAAATAAGCACTCCTGCTGCACACTACATGGCTTGGTGCACAGTCATGAATCAGGGGAGACAGAGGTGAGTTTGCCATTTGCATTTGCACCACGAACAGGGAAGACAAAATTTCAAAACCATAAAAGCTACCCAAAGGATACCAAGGTCAAAGAAAGCATGGGGTTAAAGGAAAAGCACCTTGAAAGTTACTACAAGTGGAAAGAAGGCTTAGGAAGCCCTCCTCTCCCAGCCTAGAGGGTAAGGAGAGAGCTTTCTTAGTCACATCTCAAGGCCTTTCTCAGAAAGTCATTTCTATTCAGGTGAAAATAGAAAATGGTTGCTGTATCTGGGATGTGTGTTGATGGAGGGACAAGGAGAAAGCCAAGGAGAGAGAAAGTGAACAGAAGGATAAGAATATAAATAGATGTAGAAAATGTCTCTGAACATTTCAAAGCCTTTATGATTAATCTCTTAGCAGACAAGGAATGGAAGGAAATTTTCTTAATCTGAAAAAGAATTTCTGCAGAACTACAACCAACACTATACTTAATGATGAAAAAGTGAATGTGGAGCCTGAGTTCAAAAAAGGATGGATGTCCTCAACACTATAAAGAGTCAGTAAAAAGAAATAAAATATATGTAAATACTGCTAAGGAAAAATTAAGATCATGATTGTTTAACGCAAAGATAGCATAAACAAACATTTGAAAAACAATCGATGTAATTCACCATATTGTGAGATTACGGTGTGCCCTAATCCAATATGACTAATGTCCTTGAAAGTAGAGAAAATTGGACACAGCAGAGAAACTGAGAGGGAGAAGATGGCCATGTGACAGAGGCAGAAAATGGCATGGATTACAGGTAAGCCACTGCCAGAATCCTACAGACCTCAGAGGGAGCATGGAAATGTCTAAAATTTATTTCAGATGACTAGATTCCAGAACTGTGAGACAATAAATTTCTGTTCTTTCAAGCTACCCAGATTGTGGAACTGCTTATGGTAGCCCTAGAAAGCTGACAGACATCTACAAAAACCTACAACAAACATCACATTTAATGTAGTGAAATAGTGAATGCTTCACCTCTAAGATCAGGAATAAGGCAAGGATGTCTCACATGCCACTTCTATTCAACATTCTACTAAGGTTATGGCCAAGCAGTTAAGTCAAAGAAGAAATAAAAGCCTAGATCTACTGGATGGGTGGAGACAGTTGTTTCTATTTGCTTTCAGTAAGATCTTCCACATAGAAAATCATGTATCGTCTATAAAAAACATCACTAGAAGTAACAAGTGAGTTTTTCAGTGTTGCAGGAAAAAGATCCACCTACAAAATTCAAATGTGTTGGTATATTAACAAGAAAACCTATAGTAATTGAAAATTCAAAACTGCACCTAAAATATGAAACATTTAGGCCAAAATCTGACAAAGGATGTGAAAGACTCGTACCCTGAAAACTACAAATTTTGCTGAGAAAAATTTAAAAAGCGACATACAAATGGAGGTATATCCTACTTTCATGGATCAAAAGGCTAAATATTGTTGACTTCAATTCTATCTAAATCAATCTCTAGTTCAGTGCAATCCCAATCAAAACCCAAGCACAATTTATGTATAAATTGAAGAGCTGATTATACCATAAATGGAAATGCAATAGACCTAGAATAACCGAATCATTCTCAAAAAGAACAAAGTTGTAGCACCTATACTATCTGATTTTAACTGGTACTACAGAGGTACACTAATTAAGAGAGTGTGATATTTGCATTAAGAGAGACCCAAGATCAATGGAAAAGAATTGAGACTCCTGAAGTAATCCCTTATATTTAGAGACAAACTTATTTTTGATAGACGCAAAAATAATTCACTAGAGAATGAAAGTCTTTTCAAATGCTCCACAAAAATTGGATATCCGTATTAGACAATATGAACTTCTATCTGTACCTTGCACTGTTTACAGAACTAATACAAAATGAATGTTGATATTGGGTTAGGCCACAATTTCATAGCAAAAACATGAAAAGCATGATCCATTAAGAATGATGAAAAGCAATTCATCAAAATTGAGAATATTTTCTGTTAAAAAGACACTGTTAAGAGAATGAGATGACATACCACAAAATGGGAAGATATCTGTGAATCACGTCTGACAAAAGACTTGTATCAAGACTGTGTAAAGAACTATCAAAACTCACTAACGGGCAGTGGTTCTGGGAGGCTTGCGGGGGTGGTGCTGCTATTTGCAGGCGGCAGCGGCGCAGGCGGCGGCGGCGGCACGGTGCAGAGCTCACACCGCGCCTTTGCAGCAGCCAGCAGCAGCAACTGCGGAAGCACTCCCGCGGTCACAGCCTCTGCGCTGGTACAGCCACCCTCTCTCCCTCTGCTCTTCCTCCCTTCGCTCGCACCATGGCTGATCAGCTGACCGAAGAACAGATTGCTGAATTCAAGGAAGCTTTCTCCCTATTTGATAAAGATGGCGATGGCACCATCACAACAAAGGAACTTGGAACTGTCATGAGGTCACTGGGTCAGAACCCAACAGAAGCTGAATTACAGGATATGATCAACGAAGTGGATGCTGATGGTAATGGCACCATTGACTTCCCAGAATTTTTGACCATGATGGCTAGAAAAATGAAAGACACAGACAGTGAAGAAGAAATCCGTGAGGCATTCCGAGTCTTTGACAAGGATGGCAATGGCTACATCAGTGCGGCAGAGCTACGTCACGTCATGACAAACTTAGGAGAAAAACTAACAGATGAAGAAGTAGATGAAATGATCAGAGAAGCAGATATTGATGGGGATGGACAAGTCAACTATGAAGAATTCGTACAGATGATGACTGCAAAATGAAGACCTACTTTCAACTCCTTTTCCCCCCTCTAGAAGAATCAAATTGAATCTTTTACTTACCTCTTGCAAAAAAAAAAAAAAAAAGTTCATTTATTCATTCTGTTTCTGTATAGCAAAACTGAATGTCAAAAGTACCTTCTGTCCACACACACACAAAAAAATCTGCATGTATTGGTTGGTGGTCCTGTCCCCTAAAGATCAAGCTACACATCCGTTTTACAATATAAATACTTGTACTACCTTAATGATAAGGAAGCACTTAGTGGACTCCTTAAAGTTCCATTTGCTAATGATTAATACACTGTTTGGGCTGGCCAGTTTTTCATGCATGCAGCTTGACGATTGAGCACAGTCAGGCATTTGTATTAAAAACGAAAAATGAAAAAACAAATTCAAAACCTATTCAGAAGGGTTCTATTCAATTTGTTAGCATAAATTGTCATCGCTGGTTGACTGAAAATACTTTTTAAAATTGATTTACCTCAGGATGATGTGCAGAAAAGTGGGTGAAGGATAAGCTCTGGCGACACAGCCCCGCTGGTGGGACGGTCCTCTTGTTGTCCTGTGCACGCCGACCCGCGGTGGCAGTGACGCAGCCCGAGGGTGCCTGCGTGTGTGGGGTTCGCGTTCTCTGCACTAGAGTGAAACGGGGTCAGGCTGTCACTGTCCACACACATTTTTAAAAAAGAAACCTTTACCAAGGGAGCATCTTTGGACTCTCTGATTTTAAAACCTCCTGAACCATGACCTGGAGCCGGCAGAGTAGGCTGTGGACTTGAGCACAGCCCGTCAACATTGCTGTTCAAGAAATTACAATTTCCGTCCATTCCGAGTTGTAAATGCTAGTCTTTTTTTTTTTTTTTCCAATAAAAAGACCGTTAACTTAAAAAAAAAAAAAAAAAAAAAAAAAAACTAACATAAAAAAAAATTTTAAATAGGCAATAATTTAAACAGACACTTCACCAAGGAAGATATATGACAAGCACACCAAAAGGACCTTAATCTCATTAGCTGTTAGGTATATGCAAATTAAAATCACTAGGTGATACCACTACACACCTACTAATGTCCTAAGAGTACAAAGACTGATCATTCCAAGATGTGGACAAATTATACACTCCTACACTGCTTGTGGGAATGTAAAAATACTGTAACCACTTTGAAAAACCATTTGGCAGTTTTTTAAACATTTGAACATATACCTTCCAAGACCTAGCCATTCCACACCTAAATACTTATGGAATGAGATGAAAGCACATGTTATTTCAGACACTTTGTCATGAATATTCATAACAATTTTATTTATAATTTTATCAATAAATGCCTACAAAATTGAAATGACAAATATCACACATTGGAATTTTTCTCAGAAATGAAAAGGAATAGACTGTAAATACAGGCAATAGCATGGATGAATCTCAAAAAAGTATTCTGAGTGAAATAAGGCAGATGAAAATAAGTACATCTGTATAAAATTCTACAGAAAGGAAACTAATCTATACTGACAGAAAAGAGATTTGTGCTTAGCTGTGAATGGTAAAATTGGATGATGAGCAGGAGGAGAGACTATAAAGAGCACAAGCAAACTATTGCAAATGTTTGGTATGTTCATTATCTTGATTATGTGGTATCTGTAGGGATTAATACATATGTCAAATCTTATCAAAATGTAAACTTTAGCTTTGCACAGTGTACTGTATGTCAATTATACCTCAATAACATTAAAAATGAAAATCAGAAAGAATAATCACTAGAACTGAATGTATAAAACCATAAACCACAGGCCAAAAATAGGCACAGACACTTTTAAAAACATTATAATATTAAATGACATGTTAAGCATATAAGAACAAAGTACACATGGAATTAAAAGTAAAAATAAAGTTCTATAATGACAATTACAGTAGCAAATTTTTGAAATAAACTAATCTTAACTACATAATTTCTAAATATAAATTAACATTTTAATCAATCATATACACTTTTAATCTACAATTTTCACTTTTAGAAACTATTCTCAAGCATCTGGAAAAATAATACTATGAAGATGATTTTGATAGGATGATTAATAACTGCAAAATGATGAACATTATACATTGAATTCAGGCATTGGTAAAATAAATGTCAATATCTTCATACAACTAACTTTATTAATAGTGTTAAACTAGAAAGAACACAAATTTATATTATGTGATAAATTAAGATGTGTTTAAAAATATAAAAGCATATTTTTCCCATCCAATTATAACATACTGTTGCAAATTTTTATTCATTTGTGAACAATACTTTTAATATAGTGAGAGTATTTAGAGAAGAAAAATCTGGAAGGATAAGGTCTTCAATGTAAGCAAAAGCCTCATATAATCGTATAAACCTTTTCTTCTTATCTGAATGAAAATGCTGAATGATAAAAATTTATGTAATATATTAATAGATCATATTCATAAAATAAGGGATTTTGGTCTGACAAACACCTTGGTAGACATGAAAGTTTTATAAATATGAGCTACATAATTTAATAATTTAGTTTTCCTCCTGACCTGTGTCTAATGTTGATACATCATCTCCTGTCTCCAAGGGCATGGTCCCACACTGAAGCTTGTTACTTATTTTGTTTTTTGCCAAATTTCATCAATCAGAAAATTCATTAATGACTTTTGAATCTGTATCACCAAGGAACATTTTATTCACTTAGTGGTATAGTCAGCAGTTTAAAGATACTCATTCTCTAAATGGTAAAGCACATCATTCTTTTCTGGTTATTTAAAATATCATCTTTTCTACCAGTGAGTGGATAAAGTTCCTGAAATTCCAGTAATTTCTTTTCAATGATGGAGACAGTAGGACTATACTGTGGGCTTATAATAGCACTAATCCCATTAACAGGTAGTGTGTCAGATTTATTGAGGACTGCAATCTCAGGGAGCTCTATGCATTCCAAGACATGCCAGTAAAGGTGAAGATATAAATGCATTTCATCAAAATATTACTTTCAACATTATATTATTAATATTGCCATGTTTAAACAACAAAAAGAAACTAATAGAAGAGAGATTGTTTTTCTCTTTGATTGTAATTCCCTTTACAGGATTTGTTCATATTTTGTTCCTGAGGAGAAAATGGATTTCAGAAATAATTTTTATGTTTTGTAACACATCCAAAATATATTTATGAAATGTCATTTTTTTAGAGTTTCTCTTGTCTAGATAACCATCAGTATCTGAGAGGCTTTTACGCATTAGAGACATAAATAAATCAACAATTAACTTATCCTCACCCCCCAAAACGGATTATATACTGAATGAAGTGGCAGCATCTCATCAAAGAACTCTGTTCATTTTACCATTTCATTGAAAGTGAGAATACACAGATATCTGTAAGATTTACTTTCCTGTTTTGTTAACTTGTATTGTAAAATAAGGTGTTACATCTTGGGGAAAAGAACTTTGAGTACTGAAAAATGCTAACTTTAAAGTCTGAGTAATGTTTCACTGAGATGTGTACATTAACTGAGATATTAGGGAGAAAGATAGAAGGAAGGTAGGTGGGCTGCAAAAAAACAAAACAAAACAAAAAATTCTTTTACATCTTAATTTGCTATAAACAGTTGATAGTTGCTGAATGAGAAACTGAATTCTCTAGGAAAGTTCTAACTTGCAGGTAAACCATGTGCCTCAGTCAGTGCTTCTTCCTCTTTTGGTAACTCAGTGAAATAGAAAAACAATCACAGCCAAATCAGCCCACACTCAATAAGAAGAAACTACAGTCAGTTAAACAAGAAAGTGAAATTATTCATAACTCAAATAAACTGGGTACATGGGAAAAAGTTTTCTATATATTGATGTCAGAAAATCTCAAGCATTCAGATAATGATTGTGTATTGGAAACACTGGAATCCCTTCTGGTATAATTAATGGTTGACCTGAGAAATACCTGTGGGGCAGTCTAAACACAAATCAAAAAGTTCTTGACTTCTGAAATAAGTCTGTTATTCGGCAAAAAGTTATGAATAAAAAGTAATTTATTTTACTGGAAATTCAAAGGAAAGAGAAGGCAGTAATCTCTTTTGTCAGAAGTAAATATTGCATGCATATTCAAAAAGGATATACATATTCAGAAAAATGATGAATTATGGTGGAGCAGAGGGCTTATGGTGGATGATGGAATTAAACACACATCTAAAAATCAATGAACAAGCAAAATTATTATTTTGGATCAGAGACTTCAAATTCTGCTTAGAGTTTGTATAGTGAGCCCAAACTATCTGTTATTTCTTAGCATTATTTTTAAAAAATGCAAAGTGTCAAAAAAGAAATGAAATCAATGGTTGAATTTTATAATTTAATTTGTGAATAGGAATTAATTCTTGAGAGCCAAAGGGCACCATTGTTACCCCAAATTTCACCTAACCAGAGATGAATTTTAATCTAAAGGTAAAACCCTAAGCAGAGAATGAAAGTAAAATGTAAACTTTTACAATGTAATGGGGAATGAAATACTGAATATGTCGAATTTTAGAAAAGTTAGAATAATCTATAAGGAACTCTTTCCAAATATCACATGCAGATTGGACAGAAGTCAGCAGTCAGTGATGAGAAACAGTACAATAACAACATTCATCCTTCTGGGACTGACTGATGACCCTCACCTCCAGGTTCTGATTTTATATTTCTATTTCTCACCTACATGTTGAGTGTAACTGGGAACCTAATCATCATCACACTCACCTTTCTGAATTCTCATCTTAAAATACCCATGTACTTTTTCTTATAAAATTTATCCTTAGAGGTCTCCTTCACATCTATGTGTATTCCTAGATACTTGTATAACATAGCAACAGGGGACAAGTTCATTACCTATAATGCTTGTGTCATCTGAGAATTTTTTCTGACCTCTCTGCAGTATCAGAATTTTTTCTCCTTGCTGCCATGTCCTATGACTGCTATGTGGCCATCTGAAAACCCCTGCATTATGTGACCATCATGAGCAAAAGAGTCTGCAGGAGTTTCATCATCTGTTGTTGGACAGCTGGTTTGTGTATGATAATCCCACAATTACCCTGCTTTTAAAACTGGAATTTTGTGACTCTAACATCATTGATCATTTTTTCTGTGATGCATTTCCCCTAGTGAAAATTGCATGCTCAGACACGTGGTGCATGGAACAGACAGTTATAATCTGTGCTGTACTAACCCTGAATATGACCCTTAGCTGTGTAGTTCTGTCCTATGCCCACACCATCAGGACAATTTTTAGAGTCCCATCTGTCCAGCAAAGGAAGAAGGCCATTTTGACCTGTTTTTCCCACATGATTGTGGTTTCCATCAACTACGGCACTTGCATTTTCATCTATATGAATCCCACAGCAAAGGAAGAAGTGACCATTAACAAAGTGGTTTCTCTGCTCATTTCTGCTATTTCTCCTATGTTGAACCCTTTTATTTATACCCTTAGGAACAATCAAGTTAAGAAATCCTTCAGGTATTCAATCGAAAGAATAGAATTGCTGTCAACCAAGTAAAGGAAATAGTATGTAAATAAACATTTCAGATGAAAAGATTTATTTTTACCATTTATGGTTCCAGACATTTTCACTTGTTTAAAAACCTGTGTTTTTATGATCAAAACTAGAATATCATTAATTTTCTCAACACTTCTTTAACACTGCTTTCTTTGAACAGTTCTCAAGCCAATCCTGCATATTCATTTTTCATATAAATAGCTGATAATATTTTGCATTTCATTTAGAAAAAATTTAAATATAATTCTTAAAAAATAACTTTTGAAATGAAATTAACTTCATAATGTTATATTTTAAAATGTAATAAAAGTCATTGTTATCAAGAAAAATAGGGTAAAATCCTTTGTAGCATGACTGATATATGCATCACAAAGATGTCCAAATAATGTAATAAGAGGGATTTTATGTAAAACCTCTATAAAGGATGAATTATGGCTAATGTAAAAACACAATGATTTAGAAAGAGAATAATAGCACTTACAATATTGAGAAAATGCAGCACTAATGTAACCTCGAAATAATAATACTATAAACACACAGAAATGCTGGATAAATTTTAATAATGATTCTTTTGAATATGAAAGCATTGCAAAGTTGTTAATAAGTAGTCAGAAATAAAGATGCAACCTAAAGCAGATCAAAGAACTATAAATGAGCAGAGCAATGTACTACATGAGCAATGAAGTATAAAATGACTTAACGATGCTCAGGAAAGTATACCCTGGAGTATGGGAGCAGGGGTTGCATTATGAATCCCAGGAATTAGGTGCAAAATCTCAGGATCAATGTGGTGACAGTACTTGGAATGACACAATAGATTAAAGTAAGAACTGTCCAATCATTGCACACAAACAAAGAAAGTTTGAATTAGAAAATCATGTGCATTTCCATAAATACATTTTTCTGGAAAATACTTCCTGCCACGCATTAGGTATCTTTGATACCTTGGGCCTACATTTAACACAATTTAGCCTTTACAGTCCCAGTTCTCTCATAATAATCTAAATAATTATACATAAAGAATTTAGAGACCAACACCAATATAATTCCTTGGAAATTAAGTTATTCACATCTATTTAAATAATTACTGCCCTAAGAGTAATGAAAAAAGTCACTTCACTGTAAATTATTTGGAGCACTGAAAAATCTACTTAAAAGGAATTCTTTTATCCGAAATGTAATTATTATTTACCAAATTGTCAACTATCCCAAAAAGAGAACCTTTTGTTTATGTTAGTAAATGTGAAAAAAAATTAAAAATTAATAACAATAAATTCAAAACATTAAATGTAGAAAATAAAATCAATTAAATAATTTAAAGAAATCAAAATCCAGGTTTTGGAAAAGTCAAATAGCATCTAAAATCACACCCCAATAAATGTGAATGAGTAAAAAGGAAAGAAATACCCAATATTTCATTGGAAGATCTAGGAAATGCAATAAGAAGAAAACATTCAGAATAAAAAATAGAAAGAACAGGTGAAACTTTTGCATATTTGTGATCACAAATTTTAATTTTATTCACACCTTGCTTTTCTGAGGTTCTAGCATACCATGGATGACATTGAGCATTGTTCCTAGTTTGATAGCATTTCTTTTAATTAATGAAGGTTTTATAATTGATGGTGTCTTAAAATTGACAAAATGTGGCACATCCTTTTCCTCACCTAAGGATATTTTTACATACCCTCAAAACTCAAGAAATTCTAATAGGAAATAAGCAGAATTAATAAGAGAATCTGGTTCTCTCACTGAACAAACGGAAAATATTTAAAAGTGAATAAGCTATCTGTAACTGTAAAATCACCAGAAATCAATGAGCATATATTATTTCAGTCAAAATAGTTACAAAAATTTAATTGTCAAGATAACAGACTTCACATGAAATGCACAGGGTAACTATAAAGATATAAAACTGTAGAAACTTTCAAAGGAATATAAGATATCATTTCAGTGAAAGAAAGGCACTCAATATTCCTGGATGAGAATTTTTAATTTCAGCATTTGTATATATAGATATATTTATGCATTGTGAAAATATTCATTACTTATTCATTTATTAATAATATGTTATTTGTATATAGTCAACAAGCATGTTTAATATTAAGGAAAAACTACTTTTAAAGCAGTCTATAAAGAGCAGAAGATAAGTGATTCAATTAGAGATAAAATGGGTAGAAAGAGATTTTTTTAAAAATCAGACCTTAATCAGATGAATATATTTTTTTGTGTTCATTTGTATGGATACATATATTTAGTGGAAAATAAACATTTTTTTCAGGATTTCCATATACACATAAGAGGACAAATATCTGTTGCCAGGTGAAAGAAGTTTAGTTGCAAGATCTTTATTAATTATGACATTATCACACTAAAAATAAACTAGAAATGCAAAAAGGGAAAATATCTATTAATGTACAAATGTTTGTTTAGCAGAGACACTAGTATGATAACATGCACACCAATCTGTTAAAATCAACTACATCACTGGAAGAATATTTGAAGAAAGATGACCACCTTTGTATCAGTTTCACACATTGCAACCAGAATGAATTTGTATGTTTTTGAAAAGCATGAGGAATTTATTTTAGGAATTATTGTAATACCAAAAAAAAGACACTACTTCCAAGTTTTAATCAATAGGAAAATTTATACACAATATATTCATTTAATGAGATACTTGGTGCATTTAAAAGAAACAAGCAAGAATTTTATTTTTCAAAAGCTCATTTTCATTTGTAGAGCAAAATTATGTCTCATATATGCCATTCTACTTAATAACTCATGTTAAAATATGTAAAATAATGAACGAATGAACTTCTATCTTTTAAAATAGGTACAATATAAAAATCAACATTATAACTCAGTTCTCTACATAACTCTAATAGTGAACAGTTTCCTAAATTACCTTTATCAACTCATGCATACACATATATTTGATAAGTTTCATTCATGCATTATTATTTTTATTGCTGCTCAAATTGTTTTATTGGAACAGTGAGCCATTTAAAGTCCTTTTGACAAAATGTTAGTCTTTCATATCTCCCTGGCTATTTGCTTATCAGGGCAAGAACTCTCAGTGGCAGGGCTGCCTCTCCCTGGAGTGTATGAACTATCAACCCTCAAACAGTATGTGGGGTGTGCGGAGCTGCCATACTGACCCTGACCCAAGCAGTTGGTCTCTCAAGGAGACTAGCTATAACGAAATCTCTTCCCTGACTCTTTTGGACCCTCAATGCTGTGTACATAATAAAATAGTCATTTGCTGAAAGTTTCAGTTCTGCCTAAAAGCCTGTTGTCTGACAAAACACTGTGTAGCAACTAACTCCACACTGCCTCTAGAGCCTCTAGAGAAATGCAGCACTGCCAATCCTTCCAACCTTCTTCCAGAGCTTCTCCCTGAAAATAAATTTCTTTGTGGGAATTTGTTAGAGCACTGGGAAACAAATACATTTCCTGGCACAATCCTAGGATCAACCATTCCTTCATGTGACCTTGTTATTTTAGTGTGTACATATAGTTTGGACAACACAAAATGGAAGCCTAGATGTACCTCCTGCTTTTCGGTGATCATTATTTCTAGGCCATTTCAGTGGGTTAAACTAAGAAATGTAATTTTTATTAAGTTAAAATAGGAATTCATGGTGTTGTTTCCAATTCAAACTCAAGATTTCAGGAATTTAGCTTAACTTGTTTTAGTTCAATATTTAATTAATGGCAAATTAATAGTTTATCTACTTCTGGGAATTAACGATCAAAGGCAAATTACTACTTACATGTGCCACTAAAAGGAAGAAATTATTTGAATTGAAAACTGATACCTAAGGCTCTCATGTGTCATTATTACCAACTGGTTGCAATGTATAAAGGCAGGGATTTGGTAAATTTACCTGGGAAGGTAAATCTTTCCCTTTCTCTGACCTACAAACAGATATTCTTTCCAAAGCATTAGGATTGTTAAGGGCTCGAGTGATACAGGCAGACATTTTGGTGAACATTAAGACACACCTTGCTCTTGGGAGGCCAAAACATATGAATGGGCACTCAGGGAACTGTTCGCATTGTGCAGCATAATGGAGAAAATATTTCAAAAGAGAAGGGAGAGGAGAGAAACAATAAATGGGTCAAGAGGGCAAAGTATTTAGATGGCTTTTGGAAAATGACATGAAAAAAGTAAATCAGTGAACATTTTCACTGTTAATACATAATCAACATTTCAGAAACAGGGCAGTTATTTGTAAAATATCCTGGCAAATTCACACTCCTTAAAAGGACTTAGCAATTTATTTTGGCCTGGAGGAACACAACCCTGTTATTAACAGCATGCCTTGAAATGGAAAATACTTGTGAGAGTGGTGAAATCATCCCCTCATTTACACTGTAACAGATATGCAATCCTGAAACAGAATTAAAGGTTTGGATAGAGAAGTCTCAATCAATTTAGCCTACCCAGGAATATTTCTTGTGGCAAAAGTCTGTCTTCACTGCCAGCAATGTACACAGTGGGGCAAGAACACATAATATCACATGGGCCAACCACATCAAATACATATAAGTGGTTTCATTGAAAATTTGAATGGACAGTCAAAAAGCTCACTCAAAATATGACATGTAGAAAGTGTTAACAGAAAGCTTAGTTATTTAAATGACTGTATGTTCAAAATGAATAGGAGAGGAGGTAGACGGTGGGGGAAAACTCCACTGAAAATGATTCTGAGTTCGAAAAATAGGAGTGGAGAAGTGGGGAAGGACACAATTACACATTCATACAACTTGTAACACCATAATTTTTTCCCAATCTTAGCATGGATTTAAATTAATTGCTCACCAGGGAAGACAGTATAAATGCAGAAGACATCATATAAATGTCATTACATTTTACACTGCATATTCCCAGAAGACTGCACAGTGAGGCAAATCTTCAGTTATACAGCCAAGCTACAGATACTCACGAATGGGACCCCAATACCAAGTAACAGAGTTGGTACTGTTCTCAGCATGTCAAATCCTATTACATCTGCATGGAACTAGAGCCAAGGAAAATCATAAACGAGGCTGTTGTAAATGTTGGAGCTGTATATTTGTTTCCCTATAACAAACACCACTCAGTGGGTTACCTACAACAAAAAGAATTTATTAGCTCATAGTTGTATAGAAGTCTCAAGTCAAGGCATAGACAAGATCTCAAATTCTTTACAAAGTTTGTGGCATTCTGGTGTTGGCTTGCCACAATCCTCAGGGATCCTTGAATTGCATCTCTGCCTCCTGTCACATGCAGTGCCCTAGATCTTCTCCTTGCATTTCTTTCTCTGTATACCACTGACTTCTGGCTCTGGCTCTTTCCTGTGGAATCTCTGATTTCTTTCTTTTTATAAGGTCTCCAGGAATACTTTTAAGACAGTTCTAATTCAGTTTTAGCCATATAAGATCCTATTCACAAATGACTTCACACAATAACAGATAATACATTTTTAAAGGGTCTGACTTACAAATGGGTTGACACGCACAAGAAGGAAAATTAAGATTAAGATGTCATCTGAGAGAGTATATATTTAAATCTATCACAACATGTTAGACACAAAGCCAAACCAAGGTATTTCCAGTCAAGATACTCCAGATATCAGAACCAACAATCAACAGGACATAAATTTTTATATCTATCTATAGATAGATAGATAGACAATAGATTAGATGGTACATAAATGATGATAGATAGATAGATAGATAGATAGATAGATAGATAGATAGATAGATAGATACAGAGAGAGGTTATAATAAGGAACTGGATAACGTGATTATGGGGGTGGGGAAATCCAAATTTATAGGGCATGCAGGAAGCTTAACATGCTGTTTTCTGATTTCCTTGGTGCGAAATGTAGGAAAGAATAGATGGAGCAACCTTGAGGAAAAATTCTTTCTGACATTGGTACCCTCAGTTCTGGAGATTAAGATTCCCAACTGATAGATGAAGCATACCTATACTATGAAGTATAATCTGCTTTATTTAAGGTCAAAATTGGTTGCACAGGCTAATCCTATCTATGAAATACATGTACAATATCAACTAGCCATTGTTTGACCAAAAAATAGACACTATACTCTAGCCAAGTTGACACATAAACTTAACCATCACAGTCCACTCCTTGTCAACTTGTCACCCATACACATCTTCTTAAACCATATTTAATCTCCAAATAATGACAACATCAAAGACATACTTCTGCCAACCTTCATACAACTTAAAACACACAGGATATAACTAACCTGCATACAACTTAAAACACACAAGGCTTTCCCCAGAAGTAGATACAGTCCTTGGAAATGTCCACACCACTCCAGATATCCTGGATATAATGCAAGTTAAATTTTATGATGTAAAGTTAATGGAACTTATGTTATACAATAAGACAAAGAGAAAGAATAAAACAAGATTTGGAGATGTGTGTGTGTATATACCCCGCACCCACACTAACATGTAACAAAATACAAAAGAAATTGCATTACAATATGGTCATCTTTTCGGCAAGTGGTTATAGCTTGTATTTATAACTATATTTTCCACTTTCCATTCCTTATTCCATTTGTCCTCAGCAAGCACCTCAGCTGGTCAGCATTCTTTAACTGAAAGGTCTGACCCATTATTAGTCCTTCCTGAACTGCATTGTTGTTGTTTTCCATTTACTTCAATTGTAGAGCACTGTATTCCCAAGAGTCATGTTATGGGATCTTTTGTATTACAGACATATTCTTCCTTCTGTCCATTGTGTAGTAGCAGTTCCAGTTCCCCTAGGCAACCAAGATCAATAATCCCAGCCAGAATAGTGACTATTTTGCCTGTTCATTCAAGGGCATAAGGAACCCAGAGTGACTAGGTGGCAGGCTTCACTTCCAAGTCAATGGAAAATTCTGTTTCCTTTGGAAGCATTTCTCCCTCAGGATGCATTCCTCCCTTAGGACCTCTAGAAGCACAGCAAAAGTTTGGGAGACAGAAAGCACAAATTTTGCTACTGAAAAGCCTTGGATAACAGTGAGTGGTTCCACTCCAATTTCGACCTCTCAATAGGAGAATGAGCACCAAATGCTGGATGCTGATTTAGAACAGCTTCCTGGAAAATGTTACACCAGCCTGCAAGATATTTCCACCCAGCTGGCACAGTAATTAAGTCTTCAATAGGCCATTCTACTCTTCTATAAGCCCAGAAGCTACAGGGTGATGGAGACCATGATAAAACACGGATTCCTATGAAGATGGGTCCATTGTTGCACTTCATTTGCTGTGAACTGAGTACTTCGATCAGAAGCAATGTTGTGTGGAATACCATAATGGTGGATAAGGCATCTTGGAGTCCACAGATGATAGTTTAGGCAAAAGGTTTGTGTACAAAAAAAAAAAGTTTGTGTATAGGAGAAGCAAATTCATATACAAAGTTGTGTCAGTCCATGGCCCAGGGCCTAGAACACTCCTAAATGGCCCATAACAGGCCTGCTTTAGCTAAGGACAAAGTTCTAGAATGTAAAGAATCTCCCTGAAGGGGTAAGAACTTAGTCATGGATGTAAAAAAATAGCATTCATTGTATCTTAGTCTTAAAGACTAATCATGGTAAAACATCAGGTCTTAACCCCTTTAATGATTGTATTAGAGAGCCAATGTCCTCATAGTATATAGAATGTCTTAGTTATAAAAGCATAGCTTGTTCCTTGCACCCCCGGTCCATTGCAGGGTGCTAACACTCCAGATCGGCTGCCACCAGAGAATCTCTCCTGTTCATAAATTCCAATAAACCTATCTCTACTTCTGTACCTGGTGTGCTTTTTGGTCTTGCAGCAGCACCAGCCCATACTTTGCATGAACTCAGTCTCAGCCCAAACAATGGGCAAGCAAGCCAGGGGACCAAGACATAGCAAGCACCAGTAAGTCCAGAGAAGGAAGGCTCAACAGAAGTGTTCTGGTTTGCAAGAGCTGCCATTATGCAAAATACCAGAAATGAATTGGCTATTATAAAGGGGGTTTATTTAATTATGAACTTACAGTTCTGAGGCCATAAAAGTGTCTAAACTAAGGCAGCAATAAGGGATACCTTCACTGGAGAATGGCTGCTGGCATCCAGAACACCTCTGCTAGCTGGGAAGGCATGTGGCTGGCATATGCTTTTCCTTTGCTCCTGGGTTGCATTGCTTTCAGCTTCTGATTCCAATGGCTTTCTCTCTAAGTGTCTGGGCATCCTCTCTTAGCTTCTCCGGGGCAAACTTTGGACTTCATCTCTCAGCTTAGCGTCTCCAAATTTCCTTTTCTCTGCATCTCCATGCATCTCTAAGCATCTCTGTCAGCTCACAAGTGTCTCTTAAAGTACTCCAGTGATCTAATTAAGACCCACCTTGAATGGGCAGGGCACACCTCTGTGGAAATATTTAATTGAAATGTCTCACCTACAGTTGGGTGAGTCACATCTCCATGGAAACAACCTAATTAAAGATTACTAAGTCTTCCTCCACAAGATTGCAATAAAGATCATGTTTTTCCTGGGGAGCATAATAAACCCAAACTGGCACAAGGGGGAATTACTAGATTGACCTACATCATCCATGTGGGGAGGGGTGGCTACTCTCCTAGATGAATGGGGACCACTGCAAGAATACTGGGATGCCCTAAAAACTCTGGCAGATTGCTCTTTTGCAACAGATAGCAGTGGTGGCCATAGCCTGGCCCCTTTTAGGAGCCTTACCTATGGCCACAGAAGCAGAACAGGTGGCAAAAACAACCACCCACCATCTAGAGGACGAATTAAAATTAGAAAGTAACACACAGCTCACTCAAGTGGACATGAAAGACACTTTAACCCAGCATTTGCACTGTGTAGATGATCAATTAGAAACATTAGCTTTGTAGATATTGTCATGCCCATGGTTGGAAATTACCCCAGGTCTGAATCTAGAGAATACTAACTAATCTAAGAGGGAACCAAAAGCTTGAGACACTATAGATATTTCATTTGATTATGAAGAGAAAGCAATGGAGGAAATATGGGAAGCAGAGGAAGAGGAGACCCTGGCAAGTACACCCAGTGCTACAGAAAAAAACACAGCACAGGAGTGATCTGCCAGGGTGTATCATCAAAATTTACAACCTCCTGAACAGAAACTCCATATTACTCAGAGAGATTATACTGCTAATGCTGAATTAGGTGACCTTGGACAGCATTATAAGCAGAAAGCCAGGAAGTCATTACCTGAATGTCTTTTATGATTATGGGACACAAGAGCTAAGGGTATAATATTAACTGGGATGCAAATGAGTAAGCTAGCATATACCACAACATACCCACACGCCAGTGCCTGTATGCCATCCTAAATCATGTAGAAATGTTACCTTGGCTAATAGCTGAATGCAAGAATTCCTAACCCAATAAGGGAGATACTCCACACACTACTTCCCATTAGCAATCTATGGAAGAACTGCAAGATGTGTTTCAGGGTCTTGGGATGAAACATACAATATGATATTTAATTACCTTACAAGGTAGAAATTATAAAATTAAGTGATCTAGGATTTTTTAAATTAGATTCACATTTTTTTTCCAGTTGCAAGTAATAAATGCTTTCATTGCTATTTCATGTCTCTGAAGGCTGTGTCCCAACTGTTAGTGGTTATGTTTGATTCTTTTTCCTCAAATTTCATTACACAAATGATCCATTAGTAATTGTTGATCCTGGATCACCAAGGACACTTTTGTTTATTAACATGGTTGCAGATTTGGCAAATAAAAGACATACCAAGCTTGATATTGAAAAACCCTCTCTCTGAGCAAGGAGAGGTCAAAAAACCAACTCTTCCAAAGCTAGAAGTTCCTTTACAAACACTTTATGCAATTGTTTGAATAAGGAAAATAGAACTCACCCAAGGCTGCTGTAGATACTGACATGGATTCAAATAGAAGGGATCAGAAATGTTCATGAATGTTTTCAACATGACATTCATTTTCAAATTTGTAACTCAGGATTGCTCAAATTAAACAACTCCTAGAAGGAGGCAATGATTTACTGACACAAGTATAAGTATGATAAATTCTTTTGTTTGGGTTATATTGCCTTCTGAAAGATTAGATGATATTTGTGTATGATAAATGGATTTTTCCTGACCATATAAAACTGAGATGTGAATGATAATATGGCTATTAATGAAATGTCAGGCTTTCTGTGCATTATTCTTAGTCTGTATTGTTTGCTATAATAATTTTTATGCAATAAAAACTAGAAGACATGGATAACCCAAATGCCAAAATTAAAAAAACAAGCAAAGACACAGAACTTGGAGCAATTAATCAAAGAAGTAATCAAAACACCAATACCACAGCTCAGGATATAAAGGACATCAAGAAGACCCTATTTGTAAGAGTAAATAAAAAAAAGAGGATCTTATGGAAATAAAAGAAACTGTTGATCAAATTTAAAAGATTCTTGAAACACATAGCAGATTAGAGTAAGTAGAGGAACAAACAGGTGAACTTGAAGAAAGTGTTTTGGAAAGTGAAAGCACAAAGAATGAATGGTGGAAAAAATTGAAAAATTTGAAATGGATCTCAAGGATATGATGGACAATGTAAAGTGAACAAATATAAGAATCACTGATGTTCCAGAAGGGGAAGAGAAGGGTAAAGGACTAAGAAGAGTATTCTCAAAGACATTGTTGGGGGAAACTTCACAACCCTTCTAAATGGCATAAATACACAAATCATAGATGCCCAATAAACTCCAAACAGAATAAATCCAAATAAATCCATTCTGAGGCATATTCCCACCAGATTGTCAAATGCTGAGGAGAAGGAGCAAGTTCTGAAAGCAACGAGAAGCAATTCACCACATACAAGAAAAACAATATAAGACTAAGCAGTGACTAGTCAGTGGCCACCATGGAGGTGAGAAGGCAGTGGTATGGCATATTTAAAATTCTGTAAGAGAAAAATTGCCAACTGAGACTTCTTTATCCAGCAAAATCTTCAAATTTCAGGGAGAGCTTAAAATCTTCACAGACAAACAAATGCTGAGGGAACTTGCTAATAAGAGATCTCCCCTACAAGAAATAGAAAAGGGAACCCTAATAGCTGAGAAAAAAAAGAAAGGAGAGAGAATTCCGAAGAAGGATTTTAGTAAGGGTACATTAAACGAAATAGACAGAGGGAAAATATATCTGACAAATGAAAACCAAAGGTTATGATGGCTGATTAAAGAACTGGCTTCACAGTAATAACACTGAATGGGGATGTATTGAACTCCCCAAATAAAAGATATAGATTGGCAGAATGGATTTAACAATATGAATGATCAATATGTTGCTTACAAGAGAGTCATCTTAGACTCAGAGACACAAAGAAATTGAAAGCAAAAGGATGGAAAAAAATATTCCATGCAACCTACAGCCAAAAGAAAGCAGGAGTAGCAATATTAATCTCAGATAAAATGGATTTTAAATTCAAGGATCTCATAAGAGACAAAGAAGGGCAATATACAGTAATAAAAGGGACAATTAAACAAGAAGAAACACCAATCAAAAATGTCTATGTGCCCAAAGTACACGACACAAACATTGGCAAAACTGAAGGAAACAATAGATTTTTCCACAATAATTGTGGGAGACTTCTCTCCTATAGCTAGATCAACCAGACTGAAGACCAATAAGGAAACTGAAAACCTAAACAATGTAATAAATGAATTTGACTTAACAGACATATATAGAGCATTATTACATCCCAAGTCAGCAAGATACACATTCTTCTCTAGTGCCTATGGAACTTTCTCCAGAATAGATCATATGCTGGGTCATAAGACAAGCCTCAAAAAATTTAAAAAGATTGAAATTATTCAAAGCACATTCTCTGATCAATATGGAAAACAACTAGAAGTCAATAACCATCAAAGATTTAGAACATTCAAAAATATCTGGAGGTTAAACAACACGCTCCTAAACAAACAGTGACTTAATGAAGATATAGCAAGAGAAATTGTTAAATTTCCAGAGATGAATGAAAACAAGAGCACAACATATCAAAACTTATGAGACACAGTGAAGGTGACACTGAAGGGGAAATCTATAGCTCTAAATCTACACATTAAAAAGGAAGAAAGAGCTAAAAGCAAAGAACTAATGGAACAACTGAATAACCTAGCAAATGAGCAGCAAACTAATCCTAAACCAAGTAGAAGAAAAGAAATAACAAGGATTAAAGCAGAAATAAATGACATAGAGAACAAATGAACAATAGAGAGAATAAATAAAACCAAAAGATTGTTCTTTGAGAATATCAACAAGATTGACAAGCCCTTAGCTAGACTGACAAAATAAAAAAGAGAGAAGACCCAAATAGACAAAATAATAAATGAGAGAGGGGACATTACGTGGGTCCCAAAGAAATTTTAAAAATCATAAGAGGATACTATGAACTAGATAGTGTAGAGGAAATGGACAATTTCCTAGAAACACATGAACAACCTAGACTGTCCAGAGAAGAAATAGAAGACCTCAATAAAACAATCATAAGCAAAGAGATCCAATCAATCATCAAAAAGCTTCCCACAAATAAATGGCCAGGGCCAGATGGCTTCACAGGGAATTCAACAAAACTTTCCAAAAAGAACTGACACCAATCTTACTTAAACTCTTTCAAAAAAAATTGAAGAAAATGGAACACTACCTAACTCATTTTTTGAAGCTAACACCAACATAATAACAAAGCCAGGTAAAGAAGCTACAAGAAAGGCAAACTACAGGCCAATCTCCCTCATGAATATAGATACAAAATTTCTCAACAAAATACTTTCAACTCAAATCCAAAGACACATTAGAAAAATCATACACCGTGACCAAGTGCGGTTCATTCCAGGCATGCAACGATGTTCCAACATAAGAAAATCAGTCTATGTAATACAACACAAAACAAAAGGGAAAAAATAAATGATCATCTCATTAGATGCTGAAAAAGCATTTGACAAAATCCAGCATCCTTTTTTGATAAAAACACTTCAAAAGGTAGGAATTGGAGGAAACTTCCTCAATATCATAAAGGGCATATATGAAAAACCCACAGCCAGCATAGTACTTAATGGTGACAGACTGAAAGCCTTACCTCTAAGATCAGGAACAAGACAAGGATGCTCGCTGTCACCACTGTTATTCAGCATTGTGCTGGAAGTGCTAGCCAGGGCAATCCAGCAAGACAAAGAAATAAAAGGCATCCAAATTGGAAAGGAAGAAGTAAAACTGTCATTATTTGCAGATGATATGATCTTATATTTGAAAACCCTGAGAAACTGATGACACAGCTACTTGAGCTAATAAACAAATTTAGCAAAGTAGCAGGATACAAGATTAATGCACATGAGTCAGTTATGTTCCTATACACTAGAAATGACCTAACTAAAGACACATGCAAGAAAAATATTCCATTCTCAATAGCACCTAAAAAAAATCAAGTACCTAGTAATAAACATAACTAAGGATGCAAAAGACCTATACATAGAAAATTACATAACTTTACTAAAAGAAATAGAAGGGGACCTCAAAAGATGGAAGAAATATTCCATGTTCTCATGGATAGGAAGGCTAAATGTCATTAAGATGTCAATTCTCCCCAAACTCGTCTACAGATTCAATGCAATTCCAATTGAAATTCCAACAACCTAATTTGCAGACTTGGAAAAGCTAGTTACCAAATTTATTTGGAAGGGAAAGATGCCTCAAATTGCTAAAAGCATTCTAAAAAAGAAAAACAAAGTGGGAGGACTTACACTTCCTAACTTTGAAGTGTACTATAAAGCCACAGTACTCAAAACAGCATGCTACTGGAACAAAGATATACATATTGATCAATGGAATCACATTGAGAATTCAGAGATAGATCCCCAGATCTATGGTCAACTGATCTTTGATAAGCCCCCAAACTCACTGAACTGGGACATAATGGTCTGTTCAACAAATGGGGCTGGGAGAGCTGGATATCCATAACCAAAAGAATGAAAAAGGACCCCTACCTCACACCGTACACAAAATCAAGTCAAAGTGGATCAAAGACTTTAATATAAGAGACAGTACCACAAAACTCCTAGAAGATAATATGGGGAAACATCTTCAAGACCTGGTATTAGAAGGTCGCTTCTTAAGCCTTAACACCCAAAGCACAAGTAACAAAAGAAAAAAATACATAAATGGGAACCCCTCAAACTTAAAAGCTTCTGTACCTCAAAGGAATTTGTCAAATAGGTGAAGAGACAGCGAACTCAATGGGAAAAAATATTTGGAAAATATGTATCTGACAAAAGACTGATATCTTGCATATATAAAGAAATCCTACAACTCAATGACAATAGCATAAACAGCTTGTGCCAGTTTGAATGTATTATGTTCCCCAAGATGCCATGTTCTTTGGTGCAATCTTGTGGGGGCAGATGTATTTAGTGTTGATTAGACTGGAATCCTTTGATTGAATGTTTCCACGGAGATGTTACTCAATCAACTGTGAGTGAAACATCTGATTGGATAACTTCTGTGGGCTTGTTACCTCGACCATTCAGGGTGGGTGTTAATTGGATCACTGGAGTACTTTAAAAAGGGCTATAGAGGCCCAGAAGCTTGCTACAGCCAAGAGGGACACTTTGAAGAATGCACAGGAGCTGAGAGAGGTGCTTCAGCTTACAGAGATATTTTGGAGATGGCCTTTGAAAGCAGATTTTTGCTCCAGAGAAGTGAAGAGAGGACTAACGCCCCAAGAGCAACTAAAAGTGACATTTTTGAAGAGCTGAAGCCTAGGGAGGAATGTCCTGGGAGACAGCCATTTTGAAAACAGAACTCTGGAGTAGACTCCAGCCACATGCTTTCCCAGCTAACAGAGGTTTTCTGGATGCTATTGGCCATCCTCCAGTGAAGCATTAGCAAACTAGAACATAGCCCAATTATATAATGGGCAAAAGATATGAAAAGACATTTCATTGAGGAGTAAACACAAATGGCTAAAAAACACATGAAAAAATGTTCCTCTCCACTAGCTATTAGGGAGATGCAAATTAAGACCACAATGAGATATCTCACACCAATTAGAATGGCTGCCATTAAACAAACAAGAAACTACAAATGCTAGCATGGATGTCAAGAAATTGGAACTCTTATTCATTGCTGGTGGGACTGTATAATGGTACAGCCACTCTGGAGGACAGTCTGGTTGTTACTGAGAAAACTAGATATCAAGTTACCCTTCAAGCCAGCAATTTCACTTTTAAGTATATACCCAGAATATCTGAAAGCAGTGACACGAACAGATATTTGCAAACCGATGTTCATAGCAGCATTATTCACAATTGTCAAGAAATGGAAACAATCGAAATGTCCTTCAACAGATGAGTGGGTAAACAAAATGTGGTATATACACATGATGGAATACTATGCAGCAGTAAGAAGGAATGAGGTCGTGAAACATATGACAACATGGATGAACCTTGAAGACATAATGCTGAGCGAAATAAGCCAGGCACAGAAAGAGAGATAGTATGTTACCACTAATGTGAACTCTGTGAAAAACATAAAATAAATGGTTTATATTGTGCAATGCAGGGGACCAAAAGATAGAAACTAGTGAAGGGGGAACAATAATCTAATAAGAATAGATAAGCTATTGAGGGTAATTTTAATGTTATGGGAATGCTCAGGAATGAATGTGGTTTGTAAATTTTCTTAGGTGGGTAGGAACATGTTGGAAGCAATGTACTTATTTTAGGTTATTTGTTTTTCTTATTCCTTTGTTTTGCTATGGTTTGTTAATTTTCTTGGGGTAGGGGAGGGACATGTTGGAAGCAATGCGGTCATTTTAGGTTATTTGTTTTCTTTATTGCTTTGTTTTGTTTTGTTTGAATTTTTAATTTTTTGATAAATAATGTAAAAAAACTGATTGTGGTCATGAATGCACAACTATATGATGGGACTGTAAATGACTGTATACTGTGGATGATTGTATGGTATGTGAATATATCTCAATAAAACTTAATTAAAAAAAAAAACTTACGAAAAAAAGAAAAGGAAACAAAAAACTTCCTGACTTATTTTTAGAAGGCAGCATTAACTAAGTACTAAAGCCAAACAAAGACACTACATGAAATCTACAAACCAATATCCCTTCTGCATATAGATGCAAAAATCTTCAACAAAATACTAGCAAACTGATTTCAACAACATATTAAAAGGAAACCCACAGGAAATTTATCCCTCAAATGAAAGGACAGTTCAACCCATAAAAAGAAATCAAGATAATATACCACCTTAATAGAATGAACATGGTGATCTCAGTTACTTCTGAAAAGCCTTTATCAAATCCTGTACGCTTTCATGATAAAAACACCCAACAAACTAGGAATAAAAGGGAATTTCCTTAAACAGATTTACAGCATTTATGAAAACATCACAGAAAACACCATACTCAATGGCAAAAGCCTAAAACTTTATCGCTAAGATCAGGAACAATAAAGGATGCCTCCTTTCACCACTTCTATTCAACATGGTAACAGAAGATCTAGCCAGAGCAACTAGGTAAGAGAAAGAAATATAAGGCATCCAAATTGTAAAGAAAATAGTAAAGCTATCTATATTATCATATGACATTATCTTATATGTAAAAAAGTTCTTTAAATTCCACAAAAAAAAAACCTATGAGAGCTAAGAAAGGCATTCAACAAAGTTGCAAGATACAAAATCAACACACAAAAAGCAGTTGTATTTCTATACACTGGCACTGAACAATCCAAAAAGGAAATTAAGAAAACAATTCCATTTACAATAGCATCAAAAAGAATAAAATACTCAGAAAAAAATATAACCAAGGGCTGTAAGACTTGTACACTGAAAAGAACAAAATATTGCTGAGAGACATCAAATAAGGCCTAAATAAATACAAAGGTTTTCCATGTTCATGGATTAGAATACAATAATGTAAGAAGGCCATGCTACTCAAAGTGATCTATCAATTCAATATAATCCTTATTTGAAGAAATGGAAAAGATAATCCAAAAATTCATATGGAATTTTAAGAGGCTCTCAATAGCAAAACAATATTGAAAAATGAAGAGCAAATTTGGCAGATTTCAATTTCAAGACATGTTACAAAGCTACAGTAATCAAAACAGTGTGGTACTGGTAAGCATAGACATATGGACTAACAGAATAGAACTGAGAGTCCAGAAATAAGCTCATTCATTTATGTTCAATTGCTTTTTTCTAAGGATTCCAGACCATTCAATGGGGATAGGTAAGTCTCTTCAAAATATAGTGCTGGGAAAATGGAATATTCAAATGCAAAACAATGAAGTTAGACCCTTACCACACACTATATACAAAAATTGATTCAAAATGGATCAATGATCCAAATGTAAGTGCTAAAACTATATTTCTTGGAAGAAATCATATGGATAAATCTTCATGACTTGGATTTGCCAACTGATAATTAGATATGACACCAAAAACATCAACAACAAAAGAAAAATAGATAAATTGGACCTCACCAAAATAAACAACTTTGTGTAACAAAGAACATTATGAAGAAAGTGAAAAGACAACCCACAGAAAGGAAGAAAATATTTGCAAATATATGTCTGATGGATCTAGTATTCATAATATATAACTCTTACAACTTAAAAACAAAAAGACAAACAATCCAGTTTTAAACATGAGTAGTTTTGAAAAAAAAACATTAAAATCAATATTAAAGTATTTAATTTTGCTATAAAAGTACTTCTTTGAAATATAGAATAGCGTAACTCATTCAAAAAGCAGAAACTATGAAAAACAAACATAAATATATATGAGTCCTACTCAGAAAATTAAACAAAATTTTCTGAAATATATCATGAGAATCTATCTCAAGAAATTAGCATAAACACAATTTAGGTGTAACGATAAAATTAGAAAAAAATATTTGCAACATATGTAACAGTCAAGATGTTAATATACATAGAAATAATAATCATGTCCACTATTACACTGAATATGATTACAGGGACAGTCCCACAAGCAAGACTTGATTCATAAAGCAATATAAGTTTTCTTAACATTTTCTGAAATTCCACTTCTCAGAGATAATTTAAATGTACGAAGATACATATTTGCAAAGATACATTTTACATCACTAATGATAGTTGTTTTTAAAAACAAACACCATAAATTTGTGATATAAAATTGTACAATCATATAATCTACCTGTTGGTAGTCATTTTGTATAAATGAACATTGCAAGCAAATTTTCAACTGTTTGGATTTATTTCAAATTCTGATGGAATGCTTCAAAATTCCCCTAAAATGAAAATTCACATTTATAATTACTGACATAAAAGTTAAGTTTATGTTATGTATTTAAATAGCAAAGCAACTTGCAAACAACATGTAACAATATCTTCATAGTTATGAACATGAAACAGTAAGGACATTGTTCCATGGGAAATTTCTAGAAGGAAGTAATCTAAAATATTGAGTGGTTATCCCTTCTAAGTTATATTTTCCCTATTTTGATCATGTTAATTTAATTTTAAATTATAATAAATATTAATTAACTGAGGTATAAAATGTGTTACAGAAGGAGGAAAAGTGGTTGTTGTATTCTGTTAGCTGCTGTAGATGTTGTGGAACAAAAGGATGAAAAGATAGCCTTGCTCTCTAACATTAGATTTTTATTTTGTTCACATGGATTTTTTGGATGCTTTTGTGGCATCCCCATTTCTCTAAGGACACTGTCCCCACTGCTGTATGTCTCAGAGTTCTGCCAAGAGTTCGTTACACAAAAGATTCATTAATGACTTCAGAATCTAGGTCACCAAGGACTCTTGTTTCTTCACGTGGATTCAAGTTTGGCAAATAAATTAAATCTTGATAGTGTAAAAATTCTCAGTTTGTCTAGCAAGATAAAAACATCATCTCTTTCCAAGCAAGAGAGAGCTCCTGATATACCCCAGATCTTGAACAGCCACATACTTTCAAAATCATCCTCAGTAAAAATGTCTTGACCACATGTTGAAAATGAAAAGATCAAATAAATCAATGGCATCCCAGATCTGCCACTGAGTCCATGGGTATGAGTGACCAGAATCCAAACACAAGCCTCTGCATAAATAGTCACATTTCATACATTCAAGGTGATGAAGGATAAACAATCAATTGAAATGGTTATGAAACATCTGAAGAGTAAGTACATGCCTGTGATTCCACTTCCTGTACTCTCTGAGAGACTTAGATGATGATTTTCTCTAGGAGACACTTTTTATCTTGTTTCCCAAAATTTAAGAACTGTAAAAAGTTAATTGAATTGTTTCAAGTAGAAGCAAGTGTTCATGACTTTTTAATTGATTGAAGACATTGATAGGGTCAGTTTTATTTATCAACAAATAGTAGATCACCTAGACAGGTTAAATGAAGGGCTTCTAGTATCTGCCTCTGGCAAAACTCACTCTAATTCTGAAGATGAAATATATAAAAAATTACTTCAGATTGGAATTACATGGTGATATAATTAGGTTTGCTGCATTATTTTTAAAGTTACAGTTCTCTGAAAGACAAATAAGCAGAAATCAATCTGCCTAAACACTGTCAATTAATTTCTCAAGATGTTTAAGAGAAAGGACATGACCAAAAGTTTCCAGGGTTGCATGAGGCACCAATGCTAGGTGTTTCCAGATGGAGGAAAAAGAGGTAGTTGGGCTGTAAACATAATTTTTCTGTACCTCAAGTTCATTATTCTGTTAATCTACTTTAATTGTATGACCTGTTGTTAAACTTCTAAATGACCTATTTATCTATTTCCTATTAATCTATTATTAACTATGTGGTGTTCATGTTCCAGCTCTTCCCAAAACCATAAACCAAGGTCAGTGCTCCCTTTCTCTAATGGAGACTATAAATTCTGGGAGATTATCTATGGAACTTGTACATAATAGTGGGTAGAGACCATCTTCTCAGCTCTGAGGAAATGGATTATTTAACGCAACCAAGTGAAACTCTTCACATAGCCAATAAATTGCAGTTTCTATGAGAATTTATTTTTAATTTATTGATGTCAGGAAAGAAATTCATAACCTTAAAATAAGCATTGTAAAGTAAAAATTTCTAAGTGGGTGCTAGTGTAAATTACCTGGTGTTAAGTGAGGACCAACCACATAGCAGCCATTAGTCATAATCCAAATTTTAAGAGCCCTTAATCTTTTGTTACATTATCTTTCTGACAGGTGTAATGAGGAGGCCTACCAGGTAACCACAAGAGGAAAGCTACCTCTCTGCAAAACAGGGAAAAGTCAGTTAAGCTTTTTTGTCTAATGTATATTTGCTGAGTGAATAAAGACCAATCAGTTTAATTCCCCCACCAAAAAAATAAAAAAAGAAAAAAGAAAAGAAAAGAAACAAAAATCCCTAAATTAAAATCAGGTTTACACAAAATTAAAAAGAAGAAAGTACCTTCAGGTGTCAAAAAAGTTTCAAAATCAAGCCAACCTAAGAAAATATAACCTGATCTAGGTTAACTCTCTCAGACTCTTAAGGTATGTGGCTATTAAATGAATGGGATAAAAACCTTGATTTCAACTTTTTACACCCTCAATTAATTTTAGTGTTTAACGAAGCACTTAAGAACATACCAAATATGGTTTGAAGAGTCAGGAATACTCCTCTAAAGAATCTAAACAGAAAACGAAGGAAGGAGTCAGTAAGAGCAAGGTCTGAGTCAGCGTTAGGAAACAAGGTGGAATGCCGAGACAAAAAACAAAAAACAGATTCGATGAGAAATTCTTCCAGAAGGTCCATGTAAATAGTCACCACAACACCTGTCACACAGTATTGTGTATTTTAAGAGTCACTCTCCACAGTGTCACTACCGACAAATAAAAGTCAAAATTTTCCCGGGTTGGAAATAGCAAAATTAAGTGAAAGTAACTTAAATATCAATAGAGTTTTAAGATAAGCCTAAACTAAGAAACGATATAGCTTGGTCTCTAGCGTTAAAGTAACCACCCCCTCTCCAGTGGGGTTTGGTGGAGGGAACCCCTGACTTGCTAACTTGCAACAATTTCTACTGAAGCTGACACCTGCTAATCCACTTTCCAGGATAGTGCTCACCCTTCTCTGGTTGATGGAAGTTTCCACTTCTCTTTTCTTAGAACCCCCATCTCCATATATATGTTCATACAAAGCTTGCTTCACCTCAAGATGAGTTCCTGTTTGTAAATACCCCAACACAACCAGCTCTAACTAGCATTAGCCACAAGAACATGCAGAGCAATTATAACCCTGACCTGAAAGTTACCTTTGCTTCATTTTAATAGTAAAAAAGCACACCTCTGGGAGGGATTTAACCACCATTTTTGTGACATGTGATATATGTAGAAGCATGTTCTAGCATGACTTAACACTGCACATGTGCCCCTGGAAACTGCATCTGAGACCTATGTCACCTCACCCCATTCCTTCCCCCACCCCTGTGCCAAACCCCAAATTAGCAGATACAAACCCATAAATTTAGCAACTCAGGGAGACTAATCTGAGGCTTGCTTCCAGTCTCCTTGCTTATGGACTTTGCAAATAAACTCTTCCTCTTCCTGAAATCCTGGTGCCACATATTGGTTTACCTGCACATCAGGCCAAAGGGCCAACTGAGCAGCAACATTAAGATAGTAAGATAAATGTTGACTTCTTGCTCTAGTATAGCAAACAAGATGTGAAACAAGGATTAATAGGGGTGCACAAGATACAGAATTGCATTTTGAACACATTCAATTTGCGGGACTATGAAATGTAAAGGTGCAGATGTCTGACAGTAAGAAAATCATGTCTACTTTTTTTTTAATCATCAAATTATAAATACTAAACTGAAGTCATGTAATTTAATGGAACACCCAGGAGAAACATGCAGAGAAGCAGGAAAAAAAGGAATTAAGAACAAGGTCTGAGAAATACCAATGTAATAAACATGAGTAAGGGAAGAGATACCTATAAAAGAGAAAACAGAAAAGCAAAACAAAAACCAGGAGAGTGAATAGTATGGAAAAAAAAATGTGTCTAAAATATTGTAAGAAGGAAGAAGTGACTGGCAGTGCCACATGCAAAAAAAAAAGTCAAACAAAATGGCTACATTTCATTTAACCTTAAAGAAATCACTAGTAACCTTGTCAAGAGTAGTTTCAGTAGAATGATAGATGCCATATCATAAACCACTGAGGAATAAATTGGAAATCAGGAATTAGAGAAAATTATTGCAAATTGCAAAAGAGAAATCGTGGAATCTATTTAATATTTATAGAATAGATTATAACATTAGTGACTTGTTAATGAGACATTGAGTTTCAGTCAAAAACAGATTGAAATCATTAAACAATACGGATAATATTCCAGTTGTGTACAACTTCTACAAAACATTCCCTCACTTATTTACTTAATTAGGTGTGTATCAACACTCTGTGTTCTGCAACAAATGCAATCCACGAAAACTGAGTAAAGTCATAAATGTTTTGACAAAGTCAAAGGAAAGATCAAGGGGATGATTGTTTTATAAGGGAAATGTCCATGGTAGATTAATTATAGATTTGGTAATTGTTTCCTGACTCCGCAACTACTGTAACAGATAGATGTGAAGCATCTTGTTGTGCTAGAACCACCTCCCATGGGGTCACAATTTATCCAGGAAAAAAGTTTCAAGCAGAAGAATGAAATTGAGCAAAATTTAGTTTCTGAATAGGGGAAAAGTCTTAGGAAAAAAGGAGAATCTAATATGCATGATCTCATTACTACTGGGGGAACAAATATATGCTCTTGATCAATCTATCCTCAAGTGTAAATTAAAAGGGATGAGTAAATTTTTTAAAATTCCATGTAAAATAAGAACCTGTTACACTTTGGATGTTATTATTGGTAGAATAATCTTTAAGACAATTCTATGTTTACTTTTTTCAAACCTCAGATCATCACCAAACAGTGGGCTATAAATCAATTTAATGATATTAGTATTTATTTCAACAAGACAAATTAGAATAAAAACCATCACAGAGGAAGGCATCTAAGCATTAGTATTTTTTGTGAAATTTATTTCAGATATATGTGAGTGTGTGTATCTGTGTATGTGTGTATATGCTGGATTAAAATGTAAAATGTATTTCTTACATTGTTGACATCAGAATGTTTAAAAGCCATACTTTAAAACCAAACAAATGACATTTCAAAAGAGCTGAGAGCATGAGCGATTTTCAAATACTGTTGACATAGTCAAACAAAATGCAAGTAAAATACATTGCTTGGCTTTTCTAACCAAAATCCACTAGAAAACTAATTCACACCTTCTTCTCAGAGCTTATTTTGCTCTCTCTCAGTTTTCCCCACAGTTTGGGCAGAAATCAGGAGGTAGGAATGAGAAACCATACGGTACTAACCATATTCATTCTCCTGGGATTAACAGATAGATGACTCACAACTGCAGATTCTGATTTTTATATTTCTACTTATTACCTACATGATGAGTATAACTGGAAATCTGACCATCATTTCCTCACATTAGTGGATTCCCACCTTAAAACTGCCATGTACTTTTTTCTCCAAAATTTCTCCTTCTTAGAAATTTTATTCATCTTTGCCTGCATTCCTAGATTCTTATACAGTATATCAACAGGTGACAGGACCATTACCTATAAGTCTTGTGAAAGCCAACTATTCTTTACAGACCTGTTTGGAATAACAGAATTTTTTCTCCTGGCCACCATGTCTTATGATCGATATATAGCTATCTGCAAACCCCTGTATTACACGACCATCATGAACCAATGGGTTTGCAAAAGGCTTATCTTCTGCTGTTGGGCAACTATGTTGTTGATCATCTTCCCACCCCCTTAGCCTGGGACTGGATCTAGAATTCTGTGACTCCAATGCCACTGACCACTTTGTCTGTGATGCTAATCCTATCCTGAAGATCTCATGCTCAGATACATGGTTCATAGAACAGTTGGTGATTGTCTGCTCTGTGTTGATCTTTATCATGACTCTTGTGTGTGTGGTTTTGTCTTACATATGTATCATCAGAACAATTCTAAGGTTCCCCTCTGTACAACAAAGGAAGAAGGCCTTTTCTACCTGTTCATCCCACATGGTTGTAGTTTCTATCACCTATGGCAGCTGTATCTTTATATATATTAAACCTTCAGCAAGCCATTAATAAGAGAGTGACAATACTCACTACTTCCATTTCTCCCATGTTAAACCCATTTATTTATACCTTGAGGAACAAACAAGTGAAACAAGCTTTTAATGACTTAATGAAAAGAATTCTATTACTCTCAAGGAACTAGGGAATGATGAAATCAAGGCCCTATGTAAATTTTCTTTAGTTTCTACCCTATTTTTTCTTGTCCTCATCTAGATTTAGTCTTATATTCAATATTCAGTATCAACCCTGATCAAGTCACTCCTTGCTTCTCACATAAACCAATCTCTTTTATAATGATACCTCTATTAAAAAAAAATGAAAACAGCTGTTTCAGGAAATCTAAGTATGACCTCACCCTCCACCTTTCCTTATCAGTGCTAAATGAATCAGGGGATTTACCATAAAATGTTGGTGCAATAGTACACACCATTTCTCCAAAACAAACCTACTCAAATGAGGGGAGAAATAATATTTTTTAAAAATCAGTATTTCTAAGCAGTAACAATAAAATATGTAAACAGCTCTCACAATATATTTTAGAACAAGGAATAAGTATAAAGATTTAGGATCTCAAACAAGCATTTACTAATGAAGAAACTTTAAAACCACAAGACACACAGATTTTATTGAATTGATCCAATCCAATATAAATGAAATAAAAACTCTCCCCAAAAGGACCTGATTTAAGTTAAAATGAAAATAGAAATATACTGGTAACGCCTGTTAAAAACTAAGACCTGCATTGAAATTAGAATAAAAAACATGACTGATACTCATGCTCTAACTGAAATATTAAATATTGAATGCACAGTATTTAAGCAAAAAGATGGCAGCAACTCCAAGGAAACTAATAGGGCTAACAAGCTGATATATAAAAAACAAGCAATACAAATATATAGGAGATGGAGAGAAGAGAAACAGAGAATGATATGAAAACTATAATCAATCAAATGATGTGCTTTTTAAAATGAAAACATAAATCATTTCAAGAGTCCAAAATACGTACACAATAATGTTCCTAAAAGAAAGATCAGCATTTAGTTACTTGTTAAATTCTTCACCATTTTCCAGTTCTGTGGCCCAATGTACTAAACTTTCTTTTATCCTTCTTCTGTTTCTTCAGGCCAATGCCCACCTTGGGCCCCTGTAAGCAGAAATCTTGAGCCCATTTTTCAACTGCCCAACCCCCATCAGTCCTCCAAGTCTCAGTTTAAATGACATACCACCAGGATCTTTTTCTGACCCCATCCTAATTCTCTACCGCCAACACTATACTAAGCCTAGATTAGGACTCAAGGCCACATTCCTGCCACAAACTAGTCTTTTGAGGTCATAAGTTTTACCAAACTGCAACTTCTATTTACTTGTGTGTATTCTACTCTAAATGGTAAAAGTCATGGAGATTGCCTGTCCTGTATACCAAATCCTAGCATGCATAATTTATGCCTACATCAAGCCAAATATTGATTACATAATAGATAATCTCCCAACACAGTGATTCGATACTTCTGACCATGCAAAATGAGGATCATTATGTGAAGAAAAACAATACAAAAGTAACATTTGACATTGATGTCTGTACAAAAGAAGAAAGGGCATGACTATTAACTTTCCGGTTAATTTTGTTTTAATTTCTCAGTGAAATAGTGAGAATGAAAGCCAAAATTTATTTAAAATTTACAATACTGATAACCTGAAAATGACCCTGCAAAATATTTTATAGTCATAATTTACACAAGGAGAAAATAAAGTTCAGAGAAGTTAATTATTGTTAGCAAGCAGGGACTCTAGGACTCAAAACCACTTTTACTGAATTTGAAATGATCTCTTTGTTCCAGTTTATGTAACTGTTTCTCCATAAAGATATTAAAATAACTTCAAGGAACATTCCAAAAAATGCCTACCAGCGCTGAAATCAAATAAGAATTATTTCATAAACTATGTAAAAGTAAAATGAATGCATTTACATACATTTATATTATTAATTCAATGTTAATTATAAATGTAATTATTGTAATTGGATAATATAAAAACTGTGAGATAGAATTTTTAAGTCAGATTACCAATATATAGAATTGAAGAGCAAGTACAAATGGTAGGAGGCAGTGAACGCCGAAAGCAAGAGAGGAAGGAAAAAAGAAAATAATCTATGTAATTTGAGATCTTCAATCTCATTTATAAAGTTTGTTCCCTAAGACTTACTCCCGGCAATTTTCTTGGTGGTGGTCCTCTGTTCTCCTATGTCAGAGCCTCCTAATGTGAGTCCATTAAAACACCGAGAGGGCCCTGCATGGATTTCCCAAAATCTTAGAGGGCCTAAAAGAGGGGTTCTCCAAGTTCAAGTTCACTCCACAAACCAGGACCAACAATGTTTAGTAGCTTTCCAAATTTCAACCAGACAAAGGTATTTAGGTAGGTACATTTACCCTATGGTTATGATTTAACTTCAGATTTCTTAAACACTTAATGCCATAAGCTATATTACAATCTTATATCCAGGAAAACACACACACACACACACACACACACACACACACTCCAGATTGCTACAGATATCAACTTTGGTTAACTTTTAATGTTTGTTTCTATCTCCATGTGGGAGTTCCTTTGCCTATACCATCAAGATGGTGTAGATTTCAGGTTCTGAATGTCAGTTCCTTAGTGATATCACTTTATATGACTGCTAACACACTAATAATTTCTGTCTTCTTTGACCAAAGCTGAATAATCACGATCTACACAAGCCTGGATATCCTCTGATCTCACCTCTGGGTCACATATATATATACAATTAACAGTATTGAACTTCTAAACCATAATGTGGTACTAAATAATTGGTATTAAATAATCACACACTTAATGTGAGTCCCAAACAAATTAAGAAATAGACACAGGACTCAGATGGGTATACATATTTGCTTCTTTCATGATAAATGTAGATTGAAAAATGTGACTGGGATGAGAGGGTTCCTTAAACTGACCAGACTCACCTGCCAAGTTAGAAGTAGAACATTTCTAAAATTGCAAGGCCAGGGCACTCTATACTAAGTGAGCTAACTCAATGCCACAGACAGAAGACAGTGGCTTGCTTGTTTTATGGGTAGGAAGTCTCTGAGATGGAAAGGAAAAGGTCAAGTCATTCATGAGCAGGGATTTTATACCCATCTTAACAAGCAGATAAATTTTGTAGAAAACTAAGCAATAATCTAAGTTTATTAACTATTCCCCAATGGAAATGTTTGAACATATACAAAAGGAGGATACAGTTCACAGTTAGTGTGTTTGAATCAAAATACAAGCAAGACCCACACATCACATTTGGTTGTTATTTTTTTAATCTCCAAAGTTTCTTTCATTTTATTAATTGCATCATTCAGTGGAGAAACCAACTTATTTGTACTGTATAATGTGCTAGATTATATATGTAATTGCATCCTTTATGGTATTAGTTAACTGTTTATCACCCACTTTCTTATGTGTTAATTAGATCTAGATTCTTTATTAGATTTACCTTCCTATTTTTAGTCAAAAATAGTTAATAGGTGAAGTCCTATGCTCCTTACCGCATTGCATCATGAGACAAATAATCTCTGGCTGACCTGTTCTTAATAATGCCTAGATTGATCAGTGTGTTCAGGTATTGTCAACCTGATACCTCTATTGTAAATTTCCACATCAAAATTTCAGTAATAGTCTTTAGCATACTCTAATGCAATGCCTAATCCATAATATCATTATTATGTCTAAAATGTTAGGGTTTTTTGGATTTTTGTGAATTAACCCCTTCTTTCATCTATTTGATTATCTGAAATACAGTATATACAGGAAAGACAGCACAAATATTTAGTTATTTCCCCCATGTACCAATATTTTGGGGTGGAAATTTACTGTGCTAGCAAGTTCCAACAAAAATTAATCAGGTTACTTCCTTTTATAATGTTACAAATTCATAGATTTTTACATATTTGATGTCTTTCTATCTATTACAATCATTACCATATTTTTATGCTCAAATTATCTCATCTTAGGCTGGTGGGAAAGTTTCAAATTGGCTTCTATGTCTTCACAATATGATGTTTTTGCTTTCTTTCCCTCTAGCACAACAAGATGTTCCAAGCTCAGTTTGTATGTATCCCACCCCTAACCTAGAAACAACTATTTCTCCATGAAACCCTGGTTCCTCTCGATGGGAAATAGTATTTAGAGACCACAGTCCACTGTCAGAATGTCTTAGAACCTAACATGGCCCCAATTAATGTCAAAGAATTTTCACTATCTAATTGTACAGGTTTAGTGCCTGCCCTTAGAATGGACTCAGAAAATAAACTCTTCATATTTTCACCCATTAACAAGTTCATCAATCAACTAGACGTATACTCAAACTTAATAGCTGCTATATTTTCAATAAATTTGAAGACTCTTTTCCTTAATTAATACCTGTTTAAGGCTCAAACTGCTTTAGGTGTAAGTTTTCCACTTCTATATAGAGTCTATATCACAATTTTATTTGTGGTATTAATCAGCTATTTAACTCTCCCTACAGGAATAGTTGGTGATCCTGGAATCAATTCATAAATACTTCTTCAGGCCTTGAATTATAACCCTACCTCATCATTACTGTATGTAGGCATGTTCATTTGACAACTAAATATTCAGTCTTATTGGTATAAAATGCATATTTTCCCTAGCCTTCTTAGGTTTAAACTTAGCTTTGGATAGCTATTTTTAATTGAATTTGCATCTTAATCTTGAAGAAAAATAGGAATGTAAGTCTCCTCTTCTATTCTGATGTTTTTAGTAACTCAATCTTGGAATAACTTTAGGAAGTCACTAAACATGAGAGCTATTTTATCTCAGGGTGCTAGATATAGATATACCAAAATTCAGAGCTTTTATTTTGAAAGGCATTCTACATTACATCAAATCTGTGGGTTCTAAAATGAAATATTTTGCACCTTATCCTTATTGTGGACTAAATAAGATACAAGGTTATAATTTGGAGCATATTATCAAACTTATGTGACCATATATACTTCTATGTTTGTTCTATTAACAGAGCCAAATCTGTAGACCTCAACCATTGTGCTTTCAAAGGTTTGAACAGAATTGATCTGAGAAATATTTTGCCCTATCTTCAGATACCCCTACAGACTAATTCAAAACTCAAAAGAAAATATTCAAAATGGAATTATGCTACAAAAGCAACTGATAGAAGTTAAAAAGCAAGTAATTATATATTTTATATAAGCCAATTTTCTAATGGATTTTAGAGGAAGTTTCATATTCTATCTCTAGCAGAGACTCTGAAATTGACCTCTTAAAATCAAGTTGGCAGGGAGCAGCCATTCAAAGAGAGAATCAGAAATGTAAATCCAAAGTCTTCAAAGGGAAACAGAGGGTGGGGAAAGATCTGCGGCAAGTGATGGTAGAGAACAGAGATGATGAAGAGAGAGAGGTTCTACTTCCAATTTCATGAAGCATGACAGAAAATCAAGAAATACGGGCAAGTTTTCCCTGGACTCAGGCCATACTGAGATCTTCGCAACTCTATACCAAGTGGAATACAGGTAATTACAATGTTCTTTATCCTGGAAGTTTACCAAAGGATTTGTTTCTCACTCAAGCATAAAACATTCCCCAATAATTCCCTAGTTTCCTTTAATTTGAGAATTTCCAATTTCCCTTCTATAATTTGTAAATGCCACTTCTTATTATAGGGAATTTGCATTACTGTATTCACATTCTCTTTCCCACATTTCTTTTAATCTATAGCCATACTTGACAGTAGAGTCAACCGGGTTAAACAAGAAGAAAAAAAAAAACCACTGACTAGATAGATGAGGAGCTAATCTTCATCACTATTATTATCAGGAACAACACCAAAAGTTCAACTAATTGAAACAGAATGTTCAAATATAAGCTAACATTATATGGCGAAATAATTATTACATTAAAATAAGGAATGTTTCATATAAAAGAGAAAATATCTTTATTCAATCAAGGAAATTCTATGGACAAAATAGAATACACCTTTGGCTTTGAAGTAAGACAACAAAATAATTTCTTACATTATAATTTAATTCACTACTGTTATAACTGGATTTATCTGTTTCATAAATTTAAAATTTTAGAATTTTAATTAAAAAACAATTCCATTATGTGTCATACAAAATTATTCTTATTTATTCTTATTTATTCATCACATACACAAAGATCAAAATTTACTTTGCTCTTGCCAAATGAAAAAGCACTCTATAGAATAATTACAAATTAAACCCTACTCTGATTTAATTGTAATTTGTATAATCTGTTCACACATAAATATGACACTTTTGAAACATATTTATTCCCAAGAGCATAAGACTATATCTATTATTGTTGAAATGTTTTCCTTGACTAAATAGTTGACTTCAGGATTTCTTTTAAATATTCAGTTTCTTCTTAAAAATATGATTCTACCTACAAACACTCCATTTATTGTCAAGTTCTGAAAAGGCATCTAACATGCAAGCTCAGAGAGAGCCTCACTGAAAACATTTGTTTCAACCAATATGATCTATGAATAATATCTCTTTAAAAACTGAATTTCTGAAGGGAATACAGGAACAGTTTTCATGCCAGAAATGACAGCATAGATGGGGACTCAAGATGGGCTCAAATTCCCAACATAATCTGGAAATATGAACAATTAGACAAGATAAACCAAGATAAAAAAACAGCAATATTTTCACTCACTTTTCCTTCATATATTTTTAAATTTTCTCATTTCTTTGAGGCAAATAAAACTTTCTGGGCCATATCCTTGAAGGCTTGTTTCACCTGCTGGTTCCTTAGGGTATAAATGAAGGGGTTCAATAAGGGAGCAACTAAAGTATTGAGTACAGCTACTCCTTTGCTTAAAGTTACTCTATCATTTGCTGATGGTTTTATGTACATGAAGATGTAACTACCATAAGAGATGGAAACAATAATCATGTGTGATGAACAGGTAGAAAAGGCTTTTGTCCTTTGCTGAGCAGAAGAGAATTTGAGAATTGTCTTGATGATGTAGCCATAGGAAAGAATCACTAACATCAATGTGACCATTAGTGTCACTACAGCCAAGAAAAAAGACATTAGTTCTAGGAAATGTGTATCTGAGCAAGAGATCTGCAGGATGGGAGAAGAATCACAAATAAAATGATCAATGACATTGGAAGCACAGAATTCCAACTTGAGTCCCATAATCACTGGGGGAAAAATAATCAGGAATCCGGTTATCCAAGAGCTGATTACAAGTTGGTAACAAACTCTATTGCTCATGATAGTGGTATAATGAAAGGGTTTACAGATGGCCACATAGCGGTCATAGGACATGGCAGCCAGAAGGTAAAACTCAGTCACCCCCAAGAAGATGAAGAAAAATAACTGAGTCATACAACCCATATAAGATATAGTTCTGTCCTTTGTCACAAGACTTACCAGGAATCTTGGAATACAAACAGTTGTGAATCAGATTTCTAAAAAGGAGAAATTCTGTAGGAAAAAAATACATTGGTGTCTTAAGGTGGGAATCCAGCAGAGTAAGAAAGATGATGGTTAAGTTTCCTGTCACACTCAATATGTAGGTAAAAAATAGAAACAGGAAAATTACAACCTGTAACTCAGGATCATCTGTCAGACCCAAAAGAATGACTTCAGTCTGCACTGAACGGTTCTTCATTTATCCCTTACAGGTGTTGTCAAAGCTAAACAAAAAGGCTGAAAAACAATATTGACAGGATTAGCTATTAGAGTCAATAAGAAAGGGCAAATAAAAGGGAAGAGAAGTTAACATTTATTGATCACCAATAATGTGCTAAATAGTATGCCTGAAGATTTATATTAATTATCTTATCAAAAGCTCCAACAACCCGCTTTGGGCAGAGTGTTACTATCCCCACTCTTTTAGAGAACAAAATGGAGGCTCAGATTAAATAGCTTTTCTGGGATATATTTCTAAATCCTAGCTTTCTAGCAAAAAGCTAGTGAACTTTTAACAAAAGTAATTGCCCAAGACACAATCTAGACAATCCATCCAGAATACCCTGGGTGAGATATAGGCACTACATACTTTTTTCAAAACTTTCCAGGTTCATAGACACATTGAGAAGTACTTCACTAATAATTCAAGGTAGAAACTGAATCCAAAGCCTTTTAAATACAAGACCATGGATTTTTTAACTCTATCACTCTGAATATCCATTATAAGTTCTTAGTCTTGAATTCATGAATAGATTTCAGTATGTTCTTGAATTCACTTAAATTCTGTGAAAACTGTGTGTGGGGAAGACATACAAATTTTTTTTTGAGAAAGGGAATATTGCAAAGAAAATGTTTATAAATCACTATAGTATATATTGCTGCTTCAAGAATGGCAACAAGACCAGCATTCAGACCTGTGCCAACAGCATTCCATGTGAAAACTACAGATAGGACCTAAAAATAATAGAAGCACAGCATCATAGAGCTAAAAGACATTTCCTAGATCATATTGTCCAATCTTGTACATAAGGATAAAGCTCCCTGTATAAAATTAAGAGAGAGGTCTATTTCTCCAGAATTTACTTTTAAGATTTCACTTATGATAATGGACAGATCTTAAGAGGAAAAAAAAAACTTCAGAACATAAATAAATATATAAGAAAGGAATAAATATTACTGTGAGATCAAAAAACTTGCCATCTGTTACAACCACATTTTAAACAGTAGTTTTCACTTCCTAAATACATTTTAGAAATTAACTACATTGTCTGTAAGATCTATATCAAGGTGCTTGCTTTCCTTTTCGGTAATGTTCTGTTAGCCAGATCATGGACTAGTTGGATTATTACCATAAGGAGTTTTTTATGAGATGGTCCCTAAGAGGCAAAAGAATCAAATAAGTCAGAAAAAAATCCATGTTCTTTTCTTTAGAATTTTCCTTATCTATGAAATCTTGCAATGCTGGTGGGGACCCTCTTTCCCAATATATTTCACCCTCTTCAACTGTCTTTTAAAATCTATTGTATACACAAAATTTTTACCTTTTCATTCATTTCTTTTTCTCAGTTCCCATTTCAAAAAGTTATATCTTCCCAGAACAATAATGTATAGCTTTCTTGTATAATTTCCTCTTATACTGAAAAAAAAAAAAACCTGACCTAGTCTGAGTATCAGAGTATCTGAGTCTGATATCTGAGTACCACCATGATTTCCAGAATCAAATGAGAAAGGATTTACAATAATTCATGCTATTGCCCATGTCTAAAAGTCTGTTGCCATTTATTGGCTGCTAAATGAAAATAAGGTATCCTTGCTCACATCTGTTCTTTAGTGAGCAGCAGCTTCATAACCAATATTTTTTTCTTTATTAATGAATGGATAGATATATCACTAGGAAGCTGGAATTAGGCAAAAAAAAAATTGCTAATCATAATGTAGCAAAATGATAGCCATGTAGTGACCATTTCTCTTTTAAGAGACCAGCTATTGATTCACTTTTGCTCAACTTATCCATTGTTATACTCAATCTATACAATGAATCAAAAAGAAAACAAAACCAATGTGCATATTTAGTTGCATTTTTATGAATGTGTACCCTTACAATTTATATTTGTATACTGCGGAATATAAATCTAATGGAAAAAAATCAAAACACTGGCAAATCTCTGCCTTTGATTTCCAAAAAATCACTTTAACTTACATTTAAAGACAAATTATCAAAACTCTAAAGCACATACCTTACTGTAGTTCCTGTATTTTCTTCTATATGCAAAAAGGGAGGTAAAAAGAGCTAGTCCAAAGCATTATGAATGTGCTCACAGTCTATACAACATTGTTTTAGCAAGAAAAATGGCATTTCAATTGTGACTCAATGCAGAAAGGCAGGAGCATGTAATCTGTGCTTCTGTAAATTTTCTACCAATGTTCTCTCATTCCTGTGAGTTTGATTTGAATTTGTAGGAATGTTCAGCACTCAGGTATATTTGGCTTGTATCCCAGATAAGATAAATTTCCTAGTGTTTCCTCCAACAATATTGGAATGGTATCATATCTATTATTAGTACAAGTGAAATACATTCTTATATTCTTTATAATTTGGAAAGGAAATATAAAAAAATTCAGAATATCTGATATAAAGTATCATCATATCCTCCAAGCAGGGAGATTTTTCATTACTAATTTTACAGTTTAAAAAAGCAAGTTATGTTTTATCATTTTATTAATTACTTACTCAAGGGATTCCATTGAGAGGGGAAAAGAAGCAAAACAACACAAAAGAAAACTTTCCCCTGGGATGAATGATCAGAAGACATTATGATGCACAATAAAACCAACTTATATAGCATATTGTAATAGAAGTGAAAGGCCGGCATATCTAAAGAGAAATGAGATTATTAAAAATCTACAAGAGAGTTAACAAGAGCAACTAGTGGACTATGATCACATTCATTTGGTTATCGAAGAACTAACTTTAATATTTCAGTTTAGTAGTATAAAATGCCATTATATGTACCACATTAAAAAAATCATTCATTCAGCAAATCCTTGAGGAGATGGCTGAAAAGTTATTTGTTTATTATATTGCATGCTCCAAGCTAATCAATTTGCAGATAGCTTACAACCGTATTTAAAGTATAACAGAAGAAGTACCTCAAGACTCAAAAAAGAAAAAAACCATTACTGAATGGAATGCGATATGAGGCTAAATGGGGATCTGAGAGTTGTGTCCATGGAATATAAAATATAGAACATTTGTAAAGGCATAGAAAAATAAGAAAGGATGACAATCTGTGTTAATGATTTTAAAGTGTTTCTTCCAAATACATTAAATAATATTAAAAGAAAGATGTGCTGATCCTTGACTTACCACATATGAAGGAAAGAGAAAACCCTGGAAGTGGAAAACAAATGCAGCATGATCCCACTAACATCCATTATTATAGAATGGCAAGGGCTAGGTATGTGCATGGGTCATGACATCATCCAGAGACCTAAAAGATAAAAGACCCATGGTGGTACTGACTCCTGGTTGGGAAGTTATGCCAGGTAAATAGCACATCTCTGTTTCATAAGATTACATTCTTTCAGGCAAATTACAGGCACTGTTTGTGATAATTCTTTACATAACAAACTATGAAATAAAACTCCATTGTATGGTTATTTGTGGCTCTGGATTATTCCTAATGCCCTCAGACTGTAGGGTCCTTGCAATTATAAAGAAAACATTTGGTAAATCTAAACTTTAAACCTTCCCTTTTATGGGATCTGAGAAATCTGAACACCTACAAAAATGTGAACACATTTACAAAAATAAAAAAATCATTTTAACTCTCAATAATGAACAACCCAGCCCTTTGGTGGAAAACATGAGGGAAAAAAAAAACACTCATTGGGTTGTAGGGACAGCTGAGAAGACAGAGGAATTGTTATTTAATGAAATTGAGTTGCTGAAAGGAATAAAAAAACTTTGGAAAACACTAAATTGAGGTTAACAGGATAGAAGAGGGCATTGCATCTATGAAATTAAAGCAAAGATTAGTAAAGGAAAAATATGAACTTGGAAAAATTTTAAAAATGAAAACATAATTTCCTAAAAACACAATTGAGCCAATGAGCAATACAGTGTATGCTATAGAAAACTAAATCACTGATGTCCAAAGAAGATTAAGAAATAACCCAGCAATCCAAATAATAATAATAATAATTAAAATGTTGTGAAATAAAAGACAGGAAATAGTTCTATAAGATCTAGTTTGCATAAAACATAATCTCCAGAAATAGAGAATTTACCTAATATGGGAAAAAGGAACTTTAAAAGAAAGTATATAACATATTTTTAAGCTAAAGAAAGACATGACTCTACAAATTGAAAGAGATCATCAAATAACAGACAGAATTATTATAAAATATCCACTTCTCAGTATATACCCAGAAGATCTGAAAGCAGTGACCTGAACAGACATTTGTACACTGAAGTTCATAGTGCCATTATTCACAATTGCCAAGAAATGGAAACAATGCAAATGTCCTTCAACAGTTGTATATACATACGATGCAATACTATGCAGCAGTACGAAGGAACAAGGTCATGAAACATATGGCAACATAGATGAACCTTGAAGATATAATGCTGAGTGAAATAAGTCAGATACAAAAGGAGAGATATTATATGTTACCACTACTATGAACTCCCTGAACAGTATAAAATCAATGTCTTACAATGTAGAATTTGGGGGGCCTAGTGATAGAAGCTAAAGAAGGGGAAATGATAATCTAATATGTTCAGATATGTTAATGAGAGTGAATTACAACTTATGGGAATGGATAGGGGTGATCATTTTTGAGGGATTATAAGTATCAGAGCTGCATCGAAGGTGAATAGGATTGAAAGGGGTTGTTTAAAGGCATATATCCCACAGATCAGCACTATAAATATAGATACGTACTTGCATGATATACTTCTAAAGGATGACACTGGTATAGAGAGTTGGCAACAGAATGGTATATAGGAAAAATCTACCTATTGCATAGAGGGGACAATAATTAATAGGAATACCTACTAGTATCACACAACTAGGGACAAATAAGGGCAGAAAAGAGCTATGGGTTATGAGAATTGTTTAAAATGGAGAGTGATGAAAGTGATGATAATGTGGATATGGATTATCCATATCTCACAGAACATATGCTATGTGAACTTAGGAACCCACTCCTTTATAAGTCAAGTCCTCAGTCTTCAGGCTGCTCTTGTAAAACTTGTGGTAGCAAAGAAAAGGCTAAGCCCACCTATAGTTATGCCTAGGAGTCACCTCCAAAGACCCTCTTTTGTTGCTCAAATGTGGACTTTCTCTCTCTAAGCCCAACTCTGCAAATAAATTCACCACTGACCCCTGATGTGGTACAGGATGCCCCCCACCAGTGAGTGAGTCTTCCGGGCAATTGGGGGACATGGATACTGGGAATGAGCCTGACCCTGGCATCAAGGGGTTGAGAATGCCTTTTTGACCAAAATGGGGAAAAGAAAGACAGCAAAATAAGATTTCAGTGGCTAAGAGATTTCAAATAGAGTTGAGAGGCTGTTCTGGAGGTTACTCCTATGAAAGCTTCAGCTAGGTATCCCAAATGGCCAAAGTATAATAAGCCCAAGTCTGTGTTCTTATTCCACAGCCTGAGGAGATGTTAGGTAAAAGAATGGCCTGACCTTCCCTTTAACCTGAAACTCAGAACAAGCTGTTTCTCAGGACAGGAACTCTCAGTGGCAGGACCCCTTCCCCCTGGATTGAATAAAAATTCAACACTCAGTCTCTCCTCCAGGGCAGCTGGTAATTACCAGGAACTGTAATTACCAGGATATTTGGGGTCTCCAGTGACCAGTCATGCATCGCACACAAGTTTGGAACAGGTAGAAAAGCTAAGATCGCAGTGAAATTTGTAAGTTCCCCTGATCAGGAGTCTGGTGCCCCTCACCACCCAGACCTCATGGACTGTCTTGCAGCTGGCTCCCTTAAAGGAAAAAAAAAAACAAAAAACAGTCTGCTGGGAGGAAGAAGGAGTCTCAACCCAGCCTCAATTGCAGAATTAATTAACAAATTAATTAACTAGCTTTTGGATCAGGGGTGTTAGAGAAGGGTTGGGCTCCAGGAAAGTGGGCACATAAAAGCAGGAACACATTCTTCTGACTCCAAAAATGCTTTGTTTTTTTTTTTGTTTGTTTGTTTCTTTTGTTTTGTTTTTCTTCTAAATTCTGTCCCTCCTCCTTTCTCACTAACTCCTTACTTTTTTACACTTCAGCAGCCCCCCACAAGGGTGGAATTAAAGCTGTTGGAGAGTAATTATCAAGATAATAGGTCAAAGCACATCTTTAAAAACTCTATTCTGACACTGACAAAACTTCAGGATGGGGAAAGGCTTTAAAAGGGACATCTTTTTATCTATTTGCTCTTTTCTTTTTTCTTTATTTAAAAGTAACATATGTGGCTCAAAAATTTAAAGTAACATATGTGGTTATTTTCTATCAGACAGCCCAAGTTGAAGGTCTAGGCTAGTCTTGGGGGAAGACGGGTACCCAGAACTTCTTTGAATTCTGAATTCACTTCTGAAGAAAGTCTCCACCCCAGTCTTTAATTGACAACTCAGGCTGACCAAGGAATTAAGCTAGAGTTGCCCCAAAGAGGAGAGGGGAGAATGGAATAGGGACCCTGGGAGACAGCTGGAGTTGCTAAGATAGGGAGAGTGGAGGGAGATCCAGCTCAATTGGCAGTCCTCCTTCTGGAACTCAATCATTAGGGGCTGGAATTGAGAAACCAGCTTCAGCCAGCCACACCACCAAAAAGATCAGAGTAAACAGGAGAACTAAAGACACTGAACCTCCTTACACTGGTGGGGAGCTGTGGGCTGGAAAGCACCACCTGCTGGACAGGATAGGAAAAGCACCAAGTCTAGAGGTCTCACAGTGGGGTGTCATTCTCAGGGAAGTTCCATGTACTCCTCCTGAGACCTGGGCCTCTCTAGACTGGGAAAACCTGACTGGGGTCAACCATATCTGAGGAGACTCTCTCACAAAAGGCTACAGAGAGGCAGGGCAAGAAACAGAAAAACAAGAGGTGTAAAATTCTGATCAACTAAATAGAATCTAAGCTAGAGGTCTAGAATAAGTTCAACTGTACAGCAAAGTTTAGAGGACAAAGCCAACCAATAAGAAAACTCTAGGTAAAAGGGTGATAATGAGCTCCAGAAAAAACTCATCCAGAAAATCAGATGCCTAAACAACTTACAATAATAGGCCATACTAGGAAACAAAAATATGGACCAGCTAAAGGAACAAACTAATCTTTCAACTAAGATGTAGGAGTTGAAGTAACTAACGCTAAATCAATTCAATGAACTGAGGGAAGAACTAATTAAAGATGTTCAAACAATCTCCTAAATCAATTCAATGAGCTGAGGGAAGATATGGCAAAAGAGGTAAAGGATATAAAGAAGACAATGGATGACCATAAAGAAGAATTTGTGAATTTTAAAAAACAAATGGCAGAACTCATGTGAATGAAGGGCACAATACAGGAGATGAAAAACACAATGGACAGGTACAAAAGTAGATCTGAACGGGTAGAAGAAAGGATCAGTGAACTGGAAGATAAGACATTTGAATTCATACACACAAAAGAACAGATGGTGAAAAGAATGGAAAAATACAAGCAGGGTATTAGGGAGCTGAGTGACAAAATGAAGCTCAAGAAAATACATGTTATGGGTATCCAAGAAGGAAAAGACAGAGGAAAAGGGGCAGAAAGAAAAATAGAAAAAATATTCACTGAGAATTTCCCAATTCTTATGAAAGAAAAAAATTAGAGATTCAAGAAATAAACTATACCCCAAACAGAATCGATCCCAATAGACCTATTCCAAGATACTGATCAGATCATCCAATGTCAAAGACAGAGAACATTCTAAAAGCAGCAAGAGAGAAGCAATCCATCACATACAAGGGAAGCTCAATAAGACTATGCACACATTTCTGTACAGAAACCATGGAGGCAAGAAGACAGTGCTATGATATATTTAAGATATTGAAAGAGAAAAACTGCCAACCAAGAATTCTGTATCTAGCAAAACTGTCCTTCAAAAATCTCGGAGAGATTAAAATATTTTCAGACAAACAAACACTGAGAGAGTTTGTGAATAAGAGATGAGTGCTACAAGAAATGCTAAAGGGAGTGCTACAGGCTGACAGAAAAAGACAGGGGAGAGAAGTCTAGAGAAGAGTGTAGAAATGAAGATTATCATGAAGGGTAAACGGAGAGAGAGGAAAAAGCAAGATATGACATATAATCCAAAAGAACAAATGGTAAAAGGAAGTACTGCCCTTATAGCAATAACACTAAATGTTAATGGAATAACTCCCCAATAAAAAGACATAAGCTGGCAGAATGGATTGAAAAACAGGACCCATGTCTATGCTGTCTACAAGAAACTCACTTTAGACACACGGACAAAAATAGGGTGATAGTGAAAGGTTCAAAAAAGACATTTCACACAAACAACAACCAGAATAAAGCAGGAGTAGCTATATTAGTATCAGACAAATTAGACTTCAAAAGCAAAACAATTAAAAGAGACAAAAATGGACACTGTAAATTAATAAAAGGGTCAATTCATCAAGAAAACATAATGGCCATAAATATTTATGCACCAAGTCAGAGTGCCCCAAAATTCATGAGGCAAAAACTGAGAACATTTAAAGAAGTATATACCTCTACAGTAAGAGTTGGATATTTCAATACACTGCTGTCATCAATGGATAGAAAATTTAGACAGAGGATCAGTAAAGAAACAGAGATGTTGAATTGTATGATAAATGAACCAGACTTGACAGACACTTACAGAACACAATGCCCCATAACAGAAGGATACACTTTTTTCTCAAGTGCTTATGGAACATTCTCTAGGATAGACCACACGTTGGGTCACAAAACAAGTCTCAACAAATCTAAAAATATTGATATTATACAAAACACTTTTTCAGACCATAATGGAATGAAGTTGGAAATAAATAATAGGCAGAAGGTCATAAAATTCACAAATATATGAAGACTAAACAATACCATATTAGAAAACCAGTGAGTAAAGGAAGAAATTACAGGAGAAATTAATAAATGCCTCAAGGAAAAGGACAATGAAAGCACAACAAATCAAAACTTATGGGATGCAGCAAAGGTGTTGCTGAGAGGGAAATGTATTGCCCTAAACACCTATATTAAAATATCAGAGAGACCAAAAATTGAGGAATTAACCGTTCACCTTGAGGAACCAGAGAAAGTACATCAAACTAACCCCAAAGCAAACAGAAGGAAAGAAATTTCAATGATTACAACAGAAATAAAAGAAATTGAGAAAAGGAAAATAATAGAATCAACAAAATCAGAAGTTGGTTCTTTGAGAAAAACAATAAAATTGAAGGACCCCTAGCTAGGCTAACAAAAAAGAGAGAGAGAGAGAGAGGGAGAGTGGAAGCAAATAAATACAATCAGAAATAGGAAAGGAGACAAAACTAATGACAATGCAGAAATAAAGGAGATAATGAGAAGACACTATGAGCAACTATATGCTAATAAACTAGACAACTTAGATGAACTGAACAACTTCCTAGAAAAGCATAAACAACCAACATTGACTCAAGAAGAAATAGATGACCTCAACAAAACAATCACAAGTAAAGAGATTGAGTCAGTCATCAAAAAGCTCCCCAAAAAGAAAAGCCCAGGACCAGATGGTTTCACATGTGAATTCTATCAAGCATACAAGAAAGAATTAATACCAATCCTGCTCAAACTCTTCAAAACAATTGAAGAGGGAAAGCTACCTAACTCATTCCATGAAGTCAACATCACCCTAATACCAAAATCAGACCAAGATACTACAAAAAAAATTATACACCAATCTCTTTAATGAATATAGATGCAAAAATCCTCAACAAAATGTTCACAAATTGAATCCAGCTCCTCTTCAAAATGTCACTCACAGCTGCTCTGCAAAATGTCACTCACAGCTGCTCTGCTTTCAGGTCTTTCTGTCTGTGAATTCCTTTATAAAACTCCAGTGATCAATTAACACCCACCCTTAATGGGTGAGGTGACACCTCCATGAAAATTATCCAATCAAATGTTTCACTCACAATTGATTGGGTCACATCTCCATGGAAACACTCAAAGGATTCCAACCTAATCAACACTAATACATCTGCCCCCAAAAGACTGCATCAAAGAATATGGCTTTTGGCGGGACATAATATATCCAAACTAGCACAAACATAACAGGAGTAAATCAAGTTTATACACAAATTCCAGGAAAAATTTCTTTGTACCAATGCGGGAAAACCTCTGCCCAAGCAGGAAACTATAAGACCCATATTTTAAAACTCCAAATGTCTTCTACAGACCAAATGTTATATAAATACTGCTTGTATCCTTCATTCAGATTTCAAAACTAGCTTCTTATGACACTTCTCTCCTCAGGGTCAATCACTCTTGAATTGATGAAAGGCAATGATGAGAAATGAGAAAACAACAATACTCATCCTGCTGAGACGGACAGATAACCCAAAGCTACATGTTCTGCTTGTGACATTTTTCTTTCTCAACTACCTGTCGAGTGTGGCTGGGAACCTAACCAATAATAGCCTCACGCTTTTGGATTCCTGTCTTAAAATTCCCATTTGTTATTTGTTTCTTTTTTTAACATCCAATTTTATTGAGATATATTCACACACAATATAATCCATCCAAAGTAACAATCAATAGCCCACAGGGTCATCACATAGTTGTGCATTCATCACCACAATCAATTCTAGAACATTATCATTAATCTAAATTAAAGAAAAAAATAAAAATATAAAAGAACACCCAAACAATCCAATACCCATTATCCCCCTATTATTTATATAATTTTTGTCATTATTTTATTACTCATCTTCACATACACTGGCTAAAGGGAGTGTCAGTCACAAGGTATTCACAATCACACAGTCACACAATAAAAGCTATAGTTATACAATTACCATCAAGAATAGAGTCTACTGGATTACAGTTCAACAGATTCAGGTATTTCCTTCTAACTACTGTATTACACCAGAAGCTAAAAAGGAATGTCTATATATTGCATAAAAATAGCCTACAGAATGACCTCTTGACTTTATTTGAAATATCCTAGCCACTGAAACTTTGTTTCTTTTCCCACATTTTGGTCAAGAAGGCATTCTCAGTCCCATGATGACAGGGCCATGCTCATCTCTGGGAGTCATGTCCCACATTGTCATGGAGACCTAAACCCCTGGGAGTCATGTCCCATGTAGGGGAGAGGGTAGTGAGTTGAATTGCAGCATTGGCTGTAAGAGGCCACCTCTGAGCAAAAAAGGGGTTCTCTGGAGATGAATCTTAGGCATCATTATAAGTTGGCTTAGCTTCTCTTTTGCAAGAATAAGTTTCATAAGGGCAAGTTCCTAGAGTGAGGACTTGACTTATTAAATTGAGAGCCCTTAATGCTTGTGAGAATATAAGGAATTCCCCAGGTGAGGGGAGGTTTAATATTTCCATATTTTTCCCTAATCCCTCAAGGGTGCTTCACAAATACTTTTTTATTTTCTGCCCAAAATACTCTGGGGTGTTTTGAGGTATTAAATTAACCGGAACAGAATAACAAGCTCTCATTCCCTATTCTAGATTTCATGTAACCGTGTTGTTTAAATAAATTGAACATATATCTTAAATTAGAAAGGTGCTAGAGAGAATATTAATGTACCAAACAAACATCTCTTAAATTTAACAGTTAAAATGCAGGAATAGATGTGACTACCTTAAGAGCTTACAATCTACAAAGCTTTACAATAAGGCTTAATGAACAATCTGTATTCAATTGCCCAATCTCTGCCCGCGTTCTATCTCCTGATAACCTATGCTTTCAAATTCAATTCTAAGCATTTGCACATTATTGTTGGCTTATATTAGTGGGGCCTTACAATATTTGTCCTTTCATTTCTGGCTTATATCACTCAACATAATGTACTGAAGTTTCATTCACACAGTTGCATGCCTCACAACTTCATTCCTTCTTGCAGCTGCTCAATATTGCTTTCTATGTACATACCACAGTTCACCCTCCCATTCACCCACGAATATACCCTTAGGCCACCTCCATTCATTGCAAATCATGAATACTGCTGCCATAAACACGAGTGTGCAAATGTCTATTTGCGTCCCTGCTTTCAGTTTTTCCAAGCATATACCAAATAATGGGGTTGCAAGTTCATATGACAACCCTATACTTAGCACCATTCTACTTCCCTACCAAAAGTGAATAGGTATACCTCTCTCTCCACATCTTCTCCAGTACTTGTATCTTTCTGTTTATTTTTTCTATTTGCAAACCATATAATCCATCCTAAGTGGACAATAAATAGTTCCCGGTATAATCACATAGCTGTACTTCTACCACCACAATCTGTATGAGAACATTTACATTTCTTCCATCAAAAAACAAGAAGAGGAAGAAAAATAAAAGAATAAAAAATAAAAATAATACAATACAATACAATACAATACAATGGGAGAAACAATAGGAATCCCAAACCTTTCCCTTATATCCCCTTCTGTTAACATTTAGCTTTGGTATATTGCCTTTGCTACAATTAATGGAAGAATATTACAATGTTACTGTTAACTATAGACCCTAGTTTGCATTGATTATATTTTTCCCATATACCATCCCATTTTCAACACCTTGTGATATTGACATTCACTTGTTCTATCTCTGTAAAAACTTTCTTATATTTTTACATTTAATCACCATCATTGTCCACTCTATAGTTTTTGCTGTTATACAGTCCCAGTTTTATCCCCTATCTTTCCTTCTGGTGTCCTACATGCCACTAGCCTTACTCTTTTAACCATATTCATACTCAGCTTTCTTCATGTTCATTATACTTACAATATTGTGCTACCATCACATTGTATTATACTATCCATTTCTGGATCTTTAATCCTGTAGAACATTCTGTACTCCTTCAGCATCAAATGCCCAATCTCTACCCTCTTTCTACCTTCTGATAATCTGTTTTCTTAACTTGAAATCTCATAGTTTTCTCATTATAGTAGTTCATATTAATGAGGTGATACAGTATTTGTCCTGTTTTTTTTTCTGCCTAATTTCACTCAACACAATGTTCTTAGGGGCCATCTATGTTGTTGCATGCATGATGACTTTATTGTGTCTTACAGCTGCTTGATATTCCATCCTATGTATTATCCACTAGTCCATTGATGGGCATTTGGGCTGTTTCCATCTCTTGGCCATCATGAATAACGCCACTATAAACATCAGTTTACACAAATGTCTGTTTGCGTACCAGCCTTCAGTTCCTCTGAGTATAATACCTAGTAATGGGATTCCTGGATCATATGGCAATTCTATACTTAGCTTCTTTAGGAACCACCAAACTGCCTTCCAGAGTGGTTGCGCTATTCTACATTCCAACCAACAGTGACTAAGTGTATCCCTTTCTCCACATCCTCTGCTACACTTGCAGATTTCTGTTTTTTGTGTGCATTTTTTTTGTTGTTGTTGTTATTGTTGTTTTTGATACTGTTCATTCTGGTAGGTGTGACATGATATCTCACTGTAATTTTGATATCCATTTTCCTAATAGATAGTGAAGTAGAGCATTTTTTAAACATGTTTTTGAGCCCTTTGTATTTCCTCTTCAGAAAAGTATCTGTCCATGTATTTTGCCCATTTTTAAATTGGGTTATTTGTCCTTTTGTTGCTGAGTTGTACATTCTCTTTATATATTCTGGATATTATACCCTTATCTGATATGTGGTTTCCAAATTTGTCCCCCATTGTGTAGGCTGCCTTTCTACTTTCCTGACAAAGTTCCCCCTCCCATTTGATTTTATTTGCACCTTCTCTCTTTTTTCTTTGTCAGATTATCTAAGGGTCCATCAATTTTATTGATTTTCTCAAAGAAACAACTTCTGGTTTTGTTGATTCTCTCTATTGTTTTCATGTTCCCAATTTCATTTATTTCTGCTCTAATTTTTGTGATTTCTTTCATTCTGTTTGCTTTGAGGTTAGTTTGCTGTTCTTTCCCTAGTTCCTCCTGCTGAGGGGTAAGTCCTCAATTTTTTTCTTTCTTGTTTTTTAATATAGACATGTGCTGTTTAACCTCCATATATTTGTGTATTTTCTGGCCTTCCCCCTGTTATTGATTTCTAACTTCATTCCCTTATGATCTGAGAAAGCATTTTGTATAATTTTGATCTTTTAAAATTTGAGACCTGCTTTGTGACCCAACATGTGGTCTATCCTAGAGAATGATCCATGAGAACTTGGGAAAAAAATGTATATCCTGCTGTTGTTGGGTGCAATGTTCAATAAATGTCTGATAAATCTAGTTCATTTATCATATTATTCAAAATATCTTTTTCCTCATTGATCCTATGTCTAGATGTTCTATCCACTGATGAGAGTGGTGTATTGAAGTCTCCAACTTTTATTGTAGAAGTGTGTACTTCTCTCTTCAGTTTTGTCAGTGTTTGCCTCATGTATTTTTAGGCACTCTGGTTCTGGGCATAGATATTTATGATTGTTATGTCTTCTTGGTTGAGTATCCCTTTTATTAATACATAGTGTCCTCCTTTGTCTCTTTTATTTCACATGTGTTGTCTAATTTGTCTAATATTAGTACAGCTTCCCCACTCTTTTCTGGTTGTTGTTTTCATGAAATATCTTTTCCCAGCTTTTCATTTTCAACCTGCTTTTGTCCTTGCGTCTTAAGAGAGTCTCTTGTAGACAGCATATAGATGGATCCTGTTCTTTAATCCATTCTTCCACTCTGTCTTTTGATTGGGGAGTTTAATCCATTAACACTTAATGTGATTACTATAAAGATACTACTTTCTTCAACCATTTTCTTCTTTTGGATTTTATATGTCATATATTTTTCTCTTTTTACACTTTTAGTTACAATTAATAATAATCTTCATTTTTACACTTTTCCAAATTTCTCTCTCCTCTTTTCCTATCTCCCTGTAATGCTCCATTTAGTATTTCTTGTTAAGCAGGTCTCCCTGTTCAGACACTCTCTCAGTGTCTGTTTATCTGTAAATATTTTAAACTCCCACTCATTTTTTTTATAATCCACCATACCTATCTTTATATCATAAGTCACCAGTTACCAGATATATATGGATTGTAGATGTTGTATAATACATGTGTTATATCACATAGTATATAATGGAATATAAAATATATTGTTCAATTATACTGTTAACTGTAGAGCATGGTTTACCTTAGGGTTCACTGTTTGTGTTATACAGTTCCATGGATTTTTTAAAAAAATGTTATTCTAGTAACACATATACAACCTAAAATTTCCCCTTTTAATAACATTGAAATATGTAATTCAGTGCTGTTAATTACATTCACAATCTTGTGCTACCATCACCCCCATTCATTTCCAAAACTTTTTGATCATTCCAAATTAAAACTCTGTACATTTTAAGACTTAACTCCCTATTTCTTATGCCCACTGCATTCCCTGGTAAACCTAGATTCTAGATTCTGACTCTCACTTTGCTTATTCTAATTATTTCATATCAGTGAGATCCTCCAGTATTTGTCCTTTTGAGTCTGGCTTATCTCACTCAACATGATGTCTTCAAGGTTCATTCGTGTTGTAGCATGTATCAGAACTTCATTCCTTTTTATGGCTGAATTAATATTCCACTGTGTGTATATAACAGATTTGATTTATCCATTTATTGGTTGATGGACAGTTGGGTTGCTTGCATCTTTTGATAGCTGTGAATAATGTCGCTATGAACGCTGGTAAGCAAATATGTGTGTGAATCCCTTCTTTCAGGTCTTTTGGGGATATATCTAGAAGTGGGATTGCCAGGCAATACTCTATGCTTAACTCTCCGAGGAACCACTAAACTGTCTTCCACAATCGTTGCAACATTTTACATACCCGCCAAAAAATGAATGCATGTCCTTGTTTTTCCACATCCTCTCCAACACTTGGAATTTTCTGTTTTTTTTAATAGTAGCCATTCTAGTGGGTGTGAAATGGTATCTCAGTGTGGGTTTGCCCCGCATTTCCCAAATGACTAATAATGTTGAACATCTTTTCATGTGCTTTTTGGCTATTTATATGTCTTCTTTGGAGAAATATCTTTTCAGCTCTTTTGCCCATTTTTAAAATTGGGTTGTCTTTTTGTTCTTGAGTTGTAGGATTTCTATACACATTCTGGATATTAAACCCTTATTGAATATGTGGTTTCCAAATATTTTTTACCATTGTGTAATTTGTCACTTTACTTTCATTATACAGTACTTTGACACACAAACATTTTTAATTTTGATGAGTCCTATTTACGTTTTTTTTCTCTTCTTGCTTGAGCATTGGGTGTAAAAGTGTTAAGAAACCATTGTCTGACACAAGGTCCTGAAGATGCTTCCTTATATTTTTCTTCTAGGAATTTTACAGGGCTTTCACCAACTCTAACAAAGGTACCACACTAATACAATGTTTTAATATTAGGGTGGTATATGGGAACCCTGTATTTATTTTCTTTTTACATTTTTATTTTGAAATATATTCAAAGTTATAGGAACAGTTGCAAAAACAATACAAACTCCATAAACAGAACTCTAGCATTCCCCGACCCACCCTGATATCCCAATCCACTAACTTTAACATGTCACACCGCTATTTCTTTCCCTCCCTCCCTCCCTCTCTCCCTATCTATCATCCATCATCTATTGCTCTGTCTTCTAAACATATGAGAGCTAGGTGCATTCATCCTTGAACTATAATTCACATATACAATTCCCATGAACAAGAACATTCTTTTATGCAATCCCATTAAGTGCAGCTAAGAAGTACAAGAGATTCAACAATGATACAAAGCTTACATTCTATATTTCCTTTTCCTTATGTCTCAACTGTGTCCCTTTGAGCCGCCTGTCCTCCATCCTCAGATACCATCCAGGGTCAGCCTTGGCATTCAATTGTCATCTACTTAGACTGTCTTTTTTTTTCCTCAATTGTGGAAACATATATACAGCCTAAATCTTCCCATTCCACCCCCTCCCTAGCATTCTATTAGTGGGATTAATCACATTTAGAATGTTGTAATGCTATCACCTTCCCACCATCCATTACTAGAAATTTCCCTTCACCTCAAACAGCCACCCTACACTCATTTCTTAACTCCCCATTTCCCCTTCCCCCATTTCTCTTAACCCATACTCTACTTTTCATCTCTATGGTCATATTCTCTGATAATTTCTTTGTGTTTACTGTGAGGCTTAAAATTAATCTCTTAAATCCATAACAATCTTGTTCTTCTTTGATACCACCTTCACTTCAATAGGACACATAAACTGTGTTCCTATACTCCTCCATCCCCCCACCTTTATATAGTGCTTTCAAAAATTACATATTTTCCATTGAGTTCAAAACCACTGATTTGTCACTAGAATTTGTGTATTTTACATCATGTAGGAAGTAAATAGTGAAGTTACAATTCAAAAACTGACTTCCATTTGTATTCCATTGTGGTCAGAGATTGTGCTTTGAATATGTTCAATCGTTTTTTTGTTTTGTTTTGTGTTGTTTTGTTTTAATTTATTGAGGCTTGTTTTATGTCCTAGCATATGGTCCATTCTGGAGAAAGATCCGTGACCACTAGAGAAAAATGAGTGTCCTGGTAATTTGGGATTTAAGGTTCTATATATACCTGTTAAAATACTCTATATCTCTTTCTCCTTTCTTTGTGTCTCTGTTGGTAGGGCTCCCTTTAGTATCTGAAATAGCGCAGGTCGTTTATTGGCAAAGTCTCTCAGGATTTGTTTGTCTGTGAAAAATTTAAGCTCTCCCTCAAATCTGAAGGAGAGTTTTGCTGGATAAAGTATTCTCGGTTGGAAATTTTTCTCTCTCAGAGTTTTAAATATGTCATGCCACTGCCTTCTCACCTCCATGGTGGCTGCTGAGTAGTCACAACTTAGTCTTATGTTGTTTCCTTTGTATGTGGTGAATTGCTTTTCTCTTGCTGCTTTCAGAACTTGCTCCTTCTCTTCAGTATTTGACAGTCTGATCAGAATATGTCTTGGAATGGGTTTATTTGGATTTATTCTATTTGGAGTTCGCTGGGCATTTATGCTTTGTGTATTTATATTGTGTAGAAGGTTGGGGAAGTTTTCCTGAACAATTTCTTTGAATACTCTTTCTAGACCTTTACCCTTCTCTTCCTCTTCTGGGACTCCAATGAGTCTTAAATTTGGACATTTTATTTTACCTATCGTATCCCTGAGATCCTTTTTGATTTTTCTCTCCATTCTTTCTTTTGTTCTTTCACTTTCTGTTCTGTGTACCTTTAGGACACTAAGTCATTGTTCAACTTCCTCTAATCTTATATTATGAGTATCCAAAGTCTTTTTAATTTGGCCAACAATTTCTTTTATTTCCATAAGATCTTCTATTTTTTTTTATTTAATCTTGCAATTTCATCTTTATGCTCTTCAAGGGTCTTCTTTATGTCCCTTTTATCCTGTTCCATGGTTTTCTTCATGTATTTTATATCCTGTGCCATGTTTTCATTACTCAATTGTGATTGTTTGATTAATTGTGCCAAGTACTGTGTCTCTTCTGATATTTTGATTTGGGTGTTTGGGATCAGGTTCTCCATATCATCTGGTTTTATCATATGCATTAAAATTTTCTGTTGTTTTTGGCCTAGTGGCATTTGCTTTGCTTGATAGGGTTCTTTCAAGTTGTAAAAAAAAAAACCAATCTAATTTTTCAGAAATACAAGTTGGTGGCGTACACCCCTCACCTATACCCCTCAAGTCAGTTCTCCCCAACTCTGCCTCTGTGGTGTATGGGGAAATGATTTTGGTGGGGTTCAGTTGCTGAACTCAGTTTCAGTTTGTTGTTGGAGCTGTCCACCCTGAACATGGGGCATGTGTCTGGTTGGTCAGGGAGGCAGGGCTGCTTTAATATTCAAACCTCCCAGGTGTTCCTGGAGATTCAAGGCTGTTGCAAGTGTCTAAGCCTTCATTTCATTTTTGCCCCAGATTTTCTCTGTCGCTGATGCACAAACCACCGGCATTGAAGTAGCGTCCCTGGGTTTTCCGAGTGGGCCCCCCTTCTCAGCTGTGATCTTCCAGAACCTCTGCTGAGGGAGGGCTGTGCTATGTCACTAGTGCATGTCATCCCTCAAGTGAAGCCCCAGGCTGCTGGGCCATGCAGGGGTGCTCTCTGCCTGATGCAAAGATTAGCCTATAATTCTTGACTGGTGTAAGTTCTGAATGAAAGGCAGGTAGTAGAGCTGGGCCCCACCCCTTTCCTTTAAGAGAAGATAGACACCCTAGGGGGAGGTCATTAGCATTTCAATGGTCTCTCTCTGCCTGTGCTACACCCCTGTCTGGGTCACAGAACTGGGAACTGAAAATGGCTGAGGCTTTCTCCACTGAGTCAAAAAAGAAACAGAGCTAGTCCAAGGTGAACCTCCATCCCTCCAAGGTCAGTCATCACCCAAAGCCTCTGTCTACTTGGGGATTCATACCTCGTAGTGAGCAGTTCACACTCACTAATTAAAACCCCAGTTGGAGCTCAGCTGAGCTATATTCGCTTGCTGGGAGAAAGCTTCTCTCTGGCACCATGAGGCTTTGGAGCTCGGGCTGTGGGGGAGGGGTCTCCCAATTTGGATCCACAGTTCTTACTTACAGATTTTATGCTGTGATCTCGGGCATTCCTCCCAATTCAGGTTGGTGTATGGTGAGTGGACGGTCACGTCTGTCCCCCTGCAGTTATTCCGGATTATTTACTAGTTGTTTCTGGTTTTTTTTAGTTGTTCCAGGGGGACTACTTAGCTTCCACTCCTCTCTATGCTGCTATCTTAGATCCTCCTCCTCTCCCTCATTTTTGAAAGACAGTTTTGCCAAAGTTAGAATTCTTGGTTGGTGGTTTTTCTCTTTCAGTCCCTTAACTATATCATGCCACTGCCTTCTTGCCTCCATGGTTTCCGCCGAGAGATTCACACTTAGTCTTATTGAGCTTCCCTTGTATGTGATGGATCAATTTTCTCTTGCTTTCAGAATTCTCTCCTTGTCATTGACAGGTGATTATCTAATTAGTAAGTGTCTTGGAGTAGATCTGATTGAATCTATTCTGTTTGGGATAAACCATGCTGCTTGGGCCTGTGATTTTATGTCTTTCATAAAAGTTACAAAATTTTTATTATTTCCTCCATTATTCTTTCTGCTCCTTTTCCCTTCTCTTCTCCTTGCGACATCCATAATACTTATTTATTCATGCACTTCATGTTGTCATTCAGTTCTCTGAGACCCTGCTCATATTTTTCCATTCTTTTTCCCTAGCTGTTCTTTTGTGTATAGGATTTCAGACATCCTGTCTTCTACTTCACTGACCCTTTCTTCTGCCTCTTGAAATCTGCTGTTGTAGGTCTCCATTGTGTTTTTCATATCTTCTATTGTATCTTTCATTCCCACAAGTTCTGTCATTTCTTTTTTCAAATTTTTGAGTTCTTCTGTAAGGATACCATATGTCTTCTTTACATCCTTCATCTCTTTTGTCACATTTTCTTTCTATGCATTGAATTGATTGAGGATTTGTTTGAACATCTTTAATTTATTGTTTCAACTCCTGAATCTCAACTGAAGTGTTAGTTTGTTTCTTTGTGTCATATCTTCATATTTCCTGGTATGCCTCATAATTTTTTGCTGTCTAGGCATCTGATTATCTTGATTGGTTTATTCTTGAAGTCATTTTCTTTCTTTTGCCTAGAGTTTTCTTATTGGTTGGCTTTGAGCTCTATCTGTTCCTCATCTCTCTCACTGATCAGCTGTCAGATTTTCTCTGTTCTCAAGTCTCCCCCCAAAAAGCAGGCACCCACAGCAGCCTCCCCAGGGATAAGGGGCAGGCCCTGGGCACCCCAGCAAGGTCACTGTATGTGGTAAAACAAGTCTGCTGGCTCCCAGTAGTGCTCTGTTTTTTTGCCAGCTAGCAAGACCTGGGTTTGTTTTACAGCCCTGCTTTAACAGTTGGGTTGTCTGTATTTTGCAGCCAAAACAGGGCTGGTTTTCCATGCAGGGGGTGTAGACAAGCTCCGGTGTTCCTAAGAGAGAATGGAGAGTCTTTTAAAAGCCCTTCAATTCCCTTGCACATTCTGGTCTGTCCAGCAGATGCCACTGTTCAGTAACTTCATCATTCTCAGAAGCTGTTTTCTCTATGAGCACAGGCTATGTCTGAACAGGTGGGGATGAAACTGTAGGATTCCTGTGCCCTTACTTTGTCTGCCAAAATCTGGCTTGATGTGGTGCTGTGCCCCACTCTACTTGTAGTAGAGGGCTCCCCCAGCTGACCTAGTTTTTCAGCTTTCCCCATGCAAGGAAATGGCTGCCCACTGCTGTTTCTCCCAGGGGTAGAGGAAGGGCTTTCAGACCCAGTCCTGAAAATACAGTCTCTTTCCATATTTTCTCAGACTCTTTGTCCCTCACTGACCTGGGCCATGAAATATCTTCTCCCATCTCCCAGGTCTCCAAACACTGGGGTGACTTCATACTCTGTGTCCCCAGTGAGTGACTTTATAGTCTGTGTCCCAGTGAAAAGAGTCCCAGCTACTGTTTCTGTCCTTTTCTTACACTGTGAGAGACTGAGTGAGGGGGAGGAGAGAGGAACAGCTGGTCCAGGACAGAAAAGACCTACCTGATATCTTTTCTCTTTCTTCAAGTAGGCATTTGTAGGGTTCTTCTCCAGAGTTCTAAACAATTCCATATTGTCCTTTTTTTCATTGAATTTCTGTAGAGAAGTTTTCAGTAGCTGTCTACATCACCATGTGGATGATGTCACCCCATTTATTTTGTCCTCCAAAATTTCTCCCTCTTAGAACTCTCATTTATCACTGTCTGTATTCCCAGATTGCTCTACACTATGACAACTGGAGGTAAAAACTGTTACCTCTCATACTTGTGCCATCCAATTATTTGGTTTTCATCCTTGGAGCAAAAGATTTTTTTCCTTGCTGCCATGTCCTATGACTGCTACATGGCTTTTTGCAGGCATCTGCATTACACAACCATCAAGAACAATAGAATCTACACTATTCTTGTTCTCTGCTGTTGCTTTGCTGGCCAGTTGATCATCCTCCCACCCCTTGGCATGGGCCTCCAGCAGGAATTCTACACTCAAAGGGCATTGATAGTTTGGTCTCTGATGTATCTCCTGTCTATAGATAACCTGCTCAGACTTGGCATTTATGGAAAGAATTGTTTTGAAATTTGCTGTGCTGACACTAATTATTACCATTGATAGGCACCATCAAGACCATTCTAATATTCCCTTCTGTCCAACAAACAAAAGTGGCTTTTTCTACTTGTTCTTCTCACATGGGTATGGTTTCCATAACCTATGGCAACTGCATCTTCACCTATATCAAAACCTCATCAAAGGAAAGGGGTGGCAATTAATAAGTAGAGCTTGCTACTTCGGTTGCACCTTTCCTTAACCCATTGAATTTTACATTTCCAAACAAACAAGTGAAAGAAGTCTTCAAAGACAGAGAAAAGGAATGTATTTCTCACAAAGAAGGAAGAGACTATTGATGCTTTGGTGCTGAGTGAACTTTAAATCAGCATAACCCATGAGCAACTTTCATGAATTTGCCAAATATATATTTTCTTCCTATTCTGTAGATTCATCAAGCTAACCTTCCCCCAGGAACATTTTTCTTTTATAATCAGAAAACCCAAATCAACCTATTTAGTCCTCCTTCTTTTAAGCTTGTTTTATTCCTAGTGCTTTCTTCATTAATGCATTCACCTGAAACTAGATTCCCAAAACATCCAGTATCATAAGTAAGAAATGCAAACAAAATTATATTCCTGACTATATGGCCTTCTCATTATGTGGATTCTAAAACCAAGAAACCTTTTCTCAATAGCTAATTCCCAATTCTTGAAGAGCATTTAAACATTCTGTACTGAAGCAGTGATCAAAGCAAAATTGGACACTCCAGAGCTTACTGTGAGGAAGAAAATGTCAAGTTTTCAAGGTTGCATAAGAGAAATTAATGGGGAAACAGAAAAGTATATATGAAGATGGTATATTCTATTTTTAAACCTAATTTATTGACAATAATGTTTCTACTGGAAAAAAATATTTTGGTCTAGTTCATCCTAAAATATGATATGACTAGAGAATAGAAAGTAAAACAGTTCAAGGTGCTGAATACCTTCTACTGACATTGACAATGATGGTATTTAGAACCAGGCTTTGAGAGAACAAGCCTAAATTTAGACACAGGATAACCAGATCTTGATTGGATAAGGTCTCCAACTATCCAGGCTTCCATTACACTTCGAGTTAAGGAAAATGTTAGGAGTTAGGAAGATTGATGAAAACAATAAAAAGTACTTCATAATTTTAAGAACATGCTGATAGGTATTTGGTTAATTATCCTAGGCTGATATCTGCAGAAAAAATCTAGGCATAATATGAAAAAAACGTGCATGGATCTAACGATGAGGGAAAGTAGAAGGCAAAAGGGAGCACATTCATAAGAGAAACTTGGACCTAAAAACTGCAACTCTTTCTTTAAGATGGTAAACGAACTTGCCATTGGGATTCCAGGATCTTATGCTAAAGTTATGATTAACTTTATAAGAAACTGTCAATCTGCTTTAGCTCCAAGAGTTAAAAGGGGCTCTAATAGTAGGTATGGTTATTTTATTGAAACATGGACAAAAAGTGACATGGAATGAATGAATCTAAAATTCTTAATAGCCTTAAGATACTATAGAGGAAGGCATCCAAATGTTCAGGGAGATTGTAACATTAGAGTGGATTTATAATGCAAGGCCTTCTCAGGCAATCCCAGAGAATCCAAAGAAAACACAGCCCACAATTGTGAAAAATAAATTCTTGAAAGCATCTATATACGTTCTCTGTATGTCAGAAATCAGAGTAGGTACTGCTGCCAGAGAACTGGAATCTTTAAATGCAATGGGGATGATTGGATACTAGGATTGCAGGAGCCAAGGAGCAGCACTTAATCACCAAAGATAATGGACAGCAGAAACAAAGTAGTATTTGGAATTGGACCCTCAGAGACCTGTAACACTAGCAAGTTGATCACGGTGTCCCCAAAAGAAAACTAGAAGGGTATTCCATGAAATTCTTTCTTGATCTATATATGCAGAAGAGTTGCAGAGAAAATGAACAGAAGTCTAAATGGACTCATGAAAACAGAAATTTATGACCCTTCAATCAATTCCCAGACTTGAGCCAACTTAATACCATGACTATAGGGGAGAATGGGTCCCTTTGAAGAAGGAACCCACTGCACTGACAAAAATTTATACTATTAATCTTTCTCTTAATATTCTCCAAGTGAAGCTACTACTTTCTACCAGGGAGACTGTGCACAGGAAATAGGAGACAATAAAAATTTTCAGGAGTTATTAGAAACTGGCTCTGAATTGACAATAGTTCCAGGAGTCTCAAGACATCAGTGATCCACCGGTAATAGTAAGGGCTTATGGAGGTCAGATAATCAATGGAGTTTTAGTTCACATCCATTTCACAGAGGGCCCAGTGGGTCTCTGAGCCCATCCTGTAGTAATTGCCCAGTTCAAGAACACATAATTGGAATACACATATTCAGCTACTGGCTGAATTGCAACACTGGTTCACTGAATTCTGGAATGAGAACTGTTATTGCTTGAAAGGCCAAGTGGAAGTATGTAAAAGTACTGCTATCTAGGAAAATAGTAAATCGAAAGCAATAGTGCATTCCTGGTGTGATTGCAGAGGTTAGTACCTCTTTAAGGCCTTGAAGGATTCAGGGATGATGATTCTCAGCACATTCCCATTTCACCTTGCCTATTTCACCTGTGCAGAAAATGGATGGATATTGGATAATGACATTATATTATTGCAACCTTCACCAGGTTAGAATTACGACATATGTATGTAGCCTGTAATACAGAAATCATCAGAAAATTCCTAGCATATCCTGAACTAGTTTTCTCCTAAAATTAAACTAAAAAGCCAATAGATGATAAAAAGAACATTATGAGAATCAGATTTTCACTTTATCATCTATATTTTATTTTTTTTCTTGCTGCAACTAGTGCTATTATTGCATTTCCTGTCTCTGTGGACATGATCCCACACATGCTGATTAATATTTTTCTCTTCTTTTTGGCAAAATTCTTTTCACTGTAGATTCATCAGTAGTTTGAATAGGATAACTATGGACATTTTTGTTTTATCACTCAGTTATTCCCTAGGTACATGGACAGATTAAACCAATAAAACACATGCCATTTCTATTAATGACAATTTATAGGGCAAGTGTTTTACTTACACAAAGAGGTCAGACCATCTTCAATTCCAAAGCAAGGGATGATTGCTAACATTCCTTGGCCATTTTTTGCCCATTGTTTCAGTCCAAGGAGAGGGGGAAATGTTATTTCCTGTTTTAATGAAACAAGACCACTGATTAGATTCCATTCTAGGCCTGGTGAGAGTAAAAGTAGTGCAGGTCTCTGTGGTCAATGGTAATCTTGGAGATCACCTTGCATCTGCAAGCACTCTTACCTTGAAGAGCATGTGCACCCTAACAATATGTCACAGTTAACAGAAATACAGCCACCAGCACCCAGTGTTTCACAGACCCAAGAAGAAACTTTGGGTTACACTACCAAAAATTGATTGGGAAACTACTAGAAAGTAAGTATGAAATATATGTCCTATCTGTGCCAGAAAGTTTGGGATCTAGAACTGTGGACTTGTGCCCAAGCAATCCTTAGGTAAAGGCAGTGAGCTTACATCTTTCTGCTAGAAAATCTGACCCCAAGAAGTGCATTCATGCTCAGGGAGGATTTGAAAAGAAATACATGAGTTGTCATTTTGTTCCATAAAATGTGACATCTGAATCTGAACATGACTCTTGAATAGGGCTCTTGGTAGGGATCAGAATTAAGGATGAGACTAGCAATGTACACAAATAAAGAATGTTGTCACTTCTGTGATATAATGAGAGAGGCCAAAAAAGGATTTTGAAAATTATTTCTCCCTAAACATGAGAACTAGAAAAAACTTCAAGGGGGCACTATCCCTGCTATACAGTTTAGAACATTGCTAAAGAGTTATTTAATTTATCCTTGAATATTTCCATCTCTCTCTTTGACTTTCTCAATCCTAAAAGAATCCAGAATAATTAGCCATATTGACTAGGTTAGATTACATTCTAAGATTTGGAGTCTGAAGTTAGTTGTTCTTTTGCTGGTGTTTACAGTCAAGTTACTCACATAAAAATGTTCATTAAGTAGGTGTTTGCTATGAATTTAAAACATTACATGGTTAGGGAAATACGATGCTGATGATTTGTAGTGAAATATGCTATTACAAATAGCCACTAAGCGTACAGATACAACAGAGTGTTTTATCACACTAATGAGAAAAATCCAAGTTAAAGAAATATCAGTTAGTACTATCTTTTCAGCAAAAAATATCTAAAGTAATATTCAAATAATAACACCCAAATCCCCAAGGCTTTAGAGAAAAAAAACCTCAAATTCTAATGGGAATATAAACATGGACACATTTTCTAAAGGAATCTTTCAGCAATAATTATCACAGGACTTTTGATAATTGACATGTTCTTAAATGTTTAATATAACACATAGCATAAAAAGACTTACACTCAAGTATGTTCACTAAAAGATTATTCTATAACAAATGGAAGTAACATAAATCTTCAATACTAGGACTATAAATTTTACAATTTACTTCCTTATATGATGGAATATATTGAGCAAGTAAAATTTTGTGTTTTGCATAATATTTAATTACATGAGCAAAACATTATAATTGCCTAAAGTAGTTGAATGAAAATGTAATATAAAGGGAAAGAAACACATCAAATGTTAATTAAAATGGAATGTTAATTTTGTGAAATATAAATACTAACTATGCATTATTTTAAATGCATAAACAATCTGCAAATAAATACAATGATATGTTAATAGTGATAGACTCTGTGTGATATTATTGTAGGAAATTTCCTTTTTTTCTTAAACTTTTTGGTGCTTTCTAAACGAATGCAGAAAATGAATATATGCTGATCTTATTGTGGAGGATTAAAGTAATGTCATCATCATTAAATAGAAAAATAATTAATAGTAGCTCTCCATAATTTAAAATTATCCTTGATAGCAGGAAGTAAAATAGTCATCCTACACAGCCTGAAACTTCAGTTAAATATAATTTCTGTATACTAATAATTTTCCTCTTATAGCAGTCATTCAAGCAATGATGCAAATTTATTTGCAAATTTCAATCCAGTTGTTTCCTGAGAATTGAGAAGATAATATTTTGTAAAAATATGATAGAGGGACAGAATAATTTAGGAAAATGGGCCAGCACTCATGATATTAATTTGGAGTAAGTTTATGGGACAGCATGAAGCATTGGGTTTTTGAAGGCACTGGGTTATAAAAGTAGAAGAAGCTGAAGAGAAGAATAGAGGTCCTAAGTGGAAGGATGTGTGGCTACCATAAAACATTAGGTTCCTGGTCTAGTAAAGGTAGCTCAATGTGAGTATGCATTACTAAACAGCTGCCAAAACACAGAAAATCATTTATCCCATAGCCTAGATCACCAGTCTTTTTCTATGAAGGTGTCTATAAATCCTGTCACACTGTGGCAACTCTCCACAACATAAAAGAAGTAATACCTCACCTAAGCTGAGAGGCAAACAACAGTTAGGGCATTTTATGCAGAATATCTTATAAACACCTTAAAATCATTCATATTACTTTGTAATATGGTGTCTCTTTGTAACTGGTGTCTCATGCAGAGATTTAATTCTAGTCACTTATTCAAGAACCCCAGATGCTCTTAAGATATTATTTGTGGCCAGGAATCATTTGAAAAGGTAACATTGTAATTTATTAGTTCTCATTAGAATTGACTAAAGATGAGCAATTGCCCCAAATCCTAAAATTATAGCTTTCCTGGAAATTCTATAGTTTTTTATCTAATTTTTATTGCCCCCATCAATGAGAACGTTAAATGATTAGGAAGGATATATGAGAAGTGAAAAAACTACTCCAGGGCATCTGGGAGGTAATGAAAGATGGATTCTTTTACATAATCCTCAGAAGGAGCAACAAAGGGAGGCAATCACATTGGGGAACTCATAAGGGTGCATCTGACTTGTAAGCTTTTAAAATATCCATATCTAATAGCCAAGTTCAATTTATTCTACATATTATACTCAATCCTTCATATATGTTAATTCCTGCTAATAATGTTTCTTTAGGGGAATAAACAAAGAATGAGGCCCACACTTGAGTCAGAATGTGGAAGGAGAGAAGTGGGCCCTGAGGATATGTGATAAGGGTAGCAATGCTTAATAATATTCCCAACAGCACAAAAGTCTTTAGAGAAAGGAATCATGGCTTTTTTCCCCCAAGAGGAATTCTGCCTCTTTGACCTATCTTGGAGCATATAAAGTTCATGTACTAAAGGAGCTGGCAGATATTCTCAGAAGGCTTTAGAGAACAGAAATATCTATCTATGAACTACAGGTTCCCACCAAGGATCATGGTAGTCTAAAGGCATGATTCTGTTCTCTGGAAAAAATTTAAAAAAATCCTGTATTTTAATATTCTGAGAAGGCTAAGGATGGATGGGATGTTGGGCATCAGATGGATATTGAAACAGGAATTCAGAGAATGAAACAAAGCTGAGACTATTCAAGTTTATACACAGCAGGAACACAGACTTGAATGATTCAGTGGATTGTTATAAAGAGGGTGCAAAGATGAAATCCTGGAAGAATATGGGACTCTGGAAAATTCAGGTAATTCTGGGACAGAGGATCCATGTCAACCATACAATAAAGGCTTCTCTAGGATGTGGGTGAGATCAAGCAGGGATTATTTGAAGGGCACAAGGGTTGCAAAATGGGAAATTGTGCAGCTAAGACATTGGTAGAACTATATTATCATGGGGTATCAGAATGACTTGATGTACTGTCGTGACACATGAAGAACTAAAATTTTTGATGTAGACTTTTGTCAACTTAAACATTCTAAACAGGGACCTTCCTCTACACTGACAATAAGGATATAAAAATGGATGCCTTAATTTCAATTTACTGTCAGATTTTTGTAGTACTTTCTGTTCACTTTAACACTGGTTCTCTAACTGGAGTGCAGTTGAAATTTCATATGAATATTTTCCAATAACTCAACACAAAAGACCTGGGTAAGGCAGAACCCAGAGAAATAAAGCAGGAGGCAACCATTTCTACCTCAGCATTATTGATGACCAAGTGAAAGAAAATGTAGAGGATTTTAATACCTAGCTTGGATTTTCATGATATAGAATATTGAAATATTATTTTATATATTCTATTCCTCAGATTCAAAGAATAGGATTTATTAAAACAGGCTCTTGATAAATCTGAAGACAGTGATGGGAAATCATTCTACAATAACAACATTCATCTTGCTAGGACTAACAGATGACTCACAACTACAAGTTTTATTGTCAATATTTCTGTTTCTCACATACATTTTCACTGTTACTGGAAATCTAATCATTATCCTCCTCACACTGGTGAACTCCCAACTCAAAACACCTATGTATTTTTTCTTTAGGAATTTCTCCATCTTAGAAATAATTTTCACAACTGTCTGTATTCCTAGATTCCTGTACAGCATGACAACTGGGGACAAAAGTGTTAGCTATAATGCTTGTATGATTCAACTATTTTTTGTCATCCTCATTGGCGCAACAGAATTCTTCCTTCTAGCCACCATGTCCTATGACCGCTACGTGGCCATCTGCAAGCCCCTGCACTACAGCACCATCATGAGTGACAGGGTGTGCACCATACTTGTCCTCTGTTGTTGGCTCACTGGTTTAGTGGTCATACTGCCACCTCTCAGCCTGGGAGTTCAGCTAGATTTCTGTAACTCCAATCTCATTGACCATTTTGGCTGTGATGCCTCTCCTCTTCTGAAGATAGTATGTTCAGACACAGAATTCATAGAACAACTTGTTTTAATCATGGCTGTGCTGACCCTTATATTCACACTGGTGTGTGTGATTTCGTCCTACACATACATTATCAAGACCATTTTAAGACTTCCTTCTGCTCATCAAAGGAAAAAGGCTTTCTCCACCTGTTCTTCCCACATGATTGTAGTTTCCATCACCTATGGGAGTTGCATCTTCATCTATATCAAACCACCAAAGGAAGGGGTGGCCATTAATAAGGTGGTGTCATTGCTCAACACCTCAGTTACCCCTTTGATCAACCCCTTCATTTATACTCTACGGAATAAGCAAGTCAAACAAGCCTTCAAGGAGGCAGTAAAAAAGACTGCATTTCTCTCAAGGAATTAGGAGACTGATGGTAAATATTAAAAATACATATGTGTAAGTTATTTCTTCTTTTGTTATGTATCCTAATGCAAATCTACAGAAGAATCCTTTAACCACCAATGTTTCTTTTCTATTACTCTTAGAACCACAGAGTGAAGTAAGGATCATAGTCTTATTTCAAATAAACCTTCCTTCATAATGGTGCATTTAAGTACACATGAAAATAGATTTCTAGAAGTCCAAAGGAGACTTCACAATCTTTATGGCTGAAGTACAAAACGACAGCAACAAAAAATTGAGTTCTATTTCTGCCCATTCATTTCTTTAGATTGATAGCTTTTTCAGGGCAAAAATTATTCCACTCAGGATTCCCTCCGTGTCTGAAGTATACCATGTCCCAAGAAGAGGTAGAGGTGACTTATTTCTCATTTTTTGTAATACAAGCCATCCTGGTAGAGGAATCCTGCCAAACAGAAGTCAAAGCTTTAGTTCTTTACTTCTGCCTTTACAAAGACAGCAAGAAAGAATAAATAGACTAACATGGAAATATTTCAGCCCAGTAAATTTATTATTAAAAAGGAACTTCAAACTTTCCTATAAGGGTTAAAAAGCAAGGACTATGCCTTCTTAACATCTCCTTTCTGACTCAGAATATTCATAATGCAAAAAAAATGAAGGCAAAGGAATAGATGAAGAAACCTAAATGCTAATAATGAACTAAATTTATATATCAGCCTTCTGACTTAAATAACTCACAACAAAAAGTTTTGTTGATGTGATATCTTCTAGGAGATATAAATTTATTTGGCAAATTAAATGTCTTCATTGTCCAAAAGAAAAAAAAATTGCCCACGAGGGTTTGAACAACTCTTTCTGAAATTCCCAGATGTGTCTACAATTGCAGTCTAATATATCAAACTCTGGGCTCAAAGATCTGGAACCTTAGTCCTTATCTTTTTCTACAAAACTGTGATAGAAAATAAATGTTCTATCAGACCCGATGTCTGTGTCCTCTATTGTGAATGAAAGCTCATATGGTTGGGAGTAATGGGTAAAAGACCATGGAATCCTACACAGTTTAGTCAGTGTCAGTTCATACACACTGACAGTTGAAACTAAAAATATTGAGTCATGGTATCCTAATAAAACTTTTAGTTCCAGGAATCTTAAGGTAGTGTCCTAGGATTGAATATTTTTCCTATGATGCAAAATAAACTAAATGAAAAGATTTTGAGGGTAGGGCCAAAGTAGATGGGAATACCCTATGTAGAATCAGTTAATGGGGAGGGCTACCAGGAGGAACTCTTCTAGGATGGAGGAAGGGGATGAATCTTCAAGGCAGGGAATTGAGGAGCAAAAAACTGTCCAGCTCTGGCTTGGTAAAAGGAAAGAGGCAGGTCAGGAGCTGGCAGTGTTAAAGATGTTTTCTAAATGGGCAGTATTTCCAGACTCCTCTCAGAGGGTTGGGGAGATCAAAGGATTTCTTGAAGATTTTTTGTTGGAGTGTCAGCTTAGGTACAAAAGTAGCTGTAAGGGAGTCTCCCTTCAACTTGGTCATAATAGTGTTCATAGAAGTCAGAAAATTAACCATCTGTGAGTATCCCTTTAAGAGATTCCCAAGTCTACCCTGGGTTCACAGCAGTGGTTCCCAAAGTTTTGTGATTCCACTTTGAACCCTGTCAGGCCCTACCAACATTCTCTAGTCTAGTTCTCAGGTACTCCCCCTACCAAATACCTCTTTGGAACTCTCAGCTTTTGAGGATCACAGAATCTCCCCAACAACTAGGATCTTGGTGACTCCCATTTGAACAGTTAGACAGCCCTACTGAAGTCAGCTATTACTGGGTCATTCCCCAGGTCCTCTTCCTCTCAGGCTCTATAAAGGAAGCTATGGAAAAATAAATACAGTTACAATAGGGGGAGGCCACATTTGAAGCTCAGCAGGGTTGATCCCAGGGTTACTAGCCTTCAGTACCTCCTCCAGCTTCACTTCATTCTCTTACCTAGGAGGGATGTGCTCCTTTCCACTGAGTCCTCCTCATTCTCCACCCCTACTTAAACATGGCACCACTGTGACCTGTTTCTTATCCTAGGACTGAGCTGAAATACTTCACTTCCTTATTTCCTACTTGAAAATTCCACTCTGAGCCTTGATTCTTGCCAACAAGTGGGGCATTTTGGCCAAGTTTCTCCTTACTTGGATTCCCTGTGGACCATGCAAAGCCAAGAACTCTTAGGTTCTGGAGAGACATGACTGCTTCTAGCCCTTTGAAGTCAGAATTATATGGTGTCAGGGGTATGATCAAATGGGATTTAGTGATCCTTCTAGCCTCTGAGAGTCAAACAGTGTTCTTCCAATTTTGGAAAAGAAATTAGGGTGACCAAAAACTCAGGATATCACAATCTCATTCAAAGCATTCAAATCACTTGAGTTCTCTAAGTAATTGCTTCTTTTTTAATTGAAATTGTTCACATACCATGCAACTATCCAAAGATCCAAAGTGTACAATCAATTGCCCATGGTACCATCCTACAGCTCTGCATCCATCACCACAAGTAATTTTTTTTCAATTTTTAGAACATTTTCATTATTCCAGAAAAAAAAATAGACACACAAAAAAAGGAAACTCAAATCTTCTCATACCCCTAACCACTACCCCTCCATTATTGATTCATAGTATTGTTATAGTACATTTGATACTGTTTATGAAAGAATGCTAAAATACTACTAACTGTAGCATATAGTTTGCAATAGGTGTATATATTTTTCCTATATGTCCCTCTATTATTAGCTTCTAGTTATAGTGTCATACATTTGTTCAAGTTCATGAGAGAGATTTCTAATATTTGTACAGTTAATCATGGACATTGTCCATCACAAGATTCACTGTTTTATACATTCCCATCTTTTAACCTCCAACTTTGCTTCTGCTGACATATGTGCCTCTGAGCTTTCCCTTTTCACCACCTTCACACACCATTCAGCACTGTTAGTTATTCTCACAATGTGCTACCATCACCTCTGCCCATTTCCAAACATTTAAGTTCACCCTAGTTAAACATTCTGCTACTAATAAGCAAACACTCCCCATTCTTTAGCCTTGTTCTATATCCTGATAACTTACATTTCATATCTATGAGTTTACATATTATAATTAGTTCATATCAGTGAGACCCTGAAATATTTGTCCTTGTGTGTCTGTCTTTTTTCACTCAACATAGTGCCCTCAAAGTTTCTTCATCAACCCATTTTTTTTAAGATGGTTTTGTTCACATACCACACATTCCATCCTAAGTAAACAATCAGTGGTTCCCTGTATAGTCACATATTTATGTATTCACCACCATCGCCATTATCGTTATCAGGACATCTCCACTTCTTCCACAAAGAAGGAGGAAGAGTCAAAGAAGATAGAGAGACAGGACAAAAAGAAAAAAAGAAAGAGAGAGAGTGTATCCCACCACTTTGCTGAATTTGTTTATTAGCACCAGTAGCTTTGTTGTAGATTTTTGGGGGCTTTCTAAATATAGGATCAAGTCATCTGCAAATAGTGAAAGTTTACTTTTTTTTTTTCCTGACATGCATATTTAATTCTTGACAAAATTCTTGACAAAAATGATTACATGAAAACTCCATAAATTTCAAGAATAAGAACTAGAGACTAATGTTAAATACAATACAATAAAAACATTACTTATAATAGTTGAATGAAAATAACCAACAACCCATGAATTTTGTACTGACATCTTAAATATTTATTGGTTCAAGAAGTAAAGACTTGTCATTGTACTACAGATGTTGACATATTAACAGGGAACAAATTTGCCATGTTAATACCATACACCATTTGGAACAATAGACATTTCAATATTGAGGCTCTTGACATATATAAAATTCAGGTAAATGAAACCTATCATCTTTCCAGCTTTCTGTCTGAAGGAAAATTCTTGAATATGGTACTGAAAATACATCATAGTGACTTCATGGAGTTGCAGAGGTAGGGATTGTACTCCTGTGTGGCAAAATTCCAGACAGGAGAAAGCTGATGAAAGGGCTCCAGAAATATGCACATTGGTCCATTGAGTCTGGAGCTGAATACTAAGTCAGAAATACATAGAGTAAAACATCAAGGTATTGAGAAAGCCTTCTTGACCAAAAGGGGGAAAAGAAATGAAACAAAATAAAGTTTCAGTGGCTGAGAGATTTCAAATGGAGTCAAGAGGTCATTCTGGAGGTAATTCTTCTGCATTATATAGCTATCCCTTCTTTGTTTTCACTGTATTATAATAGCTAAAATAAAATACTTGAAACTGTTTAACTGCAATCTAGTATCCTTGATTCTTGAAGATGATCATATAAACTATACAGATTATATGGTGTAACTATGTGACTGGGAAAACTTTGTGGCTCACACTCTCTTTATCCAGTGTATGCACATATGAGTAGAAAAAATGGGGACAAAAAATAAATGAATAATAAGCTAGGGAAAGGAATATGAAAGTGTTCTTTTCACTTTTATTATTATTCTTATTTTTATTTTTATTAGTTGGAGAAATGAAAATGTTCAGAAAATTGATTGTGATGATGAATGATCAACTATATCACAATACTGCGAACAATTGATTTTACACATTGGATGATTGTATGCTGTGTTAATATATCTCGATTAAATTGCATTTAAAAAAGGAAAGTACAATAAAACTAAGTGCAATACAAATGAATGAATGAATAAATAAATAAATGTTTTTAAAAATGAGGGAGAGATTAAACATTTCCTGGTAAACAAAACTGAGGGAGTATGTCACCACTAGTTTGCCCTACATGAATGTTAAATAGAGTTCTTCAGGTTGAGAGGAATGCACACTACACAACAGTCAAAGCCGCAGGTAGAAATAAAGATCCCAGATAAAGATAATGATATGGATACATGTTAATGCCACTAACACTGTTTGCTAACTCCGCATTTTACTTCCTACAGATTCTAAAATGCAAATGCAAAAAAAGTAATGATAAATCAATGGTATTGGACTCATAATGTATAACAATGTCATTTGTGAAAATAACAACATAAAAGTGGGGGAACAGAGGGTTTTAGGAACATAGGTTGTGTGTGCTATTCAAGTTAAATACGTATTGAGTGAAATGAGATTTTTATAGATTTAAGCCACAGAGTAACCACACACACACACACACAAAAAATCAGGTAATTATGCATAGAAGGAAATGAGAAGGGATTGTAAAGATTTCACTGAAAGAGATCAACTGAATGGAAATATAGGCATTAATGAACTCAGCATTAAAAACAAAATAGGTTCTGATACATGCCACTACCTGGATGAACTTTGGAGACCTGATGTTCATTGAAATATGTCAAACACAAAGGGACAGGTACTGTATGTTTCCAACTATATGAAGTAGCTACGACATACAAACTCATAGAGACAGAAAGTAGATAAAAGGCTAGAAGGGTCAGAGGAGTGGAGAAATAGTGACTTAATGCATAATGGAGTGATGGAAAAGTTCTGATAATGAATGTGTACAGGTAGCACAAGATTGTGAATGTGTGAATGTGAACAATACAACAGAATACTATCCTTGTGAGTGGCTGAAATGGGAATTTTATTATATATATATATATATATGAGATCAAAATTTAAAAAATAAAGATACAATACATGGGTGACATTATCAAAATGGTGATGTAAAACATCCGCTGGAAAAGTCTCACTCAGAATCAAATAAGCATAAAAACTGCACTGCATAAACAGGGCAAAAATCAGGTGAAAATTTAGAAAACTGAAACAGTTAAACAAGGGCTACTACAAAGTCCAGAATACATGGACCAATCATCAAAGTAGAGCCTTTACACAAAGCCAATCAAGAACAAAAACCTATGCAAGAATGAGAATCTGGCCTTCAGAGTTAAAACTTTAAATACTCAGATTTTGTAACAATAAAATTACTAAGAGAAAAATTACAGCATACTAAAAAACAGTAAGAAATGGCTCAGTTAAAGAAACAACTTAAAACATGAAAGCAGTCACAGAGTTCAGAACAACTAATAAAAGAAGTTCAAACAAATTTCCTAAATCGATTCAAGGAGATTAAGGAAAATATGGATAGAAATAAATTAATGGTGAAAACAGAGCTAAAGGATATTAAGAAGACAAGGCGGGTGCACGAAGAAGAACTCAAATGTGTGTGCAAGAAGAATTTGAAAGATTAAAAAGAAACATAACATAATTTATGGGGATTAAAGTCACAGTAAGGGAGATTTAAAATAGACCAGAGGCATACAACAACAGATTTCAACAGGCAGAAGCAAGAATCAGCAAACTAGAAGACAGGACAATCAAAATCATACAGTCAAAAGAACAGATAGAGAAAAGAATAGAAAACATTGAGCACTGTCAGGGACTTGTGTGACAGCATAAAGTGTACAAACATACACATCATGGTTGTCCCAGAAGAAGAACAGAAGGGAAAAGCGGTAGAAAGAATGCTTGAGGAAATAGTTGTCAAAAATTTCTCACTTCTTAGGAAAGTCCAAGTAGTAGTACAACATACTCCAAACAGAATATACCCTAATAGAACTACTCTGAGATGCATACTAAACAGAATGTCAAATGCCAACAATAAAGAGATAATTTTGAAAGCAGCAAGAAAAAAGTGATTCATCATATACAAGGGATCCTCAATAAGATGATGAGCCAATATCTTCATCAGAAAACATGGAAGTGAGAAGGAAGTGGTATGACATATTTAAGGAACTGAAAGAATAAAATCGAAAACCAAAAATTCTTTATCCAGCAAAATTGTCCTTCAGAAATGAGGGAGAGTTTAAAAGGTTCACAGACTAACAGAAACTAAGCGAGTTCATCAACAAGAGACTCAGCCTACAAGAATCACTAGAGAATTGTTCAGGTTGAAAGTAAGACAGGATACAGTGACTTAGAGCAGTGTGAAGAAGTGAAGATCAAAGTTACGGTATGTAAAAGGATAAATGAAAAATCCAATAGCATTGTATCCTCAATATACAAGTCTTTAATCCTTGTAAGACTCAGAACACAATTGAAGAGAAAAAGTCCTCTTTCCTGCCAAGGAACAACATTTAATCACCAAAGACAAGGCAGGCATTGTTACCATAAAAGGCAGCAGAATCAAAGCAGTATTCAGAATCTGACCTTAGAGATCTAGGACATTGGCTAGTTGATCATAGTGTCTATGCTAGTTTGGATGCCTTATTTCCCCCAAAATGCCATGTGTTTTAATGCAATCTTGCGGGGGCAGACGTATTAGTGTTTGGTTGGAACCTATTGATTGAAGGTTTCCATGGAGGGGTGACTCAATCAACTGTGCGAAAGACCTTTGATTGGATAACTTCCATGGAGGTGTTACCCCACCCATTCAGGGTGAGTTTTAATTAAATCACTGGAGCCATATAACAGAGCTGACAAATGGAAGGAAATGAGTGCAGCTGCAGCCAAGAGAGACATTTTGAAGACAGCCATTGAAAGTAGACTTTTGCTACTCCAGAGTTTGCCTGGCAAAAACTAAGAGAACACCCCCAGATGCCTAAAAGAAATGTCATGGGAGAAACCCATTTTGAAACACAACCTGGGAGCAAAGGAAGAAAACACCAGCCACAACCTTCCCAGACAACAGAGGTGTTCCAGACAACATTGGCCATTCTTCTGTGGAGGTACCCTATTGTTGACACCTCAGCTTGGACATTTTTATGGCCTTAAGGCTGTAACTTTGCAACCAAATAAATCCACTTTTTAAAAGACAATCCATTTTGGGCATTTTGCATAATAGCAGCATTAGCACACCAGAACAGTGTCCTTAAAAAGGGCACAAAATTCTTTCCTGAACTACATAGGGAGATTTGCAGATCAAGTGATGAGAAGTCTAACTCAACAAAACATACAGTCATGACCCTTCAATCAATTCCTAGAGCCAATTTAAGCCCTGGCATAAAGGGGAGAATGAGTCCACTTAAAGAAGTACCCCACAACACTGACAAAAACTTATAATATTTCTCTTTCTCTCACTATTCCACAAAAGAACCTACAATCTTTTACCACCAAGACTGTTCACTAGGGAAAAAGAAATAATCAGCCTTTTCAGGAATTACCAGACACATCACTGTGGTCCACCAGTATGAGTAAGGGCTTATGGAGGTCAGCTGATCAATATAGTTTTAGCTCAAATCCATCTCAAATTGGGCCCAGTTGGTCTCTGAAAATACCCTGGGTTACTGCCCAAGTTTGAGTGCATAATTGTAATATACATACTCAGCAACTGGCAGAATGCAAACTATGATCCTTGACCCCTGGATTGGGGGCTACTGTGACAGGATAGGTGAAGTGGAAGTGATTAGAACTACTGCTTTTTAAGAAAATAGTAAATCAAAAGCAATACTATTTTCCAGGTGTGACTGTAGAGATTAGTGACTCCATCAAGCATTTCAAGATTCAAAGGTAATGATTCTCAACAGTTTCCCATTTCCCTTGCCTATTTTACTGGTACAGAAAATGAGTGGATATTGGAGAATGACAGTGCATCATTATACCCTTAACTAAGTAGTGACTCCAATGGCAGCTGCAATTTCAGATTTTGTTTATTCATTGGAGCAAATTAACTCATCCCCTGTATCTGGCATACAGGCAATGATCTGGCAATTGATTCTTTCTTCATACCTGTTACAAAAGGTCATCAAAGCATTTTGGTATTATCGGAAAGGCCAGAAATATTCCTTCAGTACCTTACTTTGGTAGAGAAGTAAAAGGTAAGGTAGCAGGTAAAAACTAGGTCTGTATAACTTAGCAAAACTTAGAGTGGACAATGATGGTGACTAAATGCAGAAATATAAAAAAGTTTTTACATGAAGGAGAACAATTGAAAGTCAACATTGCAAGGTGTTGTGAATGGGATGGTATATGGGAAAAAATACAATCCATGCAAACTATGGTCTATAGTTAATAGTAACTGTGCCAATTTGGATATATTACGTCCCCCAGAAAAAGTCATGATCTTTAACGCAATCTTGTGGAGGCCGACTTACTGGAGTTGATTTGGTTGGAAACTTTTGGTTGTTTCCATGGAGATGTGACTCAATCTGCTGTGGGAAAGACCTTTGATTGGATAGTTTCCATGGAAGTGTTACCCCACTCATTCAGGGTGGGTCTTGATTGGATCACTAGAGTCCTATAAAAAGTTCAAAGACAGAAGGAGCTCAGAGCGGCTGCAGCTTAGAGACACATTTTGAAGATGGCCATTGAAACCTGACATTTTTGAGAACACCATTTTGACATGGAACCTGGGAGCAAGCAGATCCAAGTGACGTGTCTTCCCAGGTAACAGAGGTTTTCCAGATGCCAATGGCCTTTCTCCAGTGCAGGTACCCTAGTGTTGGACACTTTATGGCCTTAAGACTGTAACTTTGTAACCAAATAAACCCCCTTTATAAAACCCAATCCATTTCTGGTATTTTGCATTCCAGCAGCATTAGCAAACCAGAACAGTAACATTGTAATATTCTACCATTAATTGTAAAAAAGGCAATATACCAAAGCTAAATGTTAATAGAGGGGGATATAAGGGAAGATACGGAATTCTTCTTGTTCCTGTTTCAGCTTTTTTATTTTTTTATTCTTTATTCCTTTTTTTTTTTTCCTCTTCTTCTTCCTTGTGGAAGAAATGGAAATGCTCTCATATAGATTGTGGTGGTGAATGTGCAACTATGTACTTATACCAGGAGCTATTGATTGTTAACTTAGGATGGATTGTATGGTGTTGAATAAAACTGTTTAAAAAATAAACAGAAAGATACAACTGTTGGAGAAGATTTGGAGAGAGAGTTATACCTATTCACTGATGGTAGGGAAATAGAGGGGTGCAGCCCCTCTGGGGAGCAGTGTAGTGGTTCCACAGGAGGCTAAGCCTGGGATTGCCATATGAACCTGCAGCCTGCTATTTGGGACATACTTAGAAGAACTGAAAGCACAGGCACAAATAGGCATTTGCACACTGGTGTTTATGGCAGCAGTATTCCCAATTTGCAATGGATGGAGGTGGCCTAATGGTACGTCAGTGGGTGAACAGAAGGGCAAACGGTGGTGTATTCAAATGACAGAATATTAAGTGGCTGCAGGAAGGAATGAAGTTGTGACACATGAAACTAGGTGAATGAATATTGAGGACATTATGTTGAGTGAAATAAGCCAGAAATGAAAGGACAAATATTGTAAGACCTCACTAATATAAGTTTGATATAATGATCAAATACTTAGAATTGAATTAGAGAGCATAGAATATCAGGGGAAAGAAGTGGGCAAAGATTGGGCAATTAACGATGCAGGAGTACAAAATATTCAATAAGGCTTATTGTACAGGTTCCTAGATTGTAAGTTCTTACAGCAGTCACATGTATTTCTGAGTTTTAACTGTTATTTAACAGATGTTTGTATGGCACAAAATTTGTATTATCTGTAGCACACTATCTAATTTAACTTCTATGGTCAGTTTATTTAAAGAACATAATTACATGAAACCTAGAATAGAGAATGAGATCTTATAATTCTGTACAGGTTAATGTAATACCCTGATATATCCCAAAGTATTTGGGGCAGAAAATAAAAAAATGGCCTGTAACAGGCCTCCATTAGCAAAGGACAAAGGTCAAGAAAGTAAAAAATCTTTCCAGATGAGGAAGAACAGAACCACCGATTTTAAAATGGCATTGGTTTTACCTTAGTTTTAAACACAAATCTTAGTAAAACATCAGGCTTTGGGCCCCTTTAATGATTATACTAGAGAACCAATGTCCTCATAGTATATGAAATGTCTTTGTTCTCGAATCATAACTTTCTTCTTGCACAATCCCACCCCCCATCCATTACAGGGCACTAACCCTCCAGACAAGCTGCCACAGGGGAATCTTTCCTGTTTGTATATCTAAGAAAATCTATGCCTATTTTTTTGTCTGGCATGTTTTTCAGTCTCATGATAGCATGGCCTGTGCTCTGCACAAGCTCAGTGTGGGCTCAAACAAGAGTGAATATCTATTCCAGTAAGAACAAACTGCTGCCTCTTCCATCATCAGAGCAGTCTAACGTAATCACCCTGCCACAAAGTATTCACCTAGAGTTATGGTTCTATACCAGGGACTGATTATTAGTCTTTGCTGCTGGCATATGGGACACTAAGCAATGGCTGCAGCCAGGACTGCCTTCATGGATGGATGGCCATATTGCTTAACCCATGCATAATCTCACTGCCTACCACTTTCACTAATTTGTCCATGAGCTCATTGGACAATAACAGGTGTGGCTGTGGAGGGCTGGCTGGTCTCCACAGGAAGGGTCATCTTATTCACTTGATTATAAAAATCCTCACCTTCTAAGGTCACACTTTAATGAGCATTTACATGGGATATATATATCTTTACCTTTTTGCACATTCAGAAAGCTCAGGTCTATCCACATATCTCTCACACAGACCTCCTTGTCACCAATTTTCTAATCATGTTCCTTCCAAGTCCCTTACCATTCAAACAGTTGACTACAACCCATGTATCACTATTCAATCACATCTGATCACTTCTCCTTCAAACCAAATTTAATAGCCAGGTGCACTACTTGAAGTTCTGCCATGTGGGAGGATTTTCTCTCACCACTGTTCTTCAGAGACATCCAAGAATGTTGTCAACTTTTCATTTCATGCATGCATATTGCACACAACCTCTTGTAAACCATGTTGAATTTTCTCTTCCCCAGCAAAATGATCATAGAGAATTACCCAAGACCATTGCAATGGGCTGTTTGATGGAAGATAATGTTGCAAAGAGTAGGGCCATTGCCATGTGGGCCAGTTCTTTGTGTAACTGACATTTGACTTCAGTGCCTGCATAAATCCATTCTTTTATAAATCAGTTCCCTTTGATAATGTAAGGCTGCTGTGCATTCTTAGCTTTATGGTTTGCAGAGTCAGACAACACATAGTTCATGATGGGAAGCTCAGTTCTCAGGGGAACTTGGTGGCCCAATATTAAGTGCTCAGTCTCAGGACACTAAGACCTGGTAGCAAGACAAAACCTGTTTCTCAAAAGGAGAATAGATATCTACAGAGAATTCAGGGCTTTGCTCCTAAAAATCCTTATGCTCTGCACTAAGATTTACTTATGGGGGTCTGTACATTTTCCAAGAAGCATATATCTCTGGCAATTAATCTGACAATATGCAAAAATGTTTGTACAAGGATTTTTCTTGAATTTTAAAAATAATTGTGAAAAATGAAAAAGGAACTACAATGATTTCTTGGGGATAAGTAAATTGTTTGGTAACCATACAGCTATATTTTAAAATGGTAAAACACTGAAAGAGAATAAATTTACAGTAAATTTTCGTTTAAACACTGATGCTAATATAATATAGTGGACCAAGTTTAAATGGGATTAAATTGAAGTATATCAATAATTATTGAGAAAAAATAGATTTACAAATATCTAAGGTTAAAATATCACCTGACAAGCTATATATCTCAATGTACAAGTATGTTTTTTTAGTTTAATATTCATGCATTTATAAATATTACACATGACAGATGTGAGTATATTTTCAGGAAGAAAGTATGAAATCATATTCTTGAAAAAATAGTATTTATTGTCACTTTAAAACATTATTTTCCTTATTCTTTTGCCTTGCATACCTTTGCATTTGTTAATTTGATGAATTGCTATAGAAATACATATATTTCATTTTATTAAAAATTGATAATGGAGAGAAGGGAGAAGTATGATATTTAATTACCTTACAAGGTAGAAATTATAAAATCAAGTGGTCTAGGGTTTTCTAAATTAGATTCACATTTTTTTCCTACTGGTAACTAATAAATGCTTTCATTTCTTTTTCATGTCTCTGAGGGCCTTGTCCCCACTGTTACTGTGTTCGGTTTGATTTTTTTTCCCTCAGAGTTCAATTCATTAGTAATTGTTGATCCTGGATCTCCAAGGACCCTTTTGTTTATTAACTTAGTTGCAGATTTGGCAAATAAAAGTCATACCAAGTTTTATATTGAAAAAGCCCTGTCTCTGAGCAAGGGCGGGTCAGAAAGGAACTCTTCCAAAGCTAGAAGTTCCTTTACAAACACTTCATGCAATTGATTGAATATAGAAAATACAGTTCACCCAAGGCAGCTGTAGATGTTGACATGGATTCAAACAGAAGGGATCAGAAATGTTCATGAATGTTTTCAACATAAGTTTAAGGATTGTTCCAATTAAACAACTCCTAAAAGGAGGCTATGATTTACTGACACAAGTGTAAGTATGATAAATTCTTTTGTTTGGGTCATATTCCCTTCTGAAAGATTAGAGGATATTTCTGTCTGATAAATGTATTTTTCCTGACTGTATAAAACTGAGATGTGAATGATAATATGGCTATTAATGAAATGTCAGTTTTTATTGTGCACTATTCTTAAATAGTCTGTATTGTTTGATAAGATAATCTTTATGCAATAATAAGTAGGAGGTCATGTGAAGGTGGTATTACTTGAGGGATATTAAGAAACAATGGGACCCTACAATAAAAACATTAAACAGACACTTTGGTTCATGTCACATCATCTCATTAGAAATCAAAATTTTAAAATCTTCCTATTATACTATAAACAGTAATCAATAATAACTCACATCAATTCATTACTCAGTACCTGATTTTTAATCTCAGATTTCTCATATAGATACATTTTCAATGACTGCAAAAAATGTGAATTTTTAGAACTAAATACTAATAGAAGTCAACAAGTCTTTATTAGTTATATCAGAGAAGTACTGGTGCCTGTATTTTAAGAAAAGCAAATTCAGGGAGGAAGGTGGACTTCAGAAATGGTCCTTTATGCATCTCCAGATGGTCTATGTGAAAAATTTTATTTGATTTTCTGCCAGTAAATTTTTCTTTAGTATTGTATACATGTCTGTAACGGTGTAAGCTATGGCTGCTATTCCATTAACCATAAGAGAGGAATAAGAATTGCTTCCTATGACATTTTTCCACCCCATATACCAGAGGTTCATCAAGTTCCCAGAAGAATATATTAAAATAAAAAAGCAATGACTGAGTTTTTGCATCTCAAATGGAACTTGGCTTTGGCGAGCAAAGTTAAGTAATAAAACAGAGGGTATCAGAGGAAAGATTATTCTAGAGAGATAATCCATTGGCAATGATTAGCTCAATAAATGGACAAACCTATTAATTCAATTATTTTTTAAAAGCATGTAAAGGAAAAGAATGCAGGTGTAGAATTTTCATGTTAGAGGTATATTAGACTATATACCTGATTTTCTGAAAAGCATCAATTTTTGAAGCTTAAGCAAATAGGATTTCAAGAAAATATTCATGAGAGTATATTTACTGAATTAAAGGGATCTACTAGAGAAGGATGTGAAAAGTAAACATAACAGAGACCAGCAGGAAAAAGAACTCAGGAATTAGAAATAAAAGAGATGAGAAGTAAAATGTGTGAGTGTTAACACATAAGTTTTTTGACATAGTTTTTAGTCAAAAGTACACATTCCCCAAAGATGTCTTCTAAAATTTTGGAGCAAAAATCTATAAACTTTGTCAAAAACTGTTTCATTATAATGGTAGAAAAAAATGTGTTTAAAGTTAGGTTAAGAATGAATCGTGACAGACAAAAGGAAAATCACAGTACAGCAGATCAATGAAAGAGCTTAACTTACAATTACTAGTCATTATGAGAAAGTACTTTTTCCTAAGTTCTATGCACACTAACTAGCTCAATCTTTACCATAGTATATGAAGGATACTATTATTATTTCCATATTAGAGATGGATGGTATAAGGAAATCATGGTGAAAGCAAGCAGAGCTTGGGGAATAGTTTAATATTGTAAACCTGTTTTTCTGCACTTAGTGACATTAATACCAGTTTGTTGGAGTGTGTTTCAATGTTATTTAACAGATGAAAAATACAAAAAAAATTGTGATTATCCATACAGCCTGTATATACTTCATTCAATGTACCTTACATTCTATCAAATAAATTTCTTATTAAAACTCTATGTTCTGCATAACATTAGTACTGGCATAATTTTCAACAGAATTACATGATGAAGAGATGGGGGTGAGTAGAAAGTTGCTAAAGGGAAACAAACAAATTTTAAAACCTGTAATAATGTTAAAACACAAAAGCAAAGGTATGAAGAAACTGTACAGTGAGGCCCAAACTATTTGTCATATATTTGTACTTTCTTACTAATCAAAATACAAGAAAGGACATTAAAGTGTTGAAGAAGTTCAAGATTTGGCTTTAAGATTCAGTTGACATTAGCAGTACAAGACAACTGTATGCGTAAATCCAATCTGATATGCAGATACATAAAATATAAACTGGGGATACAGGTGGTAGATGGGAGAATTCCTAAAATGCTGGAGTATGATATGGATAAAGTAACCTGATTTGTTAAAAAATATTCCATGATATTTCCAAAACACACAACTATGGAAACTATGCTTCTAGTGTAAAGACACTGCTTATAACCAAAATTTTTAAAACTTGCATATGAGATGGTTGGCTTAGTTTTTTGAGCCATTAATTGCTGCAAAGTGTTGTTAACACCTCTGTCCTCATATCAAATACCTCTGAATTATAAATGCAGATTCAGTAGAAGTCAGGATTCCTTGATGACTAACCACACAATAACAACATTTATCCTGCTGGGACTGACTGATAACCCACAGCTGAAGGTTCTGATTTTCATCTTTCTATTTCTCACCTACACATTGAGTGTAACTGGGAACCTGACAATCATCTTCCTCACCTTCATGGACTCAAACCTTAAAACTGCCATGTACATTTTCCTACAAAATTTCTCCTTCTTAGAAATCTTATTTATATCTGCTTGTATGCCCAGATACTTGTACAACATATCAACAGGTGACAAGACAATTACATATGACAATTGTGTCATTCAAATTTTTTTTACAGACCTCTTTCGTGTTACAGAATTTTTTCTCCTTGCCACCATGTCCTATGATCGATATGTAGCCATCTGCAAACCCCTACATTATGTGACCATCGTGAACAACAGGGTCTGTAGAAGACTTTTCCTTTGTTCCTGGACAGCTGGCTTGTTGATTATACTCCCACCACTTGGCATGTTTCTAAATCTGGAATTCTGTGACTCTAATGTCATTGACCATTTTGCTTGTGATGTATCCCCCCTCCTAAAGATCTCATGCTTGGATACATGGCTCATAGAGCAGATGGTCATAATCTGTGCTGTGTTGACCTTTATCATGACTCTTGTATGTGTACTTCTATCCTACATGCACACTGTCAAGACCATTCTAGGATTCTCTTCTGCCCAGCAAAGGAAAAAGGCATTTTCTACCTGCTCTTCCCACATGATTGTGGTCTCCATCACCTAAGGCAGCTGTATTTTCATCTATGTCACACCTTCAGCAAAGGAGTCAATGGCTGTTAACAAGGGTGTGACAGTGTTAACTACTTCCATTGCTCCTATGCTGAACCCTTTCATTTACACCCTGAGGAACAAGCAAGTAAGACAAGCCTTCAATGACTCAATAAAAAAAATACGTATTTTTCTCAAATAGTGGGATCTGTTGATTTTGAGGAATCAAATTTTCACAAAAATCATTAGTCCCTAAGATGTACCTTTAACAATTTATTCCTTTCCTTCCTAGCAAGGAAGCTTTATCAGGATTACCTTCCTCAGTAAGATAATATAATACATTTTCAGGGAACAAAAATGACTTCATGTCTAATTAAGCCTGAAAAAAAACTCTAAATAAAACAATAAAAAAATCAATGAGTTCATGTTAATAAATTTTCTGAATTGAGCAATTTTTTATATTGCCTAATCCAATTCCAGGTTTTGGGAACCATTTGGATTCCTAGCACTTCTTCATGTCTGCTTATTTTCTACTTTAACAAAAAAAACAAGAAAGAAGAATTTTCTTGGAACAATGGTTTTAATATTTAAAATGAGATTTCAATCATGAAGCAATAATATTGTTAATGGGGCTCCTCTTGCCATTGTAATGTGATTATAGCAGCTGCCACTTAAAAAATCACTAGACAGCTAGAATTTCTCATATGTGTTAAACAATTTTTTTAGTGTTTTATCTAATCTTTACAAATAGCTAAACTGAAGTTCAGGGGAATTAAAAAATGCTAGCAAGAGATAAAATTCCACTTTTATCAGACTCCACAGCCCAAGTTTTTACAGCATCTGATGCTCCAGTGACACACATTTTAACATCCATAAAATGTGTGATTATTTAATTGTCAGTTAAATTAAACAGTTACAGTTTAATTCATGAAAACAGAAAAATTATGTCATTTCTAAGAGAAAAAATTACCAAAATATAGTATAACATTTCAATATAAGCCTTTATATGTACAGAGAATAGAGAGATGTTTCTTTTATTAGAAAATACTTTGTATTTAATACTATATTTACAGAAACAAAACTTGTACTTAAACATGGAGCAAAGAAGAGCATAAAGGTTTGTTCAAAAAAGCAAGGTCAAAAGCATAGGTACCCACTCCTGAGAAGCTAGCTATAAGTACAAATATCTATGAAAATCAGTATACAGATTGAACACATGAATATCCATCACAATTATACACTTTCCTGGAAAGGCCCAAAGGAACCAGGACAACAGGACTTAAAAAGCCACTGTCTGTTCTCAATTTGTTTTAATAGATGCCAGGATCCATAGAAAACATTGGGCTATCCATGGCCACCAACTTTCCTTTAATCAGGTCTTAGATATACGTGCTCTGCCCTAATGGATCCTCAAGGATGATTTTTTCAAAAGGCCCCTTTCTTCTATATTGTCTAGGTTCTGAGATCAATGGCTCATCCTGACTTTTGATTTTCACAAACTTGAGGGTTTTAATTTAATGCTTTTTTCCAAGTTCTCACACATTATTCACTGACACCATTTTTGCCCATATTTCCAAATTGACAAAAACTCTTAGTTGATATTTGTAATGGTTACCCACACGAAAATAATACTATCTCTTTATTTCAGCAGTATTATTTAGAAATTAAATTAGCAAATGAATATATTTACATTGACCACTCTCAGTTAACTGAAACCTTCCTGAGTGAACAGTGGGTAAAAAAAGAGGCCCAACTATTTAACACACCATGAACAAAGGAAATTCAGCCACCCAAAAGAGAAAATAATAAAGCCCCTTTCCAAGGATAATCTTGATGTGAGGTCTCTGATATTCCCTATCCCCATCCCTCCTATTGGCAGCCCATTAAATCTTGCTGTGGAGACACTGATCAAATCCTGTCTAGAGTTCTAAAAATTCATGTTTTTGGAAACATCTACCATAATTTATCATTACCTTGAAAAAACACACTTTTTTAAGTAATTGTAAGAAATATGTAGGTCAATGGAGGTGTGACACTGAGTCTCCCTATTGAAAAATTTAAAGTCATCAGACAAATCTACCAGAGATAGAGCATTAATTGTTCCAAACTGTGAGTTGTTCAGATCAGCTCAACTAGGACTGAGCTAGAATATACTCTATCCATTATTACCTACAGCACAATATTTCTACATATATATAAAATTACATCTCTCTGGCACAATCCACTCACATGTAGGCTCAGTAATGGCCCCCTAAAGTTGTCCTAATCCCTTAAACCTAATTCCTGTGAATATGTTAACTTAAATAGCAAAATGGACTTGGCAGATGTGATGAAGTTATGGATCGTAAAATCAAGAGATTATCCTGGATTATCCAGGTAGGCCCAAATATAATAAAAAGGATTCTTAAAGGGAGAGGCAAGAGGACCAAGTCAGCAGGAGAAATGTGATAATGGAAGCAAGAGGTTGGAGTGATGCTAGGAAGAGACCATGAGATAAGGAATGCAGGTGGTCTCTAGAAACTGAAAAAGGTAAAGGCACAGATTCTTTCCTGAAGGTCTCAGAAGGAATGACGCCTTGCCAACATATTGAATTGAGACATCAGAATTCTAGAACTTAGAATAAAACTGCAGTGCTTCAAGCAACTAAGTTTGTGGTAATATTTGATTACAGTAATATGCTATTAATACATCTAGAGAAAGAATGATTTCTGCCAAAACAGATGTGTGATCACATCCAGATTGAATTCAGCTATATTCCCAAACATGATACTGTAATGTAGCTAACCTACAAGTGAACCCCACCTTACTACCTTCCACACATTTACCAAGTGAGTTTTTAGAACCCATGCAATCATACTCCTGACAAATTCTTTAAATAATTAGAAAGGAACAAAATTATATGGCACAAAAAAAGTTGTTTTCTTAATAAAAGCTTGGCCACAAACACAAGAGACCTAAATGGGCAGAGAGCTATTCGTGCTGCAAAGGAATTCCCAGTAGACCCATAGATATTCAAACCGGTCATGCTAAATTTTCAATCCAAGTTTCTGAAGGGCCATAATTCACACATTGACTATGTAAGTCTAGGTGAATTCGAAGCATTTCTTTAATTATTCAAGATTAATCGCTGGAATAAATTGCACTCCAAACTCTAGTTAACCACCATGTTCCTGGAAATCATTGACAGTCAATGCAAATATTTAACTTAGTTGTTCAAGTTATCATTTATAGGACATTGGTTGGTTCATATTAGAATGACCTCAACATTGCAATTAACTAATCCATATCTTTCCCATATTCCTTGATCTCTATGAATCTAAAATTCCTGAAAATTGGCATTATATCCCCCAAATTATTGATCTCAATATCCATTATACCCCAAACAAAACCAATCTTAAAACCACTTAGAATGCTAATATTCATTTGCTAAGAAAAGAAATGTAATATATTTTAGAACCCCTAAGATACAACCCAAATACCATCTACTATAGCATTATCATAACTGCAATGACAGATTTTATAGTTTACATGTCCAAAATATCTATGCTAAAGGTTTGGAAAATTGCAGAAAAGTACCTGGGTTAAATTTTCACTTGCTTTCTGTCTTTAGTCTTGGAATCTCCTTGCTCATCATCAAAAAAAAAAAAAAAAGAAAAGAAAAGAAAAGAAACAAAGACCCCTTGAGGTTGGGAAGCATAGGATTTCTGATGAGAGTAGAGGGAGATTTCTGGGTACCCTGATTTTTTAATTCAGAAAATCTATCCCCTAGAAGTAGGGTTACTAGAGCCCTGGAATATAATAAATATTTTAAAACCACCTATAAAAGCCTCACACAGGTCTCAAAAGTATCAAGCAGATACACATATGAATTACCTAGCAACCCGAAAGAAACACTATCTTTAAAGAAAATATGCATCCAATATTGTCAGCATATCTAAAACTACTTGATATGCAAGGAAGCAACATAATGCAACTTTTAGTCAGTGAAAAACAGTCAATAAGACACAATAATGACATGCACCAGATTTGGAATCAATAGACATGTGCACTAAAGAGATATTACAAATACATTAAAAAACATACATTATAGTATTGTTATAATATGTGAACTTTTAGAAGTTAACAGCAAAAAAAAAATGGAAACCATCCATTAAAAATAACTCAATGGAATTTCTAGCCCAAAATATTACTAACTAAAATAAAAAATTCAGAGAAAATTAAAGATAGCAAAAGACTCACTGTGCTTCAAAAATAGATCAATAGAAATTTCCCCTTGTCCTTTGCATTTGGCAGGAGACAGGTATGGAAATGATTCATCCTCTGAACTGCCAAGAGAAACCAACACTTCTGACATTTTGATTTCAGATTTCTGGCCTGTAGAACTGCAGGAGAATAAATTTTCATTGTTTTATGCCACCAAGTTTGTAGTAACTTATGATGAGCCCTGGGAAACTAATTCATCATCCATGGATAATTTCCATGTATAAATTTCACTTTACTGTGACTGGCTGGGATCAAGAAGGTAAAGGAACAATACCATTTAATGTCTCTGGGAGTTAGATGTACAGTATTACACAATGACTTCTAAAAGCCAATGTCTGTGAACACTGTACAATGATATGAGGAATATGCTTGTGTCCACAAACCAGATGGAATACTAAATTACTGAACAATGGTGTCTAGCCATGATCCCAGTCACTGAGTTTGAGTGATAGGCAGGAAAAGGTCATTTTGTTTGGAGAATAGAGGGAGAATAATGGTATAATTTTAATTGATATATGGTGTCATACACTTCCATAGCTGTGTGTTACAATAGACAAATTTGTGAGTTTTTGGCAGAATTAAATGAAAGCTATTTATTCAGACAACAATGTCCAGGACCAGAAAATATTTTGTGAGGTAGAAGTGAATTCCCTAATTTATCTATTAACTACATAAACTGATTTTCTAGAACAATATATATCCTACCATATGCAAAGAAGAGACTCACTTAAATGCCTATAAATAAAAGGATAAATGAGGAAGGAAAGAAATTGAGCTGGTAATGGAATATCAGAAGTAGCACAAAGGAAAATGGTCATGATTAGCATGCCTTTTAGAGGTAATTCCCATTCCTGTGTGTATAATACGATCGTGTTGATTCTGGAGTGCTATATGCTTCTTATTTTGTATAAAATATCATAGGGAGTTGACATCATTAACATGACAACCTAAGAGTGACAGAAAACCTATCCCCAGAGACTCAGCATAAAACAAGGACAAATCTCACTTGTTCAGAATTCTGGAGGAAGGTAGAGACTGGAGAAGGATCCATCCCACAAACACTGAATTGAAGAAAGAGAAGATAAAAGTCCCAGACCAGCCAGTCATCTCTGTCCCTTCAGTTGGTCCCATGTAGCTCAGGAACTGCCCAGAGGTAGCACATGGGAGTCCTCCAACCTGCCAGTGAGGACACAGACCATGAAATCTTGCACAGTAGTGAAACAGATCCCCACCTATATCCAAACACAGACACAAACCCACATGAAACCACAGCAGGACACAAGCTCCTGGCGAGGGTGGAATGCAAAAGGGCACAAACAGTTTATAAAATAGAAAACTAAGGAGGGAGCAGCAATATCTACTTCTTTCCTAAAAGCAGCAAGTAGCCAGGCAGAAATTGTTTTAATCAACTGTTTGGGGACCTGAGGGAAAGAGGAGGACATATCAAGGCAAGGTCAGTGAGTGATAGGGTCTGAGAAAACATGGACAGAAACTGTACTTCCAACTGTGGGTCCTGGTGCCCATCGCTCACCCTCAAGGGAAAGAGCAATGGGCAGCCCAATCCTTGCATGGGTGAAAGCTGCAGGCTGGTGTAGCTGGGAGAGTCTTCTGCCCATAGCAGACGGGGTTAGAGTCCCACATAAAGTCAGAGTTTGGCTGGCCAAGTGAGGACACAGAATCCTGCAGTTTCAGCCCTGCCTGGTGAGACACTGCTAGGCTCTGGGAAGTAAACAGCTTCTGAGGACCAATAAATAACCAAAGATCACCATCTGCTGCAAAGTAAGGAAAGTGAAGAGGAAAAAAGGTTTTTCAGAGCCTCTCCAGACTCTATCCCAGGCACATTGGAGTTGGTCTACACCCCACACATGGACACCTGACCCTGTTTGGCTGAGAAATACTGATGAACCAAATGTCAAAGCAGTGTCCTAATACAAAGCCAGGCAACAATTACTAGACAAGAGAGAGAAACCAAACTTTGGAAAAACCCATCAAGATAATCAGATGACCAGATTTGGGCAAAAATCACAAGGCACCCTAAAACTTAAGGAGAAATAGCCCACTCAAAGGAACAAACCACAAAGTCAGAGGAGACACAGAATTGTGAACAAGTAATCAAAGATGTTCAAACAAATCTAAATCATTTCAAAGAACTGAAGAAATTTATATAAAGATATAAAGGATATTAAGAAGACACTACAAGAGCATAAAGAACAATTTGAAAGAATACATAGAGAAATAACAGACATTATGGAAATAAAAGACACTATAGATGAAATTTAAAAATATAGTGGAGACACACAATAGCAGATTTGAAGAGACAGCAGAAAGAATTAGCAATATAGAAGACAGAACAAACAAATTAGATGAAACAAAAGAATAAATGGACAAAAAATGGAAAAACATGAGCAACAGCTCAGGGAAATAATTTGAAACACCAAGAACACAAACATACGCATTGTGGGTGTCCAAAAGGAGAAAAGAAGATAAGAGAATAGCACCAGGAAGAATATTTGAGGAAATAATAGCTGAAATTTCAAAAACCTTATAAAAGACATAAAAGTACAAATCCAAGAGGTCTGACATAATCCAAACAGAAAAACTCTGAATAGACCCACTCCAAGACACATACCAATCACACTATCAAATGCTAAAGAGAAGGAGAAAATTCTGAAAGGAGCTAGAGAAAATCAGTTCACCACATACAAGGGAAGGCAAATAAGAGTAGGTGCTGATTTCCCATCAGACACCACGGAGGCAAGAAGGCAGTTGTATAATATATTTAAGATACTGAAAGAGAAAAGCTGCCAGCAAAGAATTCTCTATCCAGCAAAAATGTCCTTCAAAAATGAGGGGGAATTTAAAATATCCACAGATAAACAGAAGCTCAGAGATTTTGTTAATAAGAGACCACATTGGCCCTGTGAGAACTACTAAAGGGAGTTATGCCAACTAAAAAGAAAAGACAGGAGAGAGAGTCTGGAGGAGGTTTCAGAATTGAAGAATATTGTATGGGTAACTGAAAGTATAAAAAGAGAAAAAAAAATAGATCTGACCAATAATAACAAAAGAATAAGATGGTTGAAGTAAGAACTGCCAACTTTGAATGTTAATGGTTAAACTCCACAAACAAAAGGCACAGAATAGCAGAATGTATTAAAAATATGACCCAACTATATGCTGTTTATAAGAACTCATTTTACTCCCAAAGATAAAAATAAGTTGAAAGTGAAGGGATGGGAAAAGATATTCCATGCAAGAAGTAATCAAAAACAGCTGGGGTAGCTATATCAATATCAGACAAAGTAGACCTTAAATGAAAAAAAAATGTTATAAGAAATAAAGAAGGACAGTGAAAATTCATAAAAGTGGAATTCACCAAGAAGTAATAGCAATAATAAATATTTATATTCTAGTTAGGGTGCTGAAATGTACATGGGGCAAACACTGGCAAAACTGAAGAGAGTAATACATAACTCTACCATAAGAGTGGGAGGCTTCAACAGACCACTCTCTCCAATAGATAGAACATCTGAACAGAGGATCAATAAAGAAACAGCGAACCTAAATAATATTATAATGAACTAGAACTAATAGACATATATAGAACATTGTGCCCCAAAACAGCAGGATATTCATTCTTCTCAAGTGCTCATGAAACATTCTCAGGATAGATCATATGCAGGGGCACAAAACAGGTATTAATAAGTTTTAAAAGACTGAAAATATACAAAGCACTTTCTCTGGTCATAATGGAATGAAACTGGAAATCTATAACATACACAAATATATGGAGAAAATAAACAAATACATGGAGGTTAAAAAACATTCTTAAACAATCTGTGGGTCAAAGAGGAAACCGCAAGAGAAATCAGTAAATATCTTGAGATGAATGAAAATGAGAACATAATGCACCAAAACTTATCAGATGCAGTAAAGGCAGCACTGAAAGGGAAATTTATAGCCTTAAATGCATACAATAAAAAGGAAGAGCTAAAACCTATGACCTAACTGAAAATTGGAGAAACTGGAGAAAGAACAGGAAACTAATCCTAAAGTGAGTAGAAAGGAATAAATAAAGATTTGAGCAGAAATTATTGAAATGGAGAATAAAAAACACTGGAGAAAATCAGTAAACCAAAATTCGATTCTATGAGAAGAACAATAAAATCAACAAACTTTTAACTAGACTGACAAAGACAAAAAGAGAGAAGCTGCAAATAAATAAAATCAGAAATGGGATGGGGGCAGTACCATGAACAATAAAGAAATATAAAAGATAATAAGAGGTTACTATGAACAACTGTATGCCAACAAACAGGACAATTTAGATAAATAACAAGTTCCTAGAAACACAAGAACAACCTACAATTCTAGAAGAAGCAGAAGACCTCAACAAACCAATCACAATTAAAGAGATGGAATCTATCATAAAAAAACCTACCATGAAAGAAAAGCTGAGGACTGGATGGCTTCACAGGTGAATTTTGCCAAGCATCTGAAGAATTAATACCATTCCTGCCCAAACTCTTCCAAAAATTGAAGAAGAGGGAATACTACCCAATTCATTCTATGAAATCAACATGACCCTAATACCAAAGTGAGATAAAGATACTACAAGTAAAGAAAATGCCAGACCAACCTCTCTAATGAATTTAGATGCAAAAATCCTCACACTGCAAATGGAATCCAACAGCATATTAAAATAAGTAAACATCATGATCAAGTGGGTTTTATTCTGGTATGCAATGGTGGTTCAACACAAGAAAATAAATTAATGTAATATACCATATTAACATATCAAAATGAAAAACCAAATGATTATCTCAACTGATGCAGAAAACTTATGTAACAAAACTCAGCATCTTTTCATGATAAAAGCACTTCAGAAAGTAGTAATTGAAGGAAACTTCCTAAACATGATAAAGAGCATATAGGTAAAACCCACAACTCACACCATACTCAATGGTGAGAGACTGAAAGATTTCCCTCTAAGACTGGGAACAAGACAAGGATGCCCACTGTGACCACTATTATTAAACATTGTGCTAGAATTTCTTGCTAGAGCAATTAGGCAAGAAAAAGAAATAAAAGGCATCCAAATTGGAAAAGAATTAAAACTGTCACTATTTGCAGATAACATGATCCCATATTTAGAAAACCCTAAAAAAAAAGAAAGAAAGAAAAAGAATGTTACTTGAGCTAATAAACAAGTTCACCAAAGTGGTGGAAAACAAGATCAATAAGCAAAAATCAGTGATTTTTCTAAACAGTAGTAATGAGCCATTCAAGAAGGTAATGAAGAAGAAAATTCCATTTACAGCAGCAACTAAAAGAATCAAATATCTAGGAATAAATTTAACCAAGGATGTAAAGCACTTGTACATAGGAAAATACAAAACACTTGCTAATTTTTTTTTTAAAAAAAAGAACTAAATTAAGGGTAATTCATTCTGTCTTCATGGATTGGAAAGCTTAACATTGTTAAGATGCCAATTCTTCACAAGTTGATAAAATTATCAATTTTATTTGGAAGGGTAAGGGGCCTTGAATAGCCAAAAACATCTTGAAAAAGAAGAATGAAGTTGGAGGTATCACACTTCCGGATTTAAAGCATTTTATAAACCCACATTGGTCAAAACAGCATGATACTGACCCAAAGGTAGACATTTTGATCAATGTAATTGAATTGAGAGGTCAGAAACAGACCCTTGCATCTATGGTCAATTCATTTTTGACAAGGCTCCCAAGTCCATTCAATTGGGATAGACAAGTCTCTTCAATAAATGATGTTGGGAGAACTGGGTATCCATAACCTAAAGAATAAAAGAGGACCCCTATGACATCCCCTAAACAAAAATCAACTCAAAATGGATCAAAAACCTAAATATAGAACTAGTACCATAAAACTCATAGAAGAAAATATATGGAAACCTCTTCAAGATTTAGTGATAGGTGGTAGTTTCTTAGATTTTACACCCAAAGAACAAGCAACAAAAGAAAACATAGATAAATGGGAATTCCTCAAAATTGAATACTCCTGTATTCATAGGATTTTGTCAAAAGGATGAAAAGGCAACTGATATAATGGGAAAAAAATATTTGGAAACCACATACCTGATAAGGGTTTGAGATCCAGAATATATAAAGAAATTCTACAACTCAACAATAAAAAGACAAATAGCCCTATTTTAAAATGGAACAAAGACATGAATAGACCTTTTTTCAAAGGGAAAATACAGATGGCTAAAAAGCATATGAAAAGATGCTCAGCTTCACTAGTTCCTAGAGAAATGCAAATCAAAAACACAATGAGATATCTTCTCACACTTACTAGAATGGCTGCTATTAAACAAACAGGAAACAACAAATGGGGAACAGGATATGGTGAAACTGAAACACTTATTTGCTTCTGGTGGGAATGTAAAAAGGTACAACCACTGTGGAGGATGGTTTGGTGGTTCCTCAGGAAGATAAGTGTAGAGATGACTTACAACTTGGCAATCCTGCTACTCAGAATATATCCAGAAGATCTGAAAGCAGGGTCAGAAACACACATTTTCACACTGATTTTCATAGCAGAATTATTCAGTTTCCAAAAGATGGAAACATTCCATCTGTTCCTCAAGAGATGAATGGATAAACAAAATGTGGCATATATATATATACGATGAAAATATTATTCAGCAGTAAGAAGCAATGAAGTCCTGAAGCACATGACAACATGGACATTATATTAAGTGAAACAAGTCAGACACAAAAGGACAAATATTGTATTATCACACTGGTATGAACTAATATTAATATGTAAACTTATAAACATAAAATAGAGACTACAGGTTACCAGGATATAGAATGAGGCTAAAGAAAAGGGAGCACTTGCTTAATATGTGCATAATGTTTAACCACAGAGGACTTAAAGTTTTGGAAAAGGACAAAGATGATGGTAGCATGTTATTGTGAGAATGATTAACAATACTGAATTGTGTGTGAATGTTATGGGAAGGGAAAGTTTAGAGTCATGTATGTCAAGAGGTCCTTTTGTTCGTTTAATCAGAGGATCCCTGCATACCTGTTGAGGACCAAGCAGAGACAACTTATACCATTCTTGTTAATGTAGAATTTGCAGGGAAACCTGTCTCCCTATAGAGAGGTCACAATATTGATTCTGCCCAGACCAAAAATTTCCTACCATCACAACCGTCTGTAATGCATTCAGCTATACAGAATATATGTGTTTTTGCTAGAAAGTCAGTAAACAGTCTTAGAAAGTCAGAAAATATGGTTAATTTAGTACCTTTATAGATTTGTTGAGAGCAAAAGAGTACAATTTCCTGGGAAATTGTGGGCAGTGGAAACCTCAGAGACCTCTGCCCACTCACGACTTGCCAGTGAGTACAAGTATGTGGGTGCATCAAAAATATTCTGGTATACACCTCCATTAACAAACTGCTGCTCAACTCTGAATTGCCCTGAGGATCTTTATGGTTAAATTGACAAAGGAAGCCATGAAAAGCAATCAGAAAGGAAAGTATGATTTATTTAGTCGTGCCAGTTGTTCACCATCCAGAAATTAAACAGTTCCAAGTTACAGAACAGAAGGTTTTGACACACATGTTTGGCAACCTAAGTCACAAATAATTATGAACAATGTATCACAATAGGAATCAATGATTATATCCAAAATGTCATGCTATTCTTTCACATGTGACTTTTGAATTTTAATAAGACTTTAGAAAACTGCCCTAAAGACAAGCTTTAATGAAGGACAGCGAAGTTTTAGGGAGAAAATATAATCTCCCCTGTATGAGATCCGGGAAAGTGAACTTCTTCCTTAAATCCAGCAAAAAAAAGTCTCCCTAGTGTTTATTTTCTGCTACACAACATGAATATCTACTAGGGATAATTCCTTCTGCTTAATGAGCAATACCACAAAGCATGCTTGAAATGGCAAAGCATTCTGTTATTACTAAGATAACACAATAATTCAATGAATTTTCATGTGCTAGTCTGCATAAATTATGCTATGTTCTGGATAAGATGAGGACAATAATAGATACTGATTTCTGCAACGACATCTGCAGAAAGGTGCACAAGGATCAGGCCAGGTTGAGAAGAACTTGACAGGTGTACATGGAGCCTAGGTCAGAAAACAAGAAAAGGCAATAGGAATGCTTCTCAACTTCAACATTCAGTCTAGTGCAATCACTCCATGAGGGTTATATATTTCAGATATAATCATTGATTCCTATTGCCTGGGAGGGAAACAGCTAATAGGCTAGTAGATTATTATACACTCAAGTCAAATCCCTGTCCACAAATTCAGGGTCAAAGAAGGCTCTGAAGTGCAATCTGAACATATGTTAGAAACAGGAACTGCACACTCAGTAGGAAGGAAAAAGCCACAATTCCCCAGTCTTAGGGGAAATATTATTTGGGGAATTATATTGCAACAGCCAAGAAAAAAAATTCATGCTCCAAACTAATTGGAGTCTCCTGGGAAGATCCTATTCTAACCCAGTAACAAGAAAAATCAGGAGCGCTAGAGATAGTAACTGCAAATGGGAAACATTTTAGTTCCTAAAAATGTAATTAATTATTCTGGTTGAAGAAAAATTAACCTGTCTGCAATGGTCCCTAAAATCAGAAATGAAGAAGCCCCAGGCAATGACTCATCTACTTCCCTAATGATTACTTAAGAGACAGCAACACAAAGAGGATATTGGTCATTTTCTTAGAAGTTAAGAGGAGAAATCAGTCAGCCAAATAAATAGTTGAGAAGGCAGTGTTTTGTAGTGGTTATGACTTGGAGATATGTAGTCAGATTGGTTGGGTTTCATATTCCTAGCTTTAACACATCCTAGGTGAATGACCTTAGACAACATTCTTAACATTTCTAGACCTCGGTTTCCTCATCTGTAAAATAAGGATTAAATTACAATCAGCTTCAGAGAGTTGCTTTGAAAGTTAAATGAGGTAATCTAAGTAAAATATTAAACGTAGCATCTAACACTTAGTAACTGCCTTATAAATGTTACAAATAATCATTATCATCCTTGAAGAGATTTGTAAATTAAATTGAACACAGAAAAAGGAGCTTCTTTGCCGGGGTATCTCCCAGACAAACCTATTCTGATCACATGAAATTCAGTCATTAGCAATGCATTCTTCAATTAAAAGCTAAATACGCCTGGGGTGAGTGGCATAACAGATTGTCAGCTTCTGAGACATCAGAAAAATTTATTTTCTAGATCTTCTTGAGCATTGATGGTAGTTTTCCCAGAAGTAATGCAGAGACTGAGGAAAGAGCCAGAATGGACTGGACTGGATATCCTTGGGAGGCAAAGAAACACACTAGAAGTTGCAAACCTTCTTCTAATGTGTGAATGGAAATGCAGGAAACCAGAGGAAAAATCCAGAAATTCTTTTTCTTAGCTTGTTATAGTGGGAAGAGCATGAACTAGGATTTAGGAAACTTGAATTCTTCCTTTGGCTTTGCTCCTAACAAGTCTGGTGACTGCTGGCCCTGTTTTTCATCTTTGAAATTAGATGAGTTAAAATAATCTTTAAGGTCTTTTATATCTCTCAATTGATACAACTCTCTTAAGTCCTTGATCATTTTATTTCAAGGAATCTTGTACCCATTTGGATAAAAGTTTTTTTTTCTTTCTTTCTTTCTTTCTTATTCCTTTATCTTAGTTCAAATAGAAAAAAGACAGGGAAACAAGTACAGGGCATGAAAGAGACTGCTGGTAATTCAGTAGGGGGACTAAAGGGATGTATTCACAAGTAACATGAAGTGATAAAGGAAGAAGACACTAAGACAAGCTCAGGTTGGTCACTGGGAGATGGGAAGTAAATGTCCCAAGGAAAAATGTTTGAATTAAGAGATTTAGGCAGGGAATCACATAAGAAAGTGAAAAAGCTATAGAATTCAAAGGTAAAGGAGATTCACAAAGAATAAGTAACATGTTATATCACACTGTACTTGAATTATATCAGTGACAAACACATCTATCAACAAAATGCTACTTTTTTAGAACTTAAGACATCATAATTTTGTATTTAATTTAGAGAGTAACAGAAAATTTTAAATATGTATATGGAATATAGTAAGGAACAAATCTAGGGATAAGATAAGAGAAAGTGTGGGAGACTGTGCAACCTTCTTCACACAGGGAAGGGCAACAGCAAACTCTGTTCCTAGAAGGAGAAACAAAAATATTAAATAAAATTTAATGTTTCTTCTGTGCCAGGAATAATGCTAGGTGATTTAAAAGAAATAGTTTGTTTAATCTTCATAAAAACCCATGCAGAAAGAACATATAGGGATTATTTGCATTTCACAGACCAGGAGATGGTCTATTACTTTACTTCCCAAGGTTTCATGATAATTAAATGGCTGACCCAGGAATCCAGCCCTGATCTACCCTATTCTAGATCCCCCACTCTTATCCCCTTCCTCTTATGAATAACCCAGATGGGGCCACTCAGAGCAGACCCAGGGACTAGCTCTCAAGTAGCCTCACAGAAAATGGAGAAAAAGAAATGGACAACAATAGAAGCCTCACTTCTAGATACCCCTTTCAACCTATAACACTCTCTCCACCACTCCACTCTTAACTTCAAGTAGATTTAAAAAAGATTAATTCTTTTGTTTCAATGGATGAAACAATATTATTATAATTATACTATTAGCTGTAATCTATAGTTTACATTAGGGTTCACTGTGTGTGTTATATGCTATACGGATTTTTAAAATTTTTATTCCAGTATGGGGGGTATGTGTGAACTCTGTACCTTCTGCATGACTTTTCTGTAAAATTACAACTTCCCTAATAAAAACAAAAACTTTAAAAAAAGACTACAGCAGAATGTAAAAATATAATTGATATGTGTCATTGAAAAATGTGAAAAATAAAATATACGTATGGCATGACTTAAATACCTAAAAAAAATTCATTATACTCATGGGCAAGACTCATAGACAAATGAAAACATTATTTGACTTTGGTGTGAGATTCTGCATGATTGCCTTCATGTCTGTAGTTCTACAATTAAAATGAGAGGAAGAGAGAAAAAAAGATTAATTCTTATTTTCTCTTAGGTACAGATAAAATACTATAATTTCAGGGGCTATGACTAAAAGTGACCACTTATCTTTCTAATTATTAAAATTCTTTCAATATATTGAGGTCCTTAGTTGGAGATTTAAAGGGTGATATAATCCTTAAATTACACTTTAAATGTAATCAGACAATCATCAAGCACAAAATGCCTGATCTCATTCACTCAACAAAAATTTATTATGTAGCTACTGTGTGCCAGCCACAAAGCTAATCACTGTATTTACAGTGGTTTATAAAATAGCTATGATCTGTGTTCTTGTGGAGCTTACAATCCAGTATGAGATGGAGGTAAAAAGTAAAATGACTATATAATTAAAAGCATAATAAATACCATAAAATAAATAAACAAAACAGTAAGGGGATAGGGAAAGCATAGTTCAGAGAGACTCCCCAAGAAGGGATCTTTGTGGGATACATTTAAGCTAGGGCCTGAAAATAAGATCCAGCCAGACAAGGATGCAAGCAGTGTATTTCAGGAAGACAGAAAACATCACAAAAGTCTTGAGATGGAAAAGAGCTTGGCATCTTCAAGGAACTGAAGAAGCCCAGCACAACTTGACCACTAAGAGATGAATTAGGAGTGCTATATAGGGATGAGATCATGAAGAACCTTATAAACCAGAGTAAAAAGTTTGAATTTATTCCAAGGGCAATGAAACTCCATTGAGTAGTTTTAAATAGAAGAATGGATCTCAAGTATGGTTTTAAAAGATCCCTGGTTCTGTCATTAGAATGGACTTGTGAGAGTGTCTGAAAGCAGCTAAGAAAGGGAAGAAAATAAGTGGGCATAAGGTACTTTTTAGGAAGATGTGGATTATCATAGAAGAGGAGAAAACAGGCAGAGAGCAGAATTTTATCTTCACAACCTTAACTAGTCAACTCCATTTACCTCAAACAGGACCAACATGAAGAAAACACCACAAGTATTATTGTCATGAAATTACAAACCATGCAAAATTTTATGATAGGGCTTTTCTGTTCCTTAACACAGATAATGTAAAACAGCTCCATTTCCACAGAATGTTAATCTAAGAATCCCTTTAATTCAATAGTAATTCATGCCCCTGTTATGAATCCCTTCATTTATACTCTGAGGAACAAGAAAGTTATTCAGGCTTTCAAAGACATGATCAAAAGTGTTGCATCTATCTCAAAGAACTAAAGGACCACTGAGTGAAAAATGACAAATTACAAAAGAACTTCCTATGTCCATTTCACCTTTCCCTTATTCTATATTGCCCATAATTTTTTATATGTCACAACTGCAGTCTGTTATACCCAAAGTCCGATTTGATACAAGTATTAATCTTTAGACTCAATCCATTCCCAGAAATGCATGGGAATAATCATCAGTAAACATTTATAATAACAACCAGTAAATGTAGACACCATCAATTTATTATCACAATGGTGCTCATCTACTCCACTTGCACTGATATGGCCTTAACGACCCAAATTTCCCAGGAATACCAGTGATTATGTCTGCAAGAATGATTCTATTATCTCCTTCTTTGATAAAACTTGTTATTCTGTCCCACTTTTCAGGTAGATAAAATGTAAACTAAAATTTTCCTCTAACTCCATTTGCTAGAAAATTGTACTTCTCTTTATCAAAGCCAAACTATGTTAAATAGAATTGCATATACCTATCATCTGTGTGTGTACCTGCACACGTCTCTGTGTGTTTTTCCTCTTTGGATTGTCATCTGAACAAACAAAGGAATTAATGGAACAGACATGTAAGTGTACTGTTGTCTGACTTTTCATCATAATAGTTTTCCTAGCTACAAGAAAAGTCCATCCAATTTTAATCAAAAAGGCTTAAAATTAATCAATGAATAAAAAATACAAATATTTAAGGGCTCAGTTTTGCCTTCTCAAGTTCCTCCCTCCCTGCCCCAATACCAGTTACAAATTTCTACCTCTATTCCACCACCCTCTCTTTTCTCATAATTTTCTGTTTTTTCTCTGATTTGAAGAAACACGTGCTAGACCAGGAGACAGCAAATCCAATTTTTACTACCTTCAACTTAGACAAATCTTTTAACTTCCTGGTCACTTCAGGATTTCTGGAGGTGTTAGACCACAGACCAAGGTAGAAGAGTAAGGCGGCACTAGAAAACAGTGAAGAAATTTCAGTGATGCCCAGGAAGATATCCCAAGATGAATTATGGGGCCAAGAAATTGGACCATAAGGGATCAGTAGTCCCAATTGTCCTGGTACCAGAGGCAGTATCTGTAAAATATCTCCTTATATTGAGGAACACATAAGGAGAAATAAATCTTCATTCCCCCAGGCCATTCACAATCTTACTGGAAAGCACTCGATGCAGAATGTCCCATTAAAAATAAAATGGGATAGAAAAGTTGGTGGGGATTCTAAACTGTAAACTAAGCAATGAATAGTTAATAAATTCCATTACCAAGGTAGGTTAAAAGAGCAATGAAAGGACATTTTCAGTTTGCTAAGGATAGACAAGATCAAAGGTGCAGCAGCAGATAATTATCTTCCTTATTTCTATTTTACCCAACTCTGAGGATGAAGAATCTCCTAACCATAAAATGTATTTGTTCATGATTTTTTTTCACTAATTTTTCTCTTCTACATTAAGATATTAAACTCCACAAAGTCAAGGCCGTGTCTACTTTTGTTTACTATTTCCAGTAAAGTTAAATTTACTCCATAATTCCTCTCCCACTGGGCTGATGAAAGCTTCAGCCATTCTTACCACAAACCCAGGTAATACAAAGGTCCCATGGTCTTACCAAGGCCATGGAGAAGCTTTTCTAATCATTAGCACATGAAATTGTCCACGGGCCCCCACCTACATGGCCTTTATGCCCACTGGTTATGCTGCTTCCCTTTCCATGCTTGAACTTGGAAATCTTTGGGAAAGATGGGGCCTGGAACCAAGCACCATGTAATGAGTCCCACTAAGCTGTAACAACCAGGAGGAAAGCACAGGCCGTTCTCATTGTGGAACACTCACCAAATCTCTTTCTAATCCTTGTTCCCTATTCTCCATAGGTTTAGGCTTTGAGAAATAAAATTTGGAATCTCTTAACTATTCTCTCAGAAGTTATCTTACCACAGAAGATTCATCTTTCCACATCTTATCCAGGACCCTCCTCCACCTTCCACAGGCACATCAGTCTTAGTGATAACGGCTTTCCTTTTTGTCTTGCTAGCAGTCATTAACTTTGTGGTATTAGTGATTCTTGCTAGGACATTTTTAGACTAGATCTTACACATGAAAGTAATAAGATGAGGAAAAGAACACATAATTCAAGTTTGTTATAAAGATTAGAAAGTATTTATTTAAATTTCATAGCATGTATTTGGTACTTTAAATGGCAAAAACATATGTAGAACAAAATAGTAAAAGGAAATGGAGAAAGAAAAATACTTGTCCAGTCATTCCTTCCATATTCCTGCCATCTAGTTAAATGGCCCTTTCCAATTACTGAGAGTTAAGAGCATCGCCTGTGAAGACATAGTCCTCCCTGGTCCCCCTGTGTAAAAGAAGCTCTTACTCGATCCCAAATGAACCACTGATTTCACAGCAAAGGAAGTGCAGCAATGACTGTTAGGGCTGTGTGTCTCCTCATTTTGAAGACATGATGAGAATTTCTTCACTTTTAAGGATAACTATATGTTGTTAGGTGTACAGGGGTGCAAAAGAAAGCTGAGCAGCCAAAGGAGTGGACTGTGCAAGTTATCAGTTTATTGATTCTCAGCTCCAAATTCATCATTTTGGCCTGTTCTATGAAAATGGAAATAAGCCTTATAAATATTCCTCTTTTCCAGAAAGTATGATGTTAAGCTGTCAGTGAAGAAACCTGGCAGGACACTGGAGAAGTAAAGGGTTTCTCTTCTTGGTTCAGGTGTGCTTATCCCTTTGTTTTCCTGCACTGTGTAAAAGAATCAAATATCTAGGAATAAATCTAACCAAGGATGTAAAGGACTTGTACACAGAAAATTACAAAACATTGCTAAAAGAAATCAAAGAAGACCTAAATAAATGGAAGAATATTCCATGTTAATGGACTGGAAGACTAAAATCATTACAAAGTCAATACTACTCAAAGCAATTTATAAATTCAGTGCAATTCCAGTCAAAATTCCAACAACCTTCTTTGTAGAAATGGAAAAGCCAGTCATCAACTTATATGGAATAGTAAAACACCCCAAATAGCTAAAGCCATCTTGAAAAATAATGAAGAAAAAAAATTTCCCAATCTTAAAACTTATTATAAAACCACAGTAATCAAAACATCTTGGCATGGCACTGGCACAAGGACAGACATATAGACCAATGGAATTGAACTGAGAGCTCAGAAATCAATCCTTACATTTACGGCCAACTGATTTTTGACAAGGCAGCAAAAACCACTCAATTGGGAAAGAACACTCTCTTCAACAAATGGTGCTGGCAAAACTGGATCTCCATTTGCAAAAAAGGACATCTACCTCACACCATATACAAAAATCAACTTAAAATAGATCAAAGACCTAAATATAAAGGCTAGAACCATCAAATTCCTAGAAGAAAACATAGGGAAGCATCTTCAGGACCTTGTGTTAGGCACTGGTTTCTCAGACTTAATACCAAAGTACAACAAAAGAAAAATATATAAATAGGATCTCATCAAAATTAAAAACTTTTGTGCCTCAAAGGTAAAATGACAGCCTATACAAGAGGAGAAAATATTTGGAAACTACATATCCAATAAAGGTTTAATATCCAGAATATATAAAGAAATCCTTTAACTTAAAAGTAAAACAGCCCGATAAAAAAAAAAAAAAATGGCCACATTGTGGGCAGCAGAAAGTGGAGCCTATCCAGCTTTCCTTGGCACATCATGCCCCCTGGGTAGTTTTCAGCAGCAAGCATTACCTATCTTTAGATAGCTTTGGGTTGGAAAAAGCAAGCAATACTTCTGCATCCCTCATGCTCCCAAGGAAGCATGATATAGCATTTTATAGAATCAGATAAACCTGCTGTCAAATGCCAAGAATTCACATTACCTACTATGTGACTTGGGACAATTATATAACTTCTATATATTTCATTCCCTCAGCCACAAAATGGGCAAAATAATAAGAATAATGTATCAAGCATTTACTATGTGCCTAGTAGCACTTTCCTAATTTTCTAATTTGCACCATAAACTTACAACTCAGGTATTATTCATACCAAGATTTTACAGATAAGGCAACCTATGAACAATTGTTATAAGCACAAAATAATCAAATACATGGAAATTACTAAAACTCTGCCTGACTCAGGTAAACTGCTCAATAAACTCATGTTGTTGCATTGTTTACATTTGTTATCATCATTATTGCTGCAGATCCCACAGGCTTTTATCATGTCACTGATGCTTTTGAGGCTGCTTCCCCACAGGTCTCTTAGGAACAACTTCCCCAGTCACCTGTTAAAAATTTATTCACAACACAATATTTTGTAAAAACCTAATTACCATTTCTGGACTGGAGTCCCAAGAGCAATAATTTACCCCCATCATGTCTCTGCTGAGTAAACTAGATAAAATAAATGTGCATCACTCAAATTGGTATAAAATACGCAGAGAAGTCCATATCCAAACTTCAGGCAAAGAAGCACTTTGAAGACTAGAGTGTTCCTCTACTCTGATTAGTTTTTTTTTTTTTTTATTAAATTCAGTTTTATTGAAATACATTCACACACCATACAATCATCCATGATATACAATCCACCGTCCACAGTATGATAACATAATTATGTGTTCATCACCGCAATCTATCTCTGAACATTTTCCTTACATCAGAAAGAACCAGAACAAGAATAAAAAATAAAAGTGAAAAAAAACACCCAAATCATCACCCCATCCCACCCCATTTGTCCTTTAGTTTTTATCCCCATTCCTCCACTCATCCATACACTAGATGAAGGGGGTGTGATCCACAAGGTCTTCACAATCACACTGTCACCCCTTGTAATCTACATTATTATATAATTGTCTTCAGGGGTCCAGACTGCTGGGTTGGAGTTTGGTAGTTTCAGGTATTTACTTCTAGCTATTCCAATACATTAAAGCCTAAGAGGTGTTATCTATATAGTGCATAAGAATGTCCACCAGAGTGACCTCTCGACTCCATTTGGAATCTCTCAGCCACTGAAACTATTTCGTCTCATTTTGCATCCCCCTTTTGGTCAAGAAGATACTCTCAGTCCCACGATGCCGGGTCCACATTCATCCCCTGGAGTCATACTCTGCGTTGCCAGGGAGATTTACACCCCTGGGAGTCGGGTCCCACATAGGGGGGAGGACAGCAAGTTCGCCTGTCGAGATGGCTCAGTTAGAGAGAGAGAGGGCCACATCTGAGCAACAAAGAGGTACTCAGGGGGAGACTCTTAGGCACCATTACATACAACTTTAGACTCTCCTTTGTGGTAATGAGCTTCATAAGGGCAAGTCCCATACTCGAGGGCTCAGCACATCAAGCCGCCAGTCCCAATGTTTGTGACAACATACGCTAGGGGATCAGCATCTCAAAGTTTAGAGATAGGCCTTACAATTCAGGGATAGAGTTAACTGCTGTAAGAGCTTACAATCTAGGGACTATTACAATTATTGTGTCCACGTTAGGCTATGTTCTAAGATTCAATTCTGAGTTTACACATTGTAGTTAGTCCATATTGGTGAGGCATCATCCCTCTCACCATGCTTTCTCCAACACTTTTACTCCTATATATATATTTTCCTACAATTTTATAGAGTTATATTCACATACCATACATTTATCCACAGTGTACAATCAGTTGTTCATGGTATCATCATAAAGTTGTACATTTATCACCACAATCAGCATTTGAACATACTGATTACTACAAGAAAAATTGTTTTGTTTTTTTTTTTTAGCAATAAGAAAAAATGATAAAAAGAAAAATAACATGTCATACAATACAATATACTACTAAGGACAGCAAATAACACCACTACCAAGAATCCCATATTACTCCCCTATATCCCCTTCTCATATACATTTAGCATTGGCGTATTGCCTTTGTTACATTTAATGGAGGTATATTACAATGTTACTGTTGACCATAGACTCCAGTTTGCTTTGATTATGTTTTTTCCTGAATACCATCCCTTTTTCAAATTTCTACATGGTTGACATTCATTTGCTTTCCCACATGCAAAAACATTTTTATATTTGTATATTTAGTAACAGTCATTGGCCACTCCAGTTTTTGCCACGTTATACAGTCCCAGTCTTTATCATCTAGCTTTACCTCTGGTGTCATACATTCTCCTATCCCACCTCTTTCAGCTTTACTCACAGACATCTTTGTTCAGTGTACTTACAATACCGTGCTACCATCACACAGTATTATGCTATCTATTTCTGGATCTATGCAATCAATCCTAAACATTCTGTAGTCCTTCAGCATCAAATGGCTGATCTCTGCCCTCTTTCTATCTCCTGGTCACCTGTGTTGTCAGCTTTTAACTCCCAAAGTTTGTTCATTAATGTCTGTTCATATTAGTGAGACCATACAGAATCTGTCCTTTTGTTTCTGGCTAACTTCACTCAACGTAATGTCCTCAAGGTTCATCCACATTATTACATGATCCATGTCATTGTTCTGTCTTACAGCTGCATAATATTCCATCATGTGTATATACCACAGTTTGTTTATCCACTCATCCTTTGATGGACATTTGGGCTGTTTTCATCTCTTGGCAATTGTGAATAATGCTGCAATAAACATTGGTTTACAAATGTCTGTTTGTGTCTTAAGTTTCAGTTCCTCTGAGTATATACCCAGCAATGGAATAGCTGGGTCATATGGCAAATCTATATTTAGCTTCCTGAGGAACCTCCAGACTGTCTTCCAGAGTGGTTGCACCATTCTACATTCCCACCAACAATGAATAAGCGTGCCTCTTTATCCACATCCTCTCCAGCACTTGACATTTTCTGTTTTTTGGATAATGGCCATTCTGGTAGGTGTGAGATGATATCTCATTGTGGTTTTGATTTGCATTTCCTTAATAGCCAGTGAAGTTGAGCATTTTTTCATATGCTTTTGAGCCATTTGTATTTCCTCTTCAGAAAAATGTCTGTTCATGTCTTTTGCCCATTTTTTAATTGGATTGTTTGTCTTTCTGTTATTGAGATGCAGGATTCCTTTATATATTTGGGATATTAAACCCTTATCTGATATGTGGTTTCCAAATATCATCTCCCATTGTGTAGGTTGCCTTTTGACTTTTCTGACAAAGTCCTTTGATGTACAAAAGTGTTTAATTTTGAGGAGATCCCATTTGCCTATTTGTTCTTTGGTTGCTCGTGCCTTGGGTGTGACGTCTAAGAAACCACCTCCTTTCACAAGATCTTTAAGATATTGCCCTACATTTTTATGGTCTACATTTATTGCCCTACATTTTTATGGTCTTGGTGCTAATGTTTAGGTCTTTGATCCACTTTGAATTAATTTTGGTATAAGGTGTGAGATGGACATCCTCTTTCATTCTTTTGGAAATGGATATCCAGTTCTCCAAACACCATTTATTGAACAGGCTGCTCTTTCCCAGTTGCTTTGGCTTCACTGCCTTATCAAAGATCAGTTGTCCATAGATGTGAGGGTCTACTTCTGAACACTCAATTCGATTCCATTGATCAGTATATCTATCCTTATGCCAGTACCATGCTGTTTTGAGCACTGTAGCTTTGTAATATGCTTCAAAGTCAGGTAGTGTGAGACCTCCCACTTCACTCCTCTTTCTCAAGACATTTTTGGCTATTCAGGGCACCTTACCCTTCCAAATAAATTTAGTTACTGGTTTTTCTATTTCTGTAAAGTAAGTTGTTGGGATTTGAATTGGTATTGCATTGAATCTGTAAATCAGTTTAGGCAAAATTGCCATCTTAACTATATTTAGTCTTCCAATCCATGAACATGATATGTTCTTCCATTTTTTCAGGTCTTGTTCAATTTCTTTTAGCAGTTTCTTATAGTTTTCTATGTAAAGGTCTTTTGTGTCCTTGGTTAAGTTTATTCCTAAATACTTGATTCTTTTGGTTGCTATTGTAAATGGGATTTTTTTCTTGATTTCCTCCTCTTGTTGCACATTACTTGTGTACAGGAACACTACAGATTTTTGCGTGTTGATCTTGTAGCCTGCTACTTTGCTGTATTCAATGACTAGTTCTAGTAGCTTTGCTGTAGATTTTTCTGGATTTCCTACATATACAATCATGTCATCTGCAAATAGTGAAAGTTTTACTTCTTCCTCTCCAATTTGGATGCCTTTTATTTCTTTTTCTTGCCTAATTGCTCTAGCTAGAACTTCCAGCACAATGTTGAATACTCTGATTAGTTTTTAAAAGGCAGCCTCTTCAAGGATTATAGGTCCATTTCCAATTTGGACCAATCAGAGAATGGCTGTTAAAAATTGGTTAAAAGCAAGGGAAGGTAGAATTGCTTCTTTTTAAATAGTACCCAAGAAGCCTTTATGCTTTGTGAGCAATCAGGGTATGAATAAGTATTATGAAAGCCAGTATGTTGAATTTAATTCCGTCCTTTCCATGTGTATCTGACTTCTTGATTTTGACTCAACCACGTGATATCCAGAGGTAAAATTCCTCAGCATCTTTCCTCAGTGTCAAAAAAAGTGAGTATGTCCACAGTTCATCAAAATTAATTTTATGTGTGGTTAATTTTATGTATCAACTTGGCTAGCTTTGGGCATCCAGTTCTTTGGTCAAGCATTGGCCTAGATGTTGCTGTGAAGGTATTTTGTAGATGTCTTTAGCATCTACAATCAGTTGACTCTAAATTAAGGTCATAGCCCTTGTGATGTGTGTGGATCTGATCCAATTAGTGGAAGGCCTTAAGAGAAATACTGTGGTTCCCAGAAGAAGAAATTCTACCTCAAGACTTTACCATTTATTTTTCCCTGAGTTTCCAACCTACTGGACTCCCCAACAGATTTCAGACTCAAGACTTCATTCAACATAAACTCTCTAGAATTTCCAGCCAGCTGGCCTGCCCTGCAGATCTCAGATTTACTGGTCCCTACAATCACATGAGCCAATTACTTAAAATAAATCAATCTCTCTCAGCCTGTCTTACACTTGTGCGTGCACATGCAAACACACACATACACACACACACATCCAGTTGGTTCTACACCTCTGTAGAACCCTGACTAATACAGTTCCTGAAAGGATTCTTTACCATAGCAGGTTCTTTCCTGGGAGTAACCATTACTAGTCTGCAAGTGACCAGACTGACCTTTCCCCCATCTTCTATACCAGAGTTACATCTCTGTCCTGGATGCTGAAAGAACATAAGGGATCCAGGTACATATAAATAGAGCTTACTGAATGTTTAAAACAGTTAAGAAAGACTTTCTGGAATTATTGGTTATCTGCTATCTGCCCCCAATCAGCCAAAGTTAGAAAAGGGGGATTCATACAGAAAACAATGCAATATTTTAAAGCTTTCTCAAGCCATGCTCCCAGGAGAAAAAGCCAAAATATATGAAGATTTTGTTCACTCTTGCCTTCGAAGCTTGGGGTTTGTTATCAGGCATAGCAAAAAAATAGGGCAGATGTCCAATGTGTTGGAGAGAGCAACACTGAAGCAATAATCAAGACATTAAGGCTGGGAAAAGATGAAACATGACCACCAGGACCATAGGAAAGGGGTTTCATAAATGTGAGAAGAAAACAAAACAGAGTGAGAATAAAGAGGTGAAAATAAAATTCAGAAAAGTTAAGGAGTGTCAATCGGCCATGGTGTTGTTCTCAGAAAAGGGCCACAGAGATAAAGCCTTCTACCTGGGAACTTTAGTAAGCAGCTTTTGTGAAGGGCCTGACTCAGTCCAACAGACATTATGTTTGGATCACACGGACAGAATTGCCCATGAACACACTCCACAGGAAAGACACATCTTCCCCTCCATATTCCTGAACTCTATTCCCTTCTCATTACTCATTTCTCACCTTCTCTACTTCACAGACAGCAAAAGTTAGCAATGAAAAACCAAATTTTGACTGAATTCATCCTACTGGGTCTAACAGATATCCCAGAGCTTCAGATTATACTCTTCATATTTCTCCTCCTTGCCTACATCTGCAGCATATTAGGAAACCCAATAATCATCATTCTCACATTACTGCATTCCCATCTCCAGACCCCCATGTATTTCTTACTCCAGAATTTCTCTTTCTTAGAAATTTTGTTTACATCCACTTTTACTCCCAGGCTGCTATTCAGCATCTCAGCTGAAAAGAAGACAATCAGTTACAGTGAGTGCTTCACTCAGTATTTCTTTTCCAGCTTCTTATGGGTCACAGAGTTTTACCTTTTGATCACCATGGCCTATGACCGCTTTGTAGCAATCTGCAAACCCCTACATTACACAACCATCATGAGCAACAGGGTCTGCATCCAGCTGGTTTCCTGTTCCTGGCTGGGTGGGTTCCTAATCATCTTATTCCCAATCACCCTGACCAGTAAGCTGGATTTCTGTGCCTCCAATGTGCTGAATCATTATTTTTCTGACACTGGACCTTTAATAGAAGTATCTTGCTCAGACACAAGACTCCTGGAGCTTGTTGACTTTTTCTTAGCAGTTATGACCTTAGCAGTGACCCTGGTGCTGGTAATTTTCTCCTACACAAACAACATCAGGACCATTCTGAAGATTCCCTCTGCCCAGCAAAGGAAAAAGGCCTTTTCCACTTGTTCTTCACACATGATTGTCATCTCCCTCTCTTATGGCAGCTGCATCTTCATGTACGTAAAACCTTCAGCCAAAGAAAGAGTTGCCTTCAATAAGGGAGTAGCTTTGCTCCAAACCTCTGTTGCACCTTTTTTGAACCCCTTCATTTATACCCTAAGGAATAAGCAAGTGAAACAAGCCTTCAAGGATGTGGCCAGAAAGGTTGTGAATCTTTAATATACATAATGTCCATCTCAAAGGAAATCTGAACTATATTGATAAAGTTCCTCACCACATAAGCTCAGGAGAGAGCTTCTCTAACCCTTTCCTTGTTTAGAAAACATCTGTGTTAGTTCCTGGGCTGCTCAAATAAATACCATGAAATGGTTCAGCTTAAATAATGGTAATTATTTCTTCATAGTTTTGAGGCCAGGAAAATGTCCAAATCAAGGCATCATCAAGGCAACTGTTCCTCCCTGAAGACTGTGGCATTTTGGGCTGTCTGCCAATGATCCTTCTTTCCCCTGTCACATGGCAAGGCATGTGGCAGCATATCTTGGTCTCTTCCTTCTCTTCTAGATTCCGTTTCAGCTTCTTCCTTCTTGTGCCTTTCTCTCTCTCTCTTTCTGCCTGAATTTCATTCTCTCATAAAGTCATAGGATTATGACACATCCTGACTGAGGTGGGCCATACCTTAACTTAAGTAGTATCTTCAAAAGATTCTACTCACAGTGGGTTTACACCCACAGGATTGGATTAGATTTAAGAACATGTTTTTCTGATGTACTTACAGTTTTGAATCACCACACCCACTTCTAGGTATACCCAAAATAAATGAAAGCAGGAACTTGAACAGATATTTGCACATCCATATTCATATCAGCATTATTCACAATTGCCAAAAGATGGAAACAACTCAAATGTCCATTAACCACTGTCTAGAGAAATAAAATGTGGTATATAATACAATGGAATAGTATTCAGCCATAAAAGGAATGAAGTTCTGATACATACAACAACATGAATGAACCTTGTTGAGTGAAATAAACCAGACACAAAAGGACAAATATTGTGTGAGCTCAATGACATGAAATAATTAGAAAAAGAAAATTTATAGAGTCATAAACTAGAACATACATTTTCAGGAGCCAGGGTTAGGGGTAGGGGATGGGAGTTAATGCTTAAATTGCACAGAGTTTCTATCTGGGTTGATGGAAAACTTTTGGTAATGGATGGTGGCAATGGTTGCACAACATTGTAAATGTAATTAACAGCACTGAAATATATATTTGAATATGGTTAAAAGGGAAAATTTTAGCTGGTACATGTGTTACAAGAATAAAAAATTTAAAAAAAATACTTGGACTGTACAACTCAGTGAACCCTAATGTAAATGATGGACTATAATTAGTATAATTATGAAAATGTTCTTTCATGAATTATTACAAATATACCACACCAATGCAAGGTGTTAATAATAGGATGGTACATGAGAACTCTGTATTTTATGCATGATTTTTCTGTAAAGCTACAAATTCTCTAAAAGTGGAAGGATAAAAATGTTATACCACATTATGTTAAACAAAAGAAAGCTAGAGGGATTATGTTAATATCAAACAAACTCAATTTCAGAACTAAAAATACTACCCAGGATAAAGAAGGTTATCTCATAAAAGAGTCAACTCATCAATAAGGTATAACAATCCTAACCATCTGTACACCCAATAACAGATCTTCAAAATACATAAAGTAAATATGATCCAAATGTTTTTGACTCCCAAGTTAATATCTCCAGATCTGTTCTCTCCTCTCAATTCCAGATTCATAAATCCTACGGCCTACCACCCACTTGGATGTTTAATGGGACTTAACATATCTAGCACTTAACATGTCCAAACTTCTCTTCCTCTCAGCAATGGCAACTCCATTATTTCAGTTGCTCAGGTCAAAAAACTATGGTATAATGCTTGACTCTTCTTATTTTCCACCCCACATCCAACAAATCAAACATCTTATTAGTTTTATCATCTGAATGCATCCAGAATGGGCCACTACTCATTACACCCTAGTTAAAGCCACACTCATTTCTTGCATGGAAAATACAATGTCCCCTACCTCCTTTTTCTAAATTGATCCTACCTCCCTATATATCTTTCACAGAAACCTGAGTTATCTTTTAAAATATATCTGATTATTTCACTCCTCTGCTCAAAACTTTCCAAACCCTTTGTATGACACTAACAACTAAATATAGATCCTTACTAGCATACAAAGCCTTATATAATACAGTCCCTCTACTTCTCCTCTATCTTCTCCTACCATTCTTCCAGTCCCTCATTCTGTTCCAACCATACTTGCCAACAGACTGTTCCTATAACACACCAAGAACTCTCCCACCAATGGCCTTTGCAGTTCCTGTTCTCTGTGCCTGAAAATCTCTCCCCCATGTATCTATATGGCTCACTCCTTAATCTCATTCATGTCTCTGCTCAACTGTCATCTTATTAGAGAGAACTTTCATGACCACCTTAATTAAAATAGCAACCCATTACACTCTGTTGCCTTACCTTACTTTTTTTTATTACTTGCCATCACCTTACATATTACAGATTTACTTATTTGTTAATACCTACTTCTTCCCAAGAATATAAACTCCATGCAAGAAGGAGCTTTACCAGTTTGCTCACTGCTACATGCCTAGCACTAAAAATACTGCCTGAGACATTGTAGGCACATTATTTAAAAGTATGCTGACGAACGAATAAATTAATGAATAATAAACACTGAGTAGTAATAAACAAATTGTAAAAGCCTTACTGCCATGGATGTATACAGAAAAATGACTCAAGGTAAAAATAAAAAACTGGCAGAGAAAAGTTAATATAGTACCTTATATGGGTGGGGGGTGAAATTATTGGAAAGTTCTGAGGTAGCTAGAAGATCCAAAGGAAAGACTTATTCACCAGACCTCAGAAAGACTAAGAATCAAGACAATTCTGAGGATCTAGGAGCAGGTTTCTAATGAATCATCCCCAACTATTTTTGGTTCTTAGGTAACTCCACTCATAAAGGAAAAGCATGTGATTGGTGAACTTCGGGTCACATGCACACCCTTTGACCACAGAAGAGCAGGGCACCATGATTTACAAATTCACGAAGACAACATTCTAACAGAAGGTGCAGTAATCCTCAATGGAAAATTGAGGGGCTTTTACTAAAGGAAAGGGCATGCATGTTAGGCAAATAAAAACAACAGATATTCCCTACTTTCCACAACCTGTTGCCCCAACATGTGTATACCCACTTCATTACATACACAGAATATTTAAATTATTTTCAGTGATATAATGTACACGTATATCTGAAAACACATTCATCCCCTTCCCTAAAGGAAACAACCCAAAGTTATGTCCAGTTACCAGATATGACTCAAGGATCTCATTAACCCCCAAGTTCAGTTTCAATCCTATTTCTATTTTGTGCAACATATGCACTAAACTAACATTTTAACTACCCTTATTCTATTTATACAATATTGTGGATAAAATAAAGGGGTGAATTAATTTTTAATATATATGTATATGAGTATACATGTGTGTATGTGTAAACACACACACAGTTATGTCACAGAAAGGAAGGAAATAGAGACCAGAGTTATAATGATCCATGTTTTATAATTTCCCTCTTCCATTTCCCAGTTCATATTTTCCTTTCCTTTGGCGATCACCTCATCTAGTTTGGTTTCTTTCCCAAAGGTGTGATACAAACCCTAATTTTGAACCTCCTAATCCTGGTCCTGTGTGTGCTGGGTGATCAGGATCATCCAACTGTACAGATTTAGGAGGTCCCATCAACACTTCTCCCTGTTTATACTGTGAAGCAGCAATCCTATTTCCCCTGAATAGTCAGGCACAATCACATCAACTAATAATGCAACCAATTTTTATCCTGTTCACCTAATGACATGAGAATCCCAAAATAGTGGCAATCTCAGCTTTCCATACAATGCAATCATTATCACGCAATCATTATCGTGGCCTCTGGTGGAAACTTTGCTTCCAGAGAAACAAACATCTCTTAACATCAGAGCCCAGGATATGGGTAAAGGAAGCAAAAGTTTTCTAATTCATTTGGCATTATTGTGAGAAGCACCATCTCCAACTTCACCCTTTGATTCCTAGATCCAGGTGTTGATGATGTTACACATTCAGAGTATGATAAGCCAGAAAATAGGGTCTGCCACAATTATTTCCCATCCCCCTTATTCATCATCCTAAAAAATTCTTACAAAACTTTGTATTATAAAAGTTACTAAATTCCTGCCTTTTCTGTGTGTAACAGCCCTCTTCCTTAGGTTGACTAAGAATTTTACCCTACCAGTCCAACTGAGTTCACATTCTGATTACAGACCTGTCAACAATGAAGGATTGGAAGGGAGGAGCATTAATACATTTCTCCTGTAAAGAAGGAATGGTTTTCTTGATCAAGAAAGATTCAGTGAGGAGTATTTTGGAAGGTCTTCCCAAATCCTCCTAGATAATCTTGCTCTAATTATCATGATCTCTCTCTTTCATGATCATGCCATAATATATTTATAAAAGAAATTTAGAAAGTCCATAAACTCAACACTGTAATTCATTAATTCACAGAATCAGTTGCCATGTTTGGCTTTCAATAATTTTTATCTTGTGGTTCTCAGATGTCAAAGATTCTTTTAGCATAGCCTCAGGAAATCTCTATGGTTTCAAATAGTGCACCCCAAGGTAAACCGTGGACTATAGCCAATAGTAAAATTATACACATGTGCTTTCGTCGGTTGTAACAAATGTACCACAGTAATGCAAAGTGTTAATAATTGGGTGCTGTTTTAGTTTCCTTGTTGCTAAAGCAAATACCATGCAATGATTGACTTTAACAATGGAATTTATCGGCTCACGGTTTTGAAGCTAGGAGAATTCCAAATCAAGGCATCATCAAGGCAATGCTTTCTTCCTGAAGACTGGCATTCTGGGGCTGGCTGCCAGCTATCCTTGGTCCTGAGCTCCTCTGTCACATGGCAGTGCATGTGATGGCCTCTGCTAACTGCTCCCTCTGGGCTTTCTCTGGATTTCATTCATTATCTGTCTGGATTTCATTCTCTTTTAAAGGATTAAGACCCCTCCTGATTGAATTGGGCCACACTTTAATTTAAAAGATCTCACTTACAATGGGTTCTTACCCACAGGAATAGATTAACTTTTAAAACATGTTTTTCTGGGGTATATAGCTACAAACCACCACAGATGCCACATGGGAAACCTGTATTTTGTGTATGAATTTTCTGTTAACCCTCAACTTCTCGATTAAAAGAAAAAAATTTAAAACAACCAACAACAGTGAAGACCAGATGGTTTGGGTCAGGTAAATATCATGTTTTTTTTCTTCCTTCTATTGACTTTCACAATGAGTTGGAAAAGAGACAGAAAGAGAAGTGAGCTCCTAAGGGTAGATGAAATAGTTCTGTCCTTTTTCCCTTCCAGGGTACATAGATTAGCCCTTGAGTTCCTGGGGTAAAAAGCACACACATATGGATTTGTACTTTATTCTTCCTCATTCTAACCTGGTCAGAACAGGTTTAAGAAGCTGAGCAGCATGGTCATGGAATAAAGTTTTCCCAATTAAGTAACTCTTAGTTTTTAGGACCCAGACTTCAGGGAATACATTAATCTCTCAATACTTTTCTCAACTGGTGCTTATATAAGAAAACTTCATATTTGCATTGCAAAACCAACAGCATTTTAACAAAACACTGTATAGGAAAAGTTTTGGGTTACATTTCAAATACACACACAGATGATTTGAAATGCGTATTGCGAAAAAGAATGCACATATTGGATGTTGCTGGCTAGAAGAGAAGCCATGCTGTTACATCCAACACAACTGTCTATTAACAACCGTATTAACTGATGATCAGGGAGTGAGGTTTTAAACATTTCACATCCAAATGTAATATTTTGCTATTATATGTAGCATTTTAGTGTGTTTAATTCTTAGGAAATTACTCAGAGGTTTAGTGTTGACATGTATCACATAATATTTTTTCCCATTTAAAATGATGGGAAATAGGTTCCCAGTTAGCATTTTTACACAGAACATCTGATTTTCAGAATGAGTTATTGATCTTAAGCAGGTTACGCCTGTTTAAAGATTCAGACATCTCAACAACAGCATTGGAAACTTGAAGACAAAGACATGATAACTTTGGAATTCTAAAGATAAATTAATTTCATGTTGACTACTATACCCAGACAACTCTCAATTAAGTACAAGGGTAGAATAAAATCTTTTCAGCTATGTAAAGTCCCAAAAATTATATTGCCCATGTACCACCTAGCAGCACCTAGAGCTACTGGAGCATGTTCTCCATCAAAACAAGAGTAAACTAAGAAACAGGAAGACATTGGATCCAGGACTCAGGGGCTCCAATTCAAGACAGAGGACAAAGACATTCCCAGGCATTCCCAGATGGAAGGTATACAATAGGCTGGAGAACAACAGACCAGAGAGGAGCCTATAGACACCCACCTTCCATATATCACCCCCAACAAATACACCACAAACCCCCACAGATTCATCACACTCAAACTGTACTCACTACCTGCCATATATACAGCCAGTGCATGGCCACACAGCTCATTCACAGCATACACATTACACACACTACAGGTTCATTCCGAATCAATGACTAACAGGAAACTTGGACATGTTTTCTCAGGTCGTAAGTTTAAAAAGTTATTGTCTTTTCTTGTTCCCAAATTCCAAACAGGCTCTTGAAGCCATTCCAAGCCAGAAGATCCCCTGATCCAATGGGGTCAATATACCCTCAGGAACCTCTTTCTACTTAACACATCCTCCAAGAGTGTCAGCTTCTGCATTCACAGGTCACCTAGTCATCCAGTCATCCAGCCAGCCAATCACACCTCCACGAATCCATCCTTTGCCCATTTGGCCAATTACTCATCAATTTATGTTCTTGGCTGTACATCAATCAGTTTGTCCTTCTGTCTATCTCCTTACCACAAATCCCTCTCTAGGCAGCTGCTCTCTCCCCCATTTAAGCAGGGATTCTGCTTCCCACCTTCATCTCATATCTCTATGAATGAGGCAGGAACACCACCCCAGAAGCAGGGAGTCTGCCCCAGTACTCTTTCCTCTGGCACCAGGGAACAAATGCACATCAATTTGCACTACACTTCTTATCATCAGACAAGTACCTCCCAGGGCCACCCATCCTGGTCTCCTGGCCCAAGCAGAGGGGTTTCTGAGCTGAGAGAATGGTGGGGCTTCCTACCAAGCCTGCTCTCCTATCATAGGAAGGTGATACTAATGGGCTTCACTGTTCTCCTCTTGTGGATATTACACCCAAGAAAGGAAAAGCAGAAGGAATGAAATCAGTGTCTGGTGGGAGCTGAGAAAGAGAAAAGAATGGATCTGGAAGCCAGAAAGAAGAGAGATGCAGGAACCAGGGACTGAAATTGTCACAGGGCATAGAGTTTAGTAGGGGAAAGAGAGCAAGAAGAACCCTAGCTGAACTCCAAAAGAGGCTCAAATTGTCCCTTATGTCCAATTAGAAAGCATTAGGACAAAATTTAACAGGAGATATAAAGATGTTCAGACACGATCTATATGATGCCACTCTTGAAAATTTCTTATGGGAATAATTGAATTGATACAAAATCCATATGCATAAAACTGTTGGTTGCAGAACTATTTAAAATAGCAAAATGTATAGAAATAACTGTCCAGTAGTACACAATTGGTTTAACTGAAAGTCAACAATCTAAACACTTATGGTGCATGTTAAGGAGGAAAAATAGAAAGCATGTAAAATAAGTCAGAATATACACAGGCCTCAAAGAAAACAGGCATAAATTACAGTAGTATTAGGGAGGTAAGATTATGAAGGATTTTTTCAAAATGTCATTAATATTATCACATTATCTTTTAATTGATAATATAAAGTAACATAACATTGAAATAAAGTAAAACTATGAGATGAGTTTGATTAGGTTATCTGAGGGGTAAATGCACTATGACAGTTGAGAAGAAGACCAAGCAATAGCACTCCTAAGTCTCTGGTCTTGAATCAGATGCTCCTTCTGCCCAAACATACAAATTGCCATTTCTTTCCCCCCAGCAGTGTTAGGTGGCATCATTAACTTCACTGGGGGGTCAGGTAGCAGAGTGGTCAAGAGCTCAGGCTCTGGGGCTGTAGTGGACATTGTTATTGTTTCCCCAGAATTGATTTGTCCAAGCTAATCATCACAATTGGTTCAAGAATGGACAAGTGGCCAAATTCTGGTCAGTGAAACAGAAAGGAAAATCTTCTGGAGGTTTGTGAGAAAATTTTACTTTCTCCTCAAAGAGAAATGATTTCTACACTTTCTCTGAACACTGTTGTTCCAGATGTGACACCCAGAACAGCCAAGGATGACACAGTGGGGAAAAAAGAGAGCCTGGCTACTTGATGACACTGATCAGCCCTGAATCAACAAATCTTGAAGACTACCTGCCTCTGAACTTCCTGTTATGGGGGAAAATATATCTGCTTATTGGTTAAGTCAGTTTGAATAAGGTTTCTTTTACTACTGAAAGAATTCTTGCAGATAGAAGAGTCAAATAGACTTAAGTTCTAATTACTGCTCTAGAAGTTTTAGCCATGTGACTTAACCTCTCTGAACTTCAGTTTCCTCATCTGTAGCATGAAAATAATGAGTGCCTTGCATTCCTATTTTCTCTGTGACTAAAAGAAAATAATTGAAGGCAAAGGTTATGGTGAATCATAGGATAAGAATAAGGAAAAAAGTAAAGCTTATGAGAAATGAGCACTGGGTATCTCCTCCCTGAAAACCTATGGCTTCATCAATGGGGAAGAAGGGTTAATCAAAGTTATATATCTTAAAAACTAGGTTCATAGTAAATTTGGGTGCCAGTTGCAGTTATTCTAATTCTCTGATGTGAATCAGCTAATCTTTCTTCAACATCTCCCTTCTTTTACTGAAGGATCACTCATTTAATAAAGTTGCTGCACTAACTATTCTGAAGAACTAAAATTATGTCTAAGACAATGTCCCTTAATTTGAAGATATGAAGGTATGGAGTCAGGATTTCTGGTTCTATTTAGGTTATAGAAAGCTGCAAAGATCACCACTCTTTACAACAAGAAAAAGTTGAATCAACTACAAAATCATAACTTTCCTTGAGGCCACTGAAGAGGTGAGGTTGCAAGGCAACCAAGTAATCTGAATGACAAAATGTGAGAAGACTCTTCAAGGAGAAACAGGAAACACAAATTATTTCACCTGGGGCAGAGCATGGGAGAAACAGATTATCCCACAAATATTGAGTGCTGAAACAGCTGGTATTCAATTACAGAACACAGAAATACATCTATGTATTTTAATCAGAAAGGATTTAATAGAAAGAATTACATGTTAGAAGGGCTGGAGAATCTGATAATCAATTAAGCATCCAGAAATGTTGTTCAGAACACTACTGCAAACTGACCTGCCAAGGAATTCACCATCTCAATTATTAGAAATCTGGGGAATCAGGAACCCATTTATCCAACTGCTGGCTTAAGAAACACCCCACCACTGTCATGATCTGGGTGTCAGGAAGACACTACCACAACCATTGTCTCCAGGTCCACACACCTCAGTCACGATCCTGCCAGAGAAATGGAGGCCCTCTCACCCACAAAGATAAGGACAGTGGATTTCTGCTACTGCTGCTGCAGATCACACACACACACACACACACACACACAAATGTTTCTTGACCATACTTACCCACAACAGCAAATGCAGCAGAGGGATAGTCTCTACCTCAATTCTACCCTCCAAATATCAAATCAGTGTAACAGCACAACATATAAACAAGGTCATGTGGAGAGGCCAAGTCATAAGATAGTCTGGAAAGTGGTCTTTAGGTTTCCAGTCTCTAGCAGACAGTAAGGCATGAATTGAGGCATGTTACAAAGGCAGTGGCAGAGAGATAAATGAAAAATCTGCAATATCTGCCTCAGCCACCCCTTTGTCTTCCCAATATCCATACAAACACTTCTTCCCAAATGCAAACTATCAAACACCAGTGGCAACAACATCATGCTTTTGCCTAACAGAAATCCTCTTACCTCTCACAAAGTGCCCACCCTCTCCCAACGGGGTAAACTTAAAGTCTTATCAATTACCTCATCCATCTCTGGGTAATATTTATTTCTCTTCTAGTTGAGTCACAAACCATGAACATCATTATATAGCTACCGCTAACACACCCTACATAATACACATTAATAGAAATAAATATAAATATACCATTGCAAGGATGGAAGAAAATATGGCTAGCTACTACAATCATTGTTTCTGAAACTGGTCATGAGGTATGGTTGGTTTGTAGCTTCCTTCCTCAACTATGCATTTCATGTTTCTTTTGTTTCCAGCCAGCATCAGGATTGTTTTACCTGGTGGGGGTTACCCAAACGTTCATTGACAAGATGTTCAACTTCACTAGCTATTAGTGAAATGCAAATCAAAATCATAATGAGATTATCATCTCATACTTACTAGAATGACCATTACTTAAAAAAAAAAAACAACCACAGAAAACTACAAGTGTTGCAGGGGATGTAAAGAAACAGGTACACTTATTTACTGTTGGCAGAATGCAAAATGGTGTAACCACTCTGGAAGCAGTTTGGCATTTCCTCAAGAATCTAAGTATAGAATTGCCATAGGATCCAGCAATACCATTACTTGGTATATACTTGGAGGAACAGAAAGCTAGGACATGAATGGACATTTGTACACCAATGTGTATAGCATCATTATTTACAATTGCCAAGAGATGGAAACAGCTCAAATGTCCATCAATGGATGAATGGATAAACAAACTGTGGCATATACATATGATGAAATATTATGCAGCTGTAAGATAAAATAAATTCATGATGCATATAACAACATGGATGAACCTTGAGGACATTATGTTGTACAAAATTAGCCATAAACAAGAGGACAAATACTGTATGGTCTCACTAGTATGAACTAACTAAAATGAGCAAACTCTGAAAGTTCAAATTAAGAACACAGATTATCAGGAGGTAAAAAGAGGGTACAGATTGGGCATTTGGTGCTGAAGGAGTTGTGGCAAGCCCTGGCCTGAGCAAAACAGGCCTGTGGAACTTGTCATTGCACAGCAGTCTGCATGATCTGAGCAGCTAGTGTTTATCCTGTCATCTTTGTAAACCCATAGAGGAAAAAATGGTAAATTAACCTTAAAATGTAACTTTAAAATGGGAAGTAGGCAGGAGGTGAGAAACTCTTGGTCTCACAAAGGAGCAAGATGTAAATGGTCCTCAGACCCCCACCATCATGTGTTAATAGTTTACTTACTTTTTAACACTCTTGTGGTTATCTGATCACCACCACCCCCACACATCACAAGACCCTGTTCCAGGCTTGTGTCTTTAGGAATGTCTTTGTCTTAAACCCTTATAACTGGCTTGCCATCCTCTTCAATTGTGTGGTTTGCCTACCTGCCAAATGTTGCATCTGCCTGGCAAGAGAGAGCCATCATGATTGGCTTCATGACTTCTCACCCTGTAAGCAAGCCCTGAATAAAATTTCATGTATCAGAAAATGCCTGTTGTCTTCTTTAGCCTCTGGACTGGTAAAGCCCTCATGCGATGCAACAGGAGTACAGAATGTTCAACACAGTTGATTGTAAAGATCCAGAAATGGATAGCACAGTACTATGTGATAATACCTGTCACAGCCCAAGGAAGCTTTTGCAGCTGACAGGCCAAAGAAGATGCCAGGCATGGTCTGAGGCATGAGCTTTTGTTTGGGGCTTACTTACAGGGAAACAGATTAGGAAATCAGTCAAGCTGCTCTGAATAAAGTCAGGAGCTTCTCTGGCAGGCAGTTCAGAGTTCAGTGTGAAAATATATGGCACTTTGGGAAGTACTGGTCAAGCCAATTATAGGGGCTTGAGACAATGGTAGTCCAACGAGTATGAGAGCATAGTGTGAGAATGGGGGTCTTGTGACATAGGGGTGATCAATTATGTTGTGCGGGAAAGAGAGGAGAATTTATAGGAGCTCAGGTAGGAGGTAAGTATCGATCAACAACTGACGCAGGAGGTCTGGTTTCTATACACACATAGTGCAGCGGCACATCCCAGCTAGTTCACAAAGAGGGTAGATTAAACATTAGCTGACCTAGGTCACACAGGCTGCTTTGCACCAAGCTCCATTGGCCCTTTAGCCCAGGCCTGGGGCTCCTACAATAGCACAATACTGTTTGTATAATGAACAAAGCTGAGTGTGAGTGTGGTTGAAAGAGGAAGGCTAGGGGCACATATGACACCAGAAGGAAAGATATAAGATAAAAATGGGACTCCATAACTTAGCAAAACTAGAGTGTACAATGATGGTAATTAAATGTACAAATATAAGGATGTTTTTACATGAAGGAGAACAAATAAAAGTTAACAATGCAAGGAGTTGAAAATGGGATGGTATATGGAAAAAAAATACAATTAATGAAAATTAGAGCCTGGAGTTAACAATAACATTGTAATATTCTTCCACTAATTGTAGCAAAAGCAAAACAGCAAAGCTAATGTCAACTGACTGGGATATAAGGGAAAGGTATGGGATTCTTGCTGTTTTTCTTTTTATTTTATTTATTCTTTCTTCTTTTTCTTCCTCTTAATTTTGTGGAAGAAATGTAATTGTTCTCATATAGATTGTGGTGGTGAAAGCACAATTATGCGATTATGCTGGGAGCTATTGATTGATCACTCAGGATGGATTGCATCATGTATGAAAAAATCAATGAGTCTAAATTCTGTAGGCTGGAAATGCAGAAAAGAATGGAAAGCGTAAACATGAGGGAAAATTCCTTCTGACATTAGAACCCTCAATTTTGGGGATTAAGACCTCAAATGATGGATCGGCCCTACCTATATTATGAAGTATAATCTGCTTTATTTAAGGTCAAAACTGGTTGCAGATGCTAATCCCATCTATGAAATACATCCACAATAACAACTAGGCCATTGTTTGACTGAAAAACAGATACCATACTCTAGCCAAGTTGGCACATAAATTTAACCATCACAGTCCACTCCTTGTCAACTTATCACTCATATACTTCTCCTTAAACCATACTTAATCTCTAATTAATGACAAAAACAAAGTTATACTTCTGCCAATCTGATATATTTAACCTGCATACAACTTAAAACACACTAACCCTTTCCACAGAAAAGGATGTCAAGTTAACACAATTTATGTTATATAATGAGATGACAAAATGAAGAAAACAAAGATTGTGGAGATGTGTGTGTATATATCCAACAAAATAATGAAAGAAATCACATTACAATTGTAGTCTTCTTTTCTGCAAGTGGTTATAGCTTGTATTTATATCTACATTTCCCACTATCCATTCCATAATCCCTTTCTCCTCAGCAAGAACCTCAGCTTGAACCAAAGCACCTCATGGTTCTTTGACTGGTGAGGTGACCCAGTCCTGCCTGGATTGAGTTGTTGTCATTTTACATTTACTTTAATCACAGAGCATGGTAATACTAGGAAAAGTGTTATGGGGTCTCTTGTATTACAAACATTCTTCCTTATGTCCACTGTGTAGTAGCAGCCCAAGTTCCCTTAGGCAATCAGGATCAATCACCCAGACCAATACAGTAGCTCTCTGCTTTGCCTGTTGATTCAAAGGCATAAGGAAACCAAAATGACTGGGTAGCAGTCTTAACTTCCAAGTCAATGGAAATATTGTTCTGTTTCCTATTGGAAGCATCCCTCTCTTAGGATCTCTAGAATAGCATAGCAAAAGATCAGGGGACAGGAAACAAAAATTTTGCAACTGGATAACTTTGGGTAATAGTAAGTGGTTCCACTTCCCATTGTCACGTCTCAATTCCTGTAACTGTGAATTCTGGCTATTGGAGAAAAGGCACCATAAATTGGGTACAGATATAGTACATATACAGCTTCCTGGAAAACGTTGCACCAGTACTGCAGCATTGCCATCTAGCTGGCACCATAATTGAGTCTTCAAAATGTCATTTCACCATTCTATCAATCTGGGTGCTACAGAGTGATGGAGAACATGGTAAACCCAGGAAATCCCATGAAGATGGGCCCATTTGCTGTGAAGTGATTACCTTGATAAGAAGCAATGCTGTGTGGAATACCATGATGGTGAATAAGGCATCATGTAGTCCACAGATGAGAGTTTTGACAGAAGATCTGTGTGCAGGGGAAGCAAATTCATATCCAGAGTAAATGTCTATCCCAGTAAGAACAAACTACTGCCTCTTCCACCATGGGAGCTGTCCAATGTAATCAGCAGCAGGCTATTCAGCTAGGGAAATGGTGCCATACCAGGGACTGAGTATTAATCTTTGCTGCTGCCATATGAGACACTAAGCAATGGCTGTAGCCAGGCTTTAGTGGATGGATGGCCATGTTGCTGAATCAGGCATAACCTCCATCCCTGTCACCTTCACTAAGCTGTCCATGAGCTCATTGGACAATAGACAATGACATTGGACAATGACAGGTGTAGCTGTGGAAAGAGGCTGGCTGGTCTCCACAGAAAGGGTCCTCCTATTGACTTGATTTTAAAAAATCCTCAACTGCTGAGGTCACACTTTGGTGAGTGTTCACATGGGACATATAGATCTTTACTATTTTGTCCACTCAGAAAGGTCAGGTCTCTCCACATACCTCTCTCCTCGACCTCCTTGCCACCAATTTTCTAATCATAGTCCTTCAGCTCCCTGACCATCCGGCCAAACAGTTAGTACCCATGTATCACTAATCAATCACTTCTGATCATTATCCCTTAAAGAAAAATGAACAACTAAGTGTACTGCTTGAAGTTCCACAATCTAGGAGGTTGTCCTTTCACCACTGTCATTACTCTTTTGCATGCTGTACTTCTTTATTTGGTCATCTGTTCACAGTCCATAGTAACAAAAAATTTACTCATTTTAATAAAAAAGATAAAGAGAAAATGAAAAAATAATAATAGTAATAATAATAATAATAGTAGAAAAAACAGATATGAAAATAATCATTTTCCTGTCTGCATCAGTTGAATGCTTTCAATGCTTTTGTCTGTCTCTGAAGGCTGGGTACACACTGCTATTGTGTTAGGTATGATTTCTTTACCAAAAGCTCATTATACAAATTATTCATCAGTCATTTTCTAACCTGGGTCACCAAGGACCCTTTGGCTTATTACCTTGGTTGTGGATTTTTTTTTTTATTTTGAAATAAATTCAAAGTTATAGGAACAGTTGCAAAAACAATACTAACCCCATACAAAGAATTCCATCATACCCTGACCCCCCTCCCCCGATAGCTCAATCCACCAACTTTAACATACTGTCACATCGTTATTTCTTTCCCTCCCTATCATCCATCATCTATTGCTCCATCTTCTGAACATATGAGAGCTAGCTGCACACATCCTTGAACATACACTATAATTCACGTATACACTTCCCATGAACAAGAACATTCTTTTATGCAATCCCATTAAGCGCAGCTACAAAGTACAAGAGGTTCAACAATGATACAAAGCCTACATTCTATGTTTCCTTTACCTTATGTCTCAACTGTGTCCCTTTGAGCCACCTGTCCTCTATCCTCCAATCCCATCCAAGTTCATCCTTGGCATTCAATCGTCATCTATTTGGACTATTTTTTTTTTTTTTTCAGTTGTGGAAACATATATACAGCCTAAATCTTCCCATTCCACCCCCTCCCTAGCCTTCCATTAGTGGGATTAATCACATTTAGAATGTTGTAATGCTCTTTCCCACCATCCATTACTAGAAATTTCTCTTCACCTCAAACAGCAACTCCATACTCATTTCTTAACTCCCCATTGCCCCTTCCCCCATTTCTCTTAACCCAAACTCTACATTTCATCTCTATGGTTATATTCTCTGATAATCTCTTTGTGTTTGCTGTGGGGGTTAAAATTAACCACTTAAGTCCATATCAGTCTTGTTTTTTTTTTGATACCGCCTTCACTTCAATAGGACACATAAACTATGTTCCTATACTCCTCCATTCCCCCACCTTTATATAGCTATCTAAAATTATATATTTTACACTTGAGTTCAAAACCACTGATTTGTCATTAGAGTTTGTGTAATTTATATCATGTAGGAAGTAAATAGTGGAGTTACAGTTCAAAAATTATTGACTTCTATTTGTATTCCATTGTGGTTGGAGAATGTGCTTTGAGTATATTCAATTTTTTTTTTTTAATTTATTGAGGCTTGTTTTATGTCCCAGCTTATGGTCTCTTCTGGAGAAAGATCTGTGATCACTAGAGAAAAGTGAGTGTCCTGGTGCTTTGAGATGTAAGGTACTATATATGTCTGTTAAAATTCTCTCTATCTCTTTCTCCTTTCTTTGTTTCTCTGTTGGTAGGGCTCCCTTTAGAATTTGAAGTAGTGCAGGTATTTTATTAGCAAAGTTTCTCAGCATTTGTTTGTCTGTGAAAAATTTAAGCTCTCCCTCAAATTTGAAGGAGAGTTTTGCTGGATAAAGTATTCTTGGTTGGAAGTTTTTCTCTCTCAGAATATTAAATATGTCATGCCACTGCCTTCTCGCTTCCATGGTGGCCACTGAGTAGTCACAACTTAGACTTATGTTGTTTCCTTTGTATGTGGTGAATTGCTTTCCTCTTGCTGCTTTCAGAACTTGCTCCTTCTCCTCGGTATTTGACAGTCTGATCAGAATATGTCTCAGAGTGGGTTTATTTGGATTTATTCTATTTGGAGTTCACTGGGCATTTATGCTTTGTGTATTTATATTGTGTAGAAGGTTTGGGAAGTTTTCCCCAACAATTTCTTTGAATACTCTTTCTAGACCTTTACCCTTCTCTTCCCCTTCTGGGACACCAATGAGTCTTAAGTTTGGACATTTTATTTTATCTATCATATCCCTGAGATCCATTTTGATTTTTTCAATTTTTTTCTCCATTCTTTCTTTTGTCCTTTCATTTTCTGTTCTGTGGACTTCTAGGACACTGAGACATTGTTCAACTTCCTCTAATCTTGTATTGTGAATATCCAGAGTCTTTTTTAATTGGCCAACAGTTTCTTTTATTTCCATAAGATCTTCTATTTTTTTATTTACTCTTGCAATGTCTTCTTTATGCTCTTCTAGGGTCTTCTTTATGTCGCTTATATCCTGGGCCATGGTCTTCTTTATGTCCTTTAAATCCTTTGCCATGTTTTCATTCCTCGATCGTAGTTCTTTGATTAATTTTGCTAAGTACTGTGTTTCTTCTGATATTTTGATTTGGGAATTTGGAGTTGGATTCTCCATATCATCTGGTTTTATCATATGCATTAAGATTTTCTGTTGTTTTTGGCCTCTTGGCATTTGCTTTGCTTGATAGGGTTCTTTCAAGTTGTAAAAAAAAAAGATACCGATCTAATTTTTCAGAAACAGTTTGTTGGCATACACTTTCTCTAACCAGCAGATGGCATCTGCGAGTCACCTATATGCCTCCCGTCAGTTCTCCCCAACTCTGACTCTGTGGTGTGTAGGGAAATGATTCTTGTGGATTCAGTTGGAGAACTCAGTTTGGGTGTGTTGCTGGAGCCGTCCGCCCTGAATCTGGGGCATGTGTATGGGTGGCCAGGGAGGAAGGGCAGTTTTAATATTCAAATCCCCCAGGTTCCCGGAAATTCAAGGCTGCTGCAACAGTCTAAGCCTTCATTTCAGTTTTGCCCCAGATTTTCTGTCACTGACCCACATACCACTGGCATTGACATAGCGTCCCTGGGTTTTCCAAGTGGGCCTCCCTTCTCAGCTGTGATCTTCCAGGACCTCTGCTGAGGGAAGGCTGTGCATGTCATCCCTCAAGCTAAGCCCCAGGCTGCCGGCCATGCAGGGATGCTGTCTGCCTGATGCAAAGATTAGCCTATAATTGACTGGTGTAAGTTCTGAATGAAAGGCAGGCAGTAAAGCTGGGCCCCACCCCTTTCCTCTTTAGAGAAGATGGATGCCTTAGGGGGAGGTCATTAGCATTTCAATGGTCTCTCTCTGCCTGTGCCACACCCTTGTCTGGGTCACAGAACTGGGAATTCAAAATGGCCGAGGCTTTCTCCACTGAGCTGGAAAAGGAACAGAGCTAGTCTGAGGAGACCCTCTGGCTTTCCAAGGTTAGTCATCACCCAAAGCCTCTGTCTACTTGTTGGGGATTTGCACCCCATAGTGAGCAGTTCACACTCGTTAATTAAAACCCCAGTTGGAGCTCAGCTGAGCTATATTCACTTGCTGGGAGAAAGCTTCTCTCTGGCACCACGAGGCTTTGTAACTCGGGCTATGGGGGACGGGTCTCCTGATTTGGATCTGCAGTTCTTACTTACAGATTTTGTGCTGTGAGCTCGGGCATTCCTCCCAATTCAGGTTAGTGTATGATGATTGGACATTCATGTCTGTCCTCCTGCAGTTATTCTGGATTATTTACTAGTTGTTTCTGGTTTTCTTTTTAAGTTGTTCCAGGGGGGCTACTTAGCTTCCACTCCTCTCTATGCCGCCATCTTAGATGGCTGTGGATTTTACAAATAAAAAAAAAACCAAGCTTGAAACTGAAAAACCCTCTCTCTGAGCAAAGAGAGTTCAGAAAACCATGTCTTTAATGCCAGCAAGAGTTCCTTTTAAATTAATTTAGACAACTGATTGAAGATAGAAAATACAACTCATCCAAGGTTGCTGTAACTGTTAACATGGATTCAAACAGAGGGAACTAGAAATCTTCAAACAGAGAAACAAGTCTCTTTGCTTTGGTGAGAAGGTGAGTTTACTGAAGATGCATCAACAAGGAACAGGAAGTAAAAAAACTTTCAGAGACCAGTTCAGAGTGAGAAGCATCATTTGGGATTTTATAACCACAAACAGACAAAAGAATGTCTATGATTCAGAAGAAAGTAGAAGAAGAAAAAATAGAAAAGTAAAAGCTGTTTGATCAGTAAGTTCTCTCCTCATTCAGGTTTGTTTTTTCAAGATGGCACTGGTTACCAAACTATATGGTGCTATCCCTTGCATTCTTCTGTAGGCAATGCTGGGAAAGTTCTTAGGAACAGAGAGGAAGTATTTTTGTTGTTGAGATTAGAGCAACAGCAAGTTATTTTCACAAGGGCTTATGTTATAAATAACTTACAGCTGCTTGTGGAAGTGATCTTAATAAACAGTTTTGTTTTTTTGCTTTTTGTTTTCTTGCTACTGAAAACTATACTTAGAATTTTCCAGCTAAAGAATTATATTGAGTATTTTTTCTACTTATCCAGCTATCAATGTGATGAAGTTATGAATTATAAAATGAAGAGATAATCCTGGATTATGCAGGTAGACCCAATGTAATAAAAAAGAGTCTTACAAGAGGGAATCAAGAGGATCAAGTCAGCAGTAGAACATGTGATAAAGGAAGCAACAGTTTGAGATGATGCAAGGAAGGGACCATGAAAAAAGGAATGCAAGCAGTCTCTAGAAACTGAAAAAGGTAAGGACAGAGATTCTGTCCTGAAGCTTCCAAAAGGCACTCAGCCCAGCCTGCCAACCTCTTGATTTCAGACATCTGACTTCTAGAATTAAAGAGAAAAAAGTTGTACTGTTCAAGCTACTAAGTTTGTGGTAATTTTTGACTACAGTAATAGGAATTTAATACATTTGGAGAAAGAACCCTTTAACCAAAACAGATGTGCAAACATGGCCAGATTAAATTCAGCTATATTCCCCAATATAGATACCTAACTAACTATATTTCACAATGGAACCCCAACACACCACCTTCCATACAAGTGACTTTTTAAGAGACCATGCAATCATATCCCTGAGAAATTCTTTAAAGATTTAGAAAGGAACAATGTTATATGGTACACAAAAATGTCTTTGTCCTAGTAAAAGTCTGGCCACACAAAGGACTGAAATGGGCAAAGAGCTGTTCCTGCTGCAAAAGGATTCCCAGCAGAATGTTGACATATTCTAACAAGATTTGTGGGCATATTGTTCACACATTGACTATGGAAGAGTAGCTGACTTTGAAGTATGCCTTTAATTATTCCAGATTGATCCTGAACTAAATTTCCTTGAAAACCCTAATTAACTATCATGCTGATGGAAATCATTATTAACAGTTAATAATTGCAAATATTTAGCTTAGTGGTACAAGATATCATTTGTATGACATTGGTTGGTTCAAATTAGAATGCCCTCAACAATGCAATGATCTAATCTGTATTATTCATACATTCCTTCAAGTTTGATAATTAATCTGTTATCAATCCTCTATTTATTACAAACCTGAAAATTGTGATTACATTCTCCAGTCTATTGATCTCCATACTCACTGTTCCCTAAATAACAATTGAGAAAGTTAATATTAATTCTCCAAGAACAGATATTTAAATTTATTTTTGTATCCGAGATATGACCCAGACACCATCCAGTCTATTATCATGACTGCAGTGATAGATTTTAGAGGTTACACATACATCTTATCCATGTTGAAAGTCTGGGGAATTCCAGAAGTATACTTGGGCTGAATTTTTATCTGACTTTCTATGTTCAATTTTGGAATCTCCTTATTCATCATTAAGAAAAACATGATTGTCTCTTGAGGTTGGGAGGCATAAGATTTCAGATCAGATTTGAGGGAGAAGTCTGGACACCTTGGTTACTCAACTACAATTCCAGAAAATCCACATCTTAAAAGTAGGGCTAATACAACCCTAGAATATAATGATTATTCTAAACCCACCTAGAAAAGCTTAACAAGTCTCAGAAACATCTAGCAGATATACAAGTAAGTTATCTAACAGAAGAAAAAAAAATCAACCATCTCTACAGAAAAATGCACCCATAAATATCCAGCATATCATCAAAAACTACTCGGTATGCAAAGAAGCAAGACTTGCGACCCATATCCAGAGGATAAACAGTCAATAGTAAACAACACTGACATGATTCAGATAATGTTGTAATTAATATATGAGTAAAATAAAGCAGTTAGACAAATATGTTTTAAAATATAGTGTGAGCATCATCATAATGAATAAAGATTTGAGAAATAACAGCAAACTATGGAAACCATAAATAGAACCAAATGGAATTTCTAGTACAAAAAAATGAAATAACTGAAATAAAAATTCTGAGTAGACTTGAGATTGAAAGAAGAAAGTGTCAGTGTGCTTAAAAATAGAACATGAAAAGTTATCCTAATTTATAACAACATAAAAATATTGAAAAATATGCAGCATTCTGTGACCTGTGGGATTATATGAATTAGTCTAATAAATGTATATTTGCACTCTCAGAAGAAGAGGGGAATTGGAATAGAAAAGCATTTGAAGCAAAGATTGACAATATTCCAAATTTGGTAAAAAACTAAATTATAGCTAGAGTAAATATGAAGGAAAAAGTAAACAAATTAAGATTAGATATTGAACTTGGAGTATTTCTCCAGAGTTATTTTGGGTGAAAGAGAAATGGAAAAGTTTGTTTAATATTATCTTGCCTTTCACAAGTAAACCAGTGACCAAATAATAAATGTGTATAGGTATATCTGTGTGTGTGTGTGTGAAAAAATATATGCATATAAATGTCTGTGCATCTGTGTATGTACTTATGTAATAGAGAAACATTATTTATTTATTTTTATATAGTCAAAAAGCCTGCAGAATATTAAAGAAATCACATTTAATGCAGGATTACTAGGGCAGAAAATAAGCAATTCTAACAGAGATAAGAATGGGTAAAAAGAAGCAAGGGGAAAAAACAAAGACATAAACAAAAACAGCACCCCAATTCTATGATAGTCACACTGGGTTCAAGATTTGAAGACAATATAATAATGATATAAATTCTAAATTGGTCTATAGCTTACAGGCAATTTCTATTAAAAAAAAAAGGCTCAGCAAGGATTTTTGTATTCAAACACAAGCTTATTGTACAATTTATATGGCAAAGAAAAGGTGATGAAATAAGTTTGAAAAGAAGACTAAAGAGGGAAGAATCACTCTTCACTATGCTAAGGATATTATATACCTACAGAAATCAAGACTCTAGTAAGAAAATGAAAAGACTAGAGAGAAATATTGTAAACTGCATACCCAACAAAATATTTGTGTTAGAAGACATAAAGAACACTCAAAACTCATCATTAAAATAACAAAAAAACAAGAAATCCCAGTAGAAAATGGACTAATAACATGAACAGCCATTTCACCAAAGAGGATATGCAGATAGCAAATAAACTCATGAAAAGATATTCAACATGATTAGTCATTAGGGAAATGCAAATCTCACCATAATACATTCACTACACATCTATCAGAATGGGTAAAATAAAATATAGTGACAACACAAAAGGCTGGAGAGCAAGACTGCAGAGAACAGTATCATTCACACATACCTGCTAGTGATGGAAAAGGATACAGTTACCCAAGAAAATAGTTTAGCAGTTCCTTTTAGAACTAAAATGGATTTACCTCTCAACCCAGCAATTGCATTCTTGGGCATAGAACAGATTCTCCTTCAGAGCCTCCGAAAGCAAATAACCCTGAAGACATCTTGAATCAGGTTTCTGGCCTGCAGTACTGTGAGAGTTCTGTTGTTTAAGCAGCAAGCTTGTAGTAATTTGTTACAGCAAGTATAGGAAACTACTACATTGTGCATGGATAAAAAGGCTGAAGTTTCTTCCCTTTGGTGTAACTGGTTGGGATTGCTAAAGAAAAACCATGTAAATTCCAAGGGGCTGGATAAGCCAGGTTACTCAATGATTTACAAAAGTAATGTCTGTGAACACATGCACAATGGTATCTGGGATATGGTTATGTCCACAACCACATGGAATCCTAAATTATCGAATAATGCTCTGTAGCCACAATCTGAGTCACTGAGTATCTTAATCTGCTTCACTGAGTATCTGTGTACATACAAAAAAAAATCATTTTGTTTGGAGAGAAGAAATGGAGAATAATACTGTAATTTTAACTGATATACAATGTGATGAACATTACTTTGATCTGTCTACTATAGTTATGTGGTATATCAAAAACAAAGTTTGTAAATATATTGATTGAATTAAACATAAAGCTCTTTTTCAGACAATAAGGCACAGAATCAGAAAATATTTTGTAAGGTTAATTTGAAAACTCCAAATGATGTTTTCCAGAAAAGGAAATAATATCTACCTTCAAAAAGTAGAAATTCCATTAAATGATTATAAACAAAGGATGAAGGAAGAAGAAGAGTATTTTAACTTAAAGGGAATATGAAGAATCACATGGGGGAAATGTCAGGATTAACATCCCTTATGCAGGGAATTCCTATTCCACTGTGGGCAATTCAAGTCTGGGAATCTCAGTATGTCAGAAGGCTTCTTGACTTTATATAAAACATTGTAGAAGTTGATGGAAGACAAATAATGGAAGCTACCTATGAAATATGGCCTAAATACATCCTTCAGTATAAATGACACAAACACAGCCAGAACTTAAAGTCCCACATATTTTCTTGAACAATGAGCATGCTGATGTGTAAGAATAAAACTTGAAGAGCTCTGCTGTAGGTTTCAGAACTCTTTCTGGTTCTCCTCTGCTTCAGAAATACTTATATTCTTGAAATTATTAGTATACAAGGAAATGGCATGAAATTTCTGATTCATGCAATTGACATTTCAGTCCTTCTCTTATCTCACATATTAACAAGAGGAAATATTACTTGAGAATATAAATAGATGTAGAAAATGCCTCTGAACATTTCAAAGCCTTTATGATAAATCTCTTAGCAGACAAGGAATAGAAGGAAATTTTCTTAATCTGAAAAAGAAATTCTGCAAAACTACAACCAGCACTCCACTTAATGATGTAAAAGTGAATGTGGGGCCTGAGTTAAAAAAAGGATCGATGTTCTCGCCACTATTAAGAGTCAGGAAAAGAAATAAAATATATGTAAATACCGCTAAGGAAAAATTAAGATCATGATTGTTTAACATAAAGATAGCATCAATAAACATTTCAAAAACAATCAATGTAATTCACCATATTGTGAGATTACAGCGTGCCCTAATCCAATATGACTAACATCCTTGTAAGAAGAGAAAATTGGACACAGCAGAGAAACTGAGAGAGAGAAGATGGCCATGTGGCAGAGGAAGAAAATGGCATGGATTGCAGGTAAGCCATTGCCAGAACCCTACAGACCTCAGAGGGAGCATGGAAATGCCTACACCTTTATTTCAGATGACTAGATTCCAGAACTGTGAGACAATAAATTTCTGTTGTTTCAAGCTACCCAGATTGTGGAACTGCTTATGGTAGCCCTAGAAAGCTGACAGACATCTACAAAAACCTACAACTAACATCATATTTAATGTAGTGATATAGTGAATGCTTCACCCCTAAGATCAGGAATAAGGCAAGGATGTCTCACATGCCACTTGTATTCAACATTCTACTAAGGTTATGGCCAAGCAGTTAAGTCAAAAAAGGAATACAAGCTTAGATCTACTGGATGGATGGAGACAGTTGTTTCTATTTGCTTTCAGTAAGATCTTCCATGTAGAAAACCACGTATCTTCTACAAAAAAAAAATCACTAGAAGTAACAAGTGACTTTTTAAGTGTTGCAGGAAAAAGATTCACCTACAAAATTCAAATGTGTTGGTATATTAACAAGAAAACCTACAGTAATTGAAAATTCAAAACTGCACCTAAAATATGAAATATTTAAGCCTAAATCTGACAAAAGATGTGAAAGACCTGTACCCTGAAAACTACAAATTTTTCGGAGAAAAATTTAAAAAGAGGCATACAAATGGAGGTATATACCACTTTCATGGATGAAAAGACTAAATATTGTTCACTTCAATTCTATCCAAATCAATCTCTAGTTCAGTGCAATCCCAATCAAAATCCAAGCATAATTTATGTATTAATTGACAAGCTGATTATAACATAAATGGAAATGCAATAGACCTGGAATAACCAAATCAACTCTCAAAAAGAACAAAGTTGTAGCACCTACACTATCTTATTTTAACTGGTACTATAGAGGTACAGTAATTAAGAGAGTGTGATATTTGCATTAAGAGAGACCCAAGATCAAATGGAAAAGAACTGAGACTCCTGAAGTAATTCCTTATAGACTCAAACTGATTTTTGATAGAGGCAAAAATAATTCATTAGAGAACAAAAGTCTTTTCAACAAATGTTCCAGAAAAATTGGATATCCATATTAGATAATATGAACTATCTATACCTTGCACGATTTACAAAAACTAATACAAAATGAAGGTTGACATTGGGTTAGGCCACAATTTCATAGCAAAAACATGAAAAGCATGATCCATTAAAAACAATGAAAAGAAAGTCATCAAAATTGAGAATATTTTCTGTTAAAAAGACACTGTTAAGAGAACGAGATGACATAACCACAAAATGGGAAGATATTTGTGAATCGTATATCTGACAAAAGACGTGTATCAAGACAGTGTAAAGAACTATCAAAACTCATTAATATGAAAAAAAAATTAAAATAGGCAATAATTTAAACAGACACTTCACCAAGGAAGATATATGACAAGCACACCAAAAGGTCATCAATCTCATTAGCTGTTAGGTATATGCAAATTAAAATCCCTATGTGATACTGCTACACACCTACTAACACCCTAAGAGTACAAAGACTGATCATTCCAAGATGTGGACAAATTACACACTCCTACAGTGCTTGTGGGAATGTAAAATCCTATAACCACTTTGAAAAACCATTTGGCAGTTTTTTAAACGTTTGAACATATACCTTCCGAGACCTAGCCATTCCACACCTAAATACTTATTGAATAGAGATGAAAGCACATGCTATCTCAGACACTTTGGCATGAATGTTCATAGAAATTTTATTTATAATTTTATTAATAATTGCCTACAAAATTGAAATGACAAACATCACACATTGGAATTTTTCTCAGAAATGAAAAGGAATAAACTGTAAATACAGGCAATAGCATGGATGAATCTCAAAAAAGTATTCTGAGTGAAATAAGCCAGATGAAAATAACTACATTTGTATAAAAATCTAGAGAAAGAAAACTAATCTATACTGACAGAAAAGAGATTTGTGCTTAGCTGTGAATGGCAAAATTGGGTGATGGGAAGAGAGAAGAGATTAGAAAGAGCACAAAGAAACTTTTGCAAATGTTTGGTATGTTCATTATCTTGATTATGTGGTATCTGTAGGGATTAATACATATGTCAAATCTTATCAAAATGTGGACTTTAGCTTTATGCAGTTTACTGTATATCATTTTGTGCCGGTTTGAATGTATTGTGTCCCCCAAATGCCATTATCATTGTGGTCTTGTGGGACAGACGTTTTGGTGCTGGTTAGATTTCCTTGGAATGTGCCCCACCCAGCTGTGGGTGGTGACTTTGGTGGGATACTCCTATGGAGGTGTGACCCCACCCATTCAGGGTGGGCCTTGATCAGTGGAGACATATAAAACATGCTGACTCAAAGAGACGGAACGGAGTGCAGCTGTGAGTGACGTTTTGAGGAAGAGCAAGCTTGCTAGAGAGGAACGTCCTGGGAGAAAGCCATTTTGAAACCAGAACTTTGGAGCAGACGCCAGCCACGTGCCTTCCCAGCTAACAGAGGTTTTCCGGACGCCATTTGCCATCCTCCAGTGAAGGTACCTGATTACTGATGTGTTACCTTGGACACTTTATGGCCTTAAGACTGTAACTGTATAGCCAAATAAACCCCCTTTTTATAAAAGCCAGTCCATCTCTGGTGTTTTGCATTCTGCAGCATTAGCAAACTAGGACAGATTTTGGTACCAGAGAAGTGGGGTGCTTTTGCTGCTGAGTTTGCAGATACCAAACATGATGGAATGGCTTTTTAAATGGATAATGGGGAGTTTCTGGAAGAATTGGGAGGAGCTTGATAGAAAAGGCCAAAACTGCTTTAAAGCGACTGTTTGTGGAAATATGGATACTTCTGATGAGGTCTTGAACACAAATGATGAATGTGTTGTTGCAAACTGGAAGAAAGGCGAACCTTGTTTTAAAGTGGCAGAGAATTTGGCAAAATTGAGTCCTGGTGTCAGATGGAAGGAAGAATTTAAAAGTGACAAACTGGAATACTTAGCTGAGGAGATCTCCAGACTACCTGTGGAGGATATACCCTGGCTTCTCCTTGCAGCTTATAGTAAAATGCGAGCGGAGAGAGATAAACTTAGAACTGAACTCTTGGGTTCCAAGAAACCAGAAGCTGATGGCTTCGAAAATTACGAGCTTCCAGGGGGTGGAATCCCAGAAGCTACAGCCCAACATGAGGATGTAACCAAACATGGAACCCAGCCGCCATTTCAGTACGAGCCAAGATTGGAGATGGAATTATCCAGAAAGGATTTGTGGAAAGTCCTATTGTCTGATGGCTTTGACCCCTGCATGCTTCATGCAAAGCCAACAGAATTTTTGCAAGATCTTTACAGACAGAGCTGCTGCCAGTCGGGACTGGAGGAGAAAGACAAGGAACAAATTGAAGGAAAAATTTCTTCAAAGACAGAGCCATGGAGGTTGAGGTCTGGAGTCAAGAGGCCTTGGGCTGGGAGAGTGGAGCAGCCCACACACATGGAAAGGGTGAGTTTGCCCCGGAGGTTGAGGGTGGGCCTTCCACCTCGATGCTCTGGAAGAGTTTTGCCACCTCAGGTCCCAAAGAGGGTGGAGCACATTCCCAGGGAATTGGGGAGAGCCTGGCTGCCACCACACTGTTCTGAAGGGGTTGAGCATGTGCCCCGGAGATGGAAGGGAATCCGGGAGCAGCCCCAATGTTTGAGGAAGGTGGGGCCGAGAAAGTGGTCTCCCCAATGTGTGGGTATGTTGGAGCACTCACCTAAGCATTTGGAGAGGAAAGGGCTGCCACAAAGGCCCTTAGGAAGGGTTAGACTCCCGCTGTCTCAAGCCCCAAGGATGCAACGTCATTCTGTTAATGACTCTCAGACTTTGAAATCTAATGGAGTTTGTCCTGCAGGTTTTAGGAACTGTTTTGGTCCTGTTAACCCTGTTTTCCTTACTCTTTCTCCTTATGGCAATGGAAATGTTTATCCTATGAATGTCCTTCCTTTGTATATTGGAAGCATATAACTTGTTCTAAGTCCATAGATCCAAGCTAAAGGAAAAGTATGCCTTAGGACTGACCATGCCTATATTTGATTTTGATGGGATTTTGTACTTAACTTTTGTTACTGAAATGGTTTAAGTTTTTGTGATATTGTGATGAAATGAATGTATTTTGTATTTGGAAAGATAATGTCATTTTGGGGTCCAGGGGGTGGAATGTGCTGGTTTGAATGTATTGTGTCCCCCAAATGCCATTATCATTGTGGTCTTGTGGGACAGACGTTTTGGTGCTGGTTAGATTTCCTTGGAATGTGCCCCACCCAGCTGTGGGTAGTGACTTTGGTGGGATACTCCTATGGAGGTGTGACCCCACCCATTCAGGGTGGGCCTTGATCAGTGGAGCCATATAAAACATGCTGACTCAAAGAGACGGAACGGAGTGCAGCTGTGAGTGACGTTTTGAAGAAGAGCAAGCTTGCTAGAGAGGAACGTCCTGGGAGAAAGCCATTTTGAAACCAGAACTTTGGAGCAGACGCCAGCCACGTGCCTTCCCAGCTAACAGAGGTTTTCCGGACGCCATTTGCCATCCTCCAGTGAAGGTACCTGTGCCAGTTTGAATGTATTGTGTCCCCCAAATGCCATTATCTTTGTGGTCTTGTGTGGGGCAGACGTTTTTGGTGCTGGTTGGATTTGCTTGGAATGTGCCCCACCCAGCTGTGGGAGATGATTTTGATGAGATGTTCCCATGGAGGCATGGCCCCGCCCATTCAGGGTGGGCCTTGATAAGTGGGGCTATATAAATGAGCTGACTCAAAGAGAGGGAAGTGAGTGCAGCTGTGAGTGGCATTTTGAGGAGGAGCAAGCTTGCTAGAGAGGAGCGTCCTGGGAGAAAGCCGTTTTGAGGCCGGAGCTTTGGAGCAGACGCCGGTTGCCTTCCCAGCTAGTAGAGGTTTTCCGGATGCCATTGGCCATCCTCCGGTGAAGGTGCCTGGTTGCTGATGTGTTACCTTGGACGCTTTGTGGCCTTAAGACTGTAACTGTGTAGTGAAATAAATCCCCGTTTTATAAAAGCCAGTCCATCTCTGGTGTTTTGCATTCTGCAGCATTAGCAAACTAGGACACAATTATACCTCAATAACATTAAAAATGAAAAGCAGAAAAAATAATCGCTAGAACTGTATGTATTAAACCATAAACCACATGCCAAAAATAGGCACAGACACTTTTAAAGACATTGTAATCTTAAATCAAATGTTGAACATATAAGAACAAAGTATACATGGAATTAAAAGTAAAAATAATGTTCTATAATGACAATTACAGTAGCAAATTTTTGAAATAAACTAATCTTAAGTACATAATTACTAAATATAAATTAACATTTTAATCTACAAAATATACTTTTAATCTACAATTTTCACTTTTAGAAACTATTCTCAAGCATCTGGAAAAATAAAGCTATGAAGATGCTTTTGATAGAATTATTAATAACAGCAAAATGACAAACATTATACATTGAATTCTGGCACTGGTAAAATAAATGCCAATATCTTCACACAGCTAACTTTATGCATAGTGTTAAACTGGAAAGAAGAGAAATTTATAGTATGTGATAAATTAAGATGTGTTTAAAAATATAAAAGCATATTTTTCCCATCCAATTATAACATACTGTTGCAAATTTTTATTCATTTGTGAATAATACCTATAATATAGTGAGAGTATTTAGAGAAGAAAAATCTGGAATGATAAGGTCTTCAGTGTAAGCAAAAGCCTCATATAATCATATAAACCTTTTCTTCTGCTTATCTGAGTGAAAATGCTCAATGATAAAAATTTATATAATATGTTAATGGATTATATTCATATAATAAGGGATTTTGGTCTGACAAACACCTTATTAGACATGAAAGCTTTAGAAATATGAGCTACATAATTTAATTATATAGTTGTTCCCCTGACCTGTGTCTAATGCTGATACATCATCCCCTGTCTTCAAGGGCATAGTCCCCACTGCACCCTGTTACTTATTTTTTTTTTTGCCAAATTTCATCACTCAGAAAATTCATTAATGATTTTTGAATGTGTGTCACCAAGGAATATAGTCAGCAGTTTAAAGATAGTCATTCTCTAAACTGTAAAGCAGTTTGTTCTTTACTGGTTTTAAAATATCTCTTCTACCAGTGAGTAGATAAAGTTCCTGAGATTCCAGTAATTTCTTTTTAATCATGGATACAGTAGGACTATATTGCGGGCTCATAATAGCACTAATCCCATTAACAAGTAGTGTGTCAGATTTATTGAGGACTGAAATCTCAGGAAGCACTAGGCATTCCAAGACATGCCAGTAAAGGTGAAGATATAAATGTATTTCATTAAAATATTACTTTCAACATTACATTATTAATATTGCCATGTTTAAACAACCAAAAGAAACTAATAGAAGAGTTACTAAAAGAAGAGTAAGTGTGATTGTTTTTCTCTTTGATTGTAATTCCCTTTACAGGATTTGTTCATATTTTGCTCCTGAGGAGAAAATGGATTTCAGCAATAATTTTTATGTTTTGCAATGCATCCAACATATATTTATGAAATGTCATTTTTTAGAATTTCTCTTGTCTAGATAACCATCAGTATCTGAGAAGCTTTTATGCATAAGAGACATAAATAAATCAACAACTAACTTATCCTCACCCCCCAAAATGGATTATATACTGAATGAAGTGGCAGCATCTCATCAAAGAACTCTGTTCATTTATCATTTGATTGAAAGTGAGAATACACAAATATCTGTAAGTTTCACTTTCCTGTTTTGTTAGCTTGTATTGTAAAGTTAGGTGTTACATCTTGGGGAAAAGAGAAGAGACATATTTTGAGGACTGAATAATGCTCTAACTTTAAAGTTTGAGTAAGGTTTCACTGAGATGTGTGCATTAACTGAGATATTAGGGAGAAAGATGGAAGGAAGGTAGGTGGGCTGCACAAAAACAAAACAAAACTATTCTACATCTTGATTTGCTATAAATAGTTGATAGTTGTTGAATGAGAAACTGAATTCCCTAGGAGAGTTCTAACTTGCAGGTAAACCATGTGCCTCAGTCAGTGCTTCTTCCTCTTTTGGTAACTCAGTGAAATAGAAAAACTATCACAGCCAAATCAGCCCACACTCAATAAGAAGAAACCACAGTAAGTTAAACAAGAAAGTGAAATTATTCATAACTCAAATAAACTGGGTACACAGGAGAAAGTTTTCTATACATTGATGTCAGAAAATCTCATGCATTGAGATAATGATTGTGTATTGGAAACATTGGAATCCCTTCTGGTATAATTAATGGTTGACCTGAGAAATACCCATGGGGCAGTCTAAACACAAATCAAAAAGTTCTTGACTTCTGAAATAAATCTGTTATTAGGCAAAAAGTTAGGAATAAAAAGTAAATCATTTTACTGGAAATTCAAAGAAAAGAGAAGGCAGTAAACTATTTTGTCAGAAGTAAATATTGCAGGCATATTCAAAAAGGATATACATATTTAGAAAAAAACGATGGATTATGGTGGAGCACAGTGCTTATGGTGGATTATGGGAATTAAACACATATCTAAAAATCAATGAACAAGCAAAATTATTGTTTTGGATCAGAGACTTCAAATTCTGCTTAGAGTTTGTATAGTGAGCCCAATCTATCTGCTATTTTTTAGCATTATTTTTTAAAAATGCAAAGCATTGAAAAGACATGAAATCAAAGGCTAAATATTATAATTTAATTTTTGAATAGGAAATGATTCTTGAGAGCCAAAGTGCACTATTGCTATCCCAAATTGCACCTAACCACAGATGAATTTTAATCAAAAGGTAAAACCCTAAGCAGAAAATGAATGAAAATGTAAACTTTTAAAATGTAATGGAAAATAAAATACTGAATATGTTGAATTTTAGAAAAGTTAGAATAATCTATAAGGAAATCTTTCCAAATATCAGATGCAGATTGGACAGAAGTCAGCAGTCAGTGATGAGAAACAAAAAAATAACAACATTCATCCTTCCGGGACTGACTGATGACCCTCACCTCCAGGTTCTGATTTTTATATTTCTATTTCTCACCTACATATTGAGTGTAACTGGGAACCTGAGCATCATCACACTCACCTTTATGGATTCCCATCTTAAAACATCCATGTACTTTTTCTTACAAAATTTCTCCTTCTTAGAGGTCTCCTTCACATCTGCATGTATTCCTAGACACTTGTGTAACATAGCAACAGGGGACAAGGTCATTACCTATAATGCTTGTGTCATCCAAGTATTTTTTAGACCTCTTTGCAGTAACAGAATTTTTTCTCCTTGCTGCCATGTCCTATGACTACTATGTGGCCATCTGCAGACCCCTGCATTACATGACCATCATGAGCAAAAGAGTCTGCAGGAGTCTCATCATCTGTTGTTGGTCAGCTGGTTTGTGTATCATAATCCCACCACTTATCCTGCTTTTAAAACTAGAATTTTGTGACTCTAACATCATGGATCATTTTTTCTGTGATGCATTTCCCCTAGTGAAGATTGCAGGCTCAGACATGTGGTTTATGGAACAGACAGTTATAATCTGTGCTGTACTAACCCTGAATATGACCCTTAGCTGTGTAGTTCTCTCCTATGCCTACATCATCAGGACAATTTTTAGATTCCCATCTGTCCAGCAAAGGAAGAAGGCCATTTTGACCTGTTCTTCCCACATGATTGTGGTTTCCATCACTGATGGCACTTGCATTTTCATCTACATGAATCCCACAGCAAAGGAAGAATTGACAATTAACAAAGTGGTTTCTCTGCTCATTTCTGCTATTTCTCCTATGTTGAACCCCTTTATTTATACCCTTAGGAACAATCAAGAAAAGAAAGCCTTCAAGTATTCAATTGAAAGAATAGAATTGCTCTCAACCAAGTAAAGGAAATAGTATGTAAATAAAAATTTCAGATGAAAAGATTTATTTTTATCATTTATGGTTCTAGACATTTTCACTTGTTTAAAAACTTGTGTTTTTATGATCAAAACTAGAATATCATTAATTTTCTCAACACTTCTTTAAAACAGCTTTCTTTGAACAGTTCTCAAGCCAATCCTGCATATTCATTTTTCATATAAATAGCTGATAATACTTTGCATTTCATTTAGAAAAAAATTAAATATAATTCTTAAAAAATAACTTTTGGAATGAAATTAATTTCATAATGTTATATTTTAAAATGCAATAAAAGTCATTGTTATCAAGAAAATATAGGGTAAAACCCTTTGTAGCATGACTGATATATGTATCACAAAGATGTCTAAATACATGCAATAAGAGTGATTTTATGTAAAACTTCTATAAAGGATGAATTATGGCTAATGTAAAAACAAAAACAATGATTTAGAAAGAGAATAATAGCACTTAAAATATTGAGAAAATGGAGCATCAATGTAACTTTGAAATAATAATACTATAAACACATAGAAATGCTGGATAAATTTTAATAGTGATTCTTTTGAATATGAAAGCATTGCAAAGTTGTTAATAAGTAATCAGAAATAAAGATGCAACCTAAAGCAGAGCAAAGAACTATAAATGAGCAGAGCAATGAACTATATGAGCAATGAATTATAAAATGACTTGATGCTCAGGAGTATGGGAGCAGAGGGTTGCATTATGGATCCCAGGAATTAGGTGCAAAATCTCAGGATCAATGTGGTGACAGCACTTGGAATGACACAATAGATTAAAGTCAGAACTGTCCAATCATTGCACACAATGAAAGTTTGAATTAGAAAATCATGTGCATTTCCATAGATACACTTTTCTGGAAAATACTGTCTGCCATGCATTAGGTATCTTTGATACCTTGGGCCTACATTTAACACAAATTTAGCCTTTACAGTCCTAGTTCTGTCATAATAATCTAAATAATAATGCATAAAAAATTTAGAAACCAACACCAATATAATTCCTTGGAAATTAAGTTATTCACATATATTAAAATAATTACTGTCCTAAGAGTAATGAAAAAAGTCACTTCATTGTAAATTATTTGAAGCACTGAAAAAGCTACTTAAAAGGAATTCTTTTATTTGAAATGTAATTATAATTTACCAAATTGTCAACTATACCAAAAAGAGAACCTTTTGTTTATCTTAATAAATGTGAAAAAATTAATAACAATAAATTCAAAACATTAAATGTAGAAAACAAAATCAATTAAATAATTTAAAGAAATCAAAATCCAGGTTTTGGAAAAGTCAAATAGCATCTAAAAATCACACTCCAATAAATGTGAATGAGTAAAAAGGAAAGAAATATTCAATATTTCATTGGAAGATCTGGGAAATGCAATAAGAAGAAAACATTCAGAATAAATAATAGAAAGAACAGGAGAAACTATTGCATATTTGTGATCACAAATTTTTATTTTATTCACACCTTACTTTTCTGAGATTCTAGCATACCATGGATGACATTGAGCATTGCTGATAGTTTGACAGCATTTCTTTTAATGAGTGAAGGTTTTACAATTGACGGTGTCTTAAAATTGATGAAATGTGGCACATCCTTTTCCCCACCTAAGTATATTTTTACATAACCTCAAAACTCAAGAAATTCTTATGGGAAATAAGCAGAATTAATAAGAGAATCTGGTTCTCTCACTGAACAAATGGAAAATGTTTGAAAATCAATAAGCTATCTGTAATTGTATAATCACCAGAAATCAATGAGCATATATTATTTCAGTCAAAATAGTTACAAAACTTTAACTGTCAAGATAATAAATTTCAAATGAAATGCACAGGGTAACTATAAAGATATAAAACTGTAGAAACTTTCAAAGGAATATCAGATATCATTTGAGCGAAAGAAAGAAAATCAGTATTCCTGGATGAGAATTTTTAATTTCAGCATTTGTATATAGAGATGTATTTATGCATTGTGAAAATATTCATTACTTATTCATTTATTAATAGTGTGTTATTTGTATATAGTCAACAAGCATGTCAAATATTAAGGAAAAGCTGTTTTTAAAGCAGGCTATAAAGGACAGAAAATAAGTGATTCAATCAGAGATAAAACGGGTAGAAAGAGATTTTTTAAAAATAAGACCTTGATCAGATGATTATATTTTTATGTATGGATTTGTACAAATACATGTATTTAGTGGAAAATAAACACTTTTTTCAGGATTTCGATATATTGCATAAGAGGACAACCAAATATCTGTTGCCAGGTAAAAAAAGTTTAGTTTCAAGATATTCTATTAATTATGACATTATCACAATAAAAATAAACTAGAAATGCAAAAAGGGAAATATCTATTAATGTACAAATGTTTGTATAGCAGGGACACTGGTATGATAACATTCACACCAATCGGTTAAAATCAACTACATCACTGGAAGAATATTTGAAGAAAGATGACCACCTTTATATCGGTTTCACACATTGTAACCAGAATGAATTTGTATGTTTTTGAAAAGCATGAGGAATTTATTTTAGGAATTATTGTAATACCAAAAAAAGACACTACTTCAAAGTTTTAATCAATAGGAAAATTTATACACAATATACTCATTTAATGAGATACTTGTTGCATTTAAAAGAAACAAACAAGAATTTTAGTTTTCAAAAGCTCATTGTTTTTTGTAAATATAGCAAAATTATGTCTCATATATGCCATTCTACTTAATAACTCATGTTAAAATATGTAAAATCAATAAATGAATGAACTATCTTTCAAAATAAGTACAATATAAAAATCAACATTATAAGTCAGTTCCCTATATAACTCTAATAGTGAACAATGTTTCCTAAATTACCTTTATCAATTCATGCATACACACATATTTGATACATTTCATCCATGCATTATTATTTGTATTGGGGCTCAAATTGTCTTATTGGAACAGTGAGCCATTTAAAGTCCTTTTGACAAAATGTTAGTCTTTCATATCTCCCTGGCTATAGTGTGTAGACAGAATAAAGCCATCCAAAGATATCCAAGTCTCTATCTCCAGAATATGTAAATATGTGATTTTAAAACACAAAAGGAACTTTACAAATGTGCATAAATTAAGGATCTTGAGATGATTATCCTGGATTTTCTAGGTGGGCCAATGTAATTACAAAGATACTTTTAAGGGAAAGATGGAATAGGAGTATAAGAAAAGATGTAATGACATACTCCAAGGCCAGAGTAAAGCAGGACACCTAGCCAAGGAATGCCTGAGCCCCTTTAAGCTGCAAAAAAGCAGGGAAACATATTCTCCCTTCTGGGAAAGTCACAGATACATGCTCAGCAGCTGTTTCACAGCCCTCTCTTACACCCTGCTTTCTTTTCTATTGTGAGCAGGTGTCTCAGTCTATTCCATTTCACAGCCCTGGGGGATGTTAGTTCTAATGAAAAGGCTTGACCATACCTTGAACCAGAGTGAGAAACAGACAGCTACAGATGCTTATCAGGGTGAGAACTCTCAGTGGCAGGGCTGCCTCTCACTGGAGTGTATCAACAATCAACCCTCAAACAGTATGTGGGGTGTGCGGAGCTGCCATCCACTGACCCTCACCCAAGCATTTTGTCTCCCAAGAAGACTAGCTACAATGGAATCTCTTCCCTGACTTTTTTGGACCCTCAGTGCTGTGTACATAATAAAATGGGTCATTTTGCTGAAAGCTTCAGTTCTGCCTAAAAACCTGTTGTCCAACAAAACACTGTAGCAACTAACTCCACACTGCCTCTAGAGCCTCTAGAGAAATGCAGCACTGCCAATCCTTCCAGCCTTCTCCTGGAGCTTCTCCCTGAAAATAAATTTGTTTGTGGTAATTTGTTACAGCACTGGGAAACAAATATTTTCCCTAGCACAATCCTAGGAACATCCATTCCTTCATGTGACCTTGTTATTTTAGTTTGTACATATAATTTGGACAACAAAAAATGGAAGCCTAGATGTACCTCTTGCTTTGGGTGATCATTATTTCTAGGCCATTTCAGTGGGTTAAACTAAGAAATGTAACTTTTATTAAGTTAAAATAGGAATTCATGGTGTTGCTTCCAATTCAAACTCAAGACTTCAGGAATTTAGCTTAACTTGTTTTAGTTCAATATTTAATTAATAGCAAATTAATACTTAGTTTATCTATGTACTTCTGGGAATTAATGATCAAAGGCAACTTGCTAGTTATATGTACCACTAAATGGAAGAAATTATTTGAATTGAAAATTGATAACTAAGGCTCTCATGTGGCATTATTAACAACCTGCTGCAATGTATAAAGGCAGGGATTTGGCAAATTTACCTGGGAAGGGAACTCTCTCCCTTTCTCTGACCTACAAATGGATATTCTTTCCAAAGCATTAGGAATGTTAAGGGCTTCAGAGAAACAGGCTGACATTTTGGTGAACACTAAGACACATCTTGCTCTTGGGAGGCCAAGACATATGAATGGGCACTAAGGGAACTGTTGGCATTGTGTAGCATAATGGAGAAAATATTTCAACAGAGAGAGGGGAGGAGAAAAACAATAAATGGGTCAAGAGGGCAAAGTGTTTAGATGGCTTTTGGAAAATGACATGATAAAAGTAAATCGGTGAATATTTTTACTGTTAATACATAATCAACATTTCAGAAACAGGGCAGTTTTTGTAAAATATCCTGGCAAATCCACAATCCTTAAAAGGACGTAGCAATTTATTTTGGCCTGGAGGAACTCAACCCAGTTATTAACAGCATGAGGTGAAATGGAAAATACTTGTAAGAGTGGTGAAATCACCCCCTCATTTACGCTGTAACAGATATGCAATCTTGAAACAGAATTGTTTGGATAGTGAAGTCTCAATTTAGCCTACCCAGGAATATTTCTTCTGGCACAAGTCTGTTTTCACTGCCAGTGACATACACAGTGGGGCAAGAACACATAATATCAGATGGGCCAACCACATCACCCACATATAAGTGGTTTCATTGAAAATTTGAATGGACAGTCAAAAATCTCACTCAAAATATGACATGTAGAAAGTGTTAACAGAAAGCTTAGTTATTTAAATGACTGTATGTTCAAAATGAATATGAGTGGAGGTAGAGGGTGGGGGAAAACTCCACTGAAAATGATTCTAAATTCAAAAAATAGGAGTGGAGAAGTGGGGAAGAGTACAAGTACACATTCATATAACTTGTAACACCACAATTTTTTCCCAATCTTAGCATGGATTTAATGCACAGTGAGGCAAATCTTCAGTTATACAGCCAAGCTACAGATACTCATGAATGGGACCCCAATACCAGGTGGCAGAGTTGGTATTGTTGTTCCCAGCATGTCAAATCCTATTATATCTTCATGGAACTAGAGCCAAGGAAAAGCATAAACGAGGCTGTTGTAAATGTCAAAGCTGTGTATTTGTTTCCCTATAGCAAATACCACTCAGTGGGTTACCTACAACAAAAAGAATTTATTAGCTCACAATTTTATAGGAGAAGTCTCAAGTCAAGGCATAGACAAGATCTCAATTTCCTCACAAAGTTTGTGGCATTCTGGTGTTGGCTTGCCACAATACTCAGGGATCCTTGAATTGCATCTCTGCCTCCTGTCACATGCAGTGTCCTAGATCTCCTCCTTGCATTTGCTTCTCTGTATACCACTGACTTCTGGGCTCTGGCTCTTTCCTGTGGATTCTCTGATTTCTTTCTTTTTATAAGTTCTCCAGGAATACTTTTAAGACAGTTCTAATTCAGTTTTAGCCATATAAGATCCTATTCACAAATGACTTCACACAATAACTGATAATACATTTTTAAAGGGTCTGACTTACAAATGGGTTGACACCCATAAGAAGGCAAATTAAGATTAAGATGTCATCTGAGAGAGTACATATTTAAATCTGTCACATGTTAGACACAAAGCCAAACCAAGGTATGTCTAGTCAAGATACTCCAGATATCAGAACCAACAATCAATATGATATGTATTTATATATCTATCTAGAGATAGATAGATATAGAGAGAATAGATTAAATGGTACATAGATAGATTGATTGATTGATTGATTAGATAGACAGATATAGAGGTTATAATAAGGAACTGGTTAATGTGATTATGGGGATGGGGAAATTCAAATTTGTAGGGAAAGCAGGAAGCTTAAAATGCTGTTTTCTGATTTCCTTGGTGCGAAATGTAGGAAAGAATAGATGGAGCAACCTTGAGGAAAAATTCTTTCTGACATTGGTACCCTCAGTTCTGGAGATTAAGATTCCCAACTGATAGGTGAAGCATACCTATATTATGAAGTATAATCTGCTTTATTTAAGGTCAAAACTGGTTGCACAGCCTAATCCTATCTATGAAATACATGTACAATAACAACTAGGCCATTGTTTGACCAAAAAATAGACACCATACTCTAGCCAAGTTGACACATACACTTAACCATCACAGTTCACTCCTTGTCAACTTGTCACCCGTACACATCTCCTTAAACTATTTTTAATCTCCAAATATTGACAACATCAAAGACATACTTCTGCCAACATGATATAACTAACCTGCATACAACTTAAAACACACAAGGCTTTTCCCAGAAGTAGATGCAGTCCTTGGATAATGTCCACACCACTCCAGATATCCTGGATATAATGCAAGTTAAATTTTATGATGTGAAGTTAATGGAACTTATGTTATACAATAAGACAATGAGAGAAGGACTAAAACAAGATTTGGAGATGTGTGTGTGTATATACCCCCCCACACACACTAACATATAACAAAATACAAAAGAAATTGCATTACACTATGGTCCTCTTTTCTGCAAGTGGTTATAGCTTGTATTTATAAGTATATTTTCCACTTTCCATTCTTCATTCCATTTGTCCTCAGCAAGCACCTCAGCTGGTCTTGGTTCTTTAACTGAAAGGTCTGGCCCATTATTAGTCCTTCCTGAATTGCATTGTTGTTGTTTTTCATTTACTTCCATCATAGGGCATTGTATTCCGAAGAGATGTATTATGGGATCTTTTGTATTACAGACATATTCTTCCTTCTGTCCATTGTGTAGTAGCAGTCCAAGTTCCCCTAGGCAACCAAGATCAATAACCCCAGCCAGAACAGTGACTGTCTATTTTGCCTGTTCATTCAAGGGCATAAGGAACCCAGAGTGACTAGATGGGAGTCTTGACTTCCAAGTCAATGGAAATATTGTGTTTCCTTTGGAAGCATTCCTCCCTCAGGATGCATTCATCCCTTAGGACCTCTAGAAGCACAGCAAAAGTTTGGGAGACAGAAAGCAAAAATTTTGCTACTGAATAGCCTTGGATAACAGTGAGTGGTTCCACTCCCATTTCCACCTATCAATAGGAGAATGAGCACCATATGTTGGATGCTGATTTACAACATATACAGCTTCCTGGAAAATGTTACACCAGCCTGCAAGATATTTCCACCCAGCTGGCACTGTAATTAAGTCTTCAATAGGCCATTCTACTCTTCTATAAGCCCAGAAGCTACAGGGTGATGGAGACCATGATAAACCAGGGAATCCCATGAAGATGGGTCCATTGCTGTACTTCATTTGCTGTGAAGTGAGTACTTTGATCAGAAGCAATGCTGTGTGGAATGCCATGATGGTGGATAAGGCATCTTGAAGTCCACAGATGATAGTTTAGGCAGAAGGTTTGTGTAAAAAAAAAAAAAAAAAGTTTGTGTACAAAAGAAGCAAATTCATACACAGAGTTGTGGCAGTCCATGGCCCAGGGCCCAGAACACTCCTAAATGGCCCATAACAGGCCTGCTTTAGCTGAGGACAAAGTTCAAGAATTTAAAGAATCTCCCTGAAGGGGTAAGAATGTAATCATGGAGGTAAAAAATAGCATTCATTGTATCTTAGTCTTAAAGACTAATCATAGTAAAACATCAGGTCTTATCCCCCTTAATGATTATACTAGAGACCCAATGTCCTCATAGTATATGGAATGTCTTAGTTCTAAAAGCACATCTTCCTCCTTGCACCCCCTGTCCATTGAGGAGTGCTAAACCTCCAGATCGGCTGCCACCAGAGAATCTCTCCTGTTCATAAATCCCAATAAATCTATGTCTACTTCTGTACCTGGTGTGCTTTTTGGTCTTGCAGCAGCACCAGCCCATGCTTTGCATGAACTCAATCTCACCCCAAACAATTGGCAAGCAAGCCAGGGGACCAAGACATAACAGGCAGCAGTAAGTCCAGAGAAGGAAGTCTCGACAGGGGTGTTCCCGTTTGTTAGAACTGCCATTATGCAAAACACCAGAAATGCATTGGCTATTATAAAGGGAGGTTATTTAATTACAAATTTACAATTCTGAGGCCATAAAAGTGTCTAAACTAAGGCAACAATAAGGGCTATACCTTCACTGGAGAATGGCTGGTGGCATCCAGAAACCTCTGCTAGCTGGGAAGGCATGTGGCTGGCATCTGCTGTTCCTTTGCTCCTGGGTTGCACTGCTTTCAGCTTCTGATTCCAATGGCTTTCTAAGTGTCTGGGCATCGTCTCTTAGCTTCTATGGGGCAGACTTTGGACTTCATCTCTCAGCACAGCATCTCCAAATTCCTTCTCTCTGCATCTCCAAGCATCTCTAAGCATCTCTGTCAGCTCTCAAGTGTCTCTTAAAGTACTCCAGTGATCTAATTAAGATGCACCTTGAATGGGAAGGGCAGAATTCTCTGTAAATATCTAATTGAAATTTCTCACCTACAGTTGGGTGAGTCACATCTCCATGGAAACAACCTAATCAATGATTAATAAGTCTTCCCCCAAAAGATTGCACTAAAGATCATGTTTTTCCTGGGGGGCATAATAGATCCAAACTGGTACAAGGGGAAATTACTAGATTGACCTACATCATCCATGTGGGGAGGGGTGGCTACTCTCCTAGATGAATGGGGACCACTGCAAGGATATTGCGATGCCCTAAAAACTCTGGCAGGTTGCTGTTTTGCAACAGATAGTAGGACAACTAAATCTTAGTAAAGAGAAAAGAAAACAGCAAGTTGTGGTGGCCATAGCCTGGCCCCTTTTAGGAGCCTTAGCTATGGCTACAGAAGCAGAACAGGTGGCAAAAATAACAGTCCACCATCTAGAGGAAGAATTAAAATTAGAAAGTAATACACAGCTCACTCAAGTGGACATGAAAGACACTTTAACCCAGCATTTGCACTGTGTAGATGATCAATTAGAAAGATTAGCTTATAGGTATACTCATGCCCATGGTTGGAAATTACCCCAGGTCTGAATCTGGAGAATATTAACTAATCCAAGAGGGAACCAAAAGCTTGAGACACCATAGATATTTCATTTGATTATGAAGAGAAGGCAAGGGAAGAATTATGCAAAGTAGAGGAAGAAGAGAACCTGGCAAGTACACCCAGTGCTACAGCAAAAAAACACAGCACAGGAGTGATATGCCAGGGTGGATCATCAAAATTTACAACATCCTGAACAGAAACTCCATATTACTGAGGGAGATTATACTACTGCTGCTGAATTAGGTGACCTTGGGCAGCATTATAAGCAGAAAGCCAGGAAGTCATTACATGATTGGCTTTTATGATTATGGGACATAGGAGCTAAGGGCATAATATTAACTGGGATGCAAAAGATTAAGCTAGCATATACCACAACACACCCATATGCCAGTGCCTGTATACCACCCTAAGTCATGTAGAAATGGTATCTTTGTTAGCCTGGCTAATAGTTGCATGCAAGAATTCCTAACCCAATGAGGGAGATACTCCACACACTACTTCCCATTCGCAATCTGTGGAAGAACTGCAAGATGTGTTTCAGGGTCTTGGGATGAAACATACAATATATTCCAGAACTCTGCAGGCCCCAACAATGAAACTTTCACAGCAAAGATGAAAGACATCATCTAGCACACAGCTCCTAATCATTTTTATGGACCTCTCATGTACATTTTGAGTCCTCTAGTGGGATATCACATTTTGAGAGATGCTCAACCCATAGCAGATCTTAGGGAATCAGAGCAGCTCTGGAAAGAGGAGTGAGGACCATGGAAAAAACTCCCCAAGAACATGACAGTCCTAATCAGCTCTTATATAAGCAAATGTGGGCTGATCTAATTGCCACAGGGACAGAACTAGAAACCATAGATAAACAACCATATGCTGTTTTAGTTAAATTATGGAGCAAATTACTCAAAGACAAAATATTTACTAAAATAAATCCCTAGACAGCTGGAGGAGAAGATAAACCAACTACAAACCCCCTTTTAAAACACAAGAACCCTCCTCACTCCCATAGGAGACTGGGAAAGCTCCTGTTCCCCTACCATAGAGGAGGGGTCAAGACTCCTGGGTATGAGCAATAACCAGGGACTCTTGGGATCCGAGGTCATACATAGAATTAACTATTTAACAGTCCCCTACTAATAAACAGAGAGTGTTGGCACTAGTAGATACTGGCGCTGAAGGTACTTTAATTTTTGGAAATGTAGCCCAATTTAACAGACCTGTGCTGGCCACAGACAGCTATCAGGAAAAAAAATCAAAGTCAAATAGCATAATTTCTTCTTGCAATTTTGGAGATTGCTCCCCCCAGGAATACACTGTACACATTTCTCCTACACATGAATATATACTAGGAATTGATCTTCTCTTAAATTCCACATTACAAACTACCATAGGAGAATTCAACCTCTGGTGTAGAGCAGTGAAAGGAGTCTTAAAGTGTCAGTAAACTGATCCCCTATAAAAGTACCACAGCCTTGGAGGATTATAGCCACTGAAAAATATCAGCTTCCATGGAGATTTCAAGGGATTAAGGAACTGGAAAGAGTGGGAATATTAATACCAACCCATATCCCCTTCAATAACCCTGTGCAGCCTGTAAAGAATCCTGATGGAATCTAGCACATGACACTGGATTAGAGTGAATTAAATAAAGTAATACCCACTATGAATGCAGTGGTTCAAAATATTGCCTCTTTACTACAAGAAATTGCATTCATTTATGTCATTACCATTTTGTTTTAGATTTAGCTAATGTTTCTTCAGTATTTCCCTAAATAAAGCAAGTCAACCTGCTTTTGCCTTCAATAGGGAAAGATGATGAAGGACTTTCACCATGCTCTCACAAAGCTATTTTATGTAGTGGCAAAATACTTGGCCAATTGGAGAACCCCAAATTCATGACTTTCATTATATCGATGATGTTAAGTTAACTGGCAATTCTGTTCCAGAACTGATACAGTTGTCATAAATGTTCATATCCCATCTCAAGATCTGAAGATGGGCAGTCAATCATGACAAGCTACAAGGCCCTGGCTGCTCTGTCAAATTCTTGGGTGCTGTATGGTCAGGTAAGACAAAAAGTTTTCTTTCTGCAGTAATTGATAAGATACAATATTTTCCTGTGCTGCATATACCTAAGCAATTAATGGCCTTTCTAGGACTACTAGGGTGTTGGAGACCTTTCATTACCTATTTACCTCAACATTAAAACCACCATATATGCTAATTAGAAAAGTCATACTTGGGAATTGGATGGCCTCCAGCAGGCTGCTTTTGAAAAGGCAAAAAGGGTATTAGCACAGGCACAAGCACTGAGGGGGGGTAGATCCTGATTTCCCCTGTGAATTTGGATATGATAGTACCAACATTAGCTTTAAGTGGGGTTTGCGGCAAACGCCACATTCTAAATGAGTACCCTAGGATTCTGGTCACAGTTATAGAAAGGGTTAAAATTAAAATATATTCCCTTAGAAAAGCAACTCTGTGCTCCATATAATGCTCTATTACAATTGGAAGATATGAAGCAGAAATGTCCTGTCACCTTGAGGACCACCCTCCCTATGCAGAGCTGGATTATGGACACAGCCAATAAGCCACACTCTGGGAATGCACAATTAAGTACCTCAACAAAGTGGAAAGCTTACTTGTTGCAACACAGTGTTTTCAATACCAGCCCTCTTAGTGCTGAGATACACAAAATTTTAGGACCATTGTTATATGTAGAAGATTTAACAGCTAAAATTGCTGCACCTGAAACAGCTGTTAAAATACCCACTACAGAGGGCACAGGAACATTTCCCAAGTCTCCATAGTATACTGATGGATCCACTAGTGGGTGGTCTCCCATGTGAAGAGCTGTGGCAGTTTAGCCTAGTACTGACTCTATATGGTGGGAGATTGGTGCTATGCAAAGCAGTCAATGGGATGAATTACGAGCTGTCTGGATGGTTATAATGCATGAACAAAGAGACATGCTAACTGTCTGTACCACAGCTGGGATGTTCACAAGGTCTCATGACCTGAATGGTAACCTGGAAACAAGAAAAAAGAGCAGTCATAGGTCATCCCTATGGGGAAAAGAGCTGAGGAAAGACATCTGGGATGCCTGCCAGTGATGAATGGTAACAGCCAAACATGTCCCTGTGCACACTCTGAACAGGCTACCTGGGAATCTTGAGGCAGACACCCTCACCTGAGTCTGGAGCCACACTTCTGAAACCCAAGAAGCAATCAACTGCCTTCAATGAAAGAGTGGAAACCAAGGGTATCAAACCATACAGCATTTAGCCCAGCAGTTCCAGCTACCCATCATGTGCCAGAAACTTACAGACATCACAAGGGAGTGCCCATTGTGCTCCCTGTGATGACCATGCCAACTGCTCCACCAGATGCAATGCATTGGCCAGTCACAGGCTCCAGTGACCCAGTGGCATGTGGGCTAGATCAGCCTTTCTGCTCTTGGAAGGGGCAAGGTATGCATTCACCACAGTAGACACTACCAAGGGACTTCTATTAGCTTTTCAGGTGGGGAAATACAATCAGCAAACCACCATAAGCTGCCTAGAAAGGAGAAGCACCCTCTACAGGATACCTACATAAATAGACAGTGATCAGGGAACCTCTTTCACTTGACAAATGACACAAGCATGTCCCACAGGTGCAGACCTGATAGAAAGAATCAATGGTTTCTTAAAGGAACAGTTGAGAGATGATAAGAAATCCCTACAACAATGGGGTAAAAGGTTATATTAGGCCCTAACCCACCAAAACTCTACACCATGGGCTGCAGCCCCAGCTCCTATTGAAATGGTAATGTCAGGGCTAAAGCAAGCACTAAGGTTACAAATTAAAGGGCCTGCTGTTTTGCAACCTAACAGGGAATCATAATAATTTGTTGCCTATGCCTCAAACCATACACACAGGGGAAAAGGAGGTCCTCTGGCCTTGGTTCTGGCCTGTGCAGCTGTGCTGGTTAGAAATCTTAGCCCACGGGAAACAGGAGTCACCCAAAACATTGTAATGCAGCCAAAATTTTTGCAAAAAGTGCCTGTTAAAATATTTATCACCAATCCAGGGCCTCCCATTCCCAGGGGATCCTTATGTATAACTATGTGGATCCTCCTTATGCCTAATGATTGATATCACAATGAATAACTCTCAAGACATACAAGGAGAGAATATCTGGTATTTAAAACCTCCCCACAATGTCTTTCTGTCAGGTACCTTACTATCTACCAATGGAACTGTTCCATGTGTATTATTAAATTGACAAGATTTACCCTTTATTGTTCCCCATAAACATCTTTCTTTATGTCCATAGCACCGGAGCAAACACCTTTCTACAGTTGGCTTAAGCAGTAACTCATGTTCACAATCAAACCAAATGTTGGGTTTGCACAGACTTGCCATCTTCAGTTGCTACTGGCTTTCCCTGAACCATAGCTCCTGCTAACTGGACTATGTGGAACACCCTGTTGATGTGGCAGAATTCAACATTCCTAAAAATCTGGAGTGACACCTTCTCTTTTAAGACTGTAATCCAATTACCATCTTATAATGAAACCCAAGCTTATATTTTTCCCTTGTGAGGGAACAATTATATAAGCCCTGGCCTATATTAAGGTATGCTGTACATGACAGAATAGGGTGGGTGACAGTGGAAGCAGACATCTTAGATTTTATTGCCCCTGTCTGCATGGAACATCTTAATGGAGTGTGTAAATTTACCATTAAGCTACAAAATGATAGCCTTTCCAAATTGCAAAATACCTCCAACAGACATGGAGCATATGCTTCCCCAGTGCATGGTCATGCACCTGTGGACAACATGGATGGCCCTATTTACCTTATAATTGGAAAGGATGCTGTATACGAGAGCAGCCGTATGTCCCCGCCATATTATATTATTCTTTACCACACTCCGCTAGCAAATGGGAAATCGTTAACTCTAGACATAAAGTGAAGCATACACTATGGTGGTTTTATACTTTAGCTATTCTTGCCCAGGGGGAGCTCCGATGGCGACTGAAAAGCATTTAAAAGCCTTAGCCAGTGATACAGCTCATGTGCTTAATGAATCTAAATTAGCAATATCATTGCTAAATGATGAAGTCACCCAGTAATGGAAATTAGTTTACAAAATAGAATGGCTTTAGATATTTTACTATGACACAAGGGGGAACCTGTGCCCTTATAAACATACAATATTGTGTATATATTCCTTATCACTCACATAATATTTCACAAGTTTTAAATCATATGCAAGAGAACATACACAGTATTGATCAATTACCTGCTGACTCCTTTCTCCTTGCTTTAATGCTCTTAGCCTGGCTAGCATTTCTTCATAGAATTATCTGCTCTATGTGTATGATTATTACTATTCTGTTGTCTTTTATATTGTTGTGGTGTTATATGGATGTCTGTCCTTTGGTCAATGCAGCTTCTTTTGGGGGTGTGGACTCTGGTGGCCCAGGGCCCAGGCTCCCTCCTAAATGGCCTGCAACAGACCTCCATTAGTCAAGGACAAAGGTCAAGAACGTAAAAATCTCTCCAGATGAGGAAGAACGGAACCACCAATTTAAAAATGGTACTGACTTTATCTTAGTTTTAAACACAAATCTTAGTAAAACATCAGGTTTTGGGACCCTTTAATGATTATACTAGAGAACCATTGTCTTCATAGTATATGAAATGTCTTTGTTCTAGAATCACATCTTGCTCCTTGCACAATCCCACCCCCCATCCCTTACAGGCACTAACCCTCCAGACCAGCTGCCACAGGGGAATCTTTCCTGTTTGTATGTCTAAGAAAATCTGTGCCTACTTTTTTGCCTGGAATGTTTTTCAGTCTCATGGTAGCATGGCCTGTGCTCTGCACAAGCTCAGTCTGGGCCCAAATGAGAGTGAATATCTATTCCAGTAAGAACAAACTGCTGCCTCTTCCATCATCAGAGCAGTCTAATGTAATCACCCTGCCACAAAGTATTCACCTAGAGTTATGGTTCCATACCAGGGACTGATTATTAGTCTTTGCTGCTAGCATATGGGACACTAAGCAATGGCTGCAGCCAGGACTGCCTTCATGGATGGATGGCCATATTGCTTAACCCATGTATAACCTCATTGCCTACCTCTTTCACTAATTTGTCCATGAGCTCATTGGACAATAACAGGTGTGGCTGTGGAGGGCTGGCTGGTCTCCACAGAAAGGGTCATCTTATTCACTTGATTATAAAAATCCTCACCTGCTGAGGTCACGCTTTAATGAGCATTTACATGGGATGTATATATCTTTACTTTTTTGCACATTCAGAAAGGTCAGTCTATCCACATATCTCTCACACAGACCTCCTTGTCACCAATTTTCTAATCATGTTCCTTCCAAGTCCCTGACCATTCAAACAGTTGACTACAACCCACATATCACTATTCAATCACATCTGATCACTTCTCCTTCAAACCAAATTTAATAGCCAGGTGCACTACTTGAAGTTCTGCCATGTGGGAGGATTTTCTCTCACCACTGTTCTTCAGAGACATCCAAGAATGTTGTCAACTTTTCATTTCATGCATGCATATTGCACACAACCTCTTGTAAACCATGTTGAATTTTCTCTTCCTCAGCAAAATGATCATAGAGAATTACCCAAGACCATTGCAATGGGCTGTTTGATGGAAGATAATGTTGAAAAGAGTAGGGCCATTGCCATGTGGGACAGTTCTTTGTGTAACTGACATTTGACTTCAGTGCCTGCATAAATCCATTCTTTTATATATCACTTCCCTTTGATAATGGAAGGCTTCTGTGCATTCTTAGCTTTATGGTTTGCAGAGTCAGACAACACATAGTTCGTGATGGGAAGCTCAGTTCTCAGGGAAACTTGGTGGCCCATTATTAAGTGTTCAGTCTCAGTACGCTAAGACCTGGTAGCAAGACAAAACCTTTTTCTCAAAAGGAGAATAGATATCTACAGAGAATTCAGGGCTTTGCTGCTAAAAATCCTTATGCTCTGCACTGGGATTTACTTATGGGGGTCTGCAAATTTTCCAAGAAGCATATATCTCTGGCAATTAATCTGACAATATGTAAAAATGTTTGTACAAGGATTCTTCTTGAATTTTAAAAATAATTGTGAAAAATGAAAAAGGAACTACAATGATTTGTTGGGGATAAGTAAATTATTTGATAACCATACAGCTATATTTTAAAATGGTAAAACATTGAAAGAGAATAAATCTACAGTGAATTTTCATTTAAACACTGATGCTAATATAATACAGTGGACCAAGTTTAAATGGGATTAAATTGAAGTATATCAATAATTATTGAGAAAAAATAGATTTACAAATATCTAAGGTTAAAATATCACCTGACAAGCTATATATCTGAATATACAAGTATGTTTTTCTAGTTTAATATTCATGCATTTATAAATATTACACATGACAGATACGAGTATATTTTCAGGAAGAAAGTATGAAACCATATGCTTGAAAAAATAGTATTTATTGTCACTTTAAAACATTATTTTCCTTATTCTTTTACCTTGCATACCTTTACATTTGTTAATTTGATCAACTGTCATAGAAATATATGTATTTCATTTTATTAAAAATTGATAATGGAGAGAAGGGAGAAGTATGATATTTAATTACCTTACAAGGTAGAAATTATAAAATTAAGTGGTCTAGGGTTTTTTAAATTAGATTCACATTTTTTTCCTACTGGTAACTAATAAATGCTTTCATTTCTTTTTCATGTCTCTGAGGGCCTTGTCCCCACTGTTAGTGTGCTAGGTTTTTTTTTCCCTCAAAGTTCAATTCATTAGTAATTGTTGATCCTGGATCTCCAAGGACTCTTTTGTTTATTAACTTGGTTGCAGATTTGGCAAATAAAAGTCATACCAAGTTTGATATTAAAAAAGCCCTCTCTCAGAGCAAGGAGGGGTCAGAAACAACTCTTCCAAAGCTAGAAGTTCCTTCACAAACACTTTATGAAATTGATTGAATATAGAAAATACAATTCACCCAAGGCTGCTGTAGATGTTGACATGGATTCAAACAGAAGGGATCAGAAATGTTCATGAATGCTTTCAACATAAGTTTAAGGATTGTTCCCATTAAACAACTCCTAGAAGGAGGCTATGATTTACTGACACAAGTGTAAGTATGATAATTTCTTCTGTTTGGGTAATATTCCCTTATGAAAGATTAGAGGATATTTGTGTCTGATAAATGTATTTTTTCTGACTGTATAAAACTGAGATGTGAATGATAATATGGCTATTAATGAAATGTCAGTTTTTATTGTGCACTATTCTTAGATAGTCTGTATTGTTTGCTGTGATAATTTTTATCCAATAATAAGTAGGAGGTGTTGTGAAGGTGGTATTACTTGAGGGATATTAAGAAACAATGGGACCCTACAATAAAAACATTAAACAGACACTTTGGTTCATGTCACATCATCTCATTAGAAATCAAAATTTTAAAATCTTCATATTATACTATAAACAGTAATCAATAACTCACATCAATTCATTACTCAGTACTTGATTTTTAATGTCAGATTTCTCATATAGATACATTTTCAATGACTGCAAAAAATGTGAATTTTTAGAACTAAATACTAATAGAAGTCAACAAGTCTGTATTGGTTACATCAGAGAAGTTCTGGTGCCTGTATTTTAAGAAAAAGCAAATTCAGGGAGGAAGGTGGGCTTCAGAAATTGTCCTTTACGCATCTCCAGAAGGTCTATGTGGAAAATTTTATTTGATTTTCTGCCAGTAAATTTTTCTTTAGTATTGTATACATGTCTGTAACGGTATAAGCTATGGATGCTATTCCATTAACCATAAGAGAGGAATAAGAATTGCTTCCTATGACATTTTTCCACCCCATATACCAGAGGTTCATCAAGTTCCCAGAAGAATATATTAAAATAAAAAAGCAATGACTGAGTTTTTGCATCCCAAATGGAACTTGGCTTTGGGGAGCAAAGTTAAGTAATAAAACAGAGGGTATCAGAGGAAAGATTATTCTAGAGAGATAATCCACTGGCAATGATTAGTTCAATAAATGGACAAACCTATTAATTCAATTATTTTTTGAAAGCATGCAAAGGAAAAGAATGCAGCTGTAGAATTTTCATGTTTGAGGTATATTTGATTATATTCCCGATTTTCTGAAAAGCAACAATTTTTGAAGCTTAAGCAAATAGGATTTCAAGAAAATAGTCATGAAAGTATATTTATTGAATTAAAGGGATCTGCAAGAGAAGGATGTGAAAAGTAAACATAACAAAGACCAGCAAGAAAAAGAACTTGGGAATTAGAAATAAAAGAGATGAGAAGTAAAATGTGTGAGTGTTAACATGAAAGTTTTTTGACATAGTTTTTGGTCAAAAGTGCATATTCCCCAAAGATGTCTTCTAAAATTTTGGAGCAAAAATCTATAAACTTTATCAAAAACTGTTTCATTATAATGGTAGAAAAAATGTGTTTAAAGTTAGGTTAAGAATGAATGGTGACCAACAAAAGGAAAATCATAGTACATCAGATCAATAAAAGAGCTTAACTTACAATTACTAGTTATTATGAGAAGGTACTTTTTCCTAAGTTCTATGCAAACTAACTAGCTCAATCTTTACCATAGTATATGAAGGATACTATTATTATTTCCATATTAGAGATGGATGGTATAAGGAAATCATGGTGAAAGCAAGCAGAGCTTGGGGAATAGTTTAGTATTGTAAACCTGTTTTTCTGCACTTAGTGACATTAATACCAGTTTGTTGGAGTGTGTTTCAATGTTATTTAACAGACTGAAAATACAAAAAAAATTGTGATTATCCATACAGCCTGTATATACTTCATTCAATGTACCTTACATTCTATCAAATTTCTCATTAAAACTCTATGTTCTGCATAACATTGGTACTGGCATAACTTTCAACAGAATTAAAGGATGAAGAGATGGGAGGGAGTAGAAAGTTGCTAAAGGGAAAAAAGCAAATTTTAAAACCTGTAATAACGTTAAAACACAAAAGCAAAGGTATGAAGAAATTGTACAGTGAGGCCCAAACTATTTGTCATATATTTGTACTTTCTTACTAATCAAACTACAAGAAAAGACATTAAAGTGTTGAAGAAGTTCAAGATTTGGCTTTAAGATTCAGTTGCAGTTAGCAGTACAAGATAACTATATGCATAAATCCAATCTGATATGCAGATATACAAAATATAAACTGGGGATAAAAGTGGTAGATGGGAGAATTCCTAAAATGTTGGAGTATGATATGGATAAAGTAATCTGATTTGTTAAAAAATATTCCATGATATTTCCAAAACACACAACTATGGAAACTATGCTTCTGGTGTAAAGACACTGCTTATAACTAAAATTTTTAAAACTTGCATATGAGATGGTTGGCTTAGTTTGTTGAGCCATTAATTATTGCCAAGTGATGTTAACACCTCTGTCCTCATATCAAATACCTCTGAATTATAAATGCAGATTCAGTAGAAGTCAGGATTCCTTGATGACTAACCACACAATAACAACATTTATCCTGCTGGGACTGACTGATAACCCACAGCTGAAGGTTCTGATTTTCATCTTTCTATTTCTCACCTACACATTGAGTGTAACTGGGAACCTGACAATCATCTTCCTCACCTTCATGGACTCAAACCTTAAAACTGCCATGTACATTTTCCTACAAAATTTCTCCTTCTTAGAAATCTTATTTATATCTGCTTGTATGCCCAGATACTTGTACAACATATCAACAGGTGACAAGACAATTACATATGACAATTGTGTCATTCAAATTTTTTTTACAGACCTCTTTGGTGTTACAGAATTTTTTCTCCTTGCCACCATGTCCTATGATCGATATGTAGCCATCTGCAAACCCCTACATTATGTGACCATCGTGAACAACAGGGTCTGTAGAAGACTTGTCCTTTGTTCCTGGACAGCTGGCTTGTTGATTATACTCCCACCACTTGGCATGTTTCTAAATCTGGAATTCTGTGACTCTAATGTCATTGACCATTTTGCTTGTGATGTAAACCCTCTCCTAAAGATCTCATGCTCGGATACATGGCTCACAGAGCAGATGGTCATAATCTGTGCTGTATTGACCTTTATCATGACTCTTGTATGTGTACTTCTCTCCTACATGCACATTGTCAAGACCATTCTAGGATTCTCTTCTGCCCAGCAAAGGAAAAAGGCATTTTCTACCTGCTCTTCCCACATGATTGTGGTCTTCATCACCTATGGCAGCTGTATTTTCATCTATGTCAAACCTTCAGCAAAGGAGTCAGTGGCTGTTAACAAGGGTGTGACAGTGTTAACTACTTCCATTGCTCCCATGCTGAACCCTTTCATTTACACCCTGAGGAACAAGCAAGTAAGACAAGCCTTCAATGACTCAATAAAAAAAATCGTATTTTTCTCAAATAGTGGGATCTGTTGATTTTGAGGAATCAAATTTTCAGAAAAATCATTAGTCCCTAAGATATACCTTTAACTTTTATTCCTTTCCTTCCTAGCAAGGAAGCTTTATGAGGATTACCTTTCTCAGTAAGATAATATAATACATTTTCAGGGAACAAAAATGACTTCATGTCTAGTTAAGCATGAAAAAAACTCAAAATAAAACAATAAAAAAAATCAGTGAGTTCATGTTAATAAATTTTATGAATTGAGCAATTTTGTATATTGCCTAATCCAATTCCAGGTTTTGAGAACCATTTGGAATCCTAGCACTTTTTCATGTCTGCTTATTTTCTACTTTTACAAAACAACAAGGAAGAAGAATTTTCTTTGAACAATGGATTTAATATTTAAAATGAGATTTCAATCATGAAGCAATAATATTGTTAATGGGGCTCCTCTTGCCATTGTAATGTGATTATAGCAGCTGCCACTTAGAAAATCACTAGACACCTAGAATTTCTCATATGTGTTAAACAATTTTTTTAGTGTTTTATCTAATCTTTACAAATAACTAAATTGAAGTTCAGGGGAATTAAAAAATGCTAGCAAGAGATAAAATCAGGGTGCAATTCCACTTTTATCAGACTCCATAGCCCAAGTTTTTACAGCATCTGATGCTCCATGACACACATTTTAGCATCCATAAAATGTGTGATTATTTAATTGCCAGTTATAATTAAACGTTATAGTTTAATTCATGGAAACAGAAAAATTATGTCATTTCTAAGAGAAAAATTTAGTATAACATTTCAATATAAGCCTTCATATGTACAGAAACTAGAAATATGTTTCTTTTATTAGAAAATACTTGGTATTTAATACTATATTCACAGAAACAAAACTTGTACTTTAACATGGAGCAAAGAAGAGCATAAAAGTTTGTTCAAAAAAGCAATGTCAAAAGCATAGGTACCCACTCCTGAGAAGCTAGCTATAAGTACAAATATCTATGAAAATCAGTATACAGATTGAGCACATGAATATCAATCATAATTATACATTTTCCTGGAAAGGCCCAAAGAAGCCAGGACAACAGGACTTAAAAAGCCACTGTCTGTTCTCAATTTGTTTTAATACATGCAAGGATCCATAGAAATCACTGGGCTATCCATGGCCACTGACCTTCCTTTAGTCAGGTCTTAGATATATGTACTCTGCCCTAATGGATCCTCAAGGATGATTTTTTCAAAAGGCCCCTTTCATCTATATTGTCTAGGTTCTGAGATCAATGGCTCATCCTGGCTTTTGATTTTCACAAACTTGAGGGTTTTATTTTAATGATTTTTTCCAAGTTCTCACACATTATTCACTGACATCATTTTTGCCCATATTTCCAAACTGACAAAAATGCTTTGTTGATATTTGTAATGGTTACCCATACCAAAATAATAATCTCTCATTATTTCAGCAGTATTATTTAGAAATTAAATTAGTAAATGAATATATTTACATTGATCACTCTGGGCTAACTGAAACCTTCCTGAGTGAACGGTGGATAAAAAAAGAGGCCTAACTATTAACACACCATGAGCAAAGGAAATTCAGCCATCCCAAAAGAGAAGATAATAAAGGCCCCTTTCCAAGTGTAATCTTGATGTGAGGTCTCTGATGTGCCCTATCCCCATCCCTCCCATTAAATCTTGCTGTGGAGCCCAGCAGCCCATTAAATCTTGCTGTGGAGACACTGATCAAATCCTGTCTAGAGTTCTAAAAATTCATGTTTTTGGAAACATCTACCATAATTTATCATTACCTTGGAAAAACACACTTTTTTAAGTAATTGTAAGAAATATGTGGGTCAATGGAGGTGTGACATTAAGTCTCCCTATTGAAAAATTTAAAGTCATTAGACAAAATTACCAGAGTTAGAGCATTAATTGTTCCAAACTGTGAGTTGTTCAGACCAGCTCAACTAGGACTGAGCTAGAATATACTCTGTTAACAGTTTCTGTTTCTCTGTCATTATTTAAAACTCTTCCTCATTTTTGATGGCAACCTGCACAATGTTTTCCATATGTTTCTCTATCTGTTATTCTATTATTTTGATTGTCCTATCATCTAGTTTGCTGATTCTGTCTGTTCAAATACGCTGTTCTATGCCTCTAGTATATTTTTAATCTCTTCAATTGTACCTTTCATTCCTGTTGGTAATGTTGTTTCTTTTCATACATTCCATTCTTCTTTATGCTTTCTAGTGTCTTCTTAACATACCTTATCTTTTTAGCCATATTTTTCTTCATCTTCTTGAGTTGATTTAGGAGGATTTATTTTTAATCTCTTTGATTAGTTTTCCCAAATTCTGTCTCCTCCAAAATTTTAATTAGTTTGTGTGACTGGGCCATAACTTCCTGTTTCTTAATATGGCTTGTAATTTTTTGTTGATGTCTGATAATCTTGATGAGTTTACTCTGGAGTTTCTCAATCTTGCCTGGGGTTTTACTGTTGATTGGCTTTGTGTTAAAGCTCTTCTTTGACACTTAGTTCAATTTATTCCAGATGTTTAAAATTGCATGTGTTTAACTGAGGAGATGTTTTCAGCTATTTTTCATCTGAATCTTGCCTTGGGTATATGGTGAAATTTTTAAAGATGGTACTATTTGTGCACTTGTTTCAACCTCATGAAGAAGCTTGCTTTCCTCTGTTCCTTTTCTGGGATACTTCATCTGATCTTTTTCTTCTTGTTTTGCCTCTGCAGTTTCTTTTTCACTTTCCTTTCATTGCATCTACCTGCTTTTGCCTAGAGGGCAAATTCTGGGGGCAGGGTCACTCTGCGAGCACATTCCCAGGAAATATTTTCAGCCTGAACTGGCCAGGGACCCACAAAGGGGTTCCAGATCAGTTCCAAAGTGCTCATGGAAGAGCAGATTCAGGCTCTATTCCCCACAGTAACAAGCATCTTGCCTGTGGGGTCAATGGTTGAGCAGTAGAAAATTACCAATGAGGTGGCAATGGACAAAGAGAACCCATGACAGAAGTGCACTGCTGGACGGGCAGCTCATGAAACTGAAAGGCACAGCAACCATTTCCAGGACCTTCAGAGGATTACTTACTTGGATTTAACCTCTATTCCAACAGGTCTGATTTCATGGTTAGTTGGGTAAATCACAGAATTAAGCTTTTCTCAAAAATAAATAAGCAAAAAGGAAGACTTGTACTTCAGGAGAACATTCATGGTGAAAGTTACCATGGCAGAGAGCTAAAGAGGTGAAGACAAAGTTAAGGATGGTAATGACTAGACCAGTTTATAGTAAAAGTATTTTGCCTTGAGGTCTCTGCCTCAGCTTTGAGGACATCCCAGTAGACAGTTGGTAAACTACCCCTACTTCCTTGGCTGCATGTTAATTAGTTTCATCTCTTTCTCCAGGAACTTCCTAAACAGGGACTCAGAGCATTGTTGAGAGCAGAGCTGGATTGTGAGAATCCAGATAGATGGCAAAAACTCCCAGAACCACTTCTCTAGGTTAAAATGAGCCATTGGACATGGCTCAACTCAGAGGAATTTCTTACTAGACAATAGCACAGATAAAAACAGAATAGGTCTGGCCAGCCCTTCCACAGGACTGAAAACCCCCTTCCACTGCTGGGATTGGCTTGTTTGCTGGCCCACTATTTAGTCTTAGATGTTGGGGCCTCAGCTCATTTCAGTTGAAAAGACACACTTCAGACTGTGTGACAGTGGCAGAAGAAATAGTTGGTGCGGTGTTGGCTTCCTTCTGACAACCCACAGTTTGTCATCCTAAAGCAGTAGGTCTGTGCAGGGACCTGTTGAGGCCAGGTGAGATTCATTTGTTCAGTGAGAAAATCATTTGGACATTTAACAAAGGGTAAAATTATGTAGCCCTTTTCTTGGGCAAATATATCATAACTGAAGATGCATAATAAGAATTTGAATTTGCTGGATATTGAGAGGTTGCATCAGTCTTTGAAAGTAAAATATTAGGATAAATAACATGTGAAATCTTGTTAATATACATTCTTTGGAAGGTTAAATAGTTACAGACAGTTAGACATGAAAATACTGCTAAAATCTGATTTCTCATGTTCATTCTTTTCCTTATTTGGGGAATAAAATGCACATAGACATCAATATTCCAAAATAGTACTTATTTTGTTACAAAGTTACATATTTTGAATGCTACTGCTAATTTTATCCCCCCAAATCACACCAATTTCTCTGGCTATTTCAACTCTAGCCCCTTTTAACCAACTGTATTTACATCAGTCTTAACTTCATTATATGAGCATGGACTGAACTTTGCTTACAGGCAACATGGAAATTGATGGCAGGGGGTATTCTTTGACTTTTGAGTATTGGGAATTTGACTTACTGATTTATGTCAAGGCATGTGTAGAGCCTATGCTAATGTTGTCATATTTTAACATAAAGTGTGATAGATGCTTTTTTGAACGTTAGGACTTAATCTTGTTAATAACAGTTTCCAGCTTGGGAAGTTTTATAAATCTTTGAAGAGTTTAGTTTGACATGGATAGAGAGAAATAAAGTGAAATCTGATTGAAAACATCCAAAATAAAGGTATCTACAGGGTTTTTTCCCACTGGAGGCTCACAGAAAGAACTGGTTCTGTATCAAAAAATGCTAAACTACCTTTTAGATTAGCTGTATCATTTTACATCTCCAACTGGAATGTGTGAATGATACTGTTTCTCCCCATCTTTGCCAGACACAAGTGTCATTACTGTATTTTATTTTATCCAATATAATAGATATGCAGTTAATGTGTTGTGGTGAAATTTGTATTTCCATACTGACTAATCATGTTTGACATTTTTTCATGTGCTTTTTGTTAGCTGCTTATCATCCTGGTGAAATGTTTGTTCATATCATTGGTCCATTTTCTAATGCAATTGCTTGCTTTTTTTTTTTTTATGTTTTGTTGTTTTCAGGGTTCTTTACATATGTGTTCTTTACATTTTCTATGCACATATTTTGTTTTGCCTGTGATTTGCAATATTTTTCCTGAAGTCTGTATATTGTGTTTTTGTTCTCTTGGTGTTTAAGACTCTTGATTACTGTAGATAAATTTCTGAAGTCTTGAGTTTGAATTGGAAGCATCACTAAGAATTCGTACTTTAACTTCATAAAAATCAAATTTCTTAGTTTGACCCATGGAAGTGGCCTGCAAACAATGGCTCAAGCAAGAGCACCAAGTTCATATGAGCATCCATTTTGTTGTTTACAAATATTATTTCCAACTACAAGAAACCAGGTTACATGGAGAGATGCATCTTCTAGCCCCTTGTAACCAACTGCACTTACATCAGTCTTAACTTCATTATTTAAGCATGGACTGAACTTTGCTTATGGGCAATTGATGTGAATGAGTTTTTTGTTCAATATTTAATTGAGTGTGTAATAATTTGACAGTTCTGACTTTATTCTATTGTCATTACAAGTACTGTCACCACATCGATCTTGTGATTTTACCCTTAGTCCGTGGGATCTAAAATGCGACCCCTGCTTCTTATACACCAATCTATGCTCCCTTCAGCATCCACAAGTCATATTATATATTATTGAACAAATTTTGTTTGCATCTTTATTTCTGCATAAAATTTGCCTATATACTTTGCAATACTTAACTACAGATTGCAAAGAATATTTATAAATTTTTAACAATCATTTATATGTACTTGTAATATTATTTATAATATCTTAATCATACATTTCTCAATACTGAAAATGCTACCATTCACTTTCTAAACTATGGTTTGTAATTTTATTTTATGCCATTTTTCATCCTAATAGACATTTTATAAAAACTTACACTTATTACATGTATTTGAATAACATTGTTATGCACATTAGAGTATAGTTACAAAGGATTTTACCCTATATTTTCCTGATTAGAGGAATGAATTTATTAAACCTTAAAATTTAATACTATGAAGTTAATTTCATTGCAAAGAATGATTTTTTAAAAAACATTTGAATGTTCTATCAATGAGATCGAAATCTTATCAGCTATTCCTATGAAAAGTGAAGATACAAGAACGGCTTGAGCAATGTACAATAAAAGAAACTGTAAAGCTGCGTTGAATAATTAATGCAACTGAAATATAGGTAATTTTTAAAACAAACAAGGTTAAAAGGTCTGGAGTATATATCTTTATTTTAGATATGTTTCTTTATATGCCATTCATTTTATTTAGCTAAGAAAAATGTTATTCTTTTGATTGAGTCCATGAAGGCTTTCTTAACTTGATTATTTCTCAAGGTATAAATGAAAGGGTTCAATGTAGGCGAAACAGAAGAAATGAGCAGTGAAACCATTTTGTTAATGGTCACTTCTTCCTTTGCGGTAGGATTCATATAGATGAAAATGCACGTGCCATAGGTGATGGAAACCACAATCATGTGGGAAGAACAGGTCAAAATGGCCTTCTTCCTTTGCTGGACAGATGGGAAACTAAAAATTGTCCTGATGATGTAGGCATAGGACAGAACTACACAACTTAGAGTCATATTCAGGGTCAGTACAGTACAGATAATAATTGTCTGTTCTATGGACCATGTGTCAGAGCATGTGATTTTCACTACGGCAAAGGCATCACAGGCAAAATGATCAATGATGTTGGAGTCACAGAATTCCAGTTTTAGAAACAGACTAACTGGTGGGATTATGACACACAAACCAGCTGACCAACAACAGATGATGAGACTCCTGCAGACTCTTTTCCTTATGACAGTCACGTAATGCAGGGGTCTGCAGATGGCCGCATAGCGGTCATAGGACATGGCAGCAAGGAGAAAAAATTCTGTAACTGAAAAGGTCAGTAAAAAACAATTGGATGACACATTCATTGTAGGTAATGACCTTGTCACCTGTAGCTATGTTATATAAGTATCTAGGAACACATGCAGATGTGAAGGAGATCTCTAAGATGGAGAAATTTTGTAAGAAAAAGTACATAGTTGTTTTAAGATGGGAATGTAACAAGGTGAGTGTGATGATGGTCAGGTTCCCAGTCACACTCAACATGTAGGTGAGAAAAAGAAATATAAAGATTAGAACCTGGAGCTGAGGGTCATCTGTCAGTCCCAGAAGGATGAAAGTTGTTATTGTATTGTTTCTCATCACTGATTGCTGACTTTTGTCCAATCTGTATGATATATTCAGAGATATTTTCTTTAGATTATTATACCTATTCTAAGCCTAAACTACATTTCTGTACTACATTTTAAAAATTTATGTTTTACTTCTATTACCTGTTAGTTTTACCATTAGGCTAAATAGATTGCCGAGGAGGTATGTTTTTCTGGGTGGCAATGATGCCCTTTGGCTTTTAAGAATTCTTCTCTTTTCAAAAATTAAATCACAGTATATCATAATACATTTCATGTATTTTCCTGAAACATATCTTTTTAACAGTGGTAATAAATAACAGGTAAATTCTACTCAATATACATTACATATAGGAAAAATTGAGGTATTTGTTCCATAGCAAGATCTTTGTTTTCTCACTGAGTTTTAGGACAAGAGTGTTTAAAGCTCTTCCTCCCTAATCCCTGCTGCTGACCCTCACCTCCCCATGAATAATCCACATTTTCTCAGAAGATACACATTATTTTTTTATGAATATATGCATTATCTTGCTTCTGACAGAAGTGATGACTGCCTTCTTCTTCATCTTTGAATTTCACATAAAACAACTTTTTCTTCATCAGTATCATTTTTGACTAACACTAACATATTTAATGCAGAACCTTTTGCTTCTGAGTTGGTGGTAAGCTGCTCCTCCGATATCTCTCAGGCATCAAGCATTAGTTATTCAAGTAGGGACTCAAATATTTCAATATACAATCATTATCCATCTCAAGGCTTGAGATTTTCTATCAAAATATAGAAAAACTTTCCCCTTGTATCCAGTCTATTTATTTTATGAGCCATTTTGCTTTCTTGTTTACCTACTGCATTCCTTTCTTACTGAGTTGTGGGATGACTCAGCTGTATGTATTTCTGTATTTCATGGTGTTAAAATATAGGGATAAGCACTGACTGAGGTACAAGATTTAAGTGAAGTTAGAAACCTCCAATGGAATTTGATATCTCAGTCAACAACTACCAAATATTTATAACATATTATTTTGCTGCCACCTACTTCCTTCCATGTTTTTCCTAATATCTCAGGTAATGCATGCATCACTGTTAGACTTTACTTAGACCTTCAATCTCAAAGCACTATTCAATCCTCAAAATATATTTTCCCAAGATATTAAAACATTTTATAATGAAAGTTAATAGACAGACTGGCAATAAATTATAACATACTGATTTCTGTTTATTCTATCTTTCAAATGAATGCTTGAAATGAACACAGAGTTCTTCAAAGCGATGCCACTTTAGTCAATATGCTTTTCTTTTTGAGGGAGGTTGTGGGGTTGTGGAGTGCTAGGTGGGAAGGGGTGAGACGGTGTAGGGGCATGATTATAGGTTTCTATACATACAAACACACTATTATTTTTAATTTGGGGGGTGAATGTGTACAAAAGTTGCCAAGGCTATTTCTTAGATTAAGTTAGTTGTGGGTTTTTTAGTGCATCTTTCATATAAAATCATTCCAGACAATTATATCTCTCCACACAAGATAAATTAAAAAATGACATCTCAAAAACATATTTTGGATACACGACAAAACATATAACTTAACAGTTAAATCCATTTTCTTCTCAGGAAGAAAACATGACCACATTCTACAAAATGAATTATATAATCAAAGAGAAAATCATCATCATACTTACTCTTCTGTTGGTAAATCAGAGCATCTGTTGGTTGTTTAAACATAGCAATAGTAAGACTGTAATTTTGACAGTGACATTTTTGATGAATATGTTTATGTATTCACCATTACTGGCATGTGTGAGATTGCCTAGAGCTCCCTGCGATTGCGATTTTCACTGGGTTTACATACTACCTCTTAGCGGGCTTAGTGCTGTTATACATCCCCCAATATATTTGTACTCTCTCCATCACTTAAAAGTAAATAAATTACTTCAAGGGCTGCAATGTCAAGAACTCAATCCACTTGTAGAAGGGATGATATTCTAAGTAATCAGGAAAGAGAGATGCTTTTACAATAGTGAGCATGACTTTAAATTGCTGAATATGCAAGTAAGTGAAAAAATGTTATCCTTTGTGACCTACATTCAATTGTCATTAATGAATTTTATGAGTAATGAAATTTGGCAAAAAAAAAAAAAAAAAAAACCAACAACAAGTAAACAGGCTTCAGTGGGGCCATGTCCTTGGAGACAGAGAGGATACATCAGCATCAGACACAGGTCAGGAGGACATTATATTACTTAAATAACATGGATCTATTTTTAAATGTTTCATTCCTTCTAAGGCATTTGGTAGACAAAATCCTTGACTATATAAATACAATCATTTATTATATGATATAGATTTTTATTATATTTGGACAGTTTTAATCAGACAAGCAACAGGAAAATTTTATGTAATTACGTAAAAATACTACTTACATTGAAGGATTTATCCTCCCATATTTTTCATTCTCTAAGTATATCCACTATATTTGCTACCAATCTTAATATAGATACATAAAATATAATTTTATATCTTGAACAATATCTTAATTAACCCACAGTATAAAATTCCTTTCTAATTTATCACTATTACTCAAGTTAGCTGTTTGGAGATTTTGGCATTTATTTTAAAAATGCCTGAATTAAGTTTAGAAATTTCTTCATTGTGCAGAGTTATTCATTATTCTATCAAAAGCACCTTCATAATAATATTTGTCTATATGTGAGCAAATAAATGCTAAAAGGGAAATTTTCAGATCAAAATCTTATTTTTAGAATATACAATGTTATAAAATTGCTTTAAGTTTAGTCTATTTTAAAAATTGGTCATTACTGTATATTAGTCTTTTTTTTAGGTCTAGTCACACTTTCTTCTTATAAATATGTTAGTAGTGCATTCTAAGCTTATAATACAAGTGTCTGATGAGTTTCAGCTTGTGGTTTATAGTCTGATGCATTGAAATCTATTCCTTTTTTTTTGCTTTTTAGTTTCTAACAGCTTTATGAGATGTAATTGACCTACAACAATATGCTAAACATATATAAAGTGCACAACATGATAACTTTTGACATGGGAATATTCTCTAGAGTATATTACAACAATCAGATAATGAACACATACAACATACACAACCATTTCCCTGTGCCCTTTATAATCACTCCCTCTTGCCTATCCCCCAATTTGCTGGTTCAGGGTTAACCACTGATATGTTTTCTGAACTATATATTAGTTTGCATTTTGTAGAATTTTATACACATGGAGTCATATTGTATGATCTAATTTTTGTCTTGCTTAATTTGCTCAGACCACTGTTTTTGTAATACATCTATGTTATGTATATTTGTAGATCATTCCATTTCATTTCTGAGAAAAAATCCAATATGTAATATACCACAATCGATTTGCTTCTATACCTGGTGGTAGGTATTTTGTCATTTCAATTTTGTAGACAATTATAACACTCATGCCACAGTCTCTGAAATGGCATGTGCTTTCATTTCTACCAGATAAGTACCTAGGAGTGGAATGGCTGGGTTTTGAGGTATTTGTCCATATGCTTAAAAAACTGCCAACCTTTTTGCAATGTGGTTTTCTGATTTTACATTCCACTGGCAATGTAGGAGTGTTTTAGTTTGTCTACTGTCTTGGTATGATTAGTCTTTGTAATTTTAGACATACCAGTAGGTGTGCTGTGGTTAAATATTGTGAATTTAATTTGCTATTTACCTAATAGCTAAAAGAGGTTGAACATCTCTTGGTGTGCTTATTTGTTATATACCTTCCTTGGTGAAGTGTCTGTTTAAACCTTTTGTCTATTTTAAGTTTGGTTGTTTTTTTTCTTATTAATGAGTTTTAATAGTTCTTTATACAGTCTTGAGGCAATCTTTACTCAGGAATGTGGTTCACACAAATATTTTTACCAGTTTGTAACTTGTCTTCTCATTCTGTGAGCCCTGAGACTAATAGCAGATAGTCTCAATTTTGATGAATTGCATTTCATCACTTGTTTTTGCAAACAGCTTTATTGAGATTTATTCACATACCATGCAATCCATCCAAAGTGTACAATTAGTGTAATACAGTGTTTCGCATCTTCACCAAAATCAGTTTTAGGACATTTTCCTTACTTTTTCCCCATATTCCTTAGCAGTCACTTCTCAGTCCCTCTATCCTTTCCTAGCCCTATCTAACCAGCAATCTAATTCTGTCTCTATGAAATTATTTATATTTACATTTTATACAAATGGAATCATATCATATGTAGTACTTTGTGTCTGGTTCTTTCACTTATCATAATTTTTTTTTTTAATTAGAAAAGTTGTAGGATTGATTGCATAAATGTCATGTAAAAATACAATACTCCCATATACCCCTGTATTTTGGACACTTTGACTTGGTATGGTACCTTTGTTAAAATTGATGAAAGAATATTAAAATATCACTCCACTGACCTTTTGAGGAGCTAATCTTTATCACTATTATCATCAGGAATGACACCAAAAGTTCAACTAATTGAAACAGAATGATCAAATATAAGCTAACATCATATGGCAAAATAATTATTGCATTAAAATAGGGAATGTTTTATATAGAAGAGAAAATAGCTTTATTCAATCAAGGAAATTCTGTGGACAAAATAGAATACACTTTTGGCTTTGAAGTAAAACAAGAAAATAATCTCTTACATTACAATTTAATTCACTACTGTCATAACTGGATTTATCTGTTTCATAAATTCAAAATTTTAGAATTTTAATTAAAATATAATTCCAGTATGTGTCATACAAAATTATTCTTATTTATTCTTACTTATTCATCACATACACAAAGATCAAAATTTACTTTGCTCTTGCTGAATGACAAAGCATTCTACAGAATAATTACAAATTAAACCTTACTCTGATTTAATTGTAATTTGTATAATCTGTTCACACATAAATATGACACTTTTGAAACATATTTATTCCCAAGAGCATAAGGCTATATCTATTATTGTTGACATGTTTTCCTTGACTAAATAATTGACTTTAGGATTTCTTTTAAATATTCAGTTTCTTCTTAAAAACCTGATTCTACCTACAAACACTCCATTTATTGCCAAGTTCTGAAAAAGCATCCAAAATGCAAGCTCAGAGACAGCCTCACTGAAAACATTGGTTTCAACCAATATGATCTATGAAAAATATCTCATTAAAAACTCTGAATTTCCAAAGGGAATACAGGAACAGTTTTCATGCCAGAAATGATAGCATGAAGGGTGACTCAAGATGGGCTGAAATTCCCAATATAATCTGGAAATATGAACAGTTAGACAAAATAAACCAAGATAAAATAAACAGCAATATTTTCATTTACTTTTCCTTCATAGTTTTTTAAATTTTCTCATTTGTTTGAGGCAAATAAAACTTTCTGGGCCATATCCTTGAAGGCTTGTTTCACCTGCTGGTTCCTTAGAGTGTAAATGAAGGGGTTCAATAAGGGGGCAACTGAGGTATTGAGCACAGCTACACCTTTGCTTAAAGTCACTCTATCATTTGCTGATGGTTTTATGTGCATGAAGATGCAACTACCATAAGAGATGGAAACAACAATCATGTGTGATGAGCAGGTGGAAAAGGCTTTGGTCCTTTGCTGAGCAGAAGAGAATTTGAGAATTGTCTTGATGATGTAGCCATAGGAAAGAATCACTAACATCAATGTGACCATCAGTGTCACTACAGCCAAGAAAAAAGACATCAGTTCTAGGAAATGTGTATCCGAGCAAGAGATCTGTAGGATGGGAGAAGAATCACAAATAAAATGATCAATGACATTGGAAGCACAGAATTCCAACTTGAGTCCCATAATCACTGGGGGAAAAATAATCAGGAATCCGGTTATCCAAGAGCTGATAACAAGTTGGTAACAAACTCTATTGCTCATGATGGTGGTATAATGAAGGCGTTTACAGATGGCCACATAGCGGTCATAGGACATGGCAGCCAGAAGGTAAAACTCAGTCACCCCCAAGAAGATGAAGAAAAATAACTGAGTCATACAACCCATATAGGATATAGTTCTGTCCTTTGTCACAAGACTTACCAGGAATCTTGGAATACAGACAGTTGTGAATGAGATTTCTAAAAAGGAGAAATGCCGTAGGAAAAAATACATTGGTGTCTTAAGGTGGGAATCCAGCAGAGTAAGAAAGATGATGGTTAAGTTTCCTGTCACACTCAATATGTAGGTAAAAAATAGAAACAGGAAAATTACAACCTGTAACCCAGGATCATCTGTCAGACCCAAAAGAGTGAATTCAGTCTGCACTGAATGGTTCTTCATTTATCTCTTATAGGTTTTATCAAAGCTAAACAAAAAGGTTGAAAAATAAGATTGACAGGATTAGCTATTAGAGTCAATAAGAAAGGGCAAATAAAAGGGAAGAGAAGTTAACATTTATTGATCACCAATAATGTGCTAAATAGTATGCCTGAAGATTTATATTAATTATCTTATCAAAAGCTCCAACAACCCGCTTTGGGTAGAGTGTTACTATCCCCACTCTTTTAGAGAACAAAATGGAGGCTCAGATTAAATAGCTTGTCTGGGATACATTTCTAAATCCTAGCTTTCTAGCAAAAATCTAGTGAACCTTTAACAAAAGTAATTGCCCAAGACACAATCTAGACAATCCATCCAGAATACCTTGTGTGAGATACAGGCACTGCATACCTTTTTCAAAACTTTCCAGGTTCATAGCCACAATGAGAAGTACTTCACTAATAATTCAAGGTAGAAACTGAATCCAAAGCCTTTTAAATACAAGACCATGGCTTTTTTAACTCTATCACTCTGAATATCCATTACAAGTTCTTAGCCTTGAGTACATGAATAGATTTCAATATGTTCTTGAATTCACTTAAATTCTATGAAAACTGTGTGTGGGGAAGACATACAAAAAAAAATTTTTTTTCAGAAAAAGAATATCACAAGGAAAATATTTATAAATCACTATAGCATATATTGCTGCTTCAAGAATGGAAACAAGACCAACATTCAGACCTGTGCCAACAGCGTTCCATGTGAAAACTACAGATAGGACCTAAAAATAATAGAAGTACAGCATCAGAGAGCTAAAAGACATTTCCTAGATCATATTGCCCAATCTTGTACATAAGGATAAAGCTCCCTGTATAAAATTAAGAAAGGTGTCTATTTCCCCAGAATTTACTTTTAAGATTTCACTTATGATAACTGACAGCTCTTATGAGGAAAAAGAAAGTTCAGAACATAAATAAATATATAACAAAGGAATAAATATTACCGTGAGATCAAAAAACTTGCAATCTCTTACAACCACATTTTAAACAGTAGTTTTCACTTCCTAAACACATTTTAGAAATTAACTACATTGTCTGTAAGATCTATATCAAGGTGCTTGTTTTCCTTCTTGATAATGTTCTCTTAGCCAGATTCTGGACTAGTTGGATTATTTCCTTAAGGAGTTTCTCATGAGATGGTCCCTAAGAGACAAAAGAACCAAATAAGTAAGAAAAAAATGCATGTTTTTTTCTTTAGAATTTCCTTTATCTATGAAATCTTGCAATGCTGGTGGGAACCCTCTTTCCCAACATATTCCCCCTCTTCAACTGTCTTTTAAAATCTACTGTATACACAAAATTTTTACCTTTTCATTCATTTCTTTTTCTCAGTTCCCATTTCAAAAAGTTGTATCATCCCAGAACAATAATGTACAGGTTTCTTGTATAATTTCCTCCTATACCAAAAAAAAAAAAAAAAAAAAACCTGGCCTAGTCTAAGTATCTGAGTATCTGAGTCTGATATCTGAGCATCACCATGATTTCCAGAATCAAATGAGAAAGGATTTACAATAATTCATGCTATTGCCCATGTCTAAAAGTCTGTTGCCATTTATTGGCTGCTAAATGAAAATAATGTATTCTTGCTCACATCTGTTCTTTAGTGAGCAGCAGCTTCATAACCCATATGTTTTTCTTTATTAATGAATGGAAAGATATATCACTAGGAAGCTGGAATTAGGCAAAAAAAAAAAATTGCTAATTATAATATACAAAAATGACAGTCATGTAGACTATTTCTCTCTTTCAAGAGACCAGCTATTGATTCACTTTTGCTCAACTTATCCATTGTTATACTCAATCCATACAATGAATCAAAAAGAAAACAAAACCAATGTGCATATTTAGTTGCATTTTATCAATGTGTGTACCCTTACAATTTATATTTGTATACTGTGGAATATAAATCTAATGGAAAAAATCAAACCACTGGCAAATCTCTGCCTTTGATTTCTAAAAAATCACTTTAACTTACAATTAAAGACAAATTATCAAAACTCTAAAGCACATACCTTACTGTAGTTCCTATATTTTCTTCTATATGCAAAAAGGGAGGTTAAAAGAGCTAGTCTAAAGCATTATGAATGTGCTCACAGTCTATACAACATTGTTTTAGCAAGAAAAATGACATTTCAATTGTGACTCAATGCAGAAAGGTAGGAGCATGTAATCTGTGCTTCTGTAAATTTTCTACCAATGTTCTCTCATTCCTGTGTTTGATTTGAACTTGTAGCAATGTTCAGCACTCAGATAGTACAGAGTACAGTATATTTGGTTTGTATCCCAGATAAGATAAATTTCCTAGTGTTTCCTCCAGCTATATTGGAATGGTATCATATCTATTATTAATACAAGTGAAATACATTCTTATATTCTTCATAATTTGGAAAGGAAATGTAAAAAAATTCAGAATATCTGATATAAAGTGTCATCATATCCTCCAAGCAGGGAGATTTTTCATTACTAATTTTACAGTTTAAAAAAGCAAGTGTTGTTTTATCATTTTATTAATTACTTACTCAAGGGATTCCATTGAGAGACGAAAAGAAACAAAACAACACAAAAGAAAACTTTCCCCTGGGATGAATGATCAGAAGACATTATGATGCACAATAAATCCAACTTGTATAGCATATTGTAATAGAAGGTGAAAGGCTGGCATATCTAAGAAGAAATGAGATTATTAAAAATCTACAAGAGAGTGAACAAGAGCAAATAGTGAACTATGATCACATTGTTTTCGTTATCGAAGAACTAACTTTAATATTTCAGTTTAGTAGTATAAAATGCCATTATATGTACCACATTAAAAAAAAATCATTCATTCAGCAAATCCTTGAGGAGATGGCTGAAAAGTTATTTATTATGTTGCATGCTCCAAGCTAATCAATTTGCAGATAGCTTACAACCATATTTAAAGTCTAACAGAAGAAGGGCAGTACCTCAAGACTCAAAAAAAAAACATTACTGAATGGAATGAGATACGAGGCTAAATGGGGATTTGAGAGTTTTGTCCATGGAATATAAAACGTAGACCATTTGTAGAGGTGTAGAAAAATAAGAAAGGATGACAGTCTGTGTTAGTAATTTTAAAGTATTTCTTCCAAATACATTAAATAATAGTAAAAGAAAGATGTCCTGATCCTTGACTTACCACATATGAAGGAAAGAGAAAACCCTGGAAGTGGAAGACAAATGAAGCATGATCCCACTAACATCCCTTAATATAGAATGGCAAGGGCTAGCTATGTGCATGGGCCATGACATCATCAGGAGACATAAACGATAAAAGACCCATGGTGGTATTGACTCCTGGTTGGGTAGTTATGCCAGGACAATAGCACATCTCTGTTTCATAAGATTACATTCTTTCAGGCAAATTAAAGGCACTGTTTGTGATAATTCTTTACATAACAAACTATGAAATAAAACTCCATTGTATGGTTATTTGTGGCTCTGGATTATTCCTAATGCCTTCAGACTGTAGGGTCCTTGCAATTATAAAGAAAACATTTGGTAAATCTAAACTTTAAGCCTTCCCTTTTATGGGGTCTGAGAAATTTGAACACATACAAAAATGTGAACACATTTACAAAAATAAAAAAATCATTTTAACCCTCAATAATGAACAACCTAGCCCTTTGGTGGAAAACATGAGAAAAAAAACATTCATTGGGTTGTAGGGACAGCTAAGAAGACAGAGGAATTCTTATTTAATGAAATCGAGTTGCTGAAAGGAATAAAACAACTTTGTAAAACACTAAATTGAGATCAACAGAATAGAAGGGGGAATTGCATCTATGAAAGTAAAGCAGAGATTAGTAATGGGAAAAATATGAACTTGGAAAAATTTTTAAAAATGAAAACATAACATAATTTTCTAAAAACACAATGGAGCCTATGAGCAGTACAGTGTATGTTTCTGTTTGAGACTCTGATGATGATGAAAAACTTGAGGTAATGGATGTTGGTGATGGTAGCACAATGGTGTAAATGTAATTAATATCACTGAGTTGTATACTTGAAAATGAATCAATAATACAAAAACCTTTCACCAAAGAAAAGTCCAAGACCAGCTAGCTTCACTGGTGAATTCTACCAAACATTTAGAGAATTAATACCAATCCTTCTCAAATTCTTCAAAAGAATTCAGCAGGAGGGAACACTTAATAATTCATTCTATGAAGCAAAATTACTCTGATACCAAAGCCTGGTAAAGACATCACAAGACAAGAAAAGTATAGATCAATTTTCCTTATGAATACAGATGCAAAAGTCCTTAACAAGATACCAGCAAACAGAACCCAATGGCATAGTAAAAATATTTTACACCATGACCAAATTGGAATCATCCCAGAAATGCAAAGGTAGTTCAACATACAAAAATGAATCAATGTAATATACTACATAAATAGAATGAAGGGGATAAAACACATGACTATCTCAAAAGATGCAAAAAAACTTTTGACACTTAGCACAGATTCTTGATAAAAACACTCAGAAAAGTGGGAATAGAGCAAACTTGCTCAACATGATAAAGTCCATTTATGAAAAACCCACAGCCAATATCATTTCCAATGGTGAAAGGCTTAAGGCTTTCTCACTATGGTTAGGAACTAGCTAAGGATGCCTGATTTTACAACTGTTATTCAATACTGTTCTGGAAGTTCTTGCCAGAGCAATTAAGCAAGAAAAAGAAATAAAAAGCATCCAGATTAGAAAGGAAGAAACAACACTATCTCTATTTGCAGATGAAATGATATTATATAGAGAAAACTCAAAGGAGTACACAAGAAAACTAATAGAGCTAATAATGAATTCAGCAAAGCCACAGGGTACAAGATCCACATGCAAAATTAAAAACAAAAAACAAAACATTCTGTTCCTATACACTAGCAATGAGCAATCCAAAAAAGAAATTAAGAAAATAATTCCATTTACAATAGCAAGTAAAAGAATAAAATATCGAGGAATAAATTTAACTAAGGATACAGAAGACTTATGTACTGAAAACTGCAAAACACTGCTGTTGAAAGAAATTAAAGAAGACCTAAATAAATGGCAAGACATTCCATGTTCATGGATTGGAAGAGTTAATATTGTTAGTTTGTCAACATTACCCCAAAAATATACAAATTCAATGCAATCCCTACTAAAACTTCAGCTGACTTTACTGCAAAAATGGGAAAACTGATCCTCATATTTATATGGAGCTTGAAGAAAGCCCAAATAGTCAACCATCTTGTTAAAGAAGAACAGTATTAGAAGACTTAACATTTCCCAATTTCAAATTGTATTACAAAGCATCAGTCATCACAGGAGTATGGAACTGGAACTGGTAGAAAAACACAAATAAATCAGTGGAACAGAATCAAAAGTCCAGAAATAGACCTACACATCTATGGCTAATTGGCTTTTGACAAGGATCTAAGTACCTGCAGTGAGGAAAAAATAGTGTCTTCAACAAATGGTATTGGGAAAACTGTATATACACAAGCAGAAGAATGAAGTTAGACCCATACCTCACACCATATACAAAATTCAACTCAAAATGTACCAAGGACCTATATATAAGAGCTAAAACTTTGTTGCTCATACCAAAAGTATAAGTAACAATAGAAACAATGGATAAATATGGTTTCATCAGATTTCATCAGACAGGCACATGATTTTAAATTGTCATATTTCAATCAAATTTCTTAACAGTGACTAAATAAATATGAGGGTTAAGTTCTAGGGCTTCCAACCTTTTGGTTGATAGTCATCATGACACACAGTAGTATTAATAACTCTGTTCAAACATACAGCTATGACTTGTGTGTTGAATCTAAGCCCCCAGAAACATTCTGTTAGGTCTAGAGTTCAATGTTACACATTTTTGGATTCTGTATTTAAAGTATATACTTGTTATTTTTTTTTAATTTGAGAAAATTTATTGGTACCCCTAGGGCAGAAATTGGTAAATGGAATAAGTTTGTACAAACCATACATCTATGAAATGGATTGTTATACCAAATTCTTTTCAATACAGTCTTATTGCTGCAACATTACTCCTAGACTTTCAAAATCCAGCCAACACAGGTATTCGTACTACTCTGTTTTGTCCTTCATAGCTGCTTCCTCTTTCAGGCCAGCTTTCTTTTGTAAATTCAGACTCGTTCAAGACATTTGTTTCTTTTGGCAGCCTTCTTTCCCTCAGTAATCATTAAGATGCATCCTGCCACTGTCAGGGCAATCATTATATAGCTGATCTTCACCCGGACCTTGTTCTTTCCAGCATCAAGCATCTCAAATGAGATAAAATCTGGGATTTCATCTTCCTTTCTGAAGCGACCTGACCATATCAGGATCTTCCTCTCCCAGTAGGTAGGTTTGTGTAATGGCACTCTGTGGCTGTGAGGGTGGGATGGAGCTTTAGGACTTTCCTGTGATTTAGTGCAAATCCACTTAATTCTCTCCATGTTCGCCTTACTCCGCCGACCAGCACAGCGCCTAGGAGAGCAGCGAGGGAGCGGGAGAGAGCAAGCTGTACTTGTTATTTACTGTCAATAAGCAGTTTGACTAGGTGTAGGGTTTTCTTAAAAAATGATAAATTATCTATCATTTCAGTACCTGGAACATAGTCATGAGATGAATGAATGAATGAACGAATGAAAGCATAAGTGTCCAAGTTTATAATTATTCCATAAAATGTGTAAGTTCTTAAGCTGATCATTTGGTTATCATAATATGTCCTTGATAGAATCATAATATATCACCAGCTGTGAAACCAACCTCCTGAGTCATCGGATGAAATAACTGAGGCTCAGGAGGATGGCATGATTTTCCCAAGTTCAAACAGATGGTGTCATTTGGATCCAAACATTCCCTTAATGATGGTCTACAGAATTTTGGATAATTCTCAGTCTCTTCAGTGGAAAGAATCTTCTAAGGGTAGAAGCATATTTTGACATAAACTTCTAGATTTCTTCTCTGTCCTTCAAGGATGACAGAGTAGAATCTAATAACAAAAAATGGTTTTTATGCAACTCTCCTTGACTGATGATGGATAATGGATTAGACAGGGCTCTGTCAACTGCATGTTACTCGTTTTGCCTTCAACTTAAGGATGCTGGTGATTTTCTCAGTGAGAAGCAAAAACAATTAATAGAGTCTGATGTTTTCTTCAGTTCAATGGAGTTAGAGATGTGCTTACTTCTGGGATTTTCATCTATTTGTTTTGTAGCAAAGATTATATGTAACTTTCTCTCAGTGGCCATGCAGTCCCTGAAGCTATTAATTTCTTAGACAACTATGTTCATTTCTAAGTCCCTCAACAAAAGAAGGATGAGAAAAACGGGGAGGTGATTTTAAAAAGTCTTTCTTAGGAGACAGGATGCATTTCCACTTATAAAATGACAGTCTTTTTATCTAAAAAACCCTCCTGCTGCAAACACCTAGAAATGTTGGATAAGATACAACAATCATCCTTTTACAGTAATAGCTGAAGCCATAGGAAGTAAAAGAAATTCACAGAAGCCATACAATGAAGACAGAGAAATGAAAACAAGGGAAATAAGTTAACATTTAGCCTTGCATGTTATAGCACTGGTATTAGATATAGTTCATGGACATAAACAATAGATATAATAGCTACATAATAGTTGTTAAATTAGCCAAAATAGATAAAGGTATATCATGTGAAATTTAATGCAAGTGAGTCCATGGCAACTGCAACTAAAGTCAATTAGAATTCACAAGATGCAGAATTTACAGTTCTTCATATTATGATTAGGCTGTGGTCTTGGACTCAAGAGTATTATCAGGATGGTAGGTTCATTTCATATTTTAATGGCTGAGAACATACCAGTGGTATTCACTCAACAAATCAAGTTCAAAACTAAAATTAAAAAAAATAATAAAAATGGGAATTGAATGATTGATTTACATTTTTAAAAAACCTGCACTCTGTAGGAAGATAATAATATAAAGTACCTTTATAAGTAAGGATGCAAACAAAAGAACTCCCTAACAAGGAATTGATAATGCCTACTTGATCAAAAGGTGGAAAAAAAGAGAAAGGTAAAAAGCTGAAGTCACAGTGGCTGAGAGATCCCAAATAGAGTCAAGAGGTTTTCCTAGAGGTTTCTCTTATGCAAGCTCCAGCTAGACACCCCAAATGACACAGAGTGTCATGCCCTTACCAAAAGTAGTCCCCAAATACCTAGGTCCCTACCTGAGATTCTATAAAAATGTTCACTCACTAAGTTTTGTCTCTCAGAAACTTAAATCCACCAGAGTGTTCCTATGCCAGACAAGTCCTAAAACTCAGAGGCAACAGCCTCTTTAAGAACAACAATCAGATGCAGCCCCTTTCCCATACTGTTGACCCCCCTTTTCAATATGAACACGTTAGGCTGGTTACAGCCTAGACACCCCTGAAGATGGAGAAAGAGATTAAGTGAGAGGAAGGGGTGGCGACAAACAAGGTAAGATTTAACAAAGGTCTGTGAATACTGAAACTTTATATAAATATATACAATTTTTTTAGATGCTGGGGTGTTGGAATAGCTGGAAGGAGGTAAGTGACATGGTGGAACTTGATATGGTCCCAGTTACATGGGAGTATTCACTGTGTAAAATGCCATTAATTAAGCTAAACATTTATGATTTTGCACTCTTTACAATATATGGCATGCTTCAACAAAAAGTTAATTTAAAATGATAATAATGACCTTTCCTCAAATGAAACACAAGGAGAAGAGGGTTATACCAATGGATTTTACCAAACATTTAAGGCAGGAAAAACACTGATTATACATAGATGTTTCCATATAATAAAAAATAATTTGTACACTTCCCAGCTAATATAAAAGCAGCTTAAACTTGATAACAAAAGCTGTCAAGGACAATATGAGAAAGGAATACTTCAGGACAATATCACACATGATCACATATGAGCTGCAGAAGGGAGAATGTCCAAAAATGGCAGCAGAGGTAGTGAAAAAAAATTGTATTCAAGTTCACTGGACAATAATAAGACTTAGCAAAACTCTGAACATGTCCTTAGACCATAATTTTTTCCAGTGCCTGGGATGCCAAACTTTCTGCTGCCTTATACTAACAAAAGTAGTTCATAGCCTACTAAGTGGGAGGGGAATTGATGAATGCTTAGGCAAGGTTGCATAAGGAGTACATTAAGTCTGGAACTTAAATGCTGATAGTTCTCTTAAATATTAAAATAAAATAAATAGTGTAGTGTGGGAAAAAGAAGCAGGATACTTGTATTCACATAAATGTTTACCCAGAAACTGCACCACCACTGTGTGACATTCTGGCTGGTCAATGGTCTGCTCCACAGTGTCATCATCTATAAAGTGAGGATAATTATTTTTTACATTATTTGAGGTTTATGTTAATTATAGATAACATAAAGTGCCAAACATGGAATCTATTCTTAGGAGGCTATAACAATTCAACAAGGAAGACAAAATAGAATTCACATAGTATCAGACCACCCTCTAAATCTCTGAGGACAGTGTTGCCATTGCTACATGTATTTTTGCACTGTAATGACACTGCCAATGCGTTAGTAACTTTTGAAACTGGGTCACCAATTGCTGCTATTATAGAATCTGCAGGGAAAACTATCTCCCTGCTGCTGGGGTAGTCATGGACACACCTAGTAGCCATCACCCAGCCCTCACCTTGCTCTGTCCCACCCCTTTCCTTCTGTGTACATTTGTTTCAATATGTTCTCACTCCACAGCCTGAGGAGATGTTAGGCATAAGAATGGCCTGACCTTACCTTTAACCTGAAACTCAGAACAAGCTGTTTCTCAGGGCAGGAATTCTCAGTGGCAGGACCCCTTCCCCCTGGGTTGTATGAAAACTCAACACTCAGTCTCTCTTCCAGGGTAGCTTGTAATTACCAGGAACTGTAATTATCAGAATTTTGGGGGTCTCCAGTGACCAGTCATGCATCACACATAAGTTAGGAACAGGTAGAAAAGCTGAGATTGCAGTGAAATTTGTAAGTTCCCCTGATCAGGGGTATGGTGCCCCTCACCAGCCAGACCTCATGGGCTGTCTTGCAGGTGGCTCCCTGAAAGGAAAAAAAAAAAAAAAAAAAAAAAAAAAACCAGTGTGCTGGGAGCAAGAAGGGGGGCTCAACACAGCCTCAACTGCAGAATTAATTAACAGATTAATTAATTAATTTTTGGAGCAGGGGTGTTAGAGAAGGGCTGGGCTCCAGGAAAGGGGGCACATAAAAGCGGGAACCCATTCCGTGACTCCAAAAATTCTTTTTTGTTTTGTTTTGTTTTTCTCCTACATTCTGTTCCTTCTCCTTTCTCACTAATTCCTTACTTTTTTACACTTCAATAGCCCCCCACAAGGGTGGAATTAAAGCTGTTGGAGAGTAATTATCAAGATAATAGCTCAGGGGTGGGGCAAGACGGCAGAGTGATGAGGTGCAGAATTTTGTCTCTCCCCTAGAGCAGCTGGCAATTACTCAAGAACTACATGAAACAGTGTTTTCGGGGTCTCCAGTAACCAGTAACACATTGGACGCAAGTTTGGAATTGGAGGAAAAGCTGAGGAAGCAGCGAGCAATTTAAGTTCCCCAGACCAGGGGTCTGGCACCCCTCCCCACCCAGACCTCACAGGTTGTCTTGCTGTTGGCTCCCTGAAAGGGGGAAAAAAATCCAAAACACAGCAATCTGCTAAGGGCAAGAAGGGGGGCTCAAACCAGCCTCAACTGCAGAATTAATTAACAAATTAATTAACTACTTTTGGGAGCTGGGGATGCTAAAGAAGGGCTGGACTCCAAGAAGTGTGGGCACATAAAAATGGGCACCCATTCCCAGGCTCCAAAAACCCCATTTTTTTCCCCCTACATTTTGTCTCTTCTGGCTTCTCACTGATTCCTTACTTTTTGCATTTCAATAGCCCCTGGCAGGGGTGGAATTGAAGCTGTTCGAGAGTAATTATCAGACAATATTCCAAAGTACATCTTTAAATGCTCTGTTCTGACACTGACAAAATTTCCAGGCTGGGGAAAGACTTTTAAAAGGGACTCCATTTTTTTTTCTTTTTTCTTTTTCTTGTTTTTCTTTTCTATTTTTTTAATCTAAAAGTAACATATGTGGTTATTTTCTATCAGAAAGCCCAGGTTGAGGGTCTAGGCTGGGCGTAAGGGGAGACAGAGTACCCACAGCATCTTTGGGTTCCGGATTCACTTCTGAAGGTCTCCACCCATCTTTAATTGGCAACTCAGGCTGACCAAGGAATCTACCTGGAGATGCCCCAAAGAGGAGAGGGGAGAAGGGAATAGTGCCCCTGAGAGACAACTGGAGTTCTGAGGATTGGGAGAGTGGAGGGAGGTCCAGCTCAACTGGCAGTCCTCCTTCTGGGAACTCAGACCCCAGGGGCTGGAATTCAGATTCTGGCTTCACTCAGCCATGCCCCTGACAGGATAAGAGTCACCCGGAGTACTAAAGTCTACATACCTCCTTACACTGGTGGGGGAGCTGTGGGCTGGCAAGTGCAACCTGCTGGACAGGAGAGGTAAAAGCACCAATTCTAAAGGCTTCATAGGAGGGTCTCATTCTCAGGAAAACTCCATAACCTCCAATGAGACCTGGGGCTCACTAGACTGGGAAAATCTGACTGGGGTCAACCATATACAAGGAGACCCTCTCACAAAAAGGCTACATAGAAGCAGAGCAAGAAACAGAAAAAACAAGAGGTGAAAAATTCTGATCAACTAAATAGAACCTAACTTAGAGGTCTAGAATAAGTTGAACTGAATAACAGAGGCCACAGAACAAAGCCAACCAACAAGAAAACCCCTAGGTAAAAGATAGAAAATAAGCTCCAGAATAAAATAATCAAGAAAATCGGATGCCTAGACAACTTAAGATAAGCCATTCCAGGAAACATGAAAATATGGACCAGCCAAAGGAACAAACTAATAGTTCAACTGAGATACAGGAGTTGAAGCAACTAATGCTAAATAAATTCAATGAAATGAAGGAAGATATAGTGAAAGAGCTGAAGGATATAAAGAAGACACTGGCTGACCATAAAGAAGAATTCATAAACTTGAAAAAACAAATGGCAGAACTCGTGGGAATGAAGGCCACAATGGAGGAGATGAAAAACACAATCGAGGGACACAACAGTAGATTTGAACAGGCAGACAAGATTTCAAATGGAGTCGAGAGGTCACTCTAGTGGACTTTCTTATGCGCTATATAGATAACACCTCCTAGGTTTTAATGTACTGGAATAGCTAGAAGTAAATACCTGAAACTACCAAACTCCAACCCAGTTGTCTGGACTCCTGAAGACAATTATATAATAATGTAGATTACAAGGGGTGACAGTGTGATTGTGAAAACCTTGTGGATCACACTCCCTTGATCTATTGTATGGATGGATGAGTACAAAAATGGGGATAAAAACTAAATGACAAATAGGGTGGGATGGGGGGGATGGTTTGGGTGTTCTTTTTCCCTTTATTTTTTATTCTTATTCTGATTCTTTCTGATGTACGGAAAATGTTCAGAAATAGATTGTGGTGATGAACGCATAACTATATGATCGTACCGTAAACAGTTGATCGTATACCATGGATGATTGTATGGCATGTGAATATATTTCAATAAAATTGAATTTAAAAAAATAATAAATAAATAAATAAATAAATAAACAAACAAAATCACACACACATACACACAAAATATTAGCTCAAACGACATCTTTAAAAACGCTATTCTGACACTGACAAAACTTCCAGGCTGGGGAAAGGCTTTAAAAGGGACTTCTTTTTTTCTTTTTACTCTTTTATGTTTTCTTTATTTAAAAGTAACATATGTGGCTCAAAAATTTAAAGTAACATATGTAGGTATTTTCTATCAGACAGCCCAAGTTGAAGGTCTAGGCTAGTCTTGGGGGAAGATGGGTACCCAGAACTTCTTTGAATTCTGAATTCATTTCTGAAGAAAGTCCCCACCCCAGTCTTTAATTGACAACTCAGGCTGACCAAGGAATTAAGCTGGAGTTGCCCCAAAGAGGAGAGGGGAGAATGGAATAGGGACCCTGGGAGACAGCTGGAATTCCTAGGATAGGGGAAGTGGAGGGATGCTCAGCTCAATTGTCAGCTGTCCTTCTGGAAATCAATCACCAGGGGCTGGAATTGGGAAACAAGCTTCAGCCAGCCACACCCCCAAAAAGATCAGAGTCAACAGGAGAACTAAAGACACTGAAACTTCTTACACTGGTTAGGAGCTGTGGGCTGGCACGCACCACCTGCTGGAAAGGATAGGAAAATCACCAAGTGTACAGGTCTCATGGGGGGGTGTCAATCTCAGGGAAGAACCATATACTCTTCCTGAGACCTGGGCCTCTCTAGACTGGGAAAACCTGACTGGGGTCAACCATATCTGAGGAGACTCTCCAACAAAAAGGCTAAAGAGAGGCAGGGCAAGAAACAGAAACACAAGAGGTGTAAAATTCTGATCGACTAAATAGAATTTAAGCTAGAGGTCTAGAATAAGTTCAATTATACAGCAAAATTTAGAGAACAAAGACAACCCACAAGAAAACCCTAGGTAAAAGGTGAAAATGAGCTCCAGAAAAAACTAATCCAGAAAATCAGATGCCTAGACAACTTACAATAATGAGCCACACTAGGAAACACAAAAATGTGGATTAGCTAAAGGAACAAACTAATCTTTTAACCAAGATACAGGAGTTGAGGTAACTAATGTTAAATCAATTCACTGAACTAAGGGAAGAACTAATTAAAGATGTTCAAACAATCTCCTAAATTAATTCAATGAGCTGAGAGAAGATATGGCAAAAGAGGTGAAGGATATAAAGAAGACACTGGATGATCATAAAGAAGAATTTGTGAATTTGAAAATCAAATGGCAGAACTTATGTGAATGAAGGGCACAATGCAGGAGATAAAAAAACACAATGGAGGGATACAACAGTAGATTTGAACTGGCAGAAGAAAGGATCAGTGAACTGGAAGATAAGGCATTTGAATTCATACACAAAAAAGAACAGATGGTGAAAAAAATGGAAAAATATGAGCAGGGTCTTAGGGAGCTGAGTGACAACATGAAATGCACAAATACACGTGTTATGGGTATCCCAGAAGGAGAAGAGAGGGGAAAAGGGGCAGAAAGAGTAATGGAAGACATATTCACTGAAAATTTCCCAACTCTTATAAAAGAAAATTAGAGAGTCAAGAAGTAAAACATACCCCAAATAGAATAGATCCCAATAGACCTACTCCAAGACACTAACTGATCAGATTGTCCAATGTCAAAGACAAAGAGAGGATTCTGAAAGCAGCAAGAGAAAAGCAATCCATCACATTCAAGGGAAGCTCAATAAGACTATGTACACATTTCTCCACAGAAACCATGGAGGCAAGAAGACACTGGCATGATATATTTAAGATACTGAAAGAGAAAAACTGCCAATGAAGAATTCTATATCTGGCAAAACTTTCCTTCAAAAATGAGGGAGAGATTAAAACATTTTCAGACAGACACTGAGAGAGTTTGTGAATAAGAGACCAGCACTACAAGAAATACTAAAGGGAGTGATGCAGGCTTATAGGATAAGACAGGATAGAGAGAGTTGGAGAAGAGTGCAGAAATGAAGATTATCAGGAAAGGTAAAAGGAGAGAGAGGAAAAAATAAGATATGACATATAAATTCCAAAAGACAAAATGGTAGTAGAAAGTACTGCCCTTACAGTAATAACACTAAACATAAATGGATTAAACTCCCCAATAAAAAGACACAGACTGGCAGAATGGATTAAAAAACAGGACCCATCTATATGCTGTCTACAAGAAATTCACTTTAGACACAAGGACAAAAACAGACTGAGAGTGAAAGGTTGGAAAAAGATATTTCACACAAACAACAAACAAAAAAAAGTAGGAGTAGCTATATTAATATCAGACAAATTAGACTTCAAAAGGAAAACAATTAAAAGAGACAAAGAAGGACATTATATATTAATAAAAGGGTCAATTCATCAAGAAAACATATCAGTCATAAATATTTATGCACCAAGCCAGAGTGCCCCAAAATTCATGAGGCAAAAACTGAGAACACTGAAAGGAGAAGTATATACCTCTACAGTAATAGCTGGATATTTCAATACACTGCTGTCATCAATGGATAGAAATTTAGACAGAGGATCAATAAAGAAGCAGAGATGTCGAATTGTATGATAAATGAACTAGACTTGACAGGCATTTATAGAACACAGTGCCCCATAACAGAAGGATACACTGTTTTCTCAAGTGCTCATGGAACATTCTCTAGGATAGACAACATGCTGGGTCACAAAACAAGTCTCATCAAATTTTAAAATATTGATATTATACAAAACACTTTCTCAGACCATAATGGAATGAAGTTGGAAATAAATAATGGGCAGAAGGTCATAAAATTCACAGATATATGGAGACCAAAAAAACCATATTAGAAAACCAGTGGGTAAAGGAAGAAATTACAAGAGAAATTAATAAATACCTCAAGGAAAATGACAATGAAAGCACAATATATCAAAAGTTACAGGATGCAGGAAAGGCACTGCTGAGAGAGAAATGTATTGCCCTAAACACCTATATTAAAAGAGAAGAGAGAGAAAAAATTGAGGAATTAATGGTTCACCTTCAAGAACAAGAGAAAGCAAACAGGGTAAGCAAACTAACCCCAAATCAAGCAGAAGGAAAGGAATTTCAAAGATTAGAACAGAAAAAAAAAAAAATTGAGAACAGGAAAACAATAGAGAGAATCAACAAAATCAGAAGTTGCTTCTTTGAGAAAAACAACAAGATTGATGGATCCCTAGCTAGGCTAACAAAAAAGAGAGAGAGGGAGAGTGGATGCAAATAAATACAATCAGAAATGGGAAAGGAGACAAAACTACTGACTCTGCAGAAATAAAGGAGATAATGAGAAGATACTATGAGCAACTATATGCTAATAAACCAGACAACTTAGATGAACTGGACAACCTCCTAGAAAAGCATAAATAACCAACATTGACTCAAGAAGAAATAGATGACCTCAACAAACCAATCACAAGTAAAGAGATTGAGTCACTCATCAAAAAGCTCCCAAAAAGGAAAAGCCCAGGACCAGATGGTTTCACATGTGAATTCTACCAAGCATTCAGGAAAGAATTAATACCAATCCTGCTCAAACTCTTCAAAATAATTGAATAAGATGGAAAGCTACCTAACTCATTCCATGAAGCCAATGTCACCCTAATACCAAAATCAGACCAAGATACTACAAAAAAAGAAAATTATAGACCAATCTCTTTAATGAATATAGATGCAAAAATCCTCAACAAAATGTTCACAAATTGAATCCAGCTCCTCTTCAAAATGTCACTCTCAGTTGCTCTCCAAAATGTCACTCACAGCTGCTCTGCTTTCATGTCCTTTTGTCTCAATTCCTTTATAAGACTCCAGTGATCCAATTAACACCCACCCTGAGTGGGTGAGGTGACACCTCCTTGGAAATTATCCAATCAAATATTTTACTCATAGTTGATTGGGTCACATCTCCATGGAAACATTCAAAGGATTCCAACCTAATCAACACTAATACATCTGGCCCCAAAAGACTGCATCAAAGAATATGGCTTTTGGCAGGACATAATATATCCAAACTAGCACAAAAATAATAGGAGTAAATCAAGTTTTACACAAATTCCAGGAAAAATTTCCTTGTACCAATGCTGGAAACCCTCTGCCCAAGCAGGAAACTATAAGACCCATCTTTTAAAACTCCAAATATTTTCTACAGACCAAATGTCAAATATGTTATATAAATATTGTTTGTATCCTTCATTCAGATTCCAAAACTAGCTTCTTATGACACTTCTCTCCTCAGGGCCAATCACTATTGAATTGAGGAAAGGCAGTGATGAGAAATCAGAAAACAATAACAATACTCATCCTCCTGAGATGGACAGATAACTCAAAGCTACATGTTCTGCTTTTGATATTTTTATTTCTCACCTATATGTCTAGTGTGGCTGGGAACCTAACCAATAATAGCCTCACACTTTTGGATTCTTGTCTTAAAATTCCCATTTGTTATCAGGTTCTTTTTTTTTAAATCCAATTTTATTGAGATATATTCACACATCATATAATCCATCCAAAGTAACAATCAATAGCTCACAGGGTAATCACATAGTTGTGCATTCATCAGCACAATCAATTCCAGAACATTTTCATTAATCTAAATTAAAGAAATAAAAATATAAAAGAATACCCATTATCCCTCTATTATTTATAAATTTTTCTCATTATTTTATTACTCATCTTCACATACACTGGCTAAAGGGAGTGTCAGTCACAAGGTATTCACAATCACACAGTCATGTCATAAAAGCTATGGTTATAAAATTATCAAGAATTGAGTCTACTGGATTACATTTCAACAGATTCAGGTATTTCCTTCTAGCTACTGTATTACACTAGAAGTTAAAAAGGAATGCTTATATATTGCATAAAAATAGCCTACAGAATGACATCTTAACTTTATTTGAAATGTCTTAGCCACTGAAACTTTATTTTCTTTTCCCACATTTTGGTCAAGAAGGCATTCTCAATCTCATAATGACAGGGCCAGGCTCATCCCTGGGAGTCATGTCCCACACTGCCATGGAGACCTACACCCCTGGGAGTCACGTCCCATGAAGAGGGAACTGAGTTGAATTGCAGAGTTGGCTGTAAGAGGACACATCTGAGCAAAAAAGAGGTTCTCTGGAAATGAATCTTAGGCATAATTATAAGTTGGCTTAGCTTCTTTTTTGCAAGAATAAGTTTCATAAGGGCAAGTTCCTAGAGTGAGGACTTGACTTATTAAATTGGGAGTCCTTAATGCTTGTGAGAATATAAGGAATTCCCCAGGTGAGGGGAGGTTTAATATTTCCATATTTTTCCATAGTCCCTCAAGGGTACTTCACAAATAGTTTTTTATTTTCTGCCCAAAATACTCTGAGGTGTTTTCAGGTATTACATTAACCTGTACAGAATAACAAGCTCTCATTCCCTATTCTAGATTCCATGTAACTGTGTTGTTTAAATAAATTGAATATATATCTTAAATTAAAAAGGTGCTAGAGAGAATACTAATTTTGAACCAAATAAACATCTCTTAAATAACAGTTAAAATGCAGGAATAGATGTGACTACTTTAAGAGCTTACAATCTACAAACCCTTACAGTAAGAATTATTGAAAAATCTGTATCCAATTGCCCAATCTCTGCATACATTCTATCTCCTGATAACCTATGCTTTCAAATTCAGTTCTACACATTTGCACATTATTGTTGGTTTTTATTAGTGGGGCCTTACAATATTTGCCAAACAATTGGCAAACAAGCCCGGGGACCAAGACATAGCTGGTAGCAGTAAGTCCAGAGAAGGAAGATTCCACAGGGGTGTTCTGGTTTGCTAGAGCTGCCATTATGCAAAATACTAGAAATGCATTGGCTATTATAAAAGGGGGTTATTTAATTACAAATTTACAGTTCTGAAGCCATAAAAGTTTCTAAACTAAGGCAACAATAAGGGATATCGTCACTGGAGAATGGCCGGTGGCATCCAGAAACCTCTGCTAGCTGGGAAGGCATGTGGCTGGCATCTGCTGTTCCTTTGCTCCTGGGTTGCATTGCTTTCAGCTTCTGATTCCAATGGCTTTCTCTCTAACTGTCTGGGCATCCTCTCTTAGCTTCTCTGGGGCAAACTTTGGACTTCATCTCTCAGCTTAGCATCTCCAAATGTCCTTTTCTCTGCATCTCCAAGCATCTCTAAGCATCTCTGCCAGCTCCCAAGTGTCTCTTAAAGTACTCCAGTGATCTAATTAAGACCCAAATAGAATGGGCAGGGCACACCTCTGTGTAAATATCTAATTGAAATGTCGCACCTACAGTTGGGTGAGTCACATCTTTATGGAAACAACCTAATGAAAGATTAATAAGTCTTCCCTCACAAGATTGCATTAAAGATCATGATTTTCCTGGGGCGCATAATAGATCCAAAGAGAAATTACTACATTGACCTATATCATCCATGTGGGGAGGGGTGGCTATTCTCGTAGATGAATGTGCACTACTGCAAGAATATTAGAATGTCCCAAAAATTCTGGCACATTGCTATTTTGCAACAGATAGTAGGACAACTAAATATTAGTTAAAGGAAAAGAGAACAGCAAATTGTGGTGGCCATAGACTGACCCCTTTTAGGACACTTACCTATGGCTACAGAAGAACAGGGGGCAAAAACAACAGCCCATCATCTAGAGGAAGAATTAAAACTATAAAATAATACACAGCTCACTCAAGTGGACATGAAAGGCACTTTAACCCAGCATTTGCACTGTGTAGATGATCAATTAGAAACATTAGCTTGTAGGTATGCTCATAACCATGGTTGGAAATTACCCCATGTCTGAATCTAGAGAATACTAACTAATCCAAGAGGGAACCAAAAGCTTGAGACACCATAGATATTTCATTTGATTATGAAGAGAAGGCAAGGGAGGAAGTATGGGAAGTAGAGGAAGAGGAGACCCTGGCAAGTACACCCAGTGTTACAGCAAAGAAACACAGCACAGGAGTGATATGCCAGGGTGGATCATCAAAATTTACAACCTCCTGAACAGAAACTCCATATTACTGAGGGAGATTATTTTGCTGCTGCTGAATTAGGTGACATTGGAGAGTATTACAAGCAGAAAGCCAGGAAGTCACTACATGACTGGCTTTTATGATTATGGGACATAGGAGCTAAGGGCATAATATTAACTGGGGGGCAAATGAGTAAGCTAGCATATACCACAACACACCCATATGTCAGTGCCTGTATACCACCCTAAATCATCTAGAAATCATATCTTTGTTAGCCTGGCAAATAGCTGCATGCAAGAATTCCTAACCCAATGAGGGAGATACTCCGCACACTACTTCCCATTCGCAATCTGTGGAAGAACTGCAAGATGTGTTTCAGGATTCTGGGATGAAACATACAATATATTCTAGAACTCTGCAGGCCCCAACAATGAATCTTTTACAGCAAAGATGAAAGATATCATCTTGCACACAGCTCCTAATCATTTTTATGGACCTCTCATGTACATTTTGAGTCCTCTAGTGGGACATCCCATTTTGAGAGATGCTCAACCCATAGCAGATCTTAGGGAATCAGAGCAGCTCTGGAAAAGAGGAGTGAGGACCATGGAAAAAACTCCCCAAGAACATGACAGTCCTCATCAGCTCTTATATAAGCAAATGTGGGCTGATCTAATTGCCACAGGGACAGAACTAGAAACCATAGATAAACAACCATATGCTGTTTTAGTTAAATTATGGAGCAAATTACTCAAAGACAAAATATTTACTAAAATAAATCCCTAGACAGCTGGAGGGGAAGATAAACCAACTACAAACCCCCTTTTAAAACACAAGAACCCTCCTCACCCCCATAGGAGACTGGGCAAGCTCCTTTTCCCCTAACATAGGTGGGAGGTCAAGACTTCTGGGTGTGAGTAATAACCAGGGACTCTTGGGATCCAAGGCCATACATAGAATTAACTATTTATCAGTCCCGTACTAATAAACAGGGAGTGTTGGCAATAGTATATACTGGGACGGAAGGTACTTTAATTTTTGGAAATGTAGCCCAATTTAACAGACCTGTGCTGGCCACAGACAGTTATGGGGAAAAGAAAACCACAGCCAAATAGCATAATTTTTTCCTGCAATTTTGGACATTGCTCCCCCAAGGAATACACAGTACATTTTTCTCCTACACATGAATATATACTAGGAATTGATCTTCTCTTAAATTCCACATTACAAACTACCATAGGAGAATTCAACCTCTGGTGTAGAGTAGTGACAGGAGTCTTAAAGTGTCAGTAAAATGATCCCCTATAAAAGTACCACAACCTCAGAGGATTATAGCCACTGAAAAATATCAGCTTCCATGGAGATTTCAAGGGATTTCTTCAACCATTAAGGAAATGGAAAGAGTGGGAATATTAATACCAACCCATATCCCCTTTAATAACCCTGTGTGGCCTGTAAAGAATCCTGATGGAATCTAGCACATGACACTGGATTAGAGTGAATTAAATAAAGTAATACCCCCTATGAATGCAGTGGTTTGAAATTTTGTCTCTTTACTACAAGAAATTGCACTCATTTATGTCATTACCATTTTCTTTTAGATTTAGCTAATGTTTCCTTAGTATTCCCCTAAATAAAGCAAGTCAACCTGCTTTTGCCTTCACTAGGGAAAGATGATGAAGGACTTTCACCATGCTCCAACAAAGCTATTTTACCTAGTGGCAAAAGACTTGGCCAATTGGAGAACCCCAAATTCATGACTTTCATTATATTGATATTATGTTAACTGTCAATTCTCTTCCAGAATTAATAGAGTTGTCATACATGTTAATATCCCATCTCAAGAGCTGAAGATGGGCAGTCAGTCATGACAAGCTACAAGGCCCTAGCTCCTCAGTTAAATTCTTGGGTGTTGTATGGTCAAGTAAGACAAAAAGTTTTCTTTCTGCAGTAATGGATAAGGTACAATATTTTTCTGTGCTGCATATGCCAAAGCAATTAATGGCCTTTCTAGGACTACTAGGGTGTTGGAGACCTTTCATTACCTATTTAGCTCAAATATTAAAACCACTGTATATGCTGATTAGAAAAGTCATACTTGGGAATTGGATGGCCTCCAGCAGGCTGCTTTTGAAAAGGCAAAACTGGTATTAGCACATGCACAAGCACTGAGTGGGGTAGATCCTGATTTGCCCTGTGAATTTGGATATGACTAGCACCAACATTAGCTTTGAGTGGGGTTTGTTACAAAGGGCACATTCTGAATCATTACCCCTAGGATTCTGGTCACAATTATGGAAAGGGTTAGAATTAAAATATAGTCCCTTAGAAAAGCAACTCTGTGCTCCATATAATGCTCTATTACAATTGGAAGATATGAAGCAGAAATGTCCTCTCACCTTGAGGATCCCCCTCCCTATACAGAGCTGGATTATGGACACAGCCAATAAGCCACACTCTGGGAATGCACAATTAAGTACCTCAACAAAGTGGAAAGCTTACTTGTTGCAACACAGTGTTTTCAATACCAGCCCTCTTAGTGCTGAGATGCACAAAATTTTACGACCAGTGTCATATGTAGAAGATTTAACAGCTAAAATTGCTGCAACTGAAATGGCTGTTAAAATACCCACTACAGAGGGCACAGGAACACTTCCCAAGTCTCCATAGTATACTGATGGATCCACTAGTGGGTGGTCTCCCATGTGAAGAGCTGTGGCAGTTTAACCTAGTACTGACTCTATATGGTGGGAGACTGGTGCTATGCAAAGCAGTCAATGGGATGAATTACGAGCTGTCTGGATGGTTATAATGCATGAACCAAGGAGACATGCTAACTGTCTGTACCAACAGTTGAGATGTTTATGAAGGTCTCATGACCTGAATAGTAACCTGGAAATAAGAAAAAAGAACAGTAATAAGTCATCCCTATAGGGAAAAGAGCTGAGGAAAGACATCTGGGGTGCCTGCCAGTGATGAATTTTAACAGCCAAACATGTCCCTGTGCACACTCTGAACAGGCTACCTGGGAATCTTGAGGCAGACACCCTCACCTGAGTCTGGAGCCACACTTCTGAAACCGAAGAAGCAGCCAAGTGCTTTCAATGGAAGAGTGGACACCAAGGTTATCAAATCATATGGCATTAAGCCCAGCAGTTCCAGCTACCCATCATGTGCCAAAAACCTACAGACATCACATGGGAGTGCCCATTGTGCTCCCTGTGATGACCATGCCAACTGCTCCACCAGATGCAATGCATTGGCCAGTCACAGGCTCCAGTGATCCAGTGGCATGTGGACTACATCAGCCTTTCTGCTCTTGGAAGGGGCAAGGTATGCATTCTTCATGGCAGACACTACCAAGGGACTACTGTTAGCTTTTCAGGTGGGGAAATCCAATCATGAAAACACCATAAGCTCCCTAGAAAGGAGAAGCACCCTCTATAGGATACCAACATAAATAGACAGTGATCAGGGATCCTCTTTCACTGGACAAATGACACAAGCATGTCCCACAGGTGCAGACCTGACAGAAATAATGAATGGCTTCTTAAAGGAAAAGTTGAGAGATGATAAGAAATCCCTACAACAATGGGGTAAAAGGCTATATCAGGCCCTAACCCACCAAAACTCTACACCATGGGCTGCAGCCCCAGCTCCTACTGAAATGGTAATGTCAGGGCCAATGCAAGCACTAAGGTTACAAATTAAAGGGCCTGCTGTTTTACAGCCTAGCAGGGGGAATCATAATAATTTGTTGCCTATGTCTCAAACTGTACAAATGGGAAAATGAGGTCTGTTCTAGTTTGCTTATGCTGCGGAATGCAAAACACCAGAGATGCATTGGCTTTTATAAAACGGAGATTTATTTTGCTACACAGTTACAGTCTTAAGGCCACAAAACGTCCAAGGTAACACATCAGCATTCGGGTACCTTCACCGGAAGATGGCCAATGGTGTCCGGAAAACCTCTGTTAGCTGGGAAGGCACATGGCTGGCATCTGCTCAAAAGTTCTGGTTTCAAAATGGCTTTCTCCCAGGACGTTCCTCTCTAGCAAGCTTGCTCCTCTTCAAAACGTCACTCACAGCTGCACTCCGTTCAGTCTCTTTGAGTCAGAATGTTTTATATGGCTCCACTGATCAAGGCCCACCCTGAATGGGTGGGGTCACACCTCCATGGGAGTATCCCACCAAAGTCACCACCCACAGCTGGGTGGGGCACATTCCAAGCAAATCTAACCAGCACCAAAATGTCTGTCCCACAAGACCACAAAGATAATGGCATTTGGGGGACACAATACATTCAAACTGGCACATTCCACCCCCTGGACCCCAAAATGACATTATCTTTCCAAATACAAAATACATTCATTTCACCACAATATCACAAAAACTTAAACCATTTCAGTAACAAAAGTTAAGTACAAAATCCCATCAAAATCAAATATAGGCGTGGTCAGTCCTAAGGCATACTTTTCCTTTAGCTTGAATCTGTGGACTTAGAACAAGTTATATGCTTCCAATATACAAAGGAAGGACATTCATAGGATAAACATTTCCATTGCCATAAGGAGAAACAGCAAGGAAAACAGGGTTAACAGGAACAAAACAGTTCCTAAAACCTGAAGGACAAACTCCATTAGATTTCAAAGTCTGAGAGTCATTTACAGAACGACGTTGCATCCTTGGGGCTTCAGAGAGCGGGAGCCTAACCCTTCCCAAGGGCCTTTTTGGCAGCTGTTTCCTCTCCAAATGCTTGGGTGAGTGCTCCAACATTTCCACACATTGGGGAGACCACCTTCTCAGCCCCACCCTCCTCAAACATCGGGGCAGCTCCCGGATTCCCTTCCATCTCCGGGGCACACGCTCAACCCCTTCTGAACAGTGTGGTGGCAGCCAGGCTCTCCCCAATTCCCTGGGAATGTGCTCCCACCCTCTTTGGGACCTGAGGTGGCAAAACTCTTCCAGAGCATCAAGGCGGAAAGCCCGCCCTCGACCTCCAGGGCAAACTCACCCTTTCCATGCGTGTGGGCTGCTCCACTCTCCCAGCCCAAGGCCTCTTGACTCCAGACCTCAACCTCCATGGCTCTGTCTTTGAAGAAATTTTTCCTGCAATTTCTTCCTTGTCTGTCTCCTCCAGTCCAGACTGGCAGCGGCTCTGTCTATAAAGTTCTCACAAAAATTCTGTTGGCTTTGCATGAAGCACACAGGGGTCAAAGCCATCAGACAACAGGAGTTTCCACAAATCCTTTCTGGATAATTCCATCTCCAATCTTGGCTTGTACTGAAATGGCGGCTGGGTTCCATGTTCAGTTACATCCTCACACTGGGCTGTAGCTTCTGGGATTCCACCCCCTGGAAGCCTGTAATTTTCCAAGCCATCAGCTTCTGGTTTCTTTGAACCCAAGAATTCAGTTCTAAGTTTATCTCTTTCTGCTCGCATTTTACTATAAGCTGCAAGGAGAAGCCAGCATACATCCTCCACATGTAGTCTGGAGATCTCCTCAGCTAAGTATTCCAGGTTGTTGCTTTCAAATTCTTCCTTCCATCTGACACCAGGGCTCAATTTTGCCAAATTCTCTGCCACTTTAAAACAAGGATCACCTTTCTTCCAGTTCACAACAACACAGTCCTCATTTCTGCTTAAGTCCTCATCAGAAGTATCTTTAGAGTCCATATTTCCATAAACAGTCTCTTTAAAGCAGTTTTGGCCTTTTCTATCAAGCTCCTCACAATTCTTCCAGAATCTTCCCCTTATCCATTTAAAAAGCCACTCCAACATGTTTGGTATTTGCAAACAGAGCAGCAAAAGCACCCCACTCTCGGTACCAAAATCTGTTCTAGTTTGCGTATGCTGCGGAATGCAAAACACCAGAGATGCATTGGCTTTTATAAAACGGGGGTTTATTTCGCTACACAGTTACAGTCTTAAGGCCACAAAACGTCCAAGGTAACACATCAGCATTCGGGTACCTTCACCGGAAGATGGCCAATGGTGTCCGGAAAACCTCTGTTAGCTGGGAAGGCATATGGCTGGCATCTGCTCAAAAGTTCTGGTTTCAAAATGGCTTTCTCCCAGGACGTTCCTCTCTAGCAAGCTTGCTCCTCTTCAAAACGTCACTCACAGCTGCACTCCGTTCAGTCTCTTTGAGTCAGAATGTTTTATATGGCTCCACTGATCAAGGCCCACCCTGAATGGGTGGGGTCACACCTCCATGGGAGTATCCCACCAAAGTCACCACCCACAGCTGGGTGGGGCACATTCCAAGCAAATCTAACCAGCACCAAAACGTCTGTCCCACAAGACCACAAAGATAATGGCATTTGGGGGACACAATACATTCAAACTGGCACAAGGTCCTCTGGTCTTTGTGCTGGCCTATGCAGCTGCACTGGTTAGGAATGTTAGCCCACAGGAAACAGGAGTCACCCCAAACACTGTAATACAGCCATAATTTTTACAAAAAGGGACTGTTAACATTTTTATCACCAATCCAGGACCTCCTATTCCCAGGGGAATTTTATGTATAACTTTGTGGATCTTCCTTATCTCTAGATAAATGATTGATGTCACAATGAATGACTCTCAGGACTTACAAGGAGAGAATATCTGGTATTTAAAACCTCCCCACAATGTCCTTCTATCAGGTACCTTACTAGCTACCAATGGAACTCTTGCATGTATATTATTAAATTAACAAGATTTACCCTTTGTTGTTCCCCATAAACTCTTTATGTCCATAGCACCCTAGCAAACACCTTTCTACAGCTTCAGTGGTAGCTCATGTGCACAATCAAACACAATGTTGGGTTTGCACAGACTTGCCATCTTCAGTTGCTACTGGCTTTCCCTGAACCATAACTCCTGCTAACTGGACTATGTGGAAAACCCTGTTGATGTTGCAGAATTCTACATATCTACAAATCTGGAGTGAGACTTTCTCTTTTAAGACTGAAATCCAGTTATCATCTCATAATGAAACCCTTGTGAGGGAACAATTATATAATCCCTGGCCTATATTAAGGTATGCTGTACATGACAGAATAGGGTGGGTGACAGTGGAAGCAGTCACCTTATCATATTGCCCCTGTCTGCATGGAACATCTTAATGGGAACTGAGATAAGGGGTGGTTACCCTCAGGAGTGTGTAATTTTACCATTAAGCTACAAAATGATAGCCTTTTCAAATTTCAAAATGTCTCCAACAGACACAGAGCATATGCTTCCCCCATGCATGGTTATACACCTGTGGACAATAAAGATGGCCCTCTTTACTTCGCAATTGGAAAGGATACTGTACGTGAGAGCAGCCATATGTCCCTGCCACATTATATTATTCTTTACCACACTCTCCTAGCAAAAGGGAAATGGTTAAATCTAGACATAAAGTGAAGCATACACCATGGTGGTTTTATCCTTTAGCTATTCTTGCCCCAGGGGGACCTGTGATGGTTACTGAAAAGTATATAACAGCCTTAGCCAATGATACAGCTCATGTGCTTAATGAACTAAATTAGCAATATCATTGTTAAATGATGAAACCCCCAATAATGGAAAGTAGTTTACAAAATAGAATGGCTTTAGATATTTTAACTGTGACACAAGGGGGAACTTGTGCCCTCATAAACATACAATATTGTGTATATATTCCTTATCACTCACATAATATCTCACAAGCTTTAAATCATATGCAAGAGAACATACACAGTATTGATCAGTTATCTACTGACTCCTTTCTCCTTGCTTTAATTCTCTTAGCCTTGGTAGCATTTCTTCATAGAAATATCTGCTCTATGTGTTGGATTATTACTACTTTGTTGTCTTTTATATTGTTGTGGTGTTATATGAATGTCTGTACTTTGGTCAATGCAGCCTGTTCTGGGGCTGTGGAGTGTGGTGGCCCAGGGCCCATGGTCTCTTCTAAATTGCCTGTAACAGGCCTCCATTAGCCAAGGACAAAGGTCAAGAAAGTAAAAAATCTCTCCAGATGAGGAAAAATGTAACCACAGATGTAAAGATGGCATTGATTTTATCTTAGTCTTAACACAAATCTTAGTAAAATATCAGGTTTTGGGCCCCTTTAATGATTATGCTAGAGACACAATGTCTTCATAGTATATGAAATGTCTTTGTTCTAGAATCATATCTTGCTCCCTGCACCACCCCACCCCCCATCCCTTACAGGGCACTAACCCTCCAGACCAGCTGCCACAAGAGAATCTTTCCTGTTTGTATGTCCAAAAAAAAATCTATGTCTACTTCTGTGCCTGGAATATTTTTCAGTCTCATGGAAGCACAGCCTGTGCTCTGCAAAAACTTGGTCTGGGCCCAAACAAGAGTAAGAATGAACCAGTAAGAATGAACTGCTGCGTCTTCCATCATGAGAGAGTCCAATGTAATCAACCTGCCACAAAGTATTCAACTAGCGTTATGGTACGACACCAGGGACTGATTATTTGTCTTTGTGGCTGGCATATGGGACACTAAGCAATGGCTGCAGTCAGGTCTGCCTTGGTGGATGGATGGCCATGTTGATTAACCCATGCATAACCTCATTCCCTACCACCTTCACTAATTTGTCCATGAGCTCATTGGACAATAAAACGTGTGACTGTGGAAAGAGGCTGGCTGGTCTCCACAGGAAGGGTCATCTTATTCAATTAATTATAAAAATCCTCACCTCCTGAGGTCACACTTTAATGAGCATTTACATGGGATATACATATGTATGTATGTATATATATCTTTACTTTTTTGCACATTCAGAAATGTCGGGTCTATCCATATATCTCTCACACAGACCTTGTCACCAATTTTCTAATCAAACCCACATATCACTATTCAATCACATCTGATCATTTCTCCTTCAAACCAACAAAACTGGTGTAATATTTAACTGTGTTCTTTGAGAAAAAAATCTACCAGGAAGATTTTGGCCCAAATTTAGAATTTCAAAGTCCCTTAATTTTGGTTTTAATATCTACTCCAGGATGCATAGGGAAGGTAAAAGCAGAATGAATGAAAATAAAACTATTCATACTGGAAAATGGGCAAAGAGAAGCCAAATATCAGTTTGGCCAGGAGTAGTGGTAATGAGTATAATCAGAACAGCGCATTTTTGTGATAAAATTTACTTCACTTTAAATTTTACTTCAAAAATAAAAGTAATCACAATGTTTTAACTCAGACACAGCAAATTGAATAATTAAATTTCCTAACCCAGTAGTGTGTGGGTACATCCTAAAAAAGAAAATAATATAGCTCTATGTGGAAAATTTTATTGGATTTTCTGCTAGTAAATTTTTCTTAAGTATTGTATACATGTCTGTAATTGTGTAAGCAATGGATGCTATTCCATTAATTCCTTGAGTGTTTCCATGGAGATATGCCCCACCTAACTGTGGGTGATGACGCTGGATAATTTCCATGAAGATGTTGCCCTACCCATTTAGGGTGGGTCTAAATTAAATCACTGAAGCCAAATAAATGATCTGAGAAACAGAAGGGACTCAGTGCAGCAGTGAGTGACATTTTGAAGAGCAACTGAGAATGACATTTTGGAGAAAAGCTGAAGCCTAGAGAGAAACATCCTGGGAGAAAGCCATTTTGAAACCAGAACTTGGAGCATATGCCAGCCATGCGCCTTCCCAGCTAACGGGTTTTTCGGATGTCATTCACCATTCTCCAGTGAAGATACCCTTTGTTGATGGACACTTTATGGCCTTAAGACTAACTGTGTAACCAAATAAACCCCCTTTTCTAACAGCCAATCCATTGCTGGTGTTTTGCATTCTGGCAGCATTAGCAAACTAGAACAGATTTTGGTACCAGAAGTGGGGTGCTTTTGCTGCTGCATTTGCAAATACCAAATATGTTGGAATGACTTTTTAAATGGATAAGGGGAAGGTTCTGGAAGAATTCTGAGGAGCTCGATAGAAAATGCCTAAACTGCTTTGAAGAAACTGTTTATGGAAATATGGACTCTAAAGATACTTCTGATGAGGCCTTAAGCAGAGATGATAAATGTGTTGTTGTGAACTGGAAGGAAGGCAATTCTTGTTTTAAAGTGGGAGAGAATTTGGCAAAATTGAGTCCCAGTGCTGGATGAAAGGCAGAATTTAAAGGTGACAACCTGGAATATTTGGCTGATGAGATCTCCAAGCAAAATATAAAAGAAGTAGCCTGGCTTCTACTTGTGCCTTATAGAAAATGTGACAGGACAGAGATAAACTTAGAACTGAACCCTTTGGTTCCAAGAAATCAGAAACTGATGGTTTGGAAAATTCCAGGCTTCCAGGGGGTTAATTCCCAGAAGCTACAGCCCAACATGAGGATTTAACCAAGCATGGAACCCAGCTGCCATTTCAGTGCATGCCAGGATTGGAGACTGAATTATCCAGAAAGGATCTGTGGAAGGTCCTACTGTCTGACAGCTTTGACCCCTGTGTGCCTCATGTGAAGCCAGAATTTTTGTGAGATCTTTATAGATAGAGCCACTGCTGGTCTGGACTGGAGGAGACACACAAGGAACAAATTAAAGAAAGGATTTCTTCAAAGACAAAGCCACGGAGTTTGGGGTCTGGAGTCAGGAGGTCTCAGGCTGGGAGAGCAGAGTGGCTCACATGCATGGAAAGGGTGAGTTTGCCCTGGAGGTTGAGGGTGGGACTTCTGCCTTGATGCTCAGGAGATGTTCTACCACCCCAGGCCCCAGGGAGGGTAAAGCACATTTCCAGGAAATTGGGGAGAGCCTGGCTACCAACACACTGTTCTGAAGGGGTTGAGCATGTGCCCTGGAGGTGGAAGGGAACCCAGGTGCTGACCCAAAGTTTCAGGAGGGTGGGGCCGAGAAGGTGGTCTCCTGAATGTGTGGATATGTTGGAGAACTCACTCTGGTGTTTAGAGAGGAAAGGGCTGCTGAAAAGGCCCTTAGGAAGGGTTAGATTCCCACTCTTGTAAGCCCAAAGGATGCAACATCATTCTGTAAATGACTCTCAGACTTTGAAATTGAATTGAGTTTGTCCTGCAGGTTTTAGGAATTGTTTTGGTCCTGTGAACCCTGTTTTCCTTACTGTTTCTCCTTATGGCAATTGGAATGTTTATCCTATAAATGTTCCTCCTTTGTATATTGGAAGCACATAACTTGTTCTAAGTTCACAGATCCACAGCCAAAGGAGAATTATGCCTTAGGACTGACCATGCCTGTAATTGATTTTGATGAGACCTTGTACTTAACTATTGTTACTGAAATGATATAAGTTTCTGTGATATTGTTGTGGGATGAATGTATTTTGTATATGGAAAGATCATGTTTTTCTGGGGTCCAGGGGGTGGAATGTGCCAGTTTGAATGTGTTATGTCCCCGAGAAAAAGCCATGTTCTTTGATGCAATTATGTGGGGAAGATGTTTTAGTGCCGATTAGATTGGAATCATTTGAGTGTTTCCATGGAGATGTGCCCCACCCAACTGTAGGTGATGACACTGAATGGATGGTTTCCATGGAGTTGTGGCCCCACCCATTCAGCACTATATAGACTCAGGCAGAGGGAGTAAGCTTGCTACAGCCAAGAGGGACACTTTGAAGAACACACTGGAACTGAGAGAGGAACCTCAGCTTACAGGCATTTTGGAGATGGCCTTTAAAAGCAGAATTTTGCTCTGGAGAAGCTAAGAGAGAACAAATGTCCCAAGAGCATCTAAGAGTGACATTTTTGAGGAGCTGAAGCCTGGAGAGGAATGTCCTGGGAGAAAGCCATTTTGAAACCAGAACTTGGAGCAGATGCTGGCCACATGCCTTCCCAGCTAACAGAGGTTCTCCGGACACGATCAGCCATCCAAAGGTACCCGATTGTTGATGCATTACCTTGGACACTTTATGGCCTTAAGACTGTAACTGTATAACCAAATAAACCCCTTCTATAAAAGCCAATCCATTTCTGGTGTTTTGCATTCCAGCAGCATTAGCAAACCAGAATACCATATTCAAAGAATGAAAGAGGATCCCTATCTCACACCTCATACAAAAAGTAACTCAAAATGAATCAAATACCTAAACATTAGGATTAGACTATAAAACTATTAGAAGGAAATGTAGGAAAATATCTTAAAGATCTTTGGAGAGAGGTGGCTTCCTAGACCTTACACCCAAAGCCCAAGCAATGAAAGAAAAAATAGATAAATGGGATCTCCTTAAAATTGAATATTCCTACGCATCAAAGGATTTTCTCAAGAAATTAAAAGGCAAACTATTCAATAGGAGAAAATATTTGGAAACCACATATCCAATAAGGGTTTAGTATCCAGAATACATAAAGAAATCCTACAACTCAACAACAAAAAGACAAAGAATGCAATTTTAAAAAGGGCAAAAGCCACGGATAGACATTTTTCCAAAGAGGAAATACAAATAGCTAAAAAGCATATGAAAAGATGCTCAACCTCACTAGCTATTAGGGCCTCTAATAGCTGACGTTCCTGGTGGAAGAGGCAGTACTTCTGTGAGGGTGACTACTGAATATTCTGCTTTCTGTTTATTTTGGTCCATGCAACTCTTTCCATCAGTAAATATTTCTAGGTCTTGGTCTGCTGGTGGCACATCCATTAGCCCTGGTCTGCCTGAGTAGACTTCATCTAACAGCTGAACACAAACATGTTTTGGGCAGTTCCATTAAGGCCCCTTTTTAATTTCTGGGAGAAGGGTGACAGGATTGAGTTTATCTGTAGTCTTTAGGATGACATTCAGATTGTCCAGCAGCACTGCCTGACAGCAGCTCAGTCTTCGCATTGTGAGCCATTATTCCCCTTTTGTTTTAGTAAGGATATAATAGGGTAAGAACACAGGTTGGGGAGCTTAAAGTAAACTTTTCTGTTTCTTGAAGGAGTCCACAGTGACTGCCACTGCCCTTAGACAATCAGGCCATCCTTGGGCAACTGTGTTAAGTTTTTTGACAAATAAGCCACTGGTCGTATGCTTTTTCCAAAATGCTGCACAAGCACCTTGTATTAGTTAGGGTTCTCCAGGGAAACAGAATCAACAGGAGATATCTGTGAATGTAAGATTTTTTTTAAAGTGTCTCACACAACTGTGGGTATGCATGAGTTCCAAATTCTGTAGGGCAGGCAGCAAACTGGCAACTCCAATGAAGGTGTTTGATGAATGCCTCAGGATACACTTCACTGGATAGTGGAAGAAGAAGTGAAGGTCTTCTGTCTGCCTCACTTAAAAGTCTTCAACTGATTGGATTAAATTCAGCTGATTGAATTTTCTCAGCACAAAGGGTGGGACCAATTGCCCTCTTAAGAGCCCTCCAGCTGAACACAAGGCAGAGTCACCGGCATACACAGACTTAAGATTTGCTTTTGCCATTTTGCATGCTCACACAATTTAAAAAAAGCATGATCTGTTAATCATAACCTGACAAAAAGCATGTAGATCTGATTTTTAAATTGTTAGATGCATTAATGCATCCCAAGGAATTAGCTGTTATCCACTACAAAGGAAATCTATCCATGGATAATAAAAAGGCTTAGACAGAGAAGAGGACAGGCAAAAAGATTTTACAGTGATGCCAAAAGTCCCTGGAAACTACAAGTATTTGCTAGTTATTTGTGGACACTTTTACTAGATGGATAAAAGGTTTTTCCTTGTTAGACTGAAAAGGTACAAGAAGTTGTAAAATGATTACTTCAAGAAATTATGCCTAAATTTGGACTTCTGCTTTTATTCAAAGTGAAAATGGACCGGCTTTTTTAGCAAAGATTGTTAAAGTTGTTTCAAGACTCTTCAGCATCAACTGGTGCCTACATTCTGCTTACAAGCCATGGTCTACAGGAAAAACAGAACGCATGAATCAAACTTTAAAAGTCAGCCTAGGCAACAGCTAAGCCATCTGGGAAGGGATACATCTTTTCTTCTGTAGGCTTGAGTCAAGAACTGTCAGTCATCTTGGATGGATGACTAACATTGTGGGGAAAAGACCAGGAGAACTTTCAGAAACTGTATCCAGTACTCCAAACTCACTGTGTCCAACAATTCAGATATGGCAGAAGTGAAGTCAAAGTTCCAGGAAGTTCTTCCAAAACAAGGGTAGTTGTCTATGGAAGCTATAACCACAAAGGTGCTGTGTAAACCCAAACTTTTACTCTTAAAATCTCCGACTATGGAAAAACTGGAGAAAATGCAGCAAGTTGCACAGGATACAATTCACCAACAAGAAATGGCAGAGAAGGAACAACAGCAAATAATCAACTGAAAGATGATTTAGCATGTCCATGAGCACCTCAACATCTATTTAATAACTAGAAAACAATCTGCATCTGTATGCTGAAAATAGTAATAAAACCAATAGTATTCACATAAATAACACAAAAATACCCAAGACTGATAAAACCTATATTGTGAATTTTAAAATTTTGATTTCTGTTGAACAAGAAACTTCAAACCAAATTACATGGTTTGTGTACCCAGGTGTTTAGAATTGCAAATAATTGTTCAATACTCCCATTGCTGTCAATTTTATAGATAACATTCTTATGCACAAGTATCTAAATGCAACTTCCTGTATACAGAGGATCATCACACCTCTATTAAACATCTGCATTTGAAGATACATTCTCATCTTGAATAAGGTATTCATGCTGGGTTTTTATGTTACATAACATAATATTTTACCAATTTTATGCATCATATCACGTTTAAAGCTATCTTGCCTGACAAACTGATCCTAATCAACGACAAAACTGTTTCTTAAACAAATCTGATTTTTAAAAAACTGTCACCTATTCTGCATAGTCACCCATATTTTTAGTTATACTAATTTTTAAAACTTAAGAATTATGTGGCTACCTTTACCATCCAGGTATCAAAGAATTAAAAACCTGAAAATGATTAATATAATTATCTATAAGTCATAGTAATGTGGACTTTAAAGAGCTCATGAAGTAAATTTGAAGTTAAATTTGAAGTTTTGGTTCTAAAAGACTGTACCTAAACCTATAATAGGTATATTACTAAGAATACCTTTATAAATTCTGAATATAATTCTAGATTGGCTTGCTGTAGTCAATAATAAACAATTTAAATTCACACAGGCCTTGCGGGCTTGCTGAATAATTAATCAGGCTCTACAAAAGAGATATTTGAAATGTGATCATTCTTTAGATAATTGTTATTTATTTCATAGCTAGTATTTTCTCAAACACCAGTAAATATAAAAAGTTGAGTTTTATCATCCTGAGGATAAGAGTAGCACCCTGAAGTGGGTTAAGTTTACACCCTTATAAAATGACATTTGGAAGACCATTTCTAAAAGCTGAATATGCAAGTAACATACATCCAACTCAGAATTAGCTATGATTCAATATGTAAAAACCTTTAAGAGCTACTCTAACTGAAATTAATAATTATGCCTCTAATCATCTTAAGTGCTCCACAGGGACCCCTCCCCAGACTCAACTAAATCCTGAATAGGTTAGGCCTTATCTAGTGTTACTTTTTGCTCATTCTTCTCTTAAATTGTCAGGAATAAAGCCCTGGATTTCCCAACCCAGAATCAAGCCATGACCATTCCAAGACAGACACCTTCCTGTTAGCTAGAAAGTCGTGGTGACAGTAAATCCTCCTGGTAATCCAGAACATAAGTATACTTGTGAACCTCTGAATGGCCTAAAATAGTTGCTTAAAAAGAAATCTTCCCACACAGGCCCTCCTGGCCAAAATGGTGGTGGTCCTTGGTGCAGGGTCTCACTCTTAGTGCCTGTTGCCCTTCCCCTTTGCAAAATGCTAAAGGAGAAGAGGCTGGCAGAAGGGGACTAATAGGCGATGAGTCCACAAAGGAAGCACTAAGATGGCACTGGCCCAAAGGACATGCCGTGCAGCATGGTGGCAGCTGAGGAGTACAGCCTGGTGTTCCAGCCAGGGATGAAGCGGCTGAGGTTGGCCTGTGATTCTGGGCTCTGTGGGGCTGCAGAGGGGCCTCCCCCAGCAATGCAGCAGCAACTACAGCCTCCAGCACCACTACTTGCAGTAAAAGTAACCCCAAGGAAATGTATGAAACAGCAAAGATTGTGCTGAAAATGGATTTATTCTCATGTACCTTCAGTTCTCCTAATGATCCAGATGGACAGAATGATATCTTTTGGGATCAAAATTCTCAAATGACAATACAGTTAGGATGAAAAACCAACAATAAATTCTATGCTGGGCATGTGGATTGGTGCATCTGCTATTCCTTGTACTCCCAATGTAGCAAAAGGAAAATCAAGAGCAAAATTCAGTTGCACAAAGTTAAAGACAAAAAAATCAAGAAGAACTTAGGAAGTTGGCTTAGCAATTTGATAAAAATACAGAAGAGCTAGATGTGATTCAAGAGCAAAACAACAGAAATCATTATTTTATCCCAACAATTTCAGAAACAGAGACTTTACATGACAATAATGTACAGATGCAGTCATTATATGATATGGTTCCCAAAATTGATAATGCTAGAATAAAGAAGCCAATGAGGGAAAACACCAAAATATCTGTGGCAAATGATTAAAATAGCAGTCAGAAGTCATTTGACCAAAACGTTGAAGCAGCCTTTAATGCCATTTTTGATAGTTCCACTCAGAAATGTAGTAGACACTTAAGCCAAGATCCATCTGATGCTTTTTTGAACACCAGTAATACTACCTTTGGAAAGAAAAGCAGTTTGAAAGAGAGAAAATCATTACTAAAGAAACTGGTCACTGAAAAACTGCAAAATAAAAGTCTGGGATCACTTTCTTTTCAAGTAGGTACTACCCTAACAGCAAAATCATGTATAACTGCTTGTACTAAGGAGTTAGAAGTTTTTAACAAGCATGTTGATCCCTTTTACCACCAATAATTTTGAGAATGATTGGGAAAACCTACTAGATGATGAAACTTTTGTTATACAAAATATCAAAATGCCTGAACTCCTCCCTGCTCCTAAAACAACCCATAGTGCTATTCACAAAGGTATTTGTACTTTTAACAGTAAAAATGATAAAAGTAAGCTAAGATGCCAGCCTGTGTCATTCAAATATTTTACAAGATCTTCCTTCAAAGACACATAACAGAGAACTAATAGATGCTGGGAAAGACAGATTTTCAACAAATCCAAATGATAAGCCAAACAAATTGTAATCCACTGGAACTAAACAAAATTTGATAAATCTTTCAATAAAATTGTTATTCAAAACAGAGTTGTACCTAATCGAACAAAAGTAAAGGATGATATTCATATTAAGTTTACTCCAAATATAAATGCTTCTGAAAAGTTTTCTTTGAACACAAGATATGCTAATGAACAAAAAAAAAAAGCCCATTTTTGATCAGTCTTCTAAGGCATCTGCTAATATAGATCCTTTTGGTTCTGCAACTTCAAGCAATGAAACTACTGTTAGTAACCTGAATCAGACTAATGCATCAAAGTTAGGTCCTTTCTTTGATGATTAGAATGACCTATCATTTTCCAATGAAATTATTAAAACATGTCACCAATTAGAGAATACCTGGGAAACAGATGAGGCAGATAATGATTTGTTATAACATGCATGTGATGATACTGAAAGACTGACTCAGCAACAAGATATTAGGAAGGATGATAAGACATCAGAAGGTATACTGATATCAATAACAGTTTCAAATGGTGCTCAAACATGCTCACAACTTCCAAACAAGGAAGCCAGTTGGTGCAATTGAAGCACTTGCATCTGGGCAGCATTACACTGCAAACATCCTCCTTGACAAATAGCTCACAAATAGATAAATCAATAAAGAAGGAGAAAAGGGAAATTTGTGAAAATTTCCCAAATAAGTTAGGTGCTATGATGAATTTGACTATGTACTCTAAGAACTCAAATTGTCAAATAAATAATCTGCATGTCTCCTGGAATAACACTGGTATTCCAATAAAAGTGAATAGTTCCAAGTCTGTTCTTGCAGGAAGTTCAAGTCTGAATGTGAGTTCAGTCATAGCAGTACAGGAATTACTAATTATAAGGAAAAAATGAGTACTCAGCATCTATCTCTTAGGACAACAAATGAAGCTCAGAGTAGTCATAGCAAAGTTAAATTACCAAAGCATACATTCACAAAGATGAAAAATTATCAGGCTCTCTCTCAGTTTAATCAAAATTGTATAACAGGAAGTGCATCTGATACTAAAATTACACAGGGTTTAGGGGAAAAAAAAAACTCTATCTGTGAATCCAGTACTTGGGGAGGCTGTTCAACAACAGTCTTTGATAAGACTTGCTGAATCTTTGAAACAACTTCAAAAGAGAAAGAAGAGAAAAATGGAAAGTATTGTGAAGAAATTCAGAGAAAGAGACAAGAAGCACTGGTTCAGTAATTCAATATCTAGTTTTCTGAGAAGCCACCAAACTGTCTTCCACATGGAATTCCTATGCCAGCTAAGTCCCAAAACTCAGAGGCAATAGCCTCTGCAAGAACATCAACTAGATGTGTCCCCTTTTCTCATAAAGTCAACACCCCTTTTCAATATGAACAAGTTGTGGGGGGGGGGGGTCACTGCCTAGATATTCCTGAAGATCAGAAAGTGATTAAACTATAGGAAGGGATAGCAACAGACAAGATGGAATTTAACAAAGGATTATGAATACTGAATCTTTATATCATCTTCTTTTTCTTAGTTGCTACGGTATTAGAATAGCTAGGAGGAAAGAATTGAAATGGTGAAACTGTAATACATAGCATCCTTTAAAACTTGTTCTATAGCTACTTGTTATATTGTAATTTGAAAGCTATCACCTTTTTGCATATGTTATATTTCACAATAAAGAATTAACAACTTTGGAAATTTCCTATATAACTACTTGTTAAATCATACTTTGGAAGATAGTATCTTTTTGTATATATGCTATATTTCACATTAAGGAAATAATTGAAAATGTGGAACTGTAACCTATAATATTGTTTTCAATTTGCTCACTAACTACTTGTTAAATTGCACTTGGAAAGTTATCACTTCTATGTATATATGTTATATTCTACAATAAAAAAATAATAATAAAAAGAAGCACTAGTTCAAAGAATGGCCAAAGCACAAGCATCATCCGTAAATGCAGCTTCCACTTAGCCTAATTTCTTTAATGAAATAATGGTTGGAAGACTTCACAAAGACTGTTGATAACTATCCATGATAGAACTTTTTTCCTGATTTCCCTATGAGAAATTTAATGCTGACTTATAAAGCATAGATTTCTACTTTGTTATTTAATCAGTGTTTACAGTGGTAAGTGAAACTTTTCTTTGCAGGAGCATATGAAAGTAATTAAATAAATGTTTTGGAAATTCAGGAAAGTTAGCAATTATGTAGTAGAATTACACAGAGGAAAGTAACAATATTTTTAAGTACTATGATTGCAGAGGATCATCAAAAAGTAAGTACTTTACTTATTTGTTTATCATACTAATTCTTTTTCTAATACAAGACTCATCACTAAGATAATAGGGACAATTTTTTATAATTTTACTTTCAATAACTGTTACTTAAGGTTTTTAAACATCCCTGAATTTTAATTAATATTTTCATATTCCTAGGTACATGGTTGGTAGGAAATAAAGGACTTAACTTATTTGTAAGGAAATTATTAATTATTTCAATTCCCAGTCTGAAATGGATTTGAATTTTAATATTTCCAAAACATGATAGATTTTGAAAACTTTCCAACATCTTTAGGGACATTTATTTAAGATGTCCAGTTTAGAAAAAAGGAAGTAGTGGATTGGATTGGTTATATAAATAATGTAGCATCAACATTAACATTTAGAGCTGGCAGAAACCAGAAATCATCTGGTCCAGCTTCTTTATTGTATAATAAGAAAAATGAATACTGTTATTCTTAAAGTCACAAGGCAAGTTAAAACTGTGTTGGGATGAGAATGATTTTGTTTTGGACAGCCAGACAATTACACCATTTGCTTCAGAACATTAGAGCATAAAATAACTTCTTTGAGGAAACATTAATTATTTTATACTATAAAACTAAAAAAAAATGTAATTAAAGACTCATTCAGGACTGTTTAATAACAATGCATATTGTTTCTTATTTTGTATTAAAGAATGAATTGTTCCCAGATATAAAAATGAGAATCTTTCTCCATTCAATTTTCCTGTACTTCTTTACTTCTTGATTAATTTACCGGCTTAACTAATTTTCTTCTCCGTTTATTTTTTTTTTTTTTCCTTTTGCCTGTTTGGAACTTATTGAGCCAGAAATAGATGTCTAACCAGATGGCATAAGGCAGCAAGGAAGCTTTATTGCTCCCAAATGGCTACAACAGGCCTGGGGAAAGCTATAGATACACCTATTCTATCATGGTGTTCATCACTATTCATGTGTCTTAGAGCTGTGATAATACAGAAATTACTAAATGCCTTTTAAGTTTTTCCTATATAGGTATAGATCATTTTGTAAATTGTATTTTCATATACACAGTAGAGTAACAGGTTCTAAATAACATTTATTATTTGTCTAAGTATTTGTAATAAAAACCTAAATAAATATAGGTAAATTCTGTATGAAAATGAAACACTGAGAACATCTTCTAAAGTGGCTTCACAGTGCTTTGACTGCTTTCATATCTCTATCTTTGCTTAGCTCTTCACTGTCTACCACTTGCTTCCTCTAGAAGCCTTTTAGCTGATTCTGTCCATTTATTAAGGCTCAGCCTAATAAGTCCGAGTTTCCTTGAACTTTTACTTGAGCATACTCATTGGAATTAATTTCCTTGCTCTGATCACAGTGGTAGTTATTCCTTGTATCATTCACGGGCCAATTCTATAATGACTTATTTGTGTTCAGTTGTATAAATCTCATAGTAGTGTCTCTAAATCTTGTCATTTGGTGTCTCTTTCAATATTCTGCCATGTTTTCATGCAGCCTATATTGTTATGTACTTAATAAAAGTGACCCCCCCCCCCCGTATCTTGAAAAGGAAAAAAAAGTCTTCTTCTTCAGATTGGTTTGATGTCTCTTGCTTTCTGTTTTTCCATGGCCTTAGTATGCCCTTTAGTAACAACCCAAGAAAGTAATCCCTTCTTGAAATGAGCTCATTCATATGCTGCATCTATGAACCAGGGTAACTGATGGATTTGTAGCCAGCTGCCTATCTCTAGTGTCTCTAGCCTGCCATGGTGGATATCCCCCTTACAGGGAACAGACTGGATTGCTCTCAAGTTATTAATAACTGAGATGCAAGAAAAATACAGTGTGCTAAGCACCAATAACATCACCAGAGACCATCTTGTCACTGGCTAGTAAACTTAATGCAACCAGAACATTGTCTTGTTTTCTCTGCCAAAATCACTAGTGAAATGGTGCTGTTATTCCTGTCAGTTAAATAGAAAGGGAGAGAATTTACTGAAAGCATAAATGATGGACATGTTCAACTCTAAGATAAAATAGTTTAGCTTACCCCAAGATATGGGAGACTGAGCCAGAAGGTGCCACTTTGTTGGGAACAGAAAAATCATGCCCTGTTATACATCCCTTTCTTGATATGCAAAATGGGACAGTTACCCCCTGAAAATTGTTAACAAACCATCACTTTATTAGCTAGAGATTGGTATGGAACTGACTGGAATCTGAGACCCAAAATATATTAGGTCATCCCTAATGGGGAACCCAATAGATTGGATGATCATGTAGCTATAATTTTTGTCCCATCTATAGGAGCAGAAAATGTAATTGCCTGAGTAGATGCACTAAATGACAACTATCACAGTGTAACTCTAGTAAATGCTGAAATGGCTTTAATACACAAAGCAGTATTCCAAAACAAAATGGCCCTAGATATCCTCACTGCCTTACAAGGGGGAACTTGTGCTATACTCAGAATGTTGTACCTATATTCCTAATGACTCTGGTAACATCTCTTCTCTCCTAGATCACCTAAATGATGCAGTTCAGGACATGACTACTCCAGTTGATAATTTTAATTTCTCTGATCTATTCAGTTGGCTACCTTTAAAAATAGGATCATGGTTATGGATTCTTCTTCAAACCATGCTTTGCAGTTTTCCTGATCGTTATATCTATTCTTATTTTTGTTAAATGCCTTTTGTCTCTATGTACTCGAATTGTAACTCAAATATGTATGAAACCCTTTTCATCTTCCAGAACTCCTGCCAAGGGTGATTCATTCTCCCCTGAAATAAATCAACAATATCTGCCAGTTATGAGTCAGAAATTTCACCAGATGACTCCCCAACTATGTCACCCCAGGTCAGCAGGGAGTAGCCAGAATGAAAAGTTGAATTCCCAAGATTGGAAATAGATATTGTTTTAAGGGGGAAATTGTAATAGCAGCCTTTCACATGTAACCTTAAAACTGTAAGCAAGCTGTGAAGTGGAGCTCTTAGTCTCATGGAGAAGCAATATGTAAGTGTAAAGTCTGTACCTGTACCCACATATGAATATGCTTTCATCTATCACCCCAGATATTAATAAGCTTTCATGTATTGCCCCAAACTTGGAGGCACCATGCCCCAGGTGTCACTGAGGGTGTAAATCCTAAATAAAGTAGTAAATAACTGAGATTAAAAAAAACTACTGAAGTTCTCCAGACCTCTGTTACCTATTACCCAAGACAATTACCTTTCTTTTTCTCTAATGAATATAAATGCCAATTAAAAAATCTGTACAGAGAGGAAGATTTGGGAAATTTCCCATGCCTTCCCACTGGCATAAATAAACCTTTTTTTCCTTCCTCAGCCCATTTGGTGGATCTTACCTTGGCCATGTTGAGCATTGAACCCAGATTTGGGGAGGGCCCCATCTGCAATTTTACTGAGGTGGTGGGGCCTTGAACTTTATGGGATGCTATGGAACAACCCAGATTTGAAAGCCCTGCAACAAGTGTTTATATATCCCATGTTAATGTATCTTTGAATTTCCTCCCACGATGATGTCATTAATGTAATGCCATATTTGTGTTCCTGAGGAAAGTTGGATGCAGTTAATATCTTGCCTGAAGAGACCATGTGCCCTGGCAAAGCTGCTGAGATACCTAAAGGGGAGGCAAGTGAAGGTATTTTCTTCTTTGAAGAAGGCGGCAAATTGATTCTGAGAGAATATGTAAATAGGCAATAAACAGAAAATATCCAAATTTATAACAGCATCTATTTCCAACTGCTGATTGGATGGAGTCAGTAATTTCAGGAATATTGAATACGGGAACCTTAACTGAGGAATCCATGGCATTAAGGTTGTGGCACAGCATCAAGAGCATTCATCTGTATCAGGTTTAAGCATGGACCAAACTGGGCTATGAAGGGGAGAGACAGCAGGAACAATGACTAGGCCAGAAATACCCATCCCAGGGGTCTCACTCCATTGTTCTCAACTTTTCCACAAACCTCATGGCAGATTCTCTCATGGAACCATTTCCAAAGTCTCTCTGGAATCTCACCCTGCAACCATATTTTCACAATTTTTTTCAAAACTGTCAATAATTGAGGTTCATTAGCACCTTCTGAGTTTGGGCCCACAGGGTATCTTTAGCTTCTTCAGGAAATTGATCCCTATGTGCCTGCTCAAGAAAGAGCAGATAAAATCCGTCACTCTGGCTAACATGAAACCTGCCTTATAAGACTTCAACATAATCTCCCTTAGAACAAAAATATTAAGGAATATTCAGTCCTTCAAAGGTCTTCTCTTCTAATTCTGTCACCACGGAGGATTTTTTGTTACTTAGTTTCTCTTTTTTATTCCATATGCAATGGACTGTGTCTCCCAGGAACTGCAATTTGATTCTGATTTGGATTTATAAAATGGAAGATAATACACTTCTTTCCTAAGTTTGTCTCACAAGCTTGAGTACTTCTACTATGAGAACGGTAGGATGTAGATGGAAAGTCAATAGAAAACATTAAATTTTAAACTATTTTTAGACTCACATGTGACATCTCACCTTTGATTTACCTCTTAGGAATACCAACGTAAATGACCCACGGCAGTAATTCAGACAGTCAAGGGTGTAAGCACTATATGTTTTTAAAGGCACTGAGGTTATCATTCCATAAATGTGGACCATGAAATCAATTGTGAAAATATGGAAGAAAATGCAACACAACTTGCAAAAGACCACAGGTTAGTATGTACCTAAGGGAAGGGAGGGTTATAGGAGATCCAAGCCAATGCTTAACATCACCTAGTGCCTCCATAAGCATATACAGAATAATGGGAAGATTAACAAGAATGCTTGTGATTATAGTTTTCTAACCCCCATGCATGTGAATTAGAGGAACCTTTTATATTTCCTTGTCCTCTTAGCCATAAAAAGCTAAAGATATATGCAGGATGCCACCACCAAAGTGTCCTTCCCTGGGAATAACCAATTTATTTACAAAGAACTCATTGTCAAAAGCATGAGTGCCCCTTTTCCTAGTCTCTATATGCCAAGAAAAGAGGACAAGCAAGTTTGATACCATGATGAACTGTCATCCTTAGCTGCCATTCAGGAATCTTTAAAACTCTGAGCAAAATCCACTCTGAGATGCTGCCTGGGGATCACTCAAGATCTCTCTTCCCAGAGATAGAAACCAAATTAGTGCCTGGAAACCCTGAATATGGCAGATAAATACATAATAAAATGCTAATTAACATGACTTAGTGATGCCTGAGCCTTAGCCAAGTACAGGGAAAGGCTCACAATACAAAATAAATAATACTGAGTCAAAGATCTTAAAGACCTAAAGTCCCATTACAAATTCATACAGAAGACATAGAATTATAGAAAAAATTAATTTATGACATCAAAGATCTTCAGCATTGCTTGTATTGGGGAAATTCCCACTGGTTTCTGAGACAGAGAAGTCACATATTCAGACAGTAACAGAGATAAGGGACTGTGGCAGATATACAGTGAAAGAGCACTAGTACAGAGAGAGGAAAGGAAGAAACATAAAAGAAGAGAAAACAGAGCCAGACAGAGATATTTCTACCAAGAGCACAGAGTAGTAGAGATGAATAGTCAGAGGAAAGTGACTCAACTATGGAGAATTCATAAACATTTTGGAAGGAAAATGTAAGTTCAAAAACTTATTCTCCTGAAAAAAAATTTGAGTAATTACTCTTTAATACATTTTTGTTAAGTACCCAGGAAAAGATCAACCTGAGGAGAAATGACAAGGACTGCAGGAATAATGCCCCTTATGTAGGAGCCAAACCTAGTCAGATAGGATTCTGATTTGGGCCAATTGGATGGAGGACAATAATATGACCTGATCCTGTTGCTTACAATCAACTTTCTATCACCCACCCTGAAATTGTTTTTTTTTTTCTTTCCAAGCTGAAGTTTTATTTAAAATGTAAAAGAATTGTTTCTTTAAAATGCAGGTAAATAAAGCAAAAGGATACAGTGCTCTTTTCCTACAAGTTAACCAGCCTATCCAAGTACAGGGTATATATAGTACTTAAATGCTGGTAGAACTTCACAGTAGTTTAGTGTTAAGACATTATCTACGTTTCGATTATGAAGAGATTCTCAGTGTGTGATGCTTGGTTTGGAGGTTTTCTTCACTGACTTCCACTTTTTTCATTTAGATGCACTGAGGGTCAACAATGAAAAACCAAACTGCATTTACTGAGTTTATCCTGCTGGGCCTTACAAACCGACATGAACTCCAGGTGGTGACATTCCTCTTTCTGTTCCTCACCTACATACTAAGTGTCCTAGGAAATCTGACCATTATCCTCCTCACCTTATTAGACCCTAACCTCCAGACTCCTATGTATTTCTTTCTCCGGAATTTTTCCTTCTTAGAAATTTCCTTCACATCCATTTTTATTCCCAGATTTCTGACCAGCTTGACAACAGGAAATAAAGCCATCAGCTTTGCTGGCTGCTTGACTCAGTATTTTTTTGCCATATTTCTCGGGGCAACAGAGTTTTACCTCCTGGCCTCTATGTCCTATGACCGCTATGTAGCCATCTGCAAACCCCTGCATTACCTGACCATCATGAGCAGCAGAGTCTGCATACAACTTGTGTTTTGCTCCTGGCTGGGGGGATTGTTGGCTATCTTATCCCCTATCATCCTGATGAGCCAGGTGGATTTCTGTGCCTCCAATGTGCTGAATCACTATTTCTGTGACTATGGGCCCCTCCTGGAGATTGCCTGTTCAGACACAAGCTTCATAGAACTGATGGTCATCCTCTCAGCGACTGTGACTCTGGTGGTTACTCTGGTGCTGGTGACACTTTCTTACATGTACATTATTAGGACCATTCTGAGGATTCCTTCTGCCCAGCAAAGGACAAAGGCCTTTTCCACTTGCTCCTCCCACATGATTGTCATTACCCTCTCCTATGGCAGCTGCATGTTTATGTACATCAATCCCTCTGCAAAAGAAGTAGGTACTTTCAACAAAGGAGCAGCTGTACTCATTACTTCAGTTACCCCCTTGTTGAATCCCTTTATTTATACCCTAAGAAATCAACAAGTGAAGCAAGCCTTCAAGGGCACTGTCAAAAAGATTGTGAAGTTTTAATTTAAAAACAAAATTTAAAAAAAAGTGCTCAAATGGCCTTTGAGGATAAAAATATAAAATTATATGTCATAATTTCAAGGAACCTACAGTCTAGTGGGAAAGAAAGGTGTATAAATAGCAAATTTATAAGATAAAATAAAATAACATGTTAAGGGTTATTAGTGAGATGAATGAAAATCCATAAAAAAGAAGAGTTGGAAATAATGAACTCTACAAGTAAGACCAGGAAATGATTTACCCAGGACTTTCAATTTGTGAAATGAAATATAACTGTTTTGATACTTTGGATGGATCTCAATAAAAGTGCATTCAAGACATATGTATATATAATTGGTTTAGGAGAGTAGGAATAATAATTTATAGGGGGAAAAAAAGAGGCCAGATTATGAAGGTATTTTATTACAAACTACAGAGTTAGCTGGGCACTGGTGAATCGAGAAGTTACAAGGAAGGAGGTGACATTACCAGCCTTGTTTTGAGGGGAGTACATATAACATTTGCATTGTTCTTCAACCCTACAGACCATGTTCCCAACAATGGCTCAATAATCTTTATTCTCCTCCCTTTTTTCATTTCTCTTTCAACTGTAGCCATTTTAACTTCCACCTTTCATAAGAGGAAAAAAAGGAAAAGATACACATTCAGTACACTTTTCTCCAAATGAGGGGGTATTATTGGAAATTCTCAAGATTTTTTGAACTTAAACATCCATTTTCTAGAGGTTGTAGGCAAGGTTAGACAGAATCTCCTAGACAGAATCTATTGTTTCTTTCCTTAGCTGCCATCTCTTTAATTTAATGGCATGAGATTCCCCTGTTCTCTCTTCTTTGGTAGTGCAGAGGATTTTTTTTTTTTCTATTGTGATTTTATTTTAATATTTTTGCTTCCTTTCATTGGATATTAGGAAAGAGTAGTAAGTTTGTGATCAGTCACCACTCTCAACTTTTACAAAAACCTTCACTTTTTATGTTTAACATTTATTTGTTTTATTTTAGTAACATTTTACTATTAACATAAGCCATAGATACCTATTTTGTAAGATGACTATAAAGTATCAATATAGTATGATATCTAAAATGTTCCAAATTATGAAACTTCGCAATCACTAGGAAATACAGTACCCTACCAAGATCTCTACACACAAATTCGAGGTAACAACAACTTGAATTTGAATAGGTATTGGTAGGGCCTCAAATTCAATGGAACTAAAGACATTTTGGAAATCTGAATACTTATACATAATTCAGTAATATCCTAATGTATTATAGTATGTTATTTGCAGTTTGGAGTGAAAGCAAAATATCATTGGGTATATTCACATGAATCCTACGTGGCAGTACGAATTCTATGTGGGACCAAAATGATACCTTGCAAGCATTTAAGAAACAAACTGGATTGGACTGATTATAAAAGTAAATATCCAGAATCATAGAAAATATTGAAGAGTGTAGAATATCCAGAATAAAAGGTCTTTTATGTAAAGCTGCTGCCATTTTGAATATCTATGGTTTGGTTTTGGTTTTGGTTTTTGTTTGAGGGGTTTTTTGGTGCTTAAGCTAGATATTAGTAATGATAATTTATTCCAAGTTCATTGAACTACTTTTCAATTGATAACAGCAACATCCTTAAGGAGCTATACCTGAATCACTAAGTTCCCCCTAAAATTTATATTTCTACCAAAACCTATGGAGAAGTAGAGGCAATGTTATATAGCCATGAAAAACATAAGTTTTAGTTCAAATACCAGATTCTCAGTTTTCTACCAGAATGACCTAGGGATGGCTACTTGATGTCTCTAAGGCTCAACTTTCTCAACTCTGCAATGTGAATAGACAATAGTGTCGATCTTATAGGGTAATTTTGAGCATTATATGAGATAATGGCTGTAGGAGTCAGTACTTATTAAGTACTTTAATAAATGTTATCCATTATGTCAGAATGATAATGGCAAACAATATCCTTTTCAAGGAACTGGAGCTTAACTAATAAGAATGGGTATTAAACTGTTAGGTTCCATCTAACAATGACTGTAAAAATGGTGACCATTCTACTTGAAGGCCCTCTGCAGCAAGACAAGCTTATTTCTGCTATTCCTATTTCCAGTTTCCTGTCTGAATAGCCAAACCAGTGAAGATAAAAACCAGTTGGCTTTATCTACCCACACTTTAGATAAAGCCGTCCACAACACTAGGCAGCAAGCAGAATGTTAGGATTGGGCTGCTGTCAACTCCATGTGCCCCGGGTATCTCTGAGAGAGGGAAAGTGTGTGAGTAAACTGAGAGAGAGAAGGTTCCATGATCTAAGTCAAAGTTTAAGACCAACATCCAAGACTTCAGCCATCCTTCATATTCTAAGCATTTAAAAATGAATTTAGGAAGGAATGTATTATCTTCTAATGAGCTAGCTGAAAAAAAAATAGTCATGCTCTTCTGAAACTATTCATCTAGGCTGGTTTTATGTTAGTCCTACTCATAGATGAGTAAAAGGAATGAGTTTAGTGATTTTCCATTCAATTACTGGAATATTCAGTTTCTAGATCTATCAGTTACTCAGTCTTATCCCTCCTGTCAACTACTGTAGACAAGAATCAAAAGAAATAGTTCTAGCTACCTAGTATTCTCAGAGTAACAACAGAACAATGCTACAGTTAGGAGTTAATGAAAATGAGTGAGGACTGATCTGCCACACTTAAGCATTCGTTTTCCACCCCCTGCCTATAAAGCCCAGAGAGCTTGTGGAATTGTGGAGTATAAATCTAAAGAGGTAGTCTTCTTCCAGTACTATTTCTTAGAAAGAGTTTAAAAGAAAATTCAAAAGGAAAAAACCAAAAGAAGAAAATTTGGGGAAAAAAATGCTAAGTGTGATGGAAGCAAAGATGGTTAATAGCTCTGCAATGACTTGGGCTCTCTGGCCTAGGGATCACCTTCATCTATTTTTTTTTAAATTCATCTAGAAAATCACAAACCAGGGCTTAAGCTTCTGCCCACATACATCACTAGATAGTATAGCTGAAGTTCCCAGGAGATCATGTGCTCAGAAGCCAAAATAACTATCCATTGGATGAAAACACCCACTGAGATAAAAAGGATTACACACTGAACAACATTTAATATAAAGAAGAATTATTGAAGCAGAAACATCAAGAATGTTACATAAGTATAATTTCCTGAAAGAGATAAGGAAGATACAAATAAAGGATGAAACATTTTTTAAAACTCAGTAAAAATCAATCCTATTGAAAATTTCATAAATAAAATAAAGAATAAAATATATGAGGTTAATGCTAAGAAAGATTTAGATTAGATTAGAAAATAAACACCAGAAGACAAGTAGAGATGCCAAAATAAACCTAGATAACAAGAGTAACAGATGAAAAGAAGGAAAAAAAAATAAAGAGAAGGAAATAAGCATTTACTAGAGGAGACAAAGATAACAATTGAAAAGTATCATAGAAAGCCATTTAGGAAAGATGTTTAAAATGCAAGAAATCAAAGATTAAATGTGATACAAAATAAAGGAGGGATTTCTGGGACATCACAGCAGAGGGAAGCCACAGTGAGAATGAGAGAGACAGGAGCCAGGAAGATGGTGGTCACCACCATCGGCAAGGCCTCAGGACAGGATCCCAGCCTTGGCAGCTGAAAGCTCCCCACAGGAATAGTCTGCTGGAAGTGGAATTACAAGAAGTAAAACTAAAGAGCATCCAGAAAGCAAGAAGGAATCTCAGTCTGATGCCAACAGTACTGCTGAATCACATACTACCCAGCAACAGATTCCAATCCCTAGAACTCCTAAAACTGGAAAGAGGAAAAGCAGAATTGAGTCCTCATTACCAGAGATGATTGTTGAACCAGCTACTGATGGGGAGACCTCTGAAGCAGAGTAAAACTGTTCTATGTCTGAGCTCCAGGATCCCATTTTAAGAATAATTAGGAGAAGACAGATATTAGTTCCATGCATTCCACGCACTGTGTCCAGTGTTAGGAAAAACCTGAAAATTACTGACATAAATGATTCTCATACAGAAGAAGAAGTCTCTGAAGCAGAATCTCATATTTCAAGTATTTCTAGAATTGTTCCTTCCACAGTAATAACTACAAGAACCAGAAAGTGTAAGGGGAAATTCTTAACAGATCCAAGCCAAGAATCACATACAGAAGATATTTCTGATGCTGAGTCAGCATGCTTAGACATGTCTTCATTTTCAGGAATTCCAACTAGGAGAACAACCAGGAGTGTGCAGAGGAAATTATAGGCACAGACAGAGTTGAAGGATTCTAAGAGTAGAGCAGAAAATGAAAAGCAAATCACAGCTACACCCATGAATTCTATGAATTCAGAAGATTCAGATACTAGACAAACTTCTCAGTTACTAGCAAATTTTCTTGCTCAAATAAACAAGACAGACTTCTACAATAATGAAACTTACAATGACTTTGATGATGATTCCTTCCATGGAAATTCAGAAAAATACTAACAACACAAAAATGTCCAAGTTTTAATGTAAGAGAGGGAGAAAGGGCCAATGTTACACCTCTTACAGAAATAACAAAGCAGAATTCTAAGAGTTTAGTTGAAGGAGCCCAAAGGAATAATAGATGAGGGAAAATAAACTAATGAGGAAAGTTCTCAGTTGAAGAGTCTTTCTAAACTTCAGGACACTGGACTTCAGCATTTAGCCTCTCAAAGGCTTTCAACCCCCAAACTAACAAAGCCACATCAAAGTCCTCAAATCTGAACTGTGAAGCTATAATGAAATTGTTAGCTCAAATATTTGCAGTTGTGGAAGTAGACAGATGGGAGCACACCTTAAAAACAAGTGACTTGATAGAGTTTGGTGATGATGGTGATAGTGATGTTAGAGAAGAGTGCACAATTATAAGTGTTAGTGAAAACATAAACAATGAAAAGCATGTAGATTTTAAATATAGTATCAAATTATACACATCTCAGGATAAGGATGATTGTTATATTTGTTCTCGGCGGTGATGAAAGCCAGCACTCTGAAAACAGTGAGAATAAACAGGACACCATGTGTTTTGTTGAAAATGGCGGTAAAAGGGAGTCATCAAACAGAGATTCAGGAAACGTTACATGACAATGCACTGTTTGTAATTGACACAACTCCTGGATTGACTGTTGATAAAAATTTTTACTTGGAAGAGGAAGACAAGGCAAGTGAGGTTGCCACTGAGGAAGAACAAGATGAGCAGGAGGAAGAAGAAGATGAAAAAAGTGAAAAAGATCCATCAGACTATGACATAAGTAAAGAAAATGAGCTCAGTGTTGAAGACAACTTACTGAATAACACAAAATCTAAACTTCTAAAGTTGACAAGCAGCAGCACAAACCCTAGTCTAAGTATCAAGCAGTTGGGTGGTCTATATATTAACTTCAATAAAGACAAATTACAGTGTAACAAGAGAACACTAATATAGATTAAAGAGAAAAAGAAAAATGAGCTTCTGCAGAAAACTATCATTATGCCTGATTTTTAAAGAAAAAAAAAAAAAAAACTCTTCCACCATATAGTGAATCCAAGCTTCAACTTCAGAAAAAAATGCAGAAAAGAGTGACAAAAAACAGTAGATGATGGCTGGTTGGTATGAAAGCTCCAGAATTGACAGATGAACTTAAAAATGATCTCAAAGCACTGAAGATGAGAGCTAGCATGCACACAAAAAGATTTTACAAGAAAAATGATAGAGATGGCTTCCCCAAGTATTTCCAGATTGGAACCATTGTTGACAACCCAGCTTACTTCTACCATTCATGAGTTCCCAAGAAGCAAAGGAAAAGAACTATTATGAAAGAACTGCTGGCTGATAATGAGTTCAGAAGGTATAACTGAAGGACGTACTCAGAGATCAGGCTGAGAAAGCAGCAAATGCAACAGAAATTTCAAAAGAAGAAACTTCACAGCTAAGATTCATCAAGCAAACCACAATATTTTATATCTCCTTTTGTCTATTTGCCAAAGATGTTTTGAAAACTAACATCATCACATAATTTAAAGTAGACTGACCCTGTTTATAAAGAGATTTCTGTTTGGAAAAAGTTCATTTGAGAGATAATCAATCACATGTATCCTGGGATAAAAATAGGCGAGTCAACAAAAGATTCACCTGGGTTTTAGAACTTTAAGGGGGGTAAAAAAAGGAAAAGGAACCTTAAACATTGTAAGATAATTAGCATTTTTGTAACATTTTCAATTTTTAGTTAAAGAAAATTGAATTAAAAGATATTTAGAAAGCATAAAGTTTGCTAGCATGTTCAAAGAACTTTTAAAAAACCAACCATAGATACATAAACAATATCAAAATTAATGGAAGGTTTACAGTATGTGTTTGTTGAGGGGGGCGGTTGATGGACATGAAATGCCCTGTCGTCAGCTGCAAATTCAGATACAGAAAGTTGGTGAAGTTGGAATTGAGAGATTTGCTTCTCATAAAAATGATAGTTGAAAACAAAGGAATGATAGAAAGTATTCTTGGAGCAAATGTATGTTAGCTAAAGACCAAAAGATAAATGAAGCTTGGGGAGTATAAATAGGACTTAAAGAAAACTACTTAGAAAGTTTGGGCAAAATATAGAAGCAGCAGCAGGAAAGCTGTTTTCTTTCCTTGGCAACTGTGAAACAGGAGAATAATTTATTTTATCCAGATACAATGTTGTGTTACAAGAGAAACAGAATTAAAACAATATAATTTTGATTTGGTCAGCTTGTCTCTGTGGAATAAGGATTATGCATCCTGATTAAGCTGTCTTTCTGGTACCCAATGGGGGTATTTGGTCATTAATGCTTCTTGGTCAGTTATAGTTTTATTTCATTATTTATTGGACTGCTATTTTCCCAACATACTACTCCATTGAGATTTCAGTAAATATGGACACTCATATTTTATATATACTGCTTGGGGTCATAAGCAACCTAGAAATAGAACTGATGACATTTACAGTTGCAATTAGGGAAGCATCTGTGTCTATTCTCTTTCCTTTTATTTCAAGAATATGATGTTTTGTTTTCTACCGGGTAAAATAAGACCAGTATGAGAATTAAATATCAAAACAGTAAAAGTGACTGAGTCAATTTACCCTTTAAACATTCTTCCAGAAGTAGATATTGCCAGAAGAACATTCCTTCAACTTTTGCTACTATGGGGTGACAACGCCCAAAGTTGTGAATAATTCTGTTTAATACTTCCCTGCCTAGAAAACTGACAACTGGTCCAGTTACTCCTAGTCATGAGATGGGTTAGCTTCTTATCTATCATTTGATTTTCACACTGTCTTCTGGCTCATGAATGCAAGCACAGGTTGAATTACTCAGTTTGTTCTTCAAAGCCTGCAGTTATGACAAAGTTCTGCAATTGATTTTTGAGTGAAGTAACAGCAGTTTTTCTTACATTTAGAAGAAATTTTTTAATGATTTTAATATTATAGTGCATTTTACAGAGAAAACACAATTGGTATCCTCTGATCTTTTCCACACAAAGCAGTGATTAGAGCTTTCTGGATTGGAAAGCAGTGATGGGAAAAGAGCATTTAGCCTAAATTTTATGTCCAGCTCTTGTCAAATAACCCACCTTAGAGGTCCTAATGGTATGCCTTTCAAGTATTTATTTTTAGTTAAATTTTTACATTCATGCTTTTGGATTTTTACTTTGTCTCCATTGATTCATTTTTAATTTTATTTTGTTATACCTATTTTTGTAAGCCACTAAAATAACTTTTGGAACAAAGAAGAAAGTTTTTAATGTATTTTTCTCATTCAGTGAAGTCAACTGATATTATTCAACTAAAAAGCACCTAAAGTCACCTGTAATTATATTTATTATAAGGGGTTAAAAAAACTTAATAATAAACAGTAGTAGTATGTAGAGCTTTTTCATCTCAAATGTGATCTTAAACTTATTTTCAAATCCTCAACACTAATAAACAATAGTATCTAAAAATATAAGTATAAATAAAGGTCAGAAAGTAGTAAATGACCCAGAAAGAAGCCTTTAAGTCTTTAGTTCAATGCTCCTAGCCTTCTCCTAGCCTTCTACAAACACTTGAATATTTGAATAATAGATCAATATATGTGTTTATAATGCTTTTAAGCAATACAACTCAGCTAAGAAACAGATTTTAGTGACTTTGGCCTTTGTTACTAAACTCAGTTCATTTGCTGGAACTTTTTAAACCTTAATGACTTACAGAAAATATCTTTACTCCTCAACTGAAAAGCATTATAAAGCATACAAAGTGCTGATATATCGGGGAGTGCTAATGAAAGAAGGGCCTTAAAATACCCTAAAAAGTTCTTGAAAGATTTCTAAATAGTCTGTATTTATACCCCATCTTGTTCCAAAAAGCTTTTAAGACAATTTATTAAAAAAAACACCTACAACAAATCAATCAATCAATCAATCAATCAATTAAATAAAAGGAGGGCCTAGAAAGCTTGCTGCACAAAGAAAAAATCTGAAAACACTTTTAAAGGAAAACCCAAATGCAAGGAGAAATAAAACCAGAAGGATGCTGTAAATAATATGAAAATAAAAATTAATAACTAGCATTTACCATATAAAGTATATTGTCTTTTTAAAAAGTAAGATTCAAAGAAAAAAAGAGAAAGTAATCTATAACCATAATAAGAACTAAAATTTTACAAAATATATACAAGGTAGGATTGTGAAAGAATGCCAAAGTAAAATGCAAGAAAAGTAAAATGTTGTCATGATCCAAGGAAGAAATAGAAAAGAAATCAGTAAGTGTACATGAAGAAGCATGAGTCTTAAGGTACTCATCACAAAAATAAAATAGAATTTATAACTTTAAGCCATCCAAATAAAAATTTATCTATTCAATGAAACACAAGAAAGGAGAAAAAAAGTAATATAAAAAGTAGAAGAAAGGGAATATATAAAATAATATTGCAGAAATAAGTCTTAATACAGCAGTAAGTTCAACAAGAATATATCCATTAAACTCAATAATACAAAAGACAGAGAACTTTTACAGGAGTTATCAGGAAAAAAATAAATATACAGAAAGAATGAGAAAAAAAGAGGTAGGTATGGATAATAGGAGAGGACATAGCAATAAGATTCCCAGAATGAAAGGGAAAAAGAACAATCAAACAGAAGCAAATTTTAGAACAATGTTGCCCAAGATCATAGAGAGGAAGAAAAGCCAGGAGAAATACACCCAGCATTCATAGCTGCTTCTCCCCTAGAGGCATCTTCAATTACAATAACACAATTGAGAGGAGAGTGAAGGGTAGCAGAGCTTCCGAGAGTCTCAGAGCACTAGAGGGACAAAATTTGAGTTCAGGACCTTCTAAGGAGGGGAAGACTTGGGTTGGGACCCCAAATAACTAAACTCTTGGAGTAAGGGGGAACTGGAAATAGTGAGACCTGGCAAAAACTGAATAATATTAATATACAAATGAAATTAATCCTAAAATTAGATTAGGATGATTGCAGATTACTAATGTCCCCAGCCAAACAAAAGTAGCAAACACAACCCCTCCTTAAAAAAACACATCTTTGTCCCAAACTAACGACAGTTTTTCATATGTAAAGTTTGACAGTCAATAGAAGATACTCAACACTCAAGGAGTTTTAAGAGTAGGAGAAACGACAATAAAAACTAACAGAGAATCAATAGAGTTTGACAGTCAATAGAAGATACTCAACACTCAAGGAGTTTTAAGAGTAGGAGAAACGACAATAAAAACTAACAGAGAATCAATAGAGTTTGACAGTCAATAGAAGATACTCAACACTCAAGGAGTTTTAAGAGTAGGAGAAACGACAATAAAAACTAACAGAGAATCAATAGAGATGTCACATAGAGATTCCAAATAAAGACATTAAGTCTTCCTAAGAAGATAAGTTCCAGCAGGGAACTTAAAATAAAAAGTAGAACTATTATAACTAAAAAAAAAAACTGGAATTTTTACAAATCAATAAATTGATGTAAGAGCAAATTAGATAGAGCTAATAGAATAAGAAAAAATATACACAGAATCATAAAGGAATAATCAAGCATGGAAAACACAAAAGACAGGCAAAAAGATATAAAAACATACATGTAATTATAGTCTAGAAGTAGAGAAGTGTGATAATGGTTCAAAATCAGTATTTTAAGAGACAATAACAGAATATTCTAAAGTCAATGAACCTGACAGACACAAGTAGCCATAATAACTCCAACTGGATAAATAAAAATAAAAACACATAAAGGCAGATTTTAGAAAAACCTCTGAAAGGCAAGGACAATAAATATTAAAAGCAGCCAATAAAATAGACATATTAATGCAAAGGGTACAATAATTCAAACAACTCACTTCTCAACAGAAAAAAAGGAAGCCAGACATAATGGAATGCTACATAGCTGCCAAACTAGAATTCTATACTCAATGAAAATAACTTTCAAATATGAAATGAAAAGAAATTTTCAGAAAAACAAAAATAGATCATATCTTACCAGCAATCCACACTAATGGAAATATTAAAGGGTATGTTTCAAAGAAGAGGAAAATAATCTGTTTGAAGCTTATAAATGCAGAAAAAGATTAAGAACAATGGGGGTGTTGAATATGTAGATAAATCCAAATGAATAGTGACTATAAAACAACAATAATGGGAAGAAATTATGAAGAAAAATAAATGTAGGGTTAAATGTACAGATATAAAATAATAAAGGAACAGAAGTATGTTTTAAAATATAGAAAAATATAAAATACATGGCAAAAATATCTTATAACTCAGATGTATGGATAGTGATATGACAAGCATGGCTCCCCTGAGCCAGCTCATCAGTGCATTTCCAATAAATCACCTTCACTCTGAGAGACATGTTTCTTCTTCGTACATAGTGCCAGATCAGGTAAGCCCCTCTACTAGAAACAGCCATGCTTGTGGTATCAATAGTAAAATGTTCTAAGTTTCTTTCCATTGCCCAGGGAGATGTAAAAATACTATATTAAACTCTTATAAGTCAAGAACACATGCCGCAATTTCTAGTTTAACTAGCAGACACCTTCGGCCTTATATTTCCAAGTGCATTGGTCAGCATCCTACCACCAACATCTGCATGTCTTTGGCTAAGGGCTTCCTATGGCGGCTGGACCCCCCAAAACAGACAGAAAGTAACTGAGAATTAGCCAGGCAATTGGTACCAAAGTGGTCAAAGGAAGCAAATTTTCAGGATGGGATTCTGGTATTGAAACATTCACTATCAAGAAGGCAAAAAGACCACATTGTTGATGATAAGTAAGGTAGTGATAACTCGTGGTATGCTATAGTATCAAAATGCCAAGACTCACTGTGTTAAATTGGGATGGCAGTTGGGTCTAATGAGTTACAGTTGGTTGGGAAACATCTCCAGCTATTTCAAGACATGAGAGCACTGATAATTACAAGACCATTGGATTTGCTCATTGATGTTAAATGTCATAGAATCATTAAAGGATGAAAATGACAGCCTGAGGTCAGTCAACTAACAACTCAATGTGTGTTACAAAAGCCAGAACTAGCATTTAAAAGTCCCACATTTTCTGCATCTTATTGAGGCAGAGTATGCTATTGTGAGAATATTAGAATTATAAAGAAGGATGAATTCACAGCTCTGAAAAGTTTCCTACACTAAAGTCAAAGCACTGATAAGAATGCCGTGGGATCAACTTAGGTGGATATACAGAAATACTATATTTCTTTGAACTATCAGAGCTAGTAAAAGTGATCCACTCTTTGTTGCTAGAGGTTATCAGCTTTTCCTTGCCTGGAGATCTGTGAAGGCCTTACCTAAGGTAAATACTTCACAAGATAATGTTTGCCTTCCTTAATATCTGTCCCAACATCCCCTTCTTGTTTTTAGACAAATAATCAGGATCAAGACTTAGCATGAGCCATCTGGGGAGGGCCTGCAGTGAAAGAAAAGGGATTATTCACCAAAAGAGTAGCAGGTTTCAGAAACTGTAGGAGGACTGGGAATGAAATCTTGACAGTAATGAAGTTGGAGAAGGGGAGCAGATATAAGATGGACAAGAGAGATTATTCACATGAGAGCTATAACCTGTGTATGCCCTGTCATGGACACCTGAAAGTGTTCCTAAGATGTTGCAGATGGCTCTTTGAAGCTGGAAAAGAGCAGACTGTAATTAATGAGGTAGAAATGCTGGAGCTAACATGGCAGAATAATTGAGAAAGTGTCAAAAGTCTCAGAGAGATGGGAATGCAAATCTAAGGGCAGAGAAGCCAATAGCTGACTATAATCCATAGGAGGGCATAGAGGGCCCTACCTGCATTAAAGCACTAAGAAATGCATTGGTGAGGGCAGAATGGGCATTATTGGGAAGTTCAACATTGCTTGTCCTCTGAAGGCTAGTTTTGACAGTACAAGAGATTATTATGGAACTGGGCTTACCATTGTCAGTGGAGATGATAGAATTACAATACAGCAAGCACCATGTGGAGAACGTAAGGGTCAAAAACAATATAGATATACTTACTATAATTACCTACAAGGCCAGAAAGAAAGCAGGAACCCGTGAACTTCAGGGATACGTGGTAATGTATAATAGACCATAGTGGTCCTGGGAGTGAGATAGGAGGGCAGCAACCAAGGATATTGGTAGATAATAAATGAAAATGATCAAGAATGGATGAGCAAAAGACTGATACCACCTGCCACAGTGTAACCATAATCATTCACTCACTTGTCGGAACTGATCCAGTTCTCAAGCTCAGAGCTCATCTATATAAGCATATACCTTTCCCATCAGGGAAAAACCTTGGAATTATGCAAAAGTGATTCCTCCAATCCTTTTCCAAAGGCTCCTAAGGGCATTTATTAAGTATATGTACATGGAGAAAGGGGGACTACCCAGGTCTTTATAGTACTGTTGGATAAAGAGCCTGAACTCACACAGATAGAGCATTCAATATTTTATCATGGCACCCCGATATAGTATGGGTATATGGAAATCAGTTCATAAATATCATCCTTGCCCAAGACTAACTCACAATGGACTCAACAGTACTGCAGGCACTCTCAGGTAATATATAAGTCCTTTCAGTGTGCATCACAATGAAAAAAAAATTGAGCACTGGGAAGAGGCCTCACTTCAGTTCCCTGACCTGAGGAGTAAGTACCAAAAGGTAACTGCCAAGTTAAAGTCCCTAAAACAGCCTGCCTTAGCCAAAGGAGTAAATCAAAAGTAATAATATATCTCATGGAAACAGCAAAGATAAGGGGCACTCTAAAAGATTTAAAGGGTGCAGAGGTAGTGGGCTCCATAATATCCTCACTTAATTCACTGTTAGGCACCTGCAAAAACTAATGGAAAATGAGGAAAAATTTTGGACTATCATGAACGTACACAAGTGGTAGCCCAAATTTCAGGTAATATGCAGACCAGATCAACACAACCTCTGATACTTGATACGCAGCATTCAATTTGGTGAATGCATTTTTTTTCAAACCCTATCAGAAGCACTTTACGGTTAATACAATGGATAGTAATACCATTAAAAGTCTTGTCTCAAGGCTATGTTAGTTCTCTTCCTCTCTGTCACAGTAGAATCCAGAGGAAACTTGATGACCTGGACATTCCACAGAATGTCATTCTGGTCCACTGTATTGATGGCACTGTGTTAATTAGTTCTGGTGAACAGAGAATGGCAAGTGTTCTAGATGCCTTGGAAAGAAACATGCATTTCAGAGAGGGGAGATATACCCTACAAAGTTGCAGGAACCTGTTACATTGGCAAAATTTTAGAGATCATGTGGTTGGGAATTTGAGGACATCCCCTCCAAGGGAAAGGACAAGAGATTAAATCCTGTACTTCACAGCATTTGGTAGACCTCTTCACATATTATACACAGCCATACCACACTTGGAAACAAACTCTGACAAAATTATCAGACAATTAGGAAAGCATGGTAAGCAATTCTGTTGAAGAATACAGTACAATCCTGTCTTAATTAAGGTGGAAGTACAAATATAAGGACATTAGAACACACTATAAAGAGACAGCCTGTACTTATACTCCATATAAATACATGCTTTGAAAAAACACAAATAATTCAAAAAATCACTGCTACTGAATTATAGCTCCACCTAGGGTAGCCTAGACAGGCAATAGTGAGAGGAATCCTCCAAATGAGAAGAGCTTCAGGCTGTATACCCATTCATGAATTCCATATGTAGTCAAGGATAATCATAGATTCTTGGGCATTGGGAAATGGTTCAGTTGCTTGGTCAGGGATCTGGAAGGAGCAAGATCAGAAAATCATAGACAAGGAAATTTGGAAAAGAAGCATGAGGACTATCCAATGGGACCAGGAACAAAGTGTGCTGGTCTCTGTGTTTCACATCAGTGTTGACCAGAAGGTATCAATTGCAGAGGAGGTACTGAACAACCAGGACCAGTAGAGATCAGCCAGCTTTCGTCCTTAGTCACCCCAATGCATGTACAATGGGTCCATGTACTAAGCAGCTTTGGTGACAGGGATGGACACTGAACATGGCTCCTTGCCACCAAAACTGATATAGCTAATGTTGGTGCCAAATGTCCAACCTGTCACCATTTCTTGGGGAAACAAGCAGCCAGTTGGTGGCAAGTTGATTATGTTGGACCCCTTCTATCTTGGAGGGGATAGAAATTCAGCCTTTTGGGGATTTGTTTTAGATTCCTAGGCTGCTGAAGCAAATACCATGAAATGGGTCTGATTAAACAATGGCAATTTACTAACTTGTGGTTTGGGGGCTAAAAGAAAGTCCAAATCAAGGTGTTATCAAGGTGATGCCTTTTTTCAGAAGACTGCAGTTCTGGAGCTGGCTGATGGTCATCCTTGACTCCACTGTCACATGGCAAGGCACATAGTGGCATCTCCTGGTCTTTCCCTTCTCTTCCAGGTTCTATTGATTTCAGCTTCTGGCTGCTTCCCTCTGTGGCTTTCTGTCTCTCATGCCTGAATTCATTCCATTTATAAAAGTCTCCAATAATAGAATTAAGTAAGACCCGTCCTGATGAGGTGGGTTACACCTTAACTGAAATAGTCTCATCCAAAGGTCCTACTTACAGTGGGCTCACCACCACAGCAATGGAATAAATTTAAGAACATGTTTTATTAGGGTACATAGTTTCAAATCATCACAGGATTGAAACAAAGGTCTATAATAATACATGAGAGGGATTAATAATGTAAAATATATCAAAATTTAAAAGTCCACATGAGTTTCTAAAAATGTTTACAAGAAATGTTATGTATTCATCGATCCTTTTGTGTAATTCCTGCATCCAGGTTATAGTCATCATCTAATTAAAAATTACAAATGAGAAAATAAAATAAAAATATAACTAGAGATACCTCAGGTAAAACAACTGTTAATAAGTTCTAAAAGTATCAAGATGTACATTGACTATCTGTGGATAAAAACACCTAGAAACCTGTTGAGACAAATGAATAATCATTTCTAGAATGCTCATCTAAATTGTTCTGAAGTCATCTGTTCTGGTTTCCCAATGCTAACGGAATGCAAAACACCAGAAATGGATTGGCTTTTAAAAAGTGGGATGTCCTAGTTTGCTAATGCTTCCAGAATGCAAAACACCAGAAATGGATGGCTTTTACAAAGGGGGTTTATTTGGTTACAAACTTACAGTCTTAAGGCCATAAAGCATCCAAGTAAGTCATCAACAATTGGGCATCTTCACTGGAGGATGGCCAACGGTGTCCAGAAAACCTCTGTTAGCTGGGAAGGTACGTGGCTGGCAGCTGCTCCAAAGTTCTGGTTTCAAGATGGCTTTCTCCCAGGACACTCCTCTCTAGGCTGCAGTTCCTCAAAAATGTCACTCTTAGTTGTTCTTGGGGCATTTATCCTCTCTTAGCTTCTCTGGAGCAAAAGTCTGCTTTTAACAGCCATCTTCAAACTATCTCTCATCTGCAGCTACTCTCTCAGCTTCTGTGTATTCTTCAAAGTGTCCCTCTTGGCTGTAGCAAGCCCACTGCTTCTCTCTGAGCTTATATGGTGCTCCAGTAAACTAATCAAGGCCCACGCTGAATGGGTAGCGCCACATCTCCATGGAAATTATCCAGAGTTATCACCCATAGTTGGGTGGGGTGCATTTCTGGGGAACCAACATAATCCATATGTTCCAACTTAACCCACTAATATGTCTGCCCCCACAGGACTACATCAAAGATAATGGTATTTTGGGGGACATAATACATCCAAACGAGCAAAGGGGTTTATTTGATTACACAGTTACAGTCTTAAGGCCATAAAGTGTCCAAGGTAATAAATCAACAATTGGGTACCTTTACTGGAGGATGGCCAATGGCATCTGGAAAACCTGTTAGCCAGGAAGGCACATGGCTGGCATCTGCTTGTTCCCAGGTTGTGTTTCAAAATGGCATTCTCCAAAATGTCTGCATCAGCTTCCAATGGCCATTTTCAAAACATCTGTCTCAGCTGCAGCTAGCTGTGAGCTCTTTCTGTCTGAGTTTATATAGTGCTCCAGTAAACTAAACAAGGCCCATGCTGAATGGGTAGGGTCATGCCCCTATAGAAATTATCCAATCAGAGTTATCACCTACAGTTGGGTGGGTCACATCTCCATGGAGACTGAACCAATAGGTTCCAACCCAATCCACACTAATATGTCTGCCCCCACAAGAATGCATTAAAGAATATGGCTTTTTCTGGGGGCATAATATATACAAACCACGACATTCCATCCCCTGGACCCCAGAAAAACATATTCTTTTCAAATACAAAATAGATTCATCCCATCACAATATTACAGAAACTTAAATCATTTCAGTAACAATAAGTAAGTACAAGATCCCACCAAAATCAATTACAGGCATGGTCTGTCCAAAAGCAAAATTCCCCTCTGGATGTAGACCTGTGAAACTTAGAATAAGTTATCTACTTCCAATATACAAAGGAGGGACAGTCATAGGGTAAACATTCCCATTGCCATAATTTTTTTTTTTATTGAGATATATTCACATACCATGCAGTCATACAAAACAAATTGTACATTCGATTGTTCACAGTACCATTACATAGTTGTACATTCATCACCTAAATCAATCCCTGACACCTTCATTAGCACACACACAAAAATAACAAGAATAATAATTAAAGTGAAAAAGAGCAATTAAAGTAAAAAAGAACACTGGGTACCTTTGTCTGTTTGTTTCCTTCCCCTATTTTTCTACTCATCCATCCATAAACTAGACAAAGTGGAGTGTGGTCCTTATGGCTTTCCCAATCCCATTGTCACCCCTCATAAGCTACATTTTTATACAACTGTCTTCGAGATTCATGGGTTCTGGGTCATAGTTTGATAGTTTCAGGTATCCACCACCAGCTACCCCAATCCTTTAGAACCTAAAAAGGGTTGTCTAAAGTGTGCGTAAGAGTGCCCACCAGAGTGACCTCTCAGCTCCTTTTGGAATCTCTCTGCCCCTGAAGCTTATTTCATTTCCTTTCACATCCCCCTTTTGGTCAAGAAGATGTTCTCCATCCCACGATGCCAGGTCTACATTCCTCCCCAGGAGTCATATTCCACATTGCCAGGGAGATTCACTCCCCTGGGTGTCTGATCCCACGTAGGGGGAAGGGCAGTGATTTCACCTTTCAAGTTGGCTTAGCTAGAGAGACAGGGCCACATCTGAGCAACAAAGAGGCATTCGGGAGGAGGCTCTTAGGCACAACCATAGGGAGGCCTAGCCTCTCCTTTGCAGCAACCATCTTCCCAAGGGTAAAACCTATGGTAGAGGGCTCAACCCATCAAACCACCAGTCCCCTATGTCTGTGGTCATGTTAGCAACCATGGAGGTGGGGTAGGCGAATACCCCTGCATTCTCCACAGGCTCCTCAAGGGGGCACTACATCTTTTTTTTTCCTTGTTTTTCTTTTTTTTTTTTTTTAACTTTCCCTTCTTTTTTAAATCAACTGCATGAAAAAAAAGTTAAAAAGAAAACAAACATACAATAAAAGAACATTTCAAAGAGACCATAACAAGGGAGTAAGAAAAAGACAACTAACCTAAGATAACTGCTTAACTTCCAACATGTTCCTACTTTACCCCAAGAAAGTTACCTAACATAGCAACATTTCTGTGAACTTGTTCCTACTATATCCATCAGAAATTAACACACCATAGTCATTCCTGGGCATCCCCAGAACGTTAAATAGCTTATCTGTTCTTCTTGGATTATTGATCCCCCTTCCTTAATTGCTCTCTATTGCTAGTTCCCCTACATTCTACATTATAAACCATTTGTTTTACATTTTTCAAAGTTCACATTAGTGGTAGCATATAATATTTCTCTTTTTGTGCCTGGCTTATTTCGCTCAGCATTATGTCTTCAAGGTTCATCCATGTTGTCATATGTTTCACGAGATCGTTCCTTCTTACTGCCGCGTAGTATTCCATCATGTGTATATACCACATTTTATTTATCCACTCATCTGTTGAAGGACATTTGGGTTGTTTCCATCTCTTGGCAATTGTGAATAATGCTGCTATGAACATTGGCGTGCAGATATCTGTTCGTGTCACTGCTTTCCGATCTTCCGGGTATATACCGAGAAGTGCAATCGCTGGATCGAATGGTAACTCTATATCTAGTTTTCTAAGGAACTGCCAGACTGACTTCCAGAGTGGCTGAACCATTATACAGTCCCACCAACAGTGAATAAGAGTTCCAATTTCTCCACATCCCCTCCAGCATTTGTAGTTTCCTGTTTGTTTAATGGCAGCCATTCTAACCGGTGTTAGATGGTATCTCATTGTGGTCTTAATTTGCATCTCTCTAATAGCTAGTGAAGCTGAACATTTTTTCATGTGTTTCTTGGCCATTTGTATTTTCTCTTCAGAGAACTGTCTTTTCATATCTTTTGCCCATTTTATAATTGGGCTGTCTGTACTATTGTCATTGAGTTGTAGGATTTCTTTATATATGCACGATATCAGTCTTTTGTCAGATACATGGTTTCCAAAAACCATGGGATAGGCTTTTATAAAAGGGGGTTTATTTGGTTACACAGTTACAGTTTTAAGGCCATAAACGGTCCAAGGTATTGCATCGACAATTGGGTACCTTCACTGGAGGATGGCCAATGCCATCCAGAAAACTTCTGTTAGCTGGGAAGGCATGTAGCTGGTGTCTGCTTGTTCCCAAGTTGTGTTTCAAAATGGCATACTCCAAAATGTCTACATCAGCTTCCAATGGCCATCTTCAAAATGTCCGTCTCAGCTGCAGTGAGCTGTGAGCATCTTCTGTCTGAGCTTTTAAAGTGCTCCAATAAACTAAACAAGGCCCATGGTGAACAGGTGGGGCCATGCCTCCATGGAAATTATCCAATCAGAATTATCACCTACAGCTGGGTGGGTCACATCTCCATGAACACTGAACCAATAGTTTTCAACCCAATCCACACTAACACATCTGCCCCCACAAGAATGCATTAAAGAATATGGCTTTTTCTGCGGGACATAATATATACAAATCAGCACATCATCTTATCCATAAAGGAAAATAGAAAATTGTATTCCTGAAGGGAGAAAGAATTGTACTGTCCTTGATCAGTATTGAATTTGGGAATTTTTCTAGAGCACATTTTAATGGGTTTCCATGAGTGGAGGTTGTAGTTAAGGTAAATCATGGGCCATTGTTCCCAGTAAAGACAAACCACTGCTACTATAAAGCATAGTAGAGCCCATAGATCTTGGACAGTAAAGTCCAAATACTTCCTATGGCCTCATTTTAAATCCCTGAGAGAGCAAGAAAGTTCTATTGATCAGGACAAAAACTGCACCTTCAGGTAGCATGTCTGATGAAGTGAAGGTAGAATCTAAAAGTCATTTGACCACTGCATTTAATTGGTAATGAAGAAGAAGTGAGAACCTTTTGGAAGAGCATTAAAAATGTCTTACATTAAAACAGAATTTAGAGTGATGTCATCAAAAAGGTGACATAAGATATCCCCTGAAAAAGTATCACATCAGAATAAACTAATAAAAGGACAAATCACATTTGCTTGGAACTCTTGAGTATGATAGAGACTGGAGAAGGACTCCACAAATGTTGAATTGAAGAAAAAGAAAAAAAACACCAAAATCAGGTAGGAGATTTACATCCCAGGCCTGCCAGTCTGGGTCCCTCCCCAACAATTGGTGCATGTGGTTTAAGAGTCACACAGAGGCAGCACAGCCCAGGTTCCTCCTGCTGCGGATGCAGACTATAGGCCACTCCCAGCAGCAAGTAAGAATCCCACACATATGCAGGCACAGGGACTCAAGTCCACAGAGACCCAGGGTGGAAAACAAGGAACTGGGGGGAGTCACATTCAAATGTGCCACAAGAGAAAAAAGAGACCACAGCAGAACTGTTATGAAGACATACACACACTCAATCCAGTCTCTGGTTTGCTAGACCATCTAAATGTAAAACAGACCTTTTTGGATTGACCCCATCTGGCTGCCCAGGCAGTAACCTAATGGGGAAGTAAGGTGAGGCATAAAAGCCTCACAGACAAAAATAAAGGGAAGGGGTAACTGAACTGCTGTAAGACAGGATGGGTCCCAGATCTGAAAAAAATGTAAAGAAAAGGGGCATCAAGTGAGGGAGAGAATTTAAACAAATCATAGGTGCTGGGAAGAAAATTCTACACAAAACAAACAGAACAGATCAAAATTCCCACAGAAGGAAATGAGGAAAGGAATCTTTCCCCTGGAGGTGAAACAACTGCACTCAAAAGGACAATCTTAAAAATTGTACCACACACCCAGGGCAAGGATCAGGTACAGAAAAGCTGAAAAAACCTGAACAGTTAAAGACATGCTACTTTAAAAGTCCAGAATAAGTTGGACTAAGCATCAAAGAAGTGCCAAAACACAAAGCCAAACAATAATAAAACCCTAGGAAAGAGGGAGAAACTAACTTTAGAGTTACCACATCAAAAGAATCAGATTCCCAGACACCAGGAAAAAAAATTACAAGCCATAATAAGAAACAGGATTTTTCTTATTATGAAATTGAAAATATTTGATGCAGTCAAGGGAAAAAGTTAAAACTTCAGAGGAGACTCAGAATGTAGAAACTTATCAAAGAAGCTCAAGCAAATCTCCTAGATCAACCCAAGGAGATGTAGGAAAATACACGTAGAAATAAATCAATGGTGGACATAGAAATAAAGGATATTAAGCAAACAATATGTGAGCATAAAGAAGAATTTGAAAGTTGAAAAAGAAATATAACAGAAATTATGGGAAGGAAGTCATAGTAATGGAGATTAAAAATACACTAGAAGTATACAACAGCAGCATTGATAAGGAAGAAGAAAGAATCAGCTAGAAGACAGGATAACCTAAATTATACAGTGAGAAAAGCAGAGAAAAGATTAGAAAAAATTGAGCAGTATCTCAAGGACTTGGATGACAGCATGAAGCATACAAACATATACACCATGGGTGTTCCAGAAGAAGAGAAGAGAAAAGGGACAGAAAGAATGTTTGAGGAAATAATGGCCAATATTCTCCCAACTCTTATGAAAGAAATAAATATACATGTCCAAGAAGCACAACATACTTCAAACAGAATAAACCCAAATAGACCTACTCCAAGACACATACTAATTAGAATATCTAATGCCAAAGATAAAGAGAGAATTCTGAAAGCAGCAGGAGAAAAGCAATTCATCATAACAAGGGATATTCAATAAGACAAAATCCTGATTTCTCATCAGAAACCATGGAAGCAAGAGGCCAGTGGTATGATATATTAAAGGTTCAGAAAGAGAAAAATGGCGAGCCAAAAATTCTTTATCCAGTGAAACTCATTAAAAAATGAAGAAGAGTATAGATAGCCAGTGATAAACAGAAGCTGACCTACCCCACAAGAATTGCTAAAGGGAGTTCTTCGGGTTGAAAGGAAAAGACAAGAGAGTGGCTTGGAGTAGTTGGAAGAAGTGAAGATCTTCAGTAAAAGTAACTAAAAGGGTAAATGTAAAATCCAGTAGTCCTGTATACTCAATATACAGCTCCACTCTTTAATTCCTATAAGAGTCATAATATAATTGAGCAAGAAAAAAATCATATTTCCTAATAAAGGACACAAAACAACATAAAGAGGGAAATTGGGAGCAGAGAATTCATATACTATTGAAGCTAACTTATCTTTTCAAATTAGTAGGTTATAGACATAGGTTGTGTAATGCAAACTCCAGAGTAACCACAAAGAAAATATTTTAAAATATACAGAGACAGAAATGAGAAAGGGGTCAGTCAGATACATCAAAAAATATCAACTAGGAGTGGGCAGGCCTCTGCCAGGAAAATGCCATCCCCATTCTCAGTCAACGCTTTCCCAGTCAGCATTCCATCCATGATCATGCAGACAGACTGGATTGAACCATGGCTGATGGGACTTGCTCTCTTTCATGTCCTCTGCCTGCTGCTCACTTGTTTCTCATTCCAAAGTTATAAACTACAGATTGGGCATTTTCTGTGCCTAGTAATTTTAGTCTATTGTGCTGACTTTATTGATGAAGTAGCTGCAATGAACTAGAGGATATTTTCAAAACACCAGTATTTTGATTCAAGAGGGATGTTCATTTCTATGGTATTTTCAGCTCCACTGCTCTTCAATGCCATGATCATTGTGATTATGTGGGTATGTAAGACTTTGAATGTAATGATTGACCTGAGGAATTTACAAGAGAAAAGAAAAAGAAAAGAGGAGAAGAAAAGAAGAATAGTATAACAATTACTATGGATTTTTATGTTAATTTTTTTCCTCCACCATTGTTACCAACGTTAAAGTAAACATTTAGGCATCCTTCTTTAGCAACTGATTCCTATGATTTGAAAAGGTGATAGATTCTTTTAATGTGAAATCCACAGTGATAGTACATAGGCTAAAGTTGATTTTTAAAACAAACACTAATATCAATCAGGAGATTCGTTAAACATAGATCTGTATTTAGAATGTTCAGTGTGTTCCTAGTTAAACTTAATAAATAGTCTCTAATCAGAGACTTTCATAATTTCCTAAGTAGTTCACAGCATTTATGCAGTTAGTATTATTACAAAATGTTAAATCAATATAGAAATGTTAAATTGATAAATATTTAATGATATTCTACTCTTGGGCATCCTTAACTTTTTATCATGCTGTGTTTTCTAGTCTACAGCAGTAGTTCTTAACCAAGGATGGTTCTGTCCCTCAGAGAACATTTGATTGTCAGGACTGGTGGGTGCTATTGGCATCTAATGGTTGAGCCAAGGGATGCTACTGAACATAATAGAATGCGCAGGATAGTCCCCCACAGCAAAGGATTATCTAGCCCAACATGTCAACAGTGCCAAGGCTGAGAAACCCTGGACTAGAGAAACTTTAAAAAAAAAAAAGACTTTTGAGGCAAGGTATTGAAAAAACATTACATTTCAATTTAACAGACTGATTCTTATGATATCAGTCTCTGTAAACATCCACACAGGCCAGGCCCTGTCAAAACAAAGTAAAGTTAGAGCATACTTCACTTTTTCAAAATAGTTTAAAACATTAAGATATAATGGAAGGCACCAAGTCAAGATTCCACAGAAAAGAATATGTTGAATGAGCCCTTTGTTTTTGTTTTTCCGGATGCGAAATTAGAAATGCAGAAATATTGAATGAATATTTTAGCTTTTTCAACTAATAGAACTATATGAAAAATAGAAATATTGATTATATTCCTTCTTAAGTTTCACATTTTATTTTCCTATGCTTTGGGTGCTCAAGAACACAGTGCTATCAATTTTATTTAAAAAGATATAATATGACTTGACTTTATCAAATAGTTCATACACAGCAAGTTCCTGGTTCCTTACAAATCTGGAACTATAACTAGGGAATGACAGGAAGTGAACAGAGATTCAAATTTTTAAAAATATAGTGTTCAAATAGGGAATGCAATTGGCTCTTGATTTTGGTTTAAAAAAAAATGGTTTGAGAATAGTTGTTTCAATTGTAACAGGATTTTTCCCCGAAGTGAATACACTCAGATTTCAAAAGGAAAAAAAAAATGTCTAAATGAAAGGATTCATATTCAGCAGTTTAAAAGTTGAAACTTTCTTAGATTATAAAACTTAAATTTTAAAATTTAGATATATATGTTTTATAGACAATTTAAGTGTTCTTAGTAGAGAAACTGTTTCTTGAACTTTGATTTTAGTTTTAGAAGTGAGTTGATAACAGTTTTCTCAATAAATCCACCGGAAATTTTATCCTGAAATTTTTGCCAGTCCATTCTTGATTTTTTAACTTTTGTACTAAACATTAAAAAGTGACTTAAAAAATAGCATTTCATTGTCAAGTCAAATTTTAAACTTAAAATTATCCAATTTATCAAGTATTGCATACCTGATGTCCTGATAATTTGCCTAATTTTGCATTTCTGAAGATTTACCAATTCAGCATGTTTACTGGTTTTATGAATTCAGAAGAGTTCATTATATCATGAGTTGATTTCACAGAACGTAAAATCAAATTGGGCATTAGATTAAAATTGTAATCTTAAAATAGAAGATAATGCCTAGCTAGTGTGGCATTCTGCCACTGCAGGTTTGTTTCACACCTCTCAAGCCTTTGTGACAGGCTGATAATGGATTCTAGTCTTGGTATTTTCAGAGTCAGCTATGACATAGTCAACTTAGCTAATATAAGAGAAACTTGTTGAAATTGTATGTTTTCACCATCCATAAATTACTTTGTCTAAATATGGGACCATCTGACTAAGTCTGTTTTATTGTGAAAAATAGTGTAACGGCATTGTTAACTTTGCCTTAACTTTGTTTCCAATGTTAATATCTTATATGAAAGTATAAACATAGCATGGGTCTCTTTGTTTTGTTTCCTTTTTATATTTTGGAGGAGGGGGGTGGAGGTCACTTATTGTCAGGTCTGTTTCACAAAAAAAACAGGCTTCCCTCATTTTTTAACTGTTTACTAAATTCATATTCAGTGACTTAAATTGCAGTATTAATAGATGTTTGTTACTATTTTGTTCTCACTACTAGGAAAAATCATACAAGTCAAAATTGTCAACAAACAGTTCAGTAACTTACATAAATTGTGCACATTGTTAATCCCATGTTAAAAGTTTGAGGAAATACATAACTTGCTTCATTCAAGCTCTATAAAAATAAAAGGACACATTAGAGATTCTTTTGTCTATTAATAGATTCTTTGGTCTATTTATGTATTTATAAACAAAATAAAATAAAAAATATTTATGAGTAAAAATATATTTTGTACATTCCAAATATATATATATACCAACTATATTGAAATGGAGACTGCAATAAAGGAAGAGAGACAAAAAAGATATGACATATAAAAACCAAAGGAAAACATGGCTGAAGTAAGTACTGCCTTTACAATAACAACACTAAATTTTAATGGATTAAACACTTCAATCAAAAGAAACAAACTGGCAGAATAGATAAAAAAGAAAACATGATCCACTCTATGTTGTTTAAAAGATATTCTCCTTAAATCCAAAGACACAAATAAGTTGAAAGTGAAAGAACAGAAAAACCAAGATGGCGGCTAGGTGAGACAGGGCTAAGGAACACCTCTGTGGAAAACACTACATAAGGACCAAAGAGTGACCCAGAATACCGGTTACAGCGATGTGCCAGCTGGACGAGATCTGCTAGTTCCCAGGGGCTGTATACTTGGTGAAACTGGGAGTCTGCATTCTGAAACGAGTGAGTAAGCTGGCTGGAAGTCCCGCAGCCGCGCGGCAATCTGGGGAAGCCAGAGTTTGGCGTCTGGAGACCAACAGGCTCTTTTAATAAAAAAAAAAGGGGGGGGGGGACCCAGGAGCGGCTACAGGTGCAATCGTGGGAAACACACAGTAAAACACAGCAAGAGGGGGCTGGCCTGGCCTCTCGGTGTCTGGCCTGGAAGATAGCCCGCTACAGATATCCCTGGGGCTGGGGGAATGGAGCAGAGAGCCAGAACCCGAAAGAATCCCCACGGCTTAGCAGCTCGCTCCCGGGAGGGCTTGATAAACTCCTGCCTGGGGCCGTGCCCACAGCCCAGAGCCCCACCAGTTGTCCCGGAGCTGGGAAGGAGGAACTGTGTGAGGAGGGGGGTGTGGAGATGCCACGTTCGGCCATTTTTGCGTAAGGCTGAAAGCGAGCTGGCTTGGCCCAGCGGCCCGGGGCTTTCCTTGAGGGACGGCATGCACTGATGACATAGCACGGCATTCCCTCAGCAGAGGTCCTGAAGGATCACGGCTGGGCGGGGGGACCCGCTGGGAGATCCCAGGGACACTACGCCAAGTCCGGTGGTTTGTGGGACAGGGAGAGAGAGGAGCTGGAGCTGAAATGAAATGAAGGCTTGGACTCTTGCGGCAGCCTTGAATCTCCGGGAACTGGGGGGATATGAATATTGAGGCTGTCCTTCCTCCCTGACCACTCATACAAGCTCCCCGCATTCAGCGTGGACAGCTCCAGTAACACACCCAGGCTGAGTTCTCCGGCTGGACCCCGCAAGACTCATTTCCCCACTCACCGCGGGGACAAGGTGGAGAACTGACTTGAGAGGTATAGGTGACTCACAGACACCATCTGCTGGTTAGTTAGAGAAAGTGTATGTCACCAGTGTTTCTGAAAAATTAGGGTTTTTTTTACAAATTAAAAGAACCCTGTTGAGCAGACCAAATGCCAAGAGGCCAGAAACAACAGAAAATCTCAATGCATATGATAAAACCAGACGATATGGAGAATCCAACTCCAAACACACAAATCAAATTATCAGAAGAAACAAAGTTCCTCACAGAATTAATCAAAGAAATACATAGGAGAACATAAAGAAGACTTGCAAGAGTAAATAAAAAAATAGAAGATCTTATGGAAATAAAAGAAACTGTTGGCCAAATTAAAAAGACTCTGGATATTCACAATACAAGACTAGAGGAAGCTGAACAACATCTCAGTGTCCTAGAAGTCCACAGAACAGAAAATGAAAGAACAAAAGAAAGAATGGAGAAAAAAATTGAAAAAATCGAAATGGACCTCAGGGAAACGATAGATAAAATAAAACGTCCAAACTTAAGACTCATTGGTGTCCCAGAAGGGGAAGAGAAGGGGAAAGGTCTAGAAAGAGTATTCAAAGAAATTGTTGGGGAAAACTTCCCAAACCTTCTACACAATATAAATACACAAAGCATAAATGCCCAGTGAACTCCAAATAGAATAAATCCAAATAAACCCACTCTGAGACATATTCTGATCAGACTGTCAAATACTGAAGAGAAGGAGCAAGTTCTGAAAGCAGCAAGAGAAAAGCAATTCACCACATACAAAGGAAACAACATAAGACTAAGTTGTGACTACTCATTGGGCACTATGGGGCAAGAAGGCAGTGGCATGACATATTTAAAATTCTGAGAGAGAAAAATTTCCAACCAAGAATACTTTATCCAACAACACTCTCCTTCAAATTCGAGGGAGAGCTTAAATTTTTCACAGACAAACAAATCCTGAGAGACTTTGCCAATAAAAGACCTGCCCTACTTCAGATTCTAAAGGGAACCCTACCAGCAGAGAAACAACAGAAAGAAGAAAGAGATATAGAGAATTTTAACAGAAATATGTAGTACCTTACATCCCAAAGCACCAGGACACTCATTTTTCTCTAGTGATCACGGATCTTTCTCCAGAAGGGACCATAAGCTGGGACATGAAACAAGCCTCAAGAAGTTTAAAAAAAAAAAAAAATTGAATATACTCAAAGCACATTCTCCAACCACAATGGAATACAAATAGAAGTCAATAATTTTTGAACTGTAACTCCACTATTTACTTCCTACATGATATAAATTACACAAACCCTAATGACAAATCAGTGGTTTTGGACTCAATGTAAAATACATAATTTTTGACAAGAGCTATATAAAGGTGGGGGAATGGAGGAGTATACGAACACAGTTTATGTGTCCTATTGAAGTGGAGGTGGTATCAAAGAAAAACAAGAGTGATATGGATTTAAGAGGTTAATTTTAATCCCCACAGCAAACACAAAGAAACTATCAGAGAATATAACCATAGAGATGAAATGTAGAGTTCGGGTTAAGAGAAATGGGGGAAGGGGAAATGGGGAGTTAAGAAATGAGCATAGGATTGCTGTTTAAGGTGAAGGGAAATTTCTAGTAATGGATGGTGGGAAAGAGCATTACAACATTCTAAAGGTGATTAATCCCACTAATGGAAGGCTAGGGAGAGGGTGGAATGGGAAGATTTAGGCTGTATATATGTTCCCTCAACTGAAAAAAAAAAAAAACAGTCTAAATAGATGATTGAATGCCAAGGATGAACTTGGATGGAATTGGAGGATAGAGGACAGGTGGCTCAAAGGGACACAGTTGAGACATAAGGTAAAGGAAATATAGAATGTAAGCTTTGTATCATTGTTGAATCTCTTGTACTTCTTAGCTGCGCTTAATGGGATTGCATAGAATGTTCTTGTTCATGGGAAGTGTATACGTGAATTATACTGTATGTTCAAGGATGTGTGAAGCTAGATCTCATATGTTCAGAAGACAGAGCAATAGATGATGGATGATAGGGAGGGAAAGAAATAGCAATGTGACACCATGTTAAGGTTGGTGGATTGAGCTATCGGGGGAGGGGAGTCAGGGTATGATGGAATTCTTTGTATGGGGTTAGTATTGTTTTTGCAACTGTTCCTATAACTTTGAATTTATTTCAAAATAAAATTAAAAAAAAGAAAGTGAAAGAACAGTAAAAGATAATCCATGCAAATAGTAAACAAAAAAGAGCTGGAGTAGCTACACTAATATCTGACAAAGTAGACTGTAAGTCAAAAGCTTTTACAAGAGACAAAGAAGGATACAATATATTAATAAAAGGATCAATCAACCAAGAAGAAATAACAATCATAAATATTTATGCACCTAGCCACGGTACACCAAAATGCTTGAGGCAAGCACTACCAAAACAGAAGGGAGAAGTAGACACCTCTACAATAATGGTTGGAGACTTCAATACACCACTGTCATCAACAGGTAGAACATCTGGACAGAAAATCAATAAGGAAACAGTGAAGTTGAATAATATGATAAACCTAACAGACATACACAATACACTGCACCCCAATACAGCAGGATATACATTCTTCTCAAGTGCACATGGATCATACTCCAGGATAGACCACATGTTGGGTCATAAAACAAGTCTCAATAAATTTTAAAAGATTCAAGTTATACAAAGCACCTTCTCTGACCACAATGCAATCAGTAACAGGCAGAGAACTGGATAATCCACAACTATATGGGAGTTAAATAACACAATCTTAAATAATCAATGGATCAAAGAAGAAATTACAAGGGAAATCAGTAAATATCTTGAGACAAAGGAAAATGAGAACCCATATCAAAACTTACGGGACTTGGTGCTGGCTCCAGGGATATGCAGCTGCCAGCACAGGGCTGCATGTCAAATGATTATGGAGCCAATGATGCTTCTGGAGACCATGGGAACACAGCTAGTCTTGGTGCCATCAACCCTGCCTACAGTAACTCCTTTCTTCCACAGTCCACAGAGCCCTCAGAGGAGCCCTTCACCACCTACTTGCCATTCCTGAGGAGGAGAACTTCTGTTTTAGCTTTCACAAACTCTGGGCTTTCACAGGACCAGGCTTTCTTATGAGTGTCACCTACCTGGATCCAGGAAACATTGGACCTGATCTGCAGTCTGAAGCAGTGTCTGGATTTAGGTGATCTAGGTCCTTTTGTTGGCCACTATTGTGGGGCTCCTACTCCAGTACCTTGCAGCTAAACTGGGAGTGGTCACTGGGCTGAATCTTGCTGAAGTATGTCAACAACAGTACCCCCAAGGTCCCATGAATTATACTGTGGCTGACAATGGAGATGGCTATCATTGGATCAGATGTACAAGAAGTGCTTGGCTCAGCCATTGCCATCAATTTCCTGTCTATGGGAAGGGTTCCTCTATATCCTCTATGGGGTGGAGTACTCATCACCATTGCAGATACCTTTGCTTTCTCTTTTTGGACAAATATGGCTTGTAGAAGCTAGAAGCATTTTTTTGGATTTCTCATCACCATTATGACCTTCACATTTGGATATGAGTATGTTACAGTGAAACCCAACCAGGGCCAGCTGCTCAAAGGCATGTTCGTGCCATCTTGTGCAGACTGTCACACCCCACATATCAAGCAGGCTGTGGGTATTGTGGGAGCTGTCATCATGCCACACAACATGTATCTGCATTCTGCCTTAGTCAAATCCAAACAAGTTAACTAGGACAATAATTCGAGAAGCCAATTAGTACTTTCTCATTGAATCCCACATTACTCTGTTTCCTTCATCATCAATGTCTTTGTCATCTCAGTCTTTGCTGAGGCATTCTTTGAGAAAACAACAAAGTAGTTGCAGTCTGTAGAAACAGCAGCAGTCCCCATGCCAACCTCTTCCCTAACAGTAACTCAACACTGTTGACATCTACAAAGGGGGTGTTATGCTGGGATGTTACTATGGGCCTGCTGCACTCTACATCTGGGCAGTGGGGATCCTGGTTGCAGGACAGAGCTCCGCCATGACAGGAACCTACTCTGGCCAGTGTGCCATTGAGGGATTCCTGAATCTAAAGTGGTCACACTTTGCCCAAGTAATTCTGATCCACTCTACTGCCATCATCCACACTCTACTTGTTGCTGTCTTCCAAGATGGAGAGCATATTATGGGAATGAATGACTTCCAAAATGTGCTACAGAGATGACAGCTTCCCTTTGCTCTCATAACCCATCCTCACACTTACCAGCTTGCAGCTGGTAATGAGTGACTGCCCATGGAATAGGCTGGAGGATTGCAGGTGGGATCTTGGTCCTTATCATCTGTTCCATCAACATGTACTTTGTAGAGTTTTATGTCCAGGAACTAGGGCATGTGATGTTGTATGTGGTGGCTGCTGTGGTCATCATGGCACATCTGAGCTTTGTTCTCTACTTGGGTTGGCAATGTTTGATTAAACTATCTTTCCTGGACTGTGGGCACACAGTAAGCACCTCCAAAGTTTTGTGATTGAAGAAGACATGGTGGCTATACTAAGTAAACACTAGATCATTCTGTCTGTCCTCCCCAGGTAGCCATTAGAGCCAGTGTGTTTGTATGTTTTACTGTGTGTGCCAGTTTGAGTGTATTATGTCCCCCCAAATTTGCCTTTATCTTTGATGCAATCTTGTGTGGGCAAACATATTAGTGTTGATTAGATTGGAATTCTTTGAGTGTTTCCATGGAGATAGGACCCACCCAAATGTAGGTGATAACTCTGATTATATAATTTCCATGGAGGTGTGGCCCTGCCCATTCAGTGTGGGCCTTGATTACTTTACAAGAACACTATATAAGCTCAGACAGAGGAGCAAGCTTGCTACAGCCAAGAGAAACATTTTGAGGAATGCACAGGAGCTGAGAGAGGAGCTGAAGCTTACAGAGACATTTTGGAGATGGCCTTTGAAAGCAGACTTTTGCTCCAGAGAAGCTAAGAGAGGACAAATGCCCCAAGAGCACCTAAGAGTAACATTTTTGAGGAGCTGCAGCCTAGAGAGGAACTTCCTGGGAGAAAGCCATTTTGAAACCAGAACTCCAGAGCAAACGCCAGCCATGTCCCTTCCCAGCTAACAGAGGTTTTCCAGATGCTATTGGCCATCCTCCATGAAGGTACCTAATTGTTGATGTGTTACCTTGGACACTTTATGGCCTTAAGACTGTAACTGTGTAACTAAATAAATCCCCTTTTATCAAGCCAATCCATTTCTGGCGTTTTGCATGCTGGCAGCATTAGCAAACCGGAACACTGTGTGACCACAGCCAAGAACATGTGCTGCTGCACAGAATGCATTTAGGACTCAGTTGTTTATTGGGAAAGATTTTGTTTTATATATGTTTGAAAATGGAATAGTCTTTCTTCCTGACATCCTAACCTGGGAATTGGATTAGGTAGGACCTGTAAAAAGCTGGCATTTCCCACTATCATGCCAACACTAAATTCTTGGACCAGCCTTGTTTTATTCTTTTGACAGATAATCATCTATGCGTACTTCTCAACCAGTCTGTCTGATTTAAAAAAAAAAAAAAGCCATCATATTTGGAAAATGCAAATGGATTTTTCATAATACAAACCACAGAATGAGTATGCAAATTTTATCAAAATATAATGGATTTTTAAAGGTTGAGAAATAGTTTTCTTATGCATACCTTTTTAAATATTTTAATTACAAAAACACGAAATCTCAGGTAGAATATAAAATTAAGAGACATCTAATTCTAACAGGTAGTTACTTTTTCAGTGGAAATCATAAAGCAGGTAGAAAGCATAAAGAAGGTAGAAAATGGAAAAATAGCAAAACTTAAAAAGTGGTGGTTACTAATCACCTTCTGAAGATTTTCCTCAGAGACTAAACGTTTATCAGGATTTTCCTTGGAGTTCTGATTTTAATAGCCTTCGTGTTAACACAGTACTTTCCTAACAATATTTACTCTTAAGATCACATGTAGTTGAAAACCTTCAACTTCCCCCTGTCATGAGACTTTGGGGATGGTGAAGGGGTGGGGAGAAAAGACTCAAAAGAAAAGTAGAACCATCTGTTTTATTCCTAAAAGCCACTTCTCACCATAATCATGTTTCTCTGAAGCTTCACTCTGGTTCTTGCCCAAGATGACTTGCAAGGCAATTTCAGAAGCTATGGACCTATCCATTGCCAAGCACCCTCTCTCCCTCTCTCAGCAAGTCAGTTAGTGTCACTAATGCTTGCAAAGCTCTCAGCAAGGTTGAACTGGCATACCTCTCTTCAGCTATCCCCTTGGAGGGAAAAACTTTTGAGACCAAATGATGGATCTCTGGATCAGAGGAAATAGGTGTCTTCACCACGGAGTTGCTGCTCTTATTTCAGCCACTTCTGACATCTTTACATGTGGAACAAATCATGTTTGTCTGGCAGAGTTAAATAATCAAAAGCCTCTTGTAGGCAATGATTGGTGAGAACAATAATGGGAATGACATTGAGGGATGTCTCATTTTTGGAGCTTTCCTTCTGGAGTCCTGGTTAATTTATGTTCTCTGTTCATCTGAGAACCAAAAGCATTATTGCTTATATTTTGTATGCAATCACAAGTGCAGACTAAATGGATGGTCCTCCATAAGGCATTGCAGGCAAACCAGTGTTTCACTGACCATGCCTTTCTCTTAACCCCTCAAGTAATGTAGCACATAATCATGAATGACAATTTCCCTAACCATTCCTCCTCATATCACCCTTCTCCCCCTACCATCATTCACCAAACTGGTCATAAGGACACTCTGAAGATATCAGGAACTGATATCATAAGCTCTCATCTGGCTGCATTGGGTGAAAGACACATTTACGTCCAGTCTCAGAATCACAAACAATAAGGAATGCAGGTAAAAGCTGCTAGTATTTTTTTAAGTTATATTTGAGACTTACAATGATTGAAAATTTCTTCCAGTTAAATGGCATTTCATAATACTATATGGGTAGTATTTTGCAAGTGTTAAAGCACTCCCATATATTATTCCATTTGATCCTCACAGAAAAAAGTGTACTTCAACTAGTATTTTGGGTTCAATAAACAATGTTTAGAGCTTAAGTCCCCCAATGTCAGCATGTGCAGTGCATTTGTGGCAGTGTGTTTGTGTGGAATATTTAAAGATATACAATTGTATTTATAGAAGTTGGTCCCTGTTCTTCAATGTGATATGAAATAATTGTGCTGCTACAGCCCTACTGGGAGTTAACGGGTGGAGAAGAGCTGCAGTTTGGCTCCTGTGTTAAGGAATAGCTACAACTGCACCTATAGTAACCATTCAACAATATATAAACTTGGTTTTTATTTTTTTTTAATTTTTCTTTTTCAAAAAACAAAAAAAAAAATTATGGGATGCAGCAAATGCAGTGCTGAGAGGGAAATGTATAGCCCTAAATAGCTTATGTTATAAAAGAAGAAAGAGCTAAAACAAAGTCCCAACTGCACACCTGGAAGAACAACAAAAAGAACAGCAAACTAACCCCAAAGCAAGCAGAAGGAAGGAAACAAAAATTAGAACAGAAATAAATGAATTAGAAAATAAAAAACATTACAAATTCTAGGACTAACAAAACCAAAAGTTGGTCTTGAAAGGATCAATAAAATTGACAAAGCCTTAGCTAGACTGACAAAGATACAAGAAAGAAGACAATTAAATAAAACCAGAAATGAAAAGGGGAACATTACTAATGAGCCCACAGAAATAAAAAGGATCATAACAGAATTGTATGAACAACTTTATGCCTACCAATTAGGCAACCTGGATGAAACGGAAACACACAAAAAAACTATACTGACTCTAGAAGAAACAGAAGATCTCAACAACTACTCACAAGTAAACTGAATCAGTGATCAAAAACCTACCAACACAGGAGACAGAAATAGGGTCAAGATTGGGCATCTGATGCTGAAGGAGTATGAAATGTTCAACAGAATTGATTGTAAAATGATCCAGAAATGGATGGCACAATACTAGCTGACGGTGGCACAATACTGTAAGTGTAATGAGCAAAGTTGAGTGCAAGTCTAGTTGAAAGAGGAAGGCTAGGGGCATGTATGACACCAGAAGGAAAGATAGAGGATAAAGGCTGGGACTGTATAACTTGGAGAAACCTAGAGTAGACAGTGATGGTGATTGTCCTAGTTTGCTAATGCTGCAGAATGCAAAACACCAGAGATGGACAGGCTTTTATAAAACGGGGGTTTATTTTGCTACATAGTTACAGTCTTAAGGCCACGAAGCGTCCAAGGTAACACACCAGCAATTGGGTACCTTCACTGGAGGACGGCCAATGGTGTCCGGAAAACCTCTGCTAGCTAGGAAGGCAGCCGGCATCTGCTCCAAAGCTCCGGCCTCAAAACGGCTTTCTCCCAGGACGTTCCTCTCTAGCAAGCTTGCTCCTCTTCAAAACATCACTCCCAGCTGCACTCACTGAGTTTTCTCTCTCTCAGTCAGTTCATTTATATGGCTCCACTGATCAAGGCCCACCCCGAATGGGCGGGGCCACACCTCCATGGGAACATCTCATCAAAATTATTACCCACAGCTGAGTGGGGCACATTCCAAGCAAATCTAACCAGCACCAAAAACTTCTGTCCAACAAGACCACAAAGATAATGGCATTTGGGGGACACAATACATTCAAACTGGCACAGCGATTAAATGTACAAATGTAAGAAAGTTTTTACATGACGGAGAACAAGTGGATGTCACCATTGCAAGGTGTTGAAAATGGGATGTTATATAGAAAAAATACAGTCAATGCAAACTAAGGTCTATAGTTAACAGTAACAGTGTAATATTCTTCCATTAATTATACCAAGGCTAAATGTCAATAAAAGGGGGATACAATGGAGGGGAAATAGAAGTCTTCTTGTTGATACGGTTGTCTCTCCTTTTCATTTTTTATTTTTTTATTTGCTATCTTTTTTATCTTTTTCCTCTTCTTTTCTTGAAGAAGAAATGGAAGTGTTCTCATATAGATTCTGGTGGTGAATTCATAACTATGTGATTATACCAGGAGCCATTGATGGTTCACCTAGGATGGATTGTATGGTGTATGAATAAAACTGTTTTAAAATAAACAGAAAGATACAAGTGCTGGAGAAGATGTGGACAGAGGAATATAACTATTCACTGTTGGTAGGGAAGTAGAATGGTTCAGACCCTCTGGAGGACAGTGTGGTGGGTGGTTCCACAGGAACATGGGTGTAGGGCTGCCATATGATTCTACAACCCCATTATGCGGTATATACTTGGAAGAACTGAAAGCAGGGACACAAATAGACATTTGCACTGTGATGTTTATGGTGACAATATTCATAATTTGCAATGGATGGAGTTGGCCTAAGGGTCACTGACAGATGAATGGAGGGGCAAACTGTGATATATACTCACAACAGAATATTCAGCAGTTGCAATAAGGATTGAAGTCGTGAGGCATGAAACTAGGTGAATGAATCTTGAGGACATTATGTTGAATGAAATAAACCAAAAACAAAGGGACAAATATTGTGAGACCTCACTAATATAAACTAATTATAATGAGCAAACACTAAGAAGTGAATTCGGGAGCATAGGTTATCCAGGGATACAATGGGGGCAGAGATTGGGCAATCGATTAAGGAGTACAGACCTATTGTTCAATAAGACTTATTGTAAAGGTTCCTAGATTGTAAGCTCTTACAGCAGTCACATCTATTCCTGAGTTATAACTGTTATTTCTGAATTCTGAGATGCTGTGCTCTTTGTATATATCCTGGTAGTTCCCTGGAAATTTGGGTATCTGTGTGATGCCTGAGACTTGGAGTTGAAGTTCAGCAGCTCTGTGGGTCAGTATTACTCCATGTGGCAACTGTTGGAGAAGTTAAAATGGAGATCAGACTACAATTAGAGATGAAAATGAAATGGACTTGGTTAAGCCTAAGGTGGGTTAGGGTACAGGGTAGAGGACAGTTTTAACCATATTTTAAAGCTCCAGCTTCTGTGTGAGATCAAAGGAAAAGAGATTTATTTGATACAAAATTTATATTCTTTGTAACACACTATCTAATTTAACTCAGTTTATTTAAAGAATATGATTACATGGAACCTAGAATAGAGAATGAGCTCTTATTATCCTGTATAGGCTAATGTAATATATCAATATATCCCAGAATATTTGGGGGCAGAAAATAAAAAAGTATTTGCAAAGTCCCCTTGAGGGACCAGGGGAAAATATGGAACTATTAAACTTCCCTACCTGGGGAATTCCTGCTATTCTCTTAAGCAATAGGAGTTACTAATTTAGTAAGCCAATCCCTCGGTCTAGAGGCTTGCCCTTATGAAACTTACCTCTTCAATGGTGAAGCTAAGCCTACTTATAACCATGCCTATGAGTCACCAACAGAAAACCTCTTTTGTTGTTCAGATATGGCCTGTTATCTCTAAGTCAATTCTGCAGATTAACTCACTACCCTCCCCCATGCATGGGACATGATTCTCAGGGGTGTAAGTATCCCTGGCAATGTGGGACATGACTCCCAGGGATGAAACTGACCCTGGAATCATGGGATTGAGAATGCCTTCTTGACCAAAAAGGGGAAAAGAAATGAAACAAAATAAAGCTTCAGTGGCTAAGAGATTTCAAATAGAGTCAAGAGGTCATTTTGGAGGGTATTCTTATACATTATATAGATATCCCTTTTCAGTTTCTAATGTATTAGAAGAGCTAGGAGAAAATACCTGAAACTGATGAACTGTGATGCATTAGCCTTGATTCTCAATGATGACTGTATAACTATATAGCTTTTTCATATGACCGTGTGATTGTGAAAACTTGTGACTAACATTCCCAGTGTAAGGGCAGAGGAGTAATAAAATAAAGACAAAAATATATATATAAATAATAGAGGGAAAGGGGGTGTGGGATGTTTTGGTTTTTATTTTTTATTTTTATTTCTATTTTTTGTATTTTTATTATTTGGGGGAGAGTAATGAAAATGTTCTAAAATAGATTGTGGTGATAAATGCACAATTATTTGATGACATTGTTGAGACACTGATTGTATACTTTGTCAAAAACAATCTCATCCAGAGCCTTGCCTCTCATAAGCATTTGGGCAGCTATATCCAGTGTTGATATTTTGTGTATCTGTATTGCCAACTCATGCCATAGACTATTAGTACCATCTTGATTATCGGAAATAGGGTCATTTGCCTTTTAATCTAATCCCTGGTTTTTCAAGTTGTATGTCATGGATATTGGGCTTATACTGTGTAGTTGCTGATCTGTTGAAGGTAGATTATTATCTTTTGAGAAGGGAGTGGGCATTAATCAACCTTGCTTTAATGAACTAGAGCCTGAGACAGAGAAGCTGAAAGTGGTGAGAGGGAATCTGAGTTTATCTGGGCCTCTCTTGGGTCTGATATTTATTAAGGAAGTACCTAGATGGACTTCAGGGAGCATTCTACCAACTGAGACATAAAGTTATCATTTATAGGCCAGATTGGTAAAATTCCTGTTACACTGTTATTTATTTTCCTTGTATTATTCCTAAGTCTTCAACACATGTTTTAGGAGTCATGTACTCTTATTTGGGCCAAAATGTCAAAGGGGATATACCATCCCTTGAGGACATTGTGGCAATGGCCCATTAGATTGTGAGCTCCTTGATGGCAGACGCTATTTGTTTCATCTCTGTTTCCTAGTATCTAGCCCTGGTATCTAGTACAGCTGACACATGGCATTTAGCAAATGTCTTATCTCTAATGCCTAACATGGTGCTGGGAACTAGCAGATGTTTAATAAGCACTTAGGGAATTGGTGAAAGGCCCAAAGGGTGGTATATTTCTGGGATCTAAGCAGAAAAGCTATTGGAGTTCAACTGGATTCCACTTGTTACCAATTCTTAAAGAAGTGGTTTTAATTTTAAAGAAAGCACCTCCTCTAGGAATCAAGGATGACTACTAGATAAATAGCTAGTGAGAATACTCATGCAAACAAAATACAGGAAGAGGGGTGAATTTTCTTAGAGAAGCACTCAGAGCTGTAGGTTTATTCAACAAATGTTTTGAGTGCCTACTATATGTCATGTAACATAAGAAAGAGTTTTGTGACAGCAGTGTAAAGGATAAATTGGAGTACAGGTAAACTAGGGAGGACTCTCTGGGAACAGACTAGTCTCAGACTAGAGAAGCTGCAGTAAAATGGCACCAAAATAGTTCTGTCACTGAAGGTTATGTCTACTTGCCAGACCAGTAACACTCTGCTCCTGTCCTTACTTATTATAACTCAATGAGTTCAGTGGGATAAACGCACTCTGAAGATCCAGCCTAAGATCTCTTCTCACTGTACTAGGGATATGGCAACTGTCAGGCTCTGCCATCAAGTGTTCAGGACAGGGATGACTTGCTATCTTCATGCCTTCTCATGACTACCACTCTAGTCAAGCCTCTGAGCTTGAGGATCATGCTGACTGAACCAAGCCTGACTTCACAGTAAATAAGAGATAGAAAGGAACTCCCTGCTTATCACATGCCCTAGCATGCTGAAGCCAGATTTCCCTTTTCTGAGTTCCACAGAGGCTGAGAGTTGACAATAAAAACTTTCAGGAAATTCCCAGCAGGTTTAACTTCCTAATCCTCCTTCCACTTCAATCCTCTCCATCATCCCTCCTCTGCACACCAAGAGGAAGGAGCTATCCCAAAGTCCAACATCCTCTGCTGAATGCCTCCACCCCCTTCAGCTGGCGTAATGGTACACCTGAATTCTCAGGTCCTTTCCTCCAAGACCTATTCAGGGCTTGATGGAAGGAAATGAGAGTAATGTGTGACCGTGCTTAGAAACAGAGGAATGTCTGTAGTATACTTTGAAGATTCCTAGGGTACCAGATTACTAGACTAGGCTTACTTCCAGATGTTCATTCCCCAACCTATCAGGAAGTAGTCTTTCTCCATGAAATCTCAGGGGTCCAGTCTCTATGCTAAATCTCAAAACTCAATCACCTTCAGGGGTCAGTCTGGAGTCACAGGATATATGCCCCATCTAAACTGGCATTAAGAAAAACAAAACTGTGCTAACAAACACAACTCAGATCTAAGAGACAGAAAATAAGTTATGAATTTACTACTCCAGGTAGATTGAGTATTTGGATAGTTCTCATTCTCCAGAAATCCCACAGGAAGAAAATAAAATTAATTTACATATATTCATACAAAGAATTTTATCTATTGTACAAAGAGAGGGCTATCTGGTTCCCAAAAGGTTCTAGGCCCCAGTAAGACTGTCCATTTTACAACTCTAGCTTCAGGTCTTTGCAGAGATTGAGTTCCAAAGGCCTGTGATCACGGGCAATGATAGGGCCATAGACCTGTCAGCTCCAGTTAAATCTCTGGTGTTTGAGCTGTAGGGAGGGGGGCTATGGATGCTGGTTTCCTGTTCCTGGCTGAGATCTTGCCACAGCCCCTGCAGCAGCTGGTTTAAGAGTGTAAGGTTCAGAATTTCAATTAATAGTGATTTCTTTACTGCTAATTTATGTGTCCTCCTTCTTCTGTTGGTTCCTATGGGATGCTGAACCTCTGGCAAAGATTACATAGTACTCCCTTCTAATAGACCTTCTTACCTATGCTCTGAAACTCTAACTGAGATGGATAACAGTGATATTAACAAAGAACTGAAGCAGAAATTAAACTTTTCCTATTGTGAAGAAGAGACTGAGAACAAAGGGCAGAAGAAAGCACAAGAGAATAAGGAGGCCCAGAGCCAAACCCCAGAAAAGTCTGAATTTCAAGATTTAGAGGCAAAGCTTTTATCTCCCAAACCCCAGAACCCAGCACATTTCAGGGAAAAGAAAAAGGAAGTCCAGATCATATTCTGAAGACTCCAATGTCAGGCTATCTCAAATGTCCTAAAGCACAGGCACAATTGGACAGCAGGAGAAAGTTGCTGTACTGTGACAGTCCCTTTACTCCTCAATGCCTGCCAAGCCAGTTGGTGATTTCCTCAACAGGGAAGGTCCCCTACAGAGGCTGTAAGCATTTGAGGCTCACAACTGTTTCTTCCGCAGATGAGATGACCTCATTGGCTCTGGTCAACATTAATCCCTTCACACCAGAGTCCTATAGAAAATTATTCCTTCAATCCAATGGCAAGAGGAAAACAAGAGGAGAGCTTGAAGAAGCTCGTCCAGGGGGAGGCAAGGTAGAACAAGGGCTGTCTGCCAAGAGATATGTCCTATGAGAAACACCCAACATGGATTCTCACTATGAAAAATATTCTTGGAGGCAGAAAAAAATGGAGTTGGAGAATTTGGCACAGTCTACAAGTGCATTAAGAGGCTGGATGGATGTGGTTATGCAATAAAATGCTCTATGAGACATTTGCAGGATCATCAAAAGAGAATCTGGCTTTGCGTGAAGTTTTTGCCCATGCAGTACTTGGGCATCACCCCCACGTGGTACGTTATTACTCTGCATGGGCAGATGGTCACATGATCATTCAGAATGAATACTGCAATGGTGGGGGCTTGCAAGTCACTATATCAGAAGCCAAGAAGTCTAGCAATCATTTTCAAGAACCAAAACTCAAGAACATCCTTCTACAGATTTCCCTTGGGCTTAAGTATATCCATAACTCCAGCATGGTGCACCTGAACATCAAAAACAAGTAATATCTTCATTTATCATAAGATGCAAAGTGACTCTCCTGTAGTTCCAGGAGAAACTGAAAATGAAGCGGATTGGTTTCTCTCTGCAAATGTGATGTATAAAATCAGTGACCTGGGCCATGTGACCTCCATAAGCAAACCCAAAGTGGAAGAAGATGGTCGCTTCCTGGCTAATGAGATTTTGCAAGAGGATTACTGACATCTTCCCACAGCAGACATATTTGCCTTGGAGCTAACAATTTCAGTGGCTGCAGGAGCAGAATCACTACCCACCAATGGCATTGAATGGCATCATATCTGCCAGGGTAACCTTCCAGACACTCCTCAGAAGTTCTCAGAAAACTTTAACAATCTGCTCAAGAATATGATCCACCTGGATGCAGAGCACAGATTTTTTGCAGCAGCTCCGGCCAGAAATAAATTGTCCAGTCTTCCCTGGGGAAAACAGAAGAGTTCCAGCAGCAGCTGAACTTGGCAAAATTCAAGACAGCCACACTGGAAAGGGAACTGAGAGAAGCTCAGCAGACCCAGTCCCCCAAGGAAAATATCTATCAAGGTGATCCTGGGTTCTCTGGAGCCCACACAGGATCAAGAAGAACCAAACACCTGATGGGAGGAAAGAGTGCAAAGTCTTGAAGCTTCACTTGTGGAAAATCTTGCGGGAACAGAGTTTTGTTTTCCCTTTCCCATTCTCCATAAGAATTCATTTTACACCAACCATTCTTCTACTATATAGATTCCAGAAATACTGTCCCAATCTTCCTTTCATAAAATTGAAAAATTAATCAACTTCAATGCCCAAAGATTTCAAAATCCACTCCTAATCCTAAAGCTATTAAGGGTTTTTATTACCAATTGTCCCAAGTGTAAAAATTGTAGCCAATTTTCTTCTCTTTTGTTATATTCCCAACACCCTCTTTTCACAATTTATGTGCTTCTCATATTTGTTCTAACAAAGGGAAAGCATGGACCTCTGAATTGAAAGAAGAAAGGAAGTAGCCCTGGGGGTGGCCTATGGATTAAGAGGTTGTTGATGCCAATTATCTACTAAAGATCCCAGAGCTTTCATTGTACAAATAAACAAAACTTGGTTTTGAATTCATGTAACACCTTACGAGAATATTTGCTGGATTTCAACAGTGCTTCCCGGGTCATATGATGATATTCCTAAAAGAGAATTCTTAGCCACTTTGAACTAGTGGTTCTCCTAACATACTTTCTAGATGGAGAAAAACCCTTTTCCTAATATTGTATTTACTAAATAAATGGTTTCACCAGTACATGAGGTAGGTAGAAATAAGACTACATATAACTTGAACATTTCTGACCTGGCTGTTAACTTGTCAGACAAAAACACTGAAAATAGAGGACTCGAGGGAAATTTGACTTGGCCATTCTCCCTCAATCTGTTTGACCTGATTCTCTTATGGCTGTTATGGCTATTTTTGATTTTCTGGGTGCAACCAATTTCTCTTGATCTTATGATCAGAACTTGGCTTTGTTTCCTGTGATTTTATCAAATTTTATTTGAATCCTGTATATATTTTTATTTCCAACAACATTCCTGTGGATATGAACTCATTTGTAAATAGTCTGAATATGTTAAGATGAGTCAGGATGTGGACTCACTTGTAAATAGGATTTTCAATGATCCTATGTAGGTGTGGCCAACTGAATCAGGGAGGATCTTAATACTGGAGGCCTGTTTTAGTTTCCTTGGCTGTTCAAGCATCTATCATGCAATGGGTTGGCTTAAACAAATGGGATTTTTTTTTATTATTTTGAAACAAATTCTAAGTTATAGGAACAGTTGCAAAAACAATACTAACCCCATACACAGAACTCCATCATACCCTGACCCCCCTGCCCCGATAGCCCAATCAGAAAACTGCAAGCATTAAGACAATGATTGTATAGTGGAAAAATGTGGGTATCTGCTGATATAATTAATAGAGAATGCCTGAGAAAAGTCCTTGGAGCAGATTAATACTAACTCAGAATCAAAATATTCTTGACTGTTGGATTAATTATTTATTATGAGACAAATATCACATCAATTAAGATAAATGAATTCATTTGACAGAAAGATCAGGGAGAGAAGAGAAGTCCATCATTTATCTGCCAGCAGTAAATAAACATATTCATTCAGTAAAGGTAATGTACAAATTCATGAATAAAGAAATGAGTTGTGTGGGCACAAGCAGCAGAGTGAAGGGTTGTTCCTAGGAATTAAAAATGCTTGTCCTAAACACCAACCAATATACAAAAATGTTGCTTTAGAATAAAAATTATGTTCTGTTCTAAAGTATGTACAGTGAGTCCAAGTTATTGTTATATAATGCATTGTTTAAAAAAGACACAAAATTATCAAGAAAAAACATGAAATCTATCATGAATTTTTGTGATTGCATTTGGGAATAAGGAAGAAGTCTGGAAGCAAAAGGGCATTATTGCAACCTACAAAATTATACCTCATTCGACTAATTTATTTTCATCATAAGGGAAATTCCTAAGCAGAGAATGGAAGTTAATGGTAAATTTTTTTAATTTAGCATGGAATAAAATACTTAATATACTGAATTGTGGAACAATTAAAAATTATAAGAAAATATCCCTAATTATTGCTTACACATTGAAGAGAAATCAGCAGTCAGTGATAAGAAACAACTATAACAACATTCATCTTGCTAGGACTGACAGATGACCTTCAGCTCCAGGTTCTGATTTTTATATTTCTACTTCTCACCTACATGTTAAGTGTAACTGGGAACCTGACCATCATCACACTTACCTTTGTAGATTCCCATCTTAAAACACCCATGTACCTTTTCTTACAAAATTTCACCTTCTTAGAAATCTCCTTGACATCCCCATGTGTTCCTAGGTACTTATATAACATAGCTATGGGTGACAAGGTCATCACCTACAATGCTTGTGCCATCCAAGTGTTTTTACTGACCTCTTTGGAGCATCAGAATTTTGCTCCTTGCTGCCATGTCCTATGACTGCTGTGTGGCCATCTGCAAACCCCTGCATTACATGACCAAAAGAGTCTGCAGCAGTCTCACCATCTGTTGTTGGTCAGCTGGTTTGTGTATAATAATCCCACCACTTAGCCTCAGTTTAAAACTGGAATTTTGTGACTCTAACATCATTGATCATTTTGCCTGTGATGCATTTCCCCTAGTGAAAATCGCACACTCAGACACATGGTTCATAGAGCAGACAGTTATAATCTGCGCAATACTGACCCTGAATATGACTCTTACTTGTGTAGTTCTTTTATATGCTTACATCATCAGGACAATTTTTCGATTCCTGTCTGTCCAGCAAAGGAAGAAGGCCTTTTCAACCTGTTCTTCCCACGTGATTGTGGTTTCCATCAGTTATGGCACCTGCATTTTCATCTACATGAATCCTACAGCAAAGGAAGAAGTGACCATTAACAAAGTGGGTTCACTGCTCTTTTCTTCTATTTCACCTACATTGAACCCCTTTATTTATACCTTGAGAAACAATCAAGTTAAGAAAGCCTTCAAAGATTCAATTAAAAGAATAGCATTGTTCTCAGTAAGTAAATTATATGGCATATAAAGAATCATCTAAGGTAAAGATAAATGGCCCTGGATATTTTCACCTTGCTGGTGTTTAAAATAAGCTATATGTTAATTACATTAATTTTCTCAACATGTCTTTACAAAATAACTTGCACTGAATACTGGTCAAGCCATTCTTGTACATTCATTTTTCATACAAATACCTGATAATGTTTTGCATCTCATTGAGAGAACATTTTTTATTTCTTAAGAAAGTCATTATTTGCAATGAAATTAATTTCATAAATTAATTTCATAATTAATTTTGAGATTTAATAAAATTCATTCCACTAATCAGGAAAATATGAAGTACTATCCCTTATATTTCAACATTGAGAAAATATAGGATTAAGGTAACCTCAAAATAATACTTTTACAAACACATATAAGTGCTGGTGAAAATTAAATAAATATTCTTTGCAATCTATAGTTAAGCAGTTCAAAGTACAAATATAAGGTCTACACAGAAATAAAGGTGCAAAAAAATTTCTACAATGATTTATAAAATGACTTATGTATGCTCATGGGAGCATAGATTTGAGGATAGGAGGCAGGGGTGACATTTTGGATCCTAGCAACCCAGGTGTAAAGTCTCAGGATCAATGTTGTGACAGTACTTGGAATGAAACAATAGAATAAAGTCAGAACGGCCAAATCATTGTACAACCAATGAACTTTTGACATTGAACAGCTGAATAGTAGGTATATTTGATTCCCTGAACATACATATAATACTATAAAATGGATGGCATCTAGTATTGCCTGAAGTTTGACAAGTTTTATTTTTGAACGTAGAATATAGTATTAGAATGTCTGGCAGTTGATGTTAAAACTGATGAAATGTGGCATATTTTTTCCCTGTGAGGATGGTCTTATATATCCTGAAAACTTAAGAAACTTAAATAGGAGCAGCTCAGATCAGCAAAATCTGCCAGTGCTTGTGGCCAGGGGCCTGTGCCCCTCCCTGCCAGGCACAACAGACTGTTTTGCAGCTGGTTTCCCAAGGGAGGAGGTGTCATAAATGCTGGGAACCAGGGGGGAGAACTGCAGTTGCAGAACTGATTAACGAACTCAGATTGCTGACCAAAAACTCCAACCATAGATAAACTGAGATCAGACACAGGAGAATCTGGGAGTAGTCAGCCCAGTGGAGATGAGATATGCCTAGCAAAAAGAGCAAAAAAATAAATAAAAAACAGAAACAAAAGCAGAGACATTTGATGTTGGGGGTGAACATAATACAGAGAAGAGCTAGGCTCAAATAGAATCAGGCACATATGCAAACTCAGGGGGCAAGGGCCCTTCCCTGAAAAGCTGGTTTTTTGTTTGTTTGTTTTTTCACCTCAATTGTTCTCCAACTTCTTGTCTTTTTGCATTTCAGTAGTCCATCAGAATTGCAAGGAATGAATTAAAGTGCTTTTCTTTATATAGTCTACACTGGGCCTTTCTTTTTCTTTTTTCTTTCTTTTTTCATCTTTTTCTCTTTTTTAAAAAATAATTATTCTAAGTAGCCCATTACAGAAAGTCTCAATGACTTGCAATTTGGAACCAGGTAAGAACAGAGCTAAGACAGATCTAAGAGACAAAGCAGTAAGTCTAATGTGAGAGACAATTGGCTAAAGGCCATAATTTCCCCAGGAGAAGGGGGGTGTGGTCCAGCTCCATAGGCAGCCCCCCTTTAGGCAACTCAGACCCAGGGACTGGAATTCAGAAACCAACTTCAGCCAGCCATGACTCCGACAGGGTCAGGGTCACCGGGAGAACTAAAGTCTCCATAATTTGTTACACTGCTGGGGAATTGTGGGCTGGCAAGTGCCACCTGCTGGACAGGACAGAAAAAGCACAGAATCTAAAGGCCTCACAGGAGGGTCTCATTCTCAAGGAAACTCCATAACCTCCTCCGAGCCATGGGCCTCTCTGGACTGGGAAAATCTGGGGTTGAAAATATCTGAGGAGACCCTCAGATAAAAAGCCTACATAGAGGGAGGGCAAGAAACAGAAAAAAAAGAGGTGAAAAACTACAATCAACTAAATAGAACCTAAGTTAGAGGCAAGTATAAGCTGAACTGAACACCAAAGGTTAGAGAACAAAGACAACCAACAAGAAAACCATAGGTATAAGAGTGAAAACTAGTTCCAGAATAAATTAATCAAGAAAGTCAGATGCCTAGGTACCTTAAGAAAATGAGCCATCCTAGGAAACATGAAAATAAGGACCAGGCAAAGGAACAACCTAACAATTCCACCAAGATACAGGAATTGAGGCAACTAATGCAAAATCAATTCAATGAACTGAAGGAAGATCAAACAAATCTCCTAAATCAATTCAAAAATCAAGTTAATGAACTGAGGGAAGATATAGCAAAAGAGATGAAGGATATAAGGAAGATATTGGATGACCATAAAGAAGAATTCATAAACTTGAAAAAGCAAGTGGCAGAACTTATGGGAATGAAAGGCATAACAGAGGAGATGAAAAAGACAATGGAGGAATACAAGAATAGATTTGAACAGGCAGAAGAAAGGATCAGTGAATTGGAAGACAAGACATTTTTTCATACACACAAAATAACAGATGGTGAAAAGAATGGAAAAATATGATTGAGGTCTTAGGGAGCTGAGTGATAAAATGAAGCACATGAATATACATGCTATGGGTGTTGCAGAGGGAGAAGAGAGGGGAAAAGGGGCAGAAAGAATAATAGAAGAAATATTCAATGAAAATTTCCCAACTCTTATGAAAGACGGAAAACTGCAGATTCAAGAAGCACAGCATACACGAAATAGAATAGATCCCAGTACCCTTACTGCAAGACACTTACTGATCACATTGTCCAAGGAAAAGACAAAGAGAGAATTCTGAAAGTGGCAAGAGAAAAGCAATCCATCACATACAAGGGAAGCTTGATAAGACTATGCACAGATTTCTCTGCAGAAACCATGGAGGTGAGAACACAGTGGTATGATATATTTAAGATATTAAAAATAAAAACTATCAACCAAGAATTCTATATCTGTCAAAATTGTCCTTCAAAACTGAGGAAGAGATTAAAATATTTTCAGACAAATAGACACTGAGAGAGTTTGTGAATTAGAAATGAGCACTACAAGAGATACTAAAGGGAGTGCTACAGGCTGCTAGGTAAAGACCTGAGAGAGAGGTCTGGAGAAGAGTGTAGAAATGAAGATGATCAGGAAAGGTAAAAGGAGAAAAAGGAAAAAAAAAGACATGACATATAAAATCCAAAAGACAAAATGGTAGAAGAAAGTACTGCCCTTACAGTAATAATGCTAAATGTTAATGGATGAAACTCCCCAATAAAAAGACACAGACTGGAAGAATGGATTAAAAAACAGGACCCATCTATATGCTGTCTACAAGAAACTCACTTTAGACACAAGGACAAAAATAAGCTGAAAGTGAAAGGTTGGAAAAAGATATTTCACCCAAACAGCAACCAGAAAAAAAGTGGGAGTAGCTTTGTTAATACCAGACAAATTAGACTTCAAAAGTAAAATAATTAAAAGAGACAAAGAAAGATATTTTATATTAATAAAAGGGTCAATTAATCAAGAAACATAACAATCATAAATATTTATGCACCAAGCCAGAGTGCCCCAAAATTCAAGAGTGAACACTGAGAACACTGAAAGTAGATACCACTACATTAATAGCTGGAGACTTCAATACAACACTCTCATCAATGGATAGAATATTTAGACTGAGGATCAATAAGGAAACAGACATGTTGAATTGTATGATAACTGAGCTAGGCTTGTCAGATATTTATAGAAGATGACACCCCAGAACAACAGGATACATATTTTTATCAAGTGCTCATGGAACATTCTCTAGGATAGACCACATGATGGATCATAAACAAGTCTCAACAAATATAAAAATACTGATATTATAAGAAACACTTTCTTGGATCATAATGGAATGGAGCTGGAAATAAAAAATAGTCAGAAGACTGTAAAATTCACAAATATATGGAAACTAAACAATACACTGTTAGAAAACCAGTGGGTAAAGTAAGAAATTACAAGAGAAATTAGTAAATACTTCAAGGCAAATGACAACAAAAACACAATTGTGCTGGTTTGGATGTATTATGTCCCCCAAAATGGCATTATCTTTGATGCAGTCTTGTGTGGGCAGGAAACATATTGGTGTTGATTGGGCTGGAAACTTTTGATTGGATGTTTCCATGTAGATGTGATCACTCAACTGTGGGTGAGATCTTTCATCAGATAATTTCCACAGAGATGTGGCCCTGCCTCTTCAGCATGAGCCTTGATTAGTTTGCTGGAGCACTATATAAGGTCAGACAGAAGGAGCGAGCTTGCTACAGCCAAGAGGGGCACTTTGAAGAATACACGTGAGCTGAGAGAGCTAAGCTTACAGAGACATTTTGGAGATGGCCTTTGAAAGCAGACTTGCTCCAGAGATGCTAACAGAGGACAAATGCCCCAAGAGGAACTGAGAGGGACATTTTGGAAAGGAGCTGCAGCCTAGAGAGGAACGTCCTGGGAGAAAGCCATTTTGAAACCAGTACTCTGGAGCAGACACAAGCTACATGCCTTCACAGCTAACAGAGATTTTCTGGGCACTGTTGGCCATCCTCCAGCGAAGGTGCCTGATTGTTGATGACTTACCTTGGATCCTTTATGGCCCTAAGACTGTAACTTTGTAACCAAATAAACCCACTTTATAAAAGCCAATCCATTTCTGGTGTTTTGCATTCTGGCAGCATTAGCAAATTAGAACAACAATATATCAAAACCTATAGGATGCAGCAAAGATGGTGCTAAGAGGGAAATTTATTGCCCTAAATGCCTATATTAAAAGTGAAAAGAGAGCAAAAATTGGGTGGTTAACTCTTCACATGTAGGAACCAACCCCAATGCAAACAGAATGAAAGTAATAGCAAAGATTGGATAGAAATAAATGAAATTGAGAACAGGAAAAAAATAGAGATAGTATTGCGAAAAAATATAATCAAAACAAACTGGAGTCTACAGAAAACAGTAACATTGTAATATGCTTACATTAAATGTAACAAAGTAAATATACCAAAGCTAAATGTGTATGAGGGGGGGATATAAGGGAGGGATATGGGATTCTTGCTAGTGGTGTTGTCTGACCCTACTATTATATTTTATTGTATTATATTTAATTTTCTTTTTATTATCTTTTTTATTATTTATTAATCAACATCTTCAAGTGCTGACTGTGGTGATAAATGCACAACTGTATGATGATACCATGAACAACTGATTGTACACTGTGGATAATTACATGGTTTGTGAATATAACTCTATAGAACTGCATGTAAAAATATAAACAGGGATAAAAGTGCTGGAGAAAACCTGGAGAGAATGATGTACATATTTACTGTTTGTTAGGAGGTAGAATGGTATATAGCCTTTCTGGAGGACAGTGGGGTGGTTCCACACAAAGCTTAGTATGTGGGGGCCATAAGGTTCTGAAACCTTACTAGGGGGCATTTACTTGGAGGATCCGAGAGCAGGGACATGAAGGAACATTTGCACACTGGTGTTTTTTGGAGACAGTATGCATGATTTCAATGGGTGGAGGTGGCCTAACAGTACATCGACTGAAGAACAGAATGGTGAACTGTTGTGTGTGCATACCATGAAATATTGAGCAACTGTGAGAAGGAATGAAGCTGTGAGACACGCAACTAGCTGAATGGAACCTGTAGACAGCATTCTGAGTGAACTAAGCCAGAAACAAAGGATCCCTTTGTGTACAATCTGATCGATCCCTGGAACTTTGGGTACTTGTTTGACACCTGAAACTCAGAGCTAGAACTCAGCAGATAAGAATGTCAGTATTAGCACATATAGCAACTGTTAAAAAAGCTGAAAAAGAATTCAGACTTCAACTAGTGATATGAATGAAGCAGATTTGGTTAGAACTAGGGCAAATCGGGCCAAAGGGTAAAGAAAAATACTGACCGCATTTTAAAACTTCAAATTCCATGTGAGACCAAAGTAAGAGATGTTAAGTTGGTGCAAGATCTATATTTCTTAAACAATTTAACTCACAAAGTTTGTTCAAATACCATAATTACATGGAACTTTTAATAGGAAGTGAGATATGGTAGGCTTGCATATGTTAGTGTGAAATAGAGACACATCTTTAATTTAGACAGAGAATAAAAATATATATTCATGGACCCCTGAGGAGCTGGGGGAAAATGCAAAGGTGTTGGGCTTCCTCACCTGGATTGTTGCTGATGTTCTCACAATCATTGTGAACTGGTGGTTTGGTGTGTTGAGCTCTCTATCATGGGACTTACCCTTATGAAGCTCATTACTGCAAAGGAGAAGCTAAGCTGGCTTATAATTCTGCCTCAGAGTCTCCCTCATAGTGCCTTTTTGTTGCTCAAATGTTGCCCTCTCTCTCTAGCTAAGCCATCTCAGTAAGTGAACTCACTGCCCTCCCCACTATGCGAGATCTGACATCCAAGGGTTTAAATCTTTCAGGCAACATGAATCTGGACCCAAGAGGGTAGGGATCAGGCATTTGATGCTGAAGGACTACAAAAAGTTTAGCAGGATTGATTGTATAGATCCAGAAATAGAATAATACTGTGTGATGGTAGCACAATATTGTAAGTACACTGAACAAAGATGTTTGTGGGTAAAGCTGAAAGAGGTGGGATAGGAGGTAAAGATAGAAGATAAAAACTGGGACTGCGTAACTTGGCAAAAACTGGAGTGTCCAATGACTGTTACTAAAGGTACAAATATAAAAATCTTTTTACATGTGGGAGAATGAATGAATGTCAACCAGGCAGAGTGTTGAAAAAACGGATGGTATTTGGGAAAAAAATAATCTAAGCAAACTGGAGTCTACGGTCAATGGTAACATCATAATATGTTTCCATTAAATGTAACAAAGGCAATATACCAAAGCTAAGTGTATATGAGAGTGGGAGATAAGGGAGGGATATGGGACTCTTGGTAGTGGTGTTGTTTTCTGTCCTTACTATTATATTGTATTGTATGACATGTTATTTTTCTTTTTATCATCTTTTTTATTATTTGCTTAAAAAAAGCACTTTTTTTGTAGTAATCAATATGTTCAAATGCTGACTGTGGTGATAAATTTACAACTTTATGATGATACCATGAACAACTGACTGTATACTGTGGATAAATGTATGGTATGTTAATATAACTCTATAAAATTGTAGGAAAATATAATAGGAGTAAAAGTGTTGGAGAAAGCATGGAGAAAGGGATGTACCAATCTACTGTTGATGAGCAGACAGAATGGTGTAGCCTTTCTGGATGTCAGTGTGGTGGTTCCACAAAAAGCTAAGTATGTGGGGGCCATAGGTCCTGCAACCTCCTTATGGGTTATGTAATTGGAAGATCTGAGAGAAGAGACATGAATGGACATTTGCACACTGGAGTTCATGGAGGCAGTATTCATGATTTGCAATGGGTAGAGGCAGCCTAAGAGTACATAGACTGAGAAACAGAATGGTGAACTGTGGTGTATTCATACAATGGAATATTGAGCAACTACAAGAAGGAGTGAAGCTGTGAGACATTCAATGAGGTGAATGGATCCTGTACACAGCATTTTGAGTGAAGTATGTCAGAAATAAAGGCAAACACCATAATGCCTCACCAATATGGACTAATTACAATGTGTGAACTCAGAATTGAATCTTAGAACACAGCTTAAGAGGGGAACAATTATTGTAATGATCCCTAGATTGTAAGCTCTTACAGCAGTCAAATCTATTCCTGAATTGTAATGACTATCTCCAAACTCTGAGATGCTGATTCCTTAGTGTAAACCTGATTGGACTCTGGAACATTGGGTATCTCTGTGATACCTGAAACTCAGAGCTGGAGCTCAACAGATATGAATGTCAGTATTAGCACATACAACTGTTAAAAAAGAAAACAAAAAACTGAAAAAGAGCCCAGACTTCAATTACCGATATGAATGAAGCAGATCTGATTAAAGACTAGGGCAAACCGGGCCAAAGGGTAGAGGTCAAAACTATGCTTTAAAACTTTAACTTCCATGTGAAACCAAGAGAAGAGATGACTATTTGGTGCAGGATCTATATTTTCTAAACAGTATAACTCTACAGTTTGTTCAAACACAATTACATCAAACTTTGAATAGGAAGTGAGCTATGGTAGGTTCGTATAGGTTAGAGTGAAACAGTGACAAATCCCAAAGTAATTTGGGCAGAGAATAAAAATATATTTGCATGGCACCCCTGAGGAACTGGGGGAAAATGTGGAAGTGTTGGACTTCCTCACCTGTACTGATGCTGATGTTGTCACAAACATTGAGGACTGGCATTTTGATGTGCTGAGCCCTCTACCATGGGACCTGCCCTTATGAAGCACATTACTACAAGGGAGAGGCTAGCCTTGCATATAATTGTGCCTAAGAGTCTCCCCTGAGTACCTCTTTGTTGCTCAGATGTGGCCCACTCTCTCTAAGCCACCTCAGCAGGTTGAACTCACTTCTCCTACATGTGACCTGACTCCCAGTAGTGTAAATCTCCCTGGCAATGCAGGATATGATTCCTGGGGATGAATCTGGAACCAGCATCATGGGATTGAGAATATCTTCTTGACCAAAGGGGGATGCAAAATGAAACAAAATAAAATTTCAGTGGCTGAGAGATTTCAAATGGAGTTGAGAGGTCACTCTGGTGGACATTCTTATGCACTATTTAGGAAACACCTCCTAGATTTTAATGTATTGGAATAGCTAGAATACCTGAAATTATCAAACTCTAATCCAGTAGTCTGGACTCTTGAAGATGATTGAATAACAATGTAGCTTACAAGAGATGACAGTGTGATTGTGAAAACCCTGTGGATGGCACTTCCTTTATCTAGTGTATGGATGGATGAGTAGAAAAAATGGGGACAAAAACTGAATGAATAATAGGATGGGATGGGGGACGATTTGGGTGTTCTTTTTTACTTTTATTTTTTTTTCTTATTCTCATTGTTTCTGATGTAAAGAAAACATTCAAAAATAGATTGGGGTGATGAATGCATGACTATATGATGGTACTGTGAATAATTGATGGCACACCACAGATGATTGTATGGTATGTGAATATATTTCAATAAAACTGAATTTAATTTAAAAAAAAAGACTAATGGATGCAGGAAGAATAAAAACAAAGAATAAATGATCAACAGAAAAAAAAAGAGAAGTGAGACAAGTTTATAAATTATGTTAATTAACATAACTCTGGTAAATGTGTAAATTTGAAACAGGACAAATCTCTGCTATGGTTTATGGTTGACCCCAATATAAAACAACTGTTAAATGATTTTATTTCTGAAAGTAGCTTCACTTAAAATTAGGGCTTAGATTGTAAGCTCCTACAGCAGTCACATTTACTCTTGAGCTTTAACTATTATTTCCAAATTCTGAGGTGCTTTCCTCTTTGTATAACCTGGTAGTTCCCTAGCACTTTAGGTATCTGTGTGACACCTGTGACTCAGAGTTAGCATTCTCCAGCTCTGAAAGTAAGCATTACTCCACGCAGCAACTGTTTAAAAGCTGAAAAAAATCAGACTTCAATTGAAGTGTGAATAAAGCTGATCTGGTTAAAACTAAAGGTAAATCAGAAAACAAGGTAAAAGATAATACTGTCTATATTTTAAAACTTTGACTTCTGTGTGAGGCCAAAAGAAGAGATATTTATTTTGTCCAAAATTTAATTTTTCTCTAGCACACGATCAAATTTAATCTCTCCAGTCAGTTTATTTAAGCAACCGAATTCAGCTTTATTTGACATGGAACCTAGAATAAAGAATAAAATCTTGATATTCTGTACAAGTTATTGTTATACTGTGTCTATTAGTTAGGGTTCTCTAGGGAAACAGAATCAATGAGAGATGTCTATGACTATAAAATTTATAAAAGTGACTCATGCAATTGTGGGTATACATGAGTACAAATTCTGTAGAGCAGTCACAAACTGTCAACTCCAAGGCAGATGTCTGATGAACTCCTCAGGAAGTGAACCGACAACTTCGATAAACTACTCAGGAAATGAACTGGGATCATCAACAAACGTGTTCGATGAACTCCTCAGGAAACAAACCAGCAACTTTGATGAATTGCTCAAGAAATGCTTCACTGGGCAGCCAAAAAAGAAGTGAAGGTCCTCTATCTGTTTCACTTATAAGTCTTCAACTGATTACTTGGATTAAATCCAGCCAATTGCATTGTCTCATTGTGGAAAACACACACTTTGGTGAGTCATCAGTCACAGCTACAGTCAATTGACTGCTGATTTAATAAACCAGCCTGTTGGTTTATTAACCAGCCACAAATGTCCTTGCAGCAATTGTTAGGCCAGGGTTTGCTTGACCAGACAGCTGGGTACTGTCACCTGGCCAAGTTGACACATGAACCTAACAATAACAGTCCACCCCTTGTCAACTTGACAGTTATACACATCACCTAAAACCATACTTTATCTCTAAGTAGATAAAAATAACAGACATATAGTTTGCCTAACAATACTCCACTTTTCAGCATACAACTGGAAATGCACTAAATCTCTCCAGAATAGGGTGCAAGTCCTTGGATGACATTAGATCTCAAAATTGATTTCCTTTAGCTTAAATACAGCAAAATGAACAGTACAGGTTATGCCATATGATAAGGGGATAAGACAGAGAAGAAAGCAAAGATATTGGACCTAGTAGACAGATTTTTGGACCTAGTAGACAGATTTTTTTAGCCAGATGATAAAAAGATGTTTTTAAAATGTAAAAATGCCACTCTCCTTTTTCTAAATATACTTATTTTAGATAAAAAAATGTCATGCCACTGACAAATGTGTTTATTATGTTTATTTTAAACAAGTTAATATACAGTCTTTTTAAGCTCAGTTCTAATTTCTAACATGATTAAAAAATCAATAGACATAAACCCCTAGTAGATTGATTTTCATAGGAAAAAATGCAGACAGATAACATTGTTAGTCTGACTACAAGGAGCAAATTTAGGATTAAGTTCAAATTTAGGATTGTCATAGGATCAGTGGTCCTTGGTTTACTAGTGAAGTTTAGCTTTACATAAGGTACTTTTCATTTTACCAAAACTTCAAGAAAGCTGTCCAAAAATTTTATCAGACTTTATAGTCACCTTCAAGAAGAGGTAGTAATTACATCTTGTATTAAAGTTCTACTCCAGACCACTTTTTCTCAGATTGTAGACAATTTAATTTTAATCCTTCTTACTGTGACAAGTCTAAAACTGTCTCTGCCTACTATAAAAAGGATTTCTACTATATACAGTTGTAAGATTGATATTTCTGACTCTATCTCACATTCCAGTCATGAAATAGGAATAAAAACTATTACCAAAGGATCCCTAACATGAAGAACCACCAATCTCCTTTTAAGGGAAGATTCAAGAGAGTTGGAATCTTGGGCCATGCCATGTTGGCAATACACAAAACCTGTAGGGCTGGACAAATATGCCTGAGCTTTAGAGGACATATTTTGGAGATGAACCTAAAGACTCTGAGAGTGAAAGTGGCTGCCTGAGAATGAGCCAAAATTCAAGAATTACAAATAAACATAAGTTCTAGAATGCCATCACATGGTCAACCCTCCACCCACCCCCATATCATGGTCTGCCCCACCTTTGTTTCATTCTTCTCTAGCAGTGGACCAGCTTTCCTAATCCATAATCCACTGTCACCTCTCTTTCATGGCTGCCCTGTGAAGTCTACATCACTTTAACGTTGACTACAACAGTTAGCAAATGTAAGCCCTCTAACCCACCTATAAAAACAAACAGAATATAAGCTATTTAACGTTCTGGGGATGCCCAGGAATGACTATGGTCTGTGAATTTCTGATGGATATAGTAGGAGCAAGTTCACAGAAATGTTGCTATATTAGGTAACTTTCTTGGGGTAAAGTAGGAACATGTTGGAAGTTAAGCAGTTATCTTAGGTTAGTTGTCTTTTTCTTAGTCCCTTGTTATGGTCTCTTTGAAATGTTCTTTTATTGTATGTTTGCTTTCTTTTTAACTTTTTTTCATACAGTTGATTTAAAAAAGAAGGGAAAGTTAAAAAAAAAAAAAAAAAAAAAAAGACAAACAAGGAAAAAAAAAAGATGTAGTGCCCCCTTGAGGAGCCTGTGGAGAATGCAGGGGTATTCGCCTACCCCACCTCCATGGTTGCTAACATGACCACAGACATAGGGGACTGGTGGTTTGATAGGCTTCAGCCCTCTACCACAGATTTTACCATTGGGAAGACAGTTGCTGCAAAGGAGAGGCTAGGCCTCCCTATGGTTGTGCCTAAGAGCCTCCTCCCGAATGCCTCTTTGTTGCTCAGATGTGGCCCTGTCTCTCTAGCTAAGCCAACTTGAAAGGTGAAATCACTGCCCTCCCCCCTACGTGGGATCAGACACCCAGGGGAGTGAATCTCCCTGGCAACGTGGAATATGACTCCCGGGGAGGAATGTAGACCTGGCATCGTGGGACGGAGAACATCTTCTTGACCAAAAGGGGGATGTGAAAGGAAATGAAATAAGCTTCAGTGGCAGAGAGAATCCAAAAGGAGCCGAGAGGTCACTCTGGTGGGCACTCTTACGCACACTTTAGACAACCCTTTTTTAGGTTCTAAAGAATTGGGGTAGCTGGTGGTGGATACCTGAAACTATCAAACTACAACCCAGAACCCATGAATCTCGAAGACAGTTGTATAAAAATGTAGCTTATGAGGGGTGACAAGGGGATTGGGAAAGCCATAAGGACCACACTCCACTTTGTCTAGTTTATGGATGGATGAGTAGAAAAATAGGGGAAGGAAACAAACAGACAAAGGTACCCAGTGTTCTTTTTTACTTCAATTGCTCCTTTTCACTCTAATTATTATTCTTGTTATTCTTGTGTGTGTGCTAATGAAGGTGTCAGGGATTGATTTGGGTGATGAATGTACAACTATGTAATGGTACTGTGAACAATCGAAAGTACGATTTGTTTTGTATGACTGCATGGTATATGAATATATCTCAATAAAATGAAGATTAAAAAAAAAAAAAAAGAAAAGGAAGGGTAACAATTCTAGATGAAAGAAGACTGAAGAGATATAACTACCAAGCATAATGCATGCTTCTTCATTGGCTTCTGAATTTTTTTAAAAAAAGAAAGCTCCAAAGGACATTTTTCATATTTGGGAAAATTTGAATATGAACTGTATTTTAGATCTTATCGTTTACTTATTCAACTTGTGTGTGTGTGTGTGTGTATGTGTGTGTGTCAATGAGACGATATTTATTGTTAGCAGATCATGCTGAATTATCATGATGTCTGCAACTTACTTTTATTTGACGAACCATTTGCAAGATAGAGATAAAGCAAATGTGGTAAAATTTTAACAACCAGTGAATCGAGGTGAAGAATATTTGTTGTAATAGTCATTTATCTACAGTGGGCTTTAAATATTTCCAAATAAAATGTGGAGGAAATTTCAAAAAAAAAAAAAAACACACTGATATAATTAAGAAGCATCAATCCATTACGGTTTTTCTTTCTTTTTGCTTGTAGCAACTAATAAATTAATTTTTTACTGATGATTTTATATATACAAATTTGATAAAAGAAAATGTTCCCTGAAAAAAAAAAAAAACAAACAGAAAGGGAATCCAACTGTGAGGCATTGACTTTGGTGCCCACGACATTTCCAATCATTGGTTGCTAAAGAGTTGCCTTTTCTAGGGTGACCCTGTTCTAGTTTGCATATAGAAAGTTATGTACTGAATCATCCATCTATCTTACAATCTGTCGTCCTTGGAAATCAGTCCACATTTGGCATTTCCATATAAATGATATAAATGATTCAGGGATTGAAAACATGTAAATTTGAGGAACCTAGAGATGCAAAATCAGAAAGGAAGTGGGAGGGGCCATAGGGAAGGGAGTTCACACCTATAGAGGACAGGATGGATGGACACAGAATACCCTGTCTTCCACCATACAGCAGGAATCAGAGAATAATATACCAAAACAGGAAAGAGAGGCTGTTATAAAATAAATCCTGAGCCTCCCCATTGGTGATACAATGCCAATGACAAGAGAAAGCAAGCAATACTTCTGTATCCCTTATGCTCCCAAGGAGGCATGCATTCTATAGCATTTTATATAATCAGATAAACCTGCTGTCAAATGCCAAAAATTCACATTACCTGCTATGTGACTTTGTTCAATTACATAAATTCCCTTTTTTTTTTTTTGACCTATCACCATTTATTATTTCAGCACTATAACTGATGAGGCTACACGGATTTCTCTTCTTCCCTATTTCTGTAAGGATCACCGCCCTCCTATAAAAGGTTTAAAACCTTTTACATAACTTTCTATATATTTCATTCCCTCATCTACAAAATGGGCAAAACAATAATAATAATGCATCTAGCATTTACTATGTGCCTAGCACTTTTCTAATTTTCTAATTTGCATCACACACTTATGATTCAGGGATTACTTGTACCAACATTTTACAGATAAGGCAACCTAAGAACAACTTCCTCCATTGTTATAAGCATAAAATAATGAAATACATGGAAATTGCTAAAAACTCTGCCCAGCTCAGGTAAACTGTTGTGGCACTGTTTACTCCATTATCATCATTATTGCTGCAGATCCCACAGGCTTTTATCCTGTCATTAATGCTTTTGTGGCAGCTTCCTTAGGAAGGGTCTCTTAGGAACACTTTCCCAAGTCACCTGTTGAAAGTTTATTCACAGCATAATTTTTTTGTTAAAAGCTAATTAACACTTCTGGACTGGAGTCCCCAGAGCAATAATTTATCCCCAAATAGTCTCTGCTGACTGAACTAGATAAAATGTATCACTCTAACTGGTATAAAATACGCAGAGAAGTCCATATCCAAACTTCAGGCAAAGAAACATCTTGAAGACTAGAGTGCTTCTCTACTCCTTGATTAGTTTTAAAAAGGCAGCCTCTCCAAGGATTATAGGTCCATTTCCAATTTGGATCAGTCAGAGAAGGGCCTTTAACATTGCTTAAAAGCAAGGGGAGCTAGAATCTCTTTTTTTTAAATAGTGTCCAAGAAGCCTTTATGCTTTGTGAGCAATCAGGGTACGAATCAGTATTAGGAAAGCAAATATGTTCAATTTAATTCCACCTTTCCATGAGCATCTGACTTCTTGGTTTCGACCCAACCACATGGCATCCAGGGGTAAAATTCCTCAGCATCTTTCCTGAGTGTCAAAAAAAGTGAGTATGTCCACAGTTCATCAAAGTTATCTTTCTATGAAGGTAAACCATAAGATCCATCTGAATGTGAATTTCTACTACTCTTTGTTTTTTTATCATCACAAGCTCATAAGGCTTGTTTAAAAAAATTAAACTATCAAGATGGGTATAAAGTAAAAGGGAAAGTCCCTGTCTTCATTAATTGTTCACTGTCACCCCAGAAATAACTGTCAACAACCATTCAGAATTTTTCTGGAAGATTATCTATGCACTTAGAAATAAACATACATACAAACTTCCAGTGTTGTACTCAAATAAAAGCAATAAATATAAATTTCCCATTTTATTCCACATTAGGAATGGTCATTCTATATTTAGCCATCCAACTACTGTTGGAATTTTATTGTTTACAATATTTCATTATTATACACAATGCTTGTGCTGGTCTGAATGCATTGTGTCCCCCAAATGCCATTATCTTTGTAGTTTTGTGGGGCAGAGGTTTTTGGTGCTGGTTGGATTTGCCTGGAATGTGCCCCACCCAGCTGTGGGAGATGATTCTGATTGGAGGCATGGCCCACCCATTCGGGGTGGGCCTTGATCAGTGGAGATATATATAAATGAGCTGACTCAAAGAGAGGGAACTGAGTGCAGCTGGGAGTGATGTTTTGAAGAGGAGCAAGCTTGCTAGAGAGGAACGTCCTGGGAGAAAGCCGTTTTGAGGCCGGAGCTTTGGAGCAGATGCCAGCTGCCATGCCAGCTGCCTTCCCAGCTGATAGAGGTTTTCCGGACACCATTGGCCATCCTCTGGTGAAGGTACCCGATTGCTGAGGTGTTACCTTGGACGCTTTGTGGCCTTAAGACTGTAACTGTGTAGTGAAATAAACCCCTGTTTTATAAAAGCCTATCCATCTCTGGTGTTTTGCATTCTGCAGCATTAGCAAACTAGGACAGATTTTGGTACCAGAGGAGTGGGGTGTTTTGCTGCTGAGTTTGCAAATACCAAACATGTTGGAACAGCTTTTCAAATGGATAAGGGGAAGATTCTGGAAGAATTGTGAGGAGCTTGATAGAAAAGGCCAAAACTGCTTTAAAGAGACTGTTTGTGGAAATATGGATTCTAAAGATACTTCTGATGAGGTCTTTAACAGAAATGATGAACGTGTTGTTGTGAACTGGAAGAAAGGTGATCCTTGTTTTAAAGTGGCATAGAATTTGGCAAAATTGAGTCCTGGTGTCAGACGGAAGGAAGAATTTGAAAGCAATAACCTGGAATATTTAGCTGAGGAGATCTCCAGACTACATGTGGAGGATGTATCCTGGCTTCTCCTTGCAGCTTATAGTAAAATGCGAGTGGAGAGAGATAAACTTAGAACTGAACTCTTGGGTTCAAAGAAACCAGAAGCTGATGGCTTAGAAAATTATGAGCTTCCAGGGGGTGGAATCCCAGAAGCTACAGCCCAGTGTGAGGATGTAACCAAACATGGAACCCAGCCACCATTTCAGTACAAGCCAAGATTGGAGATGGAATTATCCAGAAAGGATTTGTGGAAAGTCCTATTGTCTAATGGCTTTGATCCCTGTGTGCTTCATGCAAAGCCAACAGAATTTTTTGCGAGATCTTTATAGACAGAGCCATTGCCAGTCTGGACTGGAGGAGACAGACAAGGAACAAATTGAAGGAAAAATTTCTTCAAAGACAGAGCCATGGAGGTTGAGGTCTGGAGTCAAGAGGTTTAGGGCTGGGAGAGCGGAGCAGCCCACACACATGGAAAGGGTGAGTTTGCCCCAGAGGTCGAGGGTGGGCATTCCACCTCGATGCTCTGGAAGAGTTTTGCCACCTCAGGTCCCAAAGAGGGTGGAGCGCATTTCCAGGGAATTGGGGAGAGCCTGGCTGCCACCACACTGTTCTGAAGGGGTTAAGCGTGTGCCCCGGAGATGGAAGGGAATCCGGGAGCTGCCCCGATGTTTGAGGAGGATGGGGCCAAGAAGGTGGTCTCCCCAATGTGTGGATATGTTGGAGCACTCACCCAAGCATTTGGAGAGAAAAGGGCTGCCACAAAGGCACTTAGGAAGCGTTAGACTCCCGCTCTCTCAAGCCCCAAGGATGCAACATCGTTCTGTTAATGACTCTCAGACTATGAAATCTAATGGAGTTTGTCCTGCGGGTTTTAGGAACTGTTTTGGTCCTGTTAACCCTGTTTTCCTCACTCTTTCTCCTTATGGCAATGGAAATGTTTATCCTATGAATGTCTCTCCTTTATACATTAGAAGCACATAACTTGTTCTAGGTTCACAGATCCACAGCTAGCGAGGAATTATGCCTTGGGACTGACCACGCCTAAATTGATTTTGATGGGATTTTGTACTTAACTTTTGTTACTGAAATGATTTAAGTTTTTGTGATATTGTGATGAAATGAATGTATTTTGTATTTGGAAAGATAGTGTCATTTTGGGGTCCAGGGGGTGGAATGTGCCAGTTTGAATGTATTGTGTCCCCCAAATGCCATTATCTTTGTAGTTTTGTGGGGCAGAGGTTTTTGGTGCTGGTTGGATTTGCCTGGAATGTGCCCCACCCAGCTGTGGGAGATGATTCTGATGAGATGTTCCCATGGAGGCGTGGCCCACCCATTTGGGGTGGGCCTTGATCAGTGGAGATATATATAAATGAGCTGACTCAAAGAGAGGGAACTGAGTGCAGCTGGGAGTGATGTTTTGAAGAGGAGCAAGCTTGCTAGAGAGGAACGTTCTGGGAGAAAGCCATTTTGAGACTGGAGCTTTGGAGCAGACGCCAGCTGCCTTCCCAGCTGATAGAGGTTTTCCGGACGCCATTGGCCATCCTCTGGTGAAGGTACCCGATTGCTGAGGTGTTACCTTGGACGCTTTGTGGCCTTAAGACTGTAACTGTGTAGTGAAATAAACCCCTGTTTTATAAAAGCCTATCCATCTCTGGTGTTTTGCATTCTGCAGCATTAGCAAACTAGGACAATGCTGAAATGACATCTTTGAATAAGTACCAATGCACATTTGTGTTGGTATTTCTGTGGAGAATTAAAGTGAAATATTGAATGATAAAATACAGAAATTCTCCAAAGACCAAAGGATAGTGAACAGAAAGTTCCTCAGAAATCTGAGCCTCTCAATCACTGGATGACATTGCAGTGATTATGATGCAGCCCAGTGATGATGATGGTCCAAGGGCACAGGTGGACCTCATGTATGAATTTGTCCCAGATAGGCAGCCACTTATGGGGTTCCTCTATGTCAGGGATTTTGGAAAATCAAATTACAATGTCGTTGTCTGTGATGGTTAATTTTATGTTTCAACCTGGAAAGCTTTGGGCATCCAGTTCTTTGTCAAACACTGGCCTAGATGTCACTGAGAAGGTATTCTGTAGATGTGATTAGCATCCACAATCAGTTGACTTTAAGTTAAAGTGATAGGCTAGCCCTTGTGATGTGTGTGGACCTCATCCAATCAGTGAAGGCCTTAAAAGAAAAAACTGTGGTTCCCGGGAGAAGAAATGCTACCTCAAGACTTCACCATTTATTTTCCTCTGAGTTTCCAACCTACTGGACTCCCCTATGGATTTCAGACTCAAGAATTCATTCAACATCAACTCTTACTAGAATTTCCAGCCAGATGGCCTTCCCTGCAGACCTCAGATTTATTGGTCCCTACAATCACATGAGCCAATTCCTTAAAATAAATCAATCTCTCTTGCCCTTTCTTACACTCATATACTCATACACATGCATGTGCGCGCACACACACACACACACACACACACATAGAGCCAGTTGGTTCTGTATCTCTGGAGAACTCTGACTGATACAGTTTCTGAAAGGATTCTTTACCATAGCAGGTTCTTTCCTGGGAGGAACAATTACTAGTCTGCAAGGGACCAAACAGACACTTCCCTAGTTTTCTATACCAGAGTTACATCTGTGTCCTAGATGCTGAAAGAACATAGGGGATCCAGGTACACATAAATAGAGCTTACTGAAAGTTTACAGCAGCTAAAGAAAGCCTTCCTAAAATAATAGTTATCTACAATATCTCCCAAAGTTAGAAAAGAGGAATTCATATAGAAAACAATGCAATATTTAAAAACTTTCTCAAGCCATGCTCCCAGGAGAAAAAGCCAAAATATATGAAGAGAGTTGTTCACTCTTGCCTTGGAAGCTTAGAGTTTGCTATCAGACATAGCAAAAGTATAGGGCAGGTCTCCAATTTGTTGGAGAGGGCAATATTGATGCAATAACCAAGACTGGCAAAAGATGAAACATTACCACCAGGACCATAGGAAAGGGGTTTCATAAATGTGAGAAGAAAACAAAACAGGGTGAGAATAAAGCAGTGAAAATAAAATTCAGAAAAGTTAAGGAGTGTCAATTGGCCATTGTGTTCTCAGAAAAGGGCCTCAGAAATAAAGCCTTCTACCTGGGAACTTTAGTAAGCAGCTTTTGTGAAGGGCCTGACTGAGCCCAAGACATTATGTTTGGATCAGATGGACAGAATTGCCCATGAACACACTCCACCAGAAAGCCACAGCTTCCCCTCCATATTCCTGAACTCTATTCCCTTCTCATTACTCATTTCTCACCTTCTCTACTTCACAGACAGCAAAAGTTAGCAATGAAAAATGAAACTTTGACTAAATTCATCCTACTGGGTCCAGCAGACATCCCAGAGCTTCAAATTATACTTCTCATATTTCTCCTCCTTGCCTACATCATCAGCACATTAGGAAAGCTGATAATCATCATTCTCACACTACTGCATTCACATCTCCAGATCCCCATGTATTTCTTCCTCCAGAATTTCTCCTTCTTGGAAATTTCCTTTACAACTACTTGTACACCTAGGCTGCTATTCAGCATCTTAACTGGGAAAAAAAGTATCTGCTTTACTGACTGCTTCACTCAGCATTTCTTTGCAATATTCCTTGGGACCACAGAATTTTACCTTCTCACTGCCATTTCCTTCAGAATAGTTCTGAAGAGGCAGCTCCCCAAATAATAGAAAATCTTGAGTCAGATTGGCAGAAAAAAGCACTTGAGCCAATTTGTGGGAAGACCTGAACCCCCCCTCAATCCTCAATATTCCTGAGCTCCTCTCACCTTATTTCTTACCTTTGTACCTTAATAGGCAGCAAAGATGAGCAATGAAAAACCAAACCTTTCTGAATGAATTCATTTTGCTGGGACTAACAGACATTCCAGAGCTTCAAGTTGTAAGTTTTGTACTTCTTTTCTTCACCTACATATTCAGCATCATTGGAAAAATGATCATCATCACCCTGACACTATTGGACTCCCACTCCACACTCCCATGTATTTCTTCCTCCGGAATTTCTCCTTCTTGGAAATTTCCTTTACAACTACTTTTACACCAAGGCTGCTATTCAGCATCTTAACTGGGAACAAGAGTATCAGCTTTACTGGCTGCTTCACACAGTATTTCCTTGCAATATTTCTTGGGGCCACAGAATTTTACCTTCTCACTGCCATGTCCTATGACCACTTTGTAGCAATCTGAAAACCCCTACATTATACAACCATCATGAGCAACAGGGTCTGTATCCCACTGGTTTTCTGCTCCTGGCTTTGTGGGATGATTAAGTGGATGATTATGTAGTAGTGCATATAAACTTCCACTGTTGTATTCAGATAAAAGCAATACATATAATTTTCCCATTTTATTCCACATTAGAAATGGTTATTATTTATTTACCCATCCAACTACTGGTGGAATTTTATTGTTTACAATACTTCATTATTACACACAATGCTGAAATGACATCTTTGAACAAGTACCAGTGCACATTTGTGTTGGTATTTCTGTGGAGAATGAATGTGAATTTTTGAATGATAACATAAATTCTCCAAAGACCAAAGGATAGTGAACAGAAAGTTCCTCAGAAACCTGAGCCTCTGAATCACTGGATGACATCACAGTGATTATGATGCAGCCCAGTGATGATGATGGTCCAAGGGCACAGGTGGACCTCAGGTATGAATTTGTCACAGATAGACAGCCACTTATGGGGTTCCTCTATGTCAGGGATTTTGGAAAATCAAATTACAATGTAGATGTCTGCAATGGTTAATTTTATGTTTCAACTTGTATAGTTTTGGGCGTCAAGTTTTTTGGTCAAGCATTGGCCTAGATGTTGCTGTGAAGGTATTTTGTAGATGAGATTAGCATCCACAATCAGTTGACTTTAAGTTAAGGTGATAGCCATTGTGATGTGTGTGGACCTCATCCAATCAGTGAAGGCATTAAGAGAAAAAACTGTGGTTACCAGAAGAAGAAATTCTACCTCAAGACTTCACCATCTATTTTTCTCTGAGCTTCCAACCTACTGGACTACTCGATGGATTTCACACACAAGACTTTATTCAACATCAGCTCTTACTAGAATTTCCAGCCAGCTGGCCTGCCCTGCAGACCTCAGATTTATTGGAACCTACAACCACGTAAGCCAATTCCTTCAAATAAATCAATCTCTCTTACACTCATATACTCATACACATGCATGCACATGTGCATGCACACACACACATATCCAGTTGGTTGTGTACCTCTGTAGAATTCTGACTAATACAGTTCCTGAAAGGATTCTTTACCATAGCAAGTTCTTCCCTGGGAGGAAACATTACTAGTCTGCAAAGGACCAAACTGACCCTTCCCTAGTCAGGGATCCAGGTACATAAAAATAGAGCTTACTGAAAGCTTAAAGCAGTTAAAGAAAGGCTTCCTAAAATTATAGTTATCTACTATATCTCCCATCAGCAAAAGTTAGAAAAGAGGGATTCATAGAGAAAACAATGCAATATTTAAAAACTTTCTCAAGCCATGTTCCCATAAGTAAAACCCAAAATATATGAAGAGAGTTGTTCACTCTTGCCTTGGAAGCTTGGGGTTTGTTATCAGGCATAGCAAAAGAATAGGGCAGGTGTCGAATGTGTTGGAGAGGGCAACACTGAAGCAATAACCAAGACATTAAGGCCGGGAAAAGATGAAACATGACCACCAGGACCATAGGAAAGGGCTTTCATAAATGTGAGAAGAATACAAAACAGAGTGAGAATAAAGAGGTGAAAATAAAATTCAGTCTTAATTGACCATTGTTTTGTTCTCAGAAAAGGGCCTCAGAGATAAAGCCTTCCACTTGGGAACTTTAGTAAGCAGCTTTTATGAAGGGCCTGACTCAGCCCAACAGACATTATGTTTGGATCAGATGGACAGAATTGCCCATGAACACATTCCACAGGAAAGAAACAGCTTCCTCTCCATATTCCTGAATTCTATTCCCTTCTCATTACTCATTTCTCACCTTCTCTACTTCACAGACAGCAAAAGTTAGCAATGAAAAACCAAACTTTGACTGAATTCATCCTACTGGGTCTAACAGACATCCCAGAGCTTCAAATTATACTCTTCATAGTTCTCTTCCTCGCCTATGTCTTCAGCATATTAGGGAACCTGATAATCATCATTCTCACACTACTGGATTTCCATCTCCAGACCCCCATGTATTTCTTACTACGGAATTTCTCCTTCTTGGAAATTTCCTTTACAACTACTTGTACACCTAGGCTGCTACTCAGCATCTTAACTGGGAACAAGAGTATCAGCTTTACTGGCTGCTTCACTCAGTATTTCTTTGCAATATTCCTTGGAGCCACAGAATTTTACCTTCTCACTGCCATGTCCTATGACCGCTTTGTAGCAATCTGCAAACCCCTACACTATACAACCATCATGAGCAACAGGGTCTGTATCCAGCTGGTTTTCTGCTCCTGGCTTTGTGGGTTCCTAATCATCTTATTCCCAATTATCCTGACCAGTAAGCTGGATTTCTGTGCCTCCAACTTGCTGAATCATTATTTTTGTGACACTGGACCTTTAATAGAAATATCTTGCTCAGACACAAGACTCCTGGAGCTCCTTAACTTTTTCTTAGCAGTTAAGACCTTAGCAGTGACCCTGGTGCTGATAATTTTCTCCTACATAAACATCATCAGGACCATTCTGAAGATTCCCTCTGCCCAGCAAAGGAAAAAGGCCTTTTCCACTTGTTCTTCACACATGATTGTCATCTCCCTCTCTTATGGCAGCTGCATCTTCGTGTACATAAAACCTTCAGCCAAAGAAGGAGTTGCCTTCAATAAGGGAGTAGCTCTGCTCCAAACCTCACTTGCACCTTTATTAAACCCCTTCATTTACACTCTAAGAAATAAGCAAGTAAAACAAGCCTTCAAAGATGTGGCCAAAAAGGTTATGGGTCTTTAATAAACTCAAAGGAGTTTCTAAATAATATTGATGAATTCAACAAAGTTGATGACAGTCCTCCCCATGAAAGCTCAGGAAGTGCTTCTCTTACACGCTCCTGTTTAAAAAAAAAAAAAAACTCAGATGATTTGATCATGAGGAGATGTCAAAGTTATATTTCAAACTTGCTGATGTGGACAAAATCTTCCTGGAATAAAAATCTTACGTTTCTTTCTAGACTGTTCAACTGCAACCCAGTAGCCTTGATTCTTGAAGACAATTGCATAACTATATAGCTTCCATGGTGTGGCGGTGTGACAGAGAAAACACTGTGGCTCACATTCCCTTTATCCAGTCTATGAACAGACAAGTAGAAAAATGGGGACAAAAATTAAATGAATAACAGGGGAAGGGGGGGTGTTTGGGGTGTTATTTTTTACTTGTATTTAAACTCTTTTTTTTTTTTTTGGAGTAACGAAAATGTTCAAAAACTGATTGTGGCGATGAATGCACAACTATATAATGGTACTGTGAACAACTGATTGTACACTGTGGATGACTGTATGGTGTGTGACTATAACGCAATAAAACTGGACTTAAATATATATATATATATATATATATATATATATATTTATTTCTGGGGGATAGATTATTTAGCCAGATGATAAAAAGATTTTAAAAAATGTAAAATGCCACTATCCTAAATTTTTTAAAATATATTTATTTTAAATAAAAATATGTTACTTATGCCACTGAGAAATGTGTTTATTGTGGTTATTTTAAACAACTTAACATATAGAATTTTAAGCTTTCAATTCTAATTTCTAACATGGTTAAAACCAATAGATATATACCCCTAGTAGATAGGTTTTTATAGGAAAAAATGCAGATAGATAACATTGTCTGACTACAAAATTTAGGATTAAGTTTAAACTTAGTATTGCCACAGGATCAATGGTCCAGAGCTTGCTGGTAAAGTTTAGCTTTACATATGGGGCTCTTAATTTTAAAAAAATCTTTAAGATACTTGTCCAAACATTTTATCAGAAATAAAGTCACCTCCAAGAAGAGTTAGTAATTACATCTTGTAATAAAGCTCTATTCTAGGCCACCTTTTCTCAGATTGGAGACAATTTTATTTTTCATCTTTCTCACTGTGACAACTCTAAAACCATTTCTTCCTACTACAAAAAGGATCTCTATTACATAAAGTTGCAGGTTGATACTTCTGATTCTACCTCACCTTCCAGTCATGAAATAGGAATGAAAACTATTCCCAGAGGATCCCTAACAGGGTGAACAGCCAATCTCTTTTTAAGGAAAGATTCAGGAAAGTAGGAATCTTGGGCCATGCCATGTTGGCAATTCCCAAAAACTGTAGGGTTCAGCAAGTATGCCTGAGCATTAGAGGACATGTTTTGTAGTTGACCCTGAAGAGTCTGGGAGTGAAATGGGCTGCTAAAAATGACTTATGTAATAGTACACAAAATCTTTAACGATTGGTTTTTCAAGGGCAATAAAATGGGATAGGGTAAAGAAACCTATATAAAGGCATACCTCATTTTATTGCACTTCATTTCATTGTGCTTCAAAGATACTGCATTTTTTACCAATTGAAGGCTTGTGCCAACCGTGTCACATTTTTCCAACAGTATGTACTTACTTCGCATCTCTGTGTCATATTTTAATTAAGGTAAGTACACTGTTTTTTTACAGAATCATGCTACCATATAGCATAAACATAATTTTTATATGCACTGGGAAACCAAAAAATTTATGTGACTTGCTTTATTGTTATGTACCCTTTACTGCAGTGGTCTGGAACCAAATTTGCAATATCTCTGAGGTATGCTCTAGAATTTTAAGATTTCTACATCCCATTTAAACTGGCAAAATATTGATTCAAAGTGTATTGTGAAAAGTTAAACATGGGTACTATAATCTCTACACAAATGACCTTAAGAACTAAACAAAGAGATACAATCAAAATCACAATAAGAAAACCCAAGATGACAGCTAGGAGAGACAGGGCAAAAAAACACCTCCATGAAAAATACTAGATAAAAGACAGAAAGTGACCCAGAACACCAGTTCCAGCGACACACCAGCTGGACAAGGTCTGCTAAATCTACAGGGACCATGCAATTGCTGAAACTGGGACTCTGCATTTTGAAACAAGTGAGTAAGCTGCTGAATATCCGGCAGCCACACTGCAGTGTGGGGAAACCGAGGGTTGGCATTTGGAGGCGGACTAGCTCTTTTTTAAAAAAAAAAACAAAAGCAGCTGCAGATATGGCAGTGAGAACTGCACAGTGAAGCGCAGCAGGAATGGGCTGTATGAACACCTCAATATCTGGCATGGAAGATAGCCTTTCACGCACCCACTGCTAACTGTCTCAGAGCAAGAAAGGCAGAGGTTAGCCAAAAGGGGAAAAAAAACACACTTCTTGCAGCCATCTTTCCAGCGGGCTGTGAATGCTCCTGTCCAGTGCCAGAGCCACAGCCCAGAGCCACACCAAAAAAACCAGTGTGACAGGAAGTGTTTCCAGCAACACACATACATGCCACAATATTAGGCACGGACTATAGCCTTTCATGTACCCACAGCTAATCATCCCAGAGCTGGGAAGGCAGAGCTGTGCAAAAAGGGGAAATTAAAATGTCCCAATCAACCATTCTTTTAGCAGGCTGGGAACACCCCTACATGGCCTGGCAGCCCAGAACTTCCTTGAGGAATGGCGTGCACTTGTGATGTGGCACAACCTTCCCTCAGCAGAGGCCCTAGAAGGGCATGGCTTGGAAGAGGGATCCACTCGGATATCCCAGGGACCATACTCCAATACCAAAGACTTGTGGGTCAGTGGCAGAGACAAACTGTGGTGAGACTGAACTGAAGGTTTAGACTCTTGCAACAGCCTCAAATCTCCAGGAACACCTGGGAGGTTTGATTATTAAAGCTGCCCTCCCTCCCTAACCACTCAGATACATGCCCCACATTCAGGTCAGACAGCACCAACAACACACCCAAACTTGGTGCACCAGTTGGACCCTACAAGACTCAGAACCCCACACACCACAAAGACAAAGATGGGGAGAACTGACTGGAGGGGAACAGATGACTCACAGACACCATCTGCTGGTTACTTAGAGAAAGTGTACGCCACCAAGCTGTAGATCTGACAAATTAGAGATTAGGCTTTGAATAATCCTACATATCCTAAAAGAACCCTATCAAGTAAAGCAAATGCCAAGAGGCCAAAAACAACAGTAAATCTTAAAGCATATGATAAAACCAGATGATACGGATAACCTAAACACAAACACCCAAATCCAAAGGTCAGAGGAGATACAGTACTTGGAGCAATTAATCAAAGAACTAAAGACAAACAGTGAGAACATGGCACAGGATATAAAGGACATGAAGAAGAGCATGGCACAGAATATAAAGGATATGAAGAAGACCCCAGAAGAGTGCAAAGAAGAAATTTCAGGAGTAAATAAAAAAATAGATGATCTTATAGAAACAAAAGAAACTGCTGACCAAATTAAAAAGATTCTGGATACTCATAGTACAAGACTAGAGGAAGCTGAAAACAATGAATCAGTGACCTCAAGGACCACAGAACAGAAAATGAAAGAACAAAAGAAAGAATGGGGAAAGAAACTGAAAAAATTGAAATGGACCTCAGGGATACGATAGATAAAATAAAACATCCAAATATAAGACTCATCGGTGTACCAAAAGGGGAAGAGAAGGGTAAAAGTCTAGAAAGAGTATTCAAAGAAATTGTTGGGGAAAACTTCCCAAACCTTCTACACAATATAAATACACAAAGCATAAATGCCCAGTGAACTCCAAATAGAATAAATCCAAATAAACCCACTCCAAGACATATTCTGATCAGACTCTCAAACACTGAAGAGAAGGAACAAGCTCTGAAAGCAGCAAGAGAAAAGCAATTCACCACATACCAAGGAAACAACATAAGACTAAGCAGTGACTACTCAGTGGCCACCATGGAGTTAGAAGGCAGTAGCATGACATATTTAAAATTCTGAGAGAGAAAAACTTCCAACCAAGAATACTTTATCCAGCAAAGTTCTCCTTCAAATTTGAAGGAGAGATATATGGGAGACGGGGCAAGATGGCGGACTGGTGAGCTGTATGTTTTAGTTACTCCTCCAGGAAAGTAGGTAGAAAGCCAGGAACTGCGTGGACTGGACACCACAGAGCAATCTGACTTTGGGCATACTTCATACAACACTCATGAAAATGTGGAACTGCTGAGATCAGCGAAATCTGTAAGTTTTGCGCCAGGGGACCCGCGCCCCTCCCTGCCAGGCTCAGTCTCGTGGGAGGAGGGGCTGTCAGCTCCGGGAAGGAGAAGGGAGAACTGCAGTGGCAGCCCTTATCGGAAACTCATTCTACTGATCCAAACTCCAACCATAGATAGTCTGAGACCAGACACCAGAGAATCTGAGAGCAGCCAGCCCAGCAGAGAGGAGACAGGCATAGAAAAAAAAACAACACGAAAAACTCCAAAATAAAAGCAGAGGATTTTTGGAGTTCTGGTGAACATAGAAAGGGGAAGGGCAGAGCTCAGGCCCTGAGGTGCATATGCAAATCTCGAAGAAAAGCTGATCTCTCTGCCCTGTGGACCTTTCCTTAATGGCCCTGGTTGCTTTGTCTCTTAGCATTTCAATAACCCATTAGATCTCTGAGGAGGGCCTTTTTTTTTTTTTTTTTAATCCTTTTTTCTTTTTCTAAAACAATTACTCTAAGAAGCCCAATACAGAAAGCTTCAAAGACTTGCAATTTGGGCAGGTCAACTCAAGTGCAGAACTAAGAGAGCTCTGAGACAAAAGGCAATAATCCAGTGGCTGAGAAAATTCACTAAACACCACAACTTCCCAAGAAAAGGGGGGTGTCCGCTCACAGCCATCATCCTGGTGGACAGGAAACACTCCTGCCCATCGCCAGCACCATAGCCCAGAGCTGCCCCAGACAACCCAGTGTGATGGAAGTGCTTCAAATAACAGGCACACACCACAAAACTGGGTGTGGACATTAGCCTTCCCTGCAACCTCAGCTGACTGTCCCAGAGTTGGGAAGGTGGAGCAGTGTGAATTAACAAAGCCCCATTCAGCCATCATTTCAGCAGACTGGGAGCCTCCCTACACAGCCCAGCAGCCCAGAACTGCCCTGGGGGGACGGCACTCACCTGTGACATAACACAGTCATCCCTCAACAGAGGACCCGGGGTGCACAGCCTGGAAGAGGGGCCCACTTGCAAGTCTCAAGAGCCATACGCCAATACCAAGGACTTGTGGGTCAGTGGCAGAGACAAACTGTGGCAGGACTGAACTGAAGGATTAGACTATTGCAGCAGCTTTAAAACTCTAGGATCACCAGGGAGATTTGATTGTTAGAGCCACCCCTCCTCCCTGACTGCCCAGAAACACGCCCCATATACAGGGCGGGCAACACCAACTACACACGCAAGCTTGGTACACCAATTGGACCCCACAAGACTCACTCCCCCACTCACCACAAAGGCTAAGCAGGGGAGAACTGGCTTGTGGAGAACAGGTGGCTCGTGGACGCCACCTGCTGGTTAGTTAGAGAAAGTGTACCCTAAGAAGCTGTAGATCTGATAAATTAGAGATAAGGACTTCAATTGGTCTACAAATCCTAAAAGAACCCTATCAAGTTCAGCAAATGCCAAGAGGCCAAAAACAACAGAAAATTATAAAGCATATGAAAAAACCAGACGATATGGATAACCCAAGCCCAAGCACCCAAATCAAAAGATCAGAAGAGACACACCACCTAGAGCAGCTACTCAAAGAACTAAAGATGAACAATGAGACCATAGTACAGGAGACAAAGGAAATCAAGAAGACCCTAGAAGAGCATAAGGAAGACATTGCAAGACTAAATAAAAAAACAGATGATCTTATGGAAATTAAAGAAACTGTTGACCAAATTAAAAAGATTCTGGACACTCATAGTACAAGACTAGAGGAAGTTGAACAACAAATCAGTGACCTGGAAGATGACAGAATGGAAAATGAAAGCATAAAAGAAAGAATGGGGAAAAAATTTGAAAAAATCGAAATGGACCTCAGGGATATGATAGATAATATGAAACGTCCAAATATAAGACTCATTGGTGTCCCAGAAGGGGAAGAAAAGGGTAAAGGTCTAGGAAGAGTATTCAAAGAAATTGTTGGGGAAAACTTCCCAAATCTTCTAAACAACATAAATACACAAATCATAAATGCTCAGCGAACTCCAAATAGAATAAATCCAAATAAACACACTCCGAGACATATACTGATCACACTGTCAAACACAGAAGAGAAGGAGCAAGTTCTGAAAGCAGCAAGAGAAAAGCAATTCACCACATACAAAGGAAATAGCATAAGACTAAGTAGTGACTACTCAGCAGCCACCATGGAGGCGAGAAGGCAGTGGCACGATATATTTAAAACTCTGAGTGAGAAAAATTTCCAGCCAAGAATACTTTATCCAGCAAAGCTCTCCTTCAAATTTGAGGGAGAGCTTAAATTTTTCACAGACAAACAAATGCTGAGAGAATTTGCTAACAAGAGACCTGCCCTACTGGAGATACTAAAGGGAGCCCTACAGACAGAGAAATTTGAAGGAGAGCTTAAATTTTTCACAGACAAACAAATGCTGAGAGATTTTGCTAATAAAAGACCTACCCTACTTCAGATACTAAAGGGAGCCCTACCAACACAGAAACAAAGAAAGGAGAGAGAGATACTGAGAAAGGCTCAGTACTAAAGAGACTCAATATTGGCTCATTAAAGGACAGTAAAAGAGAGAAGGAAAAAATATATCTGACAAACATAAACCAAAGGATAGAATGGCTGATTCAAGAAATGCCTTCACAGTAATTACGTTGAATGTAGAAGGATTAAACTCCCTAATTAAAAGATATAGATGGCAGAATGGATCAAAAAAAATATGAACCATCAATATGTTGCATGCAAGAGACTCATCTTAGACACAGGGACACAAAGAAATTGAAAGTGAAAGGATGTAAAAAATATTTCATGCAAGCTATAGCCAAAAGAAAGCAGGAGTAGCAATATTAATCTCAGATAAAATAGACTTTAAATGCAAGAATGTTATGACAGACAAAGAAGGCCACTACATACTAATAAAGGGGGCAATTCCACAAGAAGAAATAACAATCATAAATGTTTATGCACCCAATTATGGTGCCAAAAAATACATGAGACAAACACTGGCAAAACTAAAGGAAGCAATGGATGTTTCCACAATAATGAGGGAGACTTCAATACATCACTCTTTCCTATAGATAGATCAACCAGACAGAAGATCAATAAGGTAACTGAAAACCTGAAAAATCCAATAAATGAATTTGATTTAACAGACATATATAGAATATTACATCCCAAATCTCCAGGATATACATTCTTCTCTAGTGACCACGGAACTTTCTCCAGAATAGATCATATGCTGGGACATAAAAGAAACCTCAATAAATTTAAAAAAAAAATTGAAATTATTCAAAGCACATTCTCTTACCACAATGGAATACAATTAGAAGTCAATAACCATAAGAGAAATAGAAAATTCACAAGCACTTGGAGGTTAAACAATACTCCTAAAATAAATGGTTTATAATGTAGAATGCAGGGGAACTAGCGACAGAGAGCAATTAATGAAGGCAGAAAGATACCCAATCAGAACAGATAAGCTATCATGGGTAAATTTAATGTTCTGGGAATGCCCAGGAATGACTACGGTTTGTTAATTTCTGATGGGTATGGTAGGAACAAGTTCATAGAAATGTTGCTATATCAGGTTATTTTCTTGGGGTAGAGTAGGAACATGTTGGAAGTAAAGTAGTTATTTTAGGTTAGTTGTCTTCTTCTTAATCCCTTGTTATGGTTTGTTTGAAATGTTTTTTTATTATATATCTTTTTTAAAAAAATTTTTTTTTATATAGTTAATTTTTTCAAAGAGTTAATTAAATAAAAAAAAAACAATGAAAAAAATATGGTGAGCCCCCTTGAGAAGCTGGTGGAGAATGCAGGGGTGTTGGGCTTCCCCACCTTGGTGGCTGCCGATGTGCTCACAGACAAAAGGGACTGGTGGTGTGATGGGCTGAGCCCTCTACCATAGGACTTCCCCTTGGGAAGAATGTTGCTGCAAAGGAGAGGCTAGGCCTCCCTATAATTGTACTTAAGAGTCTCCTGCTGAGTGCCTCTTTGTTGCTCAGATGTGGCCCTCTCTCTCTAGCTAAGCCAATTTGACAGGTGAAATCACTGCCATACCCCCTACATGGGATCTGATACCCAGGAGACTGAATCTCCCTGGCAATGTGGAATATGACTCCTGGGGAGGAATCTAGACCTGGCCTTGTGGGATAGAGAACATCTTCTTGCCCAAAAGGGGGATGTGAAAGGAAATGAAATAAGCTTCAGTGGCAGAGAGATTCCAAAAGGAGCCGAGAAGTCACTCTGGTGGGCACTCTTACACACAATATAGATAACCCTTTTTAGGATCTAAGAAATTGGAATAGCTAGCAGTAGATACCTGAAACTATCAAACTACAACCCAGAACCCAGGAATGTTGTAGACGATTGTATAAAAATGTAGTTTATGATGAGTGACAATGTGATTGGGAAAGCTATATGGATCACACTCCCCTGTGTCCAATTTATGGATGGAAGAGTAGAAAAATAGGGGGGAAAAAGGAAAAAAAAAAGGCACCCAGCATTCTTTTTGACTTTAATTGTTCTTTTTCACTTTAATTTGTATTCTTATTATTTGTGTGTGTGTGGTAATGAAAATGTCAAAAATTAGTTTTGGTGATGAATGCACAACTATATAATGGTGCTGTAAATAATTGAATGTATGCTTTGTTTTGTATGACTGCATGGTATGTGAATATATCCTAATAAAAATGAATTTTAAAAAAACTCTCAGTGTCATAAGGGAAAATCTTCACTGATAACTCCCTTCTTAATCAGCATTAATATTCTTACACTGAGGAGGAAAACAATCTTAAAGACAAATTGGAAAAACCTTCACCTGGATTTTCACATCAGAACACTCAGATGTAAAAGTTAAAAAAAAAAATTCCAAAAGAACATTTAAGCACACGATTCAGCATGGAATAAAATTTTTGAAAATTTTTATTTGCAAATATGTCTTTTAAAATGTACAACTCTGAAGTGATCTAGAAATACTGAAGGTAGAATTTTGCAATAAGAAACAAGAAATGAGATTAGATGCAAAAGACTAGTACTTCTGAGGTGGGGCAAGATGGCAGAGTGGTGAGGTGCAGGTTTTAGTTACTCCTCCAGAGCAGTTGGTAGAAAGCCAGGAACTGCATGGACCAGACACCGCAGAGCAATTTGACTTTGGGCTTACTTCATACAACACTCATGATTGCATGGAACAGCCGAGATGAGCAAAATCTGTAACTTCTTACAGCCAGGGGACCTGCGCTCCTCCCTGATTCCATGAGATGAGGGGCCATCAGTGCTGGGAACCAGGAGAGAGAACTACAGTTGCAGCTTTGCTTGAAAACTCAGATTGCTGATCAAAAACTCCTTACATAGACTGAGAGCAGACACCAGAGAATCTGGGAGCAGACAGCCTGGCAGAGAGGAGACAGGACTAGCAAAAACAGCAAAAAATAAATAAAATAAAATAAAAATAAAAATAAATAAAAACACACTTTTTGGAGTTCCAGTGAACATAATATGAAGAAGGGTAGGGCTCAAACAGAATCAGGCTCATATGCAAATGCAGAGGGGGAGGACTCTTTTCTGAAGAGACTGTTTCTCTGCTTTCTTGATTGTTTCTTAATGGCCCTCAACTCCTTGTCTCTCAGCATTTCAATAGCCCATTAGATCTGCAAGGACAGTAAATAGTTCATACTGGGCCCTTCTTTTCCTTTTTTATTCTTTTTTTTAATCTTTTTCCCTTTTTCTAAAAAAATTATTCTAAGAAACCCATTACAGAAAGCCTCAAACACTTGCAATTTGAGCCCACGCAAGAGCAGAGCTAAGACAGCTCTGAGAGGCAAAGCAATAAGTCTAGTGGTACAGAAAATTCACTAAACACCATAACTGCCAAAAAAAATGGGGGGTGTGGCCAAGCTCCAGTGGCAGCCCTACTTCTGGGAACTCACACCAGGGGCTGGAATTCAGAAACCAGCTTCAGTCAGCCACACCCCCGACAGGATCAGGGTCACCAGGACAAATAAAGGCTCCACACCTCCTTACACTGCTGGGGTGACTGTGGGCTGTCAAGCGCCACCTGCTGGACAGCATAGGAGAAGCATAGACTCTAAAGGCCTCATAGGAGGGCCTCATTCTCAAAGAAATTCCATACCCTCCTCCTGAGACCTGGGCTTCTCTGGACTGGGAAAACCTGACCAGGGTTGACCATATCTGAGGAGACCATCACACAAGAAGTCTACAGAGAGGCAGGGCAAGAAACAGAAAAACAAGAGGTGAAAAACTCTGATCAACTAAACAGAATCTAAATTAAAGGTCTGGAATAGGCTGAACTGAACACCAAGGGTTAGAGAACAAAGTCAACCAGCAAGAAAACCCTAGGTGAAAGAGTGAAAACAAGCTCCAGAATAAACTAATCAAGAAAATCAGAAGCCTAGACAGCTTAAGATAACGAGTCATCCTAGGCAACACAAAAATATGGACCAGCCAAAGGAACAAACTAATAGTTCAACCCAGACACAAGAGTTGAAGCAATTATTGCTAAATCAATTCAATGAACAGAAGGAAGAACTAATTGGAGATGTCCAAACAAAGCTAAATCAATTCAAAAATCAAGTCAATGAACTGAGGGAAGACATAGCAAAAGAGATGAAGGATATAAGGAGGAACTTGGATGACCATAAGGAAGAATTCGTAAACTTGAAAAAGCAAATGGCAGAACTTATGGGAATGGAGGGCATAATGGAGGAGATGAAAAAGAAAATGGAGGGATACAACAGCAGATTTGAACAGGCAGAAGAAAGGATCAATGAATTGGAAGACCAGATATCCGAATTCACACACCCGAAAGAAAAGATGGTGAAAAGAATGGAAAAATATGAGAATGGCCTTAGGGAGCTGACTGACAACATGAAACACACAAATATACATGTTATGGGTGTTCCAGAAGGAGAAGAGAGGTGAAAAGGTGCAGAAAGAATAATAAAAGAAATAATCACTGAAAATTTCCGAACTCTTATGAAAGACAGAAAATTAGAGACTCAAGAAGTACAGAGCACTCCAAACAGAATAGACCCAAATAGACATATTGCAAGACACTTACTGATCAGATTGTCCAATGTCAAAGACAAAGAGAGAATTCTGAAAGCAGCAAGAGAAAAGCAATCCATCACATATGAGGGAAGCTCAATAAGCCTATGTACAGATTTCTCTGCAGAAACCATGGAGGCAAGAAGACAATGTGGTATGATATATTTAAGACACTGAAAGACAAAAACTGCCAAGCAAGAATTCTATATCCAGCAAAACTGTCCTTCAAAAATGAGGGAGATGAAATAAGCTTCAGTGGCAAAGAGATTCCAAAAGGAGTTGAGAGGTCACTCTGGTGGGCACTCTTACACAAAATATAGACAACCCTTTTTAGACTCTAATGAATTGGAATAGCTAGCAGTAAATACCTGAAACTATAAAACTACAACCCAGAACCCATGAATCTTGAAGACGACAGTATAAAAATGTAGCTCAGGAGGGGTGACAATGTGAATGGGAAAACCATATGGACCACACTCCCCTTTGTCCAGTATATGGATGAATGAGCAGATAAATGGGGGGCAAAAAAAAAAAAAAAAACACACCCAGTGTTCTTTTTTACTTTAATTGTTCTTTTTCACTTTAATCTTTATTCTTATTTTTGTGTGTGTGGTAATGAAAATGTACAAAAATTAATTTTGGTGATGAATGCACAACTATATAATAGTACTGTGAACAACTGAATGTATGCTTTGTATGACTGCATGGTATTTGAATATATCTCAATAAAAATTAATTTCAAAAAAAATTAGGAAGGGTTTAAAATATTTCCAAACAAACATACACTGAGAGAGTTCATGAATAAGAGACCAGTGCTACAAGAAATACTAAAGGGAGTGCTACAGGCTGATAGGAAAAGACAGGAGAAAAAAGTTTGAGAAGAGTGTAGAAATGATTATCAGGAAGGGAAAAAAGAGAGAAGGGAAAAAATAAGACATGACAAATAAAATCCAAAAGACAAAATGATAGAGGAAAGTACTGCCCTTATGGTAACAACACTAAATGTTAATGGATTAAACTCCCCAATAAAAAGACACAGACTGGCAGAATGGATTAAAAACAGGACCCATCTATATGTTGTCTGCAAGAAACTCACCTTAGACACAAGGACAAAAATAGGCTAAAACTGAAAGGATGGAAAAAGATATTTCATTTAAACAGCAACCAGAAAAAAGTGGGAGTAGCTATATTAATATCAGACAAAATAGACTTCAAAAGTAAAACAATTAAAAGAGACAAATATGGACACTATATATTAATAAAAGTGTCAATTAATCAAGAAAACATAACAATCATAAATATTTATGCACCAAGCCAGAGTGCCCCAAAATTCATGAGGCAAACGCTGAGAACACTGAAAGAAGGAGTAGATGACTCCACAATAATAATTAGAGATGTCAATACACAGTTCTCATCAATGGATAGAACATCTAGACAGAGGATCAACAAGGAAATGGAGATGTTGACTTGTATGATAAACGAACTAGACTTGATAGACATTTATAGAACACTACACCCCACAACAGCAGGATACACGTTTTTCTCAAGTGCTCATGAAACATTCTCTAGGATAGACCACATGCTGGGTAACAAAGCAAGTCTCAACAAATTTAAAAATATTGATATTATAAAAACACTATCTCAGATCATAATGGAATCAAGTTGGAAATAAATAACAGGCAGAAGATTGTAAAATTCACAAATATATGGAGACTAAACAACACCCTCTAAGAAAACCAATGGGTAAAGGAAGAAATTACAAGAGAAATTAGTAAATACTTCAAGGAAAATGACAATGAAAACACAACATATCAAAACTTATGGGGGGCTCGGGCAAGATGGCGGCATAGAGAGGAGTGGAAGCTAAGTAGTCCCCCTGGAACAACTACAAAAAACCAGAAACAACTAGTAAATAATCCAGAATAACTGCGGGGGGACAAACGAGACAATCCATTCATCATACACCAACCTGAATTGGGAGGAATGCCTGAGAACACAGCATAAAATCTGTAAGTAAAACCTGCGGAACCAGGTCGGGAGACCGCCTCCCCCATAGCCCGAGCTGCAGAGCCGCGTGGTGCCACAGAGAATCTCTCCCCCAGCAAGCGAATACAGCTCAGCTGAGCTCCAACTGGGGTTTTAAGTAGCGAGTGTGAACTGCTCACTACAGGTACGCAGCCCCAAAAAAGACAGAGGCTTTGGGTGACGACTGACCTGGGAGAGCCAGAGGGTTGCCTTGGACTGGGTCTGAAGGGGACTATCTGTTTCTTTTTTGGCTCAGTGGAGAAAGCCCAAGTCATTTTCAGTTTCCAGGGTTGTGACTCTGGGAAGGGTGGAGACACCACAAGCAGAGAGAGAGACCATTGAAATGCTAATGACCTCCACCTGAGGGGTCTGTCTTCTCTAGGAGGAAAGGGGTGGGGCCCTTTCCATTCAGAACCAGACTCCAGAGCCTGGGGGAACACGGCCATACCTCCTCACACCAGTCAAGAATTATAGGCTAACAGGCGTCACCTGCTGGGCAGAAAAGCACAGTGACCCGAGGCATCAAAGGGTGGAGCAATTTTCTAAGACACACCCGCAGGGAAACCAGATACTGAATATTTCTTCCCTCTGGGACCTGAGCCTGTTCTGGTCTGGGAAAACCTGATTTGGATAACCAAGGAAACCATGCCTAGACAACAGAAAATTAAAACCTACACTAAGAAAAACAAAGTTATGGCCCAGTCAAAGGAACAAACGTACACTTCAACTGAGATACAGGAATTTAAACAACTAATGCTAAATCAATTCAAAAAGTTTAGAGAAGATATTGCAGAAGAGATAGAGGCTGTAAAGGAAGCACTGGACATGTATACGGCAGAAATCAAAAGTTCAAAAAACCTACTACTAGAATCTATGGAAATGAAAGGCACAACACAAGAGATGAAAGACACAATGCAAACATACAACAGCAGATCTCAAGAGGCAGAAGAAAACACTCAGGAACTGGAGAACAAAACACCTGAAAGCCTACACGCAAAGGAGCAGATGGAGAAAAGAATGAAAAAATATGAGCAACGTCTCCGGGAACTCAAGGATGAAACAAAGTACAATAATGTAAGTATCATTGGTGTCCCAGAAGGAGAAGAGAAGGGAAAGGGGGCAGAAGCAATAATAGAGGAAATAATTAATGAAAATTTCCCATCTCTTATGAAAGACATAAAATTACAGATCCAAGAAGCGCAGCGTACTCCAAACAGAAGAGATATGAATAGGCCTACGCCAAGATACTTAATAATCAGATTATCAAATGTCAAAGACAAAGAGAGAATCCTGAAAGCAGCAAGAGAAAAGCAATCCATTACACACAAAGGAAGCTTAATAAGACTATGTGCGGATCTCTCAGCAGAAACCATGGAGGCAAGAAGGAAGTGGTGTGATATATTTAAGATACTGAAAGAGAAAAACCGCCAACCAAGAATCCTGTATCCAGCAAAGCTGTCCTTCAAATATGAGGGAGAGCTCAAAATATTTTCTGACAAACAGACAATGAGAGACTTTGTGAACAAGACACCTGCCCTACAGGAAATACTAAAGGGAGCACTACAGGGTGATAGAAGACAGGAGTGTGTGGTTTGGAACACAATTTTGGGAGATGGTAGCACAACAATGTAAGTACACTGAACAAAGGTAACTATGAATACGGTTGAGAGAGGAAGGTGGGGAGCATGTGAGACACCACAAGAAAGGAGGAAAGATAATGACTGGGACTGTGTAACTTGGTGAAATCTAGAGTGTTCAACAATTGTGATAAAATGTACAAATATGTTCTTTTACGAGGGAGAGCAAGCAAATGTCAACCTTGCAAGGTGTTAAAAATGGGGAGGCATTGACGGAGGGATGCAATCAGCATAAACTAGAGACTGTAACTAATAGAATCATTGTATTATGCTTCCTTTAATGTAACAAAGGTGATATACCAAGGTGAATGCAGATAAGAGGGGGAGATCAGGGGAGGCATGTTAGACACTTGACATTGGTGGTATTGTCTGATTCTTTATTCTACTTTGATTTAAGGTTATTTTTCCTTTTGCTGCTTCCTAGCTGTCATTTTTTTGTTTCCTCTTTCTTTTGCCTCTCTACCTTCTATGACTCTCCTTCCTGCCTTGTGGAAGAAATGTAGATGCTCTTGCTTAGTATGAGAATGTTCAATTAGGATGAACTTAAATGTTTGGAAATGAACAGGGGTGTTGGTAGCAAGATGTGAGAATAACTAACAGCACCAAATGGTGTGTGAATGAGGTGGAAAGGGGAAGCTCAGAGTCATATATGTCACCAGAAGGAAAGTTGGAGGTCAAAAGATGGAAATGTATAAAACTGAATCCTATGGTGGGCAATGTCCATGATCAACTGTACAAATACTAGAAATCACTCCATGAACCAGAACAAATGTATGACAATACAATTAGAAGTTAATAATAGAGGGGCATATAGGGAAGAACTATATACCTATTACAAACTATATAGTACAGTCAGTAGTATTTCAACATTTTTTCATAAACAGTAACAAACATACTATATCAATACTAGGAGTCAACAACTGAGGGGGTTGGTTAGGGATAGGGGAGGTTTAGAGTTTCCTTTTCTTTTTTTCGTTTTTCATCTTTCACTTTATTTCTTGTCTGGAGTAATGAAAAGTTTCTAAAAATTGAACAAAAATTAAGTGTGACGGATGCACAGCTGTATGAGGGTACCCAGGGGCAAGTGATTGTACACTTTGGATCTTTGGATAATTGTATGGTATCTGAACAATCTCAATAAAAATGAAAAAAAAAAAAAAAACTTATGGGATGCAGCAAAGGTGGTGCTGACAGGTAAATTTACTGCCCTAAATGCCTACAATAAAAGAGAAGAGAGAGCAAAAATTGACGAATTAACTGTCCAACTAGAGGAACTAGAGAAAGAATAGCAAATAAACCCTAAAGCAAACAGAAGGAAAGAAATAACAAAAATTAGAGCAGAAATAAATGAAACTGATACAGGAAAACAATAGAGAATCAACAAAACCAGAAGTTGGTTCTTCGAGAAAATCAACAAAATTGATGGACCCCTGGCTAGGCTGACAAAAAAGAGAGAGAGAGAGAGAGAGAGGGTGGATGCAGATAAATGCAATCAGAAATGGCAAATGAAACATAACTACTGACCCTGCAGAAATAAAGGAGATAATGAGAAGATACCATCAGCAACTATATACTAATAAACTGGACAACTTACATGAAACGGACAACTTCCTCAAAAAGCATACACAACCAACACTGACCCAAGAAGAAATAGATGACCTCAATAAACCAATCACAAGCAAAGAGATTGAGTCAGTCATCAAAAAGCTCCCAAAAAAGAAAAGCCCAGGGGACTCGGGCAGGATGGCGGCATGGAGAGGGGTGGAGGCTGAGTGGTCCCCCTGGAACAACTGCAGGAACCAGAAACAACTGGTGAATGATCCGGAATAACTGCGGGGGGACAAACGAGACCATCCATTCATCATGCACCGGCCTGAATTGGGAGGAATGCCCGAGAACACGGCGTGGAATCTGTAAGTAAAACCTGCGGAACCGGGTCGGGAGACCCCCTCCCCCATAGCCTGAGCTGCGGAGCCTCGTGGTGCCAGAGAGGGGCTCTCTCCCAGCGGGTGAATGCGGCTCAGCTGAGCTCCAACTGGGGTTTTGAGTGGCGGGTGTGAACTGCTCACTGCAGGTACGCAGCCCCAAGGGACAGACAGAGGCTTTGGGTGACGACTGGCCTGGGAGAGCCGGAGGGTTCCCTTGGACTGCGTCTGGAGGGAACTATCTGTTTCTTTTCTGGCTCAGTGGAGAAAGCCCCAGTCATTTTCAGTTTCCAGGATTGTGACTCGGGGAAGGGTGGAGACACCACAAGCAGAGAGAGACCATTGAAATGCTAATGACCTCCACCTGGGGGCTCTGTCTTCTCTAGGAGGAAAGGGGTGGGGCCCTTTCCATTCAGAACCAGACCCCAGAGCCTGGGGGAACACAGCCATATCTCCTCACACCAGTCAAGAATTATAGGCTAACAGGCGTCACCTGCTGGGCAGAAAAGCACAGTGACCCGAGGCATCAAAGGGTGGAGCAATTTTCTAAGACACACCCACAGGGAAACCAGATACTGAATATTTCTTCCCTCTGGGACCTGAGCCTGTTCTGGTCTGGGAAAACCTGATTTGGATAACCAAGGAAACCATGCCTAGACAACAGAAAATTAAAACCTACACTAAGAAAAACAAAGTTATGGCCCAGTCAAAGGAACAAATGTACACTTCAACTGAGATACAGGAATTTAAACAACTAATGCTAAATCAATTCAAAAAGTTTAGAGAAGATATTGCAAAAGAGATAGAGGCTGTAAAGGAAGCACTGGACATGTATACGGCAGAAATCAAAAGTTCAAAAAACCTACTAGTAGAATCTATGGAAATGAAAGGCACAACACAAGAGATGAAAGACACAATGGAAACATACAACAGCAGATCTCAAGAGGCAGAAGAAAACACTCAGGAACTGGAGAACAAAACACCTGAAAGCCTACACGCAAAGGAGCAGATGGAGAAAAGAATGAAAAAATATGAGCAACGTCTCCGGGAACTCAAGGATGAAACAAAGTACAATAATGTATGTATCATTGGTGTCCCAGAAGGAGAAGAGAAGGGAAAGGGGGCAGAAGCAATAATAGAGGAAATAATTAATGAAAATTTCCCGTCTCTTATGAAAGACATAAAATTACAGATCCAAGAAGCACAGCACACTCCAAACAGAAGAGATATGAATAGGCCTACGCCAAGACACTTAATAATCAGATTATCAAATGTCAAAGACAAAGAGAGAATCCTGAAAGCAGCAAGAGAAAAGCAATCCATTACATACAAAGGAAGCTTAATAAAACTATGTGCAGATCTCTCAGCAGAAACCATGGAGGCAAGAAGGAAGTGGTGTGATATATTTAAGATACTGAAAGAGAAAAACCGCCAACCAAGAATCCTGCATCCAGCAAAGCTGTCCTTCAAATATGAGGGAGAGCTCAAAATATTTTCTGACAAACAGACAGTGAGAGACTTTGTGAACAAGACACCTGCCCTACAGGAAATACTAAAGGGAGCACTACAGGGTGATAGAAGACAGGAGTGTGTGGTTTGGAAAACAATTTTGGGAGATGGTAGCACAACAATGTAAGTACACTGAACAAAGGTAACTATGAATACGGTTGAGAGAGGAAGGTGGGGAGCATGTGAGACACCACAAGAAAGGAGGAAAGATAATGACTGGGACTGTGTAACTTGGTGAAATCTTGAGTATTCAACAATTGTGATAAAATGTACAAATATGTTCTTTTACGAGGGAGAGCAAGCAAATGTCAACCTTGCAAGGTGTTAAAAATGGGGAGGCATTGGGGGAGGGATGCAATCAGCATAAACTAGAGACTGTAACTAATAGAATCATTGTATTATGCTTCCTTTAATGTAACAAAGGTGATATACCAAGGTGAATGCAGATAAGAGGGGGGGATAGGGGAGGCATGTTAGACACTTGACATTGGTGGTATTGTCTGATTCTTTATTCTACTTTGATTTAAGGTTATTTTTCCTTTTGCTGCTTCCTAGCTGTCATTTTTTTGTTTCCTCTTTCTTTTGCCTCTCTACCTTCTATGACTCTCCCTCCTGCCCTGTGGAAGAAATGTAGATGCTCTTGCTTAGTATGAGCAGAATGTTCAATTAGGATGAACTTAAATGTTTGGAAATGAACAGGGGTGTTGGTAGCAAGATGTGAGAATAACTAACAGTGCCAAATGGTGTGTGAATGAGGTGGAAAGGGGAAGCTCAGAGTCATATATGTCACCAGAAGGAAAGTTGGAGGTCAAAAGATGGAAATGTGTAAAACTGAATCCTATGGTGGTCAATGTCCATGATCAACTGTACAAATACTAGAAATCACTTCATGAACCAGAACAAATGTATGACAATACAATTAGAAGTTAATAATAGAGGGGCATATAGGGAAGAACTATATACCTATTACAAACTATATACTACAGTTAGTAGTATTTCAACATTTTTTCATAAACAGTAACAAACGTACTATATCAATACTAGGAGTCAACAATTGAGGGGGGTTGGTTAGGGATAGGGGAGGTTTAGAGTTTCCTTTTCTTTTTTTCGCTTTTCATGTTTCACTTTATTTCTTGTCTGGAGTAATGAAAAGTTTCTAAAAATTGAACAAAAATTAAGTGTGATGGATGCACAGCTGTATGAGAGTACCCAGGGGCAACTGATTGTACACTTTGGATCTTTGGATAATTGGATGGTATCTGAACAATCTCAATAAAAATGAAAAAAAAAAAAAAGAAAAGCCCAGGACCAGATGGCTTCACATGTGAATTCTACCAAGAATTCAAGAAAGAATTAACACCAATCCTGCTCAAACTCTTCAAAAAAATTGAAGAGGAGGGAAAGCTACCCAACTCATTCTATAAAGCCAATATCACCCTAATACCAAAATCACACAAAGATACTATAAAAAAAGAAAATTATAGACCAATCTCTTTAATGAATATAGATGCAAAAATCCTCAAGAAAATACTCATAAATAGAATCCAGCAGCATATTAAAAGAATTATACACCATGACTAAGTGGGGTTTATTCCAGGTATGCAAGGCTGGTTCAACACAAGAAAATCAATTAATGTAATACACCACATCAATAAATCAAAGCAAAAGAACTACACAATCATCTCGATCAATGCAGAAAAGGTGTTTGACAAAACTGAACATCCTTTCTTGATGAAAACACTTCAAACAATAGGAATAGAAGGGAACTTTCTCAATATGATAAAGGCAATATATGAAAAACACACAGCTAACATCATACTCAATGGGGAGAGATTGAAGGCTTTCCCTCTATGATCAGGAACAAGACAGGGATGCCCACTGTCACCATTGTTATTCAACATTGTGGGGGAAGTTCTAGCTAGAGCAATTAGGCAAGAAAAAGAAATTAAAGGTATCCAAATTGGAGATACCTTTAATACCAAATTGGAGAGGAAGAAGTAAAACTTTCACTGTTTGCAGATGACATTATTCTATATGTATAAAATCCAGAAAATCTACAGCAAAGCTAGTAGAGCTAATCAATGAATACAGCAAAGAGGCAGGCTACAAGATCAACACACAAAATCTGTATTGCTCTTATCCACAAGTAATGCGCAACAAAAGGAAGAAATAAAAAAAATTCCATTTACAATAGCAACCAAAAGAATCAAGTATTTAGGAATAAACTTAACAAAGGCCACAAAAGACCTACACAAAGAAAACTACAAGAAACTGTTAAAAGAAATCAAACAGGACCTTAAAAAATGGAAGAAAAAACACGTTCACGGATTGGAAGACTAAATATAATTAAGATCTCAACTCTAACTAAACTCATTTATAGATTCAATGCAATACCAATTAAAATCCCAACAACTTACTCTGCAGAAATTGAAAAAAACAATAACCAAATTTATTTGGAAGGGCAAGGTGCCCTGAATAGCCAAAAATATCTTGAGAAAGAGGAATGAAGTGGGAGGTCTCACACTACCTGACTTTGAAGCGTATTACAAAGCTACAGTTCTCACAACAGCATGGTACTGGCATAAGGAAAGAGATATCAACCAATGGACTCTAATTGAGTGTCCAGAAATAGGCTCTTGCATCTACAGACAACTGATCTTTGATAAGGCAGTCAAGCCAAAGTAACTGGAACAGAGCAGCCTCTTCAATAAATGGTGTTTGGAGAACTGGATATCCATTTCCAAAAGAATGAAAGAGGACTCCTACCTCACAACTTATACAAAAATTAACTCCAAGTGGATCAAAGACCTAAACATAAGTGCTAAGACCATAAGACTCTTAGAAGAAAACACAGGGCAATATCTTAAAGATCTTGTGATAGGAGGTGGTTTCCTAGACCTTACACCCAAAGCTCAAGCAACCAAAGAACAAACAGACAAATGGGATCTCCTCAAAATCAAACACTTTTGTACATCAAAGGACTTTGTTAAAAAAGTAAAAAGGCAGCCTACACAATGGGAGACAATATTTGGAAACCACATATCAGATAAGGGTTTAATATCCTGAATATATAAAGCAAACCTACAACTCAACAATAGAAAGACAAACAACCAAATTTAAAAATGGGCAAAAGACATGGACAGACACTTTTCTGAAGAGGAAATACAAATGGCTCAAAAACATATGAAAAAATGCTCAACTTCACTGGCTATTAGGGAAATGCAAATCAAAACCACAATGAGTTATCATCTCACACCTACCAGAATGGCCATTATCCAAGAAACAGAAAATTACAAGTGCTGAAGAGGATGAGGAGAAAGAGGCACACTTAATCATAGCTGGTGGGAATGTAGAATGGTGTGAAGGTTCCTCAGGAAGCTATGTATAGATCTGCCATATGACCCAGCTATTCCATTGCTAGGTATATACTCAAAGGAACTGAAAGTTAAGACACAAACAGACATTTGTAAACCAATGTTTTTTTGTGGCATTATTCATGATGGAATACTATGCAGCTGTAAGAACGAAGACATGGAACATGTAATAACACGGATGAACCTTGAGGACATTATGTCCAGTGAAGTTAGCCAGAAACAAAAGGACAAATACTGTATGGCCTCTCTAATATGAACTAACATTAGTGAGCAAACTTTGAGAGTTAAAAGCTGATAACACAGGCTACAAGGAGATAGAAAGAGGGTAGAGATCAGGCATTTGATGCTGAAGGACTACAGAATGTTCAGCAGGATTGATTGTATAGATCCAGAAAAAGACAGCATAATGCCGTGTGAAGGTAGCACAATATTGTAAGTACACTGAACAAAGATGTCTGTGAGTAAGGCTGAAAGAGGTGGGACAGGGGAATGTATGACACCAGAGGGAAAGATAGAGGATGAAGACTGGGACTGTATAACTTGGCAAAAACTGGAGTGGCCAGTGACTGTTATTAAATGTACAAATATAAAAATGTTCTCACATGTGGGAGAACAAATGAATGTCAACCATGCAGAGTGTTGAAAAACGGATGGTATTTGGGAAAAAAACATAATCAAAGCAAACTGGAGGCTATGGTCAACAGTAATATTGTAATATGCTTCCATTACATGTAACAAAGGCAATATACCAAAGGTAAATGTGTATGAGAGGGGGATATAAGGGAGGGATATGGGATTCTTGGTAGTGGTGTTGTTTTCTGTCCTTACAAATTTATTGTATTGTATGACACTTTATTTTTCTTTATATTATTATCTTTTTTATTATTCACACAAAAAGACACTTTTTCATAGTAATCAGTATGTTTCAGTGCCGACTGTGGTGATAAAAGTACAACAATATGATGATACTGTGAACAACTGATTGTACACTGTGGATAATTGTACACTATGTGAATATATCTATAAAATTGTAGGAAAAAATGTAAATAGGGGTAAAAGTGCTGGAGAAAACATGGAGAGAGGGATGTACCTATTTACTGTTGATGAGGAGGCAGAATGGTGTAGCCTTTCTGGAAGTCACTGTGGTAGTTCCACAAGAAGCTAAGTATGTGGGAGCCATAAGGTCCTGCAACCTCATTATGGTGTATGTACTTGGAAGATCTGAGAGCAGAGACATGAATGGACACTTGCACACTGGTGTTTATGGAAGCAGTATTTATGATTTGCAGTGGGGGGAGGGGGCCTAAGGGTACACTGACTGAGGAACAGAATGGTGAACAGTGGTGTATGCACACAACGGAATACTGAGCAATTATAAGGAGTGAAGTTGTGAGACATGCAAGGAGGTGAATGGATCCTGTAGGCAGCATTTTGAGTGAAGTACGCCAGAAACCAAGGCAAACACTATAATGCCTCACCAATATGGACTAACTACAATGTGTAAACTCAGAATTAAATCTTAGAGCACAGCCTAAGAGGGAAATGAATATTGTAATGGTCCTAGACTGTAAGCTCTTACAGCAGTCAAATCTATTCCTGAATTGTAATGGCTATCTCCAAACTCTGAGATGTTGATCCCTTTGGTGTATAACCTGATTGGTCTCTGGAACACTGGGTATCTGTGTGACAACTGAAGCTCAGAGCCAGAGCTCAGCAGATATGAATGTCAGAATTAACGCATACAGCAACTGTTAAAAAAAAAAAAAGCTGAAAAAGAGCTCAGACTTCAATTACAGATATGAATGAAGCAGATCTGGTTCAGACTAGGGCAAATTGGGCCAAAGGGTAAAGGTTGAAACTGACTGTGTGTTAAAACTTCAACTTCCATGTGAGACCAAGAGAAGAAATATTTACTTGGTGCAGGATCTATATTTTCTAAACAATGTAACTTCTGCAGTCAGTCTGTTCAAACACCAAAATTACATGGAACTTTGAATTGGACTTGAGATATTGTAGGTTTGTATAGGTTAAAGTGAAATAGCAACACATTTCAAAGTAATTTGGGTGGAGAATAAAAATATATATTCGGCGCCCCCCTGAGGAGCTGGGGGGAGGATGCAGAGGTGTTGGACTTCCTCACCTGGATGGTTGCTAATATTCTCAGAAACCCTAGTCCTGACAGCTCAATATGCTGAGCCCTCTGTCATGGGGCTTGCCCCTGTGAAGCTTGTTACTGCAAAGGAAAGGCTACAACTGCTTATAATTGTGCCTAAGAGTCTCCCCCTGAGTGCCTCTTTGTTGCTCAGATGTGGCCCTCTCTCTCTAACTAAGCCACCTTGGCAGGTGATCTCACTGCCATCCCCCCTACATGGGACCTGACTCCCAGGGGTGTAAATCTCCGTGGCAATGCAGTATATGACTCCCGGGGATGAATCTGGACCCAGCATTGTGGGATTCAGAACATCTTCTTGACCAAAAGGGGGATGCGAAATGGAATGAAATAAAGCTTCAGTGGCTGAGAGATTTCAAATGGAGTCGAGAGGTCACTCTGGTGGACATTCTTACACACCATATAGATAACACTTATTAAGTTTTAATGTATTGGAATAGCTAGAAGTAAATACCTGAAACTACCAAAATCCAACCAAGTAACGCTGACTCTTGAAGACGATTGTTTAACAATGTAGATTACAAGGGGTGACAGTGTGATTGTGAAAACTTTGTGGATCGTACTCCCTTTATCCAGTGTATAAATGGATGCATAGAAAAATGCGGACAAAAACTAAAAGAAAAATAAGGTGGGATGGCAGGGAATGATTTGGGTGTTCTTTTCTATTTTTATTTTTTGTTCTTATTCTGATTCTTTCTGGTATAAGGAAAATGTTCAAAAATAGATTGGGTTGATGAATGCACAACATAATGGTACTGTGAACAGTTGACTGTACACCATGGATGACTGAATGGTATATGAATATATCTCAATAAAACTGAATTTAAAAAAACTGAATGCAGAGGCACTTTCCAGGATTACTGCACAGATAAAAGGATCTAATTATGTAAATGCACACTGTATAATACATATTAAAGAGGGCAAAATGTTATTATTTGCATTTAAAAAAAACACTAGTACTTCCATATATGTAAACAGTAAGGATCTTTCCTGAAAAAGCTAAAAAAAAAAAAAGAAGAAAAAGAAGAAAGAAATGGTTGCAGTGTTATCTTAAGAAGCCTAAATTCAAGAAGTACAGCTAAACATAAGTTCTAGAATGGAATCAGTTGACCAAACCTCCACCCACTCCCAAATCATGGTCTCTCTCACCTTTGTTTCACTCTTCTCTAGCAATGGACCAGCTTCCCTGATCACTATCCACCTGGCCATTCATAGCTGCCCCATGAAGTCTTCCCAATATATCTCCTGTCTTGGTTTATACATCTTTGTACTTCAGTCATCTCCATGGCCCTGTTTTGTCTTTCTGGTCAAAAATCTGGAAGATGTAAGACTGCTGACCAATTACACATTATCAAACTCAAAATATGTATTTGCAACATTCATTCCTCAGGCCTCTCTGCCTATATCTAAAGAGTAAAAAAAAATTGTTCACCACAGAGAACTAAAGACAAACTTCATGAACTCAAAGATTTACCTTGGATGAACCCTAATAATTAAAACCCTCTTATTACCAAATACAAGAGGAAAATAAAGTAACATTTAGTCTCTTGGACAAAACTCTGCTCAACACAACACCACACACCTTGCTTTCAAACAATTCGTGGTCCTTGGAAATCAGTCCAAATTTGACATTTCTATATAAATGATATAAATGATTCAGGGACTGAAATTATGTGAATTGGAGGAGCCTAGAGATGCAAAATCAGAAATGAAGTGGGAGGGGTCATAGGGAAGGGAGTCCACACCTATAGAGGACAGGATGGATGGACACAGAATACCCTGCCTTCCATGATACAGCAGGAATCAGAGAACAATGTACCAAAACAGAAAGGAGAGGGGCTATTGCTGGTTTGAAATTTATGGACATCACAAGAGCCATGGTCTTTTAATCCAATCTTGTGTGGTGGAACCTTTTCATTGAATGTTTCCATGGAGATGTGACCCACTCAACTGTGGGTGAGAACTCTGATTGAATTATTTCCATGGAGGTGTGGACCTCGCCCATTCAGGATGGGTCTTGATTAGACCACATAAGAGAGCTCAAGAGCTGACACAGACACTGACACTTGAAGATGCTTGGAGACTAAGACAGAAGGACATTTGGAGATGCTAAAATATGAAGCCCAGAGTTTGCCCCAGAGAAGCTAAGAGAGGACTCCCAGAAGCTTAGAGACAAACGTCCTTGGAGAAAGAAGCAAGGATGCACACAAGCAGAGAGAGAGGAGTGAAGACAGAGGCCCAGAGACATTTTGGAGGAAGCCATTTTGAAACACAACCCAGGAGCAAAGGACCAGCAGACACCAGCCACATGCCTTCCCAGCCGACAGAGGTGTTCCGGATGCATCAGCCTTCCTGCAGTGAAGGTATCCTCTTGTTGATGCCTTAGTTTGGACACTTTATAGCCTTAGAACTTTAAATTTGTAACCAGATAAAACCCAATCCATTTCTGATATTTTGCATAACGGCAGTTCCAGTAAACCAGAACAGGCTGTTCTAAAATAAATCCTAAGCCTCTCCAATGATGATATAATAATGCCAATGACAAGAGGAAGCAAGCAATACTTCTGCACCCTTCATGCTCCCAAGGAAGCACACTATAGCATTTTATAGAATCAGAGAAACCTGCTGACAAATGCCAACAATTCATGTTACCTACTATGTGACTTGCAGCAATTACATAACTTCTATATATTTCATTCCCTCATCCACAAAATGGGCAAAATAATAAGAATAATAAAATCAAGCACTTACAATGTGCCTAGTAGCACCTTCATAATTTTCTAATTTGTACCACAAACTTACAATTCAGATACTATTCATACCAAGATTTTACAGATAAGGCAATCTACGAACAACTTCCTCAACTGTTATACACACAAAATAATGAAATACACGGAAATTGCTAAAACTCTGCCTGGTTCAGGTAAACTGCTCAATAAACTGATGTTGTGGCATTGTTTACATTTGTTATCAGTATTGCTGCAGATCCCATGGGCTTTTACCATGTCACTGATGCTTTTGTGGCAGCTTCCTCACAGGTCTCTTAGGAACATCTTCCTCATGCACCTGTTGAAACTTTATTCACAACACTATTTTTTGTAAAAAGCTAATTACCATTTCTGAACTGGAGTCCCCAGAGCAATAATTTATCCCCACAATGTCTCTGCTGAGTAAACTAGATAAAATGTGTATCACTCTTATCCAAACTTCAGGCAAAGAAACACTTTGAAGACTAGAGTGTTCCTCTACTCTTCATTAGTTTTAAAAAGGCAGCCTCTCCAAGGATTATAGGTTCATTTCCAATTTGGACCAATCAGAGAACATCCTTTAACAATTGGTTAAAAGAAGGGGAGCTAGAATCTCTTCTTTTTAAATAGTACCCAAGAAGCCTTTATGCTTTGTGAGCAATCAGGATATGAATCAGTATTAGGAAAGCAAGTATGTTCAATTTAATTCCACCTTTCCATGTGTATCTTGACATCTTGGTTTTGACTCAGTCACGTGGCATCCAGGGGTAAAATTCCTCAGCATCTTTCCTGACTGTCAAAAAAAGTAAGTATGTCCACAGTTCATCAAAATTAATTTTATGTGTGGTTAATTTTATGTATCAACTTAGCTAGCTTTGGGCATCCAGTTGTTTGGTCAAGCACTGGCCTAGACGTTGCTGTGAAGATATTTTGGAGATGTGGTTAGCATCTACAATCAGTTGACTTTAAGTTAAGTGATAGCCCTTGTGATGTGTGTGGACCTCTTCCAATCAGTGGAAGGCCTTAAGAGAAAAAATAGTGGTTCCCAGAAGAAATTCAACCTCAAGACTTCACCATCTATTTTTCTCTGAGTTTCCAACCTATTGGACTCCCCTATGGATTTCAGACTCAAAACTTCATTCAACATCAACTCTTACCGGAATTTTCAGCCAGCTGGCCTGCCCTGCAGATCTCAGATTTACTGGACCCTACAATCACATGAGTTAATTCCTTAAAATAAATCAATCTCTCTCGCCCTCTCTTACACTCATATACTCATACACGTGCATGTGCACACACACATATAGTCAGTTGGTTCTGTATCTCTGTAGAAACCTGACTAATACAGTTCCTGAAAAGATTCTTTACCATAGCAAGTTCTTTCCTGGGAGGAACCATTACTAGTCTGCAAGCGACCAGACCGACCTTTCCCTAATTTTCTATACCAGAGTTACATCTGTCTCCTGGATACTGAAAGAACATAAGGGATCCAGGTACATATAAACAGATCTTACTGAATGTTTAAAGCAGTTAAGAAAGACATATAGCTTTATCTGCTATATGTCCCGTCAGCCCAAGTTAGAAAAGGGGGATTCATACAGAAAACAATGCAATATTTAAAAAGTTTCTCAAGCCATGTTCCCACAAGCAAAAGCCAAAATATATGAAGAGCTTGTTCACTCTTGCCTTGGAAGCTTGGGGTTTGTTATCAGGCATAGCAAAAGAATAGGGCAGGTGTCAAATGTATTGGAGAGGGCAACACTGAAGCAATAACCAAGACATTAAGGCTGGGAAAAAATGAAAGTTACCACCATGACCATAGGAGAGGGATTTCATAGATGCGAGAAGAATAAAAAACAAAGTGAGAATAAGGGGTGAACATAAAATTCAGAAAAGTTAAAAATTGTCAATTGGCCATTGTGTTGTTCTCAGAAAAGGGCGTCAGAGATAAAGCCTTCTACTTGGGAACTTTAGTAAGCAGCTTTTATGAAGGGCCTGACTCAGTCCAACAGACATTATGTTTGGATCAGATGGATGGAATTGCCCATGAACACACTCCACAGGAAAGTCACAGCTTCCCCTCCAAATTCCTGAACACTATTCCCTTCTCATTACTCATTTCTCACCTTCTGTACTTCACAGACAGCAAAAGTTAGCAATGAAAAACCAAACTTTGACTGAATTCATCCTACTGGGTCTAACAGACATCCCAGAGCTTCAAATTTTACTCTTCATATTTCTCTTCCTTGCCTACATCTTCAGCATATTAGGGAACCTGATAATCATCATTCTCACACTACTGGATTCCCATCTCCAGACCCCCATGTATTTCTTCCTCCAGAATTTCTTCTTCTTGGAAATTTCCTTTACAACTATTTTACACCTAGACTGCTATTCCACATCTTAACTGGGAACAAGGGTATCAGCTTTACTGGCTGCTTCACTCAGTATTTCTTTTCCATCTTCTTAGGGGCCACAGAGTTTTACCTTTTGACCACCATGGCCTATGACCACTATGTAACTATCTGCAAACCACTACATTACACAACCATCATGAGCAACAGGGTCTGTATCCAGCTGGTTTTCTGCTCCTGGCTTTGTGGGTTCCTAATCATCTTATTCCCAATCATCCTGACCAGAAAGCTGGATTTCTGTGCCTCCAATGTGCTAAATCGTTATTGTTGTGACACTGGACTTTCAATAGAAATATCTTGCTCAGACACAAGACTCCTGGAGCTTGTTGACTTTTTCTTAGCAGTTATGACCTTAGCAGTGACCCTGGTGCTGGTAATTTTCTCCTACACAAACATCATCAGGACAATTCTGAAGATTCCCTCTACCCAGCAAAGGAAAAAGGCCTTTTCCACTTATTCCTCAACATGATTTTCATCTCCCTCTCTTATGGCAGCTACATCTTCATGTACATAAAACCTTCAGCCAAAGAAGGAGTTGTCTTAAATAAGGGAGTAGCTCTGCTCAATACCTCAGTTGCACCTTTATTGAACCCCTTCATTTACACTCTAAGGAATAAGCAAGTAAAACAAGCCTTCAAGGATGTGGCCAGAAAGGCTGTGAATCTTTTATATACATAACAATGTCAATCTCAAAGGAAATCTGAACAATACTGATAAAGTTCCTCACCATTTAAGCTCAGGAGAGAGCTTCTCTAACCCTTTCCATATTTAAAAAACATCTCTGTTAGTTCCTGGGCCACTCAAATAAATACCATGAAATGATTCAGCTTAAATAATGGTATTTATTTCTTCATAGTTTTGAGGCCAAGAAAATGTCCAATTCAAGGCATTGTCAAGGCAATTTTTTCTCCCTGAAGACTGTGGCATTTGGGGGCTGGCTGCCAGCGATCCTTCTTTCCTCTGTCACATGGCAAGGCATGTGGCAGCATATCTTGGTCTCTTCCTTCTCTTCCAGATTCCATTTCAGTTTCTTCCTTCTTATGACTTTCTCTCTCTCTGCCTGAATTTCATTTTCTCATAAAGTCATAGGATTAATACACATCCTGATTGAGGTGGGCCATACCTTAAGTAGCATCATCAAAAGGTTCTACTCACAATGGGTCTATACCCAAACGAATGGATAAGATTTAAGAACACGTTTTTCTGATGTACTTACAGTTTCAAATCACCACACCCACTTCTAGGTATATACCCAAAAGAATTGAAAGCAGGAACTCAAATAGATATTTGCACAACCATATTCATGGCAGCATTATTCACAACTGCCAAAAAATGGAAACAACCCAAATGTTCACTAACCACTGTCTAGATAAATAAAATGTGGTATGTACATACAATGGAATACTATTCAGCCATAAAAGGAATGAAGTTCTGATATATACAACATGAATGAACTTTGTTGAGTGAAACAGACCAGACAAGAAAGGACAAATATTGTGCAAGCTCAATGATATGAAATAATTAGAAAAAGAAAATTTATAGAGTCATAAACTAGAACATACATTATCAGGAGCCAGGGTTGGGGGTCGGGGATGGGAGTTAATGCTTAAATTGTACACAGTTTCTATTTCGGTTGATGGAAAAGTTTTGGTAATGGATGGTGGTGATGGTAGCACAATATTGTGAACGTAATCAACAGCACTGAATTATATATTTGAATATGGTTAAAAGGTAAAATTTTAGTCGGTACATATTTTACTGGAATAAAAAATTAAAAAAAAAAAACATAGGACTGTACAACACAATGAACCCTAATTAAATAATAGACTATAATTAGTATAATTATGAAAATGTTCTTTTATGAATTATTACAAATATACCACACCAATGCAACGTGTAAATAATAGGATGGTACATGGGAACTCTGTATTTTATGCATGATTTTTCTGTAAAGCTACAAATTCTCTAAAAGTGAAAGGATAAAAAAGGTATACCACATTATGTTAAACAAGAGAAAGCTAGAGGGATTATGTTAATATCAGACAAAGTCAATTTCAGAACTAATAATATTACCAGGGATAAAGAAGGTTATTTCATAAAAGGGTCAATTCATCAATAAGGTATGACAATCCTATCTGTACACCTAATAACAGAGCTTTAAAATACATAAAATAAATATGATCCAAATGTTTTTGACTCCCAAGTTAATATCTCCAGATCTGTTCTCTTCTCTCAATTCCAGATTCATAAATCCTACTGCCTACCACCCACTTGGATGTTTAATAGCAATTAACATGTCCAAAGTCCTCTTCCTCTCACCAATGGCAACTCCATTCTTTCAGTTGCTCAGGGCAAAAAACTATGGTATAATGCTTGACTCTTCTTATTTCCCACACCACATCCAATAAATCAAACATCTTAGTTTTATCATCTAAATGCATCCAGAATGGGCCACTACTCATTACACTCTAGTTAAAGCCACACTCATTTCTTGCATGGAAAATGCAATGTCCCCCTAACTGGCCTTTCTAAATTGATCCTACCTCCCTGTATTTCTTCCACAGAAACCTGTTATCTTTTAAAATATATCTGATTATTTCACTTCTCTGCTCAAAACTTTCCAAAGCCTTTGCATGACACTAACAACTAAAGACAGATCCTTACTATAGCATACAAAGCCTTATATGATATAGCCCCTCTACTTCTCTTCTATCATCTCCTACCATTCTTCCAGTCCCTCATTCTGTTCCAATCATACTTGCCAACATGCTGTTCCTCTAACACACCAAGAACTCTCCCACCAATGGGCCTTTGCAGTTACTGTTCTCTCTGCCTGAAAAACTCTCCCCCATATATCTATATGGCTCACTACTTAAACTCATCGAGGTTTCTGCTCAACTGTCACCTTATTAGAGAGAACTTTCATGACCACCTTAACTAAAATAGCAACCCATTACTCTCTGTTCCCTTACCTTACTTTTCTTTTATTACTTGCCATCACCTATATTCTTCTCCCCAAGAATATAAACTCCATGAAAGAAGGATCTTTATCGGTTTGCTCACTGCTACATGCCTAGCACTATGCCTGAGATGTAGTAGGCACATACTTTTAAAAGTATGCTGGTGAATGAATAAATGAATGAATAATAATAAACACTGAGTCATAATAAACAAACTGTAAAAGCTGTACTGCCATGTATGTATATAAAAAAATGACTCAAGGTAAAACCAAAAAACTGGCAGAGAAAAGTTCATGTAGCACCTTATATGTGGGGGATGAAATTACTGGAAAGTTCTGACGTAGCTAACAGATCCAAAGGAAAGACTTACTCACCAGACCTCAGAAAGACTAGGAACCAAGACAATTCTGAGGATCTAGGAGCAGGTTTCTAAGTGGAATGAATCACCACCAACTATTTTTGGTTCTTAGGTAACTCCACTCATAAAGGAAAAGCAGGTGATCAGTCAACTTTGGATCACATGCACACCCTTTGACCATGAAAAGCAGGGCACCATGATTTACAAATCCATCAAGACAACATACTAGAAGAAGGTAAAGTCATCCTCAATAAAAAATTGAGGGGCTCTTACTAAAGGAAAGGGCATGCATGTTAGGCAAATAAAAACAACAGATATTCACTACATTCCACCACCTGTCTCCCCAACACATATATACCCACTTCATTATATACATAGAATATTTAAATTATTTTCACTCATATAATGTACATGTAGATCTGAAAACACACTTATCCCCTCCTCTAAAGGAAACAACCCAAAGTTATATCCAGTTACCAGATCTGACTCAAAGATCTCATTAACCCCCAAGTTCAGTTTCAATCCTATCTCTATTTTGTGCAACATATGGACTAAACTAACATTTTAACCATCCTTATTCTATTTATACAATATTGTGGATAAAATAAAGGGGTGAATTAATTTTTAATATATATGTATATAAGTATACATGTATGTATCTGTAAACACATACAGTTATGTCACAGAAAGGAAGGAAATAGAGATAAGAGTTATAATAATGCTTGTTTTATAATTTCTCTCTTCCATTTCCCAGTTCATATTTTCCTTGCCTTTGGAGATTACCTCATCTAGTTGGGGTTCTTTCCCAAAGGTGTGATCCAACTTAATTTTGAACCTCCTAATCCTGGTCCTGTGTTGGGTGATCAGGGTCATCCATTAACCTCTAGCACTGGGCACAACTATACAGGAGATTTAGGGGGTCCCATCCATACTTCTCTATGTTTATACTGTGAAGCAGCAACCCTATTTCCCCTGGATAGTCAGGCATAATCACATCAACTAATAATGCAACCCATTTTTAACCTGTTCAACTAATGGCATGAGGATCCCAAAATGGTGGCAATCTCAGCTTTCCATTCAGTGCAATCATTATCATGGCCTCTGGCAGAAACTTTGCTTCCAGAGAAACAAATATTTCTTAACATCAGAGCCCAGGATATGGGTAAATAAAGCAAAAGTTTTCTAACTCATTTGGCATTATTGTGAGAAGCACATCTCCAAGTCCACCCTTTGATTCCTGGATCCAGGTGTTGATGATGTTAAGCATTCAGAGAATGATAAGCCAGAAAATAGGGTCTGCCACAATTATGTCCCATCCCCCTTACTCATCATCCTAAAAAAAATTCTTACAAAACTCTGTATTATAAAAGTTACTAAATTCCTGCCTTTTCTGTGTGTAATACCCCTCTTCCCTACCTTGACTCAGAATTTTACCCTACCAGTCCAGTTGAGTTCATATTCTGACTATAGACCTGTCAGCAATGAAGGATTGGAAGGGAGGAGCATTAATACATTTCTCCTGTAAAGAAGAAATGGTTTTCTTGATCAAGAAAGATTCAGTGAGAAGTATTTTGGAAGGTACTCCCAATACTCCAAATCCTCCTAGATAATCTTGTTCTAATTATCATGATCTCTCTCTTTTCCTGATCATGCCATAATATATTTATAAAAGAAATTTAGAAAGTCTGTAAATTCAACACTGTAATTCATTAATCCACAGAATCAGTTGCCACATTTGGCTTTCAATAATTTTTATCTTGTGGCTCTAAAATGTCAAAGATTCTTTTAGCATAGCCTTAGGAAGTCTCTTTGTTTTCAAACAGAGCACCCCAAGGTAAAATACAGACTATAGCCAATAACAAAATTATAAACATGTGCTTTCATCAATTGTAACAAATGTACCACAGTAATGCAAAGTGTTAATAATTGGGTGCTGTTTTAATTGCCTTGTTGCTAATGCAAATACCATGCAATGGATTGGCTTTAACAATGGGATTTATTGGCTCATGGTTTTAAAGCTAGAAGTCCAAATCAAGGCATCATCAAGGCAATGCTTTCTTCCTGAAGACTGGCATTCTGGGGCTGGCTGCCAGCTATCCTTGGTCCTGAGCTCCTCTGTCACATTGTCACATGGCAGTGCACATGGCAGCCTCTCGTAGCTGCTCCCTCTGGGCTTTCTCTGGATTTCATTCATTATCTGTCTGGATTTCATTCTCCTTTAAAGAATTAATACCCCTCCTGAATGAATTGGGCCACACTTTAACTTAAAAAATCTTACTTACAATGGGTTCTTACCCACAGGAATAGATTCACTTCTAAAACATGTTTTTCTGGGGTACGAAGCTACAAACCACCACAGGTGGCATATGGGAAACCTGTATTTTGTGTATGATTTTCTGTAAACCCTCAACTTCTCTATTAAAAGAAAAAAGTTTAAAACAAACATCAACAGTGAAAACCAGTTGGTCTGGGTCAGGCAAATGTTATTTTTTTTTCTTCCTTCTATGGACTTTGACAATGAGTGGAGAAGAGAGACACAAAGAGAAGTGAGATCCTAAGGGTAGATGAAATAGTTCTGTCCTTTTTTCCTGCCAGGGTGTACAGATTAGCCCTTAAGTTCCTGGGGTAAAAAGCACCCACATATGGATTTGCACTTTATTCTTCCTCATTCTAACCTGGTCAGAACAGGTTTAAGAAGCTGAGCAGCATGGCCATGGAATAAAGTTGTAGAAAGACTTCTGAGGAAAACAGAGCAAAAATTAACTTGTGTAACCTTTGTTGGCCCATTAAAAATTGTCATTCAAATTCCTTAATAGCTTGGGCAACAATGCAGCAATGAATCTTCTCCAATTTCAACAAGTGTCAAAACAGAACTAAAAGGCATTAACTATTTTTTCTTAAATAAAATGAGGAAACCAATAATGAATGAGCTGCCTCACATGTAATTGACTTGGTTTCAAAATTGTTTTGTGTTCCTCAGTAAATTCTACTTCAAAATTTAGCCATTTCTTAAAATTTCACATTTTTGTTCATTTATTTTATAACTGGCCAAGAATCATCTATTTTATTCATTATTATATTTTGTCTCACATACTTGAAGTTTTCTAACATTAATTTAATAAAAAAAGAAAGAAAGTCTTTTGTTCTATTTTAGGTGAGAATTGGGGGATATAATGGAGATATTTTCCATGCTTATAGGTATCCACTAAGGTTAAAAAAAAAAAAAAAAAAAAAAAAAAGCAATCTGCCACATGATCCTGGCTTTTTCATCACTATATCCCATAGGCAGAATACAAATGAGAGAATCACTATCACCCATCTCAGTCCAACAACAAACCATAAATATATTTCCCCCATACTTCACATCTGCACTTACTAAAGGGTCTCCAGGTCAGTCCCATTATGAGGCTTCAGTTTCACAAAAAAGAAAAAAAAAAAAAATGCCTCTTTGTGATAAGATTTTATCCACTTGATGGTTAGATTGTATAATAAATAAAGTCTAAAAGCCTAAAATATCAAATAAGCAAATGCAACTTGAATAAATGAAGGAGTTTAAATATAATCTGATACTATGTTTGAAATTTAAGTGTGTGCTTGGATTTTACCATTATATTTTTAAAGAATTGATAAGTTACTTGTTCCCGGGCCTTTCTGGCTTGTTTCTATATGAGCCAGGAAGACATCTAGCTGGTCCCATAAAAACAGTATCCCTGAGACCATTTCTCTGGGGCAGAAACAAAACAGGTTCTTATTTTGCACCTATAAGAGTTACTGGTGAATTTCTGTGTCACCCTTGAGGTCATTTCTACTAGTTCATAAAAGGTAGACACAGCTTCCTAAAGAACTTGAAGGTAGCTGGAAGGTAACCTCTATAGCAAGAAGCTTCAACACTTTATACTTCCTTCAACTACCTTTCTTTCCACTAGGTCTGGCATTAAAACTTACTTTTTAACTCATTTCTTTTGAATCTGTGTAAAGGCCTATAATAATTGATTGATGACTGATTGGATGTGAGGGGGTAAGGAAAATGACAACCCTCTTCAGTTTGATTGCATCCTTGTGTTTCTGTATACTTAAACACATATACCATACTCATGCAAGCACATGCACACACATTTGTAGTTGCATTTTTACTTCATTGTGATTATACTATATACATTATTTTATAAATAGCTTTTTTACTATGAATATGTCCTAGAGATCTTTCCATGTCATCTGTTTCAATCTCTTGAATGCCCATATTAAAATACATCCTATTGCTATACTGTACGTCATTTACACTCTCCTCTAGTGATGACCTTAGGTATTTTCATTTGTTAAATCACTATTGAGAAATAATCTTTTGTTACAGTATTCTTTGTACTCTCCTATGTGCTTGAAATATTTCATAATAAGAAAACTGTCTTCTTAAACTAGAAACAGAAGGAAATTTCCATAACCTGAAAAGGGTCCTTGCCATAAAGCCCAGAAAAAAAGATATGAATATATAGGATGTTAAATTTTGGAGCCATTACCACTAAATATAGAAACCCCACATTTATCTGCTCTCACTATTATTATTCAGAATTGTACTAGAGGTCTTAGCCAATGCAATTAGACAAATGTATGATAATTCTCACTGCAACACTGTTTATAATTAAGAAATGAAATTTGGAGATGACTTCTAGGTTATAACTTTATATAACTAAGTGGGCAATGTTCTCATTAACCAAGAAAGGATATTCTGGAGGATAAGCAAAGTTTGCAGAGAAAGATGAGGATTTTGATTTGGATACACTGAATTTAAGAAACCCATGAATAAAATTTTGTTGCTTTTTTTCAGAATTTTTTAAGAGAGAAAAAACTACATATTTGAAGATCATTTCGTATTTTCCCCTAATCCTATTTCCCTTCCTATGTAACCAGAAAAAATCATTCAAAAGCTGATGTCTCTCTTTCTAGTCCACATGTCTGTATTTTTACTACTTAATATTTATAATGTCAATAATCAATAATCAAAAATCAATCATTTTTATGTGAATATGATGTAACTTTCTGAAGATTTTTTCACTAAATATGTTTTTGAAACATATCCATATTGATCTCATTTATTTATTTTTACTGCCTTACTCCATTGTTTTTCATACATACATATATTCTCTAGTGATTAACACTTAGACTCTTTCTAATTTTTCACTATCACAAAAAATATCTAGAAGGTACCTAGCACACAGGAGCTCTCAAAAATATTTGTTGAGTGAATGTGCAAATAACCATCACTATGCATGTCTCCTTGTGTCCATGGGTAGAGATTTTTTAGGATATAAAATCCTGGGTCATAGAGTATGCACATTTTCAATTTAATCAAATATGACTAGGTATTGCAAATTTTCCTCCAAATAATATTTTTATACTTCCACCAAAAGTGATTGAGCATTCCTATTTTCCTACATCTTTTTCACACTTGATAATGGCAAAATTTTCCATTTTTTTGACAATCTTGTGGGTGTGGAATAGTATCTCATGATTTTAGTTCACATTTGCTTAGAAGCTATTGAGGTTGACCATCTTGTAATACATTGGTTTATTTTTGTCTCTTGTTGCTGTTGTTGTTTTGCATTTTCCCTTTTGTCAATCGCCTGCTCATATCCTTTGCATGTTCTTCTATTGGCTTATCTTTATCAAAGTGAGCTGTAAAAATTCTTCATGTATTTTTCATATACCCTAAATCAACACAAGAAAGTTTCCCTCTAATCCTAGCTACCTATGAATTTTATTATGAATTCGTAATGAATTTTATTAAATGCTTTCTCTGTACCTAATTATATAATTATGGGGTGTTTTTTTTTTTGTAATTTTTATGCAGCTAGTTCATGTTTTGTTTATTAGTTTGGCATTTTTAGTTTGTTTGGCTGTTTTGCTCCTAACTTTTAATTTTATTATTTTGTAGTCAGAGACTGTCCCTGTGTGATTTTTCCTTCTAAATCCATTAGAATGCACTTGTAGACTAATAACACGAAAACCCTATGAATGTTTGAAAAGAACGTGCACTCTTTGTGTTGACAACAAAATTATTAGACACATCTTGTTAAAGTTTCACTAAATCCTCTAAAGCCTCATCTATATTTTGGTTATTAAACCCAACAATTAATTCTCAACACACTAGTGAAAGTGATCTTTTTAAAATTTGTCTTAGAGTAAGTTGCCCAGAAACAGACTCTGAGATAGAGATTTATGTGCAGAAGATTTACCACTGGGTACTCTTGGGAACAACACCTTGATGGGAATGAGAGAAACAGGACTGAGTGGAAAAAGAAGTTGAACTGCAATGCATTTACTTCAGGTGATCCCACCAGGAGCTCTGAAAGCCTATTTCTTCAAAGGTACCACAAACTGAGGCAAGGGAGGTTGAGCCTTTGAATACCTACATCTATCAGTAACTGGATGAAGCTGCTCCCTTCGGTCAAGGACAATTCTCAGACAGGGATGCAATTATGAGCCATCAGCAACAATGCTCCCAACAACTGCACAAATCATGTCATTCCCTACTTAAAACCTCCCAAAGGTTTTTTATCAAATTTAGAATTAAATCCAAACTCCTCCCCCTGGCCTACAAAGATCGACATTATCTGGGTCCTGTCTACATCTCTAAACTCATCTCCTACTACTCCTTCATAGCTTACTCTGCTCTAGCCACCCTTGCCTTGTTGCTGTTTCTTGACCTTACCAAATTCATTCCCACTGGTACTTGATATTTCCTCTGCATAGAATTCTCTTCTCAAGGACTTTTCCAAGTCTTACCTGCTCATCTCACTCAGTTCTCTGCTCAAATATCACCTCCTCCGAGAAATTTTACCTAAAAATACCATTCCCACCCTCTCACATGCCCCACCATCACTCTTTTAACCTGCTTTCCTTTTCCCCCTTGAATTATCACTCCCTGCAATTATATTACACATTGGTTTGCTCCAAGAATGTAAGTTCCATGAAGATATGGACTATTATTATATCTTAACACCATCAACAGTACCTGGCATATAGTGGGCACTCCACAAATATTTGTTTCATAAATTAATGAACAAATTAATTAGTTCCATGTGTCATTTCCACCAGCTTTGTTTCTCTTCTGAATTGAAATTTAAATGCTATCTCTCAGTAATTCTTTAATATTTCTGGTTTGAGGATGCATTCCTGGACTGCATCAGGTTTGGTCATTTTTAAATACTTCTTATGAGTGTTTTGTAAAACCATATATATCATATAATCTGTATATGTCTGCAATAAAAATATTGTTATGCCACCTGCTCTTCTATTGCTATAGCTCAAGAACAACAATTACATTAGAAAATATTAAGAGAACAATTAGAGGATGGTTTTTAAAAAACAGGCAAATAGAAATGATTAGAAGTCTTCAGATTGAGAAAGCAAAAAAGAGATTGGAACTTCAAATGGGACTTTTTATGAGATTATGAAGGGTATTGAAAACATAAGCAGAAACTTCTTCACAATATTCTAGAATATGAGAGACATAAAGGAAGCTCTTGACACCTGAAAAGTTGAAATTAGGACAAATGAAAACACATCTTAATTTACATCATGCCCTTAACAGCTATAAAATGCTGTTAGAAACTGAAAAACTAAGATTCAGAAAAGGAAAAAAAAAAAATTGCTCAAGGTCCTAGTGTCAGTTAGTAGCAGAATTAGAACTAGAATCTTCTGACTTCTGATACAGTAGTATACTACATTAACACCATGCAGAGGTACACCGTATTTAATGCCACACCTGACCATAATATTTTAGCAATAGAATTTAAAACCAGATTAAAATTTCTGAACAGAATGGACATTTATATATGCCTGTGGTTGGACCAGTCAAAATTACAACTATGACAAAGCCATCTTTGGTGCTCATCAATTCTCAAAAATATTTACCCAACAGACATTGCAAATTATTACATTATTAACTGATAGTGACACAGATATACATTTAAAAGCAAGTTCTTAGGTAATATATTGTCATTTTCTCCAGGGATTTTTCACAAATAGTCCTGCTTATAATCTGTCCCTTTGAACAATGGGACACTGAAAAACACAATGCAAGCAGAAACTCAAAAAATTTACTGCCCTTGCAATGCTTGGACTGTCATGTGAACAAGCCTAGGCTAGTCAACTAGATGGCAAAAGACATATGGCCCACTCATCCTCATCACCCCAGCTAACAGTAATCTCATCCCCAGAGGCAGAACTCACCAGCTGACCAGCAACCAAAAGACAATGAATGCATAACTGAGCCCATCAAAGACAACAGAACAATCCAAATGGGCCCAACACAAACTGCCAACCCTCAAAATCATTAACAAAATAATAGTTGTTGTTTTAAGCAATTAAGTACTGATGTCGTTTATTACTCAATAAAAATTAACTGGTACACCAACAAAAAGTAAGCATATATGGTAAACACAGGTTGTATCTAGGTTAAGGATCCAAGATCAAGAAGTGAAAGTCAGAAGGTATTTTCCAAAATGACTTGAAGTTGGTTTGATCAGGTCAGGAAAGAGAACCTGGCCCCTTCTCATCTATGGTCCCATGCTACAGGAAATTACCAAGGAAAAAGGCGCTAAACAGGAGACATACCAAGGCGGAATTATTTCATTTTCTTCTGGGGCATTCAGTGCCCTCCTCACAAGGAATTGAGCCCCAGAGGTAAGATTCAAATGAGAAGGTTGTCCTAGTTGGTTTTGAGAGTCTTATTCCAAGGAACTGAAATCACTGCATTATTTCTGTGAAGTAAGGTTATCAAGTCTCCCCGAAAGCTGAGAAGCTGCTTGTGGCCTGAAGCAGACTCCCCACACTCTCAAGAGAATTCCTGGGCCACCCTTCCCCAGGGACTCTGGCCCCAGCAAATAAAAATTCTCAGATGAAGGTGATGGTCTACAAAAGACGTACCCAGATCTGCCCAGTCTTAATTTGTATTTCCCAGAAGCTGTGGGAAATGGGCAGGGAGGAGGAGAATGTTCTGATCCATTCACTTCCCCCGGCTTGAATCTGGATTGGCAGAATATATATTTTTCCTTCCTTCAAACCTACACCATTTATGAGCCAGATTTAAAGAAGAGAAATGCTGTGTGCGCCAGCAATGTGCAGTGCAGTCATCTTAAGCACTAGCACTCTGCATTAATACACAGAAAATCCATTCCATCTCCCATTCCAAAGTTATTATGATGTCATGAAAATTATTCTTGGGTGGAACTGTATAATGGGAGGTGGGACTTGAGGACCCAGGCCACCACTTACATGTACTCACAGAAGAAAGCAAACTCTCAAGGCATGAAAGCAATATTCCAGAGACAATCTAGGTAAAAGGCTCCCTCTAGTGGGATATTTTATTTATACGAGGTTACACACCCAGTATCAGAATACCACATATTTAGAATGAAACTGAAAGAATTTAAATTTCTCAAGCAATGGAATCACAATCCCAGGAATAACTTAGTAAACACCTCCCTCTAGTGGGGATTTTTTTAAGACACTGTCAAACACAAGAAAAGTGTTAAAAGTCACATGGATTAAGAACTCGGCTTAGACACAATTCTCAATAGGTATCAAAAGGACACTGAATAAAAATTAAAGATCAAAGTAAAATCCTTAAAGAAAACAACCATAATTGACTATATATCTGCTCTTGCCACACTCATACCTCAAGTAGGGAAAACCTGGAATTGTCTCTGCCTCCCTCTGTAATAACAGGTGTCAAGTCTTTCTATGAGGGTGAGGATGAGAGTGGAGCTCAGAACTTCTCTAACCTTTAACTCTGTTTTAATCTGTGTAAGGATATCTTTGCTTTTATCCTATACAAGGTAGCACTTTCTGGGAATGGTGATGGATGAAGGAAAGGAGAAAGAGGAAGGGAGGGAGGAAGAAAAAGGAAAAATAAAGCTTGGGAAAGGAGGAAAGAGGTAAGGGAAAGAAGGAAAGGAAAGAAGGTAGGAAGGAAAGAAGAGAAGGAGGGGGGGAGAAAAGTAAGGAGAGTAGGGAAGGAAGAAGGAAGGGAGGGAGGGAAGAAAGAAGGAATGGAAGGAGGTAGGGAAGGAAGACAGGCAGAAAGAGAATAAAAATCTCTGTAATCTTGAAACTGCTGTTTACAAATAGGTTTCTTTTAAGGTGTTCAAAGGATGGGGATCTCCAAAATTACTTTCTATTTGAAAATTTCCTTCTATGTATAAAATTTATTTAAAACACTTTATTTGTAAAGATGCAAGACTTTTTTAAAAACTTCAATTTAAAAGTTGAATTCAATGATACAGCAAATGTTGCAAAATTTTTTAACTGGTAGAACTGGGTAAATGTGGGGGACAGTTATGTTGTAAATCTCTATATGCATTTTGTATTATTTTTTAACTGTTCTGTAAGTCTGAAATTATTTCAACATAAAAAGTTTAAGAAAAAAAAGATGAATGTATGGACTGGATGTTGGGACAAATGTGACAGCAAAAATATCCATGGATTTTAGTATCTCTAAGATTATACATGGTTTCTAAATACACTGAATTGAAATGGCCTTGGTACTATTCAATTAAAGTGCTATTGAAATCTTTAAATTGAAGAATGCAAGTAATCTGTAGCCATTGTGCTTGTTTTTAGTTTTATTTTAGAGGAAAGTTTGAAGACTTTAAAACAAATTTGGCTTCAGGCCTTTCTCTTCTACAGCTTCTAAGCTGAAAAGAGATAAGAAATTTCATTTTGTCTCTGATAAAAGGAAATTTTAAGGAGTTGGAAATATTTTAACGTGCATCATTCAATATTAAAACTTATTAAAAAGTAAGATATACTAATATATATGGAATTATAGAATTAAAAGTTAATGTTTTTAGTTAGAAATAAAATTAGGGCTTCAAGAGGGCATATTTTAATTCATGGAAGGATATGGGGTTTGGGATTAAAGCTGAAATGGCTGGAATTTTCCAAGTTTCCTAAATTTCCTGTTATATAAAAACTGAAGTTACCATTACCTGAATTGGAATTTGGAGTTAAAAAAAAAAAAATGCAAAGTGAACGTGAGTTGACATCTGAAGACTATCATCAAAATATTCAAATGAAATGAGGTCTATATAGATGGATTCTTATAAAAACTAGTTTATTTTATAAAAATTCTATGGATTATCTATGTATTTAATTCCAGTCAACTCCATGTGCCAAAAGTCACATCCACAATTCATTTTGAGATGTGACTCTCTCTAAATTTAACTACAAGTACTTTGGGCATATCGGATTTATGTGGGATCATTCTCTTAAATTTCCTAGAAGCCATTTGGTTCTGTCAAGAAGCTCTGCTAGGCACTCTCTCTTCTCCCCACCCTGCCCCAGAAGTCTTAAAAGAGAGTGTCAAGTCCTTGATTTGGTCGGAGTGCCCCAGGCTGTAACTTAATGGCTATCTGTGGTGGCTGTAGGATTGCAAGATAAAATACAAGGCACCCAGTTAAATTTGAATTTCAGAGGAATAACAAATAGTTTTTGGGATAAGTATGTTCCCAATTCTGCATATATGTAGAGAAGTCATAGGGATTATAAATTCAAGTGAAGTTTAAAAAACATATATTTTATGATAAAGGGCCTTTAACTTAAGATGGTCAAAGCACCAATATTATACATTTGCTGTAAAAAGAATTGTAAGAATTTCGGGTTTTTTTGTTTGTTTGTTTGTTTGTTTCTGGTGTTAAAAGTTACTTATGGCCACCAGCCCACAGCAGCTCAGAAGATAAAATAACAATCCACTTTACAAACCATGATGGTGAAACATTAACAACCAAGGAAAAATTGGTGACTCTCTGCTAGATGTTGTGGTTGAAAATAATGTCGATGTTGATGGTTTTGGTGCATGTGAGGGAATCTCAGCCTGCTCTACCTGTCACCTCATCTTTCAAGAGCACATATTTGAGAAGTTACAAGCAATCACTGATGAGAATAATTTGCTTGATCTGGCCTACGGACTGAAGGGCACAACACACTTGAGCTGCCAAATCTGTTTCACAAAGTCTATGGACAATAGGACTGCTGAGTACCTGATGCAGCAGCCAAAGCCAGACAATCCATTGATATGCACAAGAACTCCTAAACTAGAATAAATAAGAATATTTTCATGAAATTTTACCTATTTTAATAATTATTATTTCTTAATATAATTAAATGAAACATGGATTTAATATTATAACCAGCTTTACTATTTTAATTCCCCTTGTATAACTACTGAATCTTTTTAGTTCTGGAAGTATGCAATCTTTATTTTGGTTAAATTATAAAAATGTCAACCAAATATTAGAAAATAGTTAATATGATTAAGACCTAATATATTTTACCTTATATATGTTTAGTGACATTAGCAAAATGTTTTCATATAAATCTCATGTCTGCTTACCCATAAAGTAGATCAAAAAACTGGTATAATCCTCTGTGATCTGGGTGAAGGTGGGGCTCTCAAATGGCTTGTCTAGGGCAATACAATTAATCAGAAGATCTGGTCCTAGAATACACATCTTGTCTCTACAAGGTAAATAAATGTTCAGACTGAAACTGGAATAATAATGAATAGCGGTACCCAGTGTTCTTTTTTACTTCAATTGCTCTTTTTCACTCTAATTATTATTCTCGTTATTTTTGTGTGTGTGCTAATGAAGGTGTCAGGGATTGATTTACGTGATGAATGTACAACTACGTAATGGTACTGTAAACAATCGAAAGTACGATTTGTTTTGTATGACTGCGTGGTATGTGAATATATCTCAATAAAATGAAGATAAAAAAATAATGAATAGCTTGCTTAGAGCAGTGATTAAATATAAATATGTATGCACAAAAAAATCTGATTGCTCAGTGAACAATTTCAAAGACAGTTATTAACTTAATTTCAAAGACAGTTATTATCCTTACAAGGAAATATTTCAAAATCTGATTCATTGAGAAGTAAAGTCTGAACATAGGCATTAGAACACTATAAAAGAAGTTTGATTTCTGTTCTGACAATACTGGAGGAATAAACTAAATATTAGATGTCTTTATTCATTCCTATTCTAAGAATAGTGATCTATCTTTGTAATCTTTTAATAGTGCTGAATTGTAAATCTCTATAGCAGAATAGGAATCTTATGAATTAGGTTTTCTCTGTCCTGAGCCAGAAAATGAAATGAACAGACTGTCACATTGCACAGCTCTAGGGGGTGCCATTCCCTTAAACAACGCTGAAGTTGCACAGCAGTAAGCTTCAGTCCCAGAAGTGAGTACCACAGGTTACCAATTACCAACGGAACATATTTGTATCCTTATTTTTACTAAAAAAATTGTACAAGTTAACAAAGGGTTAGACAGTGTGTTCTTTGGAAGTATAGTAAAACGGACTAATTATTAGAAAGATCAGAACAATAAGTGAAACAAAATGTGAACTATAAGACAATTGAATTAGCTTCAAGTATAGCATGCAGTGTATATTTTGACAAATATTTGTCGAGTACTATATTTGGCATTATTATCTATATTATTAATAATCTATAGATTATTATCTATATTATGCCCATTGGGGAATCCAGAGCTGAACAGGACAAGGAATACCCTCAAGCAGCTCACCTTTTATCAGCAAAAGATAGACATATGAACAAATAATTTGCTTGAACTAAAATGACCAATTTGCCAAATAAGGATTCTCTGAAACTAATTAATATGTAAATCATGATTAGGGAGAACCCGAGGCTTCTAATGTTCATTAAGTGTTTAATAACTATTCTGTGACTTCTGTGTGTGGAGAGCTTCAAAATAATGTGTGTCCCTTAAGAAGCTTCAATATTCTGCTTGTATTCTCACATGGATTCCTAAACTTTCCTTTCCAGAGCTACATAGTTTTAGGTTTCAAATTAGAAAAGTTCAAATTAATAAAGTTGAATTGTATCACTTAAATAAAACCTAATAAACTTAAAAAAAAAAGTTACTTAATAAAGACTTGTTTCCATTATTTCCAAATTCTACATGGGACATACTTAAACAAACAAAAATACTTTTTGTTTCTCTGAAATTCAAATTTAACTGGGTATCCTGTATTTTTACTTACTACATCTGGCAACTCTAAGCAACCTCTAAAATAGCCCCAAATGATATTCACCTTTCAAGCTAGACCTAGTGACTTGCTTCTAACAAAAAGAATATGGCAAAAGCAATGGGATGTCACTTCCAAGATTAGGTTATAGAAAGACGCCTGCTTCTGTCTTATTCGCCCTTTCTTGCCTTCCGGGGCTCTCTGGCCAGCCTGCTCCAAGAAAAGCCAGCTGCTGTGTTGTGAAGTGCCCTATGGAGAAGCCCACACAGCAAGGAACTGAGGGAGGCTTCCAGCTACCCCACCCCAATTCTCGACCCAAAGAACTTCCTACTACCTCAGAAAACCAAAAAATACTTCTCTAGGGAAACTGAACAATGTGATCAAACAGATGCAAAAACCAACAATAGTCAGGGGTTTTCCATTCTAATGTCAGCAATCACCAGTCAGCTATTGAGTGTCTCACTTTTAAATATAAATGAATAAAAGAGGAAACATTAGGTTATATAAATGCTGACAGAATACACATTTTTTTAAAAATCCATGAAACTGCACTACACAGTGAACCCAAAGTTAAACCAGGAATTCTAGTTAATAGTACAGTTATAAAAATGTGCTTTTATCAATTGTAACAAATGTCCCACACCAATGCAAGGTGTTAATAATAGGGTGGAATATGGGAATATTGTATTTTATGCATGATTGTTTCATAAACCCACACTTGTCTAATAAAGAAAAATAAATAAATAAACTTTACCAAAAAGCAAAAAAATTAAATAAAATACAGTGGTACCATGATACTCATTGTTAATTGGTTCCGGGAGGCTCAACGACTACCAGAAACAAGTACCAAACAAATTTTTCTCATAAGGAATAATGTAAATAAACTTAATGCATTTCCAAACCAAAGACAATGACATTTTTAAAGCAAAATGTAAAAAGATATCATTGTATATCATTACTTTACATGATAAATAAACTAATAAATTCATAGATACTTAGATTAAATAAAATTAAAACTTCACTTCACCTGTACTGAGAAGAGTCCATGGCCTGATGGGATGGTGGGAGGAGAGCGGTGAGGAGCAGAGGTTACATGGAGTGTTGTTCGGAAGGAGAGTCCCCCTCCAATAGAACATCGGGCACTTGCACTTCAGGTGTTCTTTCTCTTTTCTGCTTTTTTTCAACTTGCACCACAGCCTCTGACACACTCTTTGTCACCTTCACTAAAAATTTATCCAATGAAGACTGCTTCTGTCTTCTTTTCAGAATTCCTTGAAAATGTGAAATTCTTTGGTCATTCAATAAATTCACATTTCTGCTTGTCAGAGCTTTGTCCGAATGGTACCTCTCCACAAGTTTTGAACTTCTGCCCATTTTGCACACATTTCTTTTATCAAGGAACTGGGGATATCCTCCCTTATCTCCTCACCTGAAGAGATCTCTTCAGCCACCTCTTGTTGCTGCTCCTTCTGTAGTTCCTGCAGCTCCTCAGTGCTGAGCTCTTCACAATGTTCCTCCACTAACTCCTCAACATCAGCCTTTTTTATCTCTTCTTTATTCTTAATGATGGTGGGAATCATTGTTCGAGGCACACTGTATTCCCCAGCAAGTTCAGTCATGAGAATACCACTCTTGTATTTGCCTATTGTTTCCCTTTTTTGCTCAATGGTAGTGCAAAGTAATTTTCTCTTCTGCTCAGCACTATTACTGCTCATTTTCCTTGGACCCATGATGAGGGGAAAAAAGGGTGTAAAAACACACAAAATGACCACAGAAGCTAAGATAAGATTGCAAGGGGATGTGCACAGGGCAAGAGTTACTGCCTGCCTGTTTTGACTGGAAACGGTAGCAAGTCACGAGGCAAACAACACTTGTACATCGAGTACCAAACAAATGACGAGTACTAGGACAAAACTTTCACACCAAAATCCATCAAGTACCAAATTCAACGTGTTTCAAAGCAGTCAAGTACCGAGGTACCACTGTAAATTAATGAATGAATAACAAAGAATCACCAGACATTTCAGAAAACCTAAAAACAAAAACTGAGAGGCAAGAAAGTATTCCAGGAGCAGAGAAAAAAATTCAATAATCAATATTAACATCCTCAGATAGATGTTCTATTCATAAAACAAAAGAAGAAAAAGCGATTAAAAAAAAAAAAGACATAGAGTTTAAAACTTAAGGGAAGGAGAAACATAATTAACAAGACTTGACCAAGTGTGTCATGACAGACTCCAAACCCTTGGGGACTTCCTGCACTCACAGCTGACAGGATCTCTTACCTCCTGGGCTCCCAAAGGGAAGGAACAAATGTGAACGTATCAGTGGCGGGAGCTGTGGGAAGTTATGTATTAGAATGTGGGAAGGGGAGTTTAATGAACATGTGTTCGTTTGATTTTCAATGACACAACCAAGACTGTTTTTCTTTCTCTTGACCAAATTGCCAGCCTTACTCCTCACCCTTACCAATCTACCTACCCCCTGACCTGACTACCTTAAAACAAATCTCACAGCTGTGGGACTGCAGAGACAAACAACTCGGACTTTGGAGGGGACAAAAAGGAAAAAAAACAACTTCAGACCCTAACTATTCTAAATATTGATCTCTCCCCTGACCTCCTCCTCCTCTCTCCCTCTTATTCCAACTACCAGGCACCTGAGAGACTTCTAACGGGTAGTTTCTTATCTCCCTCCTCACTCCTCCTACCCTTACAGGCTCCAGGTGGCCTAATTACCACAAAAGAAAACATTCCCAACCAAGAGGTCCTAATCACAACCTCAGTAAGCCACTCCCCCGCCCCGTCATCAACCACCTTTACTATCTTCGATGCTTTTCTCCCAACCCACTCCCTGCCCTTAAAAGGCTGGCTGTCCCTTGCTTCGACGAAGTAGATGTCTAGTCTCTCCCCTTTGTAACAGTCCCTGAATAAAGTCCTTGCCTGTTTAACATTGTCCGGTGCAGTTTTTTCTTTGACACACCTAAGGGCAGGATGGCCAGGGGTGCACATACCGGTGATGGCCGTCTTCTCCCCCTTGTGGAACTCGGCACCTCAGAAGCTGCTCCAGCTTCTCCTCAGAGGTCATATTCTGCACCGCACTCAGGGGTTGCTCCTGGAACTTCACCGGGACACAAGCAGCCTTCATGGACAGATCCCGATATCGGAGGGTCAAGATCGAGAAGCAACACTGAAGTGGCAACGGAAGCTGGTGCGTCCCGTATCCAGACTTCCGGCCGGTCTTGGAGAGCTGGGCGGCTCCATCTCCCTCCGTGCCCCTGCGCACTCCTCTTCCTCCTTCTCCTTCATCCCCTAGTCACCGCCCCCTCCCCCTCGGAGACTTACGGGGAGGGTCATGGGACACACGAGCGCTTTGCCTATTGATTTATTTTCAGTCACCATGTTTAAATTATGTTGAAACATTAAATGACATTAAAGGAGAAAATGATATTTCACATTTATAAAACAGAAATTTGATGGAAGGATTAGAAAATAAAGATTTGGAAATCTACTAAAAGGTGGAATAGAATGAAAGAGAAATGGAAGATAGTACAAAGAAAATTGGAGGATCAGTTCAGACAATAAAATGACCAGGTGTTCCAGAAAGAAAAAATAGAGAAAACCAAGAGGAAGAAGGTATTTAGAAACCAATACAAGAATATTCCCCAGAACTGAAGGACATTTATTTCCAGAATAAAAAAACTCGAGTTCCCTGCACAAGGTATGAAAAAGGACTAGCCCCAAGGCCTATCACCATGAAATTTCAGAACACCGGCTATTAAGGGAAGATCTTAAATGCTTTGTATGGGGGAGGAAAAACATACCAAGTACAAGTATACCATAAGGTCTCCCTCCCCAGTTAATGTTTTCCCAATTAAATAACTCTTAGTTTTTAGGACCCAGACTTCAGGGAATATGTTAATCTCTCAATACTTTTCTCAACTGGTGCTTATATAAGAAACATTCATATTTGCATTGCAAAACCAACAGCATTTTAACAAAACACTGTGTAGGAAGTTTTGGGTTACATTTTAAATACACACACAGACGATTTGAAATGTGTATTGCAAAAAAGAATGCACATATTGGATGTTGCTGGCTAGAAGAGAAGCCATGCTCTTACATACAACACAACTGTCTATTAGCAACCATATTAACTGATGATCAGGGAGTGATGTTTTAAGCATTTTACATCCAAATGTAATATTTTGCTATTATATGTAGCATTTTAGTGTGTTTAATTCTATTTTAGGAAATTACTCAGAGGTTTAGTGTTGACATGTATCACATAATATTTTTTCCCATTTAAAATGATGGGAAATAGATTCCCAGTTAGATTTTTACACAGAACATCTGATTTTCAGAATGAGTTATTGATCTTAAGTAGGTGATACCTGTTTAAAGATTCAGACATCTCAACAACAGCATTGGAAACTTGAAGACAAAGACACAATAACTTTGGAATTCTAAAGATAAATTAATTTCATGTTGACTACTATACCCAGTCAACTCTTAATCAAGTACAAGGGTAGAATAAAATTTTTTCAGCTATGACAAAGTCGCAAAAACTATATTGCCCATGGACCACCTAATAGCACCTAGAGCTACTGGAGCATGTACGCCATCAAAACAAGAGTAAGCTAAGAAACAAGAAGACATTGGATCCAGGACACAGGAGTTCTAATTCAAGAGAGAGGTCAAAGACATTCCCAGACATTCCCAGATGGAAGGTATACAATAGGCTGGAAACCAACAGACCAGAGAGGAGCCTATAGACACCCACCTTTCATATACCACCCCCTTTACACCACAAAGCCCCACAGATTCATCACACTCAAACTCTATTCACTACATGCCATATATACACCCAGTGCCTGGCCACACAGCTCCCTCACAGCATACACATTACACACACTACAGGCTGATTCCCTGAGTCAATAACTAATAGGAAACTTGAACATGTTTTCTCAGGTCCTAAGTTTAAGAAGTTATTGTCTTTTCTTGTTCCCAAATTCCAAACAGGCTCTTGAAGCCATTCCAAGCCAGAAGATCCCCTGATCCAATGGGGTTAATCTACACTCAGGAACCTCTTTCTACTTAACACATCCTCCAAGAGTGTCAGCTTCTGCATTCACAGGTCACCTAGTCATCCAGTCATCCAGCCAGCCAATCACACCTCCACGAATCCATCCTTTGTCCATTTGGCCAATTACCCATCAATTTATGTGCTTGGCTCATCAATCAGTTTGTCCTTCTGTCTATCTCCTTACCACAAATCCCTCTCTAGGCAGCTGCTCTCTCCCCCCTTTAAGCAGGGATTCTGCTTCCCACCTTCATCTCATATCTCTATGAATGAGGCAGGAATACCACCCCAGAAGCAGGGAGTCTGCCCCAGTACTCTTTCCTCTGGCACCAGGGAACAAATGCACATCAGTTTGCACAAGGCTTCTTATCATCAGACAAGTACCTCCCAGGGCCACCCATCCTGGTCTCCTGGCCCAAGCAGAGGGGTTTCTGAGCTGAGAGAATGGTGGGGCTTCCTACCAAGCCTGCTCTCCTATCATAGGAAGGTGAGACTAGTGGGCTTCACTGTTCTCCTCTTGTGGATATTACACCCAAGAAAGGAAAAGCAGAAGGAATGAAATCAGTGTCTGGTGGGAGCTGAGAAAGAGAAAAGAATGGATCTGGAAGCCAGAAACAAGAGAGATTCAGGAACCAGGGACTGAAATTGACAAAGGGCATAGAGTTTAGTAGGAGACAGCGCACAAGAAGAACCCTAGCTGAACTCCAAAAGAGGCTCAAACTGTCACTTATGTCCAATTAGAAAGCATTAGGACAAAATTTAACAGGAGATAAAAAGATGTTCAGACACGATCTGTATGATGCCACTCTTGAAAATTTCTTATGGGAATAATTGAATGGATACAAAATCCCTATGCATAAAACTGTTGGTTGCAGAAGTATTTAAAATAGCAAAATGTATAGAAATAACCACCCAGTAGTACACAATTGGTTTAACTGAAGGTCAACAATCTAAACACTTATGGTGCATGTTAAGGAGGAAAAATAGAAAGCATGTAAAAGGAGTCAGAATATACACAGGCCTAGAAGAAAGCAGGCATAAATTATAGTAGTATTAGGGAGGTAAGATTATGAAGTATTTTTTCAAAAATGTCATTAATATTGTTATCACATTATCTTTTTTTTTTTTTTTATCATCATTTTATTGAGATATATTCACATACCACGCAGTCATACAAAACAAATTGTACTTTCGATTGTTTACAGTACCATTACATAGTTGTACATTCATCACCTAAATCAATCCCTGACACCTTCATTAGCACACACACAAAAATAACAAGAATAATAATTAGAGTGAAAAAGAGCAATTGAAGTAAAAAAGAACACTAGGTACCTTTGTCTGTTTGTTTGCGTCCCCTACTTTTCTACACATCGATCCATAAACTAGACAAAGTGGAGTTTGGTCCTTATGGCATTCCCAATCCCACTGTCACCCCTCATAAGCTACATTTTTATACAACTGTCTTCGAGATTCATGGGTTCTGGGTTGTAGTTTCATAGTTTCAGGTATCCACCACCAGCTACCCCAATTCTTTAGAACCTAAAAAAGGTTGTCTAAAGTGTGCGTAAGAGTGCCCACCAGAGTGATCTCTCGGCTCGTTTTGGAATCTCTCTGCCACTGAAGCTTATTTCATTTCCTTTCACATCCCCCTTTTGGTCAAGAAGATGTTCTCCATCCCACGATGCCGGGTCTACATTCCTCCCCGGGAGTCATATTCCACGTTGCCAGGGAGATTCACTTCCCTGGGTGTCTGATCCCACGTAGGGGGGAGGGCAGTGATTTCACCTTTCAAGTTGGCTTAGCCAGAGACAGAGGGCCACATCTGAGCAACAAAGAGGCATTCTGGAGGAGACTCTTAGGCACAAATACAGGGAGGTCTAGCCTCTCCTTTGCAGCAACCGTCTTCCCAAGGGTAAAACTTATGGTAGAGGGCTCAACCCATCAAACCACCAGTCCCCTATGTCTGTGGTCATGTTAGCAACCATGGAGGTGGGGTAGGCGAATACCCCTGCATTCTCCACAGGCTCCTCAAGGGGGCACTACATCGTTTTTGTTTTTTTTTTTTTTTTCCTTGTTTGTCTTTTTTCTTTTTTTTTTTTTTTAACTTTCCCTTCTTTTTTCAAATCAACTGTATGAAAAAAAAAAGTTAAAAAGAAAACAAACATACAATAAAAGAACATTTCAAAGAGACCATAGCAAGGGAGTAAGAAAAAGACAACTAACCTAAGATAACTGCTTAACTTCCAACATGTTCCTACTTTACCCCAAGAAAGTTACATACTATAGCAACATTTCAGTGAACTTGTTCCTACTACATCCATCAGAAATTAACAGACCATAGTCATTTCTGGGCATCCCCAGAACGTTAAATAGCTTATCTGTTCTTCTTGGATTATTGTTCCCCCTTCCTTAATTGCTCTCTATTGCTAGTTCCCCTACATTCTACATTATAAACCATTTGTTTTACATTTTTCAAAGTTCACATTAGTGATAGCATATAATATTTCTCTTTTAGTGCCTGGCTTATTTCGCTCAGCATTATGTCTTCAAGGTTCATCCATGTTGTCATATGTTTCACCAGATCGTTCCTTCTTACTGCCGCGTAGTATTCCATCGTGTGTATATACCACATTTTATTTATCCACTCATCTGTTGATGGACATTTGGGTTGTTTCCATCTCTTGGCAATTGTGAATAATGCTGCTATGAACATTGGCGTGCAGATATCTGTTCGTGTCACTGCTTTCCGATCTTCCGGGTATATCCCGAGAAGTGCAATCGCTGGATCGAATGGTAGCTCTATCTCTAGTTTTCTAAGGAACTGCCAGACTGACTTCCAGAGTGGCTGAACCATTATACAGTCCCACCAACAATGAATAAGAGTTCCAATTTCTCCACATCCCCTCCAGCATTTGTAGTTTCCTGTTTGTTTAATGGCAGCCATTCTAACCGGTGTTAGATGGTATCTCATTGTGGTCTTAATTTGCATCTCTCTAATAGCTAGTGAAGCTGAACATTTTTTCATGTGTTTCTTGGCCATTTGTATTTCCTCTTCAGAGAACTGTCTTTTCATATCTTTTGCCCATTTTATAATTGGGCTGTCTGTACTATTGTCATTGAGTTGTAGGATTTCTTTGTATATGCAAGATATCAGTCTTTTGTCAGATACATGGTTTCCAAAAATTTTTTCCCATTGAGTTGGCTGCCTCTTTACCTTTTTGAGAAATTCCTTTGAGGTGCAGAAACTTCTAAGCTTGAGGAGTTCCCATTTATCTATTTTCTCTTTTGTTGCTTGTGCTTTGGGTGTAAAGTCTAGGAAGTGGCCTCCTAATACAAGGTCTTGAAGATGTTTTCCTACATTATCTTCTAGGAGTTTAATGGTACTTTCTTTTATATTGAGATCTTTGGTCCATTTTGAGTTAATTTTTGTGTAGGGGGTGAGGTAGGGGTCCTCTTTCATTCTTTTGGATATGGATATCCAACTCTCCCAGCCCCATTTGTTGAAAAGACCATTATGGCTCAGTTCGGTGACTTTGGGGGCCTTATCAAAGATCAGTCGGCCATAGATCTGAGGGTCTATCTCTGAATTCTCAATTCGATTCCATTGATCTATATGTCTATCTTTGTGCCAGTACCATGCTGTTTTGGCAACTGTGGCTTTATAATAAGCTTCAAAGTCAGGGAGTGTAAGTCCTCCCACTTCGTTTTTCTTTTTTAAAGTGTCTTTAGCAATTCGAGGCATCTTCCCTTTCCAAATAAATTTGATAACTAGCTTTTCCAAGTCTGCAAAGTAGGTTGTTGGAATTTTGATTGGGATTGCATTGAATCTGTAGATGAGTTTGGGTAGAATTGACATCTTAATGACATTTAGCCTTCCTATCCATGAACATGGAATATTTTTCCATCTTTTAAGGTCCCCTTCTATTTCTTTTAGTAGAGTTATGTAGTTTTCTTTGTATAGGTCTTTTACATCTTTGGTTAAGTTTATTCCTAGGTACTTGATTTTTTTAGTTGCTATTGAAAATGGTATCTTTTTCTTGAGTGTCTCTTCAGTTTGTTCATTTCTAGCATATAGAAACATTACTGACTTATGTGCATTAATCTTGTATCCCGCTACTTTGCTAAATTTGTTTATTAGCTCTAGTAGGTGTATCGTTGATTTCTCAGGGTTTTCTAGATATAAGATCATATCATCTGCAAACAATGACAGTTTTACTTCTTCTTTTCCAATTTGGATGCCTTTTATTTCTTTGTCTTGCCGGATTGCCCTGGCTAGCACTTCCAGCACAATGTTGAATAACAGTGGTGACAGCGGGCATCCTTGTCTTGTTCCTGATCTTAGAGGGAAGGCTTTCAGTCTCTCACCATTGAGTACTATGCTGGCTGTGGGTTTTTCATATATGCTCTTTATCATGTTGAGGAAGTTTCCTTCAATTCCTACCTTTTGAAGTGTTTTTATCAAAAACGGATGTTGGATTTTGTCAAATGCTTTTTCAGCATCTATTGAGATGATCAATTGATTTTTCCCTTTCGAGTTTTTAATGTGTTGTAATACATTGATTGTTTTTCTTATGTTGAACCATCCTTGCATGCCTGGAATGAACCCCACTTGGTCATGGTGTATGATTTTTTTAATGTGTCTTTGGATTCGATTTGCAAGTATTTTGTTGAGGATTTTTGCATCTATATTCATTAGGGAGATTGGCCGGTAGTTTTCCTTTTTTGTAGCATCTTTGCCTGGTTTTGGTATTAGATTGATGTTAGCTTCATAAAATGAGTTAGGTAGTGTTCCATTTTTTTCAATGTTTTGAAAGAGTTTGAGTAAGATTGGTGTCAGTTCTTTCTGGAAAGTTTGGTAGAATTCCCCTGTGAAGCCATCTGGCCCTGGGCATTTATTTGTGGGAAGATTTTTGATGACTGATTGGATCTCTTTGCTTGTGATGGGTTGGTTGAGGTCTTCTATTTCTTCTCTGGTCAGTCTAGGTTGTTCATATGTTTCCAGGAAATTGTCCATTTCTTCTACATTATCCAGTTTGTTGCCATACAGTTGTTCATAATATCCTCTTATAATTTTTTTAATTTCTTCAGGATCTGCAGTTATGTCACCTTTTTCATTCATTATTTTGTTTATATGGGTCTTCTCTCTTTTTGATTTTGTCAGTCTAGCTAGGGGCTTGTCAATCTTGTTGATCTTCTCAAAGAACCAACTTTTGGTGATATTTATCCTTTCTATTGTTTTTTTGTTCTCTATGTCATTTATTTCTGCTTTAATCCTTGTTATTTCTTTTCTTGTACTTGGTTTAGGATTGGTTTGCTGTTCATTTTCTAGCTTCTTCAGTTGATCCATTAGTTCTTTGATTTTGGCTCTTTCTTCCTTTTTAATATATGCGTTTAGTGCTATAAATTTCCCCCTTAGCACTGCTTTTGCTGCATCCCATAGGTTTTGGTATGTTGTGTTCTCATTTTCATTCGTCTCTATATATTTAGCAATTTCTCTTGCTATTTCTTCTTTAACCCACTGATTGTTTAGGAGTGTGTTGTTTAACCTCCAGGTATTTGTGAATTTTCTAAGTCTCTGATGGTTATTGACTTCTAATTGTATTCCATTGTGGTCAGAGAATGTGCTTTGAATAATTTCAATCTTTTTAAATTTATTGAGGCTTGTTTTATGTCCCAGCATATGATCTATTCTGGAGGAAGTTCCGTGAGCACTAGAAAAGTATGTGTATCCTGTTGATTTGGGATGTAATGTCCTGTAGATGTCTGTTAAATCTAATTCATTTATCAGATTGTTTAGGTTTTCAATTTCCTTATTGGTCTTCTGTCTGGTTGATCTATCTATAGGAGAGAGTGATGTGTTGAAGTCTCCCACAATTATTGTGGAAACATCAATTGCTTCCTTTAGTTTTGCCAATGTTTCTCTCATGTATTTTGTGGCACCTTGATTGGGTGCATAGACATTTACGATTGTTATTTCTTCTTGCTGAATTGCCCCTTTTATTAGTATGTAGTGGCCTTCTTTGTCTCTCAAAACATCCCTGCATTTGAAGTCTATTTTATCTGAGATTAAAATTGCTACACCTGCTTTCTTTTGGCTGTAGCTTGCATGAAATATTTTTTTCCATCCTTTCACTTTCAGTTTCTTTGTGTCCCTGTGTCTAAGATGAGTCTCTTGTATGCAACATATTGATGGTTCATTTTTTTTGATCCATTCTGCGAATCTATATCTTTTAATTGGGGAGTTTAATCCATTTACATTCAACGTTAAAACCGTGAAGGCATTTCTTGAATCGGCCATCTTATCCTTTGGATTATGTTTGCCATATTTTTCCCTCTCTCTATTAATATCCTTTATTGTACCCATACCGAATCTCTTTAGTACTGAACCTTTCTCCAAGTCTCTCTGTCCTGTCTTTGTTTCTCTGTCTGTAGGGCTCCCTTTAGTATCTCCAGTAGGGCAGGTCTCTTGTTAGCAAATTCTCTCAGCATTTCTTTGTCTGTGAAAAATTTAAGCTCTCCCTCAAATTTGAAGGAGAGCTTTGCTGGATAAAGTATTCTTGGCTGGAAATTCCTCTCACTCAGAATTTTAAATATATCGTGCCACTGCCTTCTCGCCTCCATGGTGGCTGCTGAGTAGTCACTACTTAGTCTTATGCTGTTTCCTTTGTATGTGGTGAATTGCTTTTCTCTTGCTGCTTTCAGAACTTGCTCCTTCTCTTCTATGTTTGACAGTGTGATCAGTATATGTCTCGGAGTGGGTTTTTTTGGATTTATTCTATTTGGAGTTCGCTGAGCATTTATGATTTGTGTATTTATGTTGTTTAGAAGATTTGGGAAGTTTTCCCCAACCATTTCTTTGAATACTCTTCCTAGACCTTTACCCTTTTCTTCCCCTTCTGGGACACCAATGAGTCTTATATTCGGACGTTTCATATTATCTATCATATCCCTGAGGTCCATTTCGAGTTTTTCAATTTTTTTCCCCATTCTTTCTTTTATGTTTTCATTTTCCATTCTGTCATCTTCCAGGTCACTGATTCGTTGTTCAACTTCCTCTAGTCTTGTACTATGAGTGTCCAGAATCTTTTTAATTTGGTCAACAGTTTCTTTAATTTCCATAAGATCATCCATTTTTTTATTTAGTCTTGCAATGTCTTCTTTATGCTCTTCTAGGGTCTTCTTGATTTCCTTCATATCCCGTACTAGGGTCTCATTGTTCATCTTTAGTTCTTTGAGTAGCTGCTCTAGGTGTGTCTCTTCTGGTCTTTTGATTTGGGTGCTTGGGCTTGGGTTATCCATATCGTCTGGTTTTTTCATATGCTTTATAATTTTCTGTTGTTTTTGGCCTCGTGGCATTTGCTGACCTTGATAGGGTTCTTTTAGGGTTTGTAGACCAGTTGAAGTCCTTATCTCTAATTTATCAGATCTACAGCTTCGTGGAGTACACTTTCTCTAACTAACCAGCAGGTGGCGTCCACGAGCCACCTGTTCTCCACAAGCCAGATCTCCCCTGCTTAGCCTTTTTGGTGAGTGGGGGAGTGAGTCTTGTGGGTCCCAATTGGTGTCCCAAGCTTGCGTGTGTAGTTGGTGTTGCCTGCCCTGTATGTGGGGCGTGTTTCTGGGCAGTCGGGGAGGGGGGGTGGCCCTAACAATCAAATCTCCCTGATGATCCTAGAGTTTTAAAGCTACTGCAATAGTCTAATCCTTCAGTTCAGTCCTGCCACAGTTTGTCTCTGCCACTGACCCACAAGTCTTTGGTATTGGCGTATGGCTCCTGAGACTTGCAAGTGGGCCCCTCTTCCAGGCTGTGCACCCCGGGTCCTCTGTTGAGGGATGACTGTGCTATGTCGCAGGTGAGTGCCGTCCCCCCAGGGCAGTTCTGGGCTGCTGGGCTGTGTTGGGAGGCTCCCAGTCTGCTCAAATGATGGCTGAATGGGGCTCTGTTAATTCACACTGCTCCCCCTTCCCAGCTCTGGGACATTCAGCTGAGGTTGCAGGGAAGGCTAATGTCCACGCCCAGTTTTGTGGTGTGTGCCTGTTATTTGAAGCACTTCCGTCACACTGGGTTGTCTGGGGCAGCTCTGGGCTATGGGGCTGGCGATGGGCAGGAGTGTTTCCTGTCCACCAGGATGGTGGCTGTGAGCGGACACCCCCCTTTTCTTGGGAAGTTGTGTTGTTTAGTGAATTTTCTCAGCCACTGGATTATTGCCTTTTGTCTCAGAGCTCTCTTAGTTCTGCTCTTGACTTGACGTGCCCAAATTTCAATTCTTTGAAGCTTTCTGTATTGAGCTTCTTAGAGTAATTGTTTTAGAAAAAGCAAAAAGGATTTAAAAAAAAAAAAAAAAAAAAAAAACGGCCCTCCTCAGAGATCTAATGGGTTATTGAAATGCTAATAGACAAAGCAACCAGGGCCATTAAGGAAAGGTGCCCAGGGCAGAGAGATCAGCCTTGCTTCGGGATTTGCATATGCGCCTCAAGGCCTGATCTCCGCCCTTCCCCTTTCTGTGATCACCAGAACTCCAAAAATCCTCTGCTTTTATTTTGGAGTTTTTCGTGTTGTTTTTTTTCTATGCCTGTCTCCTCTCTGCTGGGCTGGCTGCTCTCAGAGTCTCTGGTGTCTGGCCTCAGTCTATCTATGGTTGGAGTCTGAATCAGTAGAATGAGTTTCCGGTAAGAGCAGCCACTGCAATTCTCCCTTCTCCTTCCTGGAGCTGACAGCCCCTCCTCCCCCGGGACTGAGCCTGGCAGGGAGGGGCGCGGGTCCCCTGGCCGCAAAAACTTACAGATTTCGCTGATCTCAGCAGTTCCACGTTTTCATGAGTGTTGTATGAAGTATGCCCAAAGACAGATTGCTCTGTGGTGTCCAGTCCACGCAGTTCCTGGCTTTTTACCTACTTTCCTGGAGGAGTAACTAAAACATACAGCTCACCAGTCTGCCATCTTGCCCCGCCTCCCACATTATCTTTTAATTGGTAGTATAAAGTAAGATAACATCAAAATAAAGTAAAACTATGAGATGGGTTTGATTAGGTTATCTGAGGGGTAAATGCACTATGACAGTTGAGAAGAAGACCAAGCAATAGCATCCCTAAGTCTCTGGTCTTGAATCAGATGCTCCTTCTGCCCAAACTTACAAATTGCCATTTCCTTCCCCCCAGCAGTGTTAGGTGGGATCATTAACTTCACTGGAGGGTCAGGTGGCAGAGTGGTCAAGAGCTCAGGCTCTGGGGCTGTAGTAGACATTGTTATTGTTTCCCCAGAATTGATTTGTCCAAGCTAATCATCACAGATGATCAAGAATGGACAAGTGGCCAAATCCTGGTCTGTGCAACAGAAAGGAAATCTTCTGGAGGATTGTGAGAAAATTTTACTTTCTCCTCAAAGAGAGATGAAAGAGATGATCTCTATCGTTTCTCTGAACACTGTTGTTCCAGATGTGACACCTGGAACAGCCAAGGATGACACAGTGGGGAACAAAGAGAGCCTGGCTACTTGATGACACTGATCAGCCCTGAATCAACAAACCTTGAAGACTACTTGCCTCTGAACTTCCTGTTATGGGGGAAAATATATCTGCTTATTGGTTAAGTCAGTTTGAATAAGGTTTCTCTTACTACTGAAAGAATTCTTGCAGATACAAGAGTCAAATAGACTTAAGTTCTAATTACTGCTCTAGAAGTCTTAGCCATGTGACTTAAACTCTCTGAACTTCAGTTTCCTTATCTGTAGCATGAAAATAATGAGTGCCTTGCATTCCTATTTTCTCTGTGACTAAAAGAAAATAATTGAAGGCAAAGGTTATGGTGAATCATAGGATAAGGATAAGGAAAAAGTAAAGTTTTGGAGAAATGAGCACTGGGTATCACCTTCCTGAAAACCTATGGCCTCATCAATGGGAAAGAAGGGTTAATCAAAGTTATATGTCTTAAAAACCAGGTTCACAGTAAATTTGGGTGCCAGTTGCAGTTCTCTAATTCTCTTATGTGAATCAGCTAATCTTTCTTCATTGTCTCTCTTCTTTTAATGAAGGATCACTCATTGAATAAAGTTGCTGCACTAACTGTTCTGAAGAACTAAAATTATGTCTAAGACAATGTCTCTTAATTTGAGAATATGACAGGGGTGGAGTCAGGATTTCTGGTTCTACTTAGGCTATAGAAAGCTGCAAAGATCACCACTCTTTACAACAAGAAAAAGTTGGATCAACTACAAAACCATAACTTTTCTTGAGGCCATTGGAAAGGTGAGGTTGCAAGGCAACCAAGTAATCTGAATGATAAAATGTGAGAAGACTCTTCAAGGAGAAACAAGAAACACAAACTATCTCACCTGAGGCAGAGCATGGGCGAAACAGATTATCCCACAAATAATGAGTGCTGAAACAGCTGGTATTCAATTACAGAACACAGAAATCCATCTATGTATTTTAATCAGAAAGGATTTAATAGAAAGAATTACATGTTAGAAGGGCTGGAGAATCTGATAATCAATTAAGCATCCAGAAATGTTGTCCAAGACAGTACTGCAAACTGATCTGCCAAAGAATTCACCAGCACAATTATTAGAAATCTGGGAAATCAGGAACCCATTTATCCAACTGCTGGCTTAAGGAACACCCCACCTCTGTCATGATCTGTGTGTCAGGAAGACACTACCACAAACATTGTCTCCAGGTCCACACACCTCAATCATGATCCTGCCAGCAAAATGGAGGCCCTCTCACCCACAAAAATAAGGACAGTGGATTTCAGCTACTGCTGCTGCAAAACACACACACACACACACAAATGTTTCTTGACCATACTTTCCCACAACAATAGCAAATGCAGCAGAGAAACAGTCTCTACCTCAATTCTACCCTCCAAAAATCAAATCATTGTAACAGCACAACATATAAACAAGATCATGTGCAGAAGCCAAGTCATAAAATAGTCTGGAAAGTGGTCTTTAGGTTTCCAGTCTCTAGCAGACAGTAAGGCATGAATTGAGGCATGTTACAAAGGCAGTGGCAGAGAAATAAATGAAATATCTGCAATATCTGCCTCAGCCACCCCTTTGTCTTCCCAATATCCATACAAACACTTCTTCCCAAATGCAAACTATCAAACACCAGTGGCAACAACATCATGCTTTTGCCTAACAGAAATCCTCTTACCTCTCACAAAGTGCCCACCCTCTCCCAAAGGGGTAAACCTAAAGTCTCATCAATTACCTCATCCATCTCTGGGTAATATTTATTTCTCTTCTAGTTGAGTCACAAACCATGAACGTCATTATATAGCCACCACTAACACACCCTACATAATATACATTAATATAAATAAATATAAATATACCATTGCAAGGATGGAAGAAAATATGGCTAGCTACTACAATCATTGTTTCTGCAACTGGTCATGAGGCATGGTGGTTTGTAGCTTCCTTCCTCAACTATGCATTTCATGTTTCTTTTGTTTCCAGCCAGCATCAGGATTGTTTTACCTGGTGGGGTTACCCAAACCTTCATTCCAAAAGAATATGAGCTTTTGTTGGGCCTTCTATATTGTATTCATACAGCAGGCACCCCAGACAATCCTTCAGGCTTAAATATGCACTATTCTGCTCACATTGTGTGACAACAGCTCTGTAACCAAGAGGTTAAGGTTTAAGGGCTGATTATGATTGCTGAATCATTATAAAGATATTCCTTTTTACTTTCTGGCATATTAAAGTAGACAGAGGGAAATACCTGAAACCTGAATGGTAATCCAGCTGCCTTGAGCTCTGATAATGACTGCATAGCCTTTATCTTGTGCCCTGGTGATTATAAAAATATTGTGACTAACCTTCACTTGTACACATTTATCCAGTTTTTCAACTTTAAAGTCTTATGATCACTAAAGACAGCACTTAATGTTTATTACTGAAGGGTCTTAGGTCAGTCCAGAATTAACTCACCCCAAGTCCAAAGTTACCTTGATAACCGAAGCTAGATCTAACCAAAATGGGCCTGCCTGACATAAGTAGTAGCTTAGACTTTAACCTACAAGTTACCTATACCTCATTATAGTACTAAAAATCATACCTATCATCATATTAAGGCAGCCATTTTCTTACATACTTTCTTTGACTAAGCATGTAATCAAGCTGCACATGCTCAATAATTAAATCACCTCTAATTACATCATCTGGGGCCATTGTGTTCATTATCCTAAAACCTACCTAACTTTTGATACTATAAAACTATCACAATTACTGCAGTTTGGGGAGACAAATTTTGCACCAATAGGCATCTGTTTTCCTTCTTCATGCCTGGCAATAAAACTCTTTCTGTGTTTGAAACCCTGGTGTCTCTGGAATTGGTCATTTGAGTGCATCAGGCAAAGAAGCCACTGCTGTGGTCCAGTAACAATTTGGCGACCCAGATAGGACAATGCCCAAAGCTCTGGAGCCTCAGAAGGGCAGGTAAGCATGGTAACTGAGCCTTTTATGGGCACTGGACTGTATTTAGTCTAGAGGCTCACCAATCTGGTATTTCTCTGTCCTGCTGGCACTCCAGACCTTTGACACCTTAAAGAGCTTCAAAGAGAAACATTTCCAGTTTCAAGCCTGGACATCTGATTGGGTGAGTCATCAGGGTAAAAGTGGTCGGGGAGTTAATGTGGCAGTTCAAGTCCCCTGGACCTGGCTTTGAGGTCCAGTCCCACTTCCAGAATGATTCCCTTTACTTTATCCTCTATACTATATCCTCTAAGACCCTGACCTAAGTTTGTGTGTTGAATATACTCCTGGAAAATAAGTAATCCAACAATTAATTTGGTGTAAATGAATTTGAGTAGATCTATTTAACTATCAACTGATGTGTTACCTAAGTATAGCAAGTGTTTAATGCTTGTTTAATTGTTAATTGGTGTGTTTGGTCTAGTTATTTATTGGTGTGTTACTTAAATATACAGTAATTGTTAAGTGTCTTTAAATTTGTTATTTGGTGTCTTATTGCATTTGTATTGGCCAACTGTTCCTAACTGGTTACTGTGCTGGTTTGAATGTATTATGTCCCCCAGAAAAAGCCATATTCTTTGATGCAGTCTTGTAGGGCAGATGTTTTGGTGCTGATTAGATTTGCATGGAAATGTGCCCCACCCAACTGTAGGTGATAACTCTGATGAGATATTTCCAGGGCGGCATGGCCCCACCCATTCAGGGTGGGCCTTGATCAGTGGAGCCATATAAATGAACTGACAGGCAGAGGGAACTCAGTACAGTGCAGCTGTGAGTGATGTTTTGAAGAGGAGCTACAGCCAAGAGGGACACTTTGAAGAAAGCACAGGAGCTGCAGATGAGAGACGTTTTGAAGATGGCTGTTTAAAGCAGACTCTTGCTCCGGAGAAGCCAAGAGAGGACAAATACCCCAAGTGCAACTAAGAGTAACATTTTTGAGTAACTGCAGCCTAGAGAGGAAGGTCCTGGGAGAAAGCCATTTTAAAATCAGAACTTTGGAGCAGACACCAGCCACATGCCTTCCCAGCAAACAGAGGTTTTCCAGACACCATTGGCCATCCTCCAGTGAAGGTACCTGATTGCTGATGTGTTACTTTGGACACTTTATGGCCTTAAGACTGTAACTGTAATACCAAATAAACCCCCTTTTATAAAAGCCAATCCATCTCTGGTGTTTTGCATTCTGGCAGCATTAGCAAACTAGAACAGTTACTGATCATGGAAATTCTTTAAAAAGGGAAACATTGGGCTGTATTGAAAAATTGGAAAGATTTTACTTATGAGACTATGAGATAAAGGTTTACTTCTATACCACAATCTGGCATCAATATGATTTAAGATCAGGGGAGAAATGGCCTGAGAATGGCTCTATAATTGTTCTGTAAAAGGACAGAAATGGGATAAAATAATATATATTCAGTCCTTTATTTGTCCCTCCCAAAAGTATTTCTGTTTCTGTTTCTTTTGACTAACTTTCTATTTGTGTCTTGCTGCCTGTTCAATGTATATTCTCATACCTCCAGATCATAATAGCAAATTAACAAAAAATTCTTAAAGAGCTCTATTTGAATTGCTTAAAAATGAATAAATACTTTATATATAAATCAGTACTCCTGGAGTCCCAGAAAAAAAACAACTCTTTGCACAGCAGTGTTCAAAGCCTTAAGTTTTGTAATTACTGTAAGCAAAACTGGACATTACAAAGAAACTGCCCCTGGAATTTCCTTAAGTCAGCAGAAGGCTGCCAGAGGGCTGCCTCTGGAAAAGCCAATGACCTTTTCCAATTGTCCATGTTAGAACCTTATGTAAACTGGATCAATAATTGGAAACAGTTAAAATAAAGGCATAGGTACTCCCAAACTGCACTGCTCTCACCTAAAACTTTTAAATTCAAGTTCTACAGACAACACCTCATTTTTTTTCCTTGTCTTGCCTATCCCTGCCCCCAGGGCCTACCACCAAAGGCAGCTATGAGGGAAGGGCTGGGTGCAGAAAGCTGGTGGAGGTGTGGTTTATAATTCTTTCAACTGAGCCTGGAAATTAGAAATAGTAGACATAGAAGAAATGCTGCAGAATAAGCCATGTTTGTTAAAATTATTTTTTTAAATAATACTTTTTCAATGGTAACCATAGTAATCAGATCATTATTAAAATATAAATAGCCTTGTGTTAGGAGTAACTGAATAAGACCTAATTACCAAAATTTCAGCAAGTGAAATGAAAGGTCTTTGAGAGCTATGGAAAAGTTTTCCTGGATTTAGGCTTGGGACAAATTAAACAATTGCAGCATATTTTCCAGAGCTTAATAGTCAATGTATTTGAAGGTTGTTCATAATTTTAAGATATTATTAAAACAAAAATTTTTAACCTCCAGTAGAAGGAACAAAAATCAAATACAGCTGCAAAACTGCAGTGGCGAATTCTACTCTGATTCCTGTTTTTATGTCTTTGTGAATTGAATAAATGCAATTTTATTTTGCTTATGTATGCTCTCCCTAAATTTATACAAGCTTACTGATAAAATAAGCTAGTATTATAAGTACATGCTCAATATTCCTCTTAAAAATAGCCTAACCTAAATATATATATATATCCTAACTAGGCAGATTGTATAAACTGAGCAATGTACCTGGTAATGATGACACTTAAATAAAATGTACTAAAAAGGAAAGATTTGTTGATGCTTCAAATATATCCTATTTAAGAAATCAGTCAAGTTTAGTAAGAAATATAAATGAAATTTTTGTTACCTTGATTACTTGGATTTTGAAGAATCTGGCTTTTTAGTTTTTGCCATTTGTTGCCCCAGTATGTGGAAGAATTTGAATTTGTAGGGGCTTTATTAATGTTGAGCAGTATATTCTGTGAGTATATTACATAATCAGGTTAGTAGGTTCTGTCATGAATGGGAAAGCCATGATTCTTAGCTTCAATGAGTTTATATTCTAGTTAGAATATACTTGTACCAGGGCACAGTATAAGACAGCAGTATTTAATGTACCTGCTGATTATCTTAATAAAGATAAAAATGCTGGAAGAATTTTTAAAAGCAGATAAATAAAAATGACCTAGGAAGACCACATAAAAGAGATGACACTTGTAAGACCTTTGAATAAGAAAGTAGCATTTAAATGAATAGAGCTTGAACTAGTTTCTTTAGAAGCCATAACTTAACATTGTGAACTAACATTCTCCTAGTATTATTTATAACTTGGAAATGCTGAAAATTTTGAGTTTTTTCTGGATATAAACCCCTTTATTATCAAAGAGCTGATCATATTTCAACTTGGGCTCTTCTGACCATTGAACGTAGTGCTGACTTGGGCTGAGAGATTTAGCACATATTGTAAAGTAATCATTTGTGGGCTGTGAGTATAAAGTATATAAAAGCCTGGCTGTGATCCAAACCCAAGCATACATTTTTTCCCTTCTTCAGTTATGTTGTAGTATCTCTGTCTCTTCTCCCCTTCATAAATACTGTTATTGGAAAGTAGTATGTATGTTCAAAGAGCTTTGTAAATTTGTTATCAAATTTATTTCTAATAGTATGCAGTCTGGATAAACAGACTGTAGGTGGGATGGATAGTATTTTTATTATTTTCCATACTAAGATGATCATATTTTCTGATTAAAGTGAATTTTGTTTGTATCTGTCTACAAGCCCTGAATGGATATGGAAACTTGTAAGAGGTTTATAAAAGTGAATTCTGTCTGTCATAGACAATACAACCAAAAATTTGAAAAGCCTGTTTGTTTTTTTTAAAAAAAATTTTTGTGTCAAACCATGTATTCATACAAAACTAAAGTTTAGTTTGCTCTCTGTTGAAATAATGTGGATTGTTAGTCTGCTGTTAATGAAAAGTTTCAAAAAAGTTTTTCTTAACCATCCAAGTACCCTGTCTAGAAGACAAATATTTTATATCAGAATAAAATCAGAATTAAATCATTGTTAATGTTTATGTTAGCCTTATCATCCTTTATTTCAGAAGACAAGTCTCCTCACTTTTAAGGGAAAACTGTTACAAATGAGTTGTTCTCTCACCTTGTATAAGTGAGGTGTTAAAATAGTTTAACATATTACATAGGAGTTGTTTAGGAAGTATTACAATAATTAAAATGGGTTTTTTTAATCCTTCTGTTAGCTAAATTTGTATGGGTGAAATGTTATTAATATCTTATCTTTAGAGATTGCATAAAATTCCTAAAAACTTGACAATGTTCTCACTATCCATGTTATGTCCTAATAATGACCTGTATGATGCTTGACAGCAGTATGACATCATTTGTCTTAGTTATTCTTTAAAAAAGGCTACACATCATGAAAACAGTCAAATTTACTTGTCAGTTGCACTGCTTTGCTCTAATGCTTCATTATAAGTATATGTGGTCAGCTGTAAGTCAGAACTTCATCTGCAACAAAAAAAGGGACTTCAAAAGAGAAGTGAGACAAGTATATAAATTATTTTAATTAACATAACTGGTTAATGTGTAAATTTGAAACAGGACAAACCTCTGCTATGGTTTATGGTTGATCTCAAAATAAACTGTCAAGTTATTTTATTTCTGAAAGTAGCTTCATTTAAAATTAGGGCTTAGATTGTAATCTCTTATAACAGTCACATTTACTTTTGAGCTTTAACTGTTATTTCCAAATTCTGATGGGCTTTGCTCTTTGTACAACCTGATAGTTCCCTAGCACTTTAGGTATCTGTGTGACACCTGAGACTCAGGGTTAGCATTCTCCAGCTCTGAAAGTCAGCATTACTCCATGCAGCAACTGTTTAAAAGCTGAAAAAATCAGACTTCAATTAAAGTGTGAATAAAGCTGATCTGATTAAAACTAAAGGTAAATCAGAATACAAGGTAAAAGATAATATTGTCTGTATTTTAAAACTTTGACTTCTATGTGAGGCCAAAAGAAGAGATATTTATTTTGTCCAAAATTTAATTTTTATCTAGCACACTATCTAATTTAACCTCTCTAGTCAGTTTATTTAAACAACATAATTCAGCTTTATTTGACATGGAACCTAGAATAAAGAATAAAATCTTGATATTCTGTATAAGTTATTGTTATACCTTGATGCATTTCAAAGTATTTTAGGAAAAAAAAAAAAACAGAAAGTATTTGCAAGTTTCCTGGAGGGAGTAGAGAAAAAGTGAAACTGTTAAATTTCCCCACCTGGGGAATTCCTGATTTTCTCTTAGGCAGTGGGGGCTCCTAGTTTGATGGGCCAGGCCCTCAATCTTGAGGCTTGCCCTTGTGAAACTTATTTCTGTAATAGCAAAGCTAAGCCTACTTATAATTTATGCCTAAGGATCACCCCAGAAAACCTCTTTTGTTACTCAAATGTGCTCTCTCTGTCTAAGCCAAACTCTGAAAATAAACTCACTATCTCTCCCTATGTGGAACATGAATTCCAAGGGTATAAGTCTCCCTGGCAATGTGGGACATGACTCTCAGGGATAAGCCTGGCCCTGACAACATGGGATATGACTCCCAGGGATGAACCTGGCCCTGACATCATGGAATCAGATGAGCAAAAGGAGGAAAAGAAGGAAATAGAGTTTCAATGGCTAAGAGATTTCAAATTGAGTTGAGAGATCATTCTGGAGGTTATGCAAATTTCATCCAGATATTACAAACTGCCATGATATGGCAAGCCCCAACCAAGAGTTTTCCTAAAATCCCTAAAGGATACCCTGGGCTCTATAAAATTTTTACTTATTAAGTTTGTTTTTCACAGACTTAAATCTTCTGGATTGTACCTATGCCAGATAAGTTCTGAAACCCAGAAGTACCAGACTCTCCAAGAACAACAACCAGCTTCATCCCTCTGCCCCATAATGTCAACACCCCTTTTTTGACCTCTTTTTCTAACAAAGCAGTTAGGAGAGTCATCACCCAAATATCACTCAAGACTGGGGGGAAATTATCAAGTGAGAGGGAGGAGTTATAACCGAGAAGTTAGGATTTAAGTACTGATTATGATTACTGAATTATTATATAGATATTCCTTTTTACTTTCTGGTATATTAAAGTAAACAGAGGGAAATACCTGAAAACTGAACTGTAATCCAGCTGTCTTGATCTCTGATAACGATTGCATAGCTTTTGTCTTGTGCCCTTGTGATTGTAAAAACCTCGTGACTAACCTTCACTTGTACCCATTTATCCAGTTTTTTTACTTCAAAGTCTTATCACTAAAGACAGCTCCTAATGTTTATTAATGAAGGGTCTTGGGTCAGCACAGAACTAACCCACCCCAAGTCCAAAGTTATCCTGATAGCTGAAGCTGGATCTAACCAAAATGGGCCTGCCTGAGATGCTCAGTGGCTTAGACTTTAACCTACAAGTCACCTATACCTCATTATAATACTAAAAATCACACCCATCATCATATTAAAGCTGCCATTTTCTTACATATGTTCTGTGACTAAGCATGTAATCAATCTGAACATGCTCAATAATTAAATCACCTCTACTAACATCATCTGGGGCCACTGTGCTCATTATCCTAAAACCTGCCCATCTTTTGATACTATAAAGCTATCAAAATTACTGTGGTTCAGGGAGATAGATTTTAAACCTATAGGCATCTGCTCTCCTGCTTCACACCCAGCAATAAACTCTTTCTCTCTTTGAAACGCAGTGTCTCAGGAATTGGTGATTTGAGTGCATTGGGCAAAGACTCCACCACCTTGATCTGATAACAGTTCTGTATCAGTAAAAAAATCACTATCATCCATCCAACCCCATTCTTTACTTGTGTGTCAGTAACATGAGAACTCTCAAAAGACCAGAAAACAGTCTTTACAACTTGTGCCAGTTTGCATATTTGTGTCCCCCAGAAAAGGCCATGTTCTTTGATGCATTCTTGTAATGGCAGACATTTTAGTGTTGATTAGATTGTAATTCTTTGATTGAGTGTTTCCATGGAGATGTTACCCACCCATCTGTGGGTGATAACACTGATTCGATAATTTCTGTGGAGGTGTGGCCCTGCCCATTCAGCATGGGCTTTGTTTAGTTCACTGGAGCCCTATAAAAGCTCAGACAGAAGGAGCAAGCTTGTTAGAGCCAAGAGGGATGCTTTGCAGAACACACAGAAGCTGAGAGAGGAGCTGCAGATGAGACACAGTTTGAAGACAGCCGTTGAAAGCAGACTCTTGCTCCAGAGAAGCTAAGAGAGGACAAACACCCCCAGAGCAACAGAAAGTGACATTTTGAAGAGGAGCTGTGGCCTAGAGATGAACGTTCTGGAGAAAACCATTTTGAAACCAGAACTTGGAGCAGATGCCAGCCATGTGCCTTCCCAGCTAACAGAGGTTTTCCAGATGCCATTGGCCATTCTCCAGTGAAGGTACCCAATTGTTAGATGTGTTCACTTGGACACTTTATGGCCTTAAGGCTATAACTGTGTAACCAAATAAACCCCCTTTATAAAAGCCAATCCATCTCTGCTGTTTTGCATTCCAGTAGCATTAGCAAACTACAACACAACTAATTCAGTGAAACCATTGCTTTTTACCCAGTGGAAGCATTCCTACTAAATTGATTAAGGTACAAGTTAATTGCTATAAGAGATTTAATAATAGAGTGGGTTCAGTAAAATTGAAATGTATTTCTCTGTAATAAAACAGTCCAGAGATGAGCTGTTCGGAGCTGGCAGTGTGGATCTGCTTCATAAATTAAACTGAAACCCAGATTCTTCCCAGATTGTCATTCCTCCATCTCCTGAGGTTGTGATTACCTACATGACTGGAGTCATGTTACCTCCATATCCTCATACTAACCCTCAGGAAAGGGACAGAGAAAATACAGAGAAGGCAGCTTGGACATTAAGGAGAAGAGGCAGAAATTTCATGCATTTCTTTTGCACACATCCATTGGCCCAAACTTGGTAACACAGCCACATCCGAAAAGAAAAAAGCCAAATAACTATGTTTGGGGACCCAGGGCCTGGGGACCCCTCCCATCCATAGTGATTTCACATAGCGGCCTACTTGACTGGGACAGATGTTAAAAGCCATCAGACCTCCCCAGGGGGAGAAAAAAATGTATTGTTAACAAAGCTTTGAAACTGCCCTCCCCTGATCACTATTGATAACAATCTCCACACCCTTGTGTCACAAGACCCTGCTGAAACTCTGTTCCCACACCCTCCTTGCCCTAACCCTTATAAACCACCCCCTGGCATCCTCTGCTCTTGCAGAGCACTAATTTCCATCTTTCTCAGCCTGCTACCACCATGGAATCCTAACTCCTGTAAGTCCTATTAAACTCATGTCTAACTCCATGCCTGGCATGTGCTTGGTTCTAGGGCTAAGCTAGCTTGTGACACCATGGACTCTAATTTGGTAGCCAAGAGCCCAGCTAAAACTAGGGGAGTTCTATTAATAAACAGTTGAGGGAAAATGGATAATGAGGAGACAACTAGGAGTCTTTGCTACACCTTCCTAAGGTACCTCTAAACCAACAAAGCCTAGAGTCACAGGGACAGGAACAAAATATTTTGCAAGTGGGTCATTAGGTTTAATAGTGAAAGGTGCCACTCCTACTTCAACCCTTTGGTTACCAAATAATTGTATTTTTGGCTATGGGAGAAACCATGCCATATATTGGTCATTAAGTTCAGAGCCTATCTCTCACCTATAGAATAGCACTATAGGTTTATTCTCCCAGCTGGTACCGCATTTGAGTTTTTAATTGGCAATGGAAATGCGGTACTAGGTAATTACAATGATTCTGTGAGCATCAGCCCATTGTCTCACTTATTTTGCTATACAGTAAGTTCCTTGGTCAGAAACAATATCATGTGGAATACCATGATAATAAATGAAGCATTCTGTAAACACCTGGGTAGTAATATTGCCAGATGTGTGGCAGTAGGAAAGGTAAATTCATACCCAGAATAAATGATTATTCCACTTAGATCATTGCCTCCTTCATGAAGAAAAGGGCCCAATGTAATTAAATTATCCCCAGGTGTATTAGTTATCTATTGCTGTGTAACAAATTACTGCAAAAATTATTGGCTTAAAACAGCGGTCATTAAGTTCAGAGCCTATCTCTCACCTATAGAATAGCACTATAGGTTTATTCTCCCAGCTGGTACCGCATTTGAGTTTTTAATTGGCAATGGAAATGCGGTACTAGGTAATTACAATGATTCTGTGAGCATCAGCCCATTGTCTCACTTATTTTGCTATACAGTAAGTTCCTTGGTCAGAAACAATATCATGTGGAATACCATGATAATAAATGAAGCATTCTGTAAACACCTGGGTAGTAATATTGCCAGATGTGTGGCAGTAGGAAAGGTAAATTCATACCCAGAATAAATGATTATTCCACTTAGATCATTGCCTCCTTCATGAAGAAAAGGGCCCAATGTAATTAAATTATCCCCAGGTGTATTAGTTATCTATTGCTGTGTAACAAATTACTGCAAAAATTATTGGCTTAAAACAGCAAACTATTATTATCTCACAGCTTCAGTGGGTAAGCAATCCAGAAAGGCATTAGCTGAGTGCCTCTAGCTCAGATTCTCTCCTGAGCTTGTAGTCAAGCTGTCACCCAGGGATACAGTCATCTCAAGGCTCAACTGATGTTGGAAAATCCACTCTAATTCTTATGTGGCTGCTGGCAAGCCTCAGAAGATCTGCTTCCTAGCTCACTCACATAGTTGCTGGAAGACCTTGTGTTCTCTCCACATGGGCCTCTTAATAGGTTTCCTGAGTATCCCATAACATGGCAGCTAGTGGTGAGAGAGAGACAGAGAAAAGAGCCAGAGAGGGGACTCAAGATGGAAGTCAAATTTTTTGCAACCTAACCTCAGAGATCCCATCACTTTCACCATATTCTTTTCATTAGAAGCAAGTTACTAGATCCAACCTATACTTAAAGGGAGTGGATTACCCAAATCTAGGAGGTGGGGATCATTGGGAAACATCTTAGATACTACCTACCTCACCAGACTATTGCTATTGGCAGGTTGAACACTCAGCTGTGGTGTATCCAAATCAGTCTTGGTGGGGGGGAGCTATTATTGGTAAGCCTATGCCTAAACTCCAACTCTTCCAACATGGACATTTTGTTCATGATCTCTTGAATAAGACCAGAGAGACTGGGGAATGAGGCTCACTGACATTCATTGGGTGAGTCATCTTGACTCCCTAAATATTGACAGTGGGAGATCTTTCATGAACATTCAAATGGATCACAAATAGTCTCACAGTATGGTCCCATGTTGAAAAGTCCATCCACAATATAGTGAGATGGCTAAGAGCATGCATGCTGAAAAATCCCAACTCTGCCACTTGCTAGCTGTATGGTCTTGATCAAGTTCTTCTCTGTGCCTCAGTTTCCTCATCTATAAATGAGCATAAAGTAGAACCTATTCATAGGGTTGGTGAGAGGATTTAATAAGTTAATATACGAAAAGTGCTTAGAACAGTGCTTCACATAGAGTAAGCTAACACAGGTCATGAAGAGTAGGTCAGGTTGCATGATCACCTGGTGTCCCTAGTCAGATGTTCATCCCCTATCAGGTACCAAATATCAAACAAGGGTCCATTTCTCAAAAATACAGTAATTATTTGCTGAAGAAAGCATGGCTTTTCTCTGAAACCCTAGGGGCCTCTGCTATGATCCTCTTAGAAATGTCTGCAGACTCCAACCAGCATCGATTCAGCCACAGCACTCTTAACACCATCAAATTCCCTTGGTCACATAAGCCAGTGGCAGAGCTACCCACATTTCAGTCTGGTCCAGCTGGAAGCCTTATTTTGCTCTGAGCCCCAGGCAAAGCTAGAAGATATGTATGTTTAGCTGAAAATCTAAAATTCTGAACTTGTCAGTTTCTTTAAGTTGTCTAGAGCAGTTAGGGACAGCAGCCTAACCCACTGTCATTTAGTTACTTGTATTCATAGTACTATTCTATGGAGCCACCACTCAGTGGCACCTGGTTTCAGGTGACGATAGGTGAGCACTGAGGTAACTATTTGATAGTCAAAGACTAACATTTTTCCATTCTCTAACAGGACCTGTATCCTCATTGTTCTTAAACTCACTGAGTTCAAATAATCAGTCCTAGATTTCCATCCTTGCAACCATTTCTGCTTTCAAATCCTGGATCAGTGTATCAGTCAGGACTCAACAGCAGATAACAAATACCATTCTAACTATTTTAAGAAGAAATATATTTAATTCAGATAATTAGGTACTTATAACACAAAATTTAATGGAAGGGCCAGAAAAGAAGATTAGAGCTGAGCTTCTAAGAATGTGTCTTAGAATAACATTGTAGATCAGACCTGTCAAGGAAGCTGTCAAGATCAAGAAGGTGGGGCATTAGGAAGCCCCTACCCTAACTGCTAGCTCCAAAACCACATCAACTTTACCTCTATCCATGTCAGGCAAAATAAATGCCACAGATCCTGCCTCTTAGCATCCACAGTGCTGAGACCTCTGCTATTACTACTACAGGAAAAAAAAAAAAAAAGACAACTAAATTTGCCAGGAGAGACAGAGAAATAAGAGAAACACAGTTTTCAATCTTCTGTCTTCCATATCTGCCACAGGCACTTCAACATGGTAGAAACTGGGACATGTGCAGAACCTGAGCTGTAACGGAGCCTGGGAATGAATCTTTAGCCTTCCAGACTCCACAAGACAGTAAAGCATACTATGAAATGGCTGTAATAGAATGGAATAAGCAATCTAAAATATCTGTCAAATCACCTACTGTATACCAGCTCCTCTTCTAAGCTCTGAGGCAATAGCTATGAGCAAAACAAAGTCCCTGCCTTCATGGAGCATACCTCCTAGTGACAGAGACATACACAAAACACTTAAACAAACAAATATATAATTCTGATTGAGATACATGCAATAAAAACTATAACATAGAGTGATTGAGGTATGGTCCTCCTTTATCCAAATATGTCAAATACTGCTGAAACACTGTGTGAGATGAAGACCAAAAATTGACCATTATGTTTGACAACATGGGGTTTGCTCATGATCTAGATAAGAGAAGATTCAGGAAGCAGTAGGGAGAAGTGAAGAAAATAGGAGATAAGTAGAGACGGCAAGGGTTAACTAGGGGGCATCCAGGATTAAGGCAAAAGCCCAGACTATACCATGTAAACACCTCTGCTCTACCCCAAACCCCACCACACTCACACACCACCACCCACTCCACCCTTTCTAGACCAGAGATATTCAGAAGACCTGATGCTAAGTACAGCTGCAGTAAAATCAGAGACTTGGGGGTTAACAGGAACCCAGTCCTCCTTCCCTTGAACCCTGGGTAAATAGACTTTGTCCTCTTTGCAATATGTTCCTTCTGAAAAGCAAACCAAGCATGCAAATATGTAACTGAATCATGCTTCACTCTTACATCTAGAATCTGCCAGGAGCATCTCCATTTAACTGGGAACTAAGATTTCATGCAGAGGAGGGAATTACCCATGGTGAGATTCTAGCTAGACATGAGGGAGGGAGACACCCAAACCTCATGCTGTCTGGGACCAAGGAGACCATGCACAGGTGGGGAAGCCACAGTTATCCAGGGAAAGGGACAGGGTGTGAGGAAAGGGAGAAGGACACATGTTATCCAAGAGAAATGGAATTAAAGAGAGGAGGGAGTTCACGGCAAGCATCAGGGACCACCTGCAAATCACCTCGCCCGTGATGCTACCTCAGCTCGGGGTTACCCAGGGAAACCCCAGCAGTCAGGGCCACTCATGTCCCCAAGGGTGGTGGCACAACACCAGCTAGAGAATAACTGCGGGCCCAACAGAGGCTGAGACTTCCAGGTAGGAGGGAGGAAAAAAGCAGAGCATAAGCCTGTGCCCAGCAGCCTCTGTCCTGGCTGGGTGGCCATTTCCCACTTCCCTGGGTGAGTTCCCCACAGTCCTGGGCAGCCTTGGGCCTCTCCCTGAAAGGGCTGGAGCCTAAAGGAGACAGGAAAGGAAGAGGAACCATGAACAGATCAGGTCCACTCAGGACCTCAGATCTTCTCTCTGTGGGTGGGGAGCCTGTATTGTCCCTGGGCATGTGGTGGGGGTGGGGAGTCAAGACAAAGTTTCCAAATCTCTACTATTGCATTTGCAGAGGTGTGATTCAGAGGCTACCAGCCTGGCTGAACAGGGAGAGGAGCTGGAAAGGAGACAAGGAACCCTGGACAATTTCTCCCAGATAAAGCCGCAAGTAATACAGCAAGGCAAGTGTGTATACATACAGACTATGCAAATCTCTGAATGTGCAGTGTGAGTAGGTATGCTGTGAGGTGGGCTGTACCATGTAATGTGTGGTGATTGTGTAATATGTGTATTAATATGTTTGTTTGTAGTGTGTCTAATAAGCTGGGGTGTGTGTATTGAAGTGGTGGGGGTGAAGTGGTGGGTAGTGTTTGCAGGTCTACAGGTTTGTGGGTGGTATGTAAATAAGGTGGGCATTCAAGACTCTGTATTGTCTGTGGTCAGTGATGAAAACTTAGGACATTCTTTCTCTGGTCTCTGTTGATGGTCCCCATCCCAGTTTCCGTAGATGGAGCTACCTGCATTCTCTTTTGCTTCCCAACACAAATGCGCATGCACACACACACAGACACACACACACACTATTCCATGCCCAATTGCCATTAATACCGGGGAGTGGGGAGACTCTGAAAAAAAAAAAAGGGAGTTGCCTGGCCATGCTTTTCCAGACCTCCCAAACTAAATAAAAGCTGTCTTTCCCCTCCTCTCCCACACCCCCTACCAGCCTCCAGAATCCCAGGTTCCTTGCCCCCAAGATGCCAGATCTACCCATCAAAAGCTGTATTCTATCCCATTAGCCTTCCAAGAGCCTCATCTCCCCCATTCATGGATCGTTGGGCAGACCAGCCATTTAGCCATCCAGCCACACCTGTATTGGCTCATCCTCTGTGCATCTAGCCTGTCACCCACAGGTTACTCATTGTTCCATCCACATACCCATCAGCTGATCAATTTATCCATCTGCCCATTTCACTAACACTTGTTGGAGGAACAGAGGATGTTTTGGGGTTTTGTTTTGTTTTTCTCAACCTTAGAAAGAAAATCCCCTCTCTGTTGACCCAGTGGCAGTTACTCTGTGTACTTCTCTCTGTCCCTTTGTGGGAAGCTTTGGAAAGAATAACAGTGACTTCAGCGCAGTGTCTCTCCGAAGAGTGTCCCAATTGTGTAGGTTGTGTGGGAGATCAGAGAGGTAGAAAAGGGAAATTAATAGAGGCAGAGCGGAAACAGTGATGGTGGGAGCTGAGGAGCAGGGAAGGAAACCACAGAAAGCCCAGGAGAAACTTGACCATCCATGCTCACAGATGATATCTTGAGGCAAAATTTAATCAGAAGATTGAGAGTGAAGAGACTGTCTTAGTGGAGCCAAGGGGACGCGAGTATGGCAGGAAAGGTCTTCGTGTGGATGGACAGGATCAAAAAGAGTCCCAGTTTCACTCAGGGTAGGAAGCCAAAAACATATATGACCTGGCAAGAGCCATAAAAATGCTCATACCCTTGGCCAGTATGATTTCATTACTGGAAATTTGTCCTAACGGAATAAGACAACAGAAGCAAAATGCATGTATGAAGATAGTGCTTGCATCATTATCTACAACAGCAAAAAATGGAATGCCTTAAATTGCAAGGGCATGAGAAATGGTTCTTAAACAGTAGCGGAAAAATTCTAATGGACTACTACTACTGAAAGGGATCATTCAGAAGACTGTGTGGTCTCATGGCAAAATGCTTAGAGCAAATATGTAAAAGGAAAGGGAAAATACAAAATAATATATTTATATACTATGACTACAAGCATGTAAAATGGGTTTGTAGTTAAGCAAAGACTTGAAGGAAATATACAAAAAAGAAAAGAATGTAATTAGGGTGGTGAGATCATGGATAGCTTATTTCCAAATATTTCTTAAATATTTTAAATTTAGAAACAACATTTTTAAATTTGAAAAGAGCAGGACCTTTTCCATAAATTTTCTAAGTGCCATGAATATCTAAGGGTTGTTGACGGGGATGAAGAGAACCAATGGAGTCAGATATTCCTTCTCTCCAAACAGAGTGAGTTCATCTCCCAGAACTGTAGTGGGAAGTGAACCCACAGTGATGTTCAGTGGTTGAAACCTCAAGCTCAACATTACAATTCTAGTTCTGCTACTCACTAGCTGTGTGATCTTGGGTAACTAATTTAAACTCTCTGAGCTCTGGTTTTTATCTGCAATGATAAAATAACAGCTATCACTAGAGTTGTTATAAAGGTCAACTGAGGTACCACACAATGATCAGCAAGCAGCAATCTCTAAACATTAGCTATGGAGTAAATGACTCAAGGCAAAAAATATGGTGAGAGGCCGGTGTGAGAGTGGGATGGTTAGGACCACAAGCAATGGGCAGAAATTTTGAGACTCCCCCAACTAAAGATGAACATGGCTGGGCTAACCTCACATGTGAAGTGAGTGTGGGTGATGAAAGCTCTGTGAATCTTGGGAAACAGGACTTCCTAAAGACTTGAGCCCAGTTTCCTGTCTTTTTCTAACTAGCTGCCTGACTTTACGCAAATCAGCAAGTCTTCCTGATCATCAGTTCCCCTCTCTTACAACTGGGATTCACTCATTTATTTAATAAATGTCTAATGAACATTTGGCATATGCAAGTTATTGGGCTAGTCATTCTGGCAATTAAAATAACCTCTAAGACAGCTGATAGCTTAGTGCTTAAGAATACAGGCTCTGGATTTAGGCAGGCTTAGCCTTGAGCCCAAACTTTGTCACTAGTTGTATGAGTTTGAAAAAGTTACCTAGAGTATCTGGGCTTCTGTTTTCTCATCTGCAAAATGGAGAAAATAAAAGTTTCTGTATCATAGTGTAGTTGAGAAGAGCCAATGTTTTCAAGAATGCCAAGCCCTTAGCGTAGTGCCTGGGAAGATGTGGGCCCTCAGGATATGTTAGCAGCTGTGAAGACAGACGACCCCCCACCTCCCCACCTGTCCTGCAGGATCATACAGGGGAGACTTTAGACCAATAAGTTTTGGGACTGAGCCAAGGCAATGCCTCATGAGAGAAATGGATGACAGTGCTTCCTTCAAAAACTTGATGGGCTGTGTGCCGCAAGACAGGTTAGACATTCTGGAAAAGAGTAAGAATTTAATAATAAAGACTTTTCCTACAGGCAGAGGAAGCCAGAGCTAGAAGGTCTATCTTATAGGTGCTGATTTTTCCCATCACTGTAGATATTCAAACTAACACTATACAGCAGCCTTCTAAAAAGCTGTAGATAAGATCTGAGCATTGTCACATTGAACTATTTGACCCTAAAGGTCACTTTTAATCTGAAATTCTGTAGGTAATTATTTCTGCTCAGGAGAAGCAGAGAAATCTGCCATCATGGACAAGGAATCTGAGCTGAGGCTTGAAGTATGGGTGGAATTTTACCAGAATGAATAGAAATATTCCTTGCAGGAAGGACATTCTGTAGAAATGGATGGAGGCCTGGGAAACAGAGTGTGCTGGGACAGAGCTCCTGGTGTAGCTGATCATAGGGGCCCAGATAAGAGGAGAGCAAAGGACTACATGGCCAATCACTATCCCACTTCCCTCACAGGGCAAGTGCCAGAATCTAATAATTTATGGTAAAGGGCTCTGCAGAATCCTTTACCCTAAAGATTGTGCACTATCATTACAAATAGTCATTTAATTGTGTGGGATTCTACATCCACAGTCCATCACAGTGATCATTAAACACTAAATTGGGACAGTCACTGAGTCTACGGTAGGGATACTACGTGATTTCTTTCAAGCTGGGGTTTTAAGCCCGGAGAGTACAAAGGAGACTAAGTCACAGCAGGTGTTCCAACCCCATTCTGGAGAAAGACCTAAAGTACAGTGCTAGGATCAGGCCCTGGGACAGGGGATGCAGAGCATGGGTAACAGTGGTGTGATGGTTAGGTTCATGTGTCCAGGTGACAGTACTCAGGTGTCTGGTCAAGCAAGCATTGGCCTAACCATTACTACAAGGACTCTAGTGACTGGTTAATAAACCAGAAGGCTGGTTTATTAAATCATCAATTGACTGAAGCTGACTGATTGTATCAATGAAGGGCATGTCTTCTGCAATGAGAGAATTTAATCAGCTGGATTTAATCCAATCAGATGAAGACTTAAGCAAGACAGAGGACCTCACTTCTTCTTTGGCTAACCACCGAGCATTTCCTGAGGAGTTCGTCATAGTTGCCAGTTGGCTGCCTGAGGAGTTCATCGAACATCTTCATTGGAGTTGCCAGTTTGCTGCCTGCCCTATGGAATTTGGACTCATGCATACACACAGTTGCATGAGACATTTTTATAAAATCTTTTTTATAGATATCTCTTGTTGATTCTGTTTCCCTAGAAAATCCTAACTAATACAACTTGGTACTGGGAGTGGTTCTTGAGAAACAGAATCTTAAAATGGGCTTTTACAATTGGTTTTCTACTCTGATTAGATTCAAAGGCACTAATGACTCCATTTCCAATAATCAAGATGGCACTGACAGTCCACGGCATGAGGTGGCAATGGAGATATACACAATATCACCATTTGATTCTCCTAATCACACTCTTGTATGATGCAAGGCTCTGGGTGACAGTGTTTTTGACACCTTAACAGAGTTTTGCAGAGTTAAGAGGTATAACGATGTTGGCTGGTTGCTCTTAGATATGCTGGATAAAGTTATAAGAGCAAGGGACAAGCTAAGTCTTCAAATTTGAAACTTTAAGCACCATGTGACAGATGTAAAGGTTTCTATGAGTGCTCTGAAAGAAAATTTTATTTCCTATGGCCACAGACTTGAGATTTCTGAAAACCAGACCCAAAGTCTCATTGTGCGAGTAGCAGATTTACAACATAAACTAAAATTTCAAACTCTCAGGGTGTCTGCTGTTAAAGTAAACACATTGATTGGAAAAGAATGGGATCCTGAAACTTGGGATGGGGACATATGGATGATAATAATGGTAGTGAGGACATTGGAGTCCTGGATTCTGCTGAGTCTCTGTTAGATACACCTGTAGTAGTCTGTCCTGAGGAAACAGCTTCCCAAACTCCAGTCTGCCCTGAGGAGCCTGCCATCCAACCTCCACCTAAAGAGATTAACCCTTCAGTGCCTGCTAAACCTGTAATCATCTCATCTCCCCTGAGAAAGCAGCCCTCACTCCTCTGTCTGGAGAGATTAATGCTGTTTCATGAGATGGAACTGCAACATAATGTCCTGAGGCAAATGGCTTGAGGGATTCTTCTAACTCTTTTCATGACCCACCCCACACCAGTCTTTGCTTCAAGACCTATGACTAGACTAAAGTTCCAACAGGCCTTGAAGGGTGAGATACAAAGTGTGACCCATGAGGAAGTACCCTATACTCCAAAAGAACTGTATGAGTTTTCCAACTTATACAGACAGAAATCAGGAGAATATGTGTGGGAATGGATCTTAAGGGTGTGGAATAATGGTGGAAGGAATATAAAGTTGAATCAGGCTGAATTTACTGATATGGGCCCACTAAGCAGAGATTCTGCATTCAGTGTTGTAGCTTGAAGGGTATGAGAGGGCAATAACAGTTTGTTTGGGTGGTTGGCTGGAACATGGATCAAAAAGTGGCCGACATTACCTCAGGTTGAAATACCACAACTGCCCTGGTATAATGTAAAGGAGGGGATTCAAAAGCTTAGAGATATTGGAATGTTAGAGTGGATTTATCATGGAAGACCTGCTCACACATCCCTGGATTGTCCAAAGGACACAGCTTTTATCAGGACTGTGAGGAATAAATTTGTGAGATGAGGTCCATCATCCCTGCAGAGCTCTGTAGTTGCCCTTCTCTGCAGGTCAGATATTACTGTGCGAACTGCCGTCTCTGAGCTGGAATTCTTAAACAAAATGGGGATAATAAGATCCGGAGTAGGCAGAAGCCATGTGGCAGCAGTTAATTACCAAAGACAAGGTGAGCATGGCTACCATAATGGAAAACAGGCTCAAAGCAGCAGTCAAAATAATCTGACTCACAGAGACTTATGGCATTAGCTAGTAGATCATGGAGTACCTAGAAGTAAAATAGATGGGCCATCTACTAAATTCTTGTTTAAGCCATATAAGCAAAAGAATTCTAGCTTAAGTGAACAAAAGTCTACCTTGAATTCTAAAGTAAAAAGTCATGACCCATTAGTCAATTCCCAGACTTGAGACAGTTTACAGATCCAGAGCCCCTTGAATGAGGGGAAGGCTGGGTACCCTTGGGGAAGGACCCTGTTACACTGCCAAAAATTTATACAGTTAATCTTCCTCCCAGCCTTCCTGGGGGGGTGGGGTGGCTATAGCCTTTACCAGGGTAAGTGTGCATTGGGGAAAAGAAAATGATCAGATATTTCAAGGATTATTAGACACTGGTTCATACATGACATTGATTCCAGGAGACCCAAAACATCACTCTGGTCCTCGAGTCAGAGTTATTGCTTATCAAGGTAAGGTGATTGACGGAATTTTAGCTCATGTCCATCTCACAGTGGGTCCAGTGAGTCCCTAGACCCATTCTGTGGTTATTTCCCCAGTTCCAGGATGCATAATTGGAATAGACATACTCAGCAACTGGCAGAATCCTCACACTGGTTCCCTGACTCATGGAGTGAGGGCTATTATGGTGGGAAAGGCCAAGTGGAAGCCACTAGAACTACCCCTGCTAGCAAAATAGTAAACCAGAAGCAATACCAGGTTCCTGGAGGGATTGCAGAGATTAATGCCACTCTGAAGGACTTGAAGGATGCAAGTCCTTCAACTCTCCTGTTGGCCTGTGCAGAAAACAGATGGGTCTTGTAGGATGACAGTGGATTATCATAAGCTTAACCAGATGGTGACTCCAGTTGCAGCTGCTATTCCAGATGTGATATCATTGCTTGAGCAAATCAGCACAACCCTTGGTACCTGGCAAATGCTTTTTCGGCAAATGCTTGATCTTGCAAATGGGTTTTTCTCAATAGCTGTTAGTAAGGACCACTAGAAACAGTTTGCATTCAGCTGGCAAGGCCAGCCATATACATTCACTGTGCTCAACTCTCCAGCCCTATGTCATAATATTGTCCACAGGGATCATGATCATTTCTTCCCCCCACAAGACATCACATTGTCCATTAGATTGATGATATCATGTTGATTGGACGTACTGAGGAAGAAGTAGCAACTACTCTAGATTTGTTGGTAAGGTATTTGCATGGCAGAGAATGGGAGATAAATCAAAAAAAAAATACAGGGGACTTCCATTTCAGTAAAATTTCTAGGTTTTCAGTAGTGTGGGGCATGTCGAGATAGTCCTTCTAAGGTGAAAGATAAGCTGTTGCATCTGGCCCCTCCTACAACCAAAAAAGAAGCACAATCCTTAGTTGGCCTCTTTGGATTTTGGAAACAACATATTCCTCATTCGGGTGTGCTACTCCATCTCATTTAACAAGTGGCCAGAAAAACTTCTTGTTTTGAGTGGGGACCAGAACAAGGTGAGGCTCTGTGACAGGTCCAGGCTGCTGTGCAAGTTGTTCTGCCACTTGGACCCTATGATCCAGCTGATCCAATGGTGCTGGAAGTATCAGTGGCAAATAGAGATGCTGTTTGGAGACTTTGGCAGGCTCCTATAGGAGAATCACAATGCAAGCCCTTATGATTTTGTAGTAAAGCCTTACTATCCTCTGCAGATAACTACTCTCCATTTGAGAAACAGCTTTTGGCCTGCTATTGGGCCTTAGTAGAGACAGAATGCTTAACCATGGGCCACCAAGTTACCATGAAACGTCAGTTACCTATCATGAGCTGGGTGTTGTCCAACCCGCCACGTCATATGGTTGGGCATGTACAGCAGCACTCCATCATAAAATGGAAATGGCATTTACAAGATAGAGCTCAAGTGGATCCTGAAGGCACAAGAAGATACGTGAGGAAGTGGCCCAAATGCCCATGGCCCCCACTCTGGCCACCTTACCTTCTCTTTCCCAGCCCACAGCTATGATGTCTTGGGGAGTTCCTTAAAATCAGTTGACTCAGGAAGAGAAAACTCAGGCCTGGTTTACAGATGGTTCTGCACAATATGTAGGCAACACCTGAAAATGGACAGCTGTAGCACTGCAGCCCCTTTCCGGGATGTCCCTGAAGGACAGTGGTGAGGGGAAATCCTCCCAGTGGGTGGCACTTCAAGCAGTGCACCTGGTTGCTCACTTTGCTTGAAGGAGAACTGGCCAGAAGTGCATTTGTATACTGATTCATGGGCTGTTGTTCATGGATTGGCTGGATGGTCAGGGACTTGGAAGAAACATGATTGGAAAATTGGTGACAAAGAAGTCTGGGGAAAAGGTATGTGGATAGACCTTTCTGAGTAGGCAAAATCATGAAGATATTTGTGCCCCATGTGAAAGCTCAGCAGAGGGTGACTTCAGCAGAAGATGATTTTAATAATCAAGTGGATAAGATAACCCATTTGGTGGATACCAATCAGCCTCTTTCCCCATCAACTCCTGTCATTGCCCAATGTGCTCATGAACGAAGTGGTCATGGTGGTAGGGACGGAGGTCATGCATGGGCTCAGCAACATGGACTTCCACTCACCAAGGCTGACCTGGCCACAGCAACTGCTGAGTGCCCAATCTGCCAGCAGCAGAGACCCACACTCAGTCCCCATATGGCACCATCCCCCGAGGTGATCAGCCTGTTACCTGGTGACAGGTTGATTACATTGGACCACTTCCATCATGGAAGGGGCAGTGATTTGTTCTCACTGGAATTGATACATACACCAGATATGGGTTTGCCTTCCCTGCACGCAATGCTTCTGCCAAAACTACCATCCATGGACTAACAGAATGCCTTATCCACCATCACAGTATTCCACACAGCATTGCTTCTGACCAGGGAACCTACTTCACAGCAAATGAAGTGAGGGAATGGGCACATGCTCATGGAATTCTCTGTTCTTACCATGTTCCTCATCATCCAGGGGCAGCTGGGTTGATAGAATGGTGGAATGGCCTGTTGAAGACTCAATTACAGCACCAACTAGGTGGCAATACCTTGCAGGGTTGAGGCAGTATTCTCCAGGAGGCTGTGTATTCTCTGAATCAGTGTCCACTCTATACTGCTGTTTCTCCCATAACCAGGATTCATGGGTCCAGGAATCAAGGGGTGGAAACTGGAGAGGCACCACTCACTATCACTCCTAGTGATCCACTAGGAAAATTTTTGCTTCCTGTCCCTGCAAGTTTAAGCTCTGCTGGTCTACAAGTCTTAGTTCCAAAAGGAGGAGTGCTTCCACCAGGAAACACAGCAATAATTCCATTGAACTGGAAGTTAAGACTGCCACCTGGCCACTTTGGGCTTCTTATGCCTCTGAATCAAAAGGCAAGGAAGGGGATTACTATACTGGCTGGGGTGATTGATCCTGACAATCAAGGAGAAATAGCACTTAACTACACAGTGGAGGTAAAGTAGAGTTTTCCTGGAATACAGGAGATCCCCTAGGGCATCTCTTAGTACTACCATGCCCTGTGATTAAAGTCAATGGAAAACTGCAGCAACCCAATCCCGGCAGGACTACCAATTGGCAAGAAAATTCAGGAATGAAGGTTTGGGTTATCCCACCAGGCAAAGAACCACAGCCAGCTGAAGTGCTTGCTAAGACTAAAGGGAACATGAAATGGGTAGTGGAAGAAGGTAGTGATAAATACGAACTATAACCACATGACCAGTTACAGAAATGAGGACTATGATGACAGGAATATTTCCTCCTTGTTTTGTTATGATATTTATGTTAAAAGAAATCAATTTTAAGAGTTAATGTCACCCAAGGACTTGCACCCTATTCTGGAGAAATTTAGTGCATTTCTGGTTGTACGCAGGACAGCTGAGTATTGTTGGGTGAAATATATGTCTGTTATTGTTCTCTACTTAGAGATAAAATATGGTTTAAGGTGATGTGTATAACTGCCAAGCTGACAAGGGTTGGACTGTGATGGTCAGGTTCATGTGTCACCTTGGCCAGGTGATGGTGTCCAGGTGTCTGGTCATGCAAGCACTGGCCTAACCATTACTGCATGGACTTTGGTGGCTGATTAATAAGCCAAAAGACTGGTTTATTAAATCATCAGTCAATTGACTGCAGCTGTGACTGATTACATCAACCAATGGCATGTCTTCCACAATGAGAGAATTCAATCAACTGGATTTAATCCAATCAGTTGAAGACTTTTAAGTGAGACAGATAGAGGACCTTCACTTCTTCGGCTAACCAGCGAGCATTTCCTGAGGAGTTCATTGAAGTTGCCAGTTCGTTTTCTGAGGAGTTCATCAAATATGTTCATCGAAGTTGCCATTTCACTGCCTGAGGAGTTCATCGAACATCTTCATTGAAATTGCCAGTTTGCTGCCTGCCCTACAGAATTTGGACTCATGCATACCCACAGTTGCATGAAACATTTTTATAAAATCTTTTATTTATAGATATCTATTGTTGATTCTGTTTCCCTAGAGAACTCTAACTAATACAAGTGGAAATGCATGGAATTTGGAATTTGGAGTCCCAAGACCTGGATTCAAGTCCCAGGCATGCCATTCCTTAGATATGACCCTGGGGAAATTCCTTAACCCCTCTGAAACCCATGCCTCATCCACAAAGTAGAGCTCTATCTCTCTTATGTGATAATGAGAGGGATTGTAAGAAAAAGGCTTTACCAAATTACAAAAAGGTGATCTGTTTCTGTATGAAGGTGTCTTTTTCTTTCTTGACTGTGCCATAGGTTCTGACCTGGAGTGATGGCTCAGGAAAACCAGAACTCTACTCTGCCTGAATTCCTCCTTCTGGGATTCTCCGACCTCAAGGCCCTGCAGGGCCCCCTGTTCTGGGTGGTACTTCTGGTCTACCTGGTCACTTTGCTGGGCAACTCCATGATCATCCTCCTAACACAGACCAGCTCTTCCCTGCACACTCCCATGTACTTCTTCCTATGCCATCTCTCAGCACTGGAGCTCCTCTATACCACCAAAATCGTACCCAGGACCCTGGCTGACCTTGCCACCCCATACCCCCGGGCCATCTCTTTCCAGGGCTGTGCAACCCAGATGTACATCTTCATTGTCCTGGGCATCTCGGAGTGCTGCCTGCTCATGGCCATGGCCTATGACCGCTACACTGCCATCTGTTGGCCCCTGCATTACTCCACCCTCATGAGCCGGCAGGCCTGTGTGGCCTTGGTGGTCACTTCCTGGCTCATGGGTGTCATCACAGCCACCACCCACTCCTCCCTCATCTTCACTCTGCCTTTTCCTAGTCACCCAACCATCCCACACTTCCTCTGTGACATCCTGCCAGTCCTGAGGCTGGCAAGTGCCAGGAAGCACAAGAGTGAGGTCTCAGTGGTGACAGCCACCGTGGTCTTCATCATGGTCCCCTTCTCTCTGATCGTCACCTCTTATGCCCGTATCCTAAGTGCCATCTTGGCAATGACCTCCACTCAGAGCCGCCACAAGGTCTTCTCTACCTGCTCCTCCCACCTGCTTGTGGTCTCCCTGTTCTTTGGAACAGCCAGCATCACCTACATCCGTCCACAGGCAGGCTCCTCTGTCACCACGGACCGCCTCCTTAGCCTCTTCTACACCGTCATCACACCCATGCTCAACCCCATCATCTATACCCTTCGCAACAAGGAGGTGACAGGAGCCCTGTGGCACATGGTGAAGAGGAAGGTCTCCTTTCCCTAAAGGAACATCTGCTCACTGCCTCACCCCTCCAAGCCTTCAGGCTCTGGACTTAAACTCCAGCCCAACAGAAACCAGACAGGACTCAAAGAAAGGTTACCTGGCAGCAAGTATGGGAATTAAAACAGAGGTGGATCTATAGCATACCTGCTATCCCATTTCCCAGTGGTCAGAGCCCATGTCAGTCAGGAAAGATGTCTATGAGGTTGACATCCAACTAAGTGACCCACCCATGGAAGAGTTTGCCTGCCACCTTCCATCACATTTTCTCCCACCTGTGTCTGAGTCTCACTGTACTAAATGGTACATTTATCCCGATCTTGGCCTCCAGAAAGGAGTATCTGAGGGTTGTAGTCATACAGCTACTCTCTCCTTCTGAAGATATCAGTTCAAAATGGAACATAGTTAAATTACATCAAGGACTGAGGTTAGATAACAGGAAAAACTTTTTTTTCAGGATCTGCTAGGAAATGTCTCCTAGGAACATACTGGAGTCTCATGCTCTGGATGCCTTTAAGATGAGAGGCAGCCTGTCAAGGATTCCAGAAGAATCTCCAGCTTGAGGGGAGAGATCCAGGGCAGGTGCTAAGTGGGGAGCCAGAAGCAGGAATCCATGGAAGCAATGCACTCCCATCTCTCTGGTGCTGAGATTCCACTGCCTGCCCACCTCCCCTCAGGTCAGAGACAGTGGTTTATGTTACTTTACTTCCTCCATAACTAGATAGGTTGACCAGGGAATGCCTCTCTGCTCCCACAGCCTCTGACAAACAATTACCACCTCAACACTCTCTGGACAAGAACCTTCAGAAGCTTTGGCTCTCAGTGAGGAGGCCCCCAACAGTTCATCAATAATATGAGCTGCTCAGAGAGAGATGGGAACCCAGTCTTCCCTCTCACCAACCTCTGATCTTCAAGCAGGCCTCATTCCTCACAGAGAAGAGGGTGATTCAGACATGGGAATCCTCTTCCCTTTCTATGAAGAACTCCCCCATGAAGAACTCCTATTCATCCTGCGAGACCCAGCTCAAAAAAATTCTTCCCTGGAAATCTGTCATTTGTTATCCCAAACACACATTTCATTACTCCTTCCTTTATGCCACTCCCATTATAATCCCTTTTCTCAACAATTGCAATTATTTTTCATATTTCTGAATCTACTTATAAGCTGTTCAAAATTTAGGGCAGGGAAACTTAGGCCATCACTCCCTAAATAGCCCCAAAAAATGTTAATTTATTTAATGAAGTTAACGAATCACTCAAGCATAATAATGCTTGTAAAGACATTTCATATAATCTAAATGCTATATAAAATTCTGTAAATTAAACTATTAAACTCCATGTTATAAATGAGCTCTAGGGAGGTTCAGAAATACCAGTGTGAGGTCTTCTAAATCATAGAACCTGCTTCCTCTTGAAATATTCTACATGAATTCTGTTGTATGCCTTTCCCACCTTTGATTTCTGACATCATCCATAACTGGTGGTAATATGTTCAACTGGACAAGATGATCTCTCTGGCTTCCCTGTTCTCCTTCCAACCTATGTCATCAGCTTGTTCCTGCACCTGCTTCACCAGCACGCAGACCAGGTGAGGCCCTGAGGGCATCCTGGATAGGACCTGGAGAGTGAACGCTTAACATTCATTGTGGCCACCCAGCATCTGAATGTCTTTCAATATTTGGGGAATTCTTCACTTTAGAAGGCTGGTGGGGAGAAAAACCATCTCCCCCTGCAGAACTGAGGATGCTTCCCAGCTTCCCAGGCATGGGACCTGGATTCCAGGGGAAGAAGTACACTATGCCTGACTTTGACTGAGTAGCTGGCACCCGTAAGAGGCAAGGAGCAGCCCACTCTCACTGGTGGCAGCAAAGACAGCTGCTGAGTCAAGTTTCTGGCATAGAAGTGGCATCAGTTTCCTGGGGGTAACAACAGTGGTTTTTCAACTGACCAGTTTGTGCTTGGGAGTTATTCCTGGAAGGCTAGCCTCTGGTATGATCTCTCGTTCTCCCAACAACTCTATTTTTTTAAATAAATTATTCTTCTGTGTCATCATCCAGGCAACTTCTGTTGCTGTTATGGATTTTGACTGAAATAATAGGTTTTGGAAGCTGGAGGCAGCAGAGAGGAAAAACTCAACCCTAGAAATGCAAAGGTCTGGACCCTGTCTAGAGACCAGTTAAAGGAAACCTGGGGTCAGAGGACATCCTTAAACAAACAGACACAGCATCAGTGTGCCCTATGCCACACTCCTGATATTCAGGAAATAACAGATAAAGTTCTTGCCCTCAATGGGAGTCAAATTCTAATGACGGTGTGGGGAGAGAAATGAACCAGCAGAAACATACAATGAGAGCAATTATAAAGATGCATAATAGTGCAATGGAAGGTTAATGATTGATGACAGTTTGAGGTGTTTCTGGAAGACTTCCTGGAAGAAGTAACTCAATGCAGTGCTTCCAATCTTTCTTACATCATAGCACACATAGAAAATGCTAATATTTCAGTGGCACACCAGGGAAAACTGGAAGTGATTTGGAGGGCTTGATTGAAAAAAAAATCATTATACTCTTTTTATTATATAAGTATAATAAAAATAAGAAATAAAGTAATAGGTGAGTTGTTAAACGCTGATTTTATATAAAAATTCCTAATAAAATATTTAAAATTTTTACAAGACACTTAAGCTTGCTTCTGTGAACAGAATTTTTTATGTTAGATTTTATGGTTGAAGAAATGACTAAACATCTCCTGATCAGGATCTTTAAGGGTTGATTTCTTAAAATGACTGATATTCACAACCAAAGAAAACTTTGATCACAGATGTGAGTGATAAAAAATGTAAAACCTTTCTCAAAGCCATTCAGAATTTTCAACCATTGAAATCATATGAAAAGAATCTATCAGGTCTTCCTTTCCTTTTACTGACAAATGGTAATGTTGAAATGTCTTGTAATACTGACAAAATATTGTATCCAAACATGCTTTTTCATGTCAAGTATTTCAAACTACAGTACCATTGGAGCTCTAATTTGCAGAACATGTGTGCATTGTTGGAGCAGCCACCAAATAGTCATCTTGAATACCACGATAGGGCAAATCAGCAGTTAACAGACAGAAGTAACTCCTGTACATGAGAATGGAGATTCAGGACCACCACAAGAGCAGAACCCTTCAGGAGACCTCCTGGCTCCCCACCTCCAACCCCAGAGGGCCACACCTTGGGCTGTGCACTATGTTCCCCGGCATGTGGAGCCCCAGCTCCTCCACAGCTGCATGGGTCCTTTGTCCACAGTAAGCAGGAGGCCACTCTGGAGCCAGCTGCTGGAGTAGACATGGACATGGTAGAGCACCTCCTGGGCTGCCCTCAACCTACTGAGGCCTAGGAGTGGCTACTGAGTATCACTCATTTTACTCAGCACCAATGGGAACCTTGGAGTGCATCACCAAACCCCACTCCTTTTGGACATTCCCCCTGAGAAGCACCAGGCAAAATGCAATAGGCCTGGGGGTTATGTCAAAACCAAGATCCCACACACACAGAAACCAAGGACTAAGAGGATCAGTCTCTTATGCAACACTTCCAATCCGTTTGTGGCCTGCCAGCATGCCATAATGCAACTTTTGGGAAGCTCTAGTTTAATACACTCATTCAGAAAATACTGTCAAGCCATGTGCCAAGATGGGGTTGCAAAGGAAAATAAAGCACAATGTAATGGAAGAGACAAGTCAGTCAACAGGAAATTACAATTTTACAATGTTTTGTGTGATATGTACTAAGATAGTAGCAAACACTGGAGCACAAAGGAGAGGTCCCTAATCCAGCCCAAGAGGGTCAGAGAAGACTTCATGGAAAAGGGCATATCTTAACTGAATTCTGAATAACAAGAACTTATCCAGGAGAAGAAGTAAGAAAGGGAATAGACTGTGTAAAGGCCTACAGGTGAGCAAGAGCCTGGCACATTCGAGGAACTGCAGGTCATTTATTACAACTGAATATAATCAGCAAGTGGGGACAGTGAAAAGGGAGAAGGGAGAGAGAAACAGTGGCCAAAATGGTTGGGATTTTAGAACATCCAGTTAACCCCGTGTCTCTCCCTTTTGTGTTCTCTATCAACTGGGAAATATACTCTGGAGTTAGTATTTAATTTAGTTAATACTAACTAAATTAATAAAGCTGAATTGGAAGATGTGGCTTGAACCCAAGGTCAAAATGATCTTCCTGGGGGAAATTGTAACAGTAACTTTTTAAATATAATTTTAAAACTGTAAGCAAGCAGGAAATTGCAAAATGTAACCTTCAAAGCTGGAACAGACTATAAAAAAAAAGCTCTTTTTCTCACAAAGGAGCAATTTGTAAATGTAAGGTCTGCAAACATATGTAAATGTAAGTTTGCACTTTTCCCAGGTGTCATCTAAAAAACAGGAGATAACAAATTACTGAAGTTCTTCAAACCTGTTACAGGTTGACTAAAATAATTGACTCCCTTTATCTCTAATGAGTTTAGCCGATTAAACAATCACTGGAGACTACCCCAAACCTCCCAGATAGATGCGCCTTTTGTCTATCACTCTTGTTGCATGTTGACTGAATGATTATCTCTCTTTGTTTCTGAACCTCTGTATAAAACCCAACTGGAGAAACACTTTGGGGAGGCAGAGTTGGGAAAACTTCCCTTGCTTTCCACTGGAGTAAAATAAACCATCTTTTCCTCTTCAAAAAGAACAAAAACAAAAACAAAAACAAAAAAAGATTTTCCTGCTCCTTGCCTTCACCCCCACCCCACCCTAAGCTACAGGCAGAGGATTGTGCAAATCACAGGTCACTCCACGCAAGCCTGCCACTTGAAGGAAAAATGAGTGTATGCTGCCCGAGGCAGGCCAGCCTGAGAAATGTTTTAAACTGGCAAATGCCACAAACGTCATACAATTCAGAAAAATAGTATAACATTTTTGTTACTTAACTGCCTGATCACCTCTATAATTCTTTTTTTTCCTATGCTTTTTGCTGTGTATTCTTTGCATGTCTTCTCATATGACAATGATTTTGTAACACACTTTCTACTGAGAGATTTTAAAAATGACTTGTCTCTAGCATGGCTGATTGCAATTTGGTTATTTGGTCACTTAGAAAAACTTTTTCAATTTCACAACTCATTATTGGTAATTTTATGTAAATTTGTAGGACTATTGTCAAATATGGGAAAATTTCTATCAAGTTTCTGTTACGGTGCCCGCGAGTTAAAGTTTGAGACAGACAATTAGAATTTAAAAAGCTTTTATTAGCTGGCCGGCGACTGCTCAGCTTGACTCCCTCCGCACAGGGAATTCAGTGAGCAGCCCCGACATGCATGCGCTGGTTCTTCATATAGACAGAAACCGTATCCTAGAAACGCAAGCAAGCTAGTCTAACAGAAGCAGAGTTGGCAGTTAGCTCTTGATCACAAAAAACAATTTTACAAAGAGTTTCACTTGGAACTGGAGCAGTTATTGATCACAAAAAACAATTTTACAAAGAAACAATTTCACAAAGAGTTTCACTTGGACCTGGAGCAGTTATTGTTAAAAGGGTTATGCTTGGCTGATGCGTGCAACCGCAGCTTCGCTTCCTTTAACTGGTACAGTCTCACTCCCCCCTCCTCATGGCCTAATGCTGTTTACACAACATTTTTGCTTTGCAGATGTTATAGGATTAAGGGAAAAGGGGACCCCACTTCAGTTTCTTTCACATGCAAGCTGTAAAATTTCATATTTCAAGGGTTCTTGTGCAATGACTTATCTTAAATAGTCTTTGAACTGATTTTACTCACTAACCAGTTTGTCCTTGAGATTCTCACTGTAGTAGCATATTAAGTTTTATATTATCTTCTTTGATGTCAAATTAGCAAGAAATACAAATCTTTTTCCCAATGAATTCATACACCCATCTTCATTAACTGGATGGTGTTCAAGTTATCCATTGCTGCATGACAAACCACCCCAAATCTAGTTGCCCAAAATGATAATCTTTTTATTATGCTCATAATTTCTGGAGAGCAGGAATTTAGACAGGGCATAGCAAACATGGCTTTTCTCTGCTCCACAATGTCTGGGTCCTTGGCTAGGAAGATTTCATGGTGAGAAGTGACATGAATGGCTGGGAGCAGAACACCTAGAAGTTTCCTCCCTCTCATGTCTGGTGCCTACAGTGACTTGAAAGCTGAGCTGAGCTGGCACTGTTGACCAGAACACCCATATGTGATCTCTCCATACAGCTTGGGCTTCTCACACTTAGCAGCTGTATTCCAAAAGGGAGTGTCCCAAGAGGAAACACCCAGAGAGTAAGCATTCCAAAGACCTAGACAGAAACTACCAGTCTTCCTCTAACCTTGCCTTGGAAGTCAATCATCACTTCCACCACATTCTATTGGTTATGCGTCACTAAGGTCAGCTCAGACTTAAGGGTAGGGTGAATTAGAACCCACCTCTTGATATAGGGGATCAACAATGTCACATTGCATAAGTGCATGTGGGATGGGAGACATTGTTGTGGCAATCTTTGGAAAATACTGTCCGTCAGAGATAGATCATCAAATAATTCAAGAGCCTACACTTTGTGCAAAATTTATTTCTTCCTCTTAATGCCTTACTGCTTTTAATATGATTTCAAATTTTTATTACAAGTCATTTCTCATTATAAGAATAACTCTCAATATAAGAAAAAAAGCATTTATCTTTATTACTTTTGTTTCATATTTCACTATTTTCATTTGGGTTTTCTCTCTGTGATTCAATAAATAAATTTAAAGATAACAAAAGAAGGTAACTTCATACACATCCAAATCAAGTGTCTATAATTTCTCACTTTTTTATCAAAACACTCAAAAAGTCTTTTCAAATTTCAGTTAAACTGAATTATTTGGGTATTATAAAATACTCTTTTCCCATCAAAAAATAAAAAATGAATGGTGTGTTTGTAATTTTATAAGCTACCACATTATCAAATGCATTTCTAACAGGAGAGAATTTTTTTTAACCTTGAGGGTGAAAATCAAATCTTCACTTACAAGTTTACACAAATGATGGTTGGAAGACTTTTATTTTCCATAGACTGGCTTCTGGTTCCATACATTTCCAACTCTGTTTCTCCTCCACTACCTATATATTTTCAGTGCCAGGTACCATCCGACACATTTTTGTCAGAACACAACTTCTGACACTGCACTTTGGTGTCACAAATGCTGAGTGATATGGCACAGTCGGTGGAAGGAGTAATACTGGAAGTCATTCCCATGTAGTATAGCAAGCAATAATTTAACTATACCCAAAGTGACTGTGAACCACATAAATATATCTCACAAACTCAAACTTTATCTATCCCCAACTCAACTCCACCTTAGATCCAAAAATATCCACAGCCTCTTCAACACCACCCAGCACAAGGAGAAACATGATAGAGGGGAAGCCAGAGAGGAAATAGATAGTGGTTAAAATATATTGCTTTAACAATTTTTATAAGAACATATAAAAACATTATACAAATTTTTATATTATGTTTGTAATAACAATTTCTAGGGCTCCTCCCAGGCCTCAGTAAGAAGCCCATGAAAGTTAAAGTTTCCAAAAGCTTAAGCTTCACAGTAAATCCATGTCTAAGTAGACTCTGTTATTATGCCAATTTCACCCAAATGAAGAAACTGAGGCATGGATATATTTGACAACTTTCACTATGTAACACAGGAAATGACAGAGTTATGTTTCTACTCCAGAGCACACACTTTTAACTCTCTACAGTCTGAGTTCTTTCTATGATAATGTGAGCTTAGAGAGGGTAGGAAGATGAGAGTAGACAAGTGTGATGGTTAGGTTCATGTGTCATCTTAGCCAGGTGATGGTGCCCAGGTATCTGGTCAAGCAAGTGCTGGCCTAACCATTACTACAAGGAGATTTGTGGTTGGTTAATAAACCAGAAAGCTGGTTTATTAAATCATCAGTCAATTGACTGCACCTGTGACTGATTGTATCAATAAAGGGCATGTCTTCCACAATGAGAGAATTTAATCAGCTTGATTTAATCCAATCAGTTGAAGACTTTTAAGGGAGAAAAGGAGAGACCCTTCACTTCTTTGGCTAGCCAGGGAAGCGTTTCCTGAGGAGTTCATCGATCACCTTCATCGGAGTTGCCAGTTCACTGCCTACCCTACAGAATTTTCATTCGTGCATATCCACAGTTGCATGAGACACTTTTATAAAATCTTATATTTACAGATATCTCTAAACAGTCAAGTAGCTGCAAAGTCTCTTGGCCAACTAGTGTGGAACTGAGATGTGAAACCCAGAAGCCAAATCCCCAGCCCCCAGTCCAGGACACTCTCTAATATGTCATCCTGTTCTGCCCATCTTGGGGCCCCCTCTCCTACTAGCCCTTTCTCCACACCTGTTACTTGTCCGCTGAAGGCCCAGCTCCTTCCAACACCAAGAGACTGGGGCATTCTACACAGCCCCCCAGGAACAGCAGACGTTCTCTAGGAATCCCCTCGTTCCCCAGCCTCCTCACCACCTAACCAGGCTCCTGGAGTAGGAGAGAGCACACCCTAAGTAGTACAACAAGGAACTAAAGAGAATAAACAGATGGGGCAGGTGAAAGAATAGGACATTAGTGGAATACAGAGGGAGAAGCAGGACAGCCAGAAAGCTACTCCTTCTCACCTGGATTGGGTATGAAAATAGTGAATGAGAAAAATACACTTTTCCCTACCTCATTATCAGAGAACACTCCAGAAGCAATATGCTTTCTCCTGGCACAGACAGAATTTTGCCCTTCTTTTCTTGCCTTAAAGTTACAAACAGCTCTCTAGCTGTGGATCATCATTTAACTACAGACATTTGATCATGTCACCATCCCACAGGACACCACACTGCTCCGTTATATTGTTGACACTATGCTGATAGCACCAGAATACCAGAAAATAACATTTACTCTAGATGTACAGTCATACCAGAGAGTAGGAGATAAATCCCCTAAAATTTGGGGGCCTTCTACCTCAGTGAAGGATTTCTGGGGTTGTCAACATATCTTCTCAAATGTTAAGGACAAGTTGCCTCACCTTTTTCTTTCTACAATCAGATGGAGACCACCTATGGTTCTCTGGATTTTGGAAGCATCATATAGCCTGTTTGGGTGTGCTGCTTCAAACCTTTTATCAGACATCCTAAAAGCTGGAGCAAGAAAAGACTCTAGCTGATCCAGTTTGCAGTTCTGTCACTTGTGCCTTCTGAAATACCTAGCAGACACTAATATGCTCAGTGTCTGTGGCAGTGGAGCCTATAAAGTCCAAGGTGAACCACAGATTAGGGAGACACACTTTGCTCTTTGGGGCATCATTAATAAGCATCATTTTAAAAAACTGCTCTTGAGCTGCTCATAGGCTTCAGTACATACCAAATGCCTGACCATTGGACACCAGGTGACTATGTTGAGCTTTATTGCCAAAAATTGGATGTAGTTTGATCCACCCAGCCTGAAGTTGGGTAGTGCCAGTAGCACTTCATCAACAGCTGAGAGTAGTAAATTTAGAAACATGTAATGAAGACGAGTTGCATCTGCCTCCTTCTCCAGCAAACCACCCCAGTTCATTCTTAATGGGCCTGTGAATAGAATGATCATGACGGCAGAAATGGAGACCATGCACAAACTCAAAAGGGGCTTCCCTTCACCAAGTTAACATGGTTACCAACACTACTGAGAACCCAATCTGCCCCTCACTTCAGCTTGATGGTGAAGAGCACGGGTTTCAGAGCCAACCTGCTTAAGTTCAAATTGAGTTCTGCTACACATCTCTGTAACCTTGAGCAAGTCACTTAATCTCCCTGAGTCTCAGTTTCCTTACTATAAAATGGGCATGACAGTAGTATTTACTCCACAGGTAAGTATTTCACGGTTGTGAGAGTTCAATGATTTAATGCATGTAAAGAACTTAGAACAGTCCCTAGCGAGTAGTAAAGGTATAGGTATTAATTATCATTGCCAGCAACTACCTAAGCCTGAATCTTTAATATGGTACAGTGCTCCAGAAAGACCATCAGGCAGCTCCTTGATGGCAAGTGTGTATTTTATTGGATCTCCCCCACAACATCACACATAACATTGCTTCTGACCAAAGACTTAATCATCACAACAACTGTGGCAACCAGTGGCCTGAGAAAAACAGGCCTGCAGATCTTTGGTGCACAGCAGTCTGCGTGACCTAGGCAGCTAATATTTAACCTATTGGCTTTGTAAGCCAGTAAAGAGAAAAAGAGTAAATTGACCTTAAAATGTAACTTTACAGGAAGCAGGCAGGAGGTGAGAGGCCCTTAGTCTCACAAAAAGAGAAAAATGTTATTGTTCAAGTGTTATTCTAGTCCTTCCTGCACCACCTCTCAGGTCAGAGTGACCTGTTCCTGCATCTGTGCTTCCCCCACCCTTAGGAAGGCCTTTGTCTTAAACCCTTATAAAGGGCTTTCTGTCCTCTTTGCATCGCACGGTCACTTCCCTGCGAATGTGATGTCTGCCCGGCCTGAGAGAGCTGTCATGATCTCTCCATGACTTCTCACCCTGTAAGGAACCCCTGAATAAAAGTTCATGTATCAGAAAATGCTTCTTTGGCCTTTGGACTAGCATGGCCCTCTTGGGCTGCAACAGCAATCCTGTGAATCACAGAAACTACTGTAATCACTATTTTACAGATGAGAAAGTTAAGGTGCAAAGATGTTGAGAAAACTACTTACTATCTCACAGATAGTAAGTGACAGTCAGGATTTGATCTCCAGCATGCCTAACACCAGAACCTCACTCTAAAACACTGTACCATATTGTTATCCACAACCCAATCTTCTAGTCAACCTTCCTTAGCCCCCTCCATAGTCTCAACCCCTGGACTTTCCAATAAAAGGTGAGACCCTATTCTACTCTTTGATGTCACTTATTCTCAAAGATAGACACAGGTTCCTCTCTCCTCCACCTTCCATATCCTCTTTTGCATTCACAGGAGGAACAAGATTTGCACAGGTACTAAGAGTAGGTCTTGGATTACATAAAGGACTCATATCAGGGGAAACTACTCTATTTGCCAATAGGCTTCCTTCTTGCTGAATGGAAGTGATCTGAACTTTCTACTTAGATCATCACCTCCAACCAAAGCCCCATCCCTGCTTGGACAGCACCTGGAAATAGGGTTGTTAGGCTTAGCAAATAAAAATACTAAAAAACCAGTTAAATTCAAATTTCAGATAAACAACGAATAATTCTTTAGTGTATGTAAAATAGAGAGATAAAATAGTGCCAGATCCCTCTGGCCAAATATTTCATGGAACATAGTTATACTATAAAATTATTCATCATTTATCAGAGTCTCAAATTTAACTGGGCATCCTGCATTTTATCTTGCAAACCTACACAGTAACCCTGAAAATAGGGGTCTCAATCTCCAGCATCTCAGTTTCTGGTCATTGTGTCAGATGACAGAGGCACGAAGCCACTTAGGGCTGAAACGGTTCAATTCCATCATGTCATTCTCCTCTTGCCTCCATTCCCAGCTCAGAACAAAGGACAAAAAGCCATAGTCTCTCCCTCATCCTGTTCAGATACCATCCGTATCAGAAAGTCATTCCTCGGGTCTAATTTTGATGCCTTATGTTGTACTTTCAATTCAAACATGTCTCATCCAATCCTCAGCAGACTGAGGGAAAATGAGTCTGTGTCCTCCTCATCAGATCCTTTCTGTATCATAAGAACATTAAATATCCATACCTTCTCCCACCCTTCTCTTCTCTGGGTCATCTAACCCCAACTGATTCCTGACTTTCAGTCCATTTCTTTGCCCTGAAAAATGTGGAAAAGGGCCCTCACCAGACTATAAAATGATAAAAATTCTTGTGGAAGGCAATCTGGCAATGTTTCTATAACTCTAAAATTGTGCATACCTTTTGACTCAGCAATTTTATTTCTTGAAGTTTCTGATAAGGAATGTATAGGATAAGTATACAAAGATTTAAGTATAATAATACTCATATCGGCAGTATTTATAATAAAAATGAAAAAAAATCCAATAACAGGAGATTGCTTAAAATTATAGAATGTCATATAGTAGGAGACTATATGAATATTAAAATCATGTTTTGGAAACCTATTGATATGGCAAAATGTTACAGTATAGTTTAATAAGGTGAAAAATAAAGGTTATAGAGCAGTTTGGACAACAATTTCATTTTTAGTTTTTAGAAATATGTATTATATATATGCAGAAGGAAAACAGACTGGAATGCTTTCCCAAGGACATTATGAACGCCAAAATGTTAACATTTATTTACTTTTCTTCTGGGTTCCAAAGTCTCTGCAATTAACATGTATTGCTTCCATAAACCCAAAAAGAAAAGCAACGCTATTTTAAAGGCCCTCATTTATTGTGCCTTGAGAGTGATTTCCCTGCTTCTGCTGATCCTTCCTGGGGCTCACTGCTAAGGGAGAGTTCATGTACATGCAAAAACAGGCTTCCCAAGAAAGCTAAAAATGATACTAAATCCCTCTGGCCAGCAAATTAAAATAGACTCCAAGTGAAAATAGTGGACAGTTTGCAAGAAACTAAAGAGGTATCATTTGGGGTTTCTGGGAACCAGATAGGACCTTCTGATCAGAGTCAGGGAAAGAAATGGATGTGAATGTCTATGGAGCTAAGAGCAGAACCTAGGGCCAGAGAAGGAAATGAAAAGCAATTCCACCACAGGGTAGAAAAGAAGCTGTGTCAACTATGTAATGGTACTGTGAACAACTGAATGTACGCTTTGTATGACTGCATGGTATGTGAATATTTCTCAATAAAAATGAATTTAAAAAAATGTTGCATAAGGAATACCAACTACACAGGGATCCCAGCAAGAAGTTTCAAGTAAGGAGCAGAGTGTCCGGGCAGATGCTTCCAGACTCAAAGCTTCACAAGGCAAGATTCAGCACCTGAACTGCCAGAGCCAGACCAACTAGTCCCTGTCCCCGTTCCTTTCCTGCCACCCCAGATGCCCAGATCAGAAGGCGAAGCCATCTGGAGTTCTTGTTGCACCAGAGATAGCTGGTGTGAGAGAGGCTTGCAATGAGGAAGCTCAGAAGAACAGTGTCTCCAGGAATCACAGTCCAAGAAGGTGCCCTGAGCCTCAGGAAAGACCAGAAATTGTTCAGTTGTACACAAGATCTTTGCATCTGCCTTCCCTCCTCAACTTCCTTGCAAGAGCGTGTTTCCCCAGGTCTGCACCTACAAACACGTCAGGTCCAGGCCGTAAGAACAGACCCCAGCAGCAGAGATCTGAGCAGGGCAGGGACGCCCACAGTAACGCCAACACAGAACGGCCCAGATCTGACCCTCCCTCCTCCTTGAAAATGTCCAAGGCTCTCCAGGAACTCAGGGGGATCAAGTGCTGCAAAGATATTTCTTCACCAGCTGCCTCATGGCCCCTGTCACCTCCTTGTTCTTCAGGGTGTAGATGAAGTGTTGAACATGGGATGACAACCGTGTAGAAAAGGGAAGGATCTGGTCCACACCCCGAGAGGAGTCTGCCGAAGGCCTCATGTAGGCAACAGTCCCAGTCCCAAAAGAGTGAACAACCACAAACAGGTGGGAGGAACACATGGAGAAGACTTTCCAACGTCCCTGGGATGGCAGGAAACAGGCATGGGAGGCCGTGATCAGTAAGAAATGGGTCAGGGTGAAGGCCAGGTTGATGCCGAGATGCCCCACTTCACCCCAGAAGGTGCTCGCCCTCGCCAGTCTCAGCTCAGACGGGATGTGGCACAGGAATCGATGGATGGTGTTGGCACCGTGGAAGGGCAAGGTGAAGATAAAGGTGAAGGGAGTGGTGCCAGGGATGACGCCCGTGAAGTAGGAGGCCCCCATCTTGCTTACACACACCCTGGCTCATCAGGGTGGCATAATGCAGGGGCTGGCAGTTGGCAGCATAGCACCCACAGGCCCTGGCGGTTAGCAAGCAGCACTGGTGATGCCAAAGAGGGCAAAGAAATACAGCTGCATGAAGCAGCCAGCCGGTGGGATGGTGGGGCAGGAGAGGAGATCAGCCACCAAGGAGAAGTCGTGAAGGAAGAAGTGCGTGGGCAAGGGCAGAGCAGGGTCTGCCAGCGTGAGGAGGATGATGGGGAGTTACCCAGCAAGGGGAGCAGGTAGATGCAGAGCCCACCCCACCCCAACCCCAAAAAAAACAGGGGGCCCCAGTGGGAGCCAAAACCTGAGACCCCCAGCAAAACAAACTCAGTTACTGCTGTGCCATTGCCACCCCCCATGGCCCCTAGGCCAGCCTGGAGGAAGGAGCCAGGGGAGGGCTCATGAGTCCCGGGGGTCGGCCCAGCTGAAAAAAAAGGCTCCGGGGACATCAGGAAAGACTCCGGACAGTCCACAAGAACATCCCAGCTCTCAGGCCTGGGACGGGTAAGCACCTGGGCAGAGAAACGTCTGCCAGCGTGAGGAGGAAGACGAGGAGTTACCCAGCAAGTAGCCTTATTTGGAAATAGGGTCTTTGCAGATACAATGGGTTAAGATGAGATCACACCGGATTGGAGTGGGCCCTAATCCAGTGACCCGTGTCCTTCTAAGTAGAGGGAAATTTGGACCCAGACACAGAAAGGAGAGCACCACGGGAAGCCCTGGAGACACACAGGGAGAGTGCCAGGTGCAACAGAGGCAGCGATTGGAAGGACGCAGTTGCAAGCCAAGGAGCGTCAAGGAGTGCTGGCAACTAAGACACAGACCAGCTTCTCTCCCAGAGCCTCCAGGAGGAGCCAGCCTTGCCGACATCGTGATTTCTGGCTTCCAGCCTCCAGAACTGTGGGAGAATAAACCTCTGTTGTGGTAAGCCATCCGATTGGTGGTAATTTGTTATGGCCACCCTAGGAAACTAATATATAGGCACTTCGCCGCTGTGGCCTTCCTCTCAAAAACCCATAACCCCAGTCTAATTATGAAAAAAAAAAAAAAATCAGACAAATTCCAATAGAGGGCATCCTACAAAATGTCTGACCAGGACTCCTCAAAACTGTCAGGGTCATCAAAAACAAGAAAAGTCTGAGAAACTAAGAAGAAATGATTTAACACACAAGTAATGTGATATCCTGAAACAAACAAACAAAAAAGACATTGGGCAAAACTAAGGAAATCTGCATAAAGAATGGACTTTAGTTAATGTATCAAAATTGGTTCAGTAATTGTGACAAATGTACCACAATAACTTAAGATATTACTAACAGGGAAAACTAAGCATGGGGTATATGGGAACTCTATGTACTATCTCTGCAATTTTTTCTTTAAAGTGAAAACTATTCTAAAATAAAATGTTTATTTTTTTAGGTTTATTTATCGACATGAAACAATGTTCACAATATATTATTAAGTAATAAAAGCAAAGTAAAAAAAGAATAGATTTGCAACATAAAATATATGCTCAGAGAGATTCATAGATAAATGATAAATATAGATTAATAGAAAACAGACAGTATTAACAAATGAGGGTCTCTGGATGGAACGGTTTTGGGGTGTTCATTATATTCTTTCTGTTTTGTGTTTGGTTTTTTTTTATTTTTTAGATCTATTGATTAGGCAATAGGAAAAAATAATATATAAGACTTTAAAAGAATGTTTCAACTTATTTCAATGTTTTTAAATGTATACAATTTATTTTCAACCAATTTTACCCACTTTAAGTCTTTGCAAATGTTTTTATCAATAGTTTAAATTTGCAATTTGATCAATGGTGAATGTTTCCAATTGTCAATGCAAATTTTCAAACACTTGTCATAGAAAGACCATGAGCAGAACGCAGAGTGATGGGCACGTAGGCTGTTTCCAGCTTTATAATACTAAACATTTCTGTAGTTTCCAATTAAAATAAGTTTTAATAAAAACAGGAGGGGCAGGGGGAGTCTGATGACAGGATCAAAAAATTCAGACTTCCTAAGGAGCAGCACGGGTCTGGAGTTGGTTCAAAACAGGGCCACATCGCCCTCGTGTGGTCAATCTCCATATAGCCTCCCATGAAGCCGAGTGTGAGTTGATTAAAGGAAGGAGCCTTGAAGATTGCCTACTCGTCCAAACCTTTGAGTCCACAGATGAGAAATATGGGGTCCAGAAAAGCTAAATAAATGACCTAAGATCACTCAGTAAATTAATGACAGAGCTTGGACGAGTAATCATAAGTATCATTTATAGAGTATGGCACTATTATATAAATCACCTCTCTTAATCCTGACACAATGAGGTATGTAAAATTAATCACGTTCTACAGGTGAGGAAACTCAGGTGAGAAGATTAAGTATACTGCCTGAGGTTACATAGCCTGACAGCTGCAGAGCTAGAACTCAAACACAATCTTTCTGCCCACAAAGCCAGTGTGACTGAACACCGTGAGCCCAGCCTCCAAAGCCAACGCCCCACCGCACATCTTTGGAATGTGTCTGTCTGCATCTAGATCACAAAAAGATGATGTCTTGGAAACACATGCTCTAATTTCATCACATTACCCAAGAGAAAACAAAGGTGGACGGGACTATGACTTATCCACAGTCACCACAGGTCTGGATCCAGGTCTCCAGGCTCCTGGTCTAATGCCCTCTCTGGGCCTCTGTTCCATGTACCTGTCCACAGTGACTCTGTGCATGCTTGCATGGGGGGGTGCTATGTATGTGCATGTGTGTTACACACAGGTGTGTGCATGTGTATATATTGCAGGGACAACCCTACCCTTAGCAAGAGTAGCCAGGAAAGCCCCAGAGTAACCCCTGCTAGTAACAGGGGTACCTGTCAGTTTGCAGAGCCGTTAGGGCAGAGACAGGGATCAAAGAGTTTAGGGGATGGAAGGGGCCATTGGTGATATAAGGCCCCACAGCCAGGTCCTGGAGGGCCTAAGGTGGACCGGCCCTGTGAGGCCTCCAGGGTGACAAGGGGCCTAAGGAACCAAAATAGAGGCCTCGTCCATGCTCCTGCCACAGCAGCAGAGCTCAGTGTCTGGGTCTCTACGAGGAGCCTGGGGAGGAGAAGCAGGTCACTGAGGTAGGAGCAGAGATGGTGAAAGGGGGCACTAATGGGAGAGGGGAAGGCAAGGCCAGAAACCAGGGGCAGAACTTCCCCAACGTCCCTGAGGAGGGAACCCTAAGTACCATCGGCCCCGATGGCAGTGCTCCTTAGGGTGTGAGGCAGACCAGGACAGAGGCCACAGACCCTGTGAAGACAGACACTCCCACCCCACACTGGACATTTCCATCCAGGTACGTACATGGGTTAGGTCATTTCCACCAAATCGGATTGAGAAGTTTGACCTGGTTCCCCCAGAGAAACCGAATCACTCCTCACGGCCTTCCCTGCTGTATGATCTCAAAACCTCATGACTTAAAACAACAAACATTCATGATTTCACAGTTGCTGTGGGTCAGGAATCCAGAGCATGTCTTGGCTGGGTGCCTTTGGCTCTCACAAGACCTAGATCCCGACGTCTGCTGGGGGAGGATCTGCCCCTCTAGCTCGCTTGCAGGGCCGCTGGTGCCCTTAGGTCCTCACTGGCTGGAAACACCAGTTCCTTGGAACATGGACATCTCCACAGGCAGCTCACTACTCCAAGTGAGTGGGCAAGAGCAGGAATGGGAGAGATGGAACAAGAGGGAAGTCATCACCTTTTTGTAACCTAACCTCAAGTGACATCCCATCATCTTTGCTGTATACTATTAGTTAGAAGTGAGTACCTGTCTAGCCCCAAAAGGCTCAGGTTACAGAATAACTGTGACCTCTGCCCTGCCCACTCTCCCCCTCCCTCACTCAGAGGAAATGGGAGGCCCTATGGAGATGCCCACATGACAAGGGCCTGATGTCGCCTTTTACTCAGGGCAAGGGGGGCCCTGGAGGGCGTGAATCCCAGGAGGCGCCTCCCACACTGGTGCACCCCGGTGACCATGGGCTTTCACTTAGCAGCCACTGTGAGTCTAGAGCCAGGCTGGGAGGTCACATTAGTAAAGTCCTGTCACCCACTGTGCCAGTTTGAATGTATTATGTCCCCCAAAACGCCATTATCTTTGATGTAATCTTGTGTGGGCGCACATATTAGTGTTGATTAGATTTTAATTTTTTGAGTGTTTCCATGGAGATGCAACCCACCCAACTGTGGGTGATAACTCTGGATGATTTCCATGGAGGTGTGGCCCCATCCATTCAGCGTGGGCCTTGGTTGGTTTACTGGAGCACTGTATGGGCTTGGACAGAGGGAGCAAGCTTGCTACAGCCAAGAGGGACACTTTGAAGAATGCATGGAAGCTGAGAGAGTAGCTGCAGATGAGAGACATTTTGAAGATGGCTGTTGAAAGCAGACTCTTGCTCTGGAGAAGCTAAGAGAGGACAAACACCCCAAGAGCAACTAAGAGTGACATTTTTGAGGAACTGCAGCCTAGAGAGGAACAACCTGGGAGAAAGTCATTTTGAAACCAGAACTCCAGAGCAGATGCCAGCCACGTGCCTTCCCAGCTAACAGAGGTTTTCCAGACACCATTGGCCATCCTCCAGTGAAGGTACTCCCTTACCTTGGACACTTTATGGCCTTAAGACTGTAACTTTATAACCAAATAAACCTCCTTTTATAAAAGCCAATCCATTTCTGATGTTTTGCTTTCTGGCAGCATTAGCAAACTAGAACACCCCCAAAGTGAGGTCTGCATAACCAGCACCTCACACATGAGAAAACTGAGGCTGAGAGAGGTTACGTGACTTGTCCAAGGCCCACTACTCAGTGACAGAGCCAGGATTCAAACCCAAGCCTCTGAGTCTATGCCCAATGCCCTTTCTGCCTCAATTGCCTGCCATTGATCACTTTCTAGGTTAGACTCCTGACTCCAGCACCTGTGAGATGTGTGGCCCTGGGCATGTTGTTTAACCTCTCAAAGACTGTTTCTCATGTGTAAGACAAGGGCAATACCCACCTCCCAGGGTTGTTGCAAGAATTCAGTAACATAATGTATGGAGAGCACTTAGCACCCTGAGCACAATGTCGGGCAGATAATAAAAATAAGCATTGCTGCTGCACACTACATGGCTTGGTGCACAGTCATGAATCAGGGGAGACAGAGGTGAGTTTGCTCTTTGCATTTGCACCATGAACAGGGAAGACAAAATTTCAAAACCATAAAAGCTACCCAAAGGATACCAAGGTCAAAGAAAGCATGGGGTTAAAGGAAAAGCACCTTGAAAGTTACCTCAAGTGGAAAGAAGGCTTAGGAAGCCCTCCTCTCCCAGCCTAGAGGGCAAGGAGAGAGCTTTCTTAGTTGTGCCTCAAGGCCTTTCTTAGAAAGTCATTTCTATTCAGGTGAAAATAGAAAATGGTTGCTGTATCTGGGATGTGTGTTGATGGAGGGACAAGGAGAAAGCCAAGGAGAGAGAAAGTGAACAGAAGGATAAGGTGAAAATGAGAGAAAAGGGACCTGTGACTGTGGATCACCCCACAAAAGTTAGAAGACAACATTGGCCTCAAGTTGCAGCTGAAGACATTGCAATTAGGCCCAAGAAACTAGGGCTATGGTGGCCTCTTCCCTAGAAATAATGAAATGATACATAATCTTATGTCTGGGAAAGTGATTTAGCCTGAACCCCAGAACTTCTCGACTCTCCTGGGCCAAGCTTTCTCTTTTCAGGGAAAATGGGTGCGTGATAAGCTCACAGGTACCAAGAGCTCCTGAGAGAGAACTTGGGACAGGGGACTCTCCAACCCCCTGAGAGACTTGTTACTCTGAAAGTCTGAGGCAGTAACTTGCATCACTCAGATGCAACTTAATGACTAGCAAATACTTTCTCTGATGGATGCCGTGTAAGTTTTAATTAATTCCACAGAGCCAGCCAAGTCTCCCTGCTTCCCTCAGGCCTGTTCCCAGCTCTGCGGCCCCCAGGGCCTCTGAGACAGTAATTAACCTGCTCTAAATGAGAACATCTCCCTGCAGCACAATGATAATCACAGCCACAATAACTCTTCACTATTATTTTGTCCCTCAACATTTAAAAGTAGAAAAAAAATTGTAACCTAGCAATGAATAGAGCACTTCAACAATTTCACTTCATTATCTCATTTGGTCCTCACATCAACCCGAGAGATAGGCCAAGCAGATATTATCATCCTGTTTTAGTGACAGAGACACTAAGGAGTCAAGTAGCTGCAAAGTCTCTTGGCCAACCAGTGTAGAACCAAGATGTGAAACCCGGAAGCCAAATCCCCAGGCCCCAGTCCAGGACACTCTCTAATATGTCACCCAGTTCTGCCCATCTTGGGGCCCCCTCTCCGGCCAGCCCTTTCTCCACACCTGTTATTTGTCCTCTGAAAGCCCAGCTCCTTCCAACACCAAGAGACCAGAGCATCCTACTCAGACCCCAGGAACAGCAGACCTTTTCTAGGAAGCCCCTCCTTCCTCAGCCTCCTCCCCACCTAGCCAGGCTCCTGGAGCAGGAGAGAGCGCACCCCATGAGGAGGTCCTTCAGTCTCAGCCCACAGGCTCCACTAGCCTCTGAAAGGTCACCATGACACTGCCCCAGCGTCTGCCTCTCTCTACCTTCCACCCCCTCCCAGAGCTAACGAGAGACTCACTGTTTACATCTATCTATCCAGTGCCTTGTTGGACAGCATAACTAGCTTACCATAGAACATCACAGGATGGCAAAAATCATAGAGCAGGAACAAAGGAAGAAAGAAAAAAAAAGGTAGGGATGTAAAATGGAGCCAGGAATGACACTAAAAAATGTGAAACATTAAGAGCCATGCCCTTCCTAGGGGTGGGCCACAAGTTTGGCTCAAAACTGTTCAGCAGCCAACCTAAAAAGGAAAGTCTGGTCAGCTTTAGAGTCCACAGTGTCCATGAGATAAAGCAGAGACAGATCACTCAGGGAGGTGTGACTATTCTCGGAATTAAGTCTAGACAGCAGTTTCTCCCAAGGACACTCTGCGAAAGGTGACTGTGGAGCATGTCCTCACCACAGCCTTGACAATCCTAGGACAGAGTCACAGCTGCCCTCACAGGTGACGCCACTGCACTGCAGGGCCCTTTTGGCAGAGACAGGATGTGCCAAGCACGCTGCTCTTTCCTGATCCAGCTCGATCTAAAGCAGAGTCTCTCAACCTCAGTGCTATTGATACTTTAAGTGGAATATTACATTGTTGGAGGGGTCAGCTCTGTGCACTGTAGGATGTTTAGTGGCCTCTACTCACTTGATGCCAGTGCCTCACCCCTTAACTGTGACAACCGAATGTCACATTGCCAAGTGTCTCTTGGTAGCAACCATTGCTACTAGTTTTGTAAACATGGAGAGATCAAGAAGGAACACCTAGTTTTATAATTTTTTTTATTTTTTACAACTCTATTGAGATATAATTTACAAACCATAAAATTCAACTGTTTAAAGTATGCAATTCAGTGGTTTTTAATATATTCACAGGGTTGCACAAACATCACCACTATCTAATTTTAGAACATTTTTATCACTCCAAAAAGAAACCCCATTCTCCCCTGCTGCCTGTCCCTGCCAACCAATAAATTACTTTCTGTTTCCTTAGATTTGTGTATTCTGGGCATTTCATATGAAAGGAATCAGACAGTCTTTTGTGACTGCCTTCTTTCGGTTAGCATAATGTTTTCAAGGCTCATCCACACTGTAGCATGTATCAGCACTTCAAACTTTTTATTGCCAAATAATATTCCATTGTACGGATATACCACATGTTTTTATCCATTCCTCAGTTCATGAGTATTTGGATTGTTTGCACTATGAGTCTATTATAAATAATGCTATGAGCATTTTTGCACAAGTTTTTGTGTGGAACTATTCTTTCAGTTCTCTTGGGTATATACCTAGGAACAGAATTGTTGGGCCACATGGTACCTCTATGTTTAATATTTTGAGAAACTACCAAACTATTTTCCAAAGCCCTGCATCATTTTATGTTCTTATGATGAATGAAAGAGGGTTCTGGTTTCTCCACATCTTCATCAACACTTACCATTGTCTATCTTTTTTTATTTTAGCCATCCTAAAATGTGCAGTGGTATCTCACTGTGATTTTGATTTTGATTTCCCTAATGCTAGGGATGCTGAGTATCTTTTCATGTGCTTACTGGGCATTGTGTATCTTCTTTGGAGAAAAGTCTATTCAAGTCCTTTGCCTACTTGTTAATTGTGTTGTCTTTTTGTTTTTGAGTTTTTCCTTTGTTTTTAGTGTCTAATTTGAAGGAAACAATTTTCACACTGTTGCAAAACATATAAAACCATGAATGATTTTCCACAATGGTCACAGCTGATTTCATGTTCTATCTATAACCTGAATGTGCAGGCAGAACCTTTCAGAGGTTGAGAAAGGACTGGACTTCTTTCATTTTTCAAGCTGTGCATATATTTTCAAAATGAAGAAATGCCAAAACAGAGTTACTTAAATAATGGTATATTTTAGACGTTCACTTTTAATCAACCTGAACTTTGAATGTCACAAATAAATATGAAGACAATAGGTATAACTTTACTTGGCAATAATAGCAAAGTCTATACATGAGACCCTTCATGAATAAGAGGCCCAAGCCAAATAGTTCTCCTGGTTCCCCAAGTGATAGTAGGCTCCGATGAAGGACCCCTCCTTTCTGTCCTCCTGGAGATTTCTTTGCTCTCTTAGAAGAGAAAGGGAAAATGAGAATTCAGGAAACTCAGCCTCAAGAATCCACCCACCTGTAGCTCAGTAGCTCTATCCTCAGTTGCCAGCCAAAGTGGTGGCTCCTCCCAGTGAACCCCGGGGGTTGGGGACCAGTGCACTCCCCCTTCCCATCCCAAGCTTTATCTCCACTGCTGCCAGCATCCTCCTGCCTCTCCAGGAATCCTCAGAAAAAAAATAAAATCATCCCAGCACTATAATGGAGATCTATACCATTCCTTTCCTGTCTGGCTGGACAGTAGACCAGAGGAAGAGGACTAGGAGTTGTTGCTTTATCTAAACAACTCATTCTCCTGTATCACACAAGCAAAAAAGCCCTTATAGACCCAGGCCTTATGAAGAAAGGAGATTCTTGTGAATTCTCCCACTCTCTCAACTCATCTTCAAGTTTGATATTTTAGCCAAATGCCAACAGAAGTTTTCCTCTGCCCAGGTCTTGCCTGACCCAATGTGAGGCAGAGATAGTTTTGGTTCCCTGAATGGAAGAGAGGTGGCATGCTCTAGCCAATTTCCTCACAAATTACTTCAAAGGCAAGCACGCTTCACCATAGCAAGAATTAATTTTCCTCCAAAGTCAATAAAATCTGGCCTTACATTAGGAAAGCATGGGACGTTTTGTTTTGTTTTGTTTTGTTTTGTTTTGCCCCTCATGATAAGATTTTGACCCTCTTTCTTGCAGATGTGCTAGGGAACACTTGATTTCTTCCGGAGCCTGCATTAGCTTTAATAGATTGCTCAGCCCCTCCCAGGCCGTGGGAGCAAGCTCCAAATTCTTTCTGATCCACAAATATCTCCCCTGACAGAAGAAAAAGGGAGATCTCAGTACTTCTTAATACATATCACAGTTCATGTTCTAACTCATATCTGATGCATCCAATTATTTTTCCTATGAAATATCAAAACACCATATTTGAACACAGGAGGTTGGCATGCAGGGGTTACACAGTGAATATATATAACAAGAAGAGCACTTGGGGGGCTGAGAGGGCAGACGCTCTCCCTCCACTCCATGTTCCCTGTACATTGATCCCATGACTGGAGGAGACCACACCTAGCCTGCCTGATCCTGGCCAGACTTCATTTGGACCTATTTAGCCAAGCCCAGGCCCAGTCCCCAGACAGCTCCTTTGGCCCTGCCTGTGAGATGCTGGGTCTCTAGACCTGCCCATCTGGACACAACTGTTTGAGCCCTTTGCCCTCTCTGAAGTCAGGTTCTCCTATGTCTGGTCTGCCCAAAACCCACAGAGCACTGTTTCCTGGAGGAGCAGGACTGACCAGGGACCCTGAGCTCATAGCTCCACCCCCTGTCCCAGCTAATAAAGTGATTTTCTAAAACAGGGCTTCACAAACTGCACATATGATTGGCCTAGGATCTTGTTAAAATCCAGATTCAGTAGATCTGGGCTGGACTGGGGCCCAGGATTCTGCATTTCTAACAAATTCTCAGGTGAAGCTGATATTGTTGGTCTAGGGAACACACTTTGAGTAGCATGGTTCTCAAATACCATTTACTGCAGTTTTGCAAAATAAAAAATAGTTCACAGTAACAACAGGCCTAATTTCCACCAAGGGAAGAAGAGAACTTATTCCCTCCCTGTTAGCTCCTGCCAACAGATCTTGGAGACTGTCCCACACATATTTTACACTAATCACATGCAGCAACTGCTATGGATTTCACTCACTAGTTTCCTATACGTGTGTTTTATTCCTCCTCCATCTGGTACAACATTCATTCATTCAGCAAACAAAATCGATTATTATCATGTTGGGCAATGGCGATATGAGACATTGTCCCTGTCCTCAATAAGTAAACAGGCCATTAAAGGAGACAGATATGTCAATAGATATTTTCAGCACAATATAGTAAATACAATAATAGCGACTGTATATATTGGGGCTGGGAGAGGCCCGTAACCCCATCAGGGTGGGGGAGTCATCAGGAAAGACATTCTGGGCAAAGAAGTGTCTCAGCAGAAGCTTAACAAAGGGAGGGGTGTGGGGGCGCCCATAAGGCCGAGGAGCTGCTTGTGGAGGCTCCAGTGTGACACAGCTAGTGGAGAAGAACTGCCACCCTTCGGATCGTCGGGGCACAGTTAGGAGGGCAAAAGCCTCAGAGGAGGCTGGCCGCTGAGCAGGGGCAATCACAGAGGGCTTTGTGTGCCAAATTGAGCTGCTTGGACTTTATCCTGAGGGCAGTGAGGAAACAATTTTAGATTTGTAAATAAGGGCGTGCAATGGTCATTTGGGGGTTTTAGGTAAATCACATTTGGCGACCTTGCGGAGAATGGACTTGAAAGTGCCAACACCAGAAACAGGGAGGCGAGACCCTGTTTTCATGTTTTCATGATCCAGATGACAGAGGATGTGGGTCTGAATGAGAGCACCAGTGGTTGGGATAAAAAAGAGGGGACAGATTCAAGATATGTTTAGATGGTATCTGGAAATGCTTGGCAGGATTTAGGATTTGAATTTAGGATTAGGGCTAGGGCTAGGGGTGCAGAAAGGCTCCCAGCGGCTTGGCCTGGGGGACACTGTGAGGCATCCAACCATCCACACCCATTGGATCCAAGTCATCCGACTGGGTGTGGGACCAGATCCTACCTCCCTGCTGATGGCTCGCAAATCTTTCTCTCTAGCCTAAAATGCTCCTTGAAGTTCCACACTCATGTATTTAACCGCTCACTGGACATATCTACCTCAAAGTCAGTATGCCAAAATCAAATTCACCATCTTAAAAAAAAAAAATCTCCTGGTAAATTGTATCCCAAGACAAGAGTCAGAAGCCCTAGAGTAATCAGCTACTAAGCACTATCAAAGCTATCTTCTTAACATTCTTTTATAAATATCCTGCTCTCTGTCCCCACACTATTGCTTCATTTCTCACTGCTCCCTTGGACATTGTAAATCATCTCTTTTTTTTTTAATTCAATTTTATTGAGATATATTCACATACCATACATACCATGCAGTCATACTGCAAATAATCTCTTGACTGGTCATCCAGCGCCCACTCTTTTGTCCCTTGAATCAACCATCAGAAAAATATTTCCAAGAGGCTGGTATCTGAGCATGCCACTCCTTCCCATTTCCTGTAGGATAAGATCCAAACCACTTACATAGGCAAATAAGACCTCCATGATAAAGACCTCTTCTCAATGATATGGCCTTTTTATTCATCCCCCCAATAAATAAGTATTGAGTGATCACTGAGACAGATACTGGAAATGGCCCTGAGGTTAGGGTGGTGATGAGGAAAATACTCTCTCTGATACTGTAAAAGTAACTCATTAGAGGAGACATCAGATTTAAATAAAATCATTACAAATTGTGATAAATCTATTCACCATTTATTTGATATGCATAATTTCAGGATCTACTGTTAGCCAGGCACCATGCTAGGTGCTGGACATATGGTAATGAGGAAAAAAGACACAACCCTTGCTCTCTTGTTGCTTAGAGACAGACACTAATCAGATAATAACAGCAACAAATATTAATTACAAACCGAGCTAAGAACTCTTGCTTCTTTTTAACATGAAATATATTAGGGTGTGTTAGTATATCAAAAGATCTGTAAAGAGGACAAGATTAATGATTTAGGAAAGAGAGAAGATAAAACTAAGGCAAGAGTTCTTGCAGCATTATTCACAAGAGCCAAAAATTAGAAACAAGTCAAATGTCCACAAACTGGTGAATGGATAAAATGTTGTATATCCATACAACGGTGTATCATCTGACCATAAAAAGGATGGTATATCAACCCATGCTGCTACACAAGTGAATCTTGAAAACATTATGTTAAGTGAAAGAAGCCAGTCACAAAAGGTTACACATATTATGATTCCATTTATATGACATGTTTAGAATAAGTAAATCCGAGAAACAAAAAGTAAATTGGTGGTTGCCTACAGAAAGTAGATTTGTGGTCCTGGAAGAGTTAAGGGGAAATGGAGAGTGACTGTTAATAGGTATGAGGGTTTTTGGGGGGTGGTGAAAATGTTCTAAAATTGATGGTGGTGAAGGTTTCTCAATTCTACGAAGATAAGAAAAACCACTGAATTGCATAATTTAAACGGAAAAATGGTATGGTATGTAAATTTTACCTCAATAAAGCTGTTATTTTTAAAAGAGATATCTTAAAGTGAGAGGGGTTGTAATGGCAGAAAGTAATAAAATGCACAAAAAAATGATGGGGCCATTTCAAAGGAGAGAGGAACAAGCTTGAAGGGGCTTCCTTGGCCAAATCTAGGACAATTTGAGCAATTTATCCAAGGGAAACGTTTTAGTTTGCTAAGCTGCTCAAAGCAGATACCATGAAATATGGTGGCTTTAACTATGAGAATTTATTAGCTTACAAGCTTACAGTTTGAAGCCATGAAAATGTGCAACTCTAGTCATCATCAGGACAATGCTTTCCTCCTGAAGACTGGCTACTGGAGATCCTGGACTCCTCTGTCACATGGCAAGGCACAAGGCGGCACCTGCTGGTCTTTCCTTCTCTTCCAAGTTTCATTGCTTTCAGCTTCTTGCTTCCATGACTTTCTGTCCCTCTCCCTTTCCCCTCCCTTCCATCCCATTTATAAAGGACTCCAGTAAGAGGATTAAGACCCATCCTGACTGGGGTGGGCCACACTTTAACCGAAGTAACATAATCAGAAGTTCCTACTTACAATAGGTTTATGCTCATAGAAATGGATTAGCTTTTAGGAACATGATTTTCTGGGGTACATACAGCTTCAAACCACCCCACATATGTCCACACAATGATGGGTGCACAAATGTTCATACATAGCAGCTCTGTTTGTAATAGACAAAAACTGGAAGTAACTCAAATGCCCATCAACAGGTGAATGGATAAATAATTTGTGGTATACCCCCACAATGGAATGCTACTCAGCAATAAAAATGAAGTATTGACACATACAGCAGCACTGATGACTCTAAATAATCAGGCTGTGTGAAATAATCCAGACAAAAAGTGAATACATATAGCAGGATTCCACTTACATAAAATTCTAGAAAAATGCAAACTGACAGAGAGCAGACCAGTGTTTACCTGGGAACAGATTGGGAGAGGGAGGGATGGATTATGAAGCGGCACAGGAAACTTTCATGGGTGATGGATACATATGTTCATCGTCTTGAATGTGGTGATGGTTTCACAAGGACAGAATACATCAAGCTCATCCAAGTGCACCTTTTAAATATGTATACTTTATTATATATAAATTATTCCTCAATAGAACTGTTAATAAGATATAGATAGATTAGATAGATGATAGGATACTGGGTTACAACCTACTGAATAAAATTTAAAATAGGAATCTGTGAGTCAACACTAATACAGACGAATGATAAAGACATACAATAGCAAATATTGCTGGAGAGAGTATAAATTGGTATAACCACTTTGGAAAACTGTTTGGCAGTATCTTCTAAACACTGTCAAAAGGGGAAGTAGGAGGCAAAGCATAGAAGAATATGTTCAATATACTACCATTTATGTAAAGGGGACTTTGTATACATATATATGTGTATGCATTGAAACACGTTGTATGTGTTTCTTGCTCACTCACAGATAATCTCTAGAAGGATTCACAAGAAACTGGTGAAATTTAATGCCTCCAGAGAGGGGAATTGAGTGGTTGGGAGAGCAGAGTAGAAGACAGAATTTTCCCTGTGAGCCCTTCTGTAACTTTTAAATTTTGTACTATGTGAATATAGTACATTTTCCAAAAGTGTTTCATGATTCTTTAAATAAAGAAAAGAAACCTTCCTCTAAGGAATGACTCTCTCTGACTTCACATCCCACCACTTCTCCAATTTACGCCATACTCCATTGCAATAAATTACTCACCCTTCCCAGAAAGAGACAAGCAGTCTGTGTGACATACACCTGTTTTTGCCTCTGCCGGGAACACCCTTCCTTTCCCATCCTCCTTCTGAAGCACCTCTTTGTCTCCCATTTGCTTGGCTGTTCCTGTCTTTCTCTACAGAAGTTTCTGTAGTGGCTTGAAGCTGTATGTACCCCAGAAAAACATGTTCTTAAATTTAATCCATTCCTGTGGATGTGAACCCATTGGAAGAAGGACCTTTTGATGAGGTTACTTCAGATAAGATGTAGCCCACCTCAATCAGGATGAGCCTTAATCCTATTATTGGAGTCCTTTCTAAGAGAATGAAATTCAGACCAAGAGAGAAAAAGCCACAGGAAGCAAGAGGCTGGACATTGACAGACCCCAGGAGAGAAGAGACAGAACAGGAGATGCCACCATGTGCCTTGCCATGTGAAAGAGGAGCCAAGGATCGCCAGCAGCCAGCTTCAGAACACCGCAGTCTTCAGGGAGGAAAGCATCACCTTGATGATGACTTGATTTGGACATTTTTTCAGCCTCAAAACCAGAGCAAATAGATTCCCATAGTTTAAGCTGAACCATTTCACGGTATTTGCTTGAGCAGGCCAGGAAACTAAAACAGGCCCTGTGCCCACTGGTGTTCTGAACAGGCTTCCACCACTGCCCATTTGTTGCCAGACTCTTTGTTCACATGTCTGTGAACTTCTGGAGGACGGGAACACATATCCTTTATAGTCTGCAACAGAAACAAAGCCCAGAGGAGAATGTGTCTAAGCTGTGGACATCACAGAATCTCTCCCGTGCACCGGCAGAGGCGCCACATCTGGTGTGGGCAGCTCTGCATAGAAGACGTTTTTCTGAATTAGCTCATCAATTAGCTCATCCCTGCCTGACTCAAGAGCTGTACCCAGAACTTTTCTCTAAAAAGTGGACAAAAATTAGATGAAGAATAGGGTGGAATGGAAGGGATAGAAAGTTTTGGGTGTTCTTTTTTGCTTTTATTTTTACTTTGGAGTGAGGAAAAGGTTCAAAAATTGATTCTGGTGATGAATGCACAACTGTATGATGGTGCTGTGCATAACTGATTGTACACTGTGGATGACTGTAGGGTGTGTGAATATATCTCAATAAAACTGTATTTTTTAAAAAGTAAATGAGCAATGGAGTAGAAGGGGAATGGGATGTTTTAGATGTACTTTTTTTACTTTAATTTTTATTTTATTTTTTGGAGTAATGAAAATGTTCAAAGATTGATTGTGGTGATGAATACACAACTAACTATATAACAATACTGTGAACAACTGATTGTACACTTTAGAAGACTGTATGTTATGTGAATATATCTCAATAAAATTGCATTTAAAAAAATTTCCTTTGGCCACTCTGCATTTAGATTGCAACCTTCCAGACTATCTATGGGATGCTGCCCCCAAGACTTTGCAGGGATCTTACGCCAAAAGAGATGTCAGCACTTAATAACCTGGGGGCTTTCTGCAAAGGTGCCTATGATGCATAAGTCTGCCCTTTAAGATTTCTCTGCTCCAGTGGCAGCCACTGGCTTGGTCTGGAGGCCTTGGGAATAACGTCCTTGGCTGTGATCCAGGAATCCCAGGGTCTGGGAAGACACCCAGGTCCACCTGCTTACTGCAGCTTACCCCCACTCTCCTTAGATCACACAAATGTGGGAGCAGGTGGAGACCTGAGAAATTACGTAGGGCCCATCCAGTATCTCCTCATCTCCCCATTTTACAGATGAGAAATTGAGCCCCACCCCCGCCCCGAAAAAAAAAAAAAAGTCTTGCCCAAAGGAGCCCAGCAAGTTCATGGCAGAACTAAGGCCAGAACTCAGGTCTCCTGACCTTCTCCACTTTGCTTTTTCTTCCCTTCTTCTTTTCCTCTATTTCTGTGGCCTTGAGACTTTGGATTTGAAAATAAACACCAGCCAGCTGAGAAAGTGCCTTTCTTTGGGCCTGTAACCTCCTCCTTCTCCTGACCAATCAGGCCTTCCCTGAATGCTTTCTGTTTGGCCTTCTTCTGGGACAAAGGCATGTTACAGTTTACAAATCCCTGGGGGAGTGCCAAGGAAACCCAACCAGAGTCTCCAGCCTTCGTAACCTGAGCAGGACCTGAGGACAGCATGAAGCCAGAAGATGACCCAGGAGTCAGTTCTGCTGCCAGCAATCAGCCCAGATGATGCTGCGATCTGAGACATATCCCTTTTCTGCCTCCCTGCTCCCTCAGAGGTGACCCCAACCCCTTCAGCTGGGCAGAGCGCCCCAGAATTCAGGGCACACTGGAATCACTTGTCCCTTTGCCCCACATAATACTTGTCAAAGAGCCTGTGCTCGTGGGGCCTATGAGGAGGAGACAATCACCAAGCAGGGAACAAAGTCCTATCACAGGGTGGGAGGGGAGGCAGGGAGTCTGTGAAAGGCTGGGAAGAAAGGCCAGTGCCTGAACGGCAGCACCACTCAAAGCCGGGCCGCCATGGATGTCCTCGTCCGACTGCTGCAGCTGCTGGTGCTGCTCCTGACCCTGCCCCTGCACCTGATGGCTCTGCTGGGCTACTGGCAGCCCCTGTGCAAAAGCTGCTTCCCCTACCTGATGGCCATGCTAACCGACAAGGCCAACCGCAAAACGGAGAGCAAGAAGCAGGCACTCTTTGGCCAGATAAAGGAACTTACAGGAGCCTCTGGGACGGTGGCCCTGCTGGAGCTGGGCTGCGGCACTGGTGCCAACTTCCAGTTCTACCCACCTGGCTGCAAGGTGACCTGCCTGGACCCAAACCCCCACTTTGAGAAGTTCTTGAAAAAGAGCACGGCTTAGAACAGGCACCTCCAATATGAGCGGTTTGTGGTGGCTTCCGGAGAGGACATGAGACAACTGGCCGACAGCTCCATGGATGTGGTGGTCTGCACCCTGGTGCTGTGTTCTGTGCAGAGCCCGAGGAGGGTCCTGCAGGAGGTGCAGAGAGTGCTGAGGCCGGTGAGCAGACAGGAGGGGAATGGGCAGGGGGCAGGCAGACACAGCATCAGCCACCCAGGATGGGGAACTTGATGTGCTAGCACATTAGATGCCCCACTCCATCCCCATCTGCCACTGAATAGGAAATAGGATCAGTGCCCAGATGGGGTAGAATGGGATGCTATAGAAGCATCTAACACAATGGGGCAGGGAGGGCCGAGGAGTCAGGGAAGGCTCCCAAAGGAAGTGCTGTTTAAATTGAGATCTCAAGTGGGATAAGGGAGGGGGATGGGGCAGGAGGGAAGTAAAAGAGTATTCTAGGTAGACATAGTAGGGGAAGTAGGATCCAGAAGATTTTTGAAGTGAGTGTGGAAAGAAAGGAGTTTAGGATGGTTGCCAGGCTTCTGGCCTGAGCAACTGAGGGGGTGAGGGGTGGGGTGAAGGTGCCATTTGCTGAGATGGGGAGAATTGGGGGAGAAACCCATTTTGGATTTGTTAGGTCTGAGGTGCCTCTGAGAGAGCCAAGCAGAAAAGCCAGATAGACAGAATTCTGAATCTGAAGCTCAGAAAAAGATATGGATTTGGAAGTCACCAGCTTGTAGCTTGTAAATTCAGAGGCTGGGGGTTGTTGAGATGACCTAGGGAGAGTGCAGTGAGGAGAGCAGAGCTTGAAAAAAGGAGTTAGGTCCAAGGTTCCCCTGGGACTTTTGCTGGGCTGTCCAGGAAGCGGGTAGATGCCTGCGTCCCAGTGTCGGGAGAGAAGGCAGCAAGCCATCTCCATACATACAAAGAGATGTCGGCTCCTGTTTCTCCATCTGTCCTTAAAGACCTCTCATCAGTGGTTCCCACTCAATTACATGATGTTCTTTACAAGGACTCACAAGGACACTACCCTTCTTTACAAGGGTAGGTGTCAGAGGATACACAAAATGTCAGCAACAAGACAGTGTGCTCCATAAACTCACAGACCAGCAACCGTCACTTCGCCAAGAAGTCTGTGCATGCTTGGTCCTCAGAATGGAGGGGAGGTTAGAGGAAGAGAAGAGATGGAGCAGAGAAGTGACACTAATTCTCTTCTCCCTCCCAGAAAGGCGTGTTGTTTTTCTGGGAGCATGTGGCTGAGCCACGCAGAAGCTGGGCCTTCAGGTGGCAGCAAGTTTTAGAACCCACCTGGAAACACATTGGGGACGGCTGCTGCCTCACCAGGGAGACCTGGAAGGATCTGGAGGGCGCCCAGTTCTCTGAACTCCAAATGGAATGACAACCCCCTCTTCAAGTGGTTACCTGTTGGGCCCCACATCATGGGAAAGGCTGTGAAATAACCCTTCCCCAAGCCCCCCAGGCTATCATTCGCTCCCTCCCCTGCTTCCAGTCAGAACAACCCCACCCACCAGCCATGTGACGACGGATCTAGGCAGAGAGAAGCCATTTGCCCCACCACCCCTCCTTCTCTTCTCCCTCTCTTTCCGCAGTGAAAAATAAAAAGACCTATTGCTACCCTGACCAGAGAGAGAGAACAGCCATCCCCCATCATATCCTTAACTGCAAACTTCTGGAATGGCTCTCCCAACTCTTCCTACCTAACCCCTAAGACAGCCCCCCTCCCTTTCCCTTATTCCTGCAGTAGTTTCCCTCCCCTCCTTCTGCCGCTACACTCCTGTGCTTCTAGGAACTGGCTCCGTATGTGCATTCCTGCCAGATCACGTGACCCTCCCTGCCCACAGGCACCTCACTGAGCTGTCAGGGTACCAGAGAGCATCGGGGATCCCCTGGAGACCCTGGGGATGAGGAAGCAAGACCAGTAAAGGAGCCACAGGTTTTGTCCTCAAATATTTTTTAATAAATAGGCAAAACCCACTAAACTGATGCAGCAAACTAAGGTCAGAGGAGAGGGGAACTAGGGAGGGAGGAGCCCCTGAGTCAGGGACGCATCCTCCTCCGACCCTCTAGGCTAAGGCACTTTCGGGGGACAGGTTCTTGGGGTCTTGTTAAACCAAGTGCATGGGAGAAGGAAGGATCAGGGTCCCTTCTCCCCACCTCTGAGTCAGGACACCCTTGCCTTCTTGCCCTGCCCCGCTGCCCCATCCCTGGTACACCCCTCTCACCTCACAGCATTCTAGGGGGAAGTCTGAGGGGAAGCCCTAGTGGGGGGGAGGGGAGGTCTATGCCCCTGAGGAAGCAGATCCTGCCAAATGCTGATGTGACACCAGCAATCCACTCCACCCGCTCCACCCAGGAGCCGCATCTGGGGAGGGGTGGGGGGCCAGGGCTGGGACGCAGGGAGCTAGGCGGAGCCTGGCCCGGGGTGTCCTTCGGGACCCAGGTCAGGGTGCCCATCGGCAACCAGGATGGGGTGGGCATCGGGGCCCTCCCGTCGGGGGCTGCCCCAGTTGCTCCTCAGGATGGTGCCCGTCTTCTCCTCCTTGAACTGCTGCCTGTCTTCCCGTGGAATCTTCACCGCATGGTACTGAGGCACTGTGGCCTTGGGGTACCGTGCCCGCTTGAAGAATCCCATCTGGAAGGACACCAGGCCAAACCATGAGGAGCCAGCAGGGCTGAGGGCCCCAGAGCAGACGCGCAGCGCAATCCAGCTCCTTGCCCTCCCCATCCCCGAGACAGAAAGAAGCAACTGCTGCAGAGAGGAGATAGAAGACCGGCATCTAGTGCAGTGAGAAGCTTCCATAGAGGCCACCACCACTGCTGGATCCCCAGGAGCAGGAGGGGCTCGAGGGGCAGGACCAAGGACATCTCCCTTGGTCCCTGAAAGAGGAGGTTGAAGGTAGAACATCAAGACCTCTGACCCCAAAGGTTTCCACCCACCCATGCTTTTTTAAGAGACCCAATAGACTCCCCAGAATCCAGACGAGATCTGTGGAAGAAAATGGCTTCCTAGACCCTTGCATACTCTGGAGTGATTCCTCTCAACACTCACACACACACACGTACACACACACACACTACGTGTACACCGACAATGGGCAGCAGCCCCCTTAGGACAGGGCTTCTCATCCCTGAATACGGTACCTTGCCCATCCCTGAATGGTGAACATGCAGGTCCTTCCACACCAAGGTGGAGATGTGCCCCTTGCACACTCACACTCCACATGCTCAGACTCCTTCTGCACAGCATCTCCTTGCACAATCATCTCTGCACACTCATGCCCATAGAAAAGACATGCAGGGGACCTCCCCACTCTCCCACATGCTCACACTCCATGGACCCAACCAGCCCTTTGTGCATGCCCACGGCTGTGTACACTCACCCTATAACCTCACCTTTATACAATATTTACCTTCCACCCCGGCTCCTAGGACTCACACCACCTTCATGCCATCTCATTTTTTCACCTTGTACATTCACCAGCTCCTGAATGCTGGGAGCTCTGTGTACTCACACACACACATATCCACACAGGCACACATATTTGCACACACACATGCACACATGTAACAGTTACCCCACAGTCCCCGGACCCCTGACTTCCACAGCCGAGGGCTGCAAAGCCAGATGGGTCCGATGATAGTTGGTGGGGAAAGATGAGCTCTGGCTGCTCCGATGGAAGAAGCCACACTGGGATGTTGGGGGAGGAGGAGGACAAAAGAGGCGGAGAATGGGAAAATTGAGGACAAAATAGGGCCCTTATTTCTGCTCTATCCTCCTTCCATGGAAGCAAGAAGCAGGGATCCTGGGCCAGGTTTCAGGAAGGCATCAACCTCCCCTGAGACTGGCCGGGGTCCCGACAGTTTGGATGCTACTCCAGAAGCTGGTCCACTGCTATCTCGCATTTGCCAAAGGGGGTGCTTGGTCTGTGAATGGTCCCAAGGAGAGGGGGCAGGGGAGAGGGGGTCCCTAAGGAAATGCACAGTTCCATATACAGTACGTGTTTTGGGTGTGACCCCCACCCCCAGTGACGTATGTGATTCCTGGAATTGAGATGTGCATGTGCACCCCAGAGGCAAGTAAGAAAGATTCAAGGTAGAGCCTGGTGGTGACAGTTTCGAGTCCGGCCCTGGAGGCAGTTCCCTGGATGTAATTCTCCATACTCCTTGGGCTTTTTGACCATTTTCCTTTCCAGCATTAACTGCCACAATCTATCTAAATCAGATTACACTTCCTTGCCTCCACTACTTTGCCTACCATAGTGCTTCTGGGAGCCTAGACCTCACTTACCCCATCTCTCCACATCCAAATCCTACTACCCCATCTTCCTCTAAGGCCCAGCTCCTTTCAAGCCTTCCCTCCTCTGGACTCCCACTGCACTTTCTTGACTCATAGCACCTTTTGCCTTGTCCTTAATTACAAGGCTCACCTCCTCCACTAGATTTTTAAATCCCTGAGGACAACATCTACAGCTGATTTACCTGTGAAACTTCCATATACACTAAATAAATGAATGAGTGAGTGTGCTCCTTGAAAGAAAGGCACCCCTGCCGCCTGCCTGGGAGGCCCAGCCCCCACCGGCCACACCCCTCCCCAAGCCTCACCTTCCACATCAGCAGCACCAGCAGCGCCAGCACCAACAGCCCGGCCAGCACGGCCAGGAGGATAACCCACCAGGGGACTCCTTCCGCCACCACAGCCACTGGGTCCAAGTATACCATCACTGGGATCTGGGAAGCAAGGGGTTAATGGAGCAAAAACAGGAGGGAGCCAGAGAGAGGAAGAGAGAGGAGCCCCCTGCCCACCTGCCCAGCCCTGCAGCTCACCACTGTGGAGGCGTCTCTAAGCAGCAGGTTCTTGATGGAGGACTTCACCGTGATGTTGGCTTGGACAATCACTTCCAGGGACTTCACAGCTGAGTACTCCTAAGGGAGAGGGGAAGAGACCCTCCTCCTAAGTGCCTCCTTGCCTCCCTCCTGCCCCCCAGCACCTGAAATTACACATGGCATGGTGTCCAGCACAGAGGGTGTTTCAGCCTCGCTGTATTTGGAGAAGGAAGAGATGGGAGGGGAAGTGAGTCCCAGTGGGGCTGACGGGAAGGAGAATGCTCACCTCCAGGAAGGTGCTGTTCCAGAGGCGGCCCCACACGTGCAGCACAGCTGCGCGGTCAAAGCTGTAGAGCGGGCAGCTGAACACCACACAGTTGGCTGTGCCCCGGGCGCAGTCCTGGGGACAAGGACAGGCAGGGCTCTGAGCTGCTCGGGCCCCACCCCGCCGAGCCTGCCCCACGCCCGGCGCCCTCACAAACGTCATCAACCAGCAGAGTCTGCCGAGCCTCCACTCCATCCCTCCATCCCCCCCACATCTGACCCCCTTTTCCCCTTGCCCTCACTCATATCTCTCCCACCTTCACACCTGGCCCTAAACTCCCTTCCTCCAGGAAGTCTTCCCAAACCAACCCTGCGGTCTACCTGGATCATCCAAAATAGCAGCCTATCCCCAAGAGGGGCCATTTGGCTTTGCAGTGCATGGAAGGGGGTAAAGGGATCTCTTACGTAACAGGAGCAGACTCGCTTCATCAATTGATGCTCATGTTACCTAATGACGGCCCCATTTATTGAGCGCACTACTACCTTCCAGACACTTCTCTCATTTAAACTTCACAACACAGGGGTGTTGTGCATATTATCATCCCATTCTTCAAATAAGGAAACTGAGGAAACTGAGGCTCAAAGAAGCCAAGTGACCTGCCTCAGGTCACACAGCTGGCAAAGCTATTAAGCAGTAAAGAAGATATTTGATATTCTAATATTCAGTAAAGCTGCACTCCTGTGCTAAGCCCAAACCAATGAAGGAGCAGGAGGCTGCCCAGGACTGCTCCTTCCAAGCCTGACCTAAATCCATTAGGCCCAAACCCCACTTAATGACCCATTTGCCTAAAAGTCTTATTATAGTCATCACACTTAGCACACTCCATATACAGAAGACTTGCATTGAGAGTACTTGAATTATTTGAGTCATCTTTTATTTTGCCACTTTTGAGCAGTTCAAAAATAGTCAATTTATCTAAAAGCTTTCTGCCTTGCTTTTTAAGTAAAAGAATCAATTTCAAACTTCTTATTTAAAAAGGAGGCCTTTCAGAGGAAATCAATCATACGGAGAAGATAGGACTAGCCATATAATAGGGAAACCAAGATAACAGAAGTTCACACACACACACACACACACAGGCCAACCCAGAGCCCTCAGTTTGCCTCCTGTCACACTTTCGGGGAAGGGAGGAAGCTGAGGGCCCAGAGGACAGAAAAGAGTGTGGCAGTGGTAGAGGACCACAAAGCTTTCACAACCTAAGCCGCCTTCAAACAGCCTCCTTTACTCTACTGCCCCCCTTCCATCCCTGAGATTCACCCCCTTACAACCAGGCCAAACACCCCCCTAACCCCTGTGCTCACCACAGTCTAGTTAAATCAGATCACACCCCCTGTCTCCAAGGCTGTACCCACCGTGGTCCCTCTGGAAGGCCCAGACCCTTCCCACCTTATGTCCCCACATCCAAATCCTGCCAGGGCCATCCTGGAAGGTGTAAAGCCCGAGAATCTGCTAATTTGCTTAGTGATTCCATTTAAAGAACAAAACTATTTGAAACAAATAGAATAAGGGGAGACAAAACTACTCAAAAGGGATAGACTTAATGAATCATATATGATAAACCGTGATTTTAGTTGTTAGAATATTACAAAACCTAAGTGTTTTGACATTTTGGAAACTAAGCAGATTTCCTTATCCAAATTGACTTTTTTGACCTAAAAAGAGTTCAAAAGAACAAACAGATCTCAAAGGTGGCTAAATATGCCAGTTTGGATGTATTATGTTCCCCAAAATGCCATGTTCTTTAATGCAATCTTGTGGGGGCAACATACTAGTGTTGATTAGGTTGGAATCTTTGAATTAGGCTGTTTCCATGGAGATGTGACCCACCCAACTGTGGGTAATACCTTTGATTAGATTATTTCCATGGAGGTGTGGCCCTGCCCATTCAGTGAGGGTCTTGACTAGTTTACTGGAGCCCTATAAAAGTTCACAAACAGAAGGACCTCAGAGCTGCCGCAGCTTAGAGAGACATTTTGGAGAAAACTATTTTGAACACAACCTAGGAGCAAGCAGATGCCAACCATGTGCCTTCCCAGCTGACAGAGGTTTTCCAGATGCCATCGGTGGTCTTCAGTGAAGGTACCCTACTGTTGATGCCTTTGTTTGGATATTTGCTTGGCCATAAGACTATAATTTTGTAACCAAATAAATCCTCTTTATAAAAGCCAATCCATTTCTGGTATTTCGCATAACAGCAGCATTAGCACACTGGAACACTAAAACTATCCTATCCCCTATAAAATGTAAACTTTCTATTTTATATAAATGTATGGAGAATTGATTGCTCAGCTAACTAACTGGAGTGAGCATCTGGCAGATGTGAGAGGCTCCGTGCAATCAGCAGCTCCTCCTGTGAGCTGTCGTGGACTGTCCTGTCCACTTGCCTTAGGTGTTCGACCGTACGCCTCATGGCATGCTACCTCCCTCAAAACCACCACCCGCTCCATGCCTCCCACCCAAGACATCCTCCACCACGTCACCACCCACACTCCCCATTCTGGCAGCTGCCATGTTTGCCCTGCCCTCACCAGGGTGATGTTTTTCTTCTTCTCAGCAGAAGACACTGGCCACCAGGACGTGCTGGGCTCCAGCTGCTCAGGAGGCTCCTGCTGCTCCGGCTGCTCCAGCTCCCGCCGCCTCCTATCCCTGCTGTCCATGTCCTGGATGCAGAGAGGGAGAACCCAGTGAGTGTCCTTCTAAACCCAGCAATCCAGAAGTCTCACCTCCTCCCCACCACCTTCCTCCAGGCTCACAACCCACACCACACTACCCCAACTCCAATGACACCCTTCCCAAAGCCTAACGCCCCTCTGCCTAAGCCTCACCAGGCGGAGGATGTTGGGCCTGGGAGAACAGAGCCCCTTCTTCCCAGGGCCCTGCCCGCCCTCCAGCTCCACCCGCATGGGGTACAGCAGCCACTTTCCGTTGGCAATCTCATGGGGCCACATGATGTTGAGGAAAGCAGAACCCAAGGTGTTGAGTGACTGGCCTTGGTTGGAGACCTGTGGACGTGCAGGAGCGTAAAGAAAGGGAGGTCAGTTTCGGAACAGAACCTAAATCCCCAGAGAAGGAGGGAACAAGGGCCGAGGGGAGGGCCTCAGGAGGCATAGTTCTAGCAAAGACTCAGGATTCTAGACCCCACCAGGCACCAGTCCCTCCCCACACCAAATCCAGGAAAACCTGGAGGTATCACTGGGAGGTGTGAGGGGAGGCCCCAGCCAAGCAGGGGCAGATCTGGGAAAAGACATCAAACCACCCCCCTGTTCCCATCCCCCAGCTGAGGCCTCCTCAACAGAGAAGCTTCTCTGGACTTTCATGTCCTCCCCAGACCAATGGGGTGAGATGGCCAGTCAGGGGATGACCAGAATATAGTCAAGTAAGGCTCCAGCACAAACACCTGCCTTAGGCAGGTTCCAGTCCAGAGGAAGGGCAGAGGCCATGAACTTCCTGGATGACCAGCCTCCGTATGGTGGAAGAACCCCAGCCCTTGGAACATCTCCCAGCCTCCCCTCTGTGCCAAGAAGAGAGGGGGCCATGGAGGGACCACAAATCAAGCCACTTACCGTGACTTCATACTTGACCTTGCTGCCCACATCCCGCTCAGACCGCATGGCCCTCTCGCCCCTCACCACACCGGAGAAGAAGAGTTGCTGGGGGGTGGCCACCCTGGTATGGGAGGGGTCAAAATAAGGGCTGAGAAGGCCTGGGGCCTGGCCGAACGGAGGGCCAGGAAGGTAAGGCCAGGCAAGGCAGAGTTCAGGCTGGGGTTTGGGAGTAGCAATGCCCCTCTTCCCTTCCCCTGGAGGTGCTCAATGAACTTACCCTGTGATGGACAGTGGCAGCTCAATGAAGACACGTGCTCGAGCAGAGACTGGATGTAGCTCCTGCTCACTGATCCTGGTGTGTGGGCAGGGGCAGGCATGGGCAGTGAGCACAGGCACCACCCCAAGGGGCCTCAGGCAGAGGCAGCAGAGCCCCTTCCAGGTGGATGCCAATCTGACTGACCCCACCTTCACCCACCCTGGCCCCACCAGGCTTACGTGGCCAACAGCAGCTCCACCTCCAGCTCCGTGGTCTCAATGGTGATCCCCGAGGTGCTAAGAATGAGGTAGAAGGTGACCTGGGCCAAGGGTGGGGTGAAAATGTAGTCAGGGGGGTGCTGGGGGCTTCAGGAGGGGTCAAGGGTTACAGCACCACCCAGAGGGGCATAAGGGCAGACATGCCCACCTGGGCCCCTCTCTTCATGGGGTTCCCCAGCTCACACTCGACATGGGAGGCATTGTCATTGGACAGGCAGAGTGGCTTCTCCTGGGTGTAGGGAGAGAAGGAGAGGTCAGTTTGGGCTACTGGAGCCCTTCCAAGAGCCCATCCCACCAACGCTGCCCCAGGCCCTCACCGCAGGATCCAGGGCCCGGACTCCTGAGTAGTGCAGAGAGGCAGGGAGGGTGACCAGGAGCTGGGCTTCATGGGCGTCATCCCCGTCGGCCTGGGGCTGGGCTGGGTCCGAGGGCAGGTTGGTGACCTTCAGCTCCAGGCCAATGAAGGGCTGCCCACTCAGTGCAAATAAGGCTGTGGTGCCATCTGCATCCCTGGAGGGTCAGACCCCACTCCCTCTAAGATCTAAATACCTTCCTCTGACTCTCCCACTCCCAGCCTCCCTCCCCCAGTGCACGCTGCCCTGCCTCCACTCCCTGAGCCTCTCCTCCCATCCCAGGCCCCTCAAGTCTCCTTTCACACCAGTTCATGCCTAAGATCTTAACATGCTGGAGACAACTCCAGGCTGGGAGTCAGGGGACGGCCATTCTCATCCCAGCTCCACCACTTACACGGACAAGTAACTTAACCTCTCTAGGTCCCACTTCTCCACCCACAAAGTAGTACTAATAATAATCCCTACCTCACACGGTTGTGAAGACTGGGCAATGTGATGCATGCAAACTGAATAACTGAAGGACTGTTATTCCTTGCCAGGGAGCCCCCGTGGGCCCCGGGACCAGTCTCACTCCACAGCCATCTGAATTACAGCAGGTCCTCCTTGGCCTTCACCTTCTCCCTGCAGGTTCAGCCCCTCCCTCTGCCACGTCCTCCCGAAGGGGCTTCCTTCCATTCCTTGAACTCTTGCCCTCTCACCCCACCCCATCCTCCCCCTCACATGGGCAGAGGCTGGAATTCCGTGTCGCTGACCCGGGCACAGAAGCGGGCCTGGACCAGCTGCAGGTTGCTCTGGCAGATCTTGTCCTCACCACAGCCTTGCTTCAGGAAGTGGATCTGGAGGGAGATTTGAGGAGACGAAGGGGTGAATGTGTCACCAAGGGATGTAGTGGGGTGGATGACATAGGATTAAACAACCTGTGCTCAACTCTTAGATCTGCCACTTACTAGCTGTGTGATATTGGGCTAGTCACTTAACCTCTCTGAGTTGTGCCTGCCATCAGTAAAATGATGGACATATTACCATGCTGTGGTAGAGACTAGCAGGCTGGCACACAGCTGGAGCACAGGAGTGACCATGAGACTGACTTCCAGATACTAGTCTGAAGAGAGGTGAGGGGTTCCACTTCCAGACCAACCATGAGACCCATGCATGGAACTTCATGCCACTTCCCCTTTCTGCTGACTGGGATGAAGATATGTTAAGGAACTTGGTGGACACATTTGAAGATGGAAGAGCCCCCACCATCCTGGGCCCTTGAATGGTTGGATGGAGGACCACTGTCAGTCATTTGGACTGTTTTACATTTGGGGGTCTACTTGTTATAGCACCTAGAGATAGAGGGAACTACTGGGATCAAATACACAAAAGAGCTTTGTAGCTAATAAATGGGTCAGTGATGAAGGATCATGATTATTTCCCCTCCCAGCTTCTTTTCCTGGGCCATACCAGAACCCAGACTTACCTCTGCGCGCTGGGTGCTGGGCTGGTGGGCATTGAGGATGGGGACCACTGGGGGAAGCCCCTGGCCAGGGGCCTGTCGCCGGAGCCGAGAGGTCTGGAGACTGTAGGACAGGGTCACCACAATGGCCCGAAGCTTATCTTTGACATTCTCCTGGGAAGGGAAAGACGGACATGGATCCTGGAACAATCCCCAGACCCCAGCTCTGCCCAAAGCCCCAGCCAGACCTAGGAGAGATTCTGAGACATGGAAAGAAGCTTAAGGAGATGAAGGAAAGAGGTAGAGAACTGAGCAAGGAGGAGGGAGAGAGACTGGGGTAGAGAAGGGAGGAGACACAGGATTTAGGGCTTTGAGGGTCAAATGTGACAATGGATCCTGCCATCTCCATCTCCAGGGAGCACAGAACTTGATAGGAGATGCAAAAAGGCAGCAGGTAAGGAGGAGGTAAGCCCCTAAGGGAGGTTTCCCAAAAGTCTACATCTTAGAATGAGATGTGAGTGTGTTATGGAGGAGGAAGCTGAGAGGAATCGAGGAAATGAGGGAACGACAATGACCCTTGGAGGCCCAGGGGTCAGTGTCCACCTGCAGCTGCAGCATGGCGTCTCCGCAGACCCGGTCATGCTGGTGCTTCAGCCACACAGTGCCCGAGGCCTGGTGCTTGGGGTCATCCAGGCCACGGTTCAGGAAGGTCACTCGGGGGACCTGGCCCCGGAGCCTCCGGTCTGTGTCCCCATCTAACACGTAATCCAGGGCTGTGGCATGCGGGGAAAGGAGAGGAGCCAGTGAGCCGAGGAACTGCTCCAATCTAACTCCGTCCCCATGGTGCCCTTCTCCCCACTTCAGAGTGACCCTCCCTGGAAACCCAATGGGATGAGATTGTGGGACCGGGGACCTCACTCACCCACAGCAGGGCTGTAGCTGCTGGGAGATGCGATGTAGCTGAAACACACCCTGAGGTCCATACTGTGGGAGGCAAAGGGCAGCTCCTGAGCCAGGCAGACTGGTGGGCCAAGAACACAACCCCCACCCTGCCCACTCCTGCCAGCCCCAGCCCCCAGCCCCAAACTGGGGAGGGAAACCTTCCCTAGCCCTCCCCTGGGATCCAGCCTCACCAGACCGAGTGGCCATCAGCACAGTTGGGTTGTTCTAGGTCGATGGTTCGAGGGGCAATGAAGAGCTCCTGGGAGACGTGGAGGACAGGTCTGGCTCTGGGGGAATGGGGGGATGAGGGGATGAGGAACATTAGAAATTAGGCTGGGAAAGCATGCAGTTGGGAAGAGTCTTCAGCATCAGACTCAGCAGTGGGAGTGGAAATTACAGGAAGGGGGTGGTGGCCTCGGCGAGGGAGAAGGCAGAGCAGAGGAAGGGGCTCACCTGAAGAGCACAGCAGTGTCGGCCAGGGAGCCCACCAGCAGGTCAGGGTAATGGTTTCCATCCACATCCAGGCCCCCCGACAGGGAGTAGCCGAAGCTCTTTATGCCCACGGCCTCACCCTCCAGCACCTGGGGGACCAGACAGTCAGCCTCCCCCAGCCCCTCTGCCCCCAAGTCCTCTGCCTCCCAGGCCCTCCTCGGCTATGCCCCCCTGATCCCCCCATGCCCATTCCCTCATCCCAGCCACACTCCTCTCACCTGTGAAGGTTTGAGAACAAGCCCCAGGCTGCTCCCGTGATAGATAAAGACTTTCCCATCCCCATCAAAGGGAGCACCCACTGCAATATCTGCAGGGTATGGGAGAAAGGCAATCAGACCAGGGGACAGAAAGGGGGGTGACAAGATCCAGGCCCCAACTGTCCTGCAGGCCACTCAGTCCTATACAGTAGGTTTTCTATTTTATTGAAAGGCTACTAAGTCCCAGGCACTTTACATCCATCATCATTTATCCCCTAAGCCACTCTCTGCAGATAGGACTAGCTCAGAAAGGTTAAGTAACTTACCCAAGGCCACCAAGCTGCTAAATGGTAAAGCTCAGATGAGAGCCCAGCCTCCTTCTCTCCCTGGGTCCTCAGAAGATGACCCCCAGAACTCTGAGCCACTTCTGCACCCCTTCTCAGCCCCTCCCTCCACTGAACCTTTCCAGTCCCCAGCCACACCTGGGAAGCCATCTTGGTTGAGGTCCCCCAGGACAGTCAGGCTGATCCCGAACATGGAGTCAGTAGAGCCGCAGAGCCGGAGAGGGGAGACCCCAGCCCAGTGACCCCCTTGGTTCATGTACACATACACAGCACCCCCCAGCTCTTCTTGGCGCTCAAAGAAGTAGGGGGCACCCACTACCAGGTCTGGCCAGCTGTGGAGAAAGTGGGATGGTCAGTGGGGGGTCCTCCATGGCCAGGCGAGTCAGGGGGAGATACCAGGGGCCCCTCATCCCTCCTGGACCCACCCCTCAGGCTGCACCCCCGTCTGCCCCCCTCACCCATCACTGTTGAGATCAGCCACGGCCAGAGAGTAACCGAAGCCAGAGGTCAGGCGCTCCCCTGACAGCACAACTTCGGGCACCAGGCGGCTGGCACTGTCCTTACGCAGAATGACCACAGCACCCTTGTGGTTGGCACGGGGGGCACCTGCCACAAAGCTCAGCTCCTCTGCACGCACCAGCCCCTTCCCCGAGTCAATGGAGAAACCTGGGTGACAGGTGGCTTACTGAGTACTCCCCACAGTGTCCAGAAGCCAGGGGGCATCACAGCTCCCTCCACCCTCACCCCCTCCCGACAGGTCTGGAGACAAAAGGCAGAGGTGCCCCCCAAGTTATCACCACCACAACTGGCAGCCCTGCCACACCCGCCCGGCCCAGAGACTGGAGCTTGGCAGGAGACGTGCAGTGAGGTCAGCCTCAGGGACTGGGGAGGAGAGAGAAGGGCAGTGGCCGAGAAGACAGGATGACTGGGCTAGAGGAGGTTGAGCACAATGGCGGGACCTGAGCCAGAGGCACCACCCACCCCCATTCCCAGGGGACAGAGGAGAGGGCATGCTCCCTCTCCCATCTCCACACCCGAGGAGGCCCCCAATCCCACCCAATGCACCTTCTTTGCCCCCACCCCCACCATCGTGGCAGGGAGAGAAAGCTTTCACAGGCAGGGAGCATGGGGTGACAAGGGAGAGTGGGGACGAGCTTGATTCACCCAAACATCTCCCAAGTCTCATTCCCGTCTCCTCTGCAGAAGGGAGGCAGGTGAGACAATGAGAAGAACTTACCAACAAGGCTAGTCCTTTCTCCACTATGTGCCCACCATCCATCCCTCAGAGAAATTCCCCCTACAGAGCTAACCTCCTTCCCTCCCATGACATGACAATCTCAGCCATGTCCCTCTCAGGCCGCCTGGATCTTCCTCCGTAGAGACCCTTTGTTCCAGCCCCTGAGGCTGTTACTCTCGGGGAACTCCTCTTCTCAGGCCAGGTCATCGGGCCAGCTCTTCTCTGTCCTTTGGGCCCAATGTGTGCTAACCTGGATGTGTGTGTTGGGTGTGGAGTGGCGGGGAGTGGGCAGGAAAGGATGTGTTCCCTAGGCGGGGAGGGGAGGCCAGGGCCAAGCCCCCAGGGTCCAGGGGGGCATGGGTAGCAGCTTACAAACCTAAGTAGCTATTCAGGGCCAAGTCTCCGGCTGGTCCTGGGAGCCGGTCAGCAGGGTCCAAAGTTTTATACACCAGCTGGTCAGGGTCTGAGCTATCAATGTTGGTCACAAAGAGCAACCCTGCGGCGGGGTGGGGAGGGGGCAGACACCAGGGAAGGGACATCCAGAGGCGGAGCCACAGAGCGGGGAAACAGAGCAGGACAAACAGGCCAGAAGAAGGCGGAAGAGGAAGACATGGAGAAAGAAAACGAGAGAGACGAGAGAGACGAAGAGGCCACAGAGAGAAGAATCGGAGGCAGAAAAAGTGGGTGCGAGGCAGAGACCGAGACAGAAGGATGGGAGTGTGGAGAGGGAGGGTAAGAGAAAGGAGCAGAGGGTTAGAGTGGCTTTGGGCCAGGAAGGGGTCCCTACCAAAGTAGCTGTTGGCAGGGACCGGGATGAGGTGGGGGTCTTGCTCCTTCTCACCCCCTGCCTCGTAAGGCCCGTCGTCCAGATCTGCCAGGTCCGCTGAGCCCTGAGCACAGAGCTCTACCCTGGCCGTGCCTGCAAGGACAGACCTGTTAGTGGCCAGGGCAGGGGGTGAGGAGCAACCCTCAGGCCGCACAGAGTTAGACAGGCACCTGGAGATGCCCCTCCTCTCCTTTCCAGCCCTACCGCCACCCCCTCCCAGCCCAAGCTTCCAAGGACCCCCCTGACTTGGCATCACACTCACCGAGAAGCTCAGCCAGCGGCAGCGTGCGGAGATGGGAATGGGAGTGATGAGGGGCGGGCTGGCGTGATGGAGCATGCAGGGGCCAGCCGGGCGGACAGACCCAGCCATGCGTGGGGGGCCCATGCCAGCGTGTTGGGGAACACTTGGCCATGCGAAGGAGAGGACATACTCTCGTTCACGTGTGTGCTCAGGTGATGGGGTGGAGGGTGTGGCTGTGCCCAGGGCTATACGGCAGGGAACATGTGGTCATGCTTGGCCATGTGCTGCCCCCACTGCAGTCTGTGGGGTCCCCTCCTCCCCGCCCTGAGGAGTGACTCACCCTTCCAGTTATAGGTTCCCGGGGCTCCAAAGAGCAGGTAGTGGCTGTCCGGGGAGAAGGTGGCGGCAGTGCCCTGCTGGCAGAACCCAAATTGTTCATGGCCCTGGGGACGCCCCTCACAGAACTTCCACTCCCCACCGTCCAACTCATCGTGGACAGCCAGGTCCTGGCTTAGCACGAAGCAGCGGCCAATCACGTCCCGCGTCTCCAGGATCTGGTCCACTCGCTGCCGCGCCTCGTATCGGTGTGCACAGGTCTGTGGGAGGAAGGATAAGGGGGCATTCCCCCATGTGGGCCAGAGATCTGCTTGAGCCACACCGGCCATATGCAGACATTCAGCATACGCTGTGGGACACACACACACACACACACACACACACACACGCACACTCACACACACACTCCTCCGACGGCATCACTTGGGCAACCACCACCCAGCCCAGAGTTAGGCAGGTACATGGAGAGCCCAATAAATATCCCAACTGCACACACTTCCTTGCCCTCTCAGGAAGAAGTCCTTGTTCCACACTGCCTTTCTGGTCACCTCACATGTGGCTGTTCCCCAATAGGCCAAGCTTGGTCCTATCTCTGGCCCTCTGGAAGTGCCACCACCTCACCTGCAAAGAATTTCCTCCCTTTCCCGTTCCTCACCTGTAGGAGCCTTTTGTCTCCACTCCTCCTCTGGACTTTTATAGGCTGGTGGCTGTACTGGTCACTTAACATTAACCGTATTCTGCCCCATAGTGACTTGTATTATTAAATGTGTGTTTGCGCATGTTTGTGAGAGAAGATAGAGACACAGAAAAAGATTGAATGAAAATCTCCATAACTATAAAGTAGGCTATTTGAGGCAGGTACCAGGTTTTTCCCTGTCTTTAGACATCCTCTCTCAGTAAGTACAACACTCCCTGATGCTTACAAGGTTCTCAGTAAGAGTTTGACAAATGGATGGATAGAGGGATGGTTAGATGTTTTTACATTTGTAAGAATAGAGACCAAGTCTTACACTTTCTTATATCTCCCTGAGGTCCTGGCAATCACACTCTGTACTCAGCCTGTGTTCCGTAAGCACACTTGTGCATTTGCACACCACACATGCATGCGCACACACACACCGCCCTGCATGCAATCACAAGTGGTACTCACCACAATCTTGCCCCCAGGCCCCTGGCTCTGCACACTGACTCCCAACCACTGGTTCTCCTTGCTCTCCTTTTGCACATCAGCTGCAGGCAGGACACAGGGAATTAGGGAAGGAAAGAGGAAAGCCAAATCCTCTCCTCCCCACCTCATGTGCTTCTCCCATTCTGCCCTTCTGCCCCTGCAGGGCCCGCACCTCCCCGGTCGATGTCCACTCTGTAGCAGTCCGTCTCCTCCAGGCTGAGGGGGCATGCGAAGAGGCCTCCCGTGCGATTCGCATGCTGCCCGGGCAGAGCCAGGGCCTGTGGAGCGCCCACCAGCAGCCTGTATGATGGGTCAGGGCAGGAGTTAGAGGTCAGGGTGCCAGGACCTCCCCAGAGCTGCCGAGGCCCTACCTCTCAGCACCGAGCAGAGTGTTTGAGGACGAGGAAGGGCCAAAAGTCTGTTTCCCAAGTCCTGCGCAGGAGTAAATTAATACACTTGGCCATGCAGCCATCCTGCTGCATATGCACATACTATCTGGATGAGGGCCCAACATGCATAGTAGATGCAAACACACACACACTTACACACTTACACACATACACACACAAACACGCCAACCCAAACTGTCTGGCCAGTGCTGATGGTTTGAAAGAACCGCCTGTTCCCAGCACCTGTTCCTGACCAGGCCTTGCCTACTCCCTGCCTGGCCCCAGCCCCAAGCCCTGCCCTCCTCACCCACCCCAGTCCAGTTGAAACACTGCCAGAAATGCCAAGAATGCTGAGCAAAGTAACAGGGGCTGGGACCAGCGCCACAGGGTGACCCAGGGACCAGCTTCAGAGGCCAAGCAAGAGGCTACATGTGGGCCTGCTTCCCCCTGATGAGGGCCCTTGCAAAGACACCCCCACTGCAACCCCGCAGCTCTGCCAGCCCAGGACTCCGTCAGTCTTTCACAATCTTTCTAGCTGGCATGGAGGTGGGGACAAGTTTCCCATCCTGTCTCCATCCCACCCCCATTCTCCTCCCCACCCAGAATCCCCTTGCCCGCTCCTCTTCCTTCTCCTCCACGTATCCAATTATCTTTCCCTTTCCTCTCATCCCCAACCCTCTCCCCTAACCCCACCCCCACCCCCACAACTCATTCCCAGCTACAACTTTCTTGGCAGAACAATTTTCCACGATCACAGCCAAAGCTTCTTCCCTGGGGGGAGGGCTGTGCTGGGAATGGAGGCTGCCTGGGTCCCTGGGGGCTAGGAGTGAAGGGGGGTGCAGTGAGGTGACTGACGCCCAGCTGACTACACGGATCCTCTGAGAGAATCACAAGTCACCGAAGGGCACACCTTGAGGCCCCTCTCTCATGCTCTTTTCTCCATCTCCCTTCCTGTGGGGCGAGGCACAGGCCATGGCAGACGGTAACACAGGCGGGCATCTACCGCAGCACGGCACCAGTTCTTATGGGCAGGGGGAGAGCGCAGAGCCCTGCTCCTTTCCCACAACTTCTCTGCGCCCTTAGCAGCTGTCATCCCATGTCAGAGTCAGTGTCAAGAGAGAGAAGGGGGGTGGGGAGGGATAGGGAAGGGAACGTACCTTCGGCATTCATTTAGCAGCTATTTATTGAGATCCCATCATATGCCAAGCCCTGTGTCAGGCACTGGTGCACCCACAACAGGTCAGGCCCCCAGCTGGATGCCAGGGGTATGTGGAGCTAATGTTTACCACTCTCTGTGTATGACCATCACCAGGCTAGGCATGTTACATGTAATACATCATTTAGTCTTTACAATGATCATACAAGATCTGATTTTATCTTTCAGATGAGAAGACTCACTCAGACACCTGAAGCAGCAATGCTGGGATTTGAATCCACACAGCTCCAATACTCATACCTTTTCCATGATACCCAGTGACTGACCAGTCTCCAGAACACCAAGACAGATCCAGGAAAGGAGGAGGAGGAAGGGAGGGTACCCAGAGCAGAAAAGGAAACCAGGTGACCAGGCCCCATGCCAACAAATGCCAACCTTCAAACAAGTCAGCAGTGCCCCTCATCTGTCCAAACACAAGGAAGGCCCTTTCTTGGAAGACAGAGGCCATCTTATTCAACTTCCTGCTTGCCCCATAGGAGGCAACAGGATGCATTTGCAGGACCCACACTTCATGTGTGGTTCACAGAAACACCCAGGGCTTCAGATGGCCCGAGCATAGCTGAGCACCCAGAGAAGCCGTCAGTCAGCGTTCAACGCTCACCTCTCCCCTGGAGGGAGGAGAGGAGGGGCCCACATTGAGGAAAGAGGCAGAGTGCATAGAGATGCCCAGCCCCATTTTTGGCAGAGACCAACCCAGCCCTCCTGGAATGAGTGTCCACACCCAGCTTCTCCACTCCCCCCACCTCTGACCCAGCCACACATCCCTTCCTGGCTTCATCCCATAAGCCCCAGCTAACCCAGGCCACTGGACAGAACAGTAACCACAGCTGTAGCCACTGCAGAAAGAAAAGGAAAAACTGTTGGCAATTGGGAACAGAGGACCCCTTGGAAGCCCAGCTAAGCAGAAGCTGAGAAGTAGCCCACTACCACCGCACCTCTCAATTCTCCACACACTCCAGGGCTCCTGCCTACATCCAGCCCCTCTTTGAACCAGTTCAATCTGGGTGGCCTTCTGGGGAGGGTGCTTGGCCAAACCTTTGGATCCAGGATCACTGTAAGGTGCTAAAACTGTTCCCTAGCTCTGTGGCTCACAGTACAAGAATAACAGTAGTCTTAACACTCTCATAGCACTTCCTATGGGGCATGTGCTATTCTAAGCATTTTATATTTATTGAGAATTCTTTTAATCCACCACAACAATCCTATATGGTAGCACTATTATTTATCTCCATTTTACAGTTGAAGGAAATAAATGATGCTGAAATCACAGTACAAAGTAAGAAGGTTAGACCTCAGAGTCTCATCCAGCTGAGGAGCCAGATTGAAATATCAGAACAGGCAAGAAGGTCTTTCAATCAGTGAATTCTGGGAAGGTGATGTGCAACTCAACAGCTAGGGACTTAGCAAGGTACCTTGCCTTTCCTGTGCCACCAAAGAGCAGAGTGCCCCCCTGTTGGAGCAAAAGCAGGGTCAGGTCCCTCTGGGGACTCCCTCAGCTTGGCTCTGGGAGACAGATTCAGGGGCCACGTTCAGAGAGGAAGGGGAAACGGCTAGACACCGAGCTATTAAAAATAACCTAGAATTTGCCTGGAAATAGTTCAGAGAGTTGAGCATGTCCTAAAAAGGCCTCCAAGTCCTGGAGCTCTGGCAGATGGGGGAAGGAGGGAAAGAGGGAGGGAGGAAGGCAGAGATGAGGGAAGAAGCAAATGGCAGTCTGAAGAAGAGGTAAAGTTGGTTGCTGTCTATTGCCCCCCAAGTGTTGGGGGCCACTGACCCTGCTCCCAGATGACAGAGATAATGGAAGAAGAAAGATTGGAACCACCCCCACCTCCCTCGTGGGGAAGGAGAAGTGGGCTCCTGTCCCTGCCCTCTGCCCCCAGGTCAATAATAAGGGTGAGAAGACAGTCCCAGCAGATGGCACTGATCCCAGAAATGGACACTTTATGTGGTTTACACTCTAGCCATGGAGAGAAAAGCCCCCTGGCAGGAGGGAGCAGGAAGTCTTCTTGCCGTTCTCATCTCTCTTTAATTAATGCATGTAGCTAGAGCTAAGGGTACAGGAAGCATCACCAGCCACAGATCCCACATGCAAGTGTGTCCATTTCCCATGGATCCTGAACTGATTAGAAAAGAACTAGAATTGTCCTCTTCCCCTCACACTTTCCCATCTTCCCCCAATGCTGAGCCTCTTGGAGCAGCCTGGCCAGCATCCTTCCTGGATGTGCCTCGCTGCAGCAGTGGCGGCTGCTGCTGCTGCTGCTGCTGCTGCTCCTACTACTTGAGGGCTCTGTTTTCTGCCACTCTCTATCACCAAGTCACCTACTGCCAGTTGCCAGACCTCCCAGGTGCTCTCCCAACCTTCCTGTGGTCTTGGCCTTGAGCCACAGAATTGGCAGCTCTCTCCTACCCTCATTCCATCCCACGGCAATGCTCTGGCAGGAGGGTATTTCTGGAATGCCATCCTTCCCATGGCACCCTCAACCTTTCTGCCCTTTCTCTCTCCTCCTGGCCTAAGCAGAGACGGGATGGTCAGCCTCCCTTCCTAGGGAATTCAGCCCTTTGAAGAAGGGTAGGGCCTACTTCTTCAAAGGCTGGAGCAAAGATGCAAGTTGGAGGAAAAGGCAGAAAGAGACAGCTCCCTGCCAAGACAAGAACCTGACTCTCCAACCCATCTCCAGAGCAGGACTCTGGGTCTCAGGGCCTGGGAGGATGGCTGCAGACCCAAGGCTCTAAGTCGGGGTGTGGGATATGTGTGGGCAGCCTAAGATTTGGTGGGTTGGAACATTGAGAGACGAGGTGGCCCGGGACTAGGCGAAGGGGGATCTAACGGCTCAGGCAATGGGGACTCTGGGCGGGTACGGTGACTCACCAGCTTTGGGGTCGTGGCTGCAACTGCCGGTGCAGGGCCACAGAGAAGCCGAAGAGGCTGCCGGGCTCTCCCTCCTTGCGCAGGGCGCCCATCACGTCCAGATTGAAGGCGACAGTTCCTGGGAAGAGCAGTCCGGGGAGCAGGAAGCCAAGAAGGTAGCGAAGCCCAGGACCCCCCCAGGGACCGCGGCCCGGAGTCCCGGCCATAGGGCGAACTCCGCGCGCGCCCCACGAGCGCCGGGGAAATCACGCGCGCCCCGAGCCTCAGGTCTCCCCAGACACGCCTCTCGTCTCCTAAGTCCCGCTGGTCTTCTAGGGGTCTCGCAAGCTTTCGCCTCGCCACGCCGTCCTCCGCTACCAGGACTGCAGCCGCAGCAGCTCGGGCGTCCACTCCGACTCCCGCCTCCTCTAACCCCGGGTGCCACCCGGGCCCCACCCTCGGCCCCGCCCCTCGCTCCCGCGGCAGGTGGAGGCTCGAGGGCGTCGCAATCGGGTGCCCCCAGCCCACCCCGGCCCCATCCCGGCCCCGCCCCCGCCTGCGCACTCCTCCCCTGCCCTCCCCCGGGCATTGCGGGTGCGGGGTGGAGGCGGCGCCCAAGAATGGGGAGGGAAGAAGGATAGAAAGACGGGGCCGAAAAAGAGAGAGGGGGTAAGAGATGAGAAGTGTGATATGGCTAAAGGGCAACCTAGAAGAGAAATATGCCGATAGGAGAGGAGATGAAAGGGGAGCGTTCCTGGGCCTGGGTCCCGAGCCGCCCCTGAATGCCCTCTGCCCCCCGGGGTCACGCAGAGCACCCCTTGTGCTGTTCCAATCAAACCATCCCCCACCCCATCCCACCGCCCTCCCCAGAGCCCGGCAGTGACAAAGGCAACACTAGCCACGTTCTGAGCAAGACCGAGGCAAGGAGGAGAGAAAAGCTCAGGAGGTATGGGAAGGGGAGCAAAGGAGGCAGGTAGGAACAAAAAGAAAAGAGAAAGAGAAAAGAGATGGAGAAAGAAAGGAAGAGTTTGATCAACAAGGAATGGAATGAAGGGAGAAAACAAGGAAAAGACAGAGAGCAGTGCTGGAAGAGGACTGTTGGAAATTAAGCCAGAAAAAAAAAATTAAGCTGGAAAAAAAAAGCTGGGGGTGGGGGCATGTCAAAGAAAGGCAAAAATGAAAGATACTGGATCCAAGAGGAAGAGGGATGGAAAGGGTGTCTCCAGCTTGCAGACTCTTCCCACGACTGTACATTTCCCATCCACCAAAAGGGGAGGGGCCTCACCATCCCAGAGTCTTGGGCTGGCTCAGGCAGTCTGGTTGAGGCTCCAAGGCCTCCACTGGGACCCGTAGGCCTGTCCCTCTTCCTCTCCCTTCCCCCAACTGGGACAGAAGCAAAGGGAGCAGAGACATTTTCCAACTCTCTGCTATTAATAACTCCAATCAAGGGGGAGAGATAGGAAATCATTTGGCACAATGAAACCTCTCTTGCTCCCACCTCCCACTCTTAGTTCTCTTTCTTACTGGGTGTTCGTCTTGTGTATATCCATTTGTCCATCTTTCCGTTCTCTCTCTCTCTCTCTCTCTCTCTCTCTCTCCTCTCTATTTTGTCTCATCCCAAACTATATGTTTGTCCCACTTCTTGTCTCTGTCACACATGGAATCTTCCTCAGACTGTTTCTCAGTGTCTCCAATGTTGTCTTGCCCCTCAAAGGCTATCACATTCTTCTGATTCTCTCTTCTCCCTCCCTTTCTTTAAAGCCCCGATTTCTGTCCTATCTAATTCTTCCTTCTGTGTTCCATTTCTCCCTCTTACTTCTTTTTCCAGTATCATATTAAAAAAAAAAAAAAATAGATGGGCTCTCACTCTGATGGCCATGGATTAATCCTTGCCCTGGGTAAGTTAATATACAATTGAAAGTTTGGGCCTCCATTTTTGCAATGCTACACTTGCAGACATCCCATCCAGGGAACTAGTGCACATCTAGACAGGTGTTATCATGAAAATATATGTGCTACCAACAGGGCTGGCACCCAAATTCTACTTTTATTATCCTCTACCTATGCCTTCTCCACCCCTTTTCCTATTCCAGGGCCCCAAACAGTAGAGAGGAACTTGTGATTTTGACATGAGAACGCAGAGTGGTAAAATCAGGAGAGAACCTGGGATGCCTGACTCCCAGCCCAAACCTCCAACCCTTGTCAAAATGCTTTTAGAGCCTCAGCTGACCTCCTCTCTGCACCTGCAGCTTCTGCCTGCCTCTATCTCCACCACACTGGCTCCTGCTAAATCTGAGGCTGAAATCAGATGCCAAGAATCTGCTTCTGACCTCCTCTGTCCAAATATTTGAGAAGTCACCTCACAGGCCATAGGAGGAAGAAGCAGGAAAGGAGACAGCAGCAGCCCAGAATTAGCCTGGCTATAAATAGTGGGGGAAGGGAGGGCAGGAAACACACACAAGAGCTCTAGACTAGCCTAGTAAATTTAGACATCTAGATCTTCACTAAAGAAGAAGTGAGACAAGATTGCTAGCATGGAGAGTAATATATGGGAGAAAGGGGAAAGGAAGAATGTTAAAGGGGAAGGGGGGTTGAGAGAATGGAGGAAGCTCAGCATTAAAACAAATAACCTGCCAAAGAACTTCTTATGTTTGAGCCAAGAGCTTGGGACTTTGTTAAATAAAAACCAATGCTACATGAAAAATGTTCAACATCATTAGCCATTAGGGAAAAGTGAATCAAAGCCACAGTGAGATACTACCTCACACCCACTAAGATGTCTATTATTTTTAAAAATGGAAAATAACAAGTGTTGGTGAAGAGGAGAAATTAGAACCCTTGTGCATTGTTGGTGGGAATGTTAAATGGTGCAGTCTCTGTGGAAAACAGTTTGGTGGTTCCTCAGAAAGTTGAACATAGAGTTACCAATATGACCTGGCAATCCCACTTCTAGGTGAATACCCGAAAGAGTTGAAAGCAAGGACTCAAACAGATACTTGTACACTAACATTCATAGCAGTATTATTCACAATAGCCAAAAGGCTGGAAGGAACTCAAGTGTCCATCAACCAATGAATGGATAAACAAAATGTGGCGTATATGTGCAATGGAATATTATTCAGCTATAAAAAGAAATGATGTTCTGATACATGCTACAATATGGATGAACCTTGAAGACATCATGTTGACTGAAATAAACCAGACACAAAAGGACAAATACTGTATGATTTCACTCATATGAAATAACTAGAATATATAAATTCACAGAGACAGAAAGACTATAAGGTATCAGGGGTGAGGGTGGGAGTGGCAAATGGACGTTAATGATTAATGGGTACGGAGTTTCTATTTGGCATAATGGAAAAGCTTTGGTAATGGATGGTGGTGACGGGAGCACAACATTATGAATGTAATTAATACTGCTGAATAGTATACTTTAAAGCAGCTAAAGAGGGACAATTTCTGTTGTATATATATTACTACAATAAATTTTTCTAAAAACACAATGCTGATACTATATGACAAAGAAATATGAAATGGCAAAACTACAGACATGAAGAACAGATTAGTGGTTTCCAGGGGACAGAGATGGGGCCAGGCACTATAATTATAAAAGGGTAGCACAAGAGAGTTCCTTTGTGAGTTTTTTTTTTTTTTTTAATATTCATTTTATTGAGATATATTCACATACCACACAGTCATATAAAACAAATCATACATTCGATTGTTTGTGAGGAGTTTTACATCTTGGTGGTGGTGGTTTTACAAATCTATATATGGGATTAAATTGAATAAAACTGTACATACACACACACACACACACACAAATGAATGCATATAAAAAATGGTGAAAACTGAATAAGGCCTGTAGACTATTAACAGTATTGTATCAATGTCAACTTCTTGGTTTTAATATTGTGCTACCATTATATAAAATGCTACTATTGGCAGAAGCTGGGTGAAGAGTACATCGGACTTCATTACTATTTTTGCGGCTTCCTCTGAGCCTGTAATTACTTCAAAATAATTTCAAAACTTTTTGAAAATTGATAAATGTCCAGACCCAACAAAGACTTTGGTCCTTGTCTGGGAGACAGCTGAGGTTTTCTCCAGCCCCTTCCCAATCTAACAGCCTTCTTCTTCTCCATCTGGGACCCCAATTTTTCAGCTCTTCCAGATTATACGTTCTCCTGTCTCTAACTTACCAGCATACCCTTCCAGAATACACACTCCAGGGTTAATTTCTCCCTCCACCTCACCTGGCGGCCAAGTCTCAGAGCAAATGTCCCAAGGTCAGGCTCTTCTTTTTCAAATATGCAACATGAAAACTGCCTTACCCCACCCACCTCTCCAGAACTGGAATCCTTCCCCCTGCTTCTGAATTCTGGCTGTAGCCAAAGCTTGAACTGTGGGAGTGGCTCAGAGAGAAAGAACATAAGTGTGATGGAGAGGAGTCAGTGAGGAAAAGGTGTGACCACTCTGGTCTTCAAGTATCCAAGAGAAACCCTTGACCCTTGGGGAACAGGACTGTGAGGTAGCACTTCCCACAGAGAGCCCTTTACACTGACTTGAGAGTCATTTTTCATTTAATACTTGGGTTTGGGCCAACATTTGGAACACACCACCGACAGGCCCCCGTTCTTGAAGCTGAACCAGATTTCCCAGCATGTAAAGCCTTCTCTACTCACTCTATGTCCACCCAACCCCTAACATCTCAGCAGCTTCCAGCCTAATGTTTGGCTTAAAATGGTCGGTTTGGAGTTTGCTAATTAAAGCTAACTCTGAAAGAGACTTCAAATGAACAGGGAGCAAAATCAGCAGAAGAAAAGCGATGGAGTTGAATTCATTCACTCTAAGGGCAAATAATCTAGGTGGGAAGTTATGGGGAGAAGTGGGCAGAAAGAAATTTCAAATCCCAAGAGTCATTTTCCAGCTATGCCTGCAGCTGTGTGCACGTAGGGCTGAGCTTCAGCCACAGCAGTTTAGCCAGTGGGCAACAAGAGCCCAGAGAAAAAGCAGACAGATGATGACCCTAGAGAGATCAATAGGGGTCCTCCAGATACAGATACCCCACGTCTTTTGCCCAGCTCTAGGGCAAAGGAACAGCCAGTGTGTAGGAGAGGAGGGCAGGGCTGATGTCTGCAGATGCCTGGCAGTCTCTGGACTGACTGTGGAAATGTCAGGCGGTTGTGCCAAGAGGGATGAGGGTAATACGGAATGGGACTGGCATGCTCTCTGAGTCAGCCTAATCTTAACATTCACAGACTCACCCCAGAAACCTCCAACCCAATCCCTCTTCAGTCCCCATTCTCAGTTTCTCTTCCCTCATGTCACCATTCTCTGGCACCCCCTCTAATCCCCACCCCTCTCTTCCAGGCCCCCCAGCTCCAGAGGTGAGACAACAGGCACCTTCAACTCTGCCTCTGTTTTGCTTGCTCACTGAAGTCGGAAGCTGGAGCCAGAGGGGGGCAGGGGAGGATGCAGTCGGGCCTGTGATGCTCTCACTCTTCCCGCTTCTATTGATCAGCCCCTCTCTGGAGTAGAGCCTCTTCCCAAACACTCCTCCCCTGCTAGGATTCCCTTCAGCTGATACCCAACAAGTTAGAGGAGAACAGTGACAAGATACAGAGAACCCCACCCCCAAAATGCTTCTAGGCCTCCCCTCCTGGGGTCTCTCCCATAGCTCATGCAGGATAGCACAATGGTCACATCCAGGCTCTGGAGTCAGCCAGCCTGAATTTGTATCCCAACTCTACCATTTACCAACTCCATTACTTAACTGTGCCTCAGATTCTTCATCTGCAAATTAGGGAGGGTAATAAAAATATTTCACAGGATTTTTCTAGGGATTAAGTAAATGAATCTATGTAAAATGTTTGATCCAGTAAATCTTGGAAAAAGGAGTTATATTACACTTATAAGCAAAGACATACATAAACAGTATTCAAATCTTTTAGTTAGAATTTTTCTGTTGGCACTTAGTGTTCTGCTTTATGCCATTAACATTGCATGTGTCTCAACTCACCAATCCTCCAGAGGTCATACATCTCCCAGGGTTTGGGATGATCCTCTGCAAAAAAGCTGAATGACTCAATCCATCAGTAATTCTCAACTCTCACTCAGAAAATTCCAGACGAATATTTTATTCTAACACAATCTATCAGCACCCATTTCTCCTCTCCCTAGAAGTAGACATAATGAAGTCAATTTTCAATTATATCACTGAATCACAAAATGAAAGAATACCAAAACTGGAAAAACAGCTTAAATACGATTTTGTCCAGCGATTAGAATCACCTAAACAGCTAAGAAAAAAAAAAAAAAAAAAAAAAAAAACTGACGCCCGAGCTCCCCACCTCAAAGACTCTATTTAATTGGTCTGAGTCCAAAGCATTTTTCAAAGCTTCCCCATGTGATTCTAATGTTTAGCCAGGGCTGAAAACCACTGATTTGATCCAACCACTTATTTTGCCAAAAATAAAACTAAAATCCAGAGGGGATGAGCAACTTGCCCAAAGTCACCCAGAATGTTGGTACAAGTTGCACCAAGAGAGTGGCAATAGCAAGAATATACTGACGTTCATAATTTTTCTTGTTGGTAGTTAATCCCGAAAGCACTTCTCTTTAGTTCTGGAAGGCGTTATATAATTTGCATTTTACTTTGGCAGGGGCACTTAGGCGTCCGGTAAGACTGGAATGAGTTCGCATTCCCTGACCACAAAAGGACAGAGATGGAATTGTACATTCACCACACGTAGCTAGCCGAATTAGCAAAGCTCCCTAGGAGGCCGTTTGAAGTGCCTAAAATGCTTTTCTACGATGATCACCCAGAGCTGAGGGATCTCGATGGGGTGGTGAGAAGAAAAAGGACTGGAAAAGAGAAGAAAGCATTTCCTACTAGTGAGAGGGAGCTGGGAAACAACTTCTGAGAAACAGCTAGAGATGCCAGGAGAGAAAGGCGAGGGAAAGAAGAAGAATTTCAATAAGTTCAGGGAGCTCTGCTCCCCAACAGCCGAACCGGTGATGGACCACCCGGCAACATCAACCCTCCCGGGAGTTTGACTCCCAAGGGACATATTTAAAAACTGGTCTTGAAATAAGGGTAGTAAGAAAACTTCTTTCAACACTCACCAAAATGTGAGCCCCTACTAAAGAAAAGAGCTCAACCGTCCCACACCCTTCCAACCTTCTACCATCCTCCCCTTTCTCCTGCCGAGGTCTTCACTACCAACCTCCCCACCTCTCAAAAAGAAGGAGGCTCCCGGCCTCACGTGATACTGCGGTCACGTGACCCGGGCCCCGCGGGAGCCAAGGTGCGCGTTCCAGCTCCCGGAAACAGAGAGGTCTCCGTACCCAGCGCCCAGTCCCTATACCCATTGACTATGCTGTCCCGACTGCTGAAGGAGCACCAGGCCAAGCAGAATGAACGCAAGGAGCTGCAGGGTGAGTCGAACATCCGGTCTGCAGTTTTCTCTCCAACTGCGGCCTAGCCTCAGCCCCGAGCCTGGGTCTCGAGTAGCGGCCTAGAGCCAGGGAAGGACACGGATTAGCGGGCGTGAGGGAGAGGGAAGTAGAGGATGGTTTTTTGGAAATTCTCTTCCCCTGACAACGGGCTCTGGTCCTTTTGCCAACACTCCTGCCCCCTCGGCTACGCCCCCTCCTCCCCAGCTTCGCTGCATCCTAGCCCCGCCCCCTTCTCGTGAAACTCTGTGCCTATTGGTCCAGGGAGCCTCTCATCCTGGAAGTGGGAACGGACGCCCCTGAGGGGAGGAGGGTGTGGGGATCAGACAAAAGATGAGGTTCTTAGAGGCCAGAAACCATCGAAATAGGGGTGCGGCGCTTGTTTTCTGAATTCTGTTTGGGAATCCTGGAGTTACCAATCCTTCTGCCAACACTGTGGAAAAAGAGTACCTAGGAGTCAGAAGTCCTGGGCGCTGCCGCTGACTCCTTGGCGTTCCCGAGAGAGCCCCTTCCCCTCTCAGGGTACCTGTTTCCTCATATCTAAAATGAAAGGACTTTCTTTGTATTTTGCCAGGGCCTTTTTAGCCCTGACATTCTGAAATTATTTGAGATGTTTCGGCAACTAGCAGAATAGTAATGAATGGGTGGGGAACCTTTAGCACCACCCGTCAAAAAACCAACTCGTCACTTCAATTCCTCAGAGAAGAGAAGGCGAGAGGCTATCACTGCAGCGACCTGCCTGACAGAAGCTTTGGTGGATCACCTCAATGTGGGGTATGAACCTCTTTCCATCTACACCAGATCGCCAAGTTTAGGCACCTCACACTGCTCTGGAGAGGGTGTAATGTTCCACTCATTCCCCTCCCCTAGTTAACTTTATGGAGAGAGGCTTGAGTCAGCTCTGACCCTAGCATTGGATGGGGTTGGAACAACGGCAATGGTTAGCGAAGCGGCCAGATTTCCCCCTCCCCACATCAACTTCCCTGGTGCTTACAACTTGAGGCCATCTGCCCTCTTCCCTGGACCCCTCCAATCCAGCTGTCACTTCGGTGGGAGGGAGAGCATCCTCCTTCACCACAGCTTACCACCCTCTCCTCCACCTCCCACTCTCTGGCAGGCCTGGGGAGCAGCTGGCAGGAAAGAGATGGCGCAGCTGTGGGGGGTGAGGGCAGAACTCATGCCAGGAGCTAAAGCAGAGCCCAGCTGCCTCTTCACTTCCTTCTGAGTCTCCAGAGGCCACCCCCTGCACCAGTCCTAAAAAAGAACAGTCAAAGACTTGAGAAGGAGCAAAGAATATTGTCTCTTGACCCTGAGTGACCCTGAAGAGAGCAGAAATGATGATTTGATAGTCCATCTGTTGGAAGAAAGGAGGCAGTATGATGCCTTCCACCCCAGGGCAAGGAGAACAGTTTGGTTGTGATTCCATAGTTGAGTCACCCAAGTGAGCTATGCAGGGGCTGGCATCATCTTCATTACTCATCTTAGGGGGAGATGAGGAGAGAAGAAAGCTGTGGTTGGGGCCTCTGATCTTCCTCCCCTCCAGGCCTCTCCCTTCACTCAGTGTGAATAAGAGAAAATGGGGAGTCAATATGGAAAACTGGGATTTCAGGGACTTCTAGGGGAATCTGTTGAGGCATTGTTACTGTTTCAGCTCTTCTACTGTGGCCCAGCTATTTCCCAAAGAGAAGGAACAGGGTCTGCCCCTTTTCTTCCCTCCCACATTGATGCTTCCTGGGCTCTGCAGTGCCCACCACTTGTGAGGCTGGCCCAGGCCTCTCCCTCTTCTCCTCTCCCTTCACTAAGGGCCACCCCACTTTCAGCTCAGAGGGCAGCTAAGCCAAAGCTGGATTAGAAAGGGTTTTGTGTTGCTGCCCACAGTTCTTTTCATTCCCAGGAAAAGAAAACAAAGGCTCACTCTATCTTAGCCCCTGTCAGGTGTCCTGCCCACTCTCTCAACCCCCCACCCCCACCCCTAGCCCCCCTCCAGCCCCCACAGATTCCAGTGGAGGGGGTAGGCACTGGATGTGGAATCTCCTGGCTGACCTAGAGCTTTGGGGAGGGGAATAAAAGATTCATCAGCCAGAAAGGGGGAAAAGTTATTGCAGGGGGCATGGCACAGGGCTGGAAACACCATTCCTGTGGCAGCCACCATCTTGACTGAAGAGAAAACACTGTGGAGCGTAAACAGAAGGGAGGGAATATGTGTGTGTTCGTTCATCCGTGTGGGTGAAAGGAAAAGGATTGAGAAAGAGAGCCAAGAAGAAGTCCCTGGGATACCATCTCCTGACCCAGGGTTTCTGAGGAGGGGATTTTGCTCCCATCCCACCCCAGAATCAGGGAGGGGCCCAATTCCCCTTCCTAACTAGGTCAGATCCCTGGGCTTCCAATCGCTGCCAGATGTGTCCCTGCTGCTAGATTTCCCCAGCTTCCCAACTATCCCTTCTCCCTCCCAGCTTCTTCTTCGAGGTTATCCCCCTAGGTTAACCCTCCCTTCCCCACCCAGCTGCAGGAACTCTTTTGGGGGGTAGGGGATGGTATGTTTCTAGTCAGCTCCCAGCTCAGCTCTCCTGGGAATCCTGGGAGTAGGAGGAAGAAGCTGGGTTCATTTGCGTGTGCTGATAGTCATTTGCATCCATTTGCATCATATCCAAAAATGGCTAAAATCCTGAAGTTTTCCCCAGTCCTGACTCCTGGCTGACCTCCCAATCCTGCAGTGGGATATTAGTCGTGGAGAACATCTCCCACAAGCTGGGTGGGTTGACCTCCTTCCCCTCCCTCCTCCAACCTCTAGTGTGGCCCAGGCCTATATGAACCAGAGGAAGCTAGACCATGAGGTGAAGACTCTCCAGGTCCAGGCCGCCCAGTTTGCCAAGCAGACCGGCCAGTGGATCGGGATGGTGGAGAACTTCAACCAGGCACTCAAGGTGGGCCACACTCCCTACCTCACCACCACCTTCCCATCCTAGGTTCCCATTGGCTACCTCCATTCAGGTCATCTCAGGCCTAGGGTTAAGGAGGAAGGGGGAATGGTCCTGGAAATCCTACCTATGGCCCCAGCATCAGAGAAGCAAGAAGAGGTAAAAGCAGTTGGTGGGTCCAAGCAAAGCCCTTTCCAGGAGGTGGATGGAAAGTGCCCCCAGACTGGGAGCCACACTCTACCTACCCTGATTCCTGGGCTCCTGCCCCCTCTCCCCCCTCCCCAGGAAATCGGGGATGTGGAGAACTGGGCTCGGAGCATTGAGCTGGACATGCGCACGATTGCCACCGCACTGGAATACATCTACAAAGGACAGCTGCAGTCTGCTCCATCCTAGCCTCACTCCCCTTCCCCTCTATCCCACCCCTCCTACCTCCCCCGTGGAGGCTGGAGGGAGGCTGACAGGACCATGAATAAAACACAAGCTTCTATTTCTATGTGATGTGTTTCAAGGTGCTACTACCTCAGCATGGAGGGCAGAGGTGCAGAACCTATTTCAAAGGTTGTTTTTCTGAGGAGACAGGTACCTTTTGGGTAGAGGGTGGAACTAGCTTCCCCTTACTGTCCCTACTCTATTCTTCCCCTTCTCCTTGGGCCTGGAATCTGATGCAGATGCGTGTCATGTAAGTGAAAGTTGGAGGTTTCTTTCCTGCACCTCCCAGAAATAGGTCCTAGTGGTTCCCACTCCAAACCTCTCCAATTCAGGACTTAAGTTTCCTGCAGAGAAATGAGACAGGGAACAAGCTGGGTCCCCAGTTCTGGCACCTTGCCCCTCTATGTGCTCATGACCTGTCCCAGGCTGGTGCTAAGCAGTGTCATGAGTCTGGACCAAGTGAGAGATTAACTCCTGGGCATGGGGGCACTTTGGGACTGGGAAGGGAGAGGAATGACAAGTCCAAGTCCACCAACAGAGAGGGGCAGCTGCTATCCGTGACAGCTCCCTCCTCCTGGGAGACCATGACATAAGTGGTTGGGAACACAGGCCTAGAAAGACAGCCAGGACGGGGGCCTGGGCAAGCCTGGCCTGTGCCAAGCACCTGCTTCAGCCAGCCAGGCTCCGCCTCCTCAGCCCCTACCGCCACCCTGTCACATTTAACACTCCTGGGGCTTGAGTACACTCCCTCTGGACTTTGGCCTTGGCTGTGGCTTAGTGTGAGAGCCTGGAAAGACTGGAAGCAAAGTTTCTCAAAGCGAAAGAAGCTGTGGACATTGTGATATCCAACAGCTTTCCCCAAAGGAGGTAAGCAGGCTACTGGGAGCTGGGGGTTACTGTGAGAAAACTTAACAAGATATTATATGTATTAACCTCAAAGACATCACATTGCATGAAATAAACCAGACACAAAAGGATAAATATTGTATGATATCACTCATATGAAATAACTAGACTGTGCTAATTCATAGAAACAGAAAGTAGATTACAGTTTACCAGGAGTTGGGGAGAAAGGGCAATGGGGAGTTTTTGCTTAATGAGTGCAGTTCCTCTTTGGGGTGATGGAAGTTTTGGTAATAGATGGTGGTGATGGTAACACAACATTGTGAATGTAATTCATGCCACTGAATTGTATGCTTGAAGGTGGTTAAAATGGCAAATGTTATATTGTATATGTTTTACCACAATTAAAAAAAAAGGTAATACATGTATTGATAACTCAAAGCTTTAAACTTTTAAAGTGCTTCCTCACACATTATCCCCCTTGATTCTCCACTACTATGAAGTGGGCATGGTGGGTGTGAGCCCACTTGGTAGATGAGAAAACAGGTTCAGAGATGCAGTGAGATGTTTCAGCATCACACAATAAGTGTGGGCCACTGGGACTAAAATGCAGGGTTATTGGCCCTGTACCTGGATCCAACAATAAGGCCCAGGTTTCATTTAGAGGGTTCATATGTCCCTGGCTTAATATGAGGGGTGGAGTGATGGCAACGAAAGGTCCCTCTGCTCATATGCAGCACATCTGCACACAGAACCCTACTCACCTGGTTTTAGTTCTTAGCTACAAATTCAGGCTCTGCCTACATTTTTGCTCCCCCACCCTGAAATAACTTCTCAGTCCTCTCAGACCGGGACTTCTAGCTAGGTTAGATACTAGGTCAAGGGCTTGAGTATCAGAGTAAACCAAGTTTTCCTGTCCAGCCTAGGCTGCCACCCGTAGGTCACTTGAGCTCTGGCCATGTGGCTGCCTCTGCTGCTGGGCGCCTTGCTCTGGGCAGTGCTGTGGTTGCTCTGGGACCGTCAGAGCCTGCCCGCCAGCGATGCCTTTGTCTTCATCACCGGCTGTGACTCAGGCTTTGGGCGGCTTCTGGCACTGCGACTGGACCAGAAGGGCTTCCGTGTCCTGGCCGGCTGCCTGACCCCTTCAGGAGCTGAGGACCTACAGCAGGTGGCCTCCTCCCGTCTCCACACCACCCTGCTGGATGTCACTGACCCCCATAGTATCCAGCAGGCAGCCAAATGGGTGGAGACACATGTTGGGGGAGCAGGTGAGTATGGCTGGGGCCACCAGGAACATGGCATGAGGTGTCCCTGGTCCCTTCAGTGACCTGAGATGGCCACTTGCAGGAGCTATGGGAAGCTGACTTGGGGAAGAATAGTTCTCTGATCCTCCCAGGAAGATGGGGCTGTTGGAGCATTTCACCTCGCCCCAGTGTCTATCTCATCTCTTCACAGGGCTTTTTGGTCTGGTGAACAACGCTGGTGTGGCTGGGATCATCGGGCCCACACCATGGCTGACACAGGATGATTTCCATCGGGTGCTGAGGGTGAACACGTTGGGTCCTATTGGAGTCACCCTTGCCCTGCTACCTCTGCTGCAACAGGCCCAGGGCCGGGTGGTCAACATTACCAGCGTCCTGGGTCGCCTGGCAGCCAGTGGCGGTGGCTATTGTGTCTCCAAGTTTGGCCTGGAGGCCTTCTCTGACAGCCTGAGGTGAGAGGTCTGGGGCTCTGGCTCCAAGCCCAAGGGCAGCCCACTCAGCAAACCAGTGAGCCTCTGCTCAGGGTGGGCTAGCAGAAATGATTAAGACACAGCATAGTATGATACTTAAAGAGGAGACAGTTTAGGGCTAGACCTCATGGGTTCAAATCCCAACTTTCTCTCATGGGAGCACTATGACCTTAGGCAGGCCATTTCTCTTTACCTCTGTTTTCCTCATCTGTAAAATGAAAATGAGAATGAGCAGACCTGCCTCATGGAGGTTGCGAACAGTACATTACCTGGCACATAGTAAATGCTCAAAAAAGCCTACTATCATTATTATTAGGAGTGGGGAGGTATACCATCAATAACTATTACTTATGTTAAGCTAGTAGCTTCATATAACATTTTCTCATTCTTGACCAACTCCATATGGGTAGATATTAATAACCTTATGGTAACATAACTTATCCAAGACCACACAACTAGTGAGTGGAAGTGCTGGGACTTATGCCCAGGTCTGCTTGCCTAAAGGGCCTGGTCATTTTGTTCTCCTGCCCCTCATCTTTAAAAAATGTTCACCATTCCAAGGGACGCAAAGGAGACTTGCTGAGTCCTGCCTATGGGAGTCAGGGAAGGGGCCTCAGAGGAAAGGAGGAGGGCCTGAATTTTGAGCAGAAGCACACAAGTCCCTGAAGCTGAGCCCACCTTCCTAAGGAAGTCTGTGTTCATCACCATCACTTAGCAAAGAATTTCAGTGTCTACTTTTGTTCCTGTCCCTCAGTCTTTAATTTTTCAGTTGGCATCAGGGAACACATTTTATACTTGGATTTCTCCATCTGTGCCAAGGGGTAGAAGGTATCCCTACTTTCTCCGTCAGAGCCAAGGGGTAGAAGGTATCCCTACTTTCTCCATCAGATTATCCCCCAGCAAATACCACAATCTATACCTTTCGTATCTAGCACCCAGGACTCAACCATATGTGTGGGGAGCTAGGGAATGGAGTACCTTTAGAACAGGAGGTGGTAAACTATGGCAGCCACCAGTGGTTTTACAGTCCACAAGCAAAGAATGTTTTGTGCATTTTTAAAAAATGTTATAAATAGTTATATAAGGACCCACATAATATGCTCAATTTTGTTTCTTCACCTGCAATGCCTAACATATTTACTATCTGGCCATTTAAGAAAAACTTACAGAAGACAATAGCTCATATAAGACAATATAAAGGAAAACAAGCCACAATAACTCCCTCCATCCACTTGCCCCTAATTTCAGGGCATCAGGGACCTCCTCACTGGCAGGACCCCTGAACCTAGTCTATGATAACTTTCCCATCTTTGCTCCCCCACTCACGTCCCATTGGTCACCTCCCCACAGGGCAATAACCTAGAGCTCTCCCCTGCCCCCCATCCAGGAGAGATGTGACTCCTTTTGGGATACAAGTCTCCATTGTAGAGCCTGGCTTCTTCCGAACTCCTGTGACCAGCTTGGAGAGTCTGGAGGATGCCCTGCAGGCTTGCTGGGCACGGCTACCTCCTGCAACACGGGCCTGCTATGGGGAGGCCTTCCTCACCAAGTGTGAGTAACTGGACCCATATAGGGGCACATAAGGGGAAATGAGAATGCCAGGAAGGTTGATCCCACTCCAGCCTGCTGGGAAGAAATGGACAGAGCAGCCAGAGAGGGGGTGAAGGTGAGTGGGATGCCACAAGAGAGCACTAGCCCTTGTGGAACCTGCCCAGTCCCCCAGCTCGGGAGGGGGACTGAGGCTCCCTCTCACCTCCTGCTGGCCCCAGGACCCAGAAGATGGGGTCTGAGATGGGCTGGACTGGAGGAGGAACACTGAGTTCAGACTCCCTCTTGGCTGTAGACCTGCAAGTACAAAAGCGCATCATGACCCTTATCTGTGACCCGGACCTGACCAAGGTGAGCAGGTGCCTGGAGCATGCCCTGACTGCTCGTCACCCCCGTACCCGCTACAGCCCAGGCTGGGACGCTAAGCTCCTCTGGCTGCCGGCTTCCTACCTGCCAGCCAGCCTGGTGGATGCTGTGCTCACCTGGGTCCTTCCCAAGCCTGCCCAGGCAGTCTCCTGAATGTAGCCTTTCAGCAAGAGATTGTTCTCCAAGGGCAAGGACTAAGTCTGATTTATTTCTGCCCCCATCCTGGTACTGCCTGGTGCCTGACATAAAAGTAGGCACTCCATAAATGTGTATTGTTTAAAAAAACACATAGGTGGGCAGAAATGAAGATGCCCAATGGGAGGCTGGCCCCATTTAACTGCTAACTACCCTAGGCTGACTTGTTGCCCAGGGTCTCTGGCCTGTTTAGTGTCTGCAAAACATCGATACCCACTGGGGGGCGTGAGGGGACTGCCTCGCAACTGTAGGTAATCTCCTGAATGGCCACAAGAGGGCACTTCATAACATGTCCTTCATTTCCTAGATAGAGTAAGGTGGAGGTTCAAGTGTTTGGAGCAGGAATGGCCTTTATCTCTTTTTCTCCTGGGCTGGGGGAAGGAGGGAGTGTTGAAGAGGGTGTCAGGGCCAGGCTGGATAGTTTTCATGAAGAAAAGGCAATACCAACCTAAGTTCTCTCACTACCACAATCTAAGTCAGGAAGGGTGGACACTGGCCACAAGACAGTTTATCATCACCCTAAAGTCGAGCCCCCTTGAGGACTGGTGGGATTAGGGACTGTTGGGCCCTAAGAGGTGGGCAGAGGCCAGGGAGAAGATGTCCAACGCAGATGTGGACTGGACTCTCCCAAGTAGGACCTTTTTCGGGAATCCTTTTGATTTATACAGGAGGTGGCTTCAGGAACGTTTCAGCACTAACCTGGTGAGCAGCCTAGGTGGACAGGGAGGGCACTGGGCCATATCCTACCCAGATCCCCCTTCTTCCACTGCCAGCCGAGGCAGTGTCTTCAGCAAGCATCCTCTTTCCCCAAACACCCCCAAAATAGGCCTGCCTTTTCCAAGGGATGCAAAGAGAACACAGTCCCAGAGGACAGAGAACATGGATGAGAGGAGGGAAGGGACGAAGTATCATTCTTTAAGACATACTAAGACTGTCTCTTTTTGGTCTGAAAAAATAATCCGTTTAATTGAAAAAACTGGCATATACTATTCCACTCTCCTAGATGAGGGGCTGAGAGACCAGACCCCCTACATCACTTCATAGCCCCTTCTGATACTCTTCACAAGGCAGCAGGCAAGGACAATTCCCAGGACCTGGAAGGAAAGATGGAGAGGTGATGTGGAGAGGGGCAGGAGAGGAGGCAGAAGGGCAATGGACCCCAGAACTACCCAAGGGATACCAAACCCTCCTAGGACTCCCTGCCCCAGGCCAGTACGTCCTGTTCAGCCCCCTCCTCCCCACTGTCGCTACCCTCAGAGGCCCTGGACTGAGTCCCAGCCCCTGCTCGAAGCACCTCTCACCTCCACAAAGGCAATGCCCAAGGCTGCTGCAGCCACCACCAAAACATTGCTCCTCAGCCAGCTCCCGATAAGCTGCACACAGCCCTGAGGGGTGGGAGGTACGTAAGGCAAAAACACCATCAGAAACTTTCCACCTGCCTTCCCTGGTCACCTGTCTCTTTCCCACTCTCTGTCCCTTTCACCCCACCCCTACCATTGCTAGATCCCTTCCTGTCCCTGAAGTCCAACTTCCCAGAGCCCGAACCCTCTGCACCTCCAATCCCTGGTCTTCCTTGCCTCTTGAAAGGAGACTTCCGAGTCTCTTACTATGTTGGCTGCCTCCTTACCTTGGTATGGATATTTTCTGGCTTGAAATTAATCCCACAGCCCTGAGTGACATTGATGCAGCAGGAGTCAGGGACTCTGCCCTTGGGTTCGAGAGGGATGGCATTCCAGTCTGAATAGTTGTTAGCACCGCAGCAATTAAACTGCACAAAGCGGGAGAGAGGCGTGAGATGGTTGTCAAGTGAACTTCTGCCTTCAGTGTGGAGATGAGATTCCTCTCCTCCCACTACCCCTTCTCCCAGCAACTCCACTCACATTTTCCTGCATTTGGTCCAGGAGTGAAGCCGTCTGGTTGTTTTTTGGATAATTCTCCATTTGCTGCTGGAAGTCCTTGTTAAATTTTGACATCACCTGGAAGTGAGGAGGAGCGCTGCTGAGATCAGAAATCAGGACACCTGGGTCCCAGAGCAGCCAGGGCTCTGAAACAGAGCCTTCCCCTGATTCCTTGCTTACCTTATCTCTAAACACATAGCCAGCAATGGCTGCAGCCACCTCCACCAGCATGATCAGGGACAGGAAGATGGCAAACTACAGATACAAGGGACAAGAGTCAGGTTTGGAGTCTATGGGTGAGGGGGTCTGCTCTGGCCCGGCCACTGCCTGGAACACTCACACAGGTCTTCTTCATCGCATGCACCCTCTTCCGTTCCTGCCACGGAAATGTCCTTCCTCAGGCTCAGGCACCCGCGCTAGCCCCACACCCCACTCACCGTGACCATAAGACAGTAGTTCTCCTTGCAGACCCCACAGCAGCCCACGAAGGCCACCAGGAAGAGGAAGACTCCTAGGGCAATGATGACTATGGACAGCAGGGGGCCAGTGGAGTTCTCCTGAGTCATGATCTGCCTCAGGACGATCTGGGCCCCCACACCCACAGCGATCAGTCCCACTGCACAGGCCTGGGAGAAAAGCAAGTCAGGGGTAAGCCAGAGCCACACCCTGGCAGCCCTCCATGGTTGAGGGCAGGGGTGCACCCAGGACACAGATTTGATCCTATCCTGAAGAGGGAGATTCTCACACCTCTGGGGAAACTTTTGACTATGTGGGAGGGGGTAACCCATCCTTGCCCTTCAGTGAAGGCTAGGGAATTTATTCCAGGCACGCAGGGAGAAGGGAGTCAGGATCCATGCTTCCTTTCAGGCTGCTCTTTAACCACAGGAATTTGCACAAAGCAAAAGGAGAAGTTCTCAGAAAGCCATGACCCCAGGGCACACTCCTGACCCAGAGCGGGTGATTCTGATGAGCCTTCAGGCTCAGCCCTCTACCAGAACTTGTCCTTCACTGTTCTCCAGTGCCCACCCCACACCCATCAGCTGTGGCCATGGTTCCTCCCTAGGCCAGGGAGGGGGAAGAAAGGAGAAAAGGGGACAAGAGTGTAGTGCTCCCTCCCTGGACAGTAGCCTCACAAGCCAGGAGCCCAGGGCAGGAGTAAGACAAGATGAGCAGAGCCCTCCTCTACACCAAAGCAGCTGAGACAAGTGAAGGAGGATAAGAGGATGGAGAGGAATGAGAGGTGAAGGGGGAGAAAGGGTGGAGGAGTATGGGAAGCTGAGGGAAGTCCCATGGCGATAGCATCAGGCGGTTGGCTGGTTGCCCCATGGCCCCATATCACAAGTGGTTGGGTCACAGGCAAGAAGAGCCAGGAGGGGTCAGGCCTAGGGTGCTAGGCACCCAGTCTGGTCATTTTCTGTTCAAACAAGCCTCAGGGGTCCCTGTGGCTGTAAGAAGGGGGGCGGGGGAGCTGGAGGGAAACAGGGAGGCGCTGTCTCTGGCCGGTTCCCCAGGATTTCCACATCTGGTCTCCAGCTGCCCCCATTCTTGGGTCCCTCGGCCCTCCCCACTCCGAAGCCAGGGTCGCCCCGCAGCCTGTCATCGCCCCCCACGCCGCCCCCCTCCCCCACCTTCCACTCACGCAAAAGGCCACCAGAAGAACGTAGAGCAAGAACTTGACACATTTCATTCCTCCGTCCACCGCCATGGCTGCCAGGGCAGAGAGGAGGGCTGGAGGCTTAGAACGCGCCGAGGGGGGAGCCTCGGTTTCCGGGCTCCTGGCCCGCCCCGGAGGCCTTCCCTGCCTGGCCTCCATTCCCGGCCCCTCCCACCCGGAAACCCGCGGTCAGATCCACGTCTCCCAGGCCCCTCTCCCAGGTACAAAAGGGGTGGGCGCGACGGCCGCGAAGCCGGGACCCCGTCCCGCCGCCTCCCGGGCCGGGGGTAGATCCGAGGGCGCTGCCAGGGGCTCAGGCCTGACGCCGACCCTCGGCCCGCCAGCCCCCAGGCGTTAAACACCCCATCCCCGCCAACCAGCCCCCCCACAAGGGTCCCCGGCCCAAGCCCGCCTCCCAGGACACTTTCCCTGGGTTCTAACCACCACCGCCACCCCCCAAAAAAAGTTCGGCTGTCACCCCTCCTTCCCCCCCCCCGCCCCAGCCTCTGGAACTTTAAAGCAAAGTTGCTCGAGGGCAACGGAAGCGGCCGGGCTGCGCGGGACAGACGTTCGGCGGCTCGCGGCGCGCCCGGGGAGGAAGGGGCTGCCGGTGGTCTCCCCCCCCCCCCCACCCCGAAGTCGGCCGGGGGCCCCGTGGCCTCACCTGGGCTCCCCGAGGCCGCGCGCTCCTCTCTCGCCGCTGCTCAGGGGCTCTCTAGCTGCCGCCCGGGCTCCGGCCACGCCCGCCGCCGCCGCGGCCCCGCCCCGGACTCGGCTCGGCCCGGGCTGCAGCCACAGCCCTCTCCCCCGCCTCCGCCCCCGCCGGCGGCCGCCAGCCTCCCTCATGTGACGCGGGAGCAGCTGCGGCCTGAGTCACCCGGGCCTGCGAAGGGAGGGCCGAGCCCCCAGCCCGGTTCGGGGCCACGTAGCCCCCGCCCACAAAACAGCGCCCGCTTCTGCCGAGGGAGGGCATCGAGAGCAGGACCTCAGGGCGCCCGGGACCCGTCAGGCACCCTCAGCCCGGTGCCAACTCCGGGTAGGAGAGCGGGACCGAACGCCCCCTGGTTCTCTCTCGTTCCGAGCAGCGGGGGAGGAGCCGGGAAGCGCCGAAGGAGGGACCGGCGGCCCAGTTACTCTCTGAACATCAGGCTGCAGAGTTAACTGCTGGCTATAGCCGTGTATACTTGTTATCGTAATGGTTATTTTAGCATAGTTCCACTCCTTTACATACCAGAGTTTATAGTTGTAATTGTAACGGTTACTTTCCCCGCCTTTACGTGATACTGCAGTTGTTTCTACTTGTTATTGTAATGGTTACTTCAGCTCAGTTACTTGTTATTGTAGTGGTAACAACTCCATCTCCCCTAGCTTGAATCCGTAAAAGCCCTGAACAGATTTGAGATTTTTCTTACTCTGGTCTCTTTCTTGGGGGCCATGAAATGAGGCACTTTCTCTCTCTGAAGCACTGGTGTCACTATATTGATTTTAGTGTCTATCTGGCAGTGAGACTGCGGTTTTCAGCCTCAAGCTCAGGCAGAGACAAGGACTGCAGCAGGCCTCCATCTTTAACCCAGAGCCCACATCCCTGCTCGGACTCCAACTCTGTTCAAGCCCCCACCCACACCCTGCTCTGCAGAAGGAGCTGTGGGCTGCCCGGAATCAAGTGGGGCCAGGTAAACACTTCCAGAAAGCTCCTGGCCTTGCTTCCTGGGAGTCTCCCAACATTGTAAGAGTTCCTGTTCCCCCTCTCTGTTAGAGCAGCCTCTCGGTTTTCCAGGGCCCTGGGCAGTAGGCTGAGAAGGGAGTGGGGCGGGGGGGAGGCCTTCTCCAGGGCCACCCCACCCGAAAGGGGGCCACTAAGACACCCCACCCTAGCAGACAACACCTCTCATCCCAGAAGGCAAAGCCAGGTGAGGGCTGGAAGGGGCGGCGGTGGGCTGAAGCTGCCTTCTCCCTTCTGTGGTACCCAGAAGGAGCAAGTGGAAACAGGCAGAGAAGTGGACCAGCCTTCAGACCCCCACTTCCCCAGCCTGGGCCCCACCCCTTAGGTTTTTATGGTCTTGCCTCAAGAACCACTTCCTGAGTCTTGGAGTGTGTGTGTGTGTGTGTGTGTGTGTGTGTGTGTGTGTACCCAAAGAGAAAAAAAAAATCTAAGAGCAAAAGGAAGGAGAGCTGAGCTGGGCCAAGAACCAGTCTCCAGGATCACAGTCCTTTCAGGACACGCCAAGCCCATTTTGGACCTTACCCCCTGTTATAATAGCCCGCAGGCTGTGGAGGATGCTGAAGAAAGGAATATTCATCAGTGTCTTTATTGCACTGCCACTCAATGCCAGGCATGTGCTGCACCCCAGGGGCAGCATGAGGAAGAAGACAGGAGTCCTGCCCTCAGGCAGGGCCGAGCCATTGCTGTGAACAGGGGCAGAGGCTAACAAGGGCAGCTGGACAAGCTCAGAGGGAGGGACAGGTGGGGCCTCCACTGAATGAAGAAGAACAGGTTTCACAGAGGCGGTGGTGTCCTCTGAGGTGACCTTGGAAAAGAAGGGCATAAGCTTTCCGTGTCAGGGTAAAGAAGGGGTAGTCTAACAAGTACCTACCTGGCAGGCTGGGTTTGGCTGGCTCAAAAGGCTCAGGGAAGGATGTGTTGAAAGATGGATGGAAAGGGGGTCTGACTGATCAAGATCGAGAGAACTCAAACAGACCAACCACATGCAATACTTAGTCCTTGATATTATCTTTGTCTGAACAAACAAGCTGTGAAAGAAATTTTGAAAACAATTAGGGAAATTGGAATATGGACTGAGAATTCAACACCAGAAAATTATTTGTGTTAGCTGTGATAATATTATGGTTGTGCCAGTTTGAGTGTATTGTGTCCCCCAAATGCCATTATCTTTGTGGTCTTCTGTGGGGCAGAAGTTTTGGTGCTGGTTAGATTTGTTGGAATGTGCCCCACTCAGCTGTGGGAAATGATTCTGATGAGATGTTCCCATGGAGGTGTGGCCCCGCCCATTCGGGGTGGGCCTTGATCAGTGGAGCTATATAAATGAGCTGACTCAAAGAGAGGAAAGTGAGTGCAGCTGGGAGTGATGTTTTGAAGAGGAGCAAGCTTGCTAGAGAGGAACGTCCTGGGAGAAAGCCGTTTTGAGGCCGGAGCTTTGGAGCAGACGCCAGCTGCCTTCCTAGCTAACAGAGGTTTTCCGGATGCCATTGGCCATCCTCCGGTGAAGGTACCCGATTGCTGAGGTGTTACCTTGGACGCTTTGTGGCCTTAAGACTGTAACTGTGTAGTGAAATAAACCCCCGTTTTATAAAAGCCTATCCATCTCTGGTGTTTTGCATTCTGCAGCATTAGCAAACTAGGACAATGGTTATGTTGAAAAATCATCCTATTCTTTAAAGATGCATACTAAAATATTTAAGGGTGAAATGTCATATCTGTAATTTGCTTTAAAGTACCTCACAACAGGTGAAGCACAAAAGAAGGTGGCCCAGGTGTTAGGACCATTGAGTACCTGGAGGGCCACATTGACTTGACCAATGTCCTGAAGGCAATGGGGAATGGTAGAAAGTTTTAGATCAGTGGAATGATACCATCTTGGAATTCAACACTACATCCAAATGAGGAGGAATGAATGTCAGGTGGCCTGGAGGATAGCTGGAAATCAGTGCTATGGTCCAAGGAAGACGGTGAGGGCCAGAACCAAGGAGAGGTGGGAAAAGAGTGGAAGAAAATATGAGTGGCATTTCAGAAGGTGAATCAAAGGACTGGGTGACTGTTTACCTGTGGGAGAAGGAGACCAAGTGAGAAGAGTCAGAGACAACTTGGAGCTTCTAAAACTGGGTGCGTAGGGGAGGAGGAGGTGGGGTATTAGTTAGGTTTCTCTAGGGAACCAGAATCAACAAGAGATATCTATAAAGACAAGATTTTATAAAAGTGTCTCATGCAACTATGGGTATGCACACGTCCAAATTCTGTAGGGCAGGCAACAAACTGGCAACTCCAATGATGGTGTTCGATGAACTCCTCAGGAAATGCTTTGCTGGTTAGCTGAAGAAGTGAAGGTCCTCTCCCTCTCTTCTTTAAAAGTCTTCAACTGATTGGATTAAATCCAGCTGATTGAATTCTCTCATTGCAGAAGACACACCCTTCATTGATACCATCAGTCACAGCTGCAGTCAATTGACTGATGATTAAATAAACCAGCCTTTTGGTTTATTAAGCAGCCACAAATTTCCTTGCAATAATGGTTAGGCCAGTGCTTGCATGACCAGACACCTGGACACCATCACCTGGCCAAGTTGACACATGAACCTGATGATCACAGTCCACCCCTTGTCAACTTGGCAGTTATACACATCACCTTAAACCATACTTTATCTCTAAGTAGAGAACAATAACAGACATATATTTTGCCTAACAATATTCAGCTGTCCTGCATACAACCGGAAACACACTAAATCTCTCCAGAATAGGGTATAAATCCTTGGGTGACATTGACTCTTAAACTTGATTTCCTTTAACTTAGATACTGCGAAATGAACAGTACAGTTTACATCATATGGTAAGGGGATAAGATAGAGAAGAAAACAAAGATATTTGCTTTACAGACAAATACAAACATAATAATAACAAAACAAGGAGGAAATATTCATGCCATCATAGTCCTCATTTCTGTAACTGCTCACCTGGTCGTAGTTCATATTTATCAGTACCTTCTTCCACTACCCATTCCATGTTCTCTTTACCCTCAGCAAGTACTTCAGTTGGCCATGGTTCTTTGCCTGGTGGGGTGACCCAAACCTTCATTCCTGAAGTTTCTTGGCCATTGGTAGTCCTGCCTGGATTGGGTTCTTGCAGTTTTCCATTGACTTTAATCACAGGACATGGTAGTACTAAGAGATGCCCTAGGGGAACTCCTGTATTCTAGGAAAACTCTTCTTTACCTCCATTGTGTCATTGCAGTGCTATTTCCCCTTGATAGTCAGGATCAATCACCCCAGCCAGTAGAGTAATCCCTTCCTTGCCTGTTGATTCAGAGGCATAAGAAGCCCAAAGTGGCCAGGTGGCAGTCTTAACTTCCAGATCAATGGAATTATTGTTCTGCTTCCTGGTGGAAGCACTCCTCCTTTTGGAACTAAGACTTGTAGACCAGCAGAGCTTAAACTTGCAGGGATAGGAAGCAAAAGTTTTCCTAGGGGATTTCTAGGAGTGATAGTGAGTGGTGCCACTCCTGTTTCTACCCCTTGATTCCTGGACCTGTGAGTCCCGGCTATGGGAGAAACAGTACCATAGAGTGGATGCTGATTCAAAGCATACACAGCCTCCTGGAGAACACTGCCCCAGCCCTGCAAGGTATTGCCACCTAGTTGGCACCGTAATTGAGTCTTCAACAGGCCATTCCACCATTCTATCAACCCAGCTGCCTCTAGATGATGGGGAACATGATAAGACCAGAGAATTCCATGAGCATGTGCCCATCCCCTCACTTCATTTGCTGTGAAGTGGGTTCCTTGGTCAGAAGCAATGCTGTGTGAAATACCATGATGGTGGATAAGTCATTCCTTAAGTCCATGGATGGTAGTTTTGGCAGAAGCATTGCATGCAGGGAAGGCAGACCCATATCCGAAATATGTGTCTATTCCAGTGAGAACAAATCGCTGCCCCTTCCATGATGGAAGTGGTCCAATGTAATCAACCTGACACCAGGTAGCAGGCTGATCACCCCGAGGAATGGTGCCATATTGGAGACTGTGGGTCTCTGCTGCTGGCAGTCTGGGCACTCAGCAGTGGCTGTGGCCAGGTCAGCCTTGGTGAGTGGAAGTCCATGTTGCTGAGCCCATGCATAACCTCCATCCCTACCACCATGACCACTTTGTTCATGAGCCCATTGGGCAATGACAGGAGTGGCTGGGGAAAGAGGCTGATTGGTATCCACCAAACGAGTCATCTTATCCACTTGATTATTAAAATCTTCTTCTGCTGAAGTCACCCTCTGGTGAGCATCCACATGGGACACAAATATCTTCATGTTTTTTACCCACTCAGAAAGGTCTCTCTTCCCCAGACTTCATTGTCACCAATTTTCCAATCATGTTCCTTCCAAGTCCCTGACCATCCAGCCAAACTATTAGCAACAGCCCATGAATCAGTATACAAATGCACATCTGGCCAGTTCTTCTTCCAAGCAAAGTGAACAACCAGGTGCACTGCTTGAACTTCCGCCCACTGGGAGGATTTCCCCTCACCACTGTCCTTCAGGGACATCCAGAAAGGGGCTGCAGTGCTGCAGCTATCTACTTTTGTGTGGTGCCTACATATCATGCAGAACCATCTGTAAACAGGCCCGAGTTTTCGCTTCCTCAGTCAACTGATTGTAAGGGACTCCCCAAGATGCCGTAGCTGTGAGCTGGGAAAGAGAAGGTAAGGTGGAAGGAGCATTTGGGCATTTGGGCCACTTCCTCATGTAATTTACTTGTGCCTTCAGGACCTGCTTGAGCTCTATGTTGTATATACCATTTCCATTTTATGATGGAGTGCTGCTGTGCACACCCAACTTTATGGCTTGGTGGGTTGGACAACACCCAGCTCATGATAGGTAACTCAGGTCTCATGGTAACTTGGTGGTCCATGGTTAAGCATTCTGTCTCTACTAAGGCTGAGTAGCAGTCCAAAAGCTGTTTCTCAAATGGAGAGTAGTTATCTGCAGAGGATAGTAAGGCTTTATTTGAAAATCATAAGGGCCTGCATTGTGATTCTCCTATAGGAGTCTGCCAAAGTCTCCAAACAGCATCTCTATTTGCCACTGATACTTCCAGCACCATTGAATCAGCTGAATCATAGGGTCCAAGTGGCAGAGCAGCTTGCACAGCAGCCTGGACCTGTTACAGAGCCTCATCTTGTTCTGGTCACCACTCAAAACTAGAAGCTTTTCTGGTCACTCGGTAAATGGGCCAGAGTAGCACACCCAAATGAGGAATATGTTGTCTCCAAAATCCAAAGAGGCCAACTAAGCATTGTGCCTCTTTATTGGTCGTAGGAGGGGCCAGATACAACAGCTTATCCTTCACCTTAGAAGGGATATCTCGACATGCCCACCACTGGACACCTAGAAATTTTACTGAGGTAGAAGGCCCCTGTATTTTTGTTGGATTTATCTCCTATGATGGTTAGGTTCATGTGTCAACTTAGCCAGGTGATGGTACCCAGCTATCTGGTCAAGCAAGCTCTGGTCTAACCATTGCTGTGAGGACCTTTGTGGCTGGTTAATAAACCAGTGGGCTGGTTTATTAAATGATCAGTCAATTGGCTGCAGCTGTGACTGATGGCTCAATGAAGGGCATGTCTTCCACAAAGAGAGAATGCAGTTGGCTGGATTTAATCCAACCAATCAGTTAAAGACTTTTAAGTGAAACAGATAGAGGACCTTCACTTCTTCTTTGGCTGACCAGTGAAGCATTTCCTGAGGAGTTCGTCAAAGTTGCCAGTTCATTTCCTGAGGAGTTCATCGAACACATTCTTCGAAGATCCCAGCTGATTTCCTGAGGAGTTCGTCAAAGGTGCCAGTTCGTTTCCTGAGGAGTTCATCGAACATCTTCATTGGAGTTGCCAGTTTGCTGACTGCCCTACAGAATTTGGACTTGTGCATACCTACAGTTGTGTGAGTCACTTTTTTTTTTTCACAGAAAGGCAGAATTAAATTTTATTTCACATTGATACAAACCGTGAAAAAGATTTACATTTTCCCACACTACAGCAAAACTTTTCAACGGAATAAGGTATCTTAACCATAAATAAGATGTTTATTTGTATAACTGAATATAACTGTTTATATTCTCCAAAATAAAAGACAATGTGTTTGTAAATGATTGTTTAAAAGTTTTAAATCCAGACATAAACATATGGCTTAATTATTAACAGTCTATATTGTACACTGCCAAATTATTTCCTTTATCAATTAGCACCCATTTATACTGATGCAATTCCATCATTGTTTTATCAGTTGGAATAAAACCCCAAAACTAGCAATTCAAAATACCAAGCATACCCTGCAATTAAATATTAAACTTTTGGTAATTATACCATATGTATCAAGTTCTGACTACCCTTTATTACCCAGAAATTTGTTTTCAAATAATTTTACAGTAATCTGAAAATACTGACTATATAAAATCAAAGGATTGCTATTTTTATGTTTGCACAAAAACTAAAATATCATTTGATTAAAGTCAAAATTTCAAAGACGTTCATTGGAAGATAAAAACCAAAGCAAAATTTTCTGATGGATTCTAATTTTCCACAGTAACTGGTTTCAAACATGTACAAAGTAAGTAAAATTAAACTCTATACTACAAGGAGAATCATCTTAGATCAAATCACCTTAGAAATTACAATTTTTAAGATCAAATCTTAAAATTTCAGAACATAGTAAAGTATGATCTAATCATTCTTCCAGTTGATTACAGAAAATTAAAACCACAGAATCATTCTGTTCCCTGAACTAAAGATTCTAATAACTGAGTAAGTCTAAATTTGGACTAAAAAACAGTTAAAGAAATAAGTAGCGCAGAAGTTTTAAGTGATGTCTGGTTTCATTATAAGTATAAATACATCATAAATACCATATGTCTGTGATTCAGAATGTCAAATTACAGCATTTATTAACATCTGATGTCTATGGCAGGGAAGCAATATTTGGTCTCCTATGAAGGATAATAAAGGCAGAACACGTGTCTTTTCTAGAAAGGAGAAAAGAGTATTAAATGGAAATGATAAGAAAAAAAGTCTGGTCCCCCAAATAAAAGGGCCATTAATTGAGGAGAGCAATATTACTCTTTCATTAACACTTAAAAGTATTATCCCTATTATTAGGAATTATATAATACCATCTCATTTTGTACTATCATTTTGATGTATATCAATACCACCTTATTTTGTATTACAATGATTATGTATATATGAATACATACATAAAAATACAGCCACTGTGTGGTGACTAGGCAGTTTGGGAATAAATCCATAGTCTAAGTCATGACGCGCTTAAATCATTTATATCTTAATTACTCATTTATACCCGAACAAATTTTCTCTAAGCATACTAATAACTTCCAAATGATGTAATGAATATTCTGGTTGCAGTATTTTATTATTTTTCTGAATTACATTTGGGAAAAAGAAGCCAGCTGCTTCACCTATTTTAATACTAGTATTACTCTGGGATCACATTATACAAATACATGAAAAGAAACTTAAAAGAACATACATTTCCCATGAGGAGACATTTAGTTTGTGTCAGTGGTACGTATTTGCAAAACATTCTAGCACTGCAAACAAGAGGTTTCAGGATTGGGCACATTTAAAAGTTTCTACTCTACTACAGTGATGCTGGTGTACTTCTACCCAAGGCCTCTTAGTGATGTCAGTCAACTGACAGTAGGACTTTATCAATGAATTGCTTGATATCCATCATTTCCTGGTGACATGAACTGTGCATCAAGCCCCCATAGGTTTTGAAGGCTACATTGGCTGGATTTACCAATGTTTTTAGTTTTTCAGTAGTAAGGGAAACAAACATTAGGGCAACTAAGGGGTCACAATCTCCATGGCACTGGAGGATAGATATGTCTTTATTAGTGCCAGTGATAGGACCCTGTGGAAATGAATCCCGAAGTGCAAGCCAGCAACTGAGTGCAATGACACCTGCCAGTTTCTGCTGTGTGGTAAGAGCAGTATATAAAGATAAAGCTCCTCCCTGGGAAAATCCTCCCAAAATAATCCTGTTAGAAGGAATTCCATTCTTCACTTCTTGGTCCATCAAAGATTTGACATTTTCTGCCGCCTGCTTGATTCCAGGTTCATCTTCCTGTGAACCAGGTGAAAGTCCAATAATATCAAACCAAGAAGGCATAGTCATATTCATATTTAATGTTACAGGCATAACTGGCCCATGCGGGCAGATATATTTGATATGTGAACTTCTGATACCTGTAAAGGCTTCTGCCCATCCATGCCCCGTGTCTCCCAATCCGTGAAGAAAAATAACCGCCGCGGTGGCCTTGCGGGCGGCGGGTGCAATGGCGGGCAGCGGGGCTGACGTTATTGCCGCACACGCATGGCTTGTGAGTCACTTTTATAAATCTTATATTCATAGATATCTCTCATTGATTCTGTTTCCCTAGAGAACCCTAATTAACACATCTCCCATCCTCTGCCACAAACCTACCTTACCAAGAAACTTAGAGAAGTTGCTACTTCTTACTCACTAGGTTCAAGCAACATCTCATCAATATAATGGACCAGTGTGATGTCTTATGGGAGGAAGAAATGATCAAGGTCCCTGCCAACAATATTATGACATAGGGCTGGAGAGTTGATATAACCCTGCAGTGGCACAGTGAATGTATACTGCTGGCCTTGCCAGCTAATGCAAACTGTTTCTGGTGGTCTTTACTAACAGCTATTGAGAAAAAAGCATTTGCCAGATCAATAGCTGCATACCAGGTACCAGGAGATGTGTTGATTTGCTTAAGCAATGATACCACATCTGGAACAGCAGCTGCAATTGGAGTCACCACCTGGTTAAGCTTACGATAATCCACTGTCATCCTCCAAGACCCATCTGTTTTCTGCACAGGCAAAATAGGAGAGTTGAATGGGAATGTGGTCACCCTTCTGTAGGGTGACTACAGAGCTCTTCAGAGATGAGGGAGCTAGTCTCACAAATTTATTCCTCACAGTTCTGGTAAAAGATGTGTCCTCTGGACATCCCCAAGTCCTTCAAGTCCTTAAGAATGGCATTAATCTCTGCAATCCCTCGGGAATCTGGTATTGCTTCTGGTTTATTATTTTGCTAGGCAGGGGCAATTCTAGAGGCTTCCACTTGGCCTTTCCCACCATAATTGCTCTCACTCCATCAGTCAGGGAACCAGTGTGAGGATTCTGCCAGTTACTGAGTATGTCTATTCCAATTATGCATTCCAGAACTGGGGAAATAACCACAGAATGGGTCTGGGGACCCACTGGACCCACTGTGAGAGAGACCTGAGCTAAAACTCCATTGATCGCCTGACCTCCATAAGCCCCAACTCTGGTGGACCAGAGTGACATTTTGAGTCTCCTGGAATCAATGTCACTTCTGAACCAGTGTCTAATAATCCCCAAAATACCTGATCATTTCCTTTTCCCCAATGCACACTTATCCTGGTAAAAGCCGTAGGTCCCCCTGGGGAAGGCTGGGAAGAGGATTAACAGTATAAAGTTTTGGCAGTGTAACAAGGTCCCTCCCCAGGGGTGCCCGGCCTTCCCCTCATTCAAGGGGCTCAGAATCTGTAAACTGTTTCAAGTCTGGGAATTGACTAACAGGCCGTGACTCTCTGTTTTTGTAACTCAAGGTAGACTTTTGTTCACTTGACCTAGAATTCTTCTGCTTATACAGCTCAAACAAGAATTTAGTAGACTGCCCATCTTTTTTACTACTAGGTACTCCATGATCTACTAGCCAACACTATAAGTCTCTGTGAGTCATATTATTTTGACTGCTGCTTTGATCCTGTTTTCCTTTATGGTAGCCACACCCACCTTGTCTTTGGTGATTAACTTCTGCTGACTCAGGATCTGAGAATCTGATTATTCCCGTTGTGTTTAAGGATTCCAGCTCAGTGACAGCAGTTCCCATAGTCATATCTGACCTACAGAGAAGGGTGACTACAGAGCTTTTCAGAGATGAGGGAGCTAGTCTCACAAATTTATTCCTCACAGTTCTGGTAAAAGATGTGTCCTGTGGACATTCCAGGGGTGTGTGAGCAGGTCTTCCATGATAAATCCACTCTAACATTCCAATCTCTCTAAGCCTTTGAATCCCCTCCTCTTTGGAATGTTTTAGATGTTCTTTTTTATTCTAATTCTTATTTTATTGTTTGGAGTAATGAAAATGTTCAAACATTAAAAAAAAAAAAAAATCCCCTCCTCTACATTAAACCAGGGTAGTTCTGGCATTTGGACCTCAAGTAATGTCAGCCACCTTTTGATCCACGGTTCAGCCAACCACCCAAACAGTTAATGCCCTTTCTAACCCCTTGAGCTACAACACTGAATGCAGAATCTCTGCTTAGTGAGCCCATATCAGTAATTTCAGCCTGATCAAACTTTATATTCCTTCTATCATTATCCCACACCCTTAACATCCATTCCCACACATATTCCCCTGATTTCTGTCTGTATAAGTGTGAAAACTCATACAGTTCTTTTGGATTATAGCATACTTCCTCATGGGTCACACTTTGTACCTTACCCTTCAGGGTCTGTTGGGACTCTAGTCTAGTTATAGGTCTTGAAGCAAAGACTGATGGTGAGGATGGGTCATGAAAAGAATTAGAAGTATCCCTCAAGCCATTTACCTCAGGACATTCTGTTGCAGTTTCATCTCATGAAACAGGATTAAGCTCTCCAGACAGAGGAGTGAGGGCTGCTTCCTTAGGGGAGGTGATTATAAGTTTAGCAGGCACGGAAGGGTTAATCCCTTTAGGTAGAGATTGGATGGCAGGCTCCTCAGGGCAGACTGGAGGTTGGGAAGCTGTTTCATCAAAGCAGATTGGAGGTTGGGTAGCTGTCTCCTCAGGGCAGACTGGAGGTGGGGGCAAAGGGAGGCTGTTTTCTCAGGACAGACCACTACAGGTGTATCTAACAAAGACTCAGCAGAATCCAAGTTTCCAATGTCCTCATTGCCATTATTATCATTCCATATATCTCCATCCCAAGTTTCAGGATCCCATTCTTTTCTAATCAATGCCTTTACTTTAACAGCAGACAAGCTGCAAGGTTGAGATTTTAGTTTATGTTGTAAATCTGCTACTTACACAGTGAGACTCTGGGTCTGGTTTTCAGAAATCTCAAGTCTGCGGCCACAGGAAATAAGATTTTCTTTCAGGGCACACAAAGAAACCTTTACATCTGTCATACGCTGCTTAAGTTTCCCTTTCTCTTATAAATTTATCCAGTGTATCTAAGAGCAACCAGCCAACATCAATATACCTCTTGACTCTGCAAAACTCTGTTCAGGGGTCAAAAACATTGTCACCCAGAGCCTTGCTTCATACAAGAGTGTAATTAGGAGAATTAAGTGGTGAAATTTTGCATATCTCCATTGTCAGCTCACACCATGGACAGTCAGTGCCATCTTGATTACTGGGAATGGAGACATTAGTGCCTTTGAATCTTATCAGGGTAGAAAACCAATTGTAAAAGCCCATTTTAAGATTCTGTTTCTCAGGAACCACTCCCACTACCAAGTTGAATTAGTTAGGGTTCTCTAGGGAAACAGATTCAACAAGAGATGTCTATACATATAAGATTTTACAAAAGTGTCTCATGCAACTGTGGTATGCAGGAGTCCACTTTCCATAGGGCAGAGAGTAAATTTGCAACTCCCTTGACGGTGTCTGTTGAACTCCTCAGGAAACGCTTCACTGGCTAGTGAAGTTCCTCTCCATCTCTTTCTTAAAAGTCTTAAACTGATTTGATGAAATCCAGCTGATTGAATTCTGCCATTGCAGAAGACACACCCTTCGTTGATATAATCAGTCACCGCTGCAGTCAGTTGACTGATGTTTAAATAAACCAGCCTTCTGATTTATTAAGCAGCCACAAATGTCCTTGTAGTAACGGTTAGGCCAGTGCTTGCTTGACCACCTGGACACCATTACCTGGCCAAGTTGACACATAAACCTAACCATCACATCTCCCAAGGCAGGAGACACACGAGGGGCACTGAAGGATTATCCCACCTGGAGGTGGGCATGTGAAACTCAGGAGAGGAGTCAGCCTGGAGATAAGTGATATCTGAAGCCACGAATGGGTGACGGTCAGAGCAACAGAAGAAAACAGAAGCAGAGCCACAGGGAACCCTTACAGTTAAGGAACACATGGGGGTAGGTGTAGGAGCCAGTAAAGAGGCTGCAAGGGAAAGCAACTTGCAAAGCCAGGCCTCAGTGCTGTGCCAGGTTCCAAGCTGGGCATTTATATCCACTAACACGTTTAATCCTGATGATGGCCCTGTGAGATCAGTATTATTTTTCCCATTTTAGAGATGATGAAACTGAGGCTAAGAGAAATGGAGTAACATACCCAGAGTCCAAGACAGTAAAGAGCTGTGGTAGGATTTGAACCCAGATCTCTGGGGATTCCAAAGCCCATGCTTTTTTTCCTTCTCTCGAGGAGGCCAAGAGAAAGGAGAGCTTTGAGACAGGAGGAGAGGACAGTGGCCAGAAGTGTCAAAACATGCAGAGAGGTCAACGTGAGTGAGAAGCAAGAGGAGTCCCCTGGACAATGTGGCCTTCTCCAGAGCAGTGTGAGGGCAGGGTCCAGAGCACCTGCTGTGGCCAAGGAGTGAGGAGGAAATGGAGACACCCAGGTGGGCAGGGGGAGAGCTGAGGTGAGGGACCAGGAGAATGGGACCTGCAAATGCAGAGCAATGACAACAACTTGGTAAAGCAAAGGGGAGAGGAAAGATGGTGCTAGGGCAGGGAGACCCCCCCAGCAAGAAAGCTTGTGTGGAGGTGGAAGGGGGAGGGGGAGAATAGCCTATTCTTACATCTCGGAGCATCGGCACAGAGACCTCAGTGCCTGCTGGGCTCCAGGGAAGAGGGGCTCTGAGTGGGATGGTGGCCGACCTTGTGCCTGGACCTTCACATCACATCCTTCAGAGCCTCCAGCATCTGCTCCAAGTGTCTTGGCATCCAGATATGCCACCCAGCTGCCCCAGTTTGCCCAGGCTGCTGCCTCTTGGGTACCTGGCCCTGGCTGGCAGTAGGTGAGCTGGGGCAGACACCCTTGTCCCTCCCCACACAGCAGGGCCTGGCTGCCCTCCAGCTCCACCACACTGACACCCAGGGCCAGCAGCAGGGCATGGGGGCCACAAGTGTCCCAAGCAAAGGTGGTGCCTTCTGGGAGCACGTCAGCATCAGCCAGACCCAGCATGACCCACAGCAGCTGTAACAAGCACCCAAGGCCTGCTGAAGCCCAGACCCATACAGGGAGGCCAGCACCCACTGCACAGAGCCCTTCTCCCCTCCATGCAGCAGGGCCGCCAGACCTCCTGCCTGTGCCCCCCGGGGGACCAGGTCAGACATGAGATAAAGATGCCCCGGCAGGAGAGGCTCTGGTGGGAGTGGGGTAGCATGGGAAAGGAGTGAGGAAAAGTGGGAGGTTGAGGAGGAGAAGAGAAAGATGGAGAAATGAGGAAAGAGGAGTTGGGGAGACACTGGGGAAGGATGGGGAACATTAGGAGGAGGGGTGAGAAGGAAAGGAACGGTGTGTCAGCATCAAGGCCATCTCTACCTGGAAGGGTGCTGGCTGGCATTTCAGGTAAAGAGGCTGGGTCTGAATTGGAGTGCTGGGATTTAAGTGGAGGCCTCAGCTTTGGATACGGAGGAGGCCTGGGTGCTTGATGGTATCTCCCAAGCAAAACAAGGAGGGGGAGGGGCTATACCTGTGGCTCTGCAGGTCCCAATGGGAGAAAGGCTCTTGGACTACCCCTAGGACCCCTAGAGCCTGAGGATCACCAAGCCTGAGGCAGCCCCAAAGGGAAAGTACCCGGCACAGGCTTCATGGCAACATCCATCATCGCCACTGTTGTACTGGTCGGTCAATTCTGGGGGCAGAGAAGGGAACCCCCAGTCACTGTAGGAGGCCAGCTGTGACTGGGGAAGACACACACTTCATGGTAAGCAAGAATAGGTCACCCTGGTACCCACGAGAACACCCTCCATTGACAAAGTCACCTTATAGCCTCTCTGTGAGCAAAGTGAGGCTCAGAGAGAGGAAGCCACTCACTCAGGGCCAACCTGCAGGTAAGAACCAGAGCCTTAACAAACCACCTCCAATGCTGGACCCACCATGCCCACCACCAGCAAGAAGCTCCCTGAGACATGACTCCCAGGGGTGTAAGTCTCCCTGGTAACGCAGGACATGACTCCTGGGGATGAGCCTGGACCCGGCATCATGGGATTGAGAAAGTTTCTTGACCAAAGGTGGAAAAGGAATTAAACAAAATAAAGTTTCAGTGGCTAAGAGATTTTAAATGGAGTTGAGAGGTCATTCTGGGGGTTATTCATATGCATTATATAGATATCCCTTTGTAGATTTTAGTGTTTTGGAATAGCTAGAAGGAAGAACCTGAAATGGTTGAACTGTAACCTAGTAGCCTTGATTCTTGAAGACAGTTGTATAACTATATAGCTTTTATGATGTGACCGTGTGATTGTGAAAACCTTGTGGCTCACACTCCCTTTATCCAGTGTATGGACAGGTGAGTAGAAAAATGGGGACAATAATTAAATGAATAATGGGGGGAATGGGGGATGGGATGTTTTTGGGTGTTTTTTAGTTTTACTTTTATTGGAGTAATGAAAATGTTCAAAAACTGATTGTGGTGATGAATGCACAACTATATGATGGTACTGTAAATGATTGTACACTATGGATGATTGTAGGGTATATGACTCTATCTCAATAAAACAGAATTGAATTAAAAAAGAAGAATAATAAGAAGAAGCCCCCTGAGGTCAGAAGTTCTCATGTGAGACCCTGTTCTGCCACTCACAAATGCGGTGACTTTGGCTCACTGGGCCTCAGCTTCCTCCCTGTTGAGTAGAAGGAAAACAGCCCCTTCCCCATCTCTCATGCTGGTTGTGAGGGTCCCAGAAGAAATGAAGATCAGTTTTAAGTTAAGAATGATAGTCTTTCTCATACCCTGTTTTTAGATTCACAGGAATTAAAATTATTTTGATTTGAGAAACCTCTGAACTTCTCCCATCTGAGATGGCCCAGGTAAAGGTTTAGAGTGACAACCCAGCCCCCTTCGGCCTTGCTCCAGACCCCCAAGGCCCAGCTCCTGTTCCAACCCCAGTCTCCCACTGCCGTGCTCTGTCCTCAGGGCTCTGCCTCCGTTCTTGCCCCACTACTTTCCCTACCCCTTGGGCTTACAGCCCCTGACCTCTGGCCCTTCATTCTCCCCAAACGTCCCTGGCTCCTGCCCTAGCCTCTTCAAAGCCAGTGTCCCCATTACCAATGGGATCCATCCAGATGCCCAGCTGGTGAGTGGGCAGGGTGGGCAGCTCCAGCCCCTCCAGCTCGGGGGCCTCGACCAGGCCTGCGGCTTCCTTGTGCACTGCCTTGCCCAGGAGCTGCCATGTGGCTTTGGTCCAGGACCCAGCTAGGGAGCACAGCAGTCTCTGCCTGAGAGTCACAGACCATAAAACTAGGGTCTCTCCTGGGATGGAGCAGAGATGAACACAGGAGAAATGAGAACGAGGCAATGCTGGGGTGGAAGGTGGGAGTAGGGGGATGGAACTGAGAGGCCTAAGCAGGGGCTGAGGAAGAATTCATTCATTCATTCATTTGTTCATTCATTCATTCATCCAACAAACATTTATTGAGAGCCTAAACATGCCAGGCACTGGGAACATACACAGAGATGAATAAGATGGCTCCTGCCTTCAAGGTGCTTGCAACCCGTAAGATAGAAAAAAAAATAAAGAAAAAAACAAAACAAAACAGAGTGGTAAAAGCTAGGAGAAAGGGAAGCCCTGGATGCTGGGGGCCACCTAGCACAGGTCAGGGGCTATAGAGGGGCACTGAAGGATCTGAGACACCTGCCAAGGAGTGGGGGCCTTTCTGGGGGCACTCGCCCACGCTGTTCTCAAGTTGGTTGGACTTTTCCCTCAGAAGTGGTCTTTTAGCTCAGCAAACTGGGGATGGGGGGAGGAGGCAGGGCTGGAATGGGTGGGGGGCACTGCAGGGGTCATGTTGGCAACCCCCCAGGCAGAGCCCGGACAGCTTTGTCCTGCTCTCCTATCTCCTATCTCATCCTCACACCTTCACCATTACCACCACCACCGCTACCCACCCCCTACCACCACCACCACCACACACACACACACACACACACACACACACACACACAAACACACGTGCGTGCACACGCGTGCACCTGTCACCCCTCATCTGACAATAACCTTGACCTTAATTGCAGTGTTCTCTCTTCTTATTTCCTCCTGGGGATTGGATTCCCTCTGAATACTCCTGCCTCCAGCTCCCCGCTGCTTCTTGCCAGCTCCCTCACCTGGCAGCCCAGGTGGTGGCTTTGTCACCCTCTGAATCAGCACATCCCCCGGGGTTAGGAAATCCCTGGAGAAGTTGTGCCCAGACCCTTCTTCCTTTTTTTGACCGGCAGTGGGAATAGCGATGCCTCCTGCTGGTACAGCTGGGTAATGCAGACAGCCTTGGCCACTGCCCCCAGCAGGACCTGCAATAAAGATCCCGCCTGGGACCTGGAGAGGGGGCCATAGGTGAGAAAGACAAGGAGAGGCGGAGAAACCCACAAGCCCTGGGGAAGAGTGAAGACGGGAAAGTGTGTGCACTCAGAAGAGAGGAAGGGCTGGGCAGGCACTAAGAGGATGAGAGGAAACTGATGCAGGGAATGGGGTGGGGGTGGGAGGGTCTTTGGGGAAGCCAGAGGCAAAGGAAGATGTGACCCTAAAAGAATCCTGGAGTCCCCCACCAGTATCCCACCTCCACTCCCCAAACACAAACTCTTCGGCTCCGTGCTCCCGCTCCGTCCTCCCAACTTTGTTTAGAAGGCCTTGGGGCGAAAGAGGTTAACAAGGCTGCCTGGAGTCCCAGGCAGGATAATTATAGGGTTTAGAAAGTGGTGTAGGGTAGAATGGTAATTACACAGTGAAGTTCTCTCTAGGGGTTGCAGGCTTCGTGGGCAGAGGCATGGGTGGGGTCCATTCCACCAACACACCACCTCCAGCCCAGAATAGCCTCCCCACACACCCCCAGAGGCCAATGCTGGGAGAACAGGGGGATCAACGAGCAAGCCTCAAAGGGAAGCCCCATCTCCTCTGGTACATCCTAACGACCCAGCCCCCTCCCCTCTTTGGAAAACCCTGCAGTGCCAGGGATGGGTCCACTGACATCTCCCCACCCACCCCCAGTGGGAGGAAAAAGTGAAAAGGGATGAGATTGGGAGTTCTCCCTGGGAAGAGAGAAAGATAGCTGCTCCTCACTGAGCCCAGCACGACAGCTGATGGCCACGGCAGTTTGGGCAAGGGAGGTGCAGGGGAGCAAGACTGCCCCCTCCTCCTTACAGCAACTTCCCCGTTCGGGAAGCAGCAGCTCGGAAGGTGGCCCAGGCGTCTCTGGCCTCCAACTCTGGCGACAGGCTCCCAGGACCTGCAGCAACTCTTTCTGGGAATGTCAGGGACTTTCTACATGAGGCCACACAGCACCTCTCCCCTTCTTCGCCGTCCTCAAACCTCATCCCCTTCCCCAGGACATCACCTCCTTCCTCTCTGGGTCACTCACACTCTTCAAACCTGAGGCCCCGGACATACATTTGCTATGAACCAGTCAGGACCTTGAAAGGGGCAGGCCTGAAGGTTGCCTGGGTAACGCCCAGACCTCTGAGGGGCACCCCTGCCAAGTGGACAGTTGCCTAGGAGACCAGGACAGTAGGCGGGGCCCCAAACCCTGGTAAACCTGTATTCACAACAGGAGAGGAAAGGTCTAAATGTCCAGATCTCTCCCAACTTCTTTTCCTTAAAGCCAGCCAGGTTCCCGCCTCAGGACTGAGTCTGGGACAGCTGGAAACCCGAAGCCCCTAAAGAGATCTACAGGGGGTTAGTTCCTGCAACTCGGGAACCAGAGAGTACCAGGCCTGAGGGAACTCAAAAGGAAAGAGGCAAGATGTAGGAGGGGTTGGGGAGAGTGACAAGGCTTAATGCATAACTGTATGGAACTTATCAGATTAGAAATCTAAAGGAAAATATGTAAAGTGTGCAAAAATAAAGCGATTTTAGTCCAGCCTCCAGGGAGCTGAAATTCTAGATTGCACCACCAGGTGGCAGTCTTGCCCACTTATTTGAATTAAGTGTAGTTGAGGAAACCGGTGGGTAGGGAGCCAGGAGGTAGAAATCCTTTCTGCCTCTGAGATTGTTCCTGATTCTTGCTCCCTGTACTTGGCAGACACCGGTCCCCCCCATGGCCACAAATACGCAGTTTGCTCTCTCCAACCAGTTTCACAATAGTGGCAACTCTGATCAGGTCCGCTCAGCAGGGTCCGTTCATTCCTTACTCAAAACAGCTATGCTAGCTGCAGAGGAGTACTTCGACGAAAAAAGTTCCTGGGCTCTTAGATCTCACAATGTAATGAGGGTACAGTTGGGGTGATAGTAATAACTCGTTTAGTATTGTATGTCAGGGATTTAACCCTCATAGCCTTATGAAATAGGTACAATATTGTTATTCCCTAAATCTTATGGATGAGGAACTGGGGCATAAAGAAGTTAAATAACTTGTCCAAGTTCACACAGCCAGACAATGGGGAAAGTTGGGATCTGAACCCAGGAAGCCTAGGTCTAGAATAGAAGCTGTGTAATTAACCTCCACATCACACAGAATGGTGCAGATATATCTAGAAGGGACCTCTAATCTAGACTTGAAGGTTAGAAAAGGATTCCTAGAAGACATCTATAATCCTAGAATCCCATCTATACCGAGGCCTGAAGAAAGATTAAATATGGCCAAGAGATTGGTGCAGCAGAGGGGAAGTAGAGGTAGGAGGGAGAGTTGTCCTTGGAAGAGGAAACAACCTGTGGAAAGGTTCAAAGACAATCAAGAGAAAGAGGATGTAATGCTACATCCTGGTTTCTAGCCTGGATGATTGAGGGCCATTCACTAAAACGGAAAACCCCAGGATCGGGCCACTTTTCTGGAGGAGATAAGTTCTCTATTTAATCTTTGAAGCTGGAGGTACCTTGGGACAACCCAGTGGAATTATCCTGGAGGCATTGGCTGGTACTGTTTACCTAATGCCTTGTCTAGATTATATGTCCCCTGAAGGAAGGGGCTGTGTCTTATTTATCTTTGCATCTCTCACAGGCCTACTACTTGATAGGCATTTGCTGAGGAGGTGAAGGCCGGGTTACCTTCTCTGAGAGAGCAGAAGGAGGTGACACCACCTGCCCTCAAGGAGTTTGCAGTTTTGTTGAAGAACTGACATCAGGGAAACATTTCGGAGAACAGAATATGCTGGTATATGTGATAGAGGTAAATGCTGCTCTTGGAGGTTGGAAAGGAAAGGAAACAATCCTGAAGAAGGAAGAGAAGGAGCATGAAGCTTGTTGATTGCTATACACTGACTGATTGCTATGCACTTCTCATGACCAGGGGAGGGTAGGCAACGTGATCACCCCACAAGAAGAAAACAGTGAAATATTGAGATGCCCAAAGCAAAGGAGGGAAGTAGTTATCTATGGGGTTTTTCCATTCTGCTAGTCTCAGTTCCTTTTCCTTATGGAAACGGATTCTTTCTTCAAAGCTCCCTTAACCTGATTGATCTTTTCCCTTCTCACCTAGACCCCAATTTCTTCCCTCGTTCTACTCCAGCTTCTCAACCTCTGTCCTTATGCCTAGTGCTCTATCAAACCAACTTTTTTTTTAGATTTTTTTTTATTAGAGAAGTTGTGGGTGTACAAAACAGTCATGGATAAAATACAAGATTCCCATATATCACCCTAGTATTAACACCTTGCATTGGTGTGGTACATTTGTTACAATTGATGAAAGCACATTTTTATAATTTTACTATTAACTCTGGTCCATGGCTTAAATTTAGGGTTCACTGTTTGTGTTGTGCAGTTCCATGGATTTTTTTAAAATTTTTTATCCTAGTAACATATATACAACAAAAAATTTCCCCCCTTTAAACCACATTCAAATATATAATTCACAACTTAGATATATAAATATATAAAAGCCAACTTTAAGACACTGTAGTCGACTCTATAATTCCAGAAAGGAAGCCCATGCCCCCTCTATTCTGCTGGAGAAGCCCAAGAAGGAAGTTCATCCATTTACTCAACAAACATTTTGTGTACCAGGCACCATTAGGCACTAGCAACACAAAGATGGGCATGAGCTGATCCCCTCAAAAATTTTCAAACTAGTGGATATTTGTCTATTGACCTCCAGGGCTTTGGGATTAAGAAATTAAGCCTGGAGAAACCGAGGTCTGGGAAGAGGTATCCAGATCCAGGAGAAGTGAAGAAATTTAGGTGCATCCTAGCATCTTGGCACTCCTCCACTCTGCCCTCTGGCCGTGCCCAGGGTCACTCCTGAAGACCAGGGCTGGTCCCACATCTGGGTCTTTCCTCTTGCAACTTGCCACCTCCAGCTCAGGCAACTGAGGGCAGACCTCTGAACCCATCCTTCCTCTGCAAGTCCAAGTCCCTTCCCAGGGCTCTAAGATCCTGCAGACCCAAAAGTATAGCTAGGAACCCAGAGGCCCAGATTCCTCTCCAAGTAGAGCTGCCCTCCAGCCCCTGCTTTTCCAGCCTGCTGACCCTCTTAACTCTTTCAGGCCCAATTTCAAGTTCACAGTCTTCCCAGCTCTAAGTTTTCCTCCTTCAGTGCTTCCCATCACCTCCCCACCTTCCCAGACTGTTCTTGGCCTCTTCCTCTCCTAATCTCTCGCTAATCCTCATGGCCAATCCCTTCCTCTGTCTCTTCTTGATCTCTCTCATGAGCCCAGCCTGCTGCTTCCCTCTGTGGCTTCTTTTAACCTCCTCTCCAGGCTTCCCCCTATAGCTGAGGCTCCTCTGGACTGAGGGTCTCCACTTCCTTCCCCCTTGTGCTCTCCATGCTTCCCCTAGAGCTGACTCGTCATTCTCCTCGTTATAGGAGTCTAGGTCTCCCATCTCTGCCTTCTCCTGATTCTCTGGGCCTGTCTCATCAGGGCTCCTTCAGGATGGCCCAGTCTCTGCCTCTCTAGTTGCTGCCCTCTCCTCTGCCCCCCTCTCTCCCCCTGCCCAGGGCTCTGTCCCACCAGTTCCTCTTTCTGTGTTCCAATCTCTGTGCTGCCCTGATCTCTTATGGTCTGGCTCTGTGGACCTCTGCCTCTACCCTGTGTCTAGCCATCCCTCTCTCTTCTCCCTCTCCCAGAGGGAGAGCCTATCTTTGGCTCTCCCCACTCTAATTCCCTCATTAGTTATCCCTGCTTTGACCTCTGTCTCTCTGTATCCCCACGGACATAGAATCTCTGTCTCTAGCTAAGTCTCTTGCTTCTGTGGCTTTCCCCTCTGACAATCTCCTTCCCCCTTTGTCTCCCCCTCTCTCCTTCTCCTCCTCTTCCTCTCTCTGTCTCTGAGTCTGCCTGTTGCCCATTTATCGCTCAGACTCTCCTTGTTCTCTCTGACTCTGACTTTGCCCCTCTGTCTCCACCCCCCCACCCCCGCCCACCGCCCACCTTCCCGAGATCTCTGTCTCGTCTCTCCCTCTCTCTTTGGGTCCTCACTCCCTCCCTCCCTCTCTCTTCCTCGGCTCTCTCCGGCTCCCTCTCTCGCCTCGGGTGACAGCGCTGCCTCTTTTGTTGGCTCCGCAGCCAATCGCGGCCGCTGACGACACGGGGGCCGGGGCTATAAAGGGCCCGGCCGGGCCTCGGGCCCCCCCAGCCGCCCGCCCCGGCCGCCCGCCCGCCCCGCCCGCGCGCCCCGCCGCCCCCGGCCCCCCCGGCCCCCCCTCGGCCGGGCAGCTCCCAATCCCGCGCCGCCCGGACCCCCTCCTCCTCCCTCCCTCCTCCCTCCGCCCCCTCCCCGCGGGACTCCGGCGTCCCCGCCCCCCAGTCCTCCCTCCCCTCCCCTCCAGCATGGTGCTCGCGGCCCCGCTGCTGCTGGGCTTCCTGCTCCTCGCCCTGGAGCTGCGGCCCCGGGGGGAGGCGGCCGAGGGCCCCGCGGCGGCGGCGGCGGCGGTGGCGGTGGCGGCGGGGGCCGGGGGGGAGCGCTTGAGCCGGCCAGCCCCGTCCGTGGCGCCGGAGCCAGACGGTTGCCCCGTGTGCGTGTGGCGGCAGCACAGCCGCGAGCTGCGCCTGGAGAGCATCAAGTCGCAGATCCTGAGCAAACTGCGGCTCAAGGAGGCGCCCAACATCAGCCGCGAGGTGGTGAAGCAGCTGCTGCCCAAGGCGCCGCCGCTGCAGCAGATCCTGGACTTGCACGACTTCCAGGGCGACGCGCTGCAGCCCGAGGACTTCCTGGAGGAGGATGAGTACCATGCCACCACCGAGACCGTCATTAGCATGGCCCAAGAGAGTAAGTGGGTGCCAGGGGTGGGGTGCTGGCTCCGGTGCCGGGAAGTCGAGCGCCTCCGTTTGGGAAGCGAGGCTCTCCCCGCTGCCTTGACAGGGAAGGCTTGTCCGCAAAAACTTGACTGGTTGCGGGGCGGGGGCTGCTCCATAGAAGTTTTTCGAACAGTGGAGATGGGCTGCGGAGTTGTATGCACGCCCCATCCGGGGAGGTGGAGGGAGGGGGCGGTAATCGGGCGGGTTGCGAGATACAGCCTCCCACCCCTGTGTGCGCTCAAGACCCATGCTCTGGAGTGTCCGGCAAAGCAGGGCCCCGCAACGGAGTGGACGGGTCAGCGACTCTATGAGACCTAAAGGGCCATGGTGGGGAGGCTGGAGAACAAAATCGGGTCCGGGATTCCTGCAGTCCCAGTCGGGCTGTGGTGCTCTCTGCCTCCCAATGGCCCTGACACCAACTCCCCACCCCCTCCACCCCGTGCTCCGCAACGCGCCCCCTGGACTGCCGAAAACCGAGTGCTCCTCTCCCTCTCCCAAGAACAGGATTTCTCCTGGCAAACCAGCTGGTACCCTCTCCACCCCGAGCCCCACCTCACACCCGGTCTCCCAAGGGGCCGGGAAAGCTGCGCTTTCTCGATACTGACGGAGCTCAGAGAACTCAGCTCCATTGCACTGAGGGCTAAGGGCATCTTTTTGGCCGTTCAAACCTTAGTAGTGTTCCAGCCCTCCTTCAACCGACCCTACGCGCAGCCGGACTTGAGGAAAGAGAGAAGACCTAGGGAAAAAGAGAAAGATCGGGGGAGGGTGGGGACTGCAGAGAACCCAGGCATCCGAGCTCCTGGCAAACGGAAGACGAACATGTTTAATAGACTTGAGCTGCTTTGAAATTTTATGGCCTGGAAAATCCCCCCCACTCTCCCTAGGGTCAGGTGACTCCCTCCTCCCCTCCCCCACTGAGGTACCCCCCACTCCCACCCTTCAACTCTGGGGAACCAGGCCCTCTCTTCTCCCAGTGGTTTTGCAAAGTCTCCCTGTGCCTCACCCCCCCACACACACACACAGTTTGGTTTAATGGCTCTAAACAGAAATGGGGGGGGGGCTGGTTTATTGGCAGATGGGTCATAAAAAGCGGGGGGCTGAGGGGAGTCCTAGTGGCCCACCCTCGTGGGAGACATACAGGAACCCAGGTGTGCATCTGGGAGGCTGAGTGCCACATACTGCCACACATATATCTGCAGCTCCCAATTCCACTGTACTTACTCAAGGCTGTAAAGAAAAGAGAACTGAAAGGACTAGAAAAGTAATTGGGGTTGAGAAGTGAGGAAATGGGGATCTAGTCTTGTGTTCTGCAGTCTCCCTTCTGTTCCTAAGGCTTTGAAGCTAGGGTCAGTCTGAGATTGAGGGCAGGGGTGATGGTAGTGGATTCTCTAAAGTTATAGAGGAATTCTGAAGAAGAGTTTGCTGGAAGAAGATGAAGGGTACAGAGAGAAAAGATACTCTAGTGTATGTATATAGTGTGTGAGGATTTCCAGGATGGGTAGCCAGGTGTGGACCAGCCCCCACCTTGCCGCTCTGTATCCTTAGCATCCCTTAACCAAAAGGCCTGAGCCTCTGGTGCAGGAAGTGAATGGACTCTGCATGCAGGGATGGGCAGTGCAAGTGAGGCTGGTGGGCAGGGGTGAGGGGGGCACCAGCCGGAGGGTCCCACACCAACTTCCACCCCATGCCACCCCAGGACTTAGATAACTAGGGAACTGGGTCTCTGGCCAGGTATTGCACGTCCCCTTTAAGAGCAAGCCTGAGCTCTTAAGAGAGGGAGGGGGAGCGGAGGAAAGGGGAGGGAGAGAGGGGAAAAGGAAAAAGAGACTTTTATAGTCTAATCCCCAGGGACCCGCTTTAATAAGAGACTTGTGCTCTGCTAATCGGGGGAGGTGTTTGTTAGCAGAGATGGCCTCCGCTCCCCTCCCCCTCCCTCCCTCCCCTCCCCCAGCCCTCAACCCTGTACCCCAACCCCCACCCCTGCAGTGCCTGCCCTAATTCCCTCCACCCTCTCGCTCTCCCACCCCAGCCTTCATCCTGGGGAACCCAGCCCCCTGCCCTTCTGGGATCCAAGCCCAGCCCCTCAGTTTCTCTCTCCTCCCCACTCCTAGAGGCCCCTGCCCTCTCAGCCCAACACCTCCTGCCCCTAGGCCCTCCAGCCCTGGTTAGGAGAGTGTGTGTTGGGGGGTGGGTGGGGATCAGGGAGGGGGTTGGGCTTTGCTGAAAATAGTGCAATGACCTCTCTCCGGACCAGCTCCGCCTACTAAACCTGACCTGCTGCCTTGCCACCATCCCGATCAATCCAACACAGATGTGGCCCCTTCCCTCCTGACGGGGGCTGGGCCTATGTGTATGTTGGGGGACTCTCTCAGCCCCGTTTGCTTCTGTGGCTCTACCTGCTTCTCCTTGTTTCCTCGCTCTGTACCCTTTCTAGCCTTTTTTCTGGCTTACCTCACTAGGTTAGGTACCTCCTCCTTTAGGCCTTCCAACTAACCCCCCCCCATTCCTTTGCATTCTCCCTTCTGTCCCAGTGCTCTCCAACCCCCAAACTTATTTCTTCTCCTTCTACCATGATCTACCCCTCGCTCCCCCTTTTCTCTATTCTATTTCCCTCACACCCTCCAGTCTATCCCCCATCTCTGCCCTTTTTCTTTCTTCCCTATGTCCTGTCACCTTCTGGCACCAACTGTCCTCACATCCACTGGGGGGAGAAGTAGGTGGGGAATAAGGGACTCTGTCTGAAGGAACCTGGGACTTAGAGGGATGGGGGCCCCTGGTGTCCAGTCCCCCACCTCCAAGCCCTGTGCATAAAGGGTCAGCTTAGGTGGGGGTATATTTAGAGCTTAGAAAAGAAATGATGTCTTTCTTTAGAGAGTAGAGAAGGAAAACTAACAATAAACCAACATTTATTGAGAAGCTATTAATATTTTCACATTCTTTACTGCTCTGCACACATATGAAGCAAGGATTATTATCATACCACACTGAGAAGTTTGGTGGGTAAGGTCAGATACTGGTTAATGAGGAGCCAGGCAATGATTACACCCACTTCACTTGTAGCCAAAGACTAGCGTTTAGATGCTAGGAAGAACTTTCAGACTCTTGCCTATATAATTTAAGATCGGAGATTTGGGGAGTTCATTCAACATGTATTTATTGAGCACTGCCTGGCACTATAGGAGGCACTAAAGACTCCACCCTCATGGAGATTAGTAACAATTGGCAAAGACAGGCAAGAAAATAGACAATTCCTATTCTGAAATTAGACATTGCATGCCGTTTGGATTGTTGCTTTTTCACCCCACCTCACCTAAAGCTTCCCTGCCCAGCTACTCTCCTAATCTTTGAATCTCCACTCCCCAAACCCTACCCCCACTGCACCATCACTGCAGCTCCAGCTAATAGGCTAATTGGGAGGGTTACCAGAGCCCTGTGATCTCAGAGAAAATCCAAGGAAAAGGAAGTTGCAGAGGGACTTTAGTGAGTCATGCCCTGAACATATGAAGATCACTAAACACTTTCCTCCATTTGGAGGGTCCTTCTCCCGGGAGGGGGGTGGGCGAGTGCTGATGGAAGACAACAATGCTGAAAAAGTCTTCCTTGATCCCCATGATTAGGCACAACTCAAGAGCTGGGTATGATGCATAAGGGCCTGCACTTCCTGATCATACCTATATGGCTCTGGAGGCTCAATCTTGATTCTTCCTCTCTCAGTCTACCTGGGGTGAGAATGGACATTCCTATCCAAGGCAGACATGATTTAGGGCATTCCCAATAGATTAGGAAGGGGAACTGGGAGGATCTGGAAGGGAAGTGGTAGTAGATTATCAAGAATCATCACAAAGGGTCAATTTATTTTCCAGAACAAGAGGAAATGGGCCAAAATATAAAGGTGGGATGTTGAACTTTTGTAAAGACTTACTGGCACTGGGCTGAGGAACCGAAGGAGACTTGGGAGAAAAGAAGACTGATTATAATAGATCTGGTGTGTTGAATATTATTCCTGGTGCTTTGGGCAAATAGAAGGAAACAACGTAAGTTCGTTTTTCCTTTCCTCAAAAGCTGAGGCTGTAATGGTGATGATGAGGAGGAGGAGGAAGCAGCTGAGGGTACTCCTCAGGGTGGAGGGAGCAGGGAGTCAAAATGCACAGGAAGTGCTTGGGCCCTTCCATTCTGTTAGGTGTGTTATTTCTAGTCAGAAGGAGCAAGAGGCCTAGATCTGACTTCTGGTGGATGTCATAGGATAAATTTAGACCAGTTCCGTATCTAGACCCTGGTTTATCCCTTCTGAGGCCATCTGTTTTGGAGGCTTGTGCCAGGCTCCACCTGAAACAGCAAAGTGACCAAAGACAGCAAGTGTGAGAAGAGGTATGGCTCCTGTGAAGATGATCAAAGGTTTAGAAAAAGTTGGAGCCTTAAACACTGGGGAAAGCTGGAGGAAGGGGAGGAAGCAGGTGGAGGGAGAATTACCCAGTAACTGTCTTTGTAGATTATCTGGTAGAGGTAAACCTACCCATTAGGGCAAATGGATTAGGGAATGGGTTCAGTTCAGTAAAGACGGATAGAGCCATCCTACAGGAAAAGACAGGAGGCACTGTGCTGGGCACCAAAGACACGGAAGTCAGCAAAACAGGCATGGGAGAGGAAGAGTAAGAAACACAGGAAAACTCAGGCTGAGGAGTCCAAACCGCCAAGGTCCCCTCGCTTCTGGCCTTTCAACCCAAGTCTGCTTCCACAGACACCCTTTGCTGATGCTATGCCCCTCTCTCCCATCAGCGGACCCTGCGGTGCAGACAGATGGTAGCCCTCTCTGCTGCCATTTCCACTTCAGCCCCAAGGTGATGTTCACGAAGGTACTGAAGGCCCAGCTGTGGGTGTATCTACGGCCCGTGCCGCGCCCCGCCACGGTCTACTTGCAGATCTTGCGACTGAAACCCCTAACTGGGGAAGGGACCGCGGGGGGAGGGGGCGGAAGCCGGCGTCATATCCGTATCCGCTCACTCAAGATCGAGCTGCACTCGCGCTCAGGCCACTGGCAAAGCATCGACTTCAAGCAGGTGCTACACAGCTGGTTCCGCCAACCGCAGAGCAACTGGGGCATTGAGATCAACGCCTTTGACCCCAGCGGCACAGATCTGGCTGTCACCTCCCTGGGGCCAGGAGCTGAGGGGCTGGTGAGCAGGGGCCTGAGGTGGTGGTGGTAGCAGATACATGTAACCTGGCCCTGAGGAGGTGGGGATGTTGGAGGGAGACCAAGAATGTGAAGAGGGTTTGGGGACCAGCATCGTTTCTCTGGGGCCAGGAGCTGATTCTAGAGGAGGCAGGGGGGGGTGGGGGGGTGGGGGGGGTGGCGCAGCTATCACTTTTCGGGAATCCAAGCCAGGCAACAGCTGAACACTGGATTTGGGGTGAGAATGTTAGTTAATGGGAGATCCGTGGGAACAACAAAATTGGCTGTTGATGAGGCCCTGGGCCAAGGAACTGATGAGGGTCAGGTTACCAGCGGAGGAAGAATTAGGGAAGGTGAGTGGAAGGAAGAGATGGCTAGCTGGCCAGAAAAATGGGCAGATGTGGGCTGGGGATGGAAGCAGTGGAAAAGCTGAGAAGTCAGCAGTCTCAGTTCTGGTTCCCCTATCAAAAAGCAAATGAGAAAGGTACAGGGAAGTGAGGGATGTTCAGGACCATGTCACATCTTTTTCTCCTCTCCCCACCCCCAGCATCCTTTCATGGAGCTGCGAGTCCTTGAAAACACAAAACGGTCCCGGCGGAACCTGGGCCTGGACTGTGATGAGCACTCAAGCGAGTCCCGCTGCTGCCGATATCCCCTCACAGTGGACTTCGAAGCTTTTGGCTGGGACTGGATCATTGCACCTAAGCGCTACAAGGCCAACTACTGCTCCGGCCAGTGCGAGTACATGTTCATGCAAAAGTATCCACACACCCACTTGGTGCAACAGGCTAATCCGAGAGGCTCTGCTGGGCCCTGCTGTACTCCCACCAAGATGTCCCCAATCAACATGCTCTACTTCAATGACAAGCAGCAGATTATCTACGGCAAGATCCCTGGCATGGTGGTGGATCGCTGTGGCTGCTCCTAAGGTGGGGGACAGAGATGCCTCCCCTCAGACCCTACCCCGAGACCCCCAGTCCTGACCCCCAGCCCCCCAGGCCCTAGAGCTCCCTCCACCTCTTCCCATGAACATCACACTTTGTTCCCTGCCCAAGCAGTGTGCAATACAACAGAGGGAGGCAGGTGGTGGGTGAGGGGCTGAGGGTCTTGGGGAAGAGGGGAAGGAGGAGGCATGGTCAGGGAGGGGACTGTTTGAGGTTTGCAGGTGAGAAGGTTTGGTGAGAAGACGAGAGATGTAGAGACAGAGGTAGAGACAGCAGGATAGAAAGAGGGACAAAAAGAGCAGCAGTGAGAAGGCAAAGGGATAGAGATGCAGAAGAGACAGGGATTAGGCAGAGACAAACAGTGAGAAAGAGACTGAAATGGAATAGTAAGAGACAGCCTCACACCAAGCCTCCTCTCTTCCACTGGCAAGGTGAAGGGTTTGGTATAGTTTGGGGAGATCCCCTGACTACCATTCTCAGTAAGAGAGGAAATCAAAAATCCATACTTAACTTCTTCCCTCTCTCCCTCCAACAATGGCCAGGGGGAGGGAAGTGAGGGCAGGGGCAAAAGTAAGGATTTTGGAATTTTATTTATTTATTTATTGTGACTTTTCATTTTTTGGTATTTGGCTTTACTGAAATAGGAGGGCCCCTGCCCACTGTGCCCCATTTGTCCCTTATTCCCCAAACCTTCTCTCCCCCAATACCCACCCACTTAAGCACTTGTATAAAGCCTCTGGGGTTGGGAATAGGAGTAGAGGGCAAGAGGGCTGACTTGGAAGTTTCCAACCCAAAATCACCCTACACAACCTTCCTGAGTCAAACAGGTTGAACTGAAGCCAGTGACCATGGGAACAGTAAGAGGTTAGGGTTTAGGAGCTAGGGGAAACGGGGAGCCCTCAATATCCAGGATCTATATAATGAGAGCCACTAAACTAACCCTCGGGCCCGCCCTCATAGTAATGAGTTATTTAGCCAGAGGGTGTGGACTGCTTATATCCAAATTCCCCTCAGCCAAGAGAGAGACCAAAGAGCCTGTGGAATGCTCCTGCTCCCAGCCTCTATCTTCAGGTCAAGAAAAAGGGGAGATTATAGAGATCCCAGAGTCCCCTAGGTCTGGGTAAGGTTAGGAGGGGGTCAGGAAAGGAGTAACAAGGAGGCTGAAGGTTACAGGGCATTTGAATCCAAATCACTGCTCTGGGCTAGAGAATACAGCCAGCAGACCACAGGGGAAGGGATTCTGGAAGGGGGGCATTTTAGTTCCCCAACCCCAAAGCTCAGGGTGGAAGCAGGGAGAATAAGGGAGCAGAGTGTCTATAATTATTTTTATCTTTTATTTTTGGAATTTAGCAGTACCTGGCAACAGGAGGGGGACAGTACAGTGGGGGAAAGCATCTGACAAGGCCAGTTAGAGTGGAGGATGGGAAAGATGGAGATTCCCTGGTTTGGAGGGCTAGGAAGCAGTCAGAGACTGATTGCCACTCCAAGTCACTAGCTGGGCGTGTTCACTCCTCCCACAATCCACACCCATTCTCCTCTGGACTCGCTGTGTGCCTCAGTTTCTTCCCCTCGATGGAAAAAAAATAGCACCCGCCACAGCAAAGAGATGAATTCTGAGCACTTACCACGGGCACTTTATGGACATAAAATACCTCTCGCTGTGGGACAGATAACCAGGGCACCAGAGTAGTGGTGAAGAGATGTGAGGCGTAGAGGAGTCACAGGCTTCAGAGTACAAGTTCCCTTTCTGCCTCCCAGCTGGACAATACCTGAAGCCAAGGAGTTGAGCAAAGTCTCCTGATCTACACCCTATCCATACCTCACCACCAGACCTCTTGGCTCCAGGCAAAAGCCTAGAGGATGTGAGGAGGAAGGGAAAAGGCCCTTCAGCAAAATTATCACTTAAGTAGCGTCACCAGTTACGGGTCTGATATAATACTGATCTAAGGTAAAGCCCAAGCTGGAGAGCTCACCAGGAAGGCTTGTTCTTTCCCAGAGAATGACTCTCCTGCCTGGCCCAGGCACTAGAAGGGGAAAAGGTATGTGATCAGCCTGGGAAGATGATGTTGGTGAACTTTAGCACCTTATTCCCTTTCCCATAGTGAGAAAGTAAGATAAGGTGTTTCCGTAGAGGAATGGGCAGGGGCTGTTAAGCTTTTCAACTCACCTCACATAGAACAGCTCTGCTAACCCGGAGCCTCTCCTCTCTGGCCGTTCTTCAACCCTCCTTCTGCCCCAATCTTGGAGAACAAGATACACCTGACCACCTACGCCATTCTCAATATTTCCCTGGTAGAGGTGAGGAACAGAGAAGTGAACAGAAAATGCCTCCTTCAAGGTCAAATGTCCATGTCTCTTGATCTTAGCATGGAGTGGGAGCTGGCATCAGATGACTTCCTTCTCCAGAGTTGGGGCATTAAACTTGGGGAACACTTAGAATATGCCCCTTTAATATCACCAAATAAAGATCTTTGGGGGGCGGGGTGGTCTTTCTCTCATAAATATAAATGAATGAGTTGAAGTCTTATTCCCCTGTTCCTCTCCACCCCCAAAGAGGCTTGGGGTCGCAGCCCAGAGACCCAGTGGGAACTAACACCTCCTCCCACCATATGATGTGTGTGGACCTGGCCAGTGCCCCTCTGAACATATCACAATTAGTGTAATTATTATTTACTTTGTGTACCTGTTACACTGTGTGTGTGACTGCCTTTGTTTGTTAAGGGTATCTGAAGAGTTTGGGGCTGAGAGGGGCACTGGAATGTCGGGAAAGGACTTCTTCACTGAGATCGAGGCTTCCTGGAGGAACTATTGCAAAAGGCCATCAGGCAGTTTTCAAGTTATGTGACAGAGGGCAAAGATGGCCATGGGGTGCTCTGATTTTGGGGATGGTCACATGACACAATCCAGCACTTGAACCTGAAAAAAGAAAAATAAAAGCAGTCAAAGAGTTTAGAATTCAGTGCTCAGCTCTTCTCCCTAGCCAAGCACCACATTTACACCGCAGACAACAGGAACAGAAGAGGATCTGAAGGAAGATGAAAGCTTGTGCTCAAAGACTAAGAAGATGGTGTCCTTGGAACAAGGGAAAAACTAGGCATGTGGGAGAAGGGTCTGGGATATGCAGCCCAAGGGATGATGGGCAAAGTATAGGAAAGGGAGAGGACTTTTAACAGCTCTTGAGAATATCCTTATTGTTTAAGAAAAAAAAAAAAATTTTCTCAAAATAATCCAGCTAATGTTTATCCTATTCTGCAGTCCTTGATCCTAGCTTTCCTTCACAAAATTACACCAAAATCCATAAACCAGACCAACATAACCATTCAACTTGACAGTATAACACGAGTGCTTAAGCATCTTAACTGTTCCTTGATTCCACTGATGTACTCAGAGCACAAAATTCCCAGGGAGCAAGAGTTGGGGGTGGCGAAGGAATTTCTCCTGACACATTTAAAAAAAAAGCTTTTTTGACATCAACCTGATCTAGAATGGGGGACAGGGTCACTGGGGGATCAGTGTGCCACCACGCTTTCCCTGTCCTGTCAGTTCTATCAGCAAATTGGCCCCATCCCAGACCAACTACAAGACTGAGGTTGGAATTTAGTGAGGGAAGAAAAAAGTGTTCAATATTGATCCTCCCAAGGCTTTACTGACATCTGTCCCCAACTTTTGGCTTGAGCTGAAAATATTTTCTCCCTCTACTGCTCATTTGTTTCCCATGCGGGGTATGAGAGGACACTAAGAGACTGCAAGACGTTTTAAGTTTATTCCTTATCCCAAAATATCCTCCTACCCAATACATAGGTAAATATCTTACTGTACTCTGCCATTACCCATGTATCATATGTCAGGCCCAAGCTAAGAACCAGTAGACAGCAGTTTTATAACTTTGGTCTGTAGTGGGGCAGAGGCAGGGAAATCAATCTTCTCACAGTAAGCTGAGGTAAGGGGGTAACTGGGACCCTTCCCACTTCTTCCCACTCTCCAAATTCACAAATGCATGTGCATATGTGCATGTACACACACAGACAAAAACAAGCACACTCACCTTCCTAATCTCTAGCTAGAACCTACTCTAGAAAAAAAAATTACTTCCACTGTACCTTAAACATGTAGTAAAACTAAGAACTTATACTTCTTGAATGCTTACTGTGTAAACTATGGTAAGCACATTGTGTGAGTACAGGGTATCATTTAATTAATAGGGTTCCTATTGGTACATGGTGTGGAGAGTCAGAATAATTAATTGGCCCAGGGCCTCAGACCTAGTGTGGTAGGACAAGGAATTAAACCTAAGTAGTTGCTAAAAAATATTACATTCTAATCTCTAAGTGATCTGAGAGATGGGAGAACTAAAAGCTGATAGGGTTGAGGGCACTAAGAAAGAGATAAAGGCTGGGAGCACCTTAGGCTCAAAAGGTCTACAAAGGTGTGAAATCTGCCATTTTCCAATCCCTTTGGAGGGAAAAATAAGAAGGGTCTGGAAATGTAGCAAGAAAGGGAGGTTAAATTGGGGGTGGAGGCTTCAATAATCAGAAGTGAGTGACATAGTTGTCAGAGGTCCTCATATAAGAAAACTGGGAAAAGTAGCCACCCTCCCCTTACCTGTCAGTGCCTGCCTTCCCCCCATCTCATCTGTATTTCTGTTTCTCATGTCAAACATGGCAACAGGACTGAGCTCAACAAGCCCATCCTGCCCTTATTCTCACCGTTCTTCCTAATGCCCTCAAGCCCCCCGAAGTTTCTAGTCTTCTATCTTCAGCAGTTCCCAGGAGGTGGGATGGGGGAAGGGCAGTTTAAGAGTGGTGGTGGAGAAAAGAGAATGATCCTAGAGAACCATAAAAAGGCACAGATTTACAGCTGAGGAAACTAGTTCCCTCCACAGCTTTTATAGACTCCCTCATTAAGAGCTTCCAGGTATGCAGAGAATGTCACAGCTTCAGGGCAGGGCAAAGATGGCTCAAGTCAGCTGGCCACACCTGGATCCTGGATCGGCTACTGTAGGGATACAGGAATAGGAAGGAAGAGAACTTGGATCCCAAATAAATAACTGCAAGCCTATTCTGTCTTTAAGATTGAATTGGTAAAAAGACCTTAGGCATGCTGAACTAGTCATGCTCAAAAAGTTATCTGTGGAAGACAACAGTGAGACAGGAAGGGGAGAATCTGGGGATCAGGCTTGGATGTAAGAGACTTCTGACCAACATATGGACAGCTGCTGGGATGGAATGAAAAAAGTAAAAGATCCCCACAAATTGTGAAACAATATATCAAAGAATTGGGGAAAGTAAGTTGGATGGGGAGAAGAATGATTGGCTTCAGGAATATAATGCAGAGGGGAAGGATGAAGACATGTCTGGAGAATGAGACAAAGTGAAGAAAAATTCTGAAGAATGCAGTGCTCTATTCCATTATCAGCGTTGGCTCTATCCCCTTTTCCTTTTCCTTATTTCTACCATCCTTGGGTAGAAAACTCTTTAATCTTTCTCTCAAACTAAAAAACAGCTATTTTCTCTGGTTCTGTTTTCAGATGAAGACAGAGTAGAGAAAGGAACGCTGGCCTCAATACCAGAGCCTGGAATAAAGAAAAGGAGAGGAGGACAGAAAAGGCCAGAAATGAGAAAAGGTCATTCCAATTGCCAGATTTATTTGGTTTGAGGTGTCAAAGTTTAGCCAACTTTCCCTTTTATTCATTTCTCCAAAGTCTCAGAATGGGGCAAAATTCACAACAAATGGGCAACCTTTAGATTTGCTCTCCAAGGCAGTTTTATTTAAGTGTGCAAACTTAGGTACCTGTCCATCCTCAGCAATCATAGTGACTTTACAGAAAGAGATTCTTCATGCTAGGAAGATCAAACCATTACCTTTTTATTTGTCAGAGAACTAGGCAGATTTTGGTAGAAATGAGAGCAAAGGGTTATGCCACAGCAACACAGGATCTTATCGTGATACCAAAGTCTTCAGGTAAGGTGCCAGGCTCATAATTTTGTTACCAAAAAAACAAACAAAATCAACCTTATGAAAACACCCAAAAATAAAGATTAAAAGGAGAAACCCTAAACTAATACATTTAGAATGATTAATAAAACAAGTCTCAGATCTATGTGAAACCTCAAATGCAAAAATGCAGCCAGCCTGGGAAGAGCCAGACCTTTTAGGAGGCTAAGTGAGGAAACTAGATTTTGGTAATATCCAAGAAATGTCACCAACCAAACTGCAAAAGCATCCGTCTGCAACATAGGAGAACTAGCACAAGGCTTGATTAGAAGGTAGAAGCCTCCAGACCCACTGCTTATGTTCCCAGTGATCTACGTTTGAATGCTTAACATCTCTGGCATCCTCTCTCATGTTCTGAATACCTACGCTTTTTTCTACCTCAGAGGGATATCCAGCCCATCTCCCTTCCTGAACCGTATAACCAACAAGGTCCTACAGACTGACTTCTGTCTGCTGGAACCAGACAGTATCACAATCATCTCCACCTGCCAGACCACCCTTGAAAACCACTCCTTCTCCTTCCTATAAGACTCTGGACTAGACTTTATTTAAGAAAACAAATGGCTTCTTTATTGGCCCAAAATACTATTTCCAATCATCAGCCCTGTATTCTCCCCATTTAACACACTTAAGTTACCCCAACCTGCCAAAGCTAAGATTCAGAGGATAACTTAGCCTCTTCTTGGAAGATAGAGAGATTAAAAAGGACATCTGTGAGTATGAGAGAAGGGAATAAATAGGCTTAAAGGGGTAGACTCAATTCTTTTCCTTGTCTTTTTTTTAAGGGATAAAGGCATTAAGGCTGATTCCCTGTAATATGTGCCCCTGAAGCTCCCCTTATCCATTCTAATCTGGCTCTGAGAAGTCAAAGAAGCACCTAATAACACACATTGCTCTCTTTTCTACAGTTTTTCTTTTTATTAACAAGCAAAATAATAAAAAAAAAAAAAGGAAAAAAAAAAAAAAAAACCCTCCTACCCCACACAACGACAACTTTCAAGCTGCAACAGCAGTTAAGTCAAACTGCTACTGGAGTTCTCAAATGTACCTGAGGTACACATTCCCTCATTGCAAGGCAGGACCTAGGCACAAGACTGTGCATTTAGGTATATAGGTGACCAAGAAGAATCAGTGACGGAAACCACTGGAGAACAGAAAGCATCAAGAACTTTTCATCAGGCAATCCCAAAGCGCTCTGCTCTTTTCCTCTTCTTTGCCTGTAAAAAAATAACCAAGTAGAAAAAATTTTATTGCAAGACAACAGTGCCCCAGGTTCCTTGCTGCTTTAATCCAAACCAACATGGGCTGTCCCAGGTGGAAGAATGGCCTAGGCTTAAGCTTAGCAGCCAAAGATTTCACTTTTGAATCTTTCTAGTTATCCAGTTAGAGCTGGGAGGTTTGGTGGCAAAGGGAGGATGAGGAGGAGAGAAAATGGAGGGCGGGAGTGGTAGTGGTAGAAAATAAAATTCCTGAAGGAAAGAAGGCTACTCAGCCTTAGAGCAACTCTTACAGGCTGGGGACAGTCTTCCAGTCAGAGGGGAGATGGGAGATTCCAGAGGACAAAGGGTTAACCACTGTTATTCATGGAAAAGGTGAGGCGGATGCCCTTCTGGGCAGTTAGGCCTAAGCAGCAGCTATTCCGCAGGCCTCCAAACCATAGAGAGGTATATAAATCTTCAATGCCAACAGAATAAATGGGGGTTGGGGGTGTGGGTGAGTCCGTGTCATGGATCTCTTAAGAGAAGCAGCATTGGAGAGAGGGCACAAAATCAGGAGTGGGGGGTGGGGGGTGGGGGAGAGGAGAAAGACCTTTTTGTTCTGGAAGAGACTCACAAAACAGCACAGAGTTCTTTACCCTCACTCCAATCACTGCCCTCAGCAAGGAGTGGACCTTTTTTCCATTCCATTCACACAGGAAGTTTAATTTAGATTAAGAAAAGCTGAGTGACACAAGCCCAGACCACTCCACCTGGACTACTGACACAATTTTTTGGAAAGAAAGAAAAGTCATCTAGTTCATATAAACTCCATCAGCCTCAGAAGTTACTACTCCCTTAGATACACTGCATCTTTCCCAAGAAAAACCACTGTTCCTTGCCACCCAACAAAATCCTCATTTCCCTTATCTTGGAGAGGCCAAATTTACCTACTTAGTGATCATGGCTGGTTTAATATTTCCTTGGCAAAGAGGGAGTAATTTTAAGTAAAATTAAAACAAACTTAATTTTACTTCTAGCTCATCCTGGTAGGTAAGTATGTAAGCAGATACTTACTTAGAGAGGTACTGCTTTATTCTGAAATAGAATCACAAAGGATATAAACTCCTTTAGTTTTTTTCTAGTGGAAAGGGTAAACTGATCAGACTCTAAAACTTCCAGAGTTTATTTACAAGACTAAGTAGTTCAGTACTTATTCATCAAGAAACTTTAAAAGATTTTCAGTGTGAGGTAATAGATTGTTAGAGGTCATTTCCAGAAATAGATGGAAAGAAGTAAATGTGAATTAAATGGAAGCAAGAAATGAACATTCCAAATTCTTTACCACCCAAGAAGCTTTCTATAATTCTAAATGTATTCATATTTCAACTGCTCTTTATGTACACCCCAGGTGACACTTGATCTCTATTATAAGAATACTTGCAAATTGGCAAATCAGCATTATGTTTGTCAATGCTTAGTCTCAGTGAATGTGTGGCATCCCAGGGGAAGCTGGCATATGGATGAACACAAAGACTTAATTTAAAAAAAAAAAAAAAAAAGTCATTCTTTCATCTTGTGAAACTATTTGTAAACAAAGTGATAGGAATGTGAATCTCATTTGATTTGATTCTATTGCCCAATTTCAGAGAGGAGTCAGCCACAACTATACTTGCGCCTGGGTTGGAGACAGCCTTCATTAAAACGATCACAAGAATGATGCATGGCAGATAACAATTAAAGACAGTACCATTTATTGAATACTTACAATATGACAGGCATTGTGGCCAAGCATTTTACATCGAATCAACTCATTAAATTCTTATAATACCACTTTGAGGTAGGTATATTATCCCCATTTCACAGATGATGAAACTGAACCTCTGAAAATACAATAACTTGTAGGTAATACTATAATAGTAAGTAAGTGGCAGGGCCACTCTCCAAACCCAAGCCTACATGTCCCAAAGCTTGTGATCCTTCCTTCTAGACTAACAGGTTATAACATTAAGTTAAGCATACCGATGGCTTCAGTGTGGCCACTTCATCCAGAAAACAGATACAAAACAAAAGGCAAAACACTTTGTCATTTAGGCACTTAAGAAGTAGAATGGGAGAAACAGTTTATTTACCCTCATTTCCCTTCAAGGGCTCTATGGAGCATTCTAAGTATATTTTACCTCTGTATCCTCTGTAGTTCCAGTTCCAGCTGAACTTGTGACAATCCCAAATCGCTCCTTCCTCCTCTTCAGCTTCTCATCATCTTCAGACTGTTCAGGGAAAAATAAACGGGGGTGGGGGGTGGGGAGACGTAAACAAGCTAGCCACTGTTCAAGGTAAATGGGAATGAAATTATAATTTACTGGTTACAATATACTGGCCAATCTTGTATCGAGAACTAAGGATCACACAAACAGAAAAATCGAAAACGAACAGGCCAGCATGTAGGCATGCTGTCCCTAGAATAACTAAAAACTTAATTTTAATTTTATTAAGTAGGGTCTAAATATTCATAGGTAGTCAAGAAATAGCAAGAAACACCCCTAAACAAAATTTCTATGTTCAAGAAATTTTGACAGTTTAGCAATGTGGAAATTGAGGTTTTACTAACATCTGCAGAGAACAAACTGGCAGAAAGTATCCAAACTACCTGTTAAACATTGCTTACAAGTTCCACTTACTTACTAAGGAAGGGAGAAGGGGAACCATAATAGTGTTTCTGAAGAGCTATAAAGAAATCCAATTGTTATAAATACACAGCAAAGTCATAAATAGAAAGCTCTGAACAAAGTTCTAAATGATTTTGGAAGGAGGTGAGTCAAGGTGTCAGCTGCAGTCATCTTTCTCTGAGATGCTATGGACCTTTCCCAAGCATCCAAGAGACTTCATGATGAACCTTGTCTGACCCGTAATTGAAGAGGGTGTTTCAGACTACTATGAGGTGGAGCTGGCCATTTTCCTATAGTTCTTTTAAAGATTGAGCTACTGTTCACTTCCAACACTGTTCAATGAAAGAGTTTAATGTATATTCCCATCAGGACCTAAACCCAGCTACTTTACCTATTCCACTTTAAGAGTTATCTTCTTCTTCTCCACCTTCCCCTATACCCACTCACTAGTAACCAAAAGCCAGTCCTAGGACTAGTAAACATCTGAAAATAGGTGGATGCCCTGGGTGTTTCCCCCACCAAAGGATTTTCTAGAACTTGGCACATCTAGACAAAGATCCCTTCCTCTCATACAGTTTGAGACATTCTACTCCATACACACATACCCACCCTTGCCACTAACCAATATAAGACCAGGCCAGAAGAATTCAAACAAACTTCTGAACACTTTCTGTGTGTGTGTGTTTTTAACCCCAAGGAGTTTATATTCCTGCAGTCTACAGGTAAGCTGTGACCACAGACGCCCCAAAACCATAGGGTTCAAAGCAAAGGCAATGTGTGTGTGTGGTGGCAATAGGGAGTGTTGGTAAATGGGAACTCTGTACCTTCTGCATGATTTTTCTGTAAACTGCTCTAAAAAAAAATAAGCAAAGGCAATCAAGCAACATGTAGAAACACAGGAATTTTTCAATAACTCTACCCTCAAATCCAACCAAGGAGTTGCCTTTGTCTTTATGACCACAGAAGCCACCTCTGCAGTCAAAAGCAGTCAAAAGGGCTATCTGATTTTCTGTGCTTTATTTGTTCAACTGTCTGTATCTTACTTTGGCTCTTTCAGCTTGAGAAATATTTCATTTTCTTCCTTTTGCCACACCTGCTTTTCAGTGAGTATGAAGAGCACTAAGAAAGGTTGGTTGCTATGAAGGAGTAGAGAATCCTACATATAAGTTATTTAGTCACAGCATATTACTAGAATAGATTATTACCTACAGTTTTTCTGCCCTTTTCATTATAACCACCAGCAATTCTGTAGAAGGTACATAATTAATGGAATCTACACTATTGTAAAACACTAAGCCAAGTATTCCTGTGCTTAATACTCATAAACTAAAATGATAATGATGATGATGATATTACAGCCACTAACACGTGAATGCTTACTATGTGCCAGGTACAGGTATTCCGTGGTTCTTTATATGCAATATTTCATTTATTTCTTATAACAACCCTATGAAGTAGGCACTATGATTAAATCCATTTCAAAGATAAGAAAACTGTGGCTTAGAGAAAAGAGGTTAAGTAACTTGCCCGAAGTCTCACAAATTAGTAAGTGGCAGGCCCTGGACTGGAACCCAGGACATTTACTCAAGAACTCCCTTTCCTACCTTTACCATCTCAAGTATCTCACATAAGCACTTTTCTCAAGTACCCGACATAAGCATTTATTTGGAAGAATAGTGGCAGAATGTAGGAAATGCTCAATTCCCAGGAAGAGAAGGATCTTTAGGACCTTTAGCTAAAAGCAGTTGTGAACCACTGTTGTCAACCACTTCCACATCACTCAAATAACGTGGGTCAATATTAGGATCCCACTCCCTTTCTACCAAACCATATGCCTCCACTTTAAAAATAACTAGGGATCTAAGGAAAGAACCCCAGTCAGTTATCTTATACTAAAACTTTTCTCACCTGAATTTATTTCTAACTATGGCTAATCAGTTATTCCATCTGTTGAACTATAATAAAAGAATTAGGAGGGTTTCCAAAGAACACAGGCCTCACCATATTTTTCTTTACTAAGGTCACTGGGAAAAGTTTTCTCAATTTTGTCTACAAAAGTTTAACATAAAAATGAATAAGGGATGTAAATGGAGACTGCAAAATGAAAATCCCTAAAATGTTCTAAATGAAATATCTTCATTTTGGTAAATCTCCTAGCCAAGCAGAAGACACTTGGGTGGTGGGGGTAGAGGAGTGGTAAGCATCCTATACCCTTCATGGGAAAAGGCATGGCTAGATCAGTATCTTGCTCAACTTCCCAAATATTCCTTTCTCATAAAATTTAGTGCTGGGGTATTTCAGCAAGTTAAAGCCACGGAAAGGAAGATGCTCCTTTTTGAATCCCAGCCATTCTCTCGGCACAAATGTTGAGGCCACTCTCTTCACAGATATCATCACAAAGCCTATGTCCATTTGGAATGTGTGGAATAGTCTTTACTGTGGCTTTCTATTTTGCTACCTCCTGAAATGGGGAATTTGAATTCTGAATTAAATTTCCTATATATTCTTTTGATCTCAAAGATGAGGAAAGAAAGAACAGGAAGAGAAGAGAACATACTTCTCTAGCCACTAAGGCTAATGTTAAGTATCAGAGATCTCCCCACAAGCTTCGCTTTTTAATCAGATATTTGGTGCCTCTCCTGCAGAACCAAGCAGAGCATCTGCTCCAAACCCACCAGGGTCTCCAGGGAGAAAAAAACAATACAGCTCCCCCTACCTCCCCACCCCCAACAAACAGCCTGCCTACCCCTCACCCACAGAGACCAGTGAGGGTTTTATTTATTTTGTGCATGCCTGCCCTTCCCTCCCAACCCAGTGCCCCTCAGCTCCCCTTCTAAAGCCTCTTTCCTCTCTGCCCTGCAGGGAAAGTGCACAACAGGCCCAGTAAATCAACACAGTTCTAATGATCTCTCTCACTTGACCCTTCTAGCGTGACGGTGTCGCATGGAAACAAACGTACAATAAACTTCACTTCATCTTTAGCTGCTTGCTGACAGGTTTTGATTCATGGGATGGCAAGACCCATCTGAGGGAAATTACCTCGATCAAAACGCATCTCTCTCTGCATTCATCAGACCCAATGCTCCCCCAGGCCATGCTCAAGTGCACAAATGGGGTTGTGCATCTGCAGGCAGAACTGACCCCTTGAGCTCAGTGTCATATGCATTTGCAAACCTTTCCCTTCTTCATCCTTCCCCCCTTTTCCTTCCGCAAACTCTCACCTATTAACAAATCTCTTTCTTCTTTCTACACACGCTCCTGTGTGGGAAGAGAAGTGCTTGAATCTGAAGCACCCTTATTTCCTATCAAATGCAAATTCTTCAAAACATACAACTTGCATCCAAAACCAGAGGGGAAACTTGTTCTCACCAACCAAACTCAGGCATTGGATGTTCAGACTGATACATATACTTCACTTTCCCCATCCTCTCATTCCCCAAGATTTAAACAGCAAGCCAACTGACTGACGCCAATAATTTCAGCATACATAACCCTCATACCACCCAACAAATGCCTTGTTTTCCTTCTTTAATTTCAATGATACAAATGAGAAAGAGAACTGTACAAAACAGACAGTGCCCATATAAGCAGCACAGGATAGAAAACATAATCTATATTTAATAAAGCCAAATAACCCCCATGAATCACTATCACTGGGTTTTCCACTATGCAATAAGTTCCAAAATGTGCTCCTTAGATGACATCTCCAACTTTTCAAATTTCACTTCTATCCATATTTCCCTTTCACATTTGGAAAATCCTCAAGCAACATAAAGAAAATACCTGCTGAGGGTAAAGGCTGAGAGACTCAAGGCTACTTCAAGATACAAATTACATGTATGAAGGTGCTTAGCATTTAGGAACTATCATATAAAAGGTGCTCAGTAAGTGCTAATTGTTTTTATTTTATTATTATTTTATTATTATTGTCCTAGAGACCAAATCTGAAATCACCACCAAAATTTTGAAGCTAATGAAGATCACAGAGGCAACAGACAAAAAAGTACCAACGATTTACTTTTTATTCCAGCTAAGAAGTAAGGTCACCAAAGGTTGTTAAGAATCAGACCCATTATCAGGGCAATAAAAAACTCCCTTTGGCTGCAAGAGAAGAGCATCTGGACAGATGATTAGATCTTAAGGTTAAAGTCTAGGACATGGCACAGAGTAGTAACTGGACAAAACTAGTCTTCTATACCAGGTGCTATTAATCATATTTTCTTCCTGGAACCCTAACAATCTAGGCTGCTAGACTTTACTAATTTTATCATACCTCATAATTAATGACCACCAAAAAATATCTATACAAGGTGATATCCAAGGGGATTGAGCAAGGATCCAGTCCCTTATCTCTGTAAACCCAAATCCAAAGATTCCTGGGGAATTGTTTTCACTGAATTACGTGATTATCAGTTTATACCAACATTTTCAGTTAACAATGAAACCATAAAATTAATTCATCCATTCACCAGTCAATTCAAACATCAACTGAGAATCTACTTTGGGTCAGGCACTGTTAAGGCATAAAGAACACAGAGATGAATAAGACAAAGTTCCTTAACTTCACGGAGCTTATGAATCCACCACTGAGTTACTGTAAAGATGTGTGCCATTGCTCATTACATTACCACATTATGAAGACCCATGAGAAAAATTTCTTTCTGGTCCCCAGACCCAAAGAGTTATACGTTTCTACAACAACTTGTTTTCACCTAAGGAGCCCTGTGAATCACTGTTTGAGCAGTGCAACTATGCTTGGTCTTTCATACTGACTGCTACAAAGTTTGAAGCCAAATGTGTATGTGTAGCCTATCTCTGTTAAGTGGTTTTTGGAAGTATTTTATTAGAAAGGAAAGAACAGTACTGAGGAGAGAAACATGAATCCAAAAATAGATAGATGCCCAACACCTAGCTCCTTAGGTAGAAGCAGCTTAGAGAACAAGATGAAACACACTAAGTTACAGAGTTGCTGCAGGTTCCTTAGGAACTTACTCCTCTCTGATATGTGAGTAATTTAAAAATACTTTAATGCTATGAGAAGAAAAAAAGAGAGGGGAAGGAGTTACCAGATGATAAAGAGAAAGTTTTAACTAACGGCTCTTGGCAATGGTTTCCATGGCAAATACACTGTAGCCAAGAATTAAGCCCCAAAAGAAAGATAAGGTACAACAACTGGCAGCTGAATACCATAGATGTTTTCTAAAGTGACAGCCCTTTCTATGGCAAAGTGTACCAAGGTTATCTCCACCCAAAATGATGTTCTAACTTCGTTATCTTCCAAACCCAACTTGTGTCTTTGAGATTCAAATTCAAGAGAACATTTTCCAAAACTCACCACTTTTATCCTCAAGACAATAAAGAATACTGCTCCAAGCTTGGTGGCCCTATGTGCTAGGGCTTTTGCTCTGCCAAAAAGAGTCCAATTTGATTTAATTAGCACTCCATGGGCTGTGTATAGAAAGCATTCCCCTTCTTCCATCTTATTACCAGTGCCACTCTGGATCATAAAGAGAAACTAGGAAAAATAAAAGTGACCCAAGTGTAACCCAGACATATTTAGGGAATTTGAACTCAGTAATTCCCAAGAACATAAAGCAAGAGTATTTGCTGGATACAAATAAGAGATATCCTCACTATTCTCTGAGATTCCAAAAGAATTATCCAACCAGGCATTGTTCCTGGTCAGTGCAACAAGTACACTCACGCATCATCCCTCCTAACGTTCTGTGTGAGAAGCAGAATTCTAATCTAAAGCATTCAGTCAGCGATATTCTTACAAGTAGAAAGCAGCATAAAAGAGAAACTCAGGCACTGCAACTGTTTTTTCCCTCAGAAGTTTTTCCCTGGAGTGATGGACAAGAGGCTGACAGTGAGCTAAGATGGTCACATTCTGCAAAAATAACAAATAATTTCCCCCTTTTGTAAATGAATTACCATCCTGAGATGTTAACAGTTCTCAGGCCAATATGAGTTTCCAAGGGAATGCAAGGCAAAAGTGAGGTAAAAAGGAAAAGAGAAGCCTTATGGTCATTTCTTGCATCTTACTGCCATGTGACTGATGTCAGGATGAAAAGCAGAGCCTGAGGGCTTTCAGGCGATGGTGGATTAATGATGACATAGCCTTGACTTCCTAGAGGTAAAGGTTATGAAACACTCCAGGGTAAAGCAGGCGTCCAATTTCATACTCTCAGGGTGAATGACAGCAACTGATGTTTTTTCTCTCAGAAACACTTCAATACTTAAACACACAGCTGTCACCTCCCTGCCACAGTTTCTGAAATTCATCTGAACATGTTTATTTCTGAGCTTTTATGTCAGCCAGACCACAGAACATAGGTGGTCTTAAAAACCAATGCAGGGAGTCTAAGCAGGACTAAAGAAGAGGACTGGACTAGCAGAGGGCACATTACCTTAAGCAAATTTGTGGTAATGAGACACTACAAACATCCCACACACATACACATAGCACACCTCCCCAATATAACCACCTTACCTACTCTCAGCAATCTCCTCCAACCGCAAGATTAGAGTCAACTTTCTAGGGCCATTAGAGTGCTGGGAACTTTAAAGCTATGCCAGATTAGAGACCACCAGGAATTGTATCTCCTCCTATCTTCACAAGATTTGAAACACAAGAACACAGTGAGCTCAGAGTCAAACACTCTTCTGACTCACTAGCTCCCATTTCTTTTTCTTTCTCTTGTCCAAATCAGCTCTTTCCCCAATCCCCTCTTCTCTCCAACACCAGAGGAGGTCGTCTCGGTCTTGCTATAGCTGATTGTAGGACAAAGCAAGGCAGGTGGAGGAAATGAAGCCTTCACAGAGACCCCCGGAAACCAAGTTTCTATTAAAAGTCCCTACCTCCCTCCCCTAAAAGCCACGAAGCTGCTGCTTTTAAGGAGAAGCGATGCAGAGCCTGGCAGAAATGTCAAGAAGTCAGTAGAGGGAGGCTAAATCTTTTGAGAGGAGGGGGTGGTGGTAATGCTACCTTTCCTAAAATATACAGTGAATGATGGATAGTTACTTGAGCATTAAGAAATTTAGAATGAGCACTAGGATTCTTCTTCACCTGGAGTATTTAAAAATCATATTCCTGGTCTCACTCCAACCTAATAAATCTGAATCTCAAAGGGAAGGACCCAGAGAGCTATAATTTAAAAAGGCACTTATTTATACATGCAAGCCATATTTGGGAACAATAGCAAATAGTTTTGGCAAACTACAGACCAAAATTAAAAAAAAAATTCTTACCAAATCCAAATAAGGCTGCCATCCCACTTCAATTTCCCTCCACTAGCACTAGGAGCCTTCCAAAAAAGTTTACACTACCTACAAACAGGATATCTCAGCTGCAGGGATGTGAAGAGAAATGGAGGACTGGGAAGGAATCACAGCTGCCTCTAAGGAGCACATCTTCCCAGAATTAAAATAGAGATACTAGTACAGAGAATTTTTCACCAGAGTAGTTCAATATAGGAAGAACATGCCAAAGTAAGATAAGGCACACCTCAGGTGTGTGGGGAAAAGAGGGAAGCAACTAAATTCAAGCACACAAAGGCTTTTTTTTTTTTTTTTTTTTTTTAACAGAACTGATGCTGAGGAAGGAGGGATATCAATAAAGTGAGGAAGGAGAGAAGAACAGATAGGATCTCTTTTAAGGCTCACGTATTTTGCTTAGTTATTTCTGTTTATTTTCAGTTGCTCTTCTTTGACATTTCATACAGTATAAGCATGGTAGGGGAAATTTTCTAACTGCCTCCTCTACTCTATACCCCAATTAGCTACCCAACCAATAATACTTTCTAAAGTCCAGACACCAAGCACTTCAAAACATCCTTACCACTAGGGATTTAAAAATTCAATATCTGACATGAACTCCAAATGTGGTATAGCTTGAAATTACATTTCTATTTCTGTCCTAAGAATCTGCTCTAAGAATGAGAAGGTTAAGATTTGGTTAAAATATTATTTTTAAAAATCTGAGAAAAGAATAGCAAAGGAAAAGGAGGGGAGGAAAGAAGTTAACATTTTCTTGACCTTACAAAGGGAACTCAAATTTCATTTAAACTAGGACCTTTGCTATTTTGCCACCAAGTACCCACCCCCCTTGCTGAATATCCCCCAATTTGATGTCCTGCTTCATTCCCTACCTCCATCTCCAAAACGCTACAGGATTTTATCTCACCTGCTTCAAGTTATTAGGCATGAAAAGCAACTGTGATTTTGGTGAGAATGTAAGAAAATGAACTATCATTTAATTATTAAACTTTTAATTAAATTGAATCCATATGTATTTCAAAAAAATATATATATATATTATCTTTTTTTTTAATCAATGCCAGCCCAAAGAACAGCACTACTCAAGCATTAGTCTCTCAGTATTAAAAGATATCTTAAATATCCCTATGCTGCTATGATTCCCACATCATAACAACTTTTTAACACCAAACACCCCCCCCCCAAAAAAAAAAAAACTAACAATACACTACTTTCTTCCCCTTCCCTACAGATTTTGAAGGCTGGGTAGACTTGGATACAGATCACATTTCACCTGTGAAAAGCCAGGCCAGCTAGTGGGCCACCCTAAAATTAGACATACAACCAGATGTACTGTGATTCACAGATGGGCTTTAAAAATTACTAAGAGGGTACTTTCGTTTTTTTAAACTGCCACTCAGGAATTGATCCCACCCTAAGAACTTGGATGGCAAAAGTAATTGACGGTATTTTAAAGGAAAACAGACTCAACTGAATCCAGCATTCTCCCTTTTTTCTAGGCTGTGTTTACTCTTGGAGCAAACCACTGAGGGACCACAGAGAGGCATAAAACTTGTTTTTTATCAAAGTCATCAGTTCTGACATGTTAGAAGAAGGAATGCAAAGACATTAGTGGGGGCAGGGTGTTGAGCAGGGAAGACAGAAAGGAGTTTTTTAATCCCCACAAACTTTCTTACCTCTAGTTCATTGGGTTCAAACTCAATGAATGAAATCAGAGAGAAAATAAAATTAAATTAAAAGGTACAAGATTCTAGTGGTTGAGACCATGCACCTTAGGGAAGTCTAATCTATCAAAACTCTGAAATATTCAATTTATACTAAATAGGGCAATGCACCAACCACATACAGTGATATAGCATCAAAAATTTCATCTGGCTTCCCCAAATTTTTAGTTTTTCCTCTTTAAAGTGCTCAATTCCTAGCAATTGTTGTCCAATTTTTCCCCTTAAACGTGTGTGTCTGAGGGTTGGGAGAATGGGAAGGTAAAAGGAGAAATTGAGCAAAGAAAAACCTGACTCCCATTTCTCTAGTTAAAATTAGAATACATTTTCAAGAGCACTGGGCAGGAGAGAGAAAAATTCCATTCTGCCTCTTTGCTTCTTCCAAATTCCTATAGCCAAGTGGTTCAACAGCAGTGAATGGCACACATAATGACATCATTGATTGGAACCATAATAGAAGAGAGTGAGAAAAGAGAGTGGGGGAGAAAGTGGGAAGGGAGGGAGGTGAAGATGTATTTGTGTTACAGACAAAAGACAAGTTCTGTTCCTCAGCAGGGACAAATGAAGAACCAGAAGATGGGATAAACTGAGGTCAGAAAGTTTCCCCAATTGTTTCCTCTTTAAACAGCTCCTTTACCACTCCCTCAAGGTTTGTTCCACCGGATGGATGGAAGAAAGGAAGGAGAGCAGTGCTATCTGTTTTCATCTTAAAGGGGAGGGGTAAAGGGAGAAAAAAAGACAGGACTACACATTGTGTTTCTCCTCTCCTCCAGAGTGTGCTTACATTTATTTTCAAAATATTATGAATTATAAAAGGATTTAAAGGAGTGGTTAAATTTTTGATGGACCCCAATAGGCCAAAGTTCTCTGAGAAATGCTGATGACTGTGGGGTTGGGTCTCAGGGTTTTCCTAAAATTCATCCTTCTCAGATATCCACTCCCAATTGCTATCTCTATTTACCGTGTGTGTGTGTGTGTGTGTGTGTGTGTGTGTGTGTGTGCGTGTGTGTGCATATCTTACCTTATCTTTCTGGTTAATTCAAGTTAAAAGAATACAATGTTTCAGTAGAAGAAGCATTTTTGGGAAAACTAACAATCTAGGATGAGGGGAAATTCCCCCCAAAGTCCTTGATCAATGAGATACAATGACTAAGGTTAATTAGGTTAATAATTCTGCATTTTTCTTGATCCTGTGGGGCCCCATAAGAAAAGGAAATGGAGAATTCAGTGTTGCACTTGACCTAGGAACTGCTACAAAGAACCAAACCTACTCAGTAGGCTACTTTCCCAACTTGTCCTAGGATAAGTTCTAGGATGCAGTTTTATTGAAATATATTCACATACCATACAATCATCCAAAGTGTACAACAATTGTTCACCAACTGCAATTCTTCTACCATCATCTGTTCAAAAACATTCTACCGATCTCCTCACTATAGTTTATGGTTCCTTCAGTTCTTGCAGTTCCATGATGGAAATGTTCTATGCATGGCCCCACAGTTCTTCCTTTGGAAAAGATTGACACACCACATCTACCTCTCAAACAAATCCCAATACAAAGCCTCTGAAAAGGCTGGAGACCAACTTCTAAATAAAATAATAGTACAAACTCACCATTTTTTGTTCCACATCCCAATGGTTAACCTCCACACCAAAACCCAGCACTGAGGGAAGGAACAAATAAACAACCAACAAATATTTCTTCATTTTTATCAGATCATGGAAGAGAATCTAGATAGAATCAAATAGATCCTCAGAAGAGAGTGAATGGAGATCAGCTTGCCATCAGTTAGTCACAATGAAATGTGTAAGCTGGGAGACACTGGTACCCTTTTGTGCTTGGAACTGACCCTCTGTCTCAGCTCTCTTTGGTATCTCAACACATTTGAGTGACAATCTCCTTAAAAATAAGGCAGAGTTTATTAGCATAACCAGAAAGAAATACCTGAAACTGCTGATCTGCAACCCAGCAGCCTTGATTCTTGAAAACGACTGTATAAGTATACAGCTTATATGGTATGACCATATGATTATAAAAACTTGATGGTTCACACTCCCTCATCAGAATGGACAAATGAGTAGAAAAATGAGGACAAAAAGTAAATGAATAATGGGGGGGGGGGTATGGGATGCTTTAGGTGTTCTTTTTTATTTTTATTCTTATTTTTATTGTTTGGAGTAATGAAAAGTATTCAAAAAGTGATTGTGGTGATGAATGTAAAACTGATACTGTGAACAACTGTTGTACACTTTGGATGACTGCGGTCGGGGTTACTGCTTCTAGGGGGAGTGGCGGCCGGTAGCCGAGCCCTCAGCTCTCGGGGCTGCTTAAAGGGTACCGGCGGCGGGGGCTCTTTCCCGGAGGCGAGGGCGAGGCGGAGGACGTGGCCAAGGTCCTCGGCGAGAGGCGTGCAAGGTGTGGAGGGCGGCGATAAGGACAAAAAACACTCTTCATCCAGTAGGAGTATGCGCCAAAGAGATTTATTCAGGGGTGATTACAGGTTATATAGGCTGGTAAGAAGGGCAGGGCTGGAAAGGAGGTGAAGTAGCCTTAAATGGCAATATAGAAGGGAGAGGGGCTAGGATTGGTTCTGAGAGGACGCAGGAGCCGTTGCAGCGGGCGGGGGTTGTTCTGGCCACGGTGCATGCGCGCTGGCGGTGGCAGGAGTGGCCTTGGCACAAGGGAGTGTGTGGGCAAGATAAGGAAGTGGGGAAAGGGCAGTTGGGAGAAAGGCGGTTTCCTCCGGCAAGCCTCCCCTGCCAGTGGCATTTTGGGTGAGGAAAAGGGAGCTGCCTTGACCTCGCTCCTCAGGCTCGGGGGGGCTGCAGAGGGCACTCACGCCCGTACCTACTACCCTCCCCAGGGGGTGATCAGGTCCCCTGGCCCAGGCCTGGTAAGTCGAGGCACAAGCTCAGTCCCCGCAATTCCCCTTTCTTTTCTAATTAGAGGAAGAGGCTTTACCGGAGAGGCCCGCTAAGGGTGAGGGAAGGGGGAGGTCAGGGAAGGGAAAAAGGGGTTGACGGTGGCTCAGTGAGGCTGGAGCTCAGTGTTGGTGTGGTGCCCGGGCGCTTGACAAGGGCTTCGCTGCAGCGGACTGGGCGAAGGTGAGGGGTTTAAAGTTCAGGGGTTTAAAGTTCAGGGGTTTAAAGTTCAGGGGTTCAGAGAAGCTGGAATTCGAGGTGAGAGCGATGTTCAGGTGATTGAGAAGGGCCTCGCGGTCGGCGGGTTGACCGGTGGCGTTGAGGTCGCGGAGGGTTGGCTGTCATCTTGGAGTGGGGGGCGTCAGAGGTGGCGAGTCGCTGATACTTGCAGGCGAGGAAATGGGAAGCTGGAGGGGCGTCCGGGCGAGCGGGTGACCTGCCAAACTGTCGTGTGGAGACGTTCCTCACACGGGGCACCAGTTGCGGTCGGGGTTACTGCTTCTAGGGGGAGTGGCGGCCGGTAGCCGAGCCCTCAGCTCTCGGGGCTGCTTAAAGGGTACCGGCGGCGGGGGCTCTTTCCCGGAGGCGAGGGCGAGGCGGAGGACGTGGCCAAGGTCCTCGGCGAGAGGCGTGCAAGGTGTGGAGGGCGGCGATAAGGACAAAAAACACTCTTCATCCAGTAGGAGTATGCGCCAAAGAGATTTATTCAGGGGTGATTACAGGTTATATAGGCTGGTAAGAAGGGCAGGGCTGGAAAGGAGGTGAAGTAGCCTTAAATGGCAATATAGAAGGGAGAGGGGCTAGGATTGGTTCTGAGAGGACGCAGGAGCCGTTGCAGCGGGCGGGGGTTGTTCTGGCCACGGTGCATGCGCGCTGGCGGTGGCAGGAGTGGCCTTGGCACAAGGGAGTGTGTGGGCAAGATAAGGAAGTGGGGAAAGGGCAGTTGGGAGAAAGGCGGTTTCCTCCGGCAAGCCTCCCCTGCCAGTGGCATTTTGGGTGAGGAAAAGGGAGCTGCCTTGACCTCGCTCCTCAGGCTCGGGGGGGGCTGCAGAGGGCACTCACGCCCGTACCTACTACCCTCCCCAGGGGGTGATCAGGTCCCCTGGCCCAGGCCTGGTAAGTCGAGGCACAAGCTCAGTCCCCGCAGATGACTGTACGGTATGTGAATATATTTCAATAAAACTGCATTACCCTGACAGCCAGAAAAATCCACATCTCCAAGAACCGGGGCTTCACCGAGTTTAATGTGGATGAATTCGAAGACATGGTGGCTGAGAAGCACCTCATCCCAGATGGCTGTGGAGTCAAATACATCTGCAACCATGGCCCCTTGGACAACTGGCAGGCCCTGCACTTGTGAAGGCCTATCCAGCACTGCTCTCTCCCCATCTGTTCCCACCAATAAACTACTTCCTGGGGAGAAAAAAAACAAAAAACAAAAAACAAAAACCCACAATACAGAACCACTATCTTTCTCACTTCTAAAGTGCTTTACTCCCAACCAATAGTGAGCAAAAATATTTAATTACATGAAAGGTTCATGAAAATAATCTCTGTAGCCACTCAAGAATCTTCTAGCTACTAGCCTTCACAACAAGGTCAGTAGAGAGATGCTTAGTTTGTTTTCAACCTTTTTATATTCTGACACAGTGTAACACAGACCATAATCTTCAGGGAAGAAAACTGACAAAAATCACAAGAAAACCAGAGCATTCCAAATGTGAAAAAAGCAGCCTTCAGGGTTTATGGGCCTCAAGACAACTCATTTAATGAGGACAATTACCTATATGGAGAACTAAAAGTAGGCAAAACCTGGTAATATTCTAGTAGAGACATAAGGAAGATATACAAAGGCCAGTAGGGATATAAGAAACCTAATTTTCTACTCCTAATCAATAACTGAGAAACGGTTAACACATACCCCTCACACTCCCCAAGAGAGAACAACCAGACCTCAGTTTTCTGTTTAGTGCCTGGCCTTTTTTTTCCCCCCAAATATTCACCTAGCTGGATTTCCTGTAACTACCTCAAGTATTGTTTTGCCTTCCCAAATGGGCCAATGTTTGAAAAAACATAACCATCACATATTAAGCTGGCTTTCCCATCTTTATTCCCTCTATCCATCTCTCACTACTTTTAGAGATGAGTTTTCCTATGTGTCAGACTAAGTTCTGTTCTTCACCATCAGTTAGTCACAATGTTAGTCAGAGTAACCCAAACATTACTTCTCTTGGGAGGCATGGAGAACTGACTGACAGAAAAAAAAATAACTGCTGAGCAGTACTTGCCTGTATTTAAGCAACAAATATTGTTGCTGAAAATCTAATACACTGGCCACATTCTAGTTTTGTTTTTATGTAGTTGTAACACAAAGATTTGAAATCAATCAGAAAACAACTTTGAATGTTAACTCAAACATTTAGAACACAAAATTATGATTCTTAACTGTTGTCTCAGTATTATAATATATATGTTCATAGCAAGGATAAAAACAAACATGAGTAAACACACTTTAGAAGTAGGAAAAAAAAAACCTGTTCAAGCGCAAGACTGAAAACCTAGCTGGTGATCAATCAGAACCAACCAGACAGAGGTTATTTATCTGAGTTTTGTTTTGTTTGAGGAGATGGGAAGTTTCTCAGCCTATAGTCACCATGAGGCTTATATGAGAAAAGGCATGCCATTCTATCCTCAAATAATCCAAAGAATTGGAGGGGACAATTTACAGCCTCTTGTGTAAAAAATGTCTATAAATGCCAGTGCCATTCTTTGTTCTGTCACTTCCCATTATCCTAAACCAACTGGATTGTATTCACTGAGACTTGAGCTGGAAACATGAACGGATGGGCCTTTCTAGAGTGGGGTTAAGGGGAAAGATGGGGGGGGCAGGTTTCTTTAAGTTTCTGGGTCGTGCTCAATGTGTATAGTATACTAATGGAACTTAAATGGAAATATATAAGCAGTCATGCAAAAGTCAGCTCAGGAAGAATAGCAGAGACTCAGTTTCTTCAAATTGGTAATACAATCAAGACATAAACATGAAATACGAAGAGATGATCAGACTGAAACAGTCAAAAAATTCAGTAATAAACACTACTGATTCATGGCTCTCTTGCTCTCACATACTCTCTTTCTCTATATTCAAATACACTGGTCTGCAGAAGAGTCCACTGAAGAGAAATCAGCAAGCCATCAGGGCTTTAAGTTGGATCAAGCAGACACAAAGCCTTGCAATGGAGATAACAGGAGGTTAAGTTCCTCACGGTACTTCTAGTTAGGATACTAGGATAGAATCCTAGTATGGAACTATTTGTTCACTACCATTTTTTCCATACCTAGCATGAATGAGACTGGTGCCTAGAAAATTGTAAAGCTTAAAGTCAGGTGGCCTAATTATATAGGAGGAGACAACACTGGAACTCAGGACCCCAAGGACAGAAGTGTGCTGATCAAGCTGTTTGATAGATGTCTAATATGGCAGCCACATGTGGCTATTTAAATTAAAATTTAAATTAATTAAAAATTCAGTTTCTCACTCATATTAGCTACATTTTAACTGATCAATAACCACATGACTAATGACTACTATATTAGACAACACATTATTCTATAGAACAAGATTCTACAGAATCTTTTTATTTGCATCATCACAGAAAGTTCATTGGAAATGCAAAATATCAGCATTTCTGGGACATTTTCATGGTTTATTTGAGCAAACTGTAGTAAACTGTTGAAATTAGGATGGTTCCTAAAACTGGGATTTAGAATCAATGTAAATGGGGTCTACAGTCAAAGAGCTCTCAAGTCACAAGCCTTGGAGCAAAGTGTTCCCCGGAAGAAACGATATATACTCAAAATACATAGGGGTACTCAAAATGTGGTCTGCCTCCAGGTGTTAGTCCTCAACTGTTACCAGTTTTATTAAGTCCAGAAATTAAGTGTGTTAAGAAACTTTCAGAGTAATTTAACATTGCTGTGAAATTTTTATTGTACTTTACAAACGTATCTGTCTGCAACGAATTGGAAATTTAAAAAAAACTAGTCTTTTGCTAAGATAATCTGAAAAGCACTACTCTTATAATGTACTAAAAATACCAGATGACAATAAATGTTATTTGAGAATGGAGGTGGAAGCCCAAGTTCTCTTTGCCAATCACCATAACCGATAACTCTTTAGAGATTTAAAATGAAACAAAAGAAATCTTATCAACGACCAACTAAAACACAGAAGTTAACTGACTCAATTCCAGTCATAAAGACAGTTTACTGAACGACATTAACTTAAAAAACAGGAACAGGGGCCCCTAGGATCTCTGAGACCAACACTCCAAAGCTCCAGTGCCCCAGCAGGACCTCCAGGAACATTGAGGCTGATTAAGGGCCAGGCCTCAGAGCCTCCAGCCTGACGAAGTTTGCCTTGCCCAGGAAGGGAGATCAGAAGACCAGGTGATGCAGCAACCAATGTCTTGGGTGCACAACATGGAAGAGAGAATTTCCAGGCAGTAGGAGTATGAACAAATGCAGGGCTGGAAAATGCACGGTACCTTTGCGTTCCTTTCCTTACTTAGGCATTATATGCAAATTTTGGAAACGGCTCCGAAACCTGCTCCAATAAAAGTCATCTACTAGCTTCATCCAGCTCTGCCCTGTTTCTACTATCTAGAGTTCTCTGTCTTCACACTTCCCAGTGTTTCAGAGCTGTTGGAGTTTTAATATCTCAACCAAGCTATGTGAATGCCATTTCATTAGAAGAGACAATATTGAGCATAAAACCAAGCAGGAGTGAAATCACCGAAAAGGACTCTCCAACCATAATTTGGGATAATTCACCACTCACAATTTACTCCAAGTTTCACTCATTCGGGAAAGAACTGACGTCTTCCCCTCATTCTGCTCATTTATCTTTCTAGGGCCCAGGACAAAAGGTGTATCTCATGGCACAGAAAAGTAAAGAGGAGTGAAATTGTGTGTATGGAGGAAGCAGATAGGCAGTCTTATGCTTTGGCTCCTAGATTATGCAGATGCTTCTTCTCAATCACTTCTATAAGTGTATCCTTACTGGGTTTCCTATTCTGCAGAGGAATTTTGTTGTCTATAACAAAGCTCATTCCTCACCTGTGAAGTTTAAGTTGTAATAATCGTATTCCCTCTGTAAGTGTTGTGAATGGTTAAGTTTTTCCACAGCGTTAATGTAGCAAGTGTTGCTGGTGGGCACAGGGTCTCTGTGTTTGGTGGAAAGGTCTTCTTCACTCTGGTCTCAGGTCATCTAATATCACCAGAAGGGGACTTACCATTGGCCCTACTACATAAGAGCACTGCTGCTGTGGAAAAGTACAGCATGGGGATCCTAGAGACCAAATATAAGTTTCCTGGCTGGTTTATGCCAAGACCCTAGTGTGAAACAGTGCCTGGTCCACTGAAAATACCTAATACAGGTATCTGAATAATAAAAGTGTTGAGGAGATGAAATCCATTTTTTAGACAACTCAGAAATAAATGTCTGGAATATTTTTTAAAAGCTACAGAAATCATTAAGGATACCTTATAAAGGAAGAGAATGGATTTCTCTTAAGGGGCCAAGCAACTAATATTTATTGAGCACTTAGTATTCACCAGGCACTATGCTACATATAATATGTGGGCATGTGTGTCCATGCATGCATATCTCTTCACAACTCCTCTATGAGTTATTACCTCCCTTTTGAAAATGAAGACACTGTGGCTCAGAGAAAATAAGTCTTCCAGAATTGGAAGACATGATTGTTAAGGCTCCAGAGTCAATGCACTTTTTTCCTTTTAAAGGCCTCCGGTAAGAGTTTGACTCATTTGAGTCTAGGCAGTCTGCTCCATAGTTCTAGCTCTTTACTGCATTCCACTTCCTTTTAACAAGTTCATCATTCTACCAGGGAGTGACTACCTTCTAAGGAGTCTTCCTATCTAGATAATCAAATTCATAGAATCCTGATAAATAAGTCTGAATGTAATTGTTCCAATTTTCAATTATTTTTACTTTTGTCATCAGATAACACCTATCCCTGAAAAAGAACTCTGAGTGTCAGCCATGAGCACTGCACTATCAGGGCAGGAGATTCTTTCTAAAGTTTTGCTTTAAGTATTTCATAATTTTTATCACTTTATTTCTTCAATTGTGCTGGATATATCTGTAGTGTAAAAATCCCCCAGGGATTCACTGATTGATTTTTTTTTTTCTTTCTCACTCTTTATTTCTGTTTCATTTTTATTATACAAGTGTTGTAGAGGATTGTTGTCAGAAAACATAAAAAAGATGTCTAAGAAATATATATATATAAAATCCCACATTACAAAGATTAAACACTATTAAATACAAAAAAAAAAAAAAAAAAAGGAAGAACACTAACATTTATTGAGGGTCAAAGTGTCATTATGCCAGATAATTTCACATATATAATTACTTGTAAAATCTTTACAACAAAGGTATTACATATTACTCCCGGTTTTACAGATGAAGTTCAGAGAAGTTTAATAATTTGCTCAAGGTCATGAAGTTAATAAAGATATCTCTTCATGTGTTACTAACCTCCTATGGACATATTTCAAAACAAGTCAAATATGGAGAAAAACTCCAGCGAAGGGAAGAGAAAGGGCTAATATGTTGGCAATAAAATGCTATAAAAATAATCAGTAGATTGAATAATGGTAAGGACAAATTCAGGAATATGAGCTGAGTAGTGTTTTGTAAATTCAAAAGAAACACACATCATTCCCTAGAAGATGGGGTGAAGTTAGAACTGCAATTCTCGGATACCTAGCCCTCATATACAAAATATACAAAAAAAGGGATAGATGAGAACCAGGGCCACAAATTCAAGGCACCCTTTCCCTTGGCTATACAGAACAACACAAATGACTTTTGGTTTACAATAATTTTTCCCAATTAAGTTGCATGTGGTTTAACAATCACATACTCTCTGCCTAACTCTCAATTTATATCTTTTTCTTGTTTCACATAAACCAGAAAGTACTTCCACTGGAGCATCTACAGTTTCAACATCATGCTGGGCACAAAGACATGATGTTATATTGTTGGTAAACATCAAAATTGTAACCTAAAAGGAAGGAACATGGATCACAGTTATGTGCAAGGTTATGTGTCCTATAGGGGCACACGTCAAGTGTTTACTTTTTTGTGCTCAGGTTTTTTTCAACACAAAAGAATAACTACTGTCATGTAGGTATCTTCCAAGTGTTTTCCAAAAGCTAAATGTTTCCATTCTACAGTAGGAAATAATGATTTTTTTTCTAAATGATGCTTTTTCTGGGTTTCAAATAGTTTCTTAATCCTACCATCACTTCAATAACCAAGAACATCCTGATCCCTCATTCTCATAGAATAAAGATAAAGAGACTATCTGCCCTAGACAAACAAAGGAATCCTTATCATTTTCTTCAAAGTGCCTACCAAAACTCCTAAGGCAACTATGTCCTGAAGAACTGATCATCCCATCCACCACTGTGTCAAGAAAGTCATCTTGCTTAATAAACTAAAGATTATCAGTGAACAGAGGAGCAGAGAGAGCTTTCTCATTTTTGTTCTGTTCCTAGGCACCTTTGATCTAAAAACAGGACTATCTTCTCCTGATTATTTAATTTCCACTGTGCCTATATCATAAGTAAAGGCAGATATAACAAGCTTCAACATCATTGAATTCAACATTTTATCTGAAAGAAATACACATGTTCAAATTGCTGGCAAACTTAACAAACAACCACTTGTGAACAAAAATAATTAGCCTGTGAACAATTTCTATAATGTAATCAACAGTCAGTGAGAGGAGGCAAGACTCAAAGGACTGTGTGAAATGAAGGATCAAGTAGCCAGCTATATTCTCAGGTGAGTCATTTCAGCCTATGTAGCTCCCACGCTGCTCTAATGCTGCAAGAACAGTACTTCAGTCCAACCTTACCTTTCTGGAGATTGAAGAAACATTCAAACCAAATCTTTGAGCTCTTTCCTTTAGCTTATCCAGGTTAACCTACAAAAAAAAAAAAAAGGAATAAAACTAATATATTTTTAAAAATCAAAACAGAAAATACAGAAGGCAGAAATACAGTCCAAAGTTAAGAGTTCAAATAAGACTCCTATCAAAAATACTCTGTGTGCCAAATTACAAAACTAAGCAGCATGCATAGATCCTACTAATTATTAAAAGGCCTCTTCTAGAATGCAGTCAAAGTCAACCCAGCCTCCTTCATTCATCAAAGGTGACAAAAGCCTAAGTAGGGTTGGAGGGTTTAAGATCAAAGAAGCCAAACACTGCTTGAAAAGACAAACATATGTTTAAATCACCACCTCAAAACAAGTCCATCATTCACAGTCCAAAACCATTAGGTCTTATACAGTTTCTGCAAGTGGTTCTAGAATAATCTAATTCTTTCTATATCTTAGCAAAGACAAAAACTAGCACTACAGCTTTCCTTTCTTCAGAAAACAAACAAATCCACCATCAATACCTAACTCAATATTTTCCCTCCTCCTTCCTGGAAGTCTTGGCAAAAAGGACTTGTTATCACAAGGATGTCAAGGACATTTTTGTTAATAATAATAATAATAATACAGCATTTCACCTTCACTTAAAATACTGAATAATACCAGGAGCAAGATTACATAAAGTTGAATGTATTTTACCTTGGTATTTGTTTCCAATTTCTAACCATGCTGACTAGTCACAATGGTACAGAGGTCATCAATCTACTGATCTTTATTCTCTGATTTTAAATTTAATGGGAGTACTGAAAAATAGCAGTATCCACAAATAAAATACATACATTGTTTCCCAGACTCTCCAAAGGTAATTAAAAAACAAACATTATCCAAAAATATTAGATAAGACCTAAAACTCCAGGACTATTAAAAAAAGAGTTATATAGATGGTCCTCTAGCTACCAAAATCTATTCACCCTTTCAAGAGGAGGGGTAGTGGGAAGGAAGATGCCAATAGTAACCTGGAAGATGTGACAATGTTCCTGATCTCTCACTACCTCTTTATTTAGGACATGTAACACTGAACTGAAAATGAACAGTCACCAAACCTATATGATTTCAGAGTTTCTTCCAATCTGAAGAGGAGGAGTCGTCTCAAATGTTAAAACTAATCTAACTATACAAAGGTAAGGTCTGGTTCTGCAAGGGATAAAAAAAGATTTCTTACCATAGGTTTGGTGTCAGATGACAGGCCTAAGGAAGCAAATAAAAAAGTTTTACTTAATATCTTCAAAGACGAGAAAGGAAGCTAATAGTCTTCAAATCAAATTAGCACAGAAATAGTACAGAGAGAGAAAAGGCAGAACTTGCATCTAGAGATCATAGCTGCATTTGTTGCAGGTAGGGATGTAAAATGGTACAGCCACTTTGGACAACAGTTTGGCAGTTCCTCAAAAAGTTAAACAGAGAGTTACCATATGACCCAGCAATTCCACTCCTAGGTATATACCCAAGAAAAACAAAAACATACAACCACACAAAAACTCATACATGTAGCTTATTCGTATTAACCAAAAAGTGAAAACAAACAATGACCATCAACCGATGAATGGATAAATAAAATGTGGTATATCCACACAATGGGTATTATTCAACAATAAAAGGACTGAAGTACTGATATAAGCTACAATATGGATGAACCTTGAAAACATTATGCTAAGTGAAAGAAGCCAGTCACAAAAGGCCACATATCATATGATTCCTTTTATATGAGATGCCCAGAATAGGCAAATTTACAGAAAGAGAAAAAGATTAGTGGTTGGTTAGGACTGGGAAGGAAGGGGCGTAATGAGGAATAACTGCTGAAGAATACACATTTCTTTTTTGGGTGATGAACAAGTTCTAAAATTAGACTGTGGCAGTGGTTACACAACACTCGGAATACATTAAAAAACAATGAATTGTATACTTTAAATGAATGAATTGTATGGTATATAAATATTTCCAAATTGTATTCTTTTTAGAGCTACTCTATAGTTCTAGGATGTCAGAATTATGAGTAACATTACAATGTTATCTATTATTTTATTGATCAAGATGCCTTTCTAGACCAATAAATAATTTTAGCTTTTACCTTTCCTCAACAGCAGTACCTAATATCTATGATCATTTTTTTACGTACTTTCACCAATTCTATTACATCTCTCTTGATATAACCAAGAGCCAGAAAGTATTTTGTTTTTAAAACATCTGCTGAAAGTAAACAGAGATACTGAATATTAAAAACTTGGTATATAACCTTCTATAATCTTCCTGTACATATGCGTACTTTTTTTTATTACTAAAGTAGAAACACTGTTAATATGATTTTGTAACTTGCTTTTCTCACTTAATATTTTTCTGACAAATATTCTTTAGTATCATTTTTAACATGTGCACAATCTTCTACTATACTGTGGCACACATTTATTTAATCAATTCTCTATTGCGTATTTGGTTGTTTCCAGTTACTGATCACTACAAACAATGCTGTGCTAATTCTTGCCACTAAGTCTTTAGGAACACCTAAGATTATTTCCTCAAAATAAATCCCTAAAAGTAAAATTACAAGGTAAAAGGTACTCTCTTTTCCCTTTTGTCACTTATACTAATCAGTGTAATCCTGGATAGGTGCACAATACTTACATGCTGATTTGAGATACCAGAAAAAGTTACCAAGAAAGTTACTAGAAGCTTCTCTAAAGATGTCCAAGAAAAGGAAGGCAAATATTGGCCGTTCCTCCTACCCTCTCATAACAGCACCTTCTCTTATTTGCCCAGGAAGGCTTAAGTATGGTTTTACCTAAAGCAAAGAGGTGACTGTTAAAACCTCTTAAGGATCTTCCAAAGCTAACAAATTCACCCTAATTTGGAAGAATGAAACATGCTGTACCACAAAAGTAAAAATAAAGATAACTTTCTCAGAATATTCTCTGCACTCTTCTTACCTTTTGTTGGAACCGAAGAAATGCCAAACCTGGAGAAAGAAAAACAAGTTAAATTTTAGGAAGCTGTTTACATTTCCGGTTGTCTGTCTCCGTGTCAAGTGTACATATGGCACTTCTCACTTGTGATCTCAAGCCTTGCAATCATTAGCTAATTCTAACAACCCCATGAAAGAGGTTCAGTTTACTCTTCTTCTCACAATGAGTATAGAGATAAACTAAAAGGAAGGAACTTATCAGAATTAGGAGTAGCATGACTTTTACCTGTGACAAAAACCCTGCTTGATAATAAAACCCAATCAATGGCTACTACATCCAAATCAGCAGATGTTCTAAATAGGGACAAGAAAGTGGACATTTCCTTTTAGCAAGACCTCTATTCTACTTAAAGTCAACAATTGTATCTAAAATCTAGGATCACAATCCCTCACCCTCCTATCATCACTATCTCATATCCAAAAGGCAGGGGATACTTACCTAGCTGCCCGGGCAGCTTTCTTACTCTCCAAGCTCACAGGTACATTGAATCGTTCAGCTCGCTTCTGCATTCTCTAAGTGATAATAGATTAAAGAAAGGGAAGAGAAATCAATTTCTGGTTTGCTTCTTTTAAGAGAAAAGTTGTTTGGAGATGGATATCTTTAGAACATCAGGAGTAATTTCTTAGGGCCAAAACCAAGAATAGTGACAATCCTAGAGGATATCAGGTTGTATCCATTCTAGGGCTTAACTCAACAGCTCTTTTCCAGAAAACAAACACAGACTCTACATCTATGTCCTCAAAAACAAAAAGGAAGGAATAAAATAAAATCCACATTCTGCATGAAGCCAACAAGATAAAAGCTGTGTTTGCTTGACCTTTGAATAGGGATCAAAGGAACAGCTTGGTTTTAACACTAGTGGTCCTCTTTCAGTTCAGAAATGAGGCAGTGCTGGCCTATATCATTCTAAAAGGATTTAATAATTCTCTAATTTAAGGGTACAAAATCGAACATAAGATCTTGACTAGAACCTAGTTTCAGAGATCTTGGAAACAGAACCTAGAGAAACTAGAATCTCACCTGCTAGTGAGTAGCAACTTAAAAGTGACATCTTCCCTTACTACTTTTCATCTCTTCCAAGGCACAATCCTCCCAAACCCTAATCCTAGGTTTCTAAACATCATAGAGGTACCATTAAGATCATCTCATTATGTACAAAAAGACTAGATCCCCAAAGGCGATTACCCACTATGACAGCCCAAATATTTTCCCAAGTGTAGCTGGTAGAGAAACACAGTAACACCAAAATCTGATAACACTAATTTTCTGCTTATGAGTAAAATTTTTAAAACGATAATGCAGATAAAATAAAGGATAAGAAACAGAGATAAATGTAGAGACTGCTCTTCTACTAGGGAGCAGCAATACAATAAGAGGCAAATACCTACCTCAGTGTGTGGTATTTCAGATGTAATTTTTACCACTTTCTTCTCTGCTGACCTGGAGAAGAAGAGATTCTTAAAAATCAGAAAACTGACACTCTAAACCAAAACCTCAGAGCTGTATAAGAATTCACCTGAGTCATGTCCTTAGCCCCATTTCTCTCTACCACCCCCAGCCTAAAAACCATGAAGGCCATTAGAACTTTAGTTCCTTGAACTGTCATCTATTGAGAAGAAAGTTCAAACAGTAATAGACTAAGCTACTTTCCTAAGATATAAGACAGAAATTGGGAAAGAAGTCTGGTTAAATATATCTGGGCTGAAGGGAAACACTCAAATGACACTGGAAAACATTTCATTTCCTTCTAGGAACTTTTAATTTGCTGCCAGACTAATGACTATTCCTCCAACCCTCATTTAAATACCAGCCCTCAATTTTCATCACAACAATTAATGAGTGCTCTACAGGCCCTGGTTTCCTTCTTTTACAAATCCCTTATTTCTCCCATGGGGCCTGTAGCTCCAGCTAGAACAGTCAAAGTGGGACAAATAAAAATGCCAAAGGGGGAGGGAAGAAAAAGGGCTAAGGGAAGTTTGAGTTAGAAAAACATGGTAAGTTACTGGTCAAAAGGTTTAAGAGAAAACAAAAGAGGGGGGAACATAGGGGCGGGAGACAAAGTTCGGAAGTATCCAGGATAAATGGAAGGGCATTAACCCTCCACCAAACAACTCCCATAAAACCATGGGTCATAACCAGTCTCATTAAAGTCCCTCATTTAGAGACATGGGCGGCTTTTGTTCCAATATCCCGGACACTTTTCCCATTTGATACCCTGAAAGGTAGTAATGGTTTAACGACATTTTCAGAGGAAGCAATTCTGGAACAGGAACTTTCTCTTCTGTCCTTTTGTCGGAGGTCTGTGGACTGAGAAACAAGCAATGGGTGCCCCCTGCTGACCATAACTAACTGCTACAATATTTAACTGCCTTGGCTGAAAGAAATCAAACTAGGAACACATGTATATTACTGGAGAATCTCGGGTCAAAGATGAAACAAGAGGATGTCCTTTCGAAGATTCCAAGCACCTAAATAAGCCCTGGATATTTCAGTTTAAGAAATGTTTAAAATTTTCCCATTTGCTGTCCATCTTTCCTCCCCCACCTCCATCTTGTTCAGAAAGGGCAACAGAAGTTTAATGTTTTACTTTAAGTCCAAGGCCACTAAGGGAGTAGTTCTTTCCACCAAACCCAGGCTAATGACTTCCTTCACATCCCTATACTGAAGCACAATCATTGCAGTACACTTCATGGCAGAACAGGAACCCCGGAGAAGAAGCTTACTTCCGCTCTATTTCAACTCCCTTAGGCTCAATTAAACTCACACAATAAAAATATATCACCTTCTGGGATTCAGGAGAAATTTCCATTCTTCACTGAGAAATATGCCTCTCTTACCCACAGTCACATACAAAACACTCCCCAAACTACAGCGACCCAGAACTTTTTTGTACATACTTCTGTCTAACCACAACTATTCATCTAAAAAGCAAAATTACCCCCATACACACATGTGCTTCAATTCCCTTGTTTAGAACATCATTTAAAAAATTAAAGCCCTCTAAACATGAGTATTATGTACATTTTGCATATTCTAATGATAATGAACTTATACAAATTTTCAAACTTCATTATTTTTAGTCCACAAAATCCAATTATTATTTATTTATTTGATCTTCCTTCTTGTCCCAGAAACCCCCAAACATTTAAGGCTATCCCAGTAAGTAATTTTCTTGTCCCAGAAACCCCCAAACATTTAAGGCTATCCCAGTAAGTAATTTTCTCAAGGCACTATACCTAATCATAAATCTCCTTTAATGGAAAGATAACTAAATGGCTTTAGAAAGCAGTAGTATTTGACAAAAATCTATCAAAATGTTAAATGCACATTCTCTGAGTCCCAGCAAACCCACTGCTAGGAATTTATCCTAAAGATATACTTGCCTAAGTATAAAGCTACTGACCTTCAAGGAAATGCAAATCAAAATCATGAGATATCCCCTCACAACCACCGGATGGCTTTTATTTTAAAAAATAGAAAATAACAAGTATTGACAAGGAAGCAGAGAAATAGGAATCCTCATACATTGTTGGTGAGAATATTAAATGATGTAGCTACTGTGGAAACAATCTGATAGTGCCTCAGAAAGTTAGACACAGAATTATCTTATGACTAGCCAATTCACTTCTAGGTATATACCCAAAAAACTGAAAAGAGGAACTCGAACAGGTATTTGTATACCAATGTTCACAGCATTATTGTTCACTACATAAAAGCCAAAAATGGAAGCAATGCAAGTGTCCATCAACAGATAAATGGATAAACAAAATGTGGTATATCCATACAATGGAATTTTATTGGGCCATAAAAAGGAATGAAATTCTGATACACGCCACAATATGGATGAACCCTAAAGACATCATGTTGACTGAAATAAGCCAGACACATAAGAACAAATATTATGATTTCATTTATATGAAATACATAAAAATATACAAAATAAGCAAATTCATAGAGACAGAAAGTAGATTTCAAGTTACTAGGGCTGAATGGGCATGGGGGAAATGGAGAGTTATTGCTTAGTGGGTACAGAGTTTCTGTTTGGAAAAAGTTTTGGTAATGGATGGTAGTGATGGTGGCACATTACTGTAAATGTAATTAATACCACTGAATTGTATGCATATAAGTAGTTAAGATGGGAAGTGAGGCACTGTACATATGTTACCACAATAAAAATAATTTTTAAAAAGTTGGACAATGCACACTTTTTTGCTATTATGAATAATTTAAATGTCCATCAGCAAGAGACTAGATAAATAAACTGCAATTCATCCACAGATAAATAAACTACAATTCATCACAGAATAGAAAGAATAAGATTCCAAGTTGATAACTACTAAATCTGAATGATGGGTACATGGGGGCTATATACTACTAAACTGTAATTTTCCATAATAACAAACTAAAAAAAGAGACCTACCACTTACTAGGATAATTATCCGCACTTCAGAGGCTGATGTGAGGATTAAACAAGAACACACTTAAAAAAAAATTTAGAACCATGCCTAGCATGTTACCAAGTAACATTTAAATAAGGAATTATCATTATGATACAGAAAGCTTTCTAGATGTGGAAAAAAATCAAGAAATAGAAAGTATGCAGTATATATGTGCATGTATATGTGTGTTTTCTTATACTATAAACATACATTATACATATGTGTGTGTATGTATGTGTGTGTGTGTGTGTGTATGTATACACACACACACCTCCAAATATACATATACATACACCCACCATATAAAAAATATTCCAGAAGGATATACTAAAAACCTCTGGGAAGGTAGAGGGTAGGGAAAAGAAGACTTCATTTTCAATTTATAAACTCCTCTATACTGTTTGATTTTTTTACTAATACATCCATTGCCTTTTATAATTAAATGCATTAATATAGCTATAAAGAACAAACATTTTAAAAGGGACTCAACTGTTCCTAAAGTGCTGGAGTATAACATGGCCAGGCATTTATGGAAAAAGCCCCAAATAAAAGATGTTTATGATCAACCTTGTTGGGATAGTTTAAATAAATAGAGATCCACTTTCTACTCTAGTACTTTGTCCTCCCCTTATCCACTGTAAATCAAAAGCAAGAGAGAATACAGCATTACTTGAGAGACACTGCATCTACCCAACAACACCCTCCTCCCTTACAAAACTCCTTAGATACATTTTTCACTTCTTGAGAGAGCATTTATGAATCACCTATTATGGTGATCCCACAAAAGAACAACAAAGGCTAGGAGAACTAAATTTGTGTCTGGACTTGCAGTCACCTGGTCCCAATTATCCACTACATAATCCAGAGACAAACTGCTTTGCTTCAGTAGGACCATGTATTTGGAGTGAAATAGACCCTTCTGAAAATGTATGATCTGATCATAAATGAAAAGGACTGAGGGAATGTAAAAGAGGTATACAGAGTGAAACACTAAACCCAACACTAAACACGAAGGTACATGACCAGACTGTCGGCTCTGTACTCAGACTACAAAAAAGGGATAGTTACACATCAACAGTTTTTTCAGGGGGTTCTTCCTCTTTGACAGGCAGTTCTAAGGGCTTTGGTTCTTCTTCCTAAAACCAAAAGAAACAAGACGGTTAACATAACTCAAGGTAAATATCAATCAACAGAAAAATATCAGAATTCCAAAATGAAGCAGTCTCTCAGGACTTTCCCCTTTTATGCTCCCTTAATGGGTTAGCACCAAAGCCATCAAATGATTGAAGTGAAACCATGCAGCCAAGGCAGTGGCACATTGCTAGTCCAATGACTCCAACTCACCTCTGTTTCATCTCCCAGTACATCTTCCTCATTTGCCTCCTCTTCAGCTAAAGAATATTAAAATATTCAGATCAAGCACTGCTACAAAACCACTTTGCAGTACTTAGACTAAAATTATAATCACTTTGCTTCATCAAAATAAAATTCAATAACGAAGGCAGAACTGATACTCAAAATTTGTTCCATATGGAGAAGACAAAACTGCATTTTTACTTAACATTAATACAAAGTTGAACTCAAGCTGGACTGAAGAACTAAATGTGTAAAGAGTTTAAACTATAAAGATAATATAAGTATTGTGAGAGGGTATCTTTGAGATTTAGTGGTGGGGAAGGATTCCTAAAAAGTCCAGAAGCAAAAATAATAGCTGAAAAACTGAAGTTTTTTCAAAATAAAGGACTTTTATTTAACGAAAGACACCATGCACGAAGTTAACAGAAAAATGACAGAGAAGATATTTGTGTCTAAAACCAATAAGGGAATAATTACTAGAATATAAAAGAAATGCTGCAAACCAGCAAACAAATGATGGAAAGCTCAACAGTAAAGTGGGCAAAGAAGAAACCCAACTAGGCATGAACAAGAGAAATGTTTAAACTTTCTAATAATTAAGAGAAATGAAAATTAAAACAACCAATAGATTAGCAAAAATTAGGGCATTTGATAGGACAGTGCCAAAGTGTACGTTTGCAGAGATACAAGAACCCTCACGCACTGCCAGTAAGAGTGTAGATTTATGTAATTCTGGAAAATAATTTTGCAGTGCTTGGTCTTAAGTATACATTTACAAATATATATATAACCTAGAGATCCCATTCCTTGGTATTTATCCCAGATTCTCACCCAGGAACATAAGGGGACATGAAAGTAGTATACATCCCCCCATTATTTATAGTAGTAGGGACTCGGAGGCAACATAGGTGTGAATCAAGTAAAGTGTGGTGGATACAGATCATAGAACACTATCAACAACTGGAATCAATAGACCAGATGACCACATAGCTACATGCCACAAAGATAAAAACCACAGTACTCAGTGAAAAAAAGTGAGAAATAAAGTGAGGGAGGCTATGACCTCAGTAACATTTATATAAATAAAAATATTGCACACCAACACCACCACATGGTTTATAAGAACTAAGAAAAAACGTAACAAACCTACTAGAATGGTTGCCTAAGGAGGGTGAGAAGGGAAGTGAGGAATGGAATAAAAAGGAATACATAAATAAAAATTAGAAAGGGAATTTGTACAACTTGGGATGACAGTATACCTTAAACAAGTTCTGTGGATTTTTAAGAAGCAGAATCAGAAAATTATCAGAGCTAGAAGGGACCAGAGATTACCTAGGTTTATGGATTTCTAGGTTCAAGATATTTTTCTCATTCCATAGATCAGAATCAGACACAGCCATGTAAACTGACTGACCAAAGTTACCTAGTAAATTTCTGGCAACAGGAAATAGAATCCACATCTTCTAATTCTCAGTCTAATGATACTTGTATTACCATGCTAACTTTTAAATAATTTGCTGAAATAAAATCACATCTTAAGGGAAAAAAAAGGAACCTTTCCCCCATCCTAACTATTGTTTTGGATTGAGACAGTTTCCTTGATGCAGTTAATTAGAGCTTATACTGCCAATGACCTAAGTAAAAAAAAATCTTCTATGTGGCAGAGCCTGAAAATTAATCTCCCGGTTCACATAACTCCTGGCCTCCACAAAGCACTCACCATGCTCTTCAAGATATGCCTGGAGCCTGTTGATGAGATCTTGTTTTATTCCCTTGGTTTCCAAACCACGAGCAAGACATTCCTGCTTTAGTTCAGCAAGCTGAGAAAAAAAGAATAAAGCTTATCCTTAGTTAACACAATTAATCCTGGTCATGAAGAGTTAGTCCTTACAAATAAACAAAAAAGCATAATGAAAATAAAGTCCAATCCCAAATATTGACCTTAATCCCACCAAGCCTCTAAGACCCCTGAGATATTCTACTTCCCTGTAACAATATTCAATATGCAAGAGGACTTCTCTAACAGACACTAAGCATCCACTTTACTAAAATTCTTATCTGCTCATGCACCTATTTAATATTACAAATCTAGCTATTTCTGAATAATTCTAAGGGAAAAAAAATCCTTTTTTTCCTAAAAATTACTGTGCCAGCTAGCATATGGGAAGAATGAATCTTTGAGCAGAAAATCCAATTATCAAAAAGCAGATTCTCCTCACCATCTGTTACTCCATATCCTGTACTGCAGTCTATGATATACATGCATACAGGTCTGACCACTGTAGAATTAGGTAGATGTGTTAGCTAGATTAAGGTCAACAATGAACTGATTAAAGGATTTATATCAATGTGAAAAAAATATTTAATGGCATGCCACAGAGCTCTGTTGAAAATTTTAAAATCAGTAACTTAACTAAAGATATAAAGGGCATGCTTCACCTTTGTAGATGACAGAAGAAGGAAGGAGAATTGATGGACTACAGACAACTAAGCTAAAAAAAGACAACTCTTCAGGGAGGACAATGAGCCAAAATGAAGATTCAATTTAGAAAGAACCAGGTATAAATATAAAGTCCTGCACTTATATTCAAAATTTCAGCTGTAAAAAACCAGATGGAGATATGGCTCAACAGTAATTCAAAGGATAAAGACCTTGGGTTTAACATGATTTGCTATCAAAGTAATTCTAGGCTATGTGTAAATGAAATATAGAATCTAAAATAAATGAGGTACTAGCCTTACTGGGTTGTATATTCTTATGTTAAGGAGCATACTGATGCATATGCTGATCCAAGCAGAACAAGCAGGAAAAGGAAAGCTCCAGAAATCATAAATGCAGATCATACACAAATAAATGTTTGGCCTGAAAGAAGGCCTTGATGGTTTTGAAGTACAGATCTAAGACCAACCAATAGCAGTTAGACAGCAGATTCTGACAGAAAAACTATTATAACTAAGGGAGTATGCTCGGCATCTCTAGGTTTTCAACCAGGGAAGTAGTACCACCCCAAGGAGGAAGCACTTGGAAATGGAAATTGGAGTACTTTTTTTTAAGGTCACAATCATTGAAGAGATGAGGTGCTAATGGCATTTAGTGGGCAGAGCAGGCAAGGATGGTATGCAGGGAACTTTCCTACTCAACATGCCAAAAGCACCCTCTATTGAGAAACATGGTAGATAATCACCCACTATAAATGTTTTTTTTTTTTTAAAGGCTTCTGAAGATAAAAAGTGATTGCTGAGTGGCTGCATAGCATAATAGTTAAAAACATGGCCCCTGAAGCCTGGCTGCCTGGGTTCAAATCCCAGCTGTATCACTTACCAGCTGTGTGACCTTGGGCAAGTAACGTAAACCTCTCTGTCTCTCAATTTCCTTATCTGTGAAAGGGTAATAATAACAGTACCTATCTCATATACTTATTTTATGAAGATTAAACATGTAAATGTTTGTAAAGTGCTTAGAACAGAACTAATAAGCACTTTATAAGTGCTTAATAGATTATGGGCAAAGGATTTGACAAGATTAGATAAAATCAGCAATCCTCAGATTTTTAAATTTCACATATTTTTAAATAAGTAGAATGACATGGCTGCCAACTTTTTACAATATCGCAACCAGGTCACAGACCAACACTTTCGTTTAAAAAAAAAAAAAAATCAATAAAAACTAATTACTAGAAAAATTATCACAAATTTGGATATAGCAGTGATGTCAAGCTGCCTATAAGTTTCTAAAAGTTTACACTAAATTTTTCTATGTATCTCATCATTAACCAGTAACAAGTAATTCATGGATCAGCATTGGACTGCAGTCCACACTTGAACAGGCTTCATCTAGAATGCAGACTCTAGATGATCTCTAAGGTCCATATTTAAAGTAAGACTCTTGATCTTTCCCACACTGGTACTTTATTCCTTTATTTTCTTTCAACTAGCTAGAGAATGAGTCTTCTGATTTTTGTTACATTAAAAAATTTTGTTGGTTTGTTACAGAAGTACTATGTTCACCATATAATAGTTAGAAAATAGTGGAAAGTGTAGAGGAAAATAAGTCATCTATAATCCCACCTTCAAGAGATCGCTTCATTTTAAATAATTAATTCTGTGTTTAGGGAAGAGTGTTGGTTATTTGCTTACAAAGAAATACAGCTCCTTTGTTTCCTGTAACTCCTAAACTTTCCTCATAAGCCTACATTTCTTTGTTTTCTCCTGGTTTAAACAATATTTTAGGCAAAGTTTAGTCTTTCTCATAAATAGTTGTTCTGCCTTCTCCTTCTTATTTCCCAAAATAGTGCCTAGACATAGGCAAAAGCTTATAAAGGCTACCAAGTGACAGGAAAATTGACAGCCAGTGCTGGTTTTACACAGGATGCTGATCTAGTATGATCAGATCTAGACTTGGGTCTGACATAAAAGTGGCACAATTGGTTCCAACTGGTCTTTTAGCATGAATAGCATCCATCGTGAATACTGATCTCACAGTTGCCTCTACTCATCAAGGTCTCAGCTCTCAATGGCTCCCTATCCCTAACCCTAGGTCTCTGTTCATTCAGCAGTGGTCTCAGCACCTCCGTGACCCACTCCCTAGTTGAATGGGAATATTATACATTGTTTCTACATAATGTTGTATTACTTGAATTATATTGTGGATTATTTTCATATATTAGGATACTATTTTAAAAGGGAAATAGATGAGTAAAAACACAAAATAGCTGAAAATGGAGTAATTTCTTTCACACATATTTCAGCACATTTCTATTAGAACAAAAACCTTTTAAAACCTCAAATAAGAACTAACATATCAACTCTTACCATTTCTGTAAGAATTTTAAAGCATTTATTTAAAAAGCAAGGTATATTACATAAATTGTATGGTATGTGAATTATATCTCAATAAAGCTGTTTTTAAAAAGTTATAAATTATATACAGGATTTAACATTAATGTAAAAATAATATATACATATTTACACACACTTGATGTATGTACACAAGAGGCATGAACAAGAAACAGATAAGTAATACTTGTTGAATTTGGAAAAAGGAAGCCAGTTAGGGATAGTTGTAGGAAGGAAACTTTCCACCATATACCCTTTTGTACCTTTAGAATCCTGAACTTCGGCCTGAAATTACCTATTCAAAAAATAATTTTTAAATGTCTTATTTATTTTTCAGTGTCAGTAAAGTTTTCTCCATTCTACCTATCCAGTCAACAGAGGAAAGACAGATCAACTGACCATATAATACATTTGACATTAATAATTTATTGCCCTGTGATCCCTTCTAGTTTACTAATCTTGGATTTTGATTCAAATCTTTTATTAGAAATCTTTTTCACCTGTTATCTGTCCACATGGTTTGTAAACTCTTTGAGGGCAGAGACACTTTTTAATCACCTGTAATATTTCATAAAATAGGAACTCAAATACGTTCTTATTTCAAATATCAGTATGTGACAAAGAGCTAAGTAATTTGCATGTATTTTCTCATTTAATCTTTACAATAAACCTATGTGGTTGGTACTATGAGCCCCAACTTATAGTGGCACGAACATGCCAACTCACTTCTCTCTGATTCAAACCCATAATCTTAATTACTAAGGTGGTGACATGGCTGGCGCGCGCGTGCTCTCTCTCTCTCTCTCACTGAGATTCCTTCTTTGGCCCTATTTCATTCTACTTGTACCAAATGCTTATTCACTTCTCTGGATCTAATCAGCATATCCTGTTAGCTCTACTTTGAAATTTAGCCAAAATCTAATCCCTTCTCACCATCTCAAACACTACTACCCTGGCCTGTCTCTCATACAAATTCTTTTAAAAAATCTCTTCAGCACATCTCACTAATAGTTTATTCTCAACAGAGTAATCAGAGTGATCTTTTGAAAATTTAAATCAGATCATATCACTCCTATATTCAAAAATCTTCACTGGTTCCTCATCTCCTTAAGAGATGAGAGTCCTAACAATCACCAGAGGCAATAGCCTCTTTAAGAACAACCAGATGCAGCTCCCTTCCCCATAATGTCGACATCCCTTTTCAATATGAAATAAGGTGGTCACTGCCTAGACACCTCTGAAGATCAAGGAAGTGATTAAATGAGAGAAAGGGGTAGCAATAGACAAGATAGGATTTACTAAGTCTTTTAATAAATATTCTTTTCTTTAGATGCTAGGGTATTAGAATAGCCAGAAGGAAATAAATGAAATGATGGAACTATAACCCATAATATTCTTTGAAATTACATATATAACTGCTTGTTAAATTGTACTTTGAAAGGTATCACCTTTTTGTATATATGCTGTACTTCACAATAAGGAAATAACTGAAATTGTTGACCTGTAACCCAAAACATTCTTTGAAATTTGCTCTCCAACTACCTGTTAAATCGTACTTTGAAAGTTATCACTGTTATGTATATATGTTAAATTTCACAATAAAAAATGTATTTAAAAAATATATATATATGTTGACACCACCCAACTGTGCATTGGAAAATGGTTAAAATAACAAATTTTATGTTATGTATAGTTTATCATGAATTTTTTTTTCAAATGGAAAACAACAACCGAAAAAAACACACTCACATACAAGGCCCTATGTAATCTGCTACCTGCCCTCATCCTTATTTCTGTGACTCCTCCTCCCTTATTATTCCTACTACTACCGCTCACTCTGATAAGCCAAACTGGTTTCTTTTGCTACTCCTCTAACACTTTCCACTGGGCTCATTCTTTCAACTCCTTCAAGTCTTTGCTTAAACATAACCTTCTCAATCAGGCCTTCCCTGGTCACCCTATTTAAAATTAAAATGTCCTTCCTACTGTACTACCTATCACCCTTTCCTATTTTTCTCACCATTTGACACAGTATAAATTCTATTTATTTATTGTGCCTTCTCTCAGTAAAATACAAGCTTAATGAGGACAAGTATTTTCTCTGTTTTGTTCATTGCTGTATCCCCAGCACCTATGGTAGGTGGCACATGGGAAAGGCTCAATAATTATTTTCTAGATAAATCCCAAACCTTTACCACCAGGCTCTCAGCTCTTGAGTGAAAAACCCATTTCCAACTGACTGCTAGACATCTCCAGTGAATGTCCCCAAAACACTTAAGCCCCAAACTGAACTTATCATTTTCTCTTCCACACTGATCTATAAACACTTCTGATTCTTTATTTCAAATCTCTCTAACATTCCCATTCTAATAGCCACTACATGTTTTCAGATTTTAACATGTTTAATCATTTGACGAAGTTATTGAGCACCTACTGTGTGTCAAGCATTATCTTAGATACAGGGATGTAATCAGAAGGAAAACCGAATGAGTCCTTGCCCACACAAGCTTACAATCTAGTAGGGGAACAAGACAATCAATGACCATATAAATAGTTGATTTTTTTTTTTTTTTAAGCATGAGGTCTTACGAAAGCACATAAAAAGGGGCCTGATCATATGTGTGGAAAGGGAGAAGAGGGGAGGCTTTCTTGGGTAAATGACATTTGATTGACATCTGAATGGTGAATAGTCACTTAGACAAACGTTATATGGGGGGAGGGAAGTTAGAGGGGAAGTGGCAGGAGCACTGTAGCCAAAAGGAAATTCAAAGTGCAGCATATATGAAGCTTCTGTGTTCTGAGGTAAGGAGGAGAGATGGTAGTGCACTGTGATTAAGAATATGAATTTTGGAGACAGACTGTCTGGGTTTCAGCCACTGCTTACTAGCTGTGCAAGTTTGGGTTCTCTCATCTTAAAAAAGTATTAATAGTATTTACCTTATAAGGTTATTGGGAAAATTCAATCAATCAGTTATTGTATGGAAACAGCTTCCACTTTGCTTGCCATATAGTGTTAGCTACTAACAAACAAAGCCATTATGAAGAAATAAATATGGCCAATGTGGTTGTAGTGTGAGAAACTAAGCAGGAGAAAATGGCAGGGGAGTGACTAGTATAATAAACATGTAACTGATGAAATCTCTCCCCCTTCAGAGTCCATTCTCCATATTGCCAGTAGAATATAAACTGGTCACATGAGGCTCCTCCTTTCAAATTTCCAAAAAACATCTCCCTTCTTCCTACACAACAAAAGCCAAACTCCGTACACGACTTAGACGGCCCTCTACCTTTATAGTCACCTAGTTCACCTACTTTCCCTTCCAACCTTTAACCACCCATATATGTGTACTTTATGCTTCAATAATACAAATGTCTTATTGTTCTCTCTTTGGAAATATGGTACTGTTACAGTTCAAAAAACATTTGCATCCACAGTTTTGTCTCTCTTCCCACTTGTGTCAGAATGACCACACTTCTATAAAAATCTCCAGAAGTCAGCAGTCAATGTGGACTTTCACATCAATTCAGATAGATAATACAATACTTTTTCTTCTGTTTTAAAGCTTGTACCTTTCCTCTGAAGTCCCATGCTAAAGCCCCACATTTTCTTTATAAAAATGGAAAGATTTTTTTTTAAAAGTGAAGAAACCCTAAGTCAACCCAGAAATCAGGATCACTCCATCAAAATCACAGAGTAACCAAACATTAACTATCCTGGAAGTCAGAATTAAAGGCATGGGTTCTTAACCAGAGGTCCATGGACTCTTCAGGGCTACAAGGTAGTTTTATGAAGCCCCTCAACTGCATGCAAAGTATGTGTACATGCCTTTTTCTGGGTAAAGGGTCCATACCTTTCATCAGAGTTTCAAAGATATCTGTGACCTCCAAAAGGTTAAGAAGTGCTCTAGAGAAAAAGCAAAGACAAGCAAATGTGATTAAAAGAGTGAGTCCTTTTTAGGCTGTCAGGAGTGCCTCATGTTTTCTTAGATTATAATGCCTGAAATCAGGTAAGAGGTCATTTTGTAAAAGTGATTTAACAAACAAATGCAAATTTAATATAGACCTGAAAAACACAATTTATCATCCATAAAAGCAAGTCACAGAGGAAGCTAGTGACTTACTCCAGGGATTTCAAAAATGAGATGAACAAAAGAAAATATTAGATCTTCTATTCATAATTCCTTTTTGGCTCATCCATTCAAAAATTCCTTTTTTGTGTATATTTTAAAACATACATAACAGTATAGTAGTACCTACGTAATTTACATATAAATAAGCATACATATAATACAGGTAGTTGCTCAATTTTTTTTACTTATCATGATAAATATTAGAACACTGATATAAACTACATGTTTCAGTGTCACCAACTTAACAGTAACTCCAGAATAACAGAAAACTCACTCTACAGCTTAGAATCCAAGGGTAAGAAATATATCAGCTTTCACAAAAAAGCTAACTAGTGTCAACTACTAAGTGACTGAAGAAACTCTCCCTATTCTTCTTCCCTTAAAAATACTGGTCATTAAGCTCTGAAGGATCACTTTTCAGCTTCAGCAGAAATCAGCCTGGTTTGTTCAAAGTTCCCATGACATGTGACCAAAACATGTGATGGGAAAACTATCATAAAACCACAAATGGACAACTAATCAAGACATTCTCTTAATTTACCCTAAAAGAACCTACTCTTTTCTTCCAGGTTAATGTTAATCTAAGTGTGAAAAAGCTACCAAGATTCCCAAAAGACACAGAACTTGAAACAGCTTCTGTGATTCGAAGTGTCACCCAGCAGTGACACCAAGAGATGCAGGGTCTCACCTGCGATATGAAATGGGACAAGATAACCCTAGCCTTGGAACTGTTTTTCTACAGTGCTGCAACTGTAAATTCTCTCGGAGAGGAGCGGGGAGGAAGGCTGGCATTGGGGGGGGGGGGGGCGGGGGGCAAAGTGAGAGAACTCGAAAAACTTAAACCTAAGCCTCAGTGCCTTTTACTAACTCGTAAGCCCTCCAGAAGACCAAGCCTCACCCAGAGGCCTAAGGGCTTTCTCAGGGTTCAAAGTTCACCCGGAGGGTGGGGGCGTAAACCCACTAGAAAAGGAGAGGAAGCATTTTCTGGATCACGTTTGGATTCAGAAATACACAAAGGTACCTGGCTAACAGGGGAATCTCAGCTGTGAACAACAGACAACCCAAGGAAGAAAAAGGGGTCTTGGGTTCGGCATTGGGGAGATGAGGAGGAAATCCCTGACGTAATGCGGCTCTGACGAGAAACGAGAAAGGAAAGGTGACGGATGATACAGCGATGAAGAAAGCCAGGGCGCCGAAATAACAGGTAAAGATAACAGTAAAACCGCAGGAAGAAATGGGAAATTAGGGAAGGCGTAGCGGGGAAGAAGGGAAGCACAAAAGAAAAGCTGACTAACTACGGAGGGAGCCGGAAAACGAAGTGAAAAAGTCTGCAAAGAGAACGAGTAGGAGAAGGCGCAGGCCACCCTGCAAAATTCAGCTCCTAGAAATATCCAACTCAGCCTTTCCCCCCTTCACGGTACCTTCAGCTTATGGAGTTCCACCGTCTCTGCCGCCATCTTGTTACCCCCTCCACTCTGCTGGGGCTCCTGCCGCTGCCTCCGCCTCCAGGAGCTCCCGCCTAGGCGCAGAGAACCTTGGCCGACCAATCGCTGTCAGTCTTACTTCCACCTCACACTATCAGCTCTCCCCATTAGTTAATAGCTGGCGTCGCTCTCGCTCTTCTTCGCAACTTTCCCCACCTATCTCAAAAGGTGGGAGAGAGAGAAGGGTGGGTTCTGCGTCTTCCAGACGACGGAAATGGCGACAAATTGTGCGTTCCATTGCAGACAGCCAACCAATGAGTGGTGGCAGCGCTGATTGTGTTCCACCAATAAGGAGAGTGCAAATGGGCGGAGGGAGGCTGCTTCCTGGAGACCACAGGTGTGGAAGCGAGCGCTGCGCCCCGGGCCGGACGGGCCTCTGAAGTTGACAGGTAAGGGCTGGAGGGAGACTGAAAAGGGGGTGCTGAGAAAAAATGGGGCGAGGCAAAAGGAAAGTGAGGGGAAACGAAGAACGAAAGAGGAAAGCCAGGAGGAGCATGGGACGGGCTCAATGTTAGGATTTAGGATATTTTAGGTAGAGAGGGGCGGTGGACAAGGGCTCTTTCCGAACCAGGCATCAGTTTTAGAGTTAGCGCGATTTTAGAGCCGAGTTCAAACTACCAGAAGAGCCCCCAGAGTATGCGCTAGGGCTCCATCCCTCGAGATATTGAACTCGGGTCCCTTTCTAGCCCTTCAGAAGCCCAGGGCAAGTTCTTTCAGCGCCCCACACTTGAGAGAAGGAATGAGGATGTTTGTTGCTTACGAGCAAAGAAAATGAGAAACAGGGCGGACAAACCCCAGAAAAGGTGGGAATTAGAAGTAGCTTTACCCCCGAACTCTCCTTAGTGGTTCCTTGATTGAATCCCAGGACCGTCTTCTGGAAATCTAGATTATATAACCTCTTCCTAATTCCTTACTAACTTCTTAAGGATAGTAAAATGAGATACTCCTAAGTTTCTCTTGCTTCTTGAAGCAGGTCCCCCAAGCCTAAACTTAATCCTTCACATTACAGTTGAAATGTGAGGATCAGTAAAAATTACCATATGTCTCTAAAATGTAGGGAGGGCTTTTCTTACTTTTGAAAATTTTCCCCAAGACTGCAATTTTTCCTTTGTGCATGATGGGAAAGTTCTTCCATCCTCAGCAGAGTTCAGGGGATTTGGGCTATTCGGGAGACAACTGGGAAAACAAGCTCAAAGGAGAGGAAATTGAGTTTATACTTCTGCCTGATTCTCCCACTGTACTAGGATGAATGTGGGGGTGGCACACAGTGAAGTAAATCCCAACACTCGAGTGATGAATAGCCGTGGCATCTGGCTGGCCTACATCATCTTGGTAGGACTGCTGCATGTGGTTCTACTTAGCATCCCCTTCTTCAGCATTCCTGTTGTCTGGACCCTGACCAACGTCATCCATAACTTGGTGAGCACTAAACCACACACACCTACCCCAGGTCTTCCCCAACCAAAAACAAAATAAAATCACCAATTCTTTGAGGATTTTGCCTTCCTTCTGGGATCCCCTATTTCCTACCTTAGCAGAATTCTTGAGCTGAAAGACTACCTTCTGTTCCCCCCTCACCCTGTCCTTTCCCTCCTCCTAGGCTATGTACGTCTTTCTACATACGGTGAAAGGGACACCCTTTGAGACCCCTGACCAAGGAAAGGCACGACTCCTGACACACTGGGAGCAAATGGACTATGGGCTCCAGTTTACCTCTTCCCGCAAGTTCCTTAGCATCTCTCCTATTGTACTGTGAGTTTGGGAAGGAGATTGGTAATGGGTGATGCTAGATTGGAAAACACTTTAAAAAGCCAGGTACAAAGGCCCACAGCGAGGCGTTTAAAAGGGGATCTACCAATCTAAGACTCTTAGAAGATACCATGGTATACTAGTTATTAGGGAGAGAAGTAAAAAGTAGAAGATAGTAATCAAGCATTCCTTGCCACCTCCTTTGGTGGTAGGGGAATGGAGGGGGACTGAGAAATGATAAAATGCCAAATAAAATCAGATGATTTTACAATTCCAAACAGAAGTGAATAGAGGCAGAACTGATGTTCATCTGTGAAAACTGTGGAGACTAGAAACAAATTAAGATCCTTAATATTCATATAGGCTGAAACAGCTGCAGCTGTCATTTGTCACCTGTTATGAACAATGAAGAAACACAAACTGACTTATAATCTCCAGTTAAAGGTGCCATCTCATGATATCCCCAACCCAAAAATAAATACTGTTGATATGGCTGCAATGTTTTCAGATGTCCTAAGACTACATGCAGAACTGGTAATTTAAAATAGAAAAGAAAGTTACTGGAAAGGCATGAATATAAAAGGGAAGGCCAATCTCACTCTGTTTCTTCTCTCCCCAGCTACCTCCTGGCCAGCTTCTACACCAAGTATGATGCTGCTCACTTCTTAATCAACACAGCCTCACTGCTCAGTGTACTGCTGCCTAAGTTGCCCCAGTTCCATGGGGTTCGTCTCTTTGGGATCAACAAGTACTGAGGGAGGTGACTGCAGACAGGCATGGAGAAGACATTGGAACAAACGGCTACAAATCCTTCCTTCTTCTTCATATTGTACAACCCTTCTCAAACTCCCAGAAAAAGAAGAGATTGGAAAATGGGGCTGCCTGGGTCCAGCCCTGCTAGGAGCAGGTTTCTTTGAATCAGGAAAGGCAGGTGAGACAAGGGCCAAATCCTTCTCCTCCACAGCAGGAAGCCATGTTTGGGCAGTTGTTTGTTGATTAAAATTTTCCATATCTTCTTCACACACCTCTTTTGCAGCTCTGTTTTGCTGTGTATTTTCCTTATAATAAAGATAATTTTTTTCAGATATGGCTACAATATGGTCTGCAGAAAGTGTAGGGAAAGAGGGAATGATGACTTACTGTATAAAACTTCTCTAAGGCTACTGTTTAATCCTCTCTCCCTTGGTCCAGTAGGGGGTGCCCTTCACTCTCAGCTAACAGTATGGAAAGGATTCTCAAATGAGAAAAAGGACTTCAGCTACATGGGGCAAAGAAGAGAGGGAAAATACAGATTGCCAGTTATATGTTTATAGAAAGATAATCCCCTGGCTTTAAATAGATATGTACATAAAAATATGAACAAACTTAAAAAAATACAAACCCTTGGATCGTATGAGAGCTGCTGGGGACCCCCTTATTCTTTCCCCTCACCCAAGGGCAAAGGGCATAAGTCTGCTTTTTAAAAATTATTAATTTTGGCCATCCCTGCAGCAACAAGCCTGTAGTTGCGTGATGACCCACAAGATCAAAGTCCGTGGATGGAAGAATTCAGAGTTCTCTCTGAACGCTATACATCTCCTATAAGTTGGGCCAATTGCTTTCTTTTTCTGGTCTTTTAACTAGTCTAGACCAGGGATAAGGGGGCAGAGGGATTTGCTCTTGAAATGGTTCAAGAAATAAGAGACTCAGTTTTAAAAGAGGGGGGGTGGGGAGTCATCTGCTCTAAAAGCAAAAGACAGGACAAAGGCATACAGACCCCAAGGAAATACCCAGTTCCCACACTACTATGGGATATATTGTCCAGCCCAGGTTCCAGGCCCTAGATACTTTGTTCTAGCCACCTCCTATTTCTTTGGTATTGTCAGAAGATAAGATTCAGTTCCTGGGTGCGGGGGAAGGAGAAAAAGTGGTTCAGGGGCTTCTAGAAGTACTGAGTGAACAATTTGAGCTTAAAATTTTCCCTTTGTTAAATATTTAAAAATAAACAAATCAAACTCCATCCTGTGCTGTACACAGCCCTTTGACTCCCTGACATTGATTTAAGGATAGAAGAGAACGGGTCTCAGCGTTGGAAGGGCCTCCTCACTTTCTTCCGCCGCTTCGGTTTAGCTTCTCCCTTGGGTACTGTGCTGTTAGGCTTGGAGGCAGCAGTGGCCCCAGGGCCAGGCTGAGGAGCTGCAAAGAAGTTCCCATTGGACATTTGGCCTGGTGGTACTTGAAAGATCCGGCTCAAGAAATCCTGAAGGTCAGCAGGAGGAGGGGCATCTGGGGTGGCTCTAAAAGGAAAACAAGAAATAATGAGGCAAGAGATATTGCTAGAGTCATATGGTTACCTCAGTTAAAGAGACAGTCAGCTCCCCAACTTCCTGCTAGATGTCCTAAACAGTATGTCGTCTGAAACCATATTCAAAATTAGAACAATGGATGGATTATTGACAAGAAATACCACCTACCTCTGACGCCCACTGGTGCCTGGGATCCGAGAGCCAAATGAGATGTGATAGGGGACTCTATGGGTATCTGGGGAGATTCCCACACGCTGGCATCCAGCCCACTCTGCAAACATGAAATGTAATTAGCCAAAACACCAGTTTAGAGCAAATATGAGATCAGAAGTATGGATCCATACTTCTAGAGGACAGAAGTGTACCTGTAATATCATACACCTTTCCATCCATCAGTGCAAAGTAGGTGATCTTCAGGCCCAACATGCTTGACTCTGCCCAAAAGTCTCCTTCCTCTGCAGGATGCAGCCTATTACACTCAGCGCAGTATCTGGCACTCTTAGGTTCTCGGTCCATTTCAAACCTCCTACAACCCAACAAAAAGGTAATTTCTCAATAATTTGTGAAGCCTATCTAGGTCATTACTCCAGTCTCATTACTCATAAATATGGCTAAAACATCTAACACTATCTCTGCTCGTTAATGTATGTCTGTGTATACTCAGCCCTCAACTTTCTATCTTACAGATAAAAATACTCATTTTGTATGCACTGCTAAATCAAATCCCCATTCTCTGACAGTATGGCAAAGGTAGAAACCTCAGGGACTTTTTTACTAGCCACATGTATCCCTCAAGTACCAATAATACCCACAAGAAAGGTCTTTGGCTATCCAATTCCTGAGTTATGGCTAACCCATCCCTGTCCTGTTTCATACCTATGCTTTCCCTGACATCGGCTGCACATCATAGTATTCATTGCCTCTTTGAGGTCATCTTGCAGTTTGGATAGAAACTCGTTCACTGACCGGCTCAGCTCATTCTCTGCCATTCGTTTCCTAAGGAAGAAAGGCTTTGTAAATCAAAAGGTGTTGAGGAACAGACAAAAGGGAAAAGATCTATTGGCTTATTAAGCCCTTGGCCAGTGAGAAAAAAAAGCAACCTCAGTTTTCTTGGCCTCTAAAAAAGCCTCCATCCACAAGTCCAGAGGCCTCTGCTACTGAGGATTTTACGTTTACCTCAACTGACCATTTCTCATCTCCAACTTACATTTCATATTCTTTTCGCCTTTCAGGGTTGCTGACAATGTCCCAGGCTGCCCGCAAAACTTTGAAGGCCTCCTCAGCCCGGGGATGATGATTTTTGTCAGGATGGACCTACCAAGACAAACAGATTTCATCACAAGTCTATTCCCACCCACTTCCCTATCTTGGATCAAAATAACCATATCAAAGGGTTCTCTTTCACCACCCTTTAGAGAATTAATATAGCTTAATGATTAATTGCTCTGGCTCTGCAGACATAGGAGTTCAAGTTCCAGCTCTGTTACTTATTTGCTAAATGATCTTGAATATTTTAATTTCTCTGAGGCTCAGCTTTTCCAGTGTTAACTGGTGTAATAATGGTATCAACTATGGATTGTTGAAAGGATTAAATGAGAATACATGTGAAGTGCATAAAACAGAATCTAGCACTAAGGCAATCCACCATCATAGTTTGGGACTGTCCCAGTTTTAGCACTGAAAGTCCCATGTCTCAGAAAACAGGGACCTGGCAGCCACATACTAAGTCTCTATGTTTAATTTTATTATCAGTCATAAAGTGAGAGTTCCAGAGTTCCTCAAATTCATTCTTTTCTAACTGGAAAATTCTCCTGTCTACTGAAAACTTCCTACAATAGTCTGCTCTTCTTTCTTTCCCAGAAATGAAACAACATATTGTGATCCTCACAGGCTTTTTATCCACTCTTGAGTCTTTTCTCCAAAATGAATAATCCCTCTTCCTACAGCTTCCTGGTTGTTCTGATCCCCATTCTCTAAAAATACAGAGGTAGAGCTAGCCTCCTACCTGATGCCAAATAAACATCATGTTTTTAAATCTCCCACATTTCCAGGCAAAACAAAACAGTGTTTTGGTCATGGGCACTCTGGCCCAGACTAGTAAAGGCAGTAAGGGGTTCTATAAAAGAAACTTGGACATTCTGACCTGTACCTGAGAGAACCTTGGAGTGTTGGGAGGGGTATGTTGAGGATGGGGGTATTTACACCTCTAAGAGAAGTTGAAAAATGAGAATTTTTTAAGAGTGATATCTCCCAAGAGGGGATGTCTGCTAAAAAGACAAAGTGGGAAAAGTAACAATTTGAGTGTAAGCAGTTCCCAACTCTAAGAATTTCCTAGGCTATCCATTAAGAGGTATGCATTTCCCACCAAACTAATTCAGTCCTTTGGTAAGTTACAACGCTGACAGTTTATTATGCCTTGAATAGTTAAAAGAGAAATTCTGGTAGTCTGTTCCTCTTTGGCATCACATAACCATTGAGGGAATTTGCACAGTGATATTTTAACAATCCATTTCCATTAACTCAGTAAAAATAGGCCTCCAATACAATTTGCACACATTTCTTATATTCATAATACAGTTTTACTTATACAGAAATACAACAAGCATGTAATAACAGCAACCTATTATCAACTTCTAACAGCAACTTGACTGCATGCTTATAGTAAACCATTTTCCTCAAGCATATGGTACATCACACCTCCAACCTGCAACCCCCTTATAAAAAGCAACCATATTTTCATGTATGACACACCTATACACATATTGCTGTATGATTTGAGGTTCCATTCCCTTTTCCTTAATTTCTCTGCATTGCTGGTGATGAAATAGTTTTCTTCCAACTGGTTCTGAGATAATCACTCACTTGAGCTCCCTGAACCTTCCACACTAAGTCCACACTTGATTCTCTAGGAGAGATAGTTGGATTTTCCTGTGTTCAACAAACCCTCATTTGTTTAGGGGAGAACAGCTGAATGGTTGACTACACCTCTTCTCCATCTTATTCAGGACTTTACCTGGATATTCCAGGGTGAGTGAGTCCAACACTGGTTCATTCCTTATCATTAAAAAAAAAAAAAAAACTTAAAATGAAGGGAAGCTCAGATCCCCTAGTAGAGGGGGGGAAAAGTCTTTATGGTATTCTAAGAATGTTACTCGTCAGCTTCACATTAACACTCTACTCTTCTTGCCCTTTATTCCATGCTTTCCAAAACTGTAATAGAAAAGATGGGAACAGAGGGGAAGGGTACTTACCATCACTGCCAGCTGCCTATAGGCCTTCTTCAGTTCAACATCTGATGCTGTGGCTTCAACTCCCAGCACATGGAAAGGGTTTAGTTCATCCTCAGGAACTCCAGCCATAGTCAAGAGTCGAGCCACTTCCTGTTCAGGCTGGCAATAGCGCCCACTAGCTCCAGGTGCATTCCCCTGCCTGTGGGTCCTCTGCTTGACCCAAGGCAACTCCAGCCAACCCCAATGAACAATTCTTACCAGCTGCTGCCATAGCCTGCTATCTCTCAGCAGAGTCAGGCAACGCTGCAAGGCAGGAGAATCTAGCCAAGATAAGAGCCAGGTGGCCTTACCCCTCCAGCCTAACCAGTTGCCCAGTCCCACCAGAAACCGCCAACCCAATTGTAGACAGCCCAACAAGAGGGCCAGGGCCAGGAGCAGCAAAGCACCCAATAGCCTAAGAAAACGGGTGAACAGCCCTGCCCCACAGCAAAACCCCTGGCTTAGCAACTGGAACATCACCTGGGCCCAGGTACCCAGTCGTCCAGCCCAAACTCCCACCCAGACTCGAAAAAGGTCCAGATCACTGCCTTTCAACTGCCTGCATGCATAGATGAGATGCCCACAAGTTTCCACATACTCTCCCACCAATACCAGCAGTTCAATCAGCCACCAGAAGCCTGCCTGTCCAAGCTGACATAGTTCTTCTGCTCCCCACAATCCCAGTCCTCTGCGTCTATCTGCCTGACTTCGTTTCCGGCCCAGCCGATGTCGACCAGGGGACCGGGGATCCCTGCGTCCACCCTCTCGGGTATCTTCCTTGGTTGGAAAGCGGTGCCGCTGTCTCCGGGGTGGTGGTTTCTTTCCACTGGGCACACGTGAAAAATCACTGGGGAACTTAAGAGGTTCCTCATCGTCATATTCCTCTTCCAACTCTTCATCTCCCAAGGCTGGAGAAGTACAGTGGTGGCAAAAGTTGCTAGAAGGGCTATCTCCTCCCTCAGAATAAGGCCCTTCAGGGATTCCAGTGGTTCCCTGGCAGTTGCAAGCAAGTGGAATGGAAAGAAAAGAAGGGTTCCCATCCTCCTGGTACCCAATCTCATTCTCTTTTGGGAGTTCCTGGTCCACTCCTGACTCTTCTGAAGATGCCTCACTCTGATCAGGATCTTCTCCATCCCTGGGGGGTCCTGGACCCCTTGGAGGGCCATGGCTTGGATCCGACCAGTGAGCTGGGTTTGGGGGCTGTGTGTACCTAGGATCGGAGTGCTCCGTGAGGCAACGGGTACCATTAAGAGCTGTCCCCGCTGAGTCCCTGAGTCCTGAGAATGAAAGTATATCAGGATCCACGGAGGATCCTAAAGTCCTGAAGGATGCACCACCACCGTGGTGGGCTCCACACAACCCTCTTCCTCCGGGGTGCTTCTGGGCCATGACCCCGGGGCTTTCTGAAGGTTTTAGGTCACAGCCATCATGGTAAGTTCTGATGCCTGTAACAAAGGTGTCAAGGTGGAGATGGTCAAGGATGGAACCAAGAGAAGGGGTAGATAATCTTAAGTCGAGGATACACTTAATGTACCTACCCCCTAGTCTTCCCAAGTTCTTTTGGGGCATTCATTACTCCCAGCAAAAAGCCCGAACTAGACGAACCACAATCCTGCTTCCCCCCACCCCAAAATTCCTCTTTTTTTTTTTTCTTTCCCCAGAGAACTATAATCCTAAATCAGAGAGAGGGAGGTGTCACAAAGGGTGTGGTCCTCAGGTCACTCTAAGAAAAAGGGAAAGACAGACGGAAAAGGGGGGCCGCAGGCTGTCAGAAAAGGGTGGGGACCGTACCCTCCTAAAGGAAAACCTGAGGACGGAGCTTGGGATTGCCCGAGGGAGACAACCAGGGAACCTCCGGCTGCGCAAAGGGGGCGAAGATAACGTACCCAAAAGCGGCGGTGACTCCTCCCCCCTCGGGGAGCTAGGCCTGGGGCCAGGGGGAGCTACGAGAGCAGCTCCCCCGGCTCCGCCTCCCGTTCACGCTCTGCTTCCGCCTTCCGTCCCCGCCGCGGCTGCCGACCAGCGCCTACTTCCACTTCCGGGGTCACCAGGGAAGAGACGGGAAGGAAAAGAAAAAGCGGTTGGCCGAGGCGCGAGCCAATCCCGCAAACCCTGAGTCAAATCAGAGGAGGCGGTCCTGGGGAAGTACTGGGCCCGCCCCTTAAAGGGTCCTCTGCGGCTGCCCTCGGCGCGCTAAATTGGGAATCTGGCTGGTTTCGCCGCTGGAAGTGTGGCTAGTGGGAGCTGCAGCAAAGCTGGCGGATGGGGGCAAATTCTCAGGGTTCGTCTGGCTGTATTCCTGGACTCTGTCGAGACTGGGAGACGGAGGAGAGCCACCGAGCCACAGTCTGTTTCCCTTGCAGACAAAACCGGGAAGCGCAAAGGAGCCACCACCCTAATCCCTTTCCTGTAGGCCGCAGCCGAGGTCAGAGGCCGTTTGAATCCTGCCGAGGCGAAGGGGAAAGTGTCCCCGGCCAGCCTCTGCCCTGGCTCCCCGGCGCTGCGCCTCCTTTCCTGGCAACCCTTGTGTCTTCCCAGCGCCTAACCCAGCTGTCTTATAACTGCAGCTCCCACGGCCCAGATCCGCCCTTCTGGACGCAGCTCCCAGGCCCCGTCAGCAAGCGAAGCGAGGATACTGGGGGCGTAGCTCCGCTGGGTTTAGAGTCTGAGCCGAGAACCAGACAACACCGCACTCATCTGCATGCTGCTTTGCATCTCTTTTGCATACCGCTCCGTTCGGTCGACGTCGACTCGTGCCCCCGCCCCACTCAGACCCTGTTGGGTCCCCTCGCCTTCTGTCCACTCGTGTAACACAAGCCTCTAGCTTCTTACACCGCTCCTGTTAGTGCCCCTTCCATAGCCCGCAGGTTTTTCCACCAATAAGCCCCCTGCCGCCCCTAGACCAGTAATAGTCCCTTCCCCGGGTTCCCGATCCCGACCACCCGGTTCTCCAGAAGACAATACTCCAATTCTCTGGGTAATGGAAGAAACCAAGCCTGAGCTAGGGGTGCGCTGGAACCCCAGTTGCGACTTTGAGAGCTTGGAGTTGTCGAGTCATCTCTTAAGTATTCAGAGACCTTTTCCCAAACCTTTTGCGGTGCCCCCCGAGACCATTCCGTGGTTGGGGGTCTCTGGTTCGGTGTAGAACAGTAAGCAATGTGGGTCCTCCCCACCCAGGGGAAAGGATTGGAGGGGCCCGCCCCGTGATGTCACACACACACAGACACACACACACACACACACACACACACACACACTACCCTGTCCCCTTCTTCCACCCCCCCAAGCTGGTTGCAGTTAGCTCCCGGGGCTTGGGCTACGACTTGCAAGAGTTTAGGGGGCAACGAACAGAATGGCCCTGGAGATGCCTATGCCGGACAGCCGCCCCGACGCCTAGGACTTCAGGCAGGGATGCAGCTGGGGGTCTAGGGAAGCACTTCCACCCCTTCTGTCCTCAACCCTGGCAGGGTGGTGAGTAGTTAAGAGCCACTCCCCAATTTCCTCTTCTTTAGTATCCCCAAACTAACTAGCGGATTGAGGCGAGGAGTCTCAGGGATTCCCCAAGTCATCCCTCCAGCCTGTTAGGACCTCGATGATCAAAAGCAGACAGCTGAAAGAAGATGCATGCACCCAACCTACCCCACACCCACAATGCCTCAAATGCCAGCACCTCCTTGGTGTTCTCCTCCTTTCATGGACTGAATTCAAATCCCGCTGCAGCCCCAACACCCCTGGGGGAAGGGAGGAGTAGGAAAAAATCCCACCAGTGTCCTGAGGGGAGGAGCAGGAGTGGCGCAGGATATGAGATGTCTGTGGTCAAGGCGCCTGCTTCTTTCTTGAGGGTAGTTGGGCTGTGGCTAGATGCCCCTTCCCCCAACAACTCCATCTAGCATGAAGCTGAGGCTTCAAAACCCTGACAAAGTATGGGTGATTGTCGCTGCTTGATTCCTTGTCTCAAAATCTTTTGGTGTCTGTTTTTTCCCCTCTTCCTCCACTGGGGTTGGAGCAGCTGTCTGGAGACCCCACCATGACTCATTCTCTCCTCTTCCTCCTCCCTCTCTCCCCTTTATTAACCCCACCCTTCCCAGTCCAGTAGAGTAGTACTGAGTCTCTGCAGATAGAAAAAGCTTTCTTTTCAGTTGGACAGGTTGCTGGGGCTTTAGACCCCAGTATCACTATGGTTCCTGGGCCTCTCCACAGACCAAGGCCTTTCTACTACTCCCATCCTCACCCTGGAAAGCTGGGGGGCAGACAAAGGCTCATAAGCTTCTGAGATTTTCATTTATTTGTTTTTCTTAGTGTTCTTGTTTCAGAGGGTGGTAAAGCTGCTTCCCTCAACACAGTCTCGTAGATTTCTTGTTAGCCCAGCTTTCTTTAAAAGAAAAAGAGGTACATAGTCCTCAAGGTTCATAGTCCTCAAGGTTCTGCCCCCTACTACCTTGCAGGTTTCCCAATCCTCTCAAGACATTCATGGATGGATGAGAGGAACTGACACTGATCTCCCCCTTTGTGAGCGCCTCCTGTTCAGCTATGGAGGAAAGCTTGCTGCCCCTGGTTGTGACCTCTGATCCCAGGCTCTTTAACCAACAACTCCTAGAGCCTCCAGACCCAAGATGTGTCTTGGAACCCCAGAACAGTCCTGAACTGGCGCCTGCCCTGTTGTGTGCCCTTTGCTGCTGCTTTGGAATCATCTACTGCTGCTTTGGTGAGGCCAGGGCCAGGGTATGGGGGGACAGTTGCCCAAGACTGTCACCCTCCAGGGTGACACCAACTTTCTCCTTTGCTCTTGGACCATCTCCACTCCTCTATCAGGGGATGCCTATCCTCAGGGTGGCCCATACTTATCTTGTCAGAACCTCTTCTTGCCATCCACCATGCCCTCTGGCTCTGGCCCCTGGTATCTATCATTTACATTCCTCTTGCCTCCTACCTCAAAACTCTGCTCCTAAATTATTCTCCATGTTTAAGGCTTCGTCACTCTTCTCCTATGAACTGAATCTCCTATGCTGATTTCTTCCCATCTGCCATTCCCGGAAGGAGTAGACATTTTTTCCATAGTCCCCTCAAAGCATACTTCTTACCTCCTAATTTTCCCTCCCATCCCCTCATAGTTCCTGAAAAGCCCCCCTGAGATTATACCTTTCTGCCCTTTGCCTTGAGCTCCCTTGGTGTGCTGTTCCTGTCCTCTGCTCCTCTGGTGTAGCCACTGCTCTCCCTCCCGGTTCCTCGGAGTCATCCCTGTAGATCCTTTCCCCATTTCTGCCTCTCAGTTCCTCCTGCCTCCCTTCCTAGGCTACCGCTGTTTCAAGGCAGTGATGTTTCTTTCGGGCCTGCTATCAGGAGCGCTGGTGATCTTCCTCCTATGCCACAAGGAGCGGGTGCTGGAGACACAGCTGAGCCTGGAGGTGAGCGCAGGCATCGCTCTGGGCATCGGACTCCTCTGCGGCCTGGTCACCATGCTAGTGCGCAGTGTTGGGCTCTTCCTGACTGGTCTCCTGCTAGGCCTGACCCTGGGTGCCGGGGTCCTGCTGGGCACTGAGCCCATCTACCAACCGCCTTCAGCCTGGGTGCCAGCCGGGAGCCTGGTGGGGCTGGCACTGCTGGGAGCCCTGCTCACACTTCGGTGGCCACGCCCATTCACAGTTCTAGGCACAGCCCTGCTGGGTGCTGCAGTGCTGGTGGCCTGTGCTGACTACTTCCTGGAGGGGCTGGCACTGGGCAGTCGGCTGGGCCAACGCCTGCAGGCACTTCCAGCCCTTCCTCCTCTCTGCTGGTATAGCTGGGTCTTGCTGGGGGCCTGGCCCGCCCTGGGGGCCATTGGGGCCCTGGCCCAGTGGAAGCTCATGGCTGAGGAACATGGAGGCCACACCAATGGTGAGTTAGTGCTGTTGGTACAGAAGCTACCAACCTGCGTCCACTCATGTCTCCAGTCCCCAGACTTAAAGAAGGGAAAGAAAAAAATGCACTTGAGGGAGGAAGGCAGGGATATCCAAGGTGAGTGGGGCAGGGCATTGAAAGAAAGTTAGAGTTGGAGGAACCAAAGAAGATGTGGGTAAAAATGAGAAGAGAAATCAGTCATTGGGAAAAGCAGGGAAGAGTTATTGGGGACTGTTATGGAAGGAAAGGAGGAACTCCAGGAAGTCCAGGAGGAGAGATTAGGAAGATTCCAGAAAAGTTTCTTTTGGAATAACTAAGGGGAAGATGAGGCTTGAGAGAACCATACCAGGGAGGTCAAATGGGATTCTCTAGCATGGAAGTATGTTTGGGGGTGGGATTCAGAGTCTAAAGAGGCCTCCCTGAGTCCATATTGACCTCTCCCAAGCAGTGGTCTTAAGCCGCCAGCGAAGGCATCTCCATCTCCTTGGGCTCCGTCAGCAAGAGGCCAAGTGGCACCGGACGCCCCCCGGGGTGGGGCTGTGTGAAGGCAGCTACCGGCGCCAGCTTCCCCCCACTGCCCGCAGCCCTGCTGACAGTCTGGCTCCAGTGAGTGGGGCAGGCACCCTGAGGGGATGGGGCAGAGGGTGCACGGGGATGGTCAGGGTGGGACCCAAGCACTTCCTTTGCCCCTCTCTGCCTTGTTCCCCTCCAGAGTTTTCTCCAGAGCCTACGAGAGCGCCAGCTGCGGCCAGGTACCCAGGCCACAGCCCCGCCTACCATCCTGGACCTGGATTCTGACTGTGGTTCCACGGTACCCCTCACCACACCCTCTGGTTCCACCCAGACCTGAACCTAAACCTCTACTGATACCCCCACCCCTAGCAAGGGGTCTGGGAACAGTAGGTGAGCAGGGCCTGAGCTCACAGGACCCACACACAGAATTCCCCACCTCTTGGACTCGGGGATAGGATCTGTGCACCAAACAAGCCCAGGTCTGTAGGAATGTGTTTTAGAGACAGATAGAATGGCATGTTGGGGGAGGGGGAGAAATGGAAGTGTGAATACCTACTTCTGTCCAATATTTGAAGTGCCTTGGTCCCCAAAGAAACTGACTCTAATCCCCTCCAAACCAGAGGGCTCTTTTCCAAATCACCTCTCTTTTATACTACCCACCTTAGTGTGCCTCTCAATGGTGAAATAAGCGGTTTTGTTTTCATAGGACCTATAGAAAATCAGCACTTGATAGCTTTTTGATGGGGAGAAGGGCACAGATGATTCCAATCTCCAGGTCCCTCATTAGGGAGGGGATAGTTGGGTTTCTGGTTAATCTTTCCCCCAGACCCCACAGGCTTGAGCCCCCTTCTTCTACCTCAGCTGGGGACACTGTCCTCCATAATGCTTCCCCTTTTCTTTCTTAACCTGGGGAAGACTGCAGGGCAGTACCTGGTTCAGAGCCTGACCCTCCAAAGTTGGCTTCTTGCTCCAAGGATTGGCCCACATGCCAGAGTCTTGCCCATTGGCCCAAAACAGCCTGATTTTCAGGGCTGCATGGGAGACAAGTGCCTTCTCAGCCTCTCACTGTGGATGATACTAATTTCCTCCTTAACCAGAACTTTGCTCCAGCCACTAACCCACTCTAACACTTCCCACCTCTGGGTCTCCTGCCCAAAGTCTGTTCCCTTGTTCCCCAGACAGCAAGAAGGAAGATAAATCCCTCCCCTGGGCAGCAAGGCTATGATGGGAGGGAGGAAGAACCTGAGAGCATGTGAATAAAATGGCACTGAATACTGAACCAGGGAGTCTTGCCTCTGTGTTACTGCTCTTTTCTTTCTCTGCCCCTCAAAATAAAAAGCCATACTGACTAAGCCTCTGTCCCCTAAAGATCTGATAGAGGTACCCATATCAGTCTGGATTACCATAAGAACTACATGCACAAAGCCAGAAGAGCTGTTCACTCCTCTCTTAAGAACATGGAGTTAGCCTTTATTAAGCACAAATGTGCCAAACACTGTGTCAGGCACTTCACATATAGTATCTCCTTTAATACAACAAACCCTATTTTGCAAATGAGGAATCCAGGGCTCAAAGAGGTTGGTTAACTTGCCCAAAGTCATAAAGAAGTAACGGTGATCCTCAAGAATTCCAAAGCCCTTGCTCATTTTACTGGCCAAGCTATTGTTTTGTACTGTATCTAGGAAGAATAGGACCCAGGTATCCAGCCTTCTGTTGGCTAAAGACCTGATTGACACCTTCCCTCCACCACTGACCTCCAGTCAGTATATGATGCAGTTGGAAGTGCTTTCTAAAACAGGGAGGAAACAGATAGGGTCGACCCAGAGTCAGGGAGGCATTGCCCAGGAGGGAGAGGACATAGGAGAGTGGTAGCTAGAGCTGGGGATCTTCAGAGGCCCACGGTCTATGTCCCATGGGACTGTCCCTGCTGCAGCACCTGCATAATCCTAGTGAGCAGACATTTGACTCAGGCATTAGGCCACTGAGGGGGTGACATTACCAGGAAATTATAGGGTGGTGCCTCTGGCTGAAGTGGAACTGTCCAAGATTGTGTCTGTGGGGGCACGGTCAGTGTTCAAGATGGTATCTATGGGTGAGGGAATAGTATCCAAGCTTTTGCCTGTAGCTGAAGCAGTGGTGTCCCCACCCGATGGGGTAGTATCTGGGGTCTGGGAACGACAGTGCATCCAATTCTGGGCGATATCCCTGGGATAGCCTTTCTCTAGTCGAAGCTGTCGGTTGAGACGCCAGTAGTGTTTGCCCTTGAAGAAGTAGACGCGGCCATCCCGCCAACTCATAGCAGCCGAGGGCTGGACGGGCACTCCCGTGAACAACCCCTTGATAGGTTTGGGGTAGCGGCTGAAGTCAGTTCGGGCCAACTCGTCCCACTGCCAATACCCGGAACCCTGGGGGTGGGAGGCGTGAGGGAAGAGAAGAGGAGGATAAGGAGAGATCTTAGGGACCTGAAGAGGTCTGCCCCAGTCTACTACAGCTGCCAAAGATCTCCCTTCAGGAGCAAGTCTTTTCTTTCTCAGTATGAGGTAGCCCACTCCCCACCCCCCTTGAGAAGGGATTTGCCCTTCCTTTGAACTTTATACCTTAAAGAGGAACACCTTTTGATTGAGAGGCCAATAGAGAGCTGCATCCAGGTTGGGTTCTACCCTACTCAGCTTCTTGGGGAAGCCAGGAGACATCTTGAAATTAACGTAGCGCCATACCTTGTCTCCTAAGAGCGTGTTAGGAAAGAACAAGTCACCTCTGTGCTCAGGTGATAGCTTCTGGTCCCTCCATCCCATACTTTCAGAAATGTTTCATCACTTCCCCACCCTCTTCCTTTTATGTCATCTATGAGACTATTTGAGACTGGGCCCACCCCAAGAAAGACACTGTAAGCAGCCCCCTTACCCTTGAAGAAGTGAATCCATTGTGTTCGAGGAGAGTAGACAGCAGCATCCAGGTTTCCTGGGAGCCCCTCCCAAAGGGCAGACACTCGGAACAAGGGACCCAGCCCTGAATCTGTCACGGTCCACACGTAGTCCCCCTTGAAGGCATAGGTCTTTCCACGGGGCCCTGAGAACAAAAGTATGTCAACAAGTAAGAAAAAGACCTGGGTCAGATAGAGATTCTTGGGTGCCTCAGGCAGGCTGATCATTTGCCCTCCTCCCACAGATTGACTCTTCAAAAATTCATTCAATTTTAATTCAAAGAGAAAACTAAGGGCAGAGGTGGAGGACCTAGTGCTCAGCCTCTCCTTTGCTGTTCAGAGCAATTCAGCTCTGGTCTATTCATCAAAACAAAAGCCCTGCAGATTGCTGGATCTCCTTGGGGACCTCACCTCCACCCAAGAAGTTTCCAAATTGTCCTTCCAATGGGGTATAATTCTCTGTCTAACAGGTGTTCTGGTTAATTTCGTTTTCTCCATCATGCCATAATTCCAGACATGCTTTACAGGCCTTTATAGAGTGACAACCAAGGTAACTGCCTGCCTGAACCACCTTTAATTTGGCTTTGACTCCCCCCCACCCCCCTCTAAACCACATCTCCTTCCGCAGTCATCACCCCCTGCGTGGGGTCTAACCTCCATTGCCTGTGCTGAGGTCCCATGTCATTTCCATTTGTCAACAGGCTGGCCCCAGGCCTGCCTACAGCCTGGAAGGAAAGGGCCTCACCCAGCATCATGGCATCCAGTTCACCACTGCAGGGGTCCGGCATGGGGCTGGGCTCAGTGGGCACTGGGAGCACAGTGGGCAGCTCCAACTCTTCTACTTCCTCATCCCCTGTCTCCGGGCTCTTCTTGCCTGCAAGGTGACATATTGCTGCTCAAGGAGAGAACTCACTGATCATGGGAGATGGCCTCCCCACCCATCTACTGTAAGTTCTGCTCAGAGGGTCCATACATAAAGCAGGAAAAGGGAATCCTAGAGAGTTTTCCTTACTGCTAGGAGAGACCATATTGATCTCGGAAGGACACAAGTTTTAGTCTTGAGAGGCACCAGCAGAGGGGAAGGAGGTTTGCTGGAATACATATTCTCCATCCCCAAGAATGGTGTAAGGAGAGAGAGACCTGGAAGGAAGCTTAAACAAGGAAGAATCAGGGAGAAACACTTCCTGAAAGTGATGAAGCCTGAAACACTTGGCAGGGGGAGAAGGAAGCCAAGGCCTGAAGAGATGCTGGTTGGACTGACTGACTCTCTTACTCTAGGCTGTCTCACTGACCGTAGAGAGCCTGGATCCCTGCCACATCATCCGGGTGCAGCTTGAAGTGGGGCCTGTAGCCAGCGTAGACAGGAGCCATGAGGGCCTGGGTATATCGGGAGTGCCCAAGCCCCAGGGCATGGCCCAGTTCATGGGCTGCAATGATGCGCAGGTTCACCCCTCTGTAGGTCCCCTCAGTCCAGTGCTCATCCTCATCAAAGTGCACGCTGCCCAGCTCTGGGATGTCTGCATGAGCCAGGACCCTCCCTGGAAAAAGGTAAAGGAGGGCAGGAAGGAGGTCAGAGGTCACTAGGCTGGAGCTGCCTGTTAAAGGGAATTACTTACTCCATTCCCCTATGTATATTCACTGTCTCGTGCATATCTCTTTCTCCCCTTTCTGAGACCTGTCCTCACCCAGTTCTTTCAGGGATGCCCATTATTCTGTCCTTTTGCCTCCCCCACTCAATCTCCTTTCTAGCCCAGCCTCCCTGAGGTGTGCTTTGGGTAACGGAACTTAAGCCAGGGAAGGAGGCATAAGCTCCATAAAGGAAGCTTGGTAAGGCCCCTGGTAGGTGATCAGCTGCTCCCTGGGAGATGACAGAAGATGTGTAAAGAGTGTAGGGTACATATGGGCATTGAGCATAGGGGGCAGCCTGAACATTAAGGTTCCAGAGTCACAGGCTCGAGAGGACAGAGGTAATCTCAGATCCGAGAGCGGTGCCTACCTGGCCCATCAAAGGTTTTGGAGCAGTACAGGCTGTCACGGCCATGGAAGGAGAGACGGATGTCTGCCCGGCCAGCCCGCACTTCCTGGAAGGTCAGGGGGGCCGTGTTGCTCCAGTACTGGAAGGCTTGAAGCAGGGCTGCCCTAGCTGTGTGGGCTGGGAGGGTGGAAGGCAGGTTCAAGATGCGGAAGGTCAGGTGCTTCTTCCTCCAGCGTCCTGGTTATTGGACCAGAAAATAGATTAGAAACACGGACACTCCTGCAATCCCCAGGGTTGACCATCCATTTAACATTGAACTGGTCCAGGCTGTCCCTGTGCCCGAACAGCTCTCCAGAGCCACACCACCCTCACCTCTTCCTCCCTTTCCCAAGCTCAGTTCTCACCGAGCAGCAGGTATTTAAGGGTCTTCTGGTTGAAGGGGTCCTCCAGACCACAGCGGGGCTGCCTCATGCGGACCCTTGTGGCATCGTCCAGCTGACCTGAGACTGGCAGCTCAGATGCTTCCTGAAAAGTCCTGAAAGAAGGGAGACGTTTGATCCAGCAGGGTAGCAACCAAGATGGGGGACTCTGAAATGACTGGGAACTAGGGAGAGCTCTTTGGCCCATGGCTGCCCAAGATAGCGGCTAAGAATGGCACAAAATTTCTAAGGCTGATGAGCTCATTCCAGCCTCCAGTCCTCATAATTGGGACTTTGGGACTTTGTCTAGTGTTCTGCAGAAATGGTAGTTCTACAATTTTATCTTCCCCTCTTCAGTCTCTTTTACTTGGGTAAGTTTACCCTCAGGTATAACCTTCCTCACCTACTGCCATTTCTAAACTTCCCCTGCTCTGGGGAAGTGAAACCCTCCATTCTCCTCCCCAGCCCCAGCTCTGGAGGCTCTTCCTCCAGTGCTCTCGCCTGCGGGTCTGTCCTCCCTCAGCCTTCTCTCCTGGCTGGACTCCCCTCCCAGCTCAGCCTGTGCTAGGGTCGTTTCATCCACCAGGCACTACAGCCACTGTACTGTGGCCATGGCCTATGGAATTTTCAAGGGACTGTGGACATATCTGAAAGCAGAAAGAAAAACAATCCATTAGATCCAAACTGTGAAAAGAAAACTACAATATAAAAATAAATAACTGTTGAATTAACTGTACACAAAAGGGAACGTCATGTCAACAACTCAAATCTAACTCTACTCACAATTTTCCATATAACTTATACTTCATGCAATGCATCTTGATATTAGCATTTTGTGTAAGTGTATCAGATGGGGCATGGGGTGGCGCTTCTAAAGGAGTACTTACAGCCTGGGAAGATCCCATGACTGTGCTCCTTGTCCTGGAATCCCCAGCTCACCCCATGCCCCACCACCCAAAAGTGATAAGCACAGGGACTTGAGTCAGGCAGAAGTGGACCCGGGCAGAGGAAGGGATAAGAAGAGGGAAAGATGACTCTGCAACCTCAACCCAGAAGGTATGTCCCTTGTGACCTCTCACCTCAGAGCTTCTGTGATTTCTTCTGGCCTGAGGTCATCAGGTCCTTCTAGAGGCTTCTGTAGGTACCCATACTGCAGTAGGTAATCCTATGATAGAGGTGGGGATAAGCAGAGTGAAAAAGAGGTCAGTGTCAGGGTGAAGCTCCTAAGTGATCTAACAGGCCCATCAGGACAGGAGGGGACTAGACATGGAAGGTCAGAGGAGACGCAAACCAGGTAACAGGCTCAGTGGACAAGGAGAAGGGCGGGGAGAGTGGCCAGGGGTAGATCAAAGGAGGCAGGATGAAGATCTGAAGATCAGGAGGGAGGCTTGGATGGAACTGTGGAGCAGCACCCCCTCCCATCCCCTTGCCCTGGTCCCCCTTTTCCTGGGGACTCACCACTGCTGCTTCTTTCTCTGCAGGCCCCAGGGCCTGGCGTGAGACTGTCATGGGGAGTAAGCAGCCCAGCCACAGCAGCTGCCAGTTCATGGCCCCACCAGGCAGGAGCTCCAGAGGCTGTCTGTGTCCTCTGCCCTGAGATTTCTGGGAGGTTAGGGGAGCAGGGCTAGACAGGGACTCTTTTACTTCCAATTCCTGTCACTATCCAGCCTCTAGTCCTCTTTATAAAACTTCAGCTGAGAGGAATTGGGAGGAGTGGCAGGGGGAGGTGACTCAGCCCAGAGAGATATGTTGCAATTCACCATTAACCCCTGCCCTACCAGACAGCAGAGGTCAAGAAAAAAGCCCCCAGCCCCCATCTACTCCCACCCCCAACCTGAGCCCTCTGTTGGGAAGATTTTCACACTGTCCTGGGCTGGGCATCCTGGCAAGATGAGAAGGAGTCCTGGAAAGACTAGAGAGAAGAAACATAGCCATCCCCTGAAGTTGGACATTCCTGGGATCCTGGGCCAGCAAATCCCTTGACTTCAACCTTCATCTCTCCCTATAGGCTTGAGGATGGGAGGAAAAATAAAAGATAAGAAGCAGGAGACAGCTGAGGTGCTTGGGTTTCAGGTGAAGGAATTAAGCATGAGGTCTCAGTTTCTTTGCACCCAAAACCAAGTGGGGATTTAAATACTCTTGAAATCTTTTTGTATCTGCTTCAAAAGTCATTATTTCAAGTATTTAATAAGCTCCGAACGTGTGCTGAGCATTAAACTGGGGTGGGGGTTAACAGAGGCACAAAGTAAAGGGCCCAGAACCTGCCCTTAGGAAGCTAGCAGGGTGGAAGCAGACCCCAGTACCTGAAATGAGGGGAATCCATGCCAGGCAAGGGATGTCCCATCCTAAGGGTCATAGGGCCATGAGGAAGGTTTGCTGAGCAGGCAGGATTTGAGCTGGCTAAGTGTTGGATGGGGTAAAAGAGTACTGAGGAAACAGGGGCAGTACAGGTCTTGAGTAGAAGCTCCAAGCCAAGAAAAGCCTGCTGTGGTCAGCGAGTGAGCTCCTGAGGACTTCATTCATCACCGCATCCCTAGTGCCTATTCTAGGGCCAACTCCATGCTTTTGAGGGGGTACTTAATAAATGTTTGTTAAATGAATAACTGGCTTAGGAGAGTGACTGATAGCCAGAGTTTAGAATGCTATTTAAAGAAGAGAAGAAAAATTTACATTAAAAAATATCTATTGAGTGCTAGATGCTTTATATATCATCTCATTTAATTCTCACAACCATCCAATGAATGAGGAATTATTCTGGCCATTTTTTTACAAGAGGAAATGGAGACCCAAGAGAGGGAAACCTGCCCAAGGACATAGAGTTCTAATGGAAATGGCCTGTATTCACATTCCCATGCTGACTCTTTAACCCATACTCTTTCCATACTCTACACGGACTCTTAGAGCTTTGTTGTTTGAGCACGTAGGAGCCAAGGAAATTTCCAGTATCGTTTAGTCATCACACAACATTTGCATATCGTTCAAAGGCACAGTGAAGTAGGGATAGGAATGTTCTCAGTAGGCCCCCAATTCTGAGCCCTTCCACACAACTCAGCCTGAGAGGCCCCAGGGAAGCGCTATTCACACCCCAGGACTGAGCGGGTGTTTGTTACTCCTGACTCACATTGCTGCCCTCAGTGATGATGGTCCCCTTGATCCACCCCACCCAACGAGGGAACAACTGGGTGACTAAGTCCCAAATGACCAGTAACAGGTAAGGAAGGACAGAGAGCCTCTGGGGACTGATGAGTGACAGAGGGCTGACGGAGTCCATCACTAAAAGTTGGTGCATCCAGAAAACAAAGCTGGAGTCTGCGACCAACTCCTCTCAGTCCCCCGCAGGTCTCTTCCTGATCCTTTGTCTGCTCCCCACTTCCCCTGCCACCCAGTCCCTGTTCTTTTAAGAAAAGGACGTAGGCCCATTGAAAAAAATTTTTTTCTGACTAAAGTTTTATTTTATTTTATGTTTTCTGAATAAAAATTATCCATTGCTCATTGCAGTAAATTTGGAAAACACCAAAATAAACAAGATAAAAAAAAAAAAAAAAATGAAAACCACCAGTAAATTCCACCCAGCAGAGAACCACTGGTAATATTTTGTTGCATTTACTCGAAATTGTCTGTGGATCTGAGTTTAGCTCCAATCCTGCCTGCCCTGCCTCAGCCTCTGGAGACTGAGACTGGGGTGCAAGAGAAAGTGATGGAACTAAGAGCGGATAATGGGAGAGGGGCAGGGGCTGAGGGTGGTAGCCGGGAGAAGAGGATACAGACAGGAGGATACAACAGGAAGAAGTAAAGTAAGGTGAATCTCTCCCCATAGGCACCTAGTATAAGCAAACAACTACAACAGAAAAGGTGTGTGTTAGTGTGTTAGTCAGAGAGGTGGTGATTACTAAGAATGGAGAAGGGTGGGCTCTGGGAGATGGAACCACGAACTGGTACTAAGGAGCCAGGAAAGGTTAGAATAAAATAATAAAAGCTGCCAAACAGTTTACCTCATTTAAATCTCAACAATAACCCAGTGAGGTGGTATTATCATCTTTTTACAGAAAAGGAAACTGAGACTCAGAGTCTTTAAATAGGTTGATTCAGCTGGCTGAGTTAGGAAGCAGCACAGCCCCAGGCTCTAAAGCTATGATCTATACGCCAAGCTCTTCAGCCTCCCAAGAGTTCCCACAGTCACCCAGACAAAACCGTCTAGGGACAGTAGCCAGACGCTGGGCATATGTGCGAGGACTGCACGACTAACTCTCTGTTCTCCCAAAGGCATCAGGGCCAGTCCCTACCCCCTGAGCCAGGCTGACCCAGCTCTTTTTCCCTCTGAATTTGTCATCTCTCACTGGGGGAGATAGGAGAATGTGTGCAAAGGGTTAGGACACGTGGCCTGCCTGCCCCCAAAAGAGAACTTGGTTCTGAGAGAAAGAACTCCTGGGTTCTTTGGCTTGTTTGCTGGCTCTCCCTCCAGCAGCCTGGTTTCCCTCTCTGCCCACAAATAGAGGCAGAAGAGTGTGTATAGAAATAACTTCAATTAAAATATTTTCAAGTGTAGCAGGAGGGAGTAGATTAGACTTCTCAGAGTACTTCCTAATGGTTAGGGGCCATGAGAACGTGAATAGAGGGCAAAGGTTTCATCTCTAAGCCTAGGAGATGCTGATCTCTAAACCATCACCCACTACCTCTGACAGTCACCCTTGCCCTGCGGAGGGGGCTGAGGGTGGGAATCGAGGAATGGGGTGGTCTGGAGGACTGGATATCCTGGTATATAAAGGGCCAGTCTGGGGGCCTGGAACTGGAAACGTAAGGTGAGAAAACTGTAAGTTGTAACCAAGCTAGGAGCCGCTGGGATACATCTTGACTTAGGGACACGTGGAAGGGAGTAGTGTTACCCTTTGGCCTGTTTTCCCCTCATAGCCCTGAGGCAGTCAGGAAAGTGGGACTTTCCTTGACTGTGTGGAGTTGAATTCTCCAAGCTGTTGCCCTGGAAACCTCTGTTTTTAAGAGGATCCCCCACTATTATACACACACATACACACACACACGCGCACGCGCGCACACACATACACACACACTCTCCCTCTCTAATTAGTCATGACTTCCTAGAAGCCAGATGGAAAGTGACTGCCAGGATTGTGCACAGCTGGAACTGGTTAGTGACCAGGGAAGTGGGAGGGGTTTGGGGATGGCTCAGGGACTGGGCCAGCACATTCTGTTCCCACCATGCCCCAAACTTCCTAAACCCCAGTTATGAAAACTTCTTGGCTTTCCCACCTACCCGCACCTCGTACACGCACCCACTGGGGCGCTTGCCTGAATCCACTCAGTTTAGAAAGCATCAGACCCAAATTCTGAAGTTCTTCAGTTCCTGCCAGAGTATGAGGCAGCCCAAGACCTGTTCTCCTTCTTCATTTCACAGAAAGAGGTTATTTGTCCGCACCATTCACCTGGATTGTTGGAGGCTTCTGCTGGAGGTCCCATTACCAAGCACAACACCAGTTGCACGGAGAGATAAATTCTAGCCCCTGGAAGGGGGTGGGGTGCCGAGGAGTAGAGTATTTAGGCTTTGTCTCAGCATCTGGCATGGTAGAGAAATGGGGGCAACACAAGGAATTTTGCTCCTTCTGGGAATGTCAGCCTTTTTCTTAATGAAAGCCAAACTGATTTTTATTACGTTTCCCAAGGGAGGTGGGATGTGGGTGAGTTCTTTGGCCTCCTGTCCTCACTCTGTGACCCCAGGAAATAGATCTGTCCTAAAGCTTGGGGACTGTTATAGGCCTGACAGTCCATGTTTGGCTCTTGTTTTTGTTGGCAAGAGGGTTTGCTGGGGGGTTGGCAAGGGAAGGAGTTCAGTGCTGACTTCCCCTTTTGAAGAGGGTAGTAACTAGATGGGGGAGGAGACCTGGGAAAGACCCATTTCTGTTTCTGCCAAGCCAGCAACTGCAGAGAGGACTGTTGGGGTGAGAAGCTGCTATGATGGGGGGGAGGCATTGCCCCTAAGTTACTTAAGAAGGATTGTGGTGTACAACTGCTTTTTTGTATTGAATTCATTAAGCTGACAATGGGGGAAAGGTTGATGTTGTGCACAAGTATATCCGGCACATAGTGGGAAAGAGAATGCTAAAGGATTTTAAAGAGCTAAAGGAGCACAATTCCAGCTTGAGCTGCAAGCAGCTTTGGCATAATGAGAACTGCCTGTAGCTGTGAAAGTTTTTGAAAATAGGAAATACGAAAAATCCCCAAGAAAAATTGTTGATCCTAAGGAAGACTATATTCTCAGAAGTTTTCTCCAGAAGCTATTTCTAACAATATGTGTGCTTGCCTGCTACCCATTCTTTTTTTAGAACCCATATTGTGTATGTGTGCATGTGTGTGTTTTATCATGAGTGATGCTTCCTTGTGGTTAAAAATTGGGATGCTAACTTTCAAAAAAAAAGGAAGCTGGATACAAGAATAGGAGCATACAGGGAGGAAAGATTTGAGGGATCTTTGGAAACCAAAAGCTGGAACAGGTTGATTTCTTGCCATAAGGCTGGTTAAAGTGGCCACTGACCAGAGTAGCCATAGTGGTCAGTAAGATCAGAAAGAACTGATCAGCAAGGCTGCCAAACCATGAGGCCAACAGTGGTGGCCAGTGGCAAAAAGAGAGCAAAAGAAAAGGAGAGGCTGAGCTTACTTATAATTGTGCCTATGAGTCTCCCCCAGACAACCTCTTTCATTGCTCAGATGTGGTCTCTCTCTCTCTCTCTCTAAGCCCACTCTGCAGGTAAACTTGTTGCTCTCCCCGCTACGTGGGACATGACTCCCAGGGGTGTAAATCTCGCTGGCAATGTAGGACACGACTCCCAGGGATGAGTCTGGACCCGGCATTGTGGGATTGAGGAAGCCTTCTTGACCAAAAGGGGAAAGAGAAATTAAACAAAGTTTCAGTGGCTGAGAGATTTCAAATTGAGTCAAGAGGTTATTCTAGAGGTTATTCTTATCCCTTTTTAGTTTTTAGTGTATTGGAATAGCTAGAAGGAAATACCTGAAACTGTTGAACTGCAACCCAGTAGCCTTGATTTTTGAAGATGATTGTATAAGTATGTAGCTTACATGGCGTGACTGCGTGATTATGAAAACCTTGTGGTTCACACTCTCTCTATCAAGTGTATGGATGGGTGAGTAGAAAAATGGGGACAAAAATTAAATGAATAATAGGGGGATGGGGGAATGGAATGTTTTGGGTTATTCTTTACTTGTATTTTTATTCTTTTTTTTTTTTTTTTTGGAGTAATGAAAATGTTCAAAAATTGATTGGGGTGATGAATGCACAACTATATGACGGTACTGTGAACAATTGGTTGAATACTGTGAATGACTGTAGGGTGTGTGAATTTATCTCAATAAAATTGAATTTTTTAAAAAATAGAGCAAAAGAGAAACAAGGGCAGAGAGCAGTCAGGTTGGGGAGCTGAAATAGAATAGGGAAACCAAACCCAGTTTGGATTAAGGTCATGTACAAAGGGCAAAGAATAAGAATTATTTTTTGACTAGACAGAGTGTACCCTTGCAAATATAAGGAATGAGCATTGGCAAAAATTGTATCCAGGCTGTCATTCATTTCTTGACTTAGCCATTTAATACACATTTATTGACTCTATCAATACTTCTTAAACTTTTCTACCAAAATATCCCAGGTAGATTATGAAAATATATGCTTAGGGGAGCTTTCCCTCCAATGGGATCCAGAGCTAGTTAGAGGTAGTAGTACCACAATGGAAATCTAACTCTGTGGATGCCTCAGTCTCTTTTTCTGTCTTGGATGGTGTGCAGTAAAGGATTAACCTTGCCCAAAGAAAGGTTTGGACCTTTGCCCCTAGCTTATGGGAGATAACCTCTAAGCCCTTGGAATGCCCTTCCTGATAAGCGTTTACCTGGAGGTCTTGGACCATGCCAGATAGTTTATGCTAACAGTGTGATTTAGACGGGGGTGGGGCTTTGGCCATGTGGTCTCAGCTCAACCTCTGGAGGGGCTGGAGACTAAGGCCAGTCACATGGATGGTCAACCATGTCTGTGTGACCGATCCCAATAAAAACTCTGGACACCAAGGCTTGGGGGAACTTCCCTGGTTGGAAATACTCGGTGGGTGTCACCAGGCACCATTGCTGGAAGAAGTAAGCACTGTCCATAAGACTCCATTAGGTCAGGACAACTGGAAGCTCTGCACTTGGTGTCACCTGGACACTGCACTATGTGCTGATTTCAATCTGTAACCTTTCACTTTGATAAACCATAACTGAGTATAAATGGTTCTAATGAGTTCTGTGAATCCTTTTAGTGAATCATAGAAACTGAGGGTGATCTTGGGACCCCTGAACTTGCAGTTGGTGTCAGAAATGAGAGTGATTTGGGGCACTCCTGAACTTTGCAGATAGATATTAGTGAACACTAAACTTGGTTAACATTATTTAAAATTGAGGGATAACTGGGTGAGTGAGTCTCACTAGCAATGTGGGATACAGATCCCCGGAATGCACCTGGCCGTGGCATCAAGGGATTGAGAATGTCTTCTTGACCAAAAGGGGGAAAAGAAAGGTAATAAAAAAAGATTTCAGTGACTAAGAGATTTCAAATAGAGTTGAGAGGCTGTCCTGGAGGTTACTCCTATGCAAGCTTCAGCTAGATATGCCAAATGGCCACAGTATGACAAGCCCAAATCAACAGTCCCAAAAACCCTAAAGAATACCCTGGTCTCTATCTGAGACTATACAAAAGTTTCACTCACTAAGTTTATTTTTCAGAAACTTAAATCCTCCAGAGTGTTCTTATGCCAGATAAGTCCCAAAACCTAGAGGCAAGAACATCAACAAGATGCATCCCTCTTTCCGATAGCGTCAACACCCCTTTTCAATATGAACAAGGTAGGTTGGTCACTGCCTAGATATCTCTGAAGATTGAGAAAGTGATTGAACAAGAGGGAGGGGTAGCAACAGACAAGATGAGATTTAACAAAGGATTATGAAACCTAAATCTTTATATAAATTTTTTTTTAGTTGCTAGTTCATTAGAATAGCTAAAAGGAAATAACAAATGGTGGAACTGTAAACCATAAAATTCTTTGAAATTTGCTCTATAACTACTCATTACATTGTACTTTGAAAGTTTCTGTATATATGTTGTATTTCACAATAAGGAAATAACTGAAATTGTGGAAATGTAACCTACAACATTCTTTGAAATTTGCTCTCTAAGCACCTGTTAAATCATACTTTGAAAGTTATCGCTTTTCTATATATATGTTATATGTTACAATTTATAAAAATGTAAAAAAAAAAAAAAGAATTTATCCCATAATTGTCCAGGTCCAAATATATGAGTGGTGAGAGTCCTTGCATTCATCTATTTTGTTCTCTATTCTATTTCTATTCTTCAGTTTGGAACTGGTCTAGGAAATTTAAAGACTACAGTTAGTGAAAGATCTCAACTCATGACTAGACATTTCATAATCTGTTGATAAATGAAGATGGTAAATATCTTCTGGTTTCACATTCTGTCTCTGCACAAATCCTGTATCCCTACATATGTTCCGGTGACTGCAAGAACCAGAAATTGTTAGATATTTCAAATATTTCAAAATTGTACCAAATAAAATTAAAATTTTAATGGACCAGCCAAAGTATCCTGCTGCCTGTGTATGGCCTACTAGCTATGAATGGTGTTTACAGATGAACATTTGCAATCATTTTACTGATCTAACTTTGAGACTCAATTCAGCAAAAAATAAAAACAAAAAACAAATGAAGAAGCTTTAATTTCTTGTTAGTAGATCTGTATTATGTATATACTGTACTAAATTATTATTATTATTATATTTTGAATTATGTCAATAAAAAAATGAGGAATAACACACAATAAAATGTATAGAGTGTATTAATCTTAAGTGTACTTACTGCTTAATGATTTTTTTACATATGTGTAGAAACCATCAGTCAGGTCAAGATATACAATATTTCAGGGACTCTATAAGAGTCCGTCACGTTATTTCTAAGTTTGTACTCCTTCAAAAGTATTCTATTCTGACATCTATAAACATCTATCATTATGCTTGTTCTTGAATTTCATATAAATGAAATCATACAGCATATACTCTGACTTCTTTGTCTCAACATAATATCTGTGAGATCCATCCATGTTGTTGCATGCACTAGTAATTTGTTCTTTTTTGCTGTAAAGCATTCCAATGTGTTATAATTTATTTATACATTTCTTATTTATTCATTTGTTTCCTGTTTGAGGCTAGCCTGAATAGAGCTGCTATTAATATCTCTATACACATCTTTTTGGAAATAAAAAGAAATATTTATTTCTCTTGCATGTATGCCTAAGAATAGAATTGCCAGGTCATAGGGTGGGTGTATGTTTAGCTTTAGTAGACACAGTGAGCAGATTAAACAATTAATAACTAATATGGTAACAGCATTAACCAGTCAGGACAGCCACTGGCAAACTTAGGAATTTTGTTAAATGAGGAAAGCAAGTTACAAAAGAGTCTTATGTCATGATTGCAATTTTTTTAAAGAAAAAGTAAAAATGTATATTAAATTTAGAAATGCAAACACAAAAATATTTTAAACAGCTTGATTGAAATGTATTTCACATACTGTTCGAGTTTGCTAAAGCTGACAGAATGCAATACACCAGAAATGGGTTGGCTTTTACAATGGGGATGTATTAACTTACAACTTACAGTTCTTAGGCCATGAGAATGTCCAACTCAAGACATCAACAGGATGATACCTGGACTCTGAAGACAGGTTGCTGGCATCTGGGACACCTCTGTCACATGGGAAGGCACATGGCTGGCATCTACTGGTCCTTCGCTCCCAGGTTTCATTGCTTTCAGCGTCTGGTTCCAGTGGCTTCCTCCCTGAGCTTCTGTAGGTCCTCTCTTAGCTACTCTGGGGCTTTTTTCTGTGTCTCTTAATTTCATTTCTTAACTTATATATGAGTTTTATTCTCTTATAAAGAACTCCAGCAATAGGATCAAGACCTACCCTGAATGAGGCGCATCACATCTCAATTGAAATAACCTAATCAAAAGGTGCCACCTACAATAGGTCTGCACCCACAGGAATGGATTGAAAGAACTGGCCTTTTCTGGGGTACATAACAGCTTCAGACTACCACACATATCATACAATTCACCCATTTAAAGTGTACAATTCAATGTGTTTTAGGATAGTCACAGGTATGTGCAACCCTCCCTACAGTCAATATTAGAACATTTTCATCATCTCAGAAAGGAACCCCCACCCTTTAGCTTTCACCCCACTGCCCCCCCCAATCACCTAGACCTAAGCAACTAAACTATTTTCTGTCTCTATAGATTTCCCTTTTCTAAACTTTCATATGAATGGAATCATATAATATGTGGTCTTTTGTGACTGACTTCTTTCACTTAGCATATAGCAGTAAATACTTCATTCTTCTTTATTCATTTCAATGTATGGATTTATCACGTTTTGTTTATCCACTCATCAACTGATGGATATAAGGGTTCGTTTTCTTTTTTTTTTTTTTTTTTTTTAATTCAGTTTTATTGAAATACATTCACAAACCATACAGTCATCCATGGTATAAATCAACTGTTCACAGTATGATCATATAGTTATGCGTTCATCACCACAATCTATTTCTGAACATTTTCCTTACATCAGAAAGAATCAGAATAAGAATAAAAAATAAAAGTGAAAAGAGAATACCCAAACCATCCCCCCATCCCACCCTATTTGTCATTTAGTTTTTACTCCCATTTTTCTACTGATTTTTTTTCAATTTTTTAACTTTTGTTTATCAAAAAATTAAAAACAAACAGGCAAACAACAATCAAAAAAACCCCACAACATTTCAAACAAAGCAATGGATTAAGGAAAACAAATAACCTAAAATAACTACTTTGCTTCCAATATGTTCCTACCATACCCCAAGAAAATTAATAAACCATGTCCAAACAGAGGAGTAAGAAAAACAAATAATCTAAAATAACTATATTGCTTCCAACATGTTCCTACCATACCCCAAGAAAATTAACAACCCCTAAGAAAACAAAGGAAAGAGAAAAAAAAAACCTAAAATAACTCTATTGCTTCCAACATGATCTTCCTATATCCAAGAAAGTTTACAAACCATAATCATTCCTGAGCATTCCCATAACATTGAGATTACCCTCCATAGTTTATCTGTTCTTATTAGATTATCATTCCCCCTCCACTAATTGGTATCTCTAGGTCCCCTACATTCTACAGTATAAAACATTGTACATTTTTCACAGAATTCACATTAGTGGTAACATACAATATCTCTCTTTTTGTGCCTGGCTTATTTTGCTCATCATTATTTCTTTTTTTTTTTTTTTTTTTTTAATCTTCATTTTATTGAGATATATTCATATACCACGCAGTCATACAAAACAAATCGTACTTTCGATTGTTCACAGTACCATTACATAGTTGTACATTCATCACCCAAATCAATCCCTGACACCTTCATTAGCACACACACAAGAATAACAAGAATAATAATTAGAGTGAAAAAGAGCAATTGAAGTAAAAAAGAACACTGGGTACCTTTGTCTGTTTGTTTCCTTCCCCTATTTTTCTACTCATCCATCCATAAACTAGACAAAGTGGAGTGTGGTCCTTATGGCTTTCCCAATCCCCTTGTCACCCCTCATAAGCTACATTTTTATACAACTGTCTTCGAGATTCATGGGTTCTGGGTTGTAGTTTGATAGTTTCAGGTATCCACCACCAGCTACCCCCATTCTTTAGAACCTAAAAAGGGTTGTCTAAAGTGTGCATAAGAGTGCCCACCAGAGTGACCTCTCGGCTCCTTTTGGATTCTCTCTGCCACTGAAGCTTATTTCATTTCCTTTCACATCCCCCTTTTGGTCAAGAAGATGTTCTCCATCCCACGATGCCTGGTCTACATTCCTCCCCGGGAGTCATATTCCACGTTGCCAGGGAGATTCACTCCCCTGGGTGTCTGATCCCACGTAGGGGGAAGGGCAGTGATTTCACCTTTCAAGCTGGCTTCGCTAGAGAGACAGGGCCACATCTGAGCAACAAAGAGGCATTCGGGAGGAGGCTCTTAGGCACAACCATAGGGAGGCCTAGCCTCTCCTTTGCAGCAACCGTCTTCCCAAGGGTAAAACCTGTGGTAGAGGGCTCAACCCATCAAACCACCAGTCCCCTATGTCTGTGGTCATGTTAGCAACCATGGAGGTGGGGTAGGCGAATACCCCTGCATTCTCCACAGGCTTCTCAAGGGGGCACTGCATCTTTTTTTTTTCCTTGTTTTTTTTTTTTTTTTTTTTAACTTTCCCTTCTTTTTTAAATCAACTGTATGAAAAAAAAGTTAAAAAGAAAACAAACATACAATAAAAGAACATTTTAAAGAGACCATAACAAGGGAGTAAGAAAAAGACAACTAACCTAAGATAACTGCTTAACTTCCAACATGTTCCTACTTTACCCCAAGAAAGTTACCTAATATAGCAACATTTCTGTGAACTTGCTCCTACTATATCCATCAGAAATTAACAGACCATAGTCATTCCTGGGCATCCCCAGAACGTTAAATAGCTTATCTGTTCTTCTTGGATTATTGTTCCCCCTTCCTTAATTGCTCTCTATTGCTAGTTCCCCTACATTCTACATTATAAGCCATTTGTTTTATATTTTTCAAAGTTCACATTAGTGGTAGCATACAATATTTCTCTTTTTGTGCCTGGCTTATTTCGCTCAGCATTATGTCTTCAAGGTTCATCCATGTTGTCATATGTTTCACGAGATCGTTCCTTCTTACTGCCGCGTAGTATTCCATCGTGTGTATATACCACATTTTATTTATCCACTCATCTGTTGAAGGACATTTGGGTTGTTTCCATCTCTTGGAAATTGTGAATAATGCTGCTATGAACATTGGCGTGCAGATATCTGCTCGTGTCACTGCTTTCCGATCTTCCGGGTATATACCGAGAAGTGCAATCGCTGGATCGAATGGTAACTCTATATCTAGTTTTCTAAGGAACTGCCAGACTGACTTCCAGAGTGGCTGAACCATTATACAGACCCACCAACAGTGAATAAGAGTTCCAATTTCTCCACATCCCCTCCAGCATTTGTAGTTTCCTGTTTGTTTAATGGCAGCCATTCTAACCGGTGTTAGATGGTATCGCATTGTGGTCTTAATTTGCATCTCTCTAATAGCTAGTGAAGCTGAACATTTTTTCATGTGTTTCTTGGCCATTTGTATTTCCTCTTCAGAGAACTGTCTTTTCATATCTTTTGCCCAATTATAATTGGGCCGGCTGTACTATTGTCATTGAGTTGTAGGATTTCTTTATATATGCAAGATATCAGTCTTTTGTCAGATACATGGTTTCCAAAAATTTTTTCCCATTGAGTTGGCTGCCTCTTTACCTTTTTGAGAAATTCCTTTGAGGTGCAGAAACTTCTAAGCTTGAGGAGTTCCCATTTATCTATTTTCTCTTTTGTTGCTTGTGCTTTGGGTGTAAAGTCTAGGAAGTGGCCGCCTAATACAAGGTCTTGAAGATGTTTTCCTACATTATCTTCTAGGAGTTTTATGGTACTTTCTTTTATATTGAGATCTTTGGTCCATTTTGAGTTAATTTTTGTGTAGGGGGTGAGGTAGGGGTCCTCTTTCATTCTTTTGGATATGGATATCCAACTCTCCCAGCCCCATTTGTTGAAAAGACCATTATGACTCAGTTCAGTGACTTTGGGGGCCTTATCAAAGATCAGTCGGCCACAGATCTAAGGGTCTATTTCCGAATTCTCAATTCGATTCCATTGATCTATATGTCTATCTTTGTGCCAGTACCATGCTGTTTTGGCAACTGTGGCTTTATAATAAGCTTCAAAGTCAGGGAGTGTAAGTCCTCCCACTTCATTTTTCTTTTTTAGAGTGTCTTTAGCAATTCGAGGCATCTTCCCTTTCCAAATAAATTTGATAACTAGCTTTTCCAAGTCTGCAAAGTAGGTTGTTGGAATTTTGATTGGGATTGCATTGAATCTGTAGATGAGTTTGGGTAGAATTGACATCTTAATGACATTTAGTCTTCCTATCCATGAACATGGAATATTTTTCCATCTGTTAAGGTCCCCTTCTATTTCTTTTAGTAGAGTTATGTAGTTTTCTTTGTATAGTTCTTTTACATCTTTGGTTAAGTTTATTCCTAGGTACTTGATTTTTTTAGTTGCTATTGAAAATGGTATCTTTTTCTTGAGTGTCTCTTCAGTTTGTTCATTTCTAGCATATAGAAACATTACTGACTTATGTGCATTAACCTTGTATCCCGCTACTTTGCTAAATTTGTTTATTAGCTCTAGTAGCTGTATCGTCGATTTCTCAGGGTTTTCTAGATGTAAGATCATGTCATCTGCAAACAATGACAGTTTAACTTCTTCTTTTCCAATTTGGATGCCTTTTATTTCTTTGTCTTGCCGGATTGCCCTGGCTAGCACTTCCAGCACAATGTTGAATAACAGTGGTGACAGCGGGCATCCTTGTCTTGTTCCTGATCTTAGAGGGAAGGCTTTCAGTCTCTCACCATTGAGTACTATGCTGGCTGTGGGTTTTTCATATATGCTCTTTATCATGTTGAGGAAGTTTCCTTCAATTCCTACCTTTTGAAGTGTTTTTATCAAAAAGGGATGTTGGATTTTGTCAAATGCTTTTTCAGCATCTATTGAGATGATCAATTGATTTTTCCCTTTTGACTTGTTAAAGGGTTCGTTTTCATTTCCTAGGCTGCTCAAGCAGATACCAGGCAATGGGTTTGCTTAAAAATGGGGATTTATTAGCTTACAGTTTTGAGACTATGAGAAAGTTCAAATCATCTTCAAGGCAATGCTTTCTTCCTGAAGACCAGCATTCTAGCGTAGGCCGCCAGCAATCCTTGGCTCCTCTGCCACATGGCAAAGCACATGGTGGCCCCTTCTGGCTTCTTGCTTCTCTTCTGGGTTCTGCTCAGTTCAGCTTCTGAGCTTTTCCCTCTGTGACTTTATCTCTCTGTGTCTGAATTTCATTCTTCTTACAAAGGACTCCAGTAATAGGATCAAGACCCGTCCTGATTGGGCCAGAACCCACCTTAACAGAAGCAACCCCATCAAAGGGTCCTACTTACCATGGGCTCACACCCACAGGAATGGATTAGATTTAAGAAAATGATTTTCTGGAGTATATACAGCTTCAAACCACCACAGAGTTGTTATGGGCTGTTGTAAACAAGGCTGCTGTAAATAGTAGTGTACAAGTTTTTGTGTGGACATGTTTTCATTTCTCTTGGGTATATAACTAGGAATAGAATTGTTGGGTCACATGTAACTAACTCTATGTGTAAGTATTTAAGTAATTGCCAGACTCTTTTCCAATGGGTGTATACCATTTTTACATTCCCACCAATTCTATATGAGGGTTTCAATTTGTCCACATTCTCACCAATACTTGTTATTAGCTGACATTTTGATTCTAGCCATCCTAGAGGGTGTGTAGTGGTAAATCATTGTGGGTATTTTAAAATTTTTTTTTTATTAGAGAAGTTGTAGATTTACAGAGAAGTCTTGCAGAACATAACGTTTCCATATACCCACGTAATACCCTCAGTTTTCCCGGTGATTAACCCTTTGCATTAGTGCAGTATGTTTGTTACAATTGATGAAAGAAAATTATTATAATTATATCCATTGTTCACATTAGGGTTCACTGTTTGTGTTGTACAATCTTATGGGTCTTTTTAAGATTTTTATTCTATTAAGATATATAAAACCTAAAATTTCCCCTTTTAACTACATTCAAAAATATAATTCAGTGGTATTAATTACATTCACAAGGTTGGGCTACTATCACCAGAGTCCATTACCAAAACAATTCCATCACCCAAAACAGAAATTCTGTACGAATTAAGCATTAACTTCCCATTATCTATCCTGACCCCTGACCCTGGTAACATGTTTTCTAGTTTCTGACTTTATGATTTTACTTATTTGAATTATTTCATATCAGTGAGATCATACAATATTGATCCTTTTGTGTCTGCCTTATTTCACTCAACATAATGTCTTCAGAGTTGATCCATGTTTTCATATGTCTCAGAACTTCATTCCTTTTTATGGCTGAATAATATCCCATTGTATATATGCCATGTTTTGTTTATCCATTCACCTGTTGATAGACACTTGGGTGGCTTCCATTTTCTGGAAATGTGAATAATGCTGCTAGGAACATCAGTGTGGAAATATCTGCTTGAGTCCCTGCTTTCCATTCTTTTGGGTGTATAGCTAGAAGTGGAATTGCCAAATAATATGGTAATTCTATATTTAACTTTCTGAATAACCACCAAACTCTCTTTCACAGAGGCTGCACCATTTTACATTTCCAAAAATGAACAAACGTCCTTATTTCTCAATAATCTCTCCAAAACTGGGTGTGAAATAGTAACTCATTACGCTTTTGATTTTTTATTTCCCTAATGGCTAATGATGTTGAACATCTTTTCATGTGCTTTTTGGCTATTTGTATATCTTCTCTGGAGAAATGTCTATTAAAGTCATTTGCACATTTTTAAATTGAGTTGTTTGCCTTTTTTTAAGCTATAGGGAAAAAAGTTTATTTTGATAGATGGCGTTAAACAAAACTAAAGTTGCATACATTAATAGCATAAGTCAAGATCCTTTATTTGGTATAAGGGTGAAACATTTTCTTGCTTTCCCATGTTCTGCTAAATCACCATACCTATACTGCTTTATAAAACTAATATACTGAAATTTAACTTTACTGCTTTTGCTTATACTCTGATTCTAAACAAAATTTTTCATAAGCTTCTTCTATCTCTCAGTCCATCTCATCACCAATATCATCCAAGTATGGATTACCAGCCCCTGATAAATCTGTTTCATTTTCTTCACAATCTAGAAGAAATTCTTCTCTTTCCCAAGTAACTCTTGATATTTCTCTTGGTAATCTGGATCATCTGCAGTGAAAGGAACACCATCAGATGTATAAAATGTTGGTTCATTCATAAAACAGTTTGGATCATTTTCAGGTGTTGCTTCTCTGTATGTTGACGTTGTGTGGACTCTACTCCAGTTACGTGACTGGAGTTCTACAAGCTTCAACAGCATCTCTTTTACATCTCTGCTGCAATTTGCATCTAGGACACCATTTTCAATTCTCCAAATAATTTCTTTCATATCAGTCTTTCCTTTTTCCTTCCAGGCATCTTCCAAAATTGACCCTGTCAACTTCAGTAATTTTACCGCACAAATTATCATCCACAGGATTAGTAAAGAAGGCATTTGCCAACTCATGAAGACCAATCTGAAGAATATCTGCTCTTGTAACTTATCCATTTGTTTCCTTGATCTCCAGGTTAAGATAAAGTTCTCCTAGAAAAAGGGCAAATGCATGAAATCGTTTTTGAGTTGCTTCACCCCTTTTGCAGCTTGATCTTTAACTCCATATTCAGTCTGACATCTTTGAAGTAGCAATTGGTGGAAGTTGCCACTCTGTGGGCTAATTGTCCCATGTAAGAGAAATTTGGGATAGATGTGGCCTGTTGATAGATGAGTTCACAAGTTCTTGTAAAGCATCATCTGTTGTAACCCAGAGAGTTGCCTTTTTATTGTTGAGTTATAAGGATTCTTTATATATCCTGGATATTTAACCTGTTTTGGATATGTGGTTTCCAAATATTTTCTCCCATTGCGTAGTTTGTCATTTTATTTTCATGATGAAATTCTTTCATTTGGAACAGGTTTAAATTTTAATGAAGTCCCAATTAGCTACTTTTTTCTTTTGTCTCTTGTAATCTGGGTGCAAATTCTAAGATAGCTTTGCTTAACACAAAGTCCTAAAGATGCGTCTTTATGTTTTCTTCTGGGAGTTTTATAGTTCCGGTTCTTATATCCAGGTCCATTTTAAGTTGATTTTGTATATGGTGTGGGATACTGGTTCAACTTCATTCTTTTGCATAGGGATATTCAGCTTTCCCAATGTCATAGTTGAAAACATTATTCTTTCCCAATTGAGTGGACTTGGCAAGCTTGTCAAAAATCAATTGGGAGAGTAAATGCAGGACTCGGGCAAGATGGCGGCATAGAGAGGAGTGGAAGCTAAGTAGTCCCCCTGGAACAACTACAAAAAACCAGAAACAACTAGTAAATAATCCAGAATAACTGTGGGGGGACAAACGAGACCATCCACTCATCATACACCAACCTGAATTGGGAGGAATGCCCAAGAACACAGCATAAAATCTGTAAGTAAAACCTGCAGAACCAAGTCGTGAGACCCCCTCCCCCATAGCCTGAGCTGCAAAGCCTCGTGGTGCCAGCGAGAAGCTCTCTCCCAGCAAGCGAATATAGCTCAGCTGAGCTCCAACTGGGGTTTTAAGTAGCGAGTGTGAACTGCTCACTACAGGTACGCTTCCCAAAAACAGACAGAGGCTTTGGGTGACGACTGACCTGGGAGAGCCGGAGGGTCGCCTTGGACTGGGTCTTAAGAGGACTGTTTCTTTTTTGACTCAGTGGAGAAAGACCCAGTCATTTTCAGTTTCCAGGGCTGTGACTCTGGGAAGGGTAGAGACAGCACAAGCAGAGAGTGAGACCATTGAAATGTTAATGACCTCCACCTGGGGGCTCTGTCTTCTCTAGCAGGAAAGGGGTGGGGCCCTTTCCATTCAGAACCAGACTCCAGAGCCTGGGGGAACACGGCCATACCTCCTCACACCAGTCAAGAATTATAGGCTGACAGGCGCCACCTGCTGGGCAGAAAAGCACAGTGACCCGAGGCATCAAAGGGTGGAGCAATTTCCTAAGACACACCCACAGGGAAACCAGATACTGAATATTTCTTCCCTCTGGGACCTGAACCTGTTCTGGTCTGGGAAAACCTGATTTGGATAACCAAGGAAACCATGCCTAGACAACAGAAAATTAAAACCTACACTAAGAAAAACAAAGTTATGGCCCAGTCAAAGGAACAAACGTACACTTCAACTGAGATACAGGAATTTAAACAACTAATGCTAAATCAGTTCAAAAAGTTTAGAGAAGATATTGCAAAAGAGATAGAGGCTGTAAAGGAAGCACTGGACATGTATACGGCAGAAATCAAAAGTTCAAAAAAACAACTAGAAGAATCTATGGAAATGAAAGGCACAACACAAGAGATGAAAGACACAATGGAAACATACAACAGCAGATCTCAAGAGGCAGAAGAAAACACCCAGGAACTGGACAACAAGACATCTGAAAGCCTACACACAAAGGAGCAGATGGAGAAAAGAATGAAAAAATATGAGCAACGTCTCCGGGAACTCAAGGATGAAACAAAGTACAATAATGTACGTATCATTGGTGTCCCAGAAGGAGAAGAGAAGGGAAAGGGGGCAGAAGCAATAATAGAGGAAATAATTAATGAAAATTTCCCATCTCTTATGAAAGACATAAAATTACAGACCCAAGAAGAGCAGTGTACTCCAAACAGAAGAGATATGAATAGGCCTACGCCAAGACACTTAATAATCAGATTATCAAATGTCAGAGACAAAGAGAGAATCCTGAAAGCAGCAAGAGAAAAGCAATCCATTCAATACAAAGGAAGCTTCATAAGACTATGTGCGGATCTCTCAGCAGAAACCACGGAGGCAAGACGGAAGTGGTGTGATATATTTAAGATACTGAAAGAGAAAAACTGCCAACCAAGAATCCTGTATCCAGCAAAGCTGTCCTTCAAATATGAGAGAGAGCTCAAACTATTTTCTGACAAACAGACAATGAAAGACTTTGTGAACAAGACACCCGCCCTACAGGAAATACTAAAGGGAGCACTACAGGGTGATAGAAGACAGGAGTGTGTGGTTTGGAACACAATTTTGGGAGATGGTAGCACAACAATGTAAGTACACTGAACAAAGGTAACTATGAATACGGTTGAGAGAGGAAGGTGGGGAGCATGTGAGACACCACAAGAAAGGAGGAAAGATAAAGACTGGGACTGTGTAACTTGGTGAAATCTAGAGTATTCAACAATTGTGATAAAATGTACCAATATGTTCTTTTGCAAGGGAGAACAAGCAAATGTAAACCTTGCAAGGTGTTAAAAATGGGGAGGCATTGGGGGAGGGATGCAATCAGCATAAACTAGAGACTGTAACTAATAGAATCATTGTATTATGCTTCCTTTATTGTAACAAAGGTGATATACCAAGGTGAATGCAGATAAGAGTGGGGGATAGGGGAGGCATTTTAGACACTTGACATTGGTGGTATTGTCTGATTCTTTATTCTACTTTGATTTAAGGTTATTTTTCCTTTTGCTGCTTCCTAGCTGTCATTTTTTTTCCCTCTTTCTTTTGCCTCTCTACCTTCTTTGACTCTCCCTCCTGCCTTGTGGAAGAAATGTAGATGCTCTTATATAGATAGTGGTGAAGGTGGTGAACACATAAATGTATGACCATGCAGAAAACCATCGATTATTTACTTGGGATGGAATGTATGGTGAGTGAACAAAACCATATTAAAAAAAAAACGGGTTGATGACAAAACCTCGAGGGCAATATACTGAGTGAAATAAGCCAGACACATTAGGACAATTATTACAGGGTCTCACTGACAGGAACTAATTATAATATGTAAACTCATAGACATGAAATATAAGGTACCAAGATAAAGGACGAGGCTTAAGAATGGGGAGTGGTTACTTAATATGAGGAGAATGTTGAATTAGGATGAACTCAAATGTTTGGAAATGAACAGGGGTGTTGGTAGCAAGATGTGAGAATAACTAACAGCGCCGAATGGTGTGTGAATGAGGTGGAAAGGGGAAGCTCAGAGTTATATATGTCACCAGAAGGAAAGTTGGAGGTCAAAAGATGGGAATGTATAAAACTGAATCCTATGGTGGGCAATGTCCATGATCAACTGTACAAATACTAGAAATCACTTCCATGAACCAGAACAAATGTATGACAATACAATTAGAAGTTAATAATAGAGGGACATATAGAGAAGAACTATATACCTATTACAAACTATATACTACAGTTAGTAGTATTTCAACATTTTTTCATAAACAGTAACAAATGTACTATATCAATACTACGAGTCAACAATTGAGGGGGGTTGGTTAGGGATAGTGGAGGATTAAAGTTTCCTTTTCTTTTTTTTCTTTTTTCATCTTTCACTTTATTTCTTGTCTGGAGTAATGAAAAGTTTCTAAAAATTGAACAAAAATTAAGTGTGATGGATGCACAGCTGTATGAGGGTACCCAGGGGCAAGTGATTGTACACTTTGGATCTTTGGATAATTGTATGGTATCTGAACAATCTCAATAAAAATGAAAAAAAAAAAAAGATTAAAAAAAAATCAATTGGCCATTATTTAAAAAAAAAAAATCAATTGACCATACAGTTTTCAAGCATGAAAATTGTGTTCTGAAAGTATCATCATTTCCTCTTTAGAGAAGGCTGCTAATTGGATTTTGGTAATTTTTATCTTAAAAAAACTTGAATTATTTTGGGGAAAATGGGTTCAAAAGAGAATCTATCTTTCACATTCAGAACCCAGCAACTTGGAGTGCATTTTCAGTATTTTAACTACCTCAAATACTATGAATGCAAGATATTGAGACAGAGATCCCAACTTGAAACAACAACTGGGGCCTACGGTAACTTAATGTCTTGTCAAATGCTTTTATTAATCAATTTAAGTGCCTTTTTAAAAAAAGCTTATTAATAACACTTTCCCAATTTATATTTGAAAAAAGCTAAATAACACTGGGTTGATTTTTTTTGGGGGGTGGGGTAGAATAAAACAAATGGTTACTATTACTGCATACCCGGGTGAGGTGGGTTGGGATGGCTGGAGAACCGGAACTATTTTTAAACATTAGATTTCAATATAAATAGAACTCACAACTTGTAGCTTTTGGGGGGTGGAGGGAGTTGTATGGGTTTGTTTTATTTAATTTATTAATTAGTCTGTAAGATAGTTTTTTTTTCTTTTGGGATTACTGGATCATCATTAAATGTGTACTGTGAAAGATTAACGATATGTATAAAGGGCTTTACCCAAGTCCATTAAATAAACACTACTCAAGAACAGACTGCAAACCAAAATGTATCTGAGTTATGACATTAATTGCAAATAGTGAGTATGGTGCTGTACCGGTTTGTATACATTATATCCCCCAGAAAAAGCCATGTTCTTTGATGCAATCTTGTGGGGGAAGACATATTAGTGGGGATTAAGTTGGAATGTTTGGATTGAGTTGTATCCATGGAAATGCACCCCACCCAACTGTGGGTGATAACTCTGATTGGATAATTTCCATGGAGGTGTGGCCCCATCCATTCAGCATGGGCCTTGATTAGTTTACTGGAGCACTGTATAAGCTCAGACAGAGCTTGCTACAGCCATGAGGGACACTTTGAAGAATGCACAGAAGCTGAGAGTAGCTGCAGATGAGAGACAGTTTGAAGATGGCTGTTGAAAGCAGGCTCTTGCTTCAGAGAAGCTAGGAGGACAAACGCCCCAACAGCAACTGAGAGTGACAACTTGGAGAGAAGCTGAAGCCTAGAGAGGAACGTCCTGGAAAAAAAACATTTTGAAACCAGAATTCCAGAGCAGACCCCAGCCACGTGCCTTCCCAGCTAACAGAGGTTTTCCGGACGCCCTTGGCCATCCTTCAGTGAAGGTACCCCCTTACCTTGAATACTTTATGGCCTTAAGACTGTAACTTTGTAACCAAATAAGCCCCCTTTATAAAAGCCAATCCATTTCTGGTGTTCTGCTTAACAGCAGCATTAGCAAACTAGAACAGGTGCTAAAGTCTACACCAGTGGAATTAGGTGAGTGCTGTGCACTTAATTTTAAAATAAAACCAGTTTTCAGTTAAAAAAAAAAAATCAGCCATAGATTAGAGGATTTATTTCTTCACTCTCAATTCAATTTCATTAGTCTGTGGGTCTGTCCTTGTGCCAGAACCATGATATTTTGACCACTGTAGCTCTGTAGTAAGTTTTAAAATCAGGAAGTATGAGTCCTCCAATGTTCTTATTTTTTACAACAGTTTGGCTATTTGGGGCCCCTTTCTCTTCCATATGAACTTGATGATTGGCTTTCCCATTTTTGCAAAGAAGGCCACTGGAATTTTTATTGTGATTGCATTGAATCTGTAAATCATTTTGGGAAGGATTTATATCTTGTCTAAACTTATTCTTTCAATCCATGAGCATGGTATATTCTTCCATTTTTTAGGTCTTCCTTGATTTACTTTAGTAATGTTTTGTAGTTTTCCATGTTGACTGTGCCAGTTTGAATGTATTGTGTCCCCCAAAATGCCATTATCTTTGATGCAGTCTTGTGTGGGCAGACTATTGTTGTTGACTGGGTTGGAGACTTTTGACTGGATGTTTCTGTGGAGATGTGATCACTCAATTGTGGGCGAGATCTTTCACTGGATAATTTCCATGGAGGTGTGGCCCACCCATTCAGCATGGGCCTTGATTAGTTTACTGGAGCACTATGTAAGCTCAGACAGAAGGAGCGAGCTTGCTACAGCCAAGAGGGACACTTTGAAGAATGCACAGGAGCTGAGAAGAGAGGACCTACAGATGAGAGACAGTAAGAAGACGGCCATTGAAAGCAGACTTTTGCTCCAGAGAAGCTACGAGAAGAAAAACGCCCCAAGGGCAACTGAGAGGAACTGCAACCTAGAAAGGAACATCCTGGAAGAAGGCCATTTTGAAACCAGAACTCTGGAGCAGACACCCGCCACGTGCCTTCCCAGCTAACAGAGGTTTTCCGAATACCATTGGCCATTCTACAGCTAAGGCACCCAATTGTCAGTGACTTACCTTGGACACTTTATGGCCTTAAGACTGTAACTGTGTAACCTAATAAACCCCCTTTATGAAAGCCAATCCACTTCTGGTGTTTTGCAAAAAGGCAGCATTAGCAAACTGGAACAAGTACTTTATATCCTTGATTAAATTTATTCCTAGATATTTAATTATTTTAGCTGCTGTTGTAAATGAAATTTTTTCTTAATTTCCTCTTTGGATTGTTCATTACCAGTGTATAGAAGCCCTACTGATTTTTCGGTGTTGCTCTTATACCCCAGAACATCACTGAGTTTATTTATTAGCTCTAGTAGCTTTGTTGTTGATTTTTCTGTATTTTTCATATATAGAATCATGTCATATGAAAATAGGGAAAGTTTTATTTCTTCATTTCCAATTTGGATACCTTTTGTTTCTTTTTCTTGCCTAACTGCTCTACTAAAACTACCAGTATATGTTGAATAACACTGGTGGCGGTGGACATCCTAGTCTTGTTCCAGATCTTAGAGGGAAAGCGTTCAGTCTTTTACCATTTCTAAATTCTGAGATGCTGTGCTCTCTGTGTAAAACCTGGTGATTCCCTGGAACACTGGGTATCTGTGTAACACCTGAGACTCAGAGTTAAAATTCTGCAGCTCTGACAGTCAGCATTGCTACATACAGCAACTGTATGTAGAGATATGAATGAAACATCTGGTCAGGGCTAAGGTAAATCAGAATATTGTCTGTATTTTAAAACTTCAACTTCTGTGTGAGACCAAAGGAAGAGATGTTTACTTGGTCCAAAATTAAAATTTACTGTAGCACATTATCTGATTTAACCTGTCCGGTCAGTTTATTTAAACAACCCAAATGCATGCAACCTAGAATAGGAAATGAGATACTTTTATTCTGTACAGGTTAATGTAATACCTGGATACATTCCAGAGTATTTGGGGCAGAAAATAAAAAAAGTATTTGCAAAGTCCCCTTGAGGGACTGGGGGAAAAAGCGAAACTATTAAACTTCCCCACCTGGGGAATTCTCCCAGGCACTAGGGACTCACAATTAATTAAGCCAAGCCCTTGATCCTGAGGTTAGCCTTTATGAAACTTATTTTTGCAATGGCAAAGCTAGGCCTGCAAGTAATTGTGCCTAAGAATCACCTCCATCTGTTGCTCAGATGTGGCCTCTCTATTTAAACCAACTCTGCAAATAAACTCACTACATTCTCCCCTACATGGATCATGATTCCCAGGGGTGTAAGTCTCCCTGGCAACGTGGGACATGACTCCCAGGGGAGCCTGGCTCTGGCATCATGGGATGGAAAAGACCATTTGGACCACAAGGGGGAAAAGAAATGGAACAACATAAAGTTTCAATGGCTAAGAGATTTCAAATAAAGTCAAGAGGTCATTCTGGAGTTTACTCTTATGCAAGCTTCAGCCAGATATTGCAAACTACCACAGTGTGCCAAGCCCCAACCAACAGAATTCCTGAAAACCCTGTGGAGTGCACTGAGATTTTATCTAGGTTTCTATAAAAGTTTTTCTTAGTAAGATTATGTTTTTCAGAAACTTAAGGCCTCCAGATTGATCCTGTGCCAGATAAGCCCTGAAACCCAGAGGTACCAGTCTCTCCAAGAACAGCAGTCAGTTTCATGCCTCTACCCCATAAGGTCAACACCCCTTTCCAGCATGAAGAAGTTAAAATGGTCATTGCCCAGGTATCCCTGAAGACTGAAAGATCAAATGAGAGGGAGAAGTTGTAACTGAGAAATTTGGATTTAACAAATGACTGCCAATACTGACTCATTATAATAGATATGTCTTTTTAGTGTCTAGTGTTTTAGAATAGGCAGACAGAAATACCTGAAGTTGTTGAACTATAATCCAGGAGCCTTGATCTTTGATAATAATTGTATAACTACATAGCAAAAAAAAAAAAAAAAAGTCAGTTGCCTATGTTTGTTTGGATTTACTTCTGGATATTTTGCTCTGTTCCACTGATCTACATATCTATCTCTGACAATATTACACTGTCTTAGTTAACCTACCACTATTGTAAGTCTTAAAAGTGGGTAGAGTGCAATACTAGTAATCAAAAAGAGAGAGGGGTAAGGTATATGGGATGATTGGGGGTCTTTCTTTTTTTTTATTTCTTTTTCTGGAGAAATGCAAATGCTCTAAAAAATGATCATGGTGATGAATACACAAATACGTGATGATACTGTGAGCCATTGATTGTATACTTTGGATGAATTGTATGGTATGTGAATATATCTCAATAAAATTACATTTAAAAAAAGTTCCAGGGAAATCTTGGATAATGACTTTAAAAGTAGGCCATTCTGTTTCAAAATTACCATAGTTCAGTATAGAGGGGAGGAGGAAATGCAAATTACAAGGGTTCAAGAAGAAAGAAGGGCATTGGAAACAAATTGCCATTTAGACAAATACAGTAATGGAAGAGGAATACCTCAGAGTGCCAGTGGAGGGCCAAATAAGGGAAACCTGAAGACATTTTTGGATAGAGAGGAAGGAGAAAGTACAGAGGGAGATGTGAAATATAGAAGAGAAAGAATTACTTACTGAACTAAGTCTCAAAAGTTATAGGAGAGGATATCATAAAGAGTAGAAGTGGAAGGAGTTGGGATGACTGACTAGCTATTTGAAATATATATATATATAGCACATCCCTACACCTTACTCTTTCATAAAATAAATCCAGATAAAACAAAGATGTAAATATGTATAAAAATTGCAAGTAAAATGTGACATATATATTTTCAAAATCTTTGACAAGGAAAGGTCTTTCTAAATGAGACACCAAATACAGAAGCCATAAAAGAAAAGACTGACAACTTTTACTATGTGCAAATTTAAAACAGAAAAAAGATCAAAAATGCCAAAAGCAAGAATTAATAAAAAAGATTTGCTACTTGACCTAAAAGTTAATTTTCCTAACAACAAGAGCTGTAATAAACCAGTAAGAAAAAGCTAAACTAGCCCAAGGAAAAAAAAATGTAACAAAGTACACGAACAGGCAATTTGCAGAAAAACAAAATACAGATGGTCAATATGCTCAGTCTCACAGAAAATTAAAGAATTGCAATATTTTAAAAATGATATATTTTTTTTTAAAAACTTATCAGATTGGAAAAGATTTTTTTAAATTAGCACCCTAAATTAGTAATTGTGTGGGAAAGTAAATCAGTGCCACCTTTGTAGAGGGCAATTTGGCGATATCTATCAAAATTTATAAGCTCTAACTCTTTGAACTAGCAATTCCATATCTAGGAATTTATCCTATAGGAACATTCCTATATTTATTCAAAAATACATATTTAAGGATTTCATTATAACTTTGTTTGGAATAGCAAAGACCTGTTAACCTAAATGTCCATCAATAGAAGACTGGTTATAGCAATAAATTATGGGTTCTCTATGTTAGAATATTTCCACTAACAAAATGGGGTAAATCTATAGATGTTGACAAGGAAAGATAATAATTATATATTAGTAAGTGGAAAAATGAAGATGCAAAACAGAAAAAGTTTGAAAGATCACACACAGAACAGGGGTTACCTCTGAAGTGGTGAGTTTATTGAGGACTTTTTACTTTCTGCATTTCTATGTATTAACTTTTTTTAAAAATTTTATTTTGAAATAAATTCAAAGTTATAGGAACAGTTGCAAAAACAATACAAACCCCATACACAGAACTCCAGCATTCCCTGACGCTCCTCCCCTGATACCCTGATCCACTAACTTTAACATGTTCACACCGCTATTTCTTTTCCTCCCTCCCTCCCTCCCTCTCTCCCTATCTTTCATCCATCATCTATTGCTCTGTCTTCTGAACATATGAGTACTAGCTGCACACATCCTTGAACAGACACTATAATTCACATATACAATTCCCATGAACAAGAACATTCTTTTATGCAATCCCATTAAGCACAGCTAAGAAGTACAAGAGATTCAACAATGAAACAAAGCTTACATTCTATATTTCCTTTTCCTTATATCTCAACTGTGTCCCTTTGAGCCTCCTGTCCTCCATCCTCAGATCCCATCCAGGGTCATCCTTGGCATTCAATTGTCATCTATTTAGACCTTTTTTTTTTTCCTCAATTGTGGAAACATATATACAGCCTAAATCTTCCCATTCCACCCCCTCCCTAGCCTTCCACTAGTGGGATTAATCACATTTAGAATGTTGTAATGCTATCACCTTCCCACCATCCACTACTAGAAATTTCCCTACACCTCAAACAGCAACCCTACACTCATTTCTTAACTCCCCATTGCCCCTTCCCCCATTTCTCTTAACCCATACTCTACTTTTCATCTCTATGGTCATATTCTCTGATAATTTCTTTGTGTTTACTATGGGGCTTAAAATTAACCTCTTAAATCCATAACAATCTTGTTTTTCTTTGATACCAACTTAATTTCAATAGGACACATAAACTATGTACCTATACTCCTCCATTCGCCCACGTTTATATAGTTCTTGTCAAAAATTACATATTTTACATTGAGTTCAAAACCACTGATTTGTCCTTAGAGTTTGTGTATTTTATATTATGCAGGAAGTAAATAGTGGAGTTACAATTCAAAAATTATTGACTTCTATTTGTATTCCATTGTGGTCAGAGATTGTGCTTTGAATATGTTCAATTGTTTTGTTGTTGTTCTTTTATTTTGTTTTGTTGTTTTGTTGTTGTTCTTTTATTTCGTTGTTCTTTTATTTCCATAAGATCTTCTATTGTTTTAATTTAATCTTGCAATTTCTTCTTTATGCTCTTCTAAGGTCCTCTTTATGTCCCTTTTATCCTGTTCCATGGTCTTCTTCATGTCTTTTATATCCTGTGCCATGTTTTTTTCCTCGATTGTAATTGTTTGATTAATTGTGCCAAGTACTGTGTCTCTTCTGATATTTTGATTTGGGTGTTTGGGATCGGGTTCTCCATATCATCTAGTTTTATCATATGCATTAAGATTTTCTGTTGTTTTTGGCCTCTTGGCATTTGCTTTGCTTGATAGGATTCTTTCAAGTTGTAAAAAAAATACCAATCTAATTTTTCAGAAATACAAGTTGGTGGCATACACGTTCTCCAACTAACCAGTAGATGGTGTCTGCAAGTCACCTATACCCCTCAAGTCAGTTCCCCCCAACTCTGTCTCTGTGGTGTGTGGGGAAATGATTTTTGTGGGGTTCAGTTGGTGAACTCAGTTTGGGTTTGTTGTTGGAGCTGTCGGCCCTGAACATGGGGCGTGTGTCTGGGTGGTCAGGGAGACAGGGCAGCTTTAATAATCAAACCTCCCATGTGTTCCCAGAGATTCAAGGCTGTTGCAAGAGTCTAAGCCTTCATTTCAGTTTTGCCCCAGATTTTCTCTGTCACTGACCCACAAACCACCGGCATTGACGTAGAGTCCCTGGGTTTTCCGAGCGGGCCCCCCTTCTCAGCTGTGATCTTCCAGGACCTCTGCTGAGGGAAGGCTGTGCTATGTCACTAGTGCGCATCATCCCTCAAGGGAAGCCCCGGGCCACTGGGCCATGCAGGGGCACTCTCAGCCTGATGCAAAGATTAGCCTATAATTCTTGACTGGTGTAAGTTCTGAATGAAAGGCAGGTAGTAGAGCTGGGCCCCACCCCTTTCCTCTTAGAGAAGATAGATGCCCTAGGGGGAGGTCATTAGCATTTCAATTGTCTATCTCTGCCTGTGCTATACCCTTGTCTGGGTCATAGAACTGGGAACTGAAAATGGCTGAGGATTTCTCCACTGAGTTGAAAAAGGAACAGAGCTAGTCCGAGGTGACCCTCCAGCTCTCCAAGGTCAGTCATCACCCAAAGCCTCTGTCTACTTGTTGAGGATTCATACCTCGTAGTGAGCAGTTCACACTCGCTAATTAAAACCCCAGTTGGAGCTCAGCTGAGCTATATTCGCTCGCTGGAGAAAGCTTCTCTCTGGCACCATGAGGCTCCATAGCTTGGGCTGTGCGGGAGGGGTCTCCCGATTTGGATCCGCAGTTTTTACTTACAGATTTTATGTTGTGATCTCAGGCATTCTTCCCAATTCAGGTTAGTGTATGATGAGTGGACGGTCACGTTTGTTCCCCTGCAGTTATTCTGGATTATTTACTAGTTGTTTCTGGTTTTCTTTAGTTATTCCAGGGGGATACTTAGCTTCCACTCCTCTCTATGCCACCATCTTAGATCCTCCTATTGGTTAACTTTTGTTAAAATAATACAGAGAAAATTTTAAGAAGAAGCGTAAGTTTCTTTTATAGTTTAAAACACTAATAAAGATTTGAAGAGCAGAGAAATTTTAATGATTAGCTTCGAACAGGAGTGATACTTTTGGAAGAGATGAAAGGAGAAGTGAAGAAGAGGGAAGGTGGAGGAACTACAGTGGATGGTGTTTGTCGAAGAGGATCTGTGTGGGTTTGGAGGCTCAAAAATATGGGGGGAAATTGAGAACAGCTCCCTAGAGAAAATAATCAAGATTCAACAAAAGATTAAAAAGAGGATTGCTGCCTTCAGTGAAGATACAGGTAAGGTTAGATGGAGTGAATCAGAGATGGGCGGAGTCAGCACTGTTACATATTGTGGTAGTTTGAAGCTGAATGGACCCCAGAAAAGATCATGTTCTTCAAGCTGATCTATTCCTGTGGGTGTAGAACTATTGTGGGTGGGATCTTTTGATTAGTTATTTCTGTTGAGGCATGCCCCAGGTGGGTCTTAATCCTCTTACTGGAATCCTTTATAAGAGAACACACGGAAGTTGAGAGAGAAAGCCACAGGCAGAGAAGTCAGAAGCTGAAAGCAACGAAGCCCAAAAGAGAAGGAAAAGACCAGCAGTCATCATTATGTGCCTTGCCATGTGATAGAGGAGCCCAGGATCACCAGTAGGGGATCTTCGGGGAGAAAGCATTGCCTGTTGATGCCTTGATTTGGACATTTTCATGGCCTTAGAACTGTAAGCTTGTAAGTTAATAAATCCCCATTGTAATAGCCAACACATTTCTGTTATATTGCATTTCGGCAACTTTGGCCAACACTAGCAGTCAGTAGCACGGGAATAGCAGGAGTGAATTTTGTGTCGTGGAGGTTGTCTTGGAACTGGCTGACTGTAGTCCAGGTTGTGTAGGAAGCCATCAAGGCAAGGAGGGAGATGACAGGCTTGGGGAATAAGGTGTCAATGGATAGAACTGGTGTCAGGAGGAAAGTATAAGGGAAGAGGCAGAGGATATAAAGGTCAGAGTCCAAGGTCCAAGAAGAGGATTCAGATATTGAGTTGTGCAAGTTGGTGCCATTCCAAGCAGTGACAAAGTCCAAAATGTGGCTGGGCTGGTTGGTGGTTCATGTGGAAATGAAGATCTTTAGAGGTGAGGTCAATGAATTGTGAGCCCAGGGGTTTAGAAATATTGGTGCACCAGGAATACAACAATGACAGGGAAGCTGTAGAAAGAAAATCAGTGATGTAGGTGCCAAAGTAATTGAAAAAGATAGGGGAATCCTAGAGGGTCAATACAGGGGCCACTGGCAGTAAGAGTTAAAAGGATGGAAGTATGGATGGGTGATATGATCATCAAAAAAAACTGTACACAAACAATAACTGTGCATTGGTCCCTAAATGTCAGTTTTGCATCCTAGCCCTCTTCTGCAAATTCTTCATAGGTGATCATATCTACTCCCCAGTTTCCAGTATTCTCACCAGTAGGCAGATGATTCCAAAATCTATTCCTCCAGCCAGAACCTCTTTCCTGAGCTCCAGATCCAAATTTCCTGCTCCCTTTTGGACATTTCCTCATGGGTTACCTGCAGACACCCACACTAAACCCTTCCCAAGTCAAACAAATTATGTCCTTCCAGAAATGCCAGACTTTTCTGCGTCCCCAACCAACTATCCCAAATTAGGAATCCTGAATTCTCTTTGAGTTCACTGTCTCTTGCAGTCACCACATCTAACTGGCAGCCATCAAACTCTGATGATTCTACTTCTGAAACTTCTTTCAAATATTCGTCGCTTCCTCCTTTCCTGCTTGCTGCCACCAGCCAAGGTCATGCCTTCATCACCCCTTGCAAAGATTGTTGCAATTGCCAGATATTGAGGAGCTGTACAGGCTGTCCCTATTATTCAGTGAAGGCTCAGGCCAGTTTTCCATGTTCTTGTTTCTTCTTTTGCAGCAGGCTTTGGGGACCCAGTCTGCTTTCCTGGCCCATTTAATGCTGTTGCCACTCATGCTTTCCCTTGAAGTTCTTGAAGTTCTTTTCCTGACTGTGCAGTAGGATGTAATTGTCCCCGATTTTGAAGCACCCAGGCCTTTACCTATAGGAGTTCTTACTGATAATCATTAAAGGACAACAGACTGGGGATTCAAAATTCATTTATACTACCCAAATCTTATAGACCTGATCCCTGTTCTTCAGTTTTTGGATCATCTGCTTGTATGGTAACAGGAAGTAGGTCTCCTCTCTACTTTTTTTCCTGCTTTTCAGGTTCTGTCTGGTAGGGGAAAACATATACTGATCTTCAAGGAGGCCCCATTCCTTGAAGCATGGACCTAGAGGGAGAATCAATAGGTGCTCCTGTGTCTGGAGCAGGTATTTTGAGGATCTTTAGACTGTACAACTCCCTCCTCCATGGGTCTGGGCTCTTGGCACAGAGGACTCCTTGGGCCATTTTTCCTGCCCTTTCTAACTGTTCTCTCTGCCCTCAGACTCTTTCACTCCAATCAGATTCTTCCTGAGCCAGAGTTATTTTTCCAAAAGACATCTGACCATGTCACTCCCCTTGAAGGCTTCCCAGTGCTTATAGCAAGACACTCAAAGCCATTTTCCACGTGACCCCAGTTCACTTCCCTGACCTAGCCACCCTGGCCTACTTGCCTTTTCCCAGACACACAACATTGTTTTGTGTGCTTTACGCCTTTGCTTCTCCCTCTGACCACCTCCTGTCTACTTGATGAACTCCTACTGATCAGATGTTACTTCCTCTGCAAAGCCTTTCTGAACCTACAAGTCAGAACAAATCTCTCCTTTCTCCATGCTCCCATTGTTTCTGTGCTCCCTTACCTTTATAGCACCCACGCCATGCATTCTAATTAGTTGGCTATGAGCTCATGTCTCTAGCTAGGACTTGAGCTTGGATTGGAGGTACCAAATTTCATACAACTGCATATTCTCCTGGCCTACAGAGGGCTCTTGAAAAATGCTTAATTTAATCAAGTTCTGTGACTTTTTGCTTTCCAAAGGAAGAGATCCTTTAACATACCCTCTCTCCCTTCCTCTCAGCCAATTCTGTTACTCTATTCAGCCAGTTATTCATCTAGGGGTATAACCTCCATCCCTTCCACAGCAGTTCAGCATCTTCTTTGATCTCCAGGGGAGAATGGAAAGCAATCTTGATCCTTGGGAGATGGCAATACTGAAAGATTTTACCCTCTTAATCCCAGATTCTCTATCCTCAGTTTCAAGTCTAGGTTATTATAGCTGGGGAGAGGAGAGAGAGATCTAGATGCCCCATTTGAAATGCCTAGGAACATGGAGAGAAAAGTTTATCTAGCTGAGTGAAACTATATGTTATATTCAAAACAAGTTGGAGTCTAGGGACAGGATAACTTGAAGACATTGGCCCCAGTGATGGCTAAGGTCATGCATTGACTCGGCCAGGGTTATGGTGTCCAGTTGTTTGATCAAGCAAGTAGTGGCCTGATTGCTACTATGAGGATATTTCATGGATTTTAATCTTTGGTAAGTTGATTGCATCTATGATTGATTACATCTACAATAACCTGAGGAGATTGTCTTCAACAATGAGAGAGATCTCATCCAATCAGTTGAAGGCTTTAAAAGGAGAAGTGAGCCCTCCCCCCTACGTGGGATCAGACACCCAGGGGAGTGAATCTCCCTGGCAATGTGGAATATGACTCCCGGGGAGGAATGTAGACCTGGCATCGTGGGACGGAGAACATCTTCTTGACCAAAAGGGGGATGTGAAAGGAAATGAAATAAACTTCAGTAGCAGAGAGATTCCAAAAGGAGCCGAGAGGTCACTCTGGTGGGCACTCTTACGCACACTTTAGACAACCCTTTTTAGGTTCTAAAGAATTGGGGTAGCTGGTGGTGGATACCTGAAACTATCAAACTACAACCCAGAACCCATGAATCTTGAAGACAGTTGTATAAAAATGTAGCTTATGAGGGGTGACAATGGGATTGGGAAAGCCATAAGGACCACACTCCACTTTGTCTAGTTTATGGATGGATGAGTAGAAAAATAGGGGAAGGAAAATGAAATAAGCTTCAGTAGCAGAGAGATTCCAAAAGGAGCCGAGAGGTCACTCTGGTGGGCACTCTTATGCACACTTTAGACAACTCTTTTTAGGTTCTAAAGAATTGGGGTAGCTGGTGGTGGATACCTGAAACTATCAAACTACAACCCAGAACCCATGAATCTCGAAGACAGTTGTATAAAAATGTAGCTTATGAGGGGTGACAATGGGATTGGGAAAGCCATAAGGACCACACTCCACTTTGTCTAGTTTAAGGACGGATGAGTAGAAAAATAGGGGAAGGAAACAAACAGACAAAGGTACCCAGTGTTCTTTTTTACTTCAATTGCTCTTTTTCACTCTAATTATTATTCTTGTTATTTTTGTGTGTGTGCTAATGAAGGTGTCAGGGATTGATTTAGGTGATGAATGTACAACTATGTAATGGTACTGTGAACAATCAAAAGTGCGATTTGTTTTGTATGACTGCGTGGTATGTGAATATATCTCAATAAAATGAAGATTAAAAAAAAAAAAAAAAAAAAAAAAGGAGAAGTGATGATTTCAGTAGCCAGAAGGGAGACCTTCCATCTCTACTTCAGCCAGCCAGCTTCTCCCGGGGAATTCATGGAAAATCTACATCGGAGTTCCTAGCTTGTGGCCTGCCCTACGGAATTCATTCTTGCCCATTCCGATGGTCACGTGAGTCAATTCCCATAAAAAAAATCTCATAATATTTACATAATATATATACATACATGTTGGGTGTATATATATACATACACACATATATCCTGTTGGTTCTGTTTCCCTAGAGAACCCTGACTGATACAGCCCCTCATAGTACCACCTAGTGGACAAGAAGAAACTAACGCATGGGTTCTCAGCCCATGAGGGGAAATGGCCAGTTCTAAAATAGCTTACTTCCACATCCTTAGAATCCTTGGTATTTACATGTTGGGAGGGAATCATACAAGAAGGAGAAAAATGCCGAATAAACAGTAATAGCTTCCAGAGTAGAACAGAAAGCCAGGGATTAATTTACTTCTTCATTATCTACAAGTGTCCATTGGGGAAATGATTAAATTAATATCCTCCTACTCCACCCATTCCAAGTTTAGGGACCAGAAGACAAGTGTGTGATGCCTCAGCCCCTCAGTAGTGATTGTATCAGTGGCTTTCAAACTTATTTTCCTGAAAATGAGGATAAGGAATATATCTTACACCCTAACCCAATACTAACATAAACATATACATATATATAACTGAAACAAAATTATCATGTCATTTTTGTCCTTATTAAGTATCTTGCTCTGCTATTTTTTATGCTAGTCTATTTTTTTTTTAATTCAATTCAGTTTTATTGAAATATATTCACATAGCATATAATCACCCATGGTGTACAATCAACTGTTATGCTAGTCTATTTTTAAAAATTAAAAAAAAAAAAAATACTGGTCACAACTTTCTAGACTGATCTCATGACCCACATTTTGAAAAACATTTGCTGATGTTTCTTCTTATATCGAGTGATTAATATTAACTTTGTGTAAGGAGATGTGTAAGGAAATTTCAGCAAAACTGACATCAAGTTAACAATGTACTTCTCACATTGCCAAACTCTTGCACATACTTGCTCTTCCCTACCTGCCTTTCTTGAAATGCTGGTCACGCTTTCTTCAGAAGCCAACTCAACCATTAAACCTTCCCCATCCCCCAATTAGAATCAATGGTTTCTTTCTTACCTTTCCCTCAACACCCTGCTGCTCCCTCTACCATAGCATTTAATGCATTCTGCCTAATACTTAATGATTTACATAACTTAAAAACTTCCTTAAGTAAAGGTTCCACAATGTATTCATAATTGAATTCCTCCACAGATAAGTACAGTGACTCACAGGGCCCAATATTATCAAAATAAACTTTTATCAGAACCACTAAAGACTCAAGAAGTTTAAAGGATAACTGTGGCAAATCCTTTTGCAAAGCAATAATCTCTCCTTAATAATGATTTTTAAAGTACAAAGTCATACAAATATCTGAACTTACAAAGCATCAAATACGTACATGGAAGTCAATTAACTCTTATTTATAATGTCTTTACCAGGGGTAACGGGCTCTTGGTGTCACACAAGGTGCCCAGGTCAAGTTCCCATCAACTGCTCATCTGTGCAAGGCAAAACTATTCCATATCTTTGATTTCTACATAAAGCTGAGGCCTCGTTCACTATTTTAGTCAAAGAATATTTGAGAATTTACTATGTTAGGCACTGAGGATGCAATGATCATAAAAATAGTCCCATGGGCTATTGGAGGTCATGCTCTAATGAGGAGGGCTGACAAAGAGGGATGACAATGTAGAATGATAAATGCCATGACAAAGCTAAGTGCTGACTGTTGCAGCAAACAAGAAGGCACCTGAATTAATATTCGGGGGTAAGGGAAGACTTCCCAGGGATGATAACATTTTAGCTGAGATCCAAAAAGCTAAGCAAGAGTTGATTAGGGAAAGGCAGTCAGGAAGAGCGCTCTAGACAGAGAGGGACCAGTAGGGGTAAAGGACTGGGGCTCAGAGAGAATATCACTTATTTGATAAACTGAATAGTTCAGTATAATTGGAGCACAGAGTTTGACCAGAGCTAGGGAATGGCAAGAAATGAGGCTGGAGAGTTAAGAAAGGCCAGACTATGTGTCAGGCTAATAACTTTGAACTCCTGAAATGGTTCATGATAACTGACTTCCCCCTCCCTTGGTAACCATGGTAGCCGGAAAGACTACAACAGTGAGGGTACAGTAATCAGAGGATATGCAAGAATTAACTGACAGCTCTTTTTGTCTGTGAATTCCTCTACCTGGGAGGGCTTCCCACTGATCATTAGTTTGCCCCACAATGGTGGCATATGAGAAGGTGAAATTTAAAAAGAGCTGCTGTAGGTGAAACTGTGAAGTAGGTCAAGATTATCTCCAGAAAAAAACAGTAAGGGGGGTACAGAATCCCAGTGGCCATGCAGCACAATAATGACATATATAAATTAACATAGATTAAATTTGTTCTAATTTTCATTTGATTATACCAATCTCTGTTCAATGAAGTCTGAGCCAACATGTACAGATATCAATGTTGCTAATTTGGTCATAGGCTAATAATTTTTCAAAATTAAAGGGAATATTATTCCCAATACCTGTCTCCCTGTGCCAAACTTAAGGGGCTAAAACACCTAGGAGATGAAAAGAAAGAGGCAAAGCCAGACATACCTATTTGAGTTTATTCTTGTTTTTTTTTTTTTTTTTTTTTTAAAAAAAAAAAAAGAGGTGAGGGCTGGAGGGAGAAATGACCCATAAACACTGTGAACAGAAACCAAGACTCCAAGACTCTTGGCCATACTCCCCCTACCCACAACCTCAGCTCTCCAAGAGATTCCCACCCACCCAATTTTCTTTTAAACAAAACACCCAAATCAGCAGCAAAGGTACCTAGGGTAGTCACTGAGATTTGGAACACTGGGAATGAGAGGAGCAAAGTCCAAAAAATAGGAGTTGGAAAGAAAAGGGAAGGGATGAGGGAAAGGCTAGGCTCTGGAGGACAGAATTGGGCAGCGAGAGGTGAAAGCAAGCCAGTTTGGGGGGTACCCCTCCTGACTGCTACCGCCCACATTCCCCAGGACCCCAAAGAGCCCCATGGTTTGTTCTGTAGTCCATTCCCTATTCCCCACAGGCCTCACAGGCCTAGCTCCAAATCCTCCAGTTCCTCCTCCAGCACCCTCCTCCTTGCCAGCTTCTCCAGCTGCTCTTTGCTGGGCTGACTTATCTCCCCAGCTTGGATCCGCTGCTGCAGTTCTTCCACCTGCCGAAGCTTCTTCTTTAGATTCTTTATCTTCTTGGCTTTCTCAGTGGTGGCAGCTGACTCAGGCTGGTCAGAGGCAGCTGCAGAGGCTGCCTGGGAGACCTGTGGAGCGTTGGGGTGCTGGGCTGTCTCTCCCAGGGACAATTTATCGAGAGTCCGGCTCAAGGCCTCTGCCTCTCCCTTCTCTTGCTGCTGCCGCCTCTTCTCCTTCCGCTTCAGGTTGCGTTTGGCTGTCTTGGACAGGCCTGTTTCACCGCCTTCAGGCCTGGATGGGGTGGCAGGAGCAGTGGCCTCAGGGCTCAGCCCTGGGGGCAGTTCTGGTTTACTCTTGAAAAACTTCACATACTTGTTCTCATACCTGCAGAGAACAGCAGATTTCAACTCAGTTTCAAAGCATCACTGACTTTTTGAGCCCTTTTCTTAACCTTCCAAACCACTTCACCATGATCACATCCTGCTCCTCTCCCCTCTCTCTGGTCGGTCTCTGTTCTACAGGAAAGATTGTGGAACCCAAAGCTCTGGATCTCTGAATGTATGCAAAGGTTCTGATGAACAGAGACCAGGAAAACAGGATTAGTCAGTCCTAACCCTCATTCATCCCTGGATCCCAGTACCCTCCTCTCTTTCTCAGGTAGTTGTCCTCCCCTCTTCTATTTCCTGGGCGCCCAGGAGAGTCTTCATCAGCACACATGTTATAGCTTCCAGAGATCCCGTTAAATATCCCTTCCTCAAGCCTAAACACGCACACTGGGACCTCCTCCTGGGGCACGTAGCCTTCTTTCACCCTCCGCTGCTTCCGCCAGGTCCCGTCAGGTCGCTGTGTGGAGGCGATGTACTTGCCTGAAACGAGAAGTTAAGTTGGAGAGTTACTTTCTCATTTTCAAACGTTTCCCAAGATGAAAGAAGAATGCACAAATACAAGCAGCTTTTCTCCACCAAATCTAACCATTAAGGCACCTTTTCTCATTTCAATGCTCAATCCCTTTCTCATCCTTATTTACTGAGTGCCTACCACCAAAAAAAAAAAAAAAAAACCCACTATGCGAGGAGTTTCTATTTTTATAATGTAGTTAGAAAAATTAAGACAGGCACAGAATAGAGTTTAAAAACACAAGACCACTTTCTCCCTTCCGCTTCTGACAACGGCCGCTGAGCCGTGCATGTGCATATTGCTGTAACAAGTCAGCCCCGCTGCCGGCTAGCGGGCCCGCCGCCTTCAAGGCCACCGCGGCGGTTATTTTTCTTCACGGACTGGGACATAGGGCATGGATGGGCGGAAGCCTTTACAGGTATCATAAGTTCACATAGCAAATATATCTGCCCGCATGCGTCGGTTACGCGTGCTACATTAAATGTGAATGTGAGTATGCCTTCTTGGTTTGATATTATTGGGTTTTCACTCGATTCACAGGAAGATGAACCTGGAATCAGGCAGTCAGCAGAAAACGTCAAATCTTTGATAGACCAGGAGGTGAAGAATGGAATTCCTTCTAATTGGATTATTTTGGGAGGATTTTCCCAGGGAGGAGCTTTATCTTTATATACTGCTCTTACCACACAGCAGAAACTGGCAAGTGTCCTTGCACTCGGTTGCTGGCTTCCACTTCAGGATTCATTTTTGCAGGGTCCTATCACTGGCGCTAATAAGGATATGTCTATCCTCTAGTGCCATGGAGATTACGACCCCTTAGTTCCCCTAATGTTTGGTTCTCTTACTACTGAAAAGCTAAAAATCATTGGTAAATCCAGCCAATGTAACCTTCAAAACCTATGGGGGCTTTATGCACAGTTCATGTCACCAGGAAATGATGGATATCAACCAATTCACTGATAAAGTCCTACCATCAGTTGACTGACATCACTAAAAGGCCTTGGGTAGAAGTACACCAGCATCACTGTAGTAGATCCTGAAATTTCTTGTTTGCAGTGTTAGAATGTTTTGCAAATACATACCAATGACACAAACTAAATAATGTCTCTTCATGGGAAATGTATGGTCTTTTAAATTTCTGTTCACGTATTTGTATAAAGTGATCCCAGAGTAATACTAGTATTAAAATAGGTGAAGCAGCTGGCTTCTTTTTCCCAAATATAATTCAGAAAAATAATAAAATACTGCAACCAGAATATTCATTATGTCATTTGGAAATTATTAGTATGCTTAAAGAAAAGTTGTTCAGGAATAAATGAGTAATTAAGATATAAATAATTTAAGCTTGCCATAACTTAGACTATGGATTTATTCCAAAACTGCCTAGTCATCATACAGTGGCTGTACTTTTACATATGTATTCATATATACATAATAATTGTAATACAAAATAAGATGGTATTGATATACATCAAAATGATAATACAAAATGATACAAAATTATAGGAATAATACTTTTAAGTGTTAATGAATGTGTGTGTGTGTGTGTTTGTGTGTGTTTGTAATACTTAAATCCACGTCAAGGCAAGATGCCAGGAGATGAGTAGGGAGGTCAGTGTTAATGAAAGAGTAATATTGTTCTCCTCAATTTATTTGGAGGACCAGACTTTTTTTTCCTTAAAATTTCCATTTAATACTCTTTTCTCCCTTCTAGAAAAGACACGTGTTCTTCCTTTATTACCCTTCATAGGAGACCAAATATTGCTTCCCTGCCATAGACATCTGGTGTTAATAAATACTGTAATTTGAAAACAAAACAAAACAAAAAACACAAGACAAGAGAATGGAGAAACCAAAAGGCAGTAAATGAAAGAGGCTAACAGGCGGCAAAAACTAGAACCATAGGAGGGAGAAATGACCAGAAAAGATTTAATAGAGACAGGGAAATTTTACTTAGATGGAACTTGAAAAACTGATCAACAACAAAAACAGAAAAACAAAAACAACCAACAGAAAATGAGTCCACAGGAATTTATCTATACTATAGATAATAGATAAATTATCTATATATAAAATATAGATAATAGAACAAGTACACCAGGATATATGCAAAGGGTATTTGTTGTTGCATTATTTAAATTAGCAAAAAGTTGGAAGTAATTTGAATGGCCATGAATAGAAGAATGATTTACTAATTTGGTTCATCCATACAATGCAACACCATGTAGTAATTAAGAACATGGTGTTAAATCAACAGATGAAATAAATGAAATGTGGTATATATATGTGTGTGTGTATACAATGGAATATTGTTCAGTCACAAAAAAGAATGAGTTCTGATACATGTGACAACATGGATAACCCTCGAAGACATTATGTTGAGTGAAATAAGCCAGACACAAAAGGTCAAATATTGTATGATTTCACTTGAATAACAAGAATATGCAAATTCAGAGACAAAGTAAATTGCAGGTTGGGGGAGGGGAATGGTGAGTTAATGCTTAATGGCTAGTTTCCATTTGGGAGAGATGGAAACATTTTGATAATGCGTAATAGTAGCACGAAATTGGGAATGTAATTAATATTACTGAATTGTCCACATGAAAAAGTGGTTAAAATGGGAAATTTTATGTTGTATATGTTACCACAATTTTAAAAAAAGGGAATCTTTTAGAACTAAATGTATTGACCTTGAATACTGTTCATGAAATACTAAGTGAAAAAGCAGGCTGCAGAATAATTTGTAGAGCAGTAGTCCCTTTATTTCAGGACCTCCTTTGCACTCATATTTTGCAATATTATGCATCTCATTATCCAATATAAAAAAAGATCACATTCATTAATGTCTTCAGAAAAGTCTTTAAGTACCGGGATGCTGTCAAGCTCACAGTGCCAGATACAAGTTTTCCAAAATTCTAATTTTCATTTGAAAGCTCAAATTCTATTATCAGCAACAAATACTGACAGTTGTTTTCCTGAGTGACTGGCTCACTTCACTAATTTTTAGGAAAATGCATTTCAGATAAACCAAGTCTGAATTATCATAATTAGTCAGTGGTTCTTTCAAGTAAAAAATGGTGTTCCATGAAAGAGAAGCTTGTTTAGCTTACAACCCAGACAATCACACAAATGCTCTTCCTTGAGACAACCATCTTACTTCAGAATACATCAGAAGTGATTCATGCTTTCTTCTCATTTAGTCACAAAGAACATTAAAAAGACATATAGAGTGGTATATGGAGAAAAAATATACCTAATGTAAACTATGGACAATAATTAATATTACTACTTTAATAATCTTTCATCAATTGTAACAAAGGTAACTATTATTAAAAAAAAAAGTACAATTACAAAAAAGTGCTATCATCAATTGTAACAAATGTTCCACACCAATCCAAGAGGATGGTGGTGGGATGTTGAATGGGAATCCTGTATTTTATGCATGATTGTTCTGTAAGCCCACAACTTCTCTAGTAAAAAAAAATTTTTTCAAATACAGTTTAAAAAAAGATGCCTTGAAGGGTCAGGTTTTATAAAATTAATTTTTATTGCTTCATCAAGAATACTCAAATTGGCTTTATTTACTGTGTTTAGCAGTAAAGAATAAGACTACTATAGTTCAGTGCCACTGCCTTGATTCTTACTAAGGTACCAGCAGTTTTGCCCACCAATGCTTTTACATTATCAGTGTAAATGTCAACCCAGTGAGAAAAGCAAGTAACTGTATTATTATGAGAATAGCTTTGCTTATAGACCTCTTAAAAGTGTCTTACGGACCTCCAGAGGTCCTGGACCATACTTAAAGAACTGCTGATGTAGAATATGATCCCATTTTTGTCAGAGGAAAGGGCAGCTCTTAAATATATATATATATTTATGTTTGGTATTACTTTTGTAAAAAATTTAAGAAATAAACGATTTTTTTTAGGAAAAGTCAAGTTTAGGGTCTCTCACATGGAATGTATATTGTTACATAAATTGTTTTTTTGTTCAAAATGCAAGTATCATTAATAAGTTAAAACTAAAAAAAAAATTGTTAAAGAAAATAGTTAAGATTTGACAGGTAGAAGGAAAGGGAGAAAGAAAAAACAAGAGCAAAGAGGCTCAAATATGAGCCAAGAAAGGCATGGATGTGGGATGGGCATGGAGTATTTAAGGAACAGAAAGTAGAGCAGTCCAGGTGAATCACACATTTCATGTTAGGGAACAGGAAGACAGGTTGGAAAAAATAAAATGGGACAAGATTTCAGAAAGCCTTTAAAACAAGATCAAGGAACTTGGACTTTATCTGGTACATAAAAAGAACCAAGAAGGATATTTTTTGTCTACCTACAAAAGACAGGGCTCTGAATTTATTAAAGACCAAAATCCATTCCTGGCCTTCAACAATCTAGTTGAAAACAGGACATACATTTTCAAATATATGTTACGCAGCAAATGAGGAAATAGTGACAAAAAGCACTCCTTGAAATTGGAAACGAGTAAAAACTGAAGAATGGCCAAAAAAAAAAAAAAAAAAAACACCTTCATGGAAAGAGGACTGGGGCTGGAGCTGGGCTTTGAAGAAAGGGTCAAATTACAGTAAGTAAAAAGGGAATCAAAATGGCTCTAAACAGAAGCTCATTCTAAAACAAAAATTCAGGCTGGAAATGTAGATAGCATGTTTAGCAGGCAAACAGACAAGTCTGGTTGGGCCAGAGGGCTGGTGTAATGGAGGGGAGAATGTTGAGACTTTGAATGTCAGTTAAGAAGTTTAATATCTAGTACATGGCATGCACTCAATAAAGATTTGTCAAATGAATGCTTTATCCAAAGCAGTGTTTTAGGGCAATTAATCTGCATAATGAGAAGTAAATTGGAAAGGGAAAACATCGGAGACTAAGGGAACCAGTTAGGAAAAAAGATTGCAATAATCCTGGCAGGAAGAGCAGCATTGGCTGAGACAGTGAAAATGGAAAGGAAGGAACTGGTGCCAAGTACATTATCAATAACACTCAGTAACTCACTAACTGGGGGAGGAATAAAAGGATTAAAACAAACATGCTTTGTTTTAGTAATCCCAATCTTGAGAATTTAGTATAAGAAAATAATTCCACCAGGAGGAAAAAAAAAAAGCAAGGAAGAGACAATTATGAAAATTATGGCATTATCTATAAATAGCTAAATCTTAAAAAATAAACTTCACATTCATGAATAGCTAAATATATATAGTACATCCATTGAAAAAAATGATAGTGATGAAGAATCAAAAAATGTATCATGCAATGTGTATATATATATAATGTGTTTTACATTATACCACATTGCATTATACACACACACACACCATGATTTCAACCATTACATGCCATGCATATTTGTAAGTCTAAAAAAAGAACATGCAATATAGAAAATGTTATTTTGGGGTGATAAGATTATAAATAATTTTCTTCTAATTCCCATTAATGTTATATTGTGGGTTTTTAAAATGTGATTTTGGGTTTCAAGTCTGCATGTCTTGGAGAATGATAGGTATAGAGAGGAAAGTGAAATTACTTTTGACCAGGTGATTCATAAAAATTTTACGGACATAGCATCTGTTGTGATCAATAGAAGGGATAGGATATATGACAGGTGGAGGTGGGAATGTGGTTATAAGGAAAGAGGAGGGCAAGAAAGTATTTTAGACAAGGTATAACATGAGCAAAGGGACAAAATCAGACTAGTCACACTCCTACTTAAAATTCTTCCTGGATTCCTGTTGCCCTCAGGATGATATCTCCATGGATGGTGTGATCAATAGAAGGGACAGGATATATGACAGGTGGAGGTGGGAATGTGGTTATAAAGAAAGAGGAGGGCAAGAAAGTATTTTAGACAAGGTATAACATGAGCAAAGGGACAAAATCAGACTAGTCACACTCCTACTTAAAATTCTTCCTGGATTCCTGTTGCCCTCAGGATGATATCTCCATGGATGGAGCAGGACACAAAAGGCCTTCTTGACCTAACTCTTGCCAGTCTCCGGCCTCTTAGAACCTAGCTACTTACACTCTCCTCCAGCCACTGAAATACTTAATAAATCTCATCCTGACTTGTGCCTGTATTTTCCATGCCGCTTTGCTTTTGCTTCCCTTAGTCTGGAAAAGATTTACCTCACTTCTTATCTTAATTAATTCCTACTGGTCTTTAAAGGCCAAGTTCAAGGATGAACTCCACATTGAAGCCTTCCCTGACCTCCCCACTCCATGCTGGGTTAGAAGCTGCCTTTTGAACACCCACAGCACCTGTTTTAGCCTTTATCATGCTCTAATGTTTAACTGTTTGCCTGCTTCAGAGCAGGGATTATGTCTTTGATCTTTGTAGCAAAGGGCCTGGCTGTTGGAAGACAGTAAATATTGGTTAAATTGATGAATAAGTAAATTTAAGTACCATACTTAGGGAACTGTTAAGAATCCAGTATGTTCTGGGCAGAAGGCGTATGTAATGGGCAAGGAGGTGAGAGGCAAATTAGTTCACATACAAAAAGCCTCTAATCTCTGCTGAGTTTTGACATAAACCTTGGATGTGGGAGGACACTGAAGGCCAATAAGAGAGTACAGGTGATTTGTTCAAACAATATTTAAAGATAATTAACCTGGAAATGAGCAGCATAAACCAGAAGTAGAGAAAATGAATGCAACAGTCACAATGTAAAAAGACTTGACTTAGATGGTCTCTATGGGTACTGAAAGGAAAATGAATGAGAAATTCGTTATGAAGAGTAAGTCAACAGGATCTAAAACTGTCAAGATTTGAAGTAAAGAAAGGAAATCATTGAAACCGTGCTACAGAGGTTTTACTCTGGTGCTTTTCACATGTATTATTTTCAAAACATAGCTGTGGATAAGTAGGGCATATGGTAATAACATTCACACATTCATTTAAAATGTTTATTGAGCACTTACTGTTGTGCCAGGCATTTTAAGAGGAGCTAGGGATACAGCAGTGAACAAAGCAAGCAAAGTTCTGTACTATACATTCTAATGGGGAAGATAATAAACAAGTACAAACAAATATCAATCTTGAATCTGGAAAATATGGCAAATAAAAACCACTTTTAGAAAGAAGAAAGTCCAGAGGGGAGGACAAATTTGTTAAAATAACTAACTCAACTCTAGACAAGCAGTGTTTTACATGGAATTAGAGAGTAAGGGATAATGTTAAAAAGACATACTTAACTGTATATAGATTATAATTGACGGCTTAAACCTAGTGAAGATGCAGTGTAACGTAAGGCAAGGCAGAAGCTTCCTGAATGGCCATCCCGTGGGGAAGCCCTCAGGGATACAAACAGCCCATTATCACAAAGGAGCACCTATTTTATGTTATGTAGGTTCCATCCTCTGGCCTTCATAGCATCCAAGGGTGAAGTCAAAATGAAGGGAGAGGTATGGCGTTCCCACCCCTAGAAATAAAAACCAAGGGCAAAATATCAGGACTTTCAGTAGCATCTTTGAGAGAGTCAGAAACTAGATTAGGGACAGCTACTCTAAGAATTATGTAAACTTTGTTATTTTCCCATGTCTGTTTTGTAATCTGCTTCCTTAAATCTCTTAGCAATAAAACACTTACACTGAAAAGGGTCTTGTCTTCAGGGTAGCAGGAAGACAGTGACAAGATAGCATAGTTGGCTTGGGAGGTGTCCCAAGGGGTTAGGTGAAAGTAACTGTTAATGGTGTATTGAGTTCCTGGGGTCTGCTTAAGCAAGAAAAATCTGGATCACAGATCTGGGCCTGAGAATGGTCTCAAGACCCACAATTACAAGATCCAGATGTGGTTTCTAACATAGGAAAAAATGTAAAAAAAAGATCAGAGTTGGAGGAATGACCTTGGAAAAATGGTCTTGATCGTTTTCCTCACAGGAAGAAAAGGTGCCAGCAACAACAGAAAATGATTGATAGGAAAGGAGAACCAGCACAGTGCTGAGCCACTGAGAACAAAAGAGTTTTGTGTAAGACAAGGGGGCAAGCAGTTAACAGTGTGAATGCTGCAGAGAGATCAAGGACAAGGAGATTGAGAATAAACTTTCTGGTTCTGGCAATTTGGAAATCCCCGGTTATCTCCAACAATAAAGCCTCAGAAGAGCAGGATGGTCAGAAACCAGACTACAAATTAAAATTAAAGGGATGTTTACCGAAATCCTCCTATGAGAAAAATACTATGCTACGTGTTACAGAGATTATCACGATGAGTCAGATGCGTCCTACTTTCAAGAAATTTCCAGTCCAAGGAGGGCGAGCGGGTTAGGTAGGAAAAAATAAAACAAAAATGCAATAAATAGAAATGGCATAAGTATCCTGAGAGACAGAGATACATACTGCTAAGAGAGTTCAAGGAAATAATCATACCCAGTTTAGTGGGCGAAGGAGACAGGGAATCAGGAAAACCTCAAGGACTTGACCTTCAAGGGTAGGTGGTAGTAATATCAATGGCTAATATTTCTGCAGGCAGAGATAGGAAGGAAAAGAGCATCCCAAGAAGAATAAAAACAATTTAAATTGTACCAGTGGAAAACTTTCAGTATGTTATAAACAAGAAAAGAGTATTTATTAAGTACCTAACATTACACCAGGAACTTTACAAACACTATCTTGTTGAATCTAGATAACAGATACATATTATCATTTATAGTTGAAGAAAAAGTCTTTAAGAGGTTCAAGATTTGTCCAAGATCACACAGGCAGCAAGTGGCTGCAATTTGAACTGAAGTCTGACTCTAAAGCCAACTCTATTGTTGCTTCACCTGTCCTATATTATATAGACCAGTTTCATAGGATGGTACAGGCTGAGATGTAGTATGCAATAACACGATATTGAAAAGCAGTATGTGCTCATATCAGAAGTAGTAACTTGAATGTAAGAATAAACAGTCCATATGTAAATGTGAGTCAATTCCCAAAAGATAACAGTAGCTGGTTGATTAGTGGGCACCTGGGGGTAGGAGTGGGGAGTGACTGCAAATGAACATGCAGGTTTTGCAGGAGAGAGGGGGTGTTATGGGAATGTTCTAAAATTAGATTATGATGATGGTTGTACAACTCTGTAAATTTACTACAAGTCACTGAATTGTACACTTAAAACAAGTGAATTTTATGATATGTAAATCATGCCTCAATAAAACTGCTAAAAAAAAAAACAGCGAAGCTTTTATTGATTGCTTGGTTTGTGCCAAGTACAGCGCTCAGTGTTTACATACATTACCTTGTTTCATTTGCACAACTCCAGAAAATATTATTCCAATTTTATAGAAGATGAGAAATTTAATAACTTCCCCACATTACAATTAAATTGCAGCAGAGTATGAACCCAGGATGTGGGTTCCACAGGTCATGCTCTTTATACTAAACTTTTGTACTGTTATAAATGAAAAAAAAAAAAAAACCATACAAAAAAGTTCAAACTCACTAATAAAGGAAATACAAATTAAAACAACTGAAGCATTATTTCATCTACCAAAGTAGAATTTTTAAAGCAGTCAAAGAAGTGGTAAAACCAGCACATTCATACACTGCCAGTGGTAAAATCCTTGTAGAAAGCAATTTGGCTAATACAGCAAGAGAAATAAGGTAATCCTGTTATGCAGCATTTCCCAAAGCTTTTGTTAAAAAAGACTACTTTCCTATGAGATTAATGGGCATTATCCTCCAGAAATTTTTAAATAAATTTGGGAAATTCTTGGTTAAAAACAATCTTTTTTTCTGTATTTAACTATAAGACTTCAAGGAGTTAATATGTTCTTATTCATAAGACTATCCAAGATGGGGAAAGGGCATACAGTGTATCCCATATGCATGTGACCTTAGAAACCTTATTTTTTAGTATTTATTTTTTTATAACACATCTCACAAGACTATTAAGTGTTCAGAGGATCATATTTTGGGAAATACACCCATTCGGTATGATCTCAATTATGTTAAATATAGATGATATACATGTGCAAAGAAAAACTGAAAAGAAATATTAACTAGTTATCTCCAGGTTCTAGTTATCAATCACACATGGGATTTCTTATTTTATTCTACTTATGAAAATATTTTACAAGTTTTCTACAATGAACATGAAGTAACTTTATGATTAATATAAACAAATAAATAGTTTGCACCCTCTAATCTAGTACTTCTACTTTTGGGAAATCTATTCTAAGAAAATACAAAGATTTATGCACAAAAATATTCATAGAGTTCTTGTAATGAAAATCCTGGGACAATCTAAAAGTCTAATAACAAAGGAAAGGTAAGACAGGGTACATCCAAATGGTAAAACACTCTGCTGGTATTTTTAAAAGACTTTTAGAAATAGTATTTAATAGCAAGGAAAATTATTTATATCGTAAGGTTAAATAAAAAAGCAAGATATAAAATAAATATATACTATCTGATTCAGTGACATTAAAAAAGTGCACATAAAAAATAAAAATTAGAAGATATATGCCAAATTTAACAATGGACTCTGAGTGGATGAATTATACTGAAAAAAATTACCTAACTGGAGTGGGGGGTGGGGGTATGTTGGAGTTCTCTATGTGGGGTTTATATTATTTTTGCAACTATCCTGTAAGTTTGAAATTATTTCAAAACAAAGTTAATTTTATTTGCATAATTAAATTTTTACATAAGAAGTAATATGGCAGCAGTCTGTCAGATAAACTGGAACAGAGAAAGACTGAAGATAGAAAGACTATTTAGGAGGCCACAGCCATAGCTGTGGTATAAGGGAGACTAGAATTTTATTAGGCACTTAGAATGGCCCAGTACCATGCTTGGTACATTGCACATACAATTTCTTCTGATTTATACAATAATCCCTACATAACCTTACATAATAGTAATAATTACAGAACCATTTGTTGGACACTTTCTATGTGCTAGACAGGTACATTATTTCATTTAAATTTTAATTCTTGAAATAATCCTATGTTGTAGGAGTTACTATTCCAAATTCATCAATGAGAAAACTCAGGTTTAGACAAAAATTACAAAGGCCTTATAGCTAACAAGCAATGGAGATGGGATGAGGGTAACAGTAGTAGGACCAGAAGAATGGTATTTTGACAACTGTGTGTGTTTGGGGGAAGGGGAAAGAAGGGAAAGCAAGAAAGGAATAAATGAATATGCAAAAATGATACCCCAATAACAACAAGCACATCTGGCACCCAGATTTTGGTTTCTAATACCCTTCTCCAGTAAAAGGAACCAGAGTTCCTTGGCTGGCTCCAGGACTGAGGCAGGAAATATACAAAATGAGCCTAGAGCATCTTGTAGTGCCAGGAAGAAAAGAAGCCTACATTGATGGGGTTATATCAAAGGGACACTGGAGCCAACTGAAAGAGCTCCCAATGGTCAAAGCTGCAACATTTGAGCTACCAAATAAAAATAAGATAGTATTGTATTGCTGTGCAAATTGCCTTGTTCTTCAAAAGAAGTGAGCAAATTGTGCCTAAGCTTAATATTTTTTTTAAGGAAAATAAAAACAGTATTTATGAATTGCTGTTTTTAATGTAGAAGAATATCTCTCTATTCTGTTGCTTTTTTTTAGCTTTATTTGCATATGATTTTAAGCATCAAATTTTTGTATAAGTCTCATGTCTCTTGCTAAAGAAAAAAAGATAACATTGTATTATAACCTAGTGTATAAAATAAGTATTTATGAGTCCATACTGATATAAATGATTGAATAAATAAGTAAATGGGGAGAAGAAATAAATGTCTTGTGCAGAAGAATTTCACATAATTTATGTATTCTTTCCTCAAGGAAGGGGAGCCTAACTCCCCAACCCTTAAAGTATAGACTGTGCATAGGGACTTCTTTCCAAAGGTACAGTATGGAAAGGGGAGAAAAGAGTAACTTTGTAGTGGAGAAATGCTATAAACATTGCCTCAGCCAGGTGACCACAGCCAATATCAACAGTGAAAAATCATTGTGATACTATGGACCCTTGACAGGCTGTGACGAAAAGACACTTTATCTCTATGGTCTGCTTTCCAAAAACCCAGTCTAATCATGAGAAAATCATCAGACAGATTCTAATAGAGGGGCATCCTACAATTAACTGACTAGTACTCCTCAAAACTGTCAAGGTCCGCAAAACCAAGTGAAGTCTGAGCCTTAGATGCGAGAACTAAATGTAATGTGTGTCCTGGATGGGATCCTAGAACAGGAAAAAAGACATTAGGTAAAAACTAAAGAAATCTGGATAAGCTAAGGCCTTTAGTTAGTAGTAATGTATCAATATTAGTTTTTCATTAATTGTAACAAATGTACCATACTAATATAAGATATTAATAACAGGGGAAACTGGGTATGGGATGTATGGGAATACTGTATCATCTTCTCAATTTTTCTGTAAATCTACTACTGTTCAAAAAAATAAAGTCTATTTAAAATTAAAAAAAAAAAATGATGCAAATAGTTGATCTTGGGTTGGCTAGAACAATGGTGCCGTTCATAGAAATAAGAAAAAAATGATTTTCATTTTGGTCAGGTTGGGTTTGAGGTAATGACAATACATCGAAGAGTGAAAGATTCTCCAAGCAATTAGAAAACAGCACAGGCAACTTGGAAGAGAGGCTGCTGTGAGAAATAAAGACTGCAAAGAGTTAAGGAACAAATAAGCAGTAAAAAAAAATGAAAAATATACCAAGTATAAACCTGATATTCAAGAAATCTAGCTATTAACAGGAAAGAAATAATGATAGGCCTTGATTTTTCAGTGAAATAGAAAGGGAGATCATCTGCCATGAAAGGAAGAATTAAATGAGAGGGTCACAGAGAGCTGGAAAAGGTTGGAGAAAATAGCTAAGGGAGAATGGAAGAAAATTGGGCTAAAGAACTGGAGGGAAGCCATGCTCTTGCCAGAAGTTAACATCAGTTTATATTACACTGTATTGGCTAGTTTCTATGCTTTTTGGCTAGTGATGTGTTGGCCAAGAAGAAGTCAAAAAAAAGACAGTTGATTGGTATGATTCAAAATAATATAAGTCGATAATGGTAGTACAACATTGTGAATATACTTTATACCATTGAATTGTAAACTTAAAAACAGCAACAATGGTATATTTTATTTCATGTCTATTGCTAACTAGAATAAAATGGCTGGCTGCATTGGGTGTTGATGGGAGAAGACTCCTTGCCGAGAAGGGTGTATCCAGAAAACAAAAACAATTGACCTGCATGCATATTCTGAGAAAATTGAACATAGGCTACAGGGTTGCTGATAAGCAACATCTTGTGATAAAACTTAGGTCCAGCAGAGAAAGCTTATCAGAATGGACAAGCATACCATACTAATCAATGTATACCTGCTCCCCACTTCATAAGACCTCCTGCCCCTGTGTAAAATGAAAACTTAATGTCAGCCAATAAGAAAATTTCCTCATTTGCTTCCATGTTCACCCATTATGAGCTTCCCCTTTCCACCTCCTCAGTGGAGCTCCCTTCTATTTTCTGATTCATGAATCACTCAATAAAGCTGTGAGATTCTAAATTGCGTGAAAAGTTTTTCTTTTGCCAATATTTTACCACAATTTTTTTAAAAAAAAAAAAGATAGTAAAAGTGCTTGCTTAGTATAGAAGATCAAAGCGAATGAAGAAAGTAATAAGGGTAGTATCAAGTGGCTGGTCACAGACATCTAGCTGGGCAATGTCAAAGGTGCCGGGAGACTTGATGAACTAGAAAGGGTCTAGAACTAGAGCATACAGAGGGCAAAAAACTGGTTCTGTGGGTGTGACTGGTAAGGAGGTTAAAGTAAGTGATGGGGAGCACCTCATGGGGAAGTAGTATCATAGTGAGATCCAGATTGTAGTGATTCTGACGTATAGCTGGTTTGAAATAGAAAGTCAATGGTATGCTGAGAAACTATGAGATCAGAGTATTCCAAAGGTGATGGAAACACTGAAAATGAAATAGAACAGAAAAAAAAAAATATGATGCAGAAGGTTGGAACCCTGTGGGCAGTAGATGATGGTACTTTGGTTTAAAGAAAATGCCATAATTGCATGGCAATATGTTCTACCAGGATGAGAGAGACAGTGGGAGATCAATGGCCTGTAAGTAAAAAAGAAAGCAGTCTGATTCCTTCTCCTTTTCACAGAACAGAAGATATCTCCAGGTGGGAGGGAAGGGCAAGATGTGATATCTGGATTTTCATTAAGTCAAGATAAAGAAAACAGTTAAGGATAAAAAGAAGTGAGGTGGACAATAAGTGGTAATTTCAAAGCATATATTAAAAGGAACTAGTTGACAAGGACCTACAGGGTAAAAAGTAGGAGGAGAGATGTTGTGGAGTTTGTGTAGAAGTAGCAGAGACCTGGTTGTCATTAGGACCATAGAAGTGGGTTGAGGATAAGGAACGTGGGGAGCAGCAGAGCAAGCACAGCTGACACTTTTTAACAACGACCTTGTGTACCACAGCAAATGCAATGTCACTTCTACAGAAGACTACACATACACAATGAGAGTTACAAAAATAGTAACACCTTGCACTTGCACAGCAGTTTACATATTGTTTTCAAATATATTATCTTATTTGATCCTCACTGGGTATTACTATTAACATTTTTCTACAGATGAGACAATACGGATGGATGGGGCAAAACCATGATGACAATCTTGAGTCTCAGTTTACAACACATAAACCTCATGTACACAGACACTTCAGCAACTCAGGCAGCTAGGCTGGAAATTCTTCTCTCACCAGAAGGAATAATGAGTTATATCAATATGTCAAAAGACTTACGAGAAAGGTCATTAGACGCCTTCCTGTTTATCTTCTCCCACCTTCGATCCCCTCAACCCCTTTTGCTACCAAGGAAGGCAGAGAAGGATGGCACCATAAAGGATAAAACCTAAGCTGAATTATACTAGATTGATCTTCCTTTCACACCTCTGGACCTACCCAACCAAGAAGAGAGTGGAAAAATTACTATGTAGCAATGAGGTCTTCATCAGGTACAGCTTCCATAAAAAGTTAAAACGAGGGGTGGACTGGGGCAGAAAGCAAGCTTTGCTAAAACAAGGGGTAAGGGAAGAGAAGCAGGGCAGGAATTGGAAGGAAGTGAGACTGTAGGAGACCCCAAAGCTTGAAAGACCAAGAGATATGGGTGCCCTGACTGCTAAAGAAAAGCTAAGGGTCCATGAGGGTCCTGGAGCAGGAACAGCATTGAAGGACCCCAGGGTTTAAATGACCGGAAGCAAAGACCCCCCCCAAACACAAGACCAGAAGGGGGCGCAGGTGACATCCCGTAGGAGAGAATGAATGGGTAAGGCGGTCCTAGGGGCGGGGCAAAGGAGGGGCCCCGGGATGGGCGGGGCACAGACCCCTTTCGAAGTCCGAACCCCCGTCCCGAGAGCCCGGGGAGAAGCGGCTCCGCGCCTCCCGCACTCACCGCCGGTCTCGTCAGTTACATAGGGAGTCGCCATCTTGAAAACGCAAACCACTTCCGGCGTGAGCGGGCTGGGGTCCCGCCCCCTCCCCACCGGAAGTGGAGTCCTGATGGTAGCAAGCCACCATCTTAGTCTTAAAGGGAGAGTGCACCATTTCATGGCTGGGGCGGGGAAGAGGAAAAGGGAATAGAAGCTGAAGAAGCCGCTGGCTTTTCTTGTCACTGATACCGTCATTGAGGCCCTGCGTGAAAAACAGTCCTTGAGGCGCCCAGAAGTTCTGAGGCACGGTCCCTATCTTCACGAGCACTCCTCGTCCGTCCCGGACCTGCCGGAAAAAAAGCGCATAGCCCCCGCACCCAGAAAGGGGCGCGTGCTCCCCCGCACCCGGAGGCGGGGGCTGATAAACGGGGAAAGGATGAAAATTCAGGCCTTAGCCTGCACTCGGGTCAGCGGCTTGGGGTCGTGGGATGAGGCGGGGCGAGCCAGGCAAACTCCGAGAATGCACTGGAGCTAACAAATGTTGGTGGGGCGAAGGGAGGACCGCAACTAATCCTCCCTCAGAAGCTGGAGAGGTCGAAATTGCGTGCCGACTGCTCTCGGTCGCCCAGCTCAACCCTCCGCCAGAGACCGCGAGAGGGACGTGCGGGGCAGAAAGCGGTGCGGGTCGGTCACCTGTCCCCGCAGACTCAAGGTTGCCGGCGGCTTCCATGGTCGAAGGAGGCGGCGAGTCGAGTTGCGCGAGCGGCGAAGTGACGAAGGCACGAGTTTGATCCGACCTCCGACCCCGGGAGCCTCCTCAGGCTGAATCCCAGGGTCATGGGGCAGGGTAAAGGCTTCTGGGCGGACCCAATTAGTATTCTAATTAACCTTGTCCGGGTCTCAGAACAGAAGGATCGAAGGCGGGGCAATTCGTCAATAAGTCGGGCCTGCAGTCACTCCATTTGCGGTCTTCCCCTGTCCTGTGCCTCCCTATTCTTAAGGCGAACCCAAAGTTTCTCCCTCATACTCTCCCTTCAGCAGCTGTTGTTTCTTCAGGGCTAAATCCTGTTAAACTTGTTTCCCCTAGAGCCTGGGAGGGGCAGGTTGCATATTCCTCTCCTCAGGTACCGGCTCGGCCCTCCTCCATCCCCACGTTGCGCTTTTCTTACCAACACTTTTACCTTCCCCCAAATCCTCCACTTTTGCTTAGGTTTACATCCAGTGGTACCCCTAGGAACAAGAAGTGATGGGGGAATAAGGAAATATTAGTTATTACCTCCAACACTAGGCTGCATATTCCATTAAAAACAAGACAGCTAGGAACTTTTTAAGACTTTGAAATTAAGCCCAGAAGTTTCTTGGGAACACGGCTTGCAGTCTTCTCCACGCTCCACCTCCATGACTTCCACCAGTGTTGGTCCAACTCAGAAGATCTCAAAAAGTCTCTTTAAAAACTGATTTGCATATTAGTCAGTTATTGGAAGTGTTCTGACATTGCCATCCTTAACCCCTGTCTCCTTTCACTGTCTGTGCCTCAGCTCTGCCCCCATTAGCATCCTGTTCTTAGCCTTGTTACTTTACTAATAATTAAAGGTGAGAGTGTAGGATGAAACCTCTAAAAACTATTGGGAGGACGAAGGACTGTGGGTTTGCAAGATGGCGGCAGCGACAGAGGTGGATACCCTGAGCGGCACCAACAGAGGCGGGGGCAAGAAGCACTTTAAAGTGAAAAAGTGGAATGCTGTAACCCTCTGGCCTGGGATATTGTGGCTGACAACTGTGCCATCTGCAGGAACCACATATGGATCTTTGCATAGTCAAGCTAAAAAGCCTCAGCTACTTCTGAAGAGTGTACCGTTGCATGGGGAGTTTGTAATCATGGTTTTCTATTCCTTTGCATCTCTCTTGTTGACTCAAAACTTGGGCGGTGTGTCCGTTGGACAAGAGAGTGGGAATTCCAAAAGTGTGGGCACTAGAAAAAGAATTCTGCCATCAAACTCAAAGGTTTTGTTATTCATTTAACGACTTGCTCTCCTGTTACTTCATTATATATTGGATAGAACCATGTCTTTTTGTCTTTTCAGTTTGCTGTATGTACAGCCATATTGTATACCATGTCAAATAAAGTCTGGTTGGCTTCTAAAACAAAACAAAACAAAACTAATGGGATGAACTGGTCTTGATAAGCACCTGAGGAGTGGTCTCTGCAGCTTCATGGACATTTCTGAAGGAGGAATCCTAAAGTGGCCCTTGTTGACTACCTAACTCTCATCTTCATGCCCCCACTGTACCCCCCAGACATCCTGCCTCGGCTCTGGGGTTGACAGGAAGTGAAACTCAATTGTCTGCCTAGCAGCCTTGCCTGGGACCCAGCCCTGGGCCCCGGATGTGGCCCCCCACCCTGAGGAGGAAGAGGAGGAAGAGGAGGCTGGGGAGAACAAAGCTGTTGTTTTTTCCTCTCCCTTTGTTCATTGCGGTTTCTTTCTTTCTGATTTTTATGATGTGGTTGATTAAAGAAATGAACACCTGGGACTGCAGGCATTTAGACGCCTCCTCCTCAGATGTTTTCTCAGCCTTCCTTCTCCCACACCCTACCAGTAACTGACCTAAAAGTATGATGGAGCACAGATCCTAAAGAAGACACAAAGAAGCCTAGAGTAAAACTAATTCCACCTTGCTCCTTATTAGAAAGATCACCTCACACTTATCTTTGAAGCCCCCCCCCCAAAAAAAAAAATGTCTCTGTGTAGGGCGTATCAGGATAATGCAGTGAGAAACACAGGTTATACATAGGGTGGTATCATTGCAAGGATACCACCCTATTCGTTCTTTTTCCTTGTTCTTTGCAAGGAAAGCTATGTGCCTTAAGGATTAGTATGGTTCCAGAATTTCTACAGAAGGGGTTCAAAGGCAGAAAATTGGTTGGAAGAGGGGTTAGGGGACTTGTTCTTACATATATTGTATGTTTGTTTAGAGCGACTGAGCAGGGAAGTTTTACAAACACACACATACACCTAGCCACTGTGATGCAGCCCCTAAGCTGATCTATGTCTTTGGCTGTCCTGCAGAACTAAGTACAGGACTTGGTACATAGTAATTAGGCCCTCAAAAGTGTTTGTGGAATGTATGACTAGGGAGGCCATACACAAAGGGGAGATGAAGCTTCACTAACAGTGGAGAAAATACTGTTAGGATGAAGATGGGGAATAGTAGCAGGACCTTTGTTTTTAAAATTGGAGGCGAGACCTGGAAGGGAGTCAGGAGCAAAGAGACAGAGTCTCTCCAACCCCTGCCCCAGATCTCCATTGCAGACACAACAAAACTCCCAAATCTCTTTCTAACCACTTAATTACTCAGCAGCTTCACTTCTGACCCAAGAAGGGGAGTCTCTTCCAAAAAGCCTGCTTGGAAACAATCAGGAACTGCTTAGATCATTTGTTTCCACTAGAGGGCCTCATTTATTCATTCCCTCTGCTCCCAACACCCACCAAAAGTATGTAGATATTGTATTTGTGTACCCTTCCAGTCAGAGCTCTCCCCTCCCACCCCCTCCACCCTCAGGTGTAAGAAAGAAGATTCCAGGAACCCAAGCCTTTGATACTCTGCCCTACTTCAATGAAGAGTGGGAGGGGGTTAGATGGTGGATGGGGCGGAGCCGGAAAGCTCAATGCCTGGGTCCCCAGTTACTACCAGTAAGTCCCTAGGTCTCTTTATCTCTCCCTTGTTCTACCAGCACCACCACCATCCATGCTGCCCCAAGAACCTTGACAACTCCAGAACAGATTCCAAGCAGGAGAAGCTGAAAATATCTCCTTTCACCCTCTACTTTGGGCCAGGGCCTGCTAAGGTCGGTGAGTAAAGTGGGAGGATTGGGGCATGGAGAAAAGGTGGACAAGGCCAGAGTGCTCTCTGCACCTAAACCTCCAACCCAGAATTCAGGAGAGGATATGAGTTTTGACAGAAGGAAATGCTCTTAGACTGGGGGAAAACAGGTCTGAGAGGGTGTGACATCAGGGACTTGGGGTTTAGGAAGGTGAAGAATCTGGAAGAGAAGATGGGCAGATTCTGCCAAGCAGTGTGGAGTCCATGAGGGGAGGGAGGTACTTGGTTCTCAGGAGTTTGGAGCTCTGGCCTTGCCCCTATGGGGTTTCCTGAGTCTGAAGTCAATGGTGATAGAAAGGAGTTGGGATGGACGTTAAAGAGGGAAGTCTCATGGCAACAATTAAGAGAAGGTAAGACGTTCGCCCAGTGGGCAGCTGCCAAGCTGTCCCGTCAGCAGCCCATGCCCCCTATCTTGTTCTCCCAGGGTTGGGATGAAGGGAGAGGCTGAGTGATTAGGAAGAAGGAAAAATAGCTAGAAGCAGAGCTGTCCTGGGCGCGGGAGGATAAGGAGCCAGGAAGTGGAGAAAGTGGCACAGACCAGAGCCCTGGAAAAATTCGGGGGAGGGGATCAGATTATAGGGAACTGGAAACAGGGGTCTCTCCAAAGTTGGAAGAGGGACACTGCAAAGTTCCCGGAGTTGGGGGTGCTTGGAGCGGGCGCGGGCGGGCAGACTGGGGTTGGGGGCGGGCAGCTGTGTCGTCAGGAGCGGGGCGGCCCCGCGGCGACCGCGTATGCCTGGCCCGTCCCCTGCAGCCCAGCTCGGGATCCAGCTCCCGCGCCGGCGTTGCTGCTCCGACCGCGCGCCCGCCCCTCACAAGGTAGAGATCCCGCGAGCCCCTCCTCCCCCGCCCCCACCCTGCCGCCGCCTCCCACCCGAGCAGGAGGGGGAGGGGGCCGCGGAAGGGGATGCCGCTCAGACTGGGTTAGGTGCTGGGCTGGGAAGGAGGAAGCGTGACAGCTGGAGCGGGTAGCTAAAGAGGTTTGCTCCCTGGCGCTGGGAGCAGCGGGAAGGCTGGGCTAGAACCCGTAGGCGCCGTTGTCCCCAGAACTCGCCTTCCATCCCTCCCACTCACTTGGAGGGTTGGGGAAGCTCGGCCCCTGGGACTCGAGTCTGCTGCATCGGTGGACAAGGGTTCTTGCTTGGCCTCCTAGTCCCCAACTTCCCACCCTCATTCTCCCTTCACCTGTCACTGGCGAGTTTCTTACACCACCTGAGTGAATCCCACTTTTCACCTTTTAAATGGGGAAGATGAGCTGGACTGAGGAAGAGATGCAAATATTATTGGACATCTCCTCAGTCTCAGAACATATGAGCCCACATCCCCCAACCATGCCAACATAGTAACTTCCTCCTTACTACGCAATGACAAACATCCACTCCCTGCACACACACACACCATCCCCTGTGGAGGCTTAATGTGTTTTGAGGCTTCAAGCCAAATGATTCCCTCTCAGTGTCCACCTAGTAGCCACGATGGGCAGGGAAGACCCTCCCTCAGTCCCCGGGAGAGAAGGAGCATGCAGGCTGCTGATGTGGTTAAGGGATTCAGAAGGCCTGGGACCTTAAATTAGGAACCTCTGTCCTTGGCATGAAACAGCCTGTGGGTATAGCTGGTTCTTCTGTAATGGTCAATTTGTATGACTTGCAAAGTTAGCGATGAATATTGACATGCAAAAGACAAATTTAAATGTTAGCACTGGCTGTGGAGATAATATTTATCTCTTGGTTACCAGCAATTTTTTTGTATTAGAGGAGTTATAAGTTTAAGGAAAAATCATGAAGAACGTACAGAGTTCCCATATACTTCCCCTCTCACACACAGTTGTCCCTATTATGAACACTGTGCATTAGTGTGCTTGCAGCAACTTTAGCATTTAATGTTTAAAATAAGATCTAGAGAATAAGAGGTCCTAAGATTTAGAGGACTGAACTAAGGATAGGGTGAATAGAGTCTGGGTGTGACCCAGAAAGTTTCCTCCTCTGTAAAGTATGACAGTTGGTGTTTCACAGCTCTAAGGATGTGCTAGGATTCTCTGCTTTCAAGTCAACTTCTTCTTTTCTCACCCCAAGCTGGTATAGGAGGGCAGGGAAACCAGGAGAGACAAAGGAAGGGTGAGTCACAAATAGTTGGTGGATGGGCAGCAGACCCCACCCTCCCAGCCCTGGCATTTGCCTGGGCTAGCCCAGGTTATAGCCTCAGGATTGGGATGGAGCTGGAAGACAAAAGTGGACTTGTTCCAGGTCTTCCATGGCCCCTGGTTTTTGCAGTTTACTGCCCTTCAGCCAAACTTTCAATGAGAGAAGTGAAGACAACTGAAAAGTTCCCAAGATCTTATGCCCAAGGTCCCAGGGGTGTCCTTGGACTCTGACAGTTTAGGTTTAATCACCTTATCCTCCTCCCAGAGGCAAAGTACAGGATCCTTATATTACATGTCTGAGATATGACACAAAGGGTGGGAGCTGTTCAATTGGGCTTCACTTCTGCATGGAGTCCCTAAAATTTATGTTTTCCTGAGTCAAAGACATTGTATTCACTATCTCCAGATGGTTTCTTTAGATAGTACCCTGTATAATAATAATAATGATAATAGCTAATATTGGGTTCTTACTCTGTGCCATGCAGTTTGCTAAGCACATTGCCTGCATTATTTTATTTTATCCCTGCATTGTGACTAATGTCTCTAGGTACCCATTTCACCAATGAGGAATCTGAGGGTCAGGAAGATAAAGTGACTCATCCAAGAGCTAGGATTCTAATCTATGCCTTTGTAGATTAAATTCCATTCTCTTAACTTCTACTATATACTACTTCTCTGGGTCTAAGACACCTATAGGCCTAGGAAGGGACAGGAAAGAGTTGGGGTCACAGTAAAAAGAGAGGCAAGGAGAGATGTGTCCTGTCCTGTCTCCTGTTCATTGTCCCTTGTGTGCTCTGTCACTTTCTCACTCAGATTCCATTTCCTAGAATCTTAGAGCCATCTAAGAATCCCCAGGGATAATCAGAGAGGCTAATTAAGCCAAACAGTCCTCATTAGCTGTAAGACTATTATGTATTCATTATATTTGTTGGCAGCAGAAGTTGGATTATAATCATTGAAAAAGGCCAAATGGGTGGAGTCCCTTCTGCAGAAGGGCAGTATCTCAGATCCCCTCCTAAATGTTGCCAGAGGGCTCCAGGAACAGCAATGTCATATTGCTCAGAGGTAGACAGCTGAGATGTCCCAAGGACAGAGGCAACAGAAGCTGCAGAGACAGTTCTTGCACCACCAGAAAGGGAAGGTGCTGGGCTATCTTCTAGGCCCCACCTGCCTCCCTGAGCCTGACACAAGAAGCCCTAAATGGGTAGGTGGAAAGGAGGCAGTCAGAGCCTTCGATGAAGTACCTCAATAGGTGCTTTTCAGAATCATGCATTCATTTGACAAATATTTATTTAGCACCTTCTGTGTGCTCCAAATGTCAGTTTGGACTCCAGCATCCCATTTAACCAAATTTAGATTAATATTCCCAAAATATGATTTCCCAATTTTAGAACCATTTGTACAACCAATATTGAGAACCTACTATGTGCTGGGCACTGTTTTAGGTACTGAGGATACAGCAGTGAACAAGAATGACAAGTTCCTGCCCTCATGGAACTTGCACTTTGGTGGGAGAAGAAAATATAAACAAAGAAGCAGGTTAATTAACAAGATAATTTCCAAATGGGATAAATTCTACGAAGGAAACAAAAGGGAGCACTGTGCAAACAGGATGAGGGCCTACTTTGGAATGGAGATCACGGAAGGTCTCTCTCAGAAGAACTGACATTTCAGCTCAAGAAGTTGGCCCTGCCAAGAATGGGCAAGTGTTCCCGGCAGACAAAACACTAAGTCTCACAGCCCTGAGGCCGGAAGGAACTTGGGGAGCTTGAAAAACAGAAAGGAGGCCAGTGAGAGAGAAAGCAGCGTGTGAAGGGGAGGGAGGAACAGGAGGCCAGAGAGACAGGGAGGGGCTCTACTGTGTGGTCCTTGGACTGGATGGAGCCTCAGCCACTCCACTTCCCAGCTGCCTTAGGAAGTCACAGCCTCTCTGAGCTCCAGTTCTCTTCATCTGTATTATGCTCACCCCCACAATTCCTGACTTGTAAGATGTGATTTTAATGGTTAATGCAATAATAACTACCATTTCCTGTAGACCTTCTATATGCCATACCGCAAACTAGGCACTTTTCATATATTATTTTACTTAATCCTCACAGCTGTGAAAGACAGGTATTATTCTCCTCATCTTACACATGTAACTTGTCCAAGGTCACAAAGTAGTATCAAAGCTAAGAATAGAACCCAGATATGACTGACTCTAGTTCTGTTTGCCTCCAAAACCGTGCTGTACTAGATTTATGTAAGATACATTATTGTGGTTATTGATCACATCCCTTTGAGACGTGATCCCTAGGCCGGTAGTTGGTAAGATCCACCGGCAGCTCCTCCTAGGTCCCCGGGTCCGACAGCCGAAAGTTGGCGCTCCCTGAACACTGCTAACCTTGCAGGATGGAAAGCAAGCCCTGGTGTGCGAGACTCGCGCAGCCAACTCTACCCTCCGCCGCCTGAGAAACCAGGCAGGTGCCCAGAGCCTTCCCTTACCCCCACCCAACTCCGCGCGCCGAAGCTCCCGCCCCTCCCCAGTGGAGCTGCGCGGGACGCAGGCAGGGCCGGGGTTGGAGCCGGGGACTCGGCCACAGCTGGTTCCGTGTCGCGCGTCAGAAGCGCTAGAGGTCGTTGCGGGGTGTGGGTGGCTGAGTCGGGCTCGGCGGGGGCCTGGAGGCGGAGCAAGATGGGGGCGTGGCCCGGAAGGCGGGTCGTAAACTCAGTAAGAACCACCTGGAGGCCCCGGACTGCGAGGACCTCGAAAGGGGAGAGAGCACAGGCCTGGAAGATACTGCAGGGATTAGGGTAGCGGGAGAAAACGCAGAAACAGGCGAGGCACACACTCACAGGCGCACATTTAGACTGGAAGAGCGGGAGGTGGGGGGGAGTCAGAGATGAATAAGACAGATGGGGGGCGGGGCAGAAGACAGCAGGAGAAGAATCCAGAATTGAGGAAAGTTAGACATCAGTCAGAGAAACAGATATAGAGGACAGACACAGGGAAAGGAAGAGACTTACCGAGAGATTCAGAGACAAGGAAAGAAAAGAAATAATAGTGGGAATGGAGAATGAATGGAGCAGAGAGAAGCAAAAGATGCAGGCTCTTCCTGCTATATACTGTTGTCTTCCTCCAGGCCTACCCTCTGAAGCGGAGGTCCAGGTGTCCGAAGTACTACCACATCGTCTTTAAGACCATCTTTGACAAAAATAAAAGGATGGCCAAGGAGAGGGGTCTAATGAGCCCCAGTGATTTTGCCCAGCTGCAAAAATACATGGAATGTGAGTCTTCCTCCCAGTTCTTCAGTTCTGAAGATCCTACCCCAGAGAATTCCTGTATCTCATCATTATCTATCCCCACCCCACTCCTCGTTTCCCGAGTGGCCTTGAGCCAGCCAGCTTCTCTGATATGTCCTTGACTGAGAGTGAGAGGGGAGGGACAAGGGCAGATGTCTAGGGTCTCAGCCCTCTGCTACATTCTCTGTGACGTGACTGCCTGCTGCAAATCTCAGAGACAGGAGGAAAGAGGGATACTACTTGGGGATGGGGTGTCTGAGATATTTTTCTCTATGTTTATGTTTCTTTTTGGGAGTTCTTTTTTCTTCATCTCACTTGAGTCTTTTTTCCTTCTGGACATCTGGGTCAGTCTCTGGCAGAAGGCAGGAAGATCCAGACTGATGCTCTCCTGTCACTTTTTTGTTCACACCCTAGACTCCTCCAAAAAAGTCAGTGATGTATTACAGCTCTTCTATGAGGATAGCAAGATGGCTACATATCTCCAAGGAGATGTGAGTGGCAGCTGGGAAGTCCTCTCCTTGACCAACTCCTCCCATCTTTGATTGCCCTGCTTTATTGGGATCACCAACTTTCATGGATTATTCTGGGCCCACTCCAAATTGTCACCACAGCTGTTGCTTTAGGACAAAGCAAAAGATTCTGTTAACTAAGAACCTGGCCCAAGAAACCATACTCCTGCCTTGGATGCTTCTAGCTCTGCATTTATTATCCCTATCTCCACCTCTCCATTTCTTCAGTCCCCAACTCCCACCCTGCAGACTCTCCAGAGTAATTCTTGCTCTCATCATAGGCCATTGGGTACGAGGGATTCAAGCAATTCCTAATGATCTATCTCGATGTGCCTACTGTTCCCAATAAGCTGAGCCTGGCACTGTTTCAATCCTTCCAGACTGATCACTGCTTAAAAGAGACTATGAGTAAAGGTATGGTCATGCAGGTAGGCCTGGGCTGGGCCTCTGGAAGAAGATCAAATTAATGTGGGTTTTGAGTGAGAGTTGGACTGAGTCACATGTTGGGGACAGTGTTAGGGGAGAGAGGTGAAGGGTAGCTAAGCTGGTCTGGGAACTAAATGGGGAAAATTAAAGAGAAGAATCAGAACAAAGGAGAAGAGAAGAGACAGAGTGCAGGGGACTCCAACTCCAGCTCTGCTGTACTTTTTGTAACCAGATGTGGTGTGTCTCAGTGACGTCTCCTGCTACTTTTCCCTTCTGGAACGTGGCCAGCCAGAAGACAAGCTAGAATGTGAGTTGCCAGGATGTGTAGTTTGACTAGGAGAGGGGATGGAAGGTGAATGGAGGTGGTGGTGGGGGGGGTTTCTCCAGTCTCCCTTCCCTCATTCTTTCAGGATGCCTAAAGGCTGACAGTCAGTGAAGTTGGGGCCAGAGAATGGGCCCATTTCCTCTATTTCTCTAGACCCATTACCCCTAACTCCATTCACTGAGTTCCTGTGTTTTGTACATTCTCATGTGGGTGCCCAGGAATGTTCTTGGGAGGTGGGAGGTATGTGCTGTCTCCCTTATCAGACTCCCTAAGTGTGGAATCCAGGCTTGTTTTTCTTTCTTTTTCATCTCCTTTCTCAGGCCCAGTCCCAAGCTCTGGGCAGTTCACCCAAAAGGTCTCTCCCTATGTCTTTGTTTCCTCTTTATTCTTGTATAAATTCTTTGGTATCTTTCACAAACTGACCCTGGTCCCTTTAAAACACCCTACAGTCACCTTCAAGCTGTACGACACGGACAGAAATGGGATTCTGGACAGCTCAGTGAGTTGGGGAACCTGTATGCTGGGCAAGGGAGTATGTATCCATTTGTCTGTGTCCTCCTGCCCCAACTCTTCCAGAATATTAAGAAGCTAAGGAGGCTAGAGGGAGACGTTGAATCCTCTAGGACTAAATTTGGGAGTAGGTCTCAGACTCTTGTCCCCTAAAAGAGGAGGCCGGAGACACAAATTGGAGGCTGCCTTGCAAATGTACAAATTCACAAAAGACATTCACTTATTTGGCAGAGGCACCTGAGAATGAGAGGTGGGTCTGGGGGTGGGATGCAGGAACCTGATTTCTGGAGAGAAGTGTGGATGTTGGTAGTGAAGTGGAGTATGGCTGTGGCTCTCACTCTCCTGACCCCTAGGAAGTGGACAAAATCATCATACAGATGATGCGAATGGCTGAATACCTGGATTGGGATGTGTCTGAGCTGAGGCCGGTAAGGCAGTTCCTCCTTCATGTCCCTTCCTGTACCTTCTCCCCCCAGTGGGTCCTGAATCTGCCTTACCCCATCTCTGTCAGGCAGCCTTGTTCCCTTGGCTAGGATGGCTGGACTGGGTGTCCTACTGGGCAGTGAAGAGGTGTCCCATCTGAGGGACCACTCACGCCAAATGCTCCCCCCCATTCTCTGCTCAGATTCTTCAGGAGATGATGAAAGAGATTGACTATGATGGCAGTGGCTCTGTTTCTCTTGCTGAGTGGCTCCGGGCAGGGTCCACCACTGTGCCACTGCTAGTGCTGCTGGGTCTGGAGATGGTGAGTAGGAGAGACTTGGAAAGATGGAAAAGAGAGCCAGAGCTTGGCTCCCTAGGAACTTGGACACTCTCTGACATCTGCTGTGCCCTCCCAGACCCTGAAGGACAATGGGCAGCATATGTGGAGACCCAAGAGGTTCCCCCGACCAGTCTACTGCAACCTATGCGAGACAAGCATTGGTCTTGGCAAGCAGGGGCTGAGCTGTATCCGTGAGTCATGGGGCCTGGGAATATAGGAGCAGAGGGGCAGCCCAGATATCTGTGGGAGCCTGGAGCACTGAACTTAGAGACCTGGCTTTGAATCCTGGGCTATGCCACTGACTAGGGCAAGTGTGACCTTGGGCCAGTCACATGACTTCTTCTTTAAGCCTCAGTTTCCTTGCCTGTAAAAAGAGATAATTGTGAACATTAAATAAGTTGATGCAAGAAAAATGCTTCACACAGTGCATGCACATATTATTAAGTCTGCAATAAAAAATAGCTTTAATTATTATTGCTATATCTGGGCCTCCCTTGCATCAACCAGCCCAGTTCCTGGCACATGGATGGGATGGGGCAGGCATGGGACAGCGGTTGCTCTTTTAGAGGGAGAGTGAGGAAAAGGAACAGGTCTTGGAGGTAAGCACCCCTACATACACACACACCTTTAATTCTGTAGCAGACATCCCCAGCAAGAGGTAAGGAAGAAACAGGGGAGCAGGCTACAGCCAAGGCTCTGACCTTCCGCTCTCTCACCTAGTCTGTAAGTACTTCGTTCACGACCAGTGTGCCATGAAGGCCCTGCCTTGTGAAGTCAGCACCTATGCCAAGTCTCGGAAGGACATTGGTGTGAGTGATCCCACCCTCACCCCATCACCACTCCCATCCTGGCCCTGGCCCTGACCCTTGACCAGTTGCTGCCCCCAGCTCCCTCCTTTCCTAGTCCCTGCTCAGACCCTCCAAGATAAGGGACTGCCTTTCTCTCCAAGGTCCAATCACATGTGTGGGTGCGAGGAGGCTGTGAGTCTGGGCGCTGTGACCGCTGTCAGAAAAAGATCCGGATCCACCACAGTTTAACCGGGCTGCATTGTGTGTGGTGCCACCTAGAGGTCAGTTTCAGAACTATCCTCCTAGCAGACCCCCTGTGCCCTAGGGTCCCTCCCCAAGTTGCCCTCTCCCCATGTGCCTCCTCAACCACCTACCCCCCCGACCCCCATCTCCTTACAGCCACAGTTGCCTCTGTTCCCAAGGGCTTTCTTTCCAGTACCAGACTCCAAGTTGAGGGGTGACGGGGTCCCCCTTGATCTCTCTGTGCCCACCTTGTTTTTTAGATCCACGATGACTGTCTGGAAGCTGTGGGCCATGAGTGTGACTGTGGGCCGCTCCGTGATCACATCCTGCCCCCATCTTCCATCTACCCCAGCGTCCTGGTGAGACCCTCGGGCATTGGCTGGGAGGAGACAGGGGTCCCTCCCCAATTACAAAAAAAAACAAAAATTAAAAAAAGCAGAGAGCTATCTAGAATACAGACCCTGTGTTTTTAGGTTTCAGGTCAGACCCTTATCTGTTTAGAGATTCACACACAATCTGTCTTTCTTTCCCTCTAATCCCTTTCCTCCTAGGTCTCTGGACAGGATCGTAAAATTAGCAAAACAAGCCAGAAGAGCATGGAGGTTTTCAGTTTGAGCACCTCTGAGGCTCTGCGGGTACAGGACTGAGAGGACTGGGCTTCATGGTGGGGACTGGTTTTTCGTTAGAGCCATCACAGGAGGGAATGAAGTGGGAAGGCCTGGGGGACGTTGTCTAGACTCTGGAAGCCCCACCCCAGTAGGAGAGAGGTGGGAAAACGTGGGGGGAGGAGCACCTTGGTGGAAGGCCTGTCCCCTGACCCTGTCTCCGGGTCCATTTTGACTCTGACAAAATCCTGCTTTCCTTATCCTTGTTTTCTTCCCCCGCTCCAGATTGAACCTGTTTCCAACACCCACCCACTTCTTGTCTTTGTCAACCCCAAGAGTGGTGGGAAGCAGGGGGTCAGGTGAGGAGGGGAGCTAGACTGGGTCTCCCGAGATGGAGGGGGAGGCCTGCAGAAGCTGAAGGGAGGAAGGGGAGGAGGCATGTCTTGAGGAGGACTCAAGAGGGTGGGGTACAGAGTAGAACCCCCAAGAGCTTTCCTTTTTCCCTCACACAGGGTACTTTGGAAGTTCCAGTATCTACTAAACCCTCGGCAGGTGTTCAACCTCCTAAAGGATGATCCTGAGTTAGGGTGAGTATTGGTTAGGGTCTGTATCACAGTGTCAGTGTGTCTCTGTGTATCTGTATATGCTGGGAGAGAGCAGGAAAGAGTGTGTGTTGGGTGGGGAGGGCTTGGGGACCTTGAGAGGACAGAATTCAGAATGTGTATTTCCCTAGGGCCACTGAGTATCCCCACCTCTGAGGTCTCTAGCTCAGAGAGGATACCCTGTCTTGCTTTCAAAGGATGAAGATACCAGTTTCTCTCTAACCACTGAGAAGTTGCTATGACTTTCTTCATTGCCCTTTTCTCTGCTCTAAATAGAAATTCAACAAAGGGGAAGGGGGATGTAAGGAATGAGAGACAAGAAGTAACCTGTCTGTCCAGGAATTGGGTAGCCTCAATCCTGTTATCCTCTCTCCCCTTTTGTCTCAGGCTCAGATTCTTCAAAGATGTTGCTGATTGCCGGATTTTGGTGTGTGGTGGCGATGGCACAGTAGGCTGGATTCTAGAGACCATTGGTCAGTGCAGGGAGAGGCTCCGACCATGGGACTGGGGCAGTGGCCTTCCAGAGCTAACTCCCTCTACCCATCTCACCTGCCTCTCCAGACAAAGCCAACTTGCCTGTGGTGCCTCCTGTCGCTGTGTTGCCTCTGGGCACTGGAAATGACCTCGCCCGTTGCCTAAGGTGGGGAGGAGGTAAGTGGTTAGAAATTGTTTGGCTGGGGTTTGGGAGAAGTGGGGTAGGAAGGGAAAGACACAGAGAGAAGAATCTAGGCATCTTGTTCAGAAAAAGGATTGGGGAAGAAGAGAGGCACAGATGGGTGGGTGCCAAAGCGGAATGTCCAAAAGGAAGAGAGCTTTGGAAAAAACAAGGACCACAATCAGGAGTATGAAGTAGTCTAAACCTGGAATGGTGAGGGGTGACAGTCTTCTTCCCTATAAACCTACAAATATCCTTTTATTTCTCCCAGCCAACTCTTAGGGCTCAGAGAATTGAGGCATATGAGGAGGGAAAACAATGTAGGAATAAGGAACATTGTATAAGAGCTAAGCCAGATGCTGAGTGGGATGGAAATAGCAGGGGGCTTGGTCATGATTCATTCATTCATTCAACCAGTGAACCAGGTGATCATTCATTCATTCATTCGTCATCATTTCTTTCTGGGTCTCTTGCAGTCGTCTCCTAATTGGTCTCCCATTTCTAGTCTCTCTCTCTCTTTTCAAAGGAGAAAGAGTTCAGGGGATGGGGTTGGTAAATAGAGGTCAGTGTGGGGCAGGTTGAGTTTGACTTGTCTTGGCGCTTAGGCTGTTGGGTGCAGAGTCCCACTCTTGAGATCTCACTGGAGAGTATGGAATAGGGGTCTGCTAGGAGAGTGAAAGACATTCTAGGCGTAAGAAGTATAGGCATAAGGCCAGAAGAACACCAAACACATGGTGGTGCATTAGGGGAACTGTAAGTCATTCATTGTGATTGAGACATAGGGTGCAAGGTGGGGAATGAGGAGGAGGAGGACTAATTCAGCAGGGTCCAGATTACAGAGGTTCATAAATGCCATGCTCAGGTGTTTGTGGTTTGATTCTGCCAGCGATCACAAGCTGACAGTCCACAGAAATGATTTGTATTGTTTGCCTTGCAATATTAAAAAAATTTTTGATCTTGATTATATAGACATGGGGCATGTGTTCTTCAGTTCATCACAACCCCCTCAGCTTCCTGCTATTCACTATTCACTCTTTTACCTTTCCAGCCCCTGAGGCATTTGAGTGTGCAATCCCTAAACCATGGGGAGCTCTTGAAAGCTACAAGAAAAAAAAAACAAAAACAGGAATAGGGATATATCTGTATATACAATATATATATATACCTGTGTATTATACATATATTATAAATATATTTATATTATCAATAATATATTTATATTATAAATATAATATATTTATATTATAAATATATTTATATTATAAACATAATATATTTATATTATCAATAGTATTCCAGAAAGTAAAAATATCCCCAAATGCATATTATAACTTAAGTCTTGTATGTAGACATATGACGAGTTTTTTAAAATGAGTTTTTAAGTCCTTGGTATCTTTGTTTTCCTATATGTTATTAGACTCTTTGAAATCATGTGTTTTGAGTCTTCATTGTGTGTCCTGCAAATGAGACTTTCATAGCAGTTTTTGGCTAATTCAACCCAAATTATGAATATAAGGGTATAAATACAGCGTTAATTAAAGTTTATGTTGACATTGCAAAAATCATAAGGTTTGAAGAAGGAGAAATGAAAGGAATATCACACTGTGGTAGCTTTATGGTGGACAGATTGGAGGAGAGAGAGAGTAAAGGCAAGGAGATAGGGTAAGAAATGACCTCTAGAGCAAAAGTCCAGACAGAAGATGAGCATAAAAGCAAGGGCAGCAGAACTGGAGTTGATGAGGTAGAAGCCACAGCACTTGGTGAGTGATGGGTTGTAAAGCAGGAGGTGAAGATGAGTCTAGGACATTTTCTTTTCTAAGTTGGTGGACTCAATGGATGGGGGTGCCATTTACTAAGATGGGGAATACAGGAGGAGGACCTTTTTTTTTTTTAATTAAATTCAGTTTTATTGAAATACATTCACACACCATACAATCATCCATGGTATACAATCCACTGTCCACAGTATGATAACATAGTTATGCGTTCATCACCACAATCTATCTCTGAACATTTTCCTTACATCAGAAAGAACCAGAACAAGAATAAAAAATAAAAGTGAAAAAAGAACACCCAAATCATCCCCCCATCCCACCCCATTTGTCCTTTAGTTTTTATCCCCATTTTTCTACTCATCCATACACTAGATAAAGGGGGTGTGATCCACAAGGTCTTCATAATCACACTGTCACCCCTTGTAATCTACATTATTATATAATTGTCTTCAGGAGACCAGACTGCTGGATTGGAGTTTGGTAGTTTCAGGTATTTACTTCTAGCTATTCCAATACATTAAAACCTAAGACGTGTTATCTATATAGTGCATAAGAATGTCCACCAGAGTGACCTCTTAACTCCATTTGAAATCTCTCAGCCACTGAAACTATTTCGTCTCATTTTGCATCCACCTTTTGGTCAAGAAGATACTCTCAGTCCCACGATGCCGGGTCCACATTCATCCCCGGGAGTCATATTCTGCATTGCCAGGGAAATTTACACCCCTGGGAGTCGGGTCCCATGTAGGGGGGAGGGCAGCGAGTTCACCTGTCGAGATGGCTCAGTTAGAGAGAGAGAGGGCCATATCTGAGCAACAAAGAGGTACTCAGGGGGAGACTCTTAGGCACCATTACATGCAAGTTTAGACTCTCCTTTGTGGTAATGAGCTTCATAAGGGCAAGTCCCATGATCAAGGGCTCAGCACATCAAACTGCCAGTCCCAATGTTTGTGACAACATCAACACCAGTCCAGGTGAGGATGTCCAACACATCCGCACCTTCTCCCAGATCAGGAGGAGGACCTTTTAAGGAAGAGCAACCCAGATGGAGATACGTAGTGGATAGTTAGAAATAGATGTCAGGAATTTAGGAAAGAAGTCAAAGGTGGAGATACATGTTTGAGAGTCATCTGCTCCTGGGTGATAATTGACACCCTTGAAGTAGGTGAGACTACCCAGGGAAAGAGGTGAGAAGAGAAGGTGACAGCAAGATCCTGGTAAAAACCATATTTAAGGGATGAGCAGTGGAAGAGGAGTTATTAAAGGAGATTGTATTAGCTTTCTGTTGTTGCTGTAACAAATTACCACCAACAGTGGCTTAAAACAGCATATGTTTATTATCTCACAGTTCTGGAGATCAGAAGTCCAAAATGGGTCTCATTGGGCTAAAATCAAGGTGTTGTCAGAGCCGAGTGTTTTCTAGAGGCTGTGAGAGAGAATCTCTTGTCTTGCCTTTTTCACTTTCTTGAGGCTGCCCACATTCCTTGGCTCATGGCCCCTTTCCAGTCAGGAATATCATTCCAACCTCTGCTTCTGTGGTCAGATCTTTTCTAATGCTTCTCTTCTGCCTTCCTCTTTCACTTATAAGGAACCCTGTGATATCACTGGACCCCCTCAGATTTTCCAGTATGATTTCCCATCTCAAGATCCTTAACTTTTTAGCATGTCCTTTTTAGCAAGTCCTTTTTAGCATGAAAGGAAACATATTCACAGATTCTGGAGCTTAACACATGGGCAACTTTGGGGGACCATTATTCTGCCTACCACAGAGACTAAGAAGGAACAGAGAGGTTCCTCTGTAACTGAGAGAGTGGTATTTCAGAGGCCAAGTGAGAAGTTTCAAGAATCCAAATGGAAACTAAAGATATATTATTGGTTTTGGCAGGAGTCTTTCATAATCTTTGCCAAAAGAGTTTCAGCTGGATGGAAAGGATGAAAGGGAAATCACAGTGGGTTGAACTATCAATGGAATGTGAGGAAGTGGAGACTTATTTTTTGAACTTTTTTTTTCCTGATTACAAAAATAATTCAAGCTTGTGCTTAAAAAAAAAAAATCCAAACATTTTAGATATACATAACAAGAAAGTGAAAGTTCCTTGTAATCTACTCCCTAAAGTTTTGGGGTCTATTTCTCCATGTTTTTCTTTCTATATATATATATATATATATATATATATATATATATATATTTAAACAACAGATTATAGTTCTCCTCCTCTTCCTCCTTTTTCTTTAAATAAATAGCTCATCTTTGTTATCATTATATTTCAGTACTATTGGGTTTGCCTCTTTCTTTTTAGGAATGATTAATATTTCATTGTGTGACTATGCCATAATTTATTTAACCAGTCCCCTATTGATGGACATGTGGGTAGCATTCAGTTTTTTACTATTACAAACCATTCTGCAGTGAACACCCTTGTATATCTATTTCTACATACACATGAGAATTTCTCTACAAGAAATTTCTAAAAGTAGAATTGTTGGTCCAAAGTGTATGAACATTTTATATTTTACTAGTCATTTTCTTTTTAAAAATATTACCCAAATAATACATCAGTATATTTTCACTGTAAAATATTTAAAGGAAAATGTGTAAATCTTCATATATAGTTCTCCTCTTCCCTGCCCCCAACCAAATTCCATGTAGTTCCCAGAGATAACCACTGTTTCCTGTTTACACCCATTTTTCTCTTTTTACATGCACACACATGCACACAGATACATTTATATAACAAACAAAAATGAGATCATACTATACAGCTTGTTCTGGGCCTTTTTTTCATTGAATGTCTTGGAGATCTTTCCATGTTAGTACAAGTAGCTAGATTTCACTCTGTATTCAGTAATTGCATGGTATTTCATAGCATAGACTTACCATAATTTATATACCCATTCCCCTATTGATGAGCATTTAGATCATTTCCAGTTTTTTGCTATTATAAAGACCGCCTCAGAAAACATCCTTGTACATCAATCTCTGTGCACATGTAGTGTATTAGTAAGAGATACTCCTAAAAGTGGAATTGTTGGGTCAAAGGATAGATTTTGATAAAAGTTAATGACATTTTGATAAAAGTTGCCAAACTGCCTCCCAAAAATCAGTTATGAATTTATGCTTCAACTGACAGCTCATAAGAGTGCCAGCTGATTCATCACAATCTCATTAATACTTGGTTTTCTCAGTCTTTCTACATTGCCAATCTGACAGCCAAAAAAAAGTTGCTTTAATTTACAGTTCTTTTAATTATTAGCAAGAGTGAGCATCTTTCAGATGCTTATTGGCCATTTGTATTTCTTCTTTGATAATTGATTTGTTTGTATTATTTGCCCATTTTTCTATTGCCTTTTAAAAATCAGTGATTTGTGAGCATTTTTCTTTCAGTAACCTTTGTGTTATTTTTATTTTTTATTACAGAAGTTGTAGGTTTAGAGAAAGATCATGAAGAAAATATATATACTTCTCACACATAGTTTTCCCTGTTATTAACACTTTGACTTAGTGTGGTACCTTTGTTATAGCTGATGAAATAGTATCATTATAATTATACTATTACCTCTAGTCCTCAGTTCATATTAGGATTCAGTGTTTGTGTTGTATAGTCCTCTGTTTTTTGTTGTTTTTTTTAAAATTTTATTCTAGTAACATATATACAACCTAAAAATTTCCCCTTTTAATCACATTCAAATATGTAATTCAGTGGAGTTAATTATATTAACAATGTTATACTACCATCACCACCATTCATTACCAAAACTTTCATATCACCCCAAACTGAAATTCTGAACCAATTAAGCATTAACTCCCCATTCCTTACCCCCACCCTGACCCCTGGTAACCTGTATTCTAACTTATGAATTTTGTAATTATTTTTTTAATGTTGGGGAAGTTAGTGCATTATATGCCCTGCAGACATTTTTTTCCTGGTTTGCATTTTGTCCTTTTTCTGTTTTAGATACATGTTTAATTGTTTAACCATACAGAAGTTTTCAATTTTACTATAATTGTATTTATCAGTCTTTCCTTTTGGCTTCTAGTTTTGGATTATGCTTTAGAAAGGCCCTTTCCACTCAAAGATTATAAAAATTCACTCACATATTCTTCGAATACAAATTGTTTCATTTCTTTCCATTTAAATTATTTGACCCATCTTGAATTTATTTTGGTATAAGGAGTAGCTTCTCTATCCAGCACTATTTATTAAATAATCTGTCTTTTCCCCATTTATTTGAAATGTCATTATATACCAAATTCCTGTTGATACTTGAGTCTATTTCTGGGCACTCTATTCTTTGCTATTGAACTTCTTATTCTATTCACTATGCCAACATTACACTGTTTAGATACCATTGCTTATACTGTATATTTTGGTGGGATGGGGGAAAAAGGAGTCAGAGCGAGAGAGGGTGAAAGAGCGAGCTTATCCATTACTCATCTTTTTCATCATTGCCCTGGCTATTCTCACCAATCTTCCAGATGAATTTCAGCATCATTTTTAGATGGTCACACATAGTGGAAGCGTTCACTCTCCATGACAGTATGGAGAAAAGAGTCAGCAAGGGGCTGACCTTAAGATTGGCCCATGGGAGTCATGACCAAGCACCCTGCCCTTTCACTGGCAAGGACTGGGAAGTCCTGCAGAACCAGGGCAGAAGACTCCTGGAAAGTTGTGGAGCTGAGAGCTGCGAGCAGTCCCTGGGGTCCAGCTCAGTGCTAACTTGTTTTCTCTACCCCTAGGGTATGAGGGACAGAATTTGGGGAAGATCCTCAAGGACTTAGAGACAAGTAAGGTGGTACATATGGATCGATGGTCTGTGGAGGTGATACCCGAACAAACCGAAGAAAAGAGTGACCCAGTCCCTTTTCATATCATCAATAACTACTTCTCCATCGGTGTGGTCAGTGGAATAGACATCGTGGTGGGGGGGGCCTAAACAGGCAGAGACTGAAGGAGGGCAGAAAGGGAAAGTAGAGGTTAAGGTAGCTGTGACACAAAGAAATCGAAGGTGGGGGTATAATGTGAGTTGCAAGGAAAGAACTTGGGACATGCTGCTCCCAGATGGGAGAGTTAAAGAGAGAGAATTCTCTGCCGGGAAGAGGCAGGTGTCTGATCCTACATGCCCTGAACTCCCCAGGATGCTTCTATTGCTCACCGATTCCACATCATGCGGGAGAAATATCCTGAGAAGTTCAACAGCAGGTGAGGGAAAGGAGAGGGGGTATGGGCATACACAGTTTCAGGGACCAGGCTGTGGCCAAGGTTGACTTAGAACACTTGGATGGGCAGTGAGACCTCTAGGAAACCTCTCACTGAAGTTACCCTTGTTCCCCATGGGACTGGAGCTGGGAGGTTGATGCCCTGTGTAACCTGGGCTATGTGGCGGGGCTGACACAGAATGAAGAACAAGCTATGGTACTTTGAATTTGCAACATCTGAATCCCTCTTCGCAACATGCAAAAAGCTGGAAGAATCTTTGACAGTTGAGGTATGTGTGATGAGAGCTAACCCTACATCCTTTTCAGCTTGTATCCAAGTTTCCTCCACCACAGGCACCCTTGGGAACTTCTATATTCTCAAACCTTTACTCCTTTGACCTCCTCCCAGCTCTCCAACCCTGATTTTCCAAATCCTCAAGATACGACATTCCCTCTTTCCCTTCACTCCTCACAAACCTCCAACTCCTGGCCTTCCCAGTTTGTCTTCTGGTAGAGGGAGGGGTCACATCTATATTTATAACACAAGGTAAGGATCTGTGCCTTCCCCAACTGGGACTGCACCCCCTCCCCTCAGATCTGTGGGAAATCCCTGGATCTGAGCACCCTGTCCCTAGAAGGCATCGCAGTGCTGAACATCCCTAGCATGCACGGTGGCTCCAACCTCTGGGGTGATACCAAGAGACCCCAGGGGGATGGCCATGGGATCAACCAGGCCTTTGGCGCTACAGCTAAAGTCATCACCGACCCTGATATCCTGAAAACCTGTGTACCAGGTGAGGAGAGCAGCCTTGGGAGCTGAGTGGGGGGCAACGGGGACTAAAGAGGTCTAACTTTCTCTGGGGGACACTCTCCTTCTGTAAACCCCATCTCTGCTTCCTACCCCCAGACCTAAGCGACAAGCGGCTGGAAGTGGTAGGGCTGGAGGGTGCAATTGAGATGGGCCAGATTTATACCAAGCTCAAGAGTGCTGGACATCGGCTGGCCAAATGCTCTGAGATCACCTTCCAGTAAGAAAGACTCTGGCCAGGGGCGGGGGGTGGGGTTGGGAGTCAAAGGCAGAAGAACAGAAGGGTCATGGGAATCATGGGGAGAAGCTATACTAGGAGATCATTCTTAGTGACAGAGGGTCCCAAAGCCAACATAAGCAGAGTTTTGGTGTTTGGTTGGTAAGGAAATCTTCACCAATCTGCCTTGGCCTCCCACAGCACCACAAAAACCCTCCCCATGCAAATTGACGGAGAACCCTGGATGCAGACACCCTGTACGGTAAGTATTGCCTATGCCTGCCAAAAACCCAATCCTCAGGCTCCATGGATCCTAAATCTCCATTCAACAGATTTTTTGCTCCTGTGCACCATTTCTCCCAAACCCTGATTTCTCAGCCCCTTGCCTTCCTACTTGGCCTCTCAAGGACCTCAGAACCTGAACCCCACAGATTCTGTGCCTGCCTGCACCTCCCCCACCCCCCCACACCCAAATCTCTGCTGCTTCGGTCCCAAGGCACCAGGTCCTGCCTCTGAATGTCTCTTTCCCTTCTAGATCAAGATCACCCACAAGAACCAGATGCCCATGCTCATGGGCCCACCCCCCCGCTCCTCCAATTTCTTTGGCTTCTTGTGCTGAGGGGGATGGACACCCTCTGCCTCCAAGACAGCCTTGAACACCCCTCCCCACTCCTGGACTCCACCTCCTATGCTCTGTACATTGCTGCCACACCCTCCTGCCAGCTCAGGAGGAGTGTTCCTTCACCCTCATATATTTATTATCCTGTACCACCTCCACTATCCCCCATGCACAAATACACACGTGCACACAAACACATCAGAAACATACGTTCAAAGTGCCTCATCTGAATAAAATGACTTTTTTCCTACTGGGATATCCGTTGATAAGTAATACACCTCCTTCCTTCACACCTCCACTCCTTAATTGACATAAATTCTCCCAAGAAGTGAGAAACACAGCATCAGGTTCTGAGTGTTTAATTCAGGTAATGGTAATCTTCAAGGGAAGCCTAGAGAAGATAGGAGTTGTTGCTAACCCCGGGTAAATCTGGCATTGCATGAGAGTACTCAGACCTGCTGCCCACTGAGGAGGGGGCTACTCTCACCGATGGGGCAACGGTGGAAGATCCGGGGCAGACGTAGCCAGTAGGTGGTGCCCCGTGGCAGCTGGGGAAGGGAGACAGCTGAGACCTGCTTCATAAGCCTGCGCCTGATATTGGGAGTAAAGAGGGCAAAGTGGTTAGTAGCGGGATAGGGCAGCCAGTCTGCGCTTCTCCAAACATGGGGACACACCTGCATCCGAAGCCTACTTAGCCTTGATTCCAGGTCCTCCCCTCTCACCTCCAGCATTCATCTTCTCTGGTTTCTGTGGTAAACTCTTTTCTATCCCCCAGTAAACTTCCGTGCTTTGAAGACCGTCAACACCCCAGGGTTAGGGATTTGTCCTTCTTTCTATGGAGAACCTCAGTTCTCCCAAATCTCCCCCACTCTTAATATTATTAATAGCAGCATTCATCAACACCATCATTATTGCACTCGCTTCAGAGCCAGGTGCTTTACCCACATTGTCTCTAATCCTTACAAAAACGCTACATGGCAGATATTTGTTTTCCTATTTTTCAGAAGAGGAAACAGGCTCAGAGAGGTTAAGCAACTTGCCCAAGGTTCCACAAGCAGGACTGCAGCTCAGGCCTGTTTCACTTCCAAGCCTGGGCGCTTTCCTGGACACCATGCTTACTTAAAAGGAGTGGTGGTGCCCTCCCCCTTGGGGGAAGAGTGAATGGTGGTAATAAGAGATAAGAGGGCCTGAGCAGGGTGGTGGAGTCCTCACCTATAGATCAGAGATGCAAGCACCACAGCCATCAACACCAGCAAGATGCCCAAAAACAGGGGAGCCTGCCCAAGGCCTGCTTCTTGACCTGTGAGCAGAATCCCAGGCACTGCTTCAGTCAGTGTCTGCTTCCTGCCAGCTGGCCTCTGCTCACTCCCCTTCATCCTAGCTCTTGTCCAAGTACCCACCAGGCATGACAAGCTGAGTGCTGACCATTGCCAGGCTGTTGGCATCAGCCAAAGACACATTGAGGCAGTAGATCCCCGAGCCTCCCTTCAGTGTCTGGTGCAGAACCAGCTGGCAGGCTGGGCTGGGAGGCACAGGCTGGCACAGCCGCTGGGCCGGGGGTTGGCAGCCTGGCGATGAGATGTCCATACAGGCTTGCTTGGGGAGCCTGGGAGAGGTGTCAGCTTTTATCAGGGGGTCTGGAAAGGGATACTGGGCACCAGAGAGCAGGGTAATAGTCAATGCCAGAGTTCCCAAGGCAACCAGCAGGACACTCACCCGCCTTGGCAGGACACAGTCAGCTCAAATGCATCCCCCTCACCAGATGGCACAGCCTGCAGGATCTCAGCATTCTCAATACCCTCTGCAGAGTTGCAAGATTTTGAGGCTGGGATTCTTCCATTAGGCCTCTCCCAAGGCCCAAAGATAGGAAAGCCCTGGGACTGCTCTCCCAATTCCATCCCTGTGCCTTCAGATAAGGTCCTTGGCATCTGAGTATCTTCCTGACCAGGTAACTCCCCCCAAGGTATACCTCCACTGGCCAGTCCCAGGCAGCATATGCCTCCCTCCCTTAACCCCACACAGTAAGCAAGACTCACGGATAATGTCCAGGGAGAGGGAAAAGGAACCATATCGATACAGAACACAATCCAGGGGTACTTGTCGCTTCACCAGGATTACGGCAGCTGTGCTATCCAGCAGGGGACTCTGGGAACCTGGCAGGAGAGGAGTGAGGAGGTTAGGCCAAGAGACAAATAACTTTCTTGGAGGCAGAAGGCCAAGCAGGCACTTTTCCAGGTAGAGCTGTAGCTACTGGATCCAGGAGTCACTGACTTGGAATCAGACAAGACCTCCTGGGAAATCTCACTTTATAGATAAGGAAACAGAGACTGAGGAAGAGAAAATGACTACCCCAGAGTCTCACAGTTAGTGGTAGAGTTGGAGTTTTAAAAAGCCCCAAATGTTTCCACACCCCACGCTGTGCCAGACACCTTTACATATGTTAACTCATTTAAGTGTCACTACTGCATTCTTGCCTCTTCAGTGTTCCTATGACAATTCCAGGCATTGGGATGGGAATCCAGGGGTGGGAAATGGGAAGAGCAGGGTATCAGAATCTGGGGAAGATTTCCGTGCATGATTTATGTTTGAACAGAAGATGAGATATAAATATTATGTAAATGATCACAGTCTGTTCCTTGGCCTTCCCAGCAGTTCTCAGGGGTAGGGAAGGAAAAAGCTCTCTCCCATGGTCTAGGATAAGACCCTCATTTCCTGAACTCCAGATCTATTCCATGCCTTTTAGAAGGACTTGAGGGCTTCAGAACCAGTGAGGGCTCTGAGGGGACCCCAGTGTTAAGCAAAGGATTGGGTAATATCTGGATCCTGAGTAAGATTTCAGCTCTCTAGAGTAGTGACAAATAGCCTACCTCATGAATCTTGTTCAACTGGCCTTCTTACCTGTGTTATCCTCCGTAGGCATGAATGGGCTGGCATCTGGACCCTCAGGCTCAGGGCTGGGTACCTCTCCAGCTGTGGTCTCCACCAACTCTGTAGTTATTACCTGAGCAGCTGTGGTTCTGGAGTGCTCTGCAGTTGTCTTCTCTACAGGTGTGGTACCTATGACCTCTGAGGTTGGCATCTGCCCAGGTGTAGTACTACCTGTGCCCTTTGCAGTTGGCATCTGCCCAGGTGTAGTAGTACCTGTGCTCTCTGCAGTTGGCACCTGCCCAGGTATAGTAGTGCCTGTGCCCCCTGCAGTTGGCCCCTGCCCAGGTGTAGTTCCTACTTCTTCAGTAGGCACTTGCCCAACTGTGGTGCTAGAGGCCTCTGCTGTTGACAAGTACCCATCTGTGGTGCGGGGAACTGGGGAGGAGCCACAGGAGGTGAAAGGAATGGCAGCCTGCAGCACTACCTGGACAGTGACTGGGCCAGATTCTAGGTAAGTATGAGTGACCACAAGTGCTCGAGAAATCAGGGTGCCACTACTATCTCCAAAGTCCCAGGTGTAGGAGAGGTCAGCCCCAGCCAAATAGCCACTGGGGTCATGGAGCTGGAGGGCAAAAGTCAGAGGTCGATTCCTCAGGAAGTGCTTGTTCCCTCCATCCAAGGCCTGCAGCTGGGACACGCTCACAGTGAAGGGCACCTGGTCTGGGATTGGAGTCAGAAAAGGTGAGAAGCAGCCCTGGGCCACAGCTTTTCCTTTCACAACCACACCCTCCCATCCTAAGCTGACTGACTGGCCCTTCACTGGCTCTAAGCCCCACAGAACTCCACTCAACTGTTTCGGGCTCTGCCCCTTTAAAGTTGCACACCATTTCCCCTTTCCCCTTTCTAGCCTAGTCAAGCCTCCCTTCCTTCTCCTGCCCTAAGACTGGCCTTGTCCCTTCCTAAGCCCTTACCAGTGATGGTGAAGGCTGATTGGGAGCGGACGAGGGGCACGTAGCTCTGGGACCCCCGACGGTGGTAGACGGTCACTTCCATCATGTGTGTGCCCAGCCTTGCCCTGGCCGTCCCAATGCTCAGCCCGGACACTTGGCCCCCCAGAACTTGCCAGTATTGGCCTGAAGGTTTTTGAAAGAAAAGCAGGGATAGGGGGCGTTACTGATCAGAGGGGAATGAGGGGCAAGATTAGAGAACAGACCCTGAAGAAGGGAGGTTAGGAGGTGGGTTGAGGATGGCTACTTCAGAGGGTGTTTGGCAAGCTGTGACACGGAGGGCCAGTTAAGGAGTCCTAATGAGGGGCTCCATGAGGTGAGACTACAGCTGGGGAAGGACTTCCAGAAAGAACTATGTTAGAGAGACCTGTGCTATAGAAGAGGAAGAAGCCAAGGAGGAAATGAAGATTAGGGAAATCACAGAGGTTAAAGGGTGGGGCCAAGAAAAGAAAAGGGATCGGGTAGGAGGAAGTGAATCCAAGTGTGGGTTTCTGAGTTACAGGCCAGAAAAGGGAGTCCCTCACCCCAGGTCTTCCAGACATAGACAAAATTTCTCCTCTGAGACCAAGGGCCAGATGGGCAGGGTCCACCATCAGGGAAGATGCAGGTGTCATCAGGATCCTGAGGATACACTGGTTGTCCTCCCCATACCTTGCTCCCTGAGGGACAGATATGGAGTCATCCTCAAACCCTGGCTCTCCTTTCCATACACCAAAACCCCTAAAATGGCTCCCAGAAGCTCAGAGAGGGATTCTGGGGATACTCCCTAGCTAAGAAAGAACATTCCCTATGGTATAACCCATTTTAGGCAGTAGTGGGAGTGAATGGAAATTACAATTAAAGATTCATAAGTATGTACTTGCATAGGAAAGAGATTGGAAAGCTATATGTCAAAATGTTTAGTTTCCTCCAGCTAGTGAGCTAAAAACAGAAGTAATAGCACCAGCTAACATTTATTGAGCTTTTACTCTAGGCTAGGACAGGCACTATGCCAAGTGCTTTATATATGATCACATCTCAATCCTTACAACAACCTCTCTAAGTAGGTCCCATCACTATTCTACAAATAAAGGAAAGGAGACACCAAACGATTAAGTAATTTGCCCAGGGACCCATACTAGTAATAAGTTTAAATCCAGATGTCAAACTTCTAGGCCCACTGGATTCTACTTTCCCCCATTTTGGGGACTGTAATTTTCTTTCTGGTTTTTTTTTTTTTTTCTTTCTCTATACTTTCTAATTTTACTAAAATGGATAATTATTACATATATAATTTGTAACGAAACAAAACAAAACAAAACAAAAAACAGACGGGGACGGGTTATTCCCTGACCTCACTGGGGAAACCAGGGACTCTAAGTCTTAGGCATGAGGGCCCAGAATAGAGGTACTTACCATTGATGGTAGCATTGCGGGCCCAGATGATCTGCCCATCCGCCAGCACCTTTTGGCTTTCAGGGAAGTGCAGAGCAGTAGAGAAGGAGGCATTTGCCCCAACCAGAGTTGGCCCATCATTACTAATCTTCAGGGACACTTGGCCACCTGGGTAGAGAAGCTGAATTAGATGGGACTCCTCAGCTGCCGCTTCCCATACAACTTTCCCCTTCCTACCTTCCCAAGCTACATTCAATGCAGTTTTGCTTGTTCCTCTCCTTATCCCATTTCCACAGTGCTCCCCACCCCCACCCCAGGTTGCCAATTCCTACCTCTCCAGCAGTCAGTCCCCTGGACATCTGTCCATGCTGGATATAGCTGCCTGTTCCAGGCTTTGGTTCTGAGCTGCCTTGAGACACCAGGCCAGTCCTGGTCTCTGGATCCTAAAAGAAATGTACCATGAGGGTCCCAGGGTCCTTATTCAGCCCCTTCTCAGGAGATAACACTGTCCCGTATCATTCCACTCATTCTCATATTCAAAGTGCATTTTAACCTACTAAATACCCATCATGTACCAGCACCTTGCTAGGCACAAAGGACTTAAGAAATGAATAAGACATGGCCCTGAAGGGATTCAAGATGAAGTGCAGTAAATAGACATGTACATAACTATAACTCAAGGCACTGTTTAATACGTGCAATAGCAGACATGCATGGAGTACAGTGAAATGACAGACTAAAAAGATTAACTCTGGCAGTTTGGGAAAGGCTTCAATGAGGAGCTGGCATTCGGCCTGTGAGATTAAGCATTCCAGGCAGAAGGAACAGCATGAGCAGATGCATGGAGGCATGTTAGGGGACTAGCAGTGTGGCTGATGCACACTGTGAGATATGAGGCTGAGGAGATGGGTTGGGGCTTTGGTGCCAGCCTAAGGCGTGTGGCCTTTATCCTATAAACAAGGCCACCTCAGAAGGTTGTTTTTGTGTTTTTTTTTTTAATTGAGATGTAATTTACATACCATAAATTCACCCTTCAGAAAGATTTTGAACATGATCACATTTGTTTTAGAATGATCACTCGGGCAAACAGTGAGGCCAATAACAAGCAGAGGTTGCAGGTGGCAGAGCAGGAAGAAATTTATTGTAACTGACCAAGAGAGAGGGCTGAGAAAAAGGGATATAATGAACTCTCATGGCCATCACCAAGATCCAACAACTATCAATATTTTTCTGAATTTACTTTATCGTCTTTGTTTATTTGTTTTCTTTCTGGGTAGAGTATTTAGAAGCAAATCCCAGACATCTTGTTATTTTAACCCTACAGACTCAGTATGTAACTGTAAAAAAATGCAAATGTTTTCTTTCATAAGCACAATGTCATTTCACACTAAACAAAATTATCAAACTGAGTCCATATAAAATTTTCATTAATATCTAAAAATGTCTTTTTATGTTTTTAAAATCAGGATCCAAAACATAAGCACAATCTTTTAACAGCCTAAAGTGGGTGGGTATGAATGGAATGTTTCCTGAAGAAAATACATTGGGGAACATAGTTAAAGGAAAAGATTTGAGACTGTGGCATGAATGAGGGAGGTCAGCTCAGGTAGAACTTCCTAAAAAGTCTAGGACACCAAGGATCTAAGGAGGGGTATAGGTGGCTGGACTATAATGTATATATTTCAGCATGGCAGAAACCATCCCCAGCCCTTTTCTAATGTTTATTGGAAACCCAGTTGATTCTGCTGGGGGAGGATCTAGAATCATCTCATTGAGCATCCCACCACTAGAGCAAGAAAATTCACAAGATGCCCCAGTCTTTCTCCACTCCCAACCCTCCCTCCTCAGTACAGCATGGACATTCCAGACCCTCTCACCACCCCACACCCTCCCCTTGCTCCTATCACGAGGTGCCAATTCCCCAGAGCCCTTTCATGTGATGCTCAGCTGAGACCCCTCAGGCTGTCTCTCCCAGATCCAGAACAAAAGGCCAGGGCTGTTTCACCCATCCCCATCCCAAGGGAGGAAGGTGATGTCTCCTTAGCCTTCTTATCCAATACCACATTCTCTTACTCTCCACTTTAAGTCCTCCACCCCAGGTACCTGAAACATTACCTAGAAACCTCTCCCACCCATTTCACCCTTTTTGAGCTCCTGCGCCAACTCACTGTCCAGGGGTCCTCAGAACTTGGGCTACAAAGATCCGCTATATTTCTGCCTTTCCAAACAGAAGGGGTTATTTAAAGCTCAATCCCAAATCTTCACTTGGGGAGGGAGCTCAGGTGCCCATATTCTCACTAAATCAAATAAGTGGGAGAAGCTTGAAGCTTTGCCTGGGGGAGTGGGTATCTCCCATTGGGAGGGAAAAACCAAATCAGGAGTACAACCCCACATTCACACCGGCCCACGTCCATGCATCCCCACACTCACCTGTGGCCCCCACAGGCAGCAGAGCACCTAGCACAGCCACCTGGAGAAGGAACCTCCTCAGCACCATCTCCATCCTGTCCTTCCCTCTAGCAACCCAAGGTGCCAGGGGCTGGGACAAACCCTTTAAAAGAAAGGGGGGCTCATTTGCATAGCCCTTCCTCCTCTCCCTCTAGGAGAGACCTGGGAGGGGCGGGAGGACCGGAGACAGGCAGGACTAAGAAGGGATCATATGCTGGTCCGTGAACACCCCTTCCTATCATGTTACTCAATGATAATTTCTGGTTTCACTAGGTCATTCTCATCTTGACACACTCCATCCCCTGGGAAAGAGTTGACTGAAGGGCAGCTACATAACACATACCCAACACACATAACTCATCATGGGAGAGCAAATCAATCAATTGTTTGAGGCAACCGAGGAGCCTCTCAAAAAAACAGAAACAGCCCGGCATCCAGAAACAGGGAGACAGTATTGGGGTAGACTAAAGAGGCTGTGGCAACGATTCTTCCAAGGCCCAGGGATCCCTTACAACGTCGGTGAGGTTTCCGGCTTCCTGCTTTGCAAAGGAGGCTCCCCTGGCCAGGTGGAATTTAATTTTAGGTCGATACATTTTCCCCAGGGGTGGGGTAAAGGGTGAGTTAGAGATCAGGGAATCCCTACAGACTTGGGACACGGGGGGAAACTCGAGCCAAAATCAGGTACTTTGAAAAAGGCGATCAGCTTCTCCACAATGACTGAAACTTAATACCCCTCAAAAACCAAACTTGCGCGGGGCGAGGCCATTTGCTGCAAGGGGCTCTGGACGCTCCGTTCGTCCCTCCCGCTCTGACGTTGACCAATAGGAAGGGCTGGGGGCGGAGCCAGGGAAACGCGGGAAGGAGGGGCGGGGCCTCTGGTGGCAGTCGGGAACTGGGGGAGCCCGCAACATTGTTTTAAGTTGGACAAATTGACAAGGGAGAGATACACTGCGTTCCATCCTGACCCGGGGCCGCGGTGCCGGGCCTTGTCTCCCCCTCCACGGCCCCCAGGAGTCTGGGCCCGCTTTCCGCAGGGTTCCCAGGCCCCCGCTCCAGGGCCGGGCTGATCCGACTCGCTGGCACTTCATGGAGAACTTCCAAAAGGTGGAAAAGATCGGAGAGGGCACGTACGGAGTTGTGTACAAAGCCAAGAACAAGGTGACGGGAGAAGTGGTGGCGCTTAAGAAAATCCGCCTGGACACGTGAGTGACCTCTTACCCGGGACTCCTAACTGGGGAGCTTCCTTGAGGGACCGCCTCCCCCCCACCCCCCACCCCCACACATGCACTGGCGGCAGCGGTCCGGGGACCGGAAGGTAGTAGGAAGGACTTTTGAAGTGGGGAGGTGGCTTGGGGGACAGACGGAGGGTTTCCTTGTGGAAAGCATATGGTAGTGTAGAATCTACGGAAAACTTCCACCCCGAAGACAGCCGGATGATGCCCCCAAATATACAATCAGAGAGACGGGAAGAGAAAGAAGGCCTCTGGGATGGGGTCCAGTGGAGTTGGGTTTCGTGGGAACTGGTAAAGAATATCTTTCTGAATGATGAGCCCTCCTCTCTGCCCCAACCCCACCCTCATCTTAGAATTCTCTCCCTCTTTCAAAAGAATGGCAGTTGAACTTCACTGGCCTGTCTGGGGAGGCTGGGTGCTACTATCACATTTTTTCTCAGTTACCTTCTCAGCCTCACTCTCACCAGGAGGCCCACCACTTACCCACCCCTGGCAAGAGGAAATGATAACCTTAAATGTATCCAAAAGCTACTCCCTGTTCCACCCAGGAATTAACTCCTACGGCTCCTTTTCTCTTTTCTCATTTTCCTAGGGATGCAGGGGTGGTTCCTCCTTGGGGGAAAGGAATGACTGGGCTGGGGGAAAAGGAATATTTGTAACCAAATTCCCATCTCTGCTCTCCCAATCCCTCCAAGTGAGACTGAGGGTGTACCCAGTACTGCCATCCGAGAGATTTCTCTGCTTAAGGAGCTTAACCACCCTAATATTGTCAAGTAAGTATGTATCTGGGAGGTGGTCTGACATGAAGGAGAATTAGTTCTATCTGTGAAGTCTGGGTGTTTCTCTCCCTCACCCCCATTCTGGGCCTCCCTCCTCTAGGCTGCTGGATGTCATCCACACAGAAAACAAACTCTACCTAGTTTTTGAGTTTCTGCACCAGGATCTCAAGAAATTCATGGATGCCTCTGCTCTCACTGGCATTCCTCTTCCCCTGATCAAGGTAACCCCTCTCATTGTCTCCATTAGGAGTGTGTCTTGGAAGGCAGGTGATTCAGGCTAGGGGATGATTTGTGGTCTTGATTCCCTTCCTGGCCCTCAGCCCCCTACACACACCTTTTTGTGACTCTTTCACTGCTCATTATGCCCATTAACCATAGGGCTGGGCTGGAGAATCAAAGAAGTAGAAACTCGAGTGAGTCAACTTAGCTACTCAGGTGGGAGGTCAGATGAAACTCAGATGAGATTTGAGGGCACTTTATAGGTTCCATCAAAAAGAGCTTCCACCTGCTCGGGGGAGAAATAGCCAGTGAGTCTCTGTTGTTTGTTTTAAGGCTGAATTCTTCACTCCCTGAGCTACTTTCAATCCATCAACAAATGTTTATTCAGTGCAAATTAGTTGGACACCTTCTATGTGCTAGGCACAGGATATGGAAAAGGGATGTAAAAGTCAATAAAACCTAATTTGTATCCTCAATGAACTGATAGTCCAATAGGAGAAATAGCTTATAAGCATGTAATTATAATCCACATAGTAGAGGCTTTAGTAGAGCTTTAGGGGCACAGAGCAGACCCTAATCTGCTCTCTGTGATGGACAAACACAGTCCTTTCTCCCTTGCCAGAGCTATCTGTTCCAGCTGCTTCAGGGCCTAGCTTTCTGCCATTCTCATCGAGTCCTGCACCGAGACCTCAAACCTCAGAATCTGCTTATCAATGCAGAGGGGGCCATCAAGCTAGCAGACTTTGGACTTGCAAGAGCCTTTGGAGTCCCTGTTCGTACTTACACCCATGAGGTGAGTCCTTCTACCCTTTTCTTCTCTGAGCTTCCCCTAAGGTGTTAACAAAATTATTAAAATATCTGGCCAGCAGGTTCTCTCTGGATAGATGGAGATAATCTCAGACAGCCCAAGAGGTCTTCGAGTATGCACAAAATTCCCTTGTGGAGCTAACTGGGCTTGGAAAGATAACAAGCCAAGACAGCTGGATGAGATACCATGAAAATTATGACCATTTGTCTCAAGTTTTCCAGGAAGGTCTCTGGGGTTCAGAAAATATGGTACCCAGAACTGAGGGCTAGGCTAACTCTGGGCTTAGATGTCCTATGTATTCTCCTTACTTAGGGGAAATCAGAGTGAGGGATAGGATGGAGGGAAGGAAGCTGCTTGTTAAGGGGCTGAGAGTTTGGAAAGTAGTGAGAGGTGGGAATGTCCACGTCCCTCAAACCACGCCTCCTCTTCCTACCCTTGTCCGCCAGGTGGTAACCCTGTGGTACCGAGCACCTGAAATCCTCCTGGGATGCAAATACTACTCCACAGCTGTGGACATCTGGAGCCTGGGCTGCATCTTTGCCGAGATGGTAGGTAGGCATGCCTGAGTTCCAGCCAGCCCACTCCTACCCACATCTAAAAACAACAGAACTGTTTCTTGGCTTAGACCCATGGCCCTTCCATCCTAGGATTCTCTCTCCAGAGTAGCACCAAGAGGGGCGGTGGTAAAAAGATAGGACTGTTGCCCTTGATGTCAACCAGGATGTTAGAATATCCTCAAATAGCCTTGCCATCCCATATGCATCTCTTAACCCCAAAATGAGCTAAATCATTTCTGTGGCTATTTTAGTTTTTGTCTGCATATATTTGGGAGAATGCATTCCATTTAGTACCTCCTTCATTTTTTCTGTGGACCTTGTTGTAAGGTGTCAGGAATGTGGTGAAGCCAACTGTGTTCATCTTATCTACACGCTTCCTGTAGAATGCAGACTTAGATTGTGTTCCCCCCTCAACCTCTGGCTTTTCAGATTGAAGAATAGTTGAGGCCCCTGCCTTATGTGGGAGCTCCCATCCCTTTAATACAACAGTAGAGTGGGCTGAGTTTTAAAATCAAATCAACAATATTTGTTTTATGGTCCTTTATCTGGGTAGTAACTGGGGGCTTGGAGATCATTAGCCTGTATATAATGTGCATTCCCCCCTAGTGCATTACCTTATAATTGCCCATATTCCTCTCTAAATTCATCAAAAAATATTTGTTAAGCACCTAGTATGTACCCAGCACCATGCTAGGTGCTGTGGGGAACACAGAAGAAATGGAAGACACAGTCTCTGCCCGCTGTGCTCCTATCTAGAAGTGGCTGCATCACAAGGAGGGGGCATGACCGCAGTGTCTACCCCACATCCCGTGAGTGGCTTGGGCTCCCTTTGCTACGTGTCAGTGGCACCCCAGACATTCACCCCCTCCCAGCCCCACCCAGCCTTGGGGATCTGCAAAGCCATGGTTGGGGGAAGGAAGGAGGGGGCGAGGAGACAGAAGAAGGGACTTCATTGTCTCAGGCTCTGTGTGACTGACCCCATGAAAGGCCCCGAGGGGAGGGGGAAGTCATGGGTCCCTGCTGATCTTCCATTGCCTGTGGGAACCTCCTTTGTGCAGGGGGCAGTTTGACTTACGTCAATATGGGTCTTGGCCTTTCCTCTCTCCTCATTTTCAGGTGACCCGGCGGGCCCTATTCCCTGGAGATTCTGAGATTGATCAACTCTTCCGGATCTTTCGGACTTTGGGAACTCCGGATGAGGTGGCTTGGCCAGGAGTTACTTCCATGCCTGATTATAAGCCGAGTTTCCCCAAGTGGGCCCGGCAAGATTTTAGCAAAGTTGTACCTCCCCTGGATGAAGATGGACGGAGCTTGTTATCGGTAAGAGTAGGGGGTGGGCACTCCTTTCCCATCGTTTACCCTCCCAGGGCAGGGTTTTTCCAGAATGAAGGAAGAACAGGGCCCCTGGACTCAGCCTCAGCATTTCCCTAGCCCCTGCTCCTCTTTCCCTCTCCACCCTGGTTCCCATATAGGAGGAGGGAAATGAGAACTCTGCCTTGGGTAAAAGGGAGAATTTGGTGTTCCTGATTTCTCAGAGCACCTGCTGCCCATCTAGTCCACTGACACATCACTGAAGTCAGTCTATCTCTTTTTCCAGCAAATGCTGCACTATGACCCCAACAAGCGCATTTCGGCAAAGGCAGCTCTGGCTCACCCTTTCTTCCAGGATGTCACCAAGCCAGTACCCCACCTGCGACTCTGATGTCCTTTCCCCAGCCCCCACCCTCAGTCTCACCCTCTTCTCCCATGTGGGCTTGACCTGGCTTGGCTCTGGGCTATTTGGACTTAGGTGGGCCCTCTGATCTTGTCTGGTGCCTCAACACTCACCTTACCCTCTTGACCAGCCAGCTTTGGGGACAGGGGGAGGGAGGGGTAAAAATGAAAGGGAGTTTCAGTATTAGATGCACTTAAGTCAGCCTCTACCTTCTCCCCTTCCTCTTAGTTGTTGCTGAAGAGGGATGGTTAAAAAAAAAAAAGACAGACTCCTTCCCCGGCACCCCACATTGGGTCTGACATCGCAATCTCTGAATGCCTAGTAATTTTTATTTCCTGTGTTTGGGAGTAACAGGCCCCCAAGTCTCTTGTTACCACTGTTTTTGTAAGGCCAACTGATAACAGGGTAAGTTGAAACTTTTGAAAACCAAGCAAAACAAAAACACAAGGAGGGGTCTGTTTTAAAGAATTAGTTTAAAAAAATAGATTTGATCGGTTTATGCCCTATTTTTAGTGCTTCACCTCACCTAACAGACTGGGAAACTCAAGACCCAGCCCCTAGCCCCAGACCCCACTGGGCTGCAGTAGAAATGATTGCCCTCAATCCCCTTGTCTGCTCCTCCTATGAGCAAGGAAGTATGGTAGGCTCTGGGACACAGACTGTGCTTCATCAGGATCCACTTTCCTGAGACAGTAAAAAGCAGATGAGAGATGTTTGAATTTTTCTCTTTTAGGATTCATAGTTCTTCAGTTGCCAGGGATCCCTGCTCCCATCTTCCTCCGAAGGCCCCCCGCTTCCCCAAAGGAGTGGAATGCTGACCCTTTTACAGGGCTGTGACTGAGTAGGGGTATCGGGAAAAAATATTTCTCTAAAAGAAGGATGAGCAATTATATTTATATTTCAGTTATGGTAGTTTTTAAAGTGTGTGGATAGGGGTGGGAGGGATTTGTTGCCAAGCGCACCTTGGGGTTTTGTAATGCGAATGTTAAAAAATATATATATTTTTTCTTTTTATGATTTTGTCTCTCTTCCCCCATCTCTTGTCCTTGAGTGTTCTTGCTATTGACGTTATTTGTAATTTAGTTTGTAATCATTAAAAAAGTTCCTAATTTTATAGTTTATCGCTTTTTTCACTTTCATTTATTTATTTTACTGGAACAAGGGTGTAAGTTAAAGAGAATATGAATGCATATGTGTGATAATTGATTTCAGACCCTTCTTTTCCTCATCTCTCTGTGCAGGGCTACAAACCCCACCCCATTTTGGCTTCTATGATGCAGTTGGAATAGTGGCCAGGATGGGCATAGTGGGTCTTATTGTCCCCATTTTACAGATGGGGAAACTGAAATTTAGAGAAGTTAAGTATATTTCCAGATCACACAGCTGTTAAACAGCACAGCTGGGGAGGAAGGGGTAGGATTCAGGTTGGTCTGACTTCATAGCCTATGTATTTTCTTCTTCACTATTCCCACAAACTTGCATCCCTCCTCCACCCCCAACAAACAATATACTACGTAAACATAAACATACACAGACAGCAATTCCAGAATTTCCCAAGTAAGGGCTAGGGCTCAGGAGCAGCATATGGGGATTCGTCTTGACATTGCGTTTCCCAGCAAGTTCCCCATTTATCCTTTTTGTGACATATTACAAACAGCAAAGTTTTCTAAATATGTTTTTATTCACATTCACACACGATTTGGAAAATACTAATTGTCTATATGAAAAATTATTATGAAGAGGCTAAAGTCTCCCCAAGCTACCATTTAGTTAACATTGCTTCGCCTCAAAAAAAAAAACTATCTGAGAACTCCCGCTGGCCACCCCCAAAATTCCTGTCCTCTGAAGCCCTACTTAAAGGAGGAATCGCACACGTAAGGATTATTTAAATTTCAGGCTCCAGATCCCTAAAAATGTATTTCCCTTCACGCCCGCGAATTTGTTACAGAAGGTGGGGCGCTAGAGTCAGTCCCCGCCAATCAGGGGGTAGGGCCGAAGGTCAGTAGCGGCCTTCCCAGGACTTCTCAACCCGGTCTTGCCTGCCAGTCAAATCTCGACTTGTCTCAGTACTGGCTGAAGTTTCACTTTTACCCACCCACAACACTCACCCGATTAGATGTTTATTAGTCAAAGGAGGGGTCATGAGGGGTGTCGAGATTTTATTGGTTTGCACAAATGCCTGTCAGCAGTGTACCGCCTCCTAGCTCGGGGCGCTAGCTCTTTAATGGTTCCTCACCTCGTCCATCTTCAAGGCTTTTCGCTCTTTATAGGTTTGAGGCCCCGCCTGTCCAGTCCTCTGCCTGTACGCTCAGTAACCGTGCCCCAAAAGACCCGCCTTTCTCCAGAGGATTGGTGGGTGAATGTACATAAGGCCCACCCTCGACGGTAGGAGGGTTATCGTGCTATTGGCTGAGGCCCCCGCCCCAGGGCGAGGAGGAGGAGGGGCAGGAGGGTTTGGTTGAGCTGCAGCTGTTTGTCTGTTCGACACAGGCTTGGGCCCGACGGGGGAGACGGAGCCCCAGGTACCCGGCTGGTGGAGCCCAGAAGGGCAGGGGCGGAAGCGCCAGGGAGATGAGGGCGGCCAGGCCTCAGAGCGGAGGCGGGTCTGGGCCTAAGCGAGGAGTCGAGTGGCCCACTGGAGAGGGGGAATGGGGGCCGGGCCCCGGCAGGCCTAATGGGGGCGCTGAGGAGGGGGCCGGGCGGGCTGGGAGCCCGAAGTTGGTGAATGGGGAAAGCGACCAGGTTCTGGAGGCGGCCGGGCCAGAGACCCGGCGCGGGAGGCCCGGGGCTCGTGTGAGGGCAGGGGCAGGCCTCAATAGCAGCGCTAAAGAGGGAGGAGCTGGGAGAAAAGGACGGGGCAGCGGGTGAGGTAAGCCCATTTGCCGGGAGGTGAGGAGGAGTCCAAACCTGAACGCTCGGGTCCCGAGGGTAACCAGGGCTGGGTCTCAAGGGGTGTCTCATTGGAAGGGCTTGAGAAGGCTTCTTACTTGGAAAAGAGGCATTCTTTTCAGAGAAAGTGGCCTTTGCGAAAAGAGCAGAGGATGCCGCATAGTTGAGCAGAGAAGAATTTGGATTCAGTGAGAGAGAACTGAGACAAACGAAGAAAGCTTTACTTATCTAGAGAAGTAAGGAAGTTGGAGAAATTGAAGCAGGGCCTGGTATCAGTTAATGGAACTTCTTGGAATGCTGGAGGCTGGACTGTAGGCTCGGGGTCTTGGGAGTACCCACTCTTTTGTTCCCGTTAGTGTCGGTATATAATAATTTGAAGTTTTGTTTGTTTATTTGTTTTGGTACTGCCAGGGTAGGGAATGAAGACAAAAGTTAATTTTATTTCTCTGTGACCGTTGGCTGCCCCAAACTCAGTCCTTGCTCTTTACCTGGGCCTCTTAGCTGGTTTGGACTGCACTCTCTTTTTTACCTGTTTCATGTCCTCTGAAAGAGTCACAGAGTTGGATTTGGTGGACGTTTTGTCCATGTCTTTCTCACTTAGTAATATGGTTTATAGTGTACCATATCTCTGACCTAGGAGTGGGGAATCTGAGTGATTTCAGTGTCTGCACTGGAAAGGGGCATAGAGATCCCCAGCCATGAAGGGATCTTCTGGTCACAGTTGGTCAAACTTGTGAGACTTAGGCATGGGTATTTCCCAAGCAGGTAAGGAGTTAGATGGAACCAAGCCTGGAAATAGAAGGTGATTACTAAGGAAGAGATTTGGGGAAGAGAAAAATTCCATTCCAGAGGTTGACATCACTCCTTGATCTTTGTCTACTTCTCCTTTAGGAGCCCAGCTTTCTGTCCTACTAGAAAGTTGAGTCAAGTTGGGTAACAGGGGTGAGCAGAGAAAACAAAGATGATTACTAAGGCAGAGGCATCTTCTCCCCTTATATTTTTAATGGTTTGCTGCCCTTCTTACTCTCTCATAGATTGGAGCCTATTTAGTTTTCCCCTTTTGTACTTCCTCCCTTTTCCCTTCTATTGCAATGCAGTTTACTACTACATTTCTTTTTAATTACAAAAGTTTTATGTGTGCACATTCGAAAGTATTCAAGCCATACAGAAGTGTAAGTGCTCCTTCTTACCCCACTCATTATAGTTCATTCAGAAAGGTCAAGAGATTAGAGACAGCAGGTTAGACTAATTTTGCTTTGCTTTGGGGGATGTACCACCAAAAGCAATTTTGTTTTCATATTCCCAGCAAACTCCTGTTCTCATTATTCCCACAATTTGCCCTTTTGGGATGATACTCTGTTATTTTTTGTGTCCTTTTCACAGTTCATTTTCTTTGTCTTGCTTCTATCAAACTCAGACAGGGAGAGGACTGTACTCTAGGTTTTCCCTCACCTACTTAAGTACACACATACCAGTTGTGCCCCAGGTATCCTAGGAAATGCCAAATAGATGGCCAAAACTTTCTTCTCTTTTATGGGCAGGAAAGAAATGATTAAAGTGAATCATTTTGTTCAGGACTGTTATTGGTGTCTGCTAATGTGATTAATTTGAGACCTCTTTATTCTGGTTCTTGGTCTCTCCATGTTGAGGTTATATGACTGTCCCTTCCTTATCCCAGGAGATGATGATGGTTCTCTTAAGGGCCCCTGTATCTTTCTTTCTGTAGTTGCCTGAGAAGCCCCCAAGTTTCTCTGGATTTGAAGTTGGTTTTCCTCTAAACCTCCGAGTACAGCTGGGACTGTTCTCACTACCACTTTAACTGAATTTGTCCTTGCTGGTTTTAGAAGCCCTCTAATGTGTCCAGCCTTTGTATAGCACCTATCAAGAAACCTTGATCCTCATCACACAGGAGCTTTTATTTACTCACCTGCAAAGCCAGTCCTACAGAAAATTGTGTAGATGTGGGGTATTTTGTTTGTTTTATCCTCCTTAGTCTTTGTTGTCTTCTATACCCTGGCAGTATCCTGTCTGTTTTCTTCTGTACAGCTCTGTGTTTTTTCCTACTTTCCCTTAATCAAAGCTTACCTCAAGAAAGGGATCTGGAATTGTTCTATATAAAAGTGTAAATGACAAATCATCACTTGAGTATTAATTCTTCCAAGGGTTTTTGCTTCTTAAAAGGCAACTAAGGAGTGGAATTATCACTATGGGATTTCAAACATAAAACTGGAGTTCTAAACATGTATTTGGAAAAGAGGGCTTTCCCATTATTTTTGAAATCATACCTCATATCTTCTAGCTCTTACTTCGCCTAGGAGCAAGGATTACCCTCCCATAGTTTGCTTTTTTGTGTGCATTGATATGAACTTGACTTCTAAGAAGGAGGCATGAGGTATAGGAGAAACAATAATATAACCTGCTCCCTAATCCCAAGGCATTTCAGACTAGAAAGTAATCAAAATGAAACATTGAATTTAAAACAAGGAAATGCAGCAGCCCTCTGGGAGGAAGGATACCATAAAACCCTCCATGTTATACTCGCACTTCCCAAGAGTGCTCTAGGAAAGATTTAGTCATTGGCTGAACAGTAACTGAGTTGAGTAAGGAGCCACTCGTGTGACCAAAGTGTGTGCTGATTTCTGGGCCAGATTATTGCTTCAGTTTAGGGGCACTGGGTACCTTTTCAGTGTCTCTTAGCTCTGTGGTGGTATGATTTTTTTTTTTTAAACTCATGTTTGTCAACTTCAGGGATCAGTAGAGATAATGACCCAAAGCTTTTTGGCCAGTCAACATCAACTGAAAATTCAAGGAACTTTGGTTTTAGCCACAGTTGCCTCAGTGTTGGGGTGGAAGGGCTACATATTGGGTGTGATTAGGCCATCTGAGGTATAGTAACGGGTGACAGGAAAAGCAGTTAGCCCATGTGAGTTGCAACAGTACCTTGTGGGCTGGGTCCCAAGGGGGCCCTTCATCCAAGAGAGATCACAGAAGGGCCAGGGAGAGAATTGGGTCTCTGAGGCCTATTAAAAACATTCCCAAATGGAACTGAGTAAGAATCTATCCAGATGGCATGGGAGGAAGAGGAGTGGATGTGGAAAGGAAGCAGGATTGCTTTGGCTTTAATTAATTTAAGGAACATTTAATGAGCACCTACTAGGGACCATTCATTGTGCTCTGCTCTGAAGTTTTAAGATTATAAAAAAATAGTCCCAGTTATTTAAGAATAGGCAAAAACTCATTAGTGGTGATAGAAACTAGGATAGTGATTCCAAGGGAGTAAGAATAGGTAATGATTGGAAAAAGACATGACGAAACTTTCTGGTATGATGGCAATGCTCTATAACTTGATTTAGGTGATGGTCACGAGGTAGATACATTCGTAAAAAAAAAGAAAACATTGAATTCTTCAGTTCAAGTTTGTGCAACTCATTTTATGTAAATGTCTCGATAAAATACCATTAAAAATTGAAAAAAAAAGTAGTCCCAGTTTTTGAGAAGTTCATAGTTTAGCATAGCAGACAGACGTAATTAACTTATATAATGTGATAAATGCCATGATAGAAACACAATCTTAGCATACTACATGACCCCAGGGGAAGCAGTGATAAATTCTGCTAGGGTAAGAAAGTAATTATGAAAGATTTCACAGAGAAAGTGACATTTGAGCTTGGCCTTAAAAGATAAATCAGGAGTTTGCTACGCAGACAGAGTAGGGAAGGGCATTCCAATCTTTCCTAGGTCAATAATAGGGATTTTGTACTACCATGCTGATAAAAGATAAGTACACTTTTTGCCCCTTGGAGTAATATAAGGGAGAGAGTGGGGGAAATGAAAGGACTCTAGTTTAAACCAGTGACTCAGTGGATAATATTATATCAACACAATGAAAGAGCTGAGCCAAGTAGAACTCTCAGTTCAAGATTTTGGTGATTTGGGGGCTAAAGAAAATTGGAGGAGTTAAAGGTATTTACTGGCTTCTGCCCTATCTCCTCTACTGAGTAACTCTCACTTAAACCTAAGGCCCACTGAATTCTGCAGAATATTACCCTTTTCTCCCTATTGCCTCACTGAATTGCCTGTTTCAACTGTCCTGTCAAGGGTTGGTAAAGATCTTCTAGAGAAGTAATGAATGAATAGTAATAAGTGAATTCTCTCAGAAGGATATGGGACTGAGCCCCAGTTACCAGGAAAGGCCTGGGTCTTCCTAAGCAAGTACTTAACCTAAACTGAATAGAGGCAGAAACTGTCCAGTCTGTGCCCTTGTTCCTGTTCTGGGTCCCTCTTCAGAGTTCAGAGTTGTTTCCTTAAGAGGTACAGTGGTATAATGGGCAGGAATACCTAAGTAGGAGTCCTGGATTTGCTACTGAGGAGCTGTGTGAGAGCTTGAGAGCCAACTATATCGTAATATTTGGCAAGCTGATTAATTTTATGTGCCTTAGTTGCCTCACCTGTAAAATGGGGCTGGAGTAGATGACTTCTAGACTAGCTCTTATCTGGCTAACTGACTTTGTAGGGCTGACATTTGGGACTGGGCTAGACTTCTGTGGTGTCTAGGGTCCTTGGGACACTCTCGTGGTGTCCAGTGGTCCAGGGAACTCAGCCTCTCTTGATAAGTGATAGATTTCTGAAGACTTCATCTGTAATTGGCATTGGGATTGAAAGCTAGCAAGTGGAAGGGGGCCTGAGGAATGGAGTCTTGCTCTAGCTGGGATTGGCAGGTAGGCCAAGAAACCTTTCCTGTTATGCCTACTTTCCTGTGCTGCTTGGAAAGCTACCAATGCTTAAGAACCACCCCTTAGTCCTCCACTTTCCCCCCTTCCTAGATGGTCTGATGCAGTGGTCAGGCCTCAGTCCTCCCTAGTTATGGGTCATTTGATTAGCCCTTCTTGTGGAGCTAACACTTCCAAAGGAAGCTAAGTCTAATTTCTTCTTTTCTGAGCAGATAGGATTTGAGGGAAGAATATCCTGGACCTACACACACACACACACCCTTTATTCCTTTATTTTTCTGCTCTGGTTTGAGGGTAATATTCACACCATTTTACTAATTGGCTGTGGTTTATTTTTTGTGTTTGAATGGGTCATTTGCCTACTGTCAACTCAGGAAAAAAAAAAAAAAATCAGTACCAGATAGGGGAGAAATCGTTTGAATTCCTGCACATTTTATTTTGTTTCTGTACCCCTGATCTTTTGAGTTAGGCTATTGCAGAATAACAGGATACCTTATAAATGTGTTGGAATTAAAGGGCAAGGCATAGAGAGGGGCAGCCTATCAATTACTGTGAACAAAAGAGGTAGGGAATATCCTCGAAGTTACATATTGGGGTGGGAGGTAGTTTTCTGTTTGTTGGTTGGTTTGTTTGAACCCAGTAGTTACTAATCTCTGACAATCCAAGGTCGCTTAGTAGCAAGAAAGTTTGCTGACCATTTCTGGGCTCTGGCTTGACTTTTCGTCTGTGGGGGTTGGTGACAAGGGCTTTGCAGCCTGAATATGTCTGTGACTGTTTCCTATCTTCACACTCCTCCAACCCCCTACTGTTTTCCCAGGCCTAGAGTGATCTATCTGCTCATGAAAATTCAGTCCATTCTAACTCCCATGTTTTCAGATTGCAGAGTAGTAACATTGAGCCTTAGTGTTCTGCCCCTTGGATCACGTGCTTTGAAATAAATAAAAATGTGAGGAAATAAGTTGAAGAAACTAGTAACTTTTCCTGTTGTTTCTCGAGAATATAATGTATGTCAGCTGATGGAAACTTGATCAGCTTCTCCATCTGTGTCTTTTTTTTCATACTGTGTCACCTCTTTTCTGTTTAAAAGTTTAGAGTGATGATAAAGGCCTATCCTTTTATGAGGCAAAGTATAAGAAGCACCATATAAATGTTTTTTAATGCAGTTTTTAAAATGCAGTTTTATTGAGATATATTCACACACCATATAAACCATCTCAGGAATATAGTCACAATCATTGGCTCACAATATCATCACATAGTTGTGCATACAACCCTATGATCAATTTTAGAACATTTTAATTACTCCAGAAAAGAAATAAAAAAGAAAACCCAAATCCTCCCATATCCTCTTATCCCCCCTTATTATTAATCCATAGTATTGATGTAGTGCATTTGTCACTGTTGATGAGAGAGTGTTAAAATATTACGGTTAACTATATAGTCCATAGTTTGCAATAGGTACTTTTTTCCCCATAAACCCCCTCTATTATTAACTCCTTCTAATAGTGTCATACATTTGTTCTAGTTCATGAAAGAACTTTTTTATATTTGTACAGTTAATCATGGGCATTGTCCACCACAAGATTCACTGTTATACATTCCTATGTATTAATCTCCAGCTTTCCTTCTGGTGACATACATGACTCTACACTTCCCGTATAAATGGTTTTAAAAATAATTCATTCTTAACAGATATGGAGAAGCCCTAAGATAAGCAGATTTCTTAAATGCTCCCAGAATTTTGGGAGTGAATTCAAATTCTGCTCTTTGCTACTTTCAGTCTTTTCTAGAAAAGTAAGATTTTTTTCTTTATAGATAAGGAAGCTAGGGCTCAGAAAGGCAAAGGGAATGAGTAGCCAAGGGGAAAGTTCCAGTGGGTTACATGGCAAAGCAGAGAACAGGACTCAGGCTTGTCTGATTCCTAAGCCTTTACCATTCCAGGACTGCCTCTAATTTGTCTGTTCCCTTTCATAGTTGCTCTGTAACTTTAGCATCGGAGTTAGGGAATCCTCTGGCCCCTGGAGAACTATATTCAGCCCTCATCTTAATTTCATCTATACGTGCTCTAGAAGTAGCCATAGTATAGGCTGGCTAGAGACTTAAACCCTCCCATCCCCATAAGCCCATCTTTCAGTGTGAGACCTCTTTCTTCAAAGCAGTTTCTAAACTTGTTTTTGACCATGACTTGTAGTAAAGAGAGCACATTTTACATCGTAACTGTTTGGTGTATATACACATATGCAGGCAAGTAAAATAAATTTTCACAAAATGATTCTTACTGTTTCAGTATACTCAATATTTTATTCTATTTCATTTTTTTAAAATACAATGATCATGAACCAAGTGATTTCAAGGTCACTATTGGCAAGGATGAAAAACAGCTAAAGAACTGTAAACAGTAGATAAGAGGCTAACTAATACTGACTCCTGCAGCACTGGTTCCCAGAATTTTAGATTTCTTGGATCAATTAAAAATCTAAATTGGGGGTTTTATTTTTCCAAGAAGGATGCTTAGAAAGCTAACTACTACCTTTCAACATCATAAAAAAAAAAAATTTAAGTGACTTAACTATTTTTTAAAATATAAAATATGTTCCCTCTTGAAAAAAAAATTAGAGTGAAAAAATTGGAATCCTTCATATATAGCCCTCCTCGATCCCACTCTTCTCAGAGCTAACCACTGTTGTTAACAGGCAAGTGTGTATCCTTCCATACCTATTTCTATGCAGAATTTTGTTGTATTTTACAGACATAGGGTTCCCATGTGTTTTGTTCTGCAACTTTTTTTTTCCTTAAACAATTTTTCTTAGAGGTTTTTTTTTTAATCTCTTATTCTTTGAAAGAAAATTGATAGTAAGAAAGAAATTAGAAATCTCTTAATAAAGGATACTTTTAAATTAAACACATTTAGCTTTATGAAAACTTTGCTGTATCATCTTTATTTTTATCATTTCACCATAGACCAGTGAAGACCTCACTGCAAAATGGCACATGCGCATCTTGGAATATTAGGATTCAGCGGCCTGTGGCGTGGGGGTGGGAGAATAACCAGTAGGATCAGAGTAATTTGTCACATTCCTCAATCTTAACCTAGTCTACTTGGAGGCTTTAGTTCTCACTTCTATCTTTATTCCTTTGCTAACTTCCTCTTCACCCTTTTTCCCCCATTTCTTTCTCTGTACCTCTTTGATATTATGGCTACCTTAGGAATATATTGGTAATAATTAATATTGAAATATAGGATAAAATATTAAATTGATATTTTCTGTGAATAGGTGCCTCTATATAACAATACCTAACTACTGTTTATGAGCGCTGTACTAAATATATCTTTCACTTAATCCTCATGACTACGCTTTGAGATAGGTATTTTTTTCCATTTTACAAACGTGGAAGGTAAGGATAAGAGAGACAGAGAAATGTTCTTGATGTCACATTAATAATGATTATTAACAATATTGAGCACTTAACATTATGTCAAATACAGTGCTTTGCATGTATTGTCTCATTTAATCATCACAAAAGCCTTATGACGTAGTGCTCCTAAGGTTAGTATCCTGATTTTACAGATGAGGAAATGAGTGCATAGATAGGCTTAGTAACTTGCCCCAGTGTTACATAGCTAGTAAATAGAAGAGCTGGGAAACAAACCCACTGAACTGGACTCCAGAGCCTGTGTTCCTCTGCACAGACTCCCGTATGCTTTTTTTTTTTTTTAATCATAGTAACATGTATTACAAAAATTTTGCAATTTTAACCACTTTTAAGTGTACAATTCAGTGACATTACTTTTGCAATGTTGTGTTACTGTCCCCATCTTCTATTACTAAAACTTGTTCATCACCCAAAACAAAAATTTTTTATCCTTTAAGCAAGAACTCCTCATTTTCCCTCCTCCCAGCACCTGGTAACCTATAATCTACTTTCTGTCTCTCTGAATTTGCTTATTCTGGCTTATTTAACTTAGCATGTTTTCAAGGTTCATCTGTGTTGTAGCATGTATCAGAATTTCATTCTTTCTTCATTTCTTTCCATTGTGTGTATATATCACAGTTTGTTTATTCTTCTGCCAATGGTCATTTGGGTTGTTTATATCTTTTGGCTATTGTGAGTAATGCTGCTGTGAACACTGCTATGCCAGTATCTGACTCCCTGCTTTCGGTTCTTTGGGTATATACCTCAGATTGCAATCAGCCGGTCATATGGTAATTCTGTGTTTTAACTTTTTGAGGAACTGCCAAACTGTTTTCCACAGCAGTTGCATCATTTACATTCCTTCTAAGCAGAGAGTTCTAGTTTATCCACATCTTCAGCAATACTTGTTACTTTTCATTTTTTTAGTACTAGCCATTCTGGGGTGTGAAGCAGTATCTCATTGTGGTTTTGATTTGCATTTCCCTAATGGCTAGTGATGTGGAGCATCTTTTCATGTGCTTATTGGCCATTTGTATACCTTTGGAGAAATGTATATTCAAGTCCTTGGCCCATTTTTTTAATTGGGTGTTTTTGTCTTTTTGTTGTTGAGTTGTAGGATTTCTTTATAAATTCTGGATGTTAAACCCTTATCAGATATCTGATTTCCAAATATTTTCTCCCACTCTTTAGTTTGTCTTTGCACTTTCTTGATAATGTCCTTTGATGAACAAAATTTTTAAATTTTTTTGAATTGCAATTTATTTTTCTTTTTTTGCTTGTGATTTCAGTGTCATATTTAAGAATCCATTACCAATACAAGGTCCTGAAGACTTTTCCCTATGTTATCCCCTAAGCATTTTATGGTTTTAATTCATATTTATATCCTTGATCCATTTTGAGTTAATTTTTATATATGGTGTGAGGTAGGGAACCAGTTTCATTCTTTTGCACATGGATATCCAGTTTTCCCAGCATTGTTTATTGAAGAGACCTCCTGTATGCTTTTCTGTTTTTACTCTCTATTAAGTAGACTGCTGAGATTTTAACTCTGATTTTCAGCCAGAGCCACTCAATATACTGACAAAGTAGTATTTCCCCACAAATGCCATAGAGGGTATGATGTCTGTTACTATGAGGATCAACCTTAAAGAAGAGACAGATTAATTTGAACAAGCAAATTACAGTCCTAAACAATGCTTACGCCATATGGACCACACTCCCCTTTGTCTAGTTTATGGATGGATGAGTAGAAAAATGGGGGAAGGAAAAAAACAAACAAAGGCTTCCAGTGTTCTTTTTTACTTTTAATTGCTTTTTCTCTTTAATTATTATTCGTTATTTTTGTGTGTGTGGTAATAAAGGTGTCAGGGATTGATTTTGGTGATGAATGCAGAACTATGTAATCGAATGTACGCTTTGTTTTGTATGACTGCATGGTATGTGAATATATCTCAATAAAATGAATTAAAAAAAAAACAAAAGCAATGCTTACGCTTTGGAGAAAGGCTTTATGCTCTGATCATGCTAACTTCTCTTATACTCCCACAGCACCTTCCTTTCCCCTCAGAGCCAGGATATGAGATTTATTCAGGTTTGGATGATTAGAATCTCAAAGTCCCAACTTTCTTTTCCCTTTCCCCTTCCCTCCACCCACCTCCACCCTTCCCTACCCACCAGCCCCAGCTTTTCCTGTCCTCTTGGAAGATAAAGAAGGTGATACAGTGTTGTCTTTCATCAAATATTTATTGCTTGATGATAGTATACTATCCTTGGGAGACTCCTGCAAGTGTCTTTAGAACATATCCCTTTTTTCTCTGCCTCTAATTTATAGGGCTACAGCTGTTAGGCCTTTTTGGTGCAGTGGGTAATCTAATCCCTAGGCATCAGGAAGACAGCTGCTAGTTGAGAGTAGATCAAACCTACTGACTCTTTGACTTGATAGACTTTCAGACTTGGAGAGATGGCAGAAGCCAAGTGAAAGAGTTGATACCAGTGTACCTATTGGTTGTGTTTCTCCCTTACTTTCTGCCTCAAGAGTTCCATCAGAAATGAGGAATGATAGATTTTCTGGTAGTAGGACTCAGATTAGATCTTTAGAAATGTTTATCAGGAAGATAGGTCATGTATGAAGGATACAGAATCAGAAGGTACCCCTCTATTTTTAGAAGAAATGACTCTTATCCCACACTCCTAGAGTGAATCTCATGAGAGGAAGAAAAAACAGCAGGGTACCAAGGAGATACTGGGTATCTAGGGTATCTGTGGGTGGATGTGGGTTTTCTTAGGCCAACTAAAGTTTTGATCAATCTGCTGTGACTTAGAAAACTTTGAAGACCTGGTGGAGAATTCATGGGGGAGTAAAAACTTCTCTCCCTTGCACAGTTTTTGGTGTCTCCATTTCAGCTCCCTTGACAGCTGGAGATTATGTGGTATGGCAAACTCTACTTCAGATGCAGTTATTTCACTGTTCCCCACTCTTACCACTGAGTGTCAACTGCCTGGGACCCCTCAGATGTGTAACCTTTAATGGTAGATGATTACAAAGCTAAATCCTTTTAGGAGTAAGGAAGTGAAAAGATTCTGTCCTTTCTCTGACAAGTGATTGCAGCTGCAATGGCCCTGTGTCTGATTTTACCCACTTTTTTTCTTGCAGGACTGTTGAAGCCTGGAAGTCCCCTCCCCTTCCCCCTCCCCCCCTTGCCGCTTTGTGGCATCCCCCTCCCTCCACCCTTTCCTATTCTGATAATCTGGCCATGACTAGCAGGAGCACAGCCAGGCCCAATGGGCAGCCCCAAGCCAGCAAAATATGCCAGTTCAAATTGGTCCTGCTGGGGGAATCTGCAGTGGGGAAATCTAGCCTGGTATTACGTTTTGTCAAAGGGCAGTTCCATGAATACCAGGAGAGCACCATTGGAGGTGAGTACCTCAGGAAAAGAAGAGGTTCGATGATCAGTAAGGCTTTTAAAGGGAGTTCTAGGGATCTGATTGTTGAGTTGGCTCTCTTAGCCCCATTCTTTCCCTCAGGAACAGAAGCCCTTTCTAAAACAAAGAAAAAAATTGCCAAGGTATATGTTCATCCTAGAAGAAAGTTAGAGAAGTTGACCTTTGAGCAACGAGAAAATCATTAAATTTTCATCTTACTCGATCTTCCTTCTCCTCTATTATCTCAATCCCAGTGAAGTTCAGTTAAGTGTCATCTTGAGCAGGGTTGATTTGCAGCAGTGATGATAAAATATGTATATCAGAATCACCAGGGGAGCATTTTCAAAATATCTGTGCTTGGCCCTACTCTAAATCCATAATTAGTAAGTTGGTGGTGGTAGTGGGGTTGGTAGTAGCAGCGACATAGGCAGGCAAGCATGCAGCATGTGTGTATGGCTGGAAAATCTCCTTAGGTGATTCTGATGCACATCTCTGGTAAAATAAAGGCTGGAACTAAGTAAAAAATATAAAAGGCCTTTCCACTTTTGCTAGCTTCTCCTTGCCACAATCCTAAAATAGAGTGCTAATTCAATAAAGGATCTTTTCTGTGAACTCCCATATTACTCCTTCCCCCCTTTTATTACTTACCTTGGAAATGTAGTGTCCTGGACCAACAGAAGAGTATATGAAAAAGTAACAGCCAAATAACATTGATAATGGTGGGACCTGCCATCAAGCTTTAAAATCTAGTCAATTCTTTATGTGACTTTCATCTGAAGCTTGTCTCTTTCATTATCTCTTACTCACCTATTTTGGTTGACAAGGGATGACTCTGGTAAAAGTGCCAGTTTTTTTCTGTCCCTTATAGCTTATAAGGTACCCCCATTCCTTACCCAGAGGAACGTCTAGCCGGAAAGACTTAGCCAAAGATAGTCTTAATCTTGGTTCCAGGACCTATATATAAGGAGAATGCTGAACTTTTTCCTAAAGTCGAGTGTTCTAGGTAGTGACTAATCTTACACTGAAACGGGATGGGACATTCCCATGCATCCTTACACTTACAACTTCTCATTTCTCATCCATAGCGGCCTTCCTCACCCAATCCATTTGTCTAGATGATACAACAGTCAAGTTTGAGATCTGGGACACAGCTGGACAGGAGCGATATCATAGCTTGGCCCCCATGTACTACAGGGGTGCTCAAGCTGCAATTGTGGTTTATGACATTACTAATCAGGTAAGTGGGCTGAGAAGACTGTCCTTGTCCTTATAGGACTTAAATTCTTGGGAGAGAGAAAGTTCTTGGTATAGCAAAATAAAGAGTACAAATTTTGTTTCCAAGTGCTGAGAAGACAGAGTTAACGGATTATCAGAGACAGGTGGTTTCAGTGAGGAATGGCATCCTGGGAGAGGTGGGATTAGAGACTGGATTTTGAAGGTGATGGGCATGAATTGGCAGTAATTTCAGCCCACCCATGCTCTTTCTCATTTTTCCTAGGAAACCTTTGCCAGAGCAAAGACATGGGTGAAGGAACTACAGCGACAGGCCAGTCCTAGCATCGTTATTGCCCTGGCAGGGAACAAAGCTGACCTGGCCAACAAGCGCATGGTGGAATATGAAGTAAGACGGCCCATGTAGTCCCTCTTTACAACATTCCCTCTGTGCGTAGGCCCTCTTTCTTCCAAATCTGCCCTCTCTGAAAACCTCAACTGAGGCCATTCATTGTCTCATTCACCAGTTCAGTTCAGCACCAAGTTAAATACAGCAACACTGTGACCCTAATGACAGCTATGAGATTTTAGAGAAGTCAGAAGAAAATTTCAGAGCAGAGCAGTAGTGAAGTACGAGCGGTGAGGGTCCCAATGTGTAAACAGAAAGGAGGGAGCAGCTGAATTTGAGGTAAGGGACTATTTAAGTGTCAGACCCCAAAAGCCTCCAACCAAACTTACTTTCCCCAATAATTAAGATTCCTGACATCTGCTAGTTGGACTGAATAGTCTAGAGGTCAGACTTCTTGTGGTAGTAACCAAATATGGGTCCTTGGCCACCTTGCTCAGAGGGGCAATTAGAGGGAACCTAGGATACTGCTTAGCTTTGGTGCTCCATGGGAGTAGAAACTTCCGAGTCTGAGCACCAGTACACCCCACCCCTTGCAGGAGGCCCAGGCATATGCAGATGACAACAGCCTATTGTTTATGGAGACTTCAGCCAAGACAGCTATGAACGTGAATGATCTCTTCCTGGCAATAGGTAAGGTCAGATCAGCCTGAGGTCTTGCTGTCTTTTTTTCCCTTGCCTCTAGTTGGGATCATCATTAACTCAAGTCTTATTGATAGGTGGGAGGGTCTCCTGTTGTAAAAATTTTAGGCATGGAAATACCTTAACTTTCTGTTGTGGTGTATAACCTCCATCCTTTGGCTGCAGCTTTACCCCCTTGTCTTCAATGTATTTTGCAATCAGTGAACCCTTCCCTCTTCAGAATTTTCTTTTAATCTCTTGTATTTCCCTGTCCCCCTTTTTCTCCACCCAAGAGCCTTTTGGGGGGGGTTGAGTAAAATCTACCATACTTTGTTCCTTTCTCTTTTTATCTCTAGCTAAGAAGTTGCCAAAGAGTGAACCCCAGAATCTGGGGGGTGCAGGATGCCGAAGCCGGGGTGTGGATCTCCATGAGCAGTCCCAGCAGAACAAGAGCCAGTGTTGTAGCAACTGAGGGAGTGGCTAGCAGCAAACAAGTATGGAGCTAGCACGAGAGCTAAGAAATAACCTCCATCCCTACCCTTCAGCACACAGCCCCTATGGTAACAGCACACTGAGCCCTGGCTCCCAAGGGCTGCCTCTTGACAGCTCCGTCATGGCACTTTTTAATGCTTCAGCAACCAACACCAGGCAGCTGTTGCCACTGGCCTCCTACCCCCTACTCTGGGGCTTGGGGGTCAGATACCCCCAGGACTTACCTTCCAAAAGAAACTTTCTTCATTTTGTATTATAGGTGCAAGACAGTGACCTACTTATCTTTCCTCCTCCTTCCTAATGTTCCCCATTTTTTCAGAAAACACTTTGTCTCCTGCCCCTCCCCTTCTGCTTTTGGTCAATCCCTGTTCTTGATCCCCTTGTCCTCTTCTCCCCAGGATGGAAAAAGTGGTGAACCCAGGAACTGAGGAATGAGGTTTCCAGATCAGTCACATAAAAGGGCCCTGGGGGAGGGAGAGTAAGGCTTACAGCAGGAAGGAGTAAGGAAACACTTTTTTTTCTTTTTACTTGGTTGGAGTTTCTCATATTTGAAAATACTGCAATATCCATGAGTTGGCCTTGTGGAGGGTGTTTCTAGGTAGAGATGAGACTGGGAAGGCAAGCTCTCTGGCACCAGGTTGGAGTCCTGTTGAGTTAGCTGGGTGGAGGCAGGGGAAGTGGAGTGCAGTGTCATCTGTTGCTCTGGAACTCATCCAAGGCCTGGTTTCCCATCACCCAAGCTCTTAGGTAGCTTCTCCCACATGGTGGGGGATTGGATCCCAGAGTCCTCCAAAGAAACTTCATTGGTTGCCTGCCTTTTGGGGTCTGCTGTGATCTGACTGGAGGAGGGACCAGTTTCTGATACCCATCTTCTGATTTATACATATGCATTTTTTCCTCTGGCCTTTAGATGGCTTCAGCCCCAGTCACCGTATCCCTCTGCAGTTTGCACTTTAATTGATAGTAGTTCAGATGGGATACTTGTTTTATGGGGGTTGATTGATTTACTCATCCCCCTACCTTCTTTTTAATTAAATGGATCCTGAGGTATATATGAGGTTTGAGGAGGGCTGTAGAGAACAAAAGCAGTGGCAGCTGCAAGCCCAGTCTCCACTGCTAGCTTCCTCCAACTCAGATTCTTCACTTATATTCTAGCCAACCTAGCTCTTCAGTAAAAGTTGCCTTTCCTGGAGAATTAACTGATGAACTGGGGAGTCGTCTCAGGATAGTGTAGGCCAAGACAGGGGAGTGAGAAGGAGCCAGGCAAGAGGGGAGAGTTTTCACTCTTTTTCTAGGGTTCACATTCAACTTGGTATCCATTACCATGTCTATTTTACTTGCCTGTAAAGAGGTGTGATCTTATTTCCCCGGTACAGTCTGTTCTGTCCCCACTTGCCATCAGGCCTTACTTCCTTTCTCATTTTTAGTCTTCAGTTTAGTCCCCATTCCTACACCCCATGCATCCAGTTGTTTAATCCACGTACCACTAGGGGCTAGTACCACAGAGGCCTATTTGTGGCCCCCTTACATCATACCACCTATTCCTGTGGACAGGGAATAACTAGCACTGAAGGCACCCCACAGCTGTCTGATATCATTAGAGGGCTTTGATCCTTTTTAGATCTCTAGCCTCTCTTCATATCTCTTATCAGGTGTTTTTAGGATGTCTGTGGAAAGGCATCAAGGCAAGAGAGAACTCTGGGCTCCTTGTTCCAGCCCAGAGTTTTGGGAAAATTGGGGGACAAAAGATAGGAAAGGCCACAGTGACCTAAGATTGAAACTTTTCTGCCCTTTTGACTTGTAGACTTCCTTTTGTTGCAGAGTAGCTGAGAAACCCAGTTTAAGTTCTTCCACTTAGGTCTCAATTCCTTCCCTTTTCCAGGGGCAGCCTTAGTTCCCGTGGCCCTGAAATGCACACACCTTTCCTTTCCCTTTCCAGAACCCACTAGCCCCCCACCCCCACCCCACAAAAGCATCCAGTACATCCTTTTTTTACAAGTGGAGAAACTAGAATGGCTTTCTTAAGTCTGTTAGAAATGAAGCTCTGTGGAGCTTTCCCCATGGAACAGGAGCAAAGATGTTTCACTGCCTTGGGGCTGGAAAACCATTTTCCCAGGCTTCTTCCTTCCCTCTCCTCCCCACCACCCTAATTCTTCCTTAGGAACAGGATTGGCCTTAGCTTCTGGGCCTATCTGCTGTCTTCCCTCTGTCTCCTACCAGCTCTTCAGCTTTCCTTTGAGCTCTGTTGGACTTTGGGGATCTTAGTTTTTTATTTCCCAGCTCTTCATTTTTTTTCTTCTGGTCAGTTTTTTTTAGGGGGGGAGGGTGTCTTTTTCTTTTTTTTTGCTTCTAAGAAAGCATTTGCCTTTTTCCCCCTTTTTCCCTCTTCCAACATAACAATCGTGGTAACAGAATGCGACTGCTGATTTACCGATGTATTTAATGTAAGTAAAAAAGGAAAAAAAGAAAAGTGTATTGGAGTGTTTTTTTCTTTTTTTGCTGTTTGTCTGTTAGATGCTAGAAATTTGGAAAAAGGGCACCCAATGATACCTTACTGAGTCAGAAACACACCACATCCCCCTCTCCATCTTGGGTACGTCCTTATTCCCTTTCATCTTTGCTTGAACAGTGAAAGAATCCAATTTGGAAAACAGCCCTTTTATTACTATTTAATCATCCCTATTCACAGGGATGGAACAAGAGCTCATATGACCCTAGCATATCTTTTTTTTTTTTTTTTTTTTAATCATCATTTTATTGAGATATATTCACATACCACGCAGTCATACAAAACAAATTGTACTTTCGATTGTTTACAGTACCATTACATAGCTGTACATTCATCACCTAAATCAATCCCTGACACCTTCATTAGCACACACACAAAAATAACAAGAATAATAATTAGAGTGAAAAAGAGCAATTGAAGTAAAAAAGAACACTGGGTACCTTTGTCTGTTTGTTTCCTTCCCCTACATTTCTACACATCCATCCATAAACTAGACAAAGTGGAGTTTGGTCCTTATGGCATTCCCAATCCCATTGTCACCCCTCATAAGCTACATTTTTATACAACTGTCTTCGAGATTCATGGGTTCTGGGTTGTAGTTTAATAGTTTCAGGTATCCACCACCAGCTACCCCAATTCTTTAGAACCTAAAAAAGGTTGTCTAAAGTGTGCGTAAGAGTGCCCACCAGAGTGATCTCTCGGCTCGTTTTGGAATCTCTCTGCCACTGAAGCTTATTTCATTTCCTTTCACATCCCCCTTTCACATCCCCCTTTTGGTCAAGAAGATCCATCCCACGATGCCGGGTCTACATTCCTCCCCGGGAGTCATATTCCACGTTAGCATATCTTTTTAGTTGCTATTAATAGAATGTGGATGGGTGGGGGGAGAGGGTGATCTGTGGATCTTTGGGGAGACAATTGATGAGATGGGGAGGTTGGTATTTATGAATCTTTTGAAATAATTTGTGAAAACATACGTGTATTTTTCTAGGAAGAGGGTTCATAGCTTATAGTTGCTCAAAGGAAAACTAGAAGGTTAAAAAAATCACAGCATTAACTTTTCTGATTGATCATATAGATTCTACCCGAACAAGAAAATTTCCCCTGGAGCTGCTCTTGTTTTTTTACTGTACTTGAAGTCCTTCAGTCCATCACAGCCTTAAGTAGGGGAGGAAAAAAAAAAGAAAAAGAATGAAACTGAGAAAAGATTGGGCTTGATTGCAGGGGAGTTTTAAATTCCAAAGAATCTGAAAGAGGACAGGAAAGGGGACCTAGTCCCAGATAGGCCTGGCATTCCAGGCCTGACTCTGTCAGCTTACCAGCTGTGGCCTTGATCAAGTTAGGCAGATGCTCTGCTTCAGCTTCCTTCACCTGTAAAATGAAAAAAAAGTTGAGGCTTAAAGGTCAGTTATGTAAAGCATGTAGCATACAGTATGTGACACTGTTTTTAGGGAGAGGTCTTATCCCATGGCTTCACAGTCTCTAATTGACTTCTCTGTACCCTCCTTCGAATGAGATAATAGAACTGAGCTTTTTTTTTTTTTTTTCCCCAAAAAAAAGACTGGTTTCTATCTCTGCAATGATTTAATTGTACACAGGCGGAAAAACTTTAGAGCCAAAGTCAACTTTTTACTGTTAATTCCCCTTTCCTTCTATCTCTTAGTACTCCCACTAAGATCCTTGATTCCTGGTAAAAGCTCTACTTTTCAGTTTAGGAGAGCAGAAAGGGAAGGGAAATGATCTAAAATTAGAGGTGAAGATCTTAAATTGATTAAGGTTGTAACTCAATCCTCTATCACTAGAGGGCATCGTGTGGATACGTTTGTCCCAGGTTTAGGAACAAGGTTTGCTAGTTAGAAGATACACAGCCAGTCAATAACAAAATAAGTTTTCAGTCTGCACCAAAGGATAAAAAGGGTAATGGCAAACGTATTCTACTAGTGTCATCTACTCTGAGGTTATGAGATTAAAACCTTTCTACTCGGGTTTAAGAATGCCATTTTTCTTGTTAATACGATTTTTAAAAATTTGTTAAAATTTTAAAGATAACCATTCAGTATTGTTGATTCTATAATCTGGGGAGAATTCTATTCGACTAGTGCAACGAATCTCCAAGAACTGGAACCTCTATTTAGGTTCCGTTTCTGCTCTTACTCTTGAATGTAAGAGAACTGAGTGCTTGACCTTGTTTCCTCTAAGAAACAAACAGGGCTATCTGACGTGCTTGACACACGTCAAAAACGGTAGAGGCGGAACTGACCGCCCAGAGAAACCCAGCAGGATTTCCAGGCCGCCTCCAGTGAATGCACCTTGGGTCTCCCCGCCCCACTCCCTCCCCCAGCCGCAGGGGCGGGACGGGGGCGTCTCCAAGTCTCCCACCTTTCAGCCCAACTTCAGTCCTCGTCACCTTCCACTGCCCGGTTTCCAGATGACTGCGAGGGTCCTGTTTCTCGCCTATCGGGGTTGTAATCGACGACTGTCCTGCGGGGGTGGAAACAAACTCACTCAGTACCAGCTCCAGGCCCTCGTGGCGCCCCGCCTGCCTTGGCGCAGCCGCTCGGGAGGCGACCCGCCAATGGCTGGAAGACGAGCTGAGGGGCGACAGTCTTCCATAAATCCTGCGTTACGTCACGGCGCTGGCTACGGCGCTGGCTACGCCCCTGCGCGAGCCATCACCAGGCGCCCGGCGCGTAAAACAGTCACGGTGCGGATGCTGAGTCGGGTAAGGGGGCTGAGGCCGGGAGAGGGAAGAGGAGGAAAACGGTTAGTAGCCGGGGCGGGGGCTGTCGGTTTTGGCACCCAGGGGTGTTGCGAACCCCAAGGACAACAAAATTGACAATGCCTGCCTCCACTTTCAACTTCTGGGAACGCGGGGGGTTGCTGCAAGACCCTTTTGTGCCAGCTGATGGCCAGCGGGTATGGGGTCGCGTGCTTGTGCCCCGATGCTGGACATATCCCCCACCCTAAAATGTCCCTGGGCAAGGAGAGGCCACCACCCACACCAAGAGGTGGCACCTCTGTTTTGCAGCAGAAGACTGCCCCTCCCAAATCGGGGACAGTGGGCTGACCGAGTTCATCTGAGAGTCAGCCTTACCTGCACTGCTTCTTTCTGGTTCCAGCAGGCTGCTGGGTTTGAGGGCAGTGTTTGGTGGGGGGAAGGGGATTGAGGGTCCTTTGGCCCAGGGGTGAGATGCCCACCCAGCTCCTATTTCCATCTTCCTGGCGGTTCCTCTATTCCCCACCCTACTTTGTTCTCCAAGATTTAGCTAATGTGTACAATTGGAACCTTACTAACCCTTTCCCACTTTGGTTCTCCTGGGATCAGTGATCTACAGAGGGCTGTGAGGAAGAGCGGGACAGAGAGCAGAGAAATTACCTTCCTCCTTCCCCAGCCCATCCCGTCACCTGGTCATTAACCCCTCAGTTTGCTGAGCTCACTAGAATGGCATAGGCAAGGTAGCCGTGGGGATCCTGGGTTGTGATCCACTTCCAGCCAGGTTCAGTTTTTTTCGGATGGGTGAGAGAGAGGAGTGGGACTGAAAGACTTTCAATGAAAATGTTATTATTTTGCTTAATATTCACAGCAGCTCTGTGAGGTAGAAGTTGCTCTCCTCATTTCATGATGCGGCTGCAGTTTCATAGTTTGTAGCTTCTTCAGGGGCCAGGGTTGGTTAAATGGCAGGACTGAGTGTCACACATCCAAGACAGTTTGACTCCAGAGTCTGGGCTGTTTTACTCCATTAAACTGCTACTACCCTTTTCACCTTTTTGTCCCTGCTTAAGTTAGTCTGCCCCTTGGTTTTTCTCTGCTGACTTCAGCCAGCAATCTGGGCAGAAAACATTTGGATTCTGCCCTTTAGGCCCTTGGCCCTGGGCATTGTTCTCTGTAGTGGACAAAGTAGACAGTGGAGAATGGAAGATAGGTGATTCTAGAAGACTTCCTCCTACTATTCCCTTTCTTCCATCCTGTCAGCACAGTCTTTGTCTCTGAAGTGCTGCAAGTTCTCTCTAAGGACCCATGTGGTTTACCCTGCCCAAGTCTCCTCATTTGCTCAAAGAGCTCCTTGCTGATCTTATGTCTTCCACCTATTTCCTCAAGCCTCCTTAATATCTCCTTCCAGAATGTTCCCGTCTTGATTCCAGAATCTTCGTCCCGTAGGTCTGCCACAATGCTCCTGCTGCACAGAGCTATGGTTCTGGGGCTCCGACCCACCTGCAGGTAACATCCCTGGAGTGGCTTCCTAGCCCATAACTCGCACCAGCAATATCTTTATGATGTCTTATCTCATCTTCCAGGGGAGAATTTATTTCTTTTAACAGATGTAAGGGTGGCGAGGGAGGAAAAGGTTAGCCAGATCCCACTTGTTCTACCCATTCCTGGAGTAATTAAGTCCCAGCTGAGGGAACCAGTGGTCAACCAGGGAGAGATAGACCCTAGGCCTTCTCTGGCTTTTTCATATGACCAGAGGATGTATGCTGCTAAGAAGTCTTCTCTCTCTTCCAGACTCAGGTTGACTTCTTCAAGGCTCTGCATTCGGGCCTGCTCTACAGATGATTCATTTCAGCCCCAGCACCCCAGCCTCACCTCTTCTGGTAATAACTCCAGCACCCGGGGCTGGGGCCTCATGGGGACCCTGCTGGGCCTTGGTGCGGTGTTGGCCTATCGTGACCGTTGCTGCAGGGTAAGTGGGGAAGGGTCTTCATTGTCAAAACAAAGGGATCCTAGCAAGCTCCCCAGGCATCCCAGGCTGTGATCCGTATTCTTGCTGTTACCACAGAGCCCACAGTGACACTGTCTTCATGCACAGTGGAGATGTTATCTTCCTGGTAGCCAAGGCTCTGTGGGTTGGGTCAGGGTGAACCAAGTGATTTCTTCTCAATATTTTGTTACCTCTGCTTCACCCCTCTCTGGACTGTAGGCTGCTCAGGAGTCACCACACATATATACAAGGGAAGATGTGAGTTCCCACCGCAGCCCTGAGACTGGGATCTGGGTAACTTTTGGCCATGAGGTCTTTGATGTAACAGAATTTGTGGATCTACACCCAGGGGGGCCATCAAAGCTGATGCTAGCAGCTGGGGGCCCCCTAGAGCCCTTCTGGGCCCTCTATGCCGTACATAGCCAGTCCCATGTGCATGAAATACTGGCTCAGTACAAGATCGGGGAGCTGAGGCCTGAAGACAAGGCACCCTCAATGTTGGAGACCTTTGACCCCTATGCTGACGATCCACAACGTCACCCAGCTCTGCAGGTCAACAGCCAATGCCCCTTTAATGCCGAGCCCCCTCCTGAGCTGCTTACCGAAAACTATATCACACCCACCCCTATCTTCTTCACTCGGAACCATCTGCCTGTTCCCAACCTGGACCCAGACACCTATCGCCTCCATGTAGCCGGGCCACCTGGGGGCCAGTCACTGTCCCTGTCCCTGGATGATTTGTACCAGTTCCCCAAGCACGAGATCACCGTCACTCTTCAGTGTGCTGGCAACCGGCGCTCTGAGATGAATCAGGTCAAAACAGTAAAAGGTCTGGAGTGGAGGACAGGGGCTATCAGCACTGCACGCTGGGCTGGAGCCCGGCTTTGTGATGTGTTAGCCCAGGCTGGTCACCACCTCTGTGAGACTGAAGCCCATGTCTGCTTTGAGGGCCTGGACTCAGACTCCACTGGGACTGCCTATGGTGCATCCATCCCTTTAACTCGGGCCATGGACCCTGAAGCTGAGGTCCTACTGGCATATGAGATGAATGGAGAACCCCTGCCTCGGGACCATGGCTTCCCTGTGCGGGTGGTAGTTCCCGGTGTGGTGGGTGCCCGCCATGTGAAATGGCTTGGCAAAATAAGCGTGGAATCAGAGGAAAGTCACAGCCACTGGCAGCGGCGGGATTACAAAGGCTTCTCTCCATCTGTGGACTGGGACACTGTAGATTTTGACTCAGCTCCATCTATTCAGGAACTTCCTGTTCAGTCAGCCATTACAGAGCCCCGAGATGGGGAGATGGTAGAGCCTGGGGAGGTGACTGTGAAGGGCTATGCATGGAGTGGAGGTGGCAGGGCTGTGATCCGTGTGGATGTCTCTCTGGATGGGGGCCTAACCTGGCAGGCAGCTGAGCTGGATGGAGAAGAACAGCGCCCCCGGAAGGCCTGGGCCTGGCGGTTATGGCAGCTGCAAGCCCCGGTACCTCCTGGGCAAAAGGAATTGGACATTGTTTGTAAAGCTGTGGATGACAGCTACAATGTGCAGCCGGACACTGTGGCCCCAATTTGGAACCTGCGAGGCGTGCTCAGCAATGCTTGGCACCGTGTCCACGTTCGTGTCACCTCATGAGAACGTGGAATGGAGCCATCTACATCCCAGAACCATCCTCTCTACCCCTTTCCAGGCTCATCCATTGTCCTTTGTTGCCACAGGAAAACTTACCCACTTTCTCTCCACTTCTTGGATCACAATCTTGTGCCGTGCCTTCCTGAACCATACACAGGTATAACATTGCATATTTCCACTCAGACACCCTTCCTCCTTTGATACTATGTTATGTACCCCTCTTGACCTCTGACCCTGTGCCAGGAGGTGAAAGCTGTTGGAGAAAGGGGCTAGAAATAAAAAGTAATTCTGGAGACAAACACTATTTTTCTCTTCCTCCTCCACCTCCACACCAAGCCTATCACCTCTGAGGCCTTAATTTGCTTTTTTTCTTGGATTCTTCAGAGAATGGGTATGTGTGTGTGTGGGGGGGGGGTTGCTTTAAAAAAATGGGGTGTGTGTGTGCTACTCTCTGTTGCCTGAGTTGCTGGGGGGTTGTGAGGAGAAAGAGGAACACAGCCCTCTCCCTTTATAGTTCTACTTTTCTAAATGTATCAATAAAGTGTTTAAGATTATGACTCTGAAGCCTCCTGGGGTTGGGGAATGGGCATGTTGCAGGAGAGAGGCTGCACTGGCACTAGGATGAGTAGAGACTAGAGCAAAACAAAAGGGTGGGGAGAGGAAACAGTTTCAGGGAAGTCAAGGAGTGAGTGGGGATTCCTTCACTGAGGTCTCTTCGTCATCTGGAGCGCTGCCTAGGTGATTGACCTCCGGATACCCGAAGAAAGAGAGGGTAAAACATTTGGCACGTTCATCTACCCCCACCCCACCAATTTCTACGCACTTAGCAGGAATGCTAAGAGGTTAAAATCAATATTGTCTTCAAGGGGCAGGAGCAAAACTTGGCACTAGGAGCTGACTCGCTAGGGCAAGTGGGACTTCCATGTTTGCCTAGTTTGCAAATTAGATGCAGACGAGGGGATAGTCATTGAATTTCGCTCCACAAACTACAGCGCCTTCGGACGTCAGTCTTTCGGCGCTCGTCTACTCTCCCCTGGCTCCTTTCCCTTCTTTCCCCAGCAGTCTCCCTGGCCTGGGGGCGCTCGGTGTTCGGCCTTGCCGCCTGTAGCCTGGTACTGGGACCGGAAGTTGCTCGAGGGAGGGGGGGACGGCTGTGATGGGGGGGTCTGTGGGGGGGGGCCGGTCCCTCCTCAGGTGAAGCTGCTGAAGGAGATGGAGCCGCCGTCGCTGAGTGCCCGGGTCCCGGCTTTGGCCCAGCTGCCGCCGCCTCAGTGACCCCACTCCCCCCGCACTGGGCCATCTGGGCCAGAGTGGGGGAACCCCGCCGCCCCGCCCCCCTCTCCCCCAATACCATCCCCTCTACCCCACCCCCCAGCTTGCGCGCGCGCGGAGCCGCCTCAGGTGAGTGAGGGGAGGGGCTTGGGCGAAGCTCGGGGGCGGGGCCTGGACAGCCGGGGGCGGGGCCTGAGGGGCGAGGGCTAGAATTAAGGGGAGACGTGGGGGCGGGCCGGGAGTAGGTTGTGGGGTGTGTTGGGGTCCGACAGGTTGAAGCTGGCCTGGGGGAGTTTGGCGCGAGGCCCCAAGATGAGGGGGAAGTACCCGGGACCTGGGATAGGTCTTAAAAAGGCGGGAGACGGGTCAGGGCAGATGTCTGAGGCCGCGCAGCGACTGGCGTGCTCAAGGCTCCTCCATAGGGTACGGCTGGAGGAGAACAGAGGGACAGCGAGAGTCCCTGGGCAAAAAGCGAGTGACAGTGAGAAGGTTGGAAAGACATGGGCCTAGGTGGGAACATCAAGACGAGAATTAGAGTAAAAGAATCATGTGGTATAGAAGAAACTTGGGGTGGAGTGAAAAGTGCTGTCTTGGTACTGGGTAGGGTGAGAAGTCTAGGGAACCTGAGAAGCAAGGCTGGGAAGGAAGAGAATCACTAGATAAGGAGCCCTAAAAAAGAAACATAACAGAGGAAGCCCTAGGGTGAGACGTCCATACAGAGGGAGTGGTCCATACCAAGGGAGTGACTTGGGAAGTTGGCTGCTTGCTTCCTGAATACTGAAACAGCCCTCCGTGTAGATTCTCACTTTTTTTTAGATTTTCTTTTGGTTTCTGGTGGTTTTTTATTTTTATTTTTTTAAATCGTGACCGGTTCTGTCTGAGGACAGCAGAATGTTTAATGGAACATGGACATTTAGATAAGAGTTTAGGGAATAAAGTACCCCATTCCCTCCTCCAAGGTTAAGAATTTACTAACTCGGCTTCCAGGAAGATTTGATTCATTACCAACCACTTTGTGTCAAGCTCTGCATACATTCCTTCACCTCAATCCTTTCTCTCGTAAGCAAAACTATCTACCATTGTAACTCCTATTGACCCCCACCTACATGTCTGGTAGCTACTGCTGTATCGCTTTCTCCCCAGCCTAAGCCTTCAAAGCATCTATGGTGGGCTTGGTATGTCTCTGACACATCATAAGATCTCCCAGCTCTAGGCTTTCCATCATATGGCCAAGCAGATGACTATTAAGGCCTGGCTGTCTCTACTTCCTGTACTTGCTCACTTTGTGCTAAGGTATGACATGTCCATGTCCTTAGTAAGTATGCAAAACAGATGTCTACCTAGAACATTTCCACTTAACTCAGATTCTGAGGACAAGGCCAGATAAAAGTCCAAATCAGACAGTCCTTGAGAGCTTAGCATCTTGTTTGATAGGGGTATGTGAAATGCCCAACTGGGAATCCCTCACCTCCCCATGGGCCTGCCAGTAGGTCACTGAATCTTCCTTTGTGGTATGCAAGGACTTTAGCCTTTCCCGCTAAGAGTCAAAGCCTGAGAATCCAGACTGGGTCATGAGAGGACAAAGTGGCTCCTGGGATAAAAACAAAGTCTTAAGAAAATAGCTTTACCAGTGGGAAATGAGAGGTCTCATTGGAGCTTCTAGGAACTGCCCTCAATTTGGGAGCTTCAGAATTATATCTTGTCCTAATCAATAAATGTCATGTCTCTTTGTCACCCACTGAGTGCAGTTAATTGTAGCTTCTGGGCAAACCCCTTCTTCTCAATAGAATAAAGGGAAGGGATGTTTCAGAACTTAGCTCAAAAATAAGTCTTGAATTTTTTCCAATAAAAATGCCACTGAAAGTTTCTTATTTTCCCTTGGTTTGAAATCTGCAACTTGTACTTTCCAGCATAAGAGGAACATTACCCCACCTTTACCCTACTCCACAAAAGAACTGTTTTCTCCCAAATTGTCCATCCCTTTTCACCAACACAAACACAAATGGCCAAGTTATGGACAGTTATTTCTAGCCTCATTTTACTCTGTTGGACCAAATAAGATCATGGGACCCTGTGGGTGTGGGCAGTGCCAGAGGCAGAGGAGCTCCCTTTCTTTGTTGCTGGAGGAAGCCCTGAGCCCCAGACTGTTTGATTTGCCTCCTCTTCTCAGAAGAGTTGCAGACTCTGTATTGGAAACAGAGAGACAGGTTCAAGGTTTATCAGACAAAAGAATCTAAGAAGAGGTAGTGCTGATGTGAATGGACTGGTACCCTGGGTCTAGCATTCACCTTGTGGGCTCTGCTGAATACATATGCTGGAATAGTCCTTGAGCCAAGAAGCCCTGTTTCTACCATAAAAAGACTTAAAGGGTATCCAGTTTGGCATTTCCCTCAAACCCATAATTGAAGAGACCTGAGGAGAGGATTGTTTCTTCTCCATCCATAAACCTTGTATTACAGCTCAAGGATTAAGTCGCCAAGACGCAGGCCCCAGACCTGTACATTTCAGCAATCAAAAGAAGAGGCATGGAGGGTGGCCCCAAACCTTCCAGCTGGGGCAAGATTTAACTTTATGCTTCAGTGGAAAGAACCTGGACTGATATCCTGGGTTCTACTTGTCCTACCTCTGGGCTTAGTTTCTTCTGTTAAAAACCAAGAAATAACATAACCAATTTCATTCCTCTACCCCATAATGTTGACACCCTTTTTCAGCATGAAGTTAGAATGGTCATTACCCCGATATTCCAGAAGATAGAGAGAATAATCAAATGAGAGGGAGGAGTTGTACCTGAGAAGTTAGGATTTAATAACTGATTATGACTACTGAATCATTATATAGATATTTCTTTTCTGTTTCTAGTGTGTTAGAAGAGCCAGAACAAAATACCTGAAATTGTTGAACTGTGACCAAAGATCTTTGATTCTTTGATAATGATTGTATAACTATATAGCTTTTATCTTATGACTGTGTGATTTTAAAAACCTTGTGACTGACACCCCTTTATCCAGTGTATGGTTAGGTGAGTAATAAAGATATGCATGGAACAAAACAAAACAAAACAAAGAACCAAGAGATTGGAGATCATCTGTCAACTCCATTCCAGCTCTAAGATCCCCCAGGTATTGGAGCATCCTTGGCCCAGGCCCTCTTCAAGAAAGAGAGAGGCTTATCAAATTTGATTGTCAGAGCAAGATTTTTATTTATTTATTTATTTGTACCAGAGAATCCTGAAAACATCTTTCTGGCCCAAATAACGGTGAGCATTATTGATCAGCATGCATTAGACACTTCTGGCTAGGACTGCCATCAAAGGCAAATGTTTCTGTCTTTTCCACATTTTGCCACCTACCCCAATCAGAATAGTTCATTGAGACTTGCATGTAATGTAATTTCAAACTTCCCTGAAGAGTGCTAACTGGGTTTGGGGCATATTTGGCTTCAAAACTGATTATTATAAAACTCAAATTGAACTCCCGTACTCTACTTTTGCTACCCCTGCCCAAACATACAACTGAACATCAGTGTCCTTGTGGGGCCTTTCTATAAACACAAGGCTTGTATATCTTGGGGGAATACCCCAAAAATGCAGCAAGTATCTCATCTGCATCACACCTTGTGATTTAAAGCGTGCCTCTTTCCTCAGTTCCATAAGTCCTGAAATGAGAGATGGGGGGAAAGATTGTTTCTCCTCCCACCATATAAACCTTAGGCTTCTCTTTCTTCTACAGTCTGCATGGGGCGGGGGTGAGCGGGGTGGGGGAGACACAAAGAAAAGATGCATCCATCTCAGATCCAAAAGGAGAAAAGGAGGTGCTATTTCCCCCACTGCCCAGGTGTTGCCTTCTTTTTAGCTCTTTCCCCTTCTTATTTTAGAGACTGGCCATTCCTGGGATGACCTGGGAATTCCTCCCCCCTGCACTGCTCCCCAAGCACTTGGATAATGAAGCTGAGCTGCCTTCCTCTGTGTGGCATGTAGACAGAAGGTCACCGTCTACAGCCAGGTGAAAAAATGAATCAGACCTTTCCACTCTAAAGACAGCCACATGAAAAAAGGTTGGTGGGTTTCCTTCAGAGAGCATTAAGTTGACCCTAAAGATCATTTCAGACGTGCAAATTGCTGTTTTGTGGAAAGTGGCATGCAACCAGGTTGCAGACAATGCCTAATTTCACTTCTCATCCCTTTACCCTTTCTCCCTCCATTATGCAAAGCTCTAATGGAAAGCAGAGCCAGCTTAGTGATTCCAACATAGTTCTGCTCAGATTTCATTCCGTTCTAGAAGACAGAAACAGGAAAGGGCTGGTGATGTAGGCATGTTCTACTTGTAATACCTGATCTACTCACTTGCAGCAGAGGGGAAGGTTCTGTCTTGCTAATGATCACTGGGCTCTACCCTCAGAACCCAGGTCCAAAGGACACCAGTGCAAAATTTCCCATCTCTCCCTGTTGCAGTTTGGAAATAATCCGAAGTCCAGCATGGATCCTTTCCACTCTTTCTTCCTCCACTATCTTTCCCCTATAATATTCACCACTTTTCTATCCACTAGGCCACACTGAGTGTGTCTTAAATTCCAGTTTTGGAATGTCCCTGGTTCAAGTGAGATTCTTTGGAAGATATGAAGACCTTTAATTATTTGTGATGTCCATCTTATTCAGGCTTTCAGCCACTCTGTAGAGAAAACTTGACTTTCTGTCATTCTTTTTAACAATAGAGCTGTGGGAATTATTTTGTAGAGATGGGGAGGATGGTAGCTGATGCCTGACTTACCCTTGGAAATCAAGCCCTGAGTTGATCCTCACCCACTGCCTGTCAGGGAGTCTGGTGGGAAATCTTCCATCTAGAAGGGATGTCCATTCCTGCCCATTCATGTTCATATGTGATGTTGTGTTGGTGGGAGAAAGCCAGGGACCTGGAGGACTCGTATTATGTTGCCAAGTATATTCAAAAGAACAGGGAAGAAATTTTTTCTTTTCCCAAAGGTTACAATGACCAACCATTCCTTGCTCCTCAGAGATACTTCCTTTTGAATTGGGAGACTGGCTGTTTCTGATTGCTTTGTATTCAGCTCACTGAGCAGAACTTACAGTACATATGTGCCTGCCTTCATCACTGAATGATGTATATATTGCTGTAAGGCCAGTTTCCTTCCAAAATCTTGGAACCAAACCTGTGTTGTGTAACTAACTTCTCTTCTCTCCTTATACCTATTCCCCCTAAGGTTTTGTTTCTACAATTAGCACTGTCTAATTTGACTCATGTCTTCTAAAGAGACACTAAGATCTGCCTGTCTGGTCACAGAGGGGAGGAGGTACTTTGCGTTGGTGAGGAGGATGGGAGGAGGCAGTGGGAATGTTGGGAGGGATGTGCCACCTGGAGATTTCAGCAAAGAGGAGAGTACAGCTACTAATTTCCTCCTGGCACTCAGGATGCCAGGATTCGGAACATCAGAGTCTCAATCCCCTATCACTTCCACGGTCACCAACTTGGCATTTAGGCCAGCTGGAGGCAGCTAAAGACTGATTGTGCACAAGATGTGTCACAGCTCCTGTTAAGAGCAATTAAGAAGGAGCAGAACTTAGTTTACTGCTCAGAACAAAGTCTAACTCAGAAAACAACTCCTTCAGATCCTTCTGGAAATCTTTTTGGGGCCATTTGGGCAGAAGCCAAGAATGAGATGTACTTCTTGAGCCTGTGCTAGCTGAAAGTTATGCTTTAACTGCTTTGCCCACCTAGTGCTTGTCTAGCCCCTAGTTCGCACTCATACACTCACACACATACACACAACTGTATTAGCATATTTCTTCCTGTAGAGCCAGGTCAACTGTTCTTCCTTTTTAAGTAACAGACCCCACTGTCATGGGGATCACACCAAAGGAAAAGATGCCTTAATTGAAGTTAGAACCAGGGAAAAGCAAGATCTATGAAGGCCTTGAGTAGCCTGGCTTTTGAAAGGCAACATTATGGTTTACAGAAAGAGTACACCCCAGAGAGGCAGAAAACTTGTGTTCTTGTTCCAGTCTCACCATGAGCCCTGGGACAAGTCACTTAACTGCTCTTAGCCTCAGTGTCTCCAACAAAAATGAGGGAATTTCTGCTCAATCTTGCCTCTCCTGCATGTGTGTATAAAAGGAAGTCATGTGTGTGGCACTTTGTGCTTTGCAGTAGTTTCGAAAAACCCCAAAGGGCAGTTATGGGGCTAATGATTTGGAAGTGAAAGGGGCCCCGTGAGTACCCAGACTACCCTTCCTCTTTTTCTGATATCTGACCACTTCAAGTTTTGTGGCTAGTTCCAGAGGGCGTGAGGTCTCTAACCGCAGCTCTGTGGACTTGGGTTCTCTAATCATGGCCCCTAAGGGAACTTTCAAGGAACTACTTATTATTGTAGCTTGGTCTAGCTGTCTGGTCCCAAAGCTCAGGCCATTACAGGCAGGATGTTAAGAAAAGAGGAGCTGAAAATAAACTTAGGGAATTTTGTTTCACATACCTAGGCTTCCTAGGGAATAAGGTTGAGACAATGGTATCTCTCAGCACCAGACAAGAATGGCAGGGAAATGGATACTTTTCTCTATATGCTTCCGCCAACCCTCCCCTCAGTTCTCTCCCACCTTGTCCATTTCCCTTCCCTGGCCTCTCTCAACATAGTATTGCAACCAAACCAAATTTTCATCCATCTGACTCAGTGAGATCCTTCAGAGACCAAGAAACCCAGTGGCAGCTCAGGCTGTTCCTTTGTCCCACTCTTGCTCCCTGAAATCTGCCTCTGGAGTATTTAGTTGTCATTAGATGAGTGGTGAAAGAAATTCTGGATGTATATAAATTTCCACCAAATAGATGTTTTTCCTCCTCCCACATGTTCCTAAGGAGACAATTCATTGCAACAAATTATCACTTTTAATTGTCCTCAGTTCCCGATTGTTTAATACTCTACTATCAATTACTGTTTGCCTTTCCTCAAATAAACTAACCTGTTTTAAATTCAGACTCATCCCCACCCTTTTAAAAAAAATAAATTCAGCATAGTAATTGATTAGTGGGAGAAGGAGCTACTTAAAGGTTTGATTTATCACACCTTTAGTAGAGGATCCATTAGGTAGGCTGCTCTCTTCCATCTTCTGTTTTCCTGTTACCCTCCCTCCCCCCAAATACCCAAAAAAAGAATCCCTTGAATGACTATATCTGATTTCTTCCTCTTATCACTACCCCCCACTCTTAACAGAGGCATAGAGCACCTCAGTGGAAGCTGTTTCTTTCCCCCCTGAGTACTGAGGTGTTAACATGTAGCATTAGCTCCACCTTCAGGGAGAGAATCTGCTCTCAAGACAATGCAAAACACACACACACACACACACACACACACACACACACACACACACACACACACACACACACACACACACACACAGAATGCAATGAAGACCACTCTGGAAAAAGATAGCATCCCCCCCCAAAAAAAAAAGCTGGGGAAGCCTGCAGAAGTTGTGGGTTAGAGGAAAACTTGGGGGGGGGGGTGCTTTGTAAATAGTGGTCTTTCTCACCAGGACAAAGTATGAGGTTTTTCTTCTTTAGCACAGTCTCAGATCAAGCTTAAATGATCTTCTAGATTCATTGCTAACTCAAGAGTATTAGAAAGAACACCCCCCACTTCCTCCCCCCCATCCCCACACCTGCCTTCCCACATGTGGCTTCTAATGGCAGCTTTTTCTCTTTCAGCAGAATCTCTTTAAGATGGACATAGAAGACTGCAATGGCCGCCTCTATATGTCTGGTATGCCCTCTCGTGTGTTCTGTTTGTAAGGGGCTGGAAGCAGACACTCTCCTGTGGAAAAGGGCAGGGAGCCTTCAGCCTAGACACAGGACCTCTAAATGCCCTTGTCACAGAACCAACACTCATGCTTGGTAGTGCGCATTTATTTTTGTGATTTTGCATTCCCTAAATAGTGATTCTCTTTCCCAGACTTCTTGCGGGATAAGGGAAAGGGATGATAACAGGAGGAGAATATGAGTGGAGACCATTAGCAAGAGGAATGATTGGAAGCCAATAGAAAGAAGGAAGAAGTCATTTCTTCTCCTGTGCTCTGAGGTCACCAACCAAAAATGATATATTCTCCAGATAGAGAGCAGAGCAGGGTTCACACCTCAAAGGCCTGCAGACGCCATGTGGGTATGTAAATGAATGAAGTGGGTTTGGGTCATAAGTAGAAAAGAATTGTGGGGACTGTCGAACTGGAAAGAACATGTCCCACCTGAAAGATCAGCAGCTGTTCAGCTTCCACCTGTCAGTGCCTTAATGTGCAGCCAGTGTAGCCCAAACTTCCCATTTTTCAAGAGAAAACAGAAACCCAGATTTTTTATATGACATTTCCCATTTAAAAATAATAACTCAGTATTTTAAAAAATGCACCATGGGGCAAATCAAACTTATCTTGGACTGGATTCAGTCAGAGGGCCACCAAGTTTAAAGCCTTTGAAGTAGGGATAATAGAGTCCAATTCTCATTCCCTTCCTCCCAATCCTTTTCCACAATATTAACATGTTAAAGCTTTTCACACCTGCCAGATACTCTTACTAAGGCAGAAGAAATCTTTGCTTATAGTATGAATGGCTTTTGGAGATGTAAAAGTAATCAGGAGCCTCTCAAAGTTTAACAAGGTGAAAAGACATTTATTTGGCTCCCTCTCTGAGAATGTAGGAAAGGGCTGGTGACAGAGTTTGTCTATGGATTAGAAGGAATAATTTTTGGACTATTAGAATTTCAGGACAGTGAGTGATTAAGAGGTAAGGGAAGCCAGTATTGGGTTTTGGGTTTTGACATGATGAGTCTCCCCATCAGAAATCTAAGCATCACTGTGGAAATTATGTATAGCTTTATTTTTTGCTCTAAAGGGGGATCAATGGAGGAAGTATTAGCATGAGCTAAGGGAGATAGCAAGATGGGTCAGACACACCTGTGAGAATCATTGGCTAATACCGAGGTAAGGTATGCCAATTTGATATGGCATATGATATGGCAATATGATATTGAATCTGACTCCTTTCTCATTTAAGGAGGGAAGGGCTTGGAATGGGTAAAGGCATCTGATAGCTGGCACATTCTGGGCAGAGTGACAGGGATCAGGTGGACTGATTTAATTGAAAGAGATTTTATCAGAACTTAACTCATGGCTCTTCTGAGGAACTGACCAAACCTCCTATTTCCTGCTCAGTTAAGCCTGGAGTCTCTGGTCCTTCAGGAAACCACTGCTGAGCAACAGCTACACTCAGGACCCTGTTGGGAACACTTAAGTGGATTAAAAACCAGTCCCTGCCCTAAGGTAGACAAATGAGAAACTAGGAAAGTGACTTGGAAATATATCCCATGGACCTTTTTTCAGTTGTATTTCTGGAGAATGTTGGATACTAGAGGAAAGCTTCTGAGGGTGTTTGCTTCACTGTGCTATGAAACCAAGCTTTCCCTGCTTTTCAGTAGGTTGGCATATGTCTTCTAGATAAGAACAGGCCTCTGCCCAGGATAGCTTTTGAATGAAAGTGGAGGCCGGAAACTCCTCATCTGTGCTTTGAGAATTTTAGATGTTAGCAGCTACCTTAGAGAGAAGGAAAAGGGAAGTCAAGGTAGGGCTAACATTTGCTCTGAAAAGTACCCCCTCTGGCACTGGGGATAGCTGAGATAATCCACTTGAGGAACATCTGAGAGCCCCATCACTGACCCATCTTTCCTGGGCTGATATGGAAGCAGGGACAAAGGCTGCAGTCACAATCTTCCTAAAGGACCCTGCCTCCAAGCCAGGTGGCTTTCCCCAGCCTGGCTGCTAAGTGAAGAAGGTATCTCTCCTGATCTTCAAAGAGACTTCCTCACCTTACCAAACCCGATTCAGAAAGTCCAATTTTTCTCCCCCTATCTCTTTCTAAAGGTCCAGATCATTCCTGGGGGAGGGGTGGGCATTAATTTACCACACAGATTCTCTCCCCACTCCGACTCCCTATCTTTCATTGGAAACTGAGTTGCTCAAACCCCGCTCAAGCAATTAATTAGTCCTTCCTCTTTTTCTGGGACTGTGAAGTGTTCAAGGGAACCTATTAAAAAGGGATCCAGGAGTACAACGCTGAAAGTTTCACAGCCCCTCCCACCCCCAAATTCTTGGAATTAGAAAATCTAGTCTTCCAAAGTAGGTCAGACGTCAGTGAGCAGCTCCTCTGGAAGACAAGGGAGCAGAGGCCTTGTCCTGATAGAGGGCAGATTCATCCAGGGCTGTTGGCTGCTAGGGCCCCAGGGACACGGGAGGGAAGGGGAGGTGGGAAGGCTGTTTTTGCCCGGGATCTGAAACGGCTTAAGGCCACACAGCAACACTAGCCTGAGACCAGACTATGTTGGGAAGGAGGGGGTGCTCAGTCCCCAGGTCTAGAGAGCCACCTCCTTCCCGGGGGAGGAGGGAAGGACGGAATCGGAGTGCTCGAGTTTTGGTGGGGGCGGGGCTTTCTGCCGATCTGAGAGCCTCGAAGCTTCCCGGTGTCCTGGGTCCCATGACCTCTGGGGCCTTGGCTTCCCTAGCTGGCAAAGGATTGGGCCTTCCCTGGGGGCTCCCGCCCTTTCTCCCTCCCACCCCGCAGGCCCATCCATCTCTCTCTCTCTCTCTTCGGCACACTCTTGCCTCTCGCAGGCATTTGTTGTGCAGTTCCTCTTTGTCTGCTGGGCACGAGGGCAACGGCATCCGCCTCCCCCTCCCTGTGCTCACTCCCCACCCCCACCCTCCTCTGGCTTGGGAAAGGGATGCTGTAGCCTAGCATCTAGCCCCCCTCCCATACACACATATACAGTCTCTCCAGCCCCCTCCTCAAGCACATCCAAGCGCCGCACTCTCTCTCTTAAACACACTCAACACACACACTCACACACGTACACCCTGGGCTGAGCTCTCCTTGCTGGCTGCAGCCGTGGGCCCCTGCTCACCGTGCCGCTGCCGCTGCCTGCGAAATGACGGCGGTTCCCCTCACTTCCAGGAATCTACGCTTCCTGGAAGGTGAGTGGCTGGGCTCACCCCTGCCTGCCACCGAGACGCAGACATGCACACACCACCCGCACTCCCTCGCCGTTTCCAAGGCGGCGGCCGCGCTCGCACCCCAGGGTCTCACCGGCAAGGGAAGGATAATGTAAGTTCAGGCAGAAGGCGGCTAGTGGAGGGGGGTTGGGGGGTGCTGGGGCAAGGGAGCCAATTCAGTAACAACTCCCAAGCCTGAGGAGAGGGAGAGGATGGGGGCTGCGTGTGTGTGTGTGTGTGTGTGTGTGTGTGTGTGTGTGTGTGTGTGTGTGTGTGTGTAGCGGGGGAGGGGGCGTTCCTCCTTACACTTGTGGAGGATGGGAAAGGTGTTTGGCGTTGCTAAGCAAAGACGGTGGCTTGGACAGTGGGAGCTGGTGGTGACATCTTGATTAGGCCTTGGGGACAGATGTAGAGCTGCCTGGGTGAAATGCCGAGACAGGCCTGGGTGAGCAAGGGGAGTAGAAAGAATCAAGGTAGGGAAGAGGAGCCTTGGCAGCAGATGCTTCAGCCTGGAGCAGAAATCTGAGGGGCCTCAGCCTCCTCCCCACAATAGAGCTGGAGATGGGTGTCTTTCTTTGCTCCTGAACCCACTGTTCCCAGCTAGCAGGCTAACGTCCTGCCATCCTAGAACCAGTGGTCCAAAAAGGGCAAGCAGTTATGCTGAGGTCCCTTGCAGAGAAGTGTGCAGGTTCAGGGCTTTCGCTGACCTCGTGGTTATTCCCTACAGGTAGCCACTCTTTGAAAGGATCGAGGGGATCGAGGAAGGACCCCTAGAATGGAGGGCTAGTCTCCTTCAACATGTGAAACACATTTAGCCTCTTGCCTTTCTGCCCTTTACCCACCTCCCAGTGTCCCTGATGCGAACCTCATGATTTGGCTTTGCTCTCTGAGGGTTTGGCCAATCTATGATGACTTTGACCAAAAGAATTTCTCTGAGACCTGAAAGCAATCTTAATTCTTGGATTTGACAGTCCGGGATTTCTTGGGAGACCCAAGCATTTGAAATTCCCTCACTGGGGTTTCTGGGGCTGAGAGAGGAACTGCTGAACTTCCTAATCTGACTCTAGTTCCCTTTATCCTCTGGCTAGAACTCAAAATCCCTGGAGCCTCAGAAAGATTTTCTGATCCCTGAAACTGATTCATTTTTATTTATTAGTCCCATAAAAGTACACTTGAGCCTGTTTTCCCTCTTACCTTTATCCTAGAGAGGGCAACAGTATCAAAAAGCCTCTTGAACTACTAGTGTAACTCTGGAGGCACCTGCTCTTCCTCCTATTTCCAGCCTTAATAGGGAGAGCCACAAAGGATATTTTCCTCTTTATGTCCCAAAATGTCTCTTTAAAGATATTTTCCTCATACTGCAAGCCCTTGACTAAGAAGCAACATCAGCCTACCAGGCTAGGACCAGCAGTGGATTTCCAGCAAGCTCACTAATCCATTTGGGGTCAATAACTCAGCTCCAGGGCCCAGAACACTGTTTGTCCCCCATTACTAACATCAAGTGATTTAGGGCAAGTCAGCACTAACATCTGAAAAGGAATGAGAAGATATTCTTTCAGCCCTTCTAACCTTATAAACCCTACACTTAGTTGAAAGGACATATTTTAAAACTGGGTCTGAGTGTACAGGTCTCAATCCACAATTCTGAAGTGATCGCTTCATGATGCATATGTGGTTCTGATTTCAGGCAACTTTTTTAGATATTATGGCTCACCTAAAGAGCCCTAGTTTGGGAAACTGAGTTTCAAGCCATATGGTTTTATCTGTAGATAATGAACAAATTTCCTCAGGCTTTGATGGGATAGAAAGGGGGAAATGGGACTTTTAGGAGAGGATATGAATGGGAAATGGTCCCAAAGTCCTGAGTGGTTGTTTTCTTCCCACTGACCAAAGCTGGAGAGGTATCCCTCAGGAGGGTGTGTTCCGGATTTCTTGCCTCAGGCCCAAGACTCCAACCATTTTATAATGGAATCTTTATTTTGTGAAAGTAAGTATGTGCATAGCTGGGCAAATTGGGTAAAGTACTAACAGGTGGATTTTAGGATGAATTTTAGGGTTTGTCTCTCTCTCTCACCCTATTCCATATTTAGGCTTGTATGCACACATCTATGCATGTTCATGTTAGCAGATGATGTATAAAGCTGTGGGTATGTTTATATCAGTAGGGATATTCTTTTTATGTTTATCTATATATGTGATACATGTCTGTTTATATGTGTGTGTTTACATGTGTTTTTATTTCACCTATATCCTTATGCAGAAGATTGTGGGGAGGAGGGATTTTTTTAAAAAGACATGATTCGTATCTTCAGGTATGTTATCTGATTTTTAAAAACATACATGAAACTCTCAAAAAGCATTTTTAAAAAGCAATTTGTCAATTAAAATTAATATATTGAGAATAAACTGATTATGTAAATGTCAAGGGAACATCAGGTAGTAAATGTGTGACCAGAATCAGGTCAGATAGGAGGCTTTCTGGAGTAGTCAAATTTTTGCTGAATTTAGAAGGTCTTACTGAGCCTAGCTTTTCCCTTCCAAGATAGAGACTTCCAATTGATTGTGTAGGTGGTCAGTTATGTCTGCAATCAGGTTTTAGTTACACCACTACCAGCTACATGACCTTAGGCAAGGAACATAACCTCTTTTCTGCCTCAGTTTCCTCATCTGCAAAATTAAGATAATTTTAGCACCTACCTCATAGGGTTGTTGTGTAGATTAAATGAGAGAATTCATTTAAAGTGCATAAAGACTCTGGGAAGAAGCAGGCCTTCTAGCCTCTGAAACTGTGAGCCAATAAATTTCTGTTGTTAAACCAAAAAATAAAAATAAAATAAAAAAAATAAAGTGCATAAAGCAACCCCTGGCACACAGTAAGCATTCAACTAATGTTAGCTGCTATGGTTATTATTACTATTATTATCATTAGCTTCAGGGACAATTCCAGTTGCCCTTTCTGCAGATCCCGAACCTGGTGTTGGGGGCTCCGGAGAGGAACAGTAGGAAAGAACGTCTGTCCTGAACTGCCTCCCTCCTGAGGCCCCCATTTTCCTCTCCGCCCTGGCCCGCTCAGCCCCAGCCCTGCTTCCTGTGGACGTCAGGCAGTGATGCTCTTCCCCTCAGACCTAGATAAAGGTAGGGTGGGCAAGGCCTAGATGCCGAGCTCACGGAAGTCAGCACCAGGCACCCAGGCTGGCGGGGGCTGAGCCCAGCATATAACATTGCCTTGTACATGGCTACAAAATGAATTTGGAATTTAACTGAATTTTTAAAAGATAAGGCAGTAGACTGTGGATGGTTCTAACTCCAGCTTCACCTGCCGCCTTGCTCTCTCCTCCAAGGTAGCGGGGACTCGTCTCTGGAGAAGGAGTTCCTTGGGGCCCCAGTGGGGCCCTCTGTGAGCACCCCCAACAGCCAGCACTCTTCTCCTAGCCGCTCACTCAGTGGTAAGTTCAATCTCTTATTCCCTCCTGGCACTAGCAAGCCCCATTTGCTTTTGGCCCTCGATTCACCTTCCACTGGCAATCATTTCCCCATCATTGCCTCACTCTGGTTTCCTGCTCAGAGTCTCTAAAAGCGCTGAGGAACTCAGTGTCCAGGGTTTTACTGGCTTCTGAAAGGAGAGTGGATGGTCACTGCCAGATTAGGATGGAATTAAAAGAGGCCTGGGTGGGATTGAAGTAGAGGGTTCAAAGAGAAATTCTGGACTTGGAGAAACAGGTAGATAGAAGTGACTCGTCATTAGCTGGAGCTATGCAGGAAATAGAGATTAGAAAGACCCCACCATGACCACCACCATTCTCCTGCTCCAGACAGGGTCCCCATAACTGCCCTACCCCAGCTGGCCCTAGATATGTGACATTCTCTAAATGGTTGAAATAGCCAGGAATGTAGGTCAGAGCTAGAGCCAGAGCCTTCTCTTCAATGGCTCCTCCCTCCTTCACCACCACCTGGAATTTTATGGAAGGAGAATAGAGGGTTCAGTCTTCTGGGGATGCAGGATTATGTGAGCCAAATCTTTCCCAGGTTTGCTCTCTCTAGAGCCTGCTGTCTTTTCAGTCTTCCTAGGACTGTTCTCCTGCCGCTGTTACTTGCTGGCTTCCTGCCAGACTTCTTTCTTAATGACAATCAAGTAGAGGAGAAGGTTCCCCTTCGCCTCCGCCTCTCTCCAGTGACAGAAGATATCCTATGTACCCCAACTTTTCTCTCTTGATGTCTGTTTGTCTAGCTGGTGGGACAGAAGGATAAGGTTGTTTCAGGTCCCAGCAGGACCCTGATATCCTCACCTGGAATACCAGGTTGTTGGCCTTTTAAGGCCTAAATGTCTAAGGGGCTAAAGACAGGCTCTTGGACTTCAAGAGTGCCACTCTGGCCTGGAGACAGGTTCATCCTTTTGCCTGTCTCTGTCCTAAACACCATTCTACTCTCTAGCCAACTCCATCAAGGTGGAGATGTACAGCGATGAGGAGTCGAGCAGACTGCTGGGGCCAGATGAGCGGCTCCTGGAAAAAGACGACAGTGTGATTGTGGAAGACTCATTGTCCGAGCCCCTGGGTTACTGTGATGGGAGTGGCCCAGAGCCTCACTCCCCTGGTGGCATCCGGCTGCCCAATGGCAAGCTCAAGTGTGATGTCTGCGGCATGGTCTGTATTGGACCCAACGTGCTCATGGTGCACAAGCGCAGCCACACGGGTGAGTAAACCCAAGGGGTTCAGGGAGGAGCTCCTGGGGTGTGGTTGAGAGGCAGTGCTGGGACAGCTAGTAAGCTAGTAAGAGGGCTGGAAGAGGCTATGCTGGGAGTGGGGTGGCCTTGGAAAGGGAAGGGTCTCTCCCAGCACATTTTCTGACTGACAAAAAATGGGGATGGGAGGGTGGAACTTAGATTCTCCTTGATACCTGGACTTCCCTGACACTTCCCTCAGTTTTTATAAAGAAAAGCTGATAAAATTTTTTTCTTAGGACATAGGAAAGAGGAAAGTGTTGTGGCCTCAAGAAGGACACTTCAGTCCAACAAGAGTAGAGCTCCTGGCTATTGTTTGGGCCTTCCCATTTTATAATAAAGAAAAATGGAAAACAGAAGCCTCTTCCCAGCTTCCCCAGGCTTTGGGCTCCTGGGATAGATTGGGCCCTGTGAGGCTTAGTTTTGGGGAGCAGCCTTTTGGCCCAGTATTTCGGGCCTGGTGCCCCTCTCCCTACCATACACTTCTCTAATCCATGTCTTCCAAGGAGTTAAGACCCCAGGATCTTTATAAAGCAGGTTTGTGTGTGTGACACAGCCCTGCCCCTCAGACATGTGTTCTGAGCACCTACACTTGGGTGGGGTGGGGCAGAGGGTGGGGGACTGATTTGACCTTCAAAGTTTCTCATGCCCAGTCCTCTAGGGTCCGGTCTTTCACTTGCAGGTGAAAGGCCCTTCCACTGCAACCAGTGTGGTGCCTCCTTTACCCAGAAGGGGAACCTGCTGCGCCACATCAAGCTGCACTCTGGGGAGAAGCCCTTCAAATGCCCTTTTTGCAACTACGCCTGTCGCCGGCGTGATGCACTCACTGGCCACCTCCGCACACACTCAGGTCAGTGACCTTCCAGAGAGGGAGGAGGGAGGGAAGAGGTGGAATCTACTTAGTAAACAGAGCTCAGCAGCTTCTCTTGTATTTGAAGAGTTACAGTGTCTATCATTCGAGGAGGGGACAGCACTTATAGAGCAGATAAGGCTCTGCCTCTTTAACCCCGCCCCTGGGCAACAGGGCCCCATGGGGAATTTGGGGGACTCTTTGATGGGGATTTTACACCTGCCACATTCTGTGACAAGGAGCAAAAGGAGCATGGGCAAATGGTCTTGCTTCATAACAGTTACTCTCCCTGACTTTTGTTTTTTAAAGTACATGCTGATGCCAGGGCCATCTGTGCTCCATCACCCTCCACTTCTGAGCATGAGGGGAAACCCCTCCTCCCACTCCCATCTGTTCCAGGCCCCACACCTGCCACCATCTTCATCCTATCCCCATCCCCAACACCAGAGGTCTCAAGCAACCAGTCTATCCTCTCCTTTACTTCCTACTAGTTCCCTGTAAATATCCATGGTCATCCCAAGCTGTGGAAGAAAGGGAGTATGGGAACTCCAAACAAGAAAAGGGTAACCCCTTTCTGTTCCCCATACCAAGAAGTTGTCACCATCCCAGAAGCAAAATCAAGTCAAGAAGTTGCCTGGAGGTCAGTGTTTGGAACAGCACCAGAGAGCTGGATTAATAAGGTTTTCCAGCCCCGCCAAGGTTGTTGATCAATATCTGTCTGAATCAGTGGACAGATAGCACTTCTCAGGCATTTTACTGAGTTTTAAACTTCTGGCTCAGAGTTGGGAAGAGGCCAGAAGCTGAGTAGCAGGAAAGAGGGAGACCAAGATTGGGAAAAGGCAGGAAGAAGGGAAGAGAGTCTGTCCTTGGAAATTTTCCTTGCTATTTTTCTCTTATACTCTCCTGGATAAGGATTTAAAGGGACAGAGAAATCACCTCACCACCCTCTACTTTCTTCAGATACTTACCTTCTTCCAGGTTCTCTCGCCTTGGAACTGGGATCTCTATATTTATGTGAAGAAACAGGGAGAGACCATCATTGATCCATGCTTTATAATCTACAAAGCATTTCAAATACTTGTGTCTCTTCATGTGAGCCACATAACAACTCCAAGGTAGATGTTGTTATCTCCATTTTGCTAACAAGGAAACAAGGAGAAAAACAAAACAAAACAAAACAAAAAACAAAAAAACCCACAAAGTTTGCTGGTCACATAGCTATTCTGTGGTGGAGCTGGAACACAGGCCGGTCCGGCACCCGAGATAGGTGTTCTTTTCCTCAGAAGAGGGGCGGCTCCCCCTGCTGGTTTGGAACATGGATAGTTTGGCCCCTAGAATTCTTATCAATAGCAAGGCTAGTAGGTAGATTTTGGATATTGTTCTGTAGATTATTTGGGACAGAAGCAAACACACATACACTGTTGGGTCCCATCTCTGTGAGACTGTATTACAACCCACACTATAAGAAAAAAGGGGCTGGAGAATCATTCCTCTCCCAGATGTTAAGCCACTTTCCCTAAGGGTCTTGGGTCGCCGAGACCCTGGCGTTCATCTCATTCCCAAAATACTAGGGTTTACAGAGCAAGAGCAAAATGGTAATAGATTGATTCACTCAAGATCCAGCTTCAGCATGTGTGTGTAGTAATTACCAGTCCCCTGGAGATGCCGTTTCCTGTCTCCCTGCTCAGCAGTAGCAAGATGCATAAAATACACAATACCTTGTTTCTCTTCACTTTTTATCTCTCCTCTCGCAAATGTCATCTCTCAAGAGTTGTCTTTAAAGGAAATGTCGGTCTCAGTTTTCCCATTTTTTTTTCCTTCAGTAGAAATGAGATCTTTATTAAAAAAAGAAAAAGAAAGAAAGTTGGCATTCTCTTCCTTTGACTCTTTTCCTTTATTTTCTTCTCTGTTCTTTTATTCCTTTTCTCAGAATTTCTCTATCAGTGATGGTTTCTCTGGAGATCTCTTGGTATCTCAGTGTGGAAAGCTAGAAAGAAAGAGAAAATAAGCAGTAGGCCAGGTTAGGGATGGAGATAAAGTACAAGTAGAGGTTGACGAAAACTGCCCCTCCCAAGCAGATCTAAGCGTTCTCATTTCTGTCACCTCAGCTCACCAATTTCCCCCAAACCAAAGCAGATAGTTCATGAGCAAAAAATCCCCTTGTCTGATAAACAACATTTATACCCGCCTGCCCCATGGAAAGGTTAAACCACAGCCCGAGCCCCAGACTCTGATATCCTGGGGTGGGGCCAGCCTGCCTGCCAGGGATGATCTCCTACAAAGTCCCTGAGTCCTCCCTTCTTTTGAGCAGTAACTTGACCATCTTGAGGCCCACTACCAGTCCAAAGCTATATGTCCCAGGATCCCCTCTCTCTTCCTATGGCTGCACATTGTCCCTTTTCTCCAAATTTGGATCATCCGTCCATGGTTGCAGCTGAAGTTGGGGAAGGGAAGGCAAGCAGAATTCAACTTGGCAACATCCCTCCCTTCCCATGCCATTTGTTCCTGGATGATTTGGGGGATCTAGGGCACAGGAGAAGTAACTCTGAAGCCATTTCTTTCCTCTCTCCACCATAGTCTCCTCTCCCACAGTGGGCAAGCCCTACAAGTGTAACTACTGTGGCCGGAGCTACAAACAGCAGAGTACCCTGGAGGAGCACAAGGAGCGGTGCCACAACTACCTACAGAGTCTCAGCACTGAAGCCCAAGCTCTGGCTGGCCAACCAGGTGGGGCTGTAGGCAGGACTATCAGGGACTTGACAAGGGTGATTCTAGCACCTCCGTCACAAAGGGATGAGGTCTGTGGAACAGGGGGCATTTACACCAGTAAATCTGCCAAGCACCCAAGTTGATAGGTGCTGCAAGGAGATCCAGAGGTATGGTCTACATTCTCAGTCTAACGGGAGAGAGTGAATACAAGGGAATATAAAATCAATGGTCAGATATAAATAATTGTCCTCAAATTATCTGAAATGTTGCTGTGATGAGCTCTAGGAAGGGTACAGTAAGCAAAGCCCAGTTTCCCAGGCATAGGGTATGACCTTCCTTGGCTACTGACCTGCTGGTTTTCTCCAGGCAAAGGTTCCTGGGTAAATGCTACCACTGCTCTGTTCCCACCTTCCTCCCACTAGGTGATGAGATACGTGACCTGGAGATGGTGCCAGATTCCATGCTGCATTCATCCTCTGAGCGGCCAACTTTCATTGATCGCCTGGCCAACAGTCTCACCAAACGCAAGCGTTCTACCCCTCAGAAATTTGTAGGTAAGAGTTCAGTTAGAGAGGAGGAGTCAGCTTAAGCCACAGCTCATCTAAATCTGAGCTTTGGTAGTCATTAGACCAACTGGGTCTGGAGATTTGGTTGAGGTAAAGAGAGAGCGGTCTGGTGGCCTCTGATGCTCAGAGTCTAATCCAAGAACAGGAGGGGATTGAGTGGGAAGGTGAACCTTGAGTGGGTGGTGAGGGGTCAGTGTTGAGGACTCTTGTGCTGGTTGTAAGGGGAAGGAGCCAAGGGGGCTCAGGCTCTCCCAGTTTTTGAGAATAGCAAGGCCTTCAGTCTGTGTGGGCTTAGAGAAGAGCCCTTAGAGTCAAAAAAAGGAAATGAGTACATGGTTCTCCCACCTGGCCCTGGTCATTAGCTCTCTAAGGATCTGGAGCTTTGCAGTGTAATGGAGGAAGTAGTAAAGATCAGTGAGCTGGGTCTGAGTCCTCTTCTAAGATGACAGCCTAGAGTTGGGGAGGATCCCCACAGAGGACCTGTCCTCAGAGGGAAATGAGCAGTGGTTAATAACGTTACATCTTGCCCTGTGGGCAAGAAACAAAGAAGTTATCCTGAGGGAGCTTAGGAATTCTCTAGACCTTGCTCTGCTGAGAGCCACTTCTCCACAGGCGAAAAGCAGATGCGCTTCAGCCTCTCAGACCTCCCCTATGATGTGAACTCGGGTGGCTATGAGAAGGATGTGGAGTTGGTGGCACACCATGGCCTGGAGCCTGGCTTTGGAGGTTCACTGGCCTTTGTGGGGGCAGAGCATCTGCGTCCCCTCCGCCTCCCACCTACCAACTGCATCTCGGAACTCACGCCTGTCATCAGCTCTGTCTATACCCAGATGCAGCCTCTCCCCAGTCGACTGGAGCTTCCAGGGTCTCGAGAAGCAGGTGAGGGACCCGAGGACCTGGCTGATGGAGGCCCCCTCCTCTACCGGGCCCGAGGCCCCCTGACTGACCCTGGGGCATCCCCCAGCAATGGCTGCCAGGACTCCACAGATACAGAGAGCAACCACGAAGATCGGGTTGGGGGGGTAGTATCCCTTCCTCAGGGTCCCCCACCCCAGCCACCTCCCACCATTGTGGTGGGCCGGCCCAGTCCTGCCTACGCCAAAGAGGACCCCAAGCCACAGGAGGGCTTACCACGGGGCACCCCAGGTCCCTCCAAGGAAGTGCTTCGGGTGGTGGGTGAGAGTGGCGAGCCCGTGAAGGCCTTCAAGTGTGAGCATTGCCGCATCCTCTTCCTGGACCACGTCATGTTCACTATCCACATGGGCTGCCATGGCTTCAGAGACCCTTTTGAGTGCAACATCTGTGGTTACCACAGCCAGGACCGGTACGAGTTCTCTTCCCATATTGTCCGGGGGGAACATAAGGTGGGCTAGCGACCTCTCCTCCTCTCAGTCCACCACTCCGCTTACATACAGGTGTCTAGCCCTGCCCTCACCATATCCCAAGGAGTTTTGCTTTGTAGCCCTCACCACTGGCTACCTGACTTCACACCTGACCCTGACCCCTCCCCACCTACTCTCCTCATCTACCCTGACTTATTTAAACATTGTGATGAAATAGGTCATTTGCTTATGTTTCCCTTTTTTCTCTTCTCCTCACAGAGTTATTTGTTAATTAGTTGTTTTTTTTTTTAAACTTGTACCAGTCATTTGCCACTCCCCCACTCTCCATGGCCCCTTCCACTTTAGGCCTAATTTTTCTCTTTGATCCAGCTCCCTCCTCCAACAGCACCAGGAATAGGAAGCTCCTCTTAGTATAAAAAGACCTTGAGCTTCTTCTTGCTTTGTGTCCTCACTCTTTATATTATCTAATTCTTCAGTTTTGATGCTGATACCTCCTTCTGGCCCTACCTTAGGTCTGTGGCATTATATCTCCTCTCTGGGACCCTTCAACCTGGTACTCCATACCTCTTGTGCCCTCTCACTTTAGGCAGCTTGCACTATTCTTGAATGAATGAAAAATTTTCTCACTTGGAAGTAGGAGAAGATGAAGAAATTCTCCCGGGGACTGTGGGACTGAAGGTCTTCTTGACGTCCCCCTAGTAATATGAATTCCTCAAAGCCCACGTTTGGGATCTCCCTCTAGGATGTGATAGATCTCTTCTCTCTTCTGAAACAACTCAACACTGCTCTAGTCTTCTCAACCTGCCAGTCTACTCAGTGGTTGTTTCTCTCCTTGGAGTGCCCCAATTTTATATTCTCAGGGGCCAAGGCTAGGTCTGCAACCCTCTGTCTCTGAAACACTGGGAGCCACAGGTGCCTAATTGGGAGCCAGGGCATGAGAAAGGGGGTGGACAAGATTCTTCTGTTTCTCCTCCACCACTCAAACCTCTTCACTACTTTTCTAGTCTCTCAGAGGCTCTGTCAGTCCTCATCCTATGAGAAACTAGTGGGTTGCTGCCTGATGACAAGGGGAGATTCTCAACCCTCAGTCATGCTGCCTTCTTCTCCACCCTCAGCGGGATTCACCCTCTCATTCTCCGGCTCCTGGGCCCCATTTTAGGGTCAGAGGTGAGGAGAAAATGGGTGTTTCTTTTTTTTCTTCTAATTTTTAGTATAACCAAAAATTATCCAGAATGAGCACATGCCCCTCACCCCATTCCACCCCTGTCCCAGCAAGAATGGGATGGGCACAACTGGACTGGGGTCCCTTAACTGCCCCCTTCTCTGCTCAGCTCCCATACATAGGGTAGGAGGGGGCACTTTTCTCCTGGCTACTGCAGAGACCCTTGGCTATTTGGGTAACCTAGGATTAGTGAGTGGGGGCAGGAGATACAGCTTCACTGGAAGTGGATTTCTCTTTCTACAAGAGTTCCCTGCCCAAGGCCACAGCCATCCCACTCTCTGCTTCCTTGATATTCAAACCAAAGGCTGTTTTTCTATATTTAAAGAAATAAAAAGAAAGTAAAAACCAAACACAACACCTCACAAGTTGTAACACTTGGTCCTCTCTCTCTTTTCTCTTTGCTTCCTTTTACTTCCATCTTTCTTTCCACTTGACCTTTCCATATTGGCTCTTTTGCCTCCTACTTTTCTCACTCCCTACCAGGGATACTTTGGGGGGATGGTAAAGGGTTGGCTAAGGAACAGACTCTGGCATTGGGGCTCTTAAGGGCTCTGTGAGGAGTCTGCCTTATCCTCTTATGGGAAAGAAGACCCTAAAAAATTGTATCCTTTTCTCCCTCCTTTGTCTCCCCCATTATGTGGTCTCCCCAAGGAGAACCCAGTTGGCAGGTAGGGGCATTGTGGGATGAGGGGTTATTGTTCCTCCTTGACAATGTAGCAATAAACATGCTGCCAAGTACAGAGGATAGGGGAGTTAGCTTGGACAAGAGTGGTCTCCTGAAGAGGGAAGGGTCATCTCAACAGCACCCTGGATCATTGTTTCAAGACGGCAGCAGAGCTGAAGTAAATATCTGGGGTTCCCCAGAACGGCTCTGGTTATTGCATTCCTTCCTGCTAGACCTCCTCCCTACCACCTCTTCTGTGTCTGCTGTGTATTTGGTGTCACCTTAAAGGACTAGTCCCTTCTGGGGTATCAGAGCCTTAGGGTACCCCTCCCCCTCCCTCACCCCCCGCAGTCAGCTTTGGCACCTGTAACCTCCCGGAACATGAAGGACTATGCTCTGAGGCTACATCTGTGCCCATGAGAGCAGAGACTGGAAGGGCAAGACCAGGTGCTAAGGAGGGGAGAGAGGGGCACTCTGTCTCTCTCCAGACCATCACTGCACTTTAACCAGGGTCTTAGGTACAAAATCCTACTTACCAGAGCCTTTCAGCTCTGGAACCTCAAACATCCTCATGCTCTCTCCTAGCTCCTTTTGCATTTTAAAAAAAAAAAAAAGAAAGAAAAAAAAAAAGAAAGAAAGAAAAGGAAAAAAATAAAAACAACCACACTGAAACCTAAATGGAGAAAAGAGGTGTTTTCCTTTTATATTGATATTCAAAATCAGTACCACAAAAAATTTCTAAATAGACATTTTTCCAGACTTTGTTTTTTCATGTGTCTAAGCTGCAGATGAGATTTTGTAACACTTCTGGCAGCTTCTTTCCTTATGTACATAATATATATAATATACATATATTTTTAATCAGAAGTTATGAAGAACAAAAAAGAAAAAAAATAAAGACAACACAGAAGCAAGTGCAATACCACCTCTCTTCCTCTCTCCCAGGGTTTCATTTGTAGCCTATGCTTGGTGTCTCTTTTGATCCTTATCTCTTCACCTCCTCTTCTCTTCCTCTGGTATCCATCCCCCCATCCTTTTTTTTAAAACAGTTTTTCTCCTTTCTCAAGGGGAGCTAAACTAACTTTTGAGACTTATTGCAAAGCATTTTGTATATGTAATATATTGTAAGTAACTATTTGTGTAACGGAGATATACTACTGTAAGTTTTGTACTGTACTGGCTGAAGGTCTGTTATAAATAAACATGAGTAATTTAACACCCCTGGTTGTTTCTGCAGACTTCCTTTGCCTTGCTTTTCTGCTGGGAGGGAAGGGAACCTCCTTGTAGTATGCCATACCAATACTAAACAGTTCAGGAGGTGAACAAGACTGAGAGGAAGCCAAACAAGAGTGTTCAGGTTGTTACTGGAGAAGAACAGAGTTTTCAGTCTAGAATGGGAAGTAGGTGTTCCTATGGGGAGTACCTTCAGATTAGGAAAGAGAGCCCAACTTGACTATCCATCCAAAGCAGAGATTCATCCAACATTTGTTGAGCGCCTACTACATGCAAAACATTATATATTTAGGGAACTATAAGTTACAGTAACATGAGTGATGATGATAATAGACTCTACCATTTTTTGAGCATCTCATAAATAACAAGTATTTATTTAGTTGTAGAATTAATTAACCTACAAAGGAGTGATCATCATTACTGGTGAAGAAATAAAAGCTCAAGAGAGGATAAATAACTGGTCCAAGATCGATCACCCCACAACAGAACCAAAATTTGAGTACAGGGGTGTCTGCCTCCAAAGACTGTGCCTGTCCCTGCCTTTATGCAGCCAATGACAATCCTCCCCTTCCCCGGGCTATAAAAATCCAAAGAAAAGCCAAGACAGGAACATTGACTTGGCTCTGTCTTTTCTTTTTTCTTTATTAGAGAGGTTGTGGGTTTATAGAACAATCATGCACAAATTATAGGATTCCCATATACTACCCTGTTATTAACACCTTGCATTGGTAAGGAACAATTGTTATAATTGATGAAAGCACATATTTATAATTGTACTATTAACTATAGTCCATGGTTTAACTTAGGATACACTGTGTAGTGTGGCTCTATGAATTTTTTTAAATTTATTCTGTTACCATATATACAACTTAACATTTCCCATTTTAACCACATTCAGATATATATTTCAGTGCTGCTAATTATGTTCACAATGTTGTGCTACCATCACCACCATCTATTACAAAACATTTCCATCTTTCCAAATAGGAACACTACATTTTTTTAAGCAGTTTTATGCACACACTATACAATCCGTCCAGAACACTGTACATTTTAAGCTTTAACTTCCCATATCCACCTCTGTCCGTTGGTAACCTATATTCTGGATTCTGACTCTGAGTTTGCTTATTCCAATTGTTTCATATCAGTGAGATCATATAATATTTGTCCTTTTCTGCCTGGCTTATTGCACTCAACATGATGTCTTCAAAGTTCATCCATGTTGTTGCATATATCAGGACTTCATCCTTTTTACGGCTGAATAGTATTCCATTTTTATATACACATTTTGTTTATCCATTCATCAGTTATGGGCACTTGGGTTGCTGGTTCTGTCTTAAATCTTAACTATTTTCTGTCCCCTTAACTCTGAACTTTTTTTGCCTTCTCCCATCTACCTCATTGCCATTCCATATGGTAATATCTGCCTTCTGTTTTCCATGACACTACCCTGAAGTGAAAAGTGGAGACACTCCCATCTACAGTCTATTATTTTCCATGCCCCACTGAAACAGATGCTGATCAAAAGTGGAGGGTTTTTGGCCTGATGTGCTCAAATGTCCAATTCCTAAAACACCAAGGTTTCAAAGGGAGAAAGAGTTTATTGCTAAGCATGAAGCAGATCAGATGGCCTATCAGCCTAAAAACCTGTATCCCCAAACTGCAATAACTTTGATAGTTTTATAGTAACAAAAGATGGGCAGGTTTTAGGATAATGAGTAAAATGGCTCGAGATGACAAAGTTAGAGATGACCTAATCATTGAGCATGCGCAGACTGATTATATGCTACGGCTCATGTTAGACAGGCCAATTTTTGTTAGATCTAGCTTTGTCTAGTAAGATAGTTTAGGGATTGGGCTGGGTTAGTTCTGGACTGACTCAAGTTCCTTCATTAATAAACATTAGAGGCTGTCTTTTGTGATTTTAAGGCTCTAAAGTTGAAAAACAGGATAAGGCGGTACAAGTGCAGCCAGTCAAAAGATTTTTATAATCACAAGATAAAGCTTATACAATCATTATCAAAGATTGAGGCAGCTTAGGTATAGTTCAGTAATTTCAGGTACTTCCTTCTGGAGAGTCTAATATACTAAAAAGTAAGAACAGCATATATATAATGATCCCGTAATCATAATTATTTGTTAATTCTGAATTTCTCGGTTACAATTACAATTCCTCCCTTTTATTTTTGTTCATTCCTCAATCTTTAGGGTGACAAACATTCTGACTTATTCATGCTGAAAAGGGGTGTCAACATTATTGGGTAGAGGAATGAACCTGGTTGTCTTTCTTGGAAAGACTGGTACCTCCGGGTTTCAGGGCTTAATTGGCATAGGAAAAATCCAGAGGCTTTAAGTCTCCGAAAAATAAACTTCATAAGTAAAATTTTTGTAAAGTCTTGGATAGAACCTAGGGTATTCTTTAAGGTTGGGGCTTGGCATACTGTGGCATATTCAGATTTGACTGTAATCTGTGTAAGAGTAACCTCTAGAATGACCTCTTGACTCTATTTGAAATCTCCTAGCCACTGAAACCTTATTTTATTTCTTAACTCCCTTTTGGTCGAGAAAGAAATGCCAATCCCACAGTGCCAGAGTCATGTCCCACGTTGCCAGGGATACTTACACCCTTGGAAGTTGTTCCGGTTTGCTAATGCTGCCGTTATGCAAAACACCAGAAATGGATTGGCTTTTAAAAAGGGGGTTTATTTGGTTACAAAGTTACAGTCTGAAGGCCATAAAGTATCCAAGGTAAGGCATCAACAACCGGGTACCTTCACTGAAGGATGGCCATTGGCATCTGGAAAACCTCTGTTAGCTCAGAAGGCATGTGACTGGCATCTGCTTGCTCCCAGGTTGTGTTTCAAAATGGCGTTCTCCAAAATGTTGCTCTTGGGGCATTTTGCTTTCCCTTAGCTGCAGCTCCTCTTCAAAATGTCACTCTCAGTTGCTCTGAGGTCCTTCTGCCTATGAACTCATTTATATGACTCCACTGATCCAATTAACACCCACCGTGAATGGGCAGGGTAACATCTCCGCGGAAATTATCCAGTCAAACGTTTCACTCACAGTTGATTGAGTCACATCTCCATGGAAACACTCAATCAAAGGATTCCAACCTAATCAACACTAATACGTCTACCCCCACAAGACTGCATCAAAGAACTTGGCGTTTTGGGGTATATAATACATCCAAACTGGTACATTCCACCCCCTGGACCCCAAAATGACATGATCTTTCAATATACAAAATACATTCATTCCATCACAATATCACAAAAACCTAAACATTTCAGTAACAATAGGTAAGTACAAGATCCTAGTTACAGGTGTTGTCTGTCCTAAGGCAAATTTCTCCTCTATCTGTGGACCTGTGAAATTTAGAACAAGTTATCTGCTTCCAATATACAAAGGAGGGACAGTCATAGGATAAACATTCCTGTTGCCATAAGGAGAAACTGAAAGGAAAGCAGGGTTTAAGGGACCAAAACAATTCCTAAAATCCACAGGGCAAACTCCATTAGATTTCAAACTCTGAGGGTCATTTACAGAATGACGTTGCATCCTTTGGGCTTGAGAGAGCAGAAGTCCAACACTTTCTAAGGGCCTTCTTGGCAGCCCTTTCCTCTCCAAATGCTGGGGTGAGTTCTCCAACATGTCCACACACTGGGGAGACCACCTTTTCAGCCCCACCCTCCTCAAACATTGGGGTGCTACCCAGACTCTGCCTCTCTGGGACAAAGGCTCTCCCCTCTCCGAACAGTGAGGTGGCAGCCAGGCTCTCCCCAGTCCCCGAGGAATGTGCTCCACCCTCTCTGAGGCCTGGGTTGGCAGCACTCTTCCTGAGCACTGAGGCAGAATGCCTGCCCTCCTCCTCCGGGGCAAACTCACCCTTTCCACATGCGTGGGCCACTCCACTCTCCCAGCATGAGACCTCTTCTCCAGACCTCAATCTCCATTGCTCTGTGTTTCAAGAAATTTTTCCTTTATTTTGTTCCTCTGTCCCTTCCAGTCAAGGCCAACCATGGCTCTGGCTATACAGTTCTCTCAAAAATCTCACTGGCTTGGCATGAAGCACACAGGGGTCAAAACTGTCAGACAATAGGACTTTCCACAAATCCTTTCTGGATAACTCTATCTCCTATCCTGGCCTGTACTGAAATTGCAGTCAGTTTCCATGTTTGGTTAAATCCTCATGTGGGGCTGTAGCCTCTGGGGTTTCACTTTCTGGAAGCCCAGAATCTTTCAAATCATCAAATTCTGATTTCTTTTTACCCAAGAGTTCATTTCTCAGTTTATTTCTGTCCTGTTGCATTTCACCATAAGCTGCAAGGAGAAGCCAGGCTGGACTTTTGATACTTAGTATCTAAATCTCCTCAGCTAAGTAACCCAGCTCCTCACTTTCAAATTCTGCCTTCCATCAGACACGAGGACACAATTTTGCCAAATTCTCTGCCACTTTAAAACAAGGATCGCCTTTCTTCCAGTTGGCAATGACACATTCATAATTTCTGTTTAAGACCTCATCAGAACTATCTGTAGAGTCCATAATTCTACCAACAGTCTCTTCAAAGCAGTCTAGGCCTTTTCCATCAAGCTCCTCAAAATTCTTCCAGAAGCTTCCCCTTGTCTATTTTTTTTTATTTTTATTTTTTTTTGAGAAGGAGAAACAAAATTTTATTCTAAAAATAGATCTCAGTAACAATAAAATATCAAAAGCTGGTCACTATTAAAAAAAGAAAACAAAGAAAAAAAAGTAACAGGAAATTGCCTAAAATTTGTTTTCTAAATACAAAAAGTGCCACTGAAATTTCTGCCAACTCTCATTTATCTGTGTTTGAATTATTCATCTTATAGATTATCCAAGGAAACTTTAAAATCCTACATTGGCTTTTGCCTAATATTTAGACATACATCTGGGTTGCTTTTATAGTCAGATACATTCTCAAGGAATGTAAATACATTTGAACATCTATTTAAGTACACATAATTAGGAAGATAAATCTGCACTCAGATAACATGTCCTAGAGCAAAACATTGCTTTGCATCACTATTTCCTTAAAAAAAAAAAAACAAAAAAACAACTGACTGCACTGATAAAGTACTGGTATTTAAAACTAACAAATTCTACTACTTAGGTACAGAAAAAAGATGGTAACTAAAATAATTTCAAACTCATAGCAAAGTTAACTATTTTCAAGGAAAACAATGACATTTGGTACTTAAAAAGTGGTTTTGCATCTTCAAAGTGCTAAAAAAGAAACAAATATTCAAGAAAAAATTCAGCTCTACCCACAAAGTTCTGACTGACTGGAAGTCTGAAATATCAAGAATGCAAAAGACAAAACAAGTTAAATTTAAAAGGCCCCCACTACTATAAAGGATATCTTAATTGTATTTTGCAAAGAAACTGAAGCAGTGGTTGAATAACCAATTTAGGACAAAGTTAGTAATATACAACTCACCTATCAATCCACACCTCCTCAAATTATTCTAAACACATGTATTTCATAAAATTTCCTCCAACTGCATGTGTTACATACATCCTATCACAAACATATTCTGGATAATTGTTATCATCAATATTTATCACCATGGTCATAATGTACAACAAGTAGAAATGATCCTTTAAACCAAGATTCTTGGTATCTGGCATTCTCAGCAAACCAAAAGCTGATCACAAGTCATATTTTATTTCTATTAAATTTAGACACACATTTATTAGGACCTCTTAACTCATTTTTGGACTATGTCAGATAATGGTGTGCTTTACTTTGGCCATCTGAGATAGGAATACTATCTTAGTATTTACAGTATGCCTAAATACCTTCTTTGTCAAACCTTGACCCTGAGTTTTGAGTACAGGTATATAAACTAAAAAACTGAAAATATTCCAGAATACATTAGCTAGTTCTGGTGTCCCTACAATACTGTGCTTTTCCCCGATTAACATAATGCATCTAAAAGTACCCCCTCTTCAGAACTGAGAAACGAGAGTGGTCTGGGGAAATACCCAAATAAGGAAAGAGGAAATTTCCTGTCTTAAAAATTTGTTTTAAAACCTCAAAATAATTCATTCCAAAATATACTTGTGTTTGTTCTAGTATAAAAATGCTCTTTCCCCACATCTTTCCAATAAAATTTGTAAGGCATAAAAATGCAGCATTTTCATCCTGCAGCTTTTAGTATCCTTGGGGGAGCCCCCTAATCCCTGGCTTGTTAAACAGCATTAATCTATAGTTTTGACTATATGGAATTCTAAACACTGTTTTGGAAATCATATCAAGGACTTCTTTTTTTTTAAGTTATGTTTGTTTACACTCCATCAGACATTTCCAAATATTGAAAGCAGCTCTGCATCTCTTAAAAATATTTACTAAATATAAAATTAAAATTAAGTGAATATGACATAAAAAGCAATTTCCAGTGATGACAATATTCTTACAGTAGCAAATAATCTACTTCTAGGAGTTCTCTCCTATAATGCAAGGATTATTTAAATAGCAACAACTAAGTCTTTAAAACACTATCACGGAAGAGGTGGGGCAAGATGGTAGACTGGTGAGCTGTATGTTTTAGTTACTCCTCCAGGAAAGTAGGTAGAAAGCCAGGAACTGCGTGGACTGGACACCACAGAGCAATCTGACTTTGGGCATACTTCATACAACACTCATGAAAACGTGGAACTGCTGAGATCAGCGAAATCTGTAAGTTTTTGCGGCCAGGGGACCCGCGCCCCTCCCTGCCAGGCTCAGTCCCGTGGGAGGAGGGGCTGTCAGCTCCGGGAAGGAGAAGGGAGAACTGCAGTGGCAGCCCTTATCAGAAACTCATTCTGCTGATCCAAACTCCAACCATAGATAGACGGAGACCAGACACCAGAGAATCTGAGAGCAGCCAGCCAAGCAGAGAGGAGACAGGCATAGAAAAAAACAACACGAAAAACTCCAAAATAAAAGCGGAGGATTTTTGGAGTTCTGGTGAACATAGAAGGGGGAAGGGCAGAGCTCAGGCCCGAGCTCAGGCCCTGAGGCGCATATGCAAATCCCGAAGAAAAGCTGATCTCTCTGCCCTGTGGACCTTTCCTTAATGGCCCTGGTTGCTTTGTCTCCTAGCATTTCAATAACCCATTAGATCTCTGAGGAGGGCCCTTTTCCTTTTTTTTTTTTTTTTTAATCCTTTTTTCTTTTTCTAAAACAATTACTCTAAGAAGCCCAATACAGAAAGCTTCAAAGACTTGCTATTTGGGCAGGTCAAGTCAAGAGCAGAACTAGGAGAGCTCTGAGACAAAACGCAATAATCCAGGGGCTGAGAAAATTCACTAAACACCACAACTTCCCAAGAAAAGGGGGGTGTCCGCTCACAGCCATCATCTTGGTGGACAGGAAACACTCCTGCCCATCGCCAGCCCCATAGACCAGAACTGCCCCAGACAACCCAGTGTGATGGAAGCGCTTCAAATAACAGGCACACACCACAAACCTGGGCGTGGACATTAGCCTCCCCTGCAACCTCAGCTGATTGTCCCAGAGTTGGGAAGGTAGAGCAGTGTGAATTAACAAAGCCCCATTCAGCCATCATTTCAGCAGACTGGGAGCCTCCCTACACAGCCCAGCAGCCCAGAACTGCCCTGGGGGAATGGCACTCACCTGTGACATAGCACAGTCATCCCTCAACAGAGGACCCGGGGTGCACGGCCTGGAAGAGGGGCCCACTTGCAAGTCTCAGGAGCCATACGCCAATACCAAGGACTTGTGGGTCAGTGGCAGAGACAAACTGTGGCAGGACTCAACTGAAGGATTAGACTATTGCAGCAGCTTTAAAACTCTAGGATCACCAGGGAGATTTGATTGTTAGAGCCACCCCCCCCCCGACTGCCCAGAAACACGCCCCATACACAGGGCGGGCAACACCAACTACACACGCAAGCTTGGTACACCAATTGGATCCCATAAGACTCACTCCCCCACTCACCAAAAAGGCTAAGCAGGGGAGAACTGGCTTGTGGAGAACAGGTGGCTCGGGGACACCACCTGCTGGTTAGTTAGAGAAAGTGTACTCCACGAAGCTGTAGATCTGATAAATTAGAGATAAGGACTTCAATTGGTCTACAAATCCTAAAAGAACCCTATCAAGTTCAGCAAATGCCACGAGGCCAAAAACAACAGAAAATTATAAAGCATATGAAAAAACCAGACGATATGGATAACCCAAGCCCAAGCACCCAAATCAAAAGACCAGAAGAGACACAGCACCTAGAGCAGCTACTCAAAGAACTAAAGATGAACAATGAGACCATAGTACGGGAGACAAAGGAAATCAAGAAGAACCAAGAAGAGCATAAAGAAGACATTGCAAGACTAAATAAAAAAATGGATGATCTTATGGAAATTAAAGAAACTGTTGACCAAATTAAAAAGATTCTGGACACTCATAGTACAAGACTAGAGGAAGTTGAACAACGAATCAGTGACCTCGAAGATGACAGAATGGAAAATGAAAGCATAAAAGAAAGAATGGGGAAAAAAATTGAAAAAATCGAAATGGACCTCAGGGATATGATAGATAATATGAAACGTCCAAATATAAGACTCATTGGTGTCCCAGAAGGGGAAGAAAAGGGTAAAGGTCTAGGAAGAGTATTCAAAGAAATTGTTGAGGAAAACTTCCCAAATCTTCTAAACAACATAAATACACAAATCATAAATGCTCAGCGAACCCCAAATAGAATAAATCCAAATAAACCCACTCCGAGACATATACTGATCACACTGTCAAACACAGAAGAGAAGGAGCAAGTTCTGAAAGCAGCAAGAGAAAAGCAATTCACCACATACAAAGGAAACAGCATAAGACTAAGTAGTGACTACTCAGCAGCCACCATGGAGGCGAGAAGGCAGTGGCATGATATATTTAAAATTCTGAGTGAGAAAAATTTCCAGCCAAGAATACTTTATCCAGCAAAGCTCTCCTTCAAATTTGAGGGAGAGCTTAAATTTTTCACAGACAAACAAAAGCTGAGAGAATTTGCTAACAAGAGACCTGCCCTACTGGAGATACTAAAGGGAGCCCTACAGACAGAGGAACAAAGAAAGGACAGAGAGACTTGGAGAAAGGTTCAGTACTAAAGAGATTCAGTATGGGTACAATAAAGGATATTAATAGACAGAGGGGGAAAAATATGACAAACATAAACCAAAGGGTAAGATGGCTGATTCAAGAAATGCCTTCACGGTTATAACGTTGAATGTAAATGTATTAAACTCCCCAATTAAAAGATATAGATTCGCAGAATGGATCAAAAAAAATGAACCATCAATATGTTGCATACAAGAGACTCATCTTAGACACAGGGACACAAAGAAACTGAAAGTGAAAGGATGGAAAAAAATATTTCATGCAAGCTACAGCCAAAAGAAAGCAGGTGTAGCAATATTAATCTCAGATAAAATAGACTTCAAATGCAGGGATGTTTTGAGAGACAAAGAAGGCCACTACATACTAATAAAAGGGGCAATTCAGCAAGAAGAAATAACAATCGTAAATGTCTACGCACCCAATCAAGGTGCCACAAAATACATGAGAGAAACACTGGCAAAACTAAAGGAAGCAATTGATGTTTCCACAATAATTGTGGGAGACTTCAACACATCACTCTCTCCTATAGATAGATCAACCAGACAGAAGACCAATAGGGAAACTGAAAACCTAAACAATCTGATAAATGAATTCGATTTAACAGACATATACAGGACTTTACACCCCAAATCACCAGGATACGCATACTTTTCTAGTGCTCATGGAACTTTCTCCAGAATAGATCATATGCTGGGACATAAAACAAGCCTCAATAAATTTAAAAAGATTGAAATTATTCAAAGCACATTCTCTGACCACAATGGAATACAATTAGAAGTCAATAACCATCAGAGACTTAGAAAATTCACAAATACCTGGAGGTTAAACAACACACTCCTAAACAATCAGTGGGTTAAAGAAGAAATAGCAAGAGAAATTGCTAAATATATAGAGACGAATGAAAATGAGAACACAACATACCAAAACCTATGGGATGCAGCAAAAGCAGTGCTGAGGGGGAAATTTATAGCACTAAACGCATATATTAAAAAGGAAGAAAGAGCCAAAATCAAAGAACTAATGGATCAACTGAAGAAGCTAGAAAATGAACAGCAAACCAATCCTAAACCAAGTAGAAGAAAAGAAATCACAAGGATTAAAGCAGAAATAAATGACATAGAGAACAAAAAAACAATAGAGAGGATAAATACCACCAAAAGTTGGTTCTTTGAGAAGATCAACAAGATTGACAAGCCCCTAGCTAGACTGACAAAATCAAAAAGAGAGAAGACCCATATAAACAAAATAATGAATGAAAAAGGTGACATAACTGCAGATCCTGAAGAAATTAAAAAAATTATAAGAGGATACTATGAACAACTGTATGGCAACAAACTGGATAATGTAGAGGAAATGGACAATTTCCTGGAAACATATGAACAACCTAGACTGACCAGAGAAGAAATAGAAGACCTCAACCAACCCATCACAAGCAAAGAGATGCAATAAGTCATCAAAAATCTTCCCACAAATAAATGCCCAGGGCCAGATGGCTTCACAGGGGAATTCTACCAAACTTTCCAGAAAGAACTGACACCAATCTTACTCAAACTCTTTCAAAACATTGAAGAAAATGGAACACTACCTAACTCATTTTATGAAGCTAACACCAATCTAATACCAAAACCAGGCAAAGATGCTACAAAAAAGGAAAACTACCGGCCAATCTCCCTAATGAATATAGATGCAAAAATCCTCAACAAAATACTTGCAAATCGAATCCAAAGACACATTAAAAAAATCATACACCATGACCGAGTGGGGTTTATTCCAGGCATGCAAGGATGGTTCAACATAAGAAAATCAATGTATTACAACACATTAACAAGTCAAAAGGGAAAAATCAATTGATCATCTCAATAGATGCTGAAAAAGCATTTGACAAAATCCAACATCCATTTTTGATAAAAACACTTCAAAAGGTAGGAATTGAAGGAAACTTCCTCAACATGATAAAGAGCATATATGAAAAACCCACAGCCAGCATAGTACTCAATGGTGAGAGACTGAAAGCCTTCCCTCTAAGATCAGGAACAAGACAAGGATGCCCGCTGTCACCACTGTTATTCAACATTGTGCTGGAAGTGCTAGCCAGGGCAATCCGGCAAGACAAAGAAATAAAAGGCATACAAATTGGAAAAGAAGAAGTAAAACTGTCATTGTTTGCAGATGACATGATCTTACATCTAGAAAACCCTGAGAAATCGACGATACAGCTACTAGAGCTAATAAACAAATTTAGCAAAGTAGCGGGATACAAGGTTAATGCACATAAGTCAGTAATGTTTCTATATGCTAGAAATGAACAAACTGAAGAGACACTCAAGAAAAAGATACCATTTTCAATAGCAACTAAAAAAATCAAGTACCTAGGAATAAACTTAACCAAAGATGTAAAAGACCTATACAAGGAAAACTACATAACTCTACTAAAAGAAATAGAAGGGGACCTTAAAAGATGGAAAAATATTCCATGTTCATGGATAGGAAGACTGAATGTCATTAAGATGTCAATTCCACCCAAACTCATCTACAGATTCAATGCAATCCCAATCAAAATTCCAACAACCTACTTTGCAGACTTGGAAAAGCTAGTTATCAAATTTATTTGGAAAGGGAAGATGCCTCGAATTGCTAAAGACACTCTAAAAAGAAAAACGAAGTGGGAGGACTTACACTCCCTGACTTTGAAGCTTATTATAAAGCCACAGTTGCCAAAACAGCATGGTACTGGCACAAAGATAGACATATAGATCAATGGAATCGAATTGAGAATTCAGAGATAGACCCTCAGATCTATGGCCGACTGATCTTTGATAAGGCCCCCAAAGTCACTGAACTGAGTCATAATGGTCTTTTCAACAAATGGGGCTGGGAGAGTTGGATATCCATATCCAAAAGAATGAAAGAGGACCCCTACCTCACCCCCTACACAAAAATTAACTCAAAATGGACCAAAGATCTCAATATAAAAGAAAGTACCATAAAACTCCTAGAAGATAATGTAGGAAAACATCTTCAAGACCTTGTATTAGGCGGCCACTTCCTAGACTTTACACCCAAAGCACAAGCAACAAAAGAGAAAATAGATAAATGGGAACTCCTCAAGCTTAGAAGTTTTTGCACCTCAAAGGAATTTCTCAAAAAGGTAAAGAGGCAGCCAACTCAATGGGAAAAAATTTTTGGAAACCATGTATCTGACAAAAGACTGATATCTTGCATATATAAAGAAATCCTACAACTCAATGACAATAGTACAGTCGGCCCAATTATACAATGGGCAAAAGATATGAAAAGACAGTTCTCTGAAGAGGAAATACAAATGGCCAAGAAACACATGAAAAAATGTTCAGCTTCACTAGCTATTAGAGAGATGCAAATTAAGACCACAATGAGATACCATCTAACACCGGTTAGAATGGCTGCCATTAAGCAAACAGGAAACTACAAATGCTGGAGGGGATGTGGAGAAATTGGAACTCTTATTCATTGTTGGTGGGACTGTATAATGGTTCAGCCACTCTGGAAGTCAGTCTGGCAGTTCCTTAGAAAACTAGATATAGAGTTACCATTCGATCCAGCGATTGCACTTCTCGGTATATACCCGGAAGATCGGAAAGCAGTGACACGAACAGATATCTGCACGCCAATGTTCATAGCAGCATTATTCACAATTGCCAAGAGATGGAAACAACCCAAATGTCCTTCAACAGATGAGTGGATAAATAAAATGTGGTATATACACACGATGGAATACTACGCGGCAGTAAGAAGGAACGATCTCGTGAAACATATGACAACATGGATGAACCTTGAAGACATAATGCTGAGCGAAATAAGCCAGGCACAAAAAGAGAAATATTATATGCTACCACTAATGTGAACTTTGAAAAATGTAAAACAAATGGTTTATAATGTAGAATGTAGGGGAACTAGCAATAGAGAGCAATTAAGGAAAGGGGAACAATAATCCAAGAAGAACAGATAAGCTATTTAACATTCTGGGGATGCCCAGGAATGACTATGGTCTGTTAATTTCTGATGGATATAGTAGGAGCAAGTTCACAGAAATGTTGCTATATTAGGTAATTTTCTTGGGGTAAAGTAGGAACATGTTGGAAGTTAAGCAGTTATCTTAAGTTAGTTGTCTTTTTCTTACTCCCTTGTTATGGTCTCTTTGAAATGTTCTTTTATTGTATGTTTGTTTTCTTTTTAACTTTTTTTTCATACAGTTGATTTAAAAAAGAAGGGAAAGTTAAAAAAAAAAATAAAGAAAAACAAGGGAAAAAAAAAGATGTAGTGCCCCCTTGAGGAGCCTGTGGAGAATGCAGGGGTATTCGCCTACCCCACCTCCATGGTTGCTAACATGACCACAGACATAGGGGACTGGTGGTTTGATGGGTTGGGCCCTCTACCACAGGTTTTACCCTTGGGAAGACGGTTGCTGCAAAGGAGAGGCTAGGCCTCCCTATGGTTGTGCCTAAGAGCCTCCTCCCGAATGCCTCTTTGTTGCTCAGATGTGGCCCTCTCTCTCTAGCTAAGCCAACTTGAAAGGTGAAATCACTGCCCTCCCCCCTACGTGGGATCAGACACCCAGGGGAGTGAATCTCCCTGGGAACGTGGAATACGACTCCCGGGGAGGAATGTAGACCTGGCATCGTGGGACGGAGAACATCTTCTTGACCAAAAGGGGGATGTGAAAGGAAATGAAATAAGCTTCAGTGGCAGAGAGATTCCGAAAGGAGCCGAGAGGTCACTCTGGTGGGCACTCTTATGCACACTTTAGACAACCCTTTTTAGGTTCTAAAGAATTGGGGTAGCTGGTGGTGGATACCTGAAACTATCAAACTACAACCCAGAACCCATGAATCTCGAAGACAGTTGTATAAAAATGTAGCTTATGAGGGGTGACAGTGGGATTGGGAATGCCATAAGGACCAAACTCCACTTTGTCTAGTTTATGGATCGATGTGTAGAAAAGTAGGGGAAGCAAACAAACAGACAAAGGTACCTAGTGTTCTTTTTTACTTCAATTGCTCTTTTTCACTCTAATTATTATTCTTGTTATTTTTGTGTGTGTGCTAATGAAGGTGTCAGGGATTGATTTAGGTGATGAATGTACAACTATGTAATGGTACTGTAAACAATCGAAAGTACGATTTGTTTTGTATGACTGCGTGGTATGTGAATATATCTCAATAAAATGATGATTAAAAAAAAAAAAAAAAAAAAAAAATAAACCTATCTTGTATTAGGAAGAAAATGGCGGCACAGAGAGTAGAAGCTAGTTAGTCCCCCTGGAACAACTAATAAACAACCAGGAACAACTAGTAAGTAATCTGGAATAACTGCGGAGGAACAAAAGTGACAGTCCACTCATCATACACCAACCTGAATTGGGAAGAATGCCCAAGATCGCAATATAAAATCTGTAAGTGGAGAGAATCTAAGATGGCGGCTAGGAGAGATGAGGCAAAACAATACCTCCATGAAAAATACTAGATAAAAAACAGAAAGTGACCCAGAACACCAGCTCTAGCGCCAGTCCACCAGTCCAATGACGGACAAGGTCTGCTCAATCCACAGGGACCGTGCACTTGGTGAAACTGGGAGTCTGCATTCTGAAACGAGTGAGCGAACCTGCTGAGTGTCTGGCAGCCATGCTGTGGTGTGGGGAAACCATGGGTTGGCGTTTGGAGGCGTACTAGTTCTTTTTTAAAAAAAAACCCAGGAGTGGCTGCAGATACGGCAGCAAGAACCACACAATGAAGCGCAGCAGGAACAGGCTGTGGGTATGCCTCAACATCTGGTGTGGAAGATAGCCTTTCGTGGACCCACTGCTAATTATCTCGGAGTGGGGAGGGCAGAGTGAGCTCAAAGGAGAAAAAAAACACGCCCCTTGCAGCCATCTTCCCAGCGGGCTGGGGACGCTCCTGCCCGGTGCTGGAGCCCCGGACCAGAGCTGTACCAAGGGACCCAGTGTGACGGGAAGCGTTTCCCGCAACACCGTGCACATACCACAATATTGGGCGTGGACAGTGGCCTTTAGCACGCCCACAGCTGGTTGTCCTGGAGCTGGGAAGGCAGAGCTCTGCAAAAAGGGGGAGGTTAACACGCCCCATTCAGCCATCTTTACAGCAGGCTGCGAACGCCCCTGCACAGCCCAGGGCTTCCCTTGAAGGAAGGCGCGCACTTGTGACATAGCACAGCGTTCCCCCAGCAGAGGCCCTCGAAGGGCATGGCTGGGAAGAGGAACCCACCCAGAAATCCCAGGGACCCTAGGCCAATACCAAGGACTTGTGGGTCAGCAGCAGAAATAATCTGTGGTGAGACTGAAATGAAGGTTCAGACTCTTGCAACAGCCTTAAATCTCCAGGAACACCTGGGAGGTTTGATCATTAAAGCCGCCCTGCTTCCCTAACCGCTCAGACACACACCCCACATTCAGGGTGGACAGCACCAACAACACACCCAAATTTGGTGCACCAGTAGAACCCCACAAGAAACAGATCCCCACACACCACAAAGACAAAGTTGGGAAGAACTGACTTGGGGGGAATAGGTGACTCATAGACACCATCTGCTGGTTAGAGAAAGTATACACCAACAAGCTGTAGATCTGACAAATTAGAGATTGTTATTTTTTATATCCAGAAAGAACCCTATCAAGTAAAGCAAATGCCAAGAGCCCAAAAACAACAGAAAATTTTAAAGCATATGAAAAAACCAGATGATATGGATAACCCAAACCCAAATACCCAAATCAAAAGATCAGAGGAGACACAGTACTTGGAGCAATTAATCAAAGAACTAAAGACAAACAACGAGAGCATGGCACAGGATATAAAGGACATGAAGAAGAACATGGCACAGGATATAAAGGGCATGCAGAAGACCCTAGAAGAGCATAAAGAAGAAATTACAAGAGTAAATAAAAAAACAGATGATCTTATGGAAATAAAAGAAACTGCTGACCAAATTAAAAAGATTCTGGATACTTATAATACAAGACTAGAGGAAGCTGAACAACGACTCAGCAACCTCAAGAACCACAGAACGGAAAATGAAAGAACGGAAGAATGAATGGGGAAAAAAATAAAAAAAAATTGAAATGGATCTCAGGAATACGATAGATAAAATAAAATGTTCAAATTTAAGACTCATTGGTGTCCCAGAAAGGGAAGAGAAGGGTAAAGGCCTAGAAAGAGTATTCAAAGAAATTGTTGGGGAAAACTTCCCCAAATGGCTACACAATATAAATACACAAAGCATAAATGCCCAGCGAACTCCAAATAGAATAAATCCAAATAAACCCATTCTAAGACATATTCTGATCAGACTCTCAAATACTGAAGAGAAGGAGCAAGTTCCGAAAGCAGCAAGAGAAAAGCAATTCACCACATACAAAGGAAACTACATAAGACTAAGTTGTGACTACTCAGTGGCCACCATGGAGGTGAGAAGGCAGTGGCATGACATATTTAAAATTCTGAGAGAGAAAAATTTCCAGCCAAGAATACTTTATCCAGCAAAACTCTCCATCAAATTTGAGGGAGAGCTTAAATTTTTCACAAATTGAGAAATTTTGCTAGTAAAAGACCTGCCCTACTTCAGATACTAAAGGGAGCCCTACTGACAGAGAAGTAAAGAAAAGAGAGAGAGATATAGAGAAATTTAACAGATATATATAGAACATTACATCCCAAATCACCAGGATACACATTCTTCTCTAGTAATCAAGGCACTTTCTCCATAACAGACCATAGGCTGGGACATACAACAACCCTCAATAAATTTAAAAAAATTGAAATTATTCAAAGCACATTCTCTGACCACAACGGAATACAAATAGCAGTCAATAACCATCAGAGACTTAGAAAATTCATAAACACCTGGAGGTTAAAAATGAGGGGGAGATGAAAACATTCCTGGATAATCAAAAGCTGAGGGACTTCATCACCAGTAGATCAGTCCTATAAGAAATGTGAAAGGGAATTGTGTAGGCTGAAAGGAAGGGACATTAAACAATTGACTGAAACCACATGAAGAAATAAAGATTTCCAGTAAAGATCACATGATAAATATAAATACCAAAAAAAAAAAAAAAAAAAAAAAAAAAAAAAAAAAAAAAAAAAAAAGCACAGGGTCATCTTGACCAAATTTTTAAAGGTAAAATTTAAAATTCATATCCAATTAAAATACATATGAAAAAAATTAAAACAAAATAAAGGAAAAGACAATAAAACAAAAATTCCTAAAAAAAAAAAAAAAAAATGTAGCTTATGAGGGGTGACAATGGGATTGGGAAAGCCATAAGGACCACACTCCACTTTGTCTAGTTTATGGATGGATGAGTAGAAAAATAGGGGAAGGAAACAAACAGACAAAGGTACCTAGTGTTCTTTTTTACTTCTATTGCTCTTTTTCACTCTAATTATTATTCTTGTTATTTTTGTGTGTGTGCTAATGAAGGTGCCAGGGATTGATTTGGGTGATGAATGTACCACTATGTAATGGTACTGTAAACAATCGAAAGTACGATTTGTTTTGTATGACTGCGTGGTATGTGAATATATCTCAATAAAATGAAGATTAAAAAAAAAAAGAGTAATGAAGAGGGTTGTCTACTTGTTGGGGAGTTGAAATGCAGTGCCTTTTGCTATAGTCAGAAATAATAAGAAAATTTAATTTCAGTTGCTACTAATAAAGAGAGATCTGTTAGAAATTGAAAAAAAAAACACTATCACGTTAAACATTGCAACTTACTGAAATAATAAAGAGAAAAGTCAAAGAGAATTTTGTATCAACTACCGCTGAAAGCTCAAAAGAAGTTATTACTAAAAATACATCCTCTCCAGTGCTCCACTGAATTTCTAAGAAGGTTAAGCTCAGATAATGTTTTTGGTTTTATTTGAAGATGTGTGTGTGTGTGTGTGTGTGTGTGTGTGTGTGTATGTTATGTTTCTAAACCAACTTATACTCGAAACATATCAAAAGTGCTGCTGCTTTTTGAAGAGACAAACTAAAATTATGCTTAGATTACTGAATTGTATTATTTCTGCTGTACAGCATTAGTAATTAAGATAAATTCAGCTCTGAAAGGCACTGGAATCCTTTGTGTGAGCAACAAAGACACTCGAAATCCTAAGTGCTGTGATGAGCTCCTTATTTACATACCCAGATGGCACCCTGCCCTGCAGTGACGATATCTTCCAATTACCGGCCTTATGTGACCAATGCCACAAAAAAAATGGGAGAGGACTTGCTTGTCTTACTCCGTATTTGCCAGAAGTGAATATAACTACTACACTGTTTATAAGCTCCAAATGTTCATTAAACAAAACACAAACCCAAACTTTTTTACCTTTAGTAATCATGAGGAACATTTGCATAATATATTTTACTATATGCATGGTCTGTTTATACTATTTTCAAGAAAATATTTTTTAAACTAATAATAAACCAAAATTAATTGATAGGGCTGCATCAATCTTTCTTCTTTACTTGGTCCTTGGATTTTCTTAAATGATGGCATCATGTTCATCAATGGTTCTATACCGAATGCCTCTTCTTGAGTAATATGTTTTGCATCCAAGGTAAAGAATAGATAAAACTCCCAGTGTTAACACAATACCACAAACAAAGCCGCCAATATCAAATTTTGATCCTTTATTTTCCTTAGAATTAACAGTTACTGTGATTTTTACTGATGAAGAAACAGATGTCACTGAACTATTATGGGTTGTGGCCATCTGGGATGTGTTTCGCAAAACACTTGTTGTACGGGGTGTAGACTTCAAGGTGGTGGAGGTATTTGTGGAGACCCCTGGTGTCACATCAAATGCTGCTTTGGGTTCTGCCACATTGCTTGAGATTGAGGAAACTGGAGTTGTTAACTGTTTCAAGGTGCCGTTGGACATTCCATTTGCATGGCTGGGTGGCAACTGTACGACATTCCCTGTTGTGTGGCAATGTTCTTTTGCGGAAGCATAGAATTCTTTGAGTTTGTATATCCCTCCGAATCTGCTGCGCTGTCCACGGTGGTCCCCCACAGGGCCAACACCCGCAGGGCCCCCAGGAGCAGCGCTGCCCAGTCACCTCGTGCACCGAGCCCCATTGTTCTGACAGAAGGACACGACGCCGCGTGGGACCCGAACTGAGGTCGTTGGCGGCGAGAACAGTTCCTCTGCGGACCCGGCACCAGCTTCGTGTCCCCTTCCGCCGCGCACGCCTCCCCTCAGGTTGCCTGCCCCCTGGATAACCAAATAGGGCGCGGGAGCAGAGCCTGGAGAGGGTGTCATTTGCCGAGCCCTGGCGGCGGAAACCCCCTTGTCTATTTAAAAAGCCATTCCAGCATGTTCGGTAATTGCAAGCTCAGCAGCACCAATACCCCACTCCTGGTACCAAAATCTGTTCTGGTTTGCTAATGCTGCCATTATGCAAAATACCAGAAATGGATTGGTTTTACAAAGGGGGTTTATTTGGTTACAAAGTTACAGTCTGAAGGCCATAATTGTCCAAGGTAAGGTATCAACAACCGGGTACCTTCACTGAAGGACGGCCATTGGCATCGGGAAATCCTATGTTAGCTTGGACGGCATGTGGCTGGCATCCGCTTGCTCCCAGGTTGTGTTTCAAAATGGAGTTCTCCAAAATGTTTCTCTTGGGCATTTTGTCCTCTCTTAGCTGCAGCTCCTCTTCAAAATGTCACTCTCAGTTGCTCTGAGGCCCTTCTTTTAACTTTTACAACTCCAGTAATTGAATTAATACCCACCCTGAATGGGCAGGGTAACACCTCCATGGAAGTTATCCAATCAAACATTTCACTCACAGTGGATTGAGTCACATCTCCACGGAAACACTCGATCAAAGAATTCCAATCTAATTAACACTAATACATTTGCCCCACAAGAATGCATCAAAGAACATAGCGTTCTAGGGTACATAATGCATCCAAACTGGCACAGAAGTCATGCCCCACATAAAGGGTAGGTAGTGAATTTATTTGCAGAGTTTGGCTTAAAGAGAGGCCACATATGAGCAACAAAAGAGGTTTTCAGGGGGTGACTCTTAGGCATTAATTATAAGTAGGCTTAGCTTTGTCATTACAGAAATAAGTTTCATAAGGGCAAGCCTCAAGATCATGGGCTTGGTTTATTAAATTAGGAAGCCCTATTGCTTGAGAAAATAGCAGGAATTCCCTAGGCGGGGAAGTTTAATAGTTCCACAATTTCTCCAGTCCCTCAAAGGCCTTTGCAAATACTTTTTCATTTTCTGCCCCAAACACTCTGAAATGCATCAGGGTATTATATCAACCTGTAAAGAATACCAAGATCTCATTCCCTATTCTAGGTTCCATGCCAAATAAAGCCAAATTAGGTTGTTTAAATAAACTGGCCAGACAGGTTAAATCAGATAGTGTGCTCCAGAAAATTTAAATTTTAGACAAAATAAATCTCTCTTCCTTTGGTCTCATACAGAAATTAAAGTCTTAAAATACAGACACTCTCATCTTTTACACCATATTCTGATTCACCTTAGTCTTGACCAGATCAGCTTCATTCACATCCCTAGTTGAAGTCTGATCTCTATTTCACCTTCTTTAACAGTTTCTGTATGGAGTAATGTTGCTCCTTTAGTACTTCCAGAGCTGGAGAACTCTTAGTCTGAGTCTCAGGTGTCACATAGATATCCAAAGTTTCAGAGAGTTACCAAGTTATACACAAAGAACAAAGCATTTCAGAATTTAGAAATAAAAGTTAACGCTCAAGAATAAATGTGATTGCTGTAAGAGCTTACAATCTGGGCCCTAATTTTCCTATAACACTTTGTAAATGAAGCTATTTCCAGAAATAAAAATATTTGACAACTGACTTATATTGGGGTCATCAACTGCAAACCACAAACTTTTGCACATTTACCAGGATTATGTTAACAGGCAGAACATAATTTATATATTTGCCTTGCTTCTCTTTTTTTTTTTATTTCTTTTTTTTTTAATCTTCATTTTATTGAGATATATTCACATACCACGCAGTCATACAAAACAAATCGTACTTTCGATTGTTTACAGTACCATTACATAGTGGTACATTCATCACCCAAATCAATCCCTGGCACCTTCATTAGCACACACACAAAAATAACAAGAATAATAATTAGAGTGAAAAAGAGCAATAGAAGTAAAAAAGAACACTAGGTACCTTTGTCTGTTTGTTTCCTTCCCCTATTTTTCTACTCATCCATCCATAAACTAGACAAAGTGGAGTGTGGTCCTTATGGCTTTCCCAATCCCATTGTCACCCCTCATAAGCTACATTTTTATACAACTGTCTTCGAGATTCATGGGTTCTGGGTTGTAGTTTGATAGTTTCAGGTATCCACCACCAGCTACCCCAATTCTTTAGAACCTAAAAAGGGTTGTCTAAAGTGTGCATAAGAGTGCCCACCAGAGTGACCTCTCGGCTCCTTTCGGAATCTCTCTGCCACTGAAGCTTATTTCATTTCCTTTCACATCCCCCTTTTGGTCAAGAAGATGTTCTCCGTCCCACGATGCCAGGTCTACATTCCTCCCCGGGAGTCGTATTCCACGTTCCCAGGGAGATTCACTCCCCTGGGTGTCTGATCCCACGTAGGGGGGAGGGCAGTGATTTCACCTTTCAAGTTGGCTTAGCTAGAGAGAGAGGGCCACATCTGAGCAACAAAGAGGCATTCGGGAGGAGGCTCTTAGGCACAACCATAGGGAGGCCTAGCCTCTCCCTTGCAACAACCGTCTTCCCAAGGGTAAAACCTGCGGCAGAGGGCCCAACCCATCAAACCACCAGTCCCCTATGTCTGTGGTCATGTTAGCAACCATGGAGGTGGGGTAGGCGAATACCCCTGCATTCTCCACAGGCTCCTCAAGGGGGCACTACATCTTTTTTTTTTCCTTGTTTTTCTTTTTTTTTTTTTCAACTTTCCCTTCTTTTTTAAATCAACTGTATGAAAAAAAAAGTTAAAAAGAAAACAAACATACAATAAAAGAACATTTCAAAGAGACCATAACAAGGGAGTAAGAAAAAGACAACTAACCTAAGATAACTGCTTAACTTCCAACATGTTCCTACTTTACCCCAAGAAAATTACCTAATATAGCAACATTTCTGTGAACTTGCTCCTACTATATCCATCAGAAATTAACAGACCATAGTCATTCCTGGGCATCCCCAGAACATTAAATAGCTTATCTGTTCTTCTTGGATTATTGTTCCCCTTTCCTTAATTGCTCTCTATTGCTAGTTCCCCTACATTCTACATTATAAACCATTTGTTTTACATTTTTCAAAGTTCACATTAGTGGTAGCATATAATATTTCTCTTTTTGTGCCTGGCTTATTTTGCTCAGCATTATGTCTTCAAGGTTCATCCATGTTGTCATATGTTTCACGAGATCGTTCCTTCTTACTGCCGCGTAGTATTCCATCGTGTGTATATACCACATTTTATTTATCCACTCATCTGTTGAAGGACATTTGGGTTGTTTCCATCTCTTGGCAATTGTGAATAATGCTGCTATGAACATTGGCGTGCAGATATCTGTTCGTGTCACTGCTTTCCGATCTTCCGGGTATATACCGAGAAGTGCCATCGCTGGATCGAATGGTAGCTCTATATCTAGTTTTCTAAGGAACTGCCAGACTGACTTCCAGAGTGGCTGAACCATTATACAGTCCCACCAACAATGAATAAGAGTTCCAATTTCTCCACATCCCCTCCAGCATTTGTAGTTTCCTGTTTGCTTAATGGCAGCCATTCTAACCGGTGTTAGATGGTATCTCATTGTGGTCTTAATTTGCATCTCTCTAATAGCTAGTGAAGCTGAACATTTTTTCATGTGTTTCTTGGCCATTTGTATTTCCTCTTCAGAGAACTGTCTTTTCATATCTTTTGCCCATTGTATAATTGGGCCGACTGTACTATTGTCATTGAGTTGTAGGATTTCTTTATATATGCAAGATATCAGTCTTTTGTCAGATACATGGTTTCCAAAAATTTTTTCCCATTGAGTTGGCTGCCTCTTTACCTTTTTGAGAAATTCCTTTGAGGTGCAAAAACTTCTAAGCTTGAGGAGTTCCCATTTATCTATTTTCTCTTTTGTTGCTTGTGCTTTGGGTGTAAAGTCTAGGAAGTGGCCGCCTAATACAAGGTCTTGAAGATGTTTTCCTACATTATCTTCTAGGAGTTTTATGGTACTTTCTTTTATATTGAGATCTTTGGTCCATTTTGAGTTAATTTTTGTGTAGGGGGTGAGGTAGGGGTCCTCTTTCATTCTTTTGGATATGGATATCCAACTCTCCCAGCCCCATTTGTTGAAAAGACCATTATGACTCAGTTCAGTGACTTTGGGGGCCTTATCAAAGATCAGTCGGCCATAGATCTGAGGGTCTATCTCTGAATTCTCAATTCGATTCCATTGATCTATATGTCTATCTTTGTGCCAGTACCATGCTGTTTTGGCAACTGTGGCTTTATAATAAGCTTCAAAGTCAGGGAGTGTAAGTCCTCCCACTTCGTTTTTCTTTTTTAGAGTGTCTTTAGCAATTCGAGGCATTTCCCTTTCCAAATAAATTTGATAACTAGCTTTTCCAAGTCTGCAAAGTAGGTTGTTGAAATTTTGATTGGGATTGCATTGAATCTGTAGATGAGTTTGGGTGGAATTGACATCTTAATGACATTCAGTCTTCCTATCCATGAACATGGAATATTTTTCCATCTTTTAAGGTCCCCTTCTATTTCTTTTAGTAGAGTTATGTAGTTTTCTTTGTATAGGTCTTTTACATCTTTGGTTAAGTTTATTCCTAGGTACTTGATTTTTTTAGTTGCTATTGAAAATGGTATCTTTTTCTTGAGTGTCTCTTCAGTTTGTTCATTTCTAGCATATAGAAACATTACTGACTTATGTGCATTAACCTTGTATCCCGCTACTTTGCTAAATTTGTTTATTAGCTCTAGTAGCTGTATCGTCGATTTCTCAGGGTTTTCTAGATATAAGATCATGTCATCTGCAAACAATGACAGTTTTACTTCTTCTTTTCCAATTTGTATGCCTTTTATTTCTTTGTCTTGCCGGATTGCCCTGGCTAGCACTTCCAGCACAATGTTGAATAACAGTGGTGACAGCGGGCATCCTTGTCTTGTTCCTGATCTTAGAGGGAAGGTTTTCAGTCTCTCACCATTGAGTACTATGCTGGCTGTGGGTTTTTCATATATGCTCTTTATCATGTTGAGGAAGTTTCCTTCAATTCCTACCTTTTGAAGTGTTTTTATCAAAAACGGATGTTGGATTTTGTCAAATGCTTTTTCAGCATCTATTGAGATGATCAATTGATTTTTCCCTTTTGACTTGTTAATGTGTTGTAATACATTGATTGATTTTCTTATGTTGAACCATCCTTGCATGCCTGGAATAAACCCCACTTGGTCATGGTGTATGATTTTTTTAATGTGTCTTTGGATTCGATTTGCAAGTATTTTGTTGAGGATTTTTGCATCTATATTCATTAGGAAGATTGGCCGGTAGTTTTCCTTTTTTGTAGCATCTTTGCCTGGTTTTGGTATTAGATTGATGTTAGCTTCATAAAATGAGTTAGGTAGTGTTCCATTTTCATCAATGTTTTGAAAGAGTTTGAGTAAGATTGGTGTCAGTTCTTTCTGGAAAGTTTGGTAGAATTCCCCTGTGAAGCCATCTGGCCCTGGGCATTTATTTGTGGGAAGATTTTTTTTTTTTTTTTTTTTTCATATCTTAATTCTTTTTTTTTTTTTTATCATCATTTTATTGAGATATATTCACATACCACGCAGTCATACAAAACAAATTGTACTTTCGATTGTTTACAGTACCATTACATAGTTGTACATTCATCACCTAAATCAATCCCTGACACCTTCATTAGCACACACACAAAAATAACAAGAATAATAATTAGAGTGAAAAAGAGCAATTGAAGTAAAAAAGAACACTAGGTACCTTTGTCTGTTTGTTTGCTTCCCCTACTTTTCTACACATTGATCCATAAACTAGACAAAGTGGAGTTTGGTCCTTATGGCATTCCCAATCCCACTGTCACCCCCCATAAGCTATATTTTTATACAATTGTCTTCGAGATTCATGGGTTCTGGGTTGTAGTTTAATACTTTCAGGTATCCACCACCAGCTACCCCAATTGTGGGAAGATTTTTGATGACTGATTGCATCTCTTTGCTTGTGATGGGTTGGTTGAGGTCTTCTATTTCTTCTCTGGTCAGTCTAGGTTGTTCATATGTTTCCAGGAAATTGTCCATTTCCTCTACATTATCCAGTTTGTTGCCATACAGTTGTTCATAGTATCCTCTTATAATTTTTTTAATTTCTTCAGGATCTGCAGTTATGTCACCTTTTTCATTCATTATTTTGTTTATATGGGTCTTCTCTCTTTTTGATTTTGTCAGTCTAGCTAGGGGCTTGTCAATCTTGTTGATCTTCTCAAAGAACCAACTTTTGGTGGTATTTATCCTCTCTATTGTTTTTTTGTTCTCTATGTCATTTATTTCTGCTTTAATCCTTGTGATTTCTTTTCTTCTACTTGGTTTAGGATTGGTTTGCTGTTCATTTTCTAGCTTCTTCAGTTGATCCATTAGTTCTTTGATTTTGGCTCTTTCTTCCTTTTTAATATATGCGTTTAGTGCTATAAATTTCCCCCTCAGCACTGCTTTTGCTGCATCCCATAGGTTTTGGTATGTTGTGTTCTCATTTTCATTCGTCTCTATATATTTAGCAATTTCTCTTGCTATTTCTTCTTTAACCCACTGATTGTTTAGGAGTGTGTTGTTTAACCTCCAGGTATTTGTGAATTTTCTAAGTCTCTGATGGTTATTGACTTCTAATTGTATTCCATTGTGGTCAGAGAATGTGCTTTGAATAATTTCAATCTTTTTAAATTTATTGAGGCTTGTTTTATGTCCCAGCATATGATCTATTCTGGAGAAAGTTCCATGAGCACTAGAAAAGTATGCGTATCCTGGTGATTTGGGGTGTAATGTCCTGTATATGTCTGTTAATTCGAATTCATTTATCAGATTGTTTAGGTTTTCAATTTCCTTATTGGTCTTCTGTCTGGTTGATCTATCTATAGGAGAGAGTGATGTGTTGAAGTCTCCCACAATTATTGTGGAAACATCAATTGCTTCCTTTAGTTTTGCCAGTGTTTCTCTCATGTATTTTGTGGCACCTTGATTGGGTGCGTAGACATTTACGATTGTTATTTCTTCTTGCTGAATTGCCCCTTTTATTAGTATGTAGTGGCCTTCTTTGTCTCTCAAAACATCCCTGCATTTGAAGTCTATTTTATCTGAGATTAATATTGCTACACCTGCTTTCTTTTGGCTGTAGCTTGCATGAAATATTTTTTTCCATCCTTTCACTTTCAGTTTCTTTGTGTCCCTGTGTCTAAGATGAGTCTCTTGTATGCAACATATTGATGGTTCATTTTTTTTTGATCCATTCTGCGAATCTATATCTTTTAATTGGGGAGTTTAATACATTTACATTCAACGTTATAACCGTGAAGGCATTTCTTGAATCAGCCATCTTACCCTTTGGTTTATGTTTGTCATATTTTTCCCCCTCTGTCTATTAATATCCTTTATTGTACCCATACTGAATCTCTTTAGTACTGAACCTTTCTCCAAGTCTCTCTGTCCTTTCTTTGTTCCTCTGTCTGTAGGGCTCCCTTTAGTATCTCCAGTAGGGCAGTTCTCTTGTTAGCAAATTCTCTCAGCATTTGTTTGTCTGTGAAAAATTTAAGCTCTCCCTCAAATTTGAAGGAGAGCTTTGCTGGATAAAGTATTCTTGGCTGGAAATTTTTCTCACTCAGAATTTTAAATATATCGTGCCACTGCCTTCTCGCCTCCATGGTGGCTGCTGAGTAGTCACTACTTAGTCTTATGCTGTTTCCTTTGTATGTGGTGAATTGCTTTTCTCTTGCTGCTTTCAGAACTTGCTCCTTCTCTTCTGTGTTTGACAGTGTGATCAGTATATGTCTCGGAGTGGGTTTATTTGGATTTATTCTATTTGGGGTTCGCTGAGCATTTATGATTTGTGTATTTATGTTGTTTAGAAGATTTGGGAAGTTTCCATCAACAATTTCTTTGAATACTCTTCCTAGACCTTTATCCTTTTCTTCCCCTTCTGGGACACCAATGAGTCTTATATTTGGACGTTTCATATTATCTATCATATCCCTGAGGTCCATTTCGATTTTTTCAATTTTTTTCCCCATTCTTTCTTTTATGCTTTCATTTTCCATTCTGTCATCTTCGAGGTCACTGATTCGTTGTTCAACTTCCTCTAGTCTTGTACTATGAGTGTCCAGAATCTTTTTAATTTGGTCAACAGTTTCTTTAATTTCCATAAGATCATCCATTTTTTTATTTAGTCTTGCAATGTCTTCTTTATGCTCTTCTAGGGTCTTCTTGATTTCCTTTGTCTCCCGTACTATGGTCTCATTGTTCATCTTTAGTTCTTTGAGTAGCTGCTCTAGGTGCTGTATCTCTTCTGGTCTTTTGATTTGGGTGCTTGGGCTTGGGTTATCCATATCGTCTGGTTTTTTCATATGCTTTATAATTTTCTGTTGTTTTTGGCCTCGTGGCATTTGCTGAACTTGATAGGGTTCTTTTAGGATTTGTAGACCAATTGAAGTCCTTATCTCTAATTTATCAGATCAACAGCTTCGTGGAGTACACTTTCTCTAACTAACCAGCAGGTGGCGTCCCCGAGCCACCTGTTCTCCACAAGCCAGTTCTCCCCTGCTTAGCCTTTTTGGTGAGTGGGGGAGTGAGTCTTGTGGGGTCCAATTGGTGCACCAAGCTTGCGTGTGTAGTTGGTGTTGCCTGCCCTGTATATGGGGCGTGTTTCTGGGCAGTCAGGGATGGGGGGTGGCTCTAACAATCAAATCTCCCTGGTGATCCCAGAGTTTTAAGGCTGCTGCAATAGTCTAATCCTTCAGTTCAGTCCTGCCACAGTTTGTCTCTGCCACTGACCCACAAGTCCTTGGTATTGGCGTATGGCTCCTGAGACTTGCAAGTGGGCCCCTCTTCCAGGCCGTGCACCCCGGGTCCTCTGTTGAGGGATGACTGTGCTATGTCACAGGTGAGTGCCGTCCCCCCAGGGCAGTTCTGGGCTGCTGGGCTGTGTAGGGAGGCTCCCAGTCTGCTGAAATGATGGCTGAATGGGGCTTTGTTAATTCACACTGCTCTACCTTCCCAACTCTGGGACAATCAGCTGAGGTTGGAGGGAAGGCTAATGTCCACGCCCAGTTTTGTGGTGTGTGCCTGTTATTTGAAGCACTTCCGTCACACTGGGTTGTCTGGGGCAGTTCTGGGCTATGGGGCTGGCGATGGGCAGGAGTGTTTCCTGTCCACCAGGATGATGGCTGTGAGCGGACACCCCCCTTTTCTTGGGAAGTTGTGGTGTTTAGTGAATTTTCTCAGCCACTGGATTATTGCGTTTTGTCTCAGAGCTCTCCTAGTTCTGCTCTTGACTTGACCTGCCCAAATTGCAGGTCTTTGAAGCTTTCTGTATTGGGCTTCTTAGAGTAAGTGTTTTAGAAAAAGAAAAAAGGATTAAAAAAAAAAAAAAAAAAAAAAAGAGGGTCCTCCTCAGAGATCTAATGGGTTATTGAAATGCTAAGAGACAAAGCAACCAGGGCCATTAAGTAAAGGTCCACAGGGCAGAGAGATCAGCTTTTCTTCAGGATTTGCATATGCACCTCAGGGCCTGAGCTCGGGCCTGGGCTCTGCCCTTCCCCCTTCTATGTTCACCAGAACTCCAAAAATCCTCCGCTTTTATTTTGGAGTTTTTCCTGCTGTTTTTTTCTATGTCTGTCTCCTCTCTCCTGGGCTGGCTGCTCTCAGATTGTCTGGTGTCTGGTCTCCGTCTATCTATGGTTGGAGTTTGGATCAGTAGAATGAGTTTCCGATAAGAGCTGCCACTGCAGTTCTCCCTTCTCCTTCCCGGAGCTGACAGCCCCTCCTCCCACGGGACTGAGCCTGGCAGGGAGGGGCGCGGGTCCCCTGGCCGCAAAAACTTACAGATTTCGCTGATCTCAGCAGTTCCACGTTTTCATGAGTGTTGTATGAAGTATGCCCAAAGTCAGATTGCTCTGTGGTGTCCAGTCCACGCAGTTCCTGGCTTTCTACCTACTTTCCTGGAGGAGTAACTAAAACATACAGCTCACCAGTGTGCCATCTTGCCCAGCCCTTCAATCGTTTTTAAAGCTCCACAGGAGGTTCCAATGTGCCAATCATTTATAGAACTGACATTCATTCTACCTTACACCTCTTATGGGCTAGCATCCCCAACTTCCCTTATCCAAAGAGAACTCTTGCTTCTCGCTCTGTAGCAGACACTTTTAGTTGTCTAACCAACAGCCACTAATGCTAGCGGAGCTCTGGATTTATTTGGTTCTGCTTCTCTTTTAAAGTTCTTTTTTGTTGAAGGTGAAGTACTGACTTGTAGCTGACCACATGTACTCTTAGAGAGGCATTAGAGCAAAGTTGTATAACTGATAAGGAAATTTGGTCATTTCCATGATCTGTAACATTCTTCTAAGAATAATTAAAACCATGACTAATAACATCATAACTGTTGTCTAACATCATGCAGATCAATATCAGGATATAACATGGACAGTGAGAAAACTGTCAAGTCTTTAGGAATTTTATACAATTTCTAAATACATGAATAACATATCACCTATACAAATTTAACTAACAGAAGATTAGAAAATCCCTTTTAATTATTATAACACTTCCCAAATACTTCCCTATGTAATATATTAAACTATTTTTAGCACCTTTTTTATTTTATATTTATATATTTTATTGAGTTGTTCACATACCATACAACTATCCAAAGATCCGAAGTGTACAATCAATTGTCCATGGTACCATCATACAGCTGTGCATCCATCACCACAATTAATTTTTTTTCAATTTTTAGAACATTTTCGTTACTCCGGAAAGGAAACAAAGATCAAAAAAGGAAGCTCAAATCCTCCCATACCCCTAACCACCCCCCCTCCATTATTGATTCATAGTTTTGGTATAGTACATTTGTTATTGTTGATGAAAGAATGCTAAAATCTACTAAATGTAGTATATAGTTTGCAACAGGTATATATTTTTTCCTATATGCCTCTCTATTAATTAATGTATAGTGTTATACATTTGTTCTAGTTCATGAGAGAGATTTCTAATATTTATATAGTTAATCATGGACATTGTCCACCACGAGATTCACTGCTTTATACATTCCATATTTTAACCTCCAACTTCCCTTCTGGTGACATACATGACTCCGACCTTACGCTTTCTATTACCTTCACACACTTTTCAGCACTGTTAGTTACTCTCACATGCTACCATCACCCCTGCCCATTTCCAAAAGTTTAAGTTCACCCTAGTTGAACATTCTGCTCATAACAAGCAACTGATCCCCATTCTTTAGCCTCATTCTATATCCTGGTAAGTTATATGTCATGTCTATGAGTTTACATATTATAATTAGTTCACTTCAATGAGACTCTGCAATATTTGCCTTTATGTGTCTGTCTTATTTCACTCAGTATAGTGCCCTCCAGTATTCTTCATCAACCCATTTCTTTTAAGACGGTTTTGTTCACACAGTATACATTCCACCCTAAGTAAACAATCATTGGTTCCCTGTATAGTCACATATTTATGTATTCAGCCCCATTGCCACTATCTATATAAGGACATCTCCATTTCTTCCACAAAGAAGGAGGAAGAGTCAAAGAAGGCAGAGAGACAAAAGAAAAAGAAGAGAGAGAAAAAAATGACAGCTAGAAAGCAACAAAAAGAAAGATAGCATTAACCTAAGTAGAATAAAGAGTCAGACAACATCACCAATGCCAGGAGTTCCATATCCTTCCCCTATTCCTCCCCTGCTTTTGCATTTAGGTTTGGTATATTGCCTTTGTTACATAAAGGAAGCATAATATGATGTTTCCTTTAATTAGAGTCTCTAGTTTGCATTGATTGTATTTTCCTACCCAGTCCCACCCTATTTTTAGCACCTTGCAATGTTGACATTCATTTGTTCTACCTAATATAAAAACATATTTGTACTTTTTATTACAATCATTGAGCACCCTAGGTTTCCCTGAATCATTGAGCACCCTAGGTTTCCCTGAGTTACACAATCCCAGTCTTTATCCTTCTTCTTTTGTTATGGTGTCCCACATGGTCCCAACTTTCCTCTTTTAACCATCTGGAAACTCCATCTCCAGTCATCTTTGTTCAGTGTACTTACATTGCTGTGCTACTGTCTCCCAAAATTGTGTTCCAAACCTCTCACTCCTGTCTTTTCCTTTCTGTCTGCAGTGCTTCCTTTAGTGTTTCCTGTAGAGCAGGTATCTTTTTCACAAATTCTCTCATTGCCTATTTTTCAGAGAATATTTTAAGCTCTCCCTCATATTTGAAGGATAGTTTTGCCAGATATAGGGTCTTGGTTGGTGATTTTTCTATCTCAATATCTTAAATACATCACCCCATTTCCTTCTTGCCTCCATGGTTTCTATCAAGAAATCCACACATAGTCTTATGAAGCCTCCTTTGTATGTGATGGATCACTTTTCTCTTGCAGCTTTCAGGATTCTCTCTTTATCTTTGACGTCTGATAATCTGATTATTAAGTGTCTTGGCGTAGGCCTATTCAGGTCTATTCTGTTTGGGGTACGCTGCGCTTCTTGGATCCATAATTTTATATCTTTCATAAGAGATGGGAAATTTTCAGTGATTATTTCCTCCATTATTGCTTCTGTCTCTTTTCCCTTCTGTTCACCTTCTGGGACACCAATGACATGTACATTCTTGCTTTCCATTTTGTCCTTAAGTTCCTGGAGACATTGCTCATATTTTTCCATTCTTTTCTCTATTTGTACTTTTGTGCATAAGTTTTCAGGTGCCTTGTTCTCCAGTTCCTGAGTGTTTTCTTCTGCCTCTTGAGATCTGATGTTGTATGTTTCCATTGTGTCTTTCATTTTTTGTGTTGTGTCTTTCATTTCCATAGATTCTGCCAGTTGGTTTTCATACTTTCAATTTCTACCTTATGTACTCCCAGTGTTTTCATTATATGGTTCATCTCTTTTGCCATATCTTCCCTAAACTTTTTGAATTGACTTAGTATTAGTTGTTTCAATTCCTGTATCTCAGTTAAAGTGTAAGTTTGTTCCTTAACTTTGTTTTCCTTAGTGTAGGTTGTAGTTTTCTGTTGTCTAGGCATCTGGTTTCCTTGGTTACCCCCAATCAGGTTTTCTCAAACCAAAACAGGCTCCGGTCCCAGAAGGAAGAACCATTCAGTATCTGGTTTCCCTGAGGGTGTCTCAGAAAATTGGTACACCCTGTGAGTCCTCAGGTCACTGTGCTTTTCTGCCCAGCAGGTGGCACCTATCAGCCTGTAACTCCAGACTAGTGTAAGGAGATGGGGCCTGTGGCTGTTTTCCCCCAGGCTCTGGGGTCTGGTTCTGAATGGAAGGCGGGTAGTAGAGCTGGGCCCCACCTCTTTCCTCTTAAGGAAGAAAGACCCCCTAGGAGAGGTCATTAGCATTTGAGTGATCTCTCTCTGCCTGTGCTACCTCCACCCTTGTCTGGGTGAGAGTGCTGGGAACTGAAAATGGCTGAGGCTTTCTCCACTGAGCCAAAGCAGGGACAGAAAGCCCCCCTCAGGGCCAGTCTGTGGCTACCCTCCAGCTCTCCAAGGTCAATCATCACCCAAAGCCTCTGTCTGCTTGTTGGGGATTCATAGTTTGTATCAAGCAGTCCACGTTTGTTAATTAAAACACCAATTGGAGCTGAGCTGAGCTGTACTCACTTGCTGGGAGAGAGCTGCTCTCTAGCACCATGAGGTTTTGCAGCTCAGGTCATGGGGGGAGGCAACTCCTGGCTTGGATCTGCAGTTTTTACTTACAAATTTTATGCTGCAATCTCAGGCATTCCTCCCAATTCAGGTTGGTGTATGATGAGTGGATGGTCACATTTGTCCCCTCACAGTTATTTTGGATTATTTACTAGTTGTTCCTTGTTGTTTATTAGTTGTTCCAGGGAGACAACTAGTTTTCACTCCTCTCTATGCCACCATCTTAGATCTAAATAGCAGCACCTTACTTTTATAAAGTGAAAGAACAAATCCTTTGCAACAGTTTGAAATAAAAAGATATCCTTTAGGGTTTGATTTTTGGGAGGGCAAAAGTTGTTGGGTTTGAATATTATATTAGACAGGAAAATGGGTTAATGTGAAACAATATTTGGTTCCTTATTTAACCAAAGTGACAACAAAAAGTAAAATAGGAGTAAATATGACTGTAGGAAAAAGATTTAATTCCTTTACAAGTGAGAAGACTTGTCTTCTAAAATAAAGGACAATAAGGTCAACATAAACATCAACAAGGATATTATTCTGATATGACATAGAGTCTTTGTCTTATAGACAGAATACTCAAATGGCTAAGAAAATTTTTTATAACTTTTCTTTAAGAGCAGACTAACAATACACAGTATTTTAACAAAGAGAAAATTAAAGCTTTGTATGAATACATAGTTTGACACAAAAGCTTTTAAAATATATTATAAACAAGCATATCAAATTTTTGGTCAGCATTCACTACGACAAACAGAATTCACTTTCACAAATCTTCTACAGCTTTCCATATCCATTCATGTCTTATATTACATATTAAAACTAGCCATTTTACTTTAGGTAAAAAACCATACTACTTCAAACAAGCTTTTCAAATTTTAGTCAGCAATGACTATGATAAACAAAATTCATTTCCACAAACTTCGACAACTTTCCATATTCACCCAGGCTTTGTCCTACACATTTTCAAGGCCTAAACCTCACTCCTTTCCTTAACAAAGCATATCTTGTATACTTTACAGACCCCCATACTTTAAGTTACTCAGTAGATCTTTGATACTATCTTTAAACATCCTACAAAACATAATTATTCTTAAAATAAAGTTTGTCAAAATAATTTAATTTCATCAAACACAAACTTACACATGTCACCATATTAAAGATCTAATACATTTAATGATAGCTTATTTTATCAGTAAATTTGTACAAATTTAGGGAGAATATACCCAAGTAGAATAAAATTATGTTTGTTTGGTTAAAAAGTTATAAAAATAGGAATAGGACTAAAATTTATCATTGCATTTTTTGCAGCTGTATTTGCTTTTTTTTCTATTGGAAGTTTAAAAAATTTTATTTTCATAATATCTTAAAATTATGAACAACTTTAAAGAAGCATACTGACTATCAAGCTCTGGAAAATATGCTGTAATTGTTTAATTTGTCTCCAGCATAAATCCAGGAAAACTTTTCCATAGCTCTCAAGGACATTTTCCTTTACTTACTGAAATTTGGCAATTAGATTTCATTCAATTACCCTTATTCCAAGACTATTTATGGTTTTTTTATTTTTCAGTTTTTCCAAGTATCTTTTTTTTTAGCAGTTTTATTGAGATACATTCACACATCATATGACTCTTCCAAGGTGTCCAATCAATGGTTCACAGTATCAAATAATTGTGTAGTCATCACCACAATTTTAGAACATTTTCATTACTCCAAACAACAACAACAACAAAACAATCCAAACAATTAAAAAAAAAAAAAAAAACAGGTTGCTGTATGGAATAATGTCAACTTTCAGAACTGCAGAACTCCAATTCTGAGTCTCAGGTGTCACACAGGCACCAAAAGTTCCAGGGAAATACCAGGTTATACACATACAGCATAGTATCTAAGCATTTAAAAATAAACCTTAGAAACATTAGCACCAAGACCATAAGACTCTTAGAAGAAAATGTAGGGCAATATCTTAAAGATCTTGTGATAGGAGGTGGTTTCCTAGACCTTACAGCCAAAGCATAAGCAACCAAAGAACAGATAGACAAATGGGATCTCCTCAAAGTTAAACACTTTTGTACATCTAAGGACTTTGTCAGAAAAGTAAAAAGGCAACCTACACAATGGGAGATGATATTTGGAAACCATATATCAGATAAGGATTTAATATCCTGAATTTATAAAGGGATCCCACAACTCAACAACAGAAAGACAAAGAATCCAATTAAAAAATGGGCAAAAGACATGAACAGACACTTTTCTGAAGAAGAAATACAAATGGCTCAAAAACATATGAAAAAATGCTCAACTTCACTGGCTATTAGGGAAATGCAAATCAAAACCACAATGAGATATCATCTCACACCTACCAGAATGACCATCATCCATAAAACAGAAAATTGCAAGTGCTGAGAGGATGTGGAGAAAGAGGCACACTTATTCATTGTTGGTGGGAATGCAGAACGGTGCAGCCGCTCTGGAAGATAGTGTGGAGTTTTCTCAGGAAGCTAAGTATAGATTTGCCATATGACCCAGCTATTCCATTGCTGGGTATATACTCAGAGGAACTGAAACTTAAGACACAAACAGACATTTGTAAACCGATGTTTACTGCAGCATTATTCATGATTGCCAAGAGATGAAAACAGCCCAAATGTCCATCAAAGGATGAGTGGATAAACAAACTGTGGTACATACACATGGTGGAATATTATGCAGCTGTAAGACAGAACAAAGACATGGAACATATAATAATGCAGATGAACCTTGAGGACATTATGTTGAATGAAGTTAGCCAGAAAAAAAAGGACAGATATTGTATGGTCTCACTAATATGAACAAACATTAATGAACAAACTTTGAGAATTAAAAGCTGACAACACAGGCTACCAGGAGACAGAAAGAGGGTAGAGATCGGGCATTTGATGCTGAAGGACTACAGAATGTTCCGCAGGATTGATTGTATAGATCCAGAAACACATAGCATAATACTGTTTGATGGTAGCACAATATTGTAAGTACACTGAACAAAGATGTCTGTGAGTAAAGCTGAAAGAGGTGGGATAGGAGAATGTATGACACCAGAGGTAAAGACAGATGATAAAGACTGGGACTGTATAACTTGGCAAAAACTGGAGTGGCCAATGACTGTTACTAAATGCACAAATATAAAAATGTTTTTACATGTGGGAGAGCAAATGAATGTCAACCATGCAGAGTGTTGAAAAAGGGATGGTATTTGGGAAAAAAAATAATCAAAGCAAACTGGAGTCTATGGTCAATAGTAACATTGTAATATGCTTCCATTAAATGTAACAAAGGCAATATACCAAAGCTAAGTGTGTATGAGAGAGGGATATAAGGAAGGGATATGAGATTCTTGGTAGTGGTGTTGTTTTCTCTCCTTAATATTATATTGTATTGTATGACACATTATTTTTCTTTTTATCAACTTTTTTATTATTCGCTAAAAAGAAAAAAATTTTTTTTGTAGTAATCAATATGTTCAAGTATTGATTGTGGTGATAAATGTACAACTTTATGAAGATACCATGAATGACTGTGTACACTGTGGATAAATGTGTGGTACATGAAAATAACTATAAAATTGTAGGAAAAAATATAAAACAAATAAATAAATAAACCTTAGAACTCAGGAGCTAATGTGACTTCTAAAAGAGCTTACAGTCTAAGCCCTAATATTCTTATGAGTATTTTCTAAATCAGGCCATACAATATTTACCTTTTGTTTCTGGCTTTTTTGTCAATTTCTTTTAAATTTTATTCTGAAATAAATTCAAAGTTATAGGAACAGTTGCAAAAACAATACAAACCCCATACACAGAACTCCAGCATTCCCTGACCCCTCTCCCCTGATATCCCAATCCACTAACTTTAACATGTTGTCACACCGCTATTTCTTTCCCTCCCTCCCTCTCTCTCTCCCTCTTTCCCTATCATCCATCATCTATTGCTCTGTCTTCTGAACATATGAGAGCTAGCTACACACATCCTTGAACAAACACTTTAATTCACATATACAATTCCCACAAACAAGAACATTCTTTTATGCAATCCCATTAAGCGCAGCTAAGAAGTAAAAGAGATTCAACAATGATACAAAGCTTACACTCTACATTTCCATTTCCTTATGTCTCAACTGTGTCCCTTTGAGCCGCCTGTCCTCCATCCTCAGATCCCATCCAGAGTCATCCTTGGCATTCAATTGTCATCTATTTAGACTGTCTTTTTTTTTTTTTCCTCAATTGTGGAAACATATATACAGCCTAAATCTTCCCATTCCCTCCCCCAGCCTTCCATTAGTGGTATTAATCACATTTAGAATTTTGTAATGCTATCACCTTCCCACCATCCATTACTAGAAATTTCCCTACACTTCAAACAGCAACCCTACACTCATTTCTTAACTCACCGTTGCCCCTTCCCCCATTTCTCTTAACCCATACTCTACTTTTCATCTCTATGGTCATATTCTCTGATAATTTCTTTGTGTTTACTGTGGGGCTTAAAATTAAACTTTTAAATCCATAACAATCTTGTTTTTCTTTGATACCAAACTTAATTTCAATAGGACACATAAACTATGTACCTATACTCCTCCATTCCCCCACGTTTATATAGTTCTTGTCAAAAATTACATATTTTACATTGACTTCAAAACCACTGATTTCTCATTAGAGTTTGTGTATTTTATATCATGTAGGTAGTAAATAGTGGAGTTACAATTCAAAAATTATTGACTTCTATTTGTATTCCATTGTGGTCAGAGATTGTACTTTGAATATGTTCAATTGCTTTTTTTTTTTAATTTTAATTTATTGAGGCTTGTTTTATGTCCCAGCATACGGTCCATTCTGGAGAAAGATCTGTGATCACTAGAGAAAAATGAGTGTCCTATTGATTTGAGATGTAAGGTTCTATATATGTCTGTTAAAATTCTCTGTATCTCTCTCTCTGCTTTCTTTGTTTCTCTGTCAGTAGGGCTCCCTTTAGTATCTGAAGTAGGGCAGGTCTTTTATTGGCAAATGCTCTCAACATTTGTTTGTGAAAAATTTAAGCTCTCCCTCAAATTTGAAGGAGAGTTTTGCTGGATAAAGTATTCTTGGTTGGAAATTTTTCTCTCTCAGAGTTTTAAATACGTCATGCCACTGCCTTCTCACCTCCATGGTGGCCGCTGAGTAGTTACAACTTAGTCTTATGTTGTTTCCTTTGTATGTGGTGAATTGCTTTTCTCTTGCTGCTTTCAGAACTTGCTCCTTCTCTTCCGTATTTCAGAGTCTGATCAGAATATGTCTCGGAGTGGGTTTATTTGGATTTATTCTACTTGGAGTTCGCTGGGCATTTATGCTTTGTGTATTTACATTGTGTAGAAGGTTTGGGAAGTTTTCCCCAACAATTTCTTTGAATACTCTTTCTAGACCTTTACCCTTCTTTTCCCCTTCTGGGACACCAATGAGTCTTAAATTTGGACGTTTTATTTTATCTGTCATATCCCTGAGATCCTTTTCAATTTTTTTGACTTTTTTCTCTTTTCTTTTGTTCTTTCATTTTCTGTTCTGTGGACCTCTAGGACACTGAGTCATTGTTCAACTTCCTCTAGTCTTGTATTATGAGTATCCAGAGTCTTTTTAATTTGGCCAACAATTTCTTTGATTTCCATAAGATCTTCCATTTTTAAATTTAATCTTGCAATTTCTTCTTTATGCTCTTCTAGGGTCTCCTTTATGTCCCTTTTATCCTGTTCCATGGTCGTCTTCATGTCTTTTATATCCTGTGCCATGTTTTTGTTCCTCAATTGTAATTGTTTGATTAATTGTGCCAAGTACTGTGTCTCTTCTGATATTCTGATTTGGGTGTTTGGGATCAGGTTCTCCATATCATCTGGTTTTATCATATGCATTAAGATTTTCTGTTGTTTTTGGCCTCTTGGCATTTGCTTTGTTTGATAGGGTTCTTTTAAGTTGTAAAAAAAATACCAATCTAATTTTTCAGAAATACAAGTTGGTGGCATACATGTTCTCCAACTAACCAGTAGATGGCATCTGCAAGTCACCTATACCCCTCAAGTCAGTTCTCCCCAACTCTGTCTCTGTGGTGTGTAAGGAAATGATTTTTGTGGGGTTCGGCTGGTGAACTCAGTTTGGGTTTGTTGTTGGACCTGTCCGCCCTGAACATGGTGCGTGTGTCTGGGTGGTCAGGGAGGCAGGGCAGCTTTAATATTCAAACCTCCCAGGTGTTCCCAGAGATTCAAGGCTGTTGCAAGAGTCTAAGCCTTCATTTCAGTTTTGTCCCAGATTTTCTCTGTTGCTGACCCACAAACCACCAGCATTGACATAGCATCCCTGGGTTTTCCGAACGGGGCCGCCTTCTCAGCTGTGATCTTCCAGGACCTCTGCTGAGGGAAGGCTGTGCTACATCACTAGTGCTCATTGTCCCTCAAGGGAAGCCCCGGGCCACCAGGCTGTGCAGGTGTGCTCCCAGCCTGATGCAAAGATTAGCCTGTAATTCTTGACTGGTGTAAGTTCTGAATGAAAGGCAGGTAGTACAGCTGGGCCCCACCCATTTCCTTTTATAGAAGGTAGACGCCTTAGGGGGAGGTCATTAGCATTTCAATGGTCTCTCTCTGCCTGCACCACACCCCTGTCTGGGTCATAGAACTGGGAACTGAAAATGGTTGACGCTTTCTCCACTGAGTTGAAAAAGGAACAGAGCTAGTCTGAGGTGACCCTCCATCTCTCCAAGGTCAGTCGTCACCCAAAGCCTCTGTCTACTTGTTGGGGATTCGCACCTCGTAGTGAGCAGTTCACACTCGCTAATTAAAACCCCAGTTGGAGCTCAGCTGAGTTATATTCACTTGCTGGGAGAAAGCTTCTCTCTGGCACCACGAGGCTTTGTAGCTCGGGCTGCAGGGGAGGGGTCTCCCGATTTGGATCCGCAGTTCTTACTTACAGATTTTATTCTGAAATCGCGGGCATTCCTCCCAATTCAGCTTAGTGTATGATGAGTGGACAGTCACATTTGTCCCCCTGCAGTTATTCTGGATTATTTACTAGCTGTTTCTGGTTTTTTTTAGTTGTTCCAGGGAGACTACTTAGCTTCCACTCCTCTCTATGCTGCCATCTTAGATCCTCCTCTGTTTCTGACTTATTTTGCTCAACATATTGTCCTCAAGTTTCATTCACCTTGTTGCATGCCTCAAGACTTCCTTCTATTCTATAGCTGCACAAAATGCCATCATATGTATGATACTACAGTTCACCCTTCTGTTCCTCAGTCGGTATGCTGGCGGAATGCAAAACACCAGAAATGGATTGGCTTTTATAAAAGGGGGGTTATTTGGTTACACAGTTATAGTCTTAAGGCCACAAAGTGTCCAAGGTAATGCATCGACAATAGGGTACCTTCACCAGAGGATGGCCAATTGTGTCCAGAAAACATCTGTTAGCTCGGAAGGCACGTGGCTGGCATCTGCTTGCTCCCAGGTTACACTGCAAATGGCATTCTCCAAATTGTCTGCATCAGCTTCCAATGGCCATCTTCAAAATGTCTCTGTAAGCTGTAGCTACTCTCTCAGCTCCTGTCCTTCTTGGCCTGAAACCCAGAGGTACCATTCTCCAAGAACATCATTCAGTTATTCATAATGTCAACACTCCTTTTTCAACATGAAGAAGTTAGAATGGTCACTGCCCAAACATCCCAGAAGATTGACAGAATGATCAAATGAGAGGGAGGAGATGTAACATAGAAGATAGGATTTTGCAAATGACTGTGACTGCTGAAACATTATATGGATGTTTATTTTTAGTCTCTGGTGTATCAGAACAGCTAGAAGGAAATAACTGAAATTCCAGAACTATAACCCATACCATACTTTGAAATTTGCTCTATAACTACTTGTTAAACTATACTTTGAAAGTTATCACTTTTCTGCATATATGTTATATTTCACACACAAAAAATTGTTAAAGAAAAAAAAAAAAAACAGAAAGAAATTAATCCCCAGAACATCCCATACACCTTATTCACCTTATTCCCCACCATCATTGACCCTTAACACTGGTGTGGTACATTTGTTACTACAGATGGAAGAATATTGAAATATTACTTTTAATTATAGTCCATGGTTTGCAATAGGTGCATTTTCCCCCTATATACCACTCTATTACTACCTCCTTGTAATAGTGATATATATTGTTCTTGTTCATGAAAGATCATTTTTCTATAATTGTACTTTTAATCACTGTCATCGTCCACCATAGGGTTCACTGTATTATACAGTCCTGTGTTTTATCCTCTAGGTTTCCTTCTAGTGACATACTTGACTCTAAACCTCCCCTTTCAACCACAGTCACACTCATAATTCAGTGCTGTTAATTACATTAGCCACCATAATGTTCTACCACCACCTCCATCCATTTCCAAACATTTAAATTCAACCTAGTTAAAAGTTCTGCACACATTATAAGCATCCACTCCCCATTTTCACAGTATCTTAATCTTGGACAAAACATTAAAATACCTTAGTACATAAGCAAAGCACCATATATTTTCAATCAGTCATCCATCCTCTGACTCCATGTTAGCAGAAACCAGGCTAAAACTGAGTTACTGTGCTCATATCAGGCATTGGGTCAACCAATCCATTTGGATTTTGATCAGTAGGAGAGCAACATTCTTTCTTTTTGCATTTGGCTGAAAAGCTTATGTGAATGCATCTCGTTAAAAAAATTCTAGTAATGACTGAGAAGTAACTTATATAACAAAAGCTGAATGTTGACTGGAAGCCCCAGGCCTTGGTCATCAACCACAGTCACAGTTAGGATGGTCTGCATCACCAAGGCAACGAAGGTGTTGATTCTGAACACCAGGGCGTAGTGTTCCATGCTAAGATCCACAGCGATCTGAAATGCTGCTGTGGTTATAAGAAACATGTAACTTGACTTGAATATTAAAATACCAGCATAGCACACACAAATATTAGTTGTGTAACGCTTGAGAAACAGAGAACCTGTATCTGCTACTGAGAAGATCTCCAACACCAACTCTCCCAAAGATCCCAGCTGACTTTCACGTAGCCTACTGCAAAGGCTGCCAGGGCCCCTCCAAAGGTTGCAGGGGCATCCACTGCTCCATTATATATTGTAGAACTTTGGGATGGTGACTTGTAATCCAACAGGATTTGAACATAATTCAAAACCTGGTTAAAATCTGCCATACAATATACCATAGCTAAATGTCTAGGAGAGGGGGATACAAGGGAGGCATATGGGATTCTTGGTAGTGGTGTTGTTGTCTGACCTTATTATATTTTGTTGTATGGTATTTTAATTTTTTTTATCTTTTTATTATTCTTTAAAAAGATTTTTTTTGGAGTAATCAATATGTTCAAGTGCTGATTGTGGTGATGAATGGACAGCTGTATGATGATACTGTGAACAACTGATCGTACACTGTGGATGACTGTGTGGTATGTGAATATATCTCTATAAAATTGCAGGGAAAAATATAAACAGGGATACAAGTGCTGGAGAAAACATGGAGAGAGGGATGTATCTATTTACTGTTGGTTGGGAAGTAGAATGGTGTAGCCTATCTGGAGGACAGTGTGGTGGTTCCACAAGAAACTAAGTATGTGGGTGTCATAAGGTTCTAAACCTCATTATGGGGTATATATTTGGAAGATCAGAGAGCAGGGACACGAATGGGCATTTGCACACTGGTGTTTCTGGTGGCAGTATTCAAGATTTGCAATGGACGGAGGTGGCCTAAGGGTACATTGACTGATGAACAGAATGGTGAACTGTGGTGTATGCATACAATAGAATATTGAGCAGATGCAAGAAGGAATGAAGCTGTGAGACACGCAATTAGGTGAGTGAAACTTGTGGACAGTATTTTGAGTGAAATATACCAGAAACGAAAAGACAAACATTATAAGCCTCACTAATACGGGCTAACTATAATGCGTAAACTCTGAGAATTGAATCTTAGAGCACAGCTATCAGGGGAACGCTTACTGTAATGGTCCCTAAATTGTAAGCTCTTACAGCAGTCACATCTGTTCCTGAGTTGTAATGGTTATCCCTAAACCCTGAGATGCTGAGCTCTTTGTGTGTAACATGGTTGGTCTCTGGAACTTTGGGTATGTGTGTGACACTTGAAACTCAGAGCTAGAGCTCAGCATCTTTGAATGTCAGTATTACTTCATACAGCAACTGTTAAAAAAGCTGAGAAGAGTTCAGAATTCCATTAGAGATATGAATGAAGCAGATCTGGTTAGGAGGCAAATCAGGCCAAAGCATAAAGGACAGTATTGACTGCGTTTGAAAACTTCAACTTCTGTGTGAGACCAAGGGAAAAGATGCTTATTTGGGGCAGGACCTATATATTTTCTGCAGCACACTAAATAATTTAACTTGTGCAGTCAATTTATTCAAACACCATAATTACATGGAACTTTGAATAGGAAGTGAGATCTGGTAGGTTTGTACAGGTGTGAAATCCTGATACAGCCCAAAGTAATTTGGGCAGAGAATAAAAATATATTTATGGGGAATTCCTGAGGAACTGGGGAAAAATGCAGAAATGTTGGACTTCCCCACCTGGGTTATTGCTAATAGTCTCACAAACATTGAGGACCAAAAATTTAGTAGGCCGGGCCCTTGGTCTTGGGGCTTGCCCTTATGAAGCTTGTTACAACAAAGGAGAAGCTAAGCCTACTTATAATTGTGCCTAAGCACCCTCCCCCCACCCCCACCCCCACCTCAAGAACCTCTTTGTTGCTCAGATGTGGCCCTCTCTCTCATTCTAAGCTCACTCTGCAGGTGAACTGACTGTTCTCCCCGCTATGTGGGATCTAACTCCCAGAGGTGTAAATCTCCCTGGCAATGTGGGGCATGACTCCCAGGGATGAACCTGGACCTGGCACCATGGGATTGAGAAAATCTTCTTGACCAAAAGGGGTAAGCAAAATGAAACAAAATAAAGTTTCAGTAGCTGAGAGATTTCAAATGGAGTCGAGAGGTCACTCTGGAGATCATTCTTATGCACTATATAGATAACCCTTTTTAGGTTTTAGTGTATTGGAATAGCTAGAAGTAAATACTTGAAACTATCAAACTGCAACCCAGTAGCTGGGATCCTTGAAGATGATTGTATAACTATGTAGCTTACATTGGGTGAGGGTGTGATTGTCAAAATCTTGTGGCTCACACTCCCTTTATCCAGTGTATGGATGGATGAGTAGAAAACTGGGGACAAAAATTAAATGAAAAATAGGGTGGGATGGAGAATGATTTGAGTATTCTTTTTTATTTTTATTTTTTATTCTTATTTTTATTCTTTCTGGTGTAAGGAAAATGTTCAAAAATTGATTGCAGTAATGAATGCACAACTATAGGATGGTACTTTGAACAGTTGATTGTACACCATGGATACTGTATGGCAAGTGAATGTATCTCAATAAAACTGAATTTAATTTAAAAAAACTGAATTAAAAAAGAAAAAAACTGCCATGGATAAAGCCCACCAGAGGGATTGGTAAAAAAGATGCTTTGAGGAGTGGCACTTTCTCAAATCTTGGAACCACTGTGTGAAAACTCTCAAAGCCACATTTTTTGGCTTTGGGCTGCCCAACTGGCCACCATCCATAGGCCCTGAAATGTTGATAGACTCTTGGTAGACTGGTTGGTGATCTTTCTGGGGCTCATCTAAGATAGCTTCTTTTCCTGATGGCTTTTGAGGAGCTTCTTTGCTGGGCTGTGCATGAAAAAACATGCTCTTCTTGGGCACTGGTAGAAAAAATGAAAAAAGGGAGGCCACGGAGTCAGAGGCCAAGAATATGATGTTGAGGTAAAAGTAGACATGTTGGCCAGGGATACCAGCACCTGGGCCAGCAGGGAGACCACCATGTAGGCCATCAGTGGCACGCCCCTATAGTAGCTACTCACTTTCTGGTAATGTTCTGGGCTGACCACACTGAATATGTAGGCATAGTAGGCCACCTTGGTGGCAGAGACCAAGCCATAGGTGACCTCCAGCACCTGCACGGCTTTTAATCTTTGACAAAATACAAGCAGCACCCAGGTCACAATGAAGCTAATGCCCTATAAGATGATAACTGGTTTGCAGCAGACATAATCGGTGAGAATGAACACAGGGAGCAGCAGTGCCGGGTAAGAGTACATCCAAAGAGGAGGAAGGATATCCTTTGTGATCACACTGAGGCTCTTTTTTTTTTTTTTTCCAGCTAACTTTACTAAATACCACCCTCTTGTTTTTTTTTAGCATTCTACATGTTATCTCATTTAATATTTTTACTCATAGCTAGACTAAAAGTTATTAGATAATATATCCAAAATAGAATTTGGAGTCAGCCAGGTTTAGTGAAAAGAACTTGGGCCTTAGCCCAAGCATAATTGGTTCAAGCAAAGTGGGGTCAGCCATGTCTTCCCCACCCACAACTCCACAGCCTGCACAGGTGTGATCCTTTTACAAATTCTTTTCCCTCAAAATACTTTCCTTGATAGTATGATTTCATCTGGGTAAATTATATGAGAGGATGGGAAGGGGAGGGAATTTAGTCACTTTGAGAGGTGTGGTAGATTTTGCTCTACTTTCTCTCTTTCTCTTTTTTATTAAATGCAATTTTATTGAGATATAGTCACAACATACAGTCCTTCAAAGTGTACAATCAGTTGTTCATAGTATCATCATATAGTTGTGCATTGATCACCCCAATCAATCTTTGAACATTTTCATTACTCCAAAAAATAAAATTAGAATAAAAAAGAACATCCAAAACATTCCATTCCCCTCCTCCCCTCATTGTTCATTTACTTTTTTCCACACTCATTGTTTTTTTTAACTTTATCAAAAAATTAAAAAACAAACATAAAAAAAAAATTTCAAACAAAACCAAAACAAAGGAATAAGAAAAAGTAAATAACCTAAAATAACTACATTGCTTCCAACATGTTCCTACCCTACCCCAAGAAAATAAAGAGACTATAACCCAACAAAGGAATAAGAAAAATAAATAACCTAAAATAACTACATTTCTGTGAACTTGTTCCTACCATACCCCCCAGAAATTAACAAACCAGTCGTTCCTGAGCATTCTCAAGACATTAAGTTTACCTTCCATAACTTATGTTTTTATTAGATCATCATTCCCCCTTCACTATTTGCTATTGCTATGTCCCCTATATTTTACAATATAAGCCATTTATTTTACATTTTTCATAGTGTTCACATTAGTGGTAACATACAATATTTCCGTTTTTGTGCCTGGCTTATTTCGCTCAGCATTATGTCTTCAAGGTTCATCCATGCTGTCATATGTTTCATGACATTGTTCCTTCTTACTGCCGCATAGTATTCCATCGTGTGTATATACCACATTCTGTTTATCCACTCATCTGTTGAAGGACATTGGGTTGTTTCCATTTCTTAGCAATTGTGAATATTGCTGCTATGAACATTGACATGCAGATATCTGTTTGTGTCACTGTTTTCAGGTCTTCTGGGTATATACCGAGAAGTGCAATCGCTGGATCGAAGGGTAATTCTACATCTAGTTTTCTAAGGAACCATCAGACTGTCTTCCAGAATGGCTGTACCATTTTATAGTCCCACCAACAATGAATAAGTGTTCCAATTTCTCCACATGCTCTCCAGCATATGTAGTTTCCTGTTTAATGGCAGCTAATCTAATTGGTGTGAGATGATGTCTCATTGTGGTCTTAATTTGCATCTCCCTAATAATCAGTGAAGCTGAACATTTTTTCATCTGTTTTTTTTTTTTTTTTTTTTGGTCATTTGTATTTCCTCTTCAGAGAACTGTCTTTTTATATCTTTTGCCCATTTTATAATTGGGCTGTCTGTACTATTGTCGTAGAGTTGTAGGATTTCTTTACATGTGCAAGATATCAGTCTTTTGTCAGATACGTGGTTTCCAAATATTTTTTCCCATTGAGTTGGCTGCCTCTTCACTTTCTTGACAAATTCCCATGAGGTACAGAAGATTTTAAGTTTGAGGAGTTCCCATTTATCTATTTTTTTCTTTTGTTGCTTGTGCTTTCGGTGTAAGGTCTAGGAAGTGACCTCCTAATACAAGGTCTTGAAGATGTTTCCCTACATTATCTTCTATGAGTTTTATGGTACTGTCTCTTATATCAAGGTCTTTAATTCATTTTGAGTTACTTTTTGTGTAGGGTGTGAGGTAGGGGTCCTCTTTCATTCTTCTGGATATGGGTATCCAGCTCTCCCAGCCCCATTTGTTGAATACACTGTTATGTCCCCGTTCAGTGGTTTTGGGGGCCTTATCAAAGATCAGTCAACCATAGAACAGCTCTTATTTTTATCTGTCCTGCTAAATAAGGCACAAAAATGATTCTGACTGTTTCATCATTGAGAAAAATCCAAATAAGCAGAGAATTACTGTGGGAAAAGCCCAGGAATGGCTTGATGAAGTATGGTCACAACCCATGTCTGGTTCAAGGTTAGGGTCTTGGAAACTGTCCAAATCATGTGTCCCCAAAACTGGCTGTCAGGATCCTTAGCTTCTCTGCCACATGGCAAGGCACATGGTGGTGTCTGCTGGTCTTTGCCTTCTCTTCCAAGTTTCGTTGCTTTCAACTTCTTGCTCCCATGGTGCTGTCTGTGTTTTAATAATGATTTGTTTATTGCGGTTACTGTTGCAAAGGTATTATTGGGGAAAAATATTTTAATTGGGGAATTCTCTCAAGTGTTGTAGCCAAGAAATTAAAAATTAACAAATGATTATGATTACTGAATCATTATATAGATATTTTTCTTTCTATATTGTAGACTAAGCAGAAGTTAATAACTGAAATTACTGAAACTCAACTAGTCTTACCCTTGTTTAAACTTACTGTTTTCATGGTCATTCTAGCCTAGTTTGTACTTGATATTGTACTGGTAACAACTCTGTCTCCCCTTGCTTGAATCCATAAAAACCCCAAACTCCTTAGACTCAGGGAGATAGATTTTTGGGCTTCACGCTTGGCATTAAACTCTTTCTCTTTGAAATCCGGGTGTCATGGATTGGCTATTACGTGCATTGGGCAGAGAACCCACTGTTTTTGTTTGGTACCAACATGGCCCATTCCCCAACATTTCCCCTATGCATACCATTTCTAAACTCCAGGGCCAGTAGCAAGAATTCTAAACCAACCCCACACCTCCCCCATCTTTCTCCACCCAACTCTTCCCCCATACTTGCCTTCTCTAGTTCATTTATATTTGGCCAAGATTTAAGAGGACCTGGGGGCAATTTAGGTGAGACAAAAAGAATGAGGCCTGGTCTGTTGTATTTGGTTTTAAAAGTTTTAAATGAGGAAAGTAGGACTTAAGTCCCCTAATGTGGCCAGTGTTGACGAGGGTTCATATGCCCTTCTTTTAATTGTTTCTAATTATTAGATCTATTTTGCCTAAAGCTGTGACCTGGACAATTTGGAAAAGTCTGCTGTTTCCAAAGGCAGCCCTCTGCTACCTTTGGGAAACATTAGAAGGTGGTTTCTTTCCAATGTCCAGGCTTGTTTACAGTAAATACAAGCACTAAGGCCTTGAACCCTGGTACCTAGAGGGATTTTTCCCCCTTTTTTCTAAGACTCTGGAGTATAAATATATTTATTATATATTTATATAGAGATATACACACACATATATACATATGCACTTATTTATCTTTAAGTAATTTGAATAGAGCTCTTTAAGAATTTTTTGTTAATTTGTTATTACCATCCAGAGCTTTGAAAATAAACAATGACCAACCAGAATGACACAAATAGAAAGTTAGGTGCAAAACAACCCCAGAAATCCAGAAATATACTTTTGTGTTTTGAGAGAAACAAATAAAGTATTGAATATACATCAATTCATCCCACTTCCACTCTCTTATGTAGAACAATTACAACTGTAATACAGTGTCCTTTTCTATATAATCACTTTCAGGTCACTTCACTCCTTATTTTAAATTATACTGAGGCCAGACTGTGTTACAAATATAAACTATTTATTTGTTTTTCAATAGTCTCGTAACTAAAATCTTCCCAGTTTTTCAAAATACAGCCCAAAGGGCTACATTCAAGTATGTTATTAGAATTAGAATGTCCCATTTTAAAGAATTTCTGTAATCAGTAACTAATTAAGAACACTTGAGCAATACAACTGCCGTAACACACCAACTAACAATTTAAACAGTTAACACACTGTATTTTTAAGTAACACACCAACTAATAATTAAACCAAACACACTAATTAATAATTAAACCAACACACCAATTAACAAATACACAGGCATTAAACACTTACTACATCTAAGTAACTCACCAATTAAGAGTTAAACAGGCATCACTTAATTTCATTAAATACCAATTAATTGTTGGATTACTTATTTTCCAGGAGTATATTCAACAAACTCAGGTCAGGGCCTTGAACCCCATACAGAATGGTACTCCGAAAACAGAAAGGTATACAGGCCAGAGCAGAGGAGGATCATTCTGGAAGCAGGCCCCGGAATAATAAAACCCAGGTCTAGGGGATGCAAACCTCCGTACTAACTTCCTGATCCACTTTTACCCTGGTGACCCACTCAGTCAGAAGTCCAGAGCTGGAACTAGAAACTGTCCCTGATCCACTTTTATCTTGGTGACCCACTCACCCGGTCAGAAGTCCAGACCTGGAACTGGAAACTTTTTCTCTCTTTGAAGTTTTAAAGTGCTGAGGTCCTGGAATGCTGGCAGAGCAGAAGAAAACCCAGTTACCAAACCTCTAGACTAAAAGATTTAGCCTAGCAACTGCAAAAGCCTCAATTACCATGCTTTCTGGTCCTGCTGGGGCTCCAGAACTTTGGGCAGTCAGACTCCTTACTTCTTAGGGACCTTGTCCTGCCAAAATCGCCAAATTGGTATTGATCAAAAGCAGGAGGTCCTCTGCCCTATGTGCTCAAATGACCAATTCCTGAGACACCAGGGTTTCAAAGAGAGTTTATTACTATGTGCAAATGTTCCAACCCAGCTCAGCTCCCAGACTAAAGAACACGCCAGGCACAGAGTTAGACATGAGTTTAACAGGACTTATGAACAGGAGAGTTGGTTCCATGGCAGCGGCCTCCCAGGAAAGATGGAAGTTAGAGTTCTGCAAAGAGCAGGGGGTGCCAGGGTGTGGTTTATAAGGGTTAGGACAAAGACATTCCACTGGGTGTGAGAACAAACTTTTGGCAGGATGTCCTGACACAGGGGTGTGGAGATTCATTATCAACAGTGATCAGGGGAGGGGAGTTTTAATGCTTTGTTTATGACATAATTTGAACATTTTTTACCCACCCCCCACCCCGGGAAATGTGGTGACCTTTAACAACTGTTATGGTCAAGTAGGCAGCTACATGAACTAATCCACTTTCACTGTGGAGGGGAGTGGGCCTGGGCCCTGGGTCTCCACAGGGAAACAAGAGGTCAGATGGCCTATTGCCCTAAAAACCTGTATCCCCCAAATTGCAGTAACCCTGGTAGCTTTATAGTATCAAAAAATGGGCAGATTTTAGGATAATGAGTACAATGGCTTGAGACCATGAAGTTACAGATGATCTAATTATTGAGCATGTAGTGTATAACTACTGCATATGCCAAGTGGGCTAATATGGTTATATCTAGCTTTGCCTAGTAAGATAGTTTCAGAATGGGGCTGGGTTAGTTCTGGACTGACTCAGGTTCCTCCATTAATAAGTATTATGGGCTGTCTGTTCATAAGGCTCTAAAGTTGAAAAATAGGATAAGGGCGTACAAATGGGGCCAGTCACAAGGTTTTACAATCACAAAATGATGGCTATTTACTTATACAATCATTATCAAATATTGAGACAGCTTGGGTACAGTTCAGTAATTTCAGATACTTCCTTCTGGCTATTCTAATATACTAAAAAGTAACTACATATATTCAGTAATCATAATTATTTAACTGTTGATTTCTTGGTTAAAAAAAACTAATCAATTTTCCTGCAACAGAGTATGAATATGGTTGCTTTGGCTTCAAAACAAAAGCTAGAAAATAGATTGTAACCTCAATGAAGTGGGTTAGAAGTAAAGAAAACTGTCATTTATGGGTTATTGAAGAGAGGGTGGATCTAGTGTGTTCAGACTCTAGAATAACTCATGAATGAAGGGCTGGTTTCCACTTGTACCATCTTGGGTCTGAATGCTGGGAGTCCCCTTGCAATCCTAGTTTCTCCAACTTTGGAATCAAAATCTGCCCACGGCTAGCTACACCTGCTCAACACTCCTGGCTTTCCAGATGTAAATGGGCCTTATAAATGAGGATGTATGTTTCAAACACAGGCCAGATTCATCAGTAAGTGGTGAAATCACTTTAGTAGGTCTTGCTCAGCATTTATTAATATAAAATAGAAAACAACATGTCACTGCACCTCATACCATAAGGGTAAATATTATTTCACAAAGCCTGTGTTTCAGTTTTGCATGTATGCGTACTTATGTTTGTGTACGTATTGGGTACCAATGTAAAATATATTTCTGTTATGGGACTGGATCAAAAACGTTTAAATCACTGGTTCAAGCTACACCTTCATTAATTTGTTTGTTAAGTGAGATACAAAATAGTACCATGAAGTCAGAACACCTCTTACTAGCTCTGTGTCACTTTGGGCAAGTTATTTAACCTCTCTGTATTTCAGCTTTTCAATATGTAAAGTGAGGATAATGATAGTACCTATTTCATAGGCTTGCGGAGAGTTAAGGAAGCTAATATCTGTACAGTGCTTACCCCATGCTTGGCAGTGTGTCAACAGAATCCAGGAATATAAAGGTGAATGAGAAATGGCCTTAGCATCTACGCCCTTGTGCATGACCCCTCATTGTGAGATTTTCTCCATATTAGAAGAAACAATGAACAAAATGTTTTGCTTTGTTCCAGGTCTTTCGCTTCTCAGACCCACACCACATAACAAGATTGTCGGAGAAATGAACTGAGGGCGTCCCCCAGTGGCGTAGCACCGCTTTCGGTTTAAGGACTTGGAGCCCCGGGCTTCTCGGCTTCGCACTACATCTCCCACAGTGCACCTCTTCCGATCCGGCCTCTAACAGGGAATGCGTTTCGTGGTTTTGCAGCGGGTAACTTCTGCTCCTAGCGCCGCGATAACCGGAAAACAATAAACCTACTAACTACGTCATGGGTAGGACGGCGCGATGCAGGCTGGGAGACGTATAACTGAAATTCTCTTCCGCCAGCAGGCTAAATAGTCCCACGGGTACCTTGTTCCTTGGATAAGGAAGTTCTAGAAACGCCCTTCTTTTCCAGATTTCAGCGGAAACTCTGAATAATAAAGAAAAGTTGAATAAAGTGGCTTGCCATTCTTGGTGTCCTTCTCCTAAGGCTTCTTCCTGTGTAAGCGTAGGGATCTTGCGTTATATAAGACGCCGGGGACAACCTCCGGGTCCTTTCTCGGGTATTCGTCCGAACGTCCGTTGGCTGTTTTCTTGTAAGATGGTGAGTTCTGGCGCGTGGTGAGCATGGGGAGCCCAGGGGAGGCTTCAAGTAGCAGCTTCTTGGGTTGTAGAGCTTGAGAGCCGGGGCCTTACGGGACGGTTGGATGAAATGTGTATGCGTTTCTGAATTTTGAACCGGCAGGACGGGAGACGTGAGTGGCGTCTTTTGGAGGCTTCCGGCGCGGAACGAAGCAGGAAGGGGGCTAAGGCGGGGTACGTTGCGTCCTCTTCTTAATAGGATCGTTATCTTTCCGCAGACAAAAAAAAGAAGGAACAATGGTCGTGCCAAAAAGGGCCGCGGCCACGTGCAGCCTATTCGCTGCACGAACTGCGCCCGCTGCGTGCCCAAGGATAAGGCCATCAAGAAATTCGTCATTCGAAACATAGTGGAGGCTGCAGCCGTCAGGGACATTTCCGAAGCAAGCGTCTTCGACGGTAAGCGAACGCCTGGCCTAAAGAGTTACCCAGCCTCGCTCGTAGGCTCTTTTCGTTTGCGCGGCTCTAAAACCTCCTGGACAATTTTCCATGTATTTTAAAAGTTGTTGCCGCTAAAGGAGAACGGTATTTTTGCCCTCTCGTTTGCTGTTCTGAGCCGTGCCTGAAAGGAATGGTGCACATGGACTTGAGGGCCACTCTTCGTGATAGAGTGCATACACGGTCGTACCTGTTTAAGGGATGAAATTTCAAAACACATCTAGAGATTACTGCTCTATATTAATGCTTGGGAGTCTTGCTAGAAATTTGATAGAGGTGACAACTCTTGGATTATTGAAGAGCATTTGGGTGCCTCTTTGGTGAAAATGCACTGATGAGTAAGAGTTTCAGGAATGGAGATTGTCTAGTTTGGTAGATTAGGGTGATCACTGAAACGTTATGGTATACGATAATGTAGTTTTCAGTTCTGTTTTATAAACTTAGACAACAAGGATAGTTTCAGGGGTAGTATTAGGGCTGGTGCCACTGGTGAAAAACAGAATACTTAATACCTTGGGTGTGGATTTGGTTCCTGTGATAACAAGATGGGTTTATGGGCCATATTATTCACATGTGCTTAAATATCAGAAGCTGAACAGATATTTTGGAGTGAGAAAGTTTTGTCGATGTGCCTGACAAGTAGTTGCAGGTGTAGTTTTGATTAATGGAGTGAACAATGAAGAAGGTAGGTATGATACCTCTAATATTACACATCTGTTAATTTTTGCTTCTCAGCCTATGTGCTTCCTAAGCTGTATGTGAAACTACATTACTGCGTGAGTTGTGCCATTCACAGCAAGGTAGTCAGAAACCGATCTCGTGAGGCCCGGAAGGACAGGACACCCCCTCCCCGATTTAGACCTGCAGTGAGTATCTTAAAAAGTAGGATGTGGAAGCCCTGGGTTTTTGGGTTAAAAAGGTATATGGTGACCTAAGGAATGTCAAATTAAGGTCCTGTCTGTTTCAGGTGGAGTGGTGTGGTCTTTTTCAACATGACTTTATGGCCTGAGTGCCTTGTTAGTGATGATAGGAGGCTTTCTAAATTCTTTGGGGTGGGGTGTTAGGTGATCTTGAAACCATTGTTTTATTTACTCTTTCATTCCTTTGTTTTCAGGGTGCTGCCCCACGACCTCCACCAAAACCCATGTAAGGAGCTGCGTTCATAAGGCTGAAGATAAACTAGTCTCTGGAAAAAAAATAAAATGGAAATTCAACTTTATAGCACGTTAAGTGTGTCTATGCCGCATAGGCTGGGGGGTTGGGATGTGTTAAAGGGACTGTAATTGTTCATACCAGGTATTCAAGTGTAGAGTCCCAGGTAATCCTTTTAAATTTTAGTTTAACCTTTTATCTTGAAATACTTCCAAACATCAGGGACAGTTGCAAAAATATACAAGCCCCGTACCTAAAACTCCAGCATTTCCATACTTCCCAGATTAACAAATTTTAACATTTTGCCACATCTCTCAATTACATTTTATTGCATTTACCTTTTAGTTCCTGTAGGAAGTAAACAGTGAAGTAACAAACAAAAAACACAATAGTACTGGCATTTGTATTTACTTGTGTCATAACCCTTACTGACATTTTTATTCATATGGCTTCAATCTATTGTCCTTTCTTGTTAACCTACAGAACTCTTTACTGTGTCCTGTAGGGTCATCTAGTGGTGAACTCTTAGCTTTTGTTTATTTTGGAATGTCTTAGTCTCTCCTTTTGGAAAGATAGTTTTGCTGGATAGAGAATTTTTGGTGGGCAGTTTTTGTTTCAAGCACTTGAAATGTGTCATTCACTGCCACCTTCATGGCTTCTGATGACAAATTGGCACTTAATCTTATTTTGAGGCTCCCTTAGGTGTGACAAGTTGCATCTTAGCAACTTTCAGAATTCTCTTTTATCTTTGACATTCAATAGTCGAATGTGCTGCAGCGTGGTTTTATTTGGATTTGTCCTGTTTGGAGTTCATTGAGCATCCTGAATGTGTATATTCATGTCTTGTCAAATTTGGGGAGTTTTCAGCAATTTCTATTTTTAATACTCTCCCTGCTCCTTTGTCTCTTAATAATTTCCATTTCTATTAATATTCTCTTTGTGTTTATCTATCACTTTCCTGATTTTAGTTCATTGTTTTCCTTTAGTTTTTGGTCATATTTAGGATCATTTTTTAAAAAGTCTTTGGTATGTCCCAGTTCTGGTCCTCTGTATTGATGGTTTATAATGCTTAAGTCTCCTTTGCTTAGGGTATTGCTTCCTATTTCTTTGAATGCTTTATAATCTTTTGTTGAAACCTGGACATTTTGATATTTTAGTGGGTTTATCACTGGAATTTAGATGAAGGTGTTTCTTAAGCTTGTACCAGATAGTCTTTTGATGAAGGAGAAAGTTTATTCATTATAAAGTTAAACCTAAACTTGAGTTTCGTTTTTGTATTAGTAATCTTGGCTGCCTCAGTTTGCATAGCTGTGTGGAAAAGTGGCTAAGGCATCTGAGCTTGAATTCAACCTAGCCAGTGGCTTCAGTTGGCAACCTGAAGATGGGTGAAGAGAAGCTAGGAGAATAAGCTGTACATTGTTGAGTGAGGAACATAACAGGAAATAACTTAAAACTGTTCTTGGAGCTGACTTGTGCATGCCCCTGGGTAGAGGGCTAGGGGTCTTGGCAGTGAAGATTGTAATAGAAGGTGTACGACTTGGGTAGCTTTTAAGGGAATCCATTATCTGAGAAATCCATTTGGGGATGGATTAAGGACTGGTTTTGCCTATTTGGTTGTATGTTTTTTTTTTTTCCCCCTAAATTGAGGTAAAAAAAATATGCTGGGAAACACATTATTTGTGAGTGTCTGTATTCAAAGGAATATGATAATAAGGAAGAGAGAGAGTATTTTAGAGCATGGGGTTGGTTCTGTTAATTGGAAAACCCTCTCATTTACTACTGAAAAAAATCCTGGGCTTGCCTATACCAGTGGATGTGTTAGAACCCCTGTGACAAATCCTGAATTGGTCAGATCAGTGATGGCAAGAGTCTATCCATCCTTTGGGGAAACTGACTAGAATTTATGTTTGGTACTCTTGATTCCTCAACACAGTAAAGACCCTTTACACCTGGTGTGAATATTGGATGGAAGAACAAGAGGTCCAAGATAAAAATGGATACTAAATTTGTTGATCCCAAATCTCCACTTGGTGAAACCAGATTCAAGTAGTAAATTGAATATCTGTATGATAGAACTGGAAGATTGTCCTCTTCAGATGTCTATAGGCACAGCCTATCCTTTTCTCAGAATAGGTTGTCACAGGTTCCTCTCTTTACACCTCAAATCTGTGAACTCTTAGAAAAGGCCTGAGCCTTATCAGGTGGTGGTGATTCAGTTGGTTGGGCCTTCATCAATTAACCTTCCACTCGAGTACAGAGGTAATAGTTTAAGGAGCACTCAAGACAAGAATTTAACACACATGTACTAAAGGAGCACTTAAAGTAAAAAACCTGTTTACAATGTAAAAATAAATTATCAAGCCTGGGGACTTGTGTCCCTTCCAGATGTAGGTATGAGATCAGAAGACCCCTCCAGTTTAAGTTTTTATAGAGCCTTGGTTTAGGGTACATTTAATTAAGTCATTGTATTTTATGTTTGAACCATGAGTGGTGAACTACACTTAGAATTAAGATCAAAGGATGTTCACGGTGTTATTAGAGATTCAGACTTTACCTTGAATGCCTGCAAAACGTAACTGAAAATATTTCTAATTAAGCTATGACTTCTGTAAGAGTAATGTAACACCTTTTATATTAAAACTAAAAAAATAGAGATTACTTTTAACTAAGTTATTTGTATAGTTTTCTTATTTTATTCTATAATTACCTTAACCATTACATCATGTTGATAAGCATACTTTTGATCAAAACTTACATTACTTACGATTTATTTATGATTGAAGTAACAACTACAACCATGTCCTGTTTTCTTTTTACATAGAAGACAAGATGGTTACACGTTGTCTAGATCTAAGAAGGTTGGAAAGGATTTTTACACTTTTTTTTCTTTACTTGGGCCTGCTTAGTACTGTAGGACTTGAAGGATATGAATCATCTGTCCCAGTTATTATAGTAAGGCCTTTCCACTTTTTTTTTTTTTACATTTTATTTTGAAGTATATGTTATAGGAACAGTTGCAAAAACAGTACAAACCCCATATACAGAACTCTAGCATTCCCTGACCCCCCCCACCGATGCTCCGATCCACTAACTTTAACATGATGTCACACCGCTATTTCTTTCCGTCCCTCCCTCCCTTCCTATCTATCATCCATCATCTATTGCTCTGTCTTCTGAACATATGAGCGCTAGCTGCACACATCCTTGAACAAACACTATAATTCACATATACAATTCCATGAACAAGAACATTCTTCTATGCAATCCCATTAAGGACAGCTAAGAAATACAAGAGATTCAACAATGATACAAAGCTTACATTCTTTATTTCCTTTTCCTTATGTCTCAACTGTCCCTTTGAGCCTCCTGTCCTCTGTCCTCAGATCCCATCCAGGGTCATCCTTGGCATTCAATTGTCATCTATTTAGACTTTTTTTCTCAATTGTGGAAACATACAGCCTAAATCTTCCCATTCCACCCCCTCCCTAGCATTCCATTAGTGGGATTAATCACATTTAGAATGTTGTAATGCTATCACCTTCCCACCATCTATTACTAGAAGTTTCCCTTCACCTCAAACAATAACCCTACACTCATTTCTTAACTCCCCATTGCCCCTTCCCCCGTTTCTCTTAACCCATACTCTACTTTTCATCTCTATGGTCATATTCTCTGATAGTTTCTTTGTGTTTACTGTGGGGCTTAAAATTAAACTGTTAAATCCATAACAATCTTGTTTTTCTTTGATATACCAACTTAATTTCAATAGGACACATAAACCATGTACCTATACTCCATTCCCCCACCTTTACATAGTTCTCGTCAAAAATTACATATTTTACATTGAGTTCAAAACCACTGATTTGTCCTTAGAGTTTGTGTATTTTATATCATGTAGGAAGTAAATAGTGGAGTTACAATTAAAAAATTATTGACTTCTATTTGTACTCCATTGTGGTCAGAGATTGTGCTTTGAATATGTAAATTTTTTTTTTGTTTTTTGTTTTTTTAATTTATTGAGGCTTGTTTTATGTCCCAGCATATGGTCCATTCTGGAGAAAGATCTATGATCACTAGAGAAAAATAAGTGTCCTGGTGATTTGGGATGTAAGGTTCTATATGTCTGTTAAAATTCTCTATATCTCTTTCTCCTTTCTTTGTTTCTCTGTCAGTAGGGTTTCCTTTAGTATCTGAAATAGGGCAGGTCTTTTATTGGCAAACTCTCGTAACATTTGTTTGTGAAAAATTTAAAGGAGACAATTTGAAGGAGTTTTGCTGGATAAAGTATTCTTGGTTGGAGATTTTTCTCTCTCAGAGTTTTAAATATGTCATGCCACTGCCTTCTCGCCTCCATGGTGGCCGCTGAGTAGTCACAACTTCGTTTTATGTTGTTTCCTTTGTATGTGGTGAATTGCTTTTCTCTTGCTGCTTTCAGAACTTGCTTCTTCTCTTCAGTATTTGAGAGTCTGATCAGAATATGTCTTGGAGTGGGTTTATTTGGATTTATTCTACTTGGAGTTGCTTTGTGTATTTCTATTGTGTAGAAGGTTTGGGAAGTTTTCCCCAACAATTTCTTTGAATACACTTTCTAGACCTTTACCCTTCTCTTCCCCTTCTGGGATGCCAGTGAGACTTAAATTTGGACGTTTTATTTTATCTATCATATCCCTGAGATCCTTTTTGATTTTTTCGATTTTTTTCTCCTTTTTTTTGTTCTTTCATTTTCTATTCTGTGGACATCTAGGACACTGAGTTGTCGTTCAACTTCCTCTAATCTTGTATTATGAGTATCCAGAGTCTTTAATTTGGCCAACAATTTCTTTTATTTCCATAAGATCTTCTATTTTTTTATTTAATGTTGCAGTTTCTTCTTTATGCTCTTCTAGGGTCTTCTTTATGTCCCTTTTATCCTGTTCCATGGTCGTCTTCATGTCTTTTATATCCTGTGCCATGTTTTCATTCTTCGATTGTGATTGATTAATTGTGCCAAGTACTGTGTCTCTTCTGATATTTTGATTTGGGTGTTTGGGATCGGGTTCTCCATATCATCTGGTTTTATCATATGCATGAAGATTTTCTGTTGTTTTTGGCCTCTTGGCATTTGCTTTGCTTGATAGGGTTCTTTCAAGTTGTAAAAAGAAAAAAATACCGATCTAATTTTTCAGAAATACAAGTTGATGGCGTACACTTTCTCCAACTAACCAGCAGATGGCGTCTGCAAGTCACCTATACCCCTCAAGTCAGTTCTCCCCAACTCTGTCTCTGTGGTGTGTGAGGAAATGATTTTTGTGGGGTTTGGCTGGTGAACTCAGTTTGGGTTTGTTGTTGGAGCTGTCCGCCCTGAACGTGGGGCGTGTGTCTGGGTGGTCAGGGAAGCAGGGCCACTTTAATATTCAAACCTCCCAGGTATTCCCAGAGATTCAAGGCTGTTGCAAGAGTCTAAGCCTTCATTTCAGTTTTGCCCCAGATTTTCTCTGTCGCTGCATGCGCACTGGCGGTGGGGGAGTTGCTCTGGCAACAGGGAGTGTGCGGGCAAGATAAGGGGGGCGGTTCTCTTCGGCAAGCTTCCTCTAACGGTTGGTTTTTGGGTGAGGAAATGGGGCCTGCCTCCGGCTCCACTTTCTCAGGCCCGGGGGGCTGTGGAGGGCGCTATCGCCCGTGCCCACCACCCTCCCCAGGGGCTGATCAGGTCCCCCGGCCCAGGCCCGCCAAGTTGAAGCACGTAATCAGTATCCCGCAGTCGCTGACCCACAAACCACCGGCATTGACATAGCATCCCTGGGTTTTCCAAGCGGGCCCCCCTTCTCAGCTGTGATCTTCCAGGACCTCTGCTGAGGGAAGGCTGTGCTAAGTCACTAGTGCGCGTCATCCCTCAAGGGAAGCTCCGGGCTGTGGGGCCGTGCATGGTCGCTCTCTGCCTGATGCAAAGATTAGCCTATAGTTCTTGACTGGTGTAAGTTCTGAATGAAAGGCAGGTAGTAGAACTGGGCCCCACCCCTTTCCTCTTAGAGATGATAGACTTCTTAGGGGGAGATTATTAGCATTCCAATGGTCTCTCTCTGCCTGTGCCACACCCCTGTCTGGGTCACAGAACTGGGAACTGAAAATGGCTGAGGCTTTCTCCACTGAGTTGAAAAAGGGACAGAGCTAGTCTGAGGCGACCCTCCAACTCTCCAAGTCAGTCGTCACCCAAAGCCTCTGTCTACTTGTTGGGGATTCATACCTCATAGTGAGCAGTTCACACTCGCTAATTAAAACCCCAGTTGGAGCTCACCTGAGCTATATTCACTCACTGGGAGAAAGCTGCTCTCTGGCACCACGAGGCTTTGGAGCTCGGGCTGTGGGGGAGGGGTCTCCTAACTTGGATCCACAGTTCTTACTTGCAGATTTTATGCTGTGATCTCGGGCATTCCTCCCAATTCAGGTTGGTGTATGATAAGTGGATGGTCACGTCTGTCCCCCTGCAGTTATTCCGGATTATTTACTAGTTGTTTCTGGTTTTTTTTTAGTTGTTCCAGGGGGACTACTTCGCTTCCACTCCTCTCTATGCCGCCATCTTAGATCCCCAACTCTTTGCACTTTTTATCGTTTGGAAATTGGACTTGAGTATTTTGGGGTAAAAGTTCTGTTAAATGTGCTTCTATATCAGAAGGAATAACTGGTTCTTCACTATTAGAACAGAAGGCATTAGGTGGTATATGAGAGCAGCAAGGTTCCTCAGCTGTCTGTTCTCTACTTTAAAGAGCCTTAAATGATTAAGAATTGGGTTAGCAGTTTTCCTACTTGAGGATAACCCAATCTAATTGTTATTTTGTAGTGTCAGGTAACTCAAAAACTGCTTCAGTCCCTAAAGTAGTCCTATGCCATCTCCCAATCCAACACCAGTGGCAAATGATTCAAACCATTGTCTTGTTATTTGATGGGTAACCAGAAGATCCAATTTCCATATATGTCAAAGTTACCTGCTATGCATATGTCACCTACTCCAAAAATAGGAAGTCATATCATTCTGACAGAAGTGACCAACAAGCTTGAGGCTTTACAGAAATGTGGACAGCAAAACCAGCAGCCTTCACTTCTGCGGGCTGAGGTTTGAGTAGGTGGTCACAGTGAAGGTGGTATAGACCTCTGCAAACCTTGCTGTTGTAAAAAAAATTTTAAATGGACTAAATTTGGGAGACTATTGTAGTCTCAGTCCTTCCATGACTTCTGATATAGTTTCTGGACACTCTGGCAAGATTCAAGCCAGATAGAATCCTCTAGGCTCCTCAGCCACTGGTTCACTGACCTGTGAGGTTGTTGAATTTCAAGTCAATTACCTGTGGTAGCCAGGGTTCCTGGAAAAGAATTACAATACCCTTCCCCCTACTCCAAACCCTTGATTTTCATTTCTCTTTGCCTACCTTTCCATAATAACACATATGACGAAGAAATTCACTATCATACCACTTAGGTTAATGTCATGCTTCTTTAGTTTAGACATTCAGCTTATTTAGTCTGAGTAACGATTAGTTAGGTATGTCCACTTCATAGGAATTAATGACTTAAATAGGCTTGTCCAAAAGAAGTCTGAGGCAGTAAATGAAAGAATTGAGGTTAGAGTCTAGATTAATTCATTTATTTGTTCAATTACTTACGTGCTTGTTCTAGTTTGCTAATGGTGCCAGAATGTAAAACACCAGAGATGGATTGGCTTTTATAAAATGGGGTTTATTTGGTTACACAGTTACAGTCTTAAGGCCATAAAGTGTCCAAGGTAACACATCAGCAATCGGGCACCTTCGCTGGAGGATGGCCAATGGTGTCCAGAAAACCTCTGTTAGCTGGGAAGGCACATGGCTGCATCTGCTCCAAAGTTCTGGTTTCAAAATGGCTTTCTCCCAGGACGTTCCTCTCTAGGCTTCAGCTTCTCTCCAAACTGTCACTCTCAGTTGCTCTTGGAGCATTTGTCCTCTCTTAGCTTCTCCAGAGCAAAAGTCTGCTTTCAAAGGCCATCTTCAAACTCTGTCATCTGCATTTCCTGTGTTTTCTTCAAAGTCTCCCTTTTGGCTGTAGCTCCTCTTCAAAATGTCACTCACAGCTGCACTGAGTTCCCTCTGCCTGTCAGCTCATTTATATGGCTCCACTGATCAAGGCCCACCCTCAGTGGGTGGGGCCACACCTCCGTGGAAATATCAGAGTTATCACCTATAGTTGGGTGGGGTGCATGTCCATGCAAATCTAATCAGCACCAAAACGTCTGCCCCACAAGACTGCATCAAAGAATATGGCTTTTTCTGGGGGACATAATACATTCAAACCAGTACAGTGCTTAAGCACTTTTTTCTCATTTGTTTTTTACTTAATAATTTAAATTGTAACATACACAACACAAAATTTCCAATTTTAACCACTTAACATGTATAATTCAGTGATATTAGTTAGACTCAATTTTGTGCCACCATCACCGCCATCTGGTACCAAAACATTTTCATTACCTCAGACAAAAATTCCATTAAACAATAATTCCCCCTTCTTTTCCTACCCACCAGCTTAGCCCTTAATAACCTATAAACTATTTACTGTTTCTATGAATTTGCTTATTCTAGGTATTTGACATACTTGAAATCATAAAATATCTACTCCTGGATGTACATCCCAGCTCTGCTACTCTCAGCTGTGTGACGGATAAATTACCTAATCTCTCTGTCTTCGATTTCGTAATCTTTAGGATGGGCATTCGTATTTCATAGTATTTTGGTGAGGTTTAAGTGAGCTTATATGTAAAACAATCATTTATTCAATACATTTTATTGTGCACCTATGTGCTTGCTGTTTTAGGTGCTGAGGACATTGCAAGGATGAAAACAAAGACTGGTCTCATGGAAGAGTGTGAGACAATGAGAAAGGCCTGCTGTTTAATATAGAGTGGCCTGTTCATACAGTTGAAAAGATGACATTTGATCAGAAGCCTAAAGAAAGTGATTTGATAAATGGGGAAAGAGCTTTCCAGGTAAAGGAATAGCAAGGGCAAATGCCCTGAAGCAGAATGCCTGCCCTGGTACAGAAAAAGCAAAGCAGTCAGTGGTTCAATTGAAGTGTACTTAAGGGAGAGTGATTCAGGTCTATCATCCTTTTATGAAATCCTTGGGACCTTGTTTGCTTGGGAATGGTTTTTGGATTTTACAACAGCAATACAGTATACATATTATTTAATATATAACATCTTCATTGGAATCTGGAGCAAGCAGTAAAATACAATAGTCATATTAAGTGTAAGAAATAAAGACTATAAATTTGTTGTGAGATGGGTTCCAAAAATCTTGGTTCAAGGCTTCTTGATTTTCCAATTGCTGATAAGGGAGTGTGGACCTTTGGAAAAGAAAGGTTACTTGGGACCTTGTATGCCCTGGCAGACTCGACTTCACTTAAGAGTGTGATTGTAAAAAATGAGATACCACTTCACACACACTACAATGGCTATAATAGAAGATAGATAATAAGTGTTGATGATATTGAGAAATTAGAACCCTTTACACTGCTAGTGGGAATGTGAAATGGTACAGCCACTTTGAAAAATAGGCTGGCAGTCCTTAAAATGTTAAACATTCTCCTCCTAGGTATGTACCTAAAAGAATTGAAAACGTATATCCTCACATAGCAGCAATCATAATAGCCAAAAGATGGAAACCACCCAAATGTCCATCAACTGATGAATGGATCAACAATGTATATCCATACAATGGAATATTATTTGACAATAAAAGGAACAAGGTACTGATACATGCTGTAACATGAGTGAACCTTGAAAACATTATGCGAAATGAAAGAAGTCAGTCACAATAAACCACGTATGATTCCACTCATATGAAATCTCTAGAATAGGCAAAGCTATATATAGAGAAAGTAGATTAGTGGTTGTCTAAGTCTGGGGGGTTGGGGAAAGAGGAGTAACTGCTAAAGAGTACAGGGCTTCTCTTAGGGTTGATGGAAGTGTTCTAGAATTTATTGTGCTGATGATTGCACAGCTCTGTGAATATACTAAAAACCATTGAATTGTACAGTTTAAATGGGTTACTTGTATATAGTTCAATAAATCTGTCCCCCCAAAAAAAGTATAATGGTAAAGCATTGAAGGGTTTCAAGCAGAGCAATGACATGATCTGACTTAGATCTAGTAAGTTGTGATAAATGTTAGCAATTCTTTTCTATTCTTTTTATTTTACCACAGCTACCTCTGAAATGCTAGGTGAGTGTTTCCCAAACTTCAGGCATTGTATACCACCTTTGGTCTTTCTGCCATATCTATATTGTCATCTTCTTTAAATTGACTCACTTTTTACATATTTTTTATAAAAAAGGAAAATCAGTATTCTAAATGGGAAACCAGTAACTCTTGCTACAAATAAAAGGTAATGTTTTAAAAATAACTACCTAGCTTTTAAATTAAAAAAAGGAAATGTTTATCCACTGAGGTTGATTGAATCATAACCCCCAGAAAGATGTAGCTCAAGTTCTGACCCCATGCTGTGGGTGTGAACTCATAAATGGAATCTTCAAAAATTCTCTTAAGATGAGGCCCAACTGAAGCAGTGTGGGCCTTAATCCAGAATGACTGGAGTCCTTATAAGCAGTGAAATTTGGACATGGAGGTAGTAGAAATCACAGGAGGAGACACAAAGGGACAGAGTGCTATTTGATGGAGGCAGAGATTGATTGAGAACAAGCCGCCACCAGAAAGCTGCAGACTTGGGAGAAGTCATGGCCTGCTGATTCTTTGATTTGCAACATATAGCCTCCAAATAAATTTGTGAGACAGTAGATTCCTATTGTCTATGTCAACCAGTTTGTGGTATCTGCTGTAGCAACCCGGGAAAACTAAGACATCTATGTATCAACAGGGTCATCCTGCCAACTTTCCTGGGGAACATCTTAGCTGCAAGCTCACGAGATCAGGGACAGTGTCTAGATGGTCAGTTATACAGCCTGACATACAGCAAGTGCTCAGTACTTGTGGATGAATAAATAATCTTGGCCTATGGAAAAGTCGGGAATGAATTAAATAATCTCCTTTATGTGAATAAGAAGTACAATCTCTGCTATTTGAGTAAAATGCAGAGTCATAAGCCACACCTCCAGAATGTATGATTCAAAGTGTTTGGGGTAGGCTCCAGGATTCAAGATTTTATTAAAACCCAAGTGATTCTGAAGCAATTGGTCCACAGACCATACTTTGAAAAATTTTGAGGAATTGTACTGGAGAAAAAAAGAAGATACATGATTGGTTTGCTTTAGTTTGGGGGTATGAACATGGGAATCGGTGTCATTTCAGTCATGATTGCGACAGTGGATGGTGGAGTCTAAATTGGAAGAAATGGGAAGCAAAAAAGAACTGATTGGTCTTTGTTGCTTAGATGTGACCCTCTCTCTCTAGCTAAGCCAACTTGAAAGGTGGAATCACTGCCCTCCCCCCTACGTGGGATCAGACACCCAGGGGAGTGAATCTCCCTGGCAACGTGGAATATGACTCCCGGGGAGGAATGTAGACCCGGCATTGTGGGATGGAGAACATCTTCTTGACCAAAAGTGGGATGTGAAGGGAGATGAAATAAGCTTCAGTGGCAGAGAGATTCCAAAAGGAGCCGAGAGGTCACTCTGGTGGGCACTCTTATGCACAATAGACAACCCTTTTTAGGTTCTAATGAATTGGGATAGCTGGTGGTGGATACCTGAAACTATCAAACTACTACCCAGAACCCATGAATCTTGAAGACAATTGTATAAAAATGTGGCTTATGAGAGGGGACAGTGGGATTGGGGGCGCCATAGGGATCACACTCCCGTTTGTCTAGTTTGTGGATGGATGAGTGGAAAGGGGGAAGGAAACAAACAGACAAGGGCACCCAGTGTTCTTTTTTACTTTAGTTGTTCCTTTTCACTTTAATTATTATTCTGGTTTTTTTTGTGTGTGTGGTAATGAGGGTGTTGGGGATAGATTTTGGTAATGAATGTACAGCTATGTAATAGTACTGTGAACAATCAAATGTACGATTTGTTTTATATGACTGTGTGGTATGTGAATATATCTCAATAAAATAAAAAAAAAACTGGAAAAATCGTAAAGGTGGCTGAGGGACTGATGGTCTTGAGCAACGAGTGAAAGTTCAGAAGGCTTAGGGGAAGTGGCTGGCCCCCGCACCCCCCAATTAGTAATAATGCAAAATATGCGAAAGTACACATAGTGAAAATAACTGAATTCTCCTTCAGCTACCTGGAGACAAACACTTATGACCAGTTACCTGTATGAATGTATATACAAGCAAACATAAATTGAACACAAGTGGTAGCATACTGTATATACTGTTTTGCCTGCTTTTCTTTTTTTGCAAAATAGTTTTTAAAATATATAATGAAATATTTAAGACATACAGCAAATGCCTGTCTCTCTAATTCTTAGCTTAGGGAAGAAAGGGTTATCTATAGAGTTAAATCTCCCTGTGAACTCTTCACTGATTGCATCCCACTCTTTCCCCCCAAGAGGTAGCCACTGTCTTAAATTTAATGCTCATCATTCACATGTATTTCTTTATACTTCTATTACATATGTATGTATCCTTTCACACTTTACATCCAACTGGAGATGTCAAGTAGGCAGTTGGATACAAAGGTTTGGAGTTTAAGAGAAAGAGGAAACAGGCCTAACCTGGAGATAAAACTTTGGGAATCATCACATTAGAGTTTTTTTGTTTTTGTTTTTGTTTTTTAATGCAATTTATATTGAGATATATTGAGATTCACACACCATATAATCCATCCAAAGTATACAGTGACTCACAGTATCATCATATAGTTGTGTATTCTTTGCCACAATCAATTTTTAGAACCTTTTCATTATTCCAAAATAAAGAAAAAAATAAAAATAAAAAAGAACACCCAAACCATTCCATACCCTTTACTCCCCCATCGTATATATTTATCTTTATTTCATTACTTATCTGCCCATACATTAGATAAAGGAAGTGTTGGTCACAAGATTTTCACAATCACACAGCCACACGATAAAAGCAATACAGTTATACAGTTATCATCAAGAATCAATTCTACTGGATTACAGTTCAACAGATTCAGGTATTTCCTTCTAGCTACTCTAATACACTAGAATCTAAAAAGGAATATTTATATAATGCATAAGAATAACCTCCAGAATGAACTCTTCACTCTATTTGAAATCTCTGAGGCACTGAAACTTTATTTTGTTTCATTTCTTTTCACCCTTTTGGTCAAGAAGGCATTTTTAATCCCACGAAGCCAGGAGCAGGCATATCCCTGGGAGTCATGTCCATGTTGCCAGGGACACTTACACCTCTGGGAGTCATGTTCTTCGTAGGGGGAAGAGTAGTGAGTTTATTTTCAGGTTGGCTGAGAGAGACCATGTGCCATATATATTATGACCCCCCAGGAAAAGCCATGTTCTTTGATGCAATCCTGTGGGGCCAGAATGTTTGGATTGGGTTGCTCCCTGGAGATGTGACCCACCCAAATGTGGGTGATAACTCTGATTGGATAATTTCCATGGAGGTATGACTCTGCCCATTCAGCATGGGCCTTGATTAGTTTAGTGGAGCATTATAAGCTCAGACAGAAGGAGTGAGCTTTTGCTACAGCCAAAAGGGACACTTTGAAGAATGCACAGAAGCTGAGAGAGTAGCTGCATATGAGAGTTTAAAGATGGCCGTTGAAAGCAGACTCTTGCTCCAGAGAAGCTAAGAGAGGATAAATGCCCCAAGAGCAACTGAGAGTGGCATTGTGGAGAGGAGCTGCAGCCTAGAGAGGAATGTCCTGGGATAAAGCCATTTTGAAACCAGAACTCTGGAGCAGTCACCAGCCATGTGCCTTCCCAGCTAACAGAGGTTTCCGGATGCCATTGTTCATCCTCCAGCAAGGGTATCCGATTGTTGATGACTTACCTTAGACACTTTATGGCCTTAAGACTGTAACCGTGTAACCAAATAAACTCCCTTTTATAAAAGCCAATCCATTTCTGGTGTTTTGCATCCCAGCAGCATTAGCAAACTAGAAAAGGCCAATCAGCAACAGAAGAGATTCTCTGGGGGTGACTCTTATGCATAATTATAGGTAGTCTGAGCTTCTCCTTTGCAGGAATAAATTTCATAAGGGCAAGCCCCAAGATCAAGGGCTTGACTTATTAAATTGGGAGTCCCTAATGCTTGTGAGAATATCAGGGATTCCCCAGGTGGAGAAGTTTAGTAGTTCCACATTTTTCCCCTGTCCCTCAAGGAGATTTTCTGCCCAAAATACTCTGGGATGTATCAGAATATTACATTAACCTGTACAGAATAACAAGATCTCATTCCCTATTCTAAGTTCCATGTAATTATGTTGTTTAAATGAATTAACCATACAGGTTAAATTAGATAGTGTGCCACAGAGAATATAGATTTTGTACCAAATAAACATCTCTTAAATAATGGTTAAATCTCATGAATAGATATGACTGCTGTAAGAACTTACAATCTAGGAAACTTTATAATAAGCCTTATTGAATGTTTTGTACTCCTTCATTGTCAATTCCCCAATCTCTGCCCACATTCTATGTCCTGATAACCTGTGCTTTTGAATTCAATTCTCAGCATTTGCTCATTGTGCCGGTATGAAACTTATGGACCCATGAAGAGCCATGATATTTTAACCTAATCTTGTTGGGTGGAACCTTTCGATTGAATGTTTCCTTGAAGATGTAACCCATTCAACTGTAGGTGAAAACTTTTGTTTAGATTATTCCATGGAGGTGTGGACCCTGCCCATTCTGGGTGGGTCTTCATTAGTTCACTGGAGTACTTAAGAGAGCTCGAGAGCCAATGCAGACACAGATGCTTGGAGATGCAGGCAGAAAGATGTTTGGAGATGCTAAGCTAAGAGATGAAGCCCAGCGTTTGCCCCAGAGAAGCTAAGAGAGGATCCTCAGACACAGAGAGAAACTTCCCAGGAGAACCAAGCAGCTGAGAGAAGCTGAGAGAGACAGAAGCCCAGAGACATTTTAGAGAAAGCCATTTTGAAATGCAGCCCAGGAGCAGAGGGCCAGCAGACACCAGCTACATGCCTTCCCAGCTGACAGAGGTGTTCCAGACACCACTGGCCTTCCTTCAGTGAAGGTATCCTCTTGTTGATACTTTAGTTTGGACACTTTTATGGCCTTGGAACTGTAAATTTGTAACCTAATAAATTCCGTTTGTAAAAGCCAATCCATTTCTAGTATTTTGCATAATGGCAGCATTAGCAAACTGGAACACTCATTATAGTGTTTATGTAGTTTATATTAGTGGGGCCTTAAAATATTTGTCCTTTCATTTCTGACTTATTTCACTCAACATGTCTTCAAGGTTCATTCACCTAGTTGCATGCCTCATAACATTGTAATTTTTGTTTTTAATTTTTGTATTAGAAAAGTTGTGGGTTTACAGAACAATCATGTATAAAATACAGGATTCCCATACACCACCTCATACCAACACCTTGCATTGGTGTGGGACATTTGTTACAATTGATAGCACTTTTTTGTGATTTTATTATTTTTTAACAGTATTTTACCTTTGTTACAATTGATGAAAGATTATTAAAATAGTGCTACTATTGTTCCGATTTGCTAAAGCTGCCGTTATGCAAAATACCAATGAATTGTTTTTTATAAAGGGGATTTATTAGGTTACAAATTTACAGTTCTAAGGCCATAAAAGTAGCCAAGCTAAAACATCAACAAGAGGATACCTTCACTGAAGAAAGGCCAATGGCATCTGGAACACCTCTGTCAGCTGGGAAGGCACATGGCTGGTGTCTGCTGGTCTTTTGCTCCTGGATTCTGGTTTCAAAATGGCTTTCTCCAAAATGTCTCTGGACATCTGTCTCTTAGCTTCTCTCTTTCTCAGCTCCTGTGCATCCTTGCTTGTTCTTGCAGCGTGTTTCTCTCTAAACATCTGGGGGTCCTCTCTTAGCTTCTCCGGAGCAAACTCTGGGCTTCATCTCTTAGCTTAGCATCTCCAAATGTCTTTGTCTTCATCTCCAAGCATCTGGGTTTGTGTTAGCCCCTGCGCTCTTTTAAATACTCCAGTGAACTAATCAAGACCCACCTTGAATGGGCAGGGTCACAGCTCCATGGAAATGATCTAATCAAAAGGGCTTATCCACAGTAGGGTAGGTCACATCTCCATGGGAACAACCTAGTCAGAAGATCCTACCCATGATAAGACTGCACCCACGAGATTGCATTAAAGAACATGGCTTTTCATGGGGTTCATAACAGATTGAAACCAGCACAATTATCATCCATAGTTTACCTTAGGTTTATTTTTCCCCCATATATACCATCCTATTATTAACACCTTGTATTAGTGTCATATGTTTGTTATAATTCATGAAAGAACATTCATATACTTGTACTATTAACTATAGTCCATTGTCTACAGTAGGGTTCACTGTGTTATACAGTCCTATGTTTTATCTTTTTATTCTAGTAACATATATGACCTAAGGTTTTCCCTTTTAACCATGTTCACCTATGTAATTCAGTGCTGGTAGTTACACTCACAATAATGTGCTACCATCACCACCATCCATGTCCAAACTTTTACAATCAACCTAAATAGAAATTCTATACAAATTAAGCATCCACCCCCAATCTATCCCCTGGGAACCTATATTCTAGATTTGAGCTCTGTAAGTATGCCTATTATGATTAGTTCATATTAGTGACATCATACAATATTTGTCCTTTTGTGTTTGGCTCATTTCATTCAACCTGATGTCTTCAAGGTTATCCGTGTTGTTGCATGTATCAGGACTTCATTCCTTTTTATGGCTGGGTAATATTCCATTGTATGTATATACCATATTTTGTCTATCTATTAATTGGTTGATGGACACTTGGTTGCTTCCATCTTTTGGCAATTGTGAATAATGCTGCTAGAACATTAGTGTGACGATATCTGTTCAAGTCCCTGCTTTCAATTCAGTAATGGGAATATTGAATTTGGAGGATTTTTACTAATGAGTGGGCTTGAGTTCTAGAGGGCTTCTTTAAGGGTTTCGGGAGATGGGGAGGAGTGTGAAACGGGGTCAGATAGGGCTGCATGGGAATTAGAGTGTAGGAGACAGGGGTTACCTGGAGTCCTGGACTTCTTACGGTGACTGGACATGAACAGGGATAAGGGCTGGAATGCTGTGAGTGCTGGTGGACATCACGCCTTACAAGTCAAGGGTGCAACGGGGCTCGGAATCTGGAGACTATTCCTGCCCACTTGTCTGCAGGTCCAGAGACACAGATGTTACAGATCCTCCTTAGGTCTACTTTCCTGACCTTTCCTGTTTGCTCTCTTTTGTCAGGTCAGTGCTGCATGCATCACTTCTGAGTTATAGGGATATCTAGAAAGGAAGCATGATAATAAAGGGCCAGGAGCACTGGGATAGGGAAGGGACACCAGGAAAGGAGGAGTGGAATTTGGGAGGGAAAAAGGAATACAGAGTCTCCTGATTCCCCAAAGGAAAGTTCTGAGGAGTCATCCTTCTCTCCAGGATAAAGCACTACACAGCCTAAACTGATTGATCCAGCTTGCTCCCCTTCAAGAAGTTAGGTGAATTCCTCAGGTTACAGTGAAGAATGCTGTCCCAGGCAGGCACCCCTGGCCTCATGGATGCAATATCCTGTGCTGACCATAGTGGGGCAATATAGTGCAGTAGTTAAGAGCTCAGCTTTGGCGTCCAGCCCTTGTTTTGCTATGGGGTAACCTTTTGACTGTGAGCAACTTACTTACCTTCTTTGACCCTCCATATCTTTATCTGTAAATGGTAATAGTTACATTTCACCAGGCTCTTTGAGAACTAAATGAAAGAATATATGCAGGGCAATGCAGTATTACACATGGCAGTATTTATTATTTCTGGCCCAGTTCTCAAAATGCCTTAAAACCTCAATTTTTTTTAATAGCTTTATTGAGGGTAGTTGATAGACAATAAATTGTAGATGTTTAAAGTGTACAATTTGAAAATTTTGACATATGTATATACCTAGGAAACAATCACCACACTAAAGATAATGAACATTTATATGTCACCCCAAAAGCTGCCTCTTGCTCCTTTGGAATGTCTCCATACTGCCACTCCCAGGCCCATCCGGCAACTGTTGATCTGCTTTCTGTCAATGTACATGAGTTTGCGTTTTCTAAAATCTTATATAAATGACATCCTACAGCATAAACTCTTATGTCTTGGCTCCTTTCAACCAGCACAATCATTTTGAGACTCATCGATGTTTTTGTTTGCATCAATAGTTGATTCCTTTTAATAAAAAGGCAGGATTCCATTGTATGCATCTACCACAGTTTGTTTATCCATTCACTTGTTGATGGACGTTTGAGTTTTTCCAGTTTTGGGCTATTACAAATAAAGCTGCTATAATAATTTGTGTATAAAGTCTTTGTGGAGACATACACTTTCATTTCTTTTGTTTAAATATCTTAGGAATGGCTGGGTGGTTCATATGGGAGGTGTATGTTTAACTTTTTAAGAAACTGCCAAATCATTTTCCAAAGTGGTTGTACCAGTTTGCATATGTTATGTCCTCCAGAAAAAGCCATGTTCTTTGATGCAGTCTTGTGGGGGTAGACATATTAGTGTTGATTAAGTTGGAACTTTGGAATAGGTTGTTTCCGAGGAGATGCACCCCACCCAACTGCTGGTGATAACTCTGATTGGATAATTTCCATGGAGGTAAGGCCCCACCCATAGAGCCTGGGCCTTGAATAGTTTACTAGAGCACTATATAAGCTCAGACAGAAACAGCGAGCTTGCTACAGCCAAGAGGGACACTTTGAAGAATGCACAGGAGCTGAGAGAGGAGCTGCAGAGAGAGACAGTTTGAAGACGGCCATTGAAAGCAGACTTTTGCTCCGGAGAAGCTAAGAGATGACAAACGCCCCAAAAGCAACTGCAAGTGACATCTTGAAGAAGAGGAGCTGCAGCTAAGAGAGGACAGAAGGTCCCAAGAACAACATTTTGGAGAATGCCATTTTGAAACACAACCTGGGAGCAAGCAGACGCTAGCCTTGTGCCTTCCCAGCTAACAGAGGTTTTCCGGATGCCAATGGCCTTTCTCTGGTGAAGGTACCCTTTGTTGATGGCTTACCTTGGACACTTTATGGCCTTAAGACTGTAACTTTGTAACCAAATAAACCCCCTTTATAAAAGCCAATCCATTTCTGGTGTTTTACAAAAGGGCAGCATCAGCAAACCAGAACAGTGGTTGTACCATTTTATATTCCCATCTGTGATTGCTGGAGAGCTCCAGTTTCTTAACATCCTCTCCAATACTTGGCTGTCTTTTTAATTTTAGCCATTCTAATAAGAGTGTAGTGGTATCTCATTTTTGTTTTAATTTGTTTTTTCTTAATGACTAATGATGTTGAACATCTTTTCATGTGCTTATTTGCCAATCATGTATCTTCTTTGGTGAAATGTTCAAATCTTTTGCCCATATATTTTAAATTAGGTTGCTTTTTTTAATATATAATTTAATGAATTTTAATAGCAAACTTACAGGATAAGCACAAAATGCAAGCAACATAAAAACATGTACTTAGGAAACTACAAATGCTAGAGAGGATGTGGAGAAATTGGAACTCTTATTCATTGTTGGTGGGACTGTATAATGGTTCAGCCACTCTGGAAGTCAGTCTGGCAGTTCCTTAGAAAACTAGATAAAGAGTTACCCTTCAATCCAGCAATTGCACTTCTCAGTATATATTCGGAAGACTTGAAAGCAGTGACACAAACAGGTATCTGCATGCCAATGTTCATAGCAGCATTATTCGCAATTGCCAAGAGATGGAAACAACCCAAATGTCCTTCAACAGATGAGTGGATAAGTAAAATGTTGTATATACACACAGTGGAATACTATGTGGCTGTTAAGAAGGAATGATGTCATGAAACATATGACAACATGGATGAACCTTGAAGACATAATGCTGAGCGAAATAAGCCAGGCACAAAAAGAGAAATATTATATGCTACCACTAATGTGAACTTTGAAAAATGTAAAACAAATGGTTTATAATGTAGAATATAGGGGAACTAGCAATAGAGAGCAATTAAGGAAGGGGGAACGATAATCCAATAAGAACAGATAAGCTATCGTGAGTAAATTTAACTTTCTGGGAATGCCCAGGAATGACTATGGTCTGTTAATTTCTGATGGTTATAGTAGGAACAAGTTCACAGAAATGTTGCTCTATTAGGTTACTTTCTTGGGGTAGAGTAGGAACATGTTGGAAGTAAAGTAGTTATCTTAGGTTAGTTGTCTTTTTCTCACTCCCTTGTTATGGTCTGTTTGAAATGTTTTTTTATTGTATGTTTTTAAAAATTTTTTTTTTATTTTTTATATAGGTGATTTAAAAAAAAAGTTAATTAAAAAAAAAAAAACAATGAAAAATATGCAGAGCCCCCTTGAGGAGCTGGTGGAGAATGCAGGGTTGTTGGGCTTCCCCACCTTGATGGTTGCTAATGTGCTCACAGACATAGAGGACTGGTGGTTTGATGGGTTGAGCCCCCTACACAGGACTTGTCCTTGAGAAAACTGTTGCTGCAAAGGAGAGGCTAGGCCTCCCTATAATTGTGCCTAAGAGCCTCCTCCCGAATGCCTCTTTGTTGCTCAGATGTGGCCGTCTCTTTCTAGCTAAGCCAACTTGGCAGGTGAAATCACTGCCCTCCCCGCTACGTGGGATCAGATACCCAGGGGAGTGAATCTCCCTGGCAACATGGAATATGACTTCTGGGGAGGAATGTAGACCTGGCATCATGGGATGGAGAACATCTTTTTGACCAAAATGGGGATGTGAAAGGAAATGAAATAAGCTACAGTGGCAGAGAGATTCCAAAAGGAGCCGAGAGGTCACTCTGGTGGGCACTCTTATGCACAATATAGACAACCCTTTTTAGGTTCTAGTGAATTGGAGTAGCTAGCAGTAAATACCTGAAACTATCAAACTGCAACCCAGAACCCATGAATCTTGAAGACAATTGTATAAAAATGTAGCTTATGAGGGGTGACAATGTGATTGGGAAAGCCATATGGACCACACACTCCCCTTTGTCTAGTTTATGGATGGATGAGTAGAAAAATGGGGGAAACAAACAAACAAACAAACAAAGGCACCCAGTGTTCTTTTTTACTTTAATTGCTCTTTTTCACTTTAATTATTATTTTTGTTATTTTTGTGTGTGTGGTAATGAAGGTGTCAGGGATTGATTTTGGTGACAAATGCACAACTATGTAATGGTACTGTGAACCATCAATGTACGCTTTGTTTTGTATGACTGTGTGGTATGTGAATATATCTCAATAAAATGAATTAAAAAAAATGTACTTGCATGTAGGACAACTTAGTTAGAAAAGAATAGTGAATGGATGAAATCTAAAGTATGATAAAAATGCTACAAATGTCATTTAGTTGCCATCAATGAGAAATTTACTTATTTTTAAAGATTCAAATGCTGGCATTGTCCAGAAAAATTTAACAGGTTAATTTATAATTGTTGAACTGTTGAAGCTTGTTCATTGAAACATTTTGACTTCCATTAATGCTTTATGTCCCTGCATTTATATTAACAATTCACACACAAATGAAAATGGGAAAACTGTCAATACCCAATTTCTGTCCTGTATTTTTCCATTTGTGATTATATACTTAGGTAGTATTTCAGTTTGCTAAAGCTGCTGGAATGCAATATACCAGAAATGTGGGTTGGCTTTTTCAGTGGGGATTTATTAGTTTACAAATTTACATTTCTAGAGCCATGAGGATGTCCAAATTAAAGCATCAAGAGGAAGATACCTTCTCTGAAGAAAGGCTGCTGGCATCCAGGGTTCATCTGTCACATGGGAAGGTACCTGGCAAGGTCTGCTGGTCCTTCTCTCCTGAGTTCTGGTTTCAGTGACACTTTCTTTCTCAGCTCCTTGGGTTCTTGCTTATTTCTCCCTGGGGCATTTCTCTCTCACATCTCTGGGCTTTTACTGTCTTTTAGCCTCTTCACAAAGGATTCCAGGAAAGGATTAAGACCCAACTTGAATTGGGTCGGTCACATCCCAATTGAAACAACTTAACCAAAAGGTCCCACCCATAATAGGTCTTTACCAACTGGGATGGATTAAAAGAACATGGTGTTTTCTGGGGTACATAATAGCTTCAAAGCAACACAGGTACCTTTATGACCCCATGGGGGAAAAATATCTAACTTTCAGAACTACCAATAACAGAAAGAACAGAGAAAAAAACACTTTTTTTTTTTTAGAATGTTCTGGTTTGCTAATGCTGCCTGTTATGCAAAATATCAGAAATGGATTGACTTTTATAAAGGGGGTTTATTTCGTTATAGAGTTACAGTCTTAAGGCCATAAAGTGTCCAAAGTAAGGCATCAACCATCGATTACCTTCTCTGGAGGATGGCCAATGGCGTCCAGAAAAACCTCTGTTAACTGGGTAGCCATGTGGCTGGCATCTGCTGATCCTGGGTTGAGTTCCAGCTCCTCTCTCAGTTCCTGTGCATTCTTCAAAATGTTGCTCTTGGGGCATTTGTCCTCTCTTAGCTTCTGTGGAGCAAAAGTCCGCTTTCAATGGCTGCCTTCAAAATGTGTCTCTCAGCTGCAGCTCCAAATATCACTCTTAGCTGCTCTGAGTTCTTTCTGTTTGTCAGCTTTTTATATGGCTCCAGTGATTTAATTGAGACTCACCCTGAATGGGTGGGGTAACACCTCCTTGGAATTATCCAATCGAAAATATGGACCACAGTTGATTGAGTCACATCTCCATGGAAACATTTAATCAATAGGTTCCAATCTAATCAACATAGTCTTGTCTGTCCACACAAGATTGCATCACAGAACATGGAGTTTTGGGGGACATAATACATCCAAACTGGCACAAGAATGAAATATTTCCTGTCATAGTAGATTCTTAAGTACATTCTCCACAATGCAGCAGGCTAACTGGATGTCTTCTTGCATAATTTCTACACATTTGGCATTGATAGCGACAGATTGGTATCTTCAAAGTGGCCAACCAGATAGGCCTCTCTTTTCTTCTGCAAAGCACCAATAGCTGCTCTCTGGAAGTGCAAATCTCTTTTGAAATCCGGGGCAATGTCTCACACTAGACACTGGAAGGGAAGTTTGCAAATCAGAAGTTCAGTGGACTTTTTTTTTTTTAATGTATTATGGTTTTTTTTTCTCAGTTTTTAAAATTGTGAACTTATACATACATAACAGTGATAACTTTCAATGTACAATTTCACAAGTAATTAGCAAATCTTCTCAAAGAATGTCATGGGTTACAGTTCCACAACTTCAGCCATTTCCATTATTGTAAAATACAATATGTATACAGAAAGGTGTCATCTCTCGATGTACAGCTCAACAAGCAGTCATACAGGTAATTTCAAAAGTTATTATGGGTTACAGTTCCACAATTTCAGTTCTTTCCTTATTATGCAATACAAGGTATATATAGAAAGGTTAATGTGCCGATTTGGATGTATTATGTCCCCCAAAACACCATGTTCTTTGATGCAATCTTGTGGAGGCAGATGTATTAGTGTTGATTAGGTTGGAACCTTTGGATTAGGTTATTTCCATGGAGATGTGACCCACCCAACTGTAGGTAATAACTCTGATTAGATAATTTCCATGGAGATGTAGCCCCACCCATTCAGCATGGGCCTTGATTAGTTTACTAAAGTTCTGTATAAGACTTCAGACAGAATAAGCTTGTTGCTGCAGCTGAGAGACATATTTTGGAAGTGGCTATTGAAAGTAGACTTTTGCTAGTCCAGAGTTTGCCTAGGAGAAAATAAGAGAACACCCCCAAATGCATGGAGAGAAATGTCCTGGGAGAAAGCCATTTTGAAACCAGAACTCCGGAGCAGATGCCAGCCACGTGCCTTCCCAGCTAACAGAGGTTTTCCAGATGCCATTGGCCATCCTCCAGTGAAAGTACCCAATTGTTGATGCCTTACCTTGGGCACTTTATGGCCTTAAGACTGTAATTGTGCAACCAAATAAACCCCCTTTATAAAAGCCAATCCATTTCTGGTATTTTGCATAAGAGCAACATTAGCAAACCAGAATAGTGAGACATTCAAGGCACAATTCAATGAGCAGCTCTAGAGCAAATCCCAAGGGATGCTATAGGCTATAGTTCCACCATGTCATTTGCCTCCTTCCAGCCATTCCAACACCCCAGCACCCAAATATATATTTAAGTATATAAAGTTTCAGTATTCATGGACCTTTGTTCAATCCTATCTTGTTTGTTGCTTCTTCTTCCCCTCACTTAATCTCTCTCTCCACCTTCAGGGGTATCCAGGCAGTGAGCACCCTAACTTGTTCATATTTTCTTACTCATCTGCCCATATACTGGTTAAAGGGAGTGTCAGTCACCAGGTTTTCACTATCACACGATAAAAGCTATATAGTTAAACAATTATCATCACGAATCAAGTCTACGGATTAGCAGACAACAGATTGAGGTATTTCCTTCTAGCCATTCTAATACACTAGAATCTAAAAAAGAATTTCTATATAATGCTTAAAAATGTCCTCCAGATTTACCTCTTGACTCTATTTAATATCTCTCAGCCACTGAAACTTGATATTTTGTTTCACTTCTTTTCCCCCTTTTGGTCAAGATGGCATTCTCAATCCCATGATGCCAGAGCCAGGCTCATCCCTTAACAGTGTCTTTTGACAGCAGAAGTTCTTCATTTTGTTGAAATACAATTAATCCATGTTTTCTTGTATGGATTATGCTTGTGGTATTTGTATCTAAGAAATTTTCCTTACTCAAGTTCACAAAGATTTTCTCCTATGTATTCTCCTGGAAGTTTTATAGTTTTAGGTTTTACATTTAAGTCTATGTTCCATTTTAATTTTTGTACATATTATGAGGTATGGATTAGTTTTTTTTGTTTTGTTTTGTTTCATTTCATTTTTAGTATGGTTATTCAGTTGTTCCATCACCATTTTTGAAAAGGCTTTTCTTTCTCCATTGAATTGACTTTGCAACTTGTCAAAATTCAATTGACCAATAATTTGTGGGACTATTTCTGGATTCTCTTCCATTGATCTATTTGTCTAACTTTATGCCAATACCACATTGTCTTGATTACTGTAGCTTTATAATAATCTTGAAGTCAAGTAGGGTAAGCCACCAACTTTGAGCCTGTCTGTCACTTTCTTCAAAAGTGTCTGCTGGCAGCCCCGAGGATCTGGGGGAAGGTGCAGATGTGTTGGACATCCTCACCTGGACTGGTGTTGATGTTGTCACAAACATTGGGACTGGCGGTTTGATGTGCTGAGCCCTCGAGCATGGGACTTGCCCTTATGAAGCTCATTACCACAAAGGAGAGTCTAAAGGTGTATGTAATGGTGCCTAAGAGTCTCCCCCTGAGTACCTCTTTGTTGCTCAGATGTGGCCCTCTCTCTCTCTAACTGAGCCATCTCGACAGGTGAACTCGCTGCCCTCCCCCCTACGTGGGACCCGACTCCCAGGGGTGTAAATCTCCCTGGCAACGCAGAGTATGACTCCCGGGGATGAACGTGGACCCAGCATCGTGGGACTGAGAGTATCTTCTTGACCAAAAGGGGGATGCAAAATGAGACGAAATGGTTTCAGTGGCTGAGCGATTCCAAATGGAGTCGAGAGGTCACTCTGGTGGACATTCTTATGCACTATATAGATAACACCTCTTAGGCTTTAATGTATTGGAATAGCTAGAAGTAAATACCTGAAACTACCAAACTCCAACCCAGCAGTCTGGACTCCTGAAGACAATTATATAATAATGTAGATTACAAGGGGTGACAGTGTGATTGTGAAGACCTTGTGGATCACACCCCCTTTATCTAGTGTATGAATGAGTGGAGGAATGGGGATAAAAACTAAAGGACAAATGGGGTGGGATGGGGGGATGATTTGGGTGTTCTTTTTTCACTTTTGTTTTTTATTCTTGTTCTGGTTCTTTCTGATGTAAGGAAAATGTTCAGAGATAGATTGTGGTGATGAATGCATAACTATGTTATCATACTGTGGACAGTGGATTGTATATCATGGATGATTGTATGGTGTGTGAATGTATTTCAATAAAACTGAATTTAATTAAAAAAAGTGTCTGCTGGAATTTTGTTTGGGATTTTATTGACTATATAGGTCAAGTTGGACAGAATTTGACATCTTAACAATATTGAAACTTTCCGTCTTGAACAAGGTATATCTCTCCATTTCTTTAGTTGTTCCTTCATTTCTCTCTTCAATATTTTGTATAAAAATTCAATTTTGAGAGCATAGAGTAAAATTAGACAAATACCCCATGATCAAGAAATGAAATGAGTCACTGAAGGCATAGGCTTGGTAGTCAGGGCTGCCTGGGTTCAAATCCTGACTAAGATTTACTTACTGGCTGTATTATACTGGACAAGTTACTTAAACTTTTTGCAACCCAATGTCCTAATATATAAAATGTGGGCAATGATAGTACATTCTTCCTGGTGTTGTGTGTGTATTAAGTGAGATAATATATACGAGGCACTTAGTATAGTATTCTGGCACACAGTAAATACACAGTAAATGTCACCTGTTACTATCTGTTAGGGACTTTACAAGTGTTATCTGATTCACACCTCAATTCCTAAGACATGTCTCCTTTTAGACCCAGTCTTTGCTGAAACATTCCTAGCATTTCAAACATGCCTTTTAATGTTGAGCCTTTCCTTTGCACTCAACACAATCTTCCTACTTAGGTCTACTCAGGCTGACTTACTACCCTTTCACTGTATCCATTGATTTTCTATCACTGAATTAGTACTTTTATTTCTCTGCTTTCCATTTATTATTGTAAAATAGTAAAGGCCAAAATGCAATGAAAGTATGGTTTTCAATTTTCTTAAGTGGCAGATCCTTTCTTCAAGTGAGTGTTTCTCGGAAGCTCAAGGTATAACTGATTAAAGTTCTGCTTATGCCGAAGAATGGTGTATGTTTCTGGGGAGTACTTACACCCTTCCATCCCATCCCTTCCTACCCCAAGAAAGCACCCAAAACACCTCCAGGGTTCCCAGGAACACAGTTGGAAAAATACTACAATAAAAAAATTGATGCTATAATTGTAGAACAGCTCTACAAGCAAGGAAGGTGATACTGCAGAAAACAAACTGTTGGCTGGTAGAAAGCACCATCATGTAGTTGCTGGAAATACTTCCTCTGCTAATGCAAAAGAGGGGTTGAGGGTGCAAATGTACAGTGTGCAAAAGTGTTGGTGTTGAAAGCTGTGCATAGAAAAGTTGAGGACCTCTATTTACCTATCCAGAAGTAGCCACACGCACTCCCTGAGGGAGCAGCCAGCAGTTCCCAGGACACCACTGAGGCTGCACTGCTGCCACTCTTGGGCCCCCACACCTCCAGGAGTCCCCAAGTGGGCAGATGCCCCAAAAGCAGCCATACTCAAGAGAAGCATTAGAAGTGAGTGCTCCCAAGGAAAATTTGAGGGTAACAGATATGTTCATTATCTTCATTGTAATAATGCTTTCATACACAAATGTCAAAGCTTAAATTGTACACTCTAAATCTATGAAGTTTATTAGTTATACCTCAACCAAGCTTTTAAAAATAATAGTTAACTGAAACAGTTTATTTAAAAATAAATGATCAAGTAGGATTTACTCCACAAGGGCAAGAATGATTCAATAAAAAACATTTAAAAAATGTAATTCCCAATATTAACAGATTCAAAGAGAAAAAGCATATGATTATCCAAAGAGAGAAGGGAAACACTTCTGGTAAAGTTCAATGTTATTTATAATCAATCTAAAAAAATAATTGTCATCAACCAAAGATAGGAGATTTCCTTTATTTGATAAAGATTTTATCCCCCAAATCTAGAGTTACTATTATACTTAATAAACATTACATTCTCTCTAAGATAAACTAATATACAGATGGCCACCGTCATCACTACTGTTTAATATAATCTTTCAGATAGATTCTTACCTCTCTGAGGGCAGAGATGATCTCTATACTTCTTTAGCATTGTATCTCCAGTCCCTTGAACAGAGTAGACCTTCATAAATATTTTTGAATGAACGTACTAGAGATTCTGGCACACGTTATAGAACAGAAAAAGAAAAGAGGTGTAATGCTTAGCAGGAAGAGCTAAAACTTGAGTGCAGGCCATATGTTTCTATACTTTGAAACCATTGGAATTAAAACACAGGAAAAAAAAACAAACCAAACAAGCCACAGTTAGAACTCGGAATTGATCTGGGGGTGGACAAGGCTGTCCAGAGGTCTGACTCTGGAAGCTCCCCTCAGCCCAGGATCATAAGGCTGTCATTCTTTTTTTTTTTTTCCCTCTCTTTTTTTAAATTTTAATTCAATTTTCTTGAGATTATTCACATACCATCCAGTCATCCAAAGTGTACAATACATTTTTCACAGTACCATTATATAGTTGTGCATTCATCACAATTAATTTTTTGTCAATTTTAGAACATTTTCGTTACTCCAGAAGAGAAACAAAAATAAAAAAGAAAACTCAAATTCTCCCATACCCCTAACCCCCCCTTCCACAATTGACTCATAGTATTGATATAGTACAGTTGTTATTGTTGATGAAAGAACATTAAAATATTGTAACTGTAGTACATAGCTTGTAATAGGTACATTTTTCCCTATATACCCCTCTGTTATTAACTTCTAGTTATAGTGTCATACATTTTTTCTAGTTCATGAAAGAAATTTCTAATATTTGTACAGTTAATCATGGACATTGTCCACCACAAGATTCACTGTGTTATACATTCCCATGTTTTAGCCTCCAACTTTTCTTCTGGTGATATATGTGACTTTAAACTTCCCCTTTCCTCCACATTCACACACCATTCAGCACTGTTAGTCTCACAATAACATGCTACTGTCACCTTTGTCCACTTCCAAACACTTAAGTTCAACCTAGTTAAACATTCTGGTCATATTAAGCAACCACTCCCCATTCTTTATCCTAATTCTATATCCTGGTAACTTATGTTTCATGTCTTTGAGTTTACATATTATAATTTGTTCCTATCAGTGAGATCATACAATATTTTTCCTTTTGTGTCTCATTTGTTTCACTCAATATAATGTCCTCAAGTTTCATCCATCAACCCTTTTTTTTAAAGATGGTTTTATTCATGTACCATACATTCCATCCTAAGTAAACAATTGATGGTTCCCTGTATAATCATATAATTATGCATTCACCACCTCCACTGTCTGTATGACATTTCCATTTCTTCCACAAAGAAAGAGGAAGAGTCAAAAAAGGTAGACAGAAGAAAAAGAAAAAGAAAGAAAAAATGACAGCTAAAAAGCAACAAAAGAAGAGATAAAAATAAAGTACAATAAAAGGGTCAGACAACATCACCAGTGCCAAGAATCCCATACCCCTCCCTTATATCCCCCTGCCTTTGCTACATTAAAGGAAGCATAATACAATGTTTCTGTCAACTATAGGCTCTAGTTTGCATTCATTGTATTTTTTCCCCAACACCACCCCTTTTCAACACCTTGCAAGGTTGACATTCATTTGTTCTCCCTCATATAGAAATATATTTGTACATTTTACCATAATCATTGACCACTCTAGGTTTCACTGAGCTATACAGTCCCAGTCTTCACTTTCCCTCTTTCCTTCTGTTGTCCCACATGCCCCTAAACTTCCTCCTTCAACCACACTTACAGTCATCTTTGTTCAGTGTACCCACATTGTTGTGCTACCATCATTCAAAATTGTGTTCCAAATCTCTCACTCCTGTCTTTTCCTATCTGTCTGTAGTGCTCCCTTTAGTATTTCCTGTAGAGCAGGTATCTTGTTCACAAACTCTCTCATTGTCAGTTTGTCAGAGAATATTTTAAACTCTCCCTCATATTTGAAGGACAATTTTGCCAGATATAAAATTCTTGGTTGGAGGTTTTTCTCTTTTGCCTCCATGGTTTCTACTGAGAAATCCACACATAGACTTATCGAGCTTCCCTTGTATGTAATGGATCACTTTTCTCTTGCTGCTTTCAGGATTCTCTGTCTTTGATGTTTGATTGTCTGATTATTAAGTGTCTTGGTGAGGTCTATTCAGATCTTTTCTGTTTGGTGTATGCTGAGCTTCTTGGAGCCATAATTTTATGTCTTTCATAACATATGAGAAATTTTCAGTGATTATTTCCTCCATTATTGCTTCTGCCCTTTTCCCTTCTCTTCTTCTTCTGGAGAAGACACATACATTCATGCGCTTCATTTTGTCATTCAATTCCCTGATATGTTGCTCATATTTTTCCATTCTTTTCTCTATCTGTTCTTTTGTGTGTAGGATTTCAGGTGTCTTGTTCTCCAATTCCTGAATGTTTTCTTCTGTCTCTTGAAATCTGCTGTTGTATGTCTCCATTGTGTTTTTCATCTATTGTATTGTGCGTTTCATTTTCATAGGTTCTGCCAGTTGTTTATTCAAACTTTCAAGTTCTCCCTTATATTAGCCCCATGTTTTCTTTATATCCTTCATCTCTTTTGCTATATCTTCCCTCAACTTGTTGATTTGATTTTTTTGGAATTTTTAGGAGATTTGTTTGATTAATAATTACTTGGTTCAATTCCTGTATCTCAGTTGAAGAGTAAGTTTTTTTTCCTTTGACTGGGCCATATCTTCGTTTTTCCTAATGTGATTTTTAGTTTTCTATTGTCTAGGCATCTGGTTTCCTTAATTACCCCAATCAGATTTTCCCAGGCCAGAACAGGCTCAGGTCTCAAAATGGGGAAATATTCAGTATCAGGTTTCCCTGTGGGTGTGTCTTAGAGATTGATAGACTTTCCTGTGAAGTCTCTAGCACTGTGCTTTTCCTAACCTGCCCAGCAGGTGGCACCTGTCAGCTTGTTGCTACCAACTGTTGTAAAGAGGTGTGGTCCCTTTAGTTCTCTGAGTTTTGAAGGGAGGGCTGGCACTTGAGCTGGGCCCCACCTCCCTCCTCTTAGGGAAGATACACCCCTAAGGAGTTATCCTCTGTGTTTGAATTACTCCTTTGTCTCTCTGACTCTGTTATCTCCACCCCTGACTGGGTCAGAGCACTGAGAACTGAAAATGCCTGAGGCTTTCTCCACTGAGCCAGTCAGATTGAGAGAGGAAAAAAAGGGGAAAGAAAGCCCCTTTTCAGAGCCAGTTTCTGTCCCCCCAGTTTCACCTTTCAGCCACACAGCACCCATTCTTCTGTGCTCCTTTCCTTGGGGCACATGCTTTTTGGAGTATTCTAAGCACAGTCATCTCCAAAAGCCTCTGTATTTTTTTTTCCATTAGCTCCACCTCCTCTCCACTGGGAGTGACCTCAGGGTACTTTGTTGCTTGTTAGGGGTTTGTCTGTGTTTGTAGCTTGTATTCAGCAGTCCACATTTGTTAATTAAAACCCCCATTGGAGCTAGGTTGAGCTATATTCACTTGTTCCTGACAGGGACTGCTGCTTTCTCCCACAGTAAGGTTTTGCAGCTTAGCCTGCCATGGGGGGAGGGGCCTCCTGGCATGGGCCTGCAGTTTTTACTCACAGCTTTTATGCTGCAGTCTCAACCATTCCACCCATTCCAGGCTGGTGTTCGATATGTGGACAGTCACGGTTATCCCCCAGCAGTTGTTCCAGATTATTTACTTGTTGTTTCTGACTATTTATTAATTGCTCTAGAGGACTAACTAAATTCCATACCTCTCTATGCTGCCATCTTGCCCCGCCTCTCTCTCAGACTTCTTCAAGGCTGTCACTCTTGCTGAAGGATTTTCTCTCCATAAACTCACCACTTTAAACATGTGCAGGGTAGCTGTTTTGAATGAAATGGCCCCAGCACAAAGAGTCCATCTGACCAATGTCATCATATCTTCAGTCATTCAATCATTATCCCCCAGACATTGATTCCAGTACTGCTGTGTACCTCCCTAGTCTGCCACCATCCCAGCTGCCCCTCTGCCCTACCATCTAAGCCCTTTTTCACTGTGCCCTGTGCCCTCTTGAACATCCACTCTGTGATGAGTGCCATCAGAAGGCTCCTTTACCTTCTGATCTTAACTGAACCCTGGTTGTGCCCAGAGCACTCCTCTTCCAGCAGCCCTCTCCCATGATGGCTGTTGGTTCTCTCATACTCCACACACCTCAGGGTCAGGGAGTGGAGCTGGTGTCTCATTTGCACCTTAATGACTTACAGACCCTTCACTCTTCCTTCTGCTTGCAGCCTCCCCTGTTTACCTTCTGACAAGCTTAGATTTCATAGTTCATTGCTATCATCATTTTCCCTATAAGAACCTCCCAACTCTTTTGCTCCTCTCTACTGCTGTAGAATCCACTGGGCAAAATCATGGATAAACTCAACTCTCCACAGTCTTTAAGCCTGCACTCAAACCACTGAATGTTGCTAGAGAAAGTCACTCAAATGGGCAGATTAGCCTCATCTTAAATTTAGAACCTGAAGACTCAAGTTGCCTTTTTATGACTGGTGGGAGTTGTATTGCTTTTCTCTAGTACACCTTCTTTCTCATTCTCAAAGACAGCAGTTTTGTACATTTTCCTCACTCTTCAAACCTACCCCCATCCCCAGTCTTACAGAAATCATCTGTTCTGGTTTGGATGTATTATGTCCTCAAAAATGCCATTTCTTTAATGCAATCTTGTGTGGTCAGATGTGTCAGTGTTGATTAGTTTGGGATCCTTTGATTGTTCCATGGAGATGTGACTCAACTGTGGGGGGAAGTGTTTGATTAAATTATTTCTATGGAAATTTGGACCCAGCCATTCAGAGTGGGTCTTGATTTAATCACTGGGCTCCTATAAAAGAGCTCACAAACTGAAGGACCTCAGAGCAGCTGAAAGTGACATTTTGGAGAGCAGCTGAGAGGGACATTTTGGAGATAGCTGCTGAAAGCAGACTTTTGCTGACACTTTGGTGATGCTAGACCAGTGTTTCCTCTGGAGAAGCTAAGATGACAATATGCCACAAAAGCAACATTTTGAGAAATGCACAGGAGCTGGGAGAGGAGCTGGAACACAACCCAGGATCAGCAGATGCCAGCCATGTGCCTTCAGAGCTAACAGAGGTTTTCCAGACACCACTGGCCTTCCTTTGGTGAAGGTCTACTCGTGTTGATGCCTTAATTTGGACATTTTTATGGCCTTCAGACTGTCAATTTGTAACCAATCCATTTCTGGTATTTTGCGTAATGGCAGCATTAGCAAACTGGAACAGCATCATACAGGATTTCCCTCATGTTCTCATCACCATGTCTACAACTGTTATCTTCTCTCCTTGGTTACAATGATGAAGAGGAGGTCACATCTCAAAGATTCCTCCCACTTGAAGTCAAGGTCCCATCTTCCTTACCTTCTCATGGTTTCTTCTCCTTCACCTAGCTCCTTTCTCACCTGTGTCATCAACCTCTCCTCTTTGGGATAATTCCAGCAGTAGATAAATATGCTCTAAAATGTCCCATCCTAAAAAAAAAAAATTGCTCCTCATCTCTCTCCAGTTACTACCTCATTCCTTGCTTCCTTTTACAGGCAACTTGTTGAAGAGTTGTCTCTGGTCTCCACTACTGTCTTACTACCTCATCTCCCATTAATTCCTTAACCCACCTCAGTCTGACTTCCACTCCCACCACTCTGCAGAAATTGAAGAAGTCAGGGAAATCAGGGTAACTTTTTCTGTTCTCATATTACTTCTCCTGATGAATTTGATACAGTCATAATCCCTGCCCCCTTCATGAAGACTTCCCTCCCGCCCTTCCAACAGCATTCTCTCCTGGCTTTCTTGCTGCCTCAGGCCACCTGTTGTGGGCTTTTCCTCCTGACCTAAAATGTGGCTGTTCCCAAGGCCTCAGTCATTGGAGGTGTGTCTATTTACCTTCCTTCTCTGGGTTATTTTATTCACTTCCAGGGCTTTAAGTTCTATCAATATGCTGATTACTCCTTAGTTTATTTCTCTAGTCCATCCCTTTCTTCTGCGCTCAAAATTCATCCAACTAATTGCTTACTTGAAATAGCCACTTGAGTATCAAATAGGCATCTCAAATTTAATATATCCAAAAGAGAGTTCTTGATTCTTCATTGAAACCTATTCTTTCTCATATCCTCCCCATCTCATTGTATCACCATCACTCAAGATAAAAAACTAGGAGTACTTCTCCCCTCTCCTTCATGTTCCACGTCCAATCCATCGCCAACTCTAATTGTTCTATTACTTAATTACATCTCAAAACCAATCAGTTGAGAGACTTTTTTGAAACAAGAAACCTGGATGCTATACAGGAAAAGATAGGCATGTTTGAGTAAATGAAAATGAAAATCATTTGAATTCATTCATTTGTTCAATAAATAATTATGGAGTACTTCCTATGTACCAAGCACTGTTCTTTGCACAGTTGACAGAGATGTGAACAAAATTCCTTGCCCTCATGAAGCTTACATTCTAGCAGGGGGAACAAATGCTGAAAATAAAAATGTAATTCATATATTAATATATAATATATGTGATATATATTATATATATGTAAAATATATATGGAAAAAAATCAGATGACATTTCAGCAGAGACATGAAGAAGGGAGCAAGCAACACAGAGAACTTGAAGAAGAGCTTTTCTGGCAGAAGATATAGCAAGTACAAAAAGCTTTTAATAGGAGTGTGCCTCCTGTTTTTGTGAAAAGGAAGGTCAGCATGGCCGAAGTAAAAGTCCTTGTCTTACTCATCTCCTATTATTCTCCCTCACATTCACATACATTGTCTGGCAATACCTATTAATATTTATATTACATATATTCTTCAACACCGCAGTTCCAATTCTGGGAATCTATCCTATAGAAGCAAAAGCAGCAGTAATTTATACGTATTTATTGCAGAATTGTGTATAGTGGCTAAAAACAGGAAACAACTTAAATGTCCCTCAAAAAAGAATGTGGAATGTTTAAATAAATGATGATACAGCTACTAAAAGGAAGGTGTTAAATCTGTATCTTTTGGCATGGTTGTATGTCCATCACTCATTATTAAGTTAAAAAGCAAGATAAAAAAATGTTAATGACAATTTTTTTTGCAAAAACAATTAATTACACTCCTAATCTATAAGCATGCATATATGTTTGTTTTTTATGAACATGGAGAAATATGGTTTAACAATAACATGCTGTTATATTAGTTACCTTGGAGGCTCAGAGGTAGAAAAGGATAAAGGGGATAGTGAGGAAGATTTTTTTTCCTTGTTTTGTCCCAATAGTTGTTTTGAAAACATTTTAACTTTGGATTTTTATTATTGTAAAAAAGAGAAATTAGAGACCATCCACTTCTCTCATATCACAACCCTGCCATGTGCAAGATCCCATCACCTCTTCCCTGATTTTCTATGGTAACCTCATTGGACTTTCATTTTCACCCTATTCCAAACATTCTCCATCTAATAGGCAACAATTTTTTAAAAATCTAAATTAGAATATGTCACTCTCCTGGTTACACTTTCCATTACACTTTGAATAAACTCCTAACTTTTCTTGCCTAAAGTGACCCTGTATGATTTGGCCCCAGACAACCTCTCCAGCTCCTCCTTGCTCCACTCCTCTCAAGCCCACTGGGCTCCAGCCACACCTTTCAGTTGCTGGGATACGAACAACTACAGATTGTTGCCTCAGGGCCTCCTTAACATGTTCTCTGCCTCAATACTCTCCTCTCACCTCACTTTTGCTGGCTCATTTTCATCTTTCCTTTTAGTTTTTAAATATCACCTCCTCTAAGAGGTCTTCTCTGGTCCATTAGTAGCCCTCTCCCCTCCCCACCCCATTATTTCCTTCCTTCCTTCCTCCGTCCCTCCTTCTCTTTCTTTCTTTTGGTCATTCATTCATTCTTTTTTTTTTTTTAACCTCTTGGTATAAAAGCTTTATTAGGCAAAAATAAAGCAAAAGTAAATTGGGATTATGATATGCGATAAGATTCAAGATAAAAAAAATGGAACAAAGGGGAAGTGTTATATGATGGTAAAATAAACAAGAGGGCAAGAAAATATAACCACTGCAAATGCACTAGGCAATATAGACTCAAAATATACAAGAAGTAATAGCTACATTCAATGTACCTTCTATGTACCAGGTGTGCCCTATGGATTTTACATGTATTAACTCATAATCTTCATTACAATCCTATAAGAAAGTACTATTACTCTCCCCATTTTACAATTATAAAATAACAATAAACAAAGTTAGGAAAGAAAAAAATCAATCAACTATAAATAAATCAAATATATTTATATATCTCTCTTAGAAACTGATGGATCAAGCTGACAAAAAATAAACAGAGATATAGATGATCTGAATAATGTAATCAACAAGCTCAATCTATTATATATATGGAGAGTTCTACATCCAATGAACAAAAAATATACTTTTTTATAGCACATGTGAAACATTTACAAAAAATGACTACATACTCTAACAAGTTAAAAAGGAAGTCTTAATACATTTTACGGAATCAGTATTACACAGCCGATGTCCTGACTGTAATTCAATAGCAACATGAAAAATTAATAATTAAAGGATAACTGTTTCAAATCCCTTATGCCTGGTGACTGAAAGCATATGCTGTTAAGTAAACCCTGGGTGTGCTGGTTTGAATCTGTTATGTACCCCATGAAAAGCCATTGTTCTTTAATGCAATCTTGTGGGGGCAGACTTACTGTGGGTTGGAAATTTTGATTAGGTTGTTTCCATGGAGATGTGACCCACCCAATTGAGGGTGGGACCTTTTCTTTTTTTTTTATTTTTAATGCAATTTTACTAAGATATAATCACACAACATACAAGCCTTCAAAGTGTACAATCAGTTGTTCACAGTATTGTCTATAGTTGTACTTTCATCACCACAATCACTTTGAACATTTTCATTACTCCAAAAAATAAAATGAAGACTAAAATAAAAAAGAACATCCAAAACATCCCATTCCCCTCGTCCCCCCATTGTTCATTTACTTTTTTTAAAATTCAATTTTATTGAGATATATTCACATACTATGCAGTCATACAAAGTGTACATTCTATTGTTCACAGTACCATTAAATAGTTTTATGTTTATCACCAAAATTAATTTTTGAACATTTTCATTACCACACACACAAAAATAATAAGAATAAAAATTAAAGTGAAAAAGAACAGTTAAAGTAAAAAAGAACACTGGGTACTTTTTTTTTTTTTTTGCCCCCATTTTTCTACTCATCCATCCATACACTGGACAAAGGGGAGTGTGGGCCATATGGCTTTCCCACTCACATGTCAAGGGTGGAACCTTTTGATTAGATTATTTCCACGGAGCTGTGACCCTGTCCATTCAGAGTGGGTCTTTATTAGTTTACTGGAGTCCTTAAGAGCGCTCAGGAGCTGACACAGACAGAGATGCTTAGAGAGAAAGTGCCCAGGGACATTTTGGAGACAGCTGTTGAAACCAGAATCAGGAGAGAAGGTAGGAGATGAAGCTAAGCTCCAGAGTTTACCCCGGAGAGGCTAAGAGAGGATCCTCAGATACTTAAAGAGAAACGTCCTGGAAGAAATGGAGAAACAAACAAGATCACACAGGAGCTGAGAGAGAAGCTAAGACAGAAACCTAGAGATGTTTTGGAGAAAGCAATGGAAACCAGAAGCTAACCCTGGGAGAGGCCCAGCAGACTCCGACCATGCCCACCCATGTAACAGAGGAACCCCAGATGCCCTAGCCTTCTTCAGTGAAGGTATCTTCCTGTTGATGCCTTAGTTTGGACACATTTATGGCCTTAGGACTGTAAATTTGTAACCTAATAAACCCCCTTTTATAAAAGCCAATCCATTTCTGGTATTTTGTATAATAGCAGCTTTAGCCAAACAGAACATAAAAAAGAAATAAGAAAAATTAAGAAAGACTTAACACTAAATAAGAGTTGTCAAAATTTCTAGGCTACAACTAAAGCTTTACTTAGAGATTTAAAAATGTAAAATATCTTCAAAGGAAATAAAAAGGTTTGGAAACTAATGAAAAAAGCAGTCAACTAAAAAATGAATCAACTCTTAGAACTGGAGATTTTAATATACCCTCTCAGGATCTGATGGATGAAGCAGACAAACAATAAGCAGAGGTACAGAAGGTCTGAAGGATATAGTTAACAAGCTCAATCTATTAGATATATGGAGAATAAATAAGAATTCAGGGAACAATATTATGAATGAATAAGTGGGGAAACACAAAGAGAACTCCAGCTAGAAAAGAGGATGCAAATAAACAAAATACAGAATGAAAATGGGAAATTACTATAGCCACAACAGAGATTTCTTTTAAAAATCAGTGAATTATTAATAAGCATACAGTATACAAACCTTGATGAAATTAACAAATTTCTGAAAGATATTAACAGTCAAATGAGCCATGAAGTAATTAAAAATTTGAATATACCAACAAGCATTAAAGAAATTAAAATTTTAATCAAAGACTTCCCCACCCCAAAGTCTCAGATCTAGATGATTGTTTTTGTTGTGGTAAAACATTTATCACATAAAAGTTGCCCTTGTATCTTTTTTTTTTTGAGAGGGAAAAGAGTGTTTATTTATGCCTGCAGGAGAACAAAGGGAAGATTTCCCAAATCAGCCTTCCTGAAATGATTTTTCAATTGACTTTTATACCTATCAGAGACAAAGAGAGGTACTTGTCTTAGTTAACAGGTAACAGGTCTGGAGAATTTCACTGATTTAGTTATTTCCTATTTCCTTCAGGAACTAGGTGATATCTGTCAAAAGTGCCTCTGTGTGTCTAGGGAGATGGATGAAAAGGCTTTATTCATATGTGGGAGGTCTGGGGACCATAGATGAAAGCTTATTCAAATTGGGGTGTAGACTTTACATTTACATATTGCTCCTTTGTGAGAATAAGAACTTCCATTATAGCTTGCTTCCAGCTTTGAAGGTTACATTTTAAGGCTACTTTACAATTTCATGCTTGCTTACAGTTTTAAGATTATATTTAAAAAATCACAGTTACAATTTCCCCCTTAAAACAATATTCATTTCCAATCTTGGGAATTGGGCCATTGTTCAAGTTCTGGCTACTTCCTGCTGAAAACTGGGGCACGGTAATTAGGGGGTCATCTGGTGAAATTTCTGACTCATAACTTGTAGATATTGTCGATTTCCTTCAGAGGAGAATGGATCATTCTTAGCTGGAGTTCCGAAAGATGAAAAGGATTTTGTACATGTTTGAGTTACAATTTGAGTACATAGAGTCAAAATGCATTTGACCAGAACAAGAATAGATACGGCAATCAGGAAGATTACAAGCACAGTTTGAAGAAGTCTGTAACCATGACCCTATTCCTGAAGGTAGGCAACTGAATAGATCAGAAAAATTAGAATTATCAACTGGTGTATTCATAGCTACAGTTTAGTCATTTACATGTTCTAGGATAGAGGAGATGTTAACAGATTCATCGGGAATGTAAGTACAGCATTCTATTTTGACTAGAGCACATGTTCCTCCTTGGGGGGTGGTGAGGATATTTAAGGTAATTTTATTTTGTAATACTGCTTTGCACATTAAAGCTATTTTAGCATTTACTAGAGTTATACTACAATAGCAATTATTTAATTCATATAACATTGGCAATTACATTTTTAACTCCCATAGATGGGACAAATATTGCAGCTACATGATTATTAGATTTATTAGGTTCCTTTAGGGGTGACAATATATTTTAGGTCTCAGATTCCTGTTAGTTTTGTACCAATTATTAGCTAATAAAGTGACGGTTTGTTTATAATTTCCAGAGGGTAACTGTCCCATTTTGCCTATCAAGGAAGGGATGTGGAGACTCCTGGCTCAGTCTCCTATATCCTGGGTAAGCTACACTATTCTATTCTAGAATTGAACATGTTCAATTTTTATTCTTTCAGTAAAGATTTTCCCTTTTTATATTTAACTGATAGGAATAACATAGCACCATTTCACTTGTAATATTGACAGAGGAAACAAGACAATGTTCTGGCTGGGTTAAATTAACTAACCAGTGACAAGATCATCTTCGGTGATATTTTTGGTGCTTAACATACTGTATTTTTCTTGCATCTTAATTATTAATGACTTGGGAACTATTTTATCTGTCCCTTACAAAGGGGCTATCCACCATGGCGAGCTAGAAACACTAGAGATAGGCAGCTGGATACAATTCCAGCAGTTAAGACTGGTTTATAGAAGTAGAATATGAATAGAACCTTTGCAAGGAGAGATTATGTTGGCAAGTTGCTATTAAAGGGTATATTAAGGTTATGAAAAAAATAGATAACAAGGAACAGCATAACTAATTTGACAAGATAGATTTTATTAAACAAATATTTTAGGCCATCCAGAGGTTCACAAGTACACTGATGTTTTGGGTTATCAGGAGGATTGACTGTCACGACAGCTTTTCATCTAGCAGGAGGTGTGTCTGCACCCTGGAACAGTTGCAGCTTGACTCTAGTGTGGTGAATCCCAGGGCTTTATTCCCTGCAACTTAAGAAAAGAAGGAGTAACAAGTAATATAGTAAATAAGGCCTAGCCCATCTAGGATTTAGTTGAACTTGGGGATGCTGGTCCTTTCAGGTGCAGATCAAGACTTGATCTTGAGGCTGGTAATGGTGTAAGGGGGTATGCCTGTGGGGAATTTGAGGCATTAGAGGCAGTACTATTAATTTCAGCTAAAGTAGTACTTACGAATTTTACATATTGAATTGTAGTTAATTCTGAACCGGGATGCATGTTACCTGCCTATTTAACCTTTAGAAATGGCCTTCTAAATATTATTTTAAAGGGCTCAAACAGCCCGCTTTGAGGTGCTATTCTTATCCTCAGGAGGGCAACAGGTAGAACTTTATTTTATTCTAAATGAGTTCTCAAGCAGATTTTGGCAAGGCTGTCTTTTAAAGTCTAATTGCTGCTTCTATTTTTCCTGTAGACTGCGGCTTGTAAGCAGAATGCAGGCACCAGTTGATGCTGAAGAGTCTTGAAACACCTTTAACAATTATTGCTATGAAAGCTGGTCTGTTGCTTTGAACAGAAAGCAGAAGTTCAGAAATTTTTTGGAGTAACCATTTTACAACTTACGCTTTTTAGTCTAACAAGGAAAAAGCTTTTAACTATCTAGTAAAAGTGTCCACAAGCACTAGCAAATACTTGAAGATTCCAAGGTCTTTCGGCTTGACTGTAAATCTATTTGCTAGTTTTCTTCACCGTCTTGGCCTTTTATTATCTGTGGATAGATGTCCTTTGCAGTGGATGGCTAATTTCTTGGGATGCATTATTGCATCTAACAATTCAAAAATTAGATCTATATGCTTTATGTCTTTGTTTGCTGCAGTTATTTGACCATGCTTTTTAAAATTGTTTTGTGAGCATGCAAATCAGCAAAAGCATATGAGAGTCTGTGCAGGCCAGTGACTCTGCCTTGTGCTTAGCTGAAGGGCTATTATGAGGGCAATTAGTCCCGCCCTTTGTGCTGATGTTCCCAGGCAGTATTTGCTTGAATATCTTCCTTTCTGTAGGATGACACTCAAGATTGTTCAGCAGCACTGCCTGATGGTGATTTAGCTTCTCCATTGTGAGCCACTGTCCCCCTTTTGCTCCAATACAGTAAGGACAAGTGGGGAGCTCAAAGTAAACTTTTGCTTCTCATAAGAGTTCACAAGGGAAAAAAAAAAAAAAAAAGAGTTCACAAGTGGTTGCCACTATCCCCGGGCCAGGGAGCGGGCCATCCTCCCCGACAATCAAACTGTTTTGACAAATAAGCCAATGGCCGTATATTTTTCCAAAAAACTTATAGAAGTGCCTTGAAGGTCATGCCCTGCTTTTCTTGGACAAACAGGTCAGATTCTTTCATGGGATCAGGGAGCCCAAAGCTGGAGCAGATATCAATTTGCCTTTAAAATTTGAAAGGCAATTGTACATTCTGGTGTCCCTTTTAAATGTTTTTTTTATTTCCCTTTATGGCCAGATATAGAGGTTTGGCTATCAATCCAAAATTTGGTATTGGCTGTTGACATTAGCCTGCTCTACCTAAGAATCCCAAGTTCCTTTTTGTTCTTTGGCATGGCTACTTGCCAAAGAGTCTAGCCTGCAAAAAAGTCTCTTGTGGAGCTTTACTCCCTTAAGATTTCTGGACAAAACTTGTGTTTTTTAAACATAATCCAGTTACACTGCTGTTTTATTCCTGTGTCAAGTTCTCTCATTAGAATGCAGAGTTTTTGTGAGTCTTCATTTACTGGGATGCAATAAATGGCATCCTTTAAAATTAAACTAAGTATATGTGTCAGAAATATTGACTAGGAGAGTATAAGGATTAGATATCGTGGGACATATATTTTCTACCGTTGGATTTATAACTCTTAAATTCTGGACAAATCTGTGAACTTGAGTTCCTGGTGTCAGTCCTTATTTTAAAACCTTTTAATTGGTGGCAAAAACATTCTCTCTTCTCTTTGCCTAAGTGGATATTGTTTAAATGTGTTGGAATCATGTTTGGCTGCAATCTTACTGTGACTTCTTATACATCTCTGGCTCACCTCAAGGATGTTTCATGGCTCTTCATTAGGAAGTTGTGGCTTGCCTGGATCTTTCAATGCAGCTTGTAGGCCTGCTCCTGGAGTTGGAACTTGTAAATTGATTGATTGAAGTGCAGTTAAGTTTCATGTCTACAAAAAATTTACAAAGTTCTTACCCACTTGGAATGAGACCCAAGGTTCTTTGTGGGTGATCGGGATGGTTTCCTGATGGGTGGAAAGTGCCCCCGAGCCTCATCACTACAGGTCACTGTCCTTGTCTCCTGTCAGCTGCGGGATACTGGATTACTGGAGTCCTGTGTTTCCCTTTGCATCAAGCTGGGACATTCCCATTTCCAATGTCCCTCCCCTCTGCAATGTGCACATTGCTGGGGGCCCAGCAGTTTCCTTGGGGCCCTGGGGATCTTACCTTTTGCAGACTCCTTTTGCTGCTGAAAATTTTTACTTAGGACTGCTCCTAAAACATTAACATTCTAATTGGTTTTATAAGTGATGGCTTTCTTTTGGTCCTTTCCTTGAGCTGCATTAAGATTATAGAACACTTTAAATGCAGTTTCCACCAGTGCTGAGATTGGTAACTTAAGTCCACCTTCAACTTTCTGTAATTTTTGATGAATGTTGGGGGCACTCTGACAAACTAAAGATTGATTCACATTGTGTTGATTTATTGCGTCTTCTGGGCTTATATTAGTAAATTGATGGTAAGCTTCGAATAATTGTTCTAAAAGCATTGATGGATTTTCATCTGGCTGTTAGACAACCTCCTGAATTTTACTTGTTATTTTGTTTAGGAACTCCATTTCTTAGTCCCACAATTATGCATGCTTTATAGTGATTTCATTTTGTTCTGCCGTCTTGTTTACTTGGGTCCCAGTAGGGGTCTACCTGCAGAATAGCAAGATTTCCGGGGGCTTGTACTGGATTTTCTGGTTTATCATTGCTTAAAGAATTAGCATAATCATGAGCCCTTTTAATTACAATTCCCCTTTCTTCTGAGGTTATACAGTGATTTACAGTACATAAACTTTGTACATTTAACAAAGTTTGTATATCAGCCCAATCAGGATTATGCATTATAAAAATTAAACAAGTTTTTCATTTTCCTGGGTTCCTCTTGATAACCGGGGACCCAGCTCTTCCAATTGTGTAGATCTGCGGTAGAGAAAGGAGTCTGCTCATCCATTGTATCTATTTCAGCTGGCCCTTGATGGAGAGGACACTGTCCCTGCCTTTGCCCTCCAGAGATAGAGACACCCTGCCTGAAATTCATATCATCCATGATATGAGGTGGGAAGGCCATTTTGGGGGAATTCATAGGCATGAGGGGCTTGTCCTTAGCTTTCCAACAAGGTGCCAGAGGGAAAGGAAGAGGAGGGAGTGGCCAAGTTGTTGGCTTCGGTGGGGATGAAAAGGGGAGTGCAAAAACTGAAGACTCTTAGCAGAGGGGGAAGGTAGCAGGAGAGTCACAAGCCTGGGCCTAGAAATCTTGGCCACTAATTTCTCCACCCGGAGTTCAAAAGCCTCAACCACCTGGAATCTTAACCAGCACTTTCTTACTCTGGGGGCTAGGGCTCTCCTTTACTTCCTCTGGAGCTTTGAAGGAGAGGCTAGGGGCTTGGTTGGTGGGAAAAAGGCCATGCCCGAAACATTTTCTCAGCAGTTTTTTATTCTGAGATACAACCATAAATCACTGTACATACGGAATTTTGTCTCATTTGTTCATTCTCTTACAAAATAAATTTAGTTGCAAAATAACATTATATTCTATTGATCCCTGGCTTGGCCACTTGTGGCCATCCTGTAATTCATACTGAGGCCCAATTTACTTTGCATAAATGTTTCATGCTTTTCTTTGTCACAGGCTCATGCCCGAATTGCTTCCAATGCTTAAGAATGCAATTTAAAGGTTTATCCTCTCAATTTCCTTACATTTTTTACTCATGTTGTTACCAGTTTTTTTTAGATAACCTGAGACAAAACAGGACAAGACAAAACACAAAACAAAAACTCAATCAAACCACAAACAAAAACAATACCAAGAATTAAAGCCAAGTCCTAGGTGAGGAAGTCTCAATGGCTATTCCTCCATGCCTAAGGCTGCACCCTCCAAAAACAGCTTTGGCATAAATTTACGTGCCACTGAGAGCCCAAATAACCACAACCTAGGCACCCCAAGTCAGTGACCTCCCTTAATGCCAAGGGCTGCTCCCTTCCAAACCAAGTCTCAATGGCTATTCCTCTATTCCTGGGGCTGCATCCTCCAAAAACAGCTTTGGCATAAATTTTTGTGCCACTGAGCTCCCAAACCAAGTGCAGTCTCACACTTACAGCTCTGGCAGGAGTTTATGTGTCGCTCAATAAGAAACAAATAAGGCCCACAAACAAAAAGACAAGACCAAGAACCAGAGAAACAAGACCAAGGCTTGTACAAGCACACAAGACATCCACACTCACTCACCAAACCTGTTTTCCTCTGCAGTCAGCCGCCATTGGGGTCCTGGATGCCAGGGGCAAGAAACTCTCTTGTCCAGCTCTTGGAGAAAAGTTTCTCCACTGCCATAGGGCTGAGACTCATGAATGTCTTATCTCAGGGGTCCGGGAATCCATTGAGCAGCAGATGTTGTACCCCGCATTGAGCACCAAACTATGGAAGGGGCACTTCCCAAATCTGGGTTCCTTGTTTGTCATGGCCAATAGAAGTCACACTGAACCAGGCTGAGAAGGAAAAGAGGGTTTATTTATGCAGAAAGGGGAAAGATTTCCAAAATCAGCCTCCTGCATCCATTTTTAAGTGTATGATCAATCAGTGGCATTGATTATGTTCACATACTGTGCAACTATCACCAATATCTATTTCTAGAATTTTTTACCACTCCAACAGAAACTGTATCCTTTAAGCAATAACTTCCCATTTCACCACCCCACCACACTTGCCCCTGGTAACACCTAATCTGCTTTCAGTCTCTATGAATTTGCCTATTACAGATATATCATGTAAATGGAATCATACAGTATTATCCTTTTGTGTTTTCAAGATTCACCCATGTTGTAGCATGTATCAGTACTTCATGCCTTTTTTTATGGCAAGTAATATTCCATTGTATGGATATACCACATTTTGTCCATTTATGTGCTGATAGATACTTGGGTTGTTTGCACCTTTTGGCTATTGTGAATAATGCTGATATGAACATTGGTATAAAAGTATCTGAGTCCCTGTTTTCAGTTCTTTGGGGCACATATCTAGGAGTAGAACTTCTAGGTTACATGGTAGTTCTATATTTAACCTTTTGAGGAACCTCCAAACTGTTTTCCAAACTGGCTGCACCATTTTACATTTCTACAAACAATGCATGAGGGTTCCAGTTTCTCTATATCTTCACTAATATTTGTCATTTTGTTTTTTGTTTTATTTATAGTCCTTCTGTTGGGTGTGAAGTGGTATAACCTTATGGTTTTGGGTGCATTTCCCTGAGGACTAAGGATATTGAGCATCTTTTCATGTGCTGAATGGCCATCTGTATATCTTCTTTGGAGAAATGTCTATTCAAGTTCTTTGGCCATTTTTTAATTGGGTTGTTTATCTTTTTGCTATTGAATTGTAGGAGTTCTTTATAGATTCTGGAGATTAAACCCTTATCATTTATCTGATTTGCAAATATTTTCTCCCACTCTGTAGGTTGTCCTTTCACTCTCTTGATAGTGTCCTTTAATGCAGAAAATTTTTAATTTTGACAAAGTCCCATTTGTTTTTTCTTTTGTGCTCATGCTTTTGGTGTCACATCTAAGAAGTCATTGCCAAATCAAAGGTCATGAAGATTTCCCCCTGTTTTCTTCTGGGAGTTTCTATGATTTTAGCTCTCATATTTAGGTCCTATATCCATTTTGAGTTAAGTTTTGTATTTGGTGTGAGGAAGGGGTTCATCTTCATTTTTTTTGCATGTGGACAGTCAGTTTTGCCAGCACATTGTATGTACTTGGCACTTTCATTGAAAATTAGTTGGCCATAGATGTATGGGTCTATCTGGACTCTCAATGCCAGCACTATACTGTTTGAATTACTGTAGCTTTATAGTAAGTTTTGAAATTGCAAAGTGTGAGTCTTCTACTTTGTTTTCCTTTTCAAGATTGTTTTGGCTATTCTGGGTTCTTTGAAAGCCCATGTGAATTTTAGGATGGGTTTTTCCTTTTCTGCAAAAATGCTATTGGGGTTTTGATGTGTGTTGAATCTGTATATTGCTTTGGGTAGTACTGTCATTTTAATGTTAAGTCTTCCAACCCATGAACATAAGATATCTTTCTATCTATATAGGTATTCTTTAATTTCTTTTCGCAGTGTTTTGTAGTTTTCACTGTACCAGTCTTGTGCTTCTGTGGTTAAATTTATTCCTCAGTATTTTGTTCTTGTTCATGCTATTGTAAATGGAATTTTTTCTTAATTTCCTTTTTGGATTGTTCATTGCTAATGTATAGAAATAAAGTGACTTTTGTGTATTGATTTTGTATCCCACAACTTTGCTGAATTCATTTATTAGCTCTCACAGCTCTCATAGGTTTTTGTTTGTTTGTTTGTTTGTTTTTTGTGGATTCTTCATGGTTTTCTAGATAAAAGATCCTATCATCTGTGTAGAGATAGTTTTACTTCTTCCTTTCCAATTTAGATACCTTTCATTTCTTTTTCTTGCCTAGTTATTCTGAGTAAAACTTCGAGTATATGTTGAATAGAAGTGGTGAAAGTGAGCATCTTTGTCTTGTTCCCGATCTTAGAAGGAAAGGAATCCCTATAGAAAAATTGGCAAAGGGAAATGCAGAGGTAATTTATATAAGAGAAAAATCAAAAGTAAGAGAAAATTTGAGAAGATGCTGAAATATATTCATAACTAAAGAAATGCAATGAGATATCATTTTAAACTCAGGGCAAATTGGAAATTGGAAATTGAATAATATCAAATATTGGTAAGGAAGTTAGGAGATAGAAATCACCATGCATTGATGGTGAGAGTGTAGACTGGTGCAGACATTCTGGAGAGTGTGGAGCTCAGTATGCATAAGAAATTATCACAGAAGCAAAGGAAGCATATATGAAGATGTTTATTGCAGCACAGCTTGTGGTTGCAGGAAGTTGAAGGCAATCTAAATGTTCATCATTGGTATAGGGTGAAAAAATAAAATACAAGAATCCATATAATAGAATGCCTTGCAGCAGTTAGAAGGAAAGGACTAGAAGACCAAAGAGTCAAAGAAAGGTTGTTTGTTTTGTTTAAGACAGATATTACACCAATATCTGATGCAAATGATCCAAAAGAGAGAAAAATTGGTAATACTGGAGAAAGGAGAAAAATTGCAGGAATAAAAAACAGTCCCCAGTAGGCAAGAAGGAATGAGCTCTATAGCTGGAGTATGTAGGGGTGAGGTGACATTTGGCCTTAAACCGAAGCAAAGAAAATTCATTTTAACCAGATGGAAGTCATAATACATAGGTCTGGATGGAGGTAAGTGGGTCAGGTTGGTGGTAGAAAGAAGGATGTTTTATTTTGATTACTTTTATTTTCAGATTAAAAAAAACCAAAGTCATCAGCTAAGAATGAGGAAGGAAAAGGGGTGCTGGAAAACTGTAGAGAGCTTTCACCACTAAAGCCTCCTTCCCTTGCTATATTTATTCAGTCAAGCAATACCCAACAGAGATGACCCCTTATATGATAGCTTTTTCCAGTGTTTATATCCCCAATGCTGAGCATGTTATCTAAGTATTGAAGAATGAGTAGATATCAGCAAACACACATTGGAATCTAAGTGGGGAGGGGAGGGGAGGGGTAATATTGGTGATAATATCACTAAACATAGCTAGCATTCATTGAATGCTTCTTAAAGGAATAAACCCTATAATTAAGAGCCCTATCTTTTCGAATTAAATCCAAATTACAACCTGTTTGCAACTATTTTACAAACAAGGAAGTCAAGGATAGTGGAGAATTTGCCATCTGGAATTCAAATTTCAGAACCAGGGCCCTGAACACTAGCTTGAGGTGAGTGAATGATACAATGAAAAGGTCCTTCAGTCTGGGGGATAGTAAGTGGGGATGGAGACCCCTAAATTGTATTAGTTCAGTTATTCCATGGGAGTTTGATTCTGAGCAGATAAAGCTCCAGTATCAGCATGAAATCCTAGTCAAACATCCTGATTCCCCTGTCACCAAAGCTTCAATTTCCAGTTCTGTCAAACATGTCGCCAAACTCACGTAATTTTTATAAGTGAAACATTCTGTAAGGTATTAAATTTGAGGGTTTAAAAGCTTTGCAAATGAAGCCGTCTAGGTGTGTGTCAGTGGTTTTGCTGTTGCTACCACGGTTATGGCTAAGAGAATGATCTGCGTCAGGTCAAACCCCGAGGGCCCTCTAAGTTGCAAATCAATACAGAGTAGGTTTAAAGAATTTTTGCCGATCAGTCTTGGCATGGGGGAGTTTTCTCCATCAAGGTTCAACTGTTCTCGAATTATTGGGGAAAATAATTCGACTCCAAATTCGTGATTGGACTGTCCCCGCTGCCGCCCAGGGGTACTGGTCGGGTCCGCTGGGGGGCAGACAGGGCCTCGGGCAGCCACCCGCGGTTCGCCCGGCCTCCTCTGAGCTGGATCCGCGAAGTGAAGGAGGTGCCACTGGTCTAAGCCATTCGTGAACACAGTCACTAGTGTCCTCTGTGCGTGCTCCTTCATCGCCCCCTCCTCCTCCTTTCCAACGAGAGTTTCCTTGCAACTTGGAAGGCACCTGGGAGGGTATGAACGCCTGGGAGGGTGTGAGCGCCTAGGGTGGGGACGGTGTGCCGATCTGAGTCCTCAGAAAACCTGGCGGGAACTGGGGCCGCCCCGACGGCGCGGTCGGACTCCAGGGTGGAAGGCGAGGCAGCTGTTCTCCCAGGCGGCCGTGGGGGGCAGCAGAGCGGACGGCGACAGGTGCGGAAGCCCCTCCCGGGGTGGAAATGGAAAGGCGGGCTCCAGGGTCTGTTCCCAGGCTGGAAACCACCCCCGCCCCCCAACCAAATCCCCGGGAGAGGCTCTGTCGGCGCCGGGTCTGGAGAAGGAAGCGGCCGGAGACCGTCCAATTTCACGCGGCCTTCGGGACTCGGGTTCCTGGGCAGAGTGGATGAGTTATGGGGTTTCGAGCCCGGGGAAACTGAGGTGGCCTGAACGTGAACAAAAGAACAACCTCCTCCTCAAAAACACACAGAGAGAAATATTCACATTCAAGGAGAAAATCCCCAGGTGATCCAACCGGCTGGGGGAGTTGAGTGATTTGGTTAATGGGCGAGGCTAGATTTCAGAGAGCAGAGCTTTGGAGCGCTCTCCCCACCCCCATTACCTTTCCCAGGAATTGGGGGGCATCCAGAATCTTGACCTCTCCTTAGCCCTGCTCCCGAAGAAAAAGTAGGGTGAGACCCATCCTCGGTCTACTTGGCCAAGAAGAGGGAGTCCCCAGGTTGCGGGGCACTGGGCGTGGGGCGCCTTTGGGGCGGCGGGCGGAGGCTCCAGCAAACCCGACTCCCGCCCGGCGCGGGAGGGGGCGCGGCCGTGACTCACCCCCTCCCCCTTGTCCTCCCTCCCTCCCACTCTCACAGACACACACCCCTTCCCTCCCATCCTGCCCCGGACTCCGTCTCCAGTTGCAATTTGCAACTTCTGCTGCCGCCACCAATTCGCTGGCGGCTCAGGTGGCTCCCGCTTCGATGTCCTAGTCCAGGGGCCCCCGGGCCCGACTCGGCTGGGCGCCCCTCACTCTCCTCTGGAGTCATGAGGGCCAACGCGGCTCTGCAGGTGCTAGGCTTCTTTCTTAGCCTGGCCCAGGGCTCAGAGGTGGGCAACTCGCAGGCAGGTAAGCAGCGCCCGAGCCCCATCTGGGTGCCGGAATCGAGAGCGCGGAGCCCCTGAGGACAGGGGCAGGGTCTCAGGCGGAGCGAGGCTGGGGGTGTTGACCCCAGGTTTGCGGGGACCACCTGGGAGGCGATGGACAAGCTCAGAGGTTCGGGTTCTCGGTGTGGTCCGGGAGAGGACGGGATTCCGGACTAGCCCCCCACCAGCACGTCGCCGACCCTCTAATTCGTTCCTCCTAATAGGGGCTGATAGCCACACAGTAGGTCGCAGTTCTGAGGGGCTCTGCAGGGATAGGAGCCGGGACCTCCATCCTGTAAGCGCGAGGAGATGGCTGGAAGTGGAGATCTGGGTGGAAGAGGGGTAGCAGTTTACTCCCCAGCCCCTTCCCCCGGGTTTCAGCCACCTCCAGTTTCGTTGTTTTGCCGACAGGGCGGAGCTACGGTAGGATTGGGGTGGGGGTGGTTGTTGTTCTCTGGTGTTGGAAAAACAGGAGCGGCACCTCCTCTTCCGTGAGTAGGCCTGCCCGTGGGGAGGGCTGAGATTAACCAAAGGACTAAGTCCAGGTGACATCAGGGCGAGAGGCCCAGCAGAGGCTGGCTGCCCGCTTTGCCTCACAATCACAAAGCAAGCTGGTCCCCTACTTGACCAACCTCTTTCCATACCCAGCTTAATTCAACTAACATTTATTGAGCATCTACTATACACAAGGCCCTGGGTGAGAAGCTGCAGGGGCAGGACTTCCCGCCTCTTTCTCCTGTTTGTCTTTTCTCTCCCCAACCTCAGAACCAAGAGGGCACCTCTCCCACCCTCTGAGTCACCTGTTCTGGGGAATTCTTCCCAGGCCCCGCTTCTTACCCCTATTCTGTTTATTTGAGTTGAGGAGACAGCGTCCCAGATTGCTCTTCTCTATTCATCTCCCTACTCCCAGGACATCTGAGCCCCTTTTTGGGGTGTCTCTGAGACCGCAGATACCTGAGGGGTGCTGGAACCGGAGGAGTCCTCCTGGATCTCCTCCCCTCCCCCCAGTGCCCAGCTTGGGATTTGGCACAGCCAGGGCCCCTTCTCTAGGGTGGGAGTGGGAGAAACACCTGTGCTTCCCCCACAGTTGCTGGGCCTAAATTTAGACCCTGGGATCTTGAGATTTGAACACTCCCAACTGGTGGAGGGCGGGGGTCTGGGGATTGGAGTGGGAGGGAGGAGTGAAATGACTGTGTCTCTGTCCCATCCAGACCCTGGAATCTTCAACTGAGAACTCTGGAGTCCTTGATTCTGGCCTTCTTCTCTGGGGGAGACAGGAGGCAGGCATGGTTGGGTCTCTTTACCCTTTATCTGGATTCTGCAGCCTCTGGGCATCCGGCCCTGTCTCAGTCCTTCTATAGCCCCTTTGTCCCTGCTGGCTGTGATGGGGGTGGGGGCTGTTGCAGGGGAGGCCTCTGGTTAAGGAGGGCTGGAGATTCTTGGTGTGTGCCTCCCCCAGTGCTCTCCACTAAAGGAGGGGGCCAGTGACACTGCCCTTCCCCAAGCCCCTGTCCCCTGAGTCCAGTCAAGGGTTTTACTGACTCCAGTCCCCCTGCCCCCACCTCAAGCTGCCTAGTTCCTCCCCAGAGGTGTTATTTATACTCTCTCCCCACCTTTGCTCCCTGTTTGTGTAATATGGACTTTACCCTCTGAATGGTGGGGGACTGGAGATATACCTCTAACACCGTAGCCTTCCCAGCACAGACACTAAATCTTCACAAACACATGGGCAGGTAGGATGGATGGGGGCACCTGAAATACTTCCCAATAAGGAAGGACAGAGCCAGTAAAGATTTCTCTCCAGTAGGGGAGGTGTGTACATGTTTGTGTGTGTGTGTGTGTGCATGCACGCGTGCATACACACACCACTTCCCTGTGCAGAAATTTTGGCTCCTCCCTTATCTGGGGAGAAGGATTGGCGCCTTGACTTGGAAGAGGGGGTGTCCTGCCAGGAAAGGGATTGGGGTGGAGCTGTTCTAGAAATGACTAACCTTTGCAGTCTCTTTCATTTCATCCCAAGGGCCCTGAAGTCCCCATGCTCCTCTGGGACTTGCTGGCCTGTTTACCCTTCTTTGTTGGGTCTGGCCCCCCCCTGCCCTTGGTGGGGAGCCTTAGGCAAGGGGAGCCCTCAAAGGTCAAGTGGGCAGATTTGGGGTGGATCTAGGAAGAGGGGCTTAAGCCTCACCAATCTCTCTCCCTCCATTCCTACTACCTCCCACTGAGCTGGCACTGCCTCAGGGAAGGGTGTTTGCAACAGGTGGTATTTACCCCCCCGCCCCCCCACACATACGAGTGCGCGCGCGCTCACACACAGTCTTTCACTGAGTCAGAGGAGAGCAACGGGTAGGGGTCCAGGGTCCAAGAGTTCCCAGACCCCCTATATCTTCCATATTTATCAGGTAAAGCAGACCCCCAAGACTGATATGCCTCATGAACCTCTCCCCTAGTGTGGGTGAGGATTGCCTAGTTGGAAGGCCTGGCCTCTTAATGAACCGCATCTGACAATGAAATTGGGTCAAAAGCTTAGGGGTTCTGCTGCTGTTTCCCTTCTAGTTTCTCGGCATTTGCTGAAAATAATCTAGGGCTAGAAAGTATCATGCAGAGGGAGCTGGAATGTTTTGGAATAGGGGAAAGGAGTGAGAAGGGAAGCCAGGGTTTAGGAATAGGATGGGGCGGGGGGGGGGGGGGTAGGCAACCAGCTTATCTTCCTCCTTTAAAGACAAACCTTCCATTGACACCCGTACCACCACCACCACCCCCACCACCACCCCCAGAGTCCCCCCTCTAGTGAGGTCATTTGTCTGAACCCAAGACTTGAGGGGCCGGGTACTGCGAGAGGAGTCTGGGGACAGGGTGGGGCAGCCCCCCTTCTCCTGAATAGAATTGCTTCATTGTGGGCTGGACTGTGGCCCCAGGCACTGCCCCCCACCTCTGCCCCCATCCCACCCTCAGTAGACACAATAGGGGCTGTGTGCTAGCCCCAAAGAGATATTTATTCCAGGACCTAGAAGGAGGCTGGATTGGGGTAGAGAAGTGAGGGCCCTGTGGGTAAGGTGGGGGATGGAGGGGAATAATCAAAGTGGGGGTTCTTTTCTAACTTCTCCCTTTTAGGGAGAAAAAACTCACATCCTCCTTCTTGATTAACCCTTAGTTCCCAAAATAATACCCAGAAGAGTCCCTGGTATAAAAAGGAAAGCTTTTTATCTCACAGTCCAGGAAGATTCTAAGAAAAGAGAAATCTCAGGCTCTCAGTCCAATCTAGGCCTCCAGATCCTGCTGAGAGTTACTAGAAGAGGGCAACCAAGGGGGTGGTCTTAGGGGATGGGGTTGAACACTAGTGTCCAGACCTCTCCCACTCTTACCTCCACTTTGAACAGTGTGTCCTGGGACCCTGAATGGGCTGAGTGTGACTGGCGATGCAGAGAACCAGTACCAGACCCTGCACAAGCTCTACGAGAGGTGTGAGGTGGTGATGGGGAACCTCGAGATCGTGCTCACAGGACACAATGCTGACCTCTCCTTCCTGCAGGTTAGAGAGCCTGCCCCTCTCCCTCAATCTGTTCAGCCTTATTCTCCCCACAGAAGCCTGCACCCCTTCCTCAGGGCTACTGTCTGCTGGAGTTCAGCTTTCCTAAGACTCAGTACCTGAGAGTCAAACCTGTGTATTTGTGGGGACAATGATTGGAATCTGGGACCTGTGGTCTGGTCATCGTAGCCAGGGTTACCCAGGGGCTGGTCTTAATTAGAAGGGGGCAGGAGCAGGATAAGCAGGGACTAACCCAGGGAGGCTGCTAAGACCAGGTGGCACCTGGGGAGAGGAGGAAGGAGCTAAGCACAGATCTGCTGGCACGGGGAGCTCTAGAAGGAGAGGGTTGGGAACTACAGTTCCTTGATCATTTCCGCTGCCTGTCCTTGCTCCCAGAAGAGACCCAGTAATGTGACACAATCTACTCCCTACTCTAAAACAGGAATTAGAAAGGATTAGAGGAGTTAAGGATTCATTAATGCCCTATGGGGTGGGGGGAGAGGATTAAGATTGTTGCCCTGTTGTCTCCCTCAATGGCACAATCTGCTCCTTCACAGTGGATCCGAGAAGTGACGGGCTACGTCCTCGTGGCCATGAATGAGTTCTCTACACTGCCGCTGCCCAACCTCCGAGTGGTGCGGGGGACCCAGGTCTACGACGGGAAGTTTGCCGTTTTTGTCATGTTGAACTATAATACCAACTCCAGCCATGCTCTGCGCCAGCTCCGCCTCACTCAGCTCACTGGTCAGTTCCCAGTGGCTCCCCTGGCTTTGCCCCTCTGCCAACGTGATGAGGACCCAAGAGTGCTCACTCTAAGGGCCCCGTCCAAGGTGCCTGACACCTCAACCACGGTGGGCTGAATGTCGACCCCTCCTTAAACAGTAGAGGGTCCCGCAGTAGGGGGCATCTGCCATGGGCTGGGGGTGGGGGTCCTTATGTCCTGGTGAAGCTAGAGTTGGAGCTGGATCTGTTACCCATTCCTCTAACTTCAGAGTACATTGTGCCTTGATGGCCCCCTTCTCTGAGAAACCTACCTTTACTCTGTCCCAAGTCCCCAACCTGAAGGAATAAAGGAGCTAAATATCACCTGACCACCTTGCACTTTTCCCTGTTCCAGTCATTTGGAAAACACACAAGCAGGACTCTGTGTGTTTTGGGGTGGGGGGGTGTATGTGTGCTCTGAGTTAAGGATCTTTTCTCCTTTGCCTTCCCTTCCCCCACTGGCCAAACTGGATCTGGACAGGTATCTGAGGAGACAGGAGTACTTTTGGCCTAGTGCCTCCTTTACTCTTAAAAGGCCAGTCTTCTCTCCTGCAGCTTGGATTGAATTGGACATATTTGTCTGCCCCATTTCCCTAGCTCCTGAGTTTCAGGTGTCCCTTTGGACTGTGGGAAGGTACAGAAGAAGAGGTCTGCTGTAGCCCTTAACCTTGTCACTTCTCTTCTCTACATCAGAGATTCTGTCTGGAGGTGTTTATATTGAGAAGAATGATAAACTTTGTCACATGGACACAATTGACTGGAGGGACATTGTGAGGGACCCAGATGCTGAGATAGTCGTGAAGGACAATGGCAGGAGCTGTGAGTGGCCACGACCAAGACTTCTCTCCCCGTCCCTACCAAACCTGAGTGACTCCTTTCCTGTCATCTTTGTACCCCTGAGTTCTCATCTGAACGAACTTCTTCTCTATGGAACAAACACCTCAGGCCCTGGATCTTGGGAGCCTACCAGGAGGGACCAGGCCAGACCCCAGAACCCAAACCACAGAGGCAATGTATCAAGAAAAAGGGCAAAACATAAAAAATGCCCGTGTGCTAAGTGGGGAAGCCAGCTCTGTATTCCACATCTGTTACTGTTGCCACCACCACATATTCCCTTCTTGAAACCTACCTACCCTCAAACACAATCTGCTTCCTCTGCACATTCACGTGCACATATTTCTGCTGGGTTCATTTTGCCAAGGAGGACCTGAGTTCCCGGGTTGTGACTGGGACTGAGGTTGGCAATTGCCCCAGACCCTCCCCTGCGGCTGCCCCTGCCCCGTGGGTGGTGTGGAGGTGTGGTACCAGCCCTTGTTGACAGGTTTACTTGAGCCCAGCCCAGCTCTCTGAGGGCAAGGAGGGACACTGCCCTGCCTCTCTACTTCCTGGGATTGGGTTACTTGTGTGCTGACATCATACCCTGTTGATTCAAGCAAGCCTGTCTTAACCCTGACAGCCTCTTGTGTTGTCTCCTTTCCCATCCAGGTCCCTCCTGTCATGAGGTCTGCAAGGGGCGATGCTGGGGTCCCGGACCAGAACACTGCCAGATATGTGAGTTATCTCGCCTTTAGAAACCTCAAACTCATATGCTTTCATATCTCTTTTTTCCTTAGCCTGTGTCAACACCTGGGGGTAGGGATGAGCCTGAGGGCAAGCGGGTGAGCAGTGGCCTCAGAATACAGCTGAAAGCCCTGACAGCCATGCTTTCTCTCCCTCCACAGTGACCAAGACCATCTGTGCCCCTCAATGTAATGGTCACTGCTTTGGGCCCAACCCCAACCAGTGCTGCCACGATGAGTGTGCAGGTGGCTGCTCAGGCCCTCAGGACACAGACTGCTTTGTATGTACTAGGATTGTGTGCCTGGGTTCTAAAATGGAGGCATGGGCTTTGGAGGGGGTAGGGGTACTTAAGTAACATTTATGAGTCTCCCATGTTCCCAGGCCTGCCGACACTTCAATGACAGTGGAGCCTGTGTACCCCGGTGTCCACAGCCTCTTGTCTACAACAAACTAACTTTCCAGCTGGAACCCAATCCCCACACTAAGTATCAATATGGAGGAGTCTGTGTAGCCAGCTGTCCCCGTAAGTGTCTTTGGGGAGGAAACATCTATAGTGGATCCGGCATTCTAGACAGACTTTTAGGGGGCAAAAGAGATCAATTGTGATGGTTAATCAGGCAGCTAGAAGGCAAATGGTTATAATCATCTAACCATCCCCAGTGAGTGGCCTCTAGGTTCTGTCCCCTTCCAAGAATCTAGGGTGATGGGGATGGTGGCAAACCTAGTGCAGAGCAGGAGGGGCCCAAAGAGGGGTTTACTTGTTGGTTGGTGGTGTTTCTCACCTCTAATTGTACACTCTTCTTCCCTAGATAACTTTGTGGTGGATCAAACTTCTTGTGTCAGGGCCTGTCCTCCAGACAAGATGGAAGTAGATAAAAATGGGCTCAAGATGTGTGAGCCTTGTGGGGGGCTGTGTCCTAAAGGTGAGTCAGAAATGGGAAGACGTTCATAAAGAGACACCCATTCCTCTGAGGCTTCTCCAGGCCTCCCCACTAAGCCTCTTTTGTATTTGTAGCCTGTGAGGGGACGGGCTCCGGGAGCCGCTTCCAGACTGTGGACTCCAGCAACATCGATGGATTTGTGAACTGCACCAAGATCCTGGGCAACCTGGACTTCCTTATCACTGGCCTCAATGGGTTAGAGAGCAGAGTCTGCCTTCCCTCCCAACTCATCCACCCTTCACAATTTGTTATGTTGCCTTAACCCTTCATATGCGGGGTTGATTAGGAATCTAAGTCATAAAATCTTAGAGGTTGCAAAGGACTGAGAGAGGGCTTAACTCAACCTCCTATCCAGGGCTTGAATCTATTCGGGACATTCCCAAGCCATTGGATATTATGCAGCTGAGTGGCTCTGAGCAATAGGGATAGTGTCCTCCTTAAAGTTTTGTAAAAGTTCACCCTTAAATTTAGATCATCATCTGCCTCTCCATGACTTCCTGCTATTTTCCCTAGTTGTGCTCCACAGAGCAACAAAAAGCAAAAGGACTTTCTAATGCATAGCACAGCACTTAAAATGTGTACATGCGAGTGCTTGTGTACAAGGGATGCTATGTCCACCTGCCTTTTTTTTCTTTTGACATAATTTCATTATTTCGTGCCTACAAGTTGCAAGAATGTTATGAAGATTTCCCATACATTTCCCACGTGTGTTCCCCAAATATTAACATTATAACACATTTGCTTTGTCATGTTTTTTCCCTTCTCTCTCAATCTCTCTCCCCCCATACACACATACATACACATGTATATACATGTATATATAAACATATACACACATGTATATATATATATATATATACTATACACACTTGTTTTTTTGATCCACTTGAGGGTAAATTTCCAGACATGGTGCCCCTTACCCCAGTTATATTTCAGTGTGTATTCCCTAAAAGCAAGAAATTTTCTTACATAACCACAGTACAATTGTTGATAAAAAAGTGTTAATCTAATCTACAGACTTTATTCAGATTTCACCAAGTGTCCCTTTATAGTAAAAGAAAATCCTGGATCATGGTTTATATTCAGTTTTCTTGTCTCTTCAGTCTCCTTTAATCTGGAACAGTTTCTCAGTTTTTCTTTGTCTTCCATGACATTGACATTTTTGATGCGCACAGGCCTGGTAATTGATAGAATGTTCCTTAGTTTGAGTTTATCCAATGTTTCCTCCTTAGATTCAGGCTGTGCATTTCCGATAGCAATACCACAAATGTTTTCTCAGTGCATTGCATCTAGGAGGCACATGCTGCTGATTTGTTCCCATCATTGGTGAACTGGTTAAGGTATTGTCTGCAGGTTCCTCTATTGTAAAGTTACCATTTTTCTCTTTGCAGTTAATGAGTATCTTGTGGGGAAATGTTTGCGTGACTCAATTATTCTGATGATGGTTCCAAATTGGCACTCTAGGGTTAGGAAGAGACTTCCCTTCTTAGATATTCAGTCATTTATTTATTTAATCATAGGGATGCTTATTTGAGTCAAAGATTTATAAGCCTTTACAATCATTATTTATTTTGGTGTTGTCCTGATTTGTCCAGTGGAAGCCTTCAAGCTGGCTCCTGTGTTCTTTGGGCTTGTACCCTTCACTCCTGGGGCATTTCCTTATTTTTTGGCACAAGATGTTCTAGGATCATGCGATATTTTCTCTGCCGCAGCCATTTTTCCAAGGAGCTCTGGGTCCTTTTAGTGGAGAATTGATATTTAGAAACCGAGTTCTGAGGCAGGTCATGCTCATTGCTGTTGGGATATACCTCTACCCTATTGACCCATTTTTACTGTTTTCCACAGAGATCCTTGGCACAAAATCCCAGCTCTGGACCCTGAGAAGCTCAATGTCTTCCGGACAGTACGGGAAATCACAGGTGAGTGAAAGAAGAGGCTACTCTCTGAGAGGAATAGATGAACAACCAGCACAAATTGAGGCATAATTACCTGAGAAGATCACATCCCAAGCAACAGGGGAGGGATCAGAAGAGAGAACCTAAGAAAGGGAGGGGAGAAGGCCCCCTACTCACCTGCCTCTCTCCAACCCCTCAGGTTACCTGAATATCCAGTCGTGGCCTCCTCACATGCACAACTTCAGTGTCTTTTCCAACCTGACCACCATTGGGGGCAGAAGCCTCTACAAGTGAGTAAGGGACATGCAGCTGGTAGCATCACAAGCAATGAACCCTGTTTCTGAGGCATCCTCAAGTGAAATTCATGGCACTGTCTCCTACAGCAGGCCCAAAGGGCCTCAGAGTTTGACAGGGAAAAGGGAAAGGAAAAGGGTTCCCTCTCAGTGGGTCTGATTAGCCCGGAACAAATTCGTTGAGTGAAAATGAATCCCCCGCATGGTCAATTTTTCCTTGGTAGTCTTCTCTCTCATCTTGTCTCCTTATTCTCAGCCGAGGCTTCTCATTGTTGATTATGAAGAACTTGAATGTAACATCTCTGGGCCTCCGATCCCTGAGGGAAATCAGTGCTGGGCGTATCTACATAAGTGCCAATCGGCAGCTCTGCTACCACCATTCTCTGAACTGGACCAGACTGCTTCGGGGGCCTTCAGAAGAGAGACTAGACATCAAGCATAATCGGCCCCGCAGAGATTGCGGTGAGGGGATGAGCCCACGGGGTAGTGGGAAGGGGGAGTCAGGGAGGAGCGGTGTGTAAGGGCTAGTTTGTCCTAGAAGTAGGAGTAGGGGTGGGAGGAGGAGCCAAAGAGAAGGGGCATGTTAGAAGCAATGGGGGTTCAGGTTGGAAGCAATGATGAGAAAGACCTCAGGCCAAGACTTGTTAACAGTCCTTGGACTTTTCTCCTAATTCATCCCTTTCTTTCCAGTGGCAGAGGGCAAAGTGTGTGACCCACTGTGCGCCTCTGGGGGCTGCTGGGGCCCAGGCCCCGGTCAGTGCTTATCCTGTCGAAACTACAGCCGAGGAGGTGTCTGTGTGACCCACTGCAACTTCCTGAATGGGTACATTGAGGGGAGAGAGAAATGAGGCAGGGGATGGTGGTGGCCCCCTGGGGTGGAGCTGTTCGGGTGGCACCTGAAAACCTTTAGACAACTTTCCGCATGTGCCTGTGGGAATGAGTTAGGAGACCGTGTGGTGGGGACTCAGGGCATGAAGGTCAGGGCTTGGAAGTGACCTCCCTCCCCTTACCCCTCCACTTCAGGGAGCCTCGTGAGTTTGCCTTTGAGGCTGAATGTTTCTCCTGCCACCCGGAATGTCAACCCATGGAGGGCACTGCCACATGCAATGGCTCGGTACAGTAGCAGCACCAGGGTATCTTAGGAGAGAGAGGGCATGGCATGGGCAACACTGGAGGGTCTGAGGAATGACATGGCCAAACCCCAAGGCCAGCACAGGGAGGCCAGATAATGCTAGGGTTTGTGGATGAAAGACCCTGAATGGCTGGATTGGTCTTTGCTGGGGAAGTATGAAATTGACCTTGGGACCCCATTCTTCCTGACCTTCTGTCTTCTACCCAGGGCTCTGATGCTTGTACCCAGTGTGCCCATTTTCGAGATGGACCCCACTGTGTGAGCAGCTGCCCCCATGGAGTCCTAGGGGCCAAGGGCCCCATCTACAAATACCCAGATAATCAGAATGAATGTTGGCCCTGCCATGAGAACTGCACCCAGGGGTCAGTAATGGGATGATGAGAAGAGGGGGTCAAAGGGTATGGGTAGGAGCACAGAACAGTGGGAAAGAAGAGGGTGAGGGAAGCAGAAAGAAAGGGACTGGGCAGGGAAGGGAAAATCTGTAATGGCACAAAATTGCATCACAGTTTTGGGAAGCTGAAATCACCTCAACTCAGGGGATTTTCACTCAAGAGAGGCTCAGAGAAGGTTGGTGAGCTAGAGATGAAGTCTCTGTTGTGGGATATACTTTGGGCTCCAGAATGGGATGCCATGATAGGATCTGAAACAAACTTTTGTATGTTGAGGCTATTGGAATTGAGCTTTTGTTGTCCAAGCTCCCATTTAAGGGGGTGACTTTCTTCTCCAGGTGTAAGGGACCAGAGCTACACGACTGTTTAGGCCAAACACTGGTACTGATCAGGTATGATGGGCTTGGAGATTCAGGAAGCTGGGGATATTTGGGAGGTAAGCTAGGGAGAGAATGGTTGTCTGCTGGGTAGAGTGAGTTGCTATTCCTTCAGGACTTCTATATACAGTCTACTAGCACTGGACAGGGGACACAAGAATCCAGGCTCCTGGTCTTCCCTTCCTAAATATAACTTGCAGTAACCCAAGGGGATCCAGATCTAGGTTAACCCCTTCAGTACTCAGGAGTATTTATATATGTGAATGTTAGCTTCTTGCCACAGATCTGCACCATACCTGTAGCACGAGTATACATGACATTTCTTAAGGAAAGGTGTAGACTCAGGATAACATTGGGTTTCTCATATCCCACAGCAAAACCCATCTGGCGCTGGCTATGGCAGTGGTAGTAGGATTGGTTGTGATTATTCTGATCCTGGGTGGCACTTTTCTCTACTGGCGTGGGCGCCAGATTCAGAATAAAAGGGCTATGAGGCGCTACTTGGAACGGGGTGAGGTGAGTACCCTATACCAATCACTTTTTTTTAATTCCTATTTTTTTTTTCTTTATTAAAGAAGTTGTGGGTTTACAGAACAATCATGCATAAAATACAGGTCTCACATATACCACCCTATTATTAACACCTTGTATTGGTATGGAACATTTGTTACTATCCCATCACTCTTTCAGAGCCTCTGCCTGCCCTGGAGATTTGATCCCTTTCTTTAAGGAAACACTGTGGTCTACTAGAAAAGAACACTGGCCAGAGAAAAGGGAGACATGCATTTTAGGCCTGTTTTGCCATTAATATGGCACATGATGTTGAAGAAGTTACTTTCCTTCTCTGTACCTCAACTTATGTATCTATACAGAAGAAAAAAATATATACAGGATGGCTGAAAGGGTGAAAGCATATATGAAAGTGCTTTGAAAAAAATACAGTACTATTTAACAGTTCTCAGGATGGTATTATTACCAACTCCCCCACCACCCCCACCAAAAGGATAACTCAGCCTCTTCATTGCTGATCTCCTGAGAACAAACAACTTCTTTAATCCTCAGGGTCTGTTATTTCCCAATATGCCTATGAGGCTTTCCAGGACTAAAGACAACTCCTCTTCCCTCCTCCATCCCTTTGGGCTCTGCTGCTCTTGGTAGCCACTGATGGCGAGCTACATGGAGTGGGATATGGGAGTGGGCTTTCCTGATCACTTTCCCCCATCTGCTTCTCAGAGCATAGAGCCTTTGGATCCCAGTGAGAAGGCTAACAAGGTCTCGGCCAGAATCTTTAAAGAGACAGAGCTGAGGAAACTCAAAGTGCTTGGATCAGGCGTCTTTGGAACGGTGCACAAAGTGAGTAGCCCACAGGAAGTCTGGGGAGATGGAGAAAAGCATCTAAGACAAAGGGGAGAAAGATTGAGGGAAAAGACTGGCCAGGGAGAATGACCTCAGATTAACTCCTGCTCCAAACTTCCCAGGGTGTGTGGATCCCTGAGGGTGAATCAATCAAGATCCCAGTCTGCATTAAAGTCATTGAGGACAAGAGTGGACGGCAAAGTTTTCAAGCTGTGACTGATGTAAGTGAAGGAAGAGGGTTCTGGATGCCACTAGGAACAGGAAGAGATTAGAAGCATTCATGTAGAAGTTTGGCCCCGTGTTAGCAGATACTATGTTAACCATGCTGATGTACTTGGGAATGTTGGTTTACATGAATTCAGGACGGAAGTATGGGAGCTTTGGTCTGGGTGTGCACAGGTTGAGGTATGTGAATGTGTTTGTTCCTTCGCTTAACTCCTCTTGTGTCTCTTAGCATATGCTGGCCATCGGCAGCCTAGACCATGCCCACATTGTACGGCTGTTAGGACTGTGCCCAGGCTCATCTCTGCAGCTTGTCACACAATACTTGCCTTTGGGTTCCCTGCTGGATCATGTGAGGCAACATCGGGGGGCACTGGGGCCACAGCTGCTGCTCAACTGGGGAGTACAAATTGCTAAGGTGAGAGGAGCCTGGAGGAGTTCTATGAGGGAAGTGCCTGGCTGGGGGCTGGCAAGGAGGGGGCAGAGAGGATGACGTTCTGAGAGGCAGCTTCTGGGTTTGGGGTGATTCTGAATCTTGACAACCAATTCCCCCAACCTGAGAACACTTCCTTCCCCTATAGGGTATGTACTACCTTGAGGAGCACGGCATGGTGCATAGGAATCTGGCCGCCCGAAATGTGCTACTCAAGTCACCCAGTCAGGTTCAGGTGGCCGATTTTGGGGTGGCCGACCTCCTGCCCCCTGATGATAAGCAGCTACTGCACAGTGAGGCCAAGGTAAGGAGACACAGAGGAGTGGGGGGGCATGGGGATAGGAAGCGGTCAGTTTTCTCTTTTAGAGGCAAGCAAGTGCGGCATGGTAAGTTCAAGGAGAACAGCCTGGAAATTTAATTTCAGAGAGCAACAAAGAAAAGAATGATGAACTTAGGTTTTGGAAAAGATAAGAAAATTTGTGGAAATCAACTGGTGACAGCTTTATCTTTAATCCCCCAGACTCCAATTAAGTGGATGGCCCTCGAGAGTATCCACTTTGGGAAATATACACACCAGAGTGACGTCTGGAGCTATGGTCAGTGCATCTGGGTGCCCTCTATACCATCACTGGCCCAAATTCTACAGTTGCTTTTTAAGACCCCCTCTTAGAATCTCTTAGAATCTCTAAGCCCTTCAGATCCTTGTGTCAGATCAGCTTCTGCCATTCCTTCGTGCCCACATCTGCCATACCACCATCGACTAAGCCATTGTTCCCTTGTACCAGGTGTGACAGTTTGGGAGCTGATGACCTTTGGGGCAGAGCCCTATGCAGGATTGAGATTGGCTGAAGTACCAGACCTCCTGGAGAAAGGGGAGCGATTGGCACAGCCCCAGATCTGCACCATTGATGTCTACATGGTCATGGTCAAATGTGAGTTACCTGCTGACCCTAGCCATTTTCTAACTGACTTCCCTCCCCACTCCCCTCCCCTCTAATAGCTGTGCCTCCTACACCTTACCCTCAGGTTGGATGATTGATGAGAACATTCGCCCTACCTTCAAAGAACTAGCCAATGAGTTCACTAGGATGGCCCGAGACCCACCTCGGTATCTGGTCATAAAGGTGAGTAGGAACTAGAAGACATCAAGGAAATTGAGAGAACAGGGGTCTTGACTGGAACCAGGATCTACCTTAACAATCATTTGCCCCAATAGAGAGAGAGTGGGCCTGGAATCCCCCCTGGAGCAGAGCCTCCTGCTCTGACAAACAAAGAACTGGAGGAAGTAGAACTGGAGCCAGAACTAGACCTAGACCTGGACTTGGAGGCAGAGGAGGACAACCTGGCAACCACACTGGGCTCTGCCCTCAGCTTGCCAGTTGGAACACTTAATCGGCCACGTGGGGTAAGACACTAATTACCCTAGACTAGCATGTCCATTTACTCAGAGGACTCCACTGGTCTCTGTAGGTTTTTTCCTTAATTTTAACCTCTCCTTTACTTTTTTTCATCCTAGAACCAGAGCCTTCTAAGTCCATCATCTGGATACATGCCCATGAACCAGGGTAATCTCGGGGAGACTTGCCAGGTAAGGTTTGTCGCTTTAAGGATCTGCTGAGAGGCTGGTTGGCAGAGGGTCCTAGGATTGACAGGGGGAGCTCAGAAACCTTTGATCAGTGTCCTGCAAAAAGAAGAAGGCATTAAACAACCCAATCTCCTTCTAAATAAATTTATTTTCTTTCTTCGTCTCTGTGTAAGTCTCATGTATTATTTTCTGTTTTCCTTCTTAGGAGTCTGTTTGTGGGGGTGGTGAACGGTGTCCCCGCCCAGCCTCCCTGCACCCAATGCCACGGGGACGCCTGGCATCAGAGTCATCAGAGGGTCCTATGACAGTCTCTGAGGTCGAGTTCCAGGAGAAGGTGTTGATGAGTAGAAGCCGGAGTCGGAGCCGAAGCCCACGGCCACGTGGGGACAGTGCCTATCACTCCCAGCGTCATAGCTTGCTTACTCCCGTTACCCCACTCTCCCCACCAGGATTAGAGGAAGAGGATGTGAATGGTTATGTCATGCCAGATACACACCTCAAAGGTGCCTGACTCTTCTTAGAGCTTTCCTCAAATCTTCTTCTAATCCTCTTTCTCCAGGCTCCTCTTAATCCTTTCTCATCTTTGATCATATCCCTGTCTGTTAATTTTTCCTACCTTGCCCCTCCTTCCTACTGCACATACCTAACCTCTCTTTTTACCCCTCAGGTACCTCCTCTTCCCGGGAAGGCACCCTTTCTTCAGTGGGTCTCAGTTCTGTCCTGGGTACAGAAGAAGACGAAGAAGATGAGGAGTATGAATACATGAACCGGAGAAGAAGGCGCAGTCCACCTCGTCCCCCTAGGCCAAGTTCCCTCGAGGAGCTGGGTTATGAGTACATGGATGTGGGATCAGACCTCAGTGCTTCCCTGGGCAGCACACAGAGTTGCCCACTCCACCCTGTACCCATCATGCCTACCACTGGCACATCTCCAGATGAGGACTATGAATATATGAATCGGCGACGTGGTGGAGGAGGTCCTGGGGGGGATTATGCAGCTATGGGGGCCTGCCCGGCAGCTGAACAAGGGTATGAAGAAATGAGAGCTTTTCAGGGGCATGGACACCATGCCCCCCATGTCCATTATGCCCGCGTCAAAACTCTCCGGAGCTTAGAAGCCACTGACTCTGCCTTTGATAACCCCGATTACTGGCATAGTAGGCTTTTCCCCAAGGCCAATGCCCAGGAAACATAACTCCTGCTCCCTGAGACATTCAGGAAGTATTTGATGGCAGCTAGTGCCTCTAGAGGGTACCCTTCTCCCTACTCCCTCTCCTTCACAGATTTTGCTCCATTTCCCCAGTCCTAGACAATTCCAGTCAACCTTTGGAGGCTTTTAAACACTGACACTGGTGTGTAACCAGCTCTGCACTTTCTTCTCCTTCACCATCTCCAGGAAAGGAGAAGGTTTTCCCTCTTTTGTGTGCTTTCCCAGCCCCACTCCTCAGCTCCCTCAGGGGGACTCCCTGGAGATATGAAGGATTACTCCCCGTGTCCCTTTCTCTCAGGCTCTGACTTGTTGGGAGTAGGCCCTTAAGTGTGCCTTTGTTTCCCATTAGACTGTCCTAAGGAAGAGAAAATGTGGTGGTGGTGGTGGGGGGACCTAGCAGGGGAAAATACATTTTTTGGTCTAGGACTTTTAGCTTCCCGGAAAGACAGGGAAGCTTAAAATTTTGTGGCGTAAAGAAAGAGGTTTGGAGTAGATATTAACGATTACTACTAATTAAGCATTTACTGAGTGCCAGGCATCATGCTAAACTTTAACTACATTAGCTCACTTAATACTTATATCAGTTCTGTGAGGTATGCATTATGCCCAATTTACAAATGGGAAAACTGAGCCTTAACGAGATTTAAGTAAATTAAGAGGCAGATCCAGGATTCAAATCTTCCTAATTCCAATGCATGTGCTCTTTACTGTAAGGTGTCAAGGAAAACACAAGTCAGTCAGAAGGCACTGTTCTTTTACTTTTGCACTGAACCAGGTCTAACCCCAACAAGCATAGCCTCTTCCCATGCCCAGACTCCTCATCTCAGGAAGTAGAGGAGGGGGCCAGAAGGAAAAATAACTGCACATCTTTCTGTAAACCATAGTCCACATGTGTTATAAATGATCTCTACTCCTTATCCAATGACAGATTCACAAGGGTCCGTTTTTAGGAAATAATCTCATCCAGTAGTGAGATACCTCTAGTTGGGATAGAAGACCCAGCTCCGGACCTCTGTCCCCTGGGATGGGAACCAGGAAGAAAATGTTGTATCGTTTATTTTGTTTTGTTTTTATACATGTCTGAATAAAAATGCCAAAGTTTTTTTCAGCTTCGACTGTCAAGTGAAGGAAGCCGTTAGTGTGTGAGATGAAACTACCCCTTTTTTCTACCCTTCAGAAGTGACGGCATGCTGCCTTCTGATTCTCCTACCCTGTCCCATGCTGCTTTCTTCAGCTATAATTTTCCATACATTTTCATTTAAGGGTTTCACTAGGAATCCACAGCACAACCATATGGGAATGACAAACTCGCCTAGGGAAATCAGAAAAAACTCTACAGATGGGTTGTTTTATCTGCTATTCTCCTTCCTTCACTCTCATACTCCTGAGAAGTGGTCACCAAATCTCCCTTAGGTTAACATTTCCCTTAGGTGCCACCAAGCACAACAGTACCATTTTATTCCAGTAGGAATCTGCCTCCAAGTTGGGAGACTAAATGGATAATCCCAATCCCTCCCGAGTCTGGCCGCCCAAATTAGTCCTGCCCCCTGCACGCTTGGTCTTCCACACCCACTCGGCCCTCCCCGTCTCCCAGAATCGGGGAACTGGGGTGGACCGGCTTGGCCGGTCCCACCAGTCGCCCCCGGGGTCCGAGAAAGGACGCTAATAGCGTCACCGCCCTCGTCGTAGACACTACCCCGCCGCCTCGCTCCACCCTGCCCTTCGGCCTCCAAACCCATTTCTCCGCCGTGGCTCCGCCCCTTCTCCGCCCGCCCTCCTCTATTACGCGCTCTCGCTCCGCGCTCTTGGTAGCTGTGGTTTTTCCGGGAGAGACCACGCTTCCCCTCATGCTCCCCAACGGCTCCGCCTTCCCGCCGGTGCCTGACCCTTCCCAGCGTGCTGGGCGATTCCGGCGTGCAAGACTCTTGGAGGGCAAGGCCCCAGGGCCTGGTTTAGGGACGCGAGAGGCACGCTGGGAATTGTAGTTTATGAGTCCACAAGGGCGGCTAGAGACTGGCAGAGGAAAGAACTCGTTGTCCCAGCGTACCCTGTACCACAGCCCGCGCGCTCGCAGCTTCTGCCTCTCGCCTGCCTGCCTGCCCGCTCCCTTGCTTGCTCGCGCTTTCGCTCGCTCTCAGCTCGCAGATCGAGGGGAGCTCTGGCTACAGCCTGCGGCTGGGGAGGGAGGCAGAGGCAGCGACTCAGGGGAAACCAGACTGTGGTGGTGGTGGTGGGAAGATGTCGGGCGAGGACGAGCAGCAAGAGCAAACTATCGCCGAGGACCTGGTCGTGACCAAGTATAAGATGGGGGGCGACATCGCCAACCGTGAGTGCGGCCTCACGGGTCCGGGGTTTGAGGCCGAGGGGGCGAGGCAAGAGGGAGAGGCCAGACTGTCTCTGATGGGGCTGGAGTGGCGGGGTCGCGCGGAATGAGCTACTGGGAGGTGGGGGGGCACGCCGGTCCGCTGGAGGCGGCGTGGTGGGAAGACCCAGAGCCGTGCCTGAAAACTGAGCTGCCAGGCCTGGGTTGGAGTCTGTGGAAGTGCGTGCGGGCCGACGGCCGGGAACAGCGCAGAGTGGGTCCCCCAGCCGGCCCGGACCCTAGGTCGTTCGTAAGGAGGCAGGGCGCTTCCCAGCCCTTTGGCCCTCTGGGCATCAAGGAAATGGTGCTGTCCTGGGACCGGGATAGGCTGGCTTCGGTCTGGGTCCCTGCTTCCTTTGATTCTCGCAATGGCGAGGCCACCTCGAAAAGGAAGCGCCCAGCTGTTGGCTACAGAAGCACCCCTCTGTTTTGTCGCGGCTCCCGGGCGTCAGGAGCCGAGCCGACACGTGTTGCCGGGTCCGGTGCGGATCGCTGGCTCCCTTCTCCCTGCTCTTCTGTTCCTGACACCAGCTTTCCCACCACGTGCTTTGCTGGACTCTTTCCTTCTTTGCTTCAACTCCTTCCCTAGTCGGGATCCCCTTCTACACTTCGGCCAGCTCAGGAGACCGTTGGAGGTCACCCCTGGAGCTTCTAACCAACTCTTGGAGATTTATCTGGCTTATGTAGAAGTTATTCATTACTACCAACCCGCCAGTCTCCAGATAGCCTTGATTAGCCGGAAAACTTGATTGTTCTCAGGAACTTGGCATCTCTGAGGGCTCCCTCCTGTCAGAATAAGCAAGCTCTAGTTATTTGGAAGGGGGGGGTACTGATTTCAGGATTGTCAGAAGCCCTCCTTATAGGACTGTGCTTTCTCACCAGCTGCCTACCACACTAGGCAGGTGTCTCACTTTCTGTTTGCTCTCTTTCCAGTTCACCTTTCCTTTTTAAACCCAGTTAGGGGGACAACTACTTGTCATTTAATTTTTTATTGGTTTTGGCAGAAAAGATAGTTGAGGAGAAGGCACTTAGGTAAACCTTTGGTTCTGTGGCTAGATCTCAAAAATCTAACCTGTAGTTCAGGATGAGTCATGGAGAGGGCACTCAGTGAACAGAAAAAATGCTTCATTAACACAATAGACATTTAGTGTTTGTATTTAATATTAGCACAATGGACATTTTGGTACTTTTTTAGAATATGATATTAGTGTTTGAGTCAGAAAGAGAAGTTTCTCTCTCTTGCAATTTATAATTTCTGAGGCACTTGTGATTTCAGATTCCAGCTTTGGAACTTTTTTGGATCACATACCTCTTTGAGATAAGCTGATCGCTAAATCATGAACCTGTTAAAGCCCAGGGACCTTGGATTTTGCCCCATTGGCTTGTATACTTTTTTTGAAGAAATAAGTCTCCATAAATTGAGATTATTAACACCTAAGTGGGGTATCTGAGAAGGGAAGAAGGCAACATTTAACAATGCATCAGCTTGGAGTCAGCAGCTCTACCTTTCTGCTGTCCCTGACGCTTATAAATGTCTTCCGGTCTGCTGCTGCAAGTATGTGGTATACCTTGGTAAGAGCCCCCTGAAGTTCATAAACTTTGTCCCACCACATTAAAGGTATCATCTTTGGGAAGTCTAAGGCCTTGTTTAGGGAGACAGATTGTGTATATCCGGTTGTCAAATTATGTAAGGGAATGATGACCTTTTTTAGGAAAGGAAGGTAGAAATTAGAAATTAGAGGTAGGTACATTCCAAGAGGCAAAACGTGGTCCCTTTTTCAGCCTCAGGGCAGTGTAACTTGGGAGTATTAAGAACCCCAAGTCCAGCTTCTGGGTATTACTTGGGTGGTAACTGGACAACACTGCAGAGTTGACATGGTGGGATTCTGTCACCAGGGGTACTTCGGTCTTTGGTGGAAGCATCCAGCTCAGGTGTGTCGGTACTAAGCCTGTGTGAGAAAGGTGATGCCATGATTATGGAAGAAACAGGGAAAATCTTCAAGAAAGAAAAGGAAATGAAGAAAGGTAAAAAAAAAAAAAAAAAAAAGTCCTATGAGGTCCTGCATGGTTTTTGTGTTTGTTTGTTTTGTTTTCCATTTTAATGATCAACCCCCATACCAGCTATGCATTATTTGGAATGGCAGGTGGGATATAAGCAATTTCCTACCCAACTCAAACTGATTAAACTTAAGACCTGAAGAAAATCCTTCCTTTTGTTTGAGGGTCATCAGGGTTCCGAGAGAGAGTGCTGGGTAAGTAAGGCTGATAATGATTCTTTTTTTACAGGTATTGCCTTTCCCACCAGCATTTCAGTAAATAACTGTGTATGTCACTTCTCCCCTTTGAAGAGCGACCAGGACTATATTCTTAAGGAAGGTGACTTGGTAAAAATGTAAGCTTAAACCAATTTAGACCACTTGTCTTCTTCCTAAGCACTTACATAGTGCCAATTCCTAGCACTGTACTCTGTTCTTGCCTTTCAGTGACCTTGGGGTCCATGTGGATGGTTTCATCGCTAATGTGGCTCACACTTTTGTGGTTGACGCAGCTAAGGTAGGTGGCCTGCCTTGAACTCTTTCTGTTCAACTTGTGTGGGGGGTCATGCATTGCCATTTACCTCCCCTCCCTACCACATAAGTTTTCAGAGTCTCTAGAGAAGCAGAAGGAGAAAGGTTGCTTTCTTTCCTGCTTGTTGACTGGCATTGCATAATAGGCATACCGATATTAACTGAATGACCACATGAGTTGAAGAGCTTCCCAAGAAGGCATTGACAGAATTCTCTTCTCTACAGGGGACCCCAGTAACAGGGCGGAAAGCAGATGTCATTAAGGCAGCTCACCTTTGTGCTGAGGCTGCCTTACGCCTGGTCAAACCTGGAAACCAAGTAAGTTGTTTAGTTCAACTCTAGAAGCCAAAGATGGATTAGGCACCTACAGCTATTGTGGATATGGATATATATGTATGTATATGTATATATGTGTGTGTGTGTGTGTATGTATATACATGTGTGTGTGTATATATATAGTTTGTTTGTTTTGTTTTTTCGCTATTGTATATTGAACTGCCAACTTCTCCATAGCCTCCTTATTGTTTAAAAAAAAATGACAGCAGCTGTTTTCTTATTAGCTACATCTTAGGGTGAGATTTCTTAAAAGAGACAAGAATTAAAGAGCTTAACACTAATCAGCAGTTAACACTTTTTGAGTGCCTACTGTAGACAGTACTGTATGAGTTATGTGGGGATATATGGTCCCTTCCTCATAGAAGGATCTTCCTAGAGATCCTTCCTTTTTTATGTTTCTATGTGCTTCTTTCCCCAAAATAATTTGAGTAGCTTACAATAAAACACAGATACGAAAACTCATTTAATTGTAAAACTTTTAAAACAAAAGTAAAATCATAAAAAAGGGCAGGAGAGAGAGGTAATAGTACCAGTAAACCAAGGCCAAAGAGAGCCAAAAATTAGTTCTGTGCTTTGCAAGACAGTATTAAGAAGCCTGGTGATCATAAGGTTCTCATGAGTTAATACAGTTAAGCATGTTAGATTGTCAGTGGAAACATTTCTCTGACACTCAAACTTCCAGAGACCTGTTCAATAGTTAAAGCTTTGTCCTTTTTTGCCCTCTCCTTTTCTGTGCTCTCTTGCTCCTCATTCTTTGCTTTTAATGAATTCGTAGTTCATCCCCGTTATTACTTAATTGCATTATTTTTAAATTTACTCCTTCTGTGTCTTCATTTCCTTATCAGTCAAATGAGGACTATAATGGTATCTACTTCATGGAGCTGATATAAAGCACTTTGGACAGTGCCAGGTACATAGTAAGCACTCGTGTTAGCTATTGAATTTTGCACATTTATTTTATTATTTATATATTTATTACTCTGTGTTTTCACAGGAAGGCAGTGTCGTGAAGTGGCTAATATATAGCTGTAAAATTAGACTGTCTGGGTTCATACCCTATTACTGCCCCTTACTGTTTTAAAATAACTTTGAGCTCAAATTTCCTCATCTGTAAAATGGAAAAAATAAAATAGTGCTTTACTTTCACAGGATTGTTGTGACAGTTGGAACACTCCATGTAAAGTGCTTAGCATGGTACCTGGCACATAACTGTTCAATAAATATTAGCTATGATTTTTCACTTTTCTCTTTGTATAAGAACCGTAACTTAGAGAATAAGATCATGTTTGAGTTTTCTCTCTCCTCTCAACAGTTAGAATGCCAGGTATAGTGGAAATAAACACTGGACTTTGACATCAGAAAACCTGAGATATTATGACCAGGTTCTTCCACTTAATGCTTATTTAACCTTGGCAAGTCATTTAACCTTTCTGAGCTTCCATTTCCCCATATTTTATTAGATTGGGTTATAGATCTGCCGTGTTCACCTTTGAGAATTGTCTAATTAGATCATCTTTGTGAAAATGTTTGATAAAATGATATACAAAAGGAAGGTATGGGCTCTGAAATGAAAGAACAATGAGAATCACCGCCCTAGGTGGAGGATATTAGAATTCAGCTCTTCTGTATTCTTTATTCCCATAATGGAGGCTTAATAGCCTCTGATATCTCACTTTTTATTTAATTTTGTACTTGTAGAACACACAAGTGACAGAAGCCTGGAACAAAGTTGCCCATTCATTTAATTGCACGCCAATAGAAGGTGAGATCTCAGATATCTTGAGGGGTGAGGGTCTAAGAATGAATGGTATAGCAGAATTAAGACTTTTATTCCATTGGATACCCATCCTGGCTCTAGCTCAGTCTAGGCCAGAAACTTCAGTGCCCAGTGCTTCCAAAGCCAGGCAGGCACTTTTTTCTCATTGCCTGGCCCATCAAACTACCTAGGTGGGTGGATTAGGAAATCTTTTTGGATTCCAGATGACTGGTACCATGGGCTTTGTCCTGTCTACAGGTATGCTGTCACACCAACTGAAGCAGCATGTCATTGATGGAGAGAAAACCATTATCCAGAACCCCACAGATCAGCAGAAGTAGGTGCCAGTCCACCCCTCATCTTCCACCATACCAGACAGTCATCAATTTTTCTTCCAAATTCCCAGGAACGACTTACTGCTTTTAATGGTTCCCTTTCCCTGTACTCCTTTTAGGAAGGATCATGAAAAGGCTGAATTTGAGGTACATGAAGTATATGCTGTGGATGTACTTGTCAGCTCAGGAGAGGGCAAGGTGAGGACACTTTACCCGAGCTAGTAAGAAGGGCCAACTTGGGATTTGTTGAAAGAGCACCAGATCAAAAGTGACCTAACTTCTCTTTTAGGCTAAGGATGCAGGACAGAGAACTACCATTTACAAACGAGACCCCTCTAAACAATATGGCCTGAAAATGAAAACTTCACGTGCCTTCTTCAGTGAGGTGGAAAGACGTTTCGATGCCATGCCATTTACTTTAAGGTACTGCCCTTAGCAAAGACAGGACTTGGAAGCAGTCTTACTCATAGACCATACCGGGAATACTTTCCCTCTCTCATCTCTCTCTTCCTCTCCTCTCCTGCCTAAACTTATAGTATACACATACACACACACTCGCTCTCTCTCGCTTGCTCTTTTCCATCATTAAAGGTAATGGAAAAGAGCAATCCTAAGAATAATTTCTAGCCTGAGGGTAGGAGTTGTTTAAAAGCATGAGCAAAATGATAAGATTTGAGGGGGGTTAAGGATACATAAATTCTTCTTCCCCTACTAGAGCATTTGAAGATGAGAAGAAGGCCCGAATGGGGGTGGTAGAGTGCGCCAAACATGAACTGCTACAACCATTTAATGTTCTCTATGAGAAGGAGGGTAAGTTTCAAGAAGTAGTTTCATGTCATAGCCCCTTGATTATATAGTACCCTCCTCCCTATAATTTCGGGAAAAGAGTGTCTGTGTATGTGGAAGGAACATTTTATCAAAGCACTTCATTTTCCCCATAGGTGAATTTGTTGCCCAGTTTAAATTTACAGTTCTACTCATGCCCAATGGTCCCATGCGGATAACCAGTGGTCCCTTCGAGCCTGACCTCTACAAGTCTGAAATGGAGGTCCAGGATGCAGAGCTAAAGGTTAGTGTGGATGGAAAGTGGTCAGCACATGGCACTTGCCTGGGAGTAAGGGCTTAATGTCAGCAAAGTCCTGAAAAGAGTTACCACACTGAGAGTAACACTTTGTGTTTTCTTCAAATTTGTTGCCTTCCTCCTATTTTCCAGGCCCTCCTCCAGAGTTCTGCAAGTCGGAAAACCCAGAAAAAGAAAAAAAAGAAGGTATGTTATGATCATCCCTCTCTGTCAGGGTGAACCATATCCCTCTCTATTACACTTTCCTTGATGGTGGGCTGTAGATTTCTGTGTGTCCTTATTTTCTCCCATCTCAGTCCTGACCTAGAGGGTTAAGATATTTTTGTCTTTGGTTCCCCAGATACTACCCCAAATAGTTAGCAACTGATCAATCTTATCTTTCCTTTCACCAAATACAGGCCTCCAAGACTGCAGAGAATGCCACCAGTGGGGAAACACTAGAAGAGAATGATGCTGGGGACTGAGGTGTGGGTCCCATCTCCCCAGCTTGCCACTCCTGCCTCATCCCCTTCCCTCTACACCCCAGGCTCTGTGAAGTGCATTTTGTCTTCTCCACCCAGGACCGCCAGCAGAGCGGGGTCTCCCTGCCCCCATTCCAGTCCCCCAACCCACTCACCCCCTTCCAACAACAACCAGCTCCAACTGACTCTGGTCTTGGGAGGCCAGTCTTCCCAGCCACCGAAGACTACTTTAAATAGAAAAAGAGATTGAATAATAAAATCAGGAGTCAAAATCCATCGTCTTCAAGCCCCTCTTTCTAGCCTTTTTCTACTACTCTGCTTGGTCAAGGTTTGTGGCCCTACGACAGAACAGGGAGGAGGCTAAATCAGCCACCGCCATTAAAAACTCAGCTGAAATTTTTATACCACTCCAATGTCAGCATTTTCCCATCTGTTGGGGCTTTTTCCTTTTTCCCCACTCCTTCAAGTATTTTATCTGGCCTCAAAATAGAAGAGCTATTCTTCAGATTGTTTTTATTCAATGTGGCCAATTCCTCTTCTGATCCAGCCTGTCTAGTCAGGCCCCTCCCATTTTTAGGAGCTGGAGCCTGCATTTACCAAGGGATTCTCAACTATGAAATGTATCCTCATTTGTAAATCTTAGTCATTTTTGTTCTGCAGGATTTTTTCCTCCATTTTCACAAAGCTATAAGGAATAATCCATCTGAACCTTGTCCTTTTCTGTGGAGTCAGTGGGTTCTTCCTTTGTTCCATCTTACACAAACCTGAGCTGGAAGCTCAAGTCTTATTTTGTCCTCTGTTTGAGATATTTTGACCTCTCCCCTTGAAAGAAATACCAGGAACCAGAGGAGCAGACTGAAGAGACAACTGGCTTTCTGAAGCTGTGGACTTGGATGAATTGCTGGGGAGTTGGAAAGGAAGGTGATGAATTTCAGTACCTCTGGCATGTTGTCCCAGGGAACGAGGGCTCCTACTAATTTATGAGGTTTTTAAACACATCATAAATGAGATGGTGTTAAAATAAATTTGGATTTGCTCACAATGATCTGTCTCTGTATGCTATTATTTGATGAAATTGGGGGGCGCAGTTAATGTGATGACCAATTGGAACTGTTTTTCTACAGTGCCATATTCTACCTTTCTAAATTAAGGAATACTTAGGGTTAGAGAAGACAAGTTCTGAATTTTCTGAATTAAGATACAGGAAATTACAGGAGACGGAGGCTTGATGGTCATTTAGTTTTTAAAACTAGAAATGTACCACTTGCTGCTGACACTTGATTGGGACTAGGACACACTGTAAAAAAAAATAAAGACTATACAAGTGTTTATTTTGATTTAGGGAGTCAGGAAGAATGCCTTTTTAGTATTATGCTGTTTTCCAGGGCGAGACTGATTAGATAGTAACTTGTTATATTTGACTATCTTAATACATGTAAAGCCCTGCTGACCTGGAGACACTACAATGAACAAGACTGGACACAGGCCCTCTCATAGTTTGTAGACAAGCAGGGAATCAGCAGTTGAAATCTCAATGGACTTTTAAATCATTGTAGAATTTTAAAATTTTTTATATTCTGTTTTCAGAAACTTGTGATACTCTAATAGTGGTAATACTAGAACTATTCACACATGTGGAAGAAGGACACTACATTTAAAAATTTTTGTTATTCCAGAGTTTAAAAAATGAAATGTTGTATAAGTACTAAAAAGAAACTGCCAAAAGGGAGGAAGGATTATAACAACTCAAAATGCAATATCTTACAGTATCTTAAAAATCTTTCATAACTCATACTTCCTGTAGCCAAATCCTTGGGGATCTATTTGTATTCAGGTGCTTCTGATTTGAGCCTTTTTCTTGCCCTGGAGAAGATTAAGCTAATCCTTGCTTCTCCTGTGTACATTGGTTTGATTTTCATTCTTAAGTAGGGGTAGAATCGCTGAAACGTTTTCTGAACAAACGATGCATTATGGCCAGTAATATCTAGTGACATTTTGCCTCAGGTATTGGGGAAGACCTTAGTCTGCTATTTCACTCATTCGATTAGTAGAGTTTTGTAGTATGACAGCTTTCGTCACCCCACTTTGTATCTTTCCATGTTCTGATATCTTAGGAGCTCCGGAAGCTCCGAGGTGGAACCTCCCTGCAACAATTTAATTCCGAAAGTAAGGCAAAGCAGTCAAACAAATTGGGAATTTTGGAACAGTTTGCACCAATCCATACTAAAATGAAAGGTTTTGCCAGGAAACTAACTCCCTCGAGGCAATGAGAAAGAGCGGAAGTCATCCTTTTCTTGGTCCCACACTGGAAAAGAGAGTTACACATGTTGAAATGACTCGAATTCAACACACTGTGTTTTCCAAGAGACCTTCTGGCAAACGGGCGTCTTTTTTCCTCAGTAACTCAACCATTTACCGGAAACTGAAAGGAGCCACACGCCATTGTACCTACCCTCGAGCAACCCCGCCCTCCGGGAGGGCTGAATAGCGGAAGTGACGACACTAAGAGCGCTATTAAAAAGCTGTAGGCGGGCCACTGTCTCTTTTTCGGCCTTATCGCCATTTTGCTCGGTAGGTGTTCGGTGTGCTTGGGTTCCGCGTACAATCTACAAACATCTGGTCTCTGTACTTACCATCTTCCTAACTGTCGCCTTTTTCTCTTTCCCAGTAGGAACCTCCGCGCCATGAGAGCCAAGGTGAGGGGTCCGGAATAGGGAGCTGGGCGATAGGGATTTGCAAGTGGGGGCAGACGCAGGCGGGGGAGTCCGCCATGGTTCCCGAACCGTTGGGTTTTCAGTGTATCCAAGAGCTACTGAGACAGAAAGGAGAGTTTGGGAAGTAGCAGGGGAAGCGGGGGTAGGCGCTTTGCGGAGAGGGCAGGGGTAAAACGCACCCTGGCTACTGGGCTTGCATCGCGGGCTGGGGTGTAGGGAGGGTGTTAAAATAATTGATGCGATTACTGCGATTAAGCGTTCATATTTGATCAAGAGACTGCTCTAAACATCCTTACCTAAGCCTGTTACTGAAATTACTGATTTCTCGTTTTATTCTCTACCTCTTATGACCGTTTGCCAGTGGAGGAAGAAGCGAATGCGCAGGTATGTTAAGACTGCTACCACGAGAGGAGAGAAGTGGAAAACTTTCCACAAAACGTGGGAGAAACATTTGATTTGGAAGTCTCAGTGAATTTTGGGTGAAAAGTAAGAGCATTGACTTGCCAGAGCCAGAAATTGACAATTTGTCACGCTTATTCATTTTACCATTAATGTATTGTGTGTGCGTGTCGTCTGAGGTTGGAAGGAAAGACTGAACTCGGGTTTATTTTGTCTACTTTCCAGGCTGAAGCGCAAAAGGAGAAAGATGAGGCAGAGGTCCAAGTAAACCATTAGCGTGTGGAGACCTGGGGAGCAGAAATATGGAATGCCAGAGGCCGGGGATGCTGATACAAGTTGTTGACTGCAGGCTACTGTCTCGAACTTCTCTCTCAATAGACCTAGAACTTCCAACATTGTCCATCTTCCACGAAGACCTCTGAGAGACCCACCTTGATTGTACCAAAGCAGTCCCTTTTGGTCCTTTTCCCTGGACCTGTGACATTCTGGACTAGTTCTGTTCTCAGTTGTGGCCCAATGTAACACGTACAATAAATCATCTCTTCTGCTGTCTTGGCTGAAGAATCAAATTGTTTTGTCTCTTACGTGGTTTTTACGGTTCCATTGGGTGGGGAATCTTAGTGCAGTGTGCCTTGTGGTGCTGTGGAGGCTACTGGGCTTGGGGTGCGAGCAGCATCTGACCCTGTGCTAGATAATTGGGTAGTTCCTTCTGTTGGGGAAAACTATAGTGCGAGCCTAGAGGTAGTTTAAAGGGTGGTGCAATTTTGGGGCAAACACTGGATCTTCCCCATTGGCAGGTCTATGCGGTGGCGGGTTGCCTTTGGGGGCCTTCCGACACTGGCAGGATTGGTTACCATGGTGATACGCAATGCTTACTGGGAGCTTTGTCGGCTTGTCGCGCAGTGCTTTGCGCACCATAGAGTATGGTTCCGGGTCTGGTAGCTAGAGCGTCTTTTCCGCAGGAAGCGGAAGGATGATAGGGTGGGCGGCTCTTTGTCGAAGCTAGAGGACCGGCAGGCGGCAGCAGCAACTACGGCGGCGGCGGCAGGTGAGGGAGGCGGGAGACTTAGATGGAGGCCGCGCCCGTAGGGGAGGAGTCGGGGCCGGCCTAGCGGCTGGCCTCAGCAGGGGCCACGCATGGCCCCCTAAGGTCGAGCTGGCTCTTCCTCACACCCCGGGACCGAGTCCTTTTTCTGACTGACCCCGCTTCGCAAGCAAACGCCAGCTCCGTGACGTCACAGCCCTGCCCATCCCCTCAGCTTGATGTCACCTGGAGTCCCCCTTCCCGTTTAACTTCATGCCCCCTTAGTGTCTTACTCTCTTAGTTCACGGCTGAACGCCGGCGACACTTCACCGAACCTACCAAGCTAGAAGACTTGCTGGGGGTAAACTCCTAGGACTTATCTGCAAACTCCGGGGTGTTGCGAAGCGTCATAATACGCCCCCAAGTCTAATCTGCCATCCTGTTGCAGTGTCAGCCCCTGCCCTTGCATTCGGCATTCCTGACTCCAACCCTACTTCGGGCTCTGATCCCCACATCCTTTTTCATCTTGAAGCAGAGGCCCCTCACCCTTTTTTCACTCAGGACTTGTTTTCCAACCCATCATCCCAACCCCTCCAAATTGGTTTTATCCCTCACTCTTCTTACTGGTGACTTCTCCCTTTTGACAGATAAAATGCAGTTTGAACCCTAATGAAATCTTGAAGTGCCCAGAGCTCTTGCCATTTTGTCAGACTTCATTCTTGTCACAATCACCCCTTAGTCCTCCACTCTTATCTCTTCTCCCACCCAAGTGTTTCTTTTTTCCTGTTCAGAACCCAGCAGTGATGTGGAGGTGGAGACCCACAGGAGTCCCGGACTTCACCTGAGCTACCTCAGGTATCAAACAATCCTGGGAGCGTTGGGTGGGAAGCAGTATCATATATAATTATCTGTTTTTTTGTGGGACTTGCAACATGAGTCAGGCTTGGATAAATGGCATTTATTCTTCACCTGGTCATTTTCCTTTTGTTTGTATCTTCCCTTTTACCTTCCCTCTCCGTGATTGTTTCTGTTATTCTGGGGCTACTTCCTTTTGGAGGAAAAGAACCCTTCTTTTTACAGATTTTCTTGTAATTCAAGCCTTTGGTCTGGTCTATTCATTTTAGGCAATTTCAGGGAGGTCAAGGCCAGAGAAATCAGGAAAGATTCAAGGGGAAACGATTTGAAGTTTTCCTATTTAGACAGCAGGGGGAGCCTGAACACTGCCAAGGAAAGGTTTAGGAAGTCAGACACGTGGTAGTAGGGACTCCCAATGTTGGGTGGGGAGAGAAGGTTAGAACCAGGGCAGTGGGTTGACATTCCAGAGCTCTCTTGGGAAGAGATTTAAAAAACTTTTATGGAGTCTGTAAATAAAGCAGATCTTTATGGGGTGAGGAATATTGTGGTTTGATGTCAGTGGAATCTTCCCATGGGAGGGAATGGGGTGTGTGTGTGTGTGTGTGTGTGTGTGTGTGTGTGTGTGTGTGTGAAATTGGGAAAGGTCATTTCTTCCTATGAAATTAACTCCTTCCTTCCCCTTTGGCCTTGCCACAAATGGTTTTGACCTGGGGTTTAGAAGTAGAGATTCAGTTGTAAAACTCCTCCCCTAAGAGGGGAGTGGTGAGGGGCTGGCTCACTGGGGTTGGAGTAGCAGGCAGGGAGAGGATGCTGAAAAATGACTCAGGTTTAGGAACTGCCCTCCAAATGGTGACACCAGTTTCTTCACCCAGGATTTCTTGGGGTTTAGAGATCTGTCGCTTGCAGAGCTCTTACCTGAGATCCCATGGGAGAGGGATTAATGAAAATGAGTTTTCTCACCAGTGTCCTCATCACCCACAGCCCTAAGTAGCTCACCAGCCCATCTTAGCCAGTATTCCTGGTCTCCTCTCAGTGTATTCAGACCTGACAGCAGTTTCTATTTCACTTTGATAATTTTATAAAGTCAGCTCAAGGGGTGATAAAATCCAATACTGGTCTTTCCCCGCCCCCTCCTCAGCTTATCATCTTTAATGAAATGAGGTGGCTTCAACCCAGCTCCCTCCCCACTCCCCCCTCCTTTGTTAGCCAGGCAAGTGTGAATTGTTCTGACCCAGGCCAGGTGCACAAATCCCTGGGAGGGACTTCTGATGAGCCAGCTACAGCCAGACATTCCAACCAGAATACTTGTCCCTTAGATTCTACATCTCCAAAGCCATTGTCCCTCTGACCTGCCTCTTGTTGGGCTGCCCTACTCTATAGTGGAGAAGAGTGGTGGCTTCTCTGAGAACTCCTGTTTGACACAGCTCTCCTCTTTCCTAGCAGTCACCAGGGGTGGCAAGAAAAAGAAGAAAGCCCTGAGTTGGGGGGGACCAGGATGCCTGACCGGGACAGCTATGCCAACGGCACTGGAAGCAGCAGTGGAGGCCCCGGAGGCGGTGGCAGCGAGGAGGCCAGTGGGACAGGGGCAGGCAGTGGTGGGGCCAGCTCAGATGCCATCTGCAGAGACTTCCTGAGGAATGTGTGCAAGCGAGGCAAACGTTGCCGCTATCGCCATCCAGACATGAGTGAGGTGTCCAACTTAGGGGTGAGCAAAAATGAATTCATCTTTTGCCATGACTTCCAGAATAAGGAGTGTAGCCGTCCAAACTGCCGATTCATCCATGGCTCCAAGGAGGATGAAGATGGCTATAAGAAGACTGGAGAGCTTCCCCTTCGGCTGAGGCAGAAGGTGGCAGCCGGCTTGGGCCTTTCACCGGCTGACCTACCAAATGGCAAGGAGGAGGTCCCTATCTGCCGTGACTTCCTCAAGGGGGACTGTCAGAGAGGAGCCAAGTGCAAATTCCGTCACCTGCAGCGGGATTTTGAGTTTGATGCTCGGGGTGGAGGAGGCACTGGTGGTGGGGGCTCAACAGGCCCAGTCCCTCCAGGACGACGTCATGACCTCTATGATATCTATGATCTCCCTGATAGGGGCTTTGAGGATCATGAGCCAGGCCCCAAGCGTCGGCGAGGTGGATGCTGCCCCCCAGATGGCCCCCATTTTGAATCATATGAATATAGCCTGGCTCCATCCCGAGGGGTGGAATGCAGGCTGCTGGAGGAGGAGAATGCCATGCTCAGGAAGCGGGTAGAGGAGCTAAAGAAACAGGTCAGCAACTTGCTGGCCACCAATGAGGTGCTGCTGGAACAAAATGCCCAGTTCCGAAATCAGGCCAAGGTCATGACCCTGAGCTCTACTGCACCAGCCACTGAGCAGACTCTGGCCCCCACTGTAGGCACTGTGGCCACTTTTAACCATGGCATTGCCCAGACTCATACTACTCTCAGCAGCCAGGCTCTACAGCCCCGCCCTGTGTCCCAGCAAGAGCTGGTGGCCCCTGCTGGAGCTCCAGCTGCTCCCCCAACTAATGCTGCACCTCCTGCTGCTCCACCACCCCCACCCCCGCACTTGAACCCAGAGATCACGCCACTGTCAGCTGCTCTGGCTCAAACAATCGCCCAGGGAATGGCACCCCCACCTGTCTCCATGGCTCCTGTTGCTGTATCTGTGGCTCCTGTGGCCCCTGTGGCTGTATCGATGGCCCAACCCTTGGCAGGAATCACAATGAGCCACACCACCACCCCCATGGTGACTTACCCCATTGCTTCCCAGAGCATGCGCATCACGGCCATACCTCACTGATGGGGCTACTGAATACTCCCCTGGCATAACCTTCCAGGGCTGTGGTAGAGGGGGCCTTACTTGCCTACTTGCCTAACCCTCCCAGGCCCTGTCTGAAGGGCTTACTCAAGAACGAGGACAAGAGACTACAAAGAGTATGCTTCTGAGAAAGGGTTGGGCTGGTGTGTTTTCTCTCACCTCCCTTTCATAAAGGTCTTCTTGTCCGTTTTCCTTCAAGCCTCACAGAAGGGGCTTGCATGGAAGTGCAGACTGAAGCCAGCAGAGAGGAAGGACTGACTTGAGGGGCTCTATGTCCCCAGATGGGAAGTTGGGGACATCCCTGATCTTATCCTCTCTTCTCTACAGCACAGGTTCCAGTACTGGCTTTGAAAGGGGGTGGGGGAAACTTACCCAGAAGGAGAGCCAGGAAAGATTGGGAAGTGGGTGGCCAGGAGGAAAGACCAGATAGGAACCTTCAGGCATGTTGGGGCCCAGTTGAGCTGGACAATACAGAAACTGCTCCTGAGCCCCTGGGAAGGTGGGGACCATAGTACTCCAGTAGCCCAAAGGCTAAGGGAGCATTCATTACCTTAGCTTGGCCTGAAAATCCATAGAGCAGGGCCCACCACTTTCCAAAGAAATAAAAGAACAATTATTTTTAAAAAATGGAGGCAGTGAAAACTTACTTAGATATTCTGTGTGGGGAGATGGGAGCAGTAAGTAGATCTCATGCTACAGTGGGCTAGAGATCCCACCCTCATAGGGTTGGATGGAGTCCAGTGAAGAAGGGTAGGGACCCAGAAAAAGACCAAGTGGGGAAGGCACTTTGTGGGGTAAAAACATTGGAGCCACCTGGTCTAGTTTAAAATAGCCCCATCTGTTTCTGGTTTGAGTGTGCTATTCCCATATTGCCTTGGTAACCAGGGCTCCTAGGGTCATTTAGGGGGGCAGGTACTGAGAAGGGTGTGTGTGCTGGGAAATGGAGTTGGGATGGTATGTAGCTGACAGATCTTCCTTTACTCAAAGCAGATCAGGTGACAGTTGCCTCTCTGAGTTGTTGATGGCAGGTAGTGTCCCTCCTACCCCATCCCTTCCTCAGTGACCAATGCCTTAAGCCTTAAAGCCTTGGAAGGTGCTGGGGAAAGGATAGTTTTTTTTGGGACACAAGCCTCCCACTCTTCCCTCTGCCTCCACATGGGACCAGAGGTTTTAATTCTACTTAAGTTGTCAGTAAGGCCAAGGGCTCCGATAGCTGAACCTAATTGCTGATATAGGGGAAACAACTCAGGTGTCCAGTCTAGTGAGACTGGATTTGAGGGTAGAGAAAACGATCCTAGGTTATGCTCCCCCATCATACATCCTGCTACCTCCTGCTCTCTCAGCTGGCTCCCCCATCATATCTCTTACTACCTCCTGCTCTCTCAGCTGGTTGATCACTCAGGTTACATCTGGGGTTGGAGATGGTGGGCTGGGTCAGGGCCGGTCATTTAAAAAAAAAAAAGTATGGGTCTAAAGACTCAAAGTTGACAAATACTGTTTGTGGATTATAGAAACAACGCATTGATAAGTTTCATGTTGGTTTTCTGGAGAAATTCTGGATTATTAAAAGAGATGGTTTATGAGTATTTAAGAGAAGACTGTGATCATAGATACCTACACAAAATCTTTCCAGTCAAGTCCTGACAAAATATTTCCTTTTTGCCAAGTATCTCTAAAGAAGTAGATTTTGGAAACTAGACCTAGTATGTACTGTTTCCATGTGCTCCAACTAAAGACCACAAAGAACACACCTTTGTTCTTTGAACAAGTTGGGTTTAATGGTCATTGCAGTAAGGAAGAGCACAGGCCATGGGGAACTGTGGTATGTCTTAGCAAGTAGTTATTTAAAAAGACCTATAGCATTTGAACTTTAAGTGATTTGGGGGGAAGATTTGAGGAAGCAGGGACTCAATGTTGATTGAGTGCTACCAAAGAAGTAAGGACTATTCTATGATTGGGTGTCTTCATCTTACCTAGAAGGAGGGCAGACTAGAGTGAGGCTAATGCTGTAATCAATAAAGGGGCAGCAGTCACTCGTTAGCTGGGAGGGGAGATGTTTGGTATTTCGTGGTTTGCACACTGACCTTGTTTCATGAAGTGGTTCTTTTTTTCTCACTTCATCACAGAGAGACCTGTTTGATATTGGTACGTTGTGAGATTGTTGTGCCCCCTAAAGGAAAACATGAAGGCCTAACAGTGAGTGTCAGGTCAGCCTCTAACACCACCAAAGCCTAGCTGTTAAGTGTCAGGCCAGTTCCCAGATGTCAGGGCAGATTAAAAAAATAAATAAATAATATATATATATATCAGTTAATAGTGGAGTTTGATGGAATAAAAACTGAGGAGTTTTACTCATAGTAAGTGTTGATTAGGACATTCACGTTATAGAAGTCTCTAGTAATATCCCCCAAGGACTGTGTCTTATTTAAAACAAAACAAAGCAAACCAAAAAAAAAAAAAAAAAAAAAACTTGGCTAAACATGTAAAGAGCCTGTTTATCAACAGTCACACAAGGAAATAGTAATATTCAAAGTGACTGTCAGTAGAGTTAATGAAAACTCTGGGCCCTTCCCTGCCTAAAAAGTTTGCCCTTAATTAATAAATATTGAGAACCTGCTATGTTCTAGGTACCCTTCTAAGAACTCCATAAGGGTAGTAGAGCTATTGCTATGGCTTGTAAATACAGCATTTTCCCACCATGTTCCGCATTAAGTGGAACCACTTAAGTATTGTGTTCACTTGTGAATGTAATGTTTTAAGAGGATATTGACAAGCCAATGGAGTAGCTAAAAATTTACCAGAGAAGACTGAAGGGAGACCCAATATTGTCTTCAAATATTTGAAAGGCTACCCTATGGAGAAAAGGACCAAAAGGTCCTATGTTGCTGCACCGGAAATAGACAAGGAGCTCTAGAAAAATAGCTAACATTTATTGGGTGGTTAATAGAATTCAAGGCAGTGTGCTAGACAATTTCTGTGCAATATCTCATTGACACAACGGGTACTATTATCATACCCATTATGCAGATGAGAAAGCAGGCTTAGGTATAGTAATCTTCCCAGGGTTCCACAGCTAGTAAGGGATGGAGCCAGGATTCTATTCAGGCAATCTGATCCCAGACTTGGCATAAGAAAGTTCTAATAATAGAGCCATCCAGTAGTGGGACTGCCAATTTGCATTAATTTGCAAGGAATAATACAGAAAAAAGAATTCTTCAAATCCCTTTGCCGCTTCCATTCTGGTGAGTGGGCTGGGACCAGAGTACCACATCTGATCTTTCTCCCCCAGGAGTATATAAATGCAGATTACAAATCCAGGAAGTCTCTGTATTCTTGCTCCTCAGGCCCTACCCTTTAAGACGCTTCCTCTAACAAAAGGCCATCCCTTCCTGTTGCCCACTTACTGCCTATCACCACCAGGTGGCACCTGGGCAGCAGGATTGTCAAAGGCCTGGGCCCCACCCAGTTTTACTTGTTCAGGTTCCTGCATTGCAGCTGCTGATTCTGTAGCTCCTGGGCCCAAAGCGGGACTAGGACTTCCTGGAGGTGAGTATTCGCCCCGCTTCTATAGGAAGGTTTAGACCTAATGATATGGACGGGCTGAGGAAGGAGAGAGGTTTAGAAAGGAATCCCTGTAGACCCCCTTCTCTGTCTGCTGTAGTGCTTCACAAATTTCGATTTATAATTTCCCTCTAAGGAGGCTCACCCGTTTTCCTGCTACAATTTTGTTTCATCAGTAGGTGAGCAGATCACATACATCCTCCAAACTCCCTGGGCCCCTTTTCTACCCACTCCCTCATCTCTGGAGATATGGAGGATGTGGGAGGCAGATAGAAATTTGTTTCTTACACAGTTCTGCAAACTGAATCAAGCAGTCTAGATATTGCCAGCACCAGGAGGAGGAAAAAGGGAAGTGAGAATACTAAGATTAAGGGAGGGTGCTGTGCAGGGCCAGGTTTTCTAAGCAGCTTTGATGAAACAGCCTGATGAAACCTGTGCCCTGCAGATTTAGATAAAATGTATCTGCAGCAGATCTAATCTCTCCCCGACAAACTCTAGTTCCCCTTCTGCTTCAGACAGTAAAACAATAAGCCCCACATGTACCATGTTAAAAGGTCATCTCTATGCCCAACCCTCCCCTCCCTTGCTTCCAATTAGTCTGGTTTCTAGGTTCCTGGACAACACCCTGTCTCCAAGGCCAGCTAACTAGCAACAACAGTCATCAATGTATTCTATACTTTTCCTTTCCGGAACCTGCACGGTACAATTAGTTCTACACCTGACTATATTCCAAACCTTCGTTCCAGCTCAGGCAAATGAGAAACTGAATCATCTCAGTACTCTTAATTTCTCATTTTAGTGTCCTAGCAGCTCTCAGGACCAGGAAATTCTCGGAAAACTATTTCTGCCGAAGTTGAGCCCCCTACCCCCCACCCCTTTTTTTTCCTGTAGCCCGTTTAGTTTTAATCTGATCTCAGTAAAGATAGAGATGGCTGACTAACTCTTGCAGATAGAATGGCTAACTCTTGGAAATTTCCAAAAAGAAAGAAAGTCTCCCTCTCTATTCACCCCTCTGCTTTTTTCCCTCTCAAGGGTGGACTGGATCATCTAAATTCTCTAATCCTCTGATTCTCCAGTTTTCTCTAATGTCTGTCATATTTCACAGACAAGGTAGGGGACAGGATAGAGAGAGGGTCGGTCATCGAACGCTTTCATTCCAAATAGGGTAATTTCCTTTTCTTTTGTAAGGACGGCCAGAAAGAAAATGAAGGATAAGGAATGTGCTTTCAGTTTGAAAGCTAGGGAAAGCTCACAAACACACATATTTGAATCCCAACATCTAATCATCCCAAACCGTCCGCATGGGGTGGAAGGAAATCCTGGCCCTTCCCAACCCCCCCAATTTCGCGACTCCAGCTCCCTAAACGAGGTAATTGGCGCGGTGCAGCTCTGCCTGACGTCATGTCACAGGCACTCCAATCCCACGTGGGAGTAGCTCGTGGTCCCGCCTCTCCTCTTTAAATGGTATGCCACGCCTCTCCTGTTTCTGGCCAATCGAATGCTGTTCTTTAGGTCCTTTCCGCCTTTTCCCGCCATCCCGGACCTCCCATCTTGGAACCCTAGTCCAATCAGGAAGGGCCTTGTGCCTCCGAAGCCCTGTCCCTTCCTCGCGCAAGAGGGGCGGAGTTCCGATCTTTTGACTCCTCCTCGGTCTATGGGGCGCGGACCAACCCGAACCGCCAGAGAAGAGGGGCGTGGCGTGAGGTCCCCTCCCCCATGCTGGGGCTTACGGTTTTCAGGGGGGAGCTGGTCGCAGGACAAAGCAACCTCCAGCCGGTCTCTGGCTCGGGCGGGTCCTCGCTGAGGTGGCATCATGGAGCGCTCTACTGAAGAGGGCTCCAGCCCCGGCCCGGTGGAGCAGCCCTCTCCTCCTTCCGACCCCCCTGACCGGCCCCCCACTGCTTACAAAAAGCCGGACCCGGGTTCTGGGGGCCAACCTGTCGGCCCCGGGGCAGCGGGTGAGGCCCTGGAGGTGCTGACTTCGTTCGGGCGGCGGTTGCTGGTGCTGGTGCCGGTCTACCTGGCCGGGGCAATGGGACTCAGCATAGGTTTCGTGGTCTTCGGTCTCGCGCTCTACTTGGGCTGGCGTCGGGTCCGCGACGAAAAAGAACGGAGACTTCAGGCAGCGCGGCAGCTGCTGGACGATGAGGAGCAGCTCACGGCGAAAACACTCTATATGAGCCATCGAGAGCTACCTGCCTGGGTGAGCGGCCACCCTTAGCCTTCAGTGCAGCATAGCTCCCTTCCAGCCCCTCAGTTCTGCGGCTCTTCCTTCCTGTCCCCAAAGGCAGCCCCCACCAAGGGACAGTAAGCCCCAGACCTTCCCTCTGGCCGCACCTGCCGTCTGCCTGCAAGGACGCGCCACTCTTGGGACTGACTGCCCACCCCACCACCACCCCCTTCTCTGCCTTTCGGCACGCCCAGATCCGAATCCTTCCACAGAATCAGGATTCTTTCTCCACTCTTGGGCAAGAGCAGTAATAACAGCTGGGGACCCCATCTCATCTTGGCTAGGTTCCCCTCCTAACCAAGCGGTCCTGAACGGGGCTCCCCTTCTCTCTTCTGATGCTACTCGCGCCGTTGCAGCTCCTGGGCATCCCGGTACCCGTTGCTGCTCCGAGGGTTCCCTCGCCTTTCCTTTCCTCCTCAAGACTTTTTACCTACTTAAGACCATTAGGTTCTTCTCCCTTTTGCCTCTCTTATCTCCCCCGGTACCCGCTGGGAGCCAGCCCCGGGAGCCCTGCCCCTCCGAGCCCCCGCATCTGGACGACCCTCTGGCCCTCTCCTTCCAGCCCCAGCTTGGCAGCGGGGCTGCAGCGCAGTGGAGGCGACTGCTGGACGGAGGGCGGGGGTGCTGGGAGGAGGATAGTGCGGCTGCTGCAGTGCCCGCTGCCCACACTCCGCCCCCGCCCTGCCCCACCCTTTCCCTACTGTGAGCTGCGCTCCTTTGGGGCAGGGACCCTTATTTCTGCACCCCACTTCCTGCGTCGAGGGGACCGGATGTCTCCTCTCTTGCCTGGCGGAGGCAGAGCCCGTTACTGGCCCCTCCCTGCTCCTCCCTTCTTGCCCCTTCCAGCTGAAGTGCCAGTCTAGGGGGAGAACGACAGAAGAGAGCAATCGAAGTTGGCACCAGGCAGGCACGGCGATACCTCCTGAGTCCTGGGCCGGGGAAGGCGGGTGGGGTGAGGGGAGAAATGATGCAGGGGGACTTGGAGCCCAGGCAGCAACGCTCTCTGTTCCTCCTACTCCTCATCATGGAACTACTCTTCCTCCCACCCCCCACCTTCTACGCCCCGCACCCCACAAAGCACAGGTGTCCTTTTTTCAAGTAAAATGTATCACTGATAAAAAGAAAGAAGGGAAACAAACACCCACTCCCATGCCTAAATAGTTCTGGTCCCTTAAGGAGCTGCTCCCCTCTTCACCTTTTTGATACAGAAACCTCAGTCCCGGGGGGAGGGAAGACTGCAAAAAGGAAGCAGGACTTCTCCAGTCCCAGGATTCCCTCCTCAAACTCTTATTCACCCACCTCCCCTCCAGAAAGAATGTGCCCTTCTCCTCCTCTCGCCTCTGCCCCAGCGGCTGTCATTTCACATCCCTGAGCTACCGACAAAGCAACTTTGTATATTGTACCCTGCCAGCTCTCCTTATTAACGTGGCCTTAGTGCCCCCAGACCTCTGGAGGAATGAAACTGGGGACCTCCCAGCCCCCTAGCCCCACCCCTGGGTGTGAGGAGGCCCTGCCACACTTCCGTGTTTCCTCTCTCCTGGGGGCGTACCACCTCGCCTCTTGGTGGGAAACCACAGGCCGAAGTGCACTCATCGCGGTCTCTGCCTTCCCCACCAGGTCAGCTTCCCAGACGTGGAAAAGGCTGAGTGGCTAAACAAGGTGAGGGCTGATTGTCCTGAGTTTTATTTTTCATGAGGGGGAATGGGGATTGGTTCCTCCTGCCAGAATTGGCCACACCCCAATTCTAGCCCTGCCTAGTCCCTGATGCTCTCCTTGGGGAAGATTCTGAAGACACTCGCCTTTAGAGGGAAGCTTGGGCTTTCCTCTGACCATCTGCCTTTCCTCCTAGATTGTGGCCCAGGTCTGGCCCTTTCTGGGCCAGTATATGGAGAAGCTTCTGGCTGAAACTGTGGCCCCAGCTGTTCGGGGATCTAACCCCCATCTGCAAACATTTGCATTTACACGAGTGGAACTGGGTGAAAAGGTGTGTGGGGGGGAGAAGGGAAAGTAATGAGAGGGAGGACATGGAACTGGGAAGGTGGGTGGCCCAGAGTGGGCTGAGGTATTCCTCCCTTTTGTTGCCCTCTCTCTTAAGACTTCCGTCTCTCTTCAGCCACTGCGTGTCCTGGGAGTCAATGTTCACCCTGGTCAGAGCAAAGAGCAGATCCTGCTGGACTTGAACATCAGGTAATGCCACTCCCCACTCTTCCTGCTGCTTCTTAAATGGAGTGCTGGTCATTTCCGGCTCCTTCATCCCCCCAGCCTCCACTTGAGCTTAGTACTAACCCTCCTCTACTCTTCCTTAACAACCCCAGCTATGTAGGTGATGTGCAGATTGATGTGGAAGTAAAGAAATATTTCTGCAAAGCAGGAGTCAAGGGCATGCAGGTGGGGCATATGTCATGGGCCCCTACAATAGGGAGACTTTCCCCTAACTTTCATGGGATATGGGAAGCTGGAGGTTGGAAAAACGAGACTGGGGAAGTCTGGGAGGGGTGGAGAGCCTTTTCTGGGAAAAGGCTTTCATCTTCTCTTCTTGCCCCAGCTGCATGGAGTCTTACGGGTGATTCTTGAGCCACTCATTGGGGACCTTCCTATCGTGGGGGCTGTGTCGATGTTCTTTATCCGACGCCCGGTAAGGAAAGAAATTGAGGGGGGTGAGAAGGCAGGGGAAGCAGAGAGGATTGGGAGGGTGAGGATAGTAAGCTATGGGGAGTGGGGAAAGGAACTGACAAGAAGCCCGAGGGGTCTGGCAACTGTTGAGTGGGTGAGTGGGTGTGACTGTGCCACCACATGATCTGTCCTTACCCCCCTCCTCTTTTCTTGTAGACCCTAGACATCAACTGGACAGGCATGACCAACCTACTGGATATCCCAGGACTCAGGTATCAAGCACTGACTGAGTATCTGCTAAGTGTTCCAGCCCTGAGTTGGGGGTTCAGGGGATACAAAGGAGTAAAGACAGTAGTCTGTCCCCTCTAGGAGTTTGCAGTCTAGTTGGAGAGATAAGACAAATACCCCTCTAAAGTTCCATACTGTGATTTTTCTTCTGGGGTGGGCATGGGTGGCATGAATTTTGGTAGAGAATGAAGAAGACTGAGGACCACGACAGGGGCAAAAAAGAGGAAGAGCAGGAGATGGTAATAATGAAGGGACAGAGCCGTTGGTGGGGAATTAGGGTAGAAGAGCAGCCAAAAGGCAGCTTCAAGATGGGATGTCCCCCCAGCATTTGGCCCCCACTGGCTCCAGGATACGGAGATGGGAATGGAGGGAGGTTGGAAGTTGGGGCCATCCCCACCTCCTTTTCTACTCCCCCACTCAGCTCACTCTCTGACACCATGATCATGGACTCCATCGCTGCCTTTCTTGTGTTGCCGAACCGATTGTTGGTGCCCCTGGTGCCTGACCTCCACGATGTTGCTCAGTTGCGTTCCCCTCTGCCCAGGGTAGGCGCTCTCCCCCATTCGATAGATCCCTCTCTAGGGAACCCTGTGCTGGCTCCTTAGTTTCTCAGCATCTGATTCCTACCCCCAGGGCATTGTTCGGATTCACCTGCTGGCTGCCCGAGGGCTGAGCTCCAAGGACAAATATGTGAAGGGCCTGATTGAGGGCAAGTCAGATCCCTATGCACTTGTGCGTGTGGGCACCCAGACATTCTGCAGCCATGTCATCGATGAGGAACTCAACCCCCAGTGGAGAGAGACTTATGAGGTGGGAGAGCTGAGGAGGGGGCGCTGTGTGAAATGAGGAGGCCTGAGAGGTTGTGAGAAGATACTGAGATTAGATGCTCCTCATAACTGCAGCCCGTGAGCCCCTTATCCCTCTGTGTTCTCCAGGTCATGGTACATGAGGTCCCAGGACAGGAGATAGAGGTGGAGATATTTGACAAAGATCCAGACAAAGATGACTTTCTGGGCAGGTGAGAGTCTGCCTGTGTTAGGATTCTAAAGCCCGAATGCTAGCAAGGTCTGGGAGGTAATTACAGTCCTTTTCTGGAATCATGTATCATTTTCCTTCCCAAGACTCCTCACCCCTACCACACATACTTACATGCACACATGCATGTGTACACGCACATGCACAAATGTCCCCTGAGTGTAAGGAGAAGGGAGTCTGGGATCTGCTGGTTATTTCTGGGTGGGTGAGTGGAAGGCCAGTGGTGTGCTACTAATATATAGCACTCCTCCGTTCTCCCTCTGGTTACCTGCACCCCATCAGAATGAAGCTGGATGTAGGGAAGGTATTACAGGCTGGAGTACTGGATGAGGTAAGAGGGGAAAAGAGGAAGGTGGGGGGTGGTCTCACCCACTAGGCAGACAACGACTGCTACTTTGGTGGGCAGGTGGTTGGGTGGGTTCCTGATCTATGGTACCTCACTTTCTGCTACCTCTCCCTCTAGTGGTTCCCTTTGCAAGGAGGGCAAGGCCAAGTTCACTTGAGGCTAGAATGGCTGTCACTTCTACCAGATTCAGAAAAACTGGAACAGGTAACCAACATGAGAAACTGGAGTTCTCCGGGGGAGAAATTGGTAGCTAGATGCATAGGGGCTGGGGAGGCTCAAGGTCTGACTGCCACCACCACTCCTCCAGGTTCTACAGTGGAATCGAGGCGTCTCCTCTCGGCCAGAGCCCCCATCAGCTGCCATCTTAGTGGTCTATCTGGATCGGGCCCAGGATCTGCCTGTGAGTTTGGGTTCTGAGGGTGGGTGAGCAGGGAGCCCTGTTCCCACAACCTCTCTTGCTGAGGATACAAATGCCCCCATATGCTTAGCTCCAGAAGCAGCAACTTGTAACACAAGGGTCCCAAGGAGGGGAGCAGAGCCACTGCAGGGAAAACATTCTGATGAGACACTACCTCCCTTCATTGAAACAAACACAGAAACACCCAAGATAGTGACCTCTGAATTCTGTACTCTACAGCTGAAGAAGGGGAACAAGGAACCCAACCCTATGGTGCAGCTGTCAATTCAGGACGTGACCCAGGAGAGCAAGGTGGGGGCCAGGACCTCTCAGTGGGAGGTGTTATGTCGGGGAAGTGGGAAGGACTGTTCTTGGATTAAGTCTCCCTTAGAGTGCCTGTAAGTTCAGTATTTCCTGGAGAAACGAGAATGGAACTGTGGTGTGTGCCCTTAGTCCCATCCTCTGACACCTCCAGGCTGTCTATAGCACCAACTGCCCAGTGTGGGAAGAGGCTTTCCGGTTCTTCCTGCAAGACCCTCGAAGCCAGGAGCTTGATGTGCAGGTGAGATGAGCACCCGTCCAGCTCTCTCTGAATCCCCTTTCCATCTTCCCCAAAATTGCATAATTTCTTCTGTCTGTCTTCTCCCTTGATCCCTATTTTCAGTCCTCTACCAAGATTACCCACCTACCCCCAATATCTCTACACTGTTTCCCACCTATCTAAGAATCATTTTTTTTTAATAATTGAGAATTGTATACTTAAAATGAGTGTATTTTATGGCATATAAATTATGCCTCAAAAATGTTAAAAAATAAAAATAATGTTTAAAAAATTTAAAAAAAGAAAAGAACATATTGAGTACCTATTACACACACTGCATTTTAAAGGTCATAGAAAAAGCATGAATCGCAATATCTGCCTTCAGGGAGCTTACCAACCAGTTTCCCAGACAAGACATGTATATATAATCATCCAAGAACAATTACATATTAGCTAGTGGGATTAAAATACCTGTAGTATAGTACTAAGGATGGTTAGAGAGAGGTGTGGAGGCTAGGATAACTGGAGAGATTCTGTGAAGGAGATTGGATTTTAATTGAGCCTTGAAGGATAAATAGGCTGAGAAGAGAATAAAGACTTTCCAGGTAGTGGAAACAGAATGAGCAAAGGTGAAAGGGAACAAGGAGTAGACAGAGGCCTGGGAAAAGATAGACCCGAGGGGAGTGAAAGGTTTGTGGTCGGCACAGAGAGGAATAAAGCTAGAGCGGTGCTATAATTTCCTCATTGTGCCTCCCTTTTCCCCGATCACTTCCTGTATCCCTTCCTTCTGTGCTTATAGGTGAAAGATGATTCCAGGGCCCTGACTTTAGGGGCCTTGACCCTGCCTCTGCCGCGCCTGCTGACTGCCCCTGACCTCACTCTGGACCAGTGGTTCCAGCTCAGCAGCTCTGGCCCAAACTCCAGGCTCTACATGAAACTGGTTATGAGGGTATGGAGCGAGTACTGAGAGTGTGGAGAGGGCCTCTGGATTCCTTGGTTTTAGGAGTAAAGAAGGGGAATCTTCTAAGATTAAATGAGCTAGTCTATGCGGAAGCATCTAGCAGGCACACGGAAATTGTTTGCTGATCTGACTGGGGGAAGGAGTGGCGTGGGAGTAGGGGGCCGTATGAAGGGACCTCTCAAGATTTGAGCTCTGGTTTCCCTGTCAGAGGCTAGGCCCTGCCCTCTGGCCCCCACACACCTGGGCTGCTGGTGGTCATCTTTGGTTCAGCAGTCACACTGCCCTTCTCAGATCCTGTACCTCGATTCATCAAAAGTGTGCTTCTCCACTGGGCCTGGTGCCCCTGGCACTTGGGACCTGGACAACGAGAGCCCCCAGACAGGCAGCAGTGTGGACGTCCCTCCCCGACCCTGCCACGCTACTCCTGACAGTCACTTTGGGACTGAGGTGAGTGCATATCTGGAAAGGACTCTGGTGTTTGCCCACCCTTAAGAGAGCAAAGCCTGTTCCAGAGCTGGCTCTGACAGGCTCTCTCCCTTTGACTGCCATGTGGTGCCCTCATCTGTCCCTTTTGCAGAATGTGCTTCGGATCCATGTATTAGAGGCCCAGGACCTGATTGCCAAAGACCGTTTCTTGGGGGGATTGGTAAAGGGCAAGTCAGACCCCTATGTCAAACTCAAAGTGGCAGGACGAACCTTCCGGAGCCGTGTTGTTCGGGAAGATCTCAATCCCCGCTGGAATGAGGTTTTCGAGGTCAGAATTGAAGGTCTGGAACCCCTCCCAATCCTGCCCCATTCTTCCCTATTAGCTCCAAGAATGGTCCAAAAACCCTGTGGGGTTCAGTCAGTTGGGGGGGGGGGGTCCAGTTATTTGGGGAGGAAAGACAGGGAATCCCCATTTGTCTGCCCCATTTTCTCTCGGTAGGTAATCATCACATCAATTCCAGGCCAAGAGCTAGAGGTTGAGGTCTTTGACAAGGACCTGGACAAGGATGACTTTCTGGGCAGGTGAGAGGGTGGGAGTCCAGGGGGCAGGCAGGCTGGGCCTCTGTAGGCTGTGAAGTCCAGCCTCAGGGAGGAAGAGTCTTGGCTCTGACCGTCTGCCTGTTGGCTGAATCCTTCTCATCTACAGGTGTAAAGTGAGTCTTACCGCCGTCCTAAACAGTGGCTTCCTTGATGAGGTGAATCTGTGATTAGAATCAACACTCCCTTCTGATTTTGTCCCAGATCTTTCTCATAGTCTCTCTGTCCCCACAACCCACAAGTCTCAACCCTGCTCACTTCCACAGTGGCTGACCCTGGAAGATGTGCCATCTGGCCTCCTGCACTTGCGCCTGGAACGTCTGACCCCCCGCCCCTCTGCTTCTGAGTTGGAGGAGGTAAGGAAGGAGGCTGGAGGAAGGAGGGGACCCAAGATGTGTCAGGGTGAGCTTGTCTATCAGCTTTCAAGGCAGATGCCTGGTTCCAGGTCCCAGGATCTCAGTTACCACTCCCCAGTCCCTTGTGTGCCCTCCCCCAGGTGCTGCAGGTGAACAGTTTGATCCAGACGCAGAAGAGTGCAGAACTGGCAGCAGCCCTGCTTTCGGTCTATTTGGAGCGGGCTGAGGACCTGCCGGTGAGATCTCCTACCTGTGCCCTATGACTCTGTGGCTCTTCTTCCACCTCCCTTAAATTTGGATGCTTCTGATGTATTTGCAATAGTAAATGACCCCGCTTCTTTCCCAGGGTGGTGCTGGGGTGGGAAAAATTGTCTGTCAAAGGCCTTGAGGGTAGTGGTTGTCAAATGATAATGGGGACATGGCCATTGGTTGTAGATGTAATTTGTGAGGTGGGGTGGATCTGCCTATCTAGCTCCAAATTTAAGACTAACACGATATTTTCTTCCCAGCTCCGAAAAGGTACCAAACCTCCTAGCCCTTATGCTACTCTCACTGTGGGAGACACTTCTCATAAAACCAAGGTACTAGGAAATGCTGCAGGGCTAAGAACGGGAGGGATGAGAGGAGGAGAGTATCAACCACTGACCATAGCCCTTCATCTCCATCAGACCGTTTCCCAAACTTCAGCCCCCGTCTGGGATGAGAGTGCCTCCTTTCTCGTCAGGAAACCAAATACTGAGAGCCTGGAGTTGCAGGTACTATAAATTCATTCTGTAAACATTTAGCAGATTTTTGCCATGGGCCTGGCACTCAATTGAGCACAGGACATTCAGAGATAGAAGATCTAGTTCTTATCTTTATGGACCTCTTTCTCTTTAAAAATTTTAATTGTAGTAACATATAGGTAACATAAAATTTCTCATTTTAACCACATGTATCTGTTAAATTCAGTGATATCAATTACATTCACAATATTGTGCCACCATCACCACCATCCATTGTCAAAAAGTTTTCATCACCCCAGACACTCTGTGCCATTAAGCAGTGACTCCCCGTTCTCCCCATCTCCCTTGCTATTAGCCTGTAATCTAATTTCTATCTCTAGAAATTGCATATTCTATTTATTTCATATAAGTGAAATCAAACAATATTTGTCCTTTTGTGTCTGGCTTATTTTACTCAACACGAGGTCTTTAGGGTTCATCCATGTTGAGCATGCATCAGAACTTCATTCCTTTCTAAGGAGGAATAATATTCCATTGTATGTGTATACCACATTTTGTTTATCTGTTCATCTGGTGATGGACACTTGGGTTACTTCCACCTTTTGTTATTGTACAATGCTGCTATGAACATTAGTGTATGTATATCTGTTTGAGTCCCTGTTTTCGATTTTTGGGTTATATACCTAGAAGTGGAATTGTCGGGTCATATCGTAATTCTGTTTATCCCCACCACCACCACCCATTTTTTAATTGGAGAAGTTGTGGGTTTATAGGACAATCATGCATGAAATACAGGATTCCCATATGCCACGCTATTATTAACACTTGCATTGGTGTGGTACACTTGTTGCAAATGATGAAAGCACATTTTCAAAATTGTACTAGTAACTATAAACTGTCACTATTTAAATTTGTGAGGAACTGCCAAACTGTTTTCTAGAGCAGCTGCATCATTTTACATTCTTACCAACAATGTATGAGTGTTTCCATTACTTTGCAGCTTCACCAACACTTGTCATTTATTTTTTAATAATAGCCATCCTACTGTGAATGAAGTGGTATCTCTTTGTGGTTTTGTCACACTGTCTTTAGGGAGAAAAAAAAAAAAACAACCAGAGAATACTTCTGGGCTGATAATGTTGAAGTAAATGCAATGGAGAAAAAAGGAGTTCTAACTCAGACTAGGGGAAAAGGTGGAGGAGTTAGAAAGCCATCCTTAGATGATCCCTGAATTTAAAGGTAACTAGGCTCTGCCCAAGAAGAGAAAGGCAGGAAAACTCTTTGGGCTGAGAAAAGAATGGAGGAGAAAGAAGACAAGTTTATTATAGTTTATAAGGGTAGGCAGGAATGAGATTATGGAGGATCTTGAATATTATGCTAAGAATTTGGGATTTTATCCTAAAGGTATAGGGAAACATTTAAAGAATGAGGGGTGATACATCCAGATTTGCATTTTAGGAAGATCATGCTGAAAGCAGGGTGAAAACTGGATTAGAGCTATGCCAAATCTCAGCATTCTTGGCAACCAGACTGTTGACATTCCAGAAAAAGCTGACATCATGCTGAAGGGACACACAGTTACTGTGAAGGGCCCCAGAGGAACCCTGTGGAGAGACTTCAATGACATCAATGTAGAACTCTGTTTCCTTGAAAAGAAAAAGAGGCTTTGGGTTGACAAATTGTCAAGTCATAGAAAGGAACTGGCTGTCGATCACACTGTCTGTAGTCACATACAGAATGTGGTCAGGGGTGTTACTCTGGGCTTCCATTACAAGATGAGATCTGTGTGTGCTCAAGTCCCATCGGTGTCAATATTCAGAAGAGTGATCTCTTGTTGAAATCCAAAATTTCTTGGGTGAAAAATATAGCTAAAGGGTTTGGATGACGCCAAACATTTCTTTCTGGGTATATCAAGCCCAGTAAGATAAGTTAATTATTGAAGGAAATGAGATTGAACTTGTATCAAATTCAGCTTCTTTGATTCAGCAAGCAAGAACAGTTAAAAACAAGGATATTAGGGAGAAGAAGACTGTTGGAAGATGGCAGAGTAGGAAGCTCCAGGAATCAGTCCCTCCACCAAACACTTATTGAACTGGCAGGAACTGTGTGAACTATTTTGAAACTCTTGAGTCTAGTGAAATACTGTGTAGCATCCAGGGAAGAGCTGGGAGAAGAAGATGGTAAATTGTTGTAAATATCAGTGAATTTCACCTTCCATTCAGCAGCTACCATTCTTCATCCTCCAACTGCATGGCAGACTGTAGTCTGGGCTCCTGGTGCAGCTTACTGGTGCCAGGGTGGGCTGGAAGGACTTAGTCCTTCAAAGTCTGTGTGTATGTGTGGGTGGGTGTGTCAAGTCTGATCATGATACTTTTGATAAGCTACTTCAGATCACTGGGGGGTCAGCTCTGAGTATAGCCATTGTTAACCCTCTCCTGCAAAAGCAGTGGAGGAGTCTTAAAGAGGCAGTACCTATTTTATTTTCTTTTTCGATTCCCCGTATGGGAGCAAAACAGTTCAGAAAAGTCACAATGGGTGGCTCCAGCCCTCAACAACAATAACAAACAAACAAAAAACTAGCAGTACCAGAGGAGTGGGAGAACTAGCATTCCAGTTATAACAACGCAGTACTCAGGAAGTCCAGCTCTCAACAAAAAATTACAACACACACAACAGGAAAGTATGGCACGTCACACGAAAAAAAAGAATTTGCCAGAAACCATCCCTGAGGAATTTCATACATTCGAACTATTAGTCAAACACTTTCAATCAACTGTCTAAAATATATTTGATGAGAGAAAGGGATCAATTTACAAAGAAATGGAGGAAATTAGGAACACTTGTCCAAGTAAAATAAAGAGATAGAAATTGAAGAAATAATGGCTGAAAACTTCCCAAATCTGATGAAAGACATGAATATACACCTCCAGAAAGCTCGCTCAACAGACTCCAAGGATAGACTCTCAGAGAGCTACACCAAGACACATTATAGTGAAATCGTCAAAAGTCAAAGATAAAGAGAGGATTTTGAAAGCAATAAGAGAGAAGCAACTGGTCGTATATAAAGGATCCCTTTTTAACAGGGGATTTCTCATCAGAAACCACAGAGGCCAGAAGACAATGGGATGGCATATTTTAAGTCCTTAAAGAAAAACAAAAAACAAAACAAAACAAAAAAACTGACACCAAGAATTCTATAACAAGAAGAGCAAATTAAACACAATAGGAGGAAAGAAATAATAAAGATTAGAGCAAAGATAAATGACATAGAGAATAGAAAAACAATAGAGTTTTTTTTTGAAAGTTGGTGTTTTGAAAAGATTAATAAAACTTGACTAACCTTTAACCAGATTGACAAAGAAAAAGAAGAGAGAAGATACAAATAACTAAACTCAGGAATGACAATGCGGACGTTACTGCCAACCTTGCAGAAATTAAAAGGATTATAAGAGGGTACTATGAACAATTATATGCCAACAAATTAGAAAACCTGGATGAAATAGAACCATTCCTTTAAACATACAAATTACCTAATTTGACACAAGAAGAAACAGAAAATCTCAACAGACCTGTAACAAGTAAAGAGATTGAATCAGTAATTAAAAGCCTCCCAGCAAAGGAAATTCCAGGACTGATTGTTTCACTGCTGAATTCTACCAAACATTTAAAGAAGAGTTAACACCAATGCTTTTCAAATTCTTCCAGAAAATAGAAGAGGAGGGAGTACTTTCTAATCATTTTATGAAGCCAGCATCAGCCTGATACCAAAGTCAGATAAAGACAACACAAGAAAAGAAAATTACAGACCCATATCTCTTAAGAATATTGTTCTGGTTTGCTAATGCTGCCATTATGCAAAATACCAGAAATGGGTTGGTTTTTATAAAGGGGGTTTATTTGATTACAAAAGTACAGTCTGAAGGCCATGAAAATGTCCAAATGAAGGCATCAACACAAGTATACCTTCACCTAAGGAAGGCCAATGACATCCAGAAAACCTCTGTTAGCTGGGAAGGCATGTGGCTGGTGTCTGCTGATCCCAGGTTGTGTTCCAGCTCCACTCTCAGCTCCTGTGCATTATTCAAAGTCTCTTTCTTGGCTGCAGCACCTCCTTCTGTCTGTGAACACTTTTATAGGATTGACTCCAGTGATTCAATTAAGACCCACCCTGAATGGGTGAGGTAACACCTCCATGGAAATTATCCAATCAAAGTCTTGCCCCCAGTTGATGGAGTCACATCTCTGTGGAAACACTCAATCAAAGGACTCCAACCTAAATAACACTAATACCTCTGGCCTCACAAGATTGCATCAAAGAGCATGGCGTTTGGAAGGACATAATGTATCCAAACCGGCATAAATATATATGCAAAAATTCTCAAAAAAATACTAGCAAACTGAATCCAACAATGTATTAAAAGGATTATACACCATGAGCAAGGGATTTATTCCAGGAATGCAAGGATGGTTCAACATAAGAAAATCAATGTAATACACTACATTAATAGGATGAAGGATAAAAGCACACAATCATCTTAATTGTTGCAGAAAAGGCATTTGACAAAATCCAACATTCTTTCATGATAAAAACACTTAGAAAACTAGGGATAGAAGTGAACTTTCTCAACATGATAAAGGGCATTTATGAAAAACCCACAACAAATATACTCAATGGTAAAAGACCGAAAGCTTTCCCACTAACATTAGGAACTAGACAAGGATTGTTGTCTCCATTGTTACTGTTCCAGAAGTCCCAGCCAGAGCAAAAGAAACAGAAAGCTATATAAGGCACCCAAATTGGAAAGGAAGTAGTCAGTTATCCCTATTTGCAGATGACATGATCCTAGAGAAAATCCCAAAGAACTCACAAGAAAGCTACTAGAGCTAATAAAACAAATTTAGCAAAGTTGCAGAATACAAGATCAACCTGCAGAAGTTAGTTTAGTTGGGTTCCTATACACCAGTAATGAAAAATCTGAAAAGAAAATTAAAATTCATATTCAGTAGCATCAAAAACAATAAAATATCTAGGAATAAATTTAACCAAGGAGGTTAAAGACTTGTACACTTAAACTACAAAACACTACTAAAAGAAATTAAAGAAGACCTTAAAAAGGGGGAAGACATCTCATATTCATGGATTGGAAGGCTTAATATTGTTAAGATGTTGCCTAAAGCTATCTACAAATTCAATGCAACCCCTATCAAAATTCCAGCAGCCTTTTTTTTGCCTCCCAGAAATGGAAAAGCTGATCCTCAAATTCATATGGAATGGCAAGGGTTCCTTAAAAAGAACAAAGTTGGAGGACTCATACTTCCTGATTTAAAAACTTACTACAAAGCTACAGTAATTAAAACAGTGTGGTACTGGCATAAAGATAGACATATAGACCAATGGAATAGAATTGAGAATCCAGAGATAAATCCATACAGCTATGGCCAGTTGATTTTCAACAAGGGCACCAAGTCCATTCAATGAGGAAATAGTAGTCTCTTCAACAAATAGGGCTGGGACAACTGGAAATCCATATGCAAAAGAATGAATGTGTACTCCTACCTCTCACCATATACAGAAACTAATTCAAAATGTATCAATGACCTAAATATAAGAGCTAATACTATAAAAAACTCCTCTTACAAGAAAACATAGGGAAATATCTTGAGGACTTTGTAGTAGGCGATTAATTTTTAGATTTTACACTAAAAGCACAAGCAACAAAAGAAAAAAGAGTAGATAAAAAGGACTTTATCAAAATTAAAAACTTTGGTGCATTAAAGGACATTATCAAGAAAAGACAACCTACAGAATGGGAGAAAATGTTTGGAAACCATATATCTGATAAGGATTTAATATCCAGAATATATATATATACACACACATACTTTCCTACAATCAACAACAAAAAGACAAACAACCCAATTTAAAAATGGTCCAAGGATTCGAACAGACATTTCTCCAAAAAAGATATATAAATAGCCAATAAGTATATGAAAAGGTACTCATCATCATTAGCCATTAGAGAAATGCAAATTAAAACTACAATGAGGTATCTCTTCATACCCACTAGGATGGCTATTATTTAAAAAACTGAAAATAAGTGTTGGCAAGGATGTGAAGAAATAGGAAATCTCATACATTGTTGGTGGGATTGTAAAATGGTGCTACCACTGTGGGAAAATGTGTGGCATTTCCTCAGAAAGTTAAACATAAAATTACTATATGACCTGGGAATTCTATTCCTAGATATAGACTCAGAAGAATTGAAAGTAGGGACTTGGACATATATTTGCACACCAGTGTTCACTGCAGCACTGTAGCCAAAGGTGGAAGCAACCCAAGTTTTTATCAACAGATAAAGGGATAAGAAAAAAAAAGACAAAAAAAAAAAAAAACCCCACACCATACACTGGAATATTGCTTATCCGTAAAAAGAAGTAAAATGCTGGTATGTGACTCAACATGGATGGATATTGAAGATCTCACTTTGTGCAAAATAAGCCAGACACAAAAAGAGAAATGTATGATTTCTTTTATATGAAATACTTAGAATAAGCAAATTCATAGAGACAGAAAGCAGAATAGTGGTGGTGGGGGAGTGGGAATGGGAGTTATTGCTAAATGAGTCTGAGTTTTGGTTTGCAATGATGAAAATAGTCTAGAAATAGGTAGCAGTGAAAGTTGCACAGTATTGTCAATGTACTTAACGCCAAAGAACTGTCCACTTAAAATGGTTAAAATGATTTTTATGTTATGTGTATTTTACCACAATTAGAAATAAATAATTTAAAAACAAAAAACAAAGATACCAGAAAAATTTTGGACAGTATCTATGTCTCTGAAAAAGGAACAGTTCATTAGGCTGATGAGTAAGATCTAAGAGTTGTCCAGCTATATAGGGAAACAACAAGGTGCCAGATGATTCCTAAGACCTATTTGTGATATTTGAAAGATGCAATAAAATTCAAATGTTAAAAAAAAAAAAAAAACAGACTAGAGGAGGATGGCACTGGAGGCAGGCGGATCAGCTAAGGGATTACTGAAGTAATCCAAGCAAGAAATGACAAAGGCCTGATGGGATTTGGTGGTTGTTTTGATATGAGGGGAGAGGTGGAACAAGTAATAGCCTGGATGAGTCCTGGATTTTTGGCATGGGTTGGCTGGATGGATAAGGGTGTCATTGCCAACGTAGGGAATGCAAAAAGATAGAATGTTTGAATTTGAGATCTGTGAGATACGTCCAAGGGGAGACATTGATATTTTTGGCCCATTATGGTGTCCCCCCATCTCTTCTTGTTTGAGCATCATGAGCACAGAACAGGTAGCAATTATGGACATGGGTGTGATGAGATCTCTTAGGGAGTGTGTAGCGTGAAAAGAAGACAAGGGACAGACATGTGAGGCACCCCAACAATTAAAGGGCAGATGGAGGAAGAAGAGCCCTTCAAGGGGACCAAAGTGTAGCCCAAGTGGTGGGACACTCACCAGGAAAGAGTGGGTAACAGAAGCCAAAAGAAGAGTGTTTGGAAGGAGAGGAAATGGCCAAATGTTGCCAAGAAGTAAAATAAGATGCTTAGGGAAAGTGTTCATCAACTTGGGAAATTAGGAGGTTACTAATGATTGGAACAACTCAGTGGCATGAATGGATTAGAAACTAGATTTCAGTGGGTTGAAAGGTGAATGAAAGTGAAGAGGTATGAGAGGGAGAGGATAGGTGGAGGGTAATGTAGGGGTGCTGATTTCTTCTTATGGAGTGAGGAGTTCAGGAAATATGTTCTAAAGTTGGTAAGTAGAGAATCACATGAATTGCAATAGAAACCAAAAGAATTAAAAATAATGTAATCTTTCATAGCAGGGAATCAGAAGATACCACCTAAAGTTAGTAAACTATAAAATACAGATACAGGCATATTATTTAGCATTATACTATAATCGACAAAATAGAAGGGGTTTAAAGGTAATTACATTTGGAGTATGGAAATGAGGGAAACACATTTTTACTATTCTCCACTCTGTGCAAGCATTACTTGTATAATATGAGAAAGGTTAAGAAGTAAAGATGAGTACTGTCTAGTTAAGAAAGGAAAAATGAAAGAGAGACCAGAAACTGTTACCATGGCTTCCCTGCCCTTCACAAAGGGGAGTTTCCCACCCAAACCACCCAAGAGACCACAACACGATCACAGCCATGTTGCTTCACAGGTTCGGGGTGAGGGGACTGGCGCACTGGGCTCCTTATCCCTGCCCTTCTCGGAGCTCCTGGCGGCTGACCGGCTCTGCTTGGACCGCTGGTTTACGCTTAGCAACGGGCAGGGGCAGGTGCTCCTGAGAGCACAGCTAGGGGTGAGTGCCAGGAGATGGTGGGTGGGCAGGGAGGGAGGGAGGGCAGCCTTCCCAGCTGAAGGGCACACTCAGGAGTGTGGGAGCAGAAGGCCCAGCTCACAGCTCTCTTGCCCGCTAGATCCTGGTGTCCCAGCACTCGGGAGTGGAAGCTCATAGCCACAGCTATAGCCACAGCTCCTCTTCTCTCAGTGAAGAACCAGAACTCTGGGGGGGTCTCCCTCACGTCACCTCCTCAGCCCCAGAGCTCCGGCAGCGCCTGACACATGGTGACAGGTAAGAGACTGAGACAGAAAGGAGAGATGTTGTCAGGAATACAGAGTATGAGTTACAGGTTCCCTGAGCTCTGCCTTTTTCCAGACCTATCTCCATCTTTCCACAGTCCCCTTGAGGCCCCAGCTGGGCCTCTGGGCCAGGTGAAACTGACTGTGTGGTACTACAGTGAAGAACGAAAGCTGGTCAGCATTGTTCACAGTTGCCGGTGAGCCCCCTACCCTATCGTCCAGGTTCCCTCTGTCCCCTCCCTGGGATTGCCCTGTTGCCTTCATCTTCCTGTTGCAGGGCCCTTCGACAGAATGGGCGGGATTCCCCTGACCCCTATGTGTCACTGTTGCTACTGCCAGACAAGAACCGAGGCACCAAGAGGAAGACGTCACAGAAGAAGAAGACCCTAAATCCTGAATTCAATGAACGGTCAGTGGAGACTGAGGTAGAGAGATGGCAGGCTTGGGAGGGACCCCTGGCTCCTAACATTTGGCACCTCCCCCAGGTTTGAGTGGGAACTGCCCCTGGATGAGGCCCTCAGGCGAAAGCTGGATGTCTCTGTGAAGTCTAATTCCTCCTTCATGTCAAGAGAGCGTGAGCTGCTGGGGAAGGTAAGAGGGCTGGGCTGGGCAGGGCAGAGGTGTTAGCAGCTGTCAGTGCCAAGGCTGTAGTCCCCGTTAGGGAGAAAGTGCCCCCGGTGATACTTTAGAGAGGTGACCTTGTCACCTGTACACTGATTTGGGAATGGCCTTTGGAGATAACAAAATAACATCTAGTCCCTGACTATCCTCCAACACAGGTGCAGTTGGACCTAGCTGAGATAGACCTTTCCCAGGGAGCAGCCCAGTGGTGAGTGTCTGAATGGGCTGGGAGTGGGTCTGAAAATTTAGGTGAAAGAAATCCCAATCACAGAAAGAGGAAAAAAGGATGCAGTCGGAGGTGAGAACCATTGGTTCTTGGAAGTATAGGAGCCCTTGGATTGTGACTCATTTATAAGAAGACACGAGAGTCGTATTTTTACCTGAGCCATGTCTCCTTGTTTCCGCAGGTATGACCTCATGGATGACAAGGACAAGGGCAGCTCCTAGGAACCAGGGATTACCTGCCTGACTCTGCGCTGCCTCCTTGCCTTGCCTCTCGCTGCATCACCACCTCAGTGTGATGAGCTTAAAGCTAGGACCTGAGGGCAGAGCCTGTGCCCCTCAGGCCTCTCACGTCCCAGGCCCAAACTCGGGCCTTTGCCTGACCAAAGAGAAGGACCATATGTTACCCTTTACTGCACGGCCTTTATCTTCCTGGGCTCTTGGGGCAAGGGCCTGAGCTGGCTTCCTCTGCCTGCACATGGTTCTCCTTTCCTCCCAACTCCCCAGGGCCTTCAGTACTGTGCCTGGCCACTGGCAGCACTAGCAGTGGCATTAGCTTATGCCAAATACAGCTTTAGGAAAGATTTTTTTTTTTTTTAATTTAATTGGTTGGCCACCTTCTTCCCACCATGAGAAGTCAGGGAGTGCAAATCTGTGGGTGGGAAGGGGGACAGGCTCACCACTCAGCTGTGAGCCTCTTGGACTACAGGGTGTGGTGAATGTAGAGCAACCCAGGCCCCAGGTCCAGTTCTGTCCCCGCTTTCCTCAAGCCTGTTCTGAACATTACACCTGCCATGATGGCTGGGGCCGGGATTCTACCCAAGCCTCCAAGAAGCAAGATATCAGGCTATGAGCCTCTAGCTGGTGACGTGTAGAGAACCTTGGAGGAACTTGGGACAGCAGGGCCAATTTTTTTTGTCCAAGTGCCTAGGCTGTTCACTCACTGACTAGAACAGAATCTGGTACTCTTAGTTTTGCACCAGCTCTGCCAAGCCATTGTATCTTACATTAAACAATATACTCAAACCAGCTGTGGCTCTTTTCCTTAAGGACGGGGAATCCAAATTACTCATCAGGTGTTTATTCCAACTGTTGAAGGCCTTTATTCAACTCGTAGTGAATAGTGACTCTCATGTCAGATGAATTAGTGGTCAGAACCTACTGTGGTTGCAGCTACCGAGAATGTAGGCTCCACCGAGCGTAGTCAGGGGACCTGGATGAAGTAGCTGCTGTTACGTTTCAGGTAAGAACCATTCCCAGTCCCAGTGACGAAGTCCAGCCTATCCAACTTATCTGCTGACCATCATCGTCTCATGGATTTTCTAGGGGAAGGTAATCTGGTGAACCTGGAAAAGCCGTGGCACAGGCTCACAGAGTTCCTCTCACTGCTGTCAGAGCATCCATTCCAAATGGGCTTCAGGCTCACCCAAGGGGAAGCTAAATGACAAAATATTTTCTACCTGTCAGAGCTGCTCCTTTCAGGACCCTTCCTGGAATGTAAGCTAGAGAAACTGTGCTCCATCTCTTTTAACTACCCAGTGAGAGTCAGATGGAAGAAAAGTTACTGAAAACAGGGTCATTGGACTAGAGGGTCAGAGGTTTATTTCATAACTACCTCAGGGAGGGGAGGCTTTTTCATCTCTGTAAGAATATAAACCTTAGGATGCAGCCCACTGGGGGCAGAGGGAAGTCTTAGAGGAAAGGACTAAGCTCAGTTTTCAACAAGTTATCAAAATTCATTTTATTAGCAAAAATTGTATTTAAACCCCACACTGCCCAATAACTCAGCCCCTATTTTTTTCAGTGACTCCTTTGTACTTGTTACTGGTTCTGCTGTCTCCATTTCCTTCTCATCAACTTAAGAGGATCTCCAGCCATGAGCAAGAAGTTTCGGTTGTCCCCAGAAGCTTGGGTGGGGGGAGGAGGAATCCATAAACACAGGGCAGCTAACTTAAATTTCTAGTCTTTTGTTTGTTTATTTGAAACTAGCATGTGGCCCAAAGCCTGATATTCTAGTTGGCTTTAGATAACACAACCAGGGATCTTGCAATGTGTAATTTTAAGAAGCACTCTTGACTTAGTTCACCACTTCAGTTAATTACATTTCCAGAAAACTAGAGGACCTGGCACAAATTCTCCTATCCCAGAAGGGTTACTACTCTGTCCTAACCTCTTCAAGTTCAGGACACCTAAGGGAGGAGTATTGCTTGACATATTAAATACAAGATGAGACACAACTCAGTACACTTATTTACTCAAAGATGAAACAAAGAGTCATTAATCAAAGGGATTAAATGAATATACTTCTGTTATTTGTCAAAACAGCTGACCTTTGACTCTGATACACATATATGATGACTACCTTTTCCAGAGAAAGGCAGATATAATTGCATATGAGTATACTGGAAATGATGTTCACAAATAACTACTCTCTTGGAATGTGGCTTTTTTGGACCAAACAATGCACTGCAGTTAACTGGGTGTAGCACATAGTTATCTAACCAACAGCCATTTCCCCCTCTTCCCTACTTAGAGAACCCAAAGCATTCACGATGGCAGTGTGCCAGTCCCCAGGGATTAATCATGACCCTCTTTGCTAGATACTCACTTTTCCCAGCCACCCCTGCAACTTGGGATGGCGCTGTCCCCCAGCTCTGGTCAACAAGATGTAAGATAGAGTTAGCTGGGGATCGGAACATCCGAAAGAAAAAACCCCTCACTGCCCTTTCCTTTCTGCTTTGGTTGTTAGTGTAAGGATGTGATGCCTAGAGCTGCAGCAGCCATCTTTAAGGCCATGAGGTGACAAACACAAGGAGGAGAAGCTAACATGATTATAGGAATCATGAACTCCTCAGGAAATGCTTCACTGGGCAGCTGAAGAAGAAGTGAAGGTCCTCTCTATCTGTCTTGCTTGTAAGGCTTCAACTGATTAATTGGATCAAATCCAGCCTGAGGAGTTCGTCAAAGTTGCCGGTTCGTTTCCTGAGGAGTTCATTGGACATCTTCCTTGGAGTTGACAGTTTGTTGACAGCTCTACAGAATTTGGACTCGTGCATACCCACAGTTATTTTAAAATATAAAAATTATATAAATTAGGGCTTCTTTCTCACAGTTTTACAACCTGCTTTTTTCTCAACACATAATACATATTTTATGTCACTATTTTTTGAATCATAATTTATAATGGTTCTGTATAATTCCACAGAATGAATGAATGCACACTTTGTCAGTAATGAAGGTAGTTTCTAATGTTTTGCTATTCACTGTGGGAATACACTTATACAAAAATATTTATACACATCTTAAATGATTTCCTTTGGTTAAGTGGAATTGCTGGGTTTACTTCTGTACTTCTATTACTTTTAATTCTTTCATTTTTCCAAACTGCATTCTAAGGAGATATGAATTTTCTATATTCCCACCAGCATTACATGAAAATGTATTTTCTTATATTCTCTCAAACACTGGATAATTTTTGAAAAAATCCTTGCCAACCGATGGACAAAATTTTGCCTACTTTTAAAGATTTTCCTCTTTCCGCACTGTTAAACTACCTATCAACTGTAATTTTTTGCTGCTTGTCAGTAAGCCTCTCTCCAGCAGCAATCCCCTCACCAATTTCTAATTTGGGGCTGGAATTCAGATAAAATTTATGGAGCCCTGGGTTAGGTAGTGTTCTAGTTTCCTGATGCTGCTGGAATGCAAAACACCAGCAATGGATTGGCCTTTATAAAAGGGGGTTTATTTGGTTACACAGTTACAGTCTTCAGGCCATAACGTGTACAAGGTAATGCATCAACAATCGGGTACCTTCACTAGAAGATGGCCAATGGCGTCTGGAAAACCTCTGTTAGGTGGGAAGGCACGTGGCTGGCGTCTGCTCCAAGTTCTGGTTTCAAAATGGCAGTGATGGTTAGGTTCATGTGTCAACTTGGCCAGGTGACCCAGCTGTCTGGTCAAGCAAACACTGGCCTAACAATTGCTGTGAGGACGTTTCAGGCTGGCTGATAAACCAACAGGCTGGTTTATTGGATCATCAGTCAATTGACTGCAGCTGTGACTGATGACTCATCAAAGGGCGTGCCTTCCACAATGAGAAAATGCAATTGGCTGGATTTGATCCAATTAATCAGTTGAAGACTTATAAGCAAGACAGATAGAAGACCTTCACTTCTTCTTCAGCTGCCCAGTAAAGCATTTCCTGAGGAGTTCATCGAAGTTGCTGGTTTGTTTCCTAAGGAGCTCATCTAACACGTTCGTCAAAGATCCCATTTCATTGCCTGAGGAGTTTGTCAAAGTTGCCGGTTCGTTTCCTGAGGAGTTCATTGGACATCTTCCTTGGAGTTGACAGTTTGTTGACAGCTCTACAGAATTTGGACTCGTGCGTACCCACAGTTGCATGAGTCACTTTTACAATTTGATAATCAGAAACACCTCTCATTGATTCTGTTTCCCTAGAGAACCCTAACTAATACAATGGCTTTCTTCCAGGATGTTCCTCTCTAGGCTTTGGCTCCTCAAAAATGTCACTCTTAATTGCTCTTGGGGCGTTTGTCCCCTTAGCTTCTCCGAAGCAAAAGTCTGCTTTCAACGGCCATCTTCAAACTGTCTCTCATCTGCAGCTGCTCTCTCATCTTCTGTGCATTCTTCAAAGTGTCCCTCTTGGCTGTAGCTCTTCTTCAAAATGTCACTCTCAGCTGCACAGAGTTCCTTCTGTTTGTCAGTTCATTTATATGGCTCCAGTGATGTAATTTAGACCTACCCTGAATGGGTGGGGTAACACCTCCATGAAAATTATCCAATCAGAGTCATCACCCACAGTTGGGTGGGTCGCATCTCCATGGAAACACTCAAAGAATTACAGTCTAATCAACACTGATACTTCTGCCCACACAAGAGTACATCAAAGATAATGGCATTTTGGGGAACATAATACATTCACACTGGCACAGGTAGGTACTACTGAAATACAAAGGTAAGGCTGCCCTAAAGAACTAAAAATCTAGTAAGGAGTCGAGTGACCAGGCAAGTCGAGTAGCCATAACAAATGACTGAATATAAGAAGGGTACAAAGAATAGAGGCTCTAAGAGAGCAGCTGGAAAGCCCTGATACAATCTCCTTTCCTTCTCAAACCTTTCCACTATGCCCTCTGCAAACCTAGTTCTATATAACACTTTCCACCCATCCTACCCTCCCAATTCCTAAACTTTATCCACACAAAGCATACTCTGGCCTGCCCCTCAGAAACCTGGCTCACCTCCCAAGAGATCTCATTCACCTGGAGCACCCTCGAGAGGAAACCACTTCTTCTGAATCTCTTATACTTTAGCCTGGGAGGTGGGGTCTGCATTCTCCTTGATCCCTAAGGCTGCTTTACCCATCATAATTCTTTCACCTTCAGTAACAATATCACCTGCTTTGGAGAGGATGCCAATCTGATATACAGTATCTACGTCCTCGCATCTATGTCATTCACTACTGTGTGAATTCTCAATATTTACTGAAGGCTCTAGCATCCTAAATCCTGCTACCATCCTGGTGTCTTCAAAGTACAATGTAGTAGGTCATTCAATAGTAAGCATCTTTAATTCCTCATTGTGTTGGACACAGTCAGTTTCTTCTCCAGCATCCTTTCCACCACTCCCCAACTGGACTGACCCTAACCCAGGAACAGGCCCGGACTGGCCGAAGCGAATCAGAATAACACCATCCTCCTTGCCACAGGGGTGGGCAATCACCTATACTGAAGCCAATCAGGGCATGATATTTCCCTGGCCAGAGTGATTATTCAAGGGTGAATGGGTGTATCAGTTGGTCCAGTCAGAGTGAAGTCCAGGAATTGATACCAATGGTCAAGAGAAGCCTGCTCTCTTCTTCCTTTTTATTGTGGTAACATATATACAAAATAAAATTTCCCATTTTAACCATACATTTCAGTAGCATTAATTACTTCACAATGTTGTGCTACATTCACCACCATCCATTACCAAACATTTTCCATCACCCATTGAACATCAAACTCTCATTTCTCCGTCTCCCCAGTCTATTTTCTGTCTCGATGAGTTTGCGTAGTTATTTCATATAAGAGAAATCATACAGTGTTTCCTTTTGTGTCTGGCTTATTTCACTCAACATATCTTCAAGGTTGATCCATGTGGTCACATGTATTAATTTCATTCTTTTTTATGGCTAATATTCCACTGTATGCATTTACCTCATTTTGTTTACTCACCCATTTGTCCAGACACTTGGGTTATTTCCATCTTTGGGCAATTGTGAATAATGCTGCAATGAACACTGGTATACAAATATCTTTCAAGTCTCTATTTCAATTCTTTTGGGTGTATACCTAGATATGGGATTGCTGGGACATATGGTAATTCTATGTTTAACTTTCTGAGCAATCACCAAATTGTTTTCCAGTTTTACATTTTACATTCTCACCAACAAGGTATGAGGGTTCCAATTTCTCAGCATTCTTGCTGACACTTATTTTCCATTTTAAAACAAATAATGGTCATCCTGGTAGGTGTGAAGTGGTATCTCATTGTGGTTTTGATTTGCATTTCTCTAAAGGCTAATGATACTGAGCATCTTTTCACGTGCTTATTGACCATTTGTATATCTTCTTTGGAGAAATGTCTATTCAAATCCTTGGCCCATTTCTTAATTGGGTTGTTTGTCTTTTTTATGTTTCTCTTCCTCTTGTGGTATAAGGATGTGATCTCCGCAACTGTTACTGCCAAGCCATATCCGGCTCCAGGAGGGGAGCCAAGAAAGAAGCAGCTAAACTAAAGAAGGCCATTAGCAAGAATATTACAGAGAATGGATCCCCTTGTTATGTCATGACCTGTGGTTCAAACTGAACCTAAAGTCCACCTATCTCTTGACTTTCATGAGCCCATAAATCCCCTTTATCATTTAGCCAATTTGTTAATGGCTTGCTACTCTGCAATTGGAAGAACTCTAACAGACTGTCTCTACAAATCCAATGATCTTGACTTCCACTACCCTTTCAACCACTCACTCCAATGGCCACTTACCCTAGGTCCTGTCTTCTTCTGTATCCTTTGTAGTTTTAATCTCAAATGCACTATTTTCTCCAACTACAACTCTGAGATCTCCAACCATCTCATTTCTTCTTCAACATCATTGAGACTCTGCCCCTTAATGAATTTCCATAATCTCTCAATCCAATAGCTCCCTCTTCTCTATTCATTCCTTCTCCTCCACAAATCTCCAACTCATTACTATTCCAGCTGTCTTTTTCTGGCTCAGTCATCCAGGTGACTACTTCTGGAAGGAAAAGGAAATCACTACCTTGTGTTTTGGCCCCATCACAAATTCATGATCTCCCAATGCAACCAGCCTCCATGCAGCTCAGCAAGTCCATGTGCTGAACACACAGCTGATGCTTAGTAAATGCTTGTCAAGTATTTCGTAATGGGCCCCCAGTAAGCCATCTCCCATCTCTCACACGACTTATTTCAAACCTTCCCTACTTTCTCAAGCCACCTCCTCCTATTTCCTCTCTTAGCGAATCAAATCACCTCACCTTCTACTTCAGGGTGAAAATAAAATTCCAATACATGGGAATTCTCTCACCTTAATCCCCACCTATCTCCCTATTGACTTACTAGTATCGGTGCTCATCCTTAAGCCTTCTCTTTCACCCAGATATCCACTCATTCTACAAATATATGAGTGCCTGGAGCATCCCAGGCACAGTGCTCTGCTTGGCCCTGAGAATACAAGTGGGGACAAGGGAAAGGGCATAAAGGACAGAGGCAACAGCCTGAGCAAAGAGGACATAGGATGCCTTTGAAGATATGAAAGCTAATACGTGTGGATGGTACAGATGGCTATATTGAGCACCTTTTCAATGCTCATTGGCCATTGGTGTATCTTCTTTGGAGGACTGTTTATTCAAGTCCATTGCATATTTTAATTGGGTTGTTAGTCTTCATTGTTGAGTTGGAGTTCTTTATATATTCCTGTTATTAAACTCTTATTAGATATATGATTTACAAATATTTTTTCCCATTCTGTGGTTTGTCTTTTCACTGTCTTGCAGTGTCCTTTTTTGCATGAAAGTTTGTAACTTTGACAAAGTCTAATTTGTCTTTTTCCTTCGTTGACTACCTCTTCTAGGTTTTTCATGTATTATTTGGTTTTCTCTTTCCTTTCAAGATGTACCCTTCCTAATTATATTGAGACTAATATTAGAATAGATATGCAATCACTAGTCACATGCTAGGTGGGGAGAGCGGAGAGGAGAAAGGATAGGCGGTTGTCAGATAATACATATTATGATGTCTGAATCACCTATATCCAGTAAAAACTGTTCAGTCTAGTTCCTGTTATTTATGATTAAAAGAGATAGTACAGGAAATGAAGAACAGTCCTCCAACATGTTTTTGTGAAGGGTATTATCTTCTCTCCTTGCACTACTTCTCTATAAAGCAGATAGAAACACTAAAAACTCAGCTGATGGCATAACCCCTCTTATTTGGCAAAGTGTCAAAAGTGGGCTACAGCTAGGGGAAAGGAGAAGAAAAAAATCAGATAAACCACATCTCCAAAATCAACTTCTCTGTGTTGCAACGACATCTGTAATGTGGCCCTTCCCCCGGTCTAGTAACTAAACACTTGTGAGGAACGTATTACCTCTTCCTCTCCATTTCTTCAAACCTACTGATCATTTATGGATATAAAAGGGGGAAAATACCACCTACTTCTTCCTGTTGGCAAGATTAAAGGACACTTATTTTATTTAACGCTCTGTGCCAGGCCTGTTCTATTTTACAAGTATTAACATAACAACCCAATCATTCCAATAACCCAATGAGGAAGATTCCATTGTCCTTTGTAGATGGGGAAACTGAGATACAGAGGGATAAGTTGCTCAAGATTACTGGCAAGTATATGGCAAAAAGGATTCAAATCCAAGCAGGCTGGTCTGAGCACCCATACTCTAGCCTTCCCTATGCTGCCTCTCCAATCGTTGCTAACATCATCACTGTTATTTCTGTTATACAATCTACAATCCATTTCCCTTCCAGGAAGCTTTCCCCAACCAGTGACTACAGAATGTCATTTACAGCCCATAAAGTTCATTTGTGCCTCCCCTGGGATCCATGAAGCCCTGGCGTCGCCAAGGGCATTTACTGATCCAGTGAGTGAAGATGGGCCCGGCCAGGAAGGTTCTTTCCCTCACCCAGCACAGAGGCAGAGGAGACCGCTGATAAATGTCTGGCGGGAAGAGATGAAAATATCTGAGAATGAGGGCAGAGGTGTCTTAGAGTGAGGGGTGTAGAGCCAGCCCTCTATTCCTTGGAAGCTTCGAAGATCCGAAAGGTGGTGCAAAAGTGGCCACAGGAAGCAGCCTCGACCTGGAGACACTGGACAACACCTGTGGCAGGTGACCGGGCTTAATTCCGAATCTCAAAGATTAGCTCTTTTTAAAAATCACACAACTTTGGAAGTCACTGCACCAAGTCACAAAGCAACTCAGCGCCTCTGTTCTCGATCTACCAAACTGTGAGCGGAAGCAGAAGAGACCTCTGCCACTCTCCCCGGGCCAGTAAGTGCTTCCTTATATCTGACCTCCATCCCGCCTGCTGCAGCTTTAGCGGTTCCCCTGGTTCTGGGTCCTCTTTGCACCTGGAAAATAGCCCCGCCCTCACTAAACGTGAAACTCACCAGGACTAAGTAAGGGGGATATCCTGAGGGGCCTCGCGGGGTTTTAGTGTGAGGGGTGGGAGCCGTTAACTACATTGTCTTTCAGTTCCGGGACAAAAAGCGCGCTCGAAAAGCTCTGAGTCACCAACCGCCGTCAAGGACCGGAAGCCACCGCCCCGGCATCCGGTTCCAGTTGGAGAGCGGCGTTTTCCCGAGCCCGAGGGCGGGCGCGGACTACAGCTCCCGGCATGCTCCGAGGCCACCGGCCTTAACCCTTTAAGGACCGGGCCGCGCTGCGCCCCGCCCCCACCCCTTCCCTGGACCCTGCAGGGTAAGTTTTCGCGGACTGGGGAGGGGCTCCTTCCTTTATTTCAGGCTTAGGTGTGTGTTTGTGTGGCGGGGGTGGGTGGGTGTATTCTACCCGAAAGGAATGAGTCCTAATTTTCCTAAAATGGGACCACTTGCGGTTGTGAGATTCAGACGTTTTTTTTGCAATCCATCAATGCTCTGAAGCCCAAGACCCAAGTGGAATCACTGCTGTCTTTCCCAGAATTCTTCCTAAACCCTCCCCTTCTTCCCCCAGGTCAAAACTAGCCATCAACTTGTCCCATCTTCCAAATGTCCCCAGCTTTGACTCTTCCCCAGGGCCCCCAGCAAGGCTTGTGACCTGGCACCTGTAAGGGCTTTTATTACCCCTCTGGTTGGGGGATGAGTACTCTTGGAGCCCATGGAATTACTCTCCCACATCCTACTGGATTCGAGAAGGCCCTTTGCCGCCCAGAGCCAGTTCCCCTCTCCCAGGTGCCACCATGGTCCCAGCAAGGTCGGCAAGCATCCCAGTTTGTCTGACTTGAATGCAGTTTGTCTGACTTGAATGACCATAGGCTTGTGGAAAAGGGCTCCTTCCTTGGGTGTATGAGTGGTGGATATTAAACCTGATCCTTGTCTCCACCCCCACCCCAAAACAACACTGGTCAGAAGGCAAGGACGTTGGGGGTGGGGGCGCGGATGCCACACTTTCCTCACTATTCCTACTTTTTATATTATGCACAGTTCCAGTTCTGGGCTGGGTGATGGCCAGGGACTACAGGTGCTGGGGATTAGGTTGTGGGGTCAGCTACGTGCCCCCTCCCCCGTGGAGAGAGGGGGGTGGAAGGGCTGCTTGTTTTTCACCTTTCTCTGCCCAGTCCCCACTTTAATTTATCCCAGCTCACAATGCCCCCTTCCCTGCTTCAGCCTTCCAGAGTCTAAAGCTGCTAGAAAAAAGGGCTACCCTGAGTCAGGGGAATGGGGGCCTGGAATGCCTGGAACTTCTTCTTTGCCACTGGCATGCATCCTATCCTCACCCTGGAGGTTAACTCCACCATCCTGGACAGTCTCTGACTTCCTCCCCCTGCCCCGAACGGGAACATTGTTTCAGCCAGTGTTTGGGGAGGGGTGGACAGAGCCAGGAAGACCTTGGGGCAGGAGTCACGAACCTTAGTAGGCCAGGGGAGTGAGGGCAGGCAGGCATATCTCTCCTCTACCTCACCCTCACCACTGCCAACTGGCTTCCTGCCCCTGCCCCCGCCCCCTTGACATCCCAGACTCCCTGGCTATTTAAACAGAGATGGATGCCCCCATCGACACACTGTCCTTTGGCCACCGGACATCATGCCTCCCAAGAAGGAAGTTCCCGTGAAGAAACCACTGGGGCCTTCTATCCCCAAGCCTGCTGCCAAGCCTGCAGCAGGGGCCCCTCCAGCCAATCCTCCAGCAGAGGCCCTTTCAGCCAAGCCCAAGGTTGAGCTAGTTGTCCCTACTGCCTCTAAAGCACCCCTGGAGCCCCCCATCGACCTCTCCAAAGTGGTGGTGAGTCCTCAGAAAGTGAGGGTAGCATTTGGAGTGGGTGGTATGAGGGTGGGATACAGCCTAGGGGTTTAGAGTGTGTGTAAAAGATAGAGAATCAATGAGTACTGGAATGAGATTGGGGTTTCCCTTGGTCCCCTATTTGGAAGCATCCAGACTTATGTCTCTGCTGTTGTCTTTGCTGTTCTCTCTAACCTATAACACATGTGTGAATGTTCATGTGCAAGCTGCATGCAGGTATGCAGACACGCTTACACTCACTGACTCCTTGCTGGAGGTAGGGACTGTAGGATGGGAACATCTGGGCTCTGAGAACAGTTTTGAGGTGAAGGGTGATTGCTGCTGATTGCCCTGGCTTGCTGTTCAACTCAAAAGGCCCTAGCTTTGAACCCTAGGAGGAGACGCTGAAGAGGACAGACTTGTTAGACAATCACAGCTGGGGGCCGGGGGTAAATTTAGCCTTTGTTCAGCCCCCAGTTATGTGAGGGATGCAGGGCTCAGGGCAGTGGAGGGAGGGGAACAGGTGGCATGGGATTAACCCTGTTCCCAGGAAACCCTCCCCCCCATAATTCCTCCCCTTGGGATTCTCCCAAGGCCCAGAGCTGGGAATGGGACTGAGGTGGCTGGGCTTCAAGCCTGGTCCCTTTCGGCCCCTCCCCAAAGTGGCTGCCAGTTGGTTGGGAGGAGTGCTGGAAGGGATTTAATAAACCCTGTCATCCCTCCTCACCTGCTCTTTTCTTCCACAGATCGAGTTTAACAAGGATCAGCTGGAGGGTGAGGAGAAGCTGGGCCACTAAGCCCACTGTCCAACCCCAAGCCCCTGTTTAGATCCTCTATTCTCTTAACTCCAGTCTCGACCTTGAAGCCTCCCACACTAGTCCTTTTTGTGTCCCTTGTTTCTGCCCAGCTTAGCCCATAGATTCAGAACCTCCCCTCTCTCTGGTGATGGGAGCCCTGGTCAACATGGACCCCTCTCTATAACCTCAGAATTCAAGGAGGCCTTCGAGCTGTTTGACCGAGTAGGGGATGGCAAGATCCTGTACGGCCAGTGTGGGGATGTGATGAGGGCTCTGGGCCAGAACCCCACCAACGCCGAGGTGCTCAGGGTGCTGGGGTACCCCAAAAGTGATGGTGAGGAGATGCCTGCAACATTCTGGGTTTTCAAGTTGATGGTGGAACTCAGGAATGTTGATAATTTGGCAAAGGATGCTGGGTGGGTCTCCAAACTTCAAAAACCATCAAACACAGGGGAAGAAAAACATTCTGAAATGTTGAACAGGGGGGAAGTGGATCAAAGCCTTCCTGGTAGGGATGGGAGCTGGATCCTAGATGACACCACTGTGACCTTTCCTTCACCTCTCTGTAACCTCCAGAGCTGAAGTCCCGGCGTGTGGACTTCGAGACTTTCCTGCCCATGCTCCAGGCAGTGGCCAAGAACCGGGACCGAGGCACATATGAAGACTACTTGGAGGGGCTTCGGGTGTTTGACAAGGAGGGGAACGGCAAAGTCATGGGAGCAGAGCTCAGACATGTCCTCACCACCCTAGGTGAGGCAAGGATCAGAACTCTTGTGGGATGGAAAGGTTGGCCAAGTAGGGAGGGAATTTCTGTCCTGCCATCATGGCAGCAGACAGGTCAGAGCCATGGGGGGCAGAATCTGAAGGGCTTCCTCCTGCAGAGGCTAAAGGAAAGGGGCAGAGTAAAGGGGATGAAGTGGGAGACCTGAGTTTCCATTTTGGAAGAGATGCCTGTGCTCTGTGATCTGGTTCAAGTCTCTTAACCCTCAGGAATTCATTTCCCTTGCTTATCCAAGCTTTCACCAGTACCGAGGCCCTTTGCTAATGAGAACAGTAATACATACAAGGCATTGCCATTGCAGAGGGAAGATTCCCTTGGGGTAGTTGCGGGGAACTGGGTTGGTGAGGGAGGACAGGCAGGGGCTAAGACGCTGTGTCTGGGGTTCAGGAGAGAGGATGACCGAGGAGGAGGTGGAGACTGTTCTGGCAGGACATGAGGACAGCAACGGCTGCATCAGCTATGAGGGTGAGGGGCCAGAGGAGCAGAAGGGAGAGGGAAGGGGGGCCCAGCGCGTGCCGGGTGTGGGGTGGGGGAGGGGGTGGCTAGGGTCTGGGTTATCTAAGGACCTGCTTCTGAAGCCCCTATTGCCCCCTGTCTCTGCAGCCTTCCTGAAGCACATCCTAAGCGTCTGAGCTTCCAAGGTAGGGCACCCCACCCATCCTTGAGAAGCAGGTCTCCTTCCCTTCCCACAGTCAGCGCAGAAAAGCAAGGAAATGTGTTCTCCTGCCCTGTTGCTGTGCGTGCGCCAGGACTTGGCAACTTGCTTCTTTTTCCACAGATCCCGTGGGGCCGGACACCGGCCACCCCCGCACCCCCCGACGGAAGCATGTTTCTGCTACTAGGAGGCCACCTATGTTTCCAAATAAAGAGACGGTTCCTCCCTTGGCCTCAGACTGTTGTTTTCTTCAGGGGTGGGGAGCGAGGGAAGGGAGGGCTCACCCTCTCCTTTCCAAAATCTGACATCCTCTTATCTTTCTGCTGCTCGGAAGAGCAGATTCATCGTGCCCCACCCACACCCTTCTTCCGCGATTTCCGTGCCCCAGGTAGGGCTATTTTGGAGAAAGGAGCAGCCGCGGGTCCCCGCCTACCTCATTACTAATGTAGCAATGTCATCTGCATAAACCCCGGCCAGTGTTCCTATTGGCTAAGTCAGCTAAGGGTGACGTCATTGGGACGTACTAAGACTAGGGTTGGGCCTGTAGTAGGAGCCATTACTGCAGGAAAAGGTCCCGCAGAGCTGAGCAGTTAAGATGGTGGGGCTCGGAACCTGGGAGGATGAGCGGGATTTGGGGCGAGAGGCGGGAAGTCTGGGTGGATGTAGAAAATAGCGGGTAGGGGGCAAAGGAGACCTGAGGGCCCGAACGATTAAAGGTGGGGTTGTTAAGTCTGGGGTTCTGTCCTGCTGGGAAGCGAGGCCCCGGCATGGAAGTAGGAGTTTGTGGTTCAGTGTTTGTGGGACTGGGATAGAAGCTGGGGGACTGGAGTTCAGATGCTGACCGCTCCCCTCTTCTCTGAGCAGTGCGACTTCACCGAGGACCAGACTGCAGGTGAGTCAACTCTGACTCCTGTTGAGGTCACCCTTAGAAAGAGGGACATCCCCTCCAGTCCCTCCCCCGTAACCCCCCAATATGTCATGCTTTCATCACCCCCTGAGAGGGACCCCCTGGCTCCTCTTCTTCCTCCTCCTTCCTCCTTCTGGATCCTCCATTTTCTTTTCTTCCTCCCTCCTCTTCCACTCTAGATCTGAGCCCCAAGCACTGGGTGAGTTTTAGGTGGTGTGGTATGTGAAACTCCTTGGTCAGCTAATGCCTGCTGTGTGTGGGGTTTGGAGTAGGTGTATTAAGCTGCCAGCGCTCCTCTGTCCCTTAATCTGCTGCTTCTGCCTTTCTCTCCTCTTGTAATAACTGCTCCCCTCCCCCAGCTTGGAATTGCAAAGATTGTGAAGAACAGTGACCTGATATTTTTTTGGAGATGGAGACGGGGTTTGCTAAGGATACGACTTTGTAGCTCTACCCTCCCAAAGGTCCCTTTCTGTATGGGAGGGTTGGGAGGTGGCAGGCTGGGATGACCCCGGTCCCAGACTGCTGCTCCCACTTCCTTATAAGGACAGGACCCAGACTGGGCGGTGGCAAATTCCTGCCTTGAGTAGTGTAGTAGTGAGGAGGCCCGACAAGCTTGCTGCTGGTGGAGGGGGATGTGTGAATGGATGCTACCACTCCACCGAGGGAGAGGAAGGCTATATCTTTATGTGGGACACCTGAGTTGGAAGGGAAACTGGATCCCTCTTAGCAAACTCAGCTTACAGTGTAACAGATAGCTGGTTTCCTCAGGATGATAAAAGTTGAATGGGTGCACTGTGCCATGGAGGTAGGGTTTGGGTTAACTCATGCATGCCCCATGCTGCATTCATCTGCATCTTCAGAGTTCAAGGAGGCCTTCCAGCTGTTTGACCGAACAGGTGATGGCAAGATCCTGTACAGCCAATGTGGGGACGTGATGAGGGCCCTGGGCCAGAACCCCACCAACGCCGAGGTGCTCAAGGTCCTGGGGAACCCCAAAAGCGACGGTGAGGGTCTTCCAGGACTTCTCCTCAGTATGGTAGTAGGTCCACAGTTGACCCAAGAGCTTCCCTTTATCTTTATAGGCCCCCAAACTCAAGGTTTGTCTCAACCAGCAAATCCCACAGATTTCCCTGCTTTGAGAGACCTGTCTGTTGTGATGCCCGCAGTCCTCTCAGACCTGAGGACTCGGGTAATTGCCCCAACCTGACACCGTGTCCCTTCCACCTCATTTATGGCAGAGATGAATGTGAAGGTGCTGGACTTTGAACACTTCCTGCCCATGCTGCAGACTGTGGCTAAGAACAAGGACCAGGGCACCTATGAGGACTATGTTGAAGGTCTAAGGGTGTTTGACAAGGAAGGGAATGGCACAGTCATGGGCGCTGAAATCCGGCATGTCCTGGTCACACTGGGTAAGGCTCTGTGTCCTTGCTCCTTGAGCTGAGGTGCCACCCTGAAACACCTGTCACCCAATTCCAAAAATGCTCGCTCTTTTCCTCTGCAGGTGAGAAGATGACAGAAGAAGAAGTAGAGATGCTGGTGGCAGGACATGAGGACAGCAATGGTTGTATCAACTATGAAGGTGAGGGGTGAATTGACACTTTTGTGGAGGAAGCAGCCATGGGGGGCAGGTCAAGCACAGGAGCATTTGGAGCTTTCCCTATCTCTGGACTTGGCCTCCAAAAGGAGCCAGGAGGCAAAGGGCAGGGCTCAGCCCAGCCCAGGAGTGGGAGGTTAGGGGTATGACAGGACAGCTAGGGGTAACGTGATGTGAAGGGTGGGCATGGAATGGGAAGGAAAATAAATGGATGTGTATTTCCCCACTGCCTGACCCCTTCACCCCATGTCTGTGTCTTGTCTTCACCATTAATGTCTCTTCCTTCCTGCAGCGTTTGTGAGGCATATCCTGTCGGGGTGACGGGCCCATGGGGCGGGTACGGCTCCTCCCAGCCTCTCCTTCTCTAGTTGAACTCCCCAGTGTTTTTCTTCCCAATCTTTGCATTCTAGCCCCTGCCCTTTCCCTACTACCATCTCTGACTTCCTCCTGGCATGTTTCTGCATGGAGCTGACTGGGGAGGGGAGGGACTCCTCAAAGAGGAAGACAGCCTGGGGGTATGGTACCTCCTTAACTTCTCTCCTAGAAAGACTCTGAGGTTTTGCTTATAGGACCCTGGGTGCTGGTGTCTGGGAACTTGACCAGCCTATACGAGTCTTGCTTTAGGGTGCTTCTTTGGCCCTGGAGCATGGTGGTTGGCATTAGGGGGTGGGTCGCTGCCCCATTCTGCTGCTATAGCTGAATAGTCCTTTTCCCTTCCCTGTGCTGGGCAGCTTGGAGGTACCCTAACCCAAAACTCTGTCCTCTTCTCCCGCCAGTGGCTGACAGTAGCTGTAGGTGTAGTAAAGAACTTTTCTGCCTCTGCTGTGTTCTCGCTGCTCAGTGGGATGGGGGACTAACAGCTGATGGGAGGGGACCTAGGGGCAGAGAGAATTGGTGAGACTCGAGGTAGCCACTCTGCAAACTGGCCCCATGGTTGATTGTTGCGGGCATGTTCTCTTAAGCTACCATCATGGTCTCGTAGTCTCCTGACCCCTGGCGTACCCCTCCCCTTAGCCCAGCTCCCTGGCTCATCCCCACCTCTCCTTTCTGCAGAGCTCGTCCGAATGGTGCTGAATGGCTGAGGACAGCCCTTCCAATAACACCAGAGCCCGTGCCTTTCCTGTGTGAGACTGTATCTAGCCTCGAAGGCCTCCTAGGCTCTCTTGTCACAGCACCGTTCCCATCTTGTCTCTCTTGGATAATATTTGCTGACAGCATTCACCAAATAAACTTGCTCTCTGTGCCCAAAATCAGTTCTGCTTTCTTTCCTGAGTAGGGTGAGGGGGGCAGAATATGAGATGGTAATGATTTCTGCCATGAGATGGCATCCAGGGCTGGGAGAAGCTGGGGAAGGGCCTGTCGTAGCCATCTCTGCCTCATTCATCTGTGCTACAAAGGCTACCCCTTCGAGGGCTAGGAAAGCCATAAATCCTTGCAGGACCAAGGCTGGCCAGCCTCACTCCATCCCATATCAGGCTGAGTCCTCTCCCAGCACTCCCACTTCTTACATCCAGCCCCTGCCCTCCCAAGCACAAAAGGCCTTTTGGGGGGAAACCTGAGGAGTGTTTATTGAAGCAGAAGCCAGGCTGTATGAGCGCTCCCTGAGCCTGACGCACCTCGGGAGGGCTGGGGGCCAACAATAACAGGAGTAGGTGAGGTGCCTGCCTGCGCCTCTCCTAATAAGGGAAGAAATGAAGCCGCCACTGTGTGAGAGGATGAAGATACAAAATTGTGGGGATGTTCTCCCTGGTCTTCAGTAGCTATTTTTAGGGCAGGTGACAGTGTTTGCCCAGCTCCCGCGCCAATGCCCGGTCTTCACAGCTGGGCCTTCTCTGGTGAGAGGCCCAGGGTCTGTGGGCCCTGTGGCTTGCTGAGTGACTCTCCAGCCCAGATGAAGGCCCCTGTGAAGGAGTCCGGGGATGCCACCCCCCGCCTGAAAGCCCCTGCCTGATAGGCACAGGTAACAGAACACAGAAGGCATCCACAAGATGAAACTAAAAGCAAATTAATTTATAAAAAAAAAAGAGAGAGAGAGAGAGGAAATTTACAGAAAACTTTGAACAGAAGAAAGGGGGCCAAAGACTCAGAGGAAGAGAAACACGTGGTTGTGAGGAACAAAGGGCTTGGTGGGAAGGACGAGGAAGAACGGGGGTATAGAGCCTGGAATCCCATTTGCCTTCGTGTCAAGAATGAAGGGGGAAGAGCTGGACCTGGGAGGCCCTGGGGTCGGAGCAGAGCCGCGCTGTGAGCCGAGGGTCTTTTGGACACCGCCCTAGGTCTCCTCTCCCCCACTGCTCCCCAGTCCTGGTGTCCTCTTCCAGGGGACCCCTAGCTGTTGGTCAGGGTTCTGATAGGTCTTGGGAGAGGGAAGAGGTTAGAGGGTGACCCTCTGAGTCATAAGAGGGAGGTGCTTAAGTGCTTTTTGAAAATTACAGGTTTTAAATCTTCCATCCTCTTTGAGCTCCCCTCTCCATGCCTTTTAGGAACCCCCTGGTATAGCCCAGGGAAAGGAAGAGAACAGTCAGTCCCGATGCCCTTCCTGTTACCTACCTCAGGAATCCCTGAATATACGTTTTCCCCACCAAATACACATACACTGACATCAACTAAGCAGGTGACTTTTAAAAACACACAAAACTGACATTCAGAGGAAAGGGCTCATCGGCTGAGCTGGGATGGCCTGAAATAGCAACAGTGAGGAAGCAGCAGGAGAGGTGAGTACGGAGAACCAGGGGGTGGGGGCAGCTGACTTAAAAGGGGGTTGGGGATGGGGGCCAGATTTTACACCCTATTCTATCCCCAGACCTTTCCCTGTAACCTTAATTCTCCTTTCCTGAAATTGTCACCCCCTCTCAAAAATGTGAAAGTTGGTTATCTTCTAGTGGGTGAAGGGAGCTTCAGCTGTGTCTTTTTAAAAATCTCTACTTTCTTTTAAAGAATTTTTTTTGTTTTTTTTTTTGTATCCATAAAAAAAATGCAGTAGCTTTTGGGGGATGCACCCTTAGAAGTAGTTAATTAGAACCTTGAATAAAATCTCCCCCCAGCCCTTCCTTTGAGGGACACATTCCCTTTTCCCATCTTATCCTCTTTCCCAAATATTAGAAATATCTTTTAAACAGAAGTCCTTGAATAATCCAATATAAAAAATGCATGCCTCTGAGGCATGGGAGGGGCTTTGGAGGGGCAGAAGGAGCTTTCCTTACGTAGTGATGAACTCTCCAGGCTGGGGAAGGGTCCCCGTGGTGGGGGGGAAGGCTGTTCCTTGATCTCCATGGGGGGTTGGGGGGAGAGATGTCTGGCCAGCTCCTCACTGTGGAGGTGGCACAGGGGTGACCGTGCCTGGGCTCGGGGCTGTGGGGTCTGGAGGCAGTGGGGTGCCTGGGTCTGTGAAGAAAAGGAAGATGAGTCAGCTCGGGTGAGCAGGAGGGAAGGTTCCAGACCCAGGCTGCCAGAAACAAACAGAACCAGGCATGGCATGCAATGGGTGGGTAGATGAATGAGGTACCCCACAACGAACCTCTTGTTCCCAACACCCCTCTTCCACCTCTACTGGGAAAACGGATAGATCACAGATCATCTTCCTGCCCACAAGTGAACTCTCTAAAGAGGCTTAGGCTATACCCGGGTGGAGTGTGGCTGGAGTTTGCGGCTGAGCCTGCTAAATGGGGCATGTGAACGTGATGGAAACAAGCAAAGGAGATGCCAACCGTCATGCAAACAGGCAGCTGTTTTAAGTTTACAACTGAGATGCTCTGTGCCATAGGACTCTTGTGTGACCCCAACGTCATCCCAGAGGTGGCAGCTGCCAGGCTGGGGGAGGGTGGAGGACAGCCAGAGAGGCCCTTCCTCCTGCATTTTGGTTTTACCAGTGTTCAAAAAGAATTGTGGAGGCTCCACTACCTGACCCCTTCCCCGCCTACCCACCATCCCTCCACGTGGACCCCTCTCCCTCACCCTTGTTCCCTCCTGAACCCTTCTCACCTGGCAGTGGGCTGGCACTGGGCAGGAGGTTGCCCTGAACAGCTGCCACAATGGCAGGGCTCTGGGCTGCGGCGGATCCGAGCCCCGGCCCGAGAGGCAAGGAAGATGGCATGGTGGTGGTCGCCGGCAGGTTAGGATGTAGAGGGTTCGCCATGGACACAGGCAGGTTAGGTGGGGGGAGAGTGCCCGGGGCGAACGGGAGGTGGTGGTGATGCCCATGCAGGTTAGGAGGAGGGGGGAGGTTAATACTGATGGAGTCAGCTAAACTACCAAATGGGATGATGGATGGAGCGGCAGGAGGAGGAGGAGGCATGCCAAAAGGCAAACCCAAAGGAGCATTACCCGCCACGCCTGGGTGCCCGCTGCCTGGCACTGCCCCTGGCATCAATGAGGGAGGAGTTTGTTGGTTGGGAAACGGTGAGGGGCCTGGGAAGGAAGAGGAGAGAGAGAGGAGGTTAGCGGTGTTAAAACCTTGCTCACCAACTCACTTTCACTTCCACCCAGCAAGGATAATCTAGCCGCTCCCTGGCATCACTTTCCCTTTTCCTGACACTAGAATAAATGGTAAATCCTTGGAACAAAATACAAAAGTTGGGTTTGGGGAATGCTGGCTCAGGAACATAACAGAGAGGCCCATCTACAGAAACTGTGGAGGCTTATGGTTATCTCCAGTCCCCATCACACAGCCCCTGCCAGCAAGAGTTCCGGAACTCATCCACTTACCATGGGGTCCAGGGGGGGGTACCCCTGGTGGGACTGCCCCAGGCTGGGGGACTCCAGCTGGTTGCTGCTGCTGTGGCCCTGCAGTTGAGCCTGCCTGACCAATCTGTTCAGAGGGGCCCAAGCTTCCAGGAGGGGCCCCACTGCCGGCAGGAGCAGGGGCCACGGAGGCCGGAGCCACGGCCAAGCCGTGGACCGCAGAAGGCCCAGCGGCCCCTGTGGGTGGGATAGGCTGGGAGCCTGGGGGCAGGGTTGGAGGCGGCTGCTGCTGCTGTTGGTGCATTTGCTGGAAGTGCTGCTGCCGGGCCCTCATCTCTGCGTACTTCAGCTGCTCCATGTGGAACGCTTGTCTGTCGGCCAGGAGCTGCTGCCTCTGGTACTCCAGCTGCCAGGGCCGAGTGAATACCATTACCCGAGGTTCAGAGGCGCTCAAAGGCGCACACCTTGCCCCTGCTTTGTCTTCTCCTGATGGGCCCAGATTTTCATTTGGGTGGTTTCTCACATCAAATCTAAACCTCGTGCTTGGGCTCCTTCTGTCCTCTACCGCCTGACCCTCCTGAATTCCCATGACCTGCATTTCTCCCGACTGCCCACATGGGCTTTGCATTGCAATGGAATTAGTCTGATGTTCAGCCCTTGCCCACTTTAGCCCCAAAGTTTGGAACTTGCTGTCCCCTTGCTTCTTCCGGTTTCTCTTGTCAAATCATGTTCTCTTCTTCCTTCAAAATTGGCTAAAAACTCAACTTTCTTAGGAAGCCATCCCAGATGAATTCACTAGCCTCTGAACCTTTATTCTGTGATGTTTCAAGACTTATATACTTGATCTAAAATTTCTTAATCTGAACTTGTCAGATACTTTAAGCATTTTTAACTGCTTTTTGACGTCTCTAATTAAACTGCTGGTTCTCTGAGACAGGGTGCCCGTCTTCTATATCCTTTCACGTCCTCTTAAAGACAATATGGTTCAATACCCTGCCAATCCTATTCCCTTTCCAAGTTTACTTCCTGGATCTGAAGCTCCCACCCTCTCATAATCCCTTAAACCCATTTAAGCACTTGACAAATATTTATTGCAAGTGCACTGTGGGCTAAGCACTGTTCAAAAACCTGGAGAAACAGCAATCAATAGAACAGACAAGAATCCTGCCCTATGGAGTGGACATCCTGTGGGAGCCCAGTCTCCAGACTTCACTTGGAGGACTGCCTGTCCCTGCCTGGGGTTGGCTCTCCCTGCCCCGGCCTGGGTCACTGCCCTCTGCTTGGAAACCCAGTCAGTCTCAGGCTGTCTGCACGGCGGCTTCATCCCTACCGCCTGCCCACACCCCCTCCTAAGCTGAGGCCGGGCTGGGTCTGGAGGCTCCTGCTGACCCCCTGGGGAGGCTACTCACTGCTTCCCGCTCCCGGTCCATGATCGTCTCCAGTTCCTCAAAGTGCCGGAGTTTGATTTCCAACTTTTTCATCTGGGTCTCCACCAGCAGGGCCACCAGAGATTTGATCTTCCTCTCCTCAACGGCAGCCAAGTGCTATAGAAGGAGGGGTGGGAAGGCACGTCAGAGGGAGGGCCCAGCTGAAGACGTTGCAGGGGAGAGAAAGGTAGGGTGGAGGCTGGCAGGTTTTAAGGAACAACTGGCTGTGGTCACAACCCAGAGAGTAGTGCAGGCTTGATATTTTTAAAAGAACGTGAAGAAAAAGAAAGAGTGGCAAAGGATGAGACAAAGTCAAACGATTAGGTGGCTGGAAATAGGCCTAATGGTAAAAGATTTAAAAAGCTTAGAGAAGAGATGACCAAGTCTCCCTTCTCAGGATAAAAATAAAGAGGAAATGGGCTAGCATTATTTAAGGGATGAGCAAGGAAGGATTTCTCTCGATGAAGGGAGATTAGAAAACTGGGGCAATTTCCCCTGGGGTCTTCGGGGTCTCTGGCCCTCACCTTGGCCTTCACGGCAGCAGCAGCCAGGGCAGCAGCAGCTGCGGTGGAGAGATTGCCTTCACCGATGTCCCGCTCCACCTTTGTCTTCCTTTCACCCTCCGACTCCACCACCTCCTTCAGCACTTCCTCCTGCCCCTCCTTTGGCTCCTTCTCTTTCTCAGGATCAACTAGACCAGGAAAAGGGCTGAGTTAGCTCTACAGCTCCCCTTCTCTCTCCTGTACCTCCTAATTACCACTGAGAAGCTCACCTATTGGGTCCCCATCACTCTTCTCTGACTCCTTCTCACTGTCACCTTCTTTCCCTTTCTCTTCATCCTTCTTGGGAGCCTCACTGGTTTTATCCTTGGCCTCTTCTTCTATAGCCCCTCCTCCTTCTCGAGGTTCCTGAAGTCCCAGTGAAAGAAAAGCAGAGAATATCAGGGGCCGGGGTGACTAGTTCTCACACAAAGAGCCCAGACTGGGAACCGAATTTTCTCCTCTTCTCGAGAGGTGCTCTGGTTCAGGGGACAGACCCCACCCCAGCCCAGTCCTTGCTTGCCTGAGCTGAACTGTGCCAGCTCCCCACCCCCATCACAGTTCCACATCTGGCCCCTGCACCCTCCCAGTCCAAGGCTAATTCCTCCGTACCTTGGGCTCCTTCTTCTCATCTGTGGCCTGGCCCTCTGCCCGTGCCTCGTCAGTCCCGCTCTCCTCTGGGCCCGTGGGAAAAGGAAATGGGAACGTCTGCTACGGAATCTGCCTCTACAGTGATTTTCCAACAGCCCCTTTCACCAGTCAGAATCTTAATGAGGGGACCAGCAGGGAGCCACTAGCACAGAGGGAAAGTAAGAACACCAGCAATTCTCCCCATTCGTGTTGTGTTCTGTTGCCAACTCCAGCTCTTGCTGAGAGGGGACAAAGTCTGGGAGAGGGCCAGGGCTTACCAATCCGCTCGGGCTCATCAGAGGTGGTTCCTGCTATGCCACTGCTTTCCAGACCGAAGGCTGGGTCTGCCTTGCCTGTCACTTTGGCTGCTTCTTCCACTTTCCGAACATGGGCCTCCACTAGGGCTGTGGGTACCTCTTCCTTCATCTTGGAGAACTCTTCTGCAAGACCCAGAGGGGATGAGGCTGGGAGCGAGGGCAGGCAGGCAATGCTAGCTTTCCCCGTGAGAGCTTCCTCACAAGCCCCTCTCTTCATCTAAGACCAGCATGGAGTCTAGACAGCTGCCTGAGCTGATGCCAGCAGCAGACAAGGCCAGCAGGGCAGCCAAACCAGCCCTTCAAACACAAACTAAGGAAGCCAGGACCCCTTCCCATTACCTAGGGCCGACTTCGCAGCGGCTGAGGCGACTCGGGGATCGACGACAGAGGCTAGAAAGGCAACAGTGCTCATGACAGGATTGCCCGACTGACTGAAGGGAATGGGCTGGTAGGCCAGGGGGCCCAGGGAGGCCTCTGAGTCCTCCAGGTACGGGTCTTCAATAGGAAGACGAAGAAAATGCAAGATGCACTCGTCCTGTGTGCGGCTTCCCACGTGCTCTGATACTTTGTTCCAGTCATCTTTGTACATTTCCAGTGCCTGGTGGTAGTGGTGGAGACACAACTCCGCTTACTTAGCCACGTTCCTTAAAAGTCAACTCCCCCCCACGCTACTAAGGGCAGCTGGCTTCAAAGCTCTCTGTCTCTAGTGTTGTGCACTCTGCTGCGGCTCAGGGAACTCTCCGAGTAGCACTAAGAAAGGACCTGGAGTTCATGAAACGGCCCAAATCCCTGAGGCAAGGTGTGACTGGCATTGGGAATGGCAGAGATTGGCAGAATTTGCTCATCCCAAACTCCATATGTTCTCCCCACTCACAAGGGTGACTGGTACCCTGGCCGTTTCTGCTTCCATAGAAGAACCCCCTTTCCTTGCCCCAATTACCTCCAACAGGAGCAGGGTCTCCTGTTCCGTCCATTCGCGGGTGGCACTGGCCGCAGCCTTGCTCTGCAGGGCAAACACAGGTGGGTGAGGAGAGGAGCCCATGATCTCCGAGGAGCAAAGGCTCTCCTGCCTCTGGAGTCAGCCCACATCCCCATACCTTGGAGGGGACATTCTTCTTGGTGTACATGTCTGTGCGCAGCCCAAAGTTCTGCATGTCTGTTGGTTTCTCTTTGCCTTTGTCAGGAAAGCTGAGCATTTGTTGGGAAGCAGAGGTCTGCTATTTATGGAGGGGAAAGAAGGAGGTGAGTCCGAGTGACCGCAGGGAGCCAGGGGTAGATGGAGAGAGAAAAGAACAGAAGGAGCTTCTTTCCCAGAGCCAGGGAAACCCCTGGGCAGGACTTCCTCCCTTACTGCTGTCGCTCCTCTGATCACATGTCTCTTTGTCCCAGGCAGGGGGCCCCCCAATAAAGGGGCAAATAAGAAGCCCAGCGGGGTCTGCACCCCACCTACCAGCTCTGGCTTGCCCTTAGCCGTCTCTGGCACCAGGTCATCCAGCTCTTTGCCCTTTCGCCCAGCCTTGGTATCAGCATCAACCTGGCGGCCCTGGGGGACAGAGCTTGGCGTCATGGAGGCTGGGCAAGAAATGACCAGGCCAAGGCCCTGGAGACCTCAAGACCAAATGCTGGGCGGCCCGCAGGCTCTGGGGCATTCATGCCACTGTTCCATGTTCTCTTAGTAATTAATCAGACATGTAATTGGCATGCTATCCATGATATATCTTTACAGATTCTCTTAGGAGCTGGACAATTAGGTTCTAATCCTAGATTTGATACTCTGTGACCTTGGGCAAGCCACATAACCTTTCTCCTCTTAAGTTTTGTAATGTGTGAAATGGAAGTGAAAAAAAAATGGAGGCAATAATAATTATGAAGCAAAAAATGAAAAAATGTAGGAAATGTGACACTTAAAAAATTTCATGCAAGTTAATTTTAAGCCATTATTTTCCTATCTGCTCCATCCCCTACATTAGCCTGCCTGCTCCTTGATGACAAGGAGCATCTCTTCTCCCTCAGCAAGAACTCGCAGACTTAGGTGCAGAGGCTGAGAGGGGGCACTAAGCACACAGGGCTGGTTCCTGTGGCCCTTTGCATCCCATGGAAAAGGAAGAAGCCTCAAAACACTCTTGCACCATTACCCTAAAAAAACAGAAAAAGAAAAGTCCAAAGAAGCCCAATTTTACACCAACCCCACCGAGTCCCCGCAGCCCCTCACCCTACCTGCGGGGTCTTGGGCTGCAGAGGCACCAGCCCTGAAGGTGTGTCTGCCAGCACATGGAAGTGAGAAGTGGGCGGAGGCCCCATAGGGGTTGGTCGACTCTCAGCATCCACCTGGTAGTTAATAAGACCCCACTGTTCTAGGAAGGCATGGACCCTGGAAGGAGAGAGGCAGAGACAGCGTTACCTGGGATAGCCAGAAAGGTGCCTGAGGACAAGGTGATGGGGGTAGAGGTGGTGGCATAAAGCTCCCCCTCTCCGCGGCTATCTTCTCTACTCATTCTACTTCCTGGGAAATCCCATCTGCTCCCAATGTTCCCCCACCACCTAAATGCCAGTGACACCCAGATCTACATCTCCAGCCTGGACCACTCCCCATATCCAACCACCTGCCTACTAAACATCTCTTCCTGCATATCTGGTCAAACTTAACTTGGATCTCTCAACTACAGACCAGCTCCTTCTTTTTCCTTTATTCCATACTTCGGAGAACACCACTGCCATTTCCTCAAGTCACTCTTACACCAAACCCATACTCTGCCTTTCTCTTAGAGGTGTTTTTTTCTGCTCGTTCCCCTATGTTCCTCACTGGCATTTCTCCTCCTGCCAAGAGGCATCTGTGGGCGGATGTCCTCACAGACCCCCTTCCTGTCAGCCACGAGACCCACCTCATGATGGCACAGACATCTCCGGCCAGGTTCCTGCGGCAGGCAGTGGAGGTGAGATACTCTTGCGGGTTCAGTCTGTAGGTGTCAATCATGAAGTTTCGATAGGCCAGGTAGCTGAGATGAAGAAAGGGAGATCAACAATATGAAGTAAAATAAATGTTTGTCAAGGGCTCAACGATAGGAAGAATGACAAAAGAGCTAATGGCTCCTGGGCTGACAAAAAAAAGTAGATCATCCAACTCAAACACTGAGTGCCTATTATGTGCTAGAAGCAAGGGATTCAGACATTTACACATCTTCCTCAATGGGGTTTTTTATTTTAGTTAAATGAATTATCTCCTTGGCTGTACTTGGGGAAAGTTCACCCAACTTTTGAACAAGGAATTAGAGGAAGAAAAGGTGTTCTCATTTCCAAACTTGGATGTTAAGGGTGAAGTCCTTATCCATGCATCCAGCTAGTCAGCATGATGTAGTAGAAAGAATAGGTTCTGAAGCTGGAAAGATCTAAGCTCAAATCCCTGTTCTGCCATGATGGCCTTGGGCAAGTTAAATTCTGTGATCATCATCTATAAAATGGAATGCCTGCTGAGGATTAGAGAGGTCTACAAAATACTAGTACAGTGCCTGGTACATTGTAGGAGCTCAAAAACATGGTAGCCGCCATGCTGTATAGTGTAAAATTTGAGAACGTGAGCCACACTACAAGGGTTCAGATCCTGATTTTACTACTTACTAGCTGTGTGAACTTGAGCAAGGGACTTAGTCCCTCAGTGCCTCAGTTTCCTAATCTGTAAACTGAGTTGATAACAGTATCTATCTTTAAAGTTGATGTGAAGTTAAATTAGTCAATGTATGTAGGACACGTAAGACAGTACCGGGAGACAGTAAACTCTCAATAAACGTAGGCAATTCACACTTATTACTTCACATCAATAGCTCAAAGTGTAGAACAGCTCCTATTCCAACTCTGCCTATCATGTTGAACCATGTTTATTTTGGCCACTGTTTCCTTTTCCTCTGAAGAAAGCAAGGCTTCTTCACACATATGATGAAATTTTCCCAGAAAGAAGAGGAGGAGAAAATCATACTAAGAGGGAAAGAAACACAGTGGGAAGAGAATATGACCCCAGAGAAGGAGAGTTGAGGAATAGCTGGGAAGAAAGCTCGCTCAACTCAGCATTAAGTATTGCCAACCTCGATGTCATAGTTATCTTGGAGCATCCCTAACCGCAGAAGATTGCCAGGTCACATCCAAAGCCAAGCAGGTTTAGCCTGAGGCAAAACCTTGAAGGAGATAAAGACTTCTGAACCTAAGCCTGCATTTTCTATAATACTTCTCTGCCAGACAGACCACTCCATCCTTTAAATCAAGAACTTAGGGTCTTCATAGCTCTACCACTCATTTTTCTAACAAAATCTGCTATCAGGAACCAGCCTGATAATAGTCATTTACACTTTAGTCAAAGTTATTGCCTATGCTAAGGATATTTGCATTTTAGACAATATCAATAATTATGGATTGAAAGACTCTATGCCCTGTTAAAAGAATTTGAGGCATTGGAGCAGGTACTTGTTTTGTGTGAATCCTAGAGAATGTTCTACTGCCTCAAAGTGCTGGGTTGGGACTGCCCAAGGTCAGAGATCAGGTCATTGTAAGGTTAGCACAGTGCCTGACTCAGGAAAGGAGCTCAAGAAATGTTCAGTGAACTGAATATGGCTGGATCAGGAAGGTGTCTGGAGACAGGGGGGGGAAGAGAATCATAAGCTGAGATTTCCTTACATCTCTGGAGTCTTGGACTTGTTCTTGCCGTTAAAGAACTCGGGGAGAGCCCTCCGTTCAATGGCATGCACACTGCAAGAGAAGCCAGAGTGGATTCAGGAGAAGATGCTGGTGGAGGGATGGGAGCCCCAAATGGAGGAAAAGCCTGGAAGGTGAGGTGGGCACCCAGTTGGAGACTGTAAAAAGGGTCTGATGCTTGGGGAGAACTCCCACCAGAGCTGTAAGACTTAAAAAGAGACCAGGCGTTCCTCTAAACCTGAAGTGGCTGAGGAAGAAATGACTTATTTGGAGGTAGGAGGAGGAACATGTTGACCCCTGCAGGCTGGGGAGGTATGGAGTCAGTGGGAAGTTGGAGTATCAATACCTGTTATAGTCAAACCAGGCAGCATAGCTGGGAATGATGATGTGGTGCGTCTGCTCGGTTACGTTGTCCTCATGCAGATCTGGATTCTTGGTCTGCTCCCCTTTGTTTCCTGTACTGCTCTCATCCTCATCCTACGAATACGAAGGCTGCTGGCCACTCAGAATTCCCATTTCCCCCCAGCAGCCCTTTGCTTCTCCCACACCCCAGGAAAGTGGACACTGAAGATAGGGGGTGGGAATGAAGAGCTATGGGCCCCAGAGCTCTGAAAGAGTCAGAGTTTTGAGCAACAGCCAAAATTAGTCTAGAGTGGGAAAAGTCTGGGCAGTGGAAAATTCTGGGCTGAATGAACTTTATAATCACAAATCAGAATCGCACAGGGGTAGGGTCTCTCTAAACTGGCTGTACCTTGCCTGTGGTCTCCATGCTTTCATCCTCCTGCTCATCTGAAAGAGACAGAGATGTGAGGCTGGAGCCTCCCAAGGGGCGGGAGAAGATGAATCCTACTGTAAAGCCCTGTTAGGCTTGGGGAAAGGTGCAGCTGAGCCCTCCCGCACCCTCGGCTCTGCCTGCCACCTGACTTGCCTAAGAGGCTTGACTTACCCAGGTCAGTCATGGTGCCTCCTTTGACCGGGGCTGACTCCGAGTCCTTCTTAGTGTTGACTGCCAGAGAGAGAGTCACTTTATCAGACAGAGTCTGCCTAAAGCAAGCCCTCACTTCTTGAGATTCCACCTCCTCCAAAAACTTTCTCCATCTGATCACAAAATGTAGTAACTTCCTCCAGTCACATTCATTCTAAGTCTTGAAAGTCACTTGTTACTTTTCCTCCTCCAACCAAATATTCATTTCACTTTTCCCTATAAATAAGCTTCTCCATCTACCTTCTCTATCTACCTTCATACATCATTTTTGTCTTTGATAGGCCTTTATTTCTATCAACATGTCTATAAGCTCTTAATGGACTGAGACTGTGGCTGACCAAATCATTCTGTAGAGAAGTGGTTAGGTAATTTTTAAAGAGAGGAACATTTTCCTCAGATGAATTCATACCTGATAGCTCAGGAGAAAACACAGAGAACAGAGCTGCTCTGATTCACAAGGTTGAGGGAGCCCAGAACTCCTCCCTCTTGGGGGATCCCCCAGCCCCAGCCCTGAAATACACCTGAGGCTAGTTAGCCTATGGAATATAGATTGTAAATCACATCGAGAAGCAACGATCTCCAAGGCGAGGTGCTCACATATGATACAAAAGATGATCCATCAGAATACAGGAAGAGAATATCAGAATTTCTCTTTTAGTCTGGCTTTTTAAATCTCATCCTTTAAATTTTTTTGTTTGCATGTCTTATAATGTTCCTAATGTAGCAGTATAATAGTACATTTATATAATTTGTGCTCAAATATATTTTACTTACAGGGGTCCATAATGTTTAAAATTTGGAGACTACTGTCAGGCACAAAGCCCAGTCCACAACTTAGACAGGATATGAAATTAGAGGATTTCCCATGGTAATGGAAGTAACTCCAATAACCAGCTAAATGGAAGGGAAAGGGTCTTTAGACCAGAGCTGGGCCTAAGGAGTCATCCCACTCTGGGGGGCTGGCACATTTGAGGCAGGACAGGGGGATGGGGAGGGAGTCGGTCCCAGGTGCCTGTCCTGTCCTGTACCTGTTTTGGGCAATGTCACCTCTTCTACATTGGGGACTGGCGAGGGCTCATCCATGTCCTTTGTCAGGTCTTCTTGTTCCTCTTCTCTGTGGCCACGCTTTGACTTGGTGTAAGGTGTTGAGGGGCTGGGAAGAAAAGAGAGAAAAAGGACCCAGTCATCCCTGGACAAGGAGTGGCTGGAAATTGAGGTTCAATGGAAGGGAAGGAGACAGCAACCCAAGGGTGGAGAAGAGCATAAACAGAAACCAAGAACTACAGAGTAACTGGAAGTGGCAAAGGCTTTTCATTTGGAGATCAAACTCTCTCTGAGTTTATTAGTGGCTGGGACTAAACCTTATAATTTCGCAGCTAAAGAAGACCTTCTCACCAGCCCTTCCCAGACACCTGCAGGAACATGGCATCCCTGGGTCAGAACCAGGTGGTTATGGGAAGGGATTTGTCCTTCCTTCCTTCGACATAGTGGGGAGAGAAGGGTGAAGTAGGGGGCAGGTTAGAGGCTGGCATACCCTTTCTTAGCATTTTTCTTCTTAGCCTCTGGAGTAGGTGAAGGAGAGGGGGAACGCTTCCTCTTCTTATAGTTCCCCCCCTTCTTGTCTCGTCGATCTGAATCTGGGCTGTTCACCTGCAGGTTGGAGAAAAAGGACAAATTTTACCAGCTGACAATCTCCAGCAAAGTCTTGTCCTGAGGCTTATGCTAAAGCATACAGGGAGGAAAAAGAGGGATCTTTACCTCATCTGTCAATGTCTTGGCTGAAATCTTCTTTCGGCGGGAGACTGGGTTTTTGTCATCATTTACTTCATAGTCTTCCTCATTCATCCATTCGTTGAAAGTATCTGTGTCCAGGATCCACTTTGCATGAACCTAAAGCACAGAGACACACCATGCTGGAGACGAGCCCTGGGGCACAGAAATCTGCATCACCTCCAAAGAGTAGTCTGGCCCTGGTGTCCAACCTGGGGAAGGAAGTACAAGGAAAGCTCACCTTCCTAGGCTTCTCAGGAGTGGGTGCATCTTCCACAGATGCTTCAATTTCACTGGCTGGGATCCACGTGTCATAACTGCCAGGGGAAATTGAGGGTGAAGTAAAATCAGTGGGATGGAACTGTGGAAAAGTAGAGTGCAGATCTTTTCCATTTATGAAAAGTATTGGGTTGTTGGTTTATTTTTTTGGTATGATTCCCTCCCCCCAATTAATACTGGGATTCTTTTCATTATTAAGTAATAAAAGCACATTACAAAACATTTCAATAGTAGAGAAAGAAAAAAATTTACCTATAATCCTATCACTCTAACACAACTACTCTTGACATTTAGTATATATATTTTTCCCAGTATTTTTTATGCGCAATTTTGTTTTTATGAAATTGTAACATGCTGTTACTTTGTATCTCATGTATTACACTTAGTATTCACCTACACATTATCCATGTTATTTCATAAATACAATTTTAAATGTTGCATAATAGTCCACTGAGAAAATATGCAAATTTGCTGAAACATTCTCCTACTATTAGACATTTACATTGTTTCTAACATTTACTTATCAAAAATTATACTGGGACAGCCATTTCACAAATAAAGCCCTCATCCTTTTAACCCAAGCGTAAGCCACTAAGTCCAAACCTCACCCAAGAGAGGGTTCACATAACAGCTGGAGGGAGAAGAAATTAATTGGTTCAATGAGCCCCTTCTTGCTTTGCTAGATGTTCTAGGGCTTCTGGGTCTGACCCTTGAACTTAAACCTGCCCCAGACACCCATCCTCACCTGTCAGGATAGTAGCCCCAGTGCAGAAGAACTTGCTTATCCCTCTTCATGACCGGTCGTACCCATTCCTCTGGGGTCAGAGACAGAGAGGAGAACAGTATCAGCTAAAGGGGTATACAGAAAATAACTCTGAACAAAAACTTTAAGCATTCCCCTGTCACAGCATGGAACCTGGTAATGGGAACTTTAGAGGGTAGGAGGAATCGGGGTTGAAAGGAGAGAGGAGCCCAAGGCCTGTGGGTGATCTGGGTAGTCCTCCTCACCTTCTTCTAGGTTCCCTGGGACAGGATACACAACGTGGGAGGCATTGTTCTTATCCTCAGTGACGGTTCCCTGGATGGTGCAGGGAAAAACAGGTAAATATGATCCCCTCTGAGTTACCCACGGGTGTAAATAAACCAAAGCAAGATTTATCCACAGATCTGGCCTCCTGATCATATTTTGCTTAAGATGGTATAAAAGTTAGTTTGTATTCTCTATGCATACACCAGATGAGCAGCAGAGGGAAACAGCTGGGAATGTACTCATCGTGGAGAAAAGTCAAAGAATTACAGATAATCATCTGAATAGATAAAATATACTTGAGAAACTTAAAGTTGACCATATGTCCCCATTTATTTCATTTATTTAATATCAAGTGATCTTGGTGGAAGTGGATGCTCGGTGGAAGTGGATGCAAGCTCCCACCCTTGCCCCCAGCCAATGCAGTCTCTAGGAACAGTGATCTAAATGTATCAAGACTTGGAAATGGGAGAAACAGACAGGAAAAGAGAGGCTCAGGGCTCTGTTCTTTCTCGAAGTAGGTAGAGCTACTTCTGAGGGAGAGGTAGAAAACATGGTACTTCAAGGTTCCCGGTGGGTATGGAAAACATCAGGAAAAGAGTCATAGACCTCTCCTAACCCACCCACTCACCTGGTGTCTCTTGATAATGTCCTTTAATTTCCCCAGCAGTTTGGGCTCAATTTCTGGGCACAGAAAAATGTTAGGTCGAGATAGGCAGTTATTCTGTGGGGAGGACAAACAGATGGGATGACATTATGGGGAAGGGTTGTTTTGAATTCTCACCAAGGGACTGGCAATGGATGGGGGAGGTTCGTGACTATTACCTGCACCAGCGACTTCTCAATGGTCATGAACATTTCCACGTTGCGGTCCATGCGTGAAGGATTCTGGAAATCATAACGCCGCCTTGCAAAGAGGCAATAATCTAGTGAGCAGTATAGCTCAGGTCTGGGGAGGAGGTCAGTGTATGTGACTTCTTAACATGGGAAATTAGGAGCTCACAGCTGTTGCCAAAATCGCCTGGGATCTGGGGTTTTCTGATCTCAACTCTTTGAATCATCCTGTGCTTAGTCCAAAAGGATGAAGAAAAGCTTGACAAGTCAACCTGAGAATCTCATTTCCTTTATAATACACTCACTGATACATACACACATATACTCGCTCATTCTTGGAGACTATTTTGGCTCTGATTTTTCTGACCTAGTAATTCAGGCCTACTGACCTAGCAAAGTGAGAGGCTCATGAGGATTTCTACCTATTTTCTCCCACCCCAGAAAGATCCCAGGGAATCATAAAGGGGGATTCTCTCTAAACTAAATGTAAGAAGCATAGAGAAAAGACATCTTACCATCCCTGGTCACTCTTGAATTTATAGGCAGCTGCAAGTATGTGGCACAGGGAACCTCCTGCTTTGAAATCTAGGAAACATTTGATCTACAAAATTGAGACGGGGAAGAAGTATGTGAGAGCTATATCCTAAATTCTTATCACCTAACTATCCTTTCACAAAACCCCACACTGAACTGATCACTCTCTCAAAGCTGGAATTCTTTAACCCCTAAGCCATTCTAACGTGTGGCTTGGAAGAAAAGAAAGGAGAGAAAACAATATTCACAAAGTACCATCTTGTGTCACGCATTTTCCTGGGGTACCACATTTACCATTACAGAAACTCTACAAGGTAGGTATTATTAGTCCCCTCAAGAGGTGATGGTATTAAGACTCAGAAAGGTTAAATGGCTTGCCCAAGATCACAGGGCCACCAAAGGGCACAGCCAGGATTTGGACACAAGCAAATCCAAATCTCATACTTGTTGCACAAAGTATTACTAAGACAAAAGGAATAACAAATTAGGGACTAGGTCAAGTCAGTGATGCCCTGACAAAAGGAAAGGATGGTAGTAAATGACCCAAATTTGAAAAATTATAAAATTTACAAATATACAAAAAGTACAATTCCCTCTCCAGTTTGGAGTATTTGCCCCTTGGTTTTGCACTTACCGGCAGTTTAGTGAGCGGTGCATTGCTGACATGCTTGCCAAAAACTTCTTCCTGAAATTGTAGCAACTGTACCACCAGGCTAGACAGGGACTTGTTGGTGGGTGGTTCAGCTTGTATATACTGGGGAAACAGTAAGAGGAAAGAAAAATAGACCCCAGATAAATTGCCTACCACCTCCCGTATTTCTCCTCTCAGGAGTTCTGGAAGTATCTAGGGCAGAGAAAACAGTGCCTTTCTCCTTAGATGTCTAGTTTCTGTAAAGAAAATGGCAGAAAGGAGGCTCTGAACACCCCTTACCAGGAAACTGAATTTCTCCTGCCACCAGCCCAGGTTACTAGTGTTGGGTGCTGGGAGCAAAAGAAAGTTCCCACTATTCCTTGGCTACACCCTGAAATTTGAGTTGCAGGACCCTGTTATCTTGACACCTGATCTCCAGCCAAAAGTACCGAGGGTTCTATAATTCTGAAGATTTATGGAGTTCAGGCCATGGAAGCAATGCCTTCGAGGCTCACTAAGCAGGACAACAGTACATGTATGGAAGGCCAAGATTCCCCCTATAATGTAGCTTAATAAGATGCAAGGAAGTGAGGTAGGCCAAGTAGACTGAGTTTGTGCATTTTGCTTCTCCTAAGAAATAGGCACAAATGTCTTCCTGGCTGGTTGTAGGCCCTCCTAGATGGGAAGGATCAGCTACCACCTTCCCAGTGGGGAACAGCAAGGCAGCATCTGTCCTTTAAGGGGAAACGGTATTTGAGATGCAATTTCTTAGACATTTCCATATTAAGCTACCTAGCACCCTAGTCTTCTGTTCTAAGTTAAAACCAAGCCAGAAAGCAAATTTTGTCTTTACCTTTTGACCTCTATTTCCCCAACCCTAATCACAGAGAAGAGATCTCCTCTCAGTGGGAGGTGTAAGGAGATCAGTGAATGAAAAGGTAAATGACAAGAGCTAAGAGCATGAAAGCTGAACCAGGTCGCAAGCTGTCAATCCCCCCAGGGCCAGTGACTAAGCCCCTAGTCTGATCTCTCTTCCAAAAGGTCAAAGGGCCTGGGAACCAGACCCTCACGCTGGGGTGCAGACAAGCCACAGATCCAGCAGCTGTTTGTCAGGATTCTGACACCCAGGGAGATCCTGAGAACAGGACCAGACTCCTAACCAGGATCACAGAGGGAGTCCTCCTAAATCACCCATCACATTTCTGACAGGCTGCAAAGCTGGGCAGGAAGAGCTGGGGAACAGAAAGCCAGGAAGAGAGCCCGTAACTGGGGGCAGTGAGAAGGAAGAGAGGCAGACCATCTCCAGAGAAAACACTAGGTATAGATGCTCCTTTCACCAGGCATAAAGACAAAGAAGACATCAGGAAGAGATTTGGTAGAAAAGACAGGTAAGGCTTCCTGAACCCTTTGTTCACTGCCTTGTTATCTCCATTTATGGGATGGGGTTGGGGAGGCTAGAGATATAAAGCTCCCCTTAGGGTCTGAACCCCAAACCCAATGCGATGTAAGACTAGGTTGTCGAGTGACTTCATTGTGAAGGTGAGGAATGGTTTAAGAAGCCGCTGTCCAGGAGAACTCCTATACACTGGCCCCAGAGAGGTTTTGTTGCCCCTTAGATGGAGGTGGGGGGGTGAGGAGCGGCGGAGACAGGTGATTGGGTTGGGGGCCTTTTCCAGGCTGATGAGCAGCCAGGGGCCTGCTCTGAGGCTGTTTACCCTCCTCCTTTTATCATCTCTCTCTGAACACACACAAAGCACCAGGGAGGCCTCAGCCCTGCTGGTACCTGGCTCCATGGGGAGCTCTGGCGGGCACTGTGGCAGGCGCGTCTGGCGACCCCGTCTACCCCCAGCTAGCTCTCGCGGAGAAGCCGGGAAGGAGATGGCTTCGGAGAGGGTGGGCTGCTGGCACCGGGCCCGCCGGGGCAGTGGAGGTAAACAAGGAGCAGAGGGGGTAGGAGGGCTGGATTCAGAGGCTGGGGCTGTAAAATAGGCTGGGGCTGGGGCCCGGGGCGCCAGGCGGGGACGGAGGGCACCCCGGGGGCTGCTCGAGCCCGCGGGGGAGGGGCTGGGGACGGCAGGAGAGTGGGCAGGATCCGGGAAGGGGCCTCCGAGCCGCGGCCCCTTTGTCCCGCCCCCAGCCCCTGCGCGGCCCTTGCCCGGCAGGGCCGCGTACCTTCTTGTAGTTCTTGCCAAGCCAGAGCCGCACGTTGTCGAACTGGGTCACGGTGTCCGCGGCCTCGTAGTACTTCACGTTGGGGCCGCCGTCCTTCTTCCGCACCGCCATCTTCTCGGGCTCGGGCCCCGCCGCCGCCTCCCGCCCCGCTCAGCTCAGCTCCCGCCTCCTCCGCCTCCTCCTCCGCCCGCCTCCCGCCGCCTCCCGCTGCCGCGGCCGCCGCCTCCAGCCGCCGCGGCCAGCCCCGGCCCGTGCACTGCCCCCTGCCGGCAGGCCGGGCGCAGCGGCGGCGGATCGCCCCGGCGCGTGGACAGACCCGGGAGGCCTCCCCGGCGGCGGCGGCGGCGGCGGCGGCGGCGGCTGGAGGCTCCGGGGACACGGCTGCTTCCAGGAGGGGGCGCCCACTCTCCTGATCTCGCCCCTTAGCTGACGCGAAGCCCTTTCCTTCGGCCTCCTCAGTCCGGGGGGTGGGGAACTTCTCTATCCTACCTCAAGGGGACGCCCATCGCCTGAGAAGCCCTCAACCCAATAGCCCCGAGTTGTTCTCTTCCTTGCACATCCCTAATTCCACGGAGCCCCTAATCCCAAGGAACCTCAAACCCCTTTGTTCAAAAGTTCCCTTCCTTTTATCCCTACCCACCCCCCGCCCCGGAACTTCCCCTTTAAACTCCCGAGGCTCCCTGACCCTTAACGTCTTGTCCTGGGACCGTCCTCTCACCCGAGGAGTTCCCTGGCCGCCACCTTGGAGTCCCAGTCTCTTCCCTCCAACTATTTCCTCTGCGCCATGAAATCCTAAATACGTTTTCGCTCCTTGAGACCTCCACTCTATGCGGGAGACCCTGCCTCCCAGGACCACCTTGACCAAGTGACTCTTTTTTCTTTTGAAGGGCGGAGAGGAGAGGTAAGGAGCGGGAGGGCTACCGTGGATGGGTCGGGGCCCGGCTTCTAGCGGTTGCACGGCTTGCCGGGTCGCAATGCGGACCCCTCCTGTAAGTGTGCAGAAGACCGCGATTTTGGGAGTCACGGTGGCCGAGTGGTTAAGGCGTTGGACTCGAAATCCAATGGGGTTTCCCCGCACAGGTTCGAATCCTGTTCGTGACGGCTGATGGCTTTTTTTGTTTTGTTTTGTTTTACTTTGTTTTTCCTTCACCACTTGTAAAGAAAGTCCCAGTCCCCGAAGGTGTCTTTCTTGTGCTTCCTTTTCTGTCTCGGGAAGGAAAGCCAAAAGGTTTCACCTCTGGATTTGGAAGGGTATGGGGGAGGGAATTACAGGAAGCTTAATTATACACAGCTGTATTGGCTGCTAGGCTACAAGTCACCTTCAGTCTTCTGTAGTTTGCCAGCAGAGCGTTCGGCACAAGTTTCTTTTGAGAGAGGGCAGCAAAGAATTTTAATGAAGGAGCATTGTTTAAATTTTATTTGGGAATGTGTGTGAGTGCTTGCTTTGCAATGATAGTCAAACCTGGAGTTTCCAGGAAAAGAGGGCACCTCTGGATTTTCATTACTAGAAGTTACACTTTGTAGGTCTTATTACAATGAAGACCCAGGAAACAGGGCATTCTCTCACTCGGATGTACTCTAGGAGATGTACCTCAGGCATCACAGAGCTGGAGACTGGAGGAGCCTACTGAAACAAACACTGAAGATCTAGCTGGAGCCAGGGTTTGGCAAGATAACTGTCACTTTTTGAGTGCTCATTATGTGCCAGGCCCTGTTCTAAATTCTCCATGTGTATTAACCAAGCTAGGACCTCTAGCCCTCCTTTACTCACCTCACTTGGTTCTTTCTATCCCCTAACATCTGATGGTGGGAAAGAGCAAGGCTGCTTTTTGAGAACGTTTTTCTATCAGTTCACTTCTTGCATAGCATCTTCTCCAAGTAGGTTCTCCAAAGGATAGAGGTTTCAAGGGTAATTCATAGAGCTTTCTACACGTTTATACTTTGGAGTTTGCCACCTTTTACCTTTGCTCACAGTTCTTTTGAGGATTACCCTCACCACTGCCCACCTCTCCTCCTGTTATCACTTCCCCAAATTGTACATATTCTTTTTTTTTTAAATCTTCATTTTATTGAGATATATTCACATACCATGCAGTCATACAAAACAAATCGTACTTTCGATTGTTTACAGTACCATTACATAGTTGTATATTCATCACCTAAATCAATCCCTGACTCCTTCATTAGCACACACACAAAAATAACAAGAATAATAATTAGAGTGAAAAAGAGCAGTTGAAGTAAAAAAGAACACTGGGTACCTTTGTCTGTTTGTTTCCTTCCCCTATTTTTCTACTCATCCATCCTTAAACTAGACAAAGTGGAGTGTGGTCCTTATGGCTTTCCCAATCCCATTGTCACCCCTCATAAGCTACATTTTTATACAACTGTCTTCGAGATTCATGGGTTCTGGGTTGTAGTTTGATAGTTTCAGGTATCCACCACCAGCTACCCCAATTCTTTGGAACCTAAAAAGGGTTGTCTAAAGTGTGCGTAAGAGTGCCCACCAGAGTGACCTCTCGGCTCCTTTTGGAATCTCTCTGCCACTGAAGCTTATTTCATTTCCTTTCACATCCCCCTTTTGGTCAAGAAGATGTTCTCCGTCCCACGATGCCGGGTCTACATTCCTCCCCAGGAGTCATATTCCACGTTGCCAGGGAGATTCACTCCCCTGGGTGTCTGATCCCACGTAGGGGGGAGGGCAGTGATTTCACCTTTCAAGTTGGCTTAGCCAGAGAGAGAGGGCCACATCTGAGCAACAAAGAGGCATTCGGGAGGAGGCTCTTAGGCACAACCATAGGGAGGCCTAGCCTCTCCTTTGCAGCAACCGTCTTCCCAAGGGTAAAACCTATGGTAGAGGGCTAAACCCACCAAACCACCAGTCCCCTATGTCTGTGGTCATGTACATATTCTTTAAGCCCCTCTTTAATGTGCCTCATCATTTCACCTGGAACTTACCAGTCTACCACCACCATCCACTGAGTTGCATGCAAGGCATCTCCCTTGATATGCCTCCACAAAATAAATCTAAAAAAGCAAGTTATATTTATTCCACCTCCTAAATACATCTCAAATCTGTCCACTTCCCTCAGGTGTGAGTACAGGTTGAGCCCACCATTTACTATAGCAAGGTACTTAACCTCTCTAGGCCTTTGTCTGGGAAGCTGCACTAAAGAATTGGCACTAGAGCCTGAGACCTTAAGTCCTTGATGGCTGCTCTTTGTCTTGCATGATCTGGCCCCTTTCACCACTCCTCCATATTCACTATATTCCACACACTGCCGTTTTTTTAATTCCTGGTGCAGTATTTGGCTTTGCTCATGTTGTTTTCTGTCTGAACTGCTCTTTCTCATTCTCACCTACTCCGTCTCCACTTGAATGTCGGTTGTCCTGGAAAGTCTTTCCTGATCACCTATTGCTCCACATATCCTACACCCTAATTTTATTATTTGAAGCCTGTAGAACATAAACTCTGGCGTATATAAGCCACAAAATGAAAAACAAAACATATTTGATGAATAAATGGGTATTTTTACAGTAGTTATGTGTACATGTTTTAGTCATCACTTGGACTGGACTTCTTTAGATGTAGGACTTCATCTCTCCTCTACATGGCCTTAAACATAGATGTGATCAAATATGTATTAAATAAATTAATAGTATCTAGTAGGTTCAATACTCTGCTTCCTACCAAATCCCATTTTGCACATACTCTTAAACTTAAAAACAAGACCAAAACTGACCAGCAGAGGGCAACCAATAACTATGTTGTGAAGGGAGGGAGGCTCCATGATTTACAAAATGGAGGATCTACACTGAGAAGTAGAATGTGGCAGAGGCTGTTTGGTACCTTGGGGGCTTTCTTTTTCACTCTTGGATGCTTCCCGTGTAACTTTTGGGGGTGAGAGGCCCAGGCCTCTATCTTCACATACAATAATTTCAAATTTTTCCCATCACCATAGCCCACCCCCAATTCCCCAGTTCTTTCGCCCTTCCAGTGCCACCCCAACAGATTTTAATTTCTCTATCCTTTTATCTTTGTGTTGCATGATCTGTCCCCCTTTCTATCGCCACTCTTCTATATTTACTACATTACATTCACTGGCATTCTTGAGTTCCTGGTACTGTATTTGGCCTTGCTCATCTACTCTCCATCTTGCATTCCCACTCGTTTCAGTTTCCTAAGCAATCTTCCATAACCTTCCATTAACACATTCAAATTCTCCTACTCCACTTGGTCAATCCTTCATGAATTCAGAACAAAACCTCACCTTCGCCTGATGCTGCCAAATCATGTTATTTTCTATTTCCTTTTATCAAATAAAATGCATACCCTCTGCCTCCAGCTCCACACTACCTTAATACTTTGTCATCTGGTTTCTGCCTCCTGATTTTTTAAAGACTTTAATAGAAACCATTGATCAAACCCAATAGTCTCTTCTCTTCTTAATCCTTTGCTAAATTTGAAACCATTGATTTCTTTTAAAAATCTCTCGTTTGGCCTAGAGACATCGTACTGTCGTTCTCCTACTCAGAACACTGCTTCCCCATCTCCTTTTTCTCTGTCCTTCTGTGGAAGTCTACCAAAGTTTCATTCTTCTCCCTTCTCCTAAAACAATATCCCAAAAGCCACCTTTCCATGCGGGACCTCTCAGCTAAACCATTGTCCTGTATCTCCAGCTGCCTACATATTTGCATAGCTGTCACCTAAAACGCAGGCAGAACTTCTCTCCCAGAATTGCATTCCCAACTTTTCCATTTCTGTTGGCACTATTCTCTCAATTCCTTCTAGTTTCCAACCTTAAGAATTATCTGATATTTTCTTTTCTCCTGTGCCCATCACTCATCAATTATTGCTCCCTCCATTGTATCATTTTAATTCACACCTTTGTTACAATGGCCTTCAAGGTGTCTGGTTACGTGACTCTTAAATCCACCTTACAAGGGTGTGATTACTCTAAAAACCGGCTTTCATATTATTCCCCTGCCCAGGAACTTTAACTCCCCATCCGATCAAACAACAACACCTATTATCAACATACCTTGCCTAAATTACCCATTTTTCCCTCTGCCAATGTAATTAGGCTGGTTGTCTCAATGTGACAGCTCAATTCCTGCCATTGTTCATGAAGGTCCTTCTCTCTCCCCACCTGTGTAACCAAGAACTGGCTAATACCAACCTATAGTGATCTTTTTGGCTTCTAATTCTTAGATATTATCAAAATTGTTTTTATGTATCTAATATAAAAAAGCCAACATGGAGAATCTAATACACAAGAATTTAATATTATCCCCCTCCACGTTTTTCACTTGTTCTAAATTTTAAGAGACTTGTGTCTCAGCTGTTTATTCAGTAAAACAAATCACTAGAGGACTTGGGGCTGAAATGATGTCAACCTACATTTGTTCCAAGGATGCCATCATTGCACAGAACATTTCTGAAACTCCTTCACACCTAATTTATGAGCCACGTTTAAATGATTCATTACTACAAAATTATGTGGAGGGAAAAAAAAAAAAAACCACAAACAACATTAGCCTACTTTATCATGTGCATCTATTTTCCTGATTGTATTCCAGATTACTTCTGGAATTCCCCACAGTCCCATCCTTAGGCTTCTTTCCTGTTCTCTTCTTTAGTGTTGACATTCACTCCTACAATTCCTTGATCATCTCTGGGCAGGCCACTCCCAAATCCACATCTTCAGTCCTAAACTTCTTGATCTTAAGTTCCAGACCCATGTTTCCAATTGCTAGCTAATCAACTTTGTGGAAGCACCTCAGATTCAGTGTTCCCCAAATAAGCTCATTACCCTCAAAACCTGCTCCTTCTCTTCTAATCTCTATTCAGGTTAATGACACTGTCTTCTCATCCACAGATTAGAAATCTGTCTTCATCTGTGACTCATCGTTGGTTCCTTGCCCATTGTTACATGCAGTGGTCAGGAGTTCAGGCTCTGGAATGACTTTCTGGGTTCAAATTCCATCTCTCATTATCAGCTATGTGAAGTTGTCCTCTGCCTCAGTTTCCCCACATAGAAAATGGAGATGATAATAGTGTCTCTTTATAAAAAGTTGTTGGGAGACTAAATTCATGTTTAATACTTAGAACAGTGCCTGACTCACAGTAAATGCTTAGTATTGGCCATTATACCCTTTCCTCACTGCCAATATCCAATCTGGTTCAGAACTCAGCTCCAATGACTCCACCAAGAAGCCTTCCCTTCAGCATCTCCCAGTTAGTTAACCGCATTCCTCCTTGTCCCATTGTACTCAGGCCATATCTATTAGCAACATACTATTCTCTACTTTCCATTATTTGTTCAAATCCATATTACCTACTAAGCCACAGATTCCTTCAAAGTCTCTCATTTTCCAATTATTTATATATCTCAAATGCCTGGCACCATATCTAGCAAATGACAGGTGTACTATAAATGCTGGTGAGATGAGTCTAATCAGTTACTAAGACCTATTAATTTTTCTTCCCCAATGTCTCTTGAATTATTTCAACTCAATATCTTATACTCTTACATGAATTACTGCAAAGCTTAGTGACATTGTTGTTAATAACCCATCTCTCACTCTTTCCATTGCCACCAGATTCACAAGGTGGAAGTCATTCTTCTCGAAAACCTGAAGGCAGAGTAAAGTTGTATTCAAGGGCTTCAAGAATTGGCCCCAAATTATTTCTGTTTTATCTTACATTACTTCCTTCAACAAACTGTACACTCCGTATTAAACTATTTTCTTCCTCCTTTAAACATCCTTCACTTCCACTTGTTTTTATGATCTCAGCCTAAAACAGGGGTTGCAAACCATATAGGGCCTAGTTTTTTTGGGGGGGGCGGTGAATAGGGGGAGTGAGGAGGTAACAAGCATTTTTTTTTTAATTTGAGCCAACATTTAAGAGTTTCGAGATTTAGCATAAACATAAAAATTTAGATTAAACAAACATTTAGCATAAACATTTGGATTCCTAGTTTCTTGAAAGATCTGGTAATACTGGGTCTGTTCTTGTATAGGAACCAACCAGAGCTGCACTACTAGCTGCCCCCTTCTCTCGGGGGAGGTGTTCATCACCTAGCCAGCTTTTAAAAATCTCAACAATACAACTGTACAATGAAGAGATCAGGCTAATGGTAGGACAATGGGACAACACAATATTAAGAACACCTCTCCTGTGATATGTTCTATCCCCAGAAATGTTTAACGTAATCTCTCAAGACTTTAGATCTAATTTTGTCTATGGCAAAAATATGGGGTAGAGGAACAAGCTGAAGGACATGAAGAAGCAATCAGTGACTGGCAATGCAGGATATGACTCCCGGGGATGAATCTGGACCCGGCATCGTGGGACTGAGAATATCTTCTTGACCAAAAGGGGGATGCAAAATGAGACGAAATACTTTCAGTGGCTGAGAGATTTCAGGTGGAGTTGAGAGGTCACTGTGGTGGACATTCTTATGCACTATATAGATAACACCTCTTAGGTTTTAATGTATTGGAATAGCTAGAAGTAAATATCTAATACCTGAAACTACCAAACTCCAACCCAGTAGTCTGGACTCCTGAAGACTACTGTATAATAATGTAGATTACAAGGGGTGACAGTGTGATTGTGAAGGCCTTGTGGATCACACTCCCTTTGTCTAGTGTGTGGATGGATGGGTAGAAAAGTGGGGACAAAAACTAAATGACATATAGGATGGGATGGGGGGGATGGTTTGGGTGTTCTTGTTTTACTTTTATTTTTTATTCTTATTCTGATTCTTTCTGATGTAAGGAAAATGTTCAGAAATAGATTGTGGTGATGAATGCATAACTATATGATCATACTGTGAACAGTTGATTGTATATCATGGATGACTGTATGGTATGTGAATATATTTCAATAAAACTGAATTAAAAAAAAAAAAAAGCAATCAGTGAAATCTAAAAGGCCACTCTCCAGGACAACCAGCCCAATCTCTTCAGTGTTAGTGTTACACACACACAAGGGTTGTTCCAGGAATCCAGATTAAGAGGGTAAGAGTTAAGGGACATAACCTGATGTAATGCATGGTCTGGATTGGATCCAGGCATGGACAAAAGTTAGCTATAAAGGACTTTTCTTGGGACAATTGGGGAAATACAATTATAGGCTTTGCCTTTGATTGAGGGTATGTTGTTAATTTTAAGGGTTTGGTTTTTTGGCAATGTAGAAAAATGTTGTGATTTTCAAATACATATACTAAAGTAAACAAATTCAACCAACCAACATCCCCACCTCACCAATTCCCTTGACCTTAAAAGTCTGCAATGAATTGATGAAATTTTTCTGTGAAGGGCCGAAGAGTAAATATTTTAGACTTTGCAGGCCATAGTTCTATTGTAACTACTCCAAGACCATGTGTAAACAAATGGGCATGGCTGTGTTCCAATAAAGCTTTTTTACAAAAGCAGGCCGCGAGGTGCAAACTGTAGTTTGTTGAACTCTGATCTAGAACAAGTACAACTTCTGAAGAGCCTTTCCTGATATCCATCAGAATCAGTGGCTTTGTCTTCCCTTGGCTACACATATTGCTTGTAAATTCACCAAGCACATTTATTATGCTTACTATATATTCATTTCCAATAGGGAGTATGTTCTTTGAAGGTAGGTGCCATTTTCGTGCCTAAATCCCCCATCCCCACCCCCCTCATGAGTACCATGCAAAGAAGATATTCAGTGAATACTTGTTTCCAAAAACCAAATCTACCCCAAAAGGAAGATTTGGTACCACTCATGACATTCAAAAGAATGAGCAGCAGGTTCTGAAAGAAATTTTAAAGGAGCTTCAGAAAAAAGTTTTGACTTCTATTGGTAATCACTACAGAACATATATTACCTCTTCTGTTCTATATTGGAATGTGTTCATTACTTTATAACCAGACCTCATGTGTATGACAGCATAGTAGAGTCAGTGGGTGCAGGAATACCTTTTTTTTTTTTAACCTACTAGAATATCTAGAGAACTATTACATTTTTTACTTTTACATTGGATGCATGATAAATAACAAATTTAAAATACGGTTCTGAAGGAAAAAAGGATTTCCTTTATGTAATGATAGGGCGAAGGTTGCAAAATGCCTACAAGAGGTTTACCAAAGTCTTGACAACAAGAGGAACAGGTGTTTCAGGTTCCCTTCCTCACATCTGCTTTCTTAGGAGACACTGGGGGAGATGGGTGTGTGTGTGTGTGAAAGCTTCCCTGCCTGCGATGGAATCCTAGATTCCAAAGCAAAGATGTTTCTGGGGACAAAGGGAAAAAATACATGAATATCTTCTGTAGAATGTGCCTCCAAATCCCAGGAGCACTTAGGGAGGCATGGAATTTGGGGTAAAGGCAGGCTCTGGAAAGAGCACAATTCAGATCACTGGATAGAGAGCTTTGGTGGCTACAGAACAAGAAACAGGAAGAAAGAATGTAGGAGGGCACACAGGGCAAAGCAGATGTGAGATGCACACTACTCCCAGACAGACATCCTGCAACAGAGGTTAGTTCTAGGAGAAGGATAGTTTACAAAGCAAGGAAGAAGTAAAAGGAATTAAGGTGAGAGAAAAGCCAAAGCATAGGAGAATCCTTTACAAGGGGAGGGGTTTTGCATTAAGAATTTAGAGTTGATTAAAAGGTTTATTATCAGTGCAGTCAACACCATGGAATAGCACATACAACACAACCAGCAACCTGTAGAGACACTAGTGCAAAGGGTAGGGAAGCCTTAACCGTGCTTCCTGGCTCCATCTGAGGGTAAGGATGGGAGAGTAGGGGCCTTGGTAAGACAGGAAGGGGCAGAGGGGAGTGGAAGAGATGAAGTAACCAGATTAAGTATAGCAGCGTTTTCAAATTCCTGAGCACAATGTCCTGGGGCTGGAATGTATGACTGTTCCTTACTTCCATCAAGCTCTATCCCTCCACCCCAAACCCAGTGGAACCATGCCCCAACTACCCAGACCTACAGCAAGCTGGCCTGGAATAAAACTCCAATAAGGAAGAAAGTGTTATACTATGGTGGGGAGGAACGTTTCAAGTCTTTCCCCAACCCCACTCCCACCTGCATATAAAATAATCACACCCACTAACCTTCCCCTTGCCTTATTTTGCCAGTCACCCTAAGTATCAAGGAATGCCCCCAGTAGCCTGAAATGGAACGGAAGTCCTTTGGGGGTGTGGGTGAGGCAGAGCAAAGCCTGTACCCAGTGGTGCCTAGGGACATAATTTCCATCCCATTTTGCCTGGTAAAACTAAGAAGCTACCTATGTATCTTCAAGGAAAAGAGGGGATGGGGTGGGGATTGCCTCCAAAATTAATACTATCGACCCAGAGTTTTAGGATGAGACCCTGGAAGGGCTGGAAACAAAGTTCTCCAGAGGACACCGGCATTGATGCTGGGTTGTCCCTTCCATCACTGGAGTGCAAGAAGCTCCTCATCTCAGATGAGGTTACTAAGTGTCAGGGCAGACATCAATCAGTTCAGCCAGGGACTCCCTTGGTTCTTCCTATATTAAAGCCAAAGGTTGTGCAGAAAAGGAAAAATACAAAAGAGCCCCCATCCCTGCCCCACCCTACCAGAATCCCCGCAACAGGAACAGCAAAAGAAAAGTTTTGTTGATTTTTTTTCTTTTTCTTTTCTTAAAAAAAAAAAAAAAAGTAAATAAATTAAACTGCCAACTATGTGGCTCAGCTGGAAAGTGGGGTAGCCATAACCAGGCCATTCTAAAAAAAGTGGGAGGGGGAGGGAAATATAAACAAAGCACAATGGCCAAAGGAAATTATCAAAATAACTAACTACAATCATAGGGCTGGAGAGGGGTCTGTGGATGTGTTACTGCCGTGTAAGAGGCAGTGCCTATCCTATTTCAGCAAAAGCCAGAAAACGGCTCCTTGCTGAGCCTATCAACCACAGTAGGCTAACCCCAACCCCAACCCTGACATCCCCTCATTGGGAAAGTGTATAGGAGAGAAGAGCTCATCTGAAAATTTTCGGCATCCCAACCTGCACACCTGCAGGCCCAGGGGGAGCCTGCACCTTTAAGGTCTGATGAGCAGGAATATTGCTTGGCACAGAGGTCCAGTCTTCCCCTAGGGCCACTGGTGATTGCCAATTACTATCTGGCCTCACTAATTCTAGGGTTTGGGTTCCACCCTTCTCATTTCTTTGGGACTTCTATCCCTTGAGATACTCCCTAAATGCTGCTTAAGAGTCATGAGACATGCCTGCTCTGAATCCCTGGTTTTGGAGGACAGGGTCAATTAAGAGTTTCCTCACTAGACTCTGATCCTCTGGGGGAAATGGATCTCTTTGTGCTTTCTGAAAACATCTGGAACCACGGACCCTACGCAGGAAAACAGATAAGAGGTGGGGACCCTTCCTAACCAGACTGGGAATTTACAGACATTTTAGGGGTAGAAATATGGCAAAAGGAGGGAGTCAGGGTGTCCCTCCTGAAAGGCTGAGCAAAGTACCCTGGGGCCCTTCAGTGCCAGAAGAGCCAGGAGATGTGTTGCTCAAGTGTAGGCCATGGTGTTTTGGGTAGGGGAAAGGACACAGGGCCCAGCTGGTGAAGTGATGGGAGTTTTTGATTTCCATCTCATCCTGGGAGCCTGTCGTGATGTCCTATATCTCCTCCACGCCATGCGCAAATATCATGACAAGCCCCGGCTCCTGCACCATGTCATCACCCATATGCTGGTTCTCGCAGGCCATCACAACCACAGCCTGCTTGCCAGGGATGCGCTTGGCCACGTAATTCTCATAGTAGCGCCGGTTCATCTGTCTTGTCTCTAGTGTGGCCAGACCCTGGGGCCAGCTACGCTCGTGGGCATTTTCAATCAGCTCGTTGACGATAGAGGCAGGACAGCCACTCTCCACCAGGGAGCGCTTGATTACAGCCTGGAGCACGGCGTCCGGGGTCGAGATCATCCCTCCCCAGCGGGTCACTCTTGCAGGCTGCAGCGAGTTCACCCACCTGTGTGGAGGGGGGAGGGGAGGTCATTCCAGCTCTTCCCCTTTCTCTGCATAGGCTTTTTCTCCTAATAGGAATTACCACCACTCTGCACTCAGCTTAAACCTATTCTTTCTTCTTTCCTTCTATCACTGGATCAGAAACTCCAAATTTTGCCCCAGATGGTCCCATCTGAGCCACTGAGCATTACTCACCAGATTAAATTCCTTGAGTGTAGGGCTCCTGTTGTTTTTCTTTGAAATCCCAGGACTTAGCACACAGTGCCTGGCATATAATAAAGTGCTCAACAAATGTTTATTGAATGAAGCAATTATTCCTCTATACTTGTCCTACTCAGCACTATTTGCCCTTTATATACTGATTCACACTTATAGTTTAGTCTATGAACTGTATAAACTCTGGAACTGAAAGGGATCTTAGACTTCACTTGTTTGTGTTGTATTTTAGATCACTTTCCTGGATTTGCACCCTGTCTCCTTTTCTTTGAACTGTGAGCTACTTGAAGACAGGGATGGCATCTTCTATTCCTTTGTCACCCTTCTAGCACTCAACAGCCTTTAATACAGGGCTTGTACATGGTGGGTACTCTCCTTTCCAACCCCCAAATAAATACAGACCCTGTACTTAGGTTTATCCTCTTCTCCTCTGCCCCTGTCCTTCAACCCAACAGCGAGACATGGTGGCCCTAAACCAGCTCTTGCTGCCCTCCTCCACCACTCCCCTGCTCTTCCTCCTTTCAGGCCTCTATGCCAGGATGTGGAGCAAGCAACTCCATGTCCTGAGTGACACTCACTCTAGGATCTCGTTGTATTCAATTGTCTCCTCCAGGTTCTGAAGGTTGGGATTGACACTCCGGATTGCACGCATATATGCCTTTAGCAGCTGGATGTCTCGCTTCTGTTGAAGGGAAGGAGAACCAAGGATGATGGTTAAGGCAGATGGCAGATGAAAGACAAAAGCTTCTCTGAGAATGTGAGCATTTGAGAGCTGTGTAAAACAACCAGAGTATAAGCTTCATGAGGACAGGGATATGACTGTCTCATTCAAAGCTGTGGCCCCAGTACTCAGCAAAGTACCTTCACAGAGAAGGCATTTGATAAATGTTAGGTGAATGAATGCATGAAAGGGATGAAGAGAAGAGAGGAGAGCTCCAATCTGATTCTTCACTAAACCACAGGCAGAATCCACTCATACCAGCTCACAAGCACAAGCAATAAGCCGTAGGCACGCAGTTATTTGCATGTCAGGGACATGTTCTCCAGACCTTACCTGCTCTGCCAGCTGGTGTTTGTGTTCAGCTGACGTCTTCTCCAGCTCTGCGATGCGTGTCTGCTGCTGCTGTACAACTGAGCGCAGGTGCTTAATGCAGTTGTGGTTTGGCAGCTCATCTTTGGGCATCTCTAGGCTGCAGCCCAGGGAGGGGAAAGAGCAGGACGGGGCATTCAATGGAACATGTGGGCAAAGGCCTGTACTGTGGCAGAAAATTGCCGAATGGGCTTTCTCTTATCCAAAATTTCTAACTTCCGTTTCAGGCCTCCCTTTATTTATTCCTTTCACTTTCTTCTTCCAAGCTCCCTCCTTGCCCCTTTGCTATCTACTTTCCCTGGGATCCCTCCTCCCCTGCCACATGGTTCTCCTTTCCTCCTACAGATTCTGCCTGTGCACTCATTCCTTCTGAGGAGCTGTAGATTCACAGCTTCAGCTGCTGGCATTTAATCATATATTTCACACCCCACAGAAAGGAAAAATAAGGCAAGAGGAAATGAGAAGGCTGGAAATTAGAGTAGTCAACCTGACAAGGAGAAAGTAGTATTGGACTGAAAAGAAAGGATAAAATATTTAGTATTATCACACAGATTGCTGACTTACTTTTATTAAAGTAAGAGCAAAAAGATGATAGTTGAAAAGCAGCAAGGAGGTGATATCTTGGGGGAGAGAGCCAGGGAGACCAAGGACTCTCCTTGCCTACATGCCCAGGAGACCTCCTCAACTAGTAAGCAGGAGGCCTAGGGGGAATCTCACCCGCAGCCCTGTTCACAGGTCACAGGCCTCTTCGGGTTGTGCTCACAGTCACTGAGGTGAGACATGAGGTTGTCAAGTCGGACAACAGCACTGCAGCCAAACACAGCGTTGTCACAGGCAATCTGCAGCTTTGACAACATGTTCCGCATGATCCGAGGTACTGGGCGCAGGTGGGCGACCGTCACAACACTACGGTCCACCGGACACGTCTGCTGCTGAGAGAACCACTGGGTGATGCAGGCATTGCAGAAAGCATGCTCACAATGAGGTGCCTAGAAGAGAGAGCAGAGGAAAAGGGGCACAAGGGAATTAGCAGGAGCTAAGAGTTTGGATAGGATAACCCCACAAAGCCAATCAAGCCTTTGAGCAGCTTCTAGGATCAGAGTTCTCTGAGATCACAGCAGAGTATAGTTCTACTATGGACAAGGCACTGTGGGGAACAGACTTAAGATATGCTTCCTGTGCTCAAGATTACAAATGTGTTGTGAGACAAGATAAACAAGAAGTTATACAACAGTGAGAGATATAAATAACATTCCAGGACAATAGGAAAGATGACAAAAGACAGCCGATTATTAACTGCCAAATGTATTACATACACAGTAATTGCCATAGAAATTCAGAGTAAGACAGATCTTTTCAGGCTATGTCAATCAGGGCAGGTATTTATGGAGAGGACAGAATTTGATATCAATCTTAAAGGATGCTTTAGACCACAGGTGTGGGGGAGAGAGGGGCAGAGACTTACTGGCAAAAGTTCAAAGCAAGAAAGCAAAAAAATACTTTTTTAAAAGCCCAGGACTCTGGTCCTCTCTCTTGGTGAGCCCAAGTTCTTATTTTATGAGGGCTGACATGAGGTGTCGCCCTAAGTCCCAATGGCCAGGCCTAGCCTCCAAAACAGAGCTGGAATTTTTCCTAGGATCACATTCTTTTCAGTTCCATAAAGCTCATATTTCACACTACTTCCCTGATAACTCAGGTAGCTTCTAAAGTTAATCCCTCAAAGTGAGAGGATTCCCTGGCCTCTGTGGAGGTGCCTACTATGTCCACACACTTTGCTAGGTGCTTGGGCTAAAACCAGAGAGGACCCTTTCTGCCTTCAAGATGCTCACAAACACCAAAGACAAACCTAGAAAGGCTAAGGAAAGAAGTCATGCTCAAGATCACTAATCCAACTGCCGGCAGATTTCTTTACTCAAAGACATACATGATTCTTTTCAAAGTCCTAAAGACCCTATTTCCAAAAACACTTTAAATCTGTCCACTTTTCTCCATCTCTACTGCCACTAACCCAGCTCAAGCTCAAGCTCAAGCACCTAGCAAAGTGTTTGGGATTTAATAGGCACTCTAGTCATTCATTCATTAACAGCCACTAAACATGGTCTCCCTACTTCTCTCTTGTCCCCTTATTCTACATTCTACATTCAGTAGAATGATCATTTATTTAAAAATGCAAACCAGATCATAGTACTTCCTTGCTTAAAACTTTACAATGGTATCCATTGTGCTTATAATAAATCCAAATTCCTACTCAGAACCTGTAAAAAAAAAATTTTTTTTTTGGCTTTTATAAAGGGGGTTTATTTGGTTATAGATTTACAGTCTGAAGGCCATGAAAATATCCAAATTAAGGTACTGACACAAGTATACCTTCACTGAAGGATGGCCAATGGCGTCCAGAAAACCTCTGTTAGCTGGGAAGGCACGTGGCTGGCAAGAACCTGTAAAATTTTACTTGATCTGACCCCTGCGTATCTGATCTCACCTCAACCCATGTACCCAACACTGTATTCAGGCCATCTTGGCTTTCTTTCTATTCCTTGACCACACCTAACTTGTTCCTGCCTCAGGACCTTTGCTTTTGCTGTTCTCTCTTCCACCTTAAATGCCCTTCCTCTAGGTAGTAGCATGAATGGTCCCTTATCATTGGCTCTCAGCTCAACTGTCAGCTCATTCAAGAATTCCCTATCTAAACCCACAGAAGTGTGCAGAATTTGCTAACTTTTGTATAAGAAAGGTGAGAACGTAAAAAAATATATATATTCATATTTGCTTGTATTTGCCTAAATATACCCTGGAAGGAAAGCCAGCCAATAAACTGATAAAAAGAAGTTATGTGTTGGGGGAGGGGGAAATTCGGTGGAGAGGAACAGGTACAGAAGTGAGAGTTCTCACAAGATATATTTTTATAGATGAACCATGTGAATGTATTACCTATTCAATAAATAAATAAATATGACATGGGGAACTCAGCATCCCTCACAGGGACCTGCTACCCTTAGAAATATCTGGTAAGCTGGCCTCAAAAGGTTTGCCTGTCCTCAGAAGGTAAACTTGGAGGCTGGGGCAGAAAGGGGAGAAGAAGAATCTGATTTAGACAGTCACTGATAGCCACTGACCCTTCCACACATGACTCACCTCAAATGATAGTGCCAGAAAATAGACAAGGCCCCACCAGGTAGGAGAGGGAATATGACATGCCCCAAGACCTCTTGATACTGCCAGAATAGTTTCTTCCACACCCAGAAAATCTGCTTCTAATGGCAATGATCCTAGACAGGGGATAGTCCAGGGCTAGTTCCCATTGGAATGAAGTCCAAGTTTTAGTCAGTTCAGGCATCTGTTGCTCCTTTAGTTTGTTGGAAGCTAGGAGAGTCAAACTCAAAGAATCAAGGGAAGCCCCTGGGAGTTATAGAATCAGGGAAGAGCTACAAGGCCTCACTGACTGGTGTCCTGGTTCAGAGAATGAGATTATCTCTAGCTGGCCAGAAATGGCAGAGGATTAACTGGTATTTACAGAGTAAGGGCAATAAGGACCTTGAAGGATGATGTGCCATGAATACAACTCTAAGAATCCATCTCACTTTTCTTGCCAGGTAATCATGAGCTTCTCCGCATACTTGCCCCAGGAAGATAGAACTGACTGGTCTGGCAGGGCTGGTAGAGAAATGACCTATTGAAGGTGGCAGCTGTCATGTCAAAATGCAGAGTGCATGGCTGCATCAAAAACTGGCCTTTTTAGGTCCCAAAAAGAAAACAGTTCAGTTCTCCATTTCCTATTTGTTAGATAATAGGCAGGCAGAAAAGGCCTGCAGGGAGACTGGCTGATTACCTCATCAAAATGCAGAGAGAACTTATCACAGGAGTCTAGAAGTTCAATCATGCACAGGGAGATAGAATCTAGCCAGAGTCCCTGAAGAGGAAAGGAAGCTACCGAGCTACTCTCAGAAGACAAGAAACATATGGTTGACAATTTTACAGCAGAAAAATCTCAGAGCAACCTTAGAAGACACCATTGGATCTCTGTGGTCACCACTTCTAGACAGACTCTAAAAGTTAATACTCTTATAGCTGCTGCTCCTTTGCACCAGACCTCTATGAGGGAGGGGAGGAGAGAAAAAGATGGGGAGCCAGAATATAGTCTTCCCCATGGGTCCCAGACTATGGGCCTCAGTTTCCCCATGAATATTTTCCGTTAGCTCCACGACCATCCATTGCCCCACCAAACCAGCCACGAGACCAACTCACCTGTACTGGCTCCTCCAAGACTCCACTGCAAATAGGACAGATGAGGTCTTCATCAACATCCCCCTGGAAACGAGTTACATCATACCCCATGTCTCATCACTGAAACCCAGGTCCTGGAAGGGAGAAGAGAGGCAAAAGAGGCCAGTTTAGGAGAAGCCTACAGATAAGATATGTGGCCAACATGAACTCATTGCCAAGATCCATTCATTTGTTCAATAAATATTTATTGAGAGTCTACTATATGCCAGTTATTTGGGAAAGAAAAAAGCTGACTCAAGAAACTTAATTCTAATGTGGGAAAACATTAAATAAGAATACACTTACGATATGAAGTGATAAATACTCTGATATAGCAAACACAGGGAGAGAGCAAGAAATGTGGGTATGTAACCTGGCTGAAAGGAACAGGTGGTTTTAAAAAGTTTTCCAGGACTAGGTGATACCAGAGATGAGTCTTGCAGGACAAGTAAGAGTTAGCTAGGTGTTTGGGGAAGGAGACATTAGGGTTTTACATAAAATAGCATATTCAAAAGCCCAGAAGTAAGAAGGCATGTGATGGGTTTGAGGAACTGCAAGTAGTTCAGAAAAAGGCTGACCTGAAGGATACAAGGGAAGGCGTGTCAAAATATAAGGCTGCAGAGGCAAGCAAGGACCAGGACATGAAATCGTATGTAAAGAGTTTGGACTTTATCCTGAAGGCTTTGGGAAGCCACTGAAAGACCTAAAAGGAAGTGATACAATAAACAAAATAAAATAAGTTCCCTTTTAGAATCATAATGTTCACAAGGCAGAGATTGAAGACAGAAAGAACATCTGGGCAGAGAGAGATGGTGAGAGTCTGGATTTAGGTGGTGGCTATGAAGATAAAGAAGAAAAGATATTCAGAGAGCAAGAATTCAAATTCACACTGATGCTGCCCACCACTCCTTTGGGCATCCAAGGATCAAACCCAAAGAAGAAGCTGGTGAACAATGACTGAAACCGCCCTGTGTGCATTCAACTGGGGGCAGATTGGATCAAAGCCAGGCACCTGGTACAAGGGCAGCCAGTCCGCAGACTAGACATCAACATGTGATGTCCTGGAAAAGATGAGCTCAGTCAATCAAACAGTTCTCAGGAATTTAGAATCACACTGTCCAGTTAGGAGAAAGAAATTTAAAAGGGGTCAGGGGTGCACAAGGTGCAGACAGGCCTTGATACGGCACATGCAAACTAAACTACAGCACTGGATTAAGATAGAGCCCACAGCTAACATCGCCTGCAATGGTTAAAGACTGAAAGCTTCTCCCCGAGATCGGGAACAAGACAAGGATGTCTGCTTTCACCACTGCTATTCAAAATTGTACTGGGAGTTCCAGAAAGAACAATTAGGCAAGAAAAAGAAATAAAAGGAACCCAAATTGAAAAGAAAGAAGTAAAACTATTCACAAATGACAAGATCCTATATATAGAAGATCCCAAAAAATCTACAAGAAAGCTACTAGAGCTAATTAATGAATTCAGCAAAGTTGCAGGGTACAACAGCAACACACAAAAATCAATTGTGGGGCAGAGGCGGGGCAAGATGGCGGACTGGTGAGCTGTATGTTTTAGTTACTCCTCCAGGAGGGTAGGTAGAAAGCCAGGAACTGCGTGGACTGGACACCACAGAGCAATCTGACTTTGGGCATACTTCATACAACACTCATGAAAACATGGAACTGCTGAGATCAGCGAAATCTGTAAGTTTTTGCGGCCAGGGGACCCGCGCCCCTCCCTGCCAGGCTCAGTCCCGTGGGAGGAGGGGCTGCCAGCTCCGGGAAGGAGAAGGGAGAACTGCAGTGGCAGCCCTTATCAGAAACTCATTCTACTGATGCAAACTCCAACCATAGATAGACTGAGACCAGACACCAGAGAATCTGAGAGCAGCCAGCCCAGCAGAGAGGAGACAGGCATAGAAAAAAAACAACACGAAAAACTCCAAAATAAAAGCGGAGAATTTTTGGAGTTCTGGTGAACATAGAAAGGGGAAGGGCAGAGCTCAGGCCCTGAGGTGCATATGCAAATCCCAAAGAAAAGCTGATTTCTCTGCCCTGTAGACCTTTCCTTAATGGCCCTGGTTGCTTTGTCTCTTAGCATTTCAATAACCCATTAGATCTCTGAGGAGGGCCCTTTTTTTTTTTTTAATCCTTTTTTCTTTTTCTAAAACAATTACTCTAAGAAGCCCAATACAGAAAGCTTCAAAGACTTGCAATTTGGGCAGGTCAAGACAAGAGCAGAACTAAGAGAGCTCTGAGACAAAAGGCAATAATCCAGTGGCTGAGAAAATTCACTAAACACCACAACTTCCCAAGAAAAGGGGGGTGTCTGCTCACAGCCATCATCCTCGTGGACAGGAAACACTCCTGCCCATCGCCAGCCCCATAGCCCAGAGCTGCCCCAGACAACCCAGTGTGACGGAAGCGCTTCAAATAACAGGCACACACCACAAAACTGGGCGTGGACATTAGCCTTCCCTGCAACCTCAGCTGATTGTCCCAGAGTTGGGAAAGTGGAGCAGTGTGAATTAACAAAGCCCCATTCAACCATCATTTCAGCAGACTGGGAGACTCCCTACACAGCCCAGCAGCCCAGAACTGCCCTGGGGGGACGACACTCACCTGTGACATAGCACAGTCATCCCTCAACAGAGGACCCAGGGTGCACAGCCTGGAAGAGGGGCCCACTTGCAAGTCTCAGGAGCCATACGCCAATACCAAGGACTTGTGGGTCAGTGGCAGAGACAAACTGTGGCAGGACTGAAATGAAGGATTACACTATTGCAGCAGCTTTAAAACTCTAGGATCACCAGGGAGATTTGATTGTTAGGGCCACCCCCCCTCCCTGACTGTCCAGAAACACGCCCCATATACAGGGCAGGCAACACCAACTACACACGCAAGCTTGGTACACCAATTGGACCCCACAAGACTCACTCCCCCACTCACCAAAAAGGCTAAGCAGGGGAGAACTGGCTTGTGGAGAACAGGTGGCTCGTGGACGCCACCTGCTGGTTAGTTAGAGAAAGTGTACTCCACGAAGCTGTAGATCTGATAAATTAGAGATAAGGACTTCAATTGGTCTACAAATCCTAAAAGAACCCTATCAAGTTCAGCGAATGCCAAGAGGCCAAAAACAACAGAAAATTATAAAGCATATGAAAAAACCAGACGATATGGATAACCCAAGCCCAAGCACCCAAATCAAAAGATCAGAAGAGACACAGCACCTAGAGCAGCTACTCAAAGAACTAAAGATGAACAATGAGACCACCGTACGGGATACAAAGGAAATCAAGAAGACCCTAGAAGAGCATAAAGAAGACATTGCAAGACTAAATAAAAAAATGGATGATCTTATGGAAATTAAAGAAACTGTTGACCAAATTAAAAAGATCCTGGATACTCATAGTACAAGACTAGAGGAAGTTGAACAACGAATCAGTGACCTGGAAGATGACAGAATGGAAAATGAAAGCACAAAAGAAAGAATGGGGAAAAAAATTGAAAAAATCGAAATGGACCTCAGGGATATGATAGATAATATGAAACGTCCGAATATAAGACTCATTGGTGTCCCAGAAGGGGAAGAAAAGGGTAAAGGTCTAGGAAGAGTATTCAAAGAAATTGTTGGGGAAAACTTCCCAAATCTGGTAAACAACATAAATACACAAATCATAAATGCTCAGCGAACTCCAAATAGAATAAATCCAAATAAACACACTCCGAGACATATACTGATCACACTGTCAAACACAGAAGAGAAGGAGCAAGTTCTGAAAGCAGCAAGAGAAAAGCAATTCACCACATACAAAGGAAACAGCATAAGACTAAGTAGTGACTACTCAGCAGCCACCATGGAGGCGAGAAGGCAGTGGCACGATATATTTAAAATTCTGAGTGAGAAAAATTTCCAGCCAAGAATACTTTATCCAGCAAAGCTCTCCTTCAAATTTGAGGGAGAGCTTAAATGTTTCACAGACAAACAAATGCTGAGAGAATTTGCTAACAAGAGACCTGCTCTACTGGAGATACTAAAGGGAGCCCTACAGACAGAGAAACAAAGAAAGGACAGAGAGACTTGGAGAAGGGTTCAGTACTAAAGAGATTCGGTATGGGTACAATAAAGGATATTAATAGACAGAGGGGAAAAATATGACAAACATAAACCAAAGGATAAGATGGCTGATTCAAGAAATGCCTTCACGGTTATAACGTTGAATGTAAATGGATTAAACTCCCCAATTAAAAGATATAGATTCGCAGAATGGATCAAAAAAAATGAACCATCAATATGTTGCATACAAGAGACTCATCTTAGACACAGGGACACAAAGAAACTGAAAGTGAAAGGATGGAAAAAAATATTTCATGCAAGCTACAGCCAAAAGAAAGCAGGTGTAGCAATATTAATCTCAGATAAAATAGACTTCAAATGCAGGGATGTTTTGAGAGACAAAGAAGGCCACTACATACTAATAAAAGGGGCAATTCAGCAAGAAGAAATAACAATCGCAAATGTTTATGCACCCAATCAAGGTGCCACAAAATACATGAGAGAAACACTGGCAAAACTAAAGGAAGCAATTGATGTTTCCACAATAATTGTGGGAGACTTCAACACATCACTCTCTCCTATAGATAGATCAACCATACAGAAGACCAATAAGGAAACTGAAAACCTAAACAATCTGATAAATGAATTAGATTTAACAGACATATACAGGACATTACATCCCAAATCACCAGGATACACATACTTTTCTAGTGCTCACGGAACTTTCTCCAGAATAGATCATATGCAGGGACATAAAACAAGCCTCAATAAATTTAAAAAGATTGAAATTATTCAAAGCACATTCTCTGACCACAATGGAATACAATTAGAAGTCAATAACCATCAGAGACTTAGAAAATTCACAAATACCTGGAGGTTAAACAACACACTCCTAAACAATCAGTGAGTTAATGAAGAAATAACAAGAGAAATTGCTAAATATATAGAGACGAATGAAAATGAGAACACAACATACCAAAACCTATGGGATGCAGCAAAAGCAGTGCTGAGGGGGAAATTTATAGCACTAAACACATATATTAAAAAGGAAGAAAGAGCCAAAATCAAAGAACTAATGGATCAACTGAAGAAGCTAGAAAATGAACAGCAAACCAATCCTAAACCAAGTAGAAGAAAAGAAATAACAAGGATTAAAGCAGAAATAAATGACATAGAGAACAAAAAAACAATAGAGAGGATAAATATCACCAAAAGTTGGTTCTTTGAGAAGATCAACAAGATTGACAAGCCCCTAGCTAGACTGACAAAATCAAAAAGAGAGAAGACCCATATAAACAAAATAATGAATGAAAAAGGTGACATAACTGCAGATCCTGAAGAAATTAAAAAAATTATAAGAGGATATTATGAACAACTGTATGGCAACAAACTGGAGAATGTAGAGGAAATGGACAATTTCCTGGAAACATATGAACAACCTAGACTGACCAGAGAAGAAATAGAAGACCTCAACCAACCCATCACAAGCAAAGAGATCCAATCAGTCATCAAAAATCTTCCCACAAATAAATGCCCAGGGCCAGATGGCTTCACAGGGGAATTCTACCAAAATTTCCAGAAAGAACTGACACCAATCTTACTCAAACTCTTTCAAAACATTGAAGAAAATGGAACACTACCTAACTCATTTTATGAAGCTAACATCAATCTAATACCAAAACCAGGCAAAGATGCTACAAAAAAGGAAAACTACCGGCCAATCTCCCTAATGAATATAGATGCAAAAATCCTCAACAAAATACTTGCAAATCGAATCCAAAGACACATTAAAAAAATCATACACCATGACCAAGTGGGGTTCATTCCAGGCATGCAAGGATGGTTCAACATAAGAAAAACAATCAATGTATTACAACACATTAAAAACTCGAAAGGGAAAAATCAATTGATCATCTCAATAGATGCTGAAAAAGCATTTGACAAAATCCAACATCCCTTTTTGATAAAAACACCTCAAAAGGTAGAAATTGAAGGAAACTTCCTCAACATGATAAAGAGCATATATGAAAAACCCACAGCTAGCATAGTACTCAATGGTGAAAGACTGAAAGCCTTCCCTCTAAGATCAGGAACAAGACAAGGATGCCCGCTGTCACCACTGTTATTCAACATTGTGCTGGAAGTGCTAGCCAGGGCAATCCGGCAAGACAAAGAAATAAAAGGCATCCAAATTGGAAAAGAAGAAGTAAAACTGTCATTGTTTGCAGATGACATGATCTTATATCTAGAAAACCCTGAGAAATCGACGATACAGCTACTAGAGCTAATAAACAAATTTAGCAAAGTAGCGGGATACAAGGTTAATGCACATAAGTCAGTAATGTTTCTATATGCTAGAAATGAACAAACTGAAGAGACACTCAAGAAAAAGATACCATTTTCAATAGCAACTAAAAAAATCAAGTACCTAGGAATCAACTTAACCAAAGATGTAAAAGACCTATACAAAGAAAACTACATAACTCTACTAAAAGAAATAGAAGGGGACCTTAAAAGATGGAAAAATATTCCATGTTCATGGATAGGAAGGCTAAATGTCATTAAGATGTCAATTCTACCCAAACTCATCTACAGATTCAATGCAATCCCAATCAAAATTCCAACAACCTACTTTGCAGACTTGGAAAAGCTAGTTATCAAATTTATTTGGAAAGGGAAGATGCCTCGAATTGCTAAAGACACTCTAAAAAAGAAAAATGAAGTGGGAGGACTTACACTCCCTGACTTTGAAGCTTATTATAAAGCCACAGTTGCCAAAACAGCATGGTACTGGCACAAAGATAGACATATAGATCAATGGAATCGAATTGAGAATTCAGAGATAGACCCTCAGATCTATGGCCGACTGATCTTTGATAAGGCCCCCAAAGTCACTGAACTGAGTCATAATGGTCTTTTCAACAAATGGGGCTGGGAGAGTTGGATATCCATATCCAAAAGAATGAAAGAGGACCCCTACCTCACCCCCTACACAAAAATTAACTCAAAATGGACCAAAGATCTCAATATAAAAGAAAGTACCATAAAACTCCTAGAAGATAATGTAGGAAAACATCTTCAAGACCTTGTATTAGGCGGCCACTTCCTAGACTTTACACCCAAAGCACAAGCAACAAAAGAAAAAATAGATAAATGGGAACTCCTCAAGCTTAGAAGTTTCTGCACCTCAAAGGAATTTCTCAAAAAGGTAAAGAGGCAGCCAACTCAATGGGAAAAAATTTTGGAAACCATGTATCTGACAAAAGAGTGATATCTTGCATATATAAAGAAATCCTACAACTCAATGACAATAGTACAGACAGCCCAATTATAAAATGGGCAGAAGATATGAAAAGACAGTTCTCTGAAGAGGAAATACAAATGGCCAAGAAACACATGAAAAAATGTTCAGCTTTACTAGCTATTAGAGAGATGCAAATTAAGACCACAATGAGATACCATCTAACACCGGTTAGAATGGCTGCCATTAAACAAACAGGAAACTACAAATGCTGGAGGGGATGTGGAGAAATTGGAACTCTTATTCATTGTTGGTGGGACTGTATAATGGTTCAGGCACTCTGGAAGTCAGTCTGGCAGTTCCTTAGAAAACTAGATATAGAGTTACCATTCGATCCAGCGATTGCACTTCTCGGTATATACCCGGAAGATCGGAAAGCAGTGACATGAACAGATATCTGCACGCCAATGTTCATAGCAGCATTATTCACAATTGCCAAGAGATGGAAACAACCCAAATGTCCTTCAACAGATGAGTGGATAAATAAAATGTGGTATATACACACGATGGAATACTACGCGGCAGTAAGAAGGAACGATCTGGTGAAACATATGACAACATGGATGAACCTTGAAGACATAATGCTGAGCGAAATAAGCCAGGCACAAAAAGAGAAATATTATATGCTACCACTAATGTGAACTTTGAAAAATGTAAAACAAATGGTTTATAATGTAGAATGTAGGGGAACTAGCAATAGAGAGCAATTAAGGAAGGGGGAACAATAATCCAAGAAGAACAGATAAGCTATTTAACATTCTGGGGATGCCCAGGAATGACTATGGTCTGTTAATTTCTGATGGATATAGTAGGAACAAGTTCACAGAAATGTTGCTTTATTATGTAACTTTCTTGGGGTAAGGTAGGAACATGTTGGAAGTTAAGCAGTTATCTTAGGTTAGTTGTCTTTTTCTTACTCCCTTGTTACGGTCTCTTTGAAATGTTCTTTTATTGTATGTTTGTTTTCTTTTTAACTTTTTTTTCATACAGTTGATTTAAAAAAGAAGGGAAAGTTAAAAAAAAAAAAAAGAAAAACAAGGAAAAAAAAAAGATGTAGTGCCCCCCTGAGGAGCCTGTGGAGAATGCAGGGGTATTCGCCTACCCCACCTCGATGGTTGCTAACATGACCACAGACATAGGGGACTGGTGGTTTAATGGGTTGAGCCCTCTACCATAGGTTTTACCCTTGGGAAGACGGTTGCTGCAAAGGAGAGGCTAGGCCTCCCTATGGTTGTGCCTGAGAGCCTCCTCCCGAATGCCTCTTTGTTGCTCTGATGTGGCCCTCTCTCTCTGGCTAAGCCAACTTGAAAGGTGAAATCACTGCCCTCCCCCCTACGTGGGATCAGACACCCAGGGGAGTGAATCTCCCTGGCAACGTGGAATATGACTCCCGGGGAGGAATGTAGACCCGGCATCGTGGGACGGAGAACATCTTCTTGACCAAAAGGGGGATGTGAAAGGAAATGAAATAAGTTTCAGTGGCAGAGAGATTCCAAAAGGAGCCGAGAGGTCACTCTGGTGGGCACTCTTACGCACACTTTAGACAACCCTTTTTAGGTTCCAAAGAATTGGGGTAGCTGGTGGTGGATACCTGAAACTATCAAACTACAACCCAGAACCCATGAATCTCGAAGACAGTTGTATAAAAATGTAGCTTATGAGGGGTGACAATGGGACTGGGAAAGCCATAAGGACCACACTCCACTTTGTCTAGTTTAAGGACGGATGAGTAGAAAAATAGGGGAAGGAAACAAACAGACAAAGGTACCCAGTGTTCTTTTTTACTTCAATTGCTCTTTTTCACTCTAATTATTATTCTTGTTATTCTTGTGTGTGTGCTAATGAAGGTGTCAGGGATTGATTTGGGTGATGAATGTACAACTATGTAATGGTACTGTGAACAATCGAAAGTACGATTTGTTTTGTATGACTGCGTGGTATATGAATATATCTCAATAAAATGAAGATTAAAAAAAAAAGACATAATGCTGAGCAAAATAAGCCAGGCACAAAAAGAGAGATATTGTATGTTACCACTAATGTGAATTCTGTGAAAAGTGTACAATGTTTTATACTGTAGAATGTAGGGGACGTAGAGATACCAATTAGTGGAGGGGGAATGATAATCTAATAAGAACAGATAAACTATGGAGGGTAATCTCAATGTTATGGGAATGCTCAGGAATGATTATGGTTTGTAAACTTTCTTGGATATAGGAAGATCATGTTGGAAGCAATAGAGTTATTTTAGGTTTTTTTTTTCTCTTATTCCTTTGTTTTCTTAGGGGTTGTTAATTTTCTTGGGGTATGGTAGGAACATGTTGGAAGCAATGTAGTTATTTTAGATTATTTGTTTTTCTTACTCCTCTGTTTGGACATGGTTTATTAATTTTCTTGGGGTATGGTAGGAACATATTGGAAGCAAAGTAGTTATTTTAGGTTATTTGTTTTCCTTAATCCATTGCTTTGTTTGAAATGTTGTGGGGTTTTTTTTGGTTGTTGTTTGCCTGTTTGTTTTTAATTTTTTGATAAACAAAAGTTAAAAAATTGAAAAAAAATCAGTAGAAAAATGGGAGTAAAAACTAAATGACAAATAGGGTGGGATGGGGGGATGGTTTGGGTATTCTCTTTTCACTTTTATTTTTTATTCTTATTCTGATTCTTTCTGATGTAAGGAAAATGTTCAGAAATAGATTGTGGTGATGAATGCATAACTATATGATCATACTGTGAACAGTTGATTGTATACCATGGATGACTGTATGGTTTGTGAATATATATCAATAAAACTGAATTAAAAAAAAAAAAAAAAAATCAATTGTGACAACTGTTCTAATTCAAAAAAAAAATTGCCATCTTTCCATACAGCAGCAATGAATAATCTGAAAAGAAAATCAAGAAAACAATTCCATTTACAATTAGCTTTGTAATAAGTTTTAAAATTAGGAAATGTGAGTCCTTCCATTTTGTTTTTTCTTTTTCAAGATTTGGGTTTTGGCTATTTGGGGCCTCTTGCCGTTCCCTATGAATCTGATAATTGGCTTGTCCATTTCTGCTAAAAAGTCTGCTGGAATTTTGATAGGGACTGCATTGAACCTGTAAATTGCTTTGGGTAGTACTGACATATCTTAACAATATTAAGTCTTCTAATCCATGAACACAGGATGTCTTTCCATTTATTAGGTCCTCTTTAATTTCTGGCCAAATATGGCCAAATATGGCCAACTAAGCTTTGACAAGGGTGCCAAATCCAATCAGGGAGGGAAAAATAAGTCTTTTCAATAAATGGTGCTGGGAAAACTGGATATCCACATGCAAAAATAGGAAGATAAACCTCTTCCTCATACTAGATGCAAAAATTAACTCAAAATGGATCAAGGACCTAAATAAATGAGCTAAAACCATAAAGCTCTTAGATGAAAGCAGCACAAAATCTTTAGGATCTTGTATTAGGCAATAGATTCTCAGCTATGACCCAAAAAGGAAAAACAGATACATGGGATTTCATCAAAATTAAAAACTTTTGTGCATCAAAGGACATTGTCAAGAAAGTGAAAAGACAACTAACAGAATGGGAGAAAATATTTGGAAACCATGTATCTGATAAGGCTTTCATATCCAGAACATATGAAGCACTCCTAGAATACAACAACAAAAAAAATACAAACAATCCAGTTAAAAAGCAGACATTTCTCCAAAGGAGGAAAACAAATGGCCAAAAAGCATATGAAAAGTTGCTCAACATCATTAGCCATTAGGGAAATGCAAATCAAAACCACAATACCACCTCACACCAAGATGGCTATGATTTTAAAAAACAAAAAGTAAGCGCTGGAGCGGATGCAAGAAATAGGAACCAATGTTGACGGAAATGTAAGATGGTGCAGCCACTGTGTTTACCAGTTCTTAAGCAGCCACTGTGTCTACCAATTCTTAAGAGAGTTAAATATACTTTCTGTCTCCAGCAGCAGGGAGAGGAGCTGCCACCATGTCTGCACATCTACACATCTGTAACAGATGGTCGTGTGAAACTGCTCCAGTTTCCTGGTCAAGAGGAACAAGCAGACAGACAACCCAAGCCCAATAACCTGAAGGCCCGCAACTCCTTCCACTACAACAGGCTGATTCACGGCAAGACTGTGGGCACCTCCTAGCTGCGGGCCACCCTCAGCAGCATCCAGCATATGACTGGCTGCCACCTCCAGAGCCAGTGCCATCCACAGTCAGAAACCCATGATAGTGAAGAGGAAGTGAGCCTACCCCACCGACAGCTCCGGAGCACCCCACCTGGCCCCAAAGGAATAAAGATGCCAGCTGACTTAAAAAAAAAAGAGTTAAACATAAAATTACCATATGACCCAGCAATTCTACTTCTAGGTATATACCCCAAAGGATTGAAAACAGGGACTTTAATAGATTTTGTACACTAATGTTCATGGTGGCATTATTCACAATAGCCAAAAGATGGAAGCAACCCAAGTGTCCATCAATAGATGAATGGATAAATAAAACATGGTATACTGATGGAGAGTAAAAAAAAAAAACAAAAAAAAAACAACAACAAAAAAAAACCATGGTATATACTTTCAATGGAACATTATTCAGTTATAAAAAGGAATGAAGTTCTGATACATGCAACTTGGATAACCTTGAAGACATCACGCTGAATGAAATTAGCCAGGAACAAAAAGACAAACATATGGTTCCATTTATGTGAAAAAACTAAAATATGCAAATTCAGAGACAAAAAGTAGATTCCAAGTTACCAGGGGCTGTGATAGTGGGGGAATGGGGAGTTACTGGTTAATGGGTTTCTGTTCGGGGTGATGAGAAAGTTTTGGTAATGGATGGTGGTGATGGTGGCAGAATATTGTGAATGTAATTGATATCACTGAATTGTACACATATAATTGGTTATAATGGCAAATTCTGTGCCGTATATACATTACCACAATAAAACAAAGAAACAAACAAAACCAACTGGGTTCACATCCCCACTTCTACTAATCATTAGCTATTTGACCTTAACCAGGCTATGAAACCTTCCTAAGACTAAGTTGACTTTTTTTTTTTTTCATAAGTAAAATGGGTATAGTAATAGAAATGACTTACATAGATTAGTCCTCAAGGAGAAAACGCATGTAAAACATCTAGCAAGGTATCTGCTGGTACATAGCAGGCACTCAATACATGGCAATTACTATTATTTATGTATAAAGCTAATTTCCATCATTAGATTAAAAATTCCTAAAGGGCAGAAACTCATGTTCATTTCTATATCCAATATAGCACCAAGTACAGTTCCTTACATACACACAAGTCAATACAATATTTGGTGTGTTTAAACGTTGCTTTAACCAAGAGCTTCCCAACAGCCGGAGTATAGTGGACATTTACAATTTTGCCTACCTAGCATCCTGTTTTTTGTTAATAGCACCACAGTTTTCCTTTGGGAATCATATCCTAGTTCCTCATTGGACAGGTGACCCAACTGGAGACAGTGAGGGTGATACCTGAGACTTCTGCTCTAGCTCTGAGAGGGGGCTCTTCCCCCTTGTAGCAGGTAGAAAGTACACCCAGGGTGGCTGGTGACCATCTTTGGCATTATTGAGGAAAGGCTGCTTACAGAATGAAGCTAATAAAGAAGAAAGCAGAGTTGAGAGATCAAGTCAGATGAAATCTTTTGAGGTCCTGGATTCGGCCATGCCTTTTGAACATCTCAGTTACATGACCCAATAAATGCCCTATTATCTTTATGTTTAAGCTGAGTTTCTGTTTCTTTAAACTGATAAAAATTCTGCTTAATACACAAGGCCAATGGAGCTAAGAAATTGCATGGCTCCCTTTGCAACCATCTATCTTTCTTTACCCATTTTATATAGGAACAATGATACCACCTATGACACTGATACAATTACACTGATTTCAATCACCACCATTTCTACATGCACTTGTCCTTCCATCTCTAGGGCCTAAAGTTTAGGGCCTTGGGCTCATTACTAATCCCTCTGAAACTGTTACTGTAAACCACCTTGGCCTGGTTGTTTCCTTTAGCATGGGGTGGGGATGGGGGCATCTACCACATATTTGTCTCCCCTCAGATCTCTGACCTTCTGTTCCCAGTCCAACAGAGTAGAACAAAATGGAAGCAAAGAAAAGAATTCCCTTGAATAATCTATGAACACTGATGAATTAGGGTGAGTATGTAAGCAATGATATTATAGACACAACAAAGTGAAATGTAAAACCTAAAACAAAGGCCACTTGTGATTCCTTTTGCTGTGACTCACTGAACTAAAAAGCGAGGATGGTGGAGGGAGAGGAGCATCCCACAGTGCCTTCATCCTTACATGTACTAGATTAGAGCTGTAGTAGGTGTAGTAGGTAGATTAGCACTGTCCATCCACCAGCCACACTCTAGGAATTAAAACTGCATTTCTCCTCTATCCACATGACTCCAGTGGGAGTTGCCTCATTAGCACTATGAAACCCTACCCTAGGCTCCAGCTGATTGGACCAAGTGGGGCCAGTAGATCCCATCACTGAATTTGAGCCCCCATATCCTCTTTTTGCTTAAGCTACATCGAACTAGGTTTCTGTTCCTTATACCCAAAAGAGTTCTGGCTCATATAAAAAGCAAAGAAATAGCATCCCAGCATCACCTCAGAAGTCTGGAGAGGTAAGGATAAATTAAGAGCAATATTTCTTTTCTTTAATCCTAAAACCTGGTTTTAAAATGCTTAGCCGAGATCTTACTATAAAACAATCTACATGTATTCATTCAACAAACATGGACTAGTACCACCTATACGTCAACGAGCGTAATAAAACCTAGTCTCTGTGAGATAAGTGATGAGGAGGCATTCACAAGTTTCTAGAGAAACACAAAAGAGAGGGTTCTAAATCAGACTTGGGGTGGTCAGAAAGACTTTCCAGAAATGGCTCTCAAGATATGTTTAGAACAGGGCTTCTCAGTCTCAGCACTGTAACATTTCAGGCCAGAAATAATTTTTGTTATAGGGGCTGCTGGCCTATGCACTGTATGGTGTTTAACAGCATCTCTAAATTCTACCCACTACATGTCAGTGGCATCCCCTCCTCACCCTCACCCATTGTAAAAACCAAAAATGTATTCTGGACACTGGCAAAAGTCCTCTGGTGGGGCAAAACTGCCCCTGGTGAGACCCACTGTGTTCAAAAGATGAGAAGGAGTTAAAACAGCATGAATCAAAACAAGAAGCCAGCCAAGGGTTTGTGCAGAGGTGTGTTGGAAGATGAGGACAGAACAGAGGGGAGGGCAGGAGCCAAAACCTGGAAGTCCCAGTTGCCTACGCCATGGAGTTAGATGTAACCTGAAAGTTGTAGAGACACCTGAGGGATTTTCTTTTTCTTCTGACAGAGAAAAATTTTAAGAATTGTACAAAGAATTCCCATACATCCTCACCCCGATTCCCCAAATGTTAACATTTTACAACATTTGTTTGGTAATTCTCTCTATATAGACACATATAAAAATTTTTTTAATTCTGAACTGTTTGAGATTAAGTTGTAGTCATAAAGCTCTTTATAACCAAATTCTTTATTATCTATTTCCTAAAAAGAAGAACATTCACTTACAAAACCAGAGTAAAATTATCAAAATCAGGAAATTAACACTGCTATAATACAATTATCTAACCTATAAACCATATTCAAATTTTGCCAATTTTCCCAATAGTTCCTTTAGCAAAAGAACATCCAAAATTACATGTTGCATTGAGTTATCAAGACTCTTTAGATCCCTTTAATCTGGAAAAGTTGTGTTTTTTTTTGTCTTTCATGACCCTGACATTTTTTAATACAAGCAAGTTAATTAGAATATCCCTTAATTTGACTTTGCCTGATGTTTCCTCATGATTAAAATTCAGGTATCCAATTTTGGGCAAAAATACCATGGAAGTAATGTTGCGTTTTGCTCAATGTATCACATCAGGAGAACATGATGTTGAGATGTCCCAATACTGTGAGATTAACTTGGGTCATTTGGTTAAGGTGATGTCTACCAGTTTTCTCCAATGCAGGGAGCACCAGTTTTTCCTTTGTAATTAATAAGAATCTTGTGGGGAGATATTTTTGACTGTTTGTTTACCTGAAAGATTTTAAGCAAGAAATTAACATGATCAGTTTTCCATTTTAGACAGATGATTCTGACAGCTGTGTAGGAAAAGTAAGGGATAGGGAAGGTTAGAGAAAGTGAGACCTTTTTAGGAGATTATTATAAAAAGTCAAAGAAAGTATAAATGCTTGAACCAAGGTATTTAAGAGATAGAATCTACGTTGGTTCAAGAAATAATAAAAGGATGACTCCTATGTTTCTGCCTTGGAAAATGGTATTAAAATTCACCAAAATAAGGATTTCCAGATTGGGAGGAAAGATAATGATCCTAATTGTGGAAATGTAGAGTTGGAGATTCTAAGTAGAAATCCTGAAGGTGGTAGCTGAAGCCATGGGTTTAGAAAGGCCACACAGGGAAAGTATACAGAATGAAAACAGAAAATGAAGATGTGTCTGAAGAATTTGGAACCCTGGGGAGCACTAATTCTTTGCTTTATTTTTTTATCCTTTCTTTAGCCTTTCTTTCTCACAAATAATATATAAATTTATGGGTATATTCTCATTTTAAAGATTCAAACAATGTAACAAAGATTCAAACAATTAGCCCTCTTCCCACTTTCCTCTCCCCATCTGATGCTTGGTATACATTCACTTTCAATTGCCCATCTTGGCTATACACAGATTCAAGTGTACACATAAGCAAGACAGACATGGTCCTTGCTCTCATGTTATTTGTTTTCTAGTGATAAGAGTTTTCAATACACCAGCCTAAAACTTGACTGAATGTATCTTACCATTCCCTTCATGACTGGAGGTTTGCTCTGTTGCCAAACTTTCTCCTTTTCCCCCGAAACAAATCACGTTGTTGTTGTTTTGAGCACATGAACAAATCTCTTTCCCAAGACAGACCCTAGAGGCAGAAATACTGGACTGAAAATACTTATTTTGCTAGATACTATCAATCTGTCCTCTGGAAAGGCCTTTTCAATTTATATTTCCACCAAGAGTCCATGAGAATGCTTTAACAATGACATTTAAAGGAAAAGAGAGGAGAAGAGAAAAAAGAAAAAGAAGCCTTCAAAAAAACTGAGAAAGAGGGGACAGAAATCAGAGAAAATCCTGGAGGGAAGTGGCTCATAAAAGTCAAGGGAGTGGAGTGCTTAGAGGAAGGGAAAGTGTCAAAAGCTGCAGATACATAAGTCTGAAAAGAAAAGCAAAGAATCCCAGGATGTGGCACAGTGGATACTATTGCAGGTTGAAGATAACTCTTGTCTAGAAGCTTGATTTCAAAGGGAGGGAAAGAGATACGAACTAGCTAGAGGTGGACAGGTGGTTGAGGAACTGTGCTGTGTTTGGTGTTTTTCCCTATGAAGAGAAAGGCTTGAACATATTTATATACTGAGAGGAAAGCCCTATTGAAAAGGGAATGATAAAAGACAGGAGAGAATCCAGTCACTAAGGAAGTAGTAGGAGGAGATCTGGAATAATCTTAAACAGGAAGAGGGACATCTCTTCTCTAAAGCAGGAAGGAAGAAAGGATGCGTACAAATAGATATGGATGGTTTTCAAAAATCATACCAATAAATTTTTAAAAATCAGATAATGACTTATTCATTTAAATGAACAGTAAAGTACAGTTAAGTGTTTATGGTAATGAAGCCCATAAAATATTTATTTTAAATGATGTTTACGAATATACATGATATAATAATAGGTAAAAAAGGTAGGACATAAAATTGAATACATAGAACCTGTTTAAAAATATACATATATACATAAAATCCACATATAGAAAAGAGATTTGAAGGAAATATCAGATGTTAACAATGGTTTTATCTGAGTGTAGTACTAAGGATAATGTTTTTCTTCTATTTTTAATTTTCAAAATTTTAATAAATATACATGAGCTTTTTAAAAAAAGTAACAATTCAACTTTAAGCAGTCTTCCACATAAATAGAAAACAGTCCTCCATTTGGACTAAAATTTTTTAAATTTAGAAATTGAGAATTTAAAAATATAAGAATGCTTTTATTTCAAAGTATAGTAATAAAAAATGACACAATTTGATCATATCCAGGAGTTTTTTCCCATTGACCTGAGTAAGACAGTTTCCCATTGTCTTTAGGGTTAAAATGGAACATAAAGAACATCTAGTTTTAACCTCTCTCCAGGGCAAGAATCTTATCCACAGCAACTATAGTTCAGTCACCCTGTGCTTAGACACCTCCTAGGAAAGGTCAAGACAGGGTGCAGTGAGGGCACCAATGAGAAATACCTAGCCCAGACCCACTTCTCTCACTGCATCCTAGAATGTCATTGTCCCTCTAAACTAGGGTACCCAGAACTCTCCACATCTGGACTGACCCTATGGACACAATGGGACTATTACCTCCTTCTCTCTACTGCAATTAATGCAACCTAAGCAATTGGTGCTGTTCTGGATGACACCCATGGCGAATTGTGTAGTCCAGTTAAAGAGGGCTGGGGGGAAGCAGAAGGGGCAAGAGAAATGATCAAGAGGAGGAGCTATCTGAGTTAGCTACTACAGGAGAGCAAAACATATCCCCAAATATCCATAATTCATCTATTGAACTACTGACTTCACAATATCTACCTCAATCAAATAAATTATAATTTGGTTTCTCTACAATGGCTATAATATTAATCAGAGAAAAAATAAAATCACCACTTCCTTTAAAATATACCAGATATGGAAAAGCTATACTATTAAGAAAAAAAAAACTAAGATATAGAATAGTATATATAAAGTACACCAGCATGGGTGCCAAAATGATAGGCGTATATGCTTACATGTGAACGGAAATCCCAGAAGGACACATGGGAAATTGCCAACAGTGGCTGCTGCTGAGGAAAAGGGACAGCAGTAGGAGGGAAATTTTAACTTCCCTAATTATCCCTTTGTACCTTTGAGCAACTTTTCCATACCAGTATGTGCATATATGTGTGGGCATCATCTATTCAACTAGATGAATAAATAAATCTATAATTATCCTAAATTGTGAAAGAAAGGTATTAAAGTTAAAACAAAAAAACATGCCCAAAATATTCACTTAATATTTCATATACTATCTGTGTTATATGCATGTCATATAACATACTGACACACACATACACACAATGTGTCATATCCTATAGCAAGGTCTGAAAAGAATATATTCTTGCAAGAAAAAACTAAATTGAATCACAAGAAAAAAGTAGTAAATGTCCTAAAAAAAAAAAATACACACACACACACCCCTTTACCAAGCAATCCTACCTCCAGGAACTTTCTCTAAGGAAATAATAGGAAAAAGATATAAAAAAGAATGTACTAGGTTGTTTATCTAAGCATTGTTTACAATAGCAAAAATTGTAAGTATCATAAATATCCAGTAGAATAAATTGTTTACATTCATAAAAAGGAATGCCATGTAGGATTAATATGATGACTTAGAGCTATCTTTACTGCCATGAAAGAAAGTTTAAGATATATATTTGTTACAAAAGCAGTATATAAAAATATATATATACATATATGCTAAGTGCCATTTTTGCTAAAAATATTTATGTATGTACACATTTATATTAGAAAGCCTCTAAAAGGATATATATTATAGAAGCTATCTTTTCAGTGCTTTTAATTTTGCTCAGTTTGCTTTATTGGTTTTTCTTACTTTTTCTACAATGATTTTGTTTACTTATACAATTAAATAATAATGTGGCTGACAGTTACTGAATATTACTCTACATGCTAAGCACTATTTGAAGCATTTTTTGCATATTAACTCACTTAATTCTTACAATAACTCTGTGAGGTCAGGTCTATCATTATCCACATATTGCAGATGAGTAACAGGGACACAGAGAGGTTAAAAAGCTTGTCCAAAATTACACAGCTATTAAGTAGTTAAGCCAGATTCACACCCAGGCAATCTGGCTCCAGAGACCAAGTTTTTAACTGTACTGCAAAACTGCCTCCCAAACTGAAAAATGCAAGTTACAAAAACAATATGAATAGAGGAAAAGGCTCAAAAGGACATTGGGACATAAGCAAAAACTGGAATATAGAATTAAGCTTTATATCAAAGTTAAATTTCTCGAACTTGATAATGGCACTTAAGGTGATTACATAAGTGAATATCCTTCTTCATAGGAAATGTACATGAAAGTATTATGTGTTTAAGGAGTATGATGTGTGCAATCTGATTTAAAATGTTCAACAGGTAGAAAGATAGACAGACACAGGGATGAAGGGAGGGAAGAAGCTGCAAAGGTGGCAAAACATTAAAGTTGGTAGAGCTGGGTGTCTGGAGTGGGGGTAGGTATATGTTGGAGTTCTCTGTATGGGGTTCGTATTATTTTTGCACCTGTCCTGTAATTTGAAATTATTAAAAAAAAAAAAAGATGTAGAATATAGTACCATTTTATGTCCATATTTAAAGTTTCTCTAAGATTTAATTTTAAAGAATATCGATTATCTGTAGGGCAAGGAGCAAAAATTAAAATCACATTGCCCTTTTTCTCTCCTGTTGCCATGGAGTAATGTAGAAACCAGGTCTAGAGTTTGTATCATGCTTCACTGTACTTTATCATTTTAAATCAATGCTAATGCTATTATCTGAAGGAGGAACACAAATTCTAAAAACTTATCTTAACAGAGTCTCAAGAGATGCCACATCTCCAAAAGAAACAGCACGGAACTTGTCAGTGCAGAACTCGGTGCAGTAGAAATGGCCTGTGTGTGAGAAGCTACCAGGGAAGGGTAGGACGTGCAATGCTCACCATAAAGCCAGGGTTTATAAAAGTCTGCAGGGATGCTGGGCATGGTTCTCTTTTTAATATAACCTTCCTCTGTCTGCTTGGAGATTTTCTTGGTTTATCAACCTTCATACAACTGCATCCTTTCAGGGGTGTAGCCTCAAGAAATAAGGGGAAATTATGGTAGATATCTAATCTGATTAGGGTATCCCTATTTGTCACCTCTGGGAAACAATTGTTGATATGGTTATATACAACTTTGGGAGCCAGCTGTCTCTAGGAGGCCTTGCCCTGCCCCTAGGCAGACAGTCTAAAGCTGGTAGGCTAGGTGCACTTGATTATTCCTTCTGCTCTCTGGGACTCCCAACAGTGCTATGGGGCTGTCATAGGGCAGGTCATTCCAAGGGGGATGCCTCACAAGAACTCAGGTGCTCACTGCCCTGGGGCAGAAGCCTTAATGACCTAAAACTGCTGGAACCTCGAGTCACAGCCAGTGACCACAGACACTGGAAGCAGAGTTTCCTGGATATTCTCCTTGAGGTGTGGGACAGGAAGACTTTAGAAGGTTTCACTCAAATTGGGAAGCTGAATTAAAGTAGCACTGAGGAATCACTTCAGGCTTATAGGAATTCTGCCAGCTTCCCTAATTTGAACATCCTGAACTCAAAATGAAAACTGCATTCCCAGCCTCCTATTCTGCAGGCCAGACTCAAACCAAGTAATTATGTTACTGGACTTCCTCCAGGTTATATGGAGGTCTCTCTGTATGTTCCTGGTCAACATTATTTTAAGATTGTATGAGCTTTAACAGACCCCTTCCCATGTTCTTTTTTTTTTTTCTCCTTTTCCTTTTCCATTTCCTTTTAATTTATTGTTGCTGTGTCCCCTCGGGTCTACCCCTACAGAGAGATAGGAATTTAAAAATTCAAAAAACGCTAGAAATTGAAAAGAAGAACCTGAATTTTCAGGGCTTCTTAAACAAATGTATAGATGTGTAAACCATGCACTTTCTCACACACACACACACACACACACACAAACATGCACACACTCTCCACCCCATAATTTATATTTAAGTTTAATGGGTGTGCTGCCACCAATTCTCTGCAAAAGCATAAAGGCAAAAGCCATGTACATATGATACAGTCTCCCTTCCGCGAATTCTTTCTCCTCCATGCCCTGACTGCTACTACAAAGGTGCAGAGGGCTTAGGATTCTCTAGCCCCAATTATTAAAAAACAAACAAACATAGAGGGAAAGAGACCCATCATCTGCCCCAGTCTAAGAAAACAGGTGACTCCTAGGAATTTCAACCCAGTGAAGGAATTAGCTGGCGAAAAATCTCATAGGTATCCCTAAAGCATTTCATCATATCTCCCTGCCTCCCAGTGAAGAAACAGGCCTGGAGAAAAAAGAAATGAGTAGTAAAAGTACCCTATTTTAATTTAAAAAAGAAAGACAACTGAATCACGAATTCAGAAACCTGAGTCCTAGTTTTAGCTCTGTCACTGGCCAAGTGTATAACCCTAGGCAAGTTACTTAACTTCTCTGGGTCTCAGTTCCCTTACCCCACATGAAATGAAGCATCCTAGACTATACAAGTTCTAAGGTACTCTACAAGTTCTATGATTTTAAGACTCAGTATAGAAAACAAACAGAGGTCATTTAGGGGGTGATTATTTGTTAAGAAGGGTTCCCTGGCTTTACCTTGCTCTCCTTAGGCAAGTTACTTGACTTTTTTAAGTAAAAGGAAAAGGTCTTGTTTATTTAAACAGTAGACTCCTTAGAATGAAATCACTTCCTCTCTTAGGAACTATTTCCTACTAGTGCCCTCTAACATTCTGTTTAATTTCAGAATGCTATTATCCATACTGGATTTATCACAGGGAAATTGTTAAAGTTAGGCTCCTTCGGTACATTCTAATTCTTCAAAAACTCATCGAATGCCCAAAGTGAGGCCCAGAAGGCCTCAAAGGCCAGCAAGGACCTCTCACTTGGTCACTACAACCAAGCAGTACTTATGTGGCTATCTCAAATCTTAATATTCCTTGCCACTGGAACCACATCAAAGAAACAAAAAACATAATCCTTGTCCTTCAACAGTTAACACAAGTTGTAGACTTGAGCTCCATGAGAATACAGGATTAAAAAAAAAAACATAAAAAGACAAAAACTTAAGGAACTTGCCAAGTAAAAGTTAATAGTTAACGTAAGACCTAAATATGCAAGGAACAGGGTGGTATGGGTTAATCTCAGAAAGTTTTCTGCAGAAAGCAGTTTTAAGAATCAGGTTTTCAAGGGTAGAAGGAACATTAACTGGCAGAGAAGAGGTCTGAGGACTGGAATGGGATCTTGAATCAAGGTTCTTTACCTTCCAAGCGTTGGGGGGCAGGTTCCCTGTTCACAAGGCTCCAACCCCCTGATGCATCCACTCAGTGCCCCTCAGGAGACGCTCACAGTAACCCATGTTGCTGGCTATTCTCTGACTGAGTCTTCCTTCCTAGTGACAAGCTCCATCACCAAGGACATGGATGTGATGTCACAATTGGGAGCACTCTATTAATAGGAACAAGGAAGAGAAAGGTGAGTCAGGGGAACTACCTCCACTTGGCAGGAAGACTGGACAAACTAGGGTCTGGCAGTCAATTGGGGAGCATGAGACAACTGCGTTAAGGACTTCAGTGCTAGGCATACAGGACTACCCTCTAAGGAAGGAGATCATTGGTTGAGGAACCACACTTGTGATCCAGTAGACTCAAACATAACTGGGAGGGGGAGAGAAAAGGATAAAAAAGGTAGATAAAAGGAGCTGTCTGAGATAGAAAATGAGTATTTTATTTAGTGCACATGCTACAAGTAATGCTAATGATTCCAAATCAGTGGTTACTCATCATAATACCTTACATGTTCAGTATGACGCTTTAAGGTTTCCAAAGTGCTTTCACATAAATTATTTCATGTAAAAAGAATTCTGGTCCTGCCTTCCAATTGGAAATACTATTCTCATTAGGAGAAGATGCTCAAGAATGTTGGCACAGGTGCAAGTCTACTTCCCAAGGCAGGATATGTTCCTGAAGGGATCAAGCTCTAAAAAAATACTTAAAATTAAAAAAAATAAGAATAAAAATAAAGCAATGAATTGGAAAATTATTCTAAGATAGGCAACTAGAGACTAGACAGCAGGGAAATTAGGCTGATCAGATTCATCACTAGAAGGATGGGACCAAGCAGAGGAAGACAAGGCTTCAGACAAAGGATGCTGAGAGATCTGTTCAAGTATAAATGGGGGAATGGCAACTATTCAAACTCCTTTCCTCATCATTACAAGTTTATCAATAGTTTAAGGACCATGTTGGGAAGGAATAGGACAATGATTATCATTATACATAAAACAGAGACAATTTCATCTTTTGAGTCTAGTACATATGCTCATTAACACCACGTTTGGTGTGTTATTTCTAAACTAATCAGAGAGATAAAGGAGGCAATGCCCTACACAATTTCTCTTCCCTGTGGTTGGGAGGGGGGTTGATATCTTTCTCCACTGCTATTCCTTCCTCCCCTACCTATAATACAGAGGATGGTATGCTTCTTTCATTTTGACAACACTATTTCCTAACACACTGGCACATGTACTGGTACCTCAGGAAATGTTTTCCAGACCAGCACTGTTGATTATACTCAGTCTCCGTCTAGTGACAAGCTGCAGACTCAAAAGCAAATAGTTGCCATGTTGGAAACACCAACCACACTTTCTATTATCCTTTTGATGCCCTCTTAGCCAGAACAAACAGGAGTTTTCAACTGAGAAAAATCCCTCCACCGAAAGCCAGGAGACTTGGTTCTGTTCCTAGCTCTTCCACCAACCAACTGCATGCCTTTATCCCTTCTGTAATTCACTTTCTTCAATTGTCAGGGAAAAAATGAAACCTGCTTTATCTATCCTGGAAAATGAAATGAGATAATAAATGTGAAAGCATCCTGAATACTGCTATCCCCAAGTAAGGTATTATTTGTACCAGAGAATGCAAAATAAATTTAGAGAATTGAGAGCCAGAGAGGAAATGCTTGAAAGCAGTTTGTTCCTTCTTTTTCAAGTACTGGGAACCAGGCCCAGACACAAGGTCAGCTGGACACACAGGGTAGTAACATTTCTACATCACTCAGATTCCTTAGCACTAGTCCACCTCCATTCCTATTTGGGGAAGAATTATCAGCAGGGCAACACTATCAGTTCCCCTTGCCCTATTGTCAGGTTCTAAAACCATTAACCAGGAAGGGATAAGACTATCACTTAACAGCCCAGTCCCCAAAAGCAGTGGCTCAGTGGCCTCATTAACAACCACATTTGCTATGAGGTGGACTGAAGTCCGTTTCTGAATGGGGGAAAGTGTCTACCAATTCCTCAGGCAAAACGCCCCAACTCCTCTTAGTTTTATGCTCCTTCTCTGCCCCGCTCCTCCCCACTCGGCAACTTCCCCGGCTTCCCGGTTGGGGGAAAGCTTTCCGGTTGTTTGAAGCCTGTGAAGAGGGCCGGGCTGCAAACCGAGGGCAGGGATGTTAAGGAATGTGAGATTCCTTCATGAAGGGTAGGAGGGGGAGAGGAGACGGGAAGGAATGAGGAGGAGGACAAGGCTGAGGGCTGCCAAAGACAAGGCATGGGAGAGGAGCCAAGCTATGGCGTTTCGAGGGCGGGGGGTTCAGGGTTCCAGGCCCGTCAATCACTGCCCATTTTAATACCACGCTGTTCTCCCAGACCCTCTTCTTCGCTATCCTCAAGCCAGTCCAGGCCCCCTACTGCACTGAAGGCTCCCCTACTCCAACGGGACCTTCCCCACAACTCACCCTCCAGTGCCCCTTATCATCCCCTGATTCGTCTCCAGTGTTCCCCCTTTCTTGTATTTTTACCTTACCTTCCCATTTCCTTCTCCTGCACTTCCACCACCCCACCCCCAAGTCTCAAACCTTTCGCTCCAAACCCCCAGAACATCGCCCCTCCCCTCCCACACCCTTTAGTGGGAGCCCGCGCAGGCGCAATACCACACGCCCTGGACGTGGTCTGGAGTCTCTGTACCCCTGCCGGTTGGAGCTGAGGCCGCAGCGGCCACGGGGTAGCCCCACTGCCAGGTCCCAGCCTTTCCCGGGAGGGAGGGGAAGGGGAAGGAGGGGGGAAGAAGCTCTGACCACTTGTCGCCGTCCAAGACGGATCCTCTGCCCCCCGCCCACCGCTGCTACGCAACCCGGCGGAAACTCGTCACCAAACTCCGCCTCTTTGTTTAACTCAGACCTAAACTAGAAGCCATTACTGGCCATCGAGGAGGGACGAGGGCTAGCCAGGCCTCCGCTCTAGGCCGGAAGTCCTTGTGGTAGAGAACTCTATGTTCTTCCCAGGTGCTGAATGTGGGGGAGGAGGGACGGTCGCCCCTAGAGGGAGAGGTTTGGCTGCGGCGGGGGGGGGAGCGCACGTGCTGGGGCTGATGCGGGTGGTGGGAGATGGTGACAGAGAATTTGGTTTGCAGTGTGACCGCCCAGCCCTCCCCCGTTTCCAGAACCGTGGTCAGCATCCAGGAGCCTCCCGCCCCCATGACTCATAGTCTTGGGAGTTGATACTACAGAGTCTCTACCCGGCGGCGGCGGACTGGGGAGTCGGGGGAGTGTCTGATGACAGAGCTGTGACCTGAGGTGCCCAATGGGTTGCCCGTCTCTCTCTCAGGCGCGCTTCTGCCGTATCCACTCAAGTGTTTCCTGGAAAACACCAAAGGGGGCCAGGGGTGCGGAAGAGAAAACGTCCCTTTTCCTGGGGACTGATTTCTTTAGGATACAACACGGTGTTTGGGGTTGTGGGTGGGAGAGAATCAGTCCTTACTGGGCTTAGCAGGAAAGTCTCAAGTGCTCTGTGAGAAGGTAAGGGATTAATCAGGCAAGCCAGGGCATTACAGTTACATAGTATTTGTTTATGGATATTCAATAAGCAAATTGCAAAACATGTTAGTATGTACGTTACTGGGTTGTATACAACACCACAGAGCTAGCTACTTTTCGTTGACCGGATAGTCTAAAATAATCTGACAGGTACCAAAGGGATTTAAAGTTTTGGGACTCTCCGTCCTCACGTAGGAGTCAGATCTAGTGAGAGTTAAGGGCAGAATGAACAGATGCATTGAAACCTATGAGACGGACGAATGCAAATATTGCTCTTTCTGCCCCGGGTTCCATTTCTCACAAGGGGTATGAAGTCTGCCTGTTGTCTCTGGTATGAATGCCCGTTTTTCCAGGGCCCCTGACCGAGCTGGGCAATACATTAAAGATGAAGACCCCAAATCAGGAATAAAGATGAGGGTTAGAAGCAAAAGGAGAAAAGAAGGGAAACTGGCGTTTATAAGCGCCTACTGTATGCTGGGCACTTTTTAAAATATATCCTCCGTTTTCTCATCTGTAATGGGGATAACAGAATTGCATCCTGAAATTTTGTTGTGAAAAGAAGTGAAGCGCAGAGCTGGGATTCAATTTTTGTCTCCTAGACTCCAAGGCTCCTAGTCCTTTTCCTTCTTTGTCACGCTTGGAGAAAAACACGGTCTTGGAGCCGTGGCTTTAAGTGAATTCTCTCAACCAGGTAAGGAAGTTGGGGCTTGAAGCATCCCGGTGGTCAATTTTACCCCCTTGCGTAGCCAACCATCTAGGAGGTCCCTTTAATACTTGGAATCCGTCCCTTCGAAGTGCGTGAGTTCCCGATCCCGATTGGCTGGGTCTGGGTGGACGGCGGGACGCGGGGCGCGACCAGGCAGTGCTGATTGGTCGGAGGAGGCCAGGGGAAACTTCCGGGAATGTCCACACTCCCGGGTTCCATCGGGCTGCATCCGGCAGCAGCGGGGCCTGTGGCTCCCCCTGCGGGTGCCTCAGCGGCGTGCACGGTCCGGCCGACTGGCTGGGTGGGTAATGGGTCGTGGTTGGGGGAGGGGATGGACCGAGTCCCCGGGCTGTCTGAATGAGGGTTCCGGGATGTCTGGCGAGTAAAATTCCAGTGCTTGGCTCTGCACCGGGTTCCCTACCCCAGTCTCCTTCAACTCCTCCCACTTCGGGGCTACAGACTGAAAGAGCATCCCGGGAGGGGGCCTTCCAGCCCTGAAGCAGCCTATCCAGAGCCCCCCAGGTTCTGATCTTGAAGTTGGAGGCTCCCGGGGAAGTTCGTTTCTAACCTTTGGGTTGGAGGCTGCCTGACCCCAACCGAGTGTGGTAGGTAGGCCTTAGGAAGTGGAGCATGGGGACGAATTCGCCAGGCGTTGAGCCTCCATCTCCCTTTCCCCCCTCCAGTGGGGTGCCGAGGCTCGGGCAGCATGACGACGGAGACCTTCGTGAAAGATATCAAGCCGGGACTCAAGAATCTGAATCTCATCTTCATTGTGTTGGAGACAGGTGGCTATACTGGGGGCGGTGGGCCCCCGGCGCGGATTCGTGTGCGGGGCAGGGCGGGCGGGGGGCTGTGGGGGGTAGGGTGGCAGGGAGAGGAGAACACAGTTTCCATCCTTAGCTTGCACTTTGGATGGCAGGCCCGCCCCGAAGTCACCGTTCACGCCAGATCTCTTTCGGAGTCGCAGCTGGGTATAGGGTAGAGAGAACTCATGCCAGATCCCTTCCTCCAGAGCCACGCGAGCCTTCTTCCACTCAGAGCCCTCTCCATGGTGCTGGCTCCTCCACTGCCTCCTTACCCAGGGCCTCATCCCCTGCCCCGGGGATTTGGGTTTTGCCCTTTTTGTACACCCTTTCCCTCACCCCACCAATATTCAGATCTCCTCCCTCTGATCGCCATCACCCCCATTTATTGGCCATCCCTTCACCCCCATTAATCTATTCCCTCCAGGCAGAGTGACAAAGACAAAGGACGGGCACGAGGTTCGGACCTGCAAAGTGGCAGACAAAACAGGCAGCATCAATATCTCTGTCTGGGACGATGTGGGCAACTTGATCCAACCTGGGGACATTATCCGACTCACCAAAGGGTAAGCCAGCCCTGACTCTGGGCTATGAAGAGCAGCAGCAGTGAAGAAGTGTGGTATTAACAGTCCCTGTAACTTGTCCAGTACTCACTCAATCCTGCTTTTTTTTTGCTCCTGCAGGTATGCTTCAGTGTTCAAAGGTTGTCTGACACTATACACTGGCCGTGGGGGAGATCTGCAGAAGATTGGAGAGTAAGTGCTGTCTTGGGGATTGGGGTGAAGAAGCATCAAGGGAAGGGGGGTAAGTTAAGGTTTGTGGGAGGCAGTGTAAGTGTGCAGTTCATGCCCTGTATCTGTGCCTTCCTGAGGTCTCCAGCCTGGCACCACTTGGATGAATCCAAGGCTTTGGCCACTTTTTCACCTTGCAGGTTCTGTATGGTTTATTCTGAGGTTCCTAACTTCAGTGAGCCAAACCCAGAGTACAGTGCCCAACAGGCACCCAACAAGGTGGTGAGTCCCATGGCCATGATGGTGGGGAAAGAGGGCAGGTCAGTCCCAGAAGCATGGTAGGGAGCAGGGTCTGTGTGTGGTTTTATGCCTTCAGGTGCAGATCGACAGCAGCCCTGCGGCTCCCCAGCCTACCACCGGACCCCCTGCCACTTCTCCAGGTAAACCTATTCCCTTTGCTCCACTGGTCCTCCTACCTCCTCCCTCTCCTCAGCCTGGATAGATGCATTTGCCTCCTCCGTCTTCCAAATCCCTCTTCTCTCAGTATATCCTCTTCTTCTTAATTCTTCTCCCCAAACCCTCACTTTTGCAAGTCCTTGTGGTGAAAGATTTTGGGACCTATTTCTACCACTGATAGAGCTCAGGTACTCTTTTGCTACTACCACTCAAAGGCAAAAAGCAGAACAATTTCTCCGCTAAGATTGTACTCCCCAATTCTAGCTTGTTTTTCACTGCTGCTTCTCTGGCAGAATCTTGCCTTTTTCCTACCTTGCCCATTACAATACGTAGTTCTGATATACTGTGTTACACAACTCAACATGGAGTCCACACTGCCCAGCTTTAAAACACACAATAGTTCCCTTTACAGGTCGCCACTCTTCTTGAGATCAAGGGCCCTGCTTCTAGGCCTTGGCCATCGGGGTTATGATTCTTCCATCTCATGTACTTTAAGCCCTGACTTGTTGGTCTCTTGGGGAATTGGGACCTTACTGCAAACCATCAGCTTTTGATTAGAACAACTCAATGATGTCATCTCCACCAATGCATCTGGTGTCCCCTGGCTTCTCCGTAGGGACCTGGTTTTTGCTGCTCTTTTCCTGGCTTTTGACTCTAGCACATTTCCCAACTGATCCTACTCCGTGGAGGGTTGGCTGTCTCGTCTTAGATTTCTCCATTTTACCTCATCCCAGTTTCTCCCCGTGACCTTAGGCTGCAGGCTGCGCCTCTACCCTTCCGCAGTTGTGTCTACATCCCAGTTACCGCGGTTTTCAGAATTGTTTGGGTGTTAAAGCCACTAGGGGTTGTGGTGTTTTTTTGGGGAACACTGTAAGATAAATACATTTAATTCCACCACAAAAATTAACATTTATGTTTCCAGCAGAAAATATAACTATTACATATTTTCAGATCTCCATTACTCTGTAATTTACAAACATATTTTTAGTAAGCCACATTTAATCTTTTTTAATCTGTTTGCCCCTGTTCATTTTCTACATGTTTATTCATTTTTTTCAAAGATCTTCCCTATATATTTTTTTTAGCTTTTTACTATAGTGACATATAAACAACTCAGAATTTCCCATTTTAACCACTTTCAAGTATACAACTTCCCTCACCTTTTCCCTCCCCATACTTCCTCACTTTTACAATCACTTTTGGTAAGGGAGTATCTTGTCAGAGGCCTTTGAGCCCAGAACTAAACAACTAATTCTGGGTCTGATTCTGAATGATACAAAGATGAAAAAGAGAGAGAACTATCATACTAGGTTTCATGTGGCAACTTGAAAAATGATTGTTGGAGTCTTCTCTGGGGCTCCATTCATACTCACAACGCACCTTCTTTTCTACTTGGTCCGGCTGGTATTAAGGTGCAGTTGTGCTTGGTGAAGGGGTGTCCAGGGTTAGTCTGTGCAGTCCTTTTGGGCATGGGTGATGGACCCCTCACCTATTAAACCCTGTGTTCTTCTCCTCCTACAACTAGCCTCTGAGAGCCAGAACGGGAACGGACTGAGCACCCCGCCAGGTCCTGGTGGTGGCCCCCACCCCCCTCACGCTCCCCCCCATCCCCCCAGCACCCGCATCACTCGCAGCCAGCCCAGCCACACGCCTGCTGGCCCTCCTGGTGCACCCAGCAACCCTGTCAGTAACGGCAAAGAAACCCGGAGGAGCAGCAAGAGATAGCAAGACACTCTTCTTCCTTCCTGCCATCAGTGCAAGCCCGGTGTCTGCTGGAGAGCAAGACAGCCTTCTTCTGGGCTGCTGGCTTTGGGGGAAAGGGGAAGCAGTATTTTAGCCACTAAACTTCACTGGAGAGGTGGTAAGCAGTGGCCTTATCCACCCTAAGCCTGTACTCCCCTTAATCCAGCTGAAGCTGCCTGTCCCCTAGGATTCAGGGCACTGCCTACCCTCCTCCTTCCCCATTAGGAATGACAGTTACTGTGTATGATGTGGGGGTCCCCTTCTTAATAAATGTTACCACTCTGTACTGGACTCCTTTGCTTTTTGTGGGAAAAGAAAGAGGATAGTAGCCGAGCATTTGGGAAAGTGGGGTGTCCCTGGCAGGTGGAGGGGAGATAGGTTACAGGCAAGGAGGCCTAGGCAAAGCAGGCCTGCCCCTTTAAGGTAATGTCCCTCCCCTACCCCCTCCCTGCAGGTGACCCTTGCCCGCCTGCCTGCCTACCACCCCCCTACAGCTGGAATCAAGAAGGCTGTGTCCCCCTTCCTCTGGGCTCTGGGCGTCCTTCCCTGTCTCCTGCTGCCAGGTAACACCAAACTTGATCCCCTGCATTAACTGCCCTATCAGCATTTGCTCCCCTGATCTTAACCCAATCAGACATCTAAGGGGAACTCCGATACTTCTTGCCTCTCCCTATAAGGACTTCCCCCTTCCTGGACATGGATTTCCAGAGCTCTGGCTCTTATTCTTCCTGGAGTGAGGAACTGCTAACAACAGTTTCCTCCTTATGCATCTGGGGTTGTCACTGACCTGCCTCTTCATCCTATTCCTCAGTTTAGGGATGCCTGGGTCCAACGTTTCCAGGGAATGTGGGGATGGGGACTGGAGGTGAAGCCCAGTGCCAGAGGTGAAATAGATGGGGTGGGAGGATGTGCAGGAAAAGGCTAAAATAGTACCAGCTGGGATATGGGTGAGGTGAATTATTTGGAGGAAAAGACCAAGCCCAGGTTCTCCTCAGCCATGTGGTTTTTCCAGGGGCAGAGGGTGGCCCCTCCCTAGGCAGGGGCCCAGCTAAGACTGACCTTTGACCCCTACCCCAGAGACCAGTGAACCATTAACTCTGATGTGAGTCTTCCCACACTGGCCCCACCCCTGACCCCGCCCCAAGGCAGGTGGGCTGGGTGGGGGTGCTTGCTGTCCACCTCAGCCCTCTATCTGACGTGGCCTCCATTCCACCTGGGCACCTGGAGGCTGAGTCCAGGCTCCCGCTTCTCGACTCAGGAACCTCTTTCCCTCTACAGCAAGCCCTGGTGGGGAACCTGAGGTGACGGCTCTCATGCTGCCAGTGGGGGTGAGGCCCTGGAGATTCTGGGGATAGAGAGGAGGGGCAAGGTTGAGGGGTGGAGTGTGAAGGACAGAGGATGGACAGTGAACTCTGGATCGGGTATGGAGAGTGCTCTGAGTCAGGGAAGAGGCACTAGAGCTGGCCAACGAGAGGCTGCTCCAGAGGAGGCAATGGTGAGGCAGCGGGGAGGCTGGAGCGGGGGTTGCTCCTGGATTCAAGGTGGGGAAGCAGGTACTTGAAGGGAGGGTTCTCCATTGGCCCTGAGCTGGAAAATAGGAACAGTAGCCTGACCCCCTCCTCCTTGTTCTTCCAGGGCACAGTCTTCAGAATGTTCCGGAGGGAATAGAAGCCAGAACCTGAGCCTCTGACCTCTATTTCCCCCCAGTGATGGGGCCCCCAACGTGTCATCTGTTGACTGGCCTGTGTGTGGGGATGGTCTTGGGCTGGGTGGGGGGCTCAGCCCCCAGCCTGGGCCCTGCTGAGCAGGAGCAGAACCATTACCTGGCCCAGCTGTTTGGCCTGTATGGAGAGAATGGGACGCTGACTGCAGGGGGCCTAGCTCGGCTTCTCCACAGCCTGGGGCTAGGCCGAGTTCAGGGGCTTCGCCTGGGATACCATGGGCCTCCAGCTGGCCGGGCTGCACCCCCAACCGGAGATAACTCCACACACAGGTACTAACCACCTCTCCCTCCCCGCTAAAATGCCACATCCTCCAGCTCCTCTCCCTGGTGCTTAGATTAGTCTCCCATTGCCTGGTTCTGTCTTCGTAAAATCAGATTCCTGAAATTACAAATTCTTCAGAACCCCATTCCTCAGTTCCTTTCAAGGCTCCTCCTGCCTCTGTTGTCTTCTAATTCTTTCCTCCTCCAAATCCCTAGGCCTTTGAAGTTCTAGCTCTTAGTCCCAATGCTCAGTGTCACCAGGCTGACTTGTGTCCTAATGTGTAGCATTTTGGTTGTCCTCCCTCTGCTTTCTCTAACCTCCACAGCCCCCTTTCCTAGACCCTCCTATAAATCGATAACTCCTGCATCTTCCCAGGACTGACACTCCATAGTTTCTGAGTTCCAGGAACCCCCAGTCAGTGGCTGGTCCTCCCTTCTCCCCTGACAAATCTGGAGCCTCTTGGGTGGGTTCTGAGAGAACATGAGTGAGAGTATGACTTGCTATATCCTATCCATTCTAGGCTACAGGACCCTGAGCTGAGTGTGGATATCTGGGCAGGGCTGCCTCTGGATCCCTCGGGGTGGGGTGAGCTGGAGGAGCCAAAGGCCCCCTCGGGCCTGGGCCTCTTTCACAGGCTTCTGCTGCTGGACCACTCACTGGCTGACCATCTGAATGAGGATGTAAGTCTGATGGTCTCTAGAGAGGGGGAAGGAGCTATGGGATTTAGATGGCCTGATGTGTTTAGAGTCAATAATTTAATAGTTACTTAAAAAAAAAAATCCCGGTGTGGTCTTAGAGTGTGTTATTCCAGTAGTGAGATATGTTCCCACTGGGTTCAGAGCAGGTGTTCCATACCCAGGGCTCCAAGACCCAGTTGAGGGGCCACACTGGGCAAAGTAGAGAATCCAAAGCTGCAGCCCAGAGTAGGATCTGGGGATGGTTCCCTGGAGGAAACCTGCGGGGAACAGATGGTTGTCTGCATTTAGGAAGGCAGTGAGCTTGTTCCAAGTACACCAGAGAGCAGCCAAAGCTGCCTAACCATGAAGCAGGCCCAGGAGCTTCCCATCACAGCATTCAAGCCAAGGTGGATGCACATGTGATAGGGCTGCTGGGAGGTTCGATGGCATTTCAGGTTCTTTTGCCTCCTAAGATTCTGGAATAGAAGGCTCCAGGAGTCCAAACAGCTCCGTCACCAAATCAACAAACTACCAGGGCTTGGGAGTGAGGGAGATGATGGCAATGTTCATTGTCACCCAATGTTCATATGGATTGAGTATTCACCAATAATTAATACATACTGATTATCCATACCCCCCGTTCCCAGTCCCTGATGGACCTGCCAGTGTACGCAAGGGGGACCCTGGGAGAGAGCTGGGAATTCATGCTATGAAAGGACACACTTTAAAGCTCTGAGTCACAGTTCCCAGTGATTCCCCAATGTATGAACAACTCAACTCCCCTAGTGTCTGAACGGCTCCCAGCTGCTGGTCAATTTTGGCCTGAGCCCCGCTGCTCCTCTGACCCCACGTCAGTTTGCTCTGCTGTGCCCAGCTCTGCTTTATCAGATTGACAGCCGTGTCTGCATCCAGGCCCCAGCCCCAGCACCACCTGGGGATCTACTTTCTGGTCAGTGGGTAAAGTGCGGAGCACCCCGAATCCTGGTAGGGAGTGGGCACCATGCCAGGGAAGGAGGTTCATTTGGGGCCCTGCCTCTCCTCTATCCCAGTTCATCTCTGAGCCCCTTGCATCCAGCCTGGCTTAACTTCAGCCCCTGATCGTCCCCAGCCCTGGTTCATAGTGCCCTGGCGGTCCTGCTGCTCAGCCTGCCTGCTCCCCTCTCCCTGCTGCTGCTGCGGCTCCTGGGACCTCGTCTATTGCAGCCCCTGCTGGGTTTCCTGGGTGCCCTGGCCGTGGGCACCCTTTGCGGGGATGCATTGCTACACCTGCTGCCGCATGTATGTGAAACCCCTTCCTTGTTACCCTGTCCCCATGGTGGTCCACCAACATAAATCCAAGGTGTGCCCAGACACAGGACATCCCTCCTCCATCCTGTCAGCTCCTGCATCCCACTCCCCCACCCCTGGCTTCAGCCCACAGCTGCCTTCTGGTAGAAGGCTTGCCATCTCCCAGGGGTGGGAGATGTTGCTGGGTGTGGGGATTCTGGGGTCTTCCCTGCCCTCTCTCTGTCAGGCACAAGGAGGACAGCATGCAGGGCCTGGCGGGCAACCAGAGGAAGACCTGGGTCCGGGGCTGTCGGTGCTTGGAGGCCTCTTCTTGCTCTTTGTGCTGGAGAACACCCTAGGGGTTTGGCAGCACCAACGGCCAGTGAGTGACACCCCTTTCTCCTTCTTGTCTTCTCTTTCTCCAGTCTTAGCTGAGAACTAGCCAAACAAGCCAGGAAGGGAAGAATAGAGTTTGCTTCTGGCTCTCGGGCCCAGTGAGCTAAGGGGGTGAGGGGAGAGGATCCTTTGTATAGACCCATGACCTCTGGCCAAACGGCCTCCTCACTCAAATTCCAGTCAACAAGAAGCAGGAGGTGCCAGCCTGGGAAGAGGGTAGCGAGGCCAGAGATGGAACCAGGTGTTCATTTTCCCAGCCGGTGGCCTGGCCACCCCTTAGCCCCTGGCTCTGCCGCCTCCTCCTCCAGGAGGAATGCCCTCCTATTTCAGAGATGCTGCAGGCGGAAAAGAAGGGATCTCGGAACTCCAAACCCGGACCCGGAGGATGGCAGTGGGATGGCTCTTCAGCCCCTACAGGCCGTTCCAGGTGACTAGATGAGAAAATGGAGAGTGTGTTCCCAGCTCACAGGCCTCATGTGCAGCAACCAACACTGTCCTTGTCCCTCTCCCTGCAGAGCCAGGGACTCAGGGCCAGAGGGAGCAGCATGACAGCCAGCTCTCAGCAGCCCCAGCCCCAGCCCCTTCTGGGCTCCAAGGCCACAGTCACGGGCACCAGGGTGGACATGGCACCAACATCACATGGATGGTCCTCCTGGGAGATGGTCTGCACAACCTCACTGATGGGCTGGCCATAGGTGTGAGGGGAAGGAAAAGAGGGAGGGGGCCCGAGGGGAAGCCAGGGCTCCCAGTTACTTTCTGGGGCTAGGAGGCTACCAGGGAGGGGACCAGAGGGAACACAGGTCTCTGCCCCTGAGGAGTGCTTCCTCCTGGACTCACAACCTCTGATCCTGCCAACCCCAGGTGCTGCCTTCTCAGATGGCTTCTCCAGTGGCCTCAGCACCACCCTAGCGGTCTTCTGCCACGAGCTGCCCCACGAACTGGGTAGGAACAGCAGAAGTGGGGTGGGGGTGGGCTCTGGAAAGGAGGGACTTCTGAGGGGCAGAACTTGGAGGCTGGAGGGTGACACGGGTGGGGGCCAGCCCTCGCTTATTCCCTTCCATCCTAACAGGTGACTTTGCAATGCTGCTGCAGGCAGGGATGCCCTTTCGGCGGCTGCTAATGCTGAGCCTGGTGTCTGGAGCCCTGGGACTGGGGGGTGCTGCCCTGGGGGTGGGGCTCAGCTTGGGCCCCATCCCCCTCACTCCCTGGGTGTTTGGGGTCACTGCTGGGGTCTTCCTCTACGTGGCCCTTGTGGACATGGTGAGAGGTGTGGGGTCGAGCAGAGGAACCAAGGGGAGTTGGGGGGAGGGGTATGGAGGAGGGGGAAGGGTCAGGATCCGTCCCTCCACCTCCACCACCAGCTACCTGGAGAGGAGGGTGAGAGTTGGGCAAGGGAAACAGGGGCTGGGAGAGCTTGGGTGAGGACTGCTGATACTTCCTGATACCCTCCCTCCTGTGTTAAGGGGTCAGAGACAAAGCCAGGATCCTGACACTCTTCCTTTCTTTCAGCTACCAGCCCTGCTTCGTCCTCCTGAGCCCCTGCCTATGCTCCATGTGGTACTGCAGGGGCTGGGGCTTCTGCTGGGGGGCAGCCTCATGCTCACCATCGCCCTGCTGGAGGAGCAGTTGTTGCCACTGGTCTCTGATGGCTGATGGGAGCCAAGTGGAAAGGGGTCCGGGCTGCCCTTCCTTCCCCCCAGCCACAGGAATGGAGGCGGGACACAGGGCCAGTAGGAGCAATAGGATTTTAATAAACAGAACCCATCCCAAAGCCATGACTACGACAGTTGTACTTGCACCAAAACAGCATAGAAAACCAGGGTGTGCTGGGAGTGGGGCTCGAAGCAGGTTGGGGAAGGGGGACATGAGGAGGGGCCTGGAGGGTGGCAGGTGCAGGGCGCGACAATCCGCAGGGAGAGCATTGTGCTTTAGCCCAGGGGAAGGCGGGGAGAGGGCTGGGGCAAATGCACCGAGGTCCCCACTTTTTCCTGCTGCCCTCAGCACCCTGGGGATACAGGCGTCTGGGCAGATCTGCCCTTTATTGCTGCCCACCAGCATTAACCACCCCTGACCCTAACACTAGCACCACAGGTGGATCCGGGGCAGGGAGAAGGGCAGGAAAGGGAAAATTGCTTACAGAAAGATTCAACTAGAATCCAGCAAATTGTGCTCAGTTCTCTTTACTTCCTACAACCGAGTACATGGGTCACAGGGTGGAGGGTGCAACAGGACATGGAACATGCCCTTCCGTGCCCCCCAACACACACCTGCACACAGGATGGTGGTGTCTGCAGCATCACAGGTCATGCAGGGCATTGGGGAAGGGGAGGTTCACACACACAGAGACGCCCACAGCGGGTACCAGACAGAGAACACCCCTGAATATACACAGCTGTACACGGGGAACCCCCAGGTTCCCACCCCAACCCTCTCCCCTGTCTTGCCGTCCCCCAGGCAGGGGGAACTGTATTGCTTTGAGAGAGCCACCCTGGGGGCTGCTCTGCCAGGCACCCTCCCCTCCCACCCACCCACCCCCATTTTGGCACATCTGCAAGACACACGGCAGCAAGAGGAGAAACTCTCCCTCCCAGGCTTCTGTGGCTAGGAGTTGGGGAAGGGGTGAGGGGACTTCATCCTCCATCTTTCCCCTAGCCCTTCCCAAACCCCTGCCAAACCCACTCCAGCCAGAACCCACCCCCACCCCCAAACACACACATACAAAGCTGAGCTGTCCAGGAATACAGGGGAACAAGGAGATTGTCCGGGATGAGAGCGGAGGCGGGACGGGGACTGGAAGCAGAGACCCCACCCTGGTGTGGGGTTAAGACTGGCACAACAGCTACTTTAGTGCAATTGGAGAGGGTGCCCAGAGTGAGGGATGGAGACAGGAGGGGAAGGCTCTCCCCAGCTTCCCCAGGGGCAAAGCCAGGCTTCCAGAGCCCCCAGGGAAAGGGCCTAGCAGGCATGAACGAGGGCCTAGGGGGGGATCCTCTCATCACCTGCCACCTTCTGCCCTCCCAAATGCAGTGACAGTGTCCCCCTCACATCTACATGGGCAACAGCAGCCTTGGAGTCAGTACCTTCAAGTAATTCAAAGAGCAGACCCTCCCCACCCCAGCTTCCTCCCATCTCTGGGATTTGGTCGCTTCTCTAGGGGTTGGGTCGGGAGGAGGGAGTCCCCAGGTCAGACCCTTCCCTCACCACCTCCCTCTTCCCAGACCACTGGGCTTGGTCCTCAAAGATTCCTTACCTCCATTCTTGCCCAACCTGGGTCAAGGCAGTGGAGGGCTGGGGCCACCACAACTAGAGGGGAAGGGCCTGCTTTGCTCCTTATCCCTCCTTCTGAAAAGGTAGGGTTCAAACTAGGTGGGATGGGGGGCCCCCATACTGGTTTCTCCCAGGAGTAGGGTTTCTGGGCTAGGGTCTGTAAGGCTATTTTCCTTTGCGGCAGGAGGGGCAGTTGGGGGATGAACACTGTGGGTGTGGGAAGAGGGTGAGAAACGGCTGAAGGGCAAGGATGGGGTTTCCCTGCTGGAGCATCAAGTCATTGGAGTCACTGTGACAAAGAAACACTCAAGTGCATAATATACAGAGTGTGGTGTGCCTACCCCCAGCATCTCCAGCCTGACCCCAACCCCACCTCTCAGTTCTCTTTCAAGACCCCAGACAGGGACTTGGAGGGACGGCTGGAGAACCGTTCATTCTGGCCCCACCCGCTCCACCCCCAGCCTCTTCTCCCCTTCTAGGTCCAGGGAGTAGGAAGGTGCTTGGGTGGGCAGACAGCGGTGGAAACAGTATTGAGTTTTCCTTTGGTTACATATTGAAGGCAAAGGTGAGCTGGACTTACAGTCAAAACGGATAGGGGTGAGGAAGGAAGAGGGGCCATGGCTGGGGTTGGAGAGGGAGGTTGGCCCTCCTCAGCCCCTCCACCCCGAGAAACACGTCTAAGTGGGGTGGCAGTCCCTCAGTCTCCTGTCTCCCACGCCCCACAGCACCAAACAAAAGGAGAAGCTCCCTCTCCCAGGGGCTGCTCCCCACCCCAACCTGGGCTGTACATTCAGTGGTTTTCAGCAGTCCTATGGCTCAGGGGGCCACGGGTGGGGGAGGTGGCCCATCAGTCTCAGCTGGACAGTGGCAGTGACCCGGGTCTGTTGGTCCCTCCTGGGACCCACAGTTTGTGCCATTTCTTTTTCTGAAGGATAGTACACACCCCTACCAAAGCCACCGCCCTATCAGAAACATCCCCCCCAAAGTCAGAAACTAAAAACTGGCTCTTTTCATCTCGCCCTCTGATTCACACATCTGTTTCCCTGTCTCCTATGTAGCCCTCGCTCTGTCTCCTTTGCTTGGGACCTGGGGCTGCTCCCAGGGTCCTCACTTAAAATAGGCCTTTTCACAAAAGTGCTTATTACTTGAAGCAAGTGCTTTAGAGCTGTGGTGGGGAGAGGGGGAGGGGAAGAGAAGGGGGAGGGGAAGGAGATGCCCCCCCCCCCACCCTACTCCTTTAAGATTGGGGAGAATTCTGCCTGTTTTACTTCTCCACACCCGTTTAAGTCAAAGAGGTTTTTCAAAAAAAAAATCTTAACATTAAAATAAATATGCAGTGGCCATGAGAATGGTCAAAATGCTTCAAAAAACACTAGGGGCGGGGGAGCCCAGGGTGGGGTGTGGGATTTCCTTTGGCATAAGGAGAGGAGGCTGCTCATCCTCCAGGCCTCCACACAGCCACATGAGGAGGGAAAGAGGGCCCCCGCGACCTTCCCCAGCACTGCTGACAGTGTGCCGAGGGGCAGCAGGGAGTGGGCAGCCACCAGAAATCTCATCTAGCAAAACAATGGGGCATCTGACACATACACAGATTCTTCCTGTCATCACCAAACATGGATAAAGGAGAACACGACTGATACCCCGAGAGTCTTTTTCTGGAGGACCCACCTCCCTGCTCCCCCTGCCCCCACCACCTAATTCCCAGCACCAAAATGAGAGGGAGGGGGTGGAATGGGAAGGTCTCAGGAGAGAGAATTGAAGTTAGGGGGCAAGCTTTGCAGAACCAGCAGGGTTAGGGGTAGGGGGCTGCAGCCCTTAAAAGAGGTCACATTGATTGTCGTATGGGGGAGGACAGGGTATGAAGGGTGGTGGGGGAGAGGGGCATCGCAAGGCCCTTTGGCTTTGAAAATAAAAATACAAACTAAAAGCTGCACAATCCTTCTCACCAATAATGGTCATTTGGAAGCTTTGAAATGGTTGAGGAACTGAGGGCTGGGGGAAGCGAGACAGCGAGAAGAGGGTAAAAAAAATGGACCATGAAAAAAAGAAAAAGGACTTGGACAAACACCCCAGGCTTTAGGGAATCTGGGATGAGGTATGGTGAAGGGTATCTGCTGGGGAGAGAAGGATCTTTGAGATGCCCCATCTCCCCCCAGCTCACCCTCGGCAAGGGAGGCAAGACTTTCCAGGAACACAACTGAAAACTGGGTAAGATCACGAATAAAGCCAGCCAGCCGGGGTGTAGGGAGGAGGCTGAGGGGCCCCCCATGGGGAGACCCTGTACTGTGTAAACGAAGCCTGTCCAGTTCTCAGGGGACAATACTGCTGGCAGCCAAACTGGGCAAGGGCGTGCTGTGGGGGAGGAGGGGGCATGACCTCTATTCAAGTTCTGTGTCTTGGCCCCTGGTTGAGGTATTGAGTGTGAGGAAGGGAACACTGGGCTGAGGGGGTAGGTCCAACTATCCAGGAGGCTTAGCCAGGAGATGGATGGACAGGGCATTTGAAGGGACCAGGGCCAAATTCAATGCTACATTTAGTGAGAAAACTGCCCCCTCCTCACTCCAGCCCAGTTTGGCCTTTGGGGTGCAACTTTTAGGAATCTTATCCATGCAGCCCCTGGCTCAATCCCATCTCTCCCCACTGCCAGGAAGGCAGGGACCAGGCGTCAGCATCCGTTCATCACTCCCTAAATCAGAGCTTCATCCTCACACTGGAGAAGCCTGGGTCCCGAGCAGCCAGTCTCTAGCCTGCCCTGCCCCTCCCACCATCTTTGGCTTCAGATCAGGAGTGACTGGGGCGGTGGGTACTCTTGGACATAACAGAAGGCAGACAGTGGGCGTGGAGGAGCTAAGGGGTTGGGGAACACAGGAGGAGGAACGCGGTCCTTCCCTCGACACACATGCAAGCACATGCCTGAAACACATAGGACATTCCAGGGCTGTGGTTTTGAAATGGGCAGGAAATAAATTTGTTTCTTCCCCTAAAGGATAAAATGCTTACTTAAAAATTCATGACAAGCCTCAAAATCAAGGGAGAGGAGAGCCAGGGAGGAATGGCCACAGGCTCTGCCCTCCCAAAAGAAGTTAAAAGAAAAAAGCAAGGTTAAAGTGCGTGGTCAGGGAGCCAGGCCAGGAGTGGGGAGGGAAGGCAGAAGGGGCAGGCTGTGGGGGCAGAACCAGCCCTTGATTTGCATATGAGGAGCCAGGGGAGAGTGCAGGATCGGGGCCCAGGTACAGTAGTTGCTGCTTCAAGTGTTTTGCATTTAAACTTCAGGGGTGATGGGGTACAGAAGTGGGGAAAAAGCTCCAGGCCCCAGTGCTAAATACCCTCCCCCCTCGTCCTCTAGCTGCCCCTGAAGGGGGAGGGGGGCACCCCCAGAGTGCTCACACAGTACCAGAAATTAAGGCTTCTCACTGCTGCGGGGATGGAGGGGCCAGCCGAGCAGGGAGGCAGTGATGGGTATGAAAGAAGAGAAGGGGATCTGCCTGGCAGTAGGGATGGGGGAAAGGGGCACACAGAGAAAAGGAGGGCCAGAGGGAAGAGTGAGGGGAGCTGGGAGCAGAAAAGGGGAACTGAGAGATGACGTCAAAGAGCGGGGGAGCCAGGCATTTAGCAATCATTTTGGGACACTTGGCAAAAGAGGTTGCCCTGGGGGTACACCAAGGGCCTGGGGTGCTCCTTCTCGGTCCCAGACCCCTGCCAGGCCAGGATGGTGTGGCAAAGGGGTGAGCAGCTGCTCCCCAGTGCTTTTTTTCCCTCCTCCACCCCCTCCCAATCAGTTGTGTTCTCCTTTAAAGTGCCCTAAATGTATAGACTTTTTCTAAATAAATAGAATAAGATATCAAGCCACCGGCAGGGAGAGGGACACTGGAGGGGGAGCTACTCCGAGTAGCAGCCATCTAAACCAATGGCACCATGCCGCTCCTGGCTGTAGGGGCAGGAGGCCCCGTGGGGCAAGGCGCCGCAGCCACCCACCGTCTTGGCTGCTGCGATGCTGCAGTTCTTGAGCAGGCTGAAGCTGAAAGGACTGACAGCGTCCTTGGGTGGGAAAGGCTTCATGGTGGAAAGGATCAAGGCCAGGCAGTCTGCCACATCTTTGTTGGGGGCGCAGGCCAGTGCTGGGGTGTGGCCTGCAGGGCGAAGAAGGGGAACTGAGGCATAGGGCCCTGTTATCCCTGGGGCCCCTACCCATCCCCCACAGGACCCCAAACTCTCCTATTTGTGGAGGGAAGCCAAAGCAGGCAAGCACCCAGCATGGCCAGAGTTAGGGCTATGAGGGCCCAGGGAGACCGACAGGCAGATCCTCAAGGTGTGGGGGGAAAAGGCAGATCAGTGCACAGGGGGCTAGGGTGTGTGGGAGGTCTTCCTGAGGACCCTGCTGGCTCCACCCAGTTCCATCAATCTCTCCTCAGGGACCCTAGCGTATTGGTGCTGGGTCCCTGCTCTGAAGAGTTCCCGCTGGAAGAAAATCTGGTTTACAGCACGGTTAGGAAGTCACCACCCGGAGACTCCCTGACCCCAAACCCAGCAGGGGCGGGGGGTTCTGGACCCTCACCCACCTTCCTCATCCACAGCCAGTACTGTGGCCCCGCGACTCAGCAGGGCCTGTACCACTGAAGCGAGACCATTCCGGGCAGCAATGTGGAGTGGCCTTGGAAGGAAAGGGAAAGAGGGAGGATGAAGTCAGTGGGATGCCAAGCTGCTCCTGCACCCTAAGTGAGGGTCGCTAGGGCACTGAACAAATACTGTGAGCCCCAGGGAGTCCCTGGAATTCAGGCCACTCGCTCTTCATCCACCTGCCTCCCCCAGCCAGGAGCCCCCTTCCCCGGGCACTCACATCTGCAGCGCACTGTTGGTAGCATTGATAAGGCCAAGGTCTTGGGTTTCTGCCAGGATCATGAGTGCACATTTCTCATGGCCCTGAGGGAAAGGAACAGGGAACAGAGACTTGTGAAGTAGATGCATAACAGGCAGCAGGGCAGGAGTTGGGGAGGGCGGCAGGGGGACACAGCTATCCCATCGGTCAGAGAAGCTGGACAATTCTGACTTGTACTCTGGTCCTCTCACCCATCGAGCCCTGCCCCTTACGGCAAGTCCCCCAGCACTCCAGAACGCACCTTGCTACAAGCCAAGTGGAGGGCAGTGTTCTTGTTCTCATCCAGCACAGTAAGGTCTGCCTTCCCTCGATACAGCAGAAATTCTACAGGAGAAAGGCGACAGAGAGGAACTGACGCCTCCCTCCAGAGCAGCAGTCACCCGGGCTCTCCACCCTCCTATCTACATATACTTTGCATCTCTTCTGCATAGCGTGAAACATCCAATGATAGATATCCCTCTTGCTTCCTGAGCTCCAGCCCCACCAAGCCCCCACAAGGCAGAGCTGACCCATTTTACAAAAACCCAAGGGGTGCTGCCCCCACATACCCACAGCAGCGGTCTGCCCATTCTCGGCTGCCGTCATGAGCGCAGTGCGGCCCGTGTGGTCGGTGGCGTTCACCTCAGCTTGATGCTGCAGCAGCATCTGGAGCCCAGAGACATTGTCCGCGAAGGCAGCGGCGTGAAGGGGGGTCCTGTGCAGCGGGGGGTCAGGGTGAGTGAAATGGGGAAGGCTCTTTAGCCTGAGCAGGAAGAGGAAGCCAGAGGCTCCTCAGGCTTCTCCCTAAGGCCTCCACCGCTCACCGTCCTTTGGCATCTCGGCTGTTCACAATCTTGGCACCCAGAGCTCCCAGCAGCATCTCTGTGGTGCTGTCCTGGTTATTAATTCTGGGGGAGGAGAGAGGAGGGATCACCAGGAGGGGCAAGGGAAATGGGCTGCCTGTAATAAGCTCATGTCACTGACCTGCAGGAGAAGGGACTTACACTGCACAGTGCAAAGGAGTGAAGGGGTTTCCTTCCAGGTACGAAAATGGGCTGTGTTCAAGTAACAACTCCAGACAATCTTCATGTCCTGGGTATGAGAAAGAAAGGGTAGCGATTAAGAGAAGTGACAGCAAGGCTCCCTACAGCTGTCCCATCTCATCTCCTGACAACTCCGTTGCACTCCCAGATCCAGATCAACCCAGTTCCCTCTAACAGCCCACTTGCCCTGGGTCTCTGTTCTTATCTGCCTTCCCCCACACCCAGCACACACCTTCCTGTGTCTGCCAAAGCCTCCAGACTCTTACCAGTGTAGGAGGCCCAGTGCATGGGCGAGTATCCGCTATAATCGACCCCAGCATCCAAGGGGTCTGTGGAAAGGGCGGCCTGCAGCAGGGTCCGCAGTACTGCAGTGTGGCCACAGGCTGAGGCCAGGTGAATGGGCGTGCGGCCCTTGAAGTCTCGGCACAGCACAAATGCATCATGGTCCAGTAGGGCAGCCAGGCAGTCCTCACAGCCCGTCACTGCCTGCGGGTGACATGGGGTGTGAGCCGGGGTGAGGACCCACTTCTAGTGCTCCAATTCTTGTCTTTACAACCCTGTTTCTAAGTGCCCAAGTTTCATATATCTTTTCCTGTCTTTCTTTATGCCAACAGACAATCAGGATGGCAAGAATTAATCCTGGAGCTCTGGAGTGGACACGTATGAAGGAGACTAAGGGATCAGACACTGGACAGTAGGCAGAGCAAGTTCATAATCCATACAAGAAGGGAAACTTGTGAGGTGAGCCACACGATCAGCCCTGCTCCATGCTGCAGGGAGCTAGAGTCTACAAAAGCATGGTGGTTCCACCTTGCAGAATGAGCAGAGATTAGCACTCAGAGGAGCAGAAGCACCTGGAATCTGCTGGATGAGTCCCTAGAGAGAAGAGAGCTGTGTAACTGAGAGCCTCAGATGTCATACTGAAGGTTCCCCCATGAATCCTTGGATGACAGGTAGGCTGCACATGCACCGGGCAAAACTGCAGCTTTATCAGAAAGGGTATCTTTATCAAACCTACTACAGGTTTGAGAGCCAAACAAAGATGGTAGAGTACAAGCCGTTCTGGGAGATTTTAGATTTTTGGTTCATCCAGAGTGGAGAAATCTGTTTAACACACAAGCCATTGGAGTGAGATAATGAGATTACATACATGTAAGGTTCACAATGAGCACACATAAGAATAAGTCATAATCTAGACCTGCCCTAACAAAGCCCCAGAAAAGAAAGCAAACAAACAAAAAAGGAAGATTAAAGGATGAAATAATGGAAGGGGGGTGATTTGGGTGGTGGTATCATTGTCCAATGGGACAGGGCCAGCAGAGCATCTTGGGGCAGAGTCCAGGTGGTGAGCATCTGATTGAATGTGATCACAAAACAAGGTAATGGAGATCAGCTGGGGATGTCAGGCACTCATCACAGAACAAACATATTAAGGCCCAGGAAGACCCTGGGCACAAAATCCTGGCAGCCCACCTGCCAGACAATCTGACCCCCTACTGCTGGTGGGTCCTGTGCTCCCACATCTCAGGCCTGTCTGCAAGCAACCCTGCCAGGGTGACAGCAGGTGCTCACTCACCCCACGGTGGAGGGCGGTGCGGCCCCGGAGGTCAGCAGCATCAGCTGTGGATCCTTTCTCTAGCAGCAGATGTACACAGTCAACGTGGCCATTCATGATAGCCAGCATGAGAGGGGTTCTGCAGAGGAGGCAGGAGAAAGGGTGAGGGTCTGGCAGAGATGGGAAAACCTGCACCCCACCCTGGCCCACACTCACTGTCCATAGGCATCCATGACATCTGTGATGTCAGCTCGTTCCCCACTGTCTATCAGCAAGTGCAGCGAATCAGTGTGGCCAGAGGCAGCTAGGAGAAAAGGAAGCCTGTGTCAGGGAAGGGTGGGGAAGACAGAGGGAGACCAAGTAGAACTAAAAGACTCAAGAGCTGAGATTATGGGAGGACCTGGGGCAAGGAGAGGGCTTCAGGGATAGGAAGCTACAGATCAGGACTTGAAGTTTCCATCCTCCTCACCCTACCCCATTCCCAACCCTGACCCAGTTCAGGAGAGATATGGGAACCAGTCTCCAAGGCCGAGTGTGGCAGGGGGAGGGCAGGAGCCTGAGAGGGTACTAACCAGCAGCGTGCAGGGGTGTCCACTTGCGCTTGCGCTCCTTGATGAGGGCAGAGGCGCCATGGGCCGTGAGCACCTCCACACACTCAGTAGAGCCTCGCTCAGTGGCCAGGAAGAGCGCCGTCCGGCCCTTGTGGTCCCTTACATCCAGATTCACCAGCGTTTCAGCCAGCGTCTTCAGGGCTTCACAGTGACCATTGTAGGCCTGGATAAGGGCAGGCAACCAAAGGACAGAGCTTGGGATATGCCCCCTGCCCCTTCTCTGCCCCCTCCCTACTCTCGGGACCCACAGGGAGGTTCGAGACACAAGTCCTCTGCAAACCCCTCAGGCCCCACAGGCCTCTTAACCGGTACTATGCCCATCCTGTCTCCAGACCACTGCCTGCTTGTCCCATCCCCTCAAGAAGGCAGAGGCAAGGATGGATTCAGAAGCATGAGCACCTCAGTGTGGGCCTCAGGGCAGGTAGGGACAAGGAGGGCAAGAGGAAAGGACTTGGGACTCACAGCTAAGTGCAAAGGGCTGACTGGAATGGTGCTCTCCACATCCTCCAGGCAGTTAAAGGACATTTCTAAGAGCTGCAATGGACAGGACAGTAAGTACTGAGGTTCAGAAACCCTCCAGGTATCATCCCCTGTCCCTCACTCACAGTAATCCCTTTTAACCCCTTGATCTAGAGAACACATGTCATTTCCAATCTCGACCGTGCCTCGAGATTTCCAATCTCAACAGACCCACAGGAAGACTGTGCGCTCTGCCCCTGCATCCCTCCCTCTGGCCAAATCCCAACACATACCAGTTCGAGGTTCTGTCTGTTGCCATAGGCGGCTGCATAGTGCACAGCTGTGTAGCCCTGCCTGTCCCGCAGGGAGGGGTCTGCACCGTTATCCAGTAAGAACTCCAGACAGCTGGGGAGCCGGGGACAGACTGTGAGGCAGGGACAGGCCCAGCCCCAGAAGTCATGGTTCTGAGAGGGGCAGACGAGAGGGGCAAGGGAGCCCCTCGGGGCCTCCCTGGCCAACACTCATCCTCTGCTCTAGGCAGTCTCTCTAAATCCTGCCCATTCTTCCACCCCAGCTCTGGAACCACTTCCTCCTCAGGGTCTGCTCTAAACTACCCTGGCCTCACCACCTCTTTTACCCTTCGAAATCTGTCTTAGAGAACCCAGAACACAATTATCAGCTAGCAACCTTCTGCTGATCAACATGCTCTCCCCTAGACCCAGGCTTGCTGGATCCCTGCTTAGAATACCTTCTCCTCAAAGGCCATCTGAAGAAGTCCTTCCCATCTCACACTCAGTCTCAACATTCTCTCCTGTGAGGCCTTCCCCAACCTTCTCAGTTAAGTGCCTCCTCTGTACTCCCTTGGTCCCTTTCTCATAGCTTCATACTAGTTGCAGAAGCAGTGGTGGTGGTGGTAGTGGTGACGGTGGTGGTAGTGGTAGTAATAAAATAGAAAGTATTTAGCCCTAACTATGTGTCAAGCACTCTTCTAAGCACTCCATGTGTATTAAATAATTTAATCTTCATGACGACACTATGAGGTAGATACTCTTTCTATCCTGACTACGGTTGAAGAAATCAAGGTGCAGAGAAAGTAAGTAACTTGCCAAAGGTCACACAGATGGGCCTCTTGGAATACAAGTGCCCTTTTTAAAACAAACAAACAAACAAACAAACTTTTAACTTTAGAACCATTTTAGATTTATAGAAAAATTGTGAATATGATACATATACCCTATGTATGTGCACATACCCTGCACACAGCTTCCCCTACTAATAATAATTTACATTAGTATGTGTAAGTGTCCTTTTATCTATCTTTCCCACATGAATATAAGTTTCCAAAGGGCAGAAATTTAGGGTAATTTGTCTTTTATCCTTAGCATGCAGAAATTTAGGGTAATTTGTCTTTTATCCTTAGCACTAGCACAGCACTTGGTACCCAGTAAGTAAATACTCGATTAACGCCTGTGGAATAAACAGATGGGTTTGTATGTTTGTGTGTTTAGGTTTTCTGATACTCTCAAGAAGACTGTCTGTCCGTTCCTTGAGGGAAGGAACTACATCTCATATGAGTCTTTCCTCATAGTACTTAGTATAGGGTTAAGTCCAGAGTGCTCAAGAAACATTGCTGGCTGTCTGGCTGGCTGACGGGACAGCAGCAAAGGTGGGGGTTCAGAGATTCAGAGGGGGTGGAAGAATGGGAGGACTAGGGCTGGCACTGTTGGGGAACATGAAGGAAGTACATCCCAGGGGTCTTGTCAGCTACTCACAAGAAGGCCTCCTTCCTACGGGACTCCTTCAGTGGCTCGTCCTCTTCAGCATCGTGGCTGGAAGCTGAATGGGGCTCCGCTCTGGGGGAGAAAGAATGAAGAAGGTGAGGAGAGGCTCAGGGAGGTGAGCAGGGCTGAGAACGGTCAATGTGGGAGCGTCACCTCCTGTAACTGTCAGAGGCGGCGGCGTAGTGGAGGGGAGAGCAGCCTTTACAGTCGGCTTCATTGACGCCGGCTCCAGCAGTCACCAGTGTGACTGCACACTGGTAGCTGCCATTGGCAGCTGCATAGTGCAGTGGGGTCCTGAGGGAGAAGTGAAAGAGGAGGGGGTAAAACAGTCAGGGACAGATCTGAATGCAACCAGATATGCAGCCAAAAGCTGGCTTGTACCATTCTCCTCACTTAGTCTCCAACCTCTCACCCCTCTCCTCTACCATTCGTCTCTCTTATCAGACATTCCCCATGTATATTCCTTCCTCCTAACATACCTTCCAAATTTGTCTCTCCTCCTCAAGTCAGCTCCACTGCTCAAGAGCAAGTTAAGACATTCAACATTCCTAAAAGGAAGGAAGATGAGGATTAAGAGGGTGAGAGCTTCAAGAAATCAGAGACCCAGGGAGGGGTAAAGGAGAAATGGAACTAGACAGCCTCTTCTGCTGTGATTGCTCTCATTTTGAGAGGGGGAACAGATCTGGGTAGGAAAGAACAAGGGTTCTTTAAAGTCAATGGAAAACTGCAATAATCCAATCCAGGCAGGACGACTAATGGCCCAGATATGTTAGGAATGAAGGTTTGGGTCACCCCACCAGGCAAAGAACCATGACCAGCTAAGGTACTTGCTGAGGGTAAAGAGAATATGAAATGCACAGTGGAAGAAGGTGGTTATGACCACATGACCAGTTACAGAAATGAGGCTTGTAATGGTTGTTTCTTCCCTGTTTTGTTATGAATATATATATATAAAGCAAATATCTTTGTTTTCTTCTTAATTTTATCTCCTCATATAACATAATATGTCATATTATTTAAGCTACAGGATATCAAGTTTAAGAGTGAATATTAGCCAAGGACTTGCACCCTCTTCTAGGGAGAGTTAGTGAGTTTCAGATTGCACACAAGATAGTTGAATTATGTTAGGCGAAAATATGACTGTTATTGATTTTATTTAGAGATTAAGCATGGTTTAAGAATATGTGTATAGGTGCCAGTTGTTTGGTCAAGCAATCACTGGCCTGATTGTCACTATGAAGATATTTCGTGCATTTAAATCATCTGTAAGTTGATTACAGCTATGGCTGATTACATCTACAATCAACTGAGACTGCCTTGAACAATGAGAGAAGTCTCATCCAATCAGCTGAAGGCTTTAAAAGGAGATGTTATGATTTCAGCAGTCAGAAAAGAGAATTTCAGTCTCTACTTCAGCCAGCCAGCTTCTCCGGCAGAATTCATCAAAAACCTTCACTGGAAGTTCCAGCTGAATTCAGACTTGCCCATGCCCTCAGTCACCTGAGCCAATCCCTCCTATAATAAATCTCAAAATATTTACATTTTATAGTATTTGTTGGTTCTGTTCCCTGAGAACTCTGACTAACACACAGACCCTGCCTGGCTCTCTCTTCCTCAAGGCCTGGGAGAGAGGCAAGAGAATTCACCCTCCAGAAGCAGCAGCATGAAGACAGGTGCGGCCAAGGTTGTCAGGAGTATTGATGTCGAACCCAGCCGAAAGTACGTGCTCATTGCTGAGTGAAGATACAATGCTGTACAGCTGACCTGGAGGGGCAGATTGTCACAGATCACACCTGAGGACACTGAGCAGAGAAGAAAAGGCCTCTGCCCTCTGACACACCTTCCCAACCCACCAGGCAATTAGCACATACCTGAGGAAAGAAGCTTACGACAACAGTCAGAGAATCCAAAGAGAACAGCTAAGTGCAGGGGGAACATATCATGGATACCACGCCTGGGGAGAAGTTGAGGGACTCAGTCCTTGGGTCAAGAAGGGACCTTTTTGGTTGCCCACCACCAGCCCAGGAGTCAGGGTACGAGATAGCAAAGTTTTCCAAATTTCCCTTTGGCAAGTTTCTTTGGACCTCCAGGTTTGATGTGAGAGGTCTGTATAGATCTGAGACTGCCCAGAAGTTGGGGTCAGGGGCCCCAACTCACCGGGCGGTATCCGCGCCATTGGTCATGAGGGTGCTGATGAGCAGCTCGTGTCCGTAGCGAGCAGCCACATGCAGTGGCGTGTTCCCAAATTTGTCAGCACAATCAATCTCGCTGCCTGAGGGAGGGATGCACACACACAAACTCAGGCAGACCTCTCAGGCTTAAGACCACTCGAATTAGAGAGCTACCATTCATCGAGTGCTTATAATGTGCTGGGTGCCAGGCTAAGTGCTCTATGAGTATTATCCTGTTTCTAAACCTTCAGGGACTGTACAGGGCAGCACAGGCCCATTTCCATAGGCACCTTGCTCAGAGTTCCAGATGCCCATCCTGATTGGAAACTGGAGTGGGAGGTGGAATAAGGAAGGAAGGGGATGTCTAGGGAGGAGTGAGCATAGGTCTCCTGAGTCCATACCATTCTGGATGAGGATCTGGGAGCGGGTGAAACGGCCATGGATAGCAGCCATGTGCAGAGGACTTTTCCCTTCTTTGCTCTGTGGAAACATGGTGTTTTGTTCAATGCAAAACATGGAGGAGGCCCTGTTCCCCCTTTCAAAGGACATCTTTGAGGAAGGAGTGGTCATATGGGCATCTTCTCAGCCCACACTCTCCTGAATCCCTGGCAAGGTCTAATCACCCCAGGAGGCAATGGACAATGCCCCAGGAATAGAGGGGACAATACGGTCAGGATCCCCAGAGCCAGGTTTTTCTCCCCACTGGTCTAAGCTTCATCCCTCCAGGCACCTGATAGTTGACATCAGCCCCATTATTGACCAACAGCTCCAAGCAGAGTGCGCCATTTGTGGAGACTGCAGCCACATGCAGTGGCGTGAATCCCTTGTCATTCGGCTGGTTGACATTGGCTCCTGCATTCACCAGCTCAATAGCCACGGCATCCTGGCCTAGGTAGCAGGCGATGTGCAAAGCTGTGTTTCCAAAAGCATTGAGCTCGTCAATCTGGATTTCCAGGGATGAGGGAAAAGGGGTAAGGGAGGCATCAGTTTAAACAAAATGGAAGCTGGCACACACAGCCTAGAGACTTCTAGAACTCCAATGACTATCTCAGCCCCCTCGGCTCCTGATCTAAAAGACTGAAGGCACTATTATTTCAGGTTAAGAGTTATTCAGGTCCTCTCACAACATCCCGCCAACCTCCCAAAACACCCCAACAATCCCAGCCCTCTCATATCTCCATAACAGACTCTGCCCTCCAACTCCCTGCCCTGAGACCCTAACCCCCATGCCCAGTGCCCTGACCTCAGCCCCCATCCGGAGCAGGTACTTCACCACTTCAATCTGGCCACTGGCAGCAGCTGTATGGAGGAGCCCATAGCCTTTGCGGTCCTTGCAGCCAAGGTCTGCTCCCCGTGCCACCAGCAGTTTCAGGACCTCCAAATGCCCTGGAAAAAGTGAGAGCTCCCTCTAGGTGACTGCTAAGGCTCTGATCTCCTCTCCAAAGGCCACAGCCCCAGCCCCCTGCCCTAGGGATCCTACATGTCCAACTCCTGCTTTTCCTGGGAATTCTTTCTCACCTAGAAAAGCTGCCCAGTGCAGAGGCTGCCGTTCCTTTTTGTCACAGACATTCAGGCTGGCTCCCTTATTGAGAAGCAGGTTCACCGTCTAGATCAGGATATGGAAGACACCTGTTCAGAACTAGGTACACACCCTCAACCTACCTAAGAGCAGAAACCCCATCTCCTGAAAAGGCTGAGGCAGGCTAATATCTTTGTTCTTGAGCAGAACAATCTCAAGAACTGGAGGGAACAAAGGAAGCAGGAGATTCCAGTCAGGTTTGGAAGTTCTAGGAAATCTCAAGGGAGTCTATTCAGATGATTTGGTCAGTGATTCTTAAACTCTTTTGAGTCTTTAAATGTATGTTGAAAGACAAGGATTCTCTCCTCAGAAAAAGGCATGTATACAAATGTTTTGTATGCAACGCAAAAGGTTCATCAACCTCCTGAAGTCCAAGCCAAGAATTTCAATCCAGTCCAACCATTCGTTTGATGCCTGAGCCCAAGTGTTTTTATGACCATCTGGGCTTCTTTCCCCTGGGCCTCATAGCCCAGAAGCAAGGAGAGGTGAGTAGAAAGGAAAGGGAAGGCACTGGGCTGGGCCTGGACGGGAGCATTTCTCACCTCGAGATGTCCACTATGCACTGCATGGTGCAGAGCACTGCGTCCGCTCCTGTCAGCCACATTGAGGCTGCTCAACAGGGGTGCCAGAGCCTCAGCACACTTGGTAGCCCGGTTGGCAGCGGCCACATGCAAGGGTGTCTGCCACAGCTTGTCCCGGGCATTCACATCTGCTGAATGTGCCAGCAGCAGCCCCAGCACCTTCTATGGAGGGGCACGGGACAAGAGAGAAGGCAGAAAGGAAGAAGGAGTTAAAACAACCGGAGGAATAAGTCAGCATGGCACACACAGCCCTGTCTCCCCCAGCCCAGAGTCTCTTCTCGTTTTTCCAATATACCTCACCTCTTAATACCTACTTCCCACTTTCTGGGTTTTCTCAGAGCATAAAACCTTCCTTACCTTGCTGAGGAAAAAATGGACCCCTTCCTCTTCCTTAGGCCACCCCAATCCTGAAAATCTTCACTCTCACATACATCCACTCTCAAGCAAACCCACACATGTAGAGGATCCCAAACTCCCACTACTTCATAGAAAAACAAACTCTCCCGCTACATTAATGCCCCAAACATTCTCAGTAAGCCCTTCCATAGGCACCATGATCACTTTCATTACTTCTGTAAGAAAACAGATTCTGTTCCTCTTCAAAACCCAGACTAAAATGACCCTTACCACCGCCCACCTCATTCCCATCCGCCTCAGCCCCTCCCCACAAGCGACTGTCTAACCAACAGGGAGATCTCTTCCTTCTCTCCACAGGAGATGGGAATAAGGTACAGGCCCCAACTGGTAAAGTATATTTCACCCCTCTGTTGTAAGCCTTTGTGCTACTTGAGGGGCAGGGATGCAACAGATTACTACCCCCAAACCTCCACACCCCTCCACCATCAAAAGGAAAGAAATCTGAGCCCAGAGGGGGTTCGGACTCCGAGGTGGTCCCCCAGGGAGGGATGAGTCACTTGGGCCTGGCAGCAGGGCCCCCTGTAGTCTGCCAGCCTGGCGTTAAGCTCTCCCTGACGTCACATCAGCTGGCAGCACTCAGTCCCCCTTCCCAGCCACTTCTAAGGGTAGGAGGGAGGGGCCCAGGTTTGGTCTCCTCCCCAAGTAGGAGTAGAACAGCTTGTAAGGCAGAGGATTGAGGCTCTCCAACCTTTAATTTCCACCTTAAATCAACTCATCCTTTTTGGAAGGGTAAAAGGAGTTAGGAGGCCTATACCTCATTTCTGGAAGCAGCAGCACGATGAAGAGGGGTCAGCCACAGTGTGTCCTTAGCGTTGACATTAGCACCTGTGGGGACATAATTTCTTTTTTTTTGATGGGAGGTGGGGAAGGGGTGGGGAAATAAGCCAGTAATCAGGCCAGGGAATCTGAATAGAGCTGGAGCCTCCCCTGGACTAAGCACCAGAGAAAATTCTTGGAACATGATGGGACAAAAAAAAAAAAAGAGAGCGAGAGATACTCCTCCCCTCCTCATCTTCTCCCCTCCCACTGTGCCACACCTTCCAGCTCCCCACTTTCACCTGACATCAGTAGCAACTGGAGAATGGGGATATCGCCTACGTAGGCAGCAGCATGCAGTGGGGTTCGCCTCTCTTGGTCCTGGGAGGGCAGAAAAGAGGAGCGGCTGTGGGGAGAACCATCGTGGCTAAAGGACCTCAGCTCAAGTCTTGGCGCTCCAGACCCTTCCCCACAACCTCTTCTCGTGGGCTCTGTAGCCTCGTATACTCCCGGTACTGAGTCAAAGACAAGCACCTAGGGAGGGTGGAGTCAGGGCCATGGGTCGGGAAGCCGTCTCCCTCTCCCAGAAGAGGTGGGGGCGCTGCAGACCCCGATGGTTGAGAAGAGAACACCTTTTCTCGGTATCCGCAGCCCCAATGGTCTGTGCTACGAGCCTGACCAAATGCAGGGAAGGATTCCACCCCAGGATGGAAAGAGCTGCGGCCTCATCCGAACCAAGGAGGCACGAAGCCACCCGGCTGCTGGGGAGGGATCCAGAACACCGTAGCCCGGATTCCAGGTTCGCCATCCTCCCTGCTCCCAACTCACCAGCACATTGATGTTCTCCTTCTGCGAGAGGAGGGAACGCACTTCCTCCACATCTCTGCTAAAGATGGCCTGGACCAGGGGCGGCTGCGGGGAGAACCGGCGGTCAGAGAGCCGGCAGGAGCGGGACCGGGGGAGAGGGAGATCTAGGCTTGAGGAGGGCGTCCCTGGAGGTGCTCCGCCCCGGGAGTCCCGACTGCAGAGGGTCCCTGCGGTGCCTCTGCCTATCGCCAGGCCCCCAAGGACACCGGCTTGGATGAGGGGAGCGCGGCGTGGGGCGGGGCGGGAGCCGCGGGAACCCCGGGCTCTGGCCCAGCCTAGGCCGCACATCCCCGGGCTCGCGTGGCGGCGGCGCTGGGCCCTGAAAGGAGGAAGAGGGGCAGGGCAGGAAGGCTGACCTGATCCGTGATGCTGAGGATCCCCATGGCCCGGCCCGGGCTCCGTCCGCATCGAGCTCCCGGCGGCGGCGGCAGCGGCTCCACCGGGGACACCGGGCGGCCCAGGCGGCGAATGCGGCGGCGGCTGCGGGGAGAGCGCGGCCCCGCCTACCGGGGGGCGGGCGAGCGGGAGCCCGCAGCGCTCCCTGGCGGCGGTCGTGGGCCCGGCCGCAGGGCGCTCGCTGCGCAGACGGCCCCGGGCCGCAGCGTCCCCGCCTAGCCCTGACAGCCCGCGCGGCTCCCGAGCTCGCCACCTCGCGCGCTGTCTCTCCGACTCCCCCGACAGGCCGCGTCGTGCTCTCGGCTCCAGTCTGGCGTCCCGGGAGGTCCCCAACAAAACTCTAGCGGCAACCGGGCGTTGAGCCCGAGGTGCCTCCCGACCCGCGGACCAAGCTGCTGGCCCGATCCCAGCTCCAAATGCCCCTCCCAACCGGTTCCCCGCCGCCTGAGCTACTGTACCTCCCGCCAGCGGCTCCACCCTCCAAAATCTACCACAGGCTAGGGAAAACTTGGGGTGGAGATCTGGAGATTTTACATGGCAATAGCCCCAGAGAGGGGGGAAAGCGTGTATCTCCACTGGAGGTGACACGATTTGGGTAGAAAGGAAATAGCAAAGGTGCTCGAACTGCACAGGGAAATCACAAGAAGGATTTCTGCTGTAGAAACACACACCACACACACACACACACACACACACACACACACACACACACACACACAAAGAGGCTAGGAAAATTGGCAGCAATAGAAGGGGCACTTTTGGATTCCTTAATTACTCCATTACAGATTGAGGTGGTAGGGTTAAGGCTCAACGGTTTCTTCCCAGAAAAAGGTGGAGGTGCCTCCTCACCCCTCCCCTTTGGAGAGGCCAGGGAGCAGCCAATCAGGGAATAACTGGATGGAGGTCGTCCCAGCCCAGAAAGGGAAAAAGCGGGAAGAAGAAAAGTGGAGATTGGAAAACCGGTAAAGTTTATAAAAGGTGACTCGGTCCTAGTCAGAGTTCAGCAAATCGATATGTATATTCTAAGAAAGGAACACATTTAGGAATAAGTTTGGCATGTGGGTTCCCTGTCTTGCTCTCCAACAATCTTTCCCCCTTATTGCCTTCAATTTCTTGATTCTCTCTGAAAAGATATACAAGACACTGGTAAAAGTGCTTTTCTATGGAGAGGAAAACTGGGGAACAGGGAATGAGGAATGAGAGGAAAATTTTACCTGTCATTGCATAACTTTTAGAAGTTTTTTGAATTTTTACCACATTAAAAGGAAAATTTTAAATCTTTCTTAAAATTTACCTCTTCCAGGAAGACTTCCATGGTTAAAAGGTTCTTTCCTTTTGTTGGGTCTTCTTAACAATTACATACTTAGTTTACACTGTCACTGGCCAATGTAATTGTATATCTTTGTTTCTCATTTCACCTTACATCTTTAAGATATACAGCTATCTGACACCTCAGAATGGATTTTAAACTCCTTATTAGCAGGAGTCAAATTTCCTTTCTTTGTCTTTCTTCCCAATACAGGACTGTAAATTGTTTTGTTTGTAATGAAAAAGGGATTTTGAGATCCCTGAAAGCAAGCATTTACATTAAATTGCTCTTTGTAGCTTTAGCAGAACAGAGCATGGAAACAAGAACTTAATATTTGGTGATGATGATGATGAAAGGAGGGTAAAAAAGTAGAACCCAAAGGCAGCAGGGGATCAAATGCATATGAGTGCTGAGACAGGTTGATTTGGCAATTGTGTATGATGGACCTTCCAGGAAGGGCTGACATGGCCCAGAGGATGGGGAGGAGGGGAATTCATGGTCTCCATCGCCCAAAATAGCTCTTGGTAACCTGAGGAATCAGAGTCAAGGGTTGAGCAGGAGTCAAGTGCTTGCGTCTGGTGCAGGAGTGGAGGTGAACAAGGGAGGTTGCCAGCTAGGTTCTCTGGGCAGCTGGCGGGACAAGGAAGGGCTTGAAGAGTTATTCTTAGTATTATTCAGAGCACAGAAAGAGGATTTCCCCATAGGAAAAAAAAAAAAAGGATGTGACATGGGTAACCCTGAGCCTTCCAGGGCTCAGGGAGAGGCACAGGGAGGGTGTGGGAGGGTATGGGGACAGGGGAGTCCAGAAGTGGTGGCAAAGCCCTCTTAAGGCAGACAGCCCTCCTGGATTCAACTATTGATTTTGTATTTGGATATTTCTAACCAGATGCCTGCCTATCTTTAAGCCTCAATTTTTATTCTTTTAACAAATGTTAGTTGAGAACTGCCCATTGTATACAGTACTATGCCAAGTGGTTTGGGGGTGGAAACTTAGAAGTAATGGTGTCTATCTTTGTAGAGTTTATAATTTAGAAGAACACACAAATAAACAGGAAACAGCTAGAGAATTTAGGATATATGCTAATGTACATGGCATTATGCCTTCATAGTAATAAGCAATGGGTTTAGTCAAAGGGGTCTCCGTGGAAGAGGTGTGTGTTGAATCAGTACTTGAAGAAAGTTGATACAGAATCACAGGAAATTGGCTGTTTCAAATACAGGGAATGAACTAGGAAAGGTTGAAATGGTAGTAATTAGCTAATCTAATTAGTAGGGGGACAGCAAGCAAATTGGTTTGGCAGGCCTATTGTACCTTGGGGATTCTACATCAGTTAACTCTGTTAAGGCAGAGTATTAATGAGGTCACAGTTCAGTCACATATCCCAGTTAATTTCTGTCTCTTACCCTGCCATGTCCTTACTCTTCACCCTAAGCAGTTGCCTCACATGTGTAATCCCATAGTCAGAAGCGGGTGGGGCTGGACAAGAGAGTTGGGTTGGAAAGAGTAAATCTGTCCCTCAAAGTCACATGTCCATCTGAGTTCCAGGATATCATTTCTGATGTGGAAGAAGATATGGTACCTTGGTGGTGGTGGTGGTAAAGGGGGGCAAGTGGACATAATAGGCCCTCCTGGAGTGCTGAGGGGAAAAGAAATGTTAGGAGAGAAGAAGTGAGACCGTTCTCCAACTCTGGGATTCATGCTCCCCTAGCAGGTAGAAGAAAAGAGAACAAAAGGAAAGGTGACAAAATATATTTATTTGGGCAATAATTATTTACTGAGCTAGTAATACTATGTGCTATGTAGGCAGAATAGTTTTTTGTTTTTTTTTTTTTTTTTTTTTTTAATGGGTTTGGTGATTACCTAGGCTTGGGTTCTATCTTCACCACTTAACTGTGTAAAGCTTCTGCATGTATAGAATGAGGATAAAAATACCTTTCTTATAAAATGTCAAATGTTAGTCAGAGGTAAAGGGAATTATCCTGCTAGTTGAAATACAGAAAAGATGGGCTTAAACTTTAAATCAACCCATACCCAATAGAAGCCCCAAAGTTAATGCTATTCTCAAGGGGTGAGGGGAGTTGGACAACTTACATGGGCTTCTAGGCCGTCGTTTCTGGGCAAGACCACTCTTCCACCCTAATCACACCCACAATGCAGCCTTTATGCCCCCCCCCCCCCCACCACTCAGGCAAAGCTTTCCTGAATGTGAGAGCTTAACTATAAAGATTTAGAAATGAAGCAGAGGAGAGACTTGCACTGTAATACCATAAACATCTTCAAATGCAACAGCGGGCACCACCATTCTTAAAATGTGCTTCCTCAACTCCACCTCTGGAGAATTTCAATGGCTCTTGCACTCACCTAGATCTGTCTCTAATTGCTGATTCCTTTCTCCCCAACCCACCCCCTTCCTTTTTTTCTTATTCCTTTTTGGTTGTCCTCACTTTTATCAAGAGCAATGTTTTTTCCTTATTGTGTCATGGAAAGCAGCATAATGGTATTTCATTGCCTGGTTTTCTCTGGGTCTCACCTTTATCAAGTGCACACTGTTCCACACAAATATGATTCTAAAAGCAATTCTGGTTCCTCCTACTCTGACTTCTTTCCATAAGTATTAAAACAAACAAACAAAAAACTATGCAAGTTTTAGCCCAAAGCCTGGAATGTTAATTTCCTTTCTCAAAGGTGTAAAGCACAGCACTACGACTGTGGAGCCTACAAAAGATATAAATTAGAGCTTTAACTATAAGCAAGGCAGAATATGGTAAAGGCTCTAAAGAAAGAGGTTAAGAGGATCGACAGATGCTCTTAGTTGCTCAAGAACAGTGGCTGTGCCTGTGTATCGGGTCCCGTGACCATAGACTCGCTAAGTAGTTTCCCTGGAAACATCGCTCCACTGGGCCATCTCCGCAGCTTCTCAAACACATTCCAGAGCACTTTCTCGCCAGAGGTGTGAAACTACATCTCCCGACAAGCCGTGTCGTCCCCTTCCTTCCCCCTCTCCCAGTCTCGAGCCATGGCAACGACGTGACGTGGGGGTACCGGGAGCTGCGGGAGCAGCTGGAGCGCTTTCAGTTCTAGCCAACCCGGCAGCCCGGGCGGGAGCACCGTGAGAGGTGCCGCAGCTCGGCGCCGACCCTGCGCTCGGGGTCCCTGAACACGCCCGGCGGCCGCTTCCTGCCGCTCCTCCCCTTGGGTGAGCAGGGCGCAGCGGGTGTCTGAGCTGAGAAGCCGAGGCAGGGTCGCGCGTATGGCTTCGGCGGGAGCGCGGCGGTTCCCGGCCCGGACGCGCGCTGCAGCCCAGCACTGCTGCGGCCTTGGGCTCCACCCGGCCCCGCCCCTGGTCCCTCCGCTACAGCCACGACCAGTGAGGTGAGAGGGAGGCGCGGGCGCCTGCTGCGGAGGGAAAAGGGTCGCCTCGGACCTCTAAATTCCGCCGTGAATGGTTGTCACTCTGGGATGCAGGCGCTGCGCGGGACAGTGGTGGTCGTGCCCTGGGGTCTAATGTAGTGTGCCCTGGAAAACGCTTTTGCAAGTTGTACGCGAAAGGAAGTCTGTTGTCCCTCTTGTCCCTCGCTGCCGCCCTGACGGACTCAACGGGGCTCCTTGGGCAGTGATAACTGCCTACGGGTCCTAGCTTTCAGCAGTAGCGTAGTCCCTAGTGAAATGCTCCTGGCACTTCGCAGGCACTCTGGCTTTTCCCCATTCCCTCCCCCGGCCTTATCCTCAGCCGCCCTCGACCTTTCGCACTCGTGACCGCCTGGCCAAGGAGCCGGCGGGGCTGCAGCAGGTGCTAGGGCGAAAAGCTTGTCTGGACAACCTCCCTCTGGGATGCGTCGGTCTTCCCCTTCACCTGAGAATGGTTGAGAACGGGAAGAATCGTGACGTTGTGTTTTCCTTTTTGCCTTAGGTTTCTGACCGTCTGCAGCCTTCTCTTGCCCCGGGCTGCCCAGGTCTTGGCTGGCGAGGCTGGCTTACCTCCCAGCCGTTCCTTCATGGGCTTTGCTGCCCCCTTTACCAACAAGCGAAAGGCCTACTCGGAGCGTAGGATCATGGGGTGAGCATCCTCCTCTGCCCTGCATCCCTCCATCTCTAACCCCACTCCAAACCGAATAACCCTGTCCGCGCTACTATGTAAGGGTGGCAAGGGTGGACAAGATCCTTTATCCTCCCCTCCCAGTCTTCCAACCTTAATTAACCTCTCCTTGGTTGCTGCACATCTGTATTAAGTGAATTGTGACTAGAGGTGGGCTATGTCATAAAACAGGGCATTATTTTTCTGGTGACCTAACTGTAAATGAGCACAATATATATGATTGAACACTTGCTATGTGATAGCAGCCATGGGTTTTATGTGGAATTTTCTTATTTCATCCTAACAAACTTATTAGTCAGGTACTTTTCTTACAATTTATAGATGAGAAAATAGAGACCCAGGTAATTTACCCAGGGTTGTAGAAAGTTGTATAGCTGTGTGACAACAGTAAACTCGACAGCCTTTCTGTTTTCCCTAGATGGTTCCTCTTTAAAATCAAAATAATAAATGCAAAAGCATTCCATAAACTGCAAAACATAAGGTAATACTAACATCATAGGAATTTGCATATGTTTGCTTTAGGGATGTCATTCATGCAGCCTTGTGTGGGATCTCTAGTTCCTGCAGGCGCTTGGTTAGTTGGCAAAGGTTACGAGTTTGGGGCCAGCAGCAAGGAGGAACCTGACCCAGCTGGCAGTACCTTGGCCTCTCTCTGTGATTCCCCCTCCCCTAGGTACTCAATGCAGGAGATGTACGAGGTGGTGTCCAATGTCCAGGAGTATCGCGAGTTTGTGCCCTGGTGCAAGAAGTCTTTGGTGGTATCCAGTCGTAAGGGTCACCTGAAGGCCCAGTTGGAGGTTGGCTTCCCACCTGTCATGGAACGTTATACCTCTGCAGTTTCCATGGTCAAACCTCACATGGTCAAGGTGAGGGCTGTCTGGAGGGGCTGACCAAGTTTTTTCTATGTTCCTTAGCATTTTTACATTTAAGGGCTATTTTGGCCCTCCTTTGTAATTTTATCTCCATATGTCAAGTACCTCCTTAAAATATTAGAAGGCAAGGAATCTGGCATTTGATTCCTTTTTATAGTTCCCTATACTTGGGTTTTATTCCATGTAATATTACTTACCTACATGGCTGTCCTATTCCAGGCTGTTTGCACCGACGGCAAGCTCTTCAACCACTTAGAGACCATTTGGCGATTCAGCCCTGGTATTCCATCCTACCCCCGAACTTGCACTGTGGATTTTTCAGTAAGTCAGAAGGCTGTGTAGCAGAGGGCTCATACTGGGAGTGGGACAGAGCTGAGGTTCTGTGACAGGGTTATTCTTTTAAGTATAGCTAGCACATAGCATTTCCCAAGCCAATGACAGCAAGTGCCCATAGGTCTGATCTTCTATTATACTTATACTGTGTTCAGTCCTCTGGTAGGGCTTTTGAGGGAACCAAAGAACTGGAGGGAGAGAGGGAAAAAGGGCACTGAGGAATAGCATCCTTGCACTTGGCCAGAGACTGTCCAATATAGTCTTGAAGAGTTTCTGACTGTCTCTTACCCATTCCCAGATTTCCTTTGAATTTCGTTCTCTGCTGCACTCCCAGCTGGCCACCATGTTTTTTGATGAGGTTGTCAAACAGAATGTTGCTGCCTTCGAGCGCCGGGCAGCCACCAAGTTTGGTCCAGAAACAGCTGTCCCCCGTGAACTGATGTTCCATGAGGTGCACCAGACTTGAGGCAAAGGATTGTTCCCTGGCCTCTCTTGTACACTCTGTGTCCATCCGATTCTCTTATTTATTTGGTTTGGCTCCTGCTCCAGCCTGAGGGAGAAGTCTGTGTTCATAATATTGTTTTCCCTTCTCAATTCCCGAGAAATTGGTAGCTACGGTGGCTGGAAATGCTGGGGGGGGGGGGGGGGGAGGAAAAGGCAGGGGCTATAGAAAGGATATGTGCCTAGAAAAGTGTCAGGCTTCATATGCCTGCGGCCTTCTCACACTGAATTAAAATCAGGACTGTGGGTTTGTCTGTGAGCCCTGTCATGGTGCTTCAGTGTCTAACCAGGGGAAGATAGCAACTTTTCTAAGGGTTGAGTAAACTGAGCTTTTTTCTTCTCCTTTGGCATAGAGGTATTAGGTGGTAAATAACTTCTGCCCTGCCTGAGGTTTCTCATGAGAGAAGGCAACCTGCCCCCAGCTTGAAATCTGCAGAACACAGAACCTCACTTTAAGAATATTTCCATTGTCTGGCTAGTGGAGACAGCAAGGGGCTTTCTTATCATCAGTGCCACAGGGCTGAGGAGAAAAAAAAAGCACTAAACAGAATACTCTTGGGTTGTACCTTACTCTTCTACTTGGCCTGAGTTTTTATAATATTTCAATAAATTAATTGTGACAGTGTGAATTTGGCTCTTTTGTATTGTTTCTTGGGGGAATAACGTAGCTATAGGGGAGAAGAAAGTCATGGCTTCTTTCCCTGGGAGAGTGAAGGTGCAAGAAGGGCTCTTGGACATAGTGTCCCTGCTAACTATAGCAGCACATTCTACAAGCCAGGACCTAGTACCCACCCCCTTGCCTATTTATAGACTTTTCAGAAGGTCAGTTACAGCAGGAGCATCAGGACAGAAGCATCTGGTCTCAGACCTCCAATGTGTCTGGTGCCCTTGGGACCATTTCTTGATATTTTGGGGGCTTCCTTAAGGGAGGCTGCGAAGAAGAATATGCATTCCACAAAGTACCAGAGCCCTTTAGTGGCTCGGGTCCTGAGCTAGCAGTCCTACCTCCATTTTGTCCTTGGTACAGTTTCTTCCTTTCACACTCAGCTGAACCAGAGTACTTGGATTAGTCATATAAGCAGTTGAGGTCTCAGTTATTGCGCTCGAGTGTTCTGCCTTGCAATAAAATTAGGAGGGATGAGGGCTAAAGGCCAAGGACTTCTTGACCTTGCAGAGACTGCCTTTGGCAATCTCACAGGGAGTCTGTCTTCTCATTAGGGTGAATGAATGCCAAACCCATAAAGATAAAGGGATGCACAGGATAACTTATAACCCACTAAACTCAAGATTCCTTACCTTATAATAGAGATTCTTCCAAGCCTTATTTAAAAGCAGGCTCAAGAGTTGTTAATAAAAACATTTATTTTGCATTTTATACAGGACAACCTGAAGTCTGCAACATGACTTGACAGTTACCCAGGAGTTTACAGACGGTGTGTCTACCTCAACAGTGTGGTTTTCGGGAATTGGAGAGCCACACAAACACAGGCAGGAGTTGGGAGGGAGGAAGGGGGCAGAGCAGGAGTGTATTTCAGTCCTTTCTCAAAGAAAAGGCAATAGAGCATTCTGAGTCACTGAAAACCTGTGAAAATGTAGCGTCTGAAACAAATACTGTACTTTGAGCTCTTGGGGAAGAGATGGGAAAAGGATCTTGATAAATAAGGGGGTATCTTCATGTAGCAGGGGGTAAAGAGGAAGGCTTACTATTTTTCATGCCCTCAGCCCCAGGACTAAAATATTTAATAAGGACCATGTACAATCTCAAATCATTGCCCTGTTAAAAAAGAAGTGACAGTACCCCTGAGGCCAGACCATGAAGATATCATTCTGATCATTCCCAAGTCCCTGTTCTATGCCCTATAGCCTGTATGAAAAAAAGAAAAAAAAAGAAAAAAAAAAAGAAAAAAAGGCCATAGGGAAGTGGCTTATTTTCTGTGGAAGTAAAAAGCTTAGTTCATATTCACAGTAAGCACTTATAAAGCCAATGACTGAGAAAGACCATAGATGATACAGTGGTTTATACAATCTGCTGAAAAGGTCTCTAGTAGAGACCAAGAGAGGAAGGCCCAAAGCATTGTCAGCCTGAGGCGCAGCAGGTACAGAAAGTCTGAAAGCAGGTGAGAATTAAAATAATAGGGAAGAAAACACACCCCAGACTCTAACTTTAATGGGACAATTTTAAAAAGGGAAATAAAAATCAAACACTGGATGCCAGTCCTGACATGCCATGGCATCTATGCTCGCCTGGTAGCATAAAAAAAAATGCCAAAACCATGTCCAGCTAACCCATAGGTCCCTGCTGAGAGGTGTTTTGTGTGCACAGGAGAAGGCAAATGGGGTTTAGTACAATATGAATCCTGTGGAAAGAGAAGGGGCAGAGTACTGGTTTGCTGGCCTACTGAGGGAAGAACCAAAAGCTCCAAAGTGACCACAAATTCTCTGTAACCAGCTTTGACCCAGGGAAAAGAGGAGCTAGATTCTCACTCTAGAGATGGTGGGGGGTGGGGGGGGGTGGGGCAGGGCAAACCTGACCCATATCACATGCATTAGTCCCAGTCATCCTACAGTTGGTGGGCAACTCATACCAGGCAGGGGAAGGAAGCTGGTTAGGGGAAAGTCTTAATTTATATTTTAACTTCAAACTTATCAGTGCCTCAGATACAATTTAATATTAAATTTTTAAGCCCTGAAACAAAAGACAAAAGTGTAAATTTTTTTTTTTAAGTTTCCTCACTTTCTGGTAGTCAGTTTCCTCCCAAGCTCCAGTTTTACCCTGACTTTGAGTCCACAAACTTCATCAGACCATCCGTGCTCATGGACTTGGGCCTCTCTAGAGGGAAGCCTAGGGCTCGACTCCAGATGAGCTGTGCCAATACTCCCAGTGCCCGTGACACCCCAAACAGGACTGTGTAGTAATTCATCTCTGTCATGCCGTAGTACTGTAAAGTAGAAGATAAAAAGGCTCTGTTGAAGGTCCAGAGGTAGCGGCAGTAGAAGTCCAGGGTGATAGGAATCTTAAAAAGCTCCATTTTCCCTTTTCCTACAGGATTTAGCTCAGCCAGTCTTAAACAGAAATGACATTGGGAAAAGTATAGCAATTGAGTTCTAAAAAGAGAATAGCCCCAATAGGCAACTTTATCAAAAAGGGTGAAGGCAGAGGTTTAAGAGTCCTTGCCTGACAAAGGAGTTTTTGTATGCCTGGCAGAACAGCAGGGTTTAGTACCAATTAGAAGGAAAGTAGGGAAGGGAAGACTCACCTGGAGCAGCACTCCGCTGTGGGCATCCACATTGGGCCAAGGATTCTTGGCCTTGCCCTGCTCTAAGAGGACACTGGGCACAATCTTATACAACTGAGCAACCAGCTTAAACATGGGGTCATTAGGCAGGTGTTTCAGAGCAAACTCTCGCTGACAGACATATCGTGGATCAGTCTTTCTTAGCACCGCATGGCCATAGCCTGGGACAACCTGCAAAGGGTGAAGGAAGAAAGCCAGCTGGTATTTTCAGAGTGGACAAGTTGGGGAGGGTGGGCGTGGGGGAGTCCCCTTCTATAGTTTAAGAAACCTCCATCATTATTTTCTCCTTAATTCTTCCAAAATCCAGAACTTGATTTGTAGCTCCTTTCTTAGTCACTAAGCATCTCTACTTACCCGTCCTGAGTTGAGTGTATTCCAGATGTAGTCTCGTAATTTCTCATCCGATACATCTTTGCCAACTTCCTTCTGTAGTTGTGTCAGCCAAACAAGCACTTCCTATGGGTAATGTTTGGGGAATAGGGAGTGCCAATACATAGGCCAGGAAAAAATGCCAAGGTCACAAACAAAGCATGGGAATGAGAAAAACATAGTACAGGAAGCAGGAAAAGAAAAAGAATAGTCTTACTTGATTTGCCAGTCCATGTAGGGGCCCTGCCAGTCCATTCATGGCTGCTGCAAAGGCCAGGTACGGGTCTGAAAGGGCACTGCCGACCAAGTGGCTGGTATGGGCACTTACATTGCCGCCCTCATGGTCACTGTGGGGAAGTAAGAAAGGTGAGTCGAAAGCCAAGGAATGAGGAGAAAGGGCAAATTATAGAAACATGGACCTTGCTGTTTTCTTGTGACATATTATCCTCGTTAGGACTTCTATCAGCCATAAGCTCTTGTATGAGATGTCCCAATCGCATCACCAGCTTTTGTTCACTAAGCCAAAGAGCTGGAGAAGTTACTGGTTGATGATGCCAGGGTGTCTCCCACTCCAGTTTTAACAGCAATGGCCAGAAGAGGGAGCTCCTGAAAAGTCACAGGACCACCTAATGTGAGCAGCTAGTACCTTTTCCTAGCTGGAGGCACCATCTTGTTCTCAGCACGGTTATGGTAATTTCCCTAGATCTCTTGACCTTCCTTACTGCCTTGTGCCTTCCCATATGCCGCAATTCCATCTCTTTGCTGCCATGTTAAGGTGCTTTCCTTAACCAGCCCAGAAGCTGGTGGCTATGGTTGCTGGTCTAACTTACCTATGGATGGTGAGGTACATGCGCATGAGCTCAGTGAACCGAGCATCAGTATAGCCTAACATGTTGGTGAAATTGTGGGACCAGTCCAGCTTAGTGTCAATGGCCCCAATACTGCTGCCCTCTCGGTAGACGTTCCGGTAGATCTTTGCTGCCACACAAGGCAGCTTTGCGATCAGATCCATACAGTCTTCATACATCAACTGATGGGAGAAGAGGAAGAATAAGAAAAGGAATTGTCAGTAAAGAAGAATTAGGCAAGGCTACTGTTTGTTCTCCATGGCTTGGACTATTTAGGTTGATGATTATATGCTGGGTGGTTATATACTGAGTATGTTTGAAAGTACAGAACAACAGTAATCATTTAACCAATAACTATTATGACTCAAGCATTGCACTAACTCATTAAAATACACTATCTCACATATGTTAAAACATTATTTCCAATTATTACCACTCTAAAAGTATACAAATACCTCCATTTTACAGATAAGGGAACTGAGATGCAGAGGATTCACTAAATGCCCAAGTCAGATTTTGAATGCTGATCTCTCTCACTACAACATGACTGGAAGAATAAGTCTTTTGCAAGGAATGTGCTAGGACACTAGGTTTTAGTAGTTAATTGTTTTATCTTTTGCCAAGGGTGAAACAGAGGCATTCTATTATTGAGTTAACAAAGACTTCCATTTTTAAGCACTCACGAAATACCAGGTACTATTCTAGATATATTTTCCACATTATTTTTTTTTCCTTACAATAATCCTATAAAGTAATATATCTTCCATTTAACAGTTGAGGAACCTGGGGCTTGGCCAGATTAACTTGCATAGGTCACCCACTTAGCTAAGAAGCATCACCTAACTTATCCTAGGCATATTTCAACATGTAAATATTTAAACATGTATCTCTAAAAGATAAAGGTTTTTCATAAACAAAATTATGAAACCATTACCCCATCTAAAAAATTCTCAAAATCATAAATATAAAGCCCCTCTCCCCAATTCGTTCGTTTGACTCAGGACTGACAATTGCCACTGTCTGACAGTCTCTGAAGTTTCTTTTAATCCTTTTAAGCTTCCCCTTCTGCTCTCTTTTTTACTTTGGCAATTTACTTGTAGAAAATCAGATAATTTGTTCTGTAGTTTACCAGTTCAGATATTGCAGGTTATATACCTGTGATGTCATTTAACATGCTCCACTGTCCACCGCATTCCCCACAACTGATAGTTAGATCTAGAGGCTTGAGCAGATTCAGGTTCAATTTTTCGTCAAGACTACTTCATAAATAGTGTTGTTTTCATTTATCAGGAGGCATATAATGTCTGGTTGTCTCTGTTTTTGTGATGTTAATAGCTTGCTTCAACTTCTGCGTCTCAGTTTTATCTTCGCAAAAGAATTTAAGTTCCTTTAGAGAAGGAACAGGGTTTTTTTTTGCATTTTTTTTCTTTTTTTAATAATTTTTAAAAATTCTGCTCTCATCCACAGTTCTAGGTACATAGAAAACACAGAGTAAATACTTGTTGACTGATATTACATAGTGCTATCCCGTCAAGCTAACTGGCTAAGAGTGCCTGCAAGAAGTCATGATGTTTCAGTAGTTCCTTTGGAACAAAGAGCAAAATCTATAATAAGTAGCAAATGAGTTAATCTCTATGAAGTCATTTTTTACTCAAGTACTCAGTGAATTTTATCAATGCCACTAGGGTCCAATGAAAATAATGCCAAAATTAAAAAGCTACTTGAAGCAAAAAATACTTAGCTGACTTGTAAGTTCTCAGGAGATTACTTACATAATAATCATACTATTAACTATAACTCCTTGCAGGTTTACATCCCCCAAGGAAGTAGGTTACTTCCAGAAGCCTGCATCAGGATATGCAGTTTTAAGAAACCTGGAATCATTTGCAAAATGCCAAGAAGAACAGGATCCTGGACTAGGCAAACTAGTATCTGTGGAATATATACTAACTTCAAAATACATGGAAAGTATAACTGGCCATATGATAATGAGATTACAGAAAGAGATAATTTCAACTTCCACCATTGAGGATGAAGTTCATAAAGCAACTAGTGTTTGACCAGGTATGACACTGTGGGATCCTTACTTCGCTTTTTATAGTAGTCAATGCTGCATAGGTAAGAAGAGTTAAAAAAAATAAAAAGAACCAAACAGGGAACTACTGCTTATTTCTTTAAGCTAAGACTGAAATGCTTTTTAATACTTGTACCAACTCATTCTTCCTCTATAAAACCCTGGAAAAAAAGACGTTAAAACATGCTACCATCACCATCATAACCGTCTTGAATAAGAGTAACAAAACTGACCATGATCATCATTGTGAGCCACCATCTCTATTGCTAGTAAAAAAGTCTGGCCAAGATTCTTCCATTTAGCTATCAATCATTACTAAGAAGACGCAGAAAAAGAAGAGAGCAGGTATTAATGGTGACAAGACCATGGAACAAAGAAAGCCCACCTTTGAATCTGGTCTCCACCATTTACTAGCTGCATGACTTGGGCAAGCTAGTTAACTTCTCTGATCCTCAGTTTTCCTATCCAGTAAAATGGGAACAATAAATAGCACCTACCTCACAGGGTTGTTCTGAGGATTAAATCAGATAATGGATATAAAGCAGTTAAGCATAATACTTGGCAAGTTCTCAAGAGCTGTTAGCTGTTAGGATGATGAGGATGATGATTTTATTACAAACAATTTCAAAACCTACATCTACCATTCCTGACCTTATAAAAGGTGGCATTACTAACAAAACTTGATCTGTCAGCTACTTAGAAAATTCTATTAAATTCAACTTGTTAAGGCTACTTCACAATTAAACAGCTGGTTGCCTCATAGTGATCTCTCTGTCATAAGTGAAGTTACAGTCAATCAGAAGGAGACCTAAAAGCTGCTTAAACTCTTTCAACAAGAGATGCCACTGTTCATCTAAAATGAAAGTGTTCTAGAGAAATTGTTCTAGGCAAATCATTCTCTTGAGGTATATGTCAAAAACAGTATGAACTGATGATTCTAAGAAAAGACTTAGATCATATATAAACTCCTTAATATACATTTTAAATCAGAGATAATTAGCTGAATGCTGTCATGTAATTCTGATTAGACAGTCCACAGTAAATTAACCAAGACAGAAAACTGAATTGAAATAGCTTGCCTGATCTTTGAGACACAAAAGATGTGGCAGCAAAAGAGCATCAAGCTCTGCTGTGCTCTTTTTGTATAACTTGGTGGCTCCCTGATCTATGGGTACCTGTGTGACACCTAAGACTCAGAGTTCTACAGCTCTGAAAGTCAGCATTACCACATACAGCAACTGTTAAAGAAGATGAAAAAGAGATCAGACTTCAATTAGAGATATGAATGAAGCTGATCTGGTTGGGACTAAGGTAAATCACAATACAGGGTAAAAGATGATATTGTCTGTATTTTGAAACTTCAACTTCTGTGTGAGACCAAAGGAAGAGATGCTTATTTTGTCCAAAATTTAAATTTTCTGTAGCACACTATCTAACTTAACCTGTCTGGCCAGTTTAATTAAACAACCCAAATACATGGAGACTGTAATAGGGAATTCTGTATAGTTTTTGTGATTCTGTATAGTTTAATGTTATACTCTGATAAATTCCAGAGTATTTGGGGCAGATAATAAAAAAGTATTTGCAAAGTCCCTTGAGGGACTAGAGAAAAAATATGGAACTATTAAACTTCCCCACCTGGGAAATTCCTAATATTCTCTCAAGCACTGGGGACTCAGAGTTTAATAAGCCAAGCCCTCAGTCTTGAGGCTGGCCCTTATGAAACTTATTTCTGTAATGGTGAAGCTAAGCCTACTTATAAACACACCTAAGAGTCACCCCAAAGAACCTCTTTTGTTGCTTAGATGTGGCCCCTCTCCCTAAGCCAAACTGCAAATAAACTCATTACCCTTCCCCCTATGTGGAACATGACTTTCAGGGGTATAAGTCCCCATGGGAACGTGGGACTGACTCCCTGTGATGAACCTGGCCTTGGCATTGTGGGATTGACAATGCCTTCCTGACCAAAAGAAATGAAACAAAATAAAGTTTCAGTGGCTAAGAGATTTCAAATAGAATCAAGAGGTCATTCTGGAGGTTACTCTTATGAAAGTTTCAGCCAAATATTGTGAATTGCCACAGTATGCCAAGACCCAACCAACAGTATTCCTGAAAACCTTAGAGAAAACCCAGGGCTCTAAGACCTACAAACGTTTTATTTATTAAGTTTATTTTTCAGAAACTTCAAACCTCCAGATTGTCCCTATGCCAGATAAGCCGTGAAATTAAGAGGTACCAGTTTCTCCCCCAAAACATCAACCAGTTGCATTCCCCTACCCCATAATCCCTTTTCAACATGAAGAAGTTAGAATGGTCATTGTCCAAATATCCCTGAAGATTGAGAGAATGATCAAATGAGAAGGAGGAGTTGTAACAGAGGAGTTAGGATTCAACAATGATTATGACTACTGAATCATTATACAGATATTTCTTTTTAGTTTCTAGTGTATTAGAAGAGTCTGAAGGAAATACCTGAAATTGTGGAACTATAACCCATACTATACTTTAAAATTTGCTCTATAACTGTCAAAATGTACTTTGAAATTTCTCACTTTTCTGCATGTTATATTTCATAATAAAAAAATGTTTAAAAAAAAAGCGTCAAGGTCAACTAAACCAAAGGACTTACTAATGCTCTAATTTTTGTGTGGTATGAACTTACTAGACATACATCCTAAGGCTGACAAATGTATATTAGTATTGCTTACATTCTCCAAAGATCACCCTTAGATGACATGTCACAACGAGATGGAGAATAATCAATCAATAGTTATATATTGAAATGAAGGCAACAGCAAGCAGGGGATCACTTTCTAAAAGACAAGCTTCAGAGTAGAACAACCTACCTTTGGTCTTGACTTAATCTTTTCTGTTATGGTAATCCACATAGGAAACAATTACTTGAATAACATTTTAAAAAGAAAATGAAAAGCAATATATTGATTACATGCCCTTCTGTACTTGCTGTTGTGTGGCTTTATAAATGCTTTAAGTGATTGTGAATATGTATATTTTGTGTCATTCCTATAACCTTCCTCCCCAGTGCTAACCAGACTAACATCAATTTCAAATCCTCCCTCATTCTTCCAATAGCAAACATAATTCTCTATACACAGTTGGCACTGAATAAATATTGGCCAACGAGCAGGATTTGGCAAGACCCAAGGGGGTTTCATCAGACCAGTGGATCATGCTATTCTGTGCCTTGCAACACATTAAACTCTTTGGGCCCTTCTTGGTATTTAGCATTTCCTGGTCAAAAATTATTTAGCGATTTTGCAAAAAGGAATTGTGCTATTCCTGTATGTCTCCAAATAAGAAACAAAAAGCAAATGAAATGACCTCCTCTATACCCAGCCACATAACGTGCACTTACCCCGTGTTCTGGGATACTAACTCCTGCTACCCCAACAGGTATCTTGGGTGTGCTAGCACAGAACTGTGGCTGGTTGGCATTAGTCCCTCTAGACTCCAGAGTTGCCTTAGCTGCTATTCACCCAACTTGTAATATTCATGAAGGCTCTCCTTATTTGAAGAAGTGGGGAAAGGGAATGAGTGACCCCCTGGGGCTAAGGTGAGATTGCTCTGTGAAATCCTTCTCAGAGACCCTGTAGTTAAGCCACATCCTCTACAATGCTCCAGCAGCCCTGTGTATATACCCCTATTACACAAGATTACCAAATTATAAGTTTTGTTTTTTTTTTAACATGTCTATCACCCTAATCAAACTAATAACCTTGGTGACAGGAACCATGCTCTATTTATCTTTGTAATCCTAACAACTGACATAAAGTAAGCCTACAATAAGAAATTGTTAAAGAAGTTTCTGACATAATTCAGAGAAGGGATTTTCCTAAAGATTCTACAATTCTGCCTTCTCTTTTCTCCCTTCACACTCAAGTCCTCTGAATCCCCATCACACACCAATCACCCAAATTTCCTACCTCCCAGTACTTGGTTCGGTTGACACCCTCTGCATATGCTCGGGCAAAGCTACTTTCACTGTTGAGAGCAGTAATGGCTGCACTGAACTGAGACATGGGGTGTAGATTAGTAGGAAAGTTGTCCAGCATGGTGACCACATGGGAAGGCAAAGCAGCCCTCTTCGCCCACTCCTCTGAGAGCCAAGATACCTGTGGAAAGGGAAACACTGCTCAGAACACCAGCATGGAAAAGGAAGGAGAGAAATAAAAGAACAGTGACAACTGAGCAAAGAAAACCCCTGAGAGTTCAATCTAATCCACTTATATAGCAGAACTCTGCCCTGATTTCTTCCCCCACTGCTCATCTCTGTAACTACCACCATCACCAGATCAGGATTGTCTGAGATTAGAGAAAGGCAAACAAAAAGGGGAATGAGAAGGGCTGATGTCTTTCTGCTTTACCTGTTCCTCTGATGGGATCTGGCCAGTTACCAGCAGCCAAAATAAGCCCTCAGGCAAGGGTTCTTCCCCACCCTTAGCTTTGGGTAGCAGTTTCTGGCATTCAGGGATACTATAGCCTCGGAAACGGATGCCCTTGAGGGAGAAAAGTGAGAATTACAACTTCCTAAGTTTATGGGCCTGGAAGTCACATAAAGGTCCCACTCATATCAGACCTTTCAACAAGTTAGAATAGAACTTTTAAAGCTTGATACTTCATCACATAACTTATAGCGGCTTTTGTATTTTTATTTTACTAGTTGTTATATAAAAACGTAAACTTGTTCTTCAGTTATTTTTATACATATCTAATCTTCACTTTCCAAAAAATGAAGGTAGGTGCTTTGTTTTGTTCTCCTCACCTTCCTTGGCTCTCATGCTGTGCACAACAGTCAAAAAACTCAATGACTACTCGTGAGTGACATGAGGGTGTCTTACCTCATCAGGATCAAGAACTGAGGTTTCATATACCAAGCCCTTCATGCCTCTCATGCCACCATACATCTAAAGAAAGGAAGAGGATGTGACCAATAGTCAGACTGAGTCAGGCTAGAGCTTGTCAGAACTTCATGGGCTCTGGGAAAAGAAATTTACTCTGACTTACAAGACTTCATTTGGGGGAAGGAGAAGATTTCTGAGGAGTTAACATACTATAGAATGGAACTTTGCAAGAAGATTGCTAACTTCTGAAGTGAAAATTTTAATTGAGAAATCACTTTCTTTCATGTTTCTACCTCTGTTTGCTTCTTTTTCTTACTGTATTTTTATTTTTCCTCATGCCCAGTCATACCCTACCCCCACCCCCAATTCCCCTCAACCAAAGTAAACAGAATGGTATCTATTATAGAGAAAGAGATGGAGACCAATGACCAAGCACTGCCATGGAATTATTATCTAAGTCACTCAGACTCTTAGGGCTGGGAGAAAGTCATTTCAAAGTTGTTCTAGGTCTGCTAGGGCTGTATAGTTTAACTAAAAGTTGAAACGGGAGCAACTCAAAGACCGAGTCCTGTCCCCAAAAGTGGAGGGATTGGAAACAGGAATAGAAACTTCATTCAGCCCTCTCCTAGGTGAATTAGGTTAGGTTCAACCATTAAATGTGAAGAGAACAGTCTAATTTCTACAGAACATCACAAACTTCAACCCTTTCTTGTAGGGGACAGGATTTTTTTTTAGATTTTAATTTTGTTATTTTTTCACAGAATGCTTTTGAATAATCAGCAGGTAGAAGGGCACTTTTGTTGAGGCACAGTAACACAATTACTTCTCCCAGCCAAGACTCCACAGCCCTTACCATGTCCACAGTGATTTGGCCCACTACCGTCTTGCCATGTTGCTGCCTGAAGGTCTTAATTCTGGCCTGTTCCTTAGGTATCAGGTCAGCCAAAATGTTTTTCAAATTCTAAAAATACAAGTAGAAGGGCTAAGTGACGATCAGAAAGTTGATTAGATTTCCTGCAAAGTAAGTGTGTTAAGTCTTTCCTTCTTAGAATCTGATTTTCTCTATCTGCTAGAAGTCTACTCAACTATTCTATATAGATGAGGGTAAAAGAATTAAGCAAAAATATCTGATATTCCCACCTTACTGCACCATTGAGTAAATAGTAGTAGTAATAACAACAGTATCTACCTTTATGAGATACTCAGAATGGTCACCTGAGACCTTTCAGCTTCAGTAATTTAGAAGGGGGTTAAGTTTGTTCGGTTTTATTGCCAGGATAATGACAAGAGGTCAGATGGTTGTTTAACATCCACACCCCTCCGTCCCAGGGTCAGGCTGACCTAATTATTCTGTCCTCTTTTCCAAACCTTACCGTGGCAGAAGCACTAGCATGCCGGGCAGCAAGAAGAAGACAGGATGCATTCTGCAAAGAAATCACACAGATTTTATGCAAACTGCTCCTCCTTCCTGTGTACTAACAGGAAGAAGTTATAACAACCACCTCTCTTTCTTTAGCCTCTTAGCAAGGTTTGACATAAGAAAGCTGTAAAAGGGTCTGAACTGCTTAGGAGTTACCAGTCTATAGGAGGCAGCAGGTTTAACTGCTTCTAGAATCCATAGCTTCATTAGCATTCTCTGAAGAGACACTGGTTCCCATTATTTGGGTTCCAGGGCAGGGTTTTTTGTTTTGTTTTGTTTTTAATTAGAAATTGTGGGTTTCCAGGACAAGCATGCATAAAACACAGGATTCCCATATACTACCCCATTACCAACACCTTGCATTGGTGTGGAACATTTGTTACAATTGATGATTTAATAGTACATTTTTATAATTGTACTATTAAAGTCCATGGTTTAACTTAGGGTTCACTGTGCAGTGTAGTTCCATGGACTTTTTTATTTTCATTTTTATTCTGTTACCACACATACAATCTAACATTTCCCCTTTTAATCAAGTGCTGTTAATTAAGTGCAGTTAACTGCATTTGTAATGTTATGCTACCATCACCACCATCCATTACCAAAACCTTTCCACCATTCCAAACAGGAATGCTATACATTTTTTTTAATGCAGTTTTACTGAGATATATTCACACACCATACAAACCATCTGAAGTATACAATTACTGGCTCACAATTGTGCATACATCCCCATGATCAACTGTAGAACATTTTCATTACTCCAGAAAAGAAATAAAAATAAAAAGGAAAATCCAAATCCTCCCATACTCCTTATCTCACTCCCTAAACCTCCATTATTGGCCCATAGTATTGGTGTGGTACATTTGTTACTGTTGATGAAAGTATATTAAAATATTACTGTAGTCCAGTGTTTGCAATAGGTACATTTTTCCCATATACCCCTCTTCTATTAACTCCTTATAATAGTGTCATACATTTGTTCTAGTTCATGAAAGAACTTTTTAATATCTGTACAGATAATCCCAGACATTGTCCACCACAAGATTCACTGTCATAATGTTTCCAAGCTTTAACTTCCAACTTTCCTTCTGGTGACATACATGACTCTAAACTTTCCCTTTCACCACATTCACACACCATTCAGCACTACTAATTATTCTCACAATAACATGCTACCATCACTTCTATCCATTTCCAAATGTTTAAGTTCAACCTAGTTAAACATTCTGCACTTATCAAGCAACTGCTCCCCATTCTTGAGCCTCATTCTATATTCTGGTAACCCATATTCTATATTTTATGTCTGTTTACATATTATAATTATTTAATATCAGATCATACAATATTTGTCCTTTTGTATGTGACTTATTTCACTTAACATAATGTCAAGGTTCATCCATGTTGTCACATGTTTCAGGACTTTATTTCTTCTTATTGCTTAACAATATTCCATCCTAGGTATATACCACCATTTTGTTTATCCATTCCTCTGATGGACACCTGTGTTGTTTCAGTCTTTTTGCAATCATGAATAATGCCACTAGGAACATTGGTGTGCAAATGTCTGTTTGCATCCCTGCTTTCAGATCTTCTGGGTATATCCCGAGTAGTGGAATTGCCGGGTTGTAAGATAACTCTACACTTAGCTTTCTGAATGTATTGCTCAGAGGAACCCTATATATTTAAAGACAACTTCCCATTCCCTATCCCCCATCTCACTGCCGCCACTGCCACTGCCATCCTCTGGTAACCTACGTTCTAGATTCTGATTCTACAAATTTGCTTATTCGAATTGTTTCAAAACAGCAAGGTCATACAGTATTTGTCCTTTTGTGTCTGATCCCACCTAGGAGGGACGGCAGTGAGTTCACCTGCCGATCATTCATGTTATTTCATTCAACATGATGTCTTTATGGTACATCCATGTTGCCGCATGTATCCGGACTTCATTACTTTTTATGGCTGAATAATATACCATTATATGTATATAATGCATTTTGTTTATCCATTCATCAGTTGATGGACACTTGGGTTGCTTTCATCTTTCAGCAATTGTGAATAATGCCATTATGAACACTGGTGTGCAAATATGTGAGTCCCTGCTTTCAATTCTTTTGTGTCTATAGCTGGTAGTGAGATTGCTGGGTCGTTTGATAGTTCTATGCCTAGCTTTCTGAGGAACCACAGGCAAGGGATTTGTTAGGCACAGAAAAAGACCAGAGAGGCAGTTGTTAAGAGTACCTAGTCTATCACAATCTAGTTGTCAATATTTCTGAGTGGCCCAGAGGAAAGCAAATGAGGAGAATGACCATTTACTTAACCCTGCTAGTAAAATCTCTCCAGCACCTAGTCTTTTGAGAACACTCCAACCTCTCCAGTATAGAAGAGCCCACAGGCAGAGAGCAGCCTTCCACAATATAACTAATGCTCTTGGAAAAAAGTACAGAGAAGACAGAATACCTACAAATGAACAACTGACAGAAAACTACTCAATAGTAACAATGGAAAAGAGAAATCTTCCATATTATTCCATATCTTTAAAGTGCTGAAAAAAAATAATTATCAACCTAAAGTTGTGTACGGGCAGGGGTGGGGGGAAATTAAGAAAAAAGGTGATTGGCAGGTAAACTCACTGCCCTCCCCCCTAGGAGGGATCTGACTCCCAGGGGTGTAAATCTCCCTGACAATGCAGGATATGAATCCTCGGGATGAATCTGGACCCGACATCATGGGATTGAGAACATCATCTTGATCAAAAGGGGTAAGCAAAATGAAATAAAGTTTCAGTGGCTGAGAGATTTCAAATGGAGTCGAAAAGACACTCTGGTGGACATTCTTATACACTATATAGATAACACTTTTTAGGTTTTAATGCATTGGAATAGCTATAAGTAAATACCTGAAACTATCAAACTCCAACCCAGTAGCCTGGACTCTTGAAGATGATTGTATAACAATGTAGCTTACAAGGGGTGATTGTGAAAATGTAGCTTACAAAGTGTGATTGTGAAAACCTTGTGGATCATACTCCCTTTATCCAGTGTATGGATGGATGAGTAGAAGAATGGGGACAAAAAATAAATGGAAAATAGGGTGGGATGTTTTTGGTGTTCTTTATTTTTATTTTTTATTCTTATTCTGATTCTTTCTGATGTAAGGAAAATGTTCAAAAATAGATCGGGGTGATGAATGCATAGCTATATGATGGTACTGTGAATAGTTGATTGTACGCCATGGATGACTGTATGGTATGTGAATATATTTCAATAAAACTGAATTTAATTTAAAAAAAAAAAAGAAAAAAGGTGAAAACTTAGAGTTCATCACTTACGCATTTGTACTAAAGGAATTTTTAAAAGATATTGTTGGAGCACTTACCTAAGCATTGGGAGAGGAAAGGGCTGCCGAAAAGGCCCTTAGGAAGGGTTAGATTCCTGCTCTCTCAAGCCCCAAGGATGCAATGTTGTTCTGTTAATGACACTCAGACTTTGAAATCTAATGGAGTTTGTCCTGAGGGTTTTAGGAACTGTTTTGGTCCTGTTAACCCTGTTTTCCTTACTCTTTCTCCTTATGGCAATGGGAACGTTTATCCTACGAATGTCCCTCCTTTATATATTGGAAGCACATAACTTGTTCTAAGTTCACAGATCCAGAGCTAAAGGAAAATTATGCCTTAGGACCGACCACACCTATAACTGATTTTGATAGAATTTTGTGCTTAACTATTGTTACTGAAATGATTTAAGTTTCTGTGATATTGTTGTGGGATGAATGTATTTTGTATATGGAAAGATAATGTCATTTTGGGGTCCAGGGGGTGGAATGTGCCAGTTTGAATGTATTATGTCCCCCAAACGCCATTATCTTTGATGTAATCTTGTGTGGCAGACATTATCAGTGTTGACTGGATTGTAATTCTTTGAGTGTTTCTTTGGAATGCGCCCCATCCAGCTGTGGGTGATGACTCTGATTGGATAATTTCCGTGGAGGTGTTGCTCTGCCCATTCGGGGTGGGTCTGGGTTGATCAGTGGAGCCATATAAATGAGCTGCCATAACAGAGGGAACGCAGTGCAGCTGTGAGTGACATTTTGAAGAGGAGCGACAGCAAGAGGGACACTTTGAAGAAAGCACAGGAGCTGCAGATGAGAGACAGTTTGAAGATGGCCATTGAAAGCAGACTCTTGCTCCGGAGAAGCTAAGAGAGGACAAATACCCCAAGTGCAACTAAGAGTGACATTTTTGAGGAACTGCAGCCTAGAGAGGAACATCCTGGGAGAAAGCCATTTTGAAACCAGAACTTTGGAGCAGACTCCAGTCACGTGCCTTCTCAGCTAACAGAGGTTTTCCAGACACCATTGGCCATCCTCCAGTGAAGGTACCCGATTGCTGATGTGTTACCCTGGACACTTTATGGCCTTAAGACTGCAACTGTGTGACCAAATAAACCCCCTTTTATAAAAACCAATCCATTTCTGGTGTTTTGCATTCTGGCAGCATTAGCAAACTAGAACAGATATACTTTGGGAAGTAAGAAAATTATCCAGAAAGATGGGTCTGAGATTCAAGAAGGCTATTCCTCACTACAAAGGTAAAGAGTGTAGCTAGCCAAACCTAATGTTTAGAAAAAGACATTTTTCCTAAATAAAAACTTTCTTTGACAAGATTGCTGAGTTCCTACAGAAAGTTCAACATCAACTTTGAAGTAAGACCAATTATACTAACTAGCTATTCAGGCCTTAGACAAGTAGATTAACTTTCTGCACAAGATAATTTTGAAGATCAAATTAGTCAAAGTCTCAGTTTCCTCATCTATAAAATGGTGCAAATACCCAGCACACACCTCACAGGATTGTTCTGTGATAATTAAATTACAATGGATATGAAAATACTTTCCAAACTAAAAGATTATAAACACACATGCACAGATAAACTAAGCTGGGGACAAGTCTAGACCTCTCCTCCTTTTGCTAAAAGGCCAGAGATACCTTTTCTAGTAACTATTGCACTGCTGTTTGTGCTAAAATCATTTGAACTAGTTAAATTGCATAAATTCCAAAAAGTTACATGACCTAGAGTGAGAATTCCATGGGATCTGAGGCTTTTTAGAGTTTAGTACCACTCCTTTTGTTGGAGCAAAGGGGAGGGTTGAAAAGAGAAGAGACCCTTCAGAAATGTTATTTTTAAAAGAATCAGTCCAAAGCCAAATTCAGAGAACACAAGCCAAGCTCATTTGTCCCTAAAGCAAAGGAGGAATGCCTCAACTTGCTAACCAGGCTGTCCTTAACTTCTTTCACTAACTTCCTAAAGAGTCTCCTCTAGCTCAATGAGGACCATCTGGGCAAGTAGCAGCTTTTCAGCTCCTTTACGCTACAGTGGGTGAGTGGGAAGCCAAACCCAGTACTGAAGAAATAACTGTTCTTTTCCAAAAATGGGCAAAGGAACACATGTCAATCAGTTCATACTACTGCTCCACAGGGCTAACCTTATTCACACCATTCCATGCTCCAGGGTCCCACAGATCCTCTACTGAAGATGCCCCATCTCCAAAGACCACATCAACCCTGCAGCAGACCCTTTTCTTCCCCCTTATATTCAGTTTTATTGATATATATTCACATACCATACAATCATCCACAGTGTACAATCAATTGTTCACAGTACCATCATACAGTTGTACATTCATCACCATAATCGATTTTTGAACATTTTCATTACCCCAGAAAAATAAAATAAAATAAAAGTAAAAAAGAACACCCAAAACATCCCATACTCCCTTATTATTCCTTTAATTTTTGTCCCCATTTTTCTACTGATCTGTCTGTACAATGGATAAAAAGGAGTGTGAGCCACAAGGCTTTCACAAGCACATGGTCACACTGTATAAGCTATATAGTTTACAACAGTGTTCAAGAATCAAGGCTAGAGTTGCAGTTCAACAGTTTCAGGTATTTCCTTCTAGCTATTTCAATACACTAAAAACTAAAAAGGGGTATCTATATAATGCATAAGAATAACTTCCAGAATGACCTCTCAACTCCATATGAAATCTCTCAGCCACTGAAACTTTATTTTGTTTCATTTCTCTTCCCCCTTTTAATCAAAAAGGGGTTCTCAATCCCACGATGCTGGGTCCAGGCTCATCCCCAGGAGTCATGTCCCATGTTGCCAGGGAGATCTACATCTCTGGGAGTCATGCCCCACGTAGGAGGGAGGGCAGCGAGTCCACTTGCCAAGCTGGCTTAGAGAGAGAGGCCACATCTGAGCACAAAAGAGGTTATCTGGGGGTGACTCTTAGGCACAATTACAAGTAGGCTCAGCCTCTCCTTTGCAGTAACAAGCTTCATAAGGGCAAACCCCAAGATTGAGGGCTTGGCCTTCTAAATTGGTAGACCCCAATGCAGGTGGGGAAGTTTAATATTTCCACATTTTTCCCCAGTCCCTCAAGAGGGCTTTGCAAATAAATTTTTATCATCTGCCCAAATTACTTTGGGATGTACTGAGGTTCACACTAACCTGTACAAACCAGATCTCACTCCCTATTCAAAGTTCCATGTAATTATGGTGTTTAAATAAACTGACCATACAAGTTAAATTATACAGTGTGCTATAGAAAATATAGATTTTGCACCAAATAAACATCTATTCCTTTGGTCTCACACAGAAGTTGAAGTTTTAAAACACCATCAATATTATCCTTTACACTTTAGTCTGATTTGCCTCAGTCCTAACCAGCTCTGCTTCATTCATATCTCTAATTGAAGTCTGAATTCTTTTTCAGCTTTTCTAACAGTTGTGCAGCAGACCTTTTATTTGCAGATGGGTGGTTGTGGTGGTTTTGTTTTGTTTTTAAAGAGGCTGCATACAGGCAACAGATCATCTGAGAGAAAAAAGAAATTGAAATCTCTCCATAATGATCATTTTTCCACTTCTAAGCCATTTTAACCTTCTACAATGTATAGCAGCTTCAATGACAAGAGAAAGGGATGGATGGTAAAAAGAATATTTTAAGGTTAAAACTTAGGCAAAACAAAACAACACAAACAAAACTATCCAAGGTCAACAGACAGAATGAAAGACTACATCTTAGAGGAGGGTGGAACTTCCCCCAGTTTGGAGGTCTTTCTTGGACCAGTATGAACATAAAACAAAACAAAAAAGTTTTTTTCCCTTGCAAGAGAGAACTGCTAGAAATAATGAGCTGCCTTCTCCTTTTACTTCATTTAGCATTAAAAACAAAACAAAAAAGCAAAACAAAACCCCTTAAAGAGAAATGGATGGTGGTGGCACAACATTGTGAAAGTAATCAATGCCACTGAATTGTATACTTAAAAATAGTTAAAGTAAGAAATTTCTTAAAATATATATATATTTATGTAAAAATAAAACAAAACTTAAGAGGAAACCAGAAAGAAAAGGGCAGAAGGTCGCCTAACAAGGCTGTAAGAATGCAACATCATTTTAAAGGAATCAAATGGGTCATGATTAATGCTTGGTTACAGCCATCTCTCAATTCTGTTTATGTGAATCATATTTTTTTTTAATCTTCATTTTATTGAGATATATTCACATACCACGCAGTCATACAAAACAAATCGTACTTTCGATTGTTCACAGAACCATTACATAGTTGTACATTCATCACTTAAATCAATCCCTGACACCTTCATGAGCACATACACAAAAATAACAAGGATAATAATTAGAGTGAAAAAGAGCAATTGAAGTAAAAAAGAACACTGGGTACCTTTGTCTTTTTGTTTCCTTCCCCTATTTTTCTACTCATCCATCCATAAACTAGACAAAGTGGAGTGTGGTCCTTATGGCTTTCCCAATCCCATTGTCACCCCTCATAAGCTACATTTTTATACAACTGTCTTTGAGATTCATGGGTTCTGGGTTGTAGTTTGATAGTTTCAGGTATCCACCACCAGCTACCCCAATTCTTTAGAACGTAAAAAGGGTTGTGTAAAGTGTGCGTAAGAGTGCCCACCAGAGTGACCTCTCAGCTCCTTTTGGAATCTCTCTGCTACTGAAGCTTATTTCATTTCCTTTCACATCCCCCTTTTGGTCAAGCAGATGTTCTCCGTCCCACGATGCCAGGTCTACATTCCTCCCCGGGAGTCATATTCCACGTTGCCAGGGAGATTCACTCCCCTGGGTGTCTGATCCCACGTAGGGGGGAGGGCAGTGATTTCACCTTCCAAGTTGGCTTAGCTAGAGAGAGAGGGCCACATCTGAGCAACAAAGAGGCATTCGGGAGGAGGCTCTTAGGCACAAATACAGGGAGGCCTAGCCTCTCCTTTACAGCAACCGTCTTCCCAAGGGTAAAACCTATGGTAGAGGGCTCAACCCATCAAACCACCAGACCCCTATGTCTGTGGTCATGTTAGCAACCATCGAGGTGGGGTAGGCGAATACCCCTGCATTCTCCACAGGCTCCTCAAGGGGGCACTACATCTTTTTTTCCTTTTCTTTTTTTTTTTTAACTTTCCCTTCTTTTTTTTTTTTTTTTTTTTTTTTTTAAATCATCATTCTATTGAGATACACTCACACACCACACAGCCACACAAAACAAACTGCACTCTCGACCGTCCACAGCACCACCACACAGCTGCACATCCACCACCCAAATCAATCCCCGACACCCCCACCAGCACACACACAAAAACAAGAACAATAACCAGAGTGAAAAAGAGCAACCGAAGCAAAAAAGAACACTGGGCACCCCCGTCCGTCCGCCTCCCCCCCCACCCCTCTACACATCCATCCATAAACTAGACAAAGTGGTGTTTGGTCCTTATGGCTTTCCCAATCCCATTGTCACCCCTCATAAGCTACATTTTTATACAACTGTCTTCGAGATTCATGGGTTCTGGGTTGTAGTTTGATAGTTTCAGGTATCCACCACCAGCTACCCCAATTCTTTAGAACCTAAAAAGGGTTGTCTAAAGTGTGCATAAGAGTGCCCACCAGAGTGACCTCTCGGCTCCTTTTGGAATCTCTCTGCCACTGAAGCTTATTTCATTTCCTTTCACATCCCCCTTTTGGTCAAGAAGATGTTCTCCGTCCCACGGTGCCAGGTCTACATTCCTCCCTGGGAGTCATATTCCACGTTGCCAGGGAGATTCACTTCCCTGGGTGTCTGATCCCACGTAGGGGGGAGGGCAGTGATTTCACCTTTCAAGTTGGCTTAGCCAGAGAGAGAGGGCCACATCTGAGCAACAAAGAGGCATTCAGGAGGAGACTCTTAGGCACAAATACAGGGAGGCCTAGCCTCTCCTTTGCAGCAACCGTCTTCCCAAGGGTAAAACTTATGGTAGAGGGCTCAACCCATCAAACCACCAGTCCCCTATGTCTGTGGTCATGTTAGCAACCATGGAGGTGGGGTAGGCGAATACCCCTGCATTCTCCACAGGCTCCTCAAGGGGGCACTACATCTTTTTTTTTTTTTTTTTCCCCTTGTTTGTCTTTTTTCTTTTTTTTTTTTTTTTTTTTTTAACTTTCCCTTCTTTTTTCAAATCACCTGTATGAAAAAAAAAGTTAAAAAGAAAACAAACATACAATAAAAGAGCATTTCAAAGAGACCATAGCAAGGGAGTAAGAAAAAGACAACTAACCTAAGATAACTGCTTAACTTCCAACATGTTCCTACTTTACCTCAAGAAAGTTACCTAATATAGCAACATTTCTGTGAACTTGTTCCTACTATATCCATCAGAAATTAACAGACCATAGTCATTCCTGGGCATCCCCAGAATGTTAAATAGCTTATCTGTTCTTCTTGGATTATTGTTCCCCCTTCCTTAATTGCTCTCTATTGCTAGTTCCCCTACATTCTACATTATAAACCATTTGTTTTACATTTTTCAAAGTTCACATTAGTGGTAGCATATATTTCTCTTTTTGTGCCTGGCTTATTTCGCTCAGCATTATGTCTTCAAGGTTCATCCATGTTGTCATATGTTTCACGAGATCGTTCCTTCTTACTGCCGCGTAGTATTCCATCGTGTGTATGTACCACATTTTATTTATCCACTCATCTGCTGGAGGACATTTGGGTTGTTTCCATCTCTTGGCAATTGTGAATAATGCTGCTATGAACATTGGCGTGCAGATATCTGTTCGTGTCACTGCTTTCCGATCTTCCGGGTATATACCGAGAAGTGCAATCGCTGGATCGAATGGTAACTCTATATCTAGTTTTCTAAGGAACTGCCAGACTGACTTCCAGAGTGGCTGAACCATTATACAGTCCCACCAACAATGAATAAGAGTTCCAATTTCTCCACATCCCCTCCAGCATTTGTAGTTTCCTGTTTGTTTAATGGCAGCCATTCTAATCGGTGTGAGATGGTATCTCATTGTGGTCTTAATTTGCATCTCTCTAATAGCTAGTGAAGCTGAACATTTTTTCATGTGTTTCTTGGCCATTTGTATTTCCTCTTCAGAGAACTGTCTTTTCATATCTTTTGCCCATTTTATGATTGGGCTGTCTGTACTATTATCATTGAGTTGTAGGATTTCTTTATATATGCAAGATATCAGTCTTTTGTCAGATACATGGTTTCCAAAAATTTTTTCCCATTGAGTTGGCTGCCTCTTTACCTTTTTGAGAAATTCCTTTGAGGTGCAGAAACTTCTAAGCTTGAGGAGTTCCCATTTATCTGTTTTCTCTTTTGTTGCTTGTGCTTTGGGTGTAAAGTCTAGGAAGTGGCCGCCTAATACAAGGTCTTGAAGATGTTTTCCTACATTATCTTCTAGGAGTTTTATGGTACTCTCTTTTATATTGAGATCTTTGGTCCATTTTGAGTTAATTTTTGTGTAGGGGGTGAGGTAGGGGTCCTCTTTCATTCTTTTGGATATGGATATCCAACTCTCCCAGCCCCATTTGTTGAAAAGACCATTATGACTCAGTTCAGTGACTTTGGGGGCCTTATCAAAGATCAGTCGGCCATAGATCTGAGGGTCTATCTCTGAATTCTCAATTCGATTCCATTGATCTGTATGTCTATCTTTGTGCCAGTACCATGTTGTTTTGGCAACTGTGGCTTTATAATAAGCTTCAAAGTCAGGGAGTGTAAGTCCTCCCACTTCGTTTTTCTTTTTTAGAGTGTCTTTAGCAATTCGAGGCATCTTCCCTTTCCAAATAAATTTGATAACTAGCTTTTCCAAGTCTGCAAAGTAGGTTGTTGGAATTTTGATTGGGATTGCATTGAATCTGTAGATGAGTTTGGGTAGAATTGACATCTTAATGACATTTAGCCTTCCTATCCATGAACATGGAATATTTTTCCATCTTTTAAGGTCCCCTTCTATTTCTTTTAGTAGAGTTATGTAGTTTTCTTTGTATAGGTCTTTTACATCTTTGGTTAAGTTGATTCCTAGGTACTTGATTTTTTTAGTTGCTATTGAAAATGGTATCTTTTTCTTGAGTGTCTCTTCAGTTTGTTCATTTCTAGCATATAGAAACATTACTGACTTATGTGCATTAACCTTGTATCCCGCTACTTTGCTAAATTTGTTTATTAGCTCTAGTAGCTGTATCGTCGATTTCTCAGGGTTTTCTAGATGTAAGATCATGTCATCTGCAAACAATGACAGTTTAACTTCTTCTTTTCCAATTTGGATGCCTTTTATTTCTTTGTCTTGCCGGATTGCCCTGGCTAGCACTTCCAGCACAATGTTGAATAACAGTGGTGACAGCGGGCATCCTTGTCTTGTTCCTGATCTTAGAGGGAAGGCTTTCAGTCTCTCACCATTGAGTACTATGCTGGCTGTGGGTTTTTCATATATGCTCTTTATCATGTTGAGGAAGTTTCCTTCAGTTCCTACCTTTTGAAGTGTTTTTATGATAAACGGATGTTGGATTTTGTCAAATGCTTTTTCAGCATCTATTGAGATGATCAATTGATTTTTCCCTTTTGACTTGTTAATGTGTTGCAATACATTGATTGATTTTCTTATGTTGAACCATCCTTGCATGCCTGGAATGAACCCCACTTGGTCATGGTGTATGATTTTTTTAATGTGTCTTTGGATTCGATTTGCAAGTATTTTGTTGAGGATTTTTGCATCTATATTCATTAGGGAGATTGGCCGGTAGTTTTCCTTTTTTGTAGCATCTTTGCCTGGTTTTGGTATTAGATTGATGTTAGCTTCATAAAATGAGTTAGGTAGTGTTCCATTTTCTTCAATGTTTTGAAAGAGTTTGAGTAAGATTGGTGTCAGTTCTTTCTGGAAAGTTTGGTAGAATTCCCCTGTGAAGCCATCTGGCCCTGGGCATTTATTTGTGGGAAGATTTTTGATGACTGATTGGATCTCTTTGCTTGTGATGGGTTGGCTGAGGTCTTCTATTTCTTCTCTGGTCAGTCTAGGTTGTTCATATGTTTCCAGGAAATTGTCCATTTCCTCTACATTATCCAGTTTGTTGCCATACAGTTGTTCATAATATCCTCTTATAATTTTTTTAATTTCTTCAGGACCTGCAGTTATGTCACCTTTTTCATTCATTATTTTGTTTATATGGGTCTTCTCTCTTTTTGATTTTGTCAGTCTAGCTAGGGGCTTGTCAATCTTGTTGATCTTCTCAAAGAACCAACTTTTGGTGATATTTATCCTCTCTATTGTTTTTTTGTTCTCTATGTCATTTATTTCTGCTTTAATCCTTGTTATTTCTTTTCTTCTACTTGGTTTAGGATTGGTTTGCTGTTCATTTTCTAGCTTCTTCAGTTGATCCATTAGTTCTTTGATTTTGGCTCTTTCTTCCTTTTTAATATATGTGTTTAGTGCTATAAATTTCCCCCTCAGCACTGCTTTTGCTGCATCCCATAGATTTTGGTATGTTGTGTTCTCATTTTCATTCGTCTCTATATATTTAGCAATTTCTCTTGCTATTTCTTCTTTAACCCACTGATTGTTTAGGAGTGTGTTGTTTAACCTCCAGGTATTTGTGAATTTTCTAAGTCTCTGATGGTTATTGACTTCTAATTGTATTCCATTGTGGTCAGAGAATGTGCTTTGAATAATTTCAATCTTTTTAAATTTACTGAGGCTTGTTTTATGTCCCAGCATATGATCTATTCTGGAGAAAGTTCCGTAAGCACTAGAAAAATATGTATATCCTGGTGATTTGGAATGTAATGTTCTGTATATGTCTGTTAAATCTAATTCATTTATCAGATTGTTTAGGTTTTCAATTTCCTTATTGGTCCTCTGTCTGGTTGATCTATCTATAGGAGAGAGTGATGTGTTGAAGTCTCCCACAATTATTGTGGAAACATCAATTGCTTCCTTTAGTTTTGCCAGTGTTTCTCTCATGTATTTTGTGGCACCTTGATTGGGTGCATAGACATTTATGATTGTTATTTCTTCTTGTTGAATTGCCCCTTTTATTAGTATGTAGTGGCCTTCTTTGTCTCTCAAAACATCCCTGCATTTGAAGTCTATTTTATCTGAGATTAATATTGCTACACCTGCTTTCTTTTGGCTATAGTTTGCATGATATATTTTTTTCCATCCTTTCACTTTCAATTTCTTTGTGTCCCTGTGTCTAAGATGAGTCTCTTGTATGCAACATATTGATGGTTCATTTTTTTTGATCCATTCTGCGAATCTGTATCTTTTAATTGGGGAGTTTAATCCATTTACATTCAATGTTATAACCGTGAAGGCATTTCTTGAATCAGCCATCTTATCCTTTGGTTTATGTTTGTCATATATATTTTTCCCCTCTCTCTATTAATATCCTTTATTGTACCCATACTGAATCTCTTTAGTACTGAACCTTTCTCCAGGTCTCTCTGTCCTTTCTTTGTGTCTCTGTCTGTAGGGCTCCCTTTAGTATCTCCAGTAGGGCAGGTCTCTTGTTAGCAAATTCTGTCAGCATTTGTTTGTCTGTGAAAAATTTAAGCTCGCCCTCAAATTTGAAGGAGGGCTTTGCTGGATAAAGGATTCTTGGTTGGAAATTTTTCTCACTCAGAATTTTAAATATATCATGCCACTGCCTTCTTGCCTCCATAGTGGCTGCTGAGTAGTCACTACTTAGTCTTATGCTGTTTCCTTTGTATGTGGTGAATTGCTTTTCTCTTGCTGCTTTCAGAACTTGCTCCTTCTCTTCTGTGTTTGATAGTGTGATCAGAATATGTCTCAGAGTGGGTTTATTTGGATTTATTCTATTTGGAGTTCGCTGAGCATTTATGATTTGTGTATTTATGTTGTTTAGAAGATTTGGGAAGTTTTTCCCAACAATTTCTTTGAATACTCTTCCTAGACCTTTACCCTTTTCTTCCCCTTCTGGAACACCAATGAGTCTTATATTAGGACGTTTTATATTATCTATCATATCCCTGAGGTCCGTTACGATTTTTTCAACTTTTTTCCCCATTCTTTCTTTTATGCTTTCATTTTCCATTCTGTCATCTTCCAGGTCACTGATTCGTTGTTCAACTTCCTCTAGTCTTGTACTATGAGTGTCCAGAATCTTTTTAATTTGGTCAACAGTTTCTTTAATTTCCATAAGATCATCCATTTTTTTATTTAGTCTTGCAATGTCTTCTTTATGCTCTTCTAAGGTCTTCTTGATATCCTTTGTATTCTGTACTATGGTCTCATTGTTCATCTTTAGTTCTTTGAGTAGCTGCTCCAGGTGCTGTTTCTCTTCTGATCTTTTGATTTGGGTGCTTGGGCTTGGGTTATCCATATCGTCTGGTTTTTTCATATGCTTTATAATTTTCTGTTGTTTTTGGCCTCTTGGCATTCGCTGAACTTGATAGGGTTCTTTTAGGATGTGTAGACCAAATGAAGTCCTTATCTCTAATTTATCAGATCTACAGCTTCGTGGAGTACACTTTCTCTAACTAACCAGCAGGTGGCGTCCACGAGCCAGTTCTCCCCTGCTTTGCCTTTGTGGTGAGTGGGGGAGTGAGTCTTGTGGGGTCCAATTGGTGTACCAAGCTTGCGTGTGTAGTTGGTGTTGCCCGCCCTGTATATGGGGCGGGTTTCTGGGCAGTCAGGGAGGGGGGGTGGCTCTAACAATCAAATCTCCCTGGTGATCCTGGAGTTTTAAAGCTGCTGCAATAGTCTAATCCTTCAGTTCAGTCCTGCCACAGTTTGTCTCTGCCACTGACCCACAAGTCCTTGGTGTTGGCGTATGGCTCCTGAGACTTGTAAGTGGGTCCCTCTTCCAGGCCGTGCACCCCCTGGTCCTCTTTTGAGGAATGACTGTGCTATGTCACAGGTGAGTGCCGTCCCCCCAGGGCGGTTCTGGGCTGCTGGGCTGTGTAGGGAGGCTCCCAGTCTGCTGAAATGATGGCTGAATGGGGCTTTGTTAATTCACACTGCTCCACCTTCCCAACTCTGGGACAATCAGCTGAGGTTGCAGGGAAGGCTAATGTCCACGCCCAGTTTTGTGGAGTGTGCCTGTTATTTGAAGCACTTCCTTCACACTGGGTTGTGTGGGGCAGCTCTGGGCTACGGGGCTGGCGATGGGCAGGAGTGTTTCCTGTCCACCAGGATGATGGCTGGGAGCGGACACCCCCCTTTTCTTGGGAAGTTGTGGTGTTTAGTGAAATTCCTCAGCCACTGGATTATTGCCTTTTGTCTCAGAGCTCTCTTAGTTCTGCTCTTGTCTTGACCTGCCCAAATTGCAAGTCTTTGAAGCTTTCTGTATTGGACTTCTTAGAGTAATTGTTTTACAAAAAGAAAAAAGGATTAAAAAAAAAAAAAAAAAGGGCCCTCCTCACAGATCTAATGGGTTATTGAAATGCTAAGAGACAAAACAATTAGGGCCATTAAGGAAAGTTCCACAGGGCAGGGAGATCAGCTTTTCTTCGATATTTGCATATGAGCCTGAGGGCCTGTGCTCTGCCCTTCCCCTTTTTATGTTCACCAGAACTCCAAAAATCCTCCGCTTTTATTTTGGAGTTTTTCGTGGTGTTTTTTTCTATGTCTGTCTCCTCTCTGCTGGGCTGGCTGCTTTCAGATTCTCTGGTGTCTGGTCTCAGTCTATCTATGGTTGGAGTTTGGATCAGTAGAATGAGTTTCCGATAAGGGCTGCCACTGCAGTTCTCCCTTCTCCTTCCCAGCGCTGACGGCCCCTCCTCCCATGGGACTGAGCCTGGCAGGGAGGGGTGCGGGTCCCCTGGCCACAAAAACTTACAGATTTCGCTGATCTCAGCAGTTCCACGTTTTCATGAGTGTTGTATGAAGTATGCCCAAAGTCAGATTGCTCTGTGGTGTCCAGTCCACGCAGTACCTGGCTTTCTACCTACTTTCCTGGAGGAGTAACTAAAACATACAGCTCACCAGTCCGCCATCTTGCCCCGCCTCCTATGTGAATCATATTTTAAGATGAAAGTTAGAGATAGGAAACTTGGAACTAAAGAATCATCCCATCATCTACCCTCAGCAAAGTCCTAATTTCTTTGGTACAGAGCTTCTTTGCCACATATTGAGGAGCCACAGGAGCAATCTAAAGAGAGCTAGATCTCAACTGTTTCTAATCTCCATCAGCAAAACTGCTTAGCTGGAGCTCTAATTTGCAAAGCAACGCCAGTCTGTAAACAATTTGGATATGTAGCTACTGAAAAAAATATATATATTTGGTCTCTACTATACTTCTTCACCTCTTACTGGCTGTGTGACTCTAGCCAAGTCTTTAATCTTTCTGTGCCTTAGTTTCCTTATCTGTAATAACAGTACCTACCTCAAAGGATTGTTATGAGGAATAATTACATCTATATTTATAAAGCACTTAAAACAGTAGCTTTGTATTTGTTATATAATAAACATATAGAATAAAATAGAATGGCTACTTTCTAGAACCCTTCAGTATCAGGTTCAGTCATGTTTTTAGCCAATCCTTCAACTTAGAAGAAAATTGAAGAAATCAGGGATTTTAAAGGCAAGAATTCATTGATATGACTGCTCAAAAGGCTAGAGTAGGGAAAATTCAAGTTAGGACAATTTTACCTAATGATGTAAGAGGACAGAACCCTTGATTTGGTGTTAGGAAAGGAAATCTGGGTTCCAACACCAGCTAACATTACTAAATAACCAAGACATCCAAAACAAAGTTTTCCTTTCCAATTCCATATTTAGAATATATAATATTCAAGCCACTCAGCTCAAAGTCTGATTCTAATGGTACTGTGAACAGTTGATTGTACACCACAGATGACTGTATGGTATGTGAATATATCTCAATAAAACTGAATTTAATTAAAAAAAAAAAAAGTCTGATTCTAAGGACCCAAAACAGATATAAAGGTACTCAAAAACGTTGCTGCTTAAAATGGGATTTACTAGTCAGCAGTATTGGCATCACCAGGAGCTTGTTAAGAATGAAGAGTCTTGGGCTTTACCTCAAACCCACTGAATCCAAATTGCAAATTTACAAGTTCACCAGATTATTTACATGAACAAACCTTGAGACCCCCTGGTCCAAAGTGTTAGACAAATGAAGCAGCTGGTGGAATGGAAGAGCCTGGGATGTGGAGTTAGCAAGGAGTGAGCCCCAAATCCTGGTTCCACTTTCCAGCTGTGTTATCTTGGCTACATGACCTAATCTCCAAATCTGTTTTCACATCTCTAAAATGGTAATAATAATTGCAAATTTAAGAGTAGACAAGGAAACCAAATGAAATGATTTACATGAAAGCATCTATATCAGTGCCTTGTGCATAGCTGATACAATTAATATTCATTTCTTGGAAATGTGTTGGCCTGTTACCTACTATTTCAAGTGGGAGAACTAATATTACTCTTTCCCTGGAATCAGATCCCAGGAAAAAGGCAATCAAGCCTCAGGCTAGGGTGAAAGGATAATTCCCTGCAGTGTGGAACAGGAAATCAAGTCCCAATTTCTTTTTTCAGGGCCTCTTAGCCCAGCAGGGGAGGAGTCTCAGGGAGAGGAAACAAATTTAACCTCCACCTGCAGACCAAATGACTCCAGACCACATGAGATGCTGGAGGACTGTCACACCCAAGGCCATAAACCTCATTTCATCTATCCCTTGGTTGCCAAAGAAAGCTGCTAAAGGGCTGCGGGACAGTACATTCAGGCTATACTCACTAATTAGACAGGCAGATTACAAACTTCTGAGTCATGCCTAAACCTCCCGCTCCTCCCCCAACTCTGGAGGTGTGGCAACTGGGCTCTGACCCTCAGTCTTGGCTTCTGGTAGCACTCTGGGCACACGCCATGTGTAGAGTCACCCTACTGGAACAGCAGCTGTCAGGTGAATCAGGCAATCGCCGCACTCAATAGGTCAGCTCCTTCATGGGGAGAGAGAGCGCTGCTTCCAAAGACAAGAGCCTGGCTCACAATGTCTGAGGGCAGATTCTCTACAGGATGCAGGGCTTTCACAATTACTAAGAGGCTTTTTCAGACCTCATATACTGCCACCCCTTGCAAGAACCCCACTAGTGAGTTTGCTATTATTGATGGGAATGGGCTGGAGCTCTCAAATATGCTTGGACGGGCGGTGGAAAATTTAAAAGAAATCTTAAAAGGCCAAGGGAGAAAAAGGACTTAATAGGACAGGCAGAAAATTCTGCCAAAGATTTGCCTACTTAGAGTATTCATAGCATAGGTATTGGCCGAATTCCTTACCAAAGTCAATTAAAACTCTCTCCTTCCTAAATTCTGGAAAGAAACCTATTTGGATAAGCACCTACTCAGTAAGGTGGTTATTGCCCTCTTACTCTATTATCATTACTGACCCACATCTAGGACCCTTAGCCTAACAGAAGAGAAGCCAAGCAAATTTTCTCCTATCCTCCATCCTGGGCACATCCAGCCTACATCCTGCCACATATCCAGGAGTTCCAAAATTAACAACTTGAGAGAGACGCTCCCTGATTAATAAAGCCCTTGCCCTTCATCAGCAAAAGGTCAGAGCTTGCCAAGTTAGCAGGACTGACTTAGCTGATGGAACAAGGCACTAATAACTGGTAGGAAAAATCTTGTGCCACAAAGGCTTCCAATGCAGAAGGAACAACTTGCATTAAGGGAAAAGGAACACAGATAGGACAAAGGCTCCTCTCTCCCCAGAACCAGGTCAGAAAACTAAAGCCATTTAACCTATGTGTTTCACAATGGTGATAGCGGAAGTTGGCTTGCACTACTCTGTCAGGCCACTTAAAAAGTGTGAGCAGAGTAATCTTCAGATTTTATACTTTGACCCGTCACACTCACAGAAGCTTCCTTAATAAGTCTAACCATCTGTTATTTTCCAACAGTCTACTGCCCTAAAGATTCACTGATCTTTATGCAACAGACTAAAGATTCACTGATCTTTAGGTGAGGAAAACAGAAAAATATACCATTCCAGCCTCAGAAAACAATCAAGAATCCTATTTTTCCTTTTAGTAGAAACTCTTACCACCCTTTCATTTAATAAATATTTATTGAACACCTACTTATGTGTTCACTAATGAATAAAGTGTATAGGATCTCCTTCCTTAAAATAATCACTAATCTAAAAAAATGCCCACTTAGTTTTGTATATGTTTTATAAAGTTGCGAACAGCAAATCCTGCATGTGGCTTAACTTGCCCAACAGTATGGCTGTAGGATCACCAAGCATCACCAATCAACTGAGGTGCTGGAAAAAACACAAGTTTCCAGTTTCTATCCCACCTCCACTGAATCAGAATCCGAAGGCAGGATCCAGGATTCTGCATCGTGAACAAACATCCCAAGTGGTTGATGCCCACTTAAGTTGGAGCTTACAGACTTTTATAAGGACAGCAGGTTGAAAGAAATACAGGGACCTAAGGAATTCAGGCAGTTGAGGGAAGAACTGAAACGTACCCAGTTCCTAAGAAATAACTATGGTGAAAGCTGCCTTGCTACTGTTTTACATTTCACATCTCACTCAACTCTATTGCAGAAAGCACTGAAACAGAGCAGAAAAAATTATCCTGTGGCTTTAGTGAGTTCTTTCAACCCCAGTTTCCTGCCTACTGCCAATGTGGATTTTAAGAACCAGGAAAACCACTGTCCCTTCTCTGATTCATTGCTGCCCCCCCCCCACTTCTATCCTTGCTGCCTCCCCACGCCCATCCATTCACCCACTACCAATGTATAGGTCATTATGAACAAATAATGCAATCATACCACCACTAACACATGGTGATGTTTTACTTTCCATTTTTCATATGTGGTCCATCTAGTAAACATCAAGGAAATGCCATTACTTTGAGTAGGCTGATAATCAAAGGGAGGGCACAGTAACCAGAGATGAACTGGGCCCTTGCCCTTTTAGGATATGAGCCTACATTTCAAAGGACAAAACCGACTGTTTTGTTGAACCTAATTTCAGACTAGGACATAGGAGACAATACAGTGGAGTAGTTCCACAATTAAGGAACTATTGGTTTTACTTAAAGTGCCTTGAAAAAATCTAGATATAATTTAGAAACACCTTTGGATTGATTTATTCAAAGTTTATCAAACATCCTAGTTTGGGAGAGCAACTCTCAATGGCATAAGAAACAGCTCCCTTTAGCTAGTGTTGGCTAAGTCACAATGACTTCAGGAGTCCACAAGTGAATTGGTAGCTCTACTCTAATTCCCAGCCCAAATCCAAACCCAAATCTGTGAAAAGACAGTATTTAAATAACAAAGCTGGGGCACACACAGCTAATACTAAGGTCTCTGTTTAGTATTAATTCATTTGTATAAACAAGAAGTCAAATAATGTCAAGGCTCTGAATTAGTCTATCTCCCCAATTCAGGTGTTCATGTAAATTTCTTGCCAGTGTAGTACAACAGAACAATGGCTAGCATTTGTGTTTCCCAGAAGGGTGAAACTACATCTGACTTTGAGAATCAAAGTCGTAGGGGGTCAGTTCTACCAGACCAGAAGACTATTTTGCATCCTAAAATCTACCTTACCAGCAAGTAAAATCTACTACCAGTTAAGCTGCAGGTTAATCTGGAAAGCTCAGGCAAGTGCTAGCAATGCCGACAACGTAAAAGGTTTCTTGGTATCTGGTCACCCTTCTCAGTTTGTGGGAAATTTCCACTCCTGAGTCCATTGGGCTTTTCTAGTTTTAAGGGTCAAAAGTCTAGTAATGGCTTCCAATTTCAGGTTTCTGGGGATCCTCAGATCCTTCTCCAAGAGGAAGGTAAAGAATGATACCAAGATTCTATAGCCCTGTCATGCCAAAAGCTTTCTGAGGTTTCCTAGAGGCTTAAGAGACAAAATGAATTCAAAAGGTAAATTCTAACATCTTTTTTCAAATTCATAGTAGGGTTAGACTAACTGGTCTGGGTTAGCAACTCTGGAATGAGCTAATTATAGTGTCCCCTATTCTGCCAAAACACTATCTAGAACTTCCTTCATTTCCCAAGAGTCTTCCTTACCCTGATTCCTGGCAGCAGGAGAAGCAAAAGCCAACTAAGACAAGTATCTTCCAAATGAACAGCCTCTACCTTGCTGCTGGGTGCCTGGAAGCACCCCAAGGTAAATCTTACAGATTTTACCTTATCTCTGCCAACTCTGCAAGATAACACAAGTCAGAACCATACTAAGACTCTCCTTTCCTTTAGGAGCTGGCAGCTTTAATCTATCTGCAGAAGAGAAAGTATAAGTTCTTTGCAGAAGTCAAGGTCACTTGTGGGACTGTCCCTGCTTGTATTAGAGGGCTGGGACTCCCTCAGCAGAGCAGTTTCCGTTTAAAGGGCCATGTTACCCAGAGCCCTGAGTTGTGGCAATTTGAAATTGGAGGCACCTGAAGGATGATCCAAACGGCAACAAACGTCAAGGAAAGAGTCCCAACCAAAGAGAGGAAACTCTCCTGGGTAGGGCAGATTTAAGATCAGCAGCAAAATCTGGTAAGCAAGTAATAGGATTGGTCATGTGACCTTGGCTATACTATTTCCTGCTGAGTATCTTCACTTATGGACTTCAGTATGGGGAACAACCTTGCTTGTTTCTTCTCCAGTCATATATGATAACCACGCAAGAGGATTTGCAGAAGCACTTCACCCACCCAAGCTCCTATATAAAGAGTTAGTACAAGAGTCCCAAGGACAATCAGGACCTGAGAGTTCCACTCCTCTAGCAGGAAGTGCTACAGCTCGGTCACTGAAGACTCCAAGAAGTGGGTGGGAGGAGTGGAAACAGAGAGTTTAGGAACTGGCAAGCCCCTCTCTACAATGCAGAAGACGAAATTAGCCACCGCTCCACATCTAGCCCAAGGAATTGAGAGAGCACATCTGTTTGCTCCTGCCATCCCTCGCCTCCTCCTCCAAACAGGCTACTTACTGGCTCTTTCCCTAACTCCAGCGGAAGACAAGACCTCTGTTTTCTACTGGTGGCTCCTGTCTTGACTCCTTCCTTCCCCTGGGCCACGCATCGCCCCTTATCACCCTAAACCCATGGGATGACAGCAGAGCCCGACCACAAGCCCGGGACAGGCAGCGCCCACTCACTCCACACCCATGAGCAGGAAGGCCGGCGTAGCACATGGCCGCGGGAACTCCACGCAGAGCCTGCTGTCACCGAAACGCACCGCCCTTTTAAGGCGCGCAAGGGAGGTGCGTATGGGTGGGGGAGGGAGACCCCGGCGCGCAAGGGCCTGGCGGCGGCCTCAGCCCCACCCTGACGCAGGTGCCCTCCCTCCCTTAACCGCTCACCTTGGTTCCGAAAAGCCGGGCGGCCGCAGTGAGTAAAGCCATGGCGGGTGTACTCGCGGACCTGGCGGCTAGGGAGGGAGGGGAGAGCGCTGCGGCAAGAAGAGAAGCCGCTGCTGCTGCACGGGTGGACAAGGTTGAAAGGAGGCGGCTGAACGAAAGGGTCGACCAACCGTCGGCGGCGCCCAGCCCGGGGTCCTCAGCAAGGCCCCACCTACTTTCCCGCCCCTGCCCGCTCCCCTCTTAAAGGGCCCGCCCCGGGGTCGGTCATTTGCCCGGCGGGGAGAAGAGGAGGGGCCAGAGCCGTAGACGATGTTTGTGACAGGAAGGATTGGACCGCCCGGATTAGGCTAATTAAGGCTAGGGGGTGGAGCAGGGAGCGTATAGGTGCCTAAGTATGTGCCTGAGAACTCCGTTAACTTCCTTCGGCTTTTCCCCTTTTCTATAATACGTTTGGCATTAGTTCTGAGGTGAATGTTAGAGAAAAAGCTTCAGGACATCGATCTTTGGAGGTCCTCAGGAACCAGCTCCTTAAAAATGGTAATATAATTGCTAGCTCCTCCTACTGCCTTGGCACACTCTCCTGGAGCATGTCTTTGGCTATGAAGCCGGTGATAGTCGCTGAGTGGAGATCATTTCAGGTCAGTAGAGACCATGGAATTATGTATACTAACAAACCCCAACATGTGGAGAATGAGAGCACAGGCAGGAAACTGAATATCCAGTGTTCTTTGTGGGCTGTCAGTTCTGAACTCGAAGTCTCAAAAACTCCCCCTTACTATGAGTGCTTTCCAGCAGCACAAACCAGAGTCTCTGGGTCCTGGGAATTAAACTCCTTTCCATTGCCAATCTCTTTGCCATTCAGCCAGCCCGCACCACATCTAGCTGCAGATCACCTCTTCATCTAAGATCACGCATTAGACGTCCTCTCTTTTTGTGACATTACTCATATCCCTGCCATAGTGCCTCTGTGCCCCTTCTACTTGGCTATGTTCTGTATTCTCATCCTGTGCTTCTCAGAGACCATTAAATGACCCACGGCACTAAAGAGATCTTCCACACCACTCTGTGCCTAACTCCTCTGAGTAGACAAGACCTCAGGACCTTTCCACCTCCCTAAACCTGTTACTGTCATCGACCCAAGGGCAGAGGAGACTTTCAAGACCAGGGCATCTATATAAAAACCCCAAGCCCCAAGCAGATAGCCCTTTTATCTCTTTACACAGCAGCAGCAACAAGGTTCAGAGGTCACTACTCATCTAAGCCAGGTTTATATGGAACCTGCTTTATAGCTTAGACTTGGAAAAAAAAAAAGAGAAAAGAAAACCCCCATTTTCCCTTCCAAAGTCTTCTTATACTCATCTTCATACCTACCAAAAAAATGCTCCTCTGGCTTGGGATCAGATAGGTGGGTCTTAGGAAAGACCTTCATAAAGAGAAGCCAGGCAATGCCCCAGAGGAAGTAGTGACCTCAGGTACCTCCTCGGTGACTTCAAAGCACCACTGATCAATTTTTGCTCCCAATTTAGTGTCTCATCGAGGATTTCCTCATAATCTTAGAATAGTCTGACTTGGCTCTTTCCCTCTGGTTAATTATCCACAGAAATTAGCCAGCAGAAAAGAGAACTGAACTCCAGTGTTCCAAAAGACAGGAAGCACCATCATGGTAAAGCTACCAAAGGGACAATTATTGGGTGGCTTATAAGGGTAACCGATTTTGGAGATCTAAGTGATGGGGAAAGAATTGGAAATACCGTTGTTCTACACCCCTTGACACAAGGTCTTGGAGCCTAGCAGCATGAAGACTTTATGGATTTGAAATTATCCAATTCTAATATCCACTGCTTTAAGGCCAATGAAAAAGCCAAAGGATCAAGGAAGTTTAATGGGATCCCCTGGAAGCTGGCTTAGTCACTTTCTGAACATGAATGGGATCTGGGGATGTGGGGAGATAGTTAAAGGAGAAAGACTGACTTATATAAAGCAGCAAAGTTAGCTCTAGGTACAAATACAGCAAAGTGCCTGGGAACTGGAGTGAGCAAAAGAGAGAAGGCTGAGCATTGAGGTCATCTTGACCTTGGGAGGAGAGCTTTCAAATGGACAAAGGCAATGGTGCCCCCTCGTGGTCTAGGGAAAGTGGGAGACTGCAGCTTAAATTTAAACCCTTTTAAACTGTCCATACCAGTAACCCAAACTCCTGTTATCTAATGGTAATAGTTAAAATGTATTTGCTTACTATTTTAGGATACCGTACTAACTAAATACCATACTATGTAATTATCTTAATTAATCCTTACACTAACTCTAAGGGATGTAGGTAACATAAGTATCTTTAAAGAGAAGGAAACTGATTGGTTCATGTGTCATCTTGGCCACATGATGGTGTCCAAGTGTCTGGTCAAGCAAGCACTGGCCTAATCGTTACTGCAAGGACATTTGTGGCTGGTTAATAAAGCAGAAGCAGGGGTATTGGCCTACCTCACCTCAATGGTTGCTAACATGACCACAGACATAGGGAACTGGTGGTTTGATGGGTTGAGCCCTCTACCGTAGGTTTTACCCTTGGGAAGACGGTTGCTGCAAAGGAGAGGCTAGGCCTCCCTATAATTGTGCCTAAGAGCCTCCTCCCGAATGCCTCTTTGTTGCTCAGATGTGGCCCTCTCTCTCTAGCTAAGCCAACTTGAAAGGTGAAATCACTGCCCTCCCCCCTACGTGGGATTAGACACCCAGGGGAGTGAATCTCCCTGGCAACGTGGCATATGACTCCTGGGGAGGAATGTAGAGCTGGCATCGTGGGACAGAGAACATCTTCTTGACCAAAAGGGGGATGTGAAAGGAAATGAAATAAGCTTCAGTGGCAGAGAGATTCCAAAAGGAGCCGAGAGGTCACTCTGGTGGGCACTCTTATGCACACTCTAGACAACCCTTTTTAGGTTCTAAAGAATTGGGGTAGCTGGTGGTGGATACCTGAAACTATCAAACTACAACCCAGAACCCATGAATCTCGAAGACAGTTGTATAAAAATGTAGCTTATGAGGGGTGACAATGGGATTGGGAAAGCCATAAGGACCACACTCCACTTTGTCTAGTTTATGGATGGATGAGTAGAAAAATAGGGGAAGGAAACAAACAGACAAAGGTACCCAGTGTTCTTTTTTACTTCAATTGCTCTTTTTCACTCTAATTATTATTCTTGTTATTTGTGTGTGTGTGCTAATGAAGGTGTCAGGGATTGATTTGGGTGATGAATGTACCACTATGTAATGGTACTGTAAACAATCGAAAGTACGATTTGTTTTGTATGACTGCATGGTATGTGAATATATCTCAATAAAATGAAGATTAAAAAAAGAAAAAAAAAAAGAATAAAGATGACAATGTTTGCCAAAAAAAAAAAAAGGAAGACAGGTACTTTTGCTTGATAAGCTGAAGTTACAGAAACAGGTTAAACACAGGTTACAGCTCACTTGGCCCAGCACCTCGACAGCAGGTCATTCATGATGATTTCAAATGTTTGTTATTATTCTGAATTTCTTACATAACATGGGAGATTATAAATATGTGATATTATACTATTGTTATTTTATATTTGCTTAAAATGCAATCAAGCTGAATATATTATGTGACAGATATAACATAACCTGGCTTACAGGTTAAGGAATTACTTTTTGAATGTAAATATTTGATATGTTTTAATCACTTAAACTATAGGATTAATTCAGATTCAGTTCTGATTGCTAAATATCTTGAGTAGAACACTTATGTCAACCTTTATCATTTACTTTTTGTAGGCAGAGCAAGTTGTAAAAAGTATACCTAGGATAACATTAAGATATACGAATGGATAATTCCTCAGAAAAGTTTCCGATCTTTTTTTCAAGTAAGTAACTACTAGTAAAATGGGAGAAGTGCTAAATACAAACATCTCTGTATATTTAAATATATCCAAGGCTTTTATTTCATATCATATATCCTTTACTTATAAATGAATTTAATAAAGAAACTCTACGTTTCCAAAAAAAAAAAAAAGAAAAATAGGGGAAGGAAACAAACAAACAAACATACAAAGGTACCCAGTGTTCTTTTTTACTTCAATTGCTCTTTTTCACTTTAATTATTATTCTTATTATTTGTGTGTGTGTGCTAATGAAGGTGTCAGGGATTGATTTAGGTGATGAATGTACAACTACGTAATGGTACTGTGAACAATCAAATGTACGATTTGTTTTGTATGACTGCGTGGTATGTGGATATATCTCAATAAAATGAAGATAAAAAAATAAAAAAAAAAATAAAGCAGAAGGCTGGTTTCTTAAATCATCGGTCAATTGGCTGCAGCTGTGATTGATCACATCGACGAAGAGCATGTCTTCTGCAATGAGAGTGCAATCAGCTGGATTTAATCCAATCAGCTGAAGACTTTTAAGCCAGAAAGATAGAGGATCTTCACTTCTGCTAGCCAGCAAAGGGTTTCCTAAGGAGTTCATCAGACATCTTCATCGGAGTTGCCAGTTCACTGCCTGCCCTACAGAATTTGTACTCGTGCATCCCCACAATTGCTTGAGAGACTTTTATAAAATCTTATGTTTTTAGATATCTCCTGTTGATTCTGTTTCCCTGGAGAATCCTAACTAATACAATTTGGTACTGGGACTGGTTCCTGAGAAACAAAATTTGGGCTTTTACAAAAATGGGCTTTTACAGTTGGTTTTCTACTCTGATTAGATTCAGAGGCACCAATGACTCCACTTTCAATACTCAAGATGGCACTGACAGTCCATGGCATGAGTTGGCAATGGAGATACACAAAATAGGACCCTTTGATTCTCCTAATCATACCCTCATATGAAGCAACGTTCTGGGTGACAATGTTTTTGACACCTAAACAGAGTTTTGCAGAGTGAGGTACAATGATGTTGGCTGGTTGCTCTTAGATATGCTGGATAAAGTTATAAGAGAAAGGGATGAGCTAAAGGCTTCAAATTTGAAATGTAAGTGCCGTATGACAGATGTAAAGGTTTCTATGTGTGCCCTGAAAGAAAATCTTATTTCCTGTGGCTGCAGACTTGAGATTTCTGAAAACCAGACCCAGACTCTCATTGTGCAAGTAGCAGATTTATAACATAAACTAAAATCTTAACCTCGCAGGGTGTCTGCTGTTAAAGTAAAGGCATTGACTGGAAAAGAATGGGATCCTGAAACTTGGGATGGGGACATGTGGATTGACAATAATGACAGTGAGGACACTGGAGCCCAGGACTCTGCTGTCTTTGTTAGATATACCTGTAGTGGCCTGTCCTGAGGAAACAGTCCCCCACCAACTCCAGTCTGCCCTGAGGAGACAGATACCCAGTCTCCAGCCTGCTTTGAGGAAATAGCTCCCTGGTCTCCAGTCTGCCTTGAGGAGCCTGCCATCGAACCTCTGCCTAAAGAGATTAACCCTTCAAGTCCTGCTAAACCTGTAATCACCTCCCCTGAGGAAGCAGCCCTCACTCCTCTGTCTGGAGAGATTAATCCTGTTTCATAAGATGAAACTGCAACAGAATGTTCTGAGGTAAATGGCTTGAGGGATATCTCTAATTCTTTTCATGACCCACCCCCACCACCAGTCTTTGCTTCAAGACCTATAACCAGGCTAAAGTCCCAACAGGCCCTGAAGGATGAGGTACAAATTGTGACCCATGAGGAAGTATGCTATACTCCAGAAGAACTGTATTAGTTTCCCAACTTATACAGACAGAAATCAAGAGAATATGTGTGGGAATGGATATTAAGGGTGTGGGATAATGGTGGAAGGAATATAAAGTTGGATCAGGCTGAATTTACTGATATGGGCCCACTAAGCAGAGATTCTGCATTCAATGTTGTAGCTCGAGGGATCAGAAAGGGCGTTAACAGTTTGTTTGGGTGGTTGACTGAAACATGGATCAAAAGGTGGCTGGCATTACCTGAGACTGAAATGCCAGAACTGCCCTGGTATAACATAGAGGAGGGGATTCAAAGGCTTAAGAGAGATTGGAATGTTAGAGTGGATTTATCATGGAAGACCTGCTCTCATACTCCTGGAATGTCCAGAGAACACACCTTTTACCAGGACTGTGAGGAATAAATTTGTGAGACTAGCTCCATCATCCCTGAAGAGCTCCACAGTCACCCTTCTCTGTAGGTCAGATATTACTGTAGGAACTGCTGTCACTGAGCTGCAATCCCTAAACACAATGGGGATAATCAGACCCCAAGTTGGCAGAAGCCACGTGGCCGCAGTTAACTGTCAAAGAAAATGTAGGCCTGGCTAACATAATGGAGAACAGGTTCAAAGCAGTAGTCAAAATAATCTGACTCACAGAGACTTATGGCATTGGCTAGTAGATCATGGAGTACCTAGTAGTAAAATAGATGGGCAATTGACTAAATCTTTTTTTTTTTTTTATTGCTCTCTATTGCTAGTTCCCCTACATTCTACATTATAAGCCATTTGTTTTATATTTTTCAAAGTTCACATTAGTGGTAGCATATAATATTTCTCTTTTTGTGCCTGGCTTATTTCGCTTAGCATTATGTCTTCAAGGTTCATCCATGTTGTCATATGTTTGACGAGATCGTTCCTTCTTACTGCCACGTAGTATTCCATCGTGTGTATATACCACATTTTATTTATCCACTCATCTGTTGAAGGACATTTGGGTTGTTTCCATCTTTTGGCAATTGTGAATAATGCTGCTATGAACATTGGCGTGCAGATATCTGTTCGTGTCACTGCTTTCCGATCTTCCGGGTATATACCGAGAAGTGCAATCGCTGGGTCGAATGGTAACTCTATATCTAGTTTTCTAAGGAACTGCCAGACTGACTTCCAGAGTGGCTGAACCATTATACAGTCCCACCAACAGTGAATAAGAGTTCCAATTTCTCCACATCCCCTCCAGCATTTGTAGTTTCCTGTTTGTTTAATGGCAGCCATTCTAACCGGTGTTAGATGGTATCTCATTGTGGTCTTAATTTTGCATCTCTCTAATAGCTAGTGAAGCTGAACATTTTTTCATGTGTTTCTTGGCCATTTGTATTTCCTCTTCAGAGAACTGTCTTTTCATATCTTTTGCCCATTTTATAATTGGGCCGACTGTACTATTGTCATTGAGTTGTAGGATTTCTTTATATATGCAAGATATCAGTCTTTTGTCAGATACATGGTTTCCAAAAATTTTTTCCCATTGAGTTGGCTGCCTCTTTACCTTTTTGAGAAATTCCCTTGAGGTGCAGAAACTTCTAAGCTTGAGGAGTTCCCATTTATCTATTTTTTCTTTTGTTGCTTGTGCTTTGGGTGTAAAGTCTAGGAAGTGGCCGCCTAATACAAGGTCTTGAAGATGTTTTCCTACATTATCTTCTAGGAGTTTTATTGGTACTTTCTTTTATATTGAGATCTTTGGTCCATTTTGAGTTAATTTTTGTGTAGGGGGTGAGGGTAGGGGTCCTCTTTCATTCTTTGGATATGGATATCCAACTCTCCCAGCCCCATTTGTTGAAAAGACCATTATGACTCAGTTCAGTGACTTTGGGGGCCTTATCAAAGATCAGTCGGCCATAGATCTGAGGGTCTATCTCCGAATTCTCAATTCGATTCCATTGATCTATATGTCTATCTTTGTGCCAGTACCATGCTGTTTTGGTAACTGTGGCTTTATAATAAGCTTCAAAGTCAGGGAGTGTAAGTCCTCCCACTTCGTTTTTCTTTTTTAGAGTGTCTTTAGCAATTCGAGGCATCTTCCCTTTCCAAATAAATTTGATAACTAGCTTTTCCAAGTCTGCAAAGTAGGTTGTTGGAATTTGATTGGGATTGCATTGAATCTGTAGATGAGTTTGGGTAGAATTGACATCTTAATGACATTTAGCCTTCCTATCCATGAACATGGAATATTTTCCATCTTTAAGGTCCCCTTCTATTCTTTTAGTAGAGTTATGTAGTTTTCTTTGTATAGGTCTTTTACATCTTTGGTTAAGTTGATTCCTAGGTACTTGATTTTTTTAGTTGCTATTGAAAATGGTATCTTTTTCTTGAGTGTCTCTTCAGTTTGTTCATTTCTAGCATATAGAAACATTACTGACTTATGTGCATTAACCTTGTATCCCGCTACTTTGCTAAATTTGTTTATTAGCTCTAGTAGGCTGTATCGTTCGATTTCTCAGGGTTTTCTAGATATAAGATCATATCATCTGCAAACAATGACAGTTTTACTTCTTCTTTTCCAATTTGGATGCCTTTTATTTCTTTGTCTTGCCGGATTGCCCTGGCTAGCACTTCCAGCACAATGTTGAATAACAGTGGTGACAGCGGGCATCCTTGTCTTGTTCCTGATCTTAGAGGGAAGGCTTTCAGTCTCTCTCCATTGAGTACTATGCTGGCTGTGGGTTTTTCATATATGCTCTTTATCATGTTGAGGAAGTTTCCTTCAATTCTTACCTTTTGAAGTGTTTTTATCAAAAAGGGATGTTGGATTTTGTCAAATGCTTTTTCAGCATCTATTGAGATGATCAATTGATTTTTCCCTTTTGACTTGTTAATGTGTTGTAATACATTGATTGATTTTCTTATGTTGAACCATCCTTGCATGCCTGGAATAAACCCCACTTGGTCATGGTGTATGATTTTTTTAATGTGTCTTTGGATTCGATTTGCAAGTATTTTGTTGAGGATTTTTGCATCTATATTCATTAGGGAGATTGGCCGGTAGTTTTCCTTTTTTGTAACATCTTTGCCTGGTTTTGGTATTAGATTGATGTTAGCTTCATAAAATGAGTTAGGTAGTGTTCCATTTTCTTCAATGTTTTGAAAGAGTTTGAGTAAGATTGGTGTCAGTTCTTTCTGGAAAGTTTGGTAGAATTCCCCTGTGAAGCCATCTGGCCCTGGGCATTTATTGTGGGAAGATTTTTGATGACTGATTGGATCTCTTTGCTTGTGATGGGTTGGTTGAGGTCTTCTATTTCTTCTCTGGTCAGTCTAGGTTGTTCATATGTCTCCAGGAAATTGTCCATTTCCCTCTACATTATCCAGTTTGTTGCATACAGTTGTTCATAGTATCCTCTATAATTTTTTTAATTTCTTCAGGATCTGCAGTTATGTCACCTTTTCATTCATTATTTTGTTTATATGGTCTTCTCTCTTTTTGATTTTGTCAGTCTAGCTAGGGGCTTGTCAATCTTGTTGATCTTCTCAAAGAACCAACTTTTGGTGATATTTATCCTCTCTATTGTTTTTTGTTCTCTATGTCATTTATTTCTGCTTTAATCCTTGTTATTTCTTTTCTTCTACTTGGTTTAGGATTGGTTTGCTGTTCATTTTCTAGCTTCTTCAGTTGATCCATTAGTTCTTTGATTTTGGCTCTTTCTTTCTTTTTAATATATGCGTTTAGTGCTATAAATTTCCCCCTTAGCACTGCTTTTGCTGCATCCCATAGGTTTTGGTATGTTGTGTTCTCATTTTCATTCGTCTCTATATATTTAGCAATTTCTCTTGCTATTTCTTCTTTAACCCACTGATTGTTTAGGAGTGTGTTGTTTAACCTCCAGGTATTTGTGAATTTTCTAAGTCTCTGATGGTTATTGACTTCTAATTGTATTCCATTGTGGTCAGAGAATGTGCTTTGAATAATTTCAATCTTTTTAAATTTATTGAGGCTTGTTTTATGTCCCAGCATATGATCTATTCTGGAGAAAGTTCCGTGAGCACTAGAAAAGTATGTGTATCCTGGTGATTTGGGATGTAATGTCCTGTATATGTCTGTTAAATCTAATTCATTTATCAGATTGTTTAGGTTTTCAATTTCCTTATTGGTCTTCTGTCTGGTTGATCTGTCTATAGGAGAGAGTGATGTGTTGAAGTCTCCCACAATGATTGTGGAAACATCAATTGCTTCCTTTAGTTTTGCCAGTGTTTCTCTCATGTATTTTGTGGCACCTTGGTTGGGTGCGTAGACATTTACGATTGTTATTTCTTCTTGCTGAATTGCCCCTTTTATTAGTACGTAGTGGCCTTCTTTGTCTCCCAAAACATCTCTGCATTTGAAGTCTATTTTATCTGAGATTAATATTGCTACACCTGCTTTCTTTTGGCTGTAGCTTGCATGAAATATTTTTTTCCATCCTTTCACTTTCAGTTTCTTTGTGTCCCTGTGTCTAAGATGAATCTCTTGTATGCAACATATTGATGGTTCATTTTTTTTGATCCATTCTGCGAATCTATATCTTTTAATTGGGGAGTTTAATCCATTTACATTCAACGTTATAACCGTGAAGGCATTTCTTGAATCAGCCATCTTATCCTTTGGTTTATGTTTGTCATATTTTTCCCCTCTGTCTATTAATATCCTTTACTGTACCCATACCAAATCTCTTTAGTACTGAACCTTTCTCCAAGTCTCTCTGTCCTGTCTGTGTTTCTCTGTCTGTAGGGCTCCCTTGAGTATCTCCAGTAGGGCAGGTCTCTTGTTAGCAAATTCTCTCAGCATTTGTTTGTCTGTGAAAAATTTAAGCTCTCCCTCGAATTTGAAGGAGAGCTTTGCTGGATAAAGTATTCTTGGCTGGAAATTTTTCTCACTCAGAATTTTAAATATATCGTGCCACTGCCTTCTCGCCTCCATGGTGGCTGCTGAGTAGTCACTACTTAGTCTTATGCTGTTTCCTTTGTATGTGGTGAATTGCTTTTCTCTTGCTGCTTTCAGAACTTGCTCCTTCTCTTCTGTGTTTGATAGTGTGATCAGTATATGTCTCGGAGTAGGTTTATTTGGATTTATTCTATTTGGAGTTCGCTGAGCATTTATGATTTGTGTATTTATGTTGTTTAGAAGATTTGGGAAGTTTTCCCCAACAATTTCTTTGAATACTCTTCCTAGACCTTTACCCTTTTCTTCCCCTTCTGGGACACCAATGAGTCTTATATTTGGACGTTTCATATTATCTATCATATCCCTGAGGTCCATTTCGACTTTTTCAATTTTTTTCCCCATTCTTTCTTTTATGCTTTCATTTTCCATTCTGTCATCTTCGAGGTCACTGATTCATTGTTCAACTTCCTCTAGTCTTGTACTATGAGTGTCCAGAATCTTTTTAATTTGGTCAACAGTTTCTTTAATTTCCATAAGATCATCCATTTTTTTATTTAGTCTTGCAATGTCTTCTTTATGCTCTTCTAAGGGTCTTCTTGATTTCCTTTATCTCCCTTACTATGGTCTCATTGTTCATCTTTAGTTCTTTGAGTAGCTGCTCTAGGTGCTGTGTCTCTTCTGGTCTTTTGATTTGGGTGCTTGGGCTTGGGTTATCCATATCGTCTGGTTTTTTCATATGCTTTATAATTTTCTGTTGTTTTTGGCCTCGTGGCATTCGCTGAACTTGATAGGGTTCTTTTAGGATTTGTAGACCAATTGAAGTCCTTATCTCTAATTTATCAGATCTACAGCTTCGTGGAGTACACTTTCTCTAACTAACCAGCAGGTGGCGTCCACGAACCACCTGTTCTCCACAAGCCAGTTCTCCCCTGCTTAGCCTTTTTGGTGAGTGGGGGAGTGAGTCTTGTGGGGTCCAATTGGTGTACCAAGCTTGCGTGTGTAGTTGGTGTTGCCTGCCCTGTGTATGGGGCGTGTTTCTGGGCAGTTAGGGAGGGGGGGTGGCTCTAACAATCAAATCTCCCTGGTGATCCTAGAGTTTTAAAGTTGCTGCAATAGTCTAATCCTTCAGTTGAGTCCTGCCACAGTTTGTCTCTGCCACTGACCCACAAGTCCTTGGTATTGGCGTATGGCTCCTGAGACTTGCAAGTGGGCCCCTCTTCCAGGCCGTGCACCCCGGGCTGTGTAGGGAGGCTCCCAGTCTGCTGAAATGATGGCTGAATGGGGCTTTGTTAATTCACACTGCTCTACCTTCCCAACTCTGGGACAATCAGCTGAGGTTGCAGGGAAGGCTAATGTCCACGCCCAGTTTTGTGGTGTGTGCCTGTTATTTGAAGCACTTCCGTCACACTGGGTTGTCTGGGGCAGTTCTGGGCTATGGGGCTGGCGATGGGCAGGAGTGTTTCCTGTCCACCAGGATGATGGCTGTGAGCGGACACCCCCCTTTTTTTGGGAAGTTGTGGTGTTTAGTGAATTTTCTCAGCCACTGGATTATTGTGTTTTGTCTCAGAGCTCTCCTAGTTCTGCTCTTGACTTGACCTGCCCAAATAGCAAGTCTTTGAAGCTTTCTGTATTGGGCTTCTTAGAGTAATTGTTTTAGAAAAAAAGGATTAAAGAAAACAAACAAACAAACAAACAAAAAAAAAACGGGCCCTCCTCAGAGATCTAATGGGTTATTGAAATGCTAAGAGACAAAGCAACCAGGGCCATTAAGGAAAGGTCCACAGGGCAGAGATCAGCTTTTCTTCGGGATTTGCATATGCGCCTCAGGGCCCTTCCCCTTTCTATGTTCACCAGAACTCCAAAAATCCTCCGCTTTTATTTTGGAGTTTTTCGTGTTGTTTTTTTCTATGCCTGTCTCCTCTCTGCTGGGCTGGCTGCTCTCAGATTCTCTGGTGTCTGGTCTCAGTCTATCTATGGTTGGAGTTTGGATCAGTAGAATGAGTTTCCGATAAGGGCAGCCACTGCAGTTCTCCCTTCTCTTTCCCGGAGCTGACAGCCCCTCCTCCCCCGGGACTGAGCCTGGCAGGAAGGGGCGCGGGTCCCCTGGCTGCAAAAACTTACAGATTTCGCTGATCTCAGCAGTTCCACGTTTTCATGAGTGTTGTATGAAGTATGCCCAAAGTCAGATTGCTCTGTGGTGGCCAGTCCACGCAGTTCTTGGCTTTCTACCTACTTTCAAAATACATCTGACTACAAGCCTGTATCTGGAATGTAGAACGAGCACCTCCAACGCAACTGTGAGCACGCACGAGTCCAAACTCCGTAGAGCCGTCAACAAACTGTCAACTCCAAGGAAGATGTCCAATGAACTCCTCAGGAAACGAACCGGCAACTTCGATGAACTCCTCAGGAAACGAAGTGGGATCTTCGACGAACGTGTTCGATGAACTCCTCAGGAAACGAACCGGCAACTTCAACGAACTCCTCAGGAAATGCTTCACTGGGCAGCCGAAGAAGAAGTCGACTAAATCTTATTTGAACTATATAAGCAGAAGAATTCTAGGTCAAGTGAACAAAAGTTTACCTTGAATTACAAAAACAGAGTCACAGCCCCTTAATCAATTCCCAGACTTGAGACAGTTTACAGACCCAGAGCCCCTTGAATAAGGGGATGGCCGGGTACCCTTGGGGAAGGACCCTGTTGCACTGCCAAAAATTTATACTGTTACTCTTCCTCCCGGCCTTCCCCAGGGGGACCTACGGCCTTTTTACCAGGATAAGTGTGCATTGGGGAAAAGGAAATGATCAGATATTTTGTGAATTATTAGACACTGGTTCAGAAGTGACATTAATTCCAGGAGACCCAAAACATCACTCTGGTTTACCAGTCAGAGTTGGGGCTTATGGAGGTCAGGTGATAGATGGAGTTTTAGCTCAGGTCCATCTCACAGTGGGTCCAGTGGGTCCCCGGACTCATTCTGTGGTTACTTCCCCAGTGCCAGAATGCATAATTGGAATAGACATACTCAGTAACTGGCAGAATCCTCACATTGGTTCCCTGAATTGTGGAGTGAGGGTGTGCCAGTTCAATGTATTATGTCTCCCAAAACACCATTATCTTTGATGCAATCTTGTGTGGGCAGACATATTAGTGTTGATTAGATTTTGGAATCCTTTGGATGTTTCCATGGAGATGTGATTCAATCAACTGTGGAAAGACCTTTGGTTGGATAATTTCCATGGAGGTGTTGCCCCACCCATTCAGGGTGGGTCTGAATTGAATTACCGAAACACTATATAATCTCAGACAGAAGGAGCAAGCTTGCTACAGCCAAGAGGAACACTTGGAAGAATGCACAGGAGAAGAGAGGAACTGTGGTTTACAGAGACATTTTGGAGACAACCTTTGAAAGCAGACTTTTGCTCCAGAGAAGCTAAGAGAGGACAAATGCCCCAAGAACAACAGAGAGTTACATTTTGGAGAGAAGCTGAAGCCTAGAGAGGAACATCCTGGGAGAAAGCCATTTTGAAACCAGAACTCTGGAGTAGACGCCAGCCACGTGCCTTCCCAGCTAACAGAGGTTTTCCGGACACCATTGGCCATCCTCCAGTGAAAGTACCTTTTGTTGATGGACACTTTATGGCCTTAAGACTGTAACTTTGTAACCAAATAAACCCCCTTTTATAAAAGCCAATCCATTTCTGGTGTTTTGCATCTGGCAGCATTGGCAAACTAGAACAGAGGGCTATTAGGGTAGGAAAAGCCAAATGGAAGCCACTAGAACTGTCCCTGCCTAGCAAAATAGTAAACCAGAAGCAATGCCAGATTCCTGGAGGGATTGCAGAGATTAATGCCACTCTAAAGGACTTGAAGGATGTAGGGGTGGTGATTCCCACCACATCCCCATTCAACTCTCCTATTTGGCCTGTGCAGAAAACAGATGGGTCTTGGAAGATGGCAGAGGATTATCGTAAGCTTAACCAGGTGGTGACTCCAATTGCAGCTGCTGTTCCAGATGTGGTATCATTGCTTGAGCAAATCAACACATCCCCTGGTACCTGGTATGCAGCTATTGATCTGGCAAATGCTTTTTTCTCAATGGCTGTTAGTAAGCACCACCAGAAAGTTTGCATTCAGCTGCCAAGGCCAGCAGTATACATTCACTGTGCTACCTCAGAAGTATATCAACTCTCCAGCCCTATGTCATAATGTTGTCTGCAGGGATCTTGATCGTTTCTCCCTCCCACAAGACATCATACTGGTCCATTATACTAATGATATCATGTTGATTGGACCTTCTGAGGAAGAAGTAGCAACTACTCTGGATTTGCTGGTAAGGTATTTGCATGGCAGAGGATGGGAGATAAATCCAATAAAAATACAGGGACCTTCCATCTTAGTAAAATTTCTAGGTGTCCAGTGGTGTGGGGCATGTCAAGATACATATCCCTTGTAAGGTGAAGGATAAGCTGTTGCATATGGCCTCTCCTATGACCGAAAAAGAGGCACAATGCTTAGTTGGCCTCTTTGGATTCTGGAGACGATATATTCCTCATTTGGGTGCGCTACTCCAGCCCATTTACCAAATGACCAGAAAAGCTTCTAGTTTGAGTGGGGACCGGAAAAGATGAGGCTCTGCGACAGGTCCAGGCTGCTGTGCAAGCTACTCTGCCACTTGGACCCTATGATCCAGCTGATCCAATGGTGCTGGAAGTGGCAAATAGAGATGCTGTTTGGAGACTTTGGCAGGTTCCTATAGGAGAATCACAACACAGGCCCTTAAGATTTTGGAGTAAAGCCTTACTGTCCTCTGCAGATAACTACTCTCTATTTGAGAAATGGCTGTTGGCCTGCTACTGGGCCTTAGTAGAGACAGAATGCTTAACCATGGGCCACCAAGTTACCATGAGATCTGAGTTACCCATCATGAGCTGGGTGTTGTCTGACCTGCAAAGCCATGAAGTTGGGCATGCACAGCAGCAATCCATCATAAAATGGAAATGGTATATACGAGATAGAGCTCAAGTGGGTCCTGAAGGCACAAGTAAATTACATGAGGAAGTGGCCCCAATGCCCACTGCCCCCACTCCTTCCACCTTACCTTCTCTTTCCCAGCCCACAGCTATGGCGTCTTGGGGAGTTCCTTACAATCAGTTGACTGAGGAAGAGAAAACTCGGGCCTGGTTTACAGATGGTTCTGCACAGTATGCAGGCACCACCCAAAAGTGGACAGCTGCAGCACTGTAGCCCCTTTCTGGGATGTCTTTGAAGGACAGTAGTGAGGGGAAATCCTTCCAGTGGGTGAAAGTTTGAGCAGTGCACCTGGCTGTTCATTTTGCTTGGAAGAACTGGCCAGAGGTGCGTCTGTATACTGATTCCTGGGTTGTTGCTAATGGTCTGGCTGTATGGTCAGGGACTTGGAAGGAACATGATTGGAAAATTGGTGACAAAGAAGTCTGGAGAAGAGGTATGTGGATAGACCTTTCTGAGTGGGCAAAAAACAAGATATTTGTGTCCCTTGTGAATGCTCACCAGAGGGTGGCTTCAGTAGAGGAAGATTTTAATTATCAAGTGGATGAGATGACCCATTAAGTGGATACCAATCAGCCTCTTTCCCCAGGCACTCCTGTCATTGCCCCAATGGGCTCATGAACCAAGTGGTCATGGTGGTAGGGATGGAGGTTAAGCATGGGCTCAGCAACATGGACTTCCACTCACCAAGGCTGACCTGGCCACAGCCACTGCTGATTGCCCAATCTGCCAGCAGCAGAGACCCACACTCAGTCCCTGATATGGCAGCATTCCCTAAGGTGATCAACCTGCTACCTGGTGCCAGGCTGATTACATTGGACCACTTCCATCATGGAAGGGGCAGCAATTTGTTCTCACCGGAATAGATACATACTCCGGATGAGGGTTTGCCTTCCCTGCACGCAATGCTTCTGCCAAAACTACCATTTGAGGACTTCCAGAATGCCCTATCTACCATCATGGTATTCCACACAGCATTGGTTCTGACCAAGGAACCCATTTCACAGCAAATGAAGTGAGGGAATGGGCACATGCTCATGGAATTCTCTGGTCTTACCATATTCCCCACCATCCAGAGGCAGCTGGGTTGATAGAATGGTGGAATGGCCTATTGAAGACTCAACTATGGCGTCAACTAGAGGGCAATACCTTGCAGGGCTGGCGCAGCGTTCTCTAGGAAGCTGTGTATGCTCTGAATCAGTGTCCACTCTATGGTGCTGTTTCTCTCATAGCCAGGACTCATGGGTCCAGGAATCAAGGGGTGGAAACAAGAGTGGCACCACTCACTATCACTCCTAGTGATCCACTAGGAAAATTTTTGCTTCCTCTCCCTGCAGACTTAGGCTCTGCTGGTCTACAAGTCTTGGTTCCAAAAGGAGTGTTTCCACCAGGAAACACAACAATAATTACATTGAACTGGAAGTTAAGACTGCCACCTGGCCACTTTGGGCTTCTTATGCCTCTGAATCAACAGGTAAAGTAGGGGATTACTGTTCTGGCTGGGGTGATTGATCCTGATTATCAAGGGGAAATAGCATTGCAACTACACAATGGAGGTAAAGAAGAGCCTTCTTGGAATACAGGAGATCCCCTAGGGCATCTCTTAGTACTATCATGCCCTGTGATTAAAGTCAATGGAGAATTGCAACAACCCAATACAGGCAGGACTACCAATGGCCAAGAAACTTCCGGAATGAAGGTTTGGGTCTCCCCACCTGGCAAAGAACCATGGCCAGCTGAAATGCTTACCGAGGGTAAAGGGAACATGGAATGGGTAGTAGAAGAAGGTAGTGATAAATATGAACTATAACCACATGACCAGTTACAGAAACGATGACTATGATGGCATGAATATTTATTTCCTCCTTGTTTTGTTGAGTATGTTTGTATTTGTCTTTAAAGGAAATACTTTTGTTTTCTTCTCTATCTTATCCCCTTATCATATGATATAAGCTGTACTGTTCATTTTGCAATATTTAGTTAAAGGAAATCAAGTTTAAGAGTTAATGTCACCTAAGGACTTGCACCCTATTCTGGAGAGATTTAGTGTGTTCCTGATTGTACACAGGAAAGCGGAGTACTGTTAGGTGAAATATATGTCTGTTATTCTTATCTACTTAGAGATAAAGTATGGTTTAAGGTGATGTGTATAACTGCCAAGTTGACAAGGGGTGGACTGTGATGGTTAGGTTCATGTGTCAACTTGGCCAGGTGATGGTGTCCTGGTGTCTGGTCAAGCAAGCACTGGCCTAACCATTACTGCAAGGACATTTATGGCTGGTTAATAAATCAGAAGGCTAGTTTATTAAATCAGCAGTCAATTGGCTGCAGCTGTGACTGATCACATCAACAAATGGCATGTCTTCCACAATGAGAGAGTGCAACCAGCTGGATTCAATCCAATCAGTTGAAGACTTTTGAGTGAGAAAGATAGAGGACCTTCACTACTTCTTCAGCTAGCCAGCAAGCATTTCCTGAGGAGTTCACTGAACACCCTCATCAGAGTTGCTAGTTCACTGCCTGCCCTATGGAATTTGGACTCATGCATCCTGCCCTATGGAATTTGGACTCATGCATCCCCACAGTTGTGTGAGATACTTTTATAAAATCTTTTATTTATAGATATCTCTTGTTGATTTCATTTCCCTAGAGAACCCTAACTAATACAGAAACCAACACTTAAAATTTCCTGCCCAGGTCACATAGCTCATAATTGGCATTAGTAAAATTCAGACTGAGGTCTGCCTCACACCAGAGCCTGTATTTTATCTACTAAGCTGTACCATTTATAGGATGATGGACTGTGAATTATCAGCTGCAATTCAGGAAGGGGGTTTTTGAGTTTTTGCCAACTGTCTCCTAGGAATATCAGCTCAATGTGTTGCTACATTTAAAGATATTTAAATAAGGAACGATACTTTCACATCTGTAAAACCTTTGTTCATCCATACCTAAAATACATGATCATTGGTGACCTCTAGAATACATAAAGAAAAGTAGGAAGGACAAATATCTAAATGATTAGCACCCAAAATGACCAGAGGGGTAGAATGGGCTTCTTACAAGGAACAATTGGTTTGGAAAAATGACTGAAAAGAGGATGTAATTATTTTTCACTATAGACTATTAGAATCAGAGGATATGATTTCAAATTTGGAAGTAATTTTCAAACAAATAAAAGGACTGCTAATTTTAGCCATTGGAGACTACATGGGAGACTGCACTCCAGGAGTGAGGTGTAGCAGAAAGACCACTGGCCTAGGAGTAAGATGATCACAGGGGTTGAAGTCTTGGCTCTGTATTGACTAGCAGACACTTAACCTCTCTAAGCTTAGTTTCCTCATTGATAAAATGGAAATAATAATGTTTCTTAGAGTTGTAAAGATTGAGAAATTAAATAAGAAAGTGTTTATGTTCTAGTTATATGGGTATCTAACATATATTAATTCCCTTTTCCTCACTATTCATCCCTCCTTATATTTAAAGGACTCTTGCCCCTGCTGTGAATCCTTTTTAACAGCAAAAATCCTCTAAAACTTATTTTTAAGGACAAGATTTTCAAATAATAAATTTTCCTAGTTACACCTGGATTTCACTTAACACTATCTCTGGAATGTTTAAGTTCTTACATTTTACTGATTGATTTCAAAGGCATCAAAGCTTAAGGTGTAGCCACATTTACAAGGTTAAGAGTATATGCTCTACCAAATACTGGGTTGGAATGATTTGTTATAGTGAGTCTCCCGAAAGGGTCAGATATATTCACAGAAAATTTCTTGAGAAAACCTGTGATATAAACTACAAGATGTGCAAAGTGTATCCTCTCTTAACCTTCTGAGGATCAGGTCAAGGAGGAGAGCTTGCACCCTTTGCTGGGCAGTACATCCTATGGCATACAGCCTGTGTACCTATGCAGTACATCCCTGTGTACCAATGTGTTCCAGACTTGGACTGGAGATTAACAGCTGTACCATGGCAAACTATTAAGGTGCATCACAAGTAATTTGTTACTGATTAACATTTAATTAATGTTATTTTATTATCACAACTTGTGAACAATTTGCTTTTTTTGTAAATTTTAGCAGTTTCAAGCTCCTTATAAGAGTACTCTTACACTTCTGATGAGTTTTATGATGGAAGAGAAAGGAGTTTTAAGATGCCAAGCAGGGAATGGACAGAATCCTAGGTACACTTACAGAGGTATGAAGCATGTGAACATTACTCATATACATCACAGAAAGAAAAAAAGGTCACTAACAGCTGGTCTGGAAAAGTGATTTGACAAGATACAGCATTTCTTATGGCTGATGAGAGAACAGGGAATTAACACCAGGCCTTGAGTTTACTTGTCAACTAATATCATGGTGCTTGCTCTGAGCTAGATAATGTGCTAGATTTCATAGAGATTTGTGGTACAAGAAAACTTTGTTCAATACATTCAAAGTGCCAGGGTTAGTGCAAGATATTACTAAGAGGGGAAAAAAAAAAAAGACAAAATAGAAGCTACTCCACAGCTATTAGAGCAGATTGGCCCTTAGGAAAGTTAGCTTATGGACCCAGTTTTGCCACTACACAACTTCAGGTCCTATGGCTTCTCTGGGCCTCAGTTTCTTCATCTGTAGCACGGACAGAGGTGAACTAGATGACCTCCAAAGTCTCTTTGGATATTCTAAAATTCTGCAATTTTAAAAGTCTTCAAAATGCTTATTCAGATGTTCTCTCCACCAACACATTCCTGGGACACAGAGAATCCATGCCAAACTCTGATATAGCCAAACCTCAGCAGCAAGGTGTTTAAGAAGTTCCCCAAAGAAGGCATCCCTTAGGTTTTCATTCCTATGTTCTAGTATAGGATCTCTACACAAAGAAAGTAGGGACAGACTTCCAGTCCAGATTGATAATGGGCTAGTGATGGAGATGAGAAAGATACACTTTATTGTTGCTGTTGGCATCAAATCTAAAAGTTTAGGCCAGCAAGCAAGGCCTTTCATTAAATAACATTCCTTACCTCATCTCTCCCTATCCGATAAAGCCCTTACTTTCCAGTGGAGTCGATCACATCCATTTTTCCCCTTCCTGTCTCTGTTCTTGCTGTTCCCTCCATCTGGAAGGGCAGGAAGGAAAGAATAATGCATGTCCATTATTTCCTTCAAGACCAAGCCCTGTCTTAGTTTATGTTTCATCAGCATGAATATAGGGAATTTTGAGAATCCTCTTCTACCATACAACTTACTCATGCTCCCTTGCTTATTCATAGAGATTCCTCTTCTCTCCACAATTAGACTCTAAACACATTATACTGAGTAGGGGCTGAATAAATGCTTATCTAGTTTACATGACAGGAGCAGGAATTTCAGAGGGTAGAATTATTAAAGGTCTAGGTTCCTCCTACCTTTGTTCTACAGCAATCCCAAAGCTCTTCCTTCCTCTCCCTTTTCTTTCTTGTCTGGAATCCCTATCTTCAAGCCTAATGTAAGGGCCGACTCCAGGCATGAAAAGACAACACAATTCGTACTTCTGGTTTCATTTTTTTTTTTTCAGTTCATTTCAGTAAAAACATAATAAAAAAGGCATTGCCACCCTCTTCCCCTAGGGGTGTTCCACCAAGCCTGTTGGTCTGGGCCGCTCCAATGGTTCATAACTCATCGTGAGACATGTGCAGGGCATGGTCACATAGATCTGCAAATAGCACATAACAATTTGAAGGAAAATGCCACTCTCATACTGACGTATACTACTATCAAAAAAATACCCCAAACCAAGCCGGCATACACACCAACCACCATTTATCGGAGCATATGCTTTACAAATAACAAATCACCCCACTACTTTCTCATCTTAAGTCAGGCCAGGAAGCCATAAATTCTGAAAGCTAATAGGAAGAAAGTGGAGAGGAACATCTCAAGTCCCTAAGCCAAAGGAAATGGAAACCAACTCTTGGGCTGATAATAGAGGGTTTCTGGGGAGGCTAGGAAATTGTGCCAAGTTCCACACAGCTGTGAGGACAGGAAGTAAAGTGGGGGGTACGTTACCTGTTCGCTTACTACAAAGTTTGTCTTTAACATTGTCAGCTTCTCGAGAAAAGAATTCAATGAGCTCATCCTCGTACTCTTCCACGATGCTCTCACACTGCAAACCCAAAGGAGAAACGAGTGAGACAGGGAAGCAAGAAGTGGTCCCCCGTTTCAGCCTCCAGAGAGGAGGACAAGGAAATTAAAGCAACTTTCTACTTGGGCCTTCCAACAACCCCCGTAAATTCCCAAGAACCATTCCCACAGCTCACCGCAAACTTGAGGGTGCCACTGATGTCTGAATCAATTCGAATGCCCTGTAGGTCTAGCTCACTGGATTCTCCATTCCGGCCCACGATGCGTACATAGTTCTTGCGGTGGGTGGAAGGGTCGATCTGTTCCCCATACTCCTTCATTCGGTCACACACCTCTTCTAGCAGCTCTGTGAGGTGGGCCTCTGAGCGGGCATAAGGCACCTAGAAATATCCTCAGCCTTGGGTAACTCTCTTCTACCTCTATACATTGGTAATTTATGTCCTTACTTTCCTTCCAAATCTATTTTAACCAACCTATTCTAAAAAGCCTTACCTGATTTAAAATCAGCACAGCTTAGTTGTATAGTTTCAAAGTATTTTCAAATATATGATCTTATTTTTACCTCATCATACAATTTTAAAAATAAGACAGGTATCATTAGCTCCAAGTAGTAGATAAACAGAGACCTCTGATTATCCCTAGTCAACTATGTGTTCTCTTCCTTTGAATCCCCTTAGCAATTATGACTGTAAGGTAATAGTTTTATTTCTTTGTATTTGATATTATTAATAATGATATTGATGATATTAGTAATGACATTAACACTTGCCCTCACTAGGAGAGCATCTGAGAGGTAGTGTAGGCTCTAAGGATAACAACTAGAAAAGCATTTCACAAACATCATAACCTGAACATTTTTTTATATATTGCTCACTAGATACAGCTTTGTGTGTGTGTTGTGTTTCCAACTAAAATAAATTTCCTAATTATAAGGATAAGACCTTCTATTTCTTTTTTTAAGTGAATATTTATAATATGTACCATACTGCCTTAGAGAGAACATGATGAGTCATATGAATTAGGGACATGGCAAAGGGGACTGCTAGGGCTCCCTGTCTGCTAACAATATCTAAAGCAGAAACAAAATATTACCGTTTGGAGTAAGGAAGCAAGTGCATAGCATATACGTCACTAGCTGCTTCCAAATAAGGCAGAGACTAATCTTTCAGGTAACTCTCTGGTCACTGTTTTCTTCATTTCTATTAAATCAAGGCCCTTTCTAATTAGTTGAATTGTCATTCAAAACCTAGGGTGAACTACTTTATTTGGGGGAACATTAACAGTTACCTCCACCACTGACTGGCTGCCATCTGGATTAATCCGGAAAGATCCCATCTGAATGGTCTTCTTGGGATCCACCTGGGCAATTTCCCACTCCATTTCATCCACCAGAGCCCTGCAAGCTGGTGCAAGCGAGAAGAATGCAGAGAGGGGGGAAGAGAGGTGGGGAAAGAATAGGATCAACCCAGGGATTTCCATCTATCCTCCCCAGCCTTGGATCTCATGCCCTCCCAAGGATGTCTTCCTCACTCTTCTTTTTCTGACTTCTTCTCTTTGTGCCTTTACCTCCACAATGTAGATCCTGGCTCCTCCGAGCCCAGGAGGTTCCCAGTATAGCCCCCAGAAGCAGGGCCAACCAACCCCAGACTTTCATCTTCAGCGTAATGGGGTTGCTCCACCTGGGTTAGATGGGAATAAAAGCATAGATGGTATGAGAAGCCGGCTCTGTCCCCCCACTCCCACCCCGCACCTCTAAACCCACATCCTAAGGCCTTCAAAGGTCTCCGTGTGACTCTGGCTCTACTTTCTTGGAAATGGCCAGAACACATAGGGGCTCCTCTGTCCCGGCCCGGATTCCCTCGGGTGGTGGGTGGGAGCGCAAGCTCGAGACCTAGGGCTCAGCTCCAGGAACCTACAGCTACAGGTGAGGCCCTAAATGTTGGTATTTTAGCACCGGATGTCCAGGGCTCACAGGGCTATGTGGCAGCTACCGGACAGAGGCTGGTGATTAAGCGAGGACATCCGACACAGAATGGCTGCCAGCAAGGAGCCTTCAGTCAGGCCAGAACCTGGTGAGGCACCAAGGTGGCTGGCCGGCGAGGAGAGCACTCAGTTAACTAGGGCCCACTTGGACTCAGCACCGAAGATTACTGCATCCCCTCTTCCAGCCTATGTATTAGTTCCTGTGAGGACCAGCCCCCTTTCTAAAGACTCCGCCATTGCTCCAGTCCATCCCCAACCCTCAGCGCCCGGCGCCCCCGCCGTCCGCATCCGTCCCACCTCTGCTCCCAGGGCCGCCGCCGTGGCCCAGGCGCTGGAATACGGCCGAACTGTCTCTCTAGCCTCGGCGGCTCCGACCCTAGCACCTGGCTGCGGAGGGAGCGCGGCTGTCCCGACTTCTCCAGAGCGCTGCGGCGCGTTCCAGACACAGGATGCCCCGGCGACCGCCTGAACCAGCTCCCTGAACCCTAACTGCGCGTTGAAGCAGGACTCGGGCGCGCTGCCTTGCGAGCCCCACACCAGAGACGGACCCCAAACCCGCCCCTCCAAACTCTCGCGCGAACAGGCAGCTGAGGGGCGGCTCCGAGGCAGCGAGGACCCCGGTGGCTCATAGAAGGACCCGGACTTGCGTGGCGAGCAGGTACACGTGACCACCAGGGGCCCACAGCAGAGTAGGAGCGGCTTGAAGCGAAAGCTGAACTCGGACGTGGTGTTTGGGGGCAGTCAGGTGTGTGTATGTCAGTGTATATGGGTTAGGACCTTCAAAAAGAAAGGTGCGCTGAGAAGCCCAGGTTTCAGTACTCGGGAAACTACATCTCCCAGGAAGCACTGCAGCACCAGACAGCTCCTTTGTCAGTAGCTACGGGTCTTAAGATGTTTGACAGCCTCTCCCTTTACACAATTATCTGGGAAACTATACTATCCATCTTAAAAGAATCCAACCTTAGGGTACCAGGTAGGGTACAGCAAAAACCTAATATTGTACTGAAAAGACATAATTATACTCCTCCAACAGCCATAATTTTGGACTTCAGAGTTTTACCTTCATTTCTAGGTGACAATTTGAACACCACCTTATTTTCTCCCATTGTAATAGATGCTAAAACAAAGAAAAGAGAGGAAGGATGAAGGTAGAGAGCCACACAATAGCAGTTCTCTAATGGAACAGATGATAGACAATAATATTTTTTTTTTTATTTTATAAAACATGCAGTTTAAAACAAAATTTTAAAAAAAGTAAAACGTAGGTCAGGAGAGTGGATGGAAGACAGATGGTTCTAGCTGTCAGCAGGAGTGAAACCAGCAGCCAAGTTCTGTTCAGGTCCCCAAGGCTCTTTTGGCAATGGCGGTGTTGGCAACACTGGTTTGCTTGAGCCACCAAGGCTCTGCATACTGGCTCTTCCAGCAGTCCTCAAGCAAAGACTTGAGCTAAGTCTCTGTCACTGTCCAGGACTTTAGCCCCCAGCCAGCTGAGAACTGAGACTGGTTCCAGGAACTTCTTAGCCTGGATAGTAAATACCCAAGATATTTACTAAGAATACTAATTACTTTCCATTTGAATCAGTTCATTTCTGTTTCTGTCCCACTATTTTGCAAAGGATGAAGAAAGAAATCTGGCCCCTAGACCCTTTGCAACAATTCTGCAGCATTACTGTTCTATTAATAGCACCATCTGTAGACCTGAGCAGGTCCAATTCTGGAAGTGGACAAGGTATAAACAACTTGGGAAACCGTCTCCCAGTTCTGGGGCCACAAGGGAGAGGGAGTAATTCATTGGGAGAGGGTGTGTTAGAGCGCCAGTACTGAGGAGAAGACAGCTGCATCTGTCAAGAGACAAAACCAAGAGCATGACTCTTAAGGTGAGTGGAGAAAAACACCTGGGATGCTTGAAAAATGCAAAAAGAAAAGAGGACATCATCCTGCTGCAACAGTTTAGAATTAGGTAAGAGGAGCTGTAGGACTTTGGAGAGTTTCAATAATAAAATCGATTCCACTGAATGTTGAGAGAATTAAGTGCTTTAAAATGTTAAAGTGCTTTATAAATATAAGGCAGGGTGGTATTGTTAACATCATCATTATTATTACTAAACCCCACACATGCAATCAAAACCCACCCAGCCCAGTTTCACCTGTCCCACTCCAGGGCTTACTCTTGGGACTTGTCTGGCCCTCAGGCTTGGGCACCTTCCAGTCCATCTTTCGACCCTTCTCGTAAAGACCCTTGAGCACCTTGTGGAAGGACTCAGGCTCAGTGCCATTCTTGCTTAGCTCCAGATACTTTCGGTAGAGCTGAAGGGCTGTGCGGGCATCCTCAATACTGTCATGAGTCTCCCCTTGAATCTTCAGGTCTGGGGAAAGTAGAGGTGAAATAGTTCAGGACATAACAAAGGAAGGTAGGAACCTGTCCACCCAACCCCACTCTTGACTCCCAGGAAACTAAAAAACCTGACTGCCCTTAAGGAAAAGAGCCAACACTATCCCCAGTGCACAGAAGGGATACTGAAGCTAACTAAATCCATTAGTAACTCTCACCACTAACTCAGGTCTTCCCTACTCCCCCTTGGCCCTCCAACACTTTTCCTGCCCTCAATGAGCATCACAGGGGCCTACAACAATGCAGAGCAACTCACCCAGAAAGTACCAAGCAAGGAATCGCAGAGAAATCATTCGTTTTCGGGGCATGTGGAAAAGGTAAACAGTGTCAAGGACCTGGTCCTTGGGTACCTGGCAGGGAAAAAGAGTGGGGGTCTGAGGTAGGGGATACATAATTTCTTATTTTCCAAAAGCACACCGTTCACCCTGAGGAGTCCACCCTCAAAGAAGATTCTTAAAAGAGGCTGCCCGAACCATGAGGTTGATGACTCGGAAGTCCTTCTGCAGACCATGGCCCACAAACTTGACTCCATTGTCTATCAGAAAACGAAGCTTTAAGTAGGTAGACTTGAGAGTTGTGAGATGCTTTGAGGAGATCTTGGCATCGAGGTCTCCTGGCTTTATCCCTGAGTATTGAGTCAAATAATCCACCACCTAAGGAAAGAGAAAATAAGTCACTGTGCTGGTTTTTATATATTTTGTCCCCCAGAAAAAGCCATATTCTTTAATGCAATCTTGTGGGGGCAGATGTATTAGTGTTGATTAGGTTGGAACCTATTGATTGTTTCCATGGAGATGTGATTCAATCAACTGTTGGCAAGACCTTTGATTGGATAATTTCCATGGAGGTGTTACCCCCAACCATTCAGGGTAGGTCTGAATTAAATCACTGGAGTCATATAAAGGAGCTGACAGGCAAAAGGAACTCAGAGCAGCTGTGAGTGACATTTTGGAGAGCAACTGAGAGTGACATTTTGAAGAGGAGCTGCAGCTAAGAGAGGACACAACGCCCCAAGAGCAACATATTGGAGAACGCCATTTTGGAACACAACCTGGGATCAGCAGATGCCAGCCACGTGCCTTCCCAGTTAACAGAGGTTTTCCGGACGCCACCGGCCTTTCTTCGGTGAAGGTATACTTGTTGACGTCACCATAGCTTGAACACTTTTATAGCCTTAAGACTGTAACTTTGTAACCAAATAAACCCCCTTTATAAAAGCCAATCCATTTCTGGTATTTTACATAACAGGCAGCATTAGCAAACCAGAACAGTCACCCAGGAAGTGAGGTGCAGAGTGTCCCCCTACCACTCTTCCCTTGGTTTCTAGACCACTGTACCTAAGCACAGAGTCTGCCTCACTTGTTACCCCATATCTCAATACCTGCTCCTGGGTAGAGATGTAGTCATCAATGAAGGGGATACCCTCATTGGGTCCCTGGCCCCGGACACAGGTAATCCTTGCTACTGACATCTGGCTTGGTTTAATGGTAGACTTGGTGCCATCACTGCGCAACTCTGCTTCCTCCTATGTGAGAAGACTTAATAAGGAAATCAGAGAAATGCCTACGACTCACAATATTCTCAGGGTTCCACTCCAATGCCCTATCCTTTTGCTCTTGGTTACCTCATTAAGGGTGACAAACTCAGCATCCAGGCCCACCAGGTCCCCAACCTGTGGCATCTCATTCAGCATCAGTGGAATAAAGGTAGTATGTGTTTTCTGCTGCTTCCGAGCCAGTGACGCTTCAGCCAGCAGGACGCCTGCCTCGATAGGGTTCTTGACTGGAAAGGAGAAGGCAAAGGACAGATGGCTTGGGACAGGGAAGTAACCAGGGGAGGGAAGCTGACCAGAGACCCTGGGTCTACACTGTGATCCCTCAATAATCAAAGCATGGTATCCGATGAACAGAGCAGGTAAACAAATCAAATGAAATTTGAAATATGCTAAGAAAAAAATGAGAAAGGAGGCAGGAAAGATTTTCATTGTGGAACTTAACTTATAAAATCCAGAAAAATAAGGCTATAGAGAAATTTTAATGGTTTGAAGGCACCAATAAAGGCCCTGATGAAGGAGCTCATCTCCAAAGGAAGAAGAGAGCTTCACTTTGGGATAAGATAGTTTGGAATGGTTAGAGTCAAAGCCATAGCCTTAGCCATTTTGATCAGATTTCAATGAGTTGTTCCATCCCCATTTTATCCCCCCTTTGCCTGTTCCCCATTCTGCCCTCAGGATCTCCAGCTTCTAAGGTTAAAGACTGATAAACAGCAATCTTTTTAGTATCCCTGGAGATATTAACACTGATTACCAATCCTAACCCTAAAAGCTATTTCCCAGATCTCTTCCTGAAGACCAATTTTCATTGCCCACACCCTGGGTCTGCTCTGCACCACTTACTGTTAAGGTTGTATTTAGAATTGAGATTCCTTTTGACATAATAAAGGATAGCAGGCACTTTCCAATTCATGTCAAACTGCACAGCTTCATGCTGTAGAAGAGAAAAAGCACTTATGGCCTATGTTTTTTAACGCCTTTTTCCCTTTCCCCAAATCAGACAGAGGATAGGACTTGGGGTGCTGTTTTTCAGCTCTGCCACTGCTTTATTCCTGAGGACCCATCCAACCCTCCTGAATCTTCCCATATTCCCTAGGGCCCTGAGGATGAGGATGCTTGGAAAAGGGGAGATGAAAAGGGAAAAACAACGTGTTGCAACTAACCTTATCAATAGGTTCAATAAGGAAGTCATTGAAGAGATACCACTGCTGGTGAGTAACACCCTGTGGAGATACAAAGAAAGACATCCCAAAGTGATGGCTGGACAACTCTGACTCAGAGGCAAATAGGGACAGACCTGGGACGTGACTATAGCCATCACCAGGAGGGTCCCCATCCTGTTCCACTCCACTCACCTCCTTGCGCTGATGGTAGGTCTCTCCAACTTTGATGTGAGCCACCAGGCTACCCCCTGTGCGTGAGTCCAGGATGTGTACCACAGTAGCCATCAGGTCATACACATAGACACCATGCTCTTCCTCTGCCCTGGCTGCGCCCCACTGTGAGGGGGGCACCCAGGCTGCTAAGCTAAGTTTAAGGATGGGGAAGGAGGGGGATAGGGATAGAGGACAGGGAGTTGGGGGCATAGGGGATGGGGGACCAGGGTGGGTTATCTCCATCCTAGCCCACCTATGACTCCAAACATTGAACTGAGTTCCAAAATTGGTAGATACTACACCCTGTTCTTCCCACCTTCCCACTGTCCTGCTTCACCTTCTCTCCCTCATTTCCCCTCCTCTTCCCAGTTTTTCAACAACCTGCACCTCATCCCCATCAATCCAATTGCAAACATCCAGCCCTTTATTCTTGGTCATCGTCATGCGAATGGAGAAAGGAAGCCAGACATTCTTCAACTCCTCAATGGAGGGACACATCAGCAACCCCTCTGGACTCCTGAGTTCCTTCCTATCAGGATAGGAGAATTGGAAATTTGTTCTGAGGAGTTACAGCCAGTGAGGGAGAGCCACTGGGTAGTTCAATCCTTTGACAACTTCCAAGGCAGTACCTACCAATCGGCCAAAGCATATTCCTTGTTCTTGGAGATTTCCCCACCAAGCTTCTTTATGGCCATCTTGAAAGCAAACTGAACACAAAAGGAAAAACATCCAATTCCTCAGGAACATAATGATATAATCATAATCGTATAAACATAAATAATATATAGTACTAAAAAGTACTCCTAAAAGCCATGTTTCCGGTTCTAGCTCTTACCTCAGCCTGCATCCTCCAGAAATCAGCCTCTTTCGAGCTGTTCACCTCACAATTGATGACAAGGATATCTGGCAGATGGCGAATGTTACGTGTCTGAATCTGAGGGGAAAAACAAACAAGAATGGTGGGAGCCTGCAGGGAAAGAAACCAGTACAGGAACAGTAAAACCTGGGTCTGCATCCTCAAACTAGGGATCCTCCTACATCTCCATAGATTCTGGATGAGCCCACAGCTGAGTCCCCAACATGTCAGGGCTCTAGTCCAGTGTGATAGCCCACTCACCGTGGGCTGGTACTTCTCACAGTTGTCACACCATGCCTGTGTATTCTGCTCCAGGCAGATGCTTCGTTTCAGCACCTGGGCAAAATCATAGTTCTTCCCGGTTTTATCTGAGGGAAAACGGATGTTTCACTTAAGCTTCTCCCCTCTTGCCCACAGTTAGTCCCCCAACACACCCTCCAAGACATTTAGAGGAGCCTTCCCAACCCAGCTACAGGGTGTACCACTGTTGCTACCCTCAGGGTAGGAGAGCGTGAAGAGCAGGGTGGACGAGGCTCGCACAGTCTCACTGCCACAGCGGCAGAGGCTGCAGTTCTCCATCTCACAGCTGAACAGCTGCCCAATGACAGAGTCCCCCGATGAGCAAAAGCTGCTAAGAGAGGAGAGGGCAACGTATGTTCAATGAGGGGGATTAGAAGACCCTGTAAATCACACAGGGGCCTGTCACGGTGGCTTTAACTACTCCTGTCCCAATTCCATACCTGCCTCCAGCACCCCGGTAAGCCTGGGGTACTTCCAACTCCTGCATATCCTGATGCAGCTGAGTGAGAATGAAGCGATTCCATCTCTGAATGAGCCTGGCCAGATTGCCCTTGCCTGAAGCCTCATCTGAGTCAGCCAGGATCAGACCAAGGGCTGAGGCCTCAGGAATGGTGCGGAATGCCCGAAGAAAATTATTGCCCTGAAATCCAGGAAGTGAGTTGGTGGGAAGGAGTAATTTTGCCTTTTGTGGCCATTTACACAATGATGTCCCTGCCTACTGTCCTATTTTCTTCCCTTTCCATTTTAAATATCCCAGGTCTCTAGGCACTGACCTGGCAAGGGTCACCACGAGAGAGGTCCAACATATGGAAGAGGAAGCCCAACTCACATGCCAGGCAGAACTCCTTCTGGCAAAGGTGGTTCTGGACTAAACAGCGAACAGGCTCCAGGAAATAGAGCACCTGGAGAGAAGAGCAGGAGAGCTGGTACAGGAAACCAGGAAGAGGAGGAGGAGAGAGGGAGAGGTTAAGAGAGCTGGTGGAGAATACAAAGCAGGAAGCTACTGAAGTGGAGCTCACAGAGAAGACCTGAAGGTTGTGATGGGAGAAAGAATGGTAGAGGAGGCCTTGGTAAAGTGTGCTTGGTTGAGGAGACTTGCCTGGAAAAATAGTAGGGGCCACAGGGAAGAAAGGCAGTAGGCACATACAAGTTTAGGAACATCCACCCCTTACCTGGATCATGCAGTTACAGTAGGCATTGGGGATGTGGGGCTCTAAGCCAGCAAACAGGGTCTTATTGTAGTGCTTGAAGTCAAAGTCTTCCAGACCTAGCTTGGAGTATTTGATGGTTACCTGAGATAGAAACAGTCTGAGCAGGAGTGAGAACATCCTCAGAGTCCCCAAGTATTCCCAGTAGCTATAATCTTCTCCAGAACTTTCCTCCTGGGTTCAGTGTAGTAGGTAGAGGTCCCTGGACTAACTGGACCCTTCAGTCCTTTCCCATCTGACTTTCTTCCCAGGGTATCTTTCCCTACATCCCACAGTGCCCCTGCCTTGGTGTCCCCCAGTACCTTGCGGTATTTCTTAGAGACCATGTAGCGATGTGGCTCCTCTTCCCGTCCTATTGGTGACTCAGTGACCTGGCTGAAGCTGTCAAATTCACTGTCTGATTCTTTGAATCGGTAAGGAATCTAGGGTTTTTAAAAGAAGATAAATTTGTTGCATGTCTTAATCATCATCTTTGGCTTCCCCCACCTTGATTTCAACACTGAAATAGGCACTAAGTCTTGAACCTTCTATCTTTATAGGATTTTCAGCATCCCTTGCTTCCTTTTTATTCCCACTGCTGTTGTCCTACTTCATCTCAGCTGGGCAACTGTAACGGCTTCCACGTTGGGCTCTCCACACTCACTGCCCAGCATATCACTACCAAACTAATATTCCCAGAATGCTGCTTTCAGTGCCTCACTTCTTCCACTACACACTAGTATTCAAGGCTTCACAGTCTGGCCCTTTCTAACTTTAATCTCTCACAACTTCCCAATACCAACAGCTGCTCTAGCCAGGCTAGTAAACTCACAGGCCCCCTTAGATGCATCCTTACCATTTATGCCTCGAGACCTTTACCAACACTGTTTTCTCACCATGAATAGTCTAGCCTGTTACTATCCACTTGCCCATATCCCACCCTTCCAGCTCAATACCTACCCCTTTCATTATGCCTTCCCTGAAGACCACATTCTCCCTCCAAACAGCTCTGGCACTGAATACCCATAACATTCCTTTAGCATTTAACAACAGAACGTAAATCCATAATTTCTGATATGGATATGTCTTATCTTCATCAACCAAACAGTAGACTTTTTAAGAGCAAAGATGCTACCTTTTATGTTTCTGAATCTCCCCCTAGCACCTAGCATAGTATCTTCAATTCAGTAGGCCCTCAAAAGCCTTTACTGACTGAAAACAAAAGGAGTAGCAGTAAAGGAAAAAGACAGGAGACACTCCAGATGGCTGGAGTGAGGACTGACCCTCTCCCCACTGGACATACCTGATTGCGCAGCCTGGTGCGGGGGTTGGGTGCATAGCCAATAAAGCCCACCTTCTTCATGGTGCGTAGAATCTCTGCATCCACAGGTGGTGCTCGCCTGTAATACAGTACTGCTCTAGGGCCTGAAGTCTCATGGTATCTATCCATCCAATCCCCAATCCCCAATCCCTAAGGGTCCAGAAAAAAAGAAAAATACTGAGGCAACATTAGGAAAGAAGCATAATAATAATAAGGCTAGCAGAGAATCCTGGTGTCTCAGCCCTTCCCCCATCCCTCTTTTTGGCCCAGATGTGAGGTACAACCTGGGAGCCGGAGCCGAGTTGGCTGCAGGCCAGTCAGAGAGAAGTGTGTCAGTGGTGAGTGGGACAGGGATGAGGGAAAGAGGCAGCAGGTCCTGGCTCCAGTCCAGAGGAGGCAATGAGTCCACGAGACAGGGCAAAGCAAATTCAGTCTCACGGGAGTAGGGGTTGAAGGAAGGCTCAGGGGAATCAGTCCAGAGGTGCACACAACCCTCAGAATCCCCAAACGCCAGGGCCTGCTTGCTGGCTGACACATCGAACGTCATTAGCAGAGGCCCCACAGGATTCACATGAAAGATGTCTGCTGGGTTGGCCAGGCCTGTGGGCTCACAGAACTGGCACTGCCCTAGGAGGGAGGAAGAGCCCACTGAGTTGGGGAAGGTGGAAGGGAGCAGTCCCTTTATGCCCTTCTTAACCATCCTCCCCTGGTAAGTATCAAGGAAGGATACCCTCTATCACTAAATCCATATCAAGTGACAGGGAGAATGCCTTCCCATAAGCCACAGGGACAAGGAAGTTTGCTACCCAGCAAAAGGCAATTCTAGAGTTGCTCTGCCTACTCCATCTTTATCCCAAGGAAAAAGGAAAAACTCTAATCTCTAACCAAACTGCTAAAAGTTTACTTTTTTCCCCCAACAAAGAGGTGCCTAGGAGAGTCCTCCTTCTGGTGGCACCTAGTTCCCCTCTGGTCATCAATCCCTCCTACCCCATCCTACATCCCCTTCCTACCTGACTGGGAGATGATGGCAAGACGAGAAGTGTAAGTAGGGATGAAACGCAAGAAGGCAGGATCCACATGTACTTGAAGTGGTGTGATCGCACGCATCATGCGCAGATCATACACCTTGAGGAAACGGTCACACGCCAGGCCGGTGAGGCGGCTGGAGAAGCCACAGGCGGCCAGCAGGTTGCCGTGCACATCAAAATCCGACAGACTCCCTGAGAAGGCATTGAACTCATGCTCCACCTTAAAAGTACGGAGGTCTCGCAGGGAAACCTGAAGAGATAATTCCATTATCTGCCAACTCAGTTGTTGGAAAGAGTACCTGCAACCTACCTAACCCTGTGAAACCTCTACCGAGGGAACTCAGACTCAATTAAAGCACTGAAAAGGCAAAAAGAAAAGTCAAGTGCTGGTAGGGAGCCCAAAGAGAATTTTTGTTCACCCTTTTGCCTCTAAGGCATCTAGTTATGATAGAAAACATCAGGTTGCAAGATAATCTCCTGATATAACATGACTGTGTAGGAACTCAATTCATTTTTCCCATCCCTCATCTCCAATCCAACTATAGTCCCACAGTTGAGGAAAAGGCAAAGCCAAATCAGGTATCTGGTGAAGCAGCTCTGTAATAAGAGGAGAAACAGAACTTGGCCACCTTGCCAGATGTGTGGCCACAGAAGAAGAAGCGATTTGTTTGTCTCATGATGGTGACTCCAGGTGTCTCAACTGCATACTGGAAAGAAGGAAAAACCAGTGTGAGAAGAATGATTTTTCCCACAGACAAAGGAAGAGAAAGGTCACTCACATTTCAGGCATGTTTCCAGCCCAGATATAGCCCACAGCCCCCAAATAACCCCAGGCCCTGCATGGACCTTTCCTGCCCAAAGCCTGTACCTTCTGGGTCTCCTGGACAGTGTTAAGGTCAATCTCCAATATGTGGTTCTGCAGCCCACCAACGAGCAGAGTGCTGCTGTCAGTCAGCAGGAGACTGTGCATATCCTCGCTCTCATCCAGCCTATGGGGCAGAGGAAAGGTTAAGGGGCCAGGGTCTTGCAAGCTGCCAATCCCTTAGCCATTCCATCCTATGAGGCACCGGGACCCTCCTTCCCAGTCCAGGGCTGAGAAGCCACTTACAGGTAATCAAAGATAATGAGGCCCCCACGAGCCATATACTTGAGGTTGTTCTTGGTGAGAAAAAGGATACCATTCTCCAGGCTCTGGATCTGTCGGATGTCATCACTGCCATTGACCTGAAAGGAAGAGTAGCGCTCCAAGGCAGGACCAAAAAAAGAAGTGGCGTGGCCCTGTAGGGGACAAAAAGACAACAGAAACACCCTGGGTTGAGGAGCAGGGCCATCGCAGCTTCAGTTCAGAGACTGGGTATGGCTCAGCTGTTTTTCCATTCTTGCCTGGCTTTTGTGGCTGTAGCGCCTGAAGCCTAAGGCTAAGGACCATTCAATCTTAATGACCAAGACATTGATAATATTAACTTATATTTGTCTGATGCTTTACAAAGTACTCTGGCAAATTTTACCTCATTTTATCCTCAGAATGACCCTTTTGGATAGCTAATGGCTCATCTGGTTACAATAGTGCACAGAAGATCGGGGCTGTGGGCCCAGTCCTCCACTGGCCAGCTGGATTTCTTATGTTCTACAGTCAAATCTATCTCTACCAGCCATCTAGGAAATGTGTACTATGGGTCACAGGCTGGAATAGAGAGAATGTGAAACTCATTCCTCCCTTTTTTCCTATGACATCATCCTCTTCTGGTTTCTCTCCTGTCTGGTTTGTCTCCTGACTCTTAGCTCATACCTTCTCCTTATGTGCTTCCCTTCTGACCACTCTTGAAACATGGCTCTTCCCACTCTATTTGTTTTGCTAGGTAATCTAGCCCAGACCACTGCCTCAAGCTTCAGACTGATGCATCCAAATAACTGCTAAACATCTCTCCTCAGATATCCCATAAGAACTCAAAGCTTATTACATCTTAAACTAAGTTTTTATCCCATTTCAGTTCTTCTGACTATATTCCCTATAGTACCATGCTCTACCCAATCGACTAACCCATATATCTGGTAGTCAAGTTCTATTTACTTTCTAAATATTTCCCAATCTCTTCTCACGAAACCATCTCTACAGACCTTCATCATATTTTATGTGAACTACTACAAGGGCCCACAAACTGATCTCACTGCTTCTAGTCCTGCTCCGTACCCCTTAAAACAAACTCTACACTGCTACCTCAGCACTCCACCTGGGTTGCAAACTGGACTTTGTTATTCTAGATAAAAACCCTTCAGTGGCCCAAAGAATCAAGTCCAAGCTCTTTTAACATAGCATATGAGGTTCTCCAGAATGTTCTTTCCCCAGACATCTGCATGGCTCCCTCTCTCCCTTCTAGAATGCCTGGAATTGGCAGCTGGCTTGCATCCAGGTATCCACTCCAATGTGACTTTATCAGAGAGAACTCACCTAACCAACTTTCTAAAATAGCAATATCTCCCAGCCTTCATTACCTCAACTCCCTTACTACTCTTTACTTAAGAGTACTAATCAACATCTGATATATTATATATATATACTTGTCTTTTTTGTTTATTGATTATTCCAAACTTAGACCCTAGAACAAGATCTGGCACCTAGTAGGTGCTCAAAAAACACTGGTTAAATGAACATCTGCCTCGTCAGCTTCAGCTTCCAGTCTCAGCAAAATCTAATTGCTTATGGTTTCCACATTCTACACTCACCATGCCATGTAATACCTTCGAATCTTTTTTTTTTTTTTAAATCCTCTTGCCTGGCCAAGAAAGCCTTCTCTCCTCTTCTTCCCCTAACACCTACTCATCTTTCAAGATGCAGTTCGGGCATCACTTCCTCCTAGAAGCCTCTCTAACCGCTCTCTATGCTCTCAGCACCCAGTATGTATTTCAACAATGATACTTAGCACCATGAAAGTATCTGTTTATCTGTCCTTTTTTCCCTTATTGTCCTTTAAACTCCCTGAGGGTAAGGATTATGTTTTATTCAGCTTTATTCCCTGTGCCTAGCATAGTAATAGGCCACTGGCTACTGAACTGAATGAATCACAAAAAATTCATCCCAATTTATGCTCTGTGGAAGGTAAATTAGTAAACCAAGGACAGCACATTATTTCTTACAAAACCTTTGGGCTCACAGCATATAGCAATATTGATACACAGGTTTTTAAAAAAATTTACATTGACAACTGCTCTCAGAGAGATTACAATCAGCTGGAAAAGACAAAATGATCCATGTAAGACATGCATAAACATGCATTGTATATACTATAATTATTTTTAGAAGCATAATTACAATTAGAAAATAGAGGAGGGGCATTTGAGATTGGATTTGGATGGCTACAGAACTAACTGACAGGTACAGTTATCAAAATTAATCAAAGGATAGGATGGGCAAATTGTGACAGAAGCAAGATGCCTTTGAAAAAGAACAGCTATGCAACTCTTCCCTGGATCTTATGACTCCTCCTTTATCCCTCTATCCCCCTCCCTCCTGGCTTGACTTTGAGACCAAGCTGAGTCTCATCATCTCAACTCAGTTCTGAGAAAGGCAGATGTCCTTGGGCTAAGACAAAAAAAGACTTCCAACATCTCCTTTCAGCCCTCATAAAGAAGTACAGTTCTTACCCCATGGCTCCCCACCCATAGCATCTCCTCGTGCAAGTCAAAGTGGGAGACGGAGACAGGCACGCCCACTTCAGCCACCACACTGTGCAATTCAGAGTAGACACCTTCCATTATGTGCACTGACTCCTGAACGGGAAGCGCCTCTAAGGCCACTCCCTCTGGGTCCAGCTCCACATTCTGTAGCAGACTTGGGTTCAGGTGGGCATCCAGGACAGGGTCCAGGGCAGAATGCAAGGCTGGGGCATATTCTGCCAGTCCAGGGTCCAGACCCTCGAAGTTCATGATGATGGCAGCAGATTAGAACTGTGTTACACCCTCCCCTGGCACAGTCCCTTTAAATGCCTGACCCGACTTTCAGCAGGACAGCACCAGTGGGCCTAGAATGGACATCATAGCCTGTAAGGGGAAAGAGGTAGCTAGGTCAGGGGCAGGCCCAGCTCCTTGTACTTAGCATCTTCTAGGTTATGTGGGCAGGAGAGAATTCAGGCAAGGAGAAGGAGTGAGGTTGTCAGGCAGGGGATGAAGCAGACAGGAATTGGGTGAGCAGTGGGGTGGAGGTGGAAGTTGTTGTCTGTTCCCCTGCTCCTCCTGGCCCTGTGTACCCTCCACCATCCCGCTATCCAACCCAAGCCTTAATTTCCCGTTCATCTCCCTTCAGGCCTGCTCACTTGCCTGGTTCAGCTCTGAACCATCAAGTGAAGGGAGCAGGAACTGCCGGGATGGGAGGTAGGAGAATTGGGAGTAGGGACAGATTGGGCCGTGAGGAGAGCAAAAGAAGTCAGTTTCCCAGAAGCCTCTGCAATACAGTTACCCAGGATTCTCTGGGGGAAAACAAGAATGCCCAGTTATCCACAACTGGGGTAGGGAGAGGTAATGAAAATGACCAGTTACCCAGAATCCTCTTGAAGAACCAAAGGAATCAGTTACCCAGAATTTTTCCCCGGACAAGGGGAGAGGAAGGGAAGGATAGGATTAGAGCAGGGGTCAGATGTGTTCCTGGGATGTTTACGGGGAATGGGTCATTACCAAGATTTCTCCATGACGGATATTTTGGAGCGCGTGGAATTAAAACGAGTAGGGGGAGAGCAAGTGCCGTCAGCTCTGCGGGAAATTCCAGTTTCCCCAATTTTCTCCCGCGCCTTAGGCTCAACCTAACTTGACGACGGGAAAGACGGCGGACTCTCTGTCGCAACTTCCAATCAGGAAGGGTTTGGGGAGCGTTTAAGCCAATCAGAGGAAGCCAGGGACTGACAGGGCGAGGACGTGTGACGCAGAGCAAAAACACGGGTTACGGGTTGCCGATAGGGACAAACGGAACCAGACCCGCGATCTGATTGGTGTCGTGAAAAGTAACCCATTCTCCTTTAAGCTTTTCTTTGAGCAAAATAGGAGAGCTCCACACTTGGAAACTGAACTTTTAGGCTCCCTATAACTCTAGAAACTAGAATAAGGCGACCCTAAGGCAGAGCGCTGGGAATCGACTGCAGGGCATTCCCAGCACGGTCTACTCCACTCCCCTCTCCACGCGAAGCTCTTGTGAGCCACCAGCCACCTCTGACCCTGTTGCCCCGAAACTCACTGGCATTTCCTATCATTTCCAGAGATGGGAGAGAAAAGAGGAAGTGGGAGCCAGACTAAACAGGGCTCAAGTGGCTGCATCTTCTACGATTCTTCTGAAGGCATCCTTCTGAAACTCCTGTCCCTGACTTCCCTCCCCGAGAGGCTCCAGAAACATTCCCAGGGAACAGGAGCCCCCAGCTGGCAAATTTCCCTAGGTTCTGGAGCTGGACATTATGCCTTAGCGGGAGATGAGCATGACAAATTGAGTCATTTGCCTTCCCAAAACTTAAATGGATTTATGAACTATTCTGAGGAATTCTTAGGGCCTAGCTGTGAGCTTGAACTGCTTTGGAAGTGATCAAGATTGTGAGATATCTTCAGGGTACTTTAGGTTAGCAGTTTACTGTTTCTAAAGACCACAAAGAGGGACTCTAGCAGGAGGAATTCCTCATGGAGGATACAGTTTTAAAGCATTTCTCAATTTCGATAAAAGCTGGTAGATAAACCTCCATGAAAGAACCCCAAAATGTAGACTTCCATGACTCAGAGGGGACCTAGAACAAGGCGGGGGGGGGGGGAAGACCCACCTAACTTAGAGGGTTTCTCAAGCTGATCTGACTTCACAGGTCCCTTAGTTAAAACCTCACACAAAAATGGGTGCTGAGTGATCTGGAAAGTTCCTATACTTTGAGAAATTTCCGTATAGAGGTCAAATTGACAAAGACTTCTAGAACCATGAGAGTTACAGAGCCTGAGATATCCTAAGACACCCGTGCTAAATGAGCTTTATAAGTCACAGATGTGCCTGTGTCTCCTCAGAGTAGTTAGTATAATGCAGTGATTTGGATTGCAGACTCTGAAGCCAGATTACACTGGACTTCTGGCTGCTTGGTGCCTCTGTGATCTTGAGCAAGTACTTATCTCTGCCCCTTGGTTTACTCATCTGTAATATGGGGATAATAATGATACCTTAGAGAGTTGTGAGTATTAAATGGGTTAATACATGTAAACTGCTTAGACCAAGTTCAAATATTTGGCATAAAGAGAGAGTTGAGGTATATGTTATTAACCACCTGGGGGAACTTCAGCTGGATTTGGAGTCTGGGCACCCAACTGGATAGGCTTGCTTAGGAGTGTCTTGTTATTATTTTTTTATTTTTAAAAATTCTTTTTGTTTTTTTAGGAGTGTCTTGTGAATATGATTTGCATAACAGTTGAAGCCCCACTGACGTCAAGGGCTCCTTGCAACTCCAGGTCAGATGTCGTCCTGGAAGTAGTTCCTGCTATACAACAGTCCCACGATCGCCCCATCAACCCTGCTTCCTACCCAATTCCCGCAGCACCAGGAAGTGAAACAAAGCAGCAGAGCCCCGTGCCTCCAACTCACCCCCGTCTCTCTCATCCCATCCCCCAGTGCTCCACTTCCTCCTCCTCTTCAGCTTCCATCTCCTATCCTATAGAGCTTCCAGAATGGGGAACAGTGGTGGGAAGAGCATAGGGAACATTATACACAAGTGAGATGAGCTCCTTTATCCCCATCCCTCTAATTTCCTGATTCCATTTTTGCCCATCCTATGTAGGAAGGGGCAAAGCATTTCTCACCAAAACTTAGACAACCTCTCTGATGGTGGAAATATGTTTCATCCTTAGAGTAGATTTACCACAGTGTCATAGTATCTGAATCAGAAGTTTCATTGGGCAGTTTTGAATGATTCTAAGGAAGGGAGACCCCCATCAAGGGCAAGTTTATCAGAGAAAAATGGTCAACCTCTTGGGGAGGCTTAGCTATGTGGTCACCCATGGCTTCATTCTGACGTCCAAATGGTTCTGGGACCCTCCCCTGGGGTCGGGGAAGTCCCAGCCTTGGACCACCCTCTGCTCCCACGCCCAACCTCACACTCTCAGCTGTTTCACTGGATGTTGCATCAGGGAGAGTGATGAAATCAGTGTCAGCAGATTTTACCCATGGATGCAACAGGTTGAAGGACCAGCCAGGGTCGCTGACACTGTACACCTTCAACTGCTCAGAGCTCCAGAGCTTCCTAGCCTTGTAGTAGAGACTGGGTGCTAAAATGTCTAAGTTGGACCTGTAGCCCTTGCTTATACTGGTGTCCCAAAAGAACAATCCCCTTAATCACACAGAGCCTGTGAAATCTTAGGCCACAAGGGTTGAGAAATCAAGTGGTTCTTAGCAATAACTCTCTTCCCCCCAATAACCCTCCAAACCCTCAGTGAGGCCTGATGCAGGCGAGCAGTAATATTTTATATCATACTCATATGGCTTTTCAGTTCACAAAGTGCCTTTATGCCCATTCTCTCCTATGTAACCAGGGCCACCCAGTGAAAATAACTCTGTTCCCAACAGAGAAAAAGAAGCCTCCTTATTCTTGGATAGTGGGCATCTGGTGGGAACAAAGTTCTTCACTCCGAATTGACCTTGCCATTGTATTGGGAGATGAATGAATATTTCTCTGTTTCAGTTTTCTCTCAGGCAGAAGGAGGTGAGGAAATTAGGTTTGGGGTTGGGTGAAGTTTTGAGAAGCAAAAAGTTGAGGGAAAGGTTAAACAGGAAGGAACTTAGAACCAGATTCATTTAAATATTCGATACTCCCAACACACACTCCTTCCCCTCTTCTACAGCCACTTCGATTCCTGAAGAGCATTACACATATGTCCCATCCCAGGCCTCCAGCCACGGCAACCACACAACTCATTTCCCTGGGAACTGGGGCTGCATACCTGGGCTCCCCACGGAGGGGGATGATGCAGGGAGGGGAATCCCACCTGCTGTGAGTCACCTGCTAGTATAAAGGGCGGATCGTACAATGCAAGGACCTTAAAAAGAGACTCGGAGACAAAGGGAGAAAAACAGCAGGAAGCAGCTCAGATACTTGAACAACAGAAGGAACCAAATCAGAGACGCACAAAACAGAGAGAATCAGGCTCAGAGCAAGGGGAAGTGGGCAGATATTCCACAAGGACTGGTGTCGGGCATTGAGCCAGCCAGATTTGAGAAGCAGGCAACGAGATGCTGGGGAGCAGAGCTGTGACGCTGCTGTTGCTGCTGCCTTGGATTGCCCAGGGCCGGTCTGTGCCTGGGGGCAGCAGCCCTGCCTGGGCTCGGTGCCAGCAGCTCTCTCAGAAGCTCTGCACCCTAGCCTGGAGTGCACATTCACCAATGGGACCTATGGTGGTGAGTGACAGACTCTGCGATTAAATGGTAGCCTTTCCGAGCCCTCCCAGGCTGCAGTGGGAGCCTCTGTGGTCTTGAGTGGAAGCTAAAAGACTGTAGGCCATTAGGGAATGAACAGGGGTCAGGAGGATGGGGTTCCTGGGAAAGAATCATAGGCCTGAGGGTCCAGGTGGGGTTCAAAAGTATTCATGTTATTGCTTCACTCTTCCCATCCCCTCCTCCATTCTAGGATCTACCAAGAGAAGAGGGAGATGACAAGATTACAAATGATGTCCCTCACATCCAGTGCGGGGATGCCTGTGATCCCCAAGGACTCAGGCAGAACAGTCAGGTACCACTGAGATGGAACTGGGCTGCAAGGGTGAGGAGAGTGGGGACATGGCTGGGCACCATGGTTAAGTAGTAGAAGTTATGTCTGAGAAGGGTAAATAAGAACTGGTTGGGTCTTCAGTGAATGGAGTAGGAAGAGAGTATCCACCTTCTTAACTTGACTTTATTCTCTCTCCAGTTCTGCTTGCAAAGGATCCACCAGGGCCTGATTTTTTATGAGAAGCTGCTGGGCTCAGATGTTTTCACAGGGGAGCCTTTACTTCCTGAAGGTCCTGTGGGCCAGCTTCATGCCTCCCTCCTGGGCCTCAGCCAGCTCCTACAGGTACGAACTAAGTGCCTGGAGGATGGGTTTGCAGGTTTTCGAGACAGAAATTGGGAGATTAAGGATTGGAGTCCCCTGTGACCATGTTCTGTGCCCTTTCAGCCCGAGGGTCACCATTGGGAGGCTCAGCAGACTGCAAGCCTGAGCCCCAGCCAACCGTGGCAGCGCCTCCTTCTCCGCCTCAAGATCCTTCGCAGTCTTCAGGCCTTTGTGGCTGTCGTTGCCCGGGTCTTTGCCCATGGAGCAGCAACTCTGAGCCCCTGAAGCCAACAGATTAAGGATGCCATCCAGATCTCCATGGCTTAGCGATGTCAAGATGAATCTCTCACTTCATGCAGCCGTGAGCCAACAGGTTAATTAGCCCATTCTTTGGAATGGGACTTGCATATATTGAAAAATTACCAGTACTGACTTACTTGTGATACTGACCTATGATGAGGTTGGGTATTTATTAAATGGGAAAGGAATATTTGGGATTATTTATGCTCATGGGAAGAGTTTCTAGAGGAGGATTATTTATTATATTTATACTAAATTATGTGCTTTCTCTCAATAAAGTTATTTATGTGGATATCTCAGTCATTTCTTTTTTTCCGTTTTTTATTGTGAAATATAAATATATACAGAAAAGTGCTAACTTTCAAAGTATGATTTAACAAGTAGTTGCAAATTTCAAAGAATGTTATGGGTTACAGTTCCATAATTTCTATTATTTCTTTATTGTGGAATGTAACATATATACAGAAACTTTCAAAGTACAATTTAACAAGTAGCTGTAGAGCACATTTCAAAGAAGGGTGTGGGTTACAGTTCCACCATTTCAGTTATTTCCTTCTAGCTATTCTAATACCCTAGCAATAAAAATAAAATAAAATAAAAAAATAAAAAAATAATTCATATAAAGATTCAGTATTCATAAGCCTTTGTTAAATCCTATCTTATCTGTTGCTACCTCTTCCTCTCGTTTAAACACTTTCTTGATCTTCAGGGATGTCTAGGTACTGACCACCCTAACTTGTTCATGTTGAGAAGGGGTGTCAACATTATGGGGAAGGGGGATGCATCTGGTTCTGAGTCTTATTTCTAAGGGTGGTTAGGAGAAAGAAGCAGAATGGAAAAGTAAGTCCAAAGGACTACAACGTCCTCCCTTTCTTCTACTCTGAAGGGCTACAGTGGAGAGTTGTATTTTCTCATGGTCCCCAGTGGGTGGGATAACCGGGATCTTTCTGGTATTAATCCCTGTATGGCTGAGCAAGCAGAACGGCATTGCAAGGGGTTGAGATTAGGAAGTGAGGCCCCTAGATGGGACCCCTCACTTGCTCCTTGATCTCACAACTCTTTCCCTTCTTGCTTGGCCAAGAGCATATCTGGCCAAAGACAGGATTTGTGATCACTGCAGGAACAAAAGTCAGAGTTCAGTTTTGAGCAGGAAGGGCATTCCAGGAAGAGAAAGGTAAATCCCCCAAACCAATGGGATCTTCCCCTAAAGAAGAACATCTCTGGGCCCCTTCAGGAGGGAGTTTGGTTACTCTAAAGGAGCTAAACTGCCTGTGAGAGGAAGAGGAAGGGAAGGGGCTAGCGACCATTTCCGTTCCTTTTCTCCATAGTCATAGCATGGATGGGAAGGGCATGTGCTTCTGAGTCAGGCAGATCCAGGTTTGTATCTTGGCTTTTTCACTAAGCAGCGAGTGACCCTAGGCTAGTTATATAACTACAAGTTCTTCCCACTCCCGTCACCCCCACTGCCCATCTATACGTCAAACACCCCATGGAAGAGTCTAGGGGATGGAGGGGCTGCTCTAAACAAAGGAGAGAAGAAGAAAGAAGAAACACGACAAGAGAGACATACTGGGCTAAGGGGAAGAGAGGCCACAATTTGCTGACCTCATCCCAACAGGGCATGCTGGTATCGCCAAGGTCACGAGTTTTGGGGAGCAGAAAAGTAAAGGAGTTCAGAGATGAAGCACTTCCAGGTCAGCACAAAGTTTGTTAGCCATTTCTGCTCAGAAAGACCCTTTAATGAAGGGTCATTCCTCTGACACACCAGGCATGAAGAAGCCACATGAACAGGACCTCATTTTCTTTTATGTCTCAAGTTACACCCACAGCACATTGTGGAGCAAGGACAGTTGTTTTCTGGGGTTTCCTGGGAGTGGTGAATGTGTAAGGTTCTCCAGAGTCCCATGATAAACCTTCAAGGTTCTAGAAACTTGGTCTTTGCCCAGCTATACACTCAGGAATAGATACCCTCCTTTCAGGTAAACAACAGACTGTACAAAAGAAAGGGGATGATATCTAATAGAGAGATAGCTAAGATCCAGGGCTTCTCTTCTTCTGTAAAAATACCAAACTCTGCCCAGTACTATAAAAGCAATTCCTAAGTTCCCACCCACATCACCATCCCTGGAATCCAGGAATGATTTGTCTCCTAAACAACGGAAAAGTGGAGACTGAGCAGACAAGTTAGTGTGCAAAGCTACGCAGGCACATTAGACATGCAGGACCACTTTATGGGGGTGGGATGGGTGTGGCCAGCTTGGTGGGGGAGACTGACAAGAAGAGGAGGTCTACCCTTTCTCCCCTTCTTCACGATGGAGCTTTACATGGTGGGGTGAGGCAGAAAGCTCTCAGCCCCTGCAGGAAAAGAAGGAATTCCAGACTTGAGTCAGGAGTGAGGGGGAGAAGAAGGGGAAAAGTTTACTTGACATGAAGAAGCCAGAAGAGAGAAATGGAGTCCTAACACGTCTCCCTCCCCAGCAAGAGCCAATGCCAGTGTGCACCAGTTTAGCCTTCCCAGATATTTGCATGTTGAAATCTTTCCGTGCTGGGAAAGCCTCCACGCCACCCCCAACTGTCCTGGCCCACCCCCAGGACTCCCACACATCCTCAGCCTATCAGGCAGCCTCCAGATGCTGGTTAAAGCCTCATTCAGCATCTGTTCTGATTGGTTGGTGCCCCTTCTATAGCCATGTTCTGCTTTCCCCTCTTGTCCAAAATCCCAGGGTTCACCCAGCCTAGAAGGGGCACATGCCTTGAGAGCAACATTATGATTTGGACGGTAGGAGGACGAGAGATAGAGAAAGAACAGAGGACTTGTCGTTCCTAGTAGTCGGGAGGCATCAAGGACCCATCTGTCTCAAAATGGCTGGGGCAGAAGACGTAAGTCTCATCCATGGTGCTCTGGTCAGCCAGTAGTGGGTCACCATTTGGCATGATTTCTTCAATCTTCATACAGTTTCTGAAGACTAAGTAATCCAGAGAGGAAAATCAGGTCCTGATCTCAGACAGAGTTCCCAACCCAGCAGAGAAAGTGAGGGAAGATGGCTGGAGATCCCTGGACAGGAACAGAGTGGGGATTTGAGGAGTGGAAGGACTGTGGGACAGGGGAGACTTGTGCATTTCCAAATTAAAGGAATCACCAGAAAATGAGTATCTGGCCAATGGCGAGCTTGAAGCTCAGCTTTTTCTGCAATGGGAGAAAGAGTAAAGTTGGGAAAGGGAATGTGTCACCTTCTCTCTAGACCCATCTCATTACTTACTTTCCATATCCTCAGTGTTTAAGTTTCTCAGATCATGTGGCAAATCTGGCTCTGGCACTGGCTGTGATACAGGCTCTAGAATGGTCTCCAGCTTCATCTCTGGTCCCAGGTTTGATTCTGGTACTATGCTTGGTGTGAGCTCCAGAGCAGGCTCCAGCATGGGCTGCAGTGCAGGCTCCAGCATGGGCTCCAGTGCAGGCTCCAGCATGGGCTCCATGATGGGCTCCAGAGCAGACTCTAGCATGGGCTCCAGCATGGGCCCCAGATCCAGCCCTGCCTCTAGCAGTGGCTCTAACTCCAAGTGTTCCCCTGGCTCTGGCTTTGGTGCCACCCCTGGCTCCAGCTCTGATGCCTCCTGTCCTGGCTCAAGTCCAGGCTCCAGCGGTTGTTGTAGCTCATCCACCTGTCTGGATACCCAAACAGACAAAGGGGCAAGGCTCAGTGGTTTAGCAACGTGGGGAGTGGGATAGCAAGCAGAGGCTGTTTCTATAGCCTAAAGAGGCAGCAGAACAGAAGGTGAGAGCATAAGCTTAGGAGTCAGGCTAGCAAGAGCTCAAATCCTAGCATTCACAGACTGGGTGACCTTGGGCAAGTTAACTAACCTCTCTGAGCCTCTGAAAGGCTGTAAAATGGGAACAACAAAACCTAATACTACCTGAGAGGCAGTATAGAATGGTTAAAAGCTTTGGAGTCTGACAGATCTGGATCATTCACTCGTCATGTACTTCAGGTATGCCACTTCACTACTTTAAACCTCGGCTTCCTCAGCTGAAAACAACCATAACAGTGTCTACAGAACAGGACTCTTGTGAAGATTCCGTAAGTGAGAAAATGAACAGCAAGCTTTTAGCCCAGTGCCTGAGACATCATAAGTTTTCAATAAATGTGGCAATAATGATGATGATGATGATGATGATGATGATGATGATGATAACTTACTCTGATTGGTTGTCACAAGAATTAGATGAAAAAAAGGGTTTAAACAAAAAATCTAGTACTATGCTTGGCACCAATAGGCACCCACTAACATCAGGGATTATGACTAATATTACCATGCATTCCTGTGGTGACAACTGAAGAAGAGCAGCAGGAAAATATGAGAAAGGAGAGAGACAGGAGGAGCAAGAAAAAAAACTAGAGGGATTGAGCGTGTGGGTCTGTAGGGAGAGGAGCCAGGAGGGACTAAATTGGGCAGGTTAGAGTCACTATTATCAGCCAAAAAGGATTAGGAAGGATGGGCAAGGGGTGCATATCTCACCTGTTAGAGACCATAATGAGTCTATGTTTCAGGTATTTCCTCTGTTCCTGGAGATTAACTGTGGGAGCATACACAGGAAGTGGGAGAGATCCATCAGTGGTTTGGACATACAGCCCCACTGTCCCCCAGGGCAGATGGCCCTGACCATCATTTCTCTAATTACTACCAGCGCCCCATGGACAAATCCCTTAACTTCTTGGGTCATTGATTTCCCCATCTTTGAAAGGAAGGAGTTGGATTTTCAGATGACTGAGGAACCCTGCAACCGAGCAGGGACATATGTTGGTGATTCCCACCTTTCTCCTGGTAGTAGCGACCAAAAGCCTCATCCCGGGGGATTCGGGGGTAGAGGAAGCACAGTGGGTTCTCGGGTATGTTCTCCTCAGCGAGCAGCTGGTAGTGGCGGATGATTTCGGTCAGCGGGAGTGACTGCAGCACCTCCTTGGTGTAGGGCTGCACGGAGTGGATCTGCACCTTATCTGGAGAGTGGAGGCAGGTTCAGGCAGGCTGGAGGGAAGAGGTAGGGCCTGGGAGCTCCCCCACCTGGCTGTCCAACCCCAGACCTGCTGAGGGATTCAGAACAGGGCCAGGGAGCCAAGGGCAGGAAAAGGGACAGAAGGCGAGCCAGGCAGAAGGGAGAGGCAGGGGGAATGGCAGGGCAGAGCAGCTGTGAGTCTGACCATCGTCCTGGTGCTCCACCCAGGAGCAGGTGATGCCGCCTTCCGACGATTCGCTGAAGCGCAGCAGAAAGGTGCCAGAGATGGTCTTCTTCAGCAGCCGTCTTTCCTGACGCCGGCTTACAAAGCCCATGATGAAGCTGGGGCACAGAAAGCAGCTGTGAGGCCTTCTTGCCTCCCTGACCCCTGGGTGCCAGGTTTCAGCCCTGGCTCTGCAACTGATAACCTGTTCCATCTTGGCCAAGCCACTTCACTGATGATACCCATCTCCCTGGGCTCAAAGGAGGGTGAGGATTTCATGAGAGCACGTAGATGAAAAGCATCTTGTAAGAGACAGGGTGCTATACAAATCGGCAGGAGGTCCAGTTGAAAGAGCACAGGTTTGGAGTCAGACAGGCCTGGATTTGAATTCCAGCTCTGCCCCTTTAATTCTCTGAACCTTGGTTTGTTTACTAGGAAATGAGGGTGGCAGCATCCTCCATCAGGCATGGTTGTAAAGTTAAATGAGAGAATTCACCAGGAGCACCCGGCAGGCTTTGAATATAGTAGGTGCTTCACAAATGCTGCCAATTTTTATAATAATAATAACCATTGCTATTACAAATGTGAGGGGGTGTGACCTTGCAACAGTTTACACTCTCCCTGTTTGCCACACGAGGGCGCACGGAGTCCACCCCAAGCCCACAGAGGGCTGACCAAGTCCTTACCCATCATTCCACAGATCCTTCAAATGGTCATGTACGAGGTCCAGAATTTTGTCCAACCACGTCCAGAATGGCAGCCTGCCAGGGGGGCTCTCACGCTGAAGGAGGAAAGAAAAGGCATGAAGAGGTGTGGAGTTTACCTCTGGGGTGAGGAAGGAGCAAAGGGGCAAGGGCCAGTATTTAGGTTGGGGGCTGGATCTAGCTGCAGGGGACCCAGGCCGTTACCTTGGTGAAGTCAGCCCAGGACAACATCGCACTCCCCACCCTGGAGTTCTGCCCTGTGGGACAGAGAGCCACAGATGATCAGACGATGGGGGGGCTAGCCAGAGCTCCAGGGACAGATAGGAGACAGAGAACATCAGTGGACTAGGGCTTGGGAGAGGCTGAGAGAAAAGAAGGAGATCTGTACCAAACAGCTTGTCCCTCAGCATGCCCAGCTGCTCTGGGTTGAGGCCGCGGCCAATGTAGGAGGAGAACTGCCAACTGAGAGCAGGGCCCAGGAGGCTCCAGGGGGCTTTGGGGGGGTTGGAGAAGAACTGCTGGTTCTGCAGGGGTGAGAGGAGAGCAGCACGTCTCAGAAGTAGCCTCTTATCACAAGCTTCCAGGCCCTTCCTCCCCACCTTCACCTGGTTGGTGGTGGACTCCTCCCCACTTCCTACCTGGGGGTTTGAACTGAGCAGATTGAACCAGAGAATCGAGGCCCAGGCGATCGAGAGTTGGTTCAAATTAGAAATAATCACCACAGGGAGGGTGTCTGTCTGGGGAGAAGACAGGGGTCACAGGGGAGGGATGTGCTGTTTCCAGCGGCAGACACTGGGGGTGGGGGTGGGGGGAGGTTTCCGTTTATCCCCTCCTTATGCCTTCTCCCAAATCTGATCCAGATCAGCCTGCCTTCCATTCTCACTCACTTTCAGCTCCAGCTTCAGACCCTGGTAGGTGTATTTGACTGTGAAGCTGATAATGTGCAGTTCCTCTGTCACACACAGCGGCCCCTGGGATAGTCAAGGACACAGTGAGCAGAGGACTTTTGGCAAGTCCCTCCTGCCACCCAATCCTCTGTCCAGGCCTCACCTTATTGCTGCCCTTTCCTGAGCCAGCTGAACGTTGCTCCACCAGAGTCTGGGAATTGAGGGAGAGAAGAGAGAATGCCAGAGTGAGGACCCTATGGTCCCTGGAACCCCTGTTTTGCCCTCAAGGTCTCCCAAGCTCTGGGAAATTCCCTGGCCCCTGTTCCCTTGGGTTAGAAGCCTAAACTCCTAGAAATTCTTACCAGGTGCCCGAAGTCCCAAATTAAGCCCTGTCTCTGCCCCTTCTCGGGGGTCAAAGTTTTCCAATTTGAGGTCAGAATGTTGAATTTCCGGAAGCTACTCCAGTAGAAAGAAGACATATGGAGAACAGGAGCAGTTATTTTACAGACCCAGCAGGAAAACAACAAAGTCCCACTTCATGTCAGACTTCCCCTCCTTTTGTCTCAATCCCCCAACCCAATCCACCCTCCTCCTCATTTGTGCTCCCACAAGGGCTGCTGCATGTGGTTTTGCAGGTTATGCAGTATACAATTGTTTGCGGCCTCCTTCTCAGGCACCTACCCTTGTACTTGAGGAGGATTCCTGAAAAGAAATTAAAAAAAAAAAAAATCATTGAGGAGCAAAACAATGTAGAAGATAGGAATTTAGTCTTTGAGATTGGCAGACCTGGGTTTTTGAAACCCAACTCTGCAGCTCACTAGCCACATGGCCTTGCACAAGAGACATGATCTCTTACAGCCTGTCTCCTCATTTGTACAGTGATGCACTGTGATAATAAAATTAGTACTTGACACACTGTATGTCACACAGTGTCTGACAAAAATATAAGGTATTATTTCTATGAGGTAGCAGTGAAAAGGGGACACAGTCCCAGAGTCCTGCTACGAGGAATGGGTGAGTGGGTGCCTCCTCCATTCTACCAGCTATGTCTTGGCCACCCCTTGATCCCACCCTTCACCTGCCCCAACTTACCTGTCAATGGAAACTTCTACTGTCAGTGACTCATTGCCTTCCTGGAGCCTTACCAGCAGCCTGTGGGGAAGGGGAGTGAACAGGGGAAAGAGTGGTCAACTTCAATCTCTGGAAAAGCCAGATATTTTAAAAAGATAAGGGAAGAGGTTGGTGGATAGAGGGGAAAAAGGAGAAGAAAAATCCTAGGGTGGGATGTTCTACAAAGCCAGAAAACACAAGTGCCCAGGAGAGGAAGGGGGGAGCAGGCATGAGTTCTGCAACACCAACCTTGTTCGGACCATGAACTTGCTCCCAGTCTTGAGGATGAGGGGTCGATGGGGAGTTTGAGGCATGCAGGGCTGGGTTTCTACGACAAAGGCACTGGGGAAAAAGGTGTGGAGAGAATATACAGCTTAGTATCTGCAAGAACAGCTCTAATCGTTCCTTTCCTCTATCCCTCCTTCCAAGTCCCTCCCCAGCCTCCGGACCTGTGGAGCAGACGCTGTAGCAACTCTGTGACCTGGGCCTCCCGCAGGTCCACGCCTTTGGTCAGGGGGTCATCCATATAGCTAACCATGCGACTCAATCCCTTCAGCTCCTTCAGCAGCTGCCGCAGGTGAAACAAGAACTTTGCTCCATCCGTGAACCTGGTGATGGAATCCAGGGAGAAGGGAATCGATGAGTTTCCTGGAGCCCCAATCCAGGGGCTTTCTTTCAGCTATGTGGAGAGCTACAAACTGACTGGAGCCCAAAGAGAATCCAAGAGGCATACATAGGCTTATTCAACAAGATTAATAAACTAACAAATAAAAATCAAAGCCACTTTCACCTATGGAACAGGATAAAAGATTTATTATTGTTATAATAGCTAACTTTTATATACTTGGTATGTACTATTTGTTCTAAGTGCTTTACACACACTAATGCATTTAATCCTCACAACCCTATGATAATAATAGTAACCTAACGTTGCTATTACTATCCCCATTTTACAGGTGATAAAATGGAGGCAAGGTCATACAACTAGTAAAGGATCAAGCTTGTATTTGAACCCAGGCAGTCAGGCCAGAGAATCCATGCTTTTAACTACCATGCTTTTCTGCCTCTGTAATAAAAAATAATAATAATAGTCAATGAAGTGACAGGAAAACAATCATACACTGCATATAAGCAAACAAAATGGGGCAAGTTTTCTGGGAGGTATTTTTCAAAAACCTAAAAAAATGGGTATACATTTTGAGTATTGCATTTCTAAGACATATCCTAAGGAAATAATCAGATGAACGCACAAAGACAAGGATGTTCATAACTCTGTTAGTTCTAATAGAAAATTAGAAACAATTGGTACTTTTCATATAAATTTTGGCATATTCATATCATGGAATATATAATCATTAAAAATAATGATATAGAGCCAAATTATTTACATGAAAAAATGTCCAAAAAATATATTATATAAAAATTCCAAGCTAGTACATACAGATCTGATGTCTGTTTAAAATAGATGTATATTTGTGATTATGCATAGGAAAAAATCTGGAAAATGTATTAAAAAATATTAACAGTGGGTACCTCTGGATGGTCAGATTACGGGTAGTTTTGGTTCTTGTCTGAATTTTTTTCAATGTATATTTTACATTTATTATTTCAATGTATTATATTTATAATAAAGTTATTTCCATATAATAAAAAAAGAAACAGGATCAACATCATAACAGCACTACCACCAACAAGAAAAAGTATACACGCACTTTAACCCAAGATTACCACTTCTCAGAAGTTATATTAAGGAAACAATTAAAGATGTAAATAAAGATGAAATATGAGGATACTTAATGCAGCATTGTTGAAAACAGGAAGAAATCATCCACAGGCTGCAGTTTGCCAACCCCTGTACTGGATGATGGATAGGTTTGCACCTGCAATTTAAATGCTGATACTCTACCCTAAGCCCTATACACCTGTTCCGTTTACCTAAAAAATGGTGGCATTTTTTTAACATTTAAATTAAAATGAAAATTTTCATCAGAAAACATCTAAAAGAGTAGGTATTTTTCAAAGCATATTGAAGGACATATTAGTTATTTTTTCTACATCACAAAATTAATATAAAATATAGTTTATTAGGTTAAATAACAAGAAATTGAAAACAACCTAAATGCCCCAAATAGGAATCATTAATTATATTATGTTACCTCTATAGAGGGGACTAATATGCAGCCACTTACAGTAACTGCTAAATTTCAAAACAGCATGAATACTATGATTTAAATCTTTTTTTTAGCTGTCAGTGATGTTTTTAAATTCAGTTTTATTGAGATATATTCACATACAATACAATCATCCATGGTGTACAATCAACTGTTCAAAGTACTATCCTATAGTTGTGCATTCATCACCGTAATCAATTTTTGAACATGATTACATTTTTATTTAGTAATATGGTAACTACATTTGACTGGTAAGATAATAGATAATTATCTTTTTTTTCTTTTTCTTTTTACATTACATTCACTGCAGTAAAAAAAAAAGGGTAGAAAACATATTTCTCAGGTGATTATAAAGGAAGGAGAAACCAGGTGTGTTCAATCATCACTTGCAACAATACAAGGCATGAGCTCTAGGCCCCCTTGGGGGTGAGGAAGAAGCTGCAGAGTGTAACTGTAGTCAGCAGGGGAGCTGGGATCATTCTAGGGAGTGATGAGGGCAATACCTCTTGAGGGCATATGCAGCGCCTTATAACTTAAAAAACAGCGAGGTGGTTAGGACTTGGGCTGGGGTGAGCATGAGGGTGGGCAGGTGCCTCTCACCACTTCTCCAGCTGTTCCAACCCATGGTCCATGGAGTCTCCAATGCAGGCTTTTTGCTGCTGGCCTTTCCACTCCTCCAACTCTGGCAGCAGTAGTTCGATTAGCGTAGTTAATCGACCCAGCAGGGCTTTGGAAGCATCTAGCACTTCCTAGGAAAGAGATAAGGGAATACTAAGCTCCTCTCACCACCATCCAACTGGGGATGAGGAAACAAAGAAGCCAAGGCCAAGAGGACAGGACTCCAGATCCCTCATTATTCCCAGCTCCCTGCTGCCATCTCCTGTCTCCTGCTTCTCACCTTCCTCCTTTTGTCCAGTTCATTGAGAGTTTCCTGAAGAAGTTGCTGTTGTCTGGTCTGATGCGGGTCCAAAGAGGAAGCCCTCACTGGATGGCAGAAAGCAGGAGTCAGACCAGTGCACAGACCCAGGGCTCCTTCCCCTCTCCTTCCTGAGCAAGGTTTCATTCAGCTCACCTGGAGCCAGGAGGGGGGGAATTTTGGAGGGAAAACAGGAAACCAAGCAAAGCAGAGGCACCTCTCGGTCCTCAGACAAATTCTGACTTGCCAGCCATGCTTGGACCAGAAGCCCACTCAATCTGCTAAGGCAGTCTGCCATACATCTCCTCCAACTTTAACTAGCTGTCGCTCGGCTGTACTTCCAGTCCCTGACCTCCACCACATACTGCAACACTTCTAGCTTTGCACAGCTGCTGGACTGTAGCCAGTGAGGGACAGCCAAAGGTGATTATTGTTCACAGGAGGTTTCCCCTTCTCTTCTCTTCCACTGTGGGCTCCCATCAGGCACCTGTCTTTTCCTCACCCTCAACATGCTCCATACCTGGGGTACCGGTCTTGTATCGGAAGCAGAAGACATCCTGCTGGTCTTTCAACTGGCTGATGGACTTCACCAGCTTCTGTAGAAGGGATGGGACCCAGATGAGGCTGCTTCTGTGAGAGGAGGTAGGATGACCCCTGCCCATCCCAACTCCTGCCACATCTACCAACCTCCATCATAGCCCTTAATTCCAGGATCCGGGATTCAATCTCATGCTGCTGGCTCTCCACAGGTGGTACATCGGGGGCTGGCTCACCTTGGTCCTGAAATAAGGAGCTCTGAGCACATTTCGGCCCTTCCAGTCTGAAATTCAGGCCTGAATTACACCACAGGATGAGGGAGGATCCTGTTGTGACAAATTCCCTGAGGCCTTTCCATGGTCCTTCCCTACTCCAGGAGCTCCCAACATCACCATCAAACTGTTCTCACCAACTGAACCCTCTGAGCCTGGATCAGAATTCTTTTTTCTTCCAGAAGGAGATTAAAGATCATCTCAGCCAATTTGGTGGGACCCTGGGAAAAGGCCTGGAATAGGATAAGAGAAAAAACTGATCCAATTATACCACTTTCAATGACCCTAGACTATTCCCATCAGTGTCCCTTATACTTCTTCCTAGCCCTTTCCCCTTTCACCACTGGCTTCCCAAACCCGGCCCCTTCCCAACAGGGTCACCTAAACTCTGCCCTTCTTTCTGCCAGTGATTCCCCCAAGTCCAGACTCTGTCTCCCTCTTCCCAGAGCTGCCCCCCTCCCTCTGCACCTCCAGGTCCCGTTCTATACCCCAATGCTTACTCCTCTACACTTAGACCCAATTCTGCCCTGTTATTCTCAGCTCCTCTAAATACCTGGATATCCCGGTAGAATTTTCGTAAGTTGTGCTGTCGCAACAAGCACTCAGAGTCTTGTCTGCAGCGACCACACTCATTAGTTAATTGGTCCAAGAAGTGGAAGAAGAGCATGTTAGCCTTGGAATCATCACTGCCCAGCGCAGCCTCCTGCCTTGGGACCAGGAAGGACAAGGATTAGTGCATACCTTTGCTAAACTGTTACTGTCCTGAGGCCTCAAAACAGTTTCTTGCACTGTGTCTCTGGGGTCTTGGGGGCTCGGAAGAAAGAAACCACCCTCCTACTTCCCAAGGCCTCACCAGTTCTGGTCTTCAATCCAGACAGCTAAGTACTCTCGAACGTCCACTGGCAGAAGGCTGCTTGAGTACAGCTTGTGCAGCTGATTCCGAAACGGGCTGTCAAGATTCTGCAGCATCTCCCACTGTGCCATTTGGGGTCTAAATCTGAAAGATGCAGGTTCCCAATTGGAAAAATTTACTGGACTAAATCATCCATAGTACCCTGACTATTATTACTAATTTAACATTTTTAAATGATATAAGTAATACAAATAATCCTAGTAAAAAAAAAAATTAAACTCTACTTTGACCCCTTACTTCAATCTTGGTCTCTTCCCCTTCTCTCCAGAAGAAACTGCTATTACCACTTTGTGTATATTCTTCTAGGGAGCACTATTTAAAGCTCCACTATGTAGGCCTTTTTGTTTTAATGGTAATTTTAAAACACACCAAAGTAGAGAGAATAACTCATGTACGCATCACCCAGCTTCCATAAAAACTAATGACATTTCCACCACTCCTATTTCATCTAATGTCCCAAATTAATTTGATTTATTTCAAATTATTTATTAGTGTATTTGTTTATGCTGGAGCATTTAAAGGTCAGTCCAAGTATTTATTAAGCATGATCCCTCTTGGACCCAAAGCTTTTTCAGGTGCTGAAACCTCCTTGTAGGGAGGAGGAGTTCCAATTTAGAATATGCCTAAATACTATGCAAGGGGTCCCTAAGGCTGTGATTGTCTTTTTTAACGCACATCCACGTCCCTCCTCCCCACCCGGAGCAGAGTATCATTCTCATTCAAACCACCTCGAATTTCCAAAAACCTCTGTCAGCCTCTGATTCTCAATGTGGATTATCAACTTTGTGAATGACCCAGAAATGTCACTCAAAATTAGTGTTTGCCTGTCACCCAGCAGACCCGGACCCTCATTTTTCTCACCACTTCCCCCGCCCACTGCTATCGGATGTCTTTTAGGGAATTAAAACTTATTCTCCTTGCAGCTTGAGCCTACAGAAAACAGAAAACAGCAAGCACATCTGTGGTCTAAAAAGTCACATGATTTTATTACAAAGAAAAGGAAAATGTTTGGGGTGGGAGATTCTCTTCCACCAGCATGGATAGTCTTGAGCTGCTTTTCTACCTCTGGGAAGTCGACCGGGAGCTATTGGTCAGAGGCTCCTAGTTTTCATTTTAACCCTTTCAATAACGGTTGACTTTGTAAACTATGCACCTGTATTGCTTTTAAAAACAAAAATCAAATTCAAAATATATGACGACGCTCCAATTGTTGAGGAACTAATTAGTTGGTTTTGAAGGGCAAGGCAGCAAGTAAACTCGAAGATTTAAATATGAAAGAAAGCCGGGTCCCCGCAAATGGATTGCAGACACTGTGAGGTGAAGGGCTGTAACATTTTTTTTTCCTCCAGTATCTCTCACTTTCTTAGGCACATATTTTCTGCGCAATAAGCTTTTCTGAAATGAACTGAATTTTGTATATGGACTTAGGCAATCGTTTCATCTTTCTCTACCTCATAGCTTTTTACGTAAGAAATGAAGACAATAAATATTATCTTTGGACATTGATTTTGGTGAGGATCAAAAATAATGCAGCCCAGAAAGTAAACTGTTGGCTAAGACACTGAACCGATGCAATGTCAGGTTCCGGTTCTTGGGGGCTACAAGGGAATTTGGGTGGGGGGAGACGTTAAAGTTGAGGAGCCCAGCTACATGGAGGGGGAGATGCAGGGCGGAGCCCGCGACTGCTCCTACTTCAACCTGGGGACGTAATCCCCGGGGCCTGCCGACCTTCCCAGGAAGGAACCCGCGCCCTCAGCCCGGTCCCCGCGGACCCTCTCAGGGCCTGTACCTGGTTGGGTTCGCAGGTTCCGCTCCCTTCAGTGGCCCGGAGCACAGCTTCCTGTTGCCAAGCGGAGTTGGGGCGTCAGGGCCTTCAGTCCTGCCCGGGTCTTCAGCCCGCCCTTTGGTCCCGCCCCTTCCCTGAGGCGCCAGTGGGCAGATGAAACCAGGCACTCGCCCTCCCTGCCAAGCCTCTCGGCCCAAGCTGCCACTCAGCCAAGCCCCTCCTTGGCTCCCTCAGGCTGCGAGGTCATTGGTGCTGCTCCAACTCCACCCACGCTGAGAGGCGGGGCAAACGGAGCCTAAACCACACCTCCAGCTCCAGTGATTGGTGAGAAAGCCGATGTTAAGTCCCGCCCCGCAAGAGCAGAGGGAAGGAGTTCAATTAATGGAAGAGCCCACGACTGAAACAGCTGATTTCTGAGAACCCGCGCCCTGGCTGCGGAACCGAGACTGGCCGGTACCCTGTAGGCTCTGAAGACTCCATGCAAAGGGGTGGGACCGGAATTTCGACACTACGGGATAGGAAGGGGAGGGCTGAGATCAGAAAAGCTGTAATAACTACCATTCATTGAGGGTTCCTTGCTGAATACTTTGGTTCACTGTATGGCTTTTCATTTCCACAACCCACTGAGGTGAGAATCATTATCCTCATTTTAGAGCTTATACTCAGCTTCGAGAAAGAAGTTACTAGTCAGTGATCACAGAGGCGCTAACAAGCAGAAGCTGGATTCCATCAAATCCTCTGACTCCAAACCCCAAACAATTAAATTCCTATCTTTTACAACACTGCCCACCTCCCGGATAATAAACCAGAGATTTAGATTTCTCACAGACACACACACAGCTTGTCAGTAATTAGATTTATTCCTTCTGTATTTACCACTTTCCCTTTGTGAACCAACACTCCCAGCCGCTGTCTCTTCAATAAGCTCCTCCTTTAGGCAGGAGCTGGGCTTGGTAGCTCTGACACCCAGCCCCCTGAGGCCATGGTTGTTGTCCCTCCCAGTGCACTCACATCAGTGGTGTTCACCAAGTCCTCCTTGCTGGTTCCTGACAGAGGGGTGTTGAACTCTTTCTCATGGTAGTACTGGATCAACTGCCGAATCCCAGCCTTCACTGCCGGCTTAAGCACAGCGCTGACTGCCAGTCCTGCAGGCCCCACTGAAAGCCCTGCCATGGTCATCAGAAGGTCATAACCCAGATCTATGGCCCCATCTTGGCCTCATTCCTTGGCCTTGTCTGAGCAGTTCTGAGTTCCCACCATTGGCAACTGCTGGACTACATTATACACATGCTGCTCCTGCTCACTCCCACAGGGCTCAGTGGAGAGGGAGCGCCGGGCTCTCCCCCCGGCCTGGCTGCTGCCAGGCCCACAGCTGCAGAGCAGTTACCAAGGCCTCCATGGACTCTCTGCTCCCTGTGCTTCTGCCTGTCGGGAGCACTCGGAGCTGGCAGGTGAGCACCTACGTCGCTTTCACACCACCCTGGCAGTAGAGCTGAAACTGCAGGGTGCGAGCATCAGTCTGGCAGCCAGCAGCCTCCAGAGCATTCTTCAGTGCCAAGCCTACCAGGAATCTCGGTAGAGGAGCCATGTGGGTGAAGCCAGGCAGGGACTTTGGGAGCAGGTCCTTGCAGGACAAGGGTCCTGAAGAGAGTGACTGGGACCCCAGAGATGAGGGAAGCTGCCCTGGGGCCTCTTGCTGGTTTCCATGTGACATGGCACCCACGGAGCACAGCAGGAGATAGCAAAGAAACAGCTCAAATGGCATCATAATGGCTCTGAGGCCACACGTGTCTGGAAAAGAGGATGTCGGAGTTGGGAGAAGCCCAAAACACACAAACTCTTTCCTTAAGGTTGTGGTCTAAAAGGAGCCCAGGACTCAGCTAAGAGGCATGTCATGCATCACCTCTATGCTTCTGGGTTTTTTTGTTTTGTTTTGCTTTTGTTTCTGTTTGTTTGGTTGGTTTTGGTTTTTTTGTTTGTTTTTGCAGGGAAGGCCAATAAAATGGGAAATGATGGGACCCAGTTGCTCCCACTTGTCCTCCCCATTTGTGGTCCTCAGGAACAACCTCTACTTTACTTCCACCCATTTCTAGGGGCCCCAAATTACCACACAGTCCAGTCTTGGAGAAGTGAGACTGCCTTGTTATACTGGTTGCTCCTTGTTCTCGTTCTGCCCAGTTCTCTGTCCTATGAGGAGAGGAGATATTTGTTTTCCCCTATGAACAGAAAGGGCTATAATCTCTGCAAATATTTGCCCATTTGTACTGACTGCTCAAACCTTGCCCCTTGTCACATGTTCATCTTTAATACCCACAACCCTGCTTTTTGGCACTTCCTGCATGTCCCTGCCACATTCCTACTCTAGTTCATGACAGGAGCCTGGGAGACTGAGAGTCAGGAGGGATTAGATGTCCGTGATTCCCTCTGACTCATTTTACTCATGTGAATTCTTACTGCTTTTTTTTTTAATTAATTGTGGCAATATATATACAACACAAAATTTCCCATTTTAACCACTCTCATGGGTACGGTTCAATTGTATTAATTACATTTGCAGTGTTTTGTTACCATCACCACCATGCATTATCAAAACTTTTTCATCACCCCAAATAGAAAGTCTTGCTCATTAAGCAATGACTCCCCATTTCTTCCTCCTACCTCCTGGTTATCCTCTAATCTACTTTCTGTCTCTATGTATTTTCTAATTCTAAATATTTCACATAAGTCGAATCATACAATATTTGTCTTTTTGTGTCTGGCTTCTTTCACTCAATGTGATGTCTTTAAGGTTCACCCATTTTGTAGCATGAACCAGAACCTCATTCCTTTTCATAGCTGAACACAGTATATCCAAATAGTTTAGAGGAAAAGAACACTGCCTGCAAATGCTTTCCTTAATTATATCACAACAATCTAATTTAAGCCATAAATCCACAGTATAGCTACAATATTAAATATTAAATGTCCATTAACAGGGTGAAACTGATACTGTTGCACTGATATAAATGAACCCAGAATGACTACACCTAGCTGAGCTATTATGATAAACATCTTCACTCTGGAAAAACTGAAAGATCAAGAGCCAAGAGCTACAGAAAATTAGAGAAATGTTATATAAGTACCATCTGTAAATTGGTTCACAATGTATATGTGAACACAAACAGACTGGACTTTTAAGTAAATTTTCAGTTGAACGAAATTAAATGCTAACCTATGCTTACTGACAATTTCTGAATCTTTTCACTAATCAAAAACAGCTGACATCTTCATGTATCTATGGTCATAAAGCAGCTTCACCTCTTCCCAAATTCTTTCAGTATAAACTTGTAATTATTTAAAGTATAAACTTGTAATAATTAATAACTAATTAATTACTTATTAATTATTTAAATAAATCAATTATTTGATTTTGCATTGTCCAAAAATCAGAAAAGTGTAGAGAATCAAATACTAAAGAGATTTGGTAAGAACAGAATTAAAGAAAAAGCACTCTGTTCTAGTTTGCTTATCTGTCATTATGCAAAACCCCAGAAATGGATTGGCCCTTATAAAAGGGGGTTTATTGGGTTACACAGTTACAGTCTTAAGGCCATAAGTGTCCAAGGTAACATATCAACAACCAGGTACCTTCACTGGAGGATGGCCAATGGTGTTCGAAAAACCTCTGTTAGCTGGGAAGGCATGTGGCCAGCGTCTGCTCCGGAGTTCTGGTTTCAAAATGCCTTTCTCCCAGGACATTCTTCCCTAGGCTTCAGCTCCTCAAAAATGTCACTCTTAGTTGCTCTTGGGGCGTTTGTCCTCTCTTAGCTTCTCTGGAGCAAGTCTGCTTTCAATGGCTGTCTCCAAAATGTCTTTGTAAGTTGCAGCTCCTCTCTCAGCTCCTGTGTGTTCTTCAAAGTGTCCCTCTTGGTTGCAGCAAGCTCGCTCCTTCTGTCTGAGCTTATATAGTGCTCTAGTAAACCAATCAAGCCCCCCCCCCCCCCCCCCCCCCCCCGCTGAATGGGCAGGGCCACACCTCCATGGAAATTATCTAATCAGAGTTATCACCTACAGTTGGGTGGGTCACATCTCCAGGGAAAAACTCAGAGGATTCCAATCTAATCAACACCAATACACCTGCCCCCACAAGATTGCAACAAAGAACATGGCTTTTTCTGGGGAACATAATACACTCAAACTGGCACATACTCCTTATCCAAAAATTGCAATTTCATATAACCTATCTAAAAGGTACATTTATTAGAAACCCAAACCGTAAGCAGCAACTCATTATATATACCAATATACCAGATTTTGTTTACCCATTCATCTATTCATGGACAACTGGGTTGCTTTCATCTTTTGACTATTGTGAATATTGCTGCTACGAGCATTGGTGTTCAAGTAGCTGTTTTAGTCCCTGTTTTCCAGAAGGAATAGAATTGCCAGGTCTTATGGTAATTCTTTGTTTAACTTTCTGATGAACTGACAAATTCTTGTGAATCTGTTATATTTTATTTCTCTTTTCAGTTTAAAAATTGAATAAACAAGCTACAACAGGTAGTTGGGTATTTAGAAAGTACAGCATAGATTAATCAGAAAAGGTTAAAATACTTCTTATGCCTGGTACATAGTAAATGCACAGTATTTGATGATTGAAAGAGAAAAAAAAAGAAAGGAAAAATGGAATAAAAAATAGGGACTGGGTAGGGGTCCCCCCAAGACACCCTCTTTGTAGCTCAGATGTGCTCCCCCCCCAAAGCCCACTCAACAGGTGAACTCATCACCATCCCTGCTATGTGGGACATGACACCCAGGGGTGTGAATCCCCCTGACAACCCAGGATATGACTCCTGGGGATGAGACTGGACCCAGCAGTGTGGGATTGAGAGGATCTTTTTGACCAAAGGGGGAAGAGAGATGAAACAAAATAAGGTTCCAGTGGCTGAGAGATTTCAAATGGAGTCGAAAGGTCACTCTGGAGGGTATTCTTATGCACTATAGAGATATCACCTTTTAGTTTTTAGTGTGTTGGAATGGCTAGAGGGAAATACCTGAAGCTGTTGAACTGCAACCCAGTGACCTTGATTCTTGAAGATGATTGTATATCTATGTAGCTTTCACAGTGTGACTGTGAGATTGTGAAAACCTTGTGTCTTGCACTCCCTTTATCCAGTGTATAGAGAGATGAGTGGAAAAATGGGGACAAAAATTAGGTGAAGAATAGGGTAGGATGGAGGGGATAGAAATATCTAGGTGTTCTTTTTAGCTTTTATTTTTATTTTGGAGTAAGGAAAAGGTTCAAAAATTGATTCTGGTGATGAACACACAAATGTATGATGGTGCTATGAATAATTGACTGTACACTGTGGATGACTGTAGGGTGCATGAATATATCTCAATAAAACCATCTAAAAAGAAGTAAATGAACAATGAGGAGGGAGGGAATAAGATGTTTTGGATGTTCTTTCTATTTTAATTTTTATTTTATTTTTTGGAGTAATGAGAATGTTCAAAGATTGATTGTGGCACCCTCACCACCAACCATTTCACAACATTGTGAATGTGATTAATCCCACTGAATGGTATGCTTGGGAATGGTTGAGATGGGAAAGTTTATGTTGTATATATGGTTCTACAATTTAAAAAAAAAAAAAAAGAGCAACTAAAGAGATAATGAAAATTAAATGCAATACATGATCCTGGACAGGATCTAATAATGAAAAGGCTCAAAACAACATTATTGGGACATATGAAAAACTGCATATAGACTGTAAGCTTTTATAGCAATGTTAAATTGCTTAAACTTAATAATTGCACTTATCATAACATAAGTGAATATACTAGTTCTTATGAAATGTACATGGCAGTATTAAGTGTTCAAAGAACATGATGTATACAACCTACTCTCAAATGTAAAAAAATAGATTGATAAAAGATAGACAGACACATAGATATATGATAGAAATGATAGATAGAATGATTGATATGGCAAACGTAGCAAAATATTAAAATTGGTGAGTCGTAATGGGGTTTGCATTATTTTTTTATCTGTCATGTAAGTTTGAGATTATTTCAAAATAAAAGTTTAAAGAAAAAATGATTGTGATGATGAATGCACAACTCGATGATGATATTGTGAACAGTTGTACACTTTGAATTATAGTATGTTATGTGACTGTATCTCAATAAAATTGCATTAAAAAAATAGAAGCTGGGACATTCTAAGAGGAGAGAGGCAAAGCTAACACCAGTAACGTGTCTTTTAGTACTAGGATGAAATGAAGAGCACATATCTGTCCTAAGTGGTCCCCAATATTGCTAACTACTTATTATGTTTCACCCCTGAAGAAGTTCTAAGAAAGAAAACTTGCCACCTAAGTGAAACTGTATTTCTGAATTAAGCCTGGAAGGATACTGTGGTGGTTTGAAAGTATATGTACCCCAGAAAAATTTTTCTTAAAGTTAAACCATTTCTGTGGGTGTAAACCCATTGTATGTAGGACCTTTTGATGAGGCTACTTCAGTTAAGGTATGACCCATGTCATTCAGCGTGGGCCTTAATCCTATTATTAGAGATCTTAATAAACAGAATGAATACAGAGTGAGAGAGACAGAGACAGAGAGAGAGAGAGAGTCACAGAAGCAAGAAGCTGAAAACAACAAAACCCAGAAGAGAAGGAAGAGACCAACAGACACCGCTATGTGCCTTGCCATGTGGTAGAGGAGCCAAGGATTGCTGGCAACCAGTCTTCAGGAAGAAAACATCGCCTTGATGATGCCTTGATTTGGACGTTTTCACAGCCTCAAAACTGTAAGCTAATAAATTCCTATTGTTTAAGCCAACCCATTTCATGGTATCTGCTTTTAGCAGCCTAAGAAACTAAAACAAACACCTTAATCAATTCCCCTATATAACACTTCAGCATAGTCATGGAATATGTAATAAAGTATGTCTCCTGGACCATAGGCACTGTGAAGTTCTTAATTTGGTGGTGTATTATTTAGGGTTCTCTAGGGAAACATAATCAACAAGAGATATCTATAAATATAAGATTTATAAAAGAGTCTCATGCAACTGTGGGTATGTGCGAGTCCAAATTCCATAGGGCAGGCAGCAAACTGGCAACTCCAATGAAGATGTTCGATGAACATCTCAAGCAGTGAACTGGCAACTTCGATGAGCATATTCAATGAATTCCTCAAGAAACAAACTGGCAACTTTGATGAACTCCTCAGGAAATGCTTCGCTGGTCAGCCGAAGAAGTGAAGGTCCTCTATCTGTCTCGCTTAAAAGTCTTCAACTGATTGGACTAAATACAGCTGACCAAGCAACTAAAGAGATAATGACAACTAAATGCAATACATGATCCTGGACAGGATTTAATAATGAAGAGAAAAGGCTCAAAGACATTATGGAAGACAAGCCCTTCGTAGACAACATTAGTCACAGCTGCAGCCAATTGACTGATGATTTAACAAACCAGCCTTCTGGTTTATCAAGCAGCCACAAACATCCTCGCAGCAATGCTTGATCAGACACCTGGACAACCATCTTCTGGCCAAGTTGACACATGAACCTAACCATCAAAGTCCATCCCTTGTCAACTTGGCAGTTATACACATCAACTAAAACCATACTTAATCTCTAAGTAGAGAACAATAACAGACATATATTTCACATAACAATACTCCACCATCCAGCGTACAACCAGAAACACACTAAATCTCTCCAGAATAGGATGCAAGTCCTTGGGTGACATTAACTCTTAAAATTGATTTCCTTTAACTTAAATACTGCAAAATGAACAATACAGCTTATGTCATATGATAATGAGATAAGAGAGAAGAAAGCAAAGATATTTGTTTTAAAGACAAATACAAACATAGTCATAACAAAACAAGGAAGAAATATTCATGCTATCATAGTCCTCATTTCTGTAACTGGTCACATGGCTATAGCTCATATTTATCACTACCTTCTTCCACTACCCATTCCATGTTCCCTTTACCCTCAGCAAGCACTTCAGCTGGCCGTGGTTCTTTGCCTGGTGGGGTGACTCAAACCTTCATTCTGGAAGTTTCTTGGCCATTGGTAGTTCTGCCAGGATTGGGTTGTTGCAGTTTTCCATTGACTTGAATCACAGGGCATGGGAGTACTAAGAGATGCCCTAGGGGATCTCCTGTATTCCAGGGAAACTCTTCTTTACCTCCATTGTGTAGTTGCAGTGCTATTTCCCCTTGAAAGTCAGGATCAATCACCCCAGCTAGTACAGTAATTCTCTTCCTTGCCTGTTGATTCAGAGGCATAAGAAGCCCAAAGTGGACAGGTGGCAGTCTTAACTCCCACTTCAAGGGTATTATTGTTGTGTTTCCTGGTGGAAGCACTCCTCCTTTTGGAACTAAGACTTGTAGACAAGCAGAGCTTAATCATGCAGGGACAGGAAGCAAAAATTTACCTAGTAGATCACTAGAAGTGATAGTGAGTGGTGCCACTCCTGTTTCCACCCCTTGATTCCTGGACCCGTGAGTCCTGGCTATGGGAGTAACAGCACCATAGAGTGGACACTGATTCAGAGCATACACAGCCCCCTGAAGAACACTGCCCCAACCCTGTAAGGTATTGCCACCTACTTGGCACCATAGTTGAGTCTTCAACAGGCCGTTTCACTGTTCTATCAACCAGCTGCCTCTGGATGTTGGGGAACATGGTAAGACAGAGAATAACATGAGCATGTGCCCATTTCCTCACTTCATTTGCTGTGAAGTGAGTTCCTTGGTTAGAAGCAATGCTGTGTGGAATACTATGATGGTGGATAAGGCATTTTGTAAGTCCATGAATGGTAGTTTTGGCAGAAGCATTTCATGCAAGGAAGGCAAACCCATATCTGGAGTATATGTCTATTCCAGTAAGAACAAATCTCTGCCCCTTCCATGAGGAAGTGGTCCAATGTAATCAACCTGCCACTAGGTAGCAGGCTGATCACCTCAGGGAGTGGTGCCGTATTGGAGACTGAGTGTGGGTCTCTGCTGCTGGCAGTCTGGGTAATCAGCAGTGGCTGTGGCCAGGTCAGCCTTGGTGAGTGGAAGTCCATGTTGCTGAGCCCATGCATAACCTCCATCCCTACCACCATGACCACTTTGTTCATGAGCACATTGGGCAATGACAGGAGTGGCTGGGGAAAGAGGCTGATTGGTATCCACCAAATAGGTCATTTTATCCACTTATTAAAATCTTCTGCTGAAGTCACCCTCTGGTGAGCATTCACATGGGACACAAATATCTTCATGTTTTCTGCCCACTCAGAAAGGTCTATCCACATACCCCTTCCCCAAACTTCTTTGTCACCAATCTTCCAATCATGTTCCTTCCAAGTCCTTGACCCTCCAGCCAAACCATTAGCAACAGCCCATGAATCAGTATACAAATGCACCTCTGGCCAGTTCTCCTTCAAACAAAGTGAACAACCAGGTGCATTGCTCGAAGTTCTGCCCACTGGGAGGATTTCCCCTCACCACTGTCCTTCAGGGACATCCCAGAAAGGAGCTGCAATGCTGCAGGTGTCCACTTTTGGGTGGTACCTGCATATCGTGCAGAACCATCTATAAACCAGGCCCGAGTTATCTCTTGCTCGGTCAATTGATTGTAAGGAACTCCCTAAGATGCCATAGCTGTGGGCTTGGAAAGATAAGACAAGGTAAGGTGGAAGGAGTGGGGGCCGTGGGCATTTGGGCCACTTCCTCATGTAAATTACTTGTGACTTCAGGACCCGCTCGAGCGCTACCTTGTATATACTTGTTCTAGTTTGCTAATGCTGCCGGAATGCAAAAACACCAGAGATGGATTGACTTTTATATAAGGGGGTTTATTTGGTTACACAGTTACAGTCTTAAGGCCATAAAATATCCCAAGTAACATATCAGCAAGCTGGAGGATGGCCAATGGTGTCCGGAAAATCTCTGTTAGCTGGGAAGGCACGTGGCTGGAGTCTGCTCCAAAGTTCTGGTTTCAAATGACTTTCTCCCAGGATGTTCCTCTCTAGGCTGCAGTTCCTCAAAAATGTCACTCTTAGTTGCACTTGGGGTGTTTGTCCTCTCTTAGCTTCTCTGGAGCAAGAGTCTGCCTTCAATGGCTGCCTTCAAACTGTCTCTCATCTGCAGCTACTCTCTCAACTACTGTGCACTCTTCAAAGTGTCCCTCTGGGCTGTAGCTCCTCTTCAAAATGTCACTCTCAGCTGCACTGAGCTCCTTCTGTTTGTCAGCTCATTTATATGGCTCCAGTGATTTAATTTAGACCCACCCTGAATGGGTGGGGCAACACCTCCACAGAAATTATCCAATTAGAGTCATCACCCATAATTGGGTGGGTCGCATCTCCATGGAAACACTCAAAGAATTACAATCTAATCAACACTGATACATCTTCCCACACAAGATTACATCAAAGATAACGGCGTTTCGGGGGACATAATACATTCAAACCAGCACAGTACCATTTCCATTTTATGATGGAGTGCTGCTGTGCATGCCCAACTTTATGGCTTGGGGTGTCGGACAACACCCAGCTCATGATAGGTAACTCAGGTCTCATGGTAACTTGGTGGCCCATGGTTAAGCATTCTGTCTCTACTAAGGCCCAGTAGCAGGCCAACAGCTGTTTCTCAAATGGAGAGTAGTTATAGGCAAAAGGATGGTAAAGCTTTACTCAAAAATCCTAAGAGCTTGAGGTTGTGATTCTCCTATAGGAGCCTGCCAAAGGCTCCAAACAGCATCTCTATTTGCCACTAACTCTTTCAGCACCACTGGATCAGCTGGATCATGGAGTCCAAGTGGCAGAGCAGCTTTCACAGCAGCCTGGACCTGTCACAGAGCCTCATCTTGTTCTGGTCCCCACTCAAAACTAGAAGCTTTTCTGGTCATGCAGTAAATGGGCCAGAGTAGCACACCCAAATGAGGAATATGTTGTCTCCAAAATCCAAAGAGGCCAAATTAAGTGTTGTGCCTCTTTTTTGGTCATAGGAAGGGCCATATGCAACAGCTTATCCTTCACCTTAGAAGGGATATCTCGACATGCTCCACACCACTGGACACCTAGAAATTTTACTGAGGTGTAAGGCCCTGTATTTTTGTTGGATTTATCTCCCATCCTTTGACACACAAATACCTTACCAACAAATCTAGGGTAGTTGCTACTTCTTGCTCAGTAGGTCCAATCAACATAATATCATCAATATAATGGATTAGTGTGATATCTTGTGGGAGGGAGAAATGATCAAGATCCCTGCGGACAATATTATGACATAGCACTGGAGAGCTGATATACCCTGAGGTAGCACAGTGAATGTAAACTGCTGGCCTTGCCAGCTGAATGCGAACTGTTTCTGGTGGTCCTTACTAACAACTATTGAGAAAAGAGAATTTGCCAGATCAAAAGCTGCATGCCAGGTACCAGGGGATGTGTTGATTTGCTCAAGCAATGATACCACATCTGGAACAGCAGCTGCAACTGGAGTCACCACCTGGTTAAGCTTACAATAATCCACTGTCATCCTCCAAGACCCATCTGTTTTCTGCACAGGCCAAATAGGAGAGTTGAATGGGGATGTGGTGGGAAAGACCATATCCCTGCATCCTTCAAGTTCTTAAGAGTGGCATTAATCTCTGCAATCCCTCCAGGAATCCCGTATTGCTTCTGGTTTACTATTTTGCTAGGGAGGGGAAATTCTAGTGGCTTCGACTTGGCCTTTCCTACCATATCAGCCCTCAATCCACAAGTCAGGGAAACAATTTGAGGATTCTGCCAGTTGCTGAGTATGTCTATTCCAATTATGCATTCTGGCACCGGGGAAATAACCACAGAATGTGTCCAGTGACCCACTGGACCAACTGTGAGATGGACCTGAGCTAAAACTCCATTGATCACCTGAGCTCCATAAGCCCCAACTCTGGACCATAGTGATGTTTTGGGTCTCCTGGAATTAATGTCACTTCTGAACCAGTGTCTAATAATCCACAAAATATCTGATCATTTCCTTTTCCCCAATGCACAGTTACCTTGGTAAAAGGCCGTAGGTCTCCCTGGGGAAGGCTGGGAGGAAGATTAACAGCACAAATTTTTGGCAGTGTAACAGGGTCCTTCCCCAAAGATACCCGGCCTTCCCCTCATTAAAGGGCCTCTGGGTCTGTAAACTGTCTCAAGTCTGGGAATTGATTAAGGGGCCGGGACTCTCTGTTTTTATAATTCAAGGTAGACTTTTCTTCACTGGACCTAGAATTCTTCTGCTTATATAGTTCAAACAAGATTTCATCAATTGCCCATCTATTTTACTACTAGGTACTCCATGATCTACTAGCCAATGCCATAAGTCTCTGTGAGTCAGATTATTTTGACTGCTGCTTTGAGCCTGTTTTCCATTACGTTAGCCAGGCCTACATTTTCTTTGACAGTTAACTGTTGCCATGTGGCTTCTGCCAACTTGGGATCCGATTATCCTCATTGTGTTTAAGGATTCCAGCTCAGTGACAGCAGTTCCTACAGTAATATCTGACCTACAGAGAAGGGTGACTGTGGAGCTCTTCAGGGATGAAGGAGCTAGTCTCACAAATTTATTCCTCACAGTCCTGGTAAAAGATGTGTTCTCTGGACATTCCAGGAGTATGAGAGCAGGTCTTCCATGATAAATCCACTCTAACATTCCAATCTCTCTTAAGCCTTTGAATCCCCTCCTCTATGTTATACCAGGGCAGTTCTGGCATTTCAACCTCAGGTAATGCCAGCCACCTTTTGATCCATGTTTCAGCCAACCACCCAAATAAACTGTTAACGTCCTTTCTAACCCCTCGCACTACAACATTGAATGCAGAATCTCTGCTTAGTGGGCCCATATCAGTAAATTCAGCCTGATCCAACTTTATATTCCTTCCACCATTATCCCACACCCTTAATATCCATTCCCACACATATTCCCCTGGTTTCTGTCTGTATAAGTTGGGAAACTCACGCAGTTTTTTGGAGTATAGCATACATCCTCCCGGGTCAACTTTGTACCTCACCCTTCGGGACCTGTTGGGACTTTAGTCTAGTTATAGGTCTTGAAGCAAAGCCTGGTGATGGGGGTGGGTCATGAAAAGAATTAGAAGTATACCTCAAGCCATTTACCTCAGGACATTCTGTTGCAGTTTCATCTTGTAAAACAGGGCAGACTGGAGGTTGGGAAGCTGTTTCCTCAAAGCAAGCTGGAGGTTTGGTAGCTGTTTCCTCAGGGCAGACTGGAGGTGGGAGGGCTGTTTCCTCAGGACAGACCACTACAGGTGTATCTAACAAAGACTCAGCAGAATCCAGGGTTCCAATGTCCTCACTGCCATTATTATCAATCCATATGTCCCTATCCCAAGTTTCAGGATCCCATCCTTTTCCAATCAGTGACTTTACTTTAACAGCTGACACCCTGCGAGGTTGAGATTTTAATTTACGATGTAAATCTGCTACTTGCACAGTGAGAGTCTGGGTCTGGTTTTTAGAAATTTCAAGTCTGCGGCCACAGGAAATAAGATTTTCTTTCAGGGCACATATAGAAACCTTTACATCTGTCGTACGGCAATTAAGTTTCAAATTTGAAGACTTTAGCTTGTCCCTTTCTCTTATAACTTTATCCAGCATATCTAAGAGCAACCAGCCAACATCGTTATACTTCTTAACTCTGCAAAACTCTGTTAAGGTGTCAAAAACACTGTCACCCAGAGCCTTGCTTTGTACAAGAGTATGAAGAGGACAATCAAACAGTGCTATTTTGCATATCTCCATTTCCAACTTATGCCATGGACTGTTGATGCCATCTTGATTTTTGGAAATGGAGTCATTAGTGCCTTTGAATCTAATCATAGTAGAAAACAAATTGCAAAAGCCCATTTTAAGATTCTGTTTCTCAAGAACATCTCTTGGTACAAAATTATATTAGTTAGGGTTCTCTAGGGAAACAGAATCAACAAGAGATGTCTATACATATAAGATTTATAAAAGAGTCTCATGCAACTGTGGGTATGCGCGAGACCAAATTCCATAGGGCAGGCAGCAAACTGGTAACTCCAATGAAGATGTTCGATGAACTCCTCAGGCAGCGAACTGGCAACTTTGATGAACGTGTTCAATGAACTCCTCAGGAAATGAACTGGCAACTTCAACAAACTCCTCAGGAAACACTTTGCTGGTCAGCCGAAGAAGAAGTGAAGGTCCTCTGTTTGTCTCGATTAAAAATCTTCAGCTGATTGGGTTAAATCCAGCTGACTGCATTCGCTCATTGTGGAAGACACGCCCTTCGTTAACGTCATCAGTTACAACTGCAGCCAATTGACTGGATGATTTAACAAACCAACTTTCTGGTTTATGAACCACCCACAATCGTCCTCGCAGCAATGGTTAGGCCAGTGCTTGCTTGACCAGACACCTGGGTACCATCTCCTGGCCAAGGTGACACACGAACCTAACCATCACAGGTGGTTTCTTCAATCTTTTTCCTTAGTTCTTCAATATGCTCCTAAGACTCACATCTGCAGGTCTGGGTGGTGTTTATCCTGGATGCTTTGAATTTTGTTACTAACAATAAGGGGAAATAGCTTCTCCACAAATGCATCACCATCTGAGCTAATTGGTAGACCAGCCATCGTATTGGGTGTATTTGCTTGCTATGGGTACAAGCAATGTACTTGTACTGGACTGGTAACTGAGTGCAGGATTTACCCAAGCTCCCCAAGGAGTCCCCTCAGATACTTCCAAATGATCTTAGCATTGTTGATCCCTTCCTCTGCATTGTGTTTTGGAATTTCATGGATGAGGGTTTTGGTCGTATCCTTTCCTCCCATTCTAAAGAGCTGAAGTTGCAGAAGAGCCTCGGTTGGGCAGCCAACCTCCTCCAAGCCATCCTCAGAATTAAGTTGAACAGGTACTCAGGCAGAAGGGCTAAAGGGGGGCGTTGTGCAAGAGATCCTGGCAGGGATCTGGAATCTGGGAGAGGTTTCTGTGCTGTCACATTAGGTGGATGTCCAGACTCTGTGAAAAATGGTTGGAAGCTTAGGGCCCCTTTCTGGGCATATCTTGGAAAGGCAGTCATCAGGGCCACAAGCATAGAAGTAGCACAACCCATATCATGGTGGGACTGCAAGTACAGCCGACTGGAATGAAGCAGTGCTCAGTTTGGGACAAGGATAAAGGCTTGGGGTACTTTCTCTGAGGGTGATTCAAGGACTAAGAAGCACCAAGATCAGCTAGGAAGAGTCTTAGCCCTTGGAAATTCAATTACTCCAGACACCACATCCCTACTCCTAGAGGCTGTGGGAAATCCTCATCATTTTGAAGAAGAAAATAAGGCAGAGAAATGAGACAGTCCAAACTTCTTTTTCATTTTGGTATCTTCATGATCTGAATGACTTGTTTTGGATCCTACCTTCTCTCTACCCCAGCCAGAATGATTAGGAAACCACAAAGTTGATGGCTTCCAAGAGAAGTGAAGGATAGAACAGTCATAAATATTTATCTATCTCCTCCTGAGCCAGGTTTGTTCTCCTCACCTTTGCCCCATGCTGATAAACAGAACTTTTTCCCTTTGTGACCCTGCTTTTCCTGCCACATATCCCTGTTAACCTAAGGATTTACCCTAGACCTAAACCTAAGACAAAGAAAAGTTCCTCTATATCTTTTGGAAGGGAGAAGGGGGAAGTCAGGAAGGCTGCTGATCTTTGGTAGGGGACCCCAAAACAGCTCATCTTGTTTAAAGGTAACATTGAGTAGTGGTCTGGGGAACTAGACAGATTGGTAAACCAGATCATGTCAGAGAGACTTTCATTTCTTCACATTTGTAATTCCAATGCAAAACATAAATAAAAATAGCAATGATATGTGAGTGAGTGTGATTGTAGTTGAAAGGGAAAGTTTAGGGTCATGTATGCCACCAGAGGAAAGCTAGAGGATGAAACATGGGACTGTATAACACAATGAACCCTCTTAGGGACCATGAGTATGGTCAATAATACAAATATAAGAATGTTCTTCCATGAATTAGAACAAATGTATAATACTATTTCAAGGTGTTAATAACAGAGTGGTATATGGGTAAAAATAAACCTAAAGCAAACTAAGGACTGTAGTGAATAATAATATATGAATATTCTTCCATCAACTGCAAAAAAACAAACAAACAAAAAAACCCCAAAACACATTATGCTAAGTGAAAGAAATCAGACGCAAAGTATTACATATTGTTTGATGCCATTTATATAAAACGTAAATATAAATATATTTATAGAGACAGGAAAAAAATTGTTTGCTCTGATAGAAATAGATTACTGGTTATGTCTGGCTAGAGAAGGATAGAGGGATTGAGAGATGACTGCTAAGGGGATGGGGTTTTTCTTTTTGCAGAAATGAAAATGTTCTAAAATCAATTGTGGTGATGAATGCACAACTGTGAATATACTAAAAGCCATTGATTGTACACTTTGGATGGACTGTATAATATGTGAATATATCTCAATAAAACTTCTTAAAAAAAAAAAAGCAGGGGCACTGTCAACAACCTGCTACAAAAAGAAAACAAAAAAAAGCCCAACTCTATAGTCCTCTTCATCCAATCTCTCTGCCTCACCTTACCTCAGATAACTATCACGCTGAATCTCACATTCATCAGTTCTTGACTTTCCTCTGTATATGGGTTTATTGTATTTGCATGCATTACAATAACGTGTCTGTGTGCGTGCCCATGTGCATGTGTATGTTTGGAAATGAACAATTTGGCTGAAGAGTATTCACTTTTTATTCTTTTACTTTTTTGCTCATTTCTTTTCTTCCTCCCACCCCTTAGCAATAGTATCTGCAAATACTAATTGACTCCCTATTTTTCTCTCTGGAGACTCTTTTTGTCAGGCTTGATCCTTTCAGGAGTCAAAAACTTTTCATCTCTATCCTGATAATATCATAGATTTCTAATTTCTCCCCAACTCTAACAACATCATCTTCATTGCTTATAGTTTATCTCTACTTGGAAATTGTCCTTTGAATTCACAATTTAAAAAGTTACTGAATAGGTCATGAAAATGTCCAAATTAAGAAACCAAGAGTTAGATACCTTTTCTGAGGAAAGGCCGATGACCTCCGGGTCTCCTCTGTCACAGGGGAAGGCGCATGGCAGCTCCGCGGGCCCTTCTTCTCCTGCGTTCTGGTCTCAAAATTACACTTTTTGTTTCTGTGGGTCCTTCTTGCTTCTTCTGGGGTGTTTTCTTTCTCAGCTTCTCTCTACTCTCTCCAAAATGTCTCTGCCTTTTATCCTCTTATAGAGGACTCCGGCAAGGGGACTAAGACCCACCTTGAATAGGCAGGGTCACATTTCCATAGAAACCACCTAATCAAAAGTTCCCACCCACAATAGGTCTGCCCCCACAAGACTGGAATAAAAGAACATAGACTTTTCTGGAGTACGTAACAGATCCAAAACAGCGCACCCTTGGCCGAAAATTTCATTAATGCCAATTGATTTCTCTTGGCCTTTTAAAAATTAAAAGTCTAAAAATGAAAGTCTAGAATTTATGAGTTTGTTCTCTTATATTATGAAGGGGAATGGTTTGATTGGACATACCACACTAAAGATACTTTGCTAGCTACACTTGTTTATAAGAAATTAGAAATAGTGGAGCCCTGCCCCCTACGTGGGATCAGACACCCAGGGGAGTGAATCTCCCTGGCAACGTGGAATATGATTCTGGGGGAGGAATGTAGACCTGGCATCGTGGGATGGAGAACATCTTCTTGACCAAAAGGGGGATGTGAAAGGAAATGAAATAAGCTTCAGTGGCAGAGAGATTCCAAAAGGAGCCAAGAGGTCACTCTGGTGGGCACTCTTACGCACACTTTAGACAACCCTTTTCAGGTTCTAACGAATTGGGGTAGCTGGTGGTGGATACCTGAAACTATTAAACTACAACCCAGAACCCAAGAATCTTGAAGACGATTGTATAAAAATGTAGCTTATGAGGGGTGACAATGGGATTGGGAAAACATAAGGACCACACTCCCCTTTGTCTAGTTTATGGAGGGATGAGTAGAAAAATGGGGGAAGGAAACAAACAAACAGACAAAGGCACACAGTGTTCTTTTTTACTTTAATTGCTCTTTTTTACTTTAATTATTATTCTTGTTATTTTTGTGTGTGTGGTGATGAAGGTGTCAGGGATTGATTTTGGTGATGAATGTACAACTATGTAATGGTACTGTGAACAATTGAATGTACGATTTGTTTTGTATGACTCCGTGGTATGTGACTATATCTCAGTAAAATGAAAAAAAAAAAAAGAAATAGTGGAGTCATATCATAAGTGAATGTTTGTGAATGGTGTGCTTTACTTGGATGTTCTATGAATGAATATCCTGGCTTGGATAATTTTATGTGTCTGCATATTTGTACATGGGTAAAATGCCATTGTTGATTTTTAGTTATCTAGTTAAGGGTTTTTTTTTAATGTCCTCAAATTTGAAATTTTTAAAACAATAAATAATTGGTGACTGCTGTGTTTATAATCTGACCCATTTGATCTGGTGGTAATGTAAAGAGAAGATGTTATATAGCTTAGAGCCAACTTCAAAAAAAAAAGTTACTAAAAATATGCTATGAAGAAATCAAGGTTTGCTAAGTGAAGACAAATAGTAGAGATAATATTTAAATTAGAGGAAGAACTTCAAGGAGAAGAGCTAACATTCCAGATATGGTTTATAAAACTCTGGACTTCATATTGGAGAGAATTGAATTTCTACCTTGCTTAAGCTACTATTATTTGAACTCTTTCTGTTACTTGTAGATGAACCTAATTGCTACCAAAACATATTGGTTTTTAGGGGGCATAATATAATAATGGCTAACGTTAACTGGAAAAAAATAATTTATTGTAGGATGACATGGATGTGGCTTTTTAAAAAGTACAAAAACCTATCAAATTTCTTTCCTAGAAAAAAACTGCAACATTCTTGGAGGAAGAATACCTGGCCATGTTTTTCTCTAAAAACCTTTTAATGTTTGACTTCAGACAAATATTAAGGCTGGGCTGCATTAAGTAGTGTATCTATAATGTTCTATTTGTGTAACCTGAGTTACTCCAGGCCTCATCAGATTGGGGGGACATGACAGCAAAAAAACAGATTTCCCTACCCCCACCTTGTTAAAGCAAGAACTCCAGGCTCCTATGTAGGGTTGTCCCTTCACCCTTCCCCCAGCATGTATTTCCAAGAATGCCCAGGGGTGTTTCACAAGTCTTTATGCTTTTCCTTCCTACTGCATTACTGAGTACAGAGTTCGAACGACCAGCTTGCTGGCTCCTGCTGGGTATTACACAATCTGCTGGGAACTTGCCATTATCTACAAGCATCCATCGGGCACCATTATGTCAGTTGGACACCCACAATTTTCCATTACGCATCTGCTGCATTTGGCCATGTCTACTGGGCACCATTACCTCCTGTCACTATTGAGTCACTGAAGCCACTTTAGTTGTCAAAAGAACGCAGTTTTCTGCTTAAAAGTAGGGGACAATAACCCGTCAACCTTAGGTTAAATTCCATTAAGGGAGCCTATAGTGGTTTGGAGCTGTATGTACTCCAGAAAAATACGTTCTTAAACTGAATCCATTCCTGTGGATGGGAACCTATTGTAAATAGGACTTTTTGATGAGGTTATATCGGTTATGGTATGGCCCACCTCTATCAGGATGGTTCTTAATCCTATTACTGGAAATCATTATAAGGGGAATGATATTCACACAGATATAGAGAGAAAGCCAGGGAGAGCAAACGCTGAAAGTCAACAGAACCAGGAAGAAAACGGAGAAGCCAGGAGAGGCCACCATGTGCTTTGCCATGTGGCAGAGGCGCCAAGAACCAAGGATCCCTGGAGCCAGCTCAAGAACGCCAGCGTGACACCTTGATTTGGGCTCTCTCTTAGTCTCAAAACTGTGAGCTAATAAATTCCCATTGTTAAAGAAAAAAAAACCCACACACATAAAACACATTCATCAGCTGGACAGTGACTCCAAGTCTATACCAAACTCTTTAAGAATTAGGCTTCGTCTGGGGTGTAGCAGTAACCTCAGTCCAACCATTAGGGGAAGAAGGAATCTGGTACCAAACTTATATGCCATCTAATGTGATGCAGTGAAAAGGGCATGGAATCGCTCCTCTGACGTTCATAGCCTGAATCTACTAAGAGGAAATACTAGATAACCCTAAATTATACCAATCAGAACAAGACAAAACAAACACACCTGGTACAAATTCTCACATATCATGTGTCATAAAGTTTCCTCTCTGGTGCTGTGAACTTCCTCTGGAAGACAGCTAAAAGGACAGGCCAATGAGAAGGTCAGGGTCACTCTCTCTATTTCACGCACTTTCTTCAGATCCCAGGCCCCTAGTAACTAAAGCAAAAGCAAAAGAAACAAGAAGAGTAAGTGTCCAGGGTCACACTGCCAGAATTAGGAGAACCAAGAACTGGATGAAAAAGGGGCCCCACATTGCCTGAAATTCCTGGAAACTAAATCCCTGGGGAATCTCTAGTACTCTACAGCTTCCATGCAGCAACACAACAAAGGGTAAAATATTTAACCTTTTCTCCAAAGATCAACCAAAAAGCAAGAATTTGTTAACTGTACTTAATAAGGTTACACAAGCGACTATCCTTGCTCTTAGGAAATAAACACGGATGTATAAAGTGTTCAAGAAGTGTGATATATGTAACTTACTCTCAAATATTTAGAAAAGAGATAAAGATAGAAATATTAGATAGATAGATAGATGATAGGTAGATAGATAGATGGATGGTAGAAACTACACCAAATGTGACAAAATGTTAAAAGCTGAAAGATCCTGGCATCAGGGTAGAGGGTATATTCGTATTCTCTGTATACATATTTTATTATATTTATAACTGTCCTGTAAGTTTGAAATTATTTCAAAATAAGTAATAATAATAAAAAAACACAGAGCAAGGAAAATCATTGGTGTTGTTTAGAATAGTGGTTCTCAACTAAGGACAATGTTGCCCCCCAAAAGACACTTGGTAATGTCCAAAGACATTTTTAGTTGACACAACTGGGGAGAGGGGTTGCAGTTGGCCTCCAATGGGTAGAGGACAGAGATGCTGCTAAACATCCTACAGTGCACAGGAAGCTCTTCAGCTTCTTCAGTAGCTGCTGCAGATGAAACAAACTTGTCACATCTAAGACCTGAGTGGTGGAATCTAAAAGAGTCAATGACTTTTCTGGAGTCTCAAGCCATGCACCCAAGAGTTCTTCCTTAGCCTTCTAGAGGAGAGCCTGTAGCTGGACGGGGCAAAAAAAGAATCCAGGAAGCATATTAAAGATTATTCAACATCATTCTTAGTCTAAGAAAAAAAAATCAAAATCAATTTCAAACTAGTTTCAAACCAGTAGACGTGACTAATAACAGCTACTAGTAATAGTAATTTTAATAATAATATTAATAACAGCTAACCCTAGCCCCTTCTCATCAGGGTCACCTAGACTCTGGTCTCTCTAAAACTGACCCCTCCCCAAACCTGCCCACTCTCCTAATCCTGGCTTCAGACTCTGCTTCTGCCCCAGATGTTCTCCTCTCCCTGTGCATCCCCTACATCCAAATCCCACTCTTGCCCTCTTTTTTTTAAATACATTTTTTACTGTGAAATTTAATATATATACAATACAGTGATAAATTTTAAAGTACCATTTAACAAGTAGTTAGAGAGCAGATTTCAAAGAATGTTATGCATTATAGTTCTACAATTTCAGTTATTTCCTTATTGTAAAATATAACATTTATACAGAAAGGTGACAACTTTCAAAGTACAATTTAACAAGTAGCTATTTCAAAGAATGCTATAGCTTACAGTTCACAATTTCAGTTATTTTATTCTAGCTATTCTAATACCCTAATATCTAAAAATCTTGCCCTCTTTTTTGAAACACCTTTATCGAGGTATAAATGCCATACAACAAACTGCACATATTTAAAGTATACAGTTTGAAGAGTTTTGAAATATGCACACACCCATGAAGCCATTATCGAAATTGAGATAGTGACACATATATCTACTACTTGCAAACGTTTCCTTGTTCCCCTTTGTAATCCCTCCCTCCTCACTTCCCTTCTTTACCCCATCCCCCAAACAACCACTGATCTGCTTTTTTGTCACTATAGATTGATTTGTATTTTTTAAATATTTTATAAATAGAATCATACAGTACTCTTTTTGTCTGGCTACTTCCACTTAGCATAATTGCTTTGAGATTCATCTTGGTTGTTGTGTTTATAAATAGTTCATTTATTTTTATTGCTAAGCAGTATTGTATTGTTTGGATATATCACTGTATATCCACCATTTATGTGGATGGACATTTGGGTTGTTTCCAATTTCTGTTATTACAAACAAAGTTGCTCTGAACATTCATGTATGTGTCTTTGTGGGGACATGTGTCTTTAATCCTCTCAGGTAAATACCTTACAGTAGAACTGCTGAGTCATATGGTTAGTATATATTTAACTTTTAAAGAAAATGTCTGTTTTCCATCATGGTTGTACCATTTTACATTCCCACCAGGAGCATATGATAGTCCAGTTGCTCCACACCCTTGCCAACAGTTGAAATTGTTGATCTCTTTCATTTTAGTCATTCTAATGGGTGTGAGGTGGTATTACATCATGGTTTTAATTTGCATTTCCCTAATGACTAATGATATTGTCTTTTCATTGTATATTTGCCATCTATATATATTATTTGGTGCGTCTTTTCAAATACTTTGCCCACTTTTTATTGGGTTGTTTGTCTTCTTTTTTTAAGTTGTAAGTACTCTTTATATATTCTGGATTTAGGCCATTTGCCAGATATATGTTTAGCAAACTTTTTCTTTTCCTTTTAAAAGGAAAATTTTTAAATTTTTATGAAGTCCACTTGATTGATTTTTTATAGTCACACATTGTATGTTCAACTTAAGAAATCTTTGCCAAATCCAAGGTTTTACTGAATCCTCCTATTACCTGGATGTCTCGGTAGAATTTCTGTAAGTTCTGTTGAAGCAAAAGGCATGCTGGGTCCTGGCTGCAGTGGCCACAGTCATAGCTCAGCTGATCCGTGAAGAGGATGAAGCGCATCTTAGCCACGGAATCATAACTGGCCAGGACAGCTTCCTGCCTAGCAATCAGGAAGGGCATGGATTTGGACTCTGTGGAGTTACTGATGTCCTGAGGCCTGAGAAGAAGTCTTCTTCCCTCTCCACAAACCCTTCCTGCCCATGTGGTCTCCAGGATCTTGGGAGTCCACAGGAAAGGATATCCCTCCACGAAGCCCGAACCAGTTCTGACCTTCAGTCCAGATGGCCAGCTACTGTTAATATCCAGCAGCAGGAGGCTACAAGAGCAGGGCTGCTGTAGCTGATCTTGAAATGGGCTGTCAAGATTCTGCAGCATTATCCACTTCCCTTTGGGATCTGAGTCTGGTTCCTAATTGGGAAATTTGCTGGACTTATTCAGCCACAGTCGCAGGATGGTTTATTATTATAAATTTAATATTTAAAAAATTAAACAATACATGAAAACAATCCTCTTGTTTACAAAAAGGTCTCAGACAAATCTAGAATTCCCTTTAACCCCAGGACCATTCTGTTGCCCCCTCCTCTCCAGAGGTAACAAATGTAATCAGTTCGAAGAGAAAGTTAAAGGCTTCTTTGAATCACCCAGAAGAGGAGGACAAGTTGCCGTCAGAGCTAGAACCTGAATCCCTGGAGAGCAAGTGCTAGATGAGGAACATGGAGCACTTCGTCAGCAAAAGGAGAGCAGATCTCATGTCCCCAAGGGTTACCAACAGGAAAGCCCATCTACTGAGTACTTACCATGTGCCAGCCATGCTGGTCTGCCAAGCTAACGGGGCAATTTTCATACCCCTTGTTTCAGTGGAAGACCAAGTTGATGAAGAACGGCAGTGTGCCAGTTTGGATGTATTATGTCCCCCAAAACGCCATTATCTTTGATGCAGTCTTGTGAGGGCAGGAAACATATTGGTGTTGATTGGGTTGGAGTCTTTTGATTGGATGTTTCCGTGAAGATGCGATCACTCAACTGTGGGTGAAATCTTTCATTGGATAATTTCCATGGAGGTGTGGCCCCGCCCATTCAGTATGGGTCTTTATTAGTTTACTGGAGCACTATATAAGTTCAGAAGGAGCAAGCTTGCTACAGCCAAGAGGGACACTGTGAAGAATGCATAGGAGCTGAGAGAGGAGCTGCAGCTTATAAAGACATTTTGGAGATGGCCTTTGAAAGCAGTCTTTTGCTCCTGAGATGCTAAGAGAGGACAAATGCCCCAAGAGCAACTGAGAGTGACATTTTGAAGAGGAGATTCTGCCTAGAGAGGAAAGTCCTGGGAGAAAGCCATTTTGAAACCAGAACTCCAGAGCAGACGCCAGCCATGTGCCTTCCCAACTAACAGAGGTTTTCCAGACACCATTGACCATCCTCCAACGAAGGTACCCGAAGGTTGATGACTTACCTTGGACACTTTATGACCTTAAGACTGTAACTGTGTAACCAAATAACCCCCCTTTATAAAAGCCAATCCATTTCTGGTATTTTGCATCCTGGCAGCATTAGCAAACTAGAACAGGCAGCCAAAAACAACATCCAAAAGTGGTAATTGCTGCACACTGATGAAGAATAGGAGGAAGATGAGGCAAGAGCAAGGGAAGGAAGTCTAACTGGGATCAACAGCCTTCATCTTTGTTTGTCATCCTTCCCCTGGGTCCTGGGAACAAACTCACCGCCACCTTCCCTACCTCCTTCCACAGTTACACATTCAATTTCTCTCCGCTGTCATTAACAAAGCAACAGAGTTAGGAACTCGAGACATTTCAAAGAAAAGGCAGTTTCATGAGGAGGATGAACATGATGCCACCTGAAGAACCAGGACCCTGGGCGTGGAGATAGGCCCAGTTTTGGATGGTCAGATACAGGAAAGTCAGCAAGAATCCAAAATGTCCCCCTCGTTTCAGAGAAGCAGTAGAGTGTTGGGGTTCCCCAGACATTTATGGCCCAGGAATTTCAGGCACCAGTGTTGGACCCCTCTACATCCAGTTCTTCTTTCTCCCCATGTTAGGAGTGTGGCCCAGTAGCTACCTTAAGACTTACTCATCTTGTCCTAGAACCATTTTTTCTGACATTCCTGTGGTTGTTAGGGACCCCTCCCAGGAACTGAGAGGAGTGAGTAAAATAGTAGCAGGGAACTTCTAACCCTCTCATCTGCCTGTTCCTTTTGCCTCTGACAAAAAAGGGCCAGAGCACCTGAGAAGAAGCTTTATGGCACAAAGATGTGTGGGGATTTGTAATAGTTTTCAAGGCACCACATGATGCCTTGCCCGATTCTAGAGACTGTAGTCACTCCTGGACAAGGAATGAAGTCCAATTCCTGTGAGTTTTGATGTAAGCTTAGGAAGAGGTAGTGCCATGTGATAAATGTATTTTATTTGGTATTGCATTGAAATTGGAAAGTTAAAAATTGAAAATTGTTCTGATTTGGTCTGACTGGTCAATAGGTTCTATTCTCTCAGTCCTTCACCTGATACATCCATTGAATGAGAACTATTTCAGGGTCTCCTTCCCACAAATCATTGGCCTCCCTACTTTCCCTATCCTCCCTTCCCCAGAAGATGCAGAGGAACTGTTCTTCTTGAACATTTAGGTCTAGGGTAAATCCTTAGGATGCTGAGATATGGGGCAGGAAAAGCAGGAGCCACAAAGAGAGAAGGCCTGTATGTCAGCACGGAGCAAATCTGGGGAGGACAAAGTCTGGGTCAGGAAAAGCTGGATCAATATTTGAGAACACTATGTCCTTGGCTGTTCTGAGAAAGCATGACTTTTTTTTTGGCTGGGTTAAAGAGACAGTGATATCTAGAAAAGAGCCATTCAGATCAGGGAAGCACTGAGAGGCAAAGGACAGATTTGGACCTCCGTGTTCCTCTGGCTTGTTTCTTTCTCAAACAGGTAAGGATTTCCCATGGCTTCTCAAGGTGAGAGTGAAAGTATGTTCATGGTAATTGAAGTTCCTAAGGGCTAAGATGCTTCCTGTATCTGACCAGTCATGGCGTCTCTTTGTCTTGAGCCATTCCTAACCTGAGCACTGCTTCTTTCCAGCAGGCTCTTCTGTGTGTTCTACCATGACCCCGGTTCTGCTGTTCCTTTGCTGTGTTCTGCTGTCCCCGATTGCTGCCTTTCCAAGAAATGCCCAGAAAGGGGACCTGACTTTCCCATCACCTTTCACAGAGCCTGAGACTCCACCAAACGTGCTCTCCAGCCAGACTCCTCTCCCATATCCCAAGTCCTGCCAGGATCTCTTGCACAAGACCCCCTCTTTAGCCCCTCTGCCCGAGTACCTGTCCAGCTTAGCTCTGAGGGTGGCCCTGGAAGAGGTTGGCTGCCCAACCGAGGCCCACATTCTGGAGCTTCAGCTCTTTAAGATGGGAGGAAAAGACACCACTGAAACCTTCATCCGTGAAATTCAAAAGCACAAGGCAGCAGAATGGGACAGTGATATTAAAACCATTCTGAGGGATATGGTGGGATCCCCAGGGGACCTAGGGCGGGTTCGGCGCTCAGCTACCATTCCTGAGGAATGTAAGGAAGAAGGATGGGTGTTCTATGAGACAGCAAAGCTGCTGATTGAATTTGCTGAGAAGTTACCTCCCAGTGAGCTGGTAACAGAGTTCAAGAATACTGCTGTCAATGTCACTCAGAAGTGCACGTTAGAGTCTTGGGAACATGTGCTAGAGGTAGGCGAAAAATTGATGACAAGCCCTGAACTTAAGAACTTCTCAATGCCTATAGAAGAAGAGATAAGCTTCGTCGTGCGTTTCATAATCATTATGAAGCATGCTATATGGAAGATGATACAGGGGTACTTAGAGATTTATTAGGATAGAGATTGCCACCTAGATATCACATTTTCTTTCTCAGATGTCTCTGGTAGGACATCTTTCAGGGACTGGGCAGAGTAGTCGGTAGAAATATTGGGACAGCTTAGGACCAATGTGTTATGCTCTTTATTAGATCCCAGTGCCAAAAGACATGTGACCCGAGTCACCCTTGCTCCTGTCTTAGATTTCAGTCCCTATTACTTCTTCCAGTTTCACTTCCTTTCAGTCCTCAAATATTGTGCATTTATTATGTACTAGGCATGAGGGTATTTGTAATCTTTCTCCACTCATCTATCTTGTATTTTCTAATTCTTTAGTGGATGCTGTAGCTTTCTTATGTTAATTTTTAAAGTGAAAAGAGAAATAAAAAGCTGCTTCTATATATGAAAAGCCATCTGATTTCTCTTGACTTTTTGTCTCCCTGGCTCCTGTTGTGAGCTAGAGGGAAAATGTGACAGGACATACAAGAAATTCTCATGTCTTTTAAGGCTGATTGTGTGACAAGGGGACAAGGTTTGAGCAGTCAGTACCAAAGGGCAAATATTTGCAGAGGTCATGTCCTTTACTCATCACAGGGGAAAGCAACCATGTCTTCTCTTGGAACAGGGAACTAGGCAGAGCGTGTCTAGACCTACCAGTGCAATCTCACTTCTCAATGTCCGTCTGGACTGTGTGGTAATTTGGAGCCCCATAACTGTGTGGAAGTGAAGTAGAGAAGTCCCTGGTGATCTGGAATTAGGGGAAGCAAAGAAGAGCAATCAGGTCTCATTTCCATTTCCTGGACCCTGACCTAAAAGTAATAGCAGCCAAGAGTTGAGGGGTGAGATGTCCTCTAACTGAGCCCTGGGTTTGTTTCAAACCACAGCTCTAGAGAACAGCTTGAGTGCTCTCTTTCATTCCAGCATAGTCTCATCTCAGTAGGAAATACCTCAGTAGGAGACCCTTCATGACCTGCTACTGTACTGCCTCTTGCTGCACCCTGTGACTGCCATTTCAGGTGGACCCAGACAAAGACCTCTCATCTCCAGGATCCAGTCACCCACTGCAGGTTTCTGATTCTGCCAGACTTTGCTCCCCAAGTCCTTGACTGGCTTCAGCCATGTGACCCCTTTACCCTGGATTCTGGTAGGCCTGGCACTGAGGACTTCCCTGGGGCAGGCTCACCACCAGCCTGATTCCTGGACCCTGCAGCTGCATCTCTCTGAGATGCGCGATGGGAAAGCCAGGTGGATTTTCTTCCACCAGATGCCCAAGGACAGCAGCACAGGGAGGGACTTCCTAGGGGAGGCCTGGTCTCTGTTCTGCAGCTGCATCCCAGGAGAGCATTACATGACCTCCCCACTGTAGACAAAGGGAATGAGGAGGAGCATGTATACAATGTGGTCCAGCTATTACCAGGAGAGGGACTCTATTACAAACTCGATCACAGCTTCGTACTATGCTGCTCAGAACTGCTCTGACAAACCCAAGGAATGAGGCTGCGACAGGGTCACAGGCCTGGGCTATGATGCTGTGATGACCGTGCTGAGGATGTTAGGGGTTCTGTGGGTACAGGAGGGTGCTGTGCTTAAGCCTGCTGTGAAGGCTGGGTTAAGCTGTTGATCCAGCATTTGTATGAACAAGAGGCACAGATTCCTCTGCCAGAAACCAGCAAGGAGGGCTGGCGTACGGGGTGTCATGGTTTCAACCCTTTACACCGCAAACCTGTCATCTCCATTAGAAAAGGTCTGAGCCTTATCAGGTCCTGATTCAGTCAATTTGGGCTTCATCAAGTAGCCTTCCATTCAATTAAAGGTATAGGGACAGGTCTTGCAGGCGCCACTGCCCGCAGCCGCACTCTTTCACTCATCGCAATGGTCAACCCTACCTTGTTCTTCGACATCACCGCCAACGGTGAGCCCATGGGCCGCATCTGCTTCGAGCTGTTTGCAGATAAAAGTCCCAAAGACAGCAGAAAACTTTCATGCTCTGAGCAATGGGGAGAAAGGATTTGGTTATAAGGGCTCCTGCTTTCACAGAATTATTCCTGGGTTTATGTGCCAGGGTGGTGACTTCACACACCATAACAGCACTGGTGGCAAGTCCATCTACGGGGAGAAGTTTGATGATGAGAAATTCATCCTGAAGCATACAGGTCCTGGCATCCATGGCTAATACTGGACCCAACACAAATGGTTCCCAGTTTTTTCATCTGCACTGCTAAGACAGAGTGGTTGGATGGCAAGCATGTGGTCTTTGGCAAGATGAAAGTGGGCATGAACATTGTGGAAGCATGGAGCGCTTTGGGTCCAGGAATGGCAAGGTCAGCAAGAAGATCACCACTGCCAGCTGTGGACAAATTTGATTTGTGTTTTGTTTTAACCACCACACCATTCCTTCTGTAGCTCAGGAGAGCGTCCCACCTCCCTGGTCTGCTCACAGTGTCCTATCATTGTGCTCTCACTGCAGTTCTTTGGGTTCTACATTATCCTCCCCTTCCAAGTCTAGCTGGATTGCAGAGTATAAGTTTATGATTATGAAATAAAAAGTTAAACAACAACAACAAAAAGAGTATAGGAACAGACAATAGTTTAAAAGTAAAGAGCACTCAAGACAAGAATTTCAACACATTTTTACTAAAGGAGCACTTAAAGTAAAAGGAACAAGCTTACAAGGTAAAAATAAATTGATACATTACCAAGCCTGGGAGCCCCTGCTCCTCCGGGTGCAGCTGACCGTGAGATCAGAGCGCTCTCCTTTGTCTGAGTTACAGAGTATATATAGTACTTTTGATTTAGAATACATTCAATTAAACATTTTATTTTTATATTTGAACTACAAGAGGTGAATGAACTACAAGTGGTGAACCACCAGGTAGTGAACGACATGTCCTGAACCACAAGGCAGTCAAGATCAAAGGAGGGTATCGACAGCGTTATCAGAGACTTAACCTTGAATGTCTGCAAAACTCAACTGATAATATTTCTACTAATTAAGCTATGACTTCTATAACAGCAATGTAACATACCAAAAATTTGAAAAGATTACTATTACTTACCTCTAACTTAATAGTTTTCTTATTTTATTTTATAATTAGTTTAGCCATTATATCATGTTGATAGGCATACCTTTGATTAAAACTTCAGCCTTGCTACATTATTTATGATTCATCTATGATTGAAGTAATAGCTACAGCCCCATGCTGTTTTCTCTTTATAGAGAACCAGACGGTTACGTGTTATCTGTATTTAAGAAGGTTGAGAAGGGTTTTCTGTTTTCTTGAAAATATTCTCTCAGCTCTTAACTGCTTAGCTTCTCCTTCAGTATAATTTTCTAATACAGGACTCAAAGGATATGAATCATCTGTCCCAGTTATGATAGTAAGGCCTCGTTCCACTTTTTATCATTTGGAAATTGTGCTTGAGTGTTTGGGGGTAAAAGTTCTGTTAAATATGCTTCTATATCAGAAGGAATAACAGGTTCTTCACTACCAGAACAGAAAGCAACAGGTGGAATATGAGAGCAGCCTAGAGAGAAGGAGAATCCTCATTATCAGATTCCTCTGTGGAGATGTCATCCTGCAACGGGGGCGCCACAGATAGGAGTCACCTAGGAGTGACAAACAGCAACCATGGCCTCAGAGGACAAGCTTCAGAAGTGAACTCAATTCTTCCTTGTTGAGGTCCCCATTCAATGAATTAAAGTGAACAGGCTCCCAGGGGAATGAATCTCCCTGGAGACGTGGGACATGATTCCTAGGAATGAGCCTGGCCCTGGCAGTGAGGGCTTGAAAATGCCTACTTGGCCAAAAGGGGGAAAAAGAAAGGTAAAAAGCTGAGGTCACAGTAGCTGAGAGATCCCAAATAGAGTCCAGAGGCTATACTGGAGGTTTCTCTTATGCAAGCTCCAGCTAGATATCCCAAGTGGTCACAATATGCCATGCCCTTACCAACAGTAGACCCCAAATACCTAGGGCCCTACCTGATATTCTATAAAAGATGTACTGAGTTTTATCTTTCAGAGACTTAAATCCACTAGAGTGTTCCTATACCAGACAAATCCTTAAACCCAGAGGCAACAGCATGTTTAAGATCAATGATCAGATGCAGCCTCCTTCCCCGTACTGTTGACACACCATTTTAATATGAACAAGTTAGGGTGCTCACTGCCTAGATACCCCTGAAGACGGAGAAAGAGATTAAGTAAGAGGAAGGGGTAGCAACAAACAAGATAAGATTGAACGAAGGTCTATGAATACTGAAACTTTATACAATTATATATATAATTTAGATGCTGGGGTGATGGAATGGCTGGAAGGAGCTAAATGACATGGAACTGTAGCCTGTAGCATCCCTTGGGATTTGCTATAGTCTATAGTTGTTCATTGAATTGTGCCTTGAAGATTTTCACCTTTCTGTATATAACTTGTATTGCATAATAAAGAAAGAACTGAAATTGTGGAACTGTAACCCATAACAATTTTTGAAATTACCTATATGACTGCTTGTTGAGCTGCACATCAAGAAATGACACCTTTCTGTATGTATGTTATATTTTAAATAATGGAAATGGCTGAAGTTGTGGAACTGTGACCCATGACATTCTTTGAGGTTTGCTAACTACTTGTGAAGTCGTACTTTGAAAGTTATCACTGTTATGTATATGCGTTAAAGTACACAACGAAAAAAATGGAAAAAAATAAAATGAACAGGGCCATGTTCCTGGAGACTTGTGCTTTATAAAAAGGAGTTAGGCACAGAAGAAATATAAACTAATTCTTAGCAATTGTATGCATCCAACTAAATGATGCAGTCTAACTTAAAGACTCAAAATGGTGTAGTAATAAGTTCTAGGGATCCAGTGAGCTGGAAAGAGCTATTGGAATCTGTTTTGCAACTCTGGAATCCAATCAGACACACTGTAAAAACCAGGAGAATGCTTGTTGAAGGTAGAGGCTGTTGATCTGGAAGTAAGCAGCATGTGTAAACCAGTGACCATCCCCTATTCCTCAATCCCAATGAGGTTGTGGAGTTAATGTCCTATGATCCAGGAGCCACTAGCTAGTCCAATGCAGTCAATGGGGACCCTATTTCCCAAACATTGGGAATCTTTTGATTGTACATTTTGATTGGTCTGGCGGTACCCTGAGGGACCTGCACAGATGCTTGCCTTGGCTACAGTGGCTTACCCCAGCAACATCTATCAGATTTAAAGGGACAGGATGATTTCTCCCCTCCCTCCCCTACCACTCCTTCATGGAGCCATTCATTTAAGGAAAAGCTTGTGAGGTGACATGTATGCTGAAAACTACAAAACACTGCTGAAAAACGCAACAAAAAAATAAGTAACAACACACACTAATAAATAAGAATTTAAAACTTAAAAAAAAAAAAATAACCAAACACATTGCTGAAAGATATTAAAGAAAACCTAAGTAACAGGAAACACATCCTTGTTCACAGATTGGGAGATTTAATATTGTTAACATGACAATACTACCCATAGCAATATACAGATTCAATGTAATCTCTTTCAAAATCCCACTGACTTTTTGGAGAAATAGAAATACTCATCCTAAAATTCATATTGAATTTCAAGGGACCCTGAAGAGCCAAAACAATCTTGAAATTGATCAAAGTTGGAGGACTCACACTTCCCAATTTCAAAACGCCTCAAAGCTAGTCATCAAAACAATGTGATACTGGCACAAAGACAGACAAATAGGCCAATGGAACAGAAGAGAGATCATGGAGATAAACCCTTGCATCTGTAATCAATTACTTTTCAACAAGGGTGCAAGACCACTCAATGGGTAAAGGAGGGTCTTTTCAACCAATGGTTTTGTAAAAACTGGATAGCCACGTACAAAAGAATGAAGTTGATAATTACATGGAACTTTGAACAGGAAGTGAGATCTGGTAGGGTTGTATAGGTTAGTGTGAAATAGCAACACATCCCAAAGTAATTTGGACAGAGAATACAAATAAATATGCAGGGACCCCCTGAGGAGCTGGGGGAAAATACACAAGTATTGGACTTCCTCACCTGGGTTGTTGCTGATGTTGAGGACTGGCAGTTTGGTATGTCGAGACCTCTATCTTGGGGCTTGCCCTTATGAAGCTCATTGCTGCAAAGGAGAGGCTAAACCTGCTCATAATTGCGCCTAAGAGTCTCCCCCTGAGTGCCTCTTTGTTGCTCAGATGTGGCCCTCTCTCCCTAGCTAAGCCAACACAGCTGGTAATTCACTGCCCTCCCCCAATGTGGGACCTGACTCCCAGGGGTGTAAATTTCCCTGGCAATGCAGGATATGACTCCTGGGGATGAACCTGGATCTGGCACCGTGGGACTGAGAAAATCTTGACCAAAAGGGGGAAGTGAAATGAAACAAAATAAAGTTTCAGTGGCTAAGAGATTCCAAATGAAGTCAAGAGGTCACTCCAGTGGGCATTCTTATGCAATATATAGATATCCCTTTTTAGGTTGTAGTGTTTTGGAATAGCTAGAAGTAAACACCTGAAACTATCAAACTGCAAACTGGCAGGACCTGGGATCTGGGAGAGGGATCCAGCTAGAGAGCAAGTTTGGTGGAGCCTCAGGCCCTGTGAAAGGAGAGACTGGAAAGTCTGGTCCCCTTTCTGAACATTTCTTGGAAAGGCAGTCACTGGAGGTAGCAAGATTCAACAAGGGACAGCAGAGCCTGAATCACAGTGGGACAGCAGGAACAGCCTGTTGGATAGAAGCAGTGCTCAGGGTGGGAAATAGGGAAAGACTCAGGACAGAGACATCAAACTTGGTCAGAGCTAGGAAACGTCTTAGCCCTTGGAAACTTCAATTACTCTGGACATACCCTTACCCCCTCCCTCAGAGGCCATGGGTGATCCTCACTTGTTCAGGAAAAAAAAAAAAAAAAAAAAAACAAGCCAGAGAAACAAGACCGTCAAAATGTATCCTTTACCTTGGGGACTTCCTGGTCTGAATGGTTATTTCCTGAACCTCACCTTCTCCCTACCTCAGTTGGAAACACAAAGGAGTCAGAAAGTTGATCTTTTCTAAGAAGAGTAAGGGCATGACATTTGAAATATTTATCCATCCCTTTCTCTTCCCCCATGCTGAGAAAGTGGCTTTTTTTCCCCTTTGGCCCCTGCTTCTTCCTGCTGTATACTCTTGTCTAATTAAAGATGTACCCTCAACAAAGGATCTTCAAGTGGGAGATTCTTCTGTTTTCTGTTGGGGGGTAGAAGGAAAGCAAAAGAAAAGGGAAGCTGATGCTCTTTTTCACCCTAAGTACAATTCTTCCCACCAAGACAGCAGGTGTAGGGCTGGAGGCTTGGACAGATTAGCAAATCAGACCAACATCAGCAACTTTTAATTTTACATGTTTAATTCAATGCAAAACACAAACAAACCACATTTCATCAGCTGGAGGGTACCTCATCCCAACCCAACCTTAACTGCAGGAATTGGACTCAATCTGTGTCTAGTGGGTGATCACAGGGGCATATCAATGTCCTTCTAAAAATGGTACAAAACCCCCGCCCGTCATGATGTTAAAATGTTCCCTGTCTGAAGGAGCAGTCTAATAAGAAGAGTCCAGGGTGCTGTCTATATTTCACTTACCCCTCTCATCTGCTAGGGGGCTCTAATAACCAAGAAGAGAAAGAGAAGGAGTGGATCCTAGAAGAAGAGTGATAAATCTCCAAGGAGCTATTGTGGCATGGTGATAGAACTGGAAGAAGCAAGATCTGGGTGCAGAGGTTCCTGAAATTCCTGGGCCTTAAATCCATGGGGAAGCCAGGACTCCACTGCTTCTGTCCAGTAAGAGTTCCTGGGTCCTATATGACCCTCTCAACTCTGCCTTAAACTCGCTGTCTATGAACAGGCCTGTATCTACCCCCAGGCTTCTGGCTCTTCAGTCGTTCTCATCTTCATCCTCAATCTGAAACCGTTTCTTCTTTTGGATTCTTGGAGCTCCTAACTCTGATGCTATGAGAATGACAGCAGAGAGAGAGAATATCTGAATATATTAAGAGTAAAGGAGGGTGGTAGAGTTTGTCTCCAGGATTAAAGAGAAGAGTGATAGAGTGAAGAAGACAAAAGCAAGTCCCAATCAGACTCCCTACCTTTGCTCCTGCCCGCATCTTCTTCCTGTTCCTCATCACTGTCCAGCAGTTGTCGCTTCCTGGCTGCTGCCTTCAGCTGCTCTTTCCCATCTGCAGCTTGTTCCTCTGAAATGGCCATAAGAGGCATAAAATTAGGAAACCAGGCCCTTACATTCTCAATATATGCTTTCGGCCCTCCAGATCAACATAGGTGTCACACAGTAAATACTCAAGAGATGAGGGGCCCTGCTATTACCCCCTGGGGACTCCAGGCCTGCTTTCCTTTTACAGGCTAACAGGAGGGCTCTCAGAGCTTGTGCTCGGTGCCCCTCCTCTTGCCCTTGTTCTTCAGGAGCTTCAGGTTCTGGTTCTGGCTGCAGCTTCCTCTCTTCCTCTGGATGACTCAAAGAAGCTGCTACTCTCCGGAGCTGGGTGGGACTCAGCTTGGCTGGAATTCGCCAGAAGGTTTCCTAAAGGGGAAAAGAAGTTGAAAATGACAGCCAAAGCAGAGGACCAGCCTCTTGTTCAATATTGTTAGTATTCATTGAATAAACACGACTCTCTGAAGGTGAAGACTCATAGGGCTGTGGATTTTACTTATCGCTCAGGTATCCAATATTACTCAATGTCTAGCACAGTGTCTACTACATTGGGAGATACCCAGAAAATATCAGTGTTAAATTGAATAAGTAAATAGATGGATCCTGGGGATTTAAAGGTGAACTTGACATGATCCTTGCTCGCAAGGAACTCACAATCAAATGGGAGAAAAACCAAATGTGCTTTAATGCCACAAGATTAGGGGTATATCAAGGGAATGAACAAAACCCAGCTGCCATTGTGAATATGTTTTCAAAAGTGACAGGGACTGCTTCTAAGAAGAGGTGACAATTGAGCTGACTCTTGAAGGTTGGGTAGAGGTTCATCGGGGAGAGAGTGACTGGTATGATCAACCGTCTGGAGGCATGAAAGGCCTGCTGTTTGGTGGATGGAAAGTCCAGGATGACTATGGTGAGAAGCAGGTGTGGGCAGCACAGCTGTGGGGCTGCAAAGGTTGGCCAAGGCTGGGTATGCCGTGTGGAGGCTCTGGGCTCCATCCTGCAAGCAGTGGGGAACTGAGTGCTCTGGACAAGGGAAGGACATGACTGGAACTGTATTTCAGAAATACAACTCTAGGGACGGCATGTTAGATGCAAGAGTCTAGGTCAGAGGGGATGGGGTAAATGCAATGAGGAAAGGGGATGCATTTTGAAGGCAGAACCATGTCTTAATGGCTACCTGGCTGACACTGTAACTGGTGTGTTTACCTGCCCAGAGGCAGGGGGCCGAACCCCTAGCTTGCGCAGCAGCTGCTGAAACTGTTCATTTTCCATGGCTTCCTCATTTTCTTCTGTCAGTGGCACTAATGGAACTGCCTGGGAGCAGCCTAGGAAAGGGTCAAGGTGGTTAAGATATGGCAAAGAAAGAATTGGTCTTTCGTCCCACAACTAGGTGTCCAGCAGTCTACAGTGTCCCTGCCCTCCTAAAACTGACATTCTACCTACTCACCATCCTCTTCTCGATCATCCGCTATGCGAATCAGGCTGTTCTGGAGCCACAGGAGGGGAGCAGAAAAGCCTAAGGGAAGAAAGAAAATATACTTGGCCCCTACTCCCAACCCACTCCTTCTGAGGCATATATCCCTGCCCAAGTTCTCACCTTCCTGACGCAGGCTTTGCCCAAGGTTTTCAGTTGGGAAGACTGAGCTACCCTGGGCTGTTTCTGTTTCTGAGCCCTCTTCTTCCTCTTCATTCTCTTCCTCTGGCAAGTTTTCCTCTTCTTCCAGATCTTCTTGGCAAAAATGTTCCAGGGAGTCCTCTCCATTGGGCTAAAATTCATTGAGGTAGGAAATAAATAAAAGGAGGCAAAATGAGGAATTTAGAGGAGTCCTCTCGTTCCTGAACATCCCACTGGTGGGACCTAGCCACCGAGTCAAGCTGTCAAAACAGGCTGAGGCAGGGAGACTCTGGGTGGGCTTCTTCTAAGAAGCACTTCAGGGGGAGTGGGCCCCTACAGGCAGAGCCAGGATAAGAATGTTACCAAGCTGGAGGGTGCCAATTTCTTCCGGCGTTTCTTGTACAGCTCCTGCCGCTCAGCTACCAGCCCCAGGGCCAGAAGTTTATCCACTACTCGAGACCGTGAGCGTTTGGCTGTAATGTTCTTCATGATGTGACTCATGACATCTATACAGGAGAGCGAGAATGCCCAAGAGCAATAGGGGACAAGGATTAGTAAACGAAATCAGGGTTCTTTGGAAAGAGGCCGGCTTAATTCACCTAAAATGACACCTCAATTATAGTAAATGGACAGAAAGGATGAGTGAGACAAGCCTTCCTTGGAAGAGGAGGCAGGAGGAAGAGAAGTGGGTAGCTTGGCTTTCATCTTAGAGGATTCCTGAACTTCCATCTTACTTACCATCTGAATCCCGGAACTCCTCAAAAAGCCGCTGCAGCTCTAGCTCCTGATCTTCCGTCCACAGTACAACAGAGGTTCCTTTCCTGTTTAGGAAGGTCACCAGTGGAAGAGGGGGCCCAGGGATTGAACAGAGGATTCCCTGTTCCAGTTCCCTTCAGATCATGTGCCTCTACCTTTGGAAGTCCTTAACACTGTCAGCTAGTCCCAGACGAACCAGATGGTGGATGACCTGCTTGCGTGTTCGAGGAGCAGTAGTCAGATGTGCCAAGATGGCGTCCACCACATCCTGACCTGGGGTAGAGAAGGAGTTAAACAGCGAAGAGGGGTCCCAAAGCTCAGGCTGCCTTCCTCATAAACCCTTCAGATCTCAGTACCTTCCACATCCTTATGGGAGAGGTACAGTTCCCGAAGCTGGGCCTCCTCCTCTGGACTCCACACAGGGGGTCTGCGACTGGAAGACCTGAATGGGAAAAAGGGAAGGGTAACATGCAGTTGTTGGCCTAAAAGGAGGGAAACAAAGGCCCTCTCTGGTCAGGTCTGAAAGGAACAAGTCATTAAGACCAAAGGAAGAATAGCAGGGTGATTTAGAGCTCAAAAGAGTCAGCTAGCAGAGGACTACAGAGTGCTTCCTTCACTTTTCTTCTACTTAAGAACCCAAAAGTCAAACTAAGGGATTTTCCAGGTTGGGCCTATGGAACCTGACACTGCAGGGACTGAGAGTATTATGGGAAAAAGAGAATGTGAAAGGAGAGGAGCTGAGATACTCTGCCAGTTTAGATGTATTATGTCCCCCCAAATGCCATGTTCTTTGATGCAATCTTGTGGGGGTAGATGTATTAGTGTCAATTAGATTGGAATCCTTTGATTGAGTGTTTCCATGGAGATATGACCCAACCAACTGTAGGTGATAACTCTGATTAGATAATTTCCATAGAGGTTTACCCCACCCATTCAGGGTGGGTGTTAATTGGATCACTGGAGTCCTATCAAGGAATTCAGACAGAAGGACCTCAGAGCAACTGAGAATGACATTTTGAAGAGGAGCTACAGCTTAGAGTGACATTTTGAAGAGGAGCTGCAGCTGAGAGACACATTTGACAACGGCCATTGGAAGCTGACACTGACATTTTGGAGAAAGCCATCTGGAACCAAAACTCCAGAGCAGATGCCAGCCACGTGACTTCCCGGCTAACAGAGGCTTTCCAGATGCCATTGGCCTTCCTTCAGTGAAGGTACCCTATTGTTGGTGCCTTAATTTGGACATCTGCATGACCTTCAGACTGTAAATTTGTAACCAAATAAACACCCTTTATAAAAGCCAATCCATTTCTGGTATTTTGCATAGTGGCAGCATTAGCAAATTGGAACAGATACTAAGGGAAAGGGGACAAACTTCTATGAAACATTCTGGGACTGGGCACATACAGACACTCTCTGGGGGCCTCCACACTCACACCACCACCCCTTTCAAGGAAGTTGGCAGAATAAACCCTTCACCAGAGTACTAGTGAAGGAGAAGGAAACTAGAGTAGCCAGGAGACTTAAGACTCCAGCCCTTGTTCACTTGGGTGACATTAGGCAAAGCATTTCACCTTATGGGCCTGTTTCCTCACCTATGAAAGGGCAAGAAAGATTGGACTAGATGATATGCAAGCTCTTTCAGCTTTGACACTCTGCTTTGACACCCCTACTGCCCATCATTCCCCAGTCTCAAGCTCACCCGCCATCCAGGGAGCCATAGCCCTCAGTCATCTCGCGAACCACAGCAGTGTTCTTCCAGAACAGCAGCTCCACAAAGGCTTTCTGGTTGACTGCAGCCAGTGCAAAGAACTTGCCCAGGATGTACTTTGCAAAAGTCACTAGCTCCTACAGGAGAAGGAGATTGTTTTGAGACTTCTGGCCCAAATGTATATACGAACCTAGCTCTGTAAGTATTCGCTCTTCAGCTATTGCCAGCTTCCCCCTCCTCACTCAGACTCTCTTATATTCTTCCCCATGCAACCCTCCTCAACTTGTCTTCTCATTTCTTCACAGTTCTCTTCCCACCTCCCTCCAGCATCTTTTATCTCCTTTTACCCCAGGACTCCCATACTCCTCCAGATCCCCATTCCTTGTATCCCCTTACTTTGTAGGCCCCAGCAGCAGGGTCACTAAGCAGACGATTAAAGAGGCAGAAGAGTGAGAGCTGGAAAAGTAGGGCTTCCATTTTGAGGTCATGGGCCAGCCGGTGCAGCATCTTGACAACACAGTGGTTAGTGTGGGCACTGTTCTGCTGGTAGCTCCGCAGCAGCAACACGTAAACTCGGACAACAGTGGAGCACGCAAAGCTACACCGAGGCAGGGAGGAAGAGGATATCAGCAGTAGAAAGACAATGCTCATCCTCACAGCTCCAGTCACCACCCCGGCACCAACCAACTCAGTCCTCTCAGCCCGTACCGTTTCAGGTAGTCCAGGAAATTAAATTCTTTCTCTAACACCTGGACCACTTGCAACTCCTCCTCCTCTTCTTCTTCCTCTTCTTCCTCTGCCCCTAGTTCCTCTGGCCCCTGCTGCCCTACAGAAAGTGAGGGTTAGTGGGGTCCTGTAATGCTGGTGCTGGAAAGGAGGTAGAGGTGAAAGGAACGGAAACTCACGGGGAAGTGGAGCCAAGAGGATTTGTTTTAGCAGGTGGCTCTCTTCCTCTGGGGAAATGTCTTGAGAGCCAAACACATCTCCTTCTGGCCACACTTCCCTGGAGGACAGAGAGAAAAAAGGCTTCAGCCAGATGGAACTGGAGGTATAATTTGAAGTGAGAGAAGGAATTTAGACAGAATGCAAACTGTTACCTCAAAGATTTAACAAAATCTCTAGGGAAAATTTTCTTCATAAGCCACGTTGCAATGAAAATCATACAAGAACAGAATGCAAACAATCTAAATGCTTGACCCTTGGTTGAACAACTGCACATATTCACACAAGGTTACTTTACAGCCATTAACAATTGTCTTTATAGAAATACATCTAATGAGCAACAAGGCTCATAATATATTGAAAAGTAAAAAACATTACAAATCAGCATGTACAATATTCATATTTGTAAAAGAAGGTCTACATTATATGTCTATATATAACAGAAGGAACACTCTGGAATACTACTCATCAAAATGTTAACAAGGAATTACATGCCTGAAAGTAGTTAACTTGGAAAATTTAATATTGTATATATGTTCTCACAATAATTTTTTTTAAAGTTTAAAATGGTTATCTTTGGCAAGTAGAATTATCTTTGTTTTTGTCCCAGTTAACTATGTTTTTTTATATTTCTTAACAACAACAACCAACAAACCAATCAAAACTTCCTTGAACTCAGTGCTTAATAGAGAACCAAGAGATTCTGATAGGACTTCTCTCTTTTGAGGACTGAGAACTCTGTACCATGATGAGAGCTTCCCCCTGCCCCCTAAAAACCCAGGATCTGCATCCACGAGGGTGAGTGGGCAGGATTCTTACCGGGCAGACCTCAGGAGGGTCAGGGCCTGTGGGGCCTGGCCAGCCAGGAGACAGTCTTGGATCCGCAACATCGCTTCAGCTCGCTGCTCTTCCACTGACACCTCGGAGGCCGCATCAAAGGGAACCATGGAGTCCAAACTGAGCTCAGGGTCCTAGAGATGGAAAAGACCATGGGAACGGAGACGAGGGAAACCCAGGCAACCTACCCAGAACACTACCCTCAGGAAAGATAAGGTTTCTGCAGCCACCTACCTGGGCATAGACTTGTAGCTGCTCAGCCAGGGCTGGCCACATAGCCTCCAGCTCCTCTGCACTATAGGAGACATTACCAGAAGCAATGGGCTGGTCTAGGACCTTCTTCTTCTTTCTCTTCTTCTGCTTGTTCTATAGGGGAAGAACTGTGTTCGAAGGGTAGGAGAGCTAAGGAGGCCTTTTTCCCATCACTGCCTTCCCTATTAATTAATTAATTCACAGGTGTGCTAATCATAAGCAATGGGGAAGCAACAGTAAACAGTATATTGTCCTTGCCTTTGAGGAGCTTGTACTCTAGTTGGGGAGAGAGATAAATAGGCAATTATATTATAGTGTGGATAAGAGGTATGATGTGGGTAAATATAAGATGCCATGGTAAAACACAGAAACAGCACCTGACCTATTTCTTTGGGGTCAAAGAAGGTTTCCTAAAAGCAGTGATATCTTAAACAAAAATCTGTAGAATGAACGGTTTGCTATGAGCATCAAATAAGAAATTCTACATGAAAAGGCTTTGTAAAATGCAAAGCACTATATAAATAGGACCTATAATTTTTTCTCTTAAAAAGCTTGAGTGTAAGAATCAATACCCAAACTTTCCCCACCCTACACCCCACTAGTCATGGTTCTGAACCAGTCTCTGATGTGGGTACTCAAGGGGTACACAGGATAGACCGGGAGGGAAGGCCTTGAGGTTCATAGTTAAAAAGATAAACAGATGATCCCTTCAAGGAAAGTATAATCAGACACACCAAAGGATAACAACATGAACTTTGGAGTCCAGCAGATCTGGATTTGAGTCCTACCTCTAGCCACTTACCCAGTGAAATCTTGGACAAGTTACTTAACCTTTCAGTGTACATCTCCTAGGACTGTTGTGAGGATTATAAGAAAACCTCAGCACAGTGTCTGACACATCATAAACACTCTGTACATGATAGCACCTATTATTATTAAGATAATAGAAACTTGAGTGTAAAAATGTCTTTTACCAAAGTCTCACTGCTCCTTTTGAGTGCAGTTCTGACAAAATTTTAAGCTGCAGCAACTAGAATTATAGGAAGGCTCTGGTATAAAACCCCTCTTTACAAGGTAAAGACCCTATGTCTCCAGGATATAAATTCCTTGAGGTTTTCATCTTGTCCCAAACTTTTCATGTATTATTTCACTTTAGGCTTGTTGTACATCCTTTAACAGGCTATATGTTGCAATCTTAATTTTAGGGATCTGAAGACTGACATGAGCAGCTAGAGCCCAGACCTCCAACTTAAGGATCTATCACACTACAATACTTCTGAAGTATAACCAGGAAATATTACAGCATAATTACTAAACTGTAAATTCATGAATCCCAAGGCTTATGTATGTGGCACATAGTAGGTGTTCAAGAAATGTTTGCCGAATGAATTTAAACTAACAGAGAAGGAAACTATAGCAGACTCACATTTGCAACACCAACAAAATTCTTGCCCTCTTAGTTCAGAGTAGTTCTAACAGATCAGCTTAAGTGGCAGAAAAATGTAAAGAGAGAGAGGCCCTTGTCCTCCCCATGCTCTCACAGCCCTTTCCACATTCCAGGGCGGCCCAGTACCTGCACTATTAGGTTCCCACGGCTCCGACAGAATCGCTCCAACATCTTGAGAAAGAGATGGGTGGTTTCCACCAGGTCACGAAGGAAAGATCGGGGCTGGTATCTCTCATCGAACTTTCGAAAGAGTGCCAAGAATAGTTCTCGGTACTCCATTACATAGAAAATGTTGTCTAGGAAAATGGGAAGAGAAAGGAATGGAAGGACTGGTCTGGAAAGTTTGGAAGGAGGAGAGATGGAAGAAGTTGGTGCTGGCAAGAGTGAGAACTGATCAAGAGATAGGGAAGGCTGGGACCAGGGACCAGGTCAGGGCCTCACTCTTGATGATGCGGCTGCTCTCCCGCACAGCCTCATCTGGGGACATGTCCATCTCATTCACTGTGGCCAGAAGCTCCTGATAGGCCTTCAGAGCCAGGTGCATCCTGTGAGGTGAAGTGAAGAGGTGAAACGGAGGACAGTGTAGGGCACTAACTGGCTGATGGAAACACTCCCCCTCCCCCTAATATATGCCACCCAAACCAAATGACCCACCCAGTCCCTGCCTTCCCAGCCTGACCATCACAACCTTGAAACAGGGGAAAAAGTACCACTCAGAACTCAGACATTCAGATTCCCAGCCTGGCCAAGATCCCCACTTGGACGCTAACCCCCATTCCCCTCACCGGCGGGCCCAAGAGGCGGCTTCCTTGCGATCGGTCAGCATCATTTCATAGTAGTTAGTGAGGTTCTGCTCGATGAAGTGGAAGGTACGGACGCTGAGGGTCTCAGAAACCAGGCCTGGCCGGAAGGAGGCAGCTCGGTTGAAGGCCATGAAGAAAGCCAAGGCCCACATGTAGTAAGTCTCATCATGCTGCTGAGCCTTCTCCCGAAGCAGGTGATCCTAACATCCAGGGAAAAAAGACCACCCCATGACTTCAGGGCCACCAAGTTCCTCCTGTCCTGTGATGACAAGGGGACCCTGGATACTTGTGTAATAATTCTCCTGGATCTACAATTTCCAACTCCCTTGGTGTCCCTAGGTCTTTCCATATTCCCTTCCCCATACTCTAGGGGAATTTCTCCAGAGCCTTTTTGGTCATGCCAATAACCCATTCTCTCCTGACCTCTTCACCATTTCTAGGGGCACCCTAAACCCTTCCCACCTACTAGTCCACAATCCAGGGTGAGCCTCCCATGGGATCCACCCTGGTGGCCCTTCTTATCCACCAGTGGCCCACCTCTCTATTCCATCCCCGGATTAGCTCCACATCCTTCTTCTAGGCTCTCACCTTCACTGAGCCCATGAGCCGGTTATAGCAGTTCTCCAGGAACTCGGAGCAGAAATCTCTGAGGAAAAGTCTCACATTGAGGGCAGAGCGGCGCTGAGTGGACAGCTCCCGGGCAGCCTGGCGACGTTTAGGCACCCTTCGGGGCTGCTTTCCCAAATCCGAACTGTAGTTTCGAAGCTGGGGGTGGGTTGGGAGATTAGAATTACTCCTAACCATCATCCCTCCCCTTGTAAAAAAAAAAATTTTTTTAAGAGAGGAAAAAGTTTATTGTGTTGAGCAGAACTTATTTTCATTACAGTACCAGGAAGTTTATTCTCAATTCAGTTTGATTGCAGAGGATTCTGCAAACATTTAAAACCCCAATGCTTGTTGCCAAACAAGGGGCAGCACCAGGGCACTATGTTGCATTTAATGGGAAAGGATTATAAGAGAATATTTATAAAGGTCTTTTAAAGCACATAATTTCTTTAAAAGTTTGAACATTTTCCTGTTTTTACATTTACCATCTTATTACCAGGGATAAACAACTGGAAAACATGGTACTTGATAATCTTTTGTCCTCAAATTATCAACCTTAGGTTAATGTATTCTGCTACTTTTTTATATACAAAGAAGGAATATGGCATTTTCTGGAAATCAAAAGGGCAAGAAAGCAAGGGAAGGCATAAAGTACAGGTGAGATGAAGGCCTCAACGCCATACCCTTGCTTTTGTCCTATTTAAATCTTCCACATTTGGTATCTGCATTGCTCAGTAGTTGGGCCCTTGCAGCTTTTTTATATCCCCAGTACTGCAATTTTCTCAGAAGAAACTCTCAGAAGGTTTTCTCCCTAGGTGTAGACAACATGCTCATCCCAGAACCTCTATTTTTCCCATGCCCCCAACTTTCCAAGCCCAAGTACAGAGAAGCTTCAACTCCAGAGAAAGTTACCCTTCCTAGACCCCAACTCCATAATGCTCCCCTCCCAGATGTGAGCATACTCACATTGTGAAGACCTTTGTGAAAGATGAGGTCTCTCTCCCCAATGGATTTCAGCCCCTGGACAATATAAGAGCCCCCAAATCGAGAATGCCTGAAGAAAAAAAAGTCCAGGGTGATTGCTCCAAAGTCTCTGAAAGTTTTATCCCCGTTCTGTGTCATCAGCATAGCAGAGCATTTCTAATTGTAAAATGTTATCCAGGCACCACTGTCTTAGAGAATTTGCCCCAGGCCTTCAGCATTCCATGGGGATTGGAATGGGCAGGAATGGGAGCATGGGGAGAACAGCTCTCTGCCTCTCACCTGTTGCCTCGCTGGAGGGCTCGATTCTTCTTTTCTGCCAACTCTCGCTGCCGCAGCACCTCCAGTTCCGCCACATCCGTGCTCCGCTCCTGAGCTAAGCGCCCTTGCCCTACTCCTGCCAGCTGCTCAGGGTTCTAGATTTGGAATGCGGGAAGAATCAGAAGGAATCCTTATCCTTAGTTCAGTCTTACTGAGGACAGAAAGAGTGAACAAAACTGGACTGTTGATGGGACCCTATACCTAAGGCATGGCTACTCTACTTGTTACCTGCCTTAGTCCAGATAATTCAGCTGTTTTTACAAGAGCAATTCTGGCTGCATAGCAGGAGAGTACTTGGGTAGGGATAGTGGGGCAATAGGCAGGGTTTCACCTGGTCACGGAACATAAGAGAGATAATCTCTAGCACATGTAGGCTCCACTGCTGCTCAGCAGATGAGCTGGCCAGAAAGAGGAGCAGGTCATCCAGGCCGCTGAGGTGAACTGCCCAGAGAAGCTGGTCGTGGACACTGGCATCATCATCAATCCTCTGGGCAGGGAATGGTGAGAGGAGAAAGGGAGGCCATTCAGTTCTGTGGCCCTGCCTTGAGGTTCTCCACCTCAATCCTTGACCAAGATTCTTCCCCCAGCCTTGTCAGAGGACAGAAAATCCTCAAAGGACAGCTGAACTCAACAAAGCACAGTTCTCAGACTACCCAAGGCCATCACCTTCTCCTGATCAGGGTCAGCTGGGACATGGAGAATATTTCTGACCAGTAGTAGGATTCGCTCAATCAGCATGTTGTCTTCCTCCTGTCGTTCCTCCCAGCCCTGGTCAGAAGGAGAAACAGAGGAAGAGACTCCATGGGGAAGGCAGGTGGCATCTACCCTGGCTGGAGGACTCAGGCACAGAGGAGAATCATGATTAAGAAAGAAAAGAAAGCATTCAAGCAGTCCTGAGGCAGTCAGAGGCTATGGAATGGACTACCAAGGACTGGGACCACATCTCCAAACTCAGCATCTCCTGACAATGCCCAGGCTAGGGCTCTGGCCAGAGGAGGTACAAGATACCAACTGTCCCATGGGACCTTCTAAGGTAGAGACTTACTCACCAGCTGCAGCAGCTCATACAAGGTCTCACTGAAGACTCCAAAAGCCTTCTCACTGGCAAAGGCCTAGAAAATAGGGGAGTGAACTTTAAGTGGCACCCACCCACTCCTACTATATTCCCCTCAAACTCTGCCCCAGGGACTCTAAAGGAAGGCCTCACCTCTTTGTATGCCTGCAGATAAGTTAGCACCTGCAGAAAATGGTGCCGGAAGCTGGGCTCCTTGGGCACACTGCCAAAACAGAGCAAGGCTGGTTGTGTCAAGTTCACCATCAGCCTGGGAACACAATGAAGGAGGGAGAAGTTACAAAGTTTCCTGGCACCAAAACCTACCAGCTCAAATACCAATAGGTGGCACATGGTAAAAATTAAAGGCTGGGGAATCAACCTGATAACAGCTTCAAAGAGAGGCTTGTCCTGGTGGTGCTGGGTAAGGATAGGTAGAAGGTCACTCTGTAGGATTTTGGCTGCTCCCAGCTGCTGCCGCACATCTCGCATCTCATCCTCATGCCTCAAGTAACGGATCAAGTCCTTCACACTCTCTTCAGGGACAGAATAAAATATTTGCAAGGAACCCTGGAAGAAGCTCCACCCAAGCCCGCATGCTTTTTGTACTCATGGCTTGAGAAAGTCAACAGACCTCCTCAACTCCAGCAAGTTCTTTTAGCTGTTTCCTCAAAAAGGTACTCACCTAAGCAATCTGGTTCCTTATGGTAAGTGTCTCCCTCCAAGTACCCAAGGGCACTACATGTGGCTAGAAGTTCACAATTCATCATGCACAAGTCCATATACCGGTGGACCAATGGAGAAGTAAGGTAGGTGGAGATAGAGGAGACAGAAATGATGAGGCCTGCATAGACAGGGAAAGATAACAAATGTAGGGTCCTCTCCATGAAAGGGGAAGGGGACAGAATAGGACCTAACACTCAGGGTATTCCGAATGAGATCTTCAAATGCTTCACTTTAATCAGAACCAAAAGGGCTGCTTCCAGTCCCAAAGAGGTTCCAAGCCTAAGGACTAAGCACCTGCCCCATACTCTAACCTAGGTCTGATAAACTGTAGAAACTGTCTGTTTCAGGGCCAAGATAACCTACTAGAAAGAAAGGTTGGTTGGAGAAGGGCATCAGTTCTGAGACATTCACCCTTAGGGAGGGGTAGGGAACAAGCTTACCTCTCCATTAAAATTGCCAGACCTAGTGGCTTCCTTCCACACATACTGCCACAGCTCTTACATACCAGAGAAATTAAGAAAGCCCAGTCCTGACCATACAGTGATTTCATTCATGGTTTGATATATCCTAGGAACCCTGAAGCTTCTGGGGCAATTAAAGAAGTATAGAGAAAGTTTCTTCACCGTCTTCCCCAAAGTTACTCTCAAACTTTGGTTATCTTAGTAGGAGCCAGCATCTAACAGAACAGGTGAGGACAAGGGGTAATAGGAACTGTCACTATTCCATTTTCTGAAGCATGCCTCTTTTTGTTAAGATCCCTAACCCCTCATCAGATAATCATGTAGGGACAGATCCAGAATCTTGGACATTTCAGAACCTGGCACACAGACACACATAAACACATTACATTCACTACCTTGCTCGTGTGGAAGTTCAGGAATATTCATCAATCCTGTCCTCCGGGTACCTTCAGCCATACTGTTCTCAGCACCTGGTAGCATCCTCTAAAAAGTCTCCTTCCAGCAGCCCCTAAACCTACCTCCAGCCCAGTGCTACCCGTTTCCCCACAGGATGTGGAGAGTATACATGGGCTAAAGTTTAATGTCTGATGTTATTTCCCTGTATTTATGTAATTGGTCCACTTCTCCAGGCTATATGCTATCCCTCCACCCCTATGCAGTGCTAACCTACTTTCTGACTCTGCTCAGCCCAGCAATACAGCAAGCCAGTAAAACAATCACTGAATGACTGGGAGGACAGAAAAAAGCAAGACTCCCTTTGCTCAACTCTTTCCCACAGGACCTACAGACCCTGAGACATGGGCTCCAGTGAGCTAGGTTCAGTGTGTGAGATTCCTGACTTTCATCAAAGATGCATCCAGCTTTCTCATACTGTGCCAGTTTGGATATGTTATGTCCCCCAGAAAAAAGCCATGATCTTTTAATCCAATCTCATGGGATATTTGGATTATGTTGTTTCCATGGAGATGTGACCCACCCAACTGTGGGTAATACCTTTGAATGTTTCCATGGAAATGTGGCCCCACTCATTCAGCCTGGGTCTTGACTAGTTTACATGAGCACTATAAGAGCTCAGACAGAAGGAGCCTGGAGAAGCTGCAGCTTGCAGAGACATTTTGAAGACGGCCGTTGAAAGCTGACGCTTTGGAGAACACCATTTTGAAACGCAACATGGAAGCAAGCAGACGCCAGCCACATGCCTTCCCAGCTAACAGAGGTTTTCTGGATGCCAATGGCCTTTCTCCAGTGAAGGTACCCTAGTGCTGATGCCTTACCTTGGACACTTTATGGCCTTCAGACTGTAGCTCTGTAACCAAGTAAACCCCCTTTATAAAAGCCAGTCCATTTCTGGTATTTTGAAGAATGGCAGCATTAGCAAACTGAAACACAGACAGACACACTGCTGTGAGTACATATGCATATGTGCGCATGCAAGTGCACACACACACACACACACACAGAGATTGAAAAGGCTTCCCTGTTTGCTCTCTCCTCCAAGTGGCAGCCAGGGAAGCTGACAAAAATAGAAAGTAGATTGTCTGTAAAGATGCTGAGTCAGTACATCTTCTGCAAAATAAGATAAAGCATCACACCCTGGCAATAAAAGGTCTGAAATGATAAGGTCTTTGAACAACAGAGATAAAGCCATGCCCAGGAAGACCCCCAGACAGATAATATCACAGTCCTCCCAGCTGCCTTTTCGCTCCATCGTGTTTCTTCCACAGTAGACCAAGTCTGAGTGAGGATTCAGAATGTATAAAAACAGCCCAGCAGGCATTGTAAAATGGTGCAGCCACTCTGGAAATCAGTTTGGTAGTTTCTCAGAAAGTTGAAAATAGAACTATCACATGGCCCTGGCAATCCCACTTCTTGGTATATACCTCAAAGAACTGAAAGCAGGGACTCGAAAAGATATTTGTACACCGATGTTTATAGCAGGATTATTCACAATAGCCAAAAGGTGGAAGCAACCCAAGAGTCCATCAGCAGATGAACTGATAAACAAAATATGGCATATACACACATGTAATATTATTTAGTCATAAAATAGAATGAATTCTGATGCATGCTACAACATGGATGAAACTTGAAGACATCATGTTGAATCAAAGAAGCCAAACACAAAAAGACAAATACTATATTATATGATCTTGCTTATATGAAATAATTAGAAGGAGCAAATTTCATAGTGACAGATAGTAGACTACAGATTACCAGGAGCTGGGGGAGGGAGGGAGAGGGAAAGGGGGAGTTACTGCTTAACGGGTACAGAATTTCTGTTTGAGGTGATGAAGAAGTTGGGATAATGGCTATTAGTCATGGTAGCACAATATTGTAAATGTGAATACTACTACTGAATTTCGTACACTTGAATGTGGTTAAAATGGGAACTTTTGAGTTGTATATGTTACTACAATAAAAAGTTTAAAAAAAAAAAAAGAGTCCCAGTAGAGTACTCACACCTGTGCTCACAACACATCATTTTCCCTGAAAAGCAAAAAAACACAGAAGTGGTAACAGCTATCACTCCTGGCTACCAAAATGAGACAAGACAGAGGGTGGCAAATGGGGGGAGGAAACAGAGAAGGGGCACTCTTGGCAGATGTGGAAGGGAAAAAGTTACATAAGAGATCCAGGACTTTGGGTTCTAACCTCCTTTAGTTTTGATTAAACAAGGCTGCAGAGCAACAGACAAAACAGGAATAAATAGGTCAGATGACCTCTTGTAAAGCTCTAAGCCAGGGGAGATAAGGCAAGCCAGCAAGCTGGGGCTCATTCATTGGAACTTGAATAAAAGAGCTCTCAAGGAGTTTCAGCGCTCCCTCTCTCAAGTGTATTAAAAAATCAGCCAGGTGGTAGCCAGGATGTAGAAAAACAGGACTTTCGCTCATTACTAGTAGGAATGCAAAATAGTACAGCCACTTTGGAAGCAGTCTGGATGTTTCTTACAAAGCTAAACATAGGCTTACCGTTTGATCCAGGCATCATTCTCCTAGGTATTTACCCAAATGAAGTGAAAACTGATGTCCACACAAAAACCTGCATGCCAATGTTTATAGCAGTTTTATTCATAACTGCCCAAAATTGGAAGCAACCAAGATGCTCCTGAATAGGTGAATGGATAAACCAACTGTGATACTTCCATACAATGGAATATTATCCAACGATAAAAAGAAATGAGCTATCAAGATACAAAAAGGCATGGAGGAACTTTAAATGCATATTGCTAAGTGAAAGAAGCCAGTTTGAAAAAGCTACATTATCTGATTCCATTTATATGACATTCTGGAAAAAGGCAAAACTACAGAGCCAGTAAAACAATCAGTGGTTGCCAGGGGCTCAGGAGGAAAGGTGGGAGGGTGAACAGGTAGGGCACAGGGTATTTTTTAGAGCACTGAAACTATTCTGTATGATATTGTAATGGTGCATACATGACATTACACTTTTGTTAAAATTCATATACCTGTACTACACAAAGAATGAATCCGAATGTAAACTATGGCATTTAGTTAATAATAATACTGTGCCAATATTGGTTTACCAATTCTAACAAATGTACCACACTAATGGGAACTCTCTGTACTTCATGTAAAATTTTTTCTGTAAACCTAAAACTACTCTATCTTAGTTTCCAGGCTGCCATGACAAATATCACAAATAGGTTGGCTTAAACAACATGAATTTATGGGCTCATGGTTTCAGAGGCTAGAAAGCTTGCTTCTTCCCTGGGTCCACAGTATACTTGCTGGTGGCAATCCTTGGGTTCCTTAGCTTTCCCTTTATGTGGTGATATCCTCTCATTTTTCTTTCAGGTTCTCACTGCCTTCTGGCTTCTCTCTGTGGCCTTGTCTTTATAAAGGACTCCAGTAATAGGATTAAGACTCATCCTGATTTAAGGGGGTGAGATCTAGTTGGTTTGCAGAGGTTAGCATGAAACCGCAATACATCCAGAGTAATTTGGGCGGAGAATAAAAAGTATTTGTAAAGCCCCCTTCAGGGACTGGGGCAAAATTGGAAATATTAAACTTCACCACCTAGGGAATTCCTGATATTTTCACATGCACTGGGGACTACCATTGTAGTAGGCCAATCCCTTGATCTTGGGGCTTGCCCTTATGAAGCTTATTACTATAAAGGAGAGGTTAAGCCTGCATATAATTGTGCCTAAAAGTCACCCCCAGAGAATCTCTTTCATTGCTCAGATGTGGGCCTCTCTAACCCAACACTGCAGGTAAACTCACTGCCCTCCTCCCTACGTGGACATGACTCCCAGGGGTGTAAATCTCCCTGGCAACCTGGGACATGACTCCTGGGGATGAGCTGGGACCTGGCATCATGGGATTGAGAAAGCCTTATTGACCAAAGGAGGGAAGAGAAATGAAACAAAATAAAGTTTCAGTGGCTGAGAGATTTCAAATGGAGTTGAGAGGTCATTCTGGAGGTTATTCTTATGCATTATATAGATATACCTTTTTAGTGTATTAGAATAGCTAGAAGGAAATATCTGAAATTGTTGAACTGCAATCCAGTAGCCTTGATTCTTGAAGACAATCGTATACATATATAGCTTATAAAGGGTGACTGTGTGATTGTGAAAACCTTGTGGCCCATACTCCCTTTACCCAGTGTATGGACAGATGAGTAGGAAAAAAGGAGACAAACAGTAAATGAATAATTGGGGGTGGGGTGGGTGGGGTGGGGTGTTTTCGGTGTTCTTCTTTACTTTTATTTTTATATCTTGAACTAATGAAAATGTTCAAAAAATTGTGGTGATGAATGCACAACTATATGATACTGTGAACAACTGTACATTTTGGATAATTTTATGGTATGTGCATATATCTCAATAAAATTGCATTAAAAAAAAAAAGACCCATCCTGATTCAGTTGGGTCATACCTTAACTAAAAATAAGATCTTCAAAAGATCCTATTTGCAATGGGTACTCACCCACAGGAATGAGATTAAGATCAAGAACATGTTTTTTCTGGGCTGCATAACTATCTACCATATGCTCTAAGAAATAAAATCTATTTGGAAAAAAAAAAAAATCATCCAGGGACAGAAAACTTACAGTTTGTCCTCTCATTCAGTTAAGTAGATACTATTCACTAAGTCTCTCTGGCCTTATCTCCCTCTTCCTGATCTATGCTTACAGTCCCTGACCTGTCTCACACCTACAACACATACCCAACCAACCCAACACTTCCTTTCAGATCCACAGCTTGGATCCTCCTCTAGCAGTCCCCCAAACTCCCACCCCAGGAATATAAACAAAAAATGTCCCAAGACATAGAGCCCCACTTATGGCTCTAAGCCTTTGCTCAGTTCATTCCCTCCATCTGGAAGTCCTCTCTCTCTTATCTCCAAAAGTTCTAAACCTAGGAGACCTTCAAGATCCAGCTCAAATGCCACTCCTCCATGAAGCCTTCCCTGATAAGCAGGATGGGATCTGAAGACAGGTATCCCTCTGTATGTACTTCCTCATCCAGCACTTAACTACTTTCTTACATTATAATTACCAGAACAGCTCTTTTCTCCCCTATTGGGTGTTGTCTTATGTATTTCTGGATGCACTTAATTCAGGAATTTTCAGACAGAAGACGTTCAGTAAAAACTGTTGCCTGCAACTTGGTATAATAGAAAGAACAATACAAGGGTGAGAAGATGGGGTCAGAGCCCTGGCTTCATTGGCTACCTGTCCATTCTTAACCAAGTCAGTCTCAGCTTTCTCATCTGAAAAATAAGGAAAAGGATGCTGTGACAGCCTTGGAGGTGCTTGCCTGCTTGGATCTCACTTCAAGAAAGAGCTTGCTGTACGGCTGCAAAGAATGCATTCGCCTCAGCTTTTGAACTGAAGCCCTGACTTCCTGGGCAGTGCCCCTCCCCTTCCCAGCTAATTCCTGGAATAGAGTTGGGCATACAATGAACATGCAGGAAATACTCGTGGAATTAATTAACTTAAAATTAACAGATTATCTTGGGTCATACCCTTTGACCCAGTGAGCCCATTTTGGAGAATATAAGCCAAGAAAATAATAAAAACAAAAAAAGAAAGAAAAGAAACCATCTGAACAAAAACAATAATACCTCTTTCTAGTGAACTCTAGTTTATGAAAGGCTTTCAAAATATTATATAATTTTGAACCTCAGAACAGTCCTAGATGATAGGTATAACCATCTTCATTTTACAGATGAAAAAACAGAGGTTCAGAGAGGATAAAAACCCTAATAAGATGTTTATGGACTTGGAGAAAGCCCAAATATCCAAAACCTGGGAACAGCTAAGAAAACTTTGTAATATTAATAGACAATATATCACATAAAGATAACTATGCAGACTGTGAAAGTCAAAAGCCTATATAAATTTTTAATTCAGTTTTATTGAGATATATTTATGTATCATACAATCATCCATTGTGTACAATCAACTATTCACAGTACCATACTACAGTTGTGCATTCATCACCCCAATCTATTTTTGAACATTTTCCTTATACCAGAAAGAATCAGAATAAGAATAAAAAATAAAAATAAAAAAAGAACACCCATTCCACCCTATTTTTCATTTAGGTTTTATCCCCATTTTTCTACTCATCCATCCATGCACTGGATAAAGGGAGTGCAAGCCACACGGTTTTCACAATCACTCTATCATCCCTTGTAAGCTACATTGTTATACAATCGCTTTCAAGAGTCAAGGCTACTGGGTTGAAGTTTGGTAGTTTCAGGTATTTACTTCTAGCTATTCCAATATATTAAAACCTAAAAAGTGTTATCTATATAGTGCATAAGAATGTCCACCAGAGTGACCTCTTGACTCCATTTAAAATCTCTTAGTCACTGAAGCTTTATTTCGTTTCATTTTGCATCCCCCTTTTGGTCAAGAAGATGTTTTCAATCCCACGATGCCGGGTCCAGATTCATCCCCGGGAGTCATAACCTGTGTTGCCAGGGAGATTTACACCCCTGGGAGTCAGGTCCCATGTAGGGGGGAGGGCAGTGAGATCACCCGCCAAGGTAAAAGCCTATATATTTTTAAAAGGGCCCATAAAGGAGTTAAGAAATGAGTGTAGGGTTGCTGTTTGAGGTGAAGGGAAATTTCTAGTAATGGATGGTGGAAAAGAGCATTACAACATTCTAAATGTGATTAATCCCACTAATGGAAGGCTAGGGAGGGGGTGCAATGGGAAGATTTAGGCTGTATATATGTTTCCACAATTGAATAAAAAAAGACAGTCTAAATAGATGACAATTGAATGCCAAGGATGAACCTGGATGGGATTGGAGGATGGAGGACAGGAGGCTCAAAGGGACACAGTTGAGATATAAGGAAAAGGAAATATAGAATGTAAGCTTTGGATCATTGTTGAATCTCTTGTACTTCTTAGCTGTGCTTAATGGGATTGCATAAAAAAATGTTCTTATTCATGGGAAGTGTATATGTGAGTTACAGTGTTTGTTCAAGGGTGTGTGCAGCTAGCTCTCATATGTTCAGAAGACAGAGCAATAGATGATGGATGATAGGGAGGGAGGGAGGGAGGGAAAGAAATAGAGATGTCACAGCATGATAAAGTTGATGGATTGAGCTATCGGGGGAGGGGGGTCAGGGTATGATGGAATTCTGTGTATGAGGTTTGTATTGTTTTTGCAACTGTTCCTATAACTTTGAATTTATTTCAAAAAAAAAAGGGCCCATAAAGTAGAATGCTCATAACAACTATATAAAAATGAGGTATAAAATGAAAATGATCTGAAGCAGATAGGAATCTTAGAAATTACTGGTAAAGTTATAATTTATATTTAAAAATAAATGTGTTCATTGTTTTTAATTCTTTTAGTAAAATGGTACTCAACTAATAGCCATAGTTGTACTTTTCCCTCTCATCCCCCTTTCTTAGCCCAGAAGTCCCCTTTCCTACTCTTTTCTCTGAAATAATGATAGAGTAGAAGTCTGTAGGCAGAGTTAATGTCTTACACTGCTTCTACCCATTAAGATGCAGAAACATGACCTATTCCTTCAAAGACACCAGTGTGATCTTTGGTCTTCCCCAGGTGTGACAGTTGAATCACATACCCCAATAAACAAGTTCTTAATCTTAATCTGAGTCCCTGTGGGTTTGAACCCACTGTAAACAGGACCTTTTTGAAGATGTTATTTTTAGTTAAGGTGTGACCAACTGAAGCAGGGTGAGCCCTAATTTAAATTACTGGAGGCCTTGTAATAGAACATGGAAGTCACAGAACCTAGAAAGAAGACATCACCATATGACAGGAAAGCCAAGGAACCCAAAGATTGTCAGAGCAGAATGCTGCAGTCTTTGGAGGGGAAAGCAGGCCTTGACAATATCTTGATTTTGGACTTCTAGACTCAAAACCGTGAGCCAATAAACTGCTGTTTAAGCCAACCCACTGGATAGTGATAGCAGCTCTGGCAAATGAAGATACCTGGCTCTTCTTCTTTCTACTGTTGTTGGTTTTATCTTCTACAATAAATGAGTTTCAAGACAGCCCAAACTTGTATTTCTGTGAACATTCAAGGTCACTCCTGATGGCCAGACAAGAAACAGTGGCGTCTCACTTTAGCTACCCCCATCAAATCCTTTCCTCCCACAAAGAAGAGAGAAAAGAAGAAACCACATGCACTATTTCTGGACCTCAGGACAGAATAGATAAACACAAGCCTATAATTTCCCCTTGCTCTGGTCAGAGCATTTTATTCCACTTCCTGAGTTTTCTACTTGGAAAACAATTCCTCCCATGCCTTCCTTTTCACCCATAACAAAAGAAAAACAGGAAAACCAGCCACTATGGCCTGCCAGAAAATTGACAGAAAAGAAACAAATGCTTTTTTTCATTTATAAACTTCTGGATAATTTTTTTTTTTCCCTTCATTTTTTCTTAATACAGGTTGGTATAAAGCAGTGGTTCCCAAACTTCTGGATTTTATGGATCAATTTTTTTTTTTTTAAATTTAGAAAGACTACCATTAGGTTGCCAACTTTGAATTTTTTATAATAAAGATACTTAGGAAAAAACACACACTCACATGCAACCATTATATATTGCTGGTAGGAATGTAAAATAGGGCAGCTGCTTTGGAAAACATCTTGGCAGTTCCTCAAAATGTTAAACGTAGAGTTACCACATAACCTGGCAAATCTACTCCTAAGTATATACCCAAGAGAAATGAAAACATATTTCCACACAAAACTAACACACGAATGCCCATAGCATTGTTTGTAATAGCCAAAAAGTAGAAACAATCCAAATGTCCATTGTGTTGGTGTGAAGCTGTTATGTACCCCAGAAAAGACTGTGTTCTTTTAATCCATTCCTGAGAGTGTGACCTTTTGATTAGGTTATTTCAATTGAGATGTCACCCACCTCATTCAAGGTAGGCCTTAATCCTCTTACTGGAGTCCTTTATAAGAGGATAAAGGACACAGAAAACCCAGAGAAGCTCATGGAAAAAACCACAGAGAGAAGCCGAGAGACAAGAAAACACCCAAAGGAGCTCAGAGAGAAAGTCACTGTAGCCAGAAACTGAAAGCAACAAAACCCAGGAGAGAAGGACCAGCAGATGCTGGCCATGTGCCTTCTCATGTGACAGAAGCGTCCCAATGCCAGCATACTGTCTTTAGGGTCCAGATATCATCCTGTTGATGCCTTAATTTGGACATTTTTCATGGCCTCATTGTAAGTTAATAAACCTTCATTATTAAAAGCCAGTCCATTTCTGCTATATTGCATTTCGTCAGTTTTAGCAAACCAAAACTTCCATCACAGATGATTGATAACAAAATGTGATATATGAATAAATGGAATATTGTTCAGTAATACAAAGGAATGAAGTACTGATCTATGCTACATCGATGAAACTTGAAGACATCATGTCTAGTGAAACAAGCCAGACAAAACAGGCCACTTATTGTATGATTTCATTTATGTGTAATGTCCAGAATAGGCAAATCCATAGAAACAAAAAGTAGACTAGGTGAGGAGGCAGAGGGAAGGAGGGAATTAGAGAGTGGCTGCTAATGGGTATGGATTTTCTTTGGGGGATGATGAAAATGTTCTGAAATTAGATAGTGGTAATGGTTGCACAACTCTGTGAGTATCTCAAAAATCACTGAATTGTACAATCAAAACATGAATTTTATGGTATGTGAATCATATCTCAATAAATTTGTTATTAAAAAAAAATTACTCTTTATTCTGTTTTTACCATTTCAACGCCAAAAAACCAAGATGGACATAATCTCAGGATGAAGTGCAGTCCTTTAAATTTAAGAAATTTGACTTTATGAAAAACTCATTACATCATCTTTATTTACCACATTTCATCATAGACAGATGAGAACTTTTTCAAACACTTTAGACCCAGCTTATCTGGGCATAAAAAAACGATGTTACTCTCCTCCCTCAACTAAATACAAAGCATTTCAGATAAAGTAATGGTCATCTGAGATTCATACTTTCAGGCTTCCAAATGAAAGAACCAAAGGAAAACAAAGGAAAATACAGAAATATATTTGTAATTCAAAGCAGCAAATCAATGCACTTCTTGAAAACAAAACAAAATAAAACAAAACTGCCCCAAACCAACCCTGTTCCAGGGACCAGCTTTGTGAACCATTGGTATAATGAAATAGCATTTTGCATTTGAATTCCAGTTCAAGTTGACGATCTTGAGCATATGCCTTAACCTAAACCTCAATTTCCTTATCAGTATATTGAGAAAAATAATAATACCCACCCTCACAAGATAGTGGGGAAGTTTAAATGGGATCATGAAAAGTATGCTACTAAAAGTGTGATCTACAGCTCACTGCCAGTGCACACACTGTTAGTAGTTGTATCCAGAAAAGGAGCATAAGCAATTAGAACATTTTATTAGCAATTTGACAGAGTTCGTTTTTGAATCTAATAATAAAAAAGTCTGAATTTGTATTCTCTTTTCATTTCATTTTTCTAGTAATTGTGTTTTACAAAAATATTTTAGAAAAGCATTGATCTGCATTGGCTAGGGAGAAAAAACTTACCTTGTCCTTCACCAAAAAAGTTTGAGAAACACTGTTGTCAAGTACTCTCCCCAATGCTGAGCAGAAAGTTAAGAACTTTCAAAATATTAATTTCCTCTCCATCTACTAGGCTGATTAGTAATCACTAAGTGCTCACTAAGAGTCTTTTGGGCAAAAGATAATGTTGTGCAGGTGCAATGGGGGTGCTAAAATTTTTAAGAATTTTAGTTGCGGAGACCAAAACCCATCAAGTATGAAAGATACAATTTAAGATAAGGCAGATGGAATGATGAAAGAGTTTTGAAAAATGGTGTTTGTACAACATTGTAAATACACTAGATACCACCAAATTGTACCCTTTAAAACGGTTAACTGTATGTTATGTGAATTTCACTTCTATAAGAAAAAATAAAATAAAAGACAAGGTAGTACAAACTGTAAATAAGTGATACAAAAAAATTTTTTTTCAGAAGAACTAGAGATCCCTTCAGGTTAAGGTAGCCAATGAGGTCTTCCCAGAGAAAGAGTGATGAGAACTGGGCTTCTGAAGGCTGCATAGGATGCAGGCATGTGAAGGGGCATTTAGGCAGAGAACTGCCTGAGCGAAATCAAAGAGGGAGCTGCTATGAATAGAGGAGTCAAACAATAAAGCAATGAAAAAAGTGGTTGGATCGGCTCATGGGAACACCTTGTTTTGTCTACCAAGCCAAGGATTTAGAAAGCAAACCAGGGAGCCATTGATGATTTCTGAGCTGGAAAACAGCATGAGCAAACTGCATCACATGGCCTACAGTGCATGACTTCAGCCACTCTCTGTGTGGCCTGATCAACCACTTTTCCTTTCACTGCCTTCACCCTGCAAAAAACCCCAACCCCAGATCAAGACTTTTTAACTCAAATCTAGACTCAGATTTGATGGAAACAATCAAATCCTGACTGCTGTGGAAGATAGTTTGGCAGTTCCTCAGAAAGTTAAGTACAGAATTACCATATGACCTGACAATTCCACTTCTAGGAATATCCCCAAAAGAACTGAAAGCAGGGACTTGAACAAATATTTCCACACCGATATTCATAGTGACATTATTCATAATTAACAAAAGATGGAAGCCACCCAAGTGTCCATCAACAGCTGAATGGTAAATAAGATGGGATATTATTCAGCCGTAAAAAGGAAAGAAGTCCTGATAGATATGACAACATGGATGAACCTTGAAGACATCATGTTAACTGAAATAAGCCGGGCACAAGAGGACAAATATTGTATGATCTCACTTATACGAAATAATTAGAATAAGCAAATTCACAGAGTCAGAAACTAGAATATAGGTTACCAGGGGCAGCAGGGGTAGCAAAGGGGGAGTTAATGCTTAAATTGTACAGCATTTTGGATTGATGGAAAAATTTTGATAATGGATGGTATTGATGGTAGCACAAATTATGAATATAATTAACAGCACTGAATTATGTATGTGAATGTGGTTAAAAGGGGAAAATAGGTTGCATATATGTTACTAGGATAAAAATAAAAAATAAAAAATATAGGACTATACAAAACAAACAATGAGCCCTATTGTAAATGATGGACTATGATTAATAGTACAACCTTAAAAATATTCTTTCATGAATTATAACAAATGTACCACACTAATGCAAGATTAGAAGCAAAGAATGGTATAAAGGAAGTCTGTATTTTATGCTTTTTTTTTTGTAAACCTACAACTTCTCTTATTAAAAAAAAAAATCAAATCTTGCATAATGACAAACAACAAATGTGTAGTGTCCAGCCTTGGCAGGGTCCTTAGCCTGGTCTAGAAATCCTTTTTAGTATTTCTGTCAGCAACCTCTTCTCTTTGCCAAGAAAACAGCTGTTTCTAACTTTCACCACTATCCTCAAACCCCGTTATTCCACTGCATCCCACACCTCTCAGCTGGTGTTTCTGCTCCTTCCTCTTGGTAACAACTGAGGTCATCAGACAGGAACTCTCTCAATTCCTCTTCACCCCAGCCTAAAAAACACATATTTCAAACACCCACCCTCACCTCTTTGCTTCTAATCTAAACCCTCCATTTGTGATCTTGATCAATCACTTCCCATCCCTTAGTTGGTTGTTCCTCAATTATTTCCAGCCTTCCCTTTACAGTGTTCCATTCCCATATGTTGTAAATCGGGATGGAAACCCAGCACAAAGCAAAACTGTCTCCCTGACTCCACAGTGGCTGTTCCACCTCTCCGCCTTAAATGCTGATGTTCCACAGGCCTGCATGTTTAATCATCATCCTGTCTCACTACACAGACTTCTGGGCAAACTCATCCACTGCCCCCCAGCTTCAACTACCACCTGTCTCTGGCGCCTCTGAGCTCTCATGGTTCTAATTCCACACATTACAGTTTAATGGAGAGCATTCTCCCTCTTCATATCTCAAAGATACTTCATACTCAACATATGCAAAACTGAATTCTTCATCTTTCCCCCAAGTCTGTCCCCTGCTTCTGTTTTGGATCACTCAGGATCTGACACTACTACCTACTCAGTTATTCAAGTCAGAAGAAACCAATGAGTCATCCTAGATGCCTCCATCACCCTTAACCACTAACACCAAATGGATCACTGATGCTGGCTAATTCTACCTCCTTAAACTCTCCTATCCAGCCCCTGTCTATTACCATTGCTACTGCCTTAGTTCAGTGCCTGGATCTCTCTCTCTCTTTCTTTTTTTAAAGTATACAATTCAATGAATTTTATTTATTATATTTGCAGTATTGTACAACCATCACCACATCTAATTTTCGATCTCATTCCTACCCAAGCCCTAGGCAATCAGTATCCAACTTGCTTAGATTACTCAACTGCTTCCTAACCTCTTTCCCCGCTTCCAGTCTTGTTCCCTTATATCTATCTTCCACATGGTTGCCAAATTTGGCCATATAATCACCCTGCTAAAAGCCCTTCAACAGATACATAAGAAACTTCAAAGCAATTGTCTCTGGGAACAACTAGGGAATCTAGGATAGGAGAAATATTTATCCTTCACTTTGGTACTATTTAAAATGTTTAGCATCACATGCATTACAATTTAAGTCAAAACAACAGCAATAACACTAAAACTTCAGCGGTTCTCAATGCCTACAACATAAAGTTGTTAGCATGCTCTGCCTGCTGGTTACCTCTGAAGTCTTCTCTCTCTAGCCACTCTGTCTAGAATGCCCTTCTTCCAACCACCTAAAGTCTATTGATTCGTCTTTTAAGACTCGGCCCAAATGATACTTCCTCCTGACTTCTCCATTCAGAATCAACCACTTTCTCCTTTATGTCTACCCTGTGCCATAAATAGACTTTGTTCAGGCACTTCCATCTCATGTTGTGTATATATAACGGGTAAAACAGATTCTATTTTAACTGTCTGCCTCTCTCCATTAGCCTTAGACTCCCTGAGGGCAGGAATTGTTCCTTATTCACCTTTGAATTTTCAGAGCCTAGTTACCAAATCAAAATGTACAGGGGGTGAGGCCTGGGCAAGAGTATTCTGAAAAGGCTCCTCGGGTGATTTTCACTCAAGCCCCTCTTAAAAACTTCACTAAAATGTAAACTCCTTGTGAGCGGGAAGCATGACCAGCACATAGTAGGTGCTTGCATACTTATTAAACTGAACTGAAACAGACAAGTCTTGAACCTGAGGGAGGAGAGGATGGAGCTGGAGATCTGGAGGCATTAGGACATAAGATGGAGTATGAAGTTGTAAAAGGAGATAATCTTACTCATGAGTGTGTGGAGAGAAAGAAGTAAGGAAGCCAGGGCAGACTTCTCATCACCTGGTAACGGCAGAAATCCTTAAAGGCAGGCACTGTCTATTCATCTCTGTTCCCCTGGCACTGAGCACAATGCATAGCACATGTTAGGGGCTCCGTCGCCTTTTAATGAGTCGTAGCCTATCACTGATAACAGAGGGAGGTACAGCATTCATGGATACAAAGAAAGTGACTAGCTTGGTCTAGGAAGGCTGGACAAAGCTTTCAGAGTGACAACTGAACTGAGACCTGAAAAAATAAGTCATTGGCAGAGAAGTGACAAGAACTTCAAGTGGAAGGGACAGCAGGAAAAAGCACAATGCAGATGGCATCTTTCCCATGTGGCTGGTGAGTCAGGTGCATAAGATAGGAAAATGTTTAGGGAGGTTTAGAAAATAAGGCTGAAAGAGAGGGTTAGGGCCTGACTGTGAAAGGCCCTGTATGCCCACTTAAGGACTAAGCCTGACTATGGGTGACCAAAGAGGAATTTTAAATTTAATCTGAAATGACCAGATTGATCTTTTATAAAGGTAACTGGTGACAGCATGAAGGGCACAGTAAAGAACTGAAACTGAAGGGAAGGAGCTTAATTAGTGGCTGATGGTCTAAGCAACAAACCTAGGCAGAGGCTGTGTCCTCCTGACGCGATACCCGAAGGAAAGGAAGAAATGAGGAATCCTTTCTGTCAAAACCAAAGATTTAAGTCAAGTGACTTAAATCCCGACCCCTGCCCACCACCGAGGCGCACACCTGTTTTTTCTGAACGGGATGGGGAGTTCCAAAGAGTAAGTCCCGGGGAACGGTAGGTTTTATTTTTTCCCATCACAGCCCCCCTCCCGCGCAAGAACCAAGCTCCGCCGAGGAGCGAGGGTAGGGAGGCTTCCTCGACGCGGGAAGGAAGGCAGCGATTAGGGAAGGTCTCAGGAGAACCAGACTGTCCAAGGCCAATTAGAACGCTGCGGCACCTTAACGCAGGACCCAGGGCGGGAAACTGCGCGTGCGCGCCGAGAGCGCCCGCCCCGCCCCCTGTCTTTAAAACCGGAGGCGGGAAAGGGGTCTCGGTGCCTCACAAAAGTGTCCCTGCGGCTTCGAAGGGACGCCGACCCGTCGCCGCTTAGAGCCCTCCTGCTCACACACACACTCACCCGCTCCCCGCGGGTCCTCGGGATGCCCGCGGAGCCAGCAGGCTTCAGGCGCCGGGCCGCAGCCTTTCCCGCCACTAGACTCCGCGGGACCAGTCCCTGTCAGCCTGGGGAGCGGGGCGTGGCGAGCCGGGCTGGTCCACCAGATACCGAGTGGGCAGGGGGGTTGGTGGTGAAGTAAGGAAAAAGGAAGACAGTGCTAGTACTGTTTTATCTGAGACGATCGCTTACATTGCGCTAAAGCTCAAAATGCTATGAATTTTCTTCTGACTTAAGATAACAGGAATCAAAGTCTGATTAGGGGTGAAGTTACAAACACTCTTTCCCTTCTAGACAAATGGATTATTCCAAAGTCTTAATTGGTTGGGTAGAAAAGTAAGGCTTTATTTGCCAGGAGGTCCAGAGCTGAGGTCCGGGCAGGAGAGGGTTGTGGTTTTTGTTTGTTTGTTTTTGTTTTTGTTTTTGTTTTGGATCTATCATACTATAGGTACAGGCTTAGAGTTTGCGAAGTGTGCAGCTGGCACATAAAAGTGAGAGATCAACACTAAATATTCATTGTTCAATTGATTCTCCTCCGGCCTCTGCTGAGATGAGTTTATTTTGCTAACCACAGAAGAGGATAGGGCTCAAACGAATAATGATCTCCTGAATTATTAAGCATTTGAATAATTAGATAGAATCCATTTTTGGGGTATGAGATGAAGAGATATGCTGCGAGATGAAAGGACAAATGAGAGAAGAGTGAAAAAGATACCCACAAAAAGAACATAAAGGGGACTAAGAATTAGTGATAAAAGCAGAAAGACGCCTTTTGCAGAGAGTCTTGATTTACTCTGACTAAATTAAAACCCCGAGGGTCAAAACCTCTCCATCCTACTCCCTCCTCCAACCCCACCCCTTTCCCTTCAGGCATTACACTTTCTATTTTAGCCTTAGAAAGCTCTTCTGGGGCTTAAGTACCATCTGTCAGGAGGCAATCCTGGGGAATGGGGGATGTCAGGCGGAACACCTAAGCAGCTTCATTTTTCCAGATTCTAGGCTCACCAACTCCTTATTTTTAGAATTGGAAGCTCGCTGGCCCAGGACCAAGGAAGAGATCATTATGCCAGAATGAACACACAACCCAGCCAGTGGATGTAGACAGGTTTATGAGGCTTTACAGAACAGCTCAAATTCCAGCATCCCAGTGTTCTTTTTTCTCAAAGCTACTTCCCCACCCTAGTCCCCGGGGCAAGCATCCCTGAGATAAGTAGGCTATACTTTCCCGTGAACTTCCCCCAAACTTTTTGGTCCAATTACATCCTGTCTGGGGTTTATACTTCCCTTTCCTATCCCCCTCCACCTCCCATCACCACCACCACCACCACCCTCCACTTCTACATCCATGAGTATCTCTGTCTCTTTCCACAGAAATTTTGAGCCCCTTCTCCCAACCCTTGGAATGCCTTGTCCTCTCCACTCTTTCCATCTGTCTCCTGTGAGGAGTAATGCCTTGCTCCTCCCTTAGAAACCAAGAAGCACACGCTTGACTAATAGCAGAGTGAAGGCTAGAAACTTGAGGTCTTGTTTCCCTGTGCTCACCACAGTGGGTGGGGAAAGAAGACATAGGATGATATCACTTTTCCTTTCCCTAGCTTTCATGCCCCAAAACTCATACACAGCCACACTCACCCACATTCATATCCACAATCATGCACACAACGGCGAAGGGAGGTGAGTTGGGGAAAAAGGAGAAGGGAAGTTTGCACCAACCAGCTCATGAATGCAACTTGAGAGATTTCACACGGCAAAAGGGGGGAAAAAAAAAACAAAAACAAAACACACACATAAATTAAAAAATAAAGAAGTACATGTCTCTTCCCACAGTCTCTTTCTTCATCTAGGGGCTGCCTCAGCCCCTGCATTTAAACCTAGAAGCTTCCGACTCCGTCTATCCAGCTGGAGCTTTTACAGGGCCTGGGTCTTCAGTTCAACAGGTTCCCCTGTGCCCTCTTGTTGTTCATTGGGGTCACTGGGTCTGGCACCTTTGAGGATAGACAGTCTCTCAGAAACACTCTTGAACCGGGGGAAGAGGAGAAAGTCGTAGATGAGGCTGCCCAGGGCCCCTCCAATGATTGGGCCCAGCCAGAACACCTGTAGGAAGAGGCAAGGCATACTTAGGTTTGGGGAGGAGAACAAGAGTAAGGTTGCTGTTTTTCCAACCTTTTCAGTGGAAAACAGACATCCTGGAGGTGGTGCATAAAATTGGGCACTATCTAAGTAGAAATCAGTGTGTGTTTATTTGTTCTTTAAACCCTAGGCTCTGCTCTACTATCTGTACCTCAAAAGTCACCATTTCTTTTCTGATTCATCTTCTCAGCACATGTATATTCTATTTGTTGTTATCAATTTACACTAGTTTAAATGTTCTTTTGAAAAAAAAATGAATGATTTTCAAATGTTTGGTTTGTGTATGACCCACAACTTAAACATTGCCAATATTTATTGAGGACTTACTCCATATCAGATTCTATGCTAAATGTTTTCCATATATAACTTCCACACTAGTTTCTCATAACACCCATCTTATAGTTAAATAAACCATGGTTCAGGATGATTACATTCCTTGCCCAAGGTCACACCTAGGCTAGGAAAATGCTAGAAATGATCTCTGAGAGCAGAGGTTTCTGTCTTCATGTTCAGTTTTCTGACCTTGTAGCCCCTAATTTTGGCATCCAGTGAGTACTCAGTAATCCTCTGACTACAAGAAAAGGAACAGTGTGATGAAAAGCCTCTCCTTCCAGCAAAATGATGAATCCTGCTCACACAGGCATGCCAAACTCTCTGACAGTCCCCTTGGCTAAGGCCCTGGGTAGAGCAGCCAACGTGTTCACACGGAAAGCTGGAAACAAACCTGGAACCTGCAGCCCACACCCATCCAGAAGAGTTTCAGGATTTTGGCCCTCTCCCCTCACTCACCCAGTGGTTGGTGAAGTTTCGAGTGAGAATAGCGGGAGCAAAGGAGCGGGCGGGGTTCATGCCTGCGCCAGTATAATACATCTGTAAAAGACACAGTTGTAACTGAGACACCCTCTCAATTTCATCTCAGTTCTTCTCTCCACAACCCACATTGCCCCTGGAGCTGGCATCTTGCCTCCAGCCAGCAGCAAGGAGGGAAGCACAACTTGCATGACTTTCCAAAGGTCCCCACAAGGTGTTAAGGACACTGATGCCCTATGTGTGGAGAGACTATGAACTCAAGACAAAGTCCAATGTCTCCCTGTGATTCAGGCACTTCCACCGTGGGGTCAAGAAGGACTTGATATAGCAGTCACAGGGAGAGGAATAAGGCAGGGTGATACAGAGTAAAGTAGACAGTGCTCATGTTTGATAGTGGGATGGATGGAAAAAACCTTGAAAAGTTGGGAAAGGTCTGGAGGCCCTGGAATCCTTGAGCAAGAAGTTGTTTCCTTCTTCTGCTTACCCCAAAGAGGTGCCCCAGGGTGACGGAGAAGCCAACAGCCAGGGCCACAGAGCCCAGGTGGCCATTCCGCCTCTCGTCGTATGTGGCAAAGATGCAGAGAACGAACTGGAGTGTCAGGAAGATCTCCACCATGGTAGCCTGGCCCACATTCACCCCAGGGTGCAACTGGGCACAGAAAGAAAAAAGAAGGCAGCTGTTAGGCTGTCACACTGTTAACTCCTCAAGGCTTCCCGGGCAGGGATCCCCTTATGGCATCAGTTCCCTGGAGAGGAAGGAAAACACAACCCCCTTCATAGTAAGCGTATTTGTTTCTTAATTTGTCCTAACAGTACTCCATCAAAGTGGAAATAATTTCACTCACATTCATGGGGAAACTGAGGCCCCCTAAGATAAAATAAGTTTCCTCAAGACCCTGCAAGGAGTTGGAAGGAAAGCTGGGATCTGAGTTCAGGTTCCTTGATTCTCAGTCTGGAGCTCTATGCCTTCCTTACCCCTCCATACCACCTGTTGATCTTCCCCACCGTGAAACACGCAAATGCAAACACATACACACACACATCCCAGACTCCAGGGAACTGATCCACCCGTACCAGTCAGGGAACCAGGGATTCAGGACACTAGGTGTCCGCAGCCCCTCTCGGCCAACCATTACCGTGTTCAGTGCTAAGTTTCCTCGGACGGCAGGCGGGGTAACACTATACAGCACGGCAGCCCCAGCCACGGCTCCCAGGAGCTGGGCTGCCATATAGAAGAAGGCACGGAGCAGGGACATCTGGGAGCCCACGAGGAAGGCAAAAGTGACTGCAGGATTGACATGGGCTCCACTGATGTGGCCCACGGCCTGCACCAGCGTGGCCAGGGCCAGGCCAAAGGCCATAGCCACTTGCAGGATGTGCAGGGGGCCAGGGGCCCAACGCAGTGAGGCCCCCAGTCCAAAGAAGACGTAGAAGAGGGTGGCAAAGAACTCTGCGAATATGGCCCTCCAGAAGGAGGCTGACCTCAGTTCCCACATGGTAGAGGGGATGGGCACGGTGCCTGAGGCCCTGATAGCCGTGTGGCCTGGTCTCCGTGAACAGTTCCCTTTATAGAGGACTCTTAATCCCTGGGAGGGGCAGGCTGAGGTGGCTGGCCCAGCCTCTTAACCCCTTCACAATTGTGGAGGACTGGCCCACTCCCAAGCATCTGATAAAGCTGCTGAGCTTCCCCCTCCCTCTTCAACTGGGAGAGAATCAGAGCCACAGAGGAGGCTGGAAAGGGTTCAGAGCTGGAGAGACTCTGAGAGAGAGGCACCAAGGACAAGGGGATGGAAAGAGTCTGTCCTTTTCTTTGCAGTTCATAGTTCTGATTGCTATCTATGTTAGAACATTCCTCAGCTCTGCTTGGAAGGTCAGTCAAACTGAGTTTACTTCATGGATTATGGAGGCCTCCAGGCTCCTCTGAGTCTGCCAGGGATAAGGGTGGGGGTGGGGATCAGGAGAGGGGTCCAGTAGGGAATTTGGATAACTGAAGAGAATTCTTTAGTTCCCTGGGATTAGACGGCCTTCTCCCATTGGCTGGCTTGGACTGGAATCTGTGGACCCTGCAGCTCTGGGACAGAATAGTTCTGCTGTGTTTGGCTTTCTCTGAGCCCAGGGTTTCCCAACCCCGAATCCATGCTAGCACCTCCCTTCCCAAACCCTGGGCCTGACCTTAAACCACAGAGAAATAGACACAGGGAAGAAGCTATCTTTCATGGATGGGCTGGGGGTGGTGTTGGAGGACTGGGGAGGGGAAAAGAGGTTAAAAGTTAAACCTCAGAATCAGCTTGTACTTCATCTTTTGTAACTCACAAGATTATAGCAGGAAGAAGCGAGAGGAAGGAAACTGTGTTAAGGCTACTGAAGCAATGGGAAGGTCTAATGACCCCTAATATGGCTGTGATCAGGATACTGGAATCCTACACCCCAGGCCTTAACACAGTCCATAAGGACAGCACCCCTGATCCTGAGGGAAAGGTCTTGGGGTAGCCTGTGAAAGTAGGCTGGACAAAGAGAGAAAAAAACAACAACAAGATGAGGGAGGAGAGCTTGGGGAAGGGGATTCTTGTGCTTGGGCTTCATAAGGGACTTGGGCCCTATGGTGAGGGCTGTGTGGTTGTGGAGAAGGAAGAATAGGGCACTCTGGTAGGCTCTACCATCTCTACATTGTGGCAGGTCATACAGGCCACTGCTTTCCCCAGGAAGCACCAGGGAAGAACAGAAATTTGAAGGAGAGGCCTGCAAAGACAGCACCGAGCATGGGTCCAATCCAGTATACCTGCTGAGAGAGAGAAGGGACAAAGATTAGGGTCTATGCACCTCTCTTCCTTCAGTATCGAGCTTGGGGGCAGACAAGAAGGGAGTTACAGCAAAGGGGGAAGGCCCGTCTAACCCACTGCTGAGAATTGCCAAGAGCAGGTCAGAGGGCACCCCAGGGGACTGGAGCTCTTGACTTCATTGAAGAGGAATAATCTCTCAGTGGTCTTTGAAGTCTCTTGCATTCTAGAAGCCTCAGGCTCTGTAAACCTCATTGCACCTTACCCAGTGATGCTCCCAGAGCCCTGTCATGACTTCTGGCCCCAGGGAGCATGCAGGGTTCATGCTGCCTCCAGAAAAGGTGCCCTGGACAAAAGAGAGGATAGTGCAGCATGGGGTAGGAGCACAGTCTTTGGTTCAGATGTGGATGAGGATACAAAGTGACAGAGCCTCTCATAACTGCTAGTGGAAGTGTAAATTGGGATAATCACTTTGAAACACAGTATAGCACTGTCTCATAAAGTTGAACAAAAACATACTTTCTGACCCTGTAATTTCACTTCCCACTTAGATACCCAAGAGAAATTTCTCTACATGTACACCAGGAGACATGTACAAGAATGTTTAGAACAGCACTGTTCACAGCAGCAAAAAAATGGAAGCAACTCAAATGCCCATCAGCAGGAGAATGGATGAATAAATAGTGGTATATCCACACAATGGAATAATATTTATTCAGCAGTTTAAATGAGTGAACCAACACAGTGACACTCAACAGTAGGAATGAAACTTAGCAAAAAAAAAAAAAAAATTCTGGAAAATTATTATGATGGTAGGTTTATGTGTCACCTTGGCCAGGTGATGGTGCCCAGGTGTCTGGTCAAACAAGCACTGGCTTAACCATTACTACAAGGACATTTGTGGCTGGTTAATAAACCAGAAAGCTGGTTTATTAAATCATCAGTCAATTGACTGCATCTGTGGCTGATTACATCAATTAAGGGTGTGTCATCTGCAATGAGAGAATCCAATCAGCTGGATTTAATCCAATCAGTTGAAAGACTCCTAAGGGAGAAGAGAGAGAACCTTCACTTCTTCTTTGGCTAGTCAGCATCTCCTGAGGAGTTCATCAAACACCTTCATCAGAGTTCCCATTTGCTGCCTTCCCTATGGAATTTGGATTCATGCATCCTGCCCTACAGAATTTCGACTTTGTGCACCCTGCCCTATAGAATTTGGACTTGTGCATCCCCACAGTTGCATGAGACACTTTTTAAAAAATCTTATATTTACAGATATTTTTTGTTGGTTCTGTTTCCCTAGAGAACCCTAACTAATACAATTATACATGGTATGATATACTTTTTATAATGTTAAAAAATAATTAAAATTTAAATATTCCTTGGGGTGGAGCAAGATGGTGACATAGAGAGGTGTGGAATTTAGTTAGTCTTCTAGAGTGACTAATAAATAACCAGGAACAACTAGTAACTAATCTGGAACAACTATTGGGAGACATCCGTGAATGGACACACATCTACACCAGCCTGGAATGGGTGGAGCAGGTGAGATTGTAGCACAGAACCATAAACAAACCCAGAACTGGCATCCTTCCCCCCTCGGACAGGGCAGGCTGAGCTGAAACACTGCCATGTGGGAAAAAAGAAAAGGTTACAGGGAAAGTAACCCAACCAAGCTCCAACTGCAGTTTTAATTAACAAATTTGGATTACTGAATACAAGCTACAAGCACAGATAATCATACAGAAGCAGGAAGGGAAGCATGTTCCTTCCAGCAGGGAGGAGGCAGGGCTGACTGGGAAAAAATATATATAAATAAATAAAAACAGACTTTTGGAGATGGCTGAGCTCAGAATACTGGAAGATGACTGTGTCCCAAGAAAAGGGGCATGGAGAACTGGGTACCAAATCCAGTAGACCCGTGAAACTGAGGGGCTGGGGATTGGCTCTGAAAAGGGCCTTTTGCTCTTTCTCCATATTTTTTCTTGCATTCTAAGCAGCCCATTAGAGAAAGCCACAGGCATTTTCAATTCCATGCTGATCCAGGCAAGGGTGGAGTTAACAGAGCCAGAAAGATGAAGGAGGAATTCAAGTGGAGAAGTTAACTCCCTAGGGGATGTATCTTCCCTAAGAAAAGGGGGTGGAACAGGCTTAAGTGGCTGCCCTTTCTCAGGGAATTCAGACCTGGGGGAAACAAACAAACCAGAAACAACTTAAGTTTGGCTTCTGACACCCTTGGCCCCTCACCAGGTCAGGGTCCACTGTGAATTAAAGGGACTGCACTTCTTTACACCAGTGGGGAGCTGCAGGCTAACAAGCACCACCTGCAGGGCTGGGTAGGAAAAGCACAGAGCCTAGAGGCTTCATGGGAAAGTCTGTCAATCTTCTAGAACTCACCCTCAGGGAAACCTAATACTGAATACACATCCTCCTCTGGAGACCTGAGCCCATTCTGCTCTGGGAAAACGTGACTGGGGCAATCAAGGAAACCAGATAACTAGACAACAGAAAATGAAAAATCACACTAGGAAAAATGAAGATATGGCCCAGTCAAAGAAACAAACTTACATTTCAGTGGAGATACAGGAATTAAAACAACTAATTATTAATCAAACAAATCTCCTAAATCAATTAAAAAATTAATCCAAGAATCAGTTCAATGAGTTGAGGGATGACATGGCAAAAGAGATGAAGGATATAGAGAAGACAATGTGCGAACACAAGGAAGAAATCAAAAGTTTGAAAAAACAATTGGCAGAACTTATGGGAATGAAAAGCACAACACAAGAGATGGAGGACACAATGGTGACATACAGTAGCTGATTTGAAGAGGCAGAAGAAAAGATTCATGAACTTGAGAACAGGACATGTGAAACCCTACACACAAAAGAACAGATGAGCAAAGAATGGAGAAACATGAATGAATCTCAGGGAACTGAGCGACAACATGAAGCTCATGAATGTACATGTCATGGGTGTCCCAGAAGGGGAAGAGAAGGGAAAAGGGGTGGAAGCAATAATGGAGGAAATAGTCACTGAAAATTTCCCATCTCCTATGAAAGACATAAAATTACAGATCTAAGAAACGCAGTGAACTCCAAACAGAAATGATCTGAATAGGCTTATGCCAAGACACTTAATAATCAGATTATCAAATGTCAAAGACAAAGAGAGAATTCTGGAAGCAGCAAGAGAAAATGATCCATCACATACAAGAGAAGATCAATAAGACTATATGCAGATTTCTCAGTAGAAACCGTGGAGGCAAGAAGGCAGTGGTATGATATATTTAAGATACTGAAAGAGAAAAACCACCAATTAAGAATTTTATATCTGGCAAAACTGTCCTTTAAATATGAGGGAGAGTTTAAAATATTCTCAGACAAGTAGACAATGATACAGTTTGTGAACAATATACCTGCTCTACAGGAAATACTAAAGAAAGCACAACAGATGGATAGGAAAAGACAGGAGAGAGAGGTTTGGAGCACAATGTTGGGAAATGATAGCACAATAAGGTAAGTACACTGAACAAAGATGACTGTGAATATGGTTGAAAGAGAAAGGTTAGGGACATGTAGGACAACAGAAGGAAAGATAGAAGATAAAGCTGGGACTGTGTGGCTTAGTGAAACCTAGATCAGTCAATGATTGAGTTAAAATGTACAAATATGTTTTTGTATGAGGGAGAACAAATGAGTTATAGACTAGAGTCTATAGTTAACGGTAACATTGAAATATGCTTTCTTTAATTGTAACAAAGGTAATACACCAAAGCTAAATACTTATGGGAGGGGGAAATGGGGGAGGGGTATGGAATTCTTGGTATTAGTGTTGTTGTCTGACTATTTAATGGTATTTTATTTTATTTTTACCTTTTCTTTTGTGGCTTTTAGTTGCCATTTTTTTCTTTCTTTTTCTTTTGTCTTTTTACTTTTTCCACCTCTTCATCTTTCTTTGTGGCTGTATTTTATCTTATTTTTACTTTTCCTTTTATCCTTTTTATTATTCTTTTGTTTGAATTCTTTCTCTGAATAATGAATATATGTAAGAGCTAATTGTGATGAAGGCACAACTATACGATGATACTGTAAACAATTGATTTACACTGTGGATGATTGTATGGTATTTGAATATAGCCCTACAAAATTGTAGGGAAGAAAATAAACAGAGGGACACAAGTGCTGGAGAGAGAGATGTATATATTCACTGTTGGTGGGTGTATGAATTAAGGTTCTCTAGGGAAACGGGATCAACAAGAGATATCTATAAATATAAGATTTATAAAAGTGTTTCATGCAACTGTGGGTATACAAGAGTCCAAATTCTGTAGGGCAGGCAGCAAACTGGCAACTTCAATGAAGATGTTCAATGAACTCCTCAGGCAGTGAACTGGCAACTTCAATGAACATGTTCGATGAACTCCTCAGGAAATGCTTCACTGGTTAGCTGAAGAAGAATTGAAGGTCCTCTATCTGTCTCTCTTAAGTCTTCAGCTGATTGGATTAAAGCCAGTTGATTGCATTCTCTCATTGTGGAAGACATTCCCTTCATTGATGTAATCAGTCACAGCTGCAGCCAATTGACTGATGATTTAACAAACCAGCCTTCTTGTTTATTAACCAGCCACAGACATCCTTGCAGTAATGGTTAGGCCAGTGCTTGTTTGACCAGACATCTGAGTACCATCACCTGGCCAAATTGACACATGAATCTAACCATCACAGTCCACACCTTGTCAACTTGGCAGTTATACATATCACCTTAAACCATACTTTATCTCAAAGTAGAGAACAATAGCAGACATATATTTTGGCTAACAATATTCCGTTGTCCTGCGTCAACTGAAAATGCACTAAATCTACCCAGAATAGGGTGAAATTCCTTGGGTGACATTAACTCTTAAAATTGATTTCCTTTAACTTAAATACTGCAAAATGAACAATATACCCTATATGATAAGGGAATAAGACAGAGAAGAAAGCAAATATATTTGCTTTACAAATACAAACATAACAAATATAACAAAACAAGAGGAAATATTCATGCCATCATAGTCCTCATTTCTGTAACTAGTCACATGGCCACAGTTCATATTTATCACTACTTTCTTCCACTACCCATTCCATGTTTCCCTTTCCCTCAGCAAGCACTTCAGCTGGCTGTGGTTCTTTGTGAGTGGGGTGACCCAAACCTTCATTTCTGAAGTTTCTTGGCCATTGTTAGTCCTGTCTGGATTGGGTTGTTGCAATTTTCCATTGACTTTAATCACAGGGCATGGTGGTACTAAGAGACACCCTAGGGGATCTCCTGTATTCCAGAAAAACTCTTCTTTACCTCCATTGTGTAGTTGCAGTCCTATTTCCCCTTGATAGGATCAATCACCCCAGCCATTACAGTAATCCCCTTCCTTGCCTGTTGATTCAGAGGCATAAGAAACCCAAAGTGGCCAGGTGGCAGTCTTAACTTTCAGTTCAATGGAATTATTGTGTTTCCTGGTGAAAGCATACCTCCTTTTGGAACAAAGACTTGTAGACAAGCAGAGCTTAACCATGCAGGGACAGGAAGCAAAAATTTTCCTAGTCAATCACTAGGAGTGATAGTGAGTGTTGCCACTCCTGTTTCCACCCCTTGATTCCTGGACCCACGAATCCTGGTTATGGGAGAAACAGCACCATAGAGGGGACACTGATTCAGAGCATACACAGCCTCCTGGAGAACACTGCCCCAGCCCTGGAAGGTATTGCCACCTAGTTGGTGCCATACTTGAGTGTTCAACAGGCCATTCCACAGTACTATCAACCCAGCTGCCTCTGGATGTTGGGAAACATGGTAAGGCTGGAGAATTCCATGAGCATGTGCCCATTCCCTCACTTCATTTGCTGTGAAGTGGGTTCCTTGGTCAGAAGCAATGCTGTGTGGAATACTATGATAGTGGATAAGGCAATCTAAGTCCATGGATGATAGTTTTGGCAGAAGCATTTTGTGCAGGTAAGGCAAACCCATATCTGGAGTATGTGCTTATTCCAGTAAGAACAAATCACTGCCCCTTCCAAGACGGAAGTGGTCCAATGTAATCAACCTGTCACCAGGCAGCAGGCTGATCACCTCAGGGAATGGTGCCATATTGGGGCCTAAGTGTAGGTCTCTGCTGTTGGCAGATTGGGCACTCAGAAGTGGCTGTGGCCAGGTCAGACTTGGTGAGTAGAAGTCCATGTTGCTAAGCCCATGCATAGCCTCCATCCCTACCCCCATGATGACTTTGTTTGTGAGCCCATTGGGCAATGACAGGAGTCATGAAGGAGGCTGATTGGTATTCAACAAAGGGGTCATATTATCCACTTGCTTATTATAATCTTCTTCTGCTGAAGTCACTCTCTGGTGAGCATTCACATGGGACACAAATATCTTCATGTTTTTGCCCACTCAGAAAGGTCTATCCACATACCCCTTCCCCAAACTTCTTTGTCACCAATCTTCCAATCATGTTCCTTCCAAGTCCCTGACCATTCAGCCAAACCATTAGCAACAGCCTAGGAATCAGTATACAAATGCACCTCTGGCCAGTTCTCCTTCCAAGCAAAGCAAACAACCAGGTGCATGGCTCATAGTTCTGCCCACTGGGAGGATTTCCCCTCACTTTCAGGTGGTGCCTGCATACCGTGCAGAACCATCTGTAAACCAGGCCTGAGTTTTCTCTTCCTCAAGCAACTGATTGTAAGGAACTTGCCAAGATGCCATAGCTGTGGGCTGGGAAAGAGAAGGTAAGGTGGAAGGAGTGGGGGGCATGGGCATTGGGGCCACTTCCTCATGTAAATTACTTGTGCTTTCAGGACCCGCTTGAGCTCTATCTCGTATATACCATTTCCATTTTATGATGGTGTGCTGCTATGCATGACTAAGTTTACGACTGGGGGGCTCAGACAACACCCAGCTTTTGATAGGTAACTCAGGTCTCATGGTAACTTGGTGGCCCATCGTTAAGCATTCTGTCTCTGCTAAGGCCCAATAGCAGGCCAAAAGCTGTTTCTCAAATGGAGAGTAGTTATAGGCAAAGGATGGTAAAGCTTTACACCAAAATCCTAAAGGCCTGCATTGTGATTCTCCTATAGGAGGCCAAAGGCTCCAAATAGCATTTCTATTTGCACTGACACTTCCAGCACCATTGGATCAGCTGGATCATAGGGTCCAAGTGGCAGAACAGCTTGCACAGCAGCCTGGACCTGTCGCAGAGCCTCATCTTGTTCCAGTCCCCACTCAAAACTATAAGCGTTTCTTGTTACTTGGTAAATGGCCGGAGTAGCACACCCAAATAAGAAATAAGTTGTCTCCAAAATCCAAAGAGGCCAACTAAGCATTGTTCCTCTTTTTGGTCATAGGAGGGGCCAGATGCAACAGCTTATCCTTCACCTTAGAAGGGATATCTTGACATGCCCCACACCACTGGACACCTAGAAATTTTACTGAGGTGGAAGTCCCCTATATTTTTGTTGGCTTTATCTCCCATCCTCTGCCACACAAATACCTTACCAACAAATCTAGGGTAGTTGCCATTTCTTGCTCACTAGGTTGAATCAACATGATGTCATCAATATAATGGACCAGTGTGATGTCTTGTGGGAGGGAGAAACAATCAAGATCTCTGCAGACAATGTTATGACATAGGGCTGGAGAGTTGATATACCACTGAGGTAGCACAGTGAATGTAAACTGCGGGCCTTGCCAGCTGAATGCAAACTGTTTCTGGTGGTCCTTACTAACAGCTATTGAGAAAAAAGCATTTGCCAGCTCAATAGCTGCATACCAGGTACCAGGGGATGTGTTGATTTGCTCAAGCAATGATACCACATCTGGAACAGCAGCTGCAATTGGAGTCACCACCTGGTTAAGCTTATTATAATCCATTGTCATCCTCCAAGACCCATCTGTTTTCTGCACAGGCCAAACAGGAGTGTTGAATGGGGATGTGGTGGGAATCACCACCCCTGCATCCTTCAAGTCCTTAAGAGTGGCATTAATCTCTGTAATCCCTCCAGTGGCATTAATCTCTGGTTTATTATTTTGCTAGGCAGGGGCAGTTCTAGTGGCTTCCACTTGGCCTTTCCCACCATAACAGCCCTCACTCCATCAGTCAGGGAACGAATGTGAGGATTCTACCAGTTGCTGAGTATGTCTATTCCAATTATGCATTCCAGCACCAGGGAAATAACCACAGAATGGGCCTGGGGACCCAATGGACCCACTGTGAGATGAACCTGAGCTAAAACTCCATTGATCATCTCACCTCCATAAGCCTCAACTGTGACTGGTGGACCAGAGTGATGTTTTGGGTCTCCTGGAATTAATGTCACTCCTGAACCAGTGTCTAATAATCCCCAAAATATCTGTTCATTTCCTTTTCCCCAATGCACAGTTACCCTGGTAAAAGGCCATAGGTCCCCCTGGGGAAGGCTGAAAGGAAGATTAACAGTATAAATTTTTGGCAGTGTAACAGGGTCCCTCCCCAAAGGTACCCGGCCTTCCCCTCATTCAAGGGGCTCTGGATCTGTAAACTGTCTCAAGTCCAGGAATTGCTTAAGGTGCCGTGACTCTGTTTTTGAAATTCAAGGTAGACTTTTCTTCACTTGACCCTAGGATTCTGCTTATACAGCTCAAACAGGAATTTGGTAGACTACCCATCTATTTTACTGCTAGGTACTCCATGATCTACTAGACAACACCGTAAGTCTCTGTGAGTCAGATTATTGTGACTGCTGCCTTGAGCCTGTTTTCCATTATGGTAGCCACTCCCACCTTGTCTTTGATGATTAGCTGCTGCCATTCTGCCAACTCAGTATCTGATTATCCCATTGTGTTTAAGGATTCCAGCTCAGTGACAGCAGTTCCTACAGTAATATCTTACCTGCAGAGAAAGGTGACTACAGAGCTCTTCAGGGATGATGGAGCTAGTCTCACAAATTTATTCCTCACAGTCCTGGTAAAAGGTGCATCCTGTGGACATTCCAGGGGTGTGAGAGCAGGTCTTCCATGACAAATCCATTCTAACATTCCAATTTCCCTAAGCCTTTGAATCCCCTCCTTTACATTATATCAGAGCAATTCTGGCATTTTGACCTCAGGTAATGTTGGCCACCTTTTGATCCATGTTTCAGCCGATCACCCAAACTGTTAACGCTCTTTCTAATCCCTCACGCTACAACACTGAATGCAGAATTTCTGCTTAGTTGGCCCATATCAGTAAATTCAGCCTGACCCAACTTTATATTCCTTCCACCATTATCCCACACCATTAATATCCATTCCCACACATATTCCCCTGATTTCTCTCTGTGTACAAGTTGGAAATTTCATACACTTCTTTGGGTGTATAGCAAACTTCCTCATGGGTCACACTTTGTACCTCACCCTTTGGGGCCTGTTGGGACTTTAGTCTAGTTACAGGTCTTGAAGCAAAGACTGGTGGTGGAAGTGGGTCACAAAAAGAATTAGAAGTATCCCTTAAGCCATTTACCTCAGGACATTCTGTTGCAGTTCCATCTCATGAAACACCATTAATTTCTCCAGACAGAGGAGTGAAGGTTGTTTCTTCGGAGGAGATGATTACAGGTTTAACAGGCACTGAAGGGTTAATCTCTTTAGGTGGAGGTTTGATGGTAGGCTCCCAGGGCAGACTGAAGGTTGGGAAGCTGTTTCCTCAAAGCAAGCTGGAGGTTTGGTAGCTGTTTCCTCAGGGCAGACTGGAGGTGGGGGGGCTGTTTCCTCAGGACAGATCACTACAGGTATATCCAACAAGGACTCAGTAGAATCCAGGGTTCCAATGTCCTCACTGCCATTATTATCAATCCATATGTCCCCATCCCAAGTTTCTGGATCCCATTCTTTTCCAATCAATACCTTTATTTAACAGCAGACACCCCGTGAGGTTGAGATTTTAGTTTACGTTATAAATCTGCTACTCGCACAATGAGACTCTGGGTCTGGTTTTCAGATGTCTCAAGTCTGCAGACACAGGAAATAAGATTTTCTTTCAGGGCACATATAGAAACCTTTACGTCTGTCATACGGCACTTAAGTTTTAAATTTGAAGCTTTTAGCTCATCCCTTTCTGTTATAACTTTATTCAGCATATCTAAGTGCAACCAGCCAACATCATTGTACCTCTTAACTCTGCAAAACTCTGTTAAGGTGTCAAAAACACTGTCACCTAGGGCCTTGCTTTGTACAAGAGTATGAGTAGGAGAATCTAACGGTGATATTTTGTTATCTCCATCGCCACGTCATGCCATGGGTGTCAGTGCCATCTTGATCATTGGAAATGGAGTCATTAGGGCCTTTGACTCTAACCAGAGTAGAAAACCAACAGTAAGAGCCCATTTTAAGATTCTGTTTTTCAAGAACCACTCCCAGTACCAAGTTGTATGAGTTAGGGTTCTCTAACGAAACAGAATCAACAAGAGATATCTATAGATATAAGATTTATAAAAGTGTCTCACACAACTGTGGGTATACATGAGTCCAAATTCTGTAGGGCAGGCAGCAAACTGGCAACTTCAATGAAGATGTTCGACGAACTCCTCAGGCTGTGAACTGGCAACTTCAATGAACATGTTCAATGAACTCCTCAGGAAACGCTTTGCTGGTTAGCCAAAGAATTGAAGGTTCTCTATCTGTCTTGCTTAAAAGTCTTCAACTAATTGGATTAAATCCAGCTGATTGCATTCTCTCGTTGTGGAAGACATTCCCTTCATTGATGTAATCAGTCACAGCTGTAGCCAACTGATTGATGATTTAATAAACCAGCCTTCTTGTTTATTAACCAGCCACAAACGTCCTTGCAGTAACAGTCAGGTCAGTGCTTGTTTGACCAGACACCTGGGTACCATCACCTGGCCAAGTTGACACATGAACCTAATCATCACAGTGGAGAAGCAGAATGGTGTAGCCTATCTGAGGACAGTGTGGTGGTTCCACAAGAAACTATGTATGTGGGCGTCAAAAGGTCCTGCAACCCCACTATGGGGTATATACTTGGAAGATCTGAGAGCAGGGACACAAATGGACATTTGCACACTGGTGTTTATGGCGGCAGTATTCACAATTTGCAATGGATGGAAGTCATCTAAGGGTATATTGACTGATGAACAGAATGGTGAACTGTGGTGTATCCATACAATAGAATATTGAGTGGCTACAAGAAGGAATGAAACTGTGAGACACACAACTAGATGAATGAATCTTGAGTATAGCATTCTGAGTGAAGCACGCCAGAAATGAGAGGACAATCATTATAATGCCTCACTAAAATGGACTAACAATAATGTGTAAACTCAGAACTGAACCTTAGGGCACAGCTTATCAGGGGAATGCGTATTGTAATGGTCCCTAGATTGTAAGCTCTTACAGCAGTCACATCTATTCTCGAGTTGTAATGATTATCTCTAAATCCTGAGATGCTGAGCTCTTCTGTAAAACCTGGTCAGTCTCTGGAACTATAAGTATCTGTGTGACATCTGAGACTTGGAGCTAGAGCTTGGCAGCTATGAATATCAGTATTACCCCATAAGGCAACTGTTGCTGAAAATGCTGAAAAAGAGTTCCGACTTTAATTAGAGATATGAATGAAGCAGATCTGGTTAGGACTAAGGCAAGTCAGGCCCAAGGGTAAAGGACGATACTGACTGGGGTTTTAAAACTACAACTTTTGTGCGAGACCAAGAGGGGAGATGTTTATTTGGTGCAGGATCTATATTTTCTGTAGCACAGCAGATAATTTAATCTGTATGATCAGTTTGTTTGAACACCATACGTGCATGGAGCTGTTAAAGGGAAGTGAGCCTTGATGAGTTTGTATGGCTGGGGCGAAATCCTGATACATCCCAGAGAGTAAAAGGGTAGTTGCAGGGCCCCCTGAGGAACTGAGGAGAAATGCAAAAATGTTGGACCTCCCCACCTGGGTTATTGCTGATTTTAACACAAACATTGAGGACTGCCAATTTACGGGGTCGAGCCCTTGATCTGGGGGCTCTCCCTTGTGAGGCTAGTTGCTGCAAGGGAGAGGCTAAGCCTACTTTTAATTGTGCCTAGGACCCCCCCCCACACACACACCCAGAGAGTCTCTTTGTTGCTCAGATGTGGCCCCCTCTCTCGCTAAGCCCACTTGTCAGGTGAACTCACTACCCTCCCCTCTACGTGGGACATAACACTCAGGGGTGTGAATCCCCCTGGCAACATGGGAAATGACTCCTGGGAATGAGCCTGGACCCAGCACTGTGGGATTGAGAGGATCTTCTTGATCAAAAGGGGGAAGAGAGGTGAAACAAAATAAGGTTCCAGTGGCTAAGAGATTTCAAATGGAGTCAAGAGGTCACTCTGGAGGGTATTCTTATGAGCTGTATAGATATCACCTTTTAGTTTTTAGTGTGTTGAAATGGCTAGAGGGAAATACATGAAGCTGTTGAACTGCAACCCAGTGACTTTGATTCTTGAAGATGATTATATAACTTTGTAGCTTGCATAGTGTGACTGTGTGATTGTGAAAACATTGTGGCTTGCACTCCCTTTATCCAGTGTATGGACAGATGAGTGGAAAAATGGGGACAAAAATTAGATGAAGAACAGGGTGGGATGGACAGGATAGAAATATCTAGGTGTTCTTTTTTGCTTTTATTTTTATTTTGGAGTAGGGAAAAGGTTCAAAAATTGATTCTGCTGATGAACACACAAATGTATGATGGTGCTATGAATAATTGATTGTACACTGTGGATGACCGTAGGGTATGTGAATATATCTTAATAAAACTGTATTAAAAAAAGTAAATGAACAATGGGGGGCTGGAGAAGTGGATGTTTTGGATGTTCTTTTTATTTTAATTTTAATTTTATTTTTTGGAGTAATGAAAATGTCCAAAGATTGATTGTGGTGATGAATGCACAATTATATCACGATAACATGAGCAATTGATTGTACACTTTGAATGATTGTTTGTTATGTGAATGTATCTCAATAAAATTGCATAAAAATTTAAATATTCCTTTCAGAATACATATAGATAAGATAAAATTACACTAAAAGGAAACAAAGGAATGATGAACACAAAACTCAGGATGTGTTTACTTTGTGTTCGGGGAGGCAAGGGGACGGGATGGGATATTAATGTGTATACATGTAGATTTATGTTAGTTATTGTTAAGGTTCCAGCTTTTCTATGTGGTGGATGGTTAATATTGATGCTTAATCATTATTAAAAACAAACAAGTAAATAAGTGAGAGGGAGTCAGGCAAGATGGTGGCATAGAGAGGAGTGGAAGCTAAGTAGTCCCCCTGGAACAACTACAAAAAACCAGAAACAACTAGTAAATAATCCAGAATAACTGCGGGGGACAAACGAGACCATCCATTCATCATACACCAACCTGAATTGGGAGGAATGCCCGAGAACACAGCATAAAATCTGTAAGTAAAACCTGCGGAACCAGGTCAGGAGACTCCCTCCCCCATAGCCCAAGCTGCGGAGCCCCGTGGTGCCACAGAGAAGCTCTCTCCCAGCAAGCGAATACAGCTCAGCTGAGCTCCAACTGGGGTTATAAGTAGCGAGTATGAACTGCTCACTACAGGTACGCAGCCCCAAAATACAGACAGAGGCTTTGGGTGATGACTGACCTGGGAGAGCCAGAGGGTTGCCTTGGACTGGGTCTGAAAGGGACTATCTGTTTCTTTTTTGGCTCAGTGGAGAAAGCCCCAGTCATTTTCAGTTTCCAGGGCTGTGACTCTGGGAAGGGTGGAGACACCACAAGCAGAGAGCGAGACCATTGAAATGCTAATGACCTCCACCTGAGGGGTCTGTCTTCTCTAGGAGGAAAGGGGTGGGGCCCTTTCCATTCAGAACCAGACCCCAGAGCCTGGGGGAACATGGCCATACCTCCTCACACCAGTCAAGAATTATAGGCTAACAGGCATCACCTGCTGGGCAGAAAAGCACAGTGGCCTGAGGCATCACAAGGTGGAGCAATTTTCTAAGACACACCCACAGGGAAACCAGATACTGAATACTTCTTCCCTCTGGGACCTGAGCCTGTTCTGGTCTGAGAAAACCCGATTTGGATAACCAAGGAAACCATGCCTAGACAACAGAAAATTAAAACCTACACTAAGAAAAACAAAGTTATGGCCCAGTCAAAGGAACAAACGTACACTTCAACTGAGATACAGGAATTTTAAACAACTAATGCTAAATCAATTCAAAAAGTTTAAAGAAGATATTGCAAAAGAGATAGAGGCTGTAAAGGAAGCACTGGACATGTATACGGCAGAAATCAAAAGTTCAAAAAACCTACTAATAGAATCTATGGAAATGAAAGGCACAACAAAAGAGATGAAAGACACAATGGAAACATACAACAGCAGATCTCAAGAGGCAGAAGAAAACACTCAGGAACTGGAGAACAAAACACCTGAAAGCCTACACGCAAAGGAGCAGATGGAGAAAAAAGAATGAAAAAATATGAGCAACATCTCCGGGAACTCAAGGATGAAACAAAGTACAATAATGTACGTATCATTGGTGTCCCAGAAGGAAAAGAGAAGGGAAAGGGGGCAGAAGCAATAATAGAGGAAATAATTAATGAAAATTTCCCATCTCTTATGAAAGACATAAAATTACAGATCCAAGAAGCGCAGCTTACTCCAAACAGAAGAGATGTGAAGAGGCCTACGCCAAGACACTTAATCAGATTATCAAATGTCAAAGACAAAGAGAGAATCCTGAAAGCAGCAAGAGAAAAGCGATCCATTACATACAAAGGAAGCTTAATAAGATTATGTGTGGATCTCTCAGCGGAAACCATGGAGGCAAGAAGGAAGTGGTGTGATATATTTAAGATACTGAAAGAGAAAAACCACCAACCAAGAATCCTGTATCCAGCAAAGCTGTCCTTCAGATATGAGGGAGAGCTCAAAATATTTTCTGACAAACAGACAATGAGAGACTTTGTGAACAAGACACCTGCCCTACAGGAAATACTAAAGGGAGCACTACAGGGTGATAGAAGACAGGAGTGTGTGGTTTGGAACACAATTTTGGGAGATGGTAGCACAACAATGTAAGTACACTGAACAAAGGTAACTATGAATACGGTTGAGAGAGAAAGATGGGGAGCATGTGAGACACCACAAGAAAGGAGGAAAGATAACGACTGGGACTGTGTAACTTGGTGAAATCTAGAGTATTCAACAATTGTGATAAAATGTACAAATATGTTCTTTTACGAGGGAGAACAATTAAATGTCAACCTTGCAAGGTGTTAAAAATGGAGAGGCATTGGGGGAGGGATGCAATCAGCATAAACTAGAGACTGTAACTAATAGAATCATTGTATTATTCGTCCCTTAATGTAACAAAGGTGATATACCAAGGTGAATGCAGATAAGAGGGGAGGATAGGGGAGGCATGTTAGACACGACATTGGTGGTATTGCCTGATTCTTTATTCTACTTTGATTTAAGGTTATTTTTCCTTTTGCTGCTTCCTAGCTGTCATTTTTTTTTTTTGTTTGTTTCCTCTTTCTTTTGCCTCTCTACCTTCTTTGACTCTCCCTCCTACCTTGTGGAAGAAATGTAGATGCTCTTGCTTAGTATGAGCAGAATGTTCAATTAGGATGAACTTAAATGTTTGGAAATGAACAGGGGTGTTGGTAGCAAGATGTGAGAATAACTAACAGTGCCGAATGGTGTGTGAATGAGGTGGAAAGGGGAAGCTCAGAGTCGCATATGTCACCAGAAGGAAAGTTGGAGGTCAAAAGATGGAAATGTATAAAACTGAATCCTATGGTGGGCAATGTCCATGATCAACTGTACAAATACTAGAAATCACTTCATGAACCGGAACAAATGTATGACAATACAATTAGAAGTTAATAATAGAGGGGCATATAGGGAAGAACTATATACCTATTACAAACTATATACTACAGTTAGTAGTATTTCAACATTTTTTCATAAACAGTAACAAACGTACTATATCAATACTAGGAGTCAACAATTGAGGGGGGTTGGTTAGGGATAGGGGAGGTTTAGAGTTTCCTTTTCTTTTTTTCTTTTTTCATCTTTCACTTTATTTCTTGTCTCGAGTAATGAAAAGTTCCTAAAAATTGAACAAAAATTAAGTGTGATGGATGCACAGCTGTATGAGGGTACCCAGGGGCAAGTGATTGTACACTTTGGATCTTTGGATAATTGTATGGTATCTGAACAATCTCAATAAAAAATGGAAAATAAAAAAAAAAATAAGTGAGAGCCATGTATAGGCCAATGATGAGAGGACGTCAAGATCAAAGGAGTATCTCTCATGAACTAGAACAAATGTATGTCACTATAACTAGAGGTTAATAATAGAGAGGCATATAGGGAAATAATACATACCTTTTGCAAACTATATACTACAGATAGTAGTATTTTAACATTCTTTCATCAACAGTAACAAATGTACTATACCAAAACTATGAATGAATAATGGAGGGGCGGCATGGTTAGGGGTATGGGAGGATGTGTGTTTCCTTTTTTTTGTCTTTGTTTCTTTTCTGGAGTAGTGAAAATGTTCTAAAAATTGAAAAAAAAAATAATTGTGTTGATGGATGTACAGCTGTATGGTGGTGCTGTGGGCAGTTGATTGTACACTTTGGATCTTTGGATGCTTGTATGGTATCTGAACAATCTCAATAAAAAAAAATAAAAAAAAGAACAAAGGAGTAAACTCTGCATCTAATATCCATAAAGAACATCATCCAGCAACAAAAATCCTGGCTTTACCACTTGCTAGGTGGCCGCATTATCCCTGCTAGTCCAGGAGGGTAAGGACCATGGGACCATGTCTGATTTGTTCACCACTGCAAACCCCATGCTTGATACATAGTAGACAGTCAATAAATATTTGTTGAATGAATTCATATAAGCTCTCTGAGCCCCAGTTTACCCTTCTATGAAACAGAGACAATAACTGTACATACCTTCTAGGACTAAGACGAAGATCAAATGAGATAATTAAGATAGGTAAAGAGCCTAGCATAGTGCCTAGCTTGGAGGCAAGCACTAAATAAATAGGAGCTATTCAATGAGGGTTTTATTAATAGGAAGGGGTTAACTCTTCCCACCACCCCTACAGCCTCTTATAATAAGGAACAGAAGGGCAAAGGGCAGCTAATGCAATCTCTTGTAGATTTCAAATAAAATGGCTAGCTTTTCTTACTTCAAGCTACCAACTTCTTCCCTTTTGTTCTGGTTTGCTAATGCTGCCGGGACGCAAAACACCAGAAATGGATTGGCTTTTACAAAAGGGGGCTTATTTGGTTACACAGTTACAGTCTTAAGTCCATAAAGTGTCCAAGGTAATGCATCAACAATCAGGTACCTTCACTGGAGGATGACCAATGGCATCCAGAAAACTTCTGTTAGCTGGGAAGGCACGTGGCTGGTTTCAAAATGGCCTTCTCCCAGGATGTTCCTCTCTAAGCTGCAGTTCCTCAAAAATGTCACTCTCAGTTGCTCTTAGGGTGTTTGTCCTCTCTTAGCTTCTCTGGAGCAAGAGTCTGCTTTCAACATCCGTCTTCAAACTGTCTCTCATCTGCGGCTACTCTTTCAGCTTCTGTGCATTTTTCAAAGTGTCCCTCTTGGCTGTAGCAAGCTTGCTCCTTCTGTCTGAGCTCATATAGTGCTCCAGTGAACTAATTCAGACACACCCTGAATGGGTGGGGTCACACCTCCATGGATATTATCCAATCAAGGTCTTGACCACAGTTGATTGAGTCACATCTCCATGGGAACACCCAAAGAACTGCAATCTAATCAACACTAATAGGTCTGCCCACACAGATTCCATCAAAGATAATGTTGTTTAGGGGGACATAATACATTCAAACTGGCACACCTTTATTCCTCAACAAGACTCCATGGGCTAAGAACTGAATCCCAGCCCACTTCCCTTAACATTAGCCTTCCAGTTTAGCTGAATGCCAACCTCTTTCAAACAAAACTAGACATGAACTCCTAAAAGCTCACTTGACAGTGTAGTACTGGCACAGAGAGAGACAAATAGATTAGTGGAATTGAAAGTCTGGGAATAGAGCCATACATCTATAGCTAATTGATTTTTTTAAAATTTTTATCATATTTTTCATTGTAAAATATAACATATACACATAGGAGTGATAACTTTCCAAGTAAAATTTAACAAGTAGTTAGAGAATGAATTTCAAATAATATTGTAGGTTAAAGTTCCAGTTTCAGTTATTTCTTTACTGTGAAATATAACATATATACAAAAAGGTGATAACTTTCAAATTACAATTTAACAAGTAGCGACACAACAAATTTCAAAGGATGCTATGTGTTACAGTTCCACCATTTCAATTCTTTCCTTCTAGCTTTTTCAATACCCCAGGAACTGAGAAAAAGAAAATTATATAAAGATTCAGTATTCATAATCCTTTGTTAAATTCCATCTTGTCTGTTGCTACCACTTCCTCTAGCTTAATCACTTTCCTGATCTTCAGGGATGTCTAGGCAGTGACCACCCTAAGTTGTTCATGTTAAAAACAGCTGTCAAGATGAATAGAAAAATGAGAGCAAAAAGTAAATGAATAATAGGGAGGCATGGGGTATGGGATGTTTTGGATGTTCTTTTTTATGTTAACTTTTATTCTTATTCTTTTTTGTGTGTGGTAATGAAAATGTTCAAAAACTGATTGTGGTGATGAATGCACCAATTGTATAATGGTACTGTGAACAACTGATTCTACACCATGGATGACTGTATGGCACGTGAATATATCTCAACAAAATTGAATTTTAGAAAAGGGTGTTCTTGAAGAGGTTATTGCCTCTGGATTTTGGGACTTAGCTGGTATAGCAGTTCTCTGAAGAATTTAACTTTCTGAAGAATACACTTAGTGAGTGAAACATTTATAGAGTCTCAGATAGGGATCTTGGTATTCATTAAGGTTTTCAGGATTATTGTCGACTTGGGCTTATCATACTGTGGTCACTTGGCATATCTAGTTGAAGCTTACAGAGGAGTAACCTCCTGGACAGCCTCTTGACTCTATTTGAATTCTCTTAGCCACTGAAACCTTATTTTGTTGCCTTTCTTTCCCCCTTTTTGGTCAAAAAGCATTCTCAATCCCTCAATGCCAGGTTCAGGCTCATTCATGGAATCCGTGTCCCACATCGCCAGGAAGGCTCATTCATCTGGGTGGGTCCTGTCCTACATTGGGGGAAGGTGATGAATTTATTTGCAGAGTTAGGCTTAGAGGGAGAAATTCCACATTTGAGCAACCAAAGAGGTTCTCTGAAGGTGACTCCTAGGCTTAGCCTCCCTTTTACAACCATAAGTTTCACCCAAGCAAGCCTCAAGATTGAGGGCTTAACTTATAAAGAAGGGGGTTCCTAAATTCACATAGCATATTTTATGTCCATGATAATCCATCCGTATCTCACATTATCATCACTTAGTTGTACAATCCTCATCACTCCATTTTAAACAATTCTCATGACCTAAAAACATCTTGTAGCTCTTGTCAGCCCTCAATTATTTGTCCCTAGTATTTGTGTGGTACTAGAATGGTATTCCTATTAATTATAGTCACTAGTATGCAATAGGTATATTTTCCCGTATACCCTTCTGTTGTCAACTCTGTGCTAGTGTTATACCTTCGAAGTATATTATGCAAGCCCTAATCTATATTTGTGGTGCTAATCTGTGGGAAACATGCTTTTAAACAACCCCTTTCAATCCTATTCACCTTCAATACAGCTCTGGTACTTAGAATCCCATTAACGAACAGTCATCACCCCCACACATTACCATACCTTTGAATTCACCATCATTAATATATCTGAACATATTAACTTTTCATTCCCCCTCATTAGCTATTGTCTATCACTAGGTCCCCAATATACTATATTAAAACATTGATTTTACATTGTTCAGATAGTTCATAGATGTGGTAACATACAGTATCTCTCCTTCTGTGTCTGACTTATTTCACTCAGAATTATATCTTCAAGGTTCATCCATGTTGCCATATGTTTCAGGACCTTGAAATACTGCATAGTATTCCATCATATGTATATATTGCATTTTGTTTATCCACTCATCTTTGAAGGACACTTAGGTTGTTTCCATCTCTTGGCAATTATGAACAATGCTGCTATGAACATTGGTGTAAATATCTGTTCATGTCACTGCTTTCAAATCATCTGGATGTATACTGAGAAGTGGAATTGCTGGATTGTAGAGTAATTCAATATCTAGTTTTCTGAGAAACCACCAAACTGTCTTCCACAGTGGCTGCACTATTATAAATTCCCACCAGCAATGAATAAGAGTTCCAATTTCTCCACATCCTCTCCAGCATTTACTGTTTCCTGTTTGTTTAATGGTAGCATTTGTATTGGTGGGAGATGCTATCTCATTGTGGTTTTGATTTGCATTTCCTTAATACCTAGTGAAGATGAACATTTTTTTCATGTGTTTTTTAGCAATTTGTATTTCCTCTTTGGAAAAATACTTTTTCATATCTTTTGCCCATTTTACAATTGGGCTGTTTGTACTACTGTTGTTGAGTTGCCACATTTCTTTAAATAAACAGGATATCAGTCTCTTATCAGATATATGGTTTCCAAATATTTTTCTCCCATTGAGTTGGCTGCCTCTTCACCTTTTTGACAAATTCCTTTGAGGTACAGAAACTTTTGATTTTGAGGAGTTCCCATTTATCTATTTTTTCTTTCATTGCTTGTGCTTTGGGTGTAAGGTCTAAGAAGTGACTTCCTAATATTAGGTCTGGAAGATGTTTCCCTACATTATCTTCTAGGAGTTTTATGGTACTGTCTCTTATATTGAGGTCTTTGATCCACTTTGAGTTAATTTTTGTATATGGTGTGAGGTTGGGATCCTCTTTCATTCTTTTGGATATGGATATCCAATTCTCCCAGCCCCATTTGTTGAACAGATTGTTCTGTCCCAGTTCAGTGGATTTAGGGGCCTTATCAAAAATCAGTTGACCATAGATCTGGGGGTCTATTTCCAAACTCTCAAGTTGATTCCATTGATCAACATGTCTATCTTTATGCTAATACCATGCTGTTTTGACCACTGTAGCTTTATAGTAGTCTTCAAAGTCTGGAAGTGTAAGGCATTCCAATTTGTTCTTCTTTTTTACTATGTTTTTGGAAATTTGAGTCCCCTTTTCCTTCCAAATAAATTTGATAACTAGCTTTTCCAAGTCTGCAAAGTAGGTTGTTGGAATTTTGATTGGAATTGTGTTCAATCTGTAGATCAGTTTGGGTAGAACTGACATCCTAGCAATGTTTAGTCTTCCTATCCATGAGCACAGTATATTTTTCCACTTATTTAGGTTGTTTTTTATTTCTTTTAGTAAAATTTTCTCATTTTATGTGTAGAGGTTTTTAACGTCCTTGTCTAAGTTTATTCCTAGGTACTTGATTTTTTTTAGTTGGTATTGTGAATGAATTTTTTTTTATCATTTCTTCAGTTAGGTCATTTCTAGCATCTAGGAATGTTACTGACTTCAGCATTCGACAGTCTAATCAGTATATGTCTCAGAGTAGTTTTATTTGGATTTATTCTATTTGGAGTTTGTTTGGTACCTTTGATTTGCATATTTATGTCATTCAGAAGGTTTGGGAAGCTTCCTCAACTATTTCTTGAAACACTCTTCCTAGCCCTTTACTCTTTTCTTCTGGGACAACAATGATTCTTATACATGTTTGCTTCATGTTGCCCATGATTTCTCTGAGCTCCATTTCGAATTTTTTTTATTTTTTGTCCCATTTGTTCTTTTGTGTGCCCTCATTTAATTAATCTGTCCTCAAGTTCACTTATCCTTTCTTCTGCCTCTTCAAATCTGCTATTGTGTGTCTCTAGTATATTTTTAATTTGATACACAGTGTCATTTATTTGCATAAGGTCTGCAGGGAATAGAAAGTATTTGCAAAACCCCCTTGAGGACCTGGGGAAAAATGTGGAAACATTAAACTTCCCCACCTGGGGAATTCCTGATATTCTCACAAGCCTTGGGGACTACCATTGTAGTAGGCCAAGTCCTTGATCTTGGAGCTTGCCCTTATGAAGCTTGTTACCACAAAGGAGAGGTTAACCCTAGTTATAATGGTGCCTAAGAGTCATCTCCAGAGAACCTATTTTATTGCTCAGATGTGGTCTGTCTCTCTCTAAGCCCATTCACCAGGTAAACTCACTGCCTTCCCCGCTATGTGGGACATGACTCCCAGGGATGAGCCTGGACCCAGCATTGTGGGATTGAGAAAACCTTTCTGACCAGAATGGGGAAGAGAAATTAAACAAAATAAAGTTTCAGTGTCTGAGAGATCTCAAAGGAGTTGAGAGGTCATTCTGGAGGTTATTCTTATGCATTTTACAGATATGCCTTTTTAATTTTTAGTGTACTAGAACAGCTAGAAGGAAATACCTGAAACTTTTGAACTGCAATCCAGTATCCTTGATTCTTGAAGATGATCACATAACAGCTTAGACAGTGTGACTGTGTGATTGTGAAAACCTTGTGACTCACACTCCCTTTATCCAGTGTATGGACAACTGAGTAGAAAAAAGGGGGACAAAAAATAAATGAATAATGGGGAGGGGAGAGGATGAGATGTTTTGTGTGTTCTTTTTTACTTTTATTTTAATTTTTGTTCTTATTCTTATATTTTGGAGTAATGAAAATGTTTAAAAAATTGATTGTGGTGATGAATGTAAAGCTAAGTGATGATACTGTGAACAACTGATTGTACACTTTGGATGACTGTATGGTATGTGAATATATCTCAATAAAACTGCATTAAAACTCTACCTTTGAGGAGAAACTAAGATGGCGGCTAGGTGAGACAGGGCAAAAAAACACCTCCATGAAAAACACTAGATAAAAACCAGAAAGTGACCCAGAATACCGGTTACAGCGATGCGCCAGCTGGACAAGGTCTCCTAGTACCACAGGGTCCATATACTTGGTGAACCCGGGCGTCTGCATTCTGAAACGAGTGAGTAAACTGGCTGGAAGACCCACAGCCACGCAGCGTTGTGGGGAAGCCAGGGTTTGGCATTTGGAGACCGACTGGCTCTTTTAAAAAAAGGGGGGGGGGGGGCCAGGAATGGCTGCAGTTACGATAGTGGGAACCACGCAGTAAAACACAGCAAGAGGGGGCTGGGCCGGCCTCTTGGTGTCTGGCGTGGAAGATAGCCTGCTGCAGACACCCTCGGGGCTTGGGGAACAGAGGGGAGAGCTGGAAGCAGAAAGAAACCCCACGGCTAGCAGCTGGTTCCCCGGAGGGCTGGATAAACTCCTGCCCGGGGCTGTACCCACAGCCCAGAGCCCTGCCAGTTGTCCCAGAGCTGGGAAGGAGGAACTCTGTGAGGAGGGGGGGTTGAGACGCCCCGTTCAGCCATCTTTGCATCAAGCTGAGAGCGCCCCTGCACGGCCTGGCGGCCCAGGGCTTCCCTTGAAGGACAGCACGCACTGGTGACGTAGCACAGCATTCCCTCGGCAAAGGTCCTGGAGGATCACAGTTGAGAGGGGGGACCAGCTCGGAGAATCCAGGGACACTATGCCAAGTCCAGTGGTTTGTGGGACAGCGAGAGAGAGGGTCTGGGGCTGAAATGAAATGAAGGCTTAGACTCTTGTGGCGGACTTGAATCTCCGGGAACCTGGGGGATTTGAATATTAAAGCTGCCCTTCCTCCCTGGCCACCCGTACACATGCCCCACATTCAGGGCAGACGGCTCCAACAACACACCCAGACTGAGTTCTCCAGCTGAACCCCACAAGAATCATTTCCCACACACCACGGGAACAAGGTTGAGAAACGACTTGAGGGGTATAGGTGATTCACAGATGCCATCTGCTGGTTAGTTAGAGAAAGTGTATGCCACCAAACTGTGTTTCTGAAAAATTAGATTGGTATCTTTTTTTTACAACTTGAAAGAACCCTATCAAGCAAAACAAATGCCAAGAGGCCAAAAACAACAGAAAATCTTAATGCATATGATAAAACCAGACGATATGGAGAATCCAACTCCAAACACACAAATCACGATATCAGAAGAGACACAATACCTGGCACAATTAATCAAAGAACTACAATCAAGGAACAAAAACATGGCAAAGGATTTAAAGGGCATCAAGAAGACCATGGCCCAGGATATAAGTGACATAAAGAAGACCCTAGAAGAGCATAAAGAAGACATTGCAAGAATAAATAAAAAAATAGAAGATCTTATGGAAATAAAAGAAACTGTTGGCTAAATTAAAAAGACTCTGGATATTCACAATACAAGATCAGAGGAAGCTGAACAACGTCTCAGTGTCCTAGAAGTCCACAGAACAGAAAATGAAAGAACAAAAGAAAGAATGGAGAAAAAAATTGAAAAAATCGAAATGGATCTCAGGGATACGATAGATAAAATAAAACGTCCAAACTTAAGACTCATTGGTGTCCCAGAAGGGGAAGAGAAGGGTAAAGGTCTAGAAAGAGTATTCAAAGAAATTGTTGGGGAAAATTACCCCAACCTTCTACGCAATATAAATACACAAAGCATAAATGCCCAGCAAACTCAAAATAGAATAAATCCAAAAAAATCCACTCCAAGACATATTCTCTTCAGACTCTCAAATACTGAAGAGAAGGAGCAAGTTCTGAAAGCAGCAAGAGAAAAGGAATTCACCACACACAAAGGAAACAACGTAAAACTAAGTTGTGACTACTCGGCGGCCACCATGGAGGCAAGAATGCAGTGGCACGACATATTTAAAATTCTGAGAGAGAAAAATTTCCAACCAAGAATACTTTATCTAGCAAAACTCTCCTTCAGATTTGAGGGAGAGCTTAAATTTTTCACAGACAAACAAATGCTGAGAGAGTTTGCCAATAAAAGACCTGCCCAACTTCAGATACTAAAAGGAGCCCTACCAACAGAGAAACAAAGAAAGGAGAAAGAGATACAGAGAATTTTAACAGACAAATATAGTACCTTACATCCCAAATCACCAAGACACTCATTTTTCTCTAGTGATCACGGATCTTTCCCCAGAAGGGACCATAAGCTGGGACATAAAACAAGCCTCAATAAATTAAGAAAAAAAAAATGAATATACTCAAAGCACATTCTCCAACCACAATGGAATACAAATAGAAGTCAATAATTTTTTAACTGTAACTCCACTATTTACTTCCTACATTATATAAAATATATAAACTCTAATGACAAATCAGTGGTTTTGAACTCAACGTAAAATATGTAATTTTAGACAACTATATAAAGGTGGGGGAATGGAGGAGTATAGGAACATAGTTTATGTGTCCTATTGAAGTGAAGGTGGTATCAAAGAAAAGCAAGATTGTTATGGCTTTAAGAGGTTAATTTTAAGCCCCACAGTAAACACAAAGAAATTATCAGAGAATATAACCGTAGAGATGAAAAGTAGAGTATAGGTTAAGAGAAATGGGGGAAGGGGCAATGGGGAGTTAAGAAATGAGCATAGGATTGCTGTTTGAGGTGAAGGGAAATTTCTAGTAATGGATGGTGGGAAAGAGCATTACAACATTCTAAATGTGATTAATCCCACTAATGGAAGGCTAGGGAGGGGGTGCAATGGGAAGATTTAGGCTGTATATATGTTTCCACAAAAAGACAGTCTAAATAGATGACAATTGAATGCCAAGGATGAACCTGGATGGGATTGGAGGATGGAGGACAGGAGGCTCAGAGGGACACAGTTGAGACATAAAGAAAAGGAAATATAGAATGTAAGCTTTGTATCATTGTTGAATCTCTTGTACTTCTTAACTGCACTTAATGGGATTGCATAAAAGAATGTTCTTATTCATGGGAAGTGTATATGTGAATTATAGTGTTTGTTCAAGGATGTGTGCAGCTAGCTCTCATATGTTCAGAAGGCAGAGCAATAGATAATGGATGATAGATAGGGAGGGCGGGAGGGAAGGAAAGAAATAGTGATGTGACAGCACGTTAAAGTTGGTGGATTGGGCTATCAGGGGAGGGGGGTCAGGGTATGATGGAATTCTGTGTATGGGGTTAGTATTGTTCTTGCAACTGTTCCTACAACTTTGAATTTATTTCAAAATAAAAAAAATAAAAAATAACAAAACAAAACAAACAAACAAAACCCTACCTTTAAATTCTCCACCTTTTTGTCCTTCTGGCTTTAAGTAAGCATATAAAGATTTAAAAAGTTTTTTCTACTAGGGACTATAGAAGTGGAGAAAGGGTTCACAAAGTAATAAACTTGGGTCAGTAACATAGTTGTAAATCTTAACAACTTATAGTAGTAGTTATCCTGGATGGAGTCTCATCTCTCTGCTTGATTAAGTAACCTCTTGATGATTTAAGCTGCCAATTTCTTTATATTCCTAGAGCCAACGATCATAAGTTTAGTTTCTCCTACAATAAATAAGGCCCTGTTTCTCAGTCCCAGAGAGGCACCAGAGGGAGGATAACCCATACTAATAGGGAGCAAGTGGGTCTATAAAGCTCAAGGAACCTCCAAGGCAGAACTGTTTGTCTTGCTTCATTTTTCTGCAGTTGGTCCCTTGAGATTACCATAGCCACCTCAGAGGTTGTCCAGAACTGGCTCACCACCTATCAGAAGCTACTCCCTAGCCAGCCAATATCATCACGACCTAAAGAATAACCCAGGTTTGAGTTCCATAAAAATAACTACTCTGATTTTACAAGGTTGTATGAGGATCAAATGAGATATGCTCATGCAATATACATGTGTTAAGTTAGCTGCCTTAAACCAAAATGTAAATGAATTGATTAATGAATTAATCAGATACAAACAATTTATTATTATGAAGTATTGAATATCCCCTCCAGCAATTTCAATGTGGGTGAAGAGAGATATGGTCCTGAGGGGCTGGGTGACCATCTCTGCTTCCAGACCTGAAATATCTATCCCAGCCCCATACTTATAATGCCAGGTCAGCATGCAACCCAGCTCCATTGTATGGACAGTTTCAGAAGGACAAAGGCCCCAGAGTTGCACAAGCCAGCCCAGCAGCCCCTTTGGCTAGCGCCTGAGGCCTCCCCTCCCCCTTCTCTCCCTTTCTCTGGTTGTGCTTTGCTGACTCCTGGCAAAATCCAGAACAATCACCAAGCTCTGAGTGCATCATCCCTCTCCCATCCATAGTTAAGGGCTCAAATTAGCACTGGGAACAGGCCAGGGCCCCAACAAATTAGAAATAGGGTAATCCAAGAAATAAAGTAATAAAGCAACTGGGCCATACTCTTTTTGCCTCCTCCTCCTCTTCCTTTCCTTGGGAGTCAGAAACAACCCCAAGCCAGGCAAATGGATGTTCACTATGGCTCAGGTCCTGTTCTAGGCACTTTTTATGTTTGATTTCATTTATTGGTATTCCCTAGGATTGCATCTTCAGTTTCTTCTCTGTTTACTTTATCTACACCCTCTCCTTGGATGATCTCATCTACATCCTCCTCTCCTTGAATTTTATATCCATAGAGCTATAGAACATTTTCACTTGGGTTTCCCATAGACACCTCAAATTCAGCCTGTCTGAAATTGAGCTAATTATTGCCCTCCTGTCCCCACTAACATACTTCTCCTTCTGTGTCCTCTCATTGAGTTATAAACCTAAGAATCAGCTTGGACTCACTTCCCCATCTTCCCACTCCCATCTAATCAGTCACCAAAACTTCTTCAATTCTACCTCTTAGGTAGTTGAGCCTATACCATATCTCACCTGAGAACCCCAGTGGCCTCCAACTCCTTGTTCCTTTTTCTAGTTTCATCCTCTCCAATTCATTCTCTAAGTTGCTGCCAGTTTATTGCTTTAAAAGTACCTATAATTTGTCATTTCCCTCTTTTAAAGCCTTGTCTCCTGCTCCAGCTCCCATAGCTCCTAAATGCCTGAAAGACTAAGTCTAAACTTCCTATCATGGCATACTTGTGAGGCAGGATGGAACAGGGCATCAAGGCTGTGGCCCTTGTCTTCTAGTCAGCTTCAAAAGAGTTAATGCAAACTTGCAAAGCTTCAACTGCACACTTCACGGAGCCAAAACTTCCCCTAAAACTCTGAAGCCTCCCCAAACCATACACACTTGTAAAATCATGGGCCCAAAGCAAATTCTCAGTTAAGGACAAAAAGCATGGGGTCATAAAGGTTGTTAAATATCTGTCCAAAGACAAATTTTAGATATGCAAAGAGTAGATCACAGTTCTGAGAACTGTGATGGCTATCTCCTTCTAGAACAAAAAAGACAACTAGTTAATGCAAAACATGGTTAATACAAACCTTTTAAGCCGCTAGTGTTCAAAAGTTACTATGGAAACCTGCCACCAGCAAAACTTTCCTATCTAAACAAGGCAATCCATTCCCATTCAGTGCACGCTTCTCTTTGAACATGCCAACACTATCTCTTTAGCATGTCTTCTTTCTCTTTTTCTTTAATAAACTTTACTACTTTTTCCTACTGGCCCCTCTCATCTCTGAATTCTTTCTGTAGCCAGTCCTGAACCTGGAACAGGGTTCTACCTGGCACTTTTGTCAGCAGGGCCCCGGTTACACTTGGACCTTCATAATCCAGACTTAACTCTTCCAGTTGCTCCCCTTATCTCCTCAACACATGACTCTAGCAACACTGCACTCCTTGTAGTTCCTTAAACATCCCATTCTATTTCATAGCCCAGTGCTTTAGCCTAAACTGTTCCGTCTGGCTAGAATGTCTTCTCACCTCCTGTTAAGTAAAACTATCACTTCCTAATTATTATGCACAGAAACATAAAGAATTAATTACTTGGTTGTTAGCAACAAGGCAGGCAAATCATCTGAATGTAGAGGGTGAGTTTATCAGATGGTCAGCCTGTAAGACGGAAATAATACAAGAGATGACAGATAAGAATTTGGTGGTCTGAATAGGGAATACAGTAAAGGAGATGTGACTAAGTAACAGTGTGAGGGCTTAAATCCTTGCAGCCAGTATGGAATCAAAGAAGAACTCTTACAAAAACACGATTCTGGAACTCCCTCTCATTATTACCAAAATGCATAATATTGACAGAACAGGACTTTTCTCAAGGAAATCTCCACACACTTTGCTTCTAGGTTTAACAGGATTAGAAACCTCTTCTCACAAATTTGGATGGGCCAAGCTGACCTCTGGTGGAGAGAATGAGCCACTAACATCCCAAGGATGAGGGCACAAAACCCTCTTCCTTTATACTTATTTACTCATTCAAAAACAATGAGCACATACTCTATGAGTGTGGGTCATGGAGAACAAATGACTTAATCTCCATTTTTAAGATTTCACTATATAATGGGTGAGATAGGTAGCTATATGTGCTGCCTTTTAAAATGTTCCCTCCATAGTAATGGAGAGAATGGGAGACTAGTTAGAAGGCTGATGCAGTAGCCCAGGGGAGAAATGATGTGACACGGATTCAAAGACAATCAGAAATGGGAGATGATAGAGACAAAGAAGTCAAGGACCCCCAGGTTTCTGGCCTGGGCAATTGGTTGTATACAGGGTTGCAGTGAACTGAGTCAGGGAATCTAGAAGGAAGAGGAAGTTTATCTATGAAGATGCAGGTTACATTTGGACATGTTGAGCTTGAGGTGACTGGGGGAAATCCAAGTAGAAACATCCAATAGACTGTTGGATATATAGACCTAGAAGCCAGGAGAGAAATACGGAGTAGAGATTTTGAGAGTCTTTCTCTAGGTAGGCGGTAGTGGAGATCACCAGAATAGATGAGAAGACTCAGAAAGTACATATACATATATGGGGAGAAGACATTGGCTGAAATCTTGAGCAGGATGGGCAGAAAGGAGTAGTATTTCAGAATACTATTTTTCAGGCAGAGTTAAGAAAGAACATATCCTTATAGATAACTAAAAGTCAGGGTGCAAGGTTTGGGAGGTAGGAAATGAAGCCTTGTTTTCTCTCATCTGTAGGCCTCAGTACATGCTGTTCCTTCACCTGCTTAACCATTTCTGCTTTTGAGCCATAGGTCTGGCTACTTTCTTCAATACTCTTCCATTTACTACATCAGAGCCCCCTCCTTTACCTCCTGAATATCTTGTAATTACTCCAATCTTGGCACCTAACACACTGTATTCTAACTGCCCATATTATCATCCATCTCCCCAGCCTTGCGAGAAAGAAAAGATAAACAGCAGCCGTCTCACGTAAAGCCTACGGCCATGTAAGGGAATTTGGTATTCATCCTGGGAGAAATGCAGGCAAATTAAAGGGTTTAAACAGGGGTGTGGCAGGATCCCAGATATGAAACTTAGAAATAACACACTGTGGCATGGACATTGGGTTAGAAGCAGACAGATGGAAGCCTGGAGACCCAGCGGAGGCCAGGGATGAACTGGAATTGTGGTTAAAACTCTGGGAGAGTTAGAATTCATGCTTAATTTTTAGGCTCTTAAAGAACTGAAATTGCTTTTTTGGGAGGGGGGATGGGGGAGGATGGTGGGATATTGATATTGGCTGGCCAGGAGAGGCTTGAGAAGTGAATAGATTAAAAAAGCAGGGATATAGAGTCTCAGGCAGATCAAAAGTTTAGATGTAGGGGCCCTCCTTACTCATCTACCCCAAACTTGTTGCACTCTTAACCAAAATGCTGATAATTTTGGTTAATCTGGGAAAACCAAGTATTGTGTTAAACCCTCCATTCCTAGCCCTGAAAAAACAAAATCAACATTTACGGTATTTATGTATTCAATATTTATTATAAACAACTGCCACTTACCCAGTGGTTGTCAAGCTGTTTTCTAGATTATTCTATCATTTAATTTTTACTAAGGCCTAGGGGCTGGATATTATTTCTATTTTACATATCAGAAATCCAAGGCTCGGAGGAATTAAGAGATTTGCCCGAAGTCACATAGAGGAGCCGGGTTGAATCCAATTATTGTTTAATTCTAAAATCTATACTTTTAAGTATCTTGCTACAACTTTCCAGAAGTCTTATCTTACTCAAATGCGAGCATCCTCGAACAGTACCCTGGGCTGAAAAACAATACAAAACAAAACACGGCAAGTGCAGAAGCCAGTAAAATGGCGGCTCCCTGAGGGGAAGGGGGAGGGTATCTCTTACGTCATCATAGTGCGCGGTCGCCTCTTGCGGACCGTGTGCAAGGGGAGCAGGCCCGACAACGGTAGCGTCACTGCCTGTGGGGGCGTGCCCTGTTCATACGTGGCGCAAGATGGCGCTGCTGTTTGCACGTTCCTTGCTCCTTTGCCATTGGGGAGCCAAACGATTGGGGATTGCCGCCGCTGAAGCCCGGAGAGGTAGGGCTATCTCCTTTAACGTCTTTTGCCTCCAGAATGGTTTCCGTCTCTTGTTCCGGAACAACTCCAGACCCCTCTACCCCAGCCCCCGATCCATTCCCCCTCCCCCATATTCTCTTTGGTCTCGAGATTCCAAACCTGGAACACCATCTGGTTCCTTTAAATCCCTGGGCTTCCCTAATCTGAGCCTTTAGGGCCTGGAAGACTGCTCTTATTAAAACGACCCCCACTCTTATCCGCTTGGTAGTCTGCCTCCTCCTTCCCTTCTTGTCATCTCGCGAACGGCTGCGTCGGATCGGAGTATATCGCCAGCCGTAGAGTTCGGGCCCCTGTCAGCATCCAGTCTCTTTGTTCTTCCTGCAGGTATCACTTTCAAACTGGAAGAAAAAACCGCCCACAGCAGCTTGGCACTCTTTAAAGGTGACACAGGTGTCAAATATGGCATAGTGGGATTGGAACCCACCAAGTTGGGCCTGAATGTGGAGCGCTTCCTGGACTGGGCCGTGGTGCTGGCAGACACAGCGGTTACCAGTGGCAAGCACTACTGGGAGGTGACAGTGAAGCGCTCCCAGCAATTCCGGATAGGGGTGGCAGATGTGGACATGTCCCGGGATAGCTGCATCGGTGTTGATGATCGTTCCTGGGTGTTCACCTATGCCCAGCGCAAGTGGCACACCATGTTGGCCAATGAGAAAGCCCCAATTGAGGGCATTGGGCTGCCAGAGAAGGTGGGGCTGCTGCTGGAGTATGAGGCCCAGAAGTTGAGCCTGGTGGATGTGAGCCAGGTTGCTGTGGTCCACACACTACAGACAGATTTCCGGGGTCCAGTGGTACCTGCCTTTGCCCTTTGGGATGGAGAGCTGCTGACCCACTCAGGACTTGAGGTGCCCGAGGGCCTCTAGTATGCCCATTACTAGAGTCGCTAATCATGCTCTTGATCATTTTCTTGCTAAGGGTGTCTTTTTACTTTGCCCCAAGCAACCTCTAGCTCCCACAATTCGGTATCAGGTCCTCTGTGCAATATCTTAGTTAATTTTTTCCCAAGGCTACCATGGGTGTACTTTCTCTGACTTGATTCCTTCAACCCCTCTGCCTCTTTGTGCCAAGGCCTTTCTCATACTATTCAGTTCTGAGGTCTTGTCTTGCAGCTTTGTTTGAATTTATTCATCACTGTGACTCCTCTCCCTCCCTTTGCCCACATGTAACTTATGTTTATTTTGGGGGGCTCTACTGAATCTCCAAAGTAAATCCTTTCTACCTCTGGCTGGAGGAGTGGTATAGTGATTTAGCCCTTTCTCTACAACATATAGAGTCTGGGCTCTGGCTCCCTCAGTAAGTACTTTATTGACTCAGTGTTACAGAGTGAGATCAGAGCCCTCCTTCCCCAGTACCTCAAGGCCATAGCCCTTCAGCCCCTCACAGCTGCAGCTATTCTCACCCTGAGTCCATCCGCCTTAATCTGCACACCTCTGACACCCGGCGAGTCGCTTACAATCATTGTGCTAGTTACAAACATGACCACAAGAGAAGAGACATTTGGGGGATATCTCAGGGATTAGTGATTGAAACTGTTTATTCTTGAGAAGTTCCATCTTTATTTCTGCCACAGTTGGAACTTCTAGAGGGAGGAGGGAGGCCTGAGGTCTTGCGTAGTCCACTTTTGGTCCTGTTTAGACCCAAACTCCTGTCTCTTGGCAGCAAAATACACTTAAAGCAGTATTTGGGGTTAAGGAAAACTTTGTGGGTAACTGAGTATGTATATGAACTATGTATTGTTTGGGCCCTGTCTGACCCTGTGGTTCCATCTTAATGCTACCTTCTATGATGGTGTTACAGCTGGATACCCCTAAGGGAGAAATAGAAGGGCTGGGTTTAGCAAAAATAATTATTTGTGTAATTAAAGTTTATTTGAGCACAAAATACTTTCTCTGTCTATAAAATTACTGTCAGCGGTAAAAGCAGCATGTTCTGGCCAAGGGGGAGCAACAATCCAACTACTAAAGCCAGGTGCATAGTGCCCTGTCTCCCTCTAGATATATACACGTGTATGGTGGCTGAAGCCCGTCTACCAGAATATCTCTGTCTCTCAGTGGTTTCTTCGGGAGGGGGAAGAGGGGACCTGGGTGAAGTCCTGGGATGGTTTTGATTTGGGCCAAACCATTAGGCTATACCCCGAAGAAGCCCACAGTCTCCTTGGAAAGCTTTCCTCCAGGTGTCCTCTGAGGCCCTTCTCTGCACTCGGTCTGCCAAGGATGCTGGGTATTTTGACTCTCAAAGAAAACATGGGTCTAAGTCACCAAATTACTTCCTTGGTCCTCACTGAAGCAGTGTCGCTCTCCATAGCATTTTTTGGTGGTTCTAGGTTAAGTGTGCAGCCAACTTGTGCTTTTTCTTGAGCAGGGACTGTGTCTATGGCCTGTGCTCACACCATGCTCTCTAAGTTTTCTTTGGACAGGGCCTCGGCTGCTGCCTCAGCCTGAGTCTCGGAGAGTGTGTAGGAGTCCTGATAATCTTGAAGCAATTTGACCACCTCCAGGTGGTTGAACTGCACAGCATCATCCAGGGGAATGTTGCCCCATCTGAGAGGAACAGAGACCATAATCAGGCAAAGAAGACATTCAGAGTGCCGTGGCTATAGACTTGCACACGGTGGCTGGAGGGCAGTGTTGGGAGATGCTCCTCCCTTTTTCAGTTTAATCTACTCACCTGTCCTTGGCAAAAGGGTTCACTTTGCAAGCCTCAATCAGGAATTTAACAACTTCAATGTGTCCTAGGAACACAAGCAGAGGGAAAATGAGAAGGTACAGGTCCTGAAACCTTTGTTGTTAACATTGGTGCAGACTATTGGCAGTTGGGATTTGTATCTAAAAGGGAAGAGAAAAGGCCTTTCCATTTTGCTTCCTGCAGCACCCAACAATGGTCTGGCTGCAAACTGAAGGGAATCTGGATATAACTAGTTGCTGCCCCTGGAGCCTTGAAGGCACATGCAGTGGGGGTTACCATAGAGAAGAAAGGCCAAGCCAGCTTAGGGTATATAGAATATGTAAGGGTCTTATAGACAATCTGCTTCCCCTCTTATTTAACCCTTCAGATACCTTCAGCCGCAGCAATGTGCAGGGCTGTGCGGGAGTCATAGTCTTTCTGTTCCATGTCCATGGCTGACAAGGCAAACCTGAGGGCAGTGGAAAGCAACTGAAGTTACCCAGATCAGCCTAGAATCACTAGTGTCCTCTCTGAAGTGGAGTCAGTCTGGATGGGCTCCAGAAAGAGTAAAAACAGAGCTTATGTCAAGAACTGTAGGCCCTGCACAATCCAAGTTCTATACCCAGATGAGACTGATACTCCCACATCAGAGAGGTGGTAGTATGATATACTTCCAAAAACATCACTGCCTACCTACAGTAGGTGCCCAATTGTATTTGTTGAGATTTGTAATTCTTTTGAGGCAGGATCCCTACCCTCCTAGGACTCGGCTTTTAAGGCCCAGGTAAATAATACCAGTGGCTACTATTAATTAAGTTCTTACCACATTGCAACACTGTACTTTTAAAAAAACTCACTTAAATGCAATCTATGTCCATTCTATCTGACTGTAAGCCGAAGTACTATTTTGCTATTTTGCCACCTAATGAGATCTTTGACTAGTAGTATTTTATAGTGTTTATTTGGTTACAGTAGCAGTACCTTCGAAGAGCTGAGACATCTCCACTGTAAGCAGCAAATAGCAGGTTCACAACAGTCTTGTTCTGGAATACAAAGTATACCCACCTGAGGTACATTGTGGCTTTGAACCCTCCCATGCCCAGCTCTGCCCTGTGACCCTCATTGGATGCTTAGCCAGGTGTACTGCTGAAGGATTATGGAATGTTCTATTCTGAAATATTCTTAATAAGTCACCTGGGGTTTTCCTTACCCGAACTTCTCCGCCTTCACGCCGTGGGTCTAACTTCCGAGCACAGTGCCGGAGGTTGTCATAGTTGTGGAAATTGAAAAGAGACACCAATTTCTAGAATTGTAAGCCAAAGATATTGCTTATTTACTCCTTGCATCTAGCAGAAGTTCAGAATTGCTTTATTTATTTATTTAAAAATATTAATACCTACTATATGCAAAGCAACTCACCTGACAGAAGCTGATGCCCCTATGACTGTTTCCCAGCTTGTCCAGTGGAGGTGATAGACACATCATTCCCATTACATTAGGTACCACCAGGAGAATGGCTCCTGACACAGCTGACTTGGCTGGCAGGCCCACCTGGGGGATAAAATTGAGGATGAGCTGGGGGTGCCCAAAATCGGGATGAATAAGTTAGGGTGTTCCAGATGACCTCATGGGCAACCGTACAACCCACCTCGACCTTCTCGCTGGTTCATTAGCTTCTTTTCTTACTCTATTCCTTCCTTCCCTCCCCTCCTTTAAATTCATTGATCCAGTCAGGAAATATTTATTGAATATCTACTCTCTGTAGAACTAAGGCAAAGCCCCTCGTTTAACTTACATTATGGTGGTGGAAGATAGACAATAAACAGGAAAACAAATAGACAAAACTAATTACAGCTAATGATAAACACTGAGAAGAAAAGAAGTAGGGTGCTGTGATACAGAATAGGGATGGAGGAGCCCACTTTAAATGGGTGCATCAGAGAAGCTTCCCCGAGGAAGTGACATCTAAGTGGAGACCTGAACAAGAAGAGCCAACCACGTGAAGGACAGCAGGAGAGCGGTTCAGAAGCTGGAACATCAGGTATTTATATATTGAGGAACTTGGTGTGTTTGACAAACTCCCCTAAGGATTTTCCACCTAATCACCTGGCTGGAAGTTAATAAAAAAAGGCAGGCACAAGCTTCTACCCCTCCACCTGCAGAGATTCCCTGTTCTCTTTTCTTGGCACTGACTCATGGAAAACATATGGCAGGGCCACAAACACTCACATGGAAGGCAAACTGGCCAGAGAAGTCGTACATGCCACAGGAATGCATGAGGCTGAGGGTGTTGCGCACTGCCTCCGCGCTCAACACACTTTCGCCTGTGATGGGGCAGATCCCGCCATTGGCCAGGGTGGCTGCCATGACACTGCCTGATTCACAGGTGACCTCCACAGAGCACAGCTGTGGAGAAAAGGGAAAGGTGAGGGTGTGGTATGACCTGAACACCATGCTCTTGGGTGCAGAGCAAAGTTCTTGGCACCTTGATTTTTTAACAAGTTCCCCTGGTGTTTCTGAAGGTTACCAGAACTACTGGAGAGGGGCATTCCTTTGTGGGTCAGAGCAAGGAGAGAAGGCTGTCCTGTTCCCTTGGCCATGAGCAAAACGGCAGTGTTTGCTTACCTGGAAGTAGAGATCCAGGGCAGCCATCATGTCCACCCCCTTAGGAAAGCACTAAGGGAAAAGAGGGGAGAACATTTCTCCTCAGGCCATCAGTAGCCCCTTTCACACTGCCAGGATCTCAGCCAAGGCCTCCCAACCCTTGTTGCCCCTCCACCAACAGCAGAATTCCCAGCCTCTCTTAGTTACCTTCTTTTCCTTGAGATAATAGCCAATGGCATAATTCCGATCCCCGGTTTCCTTCTCTGACTGGAATCTGAAGCAAACACCCAATTTAGTACTTGAGGTTGGAGGGATGGGTGTGAGGAGAAGGGGTAAAAATACCTCCCTTGAGAAACACAGAACTACGTCACACATGTCAAACTAAACCAGCCCCTTTATGAATTCTCACAATAATACTGGAGGAAACGTCTGAACTTGAGCAAACACCAAACATAGCTTTATTGTAAAGCGAAAAAAGATAAAAAACAAAAACCATCTTCATCTAGCGTGAGAAAACTGATGAGGTTTTTGGCTTTGAGAGTCTTAGCAAGAAAGAGCCTAGGCACAAGCCATTGCATGGCCCTTCTCATTACCTACTAAATAGAAATGGAACAAATTATTTCAAAGTAAACAAATGTCAATGAAAGGGCTCAGAGGAAGCCAGGAGGCCAAAGTTCCCCTAGGATTTCTTCCTCAAGATTCTCTCTCACCTCCCGCTACCCTGACTACCCTCCCCATACACTCAGCCAGTCCTCCAAAGGGCCTTACGTGGCATTGCTGAAACCCATGAATTCATTGCCAGCCATTTTGTTTAGATACTGCAACACCTGGAAGAGAAGAAGGGGCATGGGAGGCACCACAGACTGAGGACCCCTGCCCCACACATGCCAGGCCAGCCTTCCGAACCCCTCAGTCCTTATCCCATTTTTCCCTGAGAGGACAGGGTCTTCAGGAGGCTTTGCTCCGTGAAGCCAGGAGATCACCACACCTTTGGACATAAGGCTCCTGGTATGGGCTGGTACACTGGATAGTGAGTTACAGCCAGATACTGGGCAGTGGGAGAAGACAGCCTACCAGGAAGAAAAGCAGCCAGGGGCTGAAGAGAACAAGGGAACTTACAAAATCAAATTTCTCTGCTTTATTACAGTCCATCTGCAGAGAGAGAAAGAGAAATGTCAGCACTTGGAGCCAAGAAGGATGGCCAGAGGGGAGGGTCAGAAGGGCCTTGGGGAGTTCAAGTGTTAGTACTGGTCTTTCTACTGGAATTGTGTCACATTTTACAAAGCCTTTTTTTTTTTAAACAACTGAGACCTTATATGTATATGGTGATCTTAAAACCCAAACCGTTTAGATTTTATTATCAAGTAATGAGTGAGCTGGTAACCTCCCCCCATCTATGAGCCTCACCCATCCCTAAGCCTCACTCTCACTCATTCTCAATTCCAACCCTCAGCGCTGACCTCCACCTTCACCTTCCTGACCTCTAATCCTGTCCCTAAGCGCCACCCCTATCCCTGAGCCGCACCGCATCCCTGATCCCTAGCCCTATTCCTTATACCCCATGCTAGAGCGTTACTCTACCCTATCCCTGACTCCCATACCCATCTACAAGACTGGAGTAACAGGAATGAGATGTCTGTTAAATATATTCTAATATTCAGTTATATTGATAATTGAAATAAAGCTGAGAGTCAAGTCCAATGGGAGCTGCTTAGACGGAGATGGGATGAGGCAGATCCCAGATACAGGGATAGAGCATCACAGTGCAAGAAGACTGACTCTGTCTGGTCTCCTCCCCCAGGCTCGTTGCTTCCTGCACGTGGCAGCTACAGAGTAAACACCACAACCCACAACGGCTCTGACACCTAAGGCCCTGGGGGGAGGGTTTCTGACACCACCTTCCCCAGGAGGGGCTGTGATTGGCTCCAGAGTGTGGCTGCTTACGCTGTTCCCGGGTTCTTGCTCAAGCCCTGGGAGACCTACAGCAGACGGGCGAGCCTGACACCCTTGCTCAAGGCCAACTCAGTTGCAGGTGACGTGAATAGCTGCCCTAGCGTGGCCATTCACCCTTCCTTCCTCGTGTCCCTCACCCAGAAAAGTGGCCAATCAGCGCCTAACGAGGCTGTCCTCCCCCGTCTCTGGCATTTGGCCCTTGATCCTAGGCAGGGGTCAGGACCTGCTCACTTCTCTAAGGGCCAGGAAGCTCAGGGCTCCACTCATCGGTGGGGGCAGGGAACATTGCTGGGAAGAGGGGGGAAAGCGTGCTGTTCCTTTTACTAATAGTCTCAGCATGGCAGGTGGGTCCCTGCTATGCTTTCACACGCCTCCTGAGACCTTCAAAGGAATTGGGGCCCACAGTGGTCTCCCTGGAGAGCCGAACAGATATGAAGGATATAGGAACAAGGAGACTTAAAGAACAATACCTTCCAGAAGGCTAGAGCGGCACTGACCTTGATCAGGGAGCTCACGACAATGGCACCAGCGTTAACCATGGGGTTATGAGGGATTCCTGGGGAAATACAAACCACCCACAGTCTTATCAGCCACTGAGCCAAGTCTCTTTTCCAGCCTGCCCTCTCTGCAGGTTAGAAGAGAAAGATTTCTTTGCTGGGAGGAAGGAATGACAGGGCTAAACACAAAGGGCAGAGAAACCCAAACAGCAGGCTGGGATGGCGTGGAGTGGGGAGAGGAAGGCAGCCATGAGTGTGGTCTGAGCCCTGGTGGCGCCCACCTTCCTCGTTGAGGGAGAGCTTGTTGTAGCGCAGGCCACTGGGCTCCTTGCCCACAAACTTGTGCACGTAGTCAGTGCCCAGGGTGCTTATGGAGATGGCATAGGTAAGGGGCTTCACACAGGACTGCAGGCAGAAGGGGATCTTTGTGTGGCCCACGGAATGCCTGGAGGCAGACAGGTGCCATGAAAGGGGTCGGCCTTTCTTCTGCACCTGTGCCCTGCCTCCCCTCCCTCTCACCCAGCATCTCACCGCTGACCATCCACAGTGCACAGGGAGACGCCCCACAGCTCCGGGTTTGACTTGGCCAGCTGAGGGATGTAAGCTGCCACCTGGGCATGAGTATGTAGAGAGAACAGATTCAGAATGGAGATACAGATGTGGAGAAGGGGAACAGAGCTTAGGTTCAGGGTCAGCAGGATTTTTTAGATAAAAGCTAAAATTCTGGCTCCTGCAGGGCATAGGACCCCCTCTAGCCCGATGCTGCCAGAGATGCCCAAGCCTTACATCCTAGAGGAACTCCTGTGGCTCCAATCCTGTAGGGACATCAGTGAAGCCCATGGAATGTTAAAAGGCGAATTCTGGGGTCCCCTTCCCTTTTTGGTTCTTAGGCTAAAATATCCTATAGGTCTCTTTCAAGGCTCTATCGAATCCCTATGCCAATTGTCCCCATAAAAACCTCAGATTCCCCCGCTTATTCTATGAATCACATGTATAGAAGCCTAGAAACATATAAAACCCTTGTCCCCATTTTCACATATTCTGCTTCTCATTTCTCATTCTTTGGAATCCCAGTCCCAAGAAATCTCCGAGGAGCAAGGTATGCCTGACCCAGAGCCCTCACACCCCTCCCTTAGTCCCCTGGCCCTCACTTTGCCTCCTGTGAGCTCTTTGGTATCCTCAAAGATGCGATCCACATGGGCAGTGAACTCCTCAAAATCAGGAATGACAAACTTCTTTCGGAATGCCTGGGTCAGGAGTACAATGTTGCTGCTCACACACCTGGATCCCAGACATGATTGGGTTAGGGGGCTGGAGAGATGCAGCTGTGACTCATTCTGGAGCCACAGAAGTTGGAAATAAAGCAGGCTGTGAGTGGTCATCAGGTTTGGGACCTGCAGTGTGACCTTCAGCAAGTCACCTTATCTTTCTGAGTCTTCGTTTCCTCACCTCTAAAATGAGGGATTGTAAAAACATGGAAAGATATCCCAAGAAAAAAATACCAGAATAATACTTACAGTATGTCACCTTTATATTTTAAAAATTATAAACCATATATGTATATTTACATATATTCATATATGTACATAAATACATAGGATATTATCTAGATAATACCCACTAATCTGTTAACAATGGTTACTGCTGGGAAAGCAGACTAGGATTGGGGAGGGAGGGAAAAGGAAACATGTATTTCTATATTATTTGGACTTTTATGATGATTATTTGGACTTTTATGATGATTATATGCATATATGCAATATTCATATATTATTTGTGTAATAATAAAATAAAACAAGGGGCTGGACTATACCATCCCCAAGATTCTCCCTGCTATTATGCTCTGTGTTTCCACAGATCAGTTTTGAGAGTGGTACCCTTGCTCCTGGGGCCCTCACTTTCGGAAGAGGTCTCGGTCCAAGAGGCCGCCACTGCTGGACTCTCGAACCATGCGGCGCATCTGGTTCATGCAGTCCCGGAGCCGTGGGTCTGATGTTTGCAGTCCAGTGGCCTTCAGTGCCTTTGGGGGAAAAGAAGAGCCAGGTAAGTTCAGCTACAAGGACAGTAATCTTTTCCTAATAATCTGTCCCGACTGATACCCCATTAGCTCAACCCCAACTACTCCAGATAAGTGGAACAAATGGGTGTAGAGACTAAGAAAGGAGGAAATGGAGTAAGTAGCATTGAAGGCTAAGAAGGATATCCTGCCCTTTCTCATAAAGGCAGCTGATTTCTGAACTACAAACCAAGAAGATGGGTTGAGTTGGAGAGTTCAATCTTCCCAATCTGGGGCAGGGATGAGACTGTCTCATCAGCCTAGAGATCGTCTCATCTGCTATCATCTGCTATTCTCCATCCTCATGTAGCAACCTGTCAGCTGCTCTGCACTTGTCCTACCCTCCTTTTCCCACTTTCCAGCGATCCCAAGGGATTAGGGTTCTGAGCAGGCAGAGAACAACTTACAGTAGTGAACTTGTGGATAGGGATTCGTTCCTGTCCTTCAGCGACAGTGTAGAAGAGCAGGTCCCCCAAGCGGGACAGCATGCCACTCTCTGATGAATCACTGTTTGGGAGCAGAGATAGGTCAGGAGGCAGCAGCCTGAGAACTGATCTTGGCACCTCCTTTTAGGACATGGGTTATAAGTCCTCACTTTACTGAACCATGAGATCCATCTCTACAATTTATAACTTGAACTTTCACATCTGTCCTGAGAAGTCCTAAATCTTACTTTCTAGCCTTCTTTTGCTTTCTTGATGTCTGCAAATTCAATGTGTCCAAACCTGAGGTCATCTCAACTCCCTTTGTTCCTCCTCTTGTGTTTCCCATCTGGTTAACAGTGTTACCACTCATCCAGAGTCCAACCTGGAAAAGTGGAAGCATGTGGTATCTCCCCAACTTCAAGCCCATGTTCAGTTGTTCCTCAAGATTAGATGAATCTACCTCAATAATGTCTCTCAAAATCCCCCCTCTCTTCTACTTTATCCCCATGCCAGCAGGGTGTAGTGGAAAGAACCAAAGTTTGTTCTTAATAGCTGCCTGATCTTGGGCAGGTCACTTAATATCGCTGAACCTGTTTGCTCATCTGTAAAATAAGGGTTGTAATATCTGCTTCACCTGGGTGATGCTCACATTAAGAAGACATTCTGGCACAACTATGTGGTGGTCCTGTGAACAACTGAGTGTACGCTTTGTTTTGTATGACTGCATGGTATGTGAATATATCTCAATAAAATGAATAAAAAAAAGACATTCTGTGAAAAACCATCTGATACATATTAGATGCTCAGTAAATCATGTTTCTTTCTTCAAAGATCCCTATCATCTGTTACCCTAATTGGCTCTCTCTCTTGATTTCCAGTCCATCTTCCACAATGAGCTGGTTATCTTTCTAAAACTCAAATATCATTTCTACACCCCAAAACTTTCGTGGCTCCCCAGTGCCTACAGAATAAAGTTCTTAATTTTTGGCTTTTTGAAACGTGGCTCCAACTTTCTTTTCCTATTTCCTGCCATGCCCAGACTCTGTAGTTCTGCCAGGTAATAGACAGTTTCCCAAATGGGCCAGACACTGTCAGACCTCCTGGACTTTGCCTATGGTGCAACTTCTGTGTGGAATGACCTTTTTCTCTTTCCCCTGACACAGTCTTGCTTATCCTTCCAAGTTCAGATCAAATGCCATCATCTCTATGAAGTCTTCTCCAAACCTCCAGATTTTGCTTATGTTGGTATGACACAGTGCACCAGCTTAATGTCAGAGGTATCTCCCTTGCTCCACTGCTAAGTCTTTATGTTTTATATACCTTTGTCTTCCTAGCACTGAGCAAAATCCTTTCTGTGCAGTGGATCGTCAATAAACAATTATTAAGTTGCATTGCTAGGAAGGTGCCTATGACCCAAAACATCTCCATCACTGGCTTGTCATAGTACCTAAAGTTCCAGATACTGAGGACTTCTTGGTCTGCAAGAGTTAACAAACTTTGAGGAATTATTGTATCAGATCATTTCCAAATATGACAGCTAGTTGAGATTAAGACCCTTCAAAACCCTTTGACCCTACAATTTGACTTCCAGGAATTTATCCTTCAGGAGTACTTACACCCCCAAAGTAACATTCACAGTTATTCATTGCATGGCTAGTAATAGCAAAAGGCTGGAAACTACTTAAAGGTTCATCAGTAGGGGACTGGTTAGGTGAATTATGGTATATTCAGATAATATATTATGCAGTATAAAAAAAGAATGAGGAAGTGCTTTAAGTATTGACATAGAATGACCTTGAAGATGTAATATTAACTAAAAGAAGCAAGTTGTGAAACAGTGCATATACCATAGTACTATTTATGTTTAAAAGGGAAAAATATGTGTTTTCTTATTCAGGCACAAAACATTTCTGCAAGGATATATAAGAAACTGATAAGACTTCCTCTAGGGAGAGGAAGTAGGTACTGGGCAAAAGGGGTGAGAGGGATACTTTATGTATCTTTTTGTATATTTTGAATTTTGAAGTGTATGAATATGTTCTCTATTGAAACAGTACATTAAAAAATAAAAAGACTCTCAAGAACCATGGTATAGACTAGCCATGTGTGTGTTTTGGGCCAGAAGGAACAACCAGGAGAGCGGAGAGTCTCTCATTTCTGGAGAAATCCAATAGGATAGTACCTACAGGGAGGAGAGGAGCCATGTAGTGACAGAGGAGAGCAGGGAAAAAGCTAGTTAATATCCATTCTGAGGGAAAAGTCAAGAAAGAAAGTATGCAAGAAGACTTTGAAGGCCTGGGAGCTGAAAGAAGGTAGGATATAATACTACACCACTGAGTGTATCATCAACCTTTAAAAATTGCAAATATGGACCCAAATATGGATTGATCTACAGTATAGTGTTAAGGGCGGGGGGTAGGGGGAAGCAACATGCATAACAATGTGTGTAGTATGATGCTGTTTGTATAAAAAAAGAAAATATCAACATGTATTTGTTGATATATGCATAAAATATCTCTAGAAGGTTATGCCACACATCAATGACATCAGATGTTTGGGGAGAAAAATTTCCTAGGAATTTATCCTAAGAAAAAATTAAACAAATACACAATAAAGAGTATGCAGTAACCAAACTGAAGACTGATTAAATAAATTATGACACTTCATACAAAGAAATCTTTTAAAATGCCAAAACGGTGGCCATTACAAATGACAATGACAAACACACATACACACGTTCAATGATATTAAAGTTGTTCATAAATGGAAAAGATACGTTAATAAAAATATGAATACTATGATCCCATTCTTGTTAAATTATATATATCCATATATAGATATATATCACAATATTAACTGGTTATCTCTAATATTGACATCTTTATTTTCTTGATGCTCTTCTGTATTTTGTGTTTTTTTTTTTATGATCAGACAAATAATGCTAAATATTAAAAAAAAATTAACCTGAATAACATGGAATTTTCTCTTTGCTGCCCTCCTTCCCCTCCAAACACAGGAACCCATCCCCTTCACCCCTCCCCCATGGTGTCACACTCCTTGAGCCAATCCCCCCCCAGTGCTCTCAACCCCTTCTGCCTAGAGAGCACCAGTCCAAGGCCATTACCAAGGTTCTTTGGAGCACAGGTAGGCAAAGGCAGAAGAGGGAACCAGGTTCCCTCAAAACACCTTCACCACCTGACTCCACTCCATCACCTGACTCCACTGAATAAGGAGGTTGCAGGGGAGGGTGTGTGTGTGAGGTGGGTGGGGTGGGGGTGGGATGGCGGTGAGGATGGGGGTGGGGGGTGGTTACCAAGACACCTTTAGCTCCCCATCCCACTATGGAGGCCAAGGGAGGAAGGAGGTTAAATCTCTGCTCTAATCCACCACTATCTCTCTCCCATAGTGATTATTTGGGAGGAACTTGGAGTGGAGAGAACAGGAAGGAGAGGCTTATTTTTTAAAGTTTAAATGTTTGCTGTCTCCTTGAGAAGAGGCTGATGGAAAAGTACAGTATAATTATTAATAACAAATAACACCTTATTAGTCTGTTAACCCTCAGGACAGGGACTCCAGTGGTGGTGAGGCAGCATTTGGGTCTGTCTGGCTACTTTGATTATGATGTGCACGCCTTTCTGAGTGCTCTCAGGTAGAAGTCAATGACAGGGCAGATGGTCCATTTCCTGTTCCTGCTATAATAGGGCAGGGCTACTTGGACAGTGTCTATGTTGGCGTTCTGAGAAAGACAAGATTTCCTTTTCAGCTCCTTCTCCGTCTTGCTGAAAAGAGGCTCAGTCACCAAGTGTTCCCAAGCAGTGCGGGAGAAAGAAATCTGGCTTCTCCGGAGGAAGAAACACCCAAGGGAAGGGAACCTTTTAAATCAGGGAGACTGCGTTGTTGCCCAAATAACGGTTCTTACTGGCTCTGGTTTGGGAATCTGCGTCTTAATGATTTTCTTATCCCCATTACAAATATTCTCCTCATTGAACAACCAACTGGAAAACCACCTTTATTCTACAGATTACTGAGCCCTACGCACACACCCAACACATCTGACACACGCACGTACCTGCGCACCAGTAATACACGCGCATCACACATTACAAGCAGAAACAGAGCCAGGTACAACTAGACCCGAGGCAGAAGGCTGTTCCATACCCAGGCATCCCCTAAAATACACTCGAGGACCGGGAAGGAGTGGGAGGGTGAGGATGGGCGGACGGGCACTCGGCCCTGCACTCAGACACGTGCACCAAGCAACATTCCGCGCCCATCTGCGTTCCCCATTAAATACGCACCTTGGACAGGCACCATCCCGAGGACCGACCTGCCCAAACGCCCTCCCGGGCGGATGGCACATTACAGCCCGAGCGTGGCGGACCCAAAGCCCCAAATCTAAAGGAAAGGGCATCGCAGGCTAGTGAGCGAGGAGCGGAGAGGAGAGGGGACAAGTGCGCTCCGGGTGGAAGGAGACTCAGGAGCTAGCGAGAACGACAGCGGGAGTGGGAGCGAGCCTGGCCCCTGCCCCGGTCCCCGGAGCCTTACTGATCCTGGTGCTGCGGCTGGTGGCTGTGCGGCGTCTCCCTGCCCTGCACCACGGCCTCACTGAGGCGATGCCGAACGCCCCCGCCAAGGAGGGGGCTCCGACTCAGGTGACCCCAGCCTCCCCGCCCGCAGTGACTGCCGGCCCTGCTCAGGGCATTCTGCAGAACCCTCATGGAGCGCATCCCCCCAGCGCGCCGCCGGCTCTGCCTGAGCGCCCGGGACGTCTGAGCGTTGGTTAGGGGGAGGAGAAGGCGGAGACCATTCAAGGTGGGGGGAGCTCTGTGATGGAGAGATGAGATGGAGAGGAGGGGCCTGGTGGGTGGGGTTGGAGCAAGAGGAGGGGCCGGTTCCTTCAGGACTTGGATCTCTGGTAGGTGCACTTATTCCCCTAAAGGGTGTGTGTGTGTGTGTGTGTGTGTGTGTGTGTGTGTGTGTGCAAGGCTTTGGAGGAAAAGCGGGGGGGTGTGGGGGGCGGCGAAAGGTTGGAGAGGAGAGGGCGGTATCTGGGAGTTAGAATGGACAATGCCAAAGTCCCATCAATTAGGAAGCAAAAACCTTGGAGGCGGGGAAAAGATGAGAAACGCCCAATAAGAACAAGGCAGTGGGCCGCCTGCTAAAAGCCTCGGGTTCTCAGACGCGCTTGCCCCCTTCGGTGCGCAGAGCGCGCGGACGCTGAGGGCGGGAAAGCCGAGGCTGAGTGGCCGTGTAGCCCGGGAGGCTCCGCCGGGACGCGGCGGGGGTTAGGAAAGATGGACTTCTTGGGTGGAGAGGAGAGCGGTACTTCAGGAGCGAAGGATAAGAGTGAACCCTGTTCGGGAGGCCAGTAATTGACCTTTGACGTTCGAAGGCCAGAACCTGTCCCCAGTCACCCACAGCGCAGCGCACACCTTGTCTTCGACACGCCGCAGTGGTGGTGAGGAGTCGTTTTGACCCGGGAATGCTCCGACCAGGAACAGTCCCGTGAACTTCAGCGAGGCGAAAAGGTCATCGTGCTCGTTGTCAGGATGCCCGGGTTCTAGTTTGATTTTTACCATTTATTTGGTGGCTGTATGACTTGGGGGTCTTAACCCTGAGCCCCCTTTTCTTATCTGTAAAGTGCGGGCCTTAAAACAAGGCATTGGTTGTGAAAACGTTTTAGAAACCAAGAGCTCGCCAAATTTTGGTTGTTTTAATTACTTGCTTTGCATTCCCCAGGGCAGAGGAGAGGTGATGAACAAAAAGGATTTTGAAAACTAAGACATTCAGGAATTGTATCATTTGCTGCCAGGCGAACATTCACCTTGTATTTCCATAGCGCCTAACGCAGCATTGTATTTGGTGGAAATTAATTATGTAAATAATTCAGTTATTGGACAGTGCCTACACTATGCCAACCACTTACAGAATACATCTATCTCCTCCCTCTTACCAGAGTCCTGCAAAGTAGTTATAATTAGTCCATTTTGAGGACTCAGAAATTAGGACTCAGAAATTAAGGACTTCTTGAATAATATTACCAAGCTACTAAGTACCAGAGCCAGAAATCAGACCCAAGTCTTTATAGCTACAAGCTCACTCTGCATTATGCAGCCCTTTCCCAAAGTTTAACCATTGAAAGGAATTATCCCCAGAAATGATTCCATCCCTAAAGTAGGCTTTTTATGTGGAAATATTATGATACAGCACTGGGAGTTGTCTGTTGAGGCAGCTCTGTCCATGTCACAAAATACCACTTAGTTTCCTTTTCATTTTTTTGATTAAAATGAGCATCAAGGATAACCGTGGGAAAATAAATATTAAAACCATACTGTTGGGTGTTCTGTGGAAAGTAGGTCTTTTGCTTTGATTAGAGTTGGAACGTTTACTTGGCTTGAAACCAGATAGAGTGACCTTTCTTTTGTTTTTGTTTGTTTTTCCCTTCTATAGTTATATCCTCTCTGCTCTGTTCTCCTGTCAATGGGACTCCCTCTAATTCAGATGCCAGTTTGCCCTGGGCTGCCTTATGCTTGGCTTTGCCCATGACTTCTGTAAGAAAGTCATGAGTCTTAATACTTAGTATAAAGTCAATTAGCATTAATTTTTCCACATGTAAGGGACTAATCTTATCCTTGTTTCAGAGGAAAGTTATTTCTCTGAAACTTTCAAAGCTGTTCAAGAGAAAGACACCATGTTTTAGGGAATTTCTAAGCATTACCCAGAAATTATTCACTTCCTTTATTTCCCACCCCTGCTTCCTTGAAATGGCTTTACATTTTAATTAGTAATGAGTTCCTCACACTCTCCTTTACTCTTCCACTAACGGGAACTGATTGGGCAGTGAAGAAAACTACCTGTGGAAGCCAGTGTTCTTTGCATTGAGATCTAGCTCCAACTGCACTTTCACCTTTGGACTGATTCTGCCTCCACAAGATTGCTGCTTTTGCGTGGGAATGGAGCATGAACCATGACTTGGGAGGCCCACAGCATTGTGTAAACTGTAAGATATCAAAGAAGGGCAAGCTTGTCATCCCAGTTGGCTAAAGCTTGGCAGAGTCATGTCCTTTTGTTTCTGATTTTAGGAGGACCCATCTAATTAAATCTGTGCTAAAGTATTGTCACCTTTGGCTTGGCCAGCTAGAAAACAGGGTTTTCGTAAGTAAAAGAAAACTCTTTCCTATAACTCTAATAGTGGGTATTTAAGTCAGTCCCTCGCTGTGCCAGAGTTTTGTGAATAGGGAGAAGGTTGGTCTTAATGATTTTGAATCCTGAAATAAGAAAAGCTAATTCTCTGTGGTACAAAGTTGGCAATGATGTTTGTGTTTGGAGAATGTTTATTTGTTAAGATTTAGAGGCTCTTATTGGTTCGACTCTTTAAACTGTAGCTGGGATGTTAATTAGTCCCATTGAAAGATTATTTTGCATAACAATTTTTTTTCCCACTTATGTTTGCTCTGTTAATGTACCTATTAGTGCAAACTCCTCCCAGCTTTAATTTCTCCATTAGTAAAAGATAATCTGGTTAAAATATAATAAGCTTCCATTCACTCAGCATTTATTTGTTGACCCTACAGTGTGCCAGGCCTAGTGCTGGGGAATATAGGGCAAAAAAAAAAAAAAAAAGGTTTCTGACTATTGGGAGAAATGAGGAAGCCAGTGTTTAAAATTCCTAGTGATAAAAGCTGTGAAGATATGTAGAAGAAAGTATAAAGAAGGGACACCTAACTGGGCTGGGGTGAAGGGCAGCCAAGATAGAGAGGAAGGGTTCTCAAGGAATTGATGACAGGAGCCAGCTCTTAAAGGTTGAGAGGTGTTTGCAGGGAGAGGAGGAGAAAGGTGTTTCAGACAGAGGGGCTCTGCAAGAACAAACACAGCATGAAAGGGACATTTGAGGGACTCTAGAACAGCTTGGTTGGAGTGAAAAGTGAGTGTCAGAGTGTGAATGAAATGAAATGAGGATGTAGGTGGAGACTCCATTATAAAGAATTTTGAATACTATGGAGAGAATATTGAACTACATCCTAAAGGGAACCGCCTTTGTCAACCTTCTTTCAAAGCTTCTCCACTTTCTTTAAACTCATCATCCTGTTATTTCAGAAAGAAACTCTCAATTTCCTGCCCTTAAATTTATAAACCATATCTATCCCTCTAGATAGTATTGAAGAGAAATCCTTTCTCCACTCTCAGGTTAATTTCTCCACTTACTTTTCTCTGTTTCTCAACTTCATCCTCTCTACCTGTTCCATCCTGTAGCATTTAAATATCAAGTCTCTGACATCTTAAAAAACAAGCACTCTATTTTGACTCTATATTCCTGATTTCACCACCAAATTTTTTTGAAAAAATCATTGCATTTCTCATCCTTGTCTCAACAGTGGTGAAACCAACCAAGTTGATATTGCCTTTGTGTTGCTTTGGGTTCATGGGCTTTAAAGAATTTATTGGAGTTGAAATTTAAATAATATTAATCAACTGACTATAGTCATATATGTAAACATCGCTAAGATATTCTTAGTAAGCATATGTATTTGAGTAGAATTTAGTTCCTGGCTAGAGCTGTGGTGCTGGTGTGCGTATTTTAACTAGATACTAGACCTTCATGGTGTAAATGAAATTTCATGTAAGTTCAGATATATCTAAAATCTATTCCAATGTGCTCTCTTAATTCCTCTTTGGTTTAGCAGTTACAAAATCAAATTATATAGGACTGAAAAAATATAAACATGAACATGTAAAAAAAATCACAATATAGCATCACAATAATCAGATTTACAATGCCTAATATTACATATTTTCTCTGTTTTGCCAAATAATGTCTCCTATAATCTAGTTTTTTTTGATGGACATGATGTATGTCTGGATCATGAAAATATGCTAAGAGAATGTAGATTTTGCCAGGGTCCCTAAAAAAGATATTTTTAAGCTATTTTTAGGGTAAAATTAATTTGAAAGAATTTGAAAGTCTTTGTTGAAACTGTGAAAAGAAAAAACCTTCAGATTGTGGTTGATAGCATTCTGACACTTGGTTTTTTTAATCTAAAGAATATGGAAAATGTCAGAATCTTGTGTTAACATGTAATGGACAAAATCATTCTCTTAAAAACCAGGTAAAAGTAATTTTTAACCAGATTTACCTAATTGAATCACTCCATAAGCCATAATTTCTCAAGATCTTATGTAATTTGAAATATTGTTACATTACCTGCTTTGACTTGTCAATTTACTAGAAGCAGTTGTTGTAGCTTTCTAATCTTTGGGAAACTTTTAGATAAAACAATTTTAGATCATCAGGTTATTTATATAGTATCTATCACTTAGATGAGAGATTTCATGGCTAAGTATGTTTACTCCCTTGTTTGCATTTCTTATTCCAATCCAGTTAATTTGATTAGATGTAAAAAATCAAAGTAAAAACTAGAGAATGTGCCAAATAAATTTCTGATCTCTGAGAATTATAGCTAATGTAAGCTGCTTTGTGAAAATTACTAAATAGAGAAATTGGAAAAAAGTAATATTACATATAAACTTTCTATGCCTGTTAACTGAATACTGGTACTTGATTTCAAGTTTCTTGGAAGTATTATTCAGTTTTGTTTTAGACAGTTCTTATGCCTGTACCTATAGTAGAATTAAAATGATTTTAAAACTGTTTAACAAACTATAGAATCACAGTGTTTAACAGAATTATTATTATTCAGCATAAAGCACAAGCAGGGGGAAAATAAAGGTCATAAAACCTACAATTAGCCAACTCGTTTACTAAGACCATTTACTTTTACAGTATTTATTCAACTGGTTCAAAATTCAAAAAATACTGAGGGCATACAGTGAAAAGTCACCCTCCTGCTTCTGTCTCCCAGCTCTCTAGTTTCTCTCTCCAGAAGCAGTGTTATTGGTTTTCTATATATCGTTCCAGATATATTTGATTAATGTCTAAGCAATTATATCATCCCCTTTTTTAAATTTTTTTAATTAAATTCAGTTTTATTGAAATACATTCACTCACCATACAATCATCCATAGTATACAATCAACTGTCCACAGTATGAAAACATAGTCATGCGTTCATCACCACAATCTATCTCTGAACATTTATATCATTCCCTTTTTCACATAAATGATACTATACAATAAGCACTGTTTTGTATTTTGCCTATTTTTAAAATTTTACCGTATGTCTTGGAGAACCTTCTAAATCAATACATGAATTGCTTCCTTTTTATGGCTACATAGCATTCCACCATCTAGCCATATCATTGTTATTTAACAAGTCCCTCTAATGGTGAACATTTATGTTATTTTCCATCTTTTGCTATTACTGGAATGACCAAATTTCTTGCTTTGCTTGAGACAGTCTTAGCTTATGCCAGTTGTCTTAAATATTGATAATGCCCTTTTTCTCTTGTAAAAGTGTCCCAATTTGGGTAATACATTTTATGCTCACTCTTATCTATTACAACCATGCTGCATGAGTTAACTTGTACATACTGTCATTTTGCAGGTTCACAAATATAACTGTAGGATAAATTCCTAAAAGTAAAATTTCTGGGTCATAAGATATATGCATTTGTAATTTGGATACATGTTGCCAAATTGCCCTCCATAGTGGGCAAACCATTTTACAATCCCATCAGCAGTTTAGGAGAGTGCCTGTTTTCCTACCCTCATCTCAGTTGGTTATCATTTTTTTTTTTTAATATTTGCTATTCCAATAGATATAAAATGGCACTTATGTTGTTTTTATTGTACTTTTTAAAATTATGAGTGAGGTTTGTGAGAAATTAAGTTTAGCTTTAACACAGGGTGGGGGCAGCTCGGGGGGATGGCAGAGGGTCAAGAAGCCAAGCTGTAACCAGTGGCCAGTCCTCCTGTTTATCCACCCACTGTCCTTTCCAGGTAGAGACTCTGGGTAGAAGTTCCTAAAAAAGCTTCATAACTTGTTACCAAACTAGCTCAGACTGGCTCTGCAGTTAAAGAACAAAGGAAAGAGGGTTGGAGACTTGTTTCAAATGTTCCTTGTTTCAAATGTTTCAAGTCCACAACAGACACTTTTTTCAAATGTTTCCAATTTGTGTGGGCTGCATGTTTCAAATTTGCACAGGCTAGTTAGGCCTGTGGAGTAGAATGTAACCTCTGAAGTATCCAGCCACTGGAGAAACAGGGGAGGGACTTGCAGGTTAGGCATAGGGAATAAATACGCTGGGTCTATTGTTCTGTGCACCAACCCATCACATTTTGGTTATGCGCCCATTCTTGCAAGCTTGTGAGTAAATTCTTTTCTTCTCCACAACTGGGTGAGCGTTTATCCTTTTTTAGGAATGGTGCTTGTTTTTCACAGGTTGAACATCTTTTCTTATGTTTAAGAGCCATTTGTTTTTCCTTTTTTATGAATTGTTTATTCATATATTTTGTCCATTTTTCTGTTCAGTGTTAGACTTTTAGACTTTTGATATTGATTTGTAGGAACTCTTCATATATGTTGGAAATTAGCCCTTTGTGAAAAGAGTTGCATACAGCCATCCACCCCCACACCTGGTTTAGCATTTAATTTTTTATTTTCCTTTTTGTGGTTTTTGCCATGTAGAAATTTTTAATCTTCATGTGGTCAAATTTCTTAATTTGTGTTTCTTATTTTGGTGAATGGCATCAAATCCATTGCTCAGCTGGAAACTAATGCATAATCTTTGCTTTCTCCTGCTGCTTCATTTTTCACATCCTTTAATAGGTCTAGAATTCATCTACTTCTCCCCACTCCCATTGCTACTATTCTAGTTTTAAGTTTCTATTTTAGATCTTCCTCCCATCAGTTTCACTCACTTGAGATCTTTTCTTTATAGTGTAGCCACAAGTGATCATCAGAAATGCAAATCTGATCATGTTGTTTTAACTCACCAATGACTTCCCAAATCTAACATAATTTAAAATACAATGAAAAATGAATGGGAATAAACAAGAAATTAAAAAAAAATTAAAAATTAAAAAAATGAATGGTGAGAATTGAGAGATGAAACATGTAGTCAGCAAATGTAGATTACTCTTGACTATTGGGAAAATTAAAACAAGAATATCTAGAGAAGAACCTAGAGTTCAGGGAGGATGCTTTTGTTTGTTTTATGTGTTTGTGTGTTTTTCTTTTGTTTTGTCATTTTTAAAGATCATCATATCAATATACTGAGGAGGAAAACCAGTAGAGATGAAAAGGTTGACGATAGCAGAAGAGTATTATGTGTTAAGAATGTAGCGGGGCACTTCCTCCTTAACGCCTTCGATGCCAACCAGAACGGGGCCATCCGCTTTGAGGCCTTGTGGTCAGCCTCTCCATCTCACTGCGGGAATGGTCCATGAGAAGCTCAAGTGGGCCTTCAATCGCTATGATATCAACAAGGATGGCTTCATCACCAAGGAAGAGGTGCTGGCCTTCCTCAAGTCCATCCATGACATGGTGGGCCACCGCACCCACCCCATCCTGCGGGAGGACGTGACCCTGGAGCACGATGAGAGATTCTTCCAGAAAATGGATCGGAATCAGGATGGGGTGGTGACAAGTGATGAGTTTCTGGAGACCTGTCAGAAGAGCGAGAACATCATGAGCTCCAAGCAGCTCTTCCAGAATGTCATCTAGGACACATGTTGGGGGGCCCCTGCCTGGCCACTCCACCCTCGCCTTCAAAGAAACTCCGTCGTGACAGGAGCAGCCTCCATGAGAAACTTCTTTCTAATATATTTACAGAAAGAGGAAAAAAAGAATGTAGGGGGAAATAGTGAGGTAGAAAGCTTGAGAGTGGTAAAGTATTTGGAACAGCTGTTGTTCAGAGTAGGCGAAGGTACTAACAAAAGTTGCCTAGGAATGCTGGGAAATATCAAGAGCCAACCGAGATTAGAAGTTTTGAAGTTTAAACATCTGTACATGGAAAAAGAAAAAAATCCACTGGATCCAGATAGTTTTATGTGAGGGTTCTGTGAACTCTTCAAAGAACAGATAATCCCTGTTTTATTCGCTTTGTTCCAAGGAATAGAAAAAGAAGGAAAACTCCACAAATTGTTTTGTGAAGCTATTGTAAACTGTGAACACAAAACCAGACAAGGATGGTATAATAAAGTAAATTATTGGCCAATTTTATATAAAGACACAAAAGCAAAAGTAATAAAATATTAGAAAACTGAATCTAGCAAAGCTTTTAAATATATCTGTGACCACGTAGTGTTTATCCTAGGGATTCTAGAAAGGGTTAACATTAACATTAGAAAATAATAATTTAGTATATCAATAGATTGGAAGAGAAAGTCTATATGATCCTCCCAACCAATGCAAGAAAAGTTATTTGATGAAATTAAATATGTATTCATCTTAAAAGCTTTTAGCAGACTAGACAAATGAAGGAACATCCAAAATCTGATAAAGTTTATCAGGGAACAGGCCTGATATCACAGCTTCTGTTAAATATTTTATTGGAGGTCTTATTGTCCATCAAGACAAGAAAAATAAATAAATGGGGGACTCGGGCAAGATGGCGGCATAGAGAGGAGTGGAAGCTAAGTAGTCCCCCTGGAACAACTACAAAAAACCAGAAACAACTAGTAAATAATCCAGAATAACTGCGGGGTTGACAAATGAGACCATCCACTCATCATACACCAGCCTGAATTGTGAGGAATGCCCGAGAACACAGCATAAAATCTGTAAGTAAAACCTGCGGAACCAGGTCAGGAGACCCCATCCCCCATAGCCCGAGCTGCGGAGCCGCATGGTGCCAGAGAGAAGCTCTCTCCCAGCAAGCGAATACAACTCAGCTGAGCTCCAACTGCAGTTTTAAGTAGCGAGTGTGAACTGCTCACTACAGGTACGCAGCCCCAAAAAACAGACAGAGGCTTTGGGTGACGACTGACCTGGGAGAGCCGGAGGGTTGCCTTGGACTGGGTCTGAAGGGGACTGTCTGTTTCTTTTTTGGCTCAGTGGAGAAAGCCCCAGTCATTTTCAGTTTCCAGGGCTGTGACTCTGGGAAGGGTGGAGACACCACAAGCAGAGAGCAAGACCATTGAAATGCTAATGACCTCCACCTGAGGGGTCTGTCATCTCTAGGAGGAAAGGGGTGGGGCCCTTTCCATTCAGAACCAGACCCCAGAGCCTGGGGGAACACAGCCACACCTCCTCACACCAGTCAAGAATTATAGGCTAACAGGCATCACCTGCTGGGCAGAAAAGCACAGTGACCCGAGGCATCAAAGGGTAGAGCAATTTTCTAAGACACACCCGCAAGGAAACCAGAAACTGAATATTTCTTCCCTCTGGGACCTGAGCCTGTTCTGGTCTGGGAAAACCTGATTTGGATAACCAAGGAAACCATGCCTAGACAACAGAAAATTACAACTTACACTAAGAAAAACAAAGTTATGGCCCAGTCAAAGGAACAAACGTACACTTCAACTGAGATACAGGAATTTAAACAACGAATGCTAAATCAATTCAAAAAGTTTAGAGAAGATATTGCGAAAGAGATAGAGGCTGTAAAGGAAGCACTGGACATGTATACGGCAGAAATCAAAAGTTCAAAAAACCTACTAGTAGAATCTATGGAAATGAAAGGCACAACACAAGAGATGAAAGACACAATGGAAACATACAACAGCAGATCTCAAGAGGCAGAAGAAAACACTCAGGAACTGGAGAACAAAACACCTTAAAGCCTACACACAAAGGAGCAGATGGAGAAAAGAATGAAAAAATATGAGCAACGTCTCCGGGAACTCAAGGATGAAACAAAGTACAATAATGTACGTATCATTGGTGTCCCAGAAGGAGAAGAGAAGGGAAAGGGGGCAGAAGCAATAATAGAGGAAATAATTAATGAAAAATTCCCATCTCTTATGAAAGACATAAAATTACAGATCCAAGAAGCGCAGCGTACTCCAAACAGAAGAGATATGAAGAGGCCTACACCAAGACACTTAATAATCAGATTATCAAATGTCAAAGACAAAGAGAGAATCCTGAAAGCAGCAAGAGAAAAGCGATCCATTACATACAAAGGAAGCTTAATAAAACTATGTGCGGATCTCTCAGCAGAAACCATGGAGGCAAGAAGGAAGTGGTGTGATATATTTAAGATACTGAAAGAGAAAAACCACCAACCAAGAATCCTGTATCCAGCAAAGCTGTCCTTCAAATATGAGGGAGAGCTCAAAATATTTTCTGACAAACAGACAATGAGAGACTTTGTGAATAAGACTTTGTGCCCTACAGGAAATACTAAAGGGAGCACTACAGGGTGATAGAAGACAGGAGTGCGTGGTTTGGAACACAATTTTGGGAGATGGTAGCACAACAATGTAAGTACACTGAACAAAGGTAACTATGAATACAGTTGAGAGAGAAAGATGGGGAGCATGTGAGACACCACAAGAAAGGAAGAAAGATAACGACTGGGACTGTGTAACTTGGTGAAATCTAGAGTATTCAACAATTGTGATAAAATGTACAAATATGTTCTTTTACGAGGGAGAACAAGCAAATGTCAACCTTGCAAGGTGTTAAAAATGGGGAGGCATTGGGGGAGGGATGCAATCAGCATAAACTAGAGACTGTAACTAATAGAATCATTGTATTATGCTTCCTTTAATGTAACAAAGGTGATATACCAAGGTGAATGCAGATAAGAGGGGGGGATAGGGGAGGCATGTTAGACACTTGACATTGGTGGTATTGCCTGATTCTTTATTCTACTTTGATTTAAGGTTATTTTTCCTTTTGCTGCTTCCTAGCTGTCATTTTTTTTTTGTTTCCTTTTTCTTTTGCCTCTCTACCTTCTTTGACTCTCCCTCCTACCTTGTGGAAGAAATGTAGATGCTCTTGCTTAGTATGAGCAGAATGTTCAATTAAGATGAACTTAAATGTTTGGAAATGAACAGGGGTGTTGGTAGCAAAATGTGAGAATAACTAACAGCGCCGAATGGTGTGTGAATGAGGTGGAAAGGGGAAGCTCAGAGTCATATATGTCACCAGAAGGAAAGTTGGAGGTCAAAAGATGGAAATGTATAAAACTGAATCCTGTGGTGGGCAATGTCCATGATCAACTGTACAAATACTAGAAATCACTTCATGAACCAGAACAAATGTATGACAATACAATTAGAAGTTAATAATAGAGGGGCATATAGGGAAGATCTATATACCTATTACAAACTATATACTACAGTTAGTAGTATTTCAACATTTTTTCATAAACAGTAACAAATGTACTATATCAATACTAGGAGTCAACAACTGAGGGGGGTTGGTTAGGGATAGGGGAGGTTTAGAGTTTCCTTTTCTTTTTTTCTTTTTTCATCTTTCACTTTATTTCTTGTCTGGAGTAATGAAAAGTTTCTAAAAATTGAACAAAAATTAAGTGTGATGGATGCACAGCTGTATGAGGGTACCTAGGGGCAAGTGATTGCACACTTTGGATCTTTGGATAATTGTATGGTATCCGAACAATCTCAATAAAAATGAAAAAAAAAAAAAACAAAAAAACTAAATGAAAAATAGGGTGGCAAGGGGGGGATGATCTGGGTGTTCTTTTTTTACTTTTATTTTTTGTTCTTATTCTTTCTGGTGTAAGGAAAATGTTCAAAAATAGATTGGGGTGATGAATGCAAAACTATATGATGGTACTGTGAACAGTTGATTGTACACCATGGATGACTGTATGGTATGTGAATATATCTCAATAAAACTGAATTTAATTTAAAAATAAATAAATAAATAAATAAATAAATAAATAAATAAATGGTATAAGGATTAGAAGAAAGAAACAACATTGTCATTATTCACAAATGATATGAAGAAAATCCAGGTGAATCTACAGGTAACTTGTTAGAGCTAATAAGAGAGCTCTACAAGGTTGCTAGAGAAAAGTCCAGTATCTAAAATTCAGTTGTGTTCCTATACTATGTTACAATTACAATGTATGCCTACTTTTTAAAAGCTTCTACTTATGATAGCATTAAAAATTAAGCGGTACATATGAATAAACTTAAGAGAAGATACATAAGGGCTTTATGGAGAAACTTCTAAGTAGAAAAGATACACCCTGTATGGCAAACTCTAAGGTGGTCCCCATGATCCTCATCTCTTGGTATTCACACCCTTGCAAAATGCCCTTCCCTTGAATGTAGTCAGGACCTGTGACTTGTTTCTAACAAATACAATATGGCAAAGGTGACTCTCCCTTGCTGGCTTTGAAGAAGTAAGCTGCCATGTGTGAGCTGTTCTTGGGAAAGGGTCTAGTGGCAGAGAACTGAGGGCAGTCCCCAGCCAAGAGCCAACAAGAAACTGAGGCCCTCAGTCCAGCATCATGCAAGGAACGGAAATGCTGCCCCAAATCACCTTAGCTTGGAAATGGATCTATCCCTGGTTGAGCCCAAGTGAGAACCCAGCCCTGGCTAATACCTTAACTGCAGTCTTGAGTGGACCCTGTTAGGCTGTGCCCAGACTCTTAGAAACTGTGAGATGAAAAACGTGTGTTGTTTTACACTGCTAAATTTGTGATAATATTGTTATGAGCAATACAAAACCAGTATACCATGTTGCATATAAAAAAGATGGACGCTCTCCTCAAAGTAATTTATAAATTCAACCCAATTCCAGTCAAAATCTTCACAGGATTTTGCACAGAATTCAACAAATGCTAAAAATTTTGTGGAAGATTAAAGGGCCAAGAGAAACCAAGATAATTTTGAAAAAGGATGATAAGGGGGCTGGACTTCCCTCCCCCTTACTGAATGTCAAAACTTTTTATAAAGCTGTATAGTAAAAATACAATTAATTTTTTTTAAGAAACTGCCACACTATTTTCCAAAGTGGCTGGCTATACCATTTTTTTTTTAAATCTTCATTTTATTGAGATATATTCACATACCACACAGTCATACAAAACAAATCGTACATTCGATTGTTCACAGTACCATTACATAGTTGTACATTCATCACCTAAATCAATCCCTAACACCTTCATTAGCACACACACAAAAATAACAAGAATAATAATTAGAGTGAAAAAGAGCAATTGAAGTAAAAAAGAACAGTGGGTACCTTTGTCTGTTTGTTTCCTTCCCCTATTTTTCTACTCATCCATCCATAAACTAGACAAAGTGGAGTGTGGTCCTTATGGCTTTCCCAATCCCATTGTCACCCCTCATAAGCTACATTTTTATACAACTGTCTTCGAGATTCATGGGTTCTGGGTTGTAGTTTGATAGTTTCAGGTATCCACCACCAGCTACCCCAATTCTTTAGAACCTAAAAAGGGTTGTCTAAATTGTGTGCAACAGTGCACACCAGAGTGACCTCTCGGCTCCTTTTGGAATCTCTCTGCCACTGAAGCTTATTTCATTTCCTTTCACATCCCCCTTTTGGTCAAGAAGATGTTCTCCATCCCATGATGCTGGGTCTACATTCCTCCCCGGGAGTCTTATTCCACGTTGCCAGGGAGATTCACTACCCTGGGTGTCTGATCCCACGTAGGGGGGAGGGCAGTGATTTCACCTTTCAAGTTGGCTTAGCCAGAGAGAGAGGGCCACATCTGAGCAACAAAGAGGCATTCGGGAGGAGGCTCTTAGGCACAACCATAGGGAGGCCTAGCCTCTCCTTTGCAGCAACCGTCTTCCCAAGGGTAAAACCTATGGTAGAGGGCTCAACCCATCAAACCACCAGTCCTCTATGTCTGTGGTCATGTTAGCAACCATCGAGGTGGGGTAGGCGAATACCCCTGCATTCTCCACAGGCTCCTCAAGGGGGCACTACATCTTTTTTTCCTTGTTTTTCTTTTTTTTTTTTTTAACTTTCCCTTCTTTTTTAAATCAACTGTATGAAAAAAAAGTTAAAAAGAAAACAAACATACAATAAAAGAACATTTCAAAGAGACCATAACAACGGAGTAAGAAAAAGACAACTAACCTAAGATAACTGCTTAACTTCCAACATGTTCCTACTTTACCCCAAGAAAGTTACCTAATATAGCAACATTTCTGTGAACTTGTTCCTACTATATCCATCAGAAATCAACAGACCATAGTCATTCCTGGGCATCCCCAGAATGTTAAATAGCTTATCTGTTCTTCTTGGATTATTGTTCCCCCTTCCTTAATTGCTCTCTATTGCTAGTTCCCCTACATTCTACATTATAAACCATTTGTTTTACATTTTTCAAAGTTCACATTAGTGGTAGCATATAATATTTCTCTTTTCGTGCCTGGCTTATTTCGCTCAGCATTATGTCTTCAAGGTTCATCCATGTTGTCATATGTTTCACGAGATCGCTCCTTCTTACTGCCGCGTAGCATTCCATCGTGTGTATGTACCACATTTTATTTATCCACTCATCTGTTGAAGGACATTTGGGTTGTTTCCATCTCTTGGCAATTGTGAATAATGCTGCTATGAACATTGGCGTGCAGATATCTGTTCGTGTCACTGCTTTCCGATCTTCCGGGTATATACCGAGAAGTGCAATTGCTGGATCGAATGGTAACTTTATTTCTAGTTTTCTAAGGAACTGCCAGACTGACTTCCAGAGTGGCTGAACCATTATACAGTCCCACCAACAATGAATAAGAGTTCCAATTTCTCCACATCCCCTCCAGCATTTGTAGTCTCCTGTTTGTTTAATGGCAGCCATTCTAATCGGTGTTAGATGGTATCTCATTGTGGTCTTAATTTGCATCTCTCTAATAGCTAGTGAAGCTGAACATTTTTTCATGTGTTTCTTGGCCATTTGTATTTCCTCTTCAGAGAACTGTCTTTTCATATCTTTTGCCCATTTTATAATTGGGCTGTCTGTACTATTATCATTGAGTTGTAGGATTTCTTTATATATGCAAGATATCAGTCTTTTGTCAGATACATGGTTTCCAAAAAATTTTTCCCATTGAGTTGGCTGCCTCTTTACCTTTTTGAGAAATTCCTTTGAGGTGCAGAAATTTCTAAGCTTGAGGAGTTTCCATTTATCTATTTTTTCTTTTGTTGCTTGTGCTTTGGGTGTAAAGTCTAGGAAGTGGCCGCCTAATACAAGGTCTTGAAGATGTTTTCCTACATTATCTTCTAGGAGTTTTATGGTACTTTCTTTTATATTGAGATCTTTGGTCCATTTTGAGTTAATTTTTGTGTAGGGGGTGAGGTAGGGGTCCTCTTTCATTCTTTTGGATATGGATATCCAACTCTCCCAGCCCCATTTGTTGAAAAGACCATTATGACTCAGTTCAGTGACTTTGGGGGCCTTATCAAAGATCAGTCGGCCATAGATCTGAGGGTCTATCTCCGAATTCTCAATTCGATTCCATTGATCTATATGTCTATCTTTGTGCCAGTACCATGCTGTTCTGGCAACTGTGGCTTTATAATAAGCTTCAAAGTCAGGGAGTGTAAGTCCTCCCACTTCATTTTTCTTTTTTAGAGTGTCTTTAGCAATTTGAGGCATCTTCCCTTTCCAAATAAATTTGATAACTAGCTTTCCAAGTCTGCAAAGTAGGTTGTTGGAATTTTGATTGGGATTGCATTGAATCTGTAGATGAGTTTGGGTAGAATTGACATCTTAATGACATTTAGTCTTCCTATCCATGAACATGGAATATTTTTCCATCTTTTAAGGTCCCCTTCTATTTCTTTTAGTAGAGTTATGTAGTTTTCTTTGTATAGGTCTTTTACATCTTTGGTTAAGTTGATTCCTAGGTACTTGATTTTTTTAGTTGCTATTGAAAATGGTATCTTTTTCTTGAGTGTCTCTTCAGTTTGTTCATTTCTAGCATATAGAAACATTACTGACTTATGTGCATTAATCTTGTATCCCGCTACTTTGCTAAATTTGTTTATTAGCTCTAGTAGCTGTATCGTCGATTTCTCAGGGTTTTCTAGATATAAGATCATGTCATCTGCAATGACAGTTTTACTTCTTCTTTTCCAATTTGGATGCCTTTTATTTCTTTGTCTTGCCGGATTGCCCTGGCTAGCACTTCCAGCACAATGTTGAATAACAGTGGTGACAGCGGGCATCCTTGTCTTGTTCCTGATCTTAGAGGGAAGGCTTTCAGTCTCTCACCATTGAGTACTATGCTGGCTGTGGGTTTTTCATATATGCTCTTTATCATGTTGAGGAAGTTTCCTTCAATTCCTACCTTTTGAAGTGTTTTTATCAAAAACGGATGTTGGATTTTGTCAAATGCTTTTTCAGCATCTATTGAGATGAGCAATTGATTTTTCCCTTTTGACTTGTTAATATGTTTTAATACATTGATTGATTTTCTTATGTTGAACGATCTTTGCATGCCTGGAATGAACCCCACTTGGTCATGGTGTATGATTTTTTTAATGTGTCTTTGGATTCGATTTGCAAGTATTTTGTTGAGGATTTTTGCATCTATATTCATTAGGGAGATTGGCCGGTAGTCTTCCTTTTTTGTAGCATCTTTGCCTGGTTTTGGTATGAGATTGATGTTAGCTTCATAAAATGAGTTAGGTAGTGTTCCATTTTCTTCAATGTTTTGAAAGAGTTTGAGTAAGATTGGTGTCAGTTCTTTCTGGAAAGTTTGGTAGAATTCCCCTGTGAAGCCATCTGGCCCTGGGCATTTATTTGTGGGAAGATTTTTGATGACTGATTGCATCTCTTTGCTTGTGATGGGTTGGTTGAGGTCTTCTATTTCTTCTCTGGTCAGTCTAGGTTGTTCATATGTTTCCAGGAAATTGTCCATTTCCTCTACATTATCCAGTTTGTTGCCATACAGTTGTTCATAGTATCCTCTTATAATTTTTTTAATTTCTTCAGGATCTGCAGTTATGTCACCTTTTTCATTCATTATTTTGTTTATATGGGTCTTCTCTCTTTTTGATTTTGTCAGTCTAGCTAGGGGCTTGTCAATCTTGTTGATCTTCTCAAAGAACCAACTTTTGGTGATATTTATCCTCTCTGTTGTTTTTTTGTTCTGTATGTCATTTATTTCTGCTTTAATCCTTGTTATTTCTTTTCTTCTACTTGGTTTAGGATTGGTTTCCTGTTCATTTTCTAGCTTCTTTAGTTGATCCATTAGTTCTTTGATTTTTGGCTCTTTCTTCCTGTTTAATATATGCATTTAGTGCTATAAATTTCCCCCTTAGCACTGCTTTTGCTGCATCCCATAGGTTTTGGTATGTTGTGTTCTCATTTTCATTCGTCTCTATATATTTAGCAATTTCTCTTGCTATTTCTTCTTTAACCCACTGATTGTTTAGGAGTGTGTTGTTTAACCTCCAGGTATTTGTGAATTTTCTAAGTCTCTGATGGTTATTGACTTCTAATTGTATTCCATTGTGGTCAGAGAATGTGCTTTGAATAATTTCAATCTTTTTAAATTTATTGAGGCTTGTTTTATGTCCCTGCATATGATCTATTCTGGAGAAAGTTCCGTGAGCACTAGAAAAGTATGTGTATCCTGGTGATTTGGGATGTAATGTCCTGTATATGTCTGTTAAATCTAATTCATTTATCAGATTGTTTAGGTTTTCAATTTCCTTATTGGTCTTCTGTCTGGTTGATCTATCTATAGGAGAGAGTGATGTGTTGAAGTCTCCCACAATTATTGTGGAAACATCAATTGCTTCCTCTAGTTTTGCCAGTGTTTCTCTCATGTATTTTGTGGCACCTTGATTGGGTGCATAGACATTTACGATTGTTATTTCTTCTTGTTGAATTGCCCCTTTTATTAGTATGTAGTGGCCTTCTTTGTCTCTCAAAACATCCCTGCATTTGAAGTCTATTTTATCTGAGATTAATATTGCTACACCTGCTTTCTTTTGGCTGTAGCTTGCATGAAATATTTTTTTCCATCCTTTCATTTTCAGTTTCTTTGTGCCCCTGTGTCTAAGATGAGTCTCTTGTATGCAACATATTGATGGTTCATTGTTTTTGATCCATTCTGCGAAACTATATCTTTTAATTGGGGAGTTTAATCCATTTACATTCAACGTTATAACCGTGAAGGCATTTCTTGAATCAGCCATCTTATCCTTTGGTTTATGTTTGTCATATTTTTCCCCTCTCTCTATTAGTGTCCTTTATTGTATCCATACCGAATCTCTTTAGTACTGAACCTTTCTCCAAGTCTCTCTGTCCTGTCTTTGTTTCTCTGTCTGTAGGGCTCCCTTTAGTATCTCCAGTAGGGCAGGTCTCTTGTTAGCAAATTCTCTCAGCATTTGTTTGTCTGTGAAGAATTTAAGCTCTCCCTCAAATTTGAAGGAGAGCTTTGCTGGATAAAGTATTCTTGGTTGGAAATTTTTCTCACTCAGAATTTTAAATATATCGTGCCACTGCCTTCTCGCCTCCATGGTGGCTGCTGAGTAGTCACTACTTAGTCTTATGCTGTTTCCTTTGTATGTGGTGAATTGCTTTTCTCTTGCTGCTTTCAGAACTTGCTCCTTCTCTTCTGTGTTTGACAGTGTGATCAGAATATGTCTCGGAGTGGGTTTATTTGGATTTATTCTATTTGGAGTTCGCTGAGCATTATGATTTGTGTATTTATGTTGTTTAGAGGATTTGGGAAGTTTTCCCCAACAATTTCTTTGAATACTCTTCCTAGACCTTTACCCTTTTCTTCCCCTTCTGGAACACCAATGAGTCTTATATTCGGACGTTTCATATTATCTATCATATCCCTGAAGTCCATTTCGATTTTTTCAATTTTTTTCCCCATTCTTTCTTTTATGCTTTCATTTTCCATTCTGTCATCTTCCAGGTCACTGATTCGTTGTTCAACTTCCTCTAGTCTTGTACTATGAGTGTCCAGAATCTTTTTAATGTGGTCAACAGTTTCTTTAATTTCCATAAGATCATCCATTTTTTTATTTAGTCCTGCAATGTCTTCTTTATGCTCTTCTAGGATCTTCTTGATCTCCTTTGTATCCCGTACTATGGTCTCATTGTTCATCTTTAGTTCTTTGAGTAGCTGCTCTAGGTGGTGTGTCTCTTCTGATCTTTTGATTTGGGTGCTTGGGCTTGGGTTATCCATAGCGTCTGTTTTTTTCATATGCTTTATAATTTTCTGTTGTTTTTGGCCTCTTGGCATTTGCTGAACTTGATAGGGTTCTTTTAGGATTTGTAGACCAATTGAAGTCCTTACCTCTAATTTATCAGATCTACAGCTTCGTGGAGTACACTTTCTCTAACTAACCAGCAGGTGGCGTCCACGAGCCACCTGTTCTCCACAAGCCAGTTCTCCCCTGCTTAGCCTTTTTGGTGAGTGGGGGAGTGAGTCTTGTGGGGTCCAATTGGTGTACCAAGCTTGCGTGTGTAGTTGATGTTGCCTGCCCTGCATATGGGGCGTGTTTCTGGGCAGTCAGGGAGGAGGGGTGGCTCTAACAATCAAATCTCCCTGGTGATCCTAGAGTTTTAAAGCTACTGCAATAGTCTAATCCTTCAGTTCAGTCCTGCCGCAGTTTGTCTCTGCCACTGACCCACAAGTCCTTGGTATTGGAGTATGGCTCCTGAGACTTGCAAGTGGGCCCCTCTTCCAGGCTGTGCACCCCGGGTCCTCTGTTGAGGGATGACTGTGCTGTGTCACAGGTGAGTGCCATCCCCTCAGGGCAGTTCTGGGCTGCTGGGCTGTGTAGGGAGGCTCCCAGTCTGCTGAAATGATGGCTGAATGGGGCTTTGTTAATTCACACTGCTCCAGCTTCCCAACTCTGGGACAATCAGCTGAGGTTGCAGGGAAGGCTAATGTCCATGCCCAGTTTTGTGGTGTGTGCCTGTTATTTGAAGCGCTTCCGTCACACTGGGTTGTCTGGGGCAGGTCTGGGCTATGGGGCTGGCGACGGGCAGGAGTGTTTCCTGTCCACCAGGATGATGGCTGTGAGCAGACACCCCCCTTTTCTTGGGAAGTTGTGGTGTTAAGTGAATTTTCTCAGCCACTGGATTATTGCCTTTTGTCTCAGAGCTCTCTTAGTTCTGCTCTTGTCTTGACCTGCCCAAATTGCAAGTCTTTGAAGCTTTCTGTATTGGGCTTCTTAGAGTAATTTTTGTAGAAAAAGAAAAAAGGATTAAAAAAAAAGGGCCCACCTCAGAGATCTAATGGGTTATTGAAATGCTAAGAGACAAAGCAATTAGGGCCATTAAGGAAAGGTCCACAGGGCAGAGAGATCAGCTTTTCTTCGGGATTTGCATATGAGCCTCAGGGCCTGAGCTCTGCCCTTCCCCTTTCTATGTTCACCAGAACTCCAAAAATCCTCCGCTTTTATTTTGGAGTTTTTCGTGTTGTTTTTTTCTATGCCTGTCTCCTCTGCTGGGCTGGCTGCTCTCAGATTCTCTGGTGTCTGGTCACAGTCTATCTATGGTTGGAGTTTCGATGAGTAGAATGAGTTTCTGATAAGGGCTGACACTGCAGTTCTCCCTTCTCCTTCCTGGAGCTGACAGCCCCTCCTCCCACGGGACTGAGCCTGGCAGGGAGGGGTGCGGGTCCCCTGGCCGCAAAAACTTACAGATTTCGCTGATCTCAGCAGTTCCACGTTTTCATGAGTGTTGTATGAAGTATGCCCAAAGTCAGATTGCTCTGTGGTGTCCAGTCCACGCAGTTCCTGGCTTTCTACCTACTTTCCTGGAGGAGTAAGTAAAACATACAGCTCACCAGTCCGCCATCTTGCCCCGCCTCTGTGTCTTTTGTTTTCTTGTGTATTTTTTTTAAATGCTTAAATTTTTTTAATTTTATGAAATCCAATTTGTTAGTTTTTTTATTTTATGGCTCATGCTTTTGATGATATGTCTAAGAACTCTGCCTAACCCTGAGTCATGAAGATTTTCTCCTATGTTTTCTTCTAGAAGATTTATAGTCTTAGCTTTTACTTTTAGTTTTGTGATCCATTTTGAGTTAGCTTTTGTGTATGGTATGAGGTAAGAGTTTAAGTTCATTGTGTGTGTGTGTGTGTGTGTGTGTGTGTGTGTGTGTGTGTAGATATTCAATTATCCTAGCACCATTTGTTGAAAATACTATTCTTTCCTCATTGAATTGTCTTGGCACATTAGTTAAAAATCAGTTGACCGTAAATGTAAGGGTTTGTCTCCGGACTCTCAATTCTTTTCCATTGATATAGATTTTGAAAGCAATTGCATTGAAACTGTAGATCAATTTTGGGAGAATTTCCAGTTAACAATTACTTGCAATTACTTTTTTTTTTTAATTCTTTTTTTTTAGATATATTCACATACCATGCAGTCATACAAAAGAAAGTGTACATTCAGTTGTTTACAGTACCATTATATAGTTGTGCATTCATCACCAAAATTAATTTTTGACATTTTTATTACCACACACTCACAAATAATAAGAATAAAAATTAAAGTGACAAAGAACAATTAAAGTAAAAAAGAACACTGGGTGCCTCCCCCCACCCCCAATTTTTCTACTCATCCATCCATAAACTAGACAAAGGGGAGTGTGGACCATATGGCTTTCTCAATCACATTGTCCCCCCTCATAAGGTATATTTTTATACAATTGTCTTCAAGATTCATGAAAATTACTTCTTTAATTTCTCTCAGCAGTGTTTTATAGTGTTCAGTGTATAACTCTATAACTACTATGCTTTGTTTAATTTATTCCAAAGTATTTAATTCCTTTTGATGTTATTATGAATGGAGTTGTTTTCTTAATTTCATTTCAGAATGTTCATTGTTAGTGTACAGAAACGCAATTGAGTTTTGTATATTGCTCTTGTATCCAGCAACCTTGCTGAATTCATTTATTGGTTCTGGTACTTTTAGTGTGGATTCTTCAGATTTTTTATATAGACAATCATGCCATGTGTTCATAAAGACAGTTTTATCTCTTCCTTTCCAATCTGATTGCCTTTAAGCTCTTTGGGTTTTTGTTTTGTTTTGTTTTGTTTTGTTTTGTTTTGTTTTCCTTAGTGTACTGTTTAGTACTTCTAAGGTAATGTTGAATAGAAGTGGTAAGAGTAGACATCCTTGCCTTGAGGTTTTTCATAGATACTCTTTAAAAAACTGAGGAAATTACCTTCAAATGTTACTTAGTTGAGAGATTTTATCATGAACTGGTGCTGGATTTTGTCAAATGCTTGTTCTGTATCTATTGAGAGGGATCTTGTAGGTTTTGTACTTTAGTCTATTAAAAACTATGAATGTTACTTAATTTTTTATTTCCTGAGTTTGGGATGTTTAATTAGCCTTGAATTCCTGGAATAAAATTCGACATTGTCTTGTTATATAAACCTTTTTCATATGTTGCTGAATTCAATTTGCTAATATTTTGCTAAGGATTTTTATGTCTATATTCATGAGAGATATTGGTATGTACCTTTCTTTTCTTATCATACCCAATCAGTTTTTTTGCATGTTTTAAATTGTGAAACATGTATACAGAAGAGTGATAACTTTCAAAATACAATTTAACAAGTAGAGAGCAAATTTCAAAGAATGGTATGGGTTACAGTTCGACCATTTCATTTATTTCCTTATTGTGAAGTATAACATACATAACAAAAGGTGATAACTTCCGAAGTATGCTAATCAGTTTTTTAAGGCATTTTTTATTGTGAACTTTAACAGATATACAGAACAGTAATAACTTTCAAAGTACAATTTAACAAGAAGTTATATAGATGATTTCAAAGAATGCTATGGATTACAGTTCCACAGTTTCAGTTCTTTCCTTATTGTGAAATGTAAGATATATACAGATAGGTGTTAATTTTCGAAGAACAATTTAACTAGCAGATATAGAGCCAATTTCAAAGAATGTTATGGGTTACAGTCCCACCATTTTAGTTATATCCTTATTGTGAAGTATAACATAAATACAGAAGGGTGAAAACTTTCAAATTACGCCAGTCAGATTTTAACCTAATGGTTTTAGCAGCCTTTGATAATCATTGCCTATATCAACTGTTTCATTAGGGGTTGCAAAGTGATGCTATTCTGTTATTCCTTATTTCTTATTATTTTGAATTCTTCTATAAAGAAGAACTTTGCTTCAATTATTTGGTTATTCTGAGTTACAGTTTATACAGAAAAGATAGGCTGTATACTCAATTTGTTTCCCTTTGTTTGCCATTTTTCAGAATATTGAGTTGGTTCCCTAATACCCTCTAAAGGTCAGTTAGAGTTTTAAAAATTAGTATTAACTTACAGGCTTTAATAAATTTTATGTGTTTGCATTCTTTGCTGTTATTCTTTTTAATGTTCAAATTGTTCCATCTTTGTACAGTGGGAGTCCTTTCAAGTTGACTTTTTTTTTTTTTTTTAGCATTTTCCACCCAGGGATGTTCTTTTATGTATTTATTTATTTGTTTGTTTGTTTATTTTTTTTTTTTCTTTTTTTTTTTTTTTTTTTTTTATCATCATTTTATTGAGATATATTCACATACCACGCAGTCATACAAAACAAATTGTACTTTCGATTGTTTACAGTACCATTACATAGTTGTACATTCATCACCTAAATCAATCCCTGACACCTTCATTAGCACACACACAAAAATAACAAGAATAATAATTAGAGTGAAAAAGAGCAATTGAAGTAAAAAAGAACACTAGGTACCTTTGTCTGTTTGTTTGCTTCCCCTACTTTTCTACACATCGATCCATAAACTAGACAAAGTGGAGTTTGGTCCTTATGGCATTCCCAATCCCACTGTCACCCCTCATAAGCTACATTTTTATACAACTGTCTTCGAGATTCATGGGTTCTGGGTTGTAGTTTAATAGTTTCAGGTATCCACCACCAGCTACCCCAATTCTTTAGAACCTAAAAAAGGTTGTCTAAAGTGTGCGTAAGAGTGCCCACCAGAGTGATCTCTCGGCTCGTTTTGGAATCTCTCTGCCACTGAAGCTTATTTCATTTCCTTTCACATCCCCCTTTTGGTCAAGAAGATGTTCTCCATCCCACGATGCCGGGTCTACATTCCTCCCCGGGAGTCATATTCCACGTTGCCAGGGAGATTCACTTCCCTGGGTGTCTGATCCCACGTAGGGGGGAGGGCAGTGATTTCACCTTTCAAGTTGGCTTAGCCAGAGAGAGAGGGCCACATCTGAGCAACAAAGAGGCATTCAGGAGGAGACTCTTAGGCACAAATACAGGGAGGCCTAGCCTCTCCTTTGCAGCAACCGTCTTCCCAAGGGTGAAACTTATGGTAGAGGGCTCAACCCATCAAACCACCAGTCCCCTATGTCTGTGGTCATGTTAGCAACCATGGAGGTGGGGTAGGCGAATACCCCTGCATTCTCCACAGGCTCCTCAAGGGGGCACTACATCGTTTTTTTTTTTTTTTTTTTTTTTTTTTCCTTGTTTGTCTTTTTTCTTTTTTTTTTTTTTTAACTTTCCCTTCTTTTTTCAAATCAACTGTATGAAAAAAAAAGTTAAAAAGAAAACAAACATACAATAAAAGAACATTTCAAAGAGACCATAGCAAGGGAGTAAGAAAAAGACAACTAACCTAAGATAACTGCTTAACTTCCAACATGTTCCTACTTTACCCCAAGAAAGTTACATACTATAGCAACATTTCAGTGAACTTGTTCCTACTACATCCATCAGAAATTAACAGACCATAGTCATTTCTGGGCATCCCCAGAACGTTAAATAGCTTATCTGTTCTTCTTGGATTATTGTTCCCCCTTCCTTAATTGCTCTCTACTGCTAGATCCCCTACATTCTACATTATAAACCATTTGTTTTACATTTTTCAAAGTTCACATTAGTGGAAGCATATAATATTTCTCTTTTTGTGCCTGGCTTATTTCGCTCAGCATTATGTCTTCAAGGTTCATCCATGTTGTCATATGTTTCACGAGATCGTTCCTTCTTACTGCCGCGTAGTATTCCATCGTGTGTATATACCACATTTTATTTATCCACTCATCTGTTGATGGACATTTGGGTTGTTTCCAACTCTTGGCAATTGTGAATAATGCTGCTATGAACATTGGCGTGCAGATATCTGTTCGTGTCACTGCTTTCCGATCTTCCGGGTATATCCCGAGAAGTGCAATCGCTGGATCGAATGGTAGCTCTATATCTAGTTTTCTAAGGAACTGCCAGACTGACTTCCAGAGTGGCTGAACCATTATACAGTCCCACCAACAATGAATAAGAGTTCCAATTTCTCCACATCCCCTCCAGCATTTGTAGTTTCCTGTTTGTTTAATGGCAGCCATTCTAACCGGTGTTAGATGGTATCTCATTGTGGTCTTAATTTGCATCTCTCTAATAGCTAGTGAAGCTGAACATTTTTTCATGTGTTTCTTGGCCATTTGTATTTCCTCTTCAGAGAACTGTCTTTTCATATCTTTTGCCCATTTTATAATTGGGCTGTCTGTACTATTGTCATTGAGTTGTAGGATTTCTTTGTATATGCAAGATATCAGTCTTTTGTCAGATACATGGTTTCCAAAAATTTTTTCCCATTGAGTTGGCTGCCTCTTTACCTTTTTGAGAAATTCCTTTGAGGTGCAGAAACTTCTAAGCTTGAGGAGTTCCCATTTATCTATTTTCTCTTTTGTTGCTTGTGCTTTGGGTGTAAAGTCTAGGAAGTGGCCTCCTAATACAAGGTCTTGAAGATGTTTTCCTACATTATCTTCTAGGAGTTTAATGGTACTTTCTTTTATATTGAGATCTTTGGTCCATTTTGAGTTAATTTTTGTGTAGGGGGTGAGGTAGGGGTCCTCTTTCATTCTTTTGGATATGGATATCCAACTCTCCCAGCCCCATTTGTTGAAAAGACCATTATGGCTCAGTTCGGTGACTTTGGGGGCCTTATCAAAGATCAGTCGGCCATAGATCTGAGGGTCTATCTCTGAATTCTCAATTCGATTCCATTGATCTATATGTCTATCTTTGTGCCAGTACCATGCTGTTTTGGCAACTGTGGCTTTATAATAAGCTTCAAAGTCAGGGAGTGTAAGTCCTCCCACTTCGTTTTTCTTTTTTAAAGTGTCTTTAGCAATTCGAGGCATCTTCCCTTTCCAAATAAATTTGATAACTAGCTTTTCCAAGTCTGCAAAGTAGGTTGTTGGAATTTTGATTGGGATTGCATTGAATCTGTAGATGAGTTTGGGTAGAATTGACATCTTAATGACATTTAGCCTTCCTATCCATGAACATGGAATATTTTTCCATCTTTTAAGGTCCCCTTCTATTTCTTTTAGTAGAGTTATGTAGTTTTCTTTGTATAGGTCTTTTACATCTTTGGTTAAGTTTATTCCTAGGTACTTGATTTTTTTAGTTGCTATTGAAAATGGTATCTTTTTCTTGAGTGTCTCTTCAGTTTGTTCATTTCTAGCATATAGAAACATTACTGACTTATGTGCATTAATCTTGTATCCCGCTACTTTGCTAAATTTGTTTATTAGCTCTAGTAGGTGTATCGTTGATTTCTCAGGGTTTTCTAGATATAAGATCATATCATCTGCAAACAATGACAGTTTTACTTCTTCTTTTCCAATTTGGATGCCTTTTATTTCTTTCTCTTGCCGGATTGCCCTGGCTAGCACTTCCAGCACAATGTTGAATAACAGTGGTGACAGTGGGCAACCTTGTCTTGTTCCTGATCTTAGAGGGAAGGCTTTCAGTCTCTCACCATTGAGTACTATGCTGGCTGTGGGTTTTTCATATATGCTCTTTATCATGTTGAGGAAGTTTCCTTCAATTCCTACCTTTTGAAGTGTTTTTATCAAAAACGGATGTTGGATTTTGTCAAATGCTTTTTCAGCATCTATTGAGATGATCAATTGATTTTTCCCCTTCGAGTTTTTAATGTGTTGTAATACATTGATTGTTTTTCTTATGTTGAACCATCCTTGCATGCCTGGAATGAACCCCACTTGGTCATGGTGTATGATTTTTTTAATGTGTCTTTGGATTCGATTTGCAAGTATTTTGTTGAGGATTTTTGCATCTATATTCATTAGGGAGATTGGCCGGTAGTTTTCCTTTTTTGTAGCATCTTTGCCTGGTTTTGGTATTAGATTGATGTTAGCTTCATAAAATGAATTAGGTAGTGTTCCATTTTTTTCAATGTTTTGAAAGAGTTTGAGTAAGATTGGTGTCAGTTCTTTCTGGAAAGTTTGGTAGAATTCCCCTGTGAAGCCATCTGGCCCTGGGCATTTATTTGTGGGAAGATTTTTGATGACTGATTGGATCTCTTTGCTTGTGATGGGTTGGTTGAGGTCTTCTATTTCTTCTCTGGTCAGTCTAGGTTGTTCATATGTTTCCAGGAAATTGTCCATTTCTTCTACATTATCCAGTTTGTTGCCATACAGTTGTTCATAATATCCTCTTATAATTTTTTTAATTTCTTCAGGATCTGCAGTTATGTCACCTTTTTCATTCATTATTTTGTTTATATGGGTCTTCTCTCTTTTTGATTTTGTCAGTCTAGCTAGGGGCTTGTCAATCTTGTTGATCTTCTCAAAGAACCAACTTTTGGTGATATTTATCCTTTCTATTGTTTTTTTGTTCTCTATGTCATTTATTTCTGCTTTAATCCTTGTTATTTCTTTTCTTGTACTTGGTTTAGGATTGGTTTGCTGTTCATTTTCTAGCTTCTTCAGTTGATCCATTAGTTCTTTGATTTTGGCTCTTTCTTCCTTTTTAATATATGCGTTTAGTGCTATAAATTTCCCCCTTAGCACTGCTTTTGCTGCATCCCATAGGTTTTGGTATGTTGTGTTCTCATTTTCATTCGTTTCTATATATTTAGCAATTTCTCTTGCTATTTCTTCTTTAACCCACTGATTGTTTAGGAGTGTGTTGTTTAACCTCCAGGTATTTGTGAATTTTCTAAGTCTCTGATGGTTATTGACTTCTAATTGTATTCCATTGTGGTCAGAGAATGTGCTTTGAATAATTTCAATCTTTTTAAATTTATTGAGGCTTGTTTTATGTCCCAGCATATGATCTATTCTGGAGAAAGTTCCGTGAGCACTAGAAAAGTATGTGTATCCTGTTGATTTGGGATGTAATGTCCTGTAGATGTCTGTTAAATCTAATTCATTTATCAGATTGTTTAGGTTTTCAATTTCCTTATTGGTCTTCTGTCTGGTTGATCTATCTATAGGAGAGAGTGATGTGTTGAAGTCTCCCACAATTATTGTGGAAACATCAATTGCTTCCTTTAGTTTTGCCAAAGTTTCTCTCATGTATTTTGTGGCACCTTGATTGGGTGCATAGACATTTACGATTGTTATTTCTTCTTGCTGAATTGCCCCTTTTATTAGTATGTAGTGGCCTTCTTTGTCTCTCAAAACATCCCTGCATTTGAAGTCTATTTTATCTGAGATTAATATTGCTACACCTGCTTTCTTTTGGCTGTAGCTTGCATGAAATATTTTTTTCCATCCTTTCACTTTCAGTTTCTTTGTGTCCCTGTGTCTAAGATGAGTCTCTTGTATGCAACATATTGATGGTTCATTTTTTTTGATCCATTCTGCGAATCTATATCTTTTAATTGGGGAGTTTAATCCATTTACATTCAACGTTAAAACCGTGAAGGCATTTCTTGAATCGGCCATCTTATCCTTTGGATTATGTTTGCCATATTTTTCCCTCTCTCTATTAATATCCTTTATTGTACCCATACCGAATCTCTTTAGTACTGAACCTTTCTCCAAGTCTCTCTGTCCTGTCTTTGTTTGTCTGTCTGTAGGGCTCCCTTTAGTATCTCCAGTAGGGCAGGTCTCTTGTTAGCAAATTCTCTCAGCATTTCTTTGTCTGTGAAAAATTTAAGCTCTCCCTCAAATTTGAAGGAGAGCTTTGCTGGATAAAGTATTCTTGGCTGGAAATTCCTCTCACTCAGAATTTTAAATATATCGTGCCACTGCCTTCTCGCCTCCATGGTGGCTGCTGAGTAGTCACTACTTAGTCTTATGCTGTTTCCTTTGTATGTGGTGAATTGCTTTTCTCTTGCTGCCTTCAGAACTTGCTCCTTCTCTTCTATGTTTGACAGTGTGATCAGTATATGTCTCGGAGTGGGTTTTTTTGGATTTATTCTATTTGGAGTTCGCTGAGCATTTATGATTTGTGTATTTATGTTGTTTAGAAGATTTGGGAAGTTTTCCCCAACAATTTCTTTGAATACTCTTCCTAGACCTTTACCCTTTTCTTCCCCTTCTGGGACACCAATGAGTCTTATATTCGGACGTTTCATATTATCTATCATATCCCTGAGGTCCATTTCGAGTTTTTCAATTTTTTTCCCCATTCTTTCTTTTATGTTTTCATTTTCCATTCTGTCATCTTCCAGGTCACTGATTCGTTGTTCAACTTCCTCTAGTCTTGTACTATGAGTGTCCAGAATCTTTTTAATTTGGTCAACAGTTTCTTTAATTTCCATAAGATCATCCATTTTTTTATTTAGTCTTGCAATGTCTTCTTTATGCTCTTCTAGGGTCTTCTTGATTTCCTTCATATCCCGTACTAGGGTCTCATTGTTCATCTTTAGTTCTTTGAGTAGCTGCTCTAGGTGTGTCTCTTCTGGTCTTTTGATTTGGGTGCTTGGGCTTGGGTTATCCATATCGTCTGGTTTTTTCATATGCTTTATAATTTTCTGTTGTTTTTGGCCTCGTGGCATTTGCTGACCTTGATAGGGTTCTTTTAGGGTTTGTAGACCAGTTGAAGTCCTTATCTCTAATTTATCAGATCTACAGCTTCGTGGAGTACACTTTCTCTAAGTAACCAGCAGGTGGCGTCCACGAGCCACCTGTTCTCCACAAGCCAGATCTCCCCTGCTCAGCCTTTTTGGTGAGTGGGGGAGTGAGTCTTGTGGGGCCCAATTGGTGTCCCAAGCTTGCGTGTGTAGTTGGTGTTGCCTGCCCTGTATGTGGGGCGTGTTTCTGGGCAGTCGGGGAGGGGGGGTGGCCCTAACAATCAAATCTCCCTGATGATCCTAGAGTTTTAAAGCTACTGCAATAGTCTAATCCTTCAGTTCAGTCCTGCCACAGTTTGTCTCTGCCACTGACCCACAAGTCTTTGGTATTGGCGTATGGCTCCTGAGACTTGCAAGTGGGCCCCTCTTCCAGGCTGTGCACCCCGGGTCCTCTGTTGAGGGATGACTGTGCTATGTCGCAGGTGAGTGCCGTCCCCCCAGGGCAGTTCTGGGCTGCTGGGCTGTGTTGGGAGGCTCCCAGTCTGCTCAAATGATGGCTGAATGGGGCTCTGTTAATTCACACTGCTCCCCCTTCCCAGCTCTGGGACATTCAGCTGAGGTTGCAGGGAAGGCTAATGTCCACGCCCAGTTTTGTGGTGTGTGCCTGTTATTTGAAGCACTTCCGTCACACTGGGTTGTCTGGGGCAGCTCTGGGCTATGGGGCTGGCGATGGGCAGGAGTGTTTCCTGTCCACCAGGATGGTGGCTGTGAGCGGACACCCCCCTTTTCTTGGGAAGTTGTGTTGTTTAGTGAATTTTCTCAGCCACTGGATTATTGCCTTTTGTCTCAGAGCTCTCTTAGTTCTGCTCTTGACTTGACGTGCCCAAATTTCAATTCTTTGAAGCTTTCTGTATTGAGCTTCTTAGAGTAATTGTTTTAGAAAAAGCAAAAAGGATTTAAAAAAAAAAAAAAAAACGGCCCTCCTCAGAGATCTAATGGGTTATTGAAATGCTAATAGACAAAGCAACCAGGGCCATTAAGGAAAAGTGCCCAGGGCAGAGAGATAAGCCTTGCTTCGGGATTTGCATATGCGCCTCAAGGCCTGATCTCCGCCCTTCCCCTTTCTGTGTTCACCAGAACTCCAAAAATCCTCTGCTTTTATTTTGGAGTTTTTCGTGTTGTTTTTTTTCTATGCCTGTCTCCTCTCTGCTGGGGTGGCTGCTCTCAGAGTCTCTGGTGTCTGGCCTCAGTCTATCTATGGTTGGAGTTTGAATCAGTAGAATGAGTTTCCGGTAAGAGCAGCCACTGCAATTCTCCCTTCTCCTTCCTGGAGCCGACAGCCCCTCCTCCCCCGGGACCGAGCCTGGCAGGGTGGGGCGCGGGTCCCCTGGCCGCAAAAACTTACAGATTTCGCTGATCTCAGCAGTTCCACGTTTTCATGAGTGTTGTATGAAGTATGCCCAAAGACAGATTGCTCTGTGGTGTCCAGTCCACGCAGTTCCTGGCTTTTTACCTACTTTCCTGGAGGAGTAACTAAAACATACAGCTCACCAGTCTGCCATCTTCTGTCCAGCCACTTTCTTTTTTTTCTGTTTGTTTATTTTTATTAGAGCAGTTGTAGGTTTACCAAAAAACCATGTAGAAAGTACAGAATTCCCATACACCCTTCCCCCACACAGTTTTCCCTATTATTAACATTTTGCCTTAGTGTGGTACTTTTTTCACGATTGATGAAACAATATTATTTTAATTATATTATTAGCTATAATCCATAGTTTACATTAGGGTTCAATCTTTTTGTTGTACAGTATAACATATATGCAACATAAAATTTCCCATTTTAACCACTTTCTAGTATACAATTCAGTGGTATTAATTACATTTACTATGTGCTGTCAACACTACCATTCATTACCAAAATTTTTCCATGACATCAAACAGAAACTACCAAATAAGCATTAACTTCCCATTTCCTATGCCCACCCTGGTCCCTGGTAACCTGTATTGTAATTTCTGATTATTAAGTTTCATATTTTAATATTTCACATAAGCGAGTCATATAATATTTGTCCTTTTATGTCTGGCATGTTTCACTTGGCATGATGTCCTCAAGGTTCATCCAGGTTGTCGCATGTATCAGAACTTCATTCCTTTTTATGGCTTAATAATATTCCATTGTATGCACATACCACATTTTATTTATCCATTCATTGTTTGATGGATACTTGGGTTGCTTCTACCTTTTGGCAATTGTGAATAATGTTGCTGTGAACATTAGTGTACAAATATCTGTTTGAGTCCCTGCTTTCAATTCTTTTGGGTTCCTAGGAGTGGGGATTGCCAGGGCCATGTGGTAATTCTATACTCATCTTACTGAGGAACCATCAAACTTTTTTTCTTAGCAGTTGTACCATTTTACATTCTCACCCACAATGTAGAGTGTTCCTATTTCTCTGCATTCTTGCCAACACTTGTTATTTTCCATTTAAAAAATAATAGCCATTCTAGTAAGTATGAAATGGTATCTCATGGTTTTTCAAGTTGACTCTTGAATCCTTTTGACACAACTCCAGTAGTTTTTTTTTATTGAGATATATTCATATACCATACAATCATCCACAGTGTACAAATCAACTGTTCATAGTACCATCACATAGTTGTGCATTCATCACCACAATCAATTTTTGAACATATTTTCCCTTACTACAAAAAAATAAAAATAAGAATAAAAATAAAAGTAAAAAAAGAACACCCAAAGCATTACATCCCCCCACACCCTATTTTTTCATTTAATTTTTGTCCCCATTTTTCTACTCACCTGTAAATACATCCATTAGTTTTTGATAGCTTCCTTGCTTACTGTTATGAAAATGACTTATGCATATTGTCTTTTCTTATTTTTGCCAGGGTATCTTTAGAATATATTCCTAGAAGTGGAACTGTTTGGTTGAAGCATAAATGCAAAGTAATTTAGCTAGATAGTAGGAAAGGAGTTATGCCATTTTTTCAATTCCATAAACAATGTATGAAAGGGCCTTTTTAACCATAGTCTCACCAAGAGTTTATTGTCAAACTTTGGCTTTTTGCCAGTCTGATAGGTGAGTAATGGTATCTTCATGTAGTTTTAATTTGAGCATAGTCATATGTTTAATCATATTGAACATTTTAATAAGTTGATGGTGAGCATGAATTAATATATAGAGAAAGAAATTTGCCATTAGCCATCTAAAATTTAATGGATCATCTTTGACCCTGTAGCTGAAGGTTGCTTACCTAGGTTTATAGTAAGAAATAAAATGGGTTTATACCCAACATGGTATGGTAAATATTATGTGTGGGTGAAAAAATACATCTCACACTTGAAAAATGCTATATAATTGACAACTTTTAAAATCATCTGATTTGACTGCCATGATAATCCCTGAGAGACAGTGTTCTGGTTTGCTAATGCTGCCATTATGCAAAATACCAGAAATGGATTGGCTTTAAAAAGGGAATTTATTAAGTTACAAATTTACAGTCTGAAGGCCATAAAAATGTCAAATTAAGGCATCAACAAGAGGATAGCTTCACTGAAGGAAGGCCATTGGGCCCCGGAACACCTCCGTCAGCTGAGAAGGCACGTGGCTGGTGTCTGCTGGCCCCTTGTTCTTGGGTTGTGTTTCAAAATGGCTTTCTCCAAAATGTCTCTGGGTTTCTCATAGCTTTTCCAGATCAGACTCTGGGCTAGCATGTCTTAGATTAGCATCTCCAAACATCCTTCTGCTTGCATCTCCAAGTGTCTCCAAGCATCAGCTTCCAAGTGTCTCTCCAAAAGTCTCTCTCAGCTGCTCTGCTCTGAGCTCCTTATAGGACTCCAGTGACTTAATTAAGACCCACCCTGAATGGGTGGGGTCCAGATCTCCAGTAAACTAATCAAGATCTACCTTAATCAACAGATTAATCAGTCTGCCTCCACAAGACGGCATTAAAGAACATGGCTTTTGGGGGACATAATATATCCAAACCGGCACAGACAGATAGGCAGATACTATCCCATTTTGTAGAAGAGGAAACTGATGTTTTAGAATATTGAGATTTGCACACTATAACACAGTAATTAAGTGGTAGAACTGGGTTTAGATTTCAAACTTCTGTTCTACCTATGTACAAAATTTTATGCTTTTCCCAGTGTTTGCTAGAAGAGGCAAGACCTATTTTACCCAGGAGGTGGCAGTGTTTCTCTTAGAAGTCGTGGGTATTCACTTTGCCATTGGAGATACTAAGAAACAGATGAAAATTTTCTTCTTAAACATAAATTATGTTTAGGTGTTAAAGTAAAAAGATGAGTAAGGTAGGTGCCTATTTCCTAAAAGTTCACAATCTGAGAGTAAGAGGTGAGGAGGTCAAGCTGAGTTAGATATATAAATAACCATATGAAGAATGAGATAAAAAGCCAACAAAAATTATGAGCAAAATGTTATGGGAATACAAATTTGTAGTGAACCTTTTGAGGTGATGTCTTGTGTGTTTGTAGTTATTTCATTACCGACAATCCATACTTAGTCTCTCCCACCAAACTCTAAGCATTATGAAGGCAGGGCCCATGCTTATTTTACACACTGTTGTCAGTCCAGCACTACTCAATGTCTTATGCAGAGGAGATTTTTCAATAAATAATGAGCAAACGTCCTTTCCTTGTTTTTTTTTTTTTTTTTTTTTTTTTTTAACAGTTTATTTTACACTCCATCCTAAGTGTATAGTTAATGACTCCTGGTATAATCACATAGTTATGCATTCACCACCATTATCTATATGAGAACATTCCCATTTCTTCTAAAAAGAAAGAAACAAAAAATCCCATACCTCTCGCTTATTGACATTTAGCTTTGGTACTGCCTTTGTTACAATTAATGAAAGAATAATTAACTACACACCTTAGTTTGCATTAATTATATTTTTTCCCATATACCACTGCATTATTAACACCTTGTAATAGTGACATACATTTGTTCTTGTTCATGTAAAAACTTTCTTATATTTGTACAATTTAGCACCATCATTGTCACTCTTGGTTTCACTATGTTATACAGTCCCAGTTTTTATCCTCCAGCTTTCCTTCTGGTGTCATACATGACCCTAATCTTCCTCTTTCAACCATACTCACACTCAGCTTCGTTAATTACACCTACAGGATTGTGCAACCATCAGATAGTATTGTGCCATCCGTTTCCAAACCTTTACGATTAACTTTATTAAACATTCTTGTATTCCTTAAGCATCAATTGCCCAATCTTTGCCCTCTTTCTATCTCCTGATAACCTATGCACTTGAATTTAACTGTCAGTTTGCTCATTATAGTTAGTTCATATTAGTGAGACCATACAATATTTGTCTTTTTGTTTCCGCCTTATTTCACTCAATATAATGTTCTCAAGGTTTATTCACATCGTTGCATGCATCACAACTTCATTCGTTCCTGCAGCCACACAATATTCCATCATATGTATACACCACAGTACGCCATTCCATTCATTAGTTGATGGACCCTTGGGTCGCCTCCATCCATTGGCAGTTGTGAATAATGCCGCCATATACATCAGTGTGCAGGTGTCTCTTCATGTCCCTGCTTTCAGTTCTTCAAGTACATACCTTTTAATGGGATTGCTGGATCATATGGCAACCCTACACTTTGCTTCCTGAGGAACCACCACACTGCCCTCCAGAGTGGCTGCACAATTCAACATCCCCACCAACAGTGAATAGGTATACCTCTTTCTCCCCACTTCTCCAGGACTTGTAGTTTTCTGTTTATTTTTTTAAGTTTTTATTTACAAGGTGATGTCTTTTTAATGTGATAGTAGCAGTGTAGCTTTATCTAACACACAGGTGAGATTGGGTTTACTCTCCTATTAGGAGACAAGCAAATTCAACTTCTCTCATTTCCTTATGACACAAAAATAAGCAATAAAAATAAATAATATGTATTTTAAATATAAAGGGGAAAGCCCCTAAATGTGCTAGTGTGCCATTCTATCACTATCATCACTACTTTCAGTGTTTTTAGTGAGTAGCCTCTTTTCAGATGTAAATTTAGTGTTCTGGAATACTCCATTCATTCATTCATTTAACAAATATTTTTAAATTTTAAATTAGCCAGATCCTGCTAGACGCTTGGGATATAATGATATACAAAATACTCATGGTCTCTCTCCTTATCAAGCTTATCTTCTGATGAGGCCTACTAGTGATTACTGGCCTTATAAATAATGTGTATTGATATTTTAGAAGCCATTTCTTATACTCAAACCTTATGTTTTGTTTGAGAGTTTCAGGATGTGAAACAAATTATCCCCAGAGATGATGCAGAATTCAAGCAAATTGCCTTATAAATATATAGTGAATCAAAAACTGAGAATCTTGAACACCTAAAAAGCAGCACTTCCCAGCAACTATAGTTTTCTACAAATCCCTTTGCTGTTTGCATTGTAAGTTTATCTCTAGAAAGATCACCCAGTGTGCGATTCAAGAATAGGCAAAATATTGGGTATTCCCGCTACTTTAAATAAAGCGGTGGTTTGAGGAAAATAGTTGTACTTTGAACTTTCACCTCAGGAATTCTAGGATTTTACTTTTATTAATTCAGATATATATTATATTTATAATATTATATATTTATTTATAATATTATATAAAATATATATTTACAGGAGGCCAGTGCCTGTTGAGGGCCGGTGGGGTAGAAAAACTGTGGCAAAGCCGGAGAAGACCTCCCTCACCAGCCCCAGGGCTCACTCCGGTCCTGACGTTGGCCGAGGAGCACATCCCAGCATCTATACCAGACTCTGGATTGATTACAGATTTTTGTAATCTCTGTATGGAAATGTCCCAGAAAATTAATCCTTTAAATTGAATGTACTCCAGCAAGAGGATGAAGAAAGGAAAAAGGGAATGGAAAAAGGAATCATGTTAAACTTTGCTGGTAACAGTCACCCTATGCCAGTAGAAAGAATAACAGGTGAAGATTTTTGGGTTCTTTCCAGAATTTTAAAGAAAAAAATCCATCTATTATTAGTTTAGATGTTAGATATAACCTGCTCAGTGAAGTGGGCACAGACTATGCTGCGAAACTGCTTTAGAAACAACTTAATCTCATTTATTTAAACCTTATATTTAATGATAGTGGGCCCGATGCTGCAAATTAATTCATCCTTAGAGAAACTGAACTTCAAATGCAAAGTGTGATAGCATTTGCTACAGTATTAACTAAAAACCAAGCAATTAGGGAAATAAACCTAAATTGTCCTATACTGTATGGTGAACAGGAAGAGTACACAGTCCATATACCACATGTTAAAAGAAAATCACTGCCTTGTTGTACTACAGTGTAAGCATGATGTAGAAAATTATATTATAAAACAGATATATGATCCAGTGTGCCTGAACACTAGCCCATGCTACCTTGATGTCAGCTGCAATAAAATAACTTGTGATGGCTGATGTTCTGAAAAGCAGTATTATCCTGGAAGTAACATATTTTCTTCCAACAGAATAGAAAATGCAGAAGCAAACTATCTCAGTGAAAGTGTTGCTTCACATAACAGGAGTCTTAAAGTAGTTAGCAACAACATAGAGGGAGAAAGTTTTGTTGCATTTTCATAATCAATGGAAACAAATCCCACACTTGCTAACATTTACTTCTGGGGAAACAAATTTGATGTGGCGTATTCAGACTTAATCCAAATGGGCCATCTACAACCAGACAATCCCGATGTGGAGCCATTTGTGGTGGATGACTGTGTATATCTTACAGAAGTCTCTAATGGCCTTTAAAAACATTATTGGACACCAACTTCTGGAGAAACTTATGGCACTAATCTAAAGCAGGTTTCCCCTTGTACCAATGCGTCAACATCTATGAAAAACAAGTTCTAAAATAATTTTCATATATATGTTTTATTACTTTCACAGTCCAGTCATCAATATTTTATTGCCTATTCATTTTCTTTCATAAATTAGAATGTTACTTTTATCTAATGCATAAAACATGTGACTATACTGAAGTTTGTATAATTGTCCGTTGTGTAAAACTGAGTAGGGTAATAAGAAATTTCACAAAGTAGAGACAAATAACTCTCCAGAGTTGTCTGTCTTTTCTTTCTCTGTTTTCCAGTGAGGTAAGTCAAGCTGTTGAGAGGCCAAAATTTCCCAATCTCTAGTTTTTAGACCAAGTTTGTTATTCCATGGTACATCAGAAGGGACGGGGCTAAGCTTTGCTTTGTTGTTTGATGCAGCTCTATAAGTTTTGCTGTCCAAGGAAGCAGATGTGTTAAATAAACTCTTTCCATTCTTCCTAAGGCATAACCTCATCCCTGCACCAGGAAATACATTCACCATTTTGGACTATTTCCATTCCTAGCCTTTTGGGCACAAAAGTTAATCAGTGAGAGGAAAGATAATTCACAGGGGGTGTTTATAGATGAAGAAAAAGCATTGTTGGCCTTAATACTCATTGTAAAGATCTCTGAACCACATTCAGAGCTTCATTAGCAAACCTGCCCTATCTCACTGCTTTCAGCCACATGTGCCACATAAGCCTGGTGCCAGCTGAATGTCTGGCTAGGGTCAAACACATCTGCAGGTAAAACATTCTTCTGAGTTCTCCGTCCTGATGGGGAGCTGCCAGCGGTGGCATGTAACCACCTTCAGCATACAGATCAGTGTTAATCTAGCCTCCAACTTCTTCACTTGGGACACTTGTTTAAAAATGTTGTTTTTCTGGAGAAATCATAAACCAGTCTATAGTGAATCAGAGATACAAATATCTCTTTTCCCAAGAGAAGTTCCAAATAACTCTAATTTTACTTCTCCTGAAAACAACTCTTGAATGCTGGGCCCATGAGGACCAAGAAATTGAGGGGCATTGACTAAATCTAAGAAAAATGTGGAAAATATAATGGGCAAAGCAGAGAGGATGGTCAAATTAAATATACTGGAGGATATAGGATTCTTCCTTGCCACACACTTCCTGAATCTAACAATAGAACCCCATTTGCTTCCCCATCCCTTTTAAAAAAATTACATAACCCCTTTGTTTCAGTTTGCTAAAGCTGCTGGAATGCAATATACCAGAAATGTATTGGCTTTTACAATGGGGGCTTTTTATCATCTTTTTTTATTGTAGAATATAACATATATACATAGAAGTGATATCTTTCCAAATGATATTTAACAAGTAGAGAACAAATTTCAAAGAATATTATAGGTTACAGTTCCACAGTTTCAGCTATTTCCTTATTGTGAAATATAACATATATACAAAAGATGATAGTCTTCAAATTACAATTTAACAAGTAGCTATAGAACAAATTTCAAAAAATGCTGTGTGTTACTGTTCCAGTTTGCTAATGCTGCTGGGATGCAAAATACCAGAAATGGATTGGCTTTTATAAAAGCGGGTTTATTTGGTTACACAGTTACCGTCTTGAGGCCATAAGGTATCCAAGGTAATGCATCAACAATCGGGTACCTTCACTGGAGGATGGCCAATGGTGTCCAGAAAACCTATGTTAGCTGGAAAGGTACATGGCTGGCATCTGCTCCAGAGTTCTGGTTTCAAAATGGCTTTCTCCCAGGATGTTCCTTTCTAGGCTGCAGCTTCTCTTCAAAGTGTCACTCTCAGTTGCTCTTGGGGCATTTGTCCTCTCTTTCCTTCTCTGGAGCAAAAGTCAGCTTTCAAAGGCCATCTCCAAAATGTTTCTGTAAGTTGCAGTTCCTCTCTCAGCTCATGTGTGTTCTTCAAAGTGTCCCTCTTGGCTGTAGCAAGCTCACTCCTTCTGTCTGAGCTTATATAGTGTTCTAGTAAACTAATCAAGGCCCACATTGAATGGGCAGGGCCACACTTCCATGGAAATTATCTAATCACAGTTATCACCTGCAGTTGAGTGGGTCACATCTCCATGGAAACACTCAAAGAATTACAATCTAATCAACACTAATACGTCTGCCCACACAAGACTGCATCAAAGATAATGGTGTTTTGGGGGACATAATACATTCAAACTGGCACAGTTACAGATCCACCATTTCAATTCTTTCCTTCTAGCTGTTCTAATAACCAAGTGTTCTGGTTTGCTATTGCTGCTGTTATGCAAAACACCAGAAATGGATTGGCTTTTATAAAGGGGATTTATTTGGCTACAAATATACAGTATGAAGGCCTTGAAAATGACCAAATTAAAACATCAACATGACTATACCTTCACTGAAGGAAGGCCAATGGTGTCTGGAACACCTCTGAGGTCTGGGAAGCCACGTGGCTAGCGTTTTCTTCCTTTGCTCCCAGGTTGTGTTTCAAAATGGCTTTCTCCCAGGACATTTCTCTCTAGGTGTCTGGAGGTATTCTCTTAGTTTCTCCCAGGCAAACTCTGGAATAGCAAAAGTCTACTTTCAATGGCCATCTTCAAAATGTTTCTCTTGGCTACATCCCAAAATGTCACTCTCAGCTGCTCTGAGCTCCTTCCATCTGTGAACTCTTTTATATGACTCCAGTGATTTAATCAAGACCCACCCTGAATGGGTGGGGTAACACCTCTATGGAAATTATCTAATCAAAGGCCTCACCCACAGCTGATTGAGTCACATCTCCATGGAAACACTCAGTCAAAGGATTCCAACCTAATCAACACTATTACATCGACCCCCACAAGATTGCATTAAAGAACATGGCATTTTGGGGGACATAATGTATCCAAACTAAGAAAAAGAGAGTTATATAAAGATTCAGTATTCATAATACTTTGTTAAATTCCATCTTGTCTGTTGCTACCCCTTCCTCTAGTTTAATCACTTTCCTGAACTTCAGGAATGTCTAGGCAGTGACCATCCTAAGTTGCTCATGTTAAAAAGGGGTGTCAACTTTATGAGAAAAGGGAACACATCTACTTGATGTTCTTGAAGAGGCTGTTGCCTCTGAGTTTTGGGACTTAGCTGGCATAGGAGCACTCTAAAGGATTTAAGTCTCTGAAGAATAAACTTAGTGAGTGAAACTTCTATAGAGTCTCAGAAAGGGATCTGGGTATTCTTTGTTTTCAGGACTCCTGTTGACTTGGGCTTATTTTACTGTAGTCATCTAGCATATCTAGGTGAAGCTTGCATAGGTGTAACCTCCAGGACAGCCTCTTGACTCTATTTGAATTCTCTTAGCCACTGAAACCTTATTTTGTTGCCTTTGTTTTCCCCCTTTTGGTCAAAAAGGCATTCTCAATCCCTCGATGCCAGGGTCAGTCTCATTCACAGAATCCATGTCCCATGTCACAAGGAAGGCTCATTCATCTGGGAGGTCTTGTCCCACATTGGGGGGAGGGTGATGAATTTATTTGCAGAGTTAGGCTTAGAGAGAGGAAGTCCACATTTGAGCAACAGAAGAGGTTCTCTGGAGTGACTTCTAGGCATACTTATAGGTGGGCTTAGCCTCCCCTTTACAACCATAAGTTTCACGTAAGCAAGCCTCAAGATTGAAGGCTTGATTTAAAAACTAGGGAGTTCCTAAGTTCACATAGCATATGTTATGTCCACAAAAATCCATCCATATCTCACATTATCATCACTTACTTGTACAATCTTCATTACTCTCCATTTTAAACAATTCTCATGACCCAAAACATCTCACAGCACTTGTCAGCCCTTAATTATTTGTCTCTAGTATTTGTGTGGTACTAGTATAGTATTCCTATTAATTATAGTCCCTAGTATGCAATATGTACATTTTTCCCATATACCCTTCTGTTGTCAGCTCTCAGTGCCAGTCTCATACCTTAGAAGTATATCATGCAAGCCCCTATCTATATTTGTGGTGCTGATCTGTGGGAAACATGCCTTTAAACAACCCCTTTCAATCCTATTCACCTTCAGTACAGCTCTGATTCTAATACTCTACGATGGGGATTTATTAGCTTACAAATCTACAGTTCTAAGGTCATGAAAATGTCCAAATTAAGGCATCAACAGGACAATACCTTCCCTGAAGAAAGGCCACCGGCATCTGGGACACCTCTGTCGCATGGGAGGGCTCATGGCCAGCATCTGCTGGTCCTTCTCTCCCGGGTTTCATTGCTTCCAGCTTCTGGCTTCAGTGGTTTCCCCTCTTAGGTCCTCCGGGGGCTTTTTCTCTCCAGACTTCTCTGGGTGTTTCTTTCTGAGCTCTCTGGGCTTTTTCTGTGTCCTTTATCCTCCAGTAAAAGGATTAAGTCCCATCTTGAATGGGCTGAGTCACATCTCAGATGAAATAACCTAATCAAAAAGTCCCATTCCACAATAGGTCTGAACCCACAGGAATGAATGAAAAGAACATGGCTTTTTCTGAAGTACATAACAGCTTCAAACTACCACATCCCTTTACAAATATACTCACCAGAATGAAGGAGGTGGTTGCCAGCCTTGTTGGTGCTCTTTGACAATCAGTTCACAAATCTAGGTCATTTTATTTCTATGGCCTTAAACTTATTAGACCATAAAACCTAGGTTTTTCTATTAATTCATATAATATAGTTTGTTTAATAGGATCTTTATCTTCTTTTTATCTGGTACTACCTGCTCTCAGAGTAAAGAAATGGGGTTACATCTTAGGATGTGTGAATGTCCTACTTTTTTTTTTTCTAGTTCTATTTCTATTTCTTAGACTAACAGGACTTGAAGACAAATTGGGGCTGGGGTGCCTTGTATCTAGTGCTCTTTGATTCTGTGTTGTTTCTTTTTTTCTTAAGATAAGAGATGTTCCACCAATTTCCAGGCAATTGAGAGTTATGAAAGGTATTTCTGAATAATCAGGTTGTTTGCTTATGGCTGGCAGAGAGAAAGAGAGAGAGAGGAGAGGAGGGGAGGGGGAGATGGGGGGGGGGGGAGAGAGAGAGAGAGAGAGAGAGAGAGAGAGAGAGAGAGAGAGAGAGAGAGAGAGAGAGGAAACTGGAATGGATTGGGTGATCCCTGAAACTTCTTATTCAGTGTTTTCCAGTTATGTGGTTTAGCTGGCCTAGTCCTAGTACAATCTTTTAAATGCTGCTAGTCTTTGGAAATGGTCACTTTAGATCATCAAATCTGGGTTATGTGACAGACAGAAGGATATACCCTGGGAGACAGTAGAGTAATTCCTCATAATTGGAACTAACATCTACTGAGTGTTTACCGAGTGCCAGGCACCTCCCTAAGGACTTTATGTGCGTTGCCTTATTTCGTTTCACTATACTTTTAGGAAGTAGATACTATTTATTTTCTCTGTTTTGTAGATGAGAAAAGTAAAGTTCAGACATGTGAGATAATTTTCCCAGTGTCACTCAGCTTGTGAGTTACAGAACAAGAGACCAGATCTGAGGTCTGGTTCCAAAGGCTAATAGAGTAGTCATTATCTCCATTTTGCAAATGAGTGAATTAGAGTTGTTTGGTAACTTTGGCCTAAGGTCACATAAATAGTATCTAACAGTGGTGTTAGGATTTGAACTCAGATCTATCTCTCTCTAAAGCCCCTCTCTTAATTACTTTAAATTCTAAAATATTAAGCATTAAGGAATGGAGAACACAATACATTAAGAATATTATAATTAAAAAAAAATTAAATTAGATTGACTGCGCTTTTGAATCAGGCCTTCAAGAGTAAGGTCCATTTTTAGGCTAAGGGAGAAGACATCAACCAAGGACCTGAAGAGTAAGGATAACTTGGCATATAACAAAGGAGAATCTTTGAGGGCAGAAAAGTGACTTTTTAAAAATATGGTATCACTGAAAGGTGCCTTTATTTCTTTATTTTTATTCTATTTGGCTGTTGTGTTCCTATTCCCAAAGTGAGGCTGTTCCCACCCTTCCTGTGTCCCTTGAGCTTAGCAGGCACTTCCTGTCCTGTTGGAAATGAAAGTTGAGTTTGGGGGTGGGGTATGCATATGTGTTTATGCATATGTGGTACTGTCTGTTCCACTATCATGGCAAAAAGGTGACAGGAAAACTAGAATAGAGACTAGGACTTCATTTTAGGGAGAGTTTGGGTTTAATGTTTGTTGTGGCAAAGCAGACAGGTTAATTTATGTGTCAAGAGAATAGCTGTGATGGCAGAAAGGTGGCCCAGACTTCTGTTCTATATCCCTGTGCCACTTGGATTGGTAGCGGTTACTGGGTTCAATTGTTGGTTTCCTACAAGTCCCTTTTCTTGTTAAGGCTTCACCTACAAGGACGTTCCTTTGAAACTATTAGAGGTGAGTTTCTAACCTGTGTTAGGTTTTTGACTCCTACATTTATGTTCTTCTTTCCTAAGAACTGTTATTTTTCTTCTCTGTGAATCATATGCTTTTTAAACAGTTATTTTTCTCTACAGCTCAGAGACAACTTGGAGCCAACATCCCAGCTTCGTGAACTTCAGTTGGGGCATAGATTCCAGGTTTGGTGAGTTACTGTAATTGTTTCAGCTTCAAGGACTTTGAAGGCTAGAAAAGAGTGGGTTAAGATAACTTCACATTGTCAAAGAAACCACTAGGCACCAAATTTCTGATAATTCCTTCTTAAGTATGACATCGTACCTGGGGGGGATCTGAAATAGGGGTTAGGGGCATTAGCCCCTCTGTGTGACCAAGAGGAACAGAACTATCCTGAAGGATCTGAAATGAGTTTTCTGTTTTGCTTGTCTCTGCTCTTTGGGGTGCTCCTCTGTCTGCTCTTTCTGCACATATTAAGTTCACTGCAAATGTGAAGTGGGAGAAGCCCTGAGCTCTCTCACACACTCCATCTCAGTATGGTTTTCTTCACGTTTTCCAAGGTTGCCTGCCAGTGGCCCCTTTAAAATCAAGCTTGAAATCCTCTTCTGAGATCTAAACAAAAAAATTCTCATTGTCTTTCAAGAATCAGAACTTGTTGGTAGAGGAAAGGGGAAAGATTTGAAAAGTCAGGTCTTTGGTTAGACCCAAGACCTTTAAAGCCTCTTCTTGCAAAGCCTGTGAAAAACAACAACAAAAAACATCTTGGGCATTAGGACCCAGTGGAAATGCCTCATTCAGACTCTGGGTTAACTTCGCTCAGTGACGTAAACAAGCAGCCAAAGCTGTTCTTTAACCCGCCCCCTCATCTCTCTCCCTCCAGCTCCTTTTCTCTCCTTTTCTCCTCCCCCTCCCTTCTCCCTCTCCCCTCTCCCTCTCTCTCTCTTCCCCCTCCCTTTCCCTCTCCCTCTTCTTTCTCTCAGCTCCCTAACATTAAAGAGAAAATGCTGCTATCAGTGACTTCCAGGCCTGGGATTCCGACTTTTGGCTATAACAAGAACAACAAGAAGGTAGGGAAAAGCGCTTTTTTGGAATCCAGTGACTTCCTTTTCTGGGAATCCGGGAGTGCCCTTGGCTTTAACATTCTCCTTTAATAGTGGAACGGATTCCTCTCTCCTCACAGCTCCTCTCCCTTTTCCACCACTTTTTTTCTACATCTTTTCTCACCTGGTTCTGGAGGTCCAGGAATTTACAGTCCCCTGTATATGAAGCCTGAGAAAGCAGAGGAATTAAAATCCGATCAGGCTTGCAAGTTTGTACCTTTGTGAAATGAAGTTAGTTTGACTTCCTGCTGTTTGTCATCTCAGACCCTGGACCCCAGCTCCACTGCCCCAGGTTATTTTATCCTTTTGGTTAACTGTTTCCATTCTTCCCCAACCCCTCCTCCTTCCCGTACCACCAGCAATGACAAATAGCTGAGATACAGCCAGTGAAATCACAACCGTTTCATCAAGAACCAGGTATACTCTGCCACACTAGAGAGAGACTCTATCCCACCCAGCCTGTGGAGGAGTCTTGAGGGAGGACATTCCTTGAGGATAAAACCGAAAGCCCGGCTAGTCTTTGGGTCTTGCTGCTGAGCTGGTGATTCTTCAGCTCTGCAGATAGCCAGGCTCAGCCCAGAGCTTGGAGTCATGATTAACCCGCAGCTGCCAGAGAGTTGTGCTATGCTGGGGCACATGGGCAGTCTGGAGAGAGGGAGTATCTTCCAGGCACCCAGTGCTGGTGAGGAAGAGCCTTTTGCTGTAGCAGGAAGACCCTTTACCCTCTCTTGGCTTTGTAGCTGTTCTTTGAAGAAAAATAGAGTCATAGACATTTAGGGATATCTTATTACTCATCTAATGTGGTGCTGGGGTGGGGAAGGATTCCAGCTGCTTTGTCAGATACCTGAAGGGACTGTTACAGGTAGGTTTGGATCAAGGCATTGGGCAAATGGTTAGACCCCAACATTTAGTGTTAGTTTGTGGGTGTTAGCTTATGTGGTATTCATTCTGTTTACATCCTTTAGAAATGTGGATCCATACATATTTGTTGATTATTAATAGTTTTGAGATATAGATAAAGATATAAGTTTAATATATATAATAATATAGTTTATATTCTCTTCAAATCTTAGTATTAAATAAAAGTTTCCTTCCTGATTCCCCACTTCCCTCAAGTCTCTCAGGTTACTCAGAACCCATTAAAATAAAGTAAAATGAATTCCCAAAATTAATTTTTTTCTGTATGTATTTGAAGCTCTCTGAAACCTTCCCTTTTCTCAGCTTTCCACCCACTTCCCCACCTCGGGGTACAGGAAACATATAACACGCCTCTAAATATAGGAAAGTATAGGGAACAGGAGGTATGGTTGTGGCTTTGGATTCAAACCTCCTGTTTCCTCCCAATAATTTGTAAGGTTTGGAAAACAATTCAGGGGACATTTGTTTCAAGGGGGAGGGGTGATACGGAATTACTAACAAATTTGTCAAGATTTCTTTGGGTTACTTCAGGTCACTGTCATGATGGCATCTAAGGATGCTGTTTAAGTGCATCACTTTGTGACTATGAATCTGAGTCCTTGAGTGTGTATATAAGGCTTGTGAATCTCAATATTGATATATTTAAACGAAAACTCTTGGTCTTTATGCAGGTATTGACATGTGAGACTTAATGTGTTCCTTTCTCTAGGAAGAGTGTTTCATATGCATGTGTTCATGTAATTTGTACTTTTTTTTAGTCAAGGTTAAAATTTTAAAGTAACTTTATTGGTTTTTAATAATAAATGTAAGACATGACCATTTAAAACAATTAAACATAAGGAACTATATGAAATACAAGGTGAAGTCTTCCTTTCATATCCCATAGTTCCTGACCCACATTCCACTCCTTCAAGGAAAATAACTGGGAGCAGTTTGGTGTATGTACCTTTCTAGACCTTTTCTATGCCAAGGCAAAGTTTTAATTTTGACAGTGGTTCATGTATCGTTTCTATTAAGAACTCAACTTCTCAAGTAGACTGAGTCTATGTAATAAAGTTCCTGGATTTGTACAAAATGTATAAAAACGGAAATGATCAATCAAATTCTAAACTTATGAAAAAGTACAAATTATAAATATCTGCTGCTATATTTAAACAAGGAGAATTGTTACATCGTAATTTACTGTTATTGTATTCATCACCTCTAGTTTGTAGAATAAAAATAATTGTCAGTGATCTCAGTTAGAAAAGCTGCTATTTGTATACCACTGGAGTTTTGATTTGCTTTTTGAAATAGTACGGTATTCATTTTATTGATTTGACTTTAAAATGTAGGTATATTTTATTTTGAGAAATATTTACATACCTCACTTGTGAGCTGTGTTTCTTAAGGACCCCGTGACAATCATAGTTTCTTTCTTCTTTTTTGGCTCGTGGTGAATATAGGAATACAATCAACAAAATGTAAAATGCCTACGAAAGTCAGATTCTTTCTCCAGGTGTAATATTGCATTTCCATTCCTTTGGATTTAAAACAGTTGCAGAAGGGGGAAAATGTGGATTTCAAACAGGGATTTTGCAAAATAATTTAATGTGGTTACTTTTTTAAAGCATCTGTTTTAATGCACTTCAATTTACTCTTGGTTTGTTTTGTTTAAAAAAAACGCCAAAAAAAAGGCTGAAGTAAAAAGATTAGGGTTCTAGGGTCTCAACATTGTTTCTTCAGTGTTTGGAGGAGTTGCGTCAGTTGAGAGATTTGAGTTTAGGTGAGACTGAAAGAGGACATGTTTGGGACTAAAGGAATTTCAGACTTGTAAAGGGCCTAGCCACGCCCTCACTGACGTCATCTCCCTGGCATGTGTTATAATTTAACTCCTTATAACATCAACAACCATTTCTTTGGAAAAAAAGAATAAGAACTCAGTTTAACTTAGGATATTTTGCCTTCTCCAAATGATTTTGCTTAAATTCTATTTTTTCTTGCTGTTAGCATATTGAATACCAGTGAGGGGCGGGCTGCTACGATGAGAGCCCGACTGACTGGTGCCTATTGCCAGATCCTCACTTTTTGAGAAGCTGGAGTTATCCAAAATTTTCAAAAGTGTTTACTCAGTGGAGAGAAGAATGTGGGAAGCATTACTATAATTCTTCTAACCAGAAGAGATCATTTTTCTGTGTATGTGAATGTGTGTGTTTACTACATTTCCATGTAGTTTCCATCAAATTAAATTTGATAGAACTGAGAACTAAGAATGTTTAGATATAACAACTCTTGACTGGTGGCAGCTGTTAGTTTTGTTATCAGTAACAAAGTTAACTCAGTTGGTTAAATTTGAGTGGTAATCTCTTTCCAGTGATCCCTCTTTTCCCTGTTTACCACCAGTACCCTAATTTATGCCCTCATTACTGATTACCTTATTATAACAATCATCTCCCCCCCCCTCCGCATGATTTTCTTTGCCTCCTGTTTCTACATCCCGTACCCCCTGCCCCTAAGTAATTTTATATCTGCTGCCAGAACAATCTTCCAATAATCCAGCAGTCTAGCGCTGAGCGTTTCCTGTATTAAAACTTTTAATGGCTCCATATTCCCTACAGAAAAAATTCCATATCTCTAACCTAATATCCATTATCTATCCATCCTTTCAACATATGACCTACTTTACCCCCTTATGATTCTATTACATTCATTTTGCTCTAGCCTAGTTGTATTATCTGCAGTTCCTTGGATATACCCTTTGATTATTTGTTGACATTTTTCATTCCATAGGAATATATGCAGTAAAACAGAAAAATATAGACAAAAACCAGGACAAGGGAAAATATAAATTAGCATGAGAGGTCGGTAGGAATTTAAATGCATATGTGCAAACCATAGAGTTATGTGCTGGAAGATAAGGACTGAAGAATAGCCATTGATTTTGGCAGTAGAGAGGTGGTTGGTGACTTTGACAAGCAGTCTCTGAGGAGTGGAGAGCAAAAGCACGGAGTGAGAGCTGAAGCGGGAAAGGGAGTAAAGAGAAGGTTAGGAATTATAGGTTGTGGGTATAGACTAATCTTTTAAGAACTTTGATTAAGGTGGGGAGCAGAATCCAACTAAAAAATAGGCAAACGATCTGAATAGTTATTTCTCCAAAGATATACAGTATGATTTTTCTGTAAACCTACAATTTCTCTAATTTAAAAAAAAGATTGAAAATGTTTGCAAAAGGAAAAAAAAAAGATATGCAAATGTCCATGAAAAGATAATCAATATCATTAGTCAACAAGAAAATACAAATCAAAACCACAATGAGATACTACTTCATACCCACTAGGATGGCTATATTCAAAAAGGTGGATATTAATGTGGAATAATTGGAAGACTCATACACTCCTGGTGGAATGTAAAATGGAATAGCTGCTTTTGAAAACAGTTTGGCAGTTCCTTAAAAGGTTAAATACAGAGTTACCATATGACCCAACAATTCTACTCCTAGGACTATATGCAAGAGAAATGAAAACATGTCCACACAAAAACGTGTGCATGAATATTCACAGTGGCATTATCTGTAATAGCCAAAAAGTTGCAACAGCCCAGGTGTCTACCAACAAATAAAACTGTGATATATCCACTGTGTGGATCCAGGGCCCTGGCCCCCTACCCTCCATAGTGAAAGTGAGTTATTTCACATAGCTGCCTACTTGACCTACTTGACCAGGACAGACGGATGTTAAAAGTCATCAGACTTCCCCAGGGGGAGAAAGAATGTGTCCTAAACAGAGCATTGAAACTTCCCTCCCCTGATCACTGTTGATAACAAATCTCCACACCCCTGTGTCACAAGACCCTGCTGAAACCCTGTTCTCACACCCTATGGAATGTCCTTATAAACCACCCTCTGGCTTCCCCACTCTTTGTGGGGGGCGCTAACTTCCACCTTTTCTTGGCAGGCTGCCACCGAGAGAGTCTTCTCCCATCAGTAAGTCCTGTGAAACTCATGTCTGACTCCCTGCCTGGTGTGTTCTTTGGTCTTAGTGCTGTGCTGACCCAAGCCCTTCAAGAGCTGGGTTGGAACACCCATGCAATGGAATGTTATCAGGTAATAAAAAAGAAGGAAGTATTTGATACTACAAAGTGGATGAACAAAATGGTTGAAAACATCCTCAACGAAAGAAGTCAGACACAAAAGACTACATGTTGTATGATTCCATTTATATGAATGGTACAGAATAGACAAATCTGTAGAGATAGAAAGTAGATTAGTGGTTGCCTAGGGCTGAGGTAACTGATGATGAAAATGTTCTAAAATTTATTGTGGTCATGGTTGCACAACTCTGAATGTTCTAAAAACCATTGAATTTATACTTTAAAGGAGTGAATTGCCTGGTATGTGAATTATAACTCAATAAAAAGTGTTGTTAAAAAAGAGATAGGGAGCAGAGAAATGAGATAAAATCTGGAAGAGGATGAGGGTGGTGTCAAAGATGGTCAATATAAGAGTCAGAATATAAAGAGAAGCATGACCAATTACTTGATACTCTCAAAAAAATTAAATACATACACACATATATATATATGTATACGCATTCATTTTCATAGTCTTCCTGTTCTCTGATACGTTTCATTTTTGAGCCTCATGTATTCTGCCTCTGATCCTTTTTGCTTTTGCTTCCTAATAGAATGCCCTTCCTATTCATTTGTTCACTCCACCCACATTCATTAAACACCTCAGCATTCTAGGCTCTGGGGTCAAGACATGACTGTGTCCTTTGAGGAGTGCTCAGTCTAAACTTTGTCTTTCAAAATGCTATCCGTCCCTTCAAGTTCAGAGGAAATGTTACCACTTCTATAAAGTCTCCTCTAATGCTTCCACTTCCCAGCCCCAAAGGGGACTTTTTTCTTGAACAACCATAATATTTTGTACTTCATATATGGTGTATGTATGATTTTGCATTGTGTTGGAATCATTTAGATAACTGACTTATTTTTATTGCTGCAGGGTAAACTCTGTAAGTGTAGAGGCAGTGTTATTTAGTGTATTTTTCAAAACACCTAGTACAGCCTCTTAAGCCTATCTAGTAGATACTCAAAAAATATAAACTAATAAATGTGTGATTAAGCTAACGTTAGGCCCTAAATCAAGGTGAAGCAAGGGAAAGCAGCACTGTGTCGTAGATAATGAATTGAAATGTTGCTTTTGTCACTTATTAGCTGTGTGACCTAGTGGCAAGTTTCTTAGGCTCTCTGACCTTGAGTTCTTCATCTTAATGTAGTGATAAACTTTATTGGATCCTTTTGAGGACAGCTAATATTTATAATTACATATCAGCATAAAAAGAGACTGTCATTTCTCTTATCAAAAAAAGAAAGAAACTTTTATCTTGATGCCACATTTTTGTCCAGCTGAAGCCCCATTTTTCTTCTTCCCTTTATAGTAAAATACCGCCAAAGAACTGTTTATTCAAGAGTTGTATATATTTGCTGTCTCCAATTTATTTCCTCTCATTCTCCTTTTCTTGTATTATCTTTAATATATTATTTGATAATACAATTGATTGCATGTAGTTATAAAGCATAATAAAGGAGCAACCCTGAACCCATCTTCCAATTCCTGAACTAGAATCATTAGTTATAACTTGCATCCTATCCCCTATCTTCCCCTACAGGTAACCATTATCCTAAATTTTATGTTTATCATTTTATTGCTTTTTAAAAAGTTTTAAAATCATAAATATATGTATGTTTAGGCAATAAAATTGTTTAATTTACTTTTGTTGTTGTAAGTGCTGACTTACGTGTGTACTCTTTCTCTCTCTGTGTATAATCTGGTTTAATCCTTATAACAACTTCATTATTATCCTCATTTTACAGATGAGAAAAATGAGGTGCAGAGTTTAATAACTTGCTCAAGGTCACACTACTGGTGAATGGCCCAGCTGGGATTTGGACCCAGGGAGTCTGGCTCCCAGTCTGCACTCTCAACCGTTACCGTATTGCCTTATTGTAGTACATAATCTTCTGGGATTTTTTTTTTTTTATTTAATATTATACTTTCACAATTCATTCATGTTACATGTAGCTATGGATCATTTTTCAATGGTGTATAATGTTTAATTTGGGGAATATACCATAATTTACCTATTTTCCTGCCAATGGACTTTTGGATTCTTTCCAGTTGTTTTGTTTTGTTTCTGGGTTTGTTTTTTGTTTTTTTTTCTGATTCCTAGATTTGCTGTTCTGAATATTCTCGTAAATGTGGCACACTTGTGCAAGAGTTTCTTGGGGGAAATTCTTGGGTGAGTAGGGTTGCTGAGTCATAAGTAATATGAATGTACAGCTTTAAGAGATAATGCTGAATTCCTTTCCATAGTGTTATAGCACATTTGTTCCTTTCAACAACTTAAAAAATTTCCTGTAGATTCACATCTTCTCCCATTGCTGGTAATGTTAGACTTCTCTCATCTCTTTTATTCCCACCGCTCCATCAAGGTCTGCAATGACCTTCATGTTATTAAATGGTCAGTTCTTAGCCCTCATCTTATTTAACTGATTGGCAACACTTGATCCTTCTTTTTTTTTTTAATTTTTGGCTCCCAGCCAAACTCTTGTCTCCTGTGTGACAGGCAGGAATACTTAACCGTTATACAAATGAAGAGATCCCTTTATTCTTGAAAAACTTTTTTCACTTCCAGAACACCATACTCTCCCGGTTTTCTTCTCCTATCTATGGCCTCCCCTTCAGATTCCTTTTCTGTTTCCTCCTTATTTCCTGATCTTGAGCCTCTTTTCTGTCTACACTTGTCTCTTCATAATTTTATCCAATCTCGTATCTTTAAATATCACCCATATGATGGCAACTCTCAAATTATATTTCCCATCTGGACTGTCCTCCTGCATTCCAGGCTCATATATTTATCATCGCACTTGACGTTCCACGTAGATGTTTATTAGACATTTCAAACTTAATGTGTTTAAAACAGAGCCCCTGCTTTCTACTCCCCCGTTCCCTGCAACTGTCCTTTTCACTGCCTTCTCCCTCTCAGTAAATGGCAACTTCATGCTTCCAGGTATACAAGCCAAAAACCTTGAAGTTTTCCTTGACTCTTCTCTTTCTCTCACAGCCCATCTCAAATGGCATAATTGTAGAACCTGCCTTATTGGACTGTTAGTAAGTAAGCTTGGCACATGGTAAATTATCACTAAGGTTACTAATTATAAGTAAAAATACTCGTGAGAAACAGGATTCCATACTCTCTATTCCTGTGTGCATATAAACAAGGTTGTAGTTTCTCTCATCTTAAAAAAGAAATGAAAAGAAAAGATCCTGCATGATCTCATGTCTCCTTCCAGTTACTGCCCCATTTCTCTTATCCCTTTTATAATCAGACTTCTTGGAAATGTAATCCATGTAGACTCTCTTCTTCCTTTCCTCCCACTCTCTTTTTCTTATCACTGTATTTCATTTTTTAATTTAATGCTTATTGCTATCAAGTAAGACATACCCGATTTAAAAAAGTCATTGTTTGACAAGGTTTATAGCAAAAGGAGTCCCCAGACCTCATCCCTTCTTCTTTTTTTGATTAGAGAAGTTGTAGGTTTAGAAAAAAATCATATAAAATACAGAGTCCCCATATACCGCTGTATTATTAACACCTTTCATTAGAGTGGTACATGTTATAATTCATGAAAGAACATTTTGTAATTGTACTGTTAACTATAGTCCACTGTTTATAATAGGGTTCACTTGTTGTACAGTCCTATGTTTGTCTGTTTTCTATTTTTATTCTAGGAACATATATGCAATCTAAAATTTCCTTTTAATCACATTCAAATATGTAATTCAGTGCTTTGTCTCCTGTGTGACAGGCAGGAATACTTAACCATTATACAAATGAAGAGATCCCTTTCAACAACTTAACTAACATTGTTAATTCTGTTCACAATGTTGTGCTACCATCACCACTATCCATCCATTACCACACCCTTCTTAATTCTCACTGCCCTGAAGCAACCACTTTTCAATTCTTCTAGATGTTTTAAAAATAGTATTTACCTGCATATTTCTAACTAACATGGTTATACGGTTATTTCTTGGTTTTTCAATTTTTGATATATATCAACTTTCTGCTTTGGACACCCTGTCCACTCATCCCCCAACTTTCCCTTTCCTCCCACCTTCCCAGTGTAAATTGAATCACAATTTTTAGTTAAATCAATATTCAGTATTTACATTAATATGACTTTGTAAATATTATTCCCAGCTAAACTGTATAGTATAGTCTGATTATAATTCCTTTCTTGTTTAATTTTTTTCCCCTGGAGTTAATAATTACCTTATTTTCTTAGTTTTATTTTGTTTAACAAATACATAGCATTTATACATGCCGGGTGCTGTTCTAAGCCCTTTACAAAATTTAACTCACATAAGCATCATAACAACCCTATGAAGTAAGTACAATTATCAGCCCCATTTTATATTCGGGGATGTTGAGGCACAGAGAGTTAAGTAACTTGCTCAGGTTCACAAAGCATAGTAAGTAATACAGCCAGTGACCAAACACAGCCAGCCTGGCTCCAGAGTTGTACTCCTGATCATTACACTACGTTGCCTTTCTGTGTACAGTTATCCTTTCCACACTGTGTGTGTGTGTGGGGGGGGGGTGTTTAGGGGTACGGTGTCCCTGCCATCTGGAAAATCCCTATAAAATTTTTCAGCCCTCCCGGAGTTTGCCTTGAGGGAAGAGAAGCCACGTGCAAACTGCTGGGACAGTGAGAAATAATTAATTTGAAACACCCTGTGGCAAAGGACTATCTGCATTACGTCACATAAAGAACAACCAGGCTGGGGGTTGGGGGGTGGGAGCATCTGTTCCAAAGGGAGTAGCGGGGACATTCACTCAAACTCCGGGGACTGTAAATGTGGAATCCCTGGGTCCTCTAGGGAGCACAGGTCCAGGAGAAGAAGCAGGCTTCCAGGCGGTGACACATGCAGGCTCCTAAGACAGAGGACCCTGCGCTTCCCATTTGCCTCAGGCTACTCAGACTGATGGGCAGGCTAAACTCTGAAGGAGCCCACTGGCCAAAGTAGAGCCAGTTTGCAAAGAGAGTGAAAAGTGCTTTTTGCCTTGGAAAAATTTTTAGGAAAAATATACATTTTATGCATTTATGATTTACTAAACTTTTTAAGATATCTCTACATTTCTAGCCTTTGTGTGTCTGCTGGCTTTCATGTACTTTTCACAAATTTTACTTTAACTTAAAAAAAGAAATTGTATATATTTATGGTAATAGGAGATATGTTGATATTATACAATACTGTACATATATTTTATGTATTTCTGAGTTCCTGAACTTTTTCTGTGTCATCTGTTGCCCTTCACATATTGTCTGCAGGGTCCACAAAACTCCCCAAAAATCCCCATTTAATTTCTTGTGCTGACTCATGAAATATCGAAACCACAGTGGGGAAAGTCGTGATGTGGAAGGGATAACTGTACTTCTCATTCTCATCAAACTTTCTGACAAGTGTGAATCTCTCAGCATGTTTAAATCAATCGGTAAATTGGTCATTTTAATTTTGTAAAATTGGAGACTTCTATCCTGGAGCTCCTGAGTTCCTGCTCTAATTTGAGCTCTAATTTGTTCTCTAAGTCTACTGCACAGCTGTTATTTAAATCTCCTTTCATCCACATCCTGGGGATCTTCTTTGCCTCTTATCTACTTTGGATGCTCTGTTTCCTGAATTTCAGTTCATCCTCTTTGTTGCTTTACTCCCTCATTATGGTGGAGTGTGCCCTTTAGTAGCTTCCTAAGGTAGGTGATAAAGTTTTTGATAACTTGCAAGTCTGAGAATATGTTTCATCTACCTTAACACTTAATTGATAGTTTAGCTGAATATGTAATTATTGGTTAGAAATAATTTTCTCTCAGAATTTTGAAGGTATAACTCCATTGACCTCTAATTTCCAGTATTGCTGTTGGGCTGACTGATGCCATTTTGATTCCTGGTCGTTTGTTAGAAACCTGCCTTTTCCCTCTTCCCTGCAAGGGTTTTAGGATCTTATCTTTATCCCAGTGTTGAAAAATTTCATGATTGATCTTTCTTGGTTTGGGTTTTTTCTTATTCATTTAGAGTTGGATACTCATTTCAACCTAGAAATTTGTATCCTTTGGTTGTCATGGGATTTTTGTTGTTTTTATTTGCTCTCTTCATTTTCTCTGTTTCATTTTGAAGTCTTGTTCGTATATAGGAGCTTCCAGATTATCATTTTCTTATATTTTCTCTATTTTTCATTTTTTAAACTTTTATCTTTACTTTTCCTTTACTTTATCTTCTGTTTATTCTTCTAGCCCTTCTTTTTTTTTTTTTTTTTTTTTTTATAATCATTTTATTGAGATATATTCACATACCACGCAGTCATACAAAACAAATTGTACTTTCGATTGTTTACAGTACCATTACATAGTTGTACATTCATCACCTAAATCAATCCCTGATACCTTCATTAGCACACACACAAAAATAACAAGAATAATAATTAGAGTGAAAAAGAGCAATTGAAGTAAAAAAGAACACTGGGTACCTTTGTCTGTTTGTTTCCTTCCCCTACTTTTCTACACATCCATCCATAAACTAGACAAAGTGGAGTTTGGTCCTTATGGCTTTCCCAATCCCATTGTCACCCCTCATAAGCTACATTTTTATACAACTGTCTTTGAGATTAATGGGTTCTGGGTTGTAGTTTGATAGTTCCAGGTATCCACCACCAGCTACCCCAATTCTTTAGAACCTAAAAAGGGTTGTCTAAAGTGTGCGTAAGAGTGCCCACCAGAGTGATCTCTCGGCTCGTTTTGGAATCTCTCTGCCACTGAAGCTTATTTCATTTCCTTTCACATCCCCCTTTTGGTCAAGAAGATGTTCTCCGTCCCACGATGCCGGGTCTACATTCCTCCCCGGGAGTCATATTCCACGTTGCCAGGGAGATTCACTCCCCTGGGTGTCTGATCCCACGTAGGGGGGAGGGCAGTGATTTCACCTTTCAGGTTGGCTTAGCCAGAGAGAGAGGGCCACATCTGAGCAACAAAGAGGCATTCAGTAGGAGACTCTTAGGCACAAATATAGGGAGACCTAGCCTCTCCTTTGCAGCAACCGTTTTCCCAAGGGTAAAACTTATGGTAGAGGGCTCAACCCATCAAAACACCAGTCCCCTATGTCTGTGGTGATGTTAGCAACCATGGAGGTGGGGTAGGCGAATACCCCTGCATTCTCCACAGGCTCCTCAAGGGGGCACTACATCTTTTTTTTTTTTCCCTTGTTTTTCTTTCTTTTTTTTTTTTTTAACTTTCCCTTCTTTTTTAAATCAACTGTATGAAAAAAAAAAGTTAAAAAGAAAACAAACATACAATAAAAGAACATTTCAAAGAGACCATAACAAGGGAGTAAGAAAAAGACAACTAACCTAAGATAACTGCTTAACTTCCAACATGTTCCTACTTTACCCCAAGAAAGTTACATAATATAGCAACATATCTGTGAACTTGTTCCTACTATATCCATCAGAAATTAACAGACCATAGTCATTTCTGGGCATCCCCAGAACATTAAATAGCTTATCTGTTCTTCTTGGATTATTGTTCCCCCTTCCTTAATTGCTCTCTACTGCTAGTTCCCCTACATTCTACATTATAAACCATTTGTTTTACATTTTTCAGAGTTCACATTAGTGGTAGCATATAATATTTCTCTTTTTGTGCCTGGCTTATTTCGCTCAGCATTATGTCTTCAAGGTTCATCCATGTTGTCATATGTTTCACGAGATCGTTCCTTCTTACTGCCGTGTAGTATTCCATCGTGTGTATATACCACATTTTATTTATCCACTCATCTGTTGAAGGACATTTGGGTTGTTTCCATCTCTTGGCAATTGTGAATAATGCTGCTATGAACATTGGCGTGCAGATATCTGTTCGTGTCACTGCTTTCCGATCTTCCGGGTATATACCGAGAAGTGCAATCGCTGGATCGAATGGTAGCTCTATATCTAGTTTTCTAAGGAACTGCCAGACTGACTTCCAGAGTGGCTGAACCATTATACAGTCCCACCAACAATGAATAAGAGTTCCAATTTCTCCACATCCCCTCCAGCATTTGTAGTTTCCTGTTTGTTTAATGGCAACCATTCTAACTGGTGTTAGATGGTATCTCATTGTGGTCTTAATTTGCATCTCTCTAATAGCTAGTGAAGCTGAACATTTTTTCATGTGTTTCTTGGCCATTTGTATTTCCTCTTCAGAGAACTGTCTTTTCATATCTTTTGCCCATTTTATAATTGGGCTGTCTGTACTATTGTCATTGAGTTGTAGGATTTCTTTGTATATGCAAGATATCAGTCTTTTGTCAGATACATGGTTTCCAAAAATTTTTTCCCATTGAGTTGGCTGCCTCTTTACCTTTTTGAGAAATTCCTTTGAGGTGCAGAAACTTCTAAGCTTGAGGAGTTCCCATTTATCTATTTTCTCTTTTGTTGCTTGTGCTTTGGGTGTAAAGTCTAGGAAGTGGCCGCCTAATACAAGGTCTTGAAGATGTTTTCCTACATTATCTTCTAGGAGTTTTATGGTACTTTCTTTTATATTGAGATCTTTGGTCCATTTTGAGTTAATTTTTGTGTAGGGGGTGAGGTAGGGGTCCTCTTTCATTCTTTTGGATATGGATATCCAACTCTCCCAGCCCCATTTGTTGAAAAGACCTTTATGGCTCAGTTCAGTGACTTTGGGGGCCTTATCAAAGATCAGTCGGCCATAGATCTGAGGGTCTATCTCTGAATTCTCAATTCGATTCCATTGATCTATATGTCTATCTTTGTGCCAGTACCATGCTGTTTTGGCAACTGTGGCTTTATAATAAGCTTCAATGTCAGGGAGTGTAAGTCCTCCGACTTCGTTTTTCTTTTTTAGAGTGTCCTTAGCAATTCGAGGCATCTTCCCTTTCCAAATAAATTTGATAACTAGCTTTTCCAAGTCTGCAAAGTAGGTTGTTGGAATTTTGATTGGGATTGCATTGAATCTGTAGATGAGTTTGGGTAGAATTGACATCTTAATGACATTTAGCCTTCCTATCCATGAACATGGAATATTTTTCCATCTTTTAAGGTCCCCTTCTATTTCTTTTAGTAGAGTTATGTAGTTTTCTTTGTATAGGTCTTTTACATCTTTGGTTAAGTTGATTCCTAGGTACTTGATTTTTTTAGTTGCTATTGAAAATGGTATCTTTTTCTTGAGTGTCTCTTCAGTTTGTTCATTTCTAGCATATAGAAAGATTACTGACTTATGTGCATTAATCTTGTATCCCGCTACTTTGCTAAATTTGTTTATTAGCTCTAGTAGGTGTATCGTTGATTTCTCAGGGTTTTCTAGATATAAGATCATATCATCTGCAAACAATGACAGTTTTACTTCTTCTTTTCCAATTTGGATGCCTTTTATTTCTTTGTCTTGCCGGATTGCCCTGGCTAGCACTTCCAGCACAATGTTGAATAACAGTGGTGACAGCGGGCATCCTTGTCTTGTTCCTGATCTTAGAGGGAAGGCTTTCAGTCTCTCACCATTGAGTACTATGCTGGCTGTGGGTTTTTCATATATGCTCTTTATCATGTTGAGGAAGTTTCCTTCAATTTCTACCTTTTGAAGTGTTTTTATCAAAAAGGGATGTTGGATTTTGTCAAATGCTTTTTCAGCATCTATTGAGATGATCAATTGATTTTTCCCTTTCGAGTTTTTAATGTGTTGTAATACATTGATTGATTTTCTTATGTTGAACCATCCTTGCATGCCTGGAATGAACCCCACTTGGTCATGGTGTATGATTTTTTTAATGTGTCTTTGGATTCGATTTGCTAGTATTTTGTTGAGGATTTTTGCATCTATATTCATTAGGGAGATTGGCCGGTAGTTTTCCTTTTTTGTAGCATCTTTGCCTGGTTTTGGTATGAGATTGATGTTAGCTTCATAAAATGAGTTAGGTAGTGTTCCATTTACTTCAATGTTTTGAAAGAGTCTGAGTAAGATTGGTGTCAGTTCTTTCTGGAAAGTTTGGTAGAATTCCCCTGTGAAGCCATCTTGCCCTGGGCATTTATTTGTGGGAAGATTTTTGATGACTGATTGGATCTCTTTGCTTGTGATGGGTTGGTTGAGGTCTTCTATTTCTTCTCTGGTCAGTCTAGGTTGTTCATATGTTTCCAGGAAATTGTCCATTTCCTCTACATTATCCAGTTTGTTGGCATACAGTTGTTCATAGTATCCTCTTATAATTTTTTTAATTTCTTCAGGATCTGCAGTTATGTCACCTTTTTCATTCATTATTTTGTTTATATGGGTCTTCTCTCTTTTTGATTTTGTCATTCTAGCTAGGGGCTTGTCAATCTTGTTGATCTTCTCAAAGAACCAACTTTTGGTGATATTTATCCTCTCTATTGTTTTTTTTGTTCTCGATGTCATTTATTTCTGCTTTAATCCTTGTTATTTCTTTTCTTCTACTTGGTTTAGGATTGGTTTGCTGTTCGTTTTCTAGCTTCTTCAGTTGATCCATTAGTTCTTTGATTTTGGCTCTTTCTTCCTTTTTAATATATGCGTTTAGTGCTATAAATTTCCCCCTTAGCACTGCTTTTGCTGCATCCCATAGGTTTTGGTATGTTGTGTTCTCATTTTCATTCGTCTCTATATATTTAGCAATTTCTCTTGCTATTTCTTCTTTAACCCACTGATTGTTTAGGAGTGTGTTGTTTAACCTCCAGGTATTTGTGAATTTTCTAAGTCTCTGATGGTTATTGACTTCTAATTGTATTCCATTGTGGTCAGAGAATGTGCTTTGAATAATTTAAATCTTTTTAAATTTATTGAGGCTTGTTTTATGTCCCAGCATATGATCTATTCTGGAGAAAGTTCCGTGAGCACTAGAAAAGTATGTGTATCCTGGTGATTTGGGATGTAATGTCCTGTATATGTCTGTTAAATCTAATTCATTTATCAGATTGTTTAGGTTTTCAATTTCCTTATTGGTCTTCTGTCTGGTTGATCTATCTATAGGAGAGAGTGATGTGTTGAAGTCTCCCACAATTATTGTGGAAACATCAATTGCTTCCTTTAGTTTTGCCAGTGTTTCTCTCATGTATTTTGTGGCACCTTGATTGGGTGCATAGACATTTACAATTGTTATTTCTTCTTGCTGAATTGCCCCTTTTATTAGTATGTAGTGGCCTTCTTTCTCTCTCAAAACATCCCTGCATTTGAAGTCTATTTTATCTGAGATTAATATTGCTACACCTGCTTTCTTTTGGCTGTAGCTTGCATGAAATATTTTTTTCCATCCTTTCACTTTCAGTTTCTTTGTGTCCCTGTGTCTAAGATGAGTCTCTTGTATGCAACATATTGATGGTTCATTTTTTTTGATCCATTCTGCGAATCTATATCTTTTAATTGGGGATTTTAATCCATTTACATTCAACGTTATAACCGTGAAGGCATTTCTTGAATCGGCCATCTTATCCTTTGGTTTATGTTTGCCATATTTTTCCCCTCTCTCTATTAATATCCTTTATTGTACCCATACCGAATCTCTTTAGTACTGAACCTTTCTCCAAGTCTCTCTGTCCTGTCTTTGTTTCTCTGTCTGTAGGGCTTCCTTTAGTATCTCCAGTAGGGCAGGTCTCTTGTTAGCAAATTCTCTCAGCATTTGTTTGTCTGTGAAAAATTTAAGCTCTCCCTCAAATTTGAAGGAGAGCTTTGCTGGATAAAGTATTCTTGGCTGGAAATTTTTCTCAGTCAGAATTTTAAATATATCGTGCCACTGCCTTCTCGCCTCCATGGTGGCTGCTGAGTAGTCACTACTTAGTCTTATGCTGTTTCCTTTGTATGTGGTGAATTGCTTTTCTCTTGCTGCTTTCAGAACTTGCTCCTTCTCTTCTGTGTTTGACAGTGTGATCAGTATATGTCTCGGAGTGGGTTTATTTGGATTTATTCTATTTGGGGTTCGCTGAGCATTTATGATTTGTGTATTTATGTTGTTTTGAAGATTTGGGAAGTTTTCCCCAACAATTTCTTTGAATACTCTTCCTAGACCTTTACCCTTTTCTTCCCCTTCTGGGACACCAATGAGTCTTATATTTGGACGTTTCATATTATCTATCATATCCCTGAGGTCCATTTAGATTTTTCAATTTTTTTTCCCCATTCTTTCTTTTATGCTTTCATTTTCCATTCTGTCATCTTCCAGGTCACTGATTCGTTGTTCAACTTCCTCTAGTCTTGTACTATGAGTGTCCAGAATCTTTTTAATTGGTCAACAGTTTCTTTAATTTCCATAAGATCATCCATTTTTTAATTTAGTCTTGCAATGTCTTCTTTATGCTCTTCTAGAGTCTTCTTGATTTCCTTCATATCCCGTACTATGGTCTCATTGTTCATCTTTAGTTCTTTGAGTAGCTGCTCTAGGTGCTGTGTCTCTTCTGATCTTTTGATTTGGGTGCTTGGGCTTGGGTTATCCATATCGTCTGGTTTTTTCATATGCTTTATAATTTTCTGTTGTTTTTGGCCTCGTGGCATTTGCTGAACTTGATAGGGTTCTTTTAGGGTTTGTAGACCTATTGAAGTCCTTATCTCTAATTTATCAGATCTACAGCTTCGTGGAGTACTTTCTCTAACTAACCAGCAGGTGGCGTCCACGAGCCACCTGTTCTCCACAAGCCAGTTCTCCCCTGCTTAGCCTTTTTGGTGAGTGGGGGAGTGAGTCTTGTGGGGCTCAATTGGTGTACCAAGCTTGCGTGTGTAGTTGGTGTTGCCTGCCCTGTATGTGGGGCATGTTTCTGGGCAGTCGGGGAGGGGTGGTGGCCCTAACAATCAAATCTCCCTGATGATCCTAGAGTTTTAAAGCTGCTGCAATAGTCTAATCCTTCAGTTCAGTCCTGCCACAGTTTGTCTCTGCCACTGACCCACAAGTCTTTGGTATTGGCGTATGGCTCCTGAGACTTGCAAGTGGGCCCCTCTTCCAGGCTGTGCACCCCGGGTCCTCTGTTGAGGGATGACTGTGCTATGTCACAGGTGAGTGCCGTCCCCCCAGGGCAGTTCTGGGCTTCTGGGCTGTGTAGGGAGGCTCCCAGTCTGCTCAAATGATGGCTGAATGGGGCTTTGTTAATTCACACTGCTCCACCTTCCCAACTCTGGGACATTCAGCTGAGGTTGCAGGGAAGGCTAATGTCCACACCCAGTTTTGTGGTGTGTGCCTGTTATTTGAAGCACTTCCGTCACACTGGTTTGTCTGGGGCAGCTCTGGTCTAGCCCTTCTATTGATATTTTAAATTGATATCTGGTATTTTAATATCCAAGAGTTCTTTTTTTTGGGCTCTATACATTTCTTAAGTTTTTTTTTTTTTTCTCCTGCATTGTCTCTTTTTCTTTTGAGATCCTTTTTCTGATTTCTGTTTGTTTTGGTCTCTGACTTCATGTTAGAGGTTTTTCACGAATGTCTCATGATTTTTGTCTGTTCATTTATATTTAAATTGAAGACGTTAAATGCATGCCATGTTGGCATGGGAAGACCTTACCAAGTGGTGGATTTCACTGTAGGGTGATCAGGCTGTTGCATAAGGAGACCTTGAATGCCATTATTTACAAGACTGTTCTATCACACTGGTCAAGTTTCCTAGCTGGTCTGTTTTCTATTGCACTGGGCAATTTTCCTAGGAGACTGGAGGACTCCCTAGAAATCCTCCAATCTCCTAGGAGAAACTGGGCTGGGAAAATGGCTGGGAATGTTACCACTTCAATAAGTAGACTTACTTAATATTTTCAGTTTAGGGCTCATTCCCACTGGAGCTGTGCTTGGTGGTTGTGAATCGAGTCCCTTTAGTGTTATCACCCCCAAAAATAAATTAGTTTTCTTCTGAAGAGGAGGTGGAGGCGAGGTAGTGATAGCCTGGCTACATAGCTAATACCTCTGTCTTTTTAGGTATCCGGTCCCTCCAATTTCTGAGCCTTTCTAGAATTTTACAGGAGAATCTGCTTTCTCCTTGTTTCCTTTCTATTATGTTTTAGCTTTCTTTGTTCTTTCATTCATATCATTTATCCATCTGATGTCCAGTTTCTAAAATGTTGTCAGCATCTACTACTTGTTCTTTCTGTCATTGGAAGTCTGTGCCTTTTTGTGTACCTTTATATCATTTTAGTGGGATTTGGGAAACTATAGAGATAATTATATATATTCAATTCAAAATCTCCTACTTACTTTTCAACCCCCGCCAATCTGGATTCTGCATTCAACTGTCCCAGTGAAACAGGCCATCATAATCATCAGGCACTTCTATGATGCCAAACTCAACTGGCTTTTTAAATTTTTTATCTTACTCAACCTCTTAGTGGCATTTGTTAGGGTTGACTTTTTCCATTTCTTGAAATGTTCTCTTTCTTTGGCTTTGTTAACACCAATCCTTTGTGGTCCTGCCCCCTCTATTTTGGTTTCCTTGTCAGTTACTCTCCTCAGTCTCTGAAAGTGTAGAGTTCTTAGGCCTTTTTGCCTTCTCTCTAAATATATGTTCTTCCTTGATTTCACTTATTACTATGCTAACAGGTTTACAGATTATAATTGCTAGACCAGACTTCTTTTCTGTGTATCCAACTGCCAACTTGATATTTTCTCCTGTAAATCTTACAGGTTATTCAAATTTAACACATTCAAAATGTTTCATTACTTTCCAGTTTTGCAACTGGCTCTCCCCCACCTCTGCAGTATCAGTGAATGACAACCACTATTGATCCAGCTACCCAAGCCAGACGCCATCCATCCTACATCCAATCTATAAGCAAGTCCTGTTGATTCTACGTAGAGATTAAATCTCAAATAGCTCCACTTCTGCCTCACTCTAATTTGTTCTTCTCATAGAAGTCAGAATAATATTTTCAAAACGTAAATCAGGTCTTATAAATTCTCTCCTACTTAAAAATTATGACTGTTCATTGAGTTGAGAATGAAAGCCAAGCACCTTACCGTGGCCTAGAACATGTTGCCTGCCTCTCCCTTCTTTATGCTCTAGCTTCACTGGCCTCTTTCTTTCTGAAAAAATTGAAGGCCCTACCTTATGTCATTTGCCCATGTTGTTCCCTCTTTCTAGAATGATCTTTTCTTTCATTCTATGAATGGCTGGTTTCTTCTCATTCTTTAAGTCTCACTTAAATGTCACCTCTGTGACAAGCTCAACCAAAATAGGTCACAGCCTTCTTTATTCTCTCTAGCCCATTTATCCCAGTGGGTAATTAAACAATTATTTTGTGATAATTTGATTAATGTCTCTCTCTCCACTAAACCCTGAATTCCTTTAGGGTCAAGATCATGTCTGGTTTACTCAGCATTTTGTCCTTGATACTTAACATAGTGTCTGGTCCTCTAAGGTGGGCATTCAATATTTGTTGAATGATTAAATGTGACTTCCTTTGATATTTCGGGCACCCTGCTAAGAGCTTTATGTGTATTATTTACTTTAATCTTTTCAACAGTCCTATTAGATAGATACTGTTACTGTCCCTATTTTACAATAAATGAAAATGCTAGAATCGAGCCTAAATCTTGGTGGCTTCAGACCCTGTATTTTTTTTAAAATTCAATTTTATTGAGATATATTCACATACCATACACTCATCCAAAGTGTACAATCACTTGTTCACAGTACCATCATATAGTTGTGCATCCATCACCCCAATCTATTTTTTGAACATTTTCCTTGTACCAGAAAAAGTGAAAATAAGATAAAAAATAAAAGTAAAGAAAAACACCCCAAAACACCCCCCCTCTCCCACCCTATTTTTCATTTAGTTTTTTGTCCCCATTTTTCTACTCATCCATCCATACACTGGATAAAGGGAGTGTGATCCATAAGGCTTTCACAATCACACTGTTATCTCTTGTAAGCTACATTGCTATACAATAGTCTTCAAGAGTCAAGGCTACTCTGACCCTATATGTTAACCACTTTCTGCTAGTTAATGGGATCTAAACTAAATAAATATAATTTTGAAAAAAAAATCAGTAAATATTGATTCATTACCTACTCAATTGCTGAATGAATAAGTGAATAAATGTACTATTATATAAAAAGTAAATCTGATTTTGCCCTAGGATTCTCATTTGTAAAATAAGGACCTTACATTACAAATGAAAACTATTTACTTTGTTAACCCAAAATGAATGATTATTAAATCATTATTTTATAATTATGAAGATTTCCAAACTTGTAGGGCTAGGCAGTATCCTAACCTTTACGCTACCATTCAACTACCAAAGATAATACTTGCCAAGCCTTTAAACATTGTTGGGGTTTGAAGTTTTAATTCGAATTACTCCTCTTCTTTCTCTCCACTTGAGAAATGAGAAAAATGTAGGATGGATGGAAACCAAAATACCACCTTTATTACTAATAAAATTAATATTCAAGGAGGAAGCTTATATCTGATCCAGCAGACTTTCTAATACCGAACCCAGAATTAAACAGATTTATCTACCTAGATACAGGCAGTAATCAAAATAAAACAAAAAATGAAAAACTATGAACTTCCCCATTTGTGCACTAGTGCAGAGGAGCAAAGCTGAATGCATACTCCCTGCAGGCACCTGGCTCCCAAAAAGAGAGGAGGGTCTCTCCATATCCTGGGTCTCCGGTGCTGCTTCTGCCAAAGTCACCACCTGGGGAAGGGTGATAAGATGTCTGTCCCTCCACACTGAAAGAAACATCTGGAGTGGGGAGTACATTTTTCCCTCTATGAAAATGATGTTTCTTTTGATTTGGTTTCATTTTCACATATCAGACCAGTGCTTAAATCTAATAGAGTTTTCAATGATACAGGTAAAATGTTAAGAAATCTCTTTACCTGTTTGTTTGTTTGTTTTTGTTTTTTAAGTAATTGGGGCTACCTGTTGACCTTGCTTACAGTTAATGAAAGCTCAGCTGCTCCTTGTGTTTAGAGAAATAGCAATGGACTTAGGAGCCAGACAAACCTGGGTTAAAAATAAGACTGTTACTTACTAATTATTTAAACTTGGAAAAGTAACTTACTCCTCTGAACCTCAGTTTCCTCCTCTATAAAAGCCAAAAAAAAAAATAATACCTGCCTCATTATCTTCTTGTAAGGATTGTATTAGATAACAAAATCCTTCAGTACCTAGACTATGATAGACAGCAATGAAAAGGTTAATAGTAAAATAATGGGTCAATTGTCACTTTCTTGCAATGACTTCTTCAGTTTTGTTTTCTTGAGACTAACATCAGTAGTCACGTTTGAGAGGCTAGGCCAGGGGTACTTTTATGTTGTTACTATGACATTTTGTTTTGATTTGGGGGTATATATTTATGTCATTGTTCTATTTTTGCATTACATTTTATGTCTTTTGAAGACCAACCTTTTCTTCCTTTTTGTATTTCTTCACAGCGTCTCCACATACTGTACATAAGGTACAACAAATAATTGTTTAGTTATAGATTCTTCTATTCTCCATATGTAGGCACTTAATAAACATTTGTTGCATGGGTTAATACTTATACTGCTATAAGTCAACCAACCCAATTTCTTCAACAAATAAATTCCAAGGAAAAAAAAAGATATAGATAGGGAACCTATTGATTTTTAATGAGATAATATTGAGATATATTCACATAACTTATAATCATCCAAATTGTACAATCAGTTGTTCACAGTATCATCATATAGTTGTTCATTCATCACCACAATCAATCTTTGAACATTTTCATTACTCAGAAAAGCAAAATAAAAATTAAAATACAAAAGAACATCCAAAACATCCCATTCCCCTCCTCCCCCTCATTGTTCATTTACTTTTTTTAAATACAGTTTTATTGAGATATATTCACACACCCTACAGTCATCCAGCATACAATCAGTTTTTCACAGCACTATCATACAGTTGTGCATTCATCACCAGAATCAATTTTTGAACCTTTTCCTTACTCCAAAATAAAAATAAACGTAAAAAAGAACACCCAAATCTTTCCATTCCCTCCATCCCACCTATTCTTCACCTAATTTTTGTCCCCATTTTTCCACTCATCTGTCCATACACTGGATAAAGGGACTGTGAGTCACAAAGTTTTCACAATCACGCAGTCACACTGTGCAAGCTACATAGTTATACAATCGTCTTCAAGAATCAAGGTCACTGGGTTGCAGTTCAACAGCTTCAGTTATTTCCCTCTAGCCATTCCAACACACTAAAGACTAAAAAGTGGTATCTATATAGCACATAAGAATACCCTCCAGAGGGACCTCTGGACTCCATTTGAAATCTCTCAGCCACTGGAACCTTATTTTGTTTCATCTCTCCTCCCCCTTTTGGTCAATAAGATTTTGTTAGTCCCACAGTGCTGGGTCCAGGCTCAGCCCCAGGAGTCGTTTCCCATGTTGCCAGGGGGATTCACACCCCTGGGTGTCATCTCCCACGTAGGGGAAGGTAGTGAGTTCACCTGCCGAGTGGGCTTAGAGAGAGAGGGGGCCACATCTGAGCAACAAAGAGGCTCTCTGGGGGGGACACCTAGGCACAACCGTAAGTGGACTTAGCCTCTCCCTTGCAGCAACTAGCCTCACAAGGGAAAGCCCCCAGATCGAGGGCTTGGCCCACTAAATGGACAGTCCTCAATGTTTGCAGGAATATCAGCAATAATCCAGGTGGGGATGTCCAACATTTCCGCATTTCTCCCCAGTTCCTTGCAGGACCTCGCAAACACACTTTTACTCTCTGCCCATATCACTCTGGGATATATCGGGATTTCACCTCAGCCCGTACAAACTTCCAAATCCCACTTCCCGTTCAAGATCTATGCACCTATGTTGTTCAAACAAACTGATAGTACAAGTTAAATTATCTGGCGTGCTACAGAAAATATAGATCCTCCACCAAATAAATATTTCCTCCCTTGGTCTCACATAAGAGTTGTAGTTTTAAAACCCAGTTAGTATCATCCTTTACCCTTGGGCCTGATTTGCCTTAGTCCTAACCAGATCCGCTTCATTCATATCTCTAATTGAAGTCTGAACTCTTTTTCAGCTCTTTTAACAGTTGCTTTATAGGGTAATACTGACATTCATAGCTGCCAAGCTCTAGCTCCAAGTCTCAGGAGTCACACAGATAGCCAAAGTTCCAGAGACTGACCAGGATTATACAAAGGAGCCCAGCATCTCAGGATTTAGAGATAACCATTACAACTCAGGAACAGATGTGACTGCTGTAAGAGCTTACAATCTAGGGACCATTACAATAAACGGGAACCTATTGATTTTAAAAGAGATGTCAGACATAGCAACCAGTCTCAACGTGTGGACCTTATTTGGAGATTGTTTCAAACAAACTGTAAGCAAAACAAAACAAAACAAAAATTTATGGCATTTATAAGACAACTGGAAATTTTACTTCACTAGATATATTAGTTTTTTTAGGTATGATAATGATATGGTTTATTTTTTATAAAAGAGTTGCATACTGAAATTTTTGGGGTGAAATAATATCTGCAACTTGCTGTGAAATAGCTTGGGAGATAGGGAAATGGGTAGATATACGGATAAAATATGTTTGTCCATGAATAATTGTTGAATAATAGCTGAAGCTAAGTGATATGTAGGGATGTAGGGATGTAGCGATTCATTGTACTCTTCTGTTCACTTTTGTATGTTTTCCATACTAAAAAGTTAAAAAAAAAAAAGAAAAATTAAACTTTACTTTTCCCAGTACTCTTTTTTTTTTTTTTTTTTTTTTAAATAGTATGTCAGCAACCTTAATACCACAGCCAGGCTAGTTAGTATCTTAGGGTACTACCCACTGATTGCTACTGTCAGGAGTACACCTAAGCAAAGATAAAGAGGGGAGAAATGAAGGAAATAAAGGAAAGGAGTCTCTTACTCCCATTCCAATTTTTTTTTTTTCCAATTTCATCTCCTAAGGGTACCTGATGAGGTAGGTAGGAACCTGAAATTCTGCTGTATACATCCTGTCAAAATTATTTTGTAATAAGGAAAAAGAAAAACAGATGATTTTTCTTAATATAGCTCCCTAAAAGAGTAAGAATTTCCCCTTTTTCTATATTCTTTATAGTTCTACCATATTGTAGCTGTTCTGTAAATAGTGTATCTTTTTTTTTTTTGCAGGTGAAACAATTTTATTTCATAGTTGAATTTAAAACCACAAAGACACTAGGTTCTTCATATAAAAACAGTAGTGCAGATACCCTATACTTTCTAGAAAATTATTATATAGAAAAAAAGCACCCCATTATATGGTTTCAGTTAGGTTACTTGGAAAAAACTCACTTCCTAAAACAAACCATTCCACCACTCAGCATCTTTTGGTTCAAAGTATAGATTATTGTTATTCTGGTACATGTTCCTGCATTGTTCCATACTTGATAATACACATACAGTCTGGTTTATCACTTAATGTTCCATTGGTTCATCAGCCTTTTCTGTAGGTTCATCAGAAGGTTGAGCAGGCTGTGTCTTTCTCTGTGGTCTTTCTTCAAGACCTTCCAGGAATGGAGACATGTCAACATCATCATAGATCATAAACTCCAATTCTTTATCAACAATTCCAATGGAAACATTCTTTGTAGTTAGGTCCTGCTCTGCAGGAAGTGTCTCTCTTAAGGCACACATACTATGTTTAACCAGTTCATTCAAATTACACTCCATAAACTCAGACATATGTCTCTCCAAGTAAGTATGTGCTGTCTGAGAACAGGCTCCAATAGACATAGCTCTGCAGTAAAAATAGTTAGCAGATGGACAGGTTTGGAAAATATGAGGGCCCATATCATCATAACCAGCAATGAGCAGCCCCACACCACGTGGTCTTCGGCCATATCATTGGGTTGGTATCTGGGTCTTGTTTCCAATTAGTGATATAATACGAGACATGGGAAGAAGTATGTCAAATACAAATCTGGAATCCAAACACTCCTGGCGCATGAAATTACATAACAGTCTAGCATCAGCAGTAAGCCCCGTAATTGAGATTCCAATATGGTTGTCAACATGGAGAATTTTTTTTTTGATGGGCTGCAAGCTCTGATTGTGCCCTCTTCAGTGCAACCAACACTGTATGGGTTTTCGATTTCAGCCCAACTGTGGCTAAACCTTGCTTGACAGCTTCTATTGCATATTCAATTTGATGAATTCTGCCCTGAGGGCTCCAAATAGTGACATCATTGTCATACTGGTTGCAAAACATGGTTCCCGCGTGGGACTGGCTGCGGCCTCCAGCAAAGCCAATAGTATATCTTTATATGACCGTGGACACTGAGACCCTTTGGAAAGTCTTAAATCATCTTCCACCTCACTGGCCAGGAAGTGGATAGAAGATCCCCTCCTTTTTTGGGGACCTTATCTGTTTGTTTATAATTGGCTTTTTAAATTCAGTTCTCACTTTGGCAACCAGGCCTCACCTCAACCTCTTACCTCCAACCTCCACCCAATTCCCAAACTTAATTTAAAATGATGAGTTTGATAAACGAGGTTTATGCTTTCCCAAGGACTAGTTCTGTTCAGATCACCATCTTTTTGAGATTCAAGGTATGTTACAAATTAGAAGAACATGGGTCAAGAGTTTGGGCAGTGTAGACGCAAGTGTTTCAGTTTTCTATCCTAGTTAAAAAAAATGGCATATCAGACTTTAAAAAGACTTCTGCTTGTTTTTAAATAGATGATAGATTATGTACTAAGGAGAAAATATGAAAGATTCAAACAGGTATAAGTGAAACAAATAAAACGTCTTTCTTTCCACCCCTGTTCTCCATATACCTAGTTCCCCTTCCTTGTGGCCTCCACTTAGCTGTTTTTTGTGTGTCGTTCTAGAGATATTTTTATGCATGTTATATCAGACTTCTAAAAATATGTTTTAAAAATTCTTTGTTACTTGTAAAAAGCGGGCAGAGCAAGGATTAAATTTTCTGTACCTGATGTATTGTTGGGTGGTTGCATAGATACATGTTATTTTGATCTGGAAGTAGACGGAACAGACACACCTTTATATCCTTTGGTTAGGCCACTTCCTTCAGGTGAGTCGTATGGCCAGTGTTTGTTTGTGAATCAAAAATATTTCTATAATGACCAAAGGAGCAGAGTCTTTAAATGACTTTGAGTGTTTGGGGGCCTTAATAAGACCATCTTCCTGATCTAATCAGGATAGTCTTTGAATGAGTAGAGTGAAGGGGAGGAAGAAGAGTGCGGGCTGCCTGACTTCCTGTGGGTTTGTGATCTCTGTATTTCTGACCAAACTGAAATGGTATTTGTTCTGATTTGCTAATGCTGCCAGAATGCAAAATACTAGAAGTGGATTGGCTTTTATAAAGGAGATTTATTTGGTTACAAAGTTATAGTCTTAAGGCCGTAAAGTGTCCAAGGTAAGTCATCAACAATAGGGTAACTTCACTGGAGAAAGACCATTGGCATCTGGAAAACCTCTTTAGGTGGGAAGGCATGTGGCTGGCGTCTGCTGGCTCCCAGGTTGCGATTCAAAATGGCATTCTCCAAAATGTCAGTGTCAGCCTTGAATGGCCGTCCTCAAAGTGTCACTCTAAGCTGCGGCCAATGTCAGGGGTCTACAACTCCAAGCATCTCTGAGCTAAGCCAGCTAGCATCTGGGTCTGTGCCAGCATTTTTTTTTTTTTAATTCAGTTTTATTGAGATATATTCACATACCATACAATCATCCATGATGTACAATCAGCTGTTCACAGTACCATCATATAGTGGTGCATTCATCACCCCAATCTATTTTTTGAACATTTTCCTTATACCAGAAAGAATCAGAATAAGAATAATAAATAAAAGAAAAAAGAACACCCGAATCATCCCTCCCATCCCACCCTATTTTTCATTTAATTTTTGTCTCCATTTTTCTACTCATCCGTCCATGCACTGGATAAAGGGAGTGCGATCCACAAGGCTTTCACAATCACACTGTCACCCCTTGTAAGCTACATTGTTATACAATTGTCGTCAAGAGTCAAGGCTACTGGGTTGCAGTTTGATAGTTTCAGGTATTTACTTCTAGCTATTCCAGTACATTAAAACCTAAAAAGTGTTACCTATATAGTACGTAAGAGTGCCCACCAGAGTGACCTCTTGACTCCATTTGGAATCTCTCAGCCACTGAAAGTTTATTTTGTTTCATTTCGTATCCCCCTTTTTGTCAAGAAGATGTTCTCAATCCCATGATGCCAGGTCCAGATTCATCCCTGGGAGTCATATCCTGCATTGCCAGGGAGATTTACACCCCTGGGAGTCAGGTTCCATGTAGGGGGGAGGGCAGCGAGATCACCCACCAAGGTGGCTTAGCTAAAGAGAGAGAGGGCCACACCTGCGCAACAGAGGCACTCAGGGGGAGACTCTTAGGCACAATTATAAGCAGGTTTAGCCTCTCCTTTTGTGCCGGTTTGAATATATTGTGTCCCCCAAACGCCATTATCTTTGATGTAATCTTGTGTGGGCAGATGTTATCAGTGTTGATTAGACTGTAATTCTTTGAGTGTTTCTTTGGAGATGTGCCCCACCCAGCTGTGGGTGATGACTCTGATTGGATAATTTCTGTGGAGGTGTTGGCCCACCCATTCAGGGTGGGTCTAAGTTGAGTCACTGGAGCCATATAAATGAGCTGACAGACAAGGGGAACTCAGTGCAGCTGAGAGTGACATTTTGAAGAGGAGCTACAGCCAAGAGGGACACTTTGAAGAAAGCACAGGAGCTGCAGATGAGAGACAGTTTGAAGATGGCCATTGAAAGCAGACTCTTGCTCCGGAGAAGCTAACAGAGGACAAATACCCCAAGTGCAATTAAGAGTGACATTTTTGAGGAACTGCGGCCTAGAGAGGAACGTCCTGGGAGAAAGCCATTTTGAAACCAGAACTTTGGAGCAGACGCCAGCCACGTGCCTTCCCAGCTAACCGAGGTTTTCCGGACACCATTGGCCATCCTCCAATGAAGGTACCCAATTGCTGATGTGTTACCTTAGACACTTTGTGGCCTTAAAACTGTAACTGTGTAACCAAATAAACCCCCTTTTATAAAAGCCAGTCCATCTCCGGTGTTTTGCATTCCAGCAGCATTAGTAAACTAGAACACCTTTGCAGTAATGAGTTTCATAAAGGCAAGCTGTAAGATAGAGGGCTCGTGTGGACCCCAGTGATTAAATCAAGACCCTTGCTGAATGAGTGAGGCCACACCTCCATGGAAATAACTTAATCCAAATATTCCAACCTAATCGACACTAATACGTCTGCCCCCCACAAAGATTGCGTGAAAGAACATGGTGTTTTGAGGGACATAATACATCTAAACCAGCACAGTATTAAATGATGAAAACAGAGTAAATAACAAGGTAGGGTAAAATAAACTACAGTCAGGCATTATCCTCTATCTTTTTTCTATCTGAAGCAACTATGTGGAAGAAAGGCAAATGTACTTCTCACAGTCAGTAGTTATGTAAGCCTTGAAGCTTTAATTATGCTGCTGTTCTGTTTCACTTTGCAGTGCCTTCCCAGGCCATATATCCTCCTGAACCAGATGATCCACCAGCCAGGCTGAGAAACACTTAATGCAAAGTAACACTCAATGGCGCCCTACCCACATTTTCCCCAAGCAGCTGGCTGTCTTGTTCATATTTCAGCTGCTTAACTTTCAAAGATCAAAGATCCTCCGTCTGTCCTAAGAAGTTATTAAGCTTTTTGCTAAGTGTATATGTTTCCTGGTACATATGAGGTATTGTTGCCCTGATAGATACCCATAAAACATGGTGCGGTTGGTTATTCCTTGGGTTTGCTTGCAGGCATGGACTTGTGCTGCCTAAAATCACTGTGCCTAAAAGGACTTTGCCCACCAGAGAATTGCCTATATACTACAGACAAAGGCTCTTGCTCTAGTCAGTTTATGTAAGCATCAGTCTTATGTAAGAGATTTTTCTCTAACTTCTCATCTGATTTATAGTTCAGATGCTTTTTTTTCCTTAAATATTCTACCTTTTCCCAGGGAACTTAGAGCTGTTCTCTCTCCAGTGGGGAGAGGAACAAAGGATGTAGGGTCATGTAAGGGGCTGCTTTATGTGTTTACTCAGCTATCTGCCCTAGTTTGGATGCTGTCAGAATTTATCTATTACATGGTTCTGCTTAACAAAATTAAGACGATGTAATATTGAGGGAATGTTGAGATAAGTCTGAGCCTCAGTTTTCAAGCTTTAAAATGGGAAAAACACTTTTTAATAAAAGGGGAACAACAATAATTCCCTACTTCACGTCACAGTGTCGTTGGGAAGATCAAATGAAATCATTATATGGTAGGACTTAAGACACTATTAAAGTGTTAGATAAATAATATAGAAGAGAATTCTGCATTAAGTTGTACCTTAAGGATTTTTGCACAGCAAGGTGGTTCTTTATCCAACCTTGAAGAAAAGCAGTGTTTCACTGAGAGCTTCTGGTACAAATCCTCTTCCATCTGAGTCTCTAGTGTAGAAAGTTTAGTTCATGAGTCAGGGTCCTGAGATCTGTTTACAATGGTACACCCAAACTGAGTAATTTGAGAAAAAAGGGCATATTTACAAAGGGATTTAGGGAAACCAGCAAGAGATAGCAGAGCACCTTAAGGCCAGCAGCTGCATAGCCTGTGTTATTTCTAGGTCCAAAGCGTCAAGATGATTGAACGAGGTTCCCTGAATCTGAGAGTAGCTGTCTCCAGAGGGATTGGGCTTCAGCTGAGGTGTGCAGCCAGACCACAGTATTTTGTCATGGGTAAGAGGTAGGGAAGTAAATACTCTGTTCTCGTTCTTCTCCTGCCCTTTAATCTCCTGATTCTGGTATACATTTGGTTGGTCAAATCCAATTGAAGGCAGAGGACAAAGGAGCCTGTTCGTGTACCCCATACGGTCAGCTTCCTGGGGCACACAGCAGGACGGACAAGGATGGCAAGTGGATATGGACGAGCAAATAGAAGATATCCAGCACAAAAGGATTCTTGGGCAACGTGTGGCTAAATGCTTAACTGAGGATTCCATAGTTATTTTGGCTTAGGATTTTAAAATGTCAAATTTTTTTCTAGAGATCCGGTTTGAGTACCACCTGGTATGAACATAAGCATCTTCCTAGAGCCCATGTGGTTGGTCTGCCTTTTTGTTATCTTGATATTCAAGAGATGAGAGAAACAAATTGCTCTTACAGTGGTAAGAGCCATGAAAGAGAAGGGGAGAAGAGGTGATGAGCTGGATATGGTGTCAGGTTTACTTGTGCTAAGAGGAAATAGTAGAAAGTACTGAGAGTCAGCTTTTAAAACCAGCTGTGGTGGGCAGATTTATCGGATGGGTTCTATGCCTTGTGCCCTGCATTTTCAGAGATGCCTTTCTTATTCTTGTTGTTGTTGTTTTGCTGGTCGGGAGGGCAAGATGGAGGGTTGTCTGCAGGAAATATCCCTATCTTGCTTTAAAATGATTTAATCTCTAATTCATATTTCCATTTCAAATCCAATAAAATAATCTTGTATTTTTTCTACCTGAAAGTGAGGTAAGGTGATATCATGCTAGTGTAAATCCTGTGCTAGTTCACACTAACTTGTGGTAGCCAACTGTCTCAAGCTGGTTTCAATGATTGGGATGTTCTCGCTCTCCCCCCAACCTCCAAGATTGTATGATCTCATTTCTATGAAATACCTATAATAAGCAAACTTCAAAGAGACAGATAGTAGATTACAGGTTACCAGCAGCCATGGCAGCAGGAAGGGGTGGGTAGAGGGTGTATGGAAGGGGGAGTTATTGCTTCATGGGTGTAGATTTTCTGTTTGAGGTGATGAAGAAGTTGAGGTAATGGATGTTAGTGATGGTAGCACAATATTGTGAATAGAATTAATGTCGATGAATTGTGTACTTGAAAATGGTTAAAATGAAAATTTTTGAGTTGACTATTTGGTACTACAGGTAAAAAATATATATTAAAGTGAAAAAACAGTGCTATCTCCCACCCCAATTTTCCATCACTCTTCCTAAGAGATAACAAATGTTACTAGTTTCTGAAGCATCTTTGGAGAGAAATTTTTGACATAAACAGGTCTCTGAATTTGTGTCCTTTCCCCACATAATCAGTAGCACATGCTACTTATAGAAGATAACTCTTCAGGAGGCTTCCTGTGTTAGCATACTTTCTCTCCAGCCTTGTTGCAATTATTCAATCCATTGTTGAAGAATACAGATCTGTTACTTTGTAAAATGTCACTCAGTTTTGCTTGTCTGGTGTTTACTTATGATTAAATTAAGCATGAGTGCTTTTGGTGGTAATACCACAGAAGGGATATTGTGTCTTTCTTAGATGCTTCAAATCAGGAGGCTCCTCACATCAGTCTGTCTTATTGTGGGTAAAGTGAATTTTGAGCACTTAGTTAAGGTGGAGGCTGTCAGGTTTCTCCATTGCCTATTTACCAGTTTTCCTTCTGTGATTTATAAGTAATCCATGGGTAGATTCTTTGAGAATATATATCATGTTCTTCATAAAACATTCAGTTTGAGATTTTTGCATACACTGGTGATTTCTGCCTGAATCAATTATTACTGTGATGATTATGAAATGATATGTATTCATTTTATTTTCACTATCCTCAAGCTCTACTGAACTCTAGATCCAGCCTGGGTCAGTAGAGCTGTGGAGAGCCTCTTGGACCTGTCTCTGCCTTCTGAAGCCTTGCTTACCATTTCCAGAATGCTCAACTTGCAGTCTCGGAGGAAGGGAGCATTCCCAGGAAGAATGAGAGAGATTTGGGGCTCAGGATGATAATATCAGATACACTGAACTAGTTTCTGTGCCTCCTCATTCTGTTTCCAGAGAAATAAAACAGTTTGCTAATGAGGTTGGTGATATTTTTTGTTGCTTCAATGCCTTAAACTCTCTCATCTCAGTGATTTTATTCCTTTTCTTGTATTTGTTCTAAGATCTCACCAAGTTTTCTTTTTCTCTGGACATGGAATCTAGATCTTCAATTTTGAAACCAAATTTGGACTCTTGACTCTGGAACACCAATTTCTTAGGCAAGTCTTTCTCTGGAATCAGTCCCTGGGGAGGGGTTGATCTTGAACACCTTGATGAGAGTCCATAATTGGGAAGAGGATATGGCACCATCTGGCTTCTTTATCTTGAATCTCTGCAGGGAATCTTGCCTGTGGGTTTGGCTTGATTCCAAGACATGCTCAGGTTCTGTGCTTCTCCGGAGTGAGTGTCTAGCTCTTTGATTCTGAAACCAAATCTGGATTCTTGACTCTTCAGTGTTAATTTCTAAAACAAGTTTTTGTTTGGTAGCATAACTCGGGTAAGGTTTTTTGTTGAAGGTGTCAATAAGGATTTTCAACTGATCTGCTGTGAATTTGGCGTGACTGCGCCTTCGATGTGTAACGATGATCTTGTTTATGGAGTTCTTCTGGGCCATGTTGAAAGAGATTCCTAGTTGATCAAACATGTGACTTGGAGTGTCAGGATGTTCTCTATTCTCGAGCCCATCCCCAGTACATTTTTACAGAGATATAGTTTTATTGAGATATAATCACATACCATATAATTCAGCCTCTTAAAGTATACAATTCAGTGGCTTTTAGTATATTCACAGAGTTGTGTATCTATTACCAAAATCAATTTTAGAACATTTTCATTACCCCAAAAAGAAACCTCATCTACTTAGCTACCACTCCTTCAATCCTCTCATGATCCCCACCCGCCGGTCCGAGGCAACTACTAATCTTATTTTCTGTCTCTATAGATCTGCCTATTCTGGGCATTTCATATACATGGAATCATAAAATATGCTGTTCTTTTTGACTGGTTTCTTTCACTGAGCATAATGTTTTCAAGGTTCATCCATGTTATCACATGTATCAGTACTTCATTCCTTTTTATGGCTGAATAATAGTCCATTGTATGACTATAACACATTTTATTTATCCATTCATTTAGTTGATGGATATGTGGGTTTTTTCCACTTTTTAGCTTTTATGAATAATGCTTCTATGCATATTCATGTACAGGCTTTTATGTGGGACATATGTTTTTATTTCTTTTGGGTACAGAACTAGGAATGGAATTGGGGGTTCATATGGTAATTATGTTTAGCCATTTGAGGAAGTACCAGACTGTTTTCTAAAGTGGCTGCACTATTTTACATACTCAGCAACAGTGCATAAGGATTCCAATTTCTCTACATCCACACCAACACCTTGTGGTTATCTGTCTCTTTTTAATGACAGCTAACGGAGAAGGTATGAAGTAGTGGCTCATTGTGATTTTTACTTGCATTTTCTTGATGCCTCCCAACTAAAATTTTGCTAGCCTACTCATCCTTCAAGGTACAACCTAAAGTCTTCTTCAAGAAATGTTTCCCTCAGGAATTAATTGCTCCTTCTTTCATGCTCTTATACCACTTTGCTTGGAGCCCTATTAGTGCACATTGTTCATTCTGCCAGTTTTCTAGATTGTTAAGTTCTAGGTTATAAATTCCTTGATTGGTCTTGTGCCTATGTGTTTAAATTTATTATGTGTGCTGGTTTGAATGTATTATGTCCCCCAAAATGCCATTTTCTTTGACGTAATCTTGTGTGGGCAGATGTTTCAGTGTTGATTAGATTGTAATTCTTTGAGTGTTTCCATGGAGATGTGCCCCACCCAACTGTGGGTGATGACTCTGATTGCATAATTTCCATGGATGTGTGGCCCCACCCATTCAGGGTGGGTCTAAATTAAATCACTGGAGCCATATAAATGAGCTGATAAACAGAAGAAACTCAGTGCAGCTGAGAGTGAAATTTTGAAGAGCAACTGAGAGTGACATTTTGAAGAGGAGCTACAGCCAAGAGGGACACTTTGAAGAATGCACAGAAGCTGAGAGAATAGCTGCAGATGAGAGACAGTTTGAAGATGGCCTTTGAAAGCAGACTCTTACTCCAGAGAAGCTAAGAGAGGACAAAACACCCCAAGAACAATTAAGAGTGACATTTTTGAGGAACTGCAGCCTAGAGAGGAACGTCCTGGGAGAATGCCATTTTGAAACCAGAACTTTGGAGCAGATGCTAGCTAGGTGCCTTCCCAGTTAACAGAGATTTTCCGGACGCCATTGACTGTCCTCCAGTGAAGGTACCCTTTGTTGATGGACACTTTATGGCCTTAAGACTGTAATTTTGTAACCAAATAAACCCCCTTTTATAAAAGCCAATCCATTTCTGGTGTTTTGCATTCTGGCAGCATTAGCAAACTAGAACATTATGAAATATAATAGTGCAGGCAATGAGGAGCTGGTGGAGAATGCAGGGGTGTTGGGCTTCCCCACCACGATGGTTGCTGATGTGCTCACAGACATAGGGGGCTGGTGGTTTGATGGGCTGAGCCCTCTACACAGGACTTACCCTTGGGAAGACTTGCTGCAAAGGAGAGGCTAGGCCTCCCTATAATTGTGCCTAAGAGCCTCCTCCTGAATGCCTCTTTGTTGCTCAGATGTGGCCCTCTCTTTAGCTAAGCGAACTGGGCAGGTGAAATCACTGCCCTCCCCCCTACATGGGATCTGACACCCAGGGGACTGAATCTCCCTGGCAACATGGGATATGACTCCCGGGGAGGAATCTAGACCTGGCATTGTGGGATGGGGAACATCTTCTTGACCAAAAGGGGAATGTGAAAGGAAATGAAATAAGCTTCAGTGGCAGAGAGATTCCAAAAGGAGCCATGAGGTCACTCTGGTGGGCACTCTTACGCATAACATAGACACCCTTTTTAGGTTTAAAGAATTGAAATAGCTAGCAGTAAATACCTGAAACTATCAAACTACAACCCAGAACCTATGAATCTTGAAGACAATTGTATAAAAATATAGCTTATGTGGGGTGACAATGTGATTGGGAAAGCCATATGGACCACACTCCCCTTTGTCTTGTTTATGGATGGAAGAGTAGAAAAATGGGGAAAGAAAAAAAAAAAAAAGGCACCCAGTGTTCTTTTTTACTTTAATTGTTCTTTTTCACTTTAATTTTATTATTATTTGTGTGATTGTGGTAATGAAAATGTCAAAAATTAATTTTGGTGATGAATGTACAGCTATATAATTGTACTGTAAACAATTGAATGTATGCTTTGTTTTGTATGACTGCGTGGTATGTGAATATATCTCAATAAAAATGAATTTTAAAAAAATAGTGCAGGAAAGTGGGTGTCCTCTTATTAGGAGATATTATGACTTGGAACCCAGGAGATAATTAATTTTAGAAATGATGTTCAGATATGTATATGTCCTAGAGACCACTGGCTCCTGGCACATGTCTTGTGGGTCATCCATGTCCGGACTGCAATAGGAATTTCGATATCAAACCACTGGCTTGTGTATCTGTGAGACTTTTTTAGGAGTTGATTAAGATGATGCACAGTTAGCAAATCCCCTAAGTCTGTTTTCCTCTTTTAACAAAAATCCATGCCCATTCTGTGCCAGGAATTCAGCTAGAAACCAAATGTGGGATGAGCTTTTCTCTTGCTCAGGCAGTTAGTAAAGTTAAGGGCCCAGGGTAGGAATACCTTTGATGACAAATGAATGGATATGGGATTTGTGGATTTTATTAAACCAGGCAAAATGAACATTCAAGCAGAGAAGCTAATTTTCAGAAATAAAACTTTTTTAAAGACAGTGTTTTACCTATACTAGATTTTTTTTTTTAATATTCATTTCATTGAGATATATTCACATACCATGCAGTCCTACAAAACAAATCGTACATTCGATTGTTCACAGTACCATTACATAGTTGTACATTCATCACCAAAATCAATCCCTGACACCTTCATTACCACACACACACAAATAACAAGAATAATAATTAAAGTGAAAAAGAGCAATTAAAGTAAAAAAGAACACTGGGTGCCTTTGTCTGTTTGTTTGTTTCCTTCCCCCATTTTTCTACTACCTATACTAGATTTCAATTAAAGACATTCATCTGACTGAATCATTGCCTTGAAGATCTGATGAAAACTTAGTGATTGGGAAGTAGGCATTTTACCAGCCCTACCATTATGATCTTTTGAAAACGAGAGAAAAGGGAAGGACACTCTCTTATCTCCTAGTTTCCTGTAACTCAGCAGGACAGGAAATATAAAGTTCCTGCTACAGGAAGAGGGAAGTTTGATTTTTCTTTTTCTGAGAGAAAGATGGAGTTATATATTTCTATATCCCCATCCTACCAGGCCCTCCCCCCAATTAATGGATATTCTGGGCGAGGGAAGAATAGAACTGTATTCTTTCTCTTGGCTCCTACTGGTCTGAAATGGTTCTCTGAGGCCATAGGCCCTCTGCCAGGACCTAAGCTAGAAACTGAAGAGCAAGATGTTTTCCTTAATCCTGCTGCACTATGATATATATCATAAGCTGCCCCAGACTGTAAGTATTGCAGCTAATTTGCTATTGATTGCTATGTCCTAAAAAAGAAAAAAATATGTCATTTTCACATGAGGATCAACTTCTCGACTGTTAAAGGAGCTGAACTGGCTGAATTTTCTATACTCCAGGTCTCTCAAAGAAGGGATAGACCTCTGCTATAGTATCCACCAGTTTGCTTTACTCCTTTGAATGACATACAGTTGTTTGGCTCCTGAAAGTAAAAGAAGTCTTGCAGATTTTTACTTATGACTTTTGCTTATAATCATGTAGGTGGAACTCCTAAAGTTGATTGGATTAGTGGCTATTTAGAAAAGGACACAGAACTGTACTATGCTCCTTAGGATTCCAAGATTTGAACTCTTTAAAACAAGGGCCCAAGGAGAGGCTAGGCCTGCCTATAGTTGTGCCTAAGAGCCTCCTCCCGAATGCCTCTTTGTTGCTCACAGGTGGCCCTGTCTCTCTAGCTAAGCCAACTTGGCAGGTAAAATCACTGCCCTCCCCACTACGTGGGATCTGACATCCGGGGGAGTGAATCTCCCTGGCAATGTGAAGTATGACTCCCGGGGAGGAATCTAGACCTGGCATCGTGGGATGGAGAACATCTTGACCAAAAGGGGGATGTGAAAGGAAATGAAATAAGCTTCAGTGGCAGAGAGATTCCAAAAGGAGCCGAGAGGTCGCTCTGGTGGGTACTCTTATGCACAATATAGACAACCCTTTTTAGGTTCTAAAGAATTGGAATAGCTAGCGGTAAATACCTGAAACTATCAAACTACAACCCAGAACCCTTGAATCTTGAAGATGATTGTATAAAAATGTAGCTTATGAGGGGTGACAATGTGATTGGGAAAGCCACATGGATCATACTCCCCTTTGTCCAGTGTATGGATGGAAGAGTAGAAAAATGGGGGCAAAAAAAAAAAAAAGGCACCCAGTGTTCTTTTTTACTTTAATTGTTCTTTTTCACTTTAATTTTTATTCTTATTATTTTTGTTTGTGTGGTAATGAAAATGTTCAAAAATTAATTTTGGTGATGAATGCACAACTATATAATGGTACTGTGAACAATTGAATGTATGCTTTGTGTGACTGCATGGCATGTGAATATATCTCAATAAAAATGAATTTAAAAAATAAATAAATAAAAATAAAACAAGGGCCCTCACATTTGCCCTAAGTCTCAGACACCTGGGGTAATATTAGATTTGCCATTAGAAATAAAGGATGGAAGCATATGATCATATAGAGAAGGAATTATGCAAGGTTATCCAGCAGAAAAGTTATGAGTCTTCTCATGAGGGAGACTTAATTCTGGAAGTGATTGGGAAACATTAATGAATTAATAAACAGAGAAATAACATGATCACGTATCTTTGAGAAAGCTAACGCTAGCTGCCTTATCAAGGGTGGTTCTGATGGGTAGGAGACCAGAGGCAGCGAGACTAGTTAGGAGATGTTAGACATGAAGGGAGTTCAGAAAAAGGTACAGAAGTTAATTTTGGGCTTTCAGAATTTGAAGTTATCTGCTTGATGGATATATGTTGGATGCTTTCAGAAAAAATATTGGTTAATTCATTCATTCAGTAAACATTTGAGTACCTTAAAAAAAAGTACTATGCAGGAAAGGTATGAAAAGCATGATAGCATGATGAAGAGCCTTGAAGTTTGATTTATTGAACTCCTTAGAAAGTGGAAACTCCTTAAAGATGTAGGCTTGTAAGAGAGATATTAATGTTTTTAGGAAGTTCTAGTAGTTCATTAATTCTTTGGGAAATGGAGGAATTTCAGTTGTGATCCTTGAAGGTGGGAAGCAGTCTCAGGCATAGAGCTTTCTGGCATCGGATCTGCCGGTGAAACCCAGATGCCTGTGGGGAACTGGTTACCTTGAGTGAATAGGAGACATTGATTCAAAGCAGGGTGCCAGGAAACAGCAGATTTAGTTTTGGTTGGAGGACTAGCATCTAGCACATGGGGTGTGTGAGGACACCACTGTGAGTAGGACTTTGCTGTTTACCAGAACTGCCACTCCCCTCCCAGAGTCACCAGCCACACGTAAAAGCAGGAGGAAGCAAAGAGAGATGGGATAAATGAGATAATGGCTGTAAAATACATGGCATACAGCAAGTGCCAAATGCCAATTATGATCACTCTTTTGAAATTAGGAGTCCTGCTCAGAGTGAAGGACAAAATTCTCCTTCCTTTTTTACAATATGGAGACTTCACCAATGTGAAGCTGTCATTTTTCTGCAGAGGCTTGAGGTTTCCACAAGCAGCTCTGAAGAATCCAGAACTCTGGAGAGATGCTTTTATGGAAAGCACATGAAGAGATTTGAGGCTGTGAGCAGGCAGCAAAATACTTAGATACCTACTCAGCATCTTCAGGGCTGCTCTCTCTCTCTGTGGAACTCACTTAGAAAGTTATTTCTTCTGTTTTGTTCTTTTATTGTCCAGGACTGAGATTTTCAAGAAATAATATTAAAGGGACTCTAATCCCTAAAGTTTGGTGGGGTGGAACTTAAAGAATGGGCAGAGAATTACACTGTATGACACCTCAGGAGAAGCCCTTGGGGGTATATTTTTTAGTTATTTAATGCAAAAGCATATACTATAGTCACTTCTCATAGTAAAATTACTTTGTCTTCTAGCTCTTAGGCAGTTGCTGAGTGCTAATACCACATTAAGGGATCAGGCTTAAGGTCAACTAAGTGTCACTGCTAGTTATCTTGGCTATTCTGAACTATATCTAAGGCCAAAATAAAATGAAGGAAGAAGAGTGTGGAGCAAGTTGCTATGCAGTGCACTGTAGGAACACAGGCTCAGGGCACAACAGACATTTTCAGCAAATGACTGCTTTATTACTTACACAGCACAAAGTGTCCAAAAGTGCAAGGGAAGACATCCTGTCATGGCCAGTCTCCCAAGGTGGCCCCAAAGTGCTCGGGATGGGATTGGTAGATGGCAGCTCTGCATGCCCCACTTTGTGTCAGAGAAGAGACACAAATCTATGCTGTTTGAGCGTGGATTTATCCACCATGGGGGCAGAGCCCTGCCTCTGAGAATTCCTGCCTTGATTAGCATCTGGGGCTGCTTGTTCCTGGTTTCCAGGTTTAAGGTCTGATGGGGCCTTTTCATTAGACTTAACCTCTTCCCCAGCTTGTGAAACGGAAACACACTGAAACGTCTTCACAATAGAAGGGGAGGTGGGTGGTAGGCAAGGGCTGGGAGATGGCTGCTAAGTATCTGTGACTTCCCCAGCAGTCCACCCTTGGGCCTCTCAATCAGGCCTAGCCTACTCCTCCACATTAGCTTCCACGTCATACGCCCACCTTCCACCTCGGACATGAAGGAGGAGATGGATCGGGCCTGCCAGCCCATGGCTCTCAACCATGTTGGGAACCCCAGTGGCTGCTGCCCCTTAGGAGGACTTTACCTATGGATACCCTGGCTCCAAGCAGGGTGATTAGGCCTGTCTGGAGTAATAGTTGCATCTGTGCCTCCCTAACCCCCCGGAAGACAGGTGAGGAGGTCCCACATAGAATCTGTTTGCACACTTTGCAGCCAGTGGACTTGCCTTTGGATTTTAGTCACCTCCTGCTCTCCCTCCTACCCACCGTAAGGTATTAACCTGCATATAGCAGGAGGTGTTAGCAATAGAATATATGCCTCCTTGTTGGGCTAGGAGGGAATCTAAGGCAATACGGTTATCAGCGTCTAACGATTTTTGCTGAGCCTGCAAGCCAGAGAGTCTGATGAAAGCTGTGAACTCAGCAATGTCGGCCAAGGTGGCTGACAGATTGTGTTTCATGTATTCATTGGTGAATAAATTGGAAAGATGACTGAGTCATTTGCCAGTTACATTACATCAGGATTTGTATCCTGACGGGTTGTCCAGGGGTATAGAGAAGAAGAGTGCATAGCCAACAGCTGTGCCATTATCTTTGTCACAAGGTGTGATTGACGGATTTCCTGGTGTTAGTTCAAATGTGAGGCAAGGAAGATCAGCTCCTCGAGTGTCAATCTGAATTCAGCAAAGACGAGAGAAAGAACAAGGGATCAGATGGCAGATCCAGCCATTTGGTCAGGTTTCCTGTTATCAAGATGGCCTGATCAGCTGGACGAAGATGTCTTCATTCCAGTTCAAATCTGTAGAAAAACAGAAGGGAGCAGTAACTACTCCTGACAGGGTGGTCGGGCCGTGCAACCACTTCCCATGGGAGACACTTGCCTCAGCCTATTTGCGGTAACTTATTTTTTCCTTCAAAGGCCACCTGGTTTGTCTGTCCCTTTCCTTGAGCTATAACCTCACGTGTTTCTCTTTGATCCGAGTGCATTACCCATATCTTCAGTCCACTTCCACCCCTTCCTGATAGATGGAATTGTCAGGACTCCTCAAAAGTATTCCATGACTTGGTGAGAGGGATGATGCCTCACCAATATGGACTAACTACAATGTGTAAACTCAGAATGGAATCTTAGAACATAGCCTAACGTGGACACAATAATAGTAATAGTCCCTAGATTGTAAGCTCTTACAGCAGTTAACTCTATCCCTGAATTGTAAGGCCTATCTCTAAACTTTAAGATGCTGATCCCCTAGCGTATGTTGTCACAAACATTGGGACTGGCAGTTTGATGTGCTGAGCCCTCAAGCATGGGACTTGCCCTTATGAAGCTCATTACCACAAAGGAAAGTCTAAAGTTGTATGTAATGGTGCCTAAGAGTCTCCCCCTGAGTACCTCTTTGTTGCTCAGATGTGGCCCTCTCTCTCTCTAACTGAGCCATCTCGACAGGTGAACTCGCTGCCCTCCCCCCTACGTGGGACCCAACTCCCAGGGTTGTAAATCTCCCTGGCAACGCAGAGTATGACTCCCAGGGATGAATGTGGACCCGGCATTGTGGGACTGAGAGTATCTTCTTGACCAAAAGGGGGATGAAAAATGAGACGAAATAGTTTCAGTGGCTGAGAGATTCCAAATGGAGTTGAGAGGTCACTCTGGTGGACATTCTTATGCACTATATAGATAACACCTCTTAGGCTTTAATGTATTGGAATAGCTAGAAGTAAATACCTGAAACTACCAAACTCCAACCCAGCAGTCTGGACTCCTGAAGACAATTATATAATAATGTAGATTACAAGGGGTGACAGTGTGATTGTGAAGACCTTGTGGATCACACCCCCTTTATCTAGTGTATGGATGAGTGGAGGAATGGGGATAAAAACTAAAGGACAAATGGGGTGGGATGGGGGGATGATTTGGGTGTTTTTTTTCACTTTTATTTTTTATTCTTGTTCTGGTTCTTTCTGATGTAAGGAAAATGTTCAGAGATAGACTGTGGTGATGAATGCATAACTATGTTATCATACTGTGGACAGTGGATTGTATATCATGGATGATTGTATGGTGTGTGAATGTATTTCAATAAAACTGAATTTAATTTAAAAAAAAAAAAAAAAAAAAAAGTATTCCATGACTGCTCCCAAGGGGATGCATGGCCCAACCTGGGGTAGGTGTTGTGCACTAACCTCCAGTATATGTGTGTCATGCCCCATGGGTCCAGCCCACTGGATTGTCACCCCATGTGTATTAAGCACTTCTAGTCCTGCTTCTGTCATACCACCCTTCCACCTGGTGGTCCTAAACTCTCAACATCCGGGGAATCATGTGGAGGATATAATGGGGTAAAAAGTGGAATCATCCCCTTACAGAGGCTAGAAAGGAAAGTCCCAAATGGTGTATCCTTGTTCCCCCTTTCAAGGCCAATCCTCATCCTCATAAGTGTAAGGACAGACATGAAGCAAAGCCTTGGTTCCTCCCTTGTCCCCTCTCTGGGCTAGGAAGCAGGATAAGGCCATGTTTCCCTTCTAGGGAACTGCTGAGTTCAACTTCCAGAGGACCTGAGTAAGGCAGACAGTCCATCCAGTAAGAGAGTTGTCAGGGAGTAGACAACGAAGCTCCTTTTCCAGGTGGCCGTTAAAGTATTCCACAATGCTGGCTGCCTGTGGGTGGTGGGTGACAAAGAAGGTCCATCTAATTCCATGCGTCTGGACCTATCATTGAGGATTGTTCAGTGAAGTAAGGTCCTTGGTCAGAGGAGATGTCATCTGGGTACCGAAAGGGGTCGCAAAGCCACTTTCCAAGGTACCCCATGTATGTATTGCATCTGCACAACAAACTGGAAAAGCAAGACCTAGCCTGACTAGGTGTATGTCACAACCAAGGTTAGGACATTCCTTGGATTGGTGAGAGAGGCCAATGTAGTCTACTTTCCATGAGCAGCCCGGTGTGGCTCCTCTGGGAATAGCCCTTAATGCATTTTTTTGGGTTCTGGCTTGTGGCTGACATCTCTCACATTGCTGAATGGCAAATTGGGCCTTTTTTAAGCAAAAGAGGTATTCTGTGTTCCTGAGCCCATGATTTCCTGGTGTCAGAATTTCCATGTCCGGTTAAGTGGTGAATCCATTCAGCAGTGGAAACATCCATAGGATATTCAGCTATTTCAGGGATGTCACTGAGGGTTTAAGTTCATGGTTCTCATCCTCCAGACAGGGTTTATCCTCTGCTCTCTCCCAGGAGGATCTCTAGCCTCATCAGCTACAAAAAGCAGCTTAGTACAACCTTGATCAGCTAGGTCATTCCAATGATGTTCACCGTGAGGTAGGCCCTTGCCATTCACGTCAACATGGGTAACATAGACAGTGCCTTTTTACACTACCAAGTGTTTCCAAAGGTCCCTTCCCCACACTGGGGAACCTTTAATTCTCTAATCACACTCCCTCCATGAACCTGACTAGACTGCTAAGCCATTGGCGACAGCCCATGAGTCAGTAAACAGGTACATGGAGGCACCTGGGTCCTGGTGTTCCAGGGCTAAGAGGACTGCTCACAGATCAGCCCGTTGGGCACATTTCCTGGTGCCATAGGAAAATTGGACAAGGGAAACAACAATGGCTGCCAGATGGCTTCCCCCTGGCTGACCCATCAGTGAACGAGAGCAGAGCATCTGGTGGGGCATCCTTGAGTTGGGGTCCCCAGGTTGCAAATGCAGGGATGGAAGGGCTCTCATTTGTTTTCGCAAGATCATTATTGAGGGGGACCTTCGCCACCCTCTCACGCAAGTGTGTCCCTTCCTGTGGGCCCAGAGGAGTGTGATCCTGAATGTACCACTTCCATTTGCTGATGCTCTGTTGTTGGGCCCTGCCTGGGTGAATGCTCTGATTACCAGGACCCAGGACATGATGGAGATTTCTGGCTTCAGGAGCACCTGAGAGCTGTCGGCAGTCCCCTTCGCTTCCACCAAGGCTCAACAGCGTGCCTGAAGCTGCCTCAGGAAGGAGGGGCAGCACTGGGCTGCATCTGGGAACCTCTTGGTCCAGAAACCCAGGGGTCTGCGGATTCCTGTTGCTCTCACCTTCTGCCTGTTGATGTGAGTCCTGATGGCAGAAAACTGTCACTCGAATGGAGAGCCAGGCTCTAAAGTTCCCAGAGGCGGGGCGGCTGAAACAGCCACTTTTACCTTCTCTATTCCCCAGGAAAATACCTGCTTTCTCTGTCACCCAGTATAGGGGTGCCAGGAGGATACCAAAATGAGGAAGACGCTGGCACTGTCTGGCACTGCAGGTGGCAAGAAACGCATTTCTTCATTCAAACGCCGATAGTCTACAGTCAGCTGCCATGCTCCACTCGCCTTTTTCACTGACAACATCAGGCTATTATAGGCAGAGATAGTGGAGTAGGAGACACCTGCAGATAGAAGGTCCTTTATGAGTTCAGTAATGTCCTTTCTCCTACTAGGGAGGTGATGTTGCCACTGCTGGACAATGTGGCCAGGAGATGGGAGCACGGGGGGTGCATGGCCAGTCACTCGCCCTAACATGATGGCCAGAATTTGCTGCGATTGGGGTGTGCATCTCTGCAGTTGCTGCTGAGAGATGCAACAGTACAGGACATCAGCTCCTATAAGGCAGTCCCCGGTGGGAAACTTTGGGGAACTCTGGAGAAAATGTAAACTAGAAGGAAGGGAAACAGTGGCAGCTAAAAAGCTGTGGGAACCAACCTATAAGATAACAGTAACCCCCCGTCCCCACCCAATACTATTCTTTGCCCCCTCCTCTCTGTGTCTCCCTGAATGACAGTGACCTGGGAGCTTGTATCCAAAAGCTCCATAAAGGGTTGTTTGTTGCCGCCAAATTGCACACACAGTAGGGTACGAGGCCTCTTATCCCAGGGGTGGATGAGACCCTTGGCTCCACCCTAGGCCATTTTTAATTTAGTCACGTTCGGGGAGAGAGGCCCCTTCTGGGAGCTGGACTCCTTGTTAGGACTAAAGGGAGAGGCGGGGGACCTGTGAACTCCTCCTCTTCCTCTGTTGCCCATATCTGGGGATTGTGAGAAGGAGGTTGGACAGGGGCCAATTGTCCCTGTCGAGCCTGTGGCCTTCCTTCTAGTTTACATTTTCCCCAAAGTTCTCCAGTGAAGATCCCTTCTTTGCTGACCTTTGGGACCCCTGGCTCTAGTAGCCATAAGCCTCTCTGCAAGTGGGGACCCCGGGAGGAATGGGCTGCTGCTGAGCTGACCCACAGGTTATAGGAACCTCTGGATTAAGAGGTGGGTGCCCATCACCCACTAGCCCAGCTCCCCTGCTGGTCATCACAGTGGCCACATCCCTTATATGGGAGCCCCTCCCTCATAAGGGAGTAATGAGACACTCCCAGGGGAAACCCTAGAGGGAGGAGCAAAAGCAACTTGTTGCCCCACTCAGGGGGGCCCTTTTTTTCCCCCCTTAAATCCAGTTTTATTGAGATATATTCACATACCATACAGTCATGCACAGTGTACAATCAGCTGTTCACAGTACCATCATGTATTTGTGCATTCATCACCTCAATCCATTTTTGAACATTTTCCTTACTCCAAAAAAAAAAAAAAATTAAAATAATTAAAAATAAAAGTAAAAAAGAACACCCAAAGTGTTCCATACCCCCTATCCCACCCTAGTTTTCATTTAATTTTTGTCCCCATTTTTCTACTCATTGGTCCATACACTGGGCAAAGGAAGTGTGAGCCACGAGGTTTTCACAATCACGTAATCACACCGTGTAAGCTACATAGTTACACAATCGTCTTCAAGAATCAGGGCTACTGGGTTGCAGTTTGGCAGTTTCAGGTATTTCCTTCTAGCTATTCCAATACACTAAAAACTAAAAAGAGTTCTCTATATAGCACATAAGAATGCCCTCCAGAGTGACCTCTCGATTCCATTTGAAATCTTTCAGCCACTGAAACTTTGTTTCAGTTTACTTCAGGGGGACCCTTTCTAATGAAATCATCAATGTCCAGTCACAAAATGGGAGTCTGGTGAGGGGCTAAATCCCTCCAGTGGGGGTAGAATATCCACGGGCCAACACCCAGCTGTCACCGGTGACCGTGGCTTCCTCCTCGTTGCTCCAAGCCTCGGTTGGAATTTGGGAGAGGTTAATCAGAATGAGATATGCTCGTGTGACTCTCTTCAAGGACCAGTCAAACAAACGTGGTGGTGATGCTGGGTCCGTCTGTGGCTCAGCCGCACGGCCACAGCTCCCCCCACCCCCACTTCCTCCTCTCTCAGCTCTAGTTGACTGAGTCTGTTGGAGGACAGGGTTGGTTGCAAAGCGCAGAGACTTTGCTACTCTGCCTGTGTGATCGGGTTGTCATCACGCCCTCATTGTAAAGCCAGGACAGCCACGAGAGATCTTCTCCTGGCATCTGCCCGTATCTGTCTTTCATATCCTGTATCTCCTTCTCTGAAAAAGCTTGCCTCACACTAACCTCCGATCAGGCTGGTGCCCTGAGTGCGGGTGTGCTGGATTCCAGAATGAAAGTGGATAATAAGAAGCCATGAGCAAAGGAAGTGTATGCCGGGCCATGGAAGCCCCAACCTCATTGACATCAGCCTGGAGCCAACTCTCTGGCATTCACAGGGGGATGGGAGGGATTTTCAAAGTCCCATTTATCCCTGCCTCTCCCCCAGAGGATGGAGCTCATCATGCCCTATGTTCCCCAGCTGCTGGTAGGGTGGGTGAGGGCAACCCTTCAGCTTAGCCCACAAACCACGAGTCCTGTGTTGCCCAAGATGCTCCTGTACAAAAGGAATGCAAGAGTGACAAAAAGGACAGCCAAAAAACCAACCCGCACCATACTTCCCATGTACCCTGCTCGCTGCACCAAAATCTGTGGAGTGAGTTGTGCCATGGGAACACAAACTTAGGGCACAACAGAAACAAATGACCACCTTATTACTTACATAGCACAGAGGGGCCAAAAGAGCAGGGAAAGAGATACTATCATGGCCTGTTTTCTGGGGAGGCCAAATGCTTGGGTCAGGGTTGGTGGATGGCAGCCCTGCATGTCCTGCTTGGCGTCAGAGAAGAGACAGTGGGAATAAAACTGCTTTAATAATTTAAAGAGAGACAGACAGACAGACAGACAGACAGACAGACATCTATGCTGTTTGAATGTGGTATTTATCCACCCTGGGAGGAGAGGACCCTGCCACTGAGAATTCCTGCCTTGATTAGCATCTGGGGCTGCTTGCTCCCGGTTTCCGGGTTTAAGGGCTGAGGTCTGGTCAGGCCTTTTCCTTAGACTTAACGTCTCTGTTCTGGTTTGCTAATGCTGCCCTTTTGCAAAACACCAGAAATGGATTGGCTTTTATAAAGGGGGTTTATTTGGTTACAAAGTTACAGTCTTAAGGCCATAAAGTGTTCAACACTAGGGTACCTCCACTGGAGAAGGGCCATTGGCATCCAGAAAACCTCTGTTAGCTGGGAAGGCTCGTGGCTGGCATCTGCTTGCTCCCAGGTTGTGTTTCAAAATGGCATTCTCCAAAATATTGCTCTTGGGACATTTTGTCCTCTCTTAGCTGCAGCTGCTCTTCAAAATGTCACTCTCAGTTGCTCTGAGGTCCCTCTGTTTGCAACTCTTTTTATAGGACTCCAGTGACTTAATTCAGACCTGCCCTGAATAAGTGGGGCAACACCTCCAAGGAAATAATCCAATGAAAGGTCTCACCAACAGCTGATTGAGTCACATCTCCATGGAAACATCCAATCAAAAGTTTCCAACCTGATCAACGGTAATACGTTTGCTGCCCACACAGGGTTGCATTAAAGAATATGACTTTCCAAAAGGGCGATGTGAAAGGAAATGAAATAAGCTTCAGTGGCAGAGAGATTCCAAAAGGAGCTGAGAGGTCACTCTGGTGGGGACTCTTACGCACAATATAGACAACCTTTTTAGGTTCTAATGAATTGGAATAGCTAGCAGTAGACACCTGAAACTATCAAGCTACAACCCAGAACCCATGAATCTTGAAGACGATTGCATAAAAATGTAGCTTATGAGGGGTGACAGTGTGGTTGGGAAAGCCATATGGACCACACTCCCCTTTGTCCAGTTTATGGATGGATGAGTAGAAAACTGGGGGAAGGAAAACAAACAAACAAAAAGGCACCCAGTGTTCTTTTTCACTTTAATTGCTCTTTTTCACTTTAAGTTTTATTCTTATTATTTTTGTGTGTGTGGTAATGAAAATGTGAAAATTAATTTTGGTGATGAAGGCACAACTATATAATGGTACTGTAAACAATTGAATGTACGCTTTGTTTTGTATGACTGCATGGTATATGAATATATCTCAATAAAATGAATGAAAAAAAAGAATATGGCTTTTTCTGGGGGACATAATGTATACAAACTGGCACAGTCTCCTTCAGGTTGTGGGATGGAAACAGACTGAAATGTTGGTGCACAATAGGAGAGTGGGGTGCGGTGGTGGGCGAGGGCTGGGAGATGGCCGCTGAGCCTGTGTCCGTGATCTCCCCAGCAAACAGGTGAAACTGCTCCCTTGGTTCACATTGTAAGTGAATGAACAGGGCTGAGTAGGCAATGGTTAAATATTTATTGAATGCCTGCTATGTGCTAGTCACTAGCGATCCAGATAGGCAAGTCAGGCAATTGCCTGCCTTCATGGGTTGACAGTCAGCAAAATCACTCTGGGACTGGTGAAATCAGAGAGAGGTAAATCCTTTAGGCCTTTTGTTCTCTTAGCCATGGTCTGCTGAAGCTTTCACCCATCCTTCAATTTGGATATAAATGCATTTTATGATGCTGTCTTGTTAAACAGTTGGAACTTCTACAGCTGCGTAAACAGAAGGAATGCAAATGTAGGGCACTAGAGAAACCATAGCTTCTTTTTATTCTTTATCTCAGTCCCCTGGATGCTCTTTTCTCCCTTACAAAGAAAAACATGGATTAATAGTTTATAGGGTCTGTCTCTCCAAATAGTATTTCTGGGGGAGCTGGACAAACTTTACTTAGGGACTTTCTCAACTTTTTTTTTTGTTCTTTCTTGGATTCTCTTACCCCTCAAAGCAAATATTTGTCTAACATTTCTCTTTGATGCCAAAACTATGCAGCAACTTCAGGAGGTGCTTGGGATTAACAAGAGATGAAGGGGGTTTTCTCTGAGCCATGGCTTTTTTTCTTGGAAACTTTCTGGCCTTGAAGCGATTTTATTATTGGTTAAGCCACATTTTTAGATTATAGCTAAGACTCTACTATTAACACCAAGGTTATAATCAGAGTAGCAAGCCAGTAGCTTCTTTTCAATTTGTTTCCTTCCCCAGTAACCCTTGTACTGTTGTTTGGGCAGTCCTGGCCTCACTGATATTTTCCTTCTAAAAAAATCCTCTCACATTGGGAAAAGGTGATAGATAGACTTTGCGTCAGGTGGCTCCTCACAGCACACAGCAGACTGCTCCTAGAGTTGCTTTTCTTGCCGTTATTGCTATTGACCTCATCACTAACATCGTCACCACCCCTAGGCCTAAAATCTCAGATTCAGGAGAAGCCAGTTGGCTTTCTCAGCTAAGGATTAATAACAGCAACTCCTAGAGATGAGGAGGGGCACATCTTGTTGATTGCACTCCAGTAGTTCATTCTGAACTCAGGAACCATGATTAGAATATAGGTCACAATCTTCTTGACTCTCTCTATATTTTTTAAATTCAGTTTTGTTGAGATATGTTCACATACCATACAGTCATCTGTGGTGCACAATCAGCTGTTCACAGTACCATCATAGAGTTGTGCATTCATCACCCCAATCTATTTTTTAAACATTTCCCTTATACCAGAAAAAGCAAGAATAAAAATAAAAAATAAAATAAAAAAGAACCCCCAAATCATCCCCCCATCCTACCCTATTTTTCACCCAGTTTTTGTCCCCATTTTTCTACTCATCCATCCATACACTGGATAAAGGGACTATGATCCACAAGGTTTTCACAATCACACTGTCACCCCTTGTAAGCTACATTGTTATACGATCGTCTTTAATAGTCAAGGCTACTGGGTTGCAGTTTGATAGTTTCAGGTAGTTACTTCTAGCTATTCCAGTGCATTAAAACCTAAAAAGGGTTATCTATATAGTGTGTAAGAATGTCCACCAGAGTGACCTCTCGATCCATTTGGAATCTCTCAGCCACTGAAGCTTTATTTCATTTCATTTCTCATCCCCCTTTTGGTCAAGAAGATGTTCTCAATTCCATGATGCAGGGTCCAGATTCATCCCTGGGAGTCAATATCCTGCGTTACCAGGAGATTTCCACCCCTGGGAGTCAGGTCCCACTAAGGGGGGAGGGCAGCAAGATCACCCGCCAAGGTGGCTTAGCTAGAGAGAGAGAGGGCCACATCTGAGCAACAAAGAGGCACTCGGGGAGATTCTCAGGCACAACAACTACAAGCAGGTTTAGCCTCTCCTTTGCAGTAATGAGCTTCATAGGGGCCAGCCCCAAGACAGAGGGCTCAGCACACCAAACCGCCATTCTTGACTCTATTTTAAATCAGTTGGTGTAATTATGTTAGTAGTGACAGTGGAAGGGGCGTAGACCCACTAGTGTTTGATTATTATTGCAGGTTTGGTAATTCAGTGGACATTTCAATGTGGGTCTGAAAGTAAGTACTGTCTCTTCTAGCACTGGCAATATGACTCTAATTAGGTTTCTTTGCCTCATCATTGTCTTGTCCTCTGAAGGCTGCTTAAAGACATACACGTGCCACACGCACTACAGGGCTCTTGTTGACTACATCACAAGACTATCGTGTTATCACAGAGGAATAATCAACACTCTTGGGCACATGGAGTGTTCTGTCTGCATAATCCTAGTGCAAGTGCTGGCAGAAAAGGGAAGACAGGGACAGGAAATATAAAGGGTGTGTTAAGAGCTGCACTAGGATCGAGAGTCTTTGGGCCATTTCAGAATGTGACACTGGATTTCTTCCTCTGCTGAAATATGAGAGCTAAGGAGCAAACTGTGTCCAAAGTGGGTGCACATTTGTGACTGTGTGTAGTGATAAAGATAGGGAAATACTTGCTTCGACATATTTTAGCTCAAGCAAAGAGTTTTATTTTGAAGTTTGCTAAGGGCCAGAGGCATGACATATAAATGGGACATTTCCCATTAATTAAGATTCTTTGGGGAGAAATTTCCCATCTTTGATATTCATGTTTCTCTTTTTCTTTTACCACTCCAATCCCTCGCCATCACCACCAAAGAGAGAGACAGAGAAATAAAACTGGAGATGAAATTAGCATTTTAGAGGGAAGCAATACCAAATAGACTTATAAAGTGTGTAAGCCAAGGGAAGAAGTGAAATATGTGTGTGATATAGTAAAATGTACTACATTATAGGTGAGTATGTTAATTTAGATAGAGTATTATGAACTAAGTGTAAATAAATGCTAAAAGCCTGATTGGAGCATAATAATGTAAAATATGTCACATAGGGATGGATCCATGTTCTAGCCAGCCTGGTATTTTGTCTCTAACGGAAGTACTTAGAAAGTGTTGCAGCAGAATCTGGTTGCCATCCTGGTATCAGATGCAAAAGGCTAGAGATTTCCCAAATGGCCCAGTACGCCATACCCTTACCAAAAGTAGTCCCCAAATACCTAGGTCCCTACCTGAGATTCTGTAAAAGAGTCACTCACTAAGTTTTATCTCTCAGAAACTTAAATCCACCAGAGTGTTCTATGCCAGACAAGTCCTAAAACCCAGAGGCAACAGCCTCTTTAAGAACAACAATCAGATGCAGCCCCCTTCCCCATATTGTCGACACCCCCTTTTAATATGAACAATTTAGGGTGCTCACTGCCTAGACACCCCTGAAGACGGAGAAAGAGATCAAGTTAGAGGAAGGGGTAGCAATAAACAAGATAAGATTTAACAAAGGTCTACGAATACTGATACTTTATATAAATATATATATATTTTTAGATGCTGGGGTGGTGGAATAGCTGGATGGACGTAAATGACATGGTGCAACTGTAACCTATAACATCCTTTGAAATTTACTCTGTAGCTACTCATTGAATTGTGCTTTGAAAATCTTCGCCCTTCTGTATATACCCTATATTGCATAATAAGGAAAGAACTGAAACTCTGGAATTGTAACCCATAACAGTTTGTGAAATTACCTATATGACTGCTTGTTGAGCTGTACATTGATAGTTAACACCATTCTGTTTGTATGTTATATTTTACAATAATGGAAGTAGCTGAAGTTGTGTGAAAAAAAACAATGCCTATGTAACCTATAACATTCTTTGAAATTTGCTCTATAGCTATTTGTTGAATTGTGCTTTGAAAGTTATTACCTTTCTGTATGTATCCTATATTTCACAATAAGGAAACAACTGAAACTGTGGAACTATAACCCATGACGTTTTTGAAATTACCTATGTAACTGTTTGTTGAGCCTTACTTTGAAAGTTAACACCTTTCTGTATATATGTTATACTTTACAATAACTGAAATTGTGGGACTGTAACCCATAACATTCTTTGAAATTTGCTTTCTAACTACTTGTTAAATCATACATTGAAAGTTATCACTGTTATGTTTGTATGCTAAAGTTCACAATTTTATAAAGTGCATTAAAAAAAGGTTAGAGATGTTTCGCCGCAAATCCTGGATTTCTGTTCATTCATTTAAACTTTTTAAAACTTATAAATAGTTTTTGACTAAACCCCAATTATGATGGTAACAAATTTCATTTTTTCTGCCTGATGTGATAATTAATATTTCCCTTTGTTTATAATAATTGTAAGGTTCCTGTAGGTATTCCGCAGTTCTCATATTGTACAGTTTTGTGAATAACTTATGTTCAATTATTTATATTCTTCATGATTTGATAAATTTTTATTATTTCCTCTTTGTCATTCTAGAATGGAACATAGATTTTATTAGTCTCATCTCAATACACAGTTTACTTGAAAGGCAGACATTAATCCTGTTCTGCAGCATCTGTATGATAAAAACATACAGCTATAATATAAAGTACCTTTATTCAAAACCTTTGACAAACTTGTTCTGGCCTCTCGTTATTCCTGAAAGATAGTAGGACAATTGTTTATTTACTTACTCTATAGCAGAGAGGAATTAGTTGAGTTTAGGTTTGTTTTTTTTCCTTCTCTTGAGTTTGTTACTGTTGAAGTTTGCAATCACCCTTCCCAGGGAGCCAGGATCCCTCACTCTCCAACATCTGACCTTGTGTTCTTCATGTCTTCCTGTAGCCATATGTGTCATTGGCTCAGCAGATGGCCCCACCTAGTCCAAGCAACAGTACCCCTAGCAGCAGCAGTGGAAGCAATGGAAATGACCAGCTGAGCAAAACCAACCTGTACATCCGGGGATTGCAGCCAGGCACTACTGACCAGGACCTCGTCAAGCTGTGTCAGCCGTAAGTTGGGGTACTCGCGGGTAGGCTTCTGGGGACAGTACAGATTTGGCAATACTGGCTTCTTGTCAGATACTCTTATCTTGAAATGCAGTAGTATTTTGCTTCTACCTCATAGTCACAGGGTTTCCCAGCAGCCCTTCTTAAGGAAATCTATCCACCACTAATATATAAAACCTTTTTGTGTTTCTCTGAAGGAAGCCAAGATGGGGCTGATCTTTGAAGCCTGGTGTCTGGGTTTCTTTCCAATATCTCCCCTGAACTAATGATCTTAGTGAAAAGATTCCTGTCCTTACACCTGAAGTAGAAATGCTCAGAATCTCCACAGATACTGATTAGAAGGCGCTGAGAACTAGCCATGGGGATAGAATAAAGTGGGACTAACCAATTGATTTCCACATTTTGGAGTGTCTCTGCTACTGGAGATTTTCCTAGTGAATTAGAGGAGTCCTCAAATCAGTGGATAAAGAAGAAGGTAGAAGAAGGGGAAGAAAAGGGAATAAAAAGAGAAAGAAAGAGGCTGCCACTCTGCAACTTTCTCCTGAAGACCATTTGGTGTTCTTCAGAGTAGATTTGAGTAAAGAGGTAGACTGTGGCTACTGTAGAATTAGTGCAGTTAGGAATGCTGGAAAAATTTCAGGAGTACAAAGATGCCTAGCTCAATTCCATTGGGTAGAAAAGCACATGTTTCAAATCCCATATTTGGGAGGATGATTAGAGGAGAGTCTGGGGGTAGGGAGGGGGAAAGAATTGAGTTTGGTTAAATGAATGGTAGAAAGAGCTAGAAATAAGGACCTTAGACTGTGTACATTTTCTGTCTTTTAAAACTTTTTATTAAAGTATAACAATCATACAGAAAAATGTACAAATTCTATGTGTGTATAGCACCATAAATTTTCACAAAGTGAACACACCCTTGTAACCAGTCCCCAGGTCAAGAAATAAAAGTCTTCAGAAGCCCACCTCTCAGTAGTAGATAGAATTTCTTCACTACCTTTACTATCTCCCCCACAGGGTTATCAACTGACTTCTAAATAATAGATCATTATGGCTTGTTTGAACTTCATGTAAATATAATCATACAGTTCATTCCCTCTTTGTATCTGTCTTCTTTTGCTAAATGTTGTTTGTGAGAGTCATCCACATTGTTAGGAGTAGCAAAATTTTGTTCATTCTCCTTGTTTTATAGGATTGTACCACCATAGAACTACACTACAGTTTGTTTATCCATTCTACTGATGCTACACATTGGATTGTTTTCACTTTGTGATTATCATGAATAAATAGTGCTGCCATGAACTTATATGTGTCTTTTGGTGCATGTGTGTACCCATTTCTGTTGGATATACACCTAGGAGTAAAATTTTTGGGTCATAGGATATACATCTGTTCAACCTTTGTAGATACTACTAAACAATTTTCTGAAGTGATGAAACTAATTCATAGTCCCATGACAGTTGCTCCAAATCCTAGAGAGGCAGAAAATTTTGCCCCCAAGATGCAGTTATATGAGGCATCAGAAATAGTCTGGAAGGGAAGCAACCCAAGTGTCCATCAGCTGATGAATGGATAAACAAAATGTGGTATATACATACAGTGGAATATTATTCAGCCGTAAAAAGGAATGAAGTCCTGATACATGCGACAACCTGCTTGAACTTTGAAGACATCGTGTTGAGTGAAATAAGCTAGACACAAAATGACAAATGTATAATCTCACTATTTGGAACAATTAGAATAAGCAAACTCATAGAGTCAGAATCCTGAATATAGGTTACCAGGGGACAGGGTGGGGTTGGGAATGGGAAGTTAAGACTTAAAATGTACAGGGTCCCTTTTTGTAATGATGAAAATGTTTTGGTAATGGATGATGGTGATGGTAGCACAACATTGTGAACACAATTAACAGCACTGAAATATATATCTGAATATGATTAAAAGGGGGAAATGTATAAATGGTAACGGAACAAAAATATTTTTTAAAAAATCCATGAAACTACACTATACAGTGAACCGTAAGTTAAACCATGGACTTGAATTAATAGTACAATTATAAAAATGTGCTATCATAAATTGGAACAAATGTTCCATACCAATGCGAAGTGTTGGTGATGAGGTGGAGTATGAGAATCCTGTATTTTATTCATGATTGTTCTGTAAACCCACAGTTTCTCTAATTAAAAAAGAAAGAAAGAAATAGTCTGTAAATCCCTTACTCTTCTGAGGTAGTGATTTGGTCCATTTGGTGTGGCCGTACTAGCAACAGGCCTCAGGGACTCAATCTTTAAAGACTATGTGTATGTATAAAACTGTTCCTTCCTTAACCTCAGCTTAACTTGCTAGAAAGGCATTTAAGTAGAATTTAGGGGACTGACTTGATCTAGGACTAGTAATTGGGGGTGAGGGGATGGGAATTGGCAGAAATGTTGGTTTATTAGGGAGAAACTTATTGCAGTCTAGGTCCTCCTGCACCCTGAGTTTCTTGTACACAAATACAATGTGCTGCAAAGATCCTTTCACACCACAAAGGTAGAGAGGAACCTCGATTCTATTTTACTGTACTTTTAGACCTTTATTTTGCCCTTCCCAACAGTTGCCCTATCTTTTGCTGTGTCTGAAAGGATGAGAATAGGCAGGGCCAGCAGGTAGGATGGAAGTAAGGGACCCAGAAGGGAGCTGTGGAGAAGTAGGAGTGAGGCAGGGAGGGAATCCATCCTGAAGAGTTAGGACCAGGGGAGGGCCGAGAAGAGCTGGGGGTGGGGGTGGGGGGTGGAACCCTCCTGGATGCTGCCAGCAGGAGTTAAACCTCTCTAGGAAGGGTGTTTCCCACGCAGAGAAGGACTTCCTGCCTTTGTCCCAGTTGTCTCTCCCGGAGTTTTAGGAAAGTAAATGTTGCTGGATCCTAAGCCCCATTGGGCAGAAAGGAGAGGTATGGAGTCTGGGCCTAGAACTCCTGGTTCTCTTCAACGGCTCCTTCTTCCTTGGAGGAAGCAGCCACGACCCAGCTGTTGCCAGCTGCAGTGGAAATTCTGAGCGCAAGTCTCAGGCTGCTCTGACCACAGCAAGCTCCACCCTGGGGCCTTGATAGGGATAGCAGCATGTGTGTCCTCTGGCCTATAGTCAAGACTTCTCACGGGCTCCTCCCCTGGCCTGTTTGAGAAAGAATCCAAGGACAGATCCCTGAAGGGCTAGTCTCACCGCATCCATTCCCACCCCAGTTTCAACTGTTCTTTCCCAGCCTCCAGGGCATTGCTTGACTTATTCTGTCTTGCCCATTGGGTCACAAAAGCTCCACTGAAAAAATCAGCGAGGGGCCACCAAGGAGTAAAACAAATAAATAATGTGTTCTTTTGGGATGAAAAGAGAGGTGGGAAAAATTGCTTATTTAGGGTATTGGTCTTAAATTCAGTTGCTGCCAATTGTCCTCGATTAGATCTTATCCTTATGACTGTAGTGACTTCTGTTCTGTGTCCTTAATATTTTCACCCTCCTGGAGTGGGACATAGAGGCTTTCTTCTAGAGGAATACCTCTAATATAATCTCTGACCTGTGATACTCCACTGCTCGGGTTTTGGGAGGTCCCACATGACTGCTGCCAAAGTATAATTTTTTTTTTAAGTTAGAAAACATGACTTGTACAAATACAGAATGAACACATGTCAAAGATGTGTTTAACTCATTAATGAAGAAACCAGTAGGATGGGAAATGGGTTCAAAGAACATTTGAGGAACTGAAGGAAGAATGTTGGAGTAAGAATGCTAGGTTAGATACAAGACTGCTTTATGTCATACAGGACAATGAAACCAATAATCTTTGTGGTTGTCTTTACTACTGGACAGAAATAATTTGCATTTCTACTGTAAAATATCTATACATTGATATGTATCTTCAATGTCTGCACCCTAACAGTAATAAATAGTAAGTCAAGCAAAGAATACTTCCTCCTGAAATATTCCTTGGATTGGCCTTTGAGACAGTGTTCCAGAATGACATTGAATGCACATGCAGTCCTCCTTTTGCCTTATTATCAAGTTTTCGATATTGTTTCTTAATACTGCTGTTGTACCTGGTCTTTGCTTTTCCCTCTCCCTTAGATATGGCAAGATTGTCTCCACTAAGGCCATACTGGACAAGGCAACCAACAAGTGCAAAGGTGAGAGGACAGCTGTCCGTGGGGTGGAGAGCAGCGATGAGCCAGGCCATCCCTGGCCTCTGCCCTTTACTGCTGAGTGTTCCAAGTACCCAGTGCCAGGGAGGAGTCTCTGAGGTTTTCAGACTTAAAGGACTAATAGATATTCATATTCCTTGGTGAGCAGGCAGCTAAGAGTCAAAATGGCTGTTTTGGGGACCCAAGACCAAGTGACGGCCCACAGCTCCTTTGAGTCCTTTGGGCTTATTCTGGACCTCATGTCTCCCTGGATTGGGTGGTAGAGATGGGGAGGTGAGATTGTTTCTTCTGGAAAAGCAATGTAAATGCCTTTTTGGGGGGTGGGGGTGGGGAGAGGGTAACTTGGTAGATGTTATTTTCTGAGGATGAACAGTGTTATTGGGGTTTTGAGCAAGTCTAGATGGGGCTGGAAGAGAGGAAGGGAAAGGGCTGTAGGTTGGGGTGAGGAGGTGACTGGTTATCTGCTCAGAGAGGTTGCATTCCCTGCGTGCCTAGCATTTCTGACGTATGACTGGAAAAGAGGAGAGGTTGGCTGTGGGTTATTAGAAGAACCTAGTTCCTGAAACCTTAAATCTAAAGGGGAAGGGGAGTGAGGTGGGAGGGGGAAAGGCAGGGATGACACAAGGATCTCACTGCCCGTGGCACTGTTAGCCATAAAGTAGACCATATCTCACAGAATTTTCGAAGCATGTGACCACCTGAAACCTTGTAATTTCTGGCCCCTACCACTTCTATTTCATGGCATCATAACTGTTTGTCCATCTCCTGAAAGCCCTGAACCTCCTACCTCCCTTACTCCTCCACCTCCCAGTGACCCTGCTTCCTTGTTCCAGGCTATGGCTTTGTGGACTTTGACAGTCCTTCAGCAGCACAGAAAGCTGTAACGGCCCTGAAAGCCAGCGGTGTACAGGCACAGATGGCAAAGGTAAGGGCACGACCCCATAGCCATTCCTCCAAGGGCTTTGGGGTTAGCCCCAGAGTTCCTGTTCCAAGGCTTCCAGACGGCTTCAGAGTCGGGAAGTTGATAGGCAAGGGCTACCCGCAGTGCTTTTGGTCTCTGTCTAGCCAAGCGAGCCTGGGCCAGGGGCTCACGGAGCACCCCCTGGGCTGCTATGGGACAGAGCCTGTGGCAGGTGGCTCTGCCAACTCTGTTCCTCTCCCCAAGTGACTGGAAGCAGGCCGGGGGCTGCGGGGGCTTCTTTCCTTCCTCCTGCTGCTTCTCCATCTCCATTCGGCCACTTGCCTACCAGACAGCTTGTGGTGATTTTGTAATATTCCCCTTAGAAGCCAGTTGTGCAACTCAGAAACAGAGCAATGCTCTCCACCTCCCAATACCGTTCCCCGCGGGGAGGAGTAACGATGGGGGAGGGAAGTCACAGCAGAGAAGGAAACTGTCCCTCTTTCTCAGATCTGTCTGGAGTTACTGTTTCCATCTAGACTACTAGAAAACTAGAGGCTTTTCTCTCCCTTTGCCTTTCTGAAGCAGTTAGGAATGATTATTTGTGTGGCGCTGATGAGGCAGGCCTGCCAGGCACACTTCTGTGATGGTTAAAGAAAAAGGAAGCTCTGAAGGGAACGGCAGAAGAGGCAGTGAAGGTTGCTGGTGACCCAGTGTCCAGCGCGGGATGACTGCCCTGCCCTCTGAGAGGCTCCCCCTCTTCTTTCTGGAGAGAAGCCCACTGACCGTGGTGCTTAGGAGCCTTAGGGGTTCCTAGCAGACTAGAACCTTCAGGGCTCCGTGCTGACCCAGGGAGCTGCACATTGTCCCTTAGTGCAGCTCCAGCACATTGTCCTTCCCTTTCTCCTTCTCCCCTCTTCCTGCTTTCCCTCCATCAGGGAGAGAACAGGAATTCCTACTTAGAGGATTCTGCTGTGACCGGAAGTGGGGGAGGGGGAGTGACTCAAAACAATCCGGCCAAGGAGCAAGGCGGTCCAAGAGAATCCAGCCTCTGGGACCCACTGCTGGGGAGGGCTGGGGTGGGGGGAGTTGGGGGTGCGTTTCTCGGCCTGGTTCTTAAAGAGACAGCTAGTTGATGATTTGTATTATGAGTTTGTACAGAAATGATCTAATTACAAATTACGGGTTTGTGATAGAAATATTAAAGCTGCTTTTTTTTTCCTGGACTTAATATATATCCCAAGGTAGAGGGACTGGGTATTACAGATAGTTGAGGAAATTCTTTTTGATTTTATGGGGCTCCTCTTACTGTCTCTTTTCTGAGAGGTCATTTGGTGGATGAGGGCTGAGGGTGCAGAAAGGGTAAGAGATGTGAGCTTCATTTTCTCTTTTATTTCCATAGCAACAGGAGCAGGACCCCACAAATTTATACATCTCAAACCTTCCATTATCAATGGATGAGCAAGAACTGGAGGGGATGCTGAAGCCCTTTGGCCAGGTTATCTCCACCCGAATCCTTCGAGACATCAGTGGGACCAGCAGAGGGGTTGGCTTTGCAAGGTGAGGGGTGCCAGGGGTGGGAAATGATGAGGTTATGAACGTCACTTAGGAAGTAACTAAAAAATCTGTGCCACCTCATCCCAAGGGACCAAACTGTCAGACAAAAGCACCTGATAGTGAACCCAAAGTCCAGTTTATCATTAGAGGTAACAATACTCAAAACTCCATTTGCCTCCAAATCTTTATTCTTTGTCCCAGTACTTCCTGCTACTCTAACCTTTGTTTCTTTGGTCCTGATCCAACCAGAATAAAATAATCCCACATATTCTTTCAGTTTATTGAGTCCGATATCATCCTATTATCTCATTTAATTGTTACAACAACCTGTGAGGTGAATACATTTTACCAATGAGGAAACTGAAGCCCCAGTATGAAGTGACTTGCCCTGGTTCTCACTGGAGTAGGTGGCAGAGCAGAGCCCTAGTCCTTCTGGCTTCAGAATCAGTAGGATAAAATAGAAGGTTTGATCTACCCTTTCAGATCTGTTAGGAGGCCTAGATTCTAGAAGCACCTCTGCCACTATGTGATCTGGCTGTGTGATCTCAGACCTTTATGAGCCTTGAGGTGGAAGAAATTGATTTAGGTGAGTGATTTTTATAAGCTGTTCCCTGGAGCTATGGAGGTCTCCAGGGTACCCTCTGTCAGGGCTCAGGGGTCCTTGTTTATAGGGTTTTCAGCCTCTTCTAGCTCACTTAAGAAATGATTCTGCTTTTATTTATTTTAAGTATTTAGTTTGAAGGGGGAGTGGTTGCTTTTTTGAAATGTTTGAAAACTACGGAGCTGAAGATTGCTTTTTGTTTTGTAGTAGCCGGTCTGGTCCATGATCAGTTCCAGACTCCTGATAGCGCCACCTGCTGGCCATCCCGAGTATAACTCAACGGGCGTTCCTAGGCTTGTGGCCATCAGACTTGACTTGCTCCCAAACCTTGAAGCAGAGGTTCTCAAACTTTCTCAGTTCATGGCACTCTTAATAGTCACAGTAGTTTTTCCACAGCTCCCTAGACAAAAAGAAATATGTAACAGCTCTATTTATTAAGTAATTAAATGATCTAAACAACTTAATAAATATTTGTGTCTTAGCAACTTTGTAGCAGTTTGGACAAATAATACACCTACAGTGGAAGAGAAAATATTTTAATTTCTTTCTTAAATAACTATACTTACTAATGGGATGTATGTACCTGGTAGGCACTGCACAGCTTCTCAAATGTTGGAATCAGATTGGATTCCTCCACCCTCATTCCCTGTTACACTTCTATTTTCTTAGGATACTTGCTTTTGTCACAGCAACTGTTGTAAACCCAGGTTTGCAAAGATATGACATTATTTTTTTTTATTATTAAATTCAGTTTTATTGAAATACATTCACACACCATACAATCATCCATGATATACAATCCACTGTCCACAGTATGATAACATAGTTATGCGTTCATCACCACAATCTATCTCTGAACATTTTCCTTACATCAGAAAGAACCAGAACAAGAATAAAAAATAAAAGTGAAAAAAGATCACCCAAATCATCCCCCCATCCCACCCCATTTGTCCTTTAGTTTTTATCCCCATTCCTCCACTCATCCATACACTAGCTAAAGGGGGTGTGATCCACAAGGTCTTCGCAATCACACTGTCACCCCTTGTAATCTACATTATTATATAATTGTCTTCAGGGGTCCAGACTGCTGTGTTGGAGTTTGGTAGTTTCAGGTATTTACTTCTAGCTATTCCAATACATTAAAGCCTTAGAGGTGTTATCTATATAGTGCATAAGAATGTCCACCAGAGTGACCTCTCGACTCCATTTGGAATCTCTCAGCCACTGAAACTATTTCGTCTAGATATGACATTATTAACATTGTTTTCGGAAGGAAGGTAGAGTTATCTAATGTTGAAATGGTAAATTACTTTGAGTTAGTAGTTCACTCAGTATCCAACAGATGTTGCTGTATTTTCTTCAAAAAGTGAAAATATTCCACACCGTGTCTTTGCGAGTTTGCTGTTTGGGAACCATGGCTCTAAAGACTTTTGAAAAACTATTACATATCCTGCATGTTTCTATATTAATATCTAAAATTTTTCTTCTTACTTTTAGATTCTTTTAAGAGGTATAGTTTCCAGCAAATTAGAAATGTTGACATTTTAAAATAAACTGTTACATCATTTTTTAATGTATCCAGATGAGATCTAACTGTCATAGCAGTCTGGTACACAAATCGTCCATTTTAAATATACATGGACCATTTCTTTTTTAACAGTCATAAATCTTACATCATACTTAGAGCATTCCTTTTTTCTTCTTGATCTTGTAGTTCCATTCCATTTCCCTACAGAATTTTATTCTAGAGTAAGATATTTTTATAGTTGGAAGTGGATTATTCTTTCATGCTTCTCTGCAACAAAAATATATAGAAATAGATTTTTTTCCCTGTGGCCGTAGGGCCCTAAGTATTAATCCATAAGAAATGTATCTTTACAATTATTAGTTCACAGTTGCTCAAAACAACATAAATACATTAAAATATTGACACAAAATTATTTTACGTAAAGTAAATTTTATTGAAAATGCTGCTTCTATGACATGGATGTTTTATTTTGTTTAGATTTTTCTAATTAGGTCATGTAGCCATCAATGAATATTGTTTATTACTACAGCAGGACAGATTTAATATCAGTCTGATCCTGTTTTTTGTTTTCATGCTGAGAAATTTTGTGCACATAAGTAAGTGGAAAGAGTTTTATTAAAATGAGAATTCTTTGAATTCCCTCTGAATTATATGCCAAGATCCAAGGTGATCTGTCATCAAAATTGATTTTTTATGTGTCAACTGACAATTTGCTGAAGCCCTCCAACTTTGTTGGTAGGAAAGAAACACCCGACTTACAAAAGGACTTGTAACTCAGTCATCAGTGCCTCGTGTTGAGATCTGGGATGAGTGAGAAGTAAATTGAGAGGCATAATTGTGGGAGGACCTTCAGCCTTGATCACTCTCAATCATGAGCTCTCCCTCAGGCAGATCATTTTTAGGGAGGAGTTTGTGAGGAAGTTGAGGCTCTGAAAGTGATTTTCTTAAGATTCTTTGGAAAGACTGTAAATAGTAGGAGTAGCCCAATTGAAGACTAGGATAGCTAATGTGTGGTTTTCTCTAAAAAGTTCCATTTGAGGCCTTTTAAAAGTTACCTCCTTCATAGGAATTGTTCATATTTTAGTGGTTATGGGTATATAAAGTATACTGAGACTTGCTTTAAATATGGAGAGAGGGGAAGATACTGTACCTCGTATTATATAGATCATTATAATTTTCAAAACACATTTACATACATTATTGCATTTGAACTATACAACCCTATGTGATAAAGTAGCTGGGTGTTATCTATAAAGTACAAATGAGGAATGGATCCAGAGGGTTTTCGTGAGTATCCCAGCTCACAAAGGTATTGGGTGGTGAACTGGCTCTGAAATCTAGATTCCTTACTCAGTAAGTACTCTTTCCCTTCACAAGATACTTTAACTTATTAGTTTCCAACTGTTTTTTTTTTCCTATCACCATGTACCATGGACCCTTTCTTAATTAATTGTACCTCCTAGAGATGCATGAATTCCTAATGATGTTACCAGTGTGAATCAGACTTCGATAATTATATCCAGAAGCAGAAAATAAATACTGGCAAATTATTAGCTTGTACAGTTTTGTCAGAGTAAGGGAACAATTTCCGTTAGGACTTTTTTTTTAATAAAAAGTAATAGTAACAGCCATTATTTCTTATATTCTTATTTATTACCAGATATAATATTAGGCCTGTCCATCAACATCTTCTTTGGAATATTCAGAGCTTGAAGACCGCCATTATTCCTTTGAGCACTCCTACAGGAGCCAGCTCAGACCTTCATTAGAGGGTTGGGGTTGCCTCTTCAAGATTCCTTGAACTTGTATGGAGGGAACTCTTGTGTTTCTGTAGGAACAACTTTTGGAGCATTTGTGGGGCTGGGGACTTAGAGATTTCTCTTTGAATGTAGGGAGAACACAGATCCTGGAGAAGCTAGAGCCTAACCCCTCTTGTGCTCCTTAGGATGGAGTCCACAGAGAAGTGTGAAGCCATCATCACCCACTTTAATGGAAAATATATTAAGACACCCCCTGGAGTACCAGGTGAGGCATCTGGGAATCAGGCTGAGAGGGCCACAGGTTGTTACTTCCAGTGACGATTCTGGAGGAGTGTTGCATGAGTGAGAGTTGGCTAAGTGAGATGGGACTCAGCGTGCCTGTCTGCTTTCTCTCTTGGCAGCCCCATCTGATCCCTTGCTTTGCAAATTTGCTGATGGTGGGCCAAAGAAACGACAGAATCAAGGAAAATTTGTACAAAATGGACGGGCCTGGCCAAGGAATGGAGACATGGTAAGAGGACCCCTGAAGAGACAAGAGTATTGAGGGTTTTAAAGTAGAATGGAAATTACCATGGCTTGATGTCTGTGAGCTTACAGGGCAAGCTTGAGACTCCTCAGTGTGAGTCACAAATCGGATTTTGCAGCCTGCACAATAAGAACAGCTATTGTGGGACTTGACCAGACTTCACCTTAATCAGTTGAACTAAGTACACCCTCGGCATTCTGGGCTTGCTCCTGCTCTCACCCAAGGGCTGACAATATGAACACTATGTTCTTTCTTTATAGGGTGGTATGGCCTTGACCTATGACCCCACCACAGCTCTTCAGAACGGGTAAGGGTGTTTTATGTAATAGGCCACCTGAAAATGACAACAGCATCAGTCCAGGCACTTGGATGTTCAGTTTGATTTTCAAGCAGCATTTAGTGGGAACCAGCTGTGCCTGTCGGTGGGGAAATTTACCTTGCGGCTCCCTGTGACTCTTAACTGATTGAGGTTCCCTCCTGCAGGTTTTACCCAGCCCCTTATAGCATCACCCCCAACAGGATGCTTGCTCAGTCTGCACTGTCCCCGTATCTTCCATCTCCTGTGTCTTCATATCAGGTATGTTAATGCCCCAAGGAGGGTGAGGTGGTTTCCCCCACCATGTTGTTTCAGGTGAAGGAATATAAAGCTGGAAAAAGCTTGTTTTTTTGGTTTTCCTTTATTCATGTTACACGCAAATAATTTTACATGAAAGCATAAAATGTCCTCTTTTTTTAAAATGCAATTTTATTGAGATATATTCACATACCATATAATCCATCCGAAGTACACAATCAATGGCCCACACTATCATCATATAGTTATGTATTCATCGCCACACTCAATTTTAGAACATTTTCATTACTCCTAAATAAAGAAAATAATAAAAATAAAAAAGAACACCCAAAATATCCCATATCCCTTATTCCCCTTATTATTTATATATATTTTTGTCTTTATTACTCATCTGCCCATACACTGGGTAAAGGGAGTAGCAGTCGCAAGGTTTTCACAATCACATGGTCACACAATAAAAGCTATATAGTTACACAATCATTATCAAGAATCAACTCTACTGGATTACAGTCAACAGATTCAGGTATTTCCTTCTAGCTATTCTAATACACTAGAAACTAAAAAAAGAAATATCTATGTAATGCATAAGAATAACCTCCAGAATGACCTCTTGACTCTACGCGAAATCTCTTAGCCAATGAAGCATTATTTTGTTTCTTTTCCCCCTTTTGGTCAAGAAGGCTTTCTCAATCCTGTGATTCCAGGGCCAGGCTCATCCCTGGGAGTCATGTCCCATGTAGGCGGGAGGGTAGTAAGTTTATTTGCAGAGTTGGCTGGGAGAGACAGGCCACATCTGAGCAATAAAAGACGTTGTCTGGGGGTAACCCTTAGGCATAATTATAGGTAGGCTTAGCTTCTCCTTTTCAGGGATAAGTTACATAAGGGCAAGCCCCAAGATTGAGGGCTTGACTTATTAAATTGGGAGGCCCTAATGCTTGTGATAATATCGGGAATTCCCTAGGTGGGTAAGTTTAATATTTCCACATTTTTTCCCAGTCCCTCAAGGGGACTTTGCAAATACTTTTTTATTTTCTGCCCAAAATAGTCTGGGGTGTATCGGGGTATTTCATTAACCTGTACAGAATAACAGGATCTCATTCTCTATTCTGGGTTCCACGTAATTAAATTGTATAAATAAACTGACCAGACAGGTTAAATTAGATAGCGTGCTACAGAGAATATAAATCTTACACCAAATGAATGTCTCTTAAATAACAGTTTAAACTCAGGAATAGATGTGACTGCTGTAAGAGCTTACAATCTAGGAACCTTTACAGTAAGCCTTATTGAACAGTTTAAACGTGCTCTTTTTGCTGCATCTACGGTGAGAATGAAGACCATTCTCAGCAGCCAGACTGTTGACATTCTAGGAGGTGTCGACATGCTGAAGAGACACAGTTATTGGGAAGGGCCTCAGTGGAACCCTGTGGAGGGACATCAATCACATCAATCTCCTTGGAAAGAAAAAGAAGAGGCTTAGGGTTGACAAGTTGTGTGGTCATAGAAAAGAACTGGCTGTAGTCACACTATCTGTAGTCATGGACAGAACGTGGTCAGAGGTGTTACTCTGGGCTTCCATTACAAGATGAGATCTGTGTATGCTCACTTCCCCATCAGTGTCAATATTCAGAAGAGTAGGTCTCTTGTTGAAATCCAGAATTTCTTGGGTGAAAAATAAATCTGTAAGGTCGGATGAGGCCAGGCGTTGCTTTTTCAGTATCTCAAATTCAGAAAGATGAGTTAATTTTTTAAGGAAATGAGATTGAACTTGTGTTAAATTCAGCTACTTTGATTCAGCAAGCAATGGTTAAAAACAAGGATATCAGAAAATGTTTGGATGGTATCTGTGTCTCTGAAAAAGGAACAGTGCAGCAGGCTGATGAGTAAGATCTAAGAGTTGTCCAGCTATGGAAGGAAATAATATGCTAAACCTTTTTGTGATATTTTGAAAGATACAATAAAATTTATCTGTTTTTAAAAAAATGTAAACTGTGATCCCATTATATACAGAGAGACTGGTTTGGTGGTCTCTCTCATTTACCCTTTTTTGTTTAGCCATCCCCTTCCTCTCCTCCCACCATCCCCGCATGAAAATCCAGTCTAATTACCTAGTATGTAGCTTCTTGAAAATTTTTATTCATTTGCATATACATACCTGTATGGGTTTGTTTTCCAAAAATGAAATCATATCAAATATATTTTTTACATCTCCCCCTTCTCGCGTAATGGTAACTTAGACCAGGAGTTCTCAAAATTTGTTCCTTGAACCGGTGGTGTCAGCATCACCTGAGAATTTGTTAGAAACACAAAATCTTGGAACCCACCCCAGATACAGTGAATTTGAAACTCTGGGTAACCCAGCAATCTGGGGTTTAACAAGTCCTTCATGTGGTTCTCCACCTGGAGAACCTTTGCTCTCATTATTTCCTTTTTGATGGTTGCCTTGAATTTCATGCTGCAGATATCCCTGAATTCTTCATCAATACTCCAGTGAAGGGCATTCACTTGGATTTCAGTTTTTTGCTGCTACAAGTAATGCTCCAGTAAACATCCTTGTACCTATATCCTTACATTTGAGTGCTTTTATTTTGGGGAGCTGGAGTCCCAGAAGTGGGATTGCTAGGTTGAAAAATATAGGGATTTTCAGTTTTACCGATGTTTCCAGATTGCTTTCCACAAAGGTTGTGTTGATTCACATGTCCACTAGCAATGTATGAAAGTACCTATTTCCCTCCAGCCAGATATGTCATGGCTCTTTTAAAATGTTTCCTAGCTTGATGAGTATAAAGTGCATTGTTACTTTAATTTCCATTTCCCTGACTGCAGGTGAATTTCGCATTTTTTTATGTTGTCATATTTTGAGTTGCTCTTCTCTGATTGCTTCTTCATATGCTTTGCTCATTTTTCTCTGGTTATTTGTTCCTTTTCTATCAACTTATAAGAATTCTTTGTATATTATAAGTATTAATCCTCTGAATGTTACAGTTGTTACAGATTTTTTTTTTCCAAATTTTAATTTTATCTATTGACTTTGTGGTCCTCAATCTTTACCTGTACATTGGTATCACTTGGAAAGCTTGTTGAAAGCTTAGGTTGCTCAGGCACCATGCCGAGAATTCCAATTCAGTAGGTCTAGGGTGCCAGGCCAGACGATGCATTTCTAGCAAGTTTCCAGGGCTGCTGCTGCTGGTCCAGAGAACCATACTTAGGGGAATCATTGGTTTTTGCCACACAAAAGTTTAAAATTTTATATAGTTACATAGGCCTAGTTTCTCTTTTATAGCTTTTGAATTTCCTGCCTTAATTAAAAAGAACTCCCCAGGCCCTAGATTGTGTACATATGGTCTCCAAGATTTTATTTGTTTTTACACTCAACTGTAATCATTGGGAATTTATTTTTGCATAGAGCGTAAGATAGAGGTCCTATTGTAGTTTCTTTCAGAATGTTAACCAGTTTTCCTAGCACCAAATTATTAAATAATCCATCCTTTTCCTATGAAATCAAAGTGCTACCTTTATCATATAATAAATAATGAGATTTATTTCTGTCTTCTCTATTCCATTCCAATGATCTTTGTGTCTATTCCTATTCCAATAATATATTGATTTGCTTACAGCAGTTTTTCCATAATATGTTCCAATTATAAAAGTATATATTAGACAAAACTCTCTTCTCCACTCTTTTTCATACTTTTCTTTGCTATTCTTGGGTATTTATTCTTCTACGTAAAGTTTTTTTTTTTTAATTTAATAAATTTTATTTTGAAATAGATTCAATCTTACAGGAAGAGTTGCAAAAACAGTACAAACCCCATACATAGAACTCCATCATACCCCGACCCCCTCCCCCAATACCGCGATCTACCACCTTTAACATCCTGTCACATCACCATTTCTTTTCTTTCCCTCTCTCCCTCCCTATCTATCATCCATCATCTATTGCTCTGTCCTCTGAACATATGAGAGCAAGCTGCACATATCTTTGATCAAACAATATAATTCACATATACCTTTCCCATGGACAAGAACATTGTTTTATGCAATCTTAAGCAGAGCTAAGAAGTTCAAGAAATTCAACATTGATACAAAGCTTACATTCTATATTTCCTTTTGTGTGTGTGTGTGTCCCATCTATGTCCCTTTGAGCCTCCTCTCCTCCATCCTCAGATCCCATCCAGGATCATCCTTAGCATTTAATTGTCATCTATTTAGACTTTTTTTTTTTTTTTCCAATTGTGGAAACATATGTATAGCCTAAATCTTCCCATTCCACCCCCTCCCTAGCATTCCATTAGTGGGATTAATCACATTTAGAATGTTGCAATGCTATCACCTTCCCACCATCCATTTCTAGAAGTTTCCCTTCACCCCAAACAGAAACCCTACTCTCATTTCTTAATTCCCCATTGCCCCTTCCCCCACTTCTTGGAACCCCTACTGTACTTTTCATCTCTTTGGTCATATTCTCTGATACTTTATTTGTGTTTACCGTGGGGCTTAAATTTAACATCTTAAATCTATAACAATCTTGTTTTTCTCTGATACCAACTTAACTTCAATATGACACATAAACTATGTTCCTATACTCCATCATTCCCCCCCTTTATGTAGTTCTTGTCAAAAATTACATATTTTGCATTGAGTCCAAAACCACTGATTTATCATTACAGTTTATGTATTTTAGATCCTGTAGGAAGTAAATAGTGGAGTTATAAATCAACAATACAGTAGTATTGGTATCTATATTTACCATGTGATCTTTACTGGAAATCTTTATTTCTTCATGTAGTTTCAGTCAATTGTTTAGTGTCCCTTCCTTTCAGCCTGCTCAACTCCCTTTAGCATTTCTTATAGGACTGATTACTGGTGATGAAGTCCCTCAGCTTTTGATTATCCGGGAATGTTTTTATCTCCCCCTCATTTTTATCCTCCAGGTGTTTGTGAATTCTCCAAGTCTCTGATGGTTATTGACTTCTATTTGTATTCCATTGTGGTCAGAGAATGTGCTTTGAACAAATACATTTTTTTTTTTTAATTTATTGAGGCTTGTTTTTATGTCCCAGTATATGGTCCATTCTGGAGAAAGATCTGTGATAACTAGAGAAGAATGTGTGTCCCGGTGACCTGGGATGTAATATTCTATATATGTCTGTTTAAATTTTCCATTTCTCTCTCTCCTTTCTTTGTTTCTCTGTCAGTAGGGCTTCCTTTAGTATCTGAAGTGGGGCACGTCTTTAATTAGCAAAATCTCTCAGCATTTGTTTGTCTGTGAAAAATTTAAGCTCTCCCTCAAATTTGAAGGAGAGTTTTGCTGGATAAAGTATTCTTGGTTGGAAATTTTTCTCTCTCAGAATTTTAAATATGTCATGCCACTGCCTTCTCGCCTCCATGGTGGCTGCTGAGTAGTCACTACTTAGTCTTATGTTGTTTCCTTTGTATGTGGTGAATTGCTTTTCTCTTGCTGCTTTCAGAACTTGCTCCTTCTCTTCAGTATTTGAGAGTCTGATCAGAATATGTCTCGGAGTGGGTTTATTTGGATTTATTCTATTTGGAGTTCGCTGAGCATTTATGCTTTGTGTATTTATATTGTGTAGAAGATTTGGGAAGTTTTCCCCAACAATTTCTTTGAATACTTTTTCTAGACCTTTACCCTTCTCTTCCCCTTCTGAGATACCAATGAGTCTTAAATTTGGACGTTTTATTTTATCTGTCATATCCCTGAGATCCATTTCAATTTTTTCCCCATTCTTTCTTTTGTTCTTTCATTTTCTGTTCTGTGGTCCTCGAGGAGGCTGAGTTGTTGTCCAGCTTCCTCTTATCTTGTATTACGAGTATCCAGAGTCTTTTTAATTTGGCCTACATTTTCTTTAATTTCCATAAGATCTTCTATTTTTTAATTTACTCTTGCAATTTCTTCTTTATGCTCTTCTAGGGTCTTCTTTATGTCTTTTATATCCTGTGCCATGCTCTTCTTCATGTCCTTTATATCCTGTGCCATGCTCTCATTGCCTGTCTGTAGTTCTTTGATTAATTGTGCCAAGTACTGTGTGTCTTCTGATCTTTTGATTTGGGTGTTTGGGTTTGGGTTCTCCATGTCGTCTGGTTTTATCATATGCTTTATGATTTTCTGTTGTTTTTGGCCTCTTTGGCATTTGCTTTACTTGATCTCTAATTTGTCAGAACTGCAGCTTGGTGGCGTACACTTTCTCTATCTAACCAGCAGATGGCATCCGTGAGTCACCTATTCCCCTCAAGTCAGTTCTCCCCAACTTTGTGGTGTGTGGGGATCCGACTCTTGTGGGGTCCAATTGGTGCACTTAATTTGGGTGGGTTGTTGGTGCTGTCCTCCCTGAATGTGGGGCGTGTGGTTGGGTGGTTAGGGAGATGGGGCAGCTTTGATAATCAAACCTCCCAGGTGTTCCCGGAGACTTAAGGCTGTTCTCTGCCCCTGACCCACAAGTCCTTGGTATTGGCATAGGTTCCCTGGGATTTCCGAGTGGCTCCCCCTTCCCTGCTGTGTTCTTCCAGGACCTCTGCTGAGGGAGGGCCACGCCGCGTCACAAGTGTGCGCTGGCCTCCAGGAAAGCCCTGGGACACCGGGCCGTGCAGGGACGTTCCCAGCCCGCTTCAAAGATGGTTGAATGGGATGCGTTAACTTCCCCCTTTCTGCACAGCTCCACCCTCCCAGCTCCGGGACAATCAGCTGTGGGTGTATTAAAGGCCACTGTCCACGGCCGACTCTGTGGCATGTGCACGGTGCTGCAGGAAAGACTCCCCTCTTGGGAAGATGCTGCAAGTTGTGTGGTCCTTTCTCCCTTTGGCTCCCCTTTGCTCCCCTGGGCCTGAGATAGTCAGCAGTGGGTGTGGGAAGGGGTATCCTCCATGCCAGATGCCTAGGCGTTAGCCCAGCCCGCTCCTGCTGTGCTTCACTGCGGGGCTCTCCCCGTCATATCTGCAGCTGCTCCCAGGCTTTTTTTTTTTTTTTAAAGAACTAGTCCGTCTCCAAACACCAACCCACCATTTGCCCACACTGCAGCATGGTTGGGGGACTTTCAGCCGACTCACTCACTCGTTTCAGAATGCAGACTCCTGGTTTCACCAAATGCACGGTCCCTGTAGATTTAGCAGACCTTGTCTGGCTGGTGCTACTCTGGAACTGGTGTTCTGGGTCACTTTCTGGTTTTTAACTAGTATTTTTCACGGAGGTGTTTTTTTGCCCTGTCTCACCTAGCCACCATCTTAGGTTCTCCTGTATATAAAGTTTATAATAGTTTATCAAATTTAAAAATCTGTGAAGGTTTTAATTGGAATTACATTGAATCCATATATTAGCTTAAGAAAATTGACTTTTTAAAAACACTAAGTCTTTTCACCCAGGATATTCTATCATTTTCATGTTTTCAAATCTTATTTTATGTCCTTCATTAAGATTTTTGTTTTTTTTAATCTAGGTCTTATGCTTTTCTTGTTAAATATATTCCTAAGTGTTTTATAATTTTTATAAGCATGTCTGGTAGTTATTGATAGACTGAAGGAAAGCTATTGATTTATGTTCATCTCTCTTGTATGCTGCTAACTTAACATATCCTCTTATTCCTAATAGTGTTTTTTTTTTTTTCCTCGCTTGTCTGGGGTTTTCTAGGTGTACAGTTGTATCATCAGCAAATAATAATATTTTTATCTTTTTTTTCTTTTTTTTCCAGTTTTAAACCAACTATGTATTTATTTGATTGACCCTATCCTATGATAAATTGCTTTAATTGCAGTGTAATTATAATGGTTTTAACATTTCTCTGTTTAAGTTAATTCTAGTGGCTAGTTTTTTACTATATTTTTATATAGCTATTTACTATCTTTTTACTATGTTTAAGAAGTTTCTTTCTTGTCCCAGTTTTACTTTGAGTTTTTTTTTTTAATAAATGGCATGTGAATTTTATCAAAGGTCTTTTCAGTGTTTAATATTACAGTATGGTTTATCTCCTTCAATTTTGATTTATGTTTATAGAGTTTCTGGTCTTGAACAATCCTTACATTTAAAAAAAATAAACCCTACTTGGTTATTTTGATGCACTTCTGGATTTGCATTGCTAATATTTATATTTCTTGCATTTAAAAAATTGAGGTATAATTCACATACCATAAAATTCACCCTCTCAAAGTGCATAATTCAGTGGTTTTTAGTATATTTACAAAGTCGTGCAACCATCGTCATTAATTCCAGAAGATTTTCATCACCTCAGAAAGAAACCCTCTACCCATTAATAGTCACACCTCACTCCATTTTCCCCCCAGCCCCTGGCAACTACTAACCTACTTTCTATCTCTACAGATTTGCCTCTCCTGGACATTTCATGTAAATGGAATCAGACTATGTGATGTTTTATGAATATCTTCTCTCATAGCATTTTTTACAAGGTTTTCCATGTTGTAGCATGCTTGTATAAGTACTTCAATTCTTTTTTTTTTCTTTCTCCATAAAAATTCAAGGTCTAGTTACTGATAAAACTGCAAAATGAGCACAGGTTCAAGAGCATCTTGCTCCCTTCTCTCCTCACCCTCCCACCCTCCCAGCCTCTCCGGGGTTGGCCAGAATGAAGGCAGGTGCTGGCCAAAGGGTCAGAATTCTGCTGCTGGCAAGGTTGTGGGCTCCACACAGCAAAGGAGGGAGGGAGGCATAAGGGGACAGGTCTGTGTCTCTTGTTTTAAAAATTATATTCATGTAGAGAGTTATTGCTTTTCCTCCAGTGGGGCCAGAGGGTTCTCAGTGAGCAGGAGCTGCAGCTCCAGGGCCCAAGCTTTCTTCCACCTCTTCAGAAGCAGAGGGTTGGATGCGTCTTCAATCTTTTTTATCTCGTTTTGCTCAGAGTCCACGTGCGTTGTGGCCAAGGCACTGGTCATCTCCTCCTTGGCATCCTCCTACCACTCCTTGTCCTTCTTTAGGACCTGGTTGGCGTGCAGTGGGGTTTGAGGGACATTTTTTTTTTAAATTAAATTCAGTTTCATTGAAATACATTCGCACACCATACAATCATCCATGGTATACAATCCACTGTCCACAGTATGATAACATAGTTATGCGTTCATCACCACAATCTATCTCTGAACATTTTCCTTACATAAGAAAGAACCAGAACAAGAATAAAAAATAAAAGTGAAAAAAGAACACCCAAATCATCCCCCCATCCCACCCCATTTGTCCTTTAGTTTTTATCCCCATTTTTCTACTCATCCATACACTAGATAAAGGGGGTGTGATCCATAAGGTCTTCACAATCACACTGTCACCCCTTGTAATCTATATTATTATATAATTGTCTTCAGGAGTTCAGACTGCTGGGTTGGAGTTTGGTAGTTTCAGGTATTTACTTCTAGCTATTCCAATACATTAAAACCTAAGAGGTGTTATCTATATAGTGCATAAGAATGTCCACCAGAGTGACCTCTCGACTCCATTTGAAATCTCTCAGCCACTGAAACTATTTCATCTCATTTTGCATCCCCCTTTTGGTCAAGAAGATACTCTCAGTCCCACGGTGCCGGGTCCACATTCATCGCCGGGAGTCATATTCTGCATTGCCAGGGAGATTTACAACCCTGGGAGTTGGGTCCCAGATAGGGGGGAGGGCAGCGAGTTCACCTGTTGAGATGGCTCAGTTAGAGAGAGAGAGGGCCACATCTGAGCAACAAAGAGGTACTCAGGGGGAGACTCTTAGGCACAAACTACATGCAAGTTAGATTTCCTTTGTCGGTAACGAGCTTCATAGGGTAAGTGAGGGACACTTTTGATTGCATGATCCGGGGTGCTCATAGACTCTGTGCTGGTCATTCTCTGGGTAGGCTCTGTTTTCAGCAGGTTCCAACTGAGCATCTTCACTTTCTGTGATACTTCGACCATTCTGGGTTGGGAATTCATATTGGCCATTTTTTTAGATGTGACTCTTCGTGCCCGGAGAGCTGGTGAGGCCATGGTTGAAGTTAGAAGGGGGGGGTACCCACCAGCAAGATATACATGTGACACCCAGAGACCACATGCCAAAAGCTTGTTATACACCTCTGGGCCAGCACTTATGGAGCCACATAGTACAGAATAACAAGGAATGGTCAAAGAGTTGTGATTGGTGGTTTCCTTAACAAGCCAAGTCAGTGAGTTTCGAGTGGTGTTGGGCCTTCTAGAGGTTATAAAAGATCCTCGGGCTTGACATCCCCAGGGACAATGTTGATTAGTGCAAATACTGGTGTGGTTTCACCATGTTCTTCATGGTTTCTGATGCTTCTCTTTCTGTGAATACTTGGTCTCCCCCATCCTGGATTCAGCTAAAGAGTTCTCCGCCATCCAACACACTCCATCACAACCGCAGGCACTTCCTCCTGGCATACAGATTTCATAGATATCCCGATCTGGAGGACGTGTGGGCACTGGGAGGCCTGCCGTGCAGCGCCACGCTCCCTGGGCCTTGGGACAGGACCTGGGTGGTGGCCTTGCAGTCATCAGTGATGGCTCTCCTCTTGATCTGCGGGTCTCGGCTTGAGGTGGAACTGGGGAAACTGCTGTGGGGCTGGGGTTGAGGTGGCTTGGGGAACAGCACCCGCGGATCTGGCCTTGGGAGTTGGGAAGATGGTGCCCGGGAACATGGGAGCAGAGGGGGGGGGTCTGCGGCTGCCCCCTCCTCTGGCTGAATGCACCACCCTCCCTGCAGCTGGGGCTGGTGGGCTCTTTGTCCTTCCTGTCCTGCCTTATTGGCTCCAGCTCAGTGGGTCGTGAGGTGGGGGCCACAAGCCCTTCTCCCTCGTCCCCCTCACCTGGCGCTCCCTGGAATGCAGGGGAGGTGAAGTGGCCATGCAAAAATGTACCCAACCCCCTTCATTCATTTTTATGACTGAATAATATTCCATTGTATGAATATACCACCTTTTGTTTTGGACATTTGGGTTTTCAGTTTTTGGCTATTAGGAATAATGGTGCTCTGAACATGTGTGCACAGGTTTTTGCATAGACATATGTTTTCATTTTTCTTGAGTACAGACCTAAGAGGGGAATTGCTGGGTCACATGCTAACTCTGTGTTTAACTTTTTGAGGAGCCACCAAACTGTTTTCCAAAGCAGCTGCACCATTTCACATTCCCACTAGCAGTGTATGAGGGTTCCAGTTTCTCCATATCCTTGTCAACACTTTTTATTGTCTGTCTTTTTGATTATAGCCATCCTAGTGGGTGTGACGTGGTATCTCACTGTGTTTTTAATTTGTATTTCCAAGTGACTAATGATGTTAACCATCTTTTCCTGTGTATATTAGCCATTGGTTTATCTTCTTTGGAGAAATATCTGTTCAAGTCCTTTGCCCATTTTGTATTATTTGTTGAGTAGTAGAAATTTCTAATACTTTAAAAATAATTTATTCTTAATGTTTCTATTTTATGAGGAGGCGCTCAAACTTTTTGGGGGGCTTTGCTAAACATTTTCATATCAGTAGTTCCTAGGCAATTAAAATTTTTGTTTGTTTTTGCTTGCATTAGAGAGTGACTCAGACATCTCCTCTACAAGTACCTAACCCGGCTTGGATGCACCACCAGTCATACCTCATGCAGCCTTCAGTGAGTGTTCAGGTGTGGGCAGAACCCAAAAGGGCAATTTGGTGTGTAGGAAAACAGTGGAATTTGATGACAGATGTGGGTATGAGTTCTGGCTCAGTCCCTTGTGCAGCCCAGCTAAATGACCTAAAATCCTGTGACTGGGTCATTCTTAGAGAAGGGTCCCCTCAGACTGAGGGTCAGGGAGCCTGTTGCTGTGGCATAGCTGGGTTGCTGCTCACCTGTCATTTCCCAGAGTTTTAAAATCATTTAAAATCCATCAGTCACTACTTTATGCAGCCTCACAGGCCGCTGCCCACTAACCCTGTCCTTTGTTTCTGCCTCTAGGGATCAGTTCTGACACCAGGGGTGGATCACCCTATTTCTCTCCAGCCTGCGTCCATGATGGGACCCCTCACCCAGCAACTGGGCCACCTCTCCCTCAGTAGCACGGGCACGGTAAAATGGGGGACTTTGTTAGATTATAAACTCCTACAGAGCCAGGACGACTTATGAAGTTCTCTTCAGCATAAATGCTTATGATGTTGGGGGTCACATCAGTGCAGTTGAGGGCACGCTCAGAATAGAAGATAAACTGAAAAGCTCATAATCGATGAGCCAGTATTATAGCCATTCTGCTCCCCAACCCACTCCTTTTATGTGATTCCTACTCCTGAAACTAAACCAGTAGTGTTTCTATCTACAGATTAGCTTATGTAGGACTTCATACACATCTAGAAATCCTTATCAAAATAGTTACAGGAAGAATGGATGAAGAGCATTACTTTTTTTTTATTTTTTTTAAGGCTGGCTGCATTCTTATTTGCACAGGAGAGCTTAGGGGCCAAGATGGCAGTGTAATGAGGAAAAGTGGAAGAGTGGGAGAGAGGAGGAAAGCAAGCCTTGGGTGTAGAAGTCTCTCTAGGCCAGTGTTTCTAACCTTGGCTGTACTGAGCACCACTTGGAATACTTTTAAGAAGCCAATGGCCAGACCAATGCAGTCAGAATCTCTGGAGGTGGAACACAGGCATCAGTATTTTTTAAAACTCCCCAAACTACTGTAAACTACTGTAAATGTAGCCCAGAATCACTGCTGTTGATATTTTTCATTCTAGTATATGCCGCCAGCTGCAGCTATGCAAGGAGCTTACATTTCCCAGTACACCCCTGTGCCTTCTTCCAGTGTTTCAGTTGAGGTAAGAGCTTTATCATCTCTTCGGATTGAGGACAGGAAAACGAACAGAGGCAGATTTTCCCCTGGTCAGGTCTCCCTCTCACAGTGATGTGATTGCATGTTCGCAGCTAGCTGGTAGGTGTGTGTAGAACATAGGAAGGGAAGACCTAGCTAGTCTGTGCTCCTGAATGAGGCCCTTCCTCACATTTTGCCAGCCGGTAGTTAATTTCCAGGGTGTTGGGTTGTATTTGTGTTGACCTGTGCCTTGGGAAAAGGATAAGTTGCAGTAAATGTGGTGAAGGTGGCGCTGTGTGTGTGTGTGGTGGGAGAGCGGGTAGTGAGCCAGGGCCCGCGGCTTCGGGTGGGTGTCAGCTAGGCTGCTTTAGTGGGAGGTGAGGAAAGGATAGCACCAGGTGACTCTCCTGCCTTGGCTGTGGTACAGGAGAGCAGCGGCCAGCAGAATCAAGTGACGGTGGACACTTCCTCAGACCATGGGGTCTATTCTTTCCAGTTCAACAAGTAACAGTGGGTAAGACTCACATGCTCAGGGGCGGGGCCTGCTGACCGGGGAGCCAGCGGCTCGGCCCGGCCGGAAGTCAGACAGGTTCTCGCGTTTGCCATTCTCCTTCCCACCCCGTTGGGCTTATGCCTCCCCATCTTTGTTGAAGAGCAATTATTGGCGATGCTGATCCTCCCAGACTTGTGAGGGTTAAGGAGGGGTACAGACGTCTGTGGCCCCCCTAAGGACTAACACTTGGCCATCATTTTTCACAGACAGGCCTGGGCCTGGGAAAAAGAACATCTCTATACTCGTGCCTTCTGTTTTTCTTCCGTTGCTGATGGAGCCTGGGGGAACCATCACTTTTTTTGTGTGCTGCATTCAAGGAAATCCAAAAAACCTTTTTTTCTTTGCTTTACAAAGAAAGTTGTTTTGTTTTGAACTACAGTATACTGTTTCCCTACCCCAAAGAAACATGGTAGCTGGAGCCTCTGCTCACCTGTAAGAAAAACATTTTTTGATGTATTAGAATTATTTGGGGAACTTTTTAAGCAATTTGTTAGTTATTCTTTAAAAAGAAAACAGAAAAATGTGGTGCTAGAACATTGATGAAGGAGTCCTACTTTGGACCTTTCTTAAATGAGTTTAGTTATGGACTTCTTGTGGTGTGTGTGTGTGTGTGTTTAAGAAAATTATGCAAACATACCTCATCTCTTCACACATTTTATTGTGAATCTCACCCAATTGTTCTTTTTCTCTTTTTCATACAGCAAAGTCTGCCTGCTTCGCCTTTTTACAGTTTTTAATTTTGTCAATTTCTTTTTTGAATGAAATTTCATAAGGAATTTTTTGGGGACTGGGCAAGGAACAAGGTAGAACATTAAACAGGCAATGTGGAACTGGCTTTTCCTCCCTCTGCCCTGCTACATCCCGGAGAAAAGACTAGACTTTGGCTTCAGGAAGTTGAGATGTGATGTAGGCTCATTAAACAGACAAAACCACAGTCTTTGGAAGCCACCTCTGAGTCAAATTTGGATGAAGATTAGGTCTTCCTTGGCAAGTTCCAGAAGGATGAACTTAATGACTTCTAACTCTTCTCACTGCTGGGGCCAACACCATCTGAGGAAGTGTCTTTCCCAGCTGTAGGAAATAACCTGCTTTCCTGCCTCCTGGAGGATTTTCTTTTCTGCCTGGGTCCCCTGGCCGGTCTCTTCCCATTGCACATTTCTGTGCTCAGAGCCTTCAAAGCTGTGACCTTGCTGAATCCTCTTTGGTTCCTTCCCACTGTGAAAGGACAGTGGCGTCACCTAGAGACTAGTGTTTCTCAGCTGGGGGCAGTTTTGTCCCCCAGAGACATTTGGCAATATCTGAAGACGTTTTTGATTGTCACACCTCGGGGAGTGCTACTGGGGTCTAGTGGGTAGAGATGCTTCTAAATGTCCTACCGTGTACAGGATGGCCCCCTCCACACGCAACAAAGAATTATCTGGTCCAAAAGATATCAGTAGTGCTGAGGTTGAGAAACCTTGGTATAGACAGTGTTGTCTCTGCCTCCATAGGACTGTAAGACTTGGTAGATTCCCCACCCCCACCCTGGACACACAGTGCCTTTTGACACTCATGCAACTAGTTGGAGAGACAGAACTGGGGTCCTTGAATTCTCCCCAGGCTTTGACTTTGACACCTCTGCATATAGCAAGAGCTGACTTTTAAAGGCTTTTGGCCATGTGCGTACCTGCCCCAGGCTACTCTGTGCCTGTGCTGTGCAGAGGTGGGAAAGGACAAAGCTCTCTGTAACTGTCCCGAGTGACCTGCCCTGTCCTGGTGTGTGAGTTCCTTTCCCAGGGAGTCAGGGCATCAGAAATAATTTTCCTTCTTGTGGAAGGACAACAGGGAGCTAGGATAGAAAAGGGCAATAAATCCCATCTGATTATTTGCAAGGTCCTTAAAAAAAGCCTGTATCTTGCTCTTAACTTGGTCTCCTTCTGCAAGACCTGACTATGCACGTGGAGACAGATGGGTAGAAAGCCTTTGCTTTCTAGGAGATATGATCCCGCACCTGTCTTCCCCCAGTAATTTCCTTACCCACTGAAAGAGGAATTCTCTGGCCTTCACTTTGAGGTCAGGTGCCTTTCCACCAGACAATCAGGATAGAAAGCCAAATGCTGGCAAATGGAGAAACAGGTGTTCATTAGGCCAGCTGCATGGAGAGGAAGGAGATGGTAGAGGGAAAAGTAGCTGTAGTATCAGTCATTGGTTTTAGAACTTGGGCCCAGCATTCCCTCCCCTACCACCCACACCAGACTCGAAGAGTCCCAGTGCTTGCTACCCCTAGACTGTCCCTTTGTATGTTCTAGGGGTAAGGGATTGGGAGACAGTGGATAGGATATAAAGTAAATGACAAAATTGCCACTATTAAGTTTCTTATGGGTGCTTCTAACCTCAGGATGGGCTTATCCAATGGAAAACAGCCCCAAGCCCAGTAACCTTCCAGAAGGGTTTGGCTGGGCAGGTAGCTCTTACTCCTGAGTCCCCATTCCTCAGTCTTTAGTTGCTGATAGGAGGTTTAGTGCCGTGGGGGCCTTTCACATATAGAAACTGCTGTTGTTACTGCTGCCCCCTGCTCTGCCACCTACTTTCTCTGTATTTAAAAAATGTTCAAATGGCCATGAATTTTGTTTTTGTTTTAAATTCTGAAGTTACTGTTTGTGTGTTCTCCTCATGTGATTCTTTTTGTTGGATCCTATTAATGTTTATGGTTTGGGCAGGTCTGGGCACGGGCTGGGGAGCCTGAAGTTATTTTTGATGCTTTAGGGTTACACTCATAATGTATTTTTTCCCTTGTTGTTAGTTCTTTTCTAACAGCGGATTGGTGATTAGAGAAAGGAGGGAGAAGGATCGAGGCCTACTTTTTCTTCCATGAAATAGCCTATTGGTGGGGGTGGCAATAGGCTCAGGACTCAAGAATTGTAGAGGAGCCTTCCAGCTCCACAGCCTTGAATTGGGCCTTTAAACACTATTCCTCTTTGTCAGGGTTGGAGGATACCACAGTTAGAGTATCTTCTACCTAGTGTTTTCTGAATCTTGTCTTCATGGGACCCAGATCATATACTCCCTGCACTTCACATCCCACCCCCACCCATTATGGATTACAGCATAATCTTTTAGTAATTTGTGTTCTTCTGTTTTCAGTTAAGTAGATCAGACCAGAATCCCATCCTCTCTAGGCTCAGAGTCTGCCAATCCCATCTCATGCCATGTTATTAGTGTTCCCCTCAGGCGCTAAGATGACCCTAGAGCTGACTGGGCTCTGTGGAGGGGGCTGTGTGTAGAGGTTAGGGAGGATGTGGCCATGATGGGGGTGGTGGTGGTGGTGGTGGTGGTGGTGGATTCTTTTCAGAGTCTTTTAAACCAAAGAAGAATTCAAAGAGCTGCCCAGGAAGCCTGATGGCTCCTGAGAGGTAATAGCCCATCAGTGAATTCATTTACTTCCCTTGGTGTCTCCAATGCTCACTCCCTGCTGCTCCAATGTCAACCCACTGGACCCTTTGATGGATAGGTTGTTCCTTAGCACCATAAAGGTGCAGTGAGGAGCCTTGATGAAATGTTGCGGGATCCCAGACAGTGGCTACTAGACTTCTAGAAAAAGAACCACCGCTGCTGTCTAGTCCAAGTGCCCCACCTTCTGGGAGAATGGCAGCATTGCACTCAAGAGGGGCTACTTTGTCTTCCCAACCAAAGGCAATAAACTTCCAAACTTGCCCCCAGGCTCTGCCAGCAGGCTTCTAAGAGGGGCAGGTGTTAGCAAAACCAGCCAGTAAGGGGGTAGGGTAGAGCTTAAATTTTGTGCCTTGTCACACTGATTCTTCCTGATTACCTCTTCCAAAAACCAGCTACTCTGCCTGTTTCTGTGCTACCTGCACTTTAGGTCCTTCCAAGCATTAACAGAGCCCTAAAATTCACTCCCAGTTTTTATCCCTGCCCTCCCTACAAATCTTCCTTCAGCAGCTAAGACCAGCCTATGCTGGTCTTTGATGAATTTTCCTGCCCCTCCTTAGGGGTGGTTCCCACCTGACTGTAGTATTCAGAAGCTAGGCATCCTCTTACCCTAGTTATTACTGCTCTTACTGCCTGGCCTGTCCACATCTATTCTCCAAGCACATCCCCAAACTTCTTTGTCCTTGTTACACATCTACCTCACAATCTCACAGTTCAACAAGGGCACAAGGCGTCTGGTCTATCTTTCCTTTATTCTGTCCTTCTCTTTGAGAGGGTTGGGAAGCTCCACCTTATCATCCAGGTAGTAATTTAGACTATTTGCCCAAAGCTTCCAGCCTGGAGGGTGTTGAGGCTTCCCAGCTGAACTAAGTCCTCACCCCAATACACAGCTTTTTTGGTCTTTTGGGGTGGGTGAATGCTCACTTGCATGCATTTATCACCTGGGACAGGAAATAAGTTTAATTTACAAACTCGGACACGTTTGTATTTCCTCATTCAGAGGTTTACTCCTCCTATGTCTATAACAATACCATTCTTCCAGCTTATTCTTCCTCTTCTGACCCTTGGTCTTCCCATATTTCTTCCCTATAATTTGGTAGCGCTCCGTTTTGTCTTATTTCAACTTTTGTTTTGAAATAAAACACAAAAGTCTGTTTCCTGGTGTCTTCTCTCTGGGTGGGAGGTGGGAAGTTGGTGATGGGCCCATACTTACTTACTACAGGAACACAGGTAGCAGCTTAGGACGCCAAGGAACGAGGCACATTGAATCCGACTTTGCTTCAGCACTTCAGCCAGGCTTCCAGGCAGGAGCACTAAGACCCTGTTCCACATCCATAAGCAGAGGGTGTGATGCAGAATTCCTTCTTGCACAGGAGGGGCCAAACTTGGAGGTTTGGGGGCACACTGTCCCCCTGCCCGCTATCTCCTGTATCAAGCCAGTCAAACCACCCTAACACAAGTATCCCTTAGGCATGTGTGAGAACCAACAGTGAAGGGAAGATAAATACACAGAGTCTTTTGAATCTATCAAATGTGGCTTTTTATTCAACTGACAAGCACTTTTCTACAGCTGCACTTGTGGAACATCACATGGCAAAAACAGTTTTTCTCTAGACATTTTTTCCTTTTTTTTTAACCTTATTAAAAATGAGATTGGTCCTAAAAATATAGAAAGAAATAAATTTAAATTCACAAAAAACTGTACATTATCAAAAAGTCACTAAAACACCACATTTGGTTATATAAAAGTCAGTCCCTTTTGTTATAAAAGGAACATGGAAACTTGTAGGTGTTGATGGTGTGGTTTCTTCCTGTTACCAGACTGATGGGGTAGGGGCGAAGGGGCGGTGAGTGGGTTTTTGTTTTTGTGTTGTTTTTTTTAACCTGCCTTCCCTGCCAAAACACTCTTGTCAAGAAGAAAAAATCCACCTAGCTCAAGGGGCAGGGAAGATTAGGAAAGAAAAGTGAGAAATGGCCCCTTTGATCAAGCCCTGCCCCCACCCACCCTTCAACCTCTACTTCCTCAAACTGAGGACCCCAATCCACCTTAAGAGTGCCTGGTCCCTAGGGAGAGATGGAGCTGGGAGAGGCACCCAAAGCAGGAACAACTGAGATTTCACTCTCCCTATCCACCTCACCTCCAACAATAAAGTTAGTCTAGTACATTTTATACCAGGGGAAAACTGCCATGGGGAAAAAGGAGGAGCCCCCAACTATAACAGTTCCAAACGTTTAACTAACACAAAATTTGTTACAGTGCAGTTATTTAGATAAAATATAAATATTTATGCATAATATAAAGTCAATTCAAATATTCTTCAATCCACCTCTTATTTAAAAGAAAAAAAAAATCTCAAATAAAATTAAAAGTTTTGAGGTTTATCTGACAGAAAAGGCGACTTTAGAAATAGGCTATGGGAGAAAAGGGGCACAACGGAATAAGAGAGGAGTTGCCCCAGGACCTACACTGCCGCCCCACCCCCTTCAGTGGCTAATTCAGTGCTGCCAGAAGTACAAGGAATGATCCACTTCACCTGGCACCCCATCCCTTACCAATCCCCACCAACGGAACATTTCTTGGATGCCTCAGCTCTCTGCTTGGGCCAGCCAGCGGCCACCTCCCCAGTGCAAGTACCCGTAATCTCTGATGGGAGGGGCTCTGCTGAGCAGGAGAGCAGGGGGCCAGGGGCCCATGGCTGTAGCTGGGAGTTAGCAGCTTTCCTCTCACATGTTGGGGGCTTAACTTGGGCACAGTCACATGTAGGGCAGTGGTGGACCCAGAACCCCTTCTCCCTACTTTCCTGTGCTCTAGGGTCTCTGCTGCTGGGGAAGGAGTCCTAGGGTATTGAGTAGATAAGGGAAGGAAGGTACAACTAAACCCACAGAAGCTCACAGGATTAGGAAAAGATCCAGTTCTACCCTTCTCCCTGCAAAAGCTTAAGACTCAAAGCTACTGAGGAGGGAGGGAGTTCCTGCTAAAAGATTGCACAGTTTGAAGAGGCTGGAACAGAAATGACCAGGAGAGAGGAGAGCAACACAGCCTTGTCCCCAGAGAAACTGTTCCTTGTGGTTTCCCAAAGACAAAAAAGTGATGGTTTGAAACAATGGGAAAAGTGGGAATAAAAACAGATATTTGGGGAAACTGAATGGATCCCATCAAACAATACAGGGGCATAATCACAGCATCTTCTCTCTCACACACTCACACTCAAACACACACACACTCTCTCTCTGAGGCCAGTCAATTGCTACCTGGCCTCCATTTTGGGGGTGCACCCAAACTCAGCAGTAGTTGTCCCTGAGGAGTTCCCAAGAGGGAAGTTTGGGTAAGAGGTGGGGAGGGAGGCTGGAAGGCCCAGGATGCCTCCCTGCCCTCTCCTCAGCTACCGAGTTTCAGAAAAGGCTGGAAACTCAGCATGTGAGGAGCATCTGACATTAAGAGAGGGGATAGCTAGTGGCAGGAAGATGGGATCAGAGAGAAGACAGGGACCTCTGAACATTTTTTTTTCCTTTGAAGGGAAGGGAAAAAAAGATTTGGGCTAAGAGAAAAGGAAGGAAGAACCCGTACACAATAGTTTTACATTATTGGATGAGGGAAAATCTGAGAAATAGGGGTAAGGGAAGAAAAGGAAAACCTTGAGAGAGAGAAGTGAGAAGGAGGGGAGGGACTGAACATGGAAGCAGCATGTCCAGGGCCCGGTGTCCGGCTCGACACACTTGGGAGTTAAGTCCACTTTACTGGCCGTCACTGCGGGTCCACACACAGTACAGAGTGTTTCTCGGTTTCACACATTCACTAGAACTATTGCTATTGTTAAATAGCCCCAGAATGCTGGGGCACGTACAGGGAAGGAGAGAGGAAGCTGGGAGGAGGAAGTAGGGACTTCTTCCTCCCTCCCCATTTTTAATTAAGAAATAAAACAGAAAGGAAAAAATTTTTCTTTCTTTTTTTGGCTTTCAGTCCAGAAGGACCTCATCTCTTCCCCTCTTATTTGAGAAGCAAGAAGAGGAAAAGGGAGAAAGGGGTGTAAGAATAAGAGGATGTGGGGTACTGCCAAGGGTAGGGTTCAAAAATCAGGGTTTAATCTCTGACTCTTGAGTCGGGACCCAAGGCAGCATCAGCAGGTGAGAATGGCAGGTTTTTGTTTTGTTTGGAGGGAGGAGGAGGAATCCCACAAGCTGATTCCTCAGCTCCCGTGCCTCACAGATTGGCCTGTTTTCCCTGATAAAATTCCTCCCAGCGGCTCTCGAAGAAGCGGCGCATGATGTGCCCAGCCTTGCCTACTTCAGAGTCATCCTCGTTGAAGGTCTGGCAGTTGTCAAAGACCAGGAGGGCATCAGCTGCAAACTCCTCTGAGCTGGTATACCTGGGCAAGGGTGGAAGCAGAGCTGTGAGGCACAGGAGTTACAGCAGGAACGGAGAGTTGCCGGGGAAGCTACTCTCTATCTACTTACCCTCCCCGGAGCAGCCGCTCCCGCATGGTGGAAAAATCCATGGGGTTTTTGATGATACGCCGGTAGCCGCTCACCACCCGTGGGTTCACTGGCTCCAGAAAAGGCCAGGCTGCATCATGGGACTCCATCTCCATCAGAATAATCCTATCATTACAGAGACAATGGTAGCTAGCCCTCAGGAAGCAAATACACTACCCACAGGTCTTTCCTCTGGCGAAAATAGGGCTAGTTGTCCCCCAAATTTCACTCAACTCACTCGCAAAATGTGAGATCACTGTGGTGGCTCCGCATAGAGAGTCGCCGCCGCTTGGAGGGGGAGAGCCCTTCTTCCGAATACCGAGGCACTGCTGGGCTCTCTCGGCTCCTCAACAGTACCCGGCGTCGGCAGCTGTCACCCTCTGGGAAGTTCAGTACATAACTACTTTTCCGCTTCTGGCCTCGCTTTGGGAAACCAGGCTTCTGAGTGAGCTCTCCCTCTACCTGCTGAGATAGAAGGAAGACAAGGTCAGCAACAGCTGGTGATATAGTCTGCTTGCCCTCCAGTTCATTATAATCCCTACCTAAGTAAGATTACAGCTTCAAAATGTTCTCATACAGGCTCCTCAAAAAATTAGACATAAAACTACCAGATGACCTGGCAATCCCACTTCTAGGTATATATCCCCCCAAACTGAAAGATATTTGTACTCCAATATTCATAGCAGCATATTCACAATAGTCAAAAGCTGGGGGGGTGGGGGGTGGGGGGTGGGAAGGGATGGGACAACCCAAGTGTCAGTCAACAGATGAATGGATAAAGTGTGGTATACACAAATAATGGAATTGTTTTCATCCATAAAAAGGAATGACATTCTGATACATGCTACAACAGGGAGGAATCTTTTAGGCATTATGCTAAGTGAAATAAAGCTAAGAAGAGAAAATTATATGAAATATCTAGAACAGGCAAATTCATAGAGACAAAGTAAGTTTACAGGTTATCAGCAGCTGGGGGGTAGGGGAATCGGAAGTTATTGCTTAGTGGGTACAGGTTTCTGTTTGGGATGATGGAAAAGTTTTGGCAATGGGTGGTGACAGTTGCACAACACTGGGAATATAACTAATGCCACTGAACTGTACACTTAAAAATGGTTAAAATGGCAAAGTTTATTTTATATTTATCATACCACAATTAAAACAAAAAAACAAAAAACTTTCATCTATTAAGCCAGCATGTGAATTTATTCACAAAACCCATTAAGACAGGTAAAAGGGAAGGTATAATTTCCATTTACAGAGGAAACAGTTGAAGTTGTAGAATTTACTTGTGACTTGTCCAAAGAAGGACCAGAACCCAGGTCTCTCAACACCCAGTCTGGAGCTCTCCTCAAGGAGACTAAAGGCACAATAAGGGATACAAGGCAGAATTGGTGGTAAGTGGAATGAAGAAAGATCTGCTTGGGAGAAGTAAAGGGAGGGCAGAAGTCTTACCTGGGCCAAACAGACAGCACAGAACCAATCTCCTTCTGGGACAGTCTCCATCTTGGGCCGATGGCAGTAAATGTGGCAGCCACGGTCACATCCATCACAAAGCAGAAGAAACTCATCATTGTCACCCTTCCGGCAGACTAGACAGGTCTAGACCAAGGTTGTGAGGAAGCAAGGTGAACCCTCAAGCCTCTACCTGCCAGTTGCACCACCCACCCTCCAGCTGGCTGGCAATGGCTCCTTAGCCTTCTGAGGTTCTCCCAGCCTCTTACCACTTTGTTGACAGACTTCTCCCAAGCAATGGACCTCTCCAGCTGGCCCAGGCATAAGCACACCTGGGCAGCACTCCGGCACCGCTCAAGTGTCTGGCGCCAGGTCCGAATGCGAGGGGTGATCTCATATGATCTGGAGGGAGAATGTGATGATCTTTTGATGAGGAACAGGATCTGTTAGAGGGAACTTATTTCTTCTCTTCAGGATCAAGAAAGGGAGGGGGAAGGAGAGCACTCACATCTCCGTGGTGGTGCACTGGGGGGCACCATTGGGTGTGCTGAGCAGGGCCTTCTCCAGCACGACCTCATGAGCTGGCCAGAGGGGCTCCCTTAGGTACCGCCGCTCCACATTCTGCTCCAGTGCAGCCAATCGCATCACAGCCAGGTCCAGAGGGTTGGTAGTTTTACGCTGGGGGACCAGTCCTTCCCTGCCCCGACCTCTCCAGGTGATGTCCTCCTGGGAGTCAGGAAGATGCTCACAGTAGGTCAAGTCTTCACGTGTAGAATCTGGGTGAGGACATGTCCAGCCCTGCAGGTGGAAGAGAAAAATAAAATTCCTCATTGAACAGGAGGAAAATTAGCATAGAAAAAAAATGTGACCCATTTAAAGTTTGTGACCCTAAGGTTTTTCCTAACAGTGTACAAGAGATTAATGCCCTCTCCATAAACCCCCTATGCAGTCCCAGCCTTCCCCAATGTACCCGAATCTGCAGATCAGACAGGATAACCCTCTGTTCCAGCTCCTCTACCCACTGAAGCACAGCCAGGTCTGTTTCATATGTCCTCTCTTTTGGGGACCAGCTCTTAAGCCCTTCTTGAAAGGCAAGGAACTGACTGGACTCAAAGATGGGATCTGGGAAGAGGAAAAGAGAGTGCGAAAGGCCCATGAGGCCACTGTTCACAGCAGTAGCTCAACATTTACCTTGGGCTCTCCAGCTCAGGCAGGATCAAGATCTTTATCTTACCAGCTGAGGGCCGTAGGCAGACTTCCTGTAAGAAGTCCTTGTGCTTGCTAAGGTGTTTGTGAAGTGCCTTCTCTCGGATGCCTCGGGGGTGCAGCGCCTTGAGCATGGCATCTAACATCTCAGGATCTTGGATCCACCACCAGCCTGAGCGCATCTCTGTGAACAGAGTATGTGTGCCGAGCTTTAAATTACAACTCCCCCATCTGATGTCACTCCTATCTATACTCTTACCCTGTTCCAGCCCAAGTCACTCACCAGGGGGAACAGGCTGGGCAGTCAGCTGGGTTAGGTAACACTGCTCCATCTGTTTGAAGAACTTACTGGGGGGCCTCCCTCTCCGTTTTGGCTGTCCCAGCCCTGTGGGACTCTGTGGCATTTCTCCAGAGTCTCCTGCTCGCCTCTTGGGGGCTATCCCAGGCAAGGGGGTGGAAGAGAGCTGGGCTGGAGAACAGGGGTTGGCAGCACTGGGTCTATTCACCTGTGAATGAGATGAGACAGGGGTAAGGGTGTTTTCATGTTTATAGGATCCTAGTGGCCCCATCCTTTCCCTCAGCCTGTAGCAAGATGAAGCACAAGCTCATACTTACTGGCTTAGAAGAGGCAGGTAGCTGAGGGGAGGGAGAAGACTGGTCCTCAGAAACTGCTGGGGGTGGTGTAGGGGCAGCAATGCAGGGCATCTGGGCTGAGAAGTTAAACCAGGAAGCCTGAGGATCAGGGCTGGATTCTGCCTCATCAGGCTCTGGTTCCTCCAGAGGCTGTGATGGGGCTGAGTCCAGTTTTCCTGGGCTGCTATCAGGTGTGAGGACAGAGCTGCTCAACAGGGAACCATGGCTCTGGGTCTGGCTCAGCCAAGAGAGGAAGGCTGACTGGCTGAGGTCATGCTGGCTCTGACCCAGAGACAAAGGGGAGCCTTCTGGCTCCAGGAATCCATTATGGAACTGGGGGTGGGGCTGAAGCTGAGGCTGAGGCTGAGGCTGAGGCTGGGGCTGGGGCTGGGGCTGGGGCTGGGCCGGAGGTTGAAGCTGAGACTGGGGAAGGGGATGGGCCTGAAACTGAGGCTGGGGCTGGGCCTCAGGCTGAGGCTGGGTCTGGAGATCTTCTGAATCTTGACCCATGACAGGCGACTTAAGGTGCCTAGGTCGCAGAGACCTAGGCTTAGTTTTTCGAGGTCGGCCTCGGGCCCGGGCAGAATTGGTAGAGGTACTGGAGTCAGCTAACTCTCTCTTCCCAGAGAAGAGGTGTGCGTTGGGTGCTGGATGGGGTGCCACTTTTAAGTTGTGAGTCTCCTGCTTTATCATATCCTCAGGAACTATAAAGAAAAGAGAAGAACTTAGGATATACACTAATACATAAGGGGAAAGAAATATTATATATATTCTTTTTCCCTTGGTCTTAGCCCCCTTTTGAGATTCTAGTGGCAAAAGCTTATAAGCCAATGAAGTTGGTGTCTGGGGAGGAAACATTGCTCCCCCAAGTAAACATCATTATCATCAACATCAGCAGCGGCAGCTAACATTTATTGAGAACCAACTATACGTTAAACACTATTCTAAGAACGTTAACACTTCTTACAAGGAAAGAAACTGAAGCACACAGCTGTAAATGGCAGAGTAGGTAGGCAGGTAGATAGTTCACTCCAGAGCCTGTGCTCTTAACTACTATGTTACTGATTCCCTTAAAATGAAAGAAACTCAAGACTGCTAGTAGACGAAAAGGAGTTGTTTACCTTTTGTTAGATAGGACTCAGAATTTAGAATTTAGGCTCACCACAGGCACACCTACCTAAGCTCCCCTCTGTTCCTTCCACAAAGATACCAGCCAAATATGGCAGTACCCAGTAGCGGCGTCTGTAGCGGTCTTGACCCATGGAAACTGCCCGAAGCATATGGGATGAGTGAAGCAGCTTTTTCCGAAAGAAGAGCTGACGCTGGGTAGGCGGTGGAAAAGAAAGATGAATAAAAAACACATTTCCAGAGTGACAGTGATGAATTCATTCAGTATGTGGAAGACAGGTAATGGCTTTCAGTTTCCCTGTACAATTGGTACCATATGGCCCAACTCAGAAGGTGACTCTTGCCCAGACTATGTGTCCAGTTCCTGGGAGGTTAGACGCACGATACCTTGCTGAGTTTTTCTATCTGACGCTCTAGCTCCGGGATGCTGGATGTAGGGGCATCAACCTGGAAAAGAAACAAGTGGATACAGAAAGAAAGGGAGCTATCAGATTCAAGAAAGAGAGAGAATCTATTTTTCAGCTCCCACTCTCCTCAGTCCTGAGCCAGTACCTACCTCTCCATCTCTTCGAGCCCTACGGCTATGGACAGATGCCATAGTCTCCTCTTCTTCTTCCTCTTCTATGCCACTGGTCTCCTCCATGATCCGAGAACTGCGTCTCCGCCCCAGGCCTTCCTCTGGCCCTTGCATCTCTACCTCAGGCCGCCCAGTTCGCTTGGCCAGAGCAGTTTTCAGTCTTGAAACAGACAGGGAGAGATTAAAGGAAACTGTTGTGAGGAATGTGATACTGCCACAACAGGAACACATGGAATCTCTACCATCCTGAACCCTGGTGAGGTCCCAACCCCAGGGAAGGGGCTAAGGCATCAAGTTTCAGGCAAAAGTCCTGGCTATGCTTCACCCTTTCCCCTTTCTCTCCTCTCTTGGGGTTCGACCTTCTGTCCTGTCCCTACCTCCGAAGCCGGCCTTCAACAATCCACTTGTTTTTCCTGTAGCTGGACATATTCTCCAGAGTCTTGTCAATCTCACTGCAGGGGAATAGGGAATGGGATTTTGGAGGTAAAAGTGGCAGCACAAAGCAAAAGAAGAGAGGCTCAGGGCTAAAGGGGCTGCAGCAGAATGGAGGATTTTAGACTAGAACCTACATTGGATGAATGGCAGAAGATAGCTCAAGTTCTCTCCGGGAGGGCACTGAGATTCAGGCCCAAGTCACTCTAGCATCTCCACAGCATGGCAGTGGACACATATCACCCCAGGATTTCAGTATGGCTAAACCCCTCCTCCCTCCCATTCTGACTTTGAGATAAGACACAAAGCATACAATAACCATCCCCACTCCCAGCTCCTCACTTGATGATGAGGGTGGAGCCGTTGAGCTCATGCACAAGGAAGGCCAAGACAGCAGCCTTCTGTTGGGGTGGCTGGGCCTGAAAAGGCTGGGTCCGCAGGTTGTCACAGAGGGCTGGCTCCACTCCATATGCCATGAGGAAACAGCGCAAGATCTCAGACACATTGTCTCTTGTCAGTGGGATCTCGGATACCTTCTCCCCCAGGATCTTTAGGGACTGTTTAAAGAACATAACGGAAGTGAGGTGGGAAAGAGGAACAACTCCAGTCAGCTGAGCCAGGAAGGGGAAAATATAGCAAGAGAGAACTAGTGGGTTACAATAGGACAAGAGGAAAAGAATGAAAGCTGCTAAGAAAAGATGGGAGAAAAAGGAAAGATGCAAAAGAAAAGGAACAAAAAAAAAGGGAAATTATCAAAATAAGCAGAGGGGAGTCAAGAAGAAAGAGGAACAGAAGGAGTAATATGAGGAGAACACAAGTAGAAAGAAGTTATATCTGCCTTTACTAGTCCTGATCACTTTAGGGAGGGCCTTTCATATGTGCTTAAAGAGAAAAAGCAAAGCTGACACAAAGCACTGGATCCCAGGTGCTCCCAATCTCCCCTGAGAAGGGCCTCACCTGACAGCAGGAGGGCAAGCCAGGATCACAGAGTGCAGCCTTCAGGAGCCGCACCAGCAGATCTTGCACCTCGCCTGTGCTGTCGCCTTGACACAGGAGTCCCTCTTGTAGGACCCCCAGGCTAGGCACATCTTTGGCAGGGTCAAAGCCCAGCACCTTGCCAAAACTATGAAGGAACTCCACAATGGTCAAGCAGTCTGAGAAGGCCCCACTGGGCAGTATCAGACCAGGGATGCGTGAGAAATCAGGTAGAGGCTGTAGGGATAAAAGTGAAGGGAGGTCCTGTCAAAAACACAGTTTGGGTATCTATGAGGCTCTTCCTTTAATAGCAATGTCTTCACATCTGGCCCCCTCCATGACCCAGAACCCATTACTTGCCCCTCACTACCTGGTGGTCAGCCAGACACATATCCTCTGTGGGCTTCTTCATCTCCTCCAAGATCATCTGCTGCCTCTGCCGTTCTTCCAAGCGTCTCTGTGTGGCCAAAGTCTTATCTGCTTTAAAAGCTGTCTTGGCTTTGGCTACCTCCTCCTTTTCCTTCATTTTTACCTTCTCCTTCTTTTCCCTCTTGACTTTTTCCTTCAGTTTTTCCTGCTTTGCTTTTACCTTCTCCTTCTCAACCTACCCAGCCAATGGAGAGAGGAACCAAGAGTCCCATAAAGATACCAGTTACCATCCTTTCATGGTTCCAGTCCCTTCCAACCTCAGAGACCAGAAAAAGCACTATAAAACAAAATCGATGCACACGTCTTGCAAAATCAGTTTGGGGGCTTCAAAGCCATATTTGGTGAGTGTATACATGCACTTACCTTGGATTTCTTTTTAGCTTCCTTCTGTTTTAAGCCCTTAGTCTCTTGTTTCCGCTTGTTTCTGGCCTGTAAACCATAAAGGAAGTCATTTCTCTTCAAACTTTGATAGTATCTCTGCTTGGGTGAGGGTTAAAAAACACAGACAAGGGTGCTGGGGAGGAGAGGTCAGAGATGGGATGAGGGGTTGGCAATAGATCAATTCTCTCACTCTGTTGATGACCACAATATTCTCTAAATCAAGCCCAAGAGGTTTCAGGGTAATGAACATGTGCTGCTACACACAGGTGACAGATGTGGGAGACGGAAGAAAAGATGAAGTAGGTTATGGGGAAAGTTAACCTACTATGTAATATCTCCAATGCTTCTCACCTGCCCTTGGACAGTGGTCTGACACTCTCCCCGTTGTACCTTCCGCCTCATCTTCTTCTTGATTTTATTCATCTTTGCTTTATCGTCTTCATTCAGTGTTTCTGTGAGGGCAGAAAAAGAGTGAGGCTGAAAGACTGATCCCTGCCATTCAGGGTGATGCATGCCTGTCACAAAGCTGGTCCCCAAACAGCTCCCTGAACAATCTAGAACTTGTTTTTTTTTTAAGTATATATAATAAAATTTGGGGGGTGGAATAGCTAGAAGTAAATACCTGAAACTATAAAACTCCAACCCAGTAGCCTTAACTCTTGAAGATGAGTGTATAACAATGTAGCTTACAAAGGGTGACAGTGTGATTGTGAAAGCCTTGTGGATCGTACTCCCTTTATCCAGTGTATGGATGGATGAGTAGAAAAATGGGGACAAAAACTAAATGAAAAATAGGGTGGGATGGGGGGGATGATTTGGGTGTTCTTTTTAACTTTTATTTCTTATTCTTATTCTGATTCTTTCTGGTGTACGGAAAATGTTCAAAAATAGATTGGGGCGATGAATGCATAACTATATGATGGTATTGTGAACAGTTGATTGTACACCATGGATGACTGTATGGTATGTGAATGCATCTCAATAAAACTGTGCTGCTCTGGGAGTAGCACAAAGAACTCAAATGGCAGTTCCTGCCCAAAGGCACTAGCCCCTGGAGCCAATCTGACTCCTTTAGAAGGGATTTGGCTGACGGAAAAGAGGTTACAATGGCAGAGTAACCCTGTAACTCTTTCTCTCTCCCATGCTACCTGACATGGGCAGCAACCCAGAGAGAGAGAGACATGAGAGCAAAGAGAGTGCCTGAAAGAAAAGGCCCAGATAATGGACACCTCAGTAGCATCTGGCTGACACTGACATAGCTTTTGCTTATGCTCAGTTCCCATGTCTTGTCCCACTAAAAAGGAATTTCTTCCTTTTAGAAGACTGAATATTGACATATAATTCTGCAAACAATAGAGTATTTTAGAATTACTGTTAATATGACAGTACCTATTTTTTTTGTTTCTAGTATGAAAACACTACCACCACCACATCTGTAAATTAGATATTATCTGTAAACGAAGCAAGTAACTTGTTCTAAGCTATAGTCAGTACACGGCAGAGATGAAATTCTAAAGTTAACTCAGGAGACTACATTTTCTCACAATTCTTTTTCAGGATAAATGTGAAATTTACTGAAATAAGAGATACTGCCTACCTAGCTATCTTACTAAAATAGAGCCAATTATCATTTAAATTCAGAAGTGAATTCTGAATCTCTGTGATGGCGGTAATGACTAAGCTAAGAGGTGTACTACTGAATCCGATGTGATAAGCAAGAAGCTGAAAGATGGGTAAGAAAGATTGTGAAAGCCCTCTCTTCTGGGCCAATGCTGGAAAAGAAGTACCCCAAAAGTACTGGGACCCCAGTGCTGCATTCCAGGGAGAAGAAGTTGATTCAGATTCATTCTGTCCAGATGATGTCAGTTAACACTCCTGGGAAACCCAGGAATGAGCAATTCATCAGCATTTCAGATACCCTGAGGGGTGAGCAGAATCCCAAAGTAAGAAACACCATTGTACCTTGGGCCTCTGGTTTCTTTTGGAGGCGGTTGTCGGTCTTATTCAATAGCTCAGTGATTTTTACTTTGGGTGGCCGACCTCGGCCCCGTTTCACTTTGGGGATTTCCTTGGTCTTGGCCTTCTCAGTGTTTCGAGGTCGGCCCCGTTTGCCAGTGATTGCCTGAATCCTGGATGGGATCTCCTCTGCTGAGAGCTGTACCCACTGCAAGCCCTAAGGTAATGAGGAAGACTGTGTTACAATGCAAGGGAGTCAGTGCAGGCTACCAGGCCCTCTGAATCACTCAATGCCCCCAAACCTCCAAACCCCACAAAAGCTGTTCATTAACGCTTTCTCAGGAACAAAAGCATATTTAACCCTTGGTACTGCACCTCTGGTGTGTCTCTTTCTTCAAAGAAATCTCCAACAGGCATACGAGGACTGAAGCTGAAGTGTTCACGGCGGACACTGTGTACCACATTACGGCTCAGGTACTAAGAGGAGAAGGTAAAGCGGCATTAATGAAGTTGTGGCCCTACCACAACTTTGGCTAGCAATGGCACAAGCACAACAGGCCCACAGCAGACAATGCCAGCCTGCTGCCACTGGGCCTGAGAAAGGAGCTGGTGCGTTTCTAAGAAAGGCCATGAAAGCTATGTTACCTTGATCACTTCTGGGAACTGTTTCATCCTCTTCCCACAGGGGCCATAATACCACGTCTCCCCCTGCCATCGGTGGCTGCCCTTCTTGATGCGCACCTCTCTCCGCCATCTGCCAGAGAAGCACACGGGCCCTGCCACCAGGTCACACCCCCACCCATTCCCATGCCACCCAGGAGTCAGACCCACTAAGCAAATGACTCTCTCATAACCTGTCTCACTAGAACTGCATTTAGATGCAAAAGCAGCATGAGACAAGCTTGGCTAGACAGCAAGTTGAGTTCCAGCTAACCTCTCAGGCCCTCAGTAAGAAAGCAAACTGCACAAGCCCAGAAAGACATCCACCCTTCCTTTTACAAAGTCAGTGAGATGAGTAGCCAAAAATCCCTCCCTGATGCCATTCAGGGCAATTACTGGATCGCTAGTAAAGAGGATGAAGACCTAAGGGAATGAAAGCAGAAAAGACAAGAAGGTGGGGAGGCAAGAGAAGTTGGCAAACTCGTTGTTAGCCCCATGGTTAAACTCACTGCTGACCCCGTGAAATGACTCAGTAGGCCAGAGTTTTGCTAGGAACTATGTGTTCCTACCAACAGATTATTCTAAGACCAAGCTTTATCTTGCCCTCAAAACTTTTAGCAGCACTAACACTTGGTGACCACAAGTAGCCAAAAGGAGTAGAGGTGGGGAAGATCCAGGAAGGTAGTTTGTCCCACAAGGCCCTTGCTGTCAGCTGGCTTGCTCATTCTGGGCATGTACTGTTCATTGTTCCTGTCCTTACTCCTCCCAAAAGCATTAACAATAACAACGAAAATAATAAAGAAAAAACACAACAAAAAACCCCACTCATTGGTACTATGCCACTCCCCACTCATTGCTATCTCTTAACCAAACAAACAGAACAAGCCAGATAGTTTGATTATCGGAGTCCTAGGGTCACCAGGTGGGTTTGAAAAGATAATAGCTGGAGCCCCTTGAGCAAAAGAAAGTCACCACAGAATAAGGAAAAAATAGGTGAGGGGAAAAAGACCCTGAAAGAGGAAGAAGGAAAGCCAAAAACATTATCATTGCAGATAACTGTCCCTTTATCCACTTTTGTCTAGTCCATCCCTCCCCCAGCTCACACAAGGAGAGTCATATATTAAACTTGTCAAGGTCAATGCATGTAGCAAACTAGAGCATTTACCCATGCTGGAGGGGAAGACGGACTTCTTCTGGGGTGGCAATACGTCTCCTCAAGACATCACCTTGGGAGGAAGACAGGGAATACCCAAGTTGAGAATTCAAGCAAAGTACTGAAATAGGCCAGGAGAGAAGGGCTAAATGTAACATGGGACAGAAATTTTTCCTGGAATTATTCTAGGGGTAGAATAGAATCTGGTTACTAACCACTACCAGATGTAGTGACTCCTTCTCCAGTGATCTCTTCCAGGTCAGCAGTGGTTGCAGGAAAGATGCTGACATCCTTATTTGCTGGGGAGGCTGTTGGGAAGGCAGCTGCTGGGGAAGCTGCAGGGGAGACTTTTAGGGAGGTCACTGGGGAAGCTGTCAGGGAGACTTCCGAGGAAACTGCTGGGAGGGCTCCTGGGGAGGCTGGAGAGACTGTTGGGAAGGCTGCTGGGGAGACAACTGGGGAGATTTCTGTGGACACTTCTGGAGAAATTTCCGGAGAGGCTGTAGGCGAGACTGCTGGTGAGGCTGCTGGGCATAGGTGAACAGCAGATGCCTGATCAGAGGCTGGCTGGGGCAGGGGTGGTGGGAAGTCTGAATCCTGAGTCTCCATTTCCTCCTGTTCTGCATCACTACCATTATTCAGATCAAAGCTGTTATCTAGAATCCAAAGGGACAGGATGGGTAAAAGAAAAACCGTGTCACACAAGAGAATCTACTCAGTCAAACCTGGACTAAGGTAATGAAGATTACTTTGAGGGCTTTTCTCTAGGGTTGGAAACAAAAGAAGTAGCTTCTGGTTTTCCTCCCCAACCATTCATGAAGGCTAAAGGGCAAAGCTGCTGCTTCTGTCATCATGTGAAGAAATGTCTTTTACCTGAAGCCAGTAAGGCCTCTGGCCTCCTTTTTCCTGCAAATTCCAAGTCTCACAGATTCTACTCACAAATTCACAAATTCAGAGTGTAGTGACCTGTGCCTTTTTGAGCACCATCATATACTATCCCATATTCCCCTCAAGCCCCAGCAAGGTGCTTGCAGATTTCCCACCATGAGGTCCTAACTGTGAGACCTATTCTCTCATCTTTCCAAAGTCAAGTGCCGTGTTCTTTGTCCTACCTCTCCTCACTTACCTTGCAGGACAGATTCCCCTAGGACTGGTGGAGAGGTGGGGCTGGCAAAGATAGAGGCTGAAGTTTGACTATCATCTGCCAGAAGACTGAAGGCAGTGGCATTATTGAGGGAAGGACAATCGAGAGCAGAGATCACAGGGCTGTCCCCGAGAGGCAGCTTGTCCTCTGCACCCATCAGCTCTGTGTCATCTATGCCATAGAGGCCTCCACTCACTGGCTCTGTTCATGGGGGTGGAAAAATAAAAAAGCAGGATACTGAGGAAAAGGTAGAAAGCAAGATTCCTTTTAGGAATATTGGTCTAGAAAATACCTAACTTAGTTTTTACAGTGTGAATGTTTTTTCTAATATTAAATTAGGGGAAATTTGCAACCCTCTCCCTGAAAGAGTAAAGTCACCAGACTGTAGAGATCATTAAAGCTTGAGATGAAAATGAAGGGAAAGGCATTGGCCCTATATGAACCCACAGACCCAGGCAAAATTCTAGTATCTATGGTAAAAGAGGCCTTTTTAATACTTTGCTTGGGAAAAAGGTTTAATTGTTCACTGACAAATGTTTTCAAATGTTTTCTCTCTAGTTAGTGAGAACCCAAATAGCCCAACTATGTAGTAATAAGTCCCCATCCAGTGAATTTTTACAGCCCAAGGCTCTTGGCCAAAAGGGATATTGGGAGAGAACCTGGGAAATGAACCAATTCAGTTCAGAGTGCAGTTGACCCAGCCAGGCTAGGGGCATTTAACTGTGGGTCTGCCAAGATTATCTGGAGGCCCTAATGCCCCAGAATCCCTGGAACTTTCCCTAGTTTACTGTCTTTTCCAAGAAGTAGACAACTGGCTACCCTCTGCATGGGTAAGTCGGAGGGATCCAGCCTCCAAGCTCACCTGGTGCCAGAGGGTTGAAGGGCTCCAGAGAGTCTTCACTAAGGATTGGTGTGTCTTCCAGTTGATCAGGAAGGTGTGAAGGATCATCTAAGCAGCTCACTGTGGGGTCAGGGACCAGGACTGAGACCTCTTGGTGCAATGACTCCACAGAGGGGACAGAGCCATTGTAGCCACATATCTTCAATTCTGAGAAATCCCAGAATGGGGTAAAAGTCAACATCAGTGTCTTCAACTAGTTCATTTAGCTATAGCAGGTGGTCAATCTTTGCTAGAGGGATGTTCATTTATTCAACATTTATTGCTGCCAGAGTGCCAATTCTATGTTGGGTACCGATCATACCAATTTACTCTTAAGTGCTGGAAAAATCCTACTGCAGGCAAAGAGAGGGGAAAGGAGAGCAGGGTCTGAGACAAGAGCCCCATCATGCTCTCAGGTATCCCCTATCCTGTGAGAACAGGTGGTAAAAAGAGAAAACATCCTGTGATATCACAGGGTAGTCACTCTTGTACTTGGAATCAATTGTAAGCTAAGCTTTTATATATTGAGGGAAAAAAATGAAAGGGCTGGTCACATGTATCAATACTAACAACAACAATAAAGGACACTGAGGAGACAAACAATGTTATGCTCTGCCTGCTTTTTCTGTCCTTCATGTACCCATCACTACTAGGGCTCAGCCCAGTACAGCAGCCAGTGTGACCCTGCCACAGTCAGTCAAAACTGCCTCAGTGCCTACTAGATAATGCCCCAACCCCCTCCTCTATTTTGGAAGAAGCCCTTCTTGATGCAGGGTGTCTGTTGGGGCTGTTTCAGGCTCGCCCACCTGCCCTCTCCAGGCCAGCAGCTCTGCACGAGCTTGAAATAATTTGCACTCCCACTCGCGAGCTGGTGCTGCTGCCACAAAAACACCAGCCACTTGGCTCTGCTAATCACCAACATGCAAATCAGCCTCCACTGCAGAGAGCTGGAAAGACAAGTTTTCCTCACCTCAAAAAGCCACTGCCCCCCACAGCCCCACTTTCCCTCTCCCCACCCAGCTCATAGGGCCCACAGTTATACCTGGCTGCTCTTCCAGCTCCAGGCTGCCTACCAAGCCAGTGCCATTCTCTGCTACAACTGAAGTCAGTTCCTTTTCTGCTGCCTCATCATGATGGATGCCACTGCCTATTTCCTGGGAGGGTGCAAAGGTCTGGATGCTGGATCCCAACATAGGAGAAGACTGTGGGGAGGTGAAAAAACTAGGGGGTCCATTGGGCATCACCTCAAAATTCTGATCAGGAAAGGAATCATACAGTTCCTGTGAGTCAAAGTTAAGCCCCATGGGACTCTGGGTACCATTGGCCCAGAACTCTTGGCTCCCAGCCCGAAGGTTAGTGTTGTGACTTGGGGATGAAGGTTGCCGGCTGCCCCCAAGGATGCCGTTGAGTGGGTACTGTCCCCCCGAAAACTGGGAGAGAAGGGGTGGGTCCTTGAGGTTGCTGCCAGGATTGGCAGATGGGTACTGTGAGTAGTTCCAGAGACAGTCGTAGGCCACGTTGGGGTGATGGAGGTGTGAAGTGCTGGAGGAGTGAGGAGCAGAGTTCAAAATCCCTGAAGTAGTAGTGTGAGATACAGTAGATAAGCCATTAACATTCACATCCCCATTCAAACCTGGCAGAGAAGGAGGGAAGAGTCAGTTATAGACATGTCTGTAAGTAACTACCAACAGAACCCCAAAGTAACAACCCTGACTAGAAAAAGGGAAGGTGAAGGGGAGGGGATTCCCTTTCTGCTATATTTGGCTTTTTGGTCTCCAGGGAACACCAAACCCAGATGCTCCTGGATATAAGCTTAGCAACTGCTGCTGAGGCTGCTGAGTAGGGGGATGGGAGCTCTGCAGGCCTACCATGGGAGCCACCCTGAAAGCTGGCTGCTATTGATGCTCAGGGCTTTTTTTTTTTCTTCAATGAAACAATTTGCAGATTCCCCACAGTCACCTGCATTCTTCCCCACCTTCATTCCCTAAGGGAATTTTTCCCTTGGAAAGGGATTAGTGAATTCTTCAGGTCCCCCCCTTTCTGTTTGGCCCCACAGTGGCACCAGATGGGACAGCCTCACCTCACTGGCACATGCAGATCCAGCACTTTGTGCTAGGCTAAAAATAGAATTTGCAGTCACCACAGTGACATGATCCCAGCTGGAAGGCTGGGCCTGGCCCCTCCCCATAGGCACTGGAGGGTAATTTATAGGGGGGAAATCTTTGCATGACCAGTGCGGCAGACTTCAGCTCTCAATACCAATGGCAACCTCTGGGTTAGAGGACAATCAAATAAAAGGAGTCAGGATACTAAGGAAGCTGAGGGGAAAAATACTCCAGTGCAATATTCTATCTATCTATATATGACTCTCTTATGGAGGACAGGAGGGAGAAGTAGAAAGTATAAGCCTGAGGCAGTATATTTTTTTACTGTAGGAAAGGAGGGAAGCGTGTGGCTTCTCTCTACTTCCAAGCATGAAGGACCTGAAATTCAGGCAAGAATAGAGAGGTACTTGGCAGAGCTATGGCAGAGAACAAGTGATAAGCTAAATCTAGGAAAAGACCCAATCCTGGAAGCAACACTTCCATCTGGAATTATAAATGTTTTTCTCTGGGGTACTAAAACCCTCCCTGACCCTACCTTCTATCCTCAAGGACAGGAGGTATCACAGACATTTCTAGCATCTGACCTCTGCTACACAAGCTAAAAACCAAATATATCCCAACTTTCACCCAACCCCCAGCCCTAGTCCTAGCCCAATGCAATGTCTCAGAGGGCTACTCCCCTCTCTCTCTCTTTCTCTCACGGGTACAACCTGGTTATCAGCAGTAGTAACCGCTTCACCACTCTCTGGCAGTAGCCAGGGAATGGGGGCTGACAGAAGAGCAGACTAAGATGGAAAAAGCCAGTATGTTTTTTAATTCCTTCCAACCTTAAACCTTGAGTCAAGACTAAAAGTGTTGCTTCCATAAACTCCTAAACTTGTTCTTAGTAAGAAGACTGATTTCTCTCCTGCAGCTAAAGTTCTGTAGATTAACTTCCTCCCTCTCCACCTGGCAAAAAACAGAGCTGTTGTGGGGTAACTAGACAGAGGGGAAATAAATCTCCCATCAACCTGCTCTAAAAGAATGATACCCATTCCCTCCCCAGGCCATGTGGCCCTCACACTCACTTTTCCCTTGCTGGGGGAAGTTCATGGGAGACCCGTTAGTGTAGAGGCCCTCCCCTGAGGAAGGAGAGGGTTTCAGTCCTGAGGCAGCAGGTGCAGGGGGAAGGCCAGTAAAGTTAAAATGGTCGTTTGCCTCCATTTCTGTAGGAGGGGAGAGAGAGGGGGGAAAAATACTGGCGGTTAAACAAGGTTATGTCATCTGGAATCTTCTAGAGGGAACAAATGCCCCCTCCCATCCATCTACTTACCCTTCTCTTACCTAAGTATTGGGGGAGGGTGGAAGTTGAGAAAAGAGAAGGAGGAAATATACCCATAACTTGGGTAATGACCCAATAGATATAGTCTTTCAAAGCCAACCTGGCCCTTGTAGAGATAGTGAGAAAAACCAAGGTGAAAGTATGGAGGAGCCCGCCCCTCTGTGTAAGCCCCCCACCAGCCCAGGTTACCTCTATGTTAGGTATTAGCTCTCTACTGTAACATTTAACATTCTCTTTCCTTTTATTTTTTTTTCACAAGGTAAGCCCCAAATCCCAGGATCCATGGACAGTTCTCAAAGCATCTTTTTTTTTTTGATGGGAAGCCATGGAGGAGGGTATTGGCAGTAAAAGCATATCTGATATATTCTGTTTTGTTTTGTTATTGTACCAATTTCAGCTAAGCAGAATTTCCATGTTATCCTATCCATAGCCCTAAACAACTGAAGAAGAGAGTACAGTTATATTAGTAAAGGAATTTGAAAAGGAGGATACATTTTAGAAAAGATTACCATGATAGCAAAACCCAAATCATCCAGCAACACTTCTACTCCTCATTTATGGGAAACAACATGCTCTTCAAGAACATAGCTCAGAAAAACGTCAGCAATGAAAATGAATGAGAGGCTGTCCCAAGGAATATTAACGTGTCAGATCTACAATGGCACTTCTTAATGTTTTGGTTTTGTGGTTTAAACGTCATGGAGAGAACACTATAAAGGAGATACTTATGTTTATAAATGTGGTGGTAGTTCACTGAGGATGGTATGGTTAAAAAGCTTTTCACCCTCTTCTTACTATGAGGTGATAAACTATTAGGAATGATGAGAAGCCCTTTATTAGAATAAATTTTACTTCGATAGAGCAGAGAGAAGAAAGACAGGAAACAGACGCCAGAATTATCTGTAAAGTCCAATGCATCGATCAGATACTTGTAATATACCAATACATACTAACTTGATGTGTGAAAGTCATATCTGTCTTGATAAAGGAAAAGCAAATCCTTGGTTTCCTATGCTTTAAAAAGGGCAGAAGATTGCATGTGTGGTAATGAAAATGTCAAAAATTAATTTTGGTGATGAATGCACAACTATATAATGGTACTGTAAACAACTGAATGTACGCTTTGTTTTGTATGACTGCATGGTATGTGAATATATCTCAATAAAAATTAATAAAAAAAAAAGGGTAGAAGAATTAAGATATAAAGGTTTCTCTGTCAAGTTCCCAAGAAGAGGCAATAAGCAGACCTAGGTAATGTTTTAAATAACTTCTTTTAAAAAAGAACCAGATATGAAGATTGAGAACACCTATGAACACTGACCAAGATTTGCCCGTGTTATGTTCCCAAGGAGTCTACACATTGCAAATTAAACACGATTAGGTACATATGTGAACCTAAAATACTTCTGCACATGAAATATAAACCATGGTACATGGCATGACAGCTATAAAAATTTTCCAGGATAAATACCATGACTGACTCTACTATAATACATTTTAATTAAAACCAAGGGGAAAAAAAGCAGTTTGTATTTTGTTGTTTTATGGGAAAAACACAGTTTAAGAAACTGACTTATCTTCCATAGAGGATTTTTCATCTTCACTCTAAAATAAGTGGCAGATTTAAATCTGTTATGTTTAGATAAAGAAATGCAGTCTCTATAGAGAAAAGAACTTAGGGTCCTCCAGGATTTCCCTATAGTTAAGGACCACTCCTCAGCAGTAAGGGATGAAAAATTTAGCATTATGAGATAAGTGATTCTTCTGAAATGAAAGAGATATCAAGGATGAAAATTCATTCATCTCTAGGTTAGGTTCCTTCCAAAGCAAACATCCCAGAGCAAAGAGAACATTCTATGTTCATCCCAGAGCACAGAGAACATCACAGAGCATAGAGAACCCCCACCCCCACCACACCACATGCCCTTACCCCCAGAGTTTTAAGCAGACACATCTCCCTGGCATGCACACACATCTTCCCTCCTATGAGCACTTGACTGTATCCTCCCACTCGGTGATACACCACAGTTCTTTTCTCCATTCTCTATTTGAATCCATGAGGAAGTAGTGACCTTCTTCTCTCTGCTACTCTGGGAAAGCGCAGCATTTCCTGTTTCATAAATTACAAACTAATAAAAATACATGGATGGCTCACAGAAATCCATTAAGTAAAAGGAATGGGAAATTATCTGGTGCCCGAGGTCTGATTCCCCACCAGCCTCTACTGAAGGGTCATCAGTATCACAATCACTTCATTTACAAGATGCTTCCCAAACACATAAAATACTCTTTGTGCTGTGCAGTGTGACCTCAGCACAATGTAGTGGGCTTCAGGTTCAAATACAGCTCTAGTGCTTACTAGCAGGGTGACCTTGGACAAGTTATTTAATCTTGCTGAGCCACAGTTTCGTCATTTGCACAAATTTTAGTACTCACCTCTAGGGCCTGTGAGAATTCAATGAGACAGATAATCAATATAAGACACTACAGAATTAGGGATGATTCCCTAGTCAGACTTTATATACAAATATGGGATCACAGAATAGGAATGCAAAGATGATATGAACAGCTCTTCTCAGCAATAAACCTAGGGTTAATGTCATTTTAACTTTCCTATCCAAAATGTAAATTCTGCCCTCCCATCCAGAGCCAGTAAGAAGAGTAAAGCAAAGGAGGGTGTCTCCCTTTGAACTAATTGGATTTTGGCCAAATGAAAAAAGAAATTAGTCAGTGTCCAATCCCCCAGAAGAGAAGACAGCTCTCCTGACTAGTACAAAGAGGCAAGTACCGAGCCCAGGCCCAGTTGTATGTAAATAGATCTCTTAACAGCCCCTAAGTCCCTTCAGATCCAAGCAGCAAAGCCCTGGCTACAAGGCCAAATAAATAGGGCATTTTTCTCTTAGTCATAATCAAAGAGTTACTACCCTGTAGACCTGTGACATGGTTTTACCGAAAAAGGTTGACAATGCACAAAGTGTTGAAAAAAATATTATAGATTTCAACACTGTTGCAGTTGCCCTGACCAATACTAATACTCAGGCCTCCAAGGTTACCCCCAGAAAGACAAGATACATTAACGCCTTCCAGCAGGACACCTTGGTAGCTCCTTGGCTTTCATTCCATATAGTACACCAAAATTCCACAAATGGAGAGGTTCTTTTATTTTTTTTGGAAGAGGTGGGGAAAAATTTACAAATGTTTATCTTCACTAGACAGCAAAGACAACTTTTCTGTATAGTAAATAAAACATACCACTACATTTTAGCTTTATAATTGTGAAGGTTATGAAGGATATTTCTCAACTCCTCACGAACTCTGGATTCACCGAGCATACTCTAATATAGTGGTTCTCAACCGGGGTGATTTTGCTCCCCAGTGACACTTGGTAAATGTCTGAAGATATATGCTTATGGTGTCTAGTGAGTAGAGGTTAGGTATGCTACCAAACATCCTACAATGCACAGGACAGCCCACCACAACAAAGAATTATCTGGTCCAAAATGTCAATAGTGCCAAGGTTGAAAAAAAACTTGCACCAATACAAAAGCTGCCTCATTCCTGCCCCACAAACTGGGAAAGTTCCCAAAGTTTTCACTACCCCCAGTTCCTGATACTGCAAGCAAGGACACTTTGACTTTATACCTAAAATCCCCTTCCCTGGCTAAAATCTCTTCCTCCACCAATGTACGGTTCTAAGGGCCAAGCCACAAAATTGAGATGCCCTCTTCCTCAGTCAGGATAGTTTATTCTAATAGCCCCAGTAACAAGCTTCCTGTGGAAGTCTGACTCAGGCTAACTACAGCATGTAATGACTGAAGCTCCTTCTCTCTAAAATGTCCTTTCCTTACTCTTCCCTGGTCAGGATTCCAAGTCAGGCAGGAGGAAGATAATGAAAGAAGGAAGATTATACTAAGGGAGACAACTGCCTTTGTCCAGGCTGATCAGAAGAACGCAAAATGATTCTCTCCTGTCCTTATTTCTTCTGTAGTACAGTTCTATAGCATCTTTAGAATATTAAGTTCCACTACTATATATCCAGCATCTAATTTAGTGCTATCCACATATAAGAACCAAAGGAAATATTTGTTGACCCCATGGACTAAATAAATTGAGTAAATCTACCTCTTCTGTCACTACCAGCTTACTCACCTATCCTCAGAGAAACAAAATTCATCCTCATTCACTGACATGAAAATTCTTAGAGGAAAGAAAGGCCCCAGATTTTGCAGAAAGTAAATGCTGGAAACAAAGAAGTACTGAGAATGGAACTGGCAAAAAATTTAAGCTCTGAATTAGTAAAATGTTCTGCTTAACTCAACTGAACTGAAGTACACAGTAAGTTTTAAATATTTGTTGACTGAGTAAAGGAACCATATAACAAACCTAACCATAGGCTAGGTTTTCTGCCACAGTTCTGGTCACTTTACTGCCAGATCACTGGGAATACTTCTGAAACTGCAAGACACTAAAAGCCACACTCCAGAGGTTATAACAAGGTTATTTCCTTCTTTCAGCTGTTTCTCAGAATTTCAAGTCTAACAGTTAAGGATGCTACCTTTCCCTCCAAGAAGATACCTATTTCCACCCCCATCCCCCAAAAGCTGAGCTGAGCAAGGACCCTGTTAGTGAGGCAGGTTATGGAGAGTCCAATTCCAGAAGACCAAAGGTAGTGAGACCACCTGTCTCTTAAGAATCTTCGTTTTACCTTTTTTTTGATGAATTTTTGTAAGGTTACATTATCTTTCCAGTCTGTAAAATCCCTTCAGTAATTATTCTTTATAACTAGGGGAAGCCCAAAACACCAAGCCAATGCTACTTTTACAGCCAGTGAACCAGTCCTAGAAAAATTTCTGTAACTCTTCAAAGGAGACAGATTTTTTGTTTTGCAGAATTTTATAAATTTCAGAATTATGCAGGCTGACAAGCTGGTGGAACATGCCCTTCTGACCCATGTGCAACAATGCTGAGAAAGTATTCATCTTTCTCATCTCATCTGAGGACACCAATATCTCATGAAAAAAAAAATCAGGAAGATTATTTGTCCCAGGAAATACCTCATGCATTTCATAGTCAAATAAGAAAAAATATATTAAAAAAAAAAAAGTTTCATGCTCCACTCTATGTCCTAGGACATAGAACTTGGGCATTATTGCCTCATTTACACATCTCACACAATGCCAAAACTCACACAAATTACTAACTTCCATATTGTTCTGACAGTAAAAAGAAAATAGCAGTTTAACACTTGACCTCTTCAGGGGTGACAAGAAAGGTCAAGCAGCCAAGACACAGTCAGTAACCCTAACAAACTGCTTCTCTCTTGGCAACACCTGATTCCAGAACCACAAGACTGCAAGAGGAGCCTCTCAGGGTGTTCTAGATTTCTGACTAGCTCTGAGGTCAACCCACAGTTCTCCCTGTGCCTCAAATTTTCTCCTTCAGGGAGTTAAAAAAAAAAAGATCAAGAAATCCGCTTCTCTGACATAAAAATGCAGACATTTACAAGAAGACCATGAAAGATCTGCTTCATTCATGTATCAAATGAAGTGAATATCTACTTTCTCAAAATCAGCTTCTATTTCTTTTAAAGAGTTTGAAGAAAAAAGGGTGGTCCATTCTCCTTTCGAAACTCAATCTTTTAACCCGTAACAGGGAAAAACAAGTTACTATTCTTTCTCATCCCAACTTAGGTAAGCAAAGGTTAAGGAAGAAAGGAGAACTTACAATAAGCATGGAATCAACCTATCAGAAAGCAATTCAAAAGAACCAACCAGCCAAGCAGAGGAGAGGAAAAAGACAGTTGATATCAGACTTGTTTTTACTGTTTCCAGAATATTAACAACTTCAACATCCCCACTCCAAAGAGCAGTGTTGTTATCTTAATAGTGAGGATGTCACTATTAATCATATTTGTCTGTTCTTATCCTGGACCTTTAATCTAGGGATCTCCATCCAGGAGATATTTGTGGTTGGAAAATACTGAAAGGATGATTTACATGCTAGGCTTCAGCAGTTTTCAAGCTGGTCCAAATGAAATCACTACCTCATCTCTCAAAATCTAAAATCCTGCAGCCAACTCTTGTCCCCAACCAAAATACCTTGAGATATAGTACACACACCATCAATGAATGTTCTAATAGAAATCCCCTAGAGTTATCAGGAGGGAGAAAGAAAATCCCAATACATGATTTTACAAAGAACACAGGAAAAGCTTAACACTTTTATTAGAAGACTAACAGAGGAACGATGTCTTTTACGGACTGAAGGATGTTATATGATAGCAAATTCTCCTATTCTAATTAGTTGGTTCTTCAGAACCTTCTACCCAAGTCAACTAACAGGCATCCCAGAGGGACTGCCCGTAACATTAGAATCACCATTGAGGAACAATCCCACCACCCTCACATTAACTCACTAAATCTTCTCCATCCCCTTCTCTTCTTCCATCTCTCAGAATCCACCCTTCTTTACTTCACAAGCTCACTTGCTCAGGTGCTCTTCAATACAGAAATTGCTGTGCTTAAGAATATTCTAAGCAGGCTCTTCAGAAGCCATTCGCATACCACAAAAGATCCCAAATCTTCCCAGCAGCCATGTATGTTGAGGGAATTTTCATCACTTGTATTGAGAGTGTAGCCCTGCTGGTGATAACTGAGTTTGCTTCTCTATGACCTCTAGCTCAGAGGAAAAAAAAATCCAGACAGGGAGACAGAGATGCTTGGAAGGGAATCAGGATCAGTGAGTCAACTGCAGTGACTACTTCAGCTGACGAATTAAGTTTACAAAAAACAAGTCCAACGAAAGGACTGTCACACTACACGGTGAGCAGGATCGAAGCTTGCCCAGAAGGCCTCAGAAAATGAAACTAAATCTAATTAAAATGGACATTTCAAAACAACAAGAGACGCAGCAGCGAACGCACAGCTGCCATTTCCCGGCCACTTCCTGCGGGAGGCTGGGGGAGGGGCTGTTTGTGTACAGATGGAGAGGGAAGCTATCCCCCCATAGCCCCCCGAAGGATGCAAATCCCTCACTCCAATAAACCCTACGAAGGATGATGGCTATTGGCGTTGCACTTCTCTGAAAACTGGGAACACCAGGAAAGAGAGGGATAATGTGAGATCATCTTTTCTGTCACGGAAATGGGGATCCCCTTAGTGAGGAATCCCCTTGGAAAGGGACCTCTCTTTATTCTTCCCTTCAGTCCCTAAACCTAGTTGCCAATCCGAAAGCCTCAGCATCAGCCCTCTCAACCCCCATCCCAAGAGTGTGGGATTCTCCGCGGACGCGCCGGCTCTCTAGCCAAGTGCACCACCATCGCAGCAAGGCCTGTGTCCGGCTCAGCACGCGGGAGAAAACGTGCGCGCCCGTCGCGGGAGACACCCCCAGACGCCCCACTCCCCACAAACCGTGTGTTTAACCCTCGCAGGGAACCCCTGGCATTCGGGCATTCCCCACCCCCACCCGAGGAGGTGGAGCCCCTCCCGGGGATTCCACCCCGAGTCCTCCACAGGAGTCGTCTCCTCCAGCCGGGCAGCTTCTCCTCCTCCTCATCGCCGCCGCCGCCACCACGCGCCCCCACAGCTCCTCCCGCCCCCGCCGCCCCGTCACGGGTCCTCAGCAGACCCACCAGCCCCCCATCCTCCGCGTCCCAGCTCTTGGGGGCAGGGAGAATCCCGCCCGCGGCTGGGTCTTAACTGAAATTAAGACGCAGGCGGGACTCAAGCCAGCTCGGGAGCCTCCGTTCCCAGAGGGAAGCCACCGATGAAAGCGGGGCTCCCTCCCCTCAGGCCCCCGGGATAGACCCCACAGACCTGAGGTGGCGGCTACAGTCCGGCTCGGGGCTCGTCTCTCCCCAGGGGGCGGTCGGTTCACATGGCCAAGCTCTGGGCGCCAGGAGGGGAGGGGACGCTCGCGGGGGAGGGGGCTAGGGCCCGGGAAGGGGGAGGGGGACGCGGCTCAACCGCGGGGCCCGAGCGGAGCCAACATGGCCGGCGGGGAGGAGGGAGCTGGAGCCGGGGGGGCGGGGAAGCTGCGGCCCAGAGAGCCGCCCTCTGCTGCCGCCGCCTCCGGGTCCTAGAGCCCAACATTCTGGCTCCTCGACCCGGATCTGGGTCCTAGCGCCACTGCGTCTGTTCCACCCTGGCCCCTTGTCCACCTGGCAGCTCTCTCTGCACCTGCCTTTCATTGCGGGCGGTGGGCCTGCTTCACACAGAGCAAGCTGAAAGCCATGCATGGTCCCGAGGTTAACCTAAAAGATTAGGCCAAATTTCTGGGACCAAAGGCATATGTCATTTCTCTAATCAGCGGGAGGTGGGGATAGGGGAGGAGAGATAATTTGGGGGCAGAAATTCCCCAGGCTGGGAAAGTGTAAAAGCAGAAGTGTGTAAGTGGGAAAGTTAGTCAGGACGCGATTCAGTTCTGCTAACGGGAGAGCAAGGCAGCAAGCCTGCAGTATTTGCTGCTCACTCACCTCTGTCCCGTGGGAGCAGCCTGGTCCTGCCTGGATCACCACTTTCCCGGGGACATCTGCAGGACCCTGGGCGTTGGGAAGATTCCTGTGAGTGGGGAGAGGAGACTTGGCTCTGGGACCAAACGGCGAAGACTCAAGTTGAGCCTAAACACAGTTAGAGGGACAGGAGATAAAAGGAAATCTGACCAGCATTAAGATGCCCCAAATGTCCACCTATTCTTCTAAACGCTTTAGTTGCAATAATTTTTCTGATAGGATTATATAAGATAGGATCATATGACTCTGTGAAACCTTCTGAAAACAGGAGAGGAAAATCAGGCAGAGGATCAGAGTTTCACTATCTCCTACGATGTCTATTACATTCAGAGCTCCAGGATGGAAGTGCCATATATTAGAGCCTCGAGAATTTCTAAGTCAACCTTCTCTTGTTTATCAGATGACGAAATTAAGTGCAGAGTGACTGACCTGTTCAAGGTCAAACAGTGGATAAAAATGTGACTAGAAACCAGGTTTCCATTCCTTGCAACTCAACAGACCTCAATATAATTCCCATTCAATTCAATGCAATGCAGTGCTACAAACCACTTCCTAAACTGTGCAAAGCTCGGGGTGAATATTCTGGAAGAGCAACAAAGCCAGGATGAGAATCTCAGGCAGACGGGGGTTTGGGGGTGGTGGTGGAGATGATCAACAAATACCTTTTCCTCTGGAGGTTCGGGAAGGAAAGAGATCTGAAGACTGGGTGGAGACAAGGTAGAGTGGATTACTCCACAGAGGGATGGGTTCTTCCTGTGTTTGGGGGACAGACTTCATTCCCCTACTATAAGTTTGCAGTATCTTCAGCAAAACCTCACAAAAGGTGTGGGCCAGAGAGACAAGGGGAAGGGGGCTTTCTTGCCCTCTACTAAGATAAGAATTCGAGGGGAAGTATACAGGTAGAGAAACCAAAACCTTTCTCCCTGTCAGAAAAAAGATAGGTCACCTTGGAGAAAAAATATAGACCTTCAACAGCCTGCTGGCCTCAAGTCCCTGGGTGGGTAGGGACCACACTCAGGGGAAGTAGGGTCTTCCTTCTGGAGAAAGGAGGGATCCAGCAAACCTCTGCCAAGGAAGGCCTTCTCTCATCCCCAAAATAAAAAATAAAGGCAGATGGAGAAGAGAGTTCAGGACATAGAACTGGTTCCTGAAGGGCAGACGGAGAGAGCTGATATCCAATGGTTTTCTCTTCCTTTTCCGTCTCACAGGAGGGAGTATCTTCCTATCTCCCGCCCCCAATCATAGGGCCGGCGGGTGGGATACTGGGCAGGCAGGGGAGGAGCTTGTGCCAGTCAGACGGGCGTAGCCCCGCCCCTTGCCCCCGCCCCGCCCCCACGCACACACACCCACCGGCTGGCTGACTCCACTCTGCTCCGGAAGAGCCGGTTACTCCTGTGCCCCACAGACTGCCCCCACCCCTTCCGAGCCCCAGGCCTTGTCTCCAGGGCAACCCCTAGGCCTTTTCCAGCCAGAGGAGGGTCACCTGGGATTAGAAAAAAAATTGGGCTTGTATCTGTTCTTCTCATATGCAGCAGTATCATCTTCATCCCTTAAACCCCTCCTCATAGCAGCTAAACAGGGATCTTCCCTGATCTTTGAGAAAAGATGAGAGTGGGGTGCCAATATGCCCAACAGCTGGGTGTTTACTTGCCAGAAGCCACCTCAGACAGCAGCTACGCTTCTCCCTCTATCCAGACAACAGAGGACAGACTGACCCCGTATGTCCCCAAACATTCCTCAATCCCATCAGTAAGCTTCCCACCAGGAAGCTACTAGAAAGGGAAAGGGGCAAATGGTCATTTTTCAGCAACTTGTAAGAAGGATGTCTAGGGAATAGAATCAACCTCTTTCAAGCCAGGCCAGTGGGCGGGTAATGAGCAGAACAAGGAGGGAGAAATTAGCACCTGCTCCCCTTTCTCACCCTCCCTGTGTTCCTGCTGCACCATCCTGACTCTGGGGTCAGCTGCCACAGTGCCTGGCTCCACTCTGGAGCCAGATGGCAGGGGCTAGGAAGGGGAAGAGAGAGGGAGAAAGGAGATTCATCTGCCTCGCCCTACGTCCCTCCTTCTCCCCCTCCAGACACTCCTGGCATACAATCCCCAACACCACTGCTGACCACCCTCTCCTCCCCAGCCCCCATCAAACAAGACTCAGAAGAGTCTTAACCAAAACCCGACAATCTGTCCCCCAATTCTGAAGGTGGAGGGTAGAAAATGAAAGCTCAAGAAGAGAAAGAACAGAGTTAGGGGTGCAGCTGGACTCAGGGAAAGGGAAAGAAATCCCCAATGGAGGTAGGGTTATTATTAAAGCCCTCTCTTTCCCCTCTAACCCTAACCCCCCCCCCACACACACACACCTGCCTGAATAGATCACACTATTAATAAGGTTTATTAGAGAGATTACCCTCAGTCTTGTAACCATTCCAACTAGTTCCCTTCCCTCCCCAGGTTAATGCAAAACAGTCTCCTCCCTCTCCACATTTTCGGTAGGCTAGATTCTCCTATCTAAAGGACCCTAACCTCTTCTTCCCCTCCTTCCCAAGGGGATATGTGCTCCCTTGGATTCACACCCAGTCTGTTTCTGCACTCCCCCAATGGGCTTCTCCATGGTGGCCCAAGGAAAGAATGGAGAAAGACCCAAATTTCCACCCCCAGCTCCCATAAAGACTTAGCCCCAGCTCTACAACACTATCTCCTCCAATAGTCCCTTAAACCCAGAATCACAAGAATCTGGCAGAGACACACAACCCCCACTCTGCGGAAGAAGCGTTCCTAAGAAGGACTGGACCACCCCGAGCCTGAGAAGTGGGCCTTTTCCAGCTGGGCTCGGTTGGCGAGTGCAGAAGTCAGACCCCCAAATTCCGGGAGAGGTGGCGTGGAATGAGGGCTACGGGAAAGCTTTAGATGGGACTTAGCTGAACTTGGGCTGTGCGGAGCGCGACTCGAAAGTGATTGTAGTTTACGCAGGGCCCCCCTTACTACGCGGTAGGAGGGGAGTTGGGGTGGCGGTTACTACTCCTCCCATTGGAGGTTAGGATGGCGTGGGAAAGAGCTGGTTCCAGAGGGGAGGAGGCGAAACCTAGACCGCGGGAGATTTTTCTGGAGAGGGGGAGGGGAGATCCAGGGAGGAGAAAAGGAGGGGGTACCGAGAGAGGACGGCGGAGCGGCGTGAGAAGCCTCTGAATTCCGGTCGCGGAGGACTGAGGAGAAATGATCAAACAGATAGTGAGGGGGAGAGAGGAGGGGCAGCTTCAGCGAAGAGAGGATCAGATGGTCAATGCCGGGGCAGGGGACCGCGGAGGCGGCCCGCTCGGGCACTTCGGGGCCGGAGGTGGGTGCTGGGCCTCACCTGGAGCAGAGCCGGGCCGCCAGCGGGCGGCGGTAGTGACGGCGCAGGTGGCCGAGCCGGGCGGCGGCGGCGCCTCCTCCCCCAGCCCCGGGCCGGCGGCGGCGGCGGTGGAGGGGGCGGGGGGAAGAGGTGGCGCTTAAAGGGGCAGGAGCTTCTGGGGTGAGGACGGGCGCTCGGGAAGGACTATCGTGTAGGATCCGCTGGGGGAGGGGGAAGCGGGTGGCGTCTCCTAGAGGCCAGAACCAGGAAGGATCCCAGATGGAGGAAGAGAACAGATCCCAGGAAGAAACAGAAACTTCTCCGGTGGGGTGGGGGAGTGGAGGTTAGTCCGGACTGGACATGGGAGGGCTGTGCCTGAGCTTCCGGAGCACCAGCAAAGACCTCTTCCCAAAGGAGGGCCGTAGAGGCGGTGAGTGCCACAAGGACGCCGGCGAGGACATGTGTGCCGGAGAGGGAACTCGAGGCCGAGCCTGTTGTAGGCCAGGCACAGCCTTCTACTAGGTGAACAGGTTTCCCGTGTTTCAGCTCCTCAGAGTCCCAACTCTGCAGTGTGGAAAGGCATAGCCGCCTTCCCCCAACACTTCCCAAGTTTAAAAGCCTCTGGAATCAGGAAGCCACGAGGACAAAGACCTCCGAGTCCTCTCAGCCTCAGTCCTACCTCTCACTCAGTGACTTCGCAGATAGGAGTGTGAGGAGCCACCAAAAGCAGCCCTAGTGAGGCTGATTGGAGACCGTGAGAATCGGCTTTATACTAGTTCGATTTTCCTCCAACCACCACCACCTTTGCTGCAACCTCTGGGGCAACAGGAAGCAGCTGCTCAGTGCAGCCCCCACCTGGCGCGGTCTGGTGGGGGAGGAGAGAAGTCAGGGACTTAAAAGGCCCTGGAGAAAATTGGGGGAAGGGGAGGCACCTTAGACACCTTGGGACAAGACCGAAAATGGGCTTTACTTTTGGGGAGGAAGCTAGCAGTGAATACAGTAAAATATTACTTAGAATCTCAGCAGCATAAATGCAGAGGAGCAAGGGGCAGTCCTCTGAGCCCTTTCCTTGGAGCTCAAGCTTGCCTACACGGAGTATCCCATGGTTGGCAGCCTTGCTAGCTGAGCCCTCTGTCCCCTATAGCCCCGTTTCCCCTCCTTCACCCCCGAAAAGAGCAAAAGTTAGGCCCCACCCCTGCTGAGTCAGCCAGGGAGGGAGCTAGGCATCCCTCAGGACTTCCCAGGGGCTGGTCCCCATACTCACCCATGTCAGGCTGGTCCGGCTCCAGGACTGAGACCACCCTGCTCCTCACTGTCCTTGGGCCCCTCTTCACGTGAAGGCTGGCGTTAGATCCTCCCAAACTGAGCTGAGAACTAGCAAGAATAAAAAAGCCAATGTGTGCTTCCTGCGAACCACAGCCTGAACTGCTGTAGGGTGATGTCCCTGTGACAGACTGGGGGGGGGGGGCGGGGGGCGGGGCTTTCTCTGGGTGGAGGAGGGAGGAGGAGGCGAGGACAGGGCCAACCAGGAGAAATATGGAGGAGGGTTAGAACTGTGTTGACACTCCAGTGGTGTGGCTGAAAAAAAGGGAGGTAAAGGGGGAAGGAAATAAATAGTTGCAGCCATAGTGAACGTTCTTGATAAGTGCAGAGGGATGTGAACGTGTAGGGGGAAGTGGTGAAGGGATGCAAATGACCTTTAGGATCACAGTTCCCTTGTCTGCTTCTGGGTGATTTGGGAAAACAAAGCAGAAAGGGCTGACCCATACCCTGAGTCCAGAGTCAGGACCTAGAGGAAGTGCCCCCACCTCCATAACTCAGCATTTCATAAAATCCATACTTTTCCAGGAGCAAACACCCAGGCACAGGCGACTCAGGGGCTCCACCTTCTGTCCAGATCATGACACAGGAGAGACTGGTGCCAAGCACGTCATAGGCAGACAGGAGGAAGCTTGGAGGCCCTAACTCCACCCCTGGCACCCCTTCCAAGGCCCCTCCCCAACCTTCAGCCCCCAGGGGCCTCTGAATTGGGAGCTTGGCTTGTCCCCGCCCTGTTCCCATCCAGGCAGAGCTTGAATACCTCAGGGGGTGGAGCTTATATCTGTAGGCTCCTCCTCAGGACAAAAGCCCCAGCTGGTTTGTAAACAGTCATTAGCTGAGGACATCCCAGCAAATGGCCTTCATGGATTTCAAAATGGTGAGATCAGCACTTGCTAATCTCCACTCCTCCCACCAGAGGGCAGTAAGAAGTCTTTGAACGCCAAAGAACACTGGGAGGGTCCCAAATTTGACCTTACCACACAGCAAGCACTTGTTATAAATTGAAATGGTGGGTGTGTTCCTTCCGAGCCTGCACCTCTCAGTGGACTAAAGTGAAGGGGAACAGACCTAATCCCATTATTTAGTTCAGAATCCCAAGCCCGGTAACCCTGAAAATTGCTTTTTCCCTGTAATAGATTACTGTCTCTTTCTAGAACTTTAATAGGGGATCTTAGCAAAGCTCAGGCTAGGCCTCAAGATATTTTGTACCCCTTTACACAGCCTCAAGGAATCACAAACATACAAGTTTAGGCATGCTTAAAATATAAATCAAGAGGTAGTAATAAGACTTTTTGAAGAAATTAAGATTAGGTAAAAAGTGGGAAGCTCGACTCATTTTTAAACAGATCAGTACTACTCTCAAAACGTGCCTCACCGTATAGTAAGTTTAATTCATTTAACTCACTAACCCCAAACTTGTTTTGGAATAGTAGTAACCTCTAAACACTCATTTCTTCTCAAAAATCCCATCAATCTTTGCTTACCAAACAGGGACAATGGAATATTTCAGACAAAAAAATCAATTTGCTTTGAACAAATGCTATAAAGGGACAAAACTAAGTCCCTACTATTAAAATCACATTACCCACAGGAAATCCCTCACAAAACTCAGTTGTCCATCAATCCATGGAAATGGTTATTCTCTCCTGGTGAACCCAGTTCAAACATACATGGCCTAGTCTATGCTAAACTGTTTCTTGTGACCACTCCCATTCTCAAAAACTTCAGTGTTGGCTTTGTTGTCAGAATCAAAGAAAAGGAAATAGTTGAGTGTTTAGTCTATGTATCTCCCAGAAAAGCAGACAAATCCTTAGGGATGTATATTTTATTGAAAATCTTAAATACTCTTCAGACAGAACACATCTTCAATCAAGGCTCTTGTGTGGCCTACACAGAAAACTGAAGCCTTCTGGATTTGGGGCAAGGAGATGGTACAGCAAGGTGGACAAGTGTTTAATTTGCCAAAAGGACCCCTCACGAATGCTCTTCAGCCAGTTTATCCGCTTTTGCCACAGCCTCTTCAATGGGGCCCACCATATAGAAGGCCTGTTCCGGGAGATGGTCATAGTCACCTAAATAGGGGGGAAAATCCAGCTAGTGAGTAGGATATCAGCTTTCTGTAGTATATATATTAACCTCAGCCCTTGAGGCCACCAGTCAGAATGAGTGAATTCATGTCACCTAAGAAATCTTTTCATAAATTTGCTCACAAATCAAATTCACAAGGAGGCATGACATAGTGGGTATTAAGAACAGATGGTCTAGAGTCAAATGACCTGGGTCCAAATTCTTGCTTTCCACTTTAGCGAGCTGACACTGGAACAGGTTATTTTAAACATCTAGCTTCGGTGTTTCCTCATGTGTAAAACAGAATAGTGCCTTCCCTATCTTCCTTATAAGGCTGTTGCAATTCATTTAGAAGAGTAAGTAGCACTGAAAGCACTCATTAAATGTCAGATGATATATTAAAGGGAGCTAGGGAATCAAATAATGTAAAAGAGTATCAGAAATGATGAGTATTTTCAAACAAAATTGATGGGAAACAGCTTCTTTTTTAAATAAAAAAAAACCTGTTATCTGGGTACAGTATACTTATATATTGCTTAATGAATGTTAGAATGGGAGCACAGCACAGAGAGCATTCAAGAGATTTCAGCATCTCTTCCACTGTATATAAAGCTTTGTATTCGAAATCTCACCTGCCAAAATCTGCTGGAATCCTTTGATGGTCTCTTTCAGAGGTACCAGCTTCCCCAAATGACCAGTGAAAACCTCAGCAACCTGGAATGGCTGAGACAAGAAACGCTGTATTTTCCGTGCACGGGACACAGTCAACTTGTCTTCCTCAGAAAGTTCATCCATACCCAAGATTGCAATGATGTCCTGAAGGGATTTGTAGTCCTATGGAAAAACAAGATAAAAGAGGCTTGAGGCAATATTCACTTTCAATATGGACAAAAATTATGGAGTTAATATGCCATTTTACATTCGCCACTGAGCTCTGTACAAAGCATTTTAGTACCTTACACCTCACTGCTTGTGGCACAAGTTAACAGAGAAGTTAAATTCTCAGGGTCATGAGGGCCCTCAGTTCTCTCTATTCCTATGTCTGGTACTATTAGAAAAACCTGGATTCCAAACACTAATCCCCAGGAAACCCAAGAGACCTCATTAGCGCTCACTAGTAACTGTTAGTCTCATCTTTCCTTGCCCCAAGCAAATCACAGAAATCACGAGCAAAGATCTGGTACTAATACAGCCCCTCAATTCCCTCCTTTATGACTTTATGGACACTGATCTCACATAGAAATACTCACCTGTAAGATCTTTTGCACCCCACGGGCAACATCATAATGTTCACTGCCAACAATGTTGGGATCCATGATGCGAGAGGTGGAGTCTAGAGGATCCACAGCTGGATAGATGCCCAGCTCAGCAATAGCACGGGACAGTACAGTGGTAGCATCCAAATGGGCAAAGGTAGTGGCAGGTGCAGGGTCAGTCAAGTCATCCGCAGGCACATAGATAGCCTAAAGTGAGTCAAGAACCTATGAACAGCAGCAGGAACCAAAATAATTCTACTTAAGCCATCCCTCTTTCTGGTAACTCCATCATCTCAGTCCATCTTCTTAGCATTCAAGAATCCACCTCAAAGGAGCCTTCTCACGGCCCCTACCACCTGCTGAGTGAACTGGTATATTATCTGGCCTCTCTAAACTATGATGGAAGAATTATCAGTCACTCCTTTTAGCCATCCTATATTTTAACTCTATAACAAATAGCACTCTCTTCTAAAGTTAAAAAGCAAAAAACCTCTTGTACCACCAGAATAATAGTTGATTATGAAAAATTTAGTCTCATTTTAAAGATAATTTTACTATCTACACTGTCTATAAACATTTGAAAATGTGCAATACATTAATCCAGTATACATTTAATGCTGTTTCCACACAGCTCCAGACAGACTCCCTTCAGGCTAGAAGCCACTGCTTTTATGACCTATATTTACATGTATACCTTCAATTGCTTTAGAAGAGTGTTTTACTTTTAAGATCTTTGATACACATATACAGAATGCTGCACATTAGTTCAGGAAGCTCATGAACCCCACATTAAAAAAAAAATTTGAGATTCAAGCAACTAGGTTTTATGTCTCTTTACATGTCTTTATACACCTCAGACCTTCATCCATCTCACTTTTCTTACCTGTACAGAGGTGATAGATCCCTTCTTGGTGGTGGTAATTCTTTCCTGCATGGTACCCATGTCAGTGGCCAGGGTAGGCTGATAGCCCACAGCAGAGGGGATTCTGCCCAATAAGGCAGACACCTAAAAATAAAAATTAAAAAAAATAAAAATAAAAATAATAAAAAAAAGGACAAAGATCTTTAAATGTTGTATCTTTAGCCTTAATCGTGTCATTCCATTGAAAAATCAACTGAACCATGTCCTCTCAAGACTTCCCTCTTACCTCTGAGCCAGCCTGGGTGAAGCGAAAGATGTTATCAATGAACAGCAGTACATCTTGACCTTCTTGATCTCTGAAGTATTCAGCTACAGTCAGTCCAGTCAGAGCTACCCGGGCACGGGCACCAGGTGGTTCATTCATTTGACCATACACCAGTGCTACCTGTGGTAGCAATACACAACTCAGACAACCCAGCAGAGTACAGAAGCCACATGCCCAAGATCCCCAAATCAAAGAGAAACCGCCACCAACTCTCCTTCTCAGAAAATGCCACCGTTTTTGGTCTCAAATTTATTTTCCCTATTAGTGACACAGTTCAAAATAACGCAAAAGATAATTTCTTATATTACTGACGCAAAATTCCTACAGTAGTAAAGAAATAAGTATCTGTAAGTGAAAAAGGCACAAAATAGGGTTACCTGAGACATATGAACCACTTCAACCTTCCCCCCAAAAATTAGCTTTCAAATGATGGGACTATCTACCAAAAAGAAAGTCTGGAAATGTAATCTAACATCAAAAAGCAAAGAAAATGTGCATTAATGTAAAAACTCGGGGAGGGTAAGCAATACTGACAGGAATTTCCTTTGTAGCTTCTGGGACACTAAACATTGCTGAAACAAAACATCACTTCCTGACTGGCACTACTAACAACTGCAACAATTTCCTGGCAGAACTATTATGTGTGCATCAGCTCAGTGCTCACCTTGGAGGTAGCATCTTTTAAGTTGATAACACCAGACTCAATCATTTCATGGTACAAGTCATTGCCCTCCCGGGTCCTCTCACCAACACCAGCAAACACAGAGTAGCCACCATGGGCTTTGGCAACGTTGTTGATTAACTCCATGATCAGTACTGTCTTACCAACTCCAGCACCACCAAAGAGTCCTGCCCGAGATTGAGAAGAAAGAATATGTAGGACTTCTACATTCCCAAAGAAGCAAGCTTAAAATATATATATATGTTGCCCCCCCCCCAACTTTTTCCTTCTCAGGAATGGCATCTGGCTTCAGCAAACTCAAAAGAACGAAAGTCAGAAGCTACTCATCAGCAAGGGAAGTCTCAATACCCAAGATATAATTTTTTCCCACATTAGGTTTGGAAAATATGTACCCACCACTAAACTTACCAATCTTGCCACCCTTGGCATAGGGAGCTAGCAGATCCACAACCTTGATGCCAGTAACCAGAATTTCCTGCTCAACACTCATCTCCACGAACTCAGGAGCCTCAGCATGAATAGCAGCAAATCTGTAAAGGTAGATGTGTCTCTTCACTTTGTTGAAAGCAACTGAATAGTCTTAAACTCAAATGCTCTCAAGTCCCAAGCCTCTCACCTCACACTCTCACCTCCCCTTTCATATAACATTCAAAACAAGTTGTCACCCAGCTTTTAATCTGACTTTCTGCAATAAGGGGACTCCATTATCTCAGGAAACAAAACTCCCACTCCCTGACAAGCTTAACTGTCACTAAGTTTCCCCTTTTACTGAGCCCTAACCTATTTTTTCACATACCAAAGGAAAATACAAAAACCTGCAAGTTTTGTAGACCTCACAATCTGACCATTTGGTACTATAGCCCACTTACATAATCAACTGGAGTCCTAAGTAGCAAGTTTCTGTTAAATTAGAACTTCCCACATCCTTAACTTCCTTGGAAGAAGCAGCACTGTGTGATTATAATACCTGAATGTATTGGTCTTGTCAGTATTCTCTGCAGAAAAATTCTGTTATACTACAAAGTGTCACCTTAATATATAAAACTGCAAGAAAAAGCAGTCCCTTTGTAGGTGCAGCAGAGATACTTACTGTTTGGTTTTGATGGGACCTCTCTCATCAATAGGTTCTCCAATGACATTCATGATTCTGCCCAAGGTCTCAGGACCAACAGGAATTTTGATTGGTGCACCAGAATCCAGGACTTTCTGACCTCTAACCAAGCCTTCAGTACCATCCATGGCAATGGTCCTCACTGTGCTCTCACCTGTCAGATGAAAGCACTGACATAAGAACAAACTGGCTTCATTATATTTAATCAAGAGTGGCTGGCATGGTTGACCTAAGTCAGCCAAGACTCCTTCTCAGAAACTACTCGTGGCTTCAGCAAACTCAGAAGAACGAAAGTCATTTTAATAAAATCATCATTGAAAGGAGACAGTCTGATTTAAGAACCGAATAAGTTTTTTACTATTCCTGACAAGTTCTACTTACCCAAATGCTGGGCCACCTCCAAAACCAGCCTGGTCTCCCTGCCTTGAACTTCCAGGGCATTTAGAATGGGTGGCAGGCCCTCATCAAACTGGACGTCCACCACTGCACCAATGACCGCCACAATGCGCCCGGCGGAGGCCGCGCCTGCCTTTGGCGAAGGGGATGTTTGCGCCGCATAGTCTCTCGCTAACAGTCAAAAAGATATTGGAAAGAGCGGGGGTCAGTACGGTTAAGGGTCATCAGAAGACTGATTCTTATGCCACGAGAAGAGGCGGATTCGGCCCAAGCCGGGCCTCCTTCCGCTTGCACGGAAGGCGTATCCAGAGAAAGCGCCCGTACTGCCCTCCCATCCTCATGCACAAAACCCACTATTCTAGAGCTCGGTGCCCCCATTCTATGGAAATGTCAACGAGCCTCCCCTTTCTCAAAACGGGACGGAGTTAGATGGCGGAAAGCCTTCTAGAGCAACTGTTAAGGCGGCAGAGTGGTGCCCCCGGCGTCCTTCTAACGCCACGGATTCCTTAGGCCCCAGTGACAATCGGCCCCCAGCTCAAGGTCATGAGGCGGCAAAAATAAGCCCAGCTCCTACAGGGAGGCACTTACCAGGCTGGAGCGCTGTCGGGGCGGCCCGCACCAAGAGCTGGGCTTGGGGTAGGGATGTGGAAGGGCTGAGTCCCCGCAACGCCCCCGAGGCCGAGGCAGAGGCCACACGACCCACAAGCCCCAACATGGCGCAGTATGGATGGAGACTGAGCGCCGCAGTTTTCCTCGCCGCCAACTCCCGTGCAGTTAGGGCGAGGCCGATTCTGCCGTAGGCATGTCCATTGGATGAAGTTGCTGCTCATCACTCTCAGCACTGCTTCCATAGGGGAATAAACGCTCATCTTCTCACCCATTGGGCAAAACTGGTGCTAATCTGAAATTCCTTTTTTTCATTGGACTTTCTCAGGTCAGGTGCAACCCTCGGAGCTACGAAACATAATTGGACCTTAGGGATGTCAGTTGGAGAGCGTACTGGGCGGAACTACGTTTAGTAAGGGGCGGGGTTCCTGCTGGGAAGCACGTGAGCTGTCTTTGGGTGTCCTTGTACTCTCCTTGGATAGGAGCTTGAGCTGGTGACAGTCACAGGGGTGGCGGTGAAGGAAGTGATATCGTTGTGAAGCCCCACTGAGGGTGACCTTGGCGAAGTCCGGAGACTTTTCTAGAGTCAAACCACCTTCTCCCTTTCTCAGGAATGAGATTGGAATTTTCCAGGCTGCTTAGCAGGTTAGGAACCCAGGCAGGATCTTTATCATTTAACTCTGTAAATTAAGGAAATTAATGGAGCCAGTCATTTAGTAGATGTGTGCTAGACATTGAGGAGACAAAGGTAATTAGTGTAGGGTAAAGTGAGGGCACAAAGAAAGAGATGATTTGCATCACCTAGAGGTGTGAGGGAATTGCCACACGAGGAGGCTGATTGACTTCAGTTAGAAGGTGTGAGTAGAAATTCCTAGGGTAAAGTAGAAAGCGTTTATTCCAAGCACTCGTTTGCATGAAACAGCACGTTCTTTTGTGGAGCTTCAGGTAATCTGGATGGAAGTGAGAAAGGGAGAGGGGGTTAAAGGGTGTAGAGTGAGAAGCAGGAGGCAGATCTCAGAGTGCTAGCAGGGGTACATGTGTGCGTATGTTCCTTGAGTATGGAAAATCACAGAATAAAGAGGGCATCTTTTTCTATATTTTTTACCATGAGAGATTTGGAGGAGGGACCCTTAATTTTCCTATTAGAACAAACGGATATATGGAGTAGTGCAGCTTGGGAATATGTCCTTAGACTTTCTCCCACCAGCAATCAGTTTCCCATAATTTTCCCCACGGTTGTGAAAAAGTATGAAACGCCTGTTTGGCAGTGGGGAGCTATCAGAGGCTTAAGATGGGAAGAGAATGCCAAGTTTGTGAACTATGACATCTGTGTTTGATATTAAAGCTATAAGTGGCAAAAGAAAAAAAAAGAAAACCCCAAAACATGCAGCTGTAATTTTGCCTTTAAAAAGGGAAGAACCCAAGAAAACACCAACATGTAAGGAGCAGGGTAGAGAAAAAGAAACCGTTTAAGTAAGGAGCAGAGGAATGAGAAGCAAGAAATGAGTGCTAAGAACCAAAGGAAGACAATGTCAAAGAGAAAGTAGTCGCCAGTGTGTATCACATAAAAATCCTATAAAATAAGGGCTGAAATGAACCAATTGAGTTTAGCAACTAGGTATTCATTCAGTGGTGGGGTGGGTTAAAAGTAATTTCAAACTGAGAAACCCTTCTTGACCAAAAGGGAGAAGAGAAATGAAACAAAATAGTTTGTGGCTGAGAGATTTCAGCCACAAATTGTGTTGAGAGGTCATTCTGGAGGTTATTCTTATGCGTTACATAGTTCTTTTTAGTTTTTAGTGTATTGGAATAGCTCGAAGGAAGTACCTGAAACTGTTCAACTGCGACCCTGAAGCCTTGACTCTTGAAGACGATTGAATAAACTATAGCTTACATGGTGTGACCATGATTATGAAAACCTTGTGGCTCACATTCCCTTTATCCAGTGTATGGACAGATTAGTAGAAAAATGGGGACAAAAATTAAATGAATACAAGGAGAGGATGGGATGTTTTGGGTGTTCTTTTTTACTTTTGTTTTTATTCTTATTTTCTTGGAGTAATGAAAATATTCAAAAATTTGATGAATGCATCATTATATGATGGTACTGTGAACTGATTGTACACTTTGATGATTGTATGGCACGTGAATGTATCTCAATAAAACTGGATTTAAGAGAAATTTCAGGGGGCTGACTCAAAACACAGGATATACAATTTTTGACTCCCCGACTATGCTCTTTCCAATATTATACTGCAACATCCTAGTTAGGAAACCCCATGTATTTCACTTACCTCCCTCAGCTACTAGAGCTCAAGTTTCTATAGGACTAATACTCCTTAAGCATCAACACTGGAGCTAGTCAGCGTTAAAAAATCTTGTCTTTGCCACTTACTAGGTTGTGTCACTGGGGAATTATTTTATCTCTTTGTACATAAGTTTCCTCATCTATAAAATGGGGATAATAAAATGGAGATAATCTCAAAAGGTCGTTCTGAGGATTAAGTAGATTAATGTATGAAAGAAGCATTTAGAATGATGCCTGGTCTGGCACATATCCATATACATATACACACACACACATACATACTGTAATTTTTACTATTAACCTAGTGTTAAGATCCTTCCAATTCACTCATCAGTTTGTGCATCTCATACACTGGGTGGGCAGTGTCTGATATAAGGCCCTCAAAAAATTAATAAAGGGCAAATACTGTTTTGGATTATTTTAAATTAATTCTAGAAAGCAACAGTTGCATAAAAGGGGGTGGGGTGGAGGAACCAAAGTAAAGAAAAAGCATTCAGCCTTAAGTAATCATTTGTGAGCCAGTTACCCCTAACTGAAGCCCAAATTGTTTCTGACTTGAAGGAAAAGCAAAATTTTATATTGAAACAAAGGCGCTTTCCCCCTTTTCAAGAAACACTTGACAATTTTGGTTTTGTATCTCTTGTTCTTGGTCAAATTAGTTTCATTAATCATCAAACACATTTACAACTGACCATTTAATCAAGATTGCAAAGATAAGATTTTCAGTTTCTAGGTAACAGAAGCTTTGTCACCTTTTAAAATGTATCACATATTTCTTTGCCGTTAGTAAACTATCAAATAATTTAACTTTTCTCAGACACCTGGGTTATTCATCAAATTGTTGAATAACACTGCAATACTAAATGCATTGCAATACTAAATGTTTTCAATGTCACTGAAATGGGTATACAGAGCTACTCCTCCACGACGAGGTTATGCTGACATTATGAGCTTTTTCCTTTGCTAACATTGTTTGCCCTCAGCCAAGTCCTTTCTCTTGTCTTCTGAAATCAGATAAGTTGTTAACTTTATAACACTGTCTAAAATAAAACAAACAAAACATGATTGCCTTGGGTTAAGATAGGCCTTAAGGGTCCTTCCAAACAAATGTCATCTACTTTAGCCCCACATTTTCCCAGTACTCTGGTAATTGGGGCAATGTCTGTCTCCACATTTCTTGACAATCATCTTGGGTGATTTTAAATTCCATGAATATAATCTATTTAATACTCCAACTTCAGAGTTCTTCCACCTCAATTCCAAATACTTTCACATTCACATTTCATTTAAGCATCCTACTCCCAGTCATTCCCAACTTTACCACCCTCAATTATTCTACCTAAAAAATCCAGTACTTTTCTGACAATCTTGGGGTGTTTTTGTTCCTCTCCCCTTTATTATACATGCATGAATACATTCTAGATGTACAGGATTATCAATCTTTTCACCACTACCCCCCGAGACCCTCTCCCTGAGAATCGTTTTGCATGTATCCCATTCACTAACCGTTTCATATACATTTAATGTATACATTCCCATTTTAAAAAATTCAATGGAAGCACATTATAGAGCACTTAAAAAAGTTTTATTTAATATGCTTTGGAGAACTGTCCACATTTGTCTACTTTATTACGACAGCATATTATGCCATAAAAACGTACAACTTAGGTTGCTTTGAATGGCTATTATGTGTAATGCCAAATGAAAAAGAAATCCCTTGTATGCAACATAGTGTGCATCTTCCAGTATTTCAACATAGGTTCCTAGAAATATTTGCTCAATTGTATGAGATTTTGCTAAATTGCCTTCTAAAAACATCTTGCTACTTTACCAGGTTCTCAAAACATTTGCCAAGTTTTTAATGCAGCTAATATATGAAATTTCATTATTGATTTGCATTTCCCTAATCGTTACCAAGACGGAATATTTTCATGCTTATTGCCCACTTATTCCTTTCATATATTGCCTATTTCTATCTTCTGCCATATTTTTCTATTGGTTTGCCAAAGTGCTCTTCAAATGTTTTGTTAAATACGCTGTAAACATTTTTTCTATTTTGTCTAATGTGTAAATTTTAATGTCAAATTTGTTAATCTTTTCCTTTGTAGTTTTATATCATGCTTAGTTTTCCCCATGTCACCTTAAGCTGGTAAGAATTTGATTAATGAATTGTTTCATTGTTTCAATATTGTAGCCAGTAGCCTTCAGAGGTTGTTTTAATTCAATAATTTGTCAATTGCACTAGCCAAGATTTCACAAGCTCAATATTGCCCTAATGTGGCTAGCAGCTACCATTACAGCCGGTACATTTCCTTCACCAATTTCTACTGGTTGACACTAATTTTGCAAAACTACCAACTGAATCAGAATTTTGCTTTTTAAGTCTGAAAGTGTGGTAGTCAAACTTGAGCACACATGAGAATTACCTGAATAGCCTTTAAACAGATGCTGCTAGTCCAGAAACCACACTGCAAATCCCTCAGCCCCACATAAACCTACTAAAGCTCTATTCTCAGTGTTGGGACATAGAAATCCACATTATCACAAAGAACCCCATGATTCTGATAGTTTGAGAACCTCTGAGCCATCCAAATTAAGAAAGGAACTAGTTAGAAGGCTAGTTGTGAGGACAGATAAAGAACAATGGTTGAAAGCTGTTAGTTGTACAGGAAGCAGCTTTACAGTTCACTCCTTGCTGCCTTACCTCCAGACCCACCCCCAAAACATTACCCACAATATGACAATAATTTCTGAAATGCATTCATTCAACAAGGCAGGTACTACATATCAGGTACTGTGCTAAGGGATACAGATTTAATGGTGACAGATCACCTTGCACTCCTCCAGTATGAAGATATTCAACATATAATATGTGGTTAATTAAATATATATGAAAAAGTAATTTACTGTTTTAAAAGGAGACCTTAGAAAGTAAAGCCTAGAACTAATCTTAAGTATTCAAAATTCAGTCTTCCTCCTATGGCTGACTTTCCCAACCCCCTAAAGCTCCATTTTAATTGCACTGTAAGACACATCCTCTCATTTGCACAGGCTTGCTAGCTTGAACTTAAGATACAACTGTTAAGTCTTCCCAAACCACCCTAGTTTTGTATCTCTCCAAATTCCCTCCACCACAGCTACCAGATGTTCTCAAGGTTCGTGGGTGGCCTGCTCCTCTCTCCTCTCTCCTCTCCTACAATGCTGGGTGGGCCAACCATAAGAGTATGGTAATTTGGTTGATGATCCTAGGATACACATAAAGTTCATTATTACTTTTTTAATCTGTCAAAATAATTTTTGCTGAACAGAAAAAAACTATCTAGTCCACAAATAAAATGGCAGATGAAATCTTTGAGCTGTTACTACTTTCTACTCTCCCCATCCCTTAAGAGTTAGCTTCAGAATTTAGAAACTGATATACCACATTTCCACATCACATCTCAAAATAAGACAACCTTTAAGGACTACCAAATGCTGTCTCCATTAATTTGAACTACAAAACCACCCAAAGTGATGATCTCCTCAATAATTAAGTTCTTTTAAAGCAATAGTAAAATCATGCTTCAAATCTGAGATACAAGGACAAATGTCTCCTGAAGTTTTGGCCTGTGAATTCATCTTTTGGCAGGAAATGTGAAAAGAAGCTTAAGTTAAGAGTCAGAGACCATGTACAAAGCTTGGTAAGTGACTGACAGCAATAAGAGCTAATGAAATAAATCCCATTTAAATATTTGAAACCAAACAGATTTTTTAAAATATTTAAGAAATCTTAGAATAAAATACTTTTAATGCCATAAGCTTAACTGTCAGTAAGCCATGAGTCCATAACAAATCTTAATTTCCAGAAACTGACATAAAAAATTTTTTCTTTCCAAGAGAATGAAACAAGGGTTTTGCAATGTTTTTCCTCTAAAGCTAAGTTAGACATTACACATCAGTCATGCTGCAAGGGAGACAGAGTTTAAAAAAGTGTAGCAGTTTAAGTGTACCTTCAAATATGGAAAAATCTAGGGATTTGAAGAAATTGTATTCCTTTAGTAGGATCAGACCCCAAACTATTTCTGTAACATAACATAAATAGCAAATGATGACTGCCTAGAGTTTCCAGTTGGAGCATTTCAAGAAAATGGTTTTGAATGCCAGCGATACACCAAGCAGGGGAAGGAAAGTTTTGTTTTTCTCTCTAAATCCCCATAATACTCTGCACATCTATTACTGCACCTCCTATACAGTTTTTTGCTTTTTAATGTTAGCCACTCCCCACCCCACCCCAACCCACCTCAGCCTTACTCTATGAGCTCTCTAGGCCAACAGCCATCACCTGCTTGGAATACAGGTCCTTAAACATCTGAAATAAAGAAGGGTTGAAATACAAAGCATTTCTATGCTATGACAAAATATAGAAGCTGCAGGGAACAAAAACCATGAAAATGTAGAAGCTCAAAGATTTAGTGGAGGACAACAAACACATTTACTTTTATTTCAGTCAAATCACAACACTTTCTTTTCCAACTGCTGCAAAGTGCATCTACAATTTCCTAGTACAGATCCACTTTAGAAAGACTTCCTGTGAACATTACAGCAAGCCTCTTTTCAAACACGAGTATTCCCAAATTCTTCCTCAAGTAAAAATAAAAACTCCATTCCAGTAAATGGTAATAATACATGAAATTACAGTAAACCAGACACTTAGAAAGACAGCCAAGAAGTCTTCCAACAGTTTATTAGAAAGAATGTAGACATTAAAAAAAATTCCCACTGTCAAGAACACAAATTGAGGCTTTTCAGCCCTGGTATAAGCTGAATCAAAAAAAAGAAATAAAAAAACCCAATAGTGTATTAAACATTTTTTCACTCATTTGCCATACTGACACTGCAAATACAAATTTGGTCTAAATGTACAGACTCTCAAGCAACAATGTACAGCCTTTCTTCGTCCTCCGTGCTAAGAGATGTAAAAGCCTAAGGGTTAAACAATACCAAATGTACAGGCTTCAGAAACCATCTAAGTTAGGGCATTCACTAGTTTTAGCTAAGATACATCTTGGAACACTGACAAGTGATCACTTACATACAATGTGAAGTCATTTTTTGAAAAATAAAATTTTTAATGGAACAGTCCTGAAGGATACACCAGAGGAACACTAGGTTAACAGTTCAAGGTATCAGACAATTTGTTTCAGCCACTTTGAGTCCATGTTCTAAAATCTAAAATTTAGTTATCTTTCTCTTAGCTGAGAGCTTCCTAACGTGTCAGTATCTATGTTATGAAGAAAGGAGACAGGTGAAATGTTTTTATTTATTACAATTGCTGTATCAACTGCCTAGGACCTCAACAGCTTCATGGAAGTCTGGGAAATATTCATGCATAAGGTTATTGCCTTAGCCGACTTAAAATTGCCCCATACAATGGTACATATCAACCCTTAGTGAAGCCTTTAAAAAAACAAACAGGTTGAAAAAATGGGTTAAAGGAGGCAAATACAGCATCTGCCTTTAGAGCTATAAACTCAGGAATTCTCTCAATCATGAAATCTTGCAGAAGTTATTTTTCTTTCTCAAAATCCCGATGACAATATTCCTTACTCCAGATCTGGCATTTCTGAAAGGATTTTAAAAAGTTAGTAGGAAATACAAGAGAATGAATCTACCAACCTTCCAAGCATTATAGGAAAAGCAGCCAAAAACAGTTTTCTAGCAAATTAATTGTCTTATTTATGTAGCCAATAAAATTTTGGCTTTGGCTATTAAGAGGCCATAAAGATATCATTTTTCTTCCAAGAATGACAAAGTTGACTCTCCAAGAAAGTCATTTTTTTTCATATGAAACAGTACTATGAAAATATACTTTTATAAAGGCACTTACTTTCATCATCACTGTCTTGCGAATCCTGCAGAGGGGAAAAAAAGTTACAAGGTTGATCAAACATTCCTCTGCTAAGTGAACAGTTTACCTTGTAAAGCAGAAACACTACTTTTGACAAAGTAGCAAAAGCATGTGGTAGCCTAAGATGATAATCATTGGATTTAAGAGTCAAGTTTACTTAAGGCAAACAAACGGATGTACAGTTGAGGATCCCTCTTCCTGTAAAAACTGGTGTGTGCCTTTGGTAAGAATTTAGCTTATGCTTTGAGGAATCCTTCCCTAGCAAGCATATTGAACCTTGGTACAAAACGGCCCCCCCTCTTCTCTTGACAGTCAATGGAAGAGGAAAAATGGCTCAATATGAATACCACTAGACTGACAGAAAACACTGAACTCTAATTCCCTAGAGATTGAGTTAGTAGTCCAAGTATTCTCCAAACCGTATTGAACAATTTTTTGGAAGATGTTAAATTAACCAGGATGTCAGGGAAATGTTCAGAAAAATAGTCTAGTATATCCTCCTCTCAGAGATTCACAATGTTCATCTGTTTATTATAATCTAGTCCTGCTGTATAACCTATTTAACTTTCATTCTTAGTCTAAATGAGAAAGTCTAAATAACCCCTAAAGAGTTAATCAATTGAGTATGTGATATGTCTATGTACTGATTCTTTTGAAATCTGGTCCCTTTAAGAATAGCCCATGAACACATTTTAAAAATTGCTTTTCCTTATTAAATTCAGGGGGAAAAACACAACAAAGGGGGGGGGGAAGCAATCTTGAACCTAAATATAACAACCTATAAATACAGTTTCTTACTATTAATGTAAACAGAGAAAAGAATTTATAAACTTACATCATCTGCTCCATCTACTTCTGGTAAATCTACATCCTCATCACCACCCATGTTGTTCATCATCTATTTGAAGTGTAAAAATTAGTTTAAAAATGGTGTTAAATTAAGCCCTAATTATCAGGTTGCAAGTCCCAGAATAAACCTTAAGACTGTCATAGATTTCCACCAATGAAAAATGCATAAACTTGAGCATCTTCCTTTCTGGAAAAAGTAGATGATAGGTAATTACAATAAAATCCTGAAAAGTTGTAATGAAGTTAAAACTAAGTTCTCACCAAAAAAAAGTGAAGTTATTAAAATCCATCCAATATCTATGCATGATGAAGAAATTTTAAAAATTCTGAATAGTAGTTACCTCTAATGGCTAAGGTAAAGAATGGGATTCATTTGTAGCTGTCAAGTTTTATATCGTAAGCTAAGTGGTATGTGTATTATGTTATTTTCATCATTGTTTTAAATACTAAGAACTGACAAATGATAAAGACGTTAGGGATAATTAGTTCGTATACGCGGTCTAAATATTGAATTGAAGGCTGAACATCAGGATCTAAGTTAAAAACAGGAAATAATTCTTGAAAGAAGAAGTACACACAGTGGAAAATACCCATGTATACATTAATACATTGTATACTTACAATAAACTGGGACTAACAACTCAGAGCACATCCATAAAGTAAGTAATTTCCCATATTTAGTTGTTTCTAATCATAAAGTAAGTAGTGTATTATTTGAAGAGACACAGAACCAAAGACTAAACTACTATTATCAGGTGGGGGGAGGGGGCTTATCTTCTAAGTTAAAACTTTTCTGTGATACTTAAATCTTAGAAAAAAATTTTTTACAGAACCATGTACAACTTTGCAAACAAAATCCAAAGACTTCTTTTCACAATTGTCCTGTAAGTTTAAAATTATTTCAAAATAGAGTTTTTTTAAAAAATTCAAAGATTTCAAAATTATAAGCTTACCAGATTTTACAAGCAGAAGGGACCTAAAAAGATACCGAGGTCAAATGTCTCAGTATAAAAATCTGAGCAATTTAATCATGAATAATATGAGTAACTAGTAAAAAGGTTTCCCTATCTCCAAAGACACTGTTGACCCTTTTTGAAAAAATATTTTTGAGTAGGAAAAAATGTGCTCAAAAGATGCCAAAAGCACCATGCTACCTGCTAAGGATACAACGGCGAAGAAATAAAAGAATCAAACATAATCAAGAGCTATTCAGGTGATAAAAACAACACAACAACGAAGACAGTAGTCAATGCCACACTGAATAGGAAGTACAGTACTGTGACTTCAGTAAAAGTAAGGAAAAGTGCATTTGAGAAGAATCACACAAATACAGTATCCTCTCCTTAGTCCTGTTAAAATCAACGTGCCTGAGCCATGTGAGGAGAGATGTTAAATAAGCAGTTGCACACAGGGAGCTAGTAACTTAGTTCTTTAATTCTTTTAGTTTTGGAAGGAGAAATACAAATAAATCCCAGTTAAAAATTTCAAACTGCAATCAGAAATGGATTTCATGGGTATATTTTCAATTTGCAATCTATTGTTTTCTAATGAGTTTTACACTGGTACATCTGACAAGGTTTATTCTGCCTTTTTCTCTGGCTATGGCACAATGTACTGGGGTAAATATCCTAGAAAACAGGCTTGCCGAAACTGTTCTGACAACTAAAATTACCCCTGCACACCATTATTTTGATTCTGGTCAGGGTTTTAAGGTTTATTCTCATATTACATGGCCCCCAGAATGCAAGCCAATTACTGCATCTGTGGCTCCAACAAGGCAATCTTCCAATTCCTGAACAAAAACCAGCTACGTTGGACTGACCAACTGTACGGTTTATTTTTCACCTTTATACATCAACTTTAGAACCCAATTCTAATTTTGTTTAAATCATGAAACAATGCTAAACTTCAGGATTAAATGACCATCAAAATTCTTATTTGCTGTTATTGCAGAATAGCCTTAAAAATACAACACATTTCTTACATAACAGTAGGTGCTTAAAACCAAATTAAATTGACTATATATAAAGGTAGTAGGGGGTGGGAGTGGAAAGGGTAGGAATGCATTTATAAGAACTTACCTCAGAGAAACGGTCAAAATTAGACATGTCTTCATCTGAATCATCTTCCCAGTCTTTCCAATTATTAAAGTCCACACTAAGCCAATTAAGCTACAGACCAATACAAACATCACCTCATGATTAGGTTAACTTGTACTCAATGACATATACCTTAAGACTATGTTTTTTGAACTGTGAGTTCACATGCATTAGTGGGGCATGGAATCAACATAAAAAAAGGACAGACTAAAAAATCAGAGCAAACTCAATGCAGTAATGGTAAATACAGTTTCACGAAACTTCTTCCACAATTTTTATAATTGTATTTTTGTGTACCAGATTGCAATATAACATGTGATTTCTTACCATGGGTCACTGTCAAATTTTGACAGTCATGCCTTGGGAAATAAGTATATCTACAAATTATACATCATAAAAGTTGGTAAGCACTATTTTATGCAGTTCTTTGATATAAGACATTTCTGATAAACTTTTGCAAACAAACTTACCTTAAAAAAAAAAATTCACTGATCAGATCTAGTTTTCAGGCACTTGAATACAGGAAAGCAGGTTTGTGCTGTAATTTATTTTTTTCAGTGACACCAAGATGTGCTTTCATGTGATATCTGAATAACTTATAAAGGATTCTAAGCAAAGTTTGCCTCTTGAATGCAAGAGATTCTGCATCAAGGAGCAATTGATCTTATTCTGACCATACTTGTTATTAAGTTAAAACCAGCAAATCTCAAAGAAAAATATACAGAACAGGAGGCTTTAATAGTATTTAGCTTTGAAATGAAACCAAGCAAATGTACCTTTCACTACTTAAAAGAAATAAGGAAAAGAAAATTACCTTTGCCCTTTCTTTTGTTAACCTTGGCCATGACTGGCCAGATTCTCCTTTTCGTAAACAACATAAGATTGATCTGTCCGTTCTTTTATGCTTGGAATCCTAGAAACAAGCACAAAAGCATCATCACACCATTTGTCTCTCCAGTATTAGTAAAGGATAGGAAGTAGCTTGTCATTCCCCACCTCACCTTTCTAATTTATTTGCCTGCACTTTCTCTAGTCTGAAAGACTACTGAAAATTTCTCAAACTATCCTACTGCAAAACAAGGCCAAAAAGTTCCAAGTTTAACCTGATATTTTTTTCTGCCCTGCACAAGGTAAACTGAATAAAACCTAAAAAATATAATTAACTAAATATAGGTTATATTCTATTCTTAGTTAAGTCTTAAGTCTCAAGAATACTACCCTGAGTCCAGAGTGACAGCAAGAAAGAATATGCAGAGAAGTAGCTTAAAGAGAAAAAATATTGCGCAATATAAATATACCCTTAGCCTGTGAACTGTTAAGAAAAACAGAATTACAGCTTACTGCTAAACACGGTTATGTCTTTTCTCCTCATGAGTTAAATGGGGATTAAAATATCAAGACTACTTACATTTGGATCAATACAATGGAAAAGATCAATTTCATTTAAATGCTTAAAATTATCACTTCCTCCAAGACAACTGTATAAAAAAAAAAAAAAAAGAATGAGCTTCTTCAAAGAGGTGAAGATTAGTAACAAAACAAGCAAGCCAAAATTATTCAGTTGTCTGAAACAAGCTTTTTACCACTAACTTACCTGAATGTAAGTTTGGATTTTTCAAAATTTACATTAACATCTTTACTGTCTTCAACGCAAAATTCAATAAAGACATAGTCCCTTCGATCGTACCACTTTGCAGAAGCAGGCTGCCTAGAAAGAGAAAATTACACAAAGTCAAGCTGGAATTCATTAATCGAATATTGACATAACCTCCAAAGTTTACCACATAGTAATGTATTTCCTTACTCCATTACACCATTGATAATTTTGAGACAGTTTATTACCATTTCAAACAGAAACCATGTTCTTACACTAACAGCTACAATCTAAGTTATAATAGAGCTCAGTGTAGTTCTAGAATGATATCAATTTCATAAGAGGGATTAAATATCAAAACAGAAACAATGCTTAATAGCTAAGCACACTTACCTAGCAATGTCAAAACTTATGTGCTACTCCTTTAGAGCCCTGCTCCTAAAATTCAAACTTACAAAATTAATAAACCAGAGAACTAATCCACTGTCAAGTGAAATATATCTTTCAATCCCTCTATTTATTATGCTAGTAGGCAATCCAAGTGTCTGTCCATCAACAGATAAATAAAATGTGATACACGTGTACAATGTAATATTATGCAGCCTTTAAAAGGAATGAAGTTCTATATACAACAACATGGATGACCCCTGAAGATATGTTGAGTGAAATAAGCCAGACACAAATGTACAAATATGGTATGATTTCAATGATATGAAATAATTAGAACAAGCTAAGTGATAGAATCAGAAACTAAGACAGATTACCAGGCGGCAGGAGGGAATGGGAAACTAAAGCTTACTGCATACAGTTTCTTAAAATTTTGGTAAAGGATGGTGGTGATGGAAACACAATACTGTGAATGTAATCAATATCACTGAAGTGTACACATGCAAGTCTTTGAAATGGAAAAATTTGTGTTGTATACACGTCACCACAATAAAAAATCTAAAAATTTCTACAGGTGTAACACATAAAATTCAAGTTTGCCTCTAAAGAATGAGCCAGACAGATAATGAAGGAAGGGGAGGTAAACCTACATCACTCTCTAAATCATTGCCAACTGTTTCAAATAAGCATGTACTGCTTTCATAATCTAAAAATTGTTACTGGACATACTGGAATTGTTGGTATTCTCCTTGCAGTTTTTCTGTTAGGTACCAAATTATTTCAAAATAAAAAATTTAAAAAATTAGTCACTACATCTTCAAACACTATTCATACAACAACACAACCAAAAGGGATCCTCTTGTTTGCAAGCTCTGAAATCGCCATCCCCAACGAGTAGAAATTTAAAATCTCTCAAATTTCTGTGGACTACGGAATCACAACTTCTAAACTTAGCACAATAATATATCCAATCAACAAGTTAGCGGCTTTTATGAATAGGTCACAACAGGCCACACATTTTTAGCTCATTTTCTTCCTGAAATCAGTATTCTTAATAAAAACGTTTTAAACTGAAAACATTTGCTAACTTAATTAAAACTTTAAACAACCAGTTTCACAGATTTTCAATTGTAATGCTATTTCTAAAATAGCATTAATAACCCAGAGGCATTAATAACCCCAGTGCCAGAATACCATTCCAACTTAAAAGGAATAAGGATTCCCCCTTTAGAGAAAACAGCTGAGCCCCACTCCTGACGTGGGAAATTCAGATGAGTCTGGGACATCCTGTGCAAATACTGCCATAAAGACATCAGAGGTCAGCCCAAGCAGGGGCAACAATAAGGGTCTCCCTTTGGCCCAAAACAGTACAATCTGAACATCCAAAAGAGTGACTCCAAATTGATTCAAATATACTGAGTTTGTAATGATTACCCACAATTCTTGGTCACCAGAAAACAGTACCAACTCTTTAAAACTGGCAATTAAAGAAGAATTGAGCAATTTTCCTTCCTTCTCTTTATTCATTATACCAAATAGTACCAGTTCATAAGGGAAATTTCTTCAAAGAAAAACTCCAGCTAACTAATGTGGAAGAAAACTATAAAAATTACCATTTTGTAACCCTTTAACTAGCTCTTTGATACAGCAGTGATCATCAGTCAATGAAACTATCAAATAGGATTATATGAGCAGTTGATGAGAACTTAAGATCAACATCAGCATCAATAAAAGCAGAACAACCAGACATATACCGCCTGATTTGACACAAGATAAAGTAGTCCACAGCACAACCTATATAATTTTGTTTAAAAAACAAAAAGCTTAACCTCAATCAAACCATTAAAGCTTAATTCCAGGCTACATGAAATATGAGGAAAAGGAACAAGTTAAATGATACCACAAGGAAGTAAATGCCAAATCCAGAACAAATCAAATAGCATGATGGAAAAAAAGAGAAACCTGTTCTAGATTAAGAGACCTAAGAGATTTATCAAAGACGTGCAATTTGTGAACCTGGCCTACATCTTGAGTCAAACAAAGTAAACATAAAAAGATCAATGAGAGGCGGGGCAAGAAGGCAGACTGGTGAGCTGTAAGTTTTAGTTACTCCTCCAGGAAAGTAGGTAAAAAGCCAGGAACTGCGTGGACTGGACACCACAGAGCAATCTGTCTTTGGGCATATTTCATACAACACTCATGAAAATGTCGAACTGCTGAGATCAGCGAAATCTGTAAGTTTTCGCGGCCAGGGGACCCGCGCCCCTCCCTGCCAGGCTCAGTCCCAGGGGAGGAGGGGCTGTCAGCTCCGGGAAGGAGAAGGGAGAACTGCAGTGGTAGCCCTTCTCGGAAACTCATTCTACTGATCCATACTCCAACCATAGATAGACTGAGACTAGACACCAGAGAATCTGAGAGCTGCCAGCCCAGCAGAGAGGAGACAGGCATAGAAAAAAAAAAAAATAACACGAAAAACTCCAAAATAAAAGCAGAGGATTTTTGGAGTTCTGGTGAACACAGAAAGGGGAAGGGCAGAGCTCAGGCCTTTAGGCGCATATGCAAATCCCAAAGAAAAGCTGATCTCTCTGCCCTGTGGACCTTTCCTTAATGGCCCTGGTTGCTTTGTCTATTAGCATTTCAATAACCCATTAGATCTCTGAGGAGGGCCCTGTTTTTGTTTTTGTTTTTGTTTTTTTTTTTTAATCCTTTTTTCTTTTTCTAAAACAATTACTCTAAGAAGCCCAATACAGAAAGCTTCAAAGAATTGCAATTTGGGCACGTCAAGTCAAGAGCAGAACTAAGAGAGCTCTGAGACAAAAGGCAATAATCCAGTGGCTGAGAAAATTCACTAAACACCACAACTTCCCAAGAAAAGGGGGGTGTCCGCTCACAGCCACCATCCTGGTGGACAGGAAACACTCCTGCCCATCACCAGCCCCATAGCCCAGAGCTGCCCCAGACAACCCAGTGTGACGGAAGTGCTTCAAATAACAGGCACACACCACAATACTGGGCGTGGACATTAGCCTTCCCTGCAACCTCAGCTGATTGTCCCAGAGCTGGGAAGGTGGAGCAGTGTGAATTAACAAAGCCCCATTCAGCCATCATTTGAGCAGACTGGGACCTCCCTACACAGACCAGCAGCCCAGAACTGCCCTGGGGGGACGGCACTCACCTGTGACATAGCACAGTCATCCCTCAACAGAGGACCCGGGGTGCACAGCCTGGAAGAGGGGCCCACTTGCAAGTCTCAGGAGCCATACGCCAATACCAAAGACTTGTGGGTCAGTGGCAGAGACAAACTGTGGCAGGACTGAACTGAAGGATTACACTATTGCAGCACCTTTAAAATTCTAGCATCATCAGGGAGATTTGATTGTTAGGGCCACCCCCCCTCCCCGACTGCCCAGAAACACGCCCTACATACAGGGCAGGCAACACCAACTACACACGCAAGCTTGGTACACCAATTGGGCCCCACAAGACTCACTCCCCCACTCACCAAAAAGGCTAAGCAGGGGAGAACTGGCTTGTGGAGAACAGGTGGCTCGTGGACGCCACCTGCTGGTTAGTTAGAGAAAGTGTACTCCACGAAGCTGTAGATCTGATAAATTAGAGATAAGGACTTCAATAGGTCTACAAACCCTAAAAGAACCCTATCAAGTTCAGCAAATGCCACGAGGCCAAAAACAACAGAAAATTATAAAGCATATGAAAAAACCAGACGATATGGATAACCCAAGCCCAAGCACCCAAATCAAAAGACCAGAAGAGACACAGCACCTAGAGCAGCTACTCAAAGAACTAAAGATGAACAATGAGACCATAGTACGGGATATGAAGGAAATCAAGAAGACTCTAGAAGAGCATAAAGAAGACACTGTAAGACTAAATAAAAAAAATGGATGATCTTATGGAAATTAAAGAAACTGTTGACCAAATTAAAAAGATTCTGGACACTCACAGTACAAGACTAGAGGAAGCTGAACAACGAATCAGTGACCTGGAAGATGACAGAATGGAAAATGAAAGCATAAAAGAAAGAATGGGGAAAAAAATTGAAAAAATCGAAATGGACCTCAGGGATATGATAGATAATATGAAACGTCCAAATATAAGACTCGTTGGTGTCCCAGAAGGGGAAGAAAAGGATAAAGGTCTAGGAAGAGTATTCAAAGAAATTGTTGGGGAAAACTTCCCAAATCTTCTAAACAACATAAATACACAAATCATAAATGCTCAGCGAACTCCAAATAGAATAAATCCAAATAAACCCACTCCGAGACATATACTGATCACACTGTCAAACACAGAAGAGAAGGAGCAAGTTCTGAAAGCAGCAAGAGAAAAGCAATTCACCACATACAAAGGAAACAGCATAAGACTAAGTAGTGACTACTCAGCAGCCACCATGGAGGCAAGAAGGCAGTGGCACCATATATTTAAAATTCTGAGTGAGAAAAATTTCCAGCCAAGAATACTTTATCCAGCAAAGCTCTCCTTCAAATTTGAGGGAGAGCTTAAATTTTTCACAGACAAACAAATGCTGAGAGAATTTGCTAACAAGAGACCTGCCCTACTGGAGATACTAAAGGGAGCCCTACAGACAGAGAAACAAAGACAGGACAGAGAGACCTGGAGAAAGGTTCAGTACTAAAGAGATTCGGTATGGGTACAATAAAGGATATTAATAGAGAGAGGGAAAAATATGGCAAACATAAACCAAAGGATAAGATGGCCGATTCAAGAAATGCCTTCACGGTTTTAACGTTGAATGTAAATGGATTAAACTCCCCAACTAAAAGATAGATTCGCAGAATGGAACAAAAAAAATGAACCGTCAATATGTTGCATACAAGAGACTCATCTTAGACACAGGGACACAAAGAAACTGAAAGTGAAAGGATGGAAAAAAATATTTCATGCAAGCTACAGCCAAAAGAAAGCAGGTGTAGCAATATTAATCTCAGATAAAATAGACTTCAAATGCAGGCATGTTTTGAGAGACAAAGAAGGCCACTACATACTAATAAAAGGGGCAATTCAGCAAGAAGAAATAACAATCGTAAATGTCTATGCACCCAATCAAAGTGCCACAAAATACATGAGAGAAACACTGGAAAAACTAAAGGAAGCAATTGATGTTTCCAAAATAATTGTGGGAGACTTCAACACATCACTCTCTCCTATAGATAGATCAACCAGACAGAAGACCAATAAGGAAATTGAAAACCTAAACAATCTGATAAATGAATTAGATTTAACAGACATATACAGGACATTACATCCCAAATCACCAGGATACACATACTTTTCTAGTGCTCATGGAACTTTCTCCAGAATAGATCATATGCTGGGACATAAAACAAGCCTCAATAAATTTAAAAAGATTGAAATTATTCAAAGCACATTCTCTGACCACAATGGAATACAATTAGAAGTCAATAACCATCAGAGACTTAGAAAATTCACAAATACCTGGAGGTTAAACAACACACTCCTAAACAATCAGTGGGTTAAAGAAGAAATAGCAAGAGAAATTGCTAAATATATAGAGACGAATGAAAATGAGAACACAACATACCAAAACCTATGGGATGCAGCAAAAGCAGTGCTAAGAGGGAAATTTATAGCACTAAACGCATATATTAAAAAGGAAGAAAGAGCCAAAATCAAAGAACTAATGGATCAACTGAAGAAGCTAGAAAATGAACAGCAAACCAATCCTAAACCAAGTAGAAGAAAAGAAATAACAAGGATTAAAGCAGAAATAAATGACATAGAGAACAAAAAAACAATAGAGGATAAATATCACCAAAAGTTGGTTCTTTGAGAAGATCAACAAGATTGACAAGCCCCTAGCTAGACTGACAAAATCAAAAAGAGAGAAGACCCATATAAACAAAATAATGAATGAAAAAGGTGACATAACTGCAGATCCTGAAGAAATTAAAAAAATTATAATAGGATACTATGAACAACTGTATGGCAACAAACTGGATAATGTAGAGGAAATGGACAATTTCCTGGAAACATATGAACAACCTAGACTGACCAGAGAAGAAATAGAAGACCTCAACCAACCCATCACAAGCAAAGAGATCCAATCAGTCATCAAAAATCTTCCCACAAATAAATGCCCAGGGCCAGACGGCTCCACAGGGGAATTCTACCAAACTTTCCAGAAAGAACTGACACCAATCTTACTCAAACTCTTTCAAAACATTGAAAAAAATGGAACACTACCTAACTCATTTTATGAAGCTAACATCAATCTAATACCAAAACCAGGCAAAGATGCTACAAAAAAGGAAAACTACCGGCCAATCTCCCTAATGAATATAGATGCAAAAATCCTCAACAAAATACTTGCAAATCGAATCCAAAGACACATTAAAAAAATCATACACCATGACCAAGTGGGGTTCATTCCAGGCATGCAAGGATGGTTCAACATAAGAAAAACAATCAATGTATTACAACACATTAAAAACTCGAAAGGGAAAAATCAATTGATCATCTCAATAGATGCTGAAAAAGCATTTGACAAAATCCAACATCCCTTTTTGATAAAAACACTTCAAAAGGTAGGAATTGAAGGAAACTTCCTCAACATGATAAAGAGCATATATGAAAAACCCACAGCCAGCATACTACTCAATGGTGAGAGACTGAAAGCCTTCCCTCTAAGATCAGGAACAAGACAAGGATGTCCGCTGTCACCACTGTTATTCAACATTGTGCTGGAAGTGCTAGCCAGGGCAATCCGGCAAGACAAAGAAATAAAAGGCATCCAAATTGGAAAAGAAGAAGTAAAACTGTCATTGTTTGCAGATGATATGATCTTATACCTAGAAAACCCTGAGAAATCGATGATACACCTACTAGAGCTAATAAATTTAGCAAAGTAGCGGGATACAAGATTAATGCACATAAGTCAGTAATGTTTCTATATGCTAGAAATGAACAAACTGAAGAGACACTCAAGAAAAAGATACCATTTTCAATAGCAACTAAAAAAATCAAGTACCTAGGAATAAACTTAACCAAAGATGTAAAAGACCTATATAAAGAAAACTACATAACTCTACTAAAAGAAATAGAAGGGGACCTTAAAAGATGGAAAAATATCCCATGTTCATGGATAGGAAGGCTAAATGTCATTAAGATGTCAATTCTACCCAAACTCATCTACAGATTCAATGCAATCCCAATCAAAATTCCAACAACCTACTTTGCAGACTTGGAAAAGCTAGTTAACAAATTTATTTGGAAAGGGAAGATGCCTCGAATTGCTAAAGACACTCTAAAAAAGAAAAACAAAGTGGGAGGACTTACACTCCCTGACTTTGAAGCTTATTATAAAGCCACAGTTGCCAAAACAGCATGGTACTGGCACAAAGATAGACATATAGATCAACGGAATCGAATTGAGAATTCAGAGACAGACCCTCAGATCTATGGCCGACTGATCTTTGATAAGGCCCCCAAAGTCACTGAACTGAGCCATAAAGGTCTTTTCAACAAATGGGGCTGGGAGAGTTGGATAGCCATATCCAAAAGAATGAAAGAGGACCCCTACCTCACACCCTACACAAAAATTAACTCAAAATGGACCAAAGATCTCAATATAAAAGAAAGTACCATAAAACTCCTAGAAGATAATGTAGGAAAACATCTTCAAGACCTTGTATTAGGCGGCCACTTCCTAGACTTTACACCCAAAGCACAAGCAACAAAAGAGAAAATAGATAAATGGGAACTCCTCAAGCTTAGAAGTTTCTGCACCTCAAAGGAATTTCTCAAAAAGGTAAAGAGGCAGCCAACTCAATGGGAAAAAATTTTTGGAAAACATGTATCTGACAAAAGACTGATATCTTGCATATACAAAGAAATCCTACAACTCAATGACAATAGTACAGACAGCCCAACTATAAAATGGGCAAAAGATATGAAAAGACAGTTCTCTGAAGAGGAAATACAAATGGCCAAGAAACACATGAAAAAATGTTCAGCTTCACTAGCTATTAGAGATGCAAATTAAGACCACAATGAGATACCATCTAACACCGGTTAGAATGGCTGCCATTAAACAAACAGGAAACTACAAATGCTGGAGGGGATGTGGAGAAATTGGAACTCTTATTCATTGTTGGTGGGACTGTATAATGGTTCAGTCACTCTGGAAGTCAGTCTGGCAGTTCCTTAGAAAACTAGCTATAGAGCTACCATTCGATCCAGCAATTGCACTTCTCGGTATATACCCGGAAGATCGGAAAGCAGTGACACGAACAGATATCTGCACGCCAATGTTCATAGCAGCATTATTCACAATTGCCAAGAGATGGAAACAACCCAAATGTCCTTCAACAGATGAGTGGATAAATAAAATGTGGTATATACACACGATGGAATACTACGCGGCAGTAAGAAGGAACGATCTGGTGAAACATACGACAACATGGATGAACCTTGAAGACATAATGCTGAGCGAAATAAGCCAGGCACAAAAAGAGAAATATTATATGCTACCACTAATGTGAACTTTGAAAAATGTAAAACAAATGGTTTATAATGTAGAATGTAGGGGAACTAGCAGTAGAGAGCAATTAAGGAAGGGGGAACAATAATCCAAGAAGAACAGATAAGCTATTTAACGTTCTGGGGATGCCCAGAAATGACTATGGTCTGTTAATTTCTGATGGATATAGTAGGAACAAGTTCACAGAAATGTTGCTATATTATGTAACTTTCTTGGGGTAAAGTAGGAACATGTTGGAAGTTAAGCAGTTATCTTAGGTTAGTTGTCTTTTTCTTACTCCCTTGTTACGGTCTCTTTGAAATGTTCTTTTATTGTATGTTTGTTTTCTTTTTAACTTTTTTTTTCATACAGTTGATTTAAAAAAGAAGGGAAAGTTAAAAAAAAAAAAAAAAAAGATGTAGTGCCCCCTTGAGGAGCCTGTGGAGAATGCAGGGGTATTCGCCTACCCCACCTCCATGGTTGCTAACATGACCACAGACATAGGGGACTGGTGGTTTGATGGGTTGAGCCCTCTACCATAAGTTTTACCCTTGGGAAGACGGTTGCTGCAAAGGAGAGGCTAGGCCTCCCTATATTTGTGCCTAAGAGTCTCCTCCTGAATGCCTCATTGTTGCTCAGATGTGGCCCTCTCTCTCTGGCTAAGCCAACTTGAAAGGTGAAATCACTGCCCTCCCCCCTACGTGGGATCAGACACCCAGGGGAGTGAATCTCCCTGGCAACGTGGAATATGACTCCCGGGGAGGAATGTAGACCCGGCATCGTGGGACGGAGAACATCTTCTTGATCAAAAGGGGGATGTGAAAGGACATGAAATAAGCTTCAGTGGCAGAGAGATTCCAAAACGAGCCGAGAGATCACTCTGGTGGGCACTCTTACGCACACTTTAGACAACCCTTTTTAGGTTCTAAAGAATTGGGGTGGCTGGTGGTGGATACCTGAAACTATCCAACTACAACCCAGAACCCATGAATCTCGAAGACAGTTGTATAAAAATGTAGCTTATGAGGGGTGACAAAGGGATTGGGAAAGCCATAAGGACCAAACTCCACTTTGTCTAGTTTATGGATGGATGTGTAGAAAAATAGGGGAAGGAAACAAACAGACAAAGGTACCCAGTGTTCTTGTTTACTTCAATTGCTCTTTTTCACTCTAATTATTATTCTTGTTATTTTTGTGTGTGTGCTAATGAAGGTGTCAGGGATTGATTTAGGTGATGAATGTACAACTATGTAATGGTACTGTAAACAATCGAAAGTACAATTTGTTTTGTATGACTGTGTGGTATGTGAATATATCTCAATAAAATGATGATAAAAAAATTGTTATTTGAAAATGATCACCTTTTTGCATATGTTATATTTCACAATAAGGAAATAACTGAAACTGTGGAACCGTAACCCATAACCATCTGTGAAATGTGCTCTCTACCTGTTAAATTGCACTTGGAAAGTTATCATTTCTATGTAAATATGTTATATTCGACAATTAAAAAAAAAAAGGCAAATCCATATATCTGGCATTTTGCATTCTGGTAGCTTTAGCAAAGCGGAATACTTTCCCAAACCCTACAAAGTAGGCACCATTACAATCTCCATTTTAAGGATAAGGAAACAGGCAGAGTTGCGGTTTGCTCTTACTTATTGACTATGTGTTTCCTGTATCTGTTTTGAAATAAACTGATTAATACTTAAAAAAAAAAAAAAAAAAAAAAACATCAATGAAGCAACCACAAAGATCTTGTTATGGTCAGGGTGTTAAGTGATACAGGGACTGTTAGTTTTGTTAGGTGTGAAAGGCCTTGTTTTTAATGGAAAAAAGAAATGTCCATTAGAGATGAAAATTGAAGTATATGTGCTTTGCTTTAAAATACTTTGGGAAAGGAAAAAAGGAATGGATGAAGCAATGTAGCAAAAAGCCTGCTAGGCATCAAATCCAAATGACTGAAAATATTTATTATAAAGATGTATCAATTATTTTGGGGAAGAATACTTTTCTTCCTTTTGAGCAACCTACTATAAATTAAAAAGGCAAGGAAAACCTTTTTTTCATTCAGTTAAGAAAATGAAGACTGCAATAACCACAGTTCACAATATCTGACTATATTTATTCTAAAATTTCAGAAATTGTTGCTTTGCTAAAAAGCACCTTTTGCTATAGATATCCAGATTGCACATGTCCCTTATTCTTAAAAATTAGGGCTGGACAGTCTGGACTCCTGAAGACAATTATATAATAATGTAGATTACAAGGGGTAACAGTGTGATTGTGAAGACCTTGTGGATCACACCCCCTTTATCTAGTGTATGGATGAGTGGAGGAATGGGGATAAAAACTAAAGGACAAATGGGGTGGGATGGGGAGATGATTTGGGAGTTTTTTTTCACTTTTATTTTTTATGCTTGTTCTGGTTCTTTCTGATGTAAGGAAAATGTTCAGAGATAGATTGTGGTGATGAACGCATAACTATGTTATCATACTGTGGACAGTGGATTGTATATCATGGATGATTGTATGGTGTGTGAATGTATTTCAATAAAACTGAATCTAATAAAAAAAAAAATTAGGGCTGGAATTTATTTAAAACAATCAAGTGGGGGAAAAGGGTGATACAGATAGAGAAATAAGACTGATTCTGGCCTGACTGGATTCACTGTACTGTTCTTCCTTTTTTATTTGAAAATTACATACTAAGGTTAAAAATAACCTGGTTAACGAGAGAATTCTTCTCACAATATGGTTCACAAATAGCTAAATTTCAAAAAAAAAAATCTGTAAATAAAATGCTTTTAGTCATATTTTACATCAAAATCTGAAGATACTACTTACCTTGGAAAAGTCAGATTGGGTATTAAGAGCATATCCAGTAAGTTTTCTACAGGCTTCCTAATTAACTTGTGATTTCAGTTAAATCAATACTATATTTTGCATACAGTAGTGGACAGGAACACACTAATGGTGACCTGGTTATTACAAGAGCTAAATCACAAACCAAGTACAGTATTATCAGCTCTTCAGTTTCTGTTCAATTAAGGATATTGGAACCAGGGGAGAATAGTATTTCTTGCCTCAAATTCACATTAAAAAATCTAGTTATATCGCTTTCCAGATAGAACAAATTTAAATTATCTTAAACCAGATGTTGGGCCCAGGAACTAAGAATGGTGTTTACACTTTTAAAGGGTTAAAAACCAATGTGAGGCAGAGATATTTGTGGACTACAAAGCCTAATATTTACTAGTTGATCCTTAACAGAAAAAGTTTGCTGATCAAAACCATTAAAAACATATTTCTGGGGGAAAAAAAGCCCCAGTTATTTCACCTAAACTAGTAACAAACACATATTCATTCATTTTCAAGGGGAATCAAATGTTTATGAACTCCCCTTTTGTCTTCCCATGAGGGTCACTGACTTCTTTTTCTCCTATTAACTGACAGACAGGTAATGATTTACCTTTAATTCTAGCTCCTAAACTAATTATATTGGGTTTGTCTCCAGCCTTTACACAACTAACATTGGCAAAATTTGCAAATTTGCAAACACTGTACAATTCTAACAATTCATTTTTGCCTCTGCATATATTACATAAATAACCCACTACTTAAAGAAAAACAAACCCATTATGGGACATACCATCCCCTCTGACAAGAACTAAGGCTAGGCTATATGCCAATTCAAGCAATTAAATTTTGTATAACCTAAAATTCTCCTCTATAGTTCCAAGTTACTCTTAAGTTTGTCCTGAAGACCAGAAAGGAAATTATGTTTGTTCCAAAATGCCACAAATTTTAATATTCTAGAATCCAGTGAGTTTTAATTCTAATTTGCGGAAAATTACAAGCACCCCCTCAACCCTCACTTGAAAGAGAAATATACCAGCAAAGCTAGACGGGAAAAAAATGTTACTGAGGAAAACTTCCCAGTTATGCCAATTATTTTAATAGTTTACTATGTGGAAGGCATACTGAATTATAAAACGTAGTTAAACATCTCAAGCCTTTTATGAACTGGTAAGACCGACATAGTATACCTAATGTGGAGGATATTCATGAAGCTTAAGGTTGAAAAGCCAAGTCAGGACTGGGTCACTGGTGTCCCTGCAGACAACTGTAGGGAGTTTACATTTTATTATGTAACTGGATAGTTAATAAGTTTCAAATGGGGTGGCAGGACACCCTTAATTGCAGCTATCATTACCATTTTAGAACTTCGAAAAATCCCAACAAGAAACATGCTGGCAAAAGAATTAAGAACAGGTAAATCCAAAGAACACCAAACACAAAAGAATTTTCTACAGTATATGACCTGTCTTTACATCCAACACTATAGTCAAAGCAAGGTCCAATATCTTTATTTCCTTTTTCTCTCAGAATTCCCAGTGTCCACAAGTTCTTATAAGCAAGTACTCCAGAACATCAGGTAGCAAGCCTGAAAAATATTGAGTTATGTACCCCAAAATTCAGTGAAAAATAAAATTTTAGAATGCAAAAGATAGGCCTACAAATCTTAGTTAACACCATAATTCAAATCTGGCTCCTTGAGCCAGATTTAACAAGATTAACCCCATTTGGAAACAAACACACAGAGGCTCTTAATTTCCCACATACTACATAGAACTCCACGTAAGTCTGGTTTTATTTACCCCAGCAATTTTAATACTTTTGTCTCATGACAGTGTCCAACTGGATGGGTTTCTTTTAAAAAATCAAAGTTTCTACCATATGCAAATGAAATAATTATTAATAGTTGATATTTGAACTCTTACTCTAAATCACTAGGAAGAACTTAGGATATTATCACCTATTCCCAAAAGTATTAGACTCTTTAACATACAGAAAAATATACTGGAGAAATTAATAATGGCCATTTAATTCAAGTGCTCTACTTTCCTAAGAGTATTTATTAAGGGACTACAAAATGTGGTACAAGGATATGCTAACTAACAATATTTATAATCATATGGAAAAATATTTTAAAACCTATTGTTTTTATCTTCAACTAAAGACCTTATACAGAAATTAATCAGAAACACAGAAAAAGATGAAAGTTGAAACAGATTCATTTTGCCTGAAAAGCTAACTTCTTTAGATTAATAAAAGTGGAGGGGGGAAAGGGGTCATGAACAAGTCAAATGCACTTTGAAGCCATATATAACTCAGTTGTATTTCTTTTCCAGACATCCCAAATTATAGTAAAGACTCAATTAACAGAAAATAAAATCAGATATTTGATGGCTCTCTCACAATCTCTCTTTATGCTTTAACTATTGATCGCCTACCTACTTTCTGACATACAAAATATGGGACCTAGTTAAATCTGAAGATATGATGTGGCGAATGTAGGACCAATAGTAGGGTCCTATATAGTAGACAGTTAGGCTGAACCCTCACTGTCGGGTACTTCACGTAGCCACGCTACACAGCTAGATATATTTTGAGTTCAGATAATGCACGGAGAGTTTGAACATTATGTGTTAAACATATTTAGTGGGCACTGTGTCAGCAACAGACAAAAATCGCTGCCCATAAGAAGCTTACATTCAAGTTAAATGAAATTCAGTCAAAAACCTTCTTCTAAGAAATACAGGGAAGGGAAAAGAGAGAATCAAATCCATTACTAGTTTTGGCTTATCTTTCTTGAAGCACAGATAAGCAGTACAGTACATCAAAGGATAACCTTCCTTGGTTGTTAGTACTTTGGAAAGTAATTTATCATTTACTCCAATATTTAAAAATGTAAGCTTCTGAAGAGCAAATTCTTTAACAGTACACAGCCTCATATACTACTAAGAAGTACTGATCACACCCTTAGGAGTTTATTTTTAATGTTTGAATTGAAGACCACTTTGAACTGTAAAAAACTGGTAAATCTATTTCAGTTTGTAGTGAGGAATGATGTGGAGACATGAAAATGATGCTATAGAAAGGAAAACAGTCCTGGGTTCATAGACCGAAGCAGTTTTTTCCTTTTAATAGTTATGAAAAAGCTCTGCCTATAAATGTCTGAAAACAAACTCTCACATACATACTCTTTGCTCAAAGAAACCCTAAAATGTCTTTCCTATTTTCAGATCTGCTGTACATCAACTGTGCTACTATAGAAAAGTCCCTGGAAATGTGATACAAATAACACATTAATGGCCACCTGGGGTTCCCAAATCATGAGACAAAGTTCATCTGGGCACCAAGGAGGAACTTATAGAGATGCCATGCAATATATTTCAAATTTGAGGGGAATTCAGCCATACTCAACATCTGTCAAGACACCAAGCAATCTGTGAGCTTCAGATAGTTCACAGTTTCAATGTTCGACTGCCCTACATCCCTCTCCATTAAGTTCCATCATTGCAAAGCTGGATTTCTGGTGGCTGCTGTGATTAAAAAAAAAAACAAAAACAAAATAACCAAGCACTCACAGAAATCAATAAGGAACAGGAAATGAGATAGAAGCATCCAATCTGATTTCAAGGTTTGAGAAGACACACAGTGCTCAAAAGGCATACATATCCCATTGTAACTGTGGTTATTTAAGAAACTATTTTCTTCTTTTAATTTATTTGTATTATTTTTTCAAGTAGCTACTAGGTTGTTAGGATGAAATATTTATCAAGTTGTTTGGGCCACACAACCTAAGAAACAGAATGGCTAGGTTATTTCTTTTGGCCTAGCAACACTGTGAAAAAAATTACTGAGACACCAAGGGCACCATGAACCAAGAACAGTTTGTGAGCCTCTGTGCTTATTTGACAATTCACAATATAAGATGTTAAGGTAAAAGATGTTCTCAAAGATGATATTCCCCCCAAAACCTAGTGCCTTTTTTCCAAGCAACTCTATTACCTTCCCACATTCCCATTTTTAGGCATTCTTCCTTTGAATAGTCCCAAAGCAGACTGAATCTTATTTGTATGAAGAAAAACTAACAAAATCAACAGTCATTCATTCACTACCTCCACTACAAACACATTTCAGGGCCTCAGGGTTCCATTTATGTCAGAGAGTGGCAAAAGAAAGCAGTATAGATTATGTAATAAACAAAACTGAACTACAGAGATCTGGTTAACTATTTGGAAATATAAAGACTACCTAGAAATTTATTTTTTTTCCTTTTGTGAAGTAGAAAAAATAAACCTCTGTCAGAAATCCTGGATTCCAATTCTATTTGGGCAAACCCCTGCATGAATTAGTATTTTAAGAACTAGATATAAAAGGATAATTAAACATGTTCTGAGTTGGAAAAAGGCCCTTACAAAAATACTCTATCAATAAAGTATGCCTACACGTTGAGAGCAACCGTGACACAGAAAATTCACACTAGTGTATTTTATTTAGTTTTGGAATATATGGCTGGGGGGGAGAGCATACTGCTGAAGATTAGGTTAAAAATAATTTGGCACATTCCTGGGAAACCAAAAATTCAAGGGTGTCCTGGGGAAGCAGGGAAATTAGCCTCAATTTAAAGTCTACCATTGTCAATCCATATAGTAAATAATAAAAAGTTTTATATAACACACTCTGTATTTCAATAGCAAAACACACTAGATCCAACAATCCCCAATTTAAGAAGCCAGAACATGACCTGAAGTTTTTAAGAATTAGGTTGATTCTAAGCAGTATTACAAAAGCATCCCCCACCCCCCCCACCCCCAAAGGGAACAATCACTAACTACATAAGGCCCTAAAATAATACAGCATCGAAGAATTTTATAACTGAGATAATACAATTTAATAGGAGACAGTTAATTTAGAATGTAATACTGGCCTGTACTCAAGTGATTTGTCACTTCCAGATTCTAATGCCTTCTAGTTAAAGTCTAACTGAACAAAGAAAAAAAAAAAAGAAAATTCAGTTGCCAGGTCACAGTGGTTAGAAGATCAACACTGAACAAAGGCCAGATTCAATAGCCTAACTTATCAATTACTCACTTTAAATAGAAATTATTGGTAAACCATATACTTACTGTGACAATCTGTTTTGGAGACTCAACCCTACAAAGCTTAAGGGATGGCAAAGTAAGATTTTAACCAATGTCCAAGACAGTCATACGTTTCTAGACAATTTATTAATTTAAATAGAAGACCTACGGCACAAAAAGAATGACCCTTCAAATACCTCAACTAAAACTAAATAAAACTTTTTACTTTGTTCCTCTTGTTAAAGTCCCATTTAAAATTAGAACCAACTATAACAGCTAGTTCAAAAGAGAATGCAAAATATCACAGAATCCAAGTTTAGGTTTGTGCAGATCTTAAATGGGGTAAGGAGGTCCTAAGATCCCAGCCTTCTCCAAGATAGATGAGAAACGGAAACTTCCTATGTAGGCTACTAGACAAAACTTAAACTTAACTAAGGAATCACTAATAAAGAGTTTCCAAACTCGAAAAAACACAACCCCAACCATTAAGACATGCAGCATAAAGAAAAAATATTTTAAAAAAAAAGAAAAAAGTTTACAACAAACAAGTATCACCAAGAGGTATCCTTACCAGCCAATTCTTTCCAGGACTAGACCCATTAAAGGTCTCTTCCAACTCAAATAAATGACTCATAACATCCGTTTTATAAATTTACTTAAAGTCATTATAATGACTTTATAATCATTAGATCAGAATTTAAAAGGTGGCACATGAACACTTTAAAAGAGGATGAGATTTATCTGGTTTCTTCAAAAAACTCATTTTGAAGGCAGCATTCTTTAAACGTAGTCAAGACTGCTTTTTGGAATAGCCATTGCTACACTTTCCATCCCAGTTTTATCTCTTTACTTAGCTTAACATTTCATACCCATTTCAACTGTTTTATGTGACCTCTAAAAAGTGTTCCTGTTTCAAACCATTTTAAGCACGGTACTTTACATGAATACTCTACATTACTCTAATACACCACATTAAAAGTTGGTACTGCTTTATCTAACAATTCATTTTTTCCTCTACTTCAAGAGTAGGTTTTCAAAGTATAAAAGGCAAAAACCTCTTCACCTAACAACTATTAAATGGGGAAACTTAAAGGGATGGGAAAATTTCAACAATATAAAACCTACCGTTGTCAATTATGAATAAACATTTTGGGCAGTTAATATACTCCCCTGAATCCCATTAAGATAGATAAAAGTCCACATTAAATTTAGCATTAATCCTACATTACATTCTGACAATTATTCAGAATAGAAATTTCACAGAACAAACAAAAGCTATTTTATATAGATTTAAAGTGGCAGGGCCAAGAATTTTTATTCGGTTAAAAATCACCAAGGTTTTCCTTTACTATATATAAAAGAAAAATAAGACGGCGATTGAATCTGTAGTCACCGCCACCACATAAACACAATTTGAACATTTTAAGACCACAAGAAGACAATTACGTACCTATTTTATTGTAAATTAAGATGGGAGAATGAATGCCTTACGTAAAGTTTAATGTGGAACACAGAAAATGTCCACAAGTATCTTTCAGTTCGACACGTGCAAAACTACCTGCTCAAAGGTAACTCCTCGCTGCCAGGGACACGGCTGAATTTCAGTAATCTTCATTCCCTTTAGAAACTTGAGTTTAGAGGAGGCCTGGAAGGACCGATACTCAAGAAATCAGGGCACTGCGGAGCCGTGACAAAATCAAGTTGTGGTGACGGCATGGCCTCCCTCTAGTCGCCTAGCAGTACCTGTCGATCACGGCCTCGGGCCGCGCCATGCTCTAGGATCGAGCACCAGCAGTCTTCTGGTGGCACCCACCACAGGTGCACTTGGCCCAGGGCCTGGTCCCGACATCACAGAGAGGCAAAACCAGACTGCCCGAGAAGCGAACTGGCAATCGACGAGGGTCCGACGCCTCCAGGGCGCACGCAGGGCAAAAGACTCAAAGGAGATTAAGGCCTAAAGCTAAGTTACTTAGACTTATGAGTTCACCCAGAGGGCCAAAGGGATGAAAGTGGGATTTCCAACACAGGGAAGCTGAGGAACGGTTTAGAGGTGGGGGAAGCGGGCATGTGGAGAAAAAATGTCCTCCACCCGCCAACGGTAACCGGAACAAGGACACTAAACGTCCCACCACCAGACAGTAACAACCGCCACCAGTGAGGGGAGAAGGCCGAGAGGAGCAAAGGCGGGGGGAGGGGAGAAGAGGGCAAGGCTTTCCCGCAGCCCGGGAACCCCCAGTGCGGCCTCGGCCTCCCTCCTGGCCGACTTCCCTGCGGCGGCGTGTCGCACTCACATTGTGAACGGGACAGGGGGCGGGCCTCTCCGGCGGCAACTGCTGGGGAGTCGACTCCTCTCCGGCGGCAACTCCGGCGTTTTCTCCCCGGTCGTGGCCTCTTCACGCTTCCCTCGGGCGACGGTGGCGGCGGCGGGCTCGGCCGGGATCTCCCAGAATGCACCGCGCGGAGAGAGCGGCTGCTCGGGTCGGAGAGAAGAGGAAAGCGTAGGAAAAGGAGCGCGAGGACGGAGAATGAACGTGCGTGCGTGAGAGCGAGGGGTGGTGAGCCCAGGCAGCGGCTGGTGACGCAGCAAAATGCCCGGGCCCAGCCGCCGCGCGTGCGCAATCTTTGTTTTGGGTCTCCCGCGCGGCTTTCTAGAGATATCTACGGAAAGGGCGGAGCCTCCCAGGACTTTCGCGATCCTTCCCGAGGCTGGCCCCGCCCTTCGTTGTTTCCCGGCCTGCGCCGACGAGTTCCCGCCTCTCCTTCCACACTCCCCCCGCGCGGTGGAGAACCGTTGGCTGGGTGACGGTTCGGCCTTGCGTCTTGGGCGCCTTGGGCACCTTGGGCTCCTTGACCTGAGAAACGGCAGCTTTGGGTAGTGGAAAACTGAGGCGCAGAGACGCAGAGATTCTGGAGGCTTGAAAAGTAAAATGGGGGATTGGTTATTCATGAGGGAGTAACCAACCCACTGAAGAAACATTCCACCATAAAAAGAGATATGTGGAAAGTCTGTGCTGGTGGTGCTGTTGATACTTGGCGGAAAAGGGCTAACTTGCGAATCAAGGGCCTGGGAGCACCACACCATTTTTCTGAAGGGGTGCAGGAGTAGCTTGGAAATTCGGTGTTTGGGTGAGGAGTAGCATTTGCCATTTGGGGTGGGGATTTTCCCCTACTTTGGGATACTAGTTGTGTAGGTCAGACAGAAGGGATCTTTCAGGGGAGAGTCTAGGTGTCTGAGAATGGAGAGACTAGGACAGTCGGTGTCTCCAGACACATCAGTGTGTGTTTGGGGCTGGCATGGGAGGGGTTCCATCTGTTTCAACCGTTATCTCTTGATCTGCTGCTTTGTGCTAGGCACTGGGTTAGGCTGTAATGGGGAAAACCAAGAGAATCAAAAAATGGTCCCTGCCTACTAGGAGGCCACTTAAATGGTGGAATGAGGGAGAAATAAAAGCAATAAGCCGCTACTTAGAACACGAAGTAGGTTTAGGGAAAGTGCTGTGAGATGTCCAGAGAGAGTGTTTGGGGGCTTCATATTCAGCAATAAGGTATTTAGTGTCTATTTTTGTATAAGATAGATATTATGTACTGTGGACGTTGAACCCTATCAAATCCCATTTAAAAAGGTGGTTAAATCCCAGCTCTTACTCTGATTCTAAGGAGCCTACTACCTGTTTGGAAAGACAAAATAGTATAACTGAATACTATAAAGTGGGGGAGCCTCAGATGTAGTGCCCCCCCCCCCATCTGCCAACCAGCAGATAAAGTCACTACCCTCTCCGCTACGTGGGACATGACTCCCAGGGGTGTAAGTCTCCCTGGCAGCGTGAGACATGACTTCAGGGGCTGATCCTGACCCTGGCATCATGGGATTGAAAATGCTTTCTTGACCAAAAGGGGGAAAAGAAATGAAACAAAATAAAGTTTCAGTGGCTAAGAGATTTCAAATAGAGTGGAGAGGTCATTCTGGAGGTTATTATGCATTATATAGATATTTCTTTTTAGTTTCCAGTGTATTAGAATAGCTGGAAGGAAATACCTGAATCTGTTGAACTGTAATCCAGTAGACCTGGTTCTTGATAATGATGTATAACTTAACAGCTTTCGTTGTGTGACCATGTGATTATGAAAACCTTGTGACTGACACTCCCTTTAGCCAGTGTATGGGCAGATGAGTAATAAAGATATATATAAATTATATGAATATATATAAATACTGGGGATAAAGGGTATGGGATGTTTGGGGTGTTCTTTTTTATTTTTTCTGTATTGGAGTAATGAAAATGTTTTAAAATTGAATGTGGCAATTAATGCACAACTATATGATGATACTGTGAGCCACTGATTATATACTTTGGATGGATTGTATAGTGTGTGAATATACCTCAATAAAATTGCAGTTTAAAATTTTTTTAAAAATGAAAGTGTGGGAGCCTAAAAGGAGGAGAGGTTGTTGGGCTTTAAGAATTAGGGCAGAACTTGTTCAGAAAAATTATCCAGAATTTGGAAATAAGGCATTGGGCAGAGGGTTAGCCTTTCAATTTACACTGGGACGTTGTTTAACCTGTCTGCCCAAGGATGATTTAATTCTCTAGAAGAGTGTACCTGTGTTTGTCTTTGCTATTTATTATATGATTAGAACTCAGACATTGTGAAGCTATTTATTAACTTGTAGATTTGTGATAGAAAAGCTAACCCCAGAATTAATGGTTTTATTGCTCGGAAGGACACTGACCAAGTTTGTTCAACCCAGAGTTCTTATTCTAATTTTTATTTTTATGCCTATAAACACCCAAATGCTCCTGAAACCAGCTTTACCATTTTACTGGTTCCATCTGTGAGTGAAATGTTTGGCTTATATTAATTTTATGTTGGTGGGAGAATCATGTTTTTTTAAGTTTTTGAAAATTCTATTTTGACAGCCTCGTGGAGGTGACAACAGGAATAAGTGGAGTTAGTATATTCCAGGCAGGAGTCTTGGTAAGTGAAGCAATAGAAACAGAAGTAAACTTTTATTTTGTAAATGGCCAGATGAGATCCTGCTGGTTGTCTCTGTTGCACCTTCTCAACTCTGGTATTATAGTGTGAAAAAAAAAAACCATAGACAATATGTAAACAAATCAGCGTGGCTGTGTTCCAATAAGACTATTTTAAAATGCTGAAATTTGAATTTCTTATGATTTTCACGTCATAGGATATTCTTTTCGTTTTGTCAGCTGATTGAAAATGTAAATGCCATTCTTAGCTCACAGGCCTTACAAAGTCTGGTGGTGTGCAGGCTGTAGTTTGCCAACCCCTGGCCTAGGTAGTTGACAGCATAGGAAAATAGTTCAAGATAAGGTTAAAAAGATTGGTCACGACCAAATAATCAAATAAGGTGGCACTGAATATCAGGCTAATTGTTTGCAACTTGTCTCTCTGACAATGGGAAGCTATTAAAAGTTTTTTGAATAGGAGAGCAACATTCTTGTGTCCTAGAAAGATTTGGAAAGATTAATTTGGTAACAAAGTATAAGGTGAACTGAAAATGGAGGAACTGAATTGAAAATAGAAGACTCCAATCCCGAATTACTGGTAATTTCCCTTACCAAAAGAAGTGCTGTGGGAAAAACTATCTTAACAAGAAATTTTGAAATTACAGACCCCTTGCATCCTAATTCATAGTTTATTTACTGCTGCCGTCTTCCCCCATTGGTTTATTTACTTTGTCATTCTTTACTAAACATATTTCAAGAGATTTCATGTTAGTGTAGCTCTGGAAATGGCTTTTGTCCCAGAAGTTTCACAAATACTTTGTAATCAGTTTTATCCATGCCTTTAGATGTTAGTTGATGGGAACCTAAGTTACACAGGGTTTTTTTTCAAATTCACTAATAGTTCTGATTCTAGTAGGGGGCAAAATCTAGGTTCAACATGTATAGTTAGTGTCAGAGTGGTAGAGAAATCTATCTGGATTTGCAGAAACTAGAAAATAATTTGGTGAGTAGTAGATGCCATTTCATAAATTTTAACAGTCTCCTAAGAAAAATTTCCAGGTCAGTTTTTAAAATGTATCAAAGGATTGCAGAAACATTTTGTAAATTATCATAGCATCCAAGTTCTCCCTGATACGTTTCTAAGGACTGAATTTAAATATGTGCCCAGAGTCCCTAGTAGTAAAAGAAAATTTTGTAGATTGATATGATCAATTAAACATTTAAAAATTATATCAGATGGTGAGCAAAGATCAGTTTTATGAGGAAGTTTTCTAATAAGACCTTGGAAGTTTGTTTACTATATATTTATGTCATATAAAGAGGAAAGGGGCAAAGTGGTAAGAATCTCTTCTGGATATAGGAAGAAAGAAATCAGCCGTGAAGCTTAAAGGAGACATCATGACCACATACAGCCACTTAAATTTCTTTTTATTCTCTGATGCCATCGTTCTCTGTCCACAATTTAGAAGCGTATCCTATCAGTCTGGTTTGGCAATAATGGAAAGGTTTAAAAACTGCTGTGTCTTTTGTTAAGCTTTTTCACATCCTGAGGTTTGATTTGGTGCTACCAAGCTTTCTAATTGTGGGCTGGCATCAGCATGAACAGCTCTAGGGGAAGGAAAAGTCTTTAAAAAGTTAGTGTACATTTAAAAATGATATGTATTGAAAACTAAAAATGATCTGTCCCAAACATCACCCTACAGTATATATACCTGTAGTTCAAATCATTAAAAAATAAAGACTATAGAAAGAGTGATATATGCTATCTTGGTATAAATTAGCAAAAATCTTTGACATCAGAAGAAATCAGGTAATAGGGAAATTTTCTTTTAATTTTGTGTTCTCCATGAAATGTATTGCAATTCTTGCATAACTCTGTATGGATAAGTAAATACTTCATTGTGTTCTTTCAATTGAATACAGTAGGAAGTAGCCAGGAGAAGGTTATATGTACATTCAGACATTAGATTTTGGAGGAATGCTAACAATACCATTTTGTTCAGTACCTTACAGGATAACTGAGTATATGATGGGATAACAGAGAAGTAGAACTAATTTCAAAGTTAAGGGGGACTTTGTTTCTGATTTTTTAGTAATTCACTTGAAATCATTTTTAAATGTTCCCTGTTCTAGAAATTAAGGTCTACGTAATGCTATTTTGGGGGAAAATAAGAGACCAAGTGCTAGAGATTCATTTAAGCAAATATTTGGAATTTAGGGTCTGCTGTGTGCCTAATACTGCAAAGCAATATTGTTCCTGACTTTCAGGAATTGAGTCTGGTAGAGAAGGAAAGTAAATAGATATTTATAATGTATTGCAATAAGTAGTATATTAGAGCTATATATAAAGTACAGCAACCTGAAGAATACCTAACTAGGGAAGTCTGCGAAAGCATCAAAGAATAGGTAATATTTAAGAGCTGAGTGTCAAAGACTGAATAAATTTTCCCAGGCCAATGGTGAGAAGCAGAAGAAGGCATTAAAGGCAGAGAATATAGCATATGTAAAGCGAAGTGCTCATATTTTCAGGATTCTGTGCAAAGTTCAACATGGCTGGAGCTTAGGAAATACTGTAGGTAAAGGAGGGTGTGTTGGTGAGGGAGGAGATCAGGCTGGAAAGGTGGGTTCAGGACAAGTTGCAAAGGGCCCTATATGTCTACATAAGGTGTTTGAACTTTGTTCTATAGGTAGCAAAAAGCCAGAACCTTTTTTTTGTTTTCACTTTTTTTGTGTGTGTGGGTTTCTTGCTATTTAAAAAAAAAAAAAAAAAAAACTTTTTATGTTGAAATAATTTCAAACTTACAGGACAGTTGCAAACATAATACAAAACCAATTCAGGGGCCGGACATCGCACCCGTCGCCGGCACCATGAAGATATGGACTTCAGAGCACGTCTTTGACCACCCATGGGAAACTGTTACAACAGGTGCAATGCAGAAATACCCAAATCCTATGAACCCAAGTGTGGTTGGAGTTGATGTATTGGACAGACATATAGATCCCTCTGGAAAGTTGCACAGCCACAGGCTTCTCAGCACAGAGTGGGGACTGCCTTCCATTGTGAGATCTATTATTGGTGCAGCAAGAACCAAAACATATGTTCAGGAACATTCAGTAGTTGATCCTGTAGAGAGAACAATGGAACTTAAATCTACTAATATTTCATTTACAAATATGGTTTCAGTAGATGAGAGACTTATATACAAACCACATTCTCAAGACCCGGAAAAAACTGTTTTGACTCAAGAAGCCATAATCACTGTGAAAGGAGTCAGCCTCAGCAGTTACCTGGAAGGGCTGATGGCAAGTACAATTTCTTCAAATGCTAATAAAGGCCGAGAAGCAATGGAATGGGTAATACATAAATTAAATGCTGAGATTGAAGAATTGACGGCTTCAGCAAGAGGAAGCATAAGGACACCGATGGCGGCAGCAGCATTTGTAGAGAAATGACAGTGAAAATCGGTGTATAACATCAGATCCCCTGGGTCTTTCCAAGCTGGCTATATTTATTTGTTATTTAAAAAAAAAAAAAAAACTATATTTTAGGTGGACTTTTTTGTAATAAGCTGGAGAACAAGTATGTGATTTTTGTTGAAAACAAAGAGGAGATGCAGGGCTTCTAAGTAAAAGAGACCAGAAGAAATTTGTGTTATTTGAAATGACCATCTAATTGTAAGGATTCCAGTATTTATGTTAAAATTTTACAATTTTTGAAAATTGGTATTGGCATAGTGATGAATCTCCTTAAGGTAGAATTTTGAAGCTTTTCATGCACTGGAACTCTACCTGGCTTTGGACCAACCCCAGAGCAAAGCAGAGCCACCTTTTCATATACAACCATGATTGCCCTACTGCATTAAACTTCAACAGTTGACATGAGAACTCACTTTAAAAGGAGAAATTGTAACTTCCAAAAGCATGTTAATTTGTTTAAAAAAAAAAAAAAACAAAAAACTTGCTCTGCTCTAAACCACCATTAAAAACCACAGTATTTTGATTTGGTACGTAAGTGATATTTTTGGAGTGAAAATTATCACTGAAGTAATGTATGACTCCAGCAAAAATACGAATTTATTGTATTAAAAGAGTACTGTATTGATTTGCCAAATTTTTGTAACTTAGTAAAGATATTACCTTCCTTGGATTTGTACTTCTAAAAGTCTTTATGATTTAGTATGCTGTACTATGGGCTGGTTAACTGAAAAAATAAAGTCATTACCTGAATTTTGCAGCATTAAACATTAAACAGAAGAACAGCTGTTCACATCTTTTAGCATTTAACATTTGCCTAACTTATAAATTGCCATGTGTCAAAATCATGGTTCTGTAATTGCTAAAGCATGATATGTCAGGTTATTTCAATATAATTACTTTTTGAAGTAATTGTGACCACAAAACATCTTTTTTACATGAAGAGCTGTACGTCACTTGAAATTACTCAAATGATGTCTTGATCTGAAGCATAAATCCCTGGTACTTAATGTTTTTAATAATATGGTGCCACTGCAGGGCATGGGGGGTGGTGGGTAAGGAAAAAAAAAAAAAAAAAAAAGGATTGACCTAAACTAATCACTGAGTGAATTTCGCTGCAGCTTTTGTTTATGGGAAATCCTTATTTGGGATACCAGTGGGCAGCTGCAACTGAAAAACAATCTAGTAAATGTATTTTGTTTTATATTTTGTATCAGGTAATTATTAACCAGTAAATGATATCTTTAATACTTATTTGTTGCATACCAAGTATTTTTATTCAAAGTGATTAGCTCTAGCCTTTATTTTCCAGTGCTTTACATTACAAGTGATAAACATCCAGTCAGGTTTCCTATAAAAGAGACGAGTTAATGTATGTACATAAACCACAGAAATAGTATATCAAACTATATACTGCCTCAGAGTCCCTTAGAGGTATTGTCATTCTCTGCTTGCCTAGCTAGAGAATGCTGGGGTAGGGGGCAGTATTTTGTTTCTCATTGTTTTATGTTACACCCTATCAATAGTTTTCTGCATTTCTGTGGTAGCTTTAATACAAAATATGTTGTAATTTTTGAATGGTTGCCATGGACCCACCTTAAGATGTAGGTTGGGAGAACTACTTTACAAACTCAACACTTGATTATCTTTCTTGTCTTCAAGCAGGGAGGGAAGGAGTAGCAGGAGGGGCTTTGTGGGAGCAGAGGCTTCTGTAAACTCCATCCACTTCTTCTCTAGGTCCTCCCTTTAGGGCTTTTTTAAGGTCCTCCATTCTCCTTTGACAGCTTCCTGTGTGCCTAGGTTTTTGAGATAGTTTTGTTGTTGTTTGTGTTAGTTTTTATAATATGGTTTTTTTTATGCATTTAAAATTTTTTGTGCATTTTTTATTGTGAACTTTAACATATATACATAACAGTGATAACTTTCAATGTATGATTTAGCAAGTAGTTAGAGAGAAAATTTCAAAGAATGTTATGGGTTACATTTCCACAATTTCAGTTATTTCCATTATTGTAAAATATAGCATATATACAGAAAAGTGTTAACTTTCAAAGTACAGCTCAAAATGCAGTTATATAGGTAATTTCAAAAAATGTTATGGGTTACAGTTCCACAGTTTCAGTTCTTTCCTTATTGTGAAATATATGATCTATACAGAAAGGTGAAAACTTTCAAAGCACAATTCAATGAAGAGCTATAGAGCAAATTTCAAAGAATGTTATACAATACCACCATTTCAGTTATTTCCTTCTAGTTACTCTAATCCCTAGCATCTAAAAATATATAAATATATATTTATATAAGGTTTCAGTATTCTTAATCCTTTGTTAAATCCTATCTTGTCTGTTGCTGCCCCTTCCTCTCATTTAATCACTTTCTTGATCTTCAGGGGTGTTCAGACAGTGACCACCCTAACTTGTTCATAATGAAAGGGGGTGTGATGGTTAGGTTCATGTGTCAACTTGGCCAGGTGATGGTACCCAGCTGTCTGGTCAAGCAAGCACTGGCCTAACCTTTGCTGTGAGGATGTTTGTGGCTGGTTAATAACCAGTAGGCTGGTTTATTAAATCATCAGTCAATTGGCTGCAGCTGTGACTGATGATGTCAACGAAGGGCGTGTCTTCTGCAATGAGAGAATGCAGTCAGCTGGATTTAATCCAATCAGTTGAAGACTTTTAAGTGAGACAGATAGAGGACCTTCACTTCTTCTTTGGCTGACCTGTGAAGCATTTCCTGAGGAGTTTGTCGAAGTTGCCGGTTCATTTCCTCAGGAGTTCATCGAACACATTCATTGAAATTGCCAGTTTGTTGCCTGCAGAGTTCATCAAACATCTTCATTGGAGTTGCCAGTTTGCTGCTTGCCCTACAGAATTTGGACTTGTGCATACCCACAGTTGCATGAGACACTTTTATAAATCTTATAGATATCTCTTTTTGATTCTGTTTCACTAAAAAACCCTAACTAATACAGGGGGTGTTGACATTTTGGGGAAGGGGGTTGCAACTGATTGTTGTTCTTAAAGAGGCTGTTGCCTCTGAGTTTTGGGACTTGTCTTGCATAGGAACACTCTGGTGGATTTAAGTTTCTGGGAGATAAAACTTGGTGAGTAAATCTTTTATAGAATCTCAGATAGGGAACAAAATATTTTGGGACTGCTGTTGGTAAGGGCATGGCATACTGTGGCCATTTTGAATATTTAGCTGGAGCTTGCATAAGAGAAAGCTCCAGGATAGCTTCTCTACTCTACTCAAGATCTCTTAGCCACTGTAACCTTATTTTGTTATCTTTCTTTTTCCCCCTTTTGGCCAAGTAGATGTCTTAAATCCCTCACTTCCAGGGCCAGGTTCATTCCTGGGAGTCATGTCCCATGTCACCAGGGAGATTCACTCTCCTGGATGTCATGTCCCGGGTGTGTGAGTGGGAGAGGTTGACAAATATATTTGCCAAGTTGGGCTTTGAGAGAGAAAGGCCACATCTGAGCAACAAAAGAGGTTCCCTGGAGGTGCCTCTTAGGCATAATTATAGGAAGGCTTAGTCTCCCATTTTCAGCCCTAAGTTTCACAAGAGCAAGCCTCAAGATCAAGGGGCTGATTTATTAAGTATTGGGTTCCTAATTTCACGTAACATATATTCTGTCCCAAGATAAACAGTTTCTCACATTATCTTCACTTAGTTGTACAATCATCATCACTCTCAATTTTAAACAATTATCATAATGTAAAACATCCCAGAGCTCTTATCAGTCACTAATTATTCATCCCTAGTATTAGTGTAGTGCTGGTAAAATATTCCTATTAAATATAGTCTATAATATGTAATGGGTAGTTTTTCCATATACCACTCTGTTGTTAATTCTTTGTACCAGTGTCATACCTTATAAGTATATCATGCTAACATTTATTTTTGCTTGTAGTGCTACTCTGTGGGTTACATGCCTTTAAACAACCACTTTTTGAACATGTTCACCTTCAATATGGCACTGAAACTTATAATCCCATTAACAAACCATAATCACACCCATCCATTCCCATACCATTAAGTTCACACTCATTATCATATCTTTACATATTAGATTATCATTCCCCCTTCACTAGCTTCTGTCTTTCTGTAGGTCCCCTATATTCTACATTATAAGACACGTATTTTACATTGTTCATGGAGTTCACATTAGTGGTAATGTAAAATATCTCTCCTTTTGTGTCTGGTTTATTTCACTCAGCATTATGTCTTCAAGGTTCATCCATGTTGTCATATGTTTCAAGACCTTGTTCCTTCTTACTTTGTTGCGTAGTATTCCATCATATGTATATACCACAGTTTGTTTATACTCTCGTCCTCTGAAGGACACTTGGATTGTTTCCATTTCTTGGCAATTGTGAACAATGCCTCTATGAACATCAGTGTGAAAATGTCTGTTCATGTCACTGCTTTCAGATATTCTGGGTATATACTGAGAAGTGAAATTTCTGGATCATAGGGTAAATTGATATCTAGTTTTCTGAGGAACTTCCAAACTGGCTTCCACAATGGCTGTACCATTATATAGTCCTGCCAGCAATGAATAAGAGTTCCAATTTCTCCACATCCTCTCCAGCATTTGTAGTTTCCTGTTTGTTTAATGGCAGCCATTCTAACTGGTGTGAGATGATATCTCATTGTGGTCTAAATTTGTAGCTCCCTAATAGCTAGTGAAGATGAACATTTTTTTCATGTGTTTTTTAGCCATTTAGCCAAATGTCTTTTCATATCTTTTGCCCATTTTATAATTGGGTTGTTTGTATTATTGTCATTGAGTTGTAGGATTTCTTTATATATGCAAGATATCAGTCTTATCAGATACATGGTTCCCAAATATTTTCTCCAATTGCATTGGCTGCCTCTTCACCTTTTTGGCAAATTCCTTTGGGGTACAGAAGCTTTTGATTTTGAGTAGTTCCCATATATCTATTTTTCCTTTTGTTGCTTGTGCTTTGGGTGTAAGGTCTAAGGAAGTAACTAATACTAGGTCTTGAAGATGTTTCCCTGCATTATCTTCTAGGAGTTTTATGGTACTGTCTCTTATATTAAGGTCTTTGTTCCACTTTGAGTTAATTTTTGTATGGGGTGTGAGGTAGGGGTCCTCTTTCATTCTTTTGGATATGGATATTCAGTTCTCCCAGCCCCACTTGTTGAAGAGACTGTTTTGTCCCAGTTCAGTAGATTTGGGGATTTTATGAAAAATCAGTTGACCATACATCTGGATGTTTATTTCCAAACTCTCAATTCGATTCCATTGATCAATATATCTATCTTTGTGCCAATACCATGCTGTTTTGATTACTGTGGCTTTATAGTAGGCTTCAAAGTCAGGGAGTCCTCCCACTTTGTTTTTCTTTTTTAGAATGTTTTAAGCAATTTGAGCACCTTTCCCTTCCAAATAAATTTTATAACTAGCTTTTCAAAATCTGCAAAGTAAGTTGTTGGAATTTTGATTGGAATTGCATTGAATCTGTACATCAATTTGGGTAGGATTGGCATCTTAATGATGTTTAGCCTTCCTATCTATGAACACAGAATAGTTTTCCATCTCTTTAGGTCCCCTTTTGTTTCTTTTAGTAAAGTTATGTAATTTTCTGTGTAGAGGACTTTTACATCCTTGGTTAAGAGTATTCCTATGTACTTGAGTTTTTTAGTTGCTATTGTGAATGGAATCTTTTTCTTGAGTGTCTCTTCAGTTAGGTCATTTCTAGTGTATAGGAACATTACCGACTTATGTGCATTAATCTTGTATCCCACCACTTTGCTGAATTTGTTTATTAGCTCAAGTAGCTGTGTCATTGATTTCTCAGGGTTTTCCAAATATAAGATCATATCATCTGCAAATAATGACAGTTTTACTTCTTCCTTTCCAGTTTGGATGCCTTTTATTTCTTTGTCTTGCCAGATTATTCTGGCTAGAACTTCTAGCACAATGTTGAAAAATAATGGTGGCCGTGAGCATCCTTATCTTGTTCCTGATCTTAGGGGGAAGGCTTTCAGTCTTTCACCACTGAGTACTATGCTGGCTGTGGGTTTTTCATATATTCCCTTTATCGTATTGAGGAAGTTTCCTTCAATTCCTACCTTTGGAAGTGTTCCAGTTTGCTAATGCTGCCATTACGCAAAATACTAGAAATGATCCCTGGAACAAATATGATCTTTCCTGGCCTTAAGAAGAAGACAGGAAGGGAAGACTTGGTAGCTTATCTCAAAAAAGTTACTAATGAGTAATAGTTGGCCACTGTGTTATTACAAAACAAATATCTTGTGGCTTTTTTACCTGTACCATATTTAAATTGATCTCATACACCAGAATTCAGATAATGAATGACATCATTTTTGTTGGACAGTCCTTAATTAAATAAGGTTAACTATAGTTAAATGAATATGATCATGCTTTTTGAATTTTAATAGTAATTCTGGTTTGACCAATGCTATCACTATTTCCCCCTTCTAAAGGTTTAATTTGACTTGAGGCTGGGTTGAATTAGTAATGTTCAACTTTTCACAAAGATGGTGAATGTCAAATCACAACCTATTGGAGATTGGTTTTATATTTAGAGTTATATAACTGGTTTTATGAATATATTTAAATACTAAGGAAATTCTTTCACTGTTTCATAGAACAGAGCAAGACTCACTTGGTATTCATCAGCCTGTTTAAAGGCAGGTGCTGAAAATAAGCTAGCTATTTCACTTTATCTTTCTGGTCTTAACTGTGTAAATCTAATTAAAATTCCCTGTATCTGAAATGTTGCATTTTAATTAACAAAAAGCATTTTGATGTGGTTTATGTATAACACCAAATAAAGAATGCTGAATACTTTAAAAAAATACTAGAAATGGATTGGCTTTTATAAGGGGGGCTTATTTGGTAACAAATTTACAGTCCGAAGGATGTCCAAACTAAGTCATCAACATGAGTGTACCTTTACTGAAGAATGGCAATGGCATTTGGAAAATCTTTGTTATTTGGGAAGGCACATGGCTGGCCTATGCTGATTCTTTGCTCCCAGGTTCTGGTTTCAAAATGGCTTTCTCCAAAATGTCTCTGGGTTTCTCTTAGCTTAACATCTTCAAATGTGCTTGTGTCTGCATCTCCAAGAATCTCTAAGTGTCAGCATGAATCTCTTGGGGCATTCTTTCCTCTCTTAGCTTCTCCAGAGAAAACTCTGGGCTAGAATCTCAAATCATCAGCAAGCAGTGTTGTCAGCTTCCAAGCCTCTAATGCCTGTGTGTCCTGGCTTAGCATATTCCAAGACATTTTCTTCTCTCTTCTGTCTGTGTGAGCTCCCTTTAAAGGACTCCAGTAAACTAATCAAGACCTACCCTGAATGGGTGGTGTCAAATCTCCATGGAAACATTCAATCAAGAAGTCACACCCCAATCAAAAAATTAATCAGTCTGCCCCCATAAGATTGCATAAGAATATTTCTTTTAGGGGGAAATAATATATCCAAACTGGCATAGAAGTGTTTTTATTCAAAAAAGGATGCTGAATTTTGTTGAATGCTTTTTTAGTATCTATTGAAATGATCATTTAATTTTTCCCTTTTGATTTGGTAATGTGTTGTATTACATTCATTGATTTTCTTATGTTGAACCACCTTTGCATGCCTAAGTTGGGAAGTTTTCCCCAAAAATGTCTTTGAATACTCTTCCTAGCCCTTTACTCTTCTCTTCACCTACTGGAACACCAATGATTCTTATATTTGTTCACTTCATATTGTCCATCATTTCCCTGAGATCCATTTCAAATTTTTTTATTTTTTTCACCATTTGTTTTTTGGTGCTTTTGCATTCAATTGCCCTGTCCCCTAATTCACTAATTGTTTCCTCTGCCTCTTCAAATCTGCTGTTGTGTGTTTCAAGTATATTTTTAATTTGACCAACAGTATCTTTTATTTCCATAAGATCTGCTATTTTTAAAATTTACTTTTTCAAATTCTTTATGGTCTTCTAGGGTCTTCTTGATGTTCTTTATGTCCTTAGCCATCATATTGAAGTTGTTTTGGAGATTTGTTTGTACTTTAATTAATTTCTCCAAATTTTGTGTCTCCTCTGGTTTTTTAATTTGGTCATTTGGGTTGTCCATGTCTTCTGGTTTCTCCATATGCTTTATAATTTTGTGTTGTTTTTGGTCTTGTGGCATTTTCTTATCTTGATAGTGTTATTTTAGGATATGCAGGATTATTTGAACATTTATCTGTAATTTGGCAGAGCTACCACTTGGTGGGACTCACTTTCCCTGTCCTACCAGCAGATGGCACTCTTGAGACACCTCTTACCCTCAAGCCAGTTCTCCATCAACGTCGTCTATGCATTGAGCAGGGTCCAAACTGAGTGGAAATCCAGTCAGCACACCAATTTTCCATGTGCTCTGGGGACTGCCCCCAGTTCTGCAGAGAGTGCACTCCAGGGCACAGTGGTTCTGGAAGTTCCTGGGGCTGGGGGTGGACTACTCTGCAGCTGCAGAGCTGTGTGTCTCACTTTCCAGCTCATATGCCCCACAGTCCCTATCTGTTATGCACCTGCGATTCCCTGTGATTTGGGAGGGGCTCCTAGCACTTCCATGCAGTGCCCTTGCCTTTCAGCTGTGCACACTGCAGGCTTCTGTAGAGGTAGAGTGGTTGTGATCACAAGACTGCTGAATCCTGAGTTCCTTCATGGAGCTCTCAGCTGTGAGGCTGAGAAGGTTTATCTCCCCAGCCAACTGCTGAGATGGGTGCACGGGGCTTAGAAAGCTGCTCCTTCTGCGCTCATCTGCCAGCTCAGGAGCGTTCCAGGGCAAACACTCATCCATCCTAAATGTGGTCCTTTGGCCTTTCCAGCTATGTCCTCACTATATGGTATAGAAGTCCCTGCCCAGCTGGTCACACCCTGGAACTGCTGTTCTGGAGCACTTTCTGTCCTTTATCTAGTGTTTTTCACAGAAGAGAATTTTGCTCTGTCTCTCCTAATCCACTATCTTCCTGGAAATTGATATGGTGTTTTTTATAGTTTCTGGGATGAGGATGGGAAGGAAGAAAGATTGTGAATAGGATAGAAGGGGTAAAAATGATTGCCTGGTATTAGCATCTGGCTACGGTCTCCAGAGTAGAGAAACAGGAGTTGTGCCCAATTAAAACAATCACCATTTTAATGGATCTGTTCATTTCCCAGCATAGTGGTTTCTCCCTGGGTTGCTGTGGAGGCTTTCCTGAACTGTTTGAGCAACACAGAAATTTCTAGCAATGCTCACTGGGGGAGTTAAGTGTCCTGATTATTAGGTCCCAAGTAACTCTTAAGGGCTTGTCTCTTTGATGGAGTTGCAGGCTATTGTGTTGCTAACCACAGCCTCTTAGTCTTTATTTTAAATAATAAAACTTGAAATTTCTTCACTCCATGACAACTTTCTGCATCTTATAGTTGGCCAAGAGCAGCTGGCTCCTTTCATTCCTAATTTGTACCCTTTAGGAGCTGCTGCATTCTCGGTTGGGGTCACTAACTGTAACTAGGCTGCAGCTGTCTCTTTAACCCATAATTACACCAAAATGGAAATGCAGAGAAAGGTCTGACTTAATGATTTCTAAGATCAGTATTCATAAATTGGTGGAACTGAAGAGGCAGCTCTTTGAGACACAGGTCAGGAATCTTTGTGCTTAATTCAGAAATAAGAATCCTGTGGATCAAAATCCTCATGACTGATTGGATCCCTGTTTGAAAAAAATCAACTATAAATCACATCTTTGGGACTACTGGGGAAATTTTAACATTTAGTATTCAGTGATATTAGTGAATTATTACTAATTGTGTTAGGTGTGATAATGTTAATTTGATTTTGTAAGAAATCACTTTTTTTTTAACTAAAAAAAAATTTTTTTTTTTTAATTTTAGACATGCATCCTGTTCAACTTACTGACTCGAACTTCCATCACATGGATGAGGGATTTGGCAGCTTCAACAGCTCCTAAGAAGTTTGATTTTCTTTTGGTATTATTCTCCATTCAGGAAATGTAGGTTTCTGAGTCTCAGGGGAGGAAAGCAGGCTTTTTGAACCTTGAAGACGAATTCTATAAGTAAGATGTTTTTGTCAGAGAACCTGTTCTGTTTGGCTCAGAATTAACAGATGGGGTATTGGATAAAATGAGAAATAATGTTTTCTTGTATTATTTGTGCTTAAAAAAATCTTAATAGTTTTCTTTTTCTTTATGCTGGTTCTTGGTAGAAAAATCTATACCAAGATTTTTCTAAAAATATAAACCACTGTGATAAGAAACCACTGGATAAGACTAATCCAAATCAGCCACATGTTTTTTTTATGGTTTTTTTTAAAATTTTTATTCTGGTAACATATATAAACTGAAAATTTCCACTTTTATCCACATTCAAATATACAATTCATTAGTGTTAGTTATATTCAGTCACCAACATCCATCACCAAAACTTTTCCATCATCCCAAATAGAAATTCTGTACTAGTTAACCATTGACTCCACTTTTCCTACCCCCACTCCAGCTCTTGGTAACCTGTATTCTAGTTTCTGACTCTCTAAATTTGCATATTCTAGTTATTTCATATAAATGAGATCATATAATTTTTGTCCTTTTATGTCTGGCTTATTTCACTCAGCATGATGTCTTTAAGGTTCATCTATATTGTAGCATGTATCAGGACTTCATTCTTTTTTTTTTTTATCTTCATTTTATTGAGATATATTCACATACCACACAGTCATACAAAACAAATCGTACATTCGATTGTTCACAGTACCCATAGTTGTACATTCATCACCTAAATCAATCCCTGACACCTTCATTAGCACACACACAAAAATAACAAGAATAATAATTAAAGTGAAAAAGAGCAATTAAAGTAAAAAAGAACACTGGGTACCTTTGTCTGTTTGTTTGTTTGTTTCCTTCCCCTATTTTTCTACTCATCCATCCATAAACTAGACAAAGTGGAGTGTGGTCCTTATGGCTTTCCCAATTCCATTGTCACCCCTCATAAGCTACATTTTTATACAATTGTCTTCGAGATTCATGGGTTCTGGGTTGTAGTTTGATCGTGTCAGGTATCCACCACCAGCTACCCCAATTCTTTAGAACCTAAAGAGGGTTGTCTAAATTGTGTGTAAGAGTGCACACCAGAGTGACCTCTCGGCAGCTTTTGGAATCTCTCTGCCACTGAAGCTTATTTCATTTCCTTTCACATCCCCTTTTTGGTCAAGAAGATGTTCTCCATCCCATGATGCCGGGTCTACATTCCTCCCTGGGAGTCATATTCCACGTTGCCAGAGAGATTCACTACCCTGGGTGTCTGATCCCACGTAGTGGGGAGGGCAGTGATTTCACCTTTCAAGTTGGCTTAGCTAGAGAGAGAGGGCCACATCTGAGCAACAAAGAGGCATTCGGGAGGAGGCTCTTAGGCACAATTATAGTGAGGCCTAGCCTTTCCTTTGCAGCAACCATCTTCCCAAGGGTAAAACCTATGGTAGAGGGCTCAACCCATCAAACCACCAAGGACTTCATTCTTTTTAATGGCTGAACAATATTCCTTTATATATGTATATCACATTTTGTTTATCTATTTATCCATTGATGGAAACTTAGGTTCTTTCCATCTTTTGGCATTTGTGAATAATCAGTGAACATGGTTGTACAGATAACTATCTGAGCTGCTTTCAATTCTTTTCAGTATATACCTAGAAGTGGGATTACTAGGTCGCATGGTAATTCTGTTTAACTTTCTGAGGAACCGCCAAACAGTTTTCCACATCTCAGCCACGTATTTTGCTTTATTGCCTGTGGTAGTTTGAAGTTGTATGTACCCCAGAAAAGGCCATGTTCTTTTAGTCCATTACTGTGGGTGTAGATCTATTGTGGGTAGGGCCTTTTGATTAGGTTATTTCAATTGAGATGTGACCCACCTCATTCATGGTGGGTCTTAATCCTCTTACTGGAATCCTTTATAAGAAGATAAAACACATAGACAAAAACACCCAGAAAAGTTTAGAGAAAAAGCAGCAGATTGGAGAATCCAGAAGCTGGAGTAACAAAACCTGGGAGAGAAGGACCAACAGACATCACCATGTGCCTGGCAGTATCTGACAGAGGAGCCCAAGTTCCTCTGTCTTCAGAAAAGGTATTGTCCTCTTGATGCCTTAACTGGAACATTTTCATGGCCTTAGCACTGTAAATTTGTAAGCTAATAAATCCCCATTGTTAACAGCCAGTCCATTTCTGGTATGTTGCATTTCGTCAGTTAGTGTGCCGGTTTGAGTGTATTATGTCCTCCAAAACTCCATTATCTTTGATGTAATCTTGTGTGGGCAGAGTTATCAGTGTTGATTAGATTGTAATTCTTTGAGTGTTTCCATGGAGATCCACCCCACCCAACTGTGGGTGATGACTCTGATTGGATAATTGCCATGGAGGTGTTACCCCACCCATGCAGGGTAGGTCTAAATTAAATCACTGGAGCCATATAAATGAGCTGACAAACAGAAGGAACTCAGTGCAGCTGAGAGTGACATTTCGAAGAGGAGCTACAGCCAAGAGGGACACTTTGAAGAATGTACAGAAGCTGAGAGAGTAGCTGCAGATGAGAGACAGTTTGAAGATGGCCATTGAAAGCAGACTTTTGCTCCAGAGAAGCTAAGAGAGGACAAACACCCCAAGAGCAACTGAGAGTGACATTTTGGAGAGAAGCTGATGCCTAGAGATGAACGTCCTGCGAGAAAGCCGTTTTGAAACCAGAACTCCAGAACAGACGCCAGCCATGTGCCTTCACAGCTAATAGAGGTTTTCTGGATGCCATTGGCCATCCTCCAGTGAAGGTACCTGATTGTTGATGCGTTATCTTGGACACTTTATGGCCTTAAGACTGTAACTGTGTAACCAAATAAACCTCCTTTTATAAAAGCCAATCCATTTCTGGTGTTCTGCATTCCAGCAGCATTAGCAAACTAGAACAGTTAGCAAACCAAAACACTGCCTCAAACTCTTCTGTAGAGATGTCAAGGAATCTCTGTACCCAAAGAGACCTCCCAAGAATGTTGTCCCTCTATCTAAATGTTTATGGCCCATGGTGTTGCAGTTAGCCTTTGCTGCATAAACTACCCCAAACCACTCCAAAACCTAGTGGCTTAAAACGATTTATTATTTCTAACTATCCTGTGGGTTGGCTGGCTTTAGCTGGATGGTTCTTCTACTCCATCAGGTGGAGTCCTTCATGTGGCACAGTCATTGGAGATGGTGATTCAAGATCGCCTCACATATTTGGCAGTTGGTGCCTGCTATTGGCTGGAGCTTCTCTTTCCACACAACTTCTCTAGCAGGGCAGCTGGACTTCTTCACAAGGCTCCAAGAAAGTGAAAGTGGAAGCTACCAGGTTTCTTGAGTCCTAGGCCTTGAACTGTCACTGCTTTATTTCCACCATATGGTTAAATCAAGTAACAAAGCCAGTGCAGATTCAAGGGTTGGGGAAATAGATGCCACCTCTTGATGACAGGAGGATCATGCCTGCATATACAGAGATGGGAGGGACTGTTGGTAGCCATCTTTGCAAAAAAAATCTATATATAGGGAAAGAGAAAACTGAAAAGAGGACCAAGTAGTTGAAGTTCAGAAAAGAGGAGAAACATGAGATGAGCGATAGGGGAAAAAATATACCTGTGCTCCCACAATGCTTTTGTGAGTGACTACTCTTGAATTTCCCCCAGGAAAATTAGCTGAAGGTGTATGTGTGTTTCTTTGTCTTAATAAATGCAGAAGACATCATGCATTTTGTCTGCTTCTTTGCCCTTAAGTCAAGGATGTGAAAACAAATTCATATATTAAGTCATACTGTTGTATTTAGAATATAGACTCTAAAACTGCTTAAGTTTGAATCCTAATACCATCATTTACACAGTTACCTAATTTCTCTAAGCTTCAGTTTCCTCTTTTTAAAATGGGGTTAAAAGCAATATCTACATTATTGGTTTATTGTGGGGATTAAATAGGATAATGTACATAGTTCACTGCCTGGCAGAGTAAACACTGCATAAATGTTAGTCATTATTATTAAATCTATTAAACCTGTTCTCATTTGATAGAGACTCTACCACTGGTAGGTGAGGGTTAGGGGTCCCAGTGCACGTTTAAAGTAATCATCTTTGCCTTTTGAGATAAGTAGCCCATAATTTACTTATTTTGCTTTTTTTCCTGTCTTTATTGACAAGCAAAAAGAATATTAAAACTGTAATATTTAGAATAGGAATGAACATCAGAGGTCACCTAAACTTTCATGCAATGGGACTGTTTTAGCTTACTGGCTGCTAAAACAAATACCATAAAATGGGTGGGCTTAACAACAGGAATTTATTGGCTCACAGTTTCAAAGGCTAAAAAGGCTTGCTTCCTCCCAGGGCCGGTATCTTCTGGCTGCCTGGTAATCTTTGGGTTCCTTGGCTTTTCTGTCACATGGCAGTGCACATGGCAGTGCACATGGCATTGTCTCTTCCTTTCTCTTCCAGGTTCCGTTGATTCCAGATTCTGGCTTCTCCCTGTGGCTTCTCCTTCTGTGTTCAATTTCCTTTGCTTGTAAGAACTTAAGCCATTAAGGCCCACCGTCATTCACTTTGGGCACGTTTTCAAAGGTCCTATTTACAGATGGGTTCACACTCCCAGGTCCAGGGGTTGGGACCCGAACATGCCTTTTGTGGGGGGCATGATTCAATACAACCATGGACAAATCCTCAGAGAATTCTGACAGAACCTAGCCTCTATTTGAGGTATTATTATCCAATAATAGTGCCTAATATTTGTAGACTATTTTAGAGTTTAAAAGCCTTTTCATAGGCATTATTTAATTCTCACTGTATTAATTTTACAGTAAGGGACACTTGAGTCTCAGAGGAATCAAATTACAACCATATCCAGTACCACACAGCAATTAAGTGACAGAACTGGTATGTTAATCCAGGTGTTACGATACTACAACTTAGTTAAAAATATTTCAGGGCAGTGTGATATTATGAGTATGTGAATTAAAATGATATCACCCATGCAGCTAGCATTGTAGTCAAGAATTCACACTTCAGAAGGATTACCATAAGCACTCCAACTGTCTTTTACTCTGATCAATGCTAGATACTTTGCTTATTAAACTAAAGAATATCAGAAATGGGTTTATAGTGGAAAGATTATGGATCATTAATTTTAATAGTGGATGTTAGAAATGGGCTTTCATTGAAAATAGTGGTATTGTGGATTGACTAAAATATTTTAAATGCCCCCCATGTTTACATGAATTGGGTCTACAAATCTAGCAAAGCCTATAGCCTTTATCCTTAGGGGGATGGTTTCTAAGACTTGATATCTAAAAGGTCCATTGTCTTGCCATTGGGGTAGAGGATTTCTGGTTGCTGGATATCAACCTTAAGGGTAATAAAATCCCAATTCTGTAATGTTATTGCATCTATCTTGAGAGAAGGTTCATGCTAAATGTGGTGGGATCATAGAATATAGTGCTTATGGACTAGATTATTTAAATAAAAATATTTGTTTAATAAATAAATGCCATCTTCTGACTTATAAACTTATGTTCTTTTTATTACATCATAGCTATACCAGCTCCTTTACTACAGCTTGCTTAAGTGTTTTTTCCTTGTATAAGAAGAAATACATAGACCAATCTCATTTATAAATATAGATGCAAAAATTCTAAACAGAATATTAGCAGGGAGAATCCAGCAATGTTTCAAAAGAATGATACTCTATGACTAAGTAAAATTTATTTTGGGAATGCAAGGATGGTTAAATATTAGGAAAATAAATCACTATAATTTAAACAATCATATTGAGATTATATTAATAAATGCTGAAAAACTTGTGATAAAAGTCAGCATCTACAGATAATGATAATAATAATAAACAATAGCTAAGTAAATAAGAATTCAAGGAAATGACTTAAATATAACAAAGACTATATATCTAAACAAATAGCAAATATCCTAAATGGTACACTAAAGCAGTTCAGTTAAAATCAGAAACTAAATAGAATGTTCCCTATTTACCATTTATTATTATATATATATATTTTTAAATTTTCATTACTATTACACACGCGCTGCTGCAGCTGCTCCAGCCAGTGCTTTGCTCGGGTTCCTTGGAGCGGTAAGTCAACTGCCTTCGGAAGCATCTGCGAGCCGGCAGCTGGTGGTTAGTGGCTGTCACCTGGGACCCTCTAGTGACCCAGGGAGAGGAAAATGTCTCTAAATCCATCGCATACACGTTGAAGCAAGTTAAGAGTACTAATATGAAGCACAGAAGCAGATGATGCCAAATAACAAGCAGTAGTTGGTATACATTTGGTGAGTGAGGCATTTCCTTCTTCCACTGCTGCTGAGAGGGCAGAAATTTGTCAAATTCAGTATGAAAAGGAATTCGCAGAAGGTATTAGCAAATGAGGGTCCTGGAAAAACTGAAGGTAGCAACACCAAATGCTGACTTGGAACAAGATTCCAAGAAGGAGTTCCAAATGCTAGTGTGTAAGAATGCAGATTCCAGAGGGGATTGTTGGAGCAGGAAATAATGAAGAGATTCCATTTTCAAGGTCTTGACCTTATTCAGTCAACTGTCTTTAAACCTCTGACACCAAAAACACCACCTCCTGTACTTAGGCTAAGTGAAAGACCTATAGATTTTCTGGATTTAGAAAAATCTCTTCCAGTCTCTCAAAATGAAGAAATCCATGCAGCTGGCAGGCTAAGAAGAGAGCACTCTAGGACTGAAAATGCTGTTAGCCAAAATGGACAGCTGGTCAGAAAAAATTCCATATGTGTGTTGCCAGTGGGTCTGCTGCTGCCATTTGTAATCCCCATCAAGTTGGCATCAGGTGTGACATTTCAAATATAGATATGTCAATTGAAGGAACTTCAGATGACATGACTGTTGCAGATGCCGCTGTGTTAAGGTGACAGATAATCAAACTAAAGACATCTACAATTTCTAGAAGAGGAGAACAAAGAATGTGCTAAAAGAGAAAGAGTCATGTATTCAAATACTGTAGAATTTTGGCTGCTTAATAATTGGCTCTGGTTTCTCTGCTAGAGGTAAATTCAGCTTTCAAAAATATTTGCCTCACAGCTAACAGCTGGAAATATAAAGAATTTGCGAACGTCAAAAAAAAAAAAAAAAAATACACAGGCACATGGTTTAAAGTGTCAAGTAATTCTAAATAGTTTGTTATGTAGAAAGCAGTCCCCCTTATTCCCCTCTCTGCTGGTTTGTATGTATTGTGTCCCCCAGAAAAAGCCATGTTCCTTGTTGCAGTCTTGTCAGACATATTGGTGTTGATTAGGTTGGAATGTTTGGATTGGGTTGTTTCATGGAGATGCACCCCACCTAACTGTGAGTGATAACTCTGGTTGAATGGTTTCCATGGAGGTGTGGCCCCGCCCATTCAGCATGGGCCTTGATTGGTTTCCTAGGGCATTATATAAGCTTAGACAGAAGGTGCGAGCTTGCTACAGTCAAGACAGACAGTTTGAAGAAAGCACAGTAGCTGAGAGAGTAGTGGTAGCTGAGACAGATATTTTGAAGATGCCATTGGAAGCTGATGCAGACATTTTGGAGAACACCATTTTGAAACACAACCTGGGAACAAGCAGATACCAGCCATGTGCCTTCCCAGCTAACAGAGGTTTTCTGGATGCCATTGGCCATCTTCCAGTGAAGGTACCCAATTGCCGATGCGTTACCATGGACACTTTATGGCCTTGAGACTGTAACTGTGTAACCAAATAAACCCCCTTTTATAAAAGCCAATCCATTTCTTGTGTTTTGCATTCTAGCAGCATTAGCAAACTAGAACACCCTCTTTCCCTTTCTCAGGGATTACCTATTATAAAGGAAAACATACAAAAACCAATAGCTTTTCTGTATTTTAGCAATAAGTATCTGGAAAACAAATAGAAATATTCCATTCCCAATAGTGCCAAACATATAAAATATTTAGAAATTAACAAGAAAGTTTACAGAAACCAAATAAAGAAAATAGGGAAATATTATTGAAGGACATAAAATAAGATCTGAAAAAATGGAGAAACAAGCCACATTCTTGGGTTGAGAAGACTTAATATTATTAAAATGTTAACCTCCAACCCAAATAATACATCAATTCAGGAAATTTGGATTAACATTCCAATAGAATTTTTTGGGGGGATGGAATTGGATGAAATGATTAAAAACTATATGGAATAGGAAAGAATGAAAAATAAAAAATGAGTTTTAAAGGACTTGCCTAACCAAATATCAAAAGTATAAAACTCTAGTAATTAAATCAATATAGACTTAATTTAGTAATAAGCAATTAAGTCAGTGGAACAGAAGGGCAATTTTGAAAAATCTGAGTATGTATAAGAATTTGATTTATAACTATATCTGATAAGGATTTAATATCCAGAATATATAAAGGATTCCTACAACTCAACACAAAAAGACAAGCAATCTAATTAAAAAATGGGCAAAGTGCTCTGGAGGGCAGTGTGGTGGTTCCTCAGAAAGCAAGGATAAATTTGCCATATGATCCAGCAATCCCATTATGTGGTATATATTTGGAAGAACTGAAAGCAGGGACATGAATAGACATTTGCACACTGATGTTTATGGCAGCATTTTTCACAATTGCCAATGGAAGGAGGCAGCCCAAGGGTCTATCCATTGCTGTGTGGAAGGGTGAACTGTGGTGTATACATACAATGGAATGTTATGTGGCTGCAGAAAGGAATGAAATCGTGATGCATGCAACCACGTGAGTGAAACTTGAGGACATTATGTTAAGCGAAACAAACCAGAAACAAAAGGAAAAAAAAATGGGCAAACAACTTGAGTAGACATTCCACCAAAGAAGATATACAAATGGTCAATAAGCACATGAAAAAATTGTCAACATCAATAGCTTTTAGGAAAACGCAAATGAAAACCACAATGAGCTACTACCACACACACCATGAGAATGGTTACAAACTGTTAAAACAAACAAACAAACCAGAAAATAAGTGTTGGAGAAGATGTGGAGAAATAGGAACTCTTGGGCATTGTTGGTGGGAATGTACAATGATGCAGCCACTGTGGAAGACAGTCTGGTGGTTCCTCAGAAAATTAAATATACAATTGTCATACGAACCGGCAATCCCACTTCAAACTATATACCCTGTTTTGGTTTGCTAAGGCTGCTGCAATGCATTATACCAAAAAGGGATTGAATTTTATAAAGGGGATTTATTAGGTTACAAATTCATTAGGTTCTAAGGCCATAAAAGTGTCCAAACTAAGGCATCAAAAGAGGATACCTTCACTAAAGAAAGACCAATGGCATCTGGAACATCTCTGTCAGCTGGGAAGGCACGGGGTTGGTGTCTGTTGACTTTGCTCCCAGGTTGCATTTCTTTCACATTCTGATTCCAGTGGCTTTCTCTTTAAGCATCTGTGGGTTCTCACTAAACTTTTCCAGGGCAAACTCTGGGTTTCATCTCTTAGCTTAGCATCTCCAAACATCTTTCTGTCTGCATTTCCAAGCCTCTTGGTCTCTGTTGGCTCTCAGCAATCTCTCTCTCCGTGAGCTCTCTTAAGGACTCCAGTAAACTAATGAAGACCCACCCTGAATAGGTGGGGTCACATCTCCATGGTAACAATCTAATTAAAAGGTCCCACCCACAATAGGTCTGTTCCCATAAAATTCAATTAAAAGAACATGGCCGATTCCCACAATACACTCGCAGTAGGCACAATGGGGACATCCAGTCCAGCCTCAAAATCTAGTAGGGGAGAAGATGGCAGATTGGTGAGCTGTATGTTTTAGTTACTCCTCCAGGAAAGTAGGTAGAAAGCCAGGAACTGCGTGGACTGGACACCGCAGAGCAATTTGACTTTGGGCATACTTCATACAACACTCATGAACATGTCAAACTGCTGAGATCAGCGAAATCTGTGAGTTTTTGTGGCCAGGGGACCCGTGCCCCTCCCTGCCAGGCTCAGTCCCATGGGAGGAGGGGCTGTCAGCTCTGGGAAGGAGAAGGGAGAACTGCAGTGTCGGCTCTTATCAGAAACTCATTCTACTGATCCAAACTCCAACCGTAGATAGACTGAGACCAGACACCAGAGAATCTGAGAGCAGTCAGCCCAGCAGAGAGGAGACAGGCATAGCAAAAAAAAAAGCAAAGAAAAACTCCAAAATAAAAGCGGAGGCTTTTTGGAGTTCTGGTGAACATAGAAAGGGGAAGGGCAGAGCTCAGGCCCTGAGGCTAATATGCAAATCCCAAAGAAAAACTGATCTCTCTGCCCCCTGGATCTTTCCTTAATGGCCCTAATTGCTTTGTCTCTTAGCATTTCAATAACCCATTAGATCTGTGAGGAGGGCCTTTTTTTTTTTTTTATCTTTTTTTTTAATCTTTTTTTTTTTTTTTTCTGTTTCTAAAACAATTACTCTGAGAAGCCCAATACAGAAAGCCTCAAAGACTTGCAATTTGGGCAGGTCAAGACAAGAGCAGAACAAAGAGAGCTCTGAAACAAAAGGCAATAATCCAGTGGCTGAGAAAATTCACTAAACACCACAACTTCCCAAGAAAATGGGGGTGTCTGCTCACAGCCATCATCCTGGTGGACAGGAAACACTCCTGCCTGTCGCCAACCCATAGCCCAGAGCTGCCCCAGACAACCAAGTGTGACGCAAGTGCTTCAAATAACACACACACACCACAAAACTGGGCGTGGACATTAGCCTTCCCTGCACCCTCAGCTGGTTGTCCCAGAGTTGGGAAGGTGAAGCAGTGTGAATAACAAAGCCCCATTCAGCCATCATTTCAGCAGACTGGGAGCCTCCCTACACAGCCCAGCAGCCCAGAACCACCCTGGGGGGATGGCACTCACCTGTGACATAGCACAGTCATCCCTCAACAGAGGACCAGGGGGTGCACGGCCTGGAAGAGGGACCCACCTGCAAGTCTCAGGGGCCATATGCCAATACCAAGGACTTGTGGGTCAGGGACAGAGACAAACTGTGGCAGGACTGAACTGAAGGATTAGACTATTGCAGCAGCTTTAAAACTCCAGGAACACCAGGGAGATTTGATTGTTAGAGCCACCCCCCCTCCCTGACCGCCCAGACATATGCCCCATATACAGGACAGGCAACACCAAGTACACACACAAGCTTGGTACACCAATTGGACCCCACAAGACTCACTCCCCCACTTACCACAAAGGCAAAGCAGGGGAGAACTGGCTTGTGGAGAACAGGTGGCTCGTGGATGCCACCTGCTGGTTAGTCAGAGAAAGTGTACTCCATGAAGCTATAGATCTGATAAATTAGAGATAAGGATTTCAATTGGTCTACAAATCCTAAAAGAACCCTATCAAGTTAAGCAAATGCCAAGAGGCCAAAAACAACAGAAAATTATAAAGCATATGAAAAAAACAGACGCTATGGATAACCCAAGACCAAGCACCCAAATCAAAAGACCAGAAGAGACACAGTACCTAGAGCAACTAATCAAAGAACTAAAGATGAACAATGAGACCACAGTACGGGATACAAAAGATATCAAGAAGACCCTAGAAGAGCATAAAGAAGACATTGCAAGACTAAATAAAAAAATAGATGATCTTATGGTAATTAAAGAAACTGTTGACCAAATTAAAAAGAGTCTGGATACTCATAGTACAAGACTAGAGGAAGCTGAGCAATGAATCAGTGACCTGGAAGATGACAGAATGGAAAATGAAAGCACAAAAGAAAGAATGGGGGAAAAAATAAAAAAAATCGAACTGGACCTCAGAGATATGATAGATAATATGAAACGTCCAAATATAAGACTCATTGGTGTTCCAGAAGGGGAAGAAAAGGGTAAAGGTCTAGAAAGAGTATTCAAAGAAATTGTTGGGGAAAACTTCCCAAATCTTCTAAACAACACAAATACACAAATCATAAATGCCCAGCGAACTCCAAATAGAATAAATCCAAATAAACCCACTCTGAGACATATTCTGATCACACTGTCACACACGGAAGAGAAGGAGCAAGTTCTGAAAGCAGCAAGAGAAAAGCAATTCACCACATACAAAGGAAACAGCATAAGACTAAGTAGCGACTACTCAGTGGCCACCATGGAGGCGAGAAGGCAGTGGCACAATATATTTAAAATTCTGAGTGAGAAAAATTTCCAGCCAAGAATACTTTATCCAGCAAAGCTCTCCTTCAAATTTGAGGGAGAGCTTAAATGTTTCACAGACAAACAAATGCTGAGAGAATTTGCTAACAAGAGACTTGCCCTACTGGAGATACTAAAGGGAGCCCTACAGACAGAGAAACAAAGAAAGGACAGAGAGACTTCGAGAAAGGTTATACTAAAGAGATTCGGTATGGGTACATTAAAGGATATTAATAGAGAGAGGGAAAAATATATATGACAAACATAAACCAAAGGATAAGATGGCTGATTCAAGAAATGCCTTCATGGTTATAACACTGAATGTAAATGGATTAAACTCCCCAATTAAAAGATATAGATTCACAGAATGGATTAGAAAAAATGAACCATCAGTATGTTGCATACAAGAGACTCATCTTTGACACAGGGACACAAAGAAATTGAAAGTGAAAGGATGGAAAAAATATTTCATGCAAGCTACAGCCAAAAGTAAGCAGGTGTAGCAATATTAATCTCAGATAAAATAGACTTTAAATGCAGGGATGTTTTGAGAGACAAAGAAGGCCACTACATACTAATAAAAGGGGCAATTCAACAAGAAGAAATAACAATCATGAATGTTTATGCACCCAATCAAGGTGCCACAAAATACATGAGAGAAACACTGGCAAAACTAAAGGAAGCAACTGATGTTTCCACAATAATCACTCTCTCCTACAGATAGATCAACCAGACAGAAGACCAGTAAGGAAATTGAAAACCTAAACAATCTGATAAATTAATTACATTTAATAGACATATATAGAATATTACATCCCAAATCACCAGGATACACATACTTCTCTAGTGCTCATGGAACTTTCTCCAGAATAGATCATATGCTGGGACATAAAACAAGGCTCAATAAACTTAAAAAGATTGAAATTATTCAAAGCACATTCTCTGACCACAATGGAATACAATTAGAAGTCAAAAACCATCAGAGACTTAGAAAATTCACAAATACCTGGAGGTTAAACAACACACTCCTAAACAATCAGTGGGTTAAAGAAGAAATAGCAAGAGAAATTGCTAAATATATAGAGACGAATGAAAATGAGAACACAACATACCAAAACCTATGAGATGCAGCAAAAGCAGTACTGAGGGAGAAATTTATAGCACTAAATGCATTTATTAAAAAGGAAGAAAGACCCAAAATCAAAGAACTAATGGATCAACTGAAGAAGCTACAAAATGAACAGCAAACCAATCCTAAACCAAGAAGAAGAAAAGAAATAACAAGGATTAAAGCAGAAATAAATGACATAGAGAACAAAAAAACAATAGAGAGGATAAATATCACCAAAAGTTGGTTCTTTGAGAAGATCAACAAGATTGACAAGCCCCTAGCTAGACTGAACAAATCAAAGAGAGAAGATCCATATAAACAAAATAATGAATGAAAAAGGTGACATAACTGCAGATCCCGAAGAAATTAAAAAAATTATAAGAGGATACTATGAACAACTGTATGCCAACAAACTGGATAATGTAGAGGAAATGGACAATTTCCTGGAAACATATGAACAACCTAGACTGACCAGAGAAGAAATAGAAGACCTCAACCAACCCATCACAAGCAAAGAGATCCAAACAGTCATCAAAAATCTTCCCACAAATAAATGCCCAGGGCCAGATGGCTTCACAGGGGAATTCTACCAAACTTTCCAAAAAGAACTGACACTAATCTTACTTAAATTCTTTCAAAACATTGAAGAAATTGGAACACTACCTAACTCATTTTATGAAGCTAACTTCAATCTAATACCAAAACCAGGCAAAGATGCTACAAAAAAGGAAAACTACCGGCCAATCTCCCTAATGAATATAGATGCAAAAATCCTCAACAAAATACTTGCAAATCGAATCCAAAGACACATTAAAAAAATCATACACCATGACCAAGTGGGGTTCATTCCAGGCATGCAAGGATGGTTCAACATAAGAAAATCAATCAGTGTATTACAACACATTAACAATTCGAAAGGGAAAAATCAAATGATCATCTCAATAGATGTTGAAAAAGCATTTGACAAAATCCAACATCTGTTTTTGATAAAAATACTTCAAAAGGTAGGAATTGAAGGAAACTTCCTCAATATGATAAAGAGCATATATGGGAGGTGGGGCAAGATGGCGGAGTGGTGAGGAGCAGAATTTCGTCTCTCCCCTAGAGCAGCTGGCAATTACCCAAGAACTATATGAAACAGTGTTTTCGGGGTCTCCAGTAACCAGTCACACATTGGACACAAGTTTGGAATTGGAGGAAAAGCTGAGATCGCAGCGAACATTGCTTCAGTCAGCCACGCCCCCGACAGGATCAGAGTCACCAGGAGAACTAAAGGCTCCACACCTCCTTACACTGGTGGGGGAGCTGCGGGCTGGCCAGCGCCACCTGCTGGACAGGAGAGGAAAAGCACCAATTCTAAAGGCCTCATAGGAGGGTCTCATTCTCAGGAAAACTCCATACCCTCCCAATGAGACCTGGGCCTCACTAGACTGGGAAAATCTGACTAGGGTCGACCATATCTGAGGAGACCCACTCACAAAAAGGTTACATAGAGGCAGAGCAAGAAACAGAAAAAACAAGAGGGGAAAAATTCTGATCAACTAAATAGAACCTAAGTTAGAGGTCTAGAATAAGTTGAACTGAATAACAGAGGCCAGAAAACAAAGCCAACCAACAAGAAAACCACTAGGTAAAAGACAGAAAACAAGCTCCAAAATAAACTAATCAAGAGAATCAGATGCCTAGACAACTTAAGATAACAAGCCATACCAGGAAACACGAAAACATGGACCAGCCAAAGGAACAAACTAATAGCTCAGCTGAGACACAGGAGTGGAGGCAACTAATGCTAAATAAATTTGATGAAATGAAGGAAGATATAGCAAAAGAGCTGAAGGATATAAAGAAGACACTGGCTGACCATAAAGAAGAATTCATAAACTTAAAAAAACAAATGGCAGAACTCATGGGAATGAAGGCCACAATGGAGGAGATGAAAAACACAATGGAGGGACACAACAGTAGATTTGAACAGGCAGAAGAAAGGATCAGTGAACTGGAAGACAGGTCATTCGAATTCATACACACAAAAGAACAGATGGTGAAAAAAATGGAAAAATATGAGCAGGGTCTTAGGGAGCTGAGTGACAACATGAAACACACAAATATACGTGTTATGGGTATCCCAGAAGGAGAAGAGAGGGGAAAAGGGGCAGAAAGAGTAATAGAAGACATATTCACTGAAAATTTCCCAACTCTTATAAAAGACAGAAAATTAGAGATTCAAGAAGTACAATGTACCCCAAATAGAATAGATCCCAATAGACCTACTCCAAGACACTTACTGGTCAGATTGTCCAATGTCAAAGACAAAGAGAGGATTCTGAAAGCAGCATGAGAAAAGCAATCCATCACGTACAAGGGAAAGTCAATAAGACTATGTACAGATTTCTCTGCAGAAACCATGGAGGCAAGAAGACAGTGGCATGATATATTTAAGATACTGAAAGAGAAAAACTGCCAAGCAAGAATTCTATACCCAGCAAAACTTTCCTTCAAAAATGAGGGAGAGATTAAAACATTTTCAGACAAACAGACACTGAGAGAGTTTGTGAATAAGAGACCAGCACTACAAGAAATACTAAAGGGAGCGCTACAGGCTGATAGGAAAAGACAGGAGAGAGAGAGTTGGAGAAGAGTGCAGAAATGAAGATTATCAGGAAAGGTAAAAGGAGAGGAAAAAATAAGATATGACATATAAATTCCAAAAAACAAAATGGTAGTAGAAAGTACTGCCCTTACAGTATTAACACTAAATGTAAATGGATGAAACTCCCCAATAAAAAGACACAGACTGGCAGAATGGATTAAAAAACAGGACTCATCTATATGCTGTCTACAAGAAACTCACTTTAGACACAAGGACAAACATAGACTGAAAGTGAAAGGTTGGAGAAAGATATTTCATGCAAACAACAAACAGAAAAAAGCGGGAGTAGCTATATTAATACCAGACAAGTTAGACTTCAAAAGCGAAACAATTAAAAGTGACAAAGAAGGACACTATATATTAATAAATGGGTCAATTCATCAAGAAAACATAACAGTCATAAATATTTATGCACCAAACCAGAATGCCCCAAAATTCATGAGGCAAACACTGTGATCACTGAAAGGAGAAATAGATACCTCTACAATAATAGTTGGAGACTTCAATACACCACTCTCATCAATGGATAGAACATCTAGACAGAGGATTACTAAAGAAACAGAGATGTTGAATTGTATGATAAATGAACTAGACTTGACAGACATTTATAGAACACTACATCCAACAACAGCAGGATACACTTTTTTCTCAAGTGCTCATGGAACATTCTCTAGGATAGACCACATGTTGGGTCACAAAGCAAGTCTCAACAAATTTAAAAATATTGATATTATACAAAACACTTTCTCAGACCACAATGGATGAAGTTGGAAATAAATAAAAGGCAGAAGGTCATAAAATTCACAAACATATGGAGGCTAAACAACACCCTCTTAGAAAACCAGTGGGTAAAGGAAGAAATTACAAGAGAAATTAGTAAATACCTCGAGGCAAATGACAATGAAAACACAACTTATCAAAACTTATGGGATGCAGCAAAGGCGGTGCTGAGAGGGAAATTTATTGCCCTAAATGCCTATATTAAAAGAGAAGAGAGAACAAAAATTGAAGAGTTAACTGCTCACCTGGAGGAATTAGAGAAAGAACAGCAAACTAACCCCAAAGCAAGCAGAAGGGAAGAAATAACAAAGATTAGAGCAGAAATAAATGCAATTGAGAACAGGAAAACAATAGAGAGAATCAAGAAAACCAGAAGTTGGTTCTTTGAGAAAATCAATAAAATCGATGGACCACTGGCTAGGCTAACAAAAAAAAAGAGAGAGCAGATGCAAATAAATGCAATCAGAAATGGGAAAGGAAATATAACTACCGACCCTGCAGAAATTAAGGAGATAATAAGAAGATACTATGAGCAACTATATGCTAATAAACTAGACAACTTAGATGAAATGGACAACTTCCTAGAAAAGCATAAACAACCAACATTAACTCAAGAAGAAATAGATGACCTCAACAAACCAATCACAAGTAAAGAGATTGAGTCAGTCATCAAAAAGCTCCCAAAAAGGAAAAGCCCAGGACCAGATGGTTTCACATGTGAATTCTACCAAGCATTCAAGAATGAATTAGTACCAATCCTGCTCAATCTCTTCAAAAAAATTGAATAAGAGGGAAAGCTACCTAACTCTTTCTATGAAGCCATCATCACCCTAATACCAAAACCAGGCAAAGATACTACAAAAAAAGAAAATTATAGACCAATTTCTTTAATGAATATAGACGCAAAAATCCTCAACAAAATACTTGCAAATCGAATCCAGCAGCACATTAAAAGAATTATACACCACGACGAGGTGGGATTTATTCCAGGTATGCAAGGCTGGTTCAACACAAGAAAATCAATTAATGTAATACACCACATCAATAAATCAAAGCAGAAGAACCACATGATCATCTCGATTGATGCAGAAAAGGCATTTGACAAAATTCAACATCCTTTCCTGATGAAAACACTTCAAAGGATAGGAATAGAAGGGAACTTTTTCAATATGATAAAGGCAATATATGAAAAACCCACAGCTAACATCACACTCAATGGAGAGAGACTGAAAGCTTTTCCTCTAAGATCAGGAACAAGACAGGGATGCCCACTATCACCATTGCTATTCAACATTGTGCTGGAAGTTCTAGCTAGAGCAATTAGGCAAGAAAAAGAAATAAAAGGCATCCAAATTGGAGAGGAAGAAGTAAAACTTTCACTATTTGCAGATGACATGATTCTATATGTAGGAAATCCAGAAAAATCTACAGCAAAGCTACTAGAACTAGTCAATGAATACAGCAAAGTAGCAGGCTACAAGATCAACACGCAAAAATCTGTAGTGTTCCTATACACAAGTAATGTGCAACAAGAGGAGGAAATCAAGAAAAAAATCCCATTTACAATAGCAACCAAAAGAATCAAGTATTTAGGAATAAACTTAACCAAGGACACAAAAGACCTTTACATAGAAAACTATAAGAAACTGCAAAAAGAAATTGAACAAGACCTGAAAAAATGGAAGAACATACCATGTTCATGGATTGGAAGACTAAATATAGTTAAGATGGCAATTTTACCTAAACTGATTTACAGATTCAATGCAATACCAATTCAAATCCCAACAACTTACTTTACAGAAATAGAAAAACCAATAACTAAATTTATTTGGAAGGGTAAGGTGCCCCAAATAGCCAAAAATGTCTTGAGAAAGAGGAGTGAAGTGGGAGGTCTCACACTACCTGACTTTGAAGCATATTACAAAGCTACAGTGCTCAAAACAGCACGGTACTGGCATAAGGACAGATATACTGATCAATGGAATCGAATTGAGTGTTCAGAAGTAGACCCTCACATATATGGACAACTGATCTTTGATAAGGCAGTGAAGCCGAAGCAACTGGGAAAGAGCAGCCTGTTCAATAAATGGTGTTTGGAGAACTGGATATCCATTTCCAAAAGAATGAAAGAGGATGTCCATCTCACACCTTATACCAAAATTAACTCAAAGTGGATCAAAGACCTAAACATTAGCACCAAGACCATAAAACTCTTAGAAGAAAATGTAGGGCAATATCTTAAAGATCTTGTGAAAGGAGGTGGTTTCTTAGACCTCACACCCAAGGCACGAGCAACCAAAGAACAAATAGACAAATGGGATCTCCTCAAAATTAAACACTTTTGTACATCAAAGGACTTTGTCAGAAAAGTAAAAAGGCAACCTACACAATGGGAGATGATATTTGGAAACCACATATCAGATAAGGGTTTAATATCCCGAATATATGAAGGAATCCTGCATCTCAATAACAGAAAGACAAACAATCCAATTAAAAAATGGGCAAAAGACATGAACAGACATTTTTCTGAAGAGGAAATACAAATGGCTCAAAAGCATATGAAAAAATGCTCAACTTCACTGGCTATTAAGGAAATGCAAATCAAAACCACAATGAAATATCATCTCACACCTACCAGAATGGTCATTATCCAAAAAACAGAAAATGACAAGTGCTGGAGAGGATGTGGAGAAAGAGGCACACATTCATTGTTGGTGGGAATGTAGAATGGTGCAACCACTCTGGAAGACAGTATGGAGGTTCCTCAGGAAGCTAAATATAGATTTGCCATATGACCCAGCTATTCCATTGCTGGGTATATACTCAGAGGAACTGAAACTTAAGACACAAACAGACATTTGTAAACCAATGTTTATTGCAGCATTATTCACAATTGCCAAGAGATGGAAACAGCCCAAATGTCCATCAAAGGACGGGTGGATAAACAAACTGTGGTATATACACATGATGGAATATTATGCAGCTGTAAGACAGAACAAAGACATGGATCATGTAATAATGTGGATGAACCTTGAGGACATTATGTTGAGTGAAGTTAGCCAGAAACAAAAGGACAGATTCTGTATGGTCTCACTAATATGAACAGACATTAATGAACAAACTTTGGGAGTTAAAAGCTGACAACACAGGCGACCAGGAGACAGAAAGAGGGCAGAGATCAGCCATTTGATGCTGAAGGACTACAGAATGTTTAGGATTGATTGCATAGATCCGGAAATAGACAAGATAATACTGTGTGATGGTAGCACGGTATTGTAAGTACACTGAACAAAGATGTCTGTGAGCAAAGCTGAAAGAGGTGGGATAGGAGAATGTATGACACCAGAGGTAAAGATAGATGATAAAGACTGGGACTGTATAACGTGGCAAAAACTGGAGTGGCCAATGACTGTTACTAAATATACAAATATAAAAATGTTTTTGCATGTGGGAAAGAAAATGAATGTCAACCATGTAGAAATTTGAAAAAGGGATGGTATTCAGGAAAAAACATAATCAAAGCAAACTGGAGTCTATGGTCAACAGTAACATTGTAATATACCTCCATTAAATGTAACAAAGGCAATACGCCAATGTTAAATGTATATGAGAAGGGGATATAGGGGAGTAATGTGGGATTCTTGGTAGTGGTGTTATTTGCTGTCCTTAGTAGTATATTGTATTGTATGACATGTTATTTTTCTTTTTATCATTTTTTCTTATTGCTAAAAAAAAAAAACAAAAAACAAAAAAAACAATTTTTCTTGTAGTAATAAGTATTTTCAAATGCTGATTGTGGTGATAAGTGTACAACTTTATGATGATACCATGAACAACTGATTGTACACTGTGGATAAATGTATGGTATGTGAATATAACTCTATAAAATTGTAGGAAAATATATATATAGGAGTAAAAGTGTTGGAGAAAACATGGTGAGAGGGATGATGCCTCACCAATATGGACTAACTACAATGTGTAAACTCAGAATTGAATCTTAGAACATAGCCTAACGTGGACACAATAATTGTAATAGTCCCTAGATTGTAAGCTCTTACAGCAGTTAACTCTATCCCTGAAGTGTAAGGCCTATCTCTAAACTTTGAGATGCTGATCCCCTAACATATGTTGTCACAAACATTGGGACTGGCGGTTTGATGTGCTGAGCCCTCGAGCATGGGACTTGCCCTTATGAAGCTCATTACCACAAAGGAGAGTCTAAACTTGTATGTAATGGTGCCTAAGAGTCTCCCCCTGAGTACCTCTTTGTTGCTCAGATGTGGCCCTCTCTCTCTCTAACTGAGCCATCTCGACAGGTGAACTCGCTGCCCTCCCGCCTACGTGGGACCCGACTCCCAGGGGTGTAAATCTCCCTGGCAACGCAGAGTATGACTCCCGGGGATGAATGTGGACCTGGCATCGTGGGACTGAGAGTATCTTCTTGACCAAAAGGGGGATGCAAAATGAGACGAAATAGTTTCAGTGGCTGAGAGATTCCAAATGGAGTCGAGAGGTCACTCTGGTGGACATTCTTATGCACTATATAGATAACACCTCTTAGGTTTTAATGTATTGGAATAGCTAGAAGTAAATACCTGAAACTACCAAACTCCAACCCAGCAGTCTGGACTCCTGAAGACAATTATATAATAATGTAGATTACAAGGGGTGACAGTGTGATTGTGAAGACCTTGTGGATCACACCCCCTTTATCTAGTGTATGGATGAGTGGAGGAATGGGGATAAAAACTAAAGGACAAATGGGGTGGGATGGGGGGATGATTTGGGTGTTTTTTTTTCACTTTTATTTTTTATTCTTGTTCTGGTTCTTTCTGATGTAAGGAAGATGTTCAGAGACAGATTGTGGTGATGAACACATAACTATGTTATCATACTGTGGACAGTGGATTATATATCATGGATGATTGTATGGTGTGTGAATGTATTTCAATAAAACTGAATTTAATTAAAAAAAAAAGAAATTAACAAAAAAAAAAAAAAAAGAGCATATATGAACAACCCACAGCCAGCATAGTACTCAATGGTGAGAGACTGAAAGCCTTCCCTCTAAGATCAGGAACAAGACAAGGATGCCTGCTATCACCACTGTTATTCACCATTGTGCTGGAAGTGCTAGCCAGGGCAATCCGGCAAGACAAAGAAATAAAAGGCATCCAAATTGGAAACGAAGAAGTAAAACTGTCATTGTTTGCAGATGATATGATCTTATATCTGGAATACCCTGAGAATCGACGATACATCTACTAGAGCTAATAAACAAATTTAGCAAAGTAGCAGGATACAAGATTAATGCACATAAGTCAGTAATGTTTCTATACACTAGAAATGAACAAACTGAAGAAACACTCAAGAAAAGGATACCATTTTCAATAGCAACTAAAGAAATCAAGTACCTAGAAATAAACTTGACCAAAGGGTAAAAGACGTATACAAAGAAAACTACATAACTCTACTAAAAGAAATAGAAGGGAACCTTAAAAGATGGAAAAATATTCCATGTTCATGGATAGGAAGGCTAAAAGTCATTAAGATGTCAATTCTACCCAAACTCATCTACAGATTCAATGCAATCCCAATCAAAATTCCAACAACCTACTTTGCAGACTTGGAAAAGCTAGTTATCAAATTTATTTGGAAAGGGAAGATGCCTCGAATTGCTAAAGACACTCTAAAAAAGAAAAACAAAGTGGGAGGACTTACACTCCCTGACTTTGAAGCTTATTATAAAGCCACAGTTGTCAAAACAGCATGGTACTGGCACAAAGATAGACATATAGAGCAATGGAATCAAATTGAGAATTCAGAGATAGACCCTGAGATCTATGGCCGACTGATCTTTGATAAGGCCTCCAAAGTCACTGAACTGGGTCATAATGGTCTTTTCAACAAATGGGGCTGGGAGAGTTGGATATCCATATCCAAAAGAATGAAAGAGGACCCCTACCTCACACCCTACACAAAAATTAACTCAAAATGGACCAGAGATCACAATATAAAAGAAAGTACCGTAAAACTCCTAGAAGATAATGTAGGAAAACATTTTCAAGACCTTGTATTAGGCGGACACTTCCTAGACTTTACACCCAAAGCACAAGCAACAAAAGAAAAAAATAGTTAAATGGGAACTCCTCAACCTTAGAAGTTTCTGTACCTCAAAGGAATTTGTCAAAAAGGTAAAGAGGCAGCCAACTCAATGGGAAAAAATTTTTGGAAATCATGTATCTGACAAAAGACTGATATCTTGCATATATAAAGAAATCCTACAACTCAATGACAATAGTACAGACAGCCCAATTATAAAATGGGCAAAAGATATGAAAAGACAGTTCTCTGAAGAGGAAATACAAATGGCCAAGAAACACATGAAAAAATGTTCAGCTTCACTAGCTATTAGAGAGATGCAAATTAAGACCACAATGAGATACCATCTCACACCAGTTAGAATGGCTGCCATTAAACAAACAGGAAACTACAAATGCTGGAGGGGATGTGGAGAAATTGGAACTCTTATTCATTGTTGGTGGGACTGTAAGTCTGGAAGTCAGTCTGGCAGTTCCTTAGAAAACTAGATATAGAGTTACCGTTCGATCCAGTGATTGCACTTCTCGGTATATACCCGGAAGATCGGAAAGCAGTGACACGAACAGATTATCTGCACACCAATGTTCATAGCAGCATTATTCACAATTGCCAGGAGATGGAAACAACCCAAATGTCCTTCAACAGACGAGTGGATAAAGAAAATGTGGTATATACACATGATGGAATACTAAACGGCAGTAAGAAGCAACAATCTCGTGAAACATATGACAACATGGATGAACCTTGAAGACATAATGCTGAGTGAAATAAGCCAGGCACAAAAAGAGAAATAATATATGCTACCACTAATGTGAACTTTGAAAAATGTAAAACAAATGGTTTATAAATGTATAATGTAGGGGAACTAGCAATAGAGAGCAATTAAGGAAGGGGGAACAATAATCCAAGAAGAGCAGATAAACTATTGTGGGTAAATTTAACGTTCTGGGAATGCGTAGGAATGACTATGGTCTGTTAATTTCTGATAGGTATAGTAGGAACAAGTTCACAGAAATGTTGCTATATTAGGTAACTTTCTTGGGGTAGAGTAGGAACATGTTGGAAATAAAGTAGTTATCTTAAAAAAAAAAAAAAAATCTAGTAGGGGAGACATAGTACTCCACACCCGGACCTTGTCACTCCCAGCTTCCTGTAATCCGAGCTGGAGCGAGAGAGACAGGGAAAGTTCTGGCTAGGGAGAGTTCCTGGAAGGTTTATTAGAACTTAAAAGAGCTAGCCAGGCAAGAAGGGCAGGGAGTGGGGAGGGCAGGGAGTAGAACGGATGTGAAAAGCGCATTCTCTCTAAGCAAGTAGCATCCTACACTATGAGTAGCTGTGCTCTGTTCTGCCGTTCACCCCAACCACATTGGAAGATCCTGGGTTCTCTCACTGCACCCATCAAGACAGAGTATGTGCTCATGGATGCTTCTTTAGTGAATGAACAAGCAAAAATCAAAACGTGATAGGAAGGATGAGCCACAGAGCAGCAGATTCTATTAAGCTAAACTGGGGTTCCTTCCTGCCCGGCCCTGGACTGGCCCTGACTTGGTCCTGCGACCCTGCAGGCACCCTGCCAAGTGTAGGACCTGTATATACCCAACCCAGTGTGTTCGCGGCTGTATGGGGGGGAGGTGTCTGTGTCCTGGGATGGACAATGGCTTGGGGCCCAGGGAAGCACTCAGAGGCCTCAGGCTCCTTTGTCCAGCAGCTCCCTCCCGTTTTGTCATCTTTGAAACTGAAATGCTTCACTGGTTCTTGCAGAAGTTCCCTTTTACCACCAAACTTTCTAGGCTTGACAAGGGAAAAAGATTGGGTCTCCCATCCCTACCCCATCAGGTTCTGGAGCAGTATCTCACTCACCACACCCTCCTAGCTGCTTAATTCTGTCTGTTGATTCTGACTCAGGTTTGGGAACTCTAAACCCACAGATTAAATCCTGTAGTCCAGCCTGACACACAGGCTAAACCTTTCCAGCTCCACTCCCACATACTTCCTAAACTCATCTGGCTCACAGAATTAATTTCCTTCTCTCCCCCTTCCTCAAGTCCCCCCTCCTCAACCACCACCCTTCCAAAATCTCTTCTCGGCTAAAGTCCCCTATCCAAACCAACCCTAGACTATAAGGACCCCTGGAGCAGAAGAAGCCTCAAAAATCCTTGAGTCCTTGTGTCCAGCAGGGCCCAGAGGAGGCAGCAGAGAGCAAAGCAGCAGGGACAAAATGCCACCTCTCTCATTGTTTCTCCCAGTGTGGGTGTGACTGGAGATTAGGAATAAACTAGGCCCTGGTGCAGGAGGCAAAAATCTCTTCAAGGCTGAACACCCATGGGCTGGTTGACTTAACCCAACACTGCTTAGATTCCTTGGTTTTGACATATCCCGAACTATTTCCTTCACACTCACCTTTAAATCAACATTCCCCTTTTTTTTTTCCTTAAAAGAAATGTATTTTGAGATTTTGCTTTATATCACCATACATATTGAAAGCTTGCTATAAATAGGTTATTGTCAAAAATAAATAAGGATGATATTGTTAAATTATAATTCCATCATACATACTGCTAAAGATTCTGAGCTTCCTCTGCTAGAGTTAGAGGGTCTTTAAAGTCAGCCCAGTGAGTTAATGCATAATGGACGTAGGGTTTCTGTTTGGGGTGTTGGGAAGGTTCTGGCAATGGATACGGGTGATGTTAGTGCAACATTGTGAATGTGATTAATCCTTCTCAATCATATGCTTGGGAGTGGATAAGATGGGAAAGTTTATGTTCAATATATATGTTGAATATATATATATATATATATATTTTTTTTTTTTTAAAGAGCAACTGAAGAGACAATGACAATAAATGCAACCTGTGATTCTGGACTGGGTCTAATAATGGAGGAGAAAGGCTCAAAGGGACATTATTGGGACATATGAAAATATTATAGTCTGTAGCCTTTCTATCAATGTGAAATGTCTTGAACTTGATAACTGAACTTACGGTGGTTATATAAGTGTATATCCTTGTTCTTAGGAAATGTACATTGGAAGTATTATGTGTTCAGGGAGCATGATATATACAATTTACATTCAAATGTTTAGACAAGAGGGAGAGAGAAAGAGAAAGAGAGAGATGGATTGACAGAATGATACAGCAAATGTGGCCAAATGTTAAAATTAATGGATCTGGGTATGCAGGAGGGTGTTAGAATTCCCTGTATGGGTTTTGTATTATTTTTGCAGCTGTCCTGTAAGTTTGAAATGATTTCAAAATTAAAAGTTTAAGGGAAGAATAGAAAAAAAAAAAAAAAGAACATGGCCTTTTATGGGGTACATAATAGATTCAAACAAGCACATACCCAAAAAAAACTGAAAGCAGTAATCAAACAGATATTTGTATACTAATGTTCATAGCAGCTTTATTTAACATAGCCAAAAGATGGAAGCAACCCAAATGTCCATCAACTGATAAACAAAATGTGATATATACATACAATGGAATATTATTCAGCAGTAAAAAGGAATGAAGTTCTGATACATGTGACAACATGGATGAACTTTGAAGACAAAATGTTGAGTGAAATAAGCCAAGCACAAAGGACAAATTTATCAGCTCAGTGACATAAAATTAGTATAAGCAAATTCATAGATTCGGAAACTAGAATAAAAGCTACAGCAGCTGGGGAGGGGGTAGGGAATGAAGAATTAAGACTTAAATTGTACAGTTTCTATTTGGAGTGATGGAAAAGTTTTGGTAATGGATGGTGGTGAGTGATGGTAGCCCAACATTGTGAATGGAATTAACGGCACTGTATTATATATTTGGAAGTGGTTAAAAGGGGAAATTTTAGGATATATATATATATATATGTCACTAGAATAAAAATTTAAAAACTATAGGACTCTACAATGCAAACAGTGAAACGTAATATAAACCATGGGCTAAATAGTACAATTTTCATAATATTCTTCCATCAATTGTAACAAATGTATCACACTAATGCAAGGTGTTAATAATACTGCGTGGGTGCGGGAGGGTATATGGGAACTCTATTTTTGGCATGATTTTTCTGTAAACCTTCAACTTCTCCATAACAAAACAAAACCAAACAATTGAACTAATTAATTCCATAAAGAGGTACCTAATTATCATTTCCTATCAGTTTTACTTTCTAAATGTTTTCAGTCTGTTCCCCTCTCCTCATTCCTAATTCCATCCAGGTACCAATTCCAATCTTCAAGAGCCAGGCATGTAGAGACAGCAGGCAAGAAAATACAGACTATAGCAACTGGAAAGGTCAAGTGTGAAAGCATTAGCATCCAAATACTGTATTAAACATCTCCATACTGCCAAACATTTCTATGGGCCAAATTTGGTCCAGCATTTCATCTCCCCTATTATAGACAGATAAGGGCAAAAATATGGAATGTACCAGGTATATTGGATGTATTATGTCCCCCAAAACTCCATGTTCTTCAGTGCAATCTTGTGGTGGCAGACATATTAATGTTGATTAGGTTGGAACCTTTGGATTAGGTTGTTTCTATGGAGATGTGACCCACCCAACTGTAGGTGATAAAGCTGACTAGATCATTTCCATGGAGGTGTGGCCCCGCCCATTCAGTGTGGGCCTTGATTAGTTCACTGGAGTCTTATAAAAGCTCACAAATAGAAGGACCTCAGAGCTGCAGCTGAGACAGACGTTTTGGAAAATGGTTGTTGAAAGCTGACATTTTGGAGAATGCCATTTTGAAACACAACCTGGGAGCAAGCAGATGCCAGCTACATGCCTTCCCAGCTAACAGAGGTTTTCCAGATGCCAATGGCCTTTCTCCAGTGAAGGTACCCTATTGTTGATGCCTTACCTTGGACACTTGATGGCCTTAAGACTGTATGTGTGTAACCAAATAACCCCTCTTTTATAAAAGCCAGTCCATTTCAGGTATTTTGCATTCTGGCAGCATTAGCAAACCAGAACAACTGGTATTTCAGGAAAGAACATAGGCAAAGGATTGCAAAATAAAGGTTCACTTTAAGTAGTCTTATGTATTGGCTAAATGACTAAGTTTGAAAGCTAAGTAGTTTTATGTTTTGCTAAATGACTTAAGTTTGAAATTTGCTTTATTCAATAGGGCTTTAGTAGGAGAGAAGGTTTTAGAACCAGTCCACTTATGGGAGCAAGCTTAGAGGGATTCTTAGTGGAGGGTAGGAGACTAGTTAGGAAGCTGTAGCAATAGCCCACCCAGGTGGATCTCAATTATGGTAATGGCTTTAGGAATGAGAAGAGGGGGATGAACTGAAAATATTTAGAAAGTAAAACTGGTAGAAAATGGCTAAGGATGAGGAAGTCTGTGAGAGAGGAGACTAAGATGATATCCAGGTTTCTTTTATTTATTTATTTTTAAATGCAATTTTATTGAGATAAACTCACACACTATATCATCCATCCAAAGTATACAATCAATGGCTCAGAGCATCATCATATAGTTGTGCATTCATTGCCACAATTAATTTTCAAACATTTTCATTACTCCAAAACAAAGGAAAAAATAATAAAATTAAAAAATATAAAAGAACACCCAAACCATCCCATACCCCTTATCCCCCTCTATTATTTATACATGTTTTTTGCCTTTATTTTATTACTCATCTGCCCATACACTGCTTAAAGGGAGTGTCAGTCACCAGGTTTTCACTATCACACAGTCACAAGATAAAAGTTATATAGTTATACAACTATCAACAAGAATCAAGTCTACTGGATTACCATTCAACAGATTCAGGTATTTCCTACCAGCCATTCTAATACACTAGAAACTAAAAAGGAATATCTATATAATGCATAAGAAAAACCTCCAGATTGACCTCTTGACTCTCATTTGAATTCTCTCAGCCATGGAAGTTTTATTTAGTTTCAGTTTCTTTCCCCCTTTTTGGTCAAGGCAGCATTCTCAATCCCATGATGCCAGGTCCAGGCTCATCCGTGGGAGTCCTGTCCCTCGTGCCAGGGAGACTTACACTTCTGGGAGTCATGTCCCACGTAGGGGGAGGGTAGTGAGTTTATTTGCAGAGTTGGCTGAGAGAAAGAGGCCACATCTGAGCAACAAAAGAGGTTCTCTGAGGGTGACTCTTAGGCATCATTGTTAGTGGGCTTAACTTCTTTGCAGGAATAAGTTTCATAAGGGCAATCCTCCAGTGAAGGTACCCGATTATTAATATGGTACCTTGGACACTTTATGGCCTTAAGACTGTAACTGTGTAACTAAATAAACCCTCTTTTATAAAAGCCAATCCATTTCTGGTGTTTTGCATTCCAGTAGTATTAGCAAACCAGAACAGTGAGTCCTTAACAATATTTGTCCTTTTGTTTCTGGCTTATTTCACTCAACATGTCCTCAACTTCATTCACCTAGTTGCATGCCTCATGACTTCATTCCTTCTTGTAGCCACTCAATATTACCTTGTATGTATACACCACAGTTGGTCCTTCCGTTCACCTCACAATGCACCCTTAGGCCACCTCCATTCATTGCAAATCATGAATACTGCTGCCATAAACTGCAGTGTGTAAATGTCTATTTGTGTCCCTGCTTTCAGTTCTTCCGAGCATATACCAAATCACCAGGTTGCAGGATCACCAGGTTTCTTTCTTTTTTTTTTTTTTTACATGAATGTTCATAGCAGCATTATTCATAGTAGTTCAAACGTGGAAACAACTCAAATGTCTATCAACTGACGAATAAATAAAATACGGTATTATCATATAATAGAATATAATTTCACAATAAAAAGGAACAAAGTACTGATACATGCTACAACATGATGAACCTTGGAAACTTTATGCTAAAGGAAAGAAGCCAGTCACAAAGGCCCACATATAGCATGATTCCATTTATATGAAATATTCAGAATAGGCAAATCTATAGACTACAGTTGTGGTTGTTTAAGGATAGGGGAATGGAAAGATTGGGGATGACAGCTAAGGCATGTATAGTTTCTTTTTAGGGTAATAAAAATGTTCTGAAACTGATTGTGAGATGGTTGCACAACTCTGTGAATACATACTAAAAGTCACTGAAGGGGTGAAGTGTATGGTATATGAACTATATCTCAAAGGTTGTTAAATAACACACACACACCCGACTTGCTGTACCTCACCTCCATGGTCCCTGATTAGGTATGTACCAGGAAGAGTCTGCAGATTTACAGTTCCAACAAATTCCCAGGTGGTGTCAATGATTTTAGTCCAGGGACCATATTCTGAGGACCACCACAGTAGTGGTTTTTCAATCTTGGTTGCTCATGAGAATTACCAGAGAGCTGGTAAAAATCTGATGCTCAGGATTAAATCAGTATCTCTGGAGGTGGGACCCTGGTAACTCCTAGAGGTCCCTAGGTGATTCAAATCAGTGTGCAATAAAGTTTGGAACTCCAGGCAAATAGGTTAATAGTAGTCGCTATGGGGATAGATGAGCAAAATAAATAAGGAAGAGAGGAACAGAGCCCCAGCTCTCAACCAGATGCCTTATACATCACAATATTGTAAACAGGGTAACTAGCTATAAGTGAAAATTAAGAAAATAATTATTAATTCAAATGCAATATTGACATATAAGTTAAATTGACCTTCCAACACCCAGAGCATTAATATATCCCGAATCCAAACAAGATTCAACAAATTCTTAAAGATACTCCAGAGTCTTTTCATTTTAGGTATCTAAGATCTCTCAGGGACCATCTTCTTCTCCCAATGTAATCCTGAGCCAGAAGAGTGACTGCTTCTGTTTTCTCCTTCTTCTTTTCATAACATAATCAAATACACACCTCCCTCTTTCTTAAAATAACAAAAACAGAAACAAACAAACAAAAAAACTTACAGCAGATACAAATATTACCTACTAGCATGGCCATTATTATAATTATCCAGATGTTCAACCCAGGTAGGTAGCACAAAGGTGTAGTCAGAGCAAGGACTCACTTGGTTTTGCAGTGGCAAGCTGGAAAGCCAGCTCATGTAGAAACAGGATCCAAGAACATGGGGATAAGACAGGATATGGCACTCAAACCAAGCATGGAGGAACAGTTAGGAAATGACATCCAGACATGTAGACTGAGAGCAAGTGGGCAAGTTAACATGCCTGGAAAAACAGTAAATTATGAAGGCCAATCCAAGGAAAGTTCTACCAGCCCTCTGCTCTGGTTTAAGAAGCAGAATCTCTCCTGTGGGTTAACAAGGGCAAGCAACTGCATGGGCAAAACTCAGTCCTACAGGTGCATGAAAATGCAGTTGGAAGTCAGGTGTTCTGGAGAGGCCCTAGATTGCTCAAAGCCATCTTCAGACCCTCCTTTGCCATGGTTTCTGAAGGTTGGTTTTCTGCTAATTGACATCATGACTTACAATCATCCATGGTGTATAATCAACTGTTCACAGTACCTTCTTATAGTTGTGCATTCATCACCCTAATCTATTTTTGAACATTTTCTGAATGGCTCTCCCACACTTTTGCAGGTTAGGATTCTGAATGCAGTCATTACCCATATAATGGCGAATGTTTGGTAGTATGTAAAATGGTTAAAGAAAAACAGCATTGGAGTCATAGTGATTTCATTTAACTCATCTCTTTGGGTGTCTTCTTTCAAAATTTCCTTCCCATCCTTATCCGCCTCTCCAACCACCAGGTGTCTTTTTTATGAGTGGATAGCTATGTCATTCATTAGCTGCATTAGGAAATACAGATGGAAAAATTGTGGCAGGGAAGAAATAATTTTGGACATCTTGAAAGTGAAGATTAACCAGAGTGGTATCAAGGAAACTAATTTGAAAGAGGAAAAACAAATGTAGCTATGTCTGAAGAGTATCCATTGGAATTGGTAACTAGGTGATCTTGTTGAGAGCCATTTTAGTGGAGAGGTAGAGGTAAAAGCCAGATTACAGTGGACTAGAAAGGGAATGAATCGAGTTACATCTATCATTATAGATAAATCTTGGAAACAAAGTTGAACTGCCAAACAATTTACAGGAAGATACATCATGCACAATACAATTCCAAGTTTTCAAAGTGGCAGAATATTAATTTCTTGGATATATAAATATTATTGAGAGCATCAACTCATACACAGGAATTATAAAACATGGTAGTGGTTACACCTGAGGAGGCAGGAAAATAAGATTGAGGAAGGGTACACAGGGGCTTCTAGTGGTGCCTGTAATGTACAATTTCTTAAAAAAAAAAACTGGTTGGTAGGTACACACAGCCTCTTTTTATATGTATGTTTGAAGTATTTCCCAATAAAAAGTCTATTTTTAAGTGAATGGTAGAAACATTAGGAAGGGAATGAGAAATTGTAGCTAACTAATCCGGCCCACAGGGATATTTTTTCCCCTTTTGAATCAGAAGTCTTAGTGAATAAATTAACCTGTGCCAATTTCACATATTCCTAGTAAATGCTCTTAACAATCCTGTGTATCATTGGAGTATCAGGTCTATTTTCACAAGAGAGCTCAGAGAGATTACATGATTTCAGATGCAATTGTTAAATAGTATTGCATTTGAACATAGGCCTTTCAATCAGTTTGAGATTAACCAGGAAGGAGTAATTCCTCTTTCACAGGGAGAGGTGAGAAAATTGGAAGTTAATATGCTACATCTCTAAATTTCTCCCTGAAATTAAAATTGCTGGGTTGATCCAGATTTGGCAGGCAGGGGCCTGTCTTTAGCCTCACAAGATTTGTTCATCAGACGATCTAAGCTGTTCTACCCCAGTGAGATGGAATTATGACCATAATCCTCAGCCAGTCTTTTTTTTTTTTAAGCCAGTCCATTTTTGCTATTTCTATAGACCCTACCACATTCCTAATTGTGGGAATAATGAAAAGGTCCTGCTTTTTGGTGACCATCTTTGGGGAAGTCATTTAACCCTTTTTGGTTTTCAACTTTTACACATCTGCTAAAAGAATGTCTACTCTATCCTAGACTGAATTTAATAAAAATTAAAAGTCTAAATTTCTTAGTTCCAAAACCCTTCCATGAAGTTAGCCTATTTTATTCCCATCCTAACATATTACTTCTAGGTATATTATCACTTACTCAGTTTAGGATCCTTACCTCTAAATTTTCCAGTAGCCTTCCCATTTCCAAATGTTACTCGTCTTTCAAGTCTTCTGCTTCTTCACAAAACCATTCTGACAACCCAACCTTAGAAACTTTCTTCTCTTGACTCCTATATAGCTATTATTTAACATAAACCAGCTACTCACATGTCCCAATTTGCCAGTGTTGGTTTTTACTTATTATGCTAACACAATTATGATATCCCAATCATAACTTATTTTGTAGATGATCACTTTTTGTATTCTTTACTATGATTACTAGATAGTAATCATTCAATAAAACTTTCCTGATTGGGTTTCAAATTCTTGATGGCTTCATTCTCTGCAGTATGTTTGTACAGTGTTTAACCCGTATACAGTAGTAAAACCTCCCCTTCATGAGGTAGATTTTCATTTTCTACAAAGTGCCGTCTTCTCATCTACCTTCTCCAAGCCCTGACATGTCAAGATGTAACCAATGTGACCTGCTTCTTCTCAGGGACCAGAGAAGCTCCAACATATATTCAGAAAGACTGTAGTTCATTAAAGGGCTGATTATTAGCTAAGGAAGAATCAGGATTTGCTAAGGGTTAATATCTGGGGCAGAAATTGGAAATGAGAAACTTTATATTGTCATATTCTCTGAAGACAAGGGGTCCTAATAGATTACCAAAAACAGTAACAATTTATAAGAGGTGAAAAGGCTGAGATTTTAAGAGGGCAATCTGTGGTACTAAACTTTTCAACTGAGTTCCTAAGAGTAATTAATAAGTCTGTGTTCTCATCTCTCTAGAACCTTCACATTCTTTGAAGGAAAGAGACCAAGACCCACTGAGTTCATCCAACAAGAAGCCATAACTTTATTAATGATAGAAACAGTACAAATTTCAAACCAAGCTGAAGGTTACTCTTTTGAAACACCAAAAAAAAGTCCTCATTTTCAGATGGTTACATAGTTAATTCCTATAAGAGAAGAGAGATAATCAGATGTAGTTACAGGCAAACTGGGTGAATTCAGTTCATTAAAACCTAAGGCAAATCAGAATAGGCTTTAGAATGAGGCTTTCTAATTGGCTGATATCAAGCAGAGTAAACAAAGAAGGTTTTGGTATCTTTTTATTTCAAGATATTATTCAAAGTCAAGATGCCATCATGAACGCTGTAGGGTTCAATTCAATGATGTATCAGGCTCTTAAAAAAGTCACTCACATAATTGGTCAGGATAGAGGAAGTCAAGGAATAAAGGATTGGACACTTACCATAATAGCATTTACAATATCATTACTGTTGTTCTTCAGGGCTCGGACCGCCTTTGCTCTTGACACATTTGCTTGTGACATGACCAATTCTATGTCCTTAACTTCCACGCCTGTTTCATCAACCTAAGACAAAAGAGGAAAAAAACCCTCAATAAACCAAGGCAAGGACAACTCCAGTAATTCTTTGGCATCAGGAAGCTGATGAATCTAGTTCTTAACTAAAAAAACCCACATAACTCAGTGGGGTTTGAGAGCCTAAAACAATATAGGATTCACCTATTGATAAAAAACATATATAGAAAGGATTAAAAGCATAAAAGATTTCCTGGTATACCTCTTCCTCTTCACTCTCCTCTTGTACAGTTGGAGTCTGTGTGTTTTCTTGAATGTTTGAGACAGCTTCACCTTGTACTTTGAATTTCTCAGCAGCTGCTAGTTGCGCTTGTTGAGATAAATCCTCAATCTATAGGGCAGAGAATATAGAGATTCATTTGAGTAGACAGTCTGCAGTAATGAAAAGAAACCATATATATCATTTCTAAACTCCTGCTCTCACTCAAAACTATATTACTGTAGAAAGAGACATGGCTTAGGTTTAGAGCAGTTGTTTTCAACTGGGGGAGATACAGCACCTCAGGGGACATTAGGCAATGTCTGGAGATATTTTTGGCTATCACAACTGGGGGGTGCCATAATGCAAAATATTCTATAGTATATAGGCCAGCACCCCCACCCCCCACCCCTAAAGAATTATCTAGCCCAAAATGTCAATAGTGGTGAGGGTAAGCGACTCTCAAGAAAATTTTACTTACCTTGGCTTCCCCAAAAACTATGTAGGTATCTGAAGCTGGGCTCTTGTAGACATCTGGCTTTGTGATGACAAAGAGGATATTCTTAGATTTTCGGATAGTGACTCTAGTAACCCCTGTAACCTGTCGAAGACCCAGTTTGGACATAGCCTAAAAGAATAGAAAAGCATACCAGGTTTTCATTCTTAGAAGCAGCTTCAGGAAACAAGAACATAGTAAGACCACGTCCAAAGCAAAGCCTATACATGTGGAATCTAGTTTTTAGTAACTCAAAAACCAAATAACTCAGTGGGGTCTGAGAGCCTAAAACAAAGCTTTATGCAAGTTAAGATTAGAGAACCAGTTTCCAGGATTCCTGTGTTCTCTGCCATAATAACTCTTGTCATTTTAAACATGACCACCACTACCAAGAGTTCTACTACACGTGTTCCACTCTAAAGCTGTTTCATCAAAACCTTTAATCCTTGTTTATAACTTAAAATCTTACCTTCCGTGCCTTCTTTTCACTCCGACTCTGTTTTGCTTTACTGACTGGTTCTTCATCAATTTCAGCTGCTGCTGCCAGCTAAGGAGATACAATAGCTCTGAGTAAACTGGAACCACAATCCCCATGTCGTTTTCCCTTTATTAAGGTCACAGTTCCACATTCACAAGTCAGTTTTTCTAATCAACCCTAGTTCTCCAATGCTTCTTTGACCCTAGTGCTTTTACCAGTTAATCAGAGAACACCCACCTGGGCCTGTTGTGTGGTTGTTTGTGTAGAATCCTGTTCCTCCAGCTCTGGTACTGATTCATCACTGTCAGATTCTGTTCCAGATCCTAAGATGACAAACAGCTTTTGCTATTTAATAGTAGAGTGTAGGGAGCGGTCATCTCACCATGGCTTGCCTGAACCTCACAAAGTTATTTGTAAACCAACTGAGTTGGCTGAAGTCAGCTCCATGGCTCCTGATATAGAAACTAGTGTGTACACATTCATTAGAAGACCCAGCCCCAGAAATGAGGGGTAATAACTAGAAACAACTGAGCAGTTTACATACTCTGCTTCCTTTCCCTCAGGGTCTTTACTTCTTGGCCAGGAAAACACCAATAACCCACCGAACTCTAAAAACCCAATACCACCACAGAAAGGTTCTGGCAGACAAGGTGTCTCCAGATACATTTAAGTGAAAAAACAAAAAACAATGATGTCACATTGTGGAGGCAGGGCACTTTCCCCTCATCCTGGGTTGGGAGAGGCAAGAAGCAGTTGTGTATACACGTTTGGTCTTATTTTCAAACCACTTCACCCTAGCAATTTGATCTAATCAATATAGCTTGAAGATTCTCAGTGACGTCGACCTATAACTCTAATAATCATCTCCTCCACTAGATACTGTCTTGTGTCCGCCCTCATTTCTTCCAAACATAATTCAGATATTTTAAGTTTCCCTCAATTGAAGGGCCAAGCATCAGTAAAGATTACTGAGGGAAAAAAGCATATACCACCATCATTCTCAGGCAAGAAAAAACAGGTCTCTATACAGTTTTAAGGGTGTCCCTGGGCAACTGGTCATTACTAAGTTTAAGAAGAGAAAAGAAATTCAAATTACTCCAGATTCCCCCATATTTGTAGCAAATTCCAGGCCCAGGGACAAGGTTAGTGATGTGGTAGAGATTAGAGCAAATTAAAGGTCTGGTAGGTCTTGGTTTTCAAAGTCAGATTAGTTAGGTAAAAAAATATGGCAGACCCAGAGTTCTGTCTGGAGATCACTTGACACAAGTTGATTCACAATGAACAATCTGAGGTGATGAAAACCAAGATTTGATTTCATATCCGGAGAGCTCTTGCATGTAAAATTATCATTCTATGTTCTATGTCCAAACACAAGCAGATACATCAGAGAAAGCGGCGCATCCTAGGGTTAGTATTGGTGGGTAGACCCCAAGAGGGGTGTGGGCGACACACCATGCACACAGCAAACCAAGGCAAATACCCTTATTGTTCTTCAGAACAGGTTGCTTGGTGGAGGGGGTTGGGGCAGGGATTCCAGCAGGTTTTGGGATAGGCATGTTGACGAGGACGGACTGGAAAGGCACTCCCCCTGAGACTGGTTCCGGGGGAATCAGAGGCGGCAATTCATCCTCATCAGCAGGGGCTGGGGGCTTATGGGGTGATTCCAGCACCAGCCCAGGTGAGGACGGTGGAAGTTGCTGTTTAGGAAGCAGAGGGGGAACCGGGGAGGGAGCAAGAGGCAGAGAGACTGCTGGGGTAGGTCCTGGAGAGACAGATGCTGACCCAGCTTTAGGAAGGACTTTCTCAGAGGCAGCTGTTGCTAGAGGGATAGAGGTCTTAGACTCAGGAGCCTCCAAGGAACCCTTTGGGGAATGAACAGAATCTTTGTCCTTCACTGCAGAGACAGGGAGGACTTTGGGAGTCTTTGGAGGGGCTGGAGGCACTGAAGAAAGGGGTCCTTTATTTCCATTCTTAGCTGAGGAATCTGGGCATGTAGGAGGCGAAGCGGCAGAACCTTTCTTGGCTGGTGGACCTTTCTGGGTGGCAGCTGGGATGACTGGTCCTGGGGCAACAGGTACTTCCTGGAAAGTTGCAGGACCTTTCTTTGTAAAGGGCTCCCCTTTAGATGACTGAGGGGCAATGGTCTCCAAGGGACAGTTGACTGAAACTGGGGAAGGAGGGGCCCCTTTGGGGGAGGAAGGAGCCACAGCTGGAATAGCAGGAGTGCCTTTGGGGGATGGGGCAGCAGAGGCCTTTTGGGGGGACAGAGGAGTCTCAGCTAGGGGAATGGGGGTCCCTTTAGAAGAGGGAGGAGTTATAGCTAGGACAGTGGGGGCCTCTATAGGGGATGGAGTAGCTGGGACCCCTTTGAGAGATGGAGGAATAGCAGCCGGAGGACTGGGGTCCTCTTTAGAGGAAGGAGGAGTCATAGCTGGGATAGCAGGGGTCCCCTTGGTGGGTAGGGTAGGAGGAGACCCCTTGGTGGATGGAGGAGTCTCTGCTGGAAGATTTAGGTCCCCTTTATAGGAGAGAGGAGTTATATTTGGGGCAGCAAGGGCCTCCTGCTCCCTGGCGGGTGGGATAACAGGGGTCCTCTTTGGGGAAAGGGAAGGAGGGGGCCCCTTGGTGGGTGGGGTAGCAGGGGCGCCTTTGGTGGATGGAGGAGTCTCAGCTGGAGGATTGGGGTCCCCTTTAGAGACCCCCTTGTTGCGTGGTTTAGAGGAGGTCCCTTTGGTGGGTGGAGTAGCAGGGGTCCTCTTGGGGCATGGGGTATCTGAGGCCCCTTTGGTGGATGGAGGAGTCTCAGCTGGAGGATTAGGACCCTCTTTAGAGGAGAGAGGAGTTACAGGGTGAGTAGCAGGGGCCCATTTGGTGGGTGGGGTAGGAGGAACCCCCTTAGTAGGTGAAAGAGCCTCAGCTGGAGGACGGAGGTCCCCTTTAGAGGAGAGAGGAGTTACAGATGGGGTAGCAGGGGACTTCTTGGTGGCTAGGGTAGCAGGTGTCCCCTTAGTGGGTGGAGGAGTCTCAGCTGGAGGACTGGGGTCCCTTTTAGAGAAAGGAATTTCAGGTGGGGCAGAAGGTGACCCCTTGGTGGATGAGGTTTTGGGGACCCCCTTGGTGGGTGGAAGAATCTCAACTGGAGGAATGGAGTCCCCTTTAGAGGAGAGAGGAGTTACAAGTAGGGTAGTAGGGGCCTTCTTGGTGGTTGGGGTAGGTAGAGGAGTCTCAGCTGGAGGATTAGGGTCCCCTTTAAAGGGAGGAGTTACAGCTGGGGTAGTGGGATCCCCTTTAGGGGATGAAATAGCAGAGGTCCCCTTGGGAGATGGAAGAATCTCAGCTGAGGGATTGGGATCCCCTTTAGAGGAGGGAAGAGTTATAGCTTGGGGAGTAGGGGCTCTTTTGGGGGATGGGGTTAATAGGGTCTCTTTGGGGGAGGGAACCAGAACAGGGGTAGTAGGGGCATCTTTGGGGGATGGGAAAGCAGAGGCCCCTTTACAGGATGGAGGAGTAGGAGAATGCTTTTTGGCTGGTGAGCCTTTAGGGCCTTGAAAAGAAAGACTGGCTTCTGGAAGAAAGGGAACTTCAACTGGAGAAATAGGCAATGGGAGATTTCCAACTGGAGAATCAGGGATAGCAGGCACACTTTTAGAAACTGAAGGAGCAAGAGTCAAGGTAGTAGGGGAAGGAGCTGAACCCTTCTTGGCTGGAGGTCTTTTAGTCTGAGGAGACACACTGGTCCCTGAAGGAGATGGTGAATCAGCTAGGTAAGTTTGAGTTCCTTTGGAAGATGCAGTAACAGAAGCACCCGAGCCTTTCTCAGCTGGGTGCCCATGAGTAGAGGAAGCAGCAGGTGCCAATGCTGCTGTATGAGAAATATCATCAACTTCCTCTGCATTTGGAGGAGGCATCCCAGTTGGGGGAAGAGAGGGCAAGGGCACAGACTTGGTTATTTCAGGGGCCAGTGCCAAGGTAGCTACAGAAGTAGAAACAACCTGGGGGGATGAAATCACAGCTGGAGCCACAGGGCAAGTTACAGAGGCTGAAGGAAGCAAAGGTAGAGTGGAAGCACCTTTCTTGGCTGGCTGACTTTTAGGAGCTTCTGAAGAGACAGCTCCTTCTAGAAAAGGGATGGCTGTAGTTATAGGAATAGCAGTAGCTGTGGCAGTTGCAGGAGCTACCCCAGCAGGGGCAGCAGGATCTTTCTTATTTGGGATGTCTGTAGGAGCTGCAGAGGCACCACTTTCCAAAGAAAATGTAGCTACTGTTGGAGTAGTGGGAAAACTTTTGAGGAGCACACTAGCAGGGCCTGGGCTGGTATAAGAATCTGTCTTGATTACAGAGGCTGGGGAGTTAAGAACACCCGGAGAAGAGGTAATAGTGTTGGCTAGCTCAACTACAGGAAGAAATTTTACAGGGCTCTCCTTTGCTAAGGCAGCTTTAGGAGAAAGAGACATCTCCAGAGAAGGCAAACTCTGGGGAGAAGGGGAATCTTTAGGGGCTGCCAGAGCCAATGGCGGTAGAGTAGGGTCTTTCTTGGTGGAGAGTCCTGGCTGGTCTGGAGAAATAGGGTCTCTTACAGGACAGGCAGGTACAGTTTGGAGATCTTTCTGTGTTGGAAGTTTTACAAGTACTGAAGTGGGGAGACTTCTGGAGTCTTCAGGAACTGGCAGAGGAGGAGGAGAGACTGCTGTCCCCAGAGTGGTTAGTTCTTGAGGAGTAGGAAGCTCTTTGGGAACCACAGGTGCTATAACCAAGGTAGTATGGGAAGCTGATGAAACTGGAGAAGAGATACAAGTAGCTACCTCACAGATGGGAGGTGCTGCAGAAATTGCAGATGGGCTAGTTATCACAAGTGGTGTGGCTCCAACAAAAGAAACAGGAGCTTCTTTTAAACCTGGACTCCCTGGAGAAGCAGGAACCTGGGACACCAAAGACTGATCATGAGCAGAATCAGGAGAGTCTCTGGGAATAAGAGAAGCTGTAAGAGATAATGGAAAAGAGGTAGCTACATTTGGAGAGCCAGAAGTGCTGTCACTAGTGATGGTAGAGGGGGAAGTCAAAACCAAAGGGGAAGTCACTGGAAAAGCACCCACAACTGCAGGAACCACCTCATTTCTGGAAGGAAGGGGAGGAATTACAGATCTCTGAGAATGACCCACAGGGACAGTATCCACTGTAGGATCTGAGAGAACATAAGGGCCTGTTTGACCTGAAGGTTGGACAGGAGAACTAAAAGAACTCTCATGTAAAGGTACAAGATGAGAACCCAGAGAAGTGAGGAAAACTGGGGGCACACTGGGAGCTGCAGTCTTTTGAGAAGAGGTGGTCGTAGGAACACACTGGGTTGAAAGTGGTAAGGCAGCAGGTGGACTAAGGGACCCTTTTAAGGTGATGTTTACTGGGTTTTGTGGAGAAATCAGAGCTGAGGGAACAGGGATGCCTTTCACCTGAGAGGAAGTGATGGTTAGGGGAGCAGCGGGTGGTGTTTGAGGACACGGGGTCACTACAGATTGAACAGGGGCCAAAGGAGTTACAAAGTGGGGTGAAACATCACTGACTATACCTGGAGGACTGGGGGTACCTTTTGGGTTAGTGACTACCTGAGAGGGAACCTGAATAGAAGTCTTTGGGTCTGAGGGAGCAACGGGAGTTGAAAGAGATGTCATTAATCCTGACTCAGTGGCAACAACTGGAGGAGGCGAGGTCAGAGGGTTAGGTGGAAAAGCAGAGCTCTTCTGAACTGAGGGGGGAGCCAAGGCCACTAGAGCCAAGGGAGCTGAAGAGGAATGGGCTCCTTTCAAAGCCGGAGCTATCATGGGAGAGGCTAGAGCTAAGGCAGCTGGGGAGATGGGAGGCCCTATTAGGTCTGGTAGGAAAGTGGGGGTACCAGCAGGGGAAGGGGAACCTCCCAAAGCTAGGGCTGTCTCTAAGGATGAGTGGGGAAAAGGGACCTCAAAAGGGGTTGAGGGAGTAGGGAATGGGGAAGGCTGGTTAGCAGTTGCCAGAGGGCCTTGTTGGGGGACCAGAGAGCAAGGAGGCGGAAGGGTAGGTCCAGGCTGTTCTAAGGCAGCAGTGACACTCAAGGCTGAAGGTGTAGGAAGTATAGCTGGAGCAAAGCAAAAAAAGGGGATAAAGAAGGAAAGAGAAAGGAAAAACAAAGATGAGTTATGCAGCCCCAACTTGGTTCAACATGCCTCACAGGAAACACTGGAGTTTTTAATCTGAGAATAAAAGTCATCACAAAGGATTAGACAACTGTGACAGGCAACACCAACCTTCCACAAACATACTTCAGTGGTCAAGTGAGAATACATCCCCTCTCTCCCATCTCCCACACTTCCCAAGTTCTACCAAAATAAGTGAACTATTTTAGGGTGGGAGAACAGTCTAAGAGCAGCCTATTAGTCTCTAAATGGGAGGAAGTCCAGGAATGGGGTGGGAATAGTATGCTTTCTACCCTTTCCCGGCTGTGCCTTCCCCCTTCCCTCTTCATATGAATCCCATTCAAAGTCATTCTTTACAGGCAGCGGAATTACCACTAGAACAGCTGTGCTACCCTGTCCACCTAAGGATCATGAACTAACTGAAATAGATATTGAAAACTGGAACAAGGAAGGTAGTGAGTGGTGCTAATGATGGGGGATCAGACCTGAATGAGAAAAAGCAGGGCTTTATACCCTTGGGCCATCATGAGATCAGGAAAAATCTGACTTTGCTAAAACTTTTCGGAAGGGGTACCTGGCACAATTCAGATCTTCCTGAGGTTGAAACTTAAGAATTAAATACTAAGTCACTTAGCTTCCTTATGTCTCAGTTTATTCACCAAAAACCCAAACTCCATCATGTCTAGATTCTCCTGGGTAATGGCAGCTCTCAGACATTCAGCTAAGATGAATTAGACTCCCAGGGAGACAGCTTAGTCACAAGGGCAAGGACTATATTATAAAACTGTAACCTAACTTGTCAAACCAGACTACAGTTCTATTTTGGAAGTAGAAATTGGAGTGGAGAGAAAACTCTGGATCCCCTGAATGTGGATAAATAATTCATTTTGCCAAAGTATACCAATATTTGTCACAAGAGTAAAGCTAATAGGTTTTCTGAATGATGGAAAAAAAAATTATGCCTGTCATTCAGGAGATAACAGGATTAGACCAACAAATGCTCAACCCATAGAAGAGAGCATCAAATCAAGGGGAGAAAACAACAAATGCACAGTATCCAAATTCTCAATTCAAATACACAACCAGTAATTCTGAAGTTCTTACAGTATCCTACTGTAGAAAAGATAAGTGGCTCAACCATTTCTACCAGAACTTTGTAGGTCAAAGTCTTCCGATTACAGTGCAAATGCTTTCAAATAGATTAATTAGAATTAAAGACATGGAATGTGTTTTCCTTTGACTGGACCTCAAGACAGGATGAGACCCATATTGCTTGCTTTGAAATCATAACCAATTCCCTGCCCCAGTTTTCTCATTCATTATAAAATACATTACTTAATCATAATTATAGGCAAAATCCTGAGTGTTTACCACTACTCCCTTAATATTACAAAATCACTGTTCAAGCTCAAACTATTCAGGAATAAGTTTAACAGCACTGTCTCAGGATTGCTTTAGAGGTAAATAGCATTAGTTTTGAAACCTGAAATCAGATTTTCCAGTCATCTGATTTTGTCTCCACATCTGTAAAATTAAGTTATTCAATGACACAGATGTCCAAGGTCTTGGTTAGCACTGAAATTACAGGACCTTTAGAGATCAGTCCTTTAATTTTTTCTTTCCTTGAAGTTCAAGGATTTCATATGGCTCATTTCCTAGCTCAGAGGCCCCTCATTTCTCCTTCCTAGCAGCTGCATTAATCCTTTCCGCTGCTAAAATCAGACAGGTGAAGAGGGAGGACCTTAATGCTTTCAACAATAAACAACTCCATTTTAACTCCAAAAGGGGGCAGAAATCGCCCTTAAGTGACAGGTGGAATTAAAAAAAAAGTGAGGAGGATGGAGGTTATAGTTCAAGATTTCCTTCACTTAGTTCTGCAAAACTGACTCAATGGGGTTAAAATTTTTTTCACTACTACCTCCCCAAGTTTTCTATAGAGAGGTGTTTTCACCAGAACTCAACTTGCCTTCACACTGTACTGTATGCCCATTAATTTCAAAACTGAAGAGCAGCCAAAAGAAGGCTTTATTTCAATCCCAGGGTTCCAGACAAGCTGTTGGTGCAGGCACTATTCCAGCACACTAGAAACATTTCAACACCAATCCACAGAACAAGGTAACCGACCTCAGAGGGCCCAGTAAGACATTAACCACTAGTATGCATCTCATTCAGACATGTGATGAAGGCACAATGCCAAGCACTGCTATCCAAAACCTTGATGCAACTTGCTGGCTGGAACTTCACAAAAGATCAGGTCTCCTTGGCCTGTGTGTCATCCAGTTCCAAAAGGCAAGAATCACTGAGCCCCCTCTCCCCTCAGTTTTCCTCTGTGAAGTAGAGGTTTCATAGCAGAGCTCCCTTTGAGGCAACTGGCATAAACAGCAAATCTGGCTAGGGCACTTTTAATGTCCCCAAATGTTAAAGATACTATTTTTTACTCCATCCCCCTAATGCAGCTCCTCCAGAGTAGGAGTTAACCTTCTCGTCTCCCCTTCCCGGTAAAGCTGCAGCCCATATTCTCTAATGAATCGCGTTAATTCTCTGAAACGCAGACACGTATTCCCTTGGTCGTTTTACTCACCAAATACCTTAAGGCCGATCTTAAAATCCTAATAACGACAAAGGGGCTAGAGGAACCTACCTGTCTCAGCCTGGGGCTGTGGCAACTCCTGCTCTGTAGCAGGGACGGTTTCTGTGGCTTCACCGGGCATTTCTGAAGGAAGGGAATAAAAAGGTCTGAATTGACTGGATCCATCTTCCTGCCTAACCCAGAGTCAAGTATTCTTAAAAACTCTGCGGAAGGCCGTTAAGAAAAACATCAGGGGGCTTGGGGACAATCTTCCCTAAAGTAACTGGGAATGCGTGAGAAATATGACGTGACCCTCACATCTCTGATGAAACGAATCACCACCTCTCACTGCGTCCCTTCACTCCGCAGAGCGCAGACTTCCCAGTGTCCAGGGTTCATTTTATTCCACACTCCAAAATCCCCTAAGCCAGCAATCACCACTGCGTTCTCAACCCAAGGGCGAGGATCCCGGTCTGGCTCCCAACCAGGGGAGACATAAGACGCTATCTCAAGCCTCATTTCCCCTTCTTCCATTCACAATGCCTGGGCTGGAGGCCCCGGGACTCCCATTTGCCAACTTTCGGGAGCCAGGAGGGGCGGGGAAATAGGGTGCCTAAGTTCTCCACACTCGCTTGTCACAATTAAGAATGGTGGGTGTGTGTGTGTGTGTGGGGGGAGGCGTTCCAAGGCTGTGACCCCTTAACCTCCTCCGGATTCTCGTGAAGCGGCTCTCAACCTCAGACGCACTCGGCTAACGCCCGCAACACAGCAACGCTCCTACCTCCCCAGTCCTGGATTCTGCGCTCGGCCACCGGCCTTCTGCCCTGCTTTTGCCAGGACACCAACCTCAGACCCCATTTTGAACGGAGGCCTCAAGGCAACACTTCCCAGGGCCGAGTAGGGCCCCGGTGGCCCCATGGAGCCTTCGGCTCACCTTAACTCAGTCCCTGCGGCGGCCCAGCCCCCAAAGAAAGCGGATGACTGCGGATAGAAAGAAACGGCGCAGACGGCACTTACTGTGCGGTAAGCGCGGAACCAAGATGGCGGCAGAAAGAGAGGGAGCAGGAGCGTAACCCACGCCTGCTGCAGAAGGAAGCCTGGCCCGGAGTGGGCGGGATCAGGATCCGATTCCGGGTTAGGAGGTGCCGGCAGCCACTTCCTTTAACCAGTGACTCGTCCGGTTGTCCCCAGGACGGGGCTGGTGATGAGCTTTAAATAAGGGTAAGCACAGAACAGCACGCGCTGGCCAAGCAGTTGCTCCGATAGCCGACCTCCTCCCACCCCTTAAGTCGGGGCTTTTTTTGGTATCTGCATTTAAACCATAAAGAGAGAACCAATCTCTGCTTCCCGGTTGCCAAAGGAGTCACAGCGGTATTAAAGGGACCTCCCGATGAACGTTTCTCAACTAACGCAGGAAAATACGAGACATTAATATCGAATGCCACAGAGATTGCATTCACGCCATTGGGATGTGGCAGTGGCCAAGGTTAACTCCCAATTCTTTTTATTTTTGAAACACGATTTAGGTCTGTGTTGAAATTATGCATTCTTTGGGTGGACCTCAGTTGACAGTGGAAGAGAGACGTGAAGCCAACCTATTCATAATTTGCCACCTTCTACAGTTTGAGTTACAGTTTGGTACATTAAGGTTTGTAGAGCCGTCTCCCTTTACTAGTAATATCTCCCTCCAGTTTATAAGGCTACAGGTTCTCCTCCCTAGAAAAGAACATAGACACACACACCATTCTTTTCTTTCTCGTTATTCTGGAGACTTTTTAGATCTGAAACTCTAGGAGTCCAGGACTCCACATTAAGAACTCATGCTTTATACAGTAGGATTCTTGAATGATAGTGTGGGTATTTTTGACATTCTTTTCAGAGAGGAGATAATGTTAGTGATTAAGAACATGGACTCTGAGGCCAGACTCCTATGTCACCTAAGAGTAACCTTAGGTAATTTAATTAACCTAGTTATGCCTCAGTTTCTCGTCTGTAAAATGTGGATAATAGCTACTTATAAGATTAAGAATATTAGATAGGTAATATATGTATAGCCCTTAAAAAGTATTGTTACTATTAAAATTGTAGCTAGAACTTCTTCCTCAGCAAATAAGTGATCTGGAAGATTTTTAGTGCAATCCATTTCAGAAGAGGGTCAGAAATAACTAATTATCTTTTTAGACAAAACAACATTTTGACTATTCTCCTTTCTTCCCCCAGCAATCTCACTGATTTTTTTCTGTCTCTGTTGCAATCATTAGCCAAGGATTTTATTTTTTCTTTGGATTTCTTTATAAATTGGGCAAGTTTGGAGATGGAAGTCATTTCTGCATGCTCTTTATATCCACAATCCTAATATATTGGGGAATTGGCAAATCAGGGGAAAGGGAAGTCAATAGTGTTTGCATGTTTCTGCTGTCTTCAAGAATCAAACATTTATTCTTTTTCATGAGCACATGTTCTGTAATTAATAATTTTATGGGCTAGTAAACCAGCTTTTATCCAAGGTCTTTAATATCAAAGCATTAAAATGTGTTAATGCTAGACATATTTATATAACCATAATGAAAGCTTAAAGCATCTTTTGTTGAAAGCATAATACCATCTTTCCACTCTCATTCTTGAGTTCTTATGATGGACTAGGAACTGATGAGTCCTTAGTAATTACCTGTATTCAGGAATTTTAATTGACCTACTGTTTTTAGAACCAGAAGAGTGAACAGTATAATAAACAGAAGCTCAAATAGTGAGCCATTTTGTACAATAGCCTTTAATATTTTTTAAAAAAACTTACAAAAGAGAAAGGAATGCAAGGCATTTCAGTGAATTGGCATTAAGATGTTTTATATAAACCAAAAGATAAAATTAAAAGACTATATAGAAGAAACAATGTTAAAGGAAGTACAAAGGAAGGAAAATTTTAAGTCACAGGAAAGCACTGGCCTAATAGCTTGCTTCTTAATGTTTCTGAGAAGGTAGAATGTAAATTAGAACCACTGCTTTGTTTAGAGTGGTTTTAAAACCAGGCAAGCAAAATCTGACACAGACTCTATCACACAAAACCAAACACTGAAGAAATGAAAGTTTAAGTATTCTATCTAAATATATAAAAACTTTTTTGACAAATAGAGCAGGTTTCATGTTGGTGAAGATGGTTATTTTTTCTAAGCTGCTTTTTTATGACAAATCCAACTGCTCTCTGAGGGAAGAAGTTAGGAGCTACAATTCCAAAAGTTGTAAAAAACACTATATTAAGCCCTAATATTGTTTATGTAGTAACTAATATCTTTTGAATTGAAGTTTTGCTAAGTTTAGATTCCTTGTTTAAAATGAGTTTTAAAATACGGGCAGTGGGGTGTTGCCTAATCAATAAGAACATTAGTAAGCAAAATTAGGAAGTGACTGGATATACACTCCAGGTATAATTTACTTAAGGGACTAAGAATTAAAGACAAAGCCCTCACTCATTCAGAAATTGGAGGCTACAGTGAGCTGAGAGGAAAATCTTGGGTATATTACTGCTTACCTCTATTTATAGCAACTGGTTGAACAGTATTTATATATCAGAAACCTTAGAATTATCTTTGTATATTATTAAATTTTACAAATCTTATCTGAAATCCAACATCAATTTTTCCTAAAGAGCATCTTTCCAGGAACCCTGACACTCTCCATTGGTGGTCTCAAGGAATCTTTTCAGCATATTTCTTCAGAATAGGAAATTTTACTTTGCGTATTAAGACACATACATAGTTCTGCCACATTTATTAAATGGCTCTTGAATTATTTGATCTTTGGTTTGAAGGCTAGAAGATAGCCACATTGGTTTAAGGGGAGTTGTTATCTTCAGAAATCTTTCTGTAAATCTAAAATAAAATAGATTCTGTCAAAGGATAATAAAGGAAAACAAAACAAAACACATTTATTTTCACATTTTGATGTGCTTACTGCTTCCATTAAATTCACATCATACATAAAGATTTGCTTTCACATTTGCTAAAGTCCACATCATAGGCTGAGCTAGTACAGAACAAGAATACATTTAGTAAGGCAGGTTGAAATGGCAGCTTTAACCAGGCTTTCCAAGTTCACAGTCATCATTGTTCATTCAATAAACACATATTTGAGTGTCTACTAAGGCACCACTTAAACCATCACATTTAATTAAAAAAAGAAATGAAGTGGAGAGGGAATTTGTATTTCTGTAACATTGCCACAGTTTTTAGGGTATCCATTGATCTCTTCAATAATATTCTCTCTGCTGATTTTTTTCCTTTTGGCTTAAACATATGCTCAGGTCTCTCCTATTCCTAGAACTCTGCCTTTGACCTTGCTATCCTCCTGGTTCCTCCTTCTAGTTGCCATATCCAACAGGATTTTATCACTTCCCTCCTGCATTTGAAACTTGATAATCTCCTTGAAAGTCTCCTTTCTCCTTGCTTCTGTGACACTTTTCCTCCCTTTGTTCATTTTCCACTTCCAAATCATTACCAAGTCTCAAGGATGGCTCCAGCATCTGTACCTTTTGGAGATCTCCAGTGCTATTGTCCTAATGGCAATAGCCCACCTGGCCTCTTGAGCTCTAATCTATCCTTGCCTCTCCCCAGATGTATTGTTACCAGATTTATACTTATATCCTATCATTTCCGGCCTCATTTTTTTTTTTCAGACTAGCTGTACCACTTGATGGTTTCTAGAGCCATTGATGCTTTCTTGCCTCTATATGTCTTTGTTCCTGTTGTTCCTCCTAGAGTGAACAACCCTTTTTCTTTTTCCATCTTTGTACCCTTATCCAGCAAATCTTTGGTTGTGGAAATCCTACTCATGCCTCAAAGCATGGGATCTGGCATTTGGGAATTAGAATTCTTATAGCAGTTCACTGAGAGGACTTCAGATACCACCCTTTCATATGAAGTCATCTCAGATTCTTTCAGTCAGATGTGATCTCCTTCTTAGCATTTTGTACTTCTTCATTTTGCTTCATGTTAGTAAGACTATTCATTTCTTAAGGGCAGGGAGGCACGGTGTGGAATTCATTTTTGTATAACTCATCTTTGTTTCCCTCATAGGACCTGATACATAGAATGTATTGAACTGAATTAAGGGACCTCAACATTAAAAAACACTATGAATAAGACAAATCAATGAATTTTGGGGGAAGAGGGCAAACACTAGACTCTGGCTGCTTTAAACTACCCATACTAAGATCCAAACAGATAAAATGGAAAGGTAATGGAGTCTTACCACTCTTCTTGAGAAGCTCTCCTTTTCGGTATTTATCCAGTTTATCAAGAAATTGTTCAAAAATTTTCACATAAGGAGCTAGACCGGTCTTCTTATAATCTAAGTTATGAAGGACATACATTATAGTTAGTATTTTGACAGCAAGAATAACATGAAAGTATATTTTTTAAGTTTCTTTTATGAATTCTGTAGAACAGTGCTGCACAATAGAAATCTAATGCAGGAAACATGTAATTTAAAGTAATCTAGAAGCCACATTCAAAAAAGCAAAAATAAAAAGGTGAGATTAATTTTAATATATTTTATTTAATCCAATAGATCTAAAATATTGTCATGTCAACGTGTAAAAAAAAATTGACATATTTTATATTCCTTTTTCATACTAAGTGTGATGGTTAGGTTCATGTGTCAACTTGGCTAGGTGATGGTTCCCAGTTGTCTGGTCAAGCAAGTACTGGCCTAACCATTACTGCAAGAACATTTGTGGCTGGTTAATAAACCAGAAGGCTGGTTTATTAAATCAGTCAATTGATTGCATCTGTGGCTGATTACATCAATGAAGGGCCCTATGGAATTTGGACTCGTGCATCCTGCTGTACAGAATTTGGACTCATGCATCCCCACAGTTGTGTGAGACACTTTTATAAAATCTCATATTTACAGACATTTCCCTAGAGAACCCTAACTAATACACTAAGTATTCTAAATCCAGTGTGTACTTAAAGTACATCTCAATTCAGATGCTAAATTATCAACAGAAATATTTGATCTATATTTAAATTTAAATTATATAAAATATGCAGTTAAAAAAGTAGGCTTAAAAAAAAAACAAACAAAAAAAACAAACAAAAAACTAGGCTTCCATACCCAAGTTGTTCCAAACATAATTAAAACTTTCCAATAACCCAACTGAATCAGTTTTTAAATTAAAATTAAATAAAATATTTTAGTTGTACTAGCCATATTTCAAATGCTTAGTAACCACATGTGGCTATAGTATTGGATAGTGCAGCTCGAAAACTTCTAAACCACATGTATATATCTACTCTACTAGTCAGGTTTTCTAGAATTAGACAAACATAATTGATTCCTATGTTAAGTCCCATTCAACATTCCTTTCTTTAAAAATTGTGACGTCAATATTAAATACTTTAACAGAGCAAAATTTTAAAAATATAAATTTAGGGCTGTGCCTTCTGGAGACAATCATAAGTTCATCCTCACACAGCATTAAGTATAGGTTTATAAAACCTTTGATATATAAAATAGTATTAAAATGTACATAAATTTTTAAATACAGAATCTTATCCATTTAGTTGTACAATTTATAATTAATGCCCAGCAGGGGAAAAATCTGAATGAGAACAAGAAAGGGGTTTAACATGAGATTTGGATTTTGGTAGTATGTTATATCTGCATGGAATTAAGAGACCTCATAGTAGTTCCCTGAAAAGTTAAAAAAAAGAAACTAATTCTTAAAAAAAAAATTTAGTAAATATTATCTGACTTGGTACTGAAGAAGGAATCTTGATGAGGGTATTGAGGATGAATAGCTGAATAGTGGCAATTCCAATAGTACAATTTTGATTGTACTATTATAATTTTAATTATATAAATACATAAGTATATAAATATAAATTATAATTGATTATAATTTTGCTCCAAATTTTTATATCATGAATTTTCATATAATGAATAAACTTCTCCAAAGAAATAATTTAGTTTGGGCTCAACCACATAGTACTTTGAATCTTTAATTCAATATTATAAGTTCCTTGGCTGTAAGTCTATAGGTTTGTTTCACTATTGCAGATAGAATATATAAGAATATCCAAAAGATTTAAATTATAAAATGTGCAGTTTAAATATATATAATTTAAACAGATATTTACTGGTTGCCTATTATATATCAAGTGCTATGCTAAATTTTTAAAAAGTATAAGCCAAAGTACTTGGTCTCAAGAAGTTTATAAGTTAATTGGAAAAAGAAGACATATATTATAATAGAAAACAATATATGATTATATGCCACATAGGCATATGGATAATTATAGGAGTCTAAAGAATTGACCACTCAGTATTAACTGAGGTAGATACGAACTGTGTCTTGGAAAAGATACAATTAGAATACTTAGAGAGGAGGGTGGAGAATGTTCCAGGATTTGGGGATTAGAAAAAAAGGAATATAAACTGGTAGTAGTGTGAAAAAGAGCAAAGGCTTAAAATCACAGAAACTAAAGAGATAATAAGGAACTTATATATCTTATATTTCAACCTCCCATCACTTCTAGAGCATTTCTGATTGATGGCTATTAGCCTATTTATGAATTAACATATTTATGAATACTTGAATGACAGGCTGTTTTTGGACAGTATATTATCAGAAGTTTCTCCTTATAAGGAGCCAAAACTTGCCTCCCTAAAACTTCTGAACAAAGGAAAAATATGCCCACAAGGAGACAATATTAAATTTTAAAAATTGTTTTAAAGCAAAATATGCACATTGTTAAAAAGAGTAAAATGGTACTAACAGATTTATAATGGAAACATAGCAGTCCTTTGCCCTAATTCTGCCCTTTCCCTCCTCTTGAATGGCAAGCACTTTGAACAAATGAACAGTTCCACTGTTGTTTAGAAGTCTGAGGCCATTCTGATTCCCTTTCTTAGGTCTGTGGCTTTTTTTGGGGGGCGGAGGGGAAGGGTGCGGTTGAGGTTGGGTGGTGTGAGAGTAGGGAGGACTTTGAAGCTCTTTGGATCCTTTCTTAATTCTCAGTGCTTTAAAATTTCAAAATCATGTGCCTTGGTGTAGGTCTGTTTTTCATTTTTTTGTGCTGAGCCCTTTCATAAAGGGCTTATTTCTGGGACGTTTTCCTATTAATTTTGTAATTACTTTTTTCATGTTTTACCTCTTTCTGAACTCCGGTAGTTAGACATTAGAACTTTGAACCCAGTCCTCTAATTTTTAAAAATGTTTTTCTTAAAACAACAATAAACTTGTTTTTTTTATATTACTTTCTGGGAAATCTCAACTTTTCTAATCGTTCCATTCCTAATGATTATGTTTTTGATTCCTAAGAGCTCTTTCTTGTTCTCTGAGTGTTCTTTTTCATAGCATTCTGTTCCTGTTCTTGGATGCAGTATCTTCCCTTACTGTTCTCTGATATATTACAGTTCTTTAAAAGAGGTTCTTTTATTCCATTGCATTGTCTGTTTTCCCTGAGTTCCTTTTATAGTTTATTCTGATCTGTCTTTCATGTTGGAGACTTTTTTTTTCAAATATTTTAAACAGAATAGTTGTATTCCACAAACATTAATAGTGGAAATGTACTATGCTTAGGTATTATGTTAGAGCTGGTAAAGATGAAGCAAGATTTGAGCTTAGATGTTAAAAGAAGGGTAGCAACATTGGACTAAAAAGGTCAGAGACCACAGATCTACCCTGTCCAATTTGGTAGCCAGACCTACCAAATCCATTTTTCCAAAGATGATATACAGATGGCCAATAAGCACTTGAAAAGATGCTCACATCATTAGCCATTAGGAAAATGCATATCAAACCACAGTGAGATACCACTTCATACTTACTAAGATGGCTATTATTAAAACAACAACAACAGAAAAATAATGAGTAGTTGGTGAGGATGTGGAGAGAAATTGGAACTCTAGTGCATTGTTGGGGTGAATAGAAAACGGTTTAGCCACTGTGGTAAAAAGTTTGGGAGTTCTTCAAAAAGTTAAACATAGAATTACCATGACCTGGCAATTTCACTCCTAAGAATATAGCCAAAAGAACACCAATGTTCATAGCAGCATTATTCACAAGAGCCAAAGGAGGAACAAATGTACATCAACTGATGAATGGATAAGCAAAGTGTGGCATATCCATACAATGGAATATCATTCACGCCATAAAAAGGAATGATGTGTCTGAGACATACTACATCATGGATGAACTTTGTAACATTATGCTAATAGTTGTCAGACACAGAAGGCTACATATTGTAGGATTCCACTTACATGAATGTCTAGAATAAGCAAATAAGTGGGAGTTATTGCTTATGAGTTCACAGTTTGTTTTTGGGTGATGCAAATGTTTTGGTAATGGATGATGTTGATGGTAGCATGACTATGAATAATTAGTGGCACTGAATTGTACACTTAATTCTGGTTAAAATGGCAAATTTTTTGAATTATTTATGTGTTACCACAATAAAAGAAAATTAAGTGAAAATAAAAGTTCAGTTTCTCAAGTCACATTAGCCACATTTCAAGTGCTTAAAAGCTACATGTGGCTAGTGACTAACATATTGGACTGTGAAGATATATATTTCCATCTTCAGAGAAAATTCTATTAGATTCTATTGCTATAGAGTATCTTTTGAGTGTTGGTAGATTTGATTTCCATTAGTAGTAGGATTTATAAATTCCTAGTTCCTTCAAGTTCTTGAGTATTTGAGTTAATTTTAGTTTACATCTGTATTTACTATAAAACCCGTCTGGATACATCAAAAACAAAGTAAAGGACAGAAGCACTGTGTATGTAGTAAGTGTTTAATAAACAACAGTTGAATCTAAGAGACTGTGAGATTCAAATAACCGTCAACAATAACAACAAAACAACTATCAACACCAATTGACAATTTTTTCTCACAATATCAATCCCATCAATTAGAATTTGCTTGGTAAATATTTGTTGAATCAAATTGGATCAATAGCACCACTTAAGTAATTGATGAAGAAAAGACAGAAACATTATTGCTACAGCATTATTTGTTACGAGCTGGCTTCAGGATAAACATTGACCCATTCTGAGCTGAATCCAAGGGGAATTAATTAATTGTTGGGATGACAGAAAATATCACTAAAAAAAGTGAGATTTCAATATACTAACCTACCTCTGGTTCTACGTTTGATGTCAGATTCAGCTTTATTCTCCTCTTTTTCCTCTTCGTTAGTAGAAATGGTATCCAGTTCATGGCAGATGAAGCTACAAGTCACAGAACAGGAGAATTTCACAGTTGGCTCCTGGTTAACATTACCCAATGAATGATAGCACATGAACCCCACAAGCTTTTCTGTGAAAAAACTGTGGGGCCAATTAAATTTGAGATATTCTAAACTAACCTTGGAGTTTTTTCATGTACATTAGCATATTATAGACTGGGAAATCTTGCAGAAATGAAACTTTTATTTTGTTTAAGTCAACATTTCCCAACCTTATTTGACCTTAAAATCTTCTCATGCATAACAGCAGCTGAAGAACTTGTGTTCTGTAGAACTCAGGAAATGTTGCTCTACTAGGCATCATTTTGTAAACTCAGAGCCAGGTGGCTCCATAACCAAATATACATTCCCATGCAGCTACCTTTCTGGAAGAATCTAATCCAGTGTACTTCAAATTCAGAACAAAAATCACAAACAAACTCAAATTAGGAGTGATCTGGACTATACCTTATGGTTGGAACAGCAAATGGGTCAAACTGATCCACTTTCTGTAAATCAATAGGAACAGAAATGCGACCTGTAAGAACCAAAAGTTATAAACTGATGATTGTGGAATATAAACTATTATAGCCTCTCTCTCTCTCTCTAAGCAGTTTTACTGAAATATATTCACATACTATACAATCATCCAAAGTGTACAACAGTTGTTCACAGCACCATCATATAGTTGTATACCCACACCACAATTTTTAACATTTTCATTACTTCAAAAATAATAAAAATAAAAGTAAAAAAGAAACACCCCAAACATCCCACACCCCCCCCCCAACTCATCTACTTCCTGTCCCCATTTTTCCACTCATCTGTCCATACACTGGGTAAAGGGAGTGTGAGCCACGAGGCCCTCACAATCACATGGTCACACCATATAAGCTATACAGTCACACAATCATCTTCAAGAATCAAGTATACTAGATTGCAGTTCAACAGTTTCAGGTATTTCCTTCTAGCTATTCTAGTAAACTAAAACTAAAAAGGGGTATCTGTATAATGCATAAGAATAATATCCAGAATGACGTCTCAACTCCATTTAAAATCTCTCAGCCACTGAAACTTTGTTTCATTTCTCTTCCCCCTTTTGGTCTAGAAGACTTTCTCAATCCTACGAAGGTGGGTCCAGGTTCATCCCCAGGAGTCATGTCCCACATTGCCAGGGAGGTTTACACCCCTGGGAGTTGTGTCCCACGTAGCAGGGAGGGCAGTGAGTTTACCTGCCGAGTTGGCTTAGAGAGGGAGGCCACACCTGAGCAACAAAAGAGGTTCTCTGGGGGTGATTCTCAGGCACAATTATAAGTAGACTTAGCCTCTTCTTTGCAGTAACAACTTTCATAAGGGCAAGCCCCAAGATCGAGGGCTCAGCCTACTAAAATGGTAATCCCCAATGCTTGCGAGAATATCAGGAATTCCCCAGGTGAGGAATTTAATGTTTCCACCTTTTTCCACAGGCCCTCAAGGGGGCTTTGCAAATACTTTTTATTCTCTGTCCAGATTACTCTGGGATGTATCAGGGCTGCACGCTAACCTGTACAAACCAACCAGAGCTCACTCCCTATTCAAGGTTCCATGTAATTATGGTGTTTGAGTAAACTGACCATATAAGTTAAATTATATAGTGTACTACAGAATATATCGATTTTGTACCAAATAAACATCTTTTTCTTTGGTCCCATACAGAAGCCAAAGTTTTAAAACACAGTTAACTGAGCCCTCGATCATGGGACTTGCCCTTATGAAGCTCGTTACCGCAAAGGAGAGTCTAAACTTGCATGTAATTGTGCCTAAGAGTCTCCCCCTGAGTACCTCTTTGTTGCTCAGATGTGGCCCTCTCTCTCTCTAACTGAGCCATCTTGACAGGTGAACTCGCAGCCCTCCCCCCTACGTGGGACCCGACTCCCAGGGTTGTAAATCTCCCTGGCAATGCAGAATATGACTCCCGGGGATGAATGTGGACCCGGCATTGTGGGACTGAGAGTATCTTCTTGACCAAAAGGGGGATGCAAAATGAGACGAAATAGTTTCAGTGGCTGAGAGATTTCAAATGGAGTCAAGAGGTCACTCTGGTGGACACGAGAGGTCACTCTGGTGGACATTCTTATGCACTATATAGATAACACCTCTTAGGTTTTAATGTATTGGAATAGCTAGAAGTAAATACCTGAAACTACCAAACTCCAACCCAGCAGTCTGGACTCCTGAGGACAATTATATAATAATGTAGATTACAAGGGGTGACAGTGTGATTGTGAAGACCTTGTGGATCACACCCCCTTTATCTAGTGTATGGATGAGTGGAGGAATGGGGATAAAAACTAAAGGACAAATGGGGTGGGATGGGGGGATGATTTGGGTGTTCTTTTTTCATTTTTATTTTTTATTATATGGTCTGGTTCTTTCTGATGTAAGGAAAATGTTCAGAGATAGATGTGGTGACGAACGCATCACTATGTTATCATACTGTGGACAGTGAATTGTATACCATGGATGATTGTATGGTGTATGAATGTATTTCAATAAAACTGAATTTAATTAAAAAAAAAAAAAAAAACAACACAGTTAATATCATCCTCTATCTTTTAGTCTGATCTACCCCAGTCTCAACGAAGTCCATTTCATTCATATCTCCAATTGAAGTCTGATCTCTTTTTTTATCCTTTTTAACAGTAGCTGCATGGGGCAATGCTGACACTCATAGCTGCCAAACTGTGGCTCCGAGTTCCAGGTGCCACACAGACACCTGAAGCTCCAGGGACCGACCAGGTCACACACAAACAGCTCAGTATCTCAGAATTTAGAAATAACTGTTACAACTCATGAATAGATGTAACTGCTGTAAGAGCTTACAATCCAGGAAACTTTACATAAGCCCTCCCCTGATAACACATGCTCCCAGATTCAATTCTCAGAGTTTGCACATTATTATTAGTCCTTATTAGTGAGGCATTATAATGTTCATCTTCTCATTTCTGGCTTCTTTCACTCAACCTACTGTCCTCAAGGTCCATTCACCTAGTTGCATACCTCACAATTTCATTCCTTCTTGCTGCTGCTCAGTATTCCATTGTGTGTACACACCACAGTTCACCATTCGGTTTATCAGATGATGTACCCTTAGGCCACCTCCATTCATTGCAAATTGTGAATACTGCTGCCACAAACACCAGTGTGCAAATGTCCACTTGTGTCCCTACTCTCAATTCCTCTGAATATACAATCAATAACAGGGTTGCAGGACCATATGGCTTACTTAGCTTCCTGTGGAACCACCACACTGCCCTCCAGATGGGCTGCACCATTCTACTTCCCCACCAACAGTGAATAGGTACATCCCTCTCTTCATTTTCTCCAGCACTCGTATCCCTCTGTTTATTTTTTTCAAAAGTTTTGTTCACATACCACACAATCCATCCTAAGTAAACGATCAGTGATTCCTGGCATAATCACATAGTTATGTATTTACCACCACCATCTTTATGAGGACATTTCCATTTCTTTCACAATGAAAGAGGAAGAGGAGGGAAAAAAAACGAAGAATAAAAGATAGAAGAAAAAAAAATACAACGAAAAGATCATATAACCCCACCACCACCACCACCAAGATTCCCATACCACTCCCTTATATCCCCCACTTACAGACATTTAGCTTTGGTGTATTGCCTTTGTTATAATTAACGGAAGCATCTTACAATGTTACCATTAACTAGACTCTAGTTTGTACTGATTATATTTTTTCCCCTATACTATACAGTCTTCAACAGCTTGCAATGTTGACATTCATTTGTTCTCCCTCATGTAAAAACATTTTTATATTAGTACACTTAATCACCATCATTGACCACTCTAGGTTTCACTATTTTACAGTCCCAGTCTTTATCCTCTATCTATCTTTCTGGTTTCATACATGCCCCTAGCCTTCCTCTTTCACCCATACTCACATTCATCTTTGTTCACTGTACTTACAATATTGTGCTACCATCACACAGTATTGTGCTATTTCTGGATCTATATGATCAGTCTTGTGAACATTCTGTACTCCTTCAGCATCAGATGCCTGATCTCTATCCTCTTTCTAACTCCTGATAACCTGTGTTCTCAACCTGTGTTAAAGTCGAAACAGCAGCATGTTTCTTATAAGTAATTTTTTTTTTATTTTTATTTTGAAATAATTTGAAACATATAGGACAGTTGCAAATACAATACAAACCCCATACAGAGAACTCCATCACCCCCCCACCCCCAGATATCCGTATCTACCAATTTTACATTTTGCTACCATTGCAGTTCCTTCTTTCCTTCCTTCCTCTCTCCCTCCTTCCTTTCCTCCCCCCCTTTCTCTTTCTTTCAACTATATATATTCTCTTTCTATCAATTATCTATCTACCCATTTAACATCTTCTGAACATTTGAGAGCAGGTTGCAACTGATAAGTTATTTTTGGTTAAAATTTTTATCTAAGGCTTAGAACAAGGGTTAGACTCATCTGTTAAGAACAATATTTAGAAATATAAAGTACTTCTACAACAACAAAAAACAGATGTTAAAGAGTACTGAATTATTTCCTGTTGCTGCTTGTTTCTACTTTTATTTCTTCTCTCTCTTTCTAATATCCTCCCTATATAAGTTAGAACAATCTCAGATTTAGTGAACCCTAAAAATGGAACAAAATTGATGGAAATAGTTCATTATATTAGCTTGGTTTATTTGCTGAGATCAGAGTAGACACCCATATATTGGCATCTTTAGAAAGCAAGTTGGAAATAAAATGGACAACATTAACCTACCCTTTTACAGTATCCACACTTGGAACACTACATAAAATTCTTCACATCTTAAAACTGACATAATGAACCTAAAGAATTCTGGGTGAGTAACAAGTAAAATAATTAAGGGAACTGGGAATTGCTGCTTAAAGACAGAGTAAAAAGACTGCAGCTACTTAATATGAAAGGGAAAGGAATATAATAAAAACATATACGTTATGAGTGAAGATAAATATTCACCCAAACCTTGAATATTAGAGTGAAGGGATACCCATTGAAGCTTTAGAATTAAGCTTAAAACAAATAATAAGAAATATTATGCTTATTATCAAAACAAACAAACAAACAGGTTTGAAGAAGGCCTATATAAATGTATGGACTAAAGTCATATAGGTTATTAGAGGAAAACTATGCAGTTTGGGAAAATTGAATATGTGCCAGACACTTTCTAAGCACTTTACATTTGATCTTCACAATAACCCACTGAGGTAGGTACTATTATCATTTCCATTTTACAGTTCAGAAAACTCAGACATAGAGAAGTTAACCCACAATGAGTAAGTGACAGGGTATGACTGGTAACACCAAAGAGGACAACTATAGACTTCTCTTTATGTCTCCTAGTTGGATAGAGAAAAGTTTTGTGTCAATACAGCTACTTTTATATCTATTTTAAAGTCAATTTCAGTCCACTAAATCTAATCTAAGAGAAATGTAAAGAATAAAGCTAAAACTATTGAAAAAGAACTGAAGGAGGCAAGAGAGTAGAAAAAACACAGAAGTATTAAGATCTGAACTCTCTTCCTAACTCTGACACAATTTGTTTATGACTGGACAAGTCACCTTAACCTCTTAGCCCACTATTTTCTCATCTGTACAATGAGTACTATGATTCCTAAGGTCCTCTCCAACTCTAATTCTAATTCAGAGCCTCAGAAACTCAACTGAAAAATATTTACATAGTAGAACTGAGCTGGGAGGTATTTAATTGACAATGTAAAAAATAAGTTAATTAGGTATTAGCTGACAGCAATTGTTCAACCTTCTATTATCTCGGAGATTATATGTATTCATACCCAATAAAGTGCTAAACAAAAAATAACTTTCATTTTTCTTTTGGTTGTCCTTACTTTCTTTACATAGTACCTGTTTTAGGATGAACACTAAAAGGGCTTTTCAGTAGATGATTGATTCCTTTGCTAACATTGATATCCAGCCGTGGAAAACAGTACTGGAGCATGATCTCCCATTCTAGCCAGGGTCCACATTTGTCATTTTTGGTATTCTGAAAGCAGACGTAAGTCAGCATGAGGATCAATAGGAACGAGAGATTTTCTTGAAAGAAGGTTAAAAAATGATCTTCAACCATCTATAACCATCTATAACTTACTAAACAAAAAAATCAGAATTTAAATAACAATAATTGCATCATTATATTTGTAGTACAGATTTCAATGGAATATACCTGGCATCTGCTGGCTACTTTCTTCAAAAGCTCCCAGCGCTGAAGTGAACTGTGTTGTTTTTGGAAGCCTTGCTGAAGTTCATCATGAATTGGTGATGGGTCATTAAGGAACACACTCATTTAGGGCATATCAATGAACAACTTAGTTTTCAGTATGTATTACCGTAAGAATATCTAAAGCTTATAAATATTTAGAAAGTAATTATTAATGTTCTCTACAATGCAAATGTTAAAACATTTATTTCCTTAAAGATTCCCCTGTTAAAATACAGTGGAGACTTGACAGAAAGAATGCCTATAAGGTTTAATGTAGAAGAGTTCCCTGGTCTGCACATATTTTGACTCAATGATTCAGCATTCCTTAAATAGCCATTAATTCTAGGAGGACTATCTTCCAGAAACAAGGAAACTGATTTGTGAAATGGCCTCATTTCTCATTGTATTCAGACTAGAGATACAAAAATGCAGGAATTTAGGAGGCATTTTGTGTGAAAAACATTAAACTTATAGGAATAAGTATATGAGACTATACAGGCAGAACACATATATAGATCAATATAACTAGCTCAAAATGGTCTCAGGAAAGGATATTTTCAGGAACAAGGGCTAAAATCTTATCCCAGCATTCTTTATTTTCAAGAATATCTTGATTGACCAAGGCATACTCTTCAAAGTATTTTTTTATTATGTTTATAGACCTTCTGTAGGAACAAAACCAACAAAGCCCCAGCATTTGGCACATATAACATCACATAGGTATTGTTGCTGTTTGGTGGGACACTAGTGCTTTTTCAATTTTCAATGATTTCTAGAACTTAATGGAGTAAAATGAGAATAATATTCCATTGCAGAATCACAAGAGTTAAATGAGACACTCTAAGGGGAAAGAACCTACCTAGCATAGCACCTGGCTGAGAATAGATATTCAAGAAATGTTGACTTTTTAATTAAACTCCACAACCTAGAAGTTTAATAGCGTCAAAAATAAATATGTATCAAGGATAGAAAGCAACCAAGCAAGGACAACACATCAGCAGTAGAATGTGTGGGATACAGTCTAAAATTTCTATTCTGAATATTCCTTTAACATCTTAACAATTATATAGAGCTCTGCAATTTGCAGATACACTTCACACCTCCTGTTTCATTTAATTTTTTGCCACAATATTTAGAGATAAGTAGAACAGACTCTGTTCTCCCCATTGTACAAATGAGGAAATGGAGGCTCTAATATTTTATTAAGTTCATAGGAAATGGCAGGATAGGGATTCTTATTCCTAATCCAATTCTCTTTTCACTATCCCAGAGAAGAAGTGAATTCAATGGAAAGAGCATGGGCTTTGGAGTCAGGCAGACTGGGACATGAACCTGAATCGAGCAGTTACTTGTTTTGTGATGCCAAGCAAGTTATACAGTCTCCCTGAAACTTACTTTCCTCATCTATAAATGGAGATCCTATCATAAACCTCATGACGCTGTTGTGAAGACCAGTGAGAACATTTGTAAAACATTCAATATGGATACTGCAGCATGTACTGAAGCACAGAATAGGCACTCGTTAAACTGTAGCTATTATTATACTATGAATGCTACCCCAACAGTGAAAATTGATAACAAGGTAATTCTAAAAGCACACGTAGGTAAATCAAACACAAACTACATGGAACCTTTTCCAACAGACCTGACGAAAGGGTGAATTTTTTCACCAAGGTGAACTTTCTTTTTAATTTCTTGACCACCCTAAAAAATAAACCATCAAAAAAGAATTTTGTGTGTATCACATAAAACATAAATGAAATTAAACTATTTCTTTTCAGTATTCTATTATCATATTTAAAATTATATATATATATGCAAAGACATTTCTTACATTCTGTCAAAGTATAGAAGCTTAGATGCTATTTCATATAATCTCAATACCTGTAACTTTCTGTGTTAACTTTTCTTGAAATAATTGAACCAGAAAAGTAAATTAACTGTCATTTTGCCACAAAGGTGGACACATTGTAAAATACGAAATATCAAAAAAAAAATGTAGCTACTATGATCTTATTTAATTTATTGATAAGATCATCTACTCTGGGAAGTGGATGCTACAAAAGATAGTTTAATTTTCTTTGTTACTAAACATACGAGACTTGGCAACATGGGCAAAAAAGAGATGTAAATTACCATTAAGAGGATCTTACCTTTAAAAGACTCAAATACTCAACTATCCCAGAACGTACCGCGGAGGACAATTTTCTAACCGATTCATCACAGACCCAACAGTGAACACCTCTCCTTCCGGAATATACCCAGAGACGATGCTTAAATCCAAAGTCCTCTGAGGAAGGCAGGAATAATAGGATTTAAAACAAATCTACAGATTCCAGGTTCTTGCTTACTTCTTTAGTCTCATTTTAAATCTCTTATTCACATGTACATTCCCTTTAACCATACTGGATTATTTGTAGTTTCCCAAATGCCCCACACTCTTGCCTTTATGTGTTTACCCATCCTGGTCTCGCTGTCAAGAATTTCTTCATGCCCCAGCACTTCCATTTCTCTCCCTGACCATTTATCCTTAAAGACTTGTCTCAGGATTTTAAAGGAGTTAATATATTTAAAGTATTTTAGAATGGCACCTGGGACATAGTAAGCCCTATATAAGAGTCAGCTATCATTATTATCATTATCATCACTTCTTCTGGGAAGCCTTTTCTAACCCACTCTCTTCCCATTCTTGTGCACATTCCTATTGCTCTATATCCCCAGAGCACCTTGTGCATTTTACTTAATACAAATATATCTGTCTCCTTAGAGTGTGTGACCTAATAGAGGTAGGAAGTGTTATCTTTCATATTTCCTTCATCTGGAACAGCACCTAGTCACAGAGTTGCCCTAAAAATGACTGACTTGGGAAAAAATGCACTTGTTTGCTCAACAGCTTTATTAGAATTCTGACTGCAACTTTATTCAAATCTTTTATTTCCTCATCATATGTTTCAAGGAAACATATTAAAAATTCATAAGATTAGATTATAAAATGGTACAGATAGACTAACATTCAGAGGAAACAGATTCTTGCATCTGTCCCCACTCAGATACTGCCGATACTTGCCCTTCAATGCTCGGTCGATGATGTGTATGGCCATTGTCATGAGGGTCCAGCACTTAGAACATATGTCTGCAGAACTGGAGCAGAGGCATCATTACTCACTGTCAGTGACATCACCCACCCCAACAGCAAGGCCCGGGGTCCCTTACCTACAACATCTCCTCACATCGTCATAGTCTGTCATATCAATGTCAAACACCAGCTCTTTCTCCTGAGCCTGGAAAGCTCCCAGCTTCACTGTATTGTATTGACTAGGCTACAAATACAAAGTATTTATCAGTTTCTGTGAGAGCTGCCATGCTGTTACATCTGCTATGTTCTACCCACACAGACAAAGTGGCCAAAGAGAAATGGAAAAGCCACATAATGCCAAGTCTATGTCAGTTAAAGTTTATTCATTTGGATCCCCCAAATCCAGAATTGATGACAAATTAACATTTATAAGAGTTAGATAAATATATATTCACCATAAATATTTGTTGCTTGACAGAAATCATAAACTTTTTTGGTTTCTGGTAAGGAAGGGTACTTATAAATAATTAATACCCTGTTGCAAGGGGTTTTAAAGACCTTTACTTGTTATTGTATACGCAAGTAATCAAGATGTAGTTATTTTAAGATATTCAATCATTCGAAAGGATCTTCTCAATGCATATGAATTGAGCCTTTATAATAAAAAGGTTATGGTCTACCAATAAAGAAGGTGGAATGAATACAGATACTTTTGTTCCCTTCAGAGCCCTACAAAAATGTTAGAAAAGGGTTTTCAAGGCATAACCCTTTTTTTTTTTTAAATTAAATTCAGTTTTATTGAAATACATTCACACACCATACAATCATCCATGATATACAATCCACTGTCCACAGTATGATAACATAGTTATGCGTTCATCACCACAGTCTATCTCTGAACATTTTCATCAAGGCATAACTCTTTTAAAAAAGAACCAAAGAGGGGACAACACTGTTACAATTTTTATAACTGGAAATCAGAAGGGAGTTGTAACTGAGGAGACCCGTAGAAGCCGAATCTTAAGCTGTCAGTAAGGAGAGCTAAGAAGCAACCCAATTTATACAGGATCTCCAAAAGGCTCAGGAATAGGTATCTCTGGAGTGTGTGTATGTGAGGTATGGTGGAGGAGGCTGGTGGTGAGGCTGAGATTTAATACAGGAGGACTGGTTCAAAGTCTTTTCAAGAAGCAGTTAACTCCCAAGGTTCCTACACTTACTTTGCAGAGTTGGGTAACTGCTCTTTCTTTTATCTAGCACAAGACACCTAATTTATTATCTGGAGAATGTAAAACAGGCTTTCTGCATGAGGGGGACAACAGGCACAGTCAAAGAAAGGGGGTATTATACTGATAATAGGAGGATTAACTGGACATTTTTACATATGGAATGTTGAAAACCAACCTCCTTCCCCCCACTTCTAAAACCTTCCACTACCACCCCAGGCAGGAGACTGGAATTCTTCTCTGAAGAATCTGACCAGGTTAAGAGGACACTTTTTCAAAAACTTTTGTGGGTCAGACATTGTTCTTAGCCCTACAAATAGATGAGTGATCAAACCAAAGATCTCTGCCCTAGTAGAGTTTTTACCAACAAAGATCTAGAAAAACTGACACCAATTAAATGGCCCAGCCAGATCATCCTGCAGTAAAGAAATCTCAATCATGCGTACAGAGCTTCCAATATGCTTTTTGTACTCTTAAATATAAGCAATGAGTAAGAAAGTAGCAGACATCTGAGAAAAGCCTCTAATATGAAATAGAAGGGGGAAAACAGAAAATAAAGCAACTTAGAGAAAGCAGACAGTGCAAGAGAAGAAAACTTAAAAACCATCATAATGTCCTCAGAGAGATATTTTATCAATGAAAAATGTACAGGATGCACTAAAAAAAAAAGAGCTCTTAGAAATTAAAATATAGTAGCACAAATGAAAGCCTCAAAGGATAGATAATAAAAATGAGGAAATACCCTAAAAAGTAGAGCAAAACGAAAGAGATGGACAGCCAGGAGTTACAACATCTGACTTGAGGATTTCTAGAGAGAACAGAGAAAACAGACAAGAAAAATTATATATATTTTTTTTAAAAAAAGAAATTTCCCAGAATTGAAGGACATGAGTCTATAATAGAAAGGGTCCACTAAATATCCAGCACAATAGATGAAAAAAGATGCACTCCAAGGCACATTACTGTGAAATTTTAGAACACTGGGGATAAAGAGAAAATCCTAAGAGCTTCCAGGTCTAGCATATAGGAACAACAATCAAAGTAGGTGTCTTAATAGCAACATTGGAAACTAGAAGATAATGGAGCAATCCATTCAAAATTCTGAGAGATGATGATTTCTAAACAATCATCAGTCAAGTCTAAAGGTAGAACAAAAGATATTTTCTGGATATTTAAGGTGTCAAAAATTTTGTCTTCCACACACTTTTTCTCAGGAAGCTCCTGGAGGATAGTTGGTGCCAAAATAAGGGAGTAAAACAAGAGGAGGACATGGGATTGGGCAACAGGACATCCAATAAAGGAGAGAGGTGAGAGGAATCCAAGGTGATGGTGAAAGGAGATTAAAGATCATATTTATCCATCAGGCCTAGACAGCCATCAGTCTAGACTGGAGAAGTCAGAATGCTCCTGGAGGAATTTCTTCAAGATGAAATTGAAAGACTACCTGAAAGTTCTGAATATATTGGGAGATTTAGACAATTGGCAAAGAGTTTGGGATTGAATTAGTGATCTAACCCCAGTTATTAATTTAATCAAAATTGTATTAGGAACATAAGGGAATGGAAAGGTTGCATGTGTGGTAGGAAGTGAGGTAAAAGAAAGCTAAATCTTCATCTCCCAGTGTGGAAAGTCAATAGATAATGCTTAAAATGAAAAAAAAAAAAAAAAAAAGAAGAAGAAGAAATATAAGCTGTTATCTAAAGACAAGAAGGCAAAAACTAAGAATCGGCCAAAAGAAAGTGGTTGTCCTTAGAGAGCAGTAAATGGGAGGAGAGGAGAGTGACTCTTTTTTAAGCCTTATAGAGCTGCTTATTCTGTAAACTATGTGCATATATAGCTAATAAAAATCACAAAACAAAATACAAACAGAAAATGGTTTATAGATGTCTTGGCTCAATAAAAAAATGAGACATTCCCCCCCTCTCCAGGGTTAGAGAGAAGGAAGTAGAGTAGAACCCTGGCCTTCATTTTGAGAATTCAGTTTTATGCTTCACCTACTAAGAGGTATAATCTGCTCCAAAGCATTTTTCCTGCCTTTTCTGATCCTGGTGAGGGGTGATAAGCCTGGGATTTAGAGTAAAAACACCTGGGTTCAAGTCCCAACTCTATCAGCTGGAAATTCTGTGACTTGGGAAAACTGTTTTACTTCTCTGGGCCTGTTTTCTCCTCTGTAAAAAGAATAATGAGGATTGATATGAGGACCAAATCACTCAACATAAGAAAAAGCTCCATATAAAAGTTTATCATTCCTGTGCATGTATTTTTTTCCCATGTGTTGTATCTTTAAGGAGGAGAAGAAGGGCAATTTTTGGTTTATTCATTCAATAAATGTTTACCGGGTGCCTTCTATCAGCCAGGTGGTATTCTAGGCACTCAGGATACATCAGTGTCAAGAGGGTAGGGAAAGTAGCAGGTTGCAGTAGGTTGCATTGAGAAAGGGCTATTTGAGCAAAGACTTGAAGTAAAGTGAGTGAACAAGCCAAGCAGATATCTGAGGAAATGGGTTCTAGGCAGTGGAAACAGCTTGGGCAAGTCACTATGGCTGGAGGAGAGTGAGTGAGGGGGAGAGAGAGGCTTTTACTCTGGATGAAATGAAGAACATGTGGAGAATAGTTTTGAGAAGAATCGTAGAATCCGGCTTGTTTTTAACAAGATCACTCTGGTGCCCGTGTTGAGAATAGACTTCAGAGCATAGAGTGACAAACTATTAGGTTTTTATAGTAATTCAGGTGGGAGATGATGATGATAGAAGCACTGGTGGCAGTGGTTGGATTTTAGATATATATTATGGTAAAGTCAAAGGGATTTCCTAATCTAAAGGATATGAGAGTCTGAGAGAGAGAGGAATTAGGAATAAGTCCAGTGCTGGGAGAAAACATGGTTTTTTTTTTGGTTCCCTACCATTGACTTCCTTGTTAGTCTTTTAGCCAGATATCCACTTTTATTTTTGTTCTAGTGAGAATGAAACCCATTCACTTCTAACTGATTTTGAGTCAGTAATGTAGAGTGTCAAAGAACAAAGAGATTACAATTTACTTGCAAAAGTCAAATAAGCAGTCTTAACAATGTTCTTAACTTAAATAAACTCTAAAAAATAGTACCCCAAAAGCTAGGGCACTAACAGATCCTTGGTTTAAAAAACAAAACAACAAAATACATTTAAAAAGATTTCTTACTCTGTGGGAATATACTGCGCCTATGTCAATCTTGTATGGATTCATTTTCTGCATCTCCTTTTCCAGCTCACTCTGATTGTTGAAAGATTGGTAGCGAATATAAATATCATCTTTCAAAGTGAATGAAAATTCACGGTGTTGAAAGTAATTCTTTACCACTGCAAAATAAATTTACATGTTAAAATTAATTTGGTACTTTATTCAATTCAAGGCATATGACATTAATCAATGAGAAGATATTTAATGAGCTACCTGGGCTCAACACTGCGCTAGATGTAAACAAAAGCATAAGGCTTAGTCCCTAATTTGAATGGGTTTACCATCTATTATCTGCTAGGAAAAAGCAAAAATGAGGATAAAGATGAAGAAATATCTTGCAAAATACAATGCCATTTCTGTCTACTTGGTGGACACTAATAAATGAAATCAGGTGCGAAGATGAAAGTACTTTTCCGTCTCCGGGAGACACTGAACTGTCCCTCATGCAGATCACACTGCTGCAGCTTCAGGCTACAACCGCGCAACCCCCGGGGTTTATGGACCGCAGCAGGTAAACCGGCCACCGGATGTGAGCCTGACCAGGTGGTGGTAAGGAGCAGCGGCCCTGCCTTTCACTGTGCAGTCGTAGGCTGGCTGCCATATCCTGTCTCGGCCCACGTCCTCTTCAGGGGTGGTGGGGAGGGTTGGAGATAATGCATAAGGGCGCCTGGCACAACGCCTGGCGCACAGAAGGCATTTCGTAAAGTCATTCCAAGAACACCCCGCCGGAACCTCTCACACTCCCTCCCGCCCCACCCCGCTCCTCGCGTCCATCACCTCCGCCATAGTTGAGCCAGCGATAGTACTGGGAGTAAGGAAAGAGCCTCCGGTAATAAAGCTTAAGCAGTTCAGGTAGCTCCGCGGGGTCAAACGTCTCCATGGTGCAAGGAACTTGACCCAGGCAAATTTAACTGCAGGAATTGGCGGGAACCACACCACCGGAGCCTCCGCTAGTGCGCAGGCGCGCTGCGGCCGCGGCCCATCCCCTGCCGGGGCCTCTGGGAATTGTAGTTTCCTCTTCGGATTCAGCCGGGGCGGGGAAGTGCTCCCACTGAGTTCCACGCTCGGGGCGCCGGATAAATGGGCGGGGAAGCTGGAAGAATCTCTGTGGAAAGGTGAGACCGTTTTCAAAAGGTAAGCATATTGGCTTAAGTTATAAAGATGAAGGAAAAAAAGTTCCTCACTAAACTTTATAAATGTTTTAGAAATAACACATTTAAACAGTGTAAACCGGTATCCTTTTAAGAGGGCTTGGAAATTAGTTCTTTTAATATTTCATGGAGTTATAAGGCAATGGAACACCCAGGATTACTGAAATATAAATTAAAGGCAACTGCAGAATCATGGAATGCCTTACGAGTATGAAAGGATCCCGTTTGCTACTGATGTAGCGGAGCTGCCTTGCCCGGTAAAGATACATCTCTTTGCAACTGTGGATTGGGATGGGCCGTCTGTTAATTATATCAGTATGGTGTCACTTGAAAACCATCATTTTCATGAATTTTATTTTTTACGGTGATGGTAAGAAAGGAGAGAATAGCGTCTCCTGTAAGCTTTGGATTTCTGTGCCTAATCTTGAAAATGATCATTGCCTTCCATCTCCTGTGGGCAGGGTGGTCTAAAATGGGCTCTGTGCACATCATATTTACTTGAATGTTGCTGGAAATCTGGCTTCCTGCACAAATCTTTGTTGATTTCTGCAGTCCTTATGCATCCTGGTTAAGGCAGGCTGAATTTCAGGGCAGGGAAGGTCTTCACTCCCCCAGTAGTAGGAGTGCTATGTGGAGGGCCCTTTTCTGGAACCACTTCCACCTTGGACTTCTTAATAGAGGTTTCTCAGCTCCCTAATTGCTGCCTTTAAAAACTGACTTCCTTAGGTTCTTTAGGAGTCCCCTATTAAAAATCTAGGACCACCAAGGAGAGCAACATCTTAAGGAACTAAGACATAAGGGAAGAAAGGTTTATTGAGTTCTGACTATATACTTGATTTGCTAAACATTAGTTTTCTCATCAGGAAAAAGGGAATAATAACAGCTAACATTTACTTGGCACTTACTCTGCTCTCAGGTACCATTTTCAGTAAGACTTTATTTCTCATTAGAACCAGATGTGGTAGGTACCAATATTATCCCTAATTTACCTATGGGGAAATAAGCACAGAAAATTTAAGTAATTTTTCTTCGGCTAGTAAGTGGAAGAGACCATAAGTGGGGAGCCAAACAGCCTGATTCTAGAGTTTGTGCATTTAACTCCTAAGCTACATGTTGTGTCTCTACAATGTTGTCAGGGTTAAATGAGATAAAGTAAGGAGAGCCAGAGCCACTCAAGTGAGAAAACCCTAATTTCCTAGAAGTGCTCTGGCATAGAGACCTTTATCCCAAGTGCCACTGGGAGGCAGTATTGCCATTCAGTTAGTTTTCCTCCCTTGCTTTCCAGGCCATTGTTCTTCCACCTAGGTGCAAAGCCCCTTTCTCCTTCAGGCCTTACTCTATTATGACTCTGCCATCCTCTTTAGTCTGCTTTGGTCAGCCCCACGTCTCTTCCCAAGTTCCATGCAGACTGGGACACCCTTAGTGTCCTCATGGACTTCCCTTCCACTTCAATTCCTATTGTTATTTAGCATCTAAAAGGATGATCTTTGTGGTTATGGTATGGTCCATCCAATTATTCTTTAATTCATTGATTTACTAAAAAAATAGTTAATGAACATATGTGTGGCACATGTTGGTAGGCTCTGGGGAGAAGAAAAATTACTGACATAGTTTGTGCCGTCAAGTAAGTTATAGTCTAATAGGAGTAAGACACAAATCAAAAAGTGCAAAGAAGGGTTATAGATGCATTTGTAACTCAACTATTGGTATCAGCATGTTCCTTAAGACTTGAATAAAATTGGCTTAGATCCCAAGTCTACAATTTGGGACATATCCAGTGACTTCTAGATTTCTGCAAATCTGCAGAGAGCTCACTTTCTCATGGTCTAACTCAGAGCTCCTGCCAGCATAGTCAATTTTGTTAAGAAATCACTTGTCATCCTGCACAGGTTGTCCTTTTTCTGTCCTAAATTGACAGAAGATATTGAGCTCACCCATTACTGTAATTTTCTCCCTCCCCACCACCGCCCCCCCCACATATTAAATTATTAAATTGAAGGTTTGGGAAATTTGAAGGTAACTTTACATGAATAATCGAACTTAGGGAATTCGACACCCCTGTTCTCCAAAGTCCTGCCATGTTTCTTGACTGTCTTCTTTCTCATCCCTCCTCCCTCTGCCAACAAGCTTCCCACCCCCAGGTTCCTATTCGTTTCTGTTGTAGAGCAGTTTGGCTTTCTCTTGTGCCCCTGTTCTATACATGGTCTTGGCCAAAAGGGCAAGAAGTGATTCCCTTCCTCTCTAGAGACAAATCACATTAGTTTTCTAAACAAAGTTTTTTCCCCAAAAGAAATCTGTGCCAACTGTTACAATAATTATTGTTTTTCACCTCACTACACTTCACTAGAAATATATAAGGGGAAGACTAAAGTCACAAAATAATAAGTGGTAGATTTTCCTTTTAAATAGGGGACCAATAATGGTTCCTAGGCAAGGTGGAATTGAGGTGATTCTGGAAAGATGGGTGCGGTTTGCTAGATTGTAAGGGGGAGGGAATTGCATGTAAAGCAGGTAGAGAGAACACACGGTCAAAGGTGTAAATGGCACGGCACCTTCAGGAAACTGCCAACAGTTCCTTAGGGACAGAGCCCAAACTTCCGGGAAAGGCATCCCGAGAGGTGGGCTAAAGGGGCAAGCCATGGCCAGAGCATTGCATGACAAGCTAAGGAGTGGGGGGGAAAATTACTCATCTTCCACTTTTATTAAGCTTTGGTTAAAGTGAAAATAAAATGCTGATCAGATCAGCATACCCCACCCTGAATGGGTGGGGTAACACCTCCATGGAAATTATCCAATCAGAGTTATCACCCACAGTTGGGTGGGGCGCAGCTCCACGGAAACGCTCAAAGAATTACAATCTAATCAACACTGATACTCTGCCCACACAAGATTACATAAAAAATAATGGCGTTTTGGGGGACATGACACATTCAAACTGGCACAGAGGGTGTGCGCAGTGAGAAGAGAGGAACGACCTGCAAAGAGATCTTAAGGGTACTGACTTCAGAAATTGAGCGGAGGAAGGAAAGCCACAAAGAACAATGAGAATGAATGGTAGTCAAAGCAGGAGAGCTAGGAGGGAATGATTTCACAGGGGCCAAAGGAGCTTGAGAGAGTTGTGAAAGGGTAAACATGATCAATTAATATGAAGACTGAGAAGAAACCCCCTCAGTTAGGGCAACCAGGAAGTCGCTGATGATTTTTGCCACATCTGTTTAATGGAATGTTCAGGGCAGTAGGCAGATTTCAGGGGGTTGAGGAAGGAATAGGAGGGTCTTCCTCCTGTTTTTCTGATCTTGTTTACTGGCACCATCACCACCCACCTGGTTGCCCAAGACAGGAACCTGAGAGTCAGCCTGAGAGTTCCTTCCTCTGCCTCACTCCCACCACTAAGGTGTCAATAATCCCTTTTAGTTCTAACATTCCTGGAGTATGTCTTCTCCTCTCCATCCCTATTACTGCTGCCTCAGTCCAGGTTCTGTCTGTCTCTAATTTAGATTGTTGCAGTAGACTCCTAATTGGTCTCCCCATTTCCAGCCTTGTGCCATCTTTCCCACTGTTGTAGAGGTAAGATTCTTCAGTTGCTCCCCAGGCTGATTCCTGACAGGGCTCCTGCCAGACTCTAACTAGATCTTTGATTCCCTTCCTTGTAGCTTGCACTTCAGTGAAATAAAACAGTCTTTGAAAATCTGATGCTCTTCCATGTTTCTGAGGCTTTGTACATGCTATTCACAATGTCTGGAATGCCATTTTCTGCTGGTGAATGTCTTCTGATTTGTTTTCCTCTTTGGGGAAGACTTCCTCCCTCTACTAGAGATAGGTCTTCCCCTATCTCCTGTTCTTTATTATGAACTATTGCAAGTATACGGGAATAAAATAACAAACACCCTCATATCCATTGCCTAGATTTGACAAATCCTTACATTTTCTGCATTTTTTGGATACAGTTTTAAAATCTCTTTTATAGGAATTGTTGCATTATACTGTAGTAGTTTCTTTAGGGCAGGAACTTTTTTTTCTTATTTTTCTTTGTTTTTTAGCTTTAGCATGATTCCTTGCACATAGTAGGTATTCAGAATGTTAACAGAGATGGGATTATGGATGATTTAAAAATTTTTTCTGTGACCTTTTCTATAGTTTTAAAGTTTCCACAGTTATTATTTTTGAAATGAAAAAAAAGTAATCTGGTAATTTTGTTGGCAAACGTTTTCCAAGCGTAAGAGCCAGGAACCCAGTTATTGCTGGAAGGAATGACCAGTATCGAGTGGGGCTTCCCCTCTAAGTGTGTGGTTTTCTGTAGTTTGGGTAACCTCTGATGTCACGAAGGCCTTCCTCATGCTTTGTTTGTGTTATGGGTTGCCAGGTTTTTCTAGAATTCTTACTGTCATTCCCCACATCCCTTATAATTGAGTAACTGCTTAATGTGTCTGGAGTTTCCTTTAGGGATGATGAAAATATTTTGGAACTAGATAGAGATGGTGGTTGCACAACATTGTGAATGTAGAAATGCCACTGAATTGGTCCCTTTAAAATAGTAATTTTATGTTATGTGAATTTCACCTCAATTAAAAAAAATGGGCAAAGGATTTAATAGACCTTTCTCTAAAGAAGGTATACAATGGCCAATAAGCTCATGAAAAGATATTCAATATCAATAGTAGCTAGGGAGATGCAAATCAAAACCACAATGCGATCACTTCACGCCCACTAGGATGGCATAAGACAGACGATGACAGGTGTTGGTGAGGATGTGGAGAAATTGGAACCCTTATAAATTTCTGGTGGGATTGTAAAATGATACAGCTGCTTTGGAAAACAGTCTGGTAATTCTTCAAAGTGTTTAACATATGACCCAGCAATTCCACTCCTAGGTTTATACTCAAGAGAAATAAAAACATATGCCCACACACATATATTCATAGCAGCCATTTCACAATAGCCCAGAAGTGGAAACAATGCAAATGTCCATCAACTGATGAATGAATAAATAAATATGGTATAACCATACAGTGGAATACTATTCAGTCGTAAAAAGAAATGAAGTACTGATACATGCTCCAACATGAGTGAACCTTGAAAACATTATGCTAGATGAAAGAATTCAGTCATAAAAGGCTTTCATTTGTATGAAATGTTCAGAATAGCCAAATCCAAAGAGAAAGGAAGTAGATTAGTGGTTACCAGGGTTGGGGAGAAGGAGGAATGGGGAGTGAATGCTCTGGATGTGAGGTTTCTTTTTGGGGTGATAAAAATGTTTAGAAACTACATAGTGATGATTGTTGCACAACTCTGTGACTATCTAAAAACCACTAAATTGTACACTTTAAAAGGTGAATTATATCTCAATAAAGTAGTTATTAAAAACAAAAAAACAAAAAACAGCAGTATGTATAATCCTGGTTGCAGGACCCAAGACATGAAGCAGCTGCCGTTCTTTTGGAAAGGGGCTGATAGCATCAAGACTGAGAGCCCCAGTTTGCAGCAGCCCCTCTCACACTGGCAATCATAGGCATGGGCTCTGCTGAAATTGGTCTGCCCCTTCATCCCCAACACTCCAGCAGGGCCTTTGCATCCCAGTATCCCAACTTAAATTCAGAAAATGGAGCTACAGAACACAGGAAACTGTCTCTGACAGACCAGGATAGCTGTTTTCTTTTTTTTTCTGGTTTACATTTTTTTTTCTTATTAAATTCAGTTTTATTGAAATACATTCACACACCATACAATCATCCATGATATACAATCCACTGTCTACAATATGATAACATAGTTATGCTTTCATCACCACAATCTATCTCTGAACATTTTCCTTACATCAGAAAAAACCAGAACAAGAATAAAAAATAAAAGTGAAAAAAGAACACCCAAATCATCCCCCCATCCCACCCCATTTGTCCTTTAGTTTTTATCCCCATTCCTCCACTCATCCATACACTAGATGAAGGGGGTGTGATCCACAAGGTCTTCACAATCACACTGTCACCCCTTGTAATCTACATTATTATATAATTGTCTTCAGGAGTCCAGACTGCTGGGTTGGAGTTTGGTAGTTTCAGGTATTTACTTCTAGCTATTCCAATACATTAAAGCCTAAGAGGTGTTATCTATATAGTGCATAAGAATGTCCACCAGAGTGACCTCTTGACTCCATTTGGAATCTCTCAGCCACTGAAACTATTTCATCTCATTTTGCATCCCCCTTTTGGTCAAGAAGATACTCTCAGTCCCACGATGCCAGGTCCACATTCATCCCCGGGAGTCATACTCTGTGTTGCCAGGGAGATTTACACCCCTGGGAGTTGGGTCCCACGTAGGGGGGAGGGCAGCGAGTTCACCTGTTGAGATGGCTCAGTTAGAGAGAGAGAGGGCCACATCTGAGCAACAAAGACGTACTCAGGCGGAGACTCTTAGGCACCATTACATTCAACTTTAGACTCTCCTTTGTGGTAATGAGCTTCATAAGGGCAAGTCCCATGCTCGAGGGCTCAGCACATCAAACCGCCAGTCCCAATGTTTGTGACAACATCAACACCAGTCCAGGTGTGGATGTCCAACACATCCGCACCTTCCCCCAGATCCTCGGGGCTGGGGAGGGGGAGGCTGTAAATATATTTTTTATTATCTGCCCAAATTACTCTGGGATGTGTCACTATTTCACTCCAGCCTATACTAACCTACCGTATCTCACTTCCTATTCAAAGTTCCATGCAGTTGTGGTGTTTGAACAAATCGACTGTAGAGTTGTACCGTTTAGAAAATTTAGATCCTGTACCAAATAGATATCTATTCCCTTGGTCTCATATGAAAGTTGAAATTTTAAAACACAATCAGTTTCAACCTTTATCCTTTGGCCTGGCTTGCCCTGGTCTTATCTGGTTTACATTTTGTCAACAACTCAGCTGAGTGAGGGTACTGGTGAGAAACTGCTGGCTTGGCACGAGGGAGGGGAGCAGGCCAGATTCCTACCATAAGAGGGAGGTGTTGTCAAAATAGCGGGGGAAGGAGGGAGCGAGGCTGCAAGGGGGCAAAAAGCAGGACCCGGGAGGCTGCCCAGAGAAGGAGATTCACCTAGGTCTCAAGTCGCCAGCACTGAATCCTTCTCTGAGGAAATAAGGTGCGTGTGTGTGTGCATGTGTGTGTATGTGTATGTGTGTTGAATGAAAGAAGGGATTGGGGGTATGTTTGGAGAGTGGTCTCCAAACCTTTTTTTGGTTGTTTTGTTTTTGTTTTTTTAATTGTGGTAAAAAATATTTAACATAAAATTTGCCATTTTAACAATTTTTTGTGTGTGTACAGTCAGTGGCATTGATTACATGCACGATGTTATGCGGCTTTCATTGCTATTTATTTCCAAAATTTTTTACTTTCTTTAAAGATCCTCCAATGTCGTCACTAATCCCTTTGGGTTGTACTAAACGTTCCTGAAAGAAATTTTGTCACCATCCTTGCATCACTGTGTTTTCTCTGCTTTTTAATCTTCACTGCCTTGCAATGTGGGAAAGCTATTGGTTAGAAGTTGGGGGTGATTTTACACTTAGAAATAGGTGTAATACCTGGGTATGCTCTGCATATGTGCATTCTTGAAAGTGGGGGAAATCAGCTCTTTCATGGTTAATACTGATAGCTGTGGGGCAAGTTTTTGAAACTTGGGGTAAGCAAAAGGGACCTTTTTAATTAGGCCAAGAGAATTGTGTTACTGAAGCTCTGTACTGTAATCTGGGTTGCTGCTCAACTCCATCCCCTACTCTCCCTGTGACAAACTCTTGGCAGAGGGAGTGAGGAATTTTTTTTTTATTCACATGCCCAGTAAACAAGGACTTTAATAGTCCTATTATTCCTCCCTACTTGTTACATATTTGATCTGTGGAGAACAGAGTGGAAGCAAAATTCCAGAGGGTGTAAAACAGGAAGTGTCTGAAATCCAAAATATAAAAACCATTTCCAAAACAAGAATTCTTCAGGTAAGGTTTTTCTTTTCTCTTTGGAATTTTATATACTGACATGAAGTGAGGTGTAATATGAAAAATGCAAGTACAAGGTATAAGCTGCCTATTTGCTAACTTTTTCCCAGTTGGCAGAGGAGGTGAGTCAACTTTTGCGATAAGACTGAGATTGAAGAATCTGTTAGTCAAGTTTTATTCTTGGACAGATATAACTTTTCCAAAAAGGGTTTGGGGCAACCTGAAGTAAAAAGTACTATACAATAAGGTTATTAAAACGCAAATAGAAATACAGAGAGAAATAGAAAATTAAAATGATGAAAGTAATAGAAAAGAAAAAATGCTGACTACTAGGGTTAATATAATTGTTACAATTGAACATTAAATTTGGCCTTGTTCTTCTAAGAGATTATGAAGAATTAGATAGTTTTTAAATAATGAGTAGTATATAATTTACTTGGAAGAGACAAAATCTTTCCTGGTATTAAATGCGTGACAAGATTTATCATGTGGGGTCTTGCGCAGTGTACAGAGTGTTCTTGATAAGAATTTTAGAGCAAACGCAGAAGCAATTTTTCTCTGTTTCTTGTATTGGTTTATAGTAAAGACTTAAGACAAAACTTTAAAGCCTAATTCAGTGGAAGAGAGTGTTCCCCTTGGGGAGAAGGGTGTGAGTTGGTGGGAATGTCAGTGTGGTTTTTGGAGATTTGCCCATCAGAGTGGAAGGTGAACAGAGCCTTCCTGAGCAAGTGGAAGGTGAATAGAACCTTCTCACCCACCAGCTATGGCTGCTGCAGGGGTCTAGGAGTCTTGTCTGGGAAAGAGAATATTTCCAAGGGATGAAGGAATAGGTCTCCTTTGCTACTGGGCTCCTGCTTGGCACCACTTTTTTTTTTTCTTTAATGCTTGTGTATTTATTGATTTATTTTTTAAAGAAGAATTTTACAAATATACTCATATTTGGGGATTACTAATTCTGGGAAAGTTTCCGTTTTGCAAATGGATTCTTGGAGAGGGCATGATTATGGGCAGGTGGACTTTGAGTTTCTTTGGCAATTACAGTATTTGGGGAGGGCTTTCCCAGCATGTGTCCTCTTGGCTACTGATGAGGTGTGTCTTTTTCTTTTTAATATTAAAGGAGTTGTAGGTTTACAGAAAAAATCATTCATAAAATACAGAGTTCCCTTTTACCTCCCCCCCCACACACAATTTTCCCTGTTATTAACACTGCATTAGTATGGTACCTTTGCTACAATTGATGAAAGACTATTATTATAATTGAACTGTTAACTACAGTCTATAGTTTACATTTGGTTTCTATGTGTTGTACAGTACTATGTTTTTCAAAAATTTTAATTCTAGTAACATATGTACAACCTAAAATTTCCCCTTTTGACCACATTCAAATATTAATTTAGTGCTGTTAATTACATTCGCTATGTTGTGCTATCATCAACACCATCCTTTAAAAAACCTTAACAGGTTTTCCAAACCGAAGTTCTGTACCAATTAAGCATTAACTCCCCATTCCCTATCCTACCCCAGCCCCTGGTAACCTGTATTCTAGTTTCTTAATCTATGAATTTGCCTATTCTAATTATTTCATATTAGTGAGATCATAAAATATTTGTCATTTTGTGACTGACTTATTTCACTCAACATGAGATCCTCACGGTTCATTCATGTTATCACATATATCTGAACTTCATTCCTTTTTATGGCTGAATAATATTCCATTATATGTATATACCACATTTTGTTTATCCGTTCATCTTTTGATGGACACTTGGGTTGCTTCCATTGTTTGAAAATTGTGAATAATGCCACTATGAACATCTGTGTGCAAATATCAGTTTGAGTCTCTGCTTTCAATTCTTTTGGGTATGTAACAAGAAGTGGTATTGCCAGGTCATATGTTAATTCTGCCTTTAACTTTCTGAGGAACTGCCAAACTGTTTTCCACAGTGGCTGCACTATTTTACATTCCGATCAACAATGAATGAGAGTTCCTATTTCTCCACATCCTCTCCAAAACTTATAATTTTCCATTTTTTAAATAGTAGCCATTCTAGTGGGTGTGAAGTGGTATCACATTATGGTTTTGATTTGCATTTCCCTAATTTCTAATAATGTTGAACATCTTTTATTGTGCTTTTTGGCCATTTATATATCTTTTTTTGGAGAAATGTCTATTCAAGTCTTTTGCCCAATTTTAAATTGGTTGTTTGTCTTTTTGTTGTTGAGTTTTGTTGTTGAGTAGGATTTCCTTATATATCTATATATTAAACCCTTATTGGATATGTGGTTTCCAAATATCTTCTCCCATTTTGTAGGTCGTCTTTTTACTTTCAAGATGATGCTCTTTGATGCTTAGTTTTTAATTTGATAAAGTACCATTGATGTTTTTTATTTTGTTGTTTGTGCTTTGGGTGTAGAGTCTAAGAAATCATTACCTAATACAAGGTCCTGAAGATGCTTCCCTGTCTTTTCTCCCAGGAGTTTTATAGTCCTGGTTCTTATATTTAGGTCTCTGATGCATTTTGAGTTACTTTTTGTCTGAGGTATGAGGTAGGGTTCCACTTTCATTCCTTTTGAAATGGCTATTCAGTTTTCCTAGCACCATTTTTGAAGAGACTGCTCTTTCCACATTGAGTGGACTTGGCACAAAATCAGTTGTCAAAAATCAATTGGCCATGTGAGGGTTTATTTTTGAACTCACAATTCAGTTCCACTGGTCTATATGTCTGTCTTTGTACCAATACCATGCTGTTCTGATTACTGTAGCTTTGTAATAAGTTTTCAAATTGGGAAGTGTGAGTCATTCAACTTCATTCTTTTCAGGACGGTTTTGGCTATTCTGGGCCCCTTACCCTGCTATATAAATTTTTTTTTTTTTGAAGTTTAGACTAATTTATTAAAAGCCTCCCCTCTCAGCCCTCCCAGTCTCTTGGGTCACTTTTTCCACTTGTAGATCTTGTGCACCAGCCCCAAGAAGATAGCCAGGGGCAGGGGCTCAGAGTACTGCTCAATGAGACCCAGAAGGTGGCTGTAACTGTCTTCCTCGTATTGTGTAAAGGCAGCTGGCAACTCCATCTCCTCATACAGCGCCTTCACCTGGGCCACCTTCTCAGCCTCCTTCTGCCCGTAGTTCTCCTGCAGGATCTGGTGCTGTTCCGGAGAGGCCTATTGCAGACACTGAACCACCAGCCAGCTGTACTTGTTGTCTTGAATGTCAGTGACAATCTTGCCAGTCACATTGGATTCCCAAAAAGGTTAAGGTAATCGTCCCAAATCTGAAAGAACTCTCCCATCTCCAGCAGGATCTTCTTGGCATTGGCATGCTCCTTCTCCCCATCAATGCCCACCATATACATGGCAGCAGCTACAGGAAGGTAGAAGGAGTAGAAAGCTGTCTTGTACTTGACAATGGATTTGTACCTCTTTTCAGTGACTCTGCCAAGATCCACATTGCCCTGGGGGGCTGTGATGAGGTCCAACGTCTGCCCAATCTCAGTCTGATAGGAAATCTGCAGGAACAGCTCTATCAGGTTCAGATAATAGGGCTGCTCCTAGCAGTAGAGCTTCAGCAGGTGGTAGATACACGCTTCCAGCAGCATGGCATCATTAATGGCATCCAAACCTATACCTGGCTTCTGATACCAGCAGAGCTGTCCCCACTGGGTGAGGCATGAATCCATGATGTCATCTGACACCAGGAAAAAAGTTTGGAGCAGTTCCACACATCAGCCCACAGTCAGGGCCAGCTGGAGGCAATAGGCATCCTGCTTTTTTGGCTCCTCCAGCTCCTGGAACAGTGCCAGCACCATCAAACCCCAGTTGTACTTGCTTCCAATGAATTGTACTCCAAGATCTCCTTGAGCCGACCAATAGGATCTCCTGTCTCTTGGTGCCCCATCTCATTCTCGGTCAGCACCTTGACAATCTGGGAGAAGAGTTGGATGAAATTCTGCTTTTCTTGGGCGTAAACATCAGATTTCTTGTCTCCATTCATTCTGAGGGAGGAGCAAAGTGCTCAGTTCCTGGATGCTGGTTCTTGCTTAGTCCATGCTATATAAATTTGATGACTGACTTTTCCATTTCTGCAAGAAGGCTGTGGAATTTTGTTTGGGATTGCCTTGAATCTGTAAATCACTTTGGGTAGAATTGACATCTTAAAGATATTTAGTCTTCCATCTGTGAACACAGAATGTCTTTCCATTTATTTAGGTCTTCTTTGCTTTCTTTTAGCAATGTTTTGTAGTTTTCCATGTATAAGTCCTTTACATCCTTGGTTAAATTTATTCCTACATATCTGATTCTTTTAGTTGCCATTGTAAATGGATTTTTTTTTTCTTGATTTCCTCCTCAGATGGTTCATTACTAGTGAACAGAAACACTACTGATTTTTGCATGTTGATCTTGTACCCCACCACTTTGCTGAATTCATTTATTAGCTATAGTAGCTTTTTTGTGCATTTGCAGTATTTTCTATATAGAATCATGTCATCTGCAAATAGGAAAAGTTTTACTTCTTCCTTTCCAATTTGGATGCCATTTATTTCTTTTTCTTGCCTAATTGCTCTGGCAAGACTTCCAGTACAAGGTTGAATAAGTGTAGTGACAGTGGGCATCCTTGTCTTGTTCTAATCTTAGAAGGAAAGCTTTCAGTCTTTCACCATTGAGTATGATTTTAGCTGAGATTTTCATATAAACCCTTTATCAGATTGAGGAAGTTTCCTTCTATTCCTAGTTTTCTGGGTGTTTTTTTCAAGAAGGGATACTGTGTCAATTGAGATGTTTATGTGCCCCCCCCCTTGCTCTATTATGTGATATATTACACTCATTGATTTTCTTATATTCTTATGTTGAGCCACCCTTGCATACCTGGAATAAATCCCAGTTGGCCAAGGTGTATAATTCTCTTAATGTACTGTTGGGTTTGGTTTCCCAGTATTTTTTTTTTCCATTTTTCCAAATCACACATCCCCTTCAAACATATTTATTATGGCTACTGTTTATTTTATTTATTTATTTTTACAGCTTTGTTGAGATATAATTCACTTATTTAAAGTACACAATTCAGTAGCCTTTAGTATATTCACAAAGTTGTGCACTCGTTGCCACAGTGAGTGTTAGAACATTTTCATTACCCTCTGTGATGTTTAGGTTCATGTGACAACTTGGCCAGGTGATGGTGTCCATGTGTCTGATCAAGCAAGCACTGGCCTAACCATTACTACAAGGACATTTGTGGCTGGTTGGTAAACCAGAAGGCTGGTTTATTAAATCATCAGTAAATTGTCTGCACCTGTGACTGTTTACTTCAACAAAGGGGTGCCTTCTGCAATGAGAGAATTCAATCAGCTGGATTTAATCCAATCATTTGAAGACTTTTAATGAAGAGAGAGAGAGAGGACCTTCCCTTCTTCTTCAGCTAGCCAGTGAAGCATTTCCTGAGGAATTCATTGAACACATTCATTGGAGTTGCCAGTTCACTGCCTGAGCTACAGAATTTGGATTCGTGCATTCTGCCCTATGGAATTTGGACTCGTGCATCCCCACAGTTGCATGAAACACTTTTATAAAATCTTATATTTACAGGTATCTCTTGTTGGTTCTGTTTCCCTAGAGAACCCCAATGAATACACCCCCTAAAGAAACTCCATACCATTTAGTGTCAGTCCCCATTTCCCCCAACTGTTTCCTCCCACCTTGCTTGAGACAATTACCAATCTACTTCTGTCTCTATAGACAGCATGTATCAGTATCTTATTTCTTTTTATTGTGGAATAATATTCCATTGTATTGATATACCACATTTTATTTATCCACTTTTTAGCTATTGTAAATAATGCTGCTATGAACATTCTTGAACGAGAGTTTGTGTGGACATACGTTTTCAATTTTCTTGGGTATATACCTAGGAGCAGAATTGCTGGATCATATGGTAACTCTATATTTAACCATTTGAGGAACTGTCAGAGTGTTTTTCAAAACACTTGCACCACCTTACATTCCCACCAGCAATGTATGAGGGTTCCAGTTGCTCCACATTCTTGTCAACACTTGTCATTATCCAACTTTTTGATTATAGCCATCCTTGTGGGTTTGGAGTTGTGTTTCCTTGTGCTTTTGATTTTTATGTCTCTAATGGCTAATGACGTTGAACATTTTTTCATGTGCTTATTGGCTACTTGTAAACCTTCTTTGGAGAAATGTCTATTCAATCTTTTGCCCATTTTTCAATTGGGTTATTTGTCTTTAATACTGAGTTGTATTTATTCTTTTTATATTCTCGGTTCAAGTTGTGTTAATTCTCTATATATTCTAGATTCATATCTGATTTATAAAGTATTTCTACTATTCTGTGCATTGTCTTTTCACCTTCTTCACAGTGTCCTATGACATATAAAAGTTTTTAATTTTAATAATGTCTAATTTATCTAGTTTTTCTTTTGTTGCCTGTGCTTTTGATGTCATATCTAAGAAACCATTGCCTTATCCAAGGTCACAAAGATTTACGCCTATGCTTTTTGGCAAGTGTTTTATAGTTTTAACTCTTACAGTTAGGTGTGTGGTCTATTTTGAGTTAATTTTTGTATAGAGTGTGAGGTGGGAGTCCAATCATTCTTTTGCATCTAGATATCAATTTTCCCAGCAGCTTTGTTGAAAAGTCTTTTCTTTCCCCCATTGAATTGTCTTGGCACCCTGTAGAAATCAATTGACCACAATTGTGAGGGTTTATTTCCTTATGAGTATCATACTATACTGATTACTGTCGCTTTTTAGTACATTTTGAAATCAGGAATTATGAGTTGCCCAATGTTCTTCTTTTCAAGATTGTTTTGGCTGCTCTGGGTCCCTGTTTATTGCTCTCTGTAGAATGTAAGCCCTGCAAAGGCCGGAATTTTTCTTTCATAGTCACTGGTATATTACAAGCATCTAGAATAGTGCCTAACATGTAGATTGCACTCAATAAATATTTGTTTAGTAAATGAATATCTTTCCTACAAGAATGTGAGCTTCTTGAGTGCAGGAAACATGTCTTGTTTATTTTTGTGTCTTCTATACGTAGCACAGTGCCTGAATGCTATGGGTGCTCAGCAAATGTTTTATGAATGCATGAGTGACAAAGTGCAGGACACAATCCACATTCTTTACCATACCATCCAAAGTTCTTCCTGATCAGGCCGTTACATATCTCTCCAGAATCATCTCCTGCTACTCACTGTTGCTCCATGGCCTCTAGCCTTACCAGACCTCTGTGCCTTCTCACGTCTTCTTCCTGCTGCTTGGAGTATGATTCCCTTCCTTAATTAGTCTGCTGAGTTGGTAGTCAACTCAACTGCTACCTCTTCCCTGACCCTTAGGTATAAATAGGCACTTTCTCTTGTAGTGTTTTATACTTTTTCTTAATAATTTATTCCATTTCTGTGTCCTCACTAGTTCTGTGAGTTCCTTGAGGATAGACACTATGTTTGATTCATCTTTGTATCCTCAGCATCTACCGAGGGCTTGGTACAGAGTTGGTGTGTAATAAATGTTTATTTCAATCAACAAGCAAAGGAAATAGTAAGAGCAAAGTCCTAGAGGCAAAAATGCATGGCAGGTTTGAGAAACAGAATTTCCCAGCTTGACTGCAAGCTGGCATTTGTGAATTGGATCATAAGTGCAGGACCTTGAATCATCTGGGGAGGAGTTTCTACTTCATTTGGTTGGCCCTGGCAACTCCTGAAGGTTTTGCATAGGGAAATGATGTTACTGAGGCTGGACTTCTCTACAGGCCAGGTGAGAAGAGTGAAGGTAAAAACCATGACAGAATGTAAGGAAGGCAGAGAGTAAGACAATATTAAAGAAAAATCTGTAGGGTTCAGAAAGTGATTGAAGATGGGGAGTGAGGAAGACAGAGGAACCAAAGATTGGTCAAGGCTTTTGCACGTAGATACCGAGCAAACACAATCTTGGTTTATACCTGCTTCTATGTGTCTTCATGAAGTCAGACACTTTCTAAGTATCTGTAGAGAATGAAAAAACTCTGTAAAAACACAGTATGTGTCATATTGTAGTTGCTACCTTAAAGCAAAAGAATAAGAATGTAGAGACTAAAACAGCAACAGTATAGTGAATCGATTGGCTGGAGTAGCATTGTTCTATGAGTATGTCTCAAAAACAAACAGGCTCTTCCAGAAGTAGTAATTGTTTATTTAACAAATGTATCTTGGACCAAAGCCATGAAGTAGGTGCTGTTCAAGATACAAAGATGAATCTACCACAGACCTGCTCCAAGTGTTCCCGTCCAGTTGGTGAGATAAGTTACACATGAAGGTATGGATGGGATGTTATGGTAGAGCAGAGGGAGTAGTACCCACTGGCTGATAGTTCAGAGAAGGCTTTATGTGGAGGAAGTGTGATTGCAGAGCCTTGCAGAACAGGTGGTATTTGACATGCAGAGATGAGGAACAGGGCATTTCAGGCCAAGGGAACAGTGAGAGCAAAGTTCTAGAGGATTGAAAGGGCACAGCGTGAACGAATGGAGAGAAGCAAGCTCTTTGATTTACATGGAACACAGGCTGTGTGATTGGGAGTAGAGGGAGATAAGGCTGCATCCCAGTCATTGAGGGCCTTGTACACCTGACTGAGGTCTTAGATTTAGATTTATTTAGTAGGTTGGATGTTTTTCAGGTAGTGAAGTAACATCAACAGAGCTGTGTTTTAGGAAAATTAACCAGATAGCACTCTGTGGATGAGAGAGGAAGGGCTGACAATGTGGGGACCAGTGAGAAGTCCTCTGTGATAGGCCAGTCAAGAGGTACTGAGTACGGAAAGCTTGAACAATAGAAGTGGCCATAGGAATGAAGAGAATGGACAGATGCTCCAGATACTACTGAACAATAACATTAATAGAAATTGGAGGTCCTGGAAGAGAATCAGTTTTAGGAGAGAACATGATAAGTTCTATCTTGGATGTATTGAGTATCTTGCTGAACATTCAGCTAGAGAGTCCTGAAGGAAATTGGAAGTACAATAAGAACCTCAGAAAATGGTCAGACTTGGCAGCTGTGCAGAGGTGATAGTTGATGCCTTGAGAGGGGATGAGATTGTCAGCGATAGAATGAGGAGTAAGCAGGGAAGAAATCTGGGACAGAATATTGGGGAATCTCTGCATTTAGGATATGGGAGGGAGAGGAAGAGCTGGGGGGAGGGGCAGAAAGGAAGGGAGTCTGACAGAAGAAGAAGAATCAGGAGAGTAGAATGTCTCAGAGGTCAAGGGAAGAAATGATAAATTTATGTTATGTAAGTTACCACAATAACTCTTTTAAAAAAAAGTCATTATGTGTCTTATTTTGCCAGAGCTGCTATTACATGTACCACACAATGGGTTGGCTTAAACAATGGGAATCTATTGACTCATGGTTTTGAGACTAGGCAAAGTCTGAAATCTAGATATTGGCAAGGTTTGCTTTCTCTCCAAAGACTGTGTGTACTGGTGCTGGCTGTACACAATCCTTGGGGTTCTTTGACTTTCCAATCACGTGACAATGTTCTCTCCTTTTTCTACTAGGTTCCCACTGACTTATTGCTTCTGGTTTCTCCCTGCGGCTTTCTCTCATAAGGCCTCCAGTAATCCTGATTAAGGCCCATCTTGGTTCAGTTTGCCACACTTTAACTAAAAATAACATCTTCAAAAGTTCCTTTACAATGGATTCACATCCACTGGGGCATGGATTACAATTAAGAACATATCTAAATTGGGGTACTGTGCTGGTTTGGATGTAGTATGTCCCCCCAAATGCCATGTTCCTTGATGCAGTCTTGTGGGGGCAGATGTATCAGTGTTGATTAGGTTGGAACATATTGAGTGTTTCCATGGCGATGTGACTTAATCAAGGTGGGCAAGACCTTTGATTGGATAATTTCCATGGAGCTATCACCCACCCATTCAGGGTGGGTCTGAATTAAATCACTGGAGTCATATAAAAGAGCTGACAAACAAAAGGAACTCAGAGCAGCTGAAAGTGACATTTTGGAGAGAAGCCAAGAGAGATATTTTGAAGATGGCCATTGAAAGTAGACTTTTGCTACTCCAGAGTTTGCTTGGGAGAAACTTAGAGAATACCCCCAGATGCCTAGAGAGAAATGTCCTGGGAGAAAGCCATTTTGAAACGCAACCTGGGAGCAAAGGAAGGAGACGCCAGCCACGTGCCTTCCCAGACAGCAGAGGTTTTCCGGATGCCATTGGCCTTCCTTCAGTGAAGGTAGCCTACTGTTGATGCGTTTGGACACTCTTATGGCCTTAAGACTGTAACTTTGTAGCCAAATAAACCCCCTCTATAAAAGCCAATCCATTTCTGTGTTTTGGAAAAGAGCAGTATTAGCAAACCAAAACAGGTACATAATTCAACCTACCACCACAAGGGAGGAACATGTTCTCCAAGTGGGATAGTCAGAAGTATTAAAATATGGCCTCTGACTGTGAGAGGGAAGAACTGATGTGGGAAAAGCAGGGCAGGGCCAGACCATGGAAGGTCTTCCAGGGGAGAGGCAGTGGTTAGATACAAGGCTTTGTTGGTAGACACCCTGGACTTGATCCTATCTCTGCTACTGACTATCTGTTTGACCTTGGACAAGTCACTTAATTTTTGCCTTACCCTGTGCCTCAATTTCCTCATCTGAAAAATGGGCATAATGGTTGCACGTACCTTATGAGGTTGTTGTGTGAGGATCACGTGAGCTAATACATATGTAAGGTGCTTTGAACACTGCTTGGCACATGGTCAGTTGTATATAACTGTTCCTATTATTATTATTTATCAAGCTGAGGAGTTTTGACTTTTTCCTGTGATGTGACAGGGAGCCACTGACAGGTTTTAACAAGGGCATGGCATGATCTGAAGGCAATCTCCTTCACCTGTGACTCTCTTGGAATCTCAGAATCAGATAAAACCACTAGAAAAAGAAAGTGCTAAATATTGCAATGTGGTTTGCAGAGAAGAGATTAACAAGCCTTAGGAACTGGGTGCTAGTAAGGCCTTGGTGAGTTCTGAGGGAGCTTGTGGATAGCAATGGGGGTGGAAGGTGGAGTGTAAGGGCCTGGGGAGTTGGTGGAGGGCAAGCAAACAGAGGCTCTGTGAATATGTTTTTTTAAGAACTTAGCCATATAGGTTAAGAGAGAGGAGGGTTGTTTAAAGGGTGGCAAAGTAGAAGGGCCCTAGGAAGGAGGAAGAGTTAAAGAAGGAGGATAGAGGACAATATAGTGACGTTTATTAACAAGATAACACTGTGTGGATGAGAGGGGGAAGGACTGACAATGTGGTGTAAGAAAGCTAAATTCTCCATTTACCATAATAGGGAATCAGTTGAGAATGTCTCAAATTAATAAATTAAGAAATAGCAATATAAGTTTATGAATCTCCTGAGTCAAAGGCAGAAACATAAGTGATTGTACAGCATTTGCAGATGAATGATTGTAAAAACAAGCAGGCCACTTTGGGCTTTTATTTGAAACATTTAAGTCATCTTCAGGTATTTAATTCATGTTCGGGTTTGATCTGTGGTTTAGGATTCTGCCTGGCATATGTCTTCTGCAAGTGTAGTCTTTTTGCTGCTAGGCATGTGATAGTTAAATCATACTATCCAGGAAGGCTGTGGGGTCCAAGATCCTTCCTAATGGGGGTGGGGAGGGGCATATGGATTTTCCTCTTTGATTGGCATCAGGAAATTACTCTTTCAGTCAATGAACAGGCAGAATGAAGCCCTTTCTATTACCACAGTACACCAGAGAATGCCAATTGGGCAGAACAGAGGCAGCTGGCTAGAAAACAAGAGCTCTCAGATTGGAGAAAGGCAGAAAGCTTCAGAGAAGGGGGAAGAAAGAGAAAGAGTGGGGGGATGGGAGAAGGGGTTGCTTTTGTGCCCTTCACTCCCTAAGAGTCTTCTTGTTGACATCACCAGTGACCTTCTAGTCCTCACTGGACATCCCTGTTTCATTATTGATCCTTATTAAGCCCCTCTTCCCTTAGCTTCCATCAGCTTTCCCTCTCCTACTTCTCTTATTCTCCCATTATATTTTTCTCCCAGGATGATTCTATTAATATTACTTTATTTAACAACATTTATTAGGCATCTGCCATGTCCATTCACTGTTCCAGATACAGATGAATACATAGCCTAAAAATGGAGAGAAGCAATACAACAAAGTGCAGTGGGCATCATGATAAACCCAAGTTCAGGCTGCAGTGGGGAAACCAAGAAGAGAGTAGTCAATTCCATTAGATCAGGGGTCAGGAAAGTCTTCTTCCTGGACCACTCTTTTCTGCTCCTTTTCCTGTGCTGTACTGAATCTCTCAGTGCTCATCTATGAAACAGTATGGTAGCCATGAAGGTGCTGCTTAGATCTCGCTTCAAGAGAACCTACTCTGCAGAGCACAGTTGGCTTGCAGCCTCCAGTTGCCCCCAGCCAATGAATGATGATGGCAGTACTAGAGGGGGGCCAGTTCTGTCTAATCCTGAATTGGGCAGTCTTTGCTCAGACTACCCGTTGGTTGACTGAGACTTTCTCTGAGCTGTACGGCAGTCTAAGGCTCTTCCTACCTGTTCCGGTTTGCTAAAGTTGCTGTTATGCAAAATACCAGAAATGGGTTGGCTTTTTTAAAGGGGGTTTATTTGGTTACAAATTTACAGTCTGAAGGCCATGAAAATGTCCAAATTAAGTCTTCAACATGAGTATACCTTCACCGAAGGAAGGCCAATGGTGTCCAGAAAAACTGTTAGCTGGGAAGGCACGTGGCTGGCGAGTGCTGATTCCAGGTTGTGTTCCAGCTCCACTCTCAGCTCCTGTGCATTATTCAAATTGTTGCTCTTGGGGTGTTTTGTTCTCTTAGCTTCTCTGGAGCAAACTCTGGGCTAGCATTTCCAAAGTGTCAGCAAAAGTATGCTTTCAGTAGCTGTCTCCAAAATGTCTCTCTTAGCTGCAGCAACTCTCCAAAATGTCACTCTCAGCTGCTCTGAGGTCCTTCTGTTTGTGAGTTCTTTTATAGGACTCCAGTGATTAAATCAAGACTCACCCCAAGTGGGCGGGGTCCATATCTCCATGGAAATAGTTTAATCAAACGTTTTACCCACAGTTGATTGAGTCACGTCTACATGGAAACACTTAATCCAAAGATTCCAACCTAATCAACACGAATACGCCTGTCCCCACAAGAATGCATTAAAGAATATGGCATTTTGGGGGACATAATGTATCCAAACTGGCACACCAAGTGATCCAAAAAGTTGTTAGTTTTGAGTGGGGACTGGAACAAAATGAAGCTCTGTAACAGGTCCAGGCTGCTGTACAAGCTGCTCTGCCACTTGGGTCCATGTGATCCAGCAGATCCTATGGTGCTTGAAGTGTCAGTGGCAAATAGACATGCTGTTTGGAGCCTTTGGTGGGCCTCTGTAGGAGAATGGCAACTTAGACCCTTAGGATTTTGGAGCAAAGCCCTGCCATCCACTGCAGGTTATTACTCTCCTTTTGAGAAACAGCTTTTGACCTGCTACTGGGCTTTAGTAGAGACCAAATGCTTTATCATGGGCCACCAAGTTACCATGAGACCTGAGCTGCCCATCATGAACTGGGTGTTGCGTACCCCACCAAGCCATGAAGTTGGGCATGTACAATAGCACTCCATCATTAAATGGGAGTGGTTTATATGAGTTCAGGGGTCTGGGAGAGAGATATGTGAATAGACTTCTCTGAATGGGCAAAAAACATGAAGATATTTGTGCCTCATGTGAATGGTCACCAGAGGGCAACTTCAGCAGAGGAGGATTTTAATAAGGGAATATGATGATCCCTTCTGTTCATACCAGCCAGCGTCTTTCCCCAACCACTCCTGTCATTGCCCACTGGAATCATGAACAAAGTGGCCATTGTGGAGGGGATGGAGGTTATACACTGGCTCAGTAATGTGAACTTCCACTCACCAAGGCTGAGCTGGCTACAGCATTGCTAGCAACAGAGACCAATACTGAGCCCCCAGTATGGTTTCATTCCCCAAGGTGATCAGCCATCTAGCTTTTCCTGGGGAATTCACCTTCGCCTTCATCACTTTCCAACCTGTGGCCTGCCCTATGGAATCTGGACTTGCCAATTCCCATGGTTGCATGAGCCAATTCCTATAGCAAATATCTTAGTATTTACATATATAGATATAGATATCTCCTGTCAGTTCCGTTTCTCTGGAGAACCCTGACTAATACAGTCTATATTTATAAATTGCTTTGGCTGCAATATTTCACCCAAATTGTTGGGTCTCCTAACTGATCTCCCTACCTTTATCACATTCCTGTTTTGTCTATTCCCCATCTTGACCGTGAGATGGATCTGTCTGAAACTAAATCTGGCCATCTTCCTCTCCAGCTTACTACCTCCTAATAGCACACCCTCATTGCTTAAGGATAATATCCAGATTCCTGAGTGTGACCCACAAGGCCCTTTGTGATCTGGTCTTCACTACCTCACCTGCCATCTCTTCCTCTGTGTGCTGTGCACTGCACCTGTGCTGAACTCCTTGTGGGAATCAGGAAGTTTCATGCTTCTCACTACTCCATTCATGTACACAGTGCTGCTGCCTGGAGTGTCCTTTCATCCAAAAAGAGTTCACTTTTTGAACTCTGACTTATCTTGTAGGAAGTAGTTCCACAAATACCACCTCTGGGAAGCCATCCCTAACTCTGCCACGCAGTGGATCATCATCCTTTGCTGCCTCATTGGACTGTATGTATGGTTCTCTTATGGCATCTGTCACACTGCATATGTTTGGTTATCTGCCTGACTCCCCTCTCTACTCTGTGGCTTCTTGCAGGACCAAGTAGTAGTCAATACAGAGTCCCTGGCATCTAGTGTGGTGCATGGCACAAAGTAAATATGCAATAGACATTGGTTAAAGGAAAATGGAAGGAAAAAAATGAAAGCTGTTCTCTTTCTATTGAAGGGGACAGACAGACCTCTGCCATGTGGCTCTACCTGGTGGGCCTTGTGGGCCTGTTCTACCTTCTGCGCTGGTTCCGGGAAAGGCAGGTGGTGAGCCACCTCCGAGACAAGTACGTCTTCATCACAGGCTGTGACTCGGGCTTCGGGAACCTGCTGGCCAGGCAGCTGGACCTGCGAGGCCTGAGGGTGCTGGCTGCGTGTCTGACAGAGAAGGGGGCCGAGCAGCTGAGGGACCAGACGTCAGACAGGGTGGAGACGGTGATCCTGGACGTCACCAAGACAGAGAGCATTGCTGCAGCCACTCAGTGGGTGAAGGAGCACGTGGGGGACAGAGGTATGAAGAAGTATTTTTTCCTTTCCATATACTTAGGCCATATAGATGCTAAGGTTATGTATATGTCAAAAGCAGGGCTTAAAAGGCTGGCTTTGTCATTTGAAGGACAGCTGTGAGTCTTTGTGGTGGTTCATTTCCTTAACAATGTTTACACTGAAAAATAAGTCCAAAAGATTTGAGGGTATTATCTCACCTTGCAAGTAGAGTATTTACAGGCACAATTCTTGTTTGAAGAGTGTTCAAGGTGTTCTTAAGAAATGATTCTCCTTCCTTTTGCTGCCACTTAAAATATACGCATTCCTTGAAGTCAGCCTTTGGTTCTCTTCTCTTTTTAAGCATCATTTCCTCTAGATATTATTCATGTCCTCTCTGACCTGCTTCTTCTCCCTCCTCCCTCATTTTATGATTTAGTAGATCATGTTAATTTGACTTGATGTCTCTCAATGTCCTTTCCATGCTCTTTGTTGAGGCCTGTGCTAATGCAATATAGCCCTCTAGCCTCCTGCAGTATTTGGCCCCAACCTCTCCTCTTCCATCTAGACATCCACTGGAATCGTCTAAATCCTTGCTACTCACTGTGTGGTCTGGGGACCAGCAGCATCAGAATCCCTGGACACTTATTAAAAGGCAGGATCTCTGGCCCCACCCCAAACCTACTCAATCTGCGTCTTTATTTTAACAAGACCCCTAGGGAATTCGTAGGCACATTAAAGTTTGAGAAGCAGTAGTCTAAAACACATATTAGAATTAGATCCCCTGTTTATAACCCTGCAGTAATCATTCCCTGCCTCCACTGCTTCCAGGATAACATCTTATCTCTGTGTTTTTAAGGGCCTTCAAGACCTGGTCCCAGACTGTCAAATCTTACCTCCTAAGCCATCGCTTTACTTGTGTTCTACTTCCCATTCCCAAACACCCCATCCTCTTTCCTGACCCCGTACCTTTTGTCCTGCTCTTCCCTCATCCTCAGATGTTTTTCCTTCATCCTCTTGCACTTGTCTTCTTCAAGAGTCTTCTGTGGCTCTTCCTCAGGCCCTTTTCCTCCCATCAGAGTTAACCATACCTTCTTCTATGGTTGGGAAGCACATAATTTATATCATACTTTCTACTAAATTTGTTCTGCCTTTTGTAAATTAGTTGTTCACCACCAGATTCCATCAATAGATGTAAGTGTTTTCATCTTACTGAAATCTTTTCTATTTACTCTTGAGTCAGTTTTGCTAGGTTATACTTTTCTGGGAAATAGGAGCATTGGATTTATTCACATAAACTTTTCCTTAATATTCTCTTATTATTTTTTAAATGTTTTCAAGATTGGTAGTTTAAATAAATCCTAATATCATTAATTTTTTCTTAAAATCAGTGTTGTCAGAATTTTGTTAATTTTATTAGTCTTTTCAAAGTCTAACTTTTGACTGTTTTCTATAGCATATTGTTTTCTACTTCATTTGTTTCTGCTCTTAAGTTGATTATCTCCTTCCTTTGACTTTATTTGGGTCAATTCTGTTGTACTTTTCTAACTTCCTAATTTGAATGCTTACTTTATTCATTTTCAGCCTCCTTTCTAATAGAAGCATTAAAAGCTACTTATTTCCTTAGAAGGACCACTTTAGTTGTCTCCCACAATTTAAAGTATATTTTTGTAATTGTTCACTCCTAAATATTTTCTAATATCCATTATCGTGTCTTCTTCAACTATAAGTTATTTAGGGATGCTTCTTAATTTCCAAACATGTCTTTTTAAAAAGTTATTGTTATGTATTGATCTACAACTTAATTACATTGTAGTTAAACAATGTGTTCTGTATTTGTTGAGATTTGCTTTGTGGCCCAGTATGTTGTCAATCTTCATAAATGTTCCATGTGTCTTGGAAAGAATGTAGAATGTTTTTGGGAGGAGTGATCTCAATGTGTTCATTAGACCAAATTTGTAATTTTTATTGGTAAAATTTTCTATATCCTTATTGTTTTTTGTTAGCTTAATTTACCAATCACTCAGAAAAGACATTAAAATTTTCCCCTGTGGCGATTGATTTTGAAATTTCTTTTCAAAAAAATTCCTGTCAATTTTTGTTATGTATATTTTTGAGGCTTTGTTACTAGTTGCAATCAAGCATAGAGCAGTTGTATCTTCCTAGCAAATGAGAATTTTATTATTATGTAGTGATCCTCTTCACTCTAGTAATGTTTTTTTTTGTCTTACAGTCTGTTTTATCTGATGCTAATTTAGCTTTACTAATTCTTTTTTGGTAAAGTTTTGCCTGGTTTATCTTTTTCCATCCTTATACTTTCAACCTTCCTATATCCCCATATTTTATACAAATCTCTTATAAATAGCATATAGCTAGATATTTTTAAAAATTCAACCAGACATGGTATGTGAGAAAAACTGCCTATTGCATGCTATGGACTATATTTAATAGGAATACCCTACTAGTACCATACCAATACTAGGGGTAAATAATTGGGGGAGATAAGAGTTATGGGTGTTTTGACTTATGCTAATTGTCTAAAATTGAGGGTGATGATGATTGTACAACCAAGAGAGGATAATGTGAAACACTGATTGTTTATGTTGGATAGAATATATGCTATGTGAAATTAGGGACCCCCTACTTAATAAGTCAAGCCCTTGATCTTCAGGCTTGCTCTTATGGAACTTACTTCTGTAAAAGGGAGGCTAAGCCTACTTATGATTATGCCTAAGAGCCTCTTTTGTTGCTCAGATGTTGCCTCTTTCTTTCTAAGCCCAACTCTGCAGATAAATTCATTACCCTTCCCCCTACATGGGACATGACTCCCAGGGGTGTGAGTTTCCCTGGTGACATGGGACGTGACTCCCATGGATGAGCCTGGCCCTGGCATCAAGGGATTGAGGATGCCTTCTTGACCAAAAAGAAAAAGAAATGTAACAAAATAAGGTTTCAGTGGCTAAGATATTTCAAATAGAGTTGAGAGGCTGCTCTGTGGGTTACTCTTATGCAAGCTTCAGCTAGATACTGCAAACTGCCACAGCATGCCAAGCCCGAACCAACAGTATTCCTGAAAACCCTAAAGAATAACCGAGTCCTTATCTGAGACTCTATAAAATTTTCACTCACCAAGTTTTATTCTTCAGAAACTAATAACCTCCAGATTGTTCCTATGCCAGGTAAGTCCCCAAATCCAGAGGCACCAGCCTCTTCAAGAACATCAACCAGCTGCATCCCCCTTCCCCATAATGTCAACACCCCTTTTCAATATGAACAAATTGGAGTGGTCATTGCCTACGTATTCCCGAAGATTGAGACAGTGATCAAATGAGAGGGCAGAGTAGCAACAGATAAGATAGGATTTAACAAAGGACTATGACTACTGAATCATTATATAGATATTTCTTTTTAGTTTTTAGTGTATTAGAACAGCTAGAAGGAAATAACTGAAATTGTGGAACTGTACCTCATACCATACTTTGAAATTTGCTCTATGACTACTTGTTAAACCATATTTTGAAACTTATCACTTTTCTGCATGTATATTTCACACTAAGAATTGTTTAAAAAAAACCAACTCAACGTTTTTTTTTTTAAACTAGCATATTTGATTCATCTGCTCTTACTTAATTATTGCTATGTTTGGATTTATTTCTATCATCTTATTTTGTGATTTTTGTCTCATTCCCCCCTAAGATTCTTTTTCTCTCTTGCCTTCTTTTGAATTGATTGATTTTTTAATTCCATCTTTTCCCACTATTAAATTGAAAGTAATATATTCTGTTTCTATTTTCTTTCATGACTCTTCTAGAGATTTTAACTGCCTATTTAATTTATGAAAGTGTAAAATTAACATCTTTACCCTTCTGTTGAATAATCCAAGACCCTCAGAACAATTGAACTCCACTCTCCCCTCCTGACATATATGTTATTGCTCTTGTATGTTTTAATTCTATTTTTTAACCCTACAATAGATGAAGCTTGTTTAGATTTATCACCTATTTTCTGTTTTCTTTGCTTGTCATTCTTCCTTGAATCTTCCATCAAAAAATTACCTTCCTCCAGACTGAATACATTCCTTAGAATTTAGAATTTAGAAGGTGCTGGGGGAAAAATCTCTCTGTTTTTTGCATTTATTTAAATGTTTTTATTTTGCCCTCATTTTTGAAAGGTATTTTTGCTGGATATGCAATTCTAAGTTTACAGTTGTTTTTTTTTCTCAGCACATTGAAAATATAGTCCCACTGTCTTCTGGCTTCTTTTGTTGATATTGATAAGTCAGCTGTCAGCCTAATTGTTTTTCCTTTGAAATTAATCTTGTCTTTTCTTTATAGTTATTTTAAAGACATTCTCTTTCTTTGATCTTACTGAAGCTTTATTTTGGCATGTGGATTATTTTTTTGTTTATACTACTTGGGATTTATTTGGCTTTTTGAATCTGGATTAGTATCTTTCATTGGTTCTGGAAAATTCACAGTCATTATAATTATTGCTTCAAATAATGCCTTTATTCCATCCCCTCTCTCCTTTCTTTATGAATCTGATTAGGTATATGTTAGATTATTTTACTTTGTTCTGGTGTCTCTTATCTTTTCTCTCCTGTTTTCTATCTCTTTTTTTTCTTAATGCTCTATTCTGTATAATTGCCTTTTTCTGTTTTCCAGTTCATTACTTTCTCTTTTCAGCTATATCTATCTGCAGTTAAACTTGTCCACCAAATTTTAAAATATCAGGTGTTATACTTTTATCCATAGTTCTATTTGGTTTCTTTTCCAAATCTGCCTGATCATTTTTATAGTATCTTGTCGTTCTCAATATTTTCAATCCCTTCTTTTATTTTAAACATATTTTAGCATACTTACATTATGTGTTGATAATTCTATTGCCTAAAGTTTTTGTTAGTCTTTTTCTGCTGTCTATTGTTTCTGTTAGTTCTTGCATGTGATACTTAGTTTCCTTGTGTATTTAGTGATTTTTGACAATAAGCTTCTGCTTCTCTTGGTAACACTGCCTGGTGATGTCTGGTGAGGCCTGACCTAAAGATTCCTCCAGAGAGGGTCTGTATTTGCTTCTGTCAGAACCTGTGGCCACTTTACACTTAATTCTTGGCTTGCAGTTTTTGGACCACCCAGATGGTATGAATTTGGCCTCCAGACCCTTATGAGATATGGCTTGTGGTTATGATTTCTCAGGGGTGATTTTCCCCCACCCCCAATACCACAGTTCAAAACAGACAATTTTACTTGCAGTCTTTTGGAAGGGGATATTATTTCTAGTTCACCCTTAAACTTGTAGTGTAGCTATTTAGGATCCTAGTTTAATGAGAAGAGTGTCTTTGACTGGGCTCTCTACCTCAGTTGGACCCTGGCCTTTGTCTCCTGCCTTCTGTGCATTTTGAGGCTGTGAATACTGACATTCAAGTTCACACATGTTGGCCAGTTGGCTCAAATCAAAAGCCAGCATTGGTGCTCCATTTACCATTTACCCTTTCTTCTGGTTCTTGCATTTTATGATATTTTGGTCTGAGCCTTTATTTTTTTAACTTATAGATGCATTTAAGAAGGTTAAAACATACATTTTGTCTAGCATTTTTACTAGTTTTTAGCTGGAAGATTGGTCAAAGTAAACGGTCTGCCATTTTGTCTGAAACTGAACTCCTGGTTTGCCTTTTATTGTTTTAGGACTTTGGGGCCTGGTCAACAATGCAGGCATTATTCACCCATTCGGCTGCTGTGAGTGGCTGAGGATAGAGACCTTCGAGAAGATCTTCAAAGTGAACCTGACTGGGTTGATTGCGGTGACCTTGAGCATGCTTCCCTTGGTGAGGAGAGCACAGGGGAGGATCGTCAATGTTTCCAGCATCCTGGGGAGAATTGCTTTCTTTGGAGGAGGCTACAGTAGCTCCAAGCATGGAGTGGAAGCCTTTTCAGATATTCTGAGGTAATTCTCTTAAGTTAAAAACAAAACAAAACCAAAGCAACTATTGAATACTTAAATAAGGTTTAGGTATTGTGCTAGTTGCTTTCCTTTACAGTATCTTATTTCATCACTCCCAAAATCTTGAAAAGCAGCTATTACTACTAATCCATTTTACATGAGGAAACCGAAGCTCAGATTTGTTAAGTATCTTTACAGCAGTTTTCCAGTCATAGTCATGAGGCAGCAGAACTGTGTTTTGACCCCCGTCTGTTTCCTGTCACCATATTATACTTTATTTCCCAAGATGTAGCCTTGAAAAACTTCCATTTCTGAAGAGGATGACTGCCTTCTTTTTCCTTAAAGTGAACTTATTCTTGTTCTTTCATGGTGACTATCTCTCTGGTTGTTCATCTGCTTCCAACCATCTTCTTCCTTCCTTTTATTCTGTATATTTTTTCTTTGCCTAATAGCTTTTCTCTTACTTATAGCTTCAATTTGCTATGACTCCAGATGGCCCTGTCTCTACCTCCTAGCTTTTTTTCGTGCATGATTTCAGCTTGGTGTCTCTCTACCAGCTACTTCCTTCTCTTTATATTTCCTGGGTTTAATTCCCAAGAGAGGATCCTATTGGCCTTGTTTATGTGTGTGTATGTGTGTGTCAGGCAGTACCATTATGTGACACTGTTGTGCACTTACATGTCAGGCATTGTGAGTTTCATAACAACTCAGTGCAGAAGGTATTATTTTTATCCTTATTGTATGTATAAGGAAACTGAGGCATGGAGTTTTAGTAGATTGCCCGTGGTCATATGGTCTCCTCCCATCGAGTACCCTCCCTGGTCCAATCAGCTGTAGATATTAGGGTACAGTTACATAGTACAAAATATAGCTGCACAAACTCCCCTTTAGCAGGGGCTGACCATGGGGCAATTTCACTTGGAAATGAGTGGTGACTACTAAAGGCACAGTATAGGTGTATGTCTGTTATACATGTCATCTGCCTTGGAAGGGAAGGGGGAAATCAACCAAGGAAATCACCATGTGTTGTTACCATGTGGCAGGCTCCTCACCTGGCTGCCTGCTTACCTAGAGTCCCGTTAACCCCATGCGGCCCCTGCCAGCCGATACACCACCTCTCAGGACTGCTCTCTTGAACTCCTTAACTCATTCCCAGACCAAGAGCCAAGACGTTTACTTCCAATACTCAAATCGCTGTTTAATTCCTTTTGAAAATTTCCAGTTTGCCTTAGTTGTGCTAAAGTTAAACAGGGAAAGGAAGTTTTGTTCCACGTTTGGGTTGGGGTTTTGTAGGGGAATGGAGATGTGGTGGTAGGACTCAGAGTGAGAGAACTCCAAGGGGAAGTGAAATCCAGGAAAGCAGGGTCACCTCTGGCTTGCATACCTCTCCTTTATAGTTTTTTTCTTTTTTTTCCATTGTATTGAAATTATTTGTTTACTTGTCAGATTCACTCATTGTGAGCTTCTTGAGATGGGGAACTGTATTAGTTAGGGTTCTCTAGGGAAACAGAATCAACAAGAGATATCTATATAAGATTTATAAAAGTGTCTCACACAACTGTGGGTATGCACGAGTCCAAATTCCATAGGGCAGGCAGCAGACTGGCAACTCCAATGAAGATGTTCAATGAACTCCTCGGGCAACAAACTGGCAACGTCGATGAATTCCTCAGGAAATGCTTCACTGGTCAGCTGAAGAAGAAGTGAAGGTCCTCTATCTGTCTCACTTAAAAGTCTTCAACTGATTGGATTAAATCCAGCCGACTGCATTCTCTCACTGTGGAAGACATGCCCTTTGTTGATGTAATCAGTCACAGCTGCAGCCAATTGACTGATGATTTAATAAACCAGCCTGTTGGTTTATTAATCAGCCACAAATGTCCTTACAGTAACAGTTAGGCCAGTGCTTGCTTGACCAGACACCTGGGTACTATCACCTGGTAAACTGACACATGAACCTAGCCATCACAGAAACCAAGTCTTGATCTTCTGAGATTGTGCATGTGAAACACTAAGCACAGTGCCTATCATAATAAATTCTAATTATTTTATTATTCTTTGGATTCCCCAGTGTCTAGCACATGGTTGGTACTTAATAACTATTTGTTAAAGGAGTGGATTTGGGATTGAATGGTGGTGGTACTTTGTATCATCATGCCCCAAGTATTGGACCTCAGGATGTTTAAATTTTGTCTCCTCTACATTTCTTTGTTCTGTAAAAGACTCACTAAAAGTGTTTTTATAGCTTCCTTTTTTGTTTTCGTTTTCCCTGAAAGCATTGAAATTATGGTGTCTTTCAATCAAAGGAATTAACCTGAAGGTTTTGTTGCAGGCGTGAACTTCGGCATTTTGGGGTGAAAATCAGCATAGTTGAACCTGGCTATTTCAAAACGGCAATGTCAGACCTGCAGATGTCCTTGGCGGCAGAGAAGCAAAACTGGGATGAAGTCCCTACAGATATTAAGGAAGCCTATGGACAGCAATTTTTTGATGCCTGTGAGCTTTTTTCTCTTGATAGGGATAATGGGTACCCTTGCATGAGAGGGAGAAGAGAGAGTTGGTGGGGTGAGACAGGCAGATCCTCTGGGAACGAAGCTCCTTAAACAAAGCCTGCCTGGGCTGTGAGGGGATTGGGAAAGTCCCAGTGGCCTCATGCTTGGCTGGTGGTGTCTGTCTTGACTAAGGAAGGGGCCATATAGGCAGCCTGGGACTGGGGCCTGCCCTTCCTGCCATGTCACCTGTGGGCCTGGCCACCTGAGCAGGAGGGAGGTATTATGTAGAGGCATGAAACCTCTGGGTCTTGAGAGGGAGGGCCTCTGGGTAGTTTGGCAGGGCTGGTGTGAGAGGCCTGCTCAACTAAAGTACAGCTTTTACTACTGCCTATTCTTTTGGTAATGAAGGGGCTGGTCACAACTCTGTCTTACTGTGACTGGAAGGAAGTGCTGGGTGGGACATATATGTGAGTGAGGAGCAAGTTTGTGTGTGTGTGTGTCAGGGGTGGGGGTTGGCTATTCCAAGAGACTGGACCTTATGCGCAGGCCACGGAAGCCTTGGAGGAATGAGATGGTACAATTTCACGTAAGAAGATCCATTCCAATGGCTTGGAAGAGGAGGCAAGGCAGCCCTCTTAGTAGAAGTAAGCCTTGAATCCTGGTGTGGAGCTGTGTCTTCCTGGGAGAAGACAGTCTTTCTCTTCACACAAAGATGTCGGTAGCCTGCTAAGGCCAAAGGGAGCAGACCCTTTTCCATTTCACACAAAGGCCCTGGGTGGTGAGCAGCAGCCCTGTCACTGGTGATGGGTGATACTGCAGTCCAGAGAAAAGGAGGAGGGGAATGGGCAGACAGAAGATTCCTGGCCTAGAACACTCAGAACTCAGTCTGCTAGAGAACTACAGTTCCCAGCCTGCCAGAGGGCTGGCCATTGTTCTTAGCTCTTCTCATCTGAAGTTTTTAACTGTCTATTAGGGAATTTTTTTTCCCCTGTGGGTGTGTATCTATAGTTTAACAGTTGACTAAGAAGTGACTGTGTAAAAGGAGGGACATACATATTTCATGATTTGTGCCTTTTCTTTTTGAAAGGAGTTGAAATTGTTCATGTATTTGTTCATGAATTAGAATAATCTAGATCAGCACTGTCCAAGAGAAATATAATGAGAGCCACATGTGTAATTTTAAATGTTCTAGTAGTCACATTAAAAAAAAAAAAGAAAAAGAAACAGGTAAAATTAATTTTGTGGTATATGAACTATATCTCAATAAAAAGGTTAAAAATTTACAACTGAAAAAGTAGATTCACATACCTGTGTTATTCCAAATGTACTTCAGAGTTTTCTAATAACTGAATGGAGTATCAGTTTTTAAATTAAAATTAATTAAAATTACATTAAAAATTTTAGTTTCTTGGTTGCACTAGCCATATTCTAAGTACTCAGTAGCCACTGTGGCTAGTAGCTATCATGTTGGAAAGCACAGGTCTAGATTGGCCTAATCCTTGCAGAAACTAAACCTGGTTAGATTTCTATGACTATGTACAGCAGGATCTTAAAATAAAAATATGAAGAATAAGATTGCTGACCACTGTTTCTTTTTTTCTTGTTTACAGATCACAACAACACCAAAGAAGGGCTGCAGAATGGTAGCCAAAACCTGAACCTGGTCACTGACTGCATGGAACACGCTCTGACATCTGTGCATCCCCGCACTCGATATTCAGCTGGCTGGGACTCTCAGTTTTTCTTTATTCCTCTATCTTATTTACCTACATGGTTGGCAGATTATATATTGACTAGATCTTGGCCCAAACCAGCCCAGGCAGTCTAAAGAAAACTGGTGTGTTGGCCCTTGGAATGAAGAAGACAATTAAAAGTCTGAAATTGGTTGTTAGTCTCTTGCTAATTTTAATTTAGAACCTAGATTTTTTGTAACAAGATTTCTTACCTAAATTTATTTTTCTGGCATCATCAGAAAACCAAGTTCACATTCCAGGTGATGAATCTTTACTATTTTCCCCATTTTTGATAAGACTATTTCCTAAATGCCTTAGATGTCCTTGCCCTATTCAACAGAGTAGACTAAAAACAATTTAACCTGTTTTAATGTTACTTCTTTATGTATACGAACAGCTATTCTGTGCTGTGATAAACTATTGTTCAGGGACTGCTGAGGAATATGAGGTCTTTCCATGCTTGAAATGGCTCTGTATTGCATGCTTTTTACAAATATTTGATTTTGCTTTCTCCTCCTCTTTAGACAGCTGTTGTTTTTCAATGTATTTCTTCTTTATTTAAAACAAAATGATTTTTAATTTTTATGTCAAAATAATACACACATTGTTAAAAATTCAATTAATACTCAGTTAAAATAAAAAAACAGTCTCCCACCCTCATCTCCACCCTTCAGTGCTGCTCCCTAAAGGCAAATGCTTTCAACTTTTGGCGATTTCTTCTGGTATTTACTGCCCTATTTCTAAATAAAATACTTATACTACTACTTCTTGATTTATTAATTTTAGGTATTGTTGACTGACTTCCTGTTGTGGTAAATAAGAATTTCACTTACTTCTACCACTTTCCAGCCCATTTCCCGTAACTTCATATTTCTAATTATCACATTTTTGGTTAAATTAATAGTATTTGCATTGTTAAATATGTAAATGTTGTTTACTGTTTAGCCAAATAGTTTTCCTTTATAGTAACATTTTTTTGTTTTTCTTGGAGTTAATTATTGCCTTGGTTTAATTGCATAGTTTTTTTTTTTTTTTTTTTTATGTTTTTTTTTTTGTTGTTGTTTGTTTTTTTTTTAATCATCATTTTATTGAGATATATTCACATACCACGCAGTCATACAAAACAAATTGTACTTTCGATTGTTTACAGTACCATTACATAGTTGTACATTCATCACCTAAATCAATCCCTGACACCTTCATTAGCACACACACAAAAATAACAAGAATAATAATTAGAGTGAAAAAGAGCAATTGAAGTAAAAAAGAACACTGGGTACCTTTGTCTGTTTGTTTCCTTCCCCTACTTTTCTACACATCCATCCATAAACTAGACAAAGTGGTGTTTGGTCCTTATGGCTTTCCCAATCCCATTGTCACCCCTCATAAGCTACATTTTTATACAACTGTCTTCGAGATTCATGGGTTCTGGGTTGTAGTTTGATAGTTTCAGGTATCCACCACCAGCTACCCCAATTCTTTAGAACCTAAAAAGGGTTGTCTAAAGTGTGCATAAGAGTGCCCACCAGAGTGACCTCTCGGCTCCTTTTGGAATCTCTCTGCCACTGAAGCTTATTTCATTTCCTTTCACATCCCCCTTTTGGTCAAGAAGATGTTCTCCGTCCCACGGTGCCAGGTCTACATTCCTCCCTGGGAGTCATATTCCACGTTGCCAGGGAGATTCACTTCCCTGGGTGTCTGATCCCACGTAGGGGGGAGGGCAGTGATTTCACCTTTCAAGTTGGCTTAGCCAGAGAGAGAGGGCCACATCTGAGCAACAAAGAGGCATTTTTTATTTGACTTTTTTTTTTCCCAGTTCCTGCTGATCTGTCAGATCATTATCTGCAGTATTTTCTAGTTAGTTAAATAAATCCTAGAACCTACCCATCCATCCCTTCCGCTCTGCCCCCTGAGGCCTCCCTCTCATAGCTTTGTCTTCTTATTTCTATATGGCTGGCTGCTTTCTAGTTCTGCTATTTAGTTATTGTTCTAGGACTCCCCTTCTTCACTTCCCCTATGTATGATCATCTAAGAGCACATGGCTTCTTGGTTTTCCCCTTATTTTGATGGCACTCATGCTCACTAGCTTTCTAAATCTTTGCATATCTGAAAAGAAAGACCGTTCCATACCCAAGCATCACAGATTGATTGAGTATGGAAATCTAGGGTTGAAAAATAATTTTCTCTCAGAGTTTTTAAGATATTGCTCCATGTTCTTGTCATATCCGTTGTGGCTCTTGAGAGCCCCAGTGCCACTCTGATTCTTGTTCCTTTGTGTGGGAGCTGTTTTTGTCTACCCTCTGTGGGAACTTTTAGACTCTTTTTATCTCAGGTGTTCTAAAATTTCACAATGATGGATATGGGCTAAATCCTTTATTCAGTTATTGTGTTGGGTACTCAGCACAATTCATGATGTAGGAGACCAAAGGGAGACTTGCTGGAGCAATGCAAGTAGGTGAGAGTGGATGGGATTTGGGCCACAAGTGGAAGGATTGGCTTCAGGGAGTAGCGTGATTGGCTTCAGGTGGTAGCACGACTTAAACCGATAAAGGTTTGTTTTTCTTAAATAACTATAAGTTTGGAAGTAGGAGGTCACTGGCTGGTTCAGTAGCTCATCTATGTCAGGGTCAAAGTTTGTGTGCATCTTTTGGCCTCTTCCGGTTTGTCACCTTGAGGTTGTAAGATGATTGCTGCAGATCCAGACATCCCTTCAGTTTTCAAGACAGTGAGAGGGTAAGAGGGAAGGACAAAGTTGTTTGCATCTGTCCCCTTCTATGGGGAAAGCAAATGATTTCTGAGAAATCTCCACTATAGGTTTTCCCTTATGTAGTGTGACCATATAATTTATTGTGAAATTGAGAGTGAAAAGAGGCACTATTAATAATTTACAGGGAGACAACAGGTATAAACTGACACTGGCTTAGGTAAATTGGGACCCTTGCCACTCTACTTTGATACAGTACCAGTATCTAAGCCTTAATTCTTATACAAATTCTGCCAACTGTTCAAAAAATGTTAAGATAATAGCAAGTTTAAAGGTTTTCCAATCCAGGATCACACTTGGAGTTTAATTGTTATATCTTGTAATCACATTTAATCTGGAACAATTTGTTAACCTTTTTTTTTGTCTTCTATGATTCTGACATTTTTGAAGAGTATATACGTGTATATACACACACACACACATAAACACACACAATTATTTTGTAAAATGTCCAATTATTTTGTAAAATGTCCCCCAGTTTTAATTGTATGATCTGTCCTAATGATTAGATTCAGGTTATGCATTTTGACAGAAATACCATGAAATGATATTGTGTTCCTCTCAGTGCAGCATATCAGTAGGCACAGATGTCAGTTTATCAGTCAGCTGGTGATGTTAACTTTGAAAACTTAGGTAGAGTCTGCCAGTTTACTCCACTGTAAAAATATTTTTCCTTTACATCGTTGGTTAAATTTATTCCTAGATATTTGATTCTTATCTTTGCTATCGTAAATGGAATTTTAAAAATTTCCTCTTCAGATTGTTCATTACTAATGTATAGAAACACTAGATTTTTGTGTGTTGATCTTGTACCCTGCCACTTTGCTGAATCTGTCTATTAGCTAGCTTTGTTGTGGGGTTTTCAGGATTTCCTATATATAGGATCATGTCATGTGCAAATAGGGGGAAGTTCTACTTCTTCCTTTCCAATTTTGATGCCTTTTATTTCTCTTTCTTGCCTAATTGCTCTGGCTAGAATTTCCAGTACAATGCTGAATAACAGTGGTGACAGTGGGCATCCTTGTCTTGTTCCTGATTTTTGAGGGATAGCTTTCAGATTTTCCACCATAAAGTATTATGCTAGTGGTAGGTTGTTCATATATGCCCATCATCATATTGAGGAAGTTTCCTTCTATTCCAAGTTTTCTGAATGTTTTTTATCATGAAGAGGTGCTGGACATTGTCACATGCCTTTTCTGCATCCAATGAAATGGTCATTGGGCTTTTCCTTCTTCCTATTAATGTGAGTATTATGTTAATTGATTTTCCTATGTTGAACCACCTTTTCCAACCCTCTTATGGAATAAAGCCCACTTGATCAAGGTGTATAAGTCTTTTAATGTGTTGTTGATTTGGATTTGCTAGTATTTTGTTGGGAATTTTTGCATCTATATACAGAAGGGATATTGGTCTGTAATTTTCTTTTCTTATAGTGTCTTTATCTGACTTTGGTATTAGGGTGATGTTGGTCTCATAGAATGAATTAAGTAGTGTTCCCTCCTCTTGAGTCTTTTGGAAAAATTTGACCAGGATTGGTGTTAATTCTTTTTGCAATGTTTGGCAAAATTCACCCGTGAAACCATCTGGTCCTGGATTTCTCTTTTTTGGAAGGTTTTTGATGACTGATTCAATCTCTTTACTAGTTCTTGGTCTGCCAAGTCTTTTATTTGTTCGTGGGCCAGTATAGGTAGTTTGTGTGTTTTTAGGAAATTGTCCATCTCATCTATGTTATCTGATTTGTTGGCATACAAATACTTGAGTCTTCTCTCTTTTTCTTTGTCAGTCTAGCTAAAGGTTTGTCATTTTTGTTGATCTTTCAAAGAACCAACTTTTGGTTTTGTTAATTTTTATCTATTGTTTTTCTGTCCTCTGTTACATTTAGCTCTGCTCTTATCTTAATTATTTCCTTCCTTCTGCTAGTTTTGTGTTTATTTGCTCTTTTTCTGATTCCTTAAGGTATACAGTTAGATTTTATTAATTTGAGATCTTTCTTTTTTTCTAATGTAGGTGTTTACAGCTAGAAATTTTCCTCTGAGCACTGCCTTTGCTACATGCCATACGCTTTGGTATGTTGTGCTTTCATTTTCATTCATTTCAATGTATTTTCTACTTTCCCTTGTGATTTTGCCTTTGACCCACTTGTAGTTTGAGTGTGTTTTATTTCCACATAATTGTGAATTTTCCATTTTCCTTCTGTTATTGATTTCTGGTTTCATTCTACTGAGAAGGTGCTCTGTGTGATTTCAGTCTTTTTAAATGTCTCTGTATCAGCACTGTTTTATTCCTAATATATTGCCTATCCTTGAGAATGTTCCATGTGTGCTTAAGAAGAATGTGTATTGTGATGCTGCTGGGTAGAGTGTTCTATTTGTTGGATGGGATGTTGTATGTAAGTTTGCAGTTCTAAATTGGTTTGTAGTGTTCAAGTTCTCTACTTCCTATTATCTTCTGTCTGGTTTTCTATTCATTATTGAAAATGGGATATTGAAGTCTCCAACTATCACTGTGGAACTGTTTGTTTCTGCCTTCAATTCTGTAAATTTTTGCTCCTGTAAATTTTTGCTTCATATATTTTGGGGCTCTGTTGTTAGGTTTTTATATGTTTATAATTGTTATATCTTCTTAATGGATTGAACCTTTTATAAATATATATTTTCCTCCTTTGACTCTTGCAAACTTTTTTTGACTTAAAGTCTCTCTTGTCTGACAATAATATAGCTGTGCCAACTCTCTTTTGGCTATTTATGTGGAATATCTTTTTCTATCTTTTCCCATTCAACATCTTTGTTTCTTTTTATCTTAAGTGAGTCTCTTAGAGACAGCTGATAGATGAATCATGTTTTTTAAATCCAATCTTCCAATCTCTGTCTTTTAATAATAAAGTTTAATCTATTTACATTTGAAGTAATTACTGATAAGGATTTACTTCTGCCATTTAGCTAATTGTTTCCTGCATCTTTCATGTTTTTGTTCTTCAATTCCTCCTTTACTGATTTCTTTGGTGTTTAATTGATTTTGGGTAACATAGCATTTTGTCCTTGTGTCTAAAGTGAGTTTCTTGTAGACAGCATATAGATGGGTCCTGTTTTTTAATCCATTCTGCCAGTCTGTGTCTTTTTATTGGGGAGTTTAATCCATTTACATTTAGTGTTATTACTGTAAGGGCAGTACTTTCTACTACCATTTTGTTTTTTGGAATTTATATGTCATATCTTATTTTTTCCTCTCCTTTTACCTTTCCTGATAATCTTCATTTCTGCACTCTCCTCCAACTCTCTCTCTCCTGTCTTTTCCTATCAGCCTGTAGCACTCCCTTTAGTATTTCTTGTAGTGCCGGTCTCTTATTCACAAACTCTCTCAGTGTCTGTTTGTCTGAAAATGTTTTAATCTCTCCCTCATTTTTGAAGGAAAGTTTTGCTGGGTATAGAATTCTTGGTTGGCAGTTTTTCTCTTTCAGTATCTTAAATATATCATGCCACTGTCTTCTTGCCTCCATGGTTTCTGCAGAGAAATCTGTACATAGTCTTATTGACTTTCCCTTGTATGTAATGGATTGCTTTTCTCTTGCTGCTTTCAGAATCCTCTCTTTGTCTTTGACATTGGATAATCTGACCAGTAAGTGTCTTGGAGTAGGTCTATTGGGATCTATTCTATTTGGGGTACGTTGTACTTCTTGAATCTCTAATTTTCTGTCTTTTATAAGAGTTGGGAAATTTTCAGTGAATATGTCTTCTATTACTCTTTCTGCCCCTTTTCCCCTCTCTTCTCCTTCCGGGATACCCATAACATGTATATTTGTGCGTTTCATGTTGTCACTCAGCTCCCTAAGACCCTGCTCATATTTTTCCATTTTTTTCACCGTCTGTTCTTTTGTGTGTATGAATTCGAATGACCTGTCTTCCAGTTCACTGATCCTTTCTTCTGCCTGTTCAAATCTACTGTTGTGTCCCTCCATTGTGTTTTTCATTTCCTCCATTGTGGCCTTCATTCCCATGAGTTCTGCCATTTGTTTTTTTAAGTTTATGAATTCTTCTTTATGGTCAGCCAGTGTCTTCTTTATATCCTTCAGCTCTTTTGCTATATCTTCCTTCATTTCATCAAATTTATTTAGCATTAGTTGCCTCCACTCCTGTGTCTCAGCTGAGCTATTAGTTTGTTCCTTTGGCTGGTCCATGTTTTCGTGTTTCCTGGTATGGCTTGTTATCTTAAGTTGTCTAGGCATCTGATTCTCTTGATTAGTTTATTTTGGAGCTTGTTTTCTGTCTTTTACTTAGTGGTTTTCTTGTTGGTTGGCTTTGTTTTCTGGCCTCTGTTATTCAGTTCAACTTATTCTAGACCTCTAACTTAGGTTCTATTTAGTTGATTGGAATTTTTCCCCTCTTGTTTTTTCTGTTTCTTGCTCTGCCTCTATGTAACCTTTTTGTGAGTGGGTCTCCTCAGATATGGTCGACCCTAGTCAGATTTTCCCAGTCTAGTGAGGCCCAGGTCTCATTGGGAGGGTATGGAGTTTTCCTGAGAATGAGACCCTCCTATGAGGCCTTTAGAATTGGTGCTTTTCCTCTCCTGTCCAGCAGGTGGCGCTGGCCAACCCGCAGCTCCCCCACCAGTGTAAGGAGGTATGGAGCCTTTAGTTCTCCTGGTGACTCTGATCCTGTCAGGGGCGTAGCAGACTGAAGCTGGAATCTGAATTCCAGCCCCTGGGGTCTGAATTCCCAGAAGGAGGACTGCCAGTTGAGCTGGGCCTCCCTCCACTCTCCCAATCTTCAGAATTTCAGTTGTCTCCCAGGGGCACTATTCCCTTCTCCTCTCTCCTCTTTGGGGCCTCTCCAGGTAGATTCCTTGGTCAGCCTGAGTTGCCAATTAAAGACGGGGGTGGAGGCCTTCAGTAGTGAATACGGAATTCAAAGACACTGTAGGTACTCTGTCTCCCCTCAAGCCCAGCCTAGTCCCTCTACCTGGGCTTTCCGATAGAAAATAACCACATATATTACTTTCATATTTAAAAAAAAAAAAAAGTAGAAAAGAAATCAAGAAAAATAAAAATGCAAAAAAAAAAAAAAAAGAAAGAAAAGCGTCTCTTTTAAACGTTTTTCCCCAGCCTGGAAGTTTTGTCAGTGTCAGAATAGAGCATTTAAAGATATGCTTTGGGCTATTGTCTGATAATTACTCTCCAGCCGCTTCAGTTCCACCCCTGCCGGGGGCTATTGAAATACAAAAAGATAAGGGATCAGCGAGAAGCCAGAAGGGACAAAATGTAAGGGAAAAAAAAATGGCTTTTTTGGAGTCTGGGAATGGGTGCCCGCTTTTACGTGCCCCCACTTCTTGGAGCCCAGCCCTTCTTTAGCACCCCAGCTCCCAAAGTTAGTTAATTAATTTGTTAATTAATTCTGCAGTTGAGGCTGGTTTGAACCTCCCTTCTTGCCCTCAGCAGATTGCTGTTTTTTGTTTTTTTTTTTCCCCCTCCTTTCAGGGAGCCGGCAGCAAGACAGTCTGTGAGGTCTGGGTGGGGAGGGGCGCCAGACCCCTGGTCTGGGAAACTTAAAATGTTCGCTGCGATCTCAGCTTTTCCTCCAATTCCAAACTTGTGTCCAATGTGTGACTGGTTACTGGAGACCCCGAAAACACTGTTTCATATAGTTCTTGGGTAATTGCCAGCTGCTCTAGGGGAGAGACGAAATTCTGCTCCTCACCACTCCGCCATCTTGCCCCGCCTCTAACATAGCATTTTGATTTCCCTTTTCTGTATTTTCTTTTTTATTATATTCTTGGTGGTTACCTTGGGGATTATAATTAACATTCTAAACTTATAACTAAACTACCAACATAGTTTCTATAGTGTGCAAACTGTCTGCTCCTGTACAGCTCATCTCTTCCCCTTTATATTGTTAATGTCTCTGATTACCTCTTTATTCATTTTGTACTCATTAACATAGATACATAATTATTGTTTTATGCATTTGTCTTTTAAATAATATAGAAAAATAGCTGGATAAAAAAATCAAGGCATTATTGGAATGAAATCATTTTCTATTTGAATCCCATGGGGTACTGATATAAAATGTCATTATTAGCTGTTTGTGAACACCATCTTCTGCAGATGGTGTCAACACATCAACAGCTTTGGCTTCATTTTTCATGTATGCCTAAAGAAACTTGGAATTGGAACTGTCATTTGTCCAAAATGAAAAGTCATGCTTCACAGAATGATATGTAAATGTATCTTCTACAACTGCAGATGTTAAGTCATTTTCTTTGGGTATAGTCTTTTTAAAAAAATAATGACTAACTTGTGAAGTAGATGCAGATTCTTCTACCAGCCTATCAGTGATATCACTGTGGACCTCATGGTGGACAGCAAATATCAACAAACATTTTGCATGAGTTATTAATTTGTTATCAACTTTCTAAAGAAATGAAATTTATTTAATTTTTCATTAAATATGTGTAAGAAAGGAATAAGTTTCGTTTTCACATAGAGACAGCATGGAATAAGGGAAATGGAGGCAAAACCAGTTTAAACAAGCCCCAGACAAAGAGAAGAGAGAATCTGCCTGATGTAAAGAGACATGAGGTAGTATCAGAGGCGGGAACTCACAGCAAAAAAAAATAAAAATTTGGGGGGGGATTGGCTAATCAGTTCAAAATCTCAATAATGAGCTAGTTGGCTCTCTGGGATTGGCTGTACAAATTAAAATCTCAAAAGATGAATTAGTTAGTGTTCTCGGATAGGCTGTAACCTCTGTAGTACCCAGTCAATGGGGAAACAGGGGAGGGACTTGCGAATTAGGAGTAGGAGATTTAAACATCGCCATTCTCTTCCTCTGGCGTGCCAGCCTTCCGCGTGTTTGGCTGGACGCCCCATCTTGCAAGATCGTAAATAAATTCTTTTCTCTTCCAGAACCGAGAGAGCGTTTATTCCCTTACAGGTACCACTTTATTTCCGACATATGTACTTTTGAAACCCATTGCTGCCAAAGGTTTATTGCCAGATAAAAAAAGGATTATCAAACAATAAAATAAAAAGCTGTAGATTTATATCATATAAAACTACTGTAAGCAAGAGCATATACACTACAGCAGTACAACTCAGCCTGTTTCCTTACGTATTTCAAGTACACTTAATCCATAATTTTTCACTGACCTTTAGCTTGGGATTTGGTGCACATCAAAGGCCACAGCACAACTGGATGGTTCACTCACCAGGTGATCCAGAGACACATCTGCCAAGACATGCATTAATGCTGGTTTTGCTTCAGATTTGGCTATCTATTAAAGTGAGAACTCTTTCAGTGCTACTGGATAAGCATGGCAGAATGTAGAAGTACAAAGTGGAAATCTTCCAACCCCACCCGGTTTATTTTAATAATTATTAGTAATGCTTCATTAGAAAATGAAAATTCCAGGATAAATGTTACTCCAGATGCAACACGGGGACAATAGGCATAAACTGGGCTGCCTTGGGCAAACCAGGACATAGAGTCACCTTACAGCTGTATTAGTTAGGGTTCTCTGGTGGCAAGCAATAGAAATGGACTCCGATTAACTAAAAGAGAAAGACAATTTATGGGAAGAATTTTTGGGGGTGGAGTATAGAATTGAAGGCTAAAGAATCAGGTTTGGAGAAAGGTTCTCAGTTGCAAGAACTCCTTATCAGTGCTGAAATAACCGTCCTTTCTGCACTGATATTGCTCCACACTGCTCAAAGTCCTGAGGGAGAGAGTTCAGCTGGCCTAACTGCATTCCTGTACCTTCCCCTTGGTGAGGGTGCCGGGATTTACATACCTGCCAAACCTTGCAGACCATGAAAGTGGTGATTTTCCAAAAGGAGAACAGGTGTTATATTAAAGAGGAAGAAATAGAAGCTGAGCAGTCAAAAAACAAAGGCCCACCATTCAGATTTTGCTCCTTCTCCTGGTTTAAGGTCTTCCTCTCTGTCACAGTCGAGCCATTATTCTGGGTGTCCTCACTGCTCATGAAGATGACACATATCCTAGCATCACACTTTCTTGATCTCCCCAACTTTAGTGACTTTCGTTTGTTTCAGCCAGCCACAGATCAGAACCTCAGTCTGGACATTGAGTACCCAGAGCCACTCCTCTGAATTCTTAAGCTCCAGTTCCTACTTTCTGATCATTTAGTCCTTATCTTCCCAGATCTCTCACTTCTGTCCTCCCAAATCTTGTTCTTTGACCTCATGTAAATTGCAGATCCCTCAACCCTTTCTTTCATTTTCTCCAACCTATCAATCTGCTTCTACCTTCACTTTCTTCCCCATGGATCATAAACCTATGATCCATTGTTTTGGTCACTTGCTTGCTTATATAACATTGAGCTTGCAGTCTAATACTGAGTTTTCTGCAGCAGCTTCTATTCCCCTAACCAAATAAGAAATCCCTCAATTTTCCATCTTCCTCACTGACCAATACCATTTTCTCCCCTGCAGTTTCATAGAAAAAATGTCTGTCCTCCTATGGAAGGCCAATCTCCCTACCCCACAGCCTGCTCCAGCCCTTTTCTCTACATGGAACCAACTTTGTAAACTTCTTTATCCAGTTAAAAACCAAACTTACATTTCCATGCAATTTCGTTTTATGAGGAACAGTGGTGCATTTTGTTACGGTAGACAAAATGCTTCAGTTCTGCTGGTCTGAAGACATACTTTACTTATTTTTTATTGTGGTTACTTCTCATTAAGCATAGGAGCTTGATAAGAACCAGCTCTTAGGGGCCATCAACAAGCAGTTGCACCTGAACTGTACAACGAAGTTTTCCTAAACTTTAATAGCTTTACTTTTTTTTAATTTATAGAAATATTTATTTTAAAGTAAAGCACTTCTAAAACCCAGAAATGATTTAGATTAAAAGCTCCAAGGTGTGTTGTTTCAGGTAGGTACCATCCATACCTTCAACCCATTTATTAAGCCAAACCATTTCAAACAACTTCAAGTTCATAAATTTACAGTGAGGTATAGAAGCCCAACCAGGATGGGACAGAATGTGTTCCAAGTTAGAAGGGGCCAGCGTGGCTCCTCAGTGGCGTCTCCTGCAGAGCACCTGGGCTCCACTGTGCAACTAAGGTTTTCTTCCCTCAAATCTGAATGTGATTGTTTAGATCCTCTATCTGTGGCTGGTTTAGCTTCTGATTCTAATGGTATGCTGCTTTGTTGTCTAGAGGTTGATCCAAGCCTCCGGGTTCCTCTTTGGTAGGCCTCCATTACTTATGTGTGAGCCTCAGGAGAGCTGACCAGTCTGAAGGTTGGGAATACTTGCTGAAAGAGGAGCCTCCATTCCACCAAAAAGCTGTCCTGGATCCTACTGCAGAAGCTGTTTTCATCAGGGGATGGTGAGTCTAGAAGAGCATAGCCAAGAAGATGTCCTAAGGGGTTTCCTCTGAGAGTTTATCCCCAAGAGGGAGCCATCTGGCCACTTCCTTTTTTTTTTTTTTTAATAATTCAATTTTATTGAGATATATTCACACACCATACAGTCACACAAAGCTCACAATCAATTGTACACAGCACCACCATACAGCTGTGCGTGCATCACCAAAATCAATTTTTGAACACCTTCATTACCACACACACACAAGTAATAAGACTAAAAATTAAAGTGAAAAAGAACAACTAAAGTAAAAAAGATCACTGGGTGCTTTTTTTTTTTTTGCCCCTGTTTTTCTACTCATCTATCCGTACACTGGACAAAGAGGAGTGTGGTCTATGTGGCTTTCCCAATCACACTGTCACCCTTCATAAGCTACATTGTTGGCCACTTCCTTTTAAATGACATTTCTAATAGCTGCTCCATTTCCTCAAGGTCTGTTGTAACATTATCTATTTGACTGTTACATATGGTTGCTGTTCTAGGAACTGAACACTTTCTTAATTTTTCAGATACTTTCTTCATCTTTCAACTTCAACTTTACTTTTAAGGCCTGCAACTCTTCCATCTGCCTTTTGGCTGTTTCATTAAAAAGCTTTGGACTTAACAGGTAACAGACTCTTAGAAATGACTAGAGGTTTGTGTGTTTGCAGGCAGGCCACCGCTCAGCACAGAGGGGGGCTGCGGAGTGTACACTGTCTTCACTGTAACGAGGCGGCAAGACTGAACCCCAAATGCCTGCTGGCAGTCCTCGTCACTCACGTTTAAGTGGTGCTCTGCCTTAAGAGCGTTACTTTTAAAAGCTGGTTTTTGGCAGCCTAAATTATAAAAGTTTAAAAGGTACAGGGAAAGCTGGGATGTAGGCAGGGACAGGATGTAATGACTTTGAAAGCAGTATCAGAAGTAGAGCTGGATGCACCCTCATCATTATTCAGTGTCTGGGTGCTCATTTATAATAGCACCTTTATCTCTCGCAGTGGGTCTCAAGGGGCTGCAGGGGACATTAAAAGAGATTGTTTCTTGCACATAATAGTTGCTTAATAAATATTCATTGAATGAGAAAGCAGAGACAGGCACTTCAGAGCTTTGCAGATAGCAAGAGCTGTTCATTGAGATGTGCTGCAAGTTTTTGGCGTGGGTGGAAGTGGTAATAAAGTGGTAGTTTTATGTGGAACACGCAGGGCACAGAGGCAGCTGGATGGAAAATCGTGCCATAAAGAACTTTTGATGTGATTATGTAACCAAGTTACCCAGAGTGGAGGTCTCATTAATCTAGACCCATGGAATTCCGATGCCCCCTAAACCTTTCTTGTATTCCTTTTGCTTTTGTTTTCCATATGAACACCCATTTAATACAGCTGTGCTCCTGCTACCTGGAAGTGCCAAGCACTGGGGTCACAGAGACTTGAAGTCAAGTATCCCAGCCTTCGGAGAGCACACAGCTTAGGTGACAGCAAACAACTCCTGACCCATCCAGAGGTAACGACTGCCAGGGCTGGGGCTGTGGGGCCTTGGAGAAAGGAGCCATTACTCAGGCAAGTGGGAGACGAAGGGGAGAGAAATTTGGGGGATGGTTTCTCAGAGAATGTAAAGGGTGAAGCAGAAATTTGCTGCCAAAGAAGTTGTGTGTGTGTATGACTTTTTAAAGAGAACGGCCTTGTAAGCAGGAGCAGATAAAGCATGAAGTAAGTGGTAAAGCAAATATCAAGTTGCCAAAGATCATTTTCAAGACTTTGCAATCAGGTAAAAGTTATGCTGAGTCATTGCTTCCTGGAGCCAGATGTTCTTCAAGCTGGTCTTTTTTTTTTGAGAGAGAAAAGAAGTGAGAACCAAATCCCCAGATGAAAAGGGGAATAAGGGAGAGAAATTTCACTCTCATTTGAAAGAACAGAAACAATGAAAAACAGAAGAAGGAGAGAAGGGAAGGAGGTCAAAGCATGTGTCCACATCCTCTTTCAGGGTGGCCAGTACTTGCTGAGCCCCTGTTTGTACCACCTGCCATCTCCCGAGCCTCACTGAAGCCTCCCTGCTCCCTCTGGGAGACCCTTCCTGATCACCCGGTCCAACTGGGTTCTTGCTGTACTGTGGTGCCTCAGTACTCATCATTAATTGGTTCCGGGAGATGCCACAAGTACCCAAAACAATGGGAACCAAACAAATTTCTTCCCATAAGGAATAATGTAAATAAATTTAATGCATTTCAAAACCAAAGACAATGACGTTTTAAAGGCAATATGTAAAAAGATATGGTTGTATTATCATTACTTTACAAGAGAAATAAACCTAAAAATTAATAAATACTTAGATTAAATAAAGTAAAAACTTCACTTCACCTGTACTGAGAAGAGTCCATGGCCTGATGGGATGGTGGGAGGAGAGTGGTGAGGAGCAGAGGTTACACAGGGTGTTGCTTGGAAGGAGAGTCCCCCTCCAACAGAACATCGGGCACTGGCACTTCAGGTGTTCTGTCTCTTTTCTGCTTTTTTTCAACTTGCACCACAGCCTCTGACACACTCTTTGTCACCTTCACTAAAAATTTATCCAATGAGAACTGCTTCTGTCTTCTTTTCAGAATTCCTTGAAGATGTGAAATTCTTCGGTCATTCAATAAATTCACATTTCTGCTTGTCAGAGCTTTGTCCGAATGGTACCTCTCCACAAGTTTTGAACTTCTGCCCATTTTGCACACATTTCTTTTACCAAGGAACTGGGGACATCCTCCCTTATCTCCTCCTCACCTGAAGAGATCTCTTCAGCCACCTCTTGTTGCTGCTCCTTCTGTGGTTCCTGCAGCTCCTCAGTGCTGAGCTCTCCATGATGTTCTTCCACTGACTCCTCAACATCAGCCTTTTTTATCGCTTCTTTATTCTTAATGATGGTGGGGATCATTGTTCTAGGCACACTGTATTCCCCAGCAAGTTCAGTCATGTGAATACCACTCTCATATTTGCCTATTGTTTCCCTTTTTTGCTCAATGGTGGTGCAAAGTAATTTTCTTTACTGCTCAGTGCTATCGCTGCTCATTTTCTTAGGACCCATGATGAGAAAAAGTGCAAAAACACACAAAATGACCACAGAAGCTAAGATAAGACCATAAGGGAATGTGCACAGGGCAAGAGCTATAGCATGACAAACGTGAGACCCTTTGTTTTGGCTGGAAAGGGCAGCAAGTCATGAGACAACCGACACTTGTGCATTGAGTACCAAACAAACAATGAGTACCAGGACAAAACTTTCATGTCAAAATCTGTCGAGTACCAAATTCGACGAGCTTCAAAGCAGTTGAGCACCGAGTTACCACTGTACTTTTTCCTGGCTCTACTCCTGCGGCATTTTGCCCTCTGCCTCTGTGCATCCTATTGCCTGCATTTTCTGTGTGCCCCTTGACACCAGGACCTGTTTGCATTTTGGTGTCTCTTCCAGCTCTCTGGAGCCTGGGCACAGATTGTCACATTGGCCCCTGAATGGGCCTTCTGCCTCCATCTTTCTCTCTCTCACCCTTCTTTCTGGAATAGTTTTTCATGACAACCTCAATTCTCTTGCTCAAAAAATGTCAGGCCTCCACTGCCTATGATAGAATGAAAAACAACCATCAAAAGTCAAATGGTAGAAGGGTGATGCTTAATGCCGAGGAAATAATCATGATATATTAAGTAAAATTAGATTATGTTCACTATGATCCCAAGTTTGTTAAAAATATAGGTCAAATGACTGAAAACATATAAATCAAGATGCTGACTGTGGTGATTACAATTGATCTTTATTTTTATCTTTCTGTATTTTCCAATGATCTACAATAAACATGTTCTTTGTGGATTGAATCATGCTCCCTCAAAAGGCATGTTCAGTTCCCAACCCCTGGTCCTCTGTGTGTGAACCCATTTGTGACTAGGATAGATGTGCCCAAACCAATTGAGGGTGGGCCCTAATCCAATATGGCTGACATCCCCAGAAGCAAAGGAAATTGAACACAGAAAAAGAGAAGCCATGGGGAGCAGCCGGAAGCTGGAAGTCAATGGAACCCAGAAAAGAAAGGCAAAGATACCACCATGTGCACTGCCATGTGACAGAAAAGGGAGAGAACCCCAAAGATTGCCAGCCAGCCAGAAAACCCCAACCCCAGGAGGAAGCAAACCATGATCCAATAAATTCTACCTTCTGTATGGTATTTGTTTTAGCTGGTAGGAAACTAAACACATGTCTTACCTTTGCATTAAAAAAAAATCCCCCAGTAAATATTTTAAAAGCAAAAATATGTCCATCAATAGAATGGAGAAATAAATCATGGTATTGTCATATAATGGAAAATTATTCAGCAGTGAAAGTGAATGAACTACGCTAACGTCAACATGGACGAATCTTAGAAATATAAAGCTGAGTGACAAAAGCAAGTTTCGAAGACCACAGTATGAGAACATTTTTATAAAGGTCAGTAACAAGAAAACATAAACAATATGTTGTTTAGGGATACAACCTGTATGTGGTAAATCTGAAAAGAAAAACAAGGAAAAATTTAAAAAATAAATAAAGTTCAGAATGGTGTTTACTTCCAGGGGAGGCGAGATCTTGTGATCAGTAAGGTTGGTAATTTGGGTTGTGTTCTAGTTCTCAGGTTGGTGGATAGGCTCATGACTGTTAAGTTATTTTGTTTCATAGCAGACATGTATACACTACACATTCTTTTGTATATGCAAATGGTTAATAATTGAAAATGGGAATAAATAGCTGAGGGGTTTTACCCTGCTTCTGCCTGCCCGAGGCTTTCCTTCTGAGCTGCTTGGGCAGCGCAGGTGGCGGGCAGGGTGAGAGGTTGAGAGGAGAGACGAGAGCAGAGCCTGGCACGGGATCTGGAGAGAGGTGGAGACACAGGCAGTTTGCCAAACCAAGGTTGGGAACGGGCTGAGGATCAAGGGCTCTGGAACACCCAGGGGCAGTGGGGCTGATCCCACCAAGAAGGGAGGTGCGGCCGCTATTTGGGAACAGGCTGTATCAGGTGTTTCTCCCTCCTGTAACGCTGCTGCCCGAGTCCACACTGCGGACGTCCCACAGGGCCCTCACCCCTGTGTGCAGCTTCCCTCACGCGGCCCCTCACGCCTCGGAACAACCCTCTTTCCAGAGACTGGTCTTACTTCTCCTGTAAATGCCAGGCGCAGCCTCACGTCTGACTTCTGCTCGTGCTGTTCCCTCTGGGATGTCTTTCCTTCCCTTTCCTTACACGACCTCTCTGAAGTCTTCGCTGACTCTACTGACCCAGGCTCCTTTCTTTCTAGTTTGCTTCCTGGGGGACTCACAGTCTATACCATACACTTCGGCATTGGCTGGGATTGAAGCTTGTTTGAAAATTAATGAAAATGCATATAAAACCCCTTGCCTACTGTTTAACACGTGGCATATGCTAAACAAAAAGGGGGGAGGGGGTTGCTTTGGTCATGTAACTCAGATGCAGGTGTCTCCTGTGTTCTAGCCCTGGTAGCCATGTCTGTTTTCACCACCATAATTTGGAAAGCAAATCTGCAATTTCTCCCTAAAGAATCCATTTACAAAACAGTAGTGGTGGGCCACAGAGCTTTTACTCAGAATTTAGTAGGGAAGAAGCTGGAAGGTGTTTACATCACACACCTCAAAGCAAGCACTTTAAAACCCCATAATGGACTGGTTGGATCCCCCAAACCTCTTCTCTCTGCCTTTTTCACTGCAGTTTTGCTCCCTGGTGCTCTTCCACCAGTACCCAGCCTCTTGGCTTTTCCCCACTGCTCAGGATTTTCCTCCAGTAATATCAAATTTTCCATCACGCAGACTGTTTCAGCTCAGTCCCAGTTCCTGTCCCAGATGTGCAAACCCAGGTCTTTCTTGGTGCTCAGCAAACAAAGGCCCTTAAGTTACCCAGGTCTGACATCTTTATGGGATCCATACATCCTATTTTGCCCAATTTTCTCCTATTGTCTCAGCATAGCTATTAAAACCCCTCTGCACACTCTCAAAATGACTTGGCTTGGATGCTAAATTATATTTCCAATTGTAGATTACCATTCCCCCACAAAGTAGTCAGTTCTTTGATTCTATCTGGTTTCTCAGATGAGATTAATAACTCTTTTAGGTAAGGGACCCAATTTTCTATACATTTGTATCATTTGTCTTGGTAGCTGTTGAAAGGTATTTGTTAAATTGGACATCATGAGTCAACGTATATGGCCGGCCTGTGGAGGTGTGGGGAAGGCAGGAAGGGGCCTTCCCTAAGGACAGTGTTCATGCTGGGGAACACTGCCGGGAGGTCAGGTTGGATGGACATGGCAGGGCCTGTGAAGGGCAGGACTGCAGGAAGATTAAATGCAATACTGTGTGTCAGTGCACACTCATGTGCAGGTGTGCAGAGAGATGTTAGTGCAGGAGCACACGGTAGGTACTCAGTGAATGTTAGTTTCTCTCTCGTGTTTATAGCTCATCAGATTTTTAATATGACTTTTACTTTAGCCTAATGTTGGGTAGTTTCCTAAGTGCTGAAAAAAACATTGTCTAACTTTAAGTCTCAGGCATCTCTATAAGGTGTTTGTTATTATCTCTATTTTACAGAAGGGATAATAGGATCTAAGGTAAAATAACTTGGTTTTCAGATCATCAGTAACTAGATTCTTTTAAAAACAATTCTAAAATTTGTGCAAACAACATTCATGGAAATGAAAATAAAAGAAAGAAAAGCCAACCAATAAGACTTCAGTCACATTAATACATCAAACTATTGTGATCTCTTCACATTTCCTTCGAATTCTTGTCAAGATGCAGACATAATTTTAAAGTTTCAATTATAGTGTAAAAACAATTTTATTTTTTGCCTAGTATTTTATAATTCTAAATCATCTTTCAAAATTTTAGATTTGTTTTATAATTCATAATTCATGTAACTTCTAGTAGTTGGACATTTAGGTTGTTTAAAAACATTTGCAATTTTAGATCATGCTGCAATAAGCATCACTGGGACTGTAAGTCTTGTCTTCTGTTGGATTTGAATTTTCTTGGAAGGGGGTCATGGCTCTACAACAGCCCATGTGAAGATAGAAATATTTCTTCAGATTATGGCAAAAGTGCTTGAGGTCTCTGTAGAGCCTTTTCTTTTCTGTCCCACAGTACATATTCTCTGCTCTTTTATATAATGGGGTCTTGATGCTTTTGTTTACCAATTTGTATGGGACATTTTATATGACATACAAAGTAGATACCAACTACTTGCAAGTCATATTTGCCATACCTTCTATGTCCTATAGAAGAGATACAATTGTGACCAAGATAGTTAGAGTACTTAGAGTCAAATTAGTGGGGATAAAAAAGAGTGAGACTGAAGAAAGGGGCATCAGTTAGAAGGGTGCAAGGAACTAAAGACAAAGTGATGGTGATGACATCTGGGATAAGCTGGTGTTTTAGTTTCCATGAAATGGTCCAGCTCAAGCAATGGGAATTTATTCGCTTACAGTTAGAATCCTGGAAAATGTCCAAATTAAGGTATCATCAAGGCAATGCTTTCTTCCCAAAGCCTGGCTGCTGCTGAACTTTGGCTCCTCTGCCACATGGTAAGGCATAGGCAGCATCTTCCATGTTTCATTGATTTCAGCTTCTTGCTTCTGTGGCTTCCTCTCTCTGTATTCATTTCATTTATAAAGGACTCCAGTAAGAGGGTTAAGGACCACTTTGAATGAGGTGGGCCATACCCTAACTGAAGTAGCCTTGTCAGAAGGTCCTACTTACCATGGGTCCACACCCACAGGAATAGATTAAATTTAAGAACTTCTTCTGGGGTACATGCAGCTTTTAACCACCACAGCTGGCCATAATGGAAATAATAACAGTATCTCACATTTCTCTCATATTTTATGGCTACAGAAATTTTTTTTGTAAATCAACTATTTTAAAATGGAGAGGAAGGATGAATCCTAAAGTCACTTCAAAGAAAAAAATGAGTGGGGGTAGGTGACTGTTTCAGTTTGCTAAAGCTGCTGAAATGCAATATACCAGAAATATATTGGCTCTTAATAATGCAGATTTATTAAGTTACAAGTTACAATTCTAAGACTGTGGAAATGTCCAAATCAAGGCATCAACAAGAGGACACTTTCTCTGAAGAAAGGCCATGGCATCTGGGGTTCCTCTGTCACATGGGAAGGCACATGGTGACATCTGCTGATCCTTCTCTCCTGGCTTCTGGTTTCAAAAAATGGCTCTTGCTTTCCAAAATGTCTTTGGGTATTGTCTCTCTAAGCATCTCTGAGCTCTCTCAGTTTCATCTGTCTTTTCTCCTCTCATAGAGGACCCCCAGTAAAGGATTAAGACCCACCTTGAATAGGTGGGTCACATCTTCATTGAAACAACCTAATCAAAAGGTCCCACCCACAATAGGTCTGCCCCCACAAGAATGGATTGAAAGAACATAGGCATTTCTGGGGTACATAACAGATTCAAACCAGCACAGTGGCTGATAAATATATAAAGTGGCGAGAAGGATTACTGCACAATCAGGTATTTACCATGTATTTTTTTGTTGCAGAGATGTTTCTTCTTACCATGTCATGATTCTCAGTTTATAGATTTGAATTCTGCAGTTTTGTAAATTGCTTCATGTATATACATGCAAAAAAAAAAACCCACAATAATTTGGGGTTAGGCTGGAATGTCAACTATCTGACAAAATGCAATAAACCCAGCCAGTAAAACACCTTTTTAGAGACATGAGGTATTGACAAATGTATTGAAATAGATAGTTTTGACAACCTTGGGCTTTAGTGGGTCACATGTTCTTTGGATAGAGATTTCACAAGGTATCCTTTGAATTAAAAAATTTCTTTCATATAGAATATTTTGTCTTGAGTGGGCAGGTTAGCTTTCAGAACTTTGTGATATTTTCACAAAATGTAAGATTGATGTGTTTAAGGAGCAGAAAAGGAAAAGAGTTAAGGAAGAAACACCCCCAAACATCTTTGGAGAATGGAACCACAGACCGTTATTAAATTCATCCACTAGTTTTTCTAATCTTGCCTTGGCTGAGGTACAATTGTCTTGAGGAGCCTCTCATACTTGGCTTTTCTCCCTTTCTACCTCTCCCCTCTTGGTGAGGGTCAAATTCCTGTCTTGGATGTTCCAGAGTTTCTCAAGTGCAAGTCTTTTCTGCCTTGAATCCCTGTGGATCTGAATCTATGTGGTGGTTGACCTATTTTGCTCATTGAAAACTCACATTCCATTTGAGGCTAAACTGAAAGAGTCAGAGGAAGAAAATCTCCTTTGGGGGGAACTGGTTGTACTTTGAAACTGAACCATTTCCATACAATGAACTGACTTGCCTGCTCCAAGGCACAGGCTGTTCTGTATTAGCCTTGGGTGGCCTTCCCAAGATCTGTGTGCCTCCCACTGAGGCATCCCTGACCTCCAGTGGAGCAGGCCAGACTTCATACCAATTTCCAAAAACTGAACAAAATGACTTTTCAATAAATGCAAATATGAATGAGTCAGTGAAGCTGGTAGCCCCAGGAGTGCAGACTGAAGTAGTGCTCAATCTCTCCTCATCTAGGGGTTACTGGGCTGTGGCCGGTGCCATGAGTCATCCCTGTGGCTGTCCTCAGTGGCCCTCCAAAAGTTCCCACAGCTGGCAGCTCTTCCTCCCTGGTCTCTCTTTCTAAGGCACTTTACCTGTGCTTTAGGCCTCACACAGGTCCTCTGGCAGTGCTCAGGGCAGTGCCTCAGACTCCTGCCATAGGTGTGACTTGCCCCTCTTCAGTCAGCCAGGACCTGCCCTGGGGAGATGGACAGAGACCCAGGACTTTCCTCAGTAGCCAATCCCACTCCCCAGTTGTCTGTTGACCAATTCAAGTTGGGAGGCAGAAAAAAACCTCAGCACCCCTTTAGCACTTAAGCAAATGAGATGTTGGGGGCTGGAAAGGACAGTGTGTTTAAACAACCCTTGGAACTCTGGCCTTAGACCTGTGGCTCCCCCAAAATCTAGAGACCTCCTCTCCTCTGGCAGTAATGTGGGAGCTGGGCCCAGGCTGAGCACAGGGATCAGACGGAGAACAACATCCAGACAACTGCCCCCAAGTCTGCCAGCCATTGTGCAGGAGGCAGTGACACGGCCCTAGCCCTCCTTTGAGATGTGCCACTTGTGAAGGGTGCCCCTGAGGGGAAGGGGAGACTTAGCCATTCCTCCACGGGCTGTGCCGAGATCCCAGGAAGGAGGCTTGGGGGGAAATTTCCAGAGGAGTCCCTTCCCCTTGCTCAGAGCCATTCTGCGAGGATGTGGGAGCCACAGCTCTTGCTGGAAGGCCTCATGCAGCTCAGCACACCCCAGAACAGGTGGATCATTGTAATAAAAAAATGTGAATGATGTCTGGATTCAACTTCTGGGGGAGAAGGATAAACTACCACCCCACCATATGTATGTGACTTTTTGATTTCCCACTGCAGTTTCCATTTTTCAAATGGTAATTTTCAACCCTCTCTGCTTGTCTAATGTCTGCTCGGAAGAGTTTGAGACCCTATCCCTGTTTTAAAATGCATGCAGGTTAAGAAGAATCTCCAACCCAAGGGAAAATAAAACTCAAAAAGCTTTGCATAAAAAAGAAAAAAAAAAAAAAAAAAAAAAAAAAGCGTGTGTTGATTAACCCTTAAGATGACTGAATCATTGTAAAGTCAGAGACAAATAATGACTACTTAAGATGGGCTTTTAAGAGAACTGTAATTATGTTTCTTCAACAAAATAAAAACTTGGTGGGAACTCAGGGAACAATCTCAATGTACCTTTTTTTAAAATTTAAAAAAAAATTTTATTGTGGTAAAACATAGATAACATAAAATTTGCCATTTTAACCATTTTTACAAATATATTTAAGTGGCATTAATTACTTCACAATGCTGTGTAACCATCACCACTATCTATTTCTAAAATATCTCAGCACCCCCAACACAAAATCAGTATCCATTAACCAATAACTCCCCACTCCTTCCCTCCCCCCAGTCCCTAGGAACCTCTAATCAATTTGCTGTCTCTATGGTTTGCCTATTCTAGAAATTTAATGTAAATGGGCTCATACAATATTTGTCTTTTTGTGTCTGGAATATTTTATTCAATATGCTATCTTCATGTTGTAGCATGTATCAGAATCTCATTCCTTTTTATGGATGAATAATATCCCAATGTGTGGTACCACGTTTTGTTTATCCCTTGATTGGTTGGTGGATGCTTGGGTTGCTTCTGCTTTTTGGCTATTGTGAATAATGCTGCTATGAACATTGATGTAAAAGTATTTGTTTGAATCCCTGTTTCCAGTTCTTTTGGTTGTATACCTAGGAATGGAATTGCTGGGGTCATATGGTATGGTAGTTTGAAGCTGTTATGTAACCCAGAAAAGGCCAAGTTCTTTTAATACATTCCTGTGGGTGCAGACCTGTTATGGATTGGACCTTTTGATTAGGTTATTTCAATTGAGATGTGACCTGCCCCATTCAAGGTGAGTCTTAATCCGCATACTATAGTCTTTTTTTTTTTTTAACTTGAAAACAAGTTTTATTTAGAAAGAGTTTCTAACTTTGTTAAAGCTGGAAGCAAGTTCCTTTCACAAGTACAGTTCTAGAGACCTATTAATTTCAGAGATCCCAGTGTTCAAAACTATATTCAAAACTAATAACACAAACAAACTCACAACAAAAGGAAACAGTTTTTAGATTGGTTTGGAATGTGCAGCCATTGATTTCAGTTCTTCTCAGAAACAGGCCGACCACTTCTTTAGACATCAGATGGGATGGAGTCAGTACCCAGAGAAGGAAATGTCTTTTCAAAAAGTTACCTACTTGGACAAGACTGTTCAAATCCTTAGAAAAGACAATAGGATCAGAGAACTGTCTTTTCATATCTTTTGCCCATTTTATAATTGGGCTGTCTGTACTATTGTCATTGAGTTGTAGGATTTCTTTATATATGCAAGATATCAGTCTTTTGTCAGATACATGGTTTCCAAAAATTTTTTCCCATTGAGTTGGCTGCCTCTTTACCTTTTTGACAAATTCCTTTGAGGTGCAGAAACTTCTAAGCTTGAGGAGTTCCCATTTATCTATTTTTTCTTTTGTTGCTTGTGCTTTGGGTGTAAAGTCTAGGAAGTGGCTGCCTAATACAAGGTCTTGAAGATGTTTTCCTACATTATCTTCTAGGAGTTTTATGGTACTTTCTTTTATATTGAGATCTTTCATCCATTTTGAGTTAATTTTTGTGTAGGGTGTGAGGTAAGGGTCCTCTTTCATTCTTTTGGATATGGATATCCAACTCTCCCAACCCCATTTGTTGAAAAGACCATTATGACTCAGTTCAGTGACTTTGGGGGCCTTATCAAAGATCAGTCGGCCATAGATCTCAGGGTCTATCTCCAAATTCTCAATTCGATTCCATTGCTCTATATGTCTATCTTTGTGCCAGTACCATGCTGTTTTGACAACTGTGGCTTTATACTAAGCTTCAAAGTCAGGGAGTGTAAGTCCTCCCACTTTGTTTTTCTTTTTTAGAGTGTCTTTAGCAATTCGAGGCATCTTCCCTTTCCAAATAAATTTGATAACTAGCTTTTCCAAGTCTGCAAAGTAGGTTGTTGGAATTTTGATTGGGATTGCATTGAATCTGTAGATGAGTTTGGGTAGAATTGACATCTTAATGACAGTTAGCCTTCCTATCCATGAACATGGAATATTTTTCCATCTTTTAAGGTCCCCTTCTATTTCTTTTAGTAGAGTTATGTAGTTTTCTTTGTATAGGTCTTTTACATCTTTGGTTAAGTTTATTCCTAGGTACTTGATTTTTTTAGTTGCTATTGAAAATGGTATCTTTTTCTTGAGTGTTTCTTCAGTTTGTTCATTTCTAGCATATAGAAGCATTACTGACTTATGTGCATTAATCTTGTATCCTGCTACTTTGCTAAATTTGTTTATTAGCTCTAGTAGCTGTATCGCCAATTTCTCAGGGTTTTCCAGATATAAGATCATATCATCTGCAAACAATGACAGTTTTACTTCTTCTTTTCCAATTTGGATACCTTTTATTTCTTTGTCTTGCTGGATTGCCCTGGCTAGCACTTCCAGCACAATGTTGAATAACAGTGGTGACAGCGGGTACTGGCTGTGGGTTTTTCATATATGCTCTTTACCATATTGAGGAAGTTTCCTTCAATTCCTACCTTTTGAAGTGTGTTTATCAAAAACAGATGTTGGATTTTGTCAAATGCTTTTTCAGCATCTATTGAGATGATCATTTGATTTTTCCCTTTTAAATTTTTAGTGGGTTTTAATACATTGATTGATTTTCTTATGTTGAACCATCCTTGCATGCCTGGAATGTACCCCACTTGATCATGGTGTATGATTTTTTTAATGTGTCTTTGGATTCAATTTGCAAGTATTTTTGTTGAGGATTTTTGCATCTATATTCATTAGGGAGATTGGCTGGTAGTTTTCCTTTTTTGTAGCATCTTTGCCTGGTTTTGGTATTAGATTGACGTTAGCTTCATAAAATGAGTTAGGTAGTGTTCCATTTTCTTCAATGTTTTGAAAGAGTTTGAGTAAGATTGGTGTCAGTTCTTTCTGGAAAGTTTAGTAGAATTCCCCTGTGAAGCCATCTGGCCTTGGGCATTTATTTGTGGGAAGATTTTTGATGACTGATTGGATCTCTTTGCTTGTGATGGATTGATTGAGGTCTTCTATTTCTTCTCTGGTCAGTCTAGGTTGTTCATATGTTTCCAGGAAATTGTCCATTTCCTCTGGATTATCCAGTTTGTTGCCATACAGTTGTTCATAGTATCCTCTTATAATTTTTTTAATTTCTTCAGGATCTGCAGTTATGTCACCTTTTTCATTCATTATTTTGTTTATATGGGTCTTCTCTCTTTTTGATTTTGTCAGTCTAGCTAGGGGCTTGTCAATCTTGTTGATCTTCTCAAAGAACCAACTTTTGGTGTTATTTATCCTCTCTATTATTTTTTTGTTCTCTATGTCATTTATTTCTGCTTTAATCCTTGTTATTTCTTTTCTTCTACTTGGTTTAGGATTGGTTTGCTGTTCATTTTCTAAGCTTCTTTAGTTGATCCATTAGTTCTTTGATTTTGGCTCTTTCTTCCTTTTTAATATATGCATTTAGTGCTATAAATTTCCCCCTCAGCACTGCTTTTGCTGCATCCCATAGGTTTTGGTATGTTGTGTTCTCATTTTCATTCGTCTCTATATATTTAGCAATTTCTCTTGCTATTTCTTCTTTAACCCACTGATTGTTTAGGAGTGTGTTGTTTAACCTCCAGGTATTTGTGAATTTTCTAAGCCTCTGATGGTTATTGACTTCTAATTGTATTCCATTGTGGTCAGAGAATGTGCTTTGAATAATTTCAATCTTTTTAAGTTTATTGAGGCTTGTTTTATGTCCCAGCATATGATGTATTCTGGAGAAAGTTCCGTGAGCACTAGAAAAGTATGTGTATCCTGGTGATTTGGGATGTAATGTTCTGTATATGTCTGTTAAATCTAATTCATTTATCAGATTGTTTAGGTTTTCAGTTTCCTTATTGGTCTTCTGTCTGGTTGATCTATCTATAGGAGAGAGTGATGTGTTGCAGTCTCCCACAGTTATTGTGGAAACATCAATTGCTTCCTTTAGTTTTGCCAGTGTTTCTCTCATGTATTTTGTGGCACCTTGATTGGGTGCATAGACATTTATGATTGTTATTTCTTCTTGTTGAATTGCCCCTTTTATTAGTATGTAGTGGCCTTCTTTGTCTCTCAAAACATCCCTGCATTTAAAGTCTATTTTATCTGAGATTAATATTGCTACACCTGCTTTCTTTTGGCTGTAGCTTGCATGAAATATTTTTTTCCATCCTTTCACTTTCAATTTCTTTGTGTCCCTGTGTCTAAAATGAGTCTCTTGTATGCAACATATTGATGGTTCATTTTTTTTTGATCCATTCTGTGAATCTATATCTTTTAATTGGGGATTTTAATCCATTTACATTCAACGTTATAACCGTGGAGGCATTTCTTGAATCAGCCATCTTATCCTTTTGTTCATGTTTGTCATATATATTTTTCCCCTCTCTCTATTAATATCCTTTATTGTACCCATACCAAATCTCCTTAGTACTGAACCTTTCTCCAAGTCTCTCTGTCCTTTCTTTGTTTCTCTGTCTGTAGGGCTCCCTTTAGTATCTCCAGTAGGGCAGGTCTCTTGTTAGCAAATTCTCGCAGCATTTGTTTCTCTGTGAAAAATTTAAGCTTTTCCTGAAATTTGAAGGAGAACTTTGCTAGATAAAGTATTCTTGGTTGGAAATTTTTCTCACTCAGAATTTTAAATATATCATGCCACTGTCCTTCTCGCCTCCGTGGTGGCTGCTGAGTAGTCACTACTTAGTCTTATGCTGTTTCTTTTGTATGTGGTGAATTGCTTTTCTCTTGCTGCTTTCAGAATTTGCTCCTTCTCTTCCGTGTCTGACAGTGCGATCAGAATATGTCTCGGAGTGGGTTTATTTGGATTTATTCTACTTAGAGTTCACTGAGCACTTATGATTTGTGTATTTGTGTTGTTTAGAAGATTTGGGAAGTTTTCCCCAACAATTTCTTTGAATACTCTTTCTAGACCTTTACCCTTTTCTTCCCCTTCTGGAACACCAATGAGTCTTACATTCAGATGTTTTATATTATCTATCATATCCCTGAGGTCCATTTTGATTTTTTCAATTTTTTTCCCTATTCTTTCTTTTATGCTTTCGTTTTCCATTCTGTCATCTTCCAGGTCACTGATTCATTGTTCAACTTCCTCTAGTCTTGTACTATGAGTGTCCAGAATCTTTTTAATTTGGTCAATAGTTTCTTTAATTTCCATAAGATCATCTATTTTTTTATTTAGTCTTGCAATGTCTTCTTTATGCTCTTCTAGGGTCTTCTTGATATCCTTTGTATCCCGTACTATGGTCTTATTGTTCATCTTTAGTTCTTTGAGTAGCTACTCTAGGTGCTGTGTCTCTTCTGATCTTTTGATTTGGGTGATTGGGCTTGGGTTATCCATAGCGTCTGTTTTTTTCATATGCTTTATAATTTTCTGTTGTTTTTGGCCTCTTGGCATTTGCTGAACTTGATAGGGTTCTTTTAGGATTTGTAGACCAATTGAAGTCCTTATCTCTAATTTATCAGATTTACAGCCTCATGTAGTACACTCTCTCTAACTAACCAGCAGCTGGCGTCCACGAGCCACCTGTTCTCCACAAGCCAGTTCTCCCCTGCTTTGCCTTTGCGGTGAGTGGGGGAGTGAGTCTTATGGGGTCCAATTGGTGTACCAAGCTTGCGTGTGTAGTTGGTGTTGCCCACCCTGTATATGGGGCGTGTTTCTAGGCAGTCGGGGGGGGGGGTGGTGGCTCTAACAATCAAATCTCCCTGGTGATCCTGGAGTTTTAAAGCTGCTGCAATAGTCTAATCCTTCAGTTCAGTCCTGCCACAGTTTGTCTCTGCCACTGACCCACAAGTCCTTGGTATTGGCGTATGGCTCCTGAGACTTGCAAGTGGGTCCCTCTTCCAGGCCGTGCACCCCCTGGTCCTCTGTTGAGGGATGACTGTGCTATGTCACAGGTGAGTGCAGGGTGGTTCTGGGCTGCTGGACTGTGTAGGGAGGCTCCCAGTCTGCTGAAATGATGGCTGAATGGGGCTTTGTTAATTCACACTGCTCTACCTTCCCAACTCTGGGACAATCAGCTGAGGTTGCAGGGAAGGCTAATGTCCACGCCCAGTTTTTTTTTTTTTTTTTTTTTAGATGTCACCAGATAAAACACAAGAGGCCCAATTAACTTTGAATTTCAAGTAAATTATTTTTTAGTATATCCTATGCAATATTTGGAGCATACTTATACAAAAACATTATCTGTTGTTCATCTGAAATTCAAAGTTAATTGGACGCCCAGTTTTGTGGTGTGTGCCTGTTATTTGAAGCACTTCTGTCACACTGGATTGTCTGGGGCACCTCTGGGCTATGGGGCTGGCGATGGGCAGGAGTGTTTCCTGTCCACCAGGATGGTGGCTGTGAGCGGACACCCCCCTTTTCTTGGGAAGTTGTGGTGTTTAGTGAATTTTCTCAGCCACTGGATTATTGCCTTTTGTCTCAGAGCTCTCTTAGTTCTGCTCTTGTCTTGACCTGCCCAAATTGCAAGTCTTTGAAGCTTTCTATATTGGGCTTCTTAGAGTAATTGTTTTAGAAAAAGAAAAAAGGATTGAAAAAAAAAAAAAAAAGGCCCTCCTCACAGGTCTAATGGGTTATTGAAATGCTAAGAGACAAAGCAATTAGGGCCATTAAGGAAAGGTCCACAGGGCAGAGAGTTCAGCTTTTCTTCGGGATTTGCATATGAGCCTCAGGGCCTGAGCTCTGCCCTTCTCCTTTCTGTGTTCACTAGAACTCCAAAAAGCCTCCACTTTTATTTTGGAATTTTTTGTGCTGTTTTTTTTTCTATGCCTGTCTCCTCTCTGCTGGGCTGGCTGCTCTCAGATTCTCTGGTGTCTGGTCTCAGTCTATCTATGGTTGGAGTTTGGATCAGTAGAATGAGTTTCCGATAAGGGCTGCCACTGCAGTTCTCCATTCTCCTTCCTGGAGCTGACAGCCCCTCCTCCCATGGGACTGAGCCTGGCGGGGGGGGGGGTGCGGGTCCCCTGGCCACAAAAACTTATAGATTTCGCTGATCTCAGCTGTTCCATGTTTTCATGAGTGTTGTATGAAGTATGCCCAAAGTCAAATTGCTCTGTGGTGTCCAGTCCACGCAGTTCCTGGCTTTCTACCTACTTTCCTGGAGGAGTAACTAAAACATACAGCTCACCAGTCCACCATCTTGCCCTTGTATCCCCTATAGTCTTTTATAAGAAGATAAAGAACATACATAAAAATACTGGAGAGCTCAGAGAGGACCAACGGAAGCTCAGAGAGGAAGCCACTGAAACCAGAAGCTCAAAGCATGAAACCCAGGAGTGAAGGACCAGCAGACACTAGCCATGTGACAGAGGTGTCTCGGATGCCAGCAGCCTGTCCTCAGAGTCCAGGTATCACCCTCTTGATGCCTTAAGTTGGACATTTTCATGGTCTAAGAACTGTAAATTGTAAGTTAATAAATCTCCATTGTGAAAGTCAACCCATTTCTAGTATATTGCATTCCAGCAGCTTTAGCAAACCAAAACATATGGTTATTCATATGAAACATATGGTTTCACTTTTTGAGGAACACCAGAGTATTTTTTTTTTTTTATGATCAAAAACTTATATTTAGAATTTGCCAGCTGGACTCAGTTTATATGATCCCAATTTTGTTGGCAACATCTAAAGCATGATAGTCAGGAGCCAGTCTAACATATGCCACCTTCTCTCCATCAGGACTGATCAGGGTGTTGACCTTTGCCACGTCAATGTCATAGAGCTTCTTCCCAACCTGTTTGATCTAGTGCTTGTTGGCCTTGACATCCACAATGAACACAAGTGTGCTGTTGTCTTCAATCTTCTTCACGGCTGACTCAGTGGTCAGGGAGAACTTGATGATGGCATAGTGGTTAAGCTTGTTTCTCCTGGGGGAGCTCTTCCAAGGATATTTGGGCTGTCTTCTGAGATGCAATGTCTTGGGCCGTCGGAATGTGGATGAAGTGTGGATCTTCTTTTTCTTGTGACTATGGATACCTTTTGTACTGACTTCTTGGCTTTCAAAGCCTTTGCTTTGGCTTCAGTTTTGGGAGGGGCAGGGGCTTCCTTGTTCGCTTTCGGCGCCATCTTCATGAAAAAAGCACCAGAGTATTTTTTAAAGTAGCTTTGTACCCTAAATATCATTCACTAACTGTGACAATGGATTACTACATATCCTGGCGTTATCAAACACCCCTTTTTGAGAAATACTGGAGAAGGGCAAAGTGCAGAGTGCACAGGCCCAGGAGATTGGGGGAGTAAGTCAGGGGAAAGGTAAGGTTCTGTAGTCCACAAAGCTTGGGCTTTTTATCACTACCCCATGCCCACAAACAACTGAAAGGGTGAGGATGGCCCTGAGATGATTCTTTCTCTTACCCCACCTTTATGACTTTTTTTTTTTTTGGCCCCTTAGACCAAATTATTTTATATCCATTTAAAATATCCATCAAAGGACAATGAAGTTTATAGCTGGGACAGGTATACATAACTTGAGGCAGTTGCAGTCCATCATGCCCACTGAATAACAACTTTGCTGCTGAAATTTCTTAAAACTTAACAAACTTAAAGCAAAAGACTGAAAGACACAAAAGGAGGGGTAGTTTGCAAATGCACCCTGTTTCCCCAAGATCAGTAAATAAGCAAGAGCTACATGCAGCGGTGTGAGTATTAAGACATTTCTCAGATCTTCTCAAATGAGTCCAAAGTGGGAAGGGATGGGGGGAGGAAATTGGTAGGAAAGCATTGCTATAGACACCATAACAGACAATAAATTTAGATGATTTAAAATAAAAAAGGCAAGAGGCAGCATTTCAGCAGCAAAATGCTCAATAAAAATTATGTTGTAGAGGGTAATACATGAAAATTGGAGTAAGAAGAGGGCAGAAAAATGGGTCAGCAGGATGGGTGAAGGCCTCAAAGGAAATACGGTGTTGTTCTGTGAGGAATAACACGTTCTGAATTTGGAACTGCCTGGAATAACTTTGGTTCTCTTGTATTTATATCTTTGAAGAGCCTGATCAAGGCAATATTTCCACAATGATAGCAGTAGTTAGGAGCAAACCCTACTGTTACCAGCTTCTCATCAAACATAAATTTATAGCCTTCGTACATTGGTTGGTGTGCTCTGCAGATAAGTTTCAAGTTGTTGATATGAACAAACTCATTAGTGACCTTTGCTCCAAAAAGCCAACCTGCTCCTCAGGGACTGATTGCCTAAGTAACTGCATCTTCAGGATCTGACCAAACCAGGTCACAAAATGCTCCTTTATGAGGAATTTGCTGATTCCATTCAATAGTTCAAATTTGATCCAGTGTTTTGCTTTCAGGAGATAAACCACCATGAACACACAAAATCTGCTCATCTATTAAAGCTGCTACTGGGGGCATGTCAAAAACTTTGGTACAATATCTCCCGGCATCAGCATTTCCATATTTGGTTTGACAATCATCATAAAACCTCTACACCTTTGTTTTCTGTCTATTCTCATGATTTCCTCACAAGACTGTAACATGATCAGGCCATTTAGCCTTTAGTGCAAGAAGGTAAGTGAAAGTCTCCAACCTATAGTAATTTCTGTCTACAAAGTCACCCATAAATATGTAGTTTGTGTCAGGAACCTGACTTCCAGTTCTAAATAGTTCACAAAAGTCATAAAACTGTTCATACTGTTACTGGTGTTGATACTGGCTGAACATTTGACTCTTCCAAGAGGAGGTCACAACATAGTCACATATCTGCTTTAGGTCATTCTCTGGCAGGTACTTGCATAGCTGCACTATCTCCACATACTTGTCCAAGTCTAGTGGTGCCATTTTAGAAGTACAGTCCATGACACAGTGGTGGCAGCGGTGGTAGATGTTGTGGCAGAGTCTGAAGCTACAACTACTTTTTTTTCTTACATTTTTTTAATTGTGAAATATATATACAGAAAAGTGACAACATTCAAAGAATGTTATGGGTTACAGTTCCATAATTTCAGTTATCTACTTATTGTGAAATATAACATTTATACAGAAAGGTGATAACTTTCAAAGTACAATTTAATGAACAGCTATAGAGCAAATTTCAAAGAATGTTATGGGTTAAATTTCCACCATTTCAACTATTTCCTTTTAGCTATTCTAATACCCTAGCAACTAAAAAAATAAAAAAGGAAAAAGAAAATAAAAAAATATTTATATGAAGTTTCAGTTTTCGTAATCTTTTGTTAAATCCTATCTTTTTTGTTGCTACCCCTTCCTCTCGTTTAATCACTTTCTCAGTCTTCAGGGATGTCTAGGCAGTGCCACCCTAACTTTTTCATATTGAAAAAGGGTGTCAACACTATGGGAAGAGCAGATGCATCTGACTGATGTTCTTGAAGAGGCTCTTGCCTCTGGGTTTTAGGACTTCTCTGGCATAGGAACACTCTGGAGGATTTAAGTTTCTGAAAAATAAACTTCATGAGTGAAATTTTATAGAGTCTCAGATAGGGACCAGAGTATTATTTAGGGTTTTGGGGACTACTGTTGATTTGGGCTTGTCCTAGTGTGCCCATTTGATATATTTAGCTGAAGCTTGCATAAGAGCAACCTCCAGTATAGTCTCTCAATTCTATTTGAAATCTCTTAGCAAATGAAACCTTATTTTGTTGCCCTTTCTTTTCTCCCTTTGGTCAAGAAGACATTCTCAATCCCTCAATGTCACAGCCAAGCTCATTCCTGGAATCCATGTCCTGCATTGCCAGGGAGACGCACTCACCTGGGAGTCGTGTCCCACGTAGTGGGGAGGGTAATAAATTTATTTTTAGAATTGGGCTTAGAAAGAGAAAGGCCACATCTAAGCAACAAAAGAGGTTCTCTGGAGGTGACACCCAGGCATAATTATTGGTGAGCTTAGCCTCCCCTTTACAGCCATAAGTTTCACAAGAGCAAACTTCAAGATTGAGGCTTGACTTACTAAGTAAGGGGTTCCGAATTTTACATAGAATAGATTCTGTCCAAGACAAACAATCAATGTCTCACATTATCATCACTTAGTTTTACAATCATCATCACTCTCAATTTTAAACAATTATCATGACCCAAAACACCCCAAAGCCCAAAGTTCTTATCAGCCCCTAATTATTTATCCCTAGTATTTGTGTGGTACTAGTAAGGTATTCCTATTAATTATAGTCCCTAGAATGCAATAGATAGTTTTTCCCATATACTACTCTGGTTGTTAACTCTTTGTACCAGTGTATGACTACTTTTAATGTTGATTTTAATCTTCCCTCATATCTAATTTTTAAATCATATTTTTATTGTAGAATATGACATATATATATAGAAGTGATAACTTTCCAAGTGCAATTTAACAAGTAGTTAGAAAGCAAATTTCAAAGAGTATTATAGGTTACAGTTCCACAGTTTCAGTTATTTCCTTATTGTGAAATATAACATATATAGAAAAAGGTGATAGCTTTCAAATTGCAATTTAACAGGTAGCTATAGAACACATTTCAAAGGATGCTATGTTTTACAGTTCCACCATTTCAATTCTTTTCTTCTGGCTATTCTAATGCCCTAGCAACTAAGAAAAAGAAAATTATATAAAGATTCAGTATTCATAATCCTTTGTTAAATTCCATCTTGTCTGTTGCTACCCCTTCCTCTAGTTTAATCACTTTCCCAATCTTCAGGGATATCTAGACAGTGACCACCCTAATCTGTTCATGTTGAAAAGGGTGTCAACTTTATGAACAAAGGGGACACATTTACTTGATGTTCTTGAAGAGGCTATTGCCTCTGGGTTTTGGGACTTAGCTGGTGTAGGAGTTCTCTGAGGATTTAAGTTTCTGAAGAATAAACTTAGTGAGTGAAGCATTTATAGAGTCTCAGCTAGGGATCTGGGTATTCTTTAAGGGTTTTGGAACTACTGTTGACTTGGGCTTATCATACTGTGTTCATCTAGCATATCTAGGTGAAGCTTGCGTAGGAGTAACCTCCAGGACAGCCTCTTGACTCTATTTGAATTCTCTTAGCCACTAAAACCTTATTTTGTTGCCTTTCTTTTCCCCCTTTTGGTCAAAAAGGCATTCTCAATCCCTTGATGCCAGAGTCAGGTTCATTCCTGGAATCTGTATCCCACATCACCAGGGAAGCTCATTTATTTTGGGTGTACTGTCCCACGTTGGGGGGCAGGTGATGAATTTATTTGCAGAGTTAGGCTTAGAGAGAGAAAGTCCACATTTGAGCAACAAAAGAAGCTCTCTGGAGGTGACTCCTAGGCATAGTTATAGGTGGGCTTAGCCTCACCTTTACAGCCATAAGTTTCACCCAAGCAAGCCTCAATATTGAGGGCTTGACTTATAAAGTAGGGGTTCCTAAGTTCACAAAGCATATGTTATGTCCACAATAATACATCCATATCTCACGTTGTTATCACTTAGTTGTACAATCTTCATTACTCTCCATTTTAAACAATTCTCATGACCCAAAACATCTCATAGCACTTTTCAGCCCTTAATTATTTGTCCCTAGTATTTGTGTAATACTAGTGTGGTATAATTAATAGTCCCTAGTATTATTATATTATATTAATAATTATATTAATTATAGTCCCTAGTATGTAATGTGTAGATTTTTCCCATGCACCCTTTTGATGTCAACTCTCTGTGCTAGTGTCATACCTTAGAAGTATATCATGCAAGCACCTGTCTATATTTGTGGTGCTGATCTTTAAACAACTTCTTTCAATCCTATTTGCCTTCAATATGGCTCTAATACTTATAATCCCATTAACAAACAATCATCACTCCTATCCATTGCCATACCTTTGAATTCACCATTATTAATATATCCAAACATATTAGGTTATCATTCCCCCTTCACTAGCTTCTGCCTATCACTAGGATCCCAATATTCTACATTATAAGTCATTGATTTTACATTGTTCAGGGAGTTCATAGTAGTGGTAGCAAACAGTATCTCTCCTTTTGTGTCTGACATTTCACTCAGCATTAAATCTTTAAGGTTCATCCATGTTGCCATCTGTTTTGTGACCTAGTTCCTTCTCACTGCAAAGTATTGCATTGTATGTATATACAGTTTGTTTCTCCACTCTGCTGTTGAGGAAAACTTGGATCGTTTCCATCTCTAGGCAATCATGAACAGTGCTGCTATGAACATCGGTGTATCTAATTTTGAGGGAGAGAGTGAAGAGGCAAAGATCTAGCACAATATATGCCTAGACTCCACACCCCCACTCACCATCTACCTAGTACAGAGAATTTCTGTGAGAGATGGCAGGACATCTGGTGCCAGTGCTGTTCCAGCAGGAGACACTCACTGATGTTTATGTGCCAAGTGTCTTTGTTTGCCAGGGCTGCTCTGCCAAGTACCATAAAATGGGTTGGCTTAAGGAACAGTAATTTTTTTTTTAATTTTATTTTATTTTGAAATAAATTCAAAGTTATAGGAACAGTTGCAAAAACAATACTAACCCCATACAAAGAATTCCATCATACCCTGACCCCCTTCCCCCGATAGCTCAATCCACCAACCTTAACATGCTGTCACATCGCTATTTCTTTCCCTCTCTATCATCCATCATCTATTGCTCCATCTTCTGAACATATGAGAGCTAGTTGCACACATCCTTGAACATACACTATAATTCACGTATACACTTCCCATGAACAAGAACATTCTTTTATCCAATCCCATTAAGCGCAGCTGAGAAGTACAACAGGTTCAACGATACAAAGCTTACATTCTATATTTCCTTTACCTTATGTCTCAACTGTGTCCCTTTGAGCCACCTGTCCTCTATCCTCTAATTCCATCCAAGTTCATCCTTGGCATTCAATCATCTATTTAGACTGTCTTTTTTTTTTTTTTTTTTTTTAGTTGTGGGAACATATATGCAGCCTAAATCTTCTCATTCCACCCCCTCCCTAGCCTTCCATTAGTGGGATTAATCACCTTTAGAATGTTGTAATGTTCTTTCCCACCATCCATTACTAGAAATTTCCCTTCACCTCAAACAGCAACTCCACTCTCATTTCTTAACTCCCCATTGCACTGTCCCCCATTTCTCTTAACCCGAATTCTACAATTCATCTCTATGGTTACATTCTCTGATAGTTTCTTTGTGTTTGCTGTGGGGGTTAAAATTAACCTCTTATATCCATAACAATCTTGTTTTTCTTTGATACCACCTCCACTTCAATAGGACACATAAACTATGTTCCTATACTCCTCCATTCCCCTACCTTTATATAGTTGTCTAAAATTACATATTTTACATTGAGTTCAAAACCACTGATTTGTCATTAGGGTTTGTGTAATTTATATCATGTGGGAAGTAAATAGTGGAGTTACAGTTCAAATATTATTGACTTCTATTTGTATTCCATTGTGGTTGGAGAATGTGCTTTGAGTATATTCAATTTTTTTTTTTTTTTTAATTTCTTGAGGCTTGTTTTATGTCCCAGCTTATGGTCCCTTCTGGAGAAAGATCTGTGATCACTAGAGAAAAATGAGTGTCCTGGTGCTTTGGGATGTAAGGTACTATATATTTCTGTTACAATTCTCTATATCTCCTTCTTTCTGTTGTTTCTCTGTTGGTAGGGTTCCCTTTTGAATCTGTAGTAGGGCAGGTCTTTTATTGGCAAAGTCTCTCAGGATTTGTTTGTCTGTGAAAAATTTAAGCTCTCCCTCGAATTTGAAGGAGAGTTTTGCTGGATAAAGTATTCTTGGCTGGAAATTTTTCTCTCTCAGTATTTTAAATATGTCATGCCACTGCCTTCTTGCCTCCATGGTGGCCGCTGAGTAGTCACAACTTAGTCTTATGTTGTTTCCTTTGTATGTGGTGAATTGCTTTTCTCTTTCTGCTTTCATAACTTGCTCCTTCTCTTCAGTATTTGAGAGTCTGATCAGAATATGACTTGGGGTGGCTTTATTTGGATTTACTCTATTTGGAGTTTGCTGGGCATTTATGCTTTGTGTGTTTATATTGTGTGGAAGTTTGGGGAAGTTTTCCCCAACAATTTCTTTGAATACTCTTTCTAGACCTTTACCCTTCTCTTCCCCTTCTGGGACACCAATGAGTCTTAAGTTTGGACGTTTTATTTTATCTATCATATCCCTGAGATCCATTTCGATTTTTTTGATTTTTTTCTCCATTCTTTCTTTTGTTCTTTCATTTTCTGTTCTGTGGACTTCTAGGACGCTGAGATGTTGCTCAGCTTCCTCTAGTCTTGTATTGTGAATATCCAGAGTCTTTTTAATTTGGCCAACAGTTTCTTTTATTTCCATAAGATCTTCTGTTTTTTTATTTAGCCTTGCAATGTCTTCTTTATGCTCTTCTAGGGTCTTCTTTATGTAGCTTATATCCTGGGCCATGGTCTTCTTGATGTCCTTTAAATCCTTTGCCATGCTTTCGTTCCTCGATTGTGTTTCTTTAATTCTGCGAGGAACTTCGTTTCTTCTGATAACTTGATTTCTGTGTTTGGAATTAGATTCTCCATATCGTCTGGTTTTATCATATGCACTGAGATTTTCTGTTGTTTTTGCCCTCTTGGCATTTGCTCTGCTCGACAGGGTTCTTTTAATTTGTAAAAAAAAAAAAAAAAAAAAAAACTATCTTATTTTTCAGAAACACTGTTTGGTGACATACACTTTCTCTAATTAACCAGCAGATGGTGCCTGTGAGTCACCTATACCTCTCAAGTCAGTTCTCCACCTTGTCCCCGTGTTATATGGGGAAACAATTCTTGTGGCGTCCAGTCGGAGTACTCAGCCTGGGTGTGTTGTTGGACCTGTCTGCCCTGAATGCAGGGCGCTTGTACGAGTGGTCAGGGAGGAAGCACAGCCTCAATATTCAAATCCCCCTGGTTCCCAGAGATTCAAGGCCGCCACAAGAGTCCAAGCCTTCATTTCATTTCAGCCCCAGCCCCTCTCTCGATGTCCCACAGACCACCGGACTTGGTGTAGTGTCTCTGGGATCTCTGAGCAGGTCCCCCCGCCCAGCCGCGATCCTCCAGGACCTCTGCTGAGGTAATGCTGTGCTACGTCATCAGCACACGTCATCCCTCAAGGGAAGCCCCGGGCCGCCAGGCCTAGCCAGCTTGCTTTCAGCTTTATGCAAAAAATGGCCGAACAGGGCGTCTCCATACCCCCCTCCTCACACGGTTCCTCCTTCCCAGCTCCGGGACAACTGGTGGGGCTCTGGGCTGTGGGCACGGCCCCAGGCAGGAGTTTATCCAGCCCTCCCGGGAGCGAGCTGCTAGCAAACAGGGATTCTTTCAGCTTCTGGCTCTCCGCTCCGTTCCCCCAGCCCCAGGGATATCTGCAGCGGGCTATCTTCCAGGCCAGACACCGAGAGGCTGGCCCAGCCCCCTCTTGCTGTGTTTTACTGCGTGTTTCCCACGATCGCACCTGCAGCTGATTGCACCTGCAGCTGCTCCTGGCTTTTCCCCTTTTTTCTTTTTTTTTTTTTTATTAAAAGAGCCCGTTGGTCTCCAGATGCCAAACCCTGGCTTCCCCGGATCGCCGCGCGGCTGCGGGACTTCCAGCCAGCTTACTCACTCGTTTCAGAATGCAGACTCTCAGTTTCACCAAGTATACAGCCCCTGGGAACTAGCAGCTCTCATCCAGCTGGCACATTGCTGTAACCAGTATTCTGGGTCACTCTCTGGTCCTTATCTAGTGTTTTCCACAGAGGTGTTCCTTAGCCCTGTCTCACCTAGCCGCCATCTTGGTTTCTTCAAACAACAGTAATTTATTGTCTCATGGTTTTGGAGGCTAGAAGTCAAAAATTAAAATCTCAACAGTGCTGGCTTGCCTCAACACTTGGGGTTCCTTGGCTTGCATCTCTGCCTCCATTTCATGGCTTCCCATCTGGATTCTACTTCTCCTGCTCAGTAGTCTGTGTCTCTGTCTAGATTTCCTCTCCTTATAAGGACTGCAACCATATGGATTAAGGTCCACTCATATTCAATTTGGCCCCATCTAAATAGGATCTTTGAAGACCCTATTTACAGCTGGGTTCCCACTTCTAATAATAACACCACCTTCAGAGGTCCTCTTTACAAATGGGGGTGAGGACTTGAACATGACCCTTGTGGGGGACGTGATTCACTTCCCAACACCCAGGAACATCTTAGGACTTTGTCACGTGGGCTGCAGGTGCTCACCAGTATCCAGGTTCTCCTCTTCTTCCTAGATCCATTATGTTTCTTAACCTTCTTGAATCCACACAGGTTCTTGTCAATGCTCAGACCCTACACCGTTGCTGTTATCCACCATGTTTTTGCTCTCTTATCTCACCTGTCACCCTGTGTGCAATGGAAGGCCCTAGCTGATGGTGGAGCCACCAGATGGAAAGACCTGGGTCCCTGAATTACACATTGGTGTATGGGAATATTGACAAGTAGTTTCCCTGTTAAGCAGTGTTTGAATTGTAAAGCCCAGGTGAAAATGATCCCAGACATCCTTACAGGTTGTTCACATTGGGGATAATGTCTGATTGGTCTTTTTTTGGCTCCCAATATCACATATATGAATTAGGAAACATCATAAACTTCAAGGCAGGTTATATGCAGCTGGTGGTGAAGGCTCTGATATAGGTGCAGATGCAGATTCCCTGCTTTATTAAAGAATTTGTGGAATACTGTTTGAAACCAAGAAGGAACACTGAAGAAAGCAAGAGGACACACCAAAAAGGCACAGGTCAGATGTTGAAAAATGTATCCAACAAATAATGAACATGGTTCGCAAGAAACTGGTCCTGCACATTGCTGCTAACTTACAAGATTTTGAGAAAGTAATTGACAGGACAAAATAAAACCTCCTTTTACTAGGAGGATGAATTTAGTGGATGTTCCAGTTCGTTAATGCTGCCTTTTCAAAAACACCAGAAATGTATCAGCTTTTATAAAGGGGGTTTACTTGGTTACAAAGTTACAGTCTTAAGGCCATAAAGTGTCCAAGGTAAGTCATCAACAATTGGGTGCCTTCACTGGAGGATGGCCAATGGTGTCCAGAAAACCTCTGTTAGCTGGGAAGGCCTGTGTCTGGTGACTGCTCCTGAGTTCTGGTTTCAAAATGGCTTTCTCCCAGGACGTTCCTCTCTAGGCTGCAGCTCCTCAAAAATGTCACTCTCAGTTGCTCTTGGGGCATTTGTCCTCTCTTAGCTTCTCCAGAGCAAAAGTCTGCTTTCAAGGGCGATCTTCTAAATGTTGCTCTGTAAGCTGCAGCTCCTCTCTCAGCTCCTGTGCATTCTTCAAAGTGTCCCTCTTGGCTGTAGCAAGCTCGCTCCTTCTGTCTGAGCTTATATAGTGCTCTACTAAACTAATCAAGGCCCACGCTGAAAGGGCAGGGCCACAACTGCAAGGAAATTATCTAATCTGAGTTATCACCCACAGTTGGGTGGGTCGCATCTCCATGGAAACACTCAAAGAATTACAATCTAATCAACACTAATACATCAGCCCACACAGGATTTCATCAACGACAATGGCGTTTGGGGGGACATAATACCCTCAAACTGGCACAGTGGACAATGAAAATATTGAAGAACTCTTTTTTTTTTTTTTTTTTAAATAGAAAAGATTTTTCTTTTAATTTATTTTTTTTTTTTATTTTTATTTTTTTTTTAAATCATCATTTTATTGAGATATATTCACATACCACGCAGTCATACAAAACAAATTGTACTTTCGATTGTTTACAGTACCATTACATAGTTGTACATTCATCACCTAAATCAATCCCTGACACCTTCATTAGCACACACACAAAAATAACAAGAATAATAATTAGAGTGAAAAAGAGCAATTGAAGTAAAAAAGAACACTGGGTACCTTTGTCTGTCTGTTTCCCTCCCCTACTTTTCTACACATCCATCCATAAACTAGACAAAGTGGTGTTTGGTCCTTATGGCTTTCCCAATCCCATTGTCACCCCTCATAAGCTACATTTTTATACAACTGTCTTCGAGATTCATGGGTTCTGGGTTGTAGTTTGATAGTTTCAGGTATCCACCACCAGCTACCCCAATTCTTTAGAACCTAAAAAGGGTTGTCTAAAGTGTGCATAAGAGTGCCCACCAGAGTGACCTCTCGGCTCCTTTTGGAATCTCTCTGCCACTGAAGCTTATTTCATTTCCTTTCACATCCCCCTTTTGGTCAAGAAGATGTTCTCCGTCCCACGGTGCCAGGTCTACATTCCTCCCTGGGAGTCATATTCCACGTTGCCAGGGAGATTCACTTCCCTGGGTGTCTGATCCCACGTAGGGGGGAGGGCAGTGATTTCACCTTTCAAGTTGGCTTAGCCAGAGAGAGAGGGCCACATCTGAGCAACAAAGAGGCATTCAGGAGGAGACTCTTAGGCACAAATACAGGGAGGCTTAGCCTCTCCTTTGCAGCAACCGTCTTCCCAAGGGTAAAACTTATGGTAGAGGGCTCAACCCATCAAACCACCAGTCCCCTATGTCTGTGGTCATGTTAGCAACCATGGAGGTGGGGTAGGCGAATACCCCTGCATTCTCCACAGGCTCCTCAAGGGGGCACTACATCTTTTTTTTTTTTTTTTTCCCCTTGTTTGTCTTTTTTCTTTTTTTTTTTTTTTTTAACTTTCCCTTCTTTTTTCAAATCACCTGTATGAAAAAAAAAGTTAAAAAGAAAACAAACATACAATAAAAGAGCATTTCAAAGAGACCATAGCAAGGGAGTAAGAAAAAGACAACTAACCTAAGATAACTGCTTAACTTCCAACATGTTCCTACTTTACCCCAAGAAAGTTACATAATATAGCAACATTTCAGTGAACTTGTTCCTACTACAACCATCAGAAATTAACAGACCATAGTCATTTCTGGGCATCCCCAGAACGTTAAATAGCTTATCTGTTCTTCCTGGATTATTGTTCCCCCTTCCTTAATTGCTCTCTACTGCTAGTTCCCCTACATTCTACATTATAAACCATTTGTTTTACATTTTTCAAAGTTCACATTAGTGGTAGCATATAATATTTCTCTTTTTGTGCCTGGCTTATTTCGCTCAGCATTATGTCTTCAAGGTTCATCCATGTTGTCATATGTTTCACCAGATCGTTCCTTCTTACTGCCGCGTAGTATTCCATCGTGTGTATATACCACATTTTATTTATCCACTCATCTGTTGAAGGACATTTGGGTTGTTTCCATCTCTTGGCAATTGTGAATAATGCTGCTATGAACATTGGTGTGCAGATATCTGTTCGTGTCACTGCTTTCCGATCTTCCGGGTATATACCGAGGAGTGCAATCGCTGGATCGAATGGTAGCTCTATATCTAGTTTTCTAAGGAACTGCCAGACTGACTTCCAGAGTGGCTGAACCATTATACAGTCCCACCAACAATGAATAAGAGTTCCATTTTCTCCACATCCCCTCCAGCATTTGTAGTTTCCTGTTTGTTTAATGGCAGCCATTCTAACCGGTGTTAGATGGTATCTCATTGTGGTCTTAATTTGCATCTCTCTAATAGCTAGTGAAGCTGAACATTTTTTCATGTGTTTCTTGGTCATTTGTATTTCCTCTTCAGAGAACTGTCTTTTCATATCTTTTGCCCATTTTATAATTGGGCTGTCTGTACTATTGTCATTGAGTTGTAGGATTTCTTTGTATATGCAAGATATCAGTCTTTTGTCAGATACATGGTTTCCAAAAATTTTTTCCCATTGAGTTGGCTGCCTCTTTACCTTTTTGAGAAATTCCTTTGAGGTGCAGAAACTTCTAAGCTTGAGGAGTTCCCATTTATCTATTTTCTCTTTTGTTGCTTGTGCTTTGGGTGTAAAGTCTAGGAAGTGGCCTCCTAATACAAGGTCTTGAAGATGTTTTCCTACATTATCTTCTAGGAGTTTTATGGTACTTTCTTTTATATTGAGATCTTTGGTCCATTTTGAGTTAATTTTTGTGTAGGGGGTGAGGTAGGGGTCCTCTTTCATTCTTTTGGATATGGATATCCAACTCTCCCAGCCCCATTTGTTGAAAAGACCATTATGGCTCAGTTCGGTGACTTTGGGGGCCTTATCAAAGATCAGTCGGCCATAGATCTGAGGGTCTATCTCTGAATTCTCAATTCGATTCCATTGATCTATATGTCTATCTTTGTGCCAGTACCATGCTGTCTTGGCAACTGTGGCTTTATAATAAGCTTCAAAGTCAGGGAGTGTAAGTCCTCCCACTTCGTTTTTCTTTTTTAGAGTGTCTTTAGCAATTCGAGGCATCTTCCCTTTCCAAATAAATTTGATAACTAGCTTTTCCAAGTCTGCAAAGTAGGTTGTTGGAATTTTGATTGGGATTGCATTGAATCTGTAGATGAGTTTGGGTAGAATTGACATCTTAATGACATTTAGCCTTCCTATCCATGAACATGGAATATTTTTCCATCTTTTAAGGTCCCCTTCTATTTCTTTTAGTAGAGTTATGTAGTTTTCTTTGTATAGGTCTTTTACATCTTTGGTTAAGTTGATTCCTAGGTACTTGATTTTTTTAGTTGCTATTGAAAATGGTATCTTTTTCTTGAGTGTCTCTTCAGTTTGTTCATTTCTAGCATATAGATGAAGAACTCTTAGTATCACATAGCAATGAACTTAAATCTGATGAATTTGTTCAATTTATTTGATATTCATCATTGATTAGAGGAAAAGGGGAAGCCATGGATATTTGATATTACATCTTTAAGAGAAATTTAAATATTTTAGAAATTTTATATCATGTAGAAAAAAAAAGTGGCACTTCTTACAAATGAGAATGTGGAATGAACAAAGGCCACATATAAACAAATGGACTCCCAGACACACTCTTAACAATTAGTAACCTGTAAAACTAAGATAAAGAATTTATAAAAAGATCATCCATTTTGAGTTTTCTTCCCATTGCTTTATCTACAGTTTTGGACTGGAAGTTCACAGCAAAATACTTCTGGAGTCTAGCAATTCCTTGAATTTGGGGACTGTTCCAGTTTGCTAATGCTGCTGGGATGCAAAATATCAGAAATGGATTGGCTTTTATAAAAGAGGGTTTATTTGGTTACACATTTACAGTCTTAAGGCCATAAGGTGTCCAAGGTAACCATCAACAATCAAGTCAGTACCTTCACTGATGGCCAAAGACCTCTGTTAGCTGGTGTCTGCTCCGGAGTTCTGGTTTCAAAATGGCTTTCTTCCAGGATGTTCCTCTCTAGGCTATAGCAGCATCTGGGCCTGTGTTGCTCTTTTTAAAGTACTCCAGTGATCCAATAATGATCCATGCTGAACGGGTGGAGCCACACCTCCATGGAAACATTCAATCAAGAGGTTACACCCTAATCAAAGGTGTCACTCACAGTTGGGTGGGTCACATCTCCATGGAAACACTCAGCCACAAGTTTCCAACCAAATCAACACCAATACATCTGCCCGCACAAGACTGCATGAAAGATAATGCTGTTTTGGGGGCCTTAAAATGACCAAACCGGCACAGGGACCAACTTCAGGCATTTCTAGTTCTCCTTTCTCTCCTCACTCATCTTCACTCATCACCAAACAGTATTAGTGATCACTCCTCTCCCTCCTCTTGCCTCCAAACCTCACTCAGTCAGCAATTCAATCCCTAAGTAAACAGGTTGTTTTAAAATGCCTCATGTATTTATTTTACTTCACTAAATGTTATCTGCATTCATTATATCTTTATTGTATTATTTCATTGTTTGTTTATATCACAGTAAATGTTTACTGCAGGAAAGAAGGAAAATATAATTCATAGCAAAAGCTGTATAGTATCTTTGTGTACTACATACCCATTGTTGACTTTTAAGACTAAAGTAATCAGGTACTTGCTGTTTTACGTGTTTCATATTATGGGGGGATCTTTGGTGGATTATTCCATAGATGCTTCAGAGCATTTTGGGATATTCAGGGAAATTGATTGGAGTTTTGGGTTGGGCTGGGAACATATAACTTTTTTCCCAATTAAAATAATGAACAATGAATCAAAGGTTCCTGATAGCCAACACACTTTTAGGAATGGATTAGATTAAGATGAGGGATTAACCTAATTAGAAGCTGGGTTTCTGATTTATAGGGGCTGGTCTTTGTCAGATCACCAACACTGCTAGAGGTTAGCTGTCTAGGGGTCCCAACTGAAAACCTGTTTATCAGGGTTTCTCCTCTTTTGTGATCCTAGATATCCAATTTTTATCTTCTCATTCCCATAGGACTGCCAAAAATTCTGTTCAACCCCTTAACAGTGGTATTCAAGTTGACAAGATACCCTGAGTGGAAAAGTGGCTTCCAATATTTTGCTCACTTCTCTGGGCTTCTCAAGTCCTCACTGCCTTGGTTATGCTTTAATGTTTTTAAAAAGATTTTTGTATTTCTTCAGCTGTTCTAATTATTTTCAGTTGGATCTTTGATATGAAGGAAGTTAATCCACCCTGGCCAAAAGTGGCTATGGATTCCTTTTGTATTTTTAATTTCTTTTATTAGAGAAATTATAGGGTTACAGAAAAATCATGCAGAGTTCCATATACCCTCCATAATATGTACAATTTTCCTATTAACACTTTGCATTAATGTAGTAACTTTGTTATAACTGATGAACACTATTGTTATAATTATACTATTAACTATAGTCCATAGTTTACATTAGGGTTCACTGTTGTGTTACAACATCCTATAGTTAATAAAAATTTTTATTCTAGTAACATATGTAAAGTAAAATTTCACCTTTTAACCACATTCAAATATATACTTTAGTGCTATTAATTACATTCACTATGTTGTGCTACCATCACCACCTTCCATTAACAAAACTTTTTCATCACCCCAAACAGAAATTTTGAACCAATTAAGTATTAACTACCCATTACCTACCTGCGGGACACTGATTACGTGCTTCAACTTGGCGGGCCTGGGCTGGCGGACCGGATCCACCCCTGGGGAGGGTAGTGGGCACGGGCGACAGCGCCCTCTACAGCCCCCCGGGCCTGGGAAAGTGAGGCCGGAGGCAGGCCCCATTTCCTCACCCAAAATACACCACTGTTAGGGGAGGCTTGCTGGAGGGAACCGCCTTTTCCCCACCCCCTTATCTTGCCCGGACACTCCCCGTTGCTGGTGCAACTCCCATCACCACCGGTGCGCATACATTGTTGCCAGACACCGTTTCGGGAGTAACTCTCACCCCTTTTCAATCAACCTCCGCGCCCTCTCAGAACCAATCCAAGCCTTTAACCTCTACAGCTACCCCGCCCTCTAAACCGCCCGATATAAGCTTGTACTCTCCCCTAATAAACTCTCTTGGTTTTCTTCATCCTAAAAGAAACGTGTCCCGCCTGTTCCTTTCTCGCCGCCCTCCATACTTTGCACGCCTCCCGCCGGGGACCTGGCCAAGTCCCCCACCTTGCCCTCGCCTCCGGGAAAGAGCCCCCGCCGCCGGTACCCTCGGAGCAATCCTGGGAGCCTAGGATTTAGCAACCGGCCGCCACCCTCCCCCAGACGAGCCAACTGCGACCGCACCTACCCCACCCCAGCTCCTAGTTTCTGACTCTATGAATTTGTTATTAGTTATTTCATATCAGTGAGATCATACAGTATTTGTCCTTTCGTGTCTGATTTATTTCACTCAACATGATGTCTTCAAGGTTCATCCATATTGTAGCATGTATCAGAACTTCATTCTTTTTTCAGCTGAATAATATTCCATTGTATGTATATACCACATTTTGTTTATCTATTCATCTGTTGATGAATACTTGTGTTGCTTCCACATACTGGCAATTGTGAATAATGCTGCTATGAACATCAGTGGGAAAATATCTGTTAGAGTCCCTGCTTTCAATTTTTTTGGGTATATACCTTGAAGCAGGACTGCCAGATTATAGAATAAATCTATACTTAACTTTCTGAGGAACTGCGAAAAATTTTTCCACAGTGCTGCACCATTTTACATTCCCACCAACAATGAATGAGTGTTCCTATTTCCTCACAGATTCTCCAACACCTGTTATTTTCCATTTTTTTAAAAATAGTAACCATTCTAGTAAGTGTGAGGTGGTATCACTTTGTGGTTTGATTTGCATTTCCCTAATTGCTAATGATGTTGAACATCTTTTTGTGTGCATATTGGCCATTTATATATGTTCTTTGGAGAAATGTCTATTCAAGTCTTGCTTTTTGTGTTGTCTTTTGGTTGTTGAGTTGTAGGATTTCTTTATATATCCTTGATATTAACCCTTATTGGATATGTGGCTTCCAAATATTTCTTCCATTCTGTAGCATGTCTTTTTACTTTCATGATGAAATTCTTTGATGCACAATAGCTTTAAATTTTCATGAAGTTCTATTCATCTGTGTTTCCTTTTGTTCCTCATGCTTTTGGTATAAAGTCTAAGAAACCATTGCCTAACACAAGGTTCTGACACAAGCTTCCCCATGTTTTCTGCTAGGAGTTTTATAGCTTGAGTTCTGATATTTAGGCCTTTAATCCATTTTGAGTTACATTTTGTATATGGTGTGAGGTAGGCATTTTATATATGGTGCGAGGTAGGCATTTTATATATGGTGCATTTTAGAAACTGCAAGAAGTAAAAAGTGGAGTTACATATCAAAAATACAATATAACAGTACTGGCATTTATAATGAACTATATGTCTACCATTACTATATTTCTTTGTGCTTCTTCAACCCACTGTCTAGTGTCCTTTCCTTTCAGCCTGAAAAATTCCCTTTAGCATTGCTTGTAGGGAAGGTCTTCTGGTAGTGAATTCCCTCAGCTTTTGTTTATCTGGGAAAGTCTTAATCTCTCCCTCATTTTTGAAAGACAGTCTTTCTGGAAATAAAATTCTTGATTGGCAGTTGTTTCATATCAGAACTTTAGATATTTCATCCCACTAGCATTTTGTCTCCATAGTTTCTAACAAGAAATTGGCACTTCATCCTATTGGGTCTCCCTTTACATAAAACATTGCTTTTCTCTTGCAAATTTTAAGAACTCTATTCTTGTCCTTGTCATTGACAGTTTGAGTATTATGTGTCTGGGCATGGTTCTCTTCAAGTTTATTCTGTTTAGGGTTTGTTGGGATTCTTAAATGTGTATATTCATGACTTTTGTTAAATTTGGGGAGTTTTCTGCCATTATTTCTTTGAATATTCCTTTTCCCCTTTCTTTCTTTCTTCTTCTTCTTCTGGTACTCCCAGAATGTATATATTGGTAGGTTTGATGGTGTTCCACAGGCTGTGTTCACTTTTTCATAATTTTTGCTTTCTGCTCCTCAGCCTAAATCATTTCATTTTTTTTTTTTTCAGTTTAGTTCTCTGATTCCTTCTTCTTCGAGCTCCAATCTGCTGTTGAAACCCTTCAGGGATTTTTCATTTCAGTTACTGTTGTGTTCAACACCAATATTTCTGTTTGGTTTCTTTTTAAAATTTTTACCTCTTTATCTTGGACAGAATATAGGCTATGTGAAATTAGGAACCCCAACTTACTAAGTCAAGCCTTGATCTTGAAGCTCACTCTTATGAAACTAATGACTGTAAAAGGGAGGCCAAGCCTTCCTATAATTATGCCTAAGAAGCACCACCAGAGAACCTCTTTTGTTGCTGAGATGTGGCCTTTCCCTCTCTCTAAGTCCAACCCAGCAAATAAATTCATTAACCTCCCCTCTATATGGAACGTGACTCCCAGGGAAGTGAATTTCTCTGGCAACATGGGACATGACTCCCAGGAATGAGCCTGGGTGTGGCATTGAGAGATTGAAAATGCCTTCTTGACCAAAAGGGGGAAAAGAAAGGTAAAAAAAAATAAGGTTACTGTGGCAAAGAGATTTCAAATAGAGTTGAGAGGCGATCCTGGAGGTTAATCTTATGCAAGCACCAACTAGATATATCCCAAATGGCCACAGTATGCCAAGCCCTAACCAACAGTAGTCCTGAAATACCGAGGTCACTCTCTGAGACAATAAAAGTTTTACTCATTAAGTATATTTTTCAGATACTTAAATCCACCAGAGTGTTCCTATGCCAGTCAAGTCCTAAAACCCAGAGGCAACAACCTCTTTAAGAACATCAACCTGATGCAGCCCCCTTCCCCATAATGTTGGGACCCCTTTTCAATGTGAACAAGTTGTGGTGGTCACTGCCTAGACACCCCTGAAGATTGAGAAAGTGATTAAATGAGAGAAAGGGGTAGCAACAGACAAGTTAGGATTTAACAAGGATTGTGAATACTGAGTCTTTATACATATACATATATGTATATGTATGTATGTATTAGATGCTAGGGTATTGTAGTACCTGGAAGGAAATAACTGAAATGGTGGATCTGTGACCCATGGCACAGCTGCTTGTTGAATTGTACTTAGAGGATTATTAGCTTTCTGCATACATCTTAAGTTTCATGGTAGGGAAGTGACTGAAGCTGTGGAAATGTAGCCCATAACATTCTTTGAACTTTCCTATATAAGCGCTTGTTGCTTTGAGAGTTGTCACATTTCTGTATGTATGTTATACATCATAATAAGGAAATAACTGAAAAAAAAAGTCTTTCTGCTGTATGCCTATCCTTCTTTGTCAATTTCTATATTTTTATCTTGTTCCTTTTGTTGGGCCATCATTTCCTATTTCTTATTTGTCCTGTAATCTTTTGTTGCACACTGTACATTTTAATATTTTAATGGGTTAACTCTGGGATTTAGGCCCTGAGTTATCTGTTTTTTAACTTGGTATCTAGCTGGTGATATGACGGAGATTTTGTTGCATGCCAGGAGCTAATAAAAACAAACAAACCAATGCAAAAACAACTTTCACAATCTTTTCAAATTGTTGGGCAAGTTCTGGGAGGGTGAGCCAAAGGCAGTTTCCTGACTCAGTCTTTCAGGCTGCCATCCAATAAATTGGCATTAACCTACAGGCATTCCAGAATGAGCACAGGGGTTACTCTGCTCCCTCCAAAACAGGGCCAGGGACCCACAATGGAGCACAGGCTGGCTCCACACTGTCAGGGAAGTAGTTGGGGAGGGGTGAACAAGGACTCTGTGAGCTTCTCCTAGCATGTTTTTTTGTTTTTTAAATTCAGTTTTATTGAGATATATTAACGTATCATACAATCATCCATGGTGTACAATCAACTGTTCACAGTACCATCATACAGTTGTGCATTTATCACCCCAATCTATTTTTTGAACATTTTCCTTATACCAGAAAAAATAAAAATAAGAATAAAAAATAAAAGTAAAAAAGAACACCCAAATCACCCCCCCATCTCACCCTATTTTTCATTTAGTTTTTGTCCCCATTTTTCTACTCATCCATCCATACACTGGATAAAGGGAGTGTGATCCACAAGGTTTTCACAATCACACTGTCACCCCTTGTAAGCTACATTGTTACACAATCATCTTCAAGAGTCAAGACCACTGGGTTGTATTTCGGCAGTTTCAGGTATTTACTTCTAGCTATTCCAATACCTTAAAACCTAAAAAGTGTTATCTATATAGTGTGTAAGAGGGCCCACCAGAGTGATCTCTCAACTCCATTTGAAATCTCTGAGTCACTGAAACTTTATTTTGTTTCCTTTTGCATCCCCCCTTTTGGTCAAGAAGATGTTCTCAGTCCCACAATGCCAGGTCCAGATTCATCCCCGGGAGTCAGGTCCCTTGTAGGGGAGAGGGCAGTGAGATTACCTGCCGAGGTGGCTTACTTAGAGAGAGAGAGAGAGAGGCCATATCTGAGCAACAAAGAGCTACTTGGGGAGACTCTTAGGCACAACTATATGCAAGTCTAGCCTCTCCCTTGCAGTAACAAGCTTCATAAGGGCAAGTCCCATGATAGAGGGCTCGATATACCAAACCGCCAGTCCTCAATGTTTGTGAGAACATCAGCAACAATCCAGGTGAGGAAGCCCAACACTTCTGCATTTTCCCCTGGTTTCTCAGGGGGACCCTGAATAAATATTTTTTATTCTCTGCCCAAATTACTTTGGGATGTGTCACTATTTCACACTAACTTTACAAACCTACCAGGTCTCACTTCCTATTCAAAGTTCCATGTAATTACAGTATTTGAACAAACTGTATGAGTTAAATTGTTTAGGAAATATAGATCCTGCACCAAATAAACATCTCTTCCCTTGGTCTCACATGGAAGTTGAAGTTTTAAAATACAGTCAGTATCGTCCTTTACCGATTTGCCCTGGTCCTAGCTGGATCTGCTGCTTCATTCATAACTCTAATTGAAGTCTGGACTATTTTTCAGCTTTTTTAACAGTTGCTGTATACGCTAATACTGACATTCATATCTATGCTAATGCTGACTTTCATATCTGCTGAACTCTAGCTCTGAGTTTCAGGTGTCACACAGATACCCAAAGTTCCAGGGATCAATCATCTCCTAGCATTTTTAAAGCTGGGTTTTCTTGATTTGGCACTTACCCAGTTTCTGCAACCCTTTAAATGTTTTCCAGAGTTTTGAGGATGATGACTCTGGCAGCTTTCACTAGCTGTTCAAAGATTCTGTGGGGGAACAGTACCCTACAATATCTTATGCCGTCACCTTGGTCTACTGGAAGCAGTTGTGAATTTGTAAGTGAAAAAAGTTGTCCAATAGGAGAATAAACTGATCTGTATTTTACACAATTTATGTATTTGCAAATACATAAAAATCTGGAAGGATATACAGTCAAACTGTTAACTGCAATTACCTCTGGAAAGTTGACCAGTGGAGGGATGGTTTTCACTTTATATACTTTTGTATTTTTAAATTCATTACAAAAACTGATTATTACTGTTCCTAAAACAAAACAAAACAAAACAAAAAAACAAAACACATACACACAAAAAAATAACACTTTTGCAGGGACTAAAATAAAGACAATGCAGTTGTCACAGGACAGGAAGTTTCAGGCACAATGGGGTGATGAGCCTGAGTGATGGGCAAAGACAAAATCTATGGTTAGAGCCATGTAAGTAAGTTTGGTTTCAGAAGTGCTGGTGGACATGAAGGTGAAGCTATGGTGGTGAGTGGCTGAGAAGGAGGAGAAGAGAAATTCACTATAAACAAGGAGCTTCAGGCACAGGACTGGATGACATACTAAGAAAATATGTTGTTGAGAGGGAGGTGCTTTTTACTCAGCATTCTTTTCCCCAATGCTGAGGCAGGGAGGGGGACAAAATGAGGGGAAGGTTGAGAGCAGGAAGAGAGAAGCTGGGAAGGGACTGGGCTGATGCAAGGACCAAACTAAACAGAGCAGGTGTTTGAGGAGGATTGTCTTAGTCACGGACCTATAGAAATAGCAGGCACACAGTCACCAGGAGAGAATCTGGCCAGAGTTGTTTAAGTCTGGGTATTTCAAGAATTTAGAGGAAAGAGAAGGAAAGCATTAGCTTATTTAACTATAAGAACATAAATTCTGAAAATCCACTGGAAGGAGAAATCTTTATTTCCCAAATGGAACACCACTACTGACGTAAGAATTTAAGATTAGGCTATGATCTCGCACACATTCTTTTTTTCTGCCTAAGAAATCTTATTGCCTTGTAAAAAATTAAATTTTTAACTTTGATATAATTGGAGATTCACATGCAGTTGTCAGAAATTATACAGAGATCATGCGTACTCTTTCTAGTTTTCCCCAATGTTAATATCCTGCAAAGCTACAGTGCAATGTAACAACCAAGATATTGACATCAATATAGTCAAACTACAGAACACTTCCATCACCACAAGAATGCCCCATTTGTCTGTTTATAGCCACACCACTTCCCTCCTCTCTCTCCTTAACTCCTGGCAATCACTAATCTATTTTCAATTTCTAAAATTTTGTCATTTCAAGGATGCTACATAAATAGAATGAAACAGTATATAACTTTTTGATATTGGCTTTTTTCACTCAGCATAATTCTCTGGAGATTCATCCAGGTTGTTTCACGTAACAGTACTTTGTCCTTTTTATTGCTGAGTACTATTCCACAGTTTGTTTAACATTTACCTGTTGAAGGACATCTGGGTTGTTTCCAGGTTTGGGCTATTATGAAAAAAGCTGATATAAACATTTGTGTAGAGGTTTATGTGTGAACCTAAGTTTTCATTTCTTTGGGATAAAAATGCCCAACAGTGCAATTGCTAAATTGTATGGTAGCTACATCTGTAGTTTTTTAACTGCCAAACTGTTTTCCAGAGTGGCTGGATCATCTTGCTTCTACCAGCAATGTAGGAATGATCCAGTTTCTCTGCATCCTCACCAGCATTTGTGTTATAATTATTTTTCACTTTAGCCTTTCTGACAGGTGTGTAGTAATATCTCACTGTGGGATGAATGTGCATATCCCTAATGGTTAATGACATTGAACATCTTTTCATATGCATATTTATCATCTGTATATCTTCTTTGGTGACATGTCTCTTCATGTCTTTTGCCCATGTTCTTAATTGGATTGTTTGTTACTAAGCTGTGAGAATTCTTTCTTTGAAAGCTCAAGATACTGGTCCTTTATTGGTTATGTGGTTTGCAAATATTTTCTCCCACTCTCTAGCTTGTCATTTCATCCATTTAACTAGATTTTTTCTGGAGCAAATGTTTTAAATTTTGTTGAATTCCAATTTATCTATTTTTTTTTTAATTTTTCATACTTTATTCCCTGCATCAATAGGTTAAGAAAATAGAATTTTCCCAAGTACTAATTTATAGATAAAGTGAATAAGCGGCACACAAAATAGTCAGTTTCACAGATAGTAACATTCAGTGATCCCTTTAAATGCAATTTCAATCCTTATTTTAAGCTAAGTGCAATAATAATTTAATACAATATACCTAAATACACACACAACCTGTATCTCCCAAACTATAAGTGGTTTCCATAGTCACATATGGTTTTGGTCAAGTACATATTTCCACAATGAACAAGTACTAACAAATATGTTAAAAAACAAACAAACAAACAAAAACCCCACTACCCCAAATGCTTGTCTTGCCAACAGGTTTTTAAGCAATGCCATTCATGCTCCTGAAAGCATTTATTTTTAGAAGCTTTAATCTGATCTGGCAAAATTAGTTCTTCTAAAACTTGACAAACATTATGTATCAATGCCAAAGGTTCTAAATCAAAAAAGCTTTCCAACACTGAAGCATTCACATAAAACTTAATTTCTCAAAAAAAAAAAAAAAAATCACTCCTGCTATCTGAAGAAAATTAAAACAAATCACCATTTAAGACACTTAAACATTCTTCAAAAAGACTGTGTTTTCCTATATCATCCTCTACTTAAGAGAAATGCAAACCAGTTCACTGTCATTAATATGCTCATAGACTACTTTTGTCTAGAAACTTGAGAAAACGTTTCAGTTATCATAGGATCAAATGTGCCGTTTAGGTGTCACATATTAAACAGCTACAATATACCTTACAATGGCAAAAAGACACCTAATACATAAATACTACTCCATCATCTAGATAGTAAAAAGTCAGAAGGGATTACATGAATTGCAAAGTACTTTAACTTATCTATGGTCATTAAAACCCAATAAGTAATTCAAGTATGGCAATACAATGGCAGGCAATTAAAGGCTCAAATACTCTAAAATCAAAGACATGAAAATTAAGGCCAAAAACTGTGTGTTTCTCCAACTTTCATTTTCATGGTTAGGTATCAGGACCTTACTATTGGAAATATGCAGTTACTACATATGTAACCCAGAAGATAAGAAAGCTTCAGAAAGTACAAAAATTATCAAGATCCATAGTTTGCTTCATCAAATGCTTTTCTAGTTCCTTTCCATTCTTCATTCGTAGTAAGTCTTTAACCCTAGCCTACTTCCTTGGGTCCTTTCGAATCAAGAAGATGATATCTTCAATTTGTACTCAACCTTGTCTTCCAAATCACATTGTCTTATGAGTCATTTCAGTGATGAACTCTATCCACTGACTCAGTATAAGGATTCTGGTCATCCCCAAATCCATACATCTTACTCCGTAATTCTTTAGAAAAAAGTGTCTTTCTTTTACCCTGTCCATCTTCTGCACCTCCTCCAGTTTCTTCATTTTCTTCCTCAAATGTGAGGTCTTGTTTCCTCATCTGCCATCCCACCAGCCAGCTCAATTTATCAATTTTTAATTTTGTGGATTGTACCTTTGGTGTCAAGTCCATACTTTGGTGCCTAATCCTAGACCCCAAAGATTTTCTCCTCTTTTTTTCCTAAAAGTTTTAATGTTTTACATTTTATATTTATGAGACTTAGATCAAGGTGTTTTTCTTTTCTTTTTTCTTTCTTTTTTTGCCTATGGATATCCAACTCCTCCAGCACCATTTTTTTTTGAAAAGGTAACCTTCGTCCATGGAATTGTTTTTGCACCTTTGTCAAAAAAATCAGTTGGGTAAATGAGCCTGAACCCGGCATCGTGGGATTGAGAACATCTTCTTTACCAAAAGGGGGATGCGAAATGAAACAAAGTGAAGCTTTGGTGGCTGAGAGATTTCAAATGGAGTCGAGAGGTCACTCTGGTGGACATTCTCATGCACTCCATAGATCACCCTCTTTAGGTTTTAATACATTGAAATAGCTAGAAGTAAATACCTGAAACTGCCGAACTGCAACCCAGTGGTCTTGACTCTTGAAGATGATTGTATAACAATGTAGCTTACAAAGGGTGACAGTGTGATTGTGAAAACCTTGTGGATCATACTCCCTTTATCCAGTGTATGGATGGATGATTTTTTTCATTAGCATTGTGTAGTTTTTAGCATGCAAGTCCTGTATATATATTGTTAGATTTACACCTGAGTGTTTTATTTTTTGGAGTGATTGTAAATGGTATCATATTTTTTAAAAGAATGTTCATTTTCATTGTTAGTACAATTGATTTTTGTACCTTTATCTTGTATTTTGCAATCTTGCCAAACTCAGTCATTGGCTGTAGGGGGTGGGACCCAGGGATCAGGGTGTCCTCCATGTGGCTGGTGACCAGGGTCAGGTTCTTACGTCCTTGAGAGATAAACTTGCTAAATCTTGGCAAGCAGTTATGTAAAGAAAATATATTAACACATGAGTATGTGAAATGTTTTAGCACATGGATATGAAAGCAAGTAAGAAAACGACTGCAAAGAAACAAAATAATCAGAGCATCCTCTGGAGGAGAGGAGATGAAGTTTTTCTGTGTCCAGGTCTGACGGCTGGGTGGTGGCTGCTGGAGAGATGTGATAAGAAGCAGCAGCATGAACGGTTATGAGCCCAAGCTCTACAGTGATTGCCTGGGTTCCCTTTCCGACTTTGCAACCGACTTGCAGGGCGATCTTAGGCAAGTATTTCAACATATCTTACAATATTTCCGTTTTCTCATCTATGAATAGGGTACCTTATGGGGTTGTTGTGAAGTGCACTGAATTAAAAGGGCAGTGTCTGACATATATCACTCTGAGTGTTCTGCCCAACTGCTCAAGGGAAAGACAGCCTGTCAAGGCAGGTGGGCAGAGCCGCAAGCAAGCCTGGAACCAGTGCTCAGTAAATACAGCCTTCGATGTATTTACCTTGTAGTTCTCCGACACCCCTGCAGAAGCTTGGCTTCAGATCCCCTTGAACATATCTGATATATTGTCAGGGCTCAGGAGACCCGTTTTGCAGTGTGCTGGTTCTATGATAGCGACATGAACATCAAAAGAAAACCAAAGTTCTCTTCTGAAACACAAGGCCAGAGAGAGTGAACTGAAGGAAACCTAGGTGTGCCTGTGGACAGTCCTGCCCTGTCCCCTCAAGGATGCCCAAGGCAAAGAGCTTTGGGAAAATAGGGAACAGTAAACTCCGGGAAGCTGGAGTTCCTCAACAGAGGAAACAAACATTTCCTTACCAGACTCGAACATGCTTCAGGCCAGGGAGGTTTTAGCTACCCTAGACGTTCTTCCTCTCCATCTCAGGTTACAGCTCAGCTCTTTTGTGCTGCCTTCCTGAACCCCTGCTTTAAGGGAAAGCAAGTCAATCCCTTATTCTTGCCTCTAATCACTTGGTATAAACTTGTATTTGTTTAATGTGAATTTACCTATGTGAAAAGACATGGACCCTGCCCTCAGATTTCTTCAGTGACTGGTTGAGTACCTGTCATGAACTCTCCAAGTTCGTGACCCAATTAGGTTCTGTTATAATTAACTGCTGACTTATCAGTCTCCTGTGTGGGCTGGGAGCTCCTCAAGCACGTGGAGCCCGCCCAGTGCCTGGCATTACGGAGCAGCACTGAGCCCTGTGTCCAGTAAATTGTTAACCGAGAGAAGTTTCTGATGTCCGGAGTTCTTGTTCAGCATAAAGGACCTTCCTGCCAGGAGAGTCTGTGAGAATTGTGGGGTGGGCTAAGAGGAAGCTTGCTCAGATTTGAGGTCTGTTGGGACAAGTCCACAAAGGGGAAGGTGACTGGTGTCCAGGGGAAGAGTGAATTGAGCAACCTGTTTGGGAAATGTTTTGTTCCCTTACTTTGGTGTTCAGCTACCCATAGTGTCAACCGGAAAGAAAAATGTGCCTGGAGAATTTAAAAAGGAGCTGTTCTTGCCTTATGCAAGCGTATTTCCAGGAAGGCATTGATGACTGTCAACGCTTCGGAGGCACTGCTTCTTCAGACGGACTGGTTGGTTTTCTTACACAGAATAAAAGCTCAGGCTTTTATTTTGACTCAGAGGTTTTCTGTAGAACTAGATCTAAATTCCGGCTCTTCCCATGCTTGAATGGGGAGAGTATCACTTAGGTTACAGAGTTGCTTCAAATAGTAAAGAAAATGTGAGGCATAGTGCTTTGTACATATTAAGCACTCAGAAATTAAACCTTCCCTCATAAAGACTATTAGTTAATTTTTTCCATAACTCTTATCAGAAAATTTGAGCACCCATACAAGTATATTTATAAATTATATTTGCACATATTACTTTACTATTATATCCATTATAAAACATATTCAGACAGAAATTATAAAAGCATGAGATTTAAATAAACATAAATATCAATTTTAATATTTTCTTCCAATGGATGGATTGTCTCTCTCATCCCTAGGTATGTGCTCTCCACTTCAAATACTCCTTCACTTACAACACTACAAGTATGACTGGGACACAAACTTTTTTTTCCTCTTAAAAGTTTACTTTATTCATCACTTAATAGATGTTAGCAGAACATGAACATAAAGAAATAAAACAACAGAACTTTTCATCTTTATTGATCTCAAATACAATTCTCCTGACTAGTGGTTACTTTTGAAATAGTAATTGAATTGAAGAAAATTATTATTTTGTTTTGTTTTGTTTTTCCTTGTTTTGTACATAGGTAATTAAATGCAAAAAATGTATAGGACAGAATTCCCATTTGCTTTATTTATTTAATCTTGATAGATGATAGTTTTAAAAATGTATACGATCTCTCATTGAATCTCTATGTAATTTTCTACCCCATCTGACCCCCACTATTTTCAAAGAAACAAAATGAAGATAAAAAGTAACCTAAGGGAAAACTATCAGAAGTCTATTTCCAACAACAGATGGTTCAACTAACCCCTGAGAATTTGTTGTACTGTATGCACCAAGGTTTTGAACTTCCGGTTCCAATAAAATACCAGTTTGTGTTTCTTTTACAAAAATACATTACATTAAGCCTTGTTTCTATAATTTCAGGGTTTTGTCTCCACTCCAACTTTTTTTTTCTTTTGGCAAATGTAGAGACATTCTAATTAAAGTGGAGAGGAAAACAAGCATCATTCATCACCATAAGAATAATGCAAAAAAGAACATACTCATTTTTTCATTCTTTCTACTTTAAATAGTTTGGGGACTGGCATCATCATGCAGTCCCTGACTAATTCCTAGGTAATGACTTAAAGTAAGCTTGAGTCACTTGAAAATAAATTCCAAAGGTATCGATAATTCCTGTCCCAAGTTTAACCTTCTCTTAAAAATACCCTTCCGGTCTAAGAGGGAAGGCATTCCTTTGAAGTAATCACGTTACATCCAGGTTTCTGTTTCTGGGTTCTTCTGTTTCTTTTTCCTCATTCAATTTGCCAAGTGTATGCAGTTTAAATTTTTTTTCCTTTTTAAAAAACTTTTTATCTTGAAATACTTTCAAACTTACAGGACAGGTAAGAAAATAGTATGAACCCCATACAGAGAACTCCAACAAACTCCTACCCCCCAGATTCCCAGATCCACCAGTTTTAATGTTTTGCCACATTTGCTGTCTGTTTGTCCATCTTTCTGTCTTTCTATCTGTCAATCCATTTTCTGAGCACTTGATGTAGGTTGTATATATTATGCTCATTTCCTTAGAACAAGGATATTCACTCATTTTACCACCTAAAGCGCAGTTATCAAGTTTAAGAAATTTAACATTGACATAAAGATTTCAGCCCATATTTCAATTTTTCATGTGTCCCAATAATATTCCTTTGAACCTTTCTCCTGCCTTGCTAAATCCCATCCAGGATCATGTATGGCATTTAATAGTCATTGCTTCTTTAGTTGCTCTTTCTTTTTTTCAATTGTGGGAACATATATACAATGTAAACTTTCCCATCTCAGCCACTCCAAAAGCATACACTTTATTATTGCAGTTCCCTCACCACTTTCCATTACTAAGACTTTCCCATCTCCCTACACGGAAACCCTACATCCATGATGAGTTAACTCCACATTCCCCCTGCCCCTCCCACTCCTGCCAACCTGTACTCTAATTTCTGTCTCTGTCAACTTGCATATTCTCTCAGTTTTCTTTTAAAGATATTAAGATCAAGAAGTGGTCTCCTTATTTATGACCACGTAAACCTGAGTTGAAAAGAATATTCTTACTTCCCAGGGGCTCTTTACATTTTCACTTTTATTGAAACTTTTAAAAGAAGTACCATCTAAATAGGTTTAATGCTGCTGCAAACACACCAACTGATGAATACATTAAGTCTAAAATACTCAGGTAAGCGGTATTCTTCATGTTGCGCAGATATTATTGGTGAAATATTACTGCTGGGGACTGAATCATGTCCCCCACAAAAGGCATTTTTCAAGTCCCAAGACCTAGTACTGTCAGTGTGGACCCACTGCATACAAGATCTCTTCAAGATGTTACTTCAGTTAAGGTGTGAACCAACTGCATAAGGTTGGGGTTTTATCCAGATTGCTGGAGTTCTGTAAAAGCAGAGTAAAAGTCAGACACAGAGGAAAACCACAGGGAGCACAGAAGCTGGAAGTCAACAGAACCCAGAGGAGAAAGAAGATGCAGGCATTTGTAGAGCCATGTGGCAGAAAAGCCAAGGAACCCCAAAGAGGGGGAAGCAAGCCTTGCAGCTACTGAAACTGTGAGCTAAAAAATTCCTGATGTTAAGCCAATCCATTGTATGGTATTAGCAACCGGAAAATGAAAACAGTTACATAGGGATTTAAGTGTATTTGGAGAAATTGATTGGTATTTTAAAGTGGGTGAGGAACACATTATTATTTTTCCACTTAAAGTAATATATTTTGTACGAAATTGCTAAGGCATTCTTTCTTCTAGAATTTAAAAAACAGTCTGGATAATTAAAAATACATTAACCATATATAAATTTTCCCTTTTCAAAGATAATATTGCAATAATGAAATCATCTTGGGGATGAGCCTGGCCCTGGCATTGTGGGATTAGAAAGTCTTCTTGACCCAAAGGGGGAAGAGAAATGAACAAAATAGAGTTTCGGTGACTGAAAGATTTCAAATAAAGTCAAGAGATCATTCTGGAGGTTATTCTTATACATTATATAGAGATCCCTTTTTAGTGTATTGGAAGAGCTAGAGGGAAATACCAGAAACTGTTGAACTGTAATCCAATAGCCTTGATTCTTGAAGATGATTGTATATATATTGTATATTATATAACTCTTAAGGTGTAACTGTGTAATTGCAAAACCATGTGACTGACACTCCCTTTATCCAGTTTATGGACCAATGAGTAAGTAAACAAAGACAAAAAATAAATAAATAATGAGGGGGAGGGGGAATAACGGGTATGGGATGTTTTGGGTGTTCTCTTTTTATTTTTGTTTTTATTATTTTTGGAGTAATGAAAATGTTCAAAAATTGATTGTGGTGATGAATGCACAACTGCATGATGATACTGTGAACCACTGATTGTATACTTTGGATGATTACCTGGTATGTGAATATAGATCAATAAAATTGCATTAAAAATATTGCAATAATGTGCACTAAGCACTAAAAATGGAATAAATAGAAGAATGAAATTCAGACTCCTGTTATCCCATGTAGTTTCAGGGATGGCTTATATTTGGGTAAGGAGGAATATCTATACATGTTTAATAAATGTCCAGAAAAGACACGTCAACTTTATTAGCTGTTCATAGCCTGCCCATAAAATTATCACATTTCAAAACAATTTGATTGTGGATTTGTTCATTTCTTCCTTTAGTTTTGTCAATACGTGTTTTAAATATTTTGAATCCATGCTATGTATATATATTCAAGCAATGCAGTTTAGAATTGTTATAGCTTCCTGGTGGACTGACGCTTTCATCATTTTGTATTGTCCCTTTTTATCTCTGGTTATGTTTCTTGCCTTAAATCTTTACCTTCTGATATTAGTATAGCTGTGCTAACTTTCTTTTGGTTAGTGCTTGCATGCTGTACTTTTTTTCTTCCTTTCACTTTCAACTTTTCTCTAGCTTTATATTTTAGAAGTGTGTCCTGCAAGCAACATATAGTTGGGTTTTTCCTTTCTTTTTAAAAGCCACTTGATCTTTTATTGGACATATTTAGTTCATTTATATTTAATATCATTACTTACATAGTTTGGTTTAAATTTACCATCTTATTATTGGTTTTCTATTTGTTTCCCCATTCTGTGTAGTTTTTTACCCTTCTTTCCTGCCTTCTTTATTATTATTTCATTTTTTCTATTAGCTTGTTAAATACAGTATTCTTTTAATGTTTACCTTAGAGATTACAACATGTGCCCTCAGTTTTTTAACCACAAAGGGAAAAAGAATAACTGTACCGTGGAGAAGACTGGCAGACACTCCCTCAGCTGAGTGACCAAAGTGAAGATCACCAGTAATGGCAAAATTGAAATCATGCACCCCCTGATAGGGTGTATTTAGAACCTAGCATCCTTTGTGTGATATTCCTGCCAAAGATGTATGGCCTGAATTTAACCATGAGGAAATATCAGACACACACAAATAGAGAGGATTTCTACAAAATAATTGGTCTGCAATTTTTACAAATAATTATGGTAATGAAAGTCAAGGAAAGTCGGAAGAGCTGTTCCAGACTGAAAGAGACTAGAGAGGCATGACTATTAAATGTAATGTGTGATTCTGTACAGAATCCCTTTGCTATTAAGTGCACTTCTGAGACAGTGGATGAAACTTGGCGGAGGTCTGAGGTTTAGAAGAGTTAACAAGTATTTAGTGGCAGGTTGGTATTTCTGTATATATTTGCTATTGGCATTTTCTCTTTTGTGAATTGCCTGTATTTATCCTTAACCCCAAAATCATTTATTGAAAAATTCATTCTCTCCTCACTTGTCTGAAATGCTGACTTCAATATATCCCACATTTTCATATAGACAGAGTGTGTTTTGGAGATCTTTGTGCTTTTCCCAGAGCTATTTGTCTGTTTTGTGCCATTTCTACAGTGTGTTTTTTTTTTTTTTGTCAAGTTAATGTTAGTTTATTTCATATGTTACTCCAAGGAACATTCACTGGAGAACTTACTAATAGTCTTAGATTTGTGAACTTAGAAAAAATATATAAAAACAGCTTCAGAAATATAAACCAAGAGTTTTCTTTTTAAATTCTGTAGAAGTGGTTTGGCAACCTAGGCAGTATTAAAAAGCAGTGCTCTTTTCCATAAAAGCAGAAAAAGTTTCATAGTTCCTCAAAACTTAGTGTGCAAAATTTCCTGGGGAGCTTGTTGCGTGTACCGGAGGCCCAGGAAATTCTGATGAAAAGGCCAAGCACCTACTCTCTTCATGGGGAGTTTTTAGTTTGGAGCTGGGCACAGTGTAAGTACACTGGCAGCAGCCATATTTGATGAACCCACGTTAATCACTCCCCTACATAAATTCCTTCCAATAGGCTTATTCTTCTAATATGTCAGTCATGTGTAAACGTCATGCTGATTTGCATCGTGTTTCTGTCAGTGGCACCCAAAAGTGTCATACGCCATGGTTTATGGGTGCGTTACAGACGACTCTGGCTGAAGCACCAGATGTTAAAGTGAGGATGGTGATTATCACTGGACCTCCAGAGACTCAGTTCAAGGTATGAGCTCTGGAGTGTGTAACAAACAAATGGATGTGGGGAATATTTAGTGCTTTGTGCTTTTCCCAGAGCTATTTGTCTGTTTTGTGCCAGTTCTACGATGTGGGTTTTTTTTTGTCAAGTTAATGTTAATTTATTTCATATGTTACTCCAAGGAGCATTCACTGGAGAACTGTAACAAATGAATGGATGTGGGGAATATTTAGTGTCCTCTTTTTAGGAAATCTATAACCTGGCTTCTCCTTTAAATATACAGCAAAATCTGTCAGTGGAAATTCACATGACTAAGTGCAACATAGAAACTTGTCCAAATCACTTTTCAAAAAATAGTTAAACCAAAAGGTGTTGGTTTAATTTTGAGAATTCTGTAATAGTTGCTTATAGAATTTGTTGGGTCTCCCTGCCTTCTTTTTTTTTTTTTTTTTTAATCTTCATTTTATTGCGATATATTCACATACCACGCAGTCATACAAAACAAATCGTACATTCGATTGTTCACAGTACCATTACATAGCTGTACATTCATCACCTAAATCAATCCCTGACATCTTCATTAGGACACACACAAAAATAACAAGAATAATAATTAGAGTGAAAAAGAGCAATTGAAGTAAAAAAGAACACTGGGAACCTTGTCTGTTTGTTTCCTTCCCCTATTTTTCTACTCATCCATCCATAAACTAGACAAAGTGGAGTGTGGTCCTTATGGCTTTCCCAATCCCATTGTCACCCCTCATAAGCTACATTTTTATACAATTGTCTTGGAGATTCATGGGTTCTGGGTTGTAGTTTGATAGTTTCAGGTATCCACCACCAGCTACCCCAATTCTTTAGAACCTAAAAAGGGTTGTCTAAAGTGTGCGTAAGAGTGCCCACCAGAGTGACCTCTCGGCTCCTTTTGGAATCTCTCTGCCACTGAAGCTTATTTCATTTCCTTTCACATCCCCCTTTTGGTCAAGAAGATGTTCTCCATCCCACGATGCGGGGTCTACATTCCTCCCCGGGAGTCATATTCCACGTTGCCAGGGAGATTCACTCCCCTGGGTGTCTGATCCCACGTAGCGGGGAGGGCAGTGATTTCACCTTTCAAGTTGGCTTAGGTGGAGAAAGAGGGCAACATCTGAGCAACAAAGAGGCATTTGTCTCCCTGCCTTCTAAAGGTGAATTTGCTCTATGCCTGTTGTATGTTAACATGAGACCTTGAGACTAAAATTTACAAAACAGCCTGGTTAATATGCCTTGGAGAACTTGTTCCTAAATGTCTCCTGTTCTTAAAATGCCCCATATCCTTTTATCCTTTGTTTAACTCTGTTAGTCATCACCCATTGTCTCCTCACTAAATCTCCTGAATCCTTGGAACTTTAGAGGTGGAAAATGGCAGGAGCTCCTGTGGCCTTCATCTCAGTGTATAACCACAACACACGGTCAGTGGGCTATGGGACATTTGGGGCTGGGACACCTCTCATTGTGTACTGAAGGGTGGTGCATGTAGCAGGGCAATGAAGAACAGGGTCTTGGGAGGCAGGCTGCTAGTTCAAATCCCAGCTCTGCCATAATCTGCTGTGTGACCTTGGGCAAGTTACTTAACTTTTCTCTGACTAGTTTTCTCATTTGTGTGATGGGGATAATAGCGTCTACATTGTAAGGTGGGTTGCAAGGTATAAACGATGTGTAAAGTGCTTAGAAAAGTATCTGATGCATAGGAAGCACAATATAAGTGTGTCAGTGGTGGTATTTATTCTGCAGGCTCTGGGCAAATTAAAGTAAGACCTTGCCAAATCCTCAAATTCACAAATATATACCATTAGCATATGATTTCACCCATAAAATTTAGTACTGTTGTCTTGCATGGATGTAAACTACTGAATTCTTAGATAACTAGTTTATCCAAAATCCATGTCTTGGTCCTACTACTTAGCAGCTGGGCAATAGGACAATTATTTAACCTTAAACCTTAAACCTTAATTTCCTTAGTTCTAAAATGTGGCTAGTAATGGTGTCAGCCTTTCTCCCCATGTCCACCCCCTACCCCCACCCCCACCCCCACCCTTCTTTTTAAACCTTTACTTTCTCTGACCTCTTTTGTCATTGGGCCACTTTTTTTTCATTAAAAAATTCAAAGCTTTTTTCACTTCATTTACAGGAAGAGTAGGAAAAAAAGGAGGGTTTTTTTTTTGTTGTTTCATTTTGTTTTTTTGCAATGTGGGTGCTGGCAGTTGACCAGGCTCACACTCAGGCTAAGAGATTTACTCCCTCACCTCAGCCTTGTGGTCCAGGCAGCAACAATGATGCCTCAAAAATGTTGCAAATTGTTTCTTCTCCAGAAACTTCAGGGTCAGTCACCTGTAGTTTAAAATCTTATAAGATAAATACAATGTTTCTTCTTCTTGGTGCTGAGCTTTTCCCGTTTTCTAAATGGAATTACTATCTTACTATTTCTATAATGCTTGTATTCTGGAAAATTCAAAGTTGTTTTCCTTATAACCTCTAGTAACATCCTATTTTGCAGTTGTCTTAAATGTAACATTTAAGAGAAGTTATAATGGTTTAATCTCATTACGTGATTGGTGATAATTCCAAACGAATATTTCAGAGATCTAAGGAATAGTGAACCTCCTAACCCATATATATTTTTTTAAACTCTACCCTTATATTTAATTAAAAGGGCAAGCATCATGAATTAACCCAGCTGTTTTCCTAAATTACAAAAGTAACATGATTCAGTATGAAAATAAGAAACTGTCTACAAATGTCTGACAGTAATAAATCTCAATATACAATGCATACAGGAGTCATACAAAGCAACAAACTCTCATACAAAACAAAAATATTTTAATACCTTTAAAATCCAAATTTTTCTCTAAAATAATTCATGAAAAAGATTCTCAAGTCAGATTTAACACCTCAATTAGTCAAACATCAGGAAGCTACATTACAGCTATTTAATATACAAAGAGACATCTTTCCAATCAGTTGTTTCCTTCTAATGTCTCCATTCCAGAATTGTACAGCCTCTTCTGTTTCTGTACAGTCTCTATTCCTTCATTTCTTCAGATCATGGAAACTCAATTTGTTGAACACTAGAAATTTGTTGATACAATGTTGTATAAATTATAACATTTTGTTGTTGACCATCTGCAGTTATTAAGCCACCAGGTGTTAGCAAATGCTCCCTCTGCAAGCTCTTCACTTAGTCCATCTGTAGCTGTGACTGTTCCACCAACTCCTTTCTCTTCTTTCATAGCCTCTCTGAATTTCTGAAGGTATAATTTCAGAGGTTCTAGGTGACTGTCAAAGCCTAAAGTAGACATGGCAAAGAGAATATCCTCTCAATTGATTGTCTTCCGTTTCTCTCAATGGCATCTTTCACTTGCTTCAGATGTTATAAAGCTGATAAACTCACACATTCTGGAACACGTTTTTAGCATCTTTTGCAATCTTTCCTGTTTGAGGTATGGCATTTTTTTTTCATTATTCTTGCCACATTTGCAATTGGAAGATATATAACTTGTTCTCTGAAACTTTCTTTTGAGCCATTTGTGTCTTTAGGATCATTCAGGCTGTCCTCAGTATCATCCTGAGGCCATATAACATAATGACTTCCTCCAATATAGTTTGCAGAAATTCCAAGTTGGGAAGCATATGTTGTAGAATTGTCACCATTCATTGTCATGAAATACCATCAGAATCTATTGTGAATGGTGTTTAGGAACGCCTCCCTAAAAAAATGTCTGGTCTTTGCTTTCAATCTAAAAAATAAACATCTCCAATGCAGCCCTGGTTGGCTCCCATATCCAATTGGCTGTTTGGTTGGACAGAAACTGGCCCTAACCCATATTTTTTCCTATGAATTCAGGAGCTTCCATTTTGGAAGAAAATGTATATTCCTAGAGTTCTTTGCCTGTGTTAAGTATTAGCTACATCTGTGGCCTGATACTCTGAGGATGAGTGGAAGATAAGATATTAAGGTGGGTTTTGTTTTTTCTGTAATCCCCTAAAATAAGCTTATCATTTTGGCACCAATGAAAATGTCAGATGCTTTTGGACTTATGGTTTGCCCTGGCAATTTAAACCAACTCTCAGGCTCCTTTTTCCTTTGGTGTATACCAGAAAAATTAATGGGTTGTACATAATAGAAGAGTTCTTACATGTAACTTCTAGTTGTATATAGTGTGTGACAAGATGTGTTCAGTCTAAATATCAGAAGCATGCATTTACTTGATTTTGTAACCTCTTTACTCAAAGTAGAAACCATCTGGTTAAGATTAAGAAACGTGTTTAAATAGAAAATATTCCTGTCAGTAGGTATCTCACTGGGCCATTTAGACATAAGGTTGGCTTTGTGTGAGCCTGACATAGCTGGCTCTAGAGTTCTTCCAGAGTCTCTCCTGCTCAAGAAAAATGCAATTAATCTCTTATTGCCAGCATGAGAGGTCTTACCTTTAGGATTGGAGTGTAAATGCTTGTTTTTCCACAAAAATTAATTCTTAAAATTTTCAGTTAGGCTCACTACTAATTAATTGTTTGTAACTATTTTTGCCAGAAGTATACGGTTTATTCTTTCATCAGTTATCCAATTGCCTTGCCTATGATGGGTACTAGTTATGTTTAACCTTTTCCAGGGCTTCCTGACTTTCTCTGACTCTTATGGTATCCTCAAGAATCTGTCAAATTTGCAAGTATCATCCAGTTGGATCTGGACCATTTTAAAAGTTGATTGACTTTTTATGTTTCCTACATAATTGGCATCGATAGGATATGTTCTTTTTTGGGGTGAGGGAAATGTTTTAGAATTAGGTAGTGGTGATTGTTGCACAACATTGTGAATATACTAAAAACCAGTGAACTGTGTAATTTAAAATGGCTACAATGATGAATTTTATGTTATGTGAATTTTATCTCAATAAACATGTAAAACACAAATAATTAAATTATAATTAAGAAAAAAATTAAAAACACATGGAGGGTCATGGAATAGCAGGTCTAACTGGGGTGGAAGAAGAACAAGCAATGTGGTCAGAGAGTCACATACGTGAGTTTGCTTTCAGAGGAGATGGTGAGCTCTGGTGGGTGGTCACGGGGTGAGGAGCCAAGACGGAGGGGAGGGAAGGTCACTGTGGTGAAGAGACGTGGCTCCGTACCAACCCTGCAGGCTGGCTTGCCAAGAGAAGACAGCTGTGGGAGGGAAAGAAAATGGGACTGGGGATCAGGATTCCTGGAATCCGATCCTGGCCAGGCCCTTAGCTGGGGAACTGTGGGACGGCCATTTACCAACTCTCAGTGTCAGTTTGCACATCTGTCAGTAGGACAGCAAAGGAACACCCACCTTGTCAGGTTATCATAGAATTGAGTGGCTGTCATGTGACAGGTACAGAGTCCCATAGGATTAGAAATTAGTAAGAAAGATTCAAGCATAAAATTTATTTTAGACTAAGTGAAGAGTAGTTTCTCTGAATGTCCTCCAGAGTGAACATCGTCATCTTTTCTAACTCTTATAACAACCTTACGAGACATTTTTGAGAAAATGTGAGAAAGCTGGGCTCAGAGGGCTATCTTTGCCTACAAGTTACCCAGCAGAGTGGGGAAAGTGGGGGTTCGAAGTCAGGCCTTTTTGACTTTCTTTACTAAAACTTCTTTTCCCCTAACACTGAAGTATATATCTGAATATGATTAAAAGGGAAATGTTAGATTGTATATATGGTAACAGAATGAAATGAAAATAAAAATAAAAAGCCCATAGAACTACTACCCAAACAGGGAACCCTAAGCTAAACCATGAACTTTAATAGTACGATTATAAAATGTGCTATCATAAATTGTAACAAACGTTACACAACAATGCAAGGTATTGTTGGTGGGGTGGTATATAGGAATCCAGTATTTTATTTATGATTGTTATGTAAACCCACAAATTCTCTAATTTAAAAAAAAGATACAATTAAGGCACAAAAAAATACCACCAAACCTGAAACAAAACAAAAAAAGATGGTGGACTCCAAATTTTTTTGGTCATGGACCCTGATTAGGTTGACATTTGTGTACCCCCATGTGGATATATGTTTTTTTATAACTTACATAGATGCAAACTAAGCTATTATAATAGTTATTAAAATATGCAAATTAGATGTTTTTAAAGGATTAAGCTAAAAACAAATAAAAGTTCTAATATTTTTCCTGTATTCACATGGCATTCCTAGGTTGTGTATATCCCATTTCACTAGAGACCTTTGCCTTATATCAGTATGACTGGACAAAGCCTCATCGTAGAAGGAAACATTCCCTCAGCCATGCTCAAATTTTCCTCAGTAAGGAGCCCCTTACCTCAGGCTGTTGGAAAAAGCTTCTTCCATATACTTTACTTAGAAATGCAGTAGGTTACACCAAACACAGATACTCTCCTAACACTTCTAGAAACATTGACCATCTTCCCCAGTTTTACAAAACTGTCCTTGGTCAATCATTCATTGGGAATGGCAGACACAGCGATGCCAGCATTGTTCACCAAACCACAGAGGCCTGGCAGAAACAAGAGAAATTAGTTAGAAATGGGGAAAAAAATTCTACAAGCATTTCATTGTCTGGTTATCAGGCACTTTCCTTCAAAATGAGAACAGTTCGGATAAGCAGAAAACATTGTCATTGCCAAAGGGAAGCAGGTCTGATCTGCTCGTGGCCTTAGCAACTTGAGAAGCAAGCCTTAGTTTGTTTTCTTGCAGGCCAGAAGACACGGACTTTGGTTAGCTCCTTTAGTCGACATGACAAATATTTATTGAATGTCTCCCATGTGCCAGGCACAGTTCTGGGCACTTCTGGGATACAGCAGTGAACAAAGACACAAAGATCTCTCACCTTGCAGAGCATATACACTTGTGGCAGCAACACATATTAAACAATGAATGTTAAAAAATAATAAAATATATTATGTTAAAAGTTCTGGGAAAAATAAAAAGTAGAGCAGGGTAAGGGCGATCTGGGTAGTGGGACTAGATTGCAGCATGTAATGGAGTCATAGTGAGCTTCACTGGGAAGGTGAAGTTTGAGCAAAGGCCTGAAGGTGTGAGGGATAACACCAATCTATGGAAAGACTATTCCAGGCAGAGGAAACAGCTAGATCCAAAGGGCTGAGGTGGGACCATGTGTCTGTGAACAGTAGGAGCCCAGTGTGCATGGAATGGAGTGAAGGGGTGGCAGGGAAGGGGTTCAAGAGGTAAAGGAGGAGTATGGAGGGCCATGTTGGAATTTCATAGGCCATGGTAAAGAATTGGCTATCATTGTATGGGAAATGGGAGTGACATAATCTGGATTTAGAAGTATTATTATGATTTGTGCATGGAGAATAGACTGAAGGAGGACAAGGGTAGAAATAGAGTGTCTAGTTAGGAGGCCAGGACAATAATTCAGGCAAGAGATGATGGTGGCTAGCAAAATTAGGAGTTTCAGAGTAGGGATGAGAGACCAGGGAGGTAGGAGGAAAACCAGGGCAGTGTGGTGTCCTGGATCCCAGGGATCAAAGTATATTAAGAAGGAGGCAGTGATCATCTGAGTCAAATGCTGATAGGTCAAGTAAGGTAAGGAACCGAGAATAAAATCTATTAGATTTATCAATGTGGAAGTTATTAGAGGCCTTGACAAGAATGCTTAAAGGGGGATGGTGGAGCAAAGCCTGATTGGAATGGGTTTAAGAAAGAATGGGGAGAGAAAAATAAGAGACAGAATGTGTAGACCACCCTTTGGAGGAATTTTACTACATGGGGGAGGAAAGAAATGGGGTGCTATCTGGAGAGGGAATGTACTAGATTAAATAATGCCCCCCCCCCCAAAATTCATGTCCACCTGGAACCTGTGAATGTGGGGCTTTACTTGGAAATGTGGTCTTTGCAGATGGAATTAAATTAAGATGTGGTCATACCGGATTAGGGTGGAGTCTAAATCCAATATGACTGATTGGATTCATTTTGAAGAAGAGGGAAATTTGGACACATGGTTATGCTGCCACAACTCAAAGAACGCTAAGGATTTCTGGTGCCTATTCAAGCACCAGATGCTAGAATAGGCAAGGAAAGATACTCTCCTAGAGTTTTCAAGGGGAGGTGACCTTACTGATACCTGGATTTTGGACTTCCAGCCTACAGAACCATGAGAGAATTAATTTCTGTTGTCTTAAGCCACCCAGTTTTTGGTACTTTGTTATGGCAGCCCTAGGAAACTAACACAGGGAGTTAAGGTCAAGAGATTCCTTTTCTTTTCTTCTCCCTTTTTTTCTCTTCTCTTTCTTTTTTCCTTTTTTTTTTTTGGTAAGATGGGATAAATAGCATGTTTGTGTGCTGATGGGCTGCCTTGAGTAGGAAAGAGGGGAGAATCGCTGGAATGATGGCCTTTGGAGTGTGGTAGAAGGGAGCACCTAGTGCACAGGGGGAGGAACTAGCTCCAGACAGGTATACGGAGAGCTCATTTCTGGTGAGAAGTCTCTGCCTGTGTCTTCGCCTGTATCTATGTCTACGTCTACATCTATGTCTACGTCTACGTCTCTATCATCTAGAGAGAGCCTCACCTCTTCCGAGGATTTGTCCTGCCTAGACTGTGCCCCACATTTTGGTGCGTCTCATCATTGAATCATCTTCCTTCCGTGTCCTGTTCCCTCTGTTAACTGTCTCATAAAGTAATCACTGTGAAAAGTGGGAGCAGAAGACTGGGAGACTATGAATGAAGAAAGCTCCTTGAAGGAGTTTGGGTCTGATAAGGAACAGAGAAATGGGGCAATAGCTGGAAGGAATACTTCACTTGTTTTGAAGATGGGAGAAACATCAGCATATTGGTGTGCTAATGGCAATGATCCAATAGAAAGTGAAAAAGTTGATGAGAAAGGAGTGGGGGGATTGGGTTTGTTTGTAAAGTTGGAAAGTGGGACTGGAAACTAGTGTATGAGTGGAGGTGTTGACCTTAATGAGTTCAAGCTATTTATCCTCAAAGCGGAAGAGAAGGTGGAAAATATGGGCACAGACACTTGTAGGTGAGTAGATGTATTATAGCAGTGGAAACGTGTCTCAAAAAACCAGGAAGTGAAGTCTTCAGCTGAGGGAGAAAATTGGAGAGGAAGGAGTTGGAGTTTGAGTCATCTGAGAGTGGGAAAGCAAATGGACTAAGGAAACAGGTATGATTACAGGGCAGTTTTAAAGTCCCATTGGAGGCTGATGAATTTAAAATGAATTTAAAGTGGAGCAAGAAAGAGAAAGGGATTCTCTGGGAGAAGCTCAAGGCAATAGAGGATTTTGCTGCTGATGAACAGTCAGTTCTGGAGGGCACAGTGGTTTCATGAGTTGAGGAGATGTGGGAAATGAGGACAGAAAGGAGGGTCAGCAGAGTCATATGGGGATTATGCTGCAGGAGATTCATTTACTGATTTACTCTTTCATTCTTGCACTCATTCAGTGCCACCTGTGTTCCAGGTTGTGTTCTAGGTGCAGGGGACAGACTGGTGCACAAAACAGAAAAATCTCTGTTTGGATCTTAACATTGTAGTAGGGGTGAGCGTCACCTGGAATCTATGGATCCCTGTGGTGACTGACAAAAAATGTGGATAAAGGGCATCGTGAACTTATCCTTATGGTTTCAAGTCAGAAAGTGGGGGTGAACTACAAAGTGCTGGGAGAGGAGGGGAGGTGGAGGCAGTCAGGGGTCCCCTTTTCACATAATAATTTTTATACCTTCCTAATGTCTTGACCCATTTATCATTATGAAATGTATGTATTTGTCTCTAGTACTATTTCTTTTCTTAAAATTGATTAATATAGCCACTGGAATTCTCTTTTTTGATCCTTTTACTTTCAGTCTGTTGAATCTTTAGCTCTAAAGCATGGCTCTTATAGACTGCATATAGTTGAGGCTTGCTTTTGTATCTAGTCCCACAAACTACCTTTTGTCTGGACCCTTTAGTCCATCTACAATAAAAACAATTATTGATGTACTTGGATTTATGTTTGCCATTTTGCTATTTGTTTGCTATAGGCTTCATAATTTTTTGTGTTCTATAACTCATTTATCGCCATCTTTTGTGTTTAAACACTTTTAGTGTAACATTTTGATTCCTCTGTTTATTTTTTAAAACTTTTTTAAAAACTTATTTTTTGATGGCTGCTTTGGTGCAGGTTCTCAACTGGGGGAAATATTGCTCCTCCCAGGGGATATTTGGAAATGTCTGGAGACATTTTTGGTTGTCACAGCCCAGGGATGAGGGCTGCCACTGGCATGTAGTGGATGAGGCCAGGGATGCTACCAAATTCAACAGTGCAGAGAACAGATCTCACACAAATAATTTTCTGGCCAAAAATTTCAAAAGTGCCAAGGTTGAGAAACCTTGCTCTAGGGATTACAATATTATATTACAATATATATTTATATCTTAATTTATCACAATCTACTTCAGATTAATACTGGTAAAATACAGAAACTTTATTTAATAGAACTCTACTTCCTTTCTTCTCCTTTGTGCTATTATTGTCATATGTATTATATCTATAAGTGCTATAAAACCAATAATGTAGAGTTATAAGTTTTGCTTTATGCAATCATAGTTTTTAAAATAAATTTAAAATAAGAAATAAAAATATATATACTCATGCAGTCTTTGATACTTATCCATATATTGACCATCTGGTGCTCTTCAGTTTTTTCCTTTGGCTTTGAGTTATCATCTGGTGTCATTTCCTTTCCCCCAGGACTTCTTTGGTATTTCTTGTAGTGCTGGTCTGTTAGCAGCAAATTCTTTCAGTTTTTGTTTCTCTTGGAATGTCTTTATTTTGCCTTCATTTTGGAAGGAAAGGTTTGATAGTTACAGAGGTCTTGGTTGATCATATTTTTCTTTCAGCACTTTGAATATGTCATCCCATTGTCTTCTGGCGTCCATTGTTTCGATGGTTGCTAGTTGTGTTGTTGTTTCCCTCTATGTAATGAGTCATTTTTTTCTCTTGCTGATTTAAGATTTTCTCCTTGAATTTGGTATTCAGTAGTTACAACGTGTGGATTTTTTTGTGTTTATCCTACTTGGGGTTTGTTGCGTTTCTTGGTTATGTAGATTAGTGTTTTCCAACAAATTTGGGATGTTTTTGGCAACACTTTTCAAATTTCTTTTATGTCCTTTTCTCTCTCTTTGCTCTACCTGGGACTTCCATGCTTATGGCATGCTTGATTGGAGACAATCTTTTGTCTCCTTGTTCTTCATGTAGAATAATTTCTACTTATCTACCTTCCAAGTCACTTATCCTTTCTTCTGTCATCTCAAATCTTTGTTGAATTCCTCTTTTGATTTTTTCATTTAAGTTATTATACTTCTCAACCCTAGGATTTTCATTTGGTTCTTTTTTAATAGTTTGTATTTCACTGTCAGCATTTTCTGTTTGTTGAGTCATTACTGTCGGTTTTCTTTTAATTCTTTATACATAGCCTCCTTTAATTATTTGAACATGTTTATAATAACTGCTTTGGAATCTTTTCCTGCTAAATCCAGCATTGGGCCTACTCAGTACAGTTTTAATAGACAGCTATATTTTTCTTATGTGTGGATAACACTTTGCTGTTTCTTTGCATACCATAATTTTTGTTGAAAACTGGCAGTTTAGATAATATATTGTAGATATTACAGATTTTGATTTTTTCCTGAGGGTTTTTTTTACTTTCCTGGACTTAAACTGCATAATCTGGTTCTTCATTGGTTTGCAGTTACTGGTGTCTCTGTTCATTTTTTAAATTCTTATTTTTTTAAAAAATTTAAAACCTAGCTTCTGATTAGTTGCCCTAGCATCTGCATAGCTTAGTAGTCAGCCTAGGGTTTGGGAAGAGGTTGTGCTCAAACACCTCCAGCTGTTTACTTTCTGTCCATTAATCTGTATGTGAGTTAGGGAGTGCATTCAGAGTTCAATCAGTTCTCAAATTAGCCTTGACTTTTGCTTTCAGGGTGGCTTTTGCAGATTTCTCCTGTGCATGTTTGTAGTTTCCTAGTTAATTGGTGACATACAGAGAGTTTATCTCAGCCCTTCTACGGCTCTCATTTCCAGGATGTCCCGGTTAAATTTCTGACTTGTCTGCTGCTTACTCCACACAAACTCAGGCTAGAAGAGATGTGGGTTTTCCCTGTGTTTTTTTCTTCCCCCTAGCGAGTTTGCTACTTTTAGTAATAATGCTTGCGGTGTGTTTTCACTGGTCTGAAATTGAGCCTACCTCCTTTGGCAGCAAAGCTGCTGATTTTCTGGCTAGCTCTGCATTGGTAGCACTGCCAAACTTGCCCATTGAGCTGGAGTGAGGATGGGGGAGGGGGGTAGTTTTCCTGAATAAATCATGAACAAAACTGAAGATCTAGCAGCTTTTCATGGATAAATGCTTCTCTTTGTTGTTTATCTTCAGTTGATTTCCAGAGAGCCCAAAAGGTAGTTTTTGGTAGTTTTGTCCACTTTTCAATTGTTTTTGGTGGAGAGGAGCTGTTGACATCTTCACTCCACCACAGCGATAAGTCTCCCCACTTCTTTTGAGTTAAGGTTTGTATCGTAAAACCTGGCAACTTCAGGACAGACATTCACACCCCCAAAAGGGTAAACTGCATCATAGAGGAAGTCTAGAAACATTTTTCTCTGGAGAGGAGAGAAAACTAAGGTAGAATTTTTTTTCAAAACTTTTCTGCCATCAGTCAAGCAAGTATTTTTGACTTTCAGTTCAGGACAACTGATTTTGAGTCCCAAACAGGGCTTTGATTCATGTGGGACAAGTCCTCAAAGCTGGCTGGGTTAATCCCCAGCTATCTAAAGTCATATGTCATGATAATGGCTTCTCCCTAGTATATTAGTCTCCCTCACTTTTCTCTCATCCCTCCCCTTCCCACTGCACACACATGTGCACACGCACACACACAGATCTTTATGCCTATGCACACATCCTCACAGTTTGCTTTCAGAGTAATCCAACTTTGGCCTCAGTGAAATCAGCAATCTATATCTGAGGTGCATCAAAGAAGACTCTGGATGGGGCTTCTGAAGACAGTCTCCTCCAAGTGCCAAAAACCAGAGTTCATAGCTTATTCATTCATTCATTTAATTGATTTGTGCTGATGCGCTTATTATGAGCCCAGTACTGTGCTAGGAGCTGGGGATACAGCGGTGAACATGTCACAGTTCCCAACCTAGAGGAATGTTTAGTAGCAAAGAGTGGGCCCAAGTAAACAAGCACTTAGAATAAAGAGTGATAAGCATAATGGCAGAAGACATAGTGAGTTTAAACTCATGGCAGGGACACTGAATCCAGACTTAGGGGATCAGAGAAGGCTTCTTAGAATATGTGGTATATAAACCAAAGCTAAGAAATGAGTCAGGGTTAGGCAAGAAGCTGGTTTATGCTGCATATTATCCATAAATGTTCAAACCCAGACAATTAATTCAACCTTCCACCCACTCGCCATAATTCTAGGTCACCTCCTCTGCTCTGCTTCCTTGCCCCCTTATCTATGTCATTTGGTATGTGAGCCATTAGAGGAATGCCAGCTCAAGTTTAATATTTATTGAGCTAGATAGATTTAGGAAGATAAGTATGGAGCAATAAAAGCAGTCCTTGACCTGATGATTAAGAAACGAACTCCCACATTTCCTGGCAGCTTCTGAGCATGATATGTAAAACCAGCTGACAGGGCATCCCTAGAAGAGCTTCATGTACCTGATGGGGGTTCAACTAGAAAGCCCTGAAATTCTAGTCCTGGATCTGCCATTAAATAGCTGTGTGCCCTTAGGCAAGTTTCTTAACCTCTCCAGGCTCCCTTGTTGTTTTTTCATCAGTAAAATGAGATGGGTAAGCACTCCCTAGTTACCCTCACCTCGAATATAACGTGAATTGAGCTTGAGTTTTTTGGCAAAGCTAAATAGAAATGATTCTTGAGTGGCTGTGCCATAGAAAGCAAGCTGAGTCCCCACTAAAATGACAAAGGTGCTACCTATTGTGTCCAGGTAGAATGTAAGAGAAGAGCTAGAGTGCTTCCAGTCTACCCCAGCAACTCTCTCAGGCTTACCCTGCACTTCTCTGATACGTCTCCTTCCAGTATGAAGAGGTTAAAGAAGGCTTCCATTGTATCCCTACTTATTGCACCTACTTGCAAATGTTACTGATCAAAGCAGATCAGATCTATAGGTAGGGACAGGCAGCAAGGAGCACACACTGACTGTTTCATATCCCCATACTTCCTACTCTGCCAAGTTACTTTACACTTCTCTCTTTTACTAACCATTTTTCCTGGAGAACCTCTGCTTCTCACTTGGACGAGGCAAAAAACCTGCAGTGAATGAGGTAGACTCATGCTCTGGCCCACTACAAGTGTCAGATGCTATGTGGAAACTTAAGTCAGAAGTCTAAAATAATGCTAAGTCCTGTTCTGACAAATCCCACAATACATATGATTCAGAAGTCTTGGAGGAATGTCAGATTTTAAGAATGCTTGAGGAATCAAAGTTGCCCTTTCTGATCTATCCAAAGTTCCCAGTTTCCAATTTCCAGTTTTAGAATAAATGATTTTCCTTTTGACACTCCTGCACGAGTGGAAGGTGGTGGACATCCCTTTCATTCAGTGTAAACTGGGGGTTCTTATATGATCCAAGCAGTGGGGGAGAGGCACCCAAGGGTGTGAGACATTTGCTAATAGAGTCTGTGTGTGTCTGTGTGTTAGAGGTGGCAGGTGCTGGCAGGTTGGTTTGCATTTCATCTCAGGAAAATTGAACGTGTGTGGTAGGGCTGTCCATAATTGACACATGTGCAAGGGCAATGTCTACCAAGATGCATTCTAACCTGCCAATAGCAAGGTCTATTTGACTTTCCTGTAGCAGATAAAGGTACCCTAGTGCTAGTATCAGGTCACTAGCTTTCAAAGTGCAGTTTTCCCAGTGTCCTAGGTTTGAAAGCCTCCAAAGAGATGGGGGGAAAATAAAATAATACTAACATTATGCATTTAATGAGCCCTTTCTATAAGTCAAGTCCTGGGCTAAGCATTTACGTAATTGTGACCTTTAAGCTTATGAATTATTATTTCCCCTGTTTTGTAGAAGAGGAAACAGACTCACAGAAGTTATGTAACTTGCCCAAGGTCACACAGCCAATAACTCTGATCTGAACTTTGGAAAAGCTGCCCGGATCTTGGAACCAAGAGATTTTTGCTAATCTGCCTCAAACAAATCTTTGAACCTTTGCCTCCAGATGACATTCTGCACTTTGATCATGAGCAAACACTCAAGGGCCATTATGAACTTGGTCTTGATTAATTATATCTTGCCTCTAGAAGTTGTTTTGGGGATTAAGTGAGCTAAGCAGCAAAGTGCTAAATGGCAGTTTAATCATGACCAGTCCAATTACGGATTCCTTGTGCCCTCCAAGGCTTGCATTTCTATCTCTACTTCTTTTCTCTAAGCCAATTCCCTATCAAAGACATGAATCCATGCTAAAAAAAAAAAATTGTCCAAGTAATTCTTATCTACTCAATTATTACACACGCACATTATCTAACCACTACAATCCCTTCATTCCAGTCAAACCAAAATGGCTCATAGTCCACAAACATGTTACGAACTGTGCTGCCCCTGTATTGCTCATTTGTTTCAGGAAAGGTTATAGATGGGAACCTAATGAGGATAAAGTCCCACTTCCACAACAGGGATCTGCAGCTTAGGTTAGAATCAACCTCCCTTTCAGTCTCTGCCCCAGGCCAACTCAAGACAACATATCTAGAAGGGAAAAGCATACCCCAGAATGTCCTCTCCATCTTTTCTACACGACTAATCCCCACGAGTCCTTCACGGCTTCCCTGAACCCCTCCTGTGTTTAAGTTGTTATTTTATTATTACCTTAGGATAAATTTGGGGGAATACAAATGCTGGCCCAATAAGTGCGTATATTATATCGGTTTTTATTTTTTTAGGTGCTACCACTTTATTCTCAGTCCCTACTAATCAGTGTAAGAGTGCCCAGGTCCTTGAGTTCTTGCTAACCTTGAACTCTAGCATTGAAAAAATTCAATATTGGCACTGGTTTTTAACTGCTAAAATGTTACCATCTGGGCACATTTGAAATGCTGACAGGTAGGCAGGCCACCTGGGTCTACTGGCCAGGGTTTTTCATCACTGTCATAGAGTATTTGTCAGGAGAAGAAGGGAAGGACAATCTAAACAGAGGAACAGGATGAACAAAGTTGCATGAACAAATAGACGGGTGACAGAATAACAAACATTCAGTTAAGTAAGTGGTAAAGTAGGGAAAGGCATTGAAAACAAAACAAAGTACACAAGACAACTATTGCAAAGTCACCCTTGTTTTACTTGGGGGAGGTTAAGTTCCTTTTCATATGTTTATCAGTGCTTTTCTCTTATGTAAAGTGTGTCCTTTGTTTAATTGTCCATTGGGTAATTCAAATGTTCTCTGAACTCCCACTTATTACCCATTATTGTCATTGTGCCCTGATGGTCTTCTTCAGTAGACACTGTACTCCCTGAGGGCAGAGACATCGTTTTTCATTTCTGCGTTCCCAGCCTGTAGTAAAAGGCCCTGCTCATAGGACATGCTCAGTAATGTTTGTAGGATGAATGCCACATAATTATTTGTTTCCTGAAAGAAAGGTGTATTTGTCAGATATATTTTCCCTTAAAAACAATGTTGTGCCCAGCTGGAGGCTTCCTCCACTGACCGTGCACGGTGTCTGCAGGACTATGCCCTGGGGCTGCCTGGCATTGGGGTTCTCCTTGGAGCTGGGGATCTTTCTGGCAGAAGCCAAGGCTCACCTGCGTCTTCAGCCCCCTCCATGAGTGAGGCAACCCAAACCACCATGGGGTCCTCGAAGCTCCCCGCAGCATCAACCGTGTCCCCTGAACTGGGCACTGGGGCCCGAGTGTGGCCTGTGCTGGGAGTTATATCAATTCCTTTGATCCTTCTGACTCAAAATCTATTTAGTAATGATGGATGTTACATGAGGTTTGTGCAGGTGTGACTTGCATGTATATGTCCTTGACCAAGGCATTTATGAACAGAAAAAGTTTTTCTGGGGGCTACTTTGATAATTAAAATTAACATCTGGTTATTAAAGTTGTAATTAAAGACATTTTTCTTTAATCATTTGCTCATTTGATAGGTCTTATTATTCTATTATAAAATTTAGTAAATTTTATCAATTATTTCTAAGGGGGACTTTGATATTTGATTCTGTTAATTAAATACCCTTGAAAAATTTAAACTGCTGGAGTTGAAGACAGAGGAGATCCTGAGAGCGGAATTAAAAATTCCTGTAGACCTTCAGACTTCCAACACTGTGTCTTATTCTGTATCTTCAGATTCTCACATGAGATGGATGCTAAATAAATATGTGTTGAAAACAAAAACAAAACAAAAACAATGTTGTTTGTGTTATTCCGGAGCAGGTATCAAAGGAGGTGCTTGATGATACGTTTCGTAAGCCTCACCTGTGTTACAGATCCATGGGGTCTCACCTGTTTTACTCATGTCACCGTTTATCTTAAAACAAGCAAGCTAAACACAAATACAGCCCATATGCAAGATTTTATTGTTTTTCCTTAATATATTAGCAATATTTGCTCCTTGTAAGATGTTAGAAAACATGAAAAACAAAAAAGGAGGAAATAATAGTGAGCATAATTCTACCACTCAGACATCATGGTAAAAAAGTAAACAATATTTTTAAATAGAAAAATTTTTAATAAAATAATTAATATTTTTGGACCATACATGGAAGCTTTTCTTTATGTATATATAGGCTTTGGAAATGGACCTTAGTGATCATGTGATAATTTTTTCCTTCTAATAGGGTATTAAATATCTTTTATATCATATTTAGACCACAATTTTTTATTTCATGCATGTGCTACCTTTTATTTATTGACTGACTATATTGCTTCCAATTTTTAGAAATTATCCACAACACTGCAAGACAGTTAATGCATTTATACATTTAACGTTTTAAATTTTCTTTTAAAGTATGTCAATTCCGTGGCTGATAAACAAATCGCTAAATAAACCTTTTAAATCAAATAACACAACATGTAAATATAACAAAGCCAGGCTGTCTTAAATTTTCTAATACTGTTTATGAATTTAGCACAATTTTATCTTAAAACCACAAATCTAATTCTCATTATACACAAATACTCATTATACATTTTAACATTGGATTTATAAAGCTAATCTTAGTCTATTTGGCTAAAGTGTTCTTTAATGGATCAAATTTTCTTACATGTTTCATGTATTTAAACTACTATATATAAGTAGATCATCCCCAAATGTACTTCAAAATAATAATAATTATAATAATTCAGGTTTGGTTTACTTGACCATATCTATACTTAATTCTAAGTCTCCTCAGACATTTACCCACTAAGGAGGAGATTATTTTATCTCAAGTAATTTGACATTGCCCTGTAGGATGCCTGAGGTTGCATAGAGACCCCAGATTTTGGTTGGGATAAGATATTCATAGCTGTAGATATCTAGGGTGATTTTTCTCACAATAATGGGGGACAAGTATTACTAGGAATCTCTCTTAATGTCTTTACACCAATAGAAATGTTAAGCCTGGCCGTCCAGATTGGGGAATGAGAGGAGGTTCTGACATAGCCCATGCTTCCTGCACTCGCGTTTCACAATTCCTGATTCTCACGTCTGATTTAAACCCCCATCCAGGTTGCTTCATCGACTGATTGGATCCAATCGATCTATTTTCAGGTTTTATTCTACACTAACGTCTTTTCAGATTCTTCTGATCTGTAGTGCCACAATTCTTATAGATACTCAAATGACATCTGACAGCATGTCTATGTCTGATTCAAAGGTCACAGTTCTAAGATCATTCTAGTGACAACAGATTAGACTTTTTTTTTTTTTTTGGCCAAGACAAATAAAGCAAGTAACTATACAAAGCTTCAAAGCTACTTGAATAAATAATCAATTTTCCTGATTTAACTCAAACTTAAGTTCCTCTCTTTCCTTTTTCCTTTCTCCTCTCCTCCGCAAATCACCACAATCACATATTATCACTTCACTTACAAATATTGACTCTCTTAGTTGATGCATTAGGCATTAGGCAGCTGTTGGCTCTAAGTGGGGTGATAGCCTCAGAACTTGGGCATAAGATTAGAAATAATGTCATTCTCTGAATATGAGGAGAGTCATCTTAGAAGTAACTACACCCAAGAGATGGTTTGCAAGTGTAACTGGTGCCCTATTGGCAGCAGTGCCAGGAAGAACCCTGTTCCAGGTTCAGGACTCTCACCACAGAAAGAATTCAGAGATGAGAGGGGCCAGGAGGAATAAGTAGTAAAGTTTATTGAAGAAAAAGAGAAAGGACACATGCACTGAGTGGGAGTGGGCTGCTGTGTTATACAGGAAAGCTTTACCGTGATCTTCCTATCTCAACCTTTGAACACGGGATGTCTTCTTTGTTCTAGGAGGAGACAGTTATCACAGGTGATCAGAACTTGTGACCTGCCCTTGCATATCTAAAATTTGTCTTTGGACAGATGTTTAGCAACCTTTATGACCCCATGCTTTTTGGCATTAACTGAGAATTTGCTTTGGGCCCATGATTTTGTAAGTGTTTATGGTTTGGGGAGGCTTCAGAGCTTTAGGAAAAATTTTGGCTCCACGAAGTCTGCAGGTGAAGCTTTTCATGTTTGCATGAACTCTTTTGAAGCTGAAGGCCAGGGCCACAGCCTTGATGTCCTATTCTATCCTGCCTCACAAGTGTCTGCTGAGGTGACATGGGAAACTCCTGTTTCATTGAGGCAAGACAGGTCCTCAGGAAAGCAGGCCTGGAAGATGATGTATATGTACAGTACATGCATGTACTCAACACATGGCAAAAAGTTGTGGGGTTTTATCAGAGGGGTGATGGTTTGCATGGAGCTTGGGGGGTAGGGTAGTGAAAGAGAAGGGTTATGCCTGCTATGCTGCTGCCCTGCCCAGGAGAGAGACTGTTGTGGCCCTGAGGGTTGCTGCAGGCTAACAGGACCCTATACTCCTAGAGTGGAGAGAGGACAATACACTCAGAGTACTGTATTCTTTAAAAACATCTAATTCCTTTGATCTTTGAGACTCCAGGTATTCTTAATCTCCCCATACATTAGTGTCCTATGAACATACCCTAGGTAGATATTACATCTGCAATTAGTTTCCCTGTAAATTGGGTTCTCACCAATTATGACCTTCACCCTTGTGCTCTGACTGGACTGTTCCTGAGGATCCCTTATATCAGTGACTTTTTCTCTTGGATTGATCAGACTCCCCAGAGCAGCTCTTCGAGTCTCCTGCCTGGAAAGCTCATGTCTACTGCCAGCATTCTGGTTGCCAAATACAGGAGAAGGCTGGGCCTAAGGTTTCTGCACTCACTACATAAATTTTCTCTTCATCCCATTTTCAGTATAATATCTTTGCCCTCAGCGATGCCAGGTTCCCCTCTCCCATCTAGATGCTCTTTGTTTTACCTCCTTTACAAGAAGAACCTCAAATTTCTTCCCAGGTATGAGAGGGCCAGTTGCTGTAAGGTGCATAATTTTGGGAGGGGATCTGGAGTTCTGTTTCTTAAATAGGCTTTCAAACAATCCCCGTTTCCTGAGCCTTTGGTGGGTTCTTCTATTAAACTGAGTTGCTTCTTGACCTTCTCCATTGATGGCTTATTATTTAACATGTTTAATTCTGACAAATCATTTACCATTTTTCTATTTGCTTTCTAAATTCTAAATTGTTAGTGCTGAAAGTCTTTTTCCAAGTGGGTTTGTCTTATTAAAAGAGATATTTTAGTAGGTTTAGTAGTATTTAGTGTATTTTCAGTAAGAATCATACACAAATGAATAGGCTAAATCTGTCATTAGTATCACTTTACTTAATGCTCAATCTCAAAAGTCACAATGCATGCATGAACTGGTTCTTGGAACCTGTTTTTTGAAGTGTTCATGACACCTACCCTGAGAATGTGAAAGGAGGGAGATGTTCCTTATTGCACAGTCTAGAACCTAGCTAGTCAAAATACTTTCTGTAGACCAGCATCACTGGCATCACCTGGGAACTTATTAAAAATGCAGAACCTCAGGCCCCACACCAGACTTACTGAAACTGAATCCACATTTTAACAAAATCCCCAGGCAGTTTATAGCCAAATGATAAAAACAAAACAAAACTGAGTACCACTGGTTCATATCAATAGTCCCTGAAGGAGAAGCAATTTGTCCATCAATGTCCGATTTAACAGTATTAAATTATCTTTGGAAATCAATTGGCCATGATATTCCAACTTAAATTCATACAGCTATTCTTGGGGTTACAACCTACAGGGAAACAATGGTTAGTCACACAAGTTGAGGGGTGGTAATACTAGAACAGGCCCTGAAACTTTAAGCTTGGAACATAATTATTCCAGGTGTCAGGGCAAAGGCTATAGAAGTGACTGAAAAAAAAAAACAAAAAACCAAAAAACCAAATATATACAGAGTTTACTTTAGGAGAATGATGTACAACTTGTCATTCTTTGGGAAACCAAATAAAAAAAAAAGAATTGGTTCTTAATATAAAAGCTTGGTAAATAAGTAACTGTTGCTATAACAGATGTTAGAATGGTCAATTTGCCCTTGGCTTTTCTTAAAGAATTAGAAAGAAGCATCTGTTGCCTTTAAAATAAGGTAATCTATTCCTTCTTCCAGATCCAAGATGTTAAGCCCCAGGAGAAAAGCTCGCAGATTGGGATTTGGTCACTTGGGGCAAGTGGTGGGAGGGACTATGCTCTGGGAAGTCTCCTAGGACTGGAACGATGTAACTATCAGCTTTACGTCATTTAAGCTTAAGCGGCTACAGCTGCCAATTGATTTCATTGACTTCAAATGAACGAGTCTAGCTCCAGTGAACCAAGGCATAATAAGATTAGTCAGTTGTCTGGGGTACGGGAGACTGTGAGGTTTCTAGAAAAAGTTAACTCCCTAGGGGCAGAACTCATAAGAGCGTCAACTGGCTTATGTGAGTTACTGCAAACCATGGCTTCAGTAGAGCATAGAGTTAAACATTTGTCTAGAGTGAGCCTGGAAAATCTAAGCAGGGAGAGTGTGGGCAGCAATGTCATTGAAAAATAAAGGGACATTGTCTGTGCTCAGTTCTGCAGGATCAGCTGAACAGTCCTGGATGGATCCCAGCAAGAGGAGTTTTTATATAAGGGGGCAGAGGTTGCATAAACAGAGAAAAACCATGTCATTTGTAGAAAAATGGTAAGGTTGGTGCTAGCGCCAAACATTAAGTCAAAAAAAAAAAAAAGCGATGCAAGGATACAACTGAGTGGATGAGACAAAGATCAGCGGAGGAAAGCAGGATTCAAGGCCATCAGGCTAGTGTTGAATCAGGTGTGAGGAGCAGGTTGAGGAGGGTGGTACAGAACAAAGACCATGACTGATTTCCTTTGATTTCTGTGTACCTTGGAGTAGTTGCTTCAAAGAGCCACATGGGGTCAGATGTTAGCTGATAGGGATTTCAACTGGATGTGTTGACATGCTTCATTTCATGGAGAGCATGCTTTCTGAGACAGGGTCTCCAAAATGAATAAACAGGAAGTTTAGTAAAAAAAAAAAAAAAAAAAAAAAAAGCATTATATGAGTAGAATGATCACTGTGAACTGGAACATGATGCCTAATGAAGCTATTTTTCAGAGATACAAATCTGTTCAAAATGAAATCCTTTCCTCTCTTGTAAATGGTCAATGACTTGAATCTTCATTCTACTGAGGCATGGGAAAGGGGTGGGTTTTGTTTATTTATACATTTGTTTTTACCAGCTTTACATCTATCTTCCAGAGATGGAGATTATGATTGTACCCCAGAGATGACTACAATTAATGTTAGGACTTTGTTTCTTCTCATTATGGGGAAAGAACGAGAATGTCTTTATTTGTACAAAGTAAAGTTGCATCTCATCATCAAAGGCATAAATTGTTTTGATCCTGAACGGAAGGTCAATGTACATAGAAGGATTGAAAGCATTCTGAGTAGCCAAAGGGGTGGGCTATGCTGGTTATATAACTCTTTTTTCTTAGCTTCAAGTCTAGAAACAATACTAGAGGGAGGTCCCCAGACTGAAAGGAAAGGACACTAGACAGTGAATCAAAGTTGCATAAAAAAAATAAAGACCACCAGTAAAGATAACCATATGGGTAATTATAAACACCAGTACTATTGTACTGTATTTCCTGGTATGTAACTCCACTTCTTCTTATAGGTGCTAAAATGCAAATACATAAAAAGTAATGATAATTTATGGTTTGGGGCATATAATGTATAAAGAAATAATTTGTAAAAAGTGAAAAAAAAAAGGTGGGAAGACATAGAGATAGAGAAACAACGTATGTGTATGCTTATTAAAGTCAAGTTGGTAGCAAATGAAACATGGTTGCTGTATATTTAGGATTTTTAATTTTATTTGGCCCCATGGTAACCAAAAATATATGAAAAGAATGTATGAAAATATATCCAGATAGAAATGAGAAGGGATCAATAAAGTACAATACAAAAAATAAAATAAATATTAAAATAGGCATTAATGGAAGAATTAAGGATCATGAAAGATACAACACTTACAAAGACTAAATAGCAAAATAGCAAAAGAAAGTCCTGCATCATCAGTAGTGACTTTAAATGTCAATGGATTAAACTCTCCAGTCAAAAGGCATGAGACTCACCCTAAATTTAAAGACATAAGTACTTTGAAAGTGAAAGGATGGGGAAAAAAGGGCCATGCAAGTCATAACCAAAAGAGGGCTGGGGTAACTATACTAATATCAGATAAAATAAGTCAAAAACAGTTAAAAGAGAAAAAAGTTGGTAATTATATATTCATAAAGGGGCCAATTCAACAAGATGACATAACAAGTATATATATATATACATATATATATATATATATATATACCTAACAGCAGAGCCCCAAAATATATGAAATACTGACAGATTTGAAGGGAGAAATTGATGGTTCTATATTAATAGTAGTAAACTTTAATACACCCTTTCAATAATGGATAGAACATCTAGAGAGATGATCAATAAGGAAATGCAAGTCTTGAATGATACTCTAAACCATCTAGACCTAACAGACATATATAGAACACTTCAACCAATAACAACAGAATGCACATTCTTCTCAAGTGCACATGAATCATTCTCCAGGATAGACCATATGTTAGGTCACAAAACAAGTCTCAATAAATCAAAATATATTGAAATCAGACAATATATCTTCTCCAACCACAATGATATGAAGCTAGAAATAAGTAGCAGAAGAAGAAATGGAAAATTCACAAATATGTGGAAATTAAACAATGTACTCTTAAGCAGCCAATGGGTTAAGGAGGCAATCACAAGGGAAATTAGGTAATATCTTGAGATGAATGAAAATGAAAATACAACATACAAGAACTTATAGGATACAGAAAGACAGTGCTGCGGGGAAAATTTGTGGCTCTAAATGTTTACATTTAAAAAGAAGAAAGACTTCAAATCAGAAACCTAACCTCAGAACTGGAAGAACTAGAAGAAGAAGGGCAAACTAAACCCAAAGCAAGCAGAACAAAGAAAATAACATAAAGTAGAGTGGTGATAAATGAAATAGAGAGTTAAAAAAAAAATAATATAATCAACAAAACCAAAAGTTGCTTTTTGAAAAGAGCAATAAAATTGAAAAACTTTAGCTAAACAGATGAGGAATAAAAGAGAGAGCACACAAATGACTAAAATCAGAAATGAAAAGGGGGACATAACTACCGACCCCACTGAAATAAAAAGGAAATGCAAGTCTTGAATGATACTCTAAACCATCTAGACCTAACAGACATATATAGAACACTTCAACCAATAACAACAGGATTCTATAAATCACTGTACACCAACAAATTAGATAACTAAGTAAAATGGACAAATTCCTAGAAACACAAGAACTACCTACACTAGCTTAAGAAAAAATAGAAGATCTCAATAAACCAATTACTATTAAAGAGATTGAATCAGCAATCAAAAACCTCCCCCAAAAGAAAAGCCCATGACCAAATGGTTGCATAGGGAAATTTTACCAAACACTCCATGAAGAATCAGCACCAATTCATCCAAAAAATTGAAGAGGAGGGAACCCTCCCTAATTCAGTCTATGAGGCCAGCATCACTCTCTCACCAAAGCCAGATAAAGAGAAATCAGAAAAGAAAATTACAGATCAATGTCTCTTATGACTATAGATGTAAAAATCCTTAACAAAATACTAGCAAACCAAATTCAACAGTATATTAAAAGAATTATACACCATGATCAAGTGGGATTTATCCTAGGTATGAAAGGGTGGTTCAATATAAGAAAATCAATTAATGTAAGACACCACATTTATAGAATGAAGGAGGAAAAAAGCACATGATCATCTCAATTGATGCAGAAAAGGCATTTGATGAAATCCAGCACCCCTTCTGGGAAAAACATTTAGAAAAATAGGAATAGAAGGGAACTTCCTCAACATGTTAAAGGGCATATATGAAAAACCCTCAGTTAACCTCCTGCTAGATGGTAAAAGACTGAAAGCTTTCCTTCTAAGACTAGAAACAAGACAAGGATCCCACTGTCATCACTGTTATTCAACATTGTACTGGAAATTCTTGCCAGAGCAATTAGGCAAGAAAAAGAAATAAAAGGCTCCCAAATTGGAAAGGAAGAAGTAAAACTTTCACTATTTGCAGATGAATGATCCTATTACACAGAAAATCTTGAAAAATTCCACAACAAAGCTCTTAGAGCTAGTAAATGAATTCAGTAAAGTGGCAGGATACAAGATTAACATCCCCAAATCAGTACTGTTTCCTGTACTAGCAATGAATAATCTGAAGAAAAATAACAGAAAAAAATCCATTAACAATAGCAACTAAAAGAATCAAATATCTAGGAAAAAATCTAACCAAAGGATGTAAAGGACTTGTACACAGAAAACTACAAGGCAGTGCTAAAAGAAATCAAAGAAGACCTAAATAAATGGAAGGACATTGCATTTCTATGGATTGGAAGACTAAATATTGTTAAGATGGCAAGTCTACCCAAAGAAATTTACAGATTCAATACCATCCCAATCAAAATTCCAATACTCTTCTTTGCAGAAATGGAAAAACCAATCCTCAAATTTACATGAAAGGGTAAGGGGCCCCAAATAGCCAAAGCCATCTTGAAAAAGAATGAGGTTGGAGGACCCACACTTCCTGTTCTTAAAACTTATTTCAAAGCCACAGTAATCAAAACAACCAGCATGATACTGGAACAAGGACAGACATACAGAACAATGGAATTGAATTGAGCGCTCAGAAATCAACCCTCACCTTTAGGACCAACTGATTTTTGACAAGACCACTCAATCAGGAAAGAATACGCTCTTCAACAAATGGTGCTGGGAAAACTGGATCTCTATTTGCAAAAGAATGAAGGTGGACCTCTACCTCACACCATATACAAAAACCAATTCAAAATGGGCCAAAGACCTATATATAAGAGCCAGAACTATCAAACTCCTAGAAGAAAACATACAGATACATCTTCAGGACTTTGTGTTAGGCAATGGTTTCTTAGATTTTATACCCAAAGCAAGAGCAACAAAAGAAAAAAATACTTCAATGGAACCTCATCAAAGTTAAAAAATTCTGTACCTCAAATGGCTTTATCATGAAAGTAAAATGACAACCTACATAATGGGAGAAAATGTTTGGAAACCATGTATCTGATAAGGGTTAATATGTTAATATCCAGAAAATATGAAGAAATCATTCAACTCAACAACAAAAAGACAAACAACCCAATTTAAAAATGGGTAAAAGACTGGAATAGACATTTCTCCAATGAGGATATATAAATGGCAAAAAATACATGAAAAGATGCTCAACATCATTAGCCATTAGGGAAATGCAAATCAGAACCACAAGGAGATACCATTTCACACCCACTAGATTGGCTACTGTGTGTGGTGGGAATTAAGAAGGGAAGAGAGTGAACATGTGAAATAGTTATTTGTGAATATGGAAGGGACCTGACTAGGACACGGAATAGAAATGGGCAGCTGAGGCCCCAACAGTGAACTTTTAGTGGTACTAAACTTCACTTATAATTTTCCTCTGTATCTACATTATTAGTTCAATTACACAATCATGAGCATTATAAAGAAATCTGGAAGGAAATATACCAAGATCTCAATCATAATTACCTCTTGCTAGTAGGATTGTAAATTATGTATTTATTTTTCTTCATAACTCTGCTATGTTTTCTGTATTTTGAAATTTTGTGTAATGAACATACAAAAATTCATACGTAATTTATAATTATTAATATAAAAATGCACTCTTTTTAAATAAAGCTATTTCACTTAAAAAAAAACGCAATCAGTTCATATGTAACACTTGAAAATGAAAATTTTTTCCAGGGCAGTTGATTACAGGACAATTGGAACAAAACCCAGAATTTCTGTTTGCTTGTGAGCAATGTACTCTGGCAAAAACACTAGCAAAAACTGCTGCCAGCTGAACCCAGTCAGAATACATAAAAGGGGAGTTGGGGGAGGGGAAAGGAAGGGTGGAAAAATCAAGCACCTTTCTCCCACTCCAGAAGACCCTTTGAAGACCCTAATCAGAAATCATATCCTGCAGAAGTGGCTCCCTTTAGTGCTGGCAGCAGCCAGTTTAGGGGGCTCAGGCATGACACCCTTTGCCAATGCCTTCAGCTATCTGGCAAAGTCTGAGAGTGCAAAGAAAGTCACAAATTAGCAGTGATAGACAGAAGTTAATTGAAGAGGAAGGCTATGAATTGGATCAAAATCACTTTTGGTGAAACAAGTATCTGTTATAAAGGAAGGTCCCACATCTCAAAGGCAGAAAAACATGCCCCAGAATTGAAAGCTTAGAAAGATCGCTTCACTGTGGTTTCATGCCAATGCCAAACTGGGAACAGACCACACCCATCCACATCTGGGGTTACAACTTCCCATTGGGTTTCAGATAACCCTCCTTCTACCACGTCACATTGACTCCCATGCTCCTTCCCTTCTGATACGCATTTCAGCAGGCAAAGTCTTTTTCAAGGTAAAGTGCCATATCTATTGTAGTATTTTTGTATTTTTTAACCAAATAACACATGTAAAACTAGACTGTAGATTTTGCTGACAAAGGTTTCCCTCTAGTGCCCCTAAAGCATTTCCCCATAAGCCCTGTGGGTTTACTGCATAATTTTGAACTGCATGGTGATTTTTAAGGCAGCATATGTTGTGTCATAGCATGGGAAGACTGTGGGAAGACTCATTTATTGTCATTCTGCCGAAGTGAATGCCCAAAGTTAATGTAATCCCATCCAGAATTCCAATTGAATTTATTTTGGATCTTGATGAACTGATAGTAAAGTTTATTTAGAGCAGGGTTTCTCAACTTCAGCACTACTGACATTTGGGGCCCTTTGTTGTGGGGATCCTGGGCAGTGTAGGGTGCTTTGAATATCGCTGGCCCCTACCCACTAGATGTCAGGAACAGCATTCTCCCCACCCCACCCACCCCACCCCCAGATGTGACATCCAAAAATGCCTCTAGACATTGCCAGATGTCCTGGAGGGTAAAATCACCTCCTTGACAATCACTGATCCAGAAGAACACATTTTGTAAAAAAAACAAAAAAAAAAACCCAGAAAATCAGGGGGGGGGGGAGGGGGACTTGCCTTACAAATCAAAACTGTAAAACAATAAATATTAAAACCGTATGTTAGCAGGACAAATATTGTATGATTCCACTTATATGAAATATTTAGAATAGGCAAATTCATAGAGACAGAAAATAGATAGGCGGTTACCAGGGGATGAGGGGAAAGGACACTAGGAAGTCGTTGCTTAATGCATGCATTTGTGGTGATGGAAAAGTTAATGGTGATGTTGCACAACTTTGTGAATATACTTAATGCCACTGAATCGTACACTTAAACATGGTTAAAATGGTAAACTATGTGTTATATATATTTTACCACAATTTTTAGAGAACTATATGATACTCTCAGAAATTGACAACTTTATCTAGAGAACAGAACAGAGAATCCCAAATAATGAATATATGAAAATACAGTAAATTACAAAGGTGACATTTCAAATCAGTGAGGAAAATATTGTTTTTTTGAAGAGTACTTGAGATAATGAACTTTCCAAATGGAGGGAAAAGTTAGATCTCTATCTCATACTATTTACAAATGCAACTTTCGCATAGATTATAACTATGGCTTAAAACTTACAAAAATATTAAAAGAAGAGATAGGTGAATAGCTTTATCATCATTGAGGTAGAAAAATAATTTTTAAGCATTACACAAAACCTAGATGAGATAAAGGATTAGTTATCTATAGATTTAACTAAAAGTTAAACCTTCTTTATTACCAAAAGATGATTTAAAACAAAATTAAAAGATAAAATTCAGAGAAAATATTTACAACATGTTTAACAGACAAAGGGTTAATAATACTTACACACAAAAAAATTCAGATAATAAATAATGCATGGAAATTTTCATACCTCCAAGTTCAATTCATACAAAGAGATGTGTTATTAGTAAGTATACTAGTGTCCTGGCTGATAAAACAAATAACATACAATGTGTCGGCTTAAATAACAGAAGTTTATTGGCTCATGGTTTTGAGGCCAGGAGAAGTCCAAAATTGAGGTGTCAGCAAGATGATGCTTTCCCACCAAAGACTGTAGCGTTCTGGGGCTGGCTGCTTGAGACCCTTTGTCCTTGGCTTTTATGTCACACAGCTATGCACATAGCAATATCTTCTTTCTCCTCTGGATTCTGTGACTTTGGCTTTTTCCATGGTTTTTCCTATGTCTGAATTTCTCTCTGCTATATAGGAATCTAGTAATACAGATTAAAGCCCTATCTAATTAGGTTGGCCATACCTTAACTAAAAATAACATCTTCAAAATGTCCTATTTACAGTGGTTTCACATCCACAGGAATGGATTAAGATTAAAAACATGTTTTTCTCGTGCACATAATTCAATCCCCAACAAAAATTAAATGTAAAGAATATTTAAATATTCTTGTTATTAAAGAAATGGATCATAATACAATAGTGTGATAGTATATTTGTTAATCAAATATGTGAACATACTTGATATTCATCCAGTTAAAATGATTCTTCATGCATGTTCCGGTTTGCTAATGCTGCCAGAACGCAAAACACCAGAAATGGGTCGACTTTTATAAAGGGGGTTTATTTGGTTACAAAGTTACAGCCTTAAGGCCATAAAGTGTCCAAGGTAAGTCATCAACAATCAGGTGCCTTCACTGGACGATGGCCAATGGTGTCCAGAAAACCTCTGTTAGCCCAGAAGGCATGTGGCTGGTGTCTGCTCCAAAGTTCTGGTTTCAAAATGTCTTTCTCCCAGGATGTTCCTTTCTAGGCTGCAGTTCCTCAAAAATGTCACTCTTAGTTGCTCTTGGGGGGTTTGTCCTCTCTTAGCTTCTCCAGAGCAAGAGTCTGTTTTCAATGGCCATCTTCAAACTGTCTCTCATCTGCAGCTACTCTCTCAGCTTCTGTGCATTCTTCAAAGTGTCCCTCTTGGCTGTAGCAAGCTCGCTCCTTCTGTCTGAGCTTATATAGTGCTCTAGTAAACCAATCAAGGCCCATGCCGAATGGGTGGGGCCACACCTCTATGGAAATTATCCAATGAAAGATCTCACCCTCAGTTGAGTGATCACATCTCCATGGAAACATCCAATCAAAAGTCTCCAACCCAATCAACACCAATACATTTCCTGCCCACACAAGACTGCATCAAAGATAATAGCGTTTTGGGGGACATAATACGTCCAAACCAGCACAATGCATATAATGCAATAATATGCATTCATCAAAAATTATTAGAGAAATACATTAGAGAAAAATGTTAAAAACATGGAAATGATTTTATTATGTGCAAAAGGATAGTCATAAAATTAGTATGTATGTATGATTACACTTTTATTTTTAAAAACGTAAAAAGAGGATGGAGAAAACAAAAAGGATAAAACAACACACTAACAATGGTTATCCTGAGGTAGTATTGACTTTTATTTTCTTCTTCATCTCAGCTATAGTTACAATAATTTCTATAATTAACATATTTATAAATTTTTAATCAGAAACATAATATATACTTTTAAGAACAGTTGGATCTTGCTTTAAAATATGTGTGCTTTAAAATACTAGTAAGAATATACTCCTTCCCCCAATATTTGAGAGCCATGTCACATAACCCCTTCTTGGAAGATTTTCCCCACCCAGTCTGTTCAGCAAATTTGCTTACAATAGTACCTCATCAGTGTGGGTCAGATCTTGCCCTCAGCTCCAGCTAGTTAGATTAGGGGTGGAATTGACCCTAGTTAAGCCAATAAATCATCTCCATAAATTTGGAATTGGGACTCAGAGAATCTAATTTCTGTTGATTTCTTAGACTGGGAGCCAAGTAGGGCTGGAATGGCCATTTCCCATCACATGCATAGAAAACCAGAAAAATTAACATCCTATATAAAGAGAAAAAATACAGAGATGCAAGCAGACTAGAGACCATATGACATCAAAGAATGACAAAAAGTTTAGTAAAAGCTACATTGTGCACTAATTCATTTCTGTGAATGTGGATTCTTTGGGGGAATCCTGAAGAGGGAGCTGACTTCTATGACTGGATTGATGCAAGGCAAACATGTACGTGGAAGCTGGAGTTGAAGACAGAGGAGATCCTGAGAGCAGAATTAAAAATTCCTGTAGACCTTCAAACTTCCAACACTGTGGAATGATGGGTCCCAGATGAGCTCCCCAAGACAGGTAAACGGGGACCCAGCTATTATCTGGGTTATAGATGGAATAAATTCAAAATTTCACCGAGGTATATTTTTAAAATATGATGAAAGGTTGAAGGAGGAGTGGAGGGATTTGTTAGACTAGATGGTAGGGGAAAAGATTTACCTTCCTCTTTCTCTCCCCTCGCCTCCCCCCCCCCCAAGAACCCTTGTGACCATTCCATTGCTTTGTGATGCACACCTGGAATGCTTGTCTAGCGTGCACAGTCTCCTGGCTGGTTGCCTCAGGTGACAGTGCATGCTAGATGATGGAGAACTACCTCCTTTTTTCGGAGGGGCCTTAGTGTGGCATGACGGAGATCTAGCTCCACTTCTTGGCACATTGATTCACTCTTCTTCTTCCTGCATGGGATGTGACTCCTTTGGTTACTTGACAGAGGAGTTAACTTTTACCAATGTTTAGGAAAATCAGAGACATCCATCAGGTAAGGAACCCTAGGTCCAGCCCCCAACATACATCTTTTTTACTGGTTTCTCTTCCTGCTTTTCTACTCAATTATGTTGACACAGAGAGAAACCCACTATGGGAACTCTCAAAACAATTCTTCCTTCTAGGGGAACAGATCGGGCAGGGTAGGGGTTAGAGTCGGGAAGTGGGTTTCTATTCAAATCCCACAGACCTAGGTATGTTATAGGACTCCAGGGTGAAATCCCAAACACAGGAATTCACTGGCCACGGATTGTATTATTAGAACAGTTCATGCTCCCCACTGGAGAGCATAGTCTTTCATACTGGGTCATCAGTCACCTTCCCATGTCAGGTGTGCCTGTGCTAAGTGAGGACCTTTGTGTTGGTCTGATCTGGAGAGCAATGCTGAGTCTCTGAGTGCTTCTGACCAGATGCTAGAACCTGAGCTCTGTCCTCGGGGAGCAGAATCCTATTTGATGGAGCATGATGTACCTGTGGATCTGAGATTCTGTGCCCTTCTTCAGCAAAGGACTCCTGACAGATAAATCAATTGAGGATCACATACTGAAAACTGTTGTTTGAGTTTTTTACAGAAAAATAGAAAATATTTTTATCTACTTTAAAAATAAATAATTGCAAGAGAATCTTAGTTCTCTTAAGGCAAGCTACAGGCTAGGAGAAAATATTTGCAAACTATGTATCTGACAAAGGACTTGTATCCAAAATATATAAAGACTTAGTAAGACTCAAGGTTTAGTAAGAAAACAAAGAACAATGTAAAAATGGGCCAAGGATTTGTGATAAAGTAGAATTTCTAGGAATGACCCAAAAGAGCTCATGCATATATTAGTATTGGTTATATGGTGCAGTTGATCTTTAGAAAGGAAGATTATCTAGGTTGGCCTAATCTAATAACATAAGCCCTTACAGGCAGAGAACTTTCTCTGGCTGGTGAGGAGATAAAGACAGAAGAAGTCAGGGATATTGGACATACAAGAAGGACTTGGCACTCATTGCTGCTTTGAAGATGGTGGGAGTCACATGAGAAGAAATGAGTGTGGCCTCTAGAAGCAGAGCATGGCCTCCAACTGATAGGAAGGTAAAAAGGGACCTCAGTACTACAACCATAAGGAACAGAATTCTGCCAACAACATGAATGAGCTTGGAAGTGGGTTCTTTCCCACAGCCCCCAGATATGAGCCCAGGCTAGCAGATCCCGTTATATCATCCTTGTGATTCTTTGAACATAGAACCCAGCTGAGGCTGTCCAGACTTCTGATATACAGCATATAAGCTAATAAATGCATGTTGTTTTATGCCACTAAGTTTGGGATAATTTCTTATGGCACCATAGAAAACTAGCACAGATTTTGATAAGTTTGGTGCTGCTGTAACGAAACGTAAAAATGTGGAAGTGATTTTGGAATTGGGCAGTGACATCTGTAAGAACTTTAAGAAGCATGATGGAAAAAACCTACATTGTCTTGAACAGGCTGTCAGTAGAATATGGATGTTAAAGAGCTCCAGTGAGGGCTCAGAAGGAAATAAGGAGTGCTGTGGAGAAAATCTAAATCACTTTGATAATACCTAAATCTCTGTGAACAAACTGTAATCAGAATGATGGACATTAAAGGCACTGCTGGTGAGGGCTCAGAGGAAGTAAGAAACATGTCCTTGGAAAGTGGAGGAAGGGGGATCCTTGTTACATAGTGTCAGAAAGCTTAGTCGAATTGAGTCTTGCTGTTATCTGTAAAGTAGAAGTTGTAAATGAGAAGTTGGATATTTAGCTGAAGAGAGATCCAAGCAAAGTGTTGAAGGTGTGGCCTGATTAATTGAGGAAAGAAAAAAAGAAACTAGAACTTGACGGTTTGGAAAATTCTCAGCCTAAAAAGGTGGCAAAAGATGCTACAATTAGGAGTTTGATTTCCAAAACATGACATGGTGGGGGGGTGAAGATGAATGTGTTGGTATACAACCTTTTGCTAAAACATCAGAAAGATTAAAAAGGCAGAGTTTTCAGTCATACAGAAGTCTCTATGAAGAAATTAAGAATGTGACTCAGAAATTTTCTCAAACTAGAGGGCTTCTAGGTGGTTTAAAGACATTGTCCCCAAACGTCTCAGCATAAACCAAAGATAGAAAAGGGATTACCTCATAAATATCTGTGGATGAGACCTTTGTCTAATGGAGTGAAGCCCTGTGAAACCATGAAAAGCCAACAAAATTCTTTGTTATGCACCTTTGTCTCTTTCTAATTTTTGAAACAATCTCAAATATACAGAAAAGTTGCAAGTACAGTACAAAGAAATTTGTTTTCCATGAACCATTTGAGAGTCTATTTCCAACATGATGACCTACTACCCCTGAGTATATTAATTGTATTTCCTACAAACAAGGATATTGCCCTACATAACTACAATACAACCATGAAAATCAAGAAATACACTACCATCATACTAAGTCATTACAATCTAAGGATTATATCAAAAAATATGCTATGGAATGTAATCCTTAGACTCCAAAGAAGTTTTGCCAATTGTCCCAATTATGTCCTTTCTTCCAAAAGGATCCAGTTCAGAATCACATGTTGTATTTATTTGTTAGGCCTCTTTAGCCTCCTTCAGTCTGAAACAGGTCTTCAGTCTTTCCTTGATTTAAATGACCTTAATGTTTTTGAAAATTACAGACCAGTGATTTTGTAGCCTGTCCCTCAGTTTGGGTTTGCCTGTTATATCTTCTTGATTAGATTTAGGATATGCAACTTTGGTAGGAATATCATACAAGCAAAGCTGAATTTTTCTCATTGCATTCTATCAGGTGATGCCTGATTTCAATTTATCCCATTACTGATGATTCTCACTTTGATCACTTAATTCCGGTGGTATCTGCCAGCCTTCTCCACTGGAAAGTTAATTTATTTCCCTTTGAGTAGTACTTTGAAACAATGTAAATATTCCATTACTTATCAAATATTCAATTAATTAATTATCAATGTAAATATGCACTCATGATTTTCTTTTCTGATAAATTGGCTAAGTATCTGTTATTTTTAATATTTGTTTTGATGGTTGTTCTAGTTTGCTAATGCTGCTGGAATGCAAAATACCAGAAATGGATTGGCTTTTATAAAAGGGGATTTATTTGGTTACACAGTTACAGTCCCAAGACCATAAAGTGTCCAAGGGGATGCATCAGCAATTGGGTACCTTCACTGGCGGATGGCCAATGGTGTCTGGAAAACCTCTGTTAGCTGGGAAGGCACATGGGTGGCGTCTCTTCCAAAGTTCTGGTTTCAAAATGTCTTTCTCCCAGGATGTTCCTCTCTAGGCTGCAGTTCCTCAAAAATGTCACTCTCAGTTGCTCTTGGGGCGTTTGTCCTCTCTTAGCTTCTCTGGAGCAAGAGTCTGCTTTCAATGACTGTGTTCAAAAAGTCTCTCATCTGTAGCTATTCTCTCAGCTTCTGTGCATTCTTCAAAGTATCCCTCTTGGCTGTAGCAACCTCACTCCTTCTGTCTGAGCTTATATATGCTCCAGTAAACAAATCAAGGCCCATGCTCAATGGACAGGTCCACACCTCCATGGAGATTATCCAATGAAAGATCTCACCCTCAGTTGAGTGATCACATCTCCATGGAAACATCCAATCAAAAGTCTCCAACCCAATCAACACCAATACATTTCCTGCCTACACAAGACTGCATCAAAGATAATGGCATTTGGGGGGATATAATACATCCAAACCAGCACAATTGTCAAACACAATAGTTACAGATTTGGCCAATAGGAGCCCCTTTAATCTAGCTTCTGTGTCCTTCTGACCTGTACTCATCATTCTTTGAATACTTCCTGACTTTCTGCTTCACCAGGATGTTCCAAACTCATCTTCCATTTCTCTAAGTAGCTTGTTTCCCTTTAGTGGAAAAATATCTGGATTGTAGGTGTTCTCATTTTAATTGGGTGTCACTGTTCCCAGATCCTCTCAGTGTATAAGATTAGGGAATCTATCTATATGTGCATGTGTATGTATGAGTGTGACTATATGCATGCATATGTATACATATATATCTATATATATCTATCTATCTATATATATATATATATATATATATACGCACTACATATAGATACACACATTTAAATCTCTTCCTTCCTTCCTTTCTTCCTTCCTTTCTTCCTTCCTTCCTTCCTTTCTTCCTTTCTTTCTTTCTTTCCTTCTTTCTTTCTATTTATCTATCTATCTTACGCAAACCATGAGTTCACAGCATTACCTCTAGTGCCAATCCAACATCACAGGGTTCATTACAGTATTCTCCCTTCTCTAACAGTAAGAAATCGTAATACATGCAAAAATCAGTTGTGTTTCTATACACTAGTACTGAGCAAGCTAAAGAGGAAATCTGGAAAAAAAACTAATTTACAATAGTAACTAAAAGAATCAAATATCTGGGAATAACTTTAACCAAGGATGTAAAGGACTTGTACACAGAAAACTACAAAACAGTGCTAAAAGGAAATCAAAGAAGACCTAAATAAATGGAAGGACATTCCATGTTCATGGATTGGAAGACTAAATATTGTTAAGATGTCAATTCTATGCAAAATGATTTACATATTCAATGCAATCCCAATCAGAATTCCAACAGCTTATTTGCAGAGATGGAAATGAGAGTTCAGAAATAGACCCTAACACCTATGACAAACTGGTTTTTGACAAGACTGCCAAGTTCACTCAACTGGGAAAGAATAGTCTCTTCAACAGATGGCGCTGGGAGAACTGGATATCCACATGCGAAAGAATGAAAGAGGACCCGTATCTCACACCATCTACAAAAATTAACTCAAAATGGATCAAAGACCTAAATATAAGATCCAGGACTATAATACTCCAAGAATGAAATGTAGGGAAGCATCTTCAAGATCTTGTGTTAGGCAATGGTTTCTTAGGCTTTACACCTAAAGCACAAGCAATGAAAGAAAAAATAAATGGGACCTCCTCAGAATTAAAAACTGTTGTGCATCAGAGGTCTGTCATGACAGTGAAAACACAACCTACTCAATGGGAGCAAATATTTGGAAACAACTTGATTAGGGTTTAATATCCAGAATATATAAAGAAATCCTACAACTCAACAATAAACAGACAACCCAATTAAAAATGGGCAAAAGACTTGAACAAATATTTCTCCAAAGAGGATATACAAATGGCTAAAGAACACATGAGAAGATGCTCAACATCACTAGTTATTAGGGAAATGCAAATCAAAACCACAATAAGATATCATTTCACACCCAGTAGAATGGCTACTATTAAAAAAACAGAAAGTGTGGAAAACAGAGCCTGAAGTTTCTCCTCTCCTTCCCACATACTTGAGGTGGGGGCCTGGAACAGTGGGCCCCTGCTGAAGACAGAACACTATCAAAGCATGCCTCATTTAAAGTATGCGTGGATGTGAGAATGCAGCTGGGGAACTGTTTTTCTGTTATTGTCCTTGAGAATAAGATAAGAACCATTTTGCAGACATGATGTAAACCACCTTGAGAAAATGTCTATGTGCACATTAAAGCATTTCTCTATCCTAAAAGCATAATAAATAAGGGTCTTGGGAACGGGACAGACACACTCGCCAGACAGGCGGTGTGTCCCCTGCTCCCAGTCTCCAAGAGATATTTTTGTCTCAAATATTAATTTCTGCATCGCCCCCAGCAACAAGTGGTGCCCAACGTGGGGCCGGAATCTCAAAGTAGCTGGTCCATTCCATTCCGGGGAAGGCTCATTTAATTGACTAAGGTGTGTGATATCAGCGCAGGAACTCGGGTGGAGCAGAGTCCTCACTACTTCTCTAGGTAAGAAGACTCCCAAGCATTTTGTTAAAGCAGGGTTACTATGGGGAATGGAGACAGCATAACCAAGTATCTACCTTTTGTCTATCTCCTCTATCAGCTCCTAAAAGCTGACAGTGCTAAGGCTAATGAATCTCATATTCTAGAGCTCTTGCAAATTGTACAAAAGTATTGCTCTTGGTTTCCTTCTCTTGGCTCCCTGGAATCTAGTGATTGGGATAAGGTGGGTAAAGAGTTAAAAAAAATTGCATATACAGGGTGTCCCTTTGCCAGTCACTATTTGGTCCACTTGACCTTAATTAAGTCAGTTTTAAAGCCTCTCCTGATGGAGGATGAGGAGGAGAATAATGATAATAATCTGGCAGACCCAGAGGGTGAGAATTCTCTCCCCCTTAAGCCACGCTCTCCATCGTCCTCCTCAATTTAAGGAGCTTCCACCGCCTCCTCCTCCTTCCCCACCTTTACAAGGAACAAAAACCCCCAGCTATCTTCTATTCAACAAGGCACTTTGGATTTGGAACTTTAAAAACTGGTCAGCTACATCCTTAAGAAAACATAAATTAGGAAGCAAAATATCGGTCTCAACCTTAATAACCTAGGGGCTAATTTGTTCTGCCCTATATCCCCTTCAGTCATGCATTCAGCCCAGGGCTCTCCCTAAGAAGTCTGGAAAAAAAAAAGGATGTAATTAGAGAGGAGGAAGATTGGCCACCTCTGCCTCCTCTGCCTTTGCAGGATGAGCAACACAAAAAACAAATTCTTATTCCTAACAATTCTCCACGTCCTGTTATGGAGCAATGTAACACCTATACATTCCATTAATCCCTGCCAAAAAATTGTTTATCACTGTTTCAGAATGCATTAACTAAAGTGTTTTAAATGTCTAGCAGTGTTCTAGCAAGTTTAATTTTATGGTAATAGCATGTTGTATAAAAAGTATAAAGAATGTTTTTCTAATTAGAGGGAAAGAGAAAGTGTCTTTGCTCTAAATAACTGATTGTTTAAGAATGTAGGATAAAGCCAGAATGAATGCAGGAAGTTGCAGAAAGTTTGGGAAGTAAGAAATTTATGTCTGAATTTATGTAGAAATTAACTTCTAATCAAAGTTAGAAGATGGTAAAAACTAGTAATAACTGCTTAACAACGGAATCTCACAACTTTAAAAAAAAAGTGGTTTTGTAAAACAAAATAGCATTAAATATTCTAACCACCACCTAAAGCAGTAATTAATATTCATTGTTGTATGTATGTGCCTAATAATTCACAAAATATATTCCTGCTGTTTTACTATCAACCTAGCCACTCTCTTCCTGCTTCTCCTATCCTACTTCTCATCATAATAATTATATGTTATAAAATGTTTGCTTAAAAACAATTTCCAAAATCATTTTGGTAACTTTTAATATGAAATATTTTTTTAAAATGTGCTTTTATTAAAAGTTTCCTTAGATTATGAAGGCATTATTTCATAGTAAAAGGTTATAAAAATGTTTTCCTAAGTGATCAATGTAAAAGGCAAAAAAAAAAAATCTGTTTTGTCAATTCCATTTTTTCAGAAAGCCCCTGCAAGTCAATTGTGTGTGTGTGTGTGTGTGTGTGTGTGTGTGTTTTGTTTGTCTGTCTTATAAAAAATACTTCCTAAAAAAGGGTTCCTCCCAGCAGTGCCCAGTTCAAATGGCCATTTTGTTTAACTTACTTGTCTCATTAAAAATATACATAATAAAGGGAATATTTTCTTACTCGCAACTTGCTTGTCATTAAATGAGATTTACCACAATCAAATCTATTAGATTATATTATGGATTATAATATAATATAATAGCATTATATTATGGATCTGCCTGTTGTCCTACTCTTAACAAAGATAATGTATCTCTCTGAATTCTACTACTTTCAAATATTTATAAATAGATTTCACTGAGGACATATTATATTTAATTATGTCTGTCTGCACATAATAGACACTTAAAACATATTTTAAAATATATTTTAAAACATATTGAATCATTAAAGAATTATGTAAGTAAAGTGGAAACTATTTTTAAAAATTGTGTAAATATAGTATACTGTGAAAATGAAGCCTGGGAAAATATAACCACTTTACTTAGTTATCTTTTAAATTATAAAGAGTTAAATCAAGCACTTAAAATTTATTACTTCTATAATTTATATATATATGTATGTGTATATATGTATTATATATATAATGTCTATCATGCTCCAATAATAGCAGTACTTAGAAAAATATAGGGGAATATAATTCATGCTATTATTAATAGCTTCTTTGCTTTTAAAAACACTTAACTTACTTTCCTTTTTGTAAGTAATTTTACCAGACTAAGTCCATTTATCTAGATTAAATTTAATTCACTTGCAGTATCCTCATCTCTAAAAATTCTTATTGATGTATTGTGCTCATATTTCTCCTACTTGGTAAAATTATAAATTTAATCTTGTAAATTTAAACTGTAATTAATATCAAAGTGTCCAGTTACATTTGAGAGTGTTCATTTAAGAACTTTAATATGCAATTTATAATCATGAATACGTCAAAAGCTTTGTAATTCAGTGAACAAAGTATAAAATTGGTGAAATATAAAAGATCTGCTTCTTTATTCTTTGTATAACCACATAGTGAGCAATAAAAATAAATTTCCTCAACTATCTCACATTCTTTTTGTTGTTCTAATAACAAAACAATGCTTTGCAAAATAGAGAGTTAAGTTAGGGTAACTATTAAAACACTGAATTTCTTCAACCTACTAATGTAATCAACTACAGTTTAATAATTATTTTATAAATTATCAGTAATTTATTATGTCACTACAGTAAAATTATTAAAATCTTAATTTAAAAATGAAATTCATTTTGTAAAATGTCATTTCCAATAATCTAAATAGAATGCACTTAAATGGTATTCCAAACCTCATCAACTTTACATTTTGTAGCAAAACATTAAAAGAATATTTACAAAAACAAAAAGGGGAAGATGAGAGTATGGATAAAATCACACCTGTGGTCCGTCTCCCCCGTGTTTTGTTTACCTTGAATTATTTAAATTGTTATGAGAAACTTGATGGCACTTGATGGCACTCCTGTGGAAGGACATTTCTTCAGCCCTCCTACTACATCCAGATATATTTTTACTAAAAGTCCTCCTGTGTGGTGGAAGGACCCTGTGACAGGGCAGTGGACAATAGAAAATTGTTAACATGGGGATGAGGTTTTGCTTGTGTCTCTCCAGGTGAAGATCAAGCTCCTATTTAGATGCCCACATGACACTTGAAACTGTACCATGAGTGGGAAAAAGAGAAAGTTCATGTGGGACCTAGAACCTCTGATGATGCAGATGGAGGGCCTCTTGCTGAAAAAAACTCACATCGGACCAATGCCAGCCACCACTGAGGCTTCTCCTCCTATATAGGGACAAAGTATAATTCTACTTTGGCCTTCTTACATTTACCACTATGTTGGGACACGGGAAAAAAAAATGTTTGTCTTTGGGCAACAAGCATGGCTTTCAATAATTCCAAAGCATGGAAATGTCTCTCATTCTATGTTATATTTGTTGACAGGTCAGACTTTTGCATACCAAGTAATAGTAGGATAAATGATGGAACTCCACAGCATCCTGTCTGTCAAGCGCCCAAAGTATTGGTCTCCAGACCTTAATGAGAATACATTGGGAAACTTGTTGAGGGGCTAATGGTGTGCTACTGCTTAATGGTTCCTATGGAATTGTAACTGACTGGTCCCCTAAGGGGTTTGCAGTGCAGAACTGCAGTGGCCGAAATGAGTCCTGCTCGGCACATGAACAATTAAGATGGAAAATTCGTACACATAATTTGGCATCCCTTCTAAGTGATACTGATAGTATGCAAACAGAAGCCAGAAAACCTATAACATGGCATGGTATGGGAATGGTCCCACCATGGCCTTTTAAAAATAATTTTGCCCCTCAAACATCTATTTGGAAAATTCCAATCACTCTACAGTATATTAAAATATGGAATGGAACATATTCCCATAAAAATAATTACACTTTAAACTTGAATTAAAGTTCAAACACTTTAGTGTGCAGGCTTGTGTTAGAGACCCATATGTATTTTGGATAGGTAATCTCTCTCTTAACATAAGTTCTAAGGAGGTTTCTTGTAATGCTAATGCCACTTGTGCTTTATATTCTTGTGCAAATAGAACCTTAAGTAACAGCAATCTTACCTTAATTGTCTTACAAAGACCAACGGGCCTCTGGATCCCAGTAACTCAGGAAAGGCCCTAAAAATCCTCTCCTGATATGCATCTACTATTAACATTATTAAATAAAGTGTTACATAAAGTAAAAATATTTCTAGGTATATTAATTGCATTTATTATAGGTTTAATAGCAATAACCACTGCTGCTGCTGTAGCTGGCACTGAGCTTCATCAATCAGTACAGATGGCACACTTTGTATAAACATAGCATGAGAATGCTAGTTAAAGCTTGGGGAGAACAGCTGAGAATTGATAAGGAAGTTAACCAGCATTTGGTTAACTTAGAAAATGCTGTTCTCTTACTTGGAGAAGAAATAGAAGATCTAAGGCATAGAATACAATTAACATGTGATTGAAATATACCTACCTTTTGCAAAACTCCACATGAATACAATTCTTCAGCAGTAAGCTGGGATAAAATTAAAAAAAACATTTAATGGAACATCATAAAGTTTATCTATTGATATTTCCCAGTTACAAGCTGATGTTCATGCAATTCAACAAGCAAATCTCCAAGTTTTATTCTCATCTAAAATCTTTCAGAGCATTGCTGATGAAATACAACAGCTAAATCCTTTACCATGGGTTAAAAGCTTAAGTCGTGAAATGTTAGGAAGTGTCTTTATAATATTAATTTGTCTTTTATGTTTATGTCTAGTCCTCCAATGCACGAGACAAGCAGTCTCTGGTTTAACTGAGAAATCTACAATTCCAGCCATAATGTCTGCAATAAAAATAAAAACAAAAAGGGGGACATGTGGAAAACAGAGCCTGAAGTTTCTCCTCTCCTTCCTGCATACTTGAGGTGGTGGCCTGGAACAGTGGGCCCCTGCTGAAAATAGAACACTATCAAGGCATGCCTTGTTAAAGTAGGCGTGGACGTGAGAATGCAGCTGGGGAACTGTTTTTCTGTTATTGTCCTTGAGAATAAGATAAGACCCATTTTGCCGACATGATGTAAACCACCTTGAGGAAAATGTCTATGTGCACATTAAAGCATTTCTCTATCCTAAAAGCATAATAAATAGGGTCTTGGAACGGGACAGACACACTCGCCAGACAGGCGGGTGTGTCCCCTGCTCCCAGTCTCCAGAAATATTTTTGTCTTGATCTTAATTTCTGCATTGCCCCTGGCAACAAAGAAAGCTACAAGTGTTGGAGAGGTTGTGGAGAAATAGGAACACTCATTCATTGCTGGTGGGAATGAAAATGGTGGCAGCTGCTAGTGGAAGGACACTTTTGTGCTTCCTCAGGAAGCTAAATATAGAATTTCCGTATGACCCCACCATCCCACTGCTGAGTGTATACCCAGAAGAATTGAAAGCAGGGACTTGAACAGATATTTGAACACTGATGTTCATAGCAGTATTGTTCACAGTTTCCAAGGGATGGAGGCAACCCAGGTGTCCATCAGCTGATGAATGGATGAAAAAATGTGATGTATGCATACTATGGAATATTTTCAGTTATAAAAAGGAATGAAGTCCTGATGCATGCAACAACATGGATGAACCATGATGACATTATGATGAGTGAAATAGTCCAGATACAAAAGGACAAATATTGTATGATTTCCTGATATGAACTAATTATAATAAGCAAATTCATAGAATTAGACTTTAAAATACCAATAACTAGAGGATAGACTGAGTATAAGGAATGTGGAGCTGACGCTTAATTTGTACAGAATTTCTATTTATGTTGATTGTAAAGGTTTGGAAATCGATGATGGTGATGGTAGCACATTATTGTGAGTGTAATTAACAGCTCTGAGCTATGTATGTGAATGTGGTTGAAAAGGGAAGTTTCAGGTCGTGTATGTTACTAGAATGATAGAAGATAAAACATGGGACTGTATAACAAAGTGAACCCTGTTGTGGACAATGGACTGGGGTTAATAGCACAAATATAGGAATATTCTTTCATGTATTATAACAAATGCACAACACTAATACAAAGTGTTAATAATAGGGTGGTACATGGAAAAAATACACATAATATGAACTATGGACTATAGTTAATTATACTATTTTAATAATCTTTCATCAGTTGTAACAAAGGTACTACGCTAATGCAAAGTATTAACAATAGAGAGGTATATGGGAACACTGTATTTTTTTACATGAATTTTCTGTAAATCTACATCTCTAATTAAAAAAATAATAAGTTTTTTAAAAGTACTGCTAAACTTCTAGGAAATGGTTTCAATTTTTTGCTTATTTTAGAAAGGTTACATGGCTTTAATTTTATAGTTGTAAAACAAATTTCTTAGTATAAATCAAAACCATAAAACATCATTTCTTTCCCCTTATCCTTAGCCAAGTGAAATTTTTTCACATTTATTTAAAAAATGGGCGTATTGTTATTGTTTCTCCATGCTAATTTCAGAATTAAGGAGGACCTTGGCATTTAAAAAATATTAGTCAGTTTAAGATTAAACTTAAATTAGTAAACACTTGAATTGGATAACTAACAAGAGGTAATTAATATATGCATAAAGGAATGTAGCACATAGAACTCATTTCTTTGCTAATAAAATTACAGCATGTCTTCATGAAAAAAAGATTGATGATGTAGGAGAGAAAATAGAGTAGAATCGCTGAAGGTGTGCCTTGGGTAGGCAAAAGGGGATGTGCTCTGTTGCATAAGTGGATAGACTGGATTTATACAGGAGGGAAGGCAGGGTCTGCTGGTTCAGATGATAGTAGGTGGGTAGACGAGGTGTGGAGAGGCAGTAGAAATTCTCTTCTACTTGGTCCAGTTTTTCCTCAGTCAAGCTGGTCATCAGCTCCAAGACAGGATAGGAGAAAAGGTATTGGAGGTGTGAGGAGAGAGGAAGAGGTTTGAAATGGTTATGTGGAAATGGCGAGAATAAACAGAGTATGTAACCCCACTAGAGGTTTGCAGTCATGCGGTTTTAATGAGACCAATCATTCTGTGAGTTGGGCTTTCTCCATCCATATTAAACTCCAAGTGCAGGCATGATGGCAGTGAGAGTTGGATTTAACCAGGTTTGTGGTTTTGCCAACTGAATACCACTAGGCTGGGTGGGGGCATGGAAAAAGAATGCCATGCATATGCAGTGTGCTGATTATAGTGACAGCTCACAAATGTAGGTGGGTAAGGAAAGACGAGATTATCAAGGGGTCAGGGTCAGCCAAAGGGTGGTTGAATCAACAGATTGGAGGTTGTGGTGGGTCAAGAATATTCCAGATCTGGGGAAGAGATAGAGTGAGCTGGAAAGGGTGGAAGTGGTGGTTGTAAGAATGAGATGCATGTAACTGAGATTCCTAGATTTCTAGGAAAATGACAAGCACAGCAGATCTTGGCCTTGTTGCCCCTCTGGTTTAAGAAACTTGCAGAGCTTAGTTAACTTCAGAATCAAGGAATTAATTATTTTTAAAATTATGAAGCTTTGGTTGTAATATCCTGAAGCAGGGTGGTTATGGTATCTCAGATATTAACTTTTTCACTCTCAAACACCTGATAGATGATAGTACTATGAATGTACAAATCCTGTCAGTATTCACTGACTGCTTTTCTTCCTTTCCACTTAAGAAACTACTGGAATATGAGTGACCCTTAGAGAGTGATGTCTAGATAATCTTGCCTCCAGTCTAATGTATTTTTTTGAAGAGAATCCCTTTTTTACAAACTTTGTACTTTAAATATTACTTATTAATTGATAAATCGGTGTGCTTTCTTCATGAGTTATGTGACACTGTGTACTTTCACACACCCCCTTATTGAAAATTGCTTGTTTAAGGCAAAGTGCAGACTGAACTGGCCCAAGTGACCTGACACCTGGGCCTTGACTCAGCAAAAATCTCTGGGAAAACAGATGATAATTTACAAAAATAAACAAAGGGGAGGGGTCTTAAAGTTCACATACACTCAATCATCTCACAGCCTGGTCTTCCTACCACCACCCTCATTACCTGGAACAACTGAGAAGGAGGGGAATTATCACTCCTGCCTAGTAGGGATGATCCTTGGGTGACCACTCCCCAGTTTCAATATTTAACCTTATATTTTACAATCACTACACCTCACGTTTTCATTTATCGGTCTTTTGAGGGGTGTGGGAGTGCACAAGGCAAAAAGATGGCATCTAGCACAGTTTCTGCCCCTTGGCTCAACTCCCCACCTGAAGCCACTCCTCATTACAGAGAGCTTTATCCTCATGGGGAAGAGAGCAAGGGATCTGGTGCTCTGGCAATGTCCACAGAAAGCCACATGAGATACCCAGTAATATCCAGTCTTGTAGGAAAGTATGTATAAATAGTATGTATATGTATATGTGCATGTGTATACATGTCTTTAAGACATCATCCCTTCCCTCAAGAAATTAAAACTTGATTTTATAATAGAAGGTACATGGGGCAAAGGGAATAAAGTATGATTCATTAGAACTGAGGTTAAATATGAAAGGAGGAAAGAAAGAATGTGTAACTGGAGTTATCAGAGAAGGCTTCATAGAGGGTGGCTCTTAAAGGAAAGGCTGAGATTCAGGAGAGTTGGGAAAGATGACCATGGAAACTGCTGGCATCAGCAATCCTAAGGGCATCAGGATTTAGCTCCTGAAGTATAAAAGGCTTACTTCTGAAATGCTGGAGGCTTGTGAGGTCTTGAGCTCTTCAACCTTTTATTAACCCAACATATTTGTATCAGGAAGAGCCAAGGTCCTTCTTCATTTTGGTTTCATCCCTACAGGAGAGAGAAGGGAAAATGAAATCATAGGGTCCAACTTGCACATTTTGCAGGAGGCATAGTGCCTGGGTGGAAGAAATTTTCAGGTATCTATGGAAATGCCTGAGGCATCCAGAATATGGAAATAAAGTGACAAAATAAGACATTTATTGAAATAAATGATTACAAAATGTCAATCTCATCAAATTTTCTTTTTTTTTTTTTTTGTTTGTAATTGTTCTATAAATAATTCGGGGGTAAAATTTCTCACATCAAAAAAAAAAAAATTCCTGAGCATTCACAAATGACTGCTAAAAAGTCAAGACAATCATAAATTAAAATCAATTATGGGTAGTCAACAATTTGATAATCAAATTTTGAAATTCTTTATTTTTAACAAAAAAAAAATTTTTTCCCATGCGTGTTGTGGGTGCATTTCCATGTCTTTGATCTGATGTGTGGTGCAGTCCAGGCTGTAGCAAGGCAATATGTCGTCTTTTTTCTTCTGATTTTTTGCCTCAGTTTTTCTAAAGTATCTAGGAAACTCAGAAAAACACTTCAACCAGTGGGGTTTTGTTTTGTTTCACTTTAGTTTTGGTCTGGAATGTAAACTAGAGTATGGTGCTGTTGTCAATTGTGAAACAGCATGATTGGTGAAAGCCCCCAAAGGAAGACATTGAACTTTCCCCAAACAAAAAGCTCCCCACCCCACCCCACTCCCCTGCAAAAATGAAAAGCAGAAAATAAAAATGATGATATCATGTTGTCTTTCTCCAGTACTGCCAGGGGCTGGAGGATTACAAAGTGCAAGCAGATAAAATAATAAAAGAATTCTTGATTTCCTTTCAGAACTGGGAATGGAAGGGAAATGCAAAGAGTTTTAGTCTCCCAGCTGCTAAACCAAATACCAGGAATTTATTGGCTCACAGTTTCAGAGGCCGGAAGGCTTGCTTCCTCTCTGAGTCCTGATCTTCTGACTAGCTGGCAATCTTTGGGGTTCTTTGGCTTCTCCGTCACATGGCAATGCACATGGTGTCTTCTCTTTTCTCTTCCATGTTCTGTTGACTTCCAACTTCTGGCTGTTCTCCTTAGCTTCCCTCTCTGTCTGACTTTCACTCTGTTTATAAAGAACTCCAGTAATCCAGATTAAAGCCCAACTTGATTCAGTCGGGTTGCACCTTAACTGAAGTAATATCTTGAAGAGACCTTTTTTACAATGGCCCACCAGAAGGCAGACCAAGACCAAGAACATGCCCAGATGGGAGTACACAGTTTCATCCACTAAAGCAAGGAAGGAAAATGAAAGATAACTAGAGAGAGAATTTCAAAGAAAGTAGCAGTTCTTTCAAGGATCTGTATGGCTCCTGTGGACGGACAAGCAGCGGGCCATGTGCTGTGCTCCAGCACTGAGGTTCAGCCCTTCTTTCTCAGGGATTTCCTGTCCTCCCACTTCAGAGCTCTTGCCCAAGGTGTGTTCAGGTTAGTACAAGAAAAAGAGAGAGTAAACCCCTACAAGTACTAGTCTACAGGATGCTCAACTGGTTTGCTTTGGAGTTTTGTGTAGAAACCTGGGAGATTTGGCTGCTCCCTAACAGGGCTCAGGGCACCTGCTTAGGCTCACAGGTGTCAGGGAGCCCCATCTGCTACTTCCCTTGGTTTCCTCAGGAGCTCTTGTCCAGTTTGTCTCCCAAAACTGCCTGATCATAAAATTCACCTATAGACATTTGTTGAACAATAAAGTCCCCTCAATGGATGCAGTAGGTCTTTCTGATTCTCATTATCTGGCAAGTTTGGGAAAGATAAGTTATATCTTTCAGGAAAAGACATATAAAATTAAATTTAGTTGGTGCATTGGCATCCTGTATTAAAGGAATCCAAGTTAGCACTTTTTATCCTGGATTTGCCGAGGCCACCACACCTGCCAAGTTAGATTTTTTACACCAGTCACCTGTTTCTATTCCCTTGTCGCCTTTCTATCTTTCATTTTATCTTCTACAGATGTGTACACTTACCTGTTTAACTTAGTTCAAACTGCCAGTGTTACCGATAGAAAACATGGTCCTAAATAGTCAGGCCCGCCTGATCCTGCATCAAACAGAGAAACAAGTCTCTTTGTTTTGGTGAGAAGGTGAGCTTGTTGAAGATGAATCAACAAGGACCTGGAGGAAAAAAAAAAACTTTCCAAGACCAGTTCAGAGTGAAAAGAGTTGTTTGGGCTTTTATAACCCAAAACAGACAAAGAAATGTCCAGAGTCCGGAAGCAAGCAGAAAGGAAAAAAAAAAAAAAAAAATAGAAGAGAGAAAGCTGCTTGGTGAAATTCTCATGTTATCTTGAAGTCCTCCCCTCATTCATCCTTGTTTTTCAAGAAGAGGTTGCTTATCAGACCATATGGTTATTCTCCTGTGGGCAATGCTGGGAAAGTTACTGGGAAAAGAGAATAAGTTTTTTTGTTGTTGTTGCGATTAGGGTAACAGCAAGTTATTTTAACAAGTGCTTTTTATGTTTATAATAACTCAAGGCTGCTTGAGTGAAGTGATCTTGATAAACAGTTTTCTTCTCTATTGGCTATTGCCTATACTAGTATTATAGTATTGGCTATTGCCTATACTAGGCATTTTCCAGCTAAATAATTATATTGAGTATTTTCTGTTTATCCAGCTATCACCAGTATACTTCCTCTACCTTCCATCTGATAACATACATGTAACCCACAACCTGACTTTTCCAAGGCTGCCCTGATTGTAAATATTTCTTCGCTTACTCCATGAATACTACTGTACTGCCAATCCTCATGTAATGAAATCTACTCCACAATACTTTGCCCAATCCAACCCCTAAGACTTTGCATCTGGCACATCTTCTAGAAATTCTGAGACACTAAGAAAGAAGCATCTAGAGTGACTAAGGTCCTTGTTTGCCAGTGACTGCCTGCTTTAGCACTGAGTCTCATGTGCTGGGTAATTCCTCAGTCCCGGGGAAACTGGATACCAGTCAGCCTCTTTCCCCAGCCACTCCTGTCATTGCTCAATGGGCTCATGAACAAAGTGGTCATGGATTGTAGGGATGGAGGTTATGGAGGATGGAGGGCTCAGCAACATGAACTTCCACTCACCAAGAGTGACCTGGCCACAGTCACTGCTGATTGCCCAATCTGCCAGCAGCAGAGACCCACACTCAGTCCGCGATATGCCACCATTCCCCTGGGTGATCAGCCTGCTACCTGGTGCCAGGTTGATTACATTGGACCACTTCCATCATGGAAGGGGCAGCGATTGTTCTTATTGGAATAGACACATACTCCGGATATGGGTTTGCCTTCCCTGCATGCAATGCTTCTGCCAAAACTACCATCCATGGACTTACAGAATGTCTTATCCACTATCATAGTATTCCACAGAGCATTGCTTTTGACCAAGGAACCCACTTCACAGCAAATGAAGTGAGGGAATGGGCACATGCTCACAGAATTCTCTGGTCTTACCATGTTCCCCATCATCCAGAGGCAGCTGGGTTGATAGAACGGTGGAATGTCCTGTTGAAGACTCAATTATGGCACCAACTAGGTGGCAATAGCTTGCAGGGCTGAGGCAGTGTTCTCCAGGAGGCTGTGTATGCTCTGAATCAGCATCCACTCTATGGTGCTGTTTCTCCCACAACCAGGATTCATGGGTCCAGGAATCAAGGAATGGAAACAGGAGTGGCACTACTCACTATCACTTAGTGATCCACTAGGAAAATTTTTGCTTCCTGTTCCTGCAAGCTTAAGCTCTGCTGGTCTACAAGTCTTAGTTCCAAAAGGAGGAGTGCTTTCACCAGGAAACATAACAATAATTCCATTGAACTGGACGTTAAGACTGCCACCTGGCCACTTTGGGCTTCTCATGCCTCTGAATCAACAGGCAAGGAATGGAATTACTTTACTGACTGGGGTGATTGATCCTGACTATCAAGGGGAAATAGCACTGCTACTGCACAGTGGAGGTAAAGAAGAGTTTTCCTGGAATACAGGAGATCCCCTAGGGCATCTTTTAGTACTACCATGTCCTGTGATGAAAATCAATGGAAATCTGCAACAACCCAATCCAGGCAGGACTACCAATGGCCAAGAAACTTCAGGAATGAAGGTCTGGGTCACCCCACCAGGCAAAGAACCATGACCAGCTGAAGTGCTTGCTGAGGGTAAAGGGAACATAGAATGGATAGTGGAGGAAGGTAGTGATAAATATGAACTATGGCCATGTGATGGGTTACAGAAACAAGGACTATGATGGCATGAATATTTCCCCCTTGTTTTGTTATGAGTATGCTTTTATTTGTCTATAAAGCAAATATCTTTGTTTTCTTCTCTATCTTATCCCTTTATCATAAGACATAAGCTATATTGTTCATTTCACAGTATTTAAGTTAAAGGAAAACAAGTTTAAGAGTCAATGTCACCCAAGGACTTTCTCCCTATTCTGGAGAGATTTAGTGCATTTCCAGTTGTACGCAGGACAGCTGAATATTGTTAGGTGACATATATGTCTGTTATTATTCTCTACTTAGAGATAAAGTATGGTTTAAGATGATGTGTGTAACTGCCAATTTGACAAGGGGTGGACTGTGATGGTTAAGTTCATGTGTCAACTTGGCCAGGTGATGGTGTCCAGGTGTCTGGTCAAGCAAGCACTGGCCTAACCATTGCTGTGAGGATGTTTTTGGATGGTTAATAAAACAGAAAGCTGGTTTATTAAATCATCAGTTGGCTGCAGCTGTGACTAATTACATCAATGAAGGGGGTGTCTTCCACAATGAGAGAATTCAATCAGTTGGATTTAATCCAATCAGTTGAAGACTTTTAAGTAAGAGAGAGAGAGGGCCTTCATTTCTTCATCTAGCCAGTGAAGCATTTCCTGAGGAGTTCATCGAACACCTTCATTGGAGTTGCCAGTTTGCTGCTTGCCCTACGGAATTTGGACTTGTGCATCCCCACAGTTGCATAAGACACTTTTATAAAATCTTATATTTACAGATATCTCTTGTTGATTCTGTTTCCCTACAGAACCCGAACTAATACACAGCCTGTTGAATGGACAGACTCCCTTCGCCATACCTCCATCCCCCACACGTTCCTTCACCCACTGGGTGGCTGCAGCGATACTCTCTGTCTTGGTGACATCCAAGATCACTGTCTCCACCCTGTCTGACATCCAGCCCCTCAGCTGCTTGGCCCCCTTCTCCGTCAGATACACAGGCAGCACCCATGGGCCTTGCAGGTCCAGCTGCCTGGCCAACAGGTTGCCGACGCTCGAGTCACAGCTGTGATAAGTCATACTTGTGTCAGAGGTGGCTCACCACCTGCCTCTCCCAGAACCAGCACATAAGGTAGAACAGGCCCACGAGGCCCACCAGGCAGAGCCACATGGCAGGGGTCACTTCTTCTCTTTCTGTAGAAGAAGAAACTCAGCTCTCTCCTTCTCTGGCAAATTTAGGAGTCGGCATTTCTCTACTTAAGTATGAAGTTCTCTGAAATATCTCCTAAGTGAAGTCTTAAAATCATTTTCATATCCTGATTGAAACTTGTCCCTGACTACTAAATACACACACACACACACATTTTTAAAACCATCACCCCCTCTGCTCCTCTGTCAAAATTCCAAAAGGAACCTTTTCTTTGTTGTTCCAAGTTCTGCATTAATATTCTCCATATTTGTTTGTTCTGAAGCAACTTTTATTCAAAACTATCTCAAACAGTCCAGCCAGGCAATAGCACAATGACCAGATAGCTCTGGATTGCTCATCTCACCTTCCCCCTCCCCTCACTCTTTGGTTGAGGTTTACTGGAGATTGGGGAGCTTGCTGAGGTTCAGGGAACAGCAGGTATGTCCCTCAGGAAAGGAGGAGGCCCATAGAGGACAGAGGCCTGCTGTCCTCACAGCAAAAGGGCTAGAAGAGAGGGCTGAGCAAGGTTGGTTGAGAGAGGTTTCAGAATGTTCTGGAAAGACAAGAAAGCCACATCACAGCTGCTGGCCAGAAAACCCTGCTGCAAACATGTACAGAGGAGCTCCACAGAATGAAATAAACCACAGACATGGATAATGAATGGGGGTTTTAGAGCCAGAAGGACCTGTTCTGCCTTCTCTGGACCTTAATCTCTTACTCTTTAAAATTGTAATAATAATAACACTACCTCTCAGGATTGTTGTGAGGATTAAATATGTGTACAAAGTGCTTAGAACTGTGTCTGGTATGTAGTGAGCACTAGGTAAGCAGTTGCTCTTACAGCATGTGGGCAATCCCAGGGGCTGGAATCTTGACCCTGCCACTTACTAGCTGTGTACTCTTGTGCAAATTATTTTCTCTCTCTGAGCCTTGGTTTCCTCCTCTATAAAATAGGGATAACTTCACAGGGCTTGTTGTAGAGATTAAATAAATTAAATGGATAATGGATGGAAAACATTATAAACAGTGCTTGGGACAGAGTAGCTGTTCAATAAATGATAGTTATTATTTCTATTATTTTATTGTCACATTTCTCTTCTCATCTCTAGTCTTGCTCCTCTTGTATCCTTCCAACCTACTTCACTCCAATTCATTCCTCGATGGCAGAAAAAGTGATCTTCTTTAAAAGTAAATAGCCTCCAGATGAATCTATAGTGACCGCAAGCGATCAATGGTTGTTTGGAGCCAGGGTGGAGGGGGAAGGGAGACTAACTGCAGAGGGGTACAAGGGAACTTTTTGGGGTGAGAGAAATGCTGTATAGCTTGACTGACGGTGATTGCACAGGTATATTCAGATGTCAAAACTCATCAAACTGTACGCTTAAAATGGATGCATTTTAAGTTTTACCTCAATAAAGTTGATTTATGAAAAAAAAAGGTACACAGCCTCCCCAATAATCCACCATATTATGATCTCTACTCTTCTCCGTGGCATTTGTCAGTATCTAAAATTATTTCATTCATTTCTTCACATATTTTCATATTCATAAAATTAGAATATGAACTTTTCAAGAGTAAGGTCTCTGTTTTGTTTACTGCTGTAACTCCAGCATCTAGAACGAAGCCTGGCACATAAAGGTGGTCCCAAAATTCTTCTTGATAGACAGATTGGTTAAAATCCTTCAGTGGTTCTACCTCCAAATTATATTCTGACTTCTCCCATTCTCATCATCCCTACCATCACCATTTTAACATGTGTGTGTTGGTTTGGAGCTATTATGTATGCCATAAAAGCCCATGTCCTTTTAGACAATCTTGTGGGGGCAGACCTATTGTGGGTGGGACCTTTTAATTAGGCTTTTTGCAGGAGATGTGACCCTACGCATTCCAGGTGGGTCTTAGTCTCCTTGCTGGAGTCCTTTAAGAGAGCTCACAGAGACAGAAACTCAGAGAAACTGAGAGAGACATTTTGGAGAGAAGCTAAGATATGTAATCCAGAGTTTTCCCCCCAGGAGAAGCTAAGAGAGAAGCTAAGACGGAAGCCCAGATGTGGAAAACAGAGCCTAAAGTTTCTCCTTTCCTTCCCGCATACTTGAGGCGGGAGCCTGGAACACTGGGCTCCTGCTGAGATAGAACACTATCAAGGCATGCCTCGTTAAAGTATGTGTGGACGTGAGAATGCAGCTGGGAACTGTTTTTCTGTTATTGTCCTTGAGAATAAGATAAGACCCATTTTGCAGACAGATGTAAACAACCATGTGAAAATGTCTACGTGCACAGTAAAGCATTTCTCTACCCTAAAAGCATAATAAATAAGGGTCTTGGGAACAGGACAGACACACTCACCTAACAGGCAGTGTGTCCCCTGCTCCCAGTCTCCAAGAGATATTTTTGTCTCTAATCTTAATTTCTGCGTCGCCCCGGGCAACACCCAGAGACATTTTAGAGAAAGCAACGGAGCTAAACCTGGGAGAGAAGGACTAGCAGACTCCGGCCATGTGCCTTCCCATGTGACAGAGGAACCCCATCAGCCTTTTCTCAGAGAAGGTATCGTCCTGTTGATGCCTTAATTGAGACATTTTCATGGCCTTAGAACTGTAAATTTTTTGAACCAATAAACCCCCACTGTAAAAGCCAATCCATTTCTGGTATGTTGCCCCTTGGCAACTTTAGCAAACCAGAACAGTGGGGCACCATCACCTCTTGCCTGGGTTACTGCAGTGGCTTCCTTGTGGCACCCTTGCTTTCAACACTGCCCCTTCATCTCAGTCCCCAGTGAGCACCCACAGTGATCTTTTTAAAATGTAAATCAGATCACATTACTCCCCTGCTTAAAAAAAAAAAAATGTGGAGATAATGGGATTAAGAGGCTAAGTGAACAAGGAAAGGAAAGGCAATTTAAAACTCCAGGAAAGTAAAAAAGCTGAATGTAGTGGACTTGATTGTGGCCTCCAAATGATTTGTCCACCCAGAACCTCAGAATTTGACCTTATTTGGAATAAGGGATCTGGGTCTTTGCAGATGTAAGGATCAGGATCTTGAGATGAGGTCCTCCTGGATTAGGGAGGTTCCTAAATCCAATGACAAACTCTTATTAAAAAAGTGAAAACACACAGACACAGAGGGGAACACCACGTGAAGGTGGAGGCAGAGCTCGGAGTGATGCTGCCACAGGCCAAGGGATGTCAGGGGCCTCTGGAAACTGGAAGAGGCCAAGTAGGATTCTCCCCCAGAGCCTGCAGAGGGAGCGTGGCCCTGCAGACACTGTGATAGCACACCTCTGCCTCCAGAAAGGTGAGAGAATACATTTCTGTAATTTTAAGCCACCAGGTATGTGGTAATTTGTTGTGGCAGCCCTAGGGCACTGATACACTGCACAAGAGAAGTCGTGGTCATAAAATGAAATAAACTAAAACGTAATGTTGGAACAGGTATGAATCTCAGCCCACAGATTAAATAAAATACCACAACTATTAATAATTGGGGTGGGGGCCTTGGAGCATTAAGTCTTCTCTCTGCATGGGTTACCGCTTAAACGCCTGCAGTCCCAGTCCACGTGCCCTTCACAGCTGATGAAGCTCTACTTCCTCTCTGTCATAGTGGGACCTGCGGGCTTTCTGGGGTCACCCAGGGTCTTAGCTGCATAAACACACAATGCAACTGTGATTCTCTTGAGTCTTGCTACTTCCCCAGGGTGTTTCCAGAAACTGAACTCTGGCCCCTCTGCTCTGGTAGCCCCAAACCTCACCTTCTTTGCTCATTAGCCAGAGTGAATCTCCTTGTCCTAGGGGAAATGCCCTGCTCTTACCCCTGCTTCTCTGAGACATCATGTACACTCATAAATCACATTCCCTTTTGCTTCTTCCCCTAAACCCTGTGATTCCTAAGATACCAGGGTATAGGGAATCTAAAGCTGGAAAAGTCCAGATGTACGTGTCCTGTCCTGTCAAACATCTCACATCAGGTAAAGAAGTACCAAATTGACCACCTGCTCAACTGGGGAAAGTAGGAAAAGAAGGTGCAACAAAATAAGGGTAAATTTATATCTCAAAATATTACTTAGCCATAGTCTTTCCCTAGTAAATTTTTGTCTTCAACAAAGATAATTTACTTTTGACCTAGGTTCAAGCCTCTCAGCAGCACAGAAGTTTTAGTTTGGAATTTCCCAGGGCAGTGGGCATTGCGACTGACCCCTAACTCCCCTGTTCTGACCCATGATTAATCTAAGTAATCAAGGGCAACTTACCCTTTGTCAGTGATTGGTCTAGGGTTGGACACACCTAGACCAATTGGGCCCAATGAGATTCAAGGACCCAGCAGATGTGAGGTGGGGGTTCTGCTGTGTCTGTTCTGCAGACGCTCCCTTGGGTAGGTCATCCCGAGGTCTAGCCTTGGCATTCAAACCACATCCTCCAATCCAACTGAAGCTTTGATGCCCATCTCTCTGTCTCTTATTTATTTATTTTCTCAGAACTCAGGAATGGAAAATTTTTGACTAATTATCACAAATAAGTGGGAACAAGCTCTAGCCTCTATCTTGAATCCATGCTGGAAGAATTAACATAATTGAGTCAAATTTCAGTTTGGAAGAGTAGGAGGATAGAAAGTCTGTCTTAGTGAGTGAAAATTCTGAATTAGAAAATTTATTTTTAAATACCATCTTATTATTTTCAAGTTCAGCGGGATAAGGAAGAGATGTAAAAGACTTTATAATAAAAAATAATTCACATTTGAACTTTATTATGTGACCATTCCTCAAGATTAGAAATATCTTTTCAACAGAACTTCATATGGCCCAGAAGTTTAAGGCTTCTTATTTTAAAATTTAGTTCCATGACTTTTTTGACAAAGTTACTATTTCAGTAATAGATTCTCCTATAACTAAAAAGGAACCCTGGTCTGGGAGTCCGAGCCCCTGAGTTCAGTCCCTGTCTTGACCAGTAAGTGGGGGGCCTTGGGTAGGTCATTTTCCCTCTAGCATTAATTACTTTCTCTGTGGAACTATCGGCATCCACATACCTAGCTGCATCAGAGTCATGCAGACTTCTAGGCCCCATCCCTGGCCTACCGAATCAGATTTTCTTCATTGGGGCCCAGAAATCTGTATTATTAATTATCCAGGTGAATATGAGTTTGAGAACTACTGGATGAGATGACCTCTAGGGTTCCTCACAGCAACAAGAACCTGATTTTATGATTGCTGTTCCTTCTATCCCTGTTTGTTCTATTGTTGCTACTAGATGTTGTGCTCCTAAAAACAAAACAAAACAAAACAAAAAAAACTAAACAAATAAAAAAAAAACCCAAGACCATGATTTAATCATCTTTATATCCCCCAGCACCTACACAGTGCCTGGCATGTAGTAAGCACTCAATAAATATTTGAAGAATTAATCAAGGATAATTAAATAAAAGAATGACATTTAATGTGAATCCCAATCACATGGGGATAGAGAAATCTAAAGAGAGAGAAAATATGTAAAACTTTCACTTGATAATAGTCTTGCATTCCCTGCCTGCCCAGCTACATGCTCCAATTAATGGGTTGTCTGAATGAGTTTTAACGCATATTTAGAGGTGCAGTCGGAAGGTGATTGAGGTTCTCCTGTGGGCCTGATTATCCCTATAATATTTCCCAGTGGTGCTGATAACTGAGAGGGGCTCAAGATTCAGCAGGAGCTGGTTGTCCTCTCTTTGACTTCTCCAGGTCCAGTAAGAGCCAGATGCTGACTGGGTGGCAGATGTCCTGGGGCCATGCTGCAGGTCTCAGAACTTCAAAGGCTACCACAGGTTTCTGTGGGGCCTCAACAGGTTGGAAGAGGCACTCATCTTCTGTTAGAATTACGGGTAAATCCTCCAGCCACCGTGTCAGCCGAGCAAAGCATCTTTGCAGCCAGCACTCCCCAGGATATCTGATTCCACTTCTTGTGACCCCCACAGACCCTTCTCCCACCCCCCTCCTCTACACTCTGTTGACCATCCCTTGAGCCTCCCTGGCTCAGACACAGTCTGCTGGTCTTGGAAGGTACCGTTTCAGGAAGAAATCTGTCAGAGGGGTGGGAAATTTAGCCAGGGGGATATAGAGGAGTTTGGCATCCAGCCCAGGGTTGTAGCGGATGCGGGGACTCCGGGAAACAATGGCATGCTCCATGCTGCTGGTGACCTCATTGATCCTTGGCTCTGCCAACTGCATCGTGTGTTTTAACTTGTCAGTATCTGTTTAAAGGTATGGAGGAAAAATCAAAAGCGTCGTTATTCTTCATAAAAGATGATTTCTTCTGAATTCCACCCAACGCCCTCTTCCGTCAGATCCCTGATTTAGCATTTCAAGCAGGCCTGCCACATGCTCCAGGTTGTCCCTTACACAAATGCTCCCTAAATAATCTTATTTCTTGTCCTGTGTTCAACAATTTTGCATTGAGTTCCTGCTGTGCATTAGACTGGCAAAGAAAAGACCTGTGCCCAGTTCTGCCACTTGTTAGTTTTGTGATCTAGAGCTTGAACCTTGCATCATCTGTAAAATGGGGATAATAATACCTGCCATGGAGAATAATGAAAATGATTCACAATGGGGTAGATAGTCGGGGAGGACAGGATAGAAAACATGTGCTTATAAGCACATAAGAAAATTAGAAGGAAATAAAAAATGTTGTCTGAATGGTGGGATTCCTAGTTACTGCAGGCTTTTTTGTTTGTTTCTGTTTTATTATTTTATGTACTTCCTAGAGTTTCCAATTTTGGTACAAAAGCATGCAGAAAAAATATTGAATAATAATAAATTCTTATTTTTTAATTATTATTCTTGGATTCAAATGAGCTAAGGCACAGACAGGCCCTCTGAAAAGCACAAATGTGGGGGGTGGGTATTCCGTTTACCTTGTGCAAGGGTGTGGAGATGGGTACAGGGCACTGAATGTAAATAGGAGGTGGGAGCGGGGTGGAACCCCATCTGCACCCTCGCCCCAGGGTGTGGGGACAGGGGCAGTTTGGTGGGATTCCTACTTTATGGAGAGTCCCAAGGACTCCTGGAGGAAGTGGTGCCTGAGAGTCAGACTGCTAGGATGCAGGTTGAAAACTTGAAAACAAAGAAGGGAGCAAAAGCTATCCTGCCTTTGCAGGATTTTCCAGGCAGGCAGGAAATTCACTCACCCACTAGAGAACATCTGAAGACATTCTCCAGGTCAGTGGAAGGGGACATTTTAAGTGAGGTCCCGGAATGTGATGTTCAAAGGCCCTTCACCCCAGATCCCGAGGAACTCTTTTTATATTTCTCAAAGAGAAAACGGCTATGTTGAAAAAGCCAAACTACATTTTGAAGTCCTAAAAAAGACCCATGCCAGCGTAAAAGCCAGACTGTCCATAGAGCAACAGTATCTTAGGAGGCCAACACCCTGTCCTCCAACCTTGGGCCTGACACAGAGACAACCGCCAGCTGGTCCACAGCAGAGAGGAGAGTCCCAACTGATGAAAATGTTTAGGACTTTTCTTCTCCTCGCAGATTTCTAATATTTCTGAAACTAAATGATTATTTTTCTCCCTATAATAGTTCTCCCTGAGTCTTCTGTAAATCATATATGGAAGACACCGCCATCCTCCACATTCCTGAAGTCATAACCCTGGCGCTCATCCTTGACATGTCCCTCGCCCCCAGTCCAGCAGTCTCATGTACACCTGGAACCCCTCAACTTCTTTCCAACTCCTCCAACCTTTGCATCCAAATGCCATTGTGTTAAGCCTGAAGTACAGTGGTAACCAGAGCTGCCTTCACTAATCACAAATCAGATCAGATCCTTAATTCTCTTGGCACTTGGACCTCTCCGACTTGCCAATTCTGCTCCCTTCACACTACCGGGACCCTCTGGCTTCTTTACAGTTCCTCAGAGGAATTTCCTACTTCAGGGCCTTCCTTCCTAGTCCTCTCTCTTGAGAAAACTTCTCTGCCCCTTCCCCCTTGACACTTTCCAGCTACCTAACTCCTGTTCCTCCTCAAAGTCAACTCCAAGAAGGCTTTGGGCCCCAACTTCCAGCCCCATTCTTCTTTCATAGCCCCATACATCTCCTTCACAGCACTTAGCCACATTTGTCACTAAGCATCTGTGTTTTGTGAAGTTCTGTCTCCCCTACCGGGCTTTAAGCTATAGGAGGCAGCTTAAGTGAATGGTTGTCTTGTTCACAGTGCCTGGCACATGGTAGGATATCATAGAATATAAATTAAATGAATAAATGGCTTTTATGATTTCGGTGGCTTTTTACTTTCTTGATGGATGCTACAATGTCCTGGAGAGCATATCGCTAAGATAAATCCCCCTGGGGAGTTAAATACTTGCCATGGACTGGATCAAGTGATTATATTTAGTCCATCCAGAGTTTCTGGGTGTATTTCAAAGATTCATCACTTTGGATTTTGAATAATTGATATCTAAGGATCTCTCTTTGCAATACAAGAATTTATAGATTGTAGGCATCAGCGTCATGGAAAAGAGGAGACCACACTGTCTAAGGGAGAATAAAAATAACAGCGAACTTTTAAAGGACCAGGTGCTAAGAACTTCACATATCTTAACTCATTTAATTCTCAAAACCTGTTATATAGCAGCATTAGCAAACCGCAACAGGTGGTCACTGCCCAGACACCCGTGAAGATTGAGAAAGTGATCAAATGAGAGAGAGGGGTAGCAACTGACAAGATAGGATTTAACAAAGGATTATGAATGCTGAATCTTTATATTTAAAAAAAAAAAAAAACCTGTTATAGATGAGAGGCTAAGTGATTTGCCGAAAGCAAACAGGCAAGCTGAAATTTGCATTCAGGAAGCCTAGATTCAGAGTCTAATGCTTAACAACAACAGTAAATTGCATGTCAGAAATGTTCATAGAAGCCAAGTAAAACAGGGAGGACAAATTAGATAAATAGATGATAGATATAGATATAGACATAGATATAGATAGATGGAGATAATAGATATAGACATGGGGGTTAGGGAAATTTGTAAGTAGGCCACAGAGGTACAGAGGGAACAGGAACAGGGCTGAGAACTCAGTTGCTTCACCCTGGCCCACTGGAAACCTCCTGAGACAGCAAACTGGCAGCCCCATCTTCTTGGCTGGCCGCTTGGTCACAAAGCAGCAGTTGGAGAAGGGAGACACCCACCCCTGTGGTTGTGGCAGGCTGAATTATGTACTCCGATGGGACACATGTTCCAAATCCTCACTCCCGTGTGTGTGACACCATTTGTAACTAGGACCTTCTGAAGATGCTATTTTTAGTTCAGGTGTGCCCCAGCTGTCAGGGTTGGTTTAATCTGCATTACCGGAGGCCTTATAAGGAGAAGAAACCAGAAAGTGAGGCCACACAGGAGCCAGAAGCCATAAGTAGGCAGAAACTGGAAGAGCAGACACAAGGAAAGAGAGACCAGCACGTGAGGTGAGGCAGACATGCAAGTCAAGGAACCCCAAGGACTGCCGGCAGCCAGTGCCAGAACACTACAGACCCCGGGAGGAAACAGGGGTCTTGATTTGGACTTCTGGCCTCTGAAACCGTGAGCCAAAAAATTCTTGTTGCTGAAGTCTAACCAGTTGTGGTATTTGTGATAGCAATTCTGGCAAACTAAGACAGTGGTGCTGACTCCTTGTGGCACAGCCGGTTTCTATTGGAAGGTCGGGGGTTGCCCCACACAAGGGCAGCTACAGGGGTCTCTGAGGGGCTCTCCCACTAGGCCCTTGGGGCCAGAAAAATGGGGAGAGCTGGGTGATCTTCTGAAATCAACTGGCTCAGCTTCTAAATTAGATGCTGCCCAGTGAGCATGGAGACTTCTGGGCCTCAGGCTGGCCCTCCCTCTCTCCCCACCCCTATGAGATGGGCCCATTCCTCCTTCTCTGCACCTTCAGACCACCCCTCTCTCATCCTGCCACACCTGGGCCCATCCCATGCCCCAAAACAAAAGAACTGCATGAAGTTTGGGGAGGGATAGTTAACGTCTGTGGAACCCCTCCTCCACCCTCCCAGAACACCTGAGGTTCACAGGAAACTCTTCGCTCAAGGAGAGAGTGGGAGCTGCCTGGAGACCCTCCCTTTTAAATACCTGCATGCTCCTTTGCCTCTTTATTTTTTTAACAAGCACTTCGTGTGTGCAATACATGAATTCTCATAGCAACCCTGTGAGGCAGGCCCTATCATTAGCTCCATTTTATAGAGGCACAGGGTGATGTCCCAAAGGCTCCTTCTGGTAAGTGGCAGAACCAGGATTTGACCCCTGGCAGTCTGGCTCCAGTGGCCGAGCTCGCAATCTCTGGTCTAAATTCATCTCGGTGCAGTTTCGCCTGCATAATGATATGGACAGCATCTCTCCTGCCTCCCGCCCCGACAACTGTGGCTCTGCCACTCCCAGCAGTTGTCCACTTGGTCTCTATTCTGGAACCCCAGCTCTGCCACTAGCTGTGTGGCATCAGGCGCTTAACTTGCTGAGCCTCCATCTCATCATCTGCAAAATGAGGGTGGGTCAGTGACCCCCAAAATCTCCCCTCTCAGAACTGATGGTTTGGTTTGCCAAGCCCTCTATCTTGGGGCTTGCCCTTTTGAAGCTCATTACTGCAAAGGAGAGGCTAAACCTGCTTATAATTGTGCCCAGGAGTCTCCCCCTGAGTACCTCTTTGTTGCCAAGATGTGGCCCTCTCTCTCTAGCTAAGCCAACTCGGCAGGTGAACTCACTGCACCTCCCCCACCCCACCCCACCTCAACACACATGGGACCTGACTCAGGGGCATAAATCTCCCTGGCAACACAGGATATGACTCCCGGGGATGAATCTGGACCTGGCATCATGGAATCGAGAACATCTTCTTGACCAAAAGGGGGATGTGAAATGAAATTATTTCACTGGCTGAGAGATTCCAAATGGAGTCGAGAGGTCACTCTGGTGGACTTTCTTATGCACTATACGGATAACCCTTTTTAGGTTTTAATGTACTGGAATAGCTAGAAGTAAATACCTGAAACTATCAAACTCCAACTCAGTAGTAGCCTTGACTCTTGAAGACAATTGTATAGCAATGTAGCTTACAAGAGGTGACAGTGTGATTGTGAAAGCCTTATGGATCACATTCCCTTTGGGATGAGGGATGGATGAGGAGAAAAATGGGGACAAAAACTAAATGGTGGGATGGGGGGATGGTTTGGGTGTTCTTTTTTACTTTTATTTTTTATTCCTATTTTTATTCTTTCTGGTGTAAGGAAAATGTTCAAAAATAGATCAACTATATGATGGTACTGTGAACAGCTGATTGTACACCATGGATGATTGTATGGTATATGAATATATCTCAATAAAACTGAATTTAAGAAAAAAAAATTTTTTTTTAAATCTCCCCTCTCAGAAACCCGTCTTCCGCCCGGGGAACTTACAGATGCGGAAGTACTCTTCTCCGTAACTGTCCCGGGTTTCCTGAGGCAGCCGCTCCCACAGCTTACGCATGCGCGACCCCATGCCTTCCTTGCCCAGAATGGACGTTCGATAGTTTCCTGGCTCAATGATGCTGACCTTCACCCCAAAATAATGGAGCTCACGCCTAGGAGAGAAGAGTTGGATTCACTCTGGGCCCCAAGATGAAAGAGGGTCATCAGGGAGAGTCTCCCCTGACATCTCTGGAGGAGCCTGTCTCCCCAGGAGCCCAGGAGGTGCCCTGCACACCCTGCACAAGGCCGGCATTGCCTTCATGAAAATAAGCCATTCTTGAGGGCCCCAGCCCTTTCCCAAACCTGGTGCAGCAGCCACTGGACAATTTGCCTTAGGCAAGTCCAACGGGGAGGAAGTCAACTAGACCAAGGCTTTGCCTTCTAGCAGCCCCTTCCCTCTCCCAGCCCTACTCTTGGTACCATGGGGGAGGAGGAAGTAAGCAGGATCTAGGCAAGGCCTGCATCCTCCTTTGAGGGTCTCCTGACAGGCACCTCCACCCCCAGGCCTGTCTGTCTGTTTGGGGCTCTCTCCCTCCTACTCCCACAGGCCCAAATAGGATTTTTCTTTTTCTGGGACAGCTCAGGAAAGGCAGACCTGACTGCCTCCTGTAGCTGCCCTACCTCTTCTCCTCATTCCTTCTTCCCTTGGTCCTGGGGAAGGCTACTGTGGTCTAGGCTTCCCCCTGCTACTACTTTAGCTTCCCCTTCCAGAAACCCTACCCCCAGGCCATCACGCCCAGACCTCTTCCCGAGGTGAGACCCCCAGGACCCAGTCACCTGATGCTGTCGGAGAAGGCCTCGACGCCAAACTTGGAGACGCAGTAGCCACCACCAATAACGGCCACACGACCCCCACAGCTGGACATGTTGATGACCCTGCCCCGGGCTTTCTTGACCATGGGCAGCATGTGGAGGGTCACATCGATCAGTCCCACCAGGTTCACATTGATCACCTTCACAAAATCCTCCTTGGTCAACCACTCGTTGGGTCCACTGGGCAGGCCCACACCAGCGTTGTTCACCAGGGCCCAGAGGCCTGGGGCAAGATGGAGGGAGAGAGAACCATGGGAAAAATCAGTGTGTCTGTGGGAAAGAACCAGGATCCACTACCCACCAACTCAGACCACGGAGGGTGATAGAACAGGTGTCCAAGGGACAAGACAGCCCAGGTTGGGGAGGCAGGGTGGGGAGCTGTGCCAGCCTGAAGGATGACATGCCTTTTACTAATTAGTTTGTCCAGGAGGAGAAACTTTTTCTGATTCACACAGTCTGCCAGCTGGTTGGAGCCTTGTACCAGCTACAATCCAGGCTTTAGCTAAGAGCACCTAAGCTATTAGCTCTTAGACAAGAGACATAATTTTCATATCAATGAATAAGTAATTTCTTTCCCTACCATGCTTCCCCCCTCTATTAACCTGAGTATAAGGAGCCAACTCCATTTCACTTTTTACCCAAATCCATTCATTCATTTATTCATTCATTCATCAATTTACACAGTAATTTATTCCTACATCTTTCTCTGTGCCAATTACAGGGGAAGGTGCTAGAGGCATAGAACAACAAGGCAGGGACTCATCCATTAGGAGTTCACAAATGAGAGAAGAAATAAGTAATTTTTATAAATATAGAAAATTATTAAATAAAATAATTATGGAAAAATATGATAAGGGCTATCTTTGAAATATTTAAATTGGGTTGGTATAAATGGAGGGAAATGATGCTAAGTATTGTCATTCAACCCTGCGGTGGCCCAGGGTTGAAGAACCCTGAGTTCTAGTCCTGATTTGATCACCTCCAGCCATGGACAAGTCACTTCTCTCTGGGCTTCAGTTTTTTCATCCGGTTGGACTAGAATAGTTGTTTGTAGCCTGAGTTTTGCAGGCCTGAGGGCTTTCCAGGTGGAATCCCAGAACCTGCTAGGGGAGGGAGATTCTGGAGAAGCTCTACTTTCATTTGTTTTACATAATGAGCTTCCAAATAAACTCCCACTTGGTGGGGGAAGTTGGGACCTTTGCCGCTAAAAACATGCACCAACCAGACGTGTTCAGGGACTCTCAGGGGGGCAACAAGAAAGCATGCAAGAAACCTCCCCACCCACTCAGTCCCCAGTGCTTCTTAGAACAAAAATGCTGTCCGGCGTGGTAGGCAGAATACTGGCTGCTCAAAATTGTCCGCATCTTCATCCCTGAAGCCTATGAATATGTTAGATTATATGGCAGGGGAGAATTAAGGCTGCAGATGGAATTAAAATCACTAATCGACCCATCTTAATATGGGGAGATTACCCTGGACTAGCCTGTTAGATTCCAGAAGAAGAAACTAACACATGGAAGGAGTTTCTGACCCAGGGGCCCCACGGCTTATCTCACAGAAAGCAGGTGCCCCATAAACTAAAGAATGAAGGCTGTTCAAGGCTGCTCAAGGCTGTTCCAGCCACAGTGGCACCTCAAAGGCGGGTAAGGCAAGGTCAGATATGCCCATAAGATGAACAGCCAAAAAGCCCTGCTCTCCCTAGTTAGATAACGCAGCTGCTTTCCTAAAAAGAATACTGTCTCAGAACCCTAGCAACCAATCAGCCCAAAACTTGATAGGCACTTACCCAATCGAGGCACAGAACACCATAGCAGGTACCCTTCCCGGTGTGGGTTCCTTTTTTCATCAAAAAATGCTGCTCTCAGATAGAGAGCTGGAGCCATTTTTCTTTCTTTCTTTTCACTGGCTCCCACCTGCTTTCTTCTGCTTTCTTCCTCTAATAAACCTTAAACTGTCTACTTAAACCATGACTCGCTGCCTTGTGTGGATTTCTGAACGACTCCTACCTAACATAGCCCATTGGGCCCAACATGGTCAAAAGGGTCCTTCTAAGAGGAAGAGGGAGACACACAACCAGAGAGCAGGTGATGTGAAAAGGATTTGGACTGAACTTGCTGGGTTTGAAGATGGAGGAGTGGAGTGATGTGTCAAGGAATGAGGGTGGCATTTAGAAGCTGGAAAAGGCAAGGAAATAGATTCTACCCTAGAACCTCCAAAAGGAACGCAGTCCTGCCAACACCTTGATTTTAGCCCAATGAGACCAAATTTGAAGTTTTGACCTCCAGAGCTGGAAAGTGATACATTTGTATTGTTTTAGCTACTGAGTTTGTGGTAATTTTTATAGCAGCTGTAGGAAATGAACACACCAGTGAATCCTTAGCACAGGTGGCTCAGGCTGAATGTAGGGAGCCCGATGCTATGGTCTGTTGAAGAAAGAAACTCACCCTTGCCAAGTTATTCATTCATTCATTCAACAAATGTTTATTGAGCACCTACTAGGTTTCAGACCTTGTGCTAGATCCTAAGGATACAGCAGTATATAAGAGTCCAAAAGCCCTGCCCCCAGGAAGCTTCATTACAACAGAGGAAACAGACAATAAATAGGTAAAATATATTGGGCAGCAATAAGACCTAAGAAGAAGAACAAAGCAGGGACTGACTGTTTGGCTCCTCCCGGGCCCCATGGCTCTGCTCCCCCGCTGTGGGCAAGGATCCCCAGACTAGTTCCTTTGGGAGTGAGGACTCTCCCAGGCTGCTGCTTTGGTCACAGCACCGGCCTGCTCCTCCCGTTCCCCGGCCCACACCCTGCATGCAGGAAGTTCTGGAGTTCCCTGGCCGGCCCCACGCAGTCCTGTTTCAGTCCCAGCCCACAGCTTCCTTTCCCAACAGGAGCAGCTCCTCGCCTTGAGGTCAAACCAGCGTTGACCTTCCTGTAATAAGAAAACAGACCTCCCTCTCCCCTGCCTTCTTGCCTGACACAAACAAAGAGACCTAATGCCCCCACCTACGGAATCCCCACCTCATGTCCCCTTTTCCCTCCCCCAGCCTAATGCCAGCAGGAAATGGGCTTCTATTTCTCCTGGAGCTGATGGCTAGGGCTACTGAAGCCCCAGAGAAACACAACCATCTCGAAGGGTTTGGGAATAGAGCTCACGTCATCCCTCCCCTACATCCTTTTGTGGACCCTCTCCCATCCCTCTCAGTTTCTGGGAAATCACCCCTTCTTAAGAACAGGCCAAACCACACAATGATTTCCCATCAGACTCCACCAGAGCTGCGGCTGCTTTCCCTACATCGTCTCCCCCACCTCATCTGAACAACAGGGTCCCTGGTGCTATTAGATGCCTGTGGGAGAGAGAAAGAAGGGTGAACTGAGAAAGCCAAAGAATGCAATTCGCCCCACCTTGCTCGCCTACTTGGTCCCGCACCCACTGGGCCGCAGCCTTGATGCTCTCGCTCTTGGTGACATCCAGGAGGGTGGTCTGCAGCCGGTAGGAGGTCTCCTGCTGAAGCTTCTGTGCCCCCTCCTCAGTGAGGCAGGCAGCCAACACCCGCATGCCCCGATCCACCAGCTGCCGAGCCAGCAGGTTCCCGAAGCCCGAGTCGCAGCCAGTGATGAACACATACTTCTCTGAGAGGTTGCGGACCACATTGTAGTTCTTGAACCAGCGATACCAATAGGAGAAGTCCGTGAGAGTCGCCATGGGCAGGGGCGTAAGTGATGGCCGAGGAGTGGGCTCAGGAGACAGTGGGAGAGGCTGGTCCTCTGAGCCCCAGCCGGCAGTCTGCTGGCACCCACGGGGAAGATGTTCTCCTCCTTTCCACTGCTTACAACAGCAACACGGCTCCTGGGCGAGCCACTCTGTAATTTTTATAGGTGGATGCATCAGCACACCAATTAGCCTAGACACAAGAAATTCAAGTCCAACCTGAAGCCTTGTCACCTCCAATAGTCTCCCTCTCTCTCCCTGCCCTGGTGGCTGAAGGTGCCAGGGACCCCAATGGCAACATTGGTGCTGAGAGGCAGCTCATCTGGGTGGACCGCTGGGGCAAAAGGGAAAGGAGGACTCAGTCCAGATAAGGCCCCCCGCAAAGCCCCCACCCCAATCCTACCTCCAGCCCAGGCATCAAAATCATTCATCATGAGTACAGGCATGTAATAAATTTAATTTTTTATTTTCAGGGAAATAAATTAAGACAAATTCATTAATGCAAAACAAACAAAAATTGGTTTTGAGCCCTCCAAATCCCAAAGGAAATGAGTTTCAGGTCATTAGCTCTTTGGAATTCTCTGCCGCTAGGTACGTCTCCGTTATGAGAGATTATGAGGAACAAAGGGTTTCTCCAGGGGTGGAAGTGCTCCCATTCTCCTGAGGCCACAAGCAACAGGGCCCTCCTATTGGGGAGGCTGGTGATGTGATGCCCCAACTCCCAGAAGGTGGAAAGACCCAAGGGGCTCAGGGCCCAGCTGCTTGGGGACTGATACGCAGGGCACCAGTGGGGAGCTCCACTTCACTGTGGGCAGGCCCAGCTCCTCTCCCTTGACCAGGCTAAAGGAGGGAGTCAAGGATTGAGGACAAAACAGCTCTCTCGGACAGGGACCCCAGTGGGCATTTTCCTTCCAGCTCCAGGACCAGACTCAGTGTGGCTCTTCTGATGAGCTGAAACTGAAGAGGGGTGGTGATGGTGGGAGGAAGGGTCTATGAACAGTGGCTAATCGGATGTGCAGAGGGAAGGGGTCCAGGAAACAAAGTGATTCCAAGGTATGGGGTCAATGACAGGTAGACCTACGTGGTTGCAGATGGCAAGGAAAGTCAGAAGAGACACTTTGGGCATAGATGAGTCTGGCCAGATGACAAAAACAGATCATGAGTTCCCCAGGCAGCAAGCGGAAAGGCCTGGGGCAAAGTCCTTGGCTCTGAGAGGAGATAAGATGATAGAGGAACTCAGGGCTCAGGCCAGAGACTTGCAAATTCTCAGGGTCAGGATCTGGAGAAGAAGAGATTCTAGGCAATGGGACAAAAACTCTCAAAAGGTAGAAGGGGAGTTGGGAAAGGAAGTGACACAGAGGTGTGAGGTAAATAAGGGCCACACCCAGGACTGCACAGGCGGCTGGAAGGAATGATGCTGGGGATGGGTGGTTACTTGGATCAACCTCCAGGGTCATCCTCCCTCAGGATGAGCCTGGTCACCAGTTCACACCAAGGGATCCAAGGTTCCAACCCCCACACCTTCTCTGTCTAGAGGGACAGAACACAGAATTGGGGTCCAAAAGTTCTCCAGACTGAAGAGACCAGGATGCATTTCCACATTCCACTGTCTACCAAGCAGGTGAGGCCCAGAATCAGGTGAAGGAGACGCTGCCTTGGGAAAACCTGCAAGGCTCAGGCATTCACCACCAAGCGAGGCGGGAGTCGGGGGTCACATCAAACCCTAAAGAGCACACCCAGGGCCTGCAGGGGAGGGAGAGGGAAGCAGAAGGCAAATCTTGCCTGCATCATACCAGTCCCAAAACAAGGACACGTCCTAGGCTGGATCTGTCAGGCACCACCCAACCTTTGCCTGCCTCCTGGTCTTGGGATAAGGCAGATGATGTCAATCGAGTGCTGAGCAGGCAAGTGTTCCCAGGGGCAGACGCTCACCCAGTTCTTGAGGAGATGATAGGTGAGGTCCAGGGATTGGCACTGGACCTGGGGGAGGATGACCCGATACTGCTGCAAGCCGGGCCTGGGCCTGACTTAGCCGACTACAGACCTCTGCTGACTGCCGGCCAAGGCAGTGTTCCCCCAGTTTCAAACCCAACATGTTGAGTGAGGGGTGGGGACACGGTGAGAACCCCACAGAGGGGGCTTCTTCCAGGGCTGAGACCACCTCTCACTGTCGGATGACAGCCTCCCTGCTGTCAGGGAATTGGCACCTGAGTGAGGCCTGATGAGGACAGGCTGGTCATCCTCCCCATCCCACAGGTATCTTCAGCAGAGGGTGCCTTCACCTTCTCCAGGACACCTCCAGCCTGTGGGAGGGTGCAGAGAGGCCGTGGCCAACACCCTCGCCCGAGGAGGGACACAGCGGGCTGAGCAGGTGGGCACTGGGCCTCCTCACAACTGTTCACACCTTCCCAAAAGTGCAGATTCCTCAGGGTGGATCAGAGCCTTTAGTGGCCATCCAGGGCACTGGGCAACAGTGTGGGCTATGGGGTCTCAGTTCTTGAGCTGTGAAACTTGGTTCTTTCCTCCTACTATCCTAAGTCCTGATTAATGGGGCAGGAAGCCTGGGGCAGGAATTGAGAGGGGGTGAGCTAGGGGTCCTTGTCACTTGAGAGCTTCCTTCCTCAATCCCACTTCCTGCCTCCTGACCCATCGACCTTCACATAGCATCCCAGCTCCACCCCAGCATGTGCCCTGGTCCTTGCTTCCCAGGGCCTCTTTGGGCTTTATGGAACACTGAGGACCATGGCACCCACCAGGAAGGTGGGCATGTAGTACAGGGGGAGATAGAGGACCTTAGCATCCCAGTCAGCCAAGTACCCAGTCAGCCGTGTGACACATAAGGGGTGGAAGGCAGGCAATGCATGCTCAGTGCAGTCCGTCACCAAGGACACATCTGGTGAGCACTTTTTCTCTACCAAAGCGGCTTTGATGTCTGTTGAGAACGAAAAAGGACCCATGTGTACTTCCACCTTCCACCCATCCTGCCCTGAGATCCCCTTAGGGAGGAGAGTTACTAAGAATTTCTGTAGCCCCAAAGCCAAGACCCCAGCTTACTCCAACCAGGTTTCCCACAGATCCCTATCCTTCCAGGAAAAATTGCTGCAAACTAAGCCAGCTGTGTCTCTCTTCCTGACAAATAAATGTCTGGATGCATAGGGTGAAGGTCTCTCTCAATTCTAGAAATGTAAGCAAGTAAAAATCACCTGTTTCTGACACCAGCTTGCTTTGGGTCTATGGCTATCTTCCCTCTCTGGTTTCAAATTCCTTCTCCATATAATGAAGTATTCAGATAAATAGTCCTCAACTCTAACAAGACTGGAAACTTTCTTGAAGTCACCAGCTGAATACATGGGACACTTGGAATGGGGTGAAAGTCCCACAATTTGTGGAGGACCCAAAGCCTAGAGCATGGATTCTGAGGCGGTGGGAGGAGCTAATGATGGACCCAAGCCTTCCAACAATGGTTTGCTTCCCTTTCCATTGTCCACAGCTCACTCACAGGATGCCAGGAACTTCTTGCCACTAGCCCTATCCCACAACTCCTGGAAGGACTTGCATAAAGATTTCTTTGCTGGTGTCTCTGCTTTTGAAGAGAGTAGGCTCAAGTTATTTCATAGCCACTTTCACTCCAAAGTAGGAGAGCTCCCACCTGCAAGAAACCAGACAGAGGGGTCAAGAGCCTCAGAGGCCTTGGGAGGCACAAAAATTTAAACCCAAGGGCCAGTGGTTTAGCTGAAAGACTGGGGAGTTGCTAAATGCAGCAGCTAGTGGAGAAAATTAAAGATGATAGCACTGCCTCTGTCTAGGGTCTAAATGTGTTCTTTTTTACTTTTTTCTTTTCTTACAAAAGAAGTTGTGGTCTACAGACCAATCATGCATAAAATACAGGATTCACATATACCTCCCCAGCACCAACAACTTGCAATGGGGTGGAACATTTGCTACAATTGTTGATAGTACGTTTTTGTAATGGTACTGATTTTGTTTAACAGTAGTTACCTTTGTTATGATGGATGAAAAAATGTTAAAATAGTACTATTAACTATCGTCCATAGTTTACATTAGTTGTATTTTTTCATATATCACCCTGTTACTAACACTTTTTATTAGTGTCATACATTTATTATGATTCATCAGAGAACATTCTTATACTTGTACTATAAACTATAGTCCATTGTTTACAATAGACTTCACTGTGTTATACAGTCCTATGTTTAACTTTTAATTTTTATTCTAGTAACATATATGACCTAAAGTTTCCCATTTTAATCACATTCACCTATATGATTCAGTGCTGTTAATCACACTCACAATAATGCGCTACCTCACCACCATCCATTTTCAAACCGTTGCAATCAACCTAAATAGAAATTCTGTACAAATTAAACATCAACTCCCCATTCTCTCACCACAATCTATCCACTGGTAACCTATATTCTAAATTCTGACTCTATGAGTGGACTTACATTTAGTTCATATCAGGGAGATCATACAATGTTTGTCCTTTTGTGTCTGGACTATTTCACTTAGTGTAATTCACCCATGTTGTTGCATGCATAAGGACCCCGTTCCTTTTTACAGCTGTATAATATTCCATTGTGTATATATACCACATTTTGTTTATCCATTCATCTGTTGATGGTCACTTGGGTTGCTTCCATCTTTTGGCAATTGGGAATAATGCCACTGTAAATATCAGTCTGCAGATGCTTGTTTGAATCCCTGCTTTCAATTCTTCTGGCTAAATTCCTAGTACCAAGATTGCTGGGTCTATGGAAATTGTATACTTAGTTTCCTGAGGAAGTGCTAAATGGTCTTCCACAGTAGCTGCACCATTTTACATTCCCACAGCCTCTCCAACACTTGTGGTTTTCTGTTTTTCTTAATAGTAACCATTCTAGTGGGTATGACATAATATCTCATCGTGGTTTTGATTTGCTCTTCCCTAATAACCAGTTGTGTTGAGCATCTTTTCATGTGCTTTTTAGCTATTTGTATATCCTCTTTGGAAAAATGTCTATTAAAGTCTATTGCCCTTTTTTTTTTGCTCTTTAAGAAAAAGTTTATTTTCTGGTAAATAGTATTGTTTAACCGTTGGCAAAAATGTATACAGGTGTTTCCCCAAAATATTTATATACATACTGGTACAGTTAATGAACCATAATGGACAAGCCCCATTATAACCTACTGAATACAATGTGCTCTTCATTTATAAATGGGCTACCCTCAGTATATAAAATATATAGGCATGTATGTTACACATACAAGGTAAAAAATGTAAAAAGGAAAGATGAAAAGAAAAAAAGAAGGAACAAATATATCCTTCCCTATAAGATCCAGACAGCAATTCAGTATAATTTGTAAGACTGTGTAAAATGTCTGAAGAATTTCAGGTTTGTCAAATACTCTTTAGGAAAATATCTAAACTATAAAGTATTACATTTTGATTTCAAGAATTTAGGAGACGTTTCCATTAAACATTCAATGAAGATGTTGTGGTCTTGCTAACATGTAGAAAAGAGGACTTCTGAACCTGTTAACAACAAACAAAAAGTCCCTCCTTTTTTAGTTAGTTAATATAACATTTGAATCAAGTGTGCATATTTCAGAGAATCAAATCCTGGTCCATTAGCATTTGAAAATGTTGGGTGAAGGATTCCATGGACAGGATCTGAATTCTTCCTAGATCTTAGAGGGAATGGGGCAGGATATTATGGCAATGGAGGGGGTCAGCCCCAAAGATAGCCAGCCCAACCTTAACTATCAATGTTAAAAAACACACCAAATGTTTCTATAGCATTCTTTCTGCTGCATTTTCTTTATTTCAAGCCACCTGTTTACTTGGAGGGTCATGCAGCAAGTGGCTTATAAATAAAATCAGAGTCTATGAATAGTGCCACCACATTAAGAGGCAGAATTGCTGGATTCTCTTGTTGCGTATAAAGCTCGCTTCTTGGGAATCCATGAGTTGGTATTATTTACGGGACACCTGAGATGTACCTTGCTCCGATTAACATTACCATGCTACTCACTATAAAAAAGCCCAAGGGCAGACTACAGAAGATACTAGGGTCACCACTTTCAGGAGACTGACTTGTAACCCAGCCCATTGACTTCATCACAGCTTTCTTCCATGTAGAATAACGAATTTCACTTTCCTCAGCATTGATCTGTGGTTCAAACCGCTCCATGGTGACAGCTGACATATCTTCCGGATCCAGGCTCCAAACGCCTACTCCTTCTGCAGCCCCTGCTGCCATGGCAGCTCCCAGGGCAGTTGTTTCAGGCATCGAGGGCTTCACTACTGGGATATACAGAATGTCTGCTTGTAGCTGCATAAGAATTTTGTTGTTGGTCATTCCTCCATCTACCTGCAAATGACTGAGTGGAATTCCACAGTCACGGTTCATGGCATCCAAAATCTCTCGGGTTTGGAAACAAACAGCTTCTAATGCAGCAAAAGCAATATGGCATTTATTGGTAAACTGAGTGAGACCACAGATTATCCCTCTTGCACTGGGCTCCCAATAAGGTGCATATAATCCTGAAAATGCTGGGACGAAGTAGCAGCCATAAGAAGTACCTACTTCTTTAGCAAGTTTTTCGATTTCCTCTGAGGTTCTTATGATTCCAAGATTGTCTCTTAGCCAGCGAATAACAGCACCAGCTATAGCTACAGAACCTTCCAATGCATAATACACTGGCTTGTCTCTTCCTAGTTTGTAAGCCACTGTGGTCAGAAGGCCGTGTTCAGAAAATACACACTTATGGCCAGTATTACATAGTAAGAAACAGCCTGTTCCATATGTATTTTTGGCTTGTCCATCCTGGAAGCACATTTGTCCCACTAATGCAGCAGACTGGTCCCCCAAACACCCAGATATTGGCACACCTTCCAAAGCCCCGGCTTTCATTAGGCCATAGATCTCAGAAGAACTCCGGACGTTTGGAAGAATCTCCATTGGAATTCCAAAAAATTCGCAGAGCTCTTTATCCCATTCCAAAGAATGAATATTGAAAAGCATCGTCCTACTTGCATTTGTTACATCCGTACAATGGACACCTCCATTGATTCCTCCTGTCAAACTCCAAATAAGCCATGAATCAATGGTCCCAAAAAGAGCTCTGTCTTCTTCAACAGCCTTTTGAACTGTTCTCACATTGTCAAGGAGCCAACGAAGTTTCACTGCACTGAAGTAAGTGCTAAGTGGAAGGCCTGTCTTAGACTTGACAAAGTTATTGTTTCCTGGAATTCTTTTACTAAGAGTCTCAACGGTAGACTGGGTTCTTAGATCAAGCCACACCACAGCATTGTAAAGAGGCTCTCCAGTTAACTTGTCCCAGATGACAGTGGTTTCCCTCTGATTGCTGACACCAATAGCTTTTATGTTGGAAATATCAATATTGAGCTGTCCAAGTTTCTCACACGTTTTCTCTATACACTCATAGACAGACTGCAGAATTTCCTTAGGGTCTTGTTCCACCCATCCTTCTTTTGGGAACTCTTGTTTTATTTCCACTTGATGATGACTAAGTAGCTCGGCTGTTTTTGAATTAAAAACCAAAAAGCGCGTGGAACTGGTGCCTTGGTCCACCGCCCCTACCAACGGCCCCAAAACTGCTTTCTTCGCGGCTGCCATGAAACCAGCTTCCGGTCGGCCGGCGATCGCGGCCCGTTTCCGGGTGACGGCGACGAGCGGGGGAGGGGCGGCGACGAGTCCGAAGAGCGAGGCGGCGCGGACCGCAGAACCCCCATTTTTTAATTGGGTTGTCTTTTCATTGTTGAGTTGTAAGATTTCTTTATATTAAACCCTAATCTGATGTTTCCAAATATTTTCTCCCATTGGGTAAGTTGTCTTCTCATTTTCATGGCAGAGTCTTTTGAGGCACAAAAGATTTCCATTTTGAGGAGGCCCCATTTATCTATTTTTTCTTTTGTTACTTATGCTTTGGGTGTAAAGTCTAAGAAACTATTGCTTAACACAAGATCCTAAAGATACTTCCCACAATTTCTTCTAGAAGTTTTTTTTGGTCCTGGCTCTTATGTGTAGGTCTTTGATCCATTTTGAGTCAATTTTTGTATAGGGCATGAGATAGTGGTCCTCTTTCTTTCTTTCTTTCTTTCTTTTTTGGAAAAGTAATATCCAATTCTCTGAACACCATTGGTTGAAGAGACTATTATTTCCCGACTAAGTGGACTTGGCAGCCTTGTAAAAATCAGCTGGCCATGGATGTGAAGGTCTATTTCTGATCTTTCAATTTGATTCCATTGGTCAAAATATCTATTCTTGGGGCAGTACCATGCTGCTTTGACTACTGTAGTTTGTAATATGCTTTAAAGTCAGGAAGAGTGAGTCCTCCAACTTCATTTTTCTTTTTCAAGATGTTTTTGGCTCTTCGGGGCCCCTTACCCTCTCAAATAAATTTGATAACTGGCTTTTCCATTTCTGCAAAGTAGGCTGTGGAATTTTGATTGGAATTCTATTGAACCTGTAAGTTATTTTGGGTAGAATTGGCATCTTTGTGGGGAAATGGCCTGAGCTTGGAATGCGTCCTTGACATACTCAAGGGTGCGGACATCGGAACGCCAAGTCCTGCCCGGATGGAGCACTGTCCAGGGCAGCACCCGCATTGTTTATGCAAGAAGCATGCAAGTCTCGAATGGCTTGTCCCTGACTTTCCTATCTTGCTACCTTCCCTATCTTGCCTTCTCTGGCCTGTTCCTAACTCCCCTATTTCCTGTGATAAAATGAAGCTAATAAATATGATGTGGAACAAGCAGAGGCACTCTTTGCCAGCTAGGCTCTGAGCCCCCTGCTCCCACCTTTGCTGCAACTGTTATTCTGTTTCTTATGTTCTGTGTCGCCTCCCGACAACAAGTGGTACCCAACATGGGGCACGAATAGTCCGGGAGAAGGCTCGCGGCAAGCGAATTCGTGGTTACAATATCAGCGCAGGACCTCGGGTGGAACTTGAAGGCCTTCTACGTCCTCAAAGGTAAGGACACTCCTGAGTATTTTGTAAAGCAGGGTTTCCATGGGAAACAGGGACAGCACGACTAAGTATCGACCTTATGTCTGTCTCCTCCATCAGCTCTTGAAACCTGGCAGTGCTAAGGCTAGTGAATCTCATATTCTAGAGCGCTTGCAAATTGTACAAAAGTATTGCTCTTGGTTTCCTTCTCTTGGCTCCCTGGAGTCTAGTGACTGGGATAAGGTGGGTAAAGAGTTAAAGAAATTGCATATACAGGGTGTCCCTTTGCCAGTCACTATTTTGTCCACTTGGACCTTGATAAGTCAGTTTTAGAGCCCCTCCAGACAGAGGATGAGGAGGAGAATGATGATGATGATGATCCGGTGGACTCGGAGGGGGAGGATTCTCTCCCCCTTAAGCCAGGCTCTCCATTGCCCGCGGATTGTTTTCCTCTGCTCCCCCGCCTCAATTTGAGAAGCTTCCACCGCCGCCTCCTCCTCCCCCGCCTGTACGGGAACAAAAACCCCCAGCTATCTTCTATTCAACAAGGCACTTTAGATTTGGAACTTTAAAAACTGGTCAGCTACATCCTTAAGAAGAAACAAATTAGGAAGCAAAATATTGGTCTCAACCTTAATGACCTGGGGGCTAGTTTGTACTGCCCTATGTCCCCTTCAATCATTCATTCAGCCCAGGGATCCCCCTGAGGAGTCTGAAAAAAAAAAAAAGATGTAATTAAAAAGGAGGAAGATTGGCCACCTCCACCTCCTCTGCCTTTGTAGGACGAGCAACCCAAAAAACAAATTCCTAATCTTAACAATTCTCGGCGTCCTGTAATGGAACAATGTAACACCTATACATTCCATTAATCCCTGCCAAAAGATTGTTTATTACAGTTTCAGAATGCACTAACTAAAGCGTTTTAAATATTTAGCATCATTCTAACAAGTTTGATTTTGGTGGTAATAGCAAGTTGTATAAAAGGTGTAAGAATGTTTTTCTAATTAACAGAAAAAAGAAAATAGCTTTGTTCTAAATGACTTTAAGAATGTAGGATGAAACCTAAATGAATACAGGAAGTTGTAGAAGGTTTGTGAAGTGGGAAATTTATTTCTGTAGTCAAAGTTAAAAAATAGATACAGAAAGCTGTAAAAGGTTTGTGGAAACAATTATTTCTGTGGTCAAAGTTAAAAAATGGTAAAAACTAGTAATAACTGCTTAACAATAGAACCTTACAACTTAAAGGAAAAAAAAGTGGTTTTGTAAAACAAAATAGCATTAAATATTCTAACCACCACCTAAAGCAGTAATTAATATTCAATGTTGTATGTATGTGCCTAATATTCACAAAATATACTCCTGCTGTTTTACTATCAACCCAGGTTTAAGTAGAATTTATTGGGAAACGTGTCGAGGGACTAATGGTGTACTACTGTTGAATGATTCCTATGGAATACTCACTGACTGGTCTCCTAAGGGGTACGCAGTTCAGAATTGCAGTGATATGAATGAGTCCTGCTCAGCACATGAAAAACTAAGATGGCATATCAGCCAATATAATCATACTAGTATTATCACTAATTCACCACATCCCCTTATTTGGCATGGTATGGGCATGATCCCACCATGGCCCACGCTAGGTGCGAGCCCGCCTCAAGATACCATTTGGAAAACTCCCTTGAGCTTGGAGCAAGTTAAGTTATGGAATGGCACTTATCACTACGACACAAATTATTCATTAGGATTCATGTCTTTCCTCAATTTTACCATACAAGCTTGTGTTTGTAACCCATATGTCTTTTGGGTTAGTAATTTATCAATTAATACGTCCAGTCAGGAAGTAGTTTACACAGCTAATAAAAGCTGCCATTTATATACTTGTTTGAATTCCACTTTGAATAGTACCAACATTATGGTTCTTGTACTACGTCGGAGAAAAGGCATATGGCTGCCAGTATCTCAGTCAAGACCATGGGAGTCTTCTCCAGACATGCATGTCCTACTTACTATTTTTCAAAAAATAACCAAACGTACCAAGCACTTTATTGGCATGCTAATTGCGCTGATTTTAGGCATTATTGCAATAACTACAGTAGCAGTGGTGGTGGGGACCGTCTTGCATCAGAGTATTCAGACAACAGAATTTGTACAACAGCATAAGAACGTCAGTCAGGCATGGGGAGAAGAGTTGAGAATAGACAAGAAGTAAATAATCACCTGGTAGATTTAGAAAATGCTGTGTTATTGCTGGGAGAAGAAGTCCAGAATATACACGTGCAGCTGCATTTAAAACGTGATAGGAGGGATTCTGGGAAGATGGCAGCATAGAAAGAAGTGGAAGACTTAGTCTTCCCCAGAACAATTCATAAATGAACAAAAAACCAGTAAATAACCTGGAATAACAGCGGGGAGACAAACATGACTGTACACTCAACATCCACCAACATGAATTGGGAGGAATGCCCAAGATCACAGCATAAAACCTGTAAGTAAAATTGCGGACCCGCGCTGAGAACCAAGAACCTAGAGCCGGGAGCCCCTCCCTCACGGAAGCCGCACTGTGCACTTTCTCAGCCCAGCTCCAAGTGAGGTTTTAATATTAACTGCTCAATACAGGCAGCAAATCCTCAACAAGCAGACAGAGGCTTTTGGTGACAACTGACCTTGGGAGAATCGGGGGACATATCTGTCTCAGGATAGGGATCCCAGAGGATCGGGTGCCATATCTGGCTGATGGGTGAACCTGGGAGCTTTTCTGTCCCTCTCTCTCTCTCTGTGGAGAAAACCTCAGCTGTTCTCAGCTCGCAAGGCATTGCAGTAAAGACAGCCCCAGACATTCTGCATTCTGAAACGAGCTGAGAGCCCCGCGGCACAGCCCGGCGGCCCAGGGCTTCCCTTGAGGGATGGCGCACACTGGTGATGTAGCACGGCATTCCCTTTGCTGAGCTCCTAGAGGATTGTGGCTGGGAGGGGGGACCTACTCAGAGAACCCAGGGAGGCTACGCCAAGTCCAGTGGTTTGTGGGACTGCGAGAGAGAGGGTCTGGGGCTGAACTGAAATGAAGGCTTAGACTCTTGCGGCAGCCTTGAATCGCCTGGAACCTAGGAGATTTGAACAGTAGAACTGCCCTTCCTCCCTGGCCACCCGTACACACGCCCCACATTCAGGGCAGACGGCTCCAGCAACACACCCAAACTGAGTTCCTCAACTGAACCCATAAGAATCATTTCCCCACACACCGGGGAACAAGGTTGAGAACTGACTTGAGGGATACAGGTGTCTCACAGATGCCATCTGCTGGTTAGTTAGAGAAAGTGTACGTCACCAAACTGTGTCTCTGAAAAATTAGATCAATATGCTTTTTTTTTGTTACAACTTTAAAGAACTCTATCAAGCAAAACAAATGCCAAGAGGCCAAAAACAACAGAAAATCTTAACGCATATGATAAAACCAGACGCTATGGAGAATCCAGCTCCAAACACATGAATTAAGATTTCAGAAGAAACACTGTACCTCGCACAATTAATCAAAGAACTACAATCGAAGAACAAAAACATGGCAAAGGATTTAAAGGGCATCAAGAGGACCATGGCCCAGGATATAAGTGCCATAAAGAAGACCCTAGAAGAGCATAAAGAAGACATTGCAAGAGTAAATAAAAAAATAGAAGATCTTATGGAAATTAAAGAAACTGTTGGCCAAATTGAAAAGGCTCTGGGTATTCACAATACAGGACTAGAGGAAGCTGAACAACATCTCAGTGTCCTAGAAGTCCACAGAACAGAAAATGAAAGAACAAAAGAAAGAATGGGGAAAAAAATCAAAAAAATTGAAAAGGATCTTGGGGATATGATAGATAAAATAAAACATCCAAACTTAAGACTCATTGGTGTCCCAGAAGGGGAAGAGAAGGGTAAAGGTCTAGAAAGAGTATTCAAAGAAATTATTGGGGAAAACATCCCCAACCTTCTACACAATATAAATACACAAAGCATAAATGCCCAGCGAACTCCAAATAGAATAAATTCAAATAAACCCACCCCAAGACATATTCTGATCAGACTGTCAAATACTGAAGAGAAGGAGCAAGTTCTGAAAGCAGCAAGAGAAAAGCAATTCACCACATACAAAGGAAACAACACAAGACTAAGTAGTGACTACTCAGCGGCCACCATGGAGGCGAGAAGGCAGTGGCATGACATATTTAAAATTCTGAGAGAGAAAAATTTCCAGCCAAGAATACTTTATCCAGCAAAACTCTCCTTCACATTTGAGGGAGAGCTTAAATTTTTCACAGACAAACAAATGCTGAGAGAGTTTGCCAATAAAAGACCTGCCCTACTTCAGATTCTAAAGGAAGCCCTACCAACAGAGAGACAAAGAAAGGAGAAAGAGATATAGAGAATTTTAACAGACATATATAGTACCTTACATCCTAAAGCACCAGGACACTCATTTTTCTCTAGTGATCACAGATCTTTCTCCATAAGGGACCATAAGCTGGGACATAAAACAAGTCTCAAGAAATTAAAAAAAAAAAAAAATGAATATACTCAAAGCACATTCTCCAACCACAATGGAATATAAATAGAAGTCAATAATTTTTGAACTACAACTCCACTATTTACTTCCTACATGATATAAAACACACAGACTCTAAGGACAAATGAGTGGTTTTGAACTCAATGTAAAATATGTAATTTTAGACAACTATACAAAGGTGGGGGAATGAAGGAGTATAGGAACATAGTTTATGTGCCCTATTGAAATGAAGGTGGTATCAAAGAAAAACAAAATTGATAGGAATTTAAGAGGTTAATTTTAAGTACCACAGTAAACACAAAGAAATTATCAGAGAATATAACCATAGAGATGAAAAGTAGAGTTTGGGTTAAGAGAAATGGGGGAAGGGGCAATGGGGAGTTAAGAAATGAGTGTAGGGTTGCTGTTTGAGGTGAAGGGAAATTTCTAGTAATGGATGGTGGGAAAGAGCATTACATCATTCTAAATGTGATTAATCCCATTAATGGAAGGCTAGGGAGGGGTGGAATGGGAAGATTTAGGCTGTATATATGTTTCCACAACTGCAAAAAGAAAAAAAAAAAAAGACAGTCTAACTAGATGACAACTGAATGCTAAGGATGAACTTGGATGGGATTGGAGGGTGGAGGACAGGTGGCTCGAAGGGACACAGTTGAGACATAAGGAAAAGGAAATATAGAATGTAAGCATTGTATCATTGTTGAATCTCTTATACTTCTTAGCTGCACTTAATGGAATTACGTAAAAGAATGTTCTTGTTCATGGGAAGTACATACGTGAATTATAGTGTATGTTCAAGGATGTGTGCAGCTAACTCTCATATGTTCAGAAGACAGAGCAATAGATGATGGATGATAGATAGGGAGGGAGGGAGGGAAAGAAATAGTGATGTGAGAGCATGTTAAAGTTGGTGGATTGAGCTATCGGGGGAGGGGGGTCAGGGTATGATGGAATTCTGTGTATGGGGTTGTATTGTTTTTGCAACTATTCATGTAACTTTGAATTTATTTTAAAATAAAATATTAAAAATAAAAAAATTTAAAAATGACATTATTCTAAAATTGTAAATGGAGCAGTAACAGTCACTTGCCATTAGTGTCAGAGTCATTTTAATGAAAATTAGCCCCAGAAATGCTTGACTAAGCAATGGAAGCCAAGACTACATTTGAACTCTGACAGAACCAAGGCAGTTAAATCTTTCCTACCTGTATATGTGCTTAAGAGAATAAATCAGTCCAAAGCCAAAAAAATGTTATTGGAATACATCTAGTTTTTGTATCACTCCCCATGCTTATAATCAGACAGCCACGTCGTGGGAATCAGTGAACCACCACCTGTTAGGACACAAGGAAAATCTCACTATTGATGTTAGTCAGTTACAAGCTGATGTGCTTGCAATGCAACGAGCAAATCTGCAAGTTTTGTCCTTGTCGGAAACATTTGCAGGCATTGTTGATGGAATCCAAACTCTTAACCCTATAAATTGGGTTAGAGCATAATCGGTGGGTTTGTGGGGGGATTATTTGTTATCTGCATTATATTAATTTGTTTATGCTTAGTCCTCAGATGCACGAGACAAACCGTCTACAAATTAATGCAAAAGGAAACAGCTCGTTCAGTCATCTTCTCCATACAAAAACAAAAAGGGGGAAATGTGGGGAAATGGCCTGAGCTTGGAATGCATCCTTGACATACTCAAGGGTGCAGACATTGAAACACCAAGTCCTGCCCGGACGGAACACTGTCCAGGGCAGCACCCGCATTGTTTATGCAAGAAGCATGCAAGTCTCAAATGGCCTGTCCCTGACTTCCCTATCTTGCTACCTTCCCTATCTTGCCTTCTCCAGCCTGTTCCTAACTCCCCTATTTCCTGTGATAAAATGAAGCTAATAAATATGATGTAGAACAAGCGGAGGCACTCTTTGCCAACTAGGCTCTGAGTCCCCTGCTCCCACCTTTGCTGCAACTATTGTTCTGTTTCTTATGTTCTGCATCGCCTCCTGACAACACATCTTAATGATATTTAATCTTCCAATCCATGACCACAGAATATCCTTCCATTTACTTAGGTCTTCTTTGATCTCTTTTAGCGATGTTTTATAGTTTCTCTGTACAAGTGCTTTACCTCCTTTGCTTAAATTTTTCCTAGATATTTTATTCTTTTATTTCCTGTTCTGGTTTGCTAATGCTGCCAGAATGCAAAACACCAGAAATGGATTGGCTCTTATAAAGGGGGGTTATTTGGTTACAAAGTTAGTCTTAAGGCCATAAAATGTCCAATGTAAGTTATCAACAATCAGTTACCTTCACTGGAGGATGGCCAATGGTGCCCAGAAAACCTCTGTTAGCTGGGAAGGCATGTGGCTGGCATCTGCTCCAAAGTTCCAGCTTCAAAATGGCTTTCTCCTGGGATGTTCCACTCTAGGCTGCAGTTCCTCAAAAATGTCACTCTTAGTTGCTCTTGGAGTGTTTGTCCTCTTTTAGCTTCTCTGGAGCAAGAGTCTGCTTTCAATGGCCATCTTCAAAATATCTCTCATCTGCAGCTCCTGTACTTTCTTCAAAGTGTCCCTCTTGGCTGTAGCGCCTCTTCAAAACGTCACTCACAGTTGCACTGTGTTCCTTCTCTTTGAGTCAGCTCATTTATATGGCTCCACTGATCAAGGCCCACCCTGAATGGGTGGGGCCACACCTCCATGGAAATTATCTCATCAGAGTTATCACCCACAGTTGGGTGGGGCACGTCTCCAAAGAAACACTCAAAGAAATCTAATCAAAACTGATAATGTCTGCCCACACAAAGATTACATCAACGATAATGACATTTGGGGGCCACAATACATTCAAACTGGCACAGTTCCTATTGTCAATGGAGTTTTTTCTTGATTTCTTCCTCAGTTTCTTGTTACTAGTGTATAGAAACACTACTGATTATTGCATGTTGACTTTGTACCCCTCTACTTCGCTGAATTCACTAATTAGCTCTAAGAACTTTGTTGTGGAATTTTTCAAGATTTTCTGTATATAGGATCATGTCATCTGAAAATAATGGAAGTTTTACTTCCTATCTGATTTGGATGCCTTTTATTTCTTTTTCTTGCCTAACTGCTCTGGCTGGAACCTCCAGCTCAATGTTGAGTAATAGTGGTTACAGTGGGCATCCTTGTCTTGTTCCAGATCTTAGAGGGAATGCTTTCAGCCTTTCATCATTAAGTAAGATGCTAATTGTGGGTTTTTCGTATATGCTCATTATCATGTTGAGCAAGTTTCCTTCCATTCCTATTTTTCTAAGTGTTTTTATCAAGAAATGATGTATTTTGTCAAATGCCTTTTCTGCATCAATAGAGATGATCATGTGTTTTATTTCCCTTCATTTTGCTAATATGGTTTATTATATTAATTGATTTTCTTGTGTTGAACCACCCTTGCATACCTGGAATTAAACCTATTTCACATGCTGTATAATTCTTTTGATGTACATTGGATTCAATTTGCAAATATTTTGCTGAGGATTTTTGCATCTATATTCATAAGATTGGTCTGTAATTTTCTTTTCTGGTACTATCTTTACCTGACTTGAGTATTAGGGTGATGTTGGCTTCATAGAATGAGTTAGATAATATTCCCTCCTGGTGACATACATGATTCTAAACTCCCACTTTCCACCACATTCACACACCTTTCAGTACTGTTAATTATTCTCACAATAAAGTACTATCATGACCTTTATCCATTTCCAAACATTTAAGTTCAACCTAGTTAAACATTTTGCACATATTAAGCAACCGCCTCATTCTATATCCTGGTAACCTATAGTCTATATTTTACATCTATGAGTATACATACTATAATTAGTTTATATTCTCTCTTCGGTTTTGCCAGTGTCTGCCTTGTGTATTTTGGGGCACTGTGATTAAGTGCAGAAATATTTATGATTGTTATTTCTTCTTGGTGGATTTCTCCTTTTATTTAATATGTAGTATCCTTTTTTGTCTCCTATAACAGCTTTTGACTTAAAGTATATTTTGTCCGCTATTAGTATAGCTCTCCCAGCTCTTTTTTGATTATTATTTGCATGAAATAACCTTTTCCACCCTTTCACTTTCAACCTATTTGTGTCTTTGGGTCTAAGATGAGTTTCTTATAAACAACATATAGTTGAATCATGCTTTTTTATCCATTCTGCCACTCTGTGTCTTTTGATTGGGGAATTTAATCCATTAACACTCAGTATTATTACTGTAAAGGCAGTACTTAATTCAGCCATTTTGTCCTTTGGTTTTTATATATCATATTTTTTTTTTCTCTCTCTTTTCCTTTACTGGAACCTCTTTTTCTATATAGTTCATATTTTGTGATGTATCTGACTGATCCCTTCCTCACTTCTTTTTCTGTTTATTTTTAAAATACTTTCCTTGTGGTTACCCTGGGGTTTATATTACACATCCTACATCTATTGTCCCGGCCGGCGGGACGTTCAACGGAAGCTCCAAATCCTGTGAGGGAGGAATGGTATGGGACAAGAGACGCAAGGAACGACAGCAGACAGGTTTCTGATCAAGCTGCAAAACTTTATTGAAGAGGCAGGGTATATATACTCTAAGGTAGAGGGAGTGGCTAGTACGGACGGGTGGCGGCCTAGGATTGGTGGCTGCAAAGGCGGGTGGCAGTCTAGGATTGGCTGCTGCTGTTGCTAGGGCGGATGGCAGATGTAAGGCTAGCACAGGATTGGTGGCTACTGTTGCTGGGATAGAAGGCAGGTAGTAAAGCTAGCACTCTAGGCGCAAATCTTAGGCGCGAACGGCTATCACTTCTGTAGAAGGCTGAGGGCAACTTAAGCCGCTATTGCATCAGCCCCAGCGGCCATGTTGCATATCTCCGGCATCACTGAGGGTGGATTTTATACATGCTACCTTAATCGTCCCCAACATCTCCTCCCTTTGTTTTTCAAAAGGATGGAGGAAGAATGCTGATCGAGCACTCTTTTGGCATTAACCTGCTGGGGGAAATAGAGGCCTCATTCCCCAAGTTGTTTGTGGCTCTGTTTTTCTGGGGAGGGGAGTTTTTGGCAGAGCAAAACCCCTATGCAAATGAGGCATATTTCTCAAGGAGCTCAAAAATGGCCTTTAATTGCTTTGGCCCTCCTTTGCAGTGCTTTGCCTCGCACCCAGCGGTACCAATCATAGCATACGCTAGAAGCATACTTTCGAGTTATATGCTGCTCCCGTAGGACGGGGTTTCTTACCCGTAAGGGTGGGTAGCAGTCAGATGATCTGGATCCAAACCCTGGTCAGCGAGGTGAAGCCAGTGATAATGCACTTGAACAGGCTTGCTTAGGGCAGAGTCAAGTTGATCCTTAACTAGCTGTATTATTCTTTTTATGGCCCAAGGAGCAAAAGATATTATAAGGATTATGGTTATTAAGGGGCCTAATATAGGGAGGAAGTAAGGGAGGATTCCATTAAGCCCCCAGGAGATACCCCCTTGGGTTTCTCGCTCACGTTTGCAATTTTCAATTCCTTCCCTAAGTTTGGTCATGGAATCCTTAACTATGCCAGAATGGTCAGCGTAAAAGCAACATTCCTCACCTAGCGCAGCACAAAGCTCTCCTTGCTTAAGGAAAAGCAGATCTAAGCCTCTCCTGTTCTGGAGAACAACCTCCGATAGGGACGTAAGGGATTTTTCAAGATGGGTAATGGAGGTTTCAATGCGGGCTAAATCTTCGTCTATAGCAGCTCTTAGGTGGGAGAAGCCTTGGTTTTGGAGAACGATAGAGGCAATTCCGGTGCCTAGGCCAGTAATACCTAAAAGAGAAGCAATAGTAACAACCGTAACAAGTTCTCTTTTCTTTCTCAGCGTGGCTGGAGATTGCGCGACCAAGTGGTGATAAAGGTCTTCCTCTGTATGAAAGAGGACATGGGGTAACACAGCCACTAAGAGGCACATTTCCCCTGTTTCAGTTAGGGCTTTTGCTGATATGCAAGGAGTAAGCCCCGTAGAAGAGCACAGACATTTTGCCCCTGTTGGGGGGATATAGAATTTACCAGGCGATGGAAAGGACGACTGTGCACAGACTGTTTTTAAGGAGGCAGAAATATTACCAATACAATGCCCAGAGTGAAGAACGGATTGCATAGTGAGACCGATTTTTCTTGCATTCCAAGGGCATTGGGAAGGATTGTCCTCATTAGAAGTATTAAATGTAACATTAAGAGCTATAGCATCATAATAAGGAGGCTTGGCAGAGAAACACAGCCAACAACTACGAGTAAAATTAGGCTGGGAGGAGTTTAGAGAGAAAGGTGGCTTGGAGTAGTGGCCAAAGCGGGCTGTCAAATGATATGGACGGGCTTGAGGACGACAATATTGGGATGCTAATAAAAGGGGGAGTAGTGGGGTGAATTTTGGAAAGATTTTTGCTTGGCGTGCTCGGGATAGGAGGGGTAGCTGGAGGCGTGGGTTCTATATTTGGTCCAATGGCAGAAGGTTTTTGCTGTACTGCTTCCTTCTTTATTAGAATAAGGCTTCCTGGGTCGGTCCCTTTCATGTAAATCTTAAAGCCCCAAGTTCGACCGAGGAGCCAAGAGGGATCAGCAGGGAGCTGCACGGTGAGATTTAAATGTGAGCAGCTACCTGTAGGTGCAATGTGGTGATGACTTCCATAGATAACCCAGGTAATGGGTTCTTCAGGTGGTTTGCAGTTCAAGGGGGCCCATTTTAGAGTTAGGTAATGATCAGTGGCGTAAGGCTTCCAATGAGTGGCTAATGTTTCACATCCCCAATATGCACAGTAGTATTGGTTGGGAGCATTACAGTACGGTTTTCCGGGGTTTGAGGATGGGCACATGTAATATTGGGCTTGATTCCAACCAGTGGGGCGTACGGAAGGAGTGGGAAATAGATCAGTTGCGTTGACAAGAAAGGAAGGTCGCCCTGCTGTAACTTGGGTTTGTATAACTGTGGAATCTTCCCATCGTGCCAAGGTCCATTTCCAAGGTTGATGGGGGTTGGAGTTGCCGAAGGTGGCATGCACACTTTGCAAGAGAAAATATAAGGCGGCAACTTTAAATGGCAGTAGGCATAACAAAGCCATACTAATAGAGGCTATAGGTTCTTCCCTGTTAAGGGAGACAAGCTAGCAAAGTAATACACCCTACAACGCACAAATATGCTATAGCAAGCAGGGATCTTTCTAACGGATTCCAATCTTTTGGGGCAATGGTTGCTAATCCGGCTGCAAACAGCAAAGCCAGAAGACCAATTAAGAAAAGCCAATAGTAATTTAAGTTGTAATTCATGTGATTAGTGATGGAAGAAACCTGTAAGCAGGACTTCTTTCCACTTCCAGTTGTGTGCGGGCTGGTTGTCTCCGGATGGGTTATAGCAGGAGTTATTGATGCGCTGGAAGAGAAAAGAAAGACATTTTTCTCAGGGAGAGGCTTCTACCCTGGAAAGGTTATTATTAAGAGGAGGGGAAGGAAGTGTCTCAGGGGTTTGTTTCAGCAATGAAGAATTAATATGTTTTATCAGCCGTTCTGGAAGCCAGCGAGGACCTTCCCTCTTTTGATCGTATATGCAAGCAGAGCCTCGTCCCCAAATAATCACGGGGTCAGGCCCATTCCATTCTGACGTTAAGGGGTCACGCCACATAACAGTGGCTTGTTGCGTTTGCATTTTGGGATGCCAATGTCTGTCAGCTGCAGATTGTCCTTCATCATCCAGAGTTAGGAAGTTAAGAACAAAAAGAGCGTGATGTAAAAGGTCTCGAGGTCGTTGTTTGGTGAGATTGAGAGTACTTTCGGCTAAACGGCACAGGGCATTTTTTAAGGTGCGATGTGCTCGTTCTACCATTCCTTGCCCCTGGGGGTTATACGGTATTCCCGTGATATGCTTAATTTGTAATTGTTGACAGAAGGTTTGAAAATTTTTTCCAGTATATCCAGGCCCATTGTCTGTTTTAATGATTTTAGGTTGGCCTAAAATAGCGAAGCAGTGTAGTAAATGAGAAATAACATGCTTCGAAGCTTCTCCTGTTTGCAAACTAGCTTGAATAAATCCACTATATGTGTCAACGCAAACATGGATATATTTAAGTTGCCCAAAACCGGCAAAATGGGTGATGTCCATCTGCCAGATTTCATTTGGAATGAGTCCTTTTGGATTGACTCCCAAATGAGGGACTGGCAGTTGGGTTACACAGTTTTTACAGGTTTTAACAATTTCCCTTGCTTGTTCTCTTGTAATATTGAATTTTAAACGGAGGGTATTTGCATTTAGGTGGTGTTGAGCATGGGCTTGAGAAGCTAAAGTTAGAGAATTAGAAAAATTAGGACATATTAATTGGGTGGCAGCATCTGCCATTGCGTTGCCTTCCGTTAGAGGGCCTGGCAGGTTTTGGTGGGCACGGAGGTGTCCTATAAAAAAGGGATGCTGTCATTTAAGAATTAATTTTTGTAACCTTGAGAATAAGGGAACTGCATTGGTGGATGGTTTGATAAATGGAGTTGTTTCCAATAGCGGTACAGACTGAGCTATATACGCGCTATCGGTGTATAAATTAAAAGATCGGTCTTGGAGATGGGAAAAGACCTGCAGTACTGCATAGAGCTCCACAAGTTGAGCAGAGGTATAGGGAGAGGGCATGGAAAATGCCTGGCCTTGGATGACATACGCTGCGGTCCCATTTGCCGAACCGTCAGTAAAGACTAAAACAGCAGGGTTTATTGGTTTTGTTTTAGTGACTTTTGGGAAGGTGAATTGATGGATTTTAGCGAATTGGATTAACGGATCGCTGGGATAATGGTTATGAATATCACCCAGAAACGAAGAGCATGCGATAGCCCATTCGTCGTCAGTTTGGAAAAGCCAATGGATTTGATCTTGGGTGTACGGGACGATAAGGAAATCAGGGTCTTTTCCAAACAGCTGGCAACTAGTTTGTCGGCCTTTAGTTATAAGGGCAGCTATGAGAGAAATATACGATGAGAGCACCTTTGTTGGAGTAGCAGGGAGGTGAACCCAGAGCAATGGGTGACCTCGCCCGTTTGGTGATTTTAAATTGGATTGCCAGAATACACCTGTAGGTGTGTGGGTTGTGGCAAGAACTATAAAGACTAAAGGCTGGTGGTAGCTTATTTGATAGCAAATTTGATTTTGGATAGCCTGATTTATGATGGTGAGCGCCTGCATTGCTTCTGGAGTTAGGTTTCTGGGAGAGGAGGGGTTTGCATCTCCTTTTAGAATATTATTGAGCGGCACAAGAGTTTCAGTGGGTAGCTTTAGATAAGGGCGAAGCCATTGAATATCTCCCAAAAGTTTTTGGAAGTCATTTAATGTTAAGAGATGGGAGATTCGCAGTTGAATGCAGGGTGTTAAAACTTGCTGCTGGTGCCAAAGTTCAAATCCTAGATAGGAAAAGGGATCTGAAGTTTGTATCTTATTAGGGGCTATTTGAAGACCTTTTGCTGCTAGATGTTTAAGAAGGCTCTGAAAGCAAGAATGCAGTTTAGTATGTCCTGGCCTGCTAATAGAATATCATCCATATAGTGGAGAATATAAATTTGTGGCCTTAGTTGTCTGACAGGGTTAACGGCGTCAGCAACAAATTTTTGACATAAAGTTGGACTGTTGGCCATGCCTTGTGGTAAAACCTTCCATTGAAATCGAGGCATAGGGCCTTGAAAATTAATTTGAGGGACACTAAAGGCAAAATATTGTCTATCTCCCAGGTGAAGGGGTATGGAGAAAAAACAATCTTTTAAATCTATAACTATTTTGTGAAAATTAATAGGGATAGCAACCGGTGAAGGGAGGCCAGGTTGCAGTGCTCCCATAGGTACCATAGCTTTGTTTATGGCTCGCAAATCTTGCAACAATCTCCATTTACCTGATTTCTTTTTTATAACAAAAATAGGAGTGTTCCAAGGGGACTGAGTAGGTTCAATATGTCCGGCATTAAGCTGTTCCTGTACTAACTTTATAGCCGCTAGGGTCTTTTCCTGAGTCAGAGGCCATTGATCAACCCACACTGGTTCCGTAAATTTCCAGGAAATTTTTTCAGCATGGGGTACAGGGATGTCAATGGCCGTTAGGATAAATTTTGGGAGAACCCAAGTCCTGTTTTAGCTATATTAGGTGTTACAGAGATGGGCAGTTTTATCCCTTGATTAGTCTTGCCCAGGCCTTTGCCAGGGAGAAAATTCATTTTAAGCATTTGAGTAGTGACGGTATCACTAGGGCTGCACATAAAAACTTTCATTTGAGTTAGGATATCTCTACCCCATAGATTAGCAGGGAGATGGGGGATAACATATGGTATAACTGTACCAGTGTTTCCTTCCTCATCCTCCCATTTTAGGGTTTGTGAACTCTGTAAAGGATTTGCGGTTTCGCCTATTCCTTGTAAGTAGGTGGCAGCGGCTGTAAGAGGCCAGGATTTAGGCCAGTGATTTGAAGATATAATTGTGGCGTCAGCCCCTGTGTCTAAGATACCTTCGAATGATTTACCATTTAATTTTAATCGCAAGATGGGCCGATTATGGGATATTGGCTGTGCCCAAAAGATATCGGAAGATCCAGGGGCCTCTGTAGGGCGCTGGAGTTTTTTGAAGTTCGAGTTAACATGCTGAGCGGGGAGTATGATAAGTTGCGCTATTCGAGTGCCAGAAGGAATAGAGATAATATTGTTTGAGGTGGCTGCAATTATTTGTATTTCACCTCTAAAGTCATTATTTAGCACACCTGGGATGATTTGAACTCCACGCAGGGTGACACTAGCTCTTCCTAGAATAAGACCAAAAGTATTAGGGGGTAAAGGTCCATAGACTCCTGTTGGTATGAGGAGAGGACTGTTTTCTGGAGTTAATATTGATTCGGAGGCGGTACAGAGGTCCATTCCTGCGCTCCCTGCTGTTGCTCTCCATAAGTCTGAGATATAGCAGCGTGGTTTATGATTGGGAGCGCAGGTACTGCGACTGGGGATGGCTGAACAAACCGTACTGCCCCTGGGTTCGTTCTGGTTGGGGCCTGGGGCCGGCCCCATTGGAAGTTTCCCTGAGGCTTAGGCTTAAGGGGTTGGCCGTTTATGTCTGTCTGAGAATGGCATTCAGACGCCCAGTGAAACCCTCTTTTACAGCGGGGACAAATAGAGGGCGGCAATAGGGGTTTGTTGATAGTGGGTAAGGGGGAATTAATTCGCGGCACGGGACAATTTTTTGAGAAATGAACAGGTTGCTTACAATTATAGCATGTTGGAGGCTTTGCTTGTGCCGCAAAATTTTTGTGCTGCGCTGCAAAATTTTGAAGAGCGGCGCCAATAGCTATTCCAAGGGTTTGAGTGGGCCCGATGCCAGAACAGAGCTTTATATAATTATTAAGATTAGTATTACGAAAGGGACGGATTGCTGCTTGGCAGGCAGCGTTAGCATTTTCATAGGCCAGGTGTTTAATAAAATCACTTTCGTTTTCGCTAGCCCCAAATAAGCGCTCAGCCATGTTTTGCAGGCGGCTAAGGAAATCGGTATATGGCTCATCAGGCCCCTGTCTTAATTTAGCAAGAGAGGCAGTGGCGGCGCCCTTTTGCGGAAGTTTTTTCCATGCTCTAAGCGCGGCCATTTGTATTTGCGCTAAGAGACCTGGGGGGAATTGAGCCTGCTTATCACTTTGATGGTAGGGACTTTGACCTAAAAATTTATTTAAGGTCCAAGTTTTAGAAGTGGCCTTACGGGCATTGCGGGTGGCATATTTTTTACAATGCTCCTCATAATCAGATTTCCATAACAGGAAATCACCGCCAGACAAGGCAGCTCTGGCTAGCTGGAACCAATCGTTAGGAATAAGTTCCTTTTCACTAAGGCTTTCCAGCAGGGCGAGCGTGAAGGGAGCGGTAGCGCCATAATCACTCACTGCCTTTTTTAATTTCTCTAGATATGTTAGACTAAGTTTTTTATATTTAGCTGTTGAGGTGGAACTAGCTTCCTCCTGCTCTCCTTCGCTAGAGTCGGGGGAATCTGATTTATTACTCTCCTCGCTATCGCTACCAGAATCGCCATTTTTGGAGCCGGCGACACCATGTTGAGAACCGGCGGCGCCCTTTTGGGAGCCGGCGACGCCATTTTGAGAATTTTGAGTCTGACTACGCATAACTGGAAAAGCATAGGCGCGGCGAGTACAATGGAGGCGCGATGAGTGGGCATTTTCTGGAAGCGAAAGGGCTGCAATGCTTTGAGTTGCCGACCGGAGGTCGGCGAGCAGATCGGCGGCATGCTGCTGCTCCTGTTTAAAAGTTTCTCTAAAATTATCGGCGTGTAGCCGGAGATTTTCTGTGGCTTCTTCTAAAGCGCGAAACTGAGATAAGGGCGTGACTGGATAAGAATGAGAATATGGTTTGAGAAAATCGGGTGCGTAAGGGGGTGGCCGAAACGGAGGAAGGGAGTTATTTTCTAAAGAGGGAGAAATTTTAACCTCCGGTTCCTCCAAAGAGGGAGAAATTTTAGCCTTTGGGTCGATTTCGTGCTGATCGGGCGACAAACTGACTTGACTGGTTGGGGTATTTGGCCTATCCCTGTTAGAATTTTCATTTAAAGGATATTCAGGCATGTTAATGACTACTGAGTCGCACGCTGAAGCAGGGCGAGAGTGCTCTCTCAAAGCTTCCTCTCCTAATTTACAGAGGTTTTGAACGTCTGGAGCTGAAGAGTGGACTTTTAGAATTTCATTAATTAGGTTCCAATAAGAAAAGGCAGTAACCGGGACCTTTTCAGGACCAAAGGTTCGAAAATAATCTTTTAAACAATCTCCAACTCTTAGCCAGCACTGGTGATCTATAGTACCTTCTCGAGGGAACCAAGGGCAGGTTTGTAACAGGAAATTAAAAAAGCGCGTGAGATCTTTTTTCTTAACTCGTGTTCCTCGTGCCTTGAGTGATTGCTTAACTTGACTAACATATAATTCGTGTTGGGAAATTCCTTGTCCCATGATGAGGGTGGGGGCTTACCTTTCGTTGCTTTCTTTCCTTCTTCTTCTTTCCTTTCGCCGGCACTGATCGACTGCTGAACGGATCTGTCTCGCGAGCGCGCTTCCCCGCGGCGATCCCGGGTGCAGTGAGTGTGAGAGGCCTCTCTCTCCTTGAGTGCGGCGTTCCGTCTCTCACAGAACTTCGAGCCCCACGTTGGGCGCCAGTTTGTCCCGGCCGGCGGGACGTTCAACGGAAGCTCCAAATCCTGTGAGGGAGGAATGGTATGGGACAAGAGACGCAAGGAACGACAGCAGACAGGTTTCTGATCAAGCTGCAAAACTTTATTGAAGAGGCAGGGTATATATACTCTAAGGTAGAGGGCGTGGCTAGTACGGACGGGTGGCGGCCTAGGATTGGTGGCTGCAAAAGCGGGTGGCAGTCTAGGATTGGCTGCTGCTGTTGCTAGGGCGGATGGCAGATGTAAGGCTAGCACAGGATTGGTGGCTACTGTTGCTGGGGTAGAAGGCAGGTAGTAAAGCTAGCACTCTAGGCGCAAATCTTAGGTGTGAACGGCTATCACTTCCGTAGAAGGCTGAGAGCAACTTAAGCCGCTATTGCATCAGCCCTAGCGGTCATGTTGCATATCTCTGGCATCGCTGAGGGTGGATTTTATACATGCTACCTTAATCGTCCCCAACAATCTATAACCTACTAATTTGAAAAGATACCAACTTAGCTTCAATAGCATACACGTTCTCACCTCCCATATCCCTCTGTTTCCCCTCTTTCTGTGTTTTTTGTCCCACTTTACCACTTTATATTTTGCACCAGGGAGGGGCCAGGCCAATACCTAAGGGGTCTGAGAAGACCTCCACACCATACTTGGAGATGCAGTAGCCCCACCGAAAAGGGACAGCCGGCCCATGATGCTGGAGATGTTGACCACACGGCCCCTCGCCTCCCTCACTGGGGGCAACAGGTGCAGCGTCACCTCGAGCACCCCGAGAGGTTCACATCCAGTGTGTTCACAAAGTCCTGTTTGGTCAGCCCCTCACTGGGTGCCGTGGGCATGGCAGTCCTCATGCTGTTCACGAGGCCCTGAGTCCTAAAGACTGTGGGAAATCAGAAAGACTCTGAGATGGCTTGTACGGGGTAGACACAGTTATGGCTCATACTCACCTTCAAATCGAGTTTATTTATTGTATCAACAACCATGTGCTACATGCTAGAGGGAAAAAGAGGAGGGGAGATGAAATAAGGGTGTGATGGCTGCAGGGTGGTGTCGGGGTTTGTGTATACATCCATCTGTTGGAGGGCAGGGACAGTCCCTCATCTTTCTGCTCCCCAGTGGCTGCCACCCAACTAGCACTCACCCCAAGTTTGTTAAATGCGTGAACAGTTAGAGAAAATAGAGTGAGTGCTCAGCATGCATCTCTCAAGGGGAGTGATCCAGAGACAGGAAGAGAAGGATGGGGTGAGAGACAGAGGACAGGCAAAGATGAAAAGAGAGGAGAAAGAAAAAAGGGGAGAGAAAGAAAATAAAGGAGAAAAAGAGAAAACATGAAAAATTAATTTCCACACCTGATCGGGAAAGACACACTGGAAATCCCAGGTTTGGGGCCTCAGGGAGAAGGAGAACGGGCCTGCCTTTGGCCTCAGGAGGCCGGCCTTGAAACAGTAATCCCAGGTGGCAAACTCATGGGAAGCAAGGTTTACCCTCTGCCCAGGGGATTCAACACTCACCCTGAGCTGCTGCCCGGCGCAGGATTTGGGGAGGACATGATGCAGTCACAGCCCACACCCCAGTGCACGGACTCCACCCTCTGCCCCAGAAAATGTCATCCTCTGTTCCCACCCTCCCAGAAGGCCACCCTCACCCCACCCTCCTCAGACCCTCACCCACCTGCTTTCCAGGAAGCTCCCTGGAAGACATAGGGAAAAAAAAGACACAACATCAAGGATGTGAAATAGGTCAGCAGGGGCAGCATCTCAGATGAGTCAGGGTTTGGGTAGGGGTGTGGGTAGGGGGCAGAGTCTGACCCTGGAAGTATTGGAGAGAGAATAAAGCCCTGCAAGATTATTCCTTCCCCTGCTCAGAAGCCTTTCCTGGTCTTAAAGAAATGCATATTCTTTGATGTAATTATTTTATTTTACTTAACATTGCTAAGAATGTGAACACAACTTTTATTTATAGAAATCTTTACCAGAATGTTATTTATGCCAGGAAAATCAATCCATCTAGGATTGCTTAAATAAATGAATGTCCCTTCATATGGCAGAATAGATATGACATTGACTATTAGGCTTTGGAAGAGATTTGATGATGAAGATGCTGATCACAGGAGACATAATATACAGAGCAATTAACTCTGGATGGTGGATTGAGCAAATGTTCTATCTTTGTCCTATTCTTTGTTTTCTACAATGAATATTTAACATTTATAATCAGAGAAAAATAATCAATGATCTTTTCCACAAAAAAAGGCAGGCAGCATAGTAGGAACCCTTTCTCTTCATTTGACCTAAAGTCCCTTCAGTGATTCACGCTTCAGTAACCTCATATGTCACACAAGGATGATCTTAAAGCCCTCAAGGGAGACGAATGTGTGGCACCAATAAGAAAATGTGCAAAAGCTGGGAAGTTGAGCCCAGATCCCGCCATATCCAGCCCCAGCCATGCCCAGCCCCGCACAGCCCCCTGCCAACCCTCTTCTAGAGGAAATGCCCTGAACAAAGTGTGGGCCCAGCTAACCCTGGTGCTCAGCAACTATCGCTCCAGAGCTTCTGTTCTGGAAGCTCCAGAACTCAAGCTCTTGAAAATCAAACATCTTAGGAATCTGTCTTGGATCCAGGTCACTGTTCCTTTCCATCAGAGAGGATAAGTAGGAGCAAATTTGATAATGTAATGGTGTCTCTCTCTTATTTGGAAGGTTGCTGTTGTCTTCTCAGGGAACCAGCACTTGGAATAAGAGGAGATCCAGATAAGAACACTATATCTAAGTCATACTGTCTTAGTTTGCCAGGCTGCTATGACAAATATCACACAATGGTTTGGCTTAAACAACAAGAATTTATTGGCTCGTAGTTTTGAGGCTGGAAGGAGCACAGAATCAAAAATTTTGCGGGGCTTGCTATCTCCCTGAAGACTGTAACATTCTGGCTGGCTGCTGGTAATTCTTGGGGTTCCTGGGCTTGTATTTCTGCATCACATCATATGGGGGTGTCCTCTCCTTTCTCCTTTTGGGATTTCCAGATTCTCTTTACAAGGCCTCCAGCAATACAGCTTCAGCTGGGCCACAGCACCTTAACTAAAAATGACATCTTCAAAAGTTCCTATTTACAATGGGTTCATACAGTGGGGACACAGATTAAGATTAAGAACATGTGTTTGTTGGGGTACATAATTCACTTTGTTCCCCCATAGTCTCCTTCGCCCACTGGGTGGCTGCAGCAATGCTCTCTGTCTTGGTGACATCCAGAATCACCCTCTCCTGACTGTCTCACATCTAGCCCCTCAGCTGCTCAGCCCCCTTCTCCGTCAGACACGCAGCCAGCACCCTCAGGCCTCGCAGGTCCAGCTGCCTGGCCAGCAGGTACCCAAAGCCCGAGTCACAGCCCATGACGAAGATGTACTCAGAGAAGACTCATCATCTGCGGCACCAAGAACGAGCACAAAAGGAAGTACAGGCACACGAGGCTTGCCAGGTAGAGACAGAGACCAAAGGCTACATTTGGGCTAAAGTTGTAGCCAGTCTCATGTCAGGAAGACTGTGTGCTGACCTTTAGGCTCTGCACTGCAGAGTCCTCAGGAGTTTTCCTGTTCCCAGCCATTCTTGAATATTACTGATTTCAGTCCCATCCTGACTGCTCTATGGCCTAATCCTGGCAGTTCAATAGATGCCTGTACCGGTTTGTATAAGTTGTGTCCCCCAGAAAAAGCCATGTTCTTTGATGCAATCTTGTGGGGGCAGACATATTAGTGTTGATTAAATTGGAATGTTTGCATTAGGTTGTTTCCATGAAGATACGCCCCACCCAACTGTGGGTGATAACTCTGATTGGATAATTTCCATGGAGGTGTGGCTCCACCCATTTAGCGTGGGCTTTGATTCACTCACTGGAGCTCCATATAAGCTCAGACATAAGGAGCGAGCTTGCTACAGCCAAGAGGGACACTTTGAGGAACGCACAGGAACTGAGAGAGGAGCTTCAGCTTACAGAGACATTTTGGAGATGGCCTTTGAAAGCAGACTTTTGCTCCGGAGAAACTAAGAGAGGACAAACACCCCAAGAGCAACTAAGAGTGACATTTTTGAGGAGCTGAAGCCTAGAGAGGAACGTCCTGGGAGAAAGCCATTTTGAAACCAGAACTTGGAGCAGACACTGGCCATGTGCCTTCCCAGCTAACAGAGGTTTTCTGGATGCCATTGGCCATCCTGCAGTGAAGGTACCCGATTGTTGATGCATTACCTTGGACACTTTATGGCCTTACGACTGTAACTGTGCAACCAAATAAACCCCCTTTTATAAAAGCCAGTCCATTTCTGGTGGTTTGCAAAAGGGCAGCGTTAGCAAACTAGAACAATGCCATTGCCTTTTCATGTCCCACCCCTTCCCAGCCACTTCCCCCATTCCTTTCTATGCTAGAGCCTCCTCTAATCTTTATCTTATGGTTCAGGACTGCCTGTGTTTATCTTGTCCCCCCACTCAGTAAATGTTTCTGGAATGATTGAATAAATCAATGATTTGTAAGGTATGTGATATTGCAACATATTGTTCAGCAGCATCAAAGTCCCTGAACTCTCCATAAACATAGGTACCTCTCAACTACAATTTGTATTTAGCCCAGGAATCTGTATGACTTTCTGCTTATCCATTCCCTGATTATTCTATTCTTCGAACATCATCAAAATAGTGAAGATATGGAGAGGTGGGCCTCAGGAAGCCCTGGGTGACTCAAGGGAAATCCTATCCAGCACTCAGTAGATGCTAACAAAGACCGGAAGAAAAGGAAAGATAGGGGATCCAGAAAGGACTCTTATGGAGGGTAAGGTCATGGAGGGCCTCCGGGAAGTTGCTGGTGAGGGGAGGAGGCTTGAATTCCTGCAGAGAAAGGATCTGGGGCCCTACCAGTCCCCCAGTGACTTCTCTTGTTTTCCCACCCTTGCATCTAATCCTAGGGTCCCAGGCTACTTGGGAATTCAAGAAAAGGAAACAATTATCCCTCACTTCTGTGGAAGAAAGGGCAGGGGGGGGGGCAGAGATAATCCACCTTTGCTTTTCTAATCCCTTCCCAGGCCATCCCCTTCACCCCTGATCTCCATGAAGGCTCTTGACTCTTCTTTCTCTGGACCCCACCCCACCCCTCCATGAGGGTAGGAGTCAACCACTGAGCACAGTGAACTTTTTCACTTTTATTTTAAGGAAAAATAATCAAGGTAAATTCATGATTTCAAGACAAAGAAAAAATTGGTCCTGTGTCTGCCCGAGTTTCAGGTCCTGGGCTCTTTGGAATTCTCTGCTCTAGATGAGACTCTGTTTGAGAGATCAGGAGAAATAAAGGGCTTTACCCAGAATGAAGGCCAGAGTGAGCCTTCTTATAGGAGAGGCTGGTGAAGTGAGGCACGGAGAGTGGAAAGAACTAAGGGTCTCAGGGTCCAGCTCCTTGGGAGTTGATAGGGCACCAGTGGGGAGCTCCACCCTGCTGTGAGCAGCCCAGCTCCTCCCCCACGACCAGGCAATGGAGGGAGACAGGACTGAGGACAAAACAGCCTCTGATGGTATTTTCCTTAATCCAAGGACCAAGTACAGGGTAGGTGATATGATAAGTCAAGGAACCTAAAGGGTATTGTGACATTGGGAGAAAGGGACTATGAAGCCAGCTGACATGGTAGCTAATTGGAAAAGTAGAGGGAGGGAGGTGAGGAGACCAAAGTGATCCAGAGTCTGTGAACATCATGATCTAGGGGTGGTCTCAGCCTTGCCACTGCCAGCCCTGGAGACTGCTGTGCTCCCTTCCATCCTCTACCACCTACTAAAGACAGAGAACGTGCATAGCACATGGATAAAAATGAGCTGATACAGAAGTCCCAGCTGACTGAGCAGGCTAAGCAATATGACAACGTGGTAGCCTGCATGAAGTCTCTAACTGAGCAAGGTGCTGGGTTACCCAGTGAAGAAAGGACTCTTCTCTCAGTTGCTCATGAAGATGATGTAGGAACTCACAGGTCATCCTGGAGGGTCATTTCAAGTATTGAGCAAGACACTGTAGCTGGTGAGAATACAGAGAGAAAAACTGAAACCAAGCTAAGAGATATCTGCAATGATGCACTCTTCTGGAAAAATTCTTTTGCAACTAGAAAGCAAAATCTTCCATTTGAAAATGAAAGCTCACTATTAATCACTTGGCTGAGGTTGCTGCTGGTGATGACAAGAAAAACATTGTAGATCAGTCACAAGTATACCAGGAAGCTTTGAAAATCAGCAAAAAGGAAATACAGTCAACACACCATCAGATTGTGTCTGACCCTTAACTTCTCTTGTGTTCTGTTATGAGATACCTAACTCCCTGGGGAAAGCCTGCTTTCTTGCAAAGAGGTTTTGGTGAAACATTTACTGAACTTGTTGCATTAAGTGAAGAGCCATCAAAGACAGTGCAATAATAATGCAATTATTGGGAGTATTGTTTGTGGACATTGGATACCCAAGGAGACAAAGCTGAAAACAGCTATTCTGCCATGACAAGAAGGAAGGGAAAATTAACCACCTTCCAACTTTGGTCTGCATGTGTAGCATGTAGGGACAACTGGAATGCTAGAGGGAACAGTCCCCACATAAGACCGCCCTCACTTCTGACATCGACTGCAAGTTCAGGGGGTTCCCCAAACCATCTCTAGGTTCCATTCACTAGGAAGATGCACTGAAAAGTGTTAATACTCACGGTCACAGTTTTTTACAGGGAAAGGAGACATTAACATCAGCCAAGGGAAGCAGCACATAGGGCAGAACCCAGATGTGCCCAATGCCAAGCTCCCATTGTCCTCTCCCTCTGGTGTCAGGATGCAGTACACATCCATATGGATGTGTGAAAATACACACAGGGTATTGCCAACCAGGGCAGTCGTCCACACCTCAGTGCTCAGAGATTTTGGGGGGGCTCAGTCACGTATGCCTGCATGGCTGACCCTTAGTCTCCAGGCCTTCCCAGAGGTCAGGCTACTACCTTTAGACCCCAGTTCTTCCAGAGGCAGAATTGATACCTCATGGCTCCGAGTCCCCAGCATCAATCATATTGTTAGACTGTCCAGTGCCCAAAGCCCCCAGGCAAACAAAAGCACTACTACCAGGCATGGCATCTGGGGGTCTACATACCACCTCCCAGCAGCCAAGGGCACAGACCAGACCTCCCTTTGGTTGAGGGGAATCCTTTGCCACACATGGACTCATTCTAGAATTTACACAGTAGCCAAGTTGTCACCCATGCTGTCTCACCAATATTTCTGACAAGTCTATGATACTTCTGTTTTAATTTCTGTGTTTCCCATGTGGGTTTTTTTTTTTTAATAAATTCAAAGTTATAGGAACAGTTGCAAAAACAATACTAACCCCATACACAGAACTCCATCATACCCTGACCCCCCTCCCCAAATAGCCCAATCCGCCAACTTTAACATGCTGTCACATCACTATTTCTTTCCCTCCCTCCCTATCTATCATCCATCATCTATTGCTCTGTCTTCTGAACATATGAGAGCTAGCTGCACACATCCTTGAACAAACACTGTAATTCACGTATACACTTCCCATGAACAAGAACATTCTTTTATGCAATCCCATTAAGCGCAGCTAAGAAGTACAAGAGATTCAACAATGATACGAAGCTGACATTCTATATTTCCTTTTCCTTATGTCTCAGCTGTGTCCCTTTGAGCCTCCTGTCCTCCATCCTCCAATCCCATCCAGGTTCATCCTTGGCATTCAATTGTCATTTACTTAGACTGTCTTTTTTTTTTTTTTCAATTGTGGAAACATATATACAGCCTAAATCTTCCCATTCCACCCCTCCCTAGCATTCCATTAGTGGAATTAATCACATTTAGAATGTTGTAATGCTCTTGCCCACCATCCATTACTAGAACTTTCCCTTCACCTCAAACAGCAACCCTACACTCATTTCTTAACTCCCCATTGCCCCTTCCCCCATTTCTCTTAACCCACACTCTACTTTTCATCTCTATGGTCATATTCTCTGATAATTTCTTTGTGTTTACTGTGGTGCTTAAAATTAACCTCTTAAATCCCTATCAGTCTTGTTTTTCTTTGATACCACCTTCACTTTGATAGGACACATAAACTATGTTCCTATACTCCTCCATTCCCCCACCTTTATATAGTTGTCTAAAATTACATATTTTACGTTGAGTTCAAAACCACTGATTTGTCATTAGAGTTTGTGTATTTTATGTCATATAGGAAGTAAATAGTGGAGTTACAATTAAAAAATTATTGACTTCTATTTGTATTCTATTGTGGTTGGAGAATGTGCTTTGAGTATATTCAATTTTTTTTTTAATTTATTGAGGCTTGTTTTATGTCCCAGCTTATGGTCCCTTCTGGAGAAAGATCCGTGATCACTAGAGAAAAATGAGTGTCCTGGTGATTTGGGATGTAAGGTACTATATATGTCTGTTAAAATTCTCTGTATCTCTTTCTCCTTTCTTTGTTTCTCTGTTATTAGGGCTCCCTTTAGTATCTGAAGTAGGGCAGGTCTTTTATTGGCAAACTCTCTCAGCATTTGTTTGTCTGTGAAAAATTTAAGCTCTCCCTCAAATGTGAAGGAGAGTTTTGCTGGATAAAGTATTCTTGGTCTGAAATTTTTCTCTCTTAGAATTTTAAATATGTCATGCACTGCCTTCTCGCCTCCATGGTGGCCGCTGAGTAGTCAAAACTTAGTCTTATGTTGTTTCCTTTGTATGTGGTGAATTGCTTTTCTCTTGCTGCTTTCAGAACTTGCTCCTTCTCTTCAGTATTTGAGAGTCTGATCAGAATATGTCTCAGAGTGGGTTTATTAGGATTTATTCTATTTGGAGTTCGCTGGGCATTTATGCTTTGTGTATTTATATTGTGTAGAAGGTTGGGGATGTTTTCCCCAATAATTTCTTTGAATACTCTTTCTAGACCTTTACCCTTCTCTTCCCCTTCTGGGACGCCAATGAGTCTTAGGTTTGGACCTTTTATTTTATCTATCATATCCCTGAGATCCATTTCAATTTTTTCGATTTTTTTCTCCATTCTTTCTTTTGTTCTTTCATTTTCTGTTCTGCGGACTTCTAGGACACTGAGACATTGTTCAACTTCCTCTAATCTTGTATTGTGAGTATCCAGAGTCTTTTTAATTTGGCCAACAGTTTCTTTTATTTCCATAAGATCTTCTATTTTTTTATTTACTCTTGCAATGTCTTCTTTATGCTCTTCTAGGGTCTTCTTTATGTAGCTTATATCCTGGGCCATGGTCTTCTTGATGTCCTTTAAGTCCTTTGCCATGTTTTTGTTCCTCGATTGTAGTTCTTTGATTAATTGTGCCAAGTACTGTGTCTCTTCTGATATTTTGATTCGGGTGTTTGGAATTGGGTTCTCCATATCGTCTGGTTTTATCATATACATTAAGATTTTCTGTTGTTTTTGGCCTCTTGGCATTTTCTTTGCTTGATAGGGTTCTTTCAAGTTGTAAAAAAAAAGATACCAGTCTAATTTTTCAGAAACACATGTTGGTGGTGTACACTTTCTCTAACTAACCAGCAGATGGCGTCTGCGAGTCACCTATACCCCTCAAATCAGTTCTCAACCTTGTCCCCACAGTGTGTGGGGAAATGATTCTTGTGGGGTTCAGTTGGTGAACTCAGTTTGGGTGTGTTGCTGGAGCCGTCTGCCCTGAATGTGGGGCATGTGTCCGGGTGGCCAGGGAGGCAGGGCAGCTTTAATTTTCAAACCCCCCAGGTTCCCAGAGATTCAAGGCCGCCGCAAGAGTCTAAGCCTTCATTTCAGTTCAGCCCCAGACCCTCTGTCTCGCTGACCCACAAACTACTGGACTTGGCATAGCATCCCTGAGTTTTCCGAGCGGGCCCCCTTTCTCAACTGTGACCTTCCAGGACCTCTGCTGAGGGAATGCTGTGCTATGTCACCAGTGCACGCCATCCCTCAAGGGAAGCCCCGGGCCACCAGGCCGTGCAGGGGTGCTCTCAGCCTGATGCAAAGATGGCTGAATGGGGTGTCTCAACCCCCCCCTCCTTGCACAGTTCCTCCTTCCCAGCTCTGGGACTACTGGCGGGGCTCTGGGCTGTGGGCATGGCCCTGGGCAGGAGTTTATCCAGCTCTCCGGGGAGCCAGCTGCAAGCCGCGGGGTTTCTTTCTGCTTCCAGCTCTCCCCTCCACTCCCCTGGCCCTGAGGGTATCTGCAGCGGGCTATCCTCCAGGCCAGACACCGAGAGGCCAGCTCAGTCCTCTTCTGCTGTGTTTTACTGCGTGGTTCCCACTGTCACAACTGCAGCTGCTCCTGGGTTTTTCCCTTTTTTTTTTTTTTTTAAAGAGCCAGTCGGTCTCCAAATGCCAACCCCTGGCTTCCCCACACTGCAGCGCAGCTGCGGGTCTTCCATCCAGCTTACTCACCCGTTTCAGAATGCAGACTCCCGGTTTCACCAAGTATGCAGCCCCTGTGGTACTAGCAGACCTCGTCCAGCTGGCACATCGCTGATACCGGTATTCTGGGTCACTTTCTGATTTTTATCTAGTGTTTTTCACGGAGGTGTTTTTTTGCCCTGTCTCACCTAGTCACCATCTTAGGTTCTCCTCCGTGTGGTTTTTATGATTTATATCAGGGGAGTAAAGCCAGGTAACATTTGGGAAGTTCTCTGTTTCCATCTTGACATGGCCAATAAAGGGATGTGGAATTTTTAGACAAGTTGTGATTGTGTGGCATAGCACTTCTGGTACTTTGTGGCTTCACAAGGGCCACTGTTGAAATAGTTTCATGTGTGAGAAAATAAAACTGCCTTCATTTTGGTTTGTCCTGGTGGTGGATAAAAGGGATCATTTTTTCCAGCCACAGGTGTAACTATTGTTGATAGTGAAAGGTTTAGAGCACTTGCAAAGCTGTGGTAGAAATAGGTAACTCATGGATATTATATGATGAGCCTCGTGTAGCTGTGGCTCACCTTTAGGTGTGCACACCTTTAGGACAACAGCTGTAGAACTGTTCCTTTAGCCAAAGGCATGATCCAATTTACTCTGAAGAAGGGCAGAAAGTTTCACAATCCATTATTTGTAAAGATATGTTTGCTTTCATTTTTTAATTCAATTTTATTGAGATTGTTCACATACCATATCATCATCCAAAGTGCATAATCAATTGCCCACGGTACCATCATACAGCTATGCATCCATTATTCCAGAAAGAAAATAAAAACAAAAAAGAAATCTCAAATCTTCCCATACCCCTAACAACCACCCCCCCTCATCATTGACTCATGGTATTAGTATAGTACATTTGTTACTGTTGATGGAAAAAAGTTAAAATACCACTAACTGTAGTACATAGTTTGCAATAGTATATTTTTTCCCTATATACCCCTCTATTATTAACTTCTAGTTTTGGTGTCATACATTTGTTCTAGTTTGTGACAGAGATTTCTAATATTTGTGCAGTTAATCTTGGACATTATCCACCACAAGATTCACTGTTTAATAAATTCCCATATTTTAACCTCCAAATTTCCTTCTGGTGACATACAAGATTCTAAGCTATCCCTTTCCACCACATTCACACACTGTTCAGCACTGTTAGTTATTCTCACAATAACTGGCTACCATCACCTCTGTCCATTTCCAAACACTTAAGTTCAACCTAGTTAAACATTCTGTTCATAATATGCAACCGCTCCCCATTCTTTAGGCTCGTTGTATATACTGGTAACTTATATTTCATGTCTATGAGTTTACATACTATAATTAGTTCATATCAGTGAGACCATACATATTTGTCCTTTTGTGTTTGACTTATTTCAATCAATATAGTGCCCTCAAGGTTTCTTCATCATTCCGTTTTTTTTTTTTAAGATGGTTTCATTCACCCACCATACATTCCATTTTAGTAAACAATCAATGGTTCCCTGTATAATCATGTATTTATGTATTCACCACCATCACCACTATATAAGGACATCTCCGTTTCTTCCACAAAGCAGGAGGAACAGTCAAAGGAGATAGAGAAACAAAAGAAAAAGAAAAGGAAAGAAAAGAATGACAGCTAAAAAAGCAACAAAAGCAAAGATAGAATTAAACTAAAGTACAATAAAAGAGACAACATCACCAATGCCAAGAGTCCCTTACCCTTCTCTTATATCCCCCTCTTATATGCATTTAGCTTTGGTATATTGCCTTTGTTACATTGAAGGAAGCATAATACAATGTTTCTGTTAACCATAGTTTCTAGTTTGGATTGATTGTATTTTTTCCCCAATGCCACCCCATTTTTAACACCTTGCAAGGTTGACATTCATTTGTTCTCCCTCATGTAAAAACATATTTGTACATTTTATCACAATTGTTTAGCACTCAAGGTTTCACTGAGTGATACAGTCCCAGTCTTTATCTTTCCTCTTTCCTTCTGGTGCCCCACATGCTCTTAGCCTTCCTCTTTCAACCATACTCACAGTCATCTTTGTTCAGTGAACTTACATTGTTGTGCTACCATCACCCAAAATTGTGTTCCAAACCTCTCACTCCTGTCTTTTCCTATCTGTCTGTAGAGCTCCCTTTAGTATTTCCTGTAGAGCAGGTATCTTGTTCACAAACTCTGTCATTGACTGTTTGTCAGAGAATATTTTAAACTCTCCCTCATATTTGAAGGACAGTTTTACTGGATGTAGGATTCTTGGTTGGTAGTTTTTCTTTTTCAGTATCTTAACTATATCACACCACTTCCTTCTTGCCTTCATGGTTCCTACTGAGAAAGCTGCACATAGTCTTATCAAACTTCCTTTGTATGTGATGAGTCGCTTTTCTCTTGCTGCTTTCAGGATTCTCTCTTTGTCTTTGATGTTTTATAATCTGATTATTAAGTGTCTTGGAGTAAGTCTATTTAGATCTATTCTGTTTGAGGTATGCTGTGCTTCTTGGATCTGTAATTTTATGTCTTTCATAAGAGATGGGAAATTTTCATTGATTATTTCCTTTATTATTGCTTCTGACCCTTTTCCCTTATCTTCTCCTTCTGGGACACCCATGACCTGTACATTCATGCACTTCATGTTGTCATTCAATTCCCTGAGACGTTGCTCATATTTTTCCATTCTTTTCCTTATCTGTTCTTTTGTGTGTAGGATTTCAGGTATCTTATTCTCCAGTTCCTGTTTTCTTCCACCTCTTGAACTCTGCTATTGTATGCCTCCATTGTGTTTTTCATTTCTTGTATTGTGCCTTTCATTTCTGTAGATTCTGCCAGTTGCTTTTTCTGATTTCTACCTTATGTTTGCCCAGTGTTTTCTTTATATCCTTCATCTCTTTTCCATATCTTCCCTGAACTCGTTGATTTAGTTTTTTGTTTGATTTAACATATTTCTTTGAAAATCTTTAATTGACTGTTTCATTAAAGTGAAACAATATCTCAACTGTATCTTGATTGAGGTGTTAAGTTTGTTCCTTTGACTGGGCCATATCTCCGCCCTTCCCAGTGTAGTTCGTAGTCCTCTGTTGTCTAGGCATCTGGCTTCCCTGATTACCCCAGTCAGATTTTCCCAGACCAGAATGGGTTCAGATCTCAGAATGGGATTATATTCAGTTTCAAGTCTCCCTGAGGGTGTGTCTTAGAGTTTGCTGAGGGAGGGGCAGGCCCTTGAGCTGGGCCCCACCTCCTTCCTCTTAGGGAAGATACACCCCCTAGGGAGCTATCTTCTGCATTTCATTAGTTTCTTTGTCTCTCTGGCTCTGTCAGCTCCACCCCTGTCTGGGTCAGAGTGCTGTGAACTGAAAATGGCTGAGGCTCCACTGAGCCACTCAGGTTGAGAGAGCAAAAAAGGGAAAGAAACCTTCTTTCAGAACCTGTCTATAGCCCCCCAATTTCAACCATCTGTCAGATAGAGCACCTGGTTTTATGGGCTCCACCTCCCAGGGCACAGGTGTTTTCCACCTCTCTAAGTTCAGTCTCTAAAAGTCTCTGTATTTTTTTTCTTTTTTTAATTAATTTTTTCCTGTCAGCCCCACCTCCTCTCCACTGGGAGTGACCTCAGGGTACTTTGCTGCTTGTCTATATTTGTAGTTTGTATTCAGCAGTCCACATTAGTTAATTACAACCCCAGGTGGAGCTGGTCTGAGCTATGTTCACTTGCTCAGAGAATGCCGGTTTCTCCCACAGGGAGGTCCTGCCGCTTGACTTGCCGCGGGCAGATGGGGCTCCTGGCATGGTTCCGCAGTGTGGAGACACAGAAGGTCCCCTGGCTCAATAGATTATACATAGGGCCCATTTCCCAAAATCTGGAAGCCTGAAGGTGGGCTCCAGAATGGGAAAAGGCCAAAAGCCTTGCATGTCTGAAAGCGGACTGCAATTTAGATGAGGGAATAGTCTCTGAGCTCTTGCTGGGCTCCTTCCATGCTCCTGTCTCCTGCCTCCTGCCCCCTGCCCCTGCTGTTTCCTGTCTAGCCCCCCAAAGAAATTGTCTCTTAAGACTAAAGATATGTAAATACACCTCATGGCTTTGGAGAGAATGCACCCTCCCTGAAATACCTGCGGACAGTCACGTAGAAGACTACCTTGTATGCTATAAAGACCTGTAGAAATTAGTAGAATAAAACTTTCTTTTGCATGGACACTGAGGATGGAGTTGTGCTCCCCCTTCTTTCACACCGCAGTTTTTACTTACAGATTTTATGCTGTGATCTCAGGCTTTCCACCCAATCCAGGTTGGTGTATGATGTGTGGACAGTCACGTCTGTCCCCCAGCAATTGTTCCAGATTATTTACTAGTTGTTCCTGATTGTTAATTAGGTGTTTCAGGGAACTGACTAAATTTCACACCTCTCTATGCCACCTTCTTAGATCCTCCCCCTGCTATCATTATTTTTGCTATAGTCAATTTTATATGTAGTTAACTGCTTTAATCTAACTTTAAAAACTTGCACATTTAAGAACAAATGTACAAGTGAAGATGAAGTACAAATGAATTGTTTGATATCAATTATTTCAAGTAAAGTAAATTTTTTTATAAACTATTTAGTTTTTTTAGGGGTTTTTTTGTGATTTTTTTTATACTTGCCTAACATGAGTGGCTGTAAAAATAGTTAATGGGAATATAACTTGAGATGATAGCTAGCTTTGTTTAATGTCTTATGAAGTTTTCTTGATGAATTACAAGCATAAAATTGACATAAGTAGAAAAAAAGTTTTATGAACGGGCTTTTCAACTACTTCATAGTTTTAAATAAATGCATCTTTGGGTTCTCAAACCTCGCTAAAGGAAATTGTACATTTTTGTAAATGTGTTCCTTATTTTTCTTGCTTTTACCAAGTTTAAATACAAAGTTCATTTTAACAACAAAAATACTGCTAATATAATTACTACTGTCCCCAATCATATCCCATTCCCCTCTCGTGCGCGCGCTCGCGCGCACACACACAATACACACACACACACACACACACACACACACACACACGAACTGCTGTTTGGTGGAGAGGAGAACACTCTAAATAAAGTAGTATGTTCCATTTAAATTTTTGGTACATAGCATTTTCTAACTTAAGGAAGCCGCAATGTTCTTGGCCCATCGTGGCATTTGGGTAGCATTAAACTATACTTTCTTAAAGAGTGTCTCACTATCTTATATCTTGTCCTGGATTTTGAATCTTTCTTCTATTTGTCAGGTGTACAATATTAGCCTCCCTTTTTAGCCTTCCATCTTCTTCTGTCTTGTCACCTGCCACTCCTACTTTGAGGGCCATGTGCTTGCAAAATGGGCACTTTATCTTTCTGCCCCCAATCACGGTCTGCCATCACTCCTCTTTTGCTTGCACCCTATAAATTAGTTCCTAGTTCTATTTACTGCAGCAAATCCCTCCTCAGTCGATGAGAGAGCATTTACCTCCCTGTAAACCTTACCATATTGGTTTCTAATTGCTTCTAACAAATGTCATAAATCTAGCAGCTTAAAACAACACAAATTTATTATCTTGTAGTTCTGTAGGTCGCAAGTCTGATGCGGGTCTTGCAAGACTAAACATCAAGGTGTTGGCAGGGCTGTGTTCCTTTCTGGAGGTTCTGAGGGAAGGGGTTTCCATTTCATTGCCTTTTCCAGGTGCCTTGCCCTCCAGGGCCACCCTCATTCCTTGGCTTACAACCCCTCCCCCTCAAAACCAGCCATCCTTCTCACGTCACATCAGCATGACTTCCTCTCGTATAAGGGCCCTTGTGATTATATGGGCCCGGGCAGATAATCCAGGATGATCTTCCAATCTTAAGCCAAATGATTAGCATCTTAATTCCATCTGAAATCTTAATTCTCCTTTGCCATGTAACGCAACATATGCCCAGGGTCCAGGGATTAGGACACGGATGTCTTTGGGGACAGGTACTCTGCCTTCCACACTCACCTATCCCGAATGGTCTCTCATTGTCTGCCTTTAAATCCCTCTTCCTCTATTCTCTAAATAATGATGAGGCTGAATTCTATCAAAAGATCATCCTACAGAACATTTCCTCAGGATCTTGCAGTAAACACCAAACTAAAATACCTTATTAGGAGAAGTGTACTTTTATTCTTTTAGAAAAAAATTCCGGGGAAAATTATTTCTGTGTGTTCTATTGTGCCTAGTACATTATGTCCAATAAATATCAATGATGGGGGGCAGTGAGTCTTGAGCGTAAGGGTGAGACAATGAAATATCAAATACTGTTTTGTTGCTTATTCTGTTATAATTTTATATTAAATTGGCACTTTGGACAATTGGCTCAAATAGTACATTCAAATAAAAGTGAAATAGAGGCTTCAGGCATTTCTTTGGAGGAGAAAGTTCTCTTATGCATTTGGAACAACATATTAATGCATCTTCATCCACAGCTCTTTGTTTTACCTTGCCTATTGATTGCCCCTATCCTCCAACTCATTCCATAATTAAGGACAACTGAGCTAGACTAAAGAGACTAACTGAAAATTACATACTTCAAATAACAAAATCTGATACTGAAAAAAATTTGCAACTCAAAAAAAAAAAAAAGGGATTCCTAAGTACGGAACCAATGACAGGGAGAACCACAGGCTGTAGGCAATGGGAGAAATCAAGAGAGGAGACACTCTGGGGACATGGAGGGGAAGCAGGAGCCCAAAGAGTTCTGATGTGAACCTTGGCAAGCCTGAGGTCCAGCCAAATGATGAGGACAAACCATAAGTTCCCTCAGCAGCCGGAGGCAGGACACGGGGCAGAGTCCCAGGCTCTGAGAAGGGATGAGATGTGAGAGGAGTAGCCAGCTGAGCCCAGGGCCTTGGAAAACAATGTCAAAAAAACAGGTCAGGGGAGTGGGCAAAGTAACTGACAAAGAGATAAAAAGTCATCCAGAAAAGGAAAGAACCTGAGGTGGAAATGTATGGTAGTGAGGTGCTGTGCCCAGATTAAATAGTGTGCAGGAGAGAGTGATGCTAGAAATGGGGGTGGGGTGGGGGGTGCAGTCCTTGAAACAAATTTCAGTGTCATCATCAGGAAACAGTGAAAACTGGGGACCAGCTTACAGGATTGGGATTTCCAGTACCTAGAACCTCCTTGTCTGGAGGATCAGACTCTGAATCAAAGCCTTAGATTTCTGCAGGGTGAAAAACCCCAGGTGTGTATATACACAGCACTGTCAACAAGGCCAGCCAGCCCCACCGGAGATCTGATGGTCCAGGCATGGTACCTTAGCCATCCTCACCCATGCCCACAGGTATCTTCAAAGGAGGGATTGTCTTCACCACCGCCAGGCCATTTCCATCCGGTGGGAGGATGTAGAGAGGCCACAGCCAACACTCCCTCCCACCCAGGAGGGAACAGCAAGCTGAGCAGATTGGGGCTGGGCTTCCTCCAAGCTGCTCACACCCTCCATAAAAGTGCAGATTCCTCAAGGAGGCAAGCCGGCCAAGACAGCTACAGCCATCATTGATTGCACATGGCGCTGGGCAACAGTTTGTGCTATTGGGTCCCCATTTCTCCCTTGTGAAATTTGGTTGCTTCCTCCTAATATCCCAATGATGTTCCGAGAGAAGTCTGGGGCAGGAGGTGGGTGGGAGTGAGCTAAGAGTCCTGCTCACTTGAGAGCTTCTTCCCTCCACCCTACTTCCTCCCCTGACCCATCCCCCTCACACAATTACAGCTCTTACCCACCCTGCACCCCAGTCCTGGCTTCAAAGGGCCTTTCTGGGCACTGGGGAGTACCAACAGGCCAGGGCATCCACCAGGAAGGTGGGCATGTAGCTCATGGGGATGTAGAAGAGCTTGGCATCCCAGCCAGCCGAGTACCGGGCGCGGGGGTGGCAGGAGGTCAGCGCGTGCTCCATGCAGTCCGTCACCAAGAACAGATCGGTTGAGCACTTTTTCCTCATGACTTCAGCAGATTTGTTGTCTGTCAAGAATGAAAAGGACCCATGTATTCCTCCTCCTGCCCTGGGATGCCCTTAGTGAGAAGGGTGACTAAGCTTTCTTGTGGCTCCAAAGCCATGACCCCAACTTAAATCAGCTAGGCTCCCCAAAGATCCCCCACCCTTGCAGGAACAATTGCTACATACCATGCTACCTCTGGCTCTCTGCCTGACAACCTCTAGACTACAAAGCATGAAGGTCTCGCTCAATACTATAAATGTAAACAGATGAAAATCACCTGTCTCTGACACCAGCTTGTTATGAGTCCATGGGTGTCTTCCCTCTCTGGTTTCAATTTCCTACTCCATATAATGAGGGATTCAGATAAATGGTCCTCAACTCTCACAAGCCTGGAACCTTTCTTGAAGTCACCAGTTGACAACATGGGACCCTGGGAATGGAGTGAACTTCCCCACTTGTGGAGGACCCAGAGCCTGGAGCATAAACTCTGAGGCTGTGGGAGGAGCTAATGATGGACCCAGGCCTTCCAACAGTGGTTTGCTTCTCTCCCCACTGTCCACAGCTCACTCACAGTCTGCCAGGAACTGCTCGCCATAGATCTCCTTGATCTCCGTGCTAGTCTGGTCCCACAACTTCTGCAAGGTCCGTGAAAAGACCTCATTGCTGGTGATTTCAGTCTTGAAGAAACCGGGCTCAATCATGGCCACCTTCACCCCAAAGTAGGAGAGCTCCCGCCTGCAAGAAACAGCAGAGAGAGCAAGGGCTTCCGAGGCCTTGGGAGGCACACCAATTGAAAACCGGGGAGCATAATGGCTTCGCTGAAAGAATGGGGAGCTGCAAAGTGCAGTAGCTCATGGAGAACATTTTAAATGGTACCATTACCTCTGTATAGGGTTTGAATATATTCTGAAATAATTCTACACACGTGAACCCATTAGCTCTAAATCCTCCCTAGCCTGCAAGCCACTGCTTAAATGCTATCTGCTCTATTTCCCCTCACATCCCATCAACCCCAAACCTTGCTGATTTGTCCTCTTCCCGAGTCCTCAGTCACCTCTCTCCCCTCCTGCCCTAGCAACCTTCATGGTCATCTCTCAGCTGAGCCTTTGCCTTGTCCTCTAAGGAGGATCTCTCTGCCTTTGGACTTATCTCCCCCACACTCACAGGCAGCAAAGACTCTAGATGCTGACTGCACCAAGTAGCTCCCCTGATTAAAGCCTTTCCATGGAGTTCCACGGTCAACAGCATGAAGATCCAGCACTTTTCCTGGGCCAAAAGCCCTCCACAGGCCCAGCCATGCCCACCTCCCAGCCTCCTTCCAGCCAAATCTGGTCACGTCCTCTTATCCCTGGAGTGTCCTAAAGCACAGGCCAAATGCTAATACCCACCCCGGGCCTTTGCTGATGATGCTCCCACACCCAGAAAGTCCTTCCCACCCTTCTTCAACAGGCTGCCAGGCTGACCCTTGTTCCTCAGTCCTCAGCTCAGACCCCACCTCAAGGACCCTCCCCTAAATCTGGGGCTGTATCCTTGGATGTCATAGACACAAGCACTACCCCAGGTGGCAAAGACATTTCTGCCTCTTGTCCTGCTCTCACCTGGGAGAGGATTTAGGTAAGGGCCCTGATCTTGTTGTCCTAGGATGCAATTATTGGCACTCATGGAAGAGTCCTGTAAGTAAATACCTGATGAATGGAGTCAATGCCCTAACCCTACTCAGTGCTCCATGAAACTGAATATCATAGCAGCTGTGGCAGGAGCTCTGGAGCCAAATTACCCAGGTTCCAATTCTGCTTCAAACACTCTCCAACTGCATGCCCTCCTCCAGGGCAGGCATTTGTTTAATTAAGCTCTTGGCCTGGGGCCCCTCGCTCCACCCAGGACCTAGAATGGTGGTAATCAATGAATGGTCAGCAAATTCAGGGAGGAGGTAGGAGCACATGCCAGGGAGAGGGGACCTTGAAGAAGGGACCTCCAGGGCTGGGAGTAAATAGCCGTCCTTAAAAAGGCTCCCCAGTAGACTAGAAGCAGGAGAATCAGGGAAGGCCCAGCTCAATACCTGAGGGAGTCTGAGAAGGCCTCCACGCCATACTTGGAGATGCAGTAGCCCCCACCGTAAAGGGACAGCCGGCCCATGATGCTGGAGACATTGACCACGCGGCCCCTCGCCTTCCTCACTAGGGGCAGCAGGCTCAGTGTCACCTCGATCACTCCCAGCAGGTTCACATCAAGTATTTTCATAAAGTCCTGTTTGGTCAGCCACTCGTTGGGTGCCGTGGGTACGGAGATGCCAGCGTTATTCACCAGGCCCCAGAGCCCTGGAGATAAGGGGAAGATCGAATAGCAACAATGTCCAGAGTGGACCCAATTATGGATCCAATGCACACTACAGTGGAGTAGAAACATCATGGTAGAGGCTGGATGTGAGGCGAAGGGTTCGTTAAATAAAGACGTGGTTCTACAGGGCGGGTGAAGGGATGCAGAGCCTGTATTCTGTTAGAGGATAGAAGCCCTGCTTTCATACCCAGCGCCCGTTAGACAACAGGTAACCACCCATTTGATGGATGCAGGAACTGATGTTGAGGAAATACAGGTGTACAGATAAAAATGTTTTATTATATACATGAATGATGTCTTAGAAGGCATTAAATATAATTACCACAATTTTCAGATTTTATGGATACCTTATACACTGAGTGCTCAGCAATGATCTATTAAGGAAAGAGAGACACACAGAGAGAAGGAATGAGGAAAAGAGAGGAAGAGAAAAAAGAGAAAAGACAAAAAAAAAAGAGAGAGAGAGAATGAGAAAGAGACAAGGATAATACATGGGCATGGCTCAGTTGGGAAAGACATACTTGATATCTGAGGTTTGGGGCAACTGGGAGAACAGGCTGGCATTTGACATCAGGAGACTGGCCCTGAAACCACATATCGATCCGGGGCAGCACCCTCACAGGAAGCAAAGGCCACCCTACGCCCCGGGGAGTCCAGTGCTCACCCTGGGGTGAATGCCCAGAGCAGGCTTTGGGGAGGACGTGAGGCAGCCACACCCCAGCCCCCAGCGGGCAGACTCCACTCTCTGTCCCAGAAAATGTCACCCTCTGCTCCCACCCTCCCAGAAGGCCACCCCTGTGCTTTCCCTAGACCACCAGCTTTCTGGAAACCTCCCTGAAGGACTCACAGGGAAAAAAAGACCAAACTCCAAAGAATTAATGTAGACAGAGTTACCAACCGGCAGCCCTCGGAACAGCAGGAGTGGGCTGCTGTTGAGGCAGGGCAGGAGGGGGCAGGTGTCGCCCTGGGAGTTTTGCGGGGAGAATAAAGCCCGAGAGGTGAATCCTCCACTCCTCTGAAACACTCCCAGCCCTCAAAGAAGTGCCAATTGTTTGACCCAGATATTTTATTTCTAAGAATCCAATCACTATACATATTTATGAAGGTAGAGATTTAGGATAAAAGAGGTTCAACATGACATTGTTTATGACAATAAAGTATTGAAAACAATTTCCACATCAAGTCATAAAGTACTGTTTAAATAAGTACACACACACACACACACACACACACACACACACAAGCCACTGCATTAAAACAATAGATATTCTAAAACATTAAATATTATGTATGAAGAAAGAAGTAACTACTAATTTGACTGTCCTAAAGCAAGTTCCTAATGCTCAGTGCCCTCATCTGAATATGGGATGATCTTAACTCTTTGAACAGATGACTGCGGGTTGCCATAAGATGTCACAGTGCTGAGAAACTGACAACAGTTCCAGCACTGCCACCAACCACCCAGGCAAACCTTCAGAGCGGTGCTTAGTCTCTGGAACGGCTGCCCTGATACTAACCCTGGCACCAGTGCCTACCACTCCAGAACTTCTCCTTTCGGAAGCAGCAGCAAAAGGCAGAGAGGCTAGACATGAATTCCAGAGGGGCAAAGTCTCATCAGTGCAAACTCTCACCAGAGATATTTAGCTGCAATTCTGGGGTGTGGGGAAGGAACAGTGAGAGTAGAAAAGAGAAGGAACTCTTTTGGCTGGTGAGTGAGAGAGAGATGGCTGGTATTAGTTAAAGGCTTGGAAAAATAAAAACTTTAGAAATTTTCCCAAGTAGCAGCAAAGAGGGCTCTTTTTTACACAGAAAAAAAAACACAAATGGATATGAGGATCCACATGGTACCTCTGTCCCCCACGTGCTCCTTCACCCACTGGGTGGCTGCAGCAATGCTCTCTGTCTTGGTGACGTCCAGGATCACTGTCTCCACCCTGTCTGATGTCCGGTCCCTCAGCTGCTCAGCCCCCTTCTCCGTCAGACATGCAGCCAGCACCCTCAGGCCTCGCAGGTCCAGCTGCCTGGCCAGCAGGTTCCCGAAGCCCGAGTCACAGCCCGTGATGAAGACGTACTTGTCTCGGAGGTGGCTCACCACCTCCCTCTCCCGGAACCAGCGCAGAAGGTAGAACAGGCCCACGAGGCCCACCAGGTAGAGCCACATTTCTCTGCAGGGGACAGACACAGAAAGGCTAGGGTCAGAAAAAGATCTGGCCTCCTCAATCTGGAAGGCTGTGCAGGCAGGCTAGTCTCCACTCTCTCTGGCCTGGAGTCCTGAATTTCTCCCCTGATCAAAGTCTTTCTGAAACAGTATAAATTCTGGGCCCCACCTGCTGCCCTTTGGACTACTTTTGGAAGATCTGATAGAAGCCCTTGAAAATTCTAAATCAAGCCTGGAAAGAACACACACACACACACACACACACACACACACGAGCCACTGTGACAGATTTCAAGGTTCAGAACCATCTCAACTTGCCTTGTTCACCAACATACTTGGGACCCCGTCTTCCTGACCAGGGGATGTTCTTACTAGGAAGCTATTGTATGTTCAAGACACATTTAGATTCAAATCCCTCTCTGAGCATGGATTCACTCATCTGCTTAGCACACAAAATATTGTTCCTTAGAAACCGTCAGTCACCATCAGTCTTTCTGGGTTCAGAAGGAGAAGATAGACAGTGTAAAAGAATAGGTCCCTCCAAACATAGTACTCTTGGGCCAAAAGGAGTACAGGATCACAAAGGGGTTTCTGACACAGAAGCAAAAGAAAAGGGGTGGGGGGGACCTGAATGGTGGCTGGGGACACACAGCAGTGCGCTTTCTCAGTTGTCGGGAGGGTTGAATGGAATGACTTGTGCGGGGTGGGTTCAGTTTTTAGCCTTTCACCTCACCAAATTGCCCTCTCCCTAGTTCCAGTGTCCAATCACGTTGCCACTGGGATGTGTGACTCAAAAGCAGAAATCATCCCAAGGAAAACAGGGATGGGAGGTCCAAATCCTCACCTAACCGGAGCAGGCTCTCAACTGTAGTAAATGGAAAGGTCTTAGATCAGTTGGGATCAAGGTGCCGATGGAGAGGAGGGGGGAGAGGCCCCCTCAAGAGCTGGAGAAGAGGACTTTTAAAGCCCCTGGGCCACTTAAGAACTCTACATGAAGGGACCTACAGAGTGATGCCCGGGAAAAATGTTGCTACCTCTCACCAGGGCCAGGGGCCATAGAGGGGATGGGGCAAGGGGAGTGGGGTAGGGGCAGAAGGAGCCAGGATTTTGTTGGCCTGGGTGTCTCCTCATGTCCTTTTTAGTCTAAAGGAAGACGAGGAAACAGACTGGGAGAGGGAAGAGGAGGTTCAAACACCCTCCCTGTAACACCCGGGAGCACAGGCTGGACAGACAGACATGGGGCACTAATTCCAGCCTCTGCCTGAAGGTACACCCCAGAAGCAGGCTGACAGTCCTGGAAGAGTGTGTCTCTCAAGGTGTGCTGCAGCAACAGCATGACATGGGCTGTTCCTGCAGAAACCAGCATCTCCCTGCTTCCTGGGGGACTGCCAGGACCTCCTACCAGGAAGGCAGAGGGAGAGGCAGGGGGAAAACGGCAGAGGAGGAAAGAAGGAGCCCTAGAAATTCTGAACCTGTGCAAAGGAGAGTACAAATATTACGGGCAGGCTCAGGTGTTCTTTACTCAGAACAAGTTGGATTTTTTTTCCCCTCAGAAACCGCAATTTCCTTAAACCCCAAAAAGTCCAAGGGGCCATCCAGCGAAAACATTCCGCTGCCACCACCCCTGCTGTTTCACTCTTGTTAAGGCTGAAAGCAATATAACTCCTGTCAGAACCTTAAAGTCCCTTCCGCAGTCTGCAAAACCCCAAGAAATTCCGTTGTGTGCAACGAGGTCAGGGCTGGAGGTGTGGCTCCAGGAGCGGGAGGGTGGGACAGACTCACTCACTTGGAATCCAGGGGGTCCAGAGAAAGAGAAGTCCCTTAGAGGAGCTCCCCGGATGGAGACTGCACAGCCGCCAGTCCCTGGACTGCGACTCCCGCCCAGGGCGTTCCGTTCCGACACAGGCAGCCCCGCCCGCGTCCCCGGAGCCACTGCCTGGCCGCGGCCAGCGCCGCACACCTAGGCTCCGGGCGCGGGAGGGGAGGCGCCGCCCCCTGGTGGTGAGACAGAGCGCGGCAGAGGCCGGCGGGCCGCCTGCAGGGAGGGGTCTCCCAGGGGAGCCTCGGCTCAGCCACGTGGGGATCAGCGTCAGGGCGCTGCGCACCTGCCCTACTTTCTCCAAGTAGATAGGTCTGCTGAAGACACGGAGGTGCAGGGAACGTAACTGGGTGCCTGAACAGACCGTCAATGATGGTGAATTGGGCAAACCTGTTTCCAGTCCTGGACCCAAGAAATTAACAGACGATTACGATTACTGAATCATTATATAGATGGCTTTTTTTTTTTTTCTTTCTGTATTGTAGACTAGCCAAAAGGTAATACCTGAAATTACTGAAACTCTGTCTCATCCTTGTGTATATCTGCTAGTGTAATGGTCATTCTAGCCGAGGCTCAGCCCTGTGTACTTACTAGTGTAGTGGTAATAACTGCAATTCCCCTTGTTTGAATCCCTAAAAGCCCTGGACTCCTTAGACCCGGGGAGACAGATTTTTGGGCCAATAGCAATAAACTCTTTCTCTCTTGGAAGTCCTGTTGTCTCAGGAATTGGTCATTTGAGTGCATCAGGCAGAGAACCTGCATTTGTCTGACGTCATGAAAGGGTATCTGAACACAACTTCCCTCTTCAAATTTCTCCCCAGGTCATGCCACTGGTCCTTTGAACTCCCATAGGCACCTGACTCATCTTCTTTCTCATTCACCACTGTCTACTCCTCCCCAAAGCCACAGTTGAAATCACTGGACACAGATAAACTTTTAAACTTTTATTGTAAGACAAAAATACTCGAAGGAAATACATGGTTTCATGACCAAGTAAAAATTAGTTTCTTTGTCCACAGTAGGATCCCTTTTGAGGTCTCCCTTTCCCAGCCAGTAATGCTGAGTGAGCACCTGAGTTCTGTGTGCTCTGGCTGGTGTTGTCCCCTCACCTCCACACTCCCCCACCCTCTAATGCTGAAAGGTAACTTCAGAGAAGGGCACAAGCTTCTCAAGTTTCCTTCCCAGGCACAGCCAAAACAGACTTTATGGAGGACAGGAGGCTGAGCAGGTGTGGGCTGGGCTGCTCACACCCATCCCCAAAGTGCAGATTCCTCAGGGTGGCAGAAGGGCCCACACACCTTAAAGCCTTCAGTGGCTGCTGATGGCACCAGGACACCATTGTGTGCAGTTGGGTCTCCGTTACTCTGCAGCTAAACTTGGTTCTGTCCTCCTACTATCTCAAAACTCCTGAGAAATATCCCTGAAAAAGTCTGAGGAAACAATTGAAAGGGGTGAGCTATGTGCCCCAGTCCCTCCATCCACCTGATTTCCCTCTCCCTGGCACATCCCACTTCACACAGCACCCCAAATCTCCTCACCATGCACCCCAGTCCTGGCTTCACTGGGTGTTATACGGCCTTGAGTAGACCCAATAGACCAAGGTGTCCACCAGGTAGGACGGCATGTTGCTCAAGGTAAGTTAGAGGAGATTGGTGCATGCTCCAGGCAGCCCTTCACAAAGCACAGAGTCGGCTTCCACTTCTCTTCCATGATTTTCATCAACTTAGGTATGACCTAAGTTGGGATGATAAGAACCCAAATTTATTTCCACAGCTCACCATTCCTGGCCTGAGCTCTAAAATTTTCAGGTCCCCAAGACATACCCCCACAGATCCTGATCCATCTTGTCCAGGGGGATTCCCAGAAACATTATACCTCCCATCCCTGCTCAGTAACAATTGTGGCCCACAGTCCTCCAAAGGAAGGACCCATCTCAGGAATATCTGGAGGCTGCATAGCTTGAAATGCTCATTCAACATTAAAAACCTAGGTATAAAACCACAGTGAGAAACCACTTCCCACCCACCAAATGGCTATCATTTTAAAAAGCAGAAAATCACAAGTGTTGGCCACGATGTAGAGAAATGGTAATGCTCATGCACTGTTGGTGAGAGTGTAAAATGGTGCAGCTGCTGTGGAAAACAGTTTGGCAGTTCCTCAGAAAGTTAACATACAATTGTCATCTGTCCCGGCAATCTCACTTTGTAACCGAGTAGTTAGGATTTAAGGACTGATTATGATTACTGAATCATTATATAGATATTCCTTTTTACTTTCTGGTGTATTAGGGTAGAGAGAGGGAAATACCTGAAACCTGAACTGTAATCCAGCTGCCTTGATCTCTGATAATGATTGCATAGCCTTTATCTTGTGCCCTTGTGATTGTGAAAACCTTGTGACTAACCTTCCCTTGTACACATTTATCTGGTTTTTTGACTTTAAAGTCTTTTGATCACTAAAGACAGCCCCTAATGTTTATTAATGAAGGGTCTTGGGTCAGCCCAGAACTAACCCACCCCAAGTCCAAAGTTATCTAGATAACTGAAGCTGGATGTAACCAAAATGGGCCCATCTGACATGCGCAGTAGCTTAGACTTTAACCTACAAGTCACCTACATCTCATTATAATACTAAAAATCACACCCATCCTCATATTAAGGCTGCCATTTTCTTACATATGCTCTGTGACTAAGCATGTAATCAATCTACACATGCTCAATAATTAAATCACTTCTAATTACATCATCTGGGGCCATTATACACATTATCCTAAAACCTGCCCATCTTTTGATACTATAAAACTACCAGAATTATTGCAGTTTGGAGAGACAGATTTTGGATCCATTGGCCATCTGTTCTCCTGCTTCGTGCCTAGCAATAAAACTCTTTCTCTCTTTGAAACCCAGTATCTCAGGAATTAATCACTTGAGTACATTGGGCAAAAGAATCCACCTCCTTTGTCCAGTAACAACTTCTAGGTATATACTCAAAAGAATTGAGAGCAGAGACTCAAACAAATAATTGAACACCATTGTTACACCCGAAGTGTTCATAGTATTACCGGACCAAGGCAGTGGATTCTAGTCTTCAAAATGTGTCTCTCAGCTGCAGCATTTCTCCAAAATGTCACTCACAGCTGCACTGAGTTCCTTCTGTTTGTCAGCTCATTTATATGGCTCCAATGATTTAATTCAGACCTACCCTGAATGGGTGGGGTAATGCCTCCGTGGAAATTATCCAGTCAAAGTCATCACCCACAGTTGGGTGGGTCATATCTCCATGGAAACATCCAATCAAAAGGTCACACCCTAATCAAAAAGATTAATCAATCTGCCCCCACAAGAATGCATCAAAGATAATGGCATTTGGGGGGCCATAATACATCCAAACCAGCACAGAAGGGCGCAAGATAAAGGTTATACAATCATTATCAGAGATCAAGGCAGTTAGATTACGGTTCAGGTTTCAGGTATTTCCCTCTGCCTACTCTAATATACCAGGAAGTAAAAAGGAATATCTATATAATGATTCAGGAATCATAATCAGTCCTTAAATCCTAATTTTTTGGTTACAATAAGTGGCATTATTCACAACAGCCAAAAAAATGGAAGCAACCCAAGTGTACTTCAACTGATGAATGGATAAACAAAATGTGGCACATACACACAATGGAATATTATTCAGCCATAAAATGGAATGAAGTGGGTTTTTTTAAGGTTATTGAGATATATTCACATACCATGCAATATACAATCCACAGTGTACAATCAATTGTTCACAGCACCATTAGATAGTTGCACATTCACCACAATCAATTTTTAAACATTTTCATTATTACAAAAAAAAAATAAGAAGAAGAATAAAAATAAAAGTAAAAAAGAACACCCAAAATATCCCTTACCCCCTACACACATTAAGTAATTTCCTGAAGGACACACCCCTAAGTTACTATGTCAATAAAACAAAAGCTTCTAAATCATTGAGACACAGTAACTCCAAAAGTCATTAAGTGGGTTTTTTAAAAAAATGGAATCCAACAACCTGCTGTTTCTAAGAGACCTGAAAATAAAGAAATATTAAGGAGACCAAAAATAAAGAATTGTAAGGTTAGCTATATCTGTGAAATAAGAAAAATAATGGTCCCTATCAAGGTATTAGAGAAAGTTTTTTGAACCTAAACAAGAGAGATAAACAAGGTTACTATAACCCAGGAAGAACTGCTTATTACACAAAAATGTTAACATTCTTTGCTTTTGACATAGCAATTCCACTCTTGGAAATGTACTGTGGGGGTTTTCTATTACAAAACTCATACATGTTCATTGTATAAAATTTAGAGCACAACCAAAAAGTTAAAAAACATTTTCTATAAGTCTACCACACTACTTAAAGTAACCATTTGAAGATTACTATGTATATCTTCAGCCTTTTTTTCAATCAATATACATTATTTTTGCTTTACCCTAGCTAGATGAGAACATACTAGTTGTATTGCGATGTGTTTTTCCCCATTAAAAATGTTTATAAACACACACACACAAATAGATATTTTGGCTGACTAGACAAAGTAAAAGGAAAAATTAGGAAAGTGAAATAGAATACAGATCAGTAGAAAATATTCTAGTGTAAGCACACTGAGAAATAAATGCTGTAATTGAAAGTACAGAAAAAGACTTCAGACACATGTGGGCCATGGAAAAATGTCTCCCTTATGTATACGTGGTGTTCCAGAGGGAGGGAACCAAAAATTCATACAGAATCAATTTCTGAAAATAATACTGTCTGAGAATTTTCCAAACTGTGAAAACATTAGGAGTCACTTACTCAAGGAGTTCCAAACACCTCAAGAAAGCATGCCTAGGCACATCATAGTAGAACTACCCTGAACCAAAGGCATAGCGAAAATTTATAAAGCAGCCAGACTGGGGGTGGGGGTGAGGGGATATGTTCAAAACAGCAACAATAAGGCTGACAGCTGACTTCTCAGGAGAGATTAGATAAGTCAAACGGCAACTGAATGATTCTTAAAGAGATCAAAGAAAACAGTATCCACCTATACTAAACCAAAAAGTCAGTTAAAAATGAAAGCAAAATAAAGTCCTTTCAAATAATGAGAAATTGAGACTTTCATGAGGAAAGGTGAACTAAAAGAAAAAAATACTCTCTCACGTGTTCTTCAAACAGAGGCTAAATGATCCAAGAGAGATCAGCATCATGCAAGAAGGTGTGAAGAGCACCAGGAGGTATAAATCTAAATGAATATTGACTTTTCAAAATAAGAATAGTTTTTCTGAGTTTAAGATAAATGAAGACTTAAAATGCACAACAGCAATACCACTTAAGGAGGGAGAAAAGTAAACTAACTGGAAACACTATAAGGTTTTTATATCCAGAAAGTAGTAAAAGAACTAATTTAAGGTAGAATATAATACGTGATGCATGTGTGTTGAAATCTCTTATGCTGAGCCATAATATAACTATAAGAAATTTTAAAAGAATTATAGTTAACAACAATATAGAGGGAGAAATGGAACGATAAAAAATATAATCCCAGAGAACAGAACAAATGAAGAGAAAAGAACCAAAGAGACTGGGCAAATAGAACACAAAATTTTAAACAAGAACATATTAATTTAACAAAAACATACCATTAATGATATTAAATGTGAATGAATTAATATTTCAAATGAAAGAGATCTATAAAATGTATTTTTAAAAAAAACAACTACATACTGATTTTAAGAAATAGACCTTAAATATATGAACAAGGCTTTAAACATTTTCAGAAACATAGAAAACATAGAAAAACATATTCCAGGCAAACTCTCAGCAATGTAAAAGTAATGTTGCTATAATAATTTTAAACAAAGTAGACCTAAGGGAAGAGGTATTACTAGAGGAAAAGAGGGAGATTTTATAAGGATAAAAGAGTCAATTTAACAGAAATAGATAATATTCATAGATATTTATGAGCTAAACACATAGCCAGATAGCATAAATTCAAAATATATCCATCAAAAGACAGAACCAAATGGAGAAATACACAAATCCACAATCAAGTTGAACCTTTTAAAATGTTTCTCTCAGTAACAGATAGAACACACAAACAAAAAATCAGCAGTGATAGAGAAGACCTAAATAACATGCTTTAAAAATTTTGGCCTAATTGACATTTAAAGAACACTAACACCTAACAAGAGCAAAAGACATATTCTTTTCAACTGAATATGTAATATCTGGAGAAACTTATCCTATGATTGTCCATAATGCTATTCTCAAAAAAATTCATAAGGAAGTATTCAATAAAACAGTGTAATTAAGCTAAAATCCAGTAACAGAAAAGTAACTAGAAAATCCACCCAAATATTTGAAAATGGAGGAATAGACTTCTAAATAATCTATGGGTCGAAAATATAGCATATAGAAATAAGAAAATATTTCAAAGTGGATGATAATAAAGCTACTACATTTCAAAAAAGGGGGATACAACTAAAGCCATGCTTAGAGGGATATGTATAGTCTTAAACAACAATCTAAGTTTTCACCCAAGCACAGATGCAAAAAATTCTGAACAAAACATTACTGAATCAAAATTAGTGATTTGTAAAAGATTAAGATATCATCACCATGTAATATTTATTTTCAAAAAGTAGGGTTGGTATGACCTTTCAAAAATGCAGTCAGTGGAAATCATCAACTGTACAGAATAAGAGACTAAAACAATATAATTATCTCAATAGAGAAAAAGATTTTGAAAAGATATAAAATATGTTCATGATCTAGAAAACAAAAAAAAAACCCATCAGGTTAAGAATACAAGGCAACCTTTTCAACTTTATATGTTATCCACAAAAAAAATTTACAACATAAATCCTAAGGGTAAAATATTAACTTACAGATAAGATTAAGATATCTGCTATCTAGGTTGTCAGGGGGAAAAACGTGGGCAGAGATTGGGCAATCAACAATATAGGAGTGCAGAATGTTCAATAACATTGTAAAGGTTCATAGATTGTAAGCTCTTACAGCAGTCACATTTATTCTGAGTTTTAAATGTTATTTAAGAAATGTTTATTTGGTACAAAAATTGTATTCTCTGCAGCACACTATCTAACTTAACCTGTATGGTCAGTTTATTCAAACAACATAATTACATGGAATCTAGAATAGGGAATGAGATCTTGTTATTCTGCACAGGTTAATGTAATACCTTGATACATCCCAGAGTATTTGGGGCCAAAAATAAAAAGTATTCGCAAAGTCCTTTTGAGGTACTGGGGGAAAATGTGGAAATACTAAACTTCCTTACCTGGGGAATCCCTGATATTCACATATGCGTTGGGTACTCCCAGTTTGATGAGTCAAGCCCTTGATCATGGGGCTTGTCCATATGAAACTTATTCCTGCAAAGGAGAAGCCAAGCCTACTTATAATTATACCTAAGGGTCCCCCCCAGAGAACCTCTTTTGTTGCTTGATGTGCCCTCTTTCTCAGACAACTCTGCAAATAAACTCATTACCTCGCCCCCTACATGGGACTTGACTCCCAGAGGTATAAGTCTCCCTGGCAATGTGGGACATGACTCCCAGGGATGAGCCTGGCCCTGGCATCATGGGATTGAGAATGCCTTCTTGACCAAAAGGGGGAAAGAAATGACAGCAAGTAAAGTTTCAGTGGCTAGGAGATGTCAAATGGAGTTGAGAGGCCATTCTGGAAGTTATTCTTATGCACTATATAGATATTCCTATTAGTTTCTACTGTACTAGAATAGCTAAAAGGAAATATGTAAATCTGTTGAACTGTACTCCAGTAGACTTGATTCTTGATGACGATTGTATAACTATATAGCTTTTATTGTGTGACCCTGTGATTGTGAAAACCTTGTGACTGACACTCCCTTTACCCAGTGTATGGGCAGATGAGTAATAAAATAAAGACAAAAATATATATAAATAATTGGGGGGGATAAAGTGTATGGGATGTTTTTGGTGTTCTTTTTTTAGTTTTTTCTTTATTTTGGAGTAATGAAAATGTTCTAAAATTGATTGTGGCAATGAATGCACAACTATATGATGATACTGTAAACTGCTGATTGTATACTTTGGATGGATTATATGGTATGTTAATATATCTCAATAAAACGTCATTTAAAAAAAAGATATCTGCTATCACTATTTCTATTCAAATTTCTACTACCTTTCCTAGCCTGTGCAATAACAGAAAAAATATAAAAACAATTGGAATCTGTCATATTAGCAAATAATCCTGAAATAAACCTTTGTGCCCCAAAACTCACACACTTGTCTGCTATTTATGATCCTTAGTTATTCAAAGATCATTGTAAATATTCATACCTTTTAAGAGCAAAGTTCTGGCTTGGAGCTAAGATGGCGGCATAGAGAGGAGTGGAAGACTGTTAGTCTCACCCTGGAACAATTCATAAATAACCAAAAAACTAGTAAATAACCTGGAATAACTGCGGGAAGACAAACGTGACTGTCCACTCATCATCCACCAACCTGAATTGGGAGGAATGCCCGAGATCATAGCATAAAATCTGTAAGTAAAAACTGCAGACCTGCACTGAGAGCCGAGAGTTGAGAGCCCCTCCCTCACGGAAGCCTCACGGTGTTAGAGAGCAGCACTCTCTCAGCCCAGCTCCAACTGGGGTTTTAATGTTAACTGCTCAACACAGACAGTGAATCCTCACAAGCAGACAGAGGCTTTTGGTGACAACTGACCTTGGGAGAGTCAGGGGACATATCTGTCTCAGGACGGGGAGCCCAGAGGATCGGGTGCTATCTCTGGCTGATGGGTGAATTTGGGAGCTTTCTGTGGAGAAAACCTCAGCCATTTTCAGCTCTCTGAGCTTTGCAGTAAAGAAAGCCTCAGCCATTTTAAAATCAAAACACTTTGATCAGCAGAGTCAGAGAAACAAAGAACTTATTGATATGCAGCTGACATCTCTGGAGGGGGCACAGCTTCCCAAGAGGAAAGGGAGGGGCCCAGCTCTACTGCCTGCCTTTCTGGAACCAGACCCCAAAGCCTGGGGGAGGAGAGCCACAGGCCACACCCTCATACACAAGCTGGTGACAGACTGACAGGTGCACCTGCAGGGCAGAAAAGCACAGGTGTGTCAGTCCTCTAAGAAAAACTATCAGGGAAACCGGATACTGAATATTTCCTCCTTCCATGACCTGAGCCTGTTCTCGTCTGAGAAAACCTGATTGGGGTGGCCTAGGAGGTCAGATGCCTAGACAACAGAAAACTACAACCTACACTAAGAAAAATGAAGTTAGGCCCAGTCAAAGGAACAAATGTACACTTCAACTGAGATACAGGAATTTAAACAACTAATGCTAAATCAATTCAAAAAGTTCAGGGAAGATTTCACAAAAGAGATAGAGGCTGTAAAGAAAACACTGGGCATACATAAGGCAGAAATCGATAGTTCAAAAAAACAACTAGTAGAATCTATGGAAATGAAAGGCACAACACAAGAGATGAAAGACACAATGGAAACATACAACAGCAGATCTCAAGAGGCAGAAGAAAACACGCAGGAACTGGAGAACAAAACACCTGAAAGCCTACACACAAAGGAGCAGATGGAGAAAAGAATGAAAAAATATGAGCAACATCTCTGGGAACTTAAGGATGAAACAAAGTACAAGAATTTACATATCATTGGTGTCCCAGAAGGAGAAGAGAAGGGGAAAGGGGCAGAAGCAATAATAGAGGAAATAATCAATGAAAATTTCCCATCTCTTATGAAAGACATAAAATTACAGATCCAAGAAGTGCAGTGTACTCCAAACAGAATAGATCTGAATAGGCCTACGCCAAGACACTTAATAATGAGATTATCAAATGTCAAAGACAAAGAGAGAATCCTGAAAGCAGCAAGAAAAAAGCAATCCATCACATACAAAGGAAGCTTAATAAGACTATGTGTGGATCTCTCAGCAGAAACTATGGAGGCAAGAGGGAAGTGATGTGATATATTTAAGATAATGAAAGAGAAAAACTGCCAACCAAGAATCCTATATCCAGCAAAGCTGTCCTTCAAATATGAGGGAGAGCTCAAAATATTTTCTGACAAACAGACAATGAGAGACTTTGTGAACAAGACACCCGCCCTGTAGGAAATACTAAAGGGAGCACTACAGGGTGATAGGAGAAGACAGGAGTGCGTGGTTTGGAACACAATTTTGGGAGATGCTAGCACAGCAATGTTAAGTACACTGAACAAAGATAACTATGAATATGGTTGAGAAAGGAAGGTTGGGAGCATGTGAGACACCAGAAGAAAGGAGGGAAGACTGGGACTCTGTAACTTGGTGAAATCTAGAGTGTTCACAATTGTGATAAAATGTACAAATATGTTCTTTTACGAGGGAGAACAAGCAAATGTCAAACTTGCAAGGTGTTAAAAATGGGGAGGCATTGGGGGAGGGATGCAATCAACATAAACTAGAGACTATAACTAACAGAGTCATTGTATTATGCTTCCTTTAGTGTAACAAAGGCAATATACCAAGGTAAATGCAGATAAGAGGGGGGGATAGGAAAGGCATGTTAGAAACTTGACATTGGTGGTGTTGTCTGACTCTTTACTCTACTTTGATTTAAAGTTATTTTTCCTGTTGCTGCTTCCTAGCTGTCTTTTTTTTTTCCTCTTTCTTTTGCCTCTCTACCTTCTTTGACTCTCCCTACTGCCTTATGGAAGAAATGTAGATGCCCTTATATGGATAGTGGTGAAGGTGGTGAACACATAAATATGTGACCATACAGAGAACCATCGACTGTTCACTTAGGATGGAATGTATGGTGTGTGAACAAAACCATCTTAAAAAAAAAAAAATGGGTTGATGACGAAACCTCGAGGGCAATATACTGAGTGAAATAAGCCAGACACATAAGGACAAATATTGCAGGGTCTCACTGACAGGAACTAATTATAATATGTAAACTCACAGACATGTAATATAAGGTACCAAGATATAGGACGAGGCTTAAGAATGGGGAGTGGTTGCTTAGTGTGAGCAGAATGTTCAACTAGGATGAACTTAAATGTTTAGAAATGAACAGAGGTGTCGGTAGCAAGATGTGAGAACAACTAACAGTGCCGAATGGTGCGTGAATGAGGTGGAAAGGGGAAGCTCAGAGTCATAAATGTCACCAGAAGGAAAGTTGGAGGTCAAAAGATGGGAATGTATAAAACTGAATCCTATGTCAGACACCCAGGGGAATGAATCTCCCTGGCAACGTGGAATATGACTCCCGGGGAGGAATGTAGACCTGGCATCGTGGGACGGAGAACATCTTCTTGACCAAAAGGGGGATGTGAAAGGAAATGAAATAAGCTTCAGTGGCAGAGAGATTCCAAAAGGAGCCGAGAGGTCACTCTGGTGGGCACTCTTACGCACAATTTAGACAACACTTTTTAGGTTCTAAAGAATTGGGGTAGCTGGTGGTGGATACCTGAAACTATCAAACTACAACCCAGAACCCATGAATCTCCAAGACAATTATATAAAAATGTAGCTTATGAGGGGTGACAATGGGATTGGGAAAGCCATAAGGACCACACTCCACTTTGTCTAGTTTATGGATGGATGAGTAGAAAAATAGGGGAAAGAAACAAACAAACAGACAAAGGTACCCAGTGTTCTTTTTTACTTCAATTGCTCTTTTTCACTTTAATTATTATTCTTGTTATTTTTGTGTGTGTGCTAATGAAGGTGTCAGGGATTGATTTAAGTGATGAATGTACAACTATGTAATGGTACTGTGAACAATCGAATGTACGATTTGTTTTGTATGACTGCATGGTATGTGAATATATCTCAATAAAATGAAGATAAAAAAAAAAACTGAATCCTATGGTGGGCAATGTCCATGATTAACTGTACAAATATTAGAAATCTCTTCCATGAACCAGAACAAATGTATGACAATACAATTAGAAGTTAATAATAGAGGGGCATATAAGGAAGAAATATATACCTATTGCAAACTATATACTACAGTTAGTAGTATTTCAATGTTCTTTCATAAACAGTAACAAATGTACTATACCAATACTACGAGTCAACAATTGAGGGGGCTTGGTTAGGTATATGGGAGGATTCGAGTTCCTTTTTTTTTTTTTTTTTTTTTTCTTTTTTCATCTTTCACTTTATCTCTTATCTGGAGTAATGAAAGGGTTCTAAAAATTGAACAAAAATTAAGTGTGGTGATGGATGCACAGCTGTATGAGGGTACCAGGGGCAACTGATTATATACTCTGCATCTTTGGATAATCGTATGGTATCTGAAAAATCCCAATAAAAATTAAAAAGGAAAAAAAAAAAGGGCAAAGTTCTGCACCTGATGCCCATGAAGATGCTACTCAAATAATGGTATAGACATCAGGTCTGAATGCTGCAACCCGGCAGGCTTGACAAATTTGGGTGAAGGGATAATGGAAGTGTGTAAACTCTCTGTCTTCAGTTGTCTTTTATTGTGTACAGGTACCATCTCTCCTAGGAGGAAGTCAGCTCCTACGTACTTGTGTCTTACTCATCTCTATGATCCGCACCCTCCCCTCCACTCTCAGCATTTATTTCTCAGTTAGATAAATGGCCTTTGGAATCCAGAAAGGGAGAGAGTGAGCAAAAGGGGAGAGAACCAAGGGCTTTGAAGCAGGGACTCTAATACTATGATTAAATGAACCCCTAGAAATGGCTCCCCAGAAGAACAGAAGCAGGAGAACCACGGATGGGCCAGCCCAATACCTAAGGGGTCTGAGAAAGCCTCCACACCATACTTGGAGATGCAGTAGCCCCACCAAAAAGGGACAGCCGGCGATGATGCTGGAGATGTTGACCACGCGGCCCCTCACCTTCCTCACTAGGGGCAGCAGGCTCAGCGTCACCTCGATCACCTCCAACAGGTTCAGGTCCAGTATTTTCACAAAGCCCGTTTGGTCAGCCACTCATTGGATTCCCTGGGCACAGAGATGCCAGTGATATTCACCAGGCCTCAGAGCCCTATGGACAGGGAAAATATTAGAGAGAGACACTGCGGGCTTGTTCAAATTCACATTCCAATGAGTTCCTCTTTATTGAGCCACGTGCTGTTAGGGGGCATGAAGGTTGATGAAATAAAGATGTGGTGGCTGAGGTCTTGAGGTCTTGAGGTTGGCATCTACTTGGAGCTGCTAGAGGGCAGGGAAGGTCCCTCCTTGTCTTTCCAGTCCCAGGGCCTAGCACCCAGATTTTGAGTAAATAAGGTAAACTCAAGAAATATATGTTAAGGGAATAAGAGAGCGAGAAGAAGGAGGAAGAGGACCAGGAGCAAGACAGGGAGGCGACGATAGAGCCAGAGAAGAAAGGAAAAGAAGAGGAAGAGAAAGGAAGAAAACCAGAAGAATGGAAAAGAAAAGAAAAGCCAGTAATTACTGGCCTGCTGTGGTTGGGAAAAGACAGACTTAAAATCATAGGGCCTGGGGAAACTTGGGGAGGAGGCCTGCATTCAACAGCAGGAGATGGGCCCATCAAACGACTTGCATCAATTCAGAAACAACATCATTTTACTTCATTCTCCATGATGGAGAATTTGGGGGTGGATCCTCAGAGAGGCTTTGGGGTAAAGGTGAGGTGGCCTCAACCCACACCCTAGGGTCCAGATCTCACCCTCTGGCCACATAGAGGGTCACCCCTCCACCACGCTCCTAGATGGTTACTCTCACCCCATCCTCCTTAGTTCCCAGCCCACCCAGCTTTCAGAAAGCCTCCCTGGAAGACACGCAGAAAAAATAATTACAACCCCATCAACTTGAACTAGTCAGAGTTCCAAACTATAGACCTCAGGACAGAAAGAGCAGAGCTTGGGCCGAGCTAGGGAGGGACGAGAGAGCCTTGAGTCTGGGAGTATTAAGGGAGAATAAGGCCCTGAGAAACGAGTCCCTCTCCTGCCCAGAAACTTTTCCTGGCCACAGTTTTTGTCCCAGTTATTTTACTTTACTTCAGAAAAATTCCTGAGAGTGTGACACAACCTCCATACAAGATGATTATTAAGATATTATGTATGCAAGGAAACAACTTCAACACATGCCAATAAGAGTTTGATGCAATGAATACACAGATATCATTAGGTTGGAATATAGAAGACACCGGATATTATGTTCTGGAAAAATTTTTGATGATAAAACTGTTGAAAATGTGTTGTTAACTAAATACTAGGATGTGAAACTATATATACCTATATATATATATGCCATAATGCAAAACACCAAATCTCAGCAGTACTTATTTCTGGGTGGGAGGACTATGGTCTAATTGAGTTTTTATATTTATACCTTTGTATTTTACATCATGCGCGTGTTTTACTTTTATATTCAGGAAAGGGAGCAAGTGTGCTATTCTTTTTTTCCCCCTGAGAAGAGACTGGCAGAGATGTGCAGTAGAAAGAACAGGGCCCCTCACTAATTACTTCCCCGGAAGCAAGTTCCTCAGCACTCCATGCCTCAGTGGCTTCATCTGCAACACTCCCTGGTGCCAGCTCTCAAGGCCGACAGCGCCACCCCTCCTCCACAACGTCCGCCCCGAACTTATTCGGAGTTCATCTAAACTTGAGGTTCATGTCAAGCACTCCAGAACTTTGAACTTTAAAGGGAGGGGAAGAGATAAAAATGAATTCTGGAAGGGCAAATTCCCATCAGTGCAAACACTCAGCAGAACTACAGAGCTCAGAGGTCAGGGGGTTGGGGAGAGAAGAGGATCAAGCTGGAATTATGTGGAAGGCTCAGAGGGATTTTGAGGGGTGCTGGTAACCTAAAATTTCTACTCTCTCTAGGGTAAGAAGGCCAGGAGAATCAAGCCCTGGAAAATCACAGCATCTTACAAATCTTCCCAGGCAGCACAAGAGAAGGCTCCCCTTCACAGACAGAGAGTAAACAGGTACCAGTGGCACCTCTGTCCCCGACACGCTCCTTCACCCACTGGGTGGCTGCAGCGATGCTCTCTGTCTTGGTGACGTCCAGGATCACCGTCTCCACCCTGTCTGACGTCCGGTCCCTCAGCTGCTCGGCCCTGTTCTCCGTGAGACACGTGGCCAGCACCCTCAGGCCTCGGCGGCCCAGCTGCCTGGCCAGCAGGTTGCCTAAGCTGAGTCACAGCCCGTGATGAAGACGTACTTGTCTCGGACATGACTCACCACCATGGGTTCCCTCATCTTGCTTTACACACAAAATTTTGCTTCTTAGAAAACAAGTTATTGTCAGTCTCTCTAGGCTTAGAGGGAAAAGGTGAAGAGTGTAAAGGAATAGATCCCCTCCTGACAGTCTTCTATGGGGCGGGAAGCAGTAGGGGGTGGCCAACAGGGGGTCTGCCCACGGAGGGAAAGAAGAGGGAGAAGACAGGAAATGGTGGCACACCCAGTAATGACCCTTTTCAGAGTTGCCGGGGTGGGGAGTGTAGAATGAAATGACTTATGCAGAGCAGGTCCTCCTATAAAAGCCCCTTCCCCAGTCCTGTCAGGTCGTGTTGCCCTCTGCCCCTCCTGTTCCGAGGCCCTCCCCTGACCAGCCCCACATCCAGAACGCCGCCCCTGAGATACTTGGAAAGCAGAAATCATCTTCCCAGCTTTATTTTCTATGTGTTGCCACCAAGACTCTGTTCAACAAGGATCACGCAGGACAGGAGGGCTCTAAACCCTGACAACTGGTAAGGTTCAGATGGAGAGGATGGGGGATCTTCCTGCTGAGGAGGCTAAAGGAAGAACTAGAGACTGGGCCCTACGGAAACTGTCGATGGAGGGGCTTTCAGGACGAGGGTGGGGATGATTACCACGTTTCACCACAGTGGGGTGGTGTGAAGAGGAGTGTGGGGCGGGGACAGGAGAAGCCAAGGTTTCACAGCCCCAGGCGACTCCCCCATCCGCATTTACCAAGGTTTATCCTTTAATAAGAGAAGAGGGGACACTGGGAGAGGGGACGGGAGTGCCCGAGAGGAGTCACGCGCCCTCTGGTGGTCATTGCGCGCCACTGCAGTCTCGGCTCGGGCGTCCTCCTAGGATCTGCCGCCAGGGGGAGCCTCAGCCCATCCTCACAGTAGCCAAATTCTCCAGTATCAGGGCGCCCTCTGATAGCCCCCATATGGGTCCTACAGAGCAATTCTGAAGGCCGGGAAGGGAAGGATGAAGGGTTAATTGCACAAACCTGTCCCTAGCCCCGCAGGGTTTCTAGCACCCTGCTAAGCCCAGAGCAGAAACCCCCAGGACTAAAAAGGGCACACCCCTTCTTTGCAGGAGTTGAAGAACTGGGTGGCAAAGGAAGGGCTAGAGGTGGACAGACGCTGACCCTCTGCTCCTCGGAAAGGATCAGAACAGCAAAAAGAAGGAGTGAGGACCACTTCCTCGTGGAAGGCCAGGGCACTCTGATGAGATTGGGCTCTGGCCGGAGCCCAGATCTGACTGGACCAGGCTCCTTCTGTGAGGAACGAGGGCTGGAATGCTGAGGGGCTGGGAAGCTGGGGGTTGGGGCTGGGGGGCTAGGAGGACTGAGGGGCTGAAGAGCTGAGGGGCTGGGGGCTGAGGGGCTGGGGGACTGAGCGGGGCTAGGGAGACACTGGGCTTCTCTGTGAGTGTTCTCCTGCCCTCTCGGCAAGGCAGTCCCCTGGAGAGGCAGCCTCAGGCGGAGCCCAGCAGCAAGTGGTTTGTGTCCTCCATCGGGAGGTGCTAGAAGAAACCAAAGCCCTGACCAGTCCACAGTTCTCTGACACTCTAGAGAGGACTCCTGGAGGTGGGCCCAAACCTCTTTCCCCCAGAGACTACAAAATGGGTCAACAATCCTTGCTTTCTTTTTCTTTCTTTTTTAATTAGAGAAGTTGTGGATTTACAGAACAATGATGCATAAAATACAGGATTCCCATTCACCGCCCCACCACCATCACACTGCATTGGTGTGGAGCACTTGTTACAACTGATGAGAGCACATTTTTATAATTGTATTATTGAAGTTCACGGTTTAACTTAGGGTTCAGTGTTTGGGTAGTATAGTTCCATGGATTTTTTATTTTCATTCTGTTACCATATATACAATCTAACATTTCCCCCTTTTAATCATATTCAGATGTTTATTTCAATGCTGTTAATTGCATTCACAGTGTTATGCTATCATCATCACCATCTATTACCAAATATTTCCTTTATTCCAAATAGGAACCCTGTACATTTTAAGTCATAACCTTCCATTCCCTATCCCCACCCTGTCCCATAGTAACCTATATTCTAGATTCTGACTCTGTGAGTTTGCTTATTCTAATTGTTTCAAATCAATGAGATCATACCATATTTGTGTCCTTTTGTGTCTGGCTTATAACAGTCATTGTCTTTTATGGGAAGAAAAATAATAGAAATCCAGAAGCTCCACTTTGTGCCTTGAGTGGGCTAAACACTAGAACACGGTTGGACTCGGAGCCCCTTGAGGACAGGGACTGGGTCTTATCATTTCTGAATTTCCAATACCCCTCAGTGATGAAAGAATGAGGTAGATGGTAGATGGCACTGCAATATCTGACTTCACTTTCCACTTTCACCAAGTTTCTTACATTGTCCAACAATACGAGGTTCCCTGGAGTCTCCATTTCCCCATGTTTATAACGAAGGAGAATCAAGATGACTTCCTAGAGGCCTCCCAATGCCATCTTTCAGAAAGTCTAGGAATCCATTTGTCTTCATCAAAATGGTGAAACCTCAGAAAATCAGCACTGCAGAACTCAAGGGGGATTTCTGTCCAGCACACATTAGGTGCTCAATGTAAATTAGCAAAAACTAAATAAATCTGGAACCAGCTGCGAATTATCCCCACATCTACCGAGAAGCCCAGGGAAGTGATGGAGATCAGGAGATGGGGGAGTCTCCGGATGGACAGAAGCCAAGGGAGGGGTGGAAAACTGAAGGAAGAGCTGAGGTCTGCTAGGAGGTTGCTGGGTGGGGTTGGTTTCCCTGGGGGAAATGGTATCTGGGGCCCTTCCAGCCTCTTATCAGCCTTTCCAAGCTTCCTCTTCCTTAGACTACTGTAGCAACTCCCAGCCTCTTGGGAAATCATAGAGAGGAAACAGTTGTCCTTCATCTTGTGGAAGGATGGGTGAGGAGGATGGGGGGATGGGAAGGACAAAGACAATTCACCTTCCCCTTCTCACACCCCTCCTGGAATCATCACACCTGTCCCAGAATTCCCAGGGCTGAAACACCTTCATAGAAGTGGATGCCCTACATGCTTCTGTATCCTAGCCCTGTCCTTTGGAAGTTCTTCTAGGGCATTTTTTTAAGAAAACAGTTTTATTCACACACAATACAATCCATCCAAAGCGTACAATCAATGGTATAAACACAGAGTTGTGCATTCATCCCCACGATCAATTTGAGAACATTTTCATTGCTCCAAAAAGAAAAAAACCCATACCCCTTATCTCCCCCCATTATTGACCCTAGCATTGGTACAGTACCTTTATTATAAGTGACAAAAGAATATTAGAATATTACTGTCAACTATAGTTCATAGTTTGCACTAGCTGTATTTTTCCCATATACCACCCTATTATTAACACCTTGTAATAGTGATGTACATGTGTTCTACTGCATGGAAAGACATTCTTATGTTTGTACTATTAACCACAGTCATCGTCCACTACTGGGTTCACTGTGTTATACAGTCCCATGCTTTATCCTCTAGCTTTCCTCCTAGTGATATACATGACCCTAAACTTTCCCTTTCAAACCAGGTACAAGCACACTCATAATTCAGCACTGTTAATTACACTCACAGTAATGTGCTACCATCACCCCTATCCATTTTCAAAACTTTACAATCAACCTTATTAAAATTTCTGCACAAATTAAGCATCAGCTCCCCATTCTCTCCCCTCATTCTATCTCCTGGCAACCTACACTCTAGATTTTAACTCTATGAGTTTGCTACTTTAAGTAGTTCATGTTAGTTCATATTAGCAAGACTATACAATATTTATCCTTTTGTGTCTGGCTTATTTCATTCAACATTATGTTCTCAAGGTTCATCCATGTTGTCACATGCAGCAGGACTTCATTCCTTCTTAAAGCTGTGTAATAGCCCATCATTTATGTTTACCACATTTTGTTTATCCATTCATAGGTTGATGGATATTGGGTTGTTTCCATCTTTTGGCAGTTGTGAATAATGCCCCATTATGAACATGTGTGCGAATGTCTGTTCACATTCCTGCTTTCAGTTTTTCTGAATATATATCTAGTAGCAGGATTGCTGGGTCATATGGCAATTCTATACTTAGCTTTCTGAGGAACTGCCAAACTGTCTTCCACAATGGTTGCATGCACAATTTTACATTCCCACCAGCTACAAATAAGTGTTCCTATTTCTCCACATCCTCTGCAACACGTGTGGTTTTCTGTTTTTTTAATGGTGGCCATTCTAATAGGTATGAAATGATATCTTGTGGTTTTGATTTGCATTTCCCTAATAGCTAGTGATATTGAGCATCTTTTTCATGTACTGTTTAGCCATTTGTCTATCCTCCTTGGAAAAGTATCTATTCAAGCCTTTGCCCATTTTTTAATTGGGTTGTTTGTCTTTTTATTGTTGAGTTGTAGAATTCTTTATATTTTCTGGATATTAAACCCTTATCAGATATGTGGTTTTCAAATATTTTCTCCCACTGAGTAGGCTGCCTTTTCACTTTCTTGACAAAGACTTTTGAAGCACAAAGATATTTCATTTTGAGGAGGTCCCATTTATCTATTTTTTCTTTTGTTGCTTGGGCTTTGGGTGTAAAGTCTAAGAAACCACCATAGGGCAGTCATTTTTAAACTTTTCAATGTCATAGACCCTTTTGGGAATCTAAGGAAGGCTCTAAGCCCCCATAAAAATGTGCTTAACACAACAGACAAAATTTTGCATATGCTTTCAGGGAGTTCATAGACAGTTCAATCCATTAGATGTAAGGAATCCAGGTTAAGAATCCTTATAATATGGGTTTATCAAACTACTAGCAGTGTAACTCGTGCAAGTTATTTAACCTCTCTGTGCCTCAGCTTTCTCAACTCTGATAGGAGAATTAAATGAGAAAATACGTGTAAAACATCTTACAACCATGTCTGTGAAATGGTGAGTATTCAATAAATGGTAGCTGTTACTATTATTGCATCTCTTCTGTGTGATTTATAGTGGCATTTTGGAATGTGCTTACCCTTCTTTGTAAGAAACACAACCTCAGACAACTATATAAAAGAGGGAGCTGGTATTGATGCAGTTCAAAAAAAAACTGGCTACTGATGGTGGGAATAGAGAGAGGTATCTCAAGACCAATTCCACAACAGCCGATCAGCAGATCTCTTTTTCCTTGTCCCCACAAGTGGGAAAAAGGCACACTTATGCCAAGTATTTTACATCTATTCTCATGTAGGCCACACAATAACCCTGTGAGGGAGGCAGCATTATCCTCACTTCACATATAAAGAAACTGAGGCTCAGAAAGGTTAAGTGACTTGCCCAAAGTCACACAGCTACTGAACAGAGGATCAAGGTGTTAAAGCTAGTTCTGATCCCAAATCTGGCATTATCTCCAGTATGTCCCAATGAAGGTTAGTGAGAAGGGAAGAGCAGAGCACAGAGAGCCAAGGTCAGGGGAACTGGGCCTCATCCTCCTTTAGGAGTTGGGGGAGGATGGGGAGACCCTTATCTGGTGCCACTAAGCAGACAAGTCTGTCTCTCCGGCTTGGGGAAGCCTTAGCAGGATGGTAGAGTGACCCCCACAGCCGGACCTGGCTTCGGCACTCAGTGACCTCCTGGAAGCTCAGGCTGGGGGTGGGTGTGCAGTCACTGCAGAACTCCTCCGACTCTCCACCCCCCACCTGCCCTCACCACATTAAGGCGGGTTCTTGGCCACGCTGCCAGGTGAGTAGGGGAATCCCTGGGGCAACCTGCCTCACCCCTTCCCCCAGAGTCCAGGCACAAGCCCTTTGCCCCCTCCTGACTTGCAGAAGCTGCCTGCCTTTATCTAGGCCTCTCAATACCCCCTCCCTGGTACCTTCCTTCCTTTCTGATTGTTGACCACAATGTCTTGTCTATATTTTTTGAAAAAAAAAGGGGGGGGTGGGGGAAGAAAAAGTAAATTTCCATGAATTGTTTCAATGCTGTGGCTCCTGCTGCTTGGAGCAATGCTGTTTGCCCCTCCTCCTGCCTAGGTTGGCAAGGAGCCTGGCCTGCTGCACCTCCCTCTTTCCCTTCCTCTTAATCTCTCTCTTTCCAGCTGCCCATACCACGAATCCCTCATCCACCACCCCCTCAAAAAAAAAAAAAAAAACCCATAGGAAAACTGCAGAGTTATCACTTAACTCCTTCCTGAGGAAGCAACTTTCTCTCTGAGTCTTTGCCAGAAGGAACCACCATCACTTCCACTTGCTGCAAATATGCATCAGGAGATGTGAGCAGGTGGAGCTGGAGGGGAAGGGGGAAGGCTCCACGCAGGAGGAAAGAGGGCCCGGCGGGGGTTGGTGGGGGGAGATTCTGAGACCCAGGAGACATGAGCCGCTAAAATGCAGCCGCAAGAGGAATGAATGGCCAAAGGTCAGAAAGTATGATCCATGTGGAGAAAGCAGAGCCCACAAGTAGGGTCTTCCTTGGATCCTTCCACGGACACGGGTCAAAGGCATAGAGAGGGCAGCGAAAATTCTCAGAACGCTCCTTATTGGGGGGGGGGGATACTCATAGGATAGAAACTGAGATCCCAAAGAGAGTAGAACTGTCTGAAAAAAAAACAACAAAGTAAACCACATCCCACATCATCGTGGCAAATCATGACAGATTTCTTGAGCTAAGAGTGATCTGATATGTGAGGGGAAGTTTTAAGGAAACTGAAAAATTAAAAATATCTGTTCCAGACAACACGCACTGGACCCCACATCCCACAAAATATGGGCCCAGCTCCAGGCAGCGCTGACAAAAGTGTGGCTTGTGTGAAACAGGCAGCCTCTCTGGGCCGCAGAGGCGATACAGCAGCCCGTCCTACCTCCCCAGATGGGTGTCCCAAGAGCAAATGAGATTAACCGAGGCAACATGCTCTGGGATGCACGAAGCTCTGCTGACACAAGAAGTTCACCAGTGACACAAGTTGATGGACTCAAAATTCGGGAGCAACCCCCCAAGCCCCCTGGTGATACTCTCCTGGCTTGGTGCCACACTTTTTAAGAAATATAGAGCTGGGGGTGGGGGAGTGGGGTGCTGTTCTCCTTCTGGTCCGCAAGCCTCCCTGAAGCTGACGCAGCCAACTTCCCCACCCCATATTCAGCCTTTTCTCCCTCCCCAGATTCTAACCACAAATCCCAGAACGATCCCCTTGAAAAGGGCTGAGCAGAACGGAGGGTGGTGGGGGGCAGGACCCAGCAGCAGAAGGTTCAGTCATTAAAAGTGTGACAGATATTTAGATTTATTTCAGACCCCTGCCCAGTTCAGTTCTGCTTTGGTAGGGATCAAGACAGACACAGGACCATGGGAGCCCAAGCAGAGGCAGAGAGAGGAAAATTCGTGCATCTCGGTTAAGCATTTATCACATGCTGTGCCCTGTGTTAAGCATTTCAGCTTGAGGGCTCACTTAATTCTTACAACCCCTATTAGCAGATCCTACCGTGGTCCCCATTTTGCAGAAGAAAGAAGGGAGGTTTAAAGAGGTAAATTCACATAGCTGATGAATGAGGAGTCTGGATTTTAATGCTTGCAGCCTGACTCCTCCCCACCACTGGCACAGAGGGTCTTTTTGCTGTGACTTCCCCTCTAACTGGATTGGGGAAAGGCAGGAAAAAACACGGTCCTGTCCCACAGAGCCTCAGCCAGTGATAGCTACTTCCCGCCTGAGAGGGGCGGCCCTGAAGCCAGTAGCAAAGCCAGCCCCTCAGCCAGAGCCCCTCCAGCGTCCATGCAACTCCCCAACAGCTCAGACCCGCCGGCCCTCCAGGACCCCAGGCCGAGGTTCTCCCAACCAGAATTCACGTGAGTGTCACCCTCTCCCAGGGAAGAAGGTACCAGGGCTTTGGGACAACCTGCCTTCCTACATGATCTACAGGTTTTCCAGGGGATGAATTAGAGGGGTGTGTGTGTGTGTGTGTGTGTGTGTGTGCACATGTACATGCTCACACCCATATCCCAAATGGCAAGACGGAGCAAGAGAGCCCCTAAGGAAGACTATGTGAAAGGGCCAAAGCCAGAAGGAAGTGGAGGATGGAGACCACCTGGGGCTGGAGGTGGGTGGGACTGGCTGGAGCTGGGAAGAAATCCTTTTGGGCACAAATGGTCTGGGTCTCTTCCAGCACTGAAGACCCCTAATAAAGCCATCTCTGCTCTTGAGTCAAAGCTGGAAAGCAAGTTGTAAATTACTGAGTCACAGTTTGAATGCTCAAGTTTCTTCTTTCCTCTTCAGGCCTAGAATCTTTCCCCCCAAAACCCCAGTCCTTGCGTCCTTCCACCTTGGGGGCACAAGACTGCTTTTGAGGTCTGCTTTCTCTTCCACCCCTCCCTTCTTTCCAACAGGTGTTTGCTGGTCCTGATGTCAGTCAAATCTAGCTCAGGGCCCAGCCCCTCGGAGAATTCCACCACAGTCACTGCCAGTGACTTTGGAGAGATCCACAACTGGACAGAACTGATGTACTTCTTCAACCACACTTTGTCCGAGTGCCACGTGGAGCTCAGCGAGAGCACCAAGCGAGTGGTCCTCTTTGTCCTCTACCTGGCCATATTTGTGATCGGTCTGGTGGAGAACCTCCTGGTGATATACGTCAACTGGCGTTGCCCAGGCCGGGCAGGGCTGCTGAACCTCTACGTCCTCAACATGGCCATAGCAGACCTGGGCATTGTCCTGTCTCTGCCCGTGTGGATGCTGGAGGTCACGCTGGACTACATCTGGCTCTGGGGCACCTTCTCCTGCCGCTTCACTCACTACTTGTACTTCGTCAACATGTACAGCAGCATCTTCTTCCTGGTGTGCCTCAGCGTCGACCGCTACATTACCCTCACTGGCGCCTCTCCCACCTGGCAGCGCCACCAGCACCGAGCGCGGCGGGCCGTGTGTGCAGCCGTCTGGGTCCTCTCGGCCATCATCCCACTGCCCGAGGTGGTCCACATCCAGCTGGTGGACAGCCTTGAGCCCATGTGCCTCTTCATGGCACCCTTCGAAACGTACAGCACGTGGGCCCTGGCGGTGACCCTGTCCACCACCGTCCTGGGCTTCCTGCTCCCCTTACCTCTCATTGTGGTCTTCAACATACTGACAGCCTGCAGGCTCCGGCAGGCAGGCCAGCCCGAGGGCCGGCGCCACTGCCTGCTGGTGTGTGCCTACATAGCCGTCTTTGTCCTCTGCTGGCTGCCCTACCACGTGACCCTGCTGCTGCTCACGCTGCACGGAACCCACGTCACTCTCCACTGCTACCTGACCCACCTGCTCTACTTCTTCTACGACATCATCGACTGCTTCTCCATGCTACACTGTGTCGCCAACCCCATCCTTTATAACTTTCTCAGCCCGAGCTTCCGGAACCGGCTCCTGAGCGCTGTGGTTCATTACCTTCCCAAGGACCAGGCCAGAGCCAGGAGACATGAATCCTCCTCCTCCTCCTCCACCCAGCATTCCATCGTCATCACCAAGGAGGGCACTCAGCCCAGTGCAGCCGGCTCCCACCCCCACCCAAGCCTGAACTTTCAGGCACCCTCTTCACCTCCAAATACCTCACCCATCTCCACGCCTCTGTCTCTTAGCCAGCTGGGGTAGATTCCAGTTGTCCTCAGTGAAATGAAAAGGCTGGAGGTGTAGATGAGAGATTTTTTGGGGGGAGAGGGGAGGTCTGAGCACCCATGGTCAGTTTTAAGTGTGTCTTAAAATACCGGGGCAGGAAGGGAGAGAGAATGGCTCCTCGGTGTTGTGCTATTTGTCTTGGTCCGTGTGTCTAAGAGAGGCAGGCAGTTAAAAAAAAAAAAAAGGGGTGGGTGGGTGAAATAAATAATAGACAGCCATGACTCTGGATCTCTGAAAAATCTGCACTTCCAACTGGGTTGGGAAGGCAACGAAGGCTAAAGGGATGTTCAGCAAAGGAAACCAGACGCGCTCATTTCATAAATCACCCTGGCCGGAAAGAGGGAGCTCTGCCGGAATCTCACAAACTTTCCTTTTGCGTTGGTGTGCTTGTTGACTTCCCAGCACACTATGCAGGTTGTGGGGACAAGGGGGCAGAGGCCAAGGAACCAGGAGGCCCCCGCAGGACATTCCTTAGCTGTGCATCCTCAGTGCTGTGACAAACGGCAGGGGGTGGGGACAGCAGGGGCGGGTGAACCCGAGGTCGGAGGCAGGCGCCCTGCAGCTGGGTTGGCAGGATGATCTTCCCACCCCCAGCCAGCCAGGAAACGCGGCTCCATTTCCTTGCCGATACCCACCCCTTGTCCATTCTGCTCCACCTCCCCTGGAAGCACTCGGTCAACGCTTCTCACACCTGACCTCCTCCCAGCTCTGAATCTAGGACATGCCAGATTTCTAGGGAGACAGCCTGACAGAAATCCCCCATCTCTCCCTTTCCCTTCAGATCGTAGGAGAACATCAAGGGACATCCATATCGGATGTCGCAGCAGGCAGCGACAGCCTCTGTCCCTGCACAGGAAAGGGGAGGCCAAAAGTGGGAACTCAACAACTCTGCTGCAAGGCAGCATTCTGGCGTTCTTCTAAGTCACTTCTCACCCTTATTCTTGTTTCTCTCTGGCCAAGTCTTTGCAGAATTTTACTGTCTAGCAACTCACCTCTACTGACACTTGTCCTATAGAGAGGCAAAGAAACCCTCTTGTTAACAAGTAGGTCTTCTGGGAAAAGGCTCATTGATCATTTTGGGAAAATATGACAGTGACTATGACAAACTCTGATTTAAACAAAAAAGCCAAAGAACAGGTCCTAGTTTCTGCCTTCCAGTTCCAAGTCCTTAGCCTCTTAATCCTGCTGTGGAATGAAGGCATGGTGGATGTAATCACTGATATCTTCTTTTCCGCCTCCTCTGTCCTGCTCAAGTGCTCTGAAATATTTAATTTGGAGTAACTACTCCCTTACCCGGAGAGCTGTCTTCTCTGTTCTCAGACACCTGAAACTGTGTTCACCAGATGCATTAACCATGTGCTTCAATGTGTATGTACCCAGGTTTGCCAGGAGCATGGAGGAAAATCTGTATCTGCAATTGCCCTGCTTATGGGGCGCAAACCTGGAAGGGTCTTAAACTATCCTCAGTGGTGCAGAGCTGAAGGTTTTTTGAACCAGGAGAGTCTAGGGTTGCAGTAAAGGCTTAACCTAACAGTGCAAAAACGATGCATTGAAAAGACTTCTCCCTTGTTCCCAGGTAAAAACCAAGCCAAGATCAGATGCCTGTATCACAGCCTGCTCTGACTTGGGCTCCAGAAGTTTTCCAAAGGAAACCGAACTTTGCATTTCTATCACTTCTCAGAGGCCACTTCCCCAAGATCTTGCTCTTTTTCCCACAGATTCCAATTTGGCAGCCACTTACCCACCTGGCAGCATGCCTACTTCCTCAGGGCCTTTCCTTCCACGGGAGCGGGGAGAGCAGGGCCTGGCTGTGCAGCTCAGCACTACTGAGCACAGATGGGACCCAGTGCCGGCCGAGTGCTGACACCAGACAGGCTGCGCCAGTCCCTAGTTTCTCGAGGCCCCCACCTCCTTCTCTCTGTGAATACATCTGTATCAACCTCATGAAATTATGCCAAACCTTTGCCTCCTCCATTCGATTCTTCCTTTTTCCTTACTCTCCATCTGCCCCTCCCCGCTCAAAGTCACACCCAGTCACAGAGAATTAGATAGTATTGGCAAGACAATTTGTGGCCAACTCTCAGGACTGTCGAGTCCAACTGCCCACTGCCTTCTCCAGGCTGAAAGAAGATGCCCTCAGGGATGTTTCCTCTGAAAAAGGCTAGATCATTGACTTAATTTTCCACTAAAAACAGGTTAATGAATTCATCCAGGGAAATTCCAGCTACAGGAAAGGAAAATGTGCTATCTGAAAGAATTCTGGCATCTGCTGCTACAAAAAGGGTGATGAGCCCAGATATTCAGAACTCAAGGTATGAGTGTGTTCACAGCCAATAGGAAAACAACTTGTCTTTCAAATTTCCTTTTTTTATTCTAAATAAAAACCACAGTTTGTGCCGAACAATGGAATATAAAAGAATCAGATGTACAATGATTTTAGACATCTACTATTTGGGGAAAAAAAGTTTACAAAATATACAAAACTTTACAGCAATAGATAGTAAACACTTAAATATTAGGAGGTCAGTACTTATTAATTTAATGGAAGGAGTCAGACGTCAAAAAACCTTGTCTGCTTCATAAAAGACCCTTTAGCTATTAGAGGTTGGGGGAGGGGTAGACCGGACAGGAGAGGGGTGTTAGAGAAACATCAAAATGAAAACAATTTCATTTTCATTCTGATGTTACGCTTATGGTACACAATCACACTGAGACCAATGCTGGGTGCCCTGTTCCCTGACTCATTCGGTGCTGGATTTAGGGAAAAGGCCCTGTGGGAACAGGCCTGCCACACACCCCACACCCATGCCAACAAATTCAGAGTGTCCATCTATAAAGAGGTTTAAATTCACCTCCAAAGTTGAGTAGTCTAGAGAATAGGACACAGCAGCAGGCCAGAAGGGATGACCGGGAAGGAAATTCATCAGTAGCAAAAAGCTGACTAGAGAGAAGATATTTAAGCCCAAAGGCTTGTCTTGGAGCCAAAGGGGTGCTGGCAGATCAGAATAGAAGAAAGTCAGAAAGAAATTTTACCCATTTCCTTGTTCTGAGGGGTCACCTGGGCCCAACCCCCATCCCCACCCTTGCCCCTTCTTCCCCACTAGCCATCAACTGCAGATTCCAGAGTCTTAAAATTTAGGACCAAATACTAGGGCAGAGCAGAGCTTCCCAGCTGGTGCGTTGGCACCAGTGAGCCATGAACAGGTTGCAGGCATGTGTGACATTGACCCCTTCCCCTGGCCACAGCAGCCTCCCCACGTGCCATACAAATATCACCATTTTCCATTAGGAAACATCTTGAAATTCCCGATAATTTTTAACAAGGGGCTTGTAAATTATGTAGCTGGTCCTGAGTAGAAAACAAGAAAAAGGGGAAGAGAGGAAGAGAAGACATTCAAGGGTCAAACAGAACCTCAGAGCAATACAGCAGGAGATAGGGCTGAACTGGGCTTCAGGGGAGAAGAGGAAACAAAATCAAATGAACAGTAGGTTGAAAAACAAAAAAAGACTCAAAATAAAACAAATACATTCTACCAGATATCCTAGAGTGCCCTCTGCCACAACAATATAGTGTTTCAAGTAAAACAGCTCAGATAAGTGTGAGCTGGAGGCAGAGGACACAAATAACTTCAAACAGAAGGAGAGTTCAGGTGTGAATACGGGGGACACACAGAGGGACCGGGTTTGGTCGATGAGACTCATGAGCTGCTGATCCTGCTACATGTCTGACTGGGACCAACTGGACCACCCTGATCAACCACTTAGCCTCAGGGGGATCATGGGGTACAGTTTTCAGTTTAGTGTTTCAAGGGCAAAATTTCAAGGGTTTGCTTTTTGGTTTACTGGCAAAAAGGGAAAACTTCACAGTTTCAGGTTAAGTATACAGACCACCCAGCATCTTAGATGCCCTCCATTCAAGAAAAGGGTTTCTCCAGCACATTTCTCCTGACTAGGTTCCAATGCTAGCTCTCTCAAATTCGACCATTCAAAAATAAGTCCTTACCACTAGTCTGGGAGGTTTGAAAAGCTTAACAGATACTTGATTGCAGTTTTGCACACACTTTCCTTCGTACATTTCTAATGGTGAGAGAAAGGGAGAAGCCGAAGAGTGATGAAAAGTCCCAACACTGCTTTCCTGACAAGAATGTCTCACCGGGACATTTAACAAATTGGGCTTAGAGGCCGAAAGGTGAGCCTTTAAACTGGCCACTGTGCAAGTCCCTTCATCTGATGGTCAGCTCAACAGAGAGCCATGGGCTCCAACTTGGAGGCTCCACCATTTTCGGGCTTGGGAGAGAGGCAGTAGGTCCAACAGAGAGGGAGCTTTGGTTTGCCTGCACGCCTCATTAGAGTCAAGGACAGGGGGATTTCCAAGTTCTGGAAGGATGAGAAAATGCGCAAGGAGGTCCTCCACGAGACTTGAGCCCCTCAACCCCATCCCCAATCTACTCTATCACAGGATGGAATGGGGATGAAAGGCCTGGGAGTTTAACTGGCCTCCATCATTTTACTACTCTGTCCCAACTTCCTAGGACTTCGGTCCATTGTCTAAAGTGTTCCCTGGGTTTATTTTGCTAGAAACTATCTGGAGAGGAAGAAAAGAATTTGCTTGTTTAAAAGGCTTGGCATGTTCTCCCCTAGTGATAACCCTGTTCCCCAAATCTCTGGCCAGGACTGTCCCCTGGAATATGGCTACTTGCTGGGGAGAAACTCCCTTTCCTGAAATTTCTTTAACTAAAAGAGATGCTGGGTAATACGTATACAAAAAAACAAATAAATAAATATTAATGTTCAAAAAGGCTCTGTGAGTTAATTCAAACCACTTGCTTGAGAAACAGTCCAGGGTGCTGCCGAGTTCCACCAGGAGCAGTGCCAGGGCTGGGGCCAGGGACTCCAAGAGCTCGCTGGAGCAGGGTGAGGTAGTATGAATTACTGAGGTGCCACCTGTGAGTACTTAAGGTCCGAGGACCCTCTCCCCTCCCTCAAGCCTTCTTTGGGCAAGGCCCCTTCAAAAACCCACTAAGCCCTGTGCCAACCCACCCTGTGCACTGGGCAGACACGTTCCCCAACCACCTAGGTAGGGCCTGAACCAGCACTCATCCAACAGCGCCCCCTGGAGGTGACGCAATGACAGATCAGGATAAATTCCAGCAGGTCAAAGGCGAGCTGCCAAAGCTCCGGCCCTGTTAGCACAAATTAAACAACAGTTACCCGACTGGACGGTCGGAATGCACACCCCACCAGTTACTCAGGTTCCTTTTATCCTGAAGGGCTCACAGAGTCCACCACTCCACCACCTCGTGGGGTCTTCTAATACACACTACAGGCCAAACACACTTCTGGGTAGGAGACCAGGTGTAAATTAAGGCAAGGCTGCTGCTGTCAACGACATCCCCACCTCTCCCCCAGGAAACTCAAGGTCAACAGAGGTGGCCAGAATGACACGTGACTATGTCAAAGTGGCTACCCATCCTGTGCCCACAGGGAAGGCCTGATGTCCTGGGCCATCACACCATAAAATCATTTTTCTTTGGAAATGAGGAGAAGAGAGAAACCACCCTTCCTGTCCATCCACACTGCCACTTAGGTAGCACCGCTGGACAACCCCTTCTGGAGGGCAAGGATTCATCCCAAAGCTTTCTCACTATCCCTTCCCCTAAACAGAAAGCTTTGTCTCCAGTTTGGATCTAGCTGCCAAAAGATTTTCACCATCCTATCAGAAGATTAGGCCCTTGGAATAAGCAGGCACCTCCATCCCTGACACCTCTTCCCTGCTGAGAGCTGGGACTAGAACCTAAGTTGAGCTGCCCTGCTGACAAGTCTTTTCTGGATGACATTTCCAAAATCTTCCTCATAGCTGGTTGTCCCAGTTGGAGGTCTGGCAGCAATACCTGTAGTGAAACCCTCTCTCCACCTCCTCTATACTGTGAGGCTGTTGGTTGGATTCTTAGCAGCATAAAACCTATCAGTAAACTAAAACTAGAGAGGCTGAGGAAGGGGGATCTAGGTGACACCAACTGCTTGACTAGATCCCAAAGCCAGCCTCAAAAGAATCAAAAACACAGCCCTTCGTGGGCAAGAACAGATACGGAGGTAAACGCGATAGGGCCATTGCTTCTCAAAAACAGTAACTCAGCTTATGTGCTATCTCTTCATTTTTCTTCTTTAAACACAACACAGAACAGAATTCCTAACAAGGCAAAATTGTAACGTCAGCTGGGGAAGGACCAACAGCTGTTAGAAAACCTATGTCCTGGCTGTCCCCTGGGAGCTGTCCCTGGCTCTGCCAGGCCCTAGTCAGCTGTCTGGGTTCTTCTCCGCCTCTTTGGAATGGATAATGTACATGAAGGTCTGCTCAATGGTGAAGTCAGGCGGGAGGCTGCCCTTGTGCACACCGACATGCTTGCTCATGAGGTTAAGGGTGGAGCTGTAGTGGCCGCAGACCGTGCAGCGGTACATGAGGGCCCCCGAGTGTGTTTTCAGGTGGCACTTAATGGTCGAGCGGCCCCGGAAGAACTTGTGGCACACTTTACACTGGTACGGCTTCTCACCTGTATGGATCCGCCGGTGGTAGTTGAACTCGCTTGTGTGAGCAAACCTTTTGCCACAGACCTTACAGCTATACTTGCTATTCCCTGGTTGGCCCTGCAGTGCCAGCTCCTCACTCAGGAACTCCTCTGCTGGCAGCTTCCGCTTCTGGAGAGCTGGATGCTGGAGCCCAAAACCAGGCCGTACGTCAAGGCTGCTGTTGCATTTGTGCTGGCTGACATGGTAGCGATAGGCAGCCTCTGACTTGTAGCTCTGGCTGCACAAGTGGCAGTGGAAGAGTGTGTCTTCTAGGCTTTGGTGCACAACCATGTGCTTCTCTAGGAGATGCCACTCTACAAAGCTGTTAGCACAGACAGAGCAGGAAAAGACTGAAATGCCGAGATGGGAGAGCGTGTGCCACATGAGGCTGCAGAGGTTGAGGTGGCGCTGGTCACAGACACTGCAGGCCTGGCCCTTTAAGTTCAGATGGTCAAGGATGTGGCCCCGGACCACGTGGAAATCTTTGGCCAATGCCTTCCCACAGGCTGCACATTTCAACTCTGGGGAGGCTGCCCCCGGAAACAGACTCAGCTTCCCAGGCAGGGGATCACTGGGGCGGACAATGATGTTGTTCTCAGATATCCCATCCCGTCGGTGGAGGGTCAGCTGCCACTGGGTAAAGAACTTGGTTTCACACATGTCGCAGGAGAAGAGGAAAATACCAATATGGGACAGGACGTGGGTCACCCGGGAGTTTCGGTCCTGGAAGTGGGTCTCACAGACTTTGCAGTTGCCTGTCAGCAGGTCCACGTGGTCCCGAGCATGCTGTCGGATCAACTGAATATTGGGCTCCAGAACTTTCTTGCATACTTGGCAGGGCATGGCCTTATTCTCCCGGTTGTCATTCTCTCCAAAAGTCAGCTCATCCTCACTGTCATCGCTCAGCTCAATCACCTCCTCAGCCGTGCCTATGTCTTCAGTGGGGTCTTCAAACTGCAAGTCATCCTCCCCCAGGTCCTCCAGCTGGAGCTCATCCATCTGTCCAAAGCCTGGATCTTTGGAGGGGTCACTATTGCTCAGACAGGAGTTGCTCCCAGTGGTGACGTCTATTGCATTGTCAGGAATGAAGAAGCTGTTTTTACTGAAGTCTCCATTGCTTTGAACTTTGCATGGCTGGCTGGAGCTCATGGTGGCCTGGATCATACTGACGGTGCCCAGGCCTGGCTGCGTCACCACACTAGGAACAGACGGGAAGGGAGCAGGGGCATCATGGTCTTCTGTCTTTGGCGGCAGCGGTGGCTGTGGCAGGCTATGGTTAGTGTCACTGGGAACATTTTTCTCTTCCTCTTTATAGTTTCCTCCAGCCTCACTGGACAGCAAATAGTTTCTATCAACACCAAAGTGCTCCCCGCCACCCCGGAGTTCTCCCAGGGGAGGGGTGGGTTCTGCTGAGGTGCCAGTAGGGGTACCAGAGTGACTCTCACTGGTGCTGGTCAAGGGCTTGGCCACGGCTGTGCTCTCCAGGTCAGGGAAGGTGGAGTGACAGGCTCGGAGGAGATCTTCCATGCCCAGGCGTTCAGCTACCTCATAGATGACCCCGACATTGATCAGGTCCGTGAAGAGCTCTGACGTGTAGACAAAGCTCAGAATCTTCTCAAAGTTAGCAGGGGTGATGAAGTCTACCACATAGGTTCTGGCAGCATCAAGCCCGGTATTCAGGAAGAGGTTCTGGAAGTAGCCGGCGGCGCAGGCCAGCACAGCTTTGTGGGCTGGGAATGAGCGGCTCCCCACCACGATGGTGACATCGCACATGGTCTCTGAGAGCCGGCACTTATTGAGTTCCTTCAGCAGGTTGTTGGGGTGGTTGGTGCTTTGCAGTTTGATCCTCATGCCCATCTTAGCAGCTCCTAGGCAGTTGCCTCCTTATTAGCACGGTTAATCTGTGGACAGCAAAAGGAAAAGATGGATGGCCAAACGCATACCTGCAAGTGAAGGGCCCTGCAGGAGAGAACACCAGCAGTCTGAGTGTTTCTAAGGTCCGGGAGGGGAATAGAAGTGAACAGACAGGCAAGGGCTGCTCCATCCACTGGGAGCAAGGCCAGCAAATGTGGTGGGACAATGATTTCTCCCCCTGCACATACAAAAATACTCAGTCATCATGACAAAATCCAAAAATACTGAAAAAAGTCTGACAGTTTGGTCTTGAAGAGTCAGTAAGAGAGGCCAGCCTGCTGGGACAGAAGCTAGTTCCCTGTGCCTGAGAGACACGCCAGAGGCATTTCCGAGGACACAATCGTACACTTCATCGCCAGAGCAACTGGCTCAAATTTATCTCCTATTAATTTCCTGCTAAATACACACCTTCCTACCTCACTGAATAAATTCTCTTCCCTCTTGATGCCATATATACACTTGAACACAATTATCAAAGCTCCATTAGCTATGGGGAAAAGATAAAGATGCTCCATCTTTTAGTTTTCTGTCATCACTGTTTCCATTCAGCCTTTAACGAAATTTCTTGCTCTTTATTGAATCCCCATCTCTCTCTAACTAAGCTGCATGCCTACTCTCTGGTCTTTCTATTACCCATCCAGATACTGCTCTATCACATTCTGTGGATGAAGTTAAAACACTCAGAACCCAAAAGGGCAAAGCAAAATAGAACACAGCTGTGGCACTGAAGTGTTTTATTCCTTTTTATCACTGTATACTAACAAACTTATATCCTGCATAAGAAAGGCATCTAATTACATAGGTGAGACTCCCAAAGTCCTGCTCAGTACCACCTATTCCCCTTTATGAGTCCCGACGGCCTAACGAAGATAAGGTAGTAGCAATCTTCAGTCCCACCACTGGCCGTGAGCAACACGGCCCCTTTCTCTATCTCACCAGATTCTACCAACAACTCCCAACTTTTTCTGGGGCCCAGGAAGCTTCTGAGCCTTCTTAGGCTCCAGCCACCCATCTCCCAGGTCCTGGTGGTCACACATCAACGGATGCACAGATCGGGATACTAGGAAGCCGAGTGGGGGTGCTAAGGGCAGCGGGGAGGGTCGGAACTTCGAAGGGCATCCCAACAATCCGGTGGTGCCGCAGCTCCCCTCTGCAGCTCCGAATCCGAGAGGAAGAGCGTTTCATCGGCTTTGGGGCGCTCCATCTGGAGGACACCAAGCACCTCGGTCCCTCCACCAAGAGGCGGGGGAGATTCACCCGGCGACCCCGGGCGGGGGGCGGGCTGCGGGGCCGAAGGTCGGCGCGCGGGCTGGGAGGACGGGTCCGGTCGAGGGGAGCGGGCAAAGGGGCGCAACGAGAGCGAAGGGAGGGCCGGCCCGGGGGTCGGGCCTCGGCCAGGGCAGCCCTCCTCCCTGCCGCGCTTACCCGGCTCCGCGGGGCCCCGAGCACCATCGCCGCCGCCGCCTCACACAAAGGCCCCGGCCCGCTGTGCCCGGCCCGACGAGGAGGCGGCGCAGCCGGCCGCGGCCAGACTCTCCATCCGCCGCGCCGCTCGCCGCGCCGGCCCGGGCCGCCCCCGCCGCCAGGGCCGCAGCGCCCCCCGCCGTCCCGGAGGAGGCAGCGCCCCCCGCCGCACGGCCGCTGCGTCCCCAGCTGCCCGGGAGGAGGCGGCGCCCCCCGACGGCGGGGCCGGGCACCAGGCCGGCGCGGCCTCAAGCGACGAAGCCGCGGGCCGCCCCTCCGCGACCGCACGACCCCATCCCTGGCCCGGCACTGCGGCATGTTTCCAAGCCCTAGCGCCTTTCCATCCCAGGCCCGGCTTTTTCGAAGCGCTGATTCACGGCGTGGAGGATCACTCCCTCCGCGCCCTGGTGCCTGGAGAAGTCAGTCAGTCTGTCCAGACTCTAAGCTCTCATCGCCTCCCCTGTTCTGTGCCTCTTTGTTCCAGAAGCTTCTGTTCAGAACTTCCACAATTGTATTTTTACTAAAAGATGTACAACTATTTGATCAATTTATATCTCCTCCCCTGGGCTGTGAGCTTCCTGAAGGCGGTGATCTGTGTGGTTTTGTGTGTTACTGCATCCCACTCTTACCAGGCTTCCTGGTACATAGGATAGGTGCTTAATAAAGCTTGTTTGAAAGAATGAGCAAGGAAGGAGCACTTGCAGACTAGATCCCCACTGCTGCCCCTTCTTCCAGCTAGATGGCCAGATGAAGAACTTCATAGGATTCCACTGCACATTGCCAGCCCATGCCTGTTTCTTGCAGCCTGCCTTCCCCAACTCTTTCTACAGCTACATCACTCTGCCTTCCCCCACCTTTCATCTACAAGGTTTGCCCACAGATCCTCTCCTCAAATATGCCTGCCCAAGAATTGCCATCAAACTTAAAGTACCTGACCTGCCTGTCTCCACCACCACCACCAAGTCCCCTCCTCAATGCCGAGGAACCCCACAGGCTCAGGACCCTTCCGTCTTGCCTCTCTTTGGTTTCACCCACAGCCTGACTGCAGAGGGCAACCCATCACAAGCCTCCAGGGCAAGCACATGGTAGGGTTCAGTAATTCCCTGATGAGTAAATAGGGAGAGGGGAGCAGGCTTCATCTTGCCGACTGCCCTGAGCCAGTTCAGCTGTTCAGCAATTGCTACAACCTCATGAACTAGTGATAGCAAGCATTATACAAAATGCTGCCTAATATTTAAAATTTACTAGCAAGAAGACACAAAAATAGCCATACAACCTGTTTTTGTAGTGTAGGAATGAGGAGTCCACTTTGCCTTCACATGAAAGGGTCACTCAGAGGCTGATACAATGTGTTTCAAAGGCCTGTCCAGCCTCCGTGGCTTGACAAGGTGGCAGAGTTCCCCTGATGTGGAACGTCATAAAATGAGCCGGGTGGCAGGCCTCCAGCTTGGCTCTGGAGACATTAGGCTGCTGGCCATGCAAGGGCCTTGGACCTTTTCAATCTTTCTAACCAACTGCCTTAACCACCTCTGGAGTGTTGATCCCAGATACACCTACCTCAAATACTAGCTAGCCACCCCAAGGGTGTAAATTAAACTTACCCAAACACACATCATGCTGTTTATACTGAACATTTTTGTTTTGTTTTGTTTTGTTTTTGAGTGAATCACTACATAGTCACAATAACACTCACAGAAAGCTAAAAAGAGAAGAAAGGGCGAGGAATTCAGTCAAGGTCTTCTTGACCAGGTCTCGCTGGGCATCAACCTGTTTACAACAGGAAGGGGAAGGCCAGGTCCCTTCACGCATCCTCCAAGTACAGAAAGAGGAATTGGAGTCAAAATTTATCTTTACTGCTGCTGAAATCCCCAGGACTGCAATTTGTGTCAGTCCCACCAGAGAGCAACCTTTCTACATTTATGCTCCTACTTGGCAAAGCAATTTGTCTTCATCTTCCCACACACACCCGACTCCCTGCGTGCCTGGACAGAGCCAGCTCTTTCATCCGTGACCTAAAGAAATTCTCACAGATGCTGCAAAAGTTTCCCTATTTTTAAACCCTTAGTCAATTTTGAAAAGTCAGCAAGATGACTAGCCCAGGAAAAAAGGCTCAGAGATCTAGGGTGGGGACAGCCTTTGACCTCTAGCAATAAACCTGACACCAGGGATGCTGAGGTGAGCCTTTCCTTCCTTCCCCACCCCTATGCATACAGCTGTGGGTCCAAAGTTGCCCCAGTTAGGCCCTGGGAAGAGCTTTTCCCTGGGGTGAAGGAACTACAGGCTTGGCGGCCCTGTGCTTTCACTGCTTTAGGAGAGCTGAGTGGAGATTTTCTGTTGGGGTGATCTAGGGTCAGATCAAGTCCCCATACCAGACTAAGAAAGGGAATCTGAGGATTTCCCAGACTGTTCCATTAGGGTACAGAGCCCCCCTTGGGATCAGTGGGCTGCGATAGTTGGCACATCAGATTAATAAAAGACACCCACACCTACGCACACCACATTTAAGTGCCTTTCACGTACTGGAGACTTCCAAAGACTAAGGCTCCAGGGGCTGGTAAAAAGTACGTTACCAAAGAGTCTGGAATAAAGGTTTTCACTTTATAATAACTAAGGCAGCCACTTATTGCCCCGTTTTTCCCTGAAGATGTCTGCCCCCCTCTTTCTCAGCTCCTGCAGTAATGTCCTGTCCACCTGCAACCTAGCTGGGTCAAGCTCTGTTTGCTTATCTGCAGCCCTGCTAGACAGTAAATTCTGGGTATGGGTCACTGTCTCTTTCTCAGGACCTGTCACAGGACTCGTGCTCAATGTCTGGGGACAGAAAAATGATATGGTGCTGTAGATGTGTCCTCTCTCACTGGGTTTTCGCACAGCCTTGTTCCCTCCCCTGCCACGTACCTAAGTAGGTTCACATTCCAGGATTGGTGTCTACCAGGCCCATCCCAGAAATCCAGGCAAGCCATTCAGATACTCCGTTTTTTTCTTTGTCTGATACTGGTCTGTGAATGTCTGTGTGCTAGAAACCAACTATCGAATTTATTCATTCATTCTTTTAATCACTAAATAAATCTTCTGCTATTTATTGAGTGAAGCACATGTAAGGCACTGTTGGGGAAATCAATACATGTAGAAAATAAAGGAACTTCCATTTAAATATTATACATCATATGTATATCATATTGAGGTATGTATGATTCATCTGGAAAAATCAAAGAAAAGAAAAACCCACCAATCAACCAAACAAACCCATCACTGTAGGTCATATGTAAAAATCCTTTATTGTTGAGGAGTAGAGCGGGACATCATATTTTCCATGTAGGGTACTACAGAAACTCCAGGGGATTCTGTAGTCGATGCTGGGACTGGGAATACCCACAATGCAGTTCTACACCAGGGCAGGGTGGAGGGCTGAGAAGGAAGTCAAAGCACGAGGATGCTACAGTTATGAGGATGAGAAAGGGAAGTAGGAGAGGGTCTCTGGAGAGGGTGACAGGCTGTCTTCATGATGCCACCCAGGGATCCAGAATGGAGTGCTAAAAATGAAAAAGAAAAGAAAAAAAGGAAATCACATCTTACATTCTGTAAAACTCCTGCCCACCACCCACTGAGGGAGCAGAGGGCATCTGTAAGGGAGAAGGAGAAAGAACAGAAATTTTGTCCCTCAGCTTTCCCCACAGCCTTTGGAATAGAGGACCCAACTCTCCAGACAGCAGGTGCTTGCACCTTCCCAGCTGCCATATTTATTATGCCACTTATAAACACCCATGTGCATTGTGGGGGTGGAGGGACACACAGAAAGATGTTGACAAAGTTCATAACCTCCTAGCATCCCCATGAGCCAGGTGTACACCCAGCCCCACCCAAGCAGCCCAGATGCTAAAGCTCCCCCAGCCCTTCATATTCTTCCCAGATACCTCCCAAAAGGAAAGACAGGTCCAGGGATCACATGTTTGGTTTTTTTTTCAGCAACTTGGCATGAATGAAATAAAAAGACAGCTTCCCCTGGACTGCCCCATAGAAACACAATGGTCTGTGTTGATCCATCTCGTTAAATTTCCTTTAAATGCCAGTCCCCAGAGACCTTATGTCCTGTTCTGCCTGGCACCTAACAGGTTGAGATGCTCCATCAGTGGTGATGGTGAGATTTTGAAGCCTGCAATTATGGACCTGGTCCCTCTGAAAGAGCCAAGATTCACCAGCAAGCATTAAAAGTAGATTTCTGCAATGCACTTGTTTCTGCCATTTGTATAAAATACTATGGCAAAATTGCACTGTAATTATCTTTATGGCCGGTGCATAACGCTGGAGGAGAGTATGTCATCCAGATATAGCTGCCTATATAATTATCTGGCCGTCAGCAGGACTGAAATAACCATCTAATGAGAGCAAAATGATACGGTAAGTACCATGCAATCAGCGAGTTACGGTTATTACGGCTCTTTGTGCCCTCTCACCCAGCCCTGAATGGGGGGCCAAGCCCAGTCTCCGGTCCTGGGGAGTCAGGCCCGGGCAGCATCAGGGAGAGCCAGCTCCTGGGACCTCGGGCTGGCCACCTTGAGACCAACGAGTATGGGTAGCAGGGACAACACGGGAAGTGGGCAGGGCTCTCCCCATGATAATTGAGGCTGGTGAATCCCTCTCCTTTTCATGCCCACCCCTCAACACCTTCTTTCTGTGAAAAAAATCAGCCATCAGTTGAGCTGTTATTGCTGTGTGTGGGAAGACGGTATCAAGAAGGAAGATTCTGTGTTTCGACTAGACACTTCCCCCAGGGAGTCTCACACTCACGTACCAAGTGAGAGGTCAGGCAGCCCACTCAGGCCTGGGCTCAGCCCAGACAGCTCTAGGCAAGCAGGCCAGGGACGTGCAGGGACATCCCCCACACCTCCCAAACCGTAACAGTGATAAAGCTGACACCCAGCGCTGTGTGTCAAATACATGTTCTGAGCATTTTACCTGAACTCAATCTCCAAAGCCTCAACCTGCAAATGACCTATTATTCCTCTTATTTTTCAGATGAGGAAATCAAGACCCAGAAGGGTTACGCAATGTGGCCGAGATCACACAGCTAGTGAGGGGCAGATCCAGGATTCAAGCTCAAGCCATGCTCTTATCTATTATGCCACACAGAGGGACACAGATACAGTTCCCAACTACTCCCCCATTAGAATTTAGAGTTCCTACTATTTCTTCCTAAATCACCCTTACGCAGGACTATACAGAGGCACTGGACCAGCTAACTCAGAATTCTGAATAATTGGAAAGGTTCCGCCTGCCTGGGAGCAAAACCACTTTGCCTGTGAGTTGGATGTGGTGCCTGTAATTATCAGTGCTGATCTCTCCATCTTTTGTATGTAAGAGAAATGAATCCAAATGACGGAAGCCCTTCCCTCCCCATCTTCCACCACTCTCCCCTTGTGTTCAATATAGTCTGGGGTCCATGATACAGGAGAAAGAGAAAAAAAAAAAAAAAAAAGAGATCTCTGTGTGTCCCCATGCTCTAAGTGTTTGTGTGTTTGACCAAGAATGTGCTGGGCCTTGGCAGAGTGTTTCAGGGCAACTTTAAGAGTGTTAACTGCCTGTGGCATCAGAGGAAATGCACAGCTGGCAGCCCTCCACCCCAACCCACACGCACGGTCGCCTCTCCTCTCCCCAGCCAACAACCCTTACCTCATTCCTCAGTGGGGGGATACTTCACTTTGCCAAAGCTGGGGATGCTCTCTTGGTTCTCATCAATGGAAGTTTCTGGGGTAAAGAAAGCAGTGTAGTTAGGAGGGATTTTTCTGAGCATGACCTTCACCCTGACCCAATAGTGAAGAGCTGCCTGTGTGGGCAGTGTTAGAAGACAGAGCTGGGAAGGAGAGACAGGCTCCGCTTGGGAGAATGGGAAAGAAGCAGAGCCTCCCTGGCCCCCCTCCCAGCTACAGCAGGGCTGTCTCCTAAGTGTCTCCCTGCTCTGCTCTCAGGGAGGGCTGGTCTGAGGATCCAAGCCAACTGGATGGAAGGGGCCCAGGAAACCTTACTGTCACTAAGAAAAGCCCTGTGTTTCCTCTGGTGACAGATATGAGGCACTGGGCTTTGGCCATATCCTCATCAGTGTCCCACATCCTTCCACTGGACCTCCAAACACTCCTACCTGACTGAATGTTCCTCTTGCCCATAAGTCCCACAAAGAAGTCATGCATGTCACCTGCAGAAAGAAGGCCGACATTGTCAACAGTGATGATGGCCAGCGGGCAGGGAGCAGGATGAGGGATGCGTATCCCCAGACATGTTCCAAGACTTTTTGGGACACCCGAGATTTCTGATCTGTTTCTTTATCTTGGTCAGGCATGTGCCACTTGCTACAGCTTGGCTCACCAGTTAGCAGACATATCCCCTGAGCTTACCCTTTCCACCCATCTCTCCCTCCTCCACATTTCAAGAATTCTCTCCCCAGCAGGTATCTGGCTAGTCCCGAATCTTGGTTCCCAGTGATTAGCCAGTGGAGGGAGTCCACCAGGCCCCTCACACCTGCTTCCTCCCAGTTCCCAGTGGCCTTTCAAACTCTGGAAAGGCTGGCTGAGCGGGTGCAGCTGGTACATTGTTTGTGCCAGCTGAGATGGGGCCAGCCAAAATGTCCACCGGGCCCCATGCCCGTGGAGCTCTGAGCAAGTGGTCAGCAGAGTTAGGGAGGAGAAGGGGCTACTCACGTTTCTGGGGAAGTGAGGATTCCTTAGGATCTGTGAAACCAAGAACAAGTATGTAAATTGAGAACAGAATCCAGAAAGTGAAAATTAGAAGAGGCTTCAAACCACAACCCTCAACAATACAGTAAACCATCTCCAGTTTCCCTCCCACCTAAAGAGGTTCCCCAGGCCTATTTAATCTTCAAGATCCTGCCCCTCACACCCCTCTCTTCCCAGGGCTGTTTCTTACCCACACTAGCCTTGCTCAGCATTTTGAGCAATCCATCCAGAGAGACCGAGCGGCTGTCATAGAGTCTCCTGAGCAACGACGGGGGCAGCTGGTAGAGATAAGAGTTCTTCTGGGGGAGAGAAACCAAGAGGACTGAGGCAGGACGCTCACACCCCAATCCACTCACTCTCATTTCCCACAAGAAACCGACCCGACCTGTCTTGAGCCCATCACAGCTGAACCCGATATCCTGTTTCCTTCTGAATCTCCTTGGGTTTACACTGGGAGAGAACTGAGCTCTAAGTGTGGTCCGTGGACCAGCAGCATCACCAATGCTGGCTAGAAATGCATAATCTCAGTCCTACTCCAGACCTACTAAGACAGAATCTGCTTTTTCACAAGAGCGATAGGCACATTATGGTTTGAAAGCATTGGTGAATGGGGACATGTTGACCCCTGGAGTTCTGTCCATCTTCTCTGCCCAGGCCAGGATGTGTGTGTCTGGGGACAGGGAGGGAAGAGGTCTGATCTGACATACAGAAAACTCACCACATGGGCAGGTGGTGACACACTGACTCATGGTATGGCGGTGTTGGTGGTGGTGGTGTCTTTTGGCTTTGATTAGGCTCCATCACAGCTGGTGGGCTGACCAATTGTCCCAGCGTGCCCAGGACTGAGGGACTTTCTGGAATGCAGGTCTTTTGTTGCTAAAAGTGGGACAGTACCAGGCAAACCCGAGAGTTGGCCCCCTACTACCCGATTACCAAGGGGGACTGTTCTTTGAGGCCATCTCCTGGATCCTTTTCTCCCTGGCTCATCAGGAACCAGTTTGCCCACAGATGTGATTGCCCCCACTAAGTGAGCCCTGAATTCCGCCACTTCCAGGAAAGGCCATCAGACAGAGTCCTCTGGTCTGTGCTCCACGACTGAATCCCAGATAAGAGATGGACTCGGGCCTTGGGGTGGGTGGGGGTGGGCAGCTGGGGCACACCTGCAATCCTGAAAGTCCCCTGCTCTGTGCTATGTCCATGGATGTTCCTCTCCCTGTTTTTTTCCCACTGCCTCTCATGCTCTCTTCCTCTCCATGAGTCTCTGCTTCTGGTTCTCTCTCCCTCTGCCCTTTCTGCCCTGGACCTAGAATTTCAGGAAAGGGCATGTTCAGAATGGCCCTTCCTCTTCTTCCCCCTACCCTGCAACCCCAGATCCTGGAACTGCTGCTAAGCAGGGACTTTTGTCTTCATGATCTTTTTTTAACAACTTGGGACACAGCAAGACAGTGGTCACATACCCCACACCCAGTTAACTGCAGCTGCAGAGAGGCAGTAACAATGATCATGTCTGGAGATTCTCACCTTGGATCTCGGCAGTGCCTCCCTCGCCAGAGCCCAGGTGTCCTCGGGCTGCTGTGCGTACTCAGAAGCACATTTACCCGGAGGCACCCACACACATACAACCCAGTTGCATAGACACATAGAGTGCACCTCATACCCCACTTTCCCTCATCCGTACAGACCCATGGAGGAGGGGTGGGGTGCAGTGCTTCTCCCTCACTGACCAAGAGGGGAAGAGAGGACATCTCGGTACCGAGGTCCTGCACCAGGTACTCTGATGATCCCAGGCTGCAAGGCTGCCAGCCTGTCGTGCCCTGGGATGCCTCTGCGGCTAGATGATGGCTGCTTATTTATCTCTCTTTGCCCAGCTCAGGGCTTCCCAGGCAGCCACTTTTCCCAAATTGTTCAAATACTCTGCCCATCTCCTGAAATGAGATGCTAAACAGATTTGAGCTGGAGAGGCAGACTTCACACACTGAATTTGTAATAAGTCCCACCTGTAATCATCCTAAAAGAATTTGTACCAATGTAATTGCTGTCATTTCAAAACCTTGAAAAGACTTCCTCTGTCTCCTCAGTACCCCTACCCTGACAATTCTTTCCCTTTTTCTTCGAGGAGCTTTCGAAATTAGTATTCAACCTGACTTTTTTTTTTTTTTTTTTTTTTCCTATCCTGACTAAATAGAGGCTGGAAGGGAACAAGGGAAAGAAGAGAAGAGACTGGGATTTTAGGAGCGCCTTAGGAGGTTACCAGGGGTGGATAAGCAGAGAATAAGTGAATCGATTTACATTTTGAAAATAAAAAAATACACATACTGGTAGGTAAAATAGCATACAAAAGACCATTCAGGAGAGAAAGTCTGAGTGTGTGTCATATCATCCAGGGCTGTGCCCCCTGCAAAAGGGACAGGACTTGAGTGTAGAGAACCTCGGACCACCCCAGCTCACTCCTCACAGCAAGTCACCCATCAGTCCTTCGGGCACTTTTTACATACAAGGCATCAAAGACACACACAGAGAGACAGACACTCACAGAGAGAGAGAAATTCAAGAGGAGGCTAAATACCCTCCGATGGTTAACATGGGTAACTCCCAACCCCTGCCCATACCACACGGCCTTCCTGCCCACAGCTGTCTGGCCGAGCAGAGGCCCCCAGGATGTGGCTGGTTCCTCTGCCAGAGCGGGACCCGTGGAGGAGGTGCCTTACCTTGCTCCAGCTCCTGCCGGGAGCCGCCTGCTCCTGTGACTCCTCACAGACAGCCCCGCAGCTCTGAGCCAGGCTGAGGGCCAGGATGGCTGCACACAGCAGGGTGCTCCGCATGCTGCCTACGAGGGTGAAGGGCCAAGACCCAGGGGAGGGGGCAGGGGACGGGGACACAGCGCCCTCAGCACTGGTGCAAGTGCAGCAGACATCAGGACCAGAGCCTGGCTTGACCCTGTTCCCCAGCCCCCGACTCTCCCATCCGAGCCCCTGGTCTGGGAAGAAGGTAGAGATTAGCTCTGAGCGGGCTCAGTCTCCATGCTCTCCCCCACTGGACACCTCCCCAGGATGTGCACTGGCAGTGAACGATAGTACAATGGCCCTGGGGGACTCTGGGCTCCCGAGGAAGAGGATCGATTTATAGGATACGCATAGATCTCTTCCTTTAGTCGGCCTACGGAGGGATTCTGGATGCTATTTGCCACCACAGGTAACCCCAAGACTTAGGTAAAAACTTTCTAGTGTGGAAGAATCAGTCTCACCCACAGGCTGCAAATATTAACCAGCTCTCTGTCCCACTGGCACTTTCTGCTCACCTCCCAGGTACCCTGCTCCCCCACCAAAAGCTGCCACCTCCTTTATTCCCTCTTAATTCTGGTTCCTGCCCCTGGGTGTTGTCCCCCCACCCTCCAAATCCAACATTCTCCAGCTAGCTCCCTGCTCACCCATGCCTACCTGCGGAGCTGCTCTGAGCCTGAGGCAGGGTGGTCTGGCAGGACCAGGGGGTTGGCTGGGAGCGCTGCCCACTCCCCACACGCGCTCGTGGTGCCGTGAAGAGAGGATTGGAGTGGAGGGGATCTGGGAATATTGCGGGGAACTCAGTCCAGCTCCCTGATAAAGGCTCTGGGAGGGTCTGGGGAAGCCAAGGGGAGGGGCTAAGAGTCACCAATCCCAGGGTGGCTGGAGCGGAGCGGGGAGGCCGGCGGGGGAAGGAGGATGTAGGCTGCAGCCACACACCCACACACACACCCACACACACCCAAACACACATGCAGGAAAAGCACAGACCCAGTAGTGAGCTGGAGTTGTCCCGCAACTCAGGGCAGCGGCCCAGTTTGCAGCAGCACCTCTAAAGGAATGTTGTGGTATATGGCTGGTCATGAAACTTCCATGCTCACTAGGTGTGGACCCCTGGGCCTCTGTCCCCATCCTTGTTAACCCACCAGCAGATTGTCCTTTAAACCTTCAGGCTTGACTGCCAGGCCAGAATGATTTCGGAGAGAGCTCTGCGTGACCAGCCATCAGGCAGGTGCCCCTCTGCCCCTCCTTCCACCGGGACAACCAGGCTCAGGCTGCTGAGCCCTGGGGGGTGAGCCTGGCAACTCCTCCAGGCCTCATTTCCCTCTCTGTGCTGGAAACTGCCCCAACTGGAGCGCTGGAGCTGCCCTACCACATGGTTCCTCCTACCAGGAGAGGGTCCATACTTCTACCCTGCTATGGAATCCAGAAACCTCCAGGGGCCCCCTCTACCAGCTCTCCAGGGCTAATGCCTCTCCCCTCCGCCTCCCCACCCCACTCCTCCTTGACTCGACTCATCCAGACTCAGGAACTTCCAGAGTTCTAGCTTCTGTCCCTCCTGCTGTAATCTCAGGGGAGAGGAACAGAAGGTGAGGCTGAGCTCTGCCCCTGCCCCTGCCCCAGCATTGGTCTCTTCACTGCTTCCCTTCCCCCCCTACACACACAGTTACGTTTTTCCTGGCTCTAATCTGCCTCCCTGCAGCTCAGCCATCTTCTCCCCTGATCTTTCAAACCTCTAGTCCTGTTCCCGCCTCACCCTGTTGAGGGGGCTTGTTCTGTTCACCTCACACCTGAGATAGAAAGCCCCAGGGGAGAGTCAGAGTCAGGATTAGGCCCAGAAAGAGCCAGAGAGAGATGATGCTGCTGAAAGATATGAGGGGAGATGCAAAGTGGAAGACAGTGTCAGAGCAATTAGTCATTCCCAACGTTTATGATGGGTGCAGGGCTTGAACACTTGCAAGGTGCTTGGGCATAGAGCAGTCCATTTGATTTTCATCACCAGTGCCAGATAGGTAGGTACGAAATATTCCTACTTTTCAGATGAGGAAACTGTGGCTCAGAAGATTAAGTCACTTCCCAGGAGTATAAATTTCCCTGGCAATGTGGGACATGACTCCTGGGGTTGAGCCTGGACCTGGCATCATGGAATTGAGAACATTTTCTTGACAAAAAGTGGGATGCAAAATGAAACAAAATACAGTTTCAGTGGCTGAGAGATTTCAAATGGAGTCACAAGGTCATTCTGGAGGGTATTCCTATGTACTATATAAATATCCCTTTTTTAGTTTTTAGTGTATTGGAAAAGCTAGAAGGAAATACCTGATACTGTTGAACTGCAATCCAGTAGCTTTGATTCTTGAAGATGATTGTATAACTATATAGTTTACGGCGTGATTGTGAAAACCTTGTGGTTCACATTCCTTTTACCTAGTGTATGGACAGGTAAGTAGAAAAATGGGGACAAAAATTAAATGAATAATGGGAGGGGGAGTGGTATGAGATATTTTGGGTGTTCTTTTTTACTTTTTTTTAATTCCTATTTTTATTTCTTTTTGGAGTAATGAAAATGCTCAAAAATTGTGGTGATGAATGTATAACTGTATGATGGTACTGTGAACAGCTGATTGCACACTGTGGATGATTGTATGGTATGCAATTATATCTCAATAAAACTGGATTTTAAAAAAAGAGAAAGAAAAAAGGTTAAGTCACTTGCTCTGGGACCTACATCTACTAATCAGTAGAGAACAAATTCACATTTTTCTCACTCCAAATCTGTCCTTTTTACTGCACTAGAGTGAACTTTGACCTGTAGAGGGAGCAGTTAACTCTACCCGAGGGAGACTTAGGAGTTTTGGGGTCTTCTGTTACATCTTGGAATTCAGAAGAAAGTTATCTCTGCACAAGTTTACTACAAAGACTCCTGCTCCACTGAGGCCTTCTCCACTCGCCCTATTTAAAATCACAACCACCCCAATATTCCACATCCCCAAAAAAAGTGCTTTTTGCTTCAAAGCACTTATTACATCCAACGTGCTAACTCTTCTACTGATTTGTTACACTCCCCCACTGAATGTGAGCATAATGAGGCCAAGGATTTTTGCCTGTTTTGTTTGCTATTGTATCCCTAGCCCTATACTGTTTGGCATGTAATAGTTGTATAAACATTTAATTATAAAATGAGGAGAAAAAAAAAAAGACAGCTAAGCTTCTTGTATCATCCCCCAAAGCGTGGATATTCCATGGAGCACTGGTAGGGTCCTGAAACATTTGTCTCCCCACCTCACATTCCCAAACCAACCCCCAGCAAACCCCAGGATTGAGACAGGCTGAGAGAAGTCACCCTGGCTACACAGGGCTCTGCATTCAGCTCAGAGTGAGGGCAGCAGCTGGGTCTCCAGGCCTCTTTATTATGCAAGAAGCTAATGGGACCTCATTAAAAGCTTCCCATCACACAGCTAATTACAGGGCTGTATGGGCAAAGAATATGGGCCAGACCCAGGACTGGGAGCACATGGTGGGAAGAGGGACTGAAGTAAGGCGGCCGTTTACATGCAGATGGCATGACTGAGATGTTCCTTTGAGAAACTTGGGTGCTGTTCCTAATTGGACCTCCCCATCCCTCTCTGCCCCCTCCCACGAGGAGAAGGCCCAAGCTAGGCCTGCTGGGGTGGGGTGGGGGGGGCAGGAGGAGTTGCTGCTAGACCCAGGACCGCCAAACCTCCTGGGTCCCTTCTCTGTGTCAATACCCAACCCCAAGCCAGCCATCCCTGCCCCCGAGGCCCTGGCACCAGGGAAGCAGGGCTTCTGCAAAGGTCCACCATGAATAATGCCCTTTGATGACGCAGCATCTCACAGAGGATGGTGGGAGCCAAGGATGGGGGGAGGAGAGGGATGGCTGGGAGAACTGATCACCCCTTGATCTCTAGGATTAGGAAAGACTTCAAAGAGCTAATGCTGAACAAGTTAGAGAGGTGGTGAAGGAGGGAGGCTTTGGAGGGCTGGAGCAGGCCTGGCTTCATATTGCCACAAAGCATATGCAAATAGCATATAAAGTGGGTGTTGAGAGATACAAACACTTTTTTTTCCTTTTTTTTTTGGAACACCTACATTTTATTTGAGCCCCATCACAGATGCTAACTGTCACTACCCAGAGAAGCAGGGTACTCGGATTTCAAGGTCCCCAGCAGGCCCTTCCCACTGCAGCTCCCTGTCCTCATGCTGGGGCAGGGCTGGGGTGAGGCAGGAGGAGGCTGGGTAGTTATGTTGACATGAGATGGGTTACTCAGTCATTTCTGAGGAGGGAAAGCTGGAGGCAGACACAGCTCAGGCCTTGTGCACACAAGATAACCTGCACATGTCAACTTCAGATGCACAACTTGGGTGCACACATGTGGACCCTCTCAATACCCTGGAGGGGAGCTGGAGGTGCAGAGAGATAAGGAGGATCCAGGGCCAAATGCAACTTTGGGTGGGAGACACTAGTGAAGAAGGGAAGGATGTTGGGTTCTGCCAAGTCCCGCAGCCAAGAAACAGCTGGGAGACAAGCCATAGCAAGGGGTTAGAAGAGCCCCTCAGTGACTGGGGGAGAAATGGGCTGACCGGGAAGGACTGAGCTGGTTTGAGCTGAGATGCTGGACTGGCTCCTCAAGGAGATTAGGAGAGTCCAGGGGAGCTTGTGCCCCCAGAGGCTGAAAACCTGGAGCCTTGAGTGCTGGACTGGCAGAGAAAGGAGAGGGCAGGAGGGGTGACTGGCAGCAGAACTCCGGCTTCTCACCGGTGGTGGAGGCCAGTTCAAGGCCTGTAACAGAGGTGAGGAAACTGCACCCTGAAGGCTGAAGGGGATGGAAAGACACCCTTGGGCCTTGAAGAGAGGCAGAGACAGGAAAAAAAGGAAGGGAGAAATGAGAGAGTAAAGGAGAAGAAGAGGAGCTTCTGCCCGTCCTTGAACTGGCATCAATCAATGTGACCGATGAGGGGAGGGCAGGAGAGTGACCAGTGACCCCGGCCCTCCCCCCACCTACCCCCAGCTCTGAGCTGACAGTGCCTTCAGCCCTGGGAAAGGAAAAGCAGGATAGGGAGCAGCCGCTGCATCTGCTCCTGAAATTGCTTCTGAAAATGACCAGACACTTCACTGGGAAAGTGACGACAATTTGGGCCCTGGGAGCAGGAGATGAGGCAGAGAGCGGGGGCGGTCAGGCTCAGGTCACCCACACCCTTCTTCTCTGCCAGACAGGATCTTCTCAGCAATTCTGAGAAGTCAAGGTTGGGGGTGGGGGGTGTCTGTCGGGGGTGGGGAAGGCCGGCCAGAGCCTGAGCTACCCCACTTTGGATATGTACCCGCCCACCCCACCCCCCAGGACAGGCTGGAGCATCTCCGCCACCTGGAAAGAGCTGACTCCCTGGATCCATACCCAGCTCAGAGCAGGGCGAGCCCGAGGCTCCTGGGGCTTGTGCTGCAAGAGCAAGATTAATCTGCAGGCGGGGGAGATATTAATCAGGCCTCCCCCGCCAGCGTGATTACCTGGGGCCGTAAGCCGCCTGCTGATGGAAGGCAGGCAGAGGGAGAGACCCCAGCCTCAAGACACACGAGCTCAGTGGAGGAGCCAGGGAAGAGGCAGGGAAGGCAGAGACCCTGAAGGAGAAAGGGACATCCAGAGACAGAGACACAGGCAGCCATTTGTAAGCACTCAGAGAGCACAGATTTAAAAACTGCAAACATATGAGCTGCTTGTTCCCCAAAGGTAAAGACAGTGTAGAGTCAATGAGAAAATAGATATGAAGCGGGGTGGGAAGATATTTAAAGCATTATACAAAATGTTATGTATTGACATTAGTCAGAGCCCACAGAAACAGACAAGGAGATGGTGCGAGACAGACGGAGACAGACAAAGATAATAGCGATGACACGGGGAAAATAAACAAAGGCTAGAGGGAGGAAGTCGAGTCATAGGGATGGGGAAGCCTGGGGGGGCCCTCCCCTGTCCAAGTGTCACCAGCTGCGGGACCCAGCTGTGGGACAGCGATCAGCTAAGACGGCTGGCAGCAGCTGGCACCCCGGGTGTATGGAAGGGAAGGGGTTGCCAGGGACGGGGAATCCGTGTGAGCAGGCCAGTGCCAAGCTTGGGGGTGGGGGCGGGTAGAGCTCCTGGGTGCGGGGAACCCTGCCTTCCCCAGCTCACCTCAGCTTACATGAATCTTCTGGCCTTGAGCCTCTTGTCAGACTAAATCTCCAAAGGATCCCAGTTTCCGCCAGGACAGGGATCCTCGCTTCTTCCCTCTGGGGACACACTTAATGAATCAGGCCATTGGCCACCTGCGACCTGGGCCCATCCCGGGTGCCCCCCTTCCCCACCCCAGCCTCTCCAACTGAACTCATCAGGTCAAGGAGCCCGGAGACAATTGCCCTTCTTTTCCATTCTTATTATCTGCCTTAGCTGGCTCCAAGGAGCCTGAGAGGGGAAAGAGAGTGGGGGAGGGGATCCAAGTGTAACTGGTGAAAAGCTGGGGAAGGGACATAGGCGCCACCCAAACTGAGCAAACCGTTCAGAAGTCACAAGTTTTATTAGTGGGCAAAGAGGCTGAGGGTGGAAGGAAGCCAAGTTTGGAGGAAAGAACTGGAAAGGTTTTGGAAGAAGAAAACTTGTCTTTAAAGGCTCTTCAATCTCTAAGCCCCGCCCTATGATCAGAGGCCTCAGACAGAAGATCCTCCCAAAAAGAGGGGGGAGGGATGGTTGGTGCCGGTCCAGGAGGGAGAAGCTGCCGTCTCTGCGTGAGGCTCCCACCGCTCTCACTGTACAGTCACCTCCAGGCGACCACTCCCCTTCTTCTTGCAGCTTAGCTTGCCATCCTCACCACCCCCAGGGCCCAGGACGACCTTGACAGTCACACTGCCCTCCTTGAACCTCACTGAGAAGCTGGAAGGGAAAGACAAAGCTAGTGCCTCCATCTTCCCACAACCCCATCCCCACATTTTCCTAAGAGCTCAGTCTCCCCTCCCCGAGGCATGTAGGCATGTCCATCCCCTAGATCCCTCAAGTCCCCAGAGAACATGGGTGGGGACACTGTGGTATGCCCCACTTTCTGACTGTGCGAATTCTCCCAGTCACAAGGACCAACAGCTTTGGTCACCTGCCCCTGGCCCTCCCTCAGCCCCAGCGCATGACCCTACTTCTCAGTCACAGTGATTGGCAGCTGCCTCTGCGTGGCATCCAGCACAGCCCGGTACATTTTCGTCAGCAGTTCAATTACGTGCCCGCTGACCAGCAGAAAGTCCCCCTTGGAGCCTGACGATGATGTCTTAGGAAGAGGAAGAAAAGATCAGGGAAGGGACTCATTTTCCCTCCTCAGGAACATCCTGAGGGACATCAAAGGATGAAGCCTCAGCCCCAGAGTGAGGGACGTGGTCCCTATCACCTCCAGGCCCTCCAGCCCCATGACACCCACCACCTTCTCCTGCCCAAGACCCTGTCCCCACCAGGCTCTGACACCTCACTCAGATGCAGGCTAAACAGCCCATCCTTGAGGCTGGTGACTGACACCCCGGCCACACTGTCCAGTCCAACGACAGTCTTGGCCTGGGACTTCTTGGCGTCTGTGAGAATCACATGCCTCTTGGTCAGGAGGAAAATCCGGGAGGAGGTCTGGGGACAGAACATGAAAGGGTGAGTAAAGGCAGGGAGCAACTGCCCCCCACCCCACCCCACTCGGAGCCAGAGGACAGGGGAAAACCCAGAGCGCACACACGGCCCGCCTGGCCTGCTTTCCAGCAGCCGGCCTCACCACCCTGGATCAGACCGTGGGAGTTCAGGAGGCTGCCTTCACCTTGCCGTTGCCACGATTGACCTTCTTCACAGTCTCTGCCACCAGAATGGGCCCTTCCTCCCTGCCCTTCAGTTTCTGCAGCTTGGGGTTCCCTTGCAGCCCGATGTAATCACCGCAGAATGGTATGGGGACACTGAGGACATGTGGGAGGGTGTGCAGCAGAGACAAGGGCTTCATCACTGACCCCCAAGGCCCCGTGCCTCACCCCCAGAGTCCCATCTTAGTCCTTCTAAACCCCTACCCACCCACCCTCCACCACATCTTCTATTCAGTGGTTCTCAAAGTCTGGTGTCAGACAAACAACATCAGATCATCACTGGGAACTTGTCAGAAAGCAAATTCTTGGAGTGCACCCCAGACCTGCTGAATCAAATCAGAAACTCTGAGAAGGGGGCCCAGCAATCCACCTGTTAACGAGCCTGCCAGGTGATTCTAAGGCTCCAGGGCTAAAGCTCGAGAACCACCACTCTATCCAGATCAGCAACCCCACTGCCGACTCTTCTCTTTGCACTTAAGGAAAACGGCTGCCGGGTCAGAGAGGCCCTCACCTCTGGGGGTAAGAAGCCTTCTTGCCCTTGAACAGCTCACTGGCACAGAGCTTCTCCCTCAGGACCTCTACCTGCTTCGGGGACAGCTGGTCCCGGAACTTCTTGCACTGGTGATGGGGGAGGGCAGGAGCTCAGATGGTGGAGGGAGAGGGGCAGGGATGGGGCAGGGAGGACACTGCTGGGAAAGGAGGAGGAGCTGGGAGACTGGGGAGAAGAAGGACAGGGGGTAGGTACACTAAGGCAGAAGAGAGAAATAGAGGGGCAAGGACAGATGCTAGAACCTTCAGAGAGAGGGCTGGGCCTGGAGAAACACTGGGGACGAGAGCAGGAACCGAGGGGAGGCAGGGGAGGTGAGCAGAAACAATTGAATACAAGCACAAAGAGGGCTGCGTGCCCGGCATACGGTGCAAGGCCCAGTCCCAGACAGATGCTCAATGGGTCGGTCCTAGAAAAGAATAAATGAGAGGGGAGGTGCTTGGACACTCCCCGGGGCCCCACTTACCTTCCACCGGTAGAAGAGCTGCTGCAGCTCCTGATTCGCTGTGTTAAAACACTTGTAAGGGGCGGGTGGCCACTCCTTGTCCAAGACGTTGGTAGACGGCAGACTCTTCTTGAGCCCCAGTAGGAATTTCTGTGCCTGGGTTGGGAGCAGGGAGAGAGGGAGTGGAAAGACGAGAAGAGACACCTTCTGGAATGCACAGGCACACACAGACCCTGCCCTGTAAAAGGAAGAGGGCCGCATGTAATGGGACGCAACATGGGGAGCTGCGGAGGAGCAGAGCAGGCAGTCTTCATTCCCATGGAGCTTACCTTTTACAGGTGGGTGGAAAGAGGACAGAGCGCAAGCAAATATATATATACATAAAACATGATATAATACAGAGATAAATACATAGAATGAAATGTGACGCTATCTGCTATGAGGGTGATAGCAGGTTCCAGCAACAGTGGAAAGGCAGTGTGACTGGAATAAACTGAGGAAGAGAAGAGGACAGTGAGATGGCCACGGGCAGACCACGAGGGACCCCGGAGGATGTGGTAAGGACTTAGGCTTTCTGCTGAGGGACACAGAACAGCATTAGAGAGTTTTGAGCAGAAGAGTAACCTAATCTAACTTAAGTTTTTTTAATTTAATATACACTTTTTTATTTTGAAAGTTTTTAAACATCAGACAAGTTAAATAAACCATACAATGAACATCTGTACACCTCATCCACATTTATCAACTTATAGTGTTAAAATCTTGCCCCATCTGCTCACTTGCTATCAATCATACACACACACACACACACACACACACACACATCCTCATGTAAATACATAAATGTACACCGCCCCATGCCATCCTAAAGTAGGTTACAGATACCATAACATTTTCCCCTAAAGTTTCAGCACACATTTCCCAAGAACCAGGACATTCTCCTACACATCAGTGCTCCATCACTACACCTAAGAAAATTAAGAATTAGAAACCCTCATCCAACAGCAACCCATACCCAAACTTCCCCACATGTCCTTTATAAACTTCTAAACATGTCTTTTATAACTTTCTTTTTATTTTTCCTGTTCCAGGATCCAATCAAGTTTCACCTGATGCATCTGTTTGGTCTCCCCTACCTAATCCAGAACAAATCCTGCTTGTTTATGGGATAGAATTATTGAAGGTGTCAAAAATGACTTGATTGTGCCTAAGAGTCTCCCCCGAGTGCCTCTGTGTTGCTCAGATGTGGCCCTCTCTAACTAAGTCACCTTGGTGGGTGATCTCGCTGCTCTCCCCCCTACATGGGATCTGACTCCCAGGGGTATAAATCTCCCTGGCAACGCAGGATATGACTCCTGGGGATGAATCTGGACCAGGCAGGCATCATGGGATTGAGAACATCTTCTTGGCCAAAAGGGGAATGCAAAATGAAACAAAATAAAGCTTCAGTGGCTGAGAGATTTCAAATGGAGTCGAGAGGTCACTCTGGTGGACATTCTTACGCACTATATAGATAACACTTTTTAGGTTTTAATATATGGGAATAGCTAGAAGTAAATACCTGAAACTACCAAACTCCAACCTGGTAGCCTTGACTCTTGAAGACGATTGTAAAACAATGTAGCTTACAAGGGGTGACAGTACAATTGTGAATACCTTGTGGATCGGACTCCCTTTATCCAGTGTATGAATGGATGAGTAGAAAAATGGGGACAAAACCTAAACTAAAAACAGGGTGGGATGGGGTGTGTGTGTGTGTGTGTGATTTGGGTGTTCTTTTTTATTTTTATTTTTCATTCTTATTCTGATTCTTTCTGGTATAAGGAGTATGTTGAAAAATAGATTGGGGTGATGAATGCACAACTATACGATGATACTGTGAACAGTTGATTGTACACCATGGATGACTGTATGGTATGTGAATATATCTCAATAAAACTGAATTTTAAAAAAAAATGACTTGATCTTGGGCTCTTCCAAGTGTTTGGACTTTTAATGAAAATTTTAGGTTAAAAAAATTATAATAGGAAAAGAGCACACCATCTATCACTCTCTAATTCTCCAGTTCTTTGGAGAGTCCACTAGAGGACAGTCTCCTGGGCTCAGTCCACAGGGTCTGGGCCTGGGGAGGCTTCCAGTCCACCCTTGAGTTCCAGTCCTTGGACTGGTTTGATTATGAGCATCTCCATTAATCCCTTTTGTTGCAATCAGTGTGGAGCCTCTGACCGTTTTTATTTTTTATTTTTTTAATTGTTTTTTTTCCCCCTGAATCCAAAAAGTGCTGCCCTCTTCTGTGCAGCCCTCCCGTCCTCAGGTCTTTCCAGGGCCTTGGATGTCTGTGTTGCCCAAGCATCAGCTGGGGTGGGGGTGGGAGGCAGTATTAGACAGTGGTTCAAAGCTCTGGAGTCAGATAATTTGAATCCCAGCTCCAGCACTTAACAACTATGGGACCCCTGGCATGTTATTTAACCTCCCAAGCCTTACTTTTTTGCCTATAAAATTGGGGAAAGAGCAGGACCTACCTCACAGGCTTGTTAAAAGCTTTACATGAGTTAAAGCAGGCAAACAGCCCAGCACATTGTAAGAGTTCCAAAGAGAGAAGGTACTATCCTAGTTATGGTCAAGGCAATGATAAAGAATGGATAGAAACACTGAGGGATCGATGCCCAGTGGCCCCCTGCAGGCTCCTATGGGGGAGCAATCTACTGAAATCTTGTTCCAAACCTAGCAGCTCCAGGGCTGACATTCAGCAGCTGCCTGATAATATACCGGTGATAAGACAGAAGAAGGGCCCGTCAGGAGATAAGCGCAAAATCAGATTACAGGTCTCAGGTAAGTGGCAAGACAGCAGGCATTCCGTGAAGGCCCACACACGGGAGCCTGCATGAGAGGGGACCAGATAGCCTAAAAGGTCTGGGAAGATGGAACTTCCCCAAGGAGGGAGGAGGAGAAGAAAGGCTCAGGAAGTAGCTAAGAGCCCCAGGGGTTCAAAACTCCCATTCCTTCCTTAGCCAAGGGATCCAGCCTCCCCAACAACCGAGGAGCTCCAAATGATTGTGTCTCATGTCTAAACGAGCAAGGTTAAGAAGAGTTTCTAACAACTGTTAAATCAGGGAGGTCAGTTATAATTTACACCAGCCCTCTGTCCAAGACCAGCTCTTCCTCCTTCTCAAGGTTTCCCTGGAAGTGCTGCTCTCTCACTGTCTGGTTTCCCACAAGTGCTTCTCAGAAGCATCATCACTATCTGATGGGTGTCTCTGGGAGGCACTCATCTCTTTCCCTGTTTTCTATCCACTGGAAACTGAATAGCTTGAATGCCTCGGCCTGGCCCCGGCTTCTCCTCCCCACCCTGACCTGAATCCTCCAGATTTAAGATGGGTCCTTCCTGAGCTCTACTTCTGACTCTCCTGCTATAGTTTCAGAGGCGAGAGAGGGATGATATGATTCCTCTTCCCCAAAATGGATTTCCTAAGGTCAGGCTTGTTAATGCTACGTGTCCTCAATCTGCTGGTCCAGAGACTCGGCCTCCTCAGCCATTGTTAAGCATCGAGCCTCTGTCTCCTGTTCACCCTCTGACCAGACAGTGGGTATGCTGGGCCCCCTTCCTGCCAGGAGGTTGCCTGGAAAGTCCACTCAAGCCAAAAGGCTCTCTGATTCTGCCCCTAGGTCCCGAGATGCTGCGGCCTGCATCCTCTCTTCTCCTAGGACTTAAGAACATACAGATCAAGGAGGAGCTTGGGAAAAGGCTTTGAATCACCTCCTCTCAAACCTCACCTCCTCCTCTTCCTAACCTGTCCCTCCCTCCCTCCACCCGCCACCGCTCACCATCCTCTTGTAGATGAAACCTGACAACGTGAGGGCAGCTCCCGACCGGAAATACTTTCGATAATCCTTGCGGACCTGCAGCAAATACAAGAAAGGAGCCAAAGTGAATACACACAGTGTATCAAGGAAGAGGTTCTACTATTTTTCAACCACACAAAAAGCAGAGTGAGATAGAGGCTGAGACGTGTCTGGAAGGAGGGGAGTCAGGTGGGACAGCTCGGCCGTGAGGAAGGCACTTAAAGCAGAAGGCGGCACTCCCCCTGTCAGAGGCACATCCAGACCTATAGATCCAGATCCCCCCAATGCACACCATACTCTCAGACACAGACACACACGGAGCAACCCAGAAACACGCCCAGACATAGGCATGCCATCGCACAGGGGTGTGTTCAGGGTGCAGGAGCGACTGGCTTTCTGCCAGTGTTTCTCCACAGCAGCTGGCCCAATCCAGAAGGATCCATGTTGGGGGAGGGGAGGAACTACGTGCAGAGAGGAAATCCCTGTCCCCTTCCCCATTACCTTCCACCCTCTCACAAATGCCTGGATCAGCAATGTCGATGCCTTTATCCTCCCATAGTGTTTCTTTTGCTGCAGAAAGCAGTGGGCCTGTTAGTAAACCCCCTGATGGACCTGCTCCCACCCCAAACTTCACCTCCTGAACCACCTCTCCCACATCCCGCCCTCCCCATCACAGTGAGGGGGACGGGACTTTGGGGGCGACTGATACCACGTTGCCCCGAAACCAGGAGGAGATGAGGATCTGACTTCTGCGCATCTGCCGGTAGTGCATGCGGCAGCGCCAGCCGCGGTACACCTTCTGTATGAGAGTGGCCAGCTGCTGCAGTCTCAGGCGCCGCTTCTCCTCCAGGTACAAGAGCTGGGGAGGGGGGGGCAGTGGGACAGAAAGGCTGGCCTGGGGGAACAGTGCTGTCCTCCCAGCCCCCACGGTACCAGAGGTTCCCAGGCAGCGTTTTATGTTTTATGTGATCATCGTTTGTCTTGTTAGTACATTCATTTATTCATTCACTCACTTAACAAGCATCTACTAAACTCTGACTCTGAACATCTACTGAACACTGTGCTAGGTGTTGGGAAATCAGACATGAGTGGAACATCGCCCCTACTCTCGAGGAGACCGTTTCAGGCACAGGCACTCAGAGGGCCATGCAAGCATACATGGTTCCCAAGGCTCAGGGCATGGGGGTGGTAGGGGTGGAGGAGACCCCAAGGTTCAGGTCCCAGGGATAAAGATTGCCTTGCTCACCGCCCATTCCAGGTTATAGACACTCGCCTCCCTCCAGCCTCACTCCAGTGGGCTCTCCCACTCTTCCACATTCCCCCACCCCCTACCAAAGGGAAGTGCATTCTCTGACTCACAGTCTTGGGGCTTCTAATGAAGATCTTTGTCTTCCCAAAGGCCAGCTCCTCTGGGGCCAAGCTCAGCTCCCCCATGACCTTCTCAACCCCCTCCCTACAGAAGTAGATGGGGGAAAGCTGCCGAGGGCTAGCCCAGGAGAGGGCCCTGCTCCACGCTTCCCCTAGCCCCTTTCACCCTGGGGAAAACACATTCAGAGCCTCTGAAAAGTAATAATTCAACTCATTTCCCCAAGTATCCACTCACCCGGCTTCAGCAGATGTGCACTGCCTCACCCCCTCCTGGTCCCTTCCTCTAGAGACGGTCCCTGCACTGCCCTTCCCTCCTCCCCAGCCTCCCCTCTGGGTCTTACCGATCTTCTCCATTCCAGGAAGGCCAGGTGCTCCGGCCCAGCAATCGGTACCTTTCCAGGAAGGGCCTGTACCCCTGGCGGTAGGCATAGCCTGCCCGTCGTACCCGCACATTCTCCAGCAGACCCAGGTACCGGACCTGCACTTCAACCAGCTTGGAGGAGAATTGACCTTGCTGCTGATGCTCATTGGGCTTAATGCACCTGGGGGAGGTGGGAAAGTCATGGGCTTCAGGACCTGACACCTTCGCCAGCGTTAACCCATCCTGGTTCTGTACATATTCCCCTTAGTTGATTTCAGAGGAAGGGGTCACACTGACTTTCCCAGTTTCACTCGCTATTGAGTGGTCCCTTCCAAAATCTGATGCTCTCTCTCCTCCTACAGGAGTCTCTGCTCCTCACCTGGCTGTTTTGCATGAGGAAAGGGTCTCTGATCCTCTTATCCCGGAGATCATCCCCCATGGACATGTTCTACAATGTACAGACCCTGCACAAGCCAGTATGTATGGAGCATGTTCACCTGTGTGCCCAGCATGTCACCTGATGTAGTTGGGGTTCTTGGAATACAGGTTCTTCATGAGGACAGCCACAGAACTCTTGAACTGGGACCCAGCAGTCAGAGGGCGTTTGAGAGATGCCTGCTTGGGATTGCCCTCGGGAAACAAGGAATGGAGGATAGGGTGCCGCGCCCTCCACATGGTCTGGGACAGGTCCCGGAAGAGTAGGTCATTATTCTTGTCAATGAAGCTGGCCACACTGTACGTCACCTGTAGAGGGGCAGCTACTAGTTTGGAGGTCCCAGGACACTGTCCCAGCACTTGACCTTCCTCAGTCTCATTGTAAAGACTCCCCATCTCTCGCCTCCCAAAACTCTTCCTCCATTGTCTTCAGCCTATGTGCCAGCCCTAGACATTGCCCTTCAGCCCTGCCATTTCACCTTGCCCGCATAGTGGCAGATGCGGAAGCAGCTGAGGCCCATGGTGTGGTCATACTGGTGCTGGGCATTCTGGGTGACTTTGCTCTCGTAGTAGTCATGCTTGGAGAAGAGCTGGTTCAGCTTCGCCAGGAAGGTGGAGTCACTGACCACCCCAGGCCGCAGGCACTCCTCGTCCAGCAGGGCCAGGATACCTCGCTGATTCTGGGCCAGGGGACAAGATCAGCCCAACCTAGACTGGGTCCTCCAAGACACCAGTTCTCACCACTGCCCCCTCTGCCCCCTCTGCTCCCTCTCATCCTTTGCCCTCATAATCATCCTTTCCAAGTGGGGCAGGGTGGAGGGGGTGGGGGACAGGAACAAGGGCAGATGTTCAGACAACCTGGAAAGGGAGGTCCTGGCTCAAAGAGAAGGATAACTCACATGCTCAATGAGGTTACAGATGATGTCATTATCAAAGTAGTCCACCTTGGTCCACGGTATGCCCTGGTGAGGGAAGGTGTGACAAATTACAGGGAGCAGGTCTAAGACAAGTCCCCAAAAGCCTCACCAGACCCAGCCCCTCTGAAACCATCAGAAAGTCCCTTAGTTTAGGGGGGGTCTTTGGTGTGGTTCCTGTTTACCTCCCCATCCCTCCAAAGGTGAAGGAGAATTGAGGAAGTCGGACATATGGGAGGAGCCAGTGCAGATGTGAGGGAGGGTGAGACAAGGCAGAGAGCCTGTGGGTAGTGTAAGAGGGAGAGGGAGTGTAATATGTTGGGTGAAGATTGGGATAGGGGTTACCCCATTGTGGGAGTGGGGAGGGATCTATATGCATGTGCAAGAACAAATGGCCATGCTACTATGGCAATGAACTACAAAACCTGAGCCCAGGAGTGAGAGTTTATCATCAAACAAAAAAGCTAATTTGACACATCTTCAAAGGTCTCCATCACTGATTCTCAAACTTGAATGTGCATCAAAATCACCTTGGAGGGTGTGTTAAAACACAGCCTGCTGATTCAGCAGGTCTGGATGGGGCCAAGGAATCTGCATTTCCAACACCTTCCCAGGCAATGCTGATGTTGTTGGTCCAGGATCATGCTTGGACAACCATTGATCAATGTGATACTTTGGGGACTGTTTAATTTTTTAAAAACATTAAATAAAAACAAACAAACAGAAATGGTACACAGCAGAAGACCCAAAGACAATCATTACCTACTTTAGGTAGGAACTTGCTGGGTGTCACCCCTGCAGGTGAGGTAGCTCCTGACCCCAGCCCAGTCCCGAGGGCCAAACCCCCACCCCCTCACCCCCCCCACTCCATGGCTGAGGCCATTCCTAGGTACAGCCGGAGAACACAAGCCTTTCTTTCCCTCCTCCCCCAGAGGTCTTTAGAGAAAGCAGAATGGAATTCAGTAAAGTTACCCTTCCATTTCATCCCCAAAATACTTCCCCAACTGGTTAAATGAATTTTGATATCCTTACAATCCTATCTATATACTGAAATGGAAAAATGAAAGCAAGGTGTAGGATGGAGTGCATTTACTACCATTTGTATAAAAGTGTGTGGGAAAATACATTTACAGATTGGCTTGTATACTCATAAAGGAGCCCTGAAAGAAGGCCCACTTCTGTTGTCTCTGGCTGCGGAGGGGAACTAGGAGGCTGGGACAGGGGTGGGAGGGAGACCTTTCACTATACACACTTTTAAGCTTTTTTGGGTTTTGAAACATGGGAACAAATTATCTATTCAATAATTAAATTTTTAAAGTAAGAACATGCAAAAGAACTAAAAATAAGTTTTCACACATGGAGGCCACATTGCCTGAAATTCTGCATAACAGATTTCTGAGTGCTCACAAAGGAACATCCCTGGGAGGGTTTTGACAAATGAGCCTCTCAGCCATTCACACTTTGGGATGGAATAGTTCAAGCAGAGAATTTTTCTAACACTTAAACATAGAAAACAGGGGTTTTCACTGAATCAGGGAAGGAGTGTGGAAATTTTGAGCCATGGGGCACTTCTGATGAGGCAATCGGGGATCAGCGTGCCCCAGGAGGGGCCAGCAATAGCAGCCAGGGCCCCAGAGGAGACAATGGATTCCGAGATGTTAGTAAAGGGCAAAGAAAGGGATATAGTGGGGTGCCAAGCCCAGGAGAAATGTCCCTTCTAAATTCGGCTCACCGTCTGACATAGACCAGTCACAACTGTCACTTCACTCTTAACAGGACTCTCCTCACGCAGTCCCTTCCATCAGCAGCCCCCTTCATGGCCTGGCCTGGAGCGGGGAGCGGGGAGCCGGTGGGGATGCAGAGCAGAGAACTGGGGCTACTTGGTAATGCTGAACATTCAGCTGTGCAAGGGGACTCTTTTTGCCCTTTGTGATCCCACCTGGGGATAACTTAGAGGAAATTGTGGTCGAGGAGAAAGATCTGCCTATGCCTGTAAGTCATTTACGACAGGGGAAGTAGGGAGAAGACTTAATTTACCTCTCTATTATATTCCTCTTGTTCCTCTTTCAGTGTCATCTCTATGAACACCTGCTGGAGCTTCTCATTGCAGTAGTTGATCACAAATTGCTCAAAGCTATTATTCTGAGGGAGGGTACACAGGTTAGAGAGAGAGCAGCCTACCCTGAAAGCCCTCCTCCCTCTCTGCCCAACCTCCTCTCACACCCGCTTTGAGTCCATCTGTACCTAACTCTAGGGATGGACAAATCGAGTGCAACTCTCACCTCTAATATTTCAAAGCCGTAGATATCCAAGACTCCCATGACCTTCTTCTTCTCCCCAGTGCCTACCTGAAGAGAGGGGAGGACAAATCTGAGGGCAGGCCCCCTGCACACCAGCCAGGCCCTTCTGGGGCAGACGTGGTTGTTACAGGGGGCAAACGGAACTAGGTTGAGTTGTGATTTTATGCTCCTTCCTCCTCCATATGCTGGAGAACAAGCAAGGCAGGAGGAAAGGAGAAAAAGGAAATAGCAAATCAAGTCCAGAATGGTGTTCCCATGGTACAGGGAGAAAGATATCAAAATCCTCTCAGGATAATAACCATTCCTTACATGAGTGAAACATTTTACAAACAAGTTCACATCCTTATTTCATTAATTCTTACCATAACCCTATAAGGTATGAGTATTCCCGTTTTACAGATGAAAAATCAAATCTCAGAAGGGCTAAGAATTTACTTAAACCTGGATTCAAATTCCATTTTACCTTGCTGGCTTCCTGCAATACCTTCTAAATAGATGGCACTCTCATGTACATAATTTGTAAAGTAACAGCTTTATTGAAGTATAATTCACATATCATAAAAGTCACCCTTTTGAAGTGTACAATTCAATGATATTTAGTATATTCACAAGGTTGTGCAACCACCATCACCATCTAATTCCAGAACATTTTTGTCATCCCAGAAAGAAACCCTGTACCCATTAGCAGTCACTCCCCATTTCTCTCTCCTCAGCTCCTGGTAACCACTAATCTAACATCCCTTCTCTTAGATTTGCCTATTCTGGGAATTTCATATAAATGAAATCACATAATTGGTGGCCTTTGTGTCTGACTTCTTTCACTTAGCATGTTTTCAAGGTTCGCCCATGTTGTCACTTGAATGTATCAGAACTTCATTCCTTTTTATGACTGAATAATAGTCCATTGTACGGTACACCACATTTTGTTTATTCCTCTATCAGTTGATGGACACTGGGTTGTTTCCCCTTTTTGGCTATTATGAATAATGCTGCTATGAACATTCGTGTACAAGTTTTATGTTTCTTTTGGGTATATATACCTAGGAGTAGAATTTCTGGGTTGTATGATAACCATGTTCAGAGTTTTATCTCACCTCACTAAACTCTGTGAACTTGTGCATATTATTGCCCCATTTTCCAAAATGGGAAACCTAGGTTCAGAATCTCTGTGAAATTGAAAGGCCACACAGCTGGTAAATGAGGGAGCCGGATTGTCTAACTCAAAAAACCAGTGATGTTTCCAGAACACACTACTTAAAGGAACTGTTCCCCATTCCTCAGCCACCTTCCTGACTCTGCTATCTCAGAATCCAAGGTACAGGGGCTGGTAGCTGGCACACGAAAGGTAAGACAGACAGGAGAGTTTTGAGGGGGGAAGGCTCTCTCTCACCTTGATACTCTCGTTGATTCGGTTCACTATCCAGTTGAAGAGGCGGCTGTAGATGTTCTTGGCCAGAGCGTCCCGAGCGTACTGTGCCTGCAGGGCGAGGCGAAGCTGGTCAGTGTGGGCAGCCCCAGAGCAGGCACAAAACTAGCCCCCTCCCATACGGCCCTTACCTGGATGATATTCAATGCAGTAACCACCTTTTCTTTGTTTGTTTCCATCGTTCTTGAGCACAAAGCTCTCTCTAGTTCCTGGGAACTCAAACCCGCTATCTCCCCAATCTCTCGAACACCTAAAGTGATGAGGAAATACAACACGGCCTGAGAAGACTTTCTCCAAGGGAGAGAGGTGGGACTGATAAGTGAAACTGCTTGGGAGACTGGGCCTGGGGAAGTTGCTAAGCCGATCTGGAACAAGGTTCTGGAGAAATCTCTGTGTGGAAGGAGAGAAGGGAATTAGGGCACTTCGCATACATTATGTACTTTAATTAGAGAATCTCCTGAAATAGATGGGATTATTCCCACCTATTTTGCAGAAGAAAAAGCTGAGACTCAAATAGATCCCAGAACTTAGGTCTATCAAATGTCAAAACCTCTTTCCAATATGCCTCTCTGGGAGTTCTCAATGAATCTGTTTGGAGGAGAATTCAGAGCAGGCTGAGTGGGACTGAATTAGGGTGAAGAGGAATAGGCTGAAGATGGTAGAAGAGCAGGAATTGCAATAGGAGATTCAGGGGTCTGGATGGGGGATCCAGCAAGATGGTGCAAACCTTGCCCATCATAGATGCCACTTGCTGGTGTCCCGTTGGCCTGGGATTCATCTGCCAGTTCCACGTTCCCCAGCTTCAGCACCAGGGCTATCACCTCTAGCACTTGTTGAATCTCCTCTTCTGAGAACCCAATCACAGTCATTGCACTCTTAGAGGGAAAGCAGAAATCAAGAGCTGGGCTGGTGGTGCCAGTACAATGTCTCCCTTCCGAATGCCTGGGCCTTGGCTCAGGGGATGGCCCAAGGGTTCAAGCCTACCCTGCCCTGGCACTCACCTGTACAGCCCTGAAGTTGGACGCATCATCCATGCCATCCACTTTGGACACTTCCTGGTTCAGATAGGCATAGCCACTTGTATCCCGCTTGAGCTTCAGAGCCTCTGGGAGGGCCAATGTGAGGGGAAGAGGGTTAGTACATGGGCCTTCTGGAACCCTTCAGCCTTGATACCTCATAGCTCTTGCCCTATGTTGGTTCATTCATTTATTCAAAGGAATAGGTTCTTCCCCCACCTCCTTTGTTTTGGGACCATTAATTCCTATGACAATAAACTAAATTTTTAAATGTTATATAGAGCTTGGGTGTTCATAGTTACTAGGGTTTTAGTCCAACCTTTATGGAAGAAAAGTCTCATTTTCTCTTCTCCTCACCCTTAGGATTCTAAATAATAAAAACAAACAAGCAAACCCTCCATGCTGCTCAGGTCTCAGTGCCTCTGGGAGCTGAAGGTGGGAGAAGAGAGGTAAGCATATATCTCCCACCTACCCCCAGCCTCAACACCTCACCCTTGGCCTGGATTGCTTTATTCATTAATTGTTCACTGAGCACCAATAAAGTGGCAGGTAATATGCTCCCTGGCCTTGACATCTCTTCTGGAAGGTGTTCTCTAATGCTGCAGTAGCAGAACCAAAGGGCTCTATTCTGTTCCTCCATGAGGAATCTCTATCCCAACTCATATCACATGGGTTAGGTTTTTGTGTCTGTTGCGCAAAAATGACTGACTGGTGTGTTGAAACTGTGTCTCCCATCTTCACATCCTGGGTGCCTGGCAGGCAGTCACGAATTTGTTTTTTAAATAAATGGATCAAGGGAGTGGTCAAAGCATTCATCTAAAATGGGAAAGATTGGGTTAATCATGGAGCTTGAGGGATGTCAGTTATCTGTTATGCAAATGATCTGACAATCATAAACTAGAGTTTAGTGGGAACTTCCCCCTGGAACACAAATTTTGAAACAGGAGCCTGCCAGGAGAGAGACATCTAGAGGGAGAAAGGGTCAGGCTGTAGATGAGACCCAGCCCAGACTCAGCTTAAACAAATAGATTAAAAGGCTTCCTCGGGCAGAATCAGGCAGAAAAAGACACAAGTGCTCATGATTCAGAAAACTGAACACAACCAAGACTATTAAGCCAGGAGGGAGGGTGAGACCTGTGGGTATCTGAGATCTTCAACCACAGAGATCTCCAGGAGGAGAAAAGAAGACAGGCACAAGTCTGGCACAGAATAACCAGAAACCCAAGGGACAGATCCCTGGGGGACAGACACCCGTGATGCTCACAGATAGAGAGGGGATTAGGAGGCAAACTCTGGCAGGGCCTGAAGTCCCACCAGACCCTGCAGTGATGCCTACCAGGGTCATCTCAGGCCAGTCCAGGATCTAGGACAGGTTGGCTGGACTGAACTCATCCCTAGGACAAGGTGAGGTTCTCCACGCCTTCTGCTCCTACAGTCACCTGCACAGGCCTGTTTGCTCTGATCATACTGTATTGAATTACATGTTCATACACCTGCATCAAGGTGTTCATCAAATTCATCAAGGACAGGGTCCCTGTCTTACTCATTTCTGTATCCCTAGAGGCTAGCACAATGATCATAGTAGGTGTTCAAGAGCTATTTAATGAATGAATGAATGAATGAATGGAACTTTCATAGAACTATGTAAGAAGAGAAAATCTGGAACAAGGTCCCAGGTGAGGTAGATGCAGACAAGGACAACTTCATCTAAAGCACACTGAGAGTTCTCAAACACTTGTAATAATATCCTGCCTGATTTCCTGCTGATCAATAAAATCCCTTAAAACTTAAAGCAGGAAAGGATGGTAGATGGAAATGAGTGTTCTATTTTTGAAGCCAGCTTGGGGAAACTGGAGCCCAGGCAGGATATAGGAGCAGTGAAGAGTCAATCAGGTTTATCCCTTGCAATAAAACCCCAGGAAAAAGGGAGAGACGAGAACACAGGTTAGGGGATTTGTTCCCAAGAAGGGGTGAGTAAGATCCCGGGTGAAGAACGCAGGCAAGGAGAGGTCTTGTAGGGGGTGGGGTGGGGGGAGTAGGGTGGATCCAAGGGATGAGGACTGTGGGGACCCAAAAAGAACAGAGGTTCTGGGGAGCCAATGGATGGGGATGCTCTGCCACGTGCCCAGAGCAGGCACCTACTTAGCAACTGTGCATCTGCTCCAACCAGTAGCTGATAGAAGATGTGGAAGTTCCTTTCTCCTTTGAGCTGCTTCACCACTCGGGATTTCTCCAGCAAATCTGGCAGAGAATCAGATAATAACGTCACAAAGGCCTGGAAGATACCACAGCTTCATCCTAATTCTGCCCTCGTTGCTGGTCTTCCTAAGGGTTGGGAAGTCTCCTGGTGGCCTAATGGTCCTCCCTTGTACCACGGCAGATTAGCAGAAAGGGACACCATGAGGCAGGTGGAAGAGAGAGGTGGGGAACGAAACGAGGGAGACACGTACAGTTTGTGATGACGCCACCGAGAGGATCTCCCTTGAAGTCAAACTCAATATCCATGTATTTTCCCTACAGAGAGACCAGAGAGAGAGATTTTGTTTCCTCCTCTTCTTGTCACCCTGTCTGGGTGGGGTCTGTGATGTATTCCTTCTTCCCAAGCCCCTACACCCCCTCCTCCCATGCTGGGGCAATGTTCACTCACAAAGCGAGAAGAGTTGATGTTGCGAATGGTCTTGGCATTGCCAAAAGCTGCAGAGATGAGGAGAGGGGAAATAAGGTGGAGTTGAAGGGAGAGGCGGGACTCTAGTGAAGGGAAAGGAGGAAGGTCTTCCAGTCGTCACACCAATCTGGGGCTTTCCAAGAGGTTGCTGGACTGTTGGGAAAAAGGGTCTAGGGCTGAGGAACTCTGAAGGGGTAGGAGGTCAAGCGGGGGAGAGGGGCAGAGGCAGGAATTCTCACCCTCCAGAACTGGATTCGACTGAAGCAGTTGTTCCTTCACAGAATTCACCTGCTCCCCTTTCCCACAGACAGCTGCCACGTAGGACATCACCTGCTTACTAGCCTCTGTCCAAGAGAAACCCTCACGTGGGTCCCCACCCAGAGCTGACCCCCACCCCACCCTGTTGAAGGCCCCTCACTGCAGCACCTCACACCCCTGTGGGGGGCAGGTCTAAGCCTGGCTTGGAAGGAGACAAACGGGGCAGTTCAGAGGTGACTCCATGTCACTTCCAATTGGGGGCCTCACCGGTCTTCCCTGCTCCGCTCTCTCCTGTGATGAGGATGCACTGGTCTTGGTCCTGGTTCTTCAGTGACTGGTATGCCAGATTTGCCAATGCATAGCTTGAGGGAGGAGGTGGACAATGGCTGTGATAGGACCAGTCCAGGACACTCCCTTTCACTCCATCCCCAGGCCGGTTGGACCGGACCGAGGCAAGAAGGGACAGGCTTACGAAGGGGCCTCCAGAGGGCCAGGGAAAGAACGGCCACCTGGAGATCCTCCCTCAGGGCAAGAATAGAGGAAGGTATGATTTCCCATAGTCAGGAATCTGGGTCTTTCCAGCCTTCCCTCCGCCCCTCTACTCACATGTGGGGCTTCAATTCATAGAAGGTATAGTCCTGGTATTTGGCAATGAACTCTGGGCCATAGATGGGTAGTTGCTGGTAGGGATTCACTGAGATCACCACGTTCCCAATATAGGTCTGGAGTGGGGGAAGAAGGTGACACGGCTGAGCTAGAGGGGCAGGTGAAGTGGGGAGGGGGCAGCGGGGTGGAGTGGGAGTACTTGAGCTCTGTGGCCAGTGGCACCCATACTGCACTCACATAAATCTCCTTGTTTTCATAGCGAAGCTGAAGGTTCTTGAGCAGAGACTCCTGCGCCAGAGGTTCCAGGAGGACAAGGTCCTCCACCCCAATGGAATCTTCCAGGAGAGCCATGTCCAGAGAGGCTACAGATCCTGGGATAAGGGGCAGGGGAAGCAGCTTGATGATGTCTGCTCAGCTTTAGGGTTGGTGGGGGTGGGACAAAGGTGGGACAGGACCACCTGACTCTGAACATCAGGGTCAGGAAGAAACCCAGTAAGCCATAACTAGGGGAGCACAGTTGTGCTTGAGGGAGAGTGGGCTGGGGAGGAAAGGCAAAGCAGAGCTTTGTGCCTCAGCCAGGATAGAAAGCTCTCTCCCTCCTGCACTGAAGCCCTGGCCAGGGTTCCGACTCCCTATTTGGCTGCAATTCTCATTCTCAACCCCCTCCCTCTCACAGCCCCTCTTTCAGTCACCTGATCCACCCATACCCAATCTTAAAAGTTCTTCCAAAGGTTTCTCTCTCCTCCCTTCTCATTGCTAGGGTGAGCTTCATTTTAAAATAGGAACTGCACAAAGAGACGAGTTAGAGCACAGAATCAGGAGTTCCTCCATAAAATATATTGGCATACCCCAAAGATTAAAGTAGGATTTGTTTCCCCAACAAGCAAGCAGCTGTCAAGACCCCCTGCTGGGCCTACAAGTCTGTCCCTATTTTTCTATCTCCAGCATTGACACCCATTCCTGTAAACTTCTGGCATGGACTTTGTCCCACAGAGACACACCTAGCCTTTTAGTTGCTGGCAAGGATGTACACAGAGGAGCTGCAGGGAGAATTATGGGGCTCGGGCCCCACTCGGTAGGCACATGGCAGGTGTTCCCTAAGGAGAAAGCCCAGCCCTCTTCAGTTCTATGGGACACAGTAGGCAGGGTGGCCGGGTGCAGGACATAATTATTAGTACAATGGTCAATGCCACTCCCAAGACAGGAATAAAGGAGCCATATCCTCCTACTCTCCTGGCATCTCAGAACTGGGGAGGAGGGGAATGGGGGCGGGGAGGGAAGCAGGAATGGAATGTGGGACAATAAGAGGGCACAGGCATCCTTCTCCTTTCACTCTGCTTTTTCCAAGCTCCAGAAAAGGAGAGCACTTGTCAGTTCCTGTAAGGGCACAACTAAGGAAGCAATAATAACACAGATAACAGCAGTCTAGCAATCATGTGGCACTTACCACAGCCAGACACAGTTCTAAACAGTACAGATACCAATTCATCTAATGCTTACGATACCCCCATTAAGTAGATGGTATTGTTATTCCCCGTTTTTCAGATGAAATAAATGGTAAGCTTTTAAAAGTAACTTGGCAGGGAAGGGCTAGAAGCAAAAGGAGGGTTTGGAGAAGACATCTCCTTTGGATTTGGATTTGAGGGGAGTGGGAATGTGATTGGTTGGGGGTGGGAGAGGGGAAAAAGGAGCATTCCCAGATCGGGCACCACATATGGCAAGAGGAGCTGTGACAGGTCAAAGCAGGACTCACCCAACACTGGAACCAGGGTGTAACTTCAGTGCCCCCTTGGAGAATGGTGGGTGAAATCCCAATTTGACAAGAAGGGGGTATAGGAATCCCGGATCTCAAGGATGAAGTGCCTTCGTTAGCGGGAGCTGTCCATGGTGTCAAGGAGGCCAGGAAAGAGCCTGCCCTCCGCTTGCCAGTGTCCACTCTTCTGATCTCGCTTTGTGCTGCCTCCTCCAGCCTGGCTCCCTGTGCCAGTCAAGCCAGGAGAGGCTGGAGACAGCGGCTCAGCACAAAGTCCGAGGCTGTTCCTGCTAAGGGTGTGGCTCCCTTAACCCTTCCGAGGCTTGATGTCCCAGGGAAGAAGTTTAGCCACTTCAGAAAGCCCACCGTAGATGGGGAGGGCGTGCCTCGCTGGCTTCAGGTGAGGGGCTCAATTAAAGGAGGGTTCTTGCTCCATTGCTCCCAAGTTTGGAATTGAGAGAAGTGGAATTTATAACCAAGAGAAAATTTTTCTGAATAGAAGTCAGGAATTTTGTCAGGGAGGAAGGCTGGCTAGGGAGTCTTCCCAGCAAAGAAATAGTACCTCCCTCAAACCTACACTTCGTATCCTATTAGGGATCAGGGATTGTCAGTGAAATTACTTGAGGAACTAATCAGACAAAATTCCCAAATTCCTCCCCACTTCTCTTCCCCTATGAAGCAGTCCCCATCATAGAGAACCAAAGACTAAAGTTAGTAATGATACCTGGCAGTTGTATAGCACATCCCAGTTTCATTGCACTCCCACCTGTATGGTCTCACCCTGGGAGGCAGGCAGTGCAGATCCCCCATTAAAAAGGAAAATTAGAGGCAAATATCAAGGCTCAGATAGGATACATGACATGGCCAGTTCCACATCTAACTCGGGACAGAACCAGGAACAGTTTGCAAGCCTCCTGACCTTAAGTCTGCAATGGCTTCCAGCCCAAGTTCAAAGGTTTCTAATTTTAATCCTAAAGCCCTAGAACAATGAATAAGACCCTGAGATGCCGTTTCCTGGGCAGTGGTTCAGCCTGAAAATAGCTGCAGATAAGCAGCTTATAAAATCCTATTTTTTCAGGATACCCCCCCTTCCACCCAGGAAAAATTCCTAAATAGCAGGCTCCCCACTGCCTACCACCCTCTCTCCCAGGCATGCACAAAGAGCAAATTAGGTAACTGCAGGCACTTAGCTGAATACAGGCTTGACTCGCCAACTCTCAGCCACAGCTGTGCGGTTCAAGGTCCAAACTCTATTGCTTTCTCAGAAGCACTCTGCCTAAGCCCAGCCCATCCGCAGTTCCATTATCAACCTGCCCTTACATAATTTATTGATCTACTCTATATATTGGAAAGAAAAAAAAAAAGGCAAGGATGAGAGAAAGCTGAGTGGAAGTGACCTAAGAACATAATCCCATGTATAGGTGAAACAGCATCACAGTGTCAGAGGCAGAAATGACTACAAAGCCCCTGTATGAATGGTGAAAACAGACCTAGAGTGAGGAAACAACTTTCCCAAGGTCACAACACTGTTCCCCAGGCCAGGGATCTGCAGCTGTCTTCAATTTGGGGTTTATGTGTGTCCACCCATTCACCCATTTATTAAGTGCCTACTACAAGCATTAGAGAAGTGACTCTAAAAATTTGATGGCAACCTTGGGTTTCGAAGAAGTGACATGAACATTACGATTAGCATTACCAACTGTGTGTGCTTGCCTGGGACTGAGGTGGGTTCCCTGGACACAGGTCTTTGGGTGCTAAAACTAAAGCAAACTGGGATGAGGCACACAATAACAGGTACACAAAACTCATTCAAGTCAGCTGAGATTTCAAAATCTGTCAAAACTTTCCCAGGACCAGAATGCATGGGGAGGAGGGGTAGGGAGGAGGTGGAAAAAGCAAGATTTGCCTGCTTCCTAGGCAAAACCAAAGTAACTGGAGGTTATGGGTCTTCCTGAATTCCATCTCTCTAACTCCTAAATTCCCTTCCTTTTTCCTCCCATCAAAATTCCTAGTCCATGTAAGGGGCATGAGAGAACTTTTGTGGTGATGGAAATGTTCTATGTGATTGTGGTAGTAGTTATACACAACTACATTCACTTGCCAAAACTTGTTAAAATTGTACACTTAAAATTGGTGAGTTCTACTATATAAAAATTATACTTTAATAAAGCTGACCAAACAAAAAGAAGAAGAAACAATTCCAAAGCCTTCAGTGTTGATTTCTGACAGGAGCTGGGAGGGCAGCAATCTGATTAAACTAATTCATACTCATTAACCCTTCCAGAGGTATTCACTTTTTCAAAGATGTCACACAGTAAAAACACTTAAGTTTTCAGATATGGTGGGGCAGGTATTTGGTGGCAGTCTTACTGGCTCTCATCAATTATGTATGTCAATAAATAGCATTTATCAAGTACTTACCATATGCCAGGCACCATGCCAAGTGCTTTACATCCTTGCTACTCAAAGCAAGATCCATAGATCAGCAGCATCCCAATCATCTGGGAGCTTATTCCAAATGCAGAATCTTGGGCCCCATCCCAGACTTAGTGAATTTTAATTTGCATTTTAACAAGAGTCCCAGATAACTACTATGCACGTTAAAGTTTGAGAAGTGCTTTGCATGCCTTATGTGGTTAAGTTCATGTGCCAACTTGGCTAGGTTATGGTATCCAGCAAACACTGGCCCAACTGTTATTAAGAGGGTATATCATGGACTTAAATCATTAGTCAGTTGATTACATCTATGACTGATTACATCTAAGATGAACAAAGGAGACTGCCTTCAGCAAGAAGAGAAGACTCATCCAATCCACTGAAGGCCTTAAAGGGAGAACTGATGATTTCAGCAGTCAGAAAGAATTTCTCTACTTCGACCCCAGCTTCTCCTGGGGAATTCATCGAAACCTTCTTCAGAGTTCCCCACTTGCAGCCTGCCCTACAGAATTTGGACTTACCAATCCCCACGGTCATATGAGCCAATTCCTATAATAAATCTTGTAATATTTATGTGTGTGTATCCTGCAAGTTCTCTTTTTCTGGAGAAACCTAATATACCTTATCTGTTTTAATTCTCACTAAAACTTTGTGAGGTAGCTTTAAGTTTTATTAATTCAACCAGTAACGATCACCCATGCCTAGTGATAGGTATAGATGGGAGAGGAGAAAAGATATCATTAGAGTGCATTAATCTACATAAATCTGTTTTCCTCCTAACTCCCCTATTTGTCTTTAAAAAGTGGACAATGGATTTTCATGTAGTCTAAATATCTGAGAAGAGAGGATACAGGTACATAATTAATACAAATACTATAAAGGATGTCAGCTAAGGAGCTGGAAATAGCCAATACGTAACAGCGAATGAGAAGTTCAACTCTGACTGCAGAAGCTGGGCCTAGACATAACTGAGATTCTTATTCCCTGGTCCCTAAATCCTCACTTCAACCCTGCTCCCTCTTCCACCCCACACAGAGCTTTTGGCAGGCATCCCAAAAAAGCTGGAACCATAGAACTCACCCAGAATGGTTCAAGGCCTATGGACAAACAATGGAGATACTTTATGCCACTTAAAAAATAATTAACTAAAGCACAATGAGAGTAATTGCATGTACCAGGAATAACCTATACTTGGTATGTTTTTCTGTGAGACAGCAGGGTGATAAGACCGGCTACTCCTGGAAGAACACTCCTTAGAGATCGGGCATCTTGGGAAATCATCAAATCCAAGGATGGAAGTAGACTAATACAGACCCAATCCAGGGAGATGTGGTTAAGAAAAAAAGGGAAATGGATGGCATGTGAAAACCATCTCATTATAAAGAAGAAACTGAGGCGTTATTGCTTTTTACCTTGAAAACAAGAGATCCAAACAAGTACATGGTCATTAAGTGAGACCACTATATAGTCTATAAAAGTTTATTAAAATTGGGATTACTTACAAACTATACAATAAAAATGAAAAAATATATGAGACATCGTTATCTTTTTTTCCTACAGAAAAGAGGATGAAAATGAGACCCATGGCAAAGAGCCATCCCTGATAATTTTGTTCCTTTCAAACATTCATGGACATTTATTTTAAATATAAATGATACAAATCTTTTTTTTTTTTTTTTAAATAACATTAAGGCATTACCCACAGGCTAAACTTTATCCAGTAACTCCTTACCACTGCTATTTCACCATTAATTTCAGAAACACGGAAAACTGAGGCAATTGAAGGCTCTAACAGTTCTAATACTTACATTCTGGGCTATCTATTAAGATAAGAATGTTGTTCATGTTACAGAAAAGTTCAGAGAATGTAATTTCACCACTGTGAGTAATCATCAAGAGTGTGAAAAGGAAGATAAAACACATGGTCTGGGGATATGGGAATCTACATTTTGGGAGGCTGTAAAACTATCCCTGTCCTCAGTAAAGCTGCAAGGTGATGTAGGTCTGAGTCTACTTTGTTTATTCCCAGAAAGCTCTAGCTGTCATCACCTAAGGCACCACACACTCCTTTGCAAGGTAATGACCATCTAGAATTCAACTCAACAGTACTCTAAATTCATAAACCACATCACCAAAAGACATCATTGGTTCACCACAATTACATAGGCTCCCCTAAAAAAAATAATCAATTTCTGCTACATTGAAAAAGAAACAAAAGGTTTAGTGCTTTTGCCTTGTGCAATGGGTATTTTATACGTTTAATACTTGATTTCAGGACCTATAGAAAAGGTAGGCACAATAAATCTGTCAAACTCTCCTCTCATTGGTTCAGATAAAATTCTTGGCACTTCAACATAGAGTTATTATCTCATATGTCAGGCCTGAGTCCAAAGGGATACTAGAAGGACATTTCATTTCCTTTCCTCCTACTTCAACTTTCACTACTCAATTCAGAGAAAAGTTATGACGACACAGCTAGGAACCATTTTTACACGAGCATCCATCCACCTGAGACCAGCTTTTTTCTGCAACAACAAAAAGACTGAGGGCAATTATGTAATCCATTCTCAAGCCTTTTATGGGAATCAGAGCTGGGATGGGGGTTCCTATTTGGGTCCTTTCTTCCATCAACCTCTACAATATATGCCAACTAGGGACTGGGGTGAAAAAAACACCATCAATGCAGAGAGGGTAGGGCCCAAGAAGGCGCTGTATTAGCACAAAATGGAACACTGGGACCCAAAGAGCTATCATAAGCAAAATACCCTTTGTAACAGACGTAAGTCATGAGTTTGGGGGGAGAAGTAAACTAGTTCTGGTGGAATGCATTGGCTGATAGGAATATCTCATTAAAAAAATATTGAAGTTGTTAAATTTTCCTTGTTTATGGTTATTGTGATTGCTTGGTCTCATGAAAGCATCTGTGTAGGAACGCGAAGGGGAAACATTTTTGGCCAGTAGCCTCTTACATTCCTATTAAAGGGAGTCATGTGCTACACCGTTTGGTCAGACCAATTAGAGGCAATAGATTTCCAATGCCGATGCGACCCTGAGCCACAGGGCCAATTTATAGCTTGATATTTGCAGAGCAAGATGCTGACGTGGCAGCAGACACGGCTCCAATGTCCAACTCCCTCCATAGTTATCCCTTCAATCCTCCTTGATGAGACTGGTCTGGAAGGAGATGAGACTGTACTGAAACTGCAAGAGCTGTAACTGCCAGAGGAAATTAAGTGGGGGTTTCAAGTAGTAACTGAGCCAGCAGACTAAGTGCCAAGAGGGAGACAAGAGCAGCGACTAAAGGTTTAGGAGTTGTGCAATCTCTGAGCACTCAGAGGCTCTGAAGTATCAGGGGCAGAGCCACTCAGGCAGGCAAGCAGGGAAAGGACACAAAGCACACGAAAGAGACATCATCCTTCACTGTCTGAGAGCAACTTTCATTCTGAGGGGCTGACTGTCATCTCCACTGCCTACTGCTCAGTGCTCCAACTACCAGACAGGGAATAACAGAATAAGTTTGATTTTACTCATCCCAAATTTAAATAGCGAAGACATTTAAGTGGTCTTGAGATGGAAACTACTTCATAAAGCAATCAATAAACAGAAAAGGAGGAGAAACTTTCCCTGTGTCACAATCCTTTCTCACTGAAAAATACTGGAGGTAAGTTACAACTTCCCTAAGTAGCTATTTTGAGGAAGTCACCAAAGTTCCCAGGGAATCCTGAAACCACTTGTACAGCTGAACTATTTTTTCAAAGCAACTTATGCTCAAATATGCTAGGTCTTGATTTCTGTAAATAAGGCAAAACTCAGTGTAAGTATAATTCAGAGGTTTCAGCAGTTCTTTATAGAGGAATAAAAGCTGACCACATATACAATTCATGAAGGCATCAAGCCCCCCCCCAAAGAAAAGCTCTTTTACCCTAAAACTTTAAGCCCTAGCACCTGCCCAAATACTGCTCATTTTTGAGTTACTACTGTGTGTCTATTTGCTGCCAACTGAGGTAGTTGTCACCTTATGGTGGTTTAAAGCTGTGGGAAACACTGGTGAAAATAATCAACTGGCCACCTGAAGGAGAATCTCAGTGCTGACATTTTGGAAGTTGGCAAAGGAGCCCATGGCATTTCAAATTATCTGTTAAATGGCTGGTCTGAAGGAGTCACTACAGCTTTTAGAAAATCATCTGTCTTGTCCATGACCATGATAAACCAGCAAACCTGATGCTGTGCTCTTGTTGTGAGCATCTATCTCCTTCTAAATTAATTACAGCTTTTTTCAAGGTACGAGGGTGAAGATCACAAAGACAGAATCCAGCAAATCTGTACTTGTTTATCAAGTATCCTGATAAACCAGCAATACCATTTAGGAATTTGCAATACCACTTAGGGTACTTTCCAGTAGTCAAGGAATCTCAAACTAATACCACTGTAATGAAAGGTAGCATGAATCTCTGGTCAGAAATGGAATTGCAAATAAGTATAAGATCCTGGAAAAACGCCTGATCCTGAGAGCTGAATGAGCATCCAGAGGCAGAAAGACTATCTGGAGGTCTATTTCCTAGCAATGCAAATTGTGGCAACTACATAGCTACAATTGTGTACCAAGTAACTTTGTAGATAGTTTCAGAGTTTATAGATTAGTCAGAATTGGGGGTGAGGAGTGGGTCTGGTTGCTCAGGTGGTACAGAAAGGCTGAAAGGAAAGGGTAGAATCAGTAGACAAAGGAAGGGAAAGGAAAAGGAGATAGTTTCTTGATTCCACAGCTTCTCAGAGATGTGATCCACTGGCAGGAAAAATGGAGAACCTGTACAATGCATTTAAATCCCCAAAATACTATCACTTCTCCTAGCAGGCAGGAATAATGCTATAAACCAAGGGGAGGTGGGTATAAGAAAGGAAGCAAACACTGACTAGTACACACTTCACAGGCGAGTTTAACAGACACTTCCTGAAAGGGTAAAGGAAACAGGGAGGAGAGGCAGCTAAGGAGGAATGGGAAGAGTACAAATGTGTTTTTAAGAAGGAAATGGAAGTTGAAGAGAATAAAAAGCCACAAAGATCTTGCGGACAGCAGAGCCTACAGGCATGTTCCTAAAGGCTGGGACTCAGAATACCAATGTATGAGAACTGATGCAAAGCTCAACCAACCACAACACCTCCCGGAGCTTTAATGGACAGTCCGTATTAATAAATATGCAGGGGCCTACGGACTTTGTCACTGTGGAGCACTGGCTTGTTCTGCAACATGAGTTTGTTACATCTTTACAAATACATTTGTTTTAAAAATAAGACAGACAAATAAAAATCCATATTCTCAAAACAGTTAAATCAATAATGTTTCTCAAGTCAATAAAATAAAAGCTGAAGTGAAGGAGGCTCAGATTTGTGGACTTCTCCATGGAAGATGCAGCCTTTAGTCTGAAAACCTTATAGCACTTTAAACAGTTCTCACTCCTGAAGGCCAGCCACAGTGGAAAGACACCACTACCTGGGAAAACCCAGGCAGAAATGCCACGATTGAATCAACTTTCAAAGAGGAGCTAGAATGCCATACTAGTGTGACCACCCACTCTCCTTGGGAATATACAGGTGGGCTAATAGTTTAACCTATGGGAAGCAAACTGCCCACAGCATTCATTACTTTACTCTCCTCCCCCTTTCTCCAGGGATTCCACAGAGACCATCTAGACCAGTTTCAGAGGGAGCCCTTACTCAGGTCTTTAATTTCAGTGGGAGAATTTCTGCACTCTCACCCTGCTTCAAAATGTTCAGAAGCAACTGCACAACACTTGTAACACGGACCACCAAGGTACAAAACCAGTCCACAAAAAAACAACTGAGCACCACCTAAGCCAGGAAGTTGTTCTGTCTGACAGTGAGGCACCGAGAATCCGAGTCCTCCTCCTCAGAGGATGTGTTCTCAAAGAGTTCATCCTGGGCAGTAATGCTCCCTAACCCATACTCCTGCTCATGGACAGAAACCTCATTAGGGGTCAGGTGGTAGGAGCCTTCCACGAAGTCAGCAAATCTGAAAAAAAAAAAGATAATACTTATCAGGAACCTGCCATCTGTCCTTTCTGGTTTTCTTTACAATTAAGAACCAACTGATACCCTTCATATGCTCACAACTCAAATTTTATTGAGTCTAGCCAACATCCCTGTTAAAGCAAGAAATAAGGAGAAAAGGAAAACTGGGATCATAGGCCACCATGAGCCTGTCCTTTTCAGTCATGGAAGTGCTAAGGTCCCATCAGTCATCCAGAATCCTGATAAGAGAAGATTAAGGGACATTACACATTTACTAGTGTTTAGGGCCCTATAAACTTTGCCATCAGGATTCCAAATTGAAGCTTCACATATTCATTGGCATTGTGGTTCCCAACTAAAAGGGGGGGAGGGGTTGGAGGAAGCAGCCGACTCAGAACAAGGCAGAGGGAAAACTTCATATGGTACTAGTTTTTCCACCTCAATGCTACAATCAAATTGGAGTAGTCGGTTTCTTAAGACTTGAGGAAACAGGCTACTAATAAACATATGATGATATACTTACCTTTTTTTTGACTACTCCTAGGTTAACAGGAAAACAAAAGCCACAAATGCAAAACAATTATCTCTGTTAGAACTCAAGATCACAATTATCCTGACAGATACTTGGCATATCTGGCCCAGAGATTACCTTTTTGGAGACTGGATTCGAGAAACAGTCTTCCAAGCAGAGCAGTTTGGACTGCAACAAAATTCTCGAAGCTCCTCTAAAGCCTTTCGGGTCTCCACCTCTCCTTGAATCCGATACTCTTCTTCTGTCAGGAGACGAGGGGGGACAGGCTTTTCTGTTGCTTTACACATTTTTCTGTGCTCACCAAAATAACATCACGAATCATCAATCAGTAATCCATACCCATCCTGATCTCTAGCTCCCTTCAGTGAGCCAACCATACAGTAGACAGCCTGAACATTACTAGTCACACCCCCACCCACCTTTCTCCCTCAGACATCTGTAGTTGTAACAGACTCTTGACATGTTAGACTATGAGTGACACATCACAGCAGTCAATATTATTCACTAATGCAAATAAAGCCACTTGTTTTCCAGTTAAGATAAAATATTTATTTATTTTCCAATAAATGGAAAAGACAAGAAAATGATGGTATAAGATCATGGCCCATTAACTTGGTTCCCCAAACTGAAGAAATCACTTTACCTATCTTTAATAGAACAACCACTGATAACCTCAGAACATATGACCATTCCATTTTCACAATGCAAGATGATAACATGCTATGAATTACATCTTAAAATGAGACTAGGGCTCCCAGAACAACCTAATAGCCAAAGTGAAATAATGTGAAAGTAGGCGACCTGGGGCATGTGGCAGAAGGGATATAACGTCTACCACCTAGTGGTAATAAGGACACATAGCACTTTATTGGATGCTTTTATTTTATATAAAATGACTAGAATAAAAATATAAAAGTTTCTACAGAGAGAGCTAAAACATTAGACTCAGGAACAACAGCAGAAGCATAATACAGTAACGTTTCATTAACAAAGGGGATCCCAGGTCAACAACTCTGTGTCCTTTAGATACGACTGCATCCCACATTGCACGTCAATACAAAGTTACAATGCCCTTCAGTCACCTGTAGGTGATGTACAGCCAATGAATAGGGTAGTCCAGGTTCTTAGTGCACAGTGCAATGACGATAATGGCAAGGGCTATGTGTGGTATCTGGATGCCAGAATACATGAAACATAAACCCATTAACTGCAATGTCCAGGTCAACAGGTTGATACTTCGTTCATTCTCCAAGGGCCCATACTTGTAACACACTGCAAAACTCATGAATCCAACTGTGAGGACGTAGCCTACAAAAAGAGTTATCAGAAGACATTCCTTTTCATCTATACATGGTAAAAATCATTTGTGCGGAGACCAGCAGTAAATTCACTACACAGCACACTGAACCAGTAAATGGGACAGGATCTTTACTCAATCATTCACACCTTTTCCATTATTAGGAAATATTTACCTCTGTAAGTTTCTATCCTTTCTGTTGTCCCAAATTTATCGGGTTTATCTGTCCCAAATTTATCTGGAGAATTAAAGCTACATGTTGAACAACTCTAGAACAGTCTATTAAAAAAAAAAAATCCAATACATGAAGATCCAGATTAATCACCTCTCAAAGGTGATAATCAAGAGTTACTATCTGTAGACCAAAGGATTTTAATTTATAGATAAGATTCAATTAAGGTTCTCAATAATTAAAATATTATATTAATAAAGTCTATTTACAGCTTTACAGAAAGATGCCTACCGTGTAAAGAAAGGTGCACTTACAAGCAGAAACAAAATAGTCTTCTTCCTAGCAAGACCATTTTAATATAAGAAAGGTGACAACTGTAGCAGGGTTAGAGTTGCAAGAAAAACTTTCATTTTTAAAAGCTAGTAAGATGACATGGACTATTACCACCTGTAAGCAGACACCAGTCTTTTTATGACCGAATTAACACTTTACAACCATATGAAAAGGAACAGCAAAATCAACAATACTTACTTAAAAGATACTGCCAGTAATACCTCCAGATTTCTTGTAAATTTTTAAAAACTAGTTGAATGAGGTACAAAGAAAAGGACCAGCCTCCCATCAGGACGACGTAAATGGGACTTTTCTAGGACAGAGGGCAGAAGTGAAAGCAAAAAGTTACAACAGACTTTCTACACATAAGAGAAGCAAAATGGAACTAAGATTTTTTAAAAATTCAGCTCACTCAAAATGCACAAAAACACATCCTTTTATATTTAAAATGGTACAATCTTCAAGGAACACTGAGAAAATGAGATGTTAAGTAATTTAAAAGCCTGGCTATGTAATTAGCAAACAGGAAGGAGACTTTAATCCATGCCACTGATCACAGGATTTTATAAAAAAAGTAAAGTTTGTACATAATCAGGCACCAAGTTACATCGTGGAAAGTATCTTTCTGAATCAAGGAAACAGTAGGACATTGACTTATCAGCCACTGATGCAAATTTTCAGTGTTCCAACACTATGCAGGGAAAACAATCCTTCGGCCATCTTAGCTCATCCTAACTGCATATGAGGATTCTACAACTTACCTTGGGCATAAACTTGGATAGTATGAAAATGATGATTAGTAGAGAGGCTACAATTCCCACACTCATCCCAGTGGAATAGTAGAAAATTTGACTTCTGCAGAGATACAATTTACTTCATAATTATAAGCATTTACTTCATATATGGCATTGTTCAAACAAGGACAACTATCCCAGACAAAAGGTAGAAAAAGGTACAATAGAGCAGATATTTGCCAAAAATTTGAGGTCAGAGAAGTGCAGAGACTGGTACAATACAGCTGTGCCAGATTATGAGGATCAGTTTCATAAGGTTCTCCCGAATAAATCTATCCCAATAAATAAACCTCTGCTTAGCCTCCCACCACCACCCCCAGCATCTCTCCCAACCCAATTTTCAGTAAGAAGCTTTCTTCTGAGGAACTGCACAGCTTCTCTAGGAAGAAGAAAGGGGCAAGAATACTGCCCAGGTGGAGACTGAAACCAAACTGCTTACCCAGAAGGACAAACAAAACACAGGGCCTAGCACAGACAATTTCTACTCCCATCTAGGCTTCTCCTACCAGATACTCTTCTCTCACCATGATTTTCTCTCAGGATCCCCAAAATAAGGGCCAACTTCACCAAACCCACTCCAGCCCAAACTCAAATTCCAATTGTTAATCTCCCATGCGCTATTCCACAAATACTCTGCGTTTGTGTATAAAGGCAATGTTTGTTCTACCTTTGTTCAATGTTTATTATTACATGTTTTCTTTGTATGTGTACATGTCAGTTTCACCTATCTTAGCTAGTAGTGTCCTAAAGGCAGGAAATGAGTAAGTGGATGATGTTTGTCACTTTAGCTTTGAACAGCATGAAACTCGTCATCACATGGCCTTGTGTAAATGAAGGCTTAACAGTTTATTTCTAGTGATGTAAACAGTGGTGATGTTCAAATTCATAGTATCTGCTAAATCCCATCATGTGATGGGTCAACTTAAAGGGAGAATTTCATATTGCCAATCTTATTCAATACAAGAAAAAAAAAACCGTAACACATATTAAAATTAGTAAAGAAACAAAAACAAAACCCTCCACACAGGCAATGGGCTAGCCATAAAGGTTCTGGAATACAGTATGGCAGAACTTTAAGTCTTGATGATAGAAGTAAAGCAGGGTGGGTCTGAGTTTCACCACACTGCACACTCTGGGAACCTACCTGCTCAGCAAGTCTCCACAAAAAAATAGCACAATTCCAAAGAGGAAAATGAAGAAGAGTTTGGGATCAAACCCTGAAATAAAGAAAGACTTCTGCTTAACAGGGGAAGTAAACTGTTTAAGGCACCATACAATAAAAGACAATTTTGGTATTATTGGTCAGCTACAGTAAAATCAATGCAAAGAGTACACCTAAACAGCAGTGTAAAATCCACACAAAGCATGAGCACCCTCCCAAAGAGAAAGCATAATTAGGTCTCTGTCTAACCTGTACTTTCCTGAAGATCTTATTTTTATTTTGGCTACTACACTAAGGTGAAAAGAAACTAAGTTTCACTTGGCAGACTCAGGCATGGTGCCATCAGCACTTCACACAATTGTCCACAAGGAGTCTCCACCACTCTTTCAATTCTTAAGTCACTCACAGGCCCAGAATTCAGCAGCTCTGCCCAGGGCTTTGGGTCAGGGCCTTCTGTTGCTCTCTAGCTCACTGCTTTTCTTGCCCACCAATACCATCTACTTTCCTTTGCTACACAGCACTGTGCTGGAAAAGCCTACACTCAAAAGTCATCTCACCCAGGACCAGGGAACCCAAGCAGATGCCCCCTCAGTGGCACACCGAACATGCATACAGCTTTCACATTTAAGAGCTCTGCAGTCTAGGGGAGGCTGACAAACAGAACAGGAGCAAGAAGGATCAGCAAAGGTAGAAGGAGCACCAAAATCGGGCCAATCTTAAGCAACCAAAGAACGATGGAACCTTAGGACAACTGGAAAGTCAGAACCTATTTTGTAGCAAAACCTAGGAACATTCCTACCACTCACATCGTTCCAGGACCCCAGGTAGTAACCAAGGAGAAACCCAAAGTCAGAGAGAATTCAACAGGATAATGATCTGCCTCCTTTGTGAAACTTTCTCAGCCACGTTCAAGAGAAGGAAAACTTCTCCCCGTCCCACCGAATAAGCCTTAAACTGCAGTGGACTCCCTCTTTATTCATGATTCCACAAATGTTCTTTTTACTTGTGAAGTACTAAGATTGAATTTTACCTTTCTTCCGTTTCTATTGTTTAACCATTCATGTCTTCAAATGTAGGCCTGTATATTTTGGGACTTCTACCTTTGTCTGAACATGCCCAGAAAGCAGGAACCAGTCTGTCTGATGTACTCTGAAGAGCATCAGCCACGTCAGCTCAGGAATGCCAGTCCTCATGATTCTAGGTAAGGAGTTTCTCAGAGGAACCTGAGGTGGTGTCTCAATTAGCCCCGAACTGCTTGAAGCAGTGGTGTATTTAGGGTTATAATCAGAACCAAAACAAGGCTGTCTTGGGCTGATTTCTCTTTCTTGCCAAGTATAGTTATAGAAAAAGTATTTATTATTATACAAAAATTATACTACACAAAGCTCAGTTTCTTCTTACTGTAGAACCCATCAGAAAAATAGAGGGGAGACTTACTCCGGGACACAAAGACAGTGTACTTGGTGTCGTCCTCTGTAATCTCAACTTTGAGGCAGGTTTTTGTGCTGTAGAGACCCACATTAACATAGGTGTCATTCAGTTTCTCCTTTAAAAAGGAGGAAAAAAAGTTCCAGATACTAAACTGCTCTAGCTCCTTCAATTTTTCTTCATTGTCCACCTGGGTGACTCGTACCAATTTGGAACTATGTATCCGGATCTGCAAGACCCATAAAACAGGGGGAAGAAAGAAGAAGGCATTTTGAATTTCCACAAATCAACCTTTTTAAAAACCCTTAGAATAAATAGCTAAATCCAATAACGGCATCAGCTTTCCACAAGCCTTATCAGAAACACAGAGGTGCAGCAGCTAAAACATAATTGGGCAAATAACACTGCACATGGTACAGAGAGGCAGGTGTTAGAATGTTTCATTGGTAACATGGTCTGAATCTACCTATCAGGGCAGGCCATGGGGGAAAAAAGAAGACTTCCCAGCCGAAACAGTTATCAGTACAGCTATAAATGAGAGAGCATACAAAGCAGAGGTCTAGAATATTAAGAAAATTGCCAGCATAAACAGCCCCAGAAAACTGAAAATGTTGCCCATAATGACTGGCTGAGTTCAACCACATAGTCACAAATCACTGACTATGGGTAAACGGTGGCTATAATGTGCCCCAGATGGAATATCACTATTGTTATCAGACAATTAAAAAAAAAAAAAAAGAAAGAAAAAGAAAACAGAATTAAAAAAAAAAACCCCACCACAAATCCACCCTTATATTTTTGATGTGAACAACAAATGCCCTTATCAGTGGCTATGCTTGTGAAAGCAGCAACATTTCCAGAAGGACTTATTTTGTTCAATCACTATTAGAGCCAGAGACTCCTGTTTGCCAGATGACTTAATAGCATTATAAAATAAATGAGACCAAAGTCATTCTATCAAGAGGTGCCTTCAGCTCAGGGGGTTTATGAAACATCTTGTGGAGAATCAAAATAGAATAGGAACAGCGAGACAAAGGAGTTTGCATCTTGACAGGCTCGCAACAGTTTCCAGCCCAAAGAAGGCATAAGATCTTTAAAGACAAGGAGAGAGAAGGCTGTATGTAGGAAAAGGAGAGGAGGGAGTGTTTCCTAAGGAAAAGGAGGATCTTTGCCACTGGATTTGCTTTGGAATTCAGAGTGTTTTAAATTACTTAAGGGAGCAGAGAGGGAGAGGAACAAAAAGTAGGCATAAGTGGTTACTGATAAAAACAAAACTCAGGATAATCTCAACCCAAACAACGTTGTTAGCAACATATTTGTGTGTGTGTGTGGGGGGGGGGTGTCATTAATCACAGACAGATATTCACAGAAGCTGCCCCTGCCAGGGACCTCTAAGTTCTTACCTGTATCCGTGTCCATATGTCATGCCACTTAGGGACAAGCACATTTTTATAACAAAGCTGTTGGCTGTTACTCCCATAATAAACTTGGGATTCCTGAAGCATGACCACATGGACATCAACTCCAGCTTTACACACACACACACAAAAAAAAAAAAGAAAAGAAAAAGAAAAGAAACAAGGATTAAATGTAGCATAACAGAGCAAGCTGATAACTTGTTTCATAAAAAGAAAAATAAAATGGCCACTTTCTTAAAGACCATATTTCAATTTGGGATTAAAATGTCAGCCAGGCTAGGAAATAAGAAAACTGAGATGACAAAAGAAATAAGGCAGTCTTATCTCTGCTAAATTTAATCAAATATTACAAATAATCATTAACCCAGAACATGTAATAATAAAAGTTTCAAATAAGTTTTATGACAGGCTGTATGCTAAGTAATTTACATACAATCTCTCACTTAACCCTCCCAACAATCCTGGAGTGTAGGTACTCTCAAAATCCCTATTTTAAAAATGAGGAATCTGATGCTTAAAATAGATTAAGTGATTTGTCCAAAGTCACACAGCTTATGAACAGCCAGACTGAAATTCACACCCAGGTCTGATTGTGATCTTAATAACCACCAGCTATCCTGCCAGCATTATAAGGCACAGGTAGAGTAAACTAAAGTAACCCCATCTGCTGACTTCTTGAGCCTCTATGGAGTGGAATGAATAGAACTGGCAATGTTTTCATATACACAGTACTTTAAGGGGATGCTAAAAGATCGCAAATCAGCTTTTCCCAACTGTTTTGTTTTATCTCAAGTTTTAAGAGCAACTAATGATTATACACATTCCCTTTGTTCTACACAAAAGAGATTCTTCTTTTATAAGTTTGTATTCAATCTCAGCTAACGCAAAGGCAAAGTTTAACAGTGACCACTCTCCTGGATCTTTCCACTCACATTTGCCCAGGTTACTTTCTTTACCACAAAAAATGTAAATAACTTCTTCCCTGACTTCAGTATTGTGTTCACTAACTTATCAAATGCTGCTATAATGGGAAATTTAGTTATCATTTTGGTTCTGAGTATAAAGGTGGGTAGAATTAAATAAACTAAAAACCGAAAAGAATGCAATCAAACTTCAGAAACTAAACCGAAGTTACACAATAAAAGGCCATGCCAATCTGTTCAAAATGGTTTTAGGCTAAAGCTAAGACTAATTTTGAAGTTAAATTCAGTCTTGAACCTAAAGATGTGAGGAAAAACAACAAAACACTTAGAAAAAATAAGTGTAAATCTTCATGACCTTGGATTAGGTCAGTGACTTGTTAGATATGACACCTAAAGCATAAGCAACCAAAGATAAAATAGGTAAATTGGACATATATCAAAATATAAAATATGTGTTTAAGAGATACTATCAAGAAAGTGAAAAGACAACCCACAAAATGGAAGAATATACTTGCAAACCAATGCAAGATTCACATTTATTAACCCCTTTTCTCTCCCACAGTACCAAGTAATGAAGCACTACACCTTTATAAGCCCCTTGTTATTTTCAAGATGTAAGAAACAAGGTGTCAACAGCACAGGGCAGTTGAAAAACTTAATGACAAGAGAAGGCCTCACTGTTTTAAACTAACTTAAAAATACCCCAATGCCATCTTCCTAAGTAATAAAATTGTTTTATAAAAAGTGTCATTATTATTACTGTATTTATAAAATCAAACTCTTTTCCAGAGTTCCACATATTCAAGAGAAAGAATAAAAAGAGGAAAGAAAAAAAAGAAAAAAATAAGAAAAAACCTACTTAATCACAACCTCCTACAGAAATCAGCACCTTGACCAGCCACACCTTTGGGAATTCATTGAGTGGGGAAAATAAATCAATCCAGCCTTAGAGGGATGATCTGTGTGGACTGATCACTCTGCAAGCTCTAACGTAAATTTTTAGAAACAGAACTGAAGCAAACGAGCTTAAACATATACAAGTTGTCAAAATATTCACATTAGTTTCTTGTGCTTCCCATGGCAAAAGGACACACATCACCTCTCTTCCCCTCCCCAAAGTGAGTTCGCCTGCATGTGAAAAAGGACAGCAAACTAAACATTCAGGAAAATGTCTTCTGAACCCAAAAATCAATCTCTTCCAGGAAAATGCCTTCTTGGAACTCAGTAAATCACAACTTGTATTTACCTATAAAGCAATTATTCAAAAAGGAGTAACTTCATATTTACTTGTAGTCATTAAAAACTTAACTTTTCACCTACTTTTCAATTAATAAACATTGATAATTTAACAGTACTGGCAGCAGATAATGAAAATGATTGGACTGGGAGGAACCCAAAAAGTCATGAAAAACAATCCATTCAAATTCTTATTAAACAGCTTCTGCTACTTTCTGTCAAGTGATAATCCAGTTCATACTTAAAAGCCTCCTTAAAAGCAAACATCTTAAATTGGTGGACTTAAAGGATTATTCAATAGAACACTGAGACAACTGATTGGTTATATGGAAAATTAAAATGTATCTAGATCCTCATCTCATACCAAATGGCAACATGAATTATAGAGATTAAAAAGTAAAATGAAGAAAAATTAAATCATATCAAGAAAAAAATAAATAACATCAATGCAATTTTGGAGTACTCTAAGCATAAAAGCAATGGAAAAATTCTAAAGAACAAAATCAAGTGATCATATAAAATATACAAATCTTTTATTTTAAAAATGAAAGGGAGCAAACAAATTAAGGAAAAGTTCTTGAATAAATAAATATATTATTTTAAAAACATATTCTCAATATATAAAAAAGCTCATACACATTGATTTTAAAAGGATGCAAAAGGCCAACCGATTTTCGACAAAGATGCCAAGTTTATTCAACGGGGGAGAAAGAATAGTCGCTTCAACAAATGGTGCTGAGAAAACTGGATTTCCACATGGAAAAGAATGAAGTTGGACTCCTACCCCAAACCATATACAAAAATTAACTCAAAATGGATCAGCGACCTAAATGTAAGAGCTAAACCATAAAACTCTTAGAAGAAAACATAGGGGTAAATATTCATGACCTTTGGTGCAGCAGTAGTCTCTTGAATATGACACCTAAAGCATAAGCAATCAAAGAAAAAACAGATGAATTAGACTTCATCAAACTTAAAAGCTTTTGTGCATTAAAGGGCATTACCAGAAAATGAAAAGACAATCTACAGATGGGGGAAAACATTTGGAAATCATATATCTGATACGGGTTTACTATCCAGAATATATAAAAAGCTCCTGCAACTTAATGATAAAAAGACAAACAACCCAATTTTAAAAATGGGCAAAGGACTTGAATAGCTATTTCTCCAAAGAAGATAAATGTAGTGGTTTGAAGTTATACATACTCCAGAAAAACATGTTCTTAAATCTAAACCATTCTTGTGGGTATAAACCCATTGTAAGTAGAATCTTATGATGAGGCTACTTCAGTTAAGGGGTGACCCACCTCATTCAGGATGGGGCTTAACCCTATTACTGAAGTCCTTTATATAGAGAATGAATACAGAGAGCGAGAGCAAGAGACAAAGTGAGCCATATAAGCAAGAAACTGAAACCAATGAAACCTGGAAGAGAAGGGAGAGACCAGCAGGCACCACCATGTGCCTTGCCATGTGGGAGAGGAGCCAAGGATTGCTGGCAGCCAGTCTTCGAGAAGAAAGCATCACCTTGATGATACCTATATTTAGACACTTCCCAAGACCCTAACTGTAAGCAAATAAATTCTCATTGCCTAAGCCAAACCATTTCATGCTATTGCTTTCAGCAGCCTAGGAAATGAAACAATACACAAATGCCAATAAGCACATGAAAAAAGGCTCAATATCATTAGTCATTAGGAAAATGCAAATCAAAACCATGAGTTACCACTTCACACCCACTAGGATGGCTAGCATTAAAAAATAATAATAATAAAGGAAAATAAGTGTTGGCAAGGATGTGGAGAAATGGGAACCTGTGTGCACTGCTGATGGGAATATAAAATGGTATGGCCACTGTAGAAACTAGTTTGGGGGCTCCTCAAAGAGTTAAACACAGATAGGGAACTGGAAATTCCCACCTCTCACTGCCTTGAATTTCTTATGAGTACATTATTAATTTTATAATTATAAGTAGAAAGCAAAAGCGTTACTTCAATTTAAAAGCAAAAGAAAAGTTAAACATAGTGTTATAATATGACCCAGCAATTCCACCCCTAGACACATCCCCAAAAGAAGTGAAATCAAGGACTCAGATATTTGTTCACCAATGATCACGGCAGCATTATTCACAGTAGCTGGAAGATGGAAACATTCCAAGTGGCCATTGACAGACGGATGAACAAAATGTAGTATCCATACAACAGAATACTATTCAGCCATAAAAAAAGAGTAAAGCTCTGACTCATGTTACAACATGGATGAACCTTGAAAATATGCTACATGAAATAAGCCAAACACAAAAGGACAAATAATAAATATTGTGATTCCACTTATGTGAAATATCTAGAATAGGCAAATGCATAAAGACAGAAGGTAGATTAGAGATTACCAGGGGTTGGGAGGGAGGGAGATGGGAAGTCATTGCTTAACGGGTACAGACTTTCAGTTGGGGGTGAAGAAAAAGTTTTGGAAAGCAGTGATGATTGTGAATGTAATTAATTCCACTGATTTATATGCTTAAAAAGAGTTAAGAGCTTTCATTTGCAAAAATTAAAAAAAATAAAAAATGCATGGCTTCATTTGCAAAAAAAACAGTAGCTAAGATGGCAAATTTTATGTTACACGTATTTTAACAATAAAATTTTCATAAGTACACAAAATCACAAGAAATAGCAATAGCAAAGAACAAAGGACATATGTCTCTCCAAAATTTTACAAAACTTAACATGGCTAATAAACAGCTGAAAAATGCTCATCCTCAATGCAAGATAATGCAAAGTAGAGTAAGATACCATTTTCCATTAATCAAAATACAAAAAATGTTAGTTTAGAATATTCAATACTGCCAAAGGTATAGGCCACAAGCAAATACTGCTGAGAATGGTGCAAGCGTTGCACCTTTTCAGGAAAACATTTTAAATATATTTTACCATTTGACCTAATAAACCTATTTTTGAGAATCTATCCTAAAAAAAAATCCAAATGCAATAAAACAATTAATACACAAAGATGTTCACAAAGTGTAATGTACAACAGTGAAACACCACAAAAATGGGGGGGAGGGGCATCACTAAATAAATAATGGTCTTGCATACAATGGAATATAATACAAGAAAAAATAATATGTAGGAAGACTTTGAAATGACTTAGGGAAATACTCGTGCTAGAAAATTCAAGTGAGAAAACTATCTCCCAGTAACATTTAGTGGCCTCCAGGAAAGGGAAATGGATTACTGACAGGCATGAGAAATTGTTATCAATTCAAAGATATTTGTTAATTAAAAACACGTGGAAAGATCAAAAGAAAATATGCTAAAATGGATTGTCTATGAATGGAATAAACAGGGTTTTTCCCTCGTTTATACTTACTTGTACTTTCCAAATAGTCTAAAATAATACACACTATTTTTATAATTTGAGTTTTTTCAAACTTCCAGTGAAAAGGAACTTGTTACCTTTTGAGGTACTCCTTTCATCTTTGGGTGTCTCTCTTAGAAAGTTCTTTCCTACTACATGTTTGTCTCTTTGTAGCTGACACCCATATGATCTATTAGACCACACAGGACAAATATCTTCCTGACTTTACCCTTCTCCCAGCCAAGAAACCCCAGCTCCTCTGCCCACTAAAGAAATTTAAGAGAAAAAGAGAATACCGATTCAGCCCTTAACTATGTAAGGACGTGTTTGCATACATTTTCTCTTTCATCCTGGAACCCACAACCGCATTTTAGACTTGAGCCATCTGACCCAAATTCATCAGATAATCGTCTTTCAAGTGTTATCCTGGGCCCTGCCTCTGGAAAAGTACCTTTCTGGATACCATCTCTCCACCTCCTACATTTGTTTTCAGGAAGACGCTACGCTTTGGAACTAGATCTATGGACGCTGAGACCACCTTTAAACTGAAGCTAAGTATAATCACGAGTGACAGCACGAGATAGGCAGCAGCTGAAGGGAGAGGCGAACATGTGCTAACAAGATAGGATTATCTTTATTCCGTGAGTTTCAACTCCCTCCAGTGGAAGCTTGGACACCATCACCTTTCCTTTCCATTGTGAAATTAACTGACAAGGGAGTAGGAGGTTTTTTACAAGTACACTCTAGGTTTTCTACATTTTAAGAGCGAAAAAGGAAAACAGTTTCCTTCCCAGTCCGAAACCAATACTCCAGTAGCAGTTTCCAAATGAATTTACTTGAAAGAAAGAATAAACGTCCGAATTCTACCCGATGCTGAATGGCAATTGTATTTCTTTTGGAAACAGGGAAACTGAATGATTTCAGGTCCGTTCTATAAAGCCGTAGACACAGATATTATATATAAATCATTGCATTTCTCTGAACAATAATGATCTGACAGACCCATACACTCAGAAGGTGTCTGCTAATCTGCTGAATGAATGGGATGCTTCCTTTCTGTAGCATCACCGCCTGCCCAAATGGTCCTCGGATCTCTTTTAACCAGGGAACTCGAGGATCCTGCAGCGCAACGCAGCCCCCAGGCCCGCTTCTCGCCCTGCCAAGCCTCTCTTCCTGTCTCAGCCAAAAGGCTGCAGGTTCCTCCCCACGCTGGGTAGCTATCCAAACTGCCCCAGGGCCCTGAAACCCCTCATCAGAATCAACGCCCATTCTCAGACGACCAAGCATCTTCCTCCGCCCCACGACCGCAGAGCCTCCGCCCCCGGGTAGGGTAACGGCCCAAGCCTTCCGGACTATCCCTGCACTCACTTTTCTAAAAATAACCCCGTCGGCACCCGCCCCCTTGGCAGCTACTGCCCGGGCGGTACCTGCGCCGCAGACCAAGCAGCCGGAGAGGACCAAGAGCAGCCACACTGCCCCACCGTCCCCGGGCCCGCAGACCCAGAGTCCGGAACCAACTGCCGGCAAGACCGCCACTTTCATTCCTCCCGCCATGGTCGCCGAACATCGCCTCCTCATCACGTGCCTCTCCCCGGCAACTAACCTAAACAGGCAGGGCTAGCAGCCTATCAGCTATAAGGTCCGCCCCCTAGCAACCAATCGGATAGGCGGGGTTTTGAGAAGACACTCCTTTACGTACCCCAGGAATCCCGCGCCTCAGCAACTGATGAGAGCGGGCGGGAGAAGCATCTTTTAGCCTATGAGGAAACGGGTTCTCACATCAGCTATGGCGACAGGAAGATCCCACCCCTTAACAACATGCTTCCGTCTCCAGTTTATTTACAACTGGTGAGACTGACGGTAAGCTTAACCAATAGAAAATCAGAATGGGCGGCGCCTCCTTGAACAGACTTGTGTCCGTCGAAAAGTGTCTCAATTTCCATTTTTTTCCTTTTTCCACGATCTTTTGTTACAGCTAGCCTAAAACTGAGATCTCTGTATGAAAAGGGTCGTCCTGAAGGGACAGTTTTTAAAATTAAGACGATTGATAAAGTGTGGTTCTCCTAAGTTCTAAATGAATTAAAACAGAAGTCACAAAAAAATTGTCAACGTTTTACAGGCATAAAGAGCATTAAAAATGTAACCATAGGGATTATTTTGGGAGGAGCGGGGGCAAAATGAATGGAGGATGAAAAGAAGGTTGGGGTTTTTGTTTTGTTTTGTTAATTCCTCATAACATCTTGTGAAATAAATAAAATTGTGTCCATTTAGGAAGCAGCCAAGGCTAAGACAAGCAAAGGAACTTGCCCCAGGCCGCAAAGTTAGTTGGGCTGGATTGCAGTTCCCACTCAAGTTTTACTGACCCCAAAACCTGAGTTCCTTCTACTGTGTTGGGCTGTTTCCCATAAAATGATTTAACCCAGCGGGGGCCTAGCAGAGTGCCTGGCACATAATAGGTGTTCCGTAAATGCTAACAGAAATCAAAGACCCCCTTTTTTACAGGATCTGATGGTGGTGGATAAGAAGACCAGAAATGATAGGCCTCATGAAGGGTGGGGTGGGTGGATCAGGGAAGGGTGTAGCTGCTGTGGAAGGTTCAAGCTGTCAAAACAAGGGATTTGAGTCATGGGCAAGATAAAAAATTCCATCCCCAGAAAGAAAAGTCTAGGCCACCACTGCTGCACTTGTCAGCCTGTCTCTCATATACACATACTAGTCTGTCAATAGCAACAGTTATAAATCACACTGATACTATGTATCCTTCACACAATGTATTGAAAATGGCACTTCACCTCTGTGGTTTTCCTCCCAAAGCCCATAGCATCTAATCATGCCAAAAACATTAAAAATCCAATAGGTAGGCATTCTACAAAGCACTTGACCAGTGTGCCTCAAAACTGTAAAGGTCATCAAAAATGAGGAAAGTCCCAGAAACTTCACATCCAACAGGCGTCTGAGGAGACATGAGAACTAAATGTAAATGTGGTATTGTGGATATTCCTAGAATAGAAAAAGAGATTAGATAAAACTAAGGAAATCTGTATAAACTATGGACTTCAGTTAATAATAATATACAGTACTGGATCATTAATTGTGGCAAATGTATGATACTAATATATATTACTTACAGGGTAAAGGGGTAAATAGGAACTCTACTATTTTCTCCATTTTTCTGTTGATCTAAAACTCTTCTAAAAATTAGTCCATTCAAAAAAAAAAAAATAGGCTTCACTTTCTACAAGTCTCTAAATTCTTACTATTCAGAGCTTGCTCTTTGGTTTTGACTAAAGGCCAGAGCACAGGGGTGTGCATGATTTGGGAGCTAATTCCAGAAGATCTCTATTAAAATGTACAAACAAGGTATACAGTAATGAGACTGACTGTCCACAAATATATCACAACTTATTATCCAAATGAGTGCTATCACTTCAAGGTGCTTTTAGTCTTGTTTTAATAACACAGGCACTGCTTAAATAAGTTGAAAATCACCTTCAGAGAATATAGCTCATATTGCAATGACTACCCATTATCTGCTAGTGAATCTGATTTATGCAAATAGCCAAAAGTGACTCAAGCTAGCACTGATAAATGTGGTGGTCAATCTGAGCAGTAAATGTGTTTCAGAATTGACTTTTTTAATTTTAGAAAGGTAATATGGTCATATATACTATATAAGGCAATAATCCCAATGGGTTGGGACAGCACAAAATAATCACTAATACTTTTGCAATGATATACATTAATATTCATTCTAAGTGAGATAAATGAAAACTATACATAACCTCACGTAAGTTTAGGTCAGGTTTTGCCACAAAATAAATTCAGATAAGATTAGGTTTTGTTGCCAAATGAGTTACAGAAAATGTTTGGTTTTCATTACTTTTTGAGTTTAGGAATTGTGGATTAAAGTCTACAGACTGTGAATAGTTCATGAAGACAATATCAAAGTTTTCAGAAGAAGCATTCCATTCCATCTATTCAATCACTCAAACTAGAAACCTGGGAGTCACCCTCAACTCCTCTTGCCTCCCACACTCCATCTCCAATCAAACATCAACTCCTATTGATTTTACCTCCTATCCTTTGAATCTGTCCTTTCCTCTCCACCCCTCCCTCCATCTGCTGGATTCCAGAAGACCTGACCCTGTTACTGCCATGTTATGAAGTCTGTATGATTCCATTGTATTACCACAGGATGAAGTCCAGAGCCTTTACTATGATCTAAAACAAACATAAATAACTTCAACAATGTTATTCAAAGTTTGTTACCAATCTTCAATAAAATAATTTTAGAAAGGAAGTGTAAGCATTTAGAAATTTCTATAGCAGTATTAATATTTATTGAATCTATAATTCACTTTTAGTGTATTTTATAAAAGTAGTGGACAACAGTGGATTGGAAATTTAAGAAAACAAAACAAAAATAAAAAACCAGTCCTTTGCCAAACTTTGAGAAGCACTGGTCTACAATATCATTAATTAAACTACCTTGTACACTTCCCTACCCTCATTTATAACCATTCCTCTTTGGCAATAATGAACAACTCCTAGTTTCTCAAACATATTCTGTTTCATATTTCTATCTCTGGCTCAACTGTCCCTTCCTCCTGCAAATCTCCTACTCACACTTCAAAATCCTGGCTGGCATCATCACCTCCCATGGATGCCTCTCCAAACTGGGTGTCCCACAACCCCAAGCAATTGAATAGATTACTTGACCCCATACTCTGTTTGTACCTCTATCATTTACATGTCTATCTCCCCGACTTATCTATGACTTCCTTAAAGGTGGAGGTTAGGATAATTTGTCTCTGAGGAGTGAAGCATCTCTTGTGAGATGTTTAGATTGAAGGACAACACTCCTGAGATGATAAATTCTGGTATGTTACTGAAAGAGGGAAAAAGGAGGATTAATACTTTATAGTCATATCTTTCTATTACCTGGAAGGATTTCTGCCTCTTCCTTTAGCACACGGGTGTAAATTCAGTTACAAGAAAAGTGAACATTTTAGAAGGCCAAGGTGCTAAATTTGTGAGACTCACCGGAAGCTTCAAGAGGGGGACAGACGTGGAAAACAAACTTCTTTGCTTAACAGCTTTGTCCAGGTTCAACCCCATTTGGAGTGAAATCTACCTGGACGCCTCTTTTCAGAGCTCCTCAGGCCTGCAAACAGCATCTTCCATTCATTTCAGAGGACCCATCGGATACCAGGCCCATCCTGGAGTGGTCTTAGGCTGAGGGTGAAACAAGCAACTAGAGCTGAAAGTGTACAAAGAGCCCAGAAGCCATGGAGGTGGGAGGAATTACTTCTGCCTGAAAGAGTGGAGGGGATCCAGGAAGCAGAGTTGGGGAAGGTGACTTTTGAGCCAGACCTTGCTAACTGAGTGGGAATTGGCCTGGAGAAGATGTGGGGGGAGGACTGTGAGCACTGCAATCTGCTAGATGAAAATCTACACGTGGCAAAGAAAGAAAATCTTTCTGGTTTTCTGTTTCCTTACTCTCCTTCCACCCACCTTTCCCCGTTTCTTCCCAACCTTTTCCCTTTTCTTGGAAAACTGGGACTGAGGATACTGTTTCCCTTTGCCTAAACTGCAGAAAAGCTTCCTGGAAAAGGCCAGTCTGGACGATAAAATAAAGGAAGGATTAATCCTTGATTAAATGGGACACGTTGCTCTCCTCTATGTGTCTCTGAGAACCCTGAGGGGGCCTGGGGGCAGGGCAGTTGAGTCAGGTGGGGAAGTGGTCCGGAATGAGAAAACGAGACACTAAGGAGAATGGGACCCATGGAGAAAAGAGAGAAGAAAGATTTTTGTATAGGTCACACTCCCTTTTGTCATCCCCAAATGACAATGTCTCTTATCTTTATGCTTTTCTGTAGTTTCTCATGGTCTCAGTCTCCTTTTGTCTCTGCGTCTCTTTCCCTTTTCTCAAAGCTGGAAATTCCTTGTTCTCAACGGGAGTAGGAGGGAGCTGGGGGTGGTAAGAGTGGGAGGGAAGCGAAGAACAGACATCTCAGCAGCTCCGGCTGCGGGGGCGCTCTGGGCCTCGGCGGGGCCTCACAAGTCAATGATTTTAACAATATGTATATTTTTTTAAATCCAAGCATTGGGACTCATACAAATCTAGAGAGAGCAGAGACACAGATACACAAGTGGATGTAAAAAAACATAAATACGTAATCTCAGGGTACAGAGGCACAAACCAGTAATAGCGTCTTAAATTTACTTAGCATTTTACAATTTACAAGGAGTTTTCATATATATCCTCTCATTTGAATCGCACAACCTTGAGAAACAAAGATACAAACACTCAGGAGTTTAACACACACACACACTCTCTCTCTCTCTCTCTCTCTCACACACACACACACACACACACACACACACACACACACACACACACACACACACACACACGTTGGCACTTGGACACTCCCCCCCACCACCCCCCGACTCCGGTAGGGGAGTGGGCAAGCCCAGTCCGCGGGACTTTTCTCCCCGCTTCCCTCTCTAGCCGAGTACCCGCTCCAGGACCGGGGAGAGGAGAACCCAGGATCGGCTCCTCCCTCCTCCTTTTTCCAAAGCGGGGACCCAGACGCCAGGCGCCTAGTAGGTTCCCACCTCCTTGCTTCACGCCCCACTCCGCCCCCCTCCCCGGGCCCGCGTCTCCCTCCGGATCCCAGGCTCAGCACCGCCCCAAAGGGGCCCGGGTGGGAGGGAGGGGGGCGCCTGGAGCAGAGTCTGCGTGGGCGGAGGATGTGCGTCACGAGGAGCGTGGGCAGGGGGAGGGAGGGGGCACGTGGAAACCCGGGGCCAGCGGCTGGTAGCCCAGGCTCCAAAATAACCAGAGAGAAACGGGGGGAGGGGCCTTCCCCGCAAATATGGGGGGTGGGGTTGGGAGCCAGTCTAGGCGAGCCCCCAAATTGCAGGATGGGGGATCGGGAGACGGCGGAACTCTGCTCGTTCCTACACACCCCCGTATTGTGTTTGGAGCTTAATGGGATGGAAAGGAAAATATTAACTATTGAAATCCCCTCCCCAACAACGTACCCCTCCTCCCCTACCCCCACCAGAGAAGTAAAGGTCTGGCAGGAATGTAGAACCGGCCCCCGCCCACGCCACCCACGCTCCGCTGGGCTCTAAGCCACTCAAAAGTGCAGAATAGCGGGGTGGGGCGGGACTGAGGTTTCAGACTAGGGGGGAACCTTGTCTCTGGCCTGACCATTCTTTTCCTGCCACTCCCCCCCCCTTTTCCCCAGGGCATTGAGACGTGGGCCGAGGCCTCAGAGCCCCCCGCCTGTCCCCCCTCCGCCCCAGCCCTACCAACCGTGGGAGGGAGTGAAATGGAAACCAGATGGGGCTGGGAGAAACCAACGGATAGGAGACTGTGGGTTGAAGGCAGGGGCCTGGCTCCTTGAAGGCGTTCATTTCTCCAACTCTTCGGTAGGGATTCACGTCCACTACTCCAACCTCTGGCAGGAATACCGCTTGACTCTCCCCGGCGAGGCCACCTAATAGATGGGTCTCTTCCCTATTCCAGCTTTGCCACACAGAATTGTTAAGGAGCAGGTACCCCACCTTAGCAAATAGGACGCGACGAGTAGAGGAAGGCGGGGTGTCCCCGCCATCCCTTCCTGACCTACGCGCTAACAACCCCCGACGCATCTAATCGACACACGTCTAAGTGATGGCCTCTAGCAGAACCCGCCCATTCCTGTTCCCCAAACTTCCGCAATGACTTCAGGCAGGGATGGAAGAGGCCTCGGTTTCAGAGAACGGCCTCTCCAAATTACTCTTTTGGGGGCTGAAGAAGGGCGCCGGAAAATCTAAGGGGGTCTCGCACAGCCTAACGCTCGCAGACGTGCCCTAAGTGCACACCCCACGACAGTAGGATGCACGCCCAAGCAGAGCCGCGTGTCCTGGAACCTCCGTCAACTTTTCTGGCTCAATCCTAACATTCACACGTACAGCACCGCGAGGCCTGAGTGTGGGCAGCGAGCGTCCGCGTAGTTGTTTCAGAGCGTGTGGACGTCCGTGCGCTTTTCTTTGTGTACCTGTGTGTGGTTGTGAAACTCCGCTCTCAGTGGGAGGTGGGGGGGATTGGAATGTGGTCGGCGGGGCGCTCACGTGGGTACGTGGGCGCGGAGAGGACCGGCTGTGCATCCGGCGTGGGCGGCTCAGGACGACCTCTCCCCGCCCGCTGGGTTCCCAAGTCCGTTCTCCACAGCCCGTCCTCGGTCACCTCGGTCCCCAACTCGGCGCCCCTGCTCCGGGTCCCCGCCCCCGCCTACGGCTCCGCAACCCTCCTCCCTGTCCCCGCCTCTATGGGCCTCTCTGCCGCGGCGTCTCCGCGGCCGCGAGGCCCGGGTGACCGCCCCTCGCCCCCGGCCTCCGCCCCCCGCCCCCGGCTCTGCCCACGCCCTCCGCCCGCCAGCCCGCCAGCCAGCGCCGCGCCGAGCCTAGCTCCCCGTGCGTCCTGCGGGGGCGGAGGCACCGAGAGGCGGCAAGCGCAGCCGGGGAGGGAGCGGGGGGTGGGGTGGGGGCAGAGGCACAGAGAGGCGCGGAGGCTCGGAGAGAGGAGACGTGGAGGGAGGGAGGGAGCCTGGACAGCGGCGGACACGGCATCGCGCGCCGGGAGGAGTGCAGCGCGCACCAGGTGCAGAGTGCCAGGCACCGACGGGGGCAGCCCGGGTGGTCGCCGGCCGTCCATGCACAGAGCACCCTCCCCAACAGCCGAGCAGCCGCCGGGCGGAGGGGACAGCGCCCGCCGGACCCCGCAGCCCAGACTCAAGTTAGTGGGCAAAGGGAAGCGGCGGGGAGTGGAAATGGGTGGAGCCGGACTCGAATGGGGTCCGAAGGGCGGAGGTCGAGGGGAGGAAAAGGGAAAGCGGGACGGGGGTGGAGGGTGGAGACTGATGGAAAAGGGGGTGAGTCTTCAAATTAGGGGACCCTGGGAGCAAGCAGGGATTTGGGATAGGAAAGAGTTGTATCTAGTTTCCCTTTTCCTTTTACCCTGTGGGCATGTCCTGGCAGGGGCCCGGAGGCATCGTGAACCCCCCCCCCCCAACCATAACAAAGAACGCGGGAGCCCCCAAGTGTCAGGGGAAGCCCGGGAGCTCAAGCTAGCAAAAGTGCTCGAGGAGGGCCGCTCAGCTGGCTCAGTCTGGCTTTGGCTCCCGGGTCCGGGAGAAAACGGCTCCTTTGGGCCAAGGAAGCATCTGCGGGACACTGGGCAAGCAAAGGATGCGTTAAACGTGTCTTCCCATTTCTGTTCTTTTATTCACGGTGGGGGGTGGTGGTAGCAGGGGAGCTGTCGGTGTGCCATTCCTCTCTCCTTGAGCCGCTCCCTCACTCTATTTGAGGATGTGGGTGGAAAATGAGGGAGAGGAGGATAGGAGGGAGCCCCCGGGCGGTTTTCGCCCACAGATGCTACCACTGTGGGAGGGTGTGGGGGCCGAACGGCCCCAGAAGAGAACAATTGAGGCGCCCCTCCCTTACCACCCCCCATGCCTGAGCTGAAGGGACAGACCTGCTGAGCAGATGGGAAGGTCAGTGCCAGGAGAGGGGCCAACTGTGGGGCATTGGGCAGCCCCGAAAGGAGGGGAGGTCCTGGGGGTAGTGAGCATGGGTCCCTTAAGAACATCTAAAGCAGGTGGGGGGAGCTAAGGAGAGAGAAGCATAGGTCCAACTGGTTCACTAGGTGGGAAAGGGCAGGGAAGGGGCCATACCTCCCTCTCAGCCACCTGGCAAAATGCCTTCAGGGTTCCAGCCAGCAGTGGCCCCAGTGTCCACAGTGGGAGAAGAGGCAGTCCTACAGTCACCTGAGCATGGGATGTCACCTTGAGTAGCGCTGAGACTGCTGGGTGTTTAGGGTGGAAAGTGAGGACTGTTCTGGGGGAGATGGAAGTTCAGCAATTTCAGGGATGAGCCCGAGGGCTCCTTGTCCCAAGCCTGAAATGGTACAAACTGAAAGTGGGGACTAAGAGTCTTTGATTTCTGCAAAGATTGAGCATTGGCTTTCGGTGCTCCTCACCAGTCTGAGATGGCTCCGGATAATCTATATGTCTGAGCACTATCTGATTCTCGCCGTTTGTGCTCAGGCCTGGGCAGTGGGCAGAGAGCATTCAAAAGAGGGGAAAAGATGGGAGGACAATTGTGGGTTTGGGGTAGCCCCCAACAGGGGGACCTGTACCGACTGCCTCACTCTCGTGCACTCCTCCTCAGGCCCAGTGCCCAAACCATGGCACTGCCTCGGACGCTGGGGGAGCTGCAGCTGTACCGGGTCCTGCAGCGTGCCAACCTCCTTTCCTACTACGAGACCTTCATCCAGCAGGGAGGGGACGACGTGCAGCAGCTGTGCGAGGCGGGTGAGGAGGAGTTCCTGGAGATCATGGCCCTCGTGGGCATGGCCACCAAGCCCCTCCATGTCCGACGCCTGCAGAAGGCCCTGAGAGAGTGGGCCACCAATCCGGGGCTCTTCAGCCAGCCAGTGCCTGCCGTGCCCGTCTCTAGCATCCCGCTCTTCAAGATCTCTGAGACTGCGGGTACCCGGAAAGGGAGCGTGAGCAATGGGCATGGCAGCCCAGGGGAAAAGGCGGGCAGTGCCCGCAGTTTTAGCCCTAAGAGTCCCCTGGAACTTGGGGAGAAGCTGTCACCACTGCCAGGGGGTCCTGGGGCTGGGGACCCCCGGATCTGGCCAGGCCGGAGCACTCCAGAGTCAGACACTGGGGCAGGAGGAGAAGAGGAGGCTGGTTCGCCACCCTTCTCCCCACCTGCAGGGGGAGGAGTCCCTGAGGGAACTGGGGCTGGGGGTCTGGCAGCAGGTGGGACTGCGGTTGGTCCAGACCGACTGGAGCCAGAGATGGTACGCATGGTGGTGGAGAGTGTGGACAGGATCTTCCGGAGCTTTCCAAGGGGGGATGCTGGGGAGGTAACGTCCCTGCTGAAGCTGAATAAGAAGCTGGCGCGGAGTGTGGGGCACATCTTTGAGATGGATGATAACGATAGCCAGAAGGAAGAGGAGATCCGCAAGTACAGCATCATCTACGGCCGCTTCGATTCCAAACGGCGGGAGGGCAAGCAGCTCAGCCTGCATGAGGTGAGGACTTTGGCGTCCCAGGATCACTCTTGACTTCAAGCCTCACCTCACTCACCTCCAGGAATCCCAGTGCTCGCCAAGGCTATCTCTTTGCCCCTTAACCTGGAGCCCTGCCCCAGCCCCCTCCCCCACATACCCCAACCCTAGCAGTTGCAGTGCTTCTTTCCTTAACTGCGGGAACCCAGCTGTCCAGTTCAGCATCACTCAGGGCCCAGTAGGAGTGGAGGAGGCCCCGGGCATTCCTCAGAAGCTAAGGGTGCTGACCTCTGTCCTTCTCCCTCAGAAAGCTCCTGTGTGGTGTAAAAACCAACCAAGCATCCATGGATGGGCCTCCTGTGGCTGATGGTGAAAAGCTGTAAGGAGGCCCGGGAAAGGCAATGGGGGGCATTAGTACCCTGACTGCCGGGCTGCCCCCTCTCCACAGCTGACTATCAATGAGGCCGCTGCCCAGTTCTGCATGAGGGACAACACGCTCTTACTGCGGAGGGTGGAGCTCTTCTCTCTGTCCCGCCAAGTGGCCCGCGAGAGCACCTACCTGTCCTCCTTGAAGGGCTCCAGGTAAGATCCCTATCCCAGGTCCTCCCTAGACTGAAATCCTGCCGAGGAACTGGATCATGTCCCAACCTCCAGTCAAGGCTTCTCCAAGGCTGCTTCCCACCCACCTGCACATCCTGCCCTTGGCCATGTCCTCTTTGCCCATGCCTTCCGTCCCCTCAACTCCCCCTTGTGCCCCCAGAACAACAGTGCTTGATCTGCCCAGCCCAGCCCAGCGGCTACCTTGCAGGGTCTATTTTTATCCTGCCCACCCTACGGCCCTTTCCTAGCCTCTCTTTCCATATCCCGCTTGCTCTTTGCAGGCACCACCCTGAAGAATTGGGAGGCCCCCCACTGAAGAAGCTGAAACAGGAGGTAGGTTTTCCAGGGTGCACGTGAAGGGGGTCACACAGTCTTCCCCAATCCCCACCCTTGCCAGGTCCTCATTTCCCCTTCGGGGCATCCACAGGTTGGAGAACAGAGTCACCCTGAAATCCAGCAGCCTCCCCCAGGTCCTGAGTCCTACGCACCCCCATACCGCCCCAGCCTGGAGGAAGACAGTGCCAGCCTGTCTGGGGAGAGTCTGGATGGCCACTTGCAGGGTGAGTGGGCATCAGAACACTTCTCTCCTCACTAGGGTGGGGGTGGGGAAGAGGGCACCAAGAGGCAGCTGCCTGGAACAGGAGTGGGAGGCCTGGCTGGATGGGGAAAGAAGGGCCTACGGGTCTGGCTGTGCCACTGAGGGTGGGGGTTGAGTTGGCTGCAGCCCCTTATCTGACCCATGCCCATGCCCACAGCTGTGGGGTCGTGCCCAAGGCTGACGCCGCCCCCTGCTGACCTGCCTCTGGCATTGCCAGCCCATGGGCTGTGGAGCCGCCACATCCTGCAGCAGACACTGATGGACGAGGGGCTGCGGCTCGCCCGCCTCGTCTCCCACGACCGCGTGGGCCGCCTCAGCCCCTGTGTGCCTGCGAAGCCGCCTCTCGCAGGTGAGGCAGCGGCAGTGCTGTCCCGAGCACCCCAGCCACCCTGGCCCCACACGGCAATCCAGGAGGGAAGGAAGAGGGATGTAGTAGTCATCGGGCAGGAGGAGGGTCAGGCTCTGGGCAAAGCAGGCTTGGGTTGAGGAGAGGAGAACTCTGCAGGGCTCTTCCCTCTGGAGAAGGTCTGACCCTAGGATATCTGCCAAGGGAGAGCTGGGAGAAGCAGGGAGCAAACAGTGGCAAATGAAGGGGAGCAGGAAGGAGGGTCACCAGTCAGGGAAGCTGGGATGGAACTTCCACCAATGCAGTTGGTTGGAGAAGGCTAGGAGTCGTGGGGGTGGGGTTGCCCAGCTTGGATATGGAGGAGCCCAAAGGTGGGGGATGCATTGTGTGTGGATGGGGGAAGGGGCCGGCAGAGGCTGGGCAGCGGCTGGGCCGAGAGAGTGACGCAGCAGACAAAGCCACCAACCCTGGCTTGGTATTTTTAACTGTGCGTGGGTGGGAAGTGGGGGCGGGACTAGAAGGGGGGGTTCTTCTTGGGGGAGGAGCTGGGAGGCTGACTTCCTGTGTTCCCTCTGATTTGCCTTCCTAGAAATATAGGGAGCCGTGGTAGGGTGGGTGGGGCCTGGGAGGGGGCCAGGGATGAGTGGGGGCAGCAGAGCCTGGAGCGGGGAGGGGAGGAGGTCAGAGCCAAGCCACCCCCGCAGCTCCTGACAGAACCAGAAATTCCAGCAGAACAGAGGCGGGAGACACATACAGAGACAGAGACACATACAGAGACAGAGAGCTACACACAGGCAGAAAGGGGAGGGGGGGCACTGCACGTGCTCTGGTATGGGACCCTCCCCCCCCATACACATGCAGTGGACAGGAGGCAGTGATTCAATAAGTCGAGCTCATCTGTCACAGTTCTCTCTGACCCTGCTTCTGTTCCCAACCACTTCTCTCTGCAGCCTCTACCCCACAGCCTCCTAACCTATTCCTTCTCCCTTCAGAATTCGAGGAAGGTCTACTGGACCGATGCCCTGCCCCAGGACCCCATCCTGCTCTGGTCGAGGGTCGTAGGAGCAGTGTGAAAGTGGAGGCCGAGGCCAGCCGGCAGTGAGAGGTGGACTGGAGTCCTCGGATCCAGGATCCTAGACTTCTGGCTCACACAGACCCCTACACTCCTGATCCCCAGAATCTAGTCACAGTCCTGGATCCTTCTGCTGCCCTTCTCCTGCCTCCCCACCTGCTCCATGGGCAAAAAACTATGGGGCTTCAAGCAATAATGAGCAGGGGCCTGGCGAGAGGACACAAGGAGGGTGCGTGGTGCCCTCTCACCCCTGCCCAGAGCAAGGGGGCAAGGACTCTGCCTCCAGGGCATTTGGGGTTCTCCCCTCACTTACACAACATATTCCCATTGTCTCTAGGTTTGAACTGGTGGTGTCAGCAGTTGGACTCAGTTTGGACATGGGGGAAAAGGGGGACTTCCCTGGGAAGGTCCAGCATCTAAAAATGCAAATGTTTTCCCCTGGAACTGGGGGCTTGAGAACACTGGACCTGCTCCTTCTCCCTTCCCCTTCCCCATTTTTGTGCTTCTAGTTTGTTTTGTTAATTTAACAAGTGCTGCAGTTTGCCCACCCATCCCGATCTCTTCCCCGAGTCCTCAGCAAGCCTTTCCCTCCTGCTCTCTCTTGCAGGGGTGGGGTGGATGTGGGATCTCCTTCAAGCTTCGGCCCCCTCGGGAGGCCTGGGTTGGTCTCAGGGTCTCCCCAGCTGGGGGCCAGGCCACAGCACCTATCTGAGCAGTTATAGAGCATCTTTCTTTTCAGATTGTGTACAGTAGATTATTTATTTTGTTATTTTGGAATAAAATTTATTTTATGGCTTAGGATCTATGACTCCCAAGAGGGAGAAAGGGTGACATGGGGTGGGGGCGTGGAGGAAAGCTGGTGGTGGGGGGGTGGGGATAGGGGAAGAGAAGCAGTGGGTAGGGACACTAGTCCACTCAGAGAACCACACACATAGGCTGAGTCCCGGACTCTCCCCACCTGACTCCGGGAAGTGGTGAACAGCCGAAGCTACAGCCATATGCAAATGTCCTGATCACACAGACCCACCTGGACAGTCCAAGTCAAAACTGAGTACATTTGGATTGGCACACAACAGATACCAGCACACTTGCTGGTGTCTTGTGCATTGTCTTACACTTCCAAATTTCTATCATCACGCAAGCAAATCAGACACATGTTCTCCTATGGCCATACCCCTAATGTCTGTACATTAATGTGTCTTGGATACACACACTTGGACACAGCTATACATGAAGAAATGGCATTTATACTTACTTGTATACAATCTCATACACATACCAAAAGCCTCCATCTGACGCAGGAATTTGGGGTGGTTTGGGATGTTTTGTTTCTTTTTTTAATCTGGTCAGAACCCACATCAGTAACCAAATGTACAGACCCCTCCTCTCCTTACCCCCAGGGCTGAGCCCCAGCCTTTCCATTCCATCCCCAGCCTCTGGTGCGAATGTGTGCACGTGTCTGTTTTTTTTCTACATGTGCGTCCTGGGCCCTGGCACAGAATGGGCGGAGAAGCACTCCATGCCCTGACCTGCGCTGCTGCCCAGCTCCCATCCTGCCCAGCCCTGTCTTCCAAGGAGAGCTGTGTGTGTGTGTGTGTGTGTTTGTGTGTGTGTGTTCTGTATGTGCAAGCAGGTTGGAGTGTGTCCCACACTGAAGCCTGAACTTCCCTTCCTGTGCTGGAAGGAGGTGGCTGGGGTATGTGTCTGTTGGGGTGGGAGGAAAGGAGTGGATCTGCTCCACCCACAGTGTATTCCCCTGGCAAAGTCTCTTGGCCGGGGAGGGGGTGGGGGTGGGAGGGCACCCTCCCCATGTGCTGCTTGGCAGGAGCATGGGCAGGTGTCCAGAGCAGGTCCCGTGGGGGTAGAATAGCTGTCTCTCTGGGCTTCCCCTCCAGCTGGGATCACCAACTGGGGTTGGCTCTTAGGTCCAGGTGGGACATGGAGATCCCAGGCTGCCCATAGCGGGAGGGCTGCAGAAGGGGCTGAACTCCCAAGGGCCCTCCACCTGACTCCCTCTGCCCCTCCAGGAGAAGCTTGGTGAGGTCCTGTTCAGTAGGGGGCAGCAGGGGAGGGAACATGTCTTCACTCACCCTGCAAGGAGGAAGCGAGAGAAGCGGTGGGATAAGCGCGGTGCCTGTTCTGCTAGAAACCACCCAGGACCCACCCCCAGGTGAGCCAACACTCACCAGGTACCCTGAGGGAACCCTTCCACCTGCTGGCTAAGGCAGCTTTCTTCCACCATGGTCACATCTGGGCAGAGCAGGGGCTCAGGGGTGGACACAGCATGATCCTGCGGCTGGCACGGCATCAGGCCCCTGCCCGGGACCAGAAAAGGAGACGAGGTGAAGGTGGGTTTGGCCGGGAAAGAATGGGAAGGGCAGGGGCAGGGGCAGGTTTGTCACTCACTGGGGGTGAGGCTGGTCAAAGGACTGGCTAATCCGGCTCAGGCGAGGGGGCATCTGCAGGTGAGGTCTGGAAGCAGGAAGGTGGGAACAGTCAGAGGGAAGAAGGCTGGGCCAAGGCAGGGGATTGCAAAGTCAAAACCATTAAGGAAACAGAAGTTCTGTCTCCTTGTTCTGATTTCATCACTCAATAACTGCAGGGCCGTGGGTAAGCCATTTCCACACTCAGCTCAGCGCCCCAGTCCTCACCCCCACCTCACCTCCTGGGAGAGGACAGGTTATGCCTTTTCTAAGAGGTAATAAGCACCTAGTGTTGCTGGGGAACAAAAATGTCTAGGCCACGTCAGGGCCAAAACAGATGAATAAGTAAAAACCAAGGCAGCAGATAAGCGGAATCAGATTTCAGGAGCAGGAGAGCTGAAACTAATACTTACATGGTAGCTCTTGCTGTGAGCCAGGTACTGTGATCAGCTTTATACATATTATTCACTCATTTAATCTTCACACTAGCCTTATGAGGTAGGTATCATTATATTACCCCCCAGTTTACAGATGATGGCACTAGAGGTAACTTGCCCCAAATCTGTCAGAGGTGGAGCTGGAATTCGAACCCAGGCAGTGTGGATCTCAACCACGACCACCTCAATGGAGTCAGCAGAAGAGACAAGGAAAAGGCAGTAGCATTTACTTCCCCTTTCTCACAGAAGAGCCTCTCCTAACAAATGCAAACCCCCCTTGCAGGTGGAAATCCCCCCACCCCAAGAGGCCAGGGGTTCCAACTTACTCCTGGAAGGGTGGCAACACATTGACCGATTCTTCCGGGGAGAGGGCTGGATATGAGGGGATGGAGTGAGGGTGTGGTGGGTACACCTGGGGCCTGGGGAAAGAAAGCAGACCCCCTGAAGCCAACCCTTCTCCAAGAAAGGAAAATTCTCTGCTTCAGCCCCCAATGCCAGCTCTCCCGGCTGCCCCTGCTGAAAGCCTGTGTGCCCAGACCAGCCCTATCCCTGTGTCTCAAGCTCCTTACACCATATCTGGGCTGAGCTGCATGTTCATGGAGGATTCAGGGGCCATTCCAAGATCATAAGTGGGCACCATAGTAGGCATCTGAGTCTCCAGGGTGGGAAGTGGCTGGTCCCTGGAATGGGGGAGGGTAACGTGTCTGACCAAGGGCTGATGCCACCATCCCTACCTGCAACTAAATACCAGCCCTCAGGCCCCACTCCCCATTCACAGCTCATGCTCACCTTTCCACAGTCATCTTGATGGTAGCTGGGACATAACCTCTGCCATCCTTACCCATCTGTTCAACTGTTGTGGGGAAGAAAGGAGAGCCATGGGGTGCTCCAGAGTATGGAGGAAGGGAGATGGAAAAGACAGGCATGGAAAATGGGGGAAGGAACAAACAGACAAAGGCACCCAGTGTTCTTTTTTACTTTAATTGCTCTTTTGTACTTTAATTATTATTCTTGTTATTTTTGTGTGTGTGGTAATGAAGGTGTCAGGGATTGATTTTGGTGATGAATGTACAACTATGTAATGGTACTGTGAACAATTGAATGTACGATTTGTTTTGTATGCGTGGTATGTGAATATATCTCAATAAAATGAATATTAAAAAAAAAAAAGAAAGAAAGAAAAGACAGGCATGGCTGATGGGGATCCGGGAGAAGTGGAGCTAAGAAGAAGGGGAGGGCAGTCAGGGGTGACCCACAGCAGGCAAGGAGGGGGGCAGTTGGGAGCAGAGATGTGGGAGACAGGAAGAAATCAGCACTGCTGCCCCAGCTCACGCTTGTAGTGGCTCCGGAAGGCCTCGTCCTTGGGTTTCTTGGGGTAGAGGTTTTTGAGCTGAGCAAGGTCCCGGATTCGGTCCCCTAGTGAGCGAATGGATAGGTCCTTGGCAGAGAAGGGCTGGATGTTCTCTATCTGTGGGGTGCCTACAACAGGAATGACAGCTTGGTTCCCTCTGGTCAGACTTTCTTCCCCTTCCGCAGCCCCCACCTCAGGACCCACTCTCAATCTTCCCAGGCAATGGGAGAGGTTCCCAGGGTGGGGGTCCTAAGGGAGGGAGACCCACTACTCTGCATTCCCACAGAGCTCCCAGTGAAATGATGGAAGGAAGAAGGGAAGTTGGACCTAAAGGAGAACTTCCTGAAGGTCAGGACTGGCATCAAGGAAGCCAGGGCATTTCCTTCCCAGAAGCAACCCCACAGGCCCTGGCTACAGGGGCAGAGGACTGGCTGGGGTGATCTCACCATCCTGGCCGCGGATGACGTGGGCAATAGTGATGCCCCCGATCTCTGAGTCGCTGAAGCGGAGGAGGAAGGTTCCATCGGGCTCATTGAGAAGAAGGCTAGTGACGTACTGTTTGCTGATGAAGCCTACAATCAGCCTGGCCAGGATGAAGGGCGGGAGAGAAGATGGGAGTGGGAACACTGGGTATGGAAAGGGAGCTTGAGGTACAGTTGCCCAGGCCACCTGGGGTAGGGACTCACCGGTCTGACCAGTAGCTCCGGAGACAGCGTTTGGTGAGGTCCAGGACACCATCAAACCACTGCCAAAAGGTGAAGCCCCGACCCAGCAGGATCTCCTGTTGGAGAACTGGTGTGAGCAAGGGAGGGCCGGAGCTGGAGCCTGCTTGGGGCAGGCACTGTGCCACGAGTACACATACTGGACATAAGACCCCTCCCTCATGTTTACTATGCACCAGGCACTATTTCAAGCCCTTTCTATATTAATTTATCTGCTTTCTACAAGCCTATGGAAGAAGGCACTAAAATTATCCCAACTAAGTGCAGAAGCACAGAAAGGTCAAATGCCTTGCCCAGGTCCGCACAGCTGATGAGGGATGGAACCCTGATGAGGGATGAACTGGGATGGAACCCCAGGCTCCAGCACTAGAGCTCCTCTACCCACTAGGCTGCACCCACTCCCTAAGGAGGCCTGGCTGCAGTGGAGTCCAGAGGAAGGCGAATCACTGGGTGTGAGTCATGCTCCCTTTACTGACATATCCTCCAGTCACGTGGGTGTGTCTTTCTTCTTTTTTTTTTTTTTCCTAAGAGAGCAGTACTGTTTACTTAGCTGGTCATCAACCAAGACCCCTACATCTCCTCTTTTCCCCTTGTAATCCACCCAGTTCTGGGCCACCCCTATATGGGAGACAGTAAAATATAGTAGTTAAGAGCAAGAATCAAAAAAAAATGGGGTTCCATTGCCATGCCACTGACCTGCTGTGAGACCTTGGACAAACTACTTAACCCCTCTGAGTACTGGATTCCTCATCTGCAAATGGGGATCGTAATAGTGCCCACCTCAGAGGGATGTCGGGAGAATTAAATGAGACAACACTCATCAAGTGCTAAGCACAGTGTCCGGCATGTAGTAAACTGGGAGCTATTTTTACTGCACATGTCCCTGTGGAATTCCATTCCAGTTTTAGCAAGGGGTCAAAGTCATTTTGAATCAGAGCTCTGTTGACAAACAATCTGGGAGGGTTCTGCAAATCGCTGGTAAAGAGAGAGGACAGAGAGCCTCCCAGGCCAAAACCTGAGGGATGCCAGAGGCGGCATCCTCTGGGCTGATCCCTGGCGCTGAGGGGTTTCCCGCCTGGGCCATGGCAGAGGCCTGCATGATGGACCTGATGGGGCGCCGTGAAGAAACCAGCCATCAGAAGCCAGGCAGAGACCCCAGAGTGCCCTGGGGATGAGGAGCTTGGAGGTGGAGATCTGAAGGGCAGAGGGGAATGACCTTGTTGAATTGTGACCAGGACACGGCGCGGTGCTGGAAGGCCTCCATGCTGAGGCTGTTGTCATTGAAGATCTTCTGGGCCAGGAAGAGGAAGTGCTCAGGGAGCAGCCCCCGGTTGGTCCCCACCTCAGCCATGAACTTGAGGTTCAGAGTTTCACACATCTTCTCCCAGGGCACCCGCTCAGCCACCACAAAGGGCACGCGCTCCTGGGGTGAAGGGGAAAGGAGAGGGTGCCTCAGGCCATCACTTGTCCCTCCCACCTCCCCTCAGCTCCGTCCCTCCCCAGAACTGTCTCCCTGTGCACAATCATAAAGACGGCGCTTTTCCAACAGTTCTGTGGTGCTACGACATGATAGTTGTTAAGGCTGGGACAAAAGATGTCAGAAGGAGTACAAAAGCAGGTGCACAAGCATCAGTCATTCCATGCCCGATACCCCACCAGCCTGCAACATGGGTGCCCTCCCAAGTTAGAACCCCCTCAGCCCCTGCTCCACCCACCCCAGGTCTTTCCTCACCATCTCAGAGAAGGCATTGTCCCACAGGATGGTGGCTTTGGCATTGTTGTCTTGGTTGCCATGGACGATGACCACCAAGGGCAGAGACAGGACCTAAAGGGGGTATGGAGGGGGGGTTCTTCTTAATGGGGCCTGGCTCTGAAGCTGCAGAGAAGCTACTGGACTCACACGACATAGTTAAAAGTTTCACATGCTTTCTGACGCTCAGTAGGGTCTGACCGAGAAAAGTGGTTATGTGTCAGTGTTCTGCAGCCAGACTTCCAGGTTTCAAATACCAGCTCCAACCCTCACAGAGTGTGACCTCAGGCACATTACTCTCTCTATGTCACGATGTCATTATATGTAAAATGAGGCCAGTAATGGTACCGAGGTGCGGGTTCCAGCTCCCGGAAATGGAGCAGTCTCCACATAACCCAGCACCCAGCCCCTCACCCTACTGACCATGCTGTCCTGCCTGCCGAAAGAGCACCAGGCCAAGCAGAATGAATGCAAAGAGCTGCAGGAGAAGAGGAGGCGAGAGGCTACCACTGCAGCCACCTGCTTGACAGATGCTTTAGTGGATCACCTCAATGTGGTGTGGTCCAGGCCTACGTGAACCAGAGGAAGCTAGACCACGAGTTGAAGACTCTCCAGGTCCAGGCTGCCCAGTTTGCCAAGCAGACCGGCCAGTGGTGGAGAACTTCAACCAGGCACTCAAGGAAATTGGGGATGTGAACTGGGCTCTGAGCATTGAGCTGGACATGCGCACAATTGCCACCGCACTGGAATACGTCTGCAATGGGGAGCTGCAGTCTGCCCCCTCCTAGCCTCGCTCCCCTTCCCCTCTACCCCAGCCCTCCTACCTCACCCGTGGAGGCTGGAGGGAGGCTGAATGAAAACACAAGACTCCATTGCAAAAAAAAAAAACTTCATAATGTTATTGTAGAATGCAAATGTGTGTGGATATATATATATATATTTCACTTAAAACAGTGCCCTGGTCTATAAAAGTGCTTCTAAGTGTTGGTTGCTATCATGCTGTTATTCTCAGGGACGAGCACTGAGTGTTCCTGCTCCTTCCCATTCACCCAGACACACGGGTGGGGATTCAGGGCCCCAATGCCAGGCAGGAAGGGGCATCTGGGGTCCCAGATTGGGGCAGGGCTGGGGCCTCGGTTCACCTGGAGCTGGATGGGGAGTTTGTTGGGGCCGAGCGGGAAGCTGGTGGAGAAGAGCACAGCACACTTCTCCTCGGTGACAGACTCGGTGCCTTTCCGCTCACACCGCTTGATCTTCTTCAGGAGCTGCCAGGTGGGGGGAAGGAAAACAAGGGTGAGGGCAGAGACCATGTCTACCGGGCACCCCACACCCCTACAGTCTGAGGCCCCCTGGCCCCACCTCCATCCCTGCCCACTGCATCCTGAAGCCCCTCACCAGGTTTTTGAACAGGGCAGAGCAGCAGTTCCCGGGAATGCTGTTCTCCAGGGGCACTGTGTTGTTGATGATTTCCCCAGTGCTTTCTCTGCCAGGGGAGGGCCGAGAGTGGGCGAGCTTATCCTGGCTGGGCCGTGTGCCCCCGTGAGAGTGAGGAGCTTGAGTGCTTGGGTGAATGGCGTGGACCTCCACCCCCACTCCCGTTGGCCCCAAGTCTCCAGCTCCCCGCTTGAGTTCTTAAGGGAGGAGTCTCCATCTTAGTCAAATCCTGATGCCCCCCCACCCCCTTCTAACCCCTGAATGGGTCCTTCCCCTTCTTCTGCTTTGAACAGTCAGGTTCCCCATACCCCATGGCCCTTTCCCCACCACCCCAGCCTTCATGATGCCAGCCCCCCAGGCTCCTCTGGTCTCTAACACCCTAATAGGCCTCTCCAGCCCCAGCTCCAGCCCCAGCTTACGCTCCAGCACCGGGCCCCTGGGGCATGCTCAGTTCCCTTGCTTGCTTCTCGGTCACCATGTCAGCCTTGACCACTGGGGGCTTGGCTGGGGCCCCCAGGAACCGCAGACCCAACAGGAACCGAACTCCAGCCTGGAACTTGGTCTGAGTCTTCAGAACCTGAGGGGGCTGCTTCTCCACCAAAAAAGAGCTGGGAGGAGTGATGAGGACACAAGGGGCGTTAGCGCTGGTTTCCTCTTGATACCCTCCCCTCCACTCTAACCCCTTTCTGTCCTTGGGGTCTGCTCTAGGCCAGGCTGGGGGCTCACGGGGCATACCTGGTGACGAGGGTTCGCAGGACTTCATCCAGCCGGCCAATCAGCGATGCCCGGGTCTTGGGCTCCAGCTCCCCACCAGCCGCCCCCACCTCCTGCTGCAGCTGGGAGTAAATGTCCACCAGGCTCTCACACCTGGGGCCAGGACAGTGGTCGGGGGCATGGACTTTAGACTGCCTGCTCCAGCCCAGACCCCCTCCCCTAAACCCAGGAAGAGAGCAAAATAGTGTTTGTGGAGCAGTGGGGAGGGGTATTGGGTGTGACTGCAAGGCAGCTGAGCTGGAGGGGCTCTGGGACCTGCCTTGGCTCTGGGTAGGAGGCTCATTCTCGAGACCTGGACCCTGGCGGAAACCCAGCGCCTCTTCGCCAGGGCTCTGGTGCCCAGGACAGCTGCCAGCACGCACGGTGCTTTCATGCAAACTAAAAGGTGCCCCCCACCCAATAGGCCTAAGAGTAAAATTCTCCCCACACTCCTGGGCATAGGGCTTGAAAAGAAGAACATGGGGTGGACAAACACCCACTTGTGCCCACTTGTGCTCTCCTGGCTGAGCACTTGCACAGCATGCAACCCAAACAACAGTGTGCACAGCCCTGGTGGATCCGGCCTCTTGGCCCACCCCAAGGCCGTCCCACCCCAAGGACCTCTCCCTTACCCCTGTGGGTCCTGCCTACAGGACCTCTCCAACAAGGATAGCAGGTGCCCACCCCCCGCCTGCACCCTTCCCCATCAGCCCCACCCTACCTCTCCTGTAGAGGGGCCAGGCTCTCCTCGAAGGGTGCTCCATTCCCTGCCAGCTGCTGCTGCCGTTTCCAAATCTGGATCCTCTTCAGCACCAGGGCCTGGGCGGCCTCCAGCTCCCCCACAGCCTCTTGCAGCAACACTGGCAGGGCCTATGGGCAGGAAGGGGCCTGAGCCAGGGCCACACACTGCCTCCTCACCTAGCTCTTGGACAGAGGGTCTCTTTCTCCCCTCTCTGACATTCCCCTACCCACCTCAGTCCATGTCCTCTGAGGTCTGACCTCCATCCCTCCAGCTGTACTCTGAGCTCAGCCTCCACCTCTCATCCCGTTACTTACCTCGCTTGGCCCAGTCCCATTGGCAGGAGTTTCTATCAAGCTGTGCAGAGACACTGAGGGTGGGGGCAGAAGGGGTGGAGGTTTGGTCAGGATGAGCTCCAAAGGGGGATTACCCCCTATACACTCCCCAGAGCCCTCCTGGGGCTCCAGGCCCTGGCCCTCACCTTGGCCAGCTTCAGCCCCCTGCTGCAGGGCTTCTCGGAGAAGGCGGGTCTCCCCCACCCGGTGCTGCAGCCTCCGCAGTACTGTGTTAAACTTGAGTTCTTCCTGCTTCCAGTGGAAGGGCATTGGCAAGTGGTGGAACTGCGTAGGAGGTACAGATGCCAAGAGGTGAGACACTCTGCCCATCTCTCAATACCCAGCCTCCACTCCCTGAATGGTTGCCCACTGCCACACTGTGCAGAAAAGGAGACGACCACTCCCTTGCCTGGCTCCCCTTTTCCCCTTAGGCAGCTCTTCCTGACCTTTTGGAATTCCTGGGGGATCAGACTTTCACCCCCTGGTGGATGCAGTTCCTTACCCCCTTGCTCTATTCTCCCCAGGCCTTTCTACCCATAGTCCCTCATTTGAAGCTTCCCTGAGTTTGGCCTGAGGTTCTCTCTGACCCCAGGAACCTCCTTTGGTCATCCTAGGCCTAGAACACTGAGCCTGTCCTGAGGTTCAATTCTTTCTGGTTTCTCATGGCTCAGACTAAAGCCCAAGGGAGCTGAGTTGGGGGGGGAGGGGGTAGTATCACAATACCTGTTCCATAACAGCTTTTTTCTCCCCTTGAAGTATTTGTTTGAAAGTGGCCACCAGCTTCAGTGGGTCCCTCTGGTATATGCTCTGTGGAGAGGAAGGTGATGGACAAAGTTAGCCTAGCTCTTACCCACATCCTTCTCCCCCTCCAAACACACCTCCCCCAATTCACACATACACTGAAAGATGGCACAACTTCAGACTCCAGAAGTTTCCAAGCATTCACATGTTTTAAAATCTCATCTGCATGCTAGCTAATACCTAACCACAGGAACACCAATTTTCTTCCAGCAGCCAATGCTCACCCCGGCCCTGCCCCGTCCCCACCCCAGCCCTGTCCCCTCCCCTCCTGTCCTCACCTCCAGGGTGCTGATGTGTTGCAAGAGGGCGCTCCCCTCTCCCTGTTCTCCAGCAGTGGCCTGAAGGCGCTGGATGGTGGCTGAGAGGAGAGCACTGGCCACTTTGCAGCAGAAGGCGTCTGAGCCGAGCAGGAACTCCCTGCGGGAAGATGAGCTACCTCAGCTCTCCTGACCTTCCACCCCACAGCAAACATCTCGGCATCTCCTTTCTCCCTCCTAGTTCTCCATCCAGGCCCTCTGCAGCCCTCACCCATGCCCCTTGTTCCCCAATTTCCCAGCTGTTACGGGAAGTGTCCCTCCTCTCTGGCTCAGCCTCCCCAGGGGAGGACTCCATGTGTCAACATGCATGGTCTGGTTTCGATGGGGCAGACTCTCTTCTAAATCTAGGCCACCAAACATGGAGTAACAGGTTTCAAATCCAGAATTCCATGGGTGGAAAGAGAACCCAATGGCGGGGCTGGTGGTGCTGGTGGGGGAAACCAGCGTGGGGCAGCCAGGACTCACCAGGGCTGGTTTTCCAGCCAGTCGCCCAGGAGATGCCGCAGGTGTTGGGGAAAGTCGACATAGAGCCGCTGCAGTTTTTCGGGGGGCATCTTGGAGACCAGACCCCACAGAGACATGATCTGGGGTTGGGAGGGTGCCTAGAGAAGAGGAACAAGGCCACTGTAGGAGATGCCCAAGAAACTCAGCCTACCTTTTGGGGCAGGCTGAGGATTGGCCCACCAGAGCCCATCCCCACTGCCACTCACAGACTGCCTCAAACCAGAGACATCCTTGGTCAATGCCTGAGTCAGGATAACAACTTCGAAGGTGAACATGGGGTGATGGTGGTGGGAAGGTCTGTGCTGCAGCCAGAGGTGTGGGGAGACAAGGGGAGACAGTGTAGTGGGGAAAGAACTCTCTTAGAGAAGGCAGAGGACTCAGGTTCCAGTTCTCCACCTGGCCCTCCTTCAGTGGGCAAGGGACCCCCCCCCCCCACTTTGTGGAACCTATCCTCCTCATCTATGATATGAGGGTTAGACGAGTACAGAGCTTTCCATATCTCTTTTAAAGCAGTAGACAATTTTAGTGTTTAATCTGTGAAATCTCAATTATACAGATGCTAAAAAATTAGAGTCACTGTTGAAAGCAAGTGTGGAAGACCTGGAACTCTAGTGCATCCCTATCTCTTGACCTCAAAGGTGTCCCTGGAGAAACCCCTCAAAATTCCAGGACTCCACAAGACAATTTGAAAACCACCAGGCTAGATGATGAAGAAGAGGATAAGTAACAACAGCTGCCATTTATCAAGCACTCATTATATGAGGCATTATGCTATGTGCACTATCTCATAAGAGCCTCACAACAATTTCTAAAATATATAGTTATCCCCTTTCACAGATGAAGAAATTGAGTCTCAGGCAGGTTCTCTGACTTGCTCAAGGCTACTCAGCTAGGGAATGAAGCTGGGATTTGAATCCACGTCTGTGCAGCTCCTGAACTTTAACCACCGCACTGGGCTGTTGGGATCCCTTCCAACGCCAAATCTCATCATTCTAGGAAAGGGGGGAGGGTGGGAGGAGAAATGAGGGAGGAGAGACTGAGAAAAGGGGAAAGTAGAGAAAACCAAAGAAGAGTGTAAGAGAGACTGGAGGGGGAAAATGGGGTTAATAAGCCTGGAGCGAAGTGCCTAAAAGAGGGAGAAGAAGTGAGGGAGCCTTAGAGAGGAAAAAAAAGAGGGAGAGAGGAAAGGAGGAGGTGGAAGAAGTAGGGGAGATGGTTGTATCCCCACTTCTGTGTGGGCTGCAGGGTAGGGGGTAGACCAGTGGATTCCCAGGGAGATGTTTCTCATCTCCGAGAGAAAATGGAGAGGATGAGAATGGAAAATCCCTGGATCTCCCCCCACCTAGTAACCCCAAGTCTTCTGTTGCACTTTCAGCCTCTTCTCTCACCCAGGGTTCCCAAAGGGATGGACAACTGGCTCCAAGATCCTCCAGCCCCTCCCCTCACTCTTGACCCCAGGGGGCTCTTTTCTCCCAAAGACAGAATCCTCTCTGCCCCTCCCCACTCCTGCTCCAACAGGGTCCTCCAACAGGCCTTGCTCCCCCCGCCCCCACCCCTTATGGGGTAGCGGCCCTGGGTTGGGTCTGTATTTCAGATTCCAAGGAGGACTCGGTTCCTCTATCTTCTCTTTCCCTCTTGTGACTCTCCTGGTGCTCAGATTCCAGACCTTTTGTCCCCTCCCTCTAACCTATAGGGATTGAAGTAACCCCAGGCCTCAGGCAGTCTCCCCTCACCCTCCACCCCGTTCCCTTTATATCTCCTGGGATGGTCCTGGCTTCAAACCTCCTCCTTGACTCCCCAACCCCCCAGCAAGGTGCCGCCGACCGACCTAGACAGGCCAGGGCAACTTTCGCCTTGAGCCCCCGAATGGGGACGGGGAGGGAGGAGCCACGCTGAGAGGGGGCGGGGCCAGCGTTCCCTCCGAAACCGGGAAGGGAAACCCGACGTCCAGGATCCTCGGAGGCCCACAGCGTGGCCTACACCCCATCACCTCAACCCCTACATTCTCGAGTCCTCTGACCGTGGGACCACAGGATCAAAAGTCAAGAGTTTCTCAGAGTTGCCCAATGTGTGTATGTGGCCGTGGGGGTGGGGGCGGGGAGGCGGAGCCAGCTCAGCACGAGGAGGGTTAACTCGGCGCCACTGGGAAATCTGTGCGTCTGCAGCGGCCAAGCGTGGAGCAGGCTTCAGGGGGGAAATTCCCCCTCCTCTGGGGCACCATGAGGTCTACGTCTGGGGCTTGCTCACCCCCCAAACAGGCCACACCCTTCAACAGGGCCCTTTATGGGGGATCAGGATAAAGGTTTGACAGGGACCAACTGCCCTCTGGCATCAACCTTCTAGGGAGGGGCGGCCACTTCCCTCCACTCGGAGGGCAGAGGGCACCTCCTTCCCTCCTTTCCCTGCCTTTTCATCACCCTGGAGGTGCGGTGGTGGGGGCGTGGAGAAAGTGACACCCCTCACCCCACCCCGGCCAGGGTAGGGGCGCTGGGACTTGTAGCCACCCCAGATTCCTCTGAGAGTTTGAAAACTTGCCAAAACCCAGTACCAACACCAACCGAAGCAGTTTGTTGGGGGCTCTCCACCCTGCCCAGGGGAGAGTCCTCAGAGGGCCTCCCCACCCCCCCGCCTCTGATCGACCTTCCCCCTTCTCTGACTGGACGCCCCCACCCTCCCCTCCTCCGAGGCATCCCCTCACCTTGGCAACCCCTCTGCCGTCTTCTCCCTCTCTCAGCGGGCACTGGCAGTCCCCATGGGTCTGTAGCTCTGTCCAGCGAGTTGAGGGCCGGCCCTGCTAGCACCTCCCCCCCTCCACCACCACCACCACCAAAAAGAAAAAAAAATACACACACACAATCCTTTCCCGTCCTTCCTCTCCAGTGTAAGCAGTGGCTGCCCTAGCCACTGTTTCCGGCTTCTCTGTCTACCCAGGTCCCTCCCTGGAGCTCTGACGACACCGAGAAGAGAAAGTGGGCTGGAAGAGGAAGAGGAAGAAAGTGGGGTGAGCGTGCTTCTACCGGGCCGGGTGGGAGAGCGCCGGGGGAGCCAGGGCTGGGGGCCTGGGGCCAGGCTGGAGGCCACGACGCTGCACCCCTCCCACTTACTCTGCCCCCCGGAAGTCACCTAATACCAAGCAAGAGATGTGCTTCCCCACACTGCCTCTCTCCCACACTCAGACTTTCGTGGGGGCTGGGGTTTGGACCCACGAGGGACTGGGCTCCCCGGGGCCTCTGGAAAAGCAAATCCCTTTGGACTGTGCGCTCCCTCCAGTGGAGGACCCTGAAAAGCAGCTGAGGAGCCCAGCGCCGTCTGGAAATCCTAGCTCCCCCTCCCTTCTTGGCGGGGAAACGCCTTAGAGGTCGCGTGACCACTGATGGGAGGAATGGGGGAAGGGACTGCCCTGCTCTGAATTCTGGAGGACTGGAGAAGGCACCCTGAGCACGGAAGACCGTCTGCACCCCCTCCTCGCGGGGTACCACTCCACTCACCCCAGTGGGAACCCGTGCAAGCTGGAGCTGCTGCCTGCAGATTCCCGAGGGGCAGGTTTGAATACCAGTCTGCTGGGCAGCCTTGGCAAAGTTCCTATCTGTTTCTGGGTTAAATACTGAGACACACCCCAGAAACACACATGTACAGTGTCCCCAGCCACAAGACTACCCACACGCACACACGCACGCACACATGCACACACGTGCAGGCAGGCTCACAGACATGTCAGCACTCTCAGCCACAGTCATAATGCCCACCTCCACCCCGCCACCCCCCCACACACACACTCCTGCACTCAAACTCACAAAACTTGTTCAGCAAATGCTTCTGAGTCATCTTCATAACTACTGGATGGTTTCTGCAGCTTTTGAGGAGCTGGGGGAGACCAAGAGACCCAGAGAGGCCTCCATGCCCCCAAACCGGAGAGGCAGGCTATTCAGAAGGGGTGGTATGTGTGTGTGTGTTGGGGGGGGGGGGGGGCCGGCGGCTAGTTTCCATTCCCCTTCTCTCCTAGTACAGGGCTGGGTGGAGAGGCCAAAGCTTAGCCTACGCTGCCCCCTGGTGTCTGAACGAGCTCCTACATCTCCAACCCATGCAAATAGACATGTCTGTACTTGAGTGCGCATAGGTTTGAGCCCTCCAGGCAGCAGAGGATAGGAACAAACAGCAGAAGATCACAGTTAGGAGCTGGGCTCTGGAGACAGGCTGCTTAGGTTCAGATCCTGCCAATGCTGCTAAGTGCACAACTCTTGGCAATTTATTTAACCCCTTCATGTTTCAGTTTTGTCATCTGTAAAATGGAGCAAATAGTCTTTACCCTACAAGATTGTAAGAATGAAATGTGACAATACATGTGAAGGCTTAGCATAGTGCCTGGCACATAGAGTAAACGTTAGGCACTGTTTTTATGATCCAGAATAAATCAGGTGTGAGGAAGGCCAATTTGGGGGTGATGTTACCACCACAAAGACAGAGCCTGTTGGTGTGTGTGTGTGTGTGTGTGTGTGTGTGTGTGTTAATTGGGTCTGGAAGGCAGTTAGACTGAAGAGGACAGAGAGCGGAGATGGGAATGGCAGCCAGGAACCTGTCCATGGGCTTGTACAGCCAGCCACGCTGGGATGGCACTTTGTTTGCAATCCCAGGTGCCCACTCTACCTGAGGACACCCACAGTCAGTAGCTGAATTCAGGCTTCATCAATCTAAGGGGTCTCAGGAGGGCCAAGTACCCCCTAACTTGGGTAGGCAGAGTGAAGGAGTGGACAGTCACCAACCCTGGCTCATTTTGGGAATGAGTAGGTGAGGAATAAGTACTGCTGGGAAATTAATATTTAAATTGTCTTCCTCTCCAACTGATTGTACCAATGGGCAAATTGTGATGTCATGGAAAGAACCTAGGCTTTAGAAGCAAATCTGGCTGGGGTCTGACTCCATTTAAGAGCTTTGTGACCATGAGTGTCAACTCCTGAAATGGGGACAGTAGTTATACCTACTTCACAGGGCTTGGACTAGGATGAGGCAAGTGAGTTGCCCAGGGTACAGAATTTAAGGAGGCAGTCATTCTCACGTCATGAAATTGCAGGCTTGGCCAGAAGAACTTCAGTAATGCCACCCGCACTTACACGACCCTGAGAGTGAGTGCCTCGCTTGCCTTACCTTCCTCCTGGCCCTGCCATCCCATTGGGTGGCTCTAAGGATTGCATGAGGAAAAGCATATGAAAAAAATTTGTGGTCTGTGAACTGCAGGTTGCAACCCAATAGTAGGTCACAAAATCAATTTGGTGGGCCTTAACTATTTTTTTTTTAAACTGAGTAAGAATAGAATAAAAAAATACCAGAATGCATCACACAAAGGATAAGTATTGTTTCATGAAACTTTTGTTCCTGTTTTATATATGCATCCAATTCTAGATCATGACATAAAACATTTCTTAGGGCAGGTTGTGTCTGAAAAAGTTTGAAAGTGCCATTCTGATGTTGGTGACTGCTAGTCTGGAGATATTATGGACCCCAGAAAGCCATGTTCTTTTATCCCAATCTTGTGGGGTGGAACCTTTGAATAGATTATTTCCATGGAGGTGTGACCCCGCCCATTCAGGTTGGGTCTTAATTAGATCACTGGAGTCCTTAAGAGAGCTGAGAGCCCACACAGACCCAGACATCTGGAGACACTTGGAGATACAGAAAGACAGATGTTGGAGATGCTAAGCTAAGAGATGAAGCCAGAGTTTGCTCCAGAGAAGCTAAGAGAGGACCCCAAGACACTTAGAGAGAAATGCCTTGGAGAACAAGCAAGAATGCACAGGAGCTGAGAGAGAGAAGCTAAGAGACACAGAAGCGCAAAGACATTTTGGAGAAAGCCATTTTGAACGTGGGAGCAAAGGACAAGCAGATGCCAGCCATGTGCCATCCCAGCTGACAGAGGTCTTCCAGGTGCCATCAGCCTTTCTTCAGTGAAGGTATCCTCTTATTGATGCCTTAGTTTGGACACTTCTATGGCCTTAGAACTGTAAATTTGTGACCTAATAAACCTCCACTGTAAAAGCCAATCCATTTCTGGTATTTTGCATTCCAGTGGCTTTAGCAAACTGGAACAGTGACCATCATCTTTGACTTTGCATTGCTTTTTAATTATCCTGAGTACATCCTTCTTCCCCAACAAGAACATAAGCTCCCAGAGGGCAGGGACTCATATCATCTTGTACACTCTGCCATGCATCTAGAGAAGACAACATGCATTCTTGCCAGTAAGTACCATGGCATCAAATTTACTAAGTGTTTACTATGTACCTGGCACTACTAGCTAGATGTTTAACATGCACTCTGTTATATAAGGACCAAACTTATTGATAGGTTGATTACTGGGGCTCAAGACGTTTTGCAGACAAGATGAGTGGGTGTCACATTCAGGAGGACTGGATAGTGGCCTGGGATTTGGGGAAGATTGAGGGATAGAAGGAAGAGGCCATGAAAGAAGTGTGGGCAGTAGCTGTGGACCTCTAACCTGCTCTCTCTCTCAGGCCTTCACCATTCTCCCCAAGTTTCCATCCATCTTGATAGCAACTCACCACTCAGAGGAACAGAGGCCATCAGTTGGGAACTCCCCCAGTTTCCTGCCTGCTCCCTACCAACAGCCTATTCAGTGGCACTTGCATCCTCCCTGCAGGCTCAGAGGAGAAGGCGTCTCTGCCCCTGGCCCTGCCCAAGGGATGTTGTTTCACCTGTGTTCAGACCCCTCCCTTCTGCCTCCTCAGGGACTTGTTCTATTAATTATCCCCTTGATTCCTCAAATCTCCAGCCTCTTACTCTCTAATTATTACAACTCTTTACCCTCAGCATGTAAACATGTTCAAAACCCTCCCACCTTTAAAAAGTAAAATCAAACTGATATAAAACAAATAAAACCAATCCTCTCAGAACTTATGTCCAGTTAATTCAACAAACATCTTTGTAGTATCTCTCCTCAAGTGCTTGTAGCTGAGAGGAGGAGTCAGACCAGTTAACAGACAGTGATACTACAGGATAATCAGGGCTGCAATTCCTGTGAACACGGGTGGTGGGGGGAGTGGCAGCACGTAAGAGGGGCATAAGCTAGGTAGGGATTTGGGGAGATCATGGAGGGTTTCCTGGAGAAGGTGATGCTTGAACTAAGTCTTGAAGGAAAAACAGTTATTCAAGCAAAGAACAAGGGGAGAGTTAAAACAGGAGAGGAACTACCATATGCAAAGGCATGGACACCAGTGGGAGCCTGGTACATTCTGGGAATGGCAGTAGTTGGTGACGCAGAGCCATTGAGGATTTAGGCACATGAGTAACGTGACGAGATTTAGTAGAGCGATCACTTTAGCAGCAGTGTTGAGGATGGTTTGCAAAGGACCTGTCTGAAGCTGAGAGACCAATTCAGAAGGTTACTAACACTAGAGGAAACCGTATGGTGAAGTAGAAGTGAAGTACTGCGGAATCAAGGCTGGTAGAAAAAGAGGTGAGAGGCCGATGGGTAAGGAAAGAATGGAGTCAAGGAAAGGAAGTCTCAACCAACCTAAAGACCAGCCATCCTGAGATCCCAGGAAAGAAAGAGCTGGAGGACTGAGATGGGGGTGGGGGTAGGGGTGAGATTTCAATCCCGCTCACCTGGGAGTGTGTGGTATGGGCTGTGGCTATGGGAGTGAGGCTGTGGCAACATGGAGGTGTCATTGGCATTGAGGAGGCCAAAGAACCAAGAGGCCAGGGTGCTGGCTGGACTACCTGCATGAACATTACATCTGGGTTTGCAAAAGACCTGAGATGGACAGGAAGACAGTGAGTCAGGTGCCATAGTCTTCAAAGGAGTGTGGGCAAGTGACCAGGACATCAATGGATGACCACAAAGATAATAAATAACATTTAGTGAAGCCTCACCATGTTACTTCAATTCCAACTTAAAAATCTAAGCATTGTATATTTTATCATACAACTATACTCTGATATAAAACTGTGCTGCCCAGTATAGTAGCCACTAGCCACACAGGGCTATTTATTTATTCATTTTTAAATTTTTATCATGGTGACATTTATGCAACAAAAATATTTCTCCATTTTAACCACTTTTATGTGTACAGTTCAGTGATACTCATTACATTCATAATATTGTGCTACCATCACTACCACCCAGTACCAAAACTTTTCATCACCCCAAAACAGAAACTCTGTACCCATTAAGCAGTAAGTCCTCACCAACTCCCCACTCCTGGGTATCCTGGAATCTACTTTCTGTTGCTGAGAGTCTGCCATTTCAGGGGCATCATATAAGGTATATCATAGAAGTGTCTGGCTTATTTCGCTCAACATGATGTCTTCAAGGTTCATCCATGTTGTAGCATGTAAACATGTGGCTATCTAATTTTAAATAAAAATTCAGTTTCTCACTTGTACTAGTTACATTTCAAATGCTCAAAGCCACATGTAACTGGCAGCTACCATACAAGCACATTGAACAATTCCATCATCACAGAAAGTTCCCTTGGTTGGCACTGATACCCCACGTTTTACAGAAGAGGAAATTGTGACGTGGTAAGGTTGGGTAACTTGCCCAAGATTGCAGAGCCAGTAAGTGAGAGAGCTGAGATTTGAACTCAGTTAGTCTGGCTCCAGCACTGCTGCCATTAAGCAGTGTGCTATACATCTTCTCAACAGAAGGTGAAATAGCTGGCCCTAAAGGAAGAGGAATTTTATATGACTATTGGGGCAAATGCTGATGCCTACTCAGTAGCCAATCCCTTCTTCTTTACTGGCAGAGTCTGGATTTGTTCAGGTGTTCCCCTCCCATCTATTCGGGGATGAATCTCACTTGGTCTAGACAACAACCTTAGTTCCATTCCCCTGGCCAGCCACCCAGTCCTGGCCAACAGGACTTTAAGAGGCTGCTGAGAACAGTTTTGTTCTTCAGTGCCCTTTTCACATGTGACACCTGAACAGGGGCAACCACATTGCAAACAGAAGTGGAGACTCCGCCTACCACTGAGGGTAGAATAGCAGTGTGAAGAGTTGGAAAACCTCTGATGAATCATCCAGCTCTGGAACTGCTCTAGAACTCCTCACTGTTCAAGCTACTTTAATTGGGTCTCTGTTACTTGTCACTAAAAGCATCCCTATCTGGGACCTTGGTGGAACCACTAGGGTTAGAGCAAACAGAGAGCTCTTGTACTCCCACACCCATCTTGTGCACGTGGGAAAATAAGGGATATCTCATTAAAGGAAGAGTGTCCTCAGGGAACAACCAGATTTCAGGCAAGCAGAGGGGCAGGGACAATCTGAGCTGAGATGGCCAAGGCCTTCATGCAAGGAGGTTAGTGGATGCAGTGCAGGGGTGGTCAGGAAGAGGAAGCACTGGGCTGAGTGGAGAAGGGTGGCCATCCATTGAGGTTTGCCAAGAATGACAGGATATGAGCAATGTTGGGGTCAGCTGTTCTCAAGGATCCAAATGGAGTCCTGAGGCTGTGTGAGTCTTACCACGGCCAGCAGACCTTCACTTCCCAGAAGGACAAGCAGCAGCCTTGGCGGATGGGCGAAGTCAAGCCTCTCTGGATGGAGCCAGCTGTGGTCAGGATTGAGCCTCTGAGAGGAAATTCTAGCCCTCCAACTAGACATCTAATTATTGTCTGGCCTGTCTTCCTCCTCCCTCCCCTGTGCAGCGAGCTTCTTGGGAAAGTTACTCACATTCCCTGTCTTGCCTTTCTCACCTCCTCAGTACACTGCCAGGTGATGGTTGCCCCCCACCAGCCAAATGAAACTGTTCAGGCCCATGTTACACATGCCTTCCTACGTGCTGAGAATGACAGCTCACCCTTGTCCTAGATTTCTCCTCAATATTCAACACTGTTAGCCATCCTTGAGTGAGCTCTCCCCTGGTTGGCTTTCATGGTCTTGCTCTCTCCTGGTTTTCCTCCTACTTCTATGGGTGTCCTTCTCCTGTCTACACAGACTACTCTTCCTATATAAGTTCATCCATAGCCAAGGCTGCACTATTCCAGAGGCAGGTTGGCATAGTGTGGTGGCTAAACCATGGCCTCTGGGGCCAAACTGCCTGGGTCCAAATCCCTGCCCTACCACTTCATTGCTATGTGACCTTGGACAGGTTGTTGACTCTCTCCACTCTCTAGTTCCCCAATCTGTAAAATGGGGAGAATAATAATAATACCTGCCTTGTAGGGTTGCTGTTTTAAGAGTTGAGTGAATTAATTTTAAATAAATCTCTGCTAATAATGCCTTGCTTTCTATAAGTCTCGAGCTATCACTTGTTCATCACCACTTGTAAGTCTCATGGAGATTTAAAAGTCAGATAATCCAAAATTGAAATTATCACATACTCTGATCAAACTAGCTCCTCCTCCTCTATTCCCTGCTTCAGTAAATGAAACCTTGGATGCACCTAGTTTCCAAGGACAGAAATCACCGGGGACCAGTGATTTTCAACTTGGACTGTGTATTAGAAGCACTGGAGATTCTGATTTAATTGATCTGGAGTGTGAACTGGTATTGAAATGTATTTTTAATTATTAATTTGCTCATTATTTTTTACAGTTTAATAAACAATCTGAGTTAAAATTTGCAACCCATGAAATGAACAAGTCTTAGGAATACGTTCACTGAATTTTGACAACTCATTACTGGAAGAAATTAAACAAGACATAACTAAATGGAAAGATAGTCCATGCTCATGGATTGGAAGACCTACTAGCATTAAGATGTCAATACTATCTAGGGAGATTTACACATTTAACGCAATCCCAATCAAAATTCCAACAGCCTTCTTTGCAGAAATGAAAAAGCTAATTATCAAATTTAGATGGCAGGACAAGGGACCCTAAATATCCAAAACCATCTTGAAAATGAACAAAGTTGGAGGACTCACACTTCCTGGTTTCAAAACTTGTTACAAAGCAACAGTAATCAAAACAATGTGGTACTGGCACAAGGACAGATATATAAATAATGAAATAGAATTGAGAGTGCAGAAATAAGCCCATACATCCAAGGCCACTTGATTTATGACAAGGGAGCTACATCCACTCAATAGGGAAAGAATAGTCACTTCAACAAATGGTATTGGAAAACTTCATATCCACACACGAAAGAATGAAAGTGGACCCATTCCTCGGTGTACGAAAATTACCTCAACATGGATCAAAGACCTAAATATAAGAGCTAAAACTATAAAATTCTTAGAGGGAAACATAGGGAAATATCTTTAGAACTTTACTTATATTAGGCAATGGATTTTTAGACTTTACACCAAAGGCACAAGCTAACAACAACAAAACAGATAAATTGGACTTCATCAAAATTAAAAACCTTTGTGTTTCAAAGAACATTATCAAGAAAGTGAAAAGATAACACAAAATGGGAGAAAATATTTTGAAATCATATATCTGGTAAGTGTTTAATATCAAGAGTATATAAAGAACTCCTACAGCTCAACAGCAAATGGACAAACAACCCAATTTAAAAATGGGCCAAGGCCTCCCCACTACATGGGACTTGACTCCCAGGGGTATAAATCTCCCTGGCAACGTGGGACATGACTCCTGAGCATGAGCCTGGACACGGCATTGTGGGATTGAGAAAATCTTCTTGACCAAAAGGGGGAAGTGAAATGAAACAAAATAAAGTTTCAGTGGCTGAGAGATTTCAAATGGAATCGAGAGGTCACTCTGGAGGGCATTCTTACGTGCTATATAGATATCCCTTTTTAGTTTTTAGTGTATTGGAATAGCTAGAAGGAAATTCCTGAAACTGTCAGACTACAACCAGTAGATTCTTGAAGATGACTGCATAACTATGTAGCTTACAGGGTGTGGCTGTGTGATTGTGAAAACCTTGTGACTCACACACCCTTTGTCCAGTGTATTGACAGATGAGTAGAAAAATGGGGACAAAAACTAAATGAAAAATAGGATGGGATGGTGGGGTGGGATATTTTGGGTGTTCTTTTTAACTTTTATTTTTATTATTTTATTTTATTTATTTATTATTATTATTTTTTTGGAGTAAGAAAATGTTCAAAGGTTGATTCTAGTGATGAATGCACAACTATATGATGGTGCTATGAATGTACACTGTGGATGATTGTATGGTATGTGAATATATCTCAATAAAACTGCATAAAAAATTGGTCAGTGACTTGAATAGACATTTCTCCAAAGAAGATACATAAATGGCCAATAAGCACATGAAAAGATGCTCAACATCATTAGCCATTAGGGAAATGCAAATCAGACCACAATGAGATACTACCTCACACCCACTATAATGGCTATTATTAAAAAAAAAAAAAAACAGAGAATAGTAAGTGCTGATGAGGATGCAGAGAAATAGGAACTCTAGGACATTGTTGGTGGAAATGTAAAATGGTGCAGCCACCATGGAAGTTTTGGCAGTTCCTTAAAAAGTTAAATATATAACTACCATATGACCCGGCAAGTCCATTTCAAGGTATATACCCAAAGAATTGAAAGCAGGGGCTTGGACAGATATTTGTATACCAGTGTTCATTGCAGCATTACTCACAATAACCAAAAGGTGGAAGCAACCCAAATGACCATCAGCAGATGAATGGTTAAACAGAATGCGGTATATATATGTACATATATATATATACTCACACACACAATATATACAATGAAATATTACTCAGCTCTAAAAAGGAATAAAGTTCTGACACGACATGCGTGAACCTTGAAGATATCATGTTGCGTGAAATAAGTCAGACACAAGGGAACAGATATTGTATGATTCCACTTATATGAAATAACTGGAATATGCAAATTCACAGAGACAGAAAGTACAGTACAGGTAACCAAGGGCGGAGGCCAGGGGAAGAGAATGGGGACTTATCATCTATTTTCTAAACATATGAGAGTAGGTTGCATACGTCATGATTCCTTATCAAGTAATATTTCCACGTATATTTCCTAAGAACTAGCATATTCACTTATGTAACCACATTAAGTACAATTATCAAGTTTAGGAAATTTGACATTGATACAAAGCATGCAGTCTATATTCCAGTTTCTTCAGTTGTCCCAGTAATGTCCTTTGGGGCATTTTCTCCTCCATTATTAGATTCAGTTCAGGATCATGTATTGCATTTAACTGTCATTGTCTCTTTAGTCTCTCTCTCTCTCTCTTTTAAATTGTAATTTGCATTTTCTTGATGACTAAAGACGTTGAACACTTTTCATGTGCTTATTGACCATTTTGTGATGTATCTGTTCAAATATTTTCCCCATTTTTTCTTTTTATTCTATTTTCTTTTTTTTTTCCTTCCCCCCCCCATCTTTAAAGAAATCAGTTGTTTGCTTTGATTACTATATTACAGGAATTCCTTATGTATTCTGAATACCAGTCGTTTGTCAGACCAATGTTTTACTTACCTATTTGGCTTACTTTTCCATTTTGTTAATGGTGTCTTTTGATGAGCAAAAGTTTTTTCTTTTGATGCTTAATTTATCTTTTTTTTCTTTTATGGTGATTGCTTTCCATGACTTAAGAAACTTTTGCCTACCTCCAAGTCATGAAGGTATTCTTCTGGATTTTAACCTAAAAGCCTTAAGATTTTAGCTTTTATGGTTTAGGTTTATGATCCATCTTGAATTTCTGTGTATGGTGTGAGATAGGGGTTGAGTCATTTTCCCATACAGATATTCAGTTGTTCCAACACCATTTGTTGAAAAGATATCCCTTTCTCCACTGGATTACTCTGATGCCTTTGTCAGAATCAAATGACTTTTAAGTGTGAGGTTATTTCTGGCTCTCTGGTCTCTTCCACAGATCTGCATGTCAGTCTTCAAGCTAGTTCCACACTTTCTTGATTACTGTACCTAACAAGTCTTGAAGTCAAGTGGTATAAATTCTTTAGCACTGGGAGTTTTAAAAGTTCTCCATGTGATTCTAACATGCAGCCAAAGTTTGAGAGCTCTGAGAACATTCTAATGTGAGCCAAAGTTCTTATTAGGCCCAGCTTTCTCTGTCACCATCTTCTAGATCTATATGAAAAACCAATTATTATACTTGACCTGACCTCCTTAATGCCTCTGGAATTCTTCTCTTCCTCTAACTCGATCACTGGTGCATTAGTTAAAAACTTCTTTTCTCATCTGGTTTCCTATCCCTCCTATGGAAAAAAAAAATTTAAGTCCTTAGTGTGGCACACAAGGCCCTTTGTGATATATCCACTACTGTTCCAAAAAGCACCTTAAACTTCAGCCACACCACATTTGCAGTTTCTCAAATGTTTTAAGCTTCCTCATTTTGCCTACCCTCCTTTCCTCCTGTCCTCACTTGTCATCTCCCCCATCTCTTTCCAAGTTTATCCTGGCATCAAAAACCCTGCTCTGCCCTGATCCCCTTAGCTGCAATAGGTGTCCTTCCCAGGTTCTCAAGGCCCTCTGTGCACACCAGGTGCTGTGCTATAATTGTCAGTCACCTTGTTGAGCATCCCCACTCACCTGTGAGCTTCTTGAAGGCTGAGATTGTGTGTTTGCATAGCTCATCCCTAGTGCCTAGTAATGTGCCCGGCAAATATGAGGTACCCAATGAATGTTTATTAAATGAGTGAAACCTGGGCTTAAATCTGCACTGTGTTTTGGGGCAGATTCCTTCATCTCTCCGAGCCTCTAGTTCCTTATTTACCACTGGAAATAATCCCTATGTCACAAGGTGGTTATGAGACTTAAGTAAGCTAATCCATATAAAATTCATTGCATGTGCCTGGCACATGATAAGGGCTCAGCAAGTGTTGGCTCTCCTCCCTTTTCCCAGTTTCCACCAGACCCTTCAGAGATATCCCTTCCTACGCACACTTCTATAACTGACCACTAGGTGGTGTGAGTCTGCGGCCTGACATTGAGTCCCAGAGCTGCCCCATTCCAGACCCTGTTACGCTCAGGCAGAAAGAGGGGGATGGTGGTGTTAGTGGTGGTGGTGAACAATTTGCTGGGGGTGGGGGTCCAAAAAAAGACATATCCTCTTCCTGCACCCATACTAGACATGCCCACTCTCACCATACTAGGTATCCCAATCATGGATTGCAAGATTTCCCACTACTTTCCCTATATTTGATTTCCCACTACTTTCACTATAATCCCATCCTAAGAATTTGAAGACAGAAGAAGCATCTTAAGAATAGAAGTGGAGACAAAGAGAAGAAACTGAGGTAGAGAGGGATTGAATGATGAATACTATAGGAGAAATACGGGGAGGTGAGATGCTTATAGTCATATCCCACTTGATGTCAACTATTTATGACTGTCTCTTCTAGCAGGGCAGGCCCCCCTCGTCCTGCCTACCTCCCTACCAGCCAATCAGGAACTCCTAACCCCAGGTGGATACAAAGAAGTAAAAGACACGGTCCCTGCCCTCCAGGAGTTTACAGTCTGGTGGTGGACCCAGGACCCGCACAATTGAGTGCTAAAGCTCTGGATACTGAGGCTACCTTGAGTGCAAGTTTAGAACAGGATAGAGGGGCAGAGCGAGAATAACAGGAAAATTTTTCTGAAGAGGGTAGAGAGAAGCTGGGGGAACAGCGTAATTAAAGGCTCAGGTAGAAAACAGCATTCTTTCATCTTAGAGACACCCTCAGCAGTCCACATCCTAGAAATAACGCAAGTGCCCAATGATCCCAATAGATTGGGGAGTATCCAAGCAAGGAGATGCCAAGTGGTGGATATAAAGAATGAGCTAGATCTGGAAGTATAACACAGAAAGGAATCAAGATGAGTTCATTGAACAAAGCCAGTTACAGAACAGTATATATTGTATGAGCTCATTTGTGCTATTTAAAGATATTCATTTATATTTGTCTGTCGTTAAGAAAGGAGACAGAAGGAACTGTTAGCAGTGGTTACTCTGGGGACGGAGCTGAGGAATGGGACTGTGGAGACTGGCAAGTTTGCTTTTCACCTGTATCTTCCTACACTAGTTGGTTTTAAAACCACTAAGCCTATGTTATTTTATTTTATTACAATATAAAGTTAATAAAAATAAATACACATTCACATTCAAGAGACAGCAGTGGTGGGGAGGTAGCAAGTGAGAAGTAAAGGTCCACATGTTGAGGCCAGATTCTGGAAGACCATGACTCAGTTGTCTCCAGACACCCAGTAGAGTTTCACCAGCCAGGAAGAGCCACCGGGAAGGCAGAGTTTTAGGAGGATTCACCAGTGTAAGATAAACAGAAGGGAAAGGAATGAGGCTACCCCTCAGGCCACACATAGTCACTACAGATGTCTTTTTCCTTTAAAAGCTGCAAGAAGCCCCTTTTCAACTGATTTCATTTGGACTGAAATGTGGGAAGGGTCCCGGGGGGAGGAAGGCATCTAGTAGCATTCCTTAAAAAACATTTAGTGAGTCCCTGCCTGCTGTGAGTTAGGCCAGGAGAGCTGCATAAACCGATGAATAAGACCCCAGCCTTGCAGGAGACACTTTCTCTGGCAGTGGAAATGGAGGAGATGTAGATACATTTCAAAGGAAAAAATGACACAACTTGAACACAGGCTTGCCAGACTGCAGAGGGCCCTAAGGAATCCCTGGTTTGGGTAAAGGTGGAGTTCCTTCTGGATTCCTCTCCTGCTCACACTGCCACTAACAGGCCATTTCTTCACCCTGCTTCTGTAAGGGAAGACTGGAGTGGGGACCTGGGACCCTTCTTGGCTAGAATTTTAGGAAGGGAAAAGGGTGGTGCAGCTGTCACTCATCGCTAAAGCAAATTTCTGGCAGCCAATGTCGCCTCCCCCAGGTCCCTGAACCCCAACTGCCACACATCCAGAAAGGCAGATACCAACGATATCGCCTCAAGACACCGCCCAGAAGGGGGCAGTGGCCAGAAGCACCTTCTCCGGACTCTGGGAACCGCCGGAGCCTTCGGGACTCAAAGCAGCATTCCCGTACAGGCTCGGGGCGGGGGACAAAGGTCGCTCAGCGGACATCCCCTTAGAATCCGAGGCTTGGAAACCGAGGTGCAGAGTCCCTCCTCTTATCCCTGGTGCTCGGAATCTAAAGCCCTGACTTGGTGGGAAGCCAGCCAATAGGTAAAAAAACAAAAAAACAAAACAGAATGAGGCTCAACCTCTTGGGGCGAAGGGGGGTGGCCCTTCCTCAACCCCACCCGCTAGTGACTCACCTCCCTCCAAACCAGGGCCTGCCCCTCCCGCGCCCGGTGCCAGGCGAGCAGGGCGGGGCGGGCACTAAGGTGGGCTCCATCCCCGAGCCCTCGGCGGGCGGACAAGCTCTGGCGTGTCCCCGCGGGTGTCCCTGTTTACTCCGAACCCCGGAGCGACGAGGGGGCGGGCCCTCGCGGCCCCTCCCCCACCCGCCCCCCTCCGCTGCAGGCCCCAATCCCGGTCCCGGTATTACAAAGTCTCCAAATCAAAGCCCAGCCTCTCCCCACACCTTCCCCACGGACTGGCGGCCCCGCCCCCACCCCAGGCGGGGGAGGCCTCGTCAGCAGACCTCGGAGTCTTGGGCACCCCCCCGGGGAGGGGGGGTGGTACTGAAATCCTAGGGAACGACACAGAGTTTCAAAGAGGAGCGGCTCTCCTCGCCCACTGCTCAACTCCCCCCTTCGCCCGTTCAGCTCTCAGGACCGCAGAGTAAAGCGCCACTCAGGAGACAGAGCGCTCCGTGTCCTAAACCGACTGGCGGACCCCCGGGACCCCCATACTCCGACCGCTTCAGAGATCCAAGTCTCGCCGCTCCTTTGACTCCCCCTCCCCAGGGCAGCGCGCCAAATCGGCGCATGCGCACTGACAGGATTGCCGCGTAGCTCTTTCTACCCCCCCCTTTTCTTTCCCCGCCCCTTCCCTCCCTCGCTCCTCTCCCGTTCCCCTCCCTCTCCCCCCCTCGGCCCCCCCGCGGCACCTCAGTCCGGGGAACAGCGGTGCGAGCTCCAGGCCCGTGCACTGAGGAGGCAGAAACGAGGGGAGCCCCCAGAGCTCCATCAGACCCCTTCCAAGGGTTCCCCCACCCGGTCCACGCCCCCCACCTTCCCCCCTCCCCGCCTCCTCCCAATTGTGCATTTTTGCAGCCGGAGGCGGCTCCGGGATGGGGCTGTGAGCTTCGCCCTGGGAGGAGGAGAGAGGAGCGAGGAGAAAAGCAGGGGGTGAAGGGTTTGGATTTGGGGGCAGAGGGCGCACCCCCATCAGCAGGCCCTCCCCAAGGGGCTCCCAACTCTGCCTCTTCACGTACACCCCCGGTGCGCTTTGCCAAGGGAAAGGATAAGAATAGAGGAGGAGAAGAGGGGAAGGAGGAAAAGGGGGGACCCCCCAAATGGGGGGGCGAAGACGAGAAGTAGCAGGACCAGAGGGGAGAGGGCTGTTGCTTGCATCGGCCCACACCATGCTGACCCCGCCGTTGCTGCTGCTGCTGCCCCTGCTCTCAGCTCTGGTCGCGGCGGCTATCGACGGTGAGTGACATTCCGCAGCCCCCTTGCACTCCTGGGGACACCCCCTCCCCAGCCCCCACTCCTGCGTAGGGACGGAGAACCCAGACGCGGGAGGGGGTGCCTTTTGTTATACCAGTCCAGCTGACACAGCAGCGGCCCCACTGGGGGCGGGGATGGGGGTACGATTTAGGGGGATGGGGGCCCTGGGCAAATGATGTTTCCTGGGTCCCCCAGCCCAGACAAAGACCAGAGGCCTGGGTAGGGAGATGAGGGCTCCCCCTTTCTGAAACTGGGATCCAGAGGCCTTCTCTTCCTATCACTGGTGGGGGAGGGCCTCTGTCTCCCCTTCATCCTGCATCCCCCTCCCCAATCTGAATTGTGAAGGAATCCCGATTTGCCATGTGTGGCTGCAAAAGGGGCTGGGGGTGGGGGTGGGGTTCTGCAGTGGCCTCTGAAAGTGGGGAGCAGGGCCAAGGATGCCCCGCTGGGCAGAGGGCAGGCAGGCCTGAGAAAGCTGTGGGTGGGGAGAGGGAGGCCCATGGGGAAGGCCCCCTGCTTGGGTGTGGAATCTGGGCCTGGGAGCCCAGGCCTGGAGGCCTGGGTCCAGGATCTAGCAGGCTGCCTGCCTGGGTCCTGGAGTCGGCACTTCCCGGCCTCAGGACCTCTGTCAGTAGCCTGAGAAGAGCTGTACTGGGGGGCTGAGGGGGTGCAGGCGATGCTTTGTGACTGAATTTTCCTTCTTAATTCCTGGGAGCTTTGAGATGAAAAAACGTCAGATGTCATCGTTAGGGAAGGGTACTGGAGAATGGCCTGGAATGCTGGGGCAGTGGGGGGGGAGCTGCTTTCTCCCTGGCTTGTGACTTGATCACAGTTGGGTCTAGGAGAGTTGGAGGGTGGGTTGAGGCTATAGCTATGCCCCCACCCCCCCAGTCCCCTGATCCTTTGGTAAATGTGTTTATTTATCCCACCCTCCCCCAGCCATACACACACATTTTGTATACCGCAGAGTTCAGCTTTTGCTAGAACGAACTGTGTCCCTTTGGGGAAATGGGATGCCCCCTCTGGCCTTTTTCTGTCAGCTGTTTTTTTCCTTTTACTTGTGAGTCACTGATTCAAGTCTTGCCCAAGATTTGAGCTGGAGTTGTGGGGTTGGGCCGGGCTGGGCCAGGCCCCTGATTTGAGAAAGGGTGGAATCTCATCCCTTGCTGTGGTCTGGGGACAAAATACCAGCATGCAACAAGCAATCTCCCTCCTTCCCCCAACTACCCCCTCCTCCATCTTCTGTATTTTGCCAGGTTGGGATTGGGAAAGTTTCTCCCTGAAACCAGATTATCTCTCCCTCTCCTCCCCTACCCCCAACTTGCTTCTCTGGGGGAGGGGTTTATGGGGTCAGGAAGCAACTGTGCCCAGAATATTCAGGGTATATTCAGTTATACCATCTTTGTGACTGTGTCTGCATCCTTCCCCCACCTTGATCGTCAGCCCAAGAGGAAGAAAGAGACTGCCCTGAATAGCCTCCAGACCAGCCCTCACAGTTCTTCCTTCTGGTTCTCAGCCCTGTAGGTTGGGAGGGGAAACTGAGGCAGAGAGATCTCAGTGCTTCTGGGAAGTTATGGAAAAAATATATGTATTTTTTAAGATAGGAAAAGAAAGAGAAAGACCCATCAGGAAGCCCCTGAAGGAGGGTGATTGGAGTGGGGTGAAAGCAAAGGGGTCTCTTTGGAAAGCAGAAAAGGTCCCCCAGCCCACCAGGCGTGTGCTCCAGGAAGCTTCACTTCCAGGGTTGCATAATTGCCACAACAAGTTGGTTGGTGATTGTTGAAGGGGGGAGATGGAAAGTTCTTAACTATCCCCCTACCCTTTCTTAAAATCTCCATCCATCCCCTGCTGTAGCCCCAGCTCAGGCTGAACTCTGCTGAACTCTATCCTGAACTCTATCTGAAGTCCTGGGAAGAGGACCCCTCCCCCAAAACACACTGATATTCTCACCTGGGGAATGGGAGTGGGAAAAATCAGGTCCGTCCCCTTGGGGGGAGGGAGGGGTAATTGCCCAGAACTGTGCCACAGTCCAGCTGTATCCGGGGGCAGCCTGGGGGAGTCTCTTCAGGCACTCAGACACTGAACTTTCTCCTTTGCTTTCCAGAGAAGGTAACTGCCTGGCCCCAGGGTATCCGACTTGGTGTCTAACCTCCCTCCCTTCTGCTGTCACAGACCCTGCTGATTTCCTTCCACAGGGGCATTTCTGGGGCTTTCTCTTCTACACCTAAATCCACCCCTAGAGTCCTTCTCCTTGGGGAGCAGTGTTAATTCCCACTGGTACTCAAAACTGAGTGCTGCTGCTGGGGAGGTTGGAGAAACAAATGGGATGGGGAATGGGAAGAGGGATTATCAAGAGTGTGGCTGAAATCAGGGAACATCCTGTAGTGGGGAGGGCAACCCCAGGCAGGCATGGTTTAGGGAAAATGCTGACGTCTTTCCTCTCTTTCTAATTCTCTCCATACCTCTTTGAGCGCCTCGGTGTATTACCAGTTAGCAGGCAAGGTGGATGGTTGAAGTGCCTTATGAGGTTGGGGTGTTACCCTTCCGGCTCCTTGAGAAAGGGTACCCTTTCTCTTCTGGCCAGACCCAAATCCTTGACCGTACCGCCTCCCCTCATCTTTCAAGGTGGGGATAAGACATTCATTTTGGGGTTGGAGGAACTCTTTGATGTTTTGGGGCTGCCTCACATGACTTCCTTTCTTCCAGTCCTGCTCGCCTTCCCTCTCCATCCATTTTCTCCCTATTTTTGCCATCAACCACTCTCCCATCATCAGAGCTCCCAAGGAAGTAGGCCAGGGCCTTGGGTAGAGCCAAATCCTGCCTAAATCCTCCCAACTCTTAAAAACTCCTTCCTTCCCTTTGGGAAGTCCTTCCTAACTCCATCTAATTCTCCTCCTGCTGCAGTCTCAGCCTTTGCCCCTCAGAACCCCCAGGTTCCCCCACCCCAGTCTTCAGGTCCTCTAGCTCTGGCTGGGGAGCTCTCTGCTCTTGGGAAATCTGGGTGTGGTTGAGTAGGACTACACGAAGGTCCCCAACCTGCACTCTGGGTGCCGGGTGTGAGCATTTGGGGAACCTAGTCTCCCTACCTCCCCTCTCCCCCCCCCCCACCCTTGTGTTCTGTCCCAGATTTCAGCTGGGTTAGCAGGATCTTGCATTGTTTGGAGAAGGAAGCAGTTGGCTCTGGAGTGCTTCCGGAGCAGTGGCCCCAGGCACCAATGTAAAGCCACCCTGGGAAAGACGTGGGGGGTGAGGGGGGTTGGGGAGGAGGAGTGGGTGGAGAGGCAGTTGTCCCTCTTGCTCCCATAGGGAAGGTGGGAGTCTCTCCTGGGGCCTTAGCTTCCCTGGCAAAGGAGCTCCAGTCTTCCACCCTCCCTTCCCCCCGACTCTGTCGGAGGCAGTAGTCCCTATTCTGGGTGTCCCTTGGGTCAGATGCGGCTAGGGCAGGCACTTGATTCCCCCAGCCCAGGGTGTCTGCTGCCTTTCACCCTACCCAGAGTCTCAGGGAGGTTGTCATTCTCTGGGTTCATCCCAGGGCAACTGTGTCATTGTCTTGGCAGCCCCTGGGCTGAGATCCTTCCTGTCTTTTTTGCCTCTGTCTGTCTGTTGGTTTGAGCTGCCTTGGCTGCTCAGAACCTCTCGGTTTCTTACCCTCTCTGCTCAGCTCTCTCATTGCCCATCCTCTGTGGCATTCTCTGTCCTGTCCTCAGTCTCTGTCACTTGCCTTGTTTGTCTCTGCCTGTCTCCAGGCCTCTTGGTGCCCTGAAAACTACCCGGGAGCCAGAGTCTCTCCCGGGCCTTCCCACTCACTCCCCAGCTCCCCGTTGCTCCCCAGCTCCCCACACCATTTTGGAGTTGTTCTTTCTCTCCCCCAGCCAGACCCAAGAGGGCCCGGTTCAGCCGGGAAAGTTCCCCCTCCACTTTCCTCCAAGTTCCTCTCTTTCCTTCCCCCTCCACTGATTTTTGGGAATGGGTTTTGGAGAGAATGTTTCTGGAAGAAGGGAACTTGATCCCCTTTATGGGCTGAGTAAGAGGAAGGAAGGAGGTTAGACTTCTAGAGGAACTTCCTCATGCCCAGGAGTCTGAGAACTGGAGAAAGATGAGGAGAATGAGTCAGGGGCTTAGAGCTTTTACTTCTAGCGAGCATCAGCCGTGTGTGTGGGGAGGCGGGGGGCGGCTGGTGAGAGACGTGGTGACCTCTGGAGGCACTCCAGGGGTCTGGATTTTATTTGTGGGGAAAGGAAAAGATGGTGGGGAAGTCACGGTCCAGGCTAATGTCCTGCTGAGTCAATATTGACTCAGGATGGAGGGGGAGACCCTTCCCCTCTCCCTGCGGTCCAAGCCACCCCGTCTGTCCGTCTGTCCAGGCCACAAATCAGAGGCCCAGACTCAGGAATGACAAAAATGTGTCTGAACCTCACTGAGCTGCGGGAAGGAGCCACAGGGTAACACCCAAAATACATAAAATTAAGTGAAAAGCTCTAGGTTTGGGTCTGGGAGGCCCTCACTTCCCCACCCAATGCGTTTGAAAGTTCAGATTCCTTCAGGCTGTCTCCCACTCCCCTGGTGACCCCCAGCTCCTCTGTTCCCTTAGATGTATCTCACAGTTCCCTTTAGACAACCCTCCCACCCCCATGCACACTCGGTCTCTCTCTCCCTCTGCCCTGTCTGCTCTTGGAAAGGGTCTCCAGGGACCCCTTCATGCTTTCCCTGTCTCCTTGTCCTTGTCCTTTGGGAAGGACCCTCTGAGGCGTCCCCTGTCCTCCTCCCCCTCGCTGCCCCCTACGGGCTTGCCACTGAAGGGCCCTCTCCTCTGGAGAAGATGCCTGCAGGGCCTTGTGCTTTCCCGTCACCCTCTCTTCTCAGGCCAGGCATTCTGCAGCCCCCCTTACCTACTCCCCACGGTCCCAGGACAGGACGGAGGGTGGGAGCCAAGGCCCCAGCAAGGCAATGGGGTCTGTGTTGTGTCTGGACGCACACCCGACCCTCCACATCCTCTCCTGGCTCCCGCTTGATGGCCCCGGGGACCATGGCTGGGCCGGGCGCCTGGGTCTGGGTGGGGGGGGGCAGGGGTGTTGGCCAGAGTTAGCATGGCGGTCACATTCATCTCCAGGCAAAGCTGAGAACAGTCGGCCCTGTGTCCTGGTGTTCTCCCCGCAACCTCGCTCGCTCTCCTCCCTCTCTTCTCTCCTCCTTCCTCTCCCTCTCTCATCCCTGCTCCCTCCGTGCTTGTCCCTCTGGATGTCCTCCTACAGTCCCTCTCTGCGACCCCAGTGACAGAGTCAGTGTTCTCCCTGCTGTTTGCCTTCTTAACCTGGGCCCCTCGGCATGGCCAATGAGGAAACCTCCCACTCTCTGCGCCTCAGTCTCCCCATCTGTAAGATGGGAATTTCCAGGGTACCTACTTCACGGGGTGGGGAGGAGCTAAATGAGTTCCTGTGGACAAGGCGCTTCGGGTCAGTGTCTGGCACGAGGTGACCTCTAAGAAGTCTTAGTGCTTATCTTTGGGAAGCCCCAGCTCTGGGGGGCAGGGTTGGCGCCTGACTTTTGGGCAGTGCTGTTCCCTTGCCTAAACTGCAGGTCACAAAAGTGGGTTTTCCGGGTGCTCAGCTGAGGGGAGGGGTGTTGGCCGCTGGCTCCAGGCAGATCCCACCCCCCACCCCCACCACAGCTCCCTCCCAGCCTGGAGCCAGGCTTCCCTCGGCTGTGTAGACTGCCCCAGAGTAGGGTATTTGTTTCTTTCCTCCCCTCTCCCTGTGAAGGAAATCAAAGACAGGCCTCAGCCTCCTAACTTGAGATTCCTGGGGCTTTCTCCACCATCCCTGGCAGGAAGGGAGGAGGGAGTCCTTTCGCCTCTCTCTCCTCCATCCTGGGGTCCTGGTGCTGGCCTGGCCTTGGGAGATGTGCCACCCCCCCCGCCCGGGCCTGAGGAGTTGCTGCTGTCGGGCAAGGGGCCCTGAGCCGTCTTCTTCCTTTCACTCCCCCTCCCCTCCATCCGAGAAAGAGCACATCTGGTTTGTGAATCTCTCTCATTCCAGCTTTCTGAGTTTGCCAGCTGCTGTTTCCTCTGTCGAATTCAGGCCAAAGATGGGGGTGGGGGACAGTCAGGGGACCGAGTGAGGGCCCAAGGAGGGGGGACGGTGGCTGGGACGTGGAGTGGAGGGGAGGTCAGAGTGACCAACCAGTGACCTCAGGCCCTGGCTGCGAGACCTGCCTCAGGGACGAGGCCCAGGTGGAGGACTGAAGACATGCAGTGTTGCCTGGAGTGGCATAGGGGTCTGTTTTGGGGCTCTAAACATCCCATCTGCCTCGGAGTTCCATTCCAGCGCCCCCAGCCCCCCAGCCGGCCTCGGCTGGCCAGGGGAAGAGGATGGTTCTCCGGCATGCTAACTAGGCTGGCAGGCTGTTTCCCGGGAAGACCTCACAGCTGGCCCAGTGGGGCAATGAACTCAGCATTATCCACCTCCTCAAGGGGCCTTTATTCCCAACTCGGGGGTGGGTGGGGATTGGAGAGGGAGACTCTGTGGTGGGGAGACTGGCGGGGCCATCCTTGATGCGTTTCCTGAACTCAGCTCTCCTCCTGGCCAGGAGCCTGAGTGCCCCCCCACCTGCCGAGATGGGGTTAGGGCGGAGGGACACCTTCCAGACCCTATCTCTCTCTGCTCAGAGCTCCCACACTTTACATACACCTCTGCCCTGCATTCGAGTTAGTGCACAGCTGTCTTCCCAAGGGACTGTGAGCCCCTGAGGGGTTGGGGGGGGTCTCACCGTCCCTGGCACCCCCAGTGCCTAGTGCCGTGCCTGCACAGAGCTGCCCTTCAGTGCCTGCCAGCTGAATGGACATGGAATTAACCCAGGCCGAGGAAAAGGCCATGAGGGGCTGGGAGGCTGGGAACCCAGCGCTGAGTGGGGGTGCAGGTGGAGGGGTGCATCTTCCCATGGAGGACATGGTGACGGGGACAGGAAGCAAGCTCCTGAGGACCTCCCTGTGGGAACGGGGAGGCTGGTGGGGGGTGTTGTACTGGTCGATGCAGAGCTTGAACCAGCTGAACTGGATCTGAGTCCTGATTTTGTCACTTGCCAGGCAAGTCACCCACCCCCTCTGCAGCTCAGTTTCCTCGTCTGTGAAATGGTGGGGTTAGTAGTACTTCCTTTGTCATTTTGTGGAGGGGATTAAATAAGATAATACATGGAAAGAACTAATTTACCACAGTGTACTAAGCCCACAATAAAAGTCAGCAATTACCATTTGTAGTTTCTCCTTGGAGAATAGGGTAACAGAATGGGGCAGGAGTGGGGGGTGGGTACAGGCTGTGGAGGGAAGGTGAGGGGGGTGGGAGATGTCCTGGAAACCAGCTCCTAGAGGTCTTCCCAACTCTCCCTCTGTCTCCGCTGCTCTCCAACTCTCATCCTGAGCACTCTTTAGGTGCCTTTTACCTCCAAGGACATCTGCTGGAAGTCCTGCCTGAGATCTAAGCAGCAAGGGAGGCTGCCTTCCGCGCTGCCCCACCCTGCCCCGCCCCAGCCTTGCCCTCCTGTACCTCTGCTGATAACATCTTCAAACCACCACTGTGCAGCAACCCCCCCCACACACACAGACACAGACACAGACCCACATACCATTCCTGCCTGGGGGCCTGGTGCTTTGGGAGTGGAGACGGGCAGGATGACGGGTTCAAGGGACAAGGAGTGTCCCAGGGGGCAGGGGATCAGATTGGTTAGAGAAGACCTGCTCTGGGCTTCTAATGGGAGGGAGAGGAAGATACAGAGAGAACATATCAGAAGCCTCAGTGTGCCCCCACACACACACATACCCGTTACTGTATATCTGGCCAGAGTGACCGAGAACACCCAGAGCTCTGCGAGTGTGTCTGTGATGGGGGTGGTTCAGTCGGACTCTTTTTCTTGTCCAATGCCACCTTCCTCCCCCAACTTTCTGACTCTGGAGGGCAGTAAAATGTGTTCCCTGGAGCCCCCTCTCACCCGACAGTGTTGTAGGCACCTCCACGCCACCCCTGCCAAGTCACATAGACCAGCCCAGGGTCTGGCCCAGATCAAGACTCATGCTGAGGAGAGAGGGCAAGCCCAGGGGAATGTTGGAGTTGGCCTCCTTCCTTCATTTTACACCCGCTCCCTTTTCTTTCCTTGCCTCAGCCCCCAAGACTTGCAGCCCCAAGCAGTTTGCCTGCAGAGACCAGATCACCTGTATATCGAAGGGCTGGCGGTGTGACGGCGAGAGGGACTGCCCGGACGGATCAGATGAGGCCCCAGAGATATGTAAGTGCCTCTCCTGGATCCCTTCCTCCAAACTCCCGACTTATCCCTTTTCCTTTGGCCTCAGGCAGCTGTTTGGAACAAGGACTGCTGATTTCTAGCCCGGTATGGACCTTGCTCTGTGATTGTGTTTGTCCCTGACAAGACTGAAACTATCCTCTCTCCCTCTTCAAAGTGCCCGCCATGTGCCTGGAGGGCTCGGAGACGGCCAGTCGTGTTCCTCCCTTGGCCACTGCCCTCCCAAGCCTGCCAGAGACGGTGTTCTCCGGGCTGACGTCTTTACTAGAAGGAGGTGGCCCAGCATCCCTTCCTCTCCAGATCTCTTCCTCCCACATCTCAGCCTCCCTGACCCTTGTCGAGTGCCCCCAGGTTTTGCCAGATCCCGTTCCCGTCCTCAGGATCCCGGGCCAAAGGCCACACTCTTACTCAGCCTCTGTACCAGAAGCCCCACCCCTGTGCTCACAGTTTCCCGCCACCCCCGCCTTCCCCTGCCCCCCAGTAAGTGGTGTAATCAGAGGCAGCTGTTTAAACTGGGAGAAAGGTCCCCACCCAGCTTTTACCCTGCCAGTGGGGAGGTGGAGGACTTGCTGGCGGGACCCCAGAGTGCTGGGTCTCCATCTCCACCTTCAGCCTCTCCCCTGCTGGGCTAATCTGGCCAGGGTCTAGGCAGCCCCTCCATTCCTAGGTGTCATAGGCGACTGTTCTCCTTCCTGGGCTTTATCCCGCTCTGCGCACCCCCTGCCCTCTCCCCACACCCCCACCCATAATTATCAGAGGTAATTTTAGGGCTGGAAGGGGAGCCACCAGTTCTCCCTCTCTCACCCCCACACCCTGCCCCGGAGGGGTAGAGGCCAGGGATATTCTGCGAGTGTGTCTGTGGCGGGGGTGGTTCAGTCTGGACTCTCTTCTTGTCCGATGCCACCATCCTCCCCCACCTTTCTGGCTCTGATGTTTGGGTGTTAGGGGCTGCATCTGGCTCTTTTTGTCCATTCTTCCTTTAGCTTGATGCAAATCCCACTTTATACACGTCCCCACACTGTTCACATCAGACACACTCCTGGACCCATCACACCCACACACAGGCCCACCCAGGCAGTGACACTCCCGCATCCACACACGCACACAAATGCTGACGCCCACACGTGTGCACTGTCAGAGAACACAGAGTCAGCACTCTCAAACATGGATGCAGAGCTCAGACACACACGCGGCCACAGAAACACACCCAAGCCCAGGCTCACTCACCCAAGGACATGGAGACTCACATACCCACCCCCTGGAACACCCTCACACGTAGGACAGGCGCCTGCACTGCTGCACAGTGACACGCCCCGCCCCTGCTGGGACTCCTGCCCAGTCTCACCTGTAGATGTCCTCGCACACACACCCTCTCTCGCTCACATGCCCTGTCCAGGCTTGGGAGCAGCCAGCAGGCTCAGCTGGTACCCTAGCCCACAAGGCCTCCTTGGGATTCCCCACGGAACTCTATCCCGTCCCTCACCCTCCACCAAGCCCACCCTCCTGGGCAACAAAGGAAGTACCATAGATTTCACCAGTTCACCACAATCTTTGATGCTTCCCAAATCCTTCCATCAGACCGACTGCTTTGGGGTTGGAAGTCTACAATAGTACTGCCCGATAGAAATATAATGCAAGCCATATAGGTAATTTAGCATTTTTTCTAGAAGCCACATTTAAAAAAGGTAAAAGGAAACAGGTGAAATTAATTTCAATAATAAATTTTATTTAACCCACCCAATGTATCCAAAATATCTTTTCAGCTTATCTTCCATATAAACATTATTACTGAGATCTTTTGCATTCTTTGTATTGTCCTAGGTCTTTGAATTCTGGTGTGTATTTTGTATTTACACTTTGAACCAGCCACGTTTCAAGTGCTCAGTAGTTACATGTGGCTGTTGGCCACGTGTCAGATAGCAGGGTTCTGGAAGAATGGGCCCAGCTCTCAACCCCAGGTTCTGGGACCCAGGGAGATATGGGAAGGAGGTATTTTTCATCACTTGAGCTTCTCTGCTTGTCTCAGCTCATCAAAACCCTGCACCTCGAACTTCTGCCTGTTTCTTGAGCATAGAATGCTGAGGCATTGAGGCCCATGAGCATGAAGCATTTGGAGAGTTGAGTCTTTGCTGAAGGCCTAGTGTCCCCCTCTACCTGGCCACCACCAGTGGGAGTGGTTTAGAAGAGCTCTAGGTGGAGGAGTCTACCCAGCCCCTGAGGCCTCCTAAGATCTAGGGAATACCTGTGTCTGAAACCCCAGCCTCAGTTGATCCCCACCCCCAATAGCCTTGCTCGGTGGGCAGCTGGCCAGATGACCCCTAATAGCCAGTGGGTGCATCGTGACCCTTCCATCTGCCCCCAGGTCCACAGAGCAAGATCCAGCGATGTCAGCCCAATGAGTACAATTGCCTGGGCACCGAGCTCTGCGTTCCCATGTCCCGCCTCTGCAATGGGGTCCAGGACTGCATGGATGGCTCGGACGAGGGGCCCCACTGCCGAGGTAAGGGCTCGCCCCACACTCTCCTGTCCCAGCCCAGCCTCACCAATGGGAGAGTGTTCTCAGCTGGCCACCTGTTGGGTTTGGAGGCCCCACATCTAAGGATTGTCCTCTCACCTTCTTTTGGGATGAGACTTTGTCTTGCTCCCTGCACAGATTTACCAGCAAACAGCAGCCAAAACTGGGGGACTCCTTGGGCTTGGAGCATGGTGGGACAGCCCCGTGGACCTCCCACAGTGACAGGCCCCAGCCTGGACACTCCCACAAATGCAGGTCCCCTTGGACAAGTCACTGCCCCTCTCCAGGTTGTCCATCTATAAAATGAGAGTTTTGAATGTCGTCAGTGTTTTCATACCCCCCCCCCTTTTTTTTTTAAATAGATCCTTTCTTCCAGTGGTTATTTTACATGAGAGAAGAGCAGAGCTCCCAGGATTGAAGCTGGGGTTGGGGCGTCTAGAGCCGTGTTCACCTGGCCTCCCTGTCAGTGCCCCCTAAGGCACCCCCCAGGAACTGCAGATCTTGAGGCACCCTAAAAGCTGCTTTGGTCCCTCTGTCTCTGACAGTCTGGGATCCAGGCGGTGCTTTCTGGTGCCTCAGAAAACTTAGAAAAGTCACCCGGGCTGAGGTGGGGACATTAGGACATTAAGTCAGACTTCCTTCCCACCTGTAGTTCAGGTCCCCAACTCTGTCATCCTTGCCCAGTTGGTCCCTGGGGGCCAGGGAGAGTCAGGGTCACCGTGGGAGCAATTAGGGGGCAGCCACCTATGGGCGGAGCAGCAGAGCCTCAGGCCCGCATGGCAGAGGATGGAGCTGTGGCTGCAGATGGAGCAGGAGGGCCAGCTTTGCCTTCGTGAGGCCCCAGCAGGCCCCTGGGGGTGGGGCAGTCTTCCCAGGCTGTGGGGGTGGTGTCCTCTTGCCTGTGCGCATGTCAGAAAACATCTGCCTGTGGAAGGAGACACATCTGGATCCTGTTCACTCAGGACAGGGGGTGTGGAGCAAGGAAGTTTGTGGAAGATTTTCTTCCTTCCCTTTGGTTTATTTTGCATGTTTTGGTCCCGGGCTCTTGGGATGGGTTGCAGAGTGTGGGCCCAGGGGCTGACTTCAATTACCATGCACACCCCATCTTACTGGATGGCACATGTTAAAATAGCTTCCTTTTGAATACCTTTTCAGTTTCAAAATCAACAAAGAAGCTCAAAAACTTACTGTTTGAACTTCCTTCTCTGATATTACAGATTTGGGCCTCATCCCCACTCCCTCACCCCCCCCCCCCATATCCAGAAGAGAAACTCCTTTCTAGGTTTTCCAGAATAAACATTTTTTTTCCCTTTGTGGAGGAGGGCTGGGCAGGCAGCACATTTGGGCTCTCAGATAGAAGTGGGGAGCAGAAAGAATAACTGGGAACCAGGCCCCCCATCCCAACCCCTCCTGACAGGCTTAGTGCCTCCCAACGCCTTAGCATCTTGGTCAACTCTCTCTCCTAGGTGGCAGCGGGGGCGTGAGGCAGCTGGACAAAGGGGTCTTTGTGGCCAGGCCGCCTGGCCCCACGCAAGGGCCGTTAATTGGGTCGCTGGTCTGGGGGGGCAGCTGCTCTCCTACCTCTCCCCCCTCCTGTCTCATTCCCTTCTGTCTCCCCTGTGGAAGTGGGTCAATGGCAGGAGAAAGATTAGAGAAGGATCCCGGGGGAAAGTGTTCAGCTCCTCCTCCACCTCCTCCACCTGGGCCTCTCTCTGACGGCCCTGGGGCTCTGCGGGTGGGATTGGAGGGGTCCTTCCAGAACAGAGCTGGGATTCTGCAGGGACCACTCTGCACCCTCAGCCCTCAAGCCCACGTGGCAATCCCCAGGCAGTGCAGATGAGACGAAGCCTACGAAAGGGTTGAGACTCACTGTCCCCCACTCCCTCTTGACTAGAACCCCTCCCCATGGGGACAGAGGACGTCCAGGGCACCCAGAGCAGGGAGATATGAGTTCTCAGCCCAGCTCCACGTAACTGGCTGTGTGACCTTGGGCCTGTCTTATGCCCATGCTGTGCCTCAGTTTCCTCACTTCCCAAGCCCCCTCCCACCTGTGACATTGCAACTCTCTGAAGTGGTTTCTGAGAGGTTGATGGGAGCCAGGGGAAGGGTCTGGGCTGGGTGTGGATGCCAGGTCTGGGGGCCTGAATGTGTGTCTCCCACCCCCCACAGAGCTCCGAGGCAACTGCTCTCGGCTGGGCTGCCAGCACCACTGTGTCCCTTCCCTCAGCGGGCCCACCTGCTACTGCAACCACAGCTTTCAGCTGCAGGCAGACGGCAAGAGCTGTAAAGGTATGCCATTCATGTGCCATGGGCATGGGTCGGGGGGGGGGTGCTGGGCAAGACCAGGGGGCCTGGCCGAGGTGGTAGAGAAGGTGATGGAAGTTGCAAGAGGTGGGGGTGGGGGTGACTCAGCCCTCAGCATGGGCTTCCACCTGATGTTTAAAAATTCATCTCAAAACTAAAGGTCATATGTGAATTTTCTTGTCATAAAAAAATTAAAACATTGCAGATAAAATCAAAGTTGGCAAATCCTCTTCAATTCTGGTCTCTTTTCATCTCGCTGGAGGTGAGCTCTGCTATCAGTTTACTCTCACTGTTTCCAGGCCTTTTTTGTGTGTTGGTATACATGTACTCATGGGAAATCTAATCAGAAGCATTGTTTATGTGTGTGTGCTCTTTTTTACATAAATGGTATCATACTCTACAGTATCAGTATGTTCTAGAGATCTTTCCATGTTACTATATAGACATCTACCTCATTCTTTTAAAAACCGCTGTGATGTATGACAATTTACTTAGCCATCCCCTTATGGATGAATAAGATGTTCCCAATTGTTCTCTGTTACAAGCAATGCAAACTTTTCTGTTGTAAATTTGCCTCCCTTGGGTCTTTGCACAAGTGCCACCTTCTCAGGGGGGTTGTGCCACCCCCACCCCCTGCACTCTCTATCCCTTTTCTCTACTTAATTTTTTCCTATAGTGCCAGGCACCTTCCATGCACTGATACTCATAGCATATTAATTTACCTTTTTGTTTCATTTATTATTGAAATAACAATATTTCATGTATTATCAGAATCTAAGTTTCATGAGTGCAAGGATTTGGGTCTGTTTTTTATAACTTTTTATTTATTTTGAATACTTTCAAACTTGCAGGACATTTACAAAAATAACACAAATCCCGTATTGAAAACTCTCTCATACCCATACCCTTCACCCCAAGATACCCAGATCCTCCAATTTTAACATTTTGCCACATTTGCTGTATCATTCTAGCCATCTAGCCATCATTCTATCAATCCATCTACTCGTCTATCTGGGTATCTCTCTGTCTATCTACTTATCAATCCATTTTCTGAACACTGAGTGTAGGTTGCATACATTATACTCCTTGAACATTTAATACTGCCACGTACATATCCTAAGAACAAGGATATTCACTTATGTATCCACGTTAAGTGCAGTTATCTAGTTCAAGAACTTTAACATTGATGTAAAGTGTATGGTCTGTATTCCATTTTTTTGTTTGTTTGTTTTTATCTAATAATGTCCTTTGGAGCCTTCTCTCCTCCCTAGTTAGATCCTGTCTAGGATCATGTATTGCCTCTAGTTGTCATTATCTCTTTAGCTGCTCTTTTTTTTTTAAATTGTGGGAACATATATAGAACATAAACTTTCCCATCTCAACCACTGCCAAGCAGACCAGTGGGATTAAACACATTCACAATATTGCATGCCCTCAGCACCTTCCATTACTTCCATCTCCCCAGACAGAAACCCTACAGCCATTGTGCATCAACTCCTCATTCCCCCTGCTCACACTGTCCCTGGCAACCTGTACTCTAACTTCTATCTCTATGAGCTTGCATATTCTCTGATATTTTCCTTGTAGTTACCATGGAGCTTGAATTTAACATCCTAAATCTCTAACAGTCTTATTTGCTTTGATACCAACTTCAGTAGTATACACAAACTATGTTCCTATACTCTTCTGTCCCCCACCTTTATGTATTTCTTGTCACAGATTACATGTTTCTACATATGAGTCCAAAACCACTGATTCATCATTACATTTTCTGCATTTGCCTTTTAGATCCTGTAGGAAGTAAAAAGTGGAGTTACAAACTAAAAATACAATTGTACTGGCATTTATATTTACCCCAGTCATTACCCTTTCCGGAAATCTTTATTTCTTCATGTGGTTTTAATCCATTGTCTATTGTCCTTTCCTTTCCATCTGCAGAACTGTCTTTAGTGTCTCTTGTAGGGCCAGTCAAGTGGTGATGAACTCCCTCAGCTTTTGTTTATTTGGGAATGTCTTAATCTCTCCCTCATTTTTCAAAGACAGTTTTTCCAGATATAGAACTCTTAGTTGGCAGATTTTTGCTTTCAGCACTTTAAATATGTCATCTCACTGTCTTCTTGCCTCCATGGTTTCCGATGAGAAATCAGTGCTTAATCTTACTGAGACTCTCTTGTACGTGACATGCTGCTTCTCTCTTCTGGCTTTCAAAATTCTGTCTTTATTTATGGCAGTCAACAATTTGATTATAATATGCTGCAGCTTGGTTCTATTTGTTTTTATCCTGTTTGGAGTTCATGGAACATCTTGGATGTGTATATTCTTGTCTTTCATTAAATTTGGGAAGTTGTCAGCCATTATTTCTTTGAATATTCTTTTTGCCCCTTTCTTTCTTTCCTTTCCTTCTGAGATTCCCACAATGTGTATGTTGGTACACTTGATGGTGCCCCATAAATTCCTAAGACTCTGTTTGCTTTTCTTCATTCTTTCTTCCTTCTGCTTCTCATACTGTTTGATTTCAATTGTCTTATCTTCAAGTTCACTAATTCTTTCTTCTTCCAGCTCCAATCTGCTGTTGAACCCCTTTAGGGAATTTCAAATTTCTTTTACTGTGGTCTTCAGCTCCATTTGGTTACTTTTCATAATTTCCATCTCTCTATTGACATTCTCTTTGTGTTCATCTATCATTTTCCTGATTTCCTTTAGTTCTTTGTCCATGTTTTCCTTTAGCTCTTTGAGCATAATTAGTACCATTTTTTAAAAGTCTTTGTCTGATATGTCCCAGATCTGGTCCTCTTTATTGATGGTTTCTAATGCTTGAATCTTCCTCTGTACCTGGGCCATCATGTCCTGTTTCTTTGAATGTTTTGTAAACTTTTGTTGAAACCTGGTCATTTTGGTATTTTTAATGTGTACCATTGGAATTTAGACTCTGAGGAGGTGTTCCTTAAGTTTGTATACATTAGTGTTATGCAGAGCTTTCCTTGAATGCCAGGAGCTAACAATAGCAGCAACAAAAACATAGAAAACACCTTTCCCATCTTTACATGTTGACCAGTGTGCATGCTCTCCTTTAGGGCTTAGCCATACGATGAGTTTAGAGAATAGCTCCGGACCAAAGCACTGGGGCCTCCCTGATCCTTTCTGCACATGCACGTGTGGCTCTAGGAATTTCCCCATTTACACAGATACAAATGTCACCTCTCCCATAGGAAATAGTTTCCTCATGGTCCTGGGCACTGTACTGTATGTCCTACAGCCAGCAATCCTTGCCCCAGGCAGTACGACTTGACAGCGTTCTGTTGGAGAGTTCTGGGAGCCACTTTCTATATGCAGGGCAAATTCTGGGGCAGCGAGTCCCTCAGGCCCCAACCAGACATACATGTCCCAGTATGTGCACAAGGATTACTCCGCTCCCTCCAGAACTGGGCCAGTGTTCTGCACTGGGAGTGCCACCTGGCTTCAGCAGAGCTGGTGAGGGTTGGGGGGTGGGCCAGCCAGGGCTGCAGGAGAGCCTACCACTTTTAAGTAGCCTTTTTTTATTTGATCCTTGCCCTGTTACTGCAGTTCTTTAACTGTTTTCTGGAGCTTTGAGAAAGATGTTTTTGCCAGTTCTTGCTGGTTGTTCAAAGCTTCTGTGGCAGGACTAAGCCCTAAAGCATCTCTTGGGTCTGTTTTATTCATGGATGTATCCCCAGAGCCTAGAACAGTATGTCCAGCACAGAAATCTTTACCAAATGAATGAATGGATGTGCACATGTGCGGATGTTTCTCCAGGGTAGGTACCAGGAATGGACTTGCTGGGTCATAAGATTCACACATTTCAAGTTTTAATAGACTCTGCTAAATTGTCTCCAAAGCAGCTGTAAGGATGGACACACCCACCAGTGGTGTGTGAAGGCACCCACTTCCCTTCTCTCCTTGCTCTGGAAGTAACCAAGCTCTTGCCTTATTCCTGCAGACTTTGATGAGTGCTCGGTGTACGGTACCTGCAGCCAGCTGTGCACCAACACGGATGGCTCCTTCACATGTGGCTGCGTCGAAGGATATCTGCTGCAGCCAGACAACCGCTCCTGCAAGGCCAAGAATGGTGAGTGGGGTCACCTGCAGCCACGGCCCTAGGCGCCCTCAGTGCCGTTCCCTGGTGGGCAGTGGCCTGAGAGGTCCCAGGGCTCTTGGCTGCATTGACCCTCCTCTCCCCTGTCCCCAGAGCCCGTGGACCGACCCCCTGTGCTACTCATCGCCAACTCCCAGAACATCCTGGCTACATACCTGAGCGGGGCCCAGGTGTCTACCATCACACCCACCAGCACGCGGCAGACCACGGCCATGGACTTCAGCTATGCCAACGAGACAGTGTGCTGGGTGCACGTTGGGGACAATGCTGCCCAGACACAGCTCAAGTGCGCCCGCATGCCTGGCCTGAAGGGCTTTGTGGATGAGCACACCATCAACATCTCCCTCAGCTTGCACCGTGAGTCTCCTGCTCCCAGCTAGGGTGGGGAGGGCGGGGAGCCTGGGCAGGATGGGTCCTGCTGTGGCAGAAGCTGGGAAGGGCCTTAGAGGATGGCCCTGAGTGGGGCAGGACCAGGAGATTAGACAGGATGGCTTCTGTCTGGGGCAGAGGCAGAGGCTCGATAGGACAATCCCTCTCTGGGGCAGGAGCCTAAACTGACTAAGGCCGCGGCAGGGGGGCTGGACACGACGATGCCTGTTTGGGGCCCCTCTCTTGGAGACAAGTGTCTGGATGGCTTCTGCCTTTCTGACCCAGGCTGCAGAAGGACGTGGAGGAGAAATGAGGGAACAATGAATGACCAGTGTGTGGAGACCAGGGATTCTTCCATTTCGTGGAGGCAGAGAGAGGAGTGATGGTTTGAGTGCCTAGGGGCTTTCCCGTGCAGTGGGAGCCAGGGCAAGAATAAGAAGGGGATTGGAGCCTTGGGGAGCCCCGTTCCGCTGTGACCGAGGGCAAAGGAGCCAGGGCCTGGCTGGGCCCAGCATCTCCCTCGGGGGCATCTCCTGCTGCAGGGGCTGTGGGGTTTCTGCTTTGTGGCAGTGAATGAGACCAGGGGAGGAGCCTGGAGGGCTGGGGCCACATGAACTTTGAGCTCTCCTTTGCTGTTTTAGGGGTGGAAAAGGGATGTTCCAGGGGATGGGGCGGGAGCCCTGCCAGGCATAGATCCGCTGCCTGGAATGGCCCTTCTCATCTCAACTGCTGGAACACAAACAAACAGAAAACCCAACAGCTTTAAAATCAGCATCTGGTGTCATCACATTTCCACCGAATTTGGAATGAGGGCAAGAATCTGTGGCCTGTGGCTGATCAGACCCTTGGGGGAGGGTAACTGGCTCAGTGACCTTGAGCCAACCAGAAGTTCCTGTCTCTGCCTTGGTTTCCAAATCTGCAGAATAGGTGTGAGCTTGTCTGTCCAGATCAGATAAATGGAAGTGGAAATGGAAGCCAGGACGACACCCACAGGAGGTTTAGGATGGCGAGGTGGGAGGGACCTTGGGGCTCTCTAAAAGATCTATGACTCTCTTCATTCAGTCCCAGCGGGTGATTCCCCACCAAAGACTAAGACCCCAGCAAGGGGGGGGGGGGCTCCAGGAGGGCCCCAGAACAGGGGTGCTCTGAGAGCCCTCATTCCCTGGGGCCTGTTCATACTGTCTATGCCTCGGCCTCCGGGTCCTGCAGAGCATGCTCGATGATGCCCAAGCTCATCTGTGATCAGACATATGCCCTCCTTGGGTGTTGGGCTGGGGGCTGCCAAGCCTGGTTGGCTGAGCCCTTGAGGAGGTGGCAGGTAGGGTGGGATTGGGGCAAGACCCCATGAGGCAGCTGTCCTCCCCTGCTCCCATCCACTGTCCCACCCAACAGGCCTGTCTGGGAAAACAGCTCTGACGGTTGCCTCCCTGGTCTGGCCTTAGGGCCCAGTGGCGGGCTCACAGGGAGAGGGCTAGGGGATGCCATGATGGGAAGCTCCTCAGCTTCTGCTCTGGCCTGGACCCCTCTCCTGCCTTTCTTCCCAGGAGAAGCAGGAAATAACCTCAGGTGGGCACCCCCTCCCTTGGCAAACAGAGCCTGCCTCCCAGTCTGCTAGATTCTTGGGCCCCTCTGGGGCAGAGTCCAGGAGGCTGGAAGAGATGGAGGTTCTGGGAGGAAATGCTAGTTGGGTGAATGAGTGGGTGCCTCTTGCTTCAGCCTCTGTCCCTTCCCCTCCTCTCTGCCCCCACCCCACGCCCCATGCCGCCTGAATGTCTGGCTGTCACCCCAAGGATGGTTATTTTGCTCTCATCCCACAAACTAATTATGGGCCCTGCACTGAGGATGTCAGAAGAGTCCGTTCCCCAGTCCCCCCCCATGCCCCCACCAACCCCAGTTCATCTCCCTGCCCAGGAGGGGCTGAATGGCCGGCCCTGCTGTGTTCAGTGGCCCATCCCAGGCACTCACCTGTGCAGGGGCTGCTGGCCTGCAATTAGCTCCCCAAGGGGGTTTGGGTGAAGAAGAAAGACTACTGCCTTCTCTCACCCTCTGGGGCAGCCCTCCCTGCAATCATCCCATTCCTTATTGTGATTTTGGCCCCCACTGGATCCCTAGGCTGAGCCCCAGGCAGGATGGGCAGGCCTGGAGGGAGGAATCTCACAACTGAGGGGTGCTGAAGGGAGGCCGGCCCCAGAGAAAATGCTGGAAACAGAAATAGAATAGAAGGAAGGAAGGAGGCCAGGAAGTTAGCCTGTTTCACATGGGTCCTGGGACATGTGTGAGTCCTTGGGCCCTGCAAGGCTCTGCGGGTGGTTGGTGCAGCTTCAGGGAAAGGCTCCTGGGAGCCAGGCTCAGGATCAAAGTCCAGTGCTTTCCCATCTCAGTCCCAGTTCCTTCCCTTCTGTGTGTATTCAGGAGTGGTCGGGAGACCCGAGGGCCAGTGCCCTGGACTGCTGACCCTTCCCCCGGCGTTGGGTCTTTTATTGGCCTGGATTTGGGTGGCCCTTGGGGACTCAGTCCCATCCTCACCTCTGCTGTTGTCCTAGCAGAATGGGGAGGTCTGTAAGGACTGGAGAACGTGACAGCCGAGGGCTGGAAGACCCTATAGAGAGCACGAGACCAATCCCTCGGTTTTTAATACGTTTCCCAAAGTGGGTCTACCTTCATTGTCAGTGACACATAAACAGTCATTTTTTTATTGTAATAGTTATGTTTTGATTTAATATTCATTAGGAAACTCCTACAATTGGCATTCCAAATCTATGATTTCATAGATTACTTAGGATGCAGCAAAATAAGAAAAGTGATTTAATTTAAAGAAATAGTTAAGTAAATAATAGTGCAAGCGCAACATAAACATGGCAAACATCTTGGAGGTGGTGCGTAAAAGACTGGAGTTCTGGAAACAGGCCCAGCAGGGTCAACTGGCCTGGCAGTACGAGAGCCAGGACCTGGCCTGCCCCCCCTAAAGCCCCCTCCACTTTTCTGATCACGCCCTCGAGGAACCTCATGCCCCATTCAGCCTCCTGCAGAGCTGGGGGTCAAGTCTCCCGACCCCAGCCCTGCATTTCCTAGGCTGGGCTCCTCTGCCCTGTCCTCCCTTCAGCTGCAGAGCTCTCCCAGGCCAGAGGGTGTTTCCATGTAGAGGGAAAGAGTGAGGGCAGACTGCTGGAGAGGGGTGCCGGGAGGGGGCGGGGTGTGGTGCAGGGAGGCTCTGGGGCTGCAGACAGGGTCTGCTGAAGTCACTCCGCAGTTCTGGACTGTGTGTGAGGGGTGCTCTGGAGGGGTCCTCGGGTGTCCCAGGGTCTCCCTCGCTGCACCATGCTGCACAGGGATGGGAAGGGGGTAGACAGGGAGGCCCAGAAGAGGCCCCCTAGGCTGCAGTCGGCAAGGTTGCGAAACGGGTCCCCAGGTCCAGCTGGCCAACTTCACTTTTCCCTCCCTCGCTCTTTGTTTTTGTGTGTTTAAAATCACAACAGGAAATGAGGTAGCGAATCGTCTAGCGGGGAGACAGTGAGGGGGCAGACGGCAGCCCCTCTGTGATGGACGGGCGCCCCGGCTGGAAGGGGTGCTGTCATCCCGCTGAACTGCCCCCCGCCCCAGGCCCTCTTGGCCCCCCACTCCTGGCCTGAGGAATACTCCAGACTACCTGGGAAGGCCAAGCACCCACTGCTTTGGCCTTTCTGACCCACAAAGAGTGTCAGAATGTTGGGGGGTGGGAGGGGGTGCTCTTACCACCCCACTGTCTGGCCTGGAGCCCCCTGCGCTCTGGCTCTCTTGCTTCCCATTCCCATTCGGAGTTTCCTCATCCCGTCGCAGCCCCTTCCTCGCTCCACTCCTCTCCGCAGGCAGGGCCAGCCCCACGTCTCCCGGCACAGAGCCAGCCCTGTCCTCTCCTCCCGCGCCATCTCCTTGAAGTTGCCTTTCCACCCAGCCTGCTCCCAACACGCCCCCTCCCTGTTTTCAAGCCAAAGGAAGCAACTTAAGCAAGAGAGATGTGTTTCAGAGCCCAGAAAGGATTTCTCAATAGTGGGAAGATCCAGAACATAGAATCCAGGCGTCTCATCCCTGGGGACCCAGGATTAGACGCCTCTTGGGGGCCTGCGGCCAGTGGGGCCAGGGGGCAGGGCACAGACCCCAGGTTGGAAGAACCACAGGGCAGGAAGGGCACCAAGGGGAAAGCAGTGACGCCGTGTGGCTGAGCCCTGGCCTTGCTGGTGGAACAAGGAGGAGCTGAAGTCAGGACGCGTCAGGAAACAGAGGAGCGTGAGGACATGCATTTAGCAAAGCTGCTTGCCCCAGCGGTCTCCCCTCCCACCTCCCGAGCCCCCAGACCCCTCCCCTGCTAGGAGGGCTCCCACGGCAGCAAAGATTAGCAGCAGACCGTCCTCTCCTCTGTCCTGGGGTGTTCCGAGTCTCAGCAAGGCCAGAGAAGGAGGTTCCCGGCAGTAAATGAGAAGGGGAAAAATTGATGTACCAGCTGTAGGACAACAGAGTGAGGACTCAGTACTCCATAAATATTTGCTGAATGAATCAATGCATGTGTGTCAGGTGCTGGGGACAGAGCTGAAAGCCATCGCCCTGCCCTCACAGTACCAGGGCTTGCGGGAGCCCGGAATAGGGAAATCTTCCAGGAGCCTCAACTGGTCCTGAAGAATTGGAGGTGTTAGCCTCAAACTGCCCACCTGGAGGGCCCACCTTTAGGCAGGAGGCCTCAGGGGTCCGGCTGGAGGCACAGATGGCAACTTGGTGGAGAAGGTGGGGATGGATGGGGCTGGAGTGAGGGGATGGGGTGGTTGTCCGAACATTAGCCCCAGTTTGTGGAGTGTTTATTGTGCACCAGTCCTGGTGCTAAGTGTTGTTAATGAACTATCCCATTTTACAGATGAGAAAACTGAGACTCAGTTAAGTAACTTGTCCTGAGTCCCACGGTTAGAAGGGGATAGAACCAGGATTCAAAAGCAGGCTTTCTGTGTCTAGAGCCCAGCTGCGCTCAGGGCAGAGCAGAGTGATGGGAAGGGACGCAGGGAGGTGCCTGGTGCTGGGCGAACAATCCACACACCAGGAGCCCCCCCCAGATCCTCACCAAGCCAGAATCAAGTATGTTGGCTAGAGATCTAACTAAAGTGGAAATGGGATTCCCTTTCCCCACCCAGGGACCTCGTGCCCTATCCTACAATCTTTGGGTGTGTGGATGTGTTGGGGAAATTTTCTAAGGGCACAGAGGTCCCTTTCTTTCCTGGAGTTTCTTTTAGGGAGAGTGACTGGAATCCTACAGCTGAAACTAGGGTGTGGGGGCCATTTTTGGGGAGAACTCAGCCACTATTTAGGGAAATGCCTATTGAACAATATGAACGATGGAGAAGTTGAGAAAATCTGGAGATTGTGGGGAGCACAGAGTACTGAGCATTGGGGAGGGGGGTGTGGGGAAGGCTCGGCAGTTACAAACGCACACCCCAGGTCTATTCTGGGACCTGGAACTGAAAGTCCTTTGAGTCATCACAGCGGGCTGTGGTCTCTCCTGTGTCTTCCTCAGCCCCCTCCCAGCTTCCTAACCTCCCTTCTCTGTGCCTGCACCCCGGCACCTTGGCCTTCAGACACACCCCCAGACTCCTCCCTCAACACACTTCTCTTTGGCTTATCTGAGATTCTTCCATCCTCAGGCTTTGGGGTTTTGGCCAGAGCCTTCCGGAGCAAACGCTGGGGTGGGCCAGCCCTGAGAAGCCTGGGTTGGGAAGAGACAGCTGCCCTCTGGGTTTGTGGAGCCAGAATGCTCACAACCCCTTCTGCCATAGCCTGGCATTTCACCTGCCCACCTGGAGGGAAGGTACCCCCCTCCCAACTTGAGCTTGTCTCTCTAAGCTGGCCTTTGAGTGATGGCCAAGCTTACGAGTGTGCATGTGCGTGTGCATGCATGTGTGCGAGTGTGTATGTGGTGGGGGCAGGCAGAGGAATCTGAACTTTAGGAGAGAGGAAAATAATGCTGTGGAGGGGGGTTGGGTAACAAAGGATTTTGCTTGCAACTAATAGTCTCCAGCTGCAAAAATACCAAAGAGGAGGCCAGGCCGGCCCGGGACTCTGGTTCTTGCCAACCCTCACTGGCCTGCTGAGTGGGGCCCTGCCTGGCCTTTGGGGAGGTGGAAGGGGAGATGGCTTGAGTTCCCCCACCTCCCGACTGAGGGTAAATATCTGAGAGCAAGGACGCTCCCGTTGTCTTCCTTCCCAGAACTGGGAGGGGATCCAGGCTGGGAGGGAGGCTCCAAGGATGGGCACATGCTGGGTTGGGATGATTGTGGAGCGGCACCTGGGGTGAGGGCCATCAGATCTTTGCAGGTTTCTTCCTCCTCCCCTCTTGCCCAGGGAAGGCTGGATAGGAGCAGGGCAGGGTGTGCCAGGCCTGGAGCCGGGCAGTGACTCAGGGAAGCCTCTGGAAGTTGGAAAGGAGGACATAGCCGTGCCAGCTGGTACTGGGAAAACAGTATACATGCCAGGAGCCCCCAGACCCCTGCTGTGCCCACCAAGTCAAGGGCACATAGCCCTGTTTGCCTTTCAACCTCCCTGCTGGCGGCCTTGGGCCTTGGGCAGGTCCCTCCCTTTGGGACTTTGGTTTCCTTTGGAGGTGGCCCAGCAGCACTCACTGTAATCTGTTTTCTCTGTGGCAACAGTGTGTGGGGGGCAGAGAGTTGGATCACCTTTCTCCTGAACTGGGCTCTCCTCCTGCGTGGTTGGGGACCTAGACCCCCCAGGTGACTCTGTCCTCGCCCTGGGACCGCGTCAGGCTGGGACGGCTCGGGGAGCCCAGAGGAGAGAGGCAGGGTTTGGGGAGGTGTCAGCACTTCCAGGGGTGACCCCTCGTCCCTGTGACCTCTTTCTCCAGTCATCTCAGGGTGGGGGGTTAATAGAGGCGACCTGTGGAGGAAACTAGTTTGATGAGGGCCTCAAATTGGCTCTTTCCTTCCTCCCCAAGTCCTGTGACTGTGAGTCAGTGTCAGGGCCCGGCCAAGTTTCTAGGGAGCCATGTTCCTGTTCCCTTTGCCCCCCCCCCCCACCTACTGTTAGGAAACAGCCCCTGATCCCTGGGGAGATGGGGGTGGTGCTGAGTAGAAAGCCAAGACCTTGTACCTGTAGCAGAGGGGGCCAGAATAACCCCTGCTGGGTTGAGAATGGGTGTTAGGGGAAAGCTTTCAGCCAGGGTCGGTAGTCCAAAGATGTCTTTATTTGTTGGGGTAATTGTTATCAGTGGAGTGCAAGGTTGGGATTCTGGAGTCACTGCCTTGGAAATTTTTCAGTTTGCAAGAGAGGTCACCTCTGGTGGTAGGAGTTGGAGGGGGCAGTGGTGAGTGAAGAGAGGGAGGTCTGGAGAAGGCCAGCAGGAGGTCCTTGCCCCTGAGACTTCCTGCCTCCTAGACTTCCTGATGCCCTTGCCCCCGCCTCCTCTCTTCAGCCCTTCTCCTTGGCCTCGTCTGTCTCTTCCAGAACCGTGGCTTAAACTGAGTGTGGACACCAGCTGTCCCCCATCTCAACACGTCTGAAGCTTCTCTTTCTGAGCCAAGCCTCAGTTTACCTTCAGGTCCTTTGATGGGCCTCCTCCTATGCTCTGTCTCCTTCAGCCCCATCTCTTATTCCCCCCTCCTTCTGACTTTCCCCAGGACATGAGGAAATTGAGCAATAGGAACCATGAGGAAACAGGGGAATGGAGGCAAGTAGAGGAAGTTTGGCCCACATCACTGGTTCCCAACCTTTTGCCACCAAGAACCTTCCCTTTTCCATTTCTTTGGGCCCCATGTTTCAAAATACTTCTCCTCAAACTGTGTTTTTTGATGAGTACCCTGCTTTTCCGTCTTTAAAATCCATGCAACATGTATAGCTTCCAGCCAGTGCTTCTGGTTAGCACAAGATAACTACAGTTACCATATAAAATTGATAAAAGTCCAGCCAAAAGCCGAGATGTAGAATGTTTTACTTAACCTGGGCCCTGTTATCTCAAGTAAAAGCAGATTTTAAATATATATATTAGAATGAGCTAGTTGACCTGTCCTCACTCGCTTTTGTTACCTCAAGACAGTCCCTGTTCATGGCTGGTGAAAACCTGCCAGTCAACCAGTCGGCCAGCATTGACCCTTTATCTCCTGGGTACTGACCCTGAGCTCAGCCTGGGGGGTTGTGGGGCATGTGTGATGTTACTCATAAAGACCAGATATGTGGAAAGATGTCCAAGAATACAAGACACAATGTGATGCTGCGGGCAACTCCCACAGGAGCTCAGGGAAGGGAGAGAGCCATAGCCTGTTTGGTGAAGGGAACGTCCCGAAAGAGGCAGGTTCTGCAGCAGCAAAGGGACGGGCACGTCTGTTGGAGGACCTGTCCACAATAACTCTTTCATTCACCCTCTCCAGACGTGGAACAGATGGCCATCGACTGGCTGACTGGCAACTTCTACTTTGTGGATGACATCGACGATAGGATCTTTGTCTGCAACCGAAACGGGGACACATGTGTGACCTTGTTGGACCTGGAGCTCTACAACCCCAAGGGCATCGCACTGGACCCTACCATGGGGTGAGAGTGGCGGGCGAGAGTTCTAGCCCGGAAGCGGGGAGGCAGAGGCTGCCGTGGAAGGAAGGGTGCTTGATACCCAGGCCCCGTTTAACAAGCCCTCTGCCCGCAGGAAGGTGTTTTTCACTGACTATGGGCAGATCCCAAAGGTAGAGCGCTGTGACATGGACGGGCAGAACCGCACCAAGCTGGTCGACAGCAAGATCGTGTTTCCACACGGCATCACGCTGGACCTGGTCAGCCGCCTCGTCTACTGGGCCGATGCCTACCTGGACTACATTGAGGTGGTGGACTACGAGGGCAAAGGCCGTCAGACCATCATCCAGGGCATCCTGGTGAGGGGGTCTTGTCAGGGGCTTCGGGGAGGGGAGCATGATCCGGGGCCTTCTGGTGAGGGGAACCACTGTCCAGAGCCCTTGGTAAGGGGGGAAGACGATGTGGGGAGCTCGGTTGCCCCGGGCCCTCCTGGGGGTGGGAGTTGAGCATGAGCTCTTCAGGGAAAAGATGGGATATGGCTTCCACTCAGATAGGAACAGTAATTTTAGAGAGATCTTTTACTTCCCCTTTTCTTATTCGATCTTTACAATGACCCCTGAGCAATGCGCAGGCAGATGGCTTAGTTCCCTTTTGGCAGATGAAAAAAGCATGAGTTCAAAGAGATGAAGTGATTTCCCTGAGGTTACACGACTGGGAAATTGTACTTGAATGTAGTCTAGAAGCTCTGTCGGCGCAGAGAGGCGCCTCCATTCTGGGATAATTAGGGTGATCAACCACCCCAGTTTGGTGTTAGCCCAAAAAGTCCCATGAACCAGCAAATCCCTTGGTGTTGGGCAACCCGGGACGGTTGGTCACCCTCGGTAAGCTCTGCGGAGGGGCGAGTGGGGCGAGGCGGCTGTCATAAGGCTGCGTCTGCACATCTCCACGCCTCAGTGGTAGGGGCTGGGGTTGGGCTAAGGATGTTCTCTGTGGATGGAGTTTAGAGCCCAAATCTAATTCAGTCTGAAATCATTAAAGCGTCTACTGTGTGTCTAGTTCCTTGAGGAACGTGGTCCCTGTCCTCAAGGGATTTGAGTAGAGTCGGGGGGATAAGTTCACAAATCACCTCTCCATGCACTGGATAGCACCCAGAGAAACAGGGTGTGGAAGGAGAGGTGCTTTCTGGCCAGAAGATTCCAGAAGCTTTTCAAAGCACTGCTCTGTAAAGGATGATTGGGATTTTGATGAGCAAAGATCTCAGAGGAGACAGGAATAAAGCATGGAGTTAAAAAAAACTGTAGCGTGGATTTCAGAATGCGAGTGATGACGTTTGGATGGGAAGCTGAGGGGCTCTCCAGGGGCGGGGAGGGAGTGTTCCCTGCTCGTTTCGTGTTGACCATTTCTGCCTGCTTGCCTCAGATTGAGCACCTGTACGGCCTGACTGTGTTTGAGAATTATCTCTACGCCACCAACTCGGACAATGCCAACGCCCAGCAGAAGACGAGTGTGATCCGCGTGAATCGCTTCAACAGCACCGAGTACCAGATCGTCACCCGTGTGGACAAGGGCGGTGCACTCCACATCTACCACCAGCGGCGTCAGCCCCGAGGTGAGCGGGACCCACAGCCCCTCCACAGCTGGCTCTGCCCAAGGTAGCTTCGGGCCCTGGGGATCACCACCCCTCCACAGACCCTCCTCTAGGAACCCCGATTCTTTCATATTGTGACTGCTTCTCCTAGCCATCTACCCAGGCCCTCGGCTGCCTCTGCCAGCCTCTTCCTGCCCCTACCCTCCAGATCCCACCCATAGAACCCTCTTCTCCCTTTCTGCTCCCAGAGGGACATGGGTTGCCCTTCCCAGGCTAGAACAGAAGCAGCTGGCCATGGATGGGCTGCTGCATGACTCCCCAACCACTGAAGCTGTCACCCAAGGGGTTTTCAGGCTAGGCTGTGGCCAAGGAGAGGAATTCTGGTCCTGTGGCTTATAAATCCTAAAATGGGCAAACAGGAACAAAGACCACAGCAGGAGAGAGTGTGATCAGATTTAAGGGAAGCCTTCTCAAGGCCCGGGCGCAGGGGCTCGGATGGGTCCTGAGCCCGCCTCCCCCTCCCCCCAGTGCGGAGCCACGCCTGTGAGAACGACCAGTATGGGAAGCCGGGCGGCTGCTCTGACATCTGCCTGCTGGCCAACAGCCACAAGGCTCGGACCTGCCGCTGCCGCTCTGGCTTCAGCCTGGGCAGTGACGGGAAGTCGTGCAAGAGTGAGTGACGGGGGAGAGGGGCCCTGTGCCTGCTGGGATTGGTAGTGGGGGGAGGTTCCTTACCCGTCCCCCCACCCCCTGCCTGCATCTGTCTGAGACACAGAGAGATTAAGGAACTTACCAAAATGTCACCACTAGTGAGGGGCAGAGATGGAATTGAACCCATGTGTAAGAGCAGGGCTTTTCCCACACAGGTACCGCAGCATCATTCATTCATTCATCCATCCATCCATCCATTCATTCATTCACATATTTATTGAGCACATACATGCGTCTGGCACTGATCGGCAGTGAGGATTCAGCAGTGAACAAGAGATAGATGTCGTCCCTGCCCTCATGGAGCTTACTCTCTGGTGGAGAAGACAGACAAACAAATATAACCTCAGGTGGTGATAGGTGTTATGAAGACTATGAAGCAGACACTAGAGTGATGAGGGCTCCAATAAGGAGATGGCATTTGAGCTGAGCTCTTGTTGAAGCAAAGAAGCAAACCATTGGCCACCTGAGAGAAGAGCTTTTCTGACAGAAGGAATAGAAAGCATGTGCGCTCTGAGGCCGGCGCGAGCGAGGCATGTGCGAGGAACAGCACAGGCCAGTGGACTGGAGTGGGGTGAGCAAGGAGAGGTCAGATTATGTTCTAATGGTGATGAAAACGCTTAGTGACTTTTTTTTTTTTAACTGTAGTAGCATATATAACAAAGATTGCCATTTTAACCCTTTTCCAAGTGAACAATTCAGTGACATTAATTTTATGCTACCATCATCACCTTCCGTTAACAAAATTTTTCATCTCTTGGTAACTTTTGAGCAGGAAGTGATACGGCTTGAATCACATTTATAGAGATCGTGCTGGCCGCTGGGTAGAGGGTAGGCCTCAGGGGAGTGGCTAGGGGGCTACTTCAGTGGTCCAGGCAAGAAGTGATGGTAGCAGAAGAGGTGGTTAAGAGTGATCAGATTCCAATATATTTTGAAACGGGCCACCAATGTCACTACTGAGCAGTGGGCACGCGCCTCTTCCCCCACTCCCCCCGCTAGAGTGCAGAGGTAAAACCCCCAGGCCGTGGTGGCCACGGACCCACAGTTGTGCATGCCTGTGTGTGGTGGGGGTCTGCCCTGCCTCCCCCCGCCCCCACCCCAGCACCAGCACCTCAGGCCTCGCGGCCCCGCTGGCCGTGGCCCTCCCGAGGTGGGGAGGTGACCGTGTGTGCGTCTGACTTTGGGTCTCTGCTCCTGCCTGCCTCAGAGCCGGAACACGAGCTGTTCCTAGTGTATGGCAAGGGCCGGCCGGGCATCATCCGTGGCATGGACATGGGGGCCAAGGTCCCCGACGAACACATGATCCCCATCGAGAATCTCATGAACCCCCGGGCCCTGGATTTCCACGCCGAGACCGGCTTCATCTACTTTGCCGACACCACCAGCTACCTCATCGGCCGGCAGAAGATAGACGGCACTGAGCGGGAGACCATCCTGAAGGACGGTGAGGGACCCCCCCCCAACCACACACACAGTGGGGAGCGTGCAGGCACTCCTGAGGGGTGCGGGCCAGCATGGGGCCTGGGCCTCTCTCCTGGGTGCCCTCTCAGCATGGACCGTCCCCTGCGAGCTGGCTGGCTGGGCTGGTTGGCATGGAGATGAGGGGATAGACAGATTGACCCCGGTATGACCCTCTTCTTGGCTGAGCCGTAAAGAGTCAAGAGGATGGATGGTTTGGGCAGCGTGGGCCGTCCCTGCCAGCCCTTGGGAAAACGCAGGGTCTGCCATTGGCTCCGAGCCCCTGGAGCTGCACACAGCATACAGCCTGGAATGGGCCTGAGGCCTTGAAATGGAAGTGGGGCCTGCCAGAGTGAGGGCACACTCACACACACACACACACACACACGTGTGCACACATGCAGGGTTGTGCAGGTAGACCCCACCGTCCTGCCAAAGGCCGAACGCTTACACAAACTGAGAAAATGATGTTTTTGTGAACCGAATCCAATTTTTCCCTCTAGCTGTCCTGTCAGGTCAACAGTATATTGTCGTCCAATATCCATCTGTGTACATGTTCTGCCCCTTCCCTAGGGATGATTAGGAATTCACAACCCTGCACTAAGGCCTCCCAGGATGGGGCTCCCTGGCCAGTCAATCTGGCCAATGCCAGTTACCACCCTTTGCCCCGGCCCCGCCCCCACCCAGCTCAGAGAACCTCAGCAGTCAGCAATCATAAGACTTGCAGGAAATCAGAAGTAGCTCCTCATCAGGAAAAGATCGGGGTTCACTATACTGGAGGAACTGCTATTTAAAGGACATTTGAGATGAAGCCTTTGGCTAAGTGAAAAATCACTTCCTAATTTATTCATTTTGTTAGTTCAGGATTTTTTGGCCTGGGATGTGGCATCACGCTCGTGCCCACAGCTGTGCATCTATTGCTCCCGTGCCCACCCACGCACGGGCCCAGACGTGCCCCGCGTAGTTTTACGGGTCGCCTCATGCAGTTTCGAGGGACTCTGTGACTCAACCCAGATGTGGCAATGCAAATGTTCTTCCTGGAAACTTCCTCCAGCCTCCCAGCCCCCTCGGCTGCCCGGGGCACAAAGGCTATCTGCCCTCCCTGCCTAGCCCTGGTTGCCCAAAGGAGCACGTGTCCTGGAGGTCAGAGGAAGGCTCTTTTGGAATTCTTTTCGAGGCTCCATCACTCTCCCCCCACCCCCCACAGGCATCCACAATGTGGAGGGCGTGGCCGTGGACTGGATGGGGGACAATCTATACTGGACGGATGATGGACCCAAGAAGACCATCAGTGTGGCCAGGCTGGAGAAGGCTGCCCAGACCCGCAAGACCTTGATCGAGGGCAAAATGACACACCCCAGGGCCATTGTGGTGGATCCACTCAATGGGTGAGTCCTTCCAGGGACTTGGGCTGGGAGGAGCCGAGGACTGTGTGAGTCTCAGAGAACTCGGGGATGGATGGGAGAGAGAGTGAACCCAGTATGTGGGAAGAAGAAGGCAGCTAGGGCAGGAGACTTCGTCAGGAATCGGAGGCTGAGAAGGGAGAAGGGCTCCTTGTCTGCAGGGGAATGGAGTGATGTTTTAAACACATAAATGGAAACCTGATCCTGCCAACCCCAGCCCAGAGCCCCCCACTGGCCCCCTTTGCTCTTAGAATGAGATGCTCACACCTTCTCAGGCTTGCACAGCCCCATGGGATCTGCCCCTGGCAACTCCTCTGACCTCATCTGCACCTTGCTTCCTGCACTTGGAAGTTCTGGCAGCACTGGCCTGCTCTCTGTTCCTCAAACACCCGGCTCCTCCTGCCTGCTCTTGGAGTTCCTCCACCCTGAACCCCTGTATATTTGCAGGTCTGGCTCCACAGAATTCAGATTTCAGCTCAAACGCTGCCTCCTCAGGGATGCCCTCCATGATCACCCTTTCTAGCATTCACACACCTGCTGCCCGGCCACTCTCCATCCCATCACTCTGTTCCTTTCCCTCCGTGGCTTTTATTGCTCACCACGTGACCTCTCGCTAGTTGACTTGTTTCTTGTCTGTCTCCCCAGTGGGATGTGAGCTCCACAAGAGCTGGGGTCCTGGCTGACTCGGGCTCTGCTGGGTCCCCACGTGTCAGCATAGAGCCCAACTTAGAGCAGGCGCTCGGCTAATATTTGTTGACTGGCGGAATGAATGAATGAAATGTGTGGGCTAGGAGTTAAGCAGGGCGGGAAGTCCCCTGGGAGGGGCTCTAGGGATAACATGGATGGTCGAGATCACAGGAGAGGACGTTGATGCTGGCAGGGACGGCCCACATGGTGCTGACCACCTCCCACCCGCAGGTGGATGTACTGGACGGACTGGGAGGAGGACCCCAAGGACAGTCGGCGAGGTCGGCTGGAGAAGGCCTGGATGGACGGCTCACACCGAGATATCTTCGTCACCTCCAAAACGGTGCTCTGGCCCAATGGGCTGAGCCTGGACATCCCAGCTGGACGCCTCTACTGGGTGGATGCCTTCTATGACCGCATCGAGACCATCCTGCTCAACGGCACAGACCGGAAGGTGGGCCAGCATGCGCCTGGGTGCAGTGACTCGCGTGTGTTGAGTGTGAACGAGTCTCCATTTGTGCGAATGTGCCCGTATCCTGTGTGCTTTGTGTGTGTTTATCTGTGTCTCTATAGATGTCTGTGTCTGTGTGCTTTTGTGTCTTACATGTTATGTTATTTGTCTGAGGATGGCCTCTGTTGGTTTTATCAGTGTCCGTGCATCTTGTCTGTGGGCTTGACCACCTGTTTGCCCTCCTGGGTACACACATCGTGTTTGGTGTGTGTCTGTGCTGTTTGCCTCCATCTGAGTGTGAGATGCCTGGGGACAGTGGCTCTGCTTCATGAGCCACGTGCCTGCCTGGGTGTGTGGGCCAAGCTCTCCCATGATGCACAAGTCCCTTCATGATACAGCCCTGACTACCTCTGTGGTCTCATTTCTGCCCCCACCCTCTGCATCCAGCACTAGGCAGCTTGTTCCCAGCACACGTGAGGGCGCAGCTGCTCTCCGTGCCACTGTGCATGCAGCTCTTTCTGCCTGGAAAGCCCACCCCAGCTCCTCAGCCCCTGGTGGGCTTTTGCTTAGGGGTCATCTCCTTTTGGAGGTTGTCTCCAAACCCCTCTTCCATACGGATTCCCTGTGTGTGCCTTCATGAGACAAGGAGCAGCTTGAGGGCCTTAGGAGATCCTGCTGGATGAAGAAGTGGATGGATGAATCCTGGCTCTCTGGCTGTCTGCTGAGTAGTGTGTGCGTGTGTGTGTGTGTTGGGTAGATAGGAATGAGTATGAATGAGCCCAAGGGAGGAGGGTGTGGACAGCCTCGGCCGTTAGCATCCTTGCCGGCTCATCTCCCAGGTTCCGGCATCCAGGGAGCATCTTACCATATGCAAAGTTATCACCCTCAGGAGCTCCCAGGCCAATGTGGGGGAAACAAGACCCACGCCCAGGATGTAGACAAACAAATGAACCAAACAGTGATCCCCAGTCCTCCTTGGCACTCCCCATTGGTCTGCCAGCTCCCTGGTAGCATCCCCTCCGTTCTAGATTGTGTACGAGGGTCCTGAGCTGAACCACGCCTTTGGCCTGTGTCATCACGGCAACTACCTCTTCTGGACCGAGTACCGGAGTGGCAGTGTCTACCGCTTGGAACGGGGTGCAGGAGGAGCCGCCCCCACCGTGACGCTCCTGCGCAGCGAGCGGCCTCCCATCTTTGAGATCCGCATGTATGATGCTCAGCAGCAGCAAGGTACGCCCCTGGAGCTGGGGCTGGGGCTGGGGGAGGACTACTTAGATGGCGGGGCGGGGTCTAGGCCAGGACTTGAGTCTCCTCTGGAGGTGAAGGCACTCTCCAGAAGTCCTGCTCCCTGATTTCTGGGGGTCTTGGGAAGAGAGGCCAGCCAACCCAGTATGACTCTCTGTTCCACGTCTCCCTTCCTGCCCCATGTCCACTTCTCCTCCCCTTCCTCTCTCTATCTCCTCCCTTTCTGTCTCCTCTCCTCTCCCCTCCCCTCCTCTCTCTGGCCACTGCTGACCTGGCCACAACCCGGCCTCCCCCCCATCCCTCGCTGTGACCCCTCCCCCGCAGTGGGTACCAACAAATGCCGGGTGAACAATGGCGGCTGCAGCAGCCTGTGCCTGGCCACGCCGGGGAGCCGCCAGTGTGCCTGCGCTGAGGACCAGGTGCTGGATGCAGACGGCGTCACTTGCTTGGGTATGAGGGGCCCGGCCGGGGCAGGCGGAACAGGAGCCAACCCCAGTGGGAGAAGGCCACAGGGAGGACAGGGGAGGGTCCCAGTCAGGTGGAGGAGGTGAGGAGGGGGCCTGTGGGGGTGATAGGAAGCAAGGGGTGGGGGCGGGAGAAGGCTCCAGGGCGGACGAGGGGTTTGGAGGAAGCCTGGGCACTGGGGAAGCTTGAGAGGGCTTGGAGATTAGGGGAAACTGAGTGAGAGACCATGTAAGAAGGAAAATAGTCTTTATCCTCATTATTAAAGTTATATAACAATAGTTCAAAATATTGGAAATTAGGCTGTTATTTTAAAAATGGAAAATAACAGGTATTGGATAGGATGCAGAGAAACTGGAACTCTAGTGCATGGTTGGTGGGAATGTAAAATGGTGCAGGCATCTGGAAGGGAATATGGTGGTTCCTTAAAAGTTAAATACAGAATTGCCATATGACCTGGTAATTCCACTTATAGGCCTCAAACCAATTATTGTCCACCAATGTTCATACAGCATTATTCACAATAGCCGAAAGGGAGAAACAACCCAAGTGTCCATCAGCAGATGAATGGATAAGCAGAAGGTGGTAGTACACAGAATGGGATATTATTCGGCCATAAGGAAGAATGAAGTTATATTCATATTGCAGTGTGGAAGAACCTTGAAAACATGCTCAGTGAAATAAGCAAGGCACCTAAGAACAGAGATGGATGATGAGTGACTACGATGTCACTTATAAAAGATGTTTGGAAACAGTAATTTCTCAGAGTCACAGTATAGATTAGAGGTTACCAGGGGATAGGGGCAGAGGGAAGGAGGGGGTATATGTATGATGGGTATGGAGTGTTTGCAACTAAAATTAAATTTAAAAAAATTGGAAATTAGAGAAGAGATAAAAAGCCCAAATTCCACCAACAAACACCTTTATTACTAGCATAGTGGTAAATTGAGCTCCATCTTGTTTCCTTAGATGGTCATGTTAGCATTTTGTACATTGTTATAATCATACTGTAGATAAAACATGTTCTGCTTTTTCAGATCATATATATCATGAGCATCTTCTATAATAGCATAATTTTAAATTGCCTTGTTTTTTAATAAAAGCAGGGCATGCTCACTATAAAAATAAATAAACAATATAGAAAAGCAGAAAGCAGAAAGTACAATTCACCCCAAATCCCAACACCCATAGATAACCACTGTTAGCATTTTGGGGAATATCGCCCCATACATTTCTCCATGCATTTCATTTTACATAAATGGGAATGTGCTGCACACGCTTTTCTGTTTCCTGCTTTTTTCACTTGACGATATGTAAGCATCATTTTTTAAAACTTTTTACTTTAAAATATTTCAAATTTACAAGACAGTCGCAAAAATAATACAAAACCCATACAGAGAACTCCAACATACCCCCACCCCTGATCCAGATCTCCAGATCCGCCAGCTTTTAACATTTTGCCATCCACATTAAAGCATCATTTTTAATGGCTGAAATATGTTTCATGTAGTAGACATTCCATAATATATTCAACCACTGCTCTACTGTTGTATGTTTAGGTCGTTTCCAGTTTTTAGTTATAACCACAACCAGCATTTGTTGGCCGCTATGTATGGGGCACTGTTGTAAGCATTTCCCGTACAGTGACTTATTTACTCCTTACAACAGCTCTGTGAGGAAGGGATTTTTATTTTCCCCATTTTACAGATGAGGGAATTGAGGCCCAAAGTTAGAGCAAGAATTCGAACCCCGGAAGTCTGACCCGGGGCCCATCTCCTGCCATTTCTCACATCTTCCCATTTTCTGGATGGTTTCCCTAGGGTAGAATCCCCGAGGTGAAAATGGGTCAGTGGGGCCTTAGCATACAGCTGTGGGGGTGAGTGACCAAGGCCGGGTGGGGAACAAGAGCACATTGGTGGGGTGGGGGAGCCGCTTCAGGAACCGAGGGGCTGGGGTAATGGAAGGACCATCTTGCATGGACGTTAAAATCACCAAGAGCTGACCTTGGAGAGAATGACACTGAGCCAAGAGCTAGGAACCCTCAAGGAAAGTCAAGGAGTGACCCGGGGACCAGTAGAAGTAGGGGTGGGTATAGTCTGACAGCATGGAAGTCAACCCTGGTTTTTAAGAAGGAGGCAGGGCAAATAGAGAACAGTAGTGAGGACAAGGAGGGCCCATGCCCACCCCCAGGCCCAGTGGCGGGCTATGAGAGAGATCAGTCACCCCTGGAACCCACAGGAAGCCTCAGGGATTAGAGGGGGTGCAGGGTTGCAGGCTCTGAGGATAGGGCATCTTGAAGTCACCAACGTGGACACAGACAAAGGCTGATGGTCTAAGGCAGATGGTGGTGGTGCGGTGGTGAGTGTAGGGGCGCAAGGAGGATGGAGCCTGCAGAGCTGTGGGGCCCGTCTTCTCTCCTGCTGGTGGAGTCGGAGCCAGGGACCAGGGCAGGGCCTTGGGAGTCCCGGCGGCGTCTTCCGAGAGGTGTTTGGTGGAGAGGCAGGGAGGGCACGGAGAGAGGTCTGCTTGGGAGTGGCGGGGAGTGGGGGCTTGGTACCTTCTCGCGATCTGGGCCTGACTTTCCCCCTCTCGCCCCCATGGTGCCCACAGCGAACCCATCCTACGTGCCCCCACCCCAGTGCCAGCCGGGCGAATTCGCCTGTGCCAACAGCCGCTGCATCCAGGAGCGGTGGAAGTGTGACGGGGACAACGACTGCCTGGACAACAGCGACGAGGCCCCGGCCCTCTGCCGTGAGTCCCCCGCCCCTCTCCGCTGGACAGCAGGCCGGCAGGGCCCGGGCAGGGTGCTGGGGCTCCACCCACACGCTGACCACTGACTGTCCCCTCCCCAGATCAGCACACCTGCCCCTCGGACAGATTCAAGTGCGAGAACAACCGGTGCATCCCCAACCGCTGGCTCTGTGATGGGGACAATGACTGTGGGAACAGTGAAGATGAGTCCAACGTCACTTGTTCAGGTGTGGGACGTGGGGCGGACAACACCGACACCCTTCAGGGGGGGGAGGTAGGGATGGACGGGAGACCCAGGCCTGGACGGACAGAGACGTGAGAAGAGGACGGAGGAGCTCAGGGCAGAGAGGAGGGGGCCCTGAGCTCTGAGCAAGAGGGGACGGGGTGCTGGGCCCCGGCCCAAGGAGGACAGAGGGGCTGAGAGAGAGATGGGGTGAAGCATCTGGTGTGAGGGCACCGATGGCTTTGGACTTCTCTAAGAGAAACAGTTTTGAGGCCCTTGGGAAGACTTCCTGATAGGGAATAAGAGGAAAGAAAAGGAAATGAGGAGAGGGGGCAGGACTCTGAGAACTCACGCCTGTCCCCGCCCGCCAGCCCGCACCTGCCCACCCAACCAGTTCTCCTGTGCCAGCGGCCGCTGCATCCCCATCTCCTGGACGTGCGACCTGGACGACGACTGTGGGGACCGCTCCGACGAGTCGGCCTTGTGTGGTAAGAGGGGATGGACAGCAGGCCGGGCAGGCCCAAGGGAGGAGAGGCCCATGAGAACTAGCCCTGGGGGAGAGGGGGGTGTGGGGGCTGGAGCCTTGAGCGAGTGACTCAATGTCCAAGAGCCTCAGTGAGTTTCATCTGCACGGTGGGCACAGTGGGGCACCTAAATCCCAGCATTCCATGTGGGCCCAGCACACTCATGCTCGGAAAGCACACGCACGGGGCCTGTGTCTGGTAGCCAGTAGCTTGGGAAAAGGATGCTAGCAGGGGCAGGAATAAGTGAGCAGAGTTCCAGGACAAAGCAGTGCCGCTTGGCCGTCGCTCCCTGTCTGACTTGGCCACGGGCTGGGAGAGCCCCCCATGCCCACCCCACTCGGTGCTATGACGCTGTATGACCTTGGGTGTGCCCTACTGACCTACTCTTTCTCCCTGGCAGCCTATCCTACCTGCTTCCCCCTGACTCAGTTTACCTGCAACAATGGCAGATGCATCAACATCAACTGGCGATGTGACAATGGTGAGAGCGTGCCTCCTCCTCCTGCCCTGATTCCGCGGACAGCTGGAAGCTGCAGTCAGACCCTGGACGGGGAGAAGGGGTTTTCAGAACCTAGCTGGGGCCTCTCTCCAGTAGAGTGAAGCCCCACTGGGTTGTCTGGGAGAAAAGTGGAGGAGCCAGAAATGCCATGGGGGTGCCTAGATGGGCTAAGGGGAGACCCTGCCCACCCCCCATCAGCGCTATTCCTACCCCAGGCAGGGCCTGAGCGGCCCACCTCTGGGGGGTAGTGGGGAGGGTGTTGGAGTTGGGGGGCCGGGGAGACAGATGAGCAAGAGGGCCAGAGGGCCAGAGCAAGGAGAGCCAGTGCCCGACACCTTTGTTCCCCCAAACCCCCATCCCCTGGAGTCCTGGTGCATCCCCCGGGCTCCTCGCTCGGGAGCCCACCTGGTGATCAGCCACAGACCCGGCAATGTCAGCCCCGAGCTGAGGGGCCGCTGAGTGTACCATGGGCAGGTGGATGGGGGGAGGGCGTGCGCTGCCTCAGGGCTCTGGGTGTGTCTGGTGTTGTGTCCTGACGTGTTGCGCCAGGGGCTCTCGTCCTGGCTACAGCGTGAGAGGATGTGTTGGTCACTGCCATGTTGCCCCTCACCCTTGTCGTGTCTCGTGTGTCAATGGTTGCCCTGGCGGTTTCTGTGTTTCAGAGAAGGATTGTGGGGACGGCTCTGACGAAAAGACCTGTCCTGAGCCTGCCGGTCAGTGCATAGAAGCACATGCACCATCACCCCAGAGCCCCAGCCTGGCCTCAGGGCACCTCCAGGCCCCTCAGGCAGCTCCCCTCCCCAAGAGTTCCCAGGACGTCAAGAAAAAGCCACAAGGAGAGAGCAGGAAGCAGAGGGAGAAAGAAAGCAGTGGAAGGGAAAGGAGAGAGGGCAGAGGAAACTACTCCGAGGAGAGGAGTTGATCGTGATAGGGAGGAGGAGGAGAAAGAGCGAGTGAGCGAGAGAAGCAAATCCTCTTAGAAAAAAGGCAGGAACACAACCCTGGGGGGCAGCCAGGCCCCACACTTAGCAAGTTTTCTATAAATCTGGAGGGAAGTCTGGTAGCCTGGAGCCCCGAGGCCTAGGGATGTTCATTCAGAAGGCTCAGGCGCATTCTGGCCAGAAGTGGACCCCGACCCTTCTTCCCAGCTGCAGGCCCCGGGGGAGAGCGGCCTAGCATTGCCCACCCTCAGGGGGGCCTGATTGTGCCCCTTCCCCTCCCAGCAGAGAAGAGTCGCCTCTGTTCCTCCCACTTCTCTCCCTCCACGACCAGAAATTCCTGCCTCACCCCAGACTCAAGCAGACCCTGTACCCACCAATTGCCAAAGACGGGAAAGACCGTTTCCTGTCCCCCAGCCCCAGCCTTTCCAGGACTCAGGGAAAGGGCCCTCCTGGAGCCCCCCTGCCTCTTCCCGCCCCAGCTGCACGGGCCATGGTGCATGCTGCAATCTATGCAGTTTCTGTGTCTTTTCTGTTTGTTATTTTCTCAGTGGGGGGTTTGGGGTGGAGGATGGGAATGGGGAGTTGGGAGTGGGGGCCCCAAGCTGGGGTCACAGAGAAGGTTGCTCTGCTGACCCCGTTTCCCCTCCCCTTGTCCCCTTTCCCCTCAGACAATGACTGTGGGGACAACAGTGACGAGGCCGGGTGCAGCCACTCCTGCTCTAGCACCCAGTTCAAGTGTAACAGCGGCCGCTGCATCCCCGTGCACTGGACCTGCGATGGCGACAATGACTGTGGGGACTACAGCGACGAGACACACGCCAACTGCACCAACCAGGGTGGGCACCACAGGGCCAGTGGGCAGGGATGGGGAGGTGCCCACTGCACCCTCCCTTGGCCCGGCTCTCCACCCATCTGCCCCACTGGGTGCCAGCCACCTTCTGGGAACCAGAGATGATGCAGAGATGGTGCTTGTCCTTCTGGAGCTTCCCGTCCTGTGGGAGGGAGATTGCCTGCACATCCCTGCCCCACACTGTGAAGATCACGAGCTTTGTGGTTGGGTGGCCTTGGGTTTGAGCTTCAGCTCTGCAACTTCTTATTATCTGGGTGGCTTGAGCAAGCTACTCGATCTCCAAGAGCCTCTGTGAGTCTCATCTGCATGGTGGGGACGACAGTGACACCTCCATCCCAGCGTTATGTGAGGGTCCAATGTGCTCGAACAGTTCTGCATGCAGGGCCTGTGTTTGGAGCCAGTAGCTTGAGAAAAGGATGGTAACAGGGGCATGTATGAGTGAGCACAATGGGGATGAAGGAGTAGGGAGTTGGCTCTGTGAGGGTCCCCAGAGCCCAGCCCGAGGGCTGGTGGGCACCGAGTTTGCTGGAGGGCCTGGGCCCTGTCAAGGGGATGTTGGTTTCTTAGCTCTGGCCAGTTGCTTGCCCCGGCTTCAAGGGAAGTCAGAAATGCAGAATCATCTGTGAAATCTACCAGTTTTTACACACTGGCCATTGACTTAAAAAGTGATAAAAATGCAGGCCTCGCCTGGCCCTGGCCCTACAACCTCCACCCACTGCCTCGTAGAGTTCAGGAGCAGGAATAGGACTGATGGCACTGAGCACTCGCTGTGAGCCCAACCCAGGGCAGGGAGCACAGAGAAGTTCATGGGGGTGGGGGAGGCAGGAGACAGTCACCAGGTCCCCAGGGCCATCTCTGAGAAGGGCCCTGTGAGTAGGGCAGGTAATAGTGCCCTAGGGCTCCGAGAAGGGAACCCTGGGAGGCCGAGTGATGTGGGAGAGCTCCCTGCCCCTCCCCTGATGGGCCATACAAACTTGGCCAAGTCGCTTCCTCTTAGCCTTGGCTTCCTCCTCTTTGAAATGGGGTGAGATACAAGGGGCCTGGCAGCTGGAGCAGGGGTGTTGTGGCTGGAAGCAGTTAACTCTGATTAAGAGCCGAGGTGGTCTGGAACCAGTCAGGAGGAGGCAGGATCTGAGCTGGGTCCTCATGAAGGACGGTGGGTGAGTGGACAAGAGGGAGGATCTTCAGAGGGCGGGGGGGGGGGGGGCGGGTAGCCTGGAGAACCTGCCAGGGAAGCAGCAGGAGCAGGCAGAGCGGAGGGACGGCCTCGCGGGGCAGCAGTGACAGAGGGGCTGCCCAGGGAGGGGGCCGGTGACGACAGCAGGTGGAAGTCAGGCAGAGGCTTGGTTTGGGGGCCCTGGTGATGACCTCTGAGGGGTTTTGAAGCTGGAACGGGATATGAGGTAGGAGGTACTTTGGGAAGACAACCCTGGAAGAAGATTCAATTGGAAAGAGGAAGGGAGATCAGCTGGGAGGCTGCTGCTGAACCCCGGCAGAAGAAGAGTGCCGAGAGCAGGCTCACGCCGAAGAGTGGGGGAGTGCGTGGGGAGTGGCAGCGGGAGCAGGTGTGCCCACCTTCCCCCTCGTGCCTGCATTGCTTACCTCAGGCTGCTCCTTCCCCTCTTCCAGCCCCCCCACCAAGTTGGCTCCCCGTGGAGCAGCCACAGGGAACCTGAGCTCACTTTGAGAACATAAGTCAGACCCTGCCCCACCCCTGCCCACAACCCAGCCGTGGCTCCCTGCACACCTGGAGTAAGTGCTGAATCCCTTTGTGTGGACTGCAGGGTCCAGCTAGGTCTGGTCCCTATTTTGTCTCTGACCTGCGTTCCTGCCATTCAGCTCCTCGTTCATTCAGCTCCGGATGCTGCAGCCTCCGGGGCGTGTTCCAAATCTGCCCAGGATTGTTCTATCCCAGAGACTTTGCACTGGCTGTTCCCTCTGCCCGGAATGCCCTTCCAGGCACTCTCATGGCTCAGCCTCTCTCTCCACTCAGGCCTCCGCTCAAATGTCTCCTGCTCAGGGACCTTCCCTGACCATGTTATCTAAAGTGTCACCCCCATCATTCTGTAGCCTTTACTTGGTTTTGTCTCCACGGCATTTATCACCACCTACAGTTACATTCTGGGTGTATTTGTTTTGTCTTTACTTGTCCCTCTTCCCCGCTAAGACCTAAGCTCCATGAGGGTAAGGACTTTATCTTGTTCTCTGCTGGCACCGGGAACAGTGTCTGGCACACAAAAGGCCCTCAGAATGTTTGTAGAGTGAATGAATGAAACAGAGGCTGGGCTGAGGGGGTGGAGGGACATTTGAGCTCTGGCCTCAAGAATTATTTATCCGGCCGAGATCTCATCTGTGAAACGGGAAGATTAGACGAGACAATCTTGGGGTCCTTGAAGGTGTCGCACCTCGTGGCTCTCATATTGTTAGTGCTTCCAGGGAATGTCAGCAGGGCTCAGAGAACTTTCCATCCCGGCCTCGCTCACGGCCCCGGGCAGACAGCGGGAGGGGGTCGGGGAGGCCCTGGTGGGAATGGCTGGGGGAGCTTGCCCACCGTGCTGACGGCCCACCTGTGCCCCTGCAGCCACGAGGCCCCCCGGTGGCTGCCACAGTGATGAGTTCCAGTGCCGGCTGGACGGGCTGTGCATCCCGCTGCGGTGGCGCTGCGACGGGGACACTGACTGCATGGACTCCAGTGATGAGAAGAGCTGTGAGGGGGTGACGCATGTCTGTGACCCCAATGTCAAATTTGGCTGCAAGGACTCAGGTACAAAGGAGGACTGGAGGGAGCCTGGGTCGGGGAAACGTAGGCAGGAGGAGACCATATTGAGAGCAGAGAACAGTGGCAAGAAGGCAGCGTGCGGGGTGGAGGTGGGGATGCTGTGTGAAGCAACAGGTGGTGCAGGGAGAGCTTGTGTCCACGGTGCATGGGGGAAGCCGTGAACAGGCTGGGGCCTACCCAGAGGGCCCTGGGAACCAAAATCCTCAGCAGAGCTAAGCTCTGCACCTCCCACGGATTCCTGTCTTCTTTGTTACCTGTCAGAATTTGACAGAAAAAGCCCCAAAGTTCCTTGTGGACTCAAAGCATTGCATTCATAACCCTACTAGAGAATCCTGCTGGGTCTGAAAAGAGGGGCAAAGGGCAGGGAGAGCCCCACTGCCCAGGCCTGGCCCCTCACACTGCACCCATCCCTCAGCTCAGTGCATCAGCAAAGCATGGGTGTGTGATGGCGACAGTGACTGTGAAGATAACTCAGACGAGAAGAACTGTGAGTCCCTGGCCTGCAGGCCACCCTCGCACCCCTGTGCCAACAACACCTCGGTCTGCCTGCCCCCTGACAAGCTGTGCGATGGCAACGACGACTGTGGAGACGGCTCGGATGAGGGCGAGCTTTGTGGTGAGGCCCAGGCCCCAGGCAGAGGAATGGGAAGGGTGACTGAGTAAGGAGCCTGGGCCCAGGCCAGGGCAGGTGGAACAGAGCAGGCTCTCAGGGGAGAGAGTCTGAGACTAGGAGTGGGTAGCTCTGGCTGTTTGGCAAGTGGTACCCAGACCAGTTACCAACAGCCGGCATTGATTTGGGGCTCAGTGTGCTACATGCTGCACAGCGCTGGGGCGTTTAATCCATGCAGCAGTCCTAGAAGGCAGATGCTATTACATCTCCATTTTATAGATGAGACACTGAGGCAGAGAGAGGTTAAATAACTTGTCCAAGCTCACACACTTTCCTGTGGAGACTGAGTGGCACAACCTATCCCTCTAGGCACAGACCTTCACCCACACTCGTGTACCCCATCGCTACAGAGCAGTGGCGAGCAGGCATCCCTGAAGATGGAGAGCAACCGGGTTGAGTGTTGATGTGGTCAGGGCAGACTTCCCAGAGGAGGCAGGGCTTTAACTGGGTTCCCAGGGATGGGTAGAACGTGCAGAGCGAGTGAAGTCAGGGGAGGAGGGTGTGCATTCAAGATCAAAGGAAACGAGGCTATGAGACTGAGGGTCAGGGAGGGCCACATGCTGTGTCTTGGGGATGATGAGCAGAGCAGCCTTATCTCCTCTCACCTCTCTTCCAAGCCTGGCAGAGCACTGGGTTCCTTCAAAGGAGAGGAATGGGAGATAAGGCAGCCTGGGGTTGTCCCGGGAACTGCTGACAGGTCATCGGTCAGGGCAGCCAACTCAGGATGGCAGATTCCAAGGTGTGTCAGAGGACATGGGGGCGGGATACTCCCTGCCGCACCCCTACGCCAAATCACACCCAAGTCAGGAGAGAGGGAAGAAAGAAGACTGAACATAAGGGCCCTCCCAGAAAGGAGGCAAAGAACGGGGGCCCCCACTGTGGGCCTGAGAAGGAGCAGGGAGAGACCAGAGCGAAGGGGCAGGTGCTTCTTAGGGTCAGGCAGGGTGGTCGTCAGTTTTGGGGTCCCCACCCTGGGCCCGAGGGAGCCCGGGAAGGGTTGGGGCAGAGCCTTGGCAAGGAATGGAGAAGGAGGCGTGGTTCTGTCTTGGCTCTGCCACGGTCCTGCCTCCTCCTGGGGGGCCTGACTCTGGGCCTGTCCCCTGTCCACCCCCTAGACCAGTGCTCCCTGAATAACGGCGGCTGTAGCCACAACTGCTCGGTGGCGCCTGGCGAAGGCATCGTGTGCTCGTGCCCTCTGGGCATGGAGCTGGGGCCCGACAACCACACCTGCCAGATCCAGAGCTACTGTGCCAAGCACCTCAAGTGCAGCCAGAAGTGCGACCAGAACAAGTTCAGCGTGAAGTGCTCCTGCTACGAGGGCTGGGTCCTGGAGCCCGACGGCGAGAGCTGCCGCAGCCTGGGTGAGACGGCGAGGGGCGGCCGGGCAGGCTGGGGCAGGCCCTGGCAGCCGGGGGCCGGACTCGGGCGGCTCAGTGCCAAAGCCCGTGGGTTCCCTTTGGGCCCCAGTGCCAGGGCCAGCTGAGACCCTGCCTGCGCCCGGCCCCCCGCTGACCCCTGTCACCCCACCCCCCCACCCCTCCAGACCCCTTCAAGCCCTTCATCATCTTCTCCAACCGCCACGAGATCCGGCGCATCGACCTTCACAAAGGGGACTACAGCGTCCTGGTGCCCGGCCTGCGCAACACCATCGCCCTGGACTTCCACCTCAGCCAGAGCGCCCTCTACTGGACCGACGTGGTGGAGGACAAGATCTACCGCGGGAAGCTGCTGGACAACGGAGGTGACCGGCCGGCCTGGGGCACCGGACGGGCACTGGGGCACACTCAGCCCGGATCCGGGCGGCCCCAGAGCCCTTAGCGCCCCCATCCCACCCCCACCCTCCTGTTAATTGGGTTAGAGTTTGCTGTGGGTCTCCGTGCCTGACGCCCCATAATTATCAGCAGCAGAGCTGCCAGCCTGATAATTAACAAAACGATCAGCCTTTCCTTGGATTGGCCTAGAGCTCGGCTCCCCACATCCCAGAACTGCAGGCTCGAAAGGAAACAGCCTTTTGGGGGATGGGGTACCTTAACCCTGTCTCTGTCCCAAGGCAACTGACCTGTCAGACTTCATTCATTCAGCCAAGGAAGGGGCAGCTGCTGTGTGCACTGGGCGCTGAGGATAGAACCATGGCCAGAACAGGCCAAAGTGTCTGCCCTGATGGAGGTTCCAATCCAGCAGGGACATCAGATAATAAAACAAATAAGCAAAATACGGAATATGACAGATGGCAATAAGAAGTATGGATTAAAAGAAAGGAGATAAAAGGGTAGGGAGGATGTGAGTTGCCATTTCAAATTGGGTGGTTAAGGAAGGCCCCCTGAGAAAACGACTTCTAAGCAAAGACTTGAAGGAGGCACATTTTGCCAGAGGAGTTTCTATTGTTTGTAATAGAGAAAACTGGAACCATTTCAAATGTCTATCAACAGGGGAATGGTGAACTCAACTGTGATAATGTTTATACTGTACAACAGTTTTTAAAATAAGGAGGTAAATATATATGTATTCACATGAAAAATTTCTAAAATATTCTGTGGAGTGACTTCTAGAAAGTTCTGTCCTCATATTGAGTCCAGATCCGCCCCAAAGCCTCCACCCTCTGCTCTGACCGCCTCCCATGGGTTAGGTCTTCAGAGAACTGTGAGCAGAAGGTAGCTGCCCTGGTGGGGCAGGGGCCGGGTGAGCAGAGTAAGGGGTCTGGGAACCCACTTTTGAATCTAGGGGCATCGGGGGTATTGGCAGGTCGTCAGGTTGAGGGTGGGTCATCAAGGGATCCTGGGACCCAAGGGGACTCTAACCTCCCACACCCTCTCTTCTCCAGCCCTGACCAGTTTTGAGGTGGTGATTCAGTACGGCCTGGCCACGCCCGAGGGCCTGGCTGTGGACTGGATCGCAGGCAACATCTACTGGGTGGAGAGCAACCTGGACCAGATCGAGGTGGCCAAGCTGGATGGGACCCTTCGGACCACCCTGCTGGCCGGCGACATTGAGCACCCAAGGGCGATCGCACTGGACCCCCGGGATGGGTGAGGACCCTGCCGAGGGACACCTGTCACCCCGCTCTCACCTTACCTAGAATCCTGCCACAGACCCTCCCCCAGCTCCTCTGACAAGGCCCTCCTGACACCGCCCACTCCCCAGGATCCTGTTTTGGACGGACTGGGATGCCAGCCTGCCCCGCATCGAGGCGGCCTCCATGAGCGGGGCCGGGCGCCGTACCATCCACCGCGAGACCGGCTCAGGGGGTTGGCCCAACGGGCTCACCGTGGACTACCTGGAGAAGCGCATCCTCTGGATTGACGCCAGGTCGGCACCTGTTCTCCTGTCCCCTCCTCCAGGGACAGGGCCCGGCCGCGATGGGGATGGGCGGAAGGCTCAGGGGGTCTAGAGCCAGAAACAGGCAGCCAAGGGCTGGGCCCACTGGAAGGAGCACCATGGGGAGGAGAGCCTGGGTGGGGGCTGCAGGAAGAGGTGTAGATGGATGGAGGACTGTTGTACCCTGCAGGAAAGCACCCAACCGAGGGGTGGGCGAGGGCTGAATCACAACCTCCTCTCCACGCACAAATACGTGCCCTCTCCTGGGGGCTGCGTCTGCCTCTTTCCCTTCCCACCGAGGCCTTGTATGTGCTAACAGCAGCCCTGGGGAGAAGCAAGCCCCAAGACTCAGGGTTTGGGAATCGGGGTCCCAGAGCTGGGGACCCAGACCTTTGGGTTCTGGCACCACAGTTGTTCTCTTGGCCTTGTCTGGCCAGCAGGGTTGGAGGGGAGCGAGTGCTTGAGCATGACGGGGTTGGGAGAGCCAGAGGCTGGGGTGGGAGGGTGGGTTCCCTGGGTGGGGTGCTCTGAGGCCCGAGATCCCAGATCTTACTCTGCCCCGACCGCACTCTCAGGTCAGATGCCATTTACTCAGCCCGTTACGACGGCTCCGGCCACATGGAGGTGCTTCGGGGACACGAGTTCCTGTCGCACCCGTTTGCAGTGACGCTGTATGGGGGGGAGGTATACTGGACAGACTGGCGGACAAACACGCTGGCCAAGGCCAACAAGTGGACCGGCCACAACGTCACCGTGGTACAGAGGACCAACACCCAGCCCTTCGACCTGCAGGTGTACCACCCCTCCCGGCAGCCCACGGGTAAGGGGCTCCCGGGACCCCCAGGAGAGCAGGAGCAGTCTGCGCTGGGTGGGCAGGGCCGGGCCAGCCTGTTGACCGAGGAGGGTGTGGCAGCGGGAGATGTGGGGACAGGGAGCCTGGGGGAGGTGAGAGACGGTGAGGAGGGGGTGGACTGGGTGAGAAAGGCAAGGTAGGGCCACGAAGTCACAGGATGATCTGGCTTCTCCTTTGCCCTCCTCGCAACCCCCAGCTCCCAATCCGTGCGAGGCCAACGGGGGCCGGGGCCCCTGCTCCCACTTGTGTCTCATCAACTACAACCGGACCGTCTCCTGCGCCTGTCCCCACCTCATGAAGCTCCACAAGGACAACATCACTTGCTTTGGTAGGGAGGCCCCACCCCCAGGAGCCAGTGGTAAACTGAGGTTAAGGGGAAGGTCTCAGGCACCCAGGCTGAAGGGACAGAGTCCCAGTTTTGAAGGCCCCTGATAAGAGAGGTTCCAGAGACAACCACTGTAAGCCAGAAGAGGCCAGAGCTCTGGCAGGGAGGTTACGCCCAAGGTCAGGGGCCAGCAGCCAACAGAATAAATGGAAGGAGGGACCTCAACTGGGTGGGTGGGAAAGCACAGAGGCAGGGGGCTGCCCCGGATGACCTGCCCTGTGCCCTGCAGAGTTCAAGAAGTTCCTGCTGTACGCCCGCCAGATGGAGATCCGCGGTGTGGACCTGGACGCCCCCTACTACAACTACATCATCTCCTTCACGGTGCCCGACATCGACAACGTCACCGTGCTGGACTACGACGCCCGCGAGCAGCGCGTCTACTGGTCTGACGTGCGGACGCAGGCCATCAAGCGGGCCTTCATCAATGGCACGGGCGTGGAGACCGTCGTCTCTGCAGGTTCTGCCCCGGCCCCCTCAGGGCCGACATCCCTTCCCCACGTCCTCTGCCCTCTCAGGGCACCCACTCTGCCTTCCCCCACCTCCGCCTGACCCCTGATCCCAGAGCCCGACCGCCCGGCTCCCTGTCTGCCCCCAGACTTGCCAAACGCCCACGGGCTGGCCGTGGACTGGGTGTCCCGGAACCTGTTCTGGACGAGCTACGACACCAACAAGAAGCAGATCAACGTGGCCCGGCTGGATGGCTCCTTCAAGAATGCTGTGGTCCAGGGCCTGGAGCAGCCCCATGGCCTGGTCGTCCACCCGCTGCGAGGGTCGGTCCAGGGCCCGGGGCTGGGAGCCTGGGGTGCGGGGCTGGGGAAGCAGAGGTCCCTGACTCTCCCCACTCGCTGCCCCTCACCCCCAGGAAGCTCTACTGGACCGACGGGGACAACATCAGCATGGCCAACATGGACGGCAGCAATCGCACCCTGCTCTTCAGTGGCCAGAGGGGCCCCGTGGGTACGCTCTGGCCCTGCCTCCCCACAGCCCTTCCTGGATTCCCAGACTCTGAGATGCTCACAGGGTCCCCCGGTTGTCCCTCGGCCTCCCCGAGCTCCGAGCTGAGTGTTTGTCCTCGCCACCACCCTCCCCCTAAGACCGTGCCCCTCCCTCTCACCCATCCTGGGTCCTCAGCCGTGGGGCCAGGGTGCCGGTGGTGACACCCCCCACCCATCTTTCAGGCCTGGCGATCGACTTCCCGGAAAGCAAACTCTACTGGATCAGCTCCAAGAACCACACCATCAACCGCTGCAACCTGGATGGGAGCGGGCTGGAGATCATCAGCGCCATGCAGAGCCAGCTGGGCAAGGCCACCGCCCTGGCCATCATGGGTGAGGGCCGCTGCAGGGGGCCAGGGTGGGGGCGGAGGGGGCCAGACTGACCAGCTGGGGAGACAGGGCCCGGCCTGGGGCGACTCAGGATCCAGAGGCCTTCAGGAGAGTGTGGGGGGTTTTCCAAGAGCCTCACGTCCTCCTGCCACCCCAGGGGACAAGCTGTGGTGGGCAGATCAGGTGTCGGAGAAGATGGGCACCTGCAACAAGGCCGACGGCTCAGGGTCGGTGGTCCTACGGAACAGCACCACTCTGGTGATGCACATGAAGGTCTACGACGAGAGCATCCAGCTGGGTGAGGCGGGGGCGGGGCGGAGGGCTGCAGCCAGGAGGGGGCTCTGGGAGCATGCAGGAGAGGGCAAGAATGGGGGGTGAAGTAGTCACCAGGCACCAGGCACCCTGCCCCTTCTCCTGACCATCCACCCAAAGGAGTTCCTTTTCCTGATTCTCACAAAGGCACCCCTACAGGCTCACTGCAGGGCTGTCACAAGGGCCAGGGGACAGGAGGTCAGAAGACCTGGGAGTTGGGTTGGGTGGTGACCCCCACTAGGTCCAGGGCAGCTCCAGGCCCACAGCCAGCTTGCTGCTCCCAGGCCTGATGCCAAGGGCCTGACAAGGACCACCTAACCCCCTCTTCCGGCTCCCGCCCCCAGACCATGAGGGCACCAACCCCTGCAGCGTCAACAATGGTGACTGCTCCCAGCTCTGCCTGCCCACGTCGGAGACGACCCGCTCCTGCATGTGCACAGCTGGCTACAGCCTCCGGAGTGGCCAGCAGGCCTGCGAGGGTCAGTGCCAGGCCTCTCCTCCCTGCCTCAGCCCAGACCCCCAACCCCGACCCCTCCTGCCCCTCAGCCTCACCTGGGGATAGGACTTCACCATGGATGGTTAGGCCTTTCTGGGTTGGATGCTTAGTAAACTCCCGCTAAACGGGGTGCTGGGGGAAATCCTGTGGGTAGAAGTCCCTGTCCCTGACCTCAGGAACTCTGCAGCCTTAACCAGAAGTTGGGGGCAACATGTAGGGGAAGCTGGACCATGAAGTGGCTCCGAGTGTCTGGCCCCTGCAGTAGGGTTTTGGAGAAGTAGACAGCAGCAGAGTCAGAGCTGGCTTCGTGGGAGAGGTGCGCTACAAGTTGGGTTTTACAGGACAAGGAGGGTTGGGTGTGTGGCTCAGAGAAGTTGGAACATCATGCAGGTAAAGGATGCAGGTAAGGGATACAGCTGAAGCAGAGTCCAGAGGAACCAGGAAGGTGTGTGCAGGGGCCCCCAGGACCCTAGAGGTGGGCAAGGTAGGGGTGGGTTGTGGGTGATTAGGCTGTGAGGTAGGGTGGGCTCCTGTGCGATCTCAGCAAGGAGTGACTGGAAAGGGAGATTTAGGTGGATTAACCTGGCAACAGAGAGAGGGCTGAAGTGAGGAGGGACGGACAAGCCTGTGAGAACAGTTAGCACGTTACCAAGTAACCCAAGTGTGAGGAGATGGGGTCTAGGCTGGGGGTTAGTGGCTGGGTGGAAGGGAAGGGCTGAAACTCAGAGACATTTCACAAGAACTTGCTGACTGATTTACAAGCTTGCCTGGGACAGCATTTCTCGAAGTGCATTCCTGGGAAACTCCTTCCTTTGATGTGGGTAGATGTTACCGAAAGAAACACTGGGTTGAACAGAGTTTTGAAAGTTGTTTTTTGTTTTTTTTTTTTTACTGCAGAACTTCTCAGAGCTTTGAGTATTTGAGTATGATCATGTGCTCTGAGAATTTTTCAAGAGAGAACTCTAGTGTTCGCAGTTTCCCTAAACTCTTTTGACCATTCTTTTTTTTTCCACGGAGCCTGAACAACCAGGGCACATTTAGGGATTCATTTTGGAACATACTGTTTCGAAAGGATAAAGGCCAGGGAAGATTCTGGGATGCATGGAAGTGGTGCCTCTAAGGAATGGGAAAGCTGGGAATGAAACTGGCTCAGCGGCAAGGTGTTGGGAATCCAAGTTCCAGACAGGCAGGCATCAAAGAGGAAACTGAGGCCAGACAGGGTGGTGAGCTGGAAATCTAGGTTTTGGAGCCATCCAGTCCTGATTGCTTTGTCTGAACTCCTGGGACTCTCCCTGAAGGACCTTGCCCAAGTGGGAGAATGTATTGGGTCAAGTGCACCTGGAGGGCCGGTTGCAGGGAGAGAAATCCGGGTCTCTGCTTCCCTCTAGTGGTGGCTAGAGGTCTTGCAGGTGGGTCCTGGCACTGTCCCACTTTGCCCCTCTCTCAGCAGGGGAACTTCTCCCATGCCAGGGACTGATGGCCGGGGGCAGATATCAAAGGGAAGCAGAGAAGAGTGGAAAATGACAGAAGTGGAGCTTAACAGTGTGCCAGCAAGGCCCATGGCTGAAGCATCCTTATGTTTCAGGCGTGGGCTCCTTTCTCCTGTATTCCGTGCACGAGGGAATCCGAGGGATCCCCCTGGATCCCAATGACAAGTCAGATGCCCTGGTCCCAGTGTCGGGGACCTCGCTGGCTGTTGGCATTGACTTCCATGCTGGTGAGCCTTTTGCTAGTGGGGGGTCTGGGACATGACTGGGAGCTTTGGAGGATGTGTGCTTGGGGTGGGGGAGTCTGGTGAGCAGCTGCCCGGACACCTCCTGAGGGGTCACATCCCACAGCTACCCTCCCCTCCCTGGCTCTCCCCTCCCCAGCACCCGGGCACCCCCGGCACTTGCTCCCCTCTCTCCCCATCCCCAGTATGATTTTTGGGCTCCCCACCTTACCCTTGCCCTGCATCCCTGCATCTACCTCCCTCCACCTCCAGAAAACGACACCATCTACTGGGTGGACATGGGCCTGAGCACCATCAGCCGGGCGAAGCGCGACCAGACGTGGCGCGAGGATGTGGTGACCAATGGCATTGGCCGCGTGGAGGGCATCGCGGTGGACTGGATCGCAGGTGAGCGTGGGGGCTGGGACTCGAGGTGAGACAGAGGAGTCTGCAGGGAGCTGGGGTTTCAGAAGGAGCGGTCCGAGGAGAAGGCATAGTTGGAGCAGATGGTGCAGCAATCGGGCTGTCTGGGGGCTGGGAAGGGACCAAGCATCCATCTCCCCAAGTCCCACCAACTTCCTCTTCAGGCAACATCTACTGGACGGACCAAGGCTTCGATGTCATCGAGGTTGCCCGGCTCAATGGCTCTTTCCGCTACGTGGTCATCTCCCAGGGCCTGGACAAGCCCCGGGCTATCACCGTCCACCCGGAGAAGGGGTGAGGAGCTGGGCAGCCCAGGCTCTGAGCTGGGTCCTTTCACTCTGGCCACAGCCCACCTCAACAAGGCCCCCCTCTGCCCAGCTCCCATCTGGAAGAGGCCCCGAGAGGTGGAAGGGCCTGGCCCCATCACTGTCCTGGCCACTGCCCAGTAGGAATGGGAAAGGACGGGACTCCCAGGGGGCTCCCCCGTGGTGTGAAGACTGACCCCACTTCCACCTCCCTCTCCACCTCCAGCTACTTGTTCTGGACTGAGTGGGGTCAGTACCCACGGATCGAGAGGTCTCGCCTGGACGGCACCGAGCGAGTGGTGCTGGTGAACGTCAGCATCAGCTGGCCCAACGGCATCTCAGTGGACTATGAGGTTTGGACGTGGACTTGACCCTGGGGTCGATGGGGTAGATCCCCACACTCAGGGGAAGCCCTTCCCCCCGCCCCCCACCAACCCTGCGTTCCTCTTTGAGTCTCCCTGGATGAGCTTCCAGCCAGTGGAAACACACAGAGACCAGGGGGAGTCATGAGGTATTATGGCTCAGCCCCCAACCCTGCCAACCACCACTGAGTGGAGGTCACTTAGAGGTGGAGAGTGGAGGGACCCCTAGAGGTCAGAGGGCAGGGAGGATGTGGAGGAAGAAGGCCATGCGAGGTGGGAGCGAGCAGGGGAAGCTGAACCGAGGGCCTCCCTCCCAGGCCCACAAACCCGGGGTGCTCGGGGTGGCCGGAGAGCGCCTGACCCTGGAATGAGGTGGGCGCCTCCGGCCTGCAGGACGGGAAGCTTTACTGGTGTGACGCACGGACGGACAAGATTGAGCGGATCGACCTGGAGACGGGCGAGAACCGCGAGGTGGTTCTGTCCAGCAACAACATGGACATGTTTTCAGTGTCGGTGTTCGAGGACTTCATCTACTGGAGTGACAGGTGGGGGCTGGTGTCCGGGCCACGTCCTCACCCTGTCTGCTCCCCGCTTCCTGCTCACAGCCCATTCCTGCCCCCAGGACTCACGCCAACGGCTCCATCAAGCGTGGGAGCAAAGACAACGCCACCGATTCTGTGCCCCTGCGAACAGGCATCGGTGTCCAGCTCAAAGACATCAAAGTCTTCAACCGGGACCGACAGAAGGGTGAGGCTGGAGAGAAGGCAGGCAGGCTGCTCTAGCCTGGGAGTGCTCCCTCCCCAGGGGAGCCAGGGTGAGGAGGACCTGGAGAGGAGTGCATCCTAAAGGGGGACTTACTGTTGGCCCAAGAGACCAGGGATGGCGAGGAGAGGTTGAGGAGCTCGAGCGCTGATCTGGGTGTTGGGTGCAGAGGTCTGCAGGGTTGTCTGAACCGAGGATACCGAGGCAGAGCAGGGTGCCCACTAGTTCCCACCCTGGCTGTAACCTCTGCCGCCCCCGCCCCTGCCCTCCCAGGCACCAACGTGTGTGCTGTGGCCAATGGCGGGTGCCAGCAGCTGTGCCTGTTCCGGGGCGGGAAGCAGCGGGCCTGCGCCTGCGCCCACGGGATGCTGGCTGAGGACGGGGCCTCGTGCCGCGAGTTTGCCGGCTACCTGCTCTACTCGGAGCGCACCATCCTCAAGAGCATCCACCTGTCGGACGAGCGCAACCTCAACGCGCCCGTGCAGCCCTTCGAGGACCCCGAGCACATGAAGAACGTCATCGCGCTGGCCTTCGACTACCAGGCAGGCACCTCCCCTGGCACCCCCAACCGCATCTTCTTCAGCGACATCCACTTTGGGAACATTCAGCAAATCTATGACGACGGCTCAGGGAGGACCACCATTGTGGAGAGTGAGCCCTGGGTCTCCCCGGGAGGTGGCTGCGGGTGTGGGCGGCAGGACACAGGGAGCGTCTGCACAGACTTGGGGGGTGGAAGGAGGAAGAGCCCTCAGGGATCAGCCAGCTCACACCTGCCCTGGATCCGAGTCCCACCAGCCACTGCAACCCTGACCGATGGCCATTCAAACCACACCAGACCCATGCCAGTTATCTGACAGTTTTCCCTTATTTGGAGCCAGAGTTGGCTTTTCTTACTCCCCACCTCTCCAGCAATCCTAGTTTTATCTCCCGGGCTACACAGTATAAGCCAAAAATCTCTTCCATGTAGCCTAGTGGTTATAAGCCCAGTCTGTGGAGATGGGCTTGGGTTTGACTCTAGACACTTAGGACTTCAGTAACTTTGGGCAAGTTTCCTAAGCACCCCAAGCCTGAGCTTGCAAAGAGCCAAGATGACGTGAGATGGTGCATGTGAGCCTCACTCAGCACAGGGCACGTAGTGCGGCTGCACGACAAGTAGTTACAGTCCTTAGCGTTACCACCCGGAGGACAGCCCTTTGCAAACTGCTCTTTTGATCTACTACCGTTTTCTCTTCCCCTGGCCATATACAGCAGGTCCTTTGACTTATTCACTTCTTCATTTATCCATTCATCAGTCTGTAAAGACCTGTCAGACTCTGACCCAGGTGCTGGTTAAACAGCAGTGAAAATAACAGACCTGGCCTTTCACCCTCCTCTGGACATATCCCACTCCACATAATCCAGGTTGTCGGTCTGAAAATGTAGTGTCCAAAGCTGAATGCAGCGCTCTGTAACTGCAGCTTGATCAGGAGAGACAGGCAGCTCTGTCACCTCCCTTGTTCAGGCTACAATACTTCTGTTAATGCAGCCTTTTGGCAACCACATTGTCACAGCTTGATGCTGCCAAAACTCCTGAGGCTTTCTCTCTGGAACAACTATCCATCTGTCCTTCTCTCCTTGTGCGTGTAATTCTTGGACTCGTGTTGAAAATGTCTACTTTACAAAACAGTCTGGTCCAGGATCTTTTTAAATGGGAGGCTTCCCAGTACAGCCCAAACAGGATTTGATTTACTAAAATCCAGTTTACACGCCACTTGATAGACCTCTAGCTCCAGAAAAATGTGACCACAGCATGAAGTCAAATCTACCTGAGGGTGGGGAGATGTAGGAAGAAAGGTTAAGGAAATGGGGACAGCAAATCCATTTTGGTGAGAAATAGGGTGGGATAGGAGGGGTCAGACCTTGCTGCCCCCCAAGCCCTCCCTGTCTGCTTCCCCCCATGGTCCCCAGCTCCCACACTTCCCTTCCCAGCCCCACATATGCCAGGGAAGGGGGTGCCTCAGAGCAGGCCAAGCTGCCCCCATAGCTCCTGCCCAGGCTATCACCTTCAGCTTTGCTCTCCTGCCCCCCACCCCACCCCCCAACCCATGGCTGCTTCTGTCTCCTTTTAGATGTGGGCTCTGTGGAAGGTCTGGCCTATCACCGTGGCTGGGACACACTCTACTGGACAAGCTACACGACGTCCACCATCACCCGCCACACTGTGGACCAGACCCGCCCGGGGGCCTTTGAGCGTGAGACAGTTATCACCATGTCGGGAGATGACCACCCGCGGGCCTTCGTGCTGGACGAGTGCCAGAAGTGAGCTGCTGGGCCTGGGGGGTGGGGATAGGTGCCTCCCAGGCAGACCCAGGCACAGGATAAAGGAGCAGGAGTCACGGACTTTAATCTGAGCTTGGCCACTTTCTTGCTGTGTGATCTTGGCCAAGCTGCATAACCTCTCTGAGCTCAAATTCTCTCCTCTATAATATGAGGATAATAATAATCAAGGGGAGGATTGAGGGGCGCAGTGGAGGATGTTTCTGACTTGGTAACTGACTCATTCATTCATCAGTCAGCCATGCTTAAGGCATGTAGTAGGTCCTCTATATCTGAGGCTCCAAACTTCAGGCACAGAATGGTCATTGAACAGCTGCTGTGTGGAGGCCCCAGGCTGGGCCTGTCCAAACCCCCTAGCTTGAGAGATACATCATATCCACGGGAAGCACTGATGACCAGCCCAGGGCCATATGTGCTGATCTGGGGCATCACAGAGGCGGCATGTGGGCCCAGGGCCTAGAAGCAGGAAAGCCAAGGGAGGGCAGGCCAGACAGGGGCGAGGTTTTGAGCATTTCGAGCAAAAGTCTGAAGGAGGCGAAGCTCACAGTGGAGAAGGACAACAAAGGGTGCCCCCCAACTCCCCTCCAGTGCAAAGGATTCCCGTGGGGGTGTAGGCAGGTCTGAGCGGCATGGGAAGTTGGGGTCAGTTGCAAAGGAGTCAGGAGCACAAGCCAGGAAGAACTTGGGAGGCAATTCCCCATTGGTGGGTACTCCCAGCTCCCTCCCCGCAGGGTCCAGCCCTCTCTCTGCCCACTCTGCCCCCCACCACAAGCCAACCCCCTTGCCTTAGCGCTCCAGGCCCATGGGTGAACAAAACTGCTTTTCTCCTGAATTCAGCAGCACCTGAAATTTTTTTCAAAAAGCTTTGCTAGGAAATTAAGGACCAACAAAACCCCAAAGCAATGACATAGAAAGGGTAGGTGTACAGAACCCAGATTGTTTTCCCTGATGGAACTGCCGGCCTGGCCCAGCAGACCCAGCACAAAGCTCTGCTCCCTTCCGCCTCAGGCCCGTCTGCCGGGGTGTTGTCTGATGTGTCCTCGGCTGATGGCAAAGATCCCGTCTTCCCTCTCGTGGGCCCTGGCGCCTCCACCTCTTTGGGGCTGGCCCCAGGCAGGTCCTTTACTCTCCCTCCTGGGCCCGGAGCCTCCGCAGGGGGCCACCGTCCTGGGCTCCCTGCCGGCTGGCCACCCCACCCCGGGCCACGGGCAGCCTCCTGCTTCCGAAGCCCCCCCCCCCCCCAGCTGCCCCCTGCTTCCTGTCCTCTGAGCCTGGGGGATTCCACTGTTTGTTCAGCAAATGGCTTTTGAGAACCGATGGCATAGGAACGGACATCAGCCCCACCGCCTGGGGGTGAAGAGCTGATTTGACTCTCCTCACAATGAGGCTGCAGGGAGCTGTGAGTGTGGAATGGGGACCTGACCCGGCTGGAACCCAGGGAATGTGTCCTTGAGGAGGCGGCATGTGAGGATAACACATTAACTGAAGCGGGCGGGTGCAGAGCCCCCCAGGAGAGAGAACTGAACTGGTGGGAGAAGGCCCTCCCTGGGTCCCAGGAGCAGGGCAACCTGGAGGAATCGGAAGGAGGCCAGTGTGGGCAGAGACCGAGGGGCTGGGGAGGGCAGAGCCCGGAGGACCAGCCTCCCACTGAGCCTGCCCTGCAGCGGGCACTGGGATGCATGCTGGTGGCCGCGTGGAGCCTGGAGTCGAGCGGTCAGAAAGTCCACTGCATTCCAGGTTGCTACCGGCCGGCACCTAGAACAGTCTCTTCCCTCCTTCTCCACTGCCCCTCCCCAGGGAGTGGTTTTACCAACCTCGGAATCTACTGCCATCCCATGTATAATTCTTCCACATATAACAGTCAACGATAAGAGGAAAGCACTTCTCATCACGAGTAGTGAGCTGGGCCTTACCCGAGGGTGTGGAAGGCGCCGGTGGGAACTGGCACATCCGGTCCAGTGCTAACAAGTCCTGATGACTCTAGCTGCAGCTCCCCAGGATGCCCATTTCCTCTTTTAGGGACTAGAGGGAGATAACACCTCCGCCAAGCTCCTTGCAAACCCTTATCCTCATTCCAAGAGCTACCCGGAACCTCCTGCCTTTCTCCAGGACGAGGGCTTTAGGATGGGAGCCTCATCCTCAGAGGAGCCGGCGTCTCCCTAAGAGAGAGAAGATGAGCATCATTTTCCGTCCTGAGCATGCAGGAGGAGGTGGAAGCTCACAGGCAACTGAGAGACAATGGGCAGGGGTTGCTGGCTGAAAATCTCTGGGATTGAGGGCCCAGGAATTGTGATGCCAGGGCTGGTGGTCTGAGGACCACACTTTATCACCCCCAAGGCAGTTCCCAACCCTCCTCAAGCTCTTTCCCCCTCCATCCCTCCAGCCTCCCCACCACCCATCACCACTTCCACTGGTGAGGCAGCCAAGGCGCCCCCAGAGTCAGAGCCAACAAGTGGCAGGGCTGGAGCCCAAACTCCTCAAATTTTGGAGAAAGTGATTCTCCAGGACTTCTTGAGGATAGGATCTATGTGTTCCCAAGATCTAGGACACACCAGAGACTCAACAAGGGTTTGCTGGATGATTGGAAAAGAGCCATGTTCACTGCAGGGAGAAGAGAGCAGTTAAAAATAAAATAATAGAAAATACTCTCATGTCAGTCACCATCTGTCTTCAGGATGGATATTAACTTACTCAATCTCACAACCACCCTGTGAGATAGGTAGCACTGTTACCCCACCTCTAGAGAAGGAAACCGAGGCACAGGGAGGTCAGGCGTCTGGCATAAGGTCATCTTGCTGTGCCTGGCTTGCTTGGCTACACTCGGCCTGATAAACACAGATGGTGGTTTCACAGACACCGAGGTGGCCACATGCACACATGCTCACACGCACGTGCACACACACATGCACGTGGATTAAAGCGGACTCCAGCCTTCCACCGAGGCATGAACTGTCTGCTGCCACCTGGGCCCTTCCCAAGCCTTGTCAGGCTCCACGCCTGCTGAGCTGCTGGGGTGCGCCCCGTCCTGGCGGAGCCCTGGGGGCCGGCCATCCACACGCCCTGGCCCGTGCCCTCCAGGCCGGCTCCCGGTGCCCAGGTGGCCTCTGGCTTTGACTCCTGTCCTCGTGCCCCTGTCTTCCCCCAGCCTGATGTTCTGGACCAACTGGAACGAGCTGCACCCCGGCATCATGCGAGCAACCCTGACCGGAGCCAACGTCCTGACTCTCATCGAGAAGGACATCCGCACCCCTAACGGACTGGCCATCGACCACCGTGCCGAGAAGCTCTACTTCTCTGACGCCACCCTGGACAAGATCGAGCGGTGCGAGTACGACGGCTCCCACCGCTACGTGAGTCTGCGGGGCTGGCTGGCGGGAGGGCCGGGGGCAGAGGGGGCATCAGTCAGAGGAGACCGCCAGGCTCAGGGCACCAGCACGGGGGCTACATGGCCCTGCAGGAGGAGCCAGGAGGGGGCGAGGGGTCCGGTGCAGGCCCTGGCCTTAGCCAGGTAGCCTTGGGTGACCCCCAGCCCCACTGGGCCTGTTTTCCTCATCCGTGAAATGGGAGCAAAGGCCCCTTCTGTGGCTCTGGCAGCATCCGGGATGGGGCCCAGCTGTTCCAGTGATGGTGACAGCGCTGTCCCCACAGGTGATCCTGAAGTCAGAGCCAGTCCACCCCTTCGGGCTGGCCGTGTACGGGGAGCACATCTTCTGGACAGACTGGGTGCGGCGGGCGGTGCAGCGGGCCAGCAAGCACGTGGGCAGTGATGTGAAGCTGCTGCGCGTGGACATCCCCCAGCAGCCCATGGGCATCATCGCCGTGGCCAATGACACCAACAGCTGTGAGTGCCACTGCCTGCTCTCCTGCCCACTGGGCCAGCACACACACACACACACACATACACACACACACTACACCCTGCGTCCTGCCCACACACACATACCCGTGTCCCCCAAAGCCCCAAGACACCCAACACTTCTCTACTCCAGGTCCCCAAGACATCCTGGCATGCGTGTACACACACATGGACTTGGCACCCACCTGGACCCCTTGCATTCAAAGCACTCACATACACGCATCCAGACATCCCCCTCACCACAGGGTCTCATCCACATCCTCGGACCCCCACCATGTGGCCTGCTCACTCCCCCCTCCTTGGCTCATACACTCACATCCACACACACACTCACAAGGGCGCTTCGCTCAGCCCTATCCTCAGCATCTTCAGGCTTCTCCCACTCCTCATACGTGCCCTGGGACCCCACCCTTCACACACGACCCTTCACACTCCCCACAGGCGCCTTAGGCTATCTTCCCCAAAACACACCTCCAAGCGCACACCTCCCCGTGTTAGAATACACACGGCCTTGACCTTGGACCTACCCCAGAACACGCCCCACCACGGCCTCCCACAGCAGCCTTCCCTCCCACCCCCACCATGTCTACCCCGTCCCCAGGGTTCCTGCCACAGCTCCCACTGTGAGTGCTTTGCCATGGCCAGTGCCAGGCAGCTCGGTGAAGCTGTGAGTGGGTGTGAGGGCATCCTGTGTGTGTATGTGTGTGTGCACAGCAGCCAACAGCCCTCAGCCTACCCCTGCTCTGTCTCTGCCTCAGGTGAACTCTCCCCTTGCCGCATCAACAACGGGGGCTGCCAGGAGCTGTGCCTGCTCACTCACCAAGGCCACGTCAACTGCTCCTGCCGAGAGGGCCGCGTCCTCCAGGAGGACTTCACCTGCCGGGGTGAGGGGGTCGGGGATGAGGGAGGGGGTGGCAGGGGCCAGTCCCCCGCCCCCAGCCCTCACCACGGAGAAACTGAGGATGACCACAGATCCTGGAGGCAGAGGGGGACAGCTCCCAGGGCCCCAGGGCCCTGGCTCACGAAGCTTCCTCTACCTCCCCACCAGCGGTGAATTCCACCTGCCAAGTACCAGATGAGTTTGAGTGTGCCAATGGCGAGTGCATCGACTTCAGCCTCACGTGTGATGGTGTCTCCCACTGCAAGGACAAGTCCGACGAGAAGCCGTCCTACTGCAGTAAGCAGCTGGCCCAGCCTGCCCCTTCCCAGTCCCAGCAGGCTGGAGCCTGGAAGTGATGAGAGGAGCTGGAGGCTCCATGACCCAGCCCCATGTCCCAAGAAGGAGTATTGTGAGCTCAAGAAGGGCCCAGAGCGGGGGCTGGACACACGTTTGTCAAGGGAATAAATGCATGATATCTCCTGGGAGGCACTCCCATCCTGCACCCTGCCACTGCTGATACATGGCCTGCTTCCCCATCCACAGACACCCGTCGCTGCAAAAAGACTTACCGCCAGTGCAACAATGGACGCTGTGTCTCCAGCATGCTGTGGTGCAATGGAATGGACAACTGTGGGGACGGCTCTGACGAGATTCCCTGCAACAGTGAGTGGGAGGCTCCTGGCACCCTGTCCCCTGGGCTTCAGACCTCCCCCCAACTTGAGCCTGAACCTCTGTCCCTGTGTCCAGAGCCTCTCCCTCACCCTCACTCACACTGAACTTTTGTCCCCAGGCCCCAAAGGGTCTGGTTCAGGGCACCCTTATGACAGTGCCCTGGGCAGGTGCTTTGGTCCAGGGGCTCTGTCCTGGACCCTCCTGCCCCCAAGGGAAGGACTGTGGCCTGATGGTTCTGGGTGGACGCTGTTCTAGAGACGGTCTGTGGGGTGGGTGAATTCCACTGCCGAGACGGGACATGCATCCGGAACTCCAGCCGCTGCAACCAGTTTGTGGACTGTGATGATGCCTCGGACGAGATGAACTGCAGTGAGTGACTCCCTTTCCCGTCTCTCTCGGCTCCGCACCCAGGCCTGCAGGCCCTTGTGCTCCTGTCCTGTGCCCTCCTCTGCCTTCCCTCTGGCCCCTTTAGCAGCTTCAATCCCCCCACACCCTGATCCAGTCCCGCAACTCCTCCTGCCCCCCACCAGCCTGGACTTCTCTGGAATTGGGAGAAGGAGGCAGTGAGTGGAAGGACGTGGCCGCCATGCAGGCTTGTGTGGGGCGTGGGGTGCTCACGGCACCCCCTAAAGGGCACTGTCCCCATTGTGGACGACTGTCTGTGTGGGCTGCCCACGGAGGGTGTTTGGGGGTGAGCCGGCATCACCCCTCACCCCCGACCCTGCCAGGCGCCACCGACTGCAGCAGCTACTTCCGCCTGGGGGTGAAGGGCGTGATCTTCCGGCCCTGCGCGCGCACCACACTCTGCTACGCGCCCAGCTGGGTGTGCGACGGCGCCAACGACTGCGGGGACTACAGCGACGAGCGCGACTGCCCAGGTCTGGCCGGGACGGGTGTGCGGCAGGTGGCAGGGCCCCGGGCACGGGTGTGTGCTCACACTATCCTCACCCCCAGGAGGAGGCAAGCGCCGCCGGTGCCCCCTCAATTACTTTGCCTGCCCCGGTGGGCGCTGCATCCCCGTAAGCTGGACATGTGACAAGGAGGACGACTGTGAGCATGGCGAGGACGAGATGCACTGCAGTGAGCGGCCCGAGGGCCCCGCGGGGGGTGGGCAGCACTCGCCACGGCCGCGGAGACCCTGTCCAGGCCCTCCTCTTTGTCCCTGCCCAGGAAGGGCCCTCCTTGGCGGAGGCAGGCTTGGAAAGAGGGACCATCTCTCTAGGTCTTGCTGACCTGCCACCCCCCGCCCCAACCTCTAACTGTGCTCTCCAACCGCCCCAGACAAGTTCTGCTCCGAGGCCCAGTTCGAGTGCCTGAACCATCGCTGCATTTCCAAGCAGTGGCTGTGTGACGGCAGCGACGACTGTGGGGACGGCTCAGACGAGGCAGCTCACTGCGGTGAGAGGGGCCGGGATCGGGTCAGGGGAGGTGCTCTGAGGCGGGACAGACCCTCCTGCAGAGGCGCGAAACATGGTGGAGGCGGCAGCCCTTGCCGCCGCCCAGCCGGGTGGGGCAGTGGGCAGCCAGGAACAGCCTGCTCTGCCCACTCCTGAATCTCTCAGGGGCTCCCTGTCCTGCCCCACAGAAGGCAAGACGTGCGGCCCCGCCTCCTTCTCCTGCCCTACCACCCACGTGTGTGTCCCCGAGCGCTGGCTCTGCGATGGCGACAAGGACTGTGCTGACGGTGCCGACGAGAGCATGGCAGCCGGATGCTGTGAGTGGTGGGGTCCGTGAGGTGTGGGGGCGGGCAGCTGAGGCCTCGCCATGCAGAAGGGGAAACCGAGATCAAAGACAAGGAGGCGCATTGGCAAGGGACATGCCATCAGTTAGTGCAAAGTCGTACCCGCAACCCAGGTGTCAGGGCTCACCATGCAGGGCTGCCCACCCCCAGGAAGCCTGGAGCAGTGCGGGGGTGGCTGGCCGACTGAGGGGCTGTGCCTGCTTCTGTGCACAGTGTACAACAGCACCTGCGACGACCGCGAGTTCATGTGCCAGAACCGCCAGTGCATCCCCAAGCACTTCGTGTGCGACCAGGACCGCGACTGCGCTGACGGCTCAGACGAGTCCCCGGAGTGTGGTGCGTCCCACGGCTGCGGTGGGAGGTGGGAGGTGGGCCCCAGGCCCTGTGCAGGTGGTGCCGGGGGCCCCCAGCCTCACCGGCTCCTCCTCCCCTAGAGTACCCCACCTGCGGCCCCAATGAGTTCCGCTGCGCCAACGGGCGCTGCCTGAGCTCCCGCCAGTGGGAGTGTGACGGTGAAAACGACTGCCACGACCAGAGCGATGAGGCACCCAAGAACCCACACTGCACCAGCCCAGGTAGGGCCCACCCGCTGTCCCCTCTCCTCACCCCTCTCCCCCTGGTCCCCATTCCCCGGGACCCCACTGACCCGCCACCTCGCCCCTTCCCAGAGCACAAGTGCAACGCCTCGTCCCAGTTCCTGTGCAGCAGCGGGCGCTGCGTGGCCGAGGCGCTGCTGTGCAATGGGCAGGATGACTGTGGCGACGGCTCGGACGAGCGTGGCTGCCACGTCAACGAGTGCCTGAGCCACAAGCTCAGCGGCTGCAGCCAGAGCTGCGAAGACCTCAAGATTGGCTTCAAGGTGTGCTCAGCTCCCACAGCCCCAGGCCTGGCGAGGACACCTTCCTCCCTTCCCTCCCTCATTCATTCATTTACTCAAGTGTCAAAACCCCCCACCCCGACTTTGTGCCAGGCACTGTTCTAGACACTAGGGATCCAGCAGTGAACAAAACAGAAATCTGCTCGGTTGGATTCTGCATCCATTTGGAAGGTAGATTTGCTGACAGATGGGATAAGGATGGGAGAGAAAAAGGAGAGTGTACACGTCAGGGAGGCAGCAGATATGTGAGTCTGGAGTTCAAGGGAGAGGTCCAAACTGGAGCTGTAAATGTGGGAGTTGCCACCCTTGAGATGGCGTTTAAATCCACCAGCCTGGATGAGGTCGATGCCCAGAGGAGTGAGTGTAGATAGAGAAGGGAGGAGATCTAAGGCCTGAGCCCTGGGGCTCCCTAGCCCACCCTGAGAGGTCAGAGAGTGCGGGGAAATGGCCGACGAGCCCGGGAAGGACAGCTGCTACAGGAGGAGGTGCCAAGGGAAGGCATGTTTCTGGGAGGAGCACATGACCAGCTCTGCTGAATGCTGCTCACAGGTCACGGGTGATGAGGCCTGAGCATCCATCTCTTGATGGAACAACATGGAGGTCATTGTTGACCTCAGGCGGGGTCTTGGTGGGGGTGGGAGCCAGACTGCCAGAGTGGGCTGGTTCTGCATTTGTTGGCTGTCTGCCTCCTCCTGGCAAGGCTGGGCTTCCCCATCAGAGCCAGCCACCCAAGAGGGTTCCCTACCCCAGGTCTCCAGGGGGAGGCCCACAGCTCCCAGGAAGCAGGGCTCGCAGGGCTCCCCACGGCCCCGGCCCCAGCCCGAGGCTCTCTCTGCTTGCAGTGCCGCTGCCGCCCTGGCTTCCGGCTGAAGGACGACGGCCGGACCTGTGCAGACATAGACGAGTGCAGCACCAGCTTCCCCTGCAGCCAGCGCTGCATCAACACCCATGGCAGCTACAAGTGTCTGTGTGTGGAGGGCTACGCCCCCCGCGGCGGCGACCCCCACAGCTGCAAAGCTGTGACTGGTGAGATCCCCAGTTAGCTGCAGGCTGTGGCGGGAGAACTAGAGCAGGAGAACGCGGAGGGTGGGGAGGACTGGGATGTGCCCGGCCAGGAGCTGACCCTCAGCCTCCTCTATCTGCAGATGAGGAACCATTTCTGATCTTCGCCAATCGGTACTACCTGCGCAAGCTCAACCTGGATGGTTCCAACTACACGCTGCTGAAGCAGGTGCCCACACCCAGGCCCTCCTCCTCCTCCCATCTCCCCAGGCCCAGAGGTGCTTTCCTCACCTGTCCTGCCCCCACAGGTCCCTGGCCATCACCCCAGCTGAGTTCTCCAGCCATCCATCCCCCAACCCCACAGTCATCCCCTTCCCCAGAGGCAAACGTGGCTCCCTTGCAGCCATACCCACCCTTCTCCTCTCCCCACCGCCAAATCCAGGGCCTGAACAACGCCGTTGCCCTGGATTTTGACTACCGTGAGCAGATGATTTACTGGACAGATGTGACCACCCAGGGCAGCATGATCCGAAGGATGCACCTAAATGGCAGCAATGTGCAGGTGAGGCAGAGGGACCACCCACTCCTCAGCCGACAAATCGGGGGATCCCAGAGATCCAGCCCCCAGACCCCCTCCCCAGATGGCGCTCTCTGTTTTAAGGTCATCTCCCCTTGACCCCTGCAATGAGTCATTGCATGATTCCCCAGTGCATTGCCAGGTCTCCCCTAAGCCCAGAGGGCCAGGACTAGAGAATTCCTCTCCTCCCCTCCCAGCCATCCCCAGGTCTCCCTGATGATAAGGACGTTTCCCCCTTAATCTAGCTTCCTTAAACCAAAGCTCCCAGGCACTATTGGCTTGTCCGTCCTAGGGGGCGCTGGCCTGGGGTCTCCCTCACCTCAAGACCCTTTTCCCAGAGCCTCTAATACATGGGGCTCCTCCGTGGGGTCAGGCAAAGGGCTGGGCGCGCTCCACTCATGTTCCTCCCACCAGGCTGGGAGAGGGCGTTCAGACAGGCTCTCAGCTCCCCACCTCTGCCCCCAGGTTCTGCACCGGACAGGCCTCAGCAACCCCGATGGGCTGGCTGTGGACTGGGTGGGCGGCAACCTGTACTGGTGTGACAAAGGCCGGGACACCATCGAGGTGTCCAAGCTCAGCGGGGCCTATCGGACGGTGCTGGTCAGCTCTGGCCTCCGGGAACCCAGGGCCTTGGTGGTGGACGTGCAAAACGGGTATGTGGGTGAGGAGGACTGGTGGTACCCTTGAAAGCAGACAGGATGCTCAGACGGCCAGGCCCTGCTTCCCCCCAGGCTCCTGGTGGGACGAGGGGCTGGACCTCTCGGCTCATGGCCCACCCCCCTGCCCAGGAACCTGTACTGGACCGACTGGGGCGACCACTCACTGATTGGCCGGATCGGCATGGACGGGTCTGGCCGCAGCGTCATCGTGGACACCAAGATAACATGGCCCAATGGCCTGACGCTGGACTATGTCACCGAGCGCATCTACTGGGCTGATGCCCGCGAGGACTACATTGAGTTTGCCAGCCTAGATGGTTCCAACCGCCATGTTGGTCAGTGTGCAGTGGGCCTCCGGGCACAGCGGACTTGGTGGGACTGAGGCTCTGAAACTACAGGGGGATTGGGCTTTGGGGCAGGGGCAGGACACAGCAACTCCACCCGGATCCTGGGGTTCCAAGCACCCCAGGGTGCTCCCTTGCACCGGCCCAGGCATGAGGCTACCATCCAGCCCCCTGGGGAAGGAGGCAGAGAGGCTCCTTCTCCACTCTGCATGGAGGGGCCCCAAGAAAGGTGGGGGAGGAATGCCCACGGTTAGGGAACTTCTGCATGTCCCCCCTTCCTGATAGGAAGTATTCTAGTACTTGCCGTCAGACAGCCCCAGATAGGTGTTCCAGCTCTGCCACTCTTAGCTGGGCAACCTCAGGAAGCCACTTGCCCCTCTGGAACTGGGATTAACACCCCCACACACAGGGTCACTGTGGGGACTAAGTGGGGGCCAGTAGGTCAGGTGCCCGATGATTCTGGGCACCGACCGCCCCCTGCTTGCCTCCCCGCCCACTGCAGTGCTGAGCCAGGACATCCCGCACATCTTTGCCCTTACCCTGTTTGAGGACTACGTCTACTGGACCGACTGGGAGACAAAGTCCATCAACCGGGCCCACAAGACCACGGGCACCAACAAGACGCTCCTCATCAGCACCCTGCACCGGCCCATGGACCTGCACGTCTTCCATGCCCTGCGCCAGCCGGATGGTAAGTGACAAGGGGCGGGGTGGCCGAAGGGGGAGCCAGGGGTCAGTGTGCCCACAGTCCCAGCAGGGTTGCTGCCTGTCGTCCCTCCTCCAGCCCTGACTGGGCTCTCCTTGCCAGTCTGGGGGTTCAGAGGGGGTGAAGACAGGACATGGTCCAGCCATTGGGAAGTTGCAGCCCAGCTGGGTCCTGCCGTGCAGCCTTTAGCAACAAAAGTCCTGAGGCCCGATAAGTAGGACTCGGGAGAAGGGCATATCTGGGTGCAGACCTCAGAGACAGGGGCCTGGGAGGAAGAGCAGACCACAACTTAGGGAGGGGAGAGCTGAGGTTGGGTACAGGACTTCTCTGGGCCTGGCCTGACCCTGGGACCTCCACAGGAGCCTCTCCTGTCCCTGACTTTAGCTCCCTCCTAAAAGATGCAGGAACCCCAGCTCTGCCCAGGACATGGTGGCCAGGCATCCCTTGGGCAGGCTGGAGGATGTGTGCCCTGGGAGCACTGTCCTTGCTTTGCCGGCCACCCTTGAACCCCTGTTTCTCTGGCAGTGCCCAATCACCCCTGCAAGGTCAACAACGGTGGCTGCAGCAACCTGTGCCTACTGTCTCCCGGGGGCGGCCACAAATGCGCCTGCCCCACCAACTTCTACCTGGGCGGTGATGGGCGCACCTGTGTGTCCAACTGCACAGCCAGCCAGGTGAGGGCTCTCCCTTCAGACCCCCATTCACCTACACCCCATCCCCCTGACCCCTCACACCAATACCCCTGCTCCTCCTGGTTACCCCAACACCCGATCTAATATCCTCACGCATCTGTTTTCCCACACTAACACCCCCACATTTCTTGCCTACCTCTTGTCTCCCCACAGCAATACTTTTCACCCGTTACCTCACACAAGCACCCCCACACCCTAACCCCACCACCTCACCCGTACCCTGACCTCCACACACTCATATCCCAGCCTTCTCTCCAGCTCAATCCAAAATACCTGACCCCACCACCTCTCCAAAACATCCTAACCCCTCAAAAGAAAAACTTCTGAGTTCCCCAGACCCCCACCAACCCCTCTTGCCCCACCTGCCCTCCAGTTTGTGTGCAAGAACGATAAGTGCATCCCCTTCTGGTGGAAGTGTGACACAGAGGACGACTGTGGGGACCACTCGGACGAGCCCCCAGACTGTCGTGAGTGCCCAGGAGTGGTGGCGAGGGTGCCCTCACAGGCTGTTTGGGGTGGCCGGTCCCCCAAGAGGGGCCACGGCCAGGGTGCTGAGGGAGGAGGGTCCACTGGGCCCACCCCAGGCTCTCCTGATGCCGAGACCCCCTCCCCACCCCGCAGCTGAGTTCAAGTGCCGCCCAGGGCAGTTCCAGTGCTCGACAGGCATCTGCACAAACCCTGCCTTCATCTGTGATGGGGACAATGACTGTCAGGACAACAGTGATGAGGCCAACTGCGGTAACAGCTGCCCAGCCACTGGCCACCCTGTCCTCCATGCTCCCCCAGGATTTGGGGGGTTCGTACCATGCTCTAAGGGCAAGGGAAGCTCCAGCCCGGGATGGCCTTCTCTCCAAGCTGGACTCCCAGGGCTGGAAGCTCTGAGCCTGCACTCTCCCCACTGAGGGAAGAGGTCTCCCCCAACTTGCCCCTGCATCCCCCCCATCCCCATTAGTTACCCTCCCCCTCCTCCCACCCCCACAGACATCCACGTCTGCTTGCCCAGTCAGTTCAAATGCACCAACACCAACCGCTGCATTCCCGGCATCTTCCGCTGCAATGGGCAGGACAACTGCGGAGACGGGGAGGATGAGAGGGACTGCCGTGAGTGCCCGAGGCTGGGGCAGGAGTCCGGGTAGTGGGGACGGTCCCAAGGACCTGACCGCTTTCTTGCAGAGGCCTTTGCTGACCTGCACTAACTTTCATAGCTAGGCAACATAAATTATATTGGGCTAACTTGATTTGCTCATAAAATGACCATGCTCGGTACAGAAATGTGCCAATCCAGAAAAAAAACCACAAAGATTGGAGGGAAGGTGGGGCAGGGGGGATAAAGGGCTCCTTCCTCCCATGAAGTTGCTGTCCGACTGGGACCAAGGCTTGGAAAAGGGAGATGATAGTGGTCTTGAGCTGGGGTGGGAGAAGTAAGGGGCAGGTCCTCATTTTCTCCCCTGCCCCCAGCCGAGGTGACCTGCGCCCCCAACCAGTTCCAGTGCTCTATCACCAAGCGCTGCATCCCCCGCGTCTGGGTCTGTGACCGGGACAACGACTGCGTGGACGGCAGCGACGAGCCAGCCAATTGCAGTGAGTCGCCTGGCGCCCGGGAGCCGGGAGCCCACCTTCCCTCCACCTTCCCTCTGCAGCATCTGCTGCTCCCCACCCCCACCCCCACATCCGGGTGCCCCCCCAGGCGCCGCCCCCCACCCCCCACTCCCGGCACACTCCGTGAAGGAGCCTCCCCTCACAGCCCAGATGACCTGTGGAGTGGATGAGTTCCGCTGCAAGGACTCTGGCCGCTGTATCCCCGCGCGCTGGAAGTGTGACGGAGAGGACGACTGTGGGGACGGCTCGGACGAGCCCAAGGAAGAGTGTGGTAAGCAGGGGTGGCCCAGCGCCCACTCCGCAGAGCAGGGCATTCTGCTTGGGTGGGGGTGGGACAGTGTCCCCTAGCCGGGGGACCTGGGCTGCCTGCTGGCCATCTCTCAGCATGGCCCTGGGGCCGCTGCCGTGCCCACCACCTCCTGTAGGACTCCCCTGTCCCTGCCCTGAGCCCTGTCATATCTGGGCTCATATCATCAGCTTATATCTGGGCAGAATCTTCCCTGCCTGCCCCATGGGATCTGGTAAGCCCCTCCCCAAAGCAGCTCTCTCCTGCCCCCATAATCTCTTTGTAGACCCCACTTCTTAGAACACTGCCTGGACTCCCAGATCTGGCCTTTCTCAGGTTGGAATACCACACACACACACACACACACACGCGCGCGCGCGCCCCTGGCCCTGACCACTGCCAGCCATCCTGAGCACACCAGAGACCCTCATGCCTGCTGCCCTCCTCCTGGCCCTGATGCCCCAACCTTTGCCCCACATCTTGTCTTCCCTAGATGAGCGCACCTGTGAGCCATACCAGTTCCGCTGCAAGAACAACCGCTGTGTGCCAGGCCGCTGGCAGTGCGATTATGACAACGACTGTGGGGACAACTCTGATGAAGAGAGCTGCAGTATGTCCCCCACCCGGTCCACCGGGCCCCCTGCCCCAGGAGACCTCAGGCACCTCCTTTCTCTGCACCACTGCCCCTCCCGCCACCAGGCTGTGCCAGGACAGGGGTCCGTGCCCCCTCCCTCCTCACCCCACCCCACTCCATGGTGTGTATCAAGTTTGTGCCATTTCACCTCATCTCATGTTTCTCTCCATTTTCACACTGTCCTCTTGGGGTTGCAGAGGTAGGTGTCTCTGGCGTGCCCGTGTCCCCACCACACCCCTGCCTTTGCCCCAGAGCCCACCCATCCCTGTGCTGTGCCTCCACCCATCATCTTTTGTTGGCTCCTCCCTAAACCCTGATGCTTGTCTCAGTGGTCTTGTCCTTCCCTCCTCTCCCTCGACAGTTTGTCCTGATGGCAAGGCCAAGGACCCCATGCCCTCTCCTGTGCGTCTGTCCCAGTGGGCTGGGTGTGAGCACTCTCCATCCCACAAGGGCAGCCAGTCTGCTGTGTCAGGGCTGGGCCCTGGGCCCCGGGGTATCACTGCCAAGGGCTGGAGGTGCCTCAAGGGCTGAGTCCCTGTGCCCACCCTCCTGGGGGCTCTCTCCCCTGTCCTTCCCCAGCCCCTCGGCCCTGTTCCGAGAGCGAGTTCTCCTGTGCCAATGGCCGCTGCATCGCCGGGCGCTGGAAATGCGATGGGGACCACGACTGTGCAGATGGCTCAGACGAGGTGGGCAGGGAAACCAGGAGGAAGGAGCGACGGCCTCAGGAGAGTTGGGGCAGGGCCCCAGGGGGCCCAGCTCTGACCAGGCTGCCCACTCCCGTGCCCACAGAAAGACTGCACCCCCCGCTGTGACATGGACCAGTTCCAGTGCAAGAGCGGCCACTGCATCCCCCTGCGCTGGCGCTGCGATGCCGACGCCGACTGCATGGATGGCAGCGATGAGGAGGCCTGCAGCACTGGAGGTGAGCCCCCCAGCTTGGGTTCCCAGCCCTCCCACCGCCGCTCACCCCCTCATGTGGCCTATCATTCACTCATTCTTTCCTTCCTGTAATCACTGTTCATTCAACAAACATCTATTGTGGACCTACCACTGTCCTAGGCACTGGGGATCCAGCTGTGAGCCAGATCCAAGGCCCCTGGGTAAATTTGTGCCCTGCAAAAGGGCACCTAGTTGAGGGGGCCAGTCCAGGCTGAAATCCAGCCAGAGCAAGTCTATGGGCAAGTCCCCACAAGGCAGTCAGCTGCCCCGAGAGGCCAAGGCCCTGCCTGGGGTACTGAGGCAGCCCACAGGGGGCCGTGTGAAGCCTGGTGTGACAGAAGGTTAGGGCTTGGAGCAGGGACCCAACAGTGAGGACAGACATCCTGGCTCTGCCCCGGCAGCCGGAGGACAGGGACTTAAACCTAGACCATGGGCCCCGGTGCCCTGCCCCAGGGAGAACCAGCCCTTCTGCACCCCTCTGGACTCTCCTCCCAAAAAGTGCCCCTCCTCCCCTAAATACCAGAGGCAGCAGTTCCACCCTGGATGCCCATCTGGTAGAAAATTAGGAGACGTAGGTCCAGCCTGTGGTGCCACAGCTTGCCTGGTGACCCTGTGGAGGGAGGGGTCTGGGCTAGACCGCATCCTGCGGCTCACGGATCATTCTTCGCTCTTCACTTGGCTTGTGCCCAGTGCGGACCTGCCCCCTGGACGAGTTCCAGTGCAACAACACCCTGTGCAAGCCGCTGGCCTGGAAGTGCGATGGCGAGGATGACTGCGGGGACAACTCAGACGAGAACCCAGAGGAGTGCGGTGAGGCGAGGCGGGGCTTCCGGGCGGGGCGGAGCTTCTGGGCGAGGGTGGGGCCTGGGTGGGCGGGGCGGGCTTCTGGACCGGTTTCCCCTCTTCGGGGTGGGTGGGGCTTCGGGACAGAGGAGGGGCTCTGGGATGGGGCGGGGCTCCAGAGAAGGGAGGGGCTCCGGGGAAGGGAGGGACTCTCAGGGTCCCCGGTGCGCAGCCGTGGTCCTCGCTTCTGGGCTTGTGGGTTGATTCTCGCTGTCCGCTCACCTCCACCACAGCCCGGTTCATGTGCCCTCCCAACCGGCCCTTCCGTTGCAAGAACGATCGTGTCTGCCTGTGGATCGGGCGCCAATGCGACGGCATCGACAACTGCGGGGATGGGACTGATGAGGAGGACTGTGGTGAGCAGCGAACAGTGGTGGGGAGCCTGGGAGGCTTGCAGGGACGAGGCTGAGCAGGGAAGGTGTGGGCCAAGAGGGAACTGTGTTGCAGAAGGGAGCTCACCCCCGGAGGGGAAGATCTGCTGGGAGCCTGGGGGAGCCTAGGGGAGAGAAGCCCCTGGGAAAGGCGCCTGAGGCTTCCTGATGTTTTAAGTCTGGGAGTGTGAATGTTTCACCAGCTCCCCCTTCAAGCTTGCCACCCAGGTTTGGGACCCACCAGTATCTATGGCTGACCGTGGGAGGAGGGGCAGGGTGGTGAATACCCGGGATCTGAAGCCCCCACCCTCCCTAGAGTCTCCCACGGCCCAGACCCCCCACTGCAAGGACAAGAAGGAGTTTCTGTGCCAGAACCAGCGCTGTCTGTCCTCCTCACTGCGCTGCAACATGTTTGATGACTGCGGGGATGGCTCTGATGAGGAAGGATGCAGCATCGGTAAGGCCAGGCATGCTGGGGTGCAGTGGGGCACTGGGGAGGGGTGGAGGACCAAAGCCCAGGCCTGGGATGGCTCACGGTGTTCTCACCCACAGACCCCAAGCTGACCAGCTGTGCTACCAATGCCAGCCTCTGTGGGGACGAGGCCCGCTGCGTGCGCACCGAGAAGGCTGCGTACTGTGCCTGCCGCCCCGGCTTCCACACCGTGTCAGGCCAGCCAGGATGCCAGGGTAGGAAGGTGGGACCGAGAAGGGGCGGGCAGGAACCCCAGCCACAGGACTCTCCGTGATGCTCCCATGTCACCCCCAGACATCAACGAGTGCCTGCGCTTTGGCACCTGTTCGCAGCTCTGCAACAACACCAAGGGCGGCCACCTCTGCAGCTGTGCTCGGAACTTCATGAAGACGCACAACACCTGCAAAGCCGAAGGTATGGAGCCAGGAGAGGACAGAAAGGGTGGGGCTGGGCCACACCCAGAATGTGAACTGGGGCCGACCTGGAATGGGTCTTTTTCCTCCACACACCCCTGCTCAGACCAGGAACCCCAGAATCACAGGTGCAGCTTCCTACATCCCCATCCCTGAGCACAGGGGCTGGCTGGGGGCAGCCCTCATACAGCCCAACATGCCTCTTCCCAAGGCCAGCACACACACAGACACACAGGGACACACTGACACAGTCATGTGTGCCCCACCTGCATAATCCCCACATGCCTTCACGCTCATCTGCACCTTACACATGCCTGTGTAAACACTCCTGTGCATACCACTCTCATGCCAGGCATGCCCATGTATGTCTCACACCCACGTATGGGTCCACCCCTGCCACATATGCCCAAGTGCACACATGTGCCCATGCATATGCATCCCACATGCATGTGTACCACAAACACATTCAGGCAACGTGTAGCAGAGAACACACTGATGCCAGCCAGAACCCACGAGGAGGCAGAAGTCAGTGAGGCTGAAGGGGCAGGGACGACTTTGTTGGGGGGCAGGTCACACTAGATCAGCTCAGGGCTGGCAAGGAGGAAGGAAGGACAGAAGGCAGAGGCTGGAGCCCTCAAGCCTGGTCCTGAGATGGGATGAGCAGAGGTTTATGGCTGGAGCAGACGATTTGATTGGGAGAGAAGAGGTTGTTAGCGTGAAAAGGGCTGGGCTGAGGATCACATCGCAGGCACCTTCCCCCCACCACCTCTCTCCGTCCCAGCCGCCTTCCTGGCTGGCTGCCCCTGCCTCTTATCCACAATGATCTCTGGCATCTTCCCCCTTCAGGATCCGAGTACCAGGTCCTATACATCGCGGATGACAATGAGATCCGCAGCCTGTTCCCCGGGCACCCCCACTCAGCTTATGAGCAGGCCTTCCAGGGTGATGAGAGTGTTCGCATCGATGCCATGGACGTCCACGTCAAGGCTGGCCGCGTCTACTGGACCAACTGGCACACAGGCACCATCTCCTACCGCAGCCTGCCACCTGCCGCGCCTCCCACCACTTCCAACCGCCACCGGCGACAGATCGACCGGGGTGTCACCCACCTCAACGTGAGTGCCCGGCCCGGGGCAGCTCCACCCTCGGGCCACGGGTTGGGTGGAGGGCTCCACACAGCAGATGGCTCAAAAGAAGGAGGGGACAAAGGGCGAGACCGGAGGGCAGGGGCAGCCTGAGGGTGCAGCTAGACTGAGAGCTGGCTCTGCTACATTGTAGCCCGAACTCAGCATCTGGCGGGCAGATTGGCCTTTAGCATCAAAGCCACGTTCGATTCCTGATCTTCACTGCCACCCACCCTGAAAATCTTGGGCACCTTATTTAGCCTCTCTGGGCCTCACTTTGCTCATTGGTGAATCAGGGTGTAACACCTGCCTTCTAAGCTTTTAGTGAGGATTAACTGACATGACCTGTGAAAGCTCCAAGTCTGGCACCTCGGAGCCAACAATCAGTGTAGTTTCATCTCTTTATAGCCAGGGGGCTGCACTGGCTGTCAGTCTGGGATGGCTTTTTAGCAGGGACAGGCTGGCAGAGTGGTGGTGCGAGGGGAGGACAAGATCATGGCCCCTGAAGCTGTGTCTCCTATTCAGATTTCAGGGCTGAAGATGCCAAGGGGCATTGCCGTCGACTGGGTGGCTGGGAACGTGTACTGGACTGACTCGGGCCGAGATGTGATTGAGGTGGCACAGATGAAGGGCGAGAACCGCAAGACGCTCATCTCGGGCATGATCGACGAGCCCCACGCCATTGTGGTGGACCCCCTGAGAGGGTGGGTGGGGGGGGTCCCTGGGTGAGACACCTGGGCTGGTGCTTGGAAGCCCCTGGATCAAGGCGGGGCCCACCGCCCACAGGCACACCCTCCCCTCCCAGGCTAGCCTGAGGTCCCAGCCGCCCCAGGCCCTCCAGTCCTCCAGGCTGCCCCCAGCTCAGGCCTCCCCCAGGGCTGCCTTGCCCAGGACTCCCCAGTGGGGCCTGCTCAGGAAGGAGCCTGACCCTCATGGCTGGCTGGCATGGGCTCCTCCTGCTCCAGGAAGGCAGCTCTGCCTTCTTAATTGTTTCCAGATCCATATATTGTGTTTTTAGAGTAAAAGGTTCTTAAGCTGCTCCGGAAGTGGACTCCCCTCAATACTCTCAGTAGGAGTTGGGCAGCACACCCTTGTCCCAATACCCAGCAGTTCCTGGGCCCAAACCGGGATCCTGAGCCTGACCTGGGTCTGCCCCTCAGACAAGCCTCAGGTCTTACCTCCGTTCACCCCTTCTTTTCCCCAGCACTATGTACTGGTCAGACTGGGGCAATCACCCCAAAATTGAGACGGCAGCGATGGATGGGACCCTACGGGAAACACTGGTTCAGGAGAACATCCAGTGGCCCACGGGTATGTGGTGGCAAGGGGCAGTGGAACTGGGAGGAGGGGGTGGGCTCGTTGGACCCACCTGCTGCTGAGGTCACACAAAAGCTGGGGAGGGGAAGGGGCTTGGACTGGGAAAGGTCTTCTCAGCAGAGGTGGGGAGCAGTGGTCCTGTGACCAGCGGGTATCTCCCAGATATAGAGGCAGTTCTGTTTTCCACCTCCGGCCTGGGAGGGAGGAGGGACCGGGCTCTCACAGGAGCTCTCTGCGCCCCCAGGCCTGGCAGTGGACTATCACAATGAGCGACTGTACTGGGCGGATGCCAAGCTCTCAGTCATCGGCAGCATCCGGCTCAATGGCACAGACCCTGTCGTGGCTGCTGACAGCAAACGAGGTCAGGACCTGGTGGCACCTGGTTCCCCGTCCTCCCCACTGAGCCTGTGGGCCTCACCCAGTGCCTTCTATCCCTCACCAGCCTGCAGGGCCTCCCGGCTAGACTCTCACCTATGCCACTCCTGAAGGCCTGAGGCCCACCCTGACCCTCCACCCATTTGTCCCTTCATTTGTTCTCCCAATGAACACTGGGCTGTGTGGAGATAGCACAGGCAGCAGGAGGAACTCAGGAGGAGTGAGGAGAAGGAGCAGAAACCAATCCTGACCCCAGAAGTCTGGGGGTGATGGGACCTTTTGCCAGAAGTGACCATGGGAGAAGGAGCAGAGTGGGGGGGAGTTTGGTTTGAGATATGTTCAGTTGAGGGGCCTGGGAGTTCTGGGGGCTGATGTCCACGTGACCCCACCACACCCTCCTCTCTCCACCTCCCCCCAGGCCTAAGTCACCCCTTCAGCATTGACGTCTTTGAGGATTACATCTATGGTGTCACCTACATCAATAATCGGGTGTTCAAGATCCATAAGTTTGGACACAGCCCCTTGATCAACCTGACTGGGGGCCTGAGCCATGCCTCTGACGTGGTCCTGTACCATCAGCACAAGCAGCCTGAAGGTGGGCGGCAGGGAAGGCTGGGGCCTGGTGGGCAGGAGAGGGGTCCGGGTCCCCGGGGCTCAGCGAAAAGCCCCCCACCCCCACCTGTGCCTGCAGTGACCAACCCCTGTGACCGCAAGAAGTGCGAGTGGCTGTGCCTGCTGAGCCCGAGCGGGCCGGTCTGCACCTGCCCCAACGGGAAGCGGCTGGACAACGGTACCTGTGTGGCTGTGCCCTCTCCAACGCTCCCACCAGACGGTATGTCCGTGCCCCTCCCCACCCTGTGCCTCAGCACTCCCACCCCTGTCCATGCCTCCCATCCCTCCTCTGCCCTCTGACCTGTCCTTCCTGCAGCTCCCCGGCCTGGAACCTGTAACCTGCAGTGCTTCAACGGGGGCAGCTGCTTCCTCAACGCCCGGAGGCAGCCCAAGTGCCGCTGCCAGCCCCGCTACACCGGGGACAAGTGTGAACTGGACCAGTGCTGGGAGCACTGTCGCAACGGGGGCACCTGCGCTGCGTCCCCCTCCGGTATGCCCCTCACTCCCCTGCAGGACGGCCCCTCCTCGGCCCAGCCCCCAGCCTGCATGCTCCACCTCAGGCAGATCCCCAGATCCCCAGTCCCAAGACCCCTTCAGTCTCTGCTCCCACACTGGTTCTCCCAGCCCTGTTCCCCTGCAGTAGGGCTGGGTGGTTCCAGGGGCCACGGTCCCACTCACACATCCTCTCCCACCAGGCATGCCCACGTGTCGGTGCCCAACAGGCTTCACGGGCCCCAAATGCACCCAGCAGGTGTGTGCGGGCTACTGTGCCAACAACAGCACCTGCACCGTCAACCAGGGCAACCAGCCCCAGTGCCGCTGCCTCCCTGGCTTCCTGGGTGACCGCTGCCAGTACCGTGAGTGAGCCATCCCCGGGCGCCAGGGAAGGGAGTGAGAGGAGCCGGGCTTGCTGAGAGCCCTGGGGTGGGGGTCACCCTGGGCCCCAGACCCATGGGGTCAAGTTCAGGGGAGGGAGGCCACACCCAGCTCAGCAGGCCAGAGTTGCTCGTGCTTCCATGGAGGCATTGGCACATTTCCCCTCCGGCATCGGCACGTTCAAGCAAAAGCCATGCCCTGTTGGGATGCTCAGGGAAGTTCCTGTATCTGGAACCTACCTGCAGCGTGGGGGCAGCAGGGGCTCAGGAGGAGGTGGGGTCACCCCCAGGACCTGGAGAGCCCCTCAGGGGCCTGGCTCTCCCCCACCCTCCACCATCCATGGAGGCCCTTCCTGAGGGTGGGGCTTGAGGCACCTCCTCTCCCCCACCCTCCCCCCCACAGGGCAGTGCTCTGGCTACTGTGAGAACTTCGGCACATGCCAGATGGCCGCCGACGGCTCCCGGCAGTGCCGCTGCACCGCCTACTTCGAGGGACTGAGGTGTGAGGTGACAAAGTGCAGCCGCTGTCTCGACGGCACCTGTGTGGTCAACAAGCAGAGTGGGGACGTCACCTGCAAGTGAGTGGGGCCCTGCCTCCCCAGTTCTGCCAGGCCTGCCCCGGCCCTGCCCCAGGCCCCTGCCCCTCCATCCTGCCCTGCCCCCTCCTTGGTGTCACAGATACCCCTCCACCAGCCCCGGCCCCAGCCTTTGACCTTTGACTCCTTCCTGCAGCTGCTCCAACGGCCGCGTGGCCCCCAGCTGTCTGACCTGCGTGGGCCACTGCAGCAATGGCGGCTCCTGCACCATGAACAGCAAAATGATGCCCGAGTGCCAGTGAGTTGGGCCTGAGTCTCCGCCAGGCGTGTATCATCCCTCCCTTCCCCGAATCTGAGCACGGGGCTCACCCGGCTTCCCTGGCTGTGGAGGTCGGCCCTGCTCAGCTCTGCCCCTCCTGTCTGCAGGTGCCCACCCCACATGACGGGACCCCAGTGTGAGGAGCAGGTCGCCGGTGAACAGCAGTCTGGACGTAGGTGGCCAGAGGGGAGGGGACAGGCAAGGCTGCCGGGCCCTGGAGCAGGAGGGCTTGGTGCCTCCTGCTTCCCTGGGCCTTTCTGACTCAATTTCCCACCCTTTCCCTCCAGACATGGCCTCCATCCTAATCCCTCTGCTGTTGCTGCTGCTGCTGCTGCTGGTGGCCGGAGTAGTATTCTGGTACAAGCGGCGAATCCGAGGGTGAGCCACAGAGGGTCTGGAAAATTCTGGCCATTATTTTACCACCCTAGCCTTACCCCTTGTAGCCTTACCCCTGCCCCCTTACATTTCTGCCTCTTCCCAGGGCTAAGGGCTTCCAGCACCAGCGGATGACCAACGGGGCCATGAACGTGGAGATTGGGAACCCCACCTATAAGATGTACGAGGGTGGGGAGCCCGATGATGTGGGGGGCCTACTGGATGCTGACTTTGCCCTGGACCCTGACAAGGTGGGCTGGGGGGCCCGGAGGCTGTGGGTGGGGTGACTTAGGGTGTTAGGTTGGATGATGGGGCAGAGGTGGGGGGCAGGGTACCCCAGGCCCTGAGCTGCACCTGAACCCTCTGTCATCCCACAGCCCACCAACTTCACCAACCCTGTGTACGCCACACTCTACATGGGTGGCCATGGCAGTCGCCACTCTCTGGCCAGCACGGACGAGAAGCGAGAGCTCCTGGGCCGGGGCCCTGAGGACGAGATAGGGGATCCCTTGGCCTAGGGCCTTGCCACATCGGACTACCCCCAGAGAGCCTCCAGCCCCCTGCCAGAGAAGTCCTTCAATGAGCCCCTCGCCAGCCCCCCTCCTCCCCCCTAGCCAGCCCTCCCCCGGCCCTGCCGGCTGTATAAATGTAAAAATGAAGGAATTACTTTTTATATGTGAGTGAGCAAGCGAGCACAGTATTATCTCTTTCCGTTCTCCTCCTTCCTGCTCCTAGGGTCCCCCCAATGCTGCCTTTGGGGAGGGGGCAGGGAGGGCTCTGAGGGCTCCCTGTGGCCGAAAAGTGGGAGGGGGTCCTCCCCCCACCTTCCCACCCAAACGCACCCCCACTGGGAGAGCTGGTGGTGCTGCCTCCCCCTCCCTGTACAAGACATTTTCTCATGGTTCTCCCTCCCGACACCCCCAGATGTCCCCTCCCCCGTGCCCTCTGCTCTGGGGAGGGAGAGACCTTTGCTGGCCCTGTCTGGAAGATTTGGCTCTGGCTGAGATAGAAAGGAAAGGACGGAATTTTTTAGTTCTTGTTGGAGAGGCCACCCTAAGCCCCAGTCCCCACTACGGGGCATCCCTGCGATGGCCACGCTTCACACCCCTCTCGGTCAGGCCCTCCCCCTCTCCGGTGCCCTCACCGTGGCTTCCAGGGCTGGAGGTTCTTTGGTGAACTTTCCCCTAGCCTCCCCCCCGACACATTCCCCTGGGGACTGAGGAGGCTAGGAGGCCATGGGGCACGCCAAGGAAGGGCAAGTGGGCAGCCCCGTTTTGGGGACCTGAACATTTTAATAATTTTTGCTGAATTCCTTTACAACTAAATAACACAGATATTGTTATAAATAAAATTAAAAAAAAAAGCCTCTTGGGTCTGCCTGTGTGAGACTGGGAGCTGTTGCAGCCACTAGAGGGAGCCTCTCTGTGCTGGAGCAGACCGGAGAGGCTGGTCTCCAGTGGCCTTTCCCGGGTGCCCCCTCCCTCTTCAGCTCGCTGGAGGAAGGGAAGAGGGTGGCATTGGGCTTGTCAAAGAATACCAGCTTCTCCTGGATGTGTGACCTTGAGCCTGTGACTCCACCTCTGGACCTTGTGTTCACTCTGGATCCAGGACACTTACCTTGGAGGTCTGTCTCTGCATTCAGGCCACCCCCTCCCCACCCAAAATGATCTCCCACAGTGAGAAATCCCTCCATAAAAAGAACGAGGACATCGGGGTTATGAAGGCTTTCTAACCCTGGGGTGTTCTCGTATAGCTCTCTGCCTGAGTTTGCTCCTGGCGTGCTGACATCTCACACTTCAGGGAGACTAATCGGTTTCCAAGAGTGGAATCCAGGATGTGCCCTGGGGTACAGGAGAGCTGGAAGGCCAGTTTGCCAGGCTCCTCTGGCCACCAACAGACCCAGCTCAGCAGTCATTTCAGACATACCAGGTGTTGATGGGGAAGGACAGCCACAATCAAAGGGGCCCCGGGTCTATTTCAACCCCTGTCCAGAGAGGGAAAACCTATTGAATGTGGGGGGCCTACTGGATGCTGACTTACTGAAGAGGGTCACATAGCTTTACAGAGGCCAGAATGGAAAGAGAGGGCTAGAGGGCCACTTGCCCTTCAACAGCAAATATGAGCTCAGGAAGGGTGGCTGCAAACATATGAAGAATCTCACCCAGCCCCCAAAGGGGGAGGATGGCCTTCCTCACTGACTCAACTCCTCAAGTCTGTTCTTCTCTGGCTTCTTCCTTCTCTGGGGAAGCTATGGATCTAGGCATCTCCAGAAACAAGAGTCCTGCCCTTCCCTCTAAGTCCTGAGATCCAATCTCTAACTTCAGTCTCCCAGCCAGCTCTGAGACCCTCCCCTGCCTCCCGAGGCTCCCAAGGGTCCTGAGGTAGAGCCACCCTGCTGGGAAAGGGGACATCCTTGTTCCTCACTGGGAGGGAGGCTCATGTCCCCATCCGGCCACCAGGTGGCACATGCACTCTTGTATCACTGGTTAATCATGAAGCCCCCCACAGCCCCCTCCCCAACACACAACTAATTATGCACCTGCAGGTGAACCCTAGCCCAGACTGTCACTTTCTCCCCTCTGGGCTATTCTGCCACACCCCTTCCACCCAGTGCCAGCTGGCTCCCCTCCCTCCCCTAGTGCCTGCCAGCCCCCCCACCAGCCCCACCCCCTTTTCCCCTCCCTCTGCCAGCTGTGCATCTGGCGCCTCCAGGGAGCCACTGATTCTCTGCCTGTCGCCTCAAGTTCCTGGGCAGATTGAGAGGGGCCCCCAGCTGTGGGCTTGGAACACAGAGCATCTTCCCTCTGCCCGCCAGGATCAACTGGGAGAGGGTCCACCAGGAGGCAGTCGTCAAAAACTTCCCTCCCGGCAAGGAAGGAGGGGATGTGAGACAGAGATGGAGAGGAAACAGGGACAGAATCATGGACAGAGGCTGGTACAGACAGAAGGAAAGACAGAGACAAGGACAGAGGCAAAAACCAGGAGGCAGAGTGGTTGTGTGTGTGTGTGTGTGTGTGTCTGGAGAGAAAAGGGGTAACCTAAGATTGTAGCAAAAGGAGAAGAGATAAGATGTATCAGGACTTCAGAAAATGAGGCCCTGGGAGGGGCTTCTGTCGGGGCAGCTGGAGCCTGGGCACGCCCACTGCCCCCACCCACTGCCGCATCTGCTCCTATGCTTGGGGCTGAGTTCAGGATTCTGCTGGAGCCTCTGGCCTTAGGCCTGGCCACTCCTGCCCCTTCCTGCCTCTCTTGTCTACCTCTCTTGCACCCAGGTTCCCGCCTCCTGGCCCTGTCTGTCTCTCTGTTGGTCTCTGTGTCTGCTTTATGCCCTCAGCATCTCTGTCCTCTCTCTGACCATTTTTCTGTATCTGTCACATCCCGATGTCTCTCTGTTTCTTACTATGTGCTTCCATGTCTATGTCTGCCTTGGCTTGTCTTTTGCACTGCCAGTCCCAGTATACACTCGGGTGTGTGTCTCAGTCTGTGTGGCCATCTCCATCTGCAGATGTTTGTCGCTCTGTCAAGGCAAGGAGCAGGGCTCTCTGAGTACCTGGCTGGATGTGCTTGTCTCTTAGCGAAAATGTGCATCTGTCTCTGTCTCTGGGTGTGCACCTGTTTGGAAACCAAGCGTGTCCATCAGTGTGTTGGCGTGCCTCTGCATGTGCCTAGGTCTCTGGGTGTGTGTGCATGCCAGTTTCCATGGGTAACTGCGTCCTTTCCTCTGCTTGTGGCCTGTGTGCTCACCCCAGGGGTGTGACCTGTCCTGTGAATGCATCTGTGTGCATGTTGGGTGTGTATGTTTGTGCTTCCTGATATGCGTTTGTCTCTCTATATCTTTGCTTGTCCCTATCTCTCTCTGTCTAGGTGTTGGTCATTCCAGAACCTCAGCCAGAGCCTCAGTGCGTAGCAACAGCTGACAGCTGCACACTCCCAGGCAGAGGAGAGAGAGAAAGAGCCTTAGGGGAGGAGAGAGCTGAGAAGCAACGGGAAGAGGTTAGGGACAGAGATAGGGCCTGCGATGAGGACAGAGACAAGGACAGAGACAGACAGGAAAGGGGACAAGGAGCGAGAGGAGCTGATGGTGAAAGATGGGACAGTGGGAGGGAAGGGAAAGAGCGGCGAGGGACGGGGCAGGCAGCGCTGAGGGGAACTTCCTGCCCAGCCCCCATACGGGGGTGCGTGGGGGTCAACGGAGGGGGGTGGGGGGAGCAAAGGTACAGCGCCGGTTTAGCGAAAGGGTCCTGAGACCTCGAAGGTGCTATGGGAGAGGGCGGGGGCGGCGGGCTGCGTTTGTCAGCCCTATTGACAGACGTGATGGGGTTTCCGTCCGTGATCAATGATTCTCATCTCCGGGCCCGAATGAGCCGCGGGGCGCCCATCCATCCCCGTCAGCGCCGCGCGGCGGCAGCAGCCCGAGGCCCCGCCCGCCCCGACCTCGGCCCCTGCCCCGCTCCTGCCCCTGCCCCGGGCCCCACCTTGGCGCGGAGCCGCGAGGGACCCCTGCCCGCTGGGCTGCCGAGCCCCGCCGGGCTCCTGCTCCTCCGGGCCCCACGTCGGGCGCCCAGTCCCGCAGCCTCGAGCCCCACGCCCGGCCCTACGCCTGGCTGGTGCCCAGATCCGGCCTCTCGGGGACAGTGTCCCGGAGCCCCTCACCCTGCTTCGCACCTGGGCCGGGGGCGTGTCTGGGGCGTGGCGGGGTGAAAGTCACCTTCGGTGCCCCCCGCTGGGCGGGAGGGGGCGCGCGGGGCGCGGCCGGGATTGGAGCGACGCGGAGCCCCGCCCCCGCCCCCCCCGCCCGCCGGAGTCAGACCCAACTTTCTCCCCCGCCCGCGCCCCGCCCCCAGCGCCGCGCTCCGCTCCTCGCGCTCAGTCCGCGGGCCGCGCCGCCCGCTCCCGCCGCTCCCGCCGCCGCCCCGCCGCCCGCCGGCCCCCGCGCCCCTGCCCGGCCCCGGCCTGCCCCGGGAGCCGCCCTGCCCGCCCCGCTCGGCCGCCCGGGAAGATGCGGCTGCTCCCGGAATGGCTTCTCCTGCTCTTTGGCCCGTGGTTCCTGAGGAAGGTAAGGGCAGCGGGGCGGCAGTGCGAGCGCGGGGGTCCCGGAACGCGAAGGTCCGGGAGTGCTGGGGGTCCGTGCGCCCGCCGCGCCCTCGGCTCGGCCTGTCCCAACTTTGCACGGCGTGGGGGCCCTGGACAGACAGACTCCCCGATTCAGGACTGTCGCTCTCCCAGCACAAGTTGGCTGAGGCTGGGGGGGTACCGGGGGTGGAGGCCCGGCCGGGATCTGGCTCCAGGCGAGGCGGCAGGGGAGGGGACGAAGCCCGGCCCGCGAGTGCGCCAGGCGGAGCGGGAGTGCGAGACAGACAGACAAGCCAGCAGGGTGTCAGCCTTGCCTTCTTTCCGCGCCAACCTCGCTCGCCTTCCTCACTGTCTGTCTGTCCCTCCACCCCACTCCTCGCCTTCCCGTTTTTCATTTCTGCACATGTCACAGTGCCAGGTGGGCACTGTGTTCCGGGTAGATCACACATGGCCCGAGCACACACGCACACACGGACTCACACAAACACGGCCGAACTTGGCTACAATCTCCTATCACATTTCCCTCGGAGACACCAGTTCCCCTGCATAACCTCACAGACACACCCCCTTTTCGCACCCCGCTGATGGAGGAGGGGGGGCTGTCTGGAAGGGGAGTCTCCTTGTCTCTCCTCCCCTTCCACCTTGCCCCCACCTAGTCCCTCTCAGCTGCCTCTTTCCCCGAGGCTCCAGGATGAGGAGCCAGGGGTTAAGGGGGCCCAGACCTGTTCTGCCCCCCACCCCTTCCACTTGGAGGCTTCAGCCCATGTACACTGGTGTGAGTGTATGTGCTGGTGTGGTCAGCATGTGTACCTGTGAGCCTGCATGTGTGTCTGGGAAAGGCAGGCTTGGGCGTCTGGTGCTGGGGCCCGGGTGCATGTGTGCACTGGTGTGGTGTAGTGGTGTTGGCTTTGCCTGGGTGAGGGTGAGTGCCCACTTGCTTCATGTGCCTGGCAGTGTGCCCCGCAAGGAGGGCCCAGGCCTGGCCCCTGATCTCCTTCCTTCAGCCTTCCATGCCCATGGCTTCCCCTTTTCCTGCTTCCCAACTGTGACCCACCTAGTTTGGGAGCAGGCACACGGCTCTGTAACCCCCCACCCTATGTGCTCCAATCCTCTGCAGAGTCTGGAAGGGGTGAATTTCTCTCTCCACCCCTTGAACCTTGAACCTACTCAGTCCAATCGAACCCAGCAGCCCCCCAGCAGGGCAAGGGCTGCCCTCATGAGGCTGGTGAGAGAGTGCTCTAATTCTCCCAGACCCGCCTGGTGACCTTGAAGGACTGGAAGGTGGGCAGAGGAGCCCCCTCTGCACCCACAGCCTCGACTGGCAGGACCGTCTTGTGGACTTGCTGCCCAGCTCTGCTTTTTACAGGACTGCAGGGGGGTCTGTGCCCCATAACACACCCATGTGTGAAGGCCTGGGTGGAAAGGATGTAGGGAAGATCCTTCCCTACCCCTCCCTTCTACTCCCTCCCCATCAAATAAACTCCCCTGTGGACAGATCTGGTTTAATTTTCTTTGCCCCCTGAAGGGGAATGAAACATCTGGTAGAGACTTGAGGGAGAGTAAGCATGAGATGTAAGTGATGGGGATCCATCTGAGTGTGTGAGAGAGAGAGCTGCAGCTGTGGGCCTCCATGCTGGAGTCAGTGGGGGAGAGTGTCTATGCTGTTTAGTCCAGCTGTGTGCATGTAAGAATCTGTGTTTGTGTGTGTGTGTACACACTGTGGGTGTGTGAATATGCATAACTGGGGGGGGGTAGAAAAACGTTTGGGTGTCTGAGTACTTGTGTGTGCTTGTATGCACTTGTGAGTATGGTGTGTGCACATGTGTTTACCCCAGGGTGGGACTCTGGTGCATCTGTGTGCTGGGGCACCTGTGTTGTATGTCTGTATGTGAGTCTCTGGGATTTGTGCCTCTCTATGTGCTTGTGGTTTTGAGTGCTTCTGAGTGAGGGTATGGGAGTGTGAGCCTCAAGATATGTTCATGTATCTGAGTGTGTGCTTGCATCTGGTTTGCACTCAAGGGTGTCTCAGTGCCAGGACTGGAGTGAGCAAAAGGAGAGGCGACACTAGGCAAAAGGCTGGCGGAGGACAGCTTACAGGTCAGCTCTTTGGGAAACCCTAATCCTCAAATGCTAACAACCCTGCCTTCTCCCTCCTGCTCACCACCCCCCAACCCCCCTCCAGGATCTCTCTCCCTCCCACTTTCTCCAGGTTCCCCCTGTCCCCTCTCAGGGTCTGGAACGTCAGACTTCCACTGCCCCTGGGGCTCGGGCTCTACCAGAGCGTCTTCAGAATCTTTCTAAGGTAGTCTCTTGAGTCCTCTCCCTCTCTGTCTCTGTCTCTCCCACCCCCAGCCAAAACAGCTGACTTCCGGGAGAAGTGGCAGGTGATCAATAGTCACTAATCACTAATCACTAATTACTAATTAGCTGAGGGAGGGCAGAGGCAGGGCCCTGTGGGACCATCCAGCTCTATCCCGCCTTGGGGAAGGATTAGGCCGAAGTGAGTCTCTCAGAGCCAGCTGGCTCCAGCCCCTGGTCCAGCCATCCCCTCCTGCTTCCTTCCCCTCTCAGGACCCCCAACTAATCTCTGGCTAGGCCACTTAGACACGCGCAGCCTGGGCTAGGGCCAGGAGCCACTGGTGGGGATTTGGGGGTAATCAGGGGCTGCAGCTGGCTCTGGGGCACAGGGAAGGGGGTCGCTGTGACAGCTCCATGGGCCAGAGCCTGCCAGCAGAAGTCGTCGGGGCCCTGAATGGGAGGGAAACCCGCTGGAAAGGATAAATTAGAGGGTCATGTGGTGGGGTGGGAGAGAAGCCAGAGAACCTACCTAGACAGGGTGACTGGGAAAGAGGGGAGGTGATTGGGGGACAGAAATTAGGTAAATAGGGGTCACTGGGGTCAGAGTAATTGGGTAATTGGGTAGGGGTGAAATGACTATGGAAAGAGACCCCGTAAGTGGGGGGTGGGAGATCACAGGAGGTCAGAGATGGGGTAATTAGCAAGGAGATGGGGGAACTTTGGACAGAGCTCAAGCAACTCAAGATGGGGGGGGGGGGGTCCATGAGGGGGACAGGGAACAGAGAGGGAAAAGGATAACAGAAAGGGGTCAGGGTAACAGAGAAGGGGCAAGATTATGAGGGAGAGCTCGTGGGGTCAAGTTTGGCCCAGTGCAGGGGCAGGGCGGCGGGGTGAGGGGGCGTTGCCCCGCTTTGGATGGGAGCACGCTGCCTGGCGGGGATGGGAAGCAGGGAGCGCTACCTTGAGCGATGGAAATTGGCGAGTCTCCCCCTCTCCCCCGCCTGCCCCTCCTCCACCTCCCGCCCACTCCCCCTCCGGCTCCGGCTTCGGGAAATTACATCCTTGCTCCGCGGCTCCCCTCCACCCCCACCGCGCCCCAGAGCCGGCGCCTTTATAGGCACATTTATTGCAATAATAAAGTGAGGCGCGGGGCGGGGGGCGGGGGGCGGCCGTTCCCGGGGGGACCGCGCCGGCTCTTGGAAGCAGGGAAATAAAATAAAATAAAATAAAATAAAAATTCAGATAACGGTGAGCCTTGCGCTGCAGACCTCCAGCAGGCGGGGAGGCCGGGCTGGGGGGGGAGGGGGCGCCCGGCCCAAGGGCAGAGCGGGGCCCACCAGCGGTCCCCCACCCCTGGAGCTGTAGTGGGGTCTGGAAAGAGGTCCTCCTGCCTCCAGCTGCCGGTGCCATTCCCATAGCCTGATCCTGCCAGGTCTTCTGCCTTTTCCTCGGACTTGTCTCCTATCCCTGTCCTCAGCTCCTGTCTCTATCCCTGTCTCCATCTACCGTTCTTGTCCCCCATTTTCCATCCCATTCCCTATTCCTGTCCCCCATCCCTATCCCCTTGGTCTCTGCATCCATCAGCATCCCTGTTTCTGCCCAATAACCGCCCCCCCCCCCATTTCTGGTCCCACTCCCATCCCCATCTCCCAGTCTCTGCTCCATCCTGGTTCCTGCCGGTCCCTAATGCCCATCTCTCATCCACCATTCCTGTCCATCCCCATCCCCATTTTTGTCCCATCTTCATCCCCCTTGTCCCTACCCCAATGGCATCCCTGTCTCTGCCCAATGCAGTCCACCATCCCTGATCTTCTCCTCATTCCTGTCCCCCACGCCCGTCCTTGCTGTGTCCTCACCCCTGCACTCTATACTGTGCCCAGTCTCGGATCCCAGCCCTCTTCCATCTCTGTCCGAGTCCTCACCCCAGCTTATCCTGTCCACTCACTCCTGTCCTCATCCCCATCTCTGTCCTTGGTTCCCAGCCGGACTTCGGACTGCCCTGACTGCGGTTCCCGGGCCTCTTTCTAGGCGTCCGGGCTCAGTATGCTATTCCCTCCCCTTCCCCAACCCGGGCAGGAACACTGTCCCTTCCCCAACCACTGGGTGCTGTCCCTTCCCCCGGCCAGAATGCTGAGCGCCCCCGCCTGACCCACGCGGCAGGAGAGAAGCAACCGACCCGTCTCGTGACCCGGGGGAGGTGCGCCCTGCAATGCGGCTGGGGGGCCGACGGCCCGATCCTCCCCACCCCCACCCCCCACCTCCCTGCCATTCCCAGCGGTTCTATCCTGAGTACCCCTCCCCCCGTGGAGTTCGTTCAGCAGCAAGAGGCAGCCTCAACTCCCCTCTGGTGCGTGGGCCGTCCTGCCTTGGGGGCAAAGCGCTCTGGCGGGGCTCCCCCCAGGCATGGACCTGGAGGAGCCTGGTGCACCCCCCCCAATCCCCCAGCCACCACGCACCTCCGCCGACAGCTGCGCTAGCCTCTCCCCTCGGCAAATGTCACCGCGCCCAATTAGCTTAATTAAACCAGCTCCAGAGCGAGGGGTACCGGTCCTCGGACAACACCGTGCTAGCGCTTACAGTCGCGCAGCGGGAGGGACAGCTCCGTGGGCTCTGGGGCAAACAGGGGCACCCATCCCACCCTGTTTTCCCCTCACTCCCACCCCCAACCACGGTTGGAGAAAGAAGACCTGAAGGACAGAGAGAGAGAGAATCACAGCTAGAGAGACAGAAAGAAAAACAGAATGAAAGGAGGATATGAGAGACAGAAAGAGAGTGAGGAAGAGACTGAGAGACAAAAAGAGATTGAGAGAAGAGTCAGGGAGAGAGAAACAGAGAGGGAGAAACAGAGAAAGAGCAAGAGCGAGGGAGGGAGAGAGAGCCCGAGTGAGCAAGGAAGCCAGAGGGAGGATTTTATTTTATTTCATTCCATGTTCCCATTTCTCGGCTCGTTTCCTCCCAGACTCTAGCCCCTCCCTGTCCGAGCTCTGCCCCCACCCCCCAACCAAGGTAGCTTTGGCCATCCCCAGCCGTCCCTTTTATCTTTGCCATTTCCTGCAGTGGGTAGGGGGATACAGGCACCCAAAGCCTGGGGATTTGCTGGGATCAGAGAAGCGGAGACGGCAATTTGTCTGGGAGCAGAGAGGGGTTGCCCTGGCGTCCCTCCCCACCCCGCCAAACCTCATCCCCCAGCTCTTGGAGGAGTCGCTGTACTGAATGGTAGCCAATGAGGTCTTGGGCTAGGAACAGAATATGGGGAGTGGGGTGGGGTGAGCTGGGGGTTGTCTTCGGAGGCATTGGGGGTTCCAGCAGCAAACAGTGGGGACTGATGGACATCCCCAGGCTGGCTGGGGAAAGTGCAGCAGTTGGGCCTGGAGGGATGAGGCAATTAGGGGTCAGAGTTCAAATGTTCAAATGACCCCCCCATCTTTCAGCTTCCTCCCCCATCCCAAAGCCTTACCCACTCCCTCCTCTAGTACCCTCTCCCAGGCTCAGGCCTTGCCCTCCCCAAACCCACCTCCATGGGGGCTCTTCCCCCACCTCCTGTGGAATGCGACCCCTTCCTCCAGCCCCTCTCAAGCTGCCATCTCAAGCCTGTCAGAGTCTATCACTCTCGCTGCCCCTGCCCCCCTTACCTGGCTGGGAGGAGGGATGGAAGGGAGGAGGAATGAGGGGGGCAATAAATATGTATGACGAGCGGGCGAGTCGGCATTAATAACCTGGGATCGCTGTGCTGCAGGGATAGGGACCAGGCGGTGGAGATTCTAGCCCAGCAGCTTGGCTCTACCATTCCTGTCCCCTGTGGATGTGTGGTGTGGGCATATGTGGGTGTGCAAACAGAGGGGGGGCCTCCTTACCTACCCAACACTCAGTCTGCAGGCCAACATGGGACCCCACCCACTCATCTCACCCCCCACCCCAGACCATTCATGTACAACTCAGAGTGAGACAACACCACACGTGTTCTGTCACTGTCAATACACTGACACAAACCCTTTAGAAAGAGCTTGCCACATGGACAGAGGATGATAGGAGCTCACACAGAAAAAATGACACCCCTAAGCAATTGCACGCAGCTACCCTCAAACCAACATACACAGACTTACAGATGACCCAGGCACACAACCACAGCAGTCCGACATACACTACCACAGACACACACACAGCCTCACTCAGACCAAGACACATACAGACAGTACACCACAGCCAACCTGGACGCACATATATAGCCACCACAGACTGACACGACAGACCTGCAGCCATCACGTGACACCACAAAACACCCATGACAGACAGATGTATGCACACACACACAATCACCAAGACTGAAATACACATGCATGGCCACCCAGGCAGTCACAGATGACCAAAAGTCGACAGACACACACTTGTTTGGTCACTCCAAGCAGACAGACACACACACATAGCCATCCCAGGCTGACAGACACACAACCACTCCAGATTGACACACAAAGCAGTCAGGGCCACACCAAATGCGCTGGCTAGTACTGACTGACTGACACACACTGACACACACGGCTCCTCTCCCTCCCGCTTTCATCTCTGGCGCTGCGTCTCCATATTTCTTCCTCTCGCTCTCTCCCCATCTCCTTCCTAACTGGCCACCTTCCCCCCACCCCCACGCCCCAGATAATTGATGGCCCGGGCCTGGCCCGGTCGCTCCCGCCTCTCGATTCATCTTGTACTCGCGCCCGCGCTGTCTCCCTGATCGGCCGCCACCTGAGACGCGCGGAGATGGGCGGGGGCGGGCAGGGGACGGTTTCTCCCGCCCCCTCCGAACCCAGGGAAGGACCACCAGGAGGCGTCCACCGCAGTAGGTGCGATGGAAGCGGGGAGGGGTGTCCATTTGTCCCCTAAGCCTCAACCCGCGGAGCCCTGACTGTCAGAGTCCTCTCTGCCGCTCAAACCGTTTCCCGCGCTACCCCGGCAGAGTCGCGGCTGAGCCCGGGGTGGGGCCTCCGCGGTCTCGGCAGAAGCAATGGAAGGTCTTCAGGCCTCTTTCTTGATGCTGGATGTTGACAGTGGCCACTGTCTCACATGGAGGAGTCCAGCTTCTGGCTGGCCCATTATCCCGAACCAACCAGGGACCAGGCTAGGGCGTCATTTCTCAGATATGCAAGCTGAGGCCCAGATAGATGAAGTGACTTGGCCAAGACCACATAGCTTGAAAGGGGCAGAGGTGGTACTCGAATGCACACCCTCTGAACCACCCGATGCCAAGTACGCGATTCTATGTGGTCTCCTCCCGGCGGTGGAAAGGGATTGGCACGGGCAGGGCTCCGGCGGGGTGGCCAGGGACAACCCCAGCGTCTCTCTGTCCTCCTCTTTCTTCCTCCACAGGGCGTCAGTGCTCAGATGTCGGAGTCCGGGAGGCCGCAGTACCTAGAGCTGCGCCCTGCCGCCGCGGGAGGGGGCGCCCCTGGCCAGCAGCTCCCTGCACGGGGCTCTCCCGACGCCCTGGGCACCGCCCGCTCCTGGAGCTGGGCCTGGCCGGCTAACCACACCGGGGCGCTGGCCCGGGCAGGGGCAGCCGGGGCGCTGCCTGCGCAGCGCAGCAAGCGGAAGCCGTCCATCAAAGCGGCCCGCGCCAAGAAGATCTTCGGCTGGGGGGACTTCTACTTCCGAGTGCATACTCTCAAGTTCTCGCTGCTGGTGACCGGCAAGATCGTCGACCACGTGAACGGCACCTTCAGCGTGTACTTCCGCCACAACTCGTCCAGCCTGGGTAACCTCAGCGTCAGCATCGTACCACCCTCCAAGCGTGTCGAGTTTGGGGGCGTCTGGCTGCCTGGGCCCTCTCCCCACCCTCTGCAGTCCACGCTGGCCCTGGAGGGAGTGCTCCCGGGGCTGGGACCCCCGCTGGGGATGGCGGCGGCGGGACCCGGCCTCGGAGGCACACTCGGGGGCGCGCCGACAGGCCCACTCGGGGGCGCGCTGGGAGTGCCTGGGGCCAAAGAGTCACGCGCTTTTAACTGCCACGTGGAGTATGAGAAGACAAACCGTGCGCGCAAGCACCGCCCGTGCCTGTACGACCCATCGCAGGTGTGTTTCACCGAACACACGCAGAGCCAGGCCGCCTGGCTCTGTGCCAAGCCCTTCAAAGTCATCTGCATTTTCGTCTCCTTCCTCAGCTTTGACTACAAACTTGTGCAGAAAGTGTGCCCAGATTATAACTTCCAGAGCGAGCACCCCTACTTTGGGTAGCTCGCTCCGCCCCCGCCCCGTCCCCGAGCTTTCCGCCAAGTCCTGGCCTTGCTAGGTGGGCCCTCTCCCCCTGACCCGCCCTCCTGCGGCCGCGTACACCCCATCCTCTGGGGGCGGAGGGGAACAGCCCTCCCGGGGACACCAGCCGGTGTGGGTCCTCTTGTCCTTATCCGGAGTGCCCACGAGGCGGGACTTGACGGCGGTTCCAGCGTCCCCTGTGTCTACACGTGTTCCCCCTGCTCTTCTGGCGCTAGGCTGGGCGTTCCTTTCGCTCTCAACTTTAATAACGCCCGGCCTGGCATCCTCCGCCCACCCTGACTTATCCCCAGGCGCTTGTCCTCCCGCTGCGCCCTGTCCCCTGGTTCAGACTGGCCGCCTGTAAACTCCGGCTTGTGTCCATCCCCTACTGCCTGCCCCGCTGTACGCCTGTCCCTTTCTTCCCCCAAACTCCTCTAGGGTAGTGCAAGCGGCACTGGCAGAGGCACTGCCCGGGCCCTGCCCTCTCCCCGCCTCCCTCCTGTCCCCGCAGTCCAGCTCCACCTGCCCCTCTCCGGCTGCTTCCTCTCTGTGATATTTTTTCTACGCCAAAACAGACGGGAAAGGGAACAAAATAAAGTGAAATCCAATAGGTGTTTGCGTGAGACCTTTGTAGGGAAGTGGGGGGAGGGGTGGGCTTCTGTCTGGCAGAGACCTGGCAGGGGCTTCCTCCCTCGGCGGTTTGTGGGGAAACTGAGGCAAAGACTGTCAGAGCTAGGACCTTAGAAGTCATCCAAGACCGGATCAGAGCGAGATGAGGGCGACCCTTTGGGTAAAAGTACAGCCTAACGGGGGATTCCCCTCCCTGAGGCGGGGGTGGAGGGATGTTTGAAGCTGCAGCAGATAGGATGGGGGTTAGACTGAGAAGGGACTAACCAGTGGTCGATTCGGGAGAATCCAGTCTGGGGAAGGAGATATATAAGGGCTTGAATGGGATAGAGATGCAGGGACAGCATGGGCAGAGCGCCGACAACCTGCTGAGCTCCGCGGGGCCGGTGGGTGGCGGCAGGTAGGGGGGAGAGGGAAGAGTGCGGCATCTGGAGTCATCGATCTTCCTTTTCCTTCCTAATTTCGTGGGCGCTGAGTTTGCAGACGGATGAGGGAGGGAGGGAGGGAGGCCTGGGATGAGGTGATGGAGGAAGGGACAAGCGCGGGTTTGGAGGCCGGGCCGCGGCACCGCCTCCTGCCTCCTGCAAACCAGGTGGTCTTCAGCCAGCTGCCCACCTCCCCACCCCCACCTCCAGCTGCCTCTGGCAGATGTGGCTGGTCATTTTATCTGCCCCCAACCCCGGCCTGGGCGTTAATTGGCTGCGGCTTCATTAGCAGTTCTCAAACTCAGCCGCACCCTCCCTTGGGGACCCCTAGCTGGGTGGGGGGTGGGGGTTTGGACAAGCTGAGGCACAGAGCAACTCCTCGCCTTCCTTCGCCTTGCATCTCGGGTCAAGGTACCAACTCTGAGAGAGGTCTGTCTTCCAGGGGATTGTGCACTGGCTCCAGTGGGAAACCGAGGCAGAGGGCCAGTGACCCAGACACCCCAGGAAGTGAAAAGTCATAAGAGGAAAATAAATATCTGCTGGCTGGCTGGCTGGATGACAGGATCAACTGAAAGGGGGAGGGGGGTGGGAAGTGGTTCTGGATCAGAGCTTGGAGGAAGGAGAGGAATCTAGCTTTCTCCTAAAATCGACCTATTGCTGGAAAGACCTGAGAAAAATCTGAGGCTAGAGTGGGAGGGAAGGAGGTTGGCACTAAAGGGGAACTTCTGAGGCCTTCTATGGGGTAGGAATGATTGGAACTAGCAAGTTAGCCTGTCTGGGCCTCAGTTTCCTCATGTGTAAATTGACAATAAAATGGCACATCCTGGGGATTAAATAAGACTGCATGTGAACGTGCTCTGTGACATGCTCCTCTTCTCCTACTTTTACAAACCTGCTCCTCCTGGCCATCTCCTGCTCCTGGAGCAGAGTGAGGAGCCTCCTTCTGTTATTGCTCTTGTCCCATTTGTTACCTGCTCAGCTCATGATGTTCCAGCAGGCGGTGTCCTCTTATAACCTAGGGCTATGGACTCTTGTGACTTAAAAGGACATTCCTTTAAACCAGACTTCATCTGGATAAAACCCCTGGGGGAGGGAATAATTGACCTCTCCAAGGTAGGTTTCCAATGTTGGCTGGGCATCAGAATTGGCTGAGAAACATGGTATAAATATGAGTGCAGGGCCTCTCCTCTGACTCAATGGATGTGGGGTGGAATGCAAGCATTTGATGATCACACTGACATACACACAACCAAATCTCTCCTCAGTGATTCTGACAAGCAGTGGTTTTGATAACCACTGCCTTAGATAGCAATATTTTTCATTCGTTCATTCATTCAACAGACACACACTGAGCTCCTTTTCAGTGTCCGGCTATGCTATCACCCTGCGGATATAAAGAGAGCACACTGACTGCTGGGGCACCAAGAGGTAAACAGGTAACAAAATGGGACAAGTGCAATGACAGGAGGAGGCTCTTCCCTCTGCTCCAGAATGTCCAGGAGGAGGAGGAGATGGTCATAAGGGGACAGGTTTGTGAGGCAGCAGAAGACGGGAGGACAATCTATCGCAGAGCATGCTCACATGCAAAGTTTCATTTAATCCCCCGGGCATGCTATATTGATATCGATTTACAAGTGAGGAAACTGAGGCTCAGAATAAGCTAACTTAGTAGTCTCAGAGCTGGAACTCAGGTCTCTAACCCTTCCAAACCAGGTGCTTTCTGGAACACCATATCTCTCCATCTTGTACAGGAGTCTTTATCTCCCAGAGCACCTAACAATGCTAGTATTTAATAGGCACTTAATAACTGTTCCTGTCCAACTGGAAGAACAAAACAAAAAACTCTGAACAGCTTCAGGATAGTGAACAGATAGGTGTCCTTTGATTTTTTATCTTTCAGGCAAGGACCTGTAACCCAGGGGCTAGACATGTGAAAGTGAAGTGGCAGAAGGGGAAAAAACTACAATTTCCGAAAGGCCCTAGAGGGGCCATCTCACGCATGCGTAGATCCCTCCCCTTATTCCTGCGGCATCTCAGGCGACTCTTGAGGCGCATGCGCTCTCTGATCCGTCTTCTTCCGCTCTGCTTCTGCCTTAGGAGCTAGTTGGTGGCTGGACTTCCTACGATTTCGGACTGCAATGCTACCCTTTCCTTTGCTCTGGGCGGCCCGGGTAAGGCTGGAGCTCGGGAGACTGGGAGACCAGTGGAAAGGAAGCCCTTTTCCTTTCCTAACTCTTATTCACAAACTCTGGGGTTCTCCGGCTTTTTCATGCACGTGTTCTGGGGCCTGGGGAAGCGGAGGCGAAACTAGGCAATCCTAGTTTGAGACCCCGGCGCGCGCGCAGGTTGAACTGGTGCCCCTCCTCCCGCGGACAGACGTCCCAGAACTTCGTGGCCGCCCATTTCACGTGGCATTAATGGAGGGGACCGCGCCGGATGCCCCACGACTCTGGCGGGAAAACGACAGGGGTTCCCTACCTGCACCCAGGAACTGAGCTTTTCCGGCTAGCTCTGAGTCGTGCAGATGATGCAACCCGGCCTCATTGCTTGCTTCAGGGGGCTGGGGCTGTCTGTGTCCTGGAGGGAGATGGACAGGGTGGGGGTGGAGGGCGTCTCTGCCGGCAGATACCCCCACCCCCACCCCTTTTCCCCGGGGACTGTTAAAGGCCTATCCTTCCACTTTCATTCCTCTGGAGACCAGCTTTACGGCCTGTGGGCTTAACCCTGCCAACTTGACTTCTTCCCACCCAACTGGGGTATCAGTTTATGAGGGCCCTGAGAGAAGCCCTTTAATTCCTGTGGGTTGGGAGGTTCTGGGACCTCACTGGGCTTCTAGTGAGTTCTGGAGATACAGGCTTCTGGAAGACAAACTTTGCCCTGTGATTTTGCAGAGCAGTGGTGTGGGGAGGTTCTGAGGTGAGGGAAATGGACTGAATCAGAACCACCCTCTGGACATTGATCTCAGCCTTGGCTCTAGAACTGGCTTGTGGAGGTGGAGGTGGGGCTGGTGAGAACTGGAGCTTGACAACTGGCCGCTGAGTTTGGAGCCAGGGGGACCAATAGGCATTACTGAGGGTGGTTGGAAGACAGTTTATCTGGACTCTTCATTTGACCCTGGCTTTTCCTGCCCCCAGCCCCTGCAGAGATGTGGTCAGTTGATCAGGATGGCCATACGAACCCAGCACAGCGACGCAGCCCAGACCCAGACTGGGGAAGCAGCCAGGGGCTGGACAGGCCAGGAAAGGCTGTCAGACAGTGACCCTGAAATGTGGGAACTGCTGCAGAGGGAGAAAGACAGGCAGTGTCGTGGCCTGGAACTCATCGCCTCAGAGGTGGGACCTGGGGAGAGGGAGCTGGGTTTGGGTCATCTGGGTGCAGGAGATAAACAGGTCACCTTACTGATAATGCTCCAGAACTCCCTTTCAGATGTGGGCTCTTCCTGCTGGGCCTTTTCTCTCCCTCCTTAGTGTCCTCGAAAGCAAAGGCAGGACCAGTCTAGGTTCCGCAGAAGAGGAGGGACATTTGGGAGCCTCTAGGCTCCCAAGAGGAAAGAGGGGCTTAGAGGCACAAGTTTGAGCGAACAGGTAGCCTTCCTGGGGACATACCTATTGTGCCAGCTGGGTTTGAGGATGCTGCCTCTGGTGCTGTCCCAGGCCTGGTAAGAAACCCTGAATGAACAGAGCATTCTGTGGAATCCGGCTCCAGCAGGGTGGGGGTGGCAGTCCAGGGAAGGAACTCAGTACCTTCTGAGCAAGAACCCTGACACTGATTCCCCCACCCCCCACCCCAGAACTTCTGCAGCCGAGCTGCGCTGGAGGCCCTGGGGTCCTGTCTGAACAACAAGTACTCGGAGGGTTATCCTGGCAAGAGGTGAGGGCTAGGCACTAGAAGGCTGAAGGGCAGTATCAGGGACGGTGCTCCCAGTGGGGAAAACCTACCTGTACTCTCCCAGGGATTGTAGAGGAGTGATCTGCCCAGTCCTTTGCTGTTGGTCAAGAGGGGTGGTGGAGCCCTTTCTCTGTGTCCTCATGTATCTCCCCGCTCCCATGGCAGGTATTACGGGGGAGCAGAGATAGTGGATGAAATCGAGCTACTGTGTCAGCGCCGAGCCTTGGAGGCCTTTGACCTGGATCCTGCACAGTGGGGAGTCAATGTCCAGCCCTACTCAGGGTCCCCAGCCAATTTGGCTGCCTACACAGCCCTCCTGCAGCCCCATGACCGAATCATGGGGCTGGACCTGCCCGATGGGGGACAGTGAGTGTATATGGGGTGGGTGATGGACTTGGTGGGCAGTGGGCAGTATGGGCGTGGGAGAAGAGTTGTTAACTGAACAGCTGCTGTGTGCCGTGCGCATGGAACAGGCCTCTCCCTGACCTGCGAGTTACATTTTATGTAATGAGGGTGGTGCCTGCTAGGGGCAGTGTTTCAGGGTTGGAAGCCTTTGGAGTTTGGCACAAAGGGAGTGGGTAAGCCTGGGGTTATTCCACTCTGAGACCTCCTTACTTCCTCCCCCTGCCTAGTCTTACCCATGGCTACATGACTGATGTCAAACGGATCTCAGCCACATCCATTTTCTTCGAGTCCATGCCCTATAAGCTGAATGTGAGTGCTCTTGGGTGTGGGGAGGGGGTTGCTCTCCCCAGGAAGGTGAGGAACTGGAGCCCTGGGCAGCCCTCAGGGTCAAGAGGGAGAGTGAGCTGTCTGGCTTCCTTCTCAGGGCTTTCACTGTTTGTCTGTCTGTCTAGCCCCAAACTGGCCTCATTGACTATGACCAGCTGGCCCTGACTGCCCGACTTTTCCGACCTCGGCTCATTATTGCTGGAACCAGCGCTTATGCACGCCTCATTAACTATGCCCGGATGAGAGAGGTGGGTGGAGGGCACCTGGGGTGGGCGTGAGCAGGGGAATCTTGGAGGAGGGGCAGCCTTGGCCGGGCCTCTCTGGTCCATCCCCAGGCTAAGGCCTGTCTCCGTATCTGTGCAGGTATGTGATGAGGTCAAGGCTCACCTGCTGGCAGATATGGCCCACATCAGCGGCTTGGTGGCTGCCAAGGTGATCCCCTCACCTTTCAAGCATGCGGATGTTGTCACCACCACCACTCACAAGACCCTTCGAGGGGCCAGGTCAGGCTCCCCTGAGGCCAGACCTAGCCTTTCTCTGTCTTCTGTGCCCTACTCCCTAGGGCATTGTTGAGCCGTGTCTGAGAGGAATTCATTCCCACCCCAGCCCTGAAGGCCTCCACCGAGTCTTGCGATGAGTCTTCTTTTCATGACGCATGGTGGCCATTCCCTGGTGGGGGATTTAGGAGTGGGGGTGAGGACCCGATTCCCCACCATCACTGGAATCCAGAGCACAACTAAAGTGGACTCAGAGTCCTCAGGGGGCACAGGCCAGGCAGCTTCCTCTGCTTCCCCCATCCCTTGCCCTTTCTTGTCAGCTTCAATTCTGACCTTCTACCTCCCACATAGGTCTGGACTCATCTTCTACCGGAAGGGTGTGCGGGCTGTGGACCCTAAGACTGGCCGGGACATCCCTTACACGTTTGAGGACCGAATCAACTTTGCCGTGTTCCCATCCCTGCAGGGGGGGGCCCCACAACCATACCATTGCTGCAGTAGCTGTGGCCCTAAAGCAGGTTGGGGAGCCTGCCTGTGGGGTGGATGGAAGGGAGGGGACAGGATTGGGGGGTGGGGTGGGTCAAGGTTGAGGTTACAGGAGCTATGCTGGGGGTAGAGGGGCAGGGCACTGGGGTCCAGACCTAGGGTCACAGGTGCTGCTGTCCCATCTCCAGGCCTGTACCCCCATGTTCCGGGAGTACTCCCTGCAGGTTCTGAAGAATGCTCAGGCCATGGCAGATGCCCTGCTAAAGCGAGGCTATTCACTGGTGTCTGGTGAGCCAGGGGGGATGGGTGGGGGCCTCTAACCTCAGACAGAGGCCCAGGACTTGCCACTCCTGCTTTGGTCCCCCCTTAGGTGGCACCGACAACCACCTGGTGCTGGTGGATCTACGGCCCAAGGGCCTGGATGGAGCTCGGGCTGAGCGGGTACTGGAGCTCGTATCTATCACTGTCAACAAGAACACCTGTCCTGGAGACCGAAGTGCCATCACACCTGGGGGCCTGCGGCTTGGTGAGACCTAGGGTTTGAGGAGGGAAGGGTCTGGGTGGCTGTCAGGTGGCCTTGGCTATGCTAATCCTCCCTCTTCTGCCTCCCTCCCAGGGGCCCCAGCCTTGACATCCAGACAGTTCCATGAGGATGACTTCCGGAAAGTTGTGGACTTTATAGATGAAGGTGTCAACATTGCCTTGGAGGTGAAGAGCAAGACTGGTGAGTGGGCAGGACCCCCGAGCCAGCCAGTTTATACTCACCTATCTGCCCCTCCCCCGGCTGACCTAACTCACTGCCCTAGAGCTTTGACCACTTTTTCTCTCACCCCTCTCTAGCCAAGCTCCAGGATTTCAAATCCTTCCTGCTCAACAACCCAGAAACAAAGCAGCAGCTCAGAGACCTCAGGCAACGGGTGGAGCAGTTTGCCAGGGCCTTCCCCATGCCTGGTTTTGATAAGGTCTGAAGGCACCTGGAACATGAGGCCCCCCAGACTGGAAGTTACTCTCCCTACTCCCTACTTGGGCCAGTGGAGGGGAAAACCTTTCTTCCTGTTTTTTGTAGGGGGCAGGGAAGTCCTCCTGCTTAGGGGGAGAGCCAGGTATAATCCTCCTTCCCAGAATTCATAGCTGAGAAGAGCTTTTTTGGTAACAAGACTTAGAAGGGTATCCTGGGGCTTTGTGCCCTAAGTCTGCCAGTATCTCAGTGTTACAGACTCCTTGCTCTTTCTTGGGGGGGAAGTGGAAAGGGAGGGAGTTACTCTTCTGAGCCAGTGAAAGTGATGAGAAGGCACCCCCCCTTCCTGTTTTTATCTAATAAAATGCTAACCCACCCTGTTTCTATTACTGTGGGAGGGTTCCCCTGGCCCAGGTGGTGATTTGTCTCCCTCAGTGTGCTCCTCCCTTCCCTCCCACCACCACCCCAAGGACCCCCGGGGCTGCAGCCGCCTCTCTGTCTGTGATCAGAGCCGACACCAGACGTGATTAGCAGGCGCAGAAAATTCAATTTGTTAAATGAAATTGTATTTTGCCCACGGCTGTTTCTGTTTGATCCCGGGGGACCGAGGGGAGCAAGGAGGGGCCTGGAGGCCCAGGTGCGAGGGGGGAGGGAGCACTGGTGGGCGGGAAGGCAGCGGGCTTCTGGGGGAGGAGGAGCGAACTGCAGGGGTGAGCGCCCTATCCCCGCAGGCTGGGCGGCCCAGGACAAGCCACGCCGAGCCCGAGCAGCGCCGCCCCTGGGCGGGCACCCGGTGCCTCAGCTAACGTGGGGCTTGCCACGTCTCTTGGCACTCGAAGGCCCCTGCTCACTCTGACTCACGTAGGTCACGCTCAACACGTAGCCAAAGCCACACCCTGAAAGGCCCCCGAGGCTCGGCAGGGGGGCTGGCCAGCTCCTTTAGGGTCGACCCCCGCCGCAGCTTTCCTCCTAATTCATCCTTCCCTTTTCTTCTCCCACCCCCCGCAATTCCCCGTGGGGCTCAAGCCGAGGGTCAGAGGCGCTTCCGCTGAGAGCAAGCGGGAGGGGTGGGGGTGGAGCTGCCTCCCCTCCGCGTGGGAACCGGGCCGGGCCTGGGGAAGCGGGGCCTGAATGGGGCGGCAGAATGGTGCTGGAGGATAAGGAGGTGGGGGGTGAGGGGGCGGCTGGCGATGGCGAGTGGAAGAAATTAGTGGGCTGGGGACCGTGGTTTACATTCAACGTGGGCTCCAGCTCATCTTAGAAGTCTGGCCGGTCTTTCTTGAGCTTCTTATAGTCAGTGGAAACTGCAAGGAACTGTGAGAAGAGGGAAAACGAGGCTGCACCGGGCACCCTAGGCATCTTTCTGTGCTGCGGCGCTGGAGCGGTCGGTCCTGGGACCGAGGTATGAGCGGATGCATGGGGGTGTAGCCCTTGGGCCATCGGGAGGTACCTTATATTGGTCATTGGGACTCAGGCGGTTCCAGGGCTCTGGATTATTCTTTCGATCCCAGCTGTGGAGCAGGAGGGGAAGGGTTAGGGTCTCCTCTCCCGCAGCCTGGACTCTGGAGCATAACGTGACCCCCAAGCTCCAGCCCGGGTCCGCCCCTTCTTCCTCATCGCCTACCCTGGGGAGGGGGAGGGGTATTTCCCAAAGACTGACAGGGAAGGGTGCGAACAAGCGAGACAAGAAGCCTGTCGTCGTTTGTCAGCGTGGGGCCAGGTGACAGAACCCGGTCGGGGGATTCCTGCGGCTCCCCTAGGTTAGCCTTGCAGGAGGGCTGCAGGAATCGGACGGACATCCCGAGGAACTGGACTGGCCTTTCGGTGATTTGTCTCGAATTGCCATAATGCCTTGGGTGCCTTGGGATCGCCGCCACTCGCCCCCGACCTCCCGGCTCAGCCCAGTGTGGAATCTCGGCGCCACCCAGGCCCCTATGGCGCCCCCAGCCGCCCACTCGGTCATACCCCCAGGGCGCGGGCGCGGAGGTAGCAGTGCCCCATGGCCCGCAGCCGGCAGAGTGGCGTCGCCATGGCAACCGGGCAGGGAGCGTTGCGGGCTCCGCGGCCCGGAGCGGGCGAAGTAGGGAGCCATCGAGCAGTGAGTGGCCCTTTGTGCCCGAGGGGAGATCGGGGTTTCGCGGGTCGGAGCAGGCTCCAGCCCTGAGGTGTACTGGGTATCGTCGGAGATGCGTGACCTGGGGATCCCCGCTAGGGGACCCCTGCGAGGTCCATGTGTCCTCACCCCATCTTGCCCCACCCCAGGCCCCTTGCCTGAGTCCTAAACCCGGCCTTTACCAGACGTCGGGGCTGCGCAGGGCGAGCCGCAGCAGGTAGAGCGCCGCGCTGCCCATTCCCAGGCCGATGAAACCGATCATCGGGATGAGCTGCGGGAAAGAGGGAGGGCACATTTTCGGATCAGCCCTCCCGCCCTGCAGTTCCTCATCGTCCTTTGCAAACTTCTCTGCGCTCCCTCCCTTCTGGGAGAGGGGACTTGGAACCTCCTACACCACATCCCCCCATCCGTGGTCTCCCTCACCGGACAATGAGCCTGTCCGAGGTAGATTCGAGAGACACAGGGGCACATTGCAGGGATGGGTTGCAGACACCTTGGGGGAAAACTAGGCGAGTTGGAGGAATTGGGCAAGAGGCAGGGAACTGGGGCATTTGCGGGCCATGGGCTCTAGAGGCACAACTCACCGCGGGATGTCTTTTAATCTGCCGGTAGAAGCGGGCCCCCAGACTGGTTCCCGCCATATCGCCTCTCCAGTGTCTGGTCCTCTCCAGCGATCTGCACCCTCCCTCCTCCTAGGGTCCCTCCTCCTAGGGTCCCGCCCCCCGGCCGGGAGGGGTCAGCCCAGCCCAGCCTGGCCCTGCACACCCAGCTTCTTCAGACTCACCCAACCCCCGCCCAGCTCCCCTCCTCCCCCAATTCCAGGCCCAAAGCAGCAGGGGAATTGTTGGGGCAAGGAGATGTTCTGACTTCTTCATTTTTCTCCAGATGCCTGCACCCTGATCTGTGAGACATCATCATACCTGGGACCTTGGGCCTTGGGAGGGAGATGCTGCACACATGCTCAAGACCTATTGAGGAAGAATCCAGAAGTGGGCGGAGGGACCAGTCATAGAAGAGGCAGGCAGACAGACTTCTAGCAAAGCACCCCTGTGTGAAGTGCCCACAGGTGGGATCAGGAGGAGCCAGGGGCAGGTGAGGGCATCTGCAGTACTCCCTGACTAGTGTAGGGGAAGGGGGTGAGGGGTGGCGTGGGCAGACTCACAGCACTAAGGCTGCCCTGGCTTTTTTTGTCCTGGGTGGTTTTTCCAAGCTGCATTTGGCCTGGGATAGTGGTCGGGGACTGAGGAGCCTGGGACACATCTAGAACCTGGCTTGGGCCAGAATAAGTCAGTTGGCACTGTTTTGGGATTTGAGAGACTTACTTGCTGGTAAAGGTGAAGGTGGAGCCACCTAAGGAGACAGCCCTGTGCTTCTGGCCTTGGGGAGGAAAGAAAGAATGGAGCGATGGGGAGGAAAGAGAATGGAGCGATAGGGAAGAGTCAAGGAAAGATAGAAAAGGTGTTGAAGGAGGAAAGAGAATGAGACAGAACTGTGGAGCACTTGCCCGTTTCTGCAGCCAACTCAGATGTATGCTATGCTGCCAGGTTTGGAAGGCTCACCGCCCCCTTTGGGGAACCGGGTCCTAGGAGCACAGGAGCCGAGTCCTAACCGCCTCTCCTCACTCCCACGCTGCCCCAGCAGCCGAATCCCCTCTCCCCTCCAAAGCCGGCCCGGGGATAGGCGGAGGCAGGGGCGAGCTGTGCACACACCGCTGGACCCCTCGGGGTCCGGGGAGGGAGGGGACCCTTGCTGGGAGCGACCCCCTCCCCTTCCCCGGGGCTGATACTTCCCCTGCCCCCAGCGCTGACAAGCACGGCTGTAATTAGGCTGCGGGGTCCCCGGCTCTCCGCCTCCCTCCGGCGGATAATGAGATAAAGTGTCAGAGACACGGCGAGAACAAAGAGACAGAGACTCGCTGCGATATATGTGGGACGGGGAAGGGGGGCTGACAAGATGTCAGAGCCTCCAGCGGTGCGGAGCCCGGCCCTCCCTGGGCGCCCGCATCTCCAGGGCCGGCCGTGGACAGGAGCATCCCTTACCGGCGCCCCCCAACCCTCCAGTCACTGAGACTGATTATCTATCCTCGATTTCGAGCCGCCGCATATCTGGGCTACACATCTGGCTCTGTGGCACAGCTGGGGCGCCAGGACGCCGAGAGGGACTCCTGGCTCCTTCTCCCAGACCCCTTTGCTCCTAGCCCTCGCCCTTCACCCTGGGCCCTCTTTCTCCTGCGTTCGGGTTGGCACGTTCGGGGTCCTCGGTCCTTCCCACTTTGGGTCTTCTGCCCAGCTCTCCGAGCTCCTCATTCCATTCTCGCTCCTGCTCCGGCCTATCCACGACCACCTTAACCTTTGTGGTTTCTGTCTCTGACTCCTGACTGTGACTTATAAGACCCCTCCCCTCTCTGGGTCCGTCTAGATAATGGTCTCTTGGGCCGGGCTGAGACACAGAACTCCTTGGGTTCCGGATTCCACCTCCCTCCCTCCCTTTGGGACTCAGGACTGAGAAGCCGGGTGAGGGACGGCAGGAGTCTTTGGCGGCAGATTAAGACTGGCGGGACTCCCGCTGGGACTGCATTCTGGCGCGTAAAGAACGCTACACCGCGCGAGACCGGATCAGCGCGCCGGCCGCTCTGCGCGTCCAGCAGTGGTGGGCGCCGCAGGGCCACAGGGCCGTGGGTGCGGGCGCCCCCTGGAGGCCAGTTGCCAAACTCGGGGAGAGGCCTCGGGTGCCCCCTGCCGGTCCGCGCTCGCCCTGTGCCGGGTGAATTCAGGCTAAGTCGTCGCCTAGCGCGTGGATCTTTGCCCAGCCCGCCGCCAAGGAAGTGGGTCCTGCAGCCTCACTTCTTGTGCTGGGCTGTGGGACCTGGGTGCAGAGAGGGGATGCGGAAGCTCCTTTCTCATCAACCGCGGCGCAGCACCCGGCTTCAAGTTGGTCCCTTTCGCTGGGCTGGGCAGCCCCCATGCCTGGGCTCGGTCTCCGCTCTGGTTCCGTGCTGCCCGGCCGGGGCCTGCCTCTGCTCTCTGCCCCTGCCTGCCCGGGCTTCTGGGTGCTCTTTTGCCTCTTTCTTCAGGTCCTGTCTGTCCATTCGTCTGTGTATCTCTCTGAGTTTGTCTCTCTCTCTTTCTAATCATTCTGCACCTCTCCCCCTCTGCAGGTCTTTTCTACTTGGCTTTGTCTCTCTGCATCTGTTTTTCTGTCTCTCTGTCTCTCGCTCCCTCCCACTACACCTCTCTCTACTTTGCTCTTTATAAAGTTTCTCTTTATAAATGCCTGTCTCTGTCTCTATCTTTATCTCTGTCTCGCCCCCTCCCCATCCGCAACTCCATTCCTATTCTCTGGCTTGCTGCCCTTGGGGGGCCCGCAGCAGTCCAACGGGACAACCCTGGGACCTCGGGGCATTGCCCGAGGTCCCCTTCCTGGTCACCTCCTCATGCCTGTCACCTCGGCGCGGCCTCAGTCTTCCCGCTGCAGCTGTGGGTCAGGGAGGGGGGTGCCCGGGAGGGAAGACACAGGGCTCAGCATCTGCTCGGGAGTCCCGGGGCCCCTGACCCCCTCTCTGCCGTTATTAGGGGCACCGGGTCCCGAGGCTCCGAAATGATCATGATTGCATCAGCCAGACAGCGGCGGGGCCTGGAGCCGCGCGGCAGGCGAGCTAGCGAGACAAAGACGCCCGCGCCATCTGTTTATGCAAGCGCTCTCCGTCGGGGACCCCGGCGTCCCGGCGCCTGGCCTGCCTCAGAACACAGGGTCAAAAGGCCGCTCCCACCCGGCGCCCCCGCCACGCTGCTGCTTTCTCCCTCCCCAGCACCCGGAGGGGCCGCAGGGCAAACAGGGCGGGGGAAGCGGGGGTGTTGATGTGATTGGAGCGGACGCGGCTGTTTCTTCAATAATGGATGGAGATGATGCGGATGGCGGAGCCGAGTGGGCCGGGAGAGGAGAGAGGAATAGAAATGTGAAAAAGAGGGGGCGGAGGCGGGAGACTCACCCAGACACACACACGCGTGCGGGCACGTCACACTGTCATTCGGATACACGCCGCTGCGCGGTTCACACCCAGGCACACGCCCACGCACTGTCACTGAGACACACGCACCTGCAGGCAGAGACACCAGAGCAACACACATTCACTCGCGGCTCTTCCTGATTCTCACACACAGACGGAAATGCCCACGTGTGTACAACCAGGCGAGAAGAGTGCACAAACACACACGCCAAAGCACATATGCACACCAAGACACCCAGGGGCATAGACAGACACCCTACAGCTGGGGCTGGTAGCATGGGCCAGACCGACAGATCCAGACACATCCACCAACACAGACACACTCCTAGGGACACAGACACCAATACACACACCACACCTGGGGCTCTGATAGATACACCCCATACACCCTGGGCAAAAGCACACACATCACACACCAAGGGCATAGACAATCAAAATCCGCAGGGGTACAGACAGACAGACAGACACACACACACACACACAACTGCTGATATGCAGGAGTTGGCACCTGCTGGCGGGGGTGGAAGGTGGCAGCTAGATCGCTGGGCTCCCTGGGAGCAGGCCTGGTTAACCTAGCTGTATAATGAGGTAGTGGTGACAGGAAGCGCCTGGGGCTGTGGACTCAGCGGCCTGTGAGCCCCGTTTGACTAGGTTTCTGCTTGGGGTCCCCCAATCCGGGGTAGCCTGGGATCTTTATTCTGGGCCCCAGAAAGGTAGATGCTGGCCTTGGACAGCTTGGGTGCAGGTAAACCAGCCGGGCCATCCTGAGCAGCTGGTGGAGTTGGGGCATAAGGGGACATGGGCAGCTGCACTGAGAGACTCTTGGGATCTTAAACACAGCGGTGTGAAGAGCGGGTCACTTTGTGGCTCCCTGGTCCTTCCATACTACCAAATCTTCTAACTTCAAGGGGGCACTTCCTTTGTTAAGAATGGAGTGGGCCTTGGCAAGGAGTGGGGTGGCTGTTGTGTCCTGGATCCTGCCACTGTGGTCGCTCCTCCGGCCTGTTTTCAATTCAGTCTGCTCCTTGGCCCAGACTTATGACCTTTGCCGCATGCGGCAGCATCATCCATCACCCAGGCGGCTGCTTGCGGGTTGTAGGGATTTGGGGACTCACATGGGATCGCTGTCGCGTCCGCCGCCTTCTCTTGGGACCTGCTCTCCGGACGGTGGCCCGGGCTCAACCCGCTGGCGGGTACCTGGGGGGAGGGTGTGACCAGGGGGGTTTGATGGCGACGTTGGGCCTTGTGTCCCCACCCGGCACCCCTCCTTTAAGCTCAGCACGGCCCGCCTCTTCGCTCCTGCTACCCCCCACCCCCGCCCCACATCTCTCGAGCCCTTTGCTTAATTTCCTATTAACTGCTGATAAATCCAATTAAACCGCCGCTCTAATTAGGGACAGCTGCCGGCTCCGCAAGGCGGGGGAGGGAGGCGCTCCTCGAGTGTAAGGGGAGAACAGCAGCTCTCCTTGCTCCTTCGGCACCCCTCCACCAGCACCGCCGCCCAATGAGCCAGTAAATTGGTTTTGCTTCAGCATTGTGAGGGGGCCCGCTCCAGGATCTCGGGGAGCTCCGGTTTTGAGTTCCTCAGACCTTTTGATGAAGAGAGTCGAACCGAGCCTCGGCCGTCCCTCCCCGCCACACTTTCGTGGTAGGCGGGTCCGAAGGTGGGGTGGGGGCAAGAGGTCTGATTTGTGATTGGCGGGGTGGGTGATCTGTTCCTATTCCAGCTGGACAGTCTTTTAATCCAGCTGGATTTACGGGGTGGGGAGGGACGGGGGGCCTGCCTAAGTCTTTCTTTAGGACCCTGCCGCTGCCCCCAGGCGTCCGGGACAGTCAAGGGCAAAGGGAAAAAGCAAAGGGAACCCGTTCTGCAGCGAGACGTCTTCAGTGCTTCCCTACCCCCACCACACCTCAGCCTTCTGGAAGGAAGCGGGGCGCGCCCGTACCGGGCCCCCCTCCTCCTCAGTCCAGCTGAGCCTCTGCCCTTCCCCCGCCAGAAGCAGATGGTGCCCGGGCTCCCGCTGCCAACCTTGCTAGGCGGTGCCAACCTCAGGCCTGGCAGACAACGAGCATGAGAGCAGAGCTCCTGGCTGGCCAGGCCGACCCTCCCCCACTCGCCATCAAACCCAAGACCCTTCGCCTGCCCCACTAAGGCGACCACCCTACGCTGCCTCTCACTGATCCACTTCCAGGTCTCCAAACTCCTCGTCTCTTTCGGCTGCCTTCCCTGCACCTTCCCGCTTTCCGCCACCTGCCGCCCAAACCAGTGCCGGCGTACTTGCATATTTGCATATGCAAATAAAACATTTGCATAAGGCTATCCGCAGGGGGTTCTCAGCTAGAGCCGGGTAGCTGTCTAACCTGTGCCCTCTCGCTCGGTACCTGTCGGAAAGGGTTAGGGCGGGGGGCAGAGCGGAAGGGGTTAGGGCCCGCGGCCTCGCTCGTTCGGTTCCCCAAGGACTTGAGAAACTGTTGCCATGGAGACGGCACGCACCCCACCCCCTCGTAGGCCTAGGGTCTCGGGCTTGGTGTCTCCGGATCTCTTTCCCCAGGTCCCTTGCTCTCCAACCGAGATATTGCGTCGCCCCCTGGCGGCCCAGCTCCGCGCTGAGTCAGATTCTGAAATAGAAGACGCTGCTGGCGGCTGAAAAGCTGCCAGCCAGGGAGACCTACCCTGCTCTCCGATCCTGCTCCCAGCCGCAGAGGGACAGGGGCGGCGATTTCAGTCCTGCTTCCCTCTCTTCATAGACAATAAAAGCCTCGCCTGGCGGACGCACCTGTTTCTCCACCTCCCACCAGCCCCAGACCAGGCTGGTTTTGGTTTACTCAACGGCAGTGATTCTCTACCCCTCCACAGTCCCTCTCCCTTACCCCCGCCCTCGGCCCCTCGTTAAAGAACAAACTTCTCTAACTTTTGTCAAAACTTTAATAAATTCACAACCTCGACAGTCCCCGTCACCATTCCCTAACACCTAACCCCCCTCTCCCCCCGCACCTCCTAGTGGAGACGCGTCTTCTGTTTCCAGCTCTCACAAGCTGGGCCAGAGAGGGCGCAGGTGCAGGTGGCGGCTGTGGGCTGCTCTGGGCACCAGGTATTTGGGGGCCCAGGCCAGGGGAGGGGACTGGGAACCAGTCCCTTTCCAGAAGGCCCGTCATGCTCTGGTGGGCCTTCCCTCCCTCGCCCAGCAGTCCCTTTCTTCCCAACCTCCACTGGGCCCGCCCAGGATGGGGCAAGGGTATCTCCCGCCTGCAGGCACCCACATCCCTAAATCTCTTCCAAGAAGTCAGTGGGGAACAGCCCCACCTTTCGGCCCGTGTAGACCTTGACGTAGCCGCCGGCTTCGTCTCCTTTCTGCACCACAATCTGGGGAATTAAAGGGTAAGGTAGTAGTAGGAGAATCAAAGGAAAGGGTAGAACAGCAGAATACAGGGGCAGGGGGTTTTGGAGACTCTCATTAATGGGTTAAGATGTCCAAGGAGTGTGGTATGCAGAGGAGCAGTTTGTAGCCTGGGGAAGGGTTGGGATACCAGAGTTACCTGGTCCTTCTTGAGTGTGATCTGCCCTATCTCACGGTTCCCCACAAAGGATCTAGTTACTCGGTGCACACGCTCTCCTTCCCGGACTCGAATGATGAAGTTTGGAGGGAAAAATCCAACTTTCTCTCCAATTTTCCCCTAGGAGAGATGATAGAGAGAAACAATCTCTCAAGTACCAGGTCTAGGTACTCAATTCATGTCCCACCCTAGTCCCAATTTTCTCTGACCCGCCACCATTCCTCATTTGAGTCATCAATGACTATAATCTTCTCTCCAGGCCTGAGAGGAAGAAGGGAGGGATCTCTGAGATTTAGGGGTCTCGCTCCTTACCTGATACCTGGCTGTGCCTTGTGTTCAGCCCCAGTAGGCTCCAAGCCCTGAGCTCCCCTTTCCCTTTTCCACAGGGAGCCGGGCTCTTCCCTATCCTCTCCATAGTAGCCCCCCCTCCTCTCGAAGCTGCTCACGGGAAATCCAGATCGTCCTTCTCCAGGGCTTTGAACCGATAGAGAGCGACAAAGTAGTGCGACTGCTGGAAGCCAGGCTGCTTGTGCTGGGGGTGAGAGGGTGTGATGAGTCTCAGGGATCCTCTGCCCCACAGGGAGGGGCAGGAGTCCAAGGCTGGGGCATTCTCCACACACATTACATCTCAACTCTTTTACAGGTCCCTGAACTGCATTATTTCTTGGTGTGTGTGTGTGTGTGTGTGTGTGTTAAAGAGAGAGAGAGACAGAGAGAGAGGTGGAGAGGGTGTGTCAAGGGTGATGGGAACCCAAGAGGTAAGCATGAGCTTCTGCTGAGGCCATAAGTAGTGCCAGGTGTGAGTTGGGGAGAGGACTGGGGCCCTTGCAGGGAGAAAGGATTCTCACTTTGTCATCAGGTGTCTTCCTCTCAGCCTTCTTATCTCCTTCAGGGTTTCCTGGGACGGAAACACACCAACAACTTGTCTTTGGCTCCTGGAGGGCAGCCCTTATTTTCTTACCCTTTCACTGAAGGGCTCTTTCATCTCCAAACCTGGACTGTCCTTTGCCCCTCCCCTCTGTACCACAGCTGAGCTCCTGACTCTACTCCACCTAAATGGATAGAGGTGGTGACACTCACCAGCCAGGGGTTTTCCTTCCTCTGGTCTGGCAGACTCTGTCTCCTCTTCCATCATGGCTGCTAGATGCTAGAGAGGGTACCAGAGTTAAGGAGATGGGATCTTGGGAGTACGTGCTTGCCCTGGCTCCCCAGTCAGGCCAGAGAACTATAAACTAAGATCTCAAGTGTTGGAAGGAGCCTTGGAGGAAATATCTAGTCCAACCTCCTGCCTAATGCAGGGATTTCCTCTAAAACATCCTGGCAGGTGGGTCACCGACATTGTGCTTGAATGTGGCTAATGACAGGAGCTCACTATTTTACAAAGCAACCCCTTGCTATTTTGGGGCAATTTCCTTTATTAAACCTACGCTAGCTTCTCTGTAACTTTTGCTTATTGGTCTGATTTGCCCTCTGGAGCAATATAGAACAAATAAAGTCCCTTTAAAGATGTGAAGACAGTTGACATGTACGTACTCCCTCAGTCTTTTCTTCTCTAATCATTGTCAACCCCTTCAAATCACACCCCACCATGATGCAGTCCAGAACCCTCACTATTGCGAGTGCCCTTAGATACTTCAATGTGTAAGAGTCTTTATAATTTCATTAAGAGAATAGGACCCAAGAGTGTGCTAGTCTTTCTGGAAGAAGCCAAACTACACTGCTTGTGCCTAATAAGCCACAGCTACTCCACAGAAATCCCTCACCTGACCCCCACATCCATAGTCACTATTTTGAGACCAGATTTCCACTTCTGTTTTTGTGCAGTTGCTTTTTTGGATCCAAGGACAGATCTGTACATTTTTCCTTGCAAAATCTGAAATGATTAGTTTTGGCCCATTCTTCTGTTCTGTAAGATTTTTGAATATATGATTCAGTGTGTTAAGTTTTTGCTCCTTGCTTTCTACTTCCCACAAACTTGAATACATTTTCATTTGTGTAACTGAGAAAAATGTCCATTGGTGAGGACCAAGAACCAAATCATGTTATAAAGCATCTGAAATCTCTCTCTAGCTAGACACTCCCTAAGGCACCGGGACTCTTTGGGTATTGTCAGTCAACCAGTTTTAGGAATCCATCTTACTGAACCATCATCCACCTCAGACCATCTGGCTGTCCAGGAAGACATAAGGTTACTCTGTCAAATTCCTTGCTCTAATGGTACACACTAAATCTACGGCATGAACAATCTAGTAATCCTATTACAAAAGGAAGTGAGGTTGGTCTCGGCCACTAGCTTTGTGCCTCAGTTTCCTCATCTGTAAGATGAATGGGTCGGAACAGATGATCTTCATGGACACTTGCACAGCTCTTGAATTCTCTTACAACTTGGTAGAGCAAGTTCTCGTCCCTAAATCCAAAAGCACAGCTCCTGCTTTGTTTTCCAGCAATGCCAGGGGCCTGGGGCCTAGCTTTCAGGTGGCTGTAGTGATTAACCTTATAATTCAGAAGGGAGTTCCTGCGGAAAACATAATCCAGGGCAGGTATTCTTAACCTGAAGCCTACAGTGAGCTGCAGCAGATCCAAAATACCCTCTAAAATTGCATGCAAAAATTTGTTGGTTGGGTGCTAATTTTAGGGGAAGAAGATCCAGTTTCAGTGCTTTCCAGAGGAGGGAGGCATGACCTGCTCTATGGGGTCTCTGGGAGGGACCTCAGGGGGAGTATTTATGGTGCTCACAGTTTTCTTATCTGCCTGTCCCTTCTTCCGTTCCTTGTTTGCCATAATCACCCCAGTGCGCAGGGTTTCAAACACAGGGTCATTGCGACTGGCAGCAGCTGGTGGGAGTGGAAGAAAGCAGACAGACATTACTCGGGATGAAGAGAACATCTTGGAGAGAGAGACCTCTTAAGGAAGGGAGAGGTGGGACTGAGTAGATAGATATCCATGGGCAAGTGGAGGGGGATTAGGGAAGATCAGCAATAGCTTGGTTCCCAATCTATAACGGGCTCTAAAAACATCACTGGAAATGTAAAGTGCTGGAGAAAAATATTTCCAGATTTCCTTCCAGGCAGATTATTATATGAGTTTGGTAAGAAAACTGTGGTAAGTTGCTTGGGAGTTGGGGCATGCTTAAATAATAAGTGTCACTATCCTTCTAAGGAGAGTGGGTCTGTTAGCTGCTGGCTTTTGTTCTGCTGAGTGGCATAAGTAAACCGGGGTGCTGCCACCAGCAGATTATTCTTTTTCATCCATGTTCCTCACAGAGTTCGGCCTCTCCTCCAAATAAATGGGCAAAGCGTCAATGTTTTCAAGGGTTGCCAAATTAAGAATCTGTCCAGGATGCCTACAGCTCTTGGTCTGGTCCTGAATCTGGCATGACTCTGTAACAAGGATGAGAACAGTCTAGAATCCTTTTCTTGTTTAGAAATGGTTTTGCATACGAAAAGCACAGATCCTGAAGTCAGGCAGATGAGGCTCTGCCTCTTGCTAGCTGTGTGTGGCCCCGGCTAAGTCTCATCTTCCTCACCTACAGAACAGGGGAAATAATGTAGATTTTGCATGCAAGATGTCTAAGACCATCAGGTTGAAAGAGAACCATGGGAAACAGAATTTGCTTCGGATTTTGGCTTCCAAAGCTAGAGGTGGTGCTGAAACCATCTCTAGGCCTGCCCATTCCCTCAGGTCCCATATGGGGCACTTACAGAGATCTTTGACACAAGTGTACTGCTGGTTGCTGTAGAGTGGGGAGCTATAGGCCCGATGGAAACCAGGGGGCTGTAGAATGGGATGGGAAGGAGCATTAGAGATGGCAAGATAGGGCCCAGAGCCCCATCTCTCCCAAAAGTGCTCACCCTTTCTTAGAAAGGGAATGCATGGGATGACTCAAGGAGGGGCTGACAAGGTGGTGGGAGGCAACAATGTCCCCACCCTTCTACCTTCGTGCTCCCCAAAGCCTACTTACTATCTTGCCGAAGCATCTCTGCATCTCCACGTAGGGCTGACAATGCTCGTGGATGTTGGTTTTGCAGTTCTTACAGCGAAGCCCAAATTTGTTGTTGACTTAGGAGAGGGGAATAACATTGGGGTGAGGCTCCTGATTTCCTTTCCCCTTTGTACCACTGCTGCTACTCTAGCTCCTAGCGCCCCTTTTCTGCCTGGGACCCTGTAGTCTCCCAGTCTCTAATAGGATTTTCTTAAAGCCAAATCTGCCACTGCCAGTCTGCTATACAAATACTCATTTAAACTCTCTCCTTCTGCCCCTGCCTTCCACACTACATTCTCTCCACTTCCCTTCATGACTCACGCACAATCATCCGGGCACAGACATCACAGAACTTGGGCTTCTTGAAGAAATGATCTTTGAATTTGTGGGGCTTATCGTTGACAAGCCTGGGAGGTTCTGGGGGTGGCTCCTCCTCTTCTTCTTCCTCCTCTTCTTCCTCATAGATGTAGTAGATAGGCCCATCCCCAGCTCCCACTGCCTCCCCATTGGCCTGGGGCTCTGGAGGAAGCTCCATTTCCTTTGTCCCTGTAGACCTCTTCCGGAACAACTGCTTTAGCCTCTGTAGCTAAGGGAAGGAGGGAGTGAAGGAAATCCGATGTTAAAGGACAGACATCCTCTCTAGAGCAGATGAGGCTAAAGCTAGTTAGACATTTTTCTGGCTTGAAGCAAAGGATACACCCCAAGATTAGGGGGTACTGGGGGCTGCAGGTGCTGGCTGGCATTCTAAATGAGTCACATACAAACGAGAACAATTCAGGCACTTTTCTTGAAGGGCTGAATGGTTTCCCAGCTCCCCACATCCAGTGGTCAGGTGCCCAGACTCACCCCAGTTTGCCGAGTCTCTGCTGGGAAGGAGGGCTTTGGGGACTCCAGCACCTCCTTTTCTGTCATCCTGCAAGAGGTTGGACCCCACTATGAAATATAATCCCTGACTGCCATTCTTTCCTTCCTTATTACTGTCCTTTGCAGTAGGGTGACCTGTGAAGATGTGGCCTTGGGAGAAATCCAGTTAAACAGAGATTCTTTCCCAGGGCTTATGAGACTCCATGGAGGTCCAGAGAAGTCAGACAGACTGAAGAATTTCCCAATCTGTTCCTTAAACCAATACCCAACCTTCTACCCTTAGGGGCAGCCCCAGAGTTTACAGCCTCAACATAGTGCTCAAGGCTGCAGGGCTTGGGAATTTTCCTAAAGGCACTTTCTCTTGGGAGGCTGTGGGCAAGACAGATGTGACATGCCCTCCCAGATCCCTTCTCTTCAAGAGGTTTCATGTGTGCATCCACATGCATGCATGGAGGGATGGGCTGGAGACATTTGTTCTCCCTTACCTCCTTCTTAAACCCTAGGGGCCCTTCGCCTAGTTGATCCCCGCCTGTCACAGGCCTCAGCTATTTTAAGTTTTCAGAGTAATATGAGCCTTTCCCTCCCTTATTATTCCATCCCTTTGGCCCAACCCCCATTCCCTGCCCTGCCCCCCTCCAATCCTAGCTCTCTTCCTGGAGTAGGGTAATAATTTCACCCCTAAAATCCAAAATACTTGGAGATAAAAAGAGAAATGAAGAAGCCAAATAGACTAAGGATTGGGACAGCTGGGGTGAGCAGTCCTGGAAACAGAAAGAGGATGAAGAGGCAACTTACTTTTGGGATTCCCTAAGTCAGTCTGTGGAGGGAAGAGGGAGCCCCTGGGACCTTGGTGGTGGTGCTGGGGAAGATCGGTCCTCTTCCCTGGGGGCCGAGCCCCCCCAGTACCCTCTGTACTTACACCAGCTACCAGTCAGTATTTGTAGACCTTCTAGCTTCTCCCTTTGGTGTCAGAGCTGAAATGACAGGACTGGAGGAAAGTGGACAGCTGAGCAACACAGCTGACACAGAGAAATTAGACACGGGGAGGACTGGGGCAGGGCTGAACCCTAGCCCTCCCGTCCCCCAGAGCTGCTGTTTCCTGATTCTTCATCTATGGTGGGCAGGCCAGTAGTACATTCAGGAAGGGATGGTTTCGGTTCAGGCTGCACACCCACTGGAATGGATTTTAGAGGACTGAAGGTAAAGAAAAGATGAATTATAGACATTTCCCCATCCCCTTTTCCCAAGGTCCAACCTCCCACCCCCTGCAAATTCTGCCCTCCCTGAACCTACTTTAGGAACTACAGACTTCAACTTCTCAGGCTTTGTCTTCTTGTGACTTATGTGTTTGTATATCCTCAAGCATCAATCTAGTCTTAAACTTTAGGAAGGAGAGGGCTGGGGACTTGGTGAGGATAGGAAAGTGGTCTCTCATCATCCAAACTAGACTGTTTTCTTAACTGTGGGGAGTTGGAGGGATGGCCTTTCTTCTATCCTGTAGGGGAGTGAAGAATCTGCTTGTACTGCATGTTCCCTTCAGCTCTCTCCATCAACCTTTCCCCATATTCCTCCAAAATTTTGTCCTCAAGATAAAGGGAATCTTAAGGGCTTAAGACTTCCATCTGAGGGATTCTGGGGGAGCAAGGTTCTAATGACCAAGTAGGGATGGTCCAGTTAACACTGGCCAGAAGGCTACAGCTGCTGCATAGGGAGTTTTTATCAACTCTAATAATGTTCCTTTCCTTATGAGAACTGCAAACTCTTCAGAGGTAGGATGGCAAAGCCTCAAATTTCCTAAATCATTTTTATTCCTTGATGCATCTCCTTCCTCTGATGCCCCAGTATATGAACTGCTGGGTCAGTGAGATAGCTTGCATTCTTTTCTCATAGGGATGCAGCTTTCTCCTATTCTTTTGGGCTGTGGCATTGTTGGAAGACGAGATAACCCCATCTCAGAGAAGAGCAATTTAGACATAGTAATGTAGTGTTGCATCATCCGTTGTATCTGTTAGAAAGAAAGGATTAGGTTGGAGGTAGAGTCAGACAAGCTTCAGAGGAGCTTGGCTAGACATACAGTCATCCAGATCCAACAGATTTCTAGGGCAATGTGCTTTGCCGTTTCCACCCACTCCTCCTTTTTCTCTCTAAGAGGTGGGTGAGGTTGAAAGGGGGCCGCTGGATGGCAGGGTTCTATTGATTTTGAGTCTACAGGCTTTTTAATGGCCCTGGTTTAACAGGCTGCAGAAAGACCGGGCTAACTTTGAGAAGCCCCATCTTGCAAGCAGGGTGACCTCTGCTCTTCTTGAACTTTCTCCAACTGCATAGGACAGGGACTGCCGAGCATGCCTGGATAATTTAGCATCTTGGCACTGTAAGTTCAGCTAATATAGTTTTTATTGTAAGAAACATCTATTTCTGTTCTTGCCAGGTAGAACCCAATCCTCTGGCTTTAGGATTAAAGGAAGGCCCAAGTGCTCCATCACTTAAAGGTTTCAGAAGATTAGACGACAGGATATGAGGCCATATCAACCCAATTCTGGGCCTCACTCTTCCCCAGCTCAGCCACAAGGGCCCTAAATGAGTATCACAGAATTAACAGGCTGGCAAGAACCTCAGAGGTCACCTAGTCAGTCCAAGTCTCTTATTTTGCTGATAAGGACTCAGAGATTCAGAGCTGAGAAGTGATGTGCTCAATGAACCACAGGGAGTGGCAGAGTTGGAAAAGTCCAGAACCAAGGTCCCATTAGAAACTCAGCCATCCACCATAATTGTGGGCAGGAAGGAGGATGGGAGAGAGGGAATGGTTTTAGGAAGATACGTGTGCATATGCTAGGGAAAGCCATCCCCACCCACCTCAGACCTCTCCAGTGGCTGTGGGACTGTACCTACCCAGGACCCTTGTACCCACCCACACCAGGGCGGCAACAGAGAAACGAGGACTGATGTCCAGTGACAGAAGATTTTTTTTATATTTAAAAACAAAACCAACCCCTCCCCCCAAATAACCCCCAAACAAACAAAAAAACCAGATTAAATAAAATTTACAGTGAATATACCCAGCAAACATCTGTATGTGCAATTAAATACTGTGTGTGTTACTGTGGCACAAACTTCAAACAATATACAAGTGTTCTGGGGAGTGAGGAGGGACCCAAGTTTTAACTCTGTGGGGTTTGGGAAGACAAGATGAGGGAAGTGAAAGGAAGGGGAAATCAGTTTTGTTTTTCTTAATTCTGTCCATATAAATATATTCATAAAGACCAAAAAAGAAAAGGGAGCTTAGGATAGCAAGGAAATAGAATAGGGGAGTGTGGGACCCTCCCAATTCCACCTGGCCAAAGAATATGAAAGAAATTAATTTCATGGTGGGAGAAGAGATAAAAAATGATAGAAGAGGATGGGAAGGAGAGGGAAGCAGAGAGGAGCCAAATGGGGACAGAAAGGGGACAATGGCAGGGGGCGAGGTGTGTTCCTCTGTCCATCTTCATTCCTACTGTCTTAGGTTCCAGTTTAGTGCCTGTCTCCCTATTTTCTACCTCTGTCAGTGGTCTGTCTGGATCCCTCAACCCCCCTTCAACTTGTCCTCACCCCTACTGTGCCAGACCCTTAGTCCCTCCTCCACTTATTGGGAGCTGGCTCGCTCCAGGATCCTCAGGTCATAGTTCTTTTTGGCCACTCGAAGTTTGAAGCGACTCACGGAGTTGTTGAGGCGAAGGGAGGCATTCTGGGCAGCCAGGGGGCTGGGGAACACAGCTACGATGGTGTACAAGGCAGCAAGGTCCGCATGGCGGCCGTTCTCGGCAGTCCCACCATTGTCCCCCCCGCCCCCACCAGGCAGCCCCTGAGCATCCTTGAGCCACTGGATCTTGGCGCCAGACAGGGCGAGCTGAGTGAAGAGTTTGTCGGCCTCGGTGCGGGTGATGCCCTCGGGGAGATCTGTCACCTCCAGCACCCGCCCCAGGACTGGAAGGGGAGGAGAGAGGAAATAATGGTGAGAGGTGAGAAGTGGGGAGTGGCAGGGGGGTAGAGAACTGAACAGCGGCAAGGCAAGTATCCAGCTGACCAAGTCTGTATACAAGGTCCTCAAAAGCCCAGACATTTCCACTTTGCCCTCTTCTCCCTTCCCCAAAATCAACCCCAATTTCCCACCATCCAGACTCTGATCAGGGCAACTAGGAGAAAAAGATGAACCGTTTTCTTCTCCTAGCCTAGAGATGTAGGCAAAAAGGAAGGTCTGGGAATCAGAATCCCAGGTTTATGATCTGGGGGCCTGTACATCAGTTCTCTCACAGGGTGCCATTGGTATAAAGGAAGTGTGGCTTTTGCTGATGTGCTTTAACAAAATCAATGGATCCATCTGAAGTATGTTCCACAGTTCCCTTCCTACTCAGAGGCTGGCCCAAATAAAGTCTTCCTTTTTATCATCTAGGGAAGGTAGTTTCCTTTTCTTTCCTTGTTTATTGAACTGTTCCAAATGGGAGAAATCCTGAGAGATCTTGTATGGCTACTATGGAAGACTTGCAGGAGGAGGATTACTCCCCCACAATCTCTGGGAATCTTCTCAGTTGGGTCTAGGACCACCAAAGGGAGAGGTCCTATATTCAGGTCAGGACTGCTCCCAGAGGACTCTTCGCTAATAATAAGCTCAGTGACACCCATCATTGTGTTATTCCCAATTTTTACCACTATCTTCCCCAGCACCTGGGATGGCTTAGAAAGGAGGATTGAGACATTCGACTTCTCCCTCTCCTCCTTGCTCTTGAGCACAAATGGTTTGCATTTCCACTTTCCCTCCCACCCAGGGCTGGTAATGCAGGGCTGGTGGTGGGCACCTTCTTACAGGGATTTTTTTTTTTTTTCCAATATTTCATATTGTTTATTAATATAGTATACATTACATCCAAAATCTGCAATTTCTAAGCCCACCACATGTAGATCTTTCAGATCCTTCTGCAGTTTTAGGTTATGCCTACAGAGGTACCTTTAATTGAATGAACAACATATTCTATAATTATTGAAAATATAGTACAGAGTGAAATGATTTAAATATAATTTAGGCACATATTGATTATGAAAATAGATATCTTTCAATACAATACTTCTCTGTCTTGGTAAAAATAATAAAGCAAAGAAAATAATTCATTTCTGAAGTTGCTTTCCTTTACCTGTAAAGGTTCAATCTCCTCCCACTATGCATATGTACTCTTTACTGTTAAGGAAAGCTTTGCATATGTATATATAGAATAATAAACTACATAAATATTGAAGACGTGTCATTCTCCCAAAGGAGGCAAACTGGTTTTTAATGATTCACTGCCTCAAACTGATGAATCTATAGAATTCAGAACCCATTTGGACACAGCTTATATCCCTGCTCTTGGGGTAGACATAAAGACCCCAGGTTATTGGTAAGGAAGTACAGGCCCTATCTCTGCTGCTACAGGGAGATAACAACTCAAGAAAATCAGGGTAAAATTTGTTTAAAAAAAAAAAAAAGCAGAAAATATAAGTAAAAAAACCACAGGTGCCAACTGATTGGTATTATGTCTGGGACCAGCCAACTGCTTTTACTTTTATTTATTTATTTTTTAGTGGCTATAATCAAACTGTCAGTTTAAATTCCTCATTGCCCACTGTAGGGTTTTAGCTGCAGTTACATTACGTTGACTTCTAAAAGATGACTTTGCCATTTTCATTTATATTTTATAGCTTTGTTTGCAGTAGATTTGGATTTAATACCTATTTCTAAGCTGGCCCTACTTAAACTATTTTGCATTTGAATTAAATGAATATTAATGAAGTGCCTTGGTTTTTGGTATTGAAGTATTTTCATATGCTTGTATAAGAGATAACTAGGTTAGTAGTGTAATTAGATAAATTGCCCAGTCTGGTGTTGAGTGGAACTTGCTGAGAATGAATTTTTCTTTTCAATTAGTAATGCTCATTTAAAAATTGTAACTATAGGTAATTTTTTCCTCCACCTGGAGAGTTCCACTGTACTTTCAGTATGACAATGATATAGTGTGATATCTTTCTTTCTACTCTGTCTCAATCAGTTAGAAAGGGGGATTTCTTTAATTTAGCTACTCTTACAGGGATTTAGCATCTTGTCACTCACCAACGTCTGCTGTCCCCAGGTCAGTGGAGGCAGATTTGAGTGCTTGTCTCTTGCCCCGGTTTCCATGCTTTAATCCACTCTGTCCCTTCAACAATCAAAGGATTACTGTCATCTTGAGTAAATAACACTGACTGCCTTCTATCCCAATGCCTGCCTGATATTTGAGGAGTAGCACCTAGTCCTGAGGATCACACCCTCCCAGGCAATCAGAGTGCCCAGGAAGTGGCCACAGAAAAGCAAAGAACTCTTCCCTTTTGGCATTGGGGTAGGGTGGGAGAAATGAGTACAGGAGTGGGGTAAGACCCTTTAGCCCCTCCCACTTTATCTATTCTGTGTTGTTTCCATTATCTTCTGAACTAGATATGGTGGGTGGCTCAGAAATAGGGGACCAGATGTGTGTGTGTGTGTGTGTGTGTGTAGGGGGTAATCTGATGGCCTGAAGGCTAAGTGGGAGGGGATGGTAGACATCCTTACCTGGTGCACTGTATAAGTCGACTGGCCATGGAGCAAGGGAGGGCAGATGGACAGATTGTACTGTAATGGCTGGCCCAAGAGGGAGTACCGCCCATCACCTAGGCAGTAAGAGCAGATGGTTTTCTGGGAGCTTGAGCTTTGTGGTATAACTTTTATGAGACTTTGGGGATGGGGTGGGGTGGGCTTTGAAAATAGGTAGCAACAACACATACTATTCCTACTGTTTCTGTGATGGGAGTGCCCATGTGACTGATCTCCTTGGCTCTCGGCTATATCTTGCAGACAAATGGGGCTGTTAGATCCCCTCACCTTTACTTCCGAGACAAAAGCCTTAAAGAAATGCCCAGTTGTGTGGGGGGGAACTATACCCTTACAAATGTCTTTTATCTCTTATATAGATTTTCCCCACCTCAAAACCCAGGGCTCAAACTTCTGACTCATGTGAGAGTCAATTCAGACTTGGAGTCAATAGTCTAGGTTCAAATCCTAGCTCTGTCACTGGTAGTGAGATGATGGACACTTTTTCCCCTCATTAGTGTTACTGGGGAGGTTAAATGAATTTGAAACATGTAAAATACTTATAGCAATGCCTGGCACACAGGAAGCAGCATAAGTGTTAGCTATTATTATTGATAAAAATTACATTTCAGAGCACTTTTAACTTTTTAAACAATTGTCTCATCTTATAGTTTATATTTTATGTGACAGCCAAGGCAGAAAGCAGTTAAAATTCCCATCTTCTGTGTGATGAATCCCATCTTATAGATTAGGAAACTGAGGTTTGGTTCCAAGTGCAAGCAACATGCTCAACATCACAAAGCTAGCAAGTTAGTGGTGGGACTTGTACTTGAACCCAAGTCTTTCAACCCAAGTCCAGAGTTCCCTCTTCTAAAACTACTGTGTCTGATACAACCCCACTTTTCCAGCCCTCAGACTCAGTACTGATGGGTTAAATTCTGGTTCATTAGAAAGTTCAGTGAACTTCTTTTCCCTGGCCCATAGTACTAATCCTACTTAGTGGTTCCTACTAAGTAGCTAAAGGAAGTCTGGGTAGCACTAGAAAGGGTGGGTGTCCTTGACTTACATAGGGATGTTACAGTTTCCAGAGGTTCCCTGATACAAAGGAAGAGCTGGCTCCCAGAACTGGATGAATTCTACAGCAGTCAGCCCTGATCTAACTTACCCTGTGCTGGACCCCCAGGCCGGGGGAACTGTGTGAGGACAGGTAGAGGACTGAGTCCTGTGCAGACGCTGCTGAGGCTGGTGACAGGAGAGGGTGCCGGGGACTGGGTAGGGGATGTGACTGGGCTGCTGCTCATCTGTGTGTTGGCCTGTGGAAGAGAGCAGCACACATCACATAAACAGCAAAAACATATTCCTTATGCTTGGCTTAAAATTCACCTTTCTCAGGAAATAAGTCTTTCTTGCTGAACTCTGCCAATGTAACTGCTACTTCAAACTGCCCCCTTATTCCCTAGGTAATTAACTATAATTTTAATGTTCACATTTGGACACATAATTTTAAGTATTCTCTGTGCATTTTCAAGAATGTGTCTTATCTGCCGCCTTAGATCTTAAGTTCCCCGAAAGAGGATGTATTCTTCACTGCTTGTGTTTCTCTCTTAAAAGTACCCAGGGGAAGATGTATAAAAGAGGTTGTTCAGTCGATAGCAAAGATTGCTCCCTGGGAAGAATTTGGCCACCTCCTTGTCAAGACAGGGTGGGCTGCAGGACTCACCTGGGGGTTACTGTCAGGACTGTACAGGTCTCCAGGCTTCTGGCCCCGCTGGTCCACGCTGTAATATTTACAGTGACTCCACTGGACCATAGATGGGTTCTGGGGAGCTTGGGGTCCATTAGGGACATTCAGCTGCATGACCACCACACCAGGCCCAGAAGGTGACACTCCTGAGTAGCAGGGAGAAAGTGGCTGGTTGTGAATTCAAACTGTTTCAGCCTTCCAGCTATCCCTGAGTGTTTTGGAAAGGCAGTAAGCAAATCCACCCACTAGCCTCAGGGTTACTCAAACTGTGTCCTCCCAGGAATCTGAGGTGGTTGCTGAGTCAGCTTTTGAATCCCTCTCTCTAACTAATGAAGATGGGATGGAAGGAAGATAAGTCCCAGATGCCAATGCTCTCCTGGCCTTCCCCTGATGAGGAGTCCTTTGGCACAGCTGGCAGAAAATGACTCCATTCTGTCAAAGCTCAGGTCTGACTGCTCAAATGTGTGGGCAAGGCCCAGGTCCCAGTGTGGGGCTTGGGCCATGGCTGTGGGCACCTGTGGGCTTTTCTGGTAATGGTTGCAGATAGGTCAGTGATCTCTGGAGGTTTGGGGGATGAGGTATGCACAGATCGTCACTAAGCCAGACCTAGGAAGTACTTTGTGGGCAAGGGTTGAGTGAGTTGGGGAATATTCCAAGCAGAGGGAATGGCATGGCTGTATATCATATTCAGGAAATCACAAATAATTCAAGGTACTTAGGCTTAGGGGCTAGGTAAGGGACGTAACAGGAGATGAAATATGTGTATTCATTTATTCAACAAACATTTATTAGATATTTACTATGTGCTAGTTACTATGCTGGTCACTTGGTATACAAAAAGCAAACTGGTCCCTGCCCTCATGGAACAGACAGTCTATTAGGCAGTCAGACATTAACTAAATAGTTGCTGTCAGAGTCTGAATCACGTTCTCCTAAGAAGTTTAGACTTGATCCTCTAGGTGGCAGGAATATGACTTGTGCTCTGGAAAGCTAACTCAAGTGGCTGAATGTAGGATGGTTGAAGGGAGGGAGAGACTAGCAGCAGGAAGACTGGTTAGGAAGCTACTGAAACAGAGTGAAAACGAGGAGATTCTGAATTAGGGCAGCAATAGCAGGAATGGAGCAGAAGGGCCGGATCCTCTGAAGTTTACATAGACCCATTCAGGTAACTGACTGGATGTGACCCTGAGGGTTTTAACATGGGCAAGCATGGATGGTCTTACCTTCTCACAGGGTGGGGGAAGGAAAGGGCTCAGTGAGGAAGAAAATTAAGTCCTGAATCCTCATGGTGAAAAGCAGTTTGATACAGTCCCTGCTGGGAGGAACGGGCAGGAGCTCTGCTTCCTCATAGGGGACTGCCTAGTGTGAGGGTTCACTCTTGACCTCCCAGGTTATATCCCCATTGGGGGATAGGCTAGGTTCATGCATATGTGGTGGTGGAGAAATGTGGGTGGGGGTTGCTGAATTGGGAATCTGTTGCAGAGCTGCTGTTTTATGAAAATAAATTACAAAAAAAAAAAAAAAAAAAAGAGAGCTCAATAGCTCTGGGGCTGCGGCTGCCACTGCTGCTGCCATCGCATTGCTGCCTGTGATGGGAAATGTTGCAGCCTCTGACCTGGGGGCACCAGAAGTCCTGGGAAGTGAGTGTGATTGCTTTTCTCAGGTAGAGTTGGTCAAAGGAAAGGGCAAGAAATGGTGGGAGGCCTGAGAAAGAAACTCAAGAGACAGCATTTGTCATATTCTATTCCCCAATTTGTGCCCCTCACCCTTTACGGTTCATCTTATAAGAGAACACAAATACTCAGAGCCACCGTTTGCATCTCTCCATTCTATGCCAAGGGGCACAGGGTATTATTCATCAGCAATGGTTTGAAGAAGGGCCATGGGGAAAACTGCACGGTTGTGGAGTATCATGCACTTAAGGATGCCTTGCTTGCTATAGTTGCTTTGGGCATTTCATTTCCCTAGCCTGAGAGCCCCACCTGCTCCAAAATTCTCTATCAACAAAATTGCAATTGCAATTGACCTTATTCAAACACCTCATTGCCACCTGAGGAGCTAATGCAATAGTAATAAAATATATAGCTTTCCTGGAAGGCAGCTGATAATCTCAGCCTAATGCCCTGGGCCAGGAAAGGCAGGGGGGTGGGGAGTGAAGTGTATATATGTGAAAGTGCATATGGGGTGGGCAAAAGAAAAGCAGTGGGAGCTTTTTCTAATACCAACATAGAACCATAAGGGGCTATTAGGTGGTTTAAGGGGAGGAGGAAAAAGAACAAAGTCCTCATGTTATTTCCTCTGACCTCAACAAAAACAAAGCCAGGGCTCTCAGTTGCAGCATTGTTCTGAGCTCCTCCTCATGCTGAGTCCTCCCCCTCTGGCCTGGAGCATTGTTCCTTCTTCACTCAGCCAAGGACACGGAGCACTACTCCGCTGAAGAGCAGATTTTTATGCTTCTCTTCCTCAAGCCAAAAGCAGGTGACATCCATTAGCTGCTGAACTGTCGCTACTTTTTAACGGAGGTGGCAATAAAATAAACACAAAAACCTACTGCCCAGTAACAGCCCTTCCATATAACCAGGTTGGGAGAAGGAACCTGTGTTAGGGGGCAGGGTGGGAAGGGGGAGAAAGGGTTGAATAAGGAAATCAATTTTAGCTTGAAAGCTCTGAAAGGAGAGGGGACATATGAATGGTTTTTTAAGTGGCATCATTAAACCTAGGCAGAAAGGTCGATTGGGCAGAGCAAACCACATAAATACAAACAGATGACATTTATGTCTGGCAGAATTGTTTTTTGTTTAGTTTTCTTTTTTTTTTAAATCACTGAGGTAGAAGACGGATAAGGATTCTACCTTACCACCAGGAATCAAATCTGTGGAAAGCAATGTCCAGAGAAATAAAAGCCACAGGCATCTCCCAAATTACAGGATGAAATCCAATAATACCTTGGTCTTTTCCCTTTTTTTTTTGGTGGGGGAGGGGGCATCTGCAGGGAATGGGATAGAACAGAGTTATTTATCTTAGCTTTGGAAACCTCTCAGCTACAAAATGAGGCAGAGTGTGAGAGGCTATTTCTGTGTGCACCTCACTCTGCCTGTGCTACTGTGCCACTGTACCATTGTGGGTTGGAAGCCTATGTATAGGTATCACTGCCTTTTCATGTCTGTGCACATCTTCCTTAGACAGGCACCCCTGAAGCCTCCAGAGACCTGAAAGTCATCATTTTAGTGTGAAGGAAACTGTCTCTTGGGGTTATAGATATGTCCAATATCATAGTGGAAGAATTAAGGTCTAGACCCCCGGGTGAACTGAGTAACTACAAAAATGTATTAATAAACCAGAACAGCTATTCCAGGAACAGCCAATCCTAATCCCTGCCTTTATTTTTGGAAGAATGACCATGCTGCTACATGGGAGGAGGGCGGGTGACTGTCCTCTGAAGGTGACAGAGCAGCTCTGTGGGCTGTGTCTGCCTTTTATCTTCCCACTGAAGGGTAAACTAGAAAGGAACGAAGAAGCATTTGTTTTTTTTCTTCTACTTCCTCCTAGATTTCCATGAGAAAAGATTAAATACCTTTACAATTAATGGTATAGTGAATATGGCCCCTTGACCATGTGGATGGAACAGAGGCTCCCACCTCTGGGGAAAGCATAAGGGGTCAGTCAGAAGCCTAGGATCAGTCAGGGTAGCCAAGAAGAAAGAAGACAGAAAAGTCCAAAAGAAGCAAGGGAAACAGATGATGAAGAAGAGTTTTATCCATATCTGCTGATTTGGGAACAGCCTAGATTATCTCCTTCTTCCAACCCTAGCCCAGATCTCTAGAGTGGCAAACTTACAGATCAACAGCTGTTTCTTTCAGTTTACTTAACCCAATACTAGGTCCAGAGTAGGTAATGAAAAATTCTTCTCATTTGGCTTGTTGCTGATTCAAAGACCTTGTTTCTGAAGATGAACAGATATAACCAAAGACATATACTAACAGACCACTAAGGACACACAAAATGCACATATAAGTATACCCATATGCATACGCACACTTATCTTAACAAAGAGGAGAGAAAAAGCCCTGCGGTACCAAGCACCACCACAGGCTACAGTGGTTCTCAGAGCTGGTTTCTACAATTTCCATAGCCCGCTGGGAATTTCAAGACAAATGCCCCTGGGGGACATTAGGAGAAACAGCTAGAGAGACCAGTAATGTAATAAAGGTAAGGACTGTTGAATCTAAAACATCTCAGCTTGTGAGAAAGCCAAGTTTGGCCTGGATGAAGGCAAAAGTCACTGCTTCTTCAAGGTAAGTACTGATTACATCTTATGAACAAGATTAATATTGGAATCCACTCCATTGCGTCTAACATAGTAAGGGTTCAAAATATCTTAAATGAAAAATACTCCATTTCAAAATGGTGAAAACTGACAAAATACCTCCCTCTCACCAGAAGAGGGCATTCGGAGATCCCCAACAGTAGAGTGTAATGGGGATGCTCGGAGGCTAAATCGTCTTTCTCTCCTCTAGAAACCCTGAAGCTTCAACTGCAGTGTACTGCTGTGTCAGGGTAGAGTGAAGGGGAAAAAAACAAGGGTAATGGTACTTGGTGTACTGGTAAGTTCTTAGCAAAGGCAGACAGTGAGAGGCTACATGACATAAGCCAATTCACTTGGGATGGCTGGCCCCTCTGAAGAGGGCCTTTAGTTGTTTAATATGAGGTCCACTTTTTCCCACTGGAAGGAAAGGAACAGAATACAGAAGCCTGCTGAAAATGTGTTATTGAGGATGCAGCATGGGATACATATGGAAAGTCAAAAGACCCAGGACTGTGACCTTAGGCAAGTCATTTAACCTCTCCAAATCCTAAATTTCCTCTTCATGAAGGTGTGGCGAGGATTAAAATATCACAATATATGTGACACACTAAAAACTGCTAAAACAAACAAACAAACAAACAAACCCTAAGATATGATTTAGAAAGCACTTAATCAGACTCCCTCACACTCCCAAGGGAAAAGAAAAGCAGTCTATAGGAAGAGTGAGTGCAGAAGACAGAGGTAAGCACTTCATTTCCCAAAGGCATCTGAATGTAATGCTGGATTCAGGAGAAAAATAAAGGGAAACCAATCAGAGATGCAGTTTCTCTGGGACAGGGTAATCAACCTCACCTCTTGAGAGGTCAGCTTCAGCACCCCTAGAAAATACCAGCTAAGACTCTGGTCTCTCCCAGTGATGGGGTCGCAGTTGGGGACAGAGCCAATCCCTGAACTCTCTCTGTCCCTCCCAGCTCTAGAGCATAAGCCTTGCAGCAACATTTTGCTCTTACCAGTGCCCAAGACCTCCCAATTCTTTATCCTCTTACCTGAGTACTGCTGTGGCATCTGTGGTGGACTGCAGGGAGAAGGAGACTGAGGCATCTGGTACTGCTCAGAGCCAGGAGCTTGCAGAAACCCCACAGAAGGACTGGGGAGATGAAAAAGAAAGGAGTGGTGAAGTGGTAGAGGGAGGAACACAGCTCCTGGCAGACAGCTGCTTCCTGGGCCTCCCCTGTGGAAAGCAGAGGCAGCTCCAAGCCATTCCCAGACTAATTTGCCATGCAATTCTAAAATCACTCATCAGTTCAAAGTTAATTATATATATTTGTACTTGATCATCTTTCAATTAGGAAGCTGCTAATCAGTGCTACAGATGAAATGTTAGCAACACATGCTCTTTACAACAGTGTGGAAACACCAGACACATACACACACACAGACAGATTCTAAAAAACACAACAAAAACACAAGGAGAGTGCCACAGACAGATAAATGCACTAGAGAGAGATGGGTAAAAAGAACTAAGGAGAGGTGTGATTTTAGATATACATACAATTAGCAAACACAGATATCTAAAGATAAATGGAGTAAGAAACCATAAAACCCTAGGCAACATGGGAGACATAAATAGATATATACATATATAAACATACATCCCTAGCTGGAATTTTCTCATTTATAAAACAAGGGAGAGAAATAAAACAAGGAGAGTGGATAAAATTATTTCTAAGGTGCCTTTTATCTCTAAAATTCTATTAGCTATGACAAATACTCAGATAGACATAAAAGATATACAGAAACAGACACACCAAGATTCACCCATGAACAGAGTTACATAGAAAAATACACATATATATACTCCAAAACTGCTTCATTTAATGATGAACCATCTCTATCCTATAGTTCTGAGTCCCACTGGTTTGAAAAACCAGAAATTGGGGCAATTATAAAGCCTTTGTTTTTGAAGTAGGAATTTTTTTCTGTTGATGAGCGCTTATTCAAATGTCAAATCAAAGATGGAAAAAGAATGAACTCCTCATATTCTACCCTGCTTTTGGGCACCTCTGGGGTCTTTACCCTTGCCAACAGAAACTAAATCATGATGCAACAGTTGCTGAAGGTCGATGGGAAATGAGCCCCGACTCTTCGGGAGTCCTCACCTCGTACCATTCTGCTGAGCCGGTGGGATCATGCTGTAGTACACGGGTACGCCCCCTGCTGGGAGGCCCCCTTGTACAGATTGGCTTGCAGGGACCAGCATGGGTTGCTGGAAAGGTGGCTGGACCACATTTTGAGAGTCGTTACCCACTGGGACCTGGGTAGAGATAGAGAATGACTACTTGTATAACCAGTGAGCTCATGCAGAGAAGAGCCTCATCAGCACTAGACCAGGGCAATACAACTTCCTTCCCTACCTCTTAGAGACTCCGCCTGTTCTCCCCATCTGCCTAAAGGACATGCTTACAGTTTTATCTCCATTTCCGCCTTTTCCAAAAACTACTCTTGGGCATTTGACATAGAGAAAGGAGTCAGATTTCCTTTAGAACCTACTTCCCTAAATATATATTTATTTGCATGGCTGTATAAAGATAAAACAATTTTAATGATGACTCTTCCCAGACTCTCTGGGCTCTCTCTCTGAGAGGAAAAAACTTTAAAATTCTAGGGGGAAAGTGGGTAATAATATTTTAGTATTGGAGTTGTGGGCCCGGAGACTCTGGGAGACTGGCCTTTTTTTCCTCTCCCCAAGGAATGGGTGATCTTTCCCGACTCAAAAGGCACCCACTTGGTAAGAAGGCAGTGGAGTGTACTGCACCACCAGGCCTTGCATCTGGCCCCCCATGCTGCTCCTCTGGCTGCTGAGCAGGCCCTGGTTCTGTGGCTGCTGGACCCCAATCATGCCTTGGTAAGCCGCCTGCTGCTGGTTAGGCATCATGGGCTGTAAACCTAAAGATGGGTAAGGCAGAGAAGACATTAGCATGGTCTCAAAAATGTTTAGGTGGTTACACTCTATCAGTGATTTCCCGTCTCCATTCTTTTCGTTTTTCTGGAGATCCTGGGTTCTTCTTTTGGAGCTAATTATTCCTGCCCTTTTTGGGGGGAGGGAGATAGGGGGAAGTAACAAAATGTTCTCTTTCCCAGTCTCTATCCTTCCCTTAGATTTACTGCCTTCTTATACCAGAAGTTCTTCTTACCAGGCTGCTGGGATGGCTGAGGCAGCTGCTGACTGCGCTGGGGGCTGTAGGCTACCGGGTGAGAGAGAGGTCGATATTGCTGGCTGGAGTTAGGATACTGTCCAGGGGGATAGTAAGAAACCTGGATCTATGAGGAGAGGAAACAGAAATGTGAAAGGATCCCTCAAATTTAGCCCCAACATCCCTAAACTATTAAATGCATCAGGGTTGATGGCCCAAAATCTGCAAATGGAGATGTTTTAGACCTGCAATTGCAGGATATGTATATATATGTTTGAAATAGAACAGGAAGGACTTGTGTTGTTTAGAAAGAAGACCTTCTAGTTAGAATGACAACTCTCAAGCACAAGGTAGGATAGGTATTTCCTCTGCTCTGTCTAAACTAGAGGAAGAAAGGATTATAATATCAGATAAACAGAATTAGTGATTTAAATTGGGAACTCGAGCTGCTCACCTGTTGAGGGGGCTGCATGTAGCCCTGGGGCGGCAGGACTTGCTGAGTAGGTGGTGCATGGCTAGAGGTGGAATAGTTGGAGGTGGGGAGGGGCTGTCCAGTGGAAGCCATGATGAAGCTAGTCTGCTGAGGGTGTTGGGAGATAAGTGGGGGCTGGAACAGAGCTGAGGATGGGTCAGCTGCTTCAGCAGAACCTTGGCGGCTAAGGCTCATTTGTCCAAAGGGGTTGCTGAGGTCATCTGCCTGTTGAGAGAAAGGGGGACTCAAAGACTGAGGCCATATCAAGCCTCATCTCTTTGGCTTCAACACAGACAGAAAGACACACACACACACACACACACACACATACACACACACAAATACACATACAGAGAAACAGGAACCTTCTCTACAGCCTTCACTATGCTAATTCAGGACAGCCCTGCCTCTGTGCTCCTGGGAGGTACTTTTTAAGCCCTAAGCCTATGTCATGTGGTATTTTAAATTGCTGTGAATTGAAAAGCTGCTTGAAGCCCAACTCCAGAGTTAGTCTCTCTACCACATATGAGGTAAGTAACAATGGCCATCCTGATCATGACCTTTATTAGGATTAATTGTGGGGAAATAAGAGTACTGACACACAGAAACAAAACAAAACAAAGCAGGACAAACTAGCGAGTTAAGAAAAAGATTATATGAGTCTTTCCATTTCCTGTGTTCCTCATGCCCTCAATCATACAAAGGGGCCCTACCTTGCCATAAATCCTGTTTTTATACTAAAGGACCCCGACAACACCTTGAGTGGATTGTAGGTGAGAAGGTTCACGTGGCTCCCCAGCTCTGTCTATGAAGTGGTAAGACTGTTGAGCTCCCGATTCTGCAGCTTTTTCCCTTACTTCCTTTTGAGGTCATTCCCACCTCTGTTCTCTGACACTAGCCTGGAGTTCTCCTGCCCTTCAAAAACCACTTCCAATTCTCACCTCCCAAAGGAGGCCAGGGTGAGTGTCTGAGCTGGAGGATGAGAGTGACTGTTCAGTATGCAATTACCTTCTCTCTCGGGCCTCCTCCCTAAGCAGCAAGAGTGATGGTGTTCCGTCTCTCACTTGTGTGGTGATAGGTTAGGGCTTGTTAGCTTCCTCTTTTCTCTGCTTCCAGGACAGTAATCGAGACACACACACCCACACCCATACCCTCGCACATCACACATACCACACAGTCAAGAGCAGGAGCTCTTCTGCAAAAAAAAAAAAAACCTAGTAGAAACCAAAAGATAATACAAGATAATACTCTCCTGTAGCTTCACTCAATTTTCAGGGGTCTAATCTTCAAGTTAGCTGTTTTGCTACCTTATTGGGCAGAAGCAGATCATGAAAGGACTAGACTACAGATTAATTTGAAGTCCACGACTTTCCAGAATGGAGATAAGAAGTGGGAGGAAAGAGGGAATTCTAGTGAAAAAGATGTAATTAAACAAAATTAAAAATCAGGGTTCCTATAACCATGATGGATCTTAACAACTGCCAGGCAAATCATTATCTTCAAAGGATCGGTGGATAGAGTAAAACCAATTTAAACAGCATGTGCTATGTAGTAGAAGGAAGGTATTTTCATACAAAATGACATGGTAAGATAGGGGAACATTTTAAATTTTCACCAGTGGTACCAGAGAGTTCTGCAATTATGTTTTTATTTTTAAAGGAAATTATAGAGGACCATTCTGTTCAGAATAAACTGAGTTCCTCAGACATGTCCAGGGAGCAGATGAGATGAAGGACTTATATGGCAGAAAGAATAGAAGCCTAGGTTAGACCTGCATGCAATTTATTCCCTTTTCTGAAACTTAGGGGAACTCACTGTTCCTCTCTACCTTACGAATAAGCATGTTTAAAGTGCTGTGCTAAGGCCATTAGAATGGTGTATATAGTTCAGTCCATGCTGGCCTCACCAGAAGAAACACCTTTTAACATGGCCTCTAAAAACCACAACATGCTCCCAAGGTCGTCACAGACTGATCCAGACATACCCGCAAATACAGGGCACACATGGACAAGGACAAAAAAGGGGAATGGAGTTATACCATGTTGTACTGCTGGGGCGGAGAGACTGGAAGAAGGACTTGGGGACAGGAGCTTGGAGAGAACTGAACAGGCTGCGGAGAGGGCTGCAGAGCTGGGACTGGCTGTGGACCAGCAGAGAGGCATGTGGAAAAGGGAAGAGAGAAGGGAGGCAAAGGGAAAGGCAGAGGGGCAGGGATGGGAGGGAAAAGGAAGGAACAACAAGGTTAATCATAAAAGAAATCTCACAGGAATAGTAAGAGTGATGAGCAGGCAGCACATCAGGCTGCAGACCAAGGCTGGGACAGCTTGTGGTTTTCACATCTCTTTGACAAACAGGCAATCTCTCCTATCAGGAGAGACCCATGCCATGGCCTGCCCCATTAGCCATTTAGAATTCTGCAGCTGTTGCAAGGCATCTTAGGATGTTAAGGGCTTGGGTCTGCTGCCTGATTCCAAACCCAGCATTTTCCAAAGCATTTTTTCTGAACACACAATTCCTGTGGAGCAGTATTATAAGCCTTCTGGAATGCCCACTTAAGAAGGGATTCCTGTCTGCACTGCTGTACTGCTCCTATTAGAAGGGTCATCCAAGATCTGGCTCAGCTCTCCCTGCCAACCTCCTGATTTCACACCACAGCTGTCTCGGAGGAAATGCTCATTCACAAAGATCATCTCCCTCCCCAGGGCAGAGAAGGAGAAAACATCCGGCCTGGTTCTGGCTACTTCCTCCTGTTCCATGATTGCTATTGCGCTCCTCCTGTCTGTCAGGACCATATAAAAAAATCCCCCCATAAGCAAGCTGGGAGGGATCTAGGAATACTAGATAGCCTGGTTTTAGCTTTTGTACCTTCATTCCCTTCACTAGCCTCAAGCAGGGGGATTTTATATTAGAAACATGGTATGTTCTAAACCAACTAATGGGTGGTTATTTTTTTTTTTCCTCTCCTTCTTTCCCTTCCAGCCACTTCAGTCACCTCATCAGTTCTCCAGTCATAGCCCTTGGTTGTCAGAAGGATGGGAGGAGAAAGAGGAGAAATAATATTTATATACATTGTCTCATTACAGTCTCATAATAATCCTATAGGGAGATATCACTCTTATTTTGCAGTTAAGAAGGTAAAGTTCAGAGAAATTAAATCACTAATCTAAGATAACAGATTTGGAATTGAAGCCTGATTCTTCCTGCACATTGTTTCCGCTCTACTCTTGGAGTGGAGAGAAGGTGAAGAAGTCAAATAGAATAACCCAGGCATCTTCCACAGGCTCCTCCCTCCTTCTGGACTGAGAGTATTAAGGCATGGGGGTGGGGGGGCCATGGTACCAACATCCTCTCCTGCCACATATCTCTGGGGAGACTCTCACAGAAGGGAGGGAATCCTGGAATTAGAAACCTCCCTTGTGCCCCCGAAAAGGGGAGAATATTCCAGAGGTCTTGATGAGAGTACCTGATATCTGGAGTAAATAAAAAGCAAGTCATTTTGGTTAGGAAAATATTATTGAGAATCCACTGTCTGACCTGGGAGAGATGCTGCTGTAGCTTTTAAAATAAACTCACGTCTCCTGGCACACCTATTTCTCCTAAGTCCATGGCATTCCAAATACAACTGCTAGCCAAGTTACTCAGCATGAGCTGGTTGTGCTGGTGGCTTTTAAACACATTTTCTATCACCCAAATCTTCTTCCTTCTTGTGGGGGAGGACCTAATTTGGCTCAGGTCTTATGTTCTCTGGAGAGGCAGGGGTGGCCACAGGGACAGTGAAGTGGTAAACTTTAGGAAAACTCAGCCTGTTTTCTACATATTTGTGTTTTGAGTAAGAGTGACAGAGAAGAAATGATGCTCCTCTCTTTGATCTCCCCAACTGGGGAAAAGCAGTGGTAAAAGTAGTGGATTTCAGTGCCATTTTTTAGTTATTCCACCACCACCATCCTGAGCTACAGACTCTCCTTAGAGAGTCTCAAACTCCAGAGCCACAGAACTTCAGAAACCATGATGAAACCAGACTGGCCACGAGGGAGGTGACTGCCACCTACTGGTGAATTCTGGATTAGGTCACTGGCTCTCAGATGCCTGAATGGATATCAAGAGAGAGCCTGAGAGGGCTTCTTTTCAGAAGTTCCATTCCATTTTAAGCAAATTGGGCAAAAGGTGGCCACTGGCCCTTCAATCCTCAGCCTTACCTCTTGGTTTTACATGTTTTACTGGCATATGATATGAAGGCCTGCTCTGACCAAGGAGGCCTGCCAATAATAAGTGAAAGAGCCTAGTTAGCTCACATAGTCCCTGGTTCTGGGGCAAATGCCTCTTGCTGCAGAGCTAAAGGTAATTACCTTTTATTCAAAGTTTTTCTTCTAAAGGAAAACCTTTAGAGTAAGCACACTGGTGTATGTGTGGTCACTTCCTTCATCCCTCCAATGTTATGTACCATTTGAGAAACTGCACAATAATTATTCGGGGTCTCAGCAACTTCTTGAGTTTGTAAAGCCCTTAGTGCCAAGTGCCAGTCATGGAAAAAGAAAATAAATAAATAAATAAATAAAAAGGCAGCAGGAATGAGTAACAAAAGGAAAAATACATAAACTGGACTTCCATTGAAATTAAAAACTTTGTTTCTCAAAGGACACAAACAAGACAGTGAAAAGACAACCCTCAGAATGAAAGAAAATATTTAGAGATCATATATCTGACAAGGGTTTACTATCCAGAACATATAAAGAACTTCTACAACTCAACAACAAAAAGACAAACAACCCAATTAAAAAATGGGCAAAAGACTTGAATAGACATTTCTCCAAAGAAGATAATCAGATTGTCAATAAGCACATCAGCCATTAGGGAAATACAAATCAAAACCATGAGATACTACTTCACACCCACTAGGATGACTACTAAAAAAACAAAAAAGCAAACTGCAAGAAATAGGAACCCAACCGTCCTACATTGCTGGCAGGAATGTAAAATGGCATAGCTGCTATTAAAAACAGTTCAGGGGAGGCGGGGCAAGATGGCAGACTGGTGAGCTGTATGTTTTAGTTACTCCTCCAGGAAAGTAGGTAAAAAGCCAGGAACTGCGTGGACTGGACACCACAGAGCAATCTGTCTTTGGGCATACTTCATACAACACTCATAAAACGTGGAACTGCTGAGATCAGCGAAATCTGTAAGTTTTTGCGGCCAGGGGACCCGCGCCCCTCCCTGCCAGGCTCAGTCCCGGGGGAGGAGGGGCTGTCAGCTCCAGGAAGGAGAAGGGAGAATTGCAGTGGCTGCTCTTATCGGAAACTCATTCTACTGATTCAAACTCCAACCATAGATAGACTGAGACAAGACACCAGAGACTCTGAGAGCAGCCAGCCCAGCAGAGAGGAGACAGGCATAGAAAAAAAACAACACGAAAAACTCCAAAATAAAAGCAGAGGATTTTTGGAGTTCTGGTGAACACAGAAAGGGGAAGGGCGGAGATCAGGCCTTGAGGCGCATATGCAAATCCCGAAGCAAGGCTGATCTCTCTGCCCTGTGCACCTTTCCTTAATGACCCTGGTTGCTTTGTCTATTAGCATTTCAATAACCCATTAGATCTCTGAGGAGGGCCGTTTTGTTTTGTTTTTTTTTTTTTTTTAAATCCTTTTTGCTTTTTCTAAAACAATTACTCTAAGAAGCTCAATACAGAAAGCTTCAAAGAATTGAAATTTGGGCACGTCAAATCAAGAGCAGAACTAAGAGAGCTCTGAGACAAAAGGCAATAATCCAGTGGCTGAGAAAATTCACTAAACAACACAACTTCCCAAGAAAAGGGGGGTGTCCGCTCACAGCCACCATCCTGGTGGACAGGAAACACTCCTGCCCATCGCCAGCCCCATAGCCCAGAGCTGCCCCAGACAACCCAGTGTGACGGAAGTGCTTCAAATAACAGGCACACACCACAAAACTGGGCGTGGACATTAGCCTTCCCTGCAACCTCAGCTGAATGTCCCAGAGCTGGGAAGGGGGAGCAGTGTGAATTAACAGAGCCTCATTCAGCCATCATTTGAGCAGACTGGGAGCCTCCCAACACAGCCCAGCAGCCCAGAACTGCCCTGGGGGGACGGCACTCACCTGTGACATAGCACAGTCATCCGTCAACAGAGGACCCGGGGTGCACGGCCTGGAAGAGGGGCCCACTTGCAAGTCTCAGGAGCCATACGCCAATACCAAAGACTTGTGGGTCAGTGGCAGAGACAAACTGTGGCAGGACTGAACTGAAGGATTAGACTATTGCAGTAGCTTTAAAACTCTAGGATCATCAGGGAGATTTGATTGTTAGGGCCACCCCCACTCCTCGACTGCCCAGAAACACGCCCCACATACAGGGCAGGCAACACCAACTACACACGCAAGCTTGGTACACCAATTGGGCCCCACAAGACTCACTCCCCCACTCACCAAAAAGGCTAAGCAGGGGAGATCTGGCTTGTGGAGAACAGGTGGCTCGTGGACGCCACCTGCTGGTTAGTTAGAGAAAGTGTACTCCACGAAGCTGTAGATCTGATAGATGAGAGATAAGGACTTCAACTGGTCTACAAACCCTAAAAGAACCCTATCAAGTTCAGCAAATGCCACGAGGCCAAAAACAACAGAAAATTATAAAGCATATGAAAAAACCAGACGATATGGATAACCCAAGCCCAAGCACCCAAATCAAAAGACCAGAAGAGACACACCTAGAGCAGCTACTCAAAGAACTAAAGATGAACAATGAGACCATAGTACGGGATATGAAGGAAATCAAGAAGACCCTAGAAGAGCATAAAGAAGACATTGCAAGACTAAATAAAAAAATGGATGATCTTATGGAAATTAAAGAAACTGTTGACCAAATTAAAAAGATTCTGGACACTCATAGTACAAGACTAGAGGAAGTTGAACAACGAATCAGTGACCTGGAAGATGACAGAATGGAAAATGAAAGCATAAAAGAAAGAATGGGGAAAAAAATTGAAAAACTCGAAATGGACCTCAGGGATATGATAGATAATATGAAACGTCCGAATATAAGACTCATGGGTGTCCCAGAAGGGGAAGAAAAGGGTAAAGGTCTAGGAAGAGTATTCAAAGAAATTGTTGGGGAAAACTTCCCAAATCTTCTAAACAACATAAATACACAAATCATAAATGCTCAGCGAACTCCAAATAGAATAAATCCAAAAAAACCCACTCCGAGACATATACTGATCACACTGTCAAACATAGAAGAGAAGGAGCAAGTTCTGAAAGCAGCAAGAGAAAAGCAATTCACCACATACAAAGGAAACAGCATAAGACTAAGTAGTGACTACTCAGCAGCCACCATGGAGGCGAGAAGGCAGTGGCACGATATATTTAAAATTCTGAGTGAGAGGAATTTCCAGCCAAGAATACTTTATCCAGCAAAGCTCTCCTTCAAATTTGAGGGAGAGCTTAAATTTTTCACAGACAAAGAAATGCTGAGAGAATTTGCTAACAAGAGACCTGCCCTACTGGAGATACTAAAGGGAGCCCTACAGACAGAGAAACAAAGACAGGACAGAGAGACTTGGAGAAAGGTTCAGTACTAAAGAGATTCGGTATGGGTACAATAAAGGATATTAATAGAGAGAGGGAAAAATATGGCAAACATAATCCAAAGGATAAGATGGCCGATTCAAGAAATGCCTTCACGGTTTTAACGTTGAATGTAAATGGATTAAACTCCCCAATTAAAAGATATAGATTCGCAGAATGGATCAAAAAAAATGAACCATCAATATGTTGCATACAAGAGACTCATCTTAGACACAGGGACACAAAGAAACTGAAAGTGAAAGGATGGAAAAAAATATTTCATGCAAGCTACAGCCAAAAGAAAGCAGGTGTAGCAATATTAATCTCAGATAAAATAGACTTCAAATGCAGGGATGTTTTGAGAGACAAAGAAGGCCACTACATACTAATAAAAGGGGCAATTCAGCAAGAAGAAATAACAATTGTAAATGTCTATGCACCCAATCAAGGTGCCACAAAATACATGAGAGAAACATTGGCAAAACTAAAGGAAGCAATTGATGTTTCCACAATCATTGTGGGAGACTTCAACACATCACTCTCTCCTATAGATAGATCAACCAGACAGAAGACCAATAAGGAAATTGAAAACCTAAACAATCTGATAAATGAATTAGATTTAACAGACATCTACAGGACATTACATCCCAAATCACCAGGATACACATACTTTTCTAGTGCTCACGGAACTTTCTCCAGAATAGATCATATGCTGGGACATAAAACAAGCCTCAATAAATTTAAAAAGATTGAAATTATTCAAAGCACATTCTCTGACCACAATGGAATACAATTAGAAGTCAATAACCATCAGAGACTTAGAAAATTCACAAATACCTGGAGGTTAAACAACACACTCCTAAACAATCAGTGGGTTAAAGAAGAAATAGCAAGAGAAATTGCTAAATATATAGAGACGAATGAAAATGAGAACACAACATACCAAAACCTATGGGATGCAGCAAAAGCAGTGCTAAGGGGGAAATTTATAGCACTAAACGCATATATTAAAAAGGAAGAAAGAGCCAAAATCAAAGAACTAATGGATCAACTGAAGAAGCTAGAAAATGAACAGCAAACCAATCCTAAACCAAGTACAAGAAAAGAAATAACAAGGATTAAAGCAGAAATAAATGACATAGAGAACAAAAAAACAATAGAGAGGATAAATAGCACCAAAAGTTGGTTCTTTGAGAAGATCAACAAGATTGACAAGCCCCTAGCTAGACTGACAAAATCAAAAAGAGAGAAGACCCATATAAACAAAATAATGAATGAAAAAGGTGACATAACTGCAGATCCTGAAGAAATTAAAAAAATTATAAGAGGATACTATGAACAACTGTATGGCAACAAACTGGATAATGTAGAAGAAATGGACAATTTCCTGGAAACATATGAACAACCTAGACTGACCAGAGAAGAAATAGAAGACCTCAACCAACCCATCACAAGCAAAGAGATCCAATCAGTCATCAAAAATCTTCCCACAGATAAATGCCCAGGGCCAGATGGCTTCACAGGGGAATTCTACCAAACTTTCCAGAAAGAACTGACACCAATCTTACTCAAACTCTTTCAAAACATTGAAGAAAATGGAACACTACCTAACTCATTTTATGAAGCTAACATCAATCTAATACCAAAACCAGGCAAAGATGCTACAAAAAAGGAAAACTACCGGCCAATCTCCCTAATGAATATAGATGCAAAAATCCTCAACAAAATACTTGCAAATCGAATCCAAAGACACATTAAAAAAATCATACACCATGACCAAGTGGGGTTCATTCCAGGCATGCAAGGATGGTTCAACATAAGAAAAACAATCAATGTATTACAACACATTAAAAACTCGAAAGGGAAAAATCAATTGATCATCTCAATAGATGCTGAAAAAGCATTTGACAGAATCCAACATCCCTTTTTGATAAAAACACTTCAAAAGGTAGGAATTGAAGGAAACTTCCTCAACATGATAAAGAGCATATATGAAAAACCCACAGCCAGCATAGTACTCAATGGTGAGAGACTGAAAGCCTTCCCTCTAAGATCAGGAACAAGACAAGGATGCTCGCTGTCTCCACTGTTATTCAACATTGTGCTGGAAGTGCTAGCCAGGGCAATCCGGCAAGACAAAGAAATAAAAGGCATCCAAATTGGAAAAGAAGAAGTAAAACTGTCATTGTTTGCAGATGATATGATCTTATATCTAGAAAACCCTGAGAAATCAATGATACACCTACTAGAGCTAATAAACAAATTTAGCAAAGTAGCGGGATACAAGATTAATGCACATAAGTCAGTAATGTTTCTATATGCTAGAAATGAACAAACTGAAGAGACACTCAAGAAAAAGATACCATTTTCAATAGCAACTAAAAAAATCAAGTACCTAGGAATAAACTTAACCAAAGATGTAAAAGACCTATACAAAGAAAACTACATAACTCTACTAAAAGAAATAGAAGGGGACCTTAAAAGATGGAAAAATATTCCATGTTCATGGATAGGAAGGCTAAATGTCATTAAGATGTCAATTCTACCCAAACTCATCTACAGATTCAATGCAATCCCAATCAAAATTCCAACAACCTACTTTGCAGACTTGGAAAAGCTAGTTATCAAATTTATTTGGAAAGGGAAGATGCCTCAAATTGCTAAAGACACTCTAAAAAAGAAAAACGAAGTGGGAGGACTTACACTCCCTGACTTTGAAGCTTATTATAAAGCCACAGTTGCCAAAACAGCATGTACTGGCACAAAGATAGACATATAGATCAATGGAATCGAATTGAGAATTCGGAGATAGACCCTCAGATCTATGGCCGACTGATCTTTGATAAGGCCCCCAAAGTCACCGAACTGAGCCATAATGGTCTTTTCAACAAATGGGGCTGGGAGAGTTGGATATCCATATCCAAAAGAATGAAAGAGGACCCCTACCTCACCCCCTACACAAAAATTAACTCAAAATGGACCAAAGATCTCAATATAAAAGAAAGTACCATAAAACTCCTAGAAGATAATGTAGGAAAACATCTTCAAGACCTTGTATTAGGAGGCCACTTCCTAGACTTTACACCCAAAGCACAAGCAACAAAAGAGAAAATAGATAAATGGGAACTCCTCAAGCTTAGAAGTTTCTGCACCTCAAAGGAATTTCTCAAAAAGGTAAAGAGGCAGCCAACTCAATGGGGAAAAAAGTTTTGGAAACCATGTATCTGACAAAAGACTGATATCTTGCATATACAAAGAAATCCTACAACTCAATGACAATAGTACAGACAGCCCAATTATAAAATGGGCAAAAGATATGAAAAGACAGTTCTCTGAAGACGAAATACAAATGGCCAAGAAACACATGAAAAAATGTTCAGCTTCACTAGCTATTAGAGAGATGCAAATTAAGACCACAATGAGATACCATCTAACACCGGTTAGAATGGCTGCCATTAAACAAACAGGAAACTACAAATGCTGGAGGGGATGTGGAGAAATTGGAACTCTTATTCATTGTTGGTGGGACTGTATAATGGTTCAGCCACTCTGGAAGACAGTCTGGCAGTTCCTTAGAAAACTAGATATAGAGCTACCATTCGATCCAGCGATTGCACTTCTCGGTATATACCCGGAAGATCGGAAAGCAGTGACACGAACAGATATCTGCACGCCAATGTTCATAGCAGCACTATTCACAATTGCCAAGAGATGGAAACAACCCAAATGTCCTTCAACAGATGAGTGGATAAATAAAATGTGGTATATACACACGATGGAATACTACGCGGCAGTAAGAAGGAACGATCTGGTGAAACATATGACAACATGGATGAACCTGGAAGATATAATGCTGAGCGAAATAAGCCAGGCACAAAAAGAGAAATATTATATGCTACCACTAATGTGAACTTTGAAAAATGTAAAACAAATGGTTTATAATGTAGAATGTAGGGGAACTAGCAGTAGAGAGCAATTAAGGAAGGGGGAACAATAATCCAAGAAGAACAGATAAGCTATTTAACGTTCTGGGGATGCCCAGAAATGACTATGGTCTGTTAATTTCTGATGGATGTAGTAGGAACAAGTTCACTGAAATGTTGCTATATTATGTAACTTTCTTGGGGTAAAGTAGGAACATGTTGGAAGTTAAGTAGTTATCTTAGGTTAGTTGTCTTTTTCTTACTCCCTTGCTATGGTCTCTTTGAAATGTTCTTTTATTGTATGTTTGTTTTCTTTTTAACTTTTTTTTTCATACAGTTGATTTGAAAAAAGAAGGGAAAGTTAAAAAAAAAAAAAAAAAAAAGAAAAAAGACAAACAAGGAAAAAAAAAAAAAAAAAAGATGTAGTGCCCCCTTGAGGAGCCTGTGGAGAATGCAGGGGTATTCGCCTACCCCACCTCCATGGTTGCTAACATGACCACAGACATAGGGGACTGGTGGTTTGATGGGTTGAGCCCTCTACCATAAGTTTTACCCTTGGGAAGACGGTTGCTGCAAAGGAGAGGCTAGGCCTCCCTGTATTTGTGCCTAAGAGTCTCCTCCTGAATGCCTCTTTGTTGCTCAGATGTGGCCCTCTCTCTCTGGCTAAGCCAACTTGAAAGGTGAAATCACTGCCCTCCCCCCTACGTGGGATCAGACACCCAGGGAAGTGAATCTCCCTGGCAACGTGGAATATGACTCCCGGGGAGGAATGCAGACCCGGCATCGTGGGATGGAGAACATCTTCTTGACCAAAAGGGGGATGTGAAAGGAAATGAAATAAGCTTCAGTGGCAGAGAGATTCCAAAACGAGCCGAGAGATCACTCTGGTGGGCACTCTTACGCACACTTTAGACAACCTTTTTTAGGTTCTAAAGAATTGGGGTAGCTGGTGGTGGATACCTGAAACTATTAAACTACAACCCAGAACCCATGAATCTCGAAGACAGTTGTATAAAAATGTAGCTTATGAGGGGTGACAGTGGGATTGGGAATGCCATAAGGACCAAACTCCACTTTGTCTAGTTTATGGATGGATGTGTAGAAAAGTAGGGGAAGCAAACAAACAGACAAAGGTACCTAGTGTTCTTTTTTACTTCAATTGCTCTTTCTCACTCTAATTATTATTCTTGTTATTTTTGTGTGTGTGCTAATGAAGGTGTCAGGGATTGATTTAGGTGATGAATGTACAACTATGTAATGGTACTGTAAACAATCGAAAGTACAATTTGTTTTGTATGACTGCGTAGTATGTGAATATATCTCAATAAAATGATGATTAAAAAAAAAAACAAAAAAAAAAAAAACAACAGTTCAGTAGTTTCTCAACTCTTCGGTACATACCCCAAAGAATTGAAAGCAGGGACTCAAACAGGTATTAGTACATCAATGTTCATAGCAGCATTATTCACAATAGCCAAAAGGCAGAAACAACCCAAATGTCCATCAATAGATGAATGGATAAACAAAAAGTAGTATATGCATATAATGGAATACTATTCAGCCACAAAAGGAGTGATAACTGCTACAACGAGAATGAAACTTGAAAACATACTAAGTGGAAGAAGCCAGTCACAAAAGGACAAATACTATATGATTCTACTTATATAACTAGAATAATCAAATTCACAGAGACAAAAAAAAAATAGGGGTTCCCAGGGACTGGGGGAGCGTAGGGGGAATGGGGAGTTATTGCTTAAAGGGTAAAGAATTTCTGTTGGGTGATGAAAAAAGTCTCAGTAATGAAAGATTCGATGGTAGCACAACATTGTAAAAGTAATTAGTGCCACTGAAGTGTACACTTAAAAATGGTTAAAATGGCTAATTTTATGATATATATATATACACACACACACACACATATACACACACACACACACACACACGTATCTCCCCACAGTTAAAAAAAATGCAGGAAGAGTAAGAAAGGGATAAAGGGAGAGGGAGAAAAAACAGAGAGGAAGAGAAAGAGAGAGATATCCCATGGGGGATGGTAGTGGTGGTGGTGGTGATGGTATAATATCAGCAACTACCAAAGTGCTTCAGGTCTAACAAAGCTTACCCAGGATAAGGTTTTTTTGTTTGGAATGTGTGATCATTATTAAGCCCAAGAATAAATTTCTGAGGGAGGAGAGATCTCTGTACCAAACAATGCTCCCCTGTCCCCAATCTATAGTGTCTGGCCTAGCACCAAACTCTCTGCAGGAGATGAATCAGTACCAAGGGGCTGATGCACTGATCCTCAAGTTAATGATTCCAGCAGTAGGGACAGAATCTGAACAGAAGTCTGGAGTTTAAGGTGGTTACTTGGACATTCTGTCTAAAATTGTTCCAGTCCCAAATGGTTGTTCTTTTCACTTATCTCTTTATTCCTCCCTCTCATGCTGTCTGTTTCTAGGTATGGATGGAAGGTGGAGGCAGATGGACTAAGGGGGGAAAAAGGGAGCAAGACTATATTAGCATATACACATTTTAGAAAAGAAAATTAAAAAATATGGAGACTTCAGAAAGTATGATTACACACCCAGAAACACAGTATAAAAGAGCCAGAGGGAGTAGTTTACGCTTTTATAGATTTGAATCAAGACATAGAGAAGCATGCACACGGACACATGGACACACACACGCACTGCATTAGTCAGCAGGGAGGTAAGCTGATGTGAACAAGACTTAATGGGGTAGATGGTGACGGTGTAAAACAAGAGCGAGCGAGCATCAGGACTATAAAGAGGCTGATTTAGGGAAAGATGAAGGACTAGAACGCTCTGCATGTGCGTCACATTAAGACACAAAGTAGGGTTTCCTAGATTTTCATGGTTTTTTATTTAGCATCATTTCACTACATTTGAGATAGGGCAGAACTGGGCCATTCTGGGCCACTTCCACTCTAGTTTCTAGTTCCTGGGTTACTGGTGCTTGGGACTGGCTTACGGTATCCAGGGAAGAGATACATCTATGGCCAAGCTGAGCTAAGCAGTGGGAAAAGGGAGCCTGGGAGGTGAAATGAAAAGAATTGCAGCAGAAAAGTCAGTGTAGATATATGGGTTTCCTGACCAGCAGAGAGTGCTTCAGGATAAAGCTATGAAGCTCGAAATGGAAGGGCTCTCCTCATGGAAGAAGAGCGCAATTCTGCTCAGTATAGCAAGGTACCTTTCAAATCTAGAACAACTGGGTTCTTGCTCAGAAAAGGACCTGACGCTTATGCTGATGACTTGCATGATCTCCACAGAAGCAAAACTTCATTCAAACTCAACTCTAGTTGGTACCAAGATCTACCAGTCTAGCAACAAAAGTAGAATATAGCCCTTTTATGGCATATAGGAAACAAAGACAACATTTGGGGTCTTTGTGCCTTGTGTCATATACATGCATGCCAGCGGTCTTGAGTGAATTTATTCCCTTTGCCTTCAAACTATGACACATAAACATGTTCATAGACTGTGGTGGGAGCTGCGATCTGTTTAGCTCCGTATATGGACATAGTGAGCAAAATCACTTTGCTAATTACTCAGGATGTATAGGGAGATACGTTTCAGTGAAAAAGTGGGATGGGGTAAAAGATCTCACTGACACATTTTTGAGGAGGAAGAGGGAGAAATATAAAGCAAAAAACTAAAAACTCCCAGGCCAACCTTACTGAGGCACTTTGGCCAAATCTTCGCCTTTACTCTTCTTTGCCCACAATTAATAAAGGAGGGATAGGAGAGGGAGTGGAATGTCTCCCCAGACTGATCATTCCTGCCACTCACAGCACAGGAGACATGACTGTACTTCCAAAGCCTACTTGAATCAGAGTGGAGAGGGCGTTGATACCAAGTAGTGACTCACCTGTGAGATCATGTGATTATTCAAGGGTGGCTGTTGCTGAGGCGTGGGTGGAAGAGTAGGAAGCTGCTGCTGCTGCTGCTGCTGCTGCTGCTGCTGGGCAGTACAGGGGAGAAGGCCCCGGACAGACTGGGATGAGGTGACCTGGTTACACACTTCTGGGGCACCTAACGCCATACCTAAAGCAAAGAGGAGACCCACCAAGAGTTGTAAGCACAAACTATGAACATACCAGCCCGGGAGGGTCCAGAAGCAGGGTTCTAACCTTTCCTGGTCCTTTCTCTTCACTCCCCTGCTGCCCATTTCCCCACTGTCTTCTGAAGATACATGCATGAGTACAGATGCATTTCAGTTGCCCTGCGGATAAGGGTCCTCCCTGGCAGGTTTCTGTTCCCCAGAGACAGGGATGACTTTGTTAAGTATTTGGTTCTGGAACTGAATAAAACATGAGCTTGCTGAGGCACCTCCACTGAAGTGCCTAGAATCTGTCCCTCATGATTAGACAGCTGAAAACATGAATACTTACTTCCTGGGAAGATCCAGATTCCTGGTCCCTTAAAGGACCTATCCTCTCTGTGCTTTCTTCTCTACTTGCAGTATCTCTTATAAAAGTTGCTGAGAAGGCAACCCTACCTCTTCAAGTATGTGCATGCACACACACATACACACAACCTCACCCAACTATTTTTCTATTTCCAGGTTCTGCAAGGCATACACTCATTCATTCAAACAACACATTTTTACTGAGTATCTACTATGTGCCAGGCATTGTATAATGAACTGAGAACACAATGAAGGGAACACAGTCAATATTTGCCCTTAAGAAGCTCAAAATCTTTCAATGGGAGATGGACATTCATACAACTATGACAATATAATGATAGGGGATACATCAGTGACATGAACAAAGCTATATGAAAGCAAAGGGGAGGAAATAATTAACTCCTGGGAGGGCCTGGGAAGGATTTAAAGAGGAGGTGGCAAGAGATGGGCTTGAAGGATGAAGAGAAGCTTATCACATTGAGAGGGGCAAAGCTAATGCCATATTCAAGAAATAGGTAGAGGGCCAGAGGCAGATGGATATCTGGAAATGAGACAGAGGTGGCACATTGGAGTCAGGAAGTGAGGTTATGCCATATTAAGTAGTTTGTATTTTATTATATGGGCAATGTAGAAATAGGAATTTTTAAAGAGGGGACAGAGATGATTAGATCTATATTTTAGACCAGCAAACTGTTTCTAAAGGGGGCTAAAAATGGAGGAGAGAAATTAGCTTAGGGGCTGGTGTCTTAATTAAATAAAACAAGATAAAGACCTGGGCAAAGGCAGTAGGATTCGAAAGGAGGTAACAGAGAAGGGCAGCAGAGACCTAACAGTCAGAAGCAAAGTTGTCACCCTGACTGATGCCTACTAAGGACAAGGTCTACAGAATTTCTGGGATGAGATTCAAGAAATTCTTTAGAGGGACGAGGATGGTGACATAGAGGCCCACTGGGTATAAAGAACTAAATATAGTATAGCAGGAATAGATGGAGACAGGTACATGGCAGATCATGAGAGCTCAGAGGTGGTTATAGGACTTGTATGTAGAATATATGAGTGTTTGCTCCTTCCCAGTGACTGGGCTCCAGAAGAACAGCCACAGCAGCTCCCTCGAAGATCTAGCCTACTGGTTGCTACACAATTAACTACAAACAGCTAAACTGTAAGGGCTCCCTGTACAAACCCTCTTTAATAAGCTCAGAGGCCACAGAATGAAAGCAACTACCATTCTCACCTTGGAATATAGCCTTGACCTGTTGAAAGGGATGTCCCCCATTGATCAGAAATTAGACAAAAAAAATCTAGCACCAATCAGTTTTTGTGAATCAGGTCAGAAGACTTGAAAGAAAACCAGAAAGAGGACTCAAAAGAACAATGGATCCAAGTAATCAAACTTCCCCTCACCTGGCTGTGTTAGATCTCCAGGAAACTATACTGGTACGAGTGTTTTGTTACAAGTAAATATCAGTGATGAGCATGGCATCGAAGGAGAGAAGTTGTAGTACCTGGCCTAGAGGTTCTTCCTGTACTACCACCTTTACTGCTTCCAATGCTGTCGCCCCGGGTGAGGATAGAAATTCCGCTGAAGCTGCTGGCTTTGGTGACAGGGGGCCGCATGCTCCGGATAGAGCCGTCAGAGTCCGTGCTGCTCCAGGGCCTTGGCTCCAGAGATTTGAGTTCGCTGTCTGTGCTGCTCTGACGGCTGCTTGAGGTACGGCTCAGCCCCTCGCGGTTCCCCCTGCAGAGACCACAGTGATCAGAGAACCTCTCACCTACCACTTCGGCAGAAGGGCTAGGAGAGAGTTCATTTCTATTCTTTCAATAACAAAGGGTTGAGGGTTGGGGGAGAATAGACACTGACTTCTTGTTAGTTGGCTGGCCAACTGAGACTTGATGAGAGCAGACAGAACAAGATCCAGTACAGCAACAAAGAGCACAGAGGCAAACCTGGAAGACAGTGCACTGGCAACTAATTCAATATATCAGACCAGAGGTGGAAGGGAAACCACATACATGATGCTGAGATTGGCTGTGGTCTTTTCCCTACCTCCTGCAGGGATCCCACACATGCAGGAAATAGTGGGGAACAGAAGGGTACCAGCTCCTTCTGGGAGGTCTTAAAAACAAAAGGACTCTTATTGCTAGAAGACAGGAGTAGCCAATCACATGGATACATCACACAACAGGTCTTCCACATAGCACATGTCTAAGCCAGCAGAGGTGCTGCTTATGGCCACCTTTTTAGGAGTGGGAAGAGGAATCCAGTGGCCTAAAAGATCACTCTGGAGAACTTAGTCAGATAGTCTGGAATTGGCCCAACCTGTTTTGTGGAAGTTCCATGACAATCATTGGTTCCAGGGTCCCTTAGGGCTGAAGTCCTCAGCAAGATCAAGCAAATAGGCCCTTGCGACCTAGATGGCAAGGGGTGGGGGGTGGGGGAGGCTAACTGTCTCCACAATCTTACCTCTACTGTCCTAGGCATGGGAACAAGGCTTCTGAGAAAAGGGATTCTTCCTCTCTTACTCTACCATGGAAACATCAGGGTTATCCTAATGTTAAAACCATAGCCTGTGATTATAAATAGCTGCTCCTCAACTTAGCCTGGGTTGACCCGAAAACCCTAAGTCTTGTTGAGCTCTTACTGCTTCTCAATCAATAAGCAACAAAGAACCAGGAGTTTTCCTTTCACCATTCCCACAACTAATGACCTAAGTAAACCAAATGACAACAATTTCCAGAGTTTGGTATGTGTATCGGGGAGCAATTAAGCAAAAATCATACTAGCCTGGGCTCCTTTTTCACCACCATCTCACCAAAAGCAAATAGAAAACCCCATCCCAATCACCTCCATCTCCAAAACCACTAGGTTCAAAGTTATCTTAGTAAAGAAAGGTGTTACCCTTATCTGCTCCAAAGGCAATGTAGAGAAAATGGGCAAAATATTGTGTGAGTCAACTGTTCTAGCTCTTAACAAAGCCTACAGTGGTAGGCTAAGAACATGCTGGCACAGTTGATTAGGAAATGCTAATTCCTTTTTGCCACCTCAAGTAGATTCATATATAACATCAATGCTTCTCTACAAATAGAATTGAGAACTGGGAAACATTCCTGTTTCCCCCAGATTATACCCCTTCCTCACGGGGATGTCAAAAGTAGAATGGGAAACAAGAAAGAAGTGTATATAAAGCATGGATTCCAGGAACAGAACCAGACTGAAATGAGAGTCAATGGCTTTTTGTCTCAATGGACAAAGACAAGTCTACTGAGATGACTCAATAAAGATGTGTGTTTGTGAGGGAAGGGGATACAGCAGTAGCAATGGATAAGGCTGCCCTGAATGTTATGACATTAGAGCTTAAAATTTTGCAAGACAAGTCCTAATAGCTTTTCTACTTAAGTTAAACATTGTGCTATCTGTTAAAGCAATTTGCCATTTACTTTCTCTTTCTAAACAGGTAGATGGTGAATGAGGAAACTTTAAACCAAACACCCTGGAAAAGTTTGGGCCAAGGTAGCAGCACTTCTGTACTCATCTAGTTCCCCCAAGACATCAATGACCCAGTGCTCAAAATGTGCTTTGTCTGATGATTTTCTGACTAACCTTGTTGAGTGCACTATTCCCCTAAGGGTTGGGGAATTTAGGGTGAGTCTGGGCCAGGAGAGAGATCAGTTTTTCTCTCTACAACTAAATCTAATCTCTAGTCATGTCTTCCCACTTCACTAAAAACAAGACAGCTAGGAAAAACTATCCAGACTCAATTCTGAGCACTGGTATGGGTTGTGTATGTGTGCTGGAGAGATGGAGGTAAAGGACAGACAGCAGTCACATTGCATATTCCTGTAAAATCAGAGCTGATTTAGTTTTCACAAGCAGATTTAGTGTTGGTGAAAAGTACATTTTGTTGGGTCTGGCGTATAGGTAAGAGGCCTGTGGAAGACATGGCAATAAATATGAGTAAGCCTCATTGTGGCTTATTTATCAATGGGGAAGAATTTTCCGAAGAATTGGGAAGTTTCCATGGTTACTGCCAGCCTGGATGATGGAATTCGATGTCACAGCATTTGTTTAACCAACACAGACTTGGGAAGAAATACATAAAGCAGTTTGAGAAGATCAGCTTATCATCATCAAAGTTCTGGATGAGTACTCAAATAGGGGAAGAAGTTACTCCCTTTTAAGAGTCCATGAAGCTGCATTTTACATGACCTAGATCTTTAATCAAAGCTCAGGATGAAAAGTAGCAGCTTAAAAAGAGGTCTCCTTGCTCACCAGATCCTTCAAGTTATTACCTGCACAGTTTGAAGTAGTTTGATGCTCCACTGCACTAATAAAGGCATCATGCTTAGCGATGAATCTGAATTAGGGCTCCAAATAGGACACTATGCAGAGAGCAAGGGGTGAGACATTTGCAGAGGGCTGGCATGGTGTAGTGAAAAGAACACTGGACAAGGGGTCAGTCCCAGTTTTGCCACTAAATAGACACGTAAACTTGAGCTGGCCACTTAATCTCTCTGCTATTATTTTCTTAGATGTAAACCAGCTTACCAAATCAGGACGCTGAAAGAATTCAATCAGGTAAAAGATATTTTTACAACTTTAAAGCACTGTGAATTAAGTCACAGGATTCGCAGGACTTGGTTTAAAACTCCTGTTTATAACAGGTATTCTGGGATGATCTATTGCCCTGAAGTTCGAATATGGAAGTATAGAAGTGTAGAATATGGAGCAGAAATAAAAAAAATAAAAAAAGGGTGGGGAATTCTATCTATCCCCTACCACCACCAACACTGTGGAGCCCCCTCTCTGCCTGGGATTTTCAGATGGACCTCAGGAAAGGATAGGGTAGGAAAAAGAGTTCAGAGATATGGAAAGAGGGACAACTGTTCCTCCAAAGATAGGAAATCTCATTATTCCAATTTCCACATGGTTTGACTAGCTTTATAAAGGACAAATGGGAAACTGCAACTAGAGGCCTGGAATGAGATCTCTAGTCAACCAGATTTAATCAGATAGTCCCTTTTCAAACTCGGCATTCAAAAAGAGAAAACCCTTTGGAAAGGGTTGGATTAGAATCCTAGTTAAGTATGTAAGTTCTGTGAACTCTATAGTTTTCTCTTGGTAAAATGGGAAGTATATTCTCAAGATGAGTTGGTACCAAGATAGGGCCCTAAAGCAGTGCTTCTCTCACCACTGCCTTGTGTAATCCCCTGGAGTGGAACTGAGAGACTAAAATGAATGAGAGAGTCTCATGATTAATTGCTTTGTGGAGAAATGGAGATTAGGCTCTGGGGAAGTTAATACAGCACTTTTCACCAGCATTAAGAGCAAGTAATGGAAAATCATAAAGGACATACTCCATGCTAAGGCAGACGGGTCCTTTCAGACACCATCTTGCATATTACATTGTCTCAAGGAGAAAACTGTCCATAGACAGATGTGTCTGTATGTGTTTTTTTATGTGTGTATGTACTACTCTTTCTTAAAGACATACAACGTTCCCTATACTGGGTCAGGGACAAGCTCTTCAAATCTTTCCACAATTTTGGAAAAGATAGCCAGAAGATATCCATTCTTTTATCTTAATATAAATATGTGTTCAAATCCTTTCAAAATATCCAATTCCACCAAACTTTTGGGAGGGAGCAGTACCTATCCCAGATATACCCATTTGATCCTGTTTACCACCTATCTAGGACTCAAAATGGAATCAGCAACACTAAGGTCATTGTGCGGGAGCCAATTATTATTATTTTTTTAAATGGGGAAAAATATCCAATGTTGCAAATACCACAAGTTGAATTATTTCACAAGCAGCCATGCATGGAGCAAACTTACTCCGCTGAAAAGATTACAGCAAAACAAAATTAAAAATAAAAAAAGAGAAAAAAAAGGAGAGATATAGATCACACAGAGGTACCTAAAAATCTGCCTTCTCTTGTGAGAGCTAGAAGAAAAGGCTTCTTTGGAGAGTCTGTTGGTTAACATCAAAGAAAAGCATCATTACAGGATTATATTAACCTCACTGACAAAGCTCAATGAGAAGCAGGGAACATGCTAAGTGGTACTAACCTGATGTCATTTAGATATCCGTTCTGGCCAGTCTAGGTGAAGGGGAGAAAATGGAAAATAACTTATAAGAAAACAGCATGGCATAACCGAAAAGGGTGTCCATGATGCTATGAATACCCAAAGGTCCTCAAACCAAAGCTCACCCCACCAACAGGGAGAGAGGGAGCAGGGACAGATGACCCAAACCCACACACCCAATATTTCTCACCTTTAATGGAAAAGAGCATTAGGAGTTTTCAGCCTTCCCCCAGAGTGTTTAAAAAGAGAGACTGATAAAGGTAGGAGTATGGAAAAGGGAAAGAGGAAAGTATTAACCTAACTATTATTTAACCATTATTTCCTTTTTAGCCCTAAATTTATTCTTTCTAGAGGTAAGCTGAGCCTAACAGTTGGTGTGCCTGATTCTAAAAAGTGTGTTCAAAGAAAGGGAAAAGGGACACAGAGAAAGAAACAGTTTTTGGTATATCATCCTTAATGATTATTCCTTTTCTGTCCTCTACACAGGCCAAAATGAAAGACATTCTGACCTGGGACCCAAGGAGGGTAGGAAAATGGGGAAGTAGGTACTTCTCAGAGCCTAGAAAAAATGAGAAAATTAAAAGTCGGAAACATTCCCTTTGGGGATCATTTCCTGACAAAGCCACTGAGCTGAGTGAAGTGAGCATCTTGGTGGATTCCCAAGTCTTAGCAAAAAGTACCAAGAGTGTCGTCTAGCTGCTGAGCAGAGTGGGCTCCATGCAGAGCAGAGCCTATGTTGGGTGGCTTTCCCAACACAGAGCTCAGGCTCCAGAGAAGGCTGCAGCAGCAGCATTTCCATCCAAACACCCTTCTTACCACTGCCCTCTCTTTTTGGCCTGTCTCCTGCTCCTCTCTCCCCTGAGAACCTGTAACTCCACCCTTATTCAGCTCCCTTTGGCTGGCTAGGCTCTCCTCTATAAGGGAATCTTTGGAGTATGGTGGGCTCTGGCCATTTTTTCTTGTTTAGACCTCTGGAGATTCCTGTTGCCTCTACCACAGCAAGAGTTAGGAAGTGCTGAAATGAAAGCGATAAACCCACAAGGATTTAACAAAGAATACATATATTAGTAGAGGCTTGATAAGACTAGAAATCAGGAGAAAAATAGGAAAGAAGAGCTAACTTTGGCTTTGTTAGGTTGCAGGTTAATATATTCCAGTGTTGTTGATAATCAGTCTGAACACTATTAAAAGGTGCCTGTGCTTTCAGAATATCTGTGGCTTTGCTCATGGTTGTAGGGTGGGGCAGTCATTTTCCACGTGTTAGTAAAGCAGAGGAGAGCACATCACATAGTCAGTTAGGCTATTATGTCACTGACACTTAATCGAAAGAGCCTGGAACAGAACAAGTTATCAAGAGGTGGTTTAGTTTAGGGGTGAAGAGCATGGACTCTGGAGCCAGACCGCCTAATTTCAAATACCAGCTCTACTGCTAACTAGCAGTATGACCTTAGGTGGTTACTTAACCTCTCTGTGCCTCAGTTACTCACTTATAAAATGGGAAAAATAATATAACTTTCTCATAGACCTGGTGCGAGGATTTAAATGAGTTAATCTACATAAAGTGCTTAGAACAGGGCCTGAAAAGGGAGAAAACGCTCTAGTGTTTGCTAGTATTAGCCACTAACCTGCTCTGTCCACAGTTTAGGGTCATCGGTGACCACAGTTGCATACAAATGACATCTCTCCTCTCATTCCCACCCAACGGTTTTGCAGGTAAAGACAGAGAGCCCTCTTTGAACTACTGGTCGGATAATCTGGAGGAAGAATTTTTCTGACTCACACCGGAAGTCTATGTAACAGAAGGTAAGAAGATTCTTTCTCCTTGGCCTTTGGGCCAGAAGGCTTGTCGTTTATCTGTCCTCAATGAGGATCCCTGGAAGCACTTGGGTTTCTTGAGACAATGGAGCAAGTTCAAAGGGGAGTTCAGTTTTCTTGAAGTTGGAGACATTTTTCTGAGCTAATTGATGATGGAAAGTTATACATTTTTGGATCCTGCTGAGGGAGGGGAGAGTGGGGGAATGGGAGGAGAGTAGTGTCCATCTAATTTATTGATGAGACCTCGCCGTCTTTTAACAACAAAGGGAGGCTGGTTCTTCCTCCCTTGTTGCTAATATGACTTATAAGATGGTGCTGCTATCTGGGTCCTACATCCTCTCTTGCTTACCCACATCTTTTCCTGAAGTTCTGCTATATACCTCTCTTCATCCTGGTAGGCAAAGGCAACCAGATACAGGGATACCAAATACAGTTGCCTAAAATGATTCAAGTTGCTCTTTGGTCCATGGAGCCAGTCTTGTTCTAAGAAGTAAGGTAAGGAATATAGGAAGAAAGAGACTTCCTGTTTAGGTAGGGCCTGGAGGGAATAGTAGTACCCTCTGTGCATGTGGAATGCAGAGCTCACAGAGGATGGATGCCAAATCTGTGCTCTACCAATCACCAACACATTCTAAAAATGAGACTGGCCAGACAAGATGAATGTACAGGCTGTGTGGACGCTAAGTCTTCCACTTAGAAGCAAAGATGCCTAAAACGGATAGTAGGAGTGAAAGAGGTTAAGCGGGAAGACGGTTTGATAGGCAAGATTCAGGGCCCTTTCATAAGCCCTGCCAAAACCATTTCTGTTTTTCAGTCTAGTCATACCTACCACACTCAGCCACCCCAAGTTTTAGCTCTCTTTGTATGCTGTACAGCAGAATGTATGAAAAGTAATTAAAAAAAAAAAAAAAAAAAATCTTCAGCTTCCCAATAAGCCACTTTGAATTTTAGAGATCAAATCTGGGGTTGGCTGATGTTGGTTTTAAAAACATTCATAGAGGGTTCATTCCATTCACAGTTCCAAAGATTAAGAGCTAAAAGCTATGGGCTAACAACTCTCAGAAGCTACACTTACCTCTCGGGCAAATATTCTCTCTCGGACCCTTTGATATTCCTCCTCTCTCTCTTCTATTGACTTGCTCCTCCTTCCATCCTGCAATGGAACTCTGATCTAGATCGATGAGCAGAATTAAGCTAGTTAAGTTCTCCTCGTACTGCAAGCTCACTGCACACCAGTAAGGAAGAGAAACCGGGAGAGTTTATGGTTGCCATCAAAAAAATGGGAGGGGAAAAAAAAGAAAATTTCCAGTCGTGGACAGGTTTCACTGGGTATATCTGACCATGGAGTTTGGGAGATCAGGTTTTCTGGATGGCTGGGGGCTCTCCATATTCCCCACCCCACCCCCCAGAGTATCAAGAACAAGTATTTATAAGGATTGGGTTGCTTCTCTGTAATAATAAGGTACTCTCCAAGTCAGTAAGGATTCAAGAAAATAAACATCACTCTGGAGGGAAAGCAAGGAATAGAAAGAAGTCAGAGAGGGAGAAGAAACAGGTGTTTAGCAGAGCTGGATATAGAGGAGGATGTTTACAGAACTAGCACCTGACATTATCCCTTCTTTGGTCACTAATGCCATGGCCTGAAAGCCCAAGTCACACACAGCTCAGCAAAGAGAACCTTGGAAATGAAATCCCAAGGGCGAAGCTAAACCAAAGTCTCAGCACTTTTTTCTTCTCCCATCTTTACTATAGCCACTGGAGGGAGGGAATGAGAGAGAGGAGTTACAGAAATAAAGAAGAAAGAAAACAGAGCAACATAAAGAAAAGGAGAATAGAACAGAAAGAAGGATGGACAGAGAAAGGAACAGACAAATGTGGTACAGTGGAGGGAGAGGAGAGACAGAGATATAGACAGGGAAAAGAAAGAAATGGAGGCTAGAGAACCTTACATTCTCTGAAAAAATAAATACAGCAAGCTGCCTAGAATAGATGGCTGGGCACATCACTTCTCCACCTCAAGCAAGCCTATCACTCAACTCTCCGTCACTGTCCCTTCCTCTCTGGGCCTGCAATTTGTGAATACTATCTTGGTTAGGGTGTTAGAGTGTCCTTTCCCAGACTGGTCTTAAAGGTGAGGAGCTCTAAGGGAGATGATATGTCAAATGAATGTTATCAGGTTTATTAAAGATTCTGATGTTCAACCCAGAAGCTTTGAAAGCTTCAAATGAAGCAACTTGGAGGAGACTGCAGTTCTATGCTGATCTTCACCAATCTCCAAAGGTAGCCATAACTTCAGTGATGGAGTAGAAAAAGCATAAGGGGCTTTGGCGCCAGGCAGAATCTCAGCTCTGCCAACTCCGAGTAATGTGACTTCAGTCAAGTAACTTACCATCTCTTAGTCTCAGTTTTCTTGTACGTAACCGTCTACATAGGGTTGTCGATAGGATTCAAAGAGATAATGCATGTACTGTATTTAGAACAGAGCCTACTTTAGGGAAGACACTCAGTAACATAGCAATTACTATGCTTATTATTAAGACAGAAAAATAAACAGAGACTACCCTATTATGGATCAAGCTTGAAGCTGAGAGAAGAAAAGTTCACAATAGGGAAAGATTCCACTCTACCCAATATGCCTCCAGGCCTAAATAATTCTTGATCCACAGAAAAAGGGTTTTGGGAAAATGGAGAGAAGGGCATCAGGATGGAAAGGCTCTTTCTTGTTTTTTAAATTTTATTTTATTTGTTTGTTTGTTGTTGTTGTATCAAACACATCCACAATAGATATGGCACTTTTCTCAAAAGGACTCCCTCAAATACTCAAGTAGCAAGCAGGAAAGGTCCTGGTCTCCAGTCCGTACACTACCCCCCAAAATTAATTTTGACTCTAAAGCTAAGATATTATTATAATTATCATTAATTGGCAACAATCAAATTGCTCTACCCAACCATGCTCTTCAAAACTTATTCTCTACCTAATCCCTACTGATGGCTAAGTAGAAACAGGCTAGATCTAAAACCTCTACTTAGCTAGGAAAACTAACCCTCAATCACTATCTAAAAGGTAGGCCAGAGGTCAGGACAACCGCTGGGCCTATAAGTGAAGGGATGGGGCAGATTGTTCACCTCTTATTCCCATAGGAGTGAATCACAAAGGGGATACTGCCTAAGGTTCCCAGCAATAAAAGTCAAATCAACTCACCCACCTTGGCAGGATTTGGGAAAAGACTCAGGAGTTTGCAGGAGGGATCAGAAACATGTTTATAAGTGGGTAAGTTAGACTGCAACTTTGTGAGTTCAAGGCTAGCCCTGAGCTAGGATAAAAGTGGAAGTAGGGTAAAGCAGCTTTTAGTGGTTCCCAAAGAAATCCCTAACTACTAAAGAAAAAAATATATAAAACCATCAGTTGGATCAAGGGAGGGAGGGATCTTGCCTTGTCCCAAAATGACATGGAGTTGGAAGTCCGTGGCAGAACCAGGGCATCCTAGGCCAAATGAGAAAACCCAGCAAACCTCAGCACCATGTCTCTCTGGGGCTAAGGGGGTGGCATTCAGCTCAACAAGTATAGTCAGTCCTCAACATTAAGCCAAAGCCAACTCAGTATCACTCAATACATTTTTCCATACTGAGATATTTTGAGTTTTTTTCCATCCCACAAAAATTCTCCTCTCCTCCCAGTTTCTCTTACAGCAGTTTCTCTCTTAGGCCCACCCCTTTCCATTCTTCACCTGGTTATCATCTCGGTCCATACTGGCATCATCTCTCTTGAGAATGAATCTCTGTTGAAATTCTGTGTTCTTCTCATCCTTTATGTGTTCTGAGAACCTCTGTTCAGGGCTGGGATTGGGAGAGAAATATGGAAGGAAGGGAAGAAAAAGACCCTTTTGTTAGGAAACAGAAGAGGTCCTAAGCACAGCTGTAAGTTTCACAACTCCCAGTCAGGGGGTTTCTGGAGTCAAGCATCCAAAAAGTCACTTAGAGGCTGTAATGAAATCCTTAGGCTCTGTTCTTTTATACATTTACCACTTGTCTTGCACCAAAGTTATACCTATCATGAAGGTGAAGAGAGGCTAGGGCCAGTCTTCACGAAGCTCCAGTGCCTCTAAAATCTGTCCTCGAGGTCTCAAAAGGAATTTGATGATATAACCCTTGACATTATCCCCTCCCCTGGAAGAGATCCTGACTCTATACCTTCCTCTTCCACCCTAGCAGGTTATCCCAGGAAAGTCTTCCCAATTCGTGGTTTCTTCCCTTACATTCTTGTGTTACTGGTTTTGTTGATGATGACAGCTTTTCCAGTTTGATCGACATTGTGGTCCATCCCAAAATAGGCAGCTACCCGGTGTAATAGCATCCGGTGATACGAGGTCATTTGAGGGAATTTCTTGAACTGATTACTGAAGGAAACCCAGGGATAAAAAGTGAAATAAGGGCAAACAACAGCAGTAACAACTAATCGTAATTTTTCTTACAAGTATGTAAAGTGAGAAATTTCTTAGGAGAACGAGACATAGTACAAGGAAGTTAGATACTTTACTCAATGGGAACCAAAATGTTTCTCTCAGCTTCTCTATCTGCAGATCCCTTTGACCCACTATTCTCATTGAATCCTCCTTAAGACCTAGGTGTCACCCATCTGGATGACAGTCTATACAGAAAAAGGGAGAAATTTAAGAACAGTGAAATCTGGGACAAGAACTAGTTGCTGAAAAGATATAACTTTTCTTTTCCAACTCAAGTCTACACTATAGCTTTAAAACTTCACTTTGTTTTCAAGCACATATTTTAAAATTCCATTTGGATTGCCTCTCTCCAACTCCATTTTGTTCCCATAGAGTAATTAGCTCAAAATTCAGACTTTTAAGAGAAAGGTAAGAGAGGTGTCTTAAAATTGTACAAAATTGTACAAAATTGGACCTAAATTTCTTTCCAGTGCCCCCTCCCACCTCTAAATGTGTATTTCATACAAGTAACTTACTTGTTGTCATTAATAAATTCCAGAATCTCCTGTTCTAATTTTAGCAGCATCATTCTGTCCCTGTTTAAAAAAGATTAAAACAAAACAAAAAACGCAGCCCTCCCATAGACATTGAAAGCAGGGATTAAAACCCAACTTGCTCACTACAGAAGCTGAGGGGAGGGATATATCCAAACCCCAATAGTGGACTGTAATGAAAAGGCTGCTCAGCATCACTCGCCTGTCCTGTGATGTTTTGAAAAAGAAAAACAATCCAAGTATACATTTTGTAGTTCCCTCCTAATCATGCACTTTGTTTTCCACATCAGAAATCTAATTCTGTTGGCAGCCATATTCATATAAACACATACTTCATACTTATACATCTAATCTTTATTCTATAACCCACCTTGTTATTTATAGAACTTTGAAGCAATTACAACTTAGCTATGTACAATTATTTTTTTTGTCTGTGCTTTTTATCATCGTGCATGCCCAAGCCTTCATATTTCTTTGTCCCTGTGTTCTTCTTTCACAAAATTTTCCTCAACTCCCCCCAAAGCAGAAACCACAGTCTGAGGGCATCCTGAATTCCTCACAGAATATAACACTATGCAGGAGAGAAATTATGGTTGGGGGTGGGCATCTTAGATTCTAACTGGAGAACTTCTGGGAAACTGCTCAGCCTCTTGGGTATCCTGCTGGTCCTTGGCCTCATTCCCTTTTCTACCAAATCATGTTATTACCTTGGGTTCTTTTTCAGCGTATTTACAAGAAATTCATGTAGGTCTATTCCAGTGGAGTCTGTGTATTCTTGGCTGGAATCTAGAACCACCACAACAAAAGAAATTTAAAATAAATGAAACTGCCTTGCATGGGATCCGATCCCAAGCAGAAGACCATGACCTGATCAGGAGAGATGAGAATAGGAAAATAAAACCAAACTTCCTTCCCCATGACAAGGATAGAATGAGGAATCTGGGTCACAATGTTGTATCAATAGTACACCAAAAAGCTGCCTTTACTGAGTGCTCTAATCAAAACAAAGCAGGTTTTATTCTTACTAAGTAAAATAAATTCTAGGTAAGGGCAGTCAAGGCAAAATTTTCCAGAATCTAAGCAAATATGCTTAAAAAGTTGATTATTTATGCGTGAATCATTTACTCTGTGGACGATTCACTTCAAATTTTTAACCCTAAGGTTTCCTTTTTTCCTGCCAGCTATCATTTTTATGGACCATGTCTTTTTGCTACCAGCCTAAGAGTTTAAAACCAAAGTGAGCCTAATAACTGGGTAGGCAAATCTACATTAAAAAAAAAAAAAAAAAAAAAAAAAAAAAATTGTTCCAGGCATCCCCAAATCAAAATATAAACAGTATCTGGAGGATCTGCTACCAGTGATTATCCATGTCACTGCTTATTCTGGAAGCACAAATAAAATCAGAATTGACAAAAATGTCCACCAGTGGGGAGTGCCAATGCAGATAAAATAGCTCTCTGTGGCATGCAGGCCTCTCTGGCAGGGTTGGTTAAAGAAGTAAAGAAAAGTAACCTATTTAGGCACATCCCCAAGCAACCATGCAGTCAGCAGGACACTTTGAACTGTTGGGCTGGTAAGGCCAGTGGGTGTTAGGCTTTAGGATGGAAGGATAGGACACTGCAGAGACAGTCCATAGGGCACATGAAAGAGGGGACAAGTCCTCACCTCTGGACAGCATCTTTCTTGGGACCTTTTCTTTGTTTTTGTCCTTGTCTTCCTTTTCAGAGACATCCTTTGTGGACTTCTCCTCTTCCTTGTCAGAAGGGCAACTGATGTGCAATTGAATTATATCCTTGAACAAGGGGAAAGAAGAATATAATCAAAAGGGACTCTCCTGAAGTTCCCTAGGAATCTCAAAGAAGGCAAATCTTGGGGTGGCAGCTTTCTCTTATAGAAGAGTGTATGTCATTCATTAAATTGTTTTAGCTTTTGTCAAGCCTTTTCTGCCAGCAATCACAGCCAACTATATGGAGACGTCAGGTTACAATAGCTATTCTTGGCATAGGAATTGAGTGGAAATGATTCTAACCACTGGAGGAAAAGGGTGGGAGTGGGAAAACAAGACCCAATCCTGGGATCTCCTTGTTTGTATCATCCTGGGTGGTCCAGGTGTGAAGACCTATACTTCACGCTCTCACCTTCGCTCTGCTCTACCCCAATAGCTTTTGTTTTAAAGCTCCTCTACCCTGATTTCCAAGCCTGATGTTGATGCTACTGGTTGCTATACTATACTTTACCAAACAACTGCCCAGTTCAAAAGACACACTTACTCCTGTAAAGGACCTACCTGGGTTTCTAGTGGCCCATCAGTAAATGGAGTAGAGGACTCCTCACACACGGCCAGGCTGCGCACCAACTTCAGCTTGGAATTAGACTGGAAAATGGAAATACACATATATATTCCCTTGGTAGGCACTTAGAAAGCTTTATGACTGAATGAAGGGCATTCCCTTTGGCTCTGTTAGCTGCTGCTTTCATTAAACGGCATTTTTTCAAATAGGTCCTACTTGCCAGTTCCTAATTCACTTGAATGATAATTTTCTTACTTGTAACAGTAGATATGTAAAAATAAAATGGCTACTCTGGACGGATGTTAGGAAAACCACCTCACACAGCTTCCCCTTTAGCCCAATGAATGCTCTGATTTCAGGCTCAGTTTACTGGCAATACACAAATCACGGCATAGTAGAAAGACTGGATTTGAGAGTCAGAAGCTTGGCTTTAACTCCTGGTTTTGTACTTAAAACTTATGAGACCCTGAGCAAATTACTTGACCTCTCTGAATCTCTGTTCTTTCCTGAATAAAAGTACCTAAAGCATTATTGTGAGAATTAGGATGATATAAAGTAGGTAAACATACATATACATACATAGTGCTTAGCACATAGTAGACAATAAATATTAAATGACTCTAAACCTGAGGTGGCAAGGGTACCTAAGAAAAGAGTCCAGAGAAAGACAAAGAAACTTTATAACACCTGGGGGTTAATGCTATAAAAGACTAATCTGCCTGGCTTACTTCTGATGGCTGGAGAAGGCCAAAAAGATCTGAAATCCACTGTGCAAATCACTGTTCTCTTAGGGATTCCCTTCCCAAAGCCAATAACTGTATAGTGACTCATTAGAAACCTATCTACAAACATTTTCTGAGTTCTTGCAATACAACCAAGGTTTTTAGTGAATACACAAGCACAAAACATGGTATATCTGCTCCAGATAAAGCAGCATAATGAAAAAAACTTGCCAGTCTGAAGAACTGACTTCAAGTCTAATTTTGCCACTAACTACTGAATGTCCTTTTTCAAATCACTCAATCTTTACAAGCCCAAGATTCCTCTTCTACAAAATGGAGGTAACTGTTTTACTTGTCTCAAAAAGTTTGGAAGGAATATAAAAGCACCCTCTGTTTTGATCTTCAACATCAAGTCCATCACTGTGGATTAGGCTATGTGTAATGCAGGACATGGGCCAATTTATCATACTTCTTGGCCTTTTTCAAACCCAGACCACATACTGGCTGGGCCACTCCCAACTACTGTCATTATTTTTCTTGGGGAGGGAGCTGGACACCCTTCGTTATTACTTCTGGTGACAATTCTTCCCACTGCAAGAAAAGTTTAACATTTTACTGTTCCCTAGCTAATTAAAAAGCTATCATACACTAACGTATATCGTCCTCCCTATTAATTTTGCTTAAAATAATCTGTGCTGTTAATTTTAATTTTATCATACAATGATTAAAAACAAAATCCTCTTTCCTGTCCCAACCTAAAAAGCGAAACATCAAGAAATTCCTACACTTTTAAGAGATCTAAAAATGTTGATTCATTTCTAGTAGCAGGACAAGATTTATCTTAATGGAAAATTCAAATGGGGGGAAAAAGAAATGTGGGAAAAAAAAAAGACTCATGAGAGGCCAGGGTGAGCAGAGAAACTGATATTTCAGCAGAAATAACACCAATTCACTCAGGCACTGGCTGGGTATCCTTCTCAGACACCAGAAATAAACTGAACTAGAAATAATGAAGAAAAATAAAGCCAGGCCTTCCAATAGGAAATGTGTGTGCGTGTGTGCTCGATGGTTAGGGTTCAAAGCACAGGAAAGAAAACTTTGTCAATACATGAATAAGCTGGATATTGGTGATAAGTCCATCTTTAAAAAGTATTACGAATAACACTAGAAAAGATGCCTGTAGTGGAAGGGCGCTCACCTTGGCTCGCTTCCTGGCATGACCATGGTTGGATGTCCGCCTCTGTTAGAAGATGATTGGAAAATATTAAAGATCGGGGAAATCAACACTTAAATTAACAGCAACACATGTTTACAAAGACAATCACCAACTGCAAAAACCATTACAATAGTAGCCAAACTATGTATAATGAGCACAACTTGGTGTGGCTATCCTCCTATACTGCAACTCCTGCAACTGCAACACAGAAAGGACCACAGACTACCCAAAGGTAAAGCACTGCTCACCATGCAAAAGTAAGAAGACACAGATTGGTTGGGCCATTTCACAGATTAAGAAAAATTGCTTTTTGATACACCATAAAATCCTCTCCTAATTAGGATGCTTCTGGAGATATCACTAACACAGCTCGAGAGAGTGTTTTATCCCCAAGCTTGCTCACATGAGCCTATTTAACCCATAATGGGTATGAAATATCACCCCTTACCATCATTATTATGCCTGTATAGGAGAACACATTCAGAGTTCCAACTTGAGATACCTAAAACATCTGTCTCTATGGCTGCAGAAATGGGATGAAGACTTTTCCTCCCAACTGTTTCCCTCCCCAAGAGTTCTCTCAGTTGTAAGCTCCTGTTGGTGACTCTTCTAGCTAGTCTGGGCCAAGGATGTAAGATGGGACAGGATAAGATGGAGTGAGAATGAGAGATAGAGGTAAGACTTCCAGAGCAAAGGGGAGAGTGGAAAGGGAGCAGGGTAGAAGCTGAGGATGATGAAAAATAAGGGCCTGAGGTGGGAAGGGAGAAGGGATGACTAATTAATTGACAAGATTTCTGAAAGGCTGAGAAACCAAAATGGGGGCTTTTGGAAAGAGGTAATGGGTAGGGTTATATATGGGATGAAGCATGTAAGGGTTATGAAATGTTTAGAATGGAACCTGCTGCCACTAAGGTGTGTAGAGCAGCAGAAACAAGACAGAGACAGAGAACTAGCTTGGTCCTGGGTAGGTGGGATTTCTCTTTCCTTTGCCCTCTTTACTAGTCATCAAACAACACTGCTACAAGGCAAAATGGAGAACGGGAAAGTAGCTGGAAAACAGAAATGATGGTGGGTCTGGTCAGTGACAAGATCTGTTGCAGCAAGAGTCATAGTTCAAGACTACAAAGCAATATTTGTCACTATTTTTTCAGAGATCTTTTACATGTATATTCACCCATGAGTACAGGCATACACTCAATTGTAACAAAGAGGCTGTACCTATTTATACCCCTTCCAACATCATATGAATCCACTTATTTCCCAGAATGGATAGTTTTCAATTAACAATCCAACACATTTTGATAGCACTATACTACCTTACTGGGGGATACAGAGATAAAAGACACAAACCTTGTCAAAAATGAACTCATAATCCTGTTGGAAAGACAGACAAATAGACAATTACAATATAGTACATTAAATACATTACAGAGGTACTCTTGGTGTACTACAGGAGCACAGAGCAGAAGCACCTAACTCAGACCTAGTAATATACAAAGTCACAAATACTGAATTGCCTGCTATGAGCAAGGCACTATGCTAGGCCCTGGGGTACAATGGTGATCCAAACATTGACCTAATCCTGGACCTCATGGAGTTTATAGGTCTGTGAAGGAAAGAGACATTAATCAAAGAATTATACAACAAGGATAGACCTGGGATGGGTGAGTAAGGCTGTCAAGGAAGACTTCTTAGAGAAAGACACATCTGGATTGGGTTTTAAAGAATAAATATTACACAGAAGTTGGGAGGAAGGGGTCAGGGGTTGGAGGAGGGCCAGGAAAAGAATACCAAAGAGGACATTCTAGGCAGAGAAATTATGCGCAAAAGTATGTTTTCTCTAAACTTTTCAGCTCCGATTTATAACCAAGGAATCAGATAAGGCTGACGCATAAGATGCCAGAGGCGGATGGCTGGCAGGCAAGGGACTAAGTCACAGTATGCCATGCTCAGAAATCTGGGACTTAAGTTAGTGAGACACAGAGAAATAGTTTGAAAAAGAGAATTAACATGATCAGGTCTCTATTTCACAACCTATTTCTCTAAAGCAGTATGGTAGGTGAATCAGCAGGGATTACAAATTTAAAAGCAAAAAGCCCAGCTAGGAGGCCATACCTAAGCTGGTTACTAAAAGGACACATCTAAGTTCAGTATGAGTTAAGTGGGGTGTGCCCAACTGAATCTCAGTAGCTACACCTTTTATGGCACTGTTTCTATGAAAAAGATGTTCTGAGTTCCAACTGCTGATTCTAAGAATATATCTTGTACAGTACAAGTCATGAAAATCTCCTTTCCCCAAACTCTTTAAAGCTCTTTTAAAATAGGGACTCCCCTGACAGCATCAGTTAGATTCTTTGAGTGGGAGTAGGAGAAAGAGCAGAATTTTTAGTGCATGATCCATTAGGAAATTGCAGAGGGGGCAGAGTTTCCTAAGGGACCCGCTCCATAGGATCGAGGAAGGCAGACAAGACTGAAGACTTTGCAGAGGGAGCAGGAGTTCCAGTAGAGGGCAGCAGCAGCACCACTTGCTTTAGGAGCAGCAAAAGAAGCCAGAGGGGAGGCAGGCTTTGCTCCCATGTCAACCACAGAAACCGATTTGTATATCCAGGTGAAGACATTTTTAAAACCAAGTGAATGTCCATAAGAAGTATAAAGTCTTTAGGCATCCTTTCTTTTCTGCCTATCTTCAAGAAGTACATACAGTACATCAAGTGGTTCAGAATACTGCTTAAAATAGTCTCCTGGGAACAGAATAATTTGGACCCAAAAGTTGACTTAATCATTACCTTTACTGTAACATGATGGCATACAATTATTCACCATGTATCTGTCTTGAGGATTTAAAATTATTTATTGGTATCAATGGAGGCTGGAAGTATAGTTGAAACATGGCAGAATGTCTCCACAAACTCTGTAAGGATGGGCTGGGAATGAAAACCCACATGCAAAAGACAATGGGAAAAAAAGCAGCCAGGACAGAGATCTGGCAAATTGTAAAAGGAAAGACAGTAGAAAAGCAGGCAGCTAGCAGACATATTTCAGAGAGCTGTCTGATTTTATTTCATCGCTTTACATTTGCTGCTTGGTATTTTAATCATTAAAGGAGACAAGGCCTAGGTGAATTGAGATGTCTAGAGAAATTATGCTTCAAATTTCTAGACCTTCCTAAATATTTTGCTCCTGCTTTTTAAACTAACTACTCATTAGAGTTAACTGTCTACTTCCTGAACTTATAATAAAGACCAGTCTCTTCTCTGAGCATGAAGGAAAGAATTTATTTAATTTGGGCTTGGGTAACAGAAGAAACCAGAAGTAGCCATAGAAGAAGAGAAAATCTGGAGCAGGTAGTCTAAAGGAGGCTCCGAGACCAGGCTGGCTAAGGCACCAACGGAGAACCCTGGAAGAAGCTTGGCTGGCCATCTACTGCCACTATTTCTGTACTGCAGTATGAATTTGGATAGAAAACAACATGGCAACCAAAGAGTAAAATTCCTCTCACCCACATTTAACAAGTGGCAAGTTCAGAGACTATTTCTGACCCAGAAAATGCTGACTGTTTTAACACAATCAGGATATGAATTTAACACTGTGTGAACAGCCAGGCAGCTCTAGTTTTGAGAGTTTTAGGTATGAGCTATTTTATGACTCATTAAAAATGTTTGTACACAGTTTACTTTTTGATAGTTTGAAAATATCAAAACTTAATATATGTAGCAAGAACCAGTAAACTTAGGTCCAAATGAATTAGGAATTTCACTCTGTCCTCTCTAGAATTCTTCGTGAACTCTATGACAAAAAGTGGAGGAGACGTTTCCTGAGAGCTGAAGTTGAGGTTTTTAGGGAGAATCAAGATTCTTCATATGTGTGGCTCACTTCTTATTGATATCCAATGTCACCTATAATGATATTTCTACTCAGGTATATATAGGAAGTGTATGTACTTCTAATCCTTACCTGTGTCTCCTGACGTAAAATGGTATCCTCACCCTCTTTCTCATTTTCTTCCTTACTTGGAGCCTTAGATATATACTTGTTTTTGTTTACAGATTCTTCCACCAGTTTTTTTTCTGATTCTTTCATTATTTCCAGAGTCTCCTGAGTAGTGTTACTGTTAGACATCTTCTTCAATAGAATACAGTAGCCTCTATGGACTCCTAAAGAAAGATCAAACATTAAACAAGAGGTAAGCATCCATACTTAAACTTTATTCCTAAAGACTTAGATTTCACATATGGGCATTTTCCTCAGAAGTCTCCCTATGTCCTAGAAAAAAGAGTCCATTGATAAATGCTGTCCCTGGATTTGTTTCTTTTTTAAAAGCTTTATTGAGGTAAAAATGACATATAACAAACTGCACATATTTAAAATGTACAATTTAATGAGCCATGACACATGCATACACCTGTGAAACCATCATCACAATCAAGATATTAAGCATATTCATCACTCTCCAAAATTTCCTCATCCCTCTCTGTAATTCCTACTTCCCTTCCCAATCACTGATCTGCTTCTGTCACTTCAGATTATTCTGCATTTTCTAGAATGTTATATAAATGGAATCATACATTGTCTGCCTTCTTTTACTCAGTATAATTATTCTGAGATTCACCAGGATTCATTTCTGAAGTAATTTAGTATGAGTCCTCTTGGCACTTTGCTCACATTTTCAGCTCCATCATTCCACACAGTTAACTCCCTAGATTCTCTCAGAAAGAATAAAAAATATATTATAAAGCTGTATTCACCACTAGAGAGGAACACTTTCCCTTCCCAAGGGAAAACTCCCTTAACTATCACAAACCACAACACTGTTACCAACTTCAAGCTACTCCTTCATCAAACAGCAGCAAAGTCAAGACAATGGTTAGAAAATCTTTTCCTTTATCTTAAGCAAACTGAAAAAGCAAGGAGAGAACTCTGTAGTCATCTGTCCTTTAGAAAGACTGGGTATCTCCCCAGAGGAAAAGAGAATCTTTGCTCTGCTACTCACCATTTCGGTTCAGTCAATCTACTACCACCCAATGATTTAGGCTCTTCATCACATGCTATTGCTATCTGTGACATGAAGCCAACACAGTTCTCCAAGCATATGCTCAGAAACAGAAGTTAATACTCTATACACAGATTCGTGTCTTAAAAGCAACTGTTGACTCAAATGAGCTTAGCTCCAACAATGGTTTGTGGAGGTTTCTCTTCATATGGGCTACTGACTGTACTTCAATCCCGACTACTTCTTTCCCTTCTTAAAAAGACTAGAAACCCTCCCAGATGTCATGTCTGGTCCCAGTGTGGTCCTATTAATTGAGCAAAATAAGTAAATACGTAAGTAATAAATGAATGAATGGCTAGCAATGCTTCAATAAAATTGTCACAGCAGACATTTTTCCCTCCTTCAAATCAGTTCAAAGGGTAAGGTCCAGAGGGTCTCAAGAAGCTCAGGTAACCTCGTGCGGGCATAAGTTAGACAGTCTGCACCTGGGCAGCTACCCGTAGACTCAGTTTGCTTAGGGCCAGATAAATTCCCTTTAAAAAGCCAGGAAGTCATTTGTACAACCACAGTCATAAAGATGAATTTAAAGAGGAGAAATATTGGAAGAAATGGACTAAAAAAGAAAATGGTTAATATTCTATTTTTAAATTAATCAATTCAGTAAGGAGAGGCTTCTACAAAAAGAGTTATAACCTATAGAGCCTTATGAATCATTGATGGATAAATCAGGCCTCACTTCTTTTCAGCATATGCTTTCGCCATGCCTCTTTTTATTTTTAATACAATTTTATTGAGATATAGTCACATACCATATAATCCACCCAAAGTATACATATATACATATAGTTGTGCATTCATCACTACAATCAATTTTAGAACATTTCCATTACTCTGAAAAAAGAAATAAAAATAAAAAAAGAAAACCCAAAACATCCCATACCTCCTGTTCTAGTTTGCTAGTGCTGCTGGAATGCAAAACACCAGAAATGGATTGGCTTTTATAAAGGGGGTTTATTTGGTTACAGAGTTACAGTCTTAAGGCCATAAAGTGTCCAAGGTAACACATCAACAATCGGGTACCTTCACTGGATGATGGCCAATGGTGTCTGGAAAACCTCTATTAGCTGGGAAGGCACGTGGCTGGCATCTGCTCCAAGTTCTGGTTTCAAAATGGCTTTCTCCCAACATGTTCCTCTCTAGGCTGCAGTTCCTCAAAAATGTCACTCTTAATTGCACTTGGGATATTTGTCCTCTCTCAGCTTCTCTGGAGCAAGAGTCTGTTTTCAACAGCCATCTGCAAAATGTCTCTCATCTGCAGCTCCTGTGCTTTCTTCAAGTGTCTGTCTTGACTGTAGCTCATCTTCAAAACAATACTCACAGCTGCACTGAGTTCCTTCTGTTATGTCAGCTCATTTATATGGCTCCACTGATCAACTTAAACCCACCTTGGATGGGTGGAGCAACACCTCCATGGAAATTATCCAATCAGAGTCATCACCCACAGCTGGGTGGGGCGCATTCCATAGAAGCACTCAAGAATTACAATCTTATCAACCCTGATAACGTCTGCCCATACAAGATTACATCAAAGATAATGGCATTTGGGGGACATAATACATTCAAACTGGCACACCTCCTATCCCCTGGTTATTATTATTATTATTATTATTATTAACAGTTTTAGTCACACAACATACAATCCATCCTAAGTGTACAATCAGTGGCTCTTGGTATAATCACATAGTAATGCATTCACCACTAGTTAACATGAGAAAATTCTCATTTCTTCTGAAGAGAAAAATCCCATACCCCTTACATCTCCCTATTATTGACAGTTAGCTTTGGAATAGTGCCTTTGTTACAATTAATGCAAGAATATTACAACATTATTGTTAACTATAGACCTTAGTTTACATTAATTGCATTTTTTCCCTCTCTCCATGCCTCTTAGCTCAGACATTAATAAAGATTAGAACCAGAAAGTTTGTTAGATATGATCTCACACAATTCCCCACCCCTAGCCCCCACCCCACCTTCTCTAAGGAAAGAACAGCTCTTTTTTCTAACTTCCTGAGACAGGCATGCTACTCTCTCCTGGGATAGGAACATCTCATTATTTCTGAAACAGTCTTAACTGTTATACATAGTTGCTCCCTATAACAAGCTATGAACCAATTCAATCTTTTATGTGTGTGTGGTTAAGATATACATAACTTACAATTTAGCATTTTTAACCACTTTTAAGTGTATAATTCAGTGACATTAAGTACATTCATAACGTTATGTAACCATCACCACTACTTCCAGAGCAGAAACTCTGGACCCATTTATCAATAACGTCTCATTCTTTGCTACACCAAGTACCAAATCTCTATGAATTTGCCTATTCTAGAGAACTCATATAAATGGAATCATACAATTATTTGTCCTTGTGTGTCTGGCTTATCTTGGAATAATGTTTTCAAGGTTTATCCATGTTGAAGCATGTATCAGAACTCCATTCCTTTTCATTGCTAAATAATACTCTATTGTAAAACACCTACACACACACACACCACACTTTGTTTATCCATTCATCTGTTGAGGGACACTTGGGTTGTTTCCACCTTTAGGCTATTGTGAATAATGCTGCTATGAAAAGTAAGGTGCATAATTTTCTGTTTGAGTCCTAGTTTTCAATTATTTGGGGTATATACCTAGGAGTGGAATTACAGAATCATACGGTAACACTATGTTAACTTTTTAAGGAACAGCAGATGCACCATTTTACACTCCCAAGAGCAGTGCATGAGGAATCCAATTTGTCCATATTGTGGCCAACACTTGATATAAACTGCATATTTTTAAAAATTTAAATAATAGTCATCCTAGAGAGGGTAAAGGGGTATCTTGTTTTTTTTTGTTTGTTTGTTTATTTGTTTTTGTTTTTCTTAATTTTTATTGTGGTAACATATATACAACATAAAATTTCCCAATTTAACCACATTCAAGCATACAGTTCATTGGTATTAATTACATTCACAAAATTGTACATTCACAAAATTGTGCTACCATTACCACCATCCAAAACCAAAACGTTCACCCCAAAGAGAAAACTATAACCCCAAAGAGAAACTCTGTCCCCATTAAAAAATTACTCCCCATTCCCCAACTTGCCCTGATAACCTGTACTCTACTTTCTATCTCTATAAATTTGCCATTTTAAGCATTTCATATAAATGGAATCATAAATATTGGTCTTTTTGTATCTGGCTTCTTTCCATCCACACAATGTCTTCAAGGTTAATCCATGTTGTTCCATGTATCACAGCTTCATTCCTTTTTATGGTTGAATATCCTGTTTTATGTATATACTGGGTTTTGTTTATCCATTCATCTGTTGATGGACACTTGGGTTTCTTACATCTTTTGGCTATTGTAAATAATACTACTGCTATGAACATTAGTGTACAAATATCCGATTGAGTCTTGCTTTCAGTTCTTCTGGATATATAACTAAAAGTGGAACTGCTGGATTATATAGTAATTCTATATTTAATTTTCTTAGGAACTGCAAAACTGTTTTCCACAGCAGCAGCACCATTTCACATTCTCACCAACAACATATAAGTGTTCCTATTTCTCCACATCCTTGCCAATGCTTATTTTCCTCTTTTTTTTTTTTTTTTTTTTAAATAATAGCCACTCTAATGGGTGTGGTGTGGTGGTATCTCACCGTGTTTTTGATTTACATTTCCTTAGTGGCTAATGACACTGAGCAGCTTTTCATGTGCGAATTGGCCATTTGAATATCATCTCTGGACAAATGTCTATTCAAGGCCTTTGCCCATTTTGTAATTGAATTGTTTGTTTGTTTGTTTGTTTTAAATAATTGTAATCCCTTATCAGATATTTGATTTCCAATTATTTTTTCCCATTCCATGGCTTGTCTTTTCACTTTCTTGAGTGTCCTTTTATGCACAAAAGATTTTAATTCTGATGGGCCAATTATCTATTTTTTCTTTTATTGCCTGTGCTTTTGATGTCTTAAGAAAACACCACTAAATCCAAGGTTATGAAGATTTCCCCCTACGATTTCTTCTAAGAGTTTTCATAGTATTACCTCTTAAATTTACGTCTTTGATCCATTTTGAGTTAATGTTTGTATATGGTATAAGGTGAGAGGCAACTTCATTCTTTTATATGTGTGCATGCTTCGTGACCTAGTTCAATCAAGCTCTCTATTCTTAATTTACTTCTAAATCGGGCTATCTAGTTTTCACAGCATCTTTTTTATTGAATAAAATATCATTTCCCTGATTGAATGGTCTTGGCATTCTTGTTGCAAATCAACTGACAATAAATGTGAGGATTTTATTTTTGAGTTCTCTGTATTATATTTCATTGACCTATATGTCCATCCTTATGCCAGTGTTACACTGTTTTGATTACCGTAGCTTTTTAGCAAGTTTTGAAATTGCAAAGTATGAGCCCTCCAACTTTGTTCTTCTTTTTCAAGACGGTGTTGGTTATTTCTCTTGAAATTCCATATGAATTTTAGAATGGGTTTTTCTATTCTGCAAAAAAAATGACACAAATTATACAGGGATTGTATTGACTCTATGGATCATTTTGGGTAATATTGTCATCTTTACAATATTAAGTCTTCCAACCCATGAACAAGTGATGTCTTTCCATTTACATTTTCTTTTCTTTCTTTCAGCAATGTTTTATAGTTTTTAGTGTACAAGATTTTTGTCTTCTTGGTTAAATTTAACCATAAGTATTTTATTCTTTTTGATCCAACTGTAAATGAAATTTATTCTAAATTACCTTTTCAGATTATTCATTGCTAGTGTATAAAAATACAATGGATTTTTGCATGTTGGTTTTATATCCTGCAACTCTGCTGAATTCATTTACTTTTTTTTTTTTTATTATTCTATAGGGATTCCTACATATAAGATCATGTCATCTGTGAACAGATAATTTTACTTCTTCCTTTCCAATTTAGATTCCTTTTATTTCCTTTACTTGCCTGACTGGTTTGGCTAGAACTTCCAGTACAGTGGTGAATAGCAGTAGCCAAAGTGGACCTTGTCTTGTGCCTTATCTTAGGGGGAAAGCTTATAGTCTTTAACCTCTGAATATGATTTTAGCTGTGATTTTTCATACATGGCCTTTATCAGGTTGAGGAAATTACCTTCCATTTCTAGTTTATTGAGTGTTTTTGTCATGAAAAGGTGTTGGATTTTGTCAAATCCTTTTGTCCCTTCATTCTATTAATGTATTATGTTGATTGATTTTTATATGTTGAAGCACTCTTGCATTCCAGGGATAAATCCCGCTTGGTCATTGTATATAAACCTTTTAATATACTGCTGAATTTGGTTTGTTAGTATTTGTTTGATGATGTTTCCATCTACATTTATAAGGGATATTGGTCTGTAGTTTTTTTTTCCCTGAAGTGCCTTTGTCTGGCTTTGATATTAGATTGGTCACATTGAATGAGTTAGGAAGTGTTCCTCTTCAATCTTTTGGAAGAGTCTGAGAAGCATTCGTGCTAATTTTTCTTTAAATGTTTTCATACAATTCACCAGTGAAGCCATCTGGTCCTGGGCTTTTCTTTGTTGGGAGGTTTTTGGTTACTGATTCAATCTCTTTACTAATTTTTGGTTTGTTGAGATCTTCTCTTTCTTCTTGAGTCAGTGTAGGTAGACTGTGCATTTCTAGGAATTTGTCCATTTCATCTAGGTAATCTAATCTGAGGGCAAACAGTTGTTCACAGTATTCTCTAATACTACTTTTTATTGCTGTAAAATGGGTAGTAATGTCCCCATTTTCATTTCTGATTTTAGTCTTTTTTTCTTTCAATCTAGCTAAAGGTTTGCAATTTTGTTGATCTTTTCAAATACTTTTGATTTCACTGATTTTCTCTATTGTTTTTCCAATTTCTATTTTGTTTATTAAAGCTCTAATCTTTATTATTTTCTACCTTCTGCTAGTTTTGGATTTAGTTTGCTCTTCTTTTTCAAATTCCTTAAGGTGTATGGTTAGGTTATTGATTTGAGATCTTTATTCTTTGTTGAAAGTAGGTGTTTACAGCTATACATTTTTCTCTTAGGACACCCTTTGCTGCATCCTATAAGCATGTTGTGGTTTTGTTTTGGTTTCAAGGTATTTTCTAATTTCCCTGTGATTTCTTCTTTGATCCAACTAAGAGTGTCGTTTAGCTTCTATATATTAATAAATTTTTGTTTTCCTTCTGCTATTAATTTTTAGTTTCACTCCACTGTTATCAGAAAAGATACTTTGTATGATTTCAATCTTGTTAGTTGGAGTATACTACATATGTCTCTTAGCTCTAACTGGGCAATAGTGTTAAATCCTCTATTTCCTTACTGATCTTGTCTATTAGTTTTATCCATTATTGAAAATATGATGAAGTCTCCAATTATTATTGTAGAACTGTCTATTTCTCCCTTCAATTCTGACTATTTTTGCTTCACATACTTTGGGAATCTGTTGTTAGGTGCTTATATATTTATACTTGTAATATCTTCTTGCTGGATTGGAAATTTTATCAATATAGAATTTCCTTATTTGTCTCTCGTAACCCATTTTGACTTAAAATCTCCTTTATCTGACAATAAGCCACCCTGCTCTCTCTTGGTTACTATTTGCATGGAGTATCTTTTCCCATCCTTTTACTTTCAACCTCTTTGTGTGTGTATCTAAAGTGAGTTTCCTGTAGACAGCATATATAGATAGATCATATTTTTCATCCTGTTAATCTCTGCCTTTTAAGAGGAAATTTAATCCATTTACATTAAAAGTAATTAATGATAGGAAGGACTGACTTAATTCTGCCCTTAGGCTATTTGTTTTCTATATGTCTTATATGTCTTCTGTCCCTTGATCCCTCCTATTACTGCCAATTTTTTTTGTATTCAGTTGACTTTTTTTTGGTAGCGTACCAGTTAATTCCTTTCTTCTTTCCTTTTCTGTATATATTTTTTAGTTATTTCCTTTGTGGCTAACTTGGGATTACAATTAACATCTCAACCTTATAATAATCTCATTTGAATAATACCAACTTTAATAGTATACATTCTTCTCCTGTACATTTCTGTCCCCCCTTTATATTATTGCCTTTGATTATATCTTTATATATTATGTGCCAATTAACATAGATGTATAATCATTTATGCATTTGCCTTTCATTTTTAAAAAGTGGAGTTACAAACCGAAGGCACAATAATACTTGTTTTTGTATATATCTATGTAGTTACCTTTATCAGTGTTCTTTACTTCTTCTTATGGCTTTGAGTGATTGTGTAGTGTCCTTTCATTTCAGCCTTAAGTATTCTGTTTAGCATTACTTATAGGGCAGATCTGCTGGTCATGAACTCCCTCAGCCCCCCCTACCCCCCCAGCACACACACAGTTACAGTTTATTACAGAGAAAGGATAAAGGTTAAAATCAGCCAAGGGAAAAAGCACATAGGGCAGAGTTCAGAGTCCAGGAAAAGTTCCAAACATGGAACTTCTGTTGTTCTCTCCCCATGGAGTTAAGACATGTTCCTTTCCTGCCATCTATGTGTGACAATACTCATGGAGTAATGCCAACCAGGGAAGCTCCCCCAAGTCTTGGTTTTTTATTTATCTGGAAATATCTTAATTTTTTGTTCATTTTTGAAGGAAAGCTTTTACCAGATACAGAAATTTTGGTTGACAGTTTTTTCCTTTCAGACTTTATGTCCTCCCACTGCCTCCTGGCCCTCCATGGTTTCTGAGGAGAAATAAGCTGTTTATCTTATTGGGGATCCCTTGTATGTGATGCATCCCTTCTCTAATGCAGCTTTCAAAATTCTCTGGCTTTGGGTTTTAATATTTTTACTATAATGTATCTTGGTGTGGTTCTATTTGAGTTTATCCTGCTTGAAGTTCACTCAGTTTCTTGAATATGTACATTCATGTCTTTCATCAGATTTGTGAAGTTTTCAGCCATTATTTCTTCAAATATTCTTTTTTCTCCTTTCTCTCTACTCCTTCTTGGATTCCTATAATGTGTATACTGGTATACTTCATGGTGTCATATAGGTCCCTCAGGGTCTGCTCATACTTCTTTATCCTTTTTTCTTTCTGCTCTTGAAACTGGATAATTTCAATTATCTTGTCTTCAAGTTCACTGACCCTTTCTTCTGCCTGTTTAGAAGCTGTTGGATCCCTCTGAGTTTTTCATTTCAATTATTATACTTTTCAACTCCAAAATTTGTTTGGTTCCTTCTTAATAATTTCTATCTCCTTATTTTGTTTAGATAGTGTTTTCCTAGTTTCCTTTAGCTCACTGAACATATTTAAGCAGTTGATTTAACATCTTTGAATAACAGTTCCAAAATATGAGTTTCCTCAGGAATGGTTTTTGTCAAAATCTTTCTTTTCAGTGTGAATGGGCCATACTTTTCTTATTTTGTAAATACGTTTTGTACTTTTTTGTTGAAAACTGGACATTCTGAATATTATAATGAGGTAACTTGGAAAATCTGGTTTTCCTATTCCTTAGGGATTACTGACTTTTGCTTGTTAAGGTCTGGAGCCATCCATTTGCAACTTTTCTGATTTATTTTTGCAAAGTCATATTCCTTGTTATGTGTGGCCACTGATGCACCTGTCCTGTTCTATCTGCAGTCAGTCAATGACGTGACAAAGATTTCCTCAGATGCCTGGCTTCAAGAAAGAGGGGCAAGGGAAGGATACTATCTCAGCTCAGAGAGGGTCAAAACCAAGGCAAACATTTGAGCCAGTCCCTTAGAGCACCCCCAGACCAACGAAAACACAAATGCGGAAGACAAGGTCCCAATCACCTGTCCTGGCACCAGCCAACTGTTCCAGAAATGTGGTCTGCAGTGGTGGAAATGAGAACTGCAGGATGGTCATTGGTTTGTGCATGCCTGTTCAAAAGATCAGCAGCCTCTTTCTTTACCAGGCACTCTTTAGGTTGTTGTTAAGTGTCCAATCAGGCAAATAGTTGCAAAATAGTTGCAAAATAGTTGCCTCTGATCACTGTTTCCAGCACAATGGTTGCTTCAGTGGAAGGACCAATGCCTAGAGCATTCTACAATGCCATTCTACCTAAACTTAAGCATTAATCTTAATCCTAAATTTACCTTAGAATCAAACAAAATTAAGTTAAATCCTTTTTCTACATGACAGACCTTTAATGTTTTTCTTTTACAGGCTTAAATAGCCTCAAATTTTTCTGTCAGAAAGAGAAGGTAATATGGAAAAAATATAAAGCAGCTGAGTGTTTCTTCTTCTAGGATGGGCCTAAATTATCGTGTATGTATATTTATTCAAATAAGATTGACAGCTTTATAGCTCCTCTTCACATGTGGGTTAGAAAAGGCTTAGCTATCTGGACACTTGAACTGACTTCACAGTGTTCAAACATTGTTTCGCAGTGAACACATTAAGACAGTCTTTTGTAACATCCACCTGTGGAATATGGTCGCATATTCTAACCAATTTTAAGGAGTCACATGTTCTTACATTCATCTGGGCAAAAGGAAAACTTGAGCTATCGATTCTTCCAGACACCATAAAACAGACAGTGATTACTCTACCCAGCTTTAAAAATTCACACAGTCACTGCCACTGAGACTACCAGACTCCTGAAGGACTATGTAAAACAAAGTCATTCTTACTCTGAAGAAAAAGGAAGCAGCCCAGAGAAAAAGGTAACATAGCACAGTGTACTGGTTGCCTACCCAAATCTCCCGTTTTTACCATTCATCAATCTATCCCAGATTTTCTTTTGGTGTTTTCCCTCTTCTAAGGACACAGGCTCAGGGAAGGTGACTCGATCCCTGTCTCCAGGAGGTGGAGCTTAATGAGTGTAAACCAATCATGGTAGTCCCATTTCCTTTTTTGTGACTGACTTAGGAAGGGACAAGTGACTCAATCATTGCCAGTGCATGGTAGGTAACTTCAAGGAAACTCTTCCTACTGTATTTAAAAAAAAAAAAAAAAAAAAAAAACACTAGGGGAAAAAAAGGTCTTCCTCTTCTGCTGAAGGTGTGCAGGTGATGCTTAGACTGTGGTAGCATCCTGCCAATACATGAAAGATGGTGGAGCAGAGAGAATAAGCCTGGATCCTTGATGCTATTGTGCAGACACTGAATTAGCCAATCTGGATTCTGATAAGAGATCTCTGGATCTCTGATAAGTGAGGTCATAAATCCTATTGTTTAAGCTATTTTGAACTGAATTTTCTGTACCTTCTGGCCAAAAGCATCTTGAGATAGAAAGGTTATGTCTTGAGGGGGAATATCTGGACCAGAGAAGCCCTACTCTGTAAGCAGAAATAACTAACAAGGACAGAGATGATAAAAATAATCAGCGAAAACTTAAGGGCACTTACCTGGTGCCAGCCACTATTCTAAAGTGCTTTACATCTCTTATTTAATCTCGCAACAATCTTATGAGGCACATATTATTATTATCATCACCACTGTTTCATAGATAAGTAAACTGAAGCACAGAGAAGTTAAATAATTTGTTTAAGGTCAAACAACTGGTACATGGCAGAACCAGGAATCAAATCCAGAAAATTTGGCTCTTGAGCTTGCTTTCTTAAACTTTATGCAATACTGCCTCCAGCTAAGGGATAAACAGTCAAAGACAAGACAGGACCTTCATTTGAAAGGTCTACTAAAGATGCAAAGGAATCAGGGACTCACATAATTGGAAGGGGACCTAGAAGTTTTCTGATTTAATGCCATCCTTCTACATCAATAGTCCCCACAATCAGGTTCTTTAATAACCAGTAACTGAAAAATGGTTGCACTGTCCCTGCTGGATACCTCTAGTGAAGGGAAAATTTTCACCTCCAGATGTAGCCTATTTCTTTTGGGGACACCTTCCCTTATATAAAGAGGCAGAACTCATCTCCCTGCTCCTTCCTCTCACTGTGCCAGTTTAGATCTCCAGGCAAGTCATAAATAACAAGCTTAATGTTGCTTCCATGTCAGCCCCTTACAGAAGACAATTTTATCTTATCTCCTTCTTGAAACATTCCCAGCTTCTTAAATCACAAATTCAAATCACATGATCTTAAGTGAGGACACCATTTTGCTTCTAGCATAACAGGGATGCCCTTGAATAGACAGAGGCTAGTATGAGGGGTCATTGTTTACATTCCAGAGCCAAGATTGCTCAGAAGAAACACTGAGTTCAAAACCACAGTTCTCGGACTGAGATTCTCTTTTGCTCTCCAAAACAACCTTTAACTGAAGTCAGTTGTAGTCCTTTAATCCTATGCAGAAGATCTCCTTACTCTTGGGGCATAAGGATATCTAGAAACAATTTTTTCTGAGCCAAAACAAAATTGAAAGTTACAGCTGAGGGACAAGACAATTTATTTACTAAAAAAAGAACTTAAAGAGTAAGCCAGTAGAAAAAGCTTAAAAGACAAAAAATTTCCATTTTTGATGGTTTATTTGGGATAGAGTGAAAATTAAGGGCTTGGGAGGTTTTTAGTGGGAGAAGAAAGGAACTATTTTGTATGTAACTGTGGCACAAAGCAAAGACATTAAGCTCCCAAGAGTCTAGATATGTGCTTCCCTACAACCAATTTGTGTACATAATACATTCGATCCAGGCAAAGAGAACAATATCTAAGGCAGAATGTCTCCTGGGTACACTCAGTAGCTCAAAGTGACACAGAGGGGACTGTCAGATGTGGAGGGGAAGAAAGAGGAGTGAAGAAATAGGATGACATGGAGGAGGATGATTGGGAGCCAAGACTCAGTGTTTTTTTTTGTTTTTTTTTGTTTTTTTCAGGAGAATACTGCATGTTTCCCATAAATTTTTTGACTGCCAAGGTAAGCAGCTTTCAGAGTACTCTGAGATTATATATCTTTCCATCAACTCTATAAGCAACTTTCTAGGCATTGGGCCAAAAGGAATACAATTATATAGGCAACTCAGAGACAGAAGAGCAGTTTCATTTTCTCCCTTTTAATATATGGCTAAGTAGAGAACACAGGTGAGAAGACAACAGCTAGGTGCTATTCTGACTTGTTCTGGAGCAAATTCCCAGTAAAGCTTTTCAGTCCTTTACTAATTTGTAAATCAGGGGTAATATTACTCAAAATTTATATTCAGATTTTATACAATTGTTTAAAATGTAGCGGCTCAGGAGAATAAATTGTGGTATACTCATATAACGGAATATTACTCAATAATAAAAAACAACATGGATGTATCTCAAAACTATTATGTTCAGTGAAAGAAGCCAGACACACACACACACAAAAATACATATTATGTAAATAAATATATATGAGGTTCAAGATCAGGCAAACTAACCCTTGGTAACAGAAATCAGAAAGTGATTGCTTAGGGCCTAGGGAGAGAATATTGATTAGAAAGGGACATAAGACACCTCCAGGAGTGATGGAAATATTCTGTATCTTTGGGGTGGTGATTACATTGGGTGTATATAATTGTCAAAACCTATTAACTAAATGTTTAAGATCTGCCCATTTTATTGTATGTCAATCATACCTCACAAAAATGTTCTAGGAGTCAAGACAGCAGGGAAAAAACATCCACAGGGTTAAAATGGCAGGTTAAAAACAAAACAAAACAAATCTAGCTGTTCACGGCAAGCGTATTTTTATATTCTTTGAAATTGGAAGTTAGGAGAAAAGGAAAAAAATATTATCAAGCATGATTATGAACCAGGTGCTTTATACACTTCCATTCACATACAATACTAATAGTTAAGCAACTTGCCCAATGTCACACCACTACTAAGTGGCAGAACTAGATAATAACCACCACGTTCTCTGATTCCAAAGTATAGTCTTTCCATGACTTTGAATTAACATTCAGGGATATTAAATGAATTGTTCAGGGCCATACAGGACATGTGAGGAGCCAAGATACAAACCCAGAAGGCCCTACTAAATTATAAATGAGAGATGGAGGTCTGACACCTTCTTTTCTTCAAAGAGATAAAGCAGAATGTAGGAATAGAGTGTAAACAGCCTATGGAACATGTAAAGCATGTGACAGTCACCAAGCCCTTAAAGACTGTGGAAGTCAACCATCATAGGTTTCACTAGTACTAAGCCATTAACAGTAACAATAATAAAAATAACACCAATTGTGCCCATTTTCCAAAACAAGGAAGCATGAAAATCATTCTCCTTTTTAACTGCAAAAGGATTCACTAGTACGTAAGGAAGCCCACGGGAGTTGGCTGACGTCTAGAGCAATTCCTTAGGCAAAGTAAAGAAAGAGAAACAAGATTAAAATGTTCTGGACATGTACCCTCTTTCTTTGCTCAATATCTGTTATGGCTGTACTTGCCATGAAATGAGAACTGCAGGTGCTCTGATTAATGGACTAAAGCATTAGTAGGACTTTGTTACAGTTTCTGTCAGCTTCCCTACATTCTTGGTCAAAATTGCCCATTTTACTTCCTCAAGTGAAACAGATCATATTTCCTCTTCTCTCAAAGAAAGAGCAGCAACGGGGGCTTTTCCCAATGCTGCTGCCATTTTCTTTAGCTTTACGAAGCAGTGCCACTATACAGAAAATATCACAGAACCTTATGGATGGAAAGGACCTTGGAAGTGCACACTGTCTTTTCCTGCCCCCTTGCAAAACTGCTTCCAACCCAACCCAGACAAGATATTGGGGGGAAAAAAGATCACAATTTACCTACTATTCATGGCACTTTCGGAAAGCCTTCCTTTTATTACTAACTTAAATTCCCTGCAGCTAAGTCTATCTGGCCCTACTATGACCTTAGTAGTCAATGCCCCAATGCTGTCAGGTGGATAGGATAGCTCAGTCAACAATTTAGTATTAACAGAATCTTTCATAATCTGAAATTGAAGTATGAGATTTGCCAGAGCAATGAGATTAGAACAATTAATTTCATAAGAAGGAACTGGGGACCTTCAAGAATCATTAGCCCTTAAGCTTCTGCTTTAGAGGAGACAGTACTATTTATTCTCCAATATCCACTGGTCCCTTCACCATAACATAACTCTTGATTTTCAATGGGGCACATGACTGCCCAGAACAAAGCTACATGTAACCCAGACTTCAATGCAGCTAAATATGAGTATGTGATTAAGTTCTAGTGAACAGGATATAAGCAGAAGTAGTAAATACTAACTTCCAGGAAGTGGGTGGCACTTCTTTACTCATTTCTCCTCCCTGCTGGCATTAATGTCAGTAAAGGTTGGCACTCTAACAGTCATCTTGGGCTGTGAGATGATATTATGACTGAAAACCACAGACAATGAGACAACAGAAGGAACCTGGGTCTCTGACTAGGCCAGCCCTGGAGTGATTACCCCTGGATTTCTTGAATTTGAGAGAAAAATAAACTTCTATATCAAAATCCTAATATACTCTCTACTTGGTATCTCATGTATACATATACTGTAAGTAATAATGATGAAAATTATAAACAATTATTTGATTGCTATAAGCAAGGAATCTTCAGCAACATCCTGGAGCTGATATGTACTTAGGAGGGAAGAGGTAAAATAAAGGAGAGTTGGCATTTTATAGAGGATATAAGGGCATCACGCTTGAATCCTAATACACCTCTGTAGCAAGGAAAAAGATGAGCATCGTTGTAGGGTAAGTTAGTAGCATCACCCATCAAAATAAAGAGCATTTGGTCTCCACAATGTGGGAGACAGCAAGCATGTTATAGCAGATAAGAGTATGGACTTTATAGTTTGACTTGAATTTGGCTACGTGACTACTGTCTCCACAACATACTAATTGTATAACTGTGTCTCAGCCTGCTCATCTGCACCACAGCACAATATATACCTCCCAGTCACTGGAAAATCACACAAGATAACAAATTTAAGGTGTTTGCATATAGTAGGTGCTCAGTGAATATTAGTTCCTTCTAATCATATTCTACAGAAGGGAGGAAGAAAAAGATAATGAGAGATCCCTTTTCCTCATCATTCACCGGTACTGTTTTATGCTTCTAAATTAACAGATTTCCACTCAGAATTGGCATCATATATGTACCTTTTCCCCAGTCAGTACTGAACCACATTATCCTGCATAGGTAAGAACTTCACCTGTTTTAATGATAATTAGACAGTGAAAGACTGCAAAGAAGAGAAAATATATGAATTCTATTTACTGTTCCTTATACTTGGCTTCCTATTTTTCTTGGGACTTTAGGTATTTTAAAAATTGTTTTTAGAGAAATTACTTTAGATAAATGCTACTTCTAAAAGAGGGAACTCCAAAGTTTGATACAGGTGTAAGCTTAGGTCTAAGAAAAGAGATGAATCACTAAAGAGTGACTGGCTTCTTCAGACTTTGTTATCCATGATGGTTGGTCAGGTGAGTAAAGAACTCACAATATTTGATGGTTCAGATCCTAACGAGGCCTCACTTCTAGAATATTTATCATTTATCACTCCATTGTGTACACAGAACTAGCTATTTACAAGTAGATATTACTATTCCTAATTTATAGAAGAGTAAACTGAAGTTCAAAGTAACCAGGGAGCAAATCCTGTTGACTCTAACTTCAAAATAGATCTAAAATCTGATGGCTTCCACTTCCACTGCTGCAAACCTGATCCAAGCCACCATTCTCTGTAACCTTCTAACTAGTCTCACTGCTTCCATCCTTGTTCCTCCCTAGGGCATCTTCTCAAGATAGCAGACTGAGTGACTGGGTTAAAACGCTGTCAGATCCTGTTACACCTTTGCTCAAAATTCTTCAGTGGTTCCCCATTTCATTCTGAGCATAAGTCCTTAAAATGACCTATAAGACCGCAAATGATCTATTAGTTTGCCCCCTGACCTCATCTCTTATTATCCTCCCCCCCACCCCCTTACCCAGTTCCAGTCACACTGGCTCCTCTAATGATTTCGGAGTGATTGCCTTTACTGTTCCTTCCTTCTGTCTAGAATGATTTCCCCCGGATAAACACAAGACTGACTTACTCAATTCCTTCAGGTCTTTACTTAAATGGTGACTTCTCAGTGAGCCCTTCTCTGGCCACAATAAGTAAAATTTAAAAACCCCCAATATTTTCTGTCTCACTTCCTTTCCTTTATTTTTCTGCTCAGCACTTACCACTATCTAATACTCTCTATTTTACTAATTCATCTTGTTTACTGTCTCCTTTCCCCTGTAAAAAGTACTTTTAAGGAGAGCAGAAATTTTGGTCATGTTTTGTTCATAGCTATATACCCAGGATCTAGGACAGTACCTAGCACATAATAAATATATTTTTACATGAATGAATGAAGTAAATAATATGCCTAAATATTCATAGAATGTAAGTGGCAAAGCTAGAATTCAACTCGAGATTGAGTCCAAACTCTCGCTCTTTCTCTTGCATCACACAGTTTTCTTGAAATGCCTACTGCTTTCCAAAATTAAGATCAGGATGGCTTTCCTAATTCTCATGTAAGAAATTAATGATTCCCATTCAAAGTAAAGCCTAGCAAGGAAGAGACCAATTTCTAAAAAAAACTGTGCAAGCTAAGTAAGGTGCAAGCTTATAATCTGACAGATAACGTGATACTTTTCTTCCTATTTTTAATTTTTATCCAGTGAACCAAACCATAGCCCTTACTCTTACCCAAGGCCTCCCCCATAAAAATCCTTCAATCATATACCAAACAGACTTTTTGCTCCTTTTGGCTTAACAGATGAATCAGAAGTTGTTTATTTCTTCTTAGAAAGAAGGCAATGGTATAATCTCACTTGTAGAAGGACTCAAATATATTCAAAACAAGGAGGAGAACTCAAGGACATTTTGAGGTCTCTTTCAATTCTGGAAATAGCCAAGCATGGGAATGCTGGTGGAGAAGAAAATAAGACCCACCATAACTTCTCAAGTATCTTGACATAAGGTATAAGAAGAGAAATATAATAATAATCTTGACTTCTTTCATTTACAAAATCTAGAGGGCAGGGTTTTCTTTTTATGAACAAATCAGTCTCTACGGCAGATAGGTACAGGGGAAGATTCATGCCATTATCCACTACGACAAGTAACCAACTTTGAGTTGAGTGAAATCTCCCAGACATAAGTCAATGAATATGAACAAGCTAGAGAAGTGAAGATGGAAAACACAGAGGTAAACTTTCTGCTAATTCTCTACCTCCAACAAAAGACTGACAGAGACTACCACATTGCAGTGGAAGAGAAGGAAGGAAAAGCAGTAAACAAAAAGCTGCCAGTTTCTGACTCAGCTTTAAACCTATCGAAAAGAGCAAGACAGTTTCAGATATAAACCTCCTCTGGTCTAGAAGGCCAGAGTTTGACCTAGACTTGGCACAAGCCCAACAGACTGCAGCAGCAGCTCAAGCCAGATAGGTGGTAGGTGTTTCCCTCCATATCCTCTCCCAATCAAACAATTTTAAGAAGCTAATATAACCTTACAGTGTTTATATTAAATAGCAAATTTTGAAAGAGAAGATAAAAACACCTTACACCATTCTTGAAAGATTTTTTTCACAGCTCTATATACAGTGATGGTATTAAGGTCATTTATCACTGAATAAATGAATTTTGCAAGGTTAAATGATGATGTGTTTATGTTCTATCTGCTCATTGGCCCTGAGGTCAGCCAATCTGATCCTGGACTCCACAGCAACAGGCTCTATCACCAAGAGCTATGAGATGAGAGTCCCCTTGCCTTTATTTTTTTAAAATAAGGCATTTTTCCACAGAAACTGTTGCAAATACTGGTCAGAGAATAGTCTCTACAGACAAAGAATATAAATGCTGCCAATGTGATATACTAAAAGCAAATGTGGGGTGGGAGGAATGAATAGCAGTGACAACGAATCTATACAAATAGCAAGGAATCCCAAAAACCCTGGAGATTTTCCCTTGTTTAATCTCACAACACTGAAGCTTTCCATTCCGTAAAATACAGAAAGAGCTGAAGGTTTTAGTTTAGGACTGCTGATCTTTGTAAGTTTCCATTAACTTTTCCTGAAATGTTAAAATCAGCATCAGGAACCTCAGGCCTTTACTCTTCATATTCTCAAATCACAACTCATACAGTCCGTGTAATCCTGCTGTGTCTGCCTTCTTCTCTATACACTCGTTCCCTACCACCTTCTAGTATCCATAGAGAAAAAATCAGCCACGTCCAAATGAGGAAATAAGACATTTGCCTCTTCACATTCCATATGCCACATTCCTGCTCCCTCAGCTGAAGGCCTCCTTGAAGCAAAAAGGAAACTTGAAAAATCACAAACTGCATCAGGAGACTAGACAAAAAACTGCTCTCCCCAATGGTGTTCATAGACAACCTAAAATCCTCCTGGTGTATTACAAGGTGTTTCCCTTTCCTGGCATGATTTCAGCAATAACTGATGTCATATCTTTGGCTTCAACAAACAACTTTGGTCCCCACCTTCTTGTATATGATAGTGAGTGAAAGCTGATAACTGGACAGAATCTGAGACATAAGGGTCAAAATTAGCTTAGAACCTGTGCATTTTCATCTGGCTCACACTTTTGTTATTTTTTTAATCATTGCACTGTAGGACAGAAAATGATCTCTCATAAAACAGCTAAGACGGTTATAGTGTTAAGAGATGACAGTCATTCTTTCAATGAGTATTTACTGAACATACATTTACTGTGCAAGTGACTTACATTAAGTAGTGGAATAGTAAAAATTGTGAATAGTGAAAATTAAGAATAAAAAGTAAAATGTTAAGCTTTTCTGACACTACTGACTAGTAAAACTAGTTACCAAAATTTATTTCCAGTATGTTTTTCACATGCTGAATGGAGTTTCTTAAATGCACATCTCAGTTTCCAAACAAGTCCAAAGTAGAGGGATATCTACACTACTTGTCAGTACTGAGTTCCAAGGGACCCATAAGGGCAGCCTAAATTGAGAAGCAACAGACAGTTCCAGAAATTCCTAGGACAGAGAAAACCTTTTCTGTAAAACTGTTTCAAGTTTACCAAGAATTCTTAAGGAGACAACCAGAAAATGGAGTAGAAACAACTTTTAGTGGGAGTCCTTAATATCAAACTTAAAAAAAAGAGTCTTAAGATTAGAAAGATCAAAACCCAGAGTCAAAAGTTTAAAAATGTTAAAAAACCAACAACCAATCATCATCTTGTGGAAGTCAAAAGCTCAATGATGGCAAAATAAAGAGAAAGAAAGTTGCTAATCTTCTCAAGGAACATGTTCTCAACTTGGCCTCTAAGCATCAAATTAGAAAAGATGCTTCCTAAAAGAATCAACCATGACTATTTTATACTTAATATTTAGATTATACTTAAATTCATTTTAAAAACTCAGTATCTTTCATGGCTTGAAAAATCTCTTCTGGCTACCTCAAAAATTTCATGTGATCTGAAGACATAAATGATATATCTTTGTTTAATTTCTAAATATTAATAATAATGGCTAATGTCAATTAAGCCTTTACTATGACCAGGAGCTGTCTCATAAGTTTTACATGTATTAACTCTTTTAACCCCCAAAACAACCCTTTGGGGTGGGTACTATTATTATCCTCACTTTACAACAAGGATACAGAAGCACATAGAGGTTAAATAATTTGCCCAAAGTCACAGAACCAGCAATTAACAAAGCTGAGATTTGAATTCAGGCAGCTTAGCCCCAAAGTCCAACCATTTAACCATCATACTTCTGAAAAGAAACTCTTAACAGGCTAAATAATAATGGTGAGTGGGTTGTAGCTAAAGAGGAGCACACGAGAGAGAGGAATTAATCAGGCACTTTTAGGCACAGAAATGGTCCCTTATCAATTCTGCCTGAAAGTCCTTTCAACAAGTATCACATTTTTAATTATCCAGATGATACTAAAACACCTTTTGCAAAAGCAGCTCTTGATATTTCCCTCCTAAATTAAAAAAAAAAAAAAAAAAAAAATTGGTGGTGGTGGGAGGAAAGACGAGAATGAAAAAGAAAGAAATTGAAAGCTTAGTTTCCCCAACACCTCTCAACAAATTTCCCTTCCCAGACCTTTTCCAAAAGCTTTGATGGTCAGAAAACAAAGGTTTAAAATGGAAGCACTTTCAATTGAAGTAAAAAGACCTCCTGGTAATTTTTACCCTGGTCATGACTGAAACATTTAAGATTTGAGGTCTATCCCACCCACCCCCAAATGAACGGAAAACCAAGTTAACAAAAACCATCATCTTTTAATTTCACAGCAGTCTTCTTCCCCCTCAAAGGCTATTCCTGTCCTTGTTGCAGACAGGGAACTGCTCCCAGTGACGTCAGAGCAGTCTCCCAGCAACTATTAATGAGGGTTGTCCACCACAGGGGTTTCCTGAAAAGCTAGCAAGAAATTACCCACATATTTGCTGTAATATCAAGATACAAGAATGCCATGGAATTTCTCTTAACCTTTTACAGCTCCAGTGTCAGCAAGCTTCTAAATAGGTTAATCCTCTGGAATGCTCTACTTTCACTCTACGATTATTCTTTTTTCTTTCTCTCACTCATCCCCAAATAAAGTTAGATTTTTGTTAGTTTGAAACATTTATGGTTATAAAAAATATTAAATATAATTCAGCCACCATAGAAAATAGGACTGCCTAATGTAAGTTACAAAGCAAATGTTAAGTCTTACCACTTCACACAAATAACTTAGAATAAATGAAACCACAGAACAAGAGAAGAAAATCAGGATAGAAAATAAACCAGCAAGTTCTTAAAAGCACTTCTCCACATATGCTACCAGAAGATACATCCAGAAGAGACAGGAAAACCTTAATTTTCCTAGGCTCTTGTCTACTGAGTTTTCCATACTGACCTCTGCAGGCAGCCCTCCAGAGATTGGTGGTATTAAAATGGAATTGCATAAAAAGGAACTGGAAGCCCACTTAGTTCAAAATCAGATGGTTTTGGCCGTTATGCTCACACCTAAAGGTATTTCTAACAATTTCTGCCTAAAGCTCTGCTCTAGCTACAGACATTCAATATTAATGAGTTTTACTCTAAATGAGGAATTTTATGTAACCACCTATTTCTGAGATCTGAGAAACAGCATACAAACCATCTGCCCAGGACCTGTGCAAATCAGGTAGAAAAATTCCAAATTACAAAACCCAATGTAGAATGATTAATGAATGCCAGGTTCCAGAAACCTGCTTATGAGCTTTTTCCTTCCATATTTAGAAGAAGCAATTAGGTAATATTAATTGGCAGTAGTACATATAGGGTTAATTCAGGCACTCTGCTTCAGCAGTCCTGACTGGCCCAATCCTTTTTTCTAAAAGGAAAGAAACATAATTGCATCGCTTTCACTATAAAATCCCACTTGGCTTCAGCCCCATTTAATGGCACCCACTTATCATCATCAAGTCATATGGGAGAACGCACTGCTTTGGATGAATTTTTCTTCTCTCTGTGCCCTCCCTTCTCAGGAGAAAAAGACTGCAAACAAAACCACTACGTCACTGGAGGTAGGGGGAATCCCATCTCTGCACTCTTTAGAAACCAAGACCAACAAACAAAAACAAGCCAATGGGAAGAAACAAACAAACAAATAATACAAAATAAGAAGCAGTAAACCCAGAAGAAATTCATGACAACCTGAATGTGTCAAAAGGCATGTTCAGTAAAAAGGATGAACAAATTCCAGTGACTATTCTGCAATTTGCCCTAGATGTTCATATTCAAAAAAAACCACACAGTAAACACACAGTAAAGGGAACATATTTCTTCCTATCACATTTAAAGACTAGGGGACAGTTATATAAAGACATAGGACAGAGAGGCATATTCACCTGCTGGGTGTGGATAGTTGTGTAAAGACACAGTGAAGGATATTTATAGGGGATTCCCTGCTTCCTGCAGTGTGCGTCAACAGCATCACCAAAGAGAATAGAAACCACCACTGTTCTCATAAGCTAAATCTGAATGAAGCATTGCTTGAAACAGCCATGAAGAGGGAGAATATGAATGAGATAACAGTTCCTAGCAAACCTAATTTTAAAAATATTTTAAAGATAAAAAACAGCAAATGAAAATTCCACAAATACAAAACTTAGCACTTTAAATTCTCTAATTTCCCTCATGTATAATATGCAGTTAAATTGGCTAAGATAAAAGAGCTATCCATCTTTCCAGCTTCTTCTTTACCAGGTCTGTGGAGTTCAAGGACTTTTATATAAAGAAAGAAAATTATCCAAAACTCACCCCAGACGGATCTGTACTTACACCAACAGCCAGCTCACATTATTAATGGAGACCTCATTGTAAGGATCTGTTCTGCCGGAATTTTGCCGGAATAAATTCCTTCTGGGAAACCTGTGCCTCTTCCCTCGCCCACAGTCTCCTCCCGCCCCCTTCACCCTTGAATGAAATGCTACTGATTCTTGCTGCTGCGTCTCCAGTAAGCTAATTGCTCTGACAAGCAGCTTTGAAGCAGACCATGGCCCAGGTGATCAGAGATGTCACCCAGAGCTCTGCCAACAGTCACACCGTGTGCGCGCACATACACACACACTCGCAAACACATGCACATGCTCACAGGCTGCAAGAGCACCCCCTCTCGCCGCCTCCTCTTGCTCTCATTCAAGTACTTCAGTAGCATGCCTGCCTCCACACCACTCTGAGGATAGCTTTTAAAGACACAGCATCAACTCTTTTTTGCTGCATATGTTGAGATGTTAAAACAGTCTTCTTAGTGAAGAATAACAAGTTGGGACCATGTTTTGAATTAGAAGTTCACTTTTGAATTTACCTCCTCTTTTTCTCACCTGCAAAATAAAAGAAGCCAGGGAAATTGCTTTTAAATAAAAGCTACTTGGACTGGATTTTTTTTTTTTTTAAATCTTCATTTTATTGAGATATATTCACATACCACGCAGTCATACAAAACAAATCGTACTTTCGATTGTTTACAGTACCATTACATAGTGGTACGTTCATCACCCAAATCAATCCCTGACACCTTCATTAGCACACACACAAAAAGAACAAGAATAAAAATCAGAGTGAAAAAGAGCAATCGAAGCAAAAAAGAACACTGGGTACCCTTGTCTGTTTGTTTCCCTCCCCTATTTTTCTACTCATCCATCCATAAACTAGACAAAGTGGAGTGTGGTCCTTATGGCTTTCCCAATCCCATTGTCACCCCTCATAAGCTACATTTTTATACAACTGACTTCGAGATTCATGGGTTCTGGGTTGTAGTTTGATAGTTTCAGGTATCCACCACCAGCTACCCCAATTCTTTAGAACCTAAAAAGGGTTGTCTAAAGTGTGCATAAGAGTGCCCACCAGAGTGACCTCTCGGCTCCTTTTTTTTTTTTTTTTTAATCATCATTTTATTGAGATATATTCACATACCACGCAGTCATACAAAACAAATCGTACTTTCGATTGTTTACAATACCATTACATAGTTGTACATTCATCACCTAAATCAATCCCTGACACCTTCATTAGCACACACACAAAAATAACAAGAATAATAATTAGAGTGAAAAAGAGCAATTGAAGTAAAAAAGAACACTGGGTACCTTTGTCTGTCTGTTTCCTTCCCCTACTTTTCTACACATCCATCCATAAACTAGACAAAGTGGAGTTTGGTCCTTATGGCTTTCCCAATCCCATTGTCACCCCTCATAAGCTACATTTTTATACAACTGTCTTCGAGATTCATGGGTTCTGGGTTGTAGTTTGATAGTTTCAGGTATCCACCACCAGCTACCCCAATTCTTTAGAACCTAAAAAGGGTTGTCTAAAGTGTGCATAAGAGTGCCCACCAGAGTGATCTCTCGGCTCGTTTAGGAATGTCTCTGCCACCGAAGCTTATTTCATTTCCTTTCACATCCCCCTTTTGGTCAAGAAGATGTTCTCCGTCCCACGATGCCGGGTCTACATTCCTCCCCGGGAGTCATATTCCACGTTGCCTGGGAGATTCACTCCCCTGGGTGTCTGATCCCACGTAGGGGGGAGGGCAGTGATTTCACCTTTCAAGTTGGCTTAGCCAGAGAGAGAGGGCCACATCTGAGCAACAAAGAGGCATTCAGGAGGAGACTCTTAGGCACAAATATAGGGAGGCCTAGCCTCTCCTTTGCAGCAACCGTCTTCCCAAGGGTAAAACTTATGGTAGAGGGCTCAACCCATCAAACCACCAGTCCCCTATGTCTGTGGTCATGTTAGCAACCATGGAGGTGGGGTAGGCGAATACCCCTGCATTCTCCACAGGCTCCTCAAGGGGGCACTACATCTTTTTTTTTTTTTCCTTGTTTTTCTATTTTTTTTTTTTTAACTTTCCCTTCTTTTTTAAATCAACTGTATGAAAAAAAAAAGTTAAAAAGAAAACATACAATAAAAGAACATTTCAAAGAGACCATAACAAGGGAGTAAGAAAAAGACAACTAACCTAAGATAACTGCTTAACTTCCAACATGTTCCTACTTTACCCCAAGAAAGTTACCTAATATAGCAACATTTCTGTGAACTTGCTCCTACTGTATCCATCAGAAATTAACAGACCATAGTCATTCCTGGGCATCCCCAGAACATTAAATAGCTTATCTGTTCTTCTTGGATTATTGTTCCCCCTTCCTTAATAGCTCTCTATTGCTAGTTCCCCTTCATTCTACATTATAAACCATTTGTTTTACATTTTTCAAAGTTCACATTAGTGGTAGCATATAATATTTCTCTTTTTGTGCCTGGCTTATTTCGCTCAGCATTATGCCTTCAAGGTTCATCCATGTTGTCATATGTTTCACGAGATCGTTCCTTCTTACTGCCGCGTAGTATTCCATTGTGTGTATATACCACATTTTATTTATCCACTCATCTGTTGAAGGACATTTGGGTTGTTTCCATCTCTTGGCAATTGTGAATAATGCTGCTATGAACATTGGCGTGCAGATATCTGTTCGTGTCACTGCTTTCCGACCTTGCGGGTATACACCGAGAAGTGCAATCGCTGGATCGAATGGTAACTCTATATCTAGTTTTCTAAGGAACTGCCAGACTGACTTCCAGAGTGGCTGAACCATTATACAGTCCCACCAACAATGAATAAGAGTTCCAATTTCTCCACATCCCCTCCAGCATTTGTAGTTTCCTGTTTGTTTAATGGCAGCCATTCTAACCGGTGTTAGATGGTATCTCATTGTGGTCTTAATTTGCATCTCTCTAATAGCTAGTGAAGCTGAACATTTTTTCATGTGTTTCCTGGCCATTTGTATTTCCTCTTCAGAGAACTGTCTTTTCATATCTTTTGCCCATTTTATAATTGGGCCGACTGTACTATTGTCATTGAGTTGTAGGATTTCTTTATATATGCAAGATATCAGTCTTTTGTCAGATACATGGTTTCCAAAAATTTTTTTCCCATTGAGTTGGCTGCCTCTTTACCTTTTTGAGAAATTCCTTTGAGGTGCAGAAACTTCTAAGCTTGAGGAGTTCCCATTTATCTATTTTCTCTTTTGTTGCTTGTGCTTTGGGTGTAAAGTCTAGGAAGTGGCCGCCTAATACAAGGTCTTGAAGATGTTTTCCTACATTATCTTCTAGGAGTTTTATGGTACTTTCTTTTATATTGAGATCTTTGGTCCATTTTGAGTTAATTTTTGTGTAGGGGGTGAGGTAGGGGTCATCTTTCATTCTTTTGGATATGGATATCCAACTCTCCCAGCCCCATTTGTTGAAAAGACCATTATGACTCAGTTCAGTGACTTTGGGGGCCTTATCAAAAATCAGTCGGCCATAGATCTGAGGGTCTGTCTCCGAATTCTCAATTCGATTCCATTGATCTATATGTCTATCTTTGTGCCAGTACCATGCTGTTTTGGCAACTGTGGCTTTATAATAAGCTTCAAAGTCAGGGAGTGTAAGTCCTCCCACTTCGTTTTTCTTTTTTAGAGTGTCTTTAGCAATTCGAGGCATCTTCCCTTTCCAAATAAATTTGATAACTAGCTTTTCCAAGTCTGCAAAGTAGGTTGTTGGAATTTTGATTGGGATTGCATTGAATCTGTAGATGAGTTTGGGTAGAATTGACATCTTAATGACATTTAGTCTTCCTATCCATGAACATGGAATATTTTTCCATCTGTTAAGGTCCCCTTCTATTTCTTTTAGTAGAGTTATGTAGTTTTCTTTGTATAGGTCTTTTACATCTTTGGTTAAGTTTATTCCTAGGTACTTGATTTTTTTAGTTGCTATTGAAAATGGTATCTTTTTCTTGAGTGTCTCTTCAGTTTGTTCATTTCTAGCATATAGAAACATTACTGACTTATGTGCATTAATCTTGTATCCCGCTACTTTGCTAAATTTGTTTATTAGCTCTAGTAGCTGTATCGTCGATTTCTCAGGGTTTTCTAGATATAAGATCATATCATCTGCAAACAATGACAGTTTTACTTCTTCTTTTCCAATTTGGATGCCTTTTATTTCTTTGTCTTGCCGGATTGCCCTGGCTAGCACTTCCAGCACAATGTTGAATAACAGTGGTGACAGCGGGCATCCTTGTCTTGTTCCTGATCTTAGAGGGAAGGCTTTCAGTCTCTCACCATTGAGTACTATGCTGGCTGTGGGTTTTTCATATATGCTCTTTATCATGTTGAGGAAGTTTCCTTCAATTCCTACCTTTTGAAGTGTTTTTATCAAAAAGGGATGTTGGATTTTGTCAAATGCTTTTTCAGCATCTATTGAGATGATCAATCGATTTTTCCCTTTTGACTTGTTAATGTGTTGTAATACATTGATTGATTTTCTTATGTTGAACCATCCTTGCATGCCTGGAATAAACCCCACTTGGTCATGGTGTATGATTTTTTTAATGTGTCTTTGGATTCGATTTGCAAGTATTTTGTTGAGGATTTTTGCATCTATATTCATTAGGGAGATTGGCCGGTAGTTTTCCTTTTTTGTAGCATCTTTGCCTGGTTTTGGTATTAGATTGATGTTAGCTTCATAGAATGAGTTAGGTAGTGTTCCATTTTCTTCAATGTTTTGAAAGAGTTTGAGTAAGATTGGTGTCAGTTCTTTCTGGAAAGTTTGGTAGAATTCCCCTGTGAAGCCATCTGGCCCTGGGCATTTATTTGTGGGAAGATTTTTGATGACTGATTGGATCTCTTTGCTTGTGATGGGTTGGTTGAGGTCTTCTATTTCTTCTCTGGTCAGTCTAGGTTGTTCATATGTTTCCAGGAAATTGTCCATTTCCTCTACATTATCCAGTTTGTTGCCATACAGTTGTTCATAGTATCCTCTTATAATTTTTTTAATTTCTTCAGGATCTGCAGTTATGTCACCTTTTTCATTCATTATTTTGTTTATATGGGTCTTCTCTCTTTTTGATTTTGTCAGTCTAGCTAGGGGCTTGTCAATCTTGTTGATCTTCTCAAAGAACCAACTTTTGGTGATATTTATCCTCTCTATTGTTTTTTTGTTCTCTATGTCATTTATTTCTGCTTTAATCCTTGTTATTTCTTTTCTTCTACTTGGTTTAGGATTGGTTTGCTGTTCATTTTCTAGCTTCTTCAGTTGATCCATTAGTTCTTTGATTTTGGCTCTTTCTTCCTTTTTAATATATGCGTTTAGTGCTATAAATTTCCCCCTTAGCACTGCTTTTGCTGCATCCCATAGGTTTTGGTATGTTGTGTTCTCATTTTCATTCGTCTCTATATATTTAGCAATTTCTCTTGCTATTTCTTCTTTAACCCACTGATTGTTTAGGAGTGTGTTGTTTAACCTCCAGGTATTTGTGAATTTTCTAAGTCTCTGATGGTTATTGACTTCTAATTGTATTCCATTGTGGTCAGAGAATGTGCTTTGAATAATTTCAATCTTTTTAAATTTATTGAGGCTTGTTTTATGTCCCAGCATATGATCTATTCTGGAGAAAGTTCCATGAGCACTAGAAAAGTATGTGTATCCTGGTGATTTGGGATGTAATGTCCTGTATATGTCTGTTAAATCTAATTCATTTATCAGATTGTTTAGGTTTTCAATTTCCTTATTGGTCTTCTGTCTGGTTGATCTATCTATAGGAGAGAGTGATGTGTTGAAGTCTCCCACAATTATTGTGGAAACATCAATTGCTTCCTTTAGTTTTGCCAGTGTTTCTCTCGTGTATTTTGTGGCACCTTGATTGGGTGCATAGACATTTGCGATTGTTATTTCTTCTTGCTGAATTGCCCCTTTTATTAGTATGTAGTGGCCTTCTTTGTCTCTCAAAATATCCCTGCATTTGAAGTCTATTTTATCTGAGATTAATATTGCTACACCTGCTTTCTTTTGGCTGTAGCTTGCATGAAATATTTTTTTCCATCCTTTCACTTTCAGTTTCTTTGTGTCCCTGTGTCTAAGATGAGTCTCTTGTATGCAACATATTGATGCTTCATTTTTTTTGATCCATTCTGCAAATCTATATCTTTTAATTGGGGAGTTTAATCCATTTACATTCAACGTTATAACCGTGAAGGCATTTCTTGAATCAGCCATCTTATCCTTTGGTTTATGTTTGTCATATTTTTCCCCTCTGTCTATTAATATCCTTTATTGTACCCATACCGAATCTCTTTAGTACTGAACCTTTCTCCAAGTCTCTCTGTCCTTTCTTTGTTTCTCTGTCTGTAGGGCTCCCTTTAGTATCTCCAGTAGGGCAGGTCTCTTGTTAGCAAATTCTCTCAGCATTTGTTTGTCTGTGAAAAATTTACGCTCTCCCTCAAATTTGAAGGATAGCTTTGCTGGATAAAGTATTCTTGGCTGGAAATTTTTCTCACTCAGAATTTTAAATATATCGTGCCACTGCCTTCTCGCCTCCATGGTGGCTGCTGAGTAGTCACTACTTAGTCTTATGCTGTTTCCTTTGTATGTGGTGAATTGCTTTTCTCTTGCTGCTTTCAGAACTTGCTCCTTCTCTTCTGTGTTTGACAGTGTGATCAGTATATGTCTCGGAGCGGGTTTATTTGGATTTATTCTATTTGGGGTTCGCTGAGCATTTATGATTTGTGTATTTATGTTGTTTAGAAGATTTGGGAAGTATTCCCCAACAATTTCTTTGAATACTCTTCCTAGACCTTTACCCTTTTCTTCCCCTTCTGGGACACCAATGAGTCTTATATTTGGACGTTTCATATTATCTATCATATCCGAGGTCCATTTCGATTTTTTCAATTTTTTTCCCCATTCTTTCTTTTATGCTTTCATTTTCCATTCTGTCATCTTCGAGGTCACTGATTCGTTGTTCAACTTCCTCTAGTCTTGTACTATAAGTGTCCAGAATCTTTTTAATTTGGTCAACAGTTTCTTTAATTTCCATAAGATCATCTATTTTTTTTTTATTTAGTCTTGCAATGTCTTCTTTATGCTCTTCTAGGTTCTTCTTGATTTCTTTTGTCTCCCGTACTATGGTCTCATTGTTCATCTTTAGTTCTTTGAGTAGCTGCTCTAGGTGCTGTGTCTCTTCTGGTCTTTTGATTTGGGTGCTTGGGCTTGGGTTATCCATATCGTCTGGTTTTTTCATATGCCTTATAATTTTCTGTTGTTTGTGGCCTCGTGGCATTTGCTGAACTTGCTAGGGTTCTTTTAGGATTTGTAGACCAATTGAAGTCCTTATCTCTAATTTATCAGATCTACAGCTTCGTGGAGTACACTTTCTCTAACTAACCAGCAGGTGGCGTCCACGAGCCACCTGTTCTCCACAAGCCAGTTCTCCCCTGCTTAGCCTTTTTGGTGAGTGGGGGAGTGAGTCTTGTGGGGTCCAATTGGTGTACCAAGCTTGCGTGTGTAGTTGGTGTTGCCTGCCCTGTATATGGGGCGTGTTTCTGGGCAGTCAGGGAGGGGGGGTGGCTCTAACAATCAAATCTCCCTGGTGATCCTAGAGTTTTAAGGCTGCTGCAATAGTCTAATCCTTCAGTTCAGTCCTGCCACAGTTTGTCTCTGCCACTGACCCACAAGTCCTTGGTATTGGTGTATGGCTCCTGAGACTTGCAAGTGGGCCCCTCTTCCAGGCCGTGCACCCCCTGGTCCTCTGTTGAGGGATGACTGTGCTATGTCACAGGTGAGTGCCGTCCCCCCAGGGCAGTTCTGGGCTGCTGGGCTGTGTAGGGAGGCTCCCAGTCTGCTGAAATGATGGCTGAATGGGGCTTTGTTAATTCACACTGCTCTACCTTCCCAACTCTGGGACAATCAGCTGAGGTTGCAGGAAAGGCTAATGTCCACGCCCAGTTTTGTGGTGTGTGCCTGTTATTTGAAGCACTTCCGTCACACTGGGTTGTCTGGGGCAGTTCTGGGCTATGGGGCTGGCGATGGGCAGGAGTGTTTCCTGTCCACCAGGATGATGGCTGTGAGCGGACACCCCCCTTTTCTTGGGAAGTTGTGGTGTTTAGTGAATTTTCTCAGCCACTGGATTATTGCGTTTTGTCTCAGAGCTCTCCTAGTTCTGCTCTTGACTTGACCTGCCCAAATTGCAAGTCTTTGAAGCTTTCTGTATTGGGCTTCTTAGAGTAATTGTTTTAGAAAAAGAAAAAAGGATTAAAAAAAAAAAAAAAAAAAGGGCCCTCCTTGTGGAGAGCCGTCTCCCGGGACGGGCATAGCGCATGCGCTGTAAACCTGCTCCAAAGTCCCCCCGCCCATCGAGTGGTGCCAAGATGGCGCCCACATCCTGCTTCCGGCTTCTGATGTATGTAACCACCCGCTGTATTCACCAATCATGCTTGTGTGCGTGGCGTTAGCCCATTGGATACACGCAAGGTTTATAAGAAAGTTCCCGGGCAAAGCTCGGGGAGACAGCCCACAAGGAGCCGTACCTGACGGCCGCATCGAGGTTGTTCTCCCCCCGAGGTGTCTTGCCCCGGGTGGAACCTGTAAAGATGATGATTGCCTAGTCCCATTAAAAGTTTATCTGCTTTACCACCGCGAGTCCTGAGTGATCACAAGTGCGTCGGGTAAGACATTGTCCGCACCCTCTCTCCCCTTATCTCTCTGGTCCCCATCGCCGGCCGACCGAGGACTCGAGGCGAGGCGGAGAAAGCGCCGGACAAGTGGTGGCCCGTACGGGGAACTCATTCGCGTTCCCCTCGACCCGACGGAGACGTGCTCCCGGGATCCGTGGTTTGACCTCCGCGACTGATCACCGCGAGAAGGTAAGCACCCCCTTTCCATACGAGGACTAGGGCCCGTGGGCGTTCAGGTAGCCCCGGGGACTCGGAAGAGCTCTCCGAGTGATTAAGAGATAGTGCCGACTGCAAGCATGGGGCAGTCTGGGAGTTCACCCCTATTAACCCCCTTAAAGACCCTTTTGAAACAGCAGGGTATCTCAATTAAGAGAAGTTCTCTCCAGCGATTTCTTGATGATGTGGCCACTTTTGCCCCCTGGTTTCCTTGTTCTGGCAGCCTTAGTCTGCCCTCTTGGATGAAACTTGGTCGTGATATAGACCGAGCGCGCCAAACGGGTGTCTGTTTGGACCCGATTCTAGTCCTTATATGGGAGACTGTTAAGGGCCATATCGCTCCCTCCACGTCACAGTGGAAAGGCCCTGACCCGGTGCTCGGCTGGGCCGGAGGCTCTGTTTGTGTTTTTCCCCAGGAACCAGGACGTCAACCAGTGTGGGTTCCGGAAAGACTGGTGGGAACCGTGGCATCACCTGGGGAGGCCGGGGAGCAGCTGTCAGAAACGCCAACGAATATACGGCCTGGGCCATTGGACCAAGCCTCCGGCCTTCAGGGACTTGAGAACATTAGGGAATTGAAGCCTGTTAGTTTCGACCTTTCCACACTGGGCGAGACTGTAAAAAATCTGTGGGACCAAGTCACCTCTTGGTTCTCTTGGCCCAATTTGACTAATTGGATTCTCTTGATGGTGGGACTATTGGTGGGATTAGTCATTGTTAAATCTTTGCTAGAACGCCTGTTTCAAGCGCGGCAGTACCGTGTTACCATTATGATGGCTATGTCCTCCACCTTTGATACCCCCAACAGCGACCATTCTGATGGCCATACCCCATCCTGGCCGCCTCGGGCGGGGCACTCGGGAGCGAGGTTTGTAGCTAAGCGCGCAGCTGTGTCCCGGGTATAACGGGCGACGCCAGCAGTCATAATTTTTGTCTCAGGTAGGTCCCTAAGGCAGAGTCATAGTTGTGGCCAGACTTGACTCTAGCCAATGCATAGGGACGCCTAGTGACGCCTCCGACTCTGGTTAATGCTATCCCTGCCCCCGCCTTTGTCCCCCAGTTGCAAGGCAAAGCACTGCAGGGAGAGTCATGTTGTTTCCAGCTCACGGACTCTCCTGTCTCCATATGAGGTGAGCATTCTGGTCGGTGCTAGAGGCTCCGCCGCTAAATGGCTGAGACCTAGTCCAGACTCCCCAAAGCACCGGAACAAATTGTGAGCCATCTGGGTTCACGGGAGCACACTCATCACTGGGGACACTGGGTCGATATAAATAATAAAGGGGGAGATGTGGAGAGCCGTCTCCCGGGACGGGCATAGCGCATGCGCTGTAAACCTGCTCCAAAGTCCCCCCCGCCCATCGAGTGGTGCCAAGATGGCGCCCACATCCTGCTTCCGGCTTCTGATGTATGTAACCACCCGCTGTATTCACCAATCATGCTTGTGTGCGTGGCGTTAGCCCATTGGATACACGCAAGGTTTATAAGAAAGTTCCCGGGCAAAGCTCGGGGAGACAGCCCACAAGGAGCCGTACCTGACGGCCGCATCGAGGTTGTTCTCCCCCGAGGTGTCTTGCCCCGGGTGGAACCTGTAAAGATGATGATTGCCTAGTCCCATTAAAAGTTTATCTGCTTTACCACCGCGAGTCCTGAGTGATCACAAGTGCGTCGGGTAAGACATTGTCCGCACCCTCTCTCCCCTTATCTCTCTGGTCCCCATCGCCGGCCGACCGAGGACTCGAGGCGAGGCGGAGAAAGCGCCGGACACCTCCTCAGAGATCTAATGGGTTATTGAAATGCTAAGAGACAAAGCAACCAGAGCCATTAAGGAAAGGTCCACAGGGCAGAGAGATCAGCTTTTCTTCGGGATTTGCATATGCGCCTCAGGGCCTGAGCTCGGGCCTGAGCTCTGCCCCTCCCCTTTCTATGTTCACCAGAACTCCAAAGATCCTCCGCTTTTATTTTGGAGTTTTTCGTGTTGTTTTTTTTCTATGCCTGTCTCCTCTCTGCTGGGCTGGCTGCTCTCAGATTCTCTGGTGTCTGGTCTCCGTCTATCTATGGTTGGAGTTTGGATCAGCAGAATGAGTTTCCGATAAGGGCTGCCACTGCAGTTCTCCCTTCTCCTTCCCGGAGCTGACAGCCCCTCCTCCCACGGGACTGAGCCTGGCAGGGAGGGGCGTGGGTCCCCTGGCCGCAAAAACTTACAGATTTCGCTGATCTCAGCAGTTCCACGTTTTCATGAGTGTTGTATGAAGTATGCCCAAAGTCAGACTGCTCTGTGGTGTCCAGTCCACGCAGTTCCTGGCTTTCTACCTACTTTCCTGGAGGAGTAACTAAAACATACAGCTCACCAGTCTGCCATCTTGCCCCGCCTCCTGGACTGGATTTTACAAAAGTAAAACTAAGACTGAGCCTAGTTACAGAGAATTTTATTTCTGTCCAGCTTTATTTAGTAAAATCATTAAAAATTTTTTTTATTTTCATTTTGGGAAAGAAGGCAGCAGCATAGGATACTAGCAGCTATCTGTTCCTTCTCCCATATCTGCCCCCAAAAGATTTTGGCTACAAAATGGGAGAGTGTTGAAACTGTGAAGGCATCTTATTGGTTGAACTGATGAAAAAGGACGAGAATAGAGAGGATAAGGATGAGGATGAGGATAAAGAGATTAAAATAAGGGATTCAAATGAAGTGTCACAAAGGAGACCAAGAAAGAGAGGTAATAGTTATAGAAAGTATGCATGACTCAGAGACGGCAGCCTTAGAAATGACCTTCAGGTCCTAATTTTTAAGAGCCCATGGAAATGTTGTAATATTATCTATTGCTAGAGGAGGTAATGGACACTATATGTTGTGCAAGGTCTGCAATAGCACAAAAAAATATACAGGTAGGGTGCAGGCATCTGGAGGTAAACAAATCTATCACAAAGATATATCTAGTCATTCAGTGAGCACATATTCATTGTATCCTTGCGTTCTTACTATGGGCTAGGTACTAAGATAAACTCTCAGAATATGAGACAGATTCATAAAGGGGAACACAGAAAAGACAGAACTCTGGCTTTTACTCTGAGTGAACTGAGAAGCCATTAGGAGGGGGTAAGGCTGAACCTGAAGGGGCAAGTAGACCACTGAAAGGAATCTGGATTTTATGCTTAGTGAGATGAGTAGCCATTGTTTTTTTGTTTTTGTTTTTTTTCCCTAAGCAGACAAATGTTTTGACCTATATTTATTTTTCAGTCCCATTTTTTTGTTTGAGAAATTTCTAACATACAAAAAATTTGCATAAGCAGTACAGCAACGACCTAGATCCAACTATATTTTAATTATATATATGTGCGTATATACATGTGTATATGTGGGTGTAAATTTTTCCCTAACTATCTGAGTTGTTTTCATGACCCTTCATACCTAAAACAGTTTAGCATATATCTCTTACAATAAGATTGTTCTGAACTATGGGACTAGCCATCAGCCAAATCCCAGATGGGTGACTGGGTGGTGCACATGCAAGGCAGATATAAACACCACTGCATGGCTTTGAAAACGGAAATTACTTTGGAAGGATGGCCAGAACTTGCAACCTGATCCCAACCAGGTCAAGACTTGCTAAAACACAAGTCAACGTTCAACAAAGGAGTTAAACAAGACCTAGACTCTCAAAACATAATACCAGAAATTTCCAGTATACAATCCAAAATTACTTGGCATATGAAGAACCAGGATAATCTCAATTTTCATAGGAAAAGATAATCTACAGGCATCAACATCAAGATGCTGCAGATGTTGGCATTACCTGACAGAGACCTCAAAGCAGCTATTATATAAAAAAATGCTCCAGTAAGTAAGGACAACCATTCTTGAAACTAATAAAATATAGACCATCTCAGCAAAGAAATTGAGGATACAAAGAAGAACCTAATAGAAATTTCAGTGCTGAAAAATAAAAACAATCACTTGATGGGTTCCACAGAAGAATGCAGTATGGAGATGACAGAAGAGTCAGTGAATTTCAAGCAGATCAACAGAAGTGGTGAAATATGAACAATAAAGAGAAAAATGTTTGAAACTAAAAAGAACAGATCATTAAGGACCTGTGAGACAGGTCAAACATTTGGGTCATGAAAGTCCCAGAAGGAGAGAAGAAGAAGGAAGGTAATGCAGAAAAATATCTGAAGAAATAATGGCTGAAAACTCACACAAACCTGTAAATTCAAGAAGCTCAGTAATCCCCAAACAGGACAGACTCAAGAAAATCTACTCCTGAATTCATTATAATCAAATGGCTAAAAGCTAAAGACAAAAAAAAAAAAAAAAAAAAGTCTTGAAAGCAACTATAGAAAAATGATGCATTAGATGCATTACTTATCAGGGAACAATGATTTGAATGACTTCATATTTCTTATCAGAACCATGGAGACAAGAAGTAACATTTTTAAAGTGCTGAAGGAAAAGAATTATAAATTCAGAATTCTATATTCAGAGAAAATATCTTTCAGGAATAAAGTTCACCTTCACTCAATGTCTTTAAAAAGACATGCTTAGATGAATAAAAACTAAGAGAATTCCTTGCCAGCAGGCCCGCTCTGAAAGAACGGCTAAAGAAGATTCTTCAGAAAGAAAAGAAATGATATACAATAAAACATGGAGCACCAGGAATGAAAGAAGAAAAACATAAATGGTAAATAACTGGGTACACGGAATATTCTCCTGTTAAGTTCTTTAAAATATGTTTGACGGTTGAAAGCAAAAATTGTAAGACTGCCTGATGGGATATTCAATGTATGTAGATGTAATACGTAAGACAACTACAAAATATGTATGGGAGGTAGGATTTTGACATTTCACCTAAAATGGTAAAATATTAATTATAAGTAGACCATTAAAAAGTTAGGTGTGTTTACATACACACACAAAATATACGTGTGTATGTATGTGTATGTATATATATACACAGTATGTAAGCATGTTATAAAATATATGTATGTACATGTGTGTGTATGTATATAGAAATATGTTTATACATATACTCATACATAGAGAAATCCCTATGGCAAGAGCAACCAGTTAAAAAACTATATAAAGAGATATAGTAAAAAAAATCTAATGGATAAATTAAAATGGAATACTATAAAATGTTCAAAATGTTTTCAAAAGACTGGAAAAGGGAGTCAGAGGAATGAGAAACAGAAGGAACAAACAGAACATAAATAATAAAAGGGTAGGCCTACATCTAAACATATAAATAAATGCATTAAATGAAAATGGTCTAGAAACATAAATTAAAAGAGACTGTCAGAACAGATTAAATAACATAACTCAACTTTATGCTGTCTACAGGAAACTCAGTTCAAATGTAATGGTATAAATAGGTAAAAAGTAAATGGGCAGAAAACAATACACCATGCAAACATCTAATCAAAAGAAGGGGCATCTCACCAAAAAGACATAACAATAAATGTCTATGTGCCTAATAACAAAGCTTCAAAAAACTTCAAAATACACAAAACCAAAACGGAGAACTGAAAGGAGAAATAGACAATGCACAATTACGTTTGGTGATTTCAACACCCCTCTCTCAGGAACAGATAAAACCATTAGAAAATAAGCAAGAAGTTAAAAGAACTGAACAATACCAACAAGAATACAGAAGAACTGAACAACAGGATCTAATTTACATTTATAGAACATTCCAACTAAAAACAGAATATACATTCTTTTCAAATGTTCATGAAATATTCAACAAGTTGGAGCATATCCCAGGACATAAAACAACCTTAACAAATTTACAAGTATTGAAATCACACAAAGTATGATCCCTGACCTCAAAGGAATTATACCAGAAATTAAAGACAAATATATACAGGGAAAATTTCCAAACACTCAGAAATTAAACAACACATTTCTAAAAAATCCATAGGTCAAAGAGGAAATCTAAAGAAAAATTGGAAAATATTTTTAACTGAATGAAATGTAAACACAATGTATCAAAATTTGTGGGATGTGAACTAAAGAAGGGCTTAAAGGAAAATATATATACAGCATTAAATGCTTTTATCAGAAAAAGAGAAAGGTCTTATCAATAATCAAAGTTTCCACCTTGGTTAAGAAACTTGAAAAAGAATAATAAAATAAACTCGAAGCAATCAGATTGGAGGAAATAATTAAAAGCAGAAATCAAAGACACTGAAAACAATTTAAAAAAAAGCCAATGAAACAAAAAGTTGGTTCTTTGAAAATATCAATAAAATTGATAAATCTCTAGTAAGACTGACAAAGAAAAAAGGAGAAGATATATATTACCAATATAACAGGAATGAAAAAGAAGATATCACTACAGATCCTGCAGACATTAAAAAGACAAAGGAATATTACAAACAATTCTATACACATAAATTCAACCACCTAGCTGAAATGGATCAATTCCTTGAAAACCACAAACTACCAACAGTCACTCAAGATGAAATCGAAAACTTGAATAATCTTACAACTATTAAAGAAATCTACAGGCCCAGATGTTTTCTCTGTAAATTTTAACAAACATTAAAAGAAGAAATAATACTGACTCTATATAATCTCTTCAGAAAACAGAAGAGAAGGAGATAATTTCCGACTCATTTTATAAGGCCAGCAGTACCTCGATACCAAAATCAGGCAAGAAAACTACAGACCAATGAAAATAGATACAAAATACCTCAACAAAACATTAGCAAATCAAATACAGTGATAAATAAAAAGGATAACATTTCAACCAGGCAGAGTTTATCCTGAGGGCTTCGATTTTTGAAAACTAATAATTGCAATCCCCATATTAAATCTAAAGAAGAAAAACTATATGATCATTTCAATTGATGCACAACAAGCATTTGACAAAGTTCATCACTCATTGATGATAAAAACTCTCAGCCAACTAGGAAGAGAAATGAATTACCTCATTCTGATAAAGGCAACTACAACAAACCTACAGACTGAGTGCAGTCCCCCTAAGATCAGAAACATGGCAAGGTTGTCCACTGTCACCACTACTATTTAACATCGTACTAGAAGTCCTAGCTAGAGCAACAGGGCCAAAAAAAAAAAAAAAAAGAGGCAAAAGGCATACGGGATTGTTTCTAATCGCAGACAATACAATTGTGTACACAGAAAATACCAAGGGAACTGCCCCATGCGCCCTACAAAACAAAACAAAAAACATCTACAGCAAATTTATGTGTTTGTCATGGTCACAGGATATTAAGTCAATACCTGCAAATCAATCAAATTTCTATATGCTAGCAATGAATAAGTGAAAAACAAAATTAAAAATATATACTAATACCATAGCTCATCAAAAAATTAAATACTTGGGTATATACTTAAAATAGTTACAGGATCTGTATAACAAAACTATAAAACACTGAAAACTGAAATCAAAGACCTACATAAATGGAAAGATGTACCATTTTAATGGACTGGAAAACAGCACAGTAAAGATAACAATCCTCCCTGACGTGATTTCTAGATTTAATTTAATTCCAACACAAATTCCAGCAAAATTTTCTGTAGATATAAATTTACCAATTCTGATATTCTGACCAAAATAGCCAAAACAATTCTGAAGAAGAATAAAATTGTAGGAATCAGAGTACTAAATTTTAGGACTTATTATAAACCTACAATAATCAATATAGCATGGTATTGGTGAAAGACAAATAGAATAATGGAAGAGAGTTCAGTAACAGACTCACGCAAATACACCAACTTATTTTTGACAGAGATGCAAAGGCAATTTCATGGAGAAAGGACAGTCTTTTCAACAAATGGGGTAAAAACTACTGGACATCCACATGCAAAAAAAATGTATCTTGGCCTCAACCTTATACCTTATATAAAGATAACCTCAAACTGGATCACTGATCTAAATATAAAATGTGAAAGTATAAAAGCACAATCTATAAAAGAAAAAAACTGACAAACTGAACTTCACAAAAATTAAAAACGTAGCTCTGCAAAAGACAGTCAAGATAATGAGACAAGCTATCAACTGGGAGAAAACATATGCAACTCATGTATCCAAAAGACTTGAATCCAGAATAAAGAACTCTCAAAACTCAACAGTAAGAAAACAATCTGATTTAAAAATGGGCAAATAATAAAATAAAAATTAAAATAAAAAAGAACATCTTTTTAATGCACAGCTATATGATGATACTATGAACAACTGAATGTACGCTTGGGAGAACTTTATGTTATGTGAATATATCTCAATAAAATTGCATTTAAAAAAATGGGCAAAAGATATAAATATAAAATACTAACAGTTCAAGTGCTAGCGAAGATATGGAGCAACTGGAAGTCTCATGCAGCCACTCTGGAAAAGTTTGGCAGTTTCTTATAAAGTTAAATATACACTCACCACACAACTCAAAAATTCCACACCTAGCTGTTTGCCCTAGAGAAATGAAAACTTATATTCCTACAAAATTGGTACAAGATTGTTTATAATAGCTCTATTCATAACTGCCAAAAAATGGAAAACAACCTAAATATCCTACAATGAATCAATGCATAAACAAACTATGGTACATTCATGTAATGAAAGTCTTTCTACTTAGCAATAAAAAGGAATGAATTATTGATGCATATACAACTTGGATGATTCTCAAAGGCGTTATGCTGAGTGACAGAAGCAGTCCTAAAATGTTACATACTATGTGATTCCATTCATACGACAACCTGGAAGAGCCAAAATTATAGGAGAAAACAGATTAGTGGTTGCAGGGTCTGGGAAGAAAAGGAATGGATGGACTACAAGGGGCACAAGGGAACTGTTTGAGGTGAGGTGACAGAAATATTCTACTTCTGAATTGTGGTAGTGGTTACAACTTTGTGTATGTTTGTGTTGTTTTCTGTCTTTACTATTATATTGTATTGTATGACATTTTATTTTTCTTTTTATTATTATTTTTTTAATTATTCTCCAAAAAAAAAACACTTTTTCATATTAATCAATATGTTCAAGTGCTGACTGTGGTGATAAATGTACAACTATATGATGATACTATGAACTACTGATTGTACACTGTGGATAATTGTATGTTATGTCAATATATCTCTATAAAATTGTAGGACAAAATATAAATAGGGGTAAAAGTGCTGGAGAAAACATGGAGAGAGGGATGTACCTATTTACTGTTGATGAGGAAGCAGAATGGTGTAGCCTTTCTGGAGGTCACTGTAGTAGTTTCACAAGAAGCTAAGTATGTGTGGGCCATAAGGTCCTGCAACCTTATGGGGTATGTACTTGGAAGATCTGAGAGCAGAGACATGAATGGACATTTGCACATTGGTGTTTGTGGAGGCAGTATTCATGATTTGCAGTGGGTGGAGGTGCCCTAAGGTTACACTGACTAAGGAACAGAATGGTGAACTGTGGTGTATGCACACAATGGAATATTGAGCAACTATGAGAAGGAGTGAAGTTGTGAGACACACAAGAAGGTGAATGGATTCTGTAGACAGCATTTAGAGTGAAGTATGCCAGAAACCAAGGCAAACACTATAATGCCTCACCAATATGGACTAACTACAATGTGTGAACTCAGAATTGAATCTTAGAGCACAGCCTAACAGGGAAATGATTATTGTAATGGTCCCTAGATTGTAAGCTCTTACAGCAGTCAAATCTATTCTGAATTGTAATGTCTGTCTCCAAACTCTGAGATGTTGATCCCTTAGTGTATAAACTGACTGGTCTCTGGAACACTGGGTATCTCTGTGACACCTGAAACTCACAGCTAGAGCTCGGCAGATATGAATGTCAGTATTAATGTATACAGCAACTGTTAAAGAAAAAAAAAAAAAAAGCTGAAAAAGAGCCCAGACTTCAAGTAGAGATATGAATGAAGCAGATCTAGTTAAGACTAGGGCAAACTGGGCCAAAGGATAAAGGGTGAAACTGACTGTGTGTTAAAACTTCAACTTCCATGTGAGACCAAGGGAAGAAATGTTTATTTGGTGTAGGATCTATTTGCTAGACAATATAACTTCTACAGACAGTTTGTTCAAACACCACAATTACATGGAACTTTGAATAGGAAGTGAGATATGGCAGGTCTGTATAGGTTAGAGTGAAACAGCAACACATCCCAAAGTAATTTGGGCGGAGAACAAAAATATATATATTTGGGGCCCCCCTGAGGAGCTGGGGGAGGATGCGGAGGTGTTTGACTTCCTCACCTGGATTGTTGCTGATGTTCTCACAAACACTGGGGACTGAAGCCTTGACATGCTGAGCCCTCTTGTCTTGGGGCTGGCCCCTATGAAGCTTGTTGCTGCAAGGAGAGGCTAAACCTGCTTTTAATTGTGCCTAAGAGTCTCCCCCAGTGCCTCTTTGTTGCTCAGATGTGGCCCTCTCTCTCTAACTAAGCCACCTTGGCAGGTGATTTCACTGCCCTCCCCCTTACGTAGGACCTGACTCCCAGGGGTGTAAATCTCCCCAGCAACACAGGATATGACTCCATGGGATGAATCTGGACCTGGCATCATGGGATTGAGAACATCTTGACCAAAAGGAGGATGCAAAATGAAATGAAATAAAGCTTCAGTGGCTGAGAGATTTCAAATGGAGTCAAGAGGTCACTCTGGTGGACATTCTTACGCACTATATAGATAACACTTTTTAGATTTTATTGTATTGGAATAGCTAGAAGTACATACCTGAAACTACCAAACTCCAACCCAGAAGCCTTGACTCCTGAAGACGACTGTATAAAAATGTAGTTTACAAGGAGTGACAGTGTGACTGTGAAAACCTTGTGGATCACACTCCCTTTAACCAGTGTATGGAGGGATCAGTACAAAAAAAAACTAAATGAAAAATAGGGTGGGATGGGGGGGATGATTTGGGTGTTCTTTTTTATTTTTATTTTTTATTCTTACTGTGATTCTTTCTGCTATAAGGAAAATGTTCAAAAATAGATTGGGATGATGAATGCACAACTATATGATGGTACTGTGAACGGTTGATTGTACACCATGAATGATGTGTTGTACATGAATATATCTCAATAAAACTGAATTTTAAAAAAAAGTTAAGAAAGAAAAAAATTTATAGAGAGGGCCTCGAAGATGGAGGAGTGGTGAGGCGCAGAATTTAGTCTCTCCTCTAGAGCAGCTGGTAATTACCCAGGAACTATATGAAACAGTGTTTCTGGGGTCTCCAGTAACCAGTCACACATCGGACACAAGTTTGGAAACGGAGCAAAAGCTGAGATCATAAGGAACATTGTAAATTCCCCTGACCAGGGGTCTGGTGACCCTCCCCACACAGACCCCATGGATTGTCTTGCAGCTGGCTCTCTGAAAGGGAACAAAAAAAACACAAAACAACAATCTGCTGAGGGCAAGGAGAGGGGCTCAACCCAGCCTCAACTGCAGAATTAACAAATTAATTAATTTTTGGAGCTGGGGGTGCTAAAGAAGGGCTGGGCTCCAAGAAGGGGAAGGGGGCACATAAAAGCAGGCACCCCTTCCCAGGCTCCAAAAAAGCCCTTTTTTTTCCCCCTACATTTTGTCCCTTCTCCCTTCTCACTGACTCTTTATCTTTTTGTATTCCAATAGCCCCTGGCAGGGGCAGAATTGAAGCTGTTGGACAGTAATTATCAGACAGTAGCCTCAAGTACATCTTTACATGCTCTATTCTGACACTGACAAAAACGTCCATGCTGGGGAAAGGCTTTTAAAAGGGTATCCCCTTTATTTTCCTTTTTTCTTTTCTATTTTTTAAATCTATTTTCTTTTCTATTTTCTATCAAAAAGCCCAAGTTGAAGGACTAGGCTAGTCTTTTGGGGAGACAGATAACCCAGAATTTCTTCGAATTCCAGCTTCACACCTGAAGACCACCCCCGTCTTTAACTGGCAAATCAGCTGACCAAGGAATTAAGCTGGAGGGCCCCAAAGAGAAGAGGGGAGAAGGGACTAGTGCCCCTGGGAGACAGCTGGAGTTCCTAGGATTGGGAGAGTGCAGGGAGGTCCAGCTCAACTAACAGCCCTCCTGCTGGGAACTCAGACCCCAGGGGCTGCAATTCAGATTCCAGCTTCAGTCAGCTGGATCAGTCACCAGGAGAACTAAAGGCTCCACACCTCCTGGTGGGGGAGCTGCAGACTGGCAAGCGCCACCTGCTGGACAGGCGAGGAAAGGCGATTCTAACAGCCTCACAGGAGTGTCTCATTCTCAGAAAACCTCCATATCCTCATCCTGAGACCTGGGCCTCTCTGGACTGGGAAAACCTGACTGGGGTCAACCATATTTGAGGAGACCCTTTCACAAAAAGGCTACAGAGAGTAAGGGCAAGAAACAGAAAAACAAGAGGAGAAAAATTCTGATCAACTAAATAGAACCTAAGTTAGAGGTCTAGAATAAGCTGAACTGAACACCAAAGGTTAGAGAACAAAGCCAACCAACAAGAAATGCCTAGGTAAAAGAATGAAAATGAGCTCCAGTACAAAAAAATTGAGAAAGTCAGATGCCTAGACAACTTAAGATAATGAGCCATACTAGGAAACAAGAAAATATGGATCAGCCAAAGGAACAAACTAATAGTTCAACCTAGATACATGAGTTGAGGCAACTAATGCTAAATCTATTCAATGAACTAAAGGAAGATATAGCAAAAGAGAAGAAAGATATAAAGAAGACACTGGATGACCATAAAAAAGAATTCATAAACTTGAAAAAACAAATGGCAGAACTTATGAGAATGAAGGCCACAATGGAGGAGATGAAAAACACAATGGAGGGACACAACAATAGATTTGAACAGGCAGAAGAAAGGATCAGTGAACTGGAGGACAAGACATTTGAATTCATACACACAAAAGAACAGATGGTGGAAAAAATGGAAAAATATGAGCAGAGTCTTAGGGAGCTGAGTGACAACATGAAACGCACGAATGTACGTGTTATGTGTATTCTGGAAGGAGAAGAGAGGGGAAAAGGGGAAGAAAAAATAACAGAAGAAATATTCACTGAAAATTTCCCAACTCTTATGAAAGACAGAAAATTAGAGATTCAAGAAGTACATCGTACCCCAAACAGAATAGATCCCAACAGACCTACTCCAAAACACTTGCTGATTAGATTGTCCAATGTCAAAGACAAAGAGAGAATGCTGAAAGCAGCAAGAGAAAAGCAATCCATCACATACAAAGGAAGCTCCATAAGACTATGTACAGATTTCTCCCCGGAAACCATGGAGGTGAGAAGACAGAGGCATGATATATTTAAGATACTGAAAGAGAAAAACTGCCAACCAAGAATTCTATATCTGGCCAACTTTCCTTAAAAATGAGGAAGAGATTAAAATATTTTCAGACAAAAATACACCAAGAGAGTTTGTGACCAAGAGACCAGCGCTACAAGAAATACTAAAGGGAGTGCTACAGGCTGATAGGAAAAGACAGGAGAGAGAGAATTGGGGAAGAGCACAGAAATGAAGATTATCAGGAAAGGTAAAAGGAGAGAGGGGAAAAAATAAGATATGACATATAAAATCCAAAAGACAAAATGGTAGAAGAAAGTACTGCCCTTACAATAATAAGACTAAATGTAAATGGATTAAACTCCCCAATAAAAAGACATAAACTGGCAGAATGGATTAAAAAACAGGACCAATCTATATGCTGTCTACAAGAATCTCACTTTAGACACAAGGACAAAAATAGACTGAAAGTGAAAGGTTGGAAAAAGATATTTCACGCAAACAACAAGAAAAAAAGTGGGAGTAGCTATATTAATATCAGACAAAGTAAACTTTAAAAGTAAAACAATTAAAAGAGAGAAAGAAGGATACTATATATTAATAAAAGGGTCAATTCATCAAGAAAAGATAACAATGATAAATATTTAAGCACCAAGCCAGAATGCCCCAAAATTCATGAGGCAAACACTGAGATCACTGAAAGGAGAAGTAGACACCTCTACAATAATAGTTGGGAGATTTCAATACACCACTATCATTAACGGATAGAACATCTAGACAGAGGAACAATAAACAAATGGAGATGTTGAATTGTACAATAAAGGAACTAGACTTGACAGACATTTATAGAACACTACACCCAACAATAGCAGGATACACTTTGTTTTCAAGTGCTCATGGAACATTCTCTAGGGTAGACCACATGTTTGGTCACAAAGCAAGGCTCCACAAATTCAAAAATACTGATATTATACAAAACACTTTCTCAGACCATAATGAAATGAAGTTGGAAACAAATAACAGGCAGAAGGTCATAAAATTCACAAATATATGGAGGTTAAACAACACCATCTTAGAAAACAAGTGGGTAAAGGAAAACATTGCAAGTGAAATTAGTAAATACCTTGAGGTAAATGACAATGAAAACACAACATATCAAAACTTACGGGATGCAGAAAAGGTGGTGCTGAGAGGGAAATTTATTGCTCTAAATGCCTACATTAAAAGAGAAGAGAGAGCAAAAATTGAAGAATTTACTGTTCACCTAGAGAAATTAGAAAAAGAACAGCAAGCTAACCCCAAAGCAAATAGAAGGGAAGAAATAACAAAGATTAGAGCGGAAATAAATGAAATTGAGCACAGGAAAACAATAGAGAGGATCAACAAAACCAGAAGTTGGTTCTTTGAGAAAATCAATAAAATTGATGGACTGCTAGCTAGGATAACAAAAAAAGGAGAGAGTGGATGCAAATAAATACAATCAGAAATGGGAAACGAGACATAACTACTGACCCTGCAGAAATAAAGGAGATAATGAGAAGATACTATGAGCAACTATATGCTAACAAACTAGACAACTTAGATGAAATGGACAACTTCCTAGAAAAGCATAAACAATCAACATAGACTTGAGAAGAAATAGATGACCTCAACAAACCAATCACAAGTAAAGGGATTGAGTCAGTCATCAAAAAGCTCCCAAAAAGGAAAAGCCCAGGACCAGATGACTTCACATGTGAATTCTACCAAGCATTCAAGAAACAATTAGTACCAATCCTGCTCAAACTCTTCAAAAAAATTGAAGGGGGAAAGCTACCTAACTCATTCTATGAAGCCAAAATCACCCTAATACCAAAATCAGACAAAGATACTACAAAAAAAGAAAATTACAGACCAATCTCTTTAAGGAATACAGATGCAAAAATCCTCAACAAAATAGTTGCAAATCTAATCCAGCAGCACATTAAAAGAATTGTACACCACAACCAGATGGGATTTATTCCAGGTATGAAGGCTGGTTCAACACAAGAAAATCAATTAATGTAATATACCACATCAATAAATCAAAGCAAAAGAACCACATGATCATCTCAATTGATGCAGAAAAGGCATATGACAAAATTCAACATCCTTTCCTGATGAAAACACTTCAAAGGATAGGAATAGAAGGAAACTTTCTTAATATGATAAAGGCAATATATGAAAAACCCACAGCTAACATCATACTCAATGGGGAGAGACTGAAAGCTTTCCCTCTAAGATCTGGAACAAAACAGGGATGCCCAATGTCATCATTGTTATTCAACATTGTGCTGGAAGTTCTACCTAGACAATCAGGCAAGAAAAAGCAATAAAAGGCATCCAAATTGGAGAGGAAGAAGTAAAACTTTCACTGTTTGAAGATGACATGATTCTATATGTAGAAAATCCAGAAAAATCTACAGCAAAGCTATGGGAGCTAATCAGCGAATACAGCAAAGTGGAAGGCTACAAGATCAACAAGCAAAAATCTATAGTGTTCCTATACACAAGTAATGTGCAACAAGAGGAGGAAATCAAGAAAAAAATTCCATTTACAAAAGCAATAAAAAGAATCAAATATTTAGGAATAAACTTAACCAAGGACAGAAAAGACTTTTACACAGAAAACTATAAGAAACTGCTAAAAGAAATCAACCAGGACCTAAAAAACTGGAAGAACATACCATGTTCATGGACTGGAAGACTAAATATAGTTAAGATGGCAATTTTACCTAAACTGATTTATAGATTCAATACAATACCAAATAAAATCCCAAAAACTTATTTTACAGAAATAGAAAAACCAACAACCAAATCTATTTGGAAGGGCAAGGTGACCCGAATAGCCAAAAATATCTTGAGAAAGAGGAATGAAGTGGGAGGTCTCACGCTACCTGACTTTGAAGCATCTTACAAAGCTACGGTGGTCAAAACAGCATGGTATAAACTTTCTTAACCATTAGCTACACAGCACAATAAAATTTTCTCAGAAACTTTTTAAAAGGCTTGATTTAACATGCCAGGAAAATGAGTATTTCTCTACTGAGATGCATTTAGGTAAATCATTTAAATTGGATTGAAGTCAGTGTAACACCTGGAATTTACAAATCCCTAGCAGAAGTACCAGCTGCTAATTAATATATAACTGAATGTTAAACTATGCAACTGTTGGTGCCAGTCTGCTTATAAAGGCAATGTTCTGGAGAAAAAGTCTTCTCACAAACAGTGGGCAAGCAGGTTTCATTATTATGTGTTCAACAACAATCCTGAGTTCATTAAACAAAGTCTGGCAATATGGGTTTCTTCGAGAGGAATATTGAAGAGTAAGAAATCTGTAGTATATAAAAGGCTGGAGTAAACTTCCTTGACCAATAAAAAGCATAAAAGCTGTAGCAGGCATTAAGAATATTTCATTACAAGCAATGAATTTCAGAATATTCTGTTGATTAGCACTTAATTTATCCAAGACAGATCTAAGCAGAGGTAAACTATCTGAACCCTTTGCATCAAGGACCTTTTTAGTATATGTGGCAGCATGAAGCAAAGAGAATGACAGGACTGGGAAAATACTCATTGTGACTGGGTATGAGTTGACAAAGATAAGAGAATACAACAGGTAGTGGCAGCTGTCCTCTAACAATGCCTGCGCCAGGATAGCTCTGCTTAACTGGAAGTGCGGTAATCTTTGGTCCAGCCTCAAAGCACTGGTAAGAGCATTTGCCAGCAAAGCACATTGGTAAAAGCTTGCTGCTTCATGCATCCCAAGAAGACTAAGAACAAACAAAGCACGGCAGTAAACTGTGAACAAGCGAAAAAGCCACACTGCCATATCCAGTTTATTGGTCATCATAAACTGCACTGTGCCCACCCTCTGTGGACCATTTGGGCTGGATGTGCCACAGGGGACTCACATGCATCTGGGATACTGCCTGGTACCGCCATGAGCAAAGCTGTGTTTCCAGAAAGACCGGAGCGAAGGCACATTAAAAGAATTATACACCATGACCAAGTGGGGTTTATTCCAGGTATGCAAGACTGGTTCAACACAAGAAAATCAATTAATGTAATACACCACACCAACAAATCAAAGCAAAAGAACCACATGATCATCTCAATTGATGCAGAAAAGGCATCTGACAAAATTCAACATCCTTTCCTGATGAAAACACTTCAAAGGATAGGAATAGAAGGAAACTTTCTCAATATGATAAAGGCAATATATGAAAAACCCACAGCTAACATCATACTCAATGGGGAGAGACTGAAAGCTTTCCCTCTTAGATCAGGAACAAGACAGGGATGCCCAATGTCACCACTGTTATTCAACATTGTGCTGGAGGTTCTACCTAGACAATCAGGCAAGAAAAAGCAATAAAAGGCATCCAAATTGGAGAGGAAGAAGTAAAACTTTCACTGTTTGAAGATGACATGATTCTATATGTAGAAAATCCAGAAAAATCTACAGCAAAGCTATGGGAGCTAATCAGTGACTACAGCAAAGCGGCAGGCTACAAGATCAACAAGCAAAAATCTATAGTGTTCTTATACACAAATAATGTGCAACAAGAGGAGGAAATCAAGAAAAAAATTCCATTTACAAAAGCAATCAAAATAATCAAGTATTTAGGAATAAACTTAACATCGGCCACAAAAGACCTATACAAAGAAAATTACAGGAAACTACTAAAAGAAATCGAATAGGACCTAAAAAAATGGAAGAACATACTGTGTTCATGGATTGGAAGTCAAAATATAATTAAGACGTCAACTCTACCTAAACTGATTTATAGATTCAATGCAATACCAATTAAAATCCCAACAACTTACTTTGCAGAAATAGAAAAACCAATAAACAAACTTATCTGGAAGGGCAAGGTGCCCCAAATAGCCAAAAATATCTTGAGAAAGAGGAACGAAGTGGGAGGTCTCACACTACCTGACTTTGAAGCATATTACAAAGCTACAGTGCTCAAAACAGCATGGTACTGGCATAAGGACAGAGATACCGACCAATGGAATCGAATTGAGTGTTCAGAAACAGACTCTCGAATCTATGGACAATTGATCTTTGATAAGGCAGTGAAGCCATATCAACTGGGACCTCTTCAATAGATGGTGTTTGGAGAACTGGATATCCATTTCCAAAAGAATGAAAGAGGACTCCTACTACACACCTTACACAAAAATTAACTCTAACTGGATCAAAGACCTAAACATAAGCGCTAAGACCATAAGACTCTTAGAAGAAAATGTAGGGCACTATCTTAAAGATCTTGTGATAGGAGGTGATTTCCTAGACCTTAAACCCAAAGCACAAGCAACCAAAGAACAAACAGAAAAACGCGATCTCCTCAAGATCAAACACTTTTATACATCAAAGGACTTTGTTAGAAAAGTAAAAAGGCAGCCTACACAATGGGAAACAATATTTGGAAACCACATATCAGATAAGGGTTTAATATCCCCAATATATAAAGCAATCCTACAACTCAACAACAGAAAGACAACCAACCCAATTAAAAAATGTGCAAAAGATATGGACAGACACTTTTCTGAAGAGGCAATACAAATGGCTCAAAAACAATGAAAAAATGCTCAACTTCACTGGCTATTAGGGAAATGCAAATCAAAACCACAATGAGATACCATCTCACACCTACCAGAATAGCCATTATCCAAAAAACAGAAAATTACAAGTGCTGGAGAGGATGTGGAGAAAGAGGCACACTTATTCATTGCTGGTGGGAATGCAGAATGGTGCAACCACTCTGGAAGACAGTGGGGAGATTCCTCAGGAAGCTAAGTATAGATTTGCCATATGACCCAGCTATTCCACTGCTAGGTATATACTCAAAGGAACTGAAAGCTGAGACACAAACGGACATTTGTAAACCGATGTTTATTGCAGCATTATTCACGACTGACAAGAGATGGAAGGAGCCCAAACGTCCATCAACGGATGAGTGGATAAACAAACTGTGGTATATACACATGATGGAATACCATGCAGCTGTAAGACAGAACGAAGACATGGAACAAATAATAACGTGGATGAACCTTGAGGACATTATGTTGAGTGAAGTTAGCCAGAAACAAAAGGACAAATACTGTATGGTCTCACTAATATGAAATAACACTAATGAGCAAACTTTGAGAGTTAAAAGCTGAGAACACAGACTACCAAGAGATAGAAAAAGGGTAGAGATCAGGCATTTGATGCTGAAGGGCTACAGAAATGTTCAGCAGGACTGATTGTATAGATCCAGAAATATATAGCATAATATTGTATGATGGTAGCACAATATTGTAAGCACATGGAACAAAGATGTCTGTGAGTAAAGCTGAAAGAGGTGGGATAGGGGAATGTACGACACCAGAGGTAAAGACAGATGATGAAGACTGGGACTGTATAATTTGGCAAAAACTGGAGTGGCCAATGACTGTTGCTAAATATACAAATATAAAAATGTGCTCACATGTGGGAGAACAAATGAATGTCAACCATGCAGAGTGTTGAAAAAGGGACAGTATTTGGGAAAAAACATAATCAAAGCAAACTGGAGTCTATGGTCAACAGTAACATTGCTACATGTTTCCATTAAATGTAACAAAGGCAAAATACCAAAGTTAAATGTGCGTGAGGGGGACATAAGGGAGGGATATGGGGTTCTTGGTAGTGGAATTTTTTGTCCTTACTATTATATTGCATTGTATGACATTTTTCTTTTTCTTTTTCTTATCTTTTTTATCATTCACCAAAAAACAAAACAAAACAAAACAAAACACTTTTTCATAATAATATGTTCAAGGGTTGACTAGGGTGACAAATGTACAACTATGTGATGATGCCGTGAACAACTGATTGTACATGTGGATGGCTGTATGTTACATGAATATATCTCTATAAGATTGCAGGAAAAAATATAAACAGAGGTAAAAGTGCTGGAGAAAACATGGAGAGACGGATGTACCTATTTACTGTTGATGAGGAGGCATAATGGTGTAACCTTTCTGGAGGTCACTGTGGTGGCCATAAGGTCCTACAACCTCATTATGGGGTATGTATTTGGAAGATCTGAGAGCAGAGACATAAATGGACACTTGCACACTGGTGTTTATGGAGGCAGTACTCATGATTTGCAATGGGTGGAGGTGGCCTAAGGGTACACTGACTGAGGAACAAAATGGTGAACTGTGGTGTATGCATACAATGGAATATTAAGCAACTACGAGGAGTGAAGCTGTGAGACACTCAATGAGGTGAATGGATCCTGTAGACAGCATTTTTTTTTAATCTTCATTTTATTGAGATATATTCACATACCACGCAGTCATACAAAACAATTCATACATTCGATTGTTCACAGTACCATTACACAGTTGTACATTCATCACCTAAATCAATCCCTGACACCTTCATTAGCACACACACAAAAATAACAAGAATAATAATTAAAGTGAAAAAGAGCAATTGAGGTAAAAAAGAACACTGGGTACCTTTGTCTGTTTGTTTGTTTGTTTCCTTCCCCTATTTTTCTTTTTTTTCTTTTTATCTTCATTTTATTGAGATATATTCACATACCACGCAGTCATACAAAACAAATCGTACTTTTGATTGTTCACAGTACCATTACATAGTTGTACATTCATGACCTAAATCAATCCCTGACACCTTCATTAGCACACACACAAAAAGAACAAGAATAATAATTAGAGTGAAAAAGAGCAATTGAAGTAAAAAAGAACACTGGGTACCTTTGTCTGTTTGTTTCCTTCCCCTATTTTTCTACTCATCCATCCATAAACTAGACAAAGTGGAGTGTGGTCCTTATGGCTTTCCCAATCCCATTGTCACCCCTCCTAAGCTACATTTTTATACAACTAGCTTCGAGATTCACGGGTTCTGGGTTGTAGTTTGATAGTTCCAGGTATCCACCACCAGCTACCCCAATTCTTTGGAACCTAAAAAGGGTTGTCTAAAGTGTGCGTAAGAGTGCCCACCAGAGTGACCTCTCGGCTCCTTTTGGAATCTCTCTGCCACTGAAGCTTATTTCATTTCCTTTCACATCCCCCTTTTGGTCAAGAAGATGTTCTCCGTCCCACGATGCCGGGTCTACATTCCTCCCTGGGAGTCATATTCCACATTGCCAGGGAGATTCACTCCCCTGGGTGTCTGATCCCACGTAGTGGGGAGGGCAGTGATTTCACCTTTCAAGTTGGCTTAGCTAGAGAGAGAGGGCCACATCTGAGCAACAAAGAGGCATTCGGGAGGAGGCTCTTAGGCACAATTATAGTGAGGCCTAGCCTCTCCTTTGCAGCAACCCTCTTCCCAAGGGTAAAATCTATGGTAGAGGGCTCAACCCATCAAACCACCAATCCCCTATGTCTGTGGGCATGTTAGCAACCATCGAGGTAGGGCAGGCCAATACCCCTGCATTCTCCACCAGCTCCTCAAGAGGGCTCTGCATTTTTTCCTTGTTCTTTTTTAAAACTTTTTTTTTTCCTAAATCAACTGTATGAAAAATAAAAAATTAAAAAAAAACATACAATAAAAGAACATTTCAAAGAGACCATAACAAGGGAGTAAGAAAAAGACAACTAACCTAAGATAACTACTTTACTTCCAACATTTTCTTACTCTACCTCAAGAAAGTAACCTAATATAGCAACATTTCTGTGAACTTGGTCCTACTATACCCATCAGAAATTAACAGACCATAGTCATTCCTGGGCATTCCCAGAACATTAAATTTACCCATGATAGCTTATCTGTTCTTCTTGGATTATTGTTCCCCCTTCCTTAATTGCTCTCTATTGCTAGTTCCCCTACATTCTACATTATAAACCATTCATTTTACATTCTTCAAATTTCACATTAGTGGTAGCATATAATATTTGTCTTTTTGTGCCTGGCTTATTTCGCTCAGCATTATGTCTTCAAGGTTCATCCATGTTGTCATATGTTTCACAACATCGTTCCTCCTTACTGCCGTGTAGTATTCCATCATGTGTATATACCTCATTTTATTTATCCACTCATCTGTTGAAGGACATTTGGGTTGTTTCCATGTCTTGGCAAGATGGTGGATTGGTGAGCTGTATGTTTTAGTTACTCCTCCAGGGAAGTAGGTAGAAAGCCAGGAACTGTGTGGACTGGACACCGCAGAGCAATCTGATTTTGGGCATACTTCATACAACACTCATGAAGATGTGGAACTGCTGAGATCAGCGAAATCTGTAAGTTTTTGTGGCCAGGGGACCCGCGCCCCTCCCTGCCAGGCTCAGTCCTGTGGGAGGAGGGGCTGTCAGCGCCGGGAAGGAGAAGGGAGAACTGCAGTGGCAGCTCTTATTGGAAACTCATTCAAATGATCCAAATTCCAACCATAAATAGACTGAGACCAGACACCAGAGTATCTGAGAGCAGCCAGCCCAGCAGAGAGGAGACAGGCATAGCAAAAAAACAGCAAGACAAACTCAAAAATAAAAGCGGATGCTTTTTGGAGTTCTGGTGAACACAGAAAGGGGAAGGGCAGAGTTCAGGCCCCGCAGGCTCATTTGCAAAACCCAAAGAAAAACTGATCTCTCTGCTCCCTGGATCTTTCCTTAATAGCCCTAATTGCTTTGTCTCTTAGCATTTCAATAACGCATTAGATCTGCTGGGAGGGCCCGCCCTTTTTTTTTCTTTTTTTTTTCTTTTTTTCATTTTCTAAAACAATTACTCTAAGAAGCCCAATACTGAAAGCCTCAAAGACTTGCAATTTGGGCAGGTCAAGACAAGAGCAGAACTGAGAGCTCTGAGACAAAAGGCAATAATCCAGTGGCTGAGAAAATTCACTAAACACCACAACTTCGCAAGAAAAGGGGGGCATTCTCTTACAGCCACCATCCTGGTAGACAGGAAATACTCCTGCCCGTCACCGGCCCCATAGCCCAGAGCTGCCCCAGACAACCCAGTGTGACGGAAGTGCTTCAAATAACATGCATACACCACAAAATTGGACTTGGACATTAGCCTTCCCTGCACCCTCAGCCGGTTGTCCCAGACTTGGGAAGGTGGAGCAGTGGGAATTAACAAGCCCCATTCAGACATCATTTCAGCAGACTGGGAGCCTCCCTACACAGCCCAGCAGCCCAGAACTGCCCTGGGGGGATGGCACTCACCTGTGACATAGCACAGTCATCCCTCAACAGAGGACCAGGGGGTGCAAGGCCTGGAAGAGGGACCCATTCACAAGTCTCAGGGGCCACACGCCAATACCAAGGACTTGTGGGTCAGTGGCAGAGACAAACTGTGGCAGGACTGAACTGAAGGATTAGACTATTGCAGCAGCTTTAAAACTCCAGAAACACCAGGAAGATTTGGTTGTTATAGCCGCCCCCCGCCCCCGACCGCCCAGACACACGCCCCTTACACAGGGCGGGCAACACCAACTACACACGCAAGCTTGGTACACCAACTGGACCCCACAAGACTTACACCCCCATTCACCACAGAGGCAAAGTGGGGGAGAGCTGCCTTGAGGGGAACAGGTGGCTTGCGGACGCCACCTGCTGGTTAGTCACAGAAAGTGTACTCCACGAAGCTGTAGATCTGACAAATTAGAGATAAGGATTTCAATTGGTCTACAAATCCTAAAAGAACCCTATCAAGTTAAGCAAATGCCAAGAGGCCAAAAGCAACAGAAAATTTTAAAGCATATGAAAAAACCAGAAGATATGGATAACCTAAGCCCAAGCACCCAAATCAAAAGATCAGAAGAAATACAGTACTTAGAGCAACTAATTAAAGAACTAAAGATGAACGATAAGACCATGGCACGGGATATAAAGGACATCAAGAAGAGCATGGAACGGGATATAGAGGACATCAAGAAGACCCTAGAAGAGAATAAAGAAGACATTGCAAGACTAAATAAAAAAATGGATGATCTTATGGAAATTAAAGAAACTGTTGACCAAATTAAAAAGATTCTGGATACTCATAGTACAAGACTAGAGGAAGTTGAACAACGAATCAGTGACCTGGAAGATGACAGACGGAAAATGAAAGCACAAAAGAAAGAACGGGGAAAAAAATCGAAAAAATCGAAATGGATCTCAGGGATTTGATAGATAATATAAAACGTCCAAATATAAGACTCATTGGTGTTCCAGAAGGAGAAGAAAAGGGTAAAGGTCTAGGAAGAGTATTCAAAGAAATTGTTGGGGAAAACTTCCCAAATCTTCTAAACAACATAAATACACAAATCATAAATGCCCAGCGAACTCCAAATAGAATAAATACAAATAAACCCACTCCGAGACATATTCTGATCAGACTCTCAAATACTGAAGAGAAGGAGCAAGTTCTGAAAGCAGCAAGAGAACAGCAATTCACCACATACAAAGGAAACAGCATAAGACTAAGTAGTGACTACTCAGTAGCCACCATGGAGGCGAGAAGGCAGTAGCACGACATATTTAAAATTTTCAGTGAGAAAAATTTCCAACCAAGAATACTTTATCCAGCAAAGCTCTCCTTCAAATTTGAGGGAGAGCTTAAATTTTTCACAGACAAACAAATGCTGAGAGAGTTTGCTAACAAGAGGCCTGCCCAACTGGAGATACTAAAGGGAGCCCTACAGACAGAGAAACAAAGAAAGGACAGAGAGACTTGGAGAAAGGTTCAGTACTAAAGAGATTCGGTATGGGTACATTAAAGGATATTAATAGAGAGAGGGAAAAATATATACGACAAACATAAACCAAAGGGTAAGATGGCTGACTCAAGAAATGTCTTCATGGTTATAATGTTGAATGTAAATGGATTAAACTCACCAATTAAAAGGTATAGATTTGCAGAATGGATCAAAAAAAAATGAACCATCAATATGCTGCATACAAGAGACTCATCTTAGACACAGGGACACAAAGAAACTGAAAGTGAAAGGATGGAAAAAAATATTTCATGCAAGCTATAGTCAAAAGAAAGCAGGTGTAGCAATATTAATCTCAGATAAAATAGACTTCAAATGGAGGGATATTTTGAGAGACAAAGGTCACTACATACTAATAAAAGGGGCAATTCAACAAGAAGAAATAACAATCATAAATGTTTATGCAGCCAATCAAGGTGCCACAAAATACATGAGAGAAACACTGGCAAAACTAAAGTAAGCAATTGACGTTTCCACGATAATTGTGGGAGACTTCAACACATCACTCTCTCCTATAGATAGATCAACCAGACAGAAGATCAATAAGGAAATTAAAAACCTAAACAATCTGATAAATGAATTGGATTTAACAGACATATATAGAACATTACATCCCAAATCACCAGGATACACATACTTCTCTAGTGCTCATGGGACTTTCTCCAGAATAGATCATATGCTGGGACATAAAACAAGCCTCAATAAATTTAAAAAGATTGAAATTATTCAAAGCACATTCTCTGACCACAATGGAATACAATTAGAAGTCAATAACTATAAGAGACTTCGAAAATTCACAAATACCTGGAGGTTAAACAACACACTTCTAAACAATCAGTGGGTTAAAGAAGAAATAGCAAGACAAATTGCCAAATATATAAGAGATGAATGAAAATGAGAACACAACATACGAAAACCTCAGGGATGCAGCAAAAGCGGTACAGAGGGGGAAATTTATAGCACTAAACGCATATATTAAAAAGGAAGAAAGAGCCAAAATCAAAGAACTAATGGATCAACTGAAAAAGCTAGAAAATGAACAGCAAACCAATCCTAAACCAAGTAGAAGAAGAGAAATAACAAGGATTAAAGCCTAAATAAATGACATAGAGAACAAAAAAACAATACAGTGGATAAATAATTCTTTTGTCTTTTTAGCAGCTGTAGAATCATCAAGATGGCCGCTCTCCCATTCCTGGTAATGTGTGCCTTCTTGACTATTTTCCTTTCAAGTCTAGCTAAAAGTCTATCAATTTTGTTGTAATCTTTTTAAAGAATCAGCTTTGGTTTAATTGGTTTCCTCTACTGTTTTTCTGCTTTCTATTTCATTGATTTTTGCTCCAGTCTTTACAATTTCCTTTCCTGTGCTCACTTTGGGTTTAGTTTGCTCTTCTTTTTCTAATTTCTTAAAGTTGAAGCTTGTGGTCATTGATTTTTAGAACTTTCTACTTTGCTAATATAAACAGTTAATGCTATAAGTTTCCTTTTAAATACCGTATTAACTGCACCCACAAATTCTGAAATGTCATGTTTCGTTCTGTTAAAAACATTTTCTCATTTGTCTTGTGATTTATATTGTGACCCATGTCTGATTTAAAGTATTGAATTTCCAAATATTTAGGGATTTTTCCACATAGCTTACTGTTACTGATTTCAAATTTAATCCTTCAATGAAAAATAAGAGCATGTTTTATATAATTTAAATCCTAAATTTAATGAAATGTATTTAATGGCCCTTAAGATGGTATATCTTGGTAAATATTCTAAGACCATTAGAAAAGAATGCGTAACTGTTGGGTTGTTCTGTGCAGTAGTATGTAAATGCCAGTTAGGTCAAATTAGTTACTGTTGTGCTTTTTCCTTCTTTTTTATCTACCTGTTCTATCAATTATTGAGAGAGTTTTTATTGAAATCTCCAACTATACTGGTGGACTATTTCTCTGTTCAGTTCTATCACTCTTTTTGTCCCACGTATTTTGAAGCTCTGTTATTAAGGGCATAAACATTAGGATCATTAGTTCTTCTTGGAAAACTGACCTCCTTTTCATCATGAAATCAGCCTCTTTATCCATGGTAATATTCCTTGCTCTGAAATCTACTTTGATACTAACATAGTAACTCATGCTTTCTTCTGATTAGTATTTGCATGATATTTCTTCTCCCATCATTTTACTTTTAACCTATCTGTATCTTTAAATATATTTAAAGTGAGTTTCTTGAAGATAGTGCTGAGTTGGGTCTTTTAAATACAATCTGATAATCCCCACCTGTTAAAACAATCTGTTAAAATAATCTGATACTCTCCACCTGTATTTAGACTATTTGCATTTAATATGAATATTGATATAGTTGGGTTTAAATCCACCATCTTACTATTTGTTCTCTATTTGTCCAATCTATTCATTTTTCCCTTTTCTGACATCTTTCAAATTAATTATTTTCATGACTCAATGTTATCTCTCTTCATTGGCTTATCAGCTACATCTCTCTTTTTTTTTACTGATTTCTTTAGTGTTTACAGTATGTATACATCTTCAATTTATCATAGTCCGTCTTCAAATAATACAAATCTTACAAAAGTATAGTTCTATTTCACCTCTCTCAACCTTTGGGCAATTGCTGCCATACATTTTACTTCTATATATGTCATAAACCCCACAATATAGTTTTAATATTTTTGCTTTAAAAACTACCTTTTAAAGAGATTTTTTTTTTAATAAAAGAATTCTTTTATTTCCCACACATACTTATCATTTCTGGTGTGCTTCAGAAGCATCTAAATTTCCATCTGGTATCATTTTCTCCTGCCTCTAACATTTCTTGTAACGGTGATCTGATGGTGATGCATTCTCTCAGTTCATGTATGTTTTGAAAACACTTTTTTCATCTTCATTTTTTATTGTGATATAATTCATATACCATACAATTTACCCATCTGAAGTGTCCAATTTGGTGGTTTTTAGTATATTCACAGAATTGTGCATCAATCACCCAAATCAATTTTAGAACATTTTCATCATCCCAAAAAGAAGCCCCAGACCCATTAACAATAACTCCTCATTTCTTCCCCAACTCCCAGTCCCAGGAAATGACTAATATACTTTCTGACTCTATAAATTTGCCTATTCTGGACATTTTCACCTTCATTTTTGAAATATATTTTCACTGCATATAGAATTTTAGATTGATAGGTTTTTTCTTCCAGCACTTTAATGTTAACACTCCAACATCTTCTGGCTTGCAATAGTTCTAATGAAAAGTTTACTGTTATTCTTATCTTGAATCCTCTGTATAGCTATCTTTTTTTTTTAACCCCTCTGTCTGCTTTGAAGATTTTCTCTTTATCACTGATTTTAAGCAATTTTATTAAGATGTTCCTTGGTTTAGCTCTCTTCAATATGAACAAAGTTTATATTTGGGATGATGGAAAAGTTTTGGTAATGGATGGTGGTGATGGTAGCATAACATTGTGAACATAATTAACAGCACTGAATTATATAGTTGAATGTGGATAAAAGGGAGAAATTTTAGGTTGTACATATATATGTTACTAGAATGAAATTTTTTGAAAAAAACCCATGAAACTGCCCAACACTGTAAACCCTAAGTTAAATCATGAACTATAGTTAATACAATTATTTAAAAAAAAAAAAATTCTGTTCTACGTTCCCACAGATCCAAAAAGTTCAAATTCCCGTAGAACTTTCTGTGACGATGGAATTAAGGCTATTGAACACTTGAAACTGATTAGTACAACTTGGCTGAAATTTTTATTTTATTTAAATATCCATATGTGGCTAGTAGCAACTATATTGGATAGTATAGGTTTAGGGGAACCCTCCGCAGATATCCAGAGCTCTTTCTTGCTTGTGAAGCTCCCTCCTCTCCAATACTCTGTCCCCTGAATTCCAGATACTCTGGCTTTCCTGAACGCTCAACTCTGTCTCCTCAACTTAGGGAGACCAACATCTCTGTCTGGTATCCCTTTCCATTACCTATGCTGCAGCCAAGAAACTTTCTCAGGGCTGAAAGGTGGGGAAAATCACATGGCTCTACTTGTTTGTTTCTCTTCTCTCAGGGATCGCTGTTCTGTGCTATCTTTTGTCCAATCTCTGAAAACAATTTTTGCATGTATTTCATATATCTTTATTCAGTTTTCCATTTTTTTAAGGTGGGGGTGTAAATCAAATTTCTGTTACTCCACCATGACTAGAACTGGAAGTCTCATTCCACTGAGTTTTAAATTTTCAATTGTTATATATTTTTATTTCTAAAGTATCGAATTGTTTATTATACGAACCATCCTGTCTTGCTTTGTTTATTCATGATTTGTATTCTTTTATTCCATTAAATATGATATTTTATAACCAATAATTCCAATATATGAAGTTTCCCTAGGCCTGCATCATAGTGAGAGTGTCTGCTGACTCTTGTTTATAGTAACTGCTTCTCTCGAGCTTTTTTTTGTTTTGTTTTGTTTTGTTTTTTAATTAACTCATATTTGTTGGAAATCTATCTTTGAAGCCAGGGTTGTAATAGGTTCCACTAGGGATGATCTCAGTTTGCTTCTCGCAGGTGCCTGGGAGTTCTTATCAATGTGGGTCCACCTTTTAAAAATAAATTCAATATATGTAAATATATTGAAAAGTATATATACTGAATTCTCATGCAAGGTATCACGGGGGTTTGGAAAATGGGGTTAACAGCTCTGCAGATAATATGGGATTCTGAATTAACAATGCAGACTTTCAGAGTAAACTGATATGAACTCAAATATATTAACAGAAGGATGTAAAGCCATACCATCAGATCATTTGGGACAGACTTTAGCCCAAGTAAGGCATCTGTTTAGCATGCCAGTAATGAACATGCATCAACTTCATTACACAGGCAAAACCTGGATGACTATTTTGGAAACTTAGCAGACTGTTCTGTGTTTTTTTTTTTAAATAATTTCAATTTGTTGTTTGTGTCATTTTAGTCCCCAAAATATAATTTCAGGTAAGACTTCAAAGTCTTGTATCCTCACCATTCTAAAAGATGACAAAGTAGAAAACCTCCAATACCTAGGATCCCTCTTTCCCTAAACTGATCCAAAGAATTGTCCTGTGATTAGGCAGATGGCTACCTATACCATGTGCTGAGAGCACTAGGAACAATTCATAGGATTCCACAGAAAACAAGATCCTTCCTTGCTCTTGCCCTTACAATTGAAATCTGGAATTAAAATACAAATATGTGAAATTCAAAAGCAATAGAAATTCAAAGTAATGCAGAAAAAAAAACCAAGCCCCTTAATTATTTGCATCCTGCGATGGTTAGGTTCATGTATCAACTTAGCCAGGTGATGATGTCCAGGTCTCTGGTCAACCAAGCACTGGCCTAACCATTACTGCAAGGACATTTGTGGCTGGTTAATAAACCAGAAGGCTGGTTTATTAAATCGTCAGTCAATTGGCTGCAGCTGTGACTGATTACATCAAAGAAGGGCATGTCTTCCACAATGAGAGAATTCAATCAGCTAGACCCACATTGATAAGTTGAACACTTTTAAGTGAGACAGATAGAGGACCCTCACTTCTTCAGCTGACCAGCAAAGCATTTCCTGAGGAGTTCATCCAACACGTTCATCGGAGTTGCCAGTTTGCTGCCTGAGGAGTTCACTGAACATCTTCATTGGAGTTGCCAGTCTGTTGCCTGCCCTACAGAACTTGGACTCGTGCATACCCACAGTCGTGTGAGACACTTTTATAAAATCTTATATTAAAAGATATCTCTTGTTGATTCTGTTTCCCTAGAGAACCCTAACTAATCCACATCCTAAGATTATAACTTTGTGAGTGCAGGCACTGTGCTTTAAACCATCTTTTTGTCTTCCCACAGTACCTTCAAAACAGAAAGTTGAATAAACTAAGAGTACATACAAACTAGTAGGAGTTGGGTAGCTTGAGTCATGGAGTTTCTTGGAGAATATAATTTTGAACTAGATCTTTCAAGTTGTGGAAATGCATTAGCAAAGAGATTTGGGTCAAGATAACTTGGAGGAGAGCAAAAGCACAACTGAAAGACAGCAAATTCAGCATAGCACAACTTGGCTGAAATAGTCCCCCAAAACAGGTTTGATGAAATATCAGAATAGTCAGTGGACTGTCCTAAATTCTGCTGAGAAATGTGGGATTTATGCAACAAAGAGCTACGTCTACAGGGAAGAGAAATGAAAACCATGACAATAAAAAGGAATCACTGAGCAGTGAGATACCAGTTTCTGGGTCAGTAGCAAGGACCAGAAGCAGATCAAAAGACCAAAAAACTTGTTCTTGGTTCAAAATATAAAAATGTTTCATCATCAGTACAAGAACCAGAACCAAATCTGTATCAATTACTTCTTTTTAAAAGGTACAAGCAAACTAAGAGATGACAAAGAAAGTACAGGGGAGAAACAAGGTTTCTCCTTCTCCAAAGACCAAACAATTGACAAGCACCCATTCTCTGCCTACAGAGATAGGAAAGGAGAAAATATTTTTAAAAGTGAAGAAAACTCAAATAGCAGTGTGTTCATAAATCAAAGAGGAAAAAAAGCAGAGATATCGGGACAGAGAAAAAATTTTTAATGAAAGATAGGATGCGAGCAAAAAGGATGAAGGAAAACAGAAACAACAGTTTAGATACATTGGAAAAGAGAAAAGGGAAGAAATATCGTTCAACATAATTGTCTCAGTCTTAAGTTTTGCCAGCCTTCTTCCAAGCCTATAAGAAGGTGAGAGAACAGGCAATGAGAAGAAATATACCCAAACAAAACAAAGCAAATCCTCGACAACCCTTACCACAAGGCCAGAGAATTTCAAAGTATACCCAAAGATCCAGATCATATTTATAACTAAAATGAATCCTGACTTATTACTATGCTTTTCAGAGGGATTATTCCTCCATCTCTGCTAAAGAGCAACATCAAATGGAACAATTATAAAAATAAATGTCGAGAGGCGGGGCAAGATGGCAGACTGGTGAGCTGTATGTTTTAGTTACTCCTCCAGGAAAGTAGGTAGAAAGCCAGGAACTGCGTGGACTGGACACCACAGAGCAATCTGACTTTGGGCATACTTCATACAACACTCATGAAAACGTGGAACTGCTGAGATAAGCGAAATCTGTAAGTTATTGCGGCCTGGGGACCCGCGCCCCTCCCTGCCAGGCTCAGTCCCGGGGGAGGAGTGGCTGTCAGCTCCAGGAAGGAGAAGGGAGAACTGCAGTGGCAGCCCTTATCGGAAACTCATTCTACTGATTCAAACTCCAACCATAGTTAGACGGAGACCAGACACCAGAGAATCTGAGAGCAGCCAGCCCAGCAGAGAGGAGACAGGCATAGAAAAAAAACAACACGAAAAACTCCAAAATAAAAGCGGAGGATTTTTGGAGTTCTGGTGAACATAGAAAGGGGAAGGGCCCTGAGGCGCATATGCAAATCCTGAAGAAAAGCTGATCTCTCTGCCCTGTGGACCTTTCCTTAATGGCCCTGGTTACTTTGTCTCTTAGCATTTCAATAACCCATTAGATCTCTGAGGAGGGCCCGTTTTTTTTGTTTGTTTGTTTGTTTGTTTGTTTTTTTAATCCTTTTTTCTTTTTCTAAAACAATTACTCTAAGAAGCCCAATACAGAAAGCTTCAAAGACTTGCTATTTGGGCAGGTCAAGTCAAGAGCAGAACTAGGAGAGCTCTGAGACAAAACGCAATAATCCAGTGGCTGAGAAAATTCACTAAACACCACAACTTCCCAAGAAAAGGGGGGTGTCTGCTCACAGCCATCATCCTGGTGGACAGGAAACACTCCTGCCCATCGCCAGCCCCATAGCCCAGAACTGCCCCAGACAACCCAGTGTGACGGAAGTGCTTCAAATAACAGGCACACACCACAAAACTGGGCGTGGACATTAGCCTTCCCTGCAACCTCAGCCGATTGTCCCAGAGTTGGGAAGGCAGAGCAGTGTGAATTAACAAAGCCCCATTCAGCCATCATTTCAGCAGACTGGGAGCCTCCCTACACAGCCCAGCAGCCCAGAACTGCCCTGGGGGGACGGCACTCACCTGTGACATAGCACAGTCATCCCTCAACAGAGGACCTGGGGTGCACAGCCTGGAAGAGGGGCCCACTTGCAAGTCTCAGGAGCCATACGCTAATACCAGGGACTTGTGGGTCAGTGGCAGAGACAAACTGTGGCAGGACTGAACTGAAGGATTAGACTATTGCAGCAGCTTTAAAACTCTAGGATCACCAGGGAGATTTGATTGTTAGAGCCACCCCCCCTCCCTGACTGCCCAGAAACACGCCCCATATACAGGGCAGGCAACACCAACTACACACGCAAGCTTGGTACACCAATTGGACCCCACAAGACTCACTCCCCCACTCACCAAAAAGGCTAAGCAGGGGAGAACTGGCTTGTGCAGAACAGGTGGCTCGTGGACGCCACCTGCTGGTTAGTTAGAGAAAGTGTACTCCACGAAGCTGTAGATCTGATAAATTAGAGATAAGGACTTCAATTGGTCTACAAATCCTAAAAGAACCCTATCAAGTTCAGCAAATGCCACGAGGCCAAAAACAACAGAAAATTATAAGGCATATGAAAAAACCAGACGATATGGATAACCCAAGCCCAAGCACCCAAATCAAAAGACCAGAAGAGACACAGCACCTAGAGCAGCTACTCAAAGAACTAAAGATGAACAATGAGACCATAGTACGGGATATGAAGGAAATCAAGAAGACCCTAGAAGAGCATAAAGAAGACATTGCAAGACTAAATAAAAAAATGGATGATCTTATGGAAATTAAAGAAACTGTTGACCAAATTAAAAAGATTCTGGACACTCATAGTACAAGACTAGAGGAAGTTGAACAACGAATCAGTGACCTCGAAGATGACAGAATGGAAAATGAAAGCATAAAAGAAAGAATGGGGAAAAAAAATTGAAAAAATCGAAATGGACCTCAGGGATATGATAGATAATATGAAACGTCCAAATATAAGACTCATTGGTGTCCCAGAAGGGGAAGAAAAGGGTAAAGGTCTAGGAAGAGTATTCAAAGAAATTGCTGGGGAAAACTTCCCAAATCTTCTAAACAACATAAATACACAAATCATAAATGCCCAGCGAACTCCAAATAGAATAAATACAAATAAACCCACTCCGAGACATATACTGATCACACTATCAAACACAGAAGAGAAGGAGCAAGTTCTGAAAGCAGCAAGAGAAAAGCAATTCACCACATACAAAGGAAACAGCATAAGACTAAGTAGTGACTACTCAGCAGCCACCATGGAGGCAAGAAGGCAGTGGCACGATATATTTAAAATTCTGAGTGAGAAAAATTTCCAGCCAAGAATACTTTATCCAGCAAAGCTATCCTTCAAATTTGAGGGAGAGCGTAAATTTTTCACAGACAAACAAATGCTGAGAGAATTTGCTAACAAGAGACCTGCCCTACTGGAGATACTCAAGGGAGCCCTACAGACAGAGAAACAAAGAAAGGACAGAGAGACTTGGAGAAAGGTTCAGTACTAAAGAGATTCGGTATGGGTACAATAAAGGATATTAATAGACAGAGGGGAAAAATATGACAAACATAAAGCAAAGGATAAGATGGCTGATTCAAGAAATGCCTTCACGGTTATAACGTTGAATGTAAATGGATTAAACTCCCCAATTAAAAGATATAGATTCGCAGAATGGATCAAAAAAAATGAAGCATCAATATGTTGCATACAAGAGACTCATCTTAGACACAGGGACACAAAGAAACTGAAAGTGAAAGGATGGAAAAAAATATTTCATGCAAGCTACAGCCAAAAGAAAGCAGGTGTAGCAACATTAATCTCAGATAAAATAGACTTCAAATGCAGGGATATTTTGAGAGACAAAGAAGGCCACTACATACTAATAAAAGGGGCAATTCAGCAAGAAGAAATAACAATCGCAAATGTCTGTGCACCCAATCAAGGTGCCACAAAATACACGAGAGAAACACTGGCAAAACTAAAGGAAGCAATTGATGTTTCCACAATAATTGTGGGAGACTTCAACACATCACTCTCTCCTATAGATAGATCAACCAGACAGAAGACCAATAAGGAAATGGAAAACCTAAACAATCTGATAAATGAATTAGATTTAACAGACATATACAGGACATTACATCCCAAATCACCAGGATACACATACTTTTCTAGTGCTCATGGAACTTTCTCCAGAATAGATCATATGCTGGGACATAAAACAAGCCTCAATAAATTTAAAAACATTGAAATTATTCAAAGCAGATTCTCTGACCACAATGAAATACAATTAGAAGTCAATAACCATCAGAGACTTAGAAAATTCACAAATACCTGGAGGTTAAACAACACACTCCTAAACAATCAGTGGGTTAAAGAAGAAATAGCAAGAGAAATTGCTAAATATATAGAGACGAATGAAAATGAGAACACAACATACCAAAACCTATGGGATGCAGCAAAAGCAGTGCTGAGGGGGAAATTTATAGCACTAAACGCATATATTAAAAAGGAAGAAAGAGCCAAAATCAAAGAACTAATGGATCAACTGAAGAAGCTAGAAAATGAACAGCAAACCAATCCTAAACCAAGTAGAAGAAAAGAAATAACAAGGATTAAAGCAGAAATAAATGACATAGAGAACAAAAAAAACAATAGAGAGGATAAATATCACCAAAAGTTGGTTCTTTGAGAAGATCAACAAGATTGACAAGCCCCTAGCTAGACTGACAAAATCAAAAAGAGAGAAGACCCATATAAACAAAATAATGAATGAAAAAGGTGACATAACTGCAGATCCTGAAGAAATTAAAAAAATTATAAGAGGATACTATGAACAACTGTATGGCAACAAACTGGATAATGTAGAGGAAATGGACAATTTCCTGGAAACGTATGAACAACCTAGACTGACCAGAGAAGAAATAGAAGACCTCAACCAACCCATCACAAGCAAAGAGATCCAATCAGTCATCAAAAATCTTCCCACAAATAAATGCCCAGGGCCAGATGGCTTCACAGGGGAATTCTACCAAACTTTCCAGAAAGAACTGACACCAATCTTACTCAAACTCTTTCAAAACATTGAAGAAAATGGAACACTACCTAACTCATTCTATGAAGCTAACATCAATCTAATACCAAAACCAGGCAAAGATGCTACAAAAAAGGAAAACTACCGGCCAATCTCCCTAATGAATATAGATGCAAAAATCCTCAACAAAATACTTGCAAATCGAATCCAAAGACACATTAAAAAAATCATACACCATGACCAAGTGGGGTTTATTCCAGGCATGCAAGGATGGTTCAACATAAGAAAATCAATCAATGTATTACAACACATTAACAAGTCAAAAGGGAAAAATCGATTGATCATCTCAATAGATGCTGAAAAAGCATTTGACAAAATCCAACATCCCTTTTTGATAAAAACACTTCAAAAGGTAGGAATTGAAGGAAACTTCCTCAACATGATAAAGAGCATATATGAAAAACCCACAGCTAGCATAGAACTCAATGGTGAGAGACTGAAAGCCTTCCCTCTAAGATCAGGAACAAGACAAGGATGCCCGCTGTCACCACTGTTATTCAACATTGTGCTGGAAGTGCTAGCCAGGGCAATCCGGCAAGACAAAGAAATAAAAGGCATCCAAATTGGAAAAGAAGAAGTAAAACTGTCATTGTTTGCAGATGATATGATCTTATATCTAGAAAACCCTGAGAAATCGACGATACAGCTACTAGAGCTAATAAACAAATTTAGCAAAGTAGCGGGATACAAGGTTAATGCACATAAGTCAGTAATGTTTCTATATGCTAGAAATGAACAAACTGAAGAGACACTCAAGAAAAAGATACCATTTTCAATAGCAACTAAAAAAATCAAGTACCTAGGAATAAACTTAACCAAAGATGTAAAAGACCTATACAAAGAAAACTACATAACTCTACTAAAAGAAATAGAAGGGGACCTTAACAGATGGAAAAATATTCCATGTTCATGGATAGGAAGACTAAATGTCATTAAGATGTCAATTCTACCCAAACTCATCTACAGATTCAATGCAATCCCAATCAAAATTCCAACAACCTACTTTGCAGACTTGGAAAAGCTAGTTATCAAATTTATTTGGAAAGGGAAGATGCCTCGAATTGCTAAAGACACTCTAAAAAAGAAAAACGAAGTGGGAGGACTTACACTCCCTGACTTTGAAGCTTATTATAAAGCCACAGTTGCCAAAACAGCATGGTACTGGCACAAAGATAGACATATAGATCAATGGAATCGAATTGAGAATTCGGAGACAGACCCTCAGATCTATGGCCGACTGATCTTTGATAAGGCTCCCAAAGTCACTGAACTGAGTCATAATGGTCTTTTCAACAAATGGGGCTGGGAGAGTTGGATATCCATATCCAAAAGAATGAAAGAGGACCCCTACCTCACCCCCTACACAAAAATTAACTCAAAATGGACCAAAGATCTCAATATAAAAGAAAGTACCATAAAACTCCTAGAAGATAATGTAGGAAAACATCTTCAAGACCTTGTATTAGGCGGCCACTTCCTAGACTTTACACCCAAAGCACAAGCAACAAAAGAGAAAATAGATAAATGGGAACTCCTCAAGCTTAGAAGTTTCTGCACCTCAAAGGAATTTCTCAAAAAGGTAAAGACGCAGCCAACTCAATGGGAAAAAAATTTTGGAAACCATGTATCTGACAAAAGACTGATATCTTGCATATATAAAGAAATCCTACAACTCAATGACAATAGTACAGACAGCCCAATTATAAAATGGGCAAAAGATATGAAAAGACAGTTCTCTGAAGAGGAAATACAAATGGCCAAGAAACACATGAAAAATGTTCAGCTTCACTAGCTATTAGAGAGATGCAAATTAAGACCACAATGAGATACCATCTAACACCGGTTAGAATGGCTGCCATTAAACAAACAGGAAACTACAAATGCTGGAGGGGATGTGGAGAAATTGGAACTCTTATTCACTGTTGGTGGGACTGTATAATGGTTCAGCCACTCTGGAAGTCAGTCTGGCAGTTCCTTAGAAAACTAGATATAGAGTTACCATTCGATCCAGCGATTGCACTTCTCGGTATATACCCGGAAGATCGGAAAGCAGTGACACGAACAGATATCTGCACGCCAATGTTCATAGCAGCATTATTCACAATTGCCAAAAGATGGAAACAACCCAAATGCCCTTCAACAGATGAGTGGATAAACAAAATGTGGTATATACACACGATGGAATACTACGCGGCAGTAAGAAGGAGCGATCTCGTGAAACATATGACAACATGGATGAACCTTGAGGACATAATGCTAAGCGAAATAAGCCAGGCACAAAAAGAGAAATATTATATGCTACCACTAATGTGAACTTTGAAAAATGTGAAACAAATGGCTTATAATGTAGAATCTAGGGGAACTAGCAATAGAGAGCAATTAAGGAAGGGGGAACAATAATCCAAGAAGAACAGATAAGCTATTTAACGTTCTGGGGATGCCCAGGAATGACTACGGTCTGTTGGTTTCTGATGGATGTGGTGGGGGCAGGTTCACAGAAATGTTGCTATATTAGGTAACTTTCTTGGGGTAAAGTAGGAACATGTTGGAAGTTAAGCAGTTATCTTAGGTTAGTTGTCTTTTTCTTACTCCCTTGTTATGGTCTCTTTGAAATGTTCTTTTATTGTATGTTTGTTTCCTTTTTAACTTTGTTTTCATACAGTTGATTTAAAAAAGAAGGGAAAGTTAAAAAAAAAAAAAAAGGAAAAAAAAAGATGTAGTGCCCCCTTGAGGAGCCTGTGGAGAATGCAGGGGTATTCGCCTACCCCACCTCCATGGTTGCTAACATGACCACAGACATAGGGAACTGGTGGTTTAATGGGTTGGGCCCTCTACCACAGGTTTTACCCTTGGGAAGACGGTTGCTGCAAAGGAGAGGCTAGGCCTCCCTATGGTTGTGCCTAAGAGCCTCCTCCCGAATGCCTCTTTGTTGCTCGGATGTGGCCCTGTCTCTCTAGCTAAGCCAACTTGAAAGGTGGGATCACTGCCATCCCCCCTACGTGGGATCAGACACCCAGGGGAGTGAATCTCCCTGGCAACGTGGAATATGACTCCCGGGGAGGAATGTAGACCCGGCGTCGTGGGACGGAGAACATCTTCTTGACCAAAAGGTGGGTGTGAAAGGAAATGAAATAAGCTTCAGTGGCAGAGAGAATCCAAAAGGAGCCGAGAGGTCACTCTGGTGGGCACTCTTACGCACACTTTAGACAACCCTTTTTAGGTTCTAAAGAATTGGGGTAGCTGGTGGTGGATACCTGAAACTATCAAACTACAACCCAGAACCCATGAATCTCGAAGACAGTTGTATAAAAATGTAGCTTATGAGGGGTGACAAGGGGATTGGGAAAGCCATAAGGACCACACTCCACTTCGTCTAGTTTATGGATGGATGAGTAGAAAAATAGGGGAAGGAAACAAACAGACAAAGGTACCCAGTGTTCTTTTTTACCTCAATTGCTCTTTTTCACTCTAATTATTATTCTTGTTATTCTTGTGTGTGTGCTAATGAAGGTGTCAGAGATTGATTTGGGTGATGAATGTACAACTATGTAATGGTACTGTGAACAATCAAAAGTACGATTTGTTTTGTATGACTGCATGGTATAAGAATATATCTCAATAAAATGAAGATTAAAAAAAAAAGACATAATGCTGAGCAAAATAAGCCAGGCACAAAAAGAGAGATATTGTATGTTACCACTAATGTGAATTCTGTGAAAAATGTACAATGTTTTATACTGTAGAATGTAGGGGACCTAGGGATACCAATTAGTGGAGGGGGAATGATAATCTAATAAGAACAGATAAACTATGGAGGGTAATCTCAATGTTATGGGAATGCTCAGGAATGATTATGGTTTGTAAACTTTCTTGGATATAGTAAGATCATGTTGGAAGCAATAGAGTTATTTTAGGTTTTTTTTTCTCTTATTCCTTTGTTTTCTTAGGGGTTGTTAATTTTCTTGGGGTATGGTAGGAACATGTTGGAAGCAATGTAGTTATTTTAGATTATTTGTTTTTCTTACTCCTCTGTTTGGACATGGTTTATTAATTTTCTTGGGGTATGGTAGGAACATATTGGAAGCAAAGTAGTTATTTTAGGTTATTTGTTTTCCTTAATCCATTGCTTTGTTTGAAATGTTGTGGGGTTTTTTTGGTTGTTGTTTGCCTGTTTGTTTTTAATTTTTTGATAAACAAAGTTAAAAAATTGAAAAAAAATCAGTAGAAAAATGGGAGTAAAAACTAAATGACAAATAGGGTGGGATGGGGGGATGGTTTGGGTATTCTCTTTTCACTTTTATTTTTTATTCTTATTCTGATTCTTTCTGATGTAAGGAAAATGTTCAGAAATAGATTGTGGTGATGAACGCATAACTATATGATCATACTGTGAACAGTTGATTGTATACCATGGATGACTGTATGGTTTGTGAATATATTTCAATAAAACTGAATTAAAAAAAAAATAAAAAATAAATGTCATCACAAAAACCAGCATACAAAAAACAATCTCTCACTCTGAGCAGATTATGAGGGAAGAATATAGCATTAGTTTCTCTCCCACTGCTGCTGAAACAAAATAATCTAAGTCTCAATGATCTCATAGCATATCACCGATTGTGGCCTGTTCCCACATTGCCTTGCAGCCTTCCCAGGATAGGTCATTAGAATTTAACATGAACCAAATCTGTCAACCAAGTTGAAGACAGAAACATGGGTTCTAATGAGCAATGTGAAAAAACACACCACTCCATTCAGCTCCAAACAATGATAAATAATTCAGGAAAAACCACTGCTGCAATACAGAGCAGAGCAGCAGGATTTAAAAATAAACCACAGCCAAGAGAACCTAGGTGGAGGAATCAGGAGACATAGACAAAAAGGATTTATGTCAACAAATTCCAAGTCCTTTGCAATACAGAACTCTGCTGAAATTGCAACTCAAAAGAGATACCAGATTCTAATATACTTTTTCAAAAAACAAGTTTTTTTTCAGGAACTTGGAAAATGTGAATACAAAAGAGTTTATAAATTGGCAATAGTAGGTATTATAGGAAAAATAAATCAAACAACATAGGAGACATGTTTAAAAAATTTTTGAAAGAAGGTTTAAAATACTATTTGTCATACCACCAAGTTCTATGTCTAACTTCAATTTAGACCTGTATTCCCTAGTTATGTGTCTAGTGTTAAGCACTCAGGATTTTTCTATTCACTTTTCTACCTCTAACAGACCTGATCATGAAAACACAGGATTCTCAACTATCAATTAAAAGAAGATAACTTGGAAACTGAACAAAAGATGATTATGCTCTTCCCAGATTTAAATTAGACTCTAACTTGAGTAACAGTGACAAACTTACAGTCAGATGTGGATAGTACAGAATCCTGGGTTCATGGGGATGGTGTGGATTTCAACCTACTCAAGAATGCTTTGAGTATGGAGTCTAATGAATAGTGTGACTGGATAGTCAATCTTAAAACTGGTGTCTTCAGGACTACATGAATGACCAGAACCCAAATGTATTCTACAAAATCAAGCTAAAAAATGTGTGAATACAACATCTAGACAGAAGATCAATGAGAAAACAGAAGACTTGAATAATACTATAAACCAACTAGACCTAATAGACATATACATACTTCTCTAGTGCATATGGATCACTTTCCAGAATAGGCCACATGGTAGGTCACAAAACAAGACTCAATAAATTAAAAAATACTGAAACCATACAATGGATCTTCTCTGACCACAACAGAATGAAGCTAGAAATCAACAACAGAGGGAGAAGGGGAAAATTCACAAATATGTGGAAATTAAACAACATAAACAACCAGTGGGTCAAAGATTCTTCCTTTTCACAAGGGAAATTAGGCAATATTTTGAGGTGAATCAAAACAAAAATACAACATGCAAAAAGTTACGAGATGCAGCAAAGGCAGGGATGAGCAGTAAATTTACAGCTCTAAATGCTTACATTAAAAAAGAAGAGAGCTCTGAAATCAGAGACCTAACCTCACAACTGAAGGATCTAAAAAGAACAAACTAAACCCAAAGTGAGAAGGAAGGAAATAGCAAAGATTGGAGCAGAGATAAATGAAATAGAGAAATTAAAAAAAAAAAAAATAGAGATTGCTGGGTGTCCGGCGCCGCCCCGCTCGACCCCTGTTCCCCGGCCGGCGAGGGGAGAAACAAGGGATGAGAGAGAGAGAGAGATGCAGACCACGCAAACTGACCTGGCTGGAAGTCACGACTCGAGCCACACGGCGGTTGCGAGAGCAAGTCTTTTACTGAAGCTAGATAAGCATTCTCTGTTACAGGTTTCCACGCGGGGCAGAGTGCCTCGCGGGAGAGCAGCCTCGATGTGGCCGTCAGGTACGGCTCCTAGTGGGCTGTCTCTCCGAGGTTCGCTTGGGCAAACTCTTAAGTACTCTACTCATAACCAATGATCTAGCACCGCGCATATGCACTCAATTGGCAGATAGGAATAGTGAGTGTGCACGTCATAAGCGGAAGCAGGATATGGGCGCCATCTTGGCTCATTCGATGGGCGGGGGGACTTTGGAGCAGGTTTACAGCGCATGCGCTATGCCCGTCCCGGGAGACGGCTCTCCACATCTCCCCCTTTATTATTTATATCGACCCAGTGTCCCCAGTGATGAGTGTGCTCCCGTGAACCCAGATGGCTCACAATTTGTTCCGGTGCTTTGGGGAGTCTGGACTAGGTCTCAGCCATTTAGCGGCGGAGCCTCTAGCACCGACCAGAATGCTCACCTCATATGGAGACAGGAGAGTCCGTGAGCTGGAAACAACATGACTCTCCCTGCAGTGCTTTGCCTTGCAACTGGGGGACAAAGGCGGGGGCAGGGATAGCATTAACCAGAGTCGGAGGCGTCACTAGGCGTCCCTATGCATTGGCTAGAGTCAAGTCTGGCCACAACTATGACTCTGCCTTAGGGACCTACCTGAGACAAAAATTATGACTGCTGGCGTCGCCCGTTATACCCGGGACACAGCTGCGCGCTTAGCTACAAACCTCGCTCCCGAGTGCCCCGCCCGAGGCGGCCAGGATGGGGTATGGCCATCAGAATGGTCGCTGTTGGGGGTATCAAAGGTGGAGGACATAGCCATCATAGTGGTAACACGGTACTGCCGCGCTTGAAACAGGCGTTCTAGCAAAGATTTAACAATGACTAATCCCACCAATAGTCCCACCATCAAGAGAATCCAATTAGTCAAATTGGGCCAAGAGAACCAAGAGGTGACTTGGTCCCACAGATTTTTTACAGTCTCGCCCAGTGTGGAAAGGTCGAAACTAACAGGCTTCAATTCCCTAATGTTCTCAAGTCCCTGAAGGCCGGAGGCTTGGTCCAATGGCCCAGGCCGTATATTCGTTGGCGTTTCTGACAGCTGCTCCCCGGCCTCCCCAGGTGATGCCACGGTTCCCACCAGTCTTTCCGGAACCCACACTGGTTGACGTCCTGGTTCCTGGGGAAAAACACAAACAGAGCCTCCGGCCCAGCCGAGCACCGGGTCAGGGCCTTTCCACTGTGACGTGGAGGGAGCGATATGGCCCTTAACAGTCTCCCATATAAGGACTAGAATCGGGTCCAAACAGACACCCGTTTGGCGCGCTCGGTCTATATCACGACCAAGTTTCATCCAAGAGGGCAGATTAAGGCTGCCAGAACAAGGAAACCAGGGGGCAAAAGTGGCCACATCATCAAGAAATCGCTGGAGAGAACTTCTCTTAATTGAGATACCCCGCTGTTTCAAAAGGGTCTTTAAGGGGGTTAATAGGGGTGAACTCCCAGACTGCCCCATGCTTGCAGTCGGCACTGTCTTGTAATCACTCGGAGAGCTCTTCCGAGTCCCCGGGGCTACCTGAACGCCCACGGGCCCTAGTCCTCGTATGGAAAGGGGGTGCTTACCTTCTCGCGGTGATCAGTCGCGGAGGTCAAACCACGGATCCCGGGAGCACGTCTCCGTCGGGTCGAGGGGAACGCGAATGAGGTTCCCCGTACGGGCCACCACTTGTCCGGCGCCGCCCCGCCCCGCCTCGAGTCCCCGGTCGGCCGGCGATGGGGACCAGAGAAATAAGGGGAGAGAGGGTGCGGACAGCGTCTTACCCGGAGCACTTGTGATCACTCAGGACTCGCGGTGGTAAAGCAGATAAACTTTTAATGGGACTAGGCAATCATCATCTTTACAGGTTCCACCCGGGGCAAGACACCTCGGGGGAGAACAACCTCGATGCGGCCGTCAGGTACGGCTCCTTGTGGGCTGTCTCCCCGAGCTTTGCCCGGGAACTTTCTTATAAACCTTGCGTGTATCCAATGGGCTAACGCCACGCACACAAGCATGATTGGTGAATACAGCGGGTGGTTACATACATCAGAAGCCGGAAGCAGGATGTGGGCGCCATCTTGGCTCATTCGATGGGCGGGGGGACTTTGGAGCAGGTTTACAGCGCATGCGCTATGCCCGTCCCGGGAGACGGCTCTCCACAGCTGGGATTTTCATTGGTATTGGATTGACTCTGTAGATCACTTAGGTCAGAACCGACATCTTAACAACATTTAGCCTTCCAATCCATGAACATGGTATGTCATTCCATTTGTTTACAACTTTCATTCTTTTAGCAAAGTTTTGTAGTTATCTGTATACAGGTCCTTCACATTCTTGGTTAAGTTTATTCCTAGGTATTTGATTCTTTTAGTTGCTATTGTGAATGGATTTTTTTTTCTTGATAACCTCCTCAAGTAGCTCATTACTAGTGTATAGACAGACTACTGATTTTTGTGTGTTGATTTTGCATCCAGCCACTTTACTGAACAAATGAAATAGCTCTAGTAGCTGTCATAGCTCCCCCCCTCTCCAAGGCTTCTTTTTTTTTTTTAATTTTATTTTGAAATAAATTCAAAGTTATAGGAATAGTTGCAAAAACAATACAAACCCCATACACAGAACTCCAGCATTCTCTGACCCCCCTCCCGATATCCCGATCCACTAACTTTAACATGTTGTCACACTGCTATTTCTTTCCCAACCTCCCTCCCTCCCTCTCTTCCTATCTATCATCCATCATCTATTGCTCTGTCTTCTGAACATATGAGAGCTAGCTGCACACATCCTTGAACAAACACTATAATTCACATATACAATTCCCATGAACAAGAACATTCTTTTATGCAATCCCATTAAGCGCAGCTAAGAAGTACAAGAGATTCAACAATGATACAAAGCTTACACTCTATATTTCCTTTTCCTTATGTCTCAACTGTGTCCCTTTGAGCCTCCTGTCCTCCATCCTCAGATCCCGTCCATGGTCATTCTTGGCATTCAACTGTCATCTGTTTAGACCATCTTTTTTATTTTTCCTGAATTTTGGAAACATATATACAGCCTAAATCTTCCCATTCCACCCCCTCCTTAGCCTTCCGTTAGTGGGATTAATCACATTAAGAATGTTGTAATGCTATCACCTTCCCACCATCCATTACTAGAAATTTCCCTTCACCTCAAACAGCAACCCTACACTCATTTCTTAACTCCCCATTGCCCCTTCCCCCATTTCTCTTAACTCATACTCTACTTTTCATCTCTACGGTCATATCCTCTGATAATTTCTTTGTGTTTACTGTGGGGCTTAAAATTAAACTTTTAAATCCGTAACAATCTTGTTTTTCTTTGATACCAACTTAATTTCAATAGGACACATAAACTATGTATCTATACTCCATTCCCCCACCTTTATATAGTTCTTGTCAAAAGTTACATATTTTACATTGAGTTCAAAATCACTGATTTGTCATTAGAGTTTGTGTATTTTGTATCATGTAGGAAGTAAACAGTGGAGTTACAATTCAAAAATTATTGACTTCTATTTGTATTCCATTGCGGTCAGAGAATGTGCTTTGAATATGTTCAATTGTTTGTTTGTTTGTTTTGAATTTATTGAGGCTTGTTTTATGTCCCAGCATATGGCCCATTATGGAGAAAGATCCGTGATCACTAGAGAAAAATGAGTGTCTTGGTGATTTGGGATGTAAGGTTCTATATAAGTCTGTTAAAATTCTCCATATCTCTTTCTCCTTTCTTTGTTTCTCTGTCGATAGGGCTCCCTTTAGTATCTGAAGTAGGGTAGGTCTTTTATTGGCAAACTCTCTCAGCATTTGTTTGTCTGTGAAAAATTTAAGCTCTCCCTCAAATGTGAAGGAGAGTTTTGCTGGATAAAGTATCCTTGGTTGGAAATTTTTCTCTCTCAGAGTTTTAAATATGTCATGCCACTGCCTTCTCGTCTCCATGGTGGTCGCTGAGTAGTCACAACTTAGTCTTATGTTGTTTCCTTTGTATGTGGTGAATTGCTTTTCTCTTGCTGCTTTCAGAACTTGCTCCTTCTCTTCAGTATTTGAGAGTCTGATCAGAATATGTCTCGGAGTGGGTTTATTTGGATTTATTCTATTTGGAGTTCACTGGGCATTTATGCTTTGTGTGTTTATATTGTGCAGAAGATTTGGAAAGCTTTCCCCAACGATTTCTTTGAATACTCTTTCTAGACCTTTACCCTTCTCTTCCCCTTCTGGGACACCAATGAGTCTTAAATTAGGATGTTTTATTTTATCTATCGTATCCCTGAGAACTTTTTTGATTTTTTCCATTTTTTTCTCCATTCTTTCTTTTGTTCTTTCATTTTCTGTTCTGTGGACCTCTAGGACACTGAGTCGTTGTTCAACTTCCTCTAATCTTGTATTATGAGTATCCAGAGTCTTTTTAATTTGGCCAACAATTTCTTTTATTCCCATAAGATCTTCTATTTTTTTATTTAATCTTGCAATTTCTTCTTTATGCTCTTCTAGGGTCTTGTTTATGTCCCTTTTATCCTGTTACGTGGTCTTCTTCATGTCTTTTATACCCTGTGCCATGTTTTCGTTAGATTGTGATTGTTCGATTAATTGTGCCAAGTACTGTGTCTCTTCTGATATTTTGATTTGGGTGTTTGGGATCGGGTTCTCCATATCACCTGGTTTTATCATATGCATTAAGATTTTCTGTTGTTTTTGGCCTCTTGGCATTTGCTTTGTTTGACAGGGTTCTTTCAAGTTGTAAAAAAAAAAAAATACCTATCTAATTTTTCAGAAATACAAGTTGGTGGCGTACACTTTCTCCAACTAACCAGCACATGGTGTCTGCGAGTCACCTATATCCCGCAAGTCAGTTCTCCCCAACTATGTCTCTGTGGTGTGTGGAGAAATTATTTTTGTGGGGTTCAGCTGGTGAACTCCGTTTGGGTTTGTTGCTGGAGCTGTCCACCCTGAATGTGGTGCGTGTGTCTGGGTGGTCAGGGAGGCAGGGCCGCTTTAATATTCAAACCTCCCAGGTGTTCCTGGAGATTCAAGGCTGTTGCAAGACTCTAAGACTTCATTACAGTTTTGCCCCAGATTTTCTCTGTCGCTGACCCACAAACCACCGGCACTGACATAGCATCCCTGGGTTTTCCAAGCGGGCCCCCCTTCTCAGCTGTGATCTTCCAGGACCTCTGCTGAGGGAAGGCTGTGCTACGTCACTAGTGTGTGTTGTCCCTCAAGGGAAGGCCCGGGCCACTGGGCCATGCAGGGGTGCTCTCTGCCTGACGCAAAGATTAGCCTGTAATTCTTGACTGGTGTAAGTTCTGAATGAAAGGCAGGTAGTAGAGCTGGGCCCCACCCCTTTCCTCTTGAAGAAAATAGACGCCCTAGGGGGAGGTCATTAGCATTTCAATGGTGTCTCTCTGCCTGTGCCACACCCTCATCTGGGTCACAGAACTGGGAACTGAAATGGCCAAGGCTTTCTCCACTGAGTCAAAAAAGGAACAGAGCTAGTCCAAGACAACCCTCGGGCTTTCCAAGGTCAGTCATCACCCAAAGCCTCTATCTACTTGAGCAGTTCACACTCGCTAATTAAAACCCCAGCTGGAGCTCAGCTGAGCTATATTTGCTTGCTGGGAGAAAGCTTCTCTCTGGCACCAATGAGGCTTTGTAACTCGGGCTGTGGGGGAGGGGTCTCCCAATCTGGATCCACAGTCCTTACTTACAGATTTTATGCTGTGATTGCAGGCATTCCTCCCAATTCAGGTTGGTGTATGATGAGTGGATGGTCACGTCTGTCCCCCTGCAGTTATTCTGGATTATTTGCTAGTTGTTTCTGTTTTTTTTTTTTCAGTTGTTCCAGGGGGACTATTAGCTTCCACTCCTCTCTATGCTGCCATCTTAGATCCTCCTTTTCCCAAGGCTTTCTAAATATAGGATCATGTTGTTTGCAAACAGTGGAAGTTTTACTTCTTCCTTTCTGATATGGGTGCCTTTTATTTCTTTTTCTTGTCTAAAAGTAGCTAGAACTTCTAGCACAATGCTGAATAACAGCGGTGACAGTTGGCATCCTTGTCTCGTTCCTGATCTTAGAGGGAAGGCTTTCAGTCTCTCAACGTTGAGTATGATGTTAGCTGTGGGTTCTTCATATATGCACTTTATCATGTTGAGGAAGTTTCCTTCTATTCCTATCTTTCAAAATGTTTCTATCAATAAAGGATGCTGGATTTTATCAAATGCCTTTCCTGCATCACTTGAGATGAGATCATGGGGTTTTCCATTTCAAATTGTTAATGTGGTATATTACATTAATTGATTTTCTCATGTTGAACCATCTGTGCATACCTGGGATAAAATCCACATGGTTCTGGTGTATAATTCTTTTAAAGTGCTGTTGTAATCGATTTGCAGGTATTTTGCTGAGGATTTTTGCATCTATATTCATTAGAGAGACTGGTCTATAGTTTTCTTTTCTTATAGTATCTTTATCAGGCCTGGTATTAGGTGTTGTTGGCTTCATAGAATGAGTTAGGCAGTGTTCCTTCTTCTTCAATTTTTAGAAGAGTTTAAGCAGAATTCGTATTAATTCTGCCTGGAGGGCTTGGTAAAATTCACCTGTGAAGCCATCTGGTCCTGGACTTTTCTTTGTTGGGAGGTTTTTGATTGACTGCTTTAATCTTTACTTGTGATTGGTTTGTTGACGTCTTCTATTTCTTCTCCAGTCAGTGTAGGTTGTTCACGTGTTTCTAGGAAATTGTCCATTTCATCTAAGTTGTCTAGTTTGTGGGCATACAGTTGTTTGTAGTATCCAGTTACTACCTTTTTTATTTCTTCAGTGTCCAAGGCAATGCCCCCACCCTATTTCTGTTTTATTTCTTTGCATCTTTCCTCTTCTTGTCTTTGTTGGTTTACCTAAGGGTTTGTCAATTTTATTAATCTTCACAAAGAACAAACTTTTGGTTTTACTAATTCTATCTATTGCTTTTTGGCTCTCCATTCCATTTATTTCCGCTCTAATCTTTGTTCTTTCTTTCTTTCTGCTTGCTTTGGATTTGGTTTGCTCTTCTTTCTCTAGTTCCTCCAGGTATTCAACTAGGTCTTTGAGTTTAGATCGTTCCCTCTTTTTAATGTAGGCATTTAGGGCTAAAAATTTCCCTCTCACTACTTCTTTTGCTGCATCCCATAAGTTTTGATTATGTTGTGCTCTCATTTTCACTCGTCTCAAGATATTTATGATTTCTCTTGCATTTCTTCTTTGACCAACTGACTGAGAAGAATGAAAGAGGACCCCAATCTCACTTCCTGTATAAAAGTTAACTCAAAATGGATCAAAGACCTAAATATAAGAGATAGTACCATAAATCTCCTAGAAGAAAATACAGGGAAATAGTGTCAAGATCTACTGATAAGGCAGTAGTTTTTTAGAACTTACAACCAAAGCACAAGCAGAAAATGAAAAACTAGATAAATCGGACCTTCTCAAAATTGAATACTTCTGTGCATCAAAGGACTTTGTAAAAAAGATGAAAAGGCAGTCAATTCAATGGGAAAAAATATTTGGAAACCACATATCTGATAAGGGTTTGATATCCAGAAAATACAGAGAAATGCTACAATTTGACAATAAAAAGACAACCAACCAACTATAACATGTCAAAAGACATGAATAGACATTTTTCCAATGAGGAAATACAAATGGCTAATAAGCACATGAAAAGATGCTCATCTTCACTAGCTATAAGGGAAATGGAAATCAAAACTACAATAAAGATATCACCTCACACCTATTAGAATGGCCACTATTAAACAAACAGGAAACTACAAGCATTGGAGAGGATGTGGGGAAATAGGAAACTTATTCACTGCTGTTGGGAATGTAAAATGTACAGCCCCTGTGGGAGATGGATTGGTGGTTCCTCAGAAAGCGAAGTACAGAGTTACCCTACAATCTGGAAATCCTGCTACTTGGTTTATACCCAGAAGAACTGAAAGCAGGGATGTTCACACCACTACTCACAACTGCCAAAAGATGTAAACAATCCAAGCGTCCATCAACTGATGAATGGATAAACAAAATGTGGTATATACACACAATGGAATATTATTCAGCAATGAAAAGGGATGAAGTCCTGAAGCATGCAATGACATGGATGAACCTTAAGGACATTATGCTGAGTGAAATAAGCCAGGCATAAAAGGACAAGTACTGTATAATCTCACTAATAAGAATTAATTATACTATGTAAACTAATGGACACAGAATCTAGAATATAGGTTACCAGGAGATAAAATGAGGCTAGAGAATCAGCAGTGGTTGCTTAAAATTTGCAGAATTTTTAACTAGGTTGAATTTAAACAAGTAGAAATGGATAGAGGTGATGGTAGCACATCATTGTGATTACAATTAACAGTGCTGAACTATGTGCAAATGTGGTTAATAGGGGAAGTTTAGAGTTATATGTATCAACTGAAGGAAAGCCAGAGGTTAAAACATGGGCCTGTACAACTCAGTGAATTTTGTGGTGGATGATGACCATGATTAACAATACAAATAATAAAAACTTCCTCCATGAACTAGAACTAATGTATGAAACAATTACAAGGAGTTAACAATAGAGTGGTATATGGAGAAAATGCATCTACTGCAAACTATGGATTATACTTAACAGTAGGATCCTAATATTCTCTCATCAGCAGTAACAAATATACCACACAAATACCAGGAATCAGTGATAAAGGGGATAACAGGTACAGGATGTTTTGGGTGTGCTCTTTTTTTTTTCTTTTTTTTTTCCCCCTTCTGCTTCCTGGAATAATGAAAGTATTCTAAAATCAGTTGTGGTGATAAATGCACAACTGTGTGATGATACTAGAAGCCACTGACTGTATACCTTGGATGGACTGTATGGTGTGTGAATGTATCTCAATAAAATTGCATTAAAAAAAATAATAGAGAGAATCTACAAAAGTTGGTTCTTTGAATACAGCAATAAAATCAACCAACCTTCAGCTAGACTGCAAAGAAATAGAGGCTACAAATAACTGAAATCAGGAAAGAAAGGCAGATACTACTGGCCCCACAGAAATAAAAAGGAAGAGGATACTATGAGCAACTGTATCCCAACGAATCAGATAACCTAGATGTGCTGGTTTGGATTTATTACGTCCCCCAGAAGAGCCATATTCCTTAATGCAATCTTGTGGGGGCAGACTGATTAGTCTGTTGATTAGGGTAGAAACCCTGATTTTATTATATCCATGGAGGTATGGCCCCACCCATTTAAGGGTGGGTCTTAATTAGATCCCTGGAGTCCTTTAAAGAGGGCTCACACAGAAACCAAAGGGGACAAAATGCCCCAAAAGAAGCTGAGAGAGACATTTTGGAGACAGCTGTAGAAAGGTGACACTTAGAGACACCCGGAGATGTGCATAGAAAGATGTTTGAAGATGCTATGCTAAGAGATGAAGTCCAGAATTTGTCTGGAGAAACTAAGAGGACCCCCAGACAGTTAGATGCATAGGAGCCAAAGAGCGTAAGAGAGACAAGCCCAGAGACATTCTGGAGAATGCCATTTTGAAATGCAGCCCCGGAACAGATGCCAGTCACGTGCCTTCCCAGCTGACAGAGGTGTTCTGGACGTCACTGGCCCTTCTTCAGTGAATGTATCTTTTTGATGATGCCGCCTTAGTTTGGACACTTTTACGGCCTTAGGACTATAACTTTGTAACCAAATAAACCCCCTTTATAAAAGCCAATCCATTTCTGGTAGTTTGCATAATGGCAGCATTAGTACACTGGAATAGTACCACACCAATGCAGGGTGTTAATAATAGAGTGGTATATGGGAATCCTGGATTTTATGTGTGATTGTTCTGTAAACCCACAACTTCTCTAATAAATAATACATATACATATATTTGAATGTGGTTAAAGGGGGAAGTTTTAGGTTGTATATATATTGCTATAATAAAATTAAAAAAGAAAAACACCATAGGACTGTAGAACATGAACATGTAAACTACAGACTATAGTTAATAGTACAATTATAATATTCTTTCATCAACTGTCACAAAGGTACCGCATTAATGCAAAGGTTAATAACAGAGGGAGTATGTGGAAAGTTTGTATTCAGCATCATTTTTCTCTAGACATACAATTTCTCTAATACAAGAAAATTATATTAAAAAACATGTGTAATAAAGTTAACATTCTGTATACAAAATTAGCATTTCCCAACTACCATCACAACATAGAATATTCTCTTCATATATCTGAGCTCAATCTCCAGACAACCATGAAAATTTTAAAACCATTTAAGATAACTAATGATGCCTAATCTACTCATATGACATAGAATTTAAAAGAAACCATAATCTGATCTTTTATTATACAAATAATATGATCAGATGGACCTGGGTTTGAGTTCTGACCTTAGTATACCACCCTTGAACATGGTTAAGGGACCCTATTCTGGGGCCCACACATCTTAGACAGACCACTGTGGCCTTCCTCTCGCCTGCTTCTTCCCTCAGGGTGAGATGTCCATGGGACCAAGGCAACATAACTACCCAGAGCTCCTGACTCTACCACTCATGAGTATGCTCTGAATCCCCAAATTCCCTGCCCACACAGCCCAAATCCCACTTGTAAGGCCTTCAATGGGCCTCTTCCCAAGATCTCTCCTCCCAGAAATAATACCCACTGCTATGAATATTCCATGGCCTTGAAGGGTAGGCAAAAGACAAATAATGAGAGGGTTGCAGAAAGAGACTAGACTTGTGGGGTGTCCCTGAACTACCCCATTCAGTCTCAGAACCTTGAGGAGCCCAAGAATTCTAAATTCTAACCTGGTCTTTCAGGTCATTACAAAAATATATTTGTCAAGATAAAAGGAGAAGACAATTTTTTTCTAACAGTTTTAAATTGTGATTAATAACTACTAAATATTTAGACCTATGGAAGGAATGTGGTTTTCCATTCATGCTCTTGCCTTGGAACTTAAAATTGTTAGGAGCACAGGAGTGTATATCTCCCCGGCAACGCAGGACGTAACTCCAGGGAATGAGCTTGGACCCAGCATTGTGGGATTGAAAAAATCTTCTCAAACAAAAGGGGGAAGCAAATGAAACAAAATAGTTTCACTGGCTGAGAGACTTCAAATGAGTCTAGAAGTCACTCTGGAGGGCTTATGCCTTATATAGATATCCTTTTTAGTCTTTAGTGTATTAGAATAGCTAGAAGGAAACACTTGAAACTGTCGAACTACAACCCAGTACCCTTGATTCTTGAAGACGACTGCATAATGACGTAGCTTACATGGTATGATTTTGTGAATGCAAAAACCTTGTCCAATGTATGGACAGATGAGTAGAAAAATGGGGACAAAAACTGAATGAAAAATAGGGTGGGATGGGGGGGATAAAATGTTTCTGGTGTTCTTTCACACTTTTAATTTTATTATTTTTATTTTTATTTTTTTGGAGCAATGAAAATGTTTAGAAAGCATGGTGATGAATGCACAACTATATGATTGTACTGTGAACAACTGATTGTACACTGTGGATGATTGTATGGTATGTGAACATATCTCAATAAAAGTGATTAAAAAAAATTGTTAGGAGCAGGCCTACCTTCTCCCATGCCAGCTGTGTGATCTTAACAAGTAACTGCCTCTCTAAGCCTCACTTTCCTCACCTGTAAAATAGCAAGTTAAAGCCTCCTTCATAGGTTTTAGTATGATTAAATAATTTTCCATGGTGCCTGGTACTTAACAAACCTGTGACAAACTGAAGCTATTATTACATGCTCTGCCATCACTCTGCTCCCTGGTATAGGCAAAAAGGGGATACAAAAGGGCAAAAAAAGAAAGCCAATTTGAGAAAAACTATAACTAAAACACAGTTGTTCCTGGGTCTCATTTTAGAGATCTCCTTTATTGATCATCTGGTGGTATTGTTTATTTTTCTTACAACCATTCCCCAACAAAAATGTACGTTCTTTGAGAGTAGGGATATTTTTCTGTCTTTGCTATATCCCTTGCTCCCAGAACAGTACCTAACACACGTAAGTATTTGTTGGATAAACCATTAGCCACAAAAGGTAAGTACGTGGTAGTTATCTAACACTCAACATCAATACAATATGTAAGCAAACCTGGCATAACCAGAAACTGAATTATTTATATACAGCTACTTGACTTAGCTGCTTTCTCTAGTTTCAGGACAGTTTCCTTAAAAACAAAATTAGTGAGAACAGTCATGAATTTTAGCATGTAATTTCAAGAGCAGCCCGTGGACAAGATCACTTAAATAACTTTCTGATAATTGGTATCATTGCTTTTTTATTTAAAAAGAAAATTTATAATTAAATGCATTTTTCTAAAAAAAAAAAAAAAATTAGTGAAAACATTAAGTTATGTGTACCAGTTTGAAACTGTTATGGACCCCAGAAGAGCTATGATCTTTTAACCCAATCTTAGGATGGAACCTTTTGATTGTTTCCATGGAGACATGACTCACCCAACTGTGGGTGATAGCTCTGATTGAATTATTTCCATAGAGGTGTGGACCTCGCCCATTCTGGGTGGGTCTCGATTAGATCACTGGAGTACTTAAGAGAGCTCAAGAGCTGACACAGATGCTGATGCTTGGAGATGCAAAGCTAAAATATGAAGCCCAGAGTTTGCCCCAGAGAAGCTATGAGAGGACTCCCAGATGCTTAGAGAGAAACACCCAGGAAAACTGAGCAGGGAGCTGTGAGAAGATAAGAGAGACAGAAGGCAGAGACATTCTGGAGAAAGCCATTTTGAAATGCAACCCAGGAACAAAGGACCAGCAGACGCCAGCCATGTGCCTTCCCAGCTGACAGAGGTGTTCCAAATGCCATGGGCCTCTGGAACATCCCAGAACTAGACTGGGTACTCATTCAAATACTTATTCAAATGCTTATTTTAATAAGATTGTATCCTCCATACTGGTCTGATTCTGAAACTCATCCACAACATCTTAAAAAAAACTATTCTTCATGACCTCAAGATGCTATTAGCAAAAGACAAATATATTCCTGGGCACTGGCAGAATAAACAAACTCTCAATAGCCCTAAATTCCACTATACTTAGATGGATTAACACAAATCTTCCTAAAATAGAATTCAAGATTCAAAAGCCAACAAGCTCCAACAAACACATCCTATCCTAGACCAAAGTTTCAAAGATATAAATGCCTAGAAATGCCTCAAGGTGTGTAATTATTGAAGCTAATTAGCATTCTCAAAATTAAACATCAGCTGCAGTATTCAATGCTCAAGGGACTGGAGGTGATAGAAAGGAGGTATGGGCAGATGAACCCTACCAAAAACACAGAGTTCAGATGTATCTCTATAATAAATAAACAAGAAAACAGGATTCTGAAATTATACAATGTAACTTGCTAAAAGAAGAAAAATGATATCTTTTCATAAGTGTTGACTAAAATGTAAAACCTTTTGTTGATATTATTCATGGGGAAAGTGGGATTAATTGTTCAGAAAGCTCAAAGGTGTAATAATAAATTACCCATTTTTTATTAAGACCATCAATCACACCATGGTTGCACCACATAATTTTAACTCTAATCCTCACTGCATGTTTATCTAACAAAGAATTTAACTATAAGGTCTTGGGTAAAGAAGATTCAATAAAGTATTCTGTACAGTATAGCTATAAAGAAGTTTGCTTTCTAGCTCTGCCACTTACAAGCTATGTGATCTTGGGCAGGTTACTTAAACTCTTGGTGGCTTAGTTTCCATTATCTGTAAAAAGATAACTACCTCATGGGGCTATAAAGATTAAATGAGTTAATATACAGGAAAAATGCTTGGACACACAGAAAGCATTCAAATAAATGTCAACTATTATAATTGTCTCCCCTAAGCTACTTCAATGAGATCAGTCACTTATATTAAAAAAAAAAAAAAAAACCTGAAAGAATTGATACAGAGATAATATGATTTGTTTCACTGGTCCTCCCAAACTGAGAGTCCTGCTTGCTTAGAATGAACAGAATAAGCAGCACCGGAGTGACATTAGGTTTTATGGTCCTCAATAGGCAGTTTTCTCTTAGCGACAAATATTCTGGGATGCAATCTAATATTTTTATGCCAGAAGAGCTCCTGTTCCACACCTACCAGGAAAACTGTGCAAGGAACAAGTAAATTATAATGTATTGTTAAGTGCTGGCTAGAGCTGCTCATAGGGTAAAATGAAAATGGAGGGGATGACTATCCAAATTAGACTGGAGAAAAGGTTTCTTAGAGGAGGGCTGCTTAAGCCTAATCCTGAAGGACAAATAGTATTTAGCCAAATACAGAAGAGGGGAAACAGACCTGGATTCCATATTTAGCAGCTGGGTAATTTGGAGAAAATTACTTAATCTCTCGAATCCTCAAGTTCATCATCTATAAAATGAAAAGGTAACATTTCTTTTGTAAAAGCTGTGTGAAGATTAACTGAGAAAATGAAGGGAAAATACTCACAACCGTGCCAAGAACATAGTGTAATCCCAATAAACAGTATTATTAACACAGATGTATGGGTCATCTTGATGGTTTCCCAGAACTGCAAGTATTGCATAAAGAAAGCATTAGGTTCACAGAGAAGTATCTTGAGAAGAAGCTACAGAAGTTAGTGGAAATAAGATAAAACATCTTATGTACTGCCATCCATTAGAAAACGTGAAAAATTTTCAGAAGGAATTATTTACATCACCAGATTTGCTATTTTAGAAAGACTACTTCTGTTACAACATGGATGGCTTAGAAAGAAGATAAACTAGAGGCAGGGACACCAGAAAGGAGAAAAGGGCTCCAGATGTAGAATCAAAGAAAAGGGGATTCTGAACAGAGAGGCATTAAAGAGGTAGAATTTTAAGACATAGTGACGTATGAAATGAGTGATGACTAAGAGAGGATAAGGAGTCTCAAAGAACATCCAAGTGACTAGACAGCACAGCTGTTCTCAAAGTGTAGTCCAGGATCCTGGGAATCCCCAAGAACTTTTCATGCGACCTGCAAGGTCAAAACTATCTTCATAATAATAAGAAGACTCTACTTGCCCCTTTCGTCTTCATCTCTCATGAGTATACGGTACTGTTTTCCAGAAGTTACATAACATGTAATACTGCAACCAACTGAATGAAAAGGCAGATGAGAATCCAGCTGTCTTCTACTAGTATTTAAAATATTTGCAAAAATGAAAAAACAATGCCACAATTCTCAATAAATTTGTTATTGCTGTTTTGGAAAAAAATATTTTTCATAAAAACGTGCTATTTATGTGAATAAGTAATGGTTTATTATCATTATTTTTAATGAGTTAATAAATATTTAATAAACATTTAAAAATTTCTCAGTTTTAATATCTAATATGTTAATATCGATATGGAATAACCTACATAAACAAAATCTCTTTGGAGGTCTCAATAATTTTTACAAGTTTAAAGGGGTCTGATACCAAAAAAGTTTGAGAACCACTGGTAATATTTCCATTCACTGAGATAGGAATACTGACGAAGGAACTGGTTTTAACCATACTTACCAGGTTTTATACTATGTACGTATGTTTTTTCTTTTTATCATACGTACATGGTAAGTCTGATGTGCCATTGGGCTGACAAAATCAAAATGTCAACAGGCTGTTACATATGTTGGACTGGATATCTAGATCACCAAACTATATGAGAAGATGAAGCCTTAGATTTTGATTGGAGTCACAAAGGGCAAGTACAAGGTGAGAAAAACAGCAGAGCAGCAGAAAAAAAAAGGCTGAGCAGAGGACTTGGGACACAACAATTAAGGGAGAAAGAAGAGGAAGAGGACCCCATATAGAGGAAGAAGAAAATTACAAAAATGTGAAATAAAAATGAAAAATAAGAGAGCACATCACTAGCTGTAAAATGGAAAGAGAAAGCTAATCAGGGCTTCAAAGAAAATCAAAAGCCAGCAAAAAGCCAATCTGCCACTGGTAATAGCAAGGAGAAATAAAATGGATAAATGAAATGCAGCATTAACTCCAAAATCTCATTTTAGCTGAGTGTTTCAATCTCTTCTTATATAATACTTTTTTCTTCTTTGAGTTACTCATAAAAAATAGAATGGATTTAGGTTTGTCTCCTTTGCCTTCTTTCCTCACCCTCTGCAAAAAATGCAAACAAGAAATAACCAAAAGGACAGAGATGGAAAGGAAAGGAAATAAAATACCCTGCATAAATACAAATGATGCTTTACTGAAGCAGTGACTCAATGAGAGACATTCACATTCATCAAATAAATATGAGTAACCACTTTTTGCAAGCAATCATGATAGGCACTATTGAAAAATAAGTGACCAATATATCAAGCTATGCCCTTGGTTCACCAGCAAATGTTAAAGACTGGAAACAGAAATAAAACTTTCCTAATGAGACTGGTATAGTCAGAGGCAACTCTATTCCAAAGGTGGCTCTAGCAGATTACCAAAGTCACCTAATTACTAAAATGTGTCTTAATTTCAGAAAAAAATTCCAAAGGAATATTTTCTTCAAATGTTTGATAGCTATGTGGTCCTGTGACAATGCCATACTTACCTGAATTTTTTGAAGTACAGAGATAAAACTTTAAGAAATCCTAATATATATACTAAATTGTCATGAACTCTGATTCTGATGTAAGCTCCAAAACTAATAACAGAGGTCAGAAGAGAATTACCTAGCTAGATGCACTTACACTGAAGAGGCTGCTATAACAAGTCAATTCTACCCTTTAAATGCAGAAGTTGTGATTTTGTAAATATGGCTATTCTTTTTGAGAAAAAGACTAAAAGGATAATAATAGAGAAAAAGCTTATTGCTTAATGAGTACTAAGTTTCTGTTTGGGATGATGAAAAATTTTGGCAACAGTAGCAATGATGGCATAACAATGTCGATGTAATTAATGCCATTGGATTGTACACTTAAAATAGGCTCATTTTATGTTACATATATATATTACTAATTTTTAAAAAAGAGTAGCTTATGAAAACACCCAAAATTTAGCATTACATACAAAGAGAACCCTGAACAAGAGAGGATACATTATCATACACAAGCTGTCACTAAAATCTTTTCACACCAACATCTCGTGATGACAGATGACCTATTTCAGGCTCTAAACCTGTATCTGATTGATTTGCAAACTTCTGGAAATAGCTGGGCTTCAACACATACTGAGCATTAGAAGAATCTTTTGTCTGAGCTCTATGTGGGCTACATTCCTCCTTTTTTAAGAACTTGAAAAAAGGAAGGAATTACTTGACAGTATTCTGTAACAACGGATGTTCCTAATACTAAAGGAAACTTTATGTGTCGAAAGAGGGACAGGAAAAGGGAGGAATTCCACTTTTAGCTAACATGCAGTAACAGGGATCAGATTTACCCTCTTGAAAGAAACAACTGAAAAACCAAACAACATATATGAAACAATGCTTTTTGATTGAGACAATGGCTATCAGGCAGCAAAGAACATTAATTCCTAAGAGCTGGATAACAAAAAAGGTGGGGACTATGACTGCCCAAACTTAATGCCCCAAGTGTTTCCAAACCATGTCATATGAAGGGAGAACTCAGGCAGAGTCCAGCAGGCTCCCTGAGCAGAGAAGACAGGACTGGGAGTCCGAGAAAGCCAAAGAGGCTATACTTGATAAGGCAGAGTAATTTAAGCTGCAGATTGGGAGAAAATATTTGTAAACCATATATCTAACAAAGGATTTGTACCTAGAACACATAAAAACTTTCATAACTCAACAGTAAAGAAACAAAAATCCAGTTAGAAAATGGGTAAAAGACATGAACAGACATTTCATCAAAGAGATATAGAGATGGCAAGCAAATGAAAAGATGTTCAAAATCATTAGCAGTTAGAGAAAATGAGAGTTAAGATGACAATGACATATCACTACACACCTATCATAATGGCTAAAAAAAGAAAAAAGTGAAAATACCAAATATTGGCAAGAATGTGGAGACACTGAATTATTCATATATTGCTGATAGAAATGTAAAAATGGCACAGCCACTCTGGAAAAATTAACCATTTCTTATAAAACTAAATATACAATTGCCATACCACCCAGCAATTGCACTTGCCCCCCAAAAAAGGAAAACTTGTATTTACAAAAAAACTTATGTGAATGTTCATAGTATTTTATCTGTAAGACCCCAAAACTGGAATCAACACAGAAGTCATGCAGCAGGTGAATGAGTAAACAATCTGTGGTATATGCATACCACAGAATACTACTCAGCAACAAAAAGAAACACTATTGATAATATACAGGAACTTGCATGAATCTCAAGGGAATTATGCTGAATAGATAAAAACCAATACTAAAAGTTACTGTGCCAGTTTGTATATATTATGTCCCCCAGAAAAAAGCTATATTCTTTGATGCAATCTTGTGGGGGCAGACATATTAGTGTTGATTAGGTTGGAATCTTTTGATTGAGTGTTTCCATGGAGATGTGACTCAATCAACCATGGACAAAACATCTGATTAAATTATTTCCATGAAGATATTGACCCCACCCATTCAGGGTGGGTCTTGAGTTAATCACTGTATTCCTATAAAAGAGCTCACAAACAGAAGGAGCTCAGAGCAGCTGAGAGGGACATTTTGGAGAGACGCTTGCTGACGCTTGGAGATGTGGACAGAAGGACGTTTGGAGATGCTAAGCCAAGAGATGAAGTCTAGAGTTTGCCCCAGAGAAGCAGGAGAGGAACCCGCCCCCACCCCCAACCCAGACACTTAGAAAGAAACACCCAGGGAGAAAGAAGCAATGACACACAGGAGCTAAGAGAGAGAAGCTAAGAGAGAGGAGCTAAGAGAGAGGAGCTAAGGCTAAAGCCCAGAGACATCTGGGAGAAAGCCACTTTGAAACACAACTTGGGAGCAAAGGACCAGCATTTGCCAGCCATGTGACTTCTCAAACGGACAGAGGTGTTCTGGATGCCACTGGCCATTCTTCAGTGAAGGTATCATCTTGTTGATGTCTCAGTTTAGACACATAGAACTGTAAATTTGTAGCCAAATAAATCCCCTTTATGAAAGCCAACCCATTTCTGGTATTTTGCATAATGGCAGCATTAGAAAACCAGAACAGTTACAAAATATGTGATTCCACTTATATAACACTTTCGAACTGACAAAATTACAGAGATAGAGGACAGATTAATGGTTACCAGGAGCTGGGGTTTAGGGAAGTGCAGTGGAGCTGGGTATATTATAAAAGGGCAGTAGGAAGGATCCTTTTGGTGAAAGAACTATTCTTTATCTAATTTATCATTTCTGTGGTAGTGGATACACAAATCTACATGTGATAGAACTATAAACACATACACACACACTCAAAAATGAGTGTATGTAAAACTGGTCAGATTTGAATAAATTCTATAGACTGTTCCAATGTTAATTTCCTGGATTTGATACTTTACTAAAGTTATGCAAGCTTTTACCAGCGGGAGAAACTGGGTGATGGTACATGGGACCTCACTGTACATTTTTTGGCAACTTCCTGTTTATAGTTATTTCAAAATAAACAGATAAATAAGTGACTTAGAAATAAGATTATAGAATTAGTAAAAAAAAAAAGTATATTAAAAAGTTATTATAGCTGTATTCCATATACACAAAAAGCTGAAGGAAATGTTAAGCATGTTATGTAGAGACATGGAAGAAATTTTTAACTCTCTGAAATGTCAAAGATAAAAATACACTAAAAAGGATTAACAGCAGATTAGAAATTGCTGATTTATAAGAAGAAAAGATCAGTGAATTTAAGGACAGCAATCAAAACTACCTCAAATAAAGCACAGAAAGAAAAATCACTGAAGTAAACCTAACAAAGCATCAGTGAATTGTGAAATATGTGTGTCCATGGTGTTTCTGAACGGAATGGGAAGAAAGAATACTAAAAGAAATAATAACCTCTTTCCAAATTGGATTAAAACTATAAACACACACAGATCCAAGAATCTCAAAGAACTGCAAGCAAAGGAAACATGAAGAAAATTACACCAACACACATCATTACTAAACTACTTAAAACTAGTGGTAAAGAGGAAATCTTAGGGCAGGCCAGAGGGGAAAAAAGGTACATTATGCACAGAGGAACAAAAGCAAAGACGACAACAGAATTCTTGTGGGAAACAAATCAAGCCAGAATACAATGGGGTAACATCTTCTAAAATACTGAGATAAAAACCAAGATCCTACACTCACAGAAAATATCTTTCAAAAAAAAAAAAAAAGGGAAATTAAGATCTTTACAGATACAAAAGAGCTAAAAGAATTTACTGTACTAGTCCTTCAGGCAGCTGGAAATCTAAACAAGGCAATGAAGATCTTCAAAAATGTTAATTTTAAGTGGATAAATATGAAACGGTGGTTTGCTCATTATTTAAATATCTTTAAAACATAATTGGCCCACAAAGAAAGGCCAAGGCCCAGAGAAACTTCACCAATGAATTCTACTCAACATTTGGAGAATTACCCCGGGTTTTGGTACCAAAAACAAAACAAAAACAAAATAAAACACAACCAAAAAAAAAAAAAAAAAAAGAAAAAAGAAAAAAGAAAACCAAAAACAGAGAAAGAGAATTATGCCACTTCTTCACAAACTCTTCCAAAAAATTGAAGAGGAAGCAACATTTCAAAACTCATTTGATGAGGCCAGTAATAATCTGATACCAAAAGCAGACAAAGATATCACAAGAAAACAAAACTATAGAACAATATCTCTTATAAATATGGATGGAAAATACTCAACAAAATAACAAATTTGAATCCAGAGACATAACAAGTGCGATTTATCCCAGAAATGCAAGGTTGGTTTAACATCTGAAAATCAATTGATGTAATAAGTCATGTCAACAGAATGAAAACAAAAATCACATGATCATCGCAACAGAAGCAGAAACAGCATTTGACAAAATCCATCGCCAAACTTTCATGATAAAAACACTCAATAAACTAGGAATAGAAGGGAATTTCCTCATCTAATAAATGGCATTTACAAAAAACCCCACAGCTACCATCGTACTTAATGGTGAAAGACTAGATGCTTTCTGCCTAAGATCAGGAGCAAAACAGGAATGCCCATTCTTGACACTTTTACCCAATATTGGACTGAGGTTCTAGGTAGGGTGATTAAGCAAGAAACAGAAGTAAAAGACATCCAGATTAGAAAGGAAAAAGTAAAACTGTCTCTTTGCAGATGAATGATCTTATTTATAAAGAATCCTGAGGAACCTATATATGCACACACACACACAACTACTAGAATTAATAAATAAGTTCAGCAAAGTGGCATGAAACAAGATCAATATGCAAAATCAATGGCATTTTGATACACTTGCAATGAACAACCCCAAAACAAAATTAGTAAAATAATTCCATTTACAACAGCATCAAAAAGAATAACATAATGAGGAATCAAATTTAATGAAAGAAGTACGAAATTTATAATCTGAAAACTATAAAACAGTGTTGAAACAAAATAAGACATAAATGGAAAAACATGCCATGTTCAGGGATTGTAAGATTTAATATTAAGATGGTAATATTCACCAGATTGATCTGCAGATTCAACACAATCTCTATCAGAATCCCTTATGACTTTTTTGCAGAAATTGACAAACTGATTCCAAAATTCAAGTGGACTGCAAGGGACCACAAATAACCAAAGCAATCTTCAACAAGTACAACAAAACAGAAGGACTCACAATTCCCAAGTTCAAAACTTACTATTAAAAAACAAGACAGTGTGGTATTGGCACAAGGAAAGACATATAGATCCATGGAACAGAACTGAGAGTCTAGAAATAATCCCACATATCTACAATCAACTGATTTTCAACAAGGGTGCCAAAACTATTCAATGTGGAAAGAACAGTTTTTCAACAAATGGTACTGGCACAACTGGATAGCCACATGCAAAAAAAAATGTACTTGGACCCTCACCTCACACAACCACCAAAAATTAAATCAGAATGGATCAGTGGCCTAAGTGGAAGAGTTTTTTAAAAAACATAAAACTCTTAGAGGAACACATAGGGGTTAATCTTCATGACCTTGGATTTGGCAAAGGATTCTTAGATAAATCTGACACAGAAAGCAAGAGCAACAAAAGAAAAAAAGAGATAAACTGGTCTTTATCAAAATCAAAACTTTTGTGCTTCAAAGGACACCAATAAGCAAGTGAAAAGACAACCCACAGAATGGGAGAAAATATTTGCACACCATATATCTGAAAAGGAACTTGTATCTAGAATATATACAGAACTCCTACAAATCAATACTAAAAAGACAAATAATCCAACTTAAAAATGAGTGAATGACTTGAATGACATTGCTCTAAGGAAAGATATACAAATGGCCAATCAGCACATGAAAAGATGTATACATCAGTAGTCATCAGAAAATGCAAATCAAAATCACAAGATACCACTTCACACCCACTAAGATGGCTAGAATCAAAAGAGGCAGGTAACAACAAGTGTTTTAGATGATGAAGAAAAATCAGAACCCTCACACACTACTGGTGAGAATGTAAAATGATACTGCTGATACAAATGGCCAATAAAGCACATGAAAGGATGCTCAACATCATTATCCATTAGGGAAATGCACATCAAAAGTATACTTATAATTATGCCTAAGAGTCACCCCCAGAGAACCTCTTTTGTTGTTCGGGTGTGGCCTCTCTAAGCCAACTCTGCAAATAAACTCACTACCCTCCCCCCCCCACACACACATGGGACATGACTCCCAGAGGTATAAGTCTCCCTAGCAGTGGGGGACATGACTCCCAGGGATGAGCTTGCCCTGGCATCCTGGGATTGACAATGCCTTCTTGACCAAAAGGGGGAAAAGAAATGAAACAAAGTTTTAGCGGCTAAGAGATTTCAAATAGAGTTGAGAGATTATTCTGGAGGTTACTCTTAGGCAAGCTTCAACCATATTTTGCAAATTGCCACAGTATGCCAAGCCCCAAGCAACAGTATTCCTGAAAACCCTAATGAATACCCTCGGCTCTGTCTAAGACTCTATAAATTTATTACTTAGCAAGTTTATTATTTCAGAAACTTAAGGCCTCCAGATTGTTCCTGTGCCAGAAAAGTCCTGAAACCCAGAGGCACCAGTCTCTCTAAGAATATCAACCAGTTTCATTCCTCTAACCCAAAAGGTTGACACCCCTTTTCAGCATGAAGAACTTAGGTCATTGCTCAGATATTCCTGAAGATTGAGAGAATGATCAAATGAGAAGGAAGAGGCGTAACTGAGACTGACTCATTATATTTTTCTTTTTAGTTTCTAGTGTATTCGAATAGCCAGAAGAAAATACCTGAAACTGCTGAACTGTAATCCAGAAGACATGATCTTTGATAATAACTGTATAACTATAAAGCTTTTATCATGTGATCATGTGATTGTAAAAACCTTGTGACTGACACTCCCTTTATACAGTGCATGGGTAGATGAGTAATAAAATAAAGACATGCATGAAAAGAAAAATAGTAGGTCTGGAATATGGGGAAAAAATACCCCCATGTAAACTATGAACAATAGTAATAGTACTACTTTAAATTATCTTTCATCAATTCTAACAAATGTAACTACTGTTAAGAAATAGAATTACAAAAAAAGTGTTATCAACTGTAACATTCTCCACACCAATGCAAGTGTTGGGAATCCTGTATCTTTTGCATGATTGTTCTGCAAACCCACAACTTCCCTAATAAAAAAAAAATGATAAAAAATAAAAAGCATGAGACCATTTCATATTCACTAGATTGGCTACTAAAAAACACACACACACACACACACACAGAAAATAACAAGTTGACTAAGATGCGGAGAATAGGAACCCTCACACATCATTGGTGGGAATGTAAAATGGTGCAACTGCTCTGTCTCCGTAAACAGCTAAATGTAGAATTATGTATGATCCAACAATCTTACTCGTACGTATATAGCCCCAAAGAATTGGAAGCAAGGACTCAAACACATACCTGTACACCAATGTTCACAGCAGCATTATTCACAATAGCCAAAATGTGGAAACAACCCAATGTCCATAAAGAGACGAATGGATAGTATTTCCATACAACAGTATTATTTAATCGTAAAAAGAAAATACTAATATGTGCTACAACATGAAGGATCCTTGAAAATTTAGGCTAAGTGAAAGAAGCCAGACACAAAAGGCCACAGAGCACACAATTCTATTTATATGAAATGTCCAGAATAGGCAAATCCATAGAGACGGAAAGTAGATTAGAGGTTGCCTAGGTCTGGGGAGACTAGGGTTTGTGGGGAGAGTGATACTGATCACATGAAGTTTCTTTTTGGGGTTATGAAAATGTTCTAGGAGAGTGATATTTGCATACCTTTGTAAACATACAATTACTGAATTTTACTTTGTTTATTAAAGAGATTATAAATTTACAGAAAAATCATGCATAAAATTCAGTTTCTATATACCACCCTATTTTTGCCAGCTATTTTACTGAAATATATTCACATATCATATAATTCATCCAAAGTGTACAATCAGTGGTTCACAGTATCATCACATGGTTATACATTTATCACCACACACAATTTTACAACATTTTCATTACTAACAAAACAAAATAAAACACAAATCCCATGCCCCTTATCCCCACACCACTTCTTGATCCTTACTTAGCATTGGTGTGGTACATCTGTTACTGTTGATGAAAGAATATTAAAACACTACCGTTAACTATAGTCCATAGTTTGCAGTAAGTACATCTTTTCCCATATACCACTCTATTATTAACTCCTTGTAATACTGACATACATTTGTTCTAGCTCATGAACGAACATTTTTATATTTGTAGTATTAATCACAGTCATCATCCAACACAGGATTTGCTATGTTATAAAGTCCTCTGTTTTATCCTCTAGCTTTCCTTCTAGTGACATCTCTTCTCTCAAACGTCCCTTTTTAATCACAATCACCCACATAATTCAGAGCTGTTAATTATACTCACCATACTGTTTACCACCCTATTATTAACACCTTCCATTAGTGTGGTACCTTCGTTACAACTGATGAAAGAAGATTTTTATAATTGTACTATTAACTGTAAGTTCATAGTTTACCTTTGGGGTTCACGTTTGTGTTGTACAGTCCTATGTTGTTTAATTTTTTATCTACTAACATATTTATACAACCTAAAATATCTTCCTTTAACCATATTCAAATATATAATTCAGTGCTCTTAATTACTTTACAAGGTTGTATTACCATCACTACCATGAACTGTATACTTCTAAAAGTGAAATTTACAGTATGTGAATTATATCTCAATAAAAAAAATTGACCAGTAACACACAAAACAAAGCATTATGCTAAGTGAAAGAAGCCAGTAACAAAAGACCTCTTGTTTTATGGCTGCACTTATATAAAATGTCCAGAATAGGTAAATCTATAAAAACAGAAAGTAGATTAGTGGTTTCCTAGGGCTGAGGTGGGAGGAAGGTAGGTTACTGTTAAGTGGTAAAGGTTTTCTTTTAGGGAATACAAAAATGCCCTAAACTTAGATTGTGGTGATGATTTTACAACACTGTGAACATATTTTAAAATAATGAATTATACACTTAAATTGTATGGTATATGAATTATATCTCAATAATGCTGTTTTTAACAAAATCTAGAAGAAAATCTTTGTGACCTAAGGTTAAGCAAAGATTTTTTTTAGATATAACACCAAAATCACAATCCATAAAAGAGGAAAATTGATAAATTGGCGATATTCAAAATTCAAAATTTCTGCACTGTTAACATAAAGACAAGCCAAGCCAGACTAGGAGAAAATATCTGTAAACTGCATATCTGATAAAAGAATTATATCCAGGATATGTAAAGAATTCTCAAAACTCAATAATAAGAAAAGAAAGTACCCAATAAAAAATGGCAAAATATCTGAATTTGACACTTCACCAAATAAGCACACGAAACGAAGCTCAACATCATTAGTCATTAGGAAAATGCAAATGAAAACCACAATGAGATACCCTACACATCTATTAGAATGGCTAAAATTTAAAACTGACAATACCAAGTCTTGACATGAATGCAGAACAACTGGAACCTATCATTACTAGTTGGAAAGCAAAATGGTACAGACCATTTTGAAAAACAGTTTATCAATTTCCTATAAGGTAAAAATATACTTATCACATAATCTAGACATTCCATTCTTAAATATTTACCCAAGAGAAATAAAAGTATATGTCTATACAAAGACCTGCTCAAATATTCATAGCATAGATTTATCTGTAATTGCTGAAAACTGGAAACAACCCAAATGGCCATAATTAGGTAAATGGATAAACTGTGATATATCGATACAATAGACCACTGTTTAGCAATAAAAAAGGAATGAACTATTGCTATATTCAACAACACAGATGAATCACAAAATAATTACACTGAGTTAAAAAAAAAAATCAGGTATCATACCCCCCCCCCCAAAAAAAGAGTACATACTTATGATTCCATTTACATAAAATTCTAGACAATACAAAGCATTCTTCAGTGACAGAAAGTAAATCATTGGTTGCCTGGAGACCAGAGGCCAAGGACATGATTACAAATGGGGATAAGGAAACTTGTGGGGTGACTGATATGTTCATTATCTTGATTGTGATGATTCTGATGGTTGTATACATATTTCAAAACTTGCCAAACTGTACACCTTCAACATGTGCAGTTTACCGTATGTCAAGTTTACCTCAATAAAGTTCTTTTAAAAAAAAACATATGGAAAGGGGAAGTAAGGCAAATGTACTCATACATACTGGTCACTCAATAATCAACAAAGCAGCACTAAAAGCAGTTTTAATTTATCCTGCTGAATGTACAGTCAACACCTGGAGAAACTAAACCTGGAAAACTACTCAGGGTAGCATATAAATGTGAATTTTTAGAAACTTAAAAATACTTCCACTATCCTATGTTACACTTTCAGAGATGTTCAATCTTCGTATTTGACTGATCTTCAGTCAGTAGTGTTGGAAACTCTCCCAGTTCCCCTCTACCTCTGTCAAGTACGGCAATTAATGTGATCTGTAAATAAGCATTTAGATCTGCCAAGAAAGGTCCCAGAAGAAACCCTACTAGGGTTCCTTCAAGTTAAAACATCTGAGTGAACAGTATTCAACAAAAGAGACTATGATCTATATATTAATTGAGAACTCCTTAATTAGATATATTTATATTATTGATATAGACATTTACTCAAACAGATTTATACTATTTCAAATTTTTTATCTACTATCTAAAAAATTATAAAAGCTTTAACGTAAAAATCCTAAACTGAATTCTTCTTTATAAAAAGGTAAGCTCATTGTTTTAAAGACAAACAAAAAGTATAATGTATTCACTAACAAGGAAATGTTATGGAATTTGGGGTGAAGTTAAGTCAGTCAAAACTGCTTTACATTCATGATATTTATGCCAGGTAAACAACGACATCATCTAACCAAAACTATTATCATTTCTCATTCTGACTATAGCAATAAGCTTTTTATTGTTTAATTTAGCTGAATTCAATCTTTATTTATTCTCTGAGTCTCAATTTCTTCATCTATTAATGGTGACAATAATATTTCTGACCCCATGAAGTTGTGTGAGGATTAAATGAGAATTCATTACAGTACTAATTTGTTGCTTGGCACAAAGAAAGTGTTCCATAAATGTTACCTATTATTACCTGAGTAAATGCTCAGCCTCCATGAGTCCAGTGCTGGAATGGCATCACATATAAGAAAAAACTCTAGCCCAAAAAAAAAAAAAAAAAAGAAAGAAAGAAAGAAAGTTAAAAGCAATTTAAATCTTTATATGAGATCCTAAGAGAAAATAAAAAAAGATCCAATACAAAATCCCCAGCAATATGTCTTAATATGTTCTTTCCCAATTCCTTTTGCTCAAAATGTTTTTCATAACCCAGTATTACTCTGAATCCCCTATATCCATTTCCAGAAACTCTGAATTCACCAAAAAATAAATAAACAAATAAATAAATTTTAAGCTGCTCATTTGGCTCTTTCCCCTCTATTGATTCCCTCTCATAAAAAGATCTTGTTCCACTCTCTAATATAAATTAATCATACAGCCTTACCGGTTTTTTACCCATTAGTCTTTTACAAAACACAAGTCTAGAAACTGAACTAGCAGATCTAGAATCTCTCTTAGTAGATGAGAAGCAGAAGTAAAAAGAGGACAAAGAATTGTCTTCTGTGAGTAGAAATAAATATTGCAAACATAATTTAAAATCTCCTCATCCCCATGATGATGAGGAGGAGGAAGAGGAGGAGGATGAGGACGACGACGACGATGACAGCAGCTATTAGAGGCCCTTAAGAACTAGCTGTTGCTTAATTCACTTCAGAATCATGAATGCCAAGTGCCACTCCTGGAATCCTTAAAGTGCCCAAGTCAGTTTGTGTTATTGGAAGCCCTGAAAATACCTAAGCCTTAATGAGTTCCATGCTGAAGTATCACTAACTTACCATTTTATTTTACATCTCTGTTCCATATATATAAAGTTTGTCCTCCCCAAATCTTACAAGATTGCTGTGAAAAAAACTCTTCTTGGGTTTTAATAGTCCTTGCACCTCAGGGTTTTGACATTAGGGATGTATAGAAACGTGGTTAGGGTTGGGAAGGCATGACCAAAGGCAAAAGCCACATGCACTAGACACTGCCCCTCAACTTTTCACTACCAACCTTAGTCCTGCAATACTGCCTATGTGGTAAATTTCTTCCCAAACATGCTTTGCACCCCTACCATACCATTAGTAGCTTTTACCCACAGGCCCACAAGCCACACCCAGTGGGCACAGTGGTTCACCTGAATGCCTTGCCACACTCCAATTTGTCACTCCTCCAACTCTGAGTGACAGAATCAATAGCTACATAATGCAAAGCACACACTAGTATTTATTGCTGTAATAGTTTTCTTGCCCTATTTGTAATCTATAATTAAAAGTAGAATATTTTCTGGAACAAGTTTAACTCCTTTCTGTCATCCATTTTCCATAACCGCCAAATCACTAGCAGTTTTTTAATAAAATGCAACAAATTGACTCTTAATTAGTCTACTTCCACTCTTGGCACCTGGTAATCTGTCCTACCAAAGTGATCTTTTTAAAATGTAAATCAGATCACTTAGCTCCCTTGCTTAACCTCCAACCCACCAATAGCTTCCCATCATCTCAACCAAGGCCTACGGAGCCCACATGATCTGCCCCTGCCTACTCTTGTACATATCAAACCATATCCTTCCCACAAAACCTTTGTATTTGTTATTCCTCCTGCCCAAAATACTCCTCTTTCATTAAAGGAAATGCCAGCTCTGCCTCCCTTCAAGTAACAGTTCATATTTCGCTATTTTCTGACCACCCAATCTTGCGGTGCCTTCCCCCTTACTCTCTATCACAATACCACACCTATTTTCTTCATAGCACTTATCATAATATGTAAATTATCTTATTTAGTTGAAAACCTTCTATCTTCCCAGGTAAGAACATAAGCTCCTTAAGGACAGAAATCTTGTATAGCTTGTTCTTATCTTTAGCTTCAATGCCAAGCAGTGGCTGACACATAATAAACACTGAAATAGTTTTCTAATTGCCTGATTCATTTATAAATGTAAGTACTTCCTCTGAGGCAGAGTAAAACTGTTAAGGTTTTTTAAACTAAATTATTTATATGGCCCGTAAACATAACCATGCTGTCAAAACCCTGTGTTCTCTTCTTTGCTCTAACAATCTTCCTTGCATTCTCAGAAACTCCCTTCCTTTCCAAATCTAACATGTGCACTCAGAAACTAACATGGCAACTGTTATCTGGCAACACTGTTCTCTGATTCTGTGGAGCCAGATCCAATCTTCTCAGTCAGCAATTGCCAAGGATCTGGCTACCATCATGGCCTCAGGGCCCAGAGCAACTCAGCTAAATTGACCCAAGCAGCAAACACCTGTGAGAAAATCACTGCTGGTAACAGTTCTGTGAAGTACTCCAAACGCCTTTCTTAAAGACAACCTCACAGGAGCAGAAAGAATCAGTTCAGCAATCTGACTAGTGAAAGCTTTAATAATGACCCTATCACCAGGAAAACACATACTTTGTCCTAGCCTTCTTCTAATCAGTTGTATTTAGTGTCCAAAATCCATCTTTTGCAATAAAATCACACTTCTGTATTCCTATTCCCATCAAATTATCACTGGTTTGGGCCATAGATAAATCAGAAACTACAGTCAACAAATCCACTTGTGTAGCACCCAAGACAATTAATTAAACTTATGTGGAAGAGGAGAATAGCTCTAGTCATCTGGAGACAAGTTTTAAAGATCCCAACTACGATAACCCTTGGGCACATCAAAATAGCTGTAATCTGAAAAAGAGACACATCATTCCCAATGGTGCACCTACACTGAAAGCAATGGGCCCCCTCCAAGATAAATAATTTTGAAAGTCAGCTGAATCTTGAACAATAGCTCTGACTTTTCTCTAAAACAAGGGCATGACAGCTACCTTAATAAAAGGTCCAACAGGCTAGGGGTAAGGGCTCATTGTGCTGACATTGTTACCTCACTAAGACTTCTGCTGATTGATCCTGATGGGCTGACAAGTCACTGAAATCTTCCTCTTGCCTAAGATTCTTGTTTATTTCACATATAAAAAGTGTCCATTAAAGACAACTGCAATCCAAACACCTTCTCTGCTGTAGAGCCTTTCCCCTCCCTGACTTCTCTCAGAACTTGGCAGAAAAGTTATCATCTCAGGTCCATTGTTATTAACTCCGGATGACTAACAAGCCATGGAAGGGCTGGCAACATGCCCCATAAAAGGACTACAGTTTAGACCATCAGCAATTACTAATTTATTATTTTTTAATCAAAATCACCCACTGATTGTTTAGGAATGTGCTGTTTAACCTCCAGATATTTGTGAATGTTCTAAATCTTTGATGGTTATTGATTTCTAATTGTATTCCATTGTGATCAGAGAATGTGCTTTGAATAATTTCAATCTTTTTAAATTTATTGAGGCTTGTTTTATGGCCCAGCATATGATCTATTCTGGAGAAAGTTCCACTAATGTGAACTCTGCGAAAAATTTAAAATAAATGGTTTATATTGTAGGATGTAGGGGACCTAGCAATAGACAGCAAACAGTGAAGGGGGAATGATAAACTACTAAGAACAGATAAGTTATGGAGGTAAACTTAAGGTTACAGGAATGCTCAGGAACGACTATGGTTTGTTAATTTTTGGGGGGTATGGTAGCAATGTAGTTGGCAGCAATGTAGTTATTTTAGGTTAATTGTTTTTCTTATTCCTTTGTTTTGGTTTTGTTTGAAATTTTTTTTGTTTGTTTTTTAATTTTTTGATAAAGTTAAAAAAAAAAAAAAAAAGAAGCCAGAAGAGCTGTCTTCTGCTCTAATTGTAGAGTAGAATCTATCTAATTAAATTTATTTTATTTTATTAAAAAAAAATACTGGACATAAAAAAACAAACAAACTCAATCTATAGCTATGCCTATAGAGCCAAACATGAAAGTCCTTTGTCGGTGCCCCACCCCACTCCACTCCCAGTCTCCTTTTTCCACGCTTACCTTTCCCTGGGCCACCTGGTAAAGTGCGGTGAGTTTACCACCAAATTGTTTCAATGCATTTACAAATGTATGCATGTATTATATAAAAACACACTTCAAAAATTATGCATAAATGGAATCAGACAAAACGTACTCATCTTTGAGACATTTCCATGCCAGTACATACTGACCTACCTTGTTGTTCCTGAACCGTTGCATGACATTTCATAGTATGGGTATACCATATTTGACCCATCATCTTATTGATGGATATTTAGATTGTTTCTATTTTTTTTACTATTAAGACAATGCTATAGTGAATATTCTTGCAAATGTCTCTTATCACACATGTACAAGTATTTTTTCAGGATATACTCAGAAGTGAAATTGCCATATCGAAGAATATGGCATTTAATCTTTTGTGATGACTACAAAACTGCCTTTCAAGAAGACTGTACCGATATATACTCCCACCAATATTGCATACGTGTAACTACTCCTCCACATCTTTGCTGGTGTGCATTATGAATCATTTCCATTTTGGACAACTTGAAGGGCAAAAATGACACTTTATTGTTTTAATTTGCATGTTCCCGATCACTGGTGAGATTATGTTAACCTGACATTAATTTTGTACTGTGAATTACCTGTTTGTCCACTTTTTATTATTCACCCGTAGGATCTCTTTACATATTATAGAAAGTGATCGTTTATTTCTTGTAAATGTGGTAAACACTGTCTGCCAGACCATGATTTCACTTTTTGGTTTTATGGTGCTTTTAGTAAAAATGGAAATTTTGAATTTGAAAAAGAATCTGTCAATCTTTTCCTTTATAACTCCCGGTCAAAGAAGTAAGTGAAGGGTAAGGTTTGTGAATATCTGGGGTAAGAGCATAGCAGGAAGAAGGAACCTGCCCCCTGGACAACCACCAGATTATAACAGCATTCTATCTTTCCAGGGATCAGCAAACCATGGAATATCTACTGATTAATACATATCTTAACTTTGTGTCAACAGTGGCTTTGACAAATGCCTTTTAAATCACCCAGCTATACTTTGCCAAGATTACTAGGCCATGCTATAATTGTTTCCTAACCACCCCTGTAGTAGCTCCATTCTTCTTTACAAGTAAATATGGTTTTAAAAAAGCATGACTCCAAAATACTTATAATTGTATTACAAACAATGAGGACATAGGAGAGTGCTCTGACCAATACACTGCTTTAGGAATTAATACTAACATTTGAGGGATAAAAAGTGGAGCCCTTTGTGGGTAAAACTGGTAAATTTTGTCTTCTCCTTATTGATGTTTTGGGGTTGAATTTTTACTTTTGTTTTTTCCAAAATGGAAATAGCTTGATTCATATTTTTTATGTTGTTAAAAGAAAAAATTCAGATGATCTAGAAAGGTAAGAAGAAGAAAGTAAAAGTTACCTGAATAAATTACTTGAAATCACACCACCTAAAGGTAACTATTGATAATGTACATTTTTTCAAAAATTATATATCATATAATGCTTTCAGTTTTACAAGCTGCTTTTCCCACTAACTATAGATACTGTTTCATATTAATAAATATAATCTTCGCTTAAAAAAACAAACCAAAACAAAAAACAAACGAAAAACCAAAATCACCTATTATCTTTTTGGCATTAAGAGACGCTTGGTATTATTATGATAGTTTGGAAGAGAGCTGCAGTCAGCACCATTAGTACCATGGCCACACCAAGTAATCACAGGAGACATCCTTTCAGCAAGTAAGCTTCAACTAGAAAGACATGTCAAGGCAGTAACACACACACACACACCCCCTCCATTTCATTCAAAAGGAATGAAAGGGGAAAAAAGGAATAAGGAAGAATAATGCCCACTGTTGTAGATTAAACATGGCCACAAATTATTTGCAGCAACTCCTATTAAGAACTGGAGTCTATTTCCCCACTCCATGAATCTGAGGTAGCTTTGTGACTTTCTTTGACCATCAGAATGTGGCATAAAAAACACTGTGCATCTTCTAAGTACAGGCCTCAAGAGTCCTTGTAACTTCCACTCTGGCCCTTGGAACCTAGATACCATGAGAGGAAGCCAAGCCAGCCTGCAAGAAAGGCCACAACATCTTGGCTGATACTCCAGCCCACTGCTAGATTAGTGAGTGAGGCCATCCAGGTCTAACCAGCCCCTAACCAGCCTGCCAACCCACAACACATGAGTGCATCCAGCCAATACAAACCATGCCAGATGAGCCCTGCCTAAATTGCCAACCTTCTCAAATCATAAGAAAATAAATAACTGTTTTAAGCCACTAAGTTTCTGAGTGGCTTGATACACTGCAATAGATAACTAAACATCCAGAATCAACTGAGACTAATTCAAAACTTCAACAGCAACCCACTCAAAATCAGCATAGGGAGTCCCAACATACAGGAAATTGGGAACTCTAAAGAACAATACAGTTATACAGCATCACCCTCCCTTGGTGAAAAAGGCACTGAAAAAAAATGCTCAGAGAAAATATATAGAAATAAATGCATCCAGCAAAGGACTTATATCCAAAACATATAAATTTCTTAAAATCAGTAAGAAAAAGACAAACAACCCAATAAAAATATGAACAGACTTGAACAGGCACATCACAAGAAGATATTTAAAAGACCATTATGTAATGAAGAGATATTCAGCATCAACAGTTGTATTAGTTAGGGTTCTCTAGGGAAACAGAATCAATGAGAGGTGTCTCTGATTATCAAATTGTAAAAGTGACTCACGCAACTGTGGGTATGCACAAGTCCAAATTCTGTAGAGCCGTCAACAAACTGTCAACTCCAAGGAAGATGTCCAATGAACTCCTCAGGAAACAAACTGGCAACTTTGACGAACTCCTCAGGAAATGAACTGGGATCTTCGACAAACGTGTTCAATGGACTCCTCAGGAAACGAACTGGCAACTTCGACAAACTCCTCAGGAAATGCTTCACTGGGCAGCCGAAGAAGAAGTGAAGGTCCTCTATCTGTCTTGCTTATAAGTCTTCAACTGATTAATTGGATCAAATCCAGCCAATTGCATTCTCTCACTGTGGAAGGCACGCCCTTTGGTGAGTCATCAGTCACAGCTGCAGTCAATTGACTGATGATTTAATAAACCAGCCTGCTGGTTTCTTAACCAGCCTCAAACGTCCTCACAGCAATTGTTAGGTCAGTGTTTGCTTGACCAGACAGCATGAACCTAACCATCACAACAGTCATCAGGGAAATGCAAATTAAAACTACAAAAAGACACTACTACACCCCCAACAGACTAGCTAAAATTATAAGGACTGACAATACTGGGTGCAGTGAAGGATATAGCTCAACCAGAACTCTCATACACTGCTGGTGACAGAATAAATTAATACAACCACTTTGGAAAACTGTTTGGTAGTATTTACATATACCCTATAACCTCACAAATCCAATAGAAATGAGTGAAACAACACGCCCAAGAATGTGCACAGCAGCATTATTCATGATAGTCCAAAATTAGAAACTGAACATTACACAATGATAAAGAACAAGCCACTGCTATATGCAACTACATTCATGAATCTCATAATGTTGATCAAAAAGACTCAGAAGAGCATATACTATAGTAATAGAAATCAGAATAATGATTACCTTTGGAATTCGCTCATGCAAAAGATTCTAGAGCATTTCTATTATTTGTTTAGGTTTACCTTTAGAGAAAACTGCCTGCACAAGAGTATTTGAGGGGACAGTGTATAACTGATGGAAGCAGCTGGTTGTGCTCCTGCCCACTGCTCCAATCAACAGATGCTGCTAGGCTCAGTTCTGCTCTAGGGGCATGCTCCAACCTTTGTACTGATCTGAACAGCCTTGGCCCTTTGTGGCTCCATGAGGAAGACCAATGTGTTAGCTAAGAAGCTCATCATTTTCTATGTCTTCATTACTACCAAGCACATTCTGACAAGGGTGATATTTGAAAATATGATGGTATCACCCACCCACACTTCTGCCTTATAATCCTTCAATGACTCCCCACTGTGTCTAAGATACATTCTGCACTCCTTAGCAGGTACTTTAGGCCTTTTATGATCTGGCCCTTGACGACCTTTCTTCTCTTGCCATGGAGTTCCAGCTACAATGAATTACTAGTAGTTGTCTTAAAAGGGTACGCTCCTGGGCAGGTGAAGATGGCAACAACTGAAGAGCAGCAAAAGCGCAAAAAGCTGAAGGTGGAGGTGCCGCGAGCACTGAAAACAACAGAAGATGGCGGCCTAGAGAGGAATGGAATTTAGTCAGTCCCCTGGAACAACTAATAAACAACCAGGAAACAACCAGGAAATAATCTGGAATAACTGCTGAAGGACAACCATGAGTGTCACACTTCATACAGCAACCTGGATTGGGAGGAACGCCTGAGGTCACAACACAGAATCTGCAAGAAAAAGCTGTGGAACCATGCTGAGAGCCCCCTCATCTCACGACAGACTTTGCTGCAAAACCTCACTGTGGTAAAAACTAGCAGCACTCTCCAAGTGAGCAAATATAGCTCAGCTGAGCTCCAACTGGGGTTTTAATTAACAAATATAGACTGCTTAACACAAGCTACAAAACCCCAACAAGCAGACAGAAGCTTTCAGTGACGACTCACCTTAAAGAACCCAGAAGACTCATCTGTACTGGGAAGGGGAGCCCAGAAGCTAGGTGTTACCTCTGGCCGATCAGTGAAACTGGGGGGCCATGTACTGGCTCCAAAAGGGGGCTTTCTGTCCCTTTTTCTCTCTCTCTGAAACTCAGGGGCTCAGAAGAGAGAGCCACAGCCATTTTCAGTGGAGAGAGCAGCAGCCATTTTCAGTTTGCAGGGCTCTGACCCAGACAGGGGTGAACATAACAGAGACAGAGAGACAATTCAAATGCAAATGATAAATCCCTACAGGGTGTATTTTCCCTAAGAGTAAAGAGGTGTGGCCCAGCTTTCCCTTCAGAACCAGACCCCAGAGCCTGGGAGAAAACAACCAAAACAGAAACTGAAGCCAAAACACATCTCCTTACACCAGCCAGGAGTGACAGGCTGACAGGTGCCATCTGCTGGGCAGGTTAGGAAAAGCACAGTGACTGGAAACCTCACAGGAAAGTCTGTCATTCCTCTAAGATACACCCTGAATGTAACCCCATTCTGAGACCTGAACCCGTTCTGGTCTGGGAAATTCTGACTGGGGTAACCAAGGAAACCAGAAGCCTAGACAACAGAAAAGCAGAATCTATGCTAGGAAAAATGAACATATGGCCCAGTCAAAGGAACAAACTTACACCTCAATCAAGATACAGTTGAAATAACGTTTCACTTTAATGAAACAATCTAATAAAGATTTTCAAAGAGATATTCTAAATAAAATCAAAAACCAAATCAACGATATAACAAAAGAGACAAAGGCTATAAAGAAAACACTGGGTGAACATAAGGTAGAAATCGCAAGTTTGAAAAAACAACTGGCAGTATCTATGGAAATGAAAGGCACAACACAAGAGATGAAAAACACAATGGAGACATACAACAGCAGATTTCAAGAGGCAGAAGAAAACATTCAGGAACTGGAGAACAAGACACCTGAAATCCTACACACACAGGAAGAGATGGGGAAAATGGAAAAATAAGAGCAATGTCTCAGGGAACTGAATGACAGCATGAAATGCACCAATAAATATGTCATGGGTGTCCCAGAAGGAGAAGAGAAGGGAAAGGAGAGAGAAGCAATAGAGGAAATAATCAATGAAAATTTCCCATCTCTTACGAAAGACATAAAATTACAGATCCAAGAAGTGCAGTGTACCCCAAACAGAACAGATCTGAATAGGCCTATGCCAAGACACTTAATAATCAGATTATCAAACAGCAAAGACAAAGAGAATCCTGAAAGGAGCAAGAGAAAAACAATCCATCACACACAAAGGAAGCTTGATAAGACTATGTGCTGATTCCTCAGTAGAAACCATGGAGGCAAGAAGGAAGTGGTGTGATATATTTAAGATACTGAAAGAGTATCTTAAATACGATAGGATTCAACAAAGAATCCTGTATCTGGTAAAACTGTCCACCAAATATTAGGGAGAGTTTAAAATATTCTCTCACAAACAGACAACGAGAGAATTTGTGAACAAGATACCTGCTCTACAGGAAAGGGAGCACTACAGACAAATAGGAAAAGACAGGAGTGAGAGGTTTACAGAACACAATTTTGGGTGATGGCAGCACAGCAATTTAAGTACAATGAACAGAGATGACTGTGAGTATGTTTGAAAGAAGAAGGTTAGGTGAATGTGGGACACCAGAAGGAAAGAGGAAAACATAAAGCCTGGGACTGTATAACTCAGTGAAACCTAGAGTGCTCAACAATTGTGACAAAATGTACAAATATGTTTTTACATGAGGGAGAACAAATAAATGTCAACTTTGCAAGGTGTTAAAAATAGGGTAGTATTGGGGGAAAAAATAAAATCAATGCAAACTAGAGACTATAGTTAACAGAAACCTTAATGTAACAAAGGCAATATACCAAAGCTAAATGCATTTAAGAGGGGGACATAGGGAGGGGTATGAGACTCTTGGCATTGTTCATGTTGTCTGACTCTTTTATTCTACTTTAGCCTAATTCTATCTTTCTTTTTGTTGCCTTTTAGCTGTCATGTTTTCTTTTTCTTTCTTTTTCTTTTGTCTCTCTACCTTCTTTGACTCTTCCTCCTTCTTTGTGGAAGAAATGGAGATGTCCTTAAATAGATAGTGGTGATAGTGGTGAATACATAAATACGTAACTATACAGGGAACCATTGACAGTGTACTTAGGGCGAAAAGTATGGTGGGCAAACAAAACCATCTTTAAAAAGGGGGGGGGGGTTACAAAATAAGAAAGAAAGGGGTTAATGAAGAAACCCTGAAGGCACTACATTGAGTAAAATAAGTCAGACACATGAGGACAAATATTGCATGGTCTCGCTGATATGAACTAATCATAATATGTAAATACATAGACATGAAATACAAGTTACCAGGATATAGAACAAGGCTAAAGAATGGGGAGCAGAGCTTATTATGAGCAGAATGTTCAACCAGGTTGAACTTAAGTGTTTGGAAATGGACAGAGCTGATGGTAGCAAGTTATTGTGAGAATAACTAACAGTGCTGAATGGTGTGTGAATGTGGTAGAAAGGGGAAGCTTAGAGTCACGTATGTCACCAGAAGGAAAGCTGAATGTTAAAAGATGGGAATGTGTAAAACAGTGAATCTTGTGGTGGACAATGTCTGTGATTAACTGTACAAATACTAGAAACGTCTTTCATGAACTAGGACAAATGAAAGAAACTATAACTAGAAGCTAATAATAGAGGGGTATATAGGGGAAAAAAATACCTCTTGTAAACTATGTACTACAGTTAACAGTACCTTAACATTCTTTCTTCAACAGTAACAAATGTACTATACCAATACTATGAGTCAATAATGGAGAGGGGTGGTTAGCGGTAGGAGAGGAAAGGAGTTTTCGTTTTTGTGTTTATTTCTTTTCTGGAATAATGCAAATGTTCTAAAAATTGGAAAAATTTGACTGTAGTGATGGATGCACAGCTGTATGATGATCCCGTGGGCAACTGATTGTGCACTTTGCATCTTTGGATAATTGTATGGTATGTGAACAATCTCAATAAAATTAAAAAAAAAAAAGAAAACAGCTATGCTTTTTCTCACCTCTGTATCTCTAGATAGAAAATCTATCTTCCATCTAGAACAGCAGTTCTCCAAGTGATCTCAAAGGATCTGTGAGGTCAAAGCATGTTCACATTAACACTAAGATGTTATTTGCCTTTTCACCATGCCGACAAAGGCAATGGTAGGCAAAACTGCTGGTGCCTTAGCATAAATCAAGACAGGGACATCAAACCGTACTATAATATTGTATTCTTCACAACCTTCCACTTGTCAAAAAAAAAAAAGTATGTTTCACTTAAGATTGTCCTTGATAAAGCAGTAAAAATTAATAATTTTCTTAAATTTCTACCCCTGAGCACATCTTTTTAATATTTTATGTGACAAAGTGGGTAATATAAAGCACTTGTGCTGCACACCAAAGAATAATAAATGTCTCAAGGAAAAGCACTTGTGTTAACTAAGCTGCAAGCGGAACTTGAAGCTCTTTGATTGGAATACTATTATTACTTGAGTAAACAATTAGTTATTCAGACTCAGATATTTGGCAATACTTTACGCAGAAATGAACAAACTGAACCTGTCGCTGCAAAGAAAACAAGTGACAGTATTTGTTGCCAATGATAAATTCGAATTTTTAACTGAATATCAAAATTACTTTTTTTCTGAAAAGCTTATATCTGCTATTGAGAGCTTGACAGCTTAAAACACTTTCCTGATGAAATGGTGACACTAATGAGTATTTTTTATATTGTGTAACGAACTTGTGTAAAACATCTGGAAGATCTGTATAATTCAGCAAGCCAAAATTTTCCAATTGACCAATTCATGATGTTTCAAAATCGTGCATGAATAAAATATTCATTCAAAGTACAAGATAAACCAGTAAGTTTTAATGTCCGTAAGTACAAAAGCTCATTAATGTGGTTTCAGATTCCACATTATAATCAACCTTTAAGAAACTACCATTTGTTGAGTTTGGATACAGTATGAAAGAGGAATATCCATAATTACCTGAAAAGAATATTAAAATACACTCCCTTTCCAACTACATTTCTCTGATGCTGGATTTTCTTCATATTCTTCAATCAAAACGAAATATTCAAACTGACTGAATGCAGAAGCAGATACGAAAATCCAGCTGTCTTCTAGTAAGTCAGACAATAAACATACTTCCAAAAATGTAAAACAATGCTCTCTCTTCTCACTGAATCTTTTTTGTTTTAACAGTGATTTTTTCATAAAAAATGTTTTATATGTTGATATGTAAGGAGTTTATTGCTATTTCAATGAATAAATACTTAAATTTCTCTTAGTTTTAATTTCTAATATAGTAATATTGATAAGTAAAACCCACATGAATTATTATGGACACTTCAGAGTCCATAATAATTTTTAAGAGTGAAGAAATCAGAAACAAAGAAGTTTGAGAACTCCTAATATACAATTTCCCTGCCCCAATTTCCAGACTCTGCTCCTCCAGAAAACTTCCCCTGATATCTTAGGTGAAGTTAACCTGCTGTAATTACTAACTTATAGTGGAGAGCAAAGACTATATTCTTTCACAGGTACTTAATTAATGGCTAAAATGCAATCCAGTGCTGACGCTCCACTACAAATGCACATGTATTGAGATGGTATTTAAAACTGGTTATTTTGCATATCTCCACCATGCAAAAAAAAATGTATCACAAAACTATCATCAACTGCTGGTGGGAACATGAATTGCATATATCTCTGTACAGCAATTTAAGCAATATCTATAAAAACTAAAAAAATATACAACCTTGATGAGGGGCAAGATGGCGGCATAGGGAGGTGTGGAATTCAGTTAGTCCCCTGGAGCAACTAATAAACAACCAGGACAACTAGTAAATAATCTGGAACAACTGCTGGAAGATAACCATGACAATACACACATTGTACACCAACCTGGATTGGGTGGAATGGCTGAGAACACAGCACAAAATCTGTAAGTAAAAACTGTGGAAACATGCTGGGAGCCCCCTCCCCCAATGGCAGGCTGAGCTGCAAGACCTCACTGTGGGAGAAAGCAGCATTCCCAGAGAAAGTAAATATAGCTCAGCCAAGCTCCAACTGGGGTTTTAATTAAAAATTGTGGACTGCTAAATACAAGCTATAAAACAGACAAACCCCTAACAAGTAGCAAAATACCCTGACGTTGTTCCCAGTGGAGAGGAAGTGGGGCTGATGGGAAAAAACAGTTAATTTAAAACAAGAAGGAAAAATACACAGGCTTTTAAAGACGACTGACCTTAGAGAGCCAGAAAACTCCTGTGCTCCGGGAAAGGGAGCCCAGAAGACCGGACGCTCTCTTTGACCAACAGGTGAAACTGAGGGGCCAGGGACTGGCTCTGAAAGGGGGCTTTCTTTCCCTTTTTCTCTCACTTAACCTGAGTGGCTCAGTGGAGAGAGTCTCACATATTTTCAGTTCAAAGCCCTCTGACCCAGACAGGGGTGGAGTTAACAGAGTCAGAGAGACAAAGGAGTAATTCCAATGCAGAAGATAGCTCCCTAGGAGGTGTATCTTCCCTAAGAGGAAGGAAGTGGAGCCCAGCTCTACTGCCGGACCTCCCTTCAGAACTCAGACCCCAGGGCCTCGGGGAAAAGAGTCAAAACAGAAACAACCTAAGTGGAGAATTAAACGGGCCACACCTCCTTATGCCAGTTGGGAGTGACAGGCTGACATGCACCACCTGCTTGGCAGGTTAGGAAAAGCACAGCGGCTAGAGAACTCACAGGAAAGTCTGTCAATTTTTAAGACACACCCTCAGGGAAACTTGACACTGAATATAGGCCCATTGTGAGACCTGAACCTGTTCCGGTATGGGAAATTCTGACTGCAGTAACCAAGCAAACCAAATGCCTAGACAACAGAAAACTACAAATTACACTAGGAAAAACGAAGATATGGTCCAGTCAAAGGAACAAACTTACACCTCAATTAAGACACAGTTGAGAGATCGCAGTTAGGAAAGACAGGACAAAAAAAAAACCTCCGTGAAAAATACTAGATAAAAGCCAGAAAGTCACCCAGAATACCAGTTCCAGCAATGCACCAGCTGGACAAGGTCTGCTAAATCTACAGGGACCATGCACTTGGTGAAACCAGGAGTCTGCGTTCTGAAACAAGTGAGTAAGCCTGCTGAACCCCGGCAGCCACACTGCAATGTGGGAAAACCGTGGGTTGGCATTTGGAGTCAGACTAGTTCTTTTTCAAAAACTCTAAAGTGGCTGCGGACACAGCAGCAAGAACCACACAGGGAATCACGGCAGGAACGGCATCTCCACAACCTGTGAGTATGCTTCAATACCTGGTGTGGAGGATAGCCTTTGCGCACCCACTGCTAACTGTCTCAGAGCTAGGAAGGCACAGGTTAGCCAAAAGCGGAAAAAAACCATGCCCCTTACAGCCATCTTCCCGGCGCAGGCTGGGAACGCTCCTGCCCGACGCCAGTGCCACAGCCCAGAGCTGTGCCAAAAAACCCAGTGCAATGCGCACACATGTCACAATATCTGGCGTGGAAAATAGCCTTTCGTGCACCTGCAGCTAACTGTCCCGGAGCTAGGAAGGCAGAGCAGTGTGAAAAGGGGGAAATTAACACTCCCCATTCAGCCATCCTTTCAGCAGTCTGGGAATGCCCCTACACAGCCTTGCGGCCCAGAACTTCCCTTTAGGGGCAGCGCACACTTGTGACGTAGCACAGCCCTCCCTCGGGAGAGGCCCTAGAAGAGTACGGCTTGGAAGAGGGACCCACTCGGAAATCCCAGAGACCATACACCAATATCAAGGACTTGTGCGTCAGTAGCAGAGACAATCTGTGGCAAAACCGAATGGAAGATTCAGACTCTTGGAACAGCATTAAATCTCCAGGAACACCTGGGAGGTTTGATTGTTAAAGCTGTTCTTGCTCACTAACCGCTCAGACACACGCCCCACATTCAGGGCGGACAGCACCAACTACACACACAAAACTGGTGCACCAATTGGACCCCACAAGAATCAGACCCCCACACACCACAAAGACAAAGTTGGGGAGAACTGGCTTGAGGGGAATAGGTGGCTCCCAGAAGCCACATGCTGGTTAGTTAGAGAAAGTGTATGCCACCAAGCCGTAGATCTGACAAGTTAGAAAGAAGTCTTTGAATTAGCATACATATCCTAAAAGAAACCTATCAAGTTAAGCAAATGCAAAGAGACCAAAAACAACAGAAAATTTTAAAGCATATCAAAAAACCAGACAATATGGATAAGCCAAACCCAAACACCCAAATCACAAGATCAGAGGAGACACAGTACTTGGAGCAATTAGTCAAAGAACTAAAGACAAACAATGAGACCATGGCACAGGATATAAAGGACATGAAGAAGACCATAGAAGAGCATAAAGAAGAAATTGCAATAGTAAATAAAAAAAAGATGATCTTATAGAAATAAAATAAACTGTCGACCAAATTAAAAAGATTCTGGATTCTCGTAATACAAGACTAGAGGAAGGTGAACAACGAATCAGCGACCATGAGGAGCACAGAATGGAAAATGAAAGAAAGAATGGGGAAAAAAATTGAAAAAAATCGAAATGGACCTCAGGAATATGGCAGATAATATACAACATCCAAATACAAGACTCATTGGTGTCCCAGAAGGGGAAGAGAAGGGTAAAGGTCTAGAAAGAGTATTCAAAGAAATTGCTGGGGAAAATTTCCCAAACCTTCTACACGACATAAATACACAAAGCACAAATGCCCAGTGAACTCCAAATAGAATAAATCCAAATAAACCCCCTTCAAGACATATTCTGATCAGACTGTCAAGTACTGAAGAGAAGGAGCAAGTTCTGAAAGCAGCAAGAGAAAAGCAATTCACCACATATAAAGGAAAAAATACAAGACTAAGTAGTGACTACTCAGCACCCACCATAGAGGCGAGAAGGCAGCAGCATGACATGTTTAAAATTCTGAGAGAGAAAAATTGCCAGCGAAGAATTCTTTATCCAGCAAAGCTCTCCTTCAAATTCGAGGGGGAGCTTAAATTTTTCACAAACAAATGCTGAGAGATTTCGCTAATAAAAGACCTGCCCTACATGAGATATTAAAGGGAGCCCTACCGACAGAGAAACAAAGAAAGGAGAGAGAGAGATGGAGAAAGGTTCCATAATATTAGATGAAGATGCATTTTTTAGCCATATAGTGACCACTGAATATAAGTTTGGCGTTATCATCACCATAGTCATAAGACACAACACTATATTAAATTACTTTTAATTCCATATTTCAGAGAGGACTAAATAGACATTACAGAATGGTGACATGATGAAGGAGAAAACATAACTTGGTAGCACATCCTATTCCATGCTACCATTTCCTTCACTCTATTTCAAATGGATAACTCAGGTTTATCGTACAGCATTCTTTCTGAAACACTAGAAGTCAGAAGATGAAGACATCTGGCTCACTTTTCTGACTTGCTGATTGTAAATGTGGTCATCTCACTTAACTTGTGAGATGACTCTTAGTTTCCCTAACTGATAAAACAGGAATTAGACTAAGAATAATTAAAAACTATTAAATTTAAGTCTGAAAATATAGACTTCTTTTGAAAATCCAAAGGAATACTCTTATACTTTTTGAGAGCATTGAAAAATGTGTATTCTCACTTAGGTTTTATTGGTTGGTGTAGATCAGATGCCATTGTCTGGAGACAGACATGGGATATATAGAGCAAAGGCATATAGAGAACAGTGTTGGTGAAAAAGTCTATCTCTATATGGAGAGACATCTGTTATTGTAGTCACTGAACCACTAAATTTAAGTGGCAATTATTAAGTTCTATTTCATACACTGAAACAAAAGCATATTAATTGTGGACCCAAGATTTGCTGTTTATTGCATAGTTAATGGAAAATACTGAACTATTATAGCTTTTGTGTTCAGACAGAGGGTTTGGAAAAAAAAAAAAAAAAAAAAAAAAACTATTTACTCTCGGATTCCTAAGCTTGTATAGTTTACTGTGAGAATTCCTATAAACAAACCAAAATCATCTCAATGCATTTAGTTCCTTGGTTCAGATAAAAATAATTTGAATAGCAAGGGTTATGTGTAGGTATGTTTGTAAATATACAAAGGAGGAAGAAGGGAAAGTATTGATCTGTATTCAGATTTATTCTGCAACCTATGTACGGTGAGAATAGTGCAACAATATCCTCATCTGTAAAATTTATAACACGGCCACCAATTTGTGATATCAAATAAGATGACTATAAATATCTGAAAATTAAATACTATTCTGAAACTTTAAAAAAAATAATAGAGGGGCATATTGCAAACTAACCACAGTTAGTAGTATTTTAATGTTCTTTCATCAACAGTAACAAATGTACTATACCAATACTATGAGTCAACAATGGAGGAGGGGTAGTTAGGGGTATGGGAGGATTTGAGTTTCCTTTTTTTTTGTCTATTTCTTTACTGGAGTAAGGAAAATGTTCTAAAAATTGAAAAAAAATTATTTTGGTGATGGATGCATAGCTGTATGATGGTACTGGGGGCAACTGATTATATACTTGGGATCTTTGGATAATTGTATGGTATGTGGACAATCTCAATAAATAAAAAAAAATTTTTAAAAAGATACAGTTGAGATACTGTTTCACTTTAATGAAAAAATCAATTAAAGATTTTCAAAGAAATATGCTAAATCAATTCAAAAAAATCAAGTCAATGAGTTCAGGGAAGATACGGCAAAAGAGATGAAAGATAAAGAAAACACTGGGTAAACATAAGGTAGAAATCGCAAGTTTGAAAAAACAACTGGCAGAATCTACGGAAATGAAAGGCACAGCACAAGAGATAAAAAACACAATAGACACATATAACAGCAGATTTCAAGAGACAGAAGAAAACATTCAGGAACTGGAGAACAAGACACCTGAAATCCTTACACACAAAAGAACAGATGGGGGGTGGGGCAAGATGGCGGAGTGGTGATGTGCAGAATTTAGTCTCTCTGCTAGGGCAGCTGATGATTACCCAAGAACTGTATGAAACAGTATTTTCGGGGTCTCCAGTGACCATCACACATCAGTCACAAGTTTGGAACGGAAGGAAAAGCTGAGATCACAGCAAACATTGTAAGTTCCCCTGACGGGGGATCTGGCGCCTCTCCCCACCCAGACCCCACAGACTGTCATGTAACTGGCTCCCTGAAAGGAAAACAACAACAACAACAATCTGTTGAGGGCAAAAAGGGGGGCTCAACCCAGCCTCAACTGCAGAATTAACAAATTAATTAACCAATTTTTGGAGCTGGGGGTGCAAAAGAAGGGCTGGGACCCAAGAAGGGAGGCGGACACATAAACGTGGGCACCCATTCTCTGACTCCAAAAAGGCCATTCTGTCCCTTCTCCTTTCTCACTGACTCCGTATCTTTTTGCACTTCAATAGCCCCAAGCAGGGGCAGAAGTGAAGCTGCCCAATAGCCCAAAGTATATCTTTAAATGCTCTATTCTGACACTGACAAAACATCCAGGCTGGGGAAAGTCTTTTAAAAGGGACTCCTTTTTACTTTTTTCTTGTTGTCCTTTTCTATTTTTTCAATCTAAAAGTAACATAGGTGGTTCTTTTCGATCGGAAAGCCCAGGTTGAAGGTCTAGGCTAGTCTTGGGGGAAGACAGAGTACCCAGAACTGCTTTGAATTCCAGATTCACTTCTGAAGAAGGTCTCCACACCTGTCTTTAATTGGCAACTCAGGCTGACCAAGGAATTAAGCTGGAGTTATCTCAAAGAAGAGAGGGGGAAAAGGGAATGGTGCCCCTGGGAGACAACTGGAGTTCCTAGGATTGGGAGAGTGGAGGGACATCCAGCTCAACTGGCAGCCCTCCTTCTGGGAACTCAAACCCCACAGGCTGCAATTCAGATTCCAGCCTCAGTCAGCCACGCCCCCGACAGGATCAGAGTCACCAGGAGAACTAAAGCCTCCACACCTCCTTACACTGGTGGGGGAGCTGCAGACTGGCAAGTGCCAACTGCCACACAGGATAGGAAAAGAAACTATTCTAGAGGCTTCACAGGAAGGTCTTATTCTCAGGGAAACTCCATACCTCTTCATAAGACCTGAGCCTCTCTAGATTGGGAAAACCTGACTGGGGTTGACCATAGCTGAGGAAACCCTCTCACAAAAAGTCTACACAGAGGCAGGGCAAGAAACAGAAAAACAAGACGAGAAAAATTCTGATCAACTAAATAGAAACTAAGTTAGAGGTCTAGAATAAGTTGAACTGAACAACGAGGTCATAGAACAAAGCCAACCAACAAGAAACCTCTAGGTAAAAGAGTGAAAACAAGCTCCAGAATAAACTGATCAAGAAAATCAGATGCCTAGGCAATTTAAGATGATGAGCCATACTAGGAAACACAAAAATATGGATCAGCCAAAAGGAACAAACTAATAGTTCAACTGAGATACAGGAGTTGAGGCAACTAATGCTAAATCAATTGAGTGAACTCAGGGAATATATGGCAAAAGAGATGAAGGATATAAAGAACACACTGGATGACCATAAAGAAGAATTCGTAAACTTGAAAAAACAAATGGCAGAACTTATGGGAATGAAGGCCACAATGGAGGTGAAAAATACAATGGAGGGACACAACAATAGATTTGAACAGGCAGAAGAAAGGATCAGTGAACTGGAAGAGAAAACATTTGAATTCATACACACAAAAGAACAGATGGTGGAAAAAATGGAAAAATATGAGCAGGGTCTTAGGGAGCTGAGTGGCAACATGAAATGCAGGAATATACGTGTTATGGGTATCCTGGAAGGAGAAGAGAGGGTAAAGGAGCAGAAAGAATAATAGAAGGAATATTCACTGAAAATTTCCCAACTCTTATGAAAGACAGAAAATTAGAGATTCAAGAAGTACATCGTACCCCAAACAGAATAGATCCCAATAGACCTACTCCAACACACTTACTGATCAGATTGTCCAATATCAAAGACAAAAGAGAATTCTGAAAGCAGCAAGAGAAAAGCAATCCATCACATACAAGGGAAGCTCCATAAGACTATGTACAGATTTCACCACAGAAACCATGGAGGCAAGAAGACAGTGGCATGATATATTTAAGATACAGAAAGAGAAAAACTGCCAACCAAGAATTCTGTATCTGGCAAAACTGTCCTTCAAAAATGAGGGAGAGATTAAAATATTTTTAGACAAAAAGACACTGAGAGACTTTGTGAGTAAGAGACCAGCGCTACAAGAAATACTAAAGGGAGTGCTACAGGCTGACAGGAAAAGACAGGAGAGAGAAAGTTGGAAAGGAGTGCAGAAATGAAGATTACCAGGAAAGGTAAAAGGAGAGAGGAAAAAATAAGATATGACATATAAAATCCAAAAGACAAAACGGTAGAAAAAAGTACTGCCTTTACAGTAATAACACTAAGTGTTAATGGATTAAACTCCCAAATAAAAAGACACCCACTGAAAGAATGGGTTCAAAACCAGGACCCATCTATATGCTGTCTACAAGAAACTCACTTTAGACACAAGGACAAAAATAGACTGAAAGTGAAAGGTTGGAAAAAGGTATTTCACACAAACAACAACCAGAAAAAAGCGGGAGTAGCTATATTAATATCTGACAAAGCAGACTTCAAAAGTAAAACAATTAAAAGAGACAAAGATGGATGCTATATATTAATAAAAGAGTCAATTCATCAAGAAAATATAACAATCATAAATATTTATGCAGCAAGTCAGAATGCCCCAAAATTCATGAGGCAAACACTGGGAACACTGAAAGGAGAAGTAGATACCTCTACAATAATGGTTGGAGACTTCAATACACCACTCTCACCAATGGAAAGAACTACTAGACAGAGGATCAATAAATCCAACAACAGCAGGATATACTTTTTCTCAAGTGCTCAAGGAACATTCTCTAGGATAGACCACATGTTGGGTCACAAAGCAAGTCTCAACAAATTTAAAAATATTGATATTACACAAAACATTTTCTCAGACCATAATGGAATGAAGTTGGAAATAAATAACAGGCAGAAGGTCATAAAATTCACAAATATATGGAGGCTAAACAACACCCTCTTAGAAAACCAGTGGGTAAAGGAGGAAATTACAAGAGAAATTAGTAAATACTCTGAGGCAAATGACAATGAAAACACAACATATCAAAACTTATGCAATGCAGCAAAGGTGGTGCTGAGAGGGAAATTCATTGACCTAAATGGCTATATTAAAAGAGGAAAGCAAAAATTGAAGAATTAACTGTTCACCTAGAGGAATTCAAGAAAGAACAGCAAACTAACCCCAAAGCAAACAGAAGAAAAGAAATAACAAAGAGTAGAGCAGAAATAAATGAAATTGAGACCAGGAAAACAACAGAGAGAATCAACAAAACCGGAAATTGGTTCTTTGAGGAAATCAATAAAATTGATGGACCACTAGCTAGGCTAACAAAAAAAGAGGGGGGGGGGGAAGATGCAAATAAATACAATCAGAAATGGGAAAGGAGACATAACTACTGACCCTTCAGAAATAAAGGAGATAATGAGAAGATGCTATGAGCAACTATATGCTAATAAACCAGACAACTTAGATGAAATGGACAACTTCCTAGAAAAGCACAAACAACCAACAATGACTCGAGAAGAAATAGATGACCTCGATAAACCAATCACAAGTAAAGAGACTGAGTCAGTCATCAAAAAGCTTCCAAAAAAGAAAAGCCCAGGACCAGATGGCTTCACATGTGAATTCTACCAAGCATTCAAGAAAGAATTAGTACCAATCCTGCTCAAACTAGTCAAAAAAATTGAAGAAGAGGGAAAGCTACCTCATTCTATGAAGCCAACATCACCCTAATACCAAAATCAGACAGATACTCCAAAAAAAGAAAATTATAGATCAATCTCTTTAATGAAAATAGATGCAAAAATCATCAACAAAATACTCGCAGATCAAATCCAGTAGCACGTTAAAAGAAGTGTCCCAGTTCAGGAAGAGGGTGGTCAGAAGCCAAGCTTAAACTGTTTCTGATTCCCCCCCAGCGAGGCCCTGGATCCATTTGAGCTGGGCCCCCCCACCTCCTTTTCTTAGGGAAGATGAGCCGTGGAGGTAATTATCTCCACTGAGAAGTCACCTGACTTTTTCCTTTGTCTAACTATCTTAACTCCACCACTGCAGGTCAGTTCTGAGGACTGTAAATGCCTGAGGCTTTCTCTAATGTACTACTTAGAATGAAAGAAAAAGAAAAAATAAAAAAAGGAAAAAAATCCCCTTTTCAGAGCCAGTCCCCAGCCCCCATTTTGCTGGTTGACCAGAATTGGTACCTGGTTCTATACAGCTTTTCATGGGATACAGCCCTTTTCCAGTATTCCGAGCACTGCTGACTCCAAAAGCCTCTTTATTTTTTTTCATCAGCCCCACCTATCTGCCAGGAGACACCTCAGGGTTTCTTTCCTGCTTGCTTCAGGTTTATATATGCCCATAGCTTATATTCAGTAGTCCAAATCTGTTAATTAAAACTGCAGTTGTAGCTTGGTTGACCTACCTTCCCTTGCTCCCAGGAGATATCACTTGCTTTTCCCATAGGGAAGTGTTCCAACTCAGCCTGCTGTGGGGGGGGGGGGGCGGTGCAGCAGCTCCACAGTTTGGGGAGCTTTCCTTACAGTTCTATGCTGCGATCTCAGCCACTCCACCCATTCCAGACTGGTGTACTATGTATGTCCAGTCATGGTAGTCTCCCCAACAGTATTCTAGACTATTTTCTAGTTGTTCCTGGCTATTTACTAGTTGCTCTAGGGGACTAACTAAATTCCACACCTCCCCATGCCACCATCTTGTCCCACCTCTCCCCATTTTTTGTGCTTTGGGTTTAAGGACTAAGAAGGTACCTTCTACTACTATGTCTTGAAAATATATTTAGATCTTTGATCCACTTTGAGTTAATTTTTTTCTCATTTTTTTTAATTGCAGGATATAACGTATACATAAAAGTGATACCTTTCCAAGTGCAATTTAACAAGTAGTTAGCAAATTTCAATGAATATTATAGGTTGTAATTCCACAGTTTCAGTTATTTCCTTATTATGAAATATAACATATACACAAAAAAGTAATGTCTTTTCAAAATATGATTGAACAAGTAGATACATAGGAAATTTCCAAAGTTATTCTGAGTTATAGTACCAAAGTTTCAGTTACTTCCTTACTGTGAAATATAACAAATATACAAAAAGGTATGGCTTTCCAATTACAATTTAACAAGTAGCTATAGAACAAATTTCAAAAGATGTTATGGGTTACAGTTCCACCATTTCAATTCTTTCCTTCTATCTATTCTAATTCCCTAGCAACCAAGAAAAAGCAAATTATATAAAGATTCAGTATTCATAATTCTTTGTTAAATTCCATCTTGTCTGTTGCTAACCCTTCCCTTAGTTTAATCACTTTCCCAATCTTCACAGATGTCTAGGCAGCAACCACCCTAACCTTTCCATGTTGAAAAGGGGTGTTGACTTTATGAGCAAAGGGGACATACCTGGTTGATGTTCTCGAACAGGCTATTGCCTCTGGGTTTTGAGACTTAGCTGGCATAGGAGCACTCTGAAGGATTTAAGTTTAACAATTATCACTCCTATCCATTACCATACCTTTGAATTTACCATCATTAACATATTTGAACATATTAGATTACCATTCCCCCTCGCTGGCTACTGTCTATCACTAGGTGTTCAATGTTCTTACATTACAGGACACTGATTTTACATTGTTTACATAGTTCATTGAAGTGGTAACATACAATATCTCTCCTTTTGTGTCTGAGTTATTTTACTCAGAATTGTATCTTCAAGGTTCATCAGTGTTGCCATATGTTTCAAGACCTTGTTGCTTCTTACTGTTGCATAGTATTCCATCATGTGAATATACAACATTTTGTTTATCTACTCCATCTCTTGGCAACTGTCAACAATGCTTCTATGAACATTGGTGTACAAATGTCTGTTCATGTCACAGCTTTCAAAACTTCTGGGTATATACCAATTGAGTCAATTTTTATATAGGGTGTGAGACAGGAGTCTTCTTTCATTCTTTTGGATATGCATATCCAGTTTTCAGAGCCCCATTTATTGAACAGACTATTTTGTCCCAGTTCAGTGGATTTTGGGGGCATGTCAAACATTAGGTGACCACAGATCTGTGGGTCTATTTCCAAACTCTCAATTTGATTCCATTGATCAGTATGTCTATCTTTGTGCCAGTATCATAACGTTTTGACAGGTTGGCTTTATAGTAGGCTTAAAAGTCAGGAAGTTCAAGTCCTCCTACTTTGTTCTTATTTTTTAGAACAAAAAAGGGGCAATTCAAGGCCCCTTTCCCTTCCAAATAAATTTGATAACTAGTTTTTCAAGTCTGCAAAGTAGGTTTTTGGAATTTTGATTGAAATTGTGTTAAATCTGTAGATCAATTTGGGTAGAGTCGACATCTTAAATGACGTTTAGCCTTTGTATCCATGAACACAGAATATCTTTCCCCCAATTTAGGTCCTCTTTGATTTCTTTTAGTAAATTTTTGTAATTTTCTGTGTAGAGGTCTTTTACATCCTGGTTAAGTTTATCCCTAGATATCTGAGTCTTTCAGTTGTTATTGTGAATGCATTTTTTTTCATGATTCCCTCTTCAGTTAGGTCATTACCAATGTATAGAAACATTACTGATTTTTGCACATTAATCTTGTATCCTGCCACTTTGCTGATTTTGTTTATTAGCTCAAGTAGCTTTGTTGATGTTGGGAGGTTTTTTACTATTGATTCAATCTCTTTATTAGTTATTGGTTTGTTGAGATCTTCTCTTTCTTCTTGAGTCAGTGTAGGTAGTTTGTGTGTTTCTAGAAATTTGTCCATTTCGTCTAGGTTAAGTTATTTGTGGCCTGAAGGTGTTTATGGTGTTGGCTTATAGCCCTTTTATTTCTGTGGGGTTTCAAGTAATGTCTTCCTTTTCATTTCTGATTTTAATATTGTGTCCTCTTTCCTTTTTTCCTTCATTAGTCCATCTAAAGATCTGTCAGTTTTATTTATCTTTTTAAAGAACCAACTTTTGTTTTAGAAATTCTACTGTTTTTTAATTCTTTCTTTCATTTATCTCTGCTCTAATCTTGTTATTTCCTTTATTCTGCTAGTTTTGTTTTCTCTTCTTTTCCTACTTTACATCTTCTTGTATCCTTGGAATTTTGAACCATGTAAATGAAGTATCAATTCAAAAAATATATTTATAATTTGGGTGGAGAATAAAATGTACTTCCAAAGCCTCCCTGAGGGACTGGGGGAAAATGAGGAACTATTAAACTTCCCCACATAGAGAATTACTGATATTCTCATAAGCATTGGGGACCACCAATTTAGAAGGTCGAACCCTCAATCTTGGGGCTTGCCTTTATGAAGCTTGTTACTGCAAAGGAGAGGCTAAGCCTAGGTATAGTTGTGCCTAAGAGTCTCCCCCAGAGAACCTCTTTTGTTACTAACATGTGGCCTCTCTCTAAGCCCCCTCGGCAGGTAAACAAACTGCCCTTCCCCATACATGGGACCTGATTTCCAGGGGTGTAAATCTCCCTGGCAACCTGGGACATGACTCCTGGGGATGAGCCTGGACCCAGCATTGTGGGATTGAGAAAGTCTTCTTGACCAAGAGGGGGAAAAGAAATGAAAATAAAGTTCCAGCGGCTAAGTGATTTCAAATGGAGTTAAGAGGTCATTTTGGAGGTTATTCTCATGTGTTACAGATATCTATTTTTAGTTTTTAGTGTATTGGAATAGCTAGAAGGAAATACCTGCACCTGTTGGACTGCAACACAGTAGCCTTGATTCTTGAAGACAACTGTATAACTACATAGCTTACATGGTGTGACTGTGTGATAGTGAAAACCTTGTGGCTCACACTTCCTCTATCCAGTGTATGGACAGATGAATAGAAAAATGGGAAGAAAAATTAAATGAATAATCAGGGGATGGGAGGAATGGAATGTTTTGGGTGTTCTTCTTTACTTGTATTTTTATTTATTTTTCTTGGAGTATTGAAAATGTTCAAAATTGATTTTGGTGATGAATGCACAAATATATGATGGTACTATGAACAACTGATTGTGCACTGTGGATGACTATAGGGTACATGAATATATCTCAATAAAACTGAATTTAAATATATATATATATATTTTTAAATGAATAAGAATCCTCATTTCACTTAAGGAGTAACTTCTAGCTTATCTTTTTTTCTCTAGCCTCAAAAAAATATCAATCCCTAATTTTTAACTCTGGCTTCAGGGCTGTCTAAACCAGTTTCTTTAATTGACATATAAGATTCAAAGAGACCCCTTAAGAAGCCTTTGAATTAGTTACGTTAAGTGGTTAACCAGTGATTCTGGAAAAGACCATGATATTCATCATTTACATTATATACTTCTGAACTATTTAAATTTCTAACAATGAGTACATATTACTTCTATAATTTGAAAAATATTTATCTCTATAAGACTGAAGAGGTTATAAAAAAAACCTATGGTAATAACTCTGAATTGGAAATACTGATATGCACTTCAGATACATTTTCTCAAAAAAAAAAAAAAAAAACCTTTATTTCCTAGACTTGTCCACAAAAACTGCCAAGAATAATGAATATTCCTTATGCTCACAGTCTAAGAACTCGAAAACCATTTCCCCATAAAAGGAACTAGGAATTTGGGGGCAATGGCTGATACAAATATGGGAAAGGACATGTAAAAGATGCAACATCATAACAGACCAGAAAGTAAGCCCTTATAAAGTACGGAATCTAGATAATAATCATCAATGGCTCCTAATAAGATAAAAAGGGGATCAACAGACACCACACATCTCCTGATGGAAATACACATCACCTATAAGATATTCTAGCCAAAAACACTGAACTTGAATCTGATCAAGTCTCTAAATGTAACTGTCAATTCAAAAGAAATACAGGAGACATAGAAACCTGTTAAATGACACCACAGTAAGGGCGACCAGCAAATCCAGCCAACTATGGGAAACTCTACTGGACAGATGATCCAATTTCTTCAACAAATAAACTGCAGAGAAAAAGAGAGGGAGGAGAAATCTTTCTGATTAAGTGATTTAAAAGACATATTGGCCAACTGTAACGTATACACCTCATATGTGGATCGTGACTCAAACATACAACCTATTAAAAAGAAATTATGATACAATCAGGGAAATATGAACACCAGATATTTGATATTAAGATATTATTGTTAATTATTTCAGGTGTGTAAATGGTATTGGTACTACATGTAATTTTAAAGAGTCCTTATTTTTTTAGAGATGCATACTGAAATATTTATGGATAAAAAATACATCAGGAATCTGCTTCAAAATAATCAGTAAGGACAATGGTACTAGGATAGATGAAACAAGATTAATCATGAGCTGATAACTGTAGATGGATGTTCATTTTACTGTTCTCTATACTTTCGAATGTATTTTAAATTTCCCATAGTAAAACATTTTTCAAAAGCAAATCTCAAAAAAGAAAATATAAAAATACAACAGATAGAAGAAAAATAGAAATAAAATACAATGAAAAGGTCAGACAACATCACCACCACCAAGAATCCCCTACCCCTCCCTTATATCCCCCTCTTACAGACATTTAGCTTTGGTATATTTCCTTTGTTACAATTAATGGTAGCATCTTACAATGTTACCATTAACTATAGACTCTAGTTTGCATTGATTGTATTTTTTCCCCTATACCATCCATCGTATAACTATGTAGCTTATACAGTGTGACAGTGAAAACCTTATGGCTCATACTCCCTTTATCCAGTGTACGGGCAAATGAGTAGAAAAAAGGGGACAAAAAGTAAATGAATGATGGGGGAAGGAGGAGTATGAGATGTTTTGGGTGTTCTCTTTTACTTTTATTTTTATTCTTATTCTTATTTTTTGGAATAATGAAAATGTTCAAAACTTTGTGGTGATGAATGCACAACTATGAGATGATACTATGAAAACTGATTCCATACTTTGGATGACTGTATGGTATGTGAATATAGCTCAATAAAATCTCATTTGAAAAAAAGAACTCGCTGCCCTAAAAACTAAAGGACAAATGGGGTGGGATGGGGGGATGATTTGCGTGTTCTTTTTTCACTTTTATTTTTTATTCTTGTTCTGGTTCTTTCTGATGTAAGGAAAATGTTCAGAGATAGATTGTGGTGATGAACGCATAACTATGTTATCATACTGTGGACAGTGGATTGTATACCATGGATGATTGTATGGTGTGTAAATGTATTTCAATAAAACTGAATTTAATAATAATAAAAAAAAATGAAACCAGTGAGGGTTAGAGAGATTAAGTAAATTTGGCAAGGATATAAAAGCAATATGCAAAAACCCAATTTTATTTCAAAATACTAGCCACAAACAATTGAAAATTTAAAAAAATTTAATGCCACTAACAAAAGCATCAAAAATATGAACTGCTTTGGAAGAAATACAACAAAAGATGTGAAATACCCACTGGAGAAGTCAGAATTTCAAGATGACTCCAATGTTTCATTCCCTTGAATGTGGGTGGGACCTGTAATTTGTTTCTAACCAATAGTATACAGCAAAGGTGAAGAGATTTTGCAAGTATAATTAAAGTCCCTAATCGATTGACTTTAAGGAAATCAAAAGGGAGATTATCCTGGGTGGGCCTGATCTCATCAGGTGAGCCCTTTCAAACAGAATCTAGAAGTTGCAGAGACCCTCTGTCTCTCTCCTGCTGCCCTATGAAGTGAGCCACCAGCCTTCCATAGCTGCAAGGAAATGAACTTTGTCAAAAACTACATGAGCTTGAAAGAAGAACCAGAGCCTCAGATGAGACTGCAGCCCCAGCCAACATACTGACTGTAGCTTTGTGAAACCCTGAGCAGAGGAAGCAGCTGAGCCATGTACAGATTTCCAGCCCAGATCATGAAGATCCTTGTGAAAAATTCCTGGTAGACCAGACATTACACTGAAATCAAGCAGAGGGCCTTAAAGAGTTCTAAGTAGGATAGTACACAGTACCATTTTTGTTTTAGGTTACACATTCTGATGGTGGAGACAAAGTCAAAAAACCTGGTTGTAAGGATAGAGAAGAGTGGAATCTTTTGAGATCTATTTAAGAATAAAGTAGATAGCACTCAGTGACTGATCAATGTGCCTAGCAAAAAACTATTTTCATAAGTGATTGTACCATTTTACATTCCTCTATATACTCATCAACATTTCATTGTGATTTTAATTTGCATTTCCCTAATGACTAATGATATTGAGCATCTTTCATATGCTTATTAGCTATCTATTTGTTTCCTCGGGGAAGTATTTGTCCAAGTCTTTTGCTTATTTTTTTAACTGTTAACTGTTTTTCCCTTATTATTGAGTTTTGAGAGTTCTTTATGTATTATGGATACAAGTTCTTTATAGGAAAACATTTGCAAATATTTTATCCCAGTAAGTAGTTGTCTTTTCTTGCTTTTAGTAGTGTTTTTTTTTTTTTTTTTTTTGAAACCTGGGCATTTTAAATTTTGATGATCAAATTATGAGTGTATGCCTAATGTTACATTAATTAAGCCTGTGTGGTGGGTACATGGATGTTTGTGGATTGTTTTCTACTCATTTCTGTACTTGGAATATTTCAGTTTTTAATAGTGAATAGGAAGTTTGAAATACTTCCCCAAGAGACTAACAGAGCAAGGAAAGCAAGAAATCTCCCAAAGAAAACACGAAAGGAGAAGACCTTGAAGAGATGGAGTCATGTCACCATACTTACCCTGGAGAAAATTAAGGTGACTGTAAATCAGTGTTCAAGTTGGAGAATGTCACCCATTCCACTCACAGCCTGCTACCTCCCGTAGCTCCCGAAGACAGCTTGCTAAAATGAAAACTTGGTCATGCTGTTCTCCTGCTGATACACACTCAACCATTGCCTTAAGTCCTAAGGATAAAGCCCACATTGAGTTCATGGCACATCTTCCCTGCCCATGGCCCGAACTCATCTCTCACCCGCCTTTCTTCCTGCCTCCAGCTCATTCCATCCCAGAAGATGACACTGCCAACGCCCCAAACTCATTCAATCACCTGAACTCACCCTCACACTTGACAGCGTCACGATTAGGGATGCACAGGTGTTTCTTCTCAGAATGTCCTCCCCTGCCCTGCTGCTTTTCCACCACGCCAAGCTCAAGCAGATCAGTGAACTCGGCCCTACCCTACCTGCCTGGGCTTTATCGTGCCAACTTGGAATGTTTCATAGAGCTTGTCACACTGTATTGTGATTGTTTCTGATGGACTCACCCACTATTCTGAGCTAAGTGAGAGTAGCTGCCTCTTAGATCTTGGTTCCCCAAGGCCTGATGAATGTCCAGTATACTCAGCAGTATTTGCCAAATGAAAAAAGGAATGAATGAATGGGTGAAGACACTGACATTTACCTTTTATATTTAGTAAGGTAATTTATGATAAGACTCTCATAGAATTTTTTTAAGCTCTGCAATATTATACCCATTTTCCAGGATTAGAATCAGATGTAGTCAGAGAAAGCAATTTGCATGATTTTTTTTTCAGAAAATGTATAAATAAAATTAATTAAAACTCATCTTTGAAAATAAAAAAAAAGAAAAATATGTATTTGAAATGACCACTGAAATAAATTTTGTATACTTATCTGTCTTCAAAGCCCAGCTCCATTCCTACCTCTTCAATGAAACCTTTCCATATGATTTCCCCTCTCTTCTTTTACATTTGCTGTTTGTACCACACAATTAGACTTAACCAAATTCTAATGTATTCCGTCTATATTACAGAATCTAAGCCATTATATTTACTGCCTCCACAGCTAGCCTGTAAGGTTCTCTAATACAGAAAAAAAAATTCTGACCACACAGCCCTGGAACAATTTTAAGCCTTCTTTCTAAAGGTCCCCAAATACCTTATCTGACACTCTGGTTGGCTCTGAAAAACCCTGGGACCTATGATAAAAAGGCAATAGTCTTCCCTGTCACACCAAGAGCCACTTTGTGATAAAATTTTCAGTCTAGTAAAAGCATTTAATATTGTGTTCTTCAAATTTGACTGTAGAACCTTTTATGACATCAAAATGCTAAGTCACCAGCAAGTTAGAGCAAGCTAATAAGCACAAGCTTTTCTTCCTCCCAGAGTTCAAATGGGCACATTCATACTTTTTCACAGCAACATAATTATACACTACTAGGTTTAAATAGAAATTTTGCTAGCTAACTAATTAATGATTAAGTACAGGAAAATTATTTAATAAAAACTTAACTTGCAAAGCCACCTTGAAAAAAAAAGTTGGAAAACTCCCACTTCCTAATTTTAAAACTTACTTAGAAAGATACAGTAATCAAAACAGCATGGTACAGGCATAGGACAGACAGAGCAATGGAATAGAATTGAGAGTTCAGTAATAAACCCACACATTTATGGCTAATTGATTTTTGACAAGGGTGCCAAGTCTATTCAATAGAGAAAGAATAGTCTCTTCATCAAAAGGTGCTGGGATAATTGGACAAACATGTGCACAAGAATAAAATTGGACACCTATCTAAAAGCATACAGAAATACTAACTTGAAATGGATCAATGACCTAAATATAACAACTAAAACCATAAAACTCTTAAAAGAAAACACAGAGGGAAATCTTCATGACTTTATACTAGGCAACGGATTCTCACACAGACATCAAAAGAAAAAAACAGATATATTGTACTTCATCAACATTCAATACTTTTGTACATGACAAGACATCATCAAGAAAGTAAAAAGACAACCTACAGAATGGTAGAAAATATTTGGAAATCATATATCTTACAAGTATTGAATATCCAGAATATATAAAGAACTCCTACCAATCAACAACAAAAAGACAAACAACCCAATTTAAAAATGGACAAAGGTTTGGATATTGTGTTGGTTTGGATGTATTATGTCCCCCCAAATGCCGTATTCTTTGATGCAATCTTGTGGGCCAGAGATACCAGTGTTGATTAGGTTGGAATCCTTTGATTGAGTGATTCCATGGAGATGTAACTCAATCAACTGTGAATGAAACATCTGATTGGTTAATTTTCATGGAGGTGTCACCCCACCTATTCAGGGTGGGTATTAATTCAATCATTGAAGTTGTATAAAAGAGTTCACAAACAGAAGGACCTGAGAGCAACTGGGAGTGACACTTTGGAGAGGAGCTGCAGCAAAGAGAAACATTCTGAAGACAGCCATTGAAAGTAGACTTTTGCTATTCCAGAGGTTGCCTGAGAGAAACTAAGAGAATACCCCCAGACACCTAGAGAGAAACGTCCTGGGAGAGCCATTATGAAACGCAACCTGGGAGCAAAGGAAGAAGATTCCAGCCATGTGCTTTCCCAGACAACAGAGGTTTTCCAGAGACGTCACTGGCCATTCTTCTGTGAAGGTACCCTGTTGCTGATGCCTTAGCTTGGACACTTTATGGCCTTAAGACTGTAACTTTGTGACCAAATAAACCCCTTTTATAAAAGCCAATACATGCCATCAGCTTTTTTTCAGTGAATGTATTCTCTTGTTGATGCCTTAGTTTGGACGCTTTTATGGCCTTAGGATTGTAAATTTGTAACCAAATACGCCCACTTTATTAAAGCGAATCCATTTCTGGTATTTGGCATAATAGCAACTTTAGCAAACTGGAACACTGCGTTTTTTAAAAACTGAATGTTTGTGATAATCCTGTGTCAAGCAAATCCATTGGAGCCATTTTTCAAAAACTCTTGTGCTCACTTGATGTCTCTGTGTCACATTTGGTAATTCTTACAATATTTCAAACTTTTTCTTTATTATATCTGTAAGTTGTTCTGTGGAAAAAAAAAAAAAAGCCAATCCATTTCTGGTATTTCGCGTAACATCAGCATTAGCAAACCAGAACAGATCTATCTCCCAGATTTACATCTTTTAAGCATCTCTACCCTGGGAAGAAAGATTCTGTGTCAATTATGGGCAAGATTCTCTTGGCCTTTGACTCTTTATTGCCATTTTAAGTATGTATTAAACATTTCATTCAACATTAATAAAGTATTCCCAATTATAAAAAAAAATGGACAAAGGATTTGAACAGTTTTCCAAAGAAGATAATCAAATGGCCAAAATGCAAACAGAAAAATTAACTCTATATAGAAAAATTGACTCAAAATAGATCAATGACCTATATATAAGAACAAAAACAATAAAAATCTTACACAAAAACATTGGGAAACACCTTCAGAACCTTGTATTAGATGATGGTTTCTTAGCCTTTACACCAAAAACACTAGCAACAAAAGAAAAAATAGGTAAATAGTACTCCTTGAAACGAAAAACTTTTGTGCACCAAAGTGCTTTATCAAAAAAGAAAAAAGAAACTGAATAGGAAGTGAGATACGGTAGGTTAGTATAGGCTGGAGTGAAATAGTGACACATCCCAGAGTAATTTGGGCAGATAATAAAAAATATATTTACAGCCTCCCCCTCCCCAGCCCCAAGGATCTGGGGGAAGGTGCGGATGTGTTGGACATCCTCACCTGGACTGGTGTTGATGTTGTCACAAACACTGGGACTGGTGGTTTGATGTGCTGAGCCCTCGAGCATGGGACTTGCCCTTATGAAGCTCATTACCACAAAGGAGAGTCTAAACTTGCATGTAATGGTGCCTAAGAGGCTCCGCCTGAGTACCTCTTTGTTGCTCAGATGTGGCCCTCTCTCTCTCTAACTGAGCCATCTCGACAGGTGAACTCGCTGCCCTCCCCCCTACGTGGGACCCGACTCCCAGGGGTGTAAATCTCCGTGGCAATGCAGAATATGACTCCCGGGGATGAATGTGGACCCGGCATCGTGGGACTGAGAGTATCTTCTTGACCAAAAGGGGGATGCGAAATGAAACGAAATAAATCTTCAGTGGCTGAGAGATTTCAAATGGAGTCGAGAGGTCACTCTGGTGGACATTCTTATGCACTATATAGATAACACCTCTTAGGTTTTTTGTTTTTTTTTTTTCATTTTTATTGAGATTGTTCAGATACCATACAATTATCCAAAGATCCAAAGTGTACAATCACTTGCCCCTGGGTACCATCATATAGCTGTGCATCCATCACACTTAATTTTTGTTCAATTTTTAGAAACTTTTCATTACTCCAGACAAGAAATAAAGTGAAAGATGAAAAAAGAAAAAAAGAAAAGGAAACTCTAATCCTCCCCTATCCCTAACCAACCCCCCTCAGTTGTTGACTCCTAGTATTGATACAGTACGTTTGTTACTGTTTATGAAAAAATGTTGAAATACTACTAACTGTAGTATATAGTTTGTAATAGGTATATAGTTCTTCCCTATATGCCCCTCTATTATTAACTTCTAATTGTATTGTCATACATTTGTTCTGGTTCATGAAGTGATTTCTAGTATTTGTACAGTTGATCATGGACATTGCCCACCACAGGATTCAGTTTTATACATTTCCATCTTTTGACCTCCAACTTTCCTTCTGGTGACATATATGACTCTGAGCTTCCCCTTTCCACTTCATTCACACACCATTCGGCACTGTTAGTTATTCTCACATCTTGCTACCAACACCCCTGTTCATTTCCAAACATTTAAGTTCATCCTAATTGAACATTCTGCTCATACTAAGCAAGAGCATCTACATTTCTTCCACAAGGCAGGAGGGAGAGTCAAAGAAGGTAGAGAGGCAAAAGAAAGAGGAAACAAAAAAATGACAGCTAGGAAGCAGCAAAAGGAAAAATAACCTTAAATCAAAGTAGAATAAAGAATCAGACAATACCACCAATGTCAAGTGTCTAACATGCCTCCCCTATCCCCCCCTCTTATCTGCATTCACCTTGGTATATCACCTTTGTTACATTAAAGGAAGCATAATACAATGATTCTATTAGTTACAGTCTCTAGTTTATGCTGATTGCATCCCTCCCCCAATGCCTCCCCATTTTTAACACCTTGCAAGGTTGACATTTGCTTGCTCTCCCTCGTAAAAGAACATATTTGTACATTTTATCACAATTGTTGAATACTCTAGATTTCACCAAGTTACACAGTCCCAGTCGTTATCTTTCCTCCTTTCTTGTGGTGTCTCACATGCTCCCCATCTTCCTCTCTCAACCGTATTCATAGTTACCTTTGTTCAGTGTACTTACATTGTTGTGCTACCATCTCCCAAAATTGTGTTCCAAACCACACACTCCTGTCTTCTATCACCCTGTAGTGCTCCCTTTAGTATTTCCTGTAGGGCAGGTGTCTTGTTCACAAAGTCTCTCATTGTCTGTTTGTCAGAAAATATTTTGAGCTCTCCCTCATATTTGAAGGACAGCTTTGCTGGATACAGGATTCTTGGTTGGTGGTTTTTCTCTTTCAGTATCTTAAATATATCACACCACTTCCTTCTTGCCTCCATGGTTTCTGCTGAGAGATCCACACATAACCTTATTAAGCTTACTTTGTATGTAATGGATCGCTTTTCTCTTGCTGCTTTCAGGATTCTCTCTTTGTCTTTGACATTTGATAATCTGATTATTAAGTGTCTTGGCGTAGGCCTATTCAGATCTCTTCTGTTTAGAGTACGCTGCGCTTCTTGGATCTGTAATTTTATGTCTTTCATAAGAGATGGGAAATTTTCATTAATTATTTCCTCTATTATTGCTTCTGCCCCCTTTCCCTTCTCTTCTCCTTCTGGGACACCAATGATACGTACATTATTGTACTTTGTTTCATCCTTGAGCTCCCGGAGACGCTGCTCATATTTTTTCATTCTTTTCTCCATCTGCTCCTTTGCGTGTAGGCTTTCAGGTGTTTTGTTCTCCAGTTCCTGAGTGTTTTATTCTGCCTCTTGAGATCTGCTGTTGTATATTTCCATTGTGTCTTTCATCTCTTGTGTTGTGCCTTTCATTTCCATAGATTCTACTAGTAGGTTTTTTGAACTTTTGATTTCTGCCATATACATGTCCAGTGCTTCCTTTACAGCCTCTATCTCTTTTGCAATATCTTCTCTAAACTTTTTGAATTGATTTAGCATTAGTTGTTTAAATTCCTGTATCTCAGTTGAAGTGTACGTTTGTTCCTTTGACTGGGCCATAACTTTGTTTTTCTTAGTGTAGGTTGTAATTTTCTGTTGTCTAGGCATGGTTTCCTTGGTTATCCAAATCAGGTTTTCCCAGACCAGAACAGGCTCAGGTCCCAGAAGGAAGAAATATTCAGTATCTGGTTTCCCTGAGGGTGTGTCTTAGAAAATTGCTCCACCCTTTGATGCCTCAGGTCACTGTGCTTTTCTGCCCAGCAGGTGATGCCTGTTAGCCTATAATTCTTGACTGGTGTGAAGAGGTATGGCCATGTTCCCCCAGGCTCTGGGGTCTGGTTCTGAATGGAAAGGGCCCCACCCCTTTCCTCCTAGAGATGACAGACCCCTCAGGTGGAGGTCATTAGCATTTCAATGGTCTTGCTCTCTGCTTGTGGTGTCTCCATCCTTCCTGGAGTCACAGCCCTGCAAACTGAATATGACTGGGGCTTTCTCCACTGAGCCAAAAAAGAAACAGATAGTCCCCTTCAGACCCAGTCCAAGGCGACCCTCCTGCTCTCCCAGGTCAGTCGTCACCCAAAGCCTCTGTCTGTTTTTTGGGGCTGCGTACCTGTAGTGAGCAGTTCACACTCGCTACTTAAAACCCCAGTTGGAGCTCAGCTGGGCTGTATTCGCTTGCTGGGAGAGAGCTTCTCTGTGGCACCACGCGGCTCTGCAGCTCGGGCTATGGGGGAGGGGGTCTCCCGACCTGGTTCCGCAGGTTTCACTTACAGATTTTATGCTGTGTTTTCGGGCATTCCTCCCAATTCAGGTTGGTGTATGATGAATGGATGGTCTCGTTTGTCCCCCCGCAGTTATTCTGGATTATTTACTAGTTGTTTCTGGTTTTTTGTAGTTGTTCCAGGGGAACTACTTAGCTTCCACTCCTCTCTATGCCGCCATCTTGCCCGAGTCCACCTCTTAGGTTTTAATGTATTGGAATAGCTAGAAGTAAATACCTGAAACTACCAAACTCCAACCCAGCAGTCTGGACTCCTGAAGACAATTATATAATAATGTAGATTACAAGGGGTGACAGTGTGATTGTGAAGACCTTGTGGATCACAACCCCTTTATCTAGTGTTTGCATGAGTAGAAAAATGGGGATAAAAACTAAAGGACAAATGGGCTGGGATGGGGGGATGATTTGGGTGTTCTGTTTTCACTTTTATTTTTTATTCTTGTTCTGGTTCTTTCTGACGTAAGGGAAATGTTCAGAGATAGATTGTGGTGATGAATGCATAACTATGTTATACTGTGGACAGTGGATTGTATACCATGGATGATTGTATGGTGTGTGAATGTATTTCAATAAAACTGAAATTAATTAAAAAAAAAAAAAAAGACAACCTACAGAAAGGGAGAAAATATTTGATAAGAGTTTAACATCCAGAATACATAAAGAACTCCTACAACTCAACAACAAAAAGACAAACAACCCAATTTAAAAATGAGGCTGCCAGCAGTAAACCCTCAATACAGAATGGAGATTTGATAGCTGTCTTGAGCTTTAACTATTGTTTCAGAATATTGCTACTGCATAAATTCATCATTATGTTAGCCAACCAGCTACAAGTATACACTGTGACACCGCAGATAGTGAGAGCTTGGTACAGAAGTTTCTGAAACAACAAAGATTTGTTTTTGGTTTTGTTTGTTTCTGTTCTCTGAAAAAAGAAGAGGAAAATATGCAAGATTGATAACATTCAAATTGGATAACCTGCTTGTACTCTGATCAGTCGCTTTCATTGTTAACATTTTGCTTATGATCATGATATCTATGTCAAAAGAAGCCAAAACTTGCAATACTATTTTAGCAGACAAGAAAAGAACTAAATATAAATGTATAAATATTTTTGATTTGAATATTTAGATGGCATCTGATGCAAATACAACATTAATCCTTCAGACTGGAATGTTTGGAGGATAGACATTTAAAAAGGAGACAATGTTTTAGAGCCTCTTTAGGGGTTAAAGTAAAATGCAACTCATAACTGTTAAATACTTAAAATGAGACAAACTGCTCCTGTATAGTCAGGAATGTTTCACAGTGCTACTAAGTTAGGTTTCTGCCACAAAAGATGCTAGCTTTTTTTCCTTTTTATAAAGAGGAGGAAACCTTTGTTTTATTCCTCCTGTGTCCTCGCTCACATTTATGCTTTATGTGTTATTACTCAATAGAGTCAAAAGTGTTACTTTTTTAGCCACGGCTGACATTATATCAATAAACAAACAACAGAAACATCCACCAACAACCAGGGAAACCCAAGGGCTTCAGGTATGCTCACAGCTTTTCCATAAGGTGGACATTCAATACAAACAAAAAAGGATGTGATCGTTAACTGTAAAGAGCTTTGTAAAATTCACATTTACAAAATAATAAAATCAGTTCAAACAGAAAGAAAAAGAAAATGGACAAAAGACTTAAACAGACATTTCTCCAAAGATATATGAACGGCCAATAAGCATGAAAGATGTTCAACATCATTAGCCATTAGGGAAATTCAAAACAAAACCATGAGAAACCACTTCACATCAACTAGTATGGCTTCTGTTAAAACAAAAAACAAAAAACAAAAAATAACAAGTGTTGGCAAGGATATGGAGAAATAGGAATCCTTGTACATTGTTGGTAGGAATGTAAAATGGTGTAGCCGCTGTTGAAAAAGTTGAGCAGTTCCTCAGAAAGTTAAAACATAGAATGACCATATGATCTAACAATCCCACTTTTAGGTATATACCCAAAAGAACTGAAAGCAGATACTTGAAAGGATATTTGCACACTGATGCTCACAGCAACATTATTCACAGTTGCCAAAAGGTGGAAGCAACCCAAAAAGTCCATGAACGGATGGATAAGCAAAATGGGATAAACACATGCAACAGAATATTACTCAGCCATAAAAACGAATGAAGTTCTGTTTACATGTGACAACATGGATGAAATTTGAAGACATCATGCTGAGTGAAATAAGTCAGATAAAAAAGGACAAATATTGTATGCCCTCACTTATATGAAATAATTAATATCTGCAAATTCATAGTCAGAAATCAGAATAAAGGTTACCAGGGACAGGGGTTGGGGTGGGGAATGGGCAGTTAATGCTTAATTAGTACAGAGTCTCTGTTTGGGGAGAGGGAAATGTGTTATTAATGGATGGTGTTGATAGTAGCACAACACTGTGAATGTTAATTAACACCACTGAATTGTACACTTGAAAGTGGTTAAGATGGGAAATTTTATGTTGTATATGTGTTACCAGACTTTAAAAACAAAAAAAAACAGAACCATACAACACAAAGAGTAAATCCTAATGTAAACTATGGACTATAATTAATAATATAATAATAATACTGTTGGTTCATCAATTGTAATAAAGTTACCACAATAATGCAAAACATAAATAATATGGACAACTGGGGGCGGGAGGGGCGGTTTATGGAACTCTTTATTTTCTGCATAATTTATCTGTAAACCTAGAGCTGCTCTAATAAAAAAAGGTGGTAAATTTTGTGTTGTATATATGTTAACATAATAAAAATTATTTTTAAAAAAACAATAAAACTTAAGCTTCCCTAAGTCTACCCAAAACAATAGTCATAAAGCCCAGGAAACAGAGAACCCACTAGCTAACTAGAGGACCAATCAGGAAACCTGAGGAACAGGTCTACCAACATACTTACGAGTTTAGAGTTGATTTATAAGTCCCTGTATCCTTTTTTAAAAAAATTTAAATAATTCTTTTTTATTCAAATTATTAAATAAATATTCTTTATAAATGGACATAAGCAAAAAGAAAACAAAATCCATCCCGCTACCTCCTTCATAACCTTTTGTCTTAGCGAACAGTAAGTCCTTTGAAGGCAGCTTATTTCTCCAAGGAACATATCTCCTTCTCCTAAAACTGATCTATGCAAGACCCAGAACAAAGAAGGAAAAAAAAAAGTACATAGTTTTAAATTCAGTGGGGGTAATATGTGGATTTACTTTTCAATTTTTTTTACATTTCACTATTTGTATAAATCCAAAGTCAGAATAACCACACATTCCATTCTTTATGGATTTTTCTTGTTGGTTTATAATAAATTTTTTACATTTTAAAAATGTCCCTAAGTTTTCTTACTCTAGTAGCAACAAATTCTACTTTGCCTAATACCAAATCAAGTAATAAACAACATATTCACTCTATATGTAAAATATTATTTCATTTTAACATATTTATCTTAAATTAGTTACTCATTCTCTTTATTTGCTATTTCTTATGCTGTGGTCCTACCACAAATCTTCACATTTCATGTACAGCTAAATGTACATGGAATAACTAAGTTTCTCGGCCCATGCTAAACTGAAGTCTGAACTTACACTCATGCAAAGCAATTCCAGTGTTACAAAATTCACCCACAGGCATCCAAGGGTAATGTTCACCTGATCTCTAGTTCAGATGTATTGCCTCATCCATCCAGATGAAGTATAAAAACTGGATTCATCGAGTGTAATTTGGTGGGACACTGGAGAAAGGATAGTTGATAGCCTCTAAAAATTCATCTGGGAGGGAAAAAAAATTATCCCTTTCACCACTCTGAACCCACACTCTAACAAGGTTTCAGCAATAGCCAAATAAAATTCTCATGTCAGTTCTGACTTATCATGGAAGTCCATGTCTAAATTAAGTAATTTGGGTGACAGTGTAAAAATTAATTTGAATGTATCTTTCTTCTCCCTTACTCTGAAAAGCTGAATATCGTCTGTCTTGACTATTAAAATCCCCAGAGATTTCATTTCTGCAGTTCTACATGGTTCTAAATTTAGCCAAGTAACAGAAATAGATGGAAGGCAGCAATTCATTTTAATATCTGTACTTTTATGTTGCCAGGCAGCTAACTTCTTAAGTAATCTTAGAGCAGTCATCCACATAAAATAAAAGAATAAATATATAAGCTACACAGTTGACTGATGGGTTAGTAATGGCGTTAATTAAAACATTACCTATGACTTCTGGAAATGACCAACTTCTTCCACCCTCCAAAAAATATTCTATATTTCTTCCACAGGGAAAACAGGCAGGATTTTAAATATTTCAACAGGACATGTTACTAGCACATCATTACAGCTTATTTACATGTTTCTACATTAAAGAAATATATAGTTAGGTTTAATGGGTGTTCTAGTTTGCTAATGCTGCCGGAATGCAAAACACCAGAGACGGATTGGCTTTTATAAAAGGTGATTTATTTGGTTACACAGTTACGGTCTTAAGGCCATAAAGTGTCCAAGGTAACACATCAACAATCAGGTACCTTCACTGGAGGATGGCCAATGGTGTCCAGAAAACCTCTGTTAGCTGGGAAGGCACGTGGCTGGTGTCCGCTCCAAAGTTCTGGTTTCAAAATGGCTTTCTCCCAGGACGTTCCTCTCTAGGCTGCAGTTCCTCAAAAATGTCACTCTTGGTTGCACTTGGGATATTTGTCCTCTCTCAACTTCTCCGGAGCAACAGTCTGCTTTCAACGGCCTTTTCAAACTGTCTCTCATCTGCAGCTCCTGTGCTTTCTTCAAAGTGTCCCTCTTGGCTATAGCAAGCTTGCTCCTTACGTCTGATCTTATATAGTGCTCCAGTAATTTAATTCAGACCCACCCAATGGGCAGGCCAACACCTCCATGGAAATTATCCAGTCAGAGTCATCACCCACAGCTGGGTAGGGTGCATTCCAAAGAAACACTCAAAGAATTACAATCCAATCAACACTGATAACCATCTGCCCACACAAGATTACATCAAAGATAATGGCTTTTGGGGGAACACAATATATTCAAATTGGCATAATGGGTTTCACCTTTAGTGTGAAATATGTTTCTGGGAGGGCCTAATGTGTCTCATTTCATGCAAAGTCCTAGAGACTAAGTACATTCTCGAGTTGCTGGATGTTTATAACTGATGCTGGTGTACCAGACCCCAATTCTAAAGCTAATCCTATTTTGGATTTTCTGAAATATTCAGGCCTCAAAAGGAGCCAGAAAACTATACTCCAGCAGAATTGTTCCATACAATAAACACCCTAACTTCGTGTTAGTTTTCTAGATTGTATTCATAGACCAATACGCAAAATGCATGTGCAGATAATGGAAGATGCAGGTTCAAAGCAAACAATTAGAAGCCTGGGTTTAGAAGCTTTCCTATCTGAGAGATTTTAATTCAGACAGCAAAAGATACAAAGAGGGAAACGACTCTTGAGTGACTACAACACAGGGAGAAAAAGCCTGTATTGTATGAGAGTAAGATGGCCATAAAAACTTATTTTGATCTTCACATGTCACCAAAAAGTTAGGAAAAAGAACAAAATACAATGGCAATCTTACATGCAATAATACCCTGTCTCCCAGGACAAGTCACCACAGCTGCCTATAATTCACTTAATTCTGTGAAGTAATTCAATTTAGACATTTTATTACCAAACACACCTGGGAAGATACAGAAGGCTCTTAGATCTGGAATCCACTCTCTTGTTTTGCTGGAAATAACTGATCCCATAAGGACAGAGAAGCAATTCCTCATTAAAGAACCATTCCTCACTAAAGTAACTCCCAGGTTCCTTGCAGAAATGATTGATTCCAGTTCTAAGGCAAGGTAAAGTACAAGGAGACTCAGAGTATAAGGAAATACTCAAAACTGATGACACATCAAAAGGACATAAAAGCCAGCCTGAAAGGGCTCCTACTGACCAAATTTAGGACAACTTCAGTATTAAAAATGACAATAATGGATTATAACATTGAATTTCTTTAACATACCGAACCTATAGTAACTCTCAGACACGGCAACAACAACAACAAAAAAAGGAGGCAGAAGAAAGTGCTTCTCTATAAAACAATGCCAGCTAGTAAGTGTAAAAGGAATGAGAAAATCAACACATTTTGCAACCACCAATGTAATAACTGATTCAGGCAAGGATCACCTATGGATGCTAAAACTACTAGGTAAAAAGTTGTTGAAGAATAGAAGAGTCACAAGGTTACTGAGGCATAGAAGAGTCAGGAGATCTTAAAAATATCACCCCACATATTGTTTCTTAATTACAAAGGGGGAAGGTACCTTAAATGAAAAAAATCTAACACATCAAATTAACCAACTTATCAAACTTAACATCACATGCACTAAGAAATACATTATATCACCTATGTAGTATTCTTGCCTAATCAGAACAAATCCAAACCGTAGACCACTCCTCAAAACAACTGGCCTACAACTTGAAAGGTGAAATCACTGCCCTGCCCCCCTATGTGGGATCAGACACCCAGGGCAGTGCATCTCCCTGGCAACGTGGAATATGACTCCCGGGGAGGAATGCAGACCTGGCATCATGGGACGGAGAACATCTTCTTGACCAAAAGGGGGATGTGAAAGGAAAATAAAATTAGCTTCAGTGGCAGAGAGATTCCAAAAGGAGCTGAGAGGTCACTCTGGCGGGCACTCTTACGCACAATTTAGACAACCCTTTTTAGGTTCTAAAGAATTGGGGTAGCTGGTGGTAGATACCTGAAACTATCAAACTACAACCCAGAACCCATGAATCTCGAAGACAATTGTATAAAAATGTAGCTTATGAGGGGTGACAATGGGATTGGGAAAACCATAAGGACCACACTCCCCTTTGTCTAGTTTATGGATGGATGAGTAGAAAAATAGGGGAAGGAAACAAACAAACAAACAGACAAAGGTACCCAGTGTTCTTTTTTACTTCAATTGCTCTTTTTTACTTTAATTATTATTCTTGTTATTTTTGTGTGTGTGCTAATGAAGGTGTCAGGGATTGATTTAGGTGATGAATGTACAACTACATAATGGTACTGTGAACAACCGAATGTACGATTTGTTTTGTATGACTGCATGGTATGTGAATATATCTCAATAAAATGAAGATTAAAAAAAAAAAAGAAACAACTGGCCTAGACTCTTAAAAAAAATAATCAGTGATGTTAAAAAACAAAAAAGGGACTGTTTTGGATTAAAAGAGACTAAAATAACCACATGACAATTAAATGCAACACGTGATCTTCGAATGAATCCAGGATTGTGGGGAAAGCTACAAAGCATAGTGAGATAATGGAGGAAATCTGAATGTGGACTATATACTATATGGCATATTATGTCATTGTAAAATATTTTGAATGTGATCATGAGTTTGATAATTCTATTGTGGTAATACAGGACAACATCTTTGTTATTACGCAATAATGCTTAAGAAATTTAGGGTGAAGCATACTACAACATATTTTCTAATAGAGTATGTGTGTATATAAGAGTATGTGGAGAGAGAGAGAAAAAGCAAATGTGGCAAAATGTCATCAATAGGTAAAAACGGGTAAAAGTTATACTTTTAACTTCTGTATAGGTTTGAAATTAAAAAAAAAAAAAAAAAAAAAAAGTTGGAGCTGGGGGCAGAACAAGAAGCAACATTAATCCAAACTCTCGGCTATCCAGTGTAAAGCATTTTCAAGTGGGGGTTAAAAGCAAAGACTCTGGCCCTAGACTGGGTCTGTATCCCAACTCCACCACCTAATGACTCCATGATGATGGACAAATGACCTAACCTCCCTAAGCCTCAATTGTAAAATGGGGATAATAAGGTACTACTCCACGAGGACTATTATTATGAGGATTAAATTATCTAGCACGTTATATTTTCATGATATCACATTCTTCGTTCACCTAACTACATTGTAAATATGGGGAAACTGGAACAATTTTTAACCTTTCTGTGTCTTTGTAGCTAGCTTATAGGCTGCACTAACTGTTAAAATTTTGTGACTTGTCAAATATATACATACTCAAATAAAGGAATTAAAATATATTCCACCGAAGGATACAAAATTTATATTCTCTGTAGTATACTATCTAATTTAACCTGTACGGTCAGTTTATTTAATCAATATAATTACATGGAACCTAGAATAGGGAAGGAGATATTATTCTGTACAGGTTAATGTAATACCCCGATATATCCCAGAGTATTCTGGACGAAAAATAAAAAAGTATTTGCCAGTCCACTTCTGGGGAAAATGTGGAAATATTAAACTTCTCCACCTGGGAAGTTCCTGATATTCTCACAAGCATTGGGAACTCCCAATTTAGTAAATCTAAGCCCTCAATCTGGGGGCTTGCCCTTATAGAACTTATTTCTGCAAAGGAGAAGCTAAGCCTACTTACAATTATGCCGAAGAGTCACCCCCAGAGAACCCCTTTTGTTGCTCAGATGTGGCTTCTCTAAGTCAACTCTGCAAATAAACTCATTACTCTTCCCCCTACATGGAACATGACTTCTAGAGGTGTAAGTCTCCCTGGCAACGTGGGACATGACTCCCAGGGATGAGCTTGGCCCTGTCATCATAGGATTGAAAATGCCTTCTTTACCAAAATGGGAAACAGAAATTAAACAAAATAAAGTTTCAGTGGCTAAGAGCTTTCAAATAGAGGTGAGAGGTTATTCTGGAGGTTATTTTGATGCATTATATAGATATTCCTTTTTATTTTCTAGTGTATTAGAATAGCTAGAAGGTAATACCTGAATCTGTTAAACTGTAATCGAGTAGAATTGATTCTTCATGATGACTGTATAACTATGTAACTTTTATCAAGGGATCATGTGATTGTGAAAACCCTGTGACTGACACTCCCTTTATCCAGTGTATGGGCAGATAAGTAATAAAATAAAGACAAATATATACAAATAATAGCAGGGGGGAATACAGGGTATGGGATATTTTGGTTGTTTTTATCTTCATCTTTTTTTCTTTATTTTGGAGTAATGAAAATGTTCTAAAATTGATTGTGGTGATGAATGCACAACTATATGATGATACTGTGAGCCACTGATTGTATATTTTGGATGGATTATATGGTATATGAATATATCTCAATAAAATGGCATTTTTAAAAAAACCAGTGCCATCAGGCCAGAAGTATCCGTTAAATTCTGATACTTTCTGACACTCCATCTTAGCTCCCTTATTACTTCACAAGTTTGCCTTGGATGATCCCATTCAGTATCATGAATTGAACCCTCTTTGTGTGCAGAGGACTCCCAAATCTAAAAACCCCCTTTCTCTCTCTAGAGCTCCAGATCCATCTAGACAACTAGCTGCTACACATTTCCAAAACTGAACTCTGTACTAACACTCCTCTAAACCCCAAATCTGCCCCTTTCTTATCTTAGCAACACCATTCAGTCCCCCAAGACAGAAACCATCAACAATCCCTTTCCTCTCACCTTACATTTAACCAATCTTCAAATTCTTGTACTATCTTCTGGATTCATCTGCTTTTCTCAGCTCCCACCCCTCTTTACTCCCATTACCTCTGCGCTGCTCTGTCGGTCTTTGTCCCTGACCAACCGCTATGAGAAGGTCTCTAGCCAATAAGAACTGCAGGATCTGCATTAAGAGTGAGAAATAAACTGCTATTTCAAGCTACTGAGATTTGGTATTTGTTTCCTATCCAACATAATCTGGTCTATTCTGATTTCAATATCTCTTGTATGGACTACCACAACAGCCTCCTAACCAGTCTCTCTTCCTCTATTCTAACTCCCTTCTAAGTATTTCCCCAAATTGCCACCCAATTACCTCTGCAAAACCCAAAGTGATCATTCCATTTCTCTGAATAAAATCTTCAGAGGTTCCCCTTTGCCTCAAAATATCCTACATTTCTTAAAATAGCTTAGAAAGCCCACTATAAATCAGGCCCTATATATATATCTATCTTTCTCTCCAGCCATTCAAAATACTAACTCTCCATACATACCATATTCTTTAATACTCTGAGATCTTGGCCCATGCTATTTTATCTGCTTGGGATGCCTTCCCACCCTTACACGATCCCACCCCACCTTTGTTTGCCTGTCCATACAAAACTCCTAAGCAGCTATCCTCTCACATTCTCTCAACAGGTATTCAAATTTGCCTCTCATTCTACCAGTCCTCTTCACCTTACCACGCTAGTCCTCCTGTCCCAATAGGATAATTCATCCTCCTACATCACAAGGAATACAAAGGTCATGAGGCAGGAACTCTCTCCAAATCCTCTGTCCAAGAATGTACCAAACATTTGTCTCCATCTGTGCCAGTTTGAATGTATTGTGTCCCCCAAAACGCCATTATCTTTCATGCAATCTTGTGTGGGCAGACGTATTAGTGTTGATTAGATTGCCAATTCTCTGAATGTTTCCATGGAAATGCGATCTGCCCAACTGTAGGTGATAATTCTGAATGGATGATTTCCATGGAGGTGTGGCCCTGCCCATTCAACATGGGCCTTGATTTAGTTTACTAGAGCACTATATAAGCTCAGACAGAAGGAGGGGGCTTGCTATAGCCAAGAGGGACACTTTGAAGAACGCACAGGAGCTGAGAAAGGAGCTGCAGATGAGAGACAGTTTGAAGACAGCCGTTGAAAGCAGACTCTTGCTATGAGAAAGCTAAGAGAGGACAAACACCCCAAGAGCAACTAAGAGTGACATTCTGAAGAGGAGCTGCGGCCTAGAGAGGAACGTCCTGGGAGAAAGCCATTTTGAAACCAGAACTTGGAGCAGACGCCAGCCACATGCCTTCCCAGCTAACAGAGGTTTTCTGGACACCATTGGCCATCCTCCAATGAAGGTAGCTGATTGTTGATGGTTACCTTGGACACTTGATGGCCTTAAGACTGTAACTGTGTAACCAAATAAACCCCCTTTATAAAATCCAATCCATTTCTGGTGTTTTGCAATCTGGCAGCATTAACAAACCGGAACACCATCCCTGTATCTTCTCCTTCTTATCTTAAGGAAGTCAATTCTACAATTCTACTCTGGATTCCATCCTCTCTACATGCTCAAGGACTTCACTCCATTATTACTACTCTCTATTGTCTTACTCATTCCTCTGAAAAAAAAAAAATATGCTCAAATCTCTCAACTCAGTATATATACTGTTGACTCCCAAATCTCTCTCCAGCCCTGATTTCTCTCTTTAACTGCCAGCAGGTACATCCAACTACCTATTAGGCATTTCCCCATGGCTCCACAAGTACCTCAAACTCAATCAATCCAAAACCAAACACCTCATGTTTTATTCCCAAACATGAATCTTTCTGTGTACCCTAACTCATGAATGATGTCACCATCCTCCCTGGCATGGAACCCAGAAAACTAGAGTTATTCAAGGTTCATCCTTCTCACTTACCACATATTCACACATACACACACATCTCCAAATCTAACAGATTCTACCTCTTAAACGCCTCTTGAATCCATCCATTCCTGTGCACATGAATGGCCACATTCCTGTGCACTGCATGGGATCATCAGGACTGCCCCTAAACTAGACTTCCTGATTCCAGTCTAATTTCTAATTCAGTCCTCAAATAGCTACAAGGGTAATCTTTTTAAAAAACAAATTCCTTAATAGCTTTCACAATTTAATACAAAATTCAAGCTTTTTAGGCTATCAAATAAAGCCTTCAAGATCAGGCCCCTACCTTTCTAGCCTTTTCTCTGACTAATCCCCACAAGCATTCTGTGTGTAGCCACCTCTAGCTCCTAGCAGTTTGGCAAAGGCATCATGCTGCTGTGCTCAACACCTCTACTCTTATAATTGCAGTTTCTCCCTAGAACTCTCTTCCCCATACTTCTCTACCTGGCTAACTCCTATCAGTCCTTCATGATTCAGGTCAAGCCTCACTCCTACAGAGAGTCTTTCCAGGGCTCTAACTCAGTGCTCATCAGGTTGCATTATCACTTATTTACTTGTCTGTCTAAACTCTTTGTGGAAAGAACAGCACCTAAAATTGCAGCCATTCAAATGCTAGTTGGATTATTGAATCTACTGAGACTCAATTCAAACTTTACTTCCTCTGCAAAGCTGAATTTGGTCCTGCCTTTAAACTAAACACTCCCTTCTCTTTGCTCTCATGTTATCTTTTATTACCTATTTGTAATACTTATTACCGTGTAGTTTATTTACTTTTTTTGTAACCTATAATAAACCATGAGCTCCTTGATAGGGACCACATCTCATTTATCTTGGTAGCCTTAGCATACAGCACAGTATCTAAACAAATAGTAAGCACATATTAAGTGTCTTGAGTGAATGAATGAGTCCATTCTTTTCATGAATTTTCTTGTTATTAGGTCTTACTTTGGAAGCAGTTCTGTAAATTTGACTTTAAAGATCCCTCATTCTATTCTAAAATTACAGAAGGGTCAGAAACTAAGAGAGGACCTTCTAACAGAGAACTGTATCAGGAACAAAACATACAGGTGATATTTACTCTAACAGACAATAAAGTGACAATTTCTCTGATTTCTAAGCTAATACTAGAAGATGAGATCATAGTGCTCCAAAGCAATTAAGCAACAGGACTGCATCTGTGTGAAGTGAAAATAAGCTGCGTTGATAAAGAGAAACAGTGGCAAGTGAATGCCTGCAATTCTTAAATAAAAATCTATAATCTCTTCAGGCGGCGTCATGTGACAGACTGTATGTATATTGGTATGGTTAAATTTGTGTCCCCTACATGGGCAATGAGCAAAATACAAGTCAACAAAAGGACAGGATAGAATAACGAAAGCAGAAGAGCATCACAAGGCCTAGAACACATTACAGATCTGAACAGATCCTATGGCTAGATCTAGCCAGCCCACTAAATTAAAAGCACAATTGCCATTTTCCAACCTATGAGAAAATAAAGAGACAGAAAAAGAGTTGTGAAAGCAAAGCAATGTTAATTCCAAAGAAAAAAGTGTAGAAAAAGAGGACAATAGAGCCCAGAGAAGTAAATAACCACCTTCTCACTGCCAACATTAACTTCAATGCTGTCCACAGTTAGTGAACAGTACTGGAGAGCATTATTAAGAGATTAGTAATTTGATGATGTTTAATATAGACTGTTCTTCTGTGAGGTAGGCTATTTGCTGACTGTGATGACAAAAGAGGTGTAAATACATCCCAGCTAAATGGAAAGTGTAGTCACTAATATCTGCAGATATTTTTTCCCTCTTCTGTATTATCTACTGAATATAAGTAGAGAAAAATATTGAAGCCAGTCTAAGAATCCATTAAATGCAGTTTCAATCTCAAGTGTTTATATTTTAAATCAATAAATACATTAAGAAATATTACTGTACTTAACCCTAAGGGGCAACTTACCTAACAGCTCCTACAAGAGTCAGCCATCCGCAACTAGTGAAGGGGGAACGATAATCTAATAAGAACAGGTAAGCTATTGAGGGTAATCTCAATGTTATGGGACTGCTCAGGAATGATTATGGTTTGCAAACTCTCTTGGATATGCAGGAACAGGTTGGAAGCAATACAGTTATTTTAGGTTATTTGTTTTTCTTATTCCTTTGTTTTGTTAGGATCTGTTAATTGTCTTGGGGTAGAGTAGGGACATGTTGGAAGCAATGTAGTTATTTTAGGTTGTTTTTCTTATTCCTTTGTTTTGTTTGTATTTTTTTTTTAAAAAGCCATTGCATTAAAAAAAAAAAGTCAGCTGTCCTCTACCCTACAGGGAAACATAACATTAACACCATTTTACGTATGAAGACACTGATTCAGCAGGGTTAAAGGTAATTCAGCAGGGTTAAGGGTAATTCAGCAGGGCCTCAGGGAACATCAAACAGGGTTAAAAATTCAAAGATTAAAGCATAAAGCCCACCCAGAATCCAAACGTGTTAGTATTCTTTCGACAGTCCTATCTTACCACTCAAATCTACTTAATTTTTCAGCCATCACACTAATTCAGTTAAAAATAAAGAAAAATATCTTGGCACTATCATACAGGGAAAATACTCTAAACTGCACCCACTCTTGGTCTTTCCCTTTCTTCATAGTCAAAAAATGCTGCTAGGAAAATAGGATGGAGAGTAAAACACAAAGAATAAAGTTTAAACCAAATAACTCTGAAGGGAAAATAAGGAAAATTGGAAAGGGGGATAATAAATATGAAGATACCACAGTATCAGAAAGGTAAAATTTTGGTGGTACAGGCAGCAAGGACAAAATTAATTCAGGGTTTCAGTTATTGGCCTTAGTATAGCTCTGGCCCAACTCAGTAATCAAAAACAACGTATCTCTTGGGTATAGGGTTAGCTAGGAAAACAACTAGCAAAATCACAGACTAGAACATATACTTCTAAAATATATGCCTGAAATCATTTAGCTTCCTTCTCGTTTCCTTACAGCTGACAGAGGAAGAAGACAAAAATCAACATACTCTAGAGTTCTTCTGGCAATGGAGAGATCATGATCTTAAACAAATTTAACTTCACTATGAGCAGAAACTCAGAATGGAATGAACAGAGAGAAATATGGTACAGGGAAGACAAAGAGCAGTCCAGCTTTGCAGAAATTGGCTCAAAAAAGGCAGACAAATTGAAAGGTTTTCGATGCCCTGAAAGGTTTCCAGAACATGTTATCTAAAACAGTGAGACTTTTTGTTGCTTTTGTTTTGGGATGAAGCTGTGCTCAGGGAGTAACAGTGGTATATGGGAAGGCAGCAAGGTGAGAGAACAGGAATGGTGAGAAAACAAGTAATTCATCTGTAGCAGAAGCCTAACCCCAGGAGCAAAGAAGAAACAGCAAAACATAAAGCAGGTGAGGTACTGAGGCGAGATTTAGAAAAAAAAAAAGTCTAGCCTTTGTCCTGGGAGCAAGGAGAAGCCATTGAGAAGTTTAAGAAGGAAAAAAATAACAAATTTCCATTTTCTTTAGCAGAAAAGACTGGAAGGAGCAGGACTAGACCAGTTAAAGGCCTTTAAAGTTGTCCAGATGAGAGATGACGGTGTCCTGAACTAAGGAAGTGGCGATGGTGATGGAGAGAAAGCGAAAGACTCAAGAGAGATTAAGGAGATAGAATCCACATAACTTCATGATTACTGGATATTAAAAGATAAGAAAGAAAAGATGCAAGTATGACATCCAGGATTCTGGTGTATGCAACTAAGTGGTGTCATTCACAGATAAAAGAAGTCAGGAGGAAGAACAGATTAACATGGAAAAATTGCTTTTGCTTTGGTCACGTTAAATTTGAGGTGCTGTTTGACAGCCAAATGGGGATGCTCAAGAGACTGCTGAATAAATGAGCCTAGAGCTCAGGTGAGAGATAAGAACTGGATAAAGAGATTCCCAAATCATCAAGTTACAGTAACAGATGCTAAGTGAAGCCAGACTATAGAGAGCTGTGGTTTTCAAAACGTCATCTAAGACAACTGACCAGAGATGTCAGAAACACCTGGAATGCAGAGCACAAATTCCTAGGCTCCTATCCTCTATCCCAAGCATACTAAATAAAAATCTCGGCTCCAGGGTCACTGGCATCCCTGTGCTCATGGCTTCTCCTAGCAAGGCATTTACTTCTAGCTATTCCTGGGAATGGAGGCAGGGATGTGGCCACGCACAGCTGGTACGGCTGGGTGAGAATGGGGCTGGAGCAGATACCTGGTTTCCAGTGTTTGGCTAAAAACATCCCTGACCCAATTTGGCTCAAGAGAGCATCTGGCTGCCCTTCTTGGAGACGGAGCTCCACTGTGATGACAAGACCATCATCATAGGCTACGGTTCCAGGGCCACTGATGCCATGAGGTATGCAGAGACACATTGAGTCTATGCTGTTATATTAGTGGCTGCCTACACATCAGACCCAGGGGATGAAAATGAGCGGGCAAGTGGATACTTCTACCGTCCCTGGCAGTGGGAGAAGATCAAGGCCAATTGCCCTCACATTGTACAGTTTGGGTCTACAGATGATCCTTTCCTTCCCTGGAAAGAGCAACAAGAAGTTGCTGATAGGCTGGAAGCCAAATTGTACAAATTCACTGATCGTGGCCACTTTCAGGTCACTGAGTTTCACGAACTGATTAGCGTAGTAAAGTCTACGCTGAAAATGTCAGAATAGACAGGATGATTTTTGCTATTTTGCTTCCTAATATGTAAGTACAGCAATAATAACTATTCTATATCAGTTCCTAGACACATAAAACATCAAGTTCAGTTCCAGAAATGCCTGAGAAACAAACACAAGTTTCAGTATTCAAACTAATTTACAGACAGCACTTCCATATTCTACAGAATCTAAATCTCCTAAACTGCTATGAATTAAAGCACTGTTTTTCCAACTTGATAAGGGACACAAGGACAGCTTAATCGCCCTTGTCTAAAGTGGAGAAGTCAAAACTAGAACCCTGGTTTCCTGAAACCCAGTCTAGATTAAAACTAAGTCAGTCTCATGTTTGTTTTAGGAGTTGCACTCTTTGAAACAGAACAAACCTTGCTATTTTATTGGGGAAAGAAAACACAACTGAGGATGCAGAGTGTTGGCTTGGAGGTCAAAACATTAGCTGCTATTTCAAGCTGGCCCAGGGTGTCAACCCCAGACTAGTGCTCACCTTTTGACACTCTGCACAGTCAGGGATCTGCACAAGTCAGGCAGGGAATATAAGCGAGTACAGCAGACTATACCAGTGTAAGATTACAAGAAAGCAGGGATTAGGATAATCTGGAGAGCTTATGTCCTGTCTAAAGGAGGCAGTTACTACTCAGGTGATCAGGGGAGTTTTGCTGAGACTGTGGAAGGGATTTACCAGTCTTCTGATTTTTTGAGGGAAAAATCTTCATATGGCAGGTTTACAATACAGGCAACATATATGTATGCATTATGTCCATTTACATACGGATTATGTTAGTTGGCAACTACAGTGTAAATAAAAAATTTACAAACACTGCACACCAAACAAACCCAAGCCATCCATTTGTGACCTTTACTGTAAACATTAATTTGGCCAGGTGCTTTTAGATTCCATAGAAAGCCTGAGAAAAGCCTAAAATAAACAAAATGAACATAATTTAAAAGGTGGAAATCATGGGAACAGTTTGGATTTTATGAAGTCTCAAGTATTTTTAAAAGTAACTTCATACCTCAAATTTTGTCCTTAAAAAGTTACAGCTTTTAACTTCCATGGTTTTAGAGCTCTCTCAAGAATCATTCCATGATTTTTTCGCTGATCATACTCCCTGAAAAAAAAATTTTTTTTTTCATTTCCCAACATTTTTTGGCTGTTGTGATCCCTGAGTATTACCTCAAACTATTTCCAGTGAACTGAATTCACACTTGATGTTGCAGAACCTGACGTTCTGCAGTGATGTGAATTCCCACATGTGAAGGCCTAAAGGGAATTCAGAGCCACTGGTTTATCCTGAAAAGCCTTTTGGTTTATCCTGAAAAGCCTTTTGGTTTCTCAGGGTGCTTAGACAAAGAAAAAGTCTGGAAAGATACTCTTAACTTTCAATGGCAATTATTTTGGGGAAATGGGAATTTGGCAGGTAAGGTGTGTTAGGCGTCCGTTTTACTATAAGTATGTACCTGGGCATTATTCGTTACACTTAACATAGATTACTTTTTATAACTAGAAGTAATGAAAATTTAAAACAATGTATTTGACAAGTTAGTGAAAAGCAAATTAAATAAGTCAGATAATAGTACTCTTAAAAGGACTGTTTAACATGTAACCTAAGCATGTAATCTTAAATTGGATTCTTTTTTAATTATTTGGAATTAATAATTGCTTTACTTATTCTCTGCCTTGTTTTCTGAAGTCCTTTTTAAAAATCTAAGAACTTCTACAAATAACAACAGTTCATAATATTTTGTTGTCCTCTTCCCCATAGAAAAAAAACAAATATACACAAATGAGAAATAATTCTGATACTGTTCTTTCCTATCAAAATAATTAAGATAGACCTGTATGATTGTTGAGCTATGATGCCCAATATGGGCTTTACAATTAAAATTTCAGTTCCTCAGTCATGCTGGCCATATTTCAAGTGCTCAGCAGCCACGTGTGGCTAGAGGCTGCTATACAGTGGTACAGAATATTCCTATCATTGTAGAAAGTTTTATTGGCTAGCACTGGTCTAGGGCGTGTAGTTCATCTTTCTTCACCTGCCATCTAGTACTGAATAGATGTTCAATGTAAAAATCAGTCCATCTGAAATTAAATATATATATATATATATATATATATATATATATATCTGGGGATGGAATCCAGAAACCTACTTTTTGTTCATTCATTCAATAAATGTGTACTGAGGAACTATTCTAAGCACTAGAAAGACAGCAGTAGTAAAATAAACAAGGTCCCCATTCTCACAGAGTTTAAGTTCTAGATGTGATTCAGATGGTGGTCAAGAAAACAAACAAGATAATTTAAGATGGTGGTTAAGTGATATGGAGATACTAAAGCAGAGGAATCTGAAGAAGTGCAAAGGGGAGGTTGACTATTTTGGATAAGGTAGTAAGGGAAGGTCTATGGAGGAATCATTTGAGCTGACGCATGAATGATGAGAAGAGGTAAATCAGGTGAAGATCTGGGGGAGGAGCATTTTAGGCAGATGGAATAACTAGTGGAAAGGCCCTGGGGCAGAAAAAAGCCACAGTGGCTAGAGCATAGTAAGAACAGGAAAGTGTGATATAAAGTAGGTCAGAGGCTAGCACAGGCCAGATCATGGCAGATTTTGTGAACCACATTCTTAACAAGTTATCCAAGAGATGCTTATTTCACTTAAAGTTTAAGAACCAGAGGCAAAGAGGGAAAATATTAACAGAAACCTTCAGGAAAACATTTAAGGGATGGACAGGAGAAAAAGAGCCAGGAATGTGAGTGGAAAACCAAGAAAGTACAGTATCACTGAAGCATTTTAAGAAGAAGAGGGGTCAACAGTGACAGATACTGCAGAAAAATCAAATAAGATAAAGATGAAAAGGGATCCATTAGATTTAGTGATAAGGTCTCCATCATGTTCTTCCCATTGATATTTTTTTAAGTTAAAACCTTCTAATTATGTGGAACTGTAACCCATAACATTCTTTGAAATTTGCTAACTTGTTAAATTGTATTTAGAAAGTTATTACTTCTATGTATGTATGTTATATTCCACAATAAAAAATATGATTAAAAACACTGCCAAAAAAAACTAACTAACTAAAAATCTTTTATTTCTTTCACGAAAGAACAAGGAAAGTGGACTTGGACATTTTATATTCCCACTGATTTTGATGGCTTCTGGGAGCTGCCTCCACCAACAGTGACTATTTCTCACATTTACCAGATACCCATAAAAATCACATTGTTTTCTGAAAGTTATCAGTTGGTTACTGTCCTAGATATTCTTCTCTTTCCCAGAGTCACAAAGGAAGGATAATTTCAAAACACAATGTGTGAGAATATGGAGAATGTATTTCAAATGTATCCACTGTTGAGTCTGGATTATCACTGCCTTGATTACATTCCTCCCAGCGCTCTGTTATTAAGACTGTAAAAGCTTTCACAAATCTGAACCACCCTTCTCCAAGGTATTAAGAATTACCTGATGCCAATACTACTACTCACATGCCAAAACCATGCATAAATTCTCACACAACTGACATTCGCAACAAAAAACTACCACCACAAAAATGAACTATAATCTTGGAAAACCTACTCTTTTAATATAAATGTTGACACTACTACAAGTCCTATTGAACTTTTAGGAAAGAAAAAGTATGGTTTTGATCATTAATAACAATAAACACTGCAGAACAAATGATGTTGCTATCAAGATTAAACACACCAAAATCCACACAAGGAAGCTAATGAACCAACAAGTAACAGATGAAACTAGTTAATGAAGTTAAAAAAGGCTATCTCTATTCTGTACGTTACACAAAAACTGTACCAAAGACCAGTAAGTGGGTGCAAAATTACCTCCAAAAGATCACAGTGGTACTTGACTGATGTACAGATCAGCTTTGTTCTTTCTGTTCCCCCCAAAGACCCACAATCAGTACCAATTAGAATTAAACTCAATTCTTTTAAACCTGCTGGTTACCTCACTTATCTTTACACTTCTAGCTCTGGAGGATAAGGGGTTAGCTGAGGTCTTTTGGGACCTCAAAATAATTATAGGGTGCAAAACTACAGATTTACTGTCTTGCAAAGATTTTGAGTTCTCCAATGGGGGGTGGTACTATAAAACATAATGTTAAAGCCTATAGAGAAATGAAGAATCAGAATACTGGCCTAAGTTAAGGAAAAGACCCTAGAGAAGCATTTAACATCTAGCTTATTCACCCTGCCAACACACACACACACCAAAAAGGATTGAAAGTTGTTTCCTAGGGAATATAAAAAAGTCTTTAAGGACAGATATACAGACCAATGGAATAGAATTGATTGGAGTTCAGAAATACACCCACACATCTACGGCCAACTGATTTTCAATAAGGGTGCCAAGTTCACTCAATGACTCTTCAACAGATGGTGCTGGAAAAACTAGATAAAGCCACAGACAAAAGAAGGATATTGAACCCCTACCTCACACCATATAGAAAAATTAACTCAAAATGGACCAAAGACCTAAATTTAAGGGCTAAAACCATAAAACTCTTAGAAGAAAACATTCGGGAAAATCTTCAAGACCTTGTATTACTTTTTGTTCATTCATTCCTTGTATTAGGCAATGGATTCTCAGATACAACACATAAAGCATGAGCAACAAAATAAAAAAATAGATAAACTGAACTTCATCAACATGTTTTTTGTACATGAAAGAATATTATCTAGAAAGTAAAAAGACAACCTATGGAATGGAGGGAAATATTTGGAAATCACACATCTGACAAGGATTTAATATCCAGAATATATAAATAACTCCTACAACCCCAAAACAAAAAGATGAACAACCCAATTTAAAAATGGGCAAAAGACTTGAATAGCATTTCTCCAAAGATAATCAAATAGCCAATAAGCACATGAAAAGATGTTCAACACATCACCAGCCATAAGGGAAATACAAATCAAAACCACAATGAGATACCACTTCAACACCCACTAGGATGGTTATCAAAAAAAAAAAAAAAAAAAAGAAAGAAAAAAAGAAAAATAACAAGTGTTAACCAAGATGCGGCAAAATAGGAACTCAACCTTTCTACATTGTAGGTGGGAATGAAAAATGGTGTAGCCACTATTGAAAACAGTTTAGTAGTTCCTCAGAGAGTCAAACACAAAATTAAGATATGACCCCGCAATTTTACTCTTAGGTATATACCCCAAAGAATTGAAAGCAGAGACTCAAACAGATATATGCACACTGATGTTCATAGCAGCATTATTAACAATAGTCAAAAACTGGAAACAACCCAAGTGTCCATCAACAGATGAATGCATAAATAAAATGGACTTTACAAATACAATAGAATATTATTCAGCTGTAAAAAAGGAATGAAGTTCTAATACATACTACAACATGGATAAACCCTGAAAACACTATGCTAAGTGAAATAATCCAAACATAAAAGGGCAAATGTTGAATGATTCTGCTTATATGAAATACCTAGAATAAGCAAATTCATTGAGACAGAAAATAGAATAGAGGTTACCAGGGCTCAGAAGAGGAGTTACTGCTTAACAGGTAAAGAGTTTCTGTTTTGGGTCATAAAAAAGTTTTACTAATGGAAGGCGATGATGGTAGCAGAACACTATAAAGTAATTAATGCCACTAAAATGTAAATTATATGTTTTATATGTTATCAATATAAATTTTTTTTAATGAAAAAAATTTTTTAAGTCTGGCAATTTAGAGTCAGAGTTTGACAACTAAGCAAGGAATTAAAGGGAATGAAAATATTTTTGATACTTCTATGGTTAACAAATTAAGGAGAAATAGAGTAAAATGAGTCTTTTAAAACTACCAAAGGCCTGAGGGTTTCTCACCTCTTCTCCTTATCTAATCTCATCTGTATGTAGGCAGGGGTTTCCAATTTGGTCAGTTCTTTTATTTTAAAAGCACTAAAAGGCACCCTGAGAAACTTACCGTCAAAACTACAAAGTTGAAACAACTTTCCCAGTATAGAACACTGAACAACTCACAAGAGATCCTGCAGAAAAGCAAAAGGAACACCTGGATTTAGGAAGCATCCCAGAATCTTTTCTTTCATTTCACAAGTAAAAAGAGATGAAATAACTGAAGATTATTGTCATTAGGGGTTTGCAACATCAGTATTAAAAAAAAAAAAAATGTTAGAAAAACAGATACATACTATGGAAATCTAAGAGAACTCAGAGGAGTCTAAATGGATCAAGGTTTAGGAAATCTTTCCTATCTGTATCTGTTTCCAAAAATAAACTACAGCTCCTAAAAAAAGGAATGGACAAATGAACTTCACTGGAGAGGTGGAAAAGTCCTCCAAACAGGTGCTACACTGCTAAATTGGCAACTATGGTAAGAACAGAAGTTATCTACTAAAAGACTTTTAAGTGGGATGTTTTCTACACAGAGGGGGGAGAAGGCTATAGCTAAAGGAAAATACTTAGACCACTGTGTAAGAAGGTCTCTAAAATTAGACCCACGAAACGTATTTATGCACACATCTTCATGCCCAGCATCCAGTTATTTTTCCTACTTGTAAGCTGGCAGCACATTCCACAGGGGGACAACCAGAGCCCCTGATCTAATCTTACAATGAGGCATAGAAAAACCTTAAACAAAACAAAACAAAATACACCATTACACAAAATTCTTCACTATTACTGGGGATATGTATGAAAAATGTAATACTGGGGTCTACCTAGATGCAGCATAGATGCTCCAGGGCGCTGTTTCCCCACAGAATCTTTGAACAACTAGCAAGGTCTGGCAAAGCCATCCTCCTAAGAACTCCAGAAAACAGTTAAAGGGTTGCACTAACTGTAATGCAAAATGAGTAAAGAGAAGCTTGTGGTGCCCTTGCTGGCCCCTCCCCCAGCCCCTTCTTGGCCTGGTGTGGAGACAGCTTGTGCTCCCATTGTGGGTCTCCAGCCACGTTCAGGAAGGAGCAGAGATAACCCTATATGTGGTACCTGTATGTCAGTGCCAATCTATCAGGTGGCATTCTGACAGACTGAACCAGAAAACTCCTCTCTGGCCCACCCTCCCAGAACTTGCCTTGCAGGCAGAAGAACTTGCTGACAGCTAAAGCAGTGTAAGAAATAATTAAATTAAACTGACCTGGGCAAAAGATTACCGAATACCCTGGAGAAGAGAACACCTATTTCATAGGGAGTAGAAAAGGTGTTTGAATTCTTATAAAGGGGGAATTCCTAAGAGGAAGCGCAAACCCAGGAAAAGACCCAGATTCAGAAATGACTGAGAGGACCCTGCACTTCACAATCATCTCAAGCTGCTCTTGGTAGGAGGGCTAAACCCGAAAGGAGAGCACCAGACAGCCCAGAGTCAATTAGCTAAACTACGAAAGGTGTTTTTTGCCTTGGTTGGTTTGTTTTTGTCAGCTCCTGCTACTCAAGGAAATCTCTGTCATATCATTAGCTGAATACAGACTTAAGGAACACACAGCTCAAGACACAAAATCCCAGAGTTAATACATTAAAATATTAAAATGCTATGAATGCCCCTCACCTCTTTCTTTGCATTAATGCCTGCATGTTCTTCTCACACACGTTCTTAATAAACTTTCTACCTCCTATCTCAACCTGTGCTGTGCTACTGAATTCTTACTCACGGCATGGCCAAGAACCTAGGAACCCAAATCCGGCAACATATTTTGGCGAGCCAGCCAGGAGATAATTCTCTCTGACTGTCTGGACTGGTAAGTCATGGCTATTGACAGGCAGGCTTGGCAGCATGCTTTCGCTTTTCTTCTTGCTTGGCTCATTATTATCCTTTCCTATGTCCTCATAAAACCCCGTGTCTCTGGGAATCTAGAGACTCTGATCTGGCTCCCCCAGGTCATAATCTCAGTCTACTCTGAGTTCTCTGGCTTCCTCCTTGAAGGTGGCAGGAGCCTGTCTCCATACCGTGCAGTAACAAGGAGACTTAGAGCAGCAGGTGATACTGCCCTTGAGACCTGACTGGGGGCTTCTCTCTGTGTTGAGCAGGAGTCTGATGGAGGCCAAATCAAGTCCCCCTGTTTCTCTCTTTCCCTCTCCTTGTATCTCCAAGACTTCCCCACAGTCTCTCCTTCTGCTGCCCTCCCCCCTACCAGGGACCACCTCTTGATTCTCACTTGCCTAATAGCATTTCCTTGCCCTCAGACCCTTCCTTCCCTGCAGAGGTCCTCTCCCCTGCCTCCATGAGATTCTCCTCCTTTCTCCTCTGCCTGGCCTTCCATGCCTTCTGAGACATTCCATCTTTTGTAACACAGGATTCTGGGCTAAGGATTCTTATACCAAATAAGGTGTTCTCTTTAACATTCTAGAAGTCACTTCTGGTCTAGGCCCATGGGAACTGGGTACTTTCCAATGGACTGTCTCCCCTCTATTGAGATCCACTGCAACTGAATATAAAGCTCCCCTTCTAGAGGATGCTCACTTTTTAGCCCTCAGGAAACAGGAAACTAGAGAACAAAGGTATTCCTGGGAGCATTATCCTAAACTTCTCTCAAGTGGTACAAGCACACCCACCTCGGGAGCAAAGGTCTAGACATCTCCTGGGGAGGAACGCCCCAGGTATGCCCAGTGACACATCCCAGGAATGCCCGGCAACATTACTCTCCATGTTCCCAAGACATTGAGCTGGTGGAAAGGAAAAACTCCTCGACAGTGTTGTCCGGGAATTCTTTCAGGCAAGGCCCAGGAAACACCCTGAAAGCATAGGTCCAGATATCTCCCAGGAAAGGTATCCCAGGAATGCCCAGGGACATTATTCCCCATGTTCCCAAGAGATTGGGCTGACAGAGAGGGAAATGCCCAGTTCTGACGCACGTTGGGAAGCCAAACAGTCACAATGGCGCTAGTGAGGTTCCTATTTCCTTTTCCAGAGAAAATGGGAAATGCAACAGTCAATATAAGCTAAAAGATGGGGAAGCATAGCCCTCCAATGGGACTCTCAATTACAATACCATCCCCCAGTCTCTAAAAGATAGGGAAAGTGGTCAGAAATTCCCTATGCCCAGATGTTTATAGCTCTTTATTAAGACAAGGACCTGAGAAGGAATTGTCGCTTATGTTATGCCCATGTCTCAATTCCATTAAAGGTAAAGCACCAGTTTGCTAAAAGGCATGAGAAAATATACACCAAGCCAGTTAATCATAAGCTAAGGGAGAACACTCAGGTGAAAGGAAAACTCGCCCCTACTCCAAGGGAGGCTAGTGGAAGCCCTAAAAAAGTACACCAAGGTAAGCCCGGATTCCCAGGAAGGTCACATTTTGCTGGGCACTCATTTCATCAGCCAGTCTGCCCCTGACATTTGCAGAAAGCTACAAAAGCTCTCCATGGACCTGCAAACTCCCACTAATGACCACTTAGAAACTATCTTCTCTGTCTTTAACAATTGGGACAGGGCCAAGGAGAAGAAGGCAGCAAAGAGAGGTAAGGAGGAAGACCAGAGAACAGGCTCAGCTTATTGCAGTCACTGTTAAAAGTGCCCTGTCCCCTCAAGGTCACCTGAATCATGGCTCTAAGCCTCAAGGGTCTTGCTTCAACTGTGGGTCAGAGGGCCACTGGCAGAGAGAGTACCAGAAACCTCAAGACAACCCTCAACCTTGGGACTCACTGAGGCCTTGCCCCAAGTGCCACCAACATGGGCACTGAGCTAGGGACTATGCTATCTCTCAAAGTGCAGGACAGTCCCTCGAGCCCTGCTCATAGCAAGTGAAGAAGACTGAAGGTGCCTGAAGCCGCATAAGGGTCTGCTGACTTCGCATCTGACCATCAACCTAGAGGAGCCTCAGGTGACAACTGATGTGGCAGGTGAGATTATTGGTTTCTTAATTACATACTAGAGCCATTTACTCTGTCCTGAACTGCCACTCTGGACCTACCTCCACTTGAACCTGCCTAGTTATAGGAGTTGATGATAAGTCAAAACTAAAACTTTTACTAGCCATTTCCTTTGCAGGCTTAAGGACATTCTGGTGTCTCATCAGTATCTCATTGTCCCTGAATGCCCCACCCCCCTTCTAGGGAGGGATCGTCTTCATGCTCTGGGAGCCACCTTAAGACTAGTAGACCCGGCTAGCGTTTACCCCCTTGTTTGTCCTGAGGCCCCTACTAGACGGAAGCCTCTCAGCATCCCAAAGGAGATCCTTGAGTAAATAAACCCAACCTAGACGGAAGCCTCTCAGCATCCCAAAGGAGATACTTGAGCAAATAAACCCATCTGCATGGGATGAAGGAATCCCAGGTCGAGGCAAACAAGTAGCCCTTGTCTGCATTCACATTCTCAGTCCTAGATCTTAAAAACACATTATTTGTATCCCTGTTCACCCTGCCTCTTAATACTGACACTCAACACCTATTTGCTTTTGAATGGCAGGGACTTAACGATAAGATTCATGCCCAGCCCACATACGAGAGTGCTGCCCCAAAGAGTCCCCTTACCTTTAAGAATGCCCTAGCAGCAGACCTTACTGACCTCCAACTGCCTCAGAGCAGTCTTGCAATATATTAATTCTGTGAACTAACATATTCCTAGTATGAAAGTAAATTTTGTTCACTGTAGGCATTTCTAACTACCAGCCCTAAATGGATTTAACAAGTGACAGGTTTGCTAAAATGAATTTTGTTTATTGAAACCAATGCTGACTTAAATTTGATAAGCTTATATACAAAGAATCTGTTCTTTCACCATGTAAAAGCAAAGTACTAAAATAGTTTAACATATTAAATATTACAATAATTAAAAAAAATTTTTCCTTCTGTTAAGCTAAATTAGTAAAAATAAAATGTTATTCATATATTTAAAAACTGTATAAAAGCTCGACAATGACCTCACTGTCCATGTTATATCCTGACACTGATATGTATGATGTTAGATTCTTAGAAAAAATTAGAGATCATAAAAAAAAATTTACTTTCAGTTATAGTACATTTATAACACACTATCTGATTTAACCTGTCTAGTCAGTTTATTTAAACAACCCAATTCAGCTTTATTTGACATGGAATCTAGAATAAAGAATAAAATCTTAATCAGAAAATGAAAATATCTGCAAAGTCCTTTAAAAGACCAGGAAAAAATGTAGAACTATTAAACTTACCCACCTGGTGAATTCTTGCCATTCTCTTAAGCAATAGGGGCTCCCAATTTTATAAGCCACACCCTCAATCTTGAGGCTTGCCCTTACAGAACTTACCTCTGTAATGGCAAAGCTAAGCCTACTTATAATTAATGCCTAAGAGTCACTCCAGAGACCCTTTTTTGTTACTCAGATGTACTCTACATATAAACTCACTATCTTCTCCCCTACATGGAAAATGACTTCCAAGGGTGAATGAAAGTCTCCCTAGTAACATGAAACATAACTTCTAAAAAATGAGACTGGCCTTTGAATCCTAGGATTAATTAACCCCCCCAAAAAAAAGAAAAGAAAATTTCAGTGGCTCAGAGTGGAGAACTTACTTTAGAAGTTATTCTTATGCAAATTTCAGCCAGATATTGCAAACTGCCACAGTATGCCAAGCCCAACCAAGTTCCTAAACACTCTAAAGAATACCTGAGCTCCATCTTACTCCTGCTTCTATTCATACCATGTATACTACAATTTCTCACCCAGTTTGTTCCTTCCAGATTAGAAGCCTTTCACAGCAAACTTCTCCCTGCCAAAGGCTACGCCCCTGTGCCCCATGCTCAACAAGCCACCTTCAATAGCATAGCCAGAGATTTCTGTTTCCACAAGTAGGGCCTGCGACCCACTGACAGCTTGACACATCTACAGAAGACTGACCGTTGGTCAAAATTCCCTTAAGATTAAGAGAGCTAGAAATCTATGAGGGAGAAATTGAGGCAGGGTTAGAATTAGGGCAGGGGCTGGTAGATGAGCAAAGGACAAATTCCAAGAAGTGGTCAGGCCACAAGGAGAAAGATAGCTCTGAGAGGAGCAGCAATAAACAGCACCTGGGGCCAAACAACCCCACCTGAACATACAGAAACAACAAAGAAGGGTGAAGGGTGGGGCCAACTGACCCCTCTATGTGAGTCACTTACGATCAAGCATCAACCAAGGAGGAAGAAGGGGAGGGCAGTGTGCTGGTTTGGATGTATTATGTCCCCCAAAACACCATGTTCTTTCATGCAATCTTGTGGGAGCAGACATATTAGTGTTGATTAGGGTGTGACCTCTTTGATTGGATGTTTGCATGGAGATGTGACCCACCCAACTGAAGGTAATACCTTTGATTAGATTATTTCCATGGAGGTATGTCCCCACCCATTCAGCTTGGGTCTTAATTAAATCACTGGAGTCCTATAAAATAGTTCACAGATGGAAGAAACACAGTGTAGCTGCAGCCTAGAGAAACATTTTGGAGACGGCTGTAGAAAGCAGACTTTTTGGAGATACTAGCCCAGTGTTTGCTCCTGAGAAGCTAAGAGAGGACAAAACGCCCCAAGAGCAACATTTTGAAGAATGCACAGGAGCTGAGAGAGGAGCTGGAACACAACCCAGGATCAGCAGACACCAGCCACGTGCCATCCCAGCTAACAGAGGTTTTTCAGATGCTACTGGCCTTCCTTCGGTGAAGGTATACTTGTGTTGATGCCTTAATTTGAACATTTTAATGGCCTTCAGACTGTAAATTTGTAACCAAATAAAACCCCTTTATAAAAGTCAATCCATTTCTGGTATTTTGTATAATGGTAGCACTAGCAAACTGGAACAGGTAGTAAAATAGTTGATAAAAATTATAAAAGGAACAAAAATACATAAAAGGTTGTCCCACAGTGCCAGGGCCTCTTGCCCCTCACCTCTTTCTTTGCAAGAGTGCCTGCATATTCTTCTCATGTTTTTTTTTAATCTTTTTGTTAGTATCAGATATACTATATATACATAAAAGTGATAACTTTCCAAGTGCAATTTAACAAGAAGTTAGAAAATTTCAAAGAATAATATAGGTTACAATTCCAGAGTTTCAGTTATTTCCTTATTGTGAAATACAACATATATACAAAAGGGTAATAACTTTCAAAGTATGATTTAACAAATATTTCCAAAAATATTATGAATTATAGTACCACAGTTTCAGTTATTTCCTTATTGTGATATATAACATATACACAAAAAGGCATAGCTTTCAAATTACAATTTAAGAAGTAACCATAGAACAAATTTCAAAGGATGTTATGGGTTACAGTTACATCATTTCAATTCTTTCCTTCTAACTATTCTAATACCCTAGCAACTAAGAAAAAGAAAATTATATGAAGATTCAGAATTTATAAGCCTTTGTTAAATCCCATCCTGTCTGTTGTTACCCCTTTCCCTAGTTTAATCACTTTCCTGATCTTCAAGGATGTCTAGGCAGTGACCATCCTAACCTATTCATGTTGAAAAGGGGTTATCAACTTTACAAGCAAAGGGGACACATCCGGTTGATGTTCTTGAACAGGCTATTGCCTCTGGGTTTGGGGACTTAGCTGGCATAGGAGCACTCTGAAGGATTTAAGTTTCTGATGAATAAACTTAGTGAGTGAAACTTTTAGAGTCTCAAATAGGGATCCAGGTATTCTTTAAGGTTTTGAGGACTAATGTTGACTTGGGCTTATATTGTGGTCATTTGACATATCTAGGTGAAGCTTGCATAGGATTAACTCCAGGACAACCTCTTGACTCTATTTGAATTCTCTTAGCCACTAAAACCTTATTTTGTTGCCTTGCTTTTCCCCCTTTTGGTCAAAAAGGCATTCTCAATTCCTTGATGCCAAGGTCAGGCCCATTCCCAGAATCCATGTCCCACGTCGCCAAGAAGGCTCATTCATCTTGGGGGTCCTGTCCCACGTTGACAGATTGATGAATTTATTTGCAGAGTTAGGGTTAGAGAAAGTTCACTTTTGAGCAACAAAAAAGGTTCTCTGGAGGTGATTCCTAGGCATAATTACAGGTGGGCTCAGCCTCCTCTTTACAGCCGTATAAGTTTCACCCAAGCAATCCTCAATATCGAGGACCTGACTTATAAAGTAGGGGGTTTCTAAGTTCACATAGCATATGTTAGATCCACGATAATCCATCCATATCTCACATTATCATCATTTAGTTGTACAATCCTCACCACTCTCCATTTTAAATAATTCTCATGACCCAAAACATCTCATAGCTCTTGTCAGCCCTTAATTATTTGTCCCTAGTGTGTGTGTAATACTAGTATCGTATTCCTATTAATTACATTCTCTAGTAGTGTCATACCTTAGAAGTATATCATGGACACCTGTCTACATTTGTGGTGCTGATCTGTGGGAAACATGCCTTTAAACAACCCCTTTCTATCCTATTTGCCTTCAATACAGCTCTGACACTTATAATCCCATTACAAACAATCGTCACCCCTATCCATTACCATACCTTTGAATTCACCATCAATATATCTGAACATGATAGATTATAATTCCCCCTCACTAGCTACTGTCGATCACTAGGTCCCCAAAATTCTTATATTATAAGACACTGATTTTACAATGTTCAAATAGTTCATAGAAGTGGTAACATACAATATCTCTCCTTCTGTGTCTCAGTTATTTCCCGCAGAATTATATCTTCAAGGTTCATCCATGTTTCCATATGTTTCAAGACCTTGTTGCTTCTTAGTACTGCATAGTATTCCATTGTATGTATATACCACATTTTGTTTATCCACTCCTCTGTTGAAGGACACTTGGATTTTTTCCATCTCTTGGTAATTCTGAACAATCCTGCTATGAACATCGGTGTTCAAATGTGTTCATGTCACTATTTTCAAGTCTTCTGGGTATATACTGAGAAGTGGAATTGCCAGATCATAGGGTAGTTCAATATTTAGTTTTCTGAGAAACTGCCAGACTGTCCTCCAGAATGGCTGCAGTCCCACCAGCAATGAATAAGAGTTCCAATTTCTCCGCATCCTCTCCAGCATTTGTAGTTTCCTGTTTGTTTGACGGCAGCCATTCTTATTGGCATGAGATGATATCTCATTGTGGTCTTGATTTGTATCTCCCTAATAGCTAGTGAAGATGAACATTTTTTCATCTGTTTTTTAGCCATTGGTATTTCCTCTTCGCAGAAATGTCTTTTCATATCTTTTGCCCATTTTATAATTGGGCTGTTTGTATTATTGTCGTTGAGTTGTAGGATTTCTTTATAGATGCAAGATATTACTCTCTTATCAGATACACAGTTTCCAAATATTTTCTCCCATTTAGTTGCCTGCCTCTTCACCTTATGGACCAATTCCTTTGAGGTACAGAAGCTTTTGATTTTGAGAAGTTCCCATTTATCTATTTTTTCTCTCGTTGCTTGTGCTTTGGGTGTAAGGTCTAAGAAGCAACCTCCTAATACTAGGTCTTGAAGATGTTTCCCTATATTATCTTCTAGGAGTTTTATGGTACTGTCTCTTATTTTGAGGTCTTTGATCCACTCTGAGTTAATTTTTGTACACAGTGTGAGATAGGGGTCCTCTTTCATTCTTTATCTTATGGCTATCCAATCCTCCCAGCCCAATTTGTTGAAGAGACTGTTCTGTCCCAGTTCAGTGGATTTGGGTGCCTTGTCAAAAATCAGTCAACCATATATCTGGGGGTCTATTTCCAAACTCTCAATTCAATTCCATTGATCAATATGTCTATCTTTATGCCAATACCACACTGTTTTGACCGCTGTAGCATTATAGTAGGCTTCAAAGTCTGGAGTGTAATTCCTCCCACTTCATTCTTTTTTGGGATGTTTTTGGCAATTCAAGGCCCCTTTTCCTTCCCAATAAATTTGATAACTAGCTTTTCCAAGTCTGCAAAGTAGGTTGTTGGAATTTAAACTGGGATTGCATTGAATCTGTAGATCAATTTGGGTAGAATTGGCATCCTAACAATATTTAGTCTTCCTATTCATGAGCATGGAATATTTTTCCACCTATTTAGGTCCTTTTTTATTTCTTTTGGTAAGATTTTTGTAATTTTCTGTGTAGAGGTCTTTTAGGTTCTTGGTTAAGTTTATTCCTAGGTACTTGAGTTTTTTAGTTGCTATTGTGAATGGAATTTTTTTTTTGATTGCCTCTTTTGTTAGGTCATTACTAGTGTACAGGAACATTACCAACTTATGTGCATTAATCTGATATCCCACCACTCTGCTGAATTTGTTTATTAGCTCAAGTAGCTTTCTGGTTGAATTCTCAGGATTTTTCAAATGTAAGATTATATCACCTGCAAATAATGACAGTTTTATGTCTTCCTTTCCAATTCAGATACCTTCTCTATCTTTATCTTGGCGAACCGCTCTGGCTAGAACTTCTAGCACAATGTTGAATAATAGAGGTGACAGTGGGCATCCTTGTCTCATTCCCGATCTTACGGGGAAGGCTTTCAGCCTCTCACCAGTGAGTACTATGCTGGCTGTGGGTTTTCATAAATGCCCTTTATCATATTGAGGAAGTTTCCTTCAATTCCTACCTTTTGATCAAAAAAGGATGTTGGGAGATCCTAAGCTGGCGGCTTGGTGAGACAGGGCAAAAAAACATCTCCATGAAAAATACTAGATAAAAATCAGAAAGTGACCCAGAACACCGCTTCCAGCGTAGGAGAAGCCAGACAAGGTCTGCTAAATACACAGGGAACGTGCATTTGGTGAAACCAGGAGTCTGCATTCTGAAAGGAGCGAGTAAGCCAGCTGAAAGTCCGGCGGCCGCACTGCGGTGTGGGGAAATGGTGGGCTGGCATTTGAAGACAGACTAGTTCTTTAAAAAAAAAAAAAAAAAAAGCCCAGGAGCGGCTGCAGATACAATGGGGAGAGCTGCGCATTGAAGCACAGTGGGAGCAGGCTGGGCTAACGCCTCGGCATCTGGCGTGGAGGATACCCCTTTCCACACCCAATGCTGACTGTCTCAAGACCAGGGGAGCAGAGGGGAGCCAAAAGGAGAAAAAAAACACATTCCTTGCAGCCATCCCCCCAGCAGACAAGGGACACTCCTGCCCAGGCCAGACCCACAGCCCAGAGCCGAGCCAAGAAACCCAGTGCGACGAGGAGTCTTTCCCGCAGCACTGCACACACGCCACAATACTGGCCGTGTACAGTGGCCTTTAGTGCACCCACAGCTGACTGTCCCGGAACTGGGAGAGCGGAGCTGTGCGAAAAGGGGGAAGTTAACCCGTCCCATTCAACCATCTTTGAAGAGGGCTGTGAACTCCCCTGCATGGCCCGGCGACCCAGGGCTTCCCTGGAGGTCAGCGCGCACTTGTGACGTGGCATAGCCCTCCCTCAGCAGAGGTCCTGGAAGAGCACAGCTGGGAAGGGGGAACTGCTCGGAAACCACAGGGACCCTATGCGAATACCAAGGACTTGTGGGTCAGGGCAGAGATAATCTGTGGAAAGACTGAAATGAAGGCTTAGGCTCCTGCAACAGCCTTAAATCTCCGGGGACACCTGGGAGGTTTGATTATTAAAGCTGCCCCATCTCCCTAACCACCCAACCACACGCCCCACATTCAGGGAGGACAGCACCAACAACACACTCAAACTTAGTGCACCAATTGAAACCCACAATAATCAGATCCACACACACCACAAAGACAAAGTGGGGGAGAACTGACTCGAGGGGAATAGGTGACTCACGGATGCCATCTGCTGGTTAGTTCGAGAACGTGTATGCCACAAGCTGCAGTTCTGATAAATCAGGGATCAAGTAAAGCAAATGCCAAGAGGCCAAAAACAACAGAAAATCTTAAAGCATATGATAAAACCAGACAATATGGAGAACCCAAACCCAAACAAGCAAATGAAAAGATCAGAAGACACACAGTATTTGGCACAATTAATCAAAGAACTACAAACAGGCAACAAGAGCATGGCACAGAATATAAAGGACACAAAGAAGACCCCAGAAGAGCACAAAGAAGAAATTGCAAGATTAAATTTAAAAAATAGATGATTTTTGAAATAAAGGAAACTGTTGACCAAATTAAAAAGACTCTGGATACTCACAGCACAAGACTAAAGAAGTTGAACAATGAATCAGTGACATTGAGGACCACAGAATGGAAAATGAAAGAACGAAAGAAAGAATGGGGGAAAAATCGAAAAAATCAAAAATGGATCTCAGGGACACGATAGATAAAATAAAACGTCCGAATTTAAGACTCATTGGTATCCCAGAAAGGGAAGAGAAGGGTAAAGGTCTAGAAAGAGTATTCAAAGAAATTGCTGGGGAAAACTTCCCAAACCTTCTACACAATATAAATACACAAAGCATATACGCCCAGAGAACTCCAAACAGAATAAATCCAAATAAACCCACTCCGAGACATATTCTGATCAGACTCTCAAATACTGAAGAGAAGGAACAAGTTCTGAAAGCAACAAGAGAAAAGCAATTTACCATATACCAAGGAAACAACATAAGACTAAGTAGTGACTACTCAGCGGCCACCATGGAGGTGAGAAGGCAGTGGCATGACATATTTAAAATTCTGAGAGAGAAAAATTTCCAACCAAGAATACTTTATCCAGCAAAACTCTCCTTCAAATTTGAGGGACAGCTTAAATTTTTCACAGACAAACAAATGCTGAGAGATTTTGCTAATAAAAGACCTGCCTGACTTCAGATACTAAAGGGAGCCCTACAGACAGAGAAACAAAGAAAGGAGAGAGAGGTATAGAGAATTTTAACAGACATATATAGAACATTACATCGCAGGTGACTGGGACACACATTCTTCTCTACTGATCACGGATCTTTCTCCAGAATGGACCATATGCTGGGACATCAAAACAAGCCTCAATAAATTTAAAAAAAAAAAAAAAAAAATTTGTTCAAAGCACATTCTCTGACCACAATGGAATACAAATAGAAGTCAATAACCATCAGAGACTTGGAGAAATCACAAATACCTGGAAGGTAAAAATGAGGGGGAGATGAAAACATTCCCGGATAATCGAAAGCTGAGGGACTTCACCACCAGTAGATCAGTCCTATAAGAAAAGTTAAAGGGAGTTGAGCAGGCTAAAAGGAAAGAACGCTAAACAACTGACTGAAACTACATGAAGAAATAAAGTTTACCAGTAAAGACCACATGGTAAATATAAATACCAATACTACTGTATTTTTGATTTGTAACTCCACTATTTACGTCCTACGGGATCTAAAATACATAAACTGTAATGATTAATCAGCGGTTTTAGACTCAATGTAAAATACGTAATTTCTGACAAGAACTACATAAAGGTGGGGGAACGAGAGAGTAAAGGAACATAGTTTATGTGTCATATTGAAGTTAAGCAGGTATCAAAGAAAAACAAGATTGTTACAGATTTAAGATGTTAAATTTAAGCCCCACGGTAAACACAAAGAAAGTATCAGAGAATATGACCATAGAGATGAAAAGTAGAGTAGGGGTTCCGAGAAGTGGGGGAAGGGGGAATGGGGAGCTAAGAAATGAGTGTAGGGTTTCTGTTTGGGGTGAAGGGAAACTTCTAGAAATGGATGGTGGGAATGTGATAGCACTGCAACATTCTAAATGTGATTAATCCCACTAATGGAATGCAAGGGAGGAGGTGGAATGGGAAGATTTAGGCTGTGTGTATGTTTCCACAATTGAAAAAAAAAAAAAAGACAGTCTAAATAGATAACAATTAAATGTCAAGGATGATCCTGGATGGAATCTGAGGATGGAGGAGAGGAGGCTGAAAGGGACACAGATGGGACATAAGGGAAAAAAAAAGGAAATATAGAAAGTAAGCTTTGTATCAATGTTGAATTTCTTGAACTTCTTAGCTGCGCTTAATGGGATTGCATAAAAGAAAATTCTTGTCTATGAGAAAGGCATATGTGAATTACAGTGTTTGTTCAAAGATGTGTGCAGCTTGTTCTCATGTTCAGAGGACAGAGCAATAGATGATGGATGATATACAGGGAGTGAGGGACAGAGGGAGGGAAAGAAAGAAATGGTAGTGTGACAGGATGTTAAAGGTGGTGGATTGGGGTATCCGGGGAGGGGGGTCAGGGTATGCTGGGGTTCTATGTATGGCGTTTGAACTGTTTTTGCAACTGTTTCTGTAAGTTTGAATTTATTTCAAAATAAAATTTCTTAAAATTAAAAAAATTAAAAATAAAAAAAAGGAATGTTGAATTTTGTCAAATGCTTTTTCAGCATCTATTGAGATGATCATTTTGATTTTTCCCCTTTGATTCGTTAATGTGTTGAATTACATTAATTGATTTTCTTATGTCGAACCATCCTTGCATGCCAGGAATGAACCCCACTTGGTTATGGAGTATAATTCTTTTACTGTGCCTTTGGATTCAATTTGCAAGTATTTTGTTTAGGAATTTTGCATCTATATTCAATCAGGGAGATTGGCCTATAAGTTTCCTTTTTTGTAGTGTTTTTATCTGGTTTTGTATCAGATCATACATGTTCTTCATAAACTTTCTACCTGCTTTCTCAAAAGAAAAAAAAAGCTATGAAAACCGTATACCAGCAAATTATGCAATGAAGATGAAATGGACAGGTTCCTAGAAACACAAAAACAAACTACACTAAGAAGAAATAGAGCAGTTCCAGGGTGCAACTGGCCAGACAGGGACTTCTACACCACATAGTGGGGACTTAGCTAGAAAGGCAGAGAGACTGCATTTGAAAGGATAGGGTGAGTGTGTTCAGCCTGGGCCACTGCCGCGGATAGGTGGCTGAAGCCAGCAGACAAGAGGAGAGGGAACAGATTTCCACACCCCACGTACCCTTCATAGCAGCTGGCTGGGGAGGTAAACCCCTCATAGCCCCATAGCCGAGGGCTCCTGTGGCAGTAACTGGCAGCTGGAGCTAGCCAACAAGCGTGGGAGGAAGCAGCTTTCCACAACCCAGGCATCCTCCTCAGCAGTTGGCCAGGGAGATAACCCTTCACAGCCCCATGGCCAAGGGTTCCCATGGCAGGGACTGGCGGCTGGAATCCACACCCCATGCACCCATCTCAGTAGCTGCCTGGGGAGATAACCCTTTACAGCCCTGCAGTCAAGAGCTCCCATGCTGGGCACTGGTGGCTGAAGCCAGTCACCAAGTGCAGGAGGGAATGGTTTTCCATGCCCCACACACCCATCTCAACAGCTGGCTGGGGAGATAACCCTTCACAGCCCCACGGTCAAAAGCTCTGGTGAGGAACTCGGAATTTGGCAGCCTTATGGTGAACACATTCACTCTTCCTCCATGGAAGCCCATGGTGAGCACAGCCAAGAGGCGAAGGCACCACACGGATGCACCAGCAGCCCCTCCCCAACCCCAGGGACTCACAGGTGCACAGTGGATAGGGACTGTGGTGCATTTGAGCTGGAGGATGAGACATACAGCTCCACAGTCCCACAGTGGTCTGCTTGCAGCCCTGGGAACTTCTGGGACCACTGAGACCTAGAGTAGACCTCCTGCCAAACTGTACAGGACCCACCCTCCACCCACAGGGCTAGCAGTCCCAAATGCACAAGGAGAACTGGTGCTCCGATTGATTTCCATCTGGGCTGGACCCTGCCTAACACACAGGGGAAGTTGGGGGAGAGCTGGAATGAGAGCAAGAGGTGGCTCAAGGGCACCAGCTACTGGAAGACAGAGAAAGTGCACCCCACCAAGCTGTAGCTCTACCAAATTATACATAAATGTTCAAATAATCCTACATATTCCAAGATAAGCAAATGCCTTGAGACCAAAGACAGAAAATCGTAAAGCACATGAAGAAACTAGAAGATGCAGATAAGCCAACTGAACAAATTAAAAAGCCAGAGGAGACACAGAACTTGGAGCAATTAATCAAAGAAGTACACACAAATCTCCAAAACAACTTCAATGAGTTGGCTAAAAATATAAAGGGCATCAAAAAGACTCTAGAAGAGTACAGAGAATAATTTGAGAGAGTAAATTTAAAAATGGCAGTTCTTATGGAAATAAAAGATACTGTTGATCAAATTAAAAATATACCAGTGATAAACAACAGCAAAGTTGTAGAGGCAAAAGAAAGAATGTGAACTAGACAGCAGAGTAATTCAGTGTAAACACAAAAGTGAACAAATGGTGAAAAAAATTTTAAAAATTTGAAATGGAGCTCAGGAAAATAATGGACAACGTGAAGCACACAAATATAATAATCACTGGTTTCCCAGAAAGTGAAGAGTAAAGGACTAGGAAGAGTATTTGAAGACATAGTTGGGGGAGACCTCCCAACCCTTCTAAATGATATAAATATGTAAATCAAAGATGCCCAACAAACTCCAAATAGAATAAATCCAAATAAATCCACTCCGAGACATTTACTAATTACTCCTGAAGGCAGCAAGAGAGAAGTGATTTACCACATAAAAGGGAAACCACATAAGACTAAGTACTGACTACTCAGAAGTTTTGGATTCTGAAAGAGAAAAACTGCCAGCCAAGAATTCTTTATCCACCAATGCTCCCCTTCAAAATTGAGGGAGAGTTTAAAATTTTCAGACAAATTCTGAGAGAATTTGTTAACAAGAGATCTGCCCTGCAAGAACTGTTAAACAGAGTTCTAACAGCAGAGAAAAAAGGAAAGAGAGAGAGGTCTGAAGAAGGGCACAGAACGAAGAATATTAGTAAGTGTGCTGGTTTGGATGCATTTATAGCCCCCAAACACCATGTACTTTGAGGCAATCTTGTGGGGGCAGACGTATTAGTGGTGATTAGGTTGGAACCTATTGTTTCAGTGTTTCCATGGAGATGTGACTCTATCAACTGTGGGCAAGACCTTTCACTGGATTATTTCCATGGAGGTGCCTCCCCACCCATTTGGGGTGAATCCTGATTGGATCACTAGAGTACTTTAAAAGAGCCACACAGATGCTGCTGCAGATGAGAGACAGTTTGAAGATGGCTGTTGAAAGCAGACTTTTGCTCCAGAGAAGCTAAGAGATGACAAACGCCCCAAGAGCAACTACGAGTGACATTTTGAAGAGCAGCTGCAGCTAAGAGAGGACAAAACACCCAAAGAGCAACACTTTGGAGAATGCCATTTTGAAACGCAACCTAGGAGCAAGCAGATGCCAGTCACATGCCTTCCCAGCTAACAGAGGTTTTCCAGATGCCAATGGCCTTTCTCCAGTGAAGGTACCCTTTGTTGATGCCTTACCTTGGACACTTTATGGCCTTAAGACTGTAACTTTGTAACCAAATAAATCCCCTTTATAAAAGCCAATCCATTTCTGGTGTTTTGCAAAAGGGTAGCATTAGCAAACAGGAACAGTAAGGGAAACTTAAAGGGGAAAAAAAGGAAAAAGAGAGAAACAGGGAAAAACAGATCTGACAAATAGAAACCAAACAATAAGATGGCTGATTCAAGAACTGCCTTCAAAGTAATAACATTGAATGTGAATGGATTATTCTCCCCAATTAAAAGATATAGATTGCAGAATGAATTAAAAAGTATGAAGCATCAGCATGCTGTTTACAAGAGACTCATCTAAGACCCAGTGATACAAACAGACCGAAAGTTAAAGGATGGAAAAAAACATTCCATGCAAGCTACAGACAAAAGAAAAGAAGGGGTAGCAGCACTAATATCAGACAAAACAGGCTTTAAATGCAAAGATGTCATAAAACACAAAGACTTTCTACAGCACACTAAATAATTTAACTTGTACAGTCAATTATTCAAACACCATAATTACATGCAACTTTGAAAAGGAAGTGAGATCTGGTAGGTTTGTACAGGTTAGTGTGAAATCCCAATTCACCCCAAAGTAATTTGGGCACAGAATAAAAATATATTTGCAGGACCCCCCTGAGGAACTGGGGGAAAATGCAGAAATGTTGGACTTCCCCGCCTGGGTTATTACTGATATTCTAACAAACATTAAGTAAGATGAGCCCTCAATCTTGGGGCTTGCCCTTATGAAGCTTGTTACTGCAAAGGAGAAACTAAGCCTACTTATAATTGTGCCTAAGAGTCTTCCCCAGAGACCCTCTTTGTTGCTCAGATGTGGCCCTCTCTCTCTAAGCACATGTGGCAAGTGAACTCACTGCCTTCCTCACTGCATGGAACATGACTCCCACAGCTATGAATCTCCCTGGCAACATGGGACATGACTCCTGGAGATGAGCCTGGACCCGGCATCACAGGATGGAGAAAATCTTCTTGACTAAACGGCAGGGAGCGAAATGAAACAAAATAAAGTTTCAGTGGCAGAAAAATTTCAAATGGAGGCGAGAGGTCACTCTGGAGGGCATTTTTAGGTGCTATATAGATATCTCTTTTTAGTTTGTAGTGTATTGGAATAGCTAGAAAGAAATACCTGAAACTGTCAAACTACTACCCAGTAACCTTGATTCTTGAAAATGACTGCAACCAGAACACACACCAATGTTCATAGCAATATTATTCACAATCACCAAAAGATGGAAACAACCCAAGTGTCCATCAAGAGATGATGAATTTTAAAAAGGGGCTTTAAACATACAATAGAATATTATTCAGCCATAAAAAAGAATGACGTTCTGATACATGCAACAACATGGATGAACCTTGAAGATGTCTTGTTAAGTGAAACAAGCCAGGCACAAAAGGACAAATACTGTAAGATCTCACTGAAATAACCAGAATAAGAAAATTTATAAGAGTCAGAAACTTGAATACAGGTCACCACAGGCCAGGGTGGGGGTAGGGAAACGGGAATTAATGTTTAGTCGATTCAGAATTCCTGTTTGGGTTGATGGAAAAGCTCTGGTAATGGATAATATTGATGGAAGCACAACATTGTGAATGCAATTAACACTACTGAGTTATATATTTAGATGTGGTTAAAAGGAGATATTTTGGGTTGTATATATGTTACTAGAATAAAATTTTTTTAAAATAGCCATACAACTGTCTAACAGAAAGAGTAAATCCTAATGTAACCTGTGGACTACAGTTAATAGTATAATTATAATAACACTTTCATCACTTGTAACAAAGGTACCACATCAATGCAAAACATTAATAATGGGGACAGGTACATGGGAACCGTATATTTTCTGCATGATTCCTCTATAAGTACACAACTTCTCTCATAAAAATATATATTAAAATGTACAGTATGCAACAAAAGATACATGCAAGACAAGACAAATAAACTGGATATAATGGCCCATCCAAAGGAAAAAGACAAAAATCCAGAAACAATCAACAAAGAAGACCAGACTCAATACATACTAGACAAAGACTTCTAAAAAATGACCCTCAACGTGCTCAAAGAAATAAGTGAAAACCCAGAGAAAGAATTAAGGATATCAAGAAAATAATGAATGAACAATATGAGAATCTGAATTTAACAAAAAAAAAAAAAAAAAAAAACCCTTTTTTTTTAAGGAACGAATGAGAAATACTGGAATCAAAGACCACAATAATTCAAATGAAAAATTCCCTAGAGTTTCAACAGCAGATTGGAGCTGGCAGAAGAAATCAGTGAACTCATAGACAAAACAATATAAATGACTCAGGCTTAGGAGCAGAAAAAAAATTTTTTTAAAAGCAAACAGAGACTAAGAGACCTGTGGGATACCATCAAGCATACCAATATACAAATTATGGGAGTCCCAGAAGGAGCAGAAAGAGAAAAAGGGGCAGAAGAATATTCAAAGAAATAACAGCAGAAAACTTCCAAAATTTAATGAAAGATATGAATATGCACATCCAAGAAGCCCAACAAACCACAAACAGGATAAACTAAAAGAGAACCTGCCCAGACACATAGTAGTCAAACTACTGAATGCCAAGGAAACAGAGAGTTCCAAAAGTTGCAAGTGAAGAGCAATGTATTACATACAAGGGAGTCTCAATCAAGATTAAAGCCTGAATTCTCATCAGAAGCCATGGAGTCAAGAAGGCAAGGCAGTGGGATGAAATATTTAAAGTACTAGAGAAAACAATTGCCAATCAAGAATATTACATCCATGAGACAGTATTTCAAAAATGAGGGTGAGATTAAGGCATCCCCGGACAAACAAAAGTTGAGAGAGTTTGTAACCAATACAAGCAATGCTAATGGGAGTTTAAAAGAATGATAGGAAAGGATACTAGACAGTGGCTTAAAGTGGCATAAAGAAATAAAGTCCTCCAGTAAAGGTAACCATGTGGGTAATTATAAATGCCAGTACTACTGTAGGGTACTTTTGCTATGTAACTCCACTCTTTACTTCTTACAGGTTCTAAAATGCAAATACATAAAAAGTAAAGATAAATCTATGGTTTTGGACCTACAATGTATAAACATATAATTTGTAAAAAGTACAACAAAAAGGAGGGGGAATCAAGAAGTATAGGAATAGTGTATGTGTAAACTATTGAACTTAAGTTGGTATCAAATCAAACAAGATTTTTATAGATTTAAGGTTAAGCCCCCTGGTAAATACAAAGAAAACCAGTGACAAATATGTACAGAAAGAAATGAGAAAGGATTCAAAATGGTACAATAAAATCAAATAAATATGAAAGTAGATATTAATGGAAGCATTAAGGGACAAAACAGACACAAGACTTAAAAAGACCAAATAGTAACATGACAGAAGTCTTGCATTAGCAGTAGTTACTTCAAATGTAGATGGATAAAACTCTCCAGTGAAAAGGTAGAGACTGGTAGAATGGATAAAAAAGTATGATCCAACTATATGCTGTTTACAAGAAACTCACCTTAAATTGAAGACACAAGAAGGCTGACAGTGAAAGGATGGAAAAAAATATACACTATGCAAGTAGTAACAAAAGAGAGATAAGGTAGCTATACTAACATTAAATAAAAGAGACTTTAGGTCAAAAACTGTAACAAGGGGCAAAGAAAGTCACTCCATATGGATAAATGGGACAATTCAACAAGAAGTCAGAACTATTTTAAGTATACATTCATTTAATGTCTGAGACCCTAAATATGTGAAACAAATATTGATAGATTTGAAGGGAGAAATACTTCTACATTAATAGTAGGTGACTTGAATAAACTACTTTCAATAGAACATCTAGAAAGAAGATCAGTAAGGAAATAGATGTCTCAAATGACACTATGAACCAACTAAACCTAAAAAATGTATATAGCGCACTTCACCCAACAGCAGCAGAATACACATTCTTCTCTAGTACACATGGATCATTCTCCCCAACAGACCATACGTTAGGTCATAAGACAAGTCTCAATAAATTCAAAAATATTGAAATCATACAATGTCTCTTTCCAATCACATTGGAATGAAGCTAGAAATCAGTAACATAGGAAGAACTGAACAATTCACAAATAAGTGGAAATTAAACAACGCACTCTTAAACAACCAATGCATCAAAAATGAAATTACAAGGGAAAATAGGAAATATCTTGAGGTAAATGAAAACAAAAACACAACCTACCAAAACTTACAGGAGGCAACAAAGATGAAGCAGAGAGGGAATTTACAGCTCTAAACGCTTACATTAAAAAAAAAAAAAAAAAAAGATTTCAAATCGGACACCTAATGTCACAACTAGAGGATCTAGAAAAAGAAAACCAAAGTACACCTAAAGCAAGCAGAAAGAAGGAAATAACAAAGATTAGACTGAAGCTATATGGGACATTGAATAAAAAAACAACATAGAGAATCAACAGAACTACAAGTGGGTTCTTTCAAAAGATCAATTAAAATTGATAATCCCTTAACTAGAGACAAAGGAAAAAAGAGAAAGGACACAAATAGTCAAAATCAGAAATGAAAAGGGGGACATTACTACTCACCCTACAGAAATAAAGAGGACAATAAGAGGATATTATGAACAACTGTACGCCAACAAATTAGATAATCTGGATGAAATGGACGAATTCCTAAAAACTACATACAATGACTCAAGAAAAAACAGAAGCTCTCCACAAACCAATAATCTGACACTGAATAAGTAATCAAAACCTCCCAACCAAGAAAAGCCCAGACCAGATGGCTTCTACCAAACATTCCAAGAAAAGTTAATACCAATCCTGCTCAAATTCAAAATAAATAAATAAATAAATAAAGACGAGGGAACTCCCTAATTCATTCATTGAGGCCAACATCAAGCTAATACCAAAGCCAGATAAAGATACCACAGAAAAGAAAAAATACAGACCAAATCCCTTATAATAGATGCAAAAATCATCAACAAAATACTAACAAACCGAATTCAACAGCACATTATACACCATGATCAAGTGGGATTCATCACAGCTATGCAAGGGTGATTCAACATAAGAAAATCAATTAATGGAATACGCCACATTAATAGAACAAAAGAAAAAAAGAAAAAAAGGATCATCTTAATTGATGCAGCAAAGGTATCTGACAAAATCTAGCACCCCTTCTTGAGAAAAACACTTAGAAAACTAGGAATAGAAGGAAACTTCCTCAATATGATAAAGGGTATATATGAAACACCAACAGCTAATATCATACTCAATGATGAAAGACTGAAATGTTTCCCTCTAAGATCAGGGAAAAACAAGGATGCCCACTGTCATCACTATATTCAATACTACCCTGGAAATTCTAGCCAGAGCAATCAGACAAGAGAAAGAAATAAATGGCATCCAAATTGGAAAGGAAGAGGTAAAACTCTCTCTATTTGCAGATGACATGATCTTATACACAGAAAACCCTGAAAAATCCACAAAAAAGAAACCAGAACTAATAACAAATTCAGCAAGATGGGAGAGTACAAAATCAACAACCAAAACTCAGTAGTGTTTCTATACACTAGTAATAAGCAAGCTGAGGAGGAAATCAAGAAAAAAATTCCATTTGCAATAGCAACTAAGAGAATCAAGTATCTAGGAATAAATCTAACCAAGGATGTAAAGGCCTTGTACACAGAAAACTGCAAAACACTGCTAAAAGAAATCAAAGAAGACCTAAATAAACAGAAGGATATTCCATGCTCATGGTTTGGAATACTAAATATTAAGATGTCAATTCTACCCAAACCGATTAATAGATTCAATGCTATCCCGATCAAAATTCCAACAGCCTTCTTTTCAGAAGTGGAGAAGCCAATCAGCAGTTTTATTTGGAAGGTTAAGGGGCCCCTAACAGCCAAAGCCATCTTGAAAAAGAAGAATGAAGTTAGAGGACACACACTACCCAAAGTCACAGTAACCAGGAGATGGAAGAAGATGGCGGCATAGAGAGGAGTGGAAGCTAGTTTGTCCCCCTGGAACAACTAATAAACAACCAGGAACAACTAGGAAATAATCTGGAATAACTGCAGGGGGACATACGTGACTGTCCACTCATCATACACCAACCTGAACTGGGAGGAATGCCTGAGATTGCAGCATAAAATCTGTAAGTAAAAACTGTGGATCCAAGCCGGGAGCCCCCTCTCCCCACAGCCCAAACTGCAAAGCCTTGTGGTGCTAGAGAGCAGCACTCTCCGAGCAAGTGAATATAGCTCAGCTGAGCTCCAACTGAGGTTTCAATTAACAAACATGGACTGCTCAATACAAGCTATGAATCCCCAACAAGCAGACAGAGGCTTTTGGTGATGACTGACCTCGGAGAGCTGGAGGGTGGCTGCAGACTGGCCCTGAAGGGGGCTTTCTGTCCCTTTTTCGGCTCAGTGGAGAAAACCTCAGCCATTTTCAGTTACCAGAGCTCTGACCCAGACAAGGGTGGCAACAGCACAGGTAGAGAGTCTGTTCAAATGCAAATGACCTCTCCCTAGAGGGTGTATTTTCCCTAAGAAGAAGAAGGTGGTGTCATGCTCTACTACCCACCTTCTATTCAGAGCCTGGTGGAAAACAGCCATGGCCACACCTCCTTACACCAGTGCAGAGCTACAGGCTGACAGGTGCCACCTGCTGGGCAGAAAAGCACAGTGACTTGAGGCCTCACAGGGTGTACCAGTCTTCTAATACACACCCTCAGGGAGACATGATACCATTGCCTCCTTCGGAGACCTGAGCCTGTTCTGGGCTGGGAAAACCTGATCAGATGCCTAGACAACAGAAAACTACAACCTACACTAAGAAAAACAAAGTTATGGCCCAGTCAAAGGAACAAACTTACATTTCAACCGAGATACAGGAATTTAAACAACTAATACTAAATCAATTCAAAAAGTTTAGGGAAGATATGGCAAAAGAGATGAAGCATATAATGAAAACACCGGGTGTACATAAGGTAGAAATCAAAACTTCAAAAAAACAACTGGCAGAATCTATGGAAATGAAAGACACAACACAAGATATGAATGACACAATGGAAACATACAACAGCAGATCTCAAGAGGCAGAAGAAAACACTCAGAAACTGGAGAACAAGGCACCTGAAAGCCTACACAAAAAAGAAAAGATAAAGAAAAGAATGGAAAAATACGAGCAACATCTCCGGGAACTTAAGGACAAAATAAAATGCAGGAAAGTATGTTTCATTGGTGTCCCAGAAGGAGAAGAGAACGGAAAAGGGGCAGAAGCAATAATAGAGGAAATAATCAACAAAAATTTCCCATCTCCTATGAAAGACATAAAATTACGGATCCAAGAAGTGCAGCGTACCCCAAACAGAATAGATCTGAATAGGCCTACGCCAAGAAACTTAATAACTGGATTATCAAATGTCAAAAATAAAGAGAGAATCCTGAAAGCAGCAAGAGAAAAGCAATCCATCACATACAAAGAAAGCTTGATAAGACTATGTGCAGATTTCTCAACAGAAACCATGGAGGCAAGAAGGAAATGGGGTGATATATTCAAGATACCAAAAGAGAAAAACCACCAACCAAGAATCCTTTATCCAGCAAAACTGTCCTTCAAATATGAGGGAGAGCTTGAAACATTCTCTGACAAACAGACAATGACAGAGTTTGTGAAAAAGATACCTGCTCTACAGGAAACACTAAAGGAAGCACTGCACGTAGAAAGGAAAAGACAGGAGTGAGAGGTGTGGAAAACAATTTTGAGAGACAGTAGCACAGCAATGTAAGTACACTGAACAAAGATGACTGTGAATATGGTTGAAAGAGAAAGGTTAGGAGTGTGTGGGACACCAGAATGAAAGACGAAAGATAAAGACTAGGACTGTATAACTCAGTGAAACCTAGGGTGCTCAATGATTGTAATAAAAGGTACAAATATGTTTTTACATGAGGTACACTGCAAGGTATGAAAAACAGGGTGGGATTGGGAAGAAATAATATCAAGGCAAACTAGAAAAAAAAATAAAGTCATGCCATAAATTACTTATTAAAAAAAAAAAGAAAAGTCACAGTAACCAAAATAGCATGGTATTGACACAAGGTTAGATACATAGACCAATGGAATCAAATTGAGAGCTCTGAAATCAACCCTCACATTTATGGCCAACTGATATTTTTTTAAATTCAATTTTATTAAGATATATTCACATACCATACAATTAATTGTTCACAGTACCAATATATAGTGCATTCATCACCACAATCAATTTTTGAACATTTTTATTATCACAAAAAAATAAGAATAAAAATTAAAGTAACAAAGAGCACACAAAACATCCCAAACCCCCCCCTTCTCCCTATAATTCATTTACTTTTTGTCCCCGTTTTTCTACTTATCTGTTGCTACACTGGATACAGAGAGTGTGAGCCACAGGTTTTAGTCACACCATGTAAACTATATAGTTATACAATCCTCTTCAAGAACCAAGGCTACTGGGTTGCAGTTTAACAACTTCAGGTATTTCCTTCTAGCTATTCCAGTACACTAAAAACTAAAAAGGGATATCCATATAATGCATAAGAACAGCCTCCAGAATGACCTCTTGAGTCTATCTGAAATCCCTCAGCCACTGAAACTTTATTTTGTTTCATTTCTCTTCCCACTTTTGGTCAAGAATGCTTTCTCAATCCCATGATGCCAGGTCCAGGCTCAGCCCCAGGATTAATGTCCCACAATGCCAAGGAGATCTGCACTACTGGAAGTCATGTCCCACATATGGGGGAGGGCAGAAAGTTTACCTGCAAAGTTTGGCCAACTAACTTTTGCAAAGAGGACCAAATCCACTCAATGGGGAAAGAATAGTGTCTTCAACCAATGATGCTAGGAAAACTGGAAGCCCATCTGGAAAAGAATGAAGGTGAACTCCCTCATATTATGAATAAAAAGCAACTAAAAATTCATCAAAGAACTAAAGATAAGAGCCAAAACTATACAACTCCTAGAAGAAAATGTAGGAAAGCATCTTCAGGACCTTGTGTTAGACAATGGTTCTTAGACTTTATACCCAAAGTACAAGCAACAAAACAATAAATAGATAAATGAAACCTCATCAAAATTAAAACCTTTTGCGCAAAGGACTTTATCTTGAAAGTAAAAAGGCAACCTACACAATGGAGGAAAGAACTCCTACAACTCAACAACAAAAAGACAAACAACCCAATTAAAAAATACTCAAAAGGTTTGAATAGACTTTTCTCCAGAGATACACACATGGCCAAAAAGCACATGAAAAGATGATCAACATCACTAGCCATTAGGGAAATGCAAATCAAAACCACGATTAGATACTATTTCAAACCCACTAGCATGGCCAGTATTTTTAAAAAGTGAAAAATAACAAGCACTGGAGAAAATGTAGAGAAATAGGAACACTTGTTCATCGATGGTGGGAATGGAAAATGGTACAGCCAGTGTGGAAGACAGTTTGGCAGTTCCTCAGAAAGAAGTGTAGAATTACCATATGATCCTGCATTCCCACCCATAGGTAGACACCCAAAAGAATTAAAGGCAGGGACTCAAACAAATATTTTCACATTGATGTTCATAGCGGCATTATCCACAATTGCGAAAAGATGGGAGCAACCCAAGTGTCCATCAACTGATAAATGGATAAGCAAAATGTGGTATATACATACAATGGAAAATTATGCAGCCATAAAAAAGAATGATGTTCTCATACATGCAACATAGATGAAACTTGAAGACACAATGTTGAGTGGAATAAGCCAACACAAAAGAACAAATATTTTGTGATTTCACTGATATAATTAGAATAAACAAATTTATAGAGTCAGAAACTAGAATACAGGTTACCAGGGGTGAGGGTGTAGGGAATGAGGAGTTAATGTTTAACTGGTAGAGCTTCTGTTTAGGGTGATACAAAAGTCTTGGTAATGGATGGTGTTAATGGCAGCATAATGCTGTGAATGTTAACTACCACTACTGAACGATATATTTGAATGCAGCTAATAAAAAGTTACAAGAATAAAAATTTTTCATAAAACCATAGTACTGTACAACACAGTGAATCCTAATGTAAACTATGAATTATAGTTAATAGTATGAGTATAATAATATTCTTTCATCAATTGCAACAAAGGTATAACACTAGTGCAAAATGTTAATGTCCTAGTTTGCTAATGCTGCAGAATGTAAAACACCAGAGATGGACAGGCTTTTATAAAATGGGGATTTATTTCACTACACAGTTACAGTCTTAAGGCCACAAAATGTCCAAGGTAACACCTCAGCAATCAGGTACCTTCACCGGAGGATGGCCAATGGCGTCCGGAAAACCTCTGCCAGCTAGGAAGGCAGCTGGCGTCTGCTCCAAAGCTCTGGCCTCAAAACGGCTTCTCCCAGGACGTTCCTTTCCAGCAAGCTTGCTTCTCTTCAAAACATCACTCCCAGCTGCACTCTCTTTCTTCCCCCCTGAGTCAGCTCATTTATAGAGCTCCACCAATAAGGGCCCACCCTGAATGGGCGGGGCCACACCTCCATGAGAACATCTCATCAGAATCATTGCCCACAGCTGGGTGGGGCACATTCCAAGCAAATCCAACCATCACCAAAACGTCTGTCCCACAAGACCACAAAGATAATAGCATTTGGGGGACACAATACATTCAAACCGGCACATTCCACCCCCTGGACCCCAAAATGACATTATCTTTCCAAATACAAAATACATTCATTTCATCACAATATCACAAAAACTTAAACCATTTCAGTAACAAAAGTTAAGTACAAAATCCCATCAAAATCAAATATAGGCATGGTCAGTCCTAAGGCATACTTTTCCTTTAGCTTGGATCTGTGGACTTAGAACAAGTTATATGCTTCCAGTATACAAAGGAGGGACATTCATAGGATGAACATTCCCACTGCCATAAGGAGAAACAGTAAGAAAAACAGGGTTAACAGGACCAAAACAGTTCTTAAAACCTGCAGGACAAACTCCATTAGATTTCAAAGTCTCAGAGTCATTTACAGAACAACGTTGCATCCTTGGGGCTTGAGAGAGTGGAAGCCTAACCCTTCCTAAGGGCCTTTTCGGCAGCCCTTTCCTCTCCAAACGCTTAGGTGAGTGCTCCAACATACCCACACATTGGGGAGACCACCTTCTCGGCCCCACCCTCCTCAAACATCAGGGCTGCTCCCGGATTCCCTTCCATCTCCGGGGCACACGCTCAACCCCTTCAGAACAGTGTGGTGGCAGCCAGGCTCACCCCAATTCCCTGGGAATGTGCTCCACTCTCTTTGGGACCTCAGGTGGCAAAACTCTTCCAGAGCATCGAGGTGGAATGCCCACCCTCGACCTCTGGGGCAAACTCACCCTTTCCATGCGTGTGGGCTGCTCCACTCTCCCAGCCCAAGGCCTCTTGACTCCAGACCTCAACCTCCATGGCTCTGTGTTTGAAGAAATTTTTCCCGCAATTTGCTCCTTGTCTGTCTCCTTCAGTCCAGACTGGCAGCGGCTCTGTCTATAAAGTTCTCGCAAAAATTCCGTTGGCTTTGCATGAAGCATGCAGGGGTCAAAGCCATCAGACAATAGGACTTTCCACAAATCCTTTCTGGATAATTCCATCTCCAATCTTGGCTTGTACTGATATGGCAGCTGGGTTCCATGTTTGGTTACGTCCTCACATTGGGCTGTAGCTTCTGGGATTCCACCCCCTGGAAGCTCATAATTTTCCAAGCCATTAGCTTCCGGTTTCTTAGAACCCAAGAGTTCAGTTCTAAGTTTATCTCTCTCTGCTCGCATTTTACTATAAGCTGCAAGGAGAAGCCAGGTTATGTCCTCCACACGTAGTCTGGAGATCTCCTCAGCTAAGTACTCCAGGTTGTCACTTTTAAATTCTTCCTTCCATCTGACACCAGGACTCAATTTTGCCAAATTCTCTGCCACTTTAAAACAAGGATCACCTTTCTTCCAGTTTGCAACAAAACATTCATCATTTCTGTTCAAGGCCTCATCAGAAGTATCTTTAGAGTCCATATTTCCACTAACAGTCTCTTTAAAGCAGTTTTGGCCTTTTCTATCAAGCTCCTCACAACTCTTCCAGAAACTCCCCATTATCCATTTAAAAAGCCGTTCCAACATGTTTGGTATTTGCAAACTCAGCAGCAAAAGCACCCCACTCTCGGTACCAAAATCCGTCCTAGTTTGCTAATGCTGCAGAATGCAAAACACCAGAGATGGATAGGCTTTTATAAAATGGGGGTTTATTTCACTACACAGTTACAGTCTTAAGGCCACAAAATGTCCAAGGTAACACCTCAGCAATCAGGTACCTTCACCGGAGGATGGCCAATGGCGTCCGGAAAACCTCTGCCAGCTAGGAAGGCAGCTGGCGTCTGCTCCAAAGCTCTGGCCTCAAAACGGCTTCTCCCAGGACGTTCCTTTCCAGCAAGCTTGCTTCTCTTCAAAACATCACTCCCAGCTGCACTCTCTTTCTTCCCCCCTGAGTCAGCTCATTTATAGAGCTCCACCGATAAGGGCCCACCCTGAATGGGCGGGGCCACACCTCCATGAGAACATCTCATCAGAATCATTGCCCACAGCTGGGTGGGGCACATTCCAAGCAAATCCAACCATCACCAAAACGTCTGTCCCACAAGACCACAAAGATAATAGCATTTGGGGGACACAATACATTCAAACCGGCACAGTTAATAGGGAAAACTGCAAGTGTGAGGGTGGTATATGGGAACTCTGTACTTTATGCATGATTTTTCTGAGTACCTACAATTTCTCTACTAAAAAATTATTTAAGAAGTGTAATATTCTTTACCCCTCCCTCAAAATCTACTTTTTCTTAAAGCTTTCTGTATGAATTTATGAAGAGATGTGGCACAGGAATAAGGACTGCCGATCATTCAGAAACTGTAATCTACACTCAAACTGCAGGTCAGTACTCAGTATTATCTGTTAAGAGATGAGAATATAGCATAGAGGTCAAATTATTTTAAATATCTCGGGGACCTGTGAATGACTTCATAGAAACTGTGAAAGGATAACAGGGGACAAAAATAGTTCAGTAGAAGCTTTTTGCCGATCTGCTTAAATTATATTAGAAATTATTTGCAAAACTAAAACTACTAACATATTTCTGATGCTTTTATTTCTTTATACAAATAATATCAGAACCAGATTCAGTCCAATGCATACTGGATCATCAATTCTTCCACCACCCACAAATCATTTTCTCAAAGGTCTGGCAGCTTTCAATGTCTGGCAAAAGTTTAAGCGAAAGCCTTAGCCTTGCCACCAGCATTCCTACAAAGTGTTGAAAGCACTACCTCATCTCCTTTGCCTCCCTAAGCTGGAGAAGAGTGACAGAAACTGTTCCATAGAGAAATCTCACCCAGGCCACTCTATCCGGAAGGTCAACAAAGGTAACAAATGCTCCAACTAAGAAATAAGAAAATAAATAAATAAATGAGGTATAATCCACAGAACTCAGGGTGCCTGCTCCTTCTACCCTGAGACCTAATATGGATGGAATTCAGTTGCTAAAAACGCCTCCTAAAATGGATTTGTGAAAAAAGGATCATATATTCTCCAGAACAGAACACTCCACCATTGTTAGAGAAAGCTATTTTTACAGGCTTTGGGCTCAGTTGTCTCCATTTGAATGAGAAGTGGAAATCTAACCCAGAGAGCCAGGACTATATACATTAACATCTTTATTCTCCTGAAAAATTCAAAGTGGAACGGGCCTGCTCAGCTGTCAGGGGTCATAGAGGTAAAGACAGTAGTATTTGCCTTAGCAAGGATATGAACAGATCCTAAGAGAAGAGTCTGAAGCAAGCAGTAGGTAAAAATTCCAGTCAAATGACAGATCTGAGATAATCTTCCTTCAAGCCCACCAACTAAATGTCTCCACACTCTAGCCCCCTCTCCACCTTCAGAGTGCTTTCATTCAATGACCTGAAAGCAAAGATTTGTCAAAATAGATATACGACAAGAAACGACAGAAAAAAAAACAGCTCAAGGTCTTCCAGAGTACCTTACAAAATCCTAGTGCAAACCCATCCCATATCTCCAAGGACAACCAATACCTGTTCTCTGATCAGGAAGTCATAACAATGAAAGAGTTCAAGAATAAAAACTCCTCTGTACCTATTCGTTCAGTGAATAAATTTGTTGAGCACTCACTGCATGTCAAGTGCTGTACTACCTGCTGAGGATACAGCAATTAACAAAACAGAAACATCCACCCTCATGAAGCTTACTTTCTAATGGGGGGAGACTAAAATAAATAGTATGTTATAGGTTGATAAGAGAAAATTCAGACAGAGAAGTGGGAAAGGGGGTGAGTTATGTAAAGGTATGGGGGTAAGGGCTTTGCAATTTAGACAGCCAGAGAAATGTCACTCACTGTTAGAGTGACATTTGAGTAAAGACCTCAGAGAGGTAATGGGACAAGCTAGGCAGCTTTATAAGGGGTGACTCTGGAAAACAGAACAAGCGCATAGGTCCTGAAACAGAAGTGTGCCTGGTATATTCAAGGAATGGCCAGGAGGCCCATGAGAGTGTTGGGGGGGAAAGGGGTGTTACAGACCTAGTGCCTTAAAGGTAATGGTAAAGACTGGTTTTTATTCTGAAAGAGAACGGAAGTCATCTCCTCTTCTAACTCCTTTCCATTAAAAAATATCAAGCACACTATTTTGATACACGCAAATTTTGTTAAAAAAAAACTTTTCAAATTTGAAGCTCTACAGTATAGATCACATGGTGGACAAAGAGGCAGCTGGAACTCCAACTCTGCAATTTGACTTTGGCTGACAGAATTCATCATACCTTCAAGAAAAGTTCTTCTCTCAATCCTCTGGAGAACAGCAACAGGAGAAGAAAAATACAAAAGTGAACTGAATTAACCCAACCTACCACTTTCCACTACTATTTAAACTTTTTCTGCATAATGTCATAGGCAACCCATAGGGTTCTATATGGAAGATAAAAAAAAATATTGGAGAAAGAAAATGAAAAAATGCATTAGGAAGAAAAAAGAGCCACAAACAACAATTAAATCTGAAAATACAATATAATGCTAGGAATTTGTGACATTCCTCAAGTGGAATCTGTCACCTCCCTCTTCTCCAGTCTCCACGTTGCCCAACATCAGAAAGGAATCAGGCTTCTCAAAAAGTTTGCGTAGACATTCTCCACCTGGAATCTGAATTTAAATCTTCCCACTTTTACTTCTTTGGTTTTGGTTTTACACACCTCCGAAACTGTTATTCGGTCATTTATCATCATTACCCAAGAACAATTCACTTTGAGTGAACAAATATTCCGTGGAGTTACTAAGATTATGGTCACAAATGTCGAAAAACGTTGGCTCAACTACAGAGAACCAAAATCGAGACGCTTTCAGGGACTCAAAAATGAGTTACGAGCTTAGTTAGTGTAGGCCCAACTTACAGGCTCCAGAAACATCTCCTTGTATGTGCCAACTCAAATACCTGCCCTGGAATAAACTCGGTCACCGGCATGATTTGAAACACTCCAACACCGTTCCCTCCCATTTTTCCAATGCTATGAAGGAAAACGGAGACCCAAGAAACACATGGAACTAGTCACCCCCAAGCACAAGGGCGCAACAGTTTTTAGGTCCCACCACACAGGCCACAAGTGGCGCCAGCCCCCCGCCCTCCGCCCAGCTTCTCTCCTGCACTCCAAGCGCACACTGGGGGATCTCGGGCCTCGGGCTTGTCCTTCCCGGGCGACTCCGGCCCTGACCCACCGCCCCGACGCCCCGACAACAGTGCGGGAGACACAAGCCGAGGATCCTCCGCCCGCCACGCCCCCTCCAAGGGGCCGCCCGCGCCGCCCGCCCTCGCGGCTGGGAGATAGCCTCACCTGGCGCGGGCCGTAGCGGGGAGGGCGCCCACGTCTCCGCCCGCCCGCCGCCCGGACCCACGGCCGCTTAGCTGCGGCTCGGTACCGACGGCCGGCGGCGGCGCGCTTCTGGGGGCGGGGTCTTCTCGGCGGGGGTTTCCCCGGGGCCTACGGCGGGAAAGCAGGGGGGACCGGGGCGGGGAAGGGGAAAGGGACTTGGGGAGGAGGGGAAGAGGGGGGAGAGAGGGGGAGACAAATCCGGAGAGGGAGAAAAGGGGGGAGGGGGAAAATCAGAAGGGAAAGAAAGGGCCAGAGTCCGCCCCCCGCTGCGGCCTGCGCGCTACGTCACCACGTCCGCCGTAGTCGTCACTGCGTTCAGCGCTCCGCGCGTCCCTGCTTCCTGTGTGCCCCTTTCCTTGCCAGCAAGCATCCCCCACCTCTCCAACCACGCCATGCACATGCTCCTCCCTGCACATACATATATACATGCATGCTTGCTCGCTCACTGTCTGTTGCTCCATCCGCGTTACCTTAGAAACTATGAAGCCACCAATCCAGATCCACGAGGGATCCTCAGTCCACCTTAAATCCATCAAGCCTGTTAGATCCACCTTAAATTTAAGCAACAGTAATGGTAACTGTAATTTCAATTCATTGAATACTTAAAACATCCTTTCACTTGGCACAGTAACTCTGGCACCCGAAACAGAGCATATATTCAATAAATATGTGTTGTATAAATAGATAAAGATAGCGTGGTGGGTAAATATCCATTCTACATATGAAAATCTGACCCAGAGAGAACTCCATCCTATTAAAATCACATTCTTACCATCACCCCTCTCTAAAATGTAGTTCATTTTCTAATGAATCATCTTATATTTCCAACCTTTCCCATTCTGTCCATTTGAGGCTGAATCAGTTTAGTTATTGATTGTGTGTATTTGGGGCACTTAACTAATCAACTCCCTCAGAGAAGACATGTATTCTTACATTGATAGAATTTGACCGTTGAATATTTACTATGCGACAGGAACTGCAATAGCAAAAAAATTTAAATAATTGTAGTACAATGTAAGTGGTATAATAGATAGATGTTCAATATGCAATGGAAACACAAGAAGGAACAATTAGTTCTTAGAGGTAAGAGAGGCTAACTTACAGAAAAACTGCTGGTGAAATTTAAAACTGGGCAGCTAGTGGGTAGGGGAGAGCTGGAGGGGAGCCACTCCACGGTTGGCCTGGGGTTCCCCAGATGGCTTGATTTTTTTCAAAACAAAGAGAGAGCTGCTGGACTCATCTTTGTTATTTTGAGACAAAGCCCCTGAACTTGGGCCCTCGCTTTATGTAGATGCAAGGGCTCATTTGTAGAAGGCAAGTGTTAGGGGAAAGCAGTTTTTGAAGTTGCTGTTCCATTTATTGGAATCGCACAACACCCAAAATTTCTGGTCTTTGTAGGAAACTAGCCACATGCTGGAATTGTCACAAAAATGTAATACTACAGCTATCTTGCTACCAGCTTGCAGATGAAACCAGGACTGAGAACAACAGGGCAAAGAGATAGAAGCAAGCTGGATCCTTGAGGACATTATTAAGCCATGAATCCCCCACCCTACCCTGACCCTCCTTATTAGGTCTCTGCTCTCCAGTTATAAGTCCCCGTTAGGACACTGATCATCCATGGGGTTCAGACTTCTGTTCCAGATTCCCTGGCCTAACCTTGAAGCCCTTTTGCTAGAGTATCACAGAGTGCTTCTGCAGGGAATCATAGCCCAGGCTTCTATGTTGCTCCATCCCAGAATGAGCATGGAGGAAAGACACCAGAAAAGAACAGGAGCTTTAGCCCAGAAACCTAAGGAGAGCTCTGCCCTTCCTCAAAAGAGAGATGACCTTTACAAATTACAGCTGTTTTTTTCTTACTGTGTGCTCGATTCAGAATGCCCCCTCCCCTGCTTCTGAATGCAGTGTCAGGAGCAAAGAGGGGGCCTCAAAATTCCTGGAAAGACCCCGCTCCTCCCTACCCCACAACCCTCACTACCTTAACAACAGTATCCATCCTGAAACCAGCAGAATTAATCCCATTATCCTTTTATCCATGTTTATATCAGCCCCAACAAAATGTTCTGGACTCCCAGGTCACCCTCCGTCTCCCTTACTCCAGTCCCCATACAGATCTGGAATCTTTTATTCTCTTCCCTTTTCCTACCCCTCCCTCCCTCTCAAAATATTTCCACTGTGCTCTCTGGAATGCTAGTGTGTCAGAAACAGAATCCCTACACCTTCTCAACCTCCTCTGTCCCCTTCATTATCTTGCTCGAGCTGAGACCTCAATCTCCCCTTCCAGTGGTGGCTGTTACCTCTATCACACCCAAATGACTTTGGGCCTGGAGATAGGATGAGAGTCCTCTCTGCTCCTCATCACCACTTTCAAACCACTCCTACTCCCTAAAATATACCACCTACTATCCCTAATTATCACTTGATCTCATTTCTCAAAGATGGCTCATATCATTCTCTCCAACAAGACTCCTATCATAATTCTTAATAATTTCAATATCCACTTGGACTGATCTTCTAATATCCTTGCTTCAGTTCCTTGGCCTCCTCACTTCCTGTGATCTTGCCCTTCACCCTGTATCAGTCACTCACTCTGAGATCATATCCTAGACGTTAACATTACCAGTAATAACTCCTCCATATTCTCAATGTCAGCCATCCCTCTAATACTCCCACTACTTTCTTTAGTACCCTGACTCCAAAAACCCTTTCAATCCACTGAGATCTACAGTCCCTTGGCTCTACCACCTTTTTGCTATGTCTCATCTTCCTCAGGCCCTCTTATTCCTCCTTACCTAGCATAAGTCCCTTGGTCAGTTATTATAATCACTCCCTTGTAGAGGGTTCTGATTGTCTGCTAAAATCCATCCTCCCCATTTCCGAAATGTTGAAGATTGTAGCTAAGCACTTAGCTGACCCTGTACACTACATCTCCCAGGCTTTCTTGCATTTAGGCATAGCCATGGTGCTAAAATCTTGCTAATGGAATGTGAGCCAAAGTAATATTTTCATGCTTTCTCTCCCCTTTCTGATAACCAGTAAAGGATGAGCCTCCTACCCAGCTTCTACCATTCAGGTGAGGAAAATGCTCCAGGACATGGCAAAGAAACAAGATGAAAGGACACTCAGTCCCTAAAGGACCCTAAAGGGTCATTTGAAGTCAAGACCCAAGGCATTGATCTGAAATCTATTTCTTTCTTGAAATAGAAATAAATGTCTTAAGTAAAAAAAATTTTAATTTTAATTTTAATTTAAATATATATATGTATATGTGTGTGTGTGTGTGTATTTTTTTAGGAGTTCACCAGAGAGGCAAGAATAGAGATTCCAGAGAGAGAGAATAACATAAGCGAAGTCATAGAGATATGAAATTCGTTCCATCAAGGATAAGCAAGTTCCAAGTTTTCAAGTCAGGGGCAGGGGAGATGATAGCCAGGAGGAAATATCAGCTAATAATCTTTACTACTTACCATGTGTGGAGTGTTCCACATCTATTATTTCTTTTTATTTAATTTTCAAAACAATAGGTATTATTATTATTATACCCATTTAATAGAGGAGGAAACCTGAGGCACAGTCTTTTAACCAAAATTCCAGATTTTGAGCTGAGGGAGTTTGTCCTCTGAAACTGTGCTCTCTTTTTTTTAACTGGAAAGGTCCCAATGTGCCATAATAGAGAGTGAAACAGTCTGTCTTTCTCGGGCAAGTGCAGTAACTAAAGAACAGCTAACGCCAAAATATCGGAGCTTCTGCCCCTAAAAGGAACATTCCTCTGCTTGTCCCCCTTTTGTTCACCTCTGATTCCCTCTCTGTTGGCTCCACAGGGAGAAGGGGAGCCACTGAAGTCATCCTAAGAGTTGAGGGCCTCTGAGAACTAAATACTGTAGTCAAGACATGAAACAAATAGCAAGACAACCATCTCCCCCAAACTCAAGATAAGGTTATCACCTAGAATGAAATTAGAAATATTAAATATTAGAGATAAGATCTGTTCCTATAGACTGGGGTAAAAAGGGTGGGGAGTGACAGCTAATGGGTACAGGGTTTCATATGGGGCTGATGAAAATGTTCTGGAATTAGGTCGTGGTGATGGTTGGTGCAATTCTTGGAATATATTAAAAGCCACTGAATTGTACGCTTCAAAAGGATGAGTTTTATAGAATGTGAAGTAAATTTCAATGAAACTGTTATTTTTAAATTAAATAAATTTACACTAGAAACTTAATAATAAATCTACTCCTTCATAGCTCTTAAAAAAAAAATCAGCCCTTATAGAAGAGAGCTAAGAGACGGTGACACACAAAAATCCAACCAAGGTGACTTGAGTATAACCACCCAGAAGCAGCTTAGATTGTAACATTTATTCATTCAGTAAATATATTTCAAGCATCTACATTATAGATCAGGCACTGTGCATGATGCCAGGAGTATAATGGGAAACAGCAGAGATGAGTCCAGAAGGGCAAATATTGGCAGAGTTTCTTCAGCACATCTAATATGGGAATACTTTGGCCCACAAACAAACCTGTGCGGCAGGAATAATAATAAACTTTTATTCAGCACTTATTATGTGCCAGCCACTGTTGTAAGTGCTTCACTAAATTATTTAATTATTAGAAAACTCCATGAGATGATCATGAAAGGTCTACAATCCCATATTCACAATCCTTAGGACCAGATCTACTTCAGAATTCAGAGCTTTTCAAGTTTTAGAAAGGTAAAATAGCACATACATCCCTAGGGTAGCATCAAATAATTAATACTTCTGCAGTAAAAATGTATAAATAGTCTCAGTGGGAATTTTTAGAAGACTATAAATAACCTCACTTCAGTTTAGGTCAGTTTTTGCCACCACATGAGTTACAAAAAAAGTGTGGGTTACAGAGCTTTTTAGATTTTGGAATTGTGAATAATCACTATTTCCATTTCTCAGAGAAGGGAACTGAAGCCAGCGAGGTCAAGTAACTTGCCCAGAAGTACACAACTAGTAAGAGGAACAGGCAGAATTTTAACCGAAGCCTTCTGGCTTAAAAGCCCACTCTCCTGATTCACTCTCCACTTCTGGTAAATTCCCTCTGTGGAAACAGGCCTGTTCCTAGAGATCCACTGCTCAGGACCTTTTGAAGAAAAGAGCAAGTTTCTGAGAAATCTCAAAACTTCTTTCCCTAAACAGAACAAACCCCAAAGGATGAGCGAGTCTGGCTCTCAAGCCCCTTCCCCACTTTCAGACTTCCGTCTGAGGACACAGGATCCAGCTGGGGACCTCGCCTCCCAACCCCCACCTTCAGAATGGAGGTGTCTTCAAGATCTGTTAACCTGAGGCTAACCCAGAAGGCTGGACCGTGAGTCCCAGGGAGGGAGGAAGGAGGGGTGGGAAAGGGGCAGGCTTTGAGAGGACAGCCTCAGGGAAAGGAGAATTCAGCCCTCCGTTTATGGTGCCCTAAAGAGACTGGCCAGTGACCCCTCTCATTTGAGTCACACTTGAACACCATTTTAACACCTCTACTCTCTCCTCTTTTCCTCTGGCTTCCCAGCACTGCCCACGATCTGAGGAGGAATTTCAGCTCTAACCTTTGTCCCCACGCCTGGCAGCTCACATGGGTAACTGTCTCCCGGCATTGACCGAGGGACATTTCTTTCCCCAAGCGAACCAACCTCCCCTCACTTCCCCCACTCGGTACTTGCACTGACATGCGTTGGCAGCTCCTGCCAGGATCTACCTGGGGCTGGCTTCACCTCTCAGTCAGATGTCTGTCTGCTCTTTCCCCTGCAACATGGAGCCGTGCCAGCTGGACACACACCCCTTCCGGGGCCCCCAGCAGCCAGGACGGGATTTCCACTGCTGTTGAGTCCCTGAGCCCCAGGTTCACAGCTCTGTCTCCACTGTTGCTGAAGGACAGCCTCTTCCAGCAATGAGCTCCGCACTGCTCCTGACCTTCTTGGTCCTGGCTCCAGCCACAGTGGCCACTCCCAGAGCTGGAAGTCAGTGTCCCACCTGTGGGGCCCCCACCTTGGACCTGGAGAGTCAGCGGGAGCTGCTTCTGGACTTGGCCAAGAGAAGCATCTTGAACAAGCTGCACCTCAGCCAGCGCCCAACACTGAGCCGGCCTGTGTCCAGAGCCGCTCTGAGGACTGCATTGCAGCATCTCCATGGACCCCCATGGGGGGCAATTCCAGAGGCCAACAGGGCACAGGAATATGAGATCATCAGCTTTGCTGAGACAGGTGCGTTCCTGGTCTGTAGATCTTTCCCAGAACCTGACCTCAAGGAGAGGAAAAGTTTCCTCATTAACCTAGATGACTCCCTTTCCCAAACCAACCCAACCCCTGCCTCCTACAGTCTTTAATTTCCTAATCCCAGGCTCCCACCCCTCAGTCTCTCTCTGGTAGCTCAGACCTGACCAATGGGCAGCTGGAAAGTCAGTGAATTTTGCTTCTTCCAAGACTGCCTGCCCCCATGTCCTCTGGCTCCTCTCTCTGCAGTTCTCACAAACTCCCACAGGCTGTGAGTCCATCCACTTCCGGGGCTGGGAATTGGGGAGTCTTTCCTTTCTCGGGCCCCAGGAACCAGCCCCCTTCTCCCCCCACAGTTGCCTCATTTGGGCAAAAGAGGGAAAAGTAAAACACGGGGTTATATCTCTCCACTCTGCCCCTGCCCTCTTGCCTTGCTATCTCAGGTCCCCACATCAGAACGTGTCAAACTGGGACTCGGAAAGGTGGATAGGGGATAGAGGGGAAGAGAGAGTTACTTCTATGGAAGGGGGAGGAGTTGGAGAATATGATGGGCAGCTGGAGAGATCAGGCATTCAGAGACAGGACCCTAGAAACCCAAGTACAAACTGAACACTCTGGCCTTTGGCAAGCTCTTTGTTAGGCCTGGAAGGCCCTTCCCTGCCTGACCCCTTTCCCCTGAACAGTGCCTTTCCCCTCCCCCTTCAGAACCTAGCACTCCTATCCTCAAGAAGCCCACCCTGACCTGAGGGGGAAGCTGTCCCCCACAACATGAACCACCCGCAGGGGTAGGGTCGCCGGTCTCCGTGCATCTGCGAAGTCTGTCTGCCCACAGAATGTCAACTCCTTGAGGTCAGCAACTGTCTTTTATTCCTCATGTTTTCACCAGGGGCTAGTGTGTGATAGAAATAACTAACACTTACACAATGTTTAATGGTTTATTGCGTTCAGTGCCCTGTACATATTAGACCTTCACAGAACCCAGTGAGGCAAGGACTCTTGTTCTCCCCAGAAGTGATGAAACTGGGACCTGAGAAGTTGAGTAACTTGTCCAAGGTCACAGGTCTGGTAAGTGATGGAGCCCCACGGCCCAGCTCTAGAAGCCATGGCCTTGACCACTACACCACTCTGCCTCTTGTAGGCATAGTAGTTGCTCAATAAGGATGAGTCCCATTAAATAACCAAACCACACCCTTATCTAGTTCAAAAGGGAGTTTCTGCTGGTGATTAAGAGCACAAACACGGGAACCAGAATGCTTGGGCTCAAATCCTTGCTCAGCCACTTATTAATAGTGTGACTGTTGTTTACAGACAGTTTTCCCATTTATAAAATAGAAATAATGAGAGGATAGTTGAGAGGATTAAATGAGCTAATACAGGTAAAGTGCTTAGAACAGTGCCCAAACTGAATAACTGCCATTAAAAAAAAAATTAATTTCTAAGACTCGGCTCCTGCCCATGAAGAGTTTAATTGCTGCCACTGGAAAACAATTAATTAGAATATAAGGCAGAATGAAATAAATGCTAGATAAGGGCGCGAGCGCATGCTGGGCCAGAAGTAATTCATTGGGTCCTGGTGAAATGGGGAAGTCTGTCAGAAAAAGGTGGCAAATGGGCTGGCATTATAAATTAAGTTTGATTACAATGGGTAGAGAATGGTAAATGGTATACCAAACCGAAGGGAAAACCTAAATAAAAGCCTGAAGGAGTAGACTGCATTTGCAGTTAAAAAGTAGTTTGGGTGGAGGAACATAAGATGAACAGAAGGCCATGAATCCTGAGTCCCTACAACACCGCAATCCTGGGTCTTTTTCACATTGGTGTCCCTGGTGCCTAGCACAGTTCCTGGCACTTTGTGACAACAAAGATGGTTACCAGGTATTGGGTGTACCTGCCCCATCTCATTTAATCCTCACAACCACCCCATGAGTGGGCTTTATTATTACCATTTTATGAGTGAGGAAACTGAGACTCAAAGAAGATAATTTATATGGCCCAGGTCCTGCAGCTTATGAGTGGTGGGGCAGGATTCAAACATAGTTTTCCCTAACTTCAAAGTCTATATACTTTCCACATATTTGCTAATGAATGAACTAATGAATACAACATTCAGGCCAGAGGGGGCCTGATCTGAGATGAAAAGAAAAATTTGGAGGTAAGGATGGCTGGTGCCTGGATTCCAACTTTTATATTTAAACATTTTAGCTTGAAGTTTTCATTCCAATTTAAGCTATCATCCACACCATAATGTGAAAGAAAGATCTAAGAATTGTTCTTGCTGGAGATGTGAAGAGCGAGAGCCTGGGGCACTGGGGAAACTAGAATTGGGAAGGGTGGAAACCCAAGGGCAAAGACCACTGGGAGCTCTGGGAGTTCTGAACTGGGTACCTGTCCCTCTCATTCTGCCTAGTGTCAGTTCAAATAGATTAGGTTTTAGGGAGAAACATCTTGAAAATGTCAATCACGATGTCCACCCGGCCTCCTGAGGTGCTGCCACTGCCTACAGCCTTGTTTTCATTATCTTCCGCTTATTAACAAACCTCTCCAAAAGTAGTGGCATAAAACAATAATGACTTATTATTTCTTGTTATTTTGGGGTTCCACTGGGCTCATTGAACAGTTCTGCTGCTCCATATGATGCAGCCAAGGTCCCTCGTGTGGCTGCATTCACCTGGGAGCTCGGGTCGGGCTGGAACATCTAAGATGGTCTCTCATCCTCCACAGCCTCTCTGGTTGTGGCCTCTTATCATGGTCAGTCCCAAGCTTCTTTAAAGTACAGTGGCTGGATTCCAAGCAGACACGTCTCAGTGTGTAAATGATTATCAAACTTCTACTTGCATTGTGCTTGCTAATGACCCATTGGCCAAAGAGAGTCATATGGCCAAGTCCAGAATCAATGTGGGAGGGAAATGCACAGTGGAGTAGAAACATGAGGAACTGTTCATTGGGGCCACTGATGTTAACAGTCTACAGCAGGCTGCCTTCCGGCCCCTAATAATTCATGTCCCTCCCACATGTGAAATACAATCACCTCCTCTCAAGACCCCCCATATGTCATCCATTATGGCATCAGGATCAGGCTTGAAGTCCAGGGTCTCATCATCGGTATCAGGTACAGGTACAAGTTCAAGTGAGGCTCCCCTGGTAGATTTCTTCAGGTCAGGAACCTTCAGTGGGGCGCTAGAGCTGACTCATCCCAGCTCATGAGAGCCAATTGTGCTTATCTCTTCCCAACTCCACAGTCAGTGAAGTCACTTTGGTAGCTTAAAATCGGCTGTGATGGGAATATTTACACCACAGAAATTAAAAACACTACGAGTTGGGGCTTTTTTATTTTTATTCTGGAGACCAGTTGTTAAACATTTACCAGCACAGCAATGCCTGTAACTGAAAAATACAAGTAATCTGCCTCCCGTACACCTAATGTACAATGCTGAGACAGGGACAGGATAACCATCATAGACACCCCTCTTGAAAATGGGGCATGAGTGGTCAGAGACACAAAGCAACCACTGCTCCATGGGAATTCTGATATCCAGTCAGGCACATATCTCAGTCTACCCCAAATCCAGAACTCTCTTGGTTAAGGCCTGATTCTGTGCCTGGGTAGGATTTTTCCCACTGCTCAACACTGCTGTTCTTGGCTGCTAGGTCCACCCTCTCATCCCTTGGCTCCACACTCTGAGGTGTCTTTCCTTTCAAATAGGAAATGACCTGTTTCAGGCTGAGTAGTTTTCTCAGCCTGCTTCCAGCCCAAAGAAGTTGGGGATCCAGAGACCTCATTTCATTTTGAATTATCTCTTTCTCTTTTATCTCTATCCCTGCTGCTTTCACTATTAAAATTCTCTTAAAAATTCTGTGGGCTTCTAAATAATAAATTGTAGTATACTCAATTAGACAAAAAACACCCCAGTCTACCAAAACAGACCCCTCTCTACTTTAGGCTACAGGTCAGGCTACAGTGCTGTGGGACAACACTCTTAAAATTCTGAGAATTCTGAGAGGGTCTATAAAACATCACCTTAAATTTTACATCCTAACAAAGACCTTAAATCCTAACAAAGCATCTTACAACTGACCCTTTATTTGTTTGGATTTTCACTCTGAAGCCATGTCCCTGCCCACACACACACATATACCCCCCACCCCCGTGCCTTGGATTCTTGGATTCGATTTTTGCCCTGAGACCATTTCTTACTTTGAAAAACTTTTGCCAGATGGAGAAGAAAGGAATGAAAAAGGATTTTATTTTTCAATCTAGCAAATTCTAGGTGGAAATAATTTCCCTAAATTCTGCATAAAAATTGAACGGTTCCTCTTTTAGTTCACCTCTCTCCTGAAATACCTTAGACAATTGGCACTTTCAGCATTCTGCTTGGAAACATCTTTGGCTAAATTCACAACTTTGTTAGATAGCTTTTCTGTCTTCCGAGTTACCATAGGCAACAGCCAATACATAACACAGGTTCCCCTTTCCCCCATTTCCAGTAGCAATTTCCTCAGCTCCATTAACAGTCTTCACCATCCTTCTAACCACGTCTCACCTTCCAGTCCCCAAACCAGTATCACATATTGTAGACTTGGGTTATGGCAGCACTTCACTTCTGATACTAATTTCAGTTATCTGTTGATCAACTGAACAAACCACCTCAAAAATATAGAGGCTTAAAAGAATAAGTATAGTATTTCTCATGGTTTTGTGGATTAATAGGGAGAATCTGGACAGTTCTTTTCTTCCATGTAATATAACTACGGTCTTTCATGCAACTGCATCCAGTTGGGAGCTCAGACGGGGCTGGAACATCTAAGATAGCCTCTCATCCTCCAGAGTCTCTCTCCACATGGCCTCTTGTCTTTGTAGTCTAGCCCAAGTTTCTTTACATCATGGTAACTGGCTTCCAAAGGGACAAAGCCTCAATGTGTAGGCGCTTATCAAGATTCTTCTTGCATTGTACTTCCTATTGTCCCATTGGCCAAATAAAGTCACATGGCTAAGCCCAGAGTTGATGTGGGAAGAGACTGCACAAAGACATGACCATTGGGAGATGTTGTTCATTGGGGGCCAACAATGTAATAGTCTACTACAGCAACTACTGGTCTTGTGTTTGCCTGCCGTAAATGGGGTGACTTAAGGGGCTCTAACTATAGGGTGCTTAGCAACGTAGCCAGAAAAGACTAGTTGGACAATCTTCTTCCAGGATTTGGGAATTGGGAAGAGCTGAGTAAATGGTCCTACAAACTCAAGAGCTGGTGCCACCATTTGGGGACTCAAGGAAGCTAACAAGGAGACAGAAGAAATAATACACAGACAGAAGAGAATGGAGTGGACTTACATAAAGAGATAGAGATGAGAGAGACCATGTTGGCTGTGAGAGCTATTGAGAGTAGGCTTATTCCTGATTTTCCAATTCACACAAAGCCTATTTGAACTTTATTTTCAGTCCTTCCATGCCCATGATAGTGTGAGCTGTATCCTAACAATAAAGCACTCTTTACTTGAAAAAGAAAAATAAGGGTAGCTAAGGTCAAATCATAATGAGCATTTAACTGCTTGCTAAAAGAATTTGGACTTTATTCACCAATAAAGTTCTTGAGACCATGCATTTTATGATCCAGCCAAGTTTTTGAAAAATAATCCTGGTGTCAGTGTAAAAGAAGAATAAAAGATCATTCATTCAACAAAAGTTTATAGAGTGCCTACTATGTGCCAGGCAGTAGGGATGCAATACAAGCACAATCTTGACCTTCCTGGAGCTTACATTCTATCTGGGGTGTGGAGGGAGAGGGGGAGAAGCACACAGTAAACAAATGAACAAATTACAGAGAGTGACAGGCGGCTATGAAGACAGTTAAGCAGGGTGATGTATTAGAGATATGTAGATAGAGGTGAAGGCTACTTTAGAGAAGTCAGGGAAGACTCTTTGAGGAAACATTTGAGCCAAATGTCAAAAAGGAGCCAGTTATACAAAGCTCTTGGGAAAGACATTCCAGGCAGAGGGAATAGCAAGTACAAAGACCATGAGGTGGGCAGCTACTTGGTGAATCCAAGAAAGAAAAATAAAAGCCAGTATAATTATTCAAGTTTTGTGTATATGTCACATTAAGGAGTTTAGATTTTATCCAAATAGCAATGGGAAGCTTTTGGAGTATTTTAAACTGAGGAGATTAAGCTGATCAGGTTTTTGAAAATAAAAGATCATTCTGACTGATATTTGGAGAATGATGTGGAGGGCAAGAGAGGATCACTTGGGAAGCTATCACCATAATTCAAGAAGAAGATGATTGGACTAATGTATAGTGAGAAGATGGGGACAAGTGAAATTATATCATGAATTAGAGGTAGAGTTGACAGATCTTGCAGATAAGTTCAAAGTACGGGATGAAGAGAATCAAGGTTTGGACTTAAGCAAGCATTTTACAGGGAAGGGGAGGGATGGAGAAGGACTCAATTTGGGTGGGTGGGGGTGGTAAATCTAGAGTTCTTTGAACATGTTAAGTTATCCAAGTGGAATGTTTTAAACAGGCAGCTGGATATACAAGTCAAAGGCTCAGGGAGAGGTCAGGGCCAGAGATATATACTCAGGAGTCATCAGCATATAGATAGAATTTAAAGCCATGGGAATTGCTGAGATCATTATGGGAGAGAGTGTGGATAGAGAAGAGAAAAGAACTCAAGACCGCCCACATTTAGAGGTCAGTTAGAGGAAGAGGAGCTGTGAGAAAAGAAGACCAAGATGGAATGGCCAGTGTCGCAAAAGTTAAGAGAAGGAAATATTTCAAGAAAGAATTGTTAACTGTGTTAAACACTGCTTATTGAGTAAGATAAAAATAAAGAGATGAGACCACTGGATTTGGCAATGTGGAAGGTGTTGGTGATCTTGACAAAAGCAATTTTAGTGGAGGGAGGAGAAGCCCAATTAAGAGTTTCAATGGGGGCAGCATAATGAGGGAAATTGGGGCAGTAGAATGAAATGCCAAGACATTAGAATCACTGCAGTGAGGGACTGGAAGTGGAGAAGAGGGAGGTGATCATAAGGTTTCTAGAGGTGATAAGAAAGGTAGTAGTATCACCAATTCAAATAAGAATGAAAAGAGAGGGTTTTAGGAAGGAAAATAATGATTTCCATTTAGTGCAAATTGATTTTAATGAGTGGGCAGGACATTGAGGTGGCAAAATTAAGCAGTTAGAAATTTAGGCCTGAAGCTTGGTGATTCCCAAATCTATTTGTCCAGTCTAGATGTGGAAAATGGTCTGGACTGGATGTACTGATTTGGGAATCAGCAGCATAAAGATTGTATTGGCTGGCCAGAAGTGTGGACAAGAGTTCCCCTCAGTGTAGAGTAAGAAAGAAATGAAGGTTAAAGACCTTCCCTTGGAGAACTCTTACATTCAAGGGATGATCAGAGAAAGAAAAGCCAGCAAGGACCAAAGAAGAATCATGAGAGCTATGTCAGAGAACCCAAGAGAGAAAAAAGCTTCAAGGAAGGGGTGGTCAGCTTCAGAAAGTTCAAGCATGCTGAGGACAGATAGGTAACCCTCAGAAGGCCACAATGACCCAGGCTTCTTGTGTCCACAGGCCTCTCCAACATCAACCAGATTCGTCTTGATTTCCATTTCTCCTCTGATAGAACCTCTGGTGGCATGGAGATCCAGCAGGTGAACCTCATGTTCTTTGTGGAGCTCCCTCCCAATATCACCCGGACTTTGCAAGTGAGTGTCCTTATGCCAGGCCCACATAACACCAACCTCACCTTGGCCACCCATAGACTGCTGGAGGTGGATGCCAGTGGCTGGCACCAAGTCCTCCTGGGCCCTGAGGCTCAGGCTGCCTACAGCCAGGGACACCTGACCGTGGAGCTGGTGCCTGAGGGCCAGGTAGCGCAGGGCTCAGTCATCCTGGGTGAGGCTGCCCATAGGCCTTTTGTGGCAGCCCGGGTAAGAGTTGGGGGCAAGCACCGGGTTCACCGGCGAGGAATCGACTGTCAGAGTGGGTCCAGGATGTGCTGTCGTCAAGAGTTCTTTGTGGACTTCCGTGAGATCGGCTGGCACGACTGGATCATCCAGCCTGAGGGCTATGCAATGAACTTCTGCATAGGGCAGTGCCCCCTACATGTGGCAGGCATGCCTGGCATTGCTGCCTCCTTTCACACCGCAGTGCTCAATCTGCTCAAGGCAAACACGGCTGCAGGTACCACTGGAGGAGGCTCATGCTGTGTGCCCACTGCCCGGCGCTCCCTGTCTCTACTCTACTATGACAGGGACAGCAACATTATCAAGACTGACATTCCTGACATGGTGGTAGAGGCCTGTGGGTGCAGTTAGTCTATGTGTGTGCAGGAAGCCCAAGGTGGGTTGGGAAAGCATGCCCTCACTGAGGAGCCCTTCCTGGGGAGGAGGGAGTGACCCCACTACTGCGTCTGTCCAGAAAACAGTCTCTCTTCCTAAGCAACCCATGGAAATTAGCCCATCTTTGACATGAGCAGATCTTGGGCTAAGCAGAATCATTGTACCATCTCCATGACCAACAGCCTCTTCAGGAAATCTGTCCAACAAACAACCCCCCAAAAGGAATGCCATCAGTTTCTCTGACAAAGATACCTTCAGTGCTCCCTCCTTAATCTGCCCCATAATGCGTTCTGCCTCCCTGCCCTTTCTGCTCCATGGCTCCTTCTCTAAGAGGAGTTGACCCAGCCCCTTCCCCCGATCTTCTGGATCTCCACAGAGCCCCTTCCTTGGATTCACCAAAGAATATGCCCCTGTTTTCCAAAGCGAGGCTTACCCCCCCCCTCCTTACTTCTGTGTCTCGAGCCCCTTTCCTTCTCACCTGCCCAGGTGGGGTGCTAATGCTGCTCTCTTCTGCACAATTCCATCCATTCTTTGTTCTTCTCTGCCCTACTCTATGCCCTTGAGAGCTGACCCACCCGAGCTACGTTACCTGAGCTCCTTTGCCCTCTGGCTTCCTGCTGCGTTTGACTAAGAGGAGACAAAGGCAGGAAATTGAAAGATAGAAGGAGACAGAGAACCGAATATTTCTTAATCCTGCTCCCTCTCTGGCCCTCTGTGACTACAGCTTACAGCTCCTGTCTGGCCACCCAGCTCTGCCTAGGTTCTGATATCTCCACTTCAGAGCGAGGAGTCAGAAAGGCTTTTCACTCTTGCTCATTCCTGGGTACTTCAACACCCCTTGGTTCTCTTAACCCTATCCATACATCTGTAAATAATTAGTTCACTAAGCCCTCTTCATGAAGCACAGAGGCAGCTTAATATGTCCGCTGTCTCCTACCATGACCCTGACTGACTCCCCAGAGGACACGGAGGCTGCCTGCCCTGCCGTTCTGCTCTCTCCTCACACAGGTTCCTCAGGGCTGAATGATTGTGTCTTTGCCTTTCATACTTCCTGCTCCTCCTTTCCCTGGCAGCCCCCTCTTCCTTCTTAGGCCTCCTCCACCCTCCCAGATTCCTCTTTGCTGGTCTTGTGGCTAATAAAAACCCGTGTTCTATCTGCTCCTCTCCTCCCTCTGTCCTCGCTCCAAGAGATGAAACAGATCCCTGATCAATCAGCGAGGAGGCCGGCAATCTGTGGGCATACACGTGGCAGGAGGCAAAGGGATGGCTCAGAGCTGGCTGCCAGGTCCTCTGACTCATCCCCTGGTTACTGACCCCCAGTGCTCCATCCAGGAGTCCTCCCTGGAACCTGGAACTGGCCACTGGACACCTGAGTGGGATAGGGAGGAGAGGACAGACTGGGATGAGGGGAGGGAGGCATTTGCTCAGAGACTGGGTCTCTTTAGACCTTTGCCCTTGGTCTCCCACCATCTCCTCCCTTTGGCTGAACAGCCCTGAACCATAGGGTCAATATTGTCTGCAGCCCAAGGCTGAGTTTGCGCAAAACCCATGTGCCCTTTGGGGAACGTGATGTCTGTGTTTGCTTAGCTTACCCTATCGGGGTAAGAGGTCCCGTCCTGGAATAGGAAACCCAGAGGAGAAAGTCCTCTCAGAGCCTGTCAGATGGACCCCCTGGGGGGCTCCAAATCTGAGCTGTGGATGGAATACATTCTGACATTTTAAGTCTTCTGGTGCCTTTTCCTCCCTCCCCCTTCTGCCAGTGTCCCCCTCCCTTGCCACCCTTTCTCCAATTACAGCTTCTTCCTTCTTCCTTCCCTCCAATTACAGCTTCAGTCCTCAGGGCCATGGCAAGATTTTAAGGGGATGCCAAAATATTCAGTAATCAAGATAAATAATATTTTAATGAGGTATTTTAAAAAATCAGACTGTACGCAAAAAGAATCCGTGATGAAACAATATAGCAAAATTTAAAATAAACCCAGAACCAGTATTAGTTCCCTTCTTTTTTAGCTCTGCCTTTTGTAAAAAAGGGGAAAGGGTGGGTCTGTCTTCTTCCAAGACTTTTCCTTCAGAATCCCCTAGACTCTAACCCTAGACCCCTTTGGGCTTTGCTCATCTGGGCAAGAAAACTGCTTGGGCTTCTTCTACTTCCTTACCCACCCCTAAGCCTGTCGTTACCCCCCAGCCCCCAACCAGGTTGGTGGTAGGGCGGGCTGTTAGGCAGATGGCTGGGGTATTTATAACCCCGGGAGCACTTCTTGGGAAAAGTGACTAAGATGCTAAGAGCATATTTATAGCTGCATATTGACGTAAGTGTCAGTGGGGAGGTAGGGCCAGGCCAGGCTCAGCAGTGAGGGGGTGGGAAGAGCTGGAAATTGGGGGCACCTGACAGAGTGAGGGTGGGGGTAGAGGTGGGGTCAGCGACTCCCACAGCCAGTTCCTGCTGCTTCCCCTGGGTCTGTCTCTTGGCACCTACAGGTAAGCTCCCCCGAGGACCACCATGAGCAGACACCTCCAGGCTGCAGTTGGATGTTCCAGACCCCACGGGTAGAGAGCTGTCAGTCACCAGCCCATACGTGGTCAGAGGGACCGGAATGTGCTGCAGGACCTGGAGGGGAGGATGTAAGAGTTCTCCCCACTCTCCACCACACCATGCCCTGAGTTTCTAGGAAGAGTCTGGCACCCATCACCAAGCTCCATTGCCACATGTCAGTGTGGTGACATCCCAAACCATAGGTAGCAGTGATGCGGGCCTTCAGGATAGCCTCTGCTCTCTGGCAAGGGGGACAGAGCAGAGGAACCAACTTCCGCCTGTCTCTTGGTGGGGTGGCAGGGTTCCCAGAGCAAGAGGTTGAGGCGCACTCCCCATCTCTGCTCTCTCCAGAGCAGCACCTTCCCCGGGGAGCGCTGGTCAGCTGCGGGCCTGCTGCTGTCCAGTGGCACGGCACTGCCACATGGTGGACACTGGCGGTACTGACGCCCATCCCCCAAGGCACCCGCAACCCTGCTCCCTCTGGAGAGGGAGATCACAGATTGTCCAGTAGTCTCTCTGGCAACCCCCACTGGCTAACTAGGGGGGAGAGTCAGTGTGAAGTTATCTGCAGAGCTTTAAAAAAAAAAACACTCATGCCTGATTTGGGGAGGGAGGGGGTGTATGTAGAGCATGTGAATTTTTTAAAGTTCTTCCAGGTGATTCTAAGGCACAGTTTGGCTTAACAACATCTACTCTAAAGCCTCAAGCACCAGAATTCCCTTTTCTGTCAAGAAATAAAACATCTTTCTAGAGCAGCTTGTTCATCTTAGGTGATGGAGTAGTGAAGGAAGGCCGAGTCAATGAATTCATGCTAAGATGTAGATGGTTGCTAGCCCAGCTCTCCTGAGTGTTTGCATTTTAAATGATCGGTAGAATGTGAAGCCTTGTGGTTTAAGCTGTGTGACAGGTGAAGAAAAAAATGTCATTTGGTGTGCATGGGTTTTCTTGGCCTTCTAAGTTCTTTGAGATAGATGATCCATTTTACAGCTCAAGAGGTGAGAGAAATATTTGAGTGACACTTTCTAGAATATTCATAGCAATATTTCAAAAATAAAAATCAGTGATTGTGAAAACCTTGTGGCTCCCACTCCCTTTATCCAGTGTATGAACAGATGAGTAGAAAAATGGGGACAAAAAGTAAATGAATTATAGGGAGGGATGGGGGGCATGGGATGTTTTGGGTGCTCTTTTTTACTTTAATTTTTATTCTTATTTTTTTGTGGTAATGAAAATGTTCAAAAATTGATTGTGGTGATGAATGCACAACTATATAATGGTACTGTGAACAACTGATTGTACACCGTGGATGATTGTATGGTTTGTGAATATATGTCAATAAATTGAATTAATAAAAAAATTAAAATTAAAATTAAAATCAGTAAATTTAAATAAATAAATAAGTGGGAGATGAATAAAAATGAAGTAGGGACACATTTCTAAACCAGCCCCACTTTACCCACAGCTTTCTTCGCTCCAGCTTCTTGAAGAAACTGGGGCATAAGGAAAAAAGCTAGCATGAGAAGATGGGGGGCCTTGGCCCTCCCATTTAAAGTCTGTGAGGAAGTGAGGTAAGGAGCGCAAAAATTGGAACTAAAGTCGTTGCATCTTCCTTGCTTTGCTCTTAAAAAAGACAAAATAAACCACCCCATTTCCCACCCAAGTCTCCATTTCTCACCCCATTAACTAAGGGGCTGGCTGAGACAGTACCACTTCTAGGATGCCCCAAATTTAGGCCACTCTCACAGCCCCAGAAAGAGAAGTGGCAGCTGGGTGCAGGCCCTCCCAAGTCCCATGCCCTTCTGCCAGCCTTGATGGACTCTGCCTGGCTGTGAGATTGCATCCACCCCTCCCCCCCACCTTTCTGGGTTTCCCCAGACACCACAGTACCCATCCCCTCCCTCCCTGCCCCCACTCCCTGCTCCGGCCCTCCTCCACGTTGTGCTCCAGTCCAATTGGACTCTGGGCAGCCAGCACAGGCAGGGTCAGGGAGTGACTGCCAGCCATGCCCCGTGGCACTGCCACCTCGACTTGGGCAAGAGGACTCCGTCCTCCCCAGATCCCCCACCTGTGCCCCGGCTCCCTTGCTAGAACCAAGAGACCAGAGTTCTTCTGGCCCAGAGGCCCGAGGAATAACCCCTGGGACTCGCAGCTGCCTGGTGGAAACCTCTGTGGCTGTGGTGGCCAGGCAAGCTAGAAAGACGGGAGGCATGGAGGGAAATCGTTCTTTCCCACCTGGCTCCTATGGCGTCCCCTCCCCCAAGTCCCAGACCTTGGGGACCGAGCATGTGAAATCATCCTCTCTCTTGCATCATGCGTGTCCACATTGCCTCCCCCCACCCATACCCCTACCTCAAGCCCAGTCACCATGGCCAGATGGTGAAACCCGAGCTCCAGGGGGGGACCTCCACCCCCTGCAGGGGCCTGATGGGCAGCAAAGGTGGCCAATCCTGGGGCTCAGAGCCTAGGTCTGCTGGCTGAATGCTAGGTGGGGAAGCCCCAGGCTCTAACCTTGGCCAGGAGTAGGTGTGGCACTGGTGTCTGCTGCCGTTGTGCCTTCATTAGCTCCTGTTCAATTAGACTCAAAGAAGGAACAACCGCCTGCCCTCCGACACTCCCAACCCAGGGCCATCCACGAGGAGCATGGGGCTCTGGCCAGTGCTACTGTGGGCACTGGTGTGGGCACAGGGGGCAGAGTCTGTGTGTCCCTCCTGTGGGGGCCCCACATTGGCACCTCAGGCAGAACAAGCTTTGGTCCTGGAGCTCGCCAAGCAGCAAATCCTGGAGGGGCTGCACATGACCAGTCGTCCCAGAATAACACATCCTCCACCCCAGGCAGCGCTGACCAGAGCCCTCCGGAGGCTCCAGCCAGGGAGCATGGCTCCGGCAACTGGGGAGGAGGTCATCAGCTTTGCTACAGTCACAGGTGAGTGAGAGAGAACCAGGCAGGGAGCAGGCAGAAGGGGATCCTAGCAGGAAAGGGAGAGGGAGTGGGGTGTGGTAGGAGAAGGAGGTGTGGGGGCAGGCACTGGTTGTGGAGGATGCAAGGCGGGTGCTAGGGAGAGCAGTGGGGGAGTCTCAGAGGAAAGCTTCGTGGATGCTCATATTCCTCTTTCTCCTTTCCATCTTCCGGGCAGACTCCTTCACTTCAACCTGCAGCCGCATGCTCACCTTCCACCTGTCCACTCCTCGGTCCCACCACCTGTACCACGCCCGCCTCTGGCTGCACGTGCTCCACACCCTTCCTGGCACCCTGTACTTGAGGATCTTCCGGTGGCGCCCAAGGAGGAGGCGCCGAGGCACCCTCCTGGCTGAGCACCAGATGACTACTCCAGGCTGGCACGCCCTGACTCTCCCCTCTAGTGGCTTAAGAGCAGGGGAATCTGGGATTCTGAAACTCCAGCTGGACTGCAGACCCCTAGAGGGCAACGGCACAGCTGTCCGACCAGGGCAGTGGCTCGTGGACATAGCGGGAGAGCAGCGGCCCTTCCTGGAGCTTAAGATCAGGGCCAGTGAGCCTGGAACAGGCCGGGCCAGGAGGAGGACCCCCACCTGTGAGCCTGCGACCCCCTTATGTTGTAGGCGAGACCATTATGTAGACTTCCAGGAACTGGGCTGGCGGGACTGGATCCTGCAGCCCGAGGGGTACCAGCTGAATTACTGCAGTGGGCAGTGCCCTCCCCACCTGGCTGGCAGCCCGGGCATCGCTGCCTCCTTCCATTCTGCTGTCTTCAGCCTCCTCAAGGCCAACAACCCTTGGCCCTCTGGTACCTCATGCTGCGTCCCCACTGCCCGAAGGCCTCTGTCCCTCCTCTACCTCGATCTTAATGGCAATGTGGTCAAGACAGATGTGCCAGATATGGTGGTAGAGGCCTGTGGCTGCAGCTAGCAAGAGGACCTGGGGGGTTGGAGAGAAGAGATCAAGTCTGGGGTTCCCAGGCAAAGGGTATCTTGAATGGAGGCATCAGATTCCTGATACATTCCCCCACCCATAGGCCACCTGGCAGCCCAGGATAACTGTTCAGACTCTTGTCTATTCCAGGCTGGTTGATGTGTGGGGAGATGAGTAAAGTGTTTGCTCTAAAGGATCTACCCAGAAAGGCTGATTTCCTAGCCTAAGCCCTCTGAGATGACAGGGGCTAGGGAGGGAGGGAGGGAAGGAGAAGGCAGAGAAAAGTTACTTAGTCTCTCCCAAGAAGAGACAGTTCTTGGGTGAGGAAAGGAGGAAGAAGGCAAAGGGCCCAGCAGACCCGGGGGCAGGGGAGAAAGGTTGGCCAAGGGTAGGGATTGTTGAAATGCTTTAAGGGAGGGTCAAGAGGGAGAAGGGCAAGGGGTTGAGGAAGAGTGTTTAGGAGAGCCCAGAAATGGGAGTCAGGAGAAAGGGGTGCTGAGCCCCAGAGAAGTTCCCTGGTTTTCACTGTGGGGGGCAGGACCCACTGGGGAAACAAACATTTATACTTTCCTAATAAAAATGAGAAAAACAAAAATCAACAAGTATGAGTCATGAAGAAGGGCTGGCGTGATGGGCTCGAGCAATGGTTCTCCAAGTGCGGTCTGGGGAAGCTCAAGGTGTCTCTGAGACTTTTTCTGGGGTGTCCACCAGGTCAAAACTATTTTCATAATAACACTAAGATGCTATTTGCCATTTTCATTTACATGATCTCAAAAATGTACAGTGGAGTTTTCCAGAGGTTGTGAGACATGTGATTACATCATCTTTCTGACATCGTTGTTAGTGGAATGTCTGCTTGTGTATTCTCGTGTTTAAAATTTTCCAGTTTTAATGCTAATATGGTAAACTGATAGACATACACCATATAAACAAAATCTGAATAATTTTTAAGAGTGTCAGTCTTGAGAACAAAAAGTTTGAGAACCAGTGGTCTAAATACTGGGTGGGGAGGGGAAAGCCCTGTGTTCAAAGAGAGTGCTCCCGGAGGACGGGCGTGTGGCTGGGCTGGGAGCACAGGTAGTGACCATTGCTCTGGCCTGGCTAAGCTGGGTCCCTGACCCTGTCAGTATAACCAGTGTCTGGGTCAAAGTCACGCAGGGGAGGGAGGCCCAAACAGGACTCTTATCTGCACCCTCCCCACAATCACTATCTATCTTCATAGCACCCCAAATCTGTCCCTAGCTTCCTTTACCCCAGGACCCTCCGACCAAACCGTTAACCCACTGACCCTCCACTGACAGAAAGGGGAAGGAACTCTTGTTCGCCACCATGCTTTCTCCCCTCTATGGTAAAGGTTGGAGAGACTAAAATAGCTGCCCCTTCCCCTGCATCTGATCACCATGGCAACACAAATCCAAAGGAGCAGGACTCTCCCTTTTCAGTTCAACACTACCGCACCGCACTAGCAGCTTCTGCCGGTGTGCCCCTCTGTTTCTTTGGGCTCACATAGCCCCCTCTCTGAGTTCCTAACTGGGCTTTGGGTGGGGGGTGGGGGGAGAGCAAGTGTAGCCAACTCCTTAGGCTCCCCTAGGCTCCCCTAGGATCCCTCCTCTTCCAACAGATTCCAAGAGGGTGTCATGTGCCAAAAAGGCCAGCAGAGGGAGCAGGAACCCTGAAGAAAGGAAAGAGAAAGCAAGCCGTTGTGAGGTGCGGAGGTGGCCTTAGTTTCCAGAACGGCGAGATGAGGAATATCGCGGGTTCTTGGGAAACAGTGCCTCAGGCCCAGGGTCTCTTAGCAGCCTTGTGAACACACTTTCTGTGCTCAGAAACTCCCTAGCCGCTGCTTCTATCTTTTATGCTCTACAGACCCCTTACTGTCCGCCCAGGGCCCCCAGCCCCGCAACCCATCTTCATCAGACCTCTGTCCTAACCCTTCCAAACTCCTTCCAAAGGGTGAGCTCGGCATACAACCCACAGGAAGGCAGAATGCTAAGTTAGCACCTATCACAGTCGATGACCCTATCTCCAATCAATATTGTCTTTCTCAGATAATCTTTTCGTCGCCGCCACTCCCCCAATATATTTCCCAGTCTGTTTTCTGGCTCTGGTTCAGGGTCTCTCCATGGGCAGCCGATCCAAGGATCCATGCCGGGATTTACTGCCCACCGACAGCAGCGTGTTCAGCGAGGGGGGGCGGTGGGGGAGGCAGTATAGGGTCCCTCAAGGGAGGGGGAGGATCCTGGGGGTCCTGGGGGTGCAATAAGCCCGGCACCCCCACTCTCCCTTCCAGTTACCCCGCCTCATCTTCCAGAAACGCAAGAGGGAGGGAAATAGGAGGGAGGTGAGGGGCGAGCGAGAAAAGCCGCGGCGCGCCAGAGGCGAGAGCGAGAAAAAGTTTTTGCAAAAGGGAAAAAAAGTTTGCGCTTCTCGCGGGTGGTCCCGGCTCGCGGCCTGGCGGGCTGGGCCGGCTGGAGGGCTGGGGGCCAGGTTGGGGAGGGTGGGGGGTGGCACTGAGGCTGCGCCGCCGTGGCCCTGTCCGCCCCCCTCCCTCCCCACCGCACACCCCCCAGCCCAGACTCCAGCCCTGGACCGCGCATCCCAAGCCCTGCGCCCAGACAGAGGTGAGAAGGGGGGCCAGCGGGGGACCACCTGGGATGGTGGGGGGAGGGGGCCTGAGGGGATGCTCTGCTTCCGAGGGATTGAGACCAGCCGAGAGGGAGACCTGGGGCACAGAGGCAAAATGGGGGTGGGAGAGTCTAGGGTGAGATATTAGAAAGTTTGGAGAACTTTATCATTTGTGGTTCCCTATCTTTATCTGTCTTTTCTTCTTCTTCTTCTTCCTTTTTTTCCCGGACTGACAGTCTATGTGTCTCTGTCTCAAGCAACTGTGGGTGTCTTTGTCAGCCTTTGCCTCTCCCATATATTAGAAACATCTCACTTTCATCACGTTGAGATAAACGGGCTGGAGGGATAGCTAGCTAGAGGTCTGCTTACTAGAGAGCGCACTCCAGGTGTGTCTCTGAGCGCTGGGCAAGAAGACATCAGTGTTTCTGAGAGGAGGGGACCGCGAAGGAGGGAGCCCTAGGTGGGGTGGGGATGGGTGTGCGGTTGGTAAGAGGACCAAGCCTCAGGGGGTGGGGGGGAGCTGGGCTTGAACCGCTGACCTGTCTTGTGACAGATGTGCCCCCCCGGGTGCATGTGTTTTAGAGGAAAGAAGTGTCTTCTGCGCTAGGAAAGGGGCTGGGGGGGGGGTGCTGCCTAGTGTGTGTACTCTAGGCCTTCGAAAGATTCCCCAAGGAATTTGGACTGAGTCTCTAGGGCTGTGGGCAGGGTGCTAAGGAGCAGCTGGGGAGACCTTGTCTTGACCCTCTGACCTCAGGACCACCAGGGCAGCTGGGGCCAGCTGCAAGGAGACCCCTACAGGGGCTGGGTGGGACCACTGGCCACTGCCAGCATGCGCATCCCTGTTGGCCCCCCCTACACACACACACAACACACACACACACACACACACACACACACACACACACACACACAAGCCCAAACGGGAGCTAGGAACAGAGGCCCCTCCTCTGGCTCAGACCACCCTGCTTGCCCTTGCTCCCCTCTCTGAAGACTCTTTCAGATCCCCTGACCCCGAAACAATCCGCTCTGGGAGCTAGCTTTGGAGGCAGGTTTAGGGAAGGTGGACCCCATAGATTGGGGAGTGAGAGTTTAGGGGCCTGAAGAACTGGGTCTTCATAGGACTTTATGCCCCAGAAGAGAGAAGACGGGGCAATTTCACTGGGAGGTGTAAGGGCTGGAATAAGGGTGGTTTTCCCTAGGGGGGCGGGGTCCAAAGACCTCCCCCCCATTATCTCTCAGGCATCCCCGCCGGGCGGCACAGACCCCGCCCTTGACGTCACGAGGGGGTTCCCAGGGGTCTGGAAGGAGTTAACCCTTGGGAAACCTGCTGGGATACCCGGGAATCTAAGGGATCCTGGACCCTTCTCCCATACACATCTTATGTTATTTACCCACTCATTTTATCTCCCGGTATTTTCTAGATTTTTCTTTCCTCCCCTCCCTACCAAAGGGACCCTCACTCTCCAACAGTGTCCTCAAGCCCCCAAGGCGCCACGGCCTGCTTTCTGGATGCACTGAGGGGAGGAGAGAAGAATGTGCCCCGCCTCTCACCTCCCCCCAACTACGGCTCGCTCGACCGGGCTCCGGGACGGGCGGGGGAAGCAGAGCCGTCTGCAGCCAGAGCCTGCGGCGGCGACTTGGGTGGGCCGAGGAGGCACGGGGGCGGGAAAGGCGGGACCGGGAGAAGGGAGGCGGGGCCGGCTCCTCCGAGATGGGGAGCGGGGGTGCGAGGGGGACTCTGGAAAATAAAGAGACACCAAAGATGATTCAGGGGTCCGGCAGGGGAACCTGGAGCTGCCTGCCCCATCCTGCACTCTCACCCACACCCCAGAGAAAAACTTTGCTGAAATTGGAAAAGTTGGCGAAATTTTCCTTTCACTAGTAGGACGGGGAGAGGGGAGACGTGGGTGGGCTGTGGCACGGTGGGCAGGAGGGATGTCGCCCCACTTCCATCGCGGTTCCCTGGTTGCCAGGCAGTGGGGCAGCAAGATGATAGAGTAGGCATGTTTGGGGGAGTCTCTCTAGTGTTTGGGGGGTCATTTGCGAGCCACCTCCTTCCTCTGGGTGAGTCATAGAGGAAGGAGGCGGGAGAAGTGCCCCCCCCAGTCCAGCTGCCAGCCAGCTGTGCCCCCCCCTCCCCGCCAGCTCTGCCCTCCCCCGCCCCCAGCTTTGTGCCAAGGTCGAGTTGGGAGGTCTTGGATGCGGGATCCGGATCTCGGCTGGAAAGGAGGAGTTGGGAAGGGGATGGCCCAGGCTGCGGGGCTTGGGCTAGGTCGTGGGGTCCGGGTTCCGCTCCCCATTTTACCCCGCCCTTACCCTAAATCCCAGCATCCCGGGATCACCCACCGCGCGGGCCGGCCCGCTCCCGGTGGTTCTCCACCCCACCCCGCCCCACCCCACCCTCAGTCCCTGAAAGCCGGAAAACCCGGGATGGACTTCAAACGGGAGTTGGAGAGAAGCGCAGACAGCAGCCAGCGCCCTCTCCTTCACAACGCCTCTCTAATGGATGACTTTCTTTTTTCATTCTCCCAAAGGCGTCCTTCACAAATCCGTTTCCTGCCCCGCCCCCAGAGACCAAAGAGGTTAAAATGGTGCTCAAATGCAAACCACTCCAGAATAACACGATTCTATCCCTTATACCCAACAGACCTGAGGAGACTCCCCTCAGAAACCTTTCCCACTCTTACACCCAAGTTTCTGCCTAAGAGAGAAAAGTGGCAGATTTATGCTTCCTCCTGGCCTCACCAACCTCTCCGTCTGGACTGTGGCGAGGGCTCCCTCTACTGGACCCTGGAGAGATTATGTAGAGGGCTGTCCCAGGGCAGGGACAAGTGAAGGAAAGGGGCTGTTTCCTCACCTCACCTCTCAAAGCTGGCCCTTGGCAGAAGCAGAAAGAAGACGTCCTGTGACATTAAAATCACTTGATGCTCTTATAGGCAAAACCAGTCCATAACAACCCACCCCCAACTCCACCCCTGCAAAAAAAAAAACAAAAAACAGAGTCCATCCCGACAAAACTCACACGGAGTTCCCACAAGAATCCCACAAGGATCCCCAAGACTGCCTCTGCCTCTTGAAACATCTCTCCTAGCCCCTCCCTGGCTGAGTGATGCTCTTTTCAACTTGATTTCCCACAGCAGATATCTTGGAGGAAGTGGGGGCACTGTTGTGGGAAGCTCTGCCCAGGGTTTTGTGCTTGGGATGGTTATCCAATCTTCCCATTTCCCTCCTGCCTTTATAACTTGCAGATCTCCCTTCTCCCTCTGCAGTGTCCCTACACCCACCTCTGAGACGCCATGTTCAACCCGATGACCCCACCACCAGTCAGTAGCTATGGCGAGCCCTGCTGTCTCCGGCCCCTCCCCAGTCAGGGGACCTCCAGTATGGGGATGGAAGGTCAGTGCATACTAATTCCAGGACCTTGAGGACTTGGCAGATTTCCTCACCCAGCCCCAGGGTTCCCTCTCAGACTCACCCCCTGCCCATGACAGTTTCCCATCTACAAGAGGAGTTGAGCCTCTATGTCATGTGGGCTTAGAATCTGGAATCAGGCCTTGCTTGGGGTGCCAAGGTGAGGTCTCCTGTGTCCTCCATTCCCTCCCCATTCCAGCTATCTCTCTTTTCTAGGACTGTCTAGTCTGCCCTTCTGCCACCAGGCCAGCCTCATGTCTGGCCCCCACGGTTATGGGCCAGCCCGAGAGACCAACAGCTGCACTGAGGGTGAGGCCTCAGGCATCACCCCCTTCCTTCGTTGCCCTTCTCAAACTTCTGAGGGAGAAAGTGGGCGGGCAGGGGATTTAACTTGGAGGAGAAAATGCATGGAGATGGGAGTGAGGGGTCAGAGCATGATCAGGAGTTCACAAATGGGTCTAGAAGGACGAAGCAGAGTCCAGTATCATTCTTTTGCTGAGAGTCAGGGCCCATGGCTTGGATGCATGGGAGACACATCCCTTAACTTTGTCTCTCTCCCCTGTCCCTTGCCCCAGCCCCACTCTTTCCTCCTCCCCGGAATGCAGTCAAGTTGACTAAGAAGCGGGCACTCTCCATCTCACCTCTGTCGGATGCCAGCCTGGACCTGCAGACAGTTATCCGCACCTCGCCCAGCTCCCTGGTGGCTTTCATCAACTCACGCTGTGCATCTCCAGGGGGCTCTTATGGCCACCTCTCCATTGGCACCATGAGGTGCAGGCAGCCCTGGACTAGTGGGACCCTAAAGACCCTACAAAACCCTATTAACAAGCCCTCTGAACCACCTGACCCTATTTGAATCTTTATCCTTTCAAAGGCATTAAAACCCTACTCAGTATTTCCCAGAGACTTCCTCAACCACTTCCCATACCAAGTCTTCTAGAAACCCTCCATACGGCCCAAGAACTCCCCAGAACTTCTGAGACAAAAGACTAAAGTAACTGTCTCCTCTCCTCCTCCTCAGCCCCTCTCTGGGATTCCAACCCCAGATGAATCACCAAAAAGGGACCTCGCCTTCCTTCGGGGTCCAGCCCTGTGGTCCCCATGACCCCACCTGGGTTGGGATGATGCCACATCCTCATTCCCGGGGACCTCTCCCAACCTGCCAGGTGAGAGTCCCCATATTGCTACCCAATTTCCCTCAGCTCAGGGAGGGGGTGGTGGTAGACTTTACAGGGGAAAGGTCTTCAAAGGAAGGATGGGGGATATAAAAGTTTTCCATACCAGAAAGATAAAAAGGGGTGTGGTGTTGGGGTGCAATCCTTGGGGTTGGATCAGACTCTTCCAAATGAAATCCCACCTGTTACCCATCTGATTCACCAATGCAGTCTGAGGAGGGAGTCCTTTCCAAACCCAGGGCTTTCTGCTACTTGGGTGGGGGCACTCAGGGCAGGAAGACCTGGCTTGGTTCCCTCTTCCTTCTACCCACTTCGACCCTCATCACCCTCACTTCTTCCCTTGGGGAAGTTGAAGTCCGAGCTAGACATGCTGGTTGACAAGTGCCCGGAGGAGCCCTTGGAAGGCGACATGTCCAGCCCCAACTCCACAGGCACACAGGTACTAGGGGGAGGGGACTTCACCTCTGGGACCTGAACAAAACAACAACTGTCATCCAAGTGACCCTAGGATTGCCTCTCCTGCCCTAGGATCCCCTGCTGGGGGTGCTGGATGGGCGGGAGGACCTGGAGAGAGAGGAGAAGCCTGAGCCTGAATCTGTGTATGAGACTGACTGCCGCTGGGATGGCTGCAGCCAGGAATTTGACTCCCAGGAGCAGCTGGTGCATGTGAGCCCAAGGGAGATAACAGGCGCAACTGGCCGGAGCCTGTGGGGGATTCTGGGTGGGACACTGCGGAACCCAGCTCAGGGCAGGAGCTCAGAGGATACTGAGGTGAGAGATTGATTGCCCAGAAGCTGTAGCTTTAGAAAGCTGAAAGAACTGAGGTGTGGGATATGATGCTCCCCCCATCCCTTCTTCCCCCTTGAGATGGGGTCATGGAGCACTATACTGGGGTGGATGGATAGGGGTCTAGGGAATGTCTGTCCTGGGTCTTGGGGGCCTGAGGGAGCTTTGGAAACCCTCTGCATCTTCTCCTCCAGCATATCAACAGCGAACACATTCATGGGGAGCGGAAGGAGTTTGTGTGCCACTGGGGGGGCTGCTCCAGGGAGCTGAGGCCCTTCAAAGCCCAGTATATGCTGGTGGTGCACATGCGCAGGCACACGGGCGAGAAGCCACACAAGTGCACGGTGAGGCACCCACTTCCTAAGCCCAGGGGCTCCCCATCAAGTCAGGGCCACACTATGACTTTCATGGATTCTATGCCCTTTGCCTTCATAGATCCCCTCCTCCACAAACAAATATTTAAAGTGGTGTTTTACGGCTGTGTTGGTATAAAGATGCATATATTAATATCATATAAAAAAACATTTTTTCAACCTAAAAGTTCATTTTTTTCCCCTTTATTTTAAAAGAAATTTAAACATTGTTATGGGCTCCTAAAAGTATTGTGGGCCCCAGGCACTGTGCCTACTGCTCTGCCGAATGGGGAAACTCTGCATCAAGGACATGAGACCCTCTCCTTATTGCCCATTCCCCAGGACGACCCTTTCCTAAGGCAGCCTAAGATCCCCATGTGGGGAGATCTCCTCTGGCTTGACCAGGAGATGCTCATTGCCTCGTCTCCACATCCCTGCAGGCAGAGGGCCTTCATCTGCTTCTGTTCCCCCAGCTCTTGCTCACCCTTGTGTCCTAATTTCGGGGATTCTCCTGAAACCCCAAATCCTTCCTATCTTGAGTTATATACTCTGATGTATGTCTCTTTTGAGATTTAGGTTTCCTCTAATCTCCAGGTCCTTCTGTCTTAGATCTAACCTTTGTCCTCCCAGTTTGAAGGGTGCCGGAAGTCATACTCACGCCTCGAAAACCTGAAGACACACCTGCGATCACACACGGGTGAGAAGCCGTACATGTGTGAGCACGAGGGCTGCAGCAAGGCCTTCAGTAATGCTAGTGACCGAGCCAAGCACCAGAATCGGACCCACTCCAATGAGGTGAATGCCCCATCTAAGAGACCCCCGACCCCTACCCCCTGAGAAGCTGCCTACTGGGAGCTTTCTCCCCTGTAAGAAATCCCCTAGCTCAGCACCCACCCCGCAGAGCTGAGTGTCCCCTTCCCCATATAATTCACCCAGAGAAGGTCTTTCTAAAACAAGAATTCCTGCTTACCACCCCTCCCCCTCCCTCCAACCTGCCAAAGGGCTAACCCAAAATAGACCCGCCTAATTAGAGGAGACCCCTGGCCCCTTCAACCCCTGAATTGATGACATTTCACAGCCCTGGGTTCACTCCCTCATCTTTCCCAGGTCTGACCTGTCAGTATTCCTAATCCTTCCCTTAATCCCCTCATCTTTTATTCCTATCCCAATGCCCCTCACCCTCCTCACTTCCTTGGGGCCTGTGTTTTCCTCCCTTGCCCCCCTCACCCCTCATTCAATGGCCCCACGCCCACCACTTTCTCCCACTCACTCGGCACTTTCCCATTTTGACCCCATGCCTTCTGTCTTCACTTTCCACTTAACAGAAGCCGTATGTGTGCAAGCTCCCTGGATGCACCAAACGCTACACAGATCCCAGCTCGCTCCGAAAACATGTCAAGACAGTTCATGGTCCTGACGCCCATGTGACCAAGCGGCACCGGGGGGATGGCCCCCTGCCCCGAGCACCATCCCTTCCCACAGTGGAGCCCAAGCGGGAGCGGGAGGGAGTCCCCATCAGGGATGAGAGCAGACTGACTGTGCCAGAGGGGGCCATGGTGAGTCAGCCCAAGTACCCCCTGCCTCCATCCCCAGCCTGCCTTACCGACATCATTCCAGTCCCCTCCTAACCCAGCCATCCCCTCCTAAGTAAATCACTCTTTTCTAGTTTATTGTCCCACCATTACTCCTTGGGCTACCCCAAATCTAGGGATCTTAGTTTAATTATTTCATTGGTTCAGGAAACTCCTTCTTATATAGCACAGTATAGATGGTATGGTTCTAAGCCCTTTACATGTATTATTTCACATTCTCCTCACAACAGCTTCATGAGGAAGGAACTATTCTTCTCCCCATTTCCAGATGAGGAATCTCAACCATAGAGAAATTGTCCCGGGGTCAGAGAGCTAAGGGCAGGAATCTGAGCTCAGGCAGCCTGTGCTCTAGTCTAGGCTCACTCTTGGCTCCCAGTCTTGTATGTGCTCAGCCCTCTCTTCATCCAGAAGCGTCCCCTCAGTCCCAGCAGTCACTGGGACACAGGCTTCAGGTGCTCACCACGTTCAGGGAGTTATGGGGAAGGGAGAAGTGTGCCGCCCTCAGCCCTTGTCTATCCCACAGAAACCACAGCCAAGCCCTGGGGCCCAGTCGTCCTGCAGCAGTGACCACTCCCCGGCAGGCAGTGCAGCCAATACAGACAGCGGCGTGGAAATGGCAGGCAACGCAGGGGGCAGCACTGAGGATCTGTCCAGCTTGGATGAGGGACCTTGTATTGCTGGCACTGGTCTGTCCACCCTTCGCCGCCTAGAGAATCTCAGGCTGGACCAGCTGCATCAGCTCCGACCGATAGGGCCCCGGGGCCTCAAACTGCCCAGCTTGACCCACACCGGTGAGACCTGGGTGTGCAGGGGTGGATGATGGGCTGAGATCTGGATCTGCCCTGAGGTTAAGGGGACAGGTCACCCTTCAGGACTGCCATATGGCACCTTTATGCAATTAGAAAATGGTCCCCCTGCTGCAAAACACTTTCCTTCCATTACAAAATTGTTCTAATATAGAAACATAGAATGTCTATGATGTGAATGGTGTTCCTCAGGATTGTGCAGCGTACAACCTGTACAACTGTTCACAGCAGCCCCAAATCTCTGGTGACTCAGAAGCAGAACAGGCATGAGAGAAGTAGTAGAACTGAATGGCTAGGGTTATGCAGCCTGTCCCTTGGACCAGGACAAGGCTGTCCCCTGAGGAAGGCAAGGTGAGATTTGAGGGGCTCCTGACCACTCGGCCTTTTCTCCCTGTTCTTTGCAGGCACCCCTGTGTCCCGCCGTCTCTGCCCCCCAGTTTCTCTTGACCGCCGCAGCAGCAGCTCCAGCAGCATCAGCTCAGCCTATACTGTCAGTCGCCGCTCCTCCCTGGCTTCCCCTTTCCCCCCAGGCTCCCCGCCAGAGAACGGGGTATCCTCCTTGCCTGGCCTTACACCTACCCAGCACTACCTGCTCCGTGCAAAATATGCTTCGGCCAGGGGAGGCAGCACTCCACCCACTGCAGCACCCAGCCTGGATCGGATCGGGGGTCTTCCTGCACCTCCTTGGAGAAGCCGAGCTGAGTATCCAGGATACAACCCTAGTGCAGGGGTCACCCGGAGGGCCAGCGACCCAGCCCGGGCTGCTGAACACCCTGTTCCAGTCAGAGTCCAACGGTTCAAGAGCCTGGGCTGTGTCCACACACCCCCAACAGTGGCAGGGGGAGGACGGAACTTTGATCCCCACCTCTCGACTTCTGTCTACTCACCGCAGCCCCCCAGCATCACTGAGAATGTCACCATGGATGCCAGAGGGCTACGAGAGGAGCCAGAGGTTGGGCCCTCCATGATGGGCAGTGGTCTGAACCCCTACATGGACTTCCCACCTGCGGATACTCTGGGATATGGAGGGCCTGAGGGGGCAGCGGCTGAGCCTTACGGAGCAAGGGGCCCAGGCTCTCTGCCTCTTGGACCTGGTCCACCCACCAACTATGACCCCAACCTGTGCCCCCAACAGGTCTCCTATCCTGGGATGGGGACCCCAGAAACATGGGGTGAGTTCCCCTCCCACTGTGGGTTATACCCAGGCCCCAAGGCTCCAGGTGAGACCTACAGCCAGTGTCCTCGACTTGAACATTATGGACAAGTACAGGTCAAGCCGGAACAGGGGTGCCCAGTAGGTTCTGACGCCACAGGAATGGCACCCTGCCTCAATGCCCACCCCAATGAGGGGCCCCCACGCCCACAGCCCCTGTTCTCTCACTATTCTCAGCCAACCCCTCCCCAGTATCCCCAGCCAGGCCCCTATGCCCAGCCACCTCCTGATTATCCTTCTTCAGAACCCAGGCCTGGCCTGGATTTTGATTCCCCACCTCACGCCACAGGACAGCTCAAGGCTCAGCTTGTGTGTAATTATGTTCAGTCTCAACAGGAGCTACTGTGGGAGAATGAGGGCAGAGGAGAGCCCCCAGGCCAGGAACCTTCCTACCAGAGCCACAAGTTTCTGGGGGGTTCCCACATTAGCCCAAGCCCTGCCAAGGCCCCAATGGGCACATATGGACCTGGCTTTGCACCCAACTTGTCCCATCACAAGTCAGGCTCCTATATCACCCCTTCATCATCAGGCCATGAAAATTTTGTGGTGGGGGCAAACAGGGCTCCCCATCGGGCAGCAGCACCACCCCGATTTCTGCCCCCATTGCCCACTTGCTATGGGCCCCTCAAGGCAGGGGGCTCCAACTCCAGCTGTGGCCACCCTGAGATGGGCAGGTTGGGAGGGGGTCCTGCCTTGTACCCACCTCCAGAAGGGCAGGCATGTAACCCTCTGGATTCTCTTGACCTTGACAACACTCAGCTGGACTTTGTGGCTATTCTAGATGAGGCCCAGGGGCTGAGTTCTTCCCCTCCCCATGAGCATGGGGGCAGTCCTGAACATACCCCACCTCCCTCTGGACCCCCCAACATGGCTGTAGGAAACATGAGTGTCTTACTGGGATCCCTGCCTGGAGAGACACAATTCCTCAACTCTAGTGCCTAAACAGTGGGGTGATACATCCATCACGGAACTCATTTCCTAAAGAGTTTCTATCCCCCACCCCCCAGAGAAGTTGGGGAGGAGCTTGTGGCCATCTCCATAGCTCCCTACATAGAAATCCCAAGGATGCAAGGCACGGATCGGGGGCTGTATATAGTCTATATGTTTTGGGAAGGAATTTGATAATGACACTGTTTCCTGATAATAAAGAAACTGCATCAGAAAGAGCCCTGCGTTAAGTGTTATTCTCTTGGGGGAGGGGTGATGACAGGATGACAGGGAACAAGAAGAGAAGCCAGGATTAACTCATCCAATTTCTTCTTTAGACAAGCTTCCCCACCCCATCTTAACCTCCCAGGTCAGACTCACAAAAATGGAGACAGTCATTTTGGAGACACAAGATTTAAAGGGACATCCTCAAAACAGAGACCCCCTTCTGCCAAAGGGTACCCGACAGAAATCACTGGAAGCACATTTTCACATTTTCTCTTCCTTCTGTGCCTTGTCCAAGTCAAGTGAAGAGGCTGGTGAAGTCGGTGAGCATCAGCTGAACCAGCTGCCCAGGGTAGAGGGCGTGGGCTGCCAGGTCAGCTGTCTCCTGCTCAGGCCGAAACAGGGTGGGTCCAAACACAATTCCCAGATTGTGGGGGGTCATGCGGTTCTTATCTGAGTGTGTTATCACCCTGTGGGCAAAGGCCAAAGGAAGGGGATATGATATGAGGGTGCAGCTTTGCCACTTCAAATAAATCCAACCCTGCAAAGGCTTGAGCAGGGGATCTGGGATCCCTCCATGTGGTGGCTGAAGGAAACCAAGGAGAGAACCTCAGGGGAATGGAGCTAGAATCAGTGGAGAAAACTCTGGAAACAACTGCTTCTTCCCAGCTGCAGGGATTTCCTCTAGAGTCCTCTCTGCTCACAACTTGGGAGGCTTTGATCCAAATGGCCATTCCCTCTCAGAAGCCTCTGCCCAGGCCCAGCTCAGCCAAACAAGCCATCACAACTGCTCCAATGAGAGTCAAAGATGTAGAGGGAAGGAAGAGATAAGATTTTCCTTATTTCTCTCACAGCATCCCTGGGCTTGCTTTGGTCCTCATTCCCCATTTGGTGCTGACCTGTCCAAAGGTTTTAATCCTGGTCATATGTTCCTGCACAGACATTGCCTGTTACCTCAACCTGCCCACCAGGGAACTGCTTCCCTAGCTCCACCGCACCTGAAGAGAGAATCCCTGCTGCAGGCCCCACTCCTCCCTCCCTCAGCACCGGCAAAGATGTTCAGTCTTCCTGACCTGCATAAATGTTCCAGGAGGTACCGCAGAGTGTCATGGTTGGGCTTTGGCATGGAGGCTATTAATTCCTGAAGTTGGGAGAGGCGCTGCTCTGACTCCGAGAGGGCTAGAGAGAGACAGAGAGAGTAATGGGAAGGGCATGGGAATGAGGCTAGGAAAGGTACTAAGTCAGGGTGGGTAAATTCCCTACTCTTTTCCAGGCCTTTGGAAGACATCATGAATCTATCACAGCTTTCTTTCTCTCCGAGCCCAAATGCCTCCTCAAAATGCTTTTCAACTCAGCACTCGAAACATTCACAAACAAACAACTGGAGGTGGCATGTGAATTGAAAGTTATTTTCCACCTATGTTCAGGATGGGACAGAACAGTGTCAAGGAACCTCTAATCCCTTCTTCACCACTTTTGTCCCCCCATATCAAGAGTATTGTCCAAACCCCCATTCCTTACCAAGAGCAGCACGAAAATGGGGCAGCAGCAGTGGGGGCACCAGAGGCTGGGGCAGCTCCCTGAGAAAAAGCTTCAGGGCTCCAGTGATGACGTGGATGTCATCCCACTCGGCACTGTCCAAGTCTAATCGGCCTTCTGGAAGGAGGAGAAGGTGTGGGGCGGGGAGGTGGGGTTCAGTGGGCTCATGCAGGGCCAGAGGGACTCAGGGACTGAGAAGTCAGGAGTTTGGGAGAAGATTCCAACAAGGCAGTCCACAGGAATGCCTAGAGGGTCCACAGTGAGGAAGACAGCAGAGGTGGGGAGGGGGGTGACCTTCCCAGGAGCCGGAAATAGGTGAATGCACAGGAAGCAGGGAAGTAAGTAGGGCAGTTTCAGGGGTCTGAGGGCCATCCATTTAAGTACCTTGTCCTGACTGTTCAGGAAACACGTACCTCCCATCGGAGGTGACCGCCCTCTCTGCAATATGAGTGAGGAGAGATCAGGAGCTAAGACAGGCAGTCCCAGGCAGAAGACCTCCCTGTCCTGCCAGTTCCTTCACTCCAAGCCCTCCTATGGCTCTGACTACCACCACTTGTCCTAAGCCTTCTCACCTCTGTCCACCAGGAAGCGGAGTTTCTGGACCACTGCCAAGTTCCCACTCACCCGGTAAATGCCATCCACATCTAGACCTAGGAGATGGGGCAGGGAGCAGATGGGATTCCTGCTCTAAAGCATGTGTGGTAAGAACTCATGGGGGATCTGAGGGTGAAGAGAAAAGGGGCAGGAGGAAGACTTGGGGGGTGGGGGGAGATTCTAGGCCTTGTCCTTTTGGAAGGGCAGATTCTAGGGTCTCTGGAGAAATGACCTCTCTTATCCACAGCAGCAATGCAGAGCTGTACAAAGCTGGGCACAGTGTCCCCATCACGCTGGCACAGGGATTCCAACTGGCAGCCAAATACCTGGTCTGGAGAGGCACAGAGTGAGGTGGGAAGCCAGAGCCAGCATCACCCATGGAAGCTCTTCTTAAGCACAACCCTTCGCTCCCAAGTGGGGCTGGCCTTCCTGGCTGCCTGTACCAGGCCTGGCTCCCTGCTCCCCTATCCCTGGACAATCTGGAGTAGTGGGTAAAGCAGTGGTCTCAGAAGACCAACCTTCTAGTTCCGGAAAGCTCTACTCTAAGTCTCACTGGGATTTTCTCATCCATGAAATGGGCTGGCTTCCAGATGAGGAATATAAAAGGGCTTGCAAAAAGCACTAAAACAGGCACGAGGAGCTGGGCACCAGTTGCCCCTGCCCCATCTCACCTCGGAGTAGACCCCGCTCCTGCAGGCTTTGCAGGGAAGGTCTCTTTGCGATAAGCCGCTTTAGTTTGCTCCGCACGCGGTTCTGCTCTGCTCCTTCCGGACACCGAGCTGTGGGAGACAGGTAGAGCTTGACAACAGCTCCCTGGAAGGGGACACTGGAGAAGCGCTCTCGCAGGCCCCAGCCCTCTTGGACCCGCCCCTTACTGGAGCTCCGGCGGCCGCTGAGCCTCAGCAGTGGCTTGGTCACCAGCCCTGGCTCGTCACCTTCGTCCTCCTCGGCGCTCAGCTCCGCTAGCTCCGCCGGCCCCGACCCAGACAGACGCAGCTCCAGAGGGTTCTCCCGATCCTAGACCCGGACGGGAAGGGCGGGTCGGATCCGGAGGTGGCAAGAGAGAGGAGAGAAATCTACAGCTCTAGCTCCACATTAGGAGTCCCTAACAGGCCACTGGGATCCCACCCCAGCCCCATCCCAAAGCGCAACACCGAAACCATCCTGTCCTCCCCTGCGCCCTGAACTCTACTGCTCCTAGCCCACTCTCTCTGCCACGTCTCGGCACGAGCCCCTCCCCCTTCTCTGCCCTGTCATCTAACCAGCCGGTCGATGACCGCCCGCAGCGCGCGGTGCCAGGCTCGCAGCTCGGCCTCATGATCCGATTGCAGTAGGAACTCGTGTCCAGGGACCGTGCGGATCTGAGCGTCAATGGCGGGGCGGGGGAAAGACTTGGGTCAGAGGGGAGGAGCAGGGAGGCCGAGAGGGAGACCCGTGCGGGGGCCTGGGAACGCACCCTGGGGTCGGGCGGGGTTATGGGGATTCGCGGGAGCGCACTCACGTGCAGGACGTTGCGGCGGCTGGACAGGTGACGGCCATGGGCCAAGGCCGCCCCGCGCAGGTCCACGCTGCTTTCCGGCCGGCTGCCCGCTGGTCCCTGGCAATCAGGGGAGAAAGTGAGGCCACGGCATTGGCACTGTTTCCTTCACCACCCCCCTTTCACCTGGTGCGCTGCAAGGAGATGACAGGCTGTGCTCCTCCTGAACTCCTTTACCTTCTCCTACACCGCCCTCCACCCACCCACGGTTGGCCCGAGGGAGGAAGGACGCGAAGAAGTCGTGCCCACACCCCTGGCGGTTCCCGGGGCCAGGAGGGGGCGGGTGCCCACCTCACCTCCACTCCTCTCCCTCACACTCACCCAGCCAGAGGAGGGCACAGTCGCTGGTGGCTCTCGGTAGAACACCAGGCTGTTGCCAGTTAACACCACCCAAGATGGGCCCCAGTTCTTCCTATGGGGCAGAGGGGAGGGAGGGCAGCGGTGGTAGTGGAAAGGTCATCCCAGAACCCCGTGGGGAGGGCACTCTCCCAACACCCTGCGCTGCCCTGAACAGTCCAAAAACAGCCCCAGGCCCCAGTGTCTTTTCACCTAAGTTTGCGCCCACCCTGGGCGATCTTGGTCATGTTGAGCAGGCCGGACTTTTCCACCTCCTAGGAAGCAGAGGGAGTGGGATCAAGCTGTGCCCCTGCTCCCCACAACAGCAGCCAAGGTCCTTCCCCAGGGGGTCTCCCAGCAGTGAGGACCCTTACAGCTGGGAGGGGGGCTGGGTTAAGAGAGGATACCCGGTGACACTCAGAAAGAGGAAGATGTTTTTGGAGGAATTGGGGGGTGGGGCAGGGAGGATCTTGGTGTTCACAAGGAAAGACTCACGTGGGGGTCATCCAGGAGCTGCGGCAGAGGTCGTGGGGGCTGCAAGGCTGGAGGCTGGCCCAAGGGGTCCAGTTGGGAGGAGCGCTGGCAGAGGCTGGGGGAGCCCTGGAGGAGGGTATTGGAGAAACAGGTGGAGGAACCTTCAACCTTGGAGTCCCTGGCTATAGGGGAAGAGAGGTTGTGCGTGCGGATGTGGGTGAGAGGCAGGGGGTGGGGTGTAATGGAGAAGAAGGTCTTGCATAAAACAGAAAGTCATAAAAAGTTAACTATTCCTGGATATAATCGCCAAGATGAGAGGGATCTCACCTGGAGGTCGAGCAGTTCTGGGGTCACTGTGTCGGATCCGGAGCCCTTTGCCTGAGGTTGCAGGATACCATTGTCCCTATTCAGGATCTGTATCCCCTCCATGGAGCCAGGGTTCTGGGGTTGGGGGAGAGGGAGGGGAAGCTACATCCAGAGGCCACCTCAACCCTCTCTCAACACCCTTTTCACAATTTGCTGCTTCTTCTGACCTTCTGGGGGGCCCAGAAAGAAAACACACTACTTTGAGGTTCAGTAGGGGTAAAGAGAAGGTTGAGGTTGAGCAGACAATGAGACAAGCAAGAGGGAAGGTCTCACCGTCTCTCGGGAGCGAGTGTGGCGAGGGGGCTTCCAGGACTTGCAGCCTGTCAGCGAATTTATGTAGAAGCAGCGTCCAGAGTTGGGGTCCAGGTGCTGCTCCCAGGCGTCCAGCCTCTGCAGCGGGGGGCATGCAGGGCCTGGGGGTGGGGACCGGGGACAGCGGCGAAGGTCCACCAGGTTACAATACACAGGGGGCTCTGACATGAGGGGCTGGGGTGGTGCCTGCCAGGAAAGGGGGAAGAAAGAGGTGGTTATCCTGCCTGGGCTCCTCCCCAATCTTCTCTCTGCCTAACCATCTCCTCCTCCTGCCCCCACTATTTTCTCACCACCAGCTCCTGCCTGGGGTGACCCAAGTACTGGGGAAGAAACCCCAGTCCCCAGCCGTTTTTTTTTATTCCCTCCCTCACAGTCTTTGCTTTTCTCCTCACTTCCTGTTGCCAACTTCCCTCCTCCCCCACTCACCCCACCCCACCCCAGGGCCGGGCCGCAGGAAAGGGGAACAGGCTTTGTGTGTGTATGGGTGTGGGGGGTGTGTGTGTGAAGGGAGCACCCTACCCTCATGCCCAGTAGTGTAAAAGACCGAGTGGAGTTAGAGACCCCTGCTAGGGGAGTGTGAGGGAGGAGGGGCAATTTTCCATTCACCAGTAAGTAAAAGAGAGGGGAGGGGCTGAGCAGGGAGTTACATCTTCAGAGCCGATTTGCTGGTGACTGAGCTGGGAAGACAGGACACAGAGAAAACCCTGCCTCTGGGTCAGGAGGAATAGAGAAAACCTAGCTGGGTTGGCCTTTTTTCCAATCCCTCTGTTGTGCCAAGTGCCATGTCCTCTCAGGGCCTTTGCGATTAACTTCTTGTCCCTCAGTGTGGAATTCAGTCTCCTTATGGCTCCTTCCTCCTCCTTACTCAGCTTCAACTAAATGTCACCTGGGAGATGCCTTCCCACTCTCCACCACATTTACTCTCCTTTGTAGCACTTGTCAGTACCAAGGGGTATCCTACTTATTTCTTTATGTGTTTGTTTGTTTTCCCCATAGGAATCTCTTGAGGGCAGAGATTCTGTTCATCCTGTTCACATTGTGCCTAGAATAGTAAATATCTGTGGACTGACTATCCTCAGAAGAAGAGCTGTGACTCACCGTGTTCACACTGGCCTCTGTCAGCAAGTCTCCCTGAGAGAGGGATCTTCCACTTGGTCCTTCCTGGAGGGGCTTCTGGAGGCCGGGCCTCAAATTGGCAGTACTGACACTTCTAGTAATTTTGGGGGGAAGAGGAGGGGGCTGCTCCATCCTAGCCTGGGCTCTGCCTGGGGGTGCCTGAGACAGGTGCAGCTCCTCCAGGGAGCCATGAAGCAACTTTGGCCCTGGGAACATAGAAATTGGGGAGCAGGTGGGTCAGGTGATCAGAGGTGTGACCTTGACTGGGTCCCCAATCCTGGGGACTTATTAGGAACACAAGGGCAGTGGAAGGCTGTGGGAAATGTCATGAGACCTAGAAAGCTTGGGGCTAGGAGGAGAGCCAGTGGGATAGGTACTCTGGGGCAGGGACAAAGGCCAGGTCAATCAGAGAGAAATAAGAGAAAGGGATCAGCAGAAGCCTGGGAGATCCTTCCAATGATTTCCACAAGCCAGGGACATAGGAAGGTGATGGGGGATGGCCTACTTACCAGGAGTCCGGAAGGGTTGGCTGGGGGTAAGGGTGGTTGGGCTCTGGGAAGGCGTAGATTCCTCTGTCATGTAGGCAGCTGGGATGAAGATGGGTCGAGAGTTGGAAGGTGTGCCCAAGCGCCTTGCCAACCACCAGTCTGAGTTGGTCTTTTGAAGCAGGAGGAACCTGTCCCCTTCAGCCAGAGACACTTGCCGGCCATCTTCCCCAGTGTAAGTGAAGGCATAGAGGGCACAGAGCTGGGATCCCCGAGAAGGGCCTCGGGACCCTAGTCCTACGCTCCCCCTGGTACTTGGCCACCACCGGCCCGACAACATGGTGGTCAGTACTGTCACCTGTGGGTAAAGAGGAGGTTGGAGACCCAGAAAGGGATAGAACTGGCTACCTGAGGGTAGAGAGACATGGCTTTAAGAGTGGTGTCAGCAGGGTTAGGACAGGAACCCTGTGTTGAGAAGAGTGAATAAAGCAGAAGGCCTGGGTGGGGGTCAGTAAGAGGCTTTTGGGGCTGAGAACTTCTGGGTAGTGTGTCTGGTGAGGAAGTATATGAGTAAGGTGAGAGAGGATGTGGTCAGCAATGCCGTGTGGCCGGCGAGGCAGGAAATCAGAGGAGATGGCCTAGCTTGGTGATTTTCTTCCATTTACCTATTGGAAGATCCAGCAGTAGGAGACTTGGTCCTGGGTGATGGTAGGAATCTTATGCTGGACACAGGAAGGAGATGAAGAGAAAGAACCAGATCTGAGACAGAAACACAGGGAAAGAGACCAGAGGTAATGACAAATACAAAATGTTTGTGATCCTGACTTAAATTTGCACAGGCACCAATGTTTCCGTTACCGATCACCTCAGACCTAAAGCTGCGTGCTTCCTGTGCAGACTCAGAGAGACAGAGAAATAGTAAGACTGAATCAGAGAGAAAGAGAAAGGGGCTGGAAGAAACACAGAAGGCTTCTGAGTTAGAGGCAGAGGTGAACACCACCACCCTCCCAATCTAGGATGTACTTTTTTGGCAGCTGAGAAGCCTTGATATGATCCCCTATCCATAAGCCTCTATGGTGGGGCCTACCTTAGGTTGGGTGTTCATTCATTCGTTCATTCACACTCTTTAAAAAAAAAGTGTTGAGTAAGCACCTCCTGTGTACAAAGAACAGTATTAGACACTGGAGGTAAAGGAGGGAACAAGACAGACACAGTCTTTGCCCTCTTGGAGTTTCGGAAAGACAGACCTTAACTAATGACACAATGTATTTGTTAATTCCATACTCCAGGACTATGGAAAAGTAGCAAAGGATGCTATGAGAGCACATGCAGGGGAAGTTGGGTGGGGGGCTGATGCCAGCTCCTCCCTGCTGGAAAGCAGAAATAGAAGACTGCCTCTACTTGGTTTCCTGCATTTGGGTGGCTTCCCTTGCCAATTGCTGTTGCTTTAAAACCCACACTTGTGCTTCCTCACCTGACCAACTCCTTCATTCCCCCTACTCTCAATTTCTCTACTGCACAGTGTGAGGTTTTCTGTCTAGACTTGGAGAGAGGTGGAGTTGGGAGTGCTCCCCACTTTGGGGACATCAGAGAGCCAGCTCTCCTCCCCTGACCTGAGGGCTAGGTTGCCAGTACTGGGTTTCTGCCTCAGTGATCTTCCTTAATTTGTTCCACTTTCAGCACGTGCACAACCCTACCCCTCGACTCATCTTTTCTACTTCCAAAATAGGGTCTAACTTCATTCATTCATTTCTTCATTCACTAATCTGGTGTTCAAATGCTTGAAACTCATCCTCTTCTACCTTCTCTGAAGCTACCTCTCCTGCACTTTATCCCTCTTTTACTAACTCCTCAGCAGCTCTTACACATGTCCAATCTCCCCATAGTTAGGCCAACCTCCCTTGTTGCTCTCCAGCTACAAGCTATCTCTTCCTTCTTCTTTAGAAACTCCTTGAAAGAGTTGCCTACATACAGGGGTCTCCATTTCCTCCCTTCTCACTCTCTCACCTTTCCAAGCTCACTGCTTACTAGGGTCGCCCTTGACCCTCCATAGACACCTTGCAGTCCTTACGTTGCTTGACATCACAGCAGCAGCCAGCACAATTGACCTCCCTCTCCTTTTATGAACACTGAACACTCAGGGGGTATCTCTCATACCTTTCTAGCAGCTCCTTCCCTGTTGCATAAGGAAGGATCTTCCTTTGCCTGTCCCTTAAATCTCAGGCATCTGTCTGAGACCTTCTGCCATTTGTACTCTACACTCTTTCCCTGAGCGGTCTCACATCCTCCCCAGCTCAAATGACCTCTGTATGCTGCTGAGTTCCAAATCTCCAGTCAAGATCTTTCTCAGGAGTTGTCCCCTGAAAAAATCCACTTGGGTATTTCACAGGTACCTCAAACTCAATTTGTTCTAAACCAAACTCATTAGCTACCCCCACAAATCTGCTTCTCTTACAGTATCACTATTCAGTTAAAGTTAAATTCAACAAATATTTATTGCATGTCTACTACCATACATGTCAGGCAGGAACTGTGTGCTAGGCATTTTCAATTAAGATGCAAATATGTTCCCTGCAGTCTCATAACAATTAAAATACAGGGTGATAATTCCTATGATAAGGGGAAGTATTATCATCTGTTGGAGCACATAGAGGGTATTACCATGCCAGAAACCTGGCAGTCAACATTAATTTCTCTTGCTTCCTTACCACCATATAAAATTGATTACTAAATCCTACAATTTACATCTTTCTAATCTACCTATTTCTTTTTTCCCCCTACAACTATCATCCTCTTTAGCCCAGTTGATATAACTTCCTAATTATGTCATTTGCAGAGTGGTGCTCCCCTCCAGTCCATTCCTGGCACAGCAGCCAGAGCGACCTTTCTAAAATACAAATCTGCTCTTGCCATTCCCCTAAATTAAACCTTTCAAAGGCTTCTCATTATCCTCAGACTAAAGTCCAAATTTTACAATGTGGCTAACAAAAACTTCCCTTTTCTAGCCCAACTTTTTCACACTCCCCAATACAAACTCCACACTCCAGCCACACACTAATTGCTCACATCCCTAAAGCGACTTGAGATCTCTGATCCTTTGCATATGCTATCTCCTCTGCCTGAAACATTTCAAGCCCTCTCCACTCCCACCAACATTCACCTGGCTAACTTTTTGTTTTGTTTTCTTTTTTACCTGGCTAATTCTTGCTTATCATTCAGATCTTAGCTGAACTGTCACTTGCACTTCTGATCCCTTAAAATTAGGTAGGGGCCCTAACTAGGAGCAACCAATGGAAGCTTTACCTTCCCATCATAACTTTCATCTCACGAAGTCTGTAGAACAGAAGCCTGTATCTGTTTTGTTGATTTTATCTTCAATCCCGTGTACAGTTCCTGGCACAAAGTAACTTCCCTGTGTCTCAGTTCCCTCATCTGTAAAATGTTTTTTGTTTAACAACAACCATTTTATTATAGCTCACAATTCTGGTAGAAATTTGGGTAGGCTGCAGCTTCTGTTCCACGTGGCATTAAGTACGGTCACTTGGTGGTATTCAGTGGGCAGATGGGCTTCACTCACATGTCTGCCACCTTGATGGGCATGGCTGGAATGCTGGGACCAGCTGGAGCTGTCACCAGAATCAGGCCTCTCCAGCATGGCGGTGTCAGGACTTCTTACACATTCAGGCAGGAACTGCATGCTAGGCATTGTCAATCAAGATGCAAATATGGTCCCTTGGAACACATCTAGTATTCCAAGACACCTGAGGGGAACCACCAGGCTTCTTATTACCCAACTTCAAAAGGCCCAGAGCCTTCACAGTTTTTTTTTTTAATACTAAATGAATTAATATATGTAAAATGCATAGAACAGTGCCTGCTACATAATAATAATCACTATTAGGTAGTAATTATCCTTAATCTGAGCACTCAAAAATACTACCGACTTGGGAACTAACCAGGGATACAAAGATGAATAAGAATACCCTTTTCAATTAGTGATATGCTCTTCCTTGCATAATATTACATATTGCCAAACTCTGCCTTCTTACTTCCCCTCAATCTGAACTGTTCTCTACACTTGTCCCGCTCCCCCTTTAATGAGATTGTAGGAGCCTGGGGATATGTCTAGCTAGCTCCACAGGAGCTGCAGACTAGTGTTAAATCTGTCACATTCTTTTTGATCGATAGGATATCTACACCAATTTTAAGTTTGTGGCTAAAGTAAACTTATCGTAACTTCCCACTCTAATATTCTGACTTCCATGAGCTCGAATAGAGAGACGGCCATTGCGAGTGGCCACAGTGATGACATTGCCACTTTATCCTCCACAATGACACGACGAGTCACCTCCGTGGTTTCCGACATCACCCTCCCGCTGTGTTAAATCGTGAAAGTCTGCCGGGCCCTAAACGTAAACGCTTCCTCCGGCTTGCCCACCAAAAATGTACCGCTCTAGCGCTGCATCCACAGCCTCTCCGTCTCTGTGATACTCTTTTCCTGTGTCTTAGTGTTGCATGATGGGAGAAATAGTCTACTTTCCGGGAGCCCTGCGCAGGGGATGGACTAACGCTGAACTTCGTTTCCCGGCGTGCCTCGCGGCGGCCGCTCAACCCAAAGGCGGGAGGCCGGTTCCGGTTGCATCAGCGTGGAGTACAAGGCGAAATGAGGCTGTTCGTGAGCGAGGGCTCCCCGGGGAGCCTGCCAGTGCTGGCCGCGGCCGGGAGGGCCCGGGGCAGAGCGGAGCTGATCATCAGCACTGTAGGCCCCGAAGGTACTCGGGCTGGTGCTGGTGGGTGGTGGTTGAGGGGGACGGACGTAAATATGCTCAACACCCACCCCGCAGTTGTCCTCGCCAAACCCCCAGCCCCATCATACACCCCCATCGACCTTCTCCCCCATTATCCTTTGTCACCCCATTCCCTCTTCCATTCCCGTCATATCTCTAAGTCACTCCTTTTAATTATTCTCAGTATACCTTTATTTCACATCTAGCCTCCTTCCCTTCATCTTCTAGATCCCGTCATCCCAGTGAACCCCTCACTTCTTCACAACCTTCTCCCACACGTATGAGATACCCCCTTACACTCTCTAGTCACTTATATGACAACCCCTAAAGACTCCTTTACCATTCTTAGGAAACTCCTCCCCTTCTAAAACACACACAGCGACACACATATGCTATGTTTGGTTTACCTCTTCTCATTTCCAGCCACCTGTCTGATGTCTTTTAAGCGGTCCCCTTGTCAATCTTCCGAGTCATCTAATTTTGTTCCCCATTGTTCTCAGATTATTCCCTAGATATCCTAGTTAATTTCGGTTGTTCCAGCTCGCTGCTGCAGCACTGTCCCAATACCACTACCCCCTAGTTGCAATCCCCATCTGTTGTTTCCAGCTGGCAGTCTCAGCAGCTGAACTGCTCTGGCTCATTTTGCCCCACCCCCCACCCCTTTTCAGTGGTTCTATCTTGGAACCTCTGGGTTGAAACTGCCCATCTTTCTTCCCCTTTTTCTGAACAATATGTGATGGTTCTTCTAAGTTGACAGAGCATTTCTTTTCTTTTCCCTGTTTTTCACCCCCTTACCTCTCCTGCATCAGAGTGTGTGGTCCCGTTCCTGACCCGGCCCAAGACCCCTGTCTTGCAACTGGATAGCGGCAACTATCTCTTCTCCACTAGTTCAATCTGTCGGTTAGTATTGGTCCTTGGGTGGGCCTAAAGGTGTGGGGAAGTGGCTAAATAAAATCAGGCATACTGTCCTTGTGTGTGTTCTTGTTAGCAACCACTGTTTCACTGTGGGGTGGGAAGAGATGATCATGAAGTGAGCTGGACAAATGGGCCCCTCTAATTCCATTTTCTGCCACTCTCTCCCTGGACAGATACTTCTTTCTGTTATCTGGCTGGGAGCAGGATGACCTCACCAACCAGTGGCTGGAATGGGAAGCAACAGAGCTGCAGGTGGGACTGAGTCATGGGGGATGGCAGGCAGGCCCTGGCTTTGCATGGCCATCCTGACCCATGTCCCTCACATTTTAGCCAGCTTTGTCTGCTGCCTTGTACTATTTAGTGGTTCAAGGCAAGAAGGGGGAAGATGTTCTTGGTCCAGTTCGGAGAGCCCTAACTCATATTGACCACAGCTTGAGTCATCGGAGTGGTCCTTTCCTGGCTGGGGTGAGTTGGGTGTTGAGCTAGGAACTGGGGAATGCTATGTGGTGTAAGGATTAAGTGAGAAGACTGTATTCAGAATATTCAAATTCCAACACTATCGCTAACTAGCTTTGTAACCTTAACAAATCACGTAACTTCACTAATGCTTAATTTTTTCTTCTGTGAAATGGGAGCAATATTAGGAACCGTCTCAGTGGGTTATTGTGAGGGTTAAATGAGATAATGTAAAGTGCTTAGCACAGGGCTTGACACATAGTAAGTGCTCATTAAACATTATTACCACCGTTGGGAAGAAGCTGAATGTCTCACTTGTGTACCTTTCTCTTTTTTTTTTCCTTAACATAGGAGACGGAATCTCTAGCTGACATTGTTTTGTGGGGTGCATTATACCCATTACTCCAAGACTCAGCCTACCTCCCTGGTGAGAACTGTGCATATTATTTCAACCCCAGCCCAACCATAGGAACTTGCTGTAGGGCATTACAGAAAGGGCAGTAGGATATTGAGTACCCTCTTCAGGGTGCAGCTGGGCAGGGGAACTCTGGCAGAAAGATGATGGAAGAACTGGACAAGGTGATTAGAGAAAGCTTACGGAGGAAGTGGGGAGGTCCACCCATGCCTGCCCATACCAGGTCCCCAGATTTGCTGATTCCCTCTTTTCTCCCATGCCGACAGAGGAACTCGGTGCCCTGCGCAGCTGGTTCCAGACACTGAGTATCCAGGAGCCATGTCAGCAAGCAGCAGAGACTGTGCTGAAGCAGCAGGGTGCCCTGGCTCTCCGACCCTACCTCCAAAAGCAGCCCCAGCCTGGCCCTCCTGAGGGGAAGGCTGTCAGCAATGAACCTGAGGTTTGAAATAGCAGAGGAGTCCCCACACAGTCTTGGAGTCTGAGGTGGGGGTGGCTAGGAGATGGCCTTTGAGCATAGTCACTAAATGTTTTCAATTGTTGGAGAGCAAGTAAGAGGTTTCCTTATCCTGTGGGCTCCCCTCTCCTGGTAAGGGATTCTGTTCATTCTTCATAGGAGGAGGAGCTGGCTACCCTATCTGAGGAGGAGATTGCCATGGCTGTAACTGCTTGGGAGAAGGGCCTGGGAAGCTTACCCCCACTTCGGCCCCAGCAGAATCCAGTGTAAGTACGCACAGAGGAGTGGGGCTTGATTTCTTAAGTGAAATTGTTGATAGAGCCAATATCTGACTGCAAGGTCCCTTTGCTGACCTTTCTTTAATTTTCCATCTGCTCCTTTTTATTCCTAAACCTCTTCTTTTTTGCCTGTATTAGCTTGTCACTTTGGACATTCTCTTGGTCAGTCCTCTCTGCACCCAGGTTTTTGGTTACTCTTTACCCCCTGATAGCACGTAAATATGTTTTCCCCATCTGGGTCTCCATTCTGAACTCCGGGTGCTTTTGTCAGACTTACTTCATAGATTTTTTCCACCTCTGCAGGCATCTCAAACGTAACATGTCCAAAACCAAACCTATTATCTTTCCTGCCATTTGTTCTTCCTCCTTTATTATCTGCCTTAGTGAATGACCCCCACCTTCTACCTAGAAATCCAAGCCAGAAATCTTGGTGTCATCTAGACTCTTTTCTTGTCCCCTCCTGCATCATTTATTCATTACAAGTCATTGATTCTAACTCCTAAAAGTCCTTGAACCCATCCTTCCTCTCTATCCTTACTGCTACTATGTTAGATGAGGCCTCACCATCGCTTACTTTCTCTTTCCCTTCTGCCCCATGGTCCACACTGCCACCAGAGTGACTGCTTAACATTGCACATATTATCATCTTTTCCTTTTTCAAATTCTACAGGGGGTTTCTTTGTGTAGTTCACAAGGCCTTTTGTGATCTGACTCCTGCCTGCATGCTCGGTTACACACACACACACACACACACATCCATTTTAAATTGTTGTTGTGGTAACATATATACAACATAAATTTTCCCATTTTAACCACTTTCAAGTATACAGTTCTGTGGTATTAATTACATTCACAATATTGTGCTACCGTTATCACCATTCTTTATCAAAACTTTTCCTTCACCCCAAACAGAAACTCTGTACCCATTAAGCTTTAACTCCCTTTCCCCCCCTCCCTTACCATCTCTGGTAACCTGTATTCTACTTTCTGTCTCTATGAATTTCAGCATCATATTTTGTCACCGTCCTATTACACTAAGACAATATGCACACATAACATAGACTTTTGATCATAATGAGTGTTTACTGCTTGCCAGGCCCTGTGCTAGGAGCTGGGTATACTGAGGGGAACAAAACAGACAAGGCCTCTGCTCTCCTGGAACTTTGAATCTAGTAGGATAGACAGATATTTTTAAAACTGCTGCACCAATATTTAATTACAGATTTTGATTAGTCCTACAAAGGAAAAGAACAGAATGCTGTGAGAGAAAATATCAGAGGATACTGATTTAGAGGTCTCTAAAAAAGTGACATTTAAATTACAACTTGCAAGATGAGTAGGAGTTAGTCAGGTAAAGGGTGGGGGAAAGGGTATTTCAGCTGAGTAGAGATCTAGATGTGTTTTGAGAGGGAGGCAGGGCTGAGATCCTTTCATACTCTCACACTTCTGTGTCTCTGTGCATGCTGTTCCTTCTGCCTGGCATGCCTCTACCTTATCTACCTGATGTACAACTGTTTCTCCAGAGGGCAGCAGAATTATTTCCCTCTCAGTAGAGCTTGAGACAGTTGAAGTGCTTCATCTTCTGAGAGCTCCAATTGGCATATTATATTGTAATTGTTTCTTTACATGTCTATCTCTTCACTAATCTGTAAGCTTATTGAAGGCAGGTTTGTCTTTTCATTTATGTGGCCTAGCACAGGGCCAAATGTTCGGTAGATATTGATAAAATTTGAATGAATTAAAGTCCATACTTTGCTCATTCATTAGTTTTGAATGTTTCTTAAGTGTCTGTTGTGGGTTCAGTTTAGTACTGAGCACTTTGGGGCTAATAAAGAATAGGAGATAGAATTTCTCAGGTTTTAAACAGGTTAAGATTTAAATGCATATGTGGAGTAGACAATTGCCATTTAAGACCCTATAGCCAAAATGTCCTCTGTGTTGTCCTCTCCAACTGAAGACTATCCTCAGTTCTTTGATCAGTAAAATTCTACCCATGCTTCAATGCCTAATTCAAGTGGTTCTGCCTCTTTGAAATCTTCTCTTAATTCTAGGCTGGAGTGCTTGCTTACCCTCCTTCAAACTCCCTTGGAACTTTGTACCTCTCATTGCACTGGTCTCAGCCAGCAGTTTTTTAACAGAATGTAACCCCCTTGAAAGCAGAACCATGCAAAATCATCTATCTGAAACAGTAATAAGCACATTCATAAATGTGTGACAGGTGGGTAAATGAGTGAAGTCACAGGGTAACGCCAAAGGAGCACTATGCAATATGATACAAAGACACAAGAATGACCATGGGGGAGGCTGGTTGTCAGTGAAGAAGGCTTTTCTGAAGGAGCTGATTTCTAAGCTAGAGTTATGAGAAAATTATGGTATTCAGTTAGAATGAGAAAAGTCAATGAGTGCAGAAAAAATTAATGGGATCTGTTGTGGGAAATTTGCCATAAAATTTTCTAGGAAGTAGGTGGGACATCTAACTGGGATACATAAGAGCAGCTGGGAAGAATGGGTGAGGTCAGTGTGGGGGAGTCATCTGAGTCCTTGCTAGTAGTAGAAACTATGGGAATCAGTGAGCTCTGGGGATGTCCAGGGTTGTAGGGTATGGTAAATGACAACGATGGGGACCAGTGATAATAGGATGAGAATGGTTAGAAAGATGAAAGGAGCTCTTTTGATGTGTCAGTGCTAAGGAGGTGAGGGTGATGATGTGTGAAAAAGAAATACTGAATTGAGTGACTTCAGACAGCAGGTTGATGGTATTTGGGGGAAAGTGGGGAGGAGAGGGCAGCTGTGGAGGCAATAGTGGGTGCCTGCTAGTTTGAGTTAGTCCATGAGGTAATGACACACATGAGTTAGGGAAAGAAGAGTCAAAGTTTATAAAAGGAATTGGTAAGACTTGTATTTGGGGTGATGAGCTGTAAGGGTTTCAGATAGCGACTGGAGGTAATATTAACATTACACCTGGGGAGAAGGGGAAAGGTCAGTGCTGGGGAAGTATCCTTGGGTGACATTTGAGCTCAGGCGGTGGGGAGAATGATGGTGTTGGACAGAGCCTGGGGAGCGTTTTGGCAATACCTGGGAAGTTTGAGCCAGAGAATGAGCTGATGGGGCAGAAGTGATGGTAAAGAGACTGTTGTCGGAATGAGGCTCCTTAGTAGCAGTACATGAAAGCTGCTCACTGTGGGCAGGGCCCTGTATTCAGAACTGTAGTGAGATCTTATGGTCCTGTGGGAAAGACAGTTCATGCCAGGAAAGGCTTCAGATGTACATAAGCCTGTGAATATACAACACAAATCAGTATCTGGGTATTCTGTGCAATTTTGGTCCCCTCTTGAATCGGGCTTCCTGATGCTGCATGTCTCCCATGGCCTTTTCTGATCTTTCTTCCCTATCAGGTTGCCTGTGGCTGGGGAAAGAAATGTGCTCATTACCAGTGCCCTCCCTTATGTCAACAACGTCCCCCACCTTGGAAACATCATTGGTTGCGTGCTCAGTGCTGACGTTTTTGCCAGGTGGAGCCAGCTATTGAGGAGTGGGGATGGTCTTCTGAGGGTGTGGTGGGCTCTGAGGGAATAAGATGCCTTGAGGGTGGAGGCTGGAGGGATCTTGGAGACAAGGGAGCAGTTGAGATGCCTCTCCCCACCCCATTATTACCACATTCTCTTCCAGGTACTCTCGCCTCCGCCAGTGGAACACCCTCTATCTGTGTGGGACAGATGAGTATGGTACAGCAACAGAGACCAAGGCTATGGAGGAGGGTCTAACCCCCCAGGAGATCTGTGACAAGTACCATACCATCCATGCTGACATCTACCGCTGGTTCAATATCTCGTTTGATATTTTTGGTCGCACAACCACTCCACAGCAGACTAAGTAGGTTTCCTGTGGTTAGAGACAGAAATGAGGGAGTAATGGCTGGGGCTGGGGATATTGAGACTATTCTGGAGACAGAAGGAACCAGGGTGGCTGTCTAGGAACTCCCTCTAAACTTGGGATCTGAATGTTGCATTATAGACGGGATGCAGTGTGTACAGAAGCCTGACTAGCGAAGGGAAGGGAGAGACAAGACGTAGGCTCATGGAAGCATCTGCTCTCCCTCTGCCACTTCCCTTCTCCCTGGGTGCCACGAAGTGTTAAGGCATACCCTCCCATTCATAACAAGTGTACTCATTCTTCCTCTATGTGATCTTCATCTTTATAAATACTCGATATTGGAGACAGGCTGCTAGCTCACACTGCTGTGCCATTCAGCATTTGGTCTGATTTAATTTTAATTTTTAGGACTTATTAAAGAACAGGCACAGTCCTGTCTTTTTGGAGATTTTTGTTAATGAAGACTACAAAACAGATATATCTGTACTCAACAAAAATAAATTCTTAAATGTAGAGGAAAGAGTGTGTGGGCAGGTAGGGAATAGGAGTGAGTGTTCTCTGGATGAGTGGACTCATCCAGTAAAGTTCCCTATAGATGAACAAATGGCCTTTGCCTCGAGGGGCCCTTTGCCTGATTTCTTTGGAGCTTAGCCTAAATGAGCTTGAGGTCCTTGGTTGGAGTGGCTGGAGGATGACTTCCCCTGACCTCTTCTGACCTGCCACTCCCCTGTCCCTTACTCACCTCGCCAGAATCACCCAGGACATCTTCCAGCGGTTGCTGGCACGAGGTTTTGTGCTGCAAGACACTGTGGAGCAACTGCGGTGTGAGCACTGTGCTCGCTTCCTGGCTGACCGCTTTGTGGAAGGCGTGTGTCCCTTCTGTGGCTATGAGGAGGCCCGGGGTGACCAGTGTGACAAGTGTGGCAAACTCATCAATGCCACTGAGCTCAAGGTGAGAGGAGGCCTCATGAAAGCCAGGGAGGAGACCATGCATACTCCCAGTCTCATCCCATTCAGGATTTTTATCTTAGTGTTCAAGATGTCTTACCAGTGGCCCTTTTCCACCCCATTTCAGCAACTCTTCATTCAGTTCATTTGACAAATATGTATTGAATGTTTACTGTGTGCTCAGTGCTGTGTTAAGAAATAGACAAGTTGAGATTGTATTTCCCTTTTGCTCTTGCTTCAGACTGCCTGATCTGCCCTTTTTGGTATCATTCTCTTTTTCATAAGTACCCTGTCTTTTCTGCTAGTCCACTTTTACTCATTTATTAATTTATTTATTCATTTATTTTTTCAGCAGACACTTATAGTAGTGCCCTCACAGTGGACCAGTCGCTGTTGTAGGTGCCAGGATATAGCTGTGAACAAGATAGAGTTTTATCTAGTGTGGGGAGGAGACCAACACTAAACAAGGAAATAAATAATATAATCATAGAGTAAACTGACAGGGAGATGAGAAGTACTTCCTGGGGAAGAGTTTAAGTTAGGTGATTAGGGAAGACCTCTCAGAGGAGGTAATATTTGAACTGAGATTTTAACTGAAGGACAAGAAAGAGCAAGCCAGGTGATGAGTGGGGTTAAGAGTGTTTGAAGCAGAAAAGCCAGGGAATTCAAAGGTTCTGAGGAGGCAAAGAGCTGAAAGGGTGACATTGAAAAGAAGTCTAGTGTAGCTGGAACACAGTGAGTGAGGAGAATGGATTGAGACGAGGTCAGAGAGGTAGGCAGTGGCCAGATCACAAGGGCCTTGTAAGCCATTGTGGGAATTTAGATGTTATTCAAGTTTAATGGCAACCTGCTCTGGAAAATGGATGGGAGGGAAGCAAGAGAGAAAGTGGGGAGACCAGTTTGGCGGCTAGAGTAGTAGTCCAGAAATGATGGCTTGGACTATGTTAGTAGCAATAGAAATGAAAAAAAAAAAAAAAAGAAAAGGATTTGAGATCTATTTTGGAGGTAAACCCTATAGAGCTGGATGGATTAGAAGTTGGGGTTTGAGGGGACAAGATGTCTTCTAAAATCTTGGCTTGAGTGGCTTGGGTGGATGATAGTACCATTTGCTAAAATGGGGAAGATTGGGAGAGGATCAGGCTTTCAGTCAGAATTCAGTGATACTATTTGGATATGTTAAGTTTGAGATGCCTACTAGACATCCAAGTAGAACTGTTAGGTAGGCAGTTGGATATAGGCATGTGGAGTTCAGGAGAGATGTCCTGAGAGTTACAATTTCTCATCTTCAAAAGCCCAGATCAGAACTCATATGGAAGCTTTCATTGATTAGCCCCATCTAACTATTTACTCCCTTCGGTGTTCATATACTCAGTTTGTACCACAGCTATATGTATTTTTTGACGTTTTGAAAAATCTGCAGTTGTTTCTTATGGAAGCCATCTCTCCCTAACTTGATTGTAACTTCTTCAAGGAGAGGGAAACTGTGTCTTCTGTTTATAGCTCCTTCCTCCCCTCACACAGCTGTGCTCCGTACCTAACATATGCTCAGAGAATGCTTTTTCCTACCCTTTGGAGTAATAGCACAGAAATGTGAAAGTCTGAGGAACAAGTACAGTTATACAGGTTTAGAGAAGGCCCAAGTAGTTGATGAACTGACTGCATATAATCATGAAGCTAAGCTGGTGACATACTGGAGAGTTCATCTCTCTGCCTCTCCACTGGTCTGTACAGCTTCCCTGGCCTGCAGTCCTGATCCTGACTGTGTACCCTTGGTCACTGTTCCAGTTTGCTAATGCTGCCATTATGCAAAATGCCAAAAATGGATTGGCTTTTATAAAGGGTATTTATTAGGTTACAAATTTAGTTTTAAGGCCATAAAAGTGTCCAAACTAAAGCAACAAAAAGAGGATAACTTCAGTGAAGAATGGCGATGGCATCTGGAACACCTCTGTCAGCTGGGAAGGCATGTGGCTGGTGTTTGCTGGTCCCATATTGTGTTTCAGCTCCTCTCAGCTCCTGTGCATCCTTGCTTAGTTCTCCCAGAGTGTGTCTCTCTAAGCGCCTGGGGGTCCTCTCTTAGCTTCTCCGGGGCCAATTCTGGGCTAGCCCCTCCAAACATCTCTTAAGTGTCAGCAAGCATCTGGGTCTGTGGGCTCTTAGCTTCTATCTTAAATACACCAGTGAACTAAATCAAGACCCACCCTGAATGGGCGGGGCCCACACCGCCATGGAAATAATTTAATACGAGTTCTCACCCACAGTTGAGTGGGTCACATCTCCATGGAAACATTCATTCAAAAGGTCACACCCTAATCAAGATTAATAGGTCTGGCCCCACAAAATTGGATTAAATAACATGGCTTTTTGGGGGACATAATATATCCAAACAGGCACAGTCACCCTGTCTCTTGACTTTTCCTTCACAGAAGCCTCAGTGTAAAGTCTGCCGTTCATGCCCTGTGGTGAAATCCTCCCAGCACCTGTTCCTGGACCTGCCTAAGGTAAGTGGACTTTTCCCTCAGCCAGCTGTGGGTGACCTTTTTAGCTCCCTCAGCCCCAGCCACAAATACTGATACCATATGGCTTTCAAATGTTTTCAGTTAAAAATTATACAGGCTTGATTGTTAACTGTAACGGATTAAAGGGTAAACTGTGAAAACACTAAACTCCTGGCCCACTTGCCAGAGGTATTTTCTATTGCTCATTTTCCTTTGTTTCTACTCAGAAATGTTCTATGCATATTACAGCATTTCTGTGCCTTTTTTCTTAATACAAATTAGATCATGGCATTCACACTGTTCTTCAACCTGTTTTTGTATGCTTTACATGTCTTGACCAATTTTCCACATTAGATCTGTCTCCCATTTTTTTTTTTAATTTTTTAACTTTTTATTTGGAAATAATTTCAAATGGACCAAAAATTTGCAATAGTACAAAGAACATCCATGTACCCATTGTCCAGACTCTCCAGTTAAGATTTTGCTCTATTTGCTTTACCATATTCTCTCTCTCACTCTCTATAAATATATATATACACACACACACGTACCTGTATATCCTCTTTACTTCTAAATATTTCAGTGTGTATTTCCTAAGAAAAATGACATTTTCTTGCATAGTCACAGTACAGTTAACAAATTCAGAAGACTTAATATTGAAATAGTTGTCTGATCTACCATACATATTCAGATTTTGTCAGTTATCTCAATAACGTCCTTTATAGCATTATTTTTCTTCTTTAATTAAGGATGATGTATTAAGGTTTTTTGGTGTTTTGTTTTGTTAACTTTTTATTTTGAGATAATTTCAAACTTGAGGACAGCTGCAAAAAATAATACAGAACCCATATAGAGAACTCCAGCGTACCCCCATCCAGAAACCCAGATCCACCAACTTTTAATATTTTGCCAAATTTGCTGTGTAATTCTGTTTATCCATCTATCTAGCTATCCATTTTATAAACATTTGAGAGTAGGTTGTATACATCATGCTCTTTGAACACTTAAGACTTCCATGTACATTTCCTAAGAAACAGGATAGTCACTTATATAACCACCTTAAATACAGTTATCAAGTTTAAGAAATTTAACAATGATATAAAGCTTATCAGTCTATGTCTTGATTTCTCAGGTGCCCCAATAATATCCTTTGGGCCTTTTCTCAACTCTGTTATTAGATCCAGGCTAGGATCATGTATTGCATTAAATTGTCATTGTCTCTTTAGTTTCTCTTTTTTTTTGAATTATGAAAACATGTATAGCATAAAGTTTCCCATCTCAGCCACTCCTAAGTATACCATTCAACAGGATTAGTCACATTCACAATGTTGTACTGCGCTTGCTACCATCCATTATCAGAACTTTCCCATCATCTCAAATAGAAACCCTATGCATTCTCTCTCCTGCAGTCCCTGGTAACCTGTATTCTTTCTGTCTCTGGATTTGCATATTCAACATGATGTCTTCAAGGTTCATCCATGTAATAGCATGTATGAGAACTTTATTCCTTTTTCAGGCTAATAATTCCTTTATATGTATATTCCACACTGTGTTTATCCATTCATCTGCTGATGGACATTTGGGTTTCTTCCACCTTTTGACTATTATGAATAATGCTGCTCTGAACAATGGTGTATAAATATCTATCCAAGTCCCTGCTTTCATTTCTTTGGGATTGCTGGGTCATATAGTTCTATGCTTAACTTTGAAGAACTGCCAAAATCTTTTCCAGAGTCGCTGTATCATTTTATATTCCTACAAACAATGTACTGAGGCACTTACTATTTTTTGTTTTTTTGTATGTGTTTTTTTTAATAGCCATTCTAGTGAATGTGAGGTGGTATCTCATTGTGGTTTTGATTTGCATGTCCCTAATGGCTAATAATATTAAACATCTTTTCATGAGCTTATTGGCCATTTGTATATCTTCTTTGGGGAAATGTCTCTTCAAGTCCTTTGCACATTTGAAAAATTAGGCTGTTTGGCTTTTTGTCGTTGAGTTGTAGGAGGTATTATATATTCTGAATATTAAACCCTTAGCAAAGATTTCCAAATATTTTCTCCTATTCTTTTGGTTGTCTTCTCACTTTCTTGATAATGTCCTTTGATGCACAGAAGTTTATATATTTTCAAGAAGTCCAGTTTATCTGTTTTTTCCTTTGTAGCTTGTGATTTGGTGAAAAGTCTAAGAATCCATTACTGAATACAAGGTCCTGAAGATCTTTCCTTATGTTTTCTTCTAAGAGTTTTATAGTTCTAGCTCTTATATTTAGGTTGCTGAAACATTTTGAGTTAATTTTTGTATATGGTGTGAGGCAAGGGTCTACTTTCATTCTTTTGCATGTGGATATCTAGTTTTCCCAGCACTATTTGTTGAAGACAGTTCTTTCCCCATTGAGTAGACTTGGCTCCCTTGTTAAAATATCATTTGGATACTGTAAGTATGCGTGTGTGCCTGGGTGTGTGTGTGTGGGGGGTGTTATATAGGAACTCTGTATTATCTGCATGATTTTTCTCTAAGTTTACAATTGCTCTAATAAAAAAATCAATTGGCCACAGATGTGTGGGTTATATTTAGTTTTTATCTCTCTTTAGTCTCTTTTAATCTGAAACAGTTCTTTAGCTTTTCTTTGTCTTTCATGACATTGCCATGTTTTCAAAATACTGGCCCTGACCTTCTTTTCTTAATAGAACATTCGTCATTTGTTGGATGTTTTCTCTTAATTAGATTCAGGGTATACACCCCCAGTTGGCGTACTACATGAATGATATTGTGTCCTTTCCGGTGGCACTTGGTAGCTATCTGTTTCCTCATTGGTGATGTTAATTTTGATTGGTTGAGGGGTTGTTCAGTTCCTCCGTTGTATAGTTAATATTTCTCCCCTTGCAACTTATAAGCAGTCTGTGGGAATACACATTAAAACCATGCAAATACTTTGCTCTTCATCAGAATGTTCCCTCTAAATACAGCATTCATTGACCATTCTTACCTGAACCAATCTTTATTATGATGCCTTTCCAACTCTACTACTCCTTCCACGTTTATCAGTTGGCATTCTGTCCTCCATCATTCATTTTTTATTTGTTTGTTTATTTAATTATCTGTTTATTATGAGTATGAACTTAGGGATTCCTGTTCTTTCCCAATGGCTTATAATTTATTCCTGACCTAAATTGTTTGCATGTTCAAATTGTACCTTATCTTCCAGTGGGAGCTGGCTCCTCTGTGTGCTTTTAATATCTCCATCATTTTTTTAGGGGGTAGGGGGGTACTTCCTTAATTTCTGACATAACCATATATTCTAGGCTCATTTTGTCCCAGCCTTGGAATCAATCATTTGTTCACAAAGCTCTGGTTCATTTTAGTGATGAACAGTATTAGAAACCAAGATCTTGGTGCTAGGTGTGCTCATTGCTTTTGGGGTGTTGTTGCTTCTAGGCCCTTTCTGCAAAAACAGGCATTTATTTTAGATTCCTACTGACATTTCCAATTCCAATGCTTTCCCACAGGATTTTTCCTCGCTTTCCCTCATTCCATATCTGTTTTTCTCTTCCACAGTAAGAACCCTGGTTCTCAACGTCAGCACTTTTATTCATTTGCTCAATCCTAGAATACAGTAATTACAGAATTGCCTCATCCATACCACTATAAAAATACAAACCTACTAAAAAGAGTCCAGGATCTGATGATAGTTTTGCTTTCTCTCTTCTTTCCTCCCCTAGTCCCCACTGAGGGTATATAGGCAAATCATGTGTTCAAAGTTTCTTGGATTCGTTTTTTCCCTCTTCATTGAAGTTAAATTATTGAAATAAGTTAATGAGTTTGATTCATTAGCTATTTCCCCCTTCATCCTTCTTAATTTAATTTTTAATATTTAGAACATCAACATGCTTCCAGAAATCAAAACCATTCAAAAAAGTATACTTAGAGAAGTGTTATTCCCTCTCTTTGCCCATTCCACCCTCTTTCCCACCCAGCCCCTGTAGGTGATCAACTTCAGTGTTTTCTGATTTATCTTTTTGTGTTTATTTTCATAGTCACTTCTTCCTTAAACAAAAAGTAGCATATGTTCCTTTTCACTTAATTTGTTCTAGAAATCACTCCACATCAGTTCAGAGAGAATATCCTCATTCTTTTCTTTCCTTCCTCCCTCCCTCCCTCCCTTCCTCCCTTCCTCTGTACAGTACTCTGTTCTGTGTTAGGTACCATAGTTTATGCAATCAATTTCCTATGTTAGACATGTAGGTAATTTGTAGTATTTCATAATTATATAAATTATTTCAGTGTAACCTTGTACCTTTGTATTTCTGGAAGTGTATCTTCAGGATAAATTTCTTAAAAGTGATCTCTTGCTGGGTCAAGGGGTAAATGCATATGTAGTTGATTGCCAAATTGCCCTGAACATGGATTGTACCATTTTGCATTCCCATCAGCAATGTATGAGTGTCCCTGTTTCCCCATAGTCCTACCAACAGCATGTATTGACAGGCTTCAAAAGCTTGCCCCATTCTTTTAACAACAGTATGGTATTGATGTGGATGTGTCATCTATACCATCGCTTCAAAAAGATTTATCTTTGTGTTTCTGCTTACAGAAGTGGTATAAGCTTGTTTAAAAATTTTAAGATCCCCATATATGATACAGAAAGTAGAAGATCCCAGAGTCTCACCTGAGAAAAAGTACTGATATATTCCTTCAAATTTTTTTGTTTATGTTAATTGTGTATTGTTTATTTTTATAATAGCATTATATCATATATTACTGTTTTGCAGTTTGCTTTAATTAATGTGTATTGGAGATCTCTTCATGTCAGTATACATAGGTCTACCTCATTTTTTTTAATGGCATTATATTTCCTTGTATTGATATGCCATGTTTCTTTAAACCTACTGAACTATGGGAGTTATTTTTAATTTTTTGCTGACAAACAGTGCAATCTTATATACACATCCCTGCATTCTTATGTGAATATTTCTGTTAAAAAAATTCCTAGAATTGGAATTGCTGTGTCAAAGCATAAAAGACAAAAAGTCTTTTATGTTTTAATTATATGTTGCCAAACCGCACTCAAAAGAGGTTGTACCTGTTACCTTTGGGAAAACCATATAAGACTGTCCTAAATCGGCCCTCTGTCTTTCTCTGCCTGTCCCAGCTAGAAAAGCAACTGGAGGAGTGGTTGGGGAAGACACTGCCTGGCAGTGACTGGACACCCAATGCCCGGTTCATCATTCGTTCTTGGCTTCGGGATGGCCTCAAGCCCCGCTGCATAACTCGGGACCTCAGATGGGGAACACCTGTACCCTTAGAAGGTTTTGAGGACAAGGTAAAAACCCTGTAATCCTTATTCATATTCCAAATTTTTAAGCCTTGGGGTTGAGACCCTGTATTAGGAGAATAGACTGTTGGGTATGTATTGTTTCCGTCTGAAAGTGTGGATTGGTGAATTTTCTCTGTGTTCCTTCATCCTACCATGTTTCCCTTCTCCTGACCTTCCAGGTATTCTATGTTTGGTTTGATGCCACTATTGGCTACCTGTCCATCACAGCCAACTACACAGACCAGTGGGAGAGATGGTGGAAGAACCCAGAGCAAGTGAGCAGTTCTTGGTTAGCCTGTCTATGGGGACATGTTTGTGTGTATGGTGGGGGTGGGGGCTAGAGTTGGGTGTCTGGTCTTTCTTGAGCCTTTGCAGAAGGTCTCAGGAGATCTCTCTCCTGACCCTGTTCCCCTAGGTGGACCTATATCAGTTCATGGCCAAAGACAATGTTCCCTTCCATGGCTTAGTCTTTCCTTGCTCGGCCCTAGGAGCTGAGGACAACTACACCTTGGTCAGCCACCTTATTGCTACAGGTACCCTGGAAGACTGGATGTTTCTGAGGAATGAGGTCTGATGCAGTACTTGGAAGATTTAGAGCAGTGTTGGGTCTTGAATTGGGAGTTGAGATGAAATGGGAAATAATTAGAACATAAAAACTCAGTTCAGAAAAAGGAAATAAGATCCTGAAAAAAAAGCAAAAGTCCAAAGCTAAAATTTTTGTGATGTGTACAAAGAAAGGGAATAACAGCCAGAAAGGAGAGAAAGTCATTACAAGTTCTGTGCAAGCCAGCTACTCGATGAGATATGTTGCTGGACTGGTTGGGGGAGAAGAAAGAGGAGTGAGTAGGTCAGAGAGGGAAAGACACAATTTGAACAGATGGCTCTTATTTTTCTTCTCTGTCCAGAGTACCTGAACTATGAGGATGGGAAATTCTCCAAGAGCCGGGGTGTGGGAGTGTTTGGAGACATGGCCCAAGACACAGGGATCCCTGCTGACATCTGGCGCTTCTATCTGCTGTACATTAGGCCTGAGGGCCAGGACAGTGCCTTCTCCTGGACAGACATGCTGCTCAAGAATAATTCTGAGCTGCTTAACAACCTGGGCAACTTCATCAACAGGTGGGACTTGTGAGAGGTTGGAGTCAGTAGATAAGCTGTCATGGGGCTTTCTCTCTGCTCCAGATGGGAGTGTGGAGAGAGCTGGTAAATGAGTTGGAGGGTTATGAGGAGGATGATAGTGGAAAGCTGATTTTTATCAATCAGGATCTGCTCTTAGCACAGTGTAGTTTGTGCTTAGGGAACAGTTAGCTGTAGAGATGAGATTTAGCAAAGGTGGTCCCAAAGTGAATTTTTGCAAATTGTTTTCTTACTAATGTTCTTTATAGAACTGGAAATGTGTTCTCTCCTAGCAAAAAAAAAATTCACAGCAGACCACTGAAAAATTTGGCTGAAGAAAAGGGTTATTTTGGAATAGGGGCAGGAGGCTTCGCTGTACTCTTCAGAGTTGTTGTTACTTTAGACTCACAGTCCACTCTTGGTCCTTATCTCAGCTATTCTGTAATATAAATAAATATCCTTCATGATTTAATATTCTTCACTCCCACACTCTGAATCCTGGGCCTTTACCTCAGCCTCACCGCTACCCTTTCAGGTTTGGCCATTAATCACATTTAACAGATAGTCCTTACTGGGACTGGTATTTCTTTGATAGCAGTTAATACATAATATTATTTCAAATTGATCAGGGTTTTGACTTCTTAAAAATAAACAGTTGCTTAACTTCATTAGGTTTCTTTAAGGCATGTCTGGTATGGGAGTTGTCTATTATGTGCAGTTATATTTCTTAGGGGAGAAATAAAATAGGGAATTAATTTGTTAAGCTTTGCCTTCCTGCCTAAGGGAGCCAAATGGGGTCAGTTCTGGGCATTAATCTTGAGAGAATGCAGAATTATGGAATTTGAGTCAAATTTCTATAAGGAGATTGGGCAGTAACTCCCCTTCTTTTTTCCCTTTCCCTTCCTCTACCACTATCAAGAGCTGGGATGTTTGTGTCTAAGTTTTTTGGAGGATGTGTACCCGAGATGGTGCTCCTCCCCGGTGATCAGCGCCTGCTGGCCCATGTCACCATGGAGCTTCGGCACTATCACCAGCTGCTAGAGAAGGTTCGGTAAGTAATCTATACCTCTGTCTCATCTCAGTGACCTGCTGGAATGCTGTGGGCTCCACAGTGGTTCCTCTAGGGCCTTACACCTTGGCCTGCCTCCCCCTTCCAGGATCCGGGATGCCCTACGCAGTATCCTTACCATATCTCGTCATGGCAACCAGTACATTCAGGTGAATGAGCCCTGGAAGCGGATTAAAGGCAATGAGGCGGACAGGTAAAAGGATGGGGTTAGTTACGGGAATGAAATATTTGATAGGTTGTGTCTTCCTGGAGGTCCTGACTAATCTCTCTTCTTCCCCAGGCAGCGGGCAGGCACAGTGACGGGCTTGGCAGTGAATATAGCTGCCTTGCTTTCCGTCATGCTCCAGCCTTACATGCCTACGGTGAGTGCCACCATCCAGGCCCAGCTGCAGCTTCCACCTCCAGCCTGCAGTATCCTGCTCACAGACTTCCTTTGTACCTTGCCAGCAGGACACCATATTGGCACAGTAGGTCTCTGAGGGTTTGAAGAGCCACCCTTTCCTAAAATTCCTACCCTTGCTGTACAGCCTTTGGGATAAGGTCAGAGAAGATCTGATAGTTCTCCAGCTTTACTTTGGGTTTGGGACTCTCACAGCTGTTATCTGAACCCCTTCCCCACTCCTCCCAGCTCTGCACTTAGGCTTTACTTTTGTCTGCTAGAAAACCCTTGGCATCAGTTTTTACAAGTCCAGTATTATCTGTAGCTTCTGTATCCTTATCATTCATCATGCCAGAACCCAATACATGGCACATAAAACTAATAGGTGTACCGTAGAAGTCTGAAGAAACTCCATAATGCTAATAGTGGGTGAGAACTTAGAGTAAGCCCTTTCCTCTTTGACAGAAGATGATTAAGTACACCCCTAAGCTCCTATGTGGGACCGGCATCCATTGAATAGTTTATTCTTTGACCCTATGAATATTTTGGGTTGTCATAGTAAATGCCAGTGCTTTTTCTGGATTCTTTCCTGAAATCAGCAGGTATGTACTCAGTAGTATGCTCAGTTTTCTTCTAAAGTATATTTAGGGTTCCTAAATGTCAGAGATTGCAGAGGATCTCTGGTTAGCCTGGTTATCATCTGGTTTGGATGATTCACAAATTCTTTTTTCACAGGTCAGTCCCTTGTTCCAAAAGTTGGAAAATGACCAGATTGAAGGTTTGAGACAGCGCTTTGGAGGCGGCCAGGTGAGAAAGCTAAAGACTGTGCTCTCTCTCACCGAGCAATAGCCACAGCGTCACTTCCTTCTTAGTTTCCCTAAGTAGTTCTTCCTCATCACTGTTTCCTTTTGATCCTGCTGCTTCCTCACTTCTAGTTTTTCTTTCCTGTCTTAGCTAGAAGAGACCTTGGTGTTAAAGGTAATTACTTTCCCCATGAGAAGTTATTAAACTGGAGGTTGGGAGGGTATTTATGGTAGTGGGTGATAACTCTGTTGTTCTTCTCCAGGCAAAACCTTCCCCCAAGCCAGGAGGTGGAGGGACTATCACAGCTGGATCCCAGCAGATACAGGTGCTGATGAACGAAGTGGCAAAACAGGTATGAAGCTTAAGCCCTTTGGGACACTGGGAAAGCTGAATCGTAAAGTCCTTTTCTGGTCTCACTGTTGTTATTTCCCCCAACCTTCATCTCTTAGGGCAACATTGTCCGAGAACTGAAAGCACAAAAGGCAGACAAGAACCAGGTGGCTGCAGAAGTGGCTAAACTCTTGGAACTAAAGAAACAGTTGGCCCTGGCTGAGGGGAAACCCCTTGAGCCCGCTAAAGGCAAGAAGAAAAAGTGAAAGAGAGAAGTTGGCTCATAGTCACTTTAATAGATATGGACAGTAATAAATAAATGTACAATCTCTATATACAAGCTGAGACCATTTCCTTTTGTCTACCCCAAACCTCCCCGCTACTGAATACATGGTGTTGAGGGTCACATCATTGGCATTAGTGACATAGTAGTCAGTAGTCACTTCTGGGAAAGGCAGGCAGTGGCTCAAGAGGGAAGTAATAGTCTCAATTGTTCATGCTTGGTGTAGGTTAACCATTCGGTCAATCAGAGCTCGGCGAGTCGCCTCCACTTCCCTGGTCAGGCGCTCAATTTCTTGCTTGAGCCGTTCATTCTCTTCAGCTAGCTGTACCACTTTCCTTTCATTCTCCTGTTCTTTCTCCTTCATGCGCTGCTTCCCTGCCCGGGCTGGGGACTGGCCACTCTGTTTTCTTTTCCTGGGTCTTCCTTGATTTTCCTCTTCTTCCTCCTGAGCCAGGGAGCTCTGACTGGAATCTGAAGAGTGAGGGCTCTGGGAGGTGCTTGTGACCTCTGCTGGTCCTGGCTCCTCAGTCAGCCAAGCCAGAGAGGAAGGGTCAAGAGTGGTGAAGGTTTTTGATTCTTCCTTCAAGGAAAGTGGGAAAGGTAGGATAGAAGTTATCTGAGAAGGGAAGGACAACATCCTCCCCTAGCCTTAGGCCTAAGCATTCTTTATTTTTTTTTATTTTTTATTATGAACTTTAACCTATGTACATAGTGATAACTTTCAAAGTATGATTTCACAAGTAGAGAGCAAATCTCAAAGAATGTCATGGGTCACAGTTCCACAACTTCAGCCATTTCCACTATTGTAAAATATAACATACAGAAAGGTGTCATCTCTAGATGTACAGCTCAACAGGCAGTCATATAGGTAATTTCAAAAATTGTTATGGGTTACAGTTCCGCAGTTTCAGTTCTTTCCTTATTATGCAATACAAGGTACATACAGAAAGGTGAAGACCTTCAAGGCACAATTCAACGAGCAGCTATAGAATAAATCCCAAGGGATGCTATAGCCTACAGTTCCACCATGTCATTTACCTCCTTCCAGCCATTCCAACACCCAGCATCCAAAAATATACATATACTCATATAAAGTTTCAGTATTCATAGACCTTTGTTCAATCTTGTTTGTTGCTACCCCTTCCTCTCAATCTCTTCATCTTCAGGGGTGTCTAGGCATTGAGCACCCTAACTTGTTCATATTGAAAGGGGGTATTGATGGTATGGGGAAGGGGAAGCCTAGCATTCTTACCTCCTCGTGTCCAAGGGGTGAGACGTAGGTACCCCCGTTTTCATCTGAGGACAGGACCTCCTGCAGGTCCTCATACCAGGCTTCTAGCTCCCAGCTGGACAGTGTCCCGAAGGAGAAAGGCAATGACTCAGCTGCCATCTCTGTGGTTGGATCAGACTCTGGAAAAGTACATACTCAAGTTAGTGTGAGTGGGCAGAACAATCACAAATATTTCCTCCTTGCTTTTGCCCAGCACTTGATGAAGCAGAGTGCCTGGAGATACATTCTTATGGGGACCTAGTAAAATTCCTTAGCCCCTGCACAAAATCCTCCTGGTAGTTTCCAGGGTTCATTTATGCTCCTTTCTCTTTCTGTGGGAAGCTTGGACAAATAGTCCTTTGGGTCAGTGTAACACTGATAGGGACTGTGGTTTGGTGAGAACAATTGTCTTTATTGGGGTTGACTGCACAATTTAGGACATGCTCTAAGAATAATGATTTGAACACCTTGTGAGGAGCAGGCCAGGAAGATGGACGTGGCTGGCAGCAAAATCTTGCTCAGATTCAAACCCTTCTCCCCCACTTTCTCTAGGTCTTGTCCTAACTTCTTAGGGTTGCAGCAAAGGGAAGTGAAGCAGCATCTCTTAAGACTTGATCTTGGGAAAGGGTTAGTTAAATTTACCTGCTTTCAGGTGTGGTGATGTATGAAGATACTCTTCCTTCTGGAACACTGTGGGGGAAAAAAAATAAATGTTAGCCATTTTTGGAAAAGGGAGGGGCAGATTGCTTACTTCTATCTCCAGCCTCCTACTTGTCCTTCCATTTATCCTGTCTTGAAGTGTATGGGAGCAGTTTGGATAGTTAATGGTCCCTGTAGCCATTTCCAAGGACAGAAGAGAGCCTGACTTCCTTTTATTTTTAGTTTGCTGATGTTTTGTAGTTCTGATTACACAATAGCAAAGTCCTGGCCAACTCGGCTTTCTCTAAAATCACAGCAGGCCTCCAAGCTGCCAGGGTAAGGACTGGACCACAGGGAAGGGAACAAATCAAGGGGCATTTTCCTAACTCCATTCCCATACTGACATCCTTCATATGTACATTTCCAGTCTGGACCTCTCCTGGGAACTCCAATTCAACTATCTTAACTGTCTACTTACCATCTCCATTTGGATATCTTACAGGCATCTCAGGCTTACTATGTCCCAAACTAAACTGCTGATCTTCCCCTTCCAACATCTTCCCCATCTCAGTAAATTGATCTTATTTTCTCTCTTCTCTCCCACCCCACAATCCAATCTAAGCCACAAGCAAAATCTCTTAATGCAGTCCTGAAAAATAACCAGAATATGAACACTCAACATTGTTTCCAGTCTATATCAAGTTATCATCCTCTCTCCCTTCGATTACTGCTGTTCTCCCAGTTTCTGTTCCTGCTACTACTCCTCAAGTCTATTATCCACAATACAGCAGACAGAATGAGCCTTTTAAAACCTAAGTCAGGTCATGTTTCTCTGCAAAAAACCCTCCAATGACTTCCTATTCCACTCATATAAATGGCTCAAGTCCTTAAAATATCTTACAAGGTACTATACAATCTGCTCCTCCCCTGCCCCTCCATTTCTCTCCTCACTACCCTCTTGTTGCCTACTCTAGTCCATCCAACTGGCCCTTTGCTCCCTAAAGACCCCAGGCATACTCCCACCTTAAGGTCTTTACTATTGCTCTTCCTTCTGGAAAGCTCTTCCAGATATTTGCATGCATGTCCTTTAGGTCTTTCACTTAAATGGCACCTCAGTGAAGTAATCCCTGACCACCTTTTGTAAAACTGTAACCCCTACCATGAGCATTCTCTCTTCCTTTCTCGGCTTTCGTTTTCTCCACTGCATTTGTTTACTCTGTGCCTCCTTCCACTAAAATGTAAGCTCTGTGAGCACAGAGATTTTTTTTCCCTCTTGTTCACCAATGCACCCTGGGCCCCAAATGTGTCTGGCACATAGTAAGTGCTGGATAAATATTTGTTAAGAATGAGTGGATAAGTTTCCCCCATGTGTCTTACGGGGTAGGGAGGACTAAGCTCAGAAGCAGAGTGGCGGCTGCCTATCCCTGGGGACTGCAGATGCAATATCGCCTTCAGTGTTTCTCTGCAGGGTTGTCCTCCCTGGGGATGGCTCCCTTGCCTTCCAGTGCGTGGGACCTGGCTTTCATCAGCAGTGGAGCCCCAGGCCAGAGGGCTGCAGAGCCAAACGGGGCTGGCCTGATGCAATGGTTACACAGAGATTGGTTGGGAGACAGGATGGGGGAAACAGGCAGGGACCAATCCCAGAGGAAGGACAATACACCAGGGAGACTCCAAATGGCTTCCCACACTTAGGCTGCTCTCTTATGCAGGAGGCCGGGAGATTCTGGGGAAAGGGAGAATCCATCTCTGCTCCTTGTCCATTTACACCCCTCCTCCCAGAGATTTGGGTCAGTCTCCTTAAAGTTCTCCTGTCCTTTGCCAGGTGTGGAGTAGCTCTCCCATGGAGGGTCCAGGAGCCACCAGCTACCAATGTGGCCAGGCTGGTCCCAAGAAGCTGTGGCTGGGACAGGATTTCGAGTGGCACAAGGGTAGGACTGCTGGTGGCTAAGCGGCGGCGATAGCAGCCCGAGCCACGGTCACCTAGCCTTCTCGGCGCGGGGGTATGTCCTGTTGACCCGTCTCCCACTAGACAGGTCTAACGAGGAGGCCTGGGGTCAGCAACCCGAAAGACAGGAGTCTCTGGGAGGCAGCCGGCGCCCCCTCGCCCAACAGCACAGAGCAGGGCCCGTACTCCGGGCAGAAGTGGAGTGACGCTGTCATCCAGAGGAAGAGAGGTCTGTGAGCACCACTCCTGAATAAGGGATTCCTCCCATCCCCCCCCCCCCGGAGGGTCACTAACTTCACTGTGGAGGGGGTGGGGCCACATCCTAAAGAGCGGATGCCTTAACTTTGGAGGGACAACCCATGTTCGTGAGAGTGGGAAGGTAAAGGGCAGATGGGGAGCCAGTACTCACCTCTCTCCTCAGATTCCGGATCTGACTTTGGCTTCGTCGCTGCCACCCGCTCATCTTCAACATGATCCGCTCCGTACCTTAGACTCAAGCCTCTGACCTCAGCTGAGCTCAGAGCAGGGATCTTTTAACGTGGCCTTGCACTCCTCTCTGGGGCGGGAACCAGAAGCCTACCAATTAGAAAGCGGCACGCCGGCGCTGGCCCCGCCTCATCCCCTACATCCACCACTCAGGAGCCCCGTGGCACCAGCCCCATCGTTCCCTCCCGCTTGGGGGGTCAACGTCGCGTTGGACCCGGAAGTGGCTTCGGATCACGAGGCTTCGCGGAGGAGGTGGGTGAGTCATGCGCGCGCGCGGAGGGGAGAGCTGGAGGGGGAAGGGGAGGAAAGGGGGGCGGGGATGATGCAATGTTTGGCAACCGGAGCCTGCGCGCGCACGCGCAAGGGACAACGAGAGTGGTGGGAGGCGTGGGGCGGGGAGGGGGAAGAGGAGAGAAGGCGGGGCGCCAACTCCCGGCACCCAACGGCTCCAACAGCTATCAACCGCGGCTGCTCCCAGGCTGTCCATATGCCGCCCTGCGCGTGCGAGGCCTCAGCAGCTTGTCTCTTCAGGAGCTGTTGTTCCGCCGACCTAGCGTTGCCCTCTGTTTTACCTCCTTCGTAAGGGACTCCCGTTTTCCTTGCCCCCTGCAGCTAAGGGCACGTACTCCTTTTGAACCTCCCTCCTTTGAAAATCTCCATCCATCCACCAGAATTGTCAACACCTTCTCAACTCTTCATAAGAGGATCTCCTCTTTTAGTCCCCTAACCCTCCGAAAAGGGGCCGAGGTACTCGAATCCCCTTGGTAATCATTTCGGCTTCTCTTGAGAGCACACCCTTTATCTTTGTAAGTTTCTGATGAGCCCTCAGCTTGCCAGAATCCATATTCTTTGCCCAGTAGACCTGATTCTGAGGAATCACTTATCTTCCACCAATTGCCCTCTTGTGCCCTTTGCCAATCTTCCACCTGCTCTTTTCACAGTCCTATGACCCCGCTGCTGTGAGGAGCAGGGCACAGGCCTCCTGCCTCCAAGGTGTTGGGAGTTGTGACCACCAGTAGAGCCTTCCTGTCCGGGATGTGTACGTGCACTTGAATGTTAGACTGCTCCGAACTGCGTTGTCAGGAGCCCAAAAGCTAGCCTCAGCTGCCCTTCACTTGTCCGGGGACCTTAGACAAGCCACCTAATATTTCTGTGCCTCACTGTTATCGTTTGTAAATTAAAGATGAGTTATGAAGGTAAAATGAGAGAAGAACTATGAATTTGGAAGCAGCATGAACAAAAGTAAAAAGCATCAATGCAAAATGCAAGGTATTTTTCTCGTGCCATTAGGTAGAGAACAGACCACGTGATGGCCTGCTACATATCCTGTCAGTTCCCTCACGGGGCAGCCAGAGTTTGTCTCAGTGGAAACTGTCACAAGGCCGGCTGTGACTGGATGGCAGGCCTCCGTGGTGGTGTGACAGTCACAGGTCCTCGGCCGGGCTGCTCCGTCGCTCTAGAACTCCATTTCCCCGTCTGTATGTGGAGGTGGGTTGGGTTGGACCAGATGGTCTCCCTTGGCCCAAAGACAGATCAGGTTGTCAGTGACAGGCAGAGGTCACGTGACTTGACAGGCCGAGGTCATGTTGTGACATGTTGACCTGGGGAGGCGGGTCAAGTCCCAGCACACTACCCGGGAAGCCTTTGGGGCGGGGCAGGGCAAGTCGCGACTTTCATCTTTTGGGGCTAGCTCCTCCCCGACCTGGCATTCCTGGTTCCCCTTGCAGATTATGGCTTTGTAAGGGGCCCCTCCCCGAGGAGGGTGGGGATTGGCCACCAGTGGCCTGGGAAGAGGCGCAGATCCTTCCGCGGAGGATGGGGGGGGCCTGCGTGGGGTGTTTGTTCTCTTGAGGATTAATGGGGGGTTGTGGGGGAGGGGCAGGCGCGCTCCCGCATGCGCACTGCGGCCCCTCCTGTTGGCTCGTTGCTGTCCGCTGGGCGGGGGCACAGCCCCGCCCCTCTACCGTCCGGGCGGCGGCGGCGGCGGCGGCGGCGGCGGCGGCGGCGGCGGCGGCGGCGGCGGCGGTAGCGGCAGCAGCGGCGGCGGCGGCAGCAGCAGCCTGCGCGGTGCCTTCTGGGAACGGAATCCCCAGGGCTGCCCCTGGCCCCCATGGCGCATGCGCGGGAGGCCGCTCGGTGATCCGCGGCGGCGGTGGCGGCGCTTCCTGCTAGGACTGGCCGGGGCCGTACCGGAGGCTCGGGCTCCACCGACCCTCCTCCCACCCCCTCCCACTCACCCTCTGGGCCGCGACTGCGCAGGGCGGGGCCGGCCGAACCATGGGCCGCGGTGAGTGCGGGGCCCGGCCCCCCCAACACTGCCCCTCCCCCTCCCCTCTCTTCCAGTTCCTACCCTCTGCCCCCTCCGCGTCCTCTCGGCCCCTTTCCCCGGCCCCATCCCAGTTCCCCCGCCCTCACCTGCCCCCGCCGTTTCTCCTTCTCACTGCCTGACTTCTGCCTTCTTCACCTCCCTCCCCTCAGTGCTTCGCCCACCCTCCGCCCGCCCTCTCCCCAAGTTCCTTCCTACTTCGTGCGCCTTCCCCTCCTCCCCAAGCTGAGGGAAGCAGGCCGGGGTGACAGGGCGCCTTGTTATGAGAGGGAAAGTTTGGAAGCCGCCAATGTGGTTTGGGAGTGACGGTGAGGTCGAGGGGGATACTTGCAGGTTTGAGAGGCGTCCGCACATATCAGAGGAGAATCTCTCTTAGAGCTAATTTGAAGCCGAATCTCCTTGCCTGAGCTTGGGGGAAATTCAGGAGCTTCTCAGTGTCCTGGGAGAAGACAAGACTGATTCCTACATCTCTTAAGACCCACATGAACTTGATCAGTGATTGTCTAATGGAGCAGGCATGGGGGGTGTTCTGCTGGTACCACCACAGGGGGCAGTTGGGTAACTGCCCGGTGACCTGTGGGGCAATCTATAATTTTTATATGATCTTCCTTGGGGAGGGAACAGCAAGGGCCAGACACTCTGGGAAACTGCGTAGTGGTCTGGCATTATGGGAATTTGCCCACACTCCTGGGTAAGGTCTCCTGTCCTTAATGGGACAAAGGGCCTTGTTTTTCCTATATCTAGGCCTAGGGCTATGATTCCTTGGTCCCTGGGAGTTGAGGCGCTGATCCTCTGGTCCCTAGGGAATGGGCTTGGAAAGCATGGTTGTGGTCTCAGCCAGCAGATCCCTGAGAGCTTTCCAGGCACTTATCTCACGTTATTAAGGCTCTTTCCCCGAGAGAGTCATGGACTGTGGTGCTTTCCTGAGTTGGGCAGATTCCTGACAGTTCCTTCTGTGCTTGCGTTGCAGGTGTGGGCTAAGCTGGCGGCCCCCGGCTTTAGACTGGACCCCACAATGTTTGCAGAGATGTTCAGGTAGCCATGGTGGTATGGCAGAGGGTTCCCTCGTTCTTCCTCCCAGCTTTCTTAAGAGTTTCCCCTTGCCACCCTGCGGCATCCCTCAGTTCTCTTGGGTCTCCCCACAACCTTTGCCTTCTGGGAGTATTCCCTCAGGTACTCAGCCTAGCTCAGTCCTCTTAGTGCCCACATCAATGTCTGTGTTATCAGGCACGTGGGAGCTGATTACACACAATGAATGGGGGCAATGAGAGCAGTGGAGCAGACAGAGCTGGGGGCCCTGTGGCCACATCTGTCCCCATTGGCTGGCAGCGCTGTGTTCGAGAGGGTGCTGTGCTCTATATCAGGTACGGATCTTTAAAGCTCTCCAAGTTCTATTACCCCGACCGTCCTTTGGTTGCCTGGTTTATGTCTTTCCCACCATTTCTCTTATAGCCCATATCTCTGGTACCCTGTTGCTCTTCTCCAGTCCATTTGCCCTCTTCAGTCTTTTTGTTCTCTATCTCTGGCTCTTTGAATCCATTTTCCCTCTCTCTGCCTCTTCCCACATCCCTTACCCTTTGCCTTTCCTCGAAAGGTCCTTGACTGACTTAGGAACTGTCCTGTAGGAGTATCTTGTGATTCAGTGTCAGCTAACCCCATACCCCCCTCTCACCCTGTCCTCTCCCAGCCCAAGTGGCACAGAGCTGTCTTCCTTGGAGCAAACTCGGAGCTACCTCCTCAGCGATGGGACCTGCAAGTGTGGTCTGGAGTGTCCACTCAGTGTCCCCAAGGTTAGAGTCTTGAGGGGTGCCAGAGAGCACAGGGATAAGCCAAGAGATTTAATGCAAATCACTGATCACAGTAGCCCTTCTCACAGATTCCACCCCCTCAGGGTCCCTGTCCGTGCCTTCTACCATACAGGTTTTCAACTTTGACCCTTTGGCCCCGGTGACCCCAGGTGGGGCTGGGGTGGGGCCAGCATCAGAGGAGGACATGACCAAGCTGTGCAACCACCGGCGGAAAACTGTTGCCATGGCAACTTTGTACCGAAGCATGGAGACCACCTGCTCACACTCTTCTCCTGGTGAGTCTTCTTCACACTACAGGAAGACTGAAGAAAACCTAAGTGCCTGGAAGAAGGGTGGTGGGAGGACCTCTGTATAGAGAGAGAGCAAGGAGAAGGGTGTAGTGGGGAGAGAAGCGGGTAGGGAGGTTGGGAACTTGTGGGAAGTGAGACTGGGGAAGATGGGAGGACATTTTTAGAAGGGGAGCCTCAGGCTGACCTTCCATTTCTCATTTATTGCAGGAGAAGGAGCGAGCCCCCAAATGTTCCACACTGTGTCCCCAGGGCCCTCCTCTGCCCGCCCTCCCTGTCGAGTTCCTCCTGCAGCTCCACTTAATGGGGGCCCTGGCTCCCTTCCCCCAGAACCACCCTCAGTTCCCCAGGCCTTTCCCCCTCTAGCAGGCCCCGGGGGACTCTTCTCACCACCAAGGCTTCCTGACCCAGTTCCCTCTGCGGGTAGCAGCAGCCCCTGTTTCCTCCCAAGGGGCAATGCCCCCTCTCCAGCCCCACCTCCTCCATCTGCTATCAGCCTCAATGCCCCCTCATACAACTGGGGTGCTACCCTCCGATCCAACCTGGTGCCCCCTAACCTGGGCTCTCCTCCAGCTCCCCATGCCTCTTCCTCACCACCTTCAGACCCCCCCTTCCACTGTAGTGATGCCTTAACACCCCCTTCTCTGCCCCCAAGCAATAATCTCCCTGGTCCCCCTGGTCCTGCCACTCAGCCACCAGTGTCTTCAGCCACTATGCACCTGCCCCTGGTTCTGGGACCCCTGGGAGGGGCTCCCACAGTGGAGGGCCCAGGGGCATCCCCGTTCCTTGCTAGCAGCCTGCTCTGTGCGGCAGCCAAGGCACAGCATTCCCCGCTACCCTCTCCCAGCACTTTACAGGGCCGACGGCCCCGTGCCCAGATGCCCTCAGTTTCCCACTCCTCATCGTCCCGTCCCTCTCAGCGTCGTCCCCGCCGACCCCCAACTGTATTGCGATTATTAGAGGGAGGAGGCCCTCAAACCCCTAGACGGAGCCGTCCTCGGGCCCCTGCTCCCACCCCACAAACTTATTCTCTTCCTGAGCCATCTCAACCTATGCTCCCTTCTGTGCTGTCCCTGCTGGGACTCCCCACCTCTGGCCCTTCCCACTCTGATGGAAGCTTTAACCTTTTGGGGTCAGATGCACACCTTCCTCCTCCCCCAACCCTCTCCTCAGGGAGCCCTCCTCAGCCCAGGCACCCCATGCAGCCCTCTCTGCCTGGGACCCCCAGTGGCAGCCTCAGCAGTGTGCCAGGTAAGTATCACGGAGCCCTTCCTCACCCTTGGTGGAAAGAGACAGCCAAGGCATGTAGTGGGGAGTTTAGAGAGCTTTTGGGTGGTTGACAGGGTTGGGGGCACGGAGGTTGGGTTCTTTGGACATGGGGAGAAAGGGCCTCTTTTGAGCTGAATCTCTTTCTTCCTTTGCAGGTGCCCCTGCCCCACCAGCTGCCTCCAAAGCCCCCATAGTCCCCAGCCCTGTTCTTCAAAGCCCATCTGAAGGGCTGGGGATGGGGGCGGGCCCAGCCTGCTCTCTGCCTCCCCTGGCTGGTGGGGAGGCTTTCCCTTTCCCCAGCCCTGAGCAGGGCCTGGCGCTGAGTGGAGCTGGCTTCCCTGGGATGCTGGGGGCCTTGCCTCTCCCTCTGAGTCTGGGACAGCCCCCATCTTCTCCACTGCTCAGCCACAGTTTATTTGGTGTGTTGACTGGGGGAGGGGGACAACCTCCCCCTGAGCCCCTGCTACCCCCACCAGGGGGACCTGGCCCTCCTCTAGCCCCAGGCGAGCCCGAAGGGCCGTCGCTTTTGGTGGCTTCCTTGCTTCCACCGCCTCCATCAGATCTTCTTCCACCCCCTTCAGCACCCCCTAGCAACCTCCTTGCCTCTTTCCTGCCCCTGCTGGCCCTGGGCCCCACAGCTGGGGATGGTGAGGGATCTGCAGAGGGAGCCGGGGTCCCAAGTGGGGAGCCATTTTCAGGTTTGGGAGACCTGCCCCCCCTACTTTTCCCCCCACTTTCAGCCCCTCCCACCCTCATAGCTTTAAATTCTGCGCTGCTGGCTGCCAGCCTGGATCCCCCCTCGGGGACACCCCCCCAGGTGAGGATAGGAGGTGGCTGGGTGGGACAGAACAAGAAGTAGTGTCAGAGATGGGAGCTGGGAATTGAAGGCCTCTAGTGTCCATGCCTGAGCTCTTCCTCAGGTCCTCTCGGGAGGGTTTAGTTCTTGACTGGGTGTAGGATGGCTACAAGAACCAGGTCTGTATTTAATAAGCCTGGTCTGTCTCATTGAGTTTTCAGGGAGATTGTGTATGTGAAAGTATTATGAATCTGCTGACTAATTTATATATGGAAATGTTACAACCATTCTCTCTCCTTAGCCCTGTGTCTTGAGTGCCCCCCAACCTGGACCACCTACCTCCAGTGTCACCACGGCAACTACTGACCTGGGGGCCTCCTCTCTGGGCAAGGCCCCCTCCAACTCAGGGAGACCCCCCCAACTCCTTAGCCCTCTGCTGAGTGCCAGCCTGCTGGGTGAGTCTGAGGGTTGATTCTTGGAGAGAATGAGAAAAACGGAAGAAGTAAAAATTGGTAGTAGTGGCTGGGTGAATTTGGGAAGAAAGTCTGGCCACTGGTTAAAGAGAATAATAGGGTCTGTTCATCCTAATTTGCTTGCCTAGGGAGAGCCCTGACCTTATAATTCCTCAACAGGTGACCTGACTTCGCTGACCAGCAGCCCTGGAACCCTCCCCGGTCTGCTGCAACCTCCTGGTCCACTTCTCTCTGGCCAGTTAGGGCTGCAGCTCCTCCCTGGGGGGGGAGCTCCTCCACCGCTCTCAGAGACTTCTAGTCCCCTAGCCTGCCTACTACAGAGTCTCCAGGTGAAGGGTGTGGGTGTGTATGTGTGTGTCAGGGAGAGAATTTTTTTCCAAACTGGAAATTTAAGGCTTTCCAAATTATATTAACATGGGACTGTATTTCAAACTGACTGGAATTTTGTTTTTTTTGCCTGCAGCTTCCTCCAGAGCAGCCAGAAGCCCCCTGTCTGCCCCCAGAGAGCCCCACCTCAGCCGTCGAACCAGAGCCTGCCCGGCCTCCCCTCAGTGCCTTAGCCCCACCCCATGGTTCTCCTGATCCCCCAGTCCCTGAGCTGCTCACTGGGAGGGGGTCAGGGAAACGGGGCCGGCGGGGAGGAGGGGGACTTAGGGGCATTAATGGTGAGGCCAGGCCAGGCCGGGGCCGAAAGCCTGGTAGCCGGAGGGAGCCTGGCCGGTTGGCCCTGAAGTGGGGAACACGTGGTGGCTTCAATGGACAAATGGAGCGGTCCCCAAAAAGAACCCACCACTGGCAGCATAATGGGGAGCTGGCTGAAGGGGGTGCTGAGCCCAAGGATCCACCCCCTCCTGGGCCCCACTCTGAGGAGCTTAAGGTGAGTGCAGTGATGGAGGTTGGGCTGGGAGGGCTCTGAGGAAAAGCTAGGGCCATGGTGCCTTTTTCTAACATTTCCTACACATACAGTCCATCTTTTCCCAGGTGCCCCCTGGGATAGTCAGAAAGTCTCGTCGTGGTCGGAGGAGAAAATACAAGTGAGTGTTGAGCCCATCACAATCTTGACCTTTCCCTGCTGCTTGTTGAATTTATAGAAATGTCCAAAGAGTGACTTTTAACAAGGCCATAAATGTACTGGAATTTGAATAAGGATATGATGCTTTTACTGTCCAGATGTAGAAAGGTTGTCAGTCAAACTCTGAAATTCACCTTGTGCTTGGGGAGTTGGTCCTGATCCTCTGTGCCCCTTATTGCAGCCCTACCCGAAACAGCAATAGCTCCCGCCAGGACGTTACATTGGAACCCAGCCCCACAACCCGAGTAAGTGTGTGTAAGTGTGTGTGTTTGGGGGCGTGGGTGGGAATGGTGAGTATGAGAGATGTATAAGGGAGGAAAGAAAGGTTAGAGGGAATGGGGAGAAAAATAAAAGAATTCCTGATGCCTAGCAGTTTGATCACTTCTTTCAACCTCCCATCTCGTATAGGCGGCTGTCCCTCTGCCTCCCCGGGCCCGCCCTGGCCGTCCTGCCAAAAACAAGAGGAGGAAACTGGCCCCATAGCAGCCATACCTGGAGATGGATCTGACCCTGACTGGGGAGAGCTGAGTGCTGAGCCTTGGGAGCCCCTGCTAGCCACCTGTACCTGTGGACAGTGGGTGGGGGCACTACTCCCCACTCAGAGCACAAATGCAACTCCTTCCCCTACAATCCCATCCTGAGCCATTGCAGGGGTTAGGGAAACTCACCCCCTCACCCCCAAAGCCATGTCACTGAAAAGGTCTGGGGGTGTGTGTGTGTGGTATATGGCCCTCTCCCCACCAGGCGCTAAGGGGAACACCCCCTTCCCCAGGTCTTTTATTTGTTTAAGTTATTTTTGCACAAGTGACTCTTTTATATTTAATTCGACTTCATTGCCTCCCTTCTTAAAGCCAGCAGGCTCAGTTTACAAACCTGTGAGCTACTGTTGGCTGCTGCCCTCCTTCCCAGTGAAAGGTACAAAGCAATAAGCATCATGCATCCTCCCTCACCCCTCCAACACCCCTCTGTCTCTGGCTCAGGTTGCTCAAAGCACAGATGCCCCTCTTACCCTGTCCCCAGGTTTGAAACACATAGCCTCAATTCAGGGTGTAGCCAGGTTCCCTTCCATTTTCCTCTGGGATATAAAACGGGGGTAAGGGGGCAAAGAGAACCCTCTGGTCCTCTCCTCCCATACACACTACACTGCCCCTTCTCCCCCCATCAAAACGCTCAGAGACGTTGTGATGATGCGACTGAGGATTATGCAACGTGGTCCAACCGGAGCGGCCAGCATGACCAGCTGTCCAGGGGCTGCCTCCTGCCTTTTCTTTTGTAAAGACAAGACCCTTGGGAGTTTTAATTCTGTTTTGTACTTGCCCTGTGGGGCCTCCACTGCTTTTCTATGGGAGACACTTAATTTAACAGATGAGAATATTTTGAAACTCTGGCTCTGGCTCTGTACTCATTTTTCTTCTTAGTTCTTTGGTGAGAACAGGTTACAATTTAAATCCTTCTCTTGAGGTGGAGAGTGGCCTAGGACCCCTATTTTGCTGTGAAGGTCTGTCTGTCTCTCAGCACTGCCTCTTCCCCAGGAAACACAGCAGAGGCCACACAGAGTACAGCATTTAATGGTCAGAAAAAGTTGTACAGTATTACAATCAGCCACAGAAGCTGTGTCAGAGGACAGAACTCAAGCCTTCTCCCCCACCAGACAAAGGAGTATTGGACCTTTACTGGGCCCATATCCTCGTCCCTGGGGCTTGAGGGGAGACCACCATTTACTATCCCCCAGCTACCATTCTGTATTCAGCAGGGGAGGGATGTAAACCCCACATGCAAGAAGAACCCCTTGTCCCCCCCCACCCCCGGTGTCAAATAGATGAGGATTCAAAAGTTACAGTTAAGGGGAAACCACTGAGGGGACAGCCCTAATAAGCTGTTCAAGTTCAAAAGAGTAGGGATTACCCCTTTTCCCCATCTCTCAACGGTGCTCACTTTCCCAGCTTCTTCGTCCGTTCATCAATGCTGGCAAAGTTCCCCTCGACTGTGGCCAGGTTTTCACGCATGGTTGTCTGCACCTAGAAAGTGACAAAGAGGTTTGCCTTTTTGTCAGGTCCTGGTGATCAGGGCATCTGGATGAAGACCTGAAGAAATTCTCTCGGAAGACAACAATAAATAAATAAAGGGAATTATAGCTTATGGGCCCCGGAAGGGAATGTTTACAGCAGCAGTTTTCAAACTGCCCTTGTTGAGTACCGTGGAACTGGCTTGGAGTCTGTCAAGCAGTCAGGAGTCCAAAAATTCCCAACCTGATTTCAACCAGAAAAGTTCTTTTATTAGTTTATACAATCAAGTAAGATTTTGTTGAAATGAGGGTTTCACTGGTTCAAAAAATTTAGAAGACCACTCTAGAAGGAAATATATTAAGTACTTTGCATATATTTTCATGTATCCTGATTGTCCTGTGATGCTGCTCTCTTGACTTTAAAGCTCCCTCCAGCACTGAGAACACATCTCCAGCAGAAACTGAGGGCCCACTATGTGCCCAGCATTGCTAAAGAAAGAATGACGAAGTGAGGCTCACTGCCGAGGGTCAAAGGAAGTGGCAGAACAAGGTTGGAGCCCAGCTCCTGACTCCAAAGCCCATATTCCTTTAAATGTACTGTGAGCAAGAGCACGTGGAGGATGACTCCATGGAGAGTAAAGCAAAGCTGAGACTACAGAGAAAGGATAGGTTTTGTAGGCAAAACTCATGTTGACTGACACCTTAACAATTTGCCCATATTATTTCACCTAATCCATATAACTCTGAGGTAAGTGTAATCTTACAGATGGGAAGATGGAGGTTCATGGGTTAAATGAGTTGTCAGATGTCCCACAAACACTGACAATGTGGAAACTCAAACCAAGCCCCTGCCACATCATCATACTACAAAATGGACTAAGGCAGAACCCTATGAGAAAGCCGGAGAACCTAGTCTGTGTGTGCTGGAGAAGGGAGGTGGCAGATCAGTAAAGGGGTACACACCTGGGTCAACAGAGTGGTATTGTCCTTGAGGGAACTAGCAATCATCTGCTGGGTGGTATCCAAGTGTGTCAGGAGCTGCCCAAACTGCATGGCTACAAAAGAGGGTAAGAAAGATATGGTTGAGACTAAAATCTGAGACTAAGGAGGGAGGGGAACAAAAGCTGCCCACTTTTCAATTCCTTTTATGGCATCCCTGGCTGCTGGCTTCCCACCTTGCTCATGCAGCTGCTTGATGGTGACAAGTCTTTGCACCAGCTCAGGAAGGGCAGAGGCAATGGGGCTCCAGCGCTGTATGGTTTCATATAGCTGGTGCACCTAAAAAGACATGACCCAGCACAGAGTGGGTGGAGAAGGGATCAACTAGGCAAAGGGAAACATTGCCTTCTCTCAGCTAACTGCTGAAGACAGGGACCTGAGGACTGATGTTCTACCAGGAAGACTCGGACAATATGAGGGAGCAAGAAGGAATATGAGGATGGGGAAAAAGGTGTCTTCCTGACCTTGTTTTGTGTATCTGCATCTTCTACAGAGGCTTTATGCTTGGCAATCTCATTCACCTTTCCCAGGACACTCTGAAAGCACAGATTGTAAGGTTGGTAGTGAGGGCTTCCAAGGGCTTCTAAAGCTACCCATAATTTAGTCTGCCTTCCACTTAATACCTGTAGGCGAGCTTCCACTTGGTCCAAAACCGCAAGGTCCAGGGCGCTCACCTTTGCCTGCAACAGCTCTACAGTCTCCTGGGGGTGGAGTCAGGACAAGGTTCGTGAAGGGGGAATGATCAGACTAGGAAGAGGCTCCCCCTTGTCCCACTAGGGTTAATTAACATAAAGCTATAGACCCTAAAACAATTCTCAAAACAAACCCAATCCCAAAATCCCCCTCCATAATCCAAACACTCCAGTTCCTTCTATACTTACCATAAGACAGGCTCCCTGAAGACCTGCAGAAAGAGGATTCTGGTGGGAAAGGGAGGGAAGAAAATAGTGGTCCTTATGTCTCCATGTGATTACCACTTTCTCCCATCCTTTCTGGTTCTCAGCTGGCAACCCACTGGCTGACCCCTATAACTAAGGCCCTTTCTTAACTCCTCCCAGGCTTATGTGGAATGCTATGGTCCTTAAAGCTTAGGATCCAGGTTATGAGGCTGACTACATATAAGAGAACACCTGACCTGGGCATCCTGATCACAGCGTACAGTAGCCTCCAGCTCTGTCAGGCGCTTCTCAAGTTCTGCAACCTAAAGGAAGGAGGTGGGAGGAACAAGATCCTGCTCTTCCCTGCTTGCTGTTCTCACACATACCCCCCCCCCCCACCACCACCACCACTGGCTTCCTTTCCCCGAAACACATCCCTAGCCACAACCTGAAAATCTTAACTGAAAGGAGGGAAACATGGAGAATGACACATTGTGGAATCAGAAGCATTCATTCCCAGCTAGCTTTTCCCATGTCTGATCCCCCTGCCCCCCAATCAAGACCACATACATACTTACTCTGGCAGCTTGAGAGAATTTGTCCTGCTCAGGTCGAGAATGTAGTTCATATGTGACAAGGCTGCTATCGGGGGGAGCCCCACAGGTTGTCTTTCCCCCTGAACCAGCCCCTTTGCTGTTCTTTGTTGCTTCCAGCTGCAGCAATAGGCGCCTGGGGCAAGAGGAGACAAAACAGACGTGAGCTGGCCCAGTCACTCACTCTCACTTTTGCCTCACAGTTGGTATTAAGGAAAAGCTAGACAAACTCTCCCCTTAGTATCCTTGTCAGTACCTGGCTGAGACCCTCCTTAACCCCAATCAGCAGTGATTTCCCAACAAAGTAGGGTACCCACTTAGCCAGAGCTCCATCAGGATCAGTGAGGTTGATTGCAGCATCTGGTCCCAACAGTTTCTCCAGGTGGGAAGCAACCAGCTGCTGCTTCAGGGCTGCAAGCTGTTTAGCCAGCACCACAGGGGTCAGCTTCTCCTCAGCAGCTGACTCCTTCACTGTCATCTGGTATGAGAAGAGGTGGAGACAGTGAGGAATGGTAAGAATGAATCAAGAAAAAACAAAAATGGATCAAGACCCTTAAGGATAGTTGTAGGTGAAAGTCACTGGGATGGTCCTTAGTATAGTGGATTGTTCACCCATAGCACTAAATGTAGATTTGTGTGTACTCCTCAATGCTGAAAGCCTCAGCTCCCTTATCCTGGAACTTTAGGGAATCTTTCTCCTCCTGCTGGGTGTTCTAGGGATCAATGCCTATAAGCCATAGCCGAGTGGAGAGAAGAATTGGTAGTTACCTTGATTTTCTCAACTTCAGTTGTTAGCTCTTGGACCTCATGCAGTAGTCGCTGGTACTTTTGCTGGGGTGTCTCCTTCACTCCCAGACCCTCTCCAAGCTAGAGAGCAAACACAGAGGGTGAGGCTACACCTCCCATTACAGAGAACCTCAAGGATTTATCCAAACCTCAGGCCTAAAACATAGGGGATCATGTCCAACCCAGAATCCACAACACCCCAGGATAAAGGAATGAGAAGTAGCCAGAAGCTTAGACACACTCCACAAGAAACAGAAAAGGGGCAAAGTGTCCTTAACTGCATTCTTTTGGGTTCCCCAGGACCCCCAACCAGAGAGAAACTCCTCCTAAGTGCATGCTAAATGAGATCCCTGTGACTTCCTGTTCTCAACACACATACAACAAACCATTTCATAGTCTCCAGATTCATATCCTGTCCTCTTGGTTTTTCCAATACGATCTGAGAAATCTGCCAGAAAAAAAGAAAATGGAACTGAGGGCCTGACTTAGACCCAGGGCAGTCATGATTTCAGGTGACTGAGAGAGTTTCCACAAGAGATCTCCATGAGGGGCTCTTCCCCAAAACAAGAGTCACTAAGACCTGAAGACAAGCAGCCACTTCTCATGCTTGCCCTCCAGGCTTCCCCCCACCTAACTTTCAGCCCAGTCTCACCAAGTCCCTTTGTTCCCACTCTCTTGTCCTTGAACTTGTCGTAGGCAGCATTGGGATTGACAATGATGTGCTCCACACTTGTGCTCGTCAGCTCCTCCTGCAGGAATAGGTGATTCACATCAGTGGCAGAATCAGTCCCACCCTCATTTCCCCATTATCCACAGTATCCCCAAACATTAGGAGACTGGGCCCAATTTTTCCAAGAAAGAAGGGCAGCTCCATTCCAAGCTGTTGACACAGGCTCAATCTAGGAAACTGAAGCTTCCTGATAACTTTGGAGTCTCAACTGTATAAATATTACTAGCCTGATTCAACCAGGAACAGAAGCAGCACAAACTCCCCACCCACTCTGTACATAAGTCTCTCCACCCCCCCCCCCAAAGTTATCTGGCACACACCATGCACTCTAGGCCAGAAACCAACCTGACCTCTTTTAACCTCCCCCTCCCCAAAGCAAATCTGCTTGCCGACTGAGGAAGTCCACTTTAAAGCTACTCTCCCATTCCTGCAGGAGGGAAAGAGGAGGGAAGGTAGACAATCAGGCCATTAACTCTGAGGGTAAACACTAGGACTTTAAACCCGCTGAAGGGAAGACACCAGCTCTCAGATAAGAAGGAAGGTTGGCAGAGGGCCTGACCAGCAGCCCAGTTTCCAGGCTGCTATTTTAAGGCCAGGGAATTCAGGAGGTAGGGAGATGGGGCAGGGCATACTAGCTTATTTTTTAGGGGACATCTTAGAAGCAAGAAGCATAAGCAAATATGCTTGTCAAAAGAACCCTTGGGGATTGGCTACATGCAAGCCCTGAAATGGAGAAAGCCCCGCATCTTTTCAAAGAGAAGTGCAGCACCTGCCTCTTCTCTGACCCCTCTACTGTGTCTCAAACAATGAAGTTCCTCCAGAAGCAGGGGGACACAGTAGAGGAAAGTGAAAAAGAGACTCTGCCCTAGAAATTGAAGCAGTTTCCTTTCTTACTAGAAACTGACTTCCTGTCCAAAGATTCCAGTAATTACATGAAGACTGGGCTCTCCGGACTGCATGTCCCTCCTTCACTTGTCAGAAGCCCAAACACTCTCATTATAGTTCTAAAAGGGGGAAGGAAACCCAGAAGTGCTTTTCTGTGGGAGATGATATCTCCACCTTCTACAGGAGAAAGGCAAAATGAGTCTTCTGTCCTTCAACTAGGACAATGGTTTTCAAACCTAGTTGCACATTAGAATCATTTAGAAAATGTTTAAAAAAGTTGTGTGTTGGGGGCGGGTACTGGGCCTACCTCTGTAGATTGTGAATTAATTATTCTGGGATAGAGCCAGGGCACTAGGCTGGTTTAAAAGCTGCCCAGGTGAATCTGATATGCAGCTGGGACCGAGAACCTCTGCCTCTGTGTGCAGGTATGTGTGGGAGGTGAGGGGGAAATAGAGGGACATCACGGAGAAAGAGCAGCAGTTGGAAGGAAGCCCCATCCCTCACCTGTGCTCTGATATAAGCAAAGGAATCAGTGTGAGTGGCAGCTTTAAAAATTAAGGGAGGAGAGGGGGTAAGGAAAAAACAGCAACCTGGGTCTTTATCTCTTCTCCAGGGAAGTGCTGGGCAGAGGATAAGAGTTAAAACTCAAGGGAAAGCAAGAGGGCCCAACATCCTGCTTGCAAGTGTCTGGGGGAAGGGGCAATTAAGTCCCAAATCATTATCTCTTTAACCTTCTCTGAAATGTCATGGTCAAAGCACCCACCAGCCACAGTTGTGGTCATCGGTACGAGAAGGACTCATGCTCAGGACAGACAACCATCTTCCCTTAAGTTCACACTCAAGAATATGCTATTCCTACCTGTGAGAGCCCCAATCAAGAACAAAGATGTACAAATCCATTAAAAACAAACAAAAGCCTCTTCAAGAAGAGGAATAGGAGGCATAATCTACAAACCAAGGAAAAATTAAACATAACTACCATTTGTTAAGCCCTTATTATGGGCCAGGGACTGTGCAGATGAGAACATATTTTCTTATTTACTTTCCTAAGTAGGGCAGTGGTGGAGTAAAACTGCGTAAACACAGAATGGCTGGACAATAACAGGGATGAGCAGCACTTTCAACCCACTATTCCTTGTTGTAGGAGCGCGTCCTGGGTCAGAAGGGCTGCCCGACTCTGGCGTCCTCTTGGAGCCTCTTCGAGGGTGTGGCCCCAGAAGATGCACGTGGACAGCACATGCTAGTCCTCCAGTGGCACCTACTCCATCAGTGTCTAGGAGCTCTGGGGCATGGGTTGGGGGTAGTGTCATTCCAGTGATTTGTGAGATGGGAAAAGATTGTGAGCTGGGGGGTGGGACTGAATAGAGGGATAGAAGCTTTAGTCGAGACAAAAGGACAGAGAAACAACTGCCCATCACAGCACACCCCATTACAAAAGCAGATGAAAGGTCAGGCTTCTTACCAGCTCCTTGCGGTTTCCCCAGAGGTGAGAAAATCAAAAGAGTTAAAAGGAAAGGGAGCAAAGGGGATGGGGGTGAGGGAGGGAAAAAAAAGACAAAATTGTTATTAGCAAATTGTCACATGCACTACATGGTAGTCTTCAAACACACTTGCACCACAGGGCCCCAGGGGAGCCTAGCACAATTTGGGGGCCAAGAAATTTCAGCTGGGGTCACCACATACCCCAAGAGAAAGGAGAACATGGGACCCTTTCCTCTCTGGTGGTGAGGATGTCATGAAGCTTTGCCATCAGTGGCAGCAACTGAGGATTGTCTGAGGACTAGCAGATGTCATAAGCTAGTGCCATGAAGTAGGAAAGTGTGGAAAGAGAAGGCTCAGGTGCAGAGGAAGCTGTGGAGATGGTCAAATATGAAGCAGACACTATGGAGGTTCTGAGGGCCTGTAGGTAACTGAGGTCCATAATTCTCAAGGTGGAAGCTCCCCTTACTAGTTCTTGGCCCAAGTCTTCCTGTCTCCTGTTTTCTCTAGTTTTGAGAGAATTAGATACAATGAGAGTAGAAAGATGCACATGCTCATGTGGGTAGTTTGATTTGACGTTAGGTTAGGCAGAACAAATTATGTCAGCTACAGATGGTAAGTTTAAAGAAATGTGAAGTACCTAATTCCAGTCCCAATCTTATTTCCTGCTGCCAGAGGACAGGTTCGGCAAATCCTGCTCCCTCATGCAGCCTAGCCTATTGGTATCTGCCTTGATCATGACTGGTAACTTACCCTGCGGCTCTGAGGTGTCCAAGGCAATCTGCCATGATGTGTTAGCACAAAGAGTCCAGAGTACACCAAGATTCCCAGCTACCACCCCATGTGCAGAACATATTTCCTCAACCCTTAGTTCACAAGAGTCACAGGGGCTGGAGGGCAGACAAGGGGGAAGCATAAGAGTATTTCAAAGAGGCCTTATTTTAGTCCAGGCCACACAGATAAAGATCCCACTTCCAGGCAAGGCTGCTGAAGAACTGACAGAAGGGAAAATCCTGCCATATGCCCTGCCTCTCTTGGAGCTCTGTTGATGGGTAGGTCAAAGTTGAGGATGGCTATGTGCATAAGAAAATACATGGTGGAGTAAAGACCATGCTGCTTCCTGCCACAGAGAGTTCAGCCAGACACCTCTGAATGTTAACCTCTCCATTCTCTGTCTGATGCCAGGATCCAGCCCAGCCAAGATGCCTCCTTCAGCCCAGGGTAGAGGTGACTCCAGGTCCTGTAGTCCAGGCTATGATGTATTGGCTCAGAGTGGGCAGTGGGGTATACGCACTCAGGGGTGCACATCTGAACACATGAGGGGAGGCACATGCTCTGTACCTTTCTTTTATTTGCCCCACCAACCTAAAACCAGCTTGGGAGAAACTCAAGGAGGGAGAGAGGACAGTGGGTCATGCATTCAAGCTCAAACCAGGAGGAACAACAGAACAGGGGAGGACAAAAAAATCAACAAAAAGGAAAACTGGTGTATTAGTTTGTAAACAGTATATATCACTTCCAGGTCTGTCCTTTGAGTGGGGGTGAGGAATGATGAGATTTTATTCATAATTCCTGAAACGTGGAGTATTAAGTAAGAGTCACTATGGAAACCTAGTACACCACAGCCACCTTGATTGGAAAATCCCAGGTGCCCCGATCACGGGTACCAGCTTACCTGATACATAACTCCCAATCGTTCTCACTAATGGACTCCCAGACTCCCCAGGGCTGTGTGGCTAAGTGGCTGTGCCTCAGAAGACAAGATCTGAGGTTCTAAATCAAACAGACAGGAGGCCATTGCTGCTCTCTGAGCCTGTTCAGGCTCTATGCCAAAGCTGTAGCCAGGGTAACTTCAGAACCATGATGACAAGGAAGATGGATAGTACTGTAGAATAAAACTGTCCAGGATGGACCTCATAATACTGACTATCCATCCATTTCTAAAGGAGGGGTACAGAAGCAGAGAGACTTGTGAAGCATAAACAACCCAAGTTATTCTTTTCTTAAGAGTGTATACAACACCCTTTCTCTCCTCCCCGTCCCAATTTACCTTTCTCCAAACATACAGGGTATTAAAATGAAGTTTTTTTCCCAGCAATAATCCACACACAGCTAAGAAGTGATTCCTGTGGCCAGGCCCCTTGTTCTCCACTCTTGTCTGAAATGGCTAAAAGTCCGATTTCTCTTAATTCCATTCTAGTCTGAGCAGGAGAAAGGCGACCCCCTTCTAACTACTTCTAAATACCTCATGTCCAAAAGCATTCACAGCCTCCATGTTTTATCCCATCCTTCAATGGACAGTTTTATTCTGCAGACCTCACAAAGGGAAGAGACAATGATTCATGGATGAGAGTTGTACTTCTATACCTTGATTAATGATCTTTAAACATAAGGCCAGCAGGCCCCACAGTGACCCACCTAGGGACTCATTGGAATTTAAAACAATTAGCTACAACAACAGCACAGTGGCAGAGCATTGCATGCGAGACGGCAGATGAAAAAAAAAACATGCAGAGAAGAAGCATTGAATGGTCTTACTTGTGCAAACTAGTGTCCAGGCAAGGTGGTAAGGAGGGAGGATGGGGGAAGCATTAGGAAAAACTCAGGTAAGTTCAAGTGCGCCAACAGTCAATGAACACAATCAAGCATATTCTATGACATCCCAAACTGTAAGGAAGAGAACCTACTGTTTCTCATCTCAGGCTGGAGGAGTGTCCAGCAGTATCTAATCTTTGGAGAACTAAAGCTCTGCCAGGGCCCCACCAAGCTATGCCTGGTCATTTTATTCCCTTTCACGTGGCACTGGAGGTGATTTTACCACAAAGGGAGGAAATAAATCCTGTTTCTAAGGTCTTCTTAATTTACTCTTCTTGCTCCAATGGTTCAAAAGCCATGAGCAGAATGCCTCACAGACCAAGGAAGACTGTGGGCTCAGAAGGGTGGGAATCCCATTTGGGAACTACCTTTCCTGTCCAGACATATTAAGATAAGTCTCCAAACAAGCCCATCATCCCAGTCAATGCAGAGTGTCTGAAATGCAGAGGAAATCCTCCCAGATTGAGGAGGAAAAGGCTATTCTGCTCCATTTTCTGGCCCATTCCTAGTTTGGAATATTCTATTTCCTGCTAAAATTGTTTTAAGGGGACAGTAGAAAAAATCAGGATCATCTGCAGCAAAATTAAAATCCTCTACCACTTTCCTCTCCTCTTCCCCCCACCCCATGTGGGAACAGCAAAACTTTTAAATATGAGTTAAAGTAGCAAGATCTTAAAGGGACATTAGAAGACATTATTTCCTTCAGCAGTCCAATTTCATCCACAGAGGAGAAATCGGAAGGAAGTAAGAGGACAGTGAGGGTTAACAATACCTGACATTCCTTTAAATAAAAACCTGGAGACCCTCCAAAAGGTTCCACAAGAAGCTGGTTATATTGGCTGTCTCCAGGGAAGGGAACAGAGTAGTGGCGGGGGTGGGGGGGGATGGGGGGGTAGGGGGTGGTGGATAGACTTTTCACTATAAAGTCCTGAATCTTTTGTTCTATGTGTAGATATTACCTATTTAAATTTTTTTTTTAATTAAAGTTGAAAATAATTTGGAGACTAAGGCAGAGAACTCTGTTGCTAGGAGTTAGGAAGGTGACTGAAAACCTCACAGTTCAGCCACAATAGTGCTAATGTGCAGCTGTCACCTGTGCTAGGTTTGGGGAGGGTATGTGAGGAGACAGACTGCTGCAGAGAATCCAGGCCTCATGGACACAAGATTCCTGGACTGTAAAAGTGCAACCCACTGCTCCTCACATTGCACATTTACGTTAGTATTAAGAACAGCAGAAGAGCTATTACTCAGCTGACTTCCCAAAAGCTGTCTCCTAAGGCCCACAGGGACCTGCAAGGGCCAGATATTAGCTGACATCAGGAAACATCTCAGCCACACGGGCTCTTGCAGCAGTGGAAGGTCTCCCCACCCCATTCACTCCTCCCTAGTGATGGTGAGCCACTTAACTGGCCTTAGGTGGTGAGGCAACTCGGCTTCCCCTGTATTCACCGTCAAGCTCCTAAGCACTGTTAAATGACATCCTGGGCAATGAGCCTCAGAAAATGAAGACTCATGGTATCCTTTCCCCACCAATCCCCCCCCACTCCCCCATGCTACTAAAATAGGCTGCTCAGGCTCAGCAGGAAGAAACAGCCAATCTGAGCCACACATTCAGCTTCTGCCATGCCTGAAATGGGTGTCATATTCTTATTATTAAGAGATCTCCCAGGTCCTTCAAAAGGAAAATGACAAGGTGTTTTCTTCCACCTGGAAAGGGGACACCTATGATACTACCCATTTATATCACAGTTAGTGACAAAGTTCTATTTACTATCTCACCATGAAGGCTTGATATCTTTTTGGCAGAACTGAGCAATCTCTGCACTGTAGCAGTTCAGTGAAGGCCTCAGCATCCACACCCTTACCCTGTGAGGCCAGAGGCTGCTTCCTACTAAGATACCTCTTGGAGTACAGGTGAGCACCCAGGTCCTTAGGCAATGCATTATTCTGCATTGATCTCCACATACTCAAGCTTTGGGGACAGACTAACATGCCAGCAGATACAGAAGCCACAAGAAACACCACTGAGAGAGGGGACAGTGAAGGCGTTCCCTAAAAGGCAGAAGCTTCTTCCACATGGGGGAATCAAATAAGGAATAAGTGAGTACACCAAGCCATACATTATAAGCCAGCAATCAGCGTTTCCCTGAAATAACCAGCTCCACAGATACAGCCACAGGACTTACAGTAGTACATGCTGAGCCTGATCCCGCTGACTCTTGGTCACATCTTCACTCAGCTCTCATACCATCAAAGTGACCCCAGCTCAGCTTTCTTTGGAAATAACAGAATCTAAAACACATCCTATAAGACATGCTAATCCATCTTTATCCCCTTCAGCACTTACATACAGAGTTTCTACTATGCTGATTTTCATTCATTCAGTTTTGTTTTCTCCTCTGTGTATTTCCTGCATATATCCTAACTCCCCCATTAGTCTAGAGCTCCCTGAGGTCAGGAACATTTCTTCCTTTCTCCGCATTGCACAAAAATCAACACAGAATGAAAACTTTCAAGAAACAATGCTAAGTGGTGACCCTCCTGGTTAAAGTGTGTCTACAGCTAATTCCTTCCTCCTCAATCTAGATGTCTTCTTAGACCTGAAAGTGATACCAGGGTCTCTCCTCAGCTGATACGAAAGATTTATGTTCTCTCTCAAACTTATTTTGCTCTGATCAGGTTCCTTATCTTTATAAATTTTCCAAATCCTTTTCTTCCTTGTCCAATGGATACTGAATATTGATATAAAAAGTATTCCTCTATATTTCAAAGTCTAGCTTCTGGTAGGACACTACTGAACATGTACTGAGTGAAATACTTTATGAAAGGGAAAGCCTCGTCCCTAATGTCAAGCAGTTTATAAGTGCTCAGGTCTCAGGATTCATTACCAGGAGACTAATTAAGTCTCCAGCCCCAAACCTAATTGATTTGAGATAGTCCGATTTTATTTAAAAGGCCCAAGGATCAGGGCTTTGCCAATAGGTCTTCTTGTTTTAAGTCCATGAACGTGACTCTCCTTCATGGCACCGCTCATTGTTGGCTGTGAGGCCTCTGCAAGCCCTGAAACCTATACCCATCTAGGTTGGGGTTGGCATACATGCTTATTGCTCGCCAGAGAAGGGAGAGGGCCTGCCCTGGGGAAGACAGATCAGAGTCCAGAGGAGTCCTGAGGCAGCACACAGTCTTACCGCATCAAACTCTGCTTGATCATCCTCAGGTAGGTCGCTGGTTTCATAAACATCTGGCTCGTTCCTGGCCTGCAGGTAGAAGCAGTGATCACCCAACCTCACTACCCAGCATCCAACACACCATTTGAACAAACTAACAAAGAAAGCAGAGTGTGATGCCGAGACTCTGTCCTTTCACAATCACCTGCCCGAAACAGCATGTCAATTCCCCATATTTTAGAGGGGTGAGGATGACAGTGAGGACAACTGGGACCCGATGGTAAACGGTGTTAGTGATAACAAAGATGTTACCCTGAATCTGGAGGGGGGCAAATCCTTGCACTCATTATGTCAGAAGTAAGTAAGCGCTATCCTCAAATTAGCCCCTATACACCATTACCATAGCACAACTCCCACCCCGAGGATGCAGGTAGGGTGACACAAAGATAGCACACGTCGGCATGTGCATCGGGGAACAAGTTCCCGTAGGACAGAGTTCCACTTCTGGCACAAAATTGGTGCTACCACCCTAACCTCTTCCTTGGCCGGGTGAAGGCCATCACTAAACAACCTGTGTGTCTGGGGCGGGGTGGGAGGAGGGCTTATGGAGAGATTTGGGGCAGCACGGGCAGTGTTGACAGGGCTGATAGAAACAGTAGGGCACAAGTGGAAAGCGCCTGGAGCATTCCGGGGCTGGGGAAGCGGCAACTGCCGGAAAGTGGGCCTGCTGCTCCGTCCGACAGTCTGACTCAGTCGGGTCGGAGGAGTCCAGAAGGTGCTGCGGTCGGTCGGGGAGGGAGCGGCAAGCGCCTTTGGAGCGGAGGAGGGGCTGCAGGCGGGAGGGGCCGCGGGTGTGTGTCTGTTGGGGATCCTTGGTAGGTCGGGGGGGCAGTCGTGGGGAGCCGGGGCCGGCCCTGTACTCACAATGCCGGGAAGGTCGGCGTATTTAGGGTCCGCCATGGCGGCGGCGAGGCGGGGTTGGGGGACCTGGCCTCGGAGAAGCCGGGGCTGATGTTCGGATAAGGAAGAGGCTGAGGCCGGGTCCCAGGCTAAGGCGGCAGCAAAGGGAGCGGCGGAGGAGGCGGAGAAGCTGGAAGTCTCGCGACAGGGGCAGAACAGGGAGAAGGGTAAAGCAAAAGTCGCGAGAACAGCCCACTACCACACCCCTGGTGGAGCCATGATTGGCGAGGACGAGACCAGGGAATGACGTAATCGAGGGGGATGGGAGCGCCGCCTAGGACTGTGGGTTGTGTAGTCTTGGCAGGCCAGGGCTTGGGCCCGGTACGACAATAATGCGCCTTCGGGAGCTATTCGCACGACTTATTTCCTTTCATGTTTACATCAAGTCTGTGAAAGAGCTTTTGTAATTTCTGTTTACCAGTTGAATAAATTGCAACTCCCAGAAATTAAGTGACAGATAAAATCACACAGTGAGTCCCGCCGTAGGACATCCAAAGATTTCAAAAACAAGTAAAATGTAGTAAACGCTTACTGTATGTTAGGAATGGAAAGGTTAAGTAATCTTCCCAAGTTAGGGCTGCCAGATAAAATACAGGGCGCTTGTTTAAATTTGAATTTCGTATAAACAACCAATAGTTTTTTTAGAGTATGTCCCAGGCCATATTTTAGCAACATACACAAAAAATTATTCTTTATCTGAAATTCATATGTAACTGGGCAGCCTCTTTTTTGTTTGTTTGTTTAATTTGGCAACGTGCTATCTCAAATTCACACAATTGGTAAGTGGGGTAAGTGGTGGCTCCACGGTTGGCTGACCAGTCTCTGTCCTCTTAACCATTTTGCTAATAGTTCCCAGACTTTTGGATTTCACAGTTTAATAAAATTAACAACAATAACAAAAAACCTTTCTGAAGATAGATATAATACAATAAAAAAAGAAAACCTGCTATCTATTATCACCATCATTACTTAGTAGAAAAGTAAGAAGGGCATACTCTTAGAATAAAGGACAATTCTTTAAATTTAATAAATCCAGCTTTACGAAAAATGCACCACATTTGTTTATTTGGAGGGAGGGGGTATACCTATAACTGGCACCCTCATGGCAACAGTGCCAGGCAGAACCCTGTTCCAGGTTCAAGACTCTTGCCACAGAAAGAATTCAAAGACAAGAGGGGCCAGTAGGTATAAGTAGTAAAGTTTATTAAAGAAAGAGAGAAAGAACACTCATTAAAGGGATAACATGGATGCGTTCAAGGGAAAAGTATTCACTGAGTGGCAATGGGTTAGCTTGTTATATAGGAAAGTTTTACAGTGATTTTCTTATCTCAGCCTTTGAACACAAAGTGTCTTCTTTGTTCTAGGAGGAGATAGCTATTGGAACTGTGACCTGCCATCATGTATCTAAAAATTGTCTTTGGGCAGTTGTTTAACAACCTTTATGACCCCATGCTTTCTGTTATTAACTAAGAATTTGCTTTGGGTCCATGATTTTACAAGCTTTTATGGTTTGGGAAGGTTTCAGAGCTTTAGGGGAAATTTTTGTCCCATGAGATTTGCAGCTGAAGTCACAGCTCTGCATTAACTCTTTCAAAGCTGAACAGAAGACCAGGGACCACAGCCTTGATGCCCTATTCTGTCCTGCCTCATATCCAGTGGACTTGAGCCTCTAACCAGTGATTCTCCACGTTCTGGCATTTTGAAACTACTTCACTAAGGATGCCACCCTGGAGCCCCTGGGAGCCTAAGGTTAGGATGTTTCCTAAGTTTGAAGGATGCTGCAACACTTAGAAATAGTGCCAAACCAAGTGACTGGAGAGAAGTCTACTTTCCTGAGTTGGAACTCATTGTCATTCTAGCCATCCTCTCCTGGCTCCTCCCCAAACCTCTGTCTCTCATTCTCCATAGTCCTACTGCCTTCTCATCCAGTTCCTTATGCTGGATCCTTTTCTTTCCATTCCTTTAAGATGCAGTTTGGGATAGAGGTGAAGACCCAAATGTGGGATGAGTAGTTGGGTTTTGTCTGGCCAGGCCATCTGCCTCCAACCCTTGCCCCATAGTCTCTAAATGACCTTAGACATTCACCAGACAGAACTTCCATCCCTTCCTCCCTTCTCCCATCATTCTGCCCTTCCTCCCCTTGGCCTAGAGCCTCAACCTGCAGTCCAACTCCCTGCTAGCCAGCAGAGGCCTGTGACAAGAAGAAAAATCAATCTGGCCAGCTTCTCGGTGGTTCTATCCAGGGGCTGCAGGGAGGGAGGAAAGGACAAGCAATCTCTGGGCTTGGCTTTTGCTAGGGAAGGGGAAGAACCAGAGAAGAAAGGCCTGAGAAGGGAGCTGGGGTGTTCAGATTCTGTCCAATGGTAACTGCCATAGGAAACACACACTCACATAGGTGCCTAAATCTGCCTGAAAACCGAATGCAGGCATTTGTCCTAGAAACCTCACCCAAGCCCCTCTGTCCTCACCTACCCCATCACCACTTCTGCTTCACTACCTTCTGATTCTTACAAAAGTTACTCCCACCCACTTCCACTCCAATCCCAAACTAGGAAGCAGAAATGAGAGTTTCATAGGTTTTCAGATCCTGAAAGCCCAGAATGGGAGTTTGTCATCACTTAAGCTGGGGACCTGGTGTGTATGTTGGGGAGAGAATACAGTGCACCCTGGGATGTAGAAGGGGAGAGGAGTAGCCAGCACCTTCCTTCACTCTGCTCCCCCAAGAATGGGACCTGGTGTCTCATTCTCCATCGGGGTAAAGCAGCTGTCCTTGGAGGTGAGTGGGTTGGGAGGGGTTGGGAGTCCGGCATCTGTATGCGGGGGTGGGGGGGTTGGTGGGGGGATGAGGGGTGGGGTGGGGGTGCGGGAGTGGGGGGGTGTAAATGGGGGAATAAGAAATGTGCTCCCAGTTAGGAGAGAAGATTGTGAAGGGCGTGGGGGGCTGCCCCGGAAAAAAAGGGGGGGATGGAAACCTTGTTGACACTGTTCCCTAGAAGAGGCCCACCTCCGACCCTTTATTCCCTTCCAGGGGGCGGAGTCCGACAGAGGGACAAACTGTTCGCGGGGGGGGGGGGGGGATGCAGGGAGTGAACTGGTTGGAGACGGGGGCGGGGTGGGGTGGGGTGGGGGTGGGGAATATCTCTGAGCAGCGGCCTGGGTAGGTAGCCCGGAGGTGGGGAGAAGACAGGAAAGGTCGCAGCGTTGGGTGGTCGACGTCAAGCGGCTCGCCCCCAGCGGAGGAAGCCCCGCCCCGGCTCCTCCGTCGCGGCCCCGCCCAAGCCCGCAGCCCGGCGCTGCAGCGCGAGGGGCGGAGAGGCAGAGCGCGGAGAGAGGACCAGACGCACGGGTCTCCCGCATCCCCGTGCCGCAGGAGAGAAAACGCGCCGCGTCCTGCTCCCCAGCCTTTGCCCCGGCGACCCCACATCTTTCTCTGCCCCAGAGACCGAGCATCTGTCCTCCGCCTCGGCCTCAGCTGGGCGCCCCCTCCCTCGGAGCACATACCGCCCCTGCAGCCGGAGAAGTGCCCCAGCCCCACGCCGGGGACCACGATGGCGGAGACAAACAACGAGTGTAGCATCAAGGTGCTCTGCCGATTTCGGCCCCTAAACCAGGCCGAGGTTCTGCGGGGGGACAAGTTCATCCCTATTTTCCAAGGGGACGACAGCGTCGTTATTGGGGTGAGTGCCGCCCCCGGAAGGGATTTCGGGGAGGGGGCGAGAGAGGTCGAATCTTCGCACTGCAGAGCCTTAGTCCCTACCTGTCACTTTGCGCCCCCTCCCCACCGCTCATCCTCCACCCTCCATCCTCCGCCCTGCAGTCCCTCCTCTCCCCTGCGTTTGGATGGCTGGGTGTGGCCTGACCAGGCCGGTGGCCAAGTCCCCGCAGAGTGGGAGGGGGCTACTTCCCCGCGATCAGGGGACCCCACTCCCCTTTGCTGCTCTTTGCCACGTCCCCACCCCTTAAAGCTAGCCCCCTATTTTTCTGATGTTTTCCCTCTTCCCTAGAGAAGGCCCATCTTCCCTTTGTTATTGGTTCAGATCTCTACCCCAACCTCTCAGAAAAGGAGGGGGAAGGCTAGTGAATGGGCTAGAATCGAGATGGGCAGGCCAGGGTCTCTGCGGAGGTAGGAATGGGAGTGGGCTCCAGGACCAAGCCCTCTGTCATCCCCCGAATTAGTTAGCCTGGACTTGAGGGGAGGGCACAGGTCTAGTGAAGGGCTTTCTGGAAATGGAATACTTCTATGCCACACCCAGTTTGGGGGGAGCCCCTGGGGTCCTAAGGAAATGTCTGCCTTTCCTTCCCGGGTACAGTAGTAAGTGGATTTCAGACCCCTCCCATCCTACCCCTCCCTAAGGTAAAATGCGGGAACCCTGAGATCCTAATAAATACTTGCTTATTCACCCTTTCTCTTGAAGATCCAGTAAGAAGTAGCAAGCCACTGTTACCTCATTGTGACAGCCCCTACCCTGGAGGAGACCTTATTAAGAGAAATAATATTTATTGTGTGTTTGTCACTCTATGTATATTATTTAATTCTCAAAACAACACTCTGAAGTAAGTACTGAGATTTCCATTTTGCAGATGAAAATTAATGACTTTCTCAAGGTCACACAGTTAATTCTTGAATCTGAATCCAAATCTGCAACCCAAAAAACTCATGTTTTTTCTTGACATCCTGCTGCTCCCCAGATATTTGTTCTGGACCTTTATCTGTTATGGCCTTACTCATTCCACCTTTTCTAGGTTGGTAGGGACCACCAGGCTGTGGGGTGAAAGGACCTGGGGGTTGAGTCCTGTGGGCTTGGAGAATGCTGGGCCAGGACACTGTGGCCCTATTAGAGAAGGGAGTGGCACACATGAGGGCAGTCCCCAGTCTCCTCAAGGTCAGGGCCACTTCTTATGCATCTTTGATCTACCTTGTTTGCCACAGGCAGCTGGAAACAGAAGGAATTCTGTTAAAGGATTGTTAAAGGAATAAAGGAGGGGAGGGAGCCTGGGCCACCTGAGTCAGTGAGAACAGGACTTTGAGTAAACATGCCTGAGAAAGAGACCTGCTTAGCTGTCCCCAAGGGCCCTAGTCTGTCACCGCCCTGGGCCCTCACCCATGCTGTGAACTCAGATGGGTGCTTTGGCCTTGTGAGTGTGTTTGCCACACGGAGAGTTTGTCTTTTTTTGCCTCAGGGACCCCAGGCCTTGCAGTCTTGTCAGTCTGATTAGAATGAAACAACAACAACAACAAAAAAGCCTAGGTCAATCCAGGGGAGAGGTGGGGGAGGGGACCTTTATCTGAGTAGCCTGGACAGCAGGCATTAGCTATGAGAGTTGGAGTTTGAGGACCCCCTTCGATAAGAGGGCTGAAAAATAAGAGAGAGATGGTTATGGGGGAGGAAGCCCACAAAAGGCTTCCACTTTTAAGCCCGGGTTCTTTGCCCCAGAAGGTTTTTCGGGTAAGTCTGAACCAACTCCTTTGGGCTCTCTGGGCCGTCCTGGTGTGCTGAGCGTGGGGCAGAGGGTGATGATGGAAGAAAGAGGTAAGGGGCTGATCTGTCCGGTTAGCCTAGCTGAGCAGAAGACACCCCGTGGGAGGTGGAGAGGGAGGAGAGATGAAGAGAAGTCAGGGCCCTCTGCCCATCCAGATTCTATCTCAGCTCCACAGCTGGCACTTCCTTGTCTGTTTTGCCTGATACTTGTAGAGCTGTACCTTTGTCTTGCTGGGGACTTCCCCTGTCCTGGCCCTCCCAGTCAATCTCACTCCGAGATAAATGCTTGTGAGGGGCCATTTTGTCTTGGGTAGCAACCCTGGAGTCTTGCGTTCCCAGCTTTATTATTCCTTCCTTATTCAGGGGAGTGAGGGCTACAGGAGAGTGATTTTAAGGGAACAAGGGAAGGTAATCTACTCCCATCCCTCCTTTTTTCCCTGGTCTATCTTTAGGACCCAGTGTATGGGAAACTGTTTGAGGAATTAATGGAGGAAGCTGCTTCAGAAGCTGCTTCATGGTGTCTGGGAAGGTGAGGGAAGAGGAAAGCTGGGAAGGGCAATCTCTCCAAACCCAGCCCTATTCCTTCCTATAACCGCTCTCCTCTGCACCTCTGCAGCACCCCAGCTAGCTCTGGGCTTCACAGTCTATGTTCGTAGGCTTTGTTCTGCTTGGCAACGGGTAGGTGAATAAGCTGGAGAGACTGCTCTGGGAACCTTATCCCTCCCCGACTCCCCTGACTTCTCCTAGGAATCTGGGGGATGGAGCTTAGCCAAAGTTAATGGCCTGAGTCATAGCAGAATGGTGTCTCGGTCACCATCTCTGACTGGTGTGTATCTCGTATTGCTCTTCGTGTCACTCAGAATCCCAATGTGATGTTGTCACTGGACCCATTTATATGTCTCTCTGTTTATCTCTCTTGGCCTTGGTGTTGGGGGGCAGCATGTCCCAGTGCCTGCTGTCTGGACTGCTGCAGCTCTACCAGGCCGTGAATGGAGCACCAGACGTAGGAGGGATGACAGTGAGGAAACACACACACACACACACACACTCCTTCATTCAAGTGTCCACTCCATGCCGCCTCCCTCAGTGGTTAAGTGGGTTGTTAAGGGAGCAAAAACCAAACCAGGGACATCAAATACCTCATGTGGAAAAGTCTAGGTTGGGGCCTGCAGGGTTATTGGAGCAGAGTCAGTACAGTTTGAGGTGGCCCAGGATTACTTTGATATCAGAAGAGAAGGGGAGCAGGGCTTCTCTTAGCTTTGGAGAGCCTCATAAAGGACAATGGAGAGGGGAGATAATGTTCCTGTGACCAGAGCCTCTTCAGCATTACCATGGCAACAATCCCCAGGGGTGTCACCATGGAAATCGGGTCTCAAAATTCAGCCTCTACCAAGTGCTTTAGTGAGGGTTGAACAGGTTGGTCATCTTTGGAACCCTTGGTATTAGGTTCTCCCATTAGCTTTGGTCTGCACACGTGGCAGGTGCTGGGAAACACAAACACAAATGGACAAGAAGATGACAAGGAGGCTTGGAGTGGGGTTTAAGGAAAACAAGGAGCTCTGGACTGTGGGACTCCAAAGAGAGGCTCTCCAGAGAAGGCTGTGAGGCGTGCTTAAGACTGCTGTGTGTGTGTGGGGGGTGAGGTGGGGTAGGGAGAGTGGATCTCAGGGGACATTCCTGAAAGGTGGAAGGACTCTGTGAGTGTTTCTAATTTAACAGGTCTCCTAGTCTCTGGTGTTGCACCAACTCAGCATGTCTTCCATGACCTGGAGGAGGGGTAATGAGGGAGGCCCCACTGAGAGGATGGGTGGAGGGATTGCATACTTCTGAAAATGGGATTGAGGTTGGGAAAGGGGAGTGTCAAAGCACTTTCCTTCCATCTGGAAACATTTGGAGCATGTGGGGGAGGGGAAGAAAAAGCCATGATAAGGATCTGACGCAGCATTGGCATTTCACTTCATCGATCATCTTGGCAGGGTGGGTCTGGAATCAGATTGCTCAGCTGTGTGACTGGGCAAGCTACTTTACTTCCCTGAGTTTCAGTTTCCTCTTCTATAAAATGGGAATAATAATAGTACCTACCTCATAGGGTTGCTGTGAACATGCAACAAAATAATGCACATAAAGTGCTTACTTAGCACAGTGCCAGGCACATAATATACTCGCAATAAGAGTTAGGTGGTATTATTTTACACAGTCTCCCCATGAGCTAGCCTTTGACAAAATTGGGAAGTTAACTTAATATTTTCCCCTCTCATTGGTTGCTTCATGCAAATATCCATGTCTCCAGAATTTTCTTGCTCTCTTCCTCCATCTAAACCTATATTTATTCAACATGTGTTTGTAAATGATCCAGGGATTGTGCTTGGTGTTGGGGGTGTAGGAGGGAATCCCTGCCTTTAAGAAACTCATTCTGGTTAGTGACCCTTAATTCAAGAGGCGGCCTGCACAGGGGTAAGGGTGGGAGTGGACAGCAGAACCAGCTTTTGCTACCTGTACATACACTCCTCCAGATTCTGTTAAAAGTAACCATATGTGTAACGAGAGCTTTCCCTTGTGAATAGTCTAGATGCAGACAAAGTAGAAAACTACTGGTCTCGTCCTCATGGAAACATCTGACAAAATTAATTCATTCCGAGTATAATCACTAGCAAATGGAAAGAAATTTACAATTTATCAGAAATAAAAATCTTAAGAGAAAGAAATAAGACGTGAATATAAGGGCTCAGCTAGGTGGGGAGGTGGGTAGCAGGTCTTCCCATGAAATTATAACCCATACCACATGGCTTTCCCTCACAGATCGCTGAATCCCACCCTTCCTCCCTCCCTGCTCTCTTCCTTCTCTTCTGCCCAGGCTGAGGAGAAAGGGCACCTCAGACAGTAATTGGCTTCAGCATTTGGAGAGCGCCCGCAGCGCCCTCTGTAGTCCCAGAACCCGGAGTGTTTGTATGAGAGTGTATGTGTATGTGTGATTGTTTGTGTGGGTGCCCAGGTTCCCAGGGGGGAAGAGGGGAGAGGCCAGATTGGCCTGAGAGTTAGTTTAATCCCCTTTGGCTGGATGCCTGGTTTCATGAAGTGGGGATGGAGATCATGGTTGAGAAGAGATGAGAGCCATTGGCCTATGAGAAATGTGTTTTGTTTCTTTCTGTTTCTTGGCCACCGGGTGGGAGAAACGTTGAGACAGGCTGAGAGATTACAATTCAAGAATTAAGATAGATTTTTCTTTAATAACATTAAAAATAATATTATTATAACACTGATACATTTTAATTTTTGACAAAATTAGAAACAAAGAAAAGCACAGAAAAGAAACCAAAAATCACCCCAAATCCCAACACCCAAAGAAGAACACTGTTAGCAATTGATGTATTTGCTTCCAATCTTTTTTTCTGCATATATTTATTAATTTTAATAAAATTGAATCATGTACTATATGTTTTATAATCTTTTTCAGTTAACTAAATATTGTGGCTATTTTGCCATCATTAAATATTTTTAAATAATTTTATTTATTGTTTTTTAGAATTTTACTAAATTTTTGAATAGGTCTTACATACACATGTGATAAAATTGAAATGATACACAAGGGTGTACAATGAAAAGTAAGTCTCCTTCCTACTACTCTTTCCCAGCTACCTGGTTCCCCTTTTGGGAGGTAGTCATTATTACCAGTTTCTTACAGATCCTTCCAAAAACATGCTATACAATTACAAGCAAATACATATATACATGCTTACACTTTTTTTTTACACAAATGGTAGCATGCTATACATACAGTTCTGTACTTTGCTTTTCTTACTTAACCATAAGTCTTGGAGATCCTTCCATATCAGTACATAAAGATTTATTTCCTTATTTTTAACAACTGTATAATATTCCATTGTAGGGATATACCATAATTTATTTGACCAGGTCCCTGTTGATGGCCATTTAGGGTTGTTCTAATCTTTTGTTATTATAAATAATTGAATGGCATTGTATATACATATTTGGCATATGTGCAGCATGTCTGTAGTATAAATTTTTAGAATGGAGGTCCTAGGGTATATGCATTTAAAAATTTAAGAGATAGTTCCAAATCGCCTTTCATAGAGATGGCCTCACTTTACACCCTCACCAGCAGTATGTGTGAATGTCTGTTTCCTCACGTTCTCACCAACACAGTGCATTGTCAGACTATTTTATTTCAGCCATTTTGGTAGGTAAAATGGCATATCATAGTTTTAATGTGCATTTCTCTTAGTAAGAGTAAGGTTGAGCATCAACGTATGTTGAACAGCCATTATAACGTCAGTGTTATGGTTTTATATTTGATAGAAGTTTTTGAGGTGTAATTTAATGCACAAATCTTAAGCAAACAGTTTGACATATTTTAACACACAAAGAAGCCTGGATAACCACTACTCAGATTGGGATCTGGAACATTCTACCACCCTTGAAAGCTCCCTCATGCTTCTTTCCAGTCAGTACCACCCTCAGGTAACCGCCATCTTGACTTCCATCTCTTTGGATGAGTTTTGCCCATTCTTAGACCTTCATATAAAGGGAATAGTACAGTGTGTGCACTTGGTATCTGACTTCTTTTCCTCTACGTGTTTTTGAGATTTATCCTTGTCCTCTTAGGGCATCATTTTAAATAGCAGCAAAGAGTAAAATCTATGTGCATGCCATAATTTAATCGATTCCTTACATTAACCAGTGCTCTAAATGTTTTTCCTTTACGCTGTTTTCAATTTCTCATTATTATAAACAATCCAATAATAAACATTCTTACAGCTAAATGTTTGCCCATGTGTGTGATTTCCTTAGTATAAATTCTTAGAAGCAGAATTTCCAGGTCAAAAGATATGTACAGTTTAAGGCTTTTGATTATATATTTTTGAATTGCCCCTCTGAAAGTTGCATGATTTCCTCGCCTACCAGAAGCAATGAGAATGCTTGTTCCCTCATCTACACTGGATATTACAACTCAAATTTTGTTTTCCAATTTGATAGGTAAAAAATGATGTTACTGTTTTAGTTTCCTTTTCTTTGAAAATGTGGAATATCTCTGTTTATTGAACATTTGCATTTCTTCCTCTGTGGTTAGTACCCAGCTCTTGTGCGTTTGTTTCTGTTTAGTTTTTGTCTTTTGTTAATTATTTATGAGTTCTTGATGTAGTAAGAATATTCATCTTTGTTTTAAAAACTTTAAATTTTCTTATTTAAAATTACATTTTTTTTCATTTTAGAAAAGTTTTAAATCTAAATCAAAAAGAACAAATACTCCAGAAAAATCATACTATCCATGAATGGCCACTATTAACATTTTTCTTTTTTCTATGCATGGTATATAGACATCCATGTACATATTTTTTTAACAGAAATGAGATAATCCATTACATACTATTTTAAAAACCACTTTTTTTGCTTAACAGTATTTTGTGCACACCTTGTCATATCATTGCACACTCTCCTATAATATCAGCTATAATATATATATATGTATATATATATACACATGTATTTTTTTTTACCATGTTCAAGCAGAGTTTATTGTAGATGTGCAAGAATATATTTTAAAAATATATTTAAAAATTGTGTCTTATCAGTAGACCAAATAAGAGAAGTCATATGACAACTCATTTAATACCCTGGATTTTTTCTTAATAATTCAATTTTATTGAGATATATTCATATACCATGCAGTCATACAAAGCATACAATCAATTGTTCACAGTACCATTACATAGTTGTGTGTTCATCACCAAAATTAATTTTTGAACATTTGCATTACCACACACACAAAAGTAGTAAGAATAAAAATTAAAGTGAAAAAGAACAATTAAAGTAAAAAAGAACACTGGGTGCTTTTTTTTTTTTGCCCCTGTTTTTCTACTCATCCATCCATACAAAGGGGAGTGTGATCCACATGGCTTTCCCAATCACATTGTCAGCCCTCATAAGCTACATTGTTATACAATCATCTTTAAGATTCAAGTGTTCTCAGTTGTAATTTGATAGTTTCAGGTATTTACTGCTAGCTATTTCAAGTAGCTGTAATATGTTTTTAAATTTAAAAGCAATATGTTGTCATTGTAAAATATTTAAATGTCACAGAAAAAATGTAGAAAGTATAAGTTCCTGTTGTTCTGCATTCCAGTGATAACCACTATTATCAGTTTTGTGTAAAGTCTTCCATATGTTTTTTTTAGTAGACTTTATTTTTTTAGAGCAGTTGTAGGTTTATAGAAAACTCAAGCAGAGAGTACGGAGAGTTTCTATATACCCCCTTCCCCACCACCAGTTTCCCCTGTTATTAACATCTTGCATTACATTAGCATGGTACATTTGTTACAACCAAGGAACCAATATTGATGCATTATTATTAAAGCCCTTAGTTAAATTAGGGTTTACTCTTTGTGTTTTACCATTCTATGGGATATGACAAATGCATAATGTATATAGTGATCATTCCAGACCTTTTTTAAAAGTGATTTAGTTTTTTTTTAAATAATTCAATTCTATTGAGATATATTCACATACCATGCACTCATACAAAGCATACAATCAGTTGTTTACAGTACCACCATACAGTTGTGCATCCATCACCAAAATTAATTTTTTGAACATTTTCATTACCACACACCCAAAAGTAGTAAGAATAAAAATTAAAGTGAAAAAGAACAATTAAAGTAAAAAAGAACACTGGGTGCTGTTTTTTTTTTTGCTCCCGTTTTTCTACTCATCCATCCATACACTGGACGAAGGGGAGTGTGGTCCATATGGCTTTCCCAATCACATTGTCAGCCCTCATAAGCTACATTGTTATACAATCGTCTTCAAGATTCATGGGTTCTGGGTTGTAGTTTGATAGTTTCAGGTATTTACTGCTAGCTATTCCAAGTAGCTATAATATATTTTTTAATTTAAAAGCAATATGTTGTCATTGTAAAATATTTAAATGTCACAGAAAAAATGTAGAAAGTGTAATTTCCTGTTCTGCTTTCCAGCGATAACCACTATTATCAGTTTTGTGTAAAGTCTTCCATATCTTTTTTTTAGTAGACTTTATTTTTTTAGAGCAGTTTTAGGTGTACAGAAAACTCAAGCAGAGAGTATGGAGAGTTCCCATATACCCCCTCCCCCTTGAGTTTCCCCTGTTATTAACATCTTGCATTAGCCTTAGCGTGGTACATTTGTTACAACCAAGGAACCAATATTGATGCATTATTATTAAAGTCCTTAGTTAAATTAGGGTTAACTCTTTGTGTTTTGCCGTTCTATGGGTATGACAAATGCATAATGTATATAGTCATCATTCCAGACCTTTTTAAAAAGTGGTTTAGTTTTGTTTTGTTTTATGCGATTTTATTGAGATATATTTACACACTATAGAAACCATCTGAGGCAAATCTTTTTTTAAAGCTATTCTATCCATATGCCTTTTTAAAAATATAATCACATTCTACACATTGTTTTTATTTTTCACCTAACAATCAATCTTGGACATGTCGATATATATGTAAACTAACTTCACTCATTTTAATAGTGGTAGAATATGGAGATATCATAACAAACCTCCTCTTGATGGATGTTTGAATTGTCCCTGTTTTTCTTTAATACAGAGCGCTGCAGGGAACATCCTTCTACATATAACTTTAAGCACTTAAGCAAGTGTTTTGTAAGATAAATTCCTAGCACTGAAATTGCTGGTACACAATATGAACAGTATGGTCATTTAAACATTTAATAGAATTGTCCTCCAGAAACGTTCTATCAGTTTACAGCATTCCTTTCATTGTAGAAGATGCCTTTACAACTTCTTTTCCTTTGTGGATTCTTGCTTCAAAGGCTTTCAGCAAAGAAAGTCCAGATAAATATTTCAGGTACATTTTTTTTTTCTATAAGCCAGATTTTTAAAAAATTTTAAATATTTTAAAAATAGTATTTAAAAAATAAAAACAAATAAAAATAATATTTGTTAGTTTTCCTTTTTGCAAAGAAATATAAAGAAGAAAACAAAATAATGCACTACTGTCTCATACTTTCGACATTAAATATATATATATACATATTAAAAATGTAAACAATGAAGAAACAAAATGAACAATGAGGACTCCTCTCTGTTTCTCTCCTGAAAGTAGACACTTTCATATAATTCCTTCAAAAATAAATTCCTCATTTATCAATGCAATATTGTAGACATACAGAGAACTACCTCTTTAGCTGAAGCCATGTTTTATGACTTTCCTGAATTAAACATGAATCCCAAACTTTGGTTTGGAGACTGCATAGACCTAGAGGTTTACCCTTTGGGTGTATAAAGATGGACTCTGTGGTAAAGCAGTTTGACAACAACTAAGTTATAGTTTCTTTACACCAAATGGCAGGAAAACCCAACTGAGAAATGTCACTTAAAATAGAGAACAGAATATAGTTTCATTTACTCTTACCTGAGACCTTCACTTTAAGACAGTTAGATTTCAAATGTATCCTTTGTTTAGCTCCCTGGGTTGTAAATATTTTGTACCTTTAGCATTCCTATTAGCACACAGAATTTAGGACATATTAACAGAATTAAATGATGTATTTGTAGGCCCAAGTGATTTGCTTCACAGTTTCCCTTTAAATAAAGCTGATTCCTTACCTAAAAGGAGACCCATATTTCTGATTCCATATATTTCTCTCACAAAGAGAGAGCTCTTGTTAATGCTTCCTCAAAACAGCTCTCTCTCTTTCTGTGTAGATAGATAGATAGATAGATAGATAGATAGATAATTTACACGATAGGAAATGTACTCTCTGTATGTCCTTCACTTTGCGTCTTTCATTTAATACGTGTTGAAGATCTTTCTATTAGATCTATGGATCTACTGAGGAAGATATTTTAAACTTTAGGTAGTTTTCAATGTTAATCGGAATTGCTCTCCTCAAGTGGCCCTGTTGTCTTTTCTCACCTGGTTTCCCAGGGAGGGGATTGGAGGTGGTGGAGTGCTAAAGCATCACAGCAAGACTGAGAACCCTTTGCACAATCTCATTGGATGACACTCCTCAGTGACACTCTACCACACAGATACAAGTCCTGCTATCAATACTAAGCTTTGCTTTTCTCTCTCTAGTTTCCCTCATCCCCATAATTATCTCTGCATATGGCGGGTTGAAGAACAGGGTGCCTTTCTCAGGGTTGTGCAAGGGGCTGCAGTATGTCTTCTCTTTCACATCCCGCCTGCTAATGTCCCTCATCTTTTATGTCCACTTCAGGGGAAGCCATATGTCTTTGACCGTGTGTTCCCCCCGAATACAACTCAGGAGCAAGTTTATCATGCCTGTGCCATGCAGATTGTCAAAGGTAATGGATATATTCTTTAAATGTTTTTTTTTTTTCAGGTTTCCCATTCCCTTCCCCACTTCTCTCCACCAGAGTTCTTTATCCCCCATCTCTTCCAGATGTCCTTGCTGGCTATAATGGCACCATTTTTGCTTATGGACAGACCTCCTCAGGGAAAACACATACCATGGAGGTGAGGACTCTGACTTCTATTGGGGGGGTGAGGTGCTGGGAATCTCAATGAAAAACCAAGGACTCTCAATGGGGAATCAAGGAACCTAGGAATCCAGGACTACCTGGTCCAGAAGTAGGTGGGCACAGAGGATGAATTGAGGGGCAATGTGATAGTGGGAGTTTATTGTAATTCCTTTAATCTGCTGAAGTGTACTCTCCTTTCTAATATTCCCATTTTCTTCTTTTGATCTGGAGAATCAGCAGCAATGAAAGTCCAAACACTGCTCAGTTACCTCCTTCTTCCACTAACAGGTAGACATGACAGTAACCTCCTAGTTTAGGATGGTCTTCTCGACTATAACCTTTGCATTGGCCAGTGTTCCTCTCAGTTGTCTCATTCTTCCTGAGCCCCAGCCTCACTCTGGACTGTCCTTACTCCACAGGGAAAACTGCATGATCCCCAGCTGATGGGAATCATTCCTCGAATTGCCCGAGACATCTTCAACCACATCTACTCCATGGATGAGAACCTGGAGTTCCATATTAAGGTAATCTGGGCATGACAGCTGGGCCTCCTCAGATGGGAAATGGGAGGGGAAGATGTAGAATGAGCCCATCGAAGATCCTGGGCATCCCATCTCTACCCTCCCCCTCTGGTTATCTCAGCTCCCCTCTGCCAGGATGTTCTCTTCTGCTCTTTCTCTCCCACCACCACCATCTTTTGAGCAGGTCACATTGGCTTAGGATTTCTATGTCAGATTTAAGCTAGGCATTCTTCACTTCATACTTCTTATTTCTCCCTAACCAGGTTTCTTACTTTGAGATTTACCTGGACAAAATCCGTGACCTTCTGGATGGTGAGTGGTGTTGAGGTCTAGTTGCTGGGAGGAGGGTGGGTGGGTACATGTGAGGAGGGTGAGGAAAAAGAAAGATCAGATTTCAGAGGGCACACAGAGATGCTCACACTTATACCCCAGGCCCATGGCTCCACTCACCAAGAATTTCCAGAACCCAAGAGGGTCAGCAGATGAGTTTGTGGGCCCAGGCCTACCTATAAAGAGCCAGAGAGGAGCCAGAGCCCTGGGGCTGGAATCCTGAAGAAGGAGGAGGAACTGAACCTTCAGCATGTTCAGGGAGTTTAGGCCACGGGGGTGGGGTGGGGTGGGGTGGGGTCTTCTTCCCATTAGCACACAGAAGAAACCACCATCTGAGTAGACTGCAGGGTGCAGAGGGGGTGGGGAGAAGTGCTGGTCGTCCTCACCCTGCATTGTCTTGATTCAGTGACCAAGACAAATCTGTCTGTGCACGAGGACAAGAACCGGGTGCCATTTGTCAAGGTGAGAGTTGGGGCAGGGGCTCCCATGTGGGGCCAGTGTATTGAGAGTGTGGGTGAGGGAGGAGGGTAGGGTCAGTGACCCAGAAGTTGGAGGGTAGATGCCCTGGTGGGGTGAGATTGTGCCAAAGGTCTGGGGAGAGTCTGGGGCTTAGAAAAGACACTGTCTTGAAAGGTCATTTGGTCATTGTGCAAGCAATTTCATTTGCAGATCAAAGTTTATGGGTCACTGTCCATTCGCCCACTGCAGGGTTGTACTGAACGCTTTGTGTCCAGCCCGGAGGAGATTTTAGATGTGATTGATGAGGGGAAATCAAATCGTCATGTTGCTGTCACCAGTGAGTGGGGACATAAGGAGCTCTTGAGTTTGGGGGTCTGCCTCCACTCTGCTCTCTGGGGCTGAGAGACTTGCAAGTGAGCAAGGGAAGACTGTGTCCTCCAGAGGAGGAGGGACCCTTGTCTTGAGGCTCTGCTGCCCTGTCATGGCAGGGCTAGTCTTGGTGGGCACCCAAGTGGATGGGGGAGGGTTTAGTGGTGCTGGGGCTGAGGGCTTCCACTCCCTGGGATTGATAAAGGGACTGTCTCTCCCTTGCTCCTGCAGACATGAACGAACACAGTTCTCGAAGCCACAGCATCTTCCTCATCAACATCAAGCAGGAGAATATGGAAACTGAGCAGAAGCTCAGTGGGAAGCTGTATTTAGTGGACCTGGCAGGGAGCGAGAAGGTTGGGGCTCCTTTAGGGATGGCCTGGGTGGGTAGGGAAGGAGATGGTCTCATTTTTTAATTAAACACATTTTAAAAATTGAGATATAATTCACATGCCACAAGGTTCACCATTTTAAAGTGTACAGTTCAGTGGTTCAGATGGTTCACAAGGTTGTTACCATCACTATCTAATTACAAAACAATTTTATCACCTCCAAAAGAAACCCAATACCTGTTTGCAGTTACTCCCTAGTCCCCCTCCCCACCCCACCCCTTTTCCCCACTCCAGGCCTGGCCACAGCCCCTGGCAACCTCGAATCTATTTTCTGTCTCTATGGATTTGCCTGTTCTGGGCATTTCATATAAAAGGAATCATGCAATAGGTGAAGGGGGGTGACCTTTTGTAAGAGAGTTTAGGGGAACAAGGGAAGGGTCTTCCTGATCCTGACCAAGCTTCCCTTATACTCTGACCCCTCTTCCTGTCACCTCTTGGACTGGGCCCCCCTAAGTGGAGAAGAGCTGGTGAGAGCCCACTCCCTCTGCTGGTGCTCATGGCACACTCATCCCTTAATGCCTGCCTAGGTCAGCAAGACTGGGGCAGAGGGAGCTGTGCTGGACGAGGCAAAGAACATCAACAAGTCGCTGTCGGCCCTGGGGAATGTGATCTCCGCGCTGGCTGAGGGCACTGTGAGTTCCTTAGGTCCCTGTCACTGCTCAAACTCCACCCCTTCTCCCCACCTTCTCCCAGAGCCCTGGCTCATCAGGGCCCCATCCATGGGTTGGCGATCCCAGTTAGCATCTCCATCCTCTCTGATTCCCCTGTCAAATCTGTTTTTTTCTGACTCGTGGTCTCCCACCTCCCCCAGAAAAGCTACGTTCCCTATCGTGACAGCAAAATGACACGAATTCTCCAGGACTCTCTGGGAGGAAACTGCCGGACGACTATGTTCATCTGCTGCTCGCCGTCCAGTTACAACGATGCGGAGACCAAGTCCACCCTGATGTTTGGGCAGCGGTCAGTGGCAGGGTCCCCACGGGATCCCTGGGGCGCGGCTCTCTCCCCTCAGTGTCAGCCAAGCCTTAATGTCGTTCTCCTCTCTTTCTTCCTCTTCTCCCCACTCAGGGCAAAGACCATTAAGAACACTGCTTCAGTGAATCTGGAGCTGACTGCTGAGCAGTGGAAGAAGAAATATGAGAAGGAGAAGGAGAAGACAAAGGCTCAGAAAGAGACGATTACAAAGCTGGAGGCTGAGCTGAGCCGGTGGCGCAATGGTTAGGGAGGGGAGCGGTGGGAGCGCGAGGCTGCGCGAGGGGAGGGGGCAGAGGGGCCAGGGAGGGCCCCACCTGGGGTGATGTGTAAGGTCAGGCCAGTCTCCAAGAAGCCGGGCTGTGTTTATGGAAGGTCTTGAGGGGAGGGGTGGAGGGGGCTGGCGAGCCTCTTAAACGGTTGAAGGGCCCCTTGGCAGGAGAGATGGAGGAGCTGGAGATCTTGGCTTGGCTGAGGAGGGAGGGAGGAGTCATGGATGCAGCTCTCTCCTCTCCCATCCCTCACCTTGTTCTGCCCCTTGGCCAGGAGAAAACGTGCCTGAGACGGAGCGCCTGGCCGGGGAGGACGCGGCCCTGGGAGCGGAGCTCTGTGAGGAGACCCCTGTGAACGACAACTCGTCCATCGTGGTGCGCATCGCGCCGGAAGAGCGGCAGAAGTACGAGGAGGAGATCCGCCGCCTCTACAAGCAGCTCGACGACAAGGCGAGGGCCGCCAGGGGGGGGCGCAGGGCTGGGCCCCGTGGGAAGGGAGGTGAGGGACTCAGAAAGGGAACTTAGGCTGCCTTTTTTTCTGATGTTAAAAGTGATAGATGTTCATTATTGAAAATGTGGAAAATGGATACAAATATAAAGAAGAAAGTTCAAATCACTCACCATCCCACATCCCACCATTTAAAGATAACAGGACATTTTGCTTTTCTCTGTGCATATATCATGCAATTGAAGTATTATATATATATATTAACAGCTTTTCATAAAAGTATTTTTTAATGGCTGCTTGTTAGCCCATTTATCAAAATGTATTTAACCATTCAGTTATTACAGGGTTTCCAGTCTTTGTTTTTGTTTTGTTTTGCTATTATCAATAACTGAAATGGACATCTTTGCCTCTTATGTATAATACTTTGCTTCTTGGATGACTTGATTAGAATAGCGGTTAGAGCTGGGTTAAAGGATATGAGCATTTAAAGGCTCTTGGTATATATTGTCAAGGTTGTTACAACCAAGTTGGTATAACTTTTAGGAAGAAAAGAATTTAAAGGTGGGGGCAGGAGGGAGAGGAAAGAAGCAGAGGAAAGACCTCTTTTTAGGGGATGGGGGCTTCTAACTCAAAGCCTAAACTCTCTGGATTTTTATCAGGCTCCTATCTCTGTTCTCCCCCCATAACTCTAAACTGGCAGCATAGCTTCCTTTCACTCTGACCTTCCCCCTCCCCTCCAATAGGATGATGAGATCAACCAGCAGAGCCAACTCATAGAGAAGCTGAAGCAGCAAATGCTGGACCAGGAGGAGGTAATGGGAAGGCACACAGGACATAAGGGAAAAGGGGTTCGTGTTCATCCCTGAAAGGGATGGAAGAAGAGGCATTCTGCTTAAGGGTTAGTCACCCCTCAAAACATCAGGAGTCTGGGAAGCTAATTGGGGCTTTTCATGTAGCACAGATTGTAGTATCACGGTGCTTCTGCATTCTGAGTTTAATTTCCTTTAGTTTCCCTATTTCCATGAAGCCTAAGTCCCCTTTTCTCTTAACTCTTGCTATACCTGGGCAGGGGTTTCAGCCTCCCCAGACCAAGGGGCCATGAAACTGGCCAAGAAAGCAAGCTCCCTCACCAGACTCACTTTCATTGAAGCTGCTGGTATCCACTCGAGGAGACAACGAGAAGGTCCAGCGGGAGCTCAGCCACCTGCAATCAGAGAACGATGCTGCTAAGGACGAGGTGAAGGAAGTGCTGCAGGCACTGGAGGAGCTGGCAGTCAACTACGACCAGAAGTCCCAGGAGGTGGAGGAAAAGAGTCAGCAGAACCAGCTGCTGGTGGATGAGCTGTCTCAGAAGGTGGTGAGTGGCCTACTAGAGGTCCAACAGCTCCCTGTCCTCAGAACATTTTCTATGTCCAAAGGGACTTCCACATCCTTACAGGGCTGTGTCGCATTTGCACCTTTGCTCACTGTCAGTGTGTCATGAGACCCTCCCCTACTCTGTCACTGCACTTTGCTCCCTGGGCCCCTCTCACTTCCAGACCCTTCTGCAGGGCCCTGGCCCCTCTTGCTTCCAGGTACTTCTCCATAACAGCCCTTAGGTCATACACAGAGGGAGAAACTTCTGCCTGGGCTGGGAAGGGGAGCTGGAAGATGGCAGTGGGAATGATCCAGGGTCTGTCCCCAGGCCACCATGCTGTCCCTGGAGTCTGAGCTGCAGCGGCTACAGGAAGTCAGTGGACACCAGCGAAAACGAATTGCTGAGGTGCTGAACGGGCTGATGAAGGACCTGAGTGAGTTCAGTGTCATCGTGGGCAACGGAGAGATTAAGCTGGTGAGTGAGGTAGGCGGCAGTGGCCTTGTGCAGATCATTCTTGTTCTGGGCACTGGTGGGAGATGCAAGGAAATAATCCAGGCCCTAAGGTAGACTGAAAAAGGTAGGCCTGAGATCCAGGAAACATGCCCTCAAACTAGACCCAGGAAAACAAGTAGAGGTTTGCATAGACTCAACTGAGAATCCACATTCTAAAGGGTGTGGAATAAAGAAGCAATCGAGATGTGCTTGTAGTAGAATTTAGAGATGGAGGCACTGAGTCAGAAATGACATATGCAGATATGTGGAAGTGGGAATGACCCAGCTGGGGGATCAAGCAGATCAGTTTGGCTACAAAAGAAAATCCTACTCCTTTGTAAAAATGGAAGGGGTGGACTGTTGGAATTGGATGCTAAAATGCAGATAAAGGAATTTAGATGTTGTCTTAGTTTGCCTGAGCTGCTATCACAAATGCCACAAGCTCGTATAGCACATATTGTAGTATCACGGTGCTTCTGCATTCTGGGTTTAATTTCCTTTAGTTTCCCTATTTCCATGAAGCCTAAGTCCCCTTTTCTCTTAACTCTTGCTATACCTGGGTGGGGGTTTCAGCCTCCCCAGACCAAGGAGCCATGAAACTGGCCAAGAAAGCAAGCTCCCTCACCAGACTCACTTTCATTGAAGCTGCTGGTATCCACTCGAGGAGACAACGAGAAGGTCCAGTGGGAGCTGGAATTTATGAGCTCCTGGTTTTAAGGCTAGAAGAAGTCCAAAATCTAGATATTGGCAAGGACTGCTTTCTCTCCGAAGACTGTAGTGTTTTGATGCTGGCTGCCGGTGATCCTTGGGGTTCCTTGGCTTTCCCATCACATGGCAATGTCCTTCCTTTCTGGCTTCTATGGGTTCTCTTTATAAGGCCTCCAGTAATCTGGATTAAGTCTCCCCTAGTTCTATTTGCTGTACCTTAACTAAAATATAACATCTTCTAAAGGTCCTATTTTCAATGGGTTCAAACAGCTACAGAGACACAGATCAAGATTAAAAACATGTTTGTGAAATGTGTGAAATGCCAGGTGATAGGGTTAATCAGAAAATACCCATCCCTTCTGAGTCCTTGTGTGTGTGTGTGTGTGTGTGTGTGTGTGTGTGTTGCACAGAAAGTGGAAGGGAATGGATTAAAGACTTCCCTGCAGCAGAGAAGCATCTATTCCCTTTTTTGCCCACCCACAGCCAGTGGAGATCAGTGGGGCCATTGAAGAGGAGTTCACTGTGGCTCGACTCTACATCAGCAAAATCAAATCCGAAGTCAAGTCTGTGGTCAAGCGGTGCCGGCAGCTGGAGAACCTCCAGGTTGAATGTCATCGCAAGATGGAAGTGACTGGGCGGGAGCTCTCATCCTGCCAGCTGCTCATCTCCCAGGTGAGAGCCTGAGGTCAAGAGCCTTTGGCTGCTATGGGAGAAAGAGGGCTGCCTCTGTGGTTATGGGATGGAAGTCCCAAAACTCATCTTCATGTCAAAATTCTATGGTTAACTGAAATCGAGGACAGGAGAAGAGCTTGGGTGGCAGGGGGGAGGGTCCAGGCTGGAGAAGGAAAGGCTCAGGGATGTACTATCCTCTGAGCCAAGAGGACCTAAAGGAAGGGTCTCCAGAGGAATGGACCTCTACCCTCCATCCCTAGGGAAGGCATAGTAGGGGTGGAGGGCAGAAGGGAATTTATGGAGGTCTACACAGCCAGGAGTTGTGTCCTTTGCTCCATCCATCTTCCTCCTCTCTCCTCTTCCCTACCAGCATGAGGCCAAGATCCGCTCGCTTACAGAATACATGCAGAGTGTGGAGCTAAAGAAGCGGCACCTGGAAGAGTCCTATGACTCCTTGAGTGATGAGCTGGCCAAGCTCCAGGCCCAGGGTGAGACCTTCTTAAACCTCCATCTCACCCATCCTGGAATCTGAGATCCCAGAGGGGACAGAAAGGGAAACTAACTGACAAACATCAAAAGAAACTGCCTGCTAACTTGGTCACCCAAGCATCAACCTGAAATCACAGATGCCAACTCACATGCTCTTTAGCCAAGTTGCATGTAGATAATATTACATGAACCCTGAGCTTACATCACAGAGAACCCAGCCCCCCATTGCTTTCTGTCCCTGCTACATCCAATTGGATTACCCTAACCCAGAAAAACATCCCTGTGGGCCCATTCGGTGTGGACGTCCCCTGCCCTGCCTGGAGCTCTTGTCTCAATGTAGGGAGAAGTTCTTTCTGAAGGAGGCACATGTGATACTATGTCTTCCCCTCTTTCCCTCAGAAACTGTGAATGAAGTAGCCTTAAAGGATAAGGAGCCAGACACACAGGATGCAGATGAAGTGAAGGTGAGTGGGGAGGGTGTGGGGGACGATTGGGGCCTAGCCTCACAGAACTGGTGTCTGGGAGTCTGGCTTGGAGCTCAGGGTGGGGTTGTTTGCAGAAGGCTCTGGAAGTGCAGATGGAGAGTCACCGTGAGGCCCATCACCGGCAGCTGGCCCGGCTCCGGGATGAGATCAACGAGAAACAGAAGACCATTGATGAGCTCAAAGAGTAAGGGCTCCCCACTCTCTTCCCCATCCTCTCACCTTGCTGGGCTCACTCAAATGCTCCCTCTTGGGCCTCAGATCCAGTTCTTTTACTTCCATGTGTCTTTCCTTCAACAATGATGCAACTTAGCAGAGCATCTTCAGGAGACTATCCTTGAGGCCCATAGGATTAGATAATCAGTGTTCCTTACTCCATCACGGGGACTCTAACCTGTCTGCCTCTCATATCCAAAGGGAGACACATCAGTTCCAACTGCACTTGCTTGTACATGGAGGGGGAGCATGTTTGAGGAGCTGGTTTCCCTTTTCCCCTCATCGACATCTTTTTTTTTTTTCTCCCCAATAACTCCTTACCCTTGGTAGCCTGAATCAGAAGCTCCAGCTAGAGCTAGAGAAGCTTCAGGCTGACTACGAGAAGCTGAAGAACGAAGAACATGAGAAGAGCACCAAACTCCAGGAGCTGACGTGAGTGACAGAGCCCCCCTGAAACTCACGGCCATACAGGCTCGGGGCTGCTACTCAGTCACATGTGCACAGGCAGGATGCACATGTAGATGTGAGTATGGTGATTCACATGAAGCAAATGCCTCAAAAGAATGATTTGGTGGAGTGGAGAAGGGGGAAAAAAAAGACTATCAGAAATAACCCCTGTTGAGTACTGACTGACATGGAAAGATGTCTGTGATGTTCTGCCAAGTATAAAGAGCAGTTTATGAAACAGCATGAATGATCCCATAAAAATTTACATGTGAATACAGATGCATTCAAAAAATAGCCTCAAAGATGGACACTGACATGCTCATGTGTTTCCACCCCTATTTGGTAGAATCGTGGGCTTTAAAAAAAACCCCTTATTTTACATATTTCTTTTTTCCTCTAATTTTTGCACACTGAACATGGGTAACTTGTATAATAAATAAATAAATAATTAAATGAAATAAAAGGTGTGGAGGGAGGGAAGGAGGAAGGAAAGAAAGAATCCTGAAGGATTTTTCTGTTTCTCTCCTTATTTCTGTTGCTGTAGATTTCTGTACGAGCGACACGAGCAGTCCAAGCAGGACCTCAAGGGTCTGGAGGAGACCGTTGTGAGTGGTTTCCTCCCATGCTAAGTTAATAGGGTGGGGGAGTTTCATTTCTGTCCCCCGATTTCCTAACCCATTCCTCTGGTACTTCACACAAATTAGTCAGTTAGTCCTGTGACATATCAAGACTTATCTTTTCCTAAAGGATGAGTGACTCGCCTGGTTATGTAGGCAGAAAGTGACGGTAGTTTTGGAGGGAGAACGTTGACCTTGACTGGCACTAACTTTCCATCCTTCTTTCCAGGCCCGGGAACTCCAGACCCTCCACAACCTTCGCAAGCTGTTCGTTCAAGACGTCACGACTCGAGTCAAGAAAGTGAGTGTCATCCTGGTTGTCTTCTCAGCCCCTACCTTCCCCTCCCATCCTCAGTGCTTCTCTATCCCCTCTACCCGCTGCCCTGGGTGAGACCTCTGTGGGCTTGGCCTCCAGACAGTCACGTCTCTTCCTCTTTATCTACATCAGAGTGCAGAAATGGAGCCCGAGGACAGTGGGGGGATTCACTCCCAAAAGCAGAAGATTTCCTTTCTTGAGAACAACCTGGAACAGCTTACAAAGGTTCACAAACAGGTGAGAGTCAGAAAAGAGGTGAAGAGAATTCTTGAAGCCAGGTACCCAGTATACCCAAATCCTCAGAGGCCCCTTGGATTTAGGAAAGTCTAGTTGCATGTTTTCCTTACTTGTCCCTTTTACTTTCCCTACTAACCCCTTATTTATATAATATTTAGTTCCAGTTTTACCTTATTCTTTCTCCCATGCCTGTTTTTCCCTTCTCAAAGCTCTCAACCCACCTCTGCTAGAAATGAAATTCCCCAGCCCTACCTTGGAGGGAGAGGTTGACACTGACAGAGGTTTGCGAGGCATGGGGCTGTGACTATATGTATAAGAGGGATTCTGGCCAGACTTTAGCCAGAGATGGAAGGCAGGCAGGCATGGTGCAAGGGAAGGTGGACTTTCTGTCAGAGAAGGAACTCCATTTGCCTGGGCTGGGGCAGGCATGCATGGAGATGAAATTATGTCCTCTAGGTGGCCCCTCAGCCCCTGGTTGGGGCCAGTCAAAACTCCTGTGTATTAAGTTGCTGCCTCTCTGTCCCCCTCCTTGCTGCTGCGGTTCCTTAGGTGGATGACTGGGTTTCCAAGGTATGGGGTGGGGAGGTAGAAGGGGCCATCCAAAGGAGCCAGGACAGGAAATGTTTGGTGCGTACAGAGCAGAAGCACTCTCCCTAGTGCCAAATATCTGAACCTTGAAGACAGGCTCAACAGTCTGTCAACTGGCTCTTTTACCTAATTATAAAGTGAATCCTAACCTGAACCTCATTCCCTTCCTCTCAAATCCACCTTAAAATTCCAGTTAAACACATTTTCTTGCTTTCCTACAGTTTAAACTTCTTTTCCTCCCCGTGCAATGTTCAGCATATGTAGTAAATACTCAGTACATCACCCTCTTTTTTTTTTTTAAATGGGAACAATCCCAGACCTGTGGCTCAATTAGAATCTGCAATATTTATTTGTTTTATTTGGCCCCACAGAGGGTGTTACTACAATCTTTTTGCCTTTGCTTATTATGAAGTATAATGGTATTACCAAAAAGTTGAAAGACAGAGGGGAAATACCTGTAATCAATTCTGCCATTTATTTTAATTTCACTTTCCCTCTCTATCCAAATGCATATTGCTTTTAAGGGAACATGTCCTCTGGGAAACCACAGGCTGTTTTCTTCTCCCTCACTGAAGCTTCTGCCTCTGCTCTAAGTCCTAAAGACCACCTCTGCTCACTACAGAATTAATAGAGGACTCACAATTCCCCGCCTCAGCAGACACAAGACTAGAAAGGGAAAGGAGAGTGATGTAGAAACTTCTCAGTTGACAGAATCTCTGTAGTCAGAGCTAGTCCTATTACAAATTAAAAGAAACTACTGTCACAGCAAAACATTGCTATACTTTGTAATTGTCCAGAATTAAAGCTGCATGGGAAATTATTTCTAGCTTCTGCTCCTTTCCCCCAGTGTTCCCCGCTCTGCTGATTTACCTGATAGCTTCCAAGGCCCTGCTTCTTTTGCAATCTCTCTAGTGGAACCCTGTAAAAAAGATCGGGGAGTCGAGTCTTTTCTGGTTGCAAGGTGGTTGCTCCCACATGCTAACTTTATTTAGATGGGGGAGGGAGAGCCTAGGAAATACTTGAATGTGAAGGTAACAAGCACAAGGCTGTGAGACCTCAAACATTTTCTTTCCTTCCTATGGAGGGGAGGGAGCTGTGTGTCTGTGTAGGGAGGGGTGGGGAGGGCTCCTCTTTTCCAGCTTCGGCTCCTGCTCTGCACTGCTCCTAACCCGTACTCATTTCCTCAATGCCACGTCCGCCCTCAAAACTGCTGTTGTGCATTTGCTGCCCCCCACGGTGCATGCCCACAAAGCTGTCTCTGGGTGAGGGGGTGTGAGGTCCCCATGGTTGCCCTGGGGCTCCTGGGATGGCACAAGCTGTGAGATAAAAGGGGTGGCTTGAGGCCAAAAGGAGACTGGGACAGGACGCTGTCACAAGAGTTCTGGGCTTCCGTGGCAACAGCAGGTTTTGCCGCCCAGATGATGTCACTTTTTAATGCCTGGCCACTAGTCCTTCAGGGAAAAGGAAAGAAACGAACAAAACAGCTCATAGGTAAACGGAATGAGATCTTTTAATGAAGCATCTTCTCTGACTCTTGATCTTTCTTGTTCCTCTCTCCCCACCTCCCATGGGGGGGCTCCGACTGGGTCGCTGGCCTTTCCTTCTGCCCCTTCCCTGCGGCTTGTCCCACAGCTGGTACGTGACAATGCAGATCTGCGTTGTGAGCTTCCTAAGCTGGAAAAACGACTTAGGGCTACAGCTGAGAGAGTTAAGGCCCTGGAGGGTGCACTGAAGGAGGCCAAGGAGGGTGCGATGAAGGACAAGCGCCGGTACCAGCAGGAGGTGGACCGTATTAAGGAGGCCGTCCGCTACAAGAGTTCGGGCAAGCGGGGCCATTCTGCCCAGATTGGTGAGTAAGTGAGTGTGTGTGTGTGTGTGTGTGTCTGTAGGCAAGATGGGGTTATCACCTGGAGCAAACTCTACAAATTTCTAAGTGCCAAGCAACTAGATTATTGCTTCTTACCCATCCCCACCCTCAGGCTCAAATCCATCCACCCCCCCAAAAAAAGTATAAAAGTGAATTATCTTATAAGCAACTCAGTTCAACCATAGCTGGATGACCTCGGGGAGCAGGACAGACTTCCCTCAAAGTCATTTTCCTTTCTCAACCACAGCCAAACCTGTCCGGCCTGGCCACTACCCAGCATCTTCACCCACCAACCCCTATGGAACACGGAGCCCTGAGTGCATCAGCTACACCAACAGCCTCTTCCAGAACTACCAGAATTTGTACCTGCAGGCCGCACCTAGCTCCACCTCAGATATGTAGTGAGTGACCACGGGCACGGGCTGGAGTCCCAACCCAGGGCTCTCTGGACCCTATAAGGTATAGGGTTGGTCAATTATTGGGTGAGACTTAATGATTTTCCTAAGTGGCTTCATTTCCAATTCCTTCTTGACTTCATACACGCATCTCTGATGAGAAGGTAGGCATCTGCCCTCCCAGCCTAAGCTAGGTTTGCGGTCCTAAGTCCCTGGGGGTGAGTGTGGGAAGGCTGTGGTTAGTGGAGGTGGGTGCCAGAGGCTGTATCTTCCTCCTCTGCTCCATCCAGCTTTGCAAACTCCTGTACCAGCAGTGGGGCCACGTCTTCTGGAGGCCCCTTGGCTTCCTACCAGAAGGCCAACATGGACAACGGTGAGTGAAAAAGATGGGTAATCCAGCCACTGGGATCCCCGGGGCAAGTCGAGAGGTATAAGAAAACTAAGTGACCCTGTACCTATCTCTTCAGTACTGCCCATCCCTTCAGGGTCTCGGATTCTCTTAGAAGTGGATTCCTCCGATATCTCTGCCTACCCCCACCCTTGTCTTCCTATCCCCTTCACCTCAACTTGGTGAGGGGTCAGGGAAGCTTTTTCTCAGACAAAATAATGAGGCAGCTTTGGGTAGTGGGGGATAGACTGCAACAGTCCCAGATGATAGCTGCATTCCAAAGTCGTACCTTTTTCTCTAAGGGATTAGGATGAGAGAGGGTTTGGGGAGACTGTTTCTAATGTCCATTCTTTTTTTTTTCCTTCTAATCCTGTGTTCTCAACGGTGGCTCTTTCTTCAGGAAATGCCACAGATATCAACGACAATAGGTACACTGGTCCCCCTGCCCTTGGGTTCTCTGGGTGGAACAATCATTAAATTTCCCTCGTGCCTTGCTTAGAGGTTCCCTGGATCTTCGGGAGAAGGAGGAGGAATCAGAGCCGCTCCTCCCATCCCTGTGTTGAGTCACTCCCCTGCTTCTGGTAGAACACCATCCCAACACTGTCCCCAACTCCAATCCCCTCTGTGGCTTCTCCCTATTCCATATATAGGGTCTGGAGAAAATGCTGTGGACCTCCAACGACCTGGGTCTCTCGCCTACCTTTTGGGAACTTTGTGACCTTGGGAAAGGCAGCTTTTTCTCAAACAAAAATTTTCCAGAATTCCTGTAAAACATGAATATTCCCTGCCGTTGGTTATCTCACAGGATTGCTGTTAGAGAAAAGTGGCTGGGACAGGAATGCTTTCATTGATGTGGAGTTGACATGATCCTGATCGTGGCGGGTCTCTTCTCTCCCTCCAGGAGTGACCTGCCATGCGGCTACGAAGCTGAGGACCAGGCCAAGCTTTTCCCTCTCCACCAGGAGACAGCAGCCAGCTAATCTCCCACAGGGACTGCTGCATACCTGCACTTTCAGGTAGCTTCAGGCTGCTTCCTCCCACCAGCCTCGGGTCGCCTCCTTTCTCACCCTTTGGCCTCTTTGGTTCTCCTGCCTTTTTTTTTTTTAACATCTCCAAACTGTTACTGTCCAGTTACCCCTCAACTCCTGCTCTTCCCTCCTAGGGCTGACATCTGTGCTGCCCCTCATCATCTGGACACGGGCCCTCTCTTGCCTTTATGCTTTTACATTGGCTATTGTCACAATAGTACTACCTTTCTGCCACTAGGGGTCACTGCCACTTGTCAAAAGAAGACCCGTGAGCACATGGGTCACAGAGGGTGGATACTAGGAGACCTCTCAACCTCCCTTCACCTCCACTCTAAAATGTTGGGTGGATAGGTCTTTTCTGAACTAAGAAAGCGCCAGTAAAGGAGATGTTTGGTTTCCTCCTGTCCTCATATCTGTGTGCCACCATTAAGCTTTAGGAAATTCCCCAGGAATTTTTTGTCCCTCTGGCTGCGGTGTCAGCACTCCCCTCCCATCCTGCTCAGTGGAGCTGGAAGTCAGCTGCCTCCCCAGCTCCCAGCCCTCCCTCTCCACCTCTCCCAGGTCCTCTCCTCTAGCAGAACAGGCACCCTCCTGTTCTTGCATTGTCATCGGGCTTCTCGCCAAGGTTGCTTTTAGGCCCAGAACTGGGCACTGGGATCTTGTTTTACTGTCCACTGTGGGTCCTTAGAGAACTAGAAATGAGAGAGCGTGACCTGTCTCTTAGCTGGGCTGCATCCAAGCTGAGCCCTCTCCAGGGCTTTCCCAGGAGGTAGGCCAGGCACAGGAGCAGAAAGGCATGAGAAGCAAAGAAACAAGAACAGGGAAAGCAACTTCAGTGGGTATGGAGGAGCAGGGGCGGGGAGTGGGGCATCTGTGTGTTGGTGTTAAAGGAACAGGACTGTAAGCCAAAGTTGGTACAAATGCCACCCTGTTCCTTTGGAACCAACAGCACAGGCTCTTCCAGTGGCTGGGCTGCAAGGTGGGTCCTCACACCCTCTTTCTCTTTCTTTCCCAGTTTCTAAGAGGGACTGAGGCCTCTTCTCTCAGCATGCTGCAAACCTGTGGTCTCTGATACTAACTCCCTCCCCAACCCTTGTTGTTCAACTGTACTATGTTCGATGTCTTCTCTTATTCTCTTACTCTGTATATCTTTGTATTCTGTATCTATATATCAAAAGCTGCTGCTATGTCTCTCTTCTCTCTTTGTCCTACTCTCTAAGTATCTGAAGATGTATTTAGCAATTTCTAAGCATAGTCTATCCTTCTCTTTTTGGGGTAAGAGGGAGGAGGGTGAATGTTTCTCCTTTCTCTCTCATTTATTCATCTCTCACACTGAGTGGTGTTAGTCACGGAGATGATAAAAGGAAAAATGGGAGCTAGTGGGCTGAGATCCTACACACACATGTGTGCGTGCACACACGTGCAGGCACACACCCATGCACAGGCACACACACGTATGCACATGAAGCCTTAAGCAGAAGAATGTCTCAGCATCATAAGAAGACACAGAAATGGACTCTTCCTCCCTCCTCTCTCATACACAGCCTAGGGGAGTGTAAAATGGAAGGGCTGCTAAATTATACATGTAATTTTCTTCATACATCCCTCACCCCAACCAGGGGATGCCAGGTATTCACCTATACCCTGTAACATCTGCTTTTTGCCTCCCTCTTCCTGTTCTGCCCTGGACTGAGAACAGGGATTGCTCAAGGGACCACTTCCCTTTCTCTCCAGGTCTCCTTTTAATATCCTCTACCTTATAGCTCATAAACAGAACCCAGAGTCGATAAAAAATATTTTGAAAATTTGAGGAGGCAGACCTTCCCAACAGTCTGTCAAATGGTGATAGTTTAGTTGTGTAGTGGAAATTATTGATTCCTTGGGTTTAAGGGATGAACAGACATGCTGGGAAATCCCTACTTTTTTTTTTTTTTTTTTTTTTTGCCACAGTGCTCTCAGGTTGATACAATGAGCAAGACTCCTCTCTTTGTCCCATATTGGCTGCATGCTCCTCCCTTTGCCACCATTTGGCTTGGTGGCCTCCAGTTCATTGGCAAAATATCTATCTCTAGATACCTTCCTTTCAAGCTGGAGCCTGACTTTTTCTCATTATACATTTTTAATTTATTTTTTTCCCCAAGAGTTTCTTTTCTGATGCCCCATCTGGTATGAAGTGCACTTTAAGGAAAGGGGCAAGGCAGAGTTTCCAGAGGTGGAGAAGCCCAAGGGCCTGACCCCTTTGGGTGCTTCCATGCCCCTCTCTCAGCCCGTATATCCCCTGGATAGTCGAGAGGACTGCTGCCTTGGTTTTGGACAGTCCTCTCTTTCCACATGGTGCTCAGGTGGTTTTCCAGGTGACTGCAGGAATGGAGGATGGAAGTCACTAGCCAAACCAAATCAAGAAAGAAAAGTCTGGTGTCCAGATATCCAGGCTTATCTAGGCTAGAAGACAGGAATCCCCCAGTATGAGGGCACCCATATCTAGCTTTGCAGATAGGAAAGCAGGCTTAGTGTGAGTGCAAGCTAGTAAACACAGGCTTTAGTGGTGTGACTCCTGCAAGGGGAAAAGTCCCTGCTCCCTTTACTTGTTGGGCCCCTTTTAGCAGCTAAGGAGAAATGCAGGGAGAAAAAATGCTGAAGGGGTGTGGATTAAATTCCAAGGCAGTGATTTTCAAACATTTTTTAAAACAAACCTTACATAGAACCCCAATTTAAAAACTAACTACAAACCATGCAGACCTGGGCACTCTGTAACTTCTTAGTTTGAAAGAAAATGCTTCATTACTTGAGGAGCCATTGAAACAATGAGAACTCCTGAGGGCCTGAAGTTGGAAAACCGCTGCTTTCTGAGGACAGGGGTTCAGTCTGGCTCCAACCTGCCACTCATAGCAAAGAAGGAAAGGTGCGGGTGGATGAGCCACATTGTCTCCAGACCCAGTAAGAAAGGAAGGAAGATACCTGTGCACCTGTGATCTGGGAGTGAAGGGAAATATGCTGCTACATAATTTGAGTCCCCTGTTTAGGAAAATATCAATAAAGGGGCTTATGCTAATGTTTGCCACCAGGGTATCAAAGAATCCAGTGGGTTTTATATAATTTTGCCATCAAATGATTCTTTTGAAAAACACATAAGGAAATTTGAAGGTGTAGAGCAGAGGTGACACAGAGGGGACAGCCTTCTCTTTAACAAGATATAAGGGATATATAATTCACTTACATAATTAAGAAACAAGACACAAACAAACCCTTCACTAGAAACGTCATACTGCATCCTCTTCCTCCTTCCTACCCTCACTGCACCCCTTTCAGGAGCCAGGGTCACCACAAGGGGTACCTGGCCTGCCCAGTCACATCTGCCAAAATGTTGCATGCCAGCGTGGAAGACAAACCAAACCGCACAAACCCCAGTGTGTATTTACTTGATGTACATAGATATCTTTAAAATAAAATAAATTCAATGATGACTCTATGGTGTTGTAAATCTTCTTTACCCCTTCCCAGTCTCGCTCCCTTCCCTACAGGTAATGGCATTTGACTGTGTGGCACATATCTTTCAGGATGTCTTTTCATATATTTCTACACAAGTGGGTTTTTTTTTCCCAGTCAACAATATATCTTGGAGATCTTTTCATGTCAATATACAGACTTACCCAATTAAAAAAACATATAATTTCCCATACGTTTGTTCTATAATTTATTCCTCTATTGGTGGAAATCTAGGTTGTTTGCAATTTTTAACAACAACAACAAAAAAATGGTACCTTGTTCTTTTCTTCATTTTTTTACCCAGACCATCACTTCAGTTGCAGCATCAATTCCTTCCTTCTCCAGTGCACCTCTCCATCTCTCCCTTGCCAATACTCAACTCTCTTGTCCCAAGATCATCTACAACATCACCTTGCTAACCCCCATTTATATACTCCAACCAACCTGTTCTATTCATATCTAAAGCTTCTGAGATGAATGAAAAAACTGCACAACCAAAAAAACTGGGCCACTAAAAGCGAAGTGCAACAAACCCAACTTGACCTTCAGTACTGCTCAACATTCCTTATCTCTGCTCAGATTCCTCTCCTACCCTCCAGAGCAACTGGATTAAACCCTTGCTCCTCAAGATCCTTTCCAACCCTCCTCTATCAGGCAACAAAGGGAAAATTAAGGCAACAGCGTGATATTCTTCATCACCCCGACACACCTACACATTTACCTCTATCTGCACATATCCTTTCCTTTCTCTCCTCTGACAAGTGATAAATCTCCCTTCTCTGGGCTAAAGTGAGTCCCTTGTAGATGGTTCATTCTCAAGATACACAGAGCCCCAATATATAAAATAACCAAAAGTGATACAGTCATGGGAAGTTTGCATCTTCTTTGTTAATGTCTTGTTAACTTCTGTCTCAATGGTTTCTTCCCTTCTCCACTTAAGGTCTCCCTCTCTTAAAAGTCCCTCCCTTCATCCTGTGTTTATCTATAAGCTACTCCCTTATCTTGTTTTCTTACAGGCAAGTTTCCTGAGAAAGTTCCAATTCCTATCCCCACTCCACCTCCCATTCATTCCTCAGCCCACCTCAATCTGGCTTTTGTTCTGCGGAAACTGTTTTTCCAAAGGTCACTAGTTATTAATATAATGGACACTCTCCCTCCTGGTCTTGCTTCAACTCTCCATGACATTTGACACTGCTCTCTAGGCCTTCCTTCTGGAAACTCCCTTGGCTTCTGTGACCCTGCTATCCCAGCTCTCCTCTTACTCTCCAGTCACCGTGTCTCAGTCTTGTCTTTCTCCACCACCCCCTTAAATGCTGCTCTATCCCAGGGTTCAGCCCTTGAACCTTTCCTTGTTCTTTCTGGGAGATGCCATCCACACCCACAGATTCCACAGCAGTCTTTAAATTTGTACCTGCAGCCCAGACTATTCTGCTGATCCATTAATCCATTGCCCATAGGTACTTAAAATGTATTCCAAATTGAACTCATCTTTTCCTCCAAACTGCTCCTTTTCATGTTGCCACTGGTCCTCCTTGCCTTAACCAGAAACCTGGGTCTCACATTCAATGCCTTCCTTTCTCTCAAAACCCATACGCACTAAGAATTTTCCCAATCAACACCAAACTACATCTTCAGATGCTGTCCCTTTTTTCCCATACCAACAGCCACTGCTTTAGTTCACTTGTGCCTGGACTTTTTTGCAATACTCTAGTCACCTTCCAGAATGATGCCTGAGTGGTCCTTCTGAGAGCAAATTTAATACCTTAAAACCACTTAGAGGATCTCCAGTGCCTACCCTCTCCAACCTTAAGTCTTGGTTCTTCCTGATGGTTCTCAAGTTCCAGCCCTACTTTGCTACTTACATCTCCCTGAAACAGACTCATTCTTTCTAGCTTCCAGGCCTTTGTAAACTGTTATCTCTGCCTAGAAAGCCTTTTAACCCCTTGTCCTGAACTCCACCCTGCCTTCCATATCCAGCTAAGAGTCCATCCTCTTTGAAGCCTTCCCTAGACAGCCACACTTCCTTTCTTTGTGTCACCAACCATTGCCTCATACACAGCTCTAGTACAACACTAATCTCGCATATTGCAGCTTTCTCCTGTGGCCAGTCAGTGCCATTAGACTCTGAAATCCTTGAGAGCAGGAGCTGTCTTATCTCCTGCTGCAATCAGAGGAGAATCAGCGCCAAGAACTCGGCACAAGTAGACAATCAATAAATACTGATGAAATGAATAAATGAATGAATGAAACATAATAAAAAGGAATAAGTCTGCCCTTCTCTAATTCCGACTTTGTAAAGAAGTGCTTTCGGGTTAGGTTCAGGCCCAAAGTCATTCTTTAGAAACGGCAAAACCCAAAGGCGGCGACTTTGCAGCAAAGAAGCTCCAGAACCAGGAGTGAGTGAGGCCAGCCCAGGCCGCACCCCGTCGCTTCGTTGACCCGTCAGGCCCTCCCGGGTGCTGGAGGACCTCCACGAAGAGGGTTCCAGCGCGCCAGCCGCTGAGTCAGGTGAACCCACCCACCGCGCGGGAGTCCCGGCGGGCGGGCGGTGGAGCGGGGCGGAGCCAGCCCCGCCCCGCCCCCTCCGCGCGCCTGCGGGCCAGCCTCCGGTCACGTGACAGCCGCGCAGGTGAGCGCCGCTTCCGGGGTCGGGTTCCTGGATCGCGGCCGGCTCCGGCTTCTGCTTGGTCGGGTTGCGCGGGTGGCTATGGCGTCCTCTTCGGTCCCGCCGGCCACCGTACCCGCGGCGACAGCGAGCTCCGGCCCGGGTTTCGGCTTCGCCTCCAAAACCAAGAAGAAGCATTTCGTGCAGCAGAAGGTGAAGGTGTTCCGGGCGGCCGACCCGCTGGTGGGCGTGTTCCTGTGGGGTGTAGCCCACTCGGTGAGACCCGGCCCCAGTCCCCCGCAGCCCTGCCCGAACCCCTCACCTCCTGCGCCTCGAGGCGTCCCTGTTTCCAGGATCCCGCCTCCGGAGCACCCCCCCCGCGCTGCCACTTTTCTCCCGGGCTGCCCTGGTCCCTGCCCGCCAACCTCCAGTTCCTCCAGCGTATCATCTCGCTGTAGACTTCTTGGTTTCGCTGTAGACTTACTGTCTTACCCGTTTTTACTCCTGCACTCTAGTCCCACCTTCCCCATCTGAAATCCAGCTCCCTGTTTCTTGATTCCTTTCTGTTTACTCCAGCCTCAGCCCCAGGCGACGGAGACCGGCCAGGACCGGGCTCCATTTGGGGTACATTAGGGCAGTGGCTCTTCGGGGTTGGTGGTAGTGAGGTCTCCGGTGAGTGCGGGGTAGGGTGGGTGGGGACAGGGGGTAAACTGGACAAGGGGGATCGTTCACTTTCCTTCCCACCTTGCTTTCCAACCCCGGTCCTTGACTTTGGAAACTTGGCTTTGTCTGGGGGAAGCTCCAGGCTTCCTGGACCTTATAATCCTGCTTGTCCGTTTCTTTCCCTTTCAGAGGTACAGCATTTCAGAGAGGCTACCCCACCCCTGCCCTGAGCCTAGTGGATGCTCTCATTCAGGGCTTCTGTATGTATGCCTTCCGTCTTACTTGCATCTCCATTGGTGGCTGGAGTGATGGTGTTTGGTGCAAGTGAGGGTCTTCTTTGACCACAGAGAAGGCTGAGGAGCTCTGTCCCCAGGACGTTGTGGTGGTGAACTTTAGAAGCAGGGAAACCTGCTGTAGAGGGCATGGCCTGGGAGTCCGGAGTCAGGAGGAGACTAAGGAGGCCAGTGTATCTTCTTTTCTGAGGATTCCTCAAGTGAAGGAGGCACAGCCATTCCCCACCATCCTTCAGATCTGGAGTGGGAGGGATGTAGTGACTTTGAATGTGACAGGGAATATTTTAGAAATCAACTTCCTTGAATCGTTATAGTCATGGCAGGGTTGTGGAGGTGGAGGGCGGTGAGGGGGAATATGATTTTTGTCACATTTTTTATTGTGGTTTAGAATGTTATTTAGGGTCAGTTGGCTCCCTTTAGTTTTTGTGGTTCTGTGAACTGCTCCCAGCTCCCTGGTTGTTAATACCTTAAGAGCCAAGTGTCCAGTTTGAGGCACTTGGGATGGGCAAGACTGATGGAGATGGGGCTGCCTCTTATATGTGCCTTCCAGGTGATTCATCCATCTCTGTGGGGGACCTTAACAGGTAGGGTTTTCCTTTGGTAGGGATTGGGGGAATTACACAGAAGATCTGCCTCAGCTTCTCTTGGTATATATGCTTTACCTCCAATACCCCACCTCCATAGTCAACACACATTTACTTCAAGTGCCTGGAATGGAGAAATTCCTTGAACATATGTCTTAGTGATGATTCAGTTTGCTTAACAGCAGGTGGGGAGGAGGGGGCAGGAAGAGCTATAGCTGAATTCCAAGCTGGGAATCTCAAGTGGCTTTTTTTTTTTGTCTGGGAGGAATATGTTCTGTCCTCCTTTTCTACTGAGAACGGGAGGAGCTGGGTTGTCCTGCAGTATATGGGATTTAGGTTAGACTGTACTTTATAACCTCTGCCAAATGATCAAGGAAGGATAGGCAAGGCATTCATTTATCCAGTTAAACACTTCAGGACCACTATGTGTCAAACATTGTGCTAACTAGGCACCTGAGAGATGCAGATGACTACAGTGGGCACTCACTTGTTTTTGAAGAGCTTATAGTCAAAGTGGAGAAATTTATATAAACTAGTGAATAGCATTGGGAAAAGTGCACTGTTAAAGGCAGGTGAAAGGTAGTATGGCAACACCCAGGAGAAAGCACATCTCCTTGGGATTTCTTAGTATAGGAGCTCCCTTTTCACCCTGAATTAGCAGACTGCAGATTCTGAGGGCTTAGGGGAGCATGTGGTACTTGCATTCTTTGGGTTGTGGGTTGGTGTGACTTTAGTGAACAGGTGCCTAATGAGCTCATACCCTCTAACTGCCTGCCTTCCCTCAGAAATAGCTGTTCTTCCTTTACCTTACACCTCAGCAGGCTGGGACTACAGAGAACTGGGTCAGAGTGGGCTGGATGGACTGGCCCTGTTTGTTAGGAGATGCCTCTTACAGGATATGAACATTTCATCCTTCTTGCCCCTCAGGGTTCCATTAACTCTCTTGTGCACTTTAAAAATGCCTTTTATTTTTTTTAACTGAGCATGAAACTGTCTTGAGTGTCTTGAGTCTGCTGAGGGATTTTGTGTGTGTGTGTGTGTGTGTGTGTGTGTGTGTGTGTGTGTTTCTCTAGAATTTCTCACAGCTTTAAAAATAGACCTGAGTTGCTTGCAGGGTTTGCCTAATATAAAATGACTGTTGTGAGCATGAAGTTCCCGGGTGGGGGTGTGAGGGACTGTGCATGAGGATTTCTTAAATGCATTGCTTCTTGGGCAGCAGAAGGGGTTAGACACATTCTCTTGCTTCTGTCAAGCATATGCATAGCCAGTGTTTTTAAAGGAATAAGGTCTGAGTTGCCCTTTCGCCCAGATACAGTATATGAGTAGCTGTCTCTCCACAGTCCTACTCACTGCCTCCCTATTCACATTTTTGGCTTATCAGATCAATGAGCTCAGCCAGGTGCCTCCCCCAGTGATGCTGCTGCCAGACGACTTTAAGGCCAGCTCCAAGATCAAGGTCAACAATCACCTTTTCCACAGGTCGGTGGCGATTCCCAACCTTCCTTCTTGTGTCAGTGTTCCTAGAAAAGAGTAATAAATTTAAAAGTTAAGATTCAATGAGTTGAAGGTTTTAGATCTAGAAGGCAACTTAAAAGTTGTGTTGTCTAATCACTTTCCTATTAAGAAATTCAGTTTTGTGCAGAGAATCATTATGTTCCCCAGACCCTTATATTTACCAGTATATTGCTCTTCTAGCCCAGCAACTCCATAGAGTAAATACTTTCAGATGCTGTTACCATTAGCTTCTGATAGGAACTCTCTGAACAGTAGCACCCATTGCTGACTTTAGGATGTCTCCAGCTTGCTTGAGATTTGGGAACTGCTGCTGCCTCTACTCACTACTTACCACTTAAGTCACTCAAGCACCCTGAGCAATGTCTCCTCCTCTATAAAACAGGAATATTATACCTTTAAGGGACCTCACAGGGTTTTATGAGAATCAAATGAGGTAATACGAGTGAAGGCGCTTTATAACCCTTGGAGCCCTATAAAAATGTAAGGTGATGTTGTTACTTTAATTGTTTTTTTTTATTTTGAAAACCCCTATTCCAGGGAAAATCTACCCAGTCATTTCAAGTTCAAGGAGTATTGTCCCCAGGTCTTCAGAAACCTCCGTGATCGATTTGGTATTGACGACCAGGATTACTTGGTGAGGGTTCATTATGGGGTGAGGATAGTCCTTTCTACCTAGCAACTGGGGAGTCTTTGGGACCAATCATGTTTGGAGAAATGAGAGCCTTGGCAAGTATGATTCTTTACCTTTTTGCAGACACAGGCATCTTAAAAAAATCTGCTGAAAGCTTTAAACCTTGGTATTCTTGGGGAAAAAGTGTAGATACTCTCAAAAATTTGCCTTCATTTCCATTCACTTCATATATGGACACCAGGTTAAGAACCTTGCTCACCCTCCTACTCCAGGGTTTCATTCACTTTCAGATGCATTCAGTTGACCATAATCCTATTATTTGCACCTCTATGTAAAGGGGTCAGAGAAGAGCCTCTGGCCTATTCTTTGCCCCCAGGTGTCTCTTACCCGAAGCCCCCCGAATGAAAGTGAAGGCAGTGATGGTCGCTTCCTCATCTCCTATGATCGGACTCTGGTCATCAAAGAAGTGTCCAGTGAGGACATTGCTGACATGCATAGCAACCTCTCCAATTACCACCAGGTCAGGCTTGTCTCCAGTCTCATTCTTTTCTTCCCCTTCCTACTCACAGCTGAGCTGCCAGAGCAGATTGGGAGACTACTTCCTATCCACTTTTCTTCCTATGACACATTTGCTCCCCCAAGAAGCACTTGACATTATGTTTTTGAAAGTTAGGAAATATCCAAAAAGGACCTGTCTGTACCTATTTGTGTTTGACTAAATAGAAGAATTTAGACATGTTCCTTCCCATCTGGTACTTACAATCTAAAACCAACACTATGGATTGATACATAAAGGGCACATGTGCTAACTATAAAGTATAGGCTAAGTCAGAATCAGATGAAATGTTAACACCAAATATAATATTAAGAATGAATATAATTTGGAAAGAGAACCAGGATAAGTGCACAATTGGGATAAATTGGAAGGGAGAAGCCATGATCATATCCAGCACCATTCTCCATTTGGGAAGTCATTAAGTCTGATCAGATTAACTTGGAATATTGGGTTTATGGTATACTTTGATGATAAAAACAACACTCTGCCTGAATGTTTCTGGTGATGAAAAATCTCACCAAAATCAATGAGTAAGAAATGTAGGGAATAAATAAAAGACTCCAAAAGGAATCTTTTGTTGATTCAACAAATATTGAATGTCTTGTATTAGTAGGCCCTATACTAGGCAGTAGAGAAAGGTGAATGAAACAGTCATGGCCCTCCAGGATCTCTTGGTCTAATGGCAGAGACCAGTAAACCAGCATTAGCACAGAGCATGATGTGTGCAATAGTAGAGGTAGAAATGGAAAGCTCCAGGTGTAGAGGAAGAATGTCCCAACTCACCTGGAAAAGAATTGCAGTTGGGAGGTTCAAAGAGTTTTTTAGGCATTGATTCTTGAAGTAGTAGGGGTTAGCCATTGAGCAAAAAGGAAGGGAGCACTCTGGGCAAAGGAAAACAGCACTATCAAGACACAGAGCATGAGGAAGCTTGGTTTAGGGAATTATAAGAAATTCAATGTGGCTGGGTTATGGTATAATGAAAAAATAGTTTAGAAGGGTCCAGATTAAGAAGGGGCTTCTAAGCTACACTAAGAAGTTTGAACTTTATCCTGAAGGTGATTTGCTGGGAGTGATGTATCTGTAATTTAGAAATATCACTGTGACAGCATTTTAGGAGGGGTGACACTGTGAGTGGCTATACCAGGAGGTATTATAATGGTCCAGGTAAGAAATTATAAGGGCTTGAAGAAGCAGTAGCAGTGGAAATGAAAAGAAAGAGCTGATGGGAGGTTTGTGGGAGTTAGGCAGAGGGAGGAGGCAAAGGATCCTCCACGTTCCTGGGTGCCCATCCACCAACAATTGGGAAACAGAGGAACAGGTGTTAAGAGGAAGACAGTTATGATCAACATGTTAGGTTTGAGGTTCCTGTAGTTCATCCAGATAGAGATGCCTGGTAAGTGGTTGAGAGTACGGGCATGGAGTTCAGGAATGAGGATTAGAATAGCAGTATAGATTTGCAAGTTGTAAGTGAGTAGGTGGTAAGTAAAGCAATTAATATAGATAAAATTATTGAAGGGGGAGTGTGTGGAGTGTAACGAAAAGAAGGTTGAGGAAAGAACTTTAAGGAGCAAGTGGAGAAAAGAGCCCATAAAGTAGACTAAGAGTAAACGGATACTTGTAATTTATTTATGCCCTACTTCATTCTATAAAGGATTTGAGAACAGAGAGCAGGAGAATCAGAAAAGTGGTGTAATGGGAGTTGAGGATGAAGAAAGTTTCAGGGAGAGGCCAGTCAATAGTATCAAGTGCCATACAGAGTTGAAATATGACAGTGACTAAAAAGTACCCAATGGATTTGGCAACTGAGAGATTCTGGGGATGGGGGAGTAGGGCAATTTCGAGGAGAAATAAGGGTACAAATTTGATTTCAGTGGTTTGAGGTGTGAATGAGAGATAGGAAGTGGAGATTTTGATTGCTAACTACTTTTCTGAGAAGGTTGGCTATGAAGAGAAGCAACAGTTAGAAATGGTAGCATTGAAAGAAGAATTTTTTTTAAGAAACCATATTATAGGCCGTCAAGAAGAAATTTTTACTGCAAGAATCTAGCCCACCAAGAAACACTGGTCTAGATGAAATTAATAACATTTGATAAGCAGATAGAAGTTCCAACCCTGCTTCTGTGACCTCTGGCAAATTACTTGCGTGTACAAGAGGGTCTAAAGTGAAGATAATATCACTTACCTTCCCAATCCAAAGAATGATACAGATGAAATGAGAGAAGTCACTTTAAAATTAAAAGACTTTATGTAAATGGAATAAATCCGAGGAGATGGGGGCTTGGGAGCAGTGTGGATAATCAGGAGTATCTTCAGGGAGCCCCCACCACTTTTGACCTTGTAAGCTCTCTACTTGAAATTTTCTTCCCCATTCTGGAATGGTAGTATTTGAATTTCCATCCCTGGGCTGTTGGTGTCTGCTTCTCAGCCTTTTCCCATTCCTTCCTCCCCTTCCACCCCAGTATATTGTGAAGTGCCATGGCAACACGCTGCTGCCTCAGTTCCTGGGGATGTACCGAGTCAGTGTGGACAATGAAGACAGCTACATGCTTGTGATGCGCAATATGTTTAGCCATCGCCTTCCTGTGCATAGGAAGTATGACCTCAAGGTAAGGAGACGTAGGGCTTCAGGAGAGGCTCCTGAATAGCCTGAAAATGGGGAAGGGCCTGGGAGGACATTGGAAGATTTCCTTTTAAAGGAAGGAAGGTTGTGGGTTTGAGTACTCATCTTAGGAACTGGGTCCTGACTGTTCTTTTAGCCACATCTGCTGACTTGATCTTTGAGTCTCTCCACAGGGCTCCCTAGTGTCCCGGGAAGCCAGCGACAAGGAAAAGGTGATACTAATTTTTAAAAATAGGGTGAGGGATGGAGGAGGGCAGATGAAAGGGATTTTGGTGGGATTAGGGGCTGTTCTTCATAAAGGAGTAGAGGTCACCAGCTATTTATTGCTATTTTAAACCACTGAAATAAAAGAGAGACATAAACTTATACTGATCCATGGATTGCTTGGAGGGAGGAGGAACAGCTGCTTTGTCACTGGCATGGATTGTTCTGTGTGGCGTGTGTGGATGGTTTGGGGATGGGTGAGGATACCAGATTTTTAACAGTAAAATGCCTACTCTTCATCTTCCATTTTGGGCTCTTGTATTCAAGCAGCTATTTTTGCTTAAGAAGAAAAGTCAGCAGTCAGCCTGGAGGGTCTCCACTGAAAACCATTAGTGGTGGGATGTGATTCAGGATACAGATGCAGTGACTGATGAGTTTAGGGACGCCAGCAGAGTTGAGGACAGACTGTGGGGCAGCTTCACAGTGTGAGATCAGATTTGGGGGCGGGGAGGGGGGTGTTGTAAGGGTCTTTTCCCTAGAGGCTCCTGAGATGCAGAACAGTACCCTGGATGAAAGGCAGGGTTTTCTGAGACTTTGGGGGAAGGGAGAGATATATTTCAAGATGTCTCTTTACCTATTCTCAGGTTAAAGAATTGCCTACCCTTAAGGATATGGACTTTCTCAACAAGAATCAGAAAGTTTATATTGGTGAAGAGGAGAAGAAAGTATTTCTAGAGAAGCTAAAGAGAGATGTAGAGGTGATGATTGGGGTGCTCTGGGAAATGGCTTTGTATCCTTTTGTTGCTCTCCACAGGGCACTTATTGCTCCTGTTAACAATATAAGGGAGTGTCTCCTCTTCCCTTTATTCCTTGTATGTAGGGAGTTGGGTCTGAGACATGAAACCCGCCCCCCCCCCGGAGCTGACCCATGAGGGTGGCTGGACATCTAACACTAAAGGGTGGTGGTATGCCCCAACCCTCACTTTTTACAGTTCCATTCCCCAGGAAGGCCCCAGGAATTCAGGGGGGGAGGTGTTAGGGTGGTACCTGGGAGTGGGGAGCAATAGGTGGAGTGTCTCATTCTTTGGTGGGGTCTCAGTTCCTAGTACAGCTGAAGATCATGGACTACAGCCTTCTGCTGGGCATCCACGACATCATTCGGGGCTCTGAACCAGAGGAGGAGGGGCCTGTGCGGGAGGAGGAGCCAGAGGGTGATGGGGACTGTGGCCTGACTGGACCTCCTGCTCTGGTGGGCTCCTATGGCACCTCTCCAGAGGGCATTGGCGGCTACATCCATTCCCATCGGCCTCTAGGCCCTGGAGAGTTTGAGTCCTTCATTGATGTGTATGCCATCCGGAGTGCAGAGGGTGAGAGAAGTCCTGGGAATTTTAAGGGGAGGGAGGGTTGTCTCTGGTGGTGAGTGGAAAAGCTGGTTTGCTTTTCATAAGAGATCTGACTGGTTCCCAGGGAGAGGGAATCGGGACTTTACCTGCTCTTCATTGTTGATCTTCCTCCCCAGGGGCCCCCCAGAAGGAGGTGTATTTTATGGGCCTCATTGACATCCTGACACAGTATGATGCCAAGAAGAAAGCAGCTCATGCAGCCAAAACTGTCAAGCATGGGGTGAGGGTTCCCCAAAGCCTTTCCTTTCCTGCCCCATCCTCTATCAGGAACTACTGGCTTGACTATTCTCTGGGGAGAGAGTCATTTGTGCCAGAGGAATGGGGAGACAAAAGGATGAAGAATTGGGGGTGGAAATGGTCTGGGGTGGAATGGAGTGGGGAGAATGGGGAAGGGCAGTGGGGTGGGAGGCAGAGGTTGCCGACACCTTATTCCATACCTCCTCTCACAGGCTGGGGCAGAGATCTCCACTGTCCATCCTGAGCAGTATGCTAAGCGATTCTTGGATTTTATTACCAACATCTTCGCCTAAGAGATGGCCTGACTCAATGGTGACTGCTGCTTTATGTTCAAGGTGGTGGGATTCTGAGAAGCTTGGGGGAATTGTGGATATTGTGGCCACTGCTTCTTCTCTTCTCCTTTGCTAAATTCAGGCTGCGGCCTCCTACCATTCAGATAGCTCTGTTTTGTTGAGTAGGCTCTTACTGGTCCCCAGAAATACCTTGTCCTTTCTCCCCTCTGCCCGTTTTTCTTCCCTCTTTCCCTCCCCTTGACAAGTATGCTTGCTTCGTTAGAGTGTTATTGTTGACTCTCTCCCAAGTGCCTTGATCTTTGTAAAATGTCCTATTGTTTCTATAAAATAGGAAGCCTGGGGAAAGGGGGTTGTTTGCCATCTTCAGAACCTGACTGGACAGATGGACCTGGCTCAAGCAATTACTGGATGCACTTTGCTGTGTGGGATGAACTAAGAGGGTCTGAATTTTGCTGTTAACTCTGTAGAACTCACTGTGGCATTCTTCCTTCCTGGTATGCCCTAGAATGGAGGACTTTCAAGCTATTACAGATGCAGGTGCAGGCATGCACACATGTGATGGAATATGGCCACTCTTACACATGGAGGTGGGGTGGAGAGTGGTCAGCAGGCTGGCTCCTCACAGGGGTGGGATTTAAGAGGACTCCTGCATGGAATTAGGGTTTCTGTTAAGGCTAAACTACTCTCCAATCTTTTCCCTTAGCCTACTTCCAGCCCCACTTACCTGTACTTCTGGGCCCAGGAGCCCCGAGATGGCCATGGTGTTCAAGCCTGGTAAAGGTGTTTGGCTCTTGCTGCTCTTCATTAGAGCCTCACACCCCTCCTGGGGCTGGAACCGTTCAGTGGATGTGTGGCCAGTTCTGGAGGCTGGGATATGGGCCAGGGGTGTGAGGTTCATTCCTCATGTTAAGTGTCCTTTCTTCCTGTCTGTCCATCCCTGAGATTTATTCCCAGCAGAAGGAATTTCCCCACCTGGATCAATCCTGGTCATTTCAAGAGGATGGAGGTGTCAAGTGTGAGAACCTCCCCCACTTCCTGCTCCCACGCCTTCTCAAACTCGTTTTCTAGTTTGGTTTGTCATCATTCTGTTCTCTTGTGTCCTGTCTTATGCTGCTACTTTGTCTCCCAGGGGACAGATGGCCTTCTTTGTCATCTTCACTCTCCACCCCCAGAGAGGAGTCAGAGCCATAACTCAATCATGCGCATGCACGCGTGCGCACACACTCACACACACATACACACACACACACCCTGCCCTAAAAGTGTTGAGTTGATGTGTGACATTTTGAATGTAGAAGACCTTGATGAACTGAGATACATTGCCCTCTCCTCTCCCCTCCCGAATGCTTTTGGGGCTAAGGCAGCCATTCTTCTTGCTATCTTCCATCCTCCTTGAGGCGTGTACATTTTTCTAACTTAAAAAGACGGGCACCAGGCAACTGGGTTGTGGGGGATATAAGAGCTTCTTTGCTCTTTAGCTGGCTGGATTCATCTGTCTCACAAGAAGTCATGAGGTCATAAGGAAGATTCCTTCTCTCCCCTCCGTCTTCTCCAAAGGAGGTAAAAAGAGAAATCCCAGTTAGGGGTTGGAGCCCTTAAAATATCTTCCTGTGAGGGGCCCGATGGATGTTTTTCATTCCAACCATACACCCTTCCCCCTGTTGAATGCAATAAAACTCCATGCCACCAGCAACTGTTGTTCTTTAGAAATGGGTTTTCTGACCATTTGGCTGATGTATCATGGGCAGTATGGTCTTCATTTGTTGCTTCTGTTTTTCATCTTTTTTGTTTTATTAATTAATAAAAAAATCTTGTGTATTTGCTCCCATTGCTGTCACAATATAGAAAATAAATTATTGACTTCCGATTGCTTCACAAAAATGCCTGTTTTTTCCTTTCCTTTTTCTGAGGAAGTATGTGCTCAGGGGTGCAAAAACCAGATGAAGAGTTCTGGTCTTCATTGTGTTGGGCTCCTAATTAAGGATGTGGGTTTCAGGACAGAGATGGCCATGAATGGCTCAGGTTGGGAGTGTCGGTAGTATGGGGATCAAAAATTTATTCTCCATCGTTGCGGGAATTCAGCTGTAGTGAGGGCCCGGGAGAACTGGGATGATGTGACCCTCCCTTGTTCCCAGGGCCCTGGGTTTGATCACGCTCCCAATTCTGCGAAGGTTGAATGAGCTTCTTTTAGCTAAAAACTGAATCCAGTGTTCCCCCCAGAATTCCTGGAAAAGATGTCCTCTGCCTGGAGGGCAAGAATGATACAGCAGGGTCCTGGGACAGTGAAGGAGAAAATGTCCGCCCTCTAGCCAGAGGGGCAGTGAAGAAAGTGGGTGGATGAATAGAGGTTGTCTCCTGTACTTCTTGGCTGAAGAAGTCTTTTGGCTGGTAGAAAAACCTGGCATGATGTGGCCCCAGGGAAGTGAGTTGGACTGGGGGGCAGAGAGTGCTCTGATGTGGGAAGTGAAGCAGAGCTTTTTTTTTTTTTTCCTTTGAGAAATTTTAACTTTATCTGAACCATAGACTTGACACACCACCCCAACCCATTAAAAAACAAACAAACAAGAAAAGGTGTTCACTTCCGATTCTGCACCAGCCTCAGTATCCCTATTTGTGGAAAGAAAAATCTGAGGCATGTTCCAATATCCAGCTGGGAGCAGGCTGTAGGGGGTCATAGAAGGTAATAACCTAGGAAGAGGCAAGAGATGAGAAAAAGGAACTGAAAATAGTTTAGTACTGGGGCTTGTTTATTGTTTTTAGAACCAATGCTTTTCTTTTTACTATGATTCTTCTTCCCATCCCACATTGTTCCTCAAAGGCCCTTTTGGCATAAGGATTTTAGAAAAATTGCTACCCCCCTCCCCATTCCCATATACCTAAAGCGACACTCCTCACCCACCCATCCACTACCAGCTCCCAGAAGCTGCCAAGCAGCTGGTTGAGAAAGAAAAGGGAGAGGGCTCCTCCCGGGAGGGGGAAGCGTGAAGGGTGGCAGCGACGTCTCTAAGGGATTTAACCTCCTACCCTCGCTGACACGACACCACCCCCTCCCTCCGAAGAAAGACTGGGACGGCGCCTCCATTTTTGTTTGGGGGAGGGGGGCAGGGGTTCAGGTACCGAAGGGGTTAAAGGAAACGGTGATTATCACCTGTGAGGGGCAAAGGGGTGCTGTCCTTCCCTTTCCCTCAGTCTGCACCCCCTGCAAATCTCTCTCGGGGTCTCCCCCCCTTGTTGCTAAGGCCCGGACCGTCATCCCAGCAACAGCCTCAGTCATGTGACCGGCAATGGCGGCGCTGACGGGAGGTAGGTGAGCCCGGCGTCCCCCACACCCACCGCGCGCCCCCCGGATCCCGCTAGCGCCCCCCGCGCGCCCCCCGCTCCCTCTGCATCCGCTCCTCCGCCCTCTTCCCCCTCGCATGGCTCCGGGGGCCCATTCCGTGCCCGGCCGATCATCTTTCCACCACCCTTCAGCCTTGGCCTCCATTTGGGGGTTCCGGGGACCGCAATCTGGCGGACGTGCACCCCCACCCAGCGGCAGGGTTCCGTGGGTCCGGCAAGAAGGGGGTGTAGGGGTTGGTTCCGGCTCGGGTGTTGGTGGGTCCCTGTGGGGGGAGGGGTGAAGCTGCCTCAGTGGATGCCCCCGGGGACCCTGGCCCTTCCCGGCCGCCCCTGTCCCAGGCCTCGGTCTGGAGGGAGGGCTTGGCCGGCGTCCGGCCCAGGTTGCCCCAGAGGAATCACAGACCCAGCACAAACTGTGGTGCTGCCTCCCTTTTCTCTGCCAGCAGGACTTGGAGCTAGGACACCTGGGTCCTAGGTCTCCTCTGCTTGGGGGTGTAGGAGGAGGGAGGTTCCACCCTGGAACACAGTGGGGGCTGAGGCCTAGGGTTCCACATTCACTTCATGAATCTCGAGGTGAATCCGGCCTTGATGGAGACGCAAACCAACAGCCGCTCCCCTTTGGATCAGTCAAGGAATTGAGGTCACACTAATGGCCCCTCTTTCCATTTGAGCTGCCTTTGGAGGTGTTGTGTGGGGACAGCCCTATAACTGAACATGACAAGACTCAGGGGAAGCCTCGGCTGAGCCCCCGTGTGAGCCCCACCCCTCCCTAAATGCAGATGATGGAGACAACAGGCTGTGCTGGGTTTGAAAGGTGACAGTGAGAACTTTGTTATTGCAGGGGCTGCTGCCACTGTGTTTGCATCCCTAACAAACTTCAACACAAGGGCCTGAGGTCAGCACTCAGTGAAGGCTCCCTGGCAGTAGGGGCTGAATTATTTGAGAATGTGGAGCAGGGCAAGGAGTCGAGGTGCATAGAAAATATTCCTGTTCATGTGATCTGAGGGAAGTGGCAAGAAAGACCTCCGCTTGTGTAGGATTTTCCCTTTCTGACTTCTCTCATCTGTGCCCTAGGCTTTCTTGAGGGCCTCAGAGCTGGGGGAAAAAAAGAGGGAAGGTTAGCACGTAGAAGTTCCTTCTTCAACAACTTGGGGAGAGCGTGGGCATGGGATTCTGCAGGAGTGAAGGAGAGGAAATGGAAGAGGAGTTTTAAAATTTTATTTCTGGGCTGGCTGGGAAAAAGTGGTAACATTTGCTGTCATAACCCTTTACCTTCTCCTAGTCCTGGTCAGCTGAGTGTGGAAATAGAGGGACTTCTGCTATCCATGGGCTTTCCAGGTACCTCCTCTGCCCCCCACCCACCCAGGGAACGTCAACTTCCACCCTTCAATTGGTTCCCTCCCTCCCATGTCCAAAGTAATCCCATTGCCAGTAATCTATACCCAGGCTCCCATCTCTGTGTTACATGGCTGCTGGGTTAGGGTATGTGGGGTTTGGGGGAAGGGGTTTCCTGACTTTCCCCCCTTTTCCTTTCCACCCCACCAGGTCCTACAACCCACAAGTAGGGAGCAGGAAAAGAGAGAGAGAGCCTGCATGCCAATTCTAAGCTCTTCAGGATCAAAGTGAGCGAAAAGGAGGGTCAAAAAGTCTTCCCCTTTAAAGAGCCCATTATTCACCCAGAGAGGGGAGGGAGCAGATTGTCTCCGTGGTCGTGGGAGAAGTATAAGGAGAACCAAGACTGAATGCTTGGCTTAGTTGATAATAAAATTATAGGAGCTTTCGAGCTCTTCAGGGGGTGCTGGGGTTTGGAAGCTATGGGAAGATAGATAATGAATTTGGGGGAGTATTGGGGGGTTGGATTTTGAGAGAATAGAGGTAATAAAGTGTTTTTTGGAAGGAAGCTGAAGTAGGAGGCACTGATATTTGTCAAATGGGGATCCCCCACCCTGAGTCCCTTTCACCCTTGGGGCAGTGTCGTTCGTCCTGTCCAGAATGGCAGCCTGTGGAGGCACCTGCAAGAACAAAGTGACAGTCTCCAAGCCTGTGTGGGACTTCCTGAGCAAGGAAACCCCAGCGCGGCTGGCCCGACTTCGCGAGGAGCACCGTGTGTCCATCCTCATAGATGGCGAGACTTCTGACATCTATGTTCTTCAGCTTTCCCCACAGGGCCCTCCCCCGGCCCCTCCCAACGGGCTCTATCTTGCCCGGAAGGCTCTCAAGGGGCTGTTAAAAGAGGCAGAGAAAGAGCTGAAGAAAGCTCAAAGGCAGGGGGAGCTTATGGGCTGCCTGGCTTTGGGGGGTGGGGGAGAGCACCCTGAGCTGCACCGCCCAGGCCCACCCCCTCTCCGAGCAGCTCCACTCCTGCCCCCAGGGGCACGGGGGCTTCCTCCTCCTCCCCCTCCCATGCCTCCCCCTCTTCCTCCGCGTCTTCGGGAGGAGGCAGAAGAGCAGGAGAGCACCTGTCCCATCTGTCTGGGGGAGATCCAGAATGCCAAGACCTTGGAGAAGTGCCGGCACTCATTCTGCGAGGGCTGCATCACCCGGGCCCTGCAGGTGAAAAAGGCCTGCCCCATGTGCGGGCGCTTCTACGGGCAGCTGGTGGGCAACCAGCCCCAGAATGGGCGGATGCTGGTCTCTAAGGACGCCACCCTCCTACTGCCTAGCTACGAGAAGTACGGCACCATTGTCATCCAATATGTCTTCCCGCCCGGTGTCCAGGGGGTAAGACCGCAGCCTGCCCTTAACCCTTTGGTTTTCCCCAAGTTCATTTTCTGACCTAGAAAAACTGGGTGAGGATAATGTGTTTGTTAGATATAATACAATCTTGCTCTCTCCCAGTATGTGTTCCTACTCAGTGACCTGGAGCTAGGAGGTTCCCTAGAGGCCCAGCTTTTCCATCCCTATGACCCCAAGACACACATGAAAATCGGGTTATGAGGAGAGAAAGGGATTGGCTACTATTCCCTTGATGAACCTGGAAAACAACAAATATTCTTGGCTGAGGTGAATTTTCTGGAGATGGTGGCTCAGGCACAGGCAGGCACAGCAGGGAGTATTACTCTCTCCATTTAAGAGAGAGTAAAATCTTCATGACAGTGGAAGGTGAAAACTGGTAATGATCAAGACACTACAGGTGTCCTGCTGGACAAAGAATAATGTCCAATTCTGGTTTGCAGTGGGATGAGGAGGCTCCAAAGAAGAGTAATAGAGAAATGGAACAGGTTAGACAATGAAAGAAACACTGAGGTTGTTCTCAGGTGGAGAAAGAAAGGCTACAAATATAAATTATTCTTAGTCTTTGCATTTCTGAGTTTTCTGGCAAGTGAGGACCAGCTACCTTCCATCATTTCTGAGATCTGAATTGGGACTTTAGGGATTGAGACAGCAGAAAGAACCCTTAACAATCAGGATTATGTTCAGAAACAGGATCTTGCTGCCCAGGCCCCAGGGTGTCTCCTTCCCTGGAAGGTTGTCAGCCTGCTGCTACCCTGTCAGCATCAGCTGGGGTATACAGACAGAAGGCCGGCCAGGATGACCCTAGGATGTCCAGATGCTCACTGCTCACTCTGCTTCCCCTTCCTCCCAGGCTGAACACCCAAACCCAGGCGTTCGGTACCCTGGCACCACACGGGTGGCCTACCTCCCAGACTGCCCAGAGGGCAACAAGGTGCTGACCCTGTTCCGCAAGGCATTTGATCAGCGTCTCACCTTCACTATCGGCACGTCCATGACCACAGGGAGACCAAATGTCATCACCTGGAACGACATCCACCACAAGACCAGCTGCACAGGGGGACCCCAGCTGTGCGACACCCCTTCATTTCCCTTCTTTTGGCTCCTCCCCTTCTCATGTCCACTGAGGGAGCAACATCAACCCCCTCACTCTGAGAGCCTCCTAATTGGAGAGGGCCACCCCCCAAACTGTTCAGCCATCTCTCCCATCCCAGTTTCTCCTACATTCAACCTTGCCCTGATGTGCCCAGCTTAATCTCTAAAAATAAGCAGAATTGGGCCAAATCATCTTGGGCTTGGGGGTCCCCCTCTAGGGGAGTCGGGAGGGATCTGAATGGGGCCTCCGCTACATCACCCAGAATGAGGGTGAACATGGCGGTAATGTGAGCAAGCAAGCCCCAATAGCTAACTCTGACCCTCATTTCTCTTTGCTCTCAGGTTTGGGTACCCAGACCCCACTTACCTGACCCGGGTACAAGAGGAATTGAGAGCCAAGGGTATCACAGATGACTGAAGGACATCCCCTTTGCCAAGGCCCCTGCTGTCCTCCACTCGACCTAACGGAAGCCGCTGTTCTGCTCTCTCCCCCTGCCCCCCAGGCCATACTAGTAGGGGACCTGTCTGACTGGAGAGGGAGTTCAGAGGGAGAGGGAGCAAACCCTTCCCCAGTACCCCACCAGCCAAGGCCAAGTGCTTCAGTGCAGTGTGAGCCACTCCCTCCTGGCAGACGCTCATCTGCAAGGTTCTGCCCAACTCCCTCCCCATGTACATACTCCCACTTTCCCTGCCCCCCTCCATTGCCCCTTTTCTGGTGTGTGCTGTGCTCCAGTAGCAAAGCTGAGAAAGGGCCTGGCAGGAAGGGAAGGTCTCTTGACCTCCCTCTCCACACAGGGCTCCATTGCTGAACTTCACTGGTTGGGAGGGAAAATCAGGCTGATGTGAACCCTGGTGGAGTCGGCTGTATGTCCATCAGATCCGATTCTTCTACCTAACCTTGTCCTTTCTCCCTCTGAGTCTCTGTCTTTGTCAGTCAGTCTTTCTCCCACTCTTCTCTGCCCCCTATAAGGAGCCTCCTTACCCTGTTCTGGAATCACCGCCAGATTGTAGCTTTTAATTTAATAAAAATAAAGTAAAATATGCAACTCTCTATGCCACACCCGTTCTGTTCTGTGAACTGGGTGGGGGTGGGGTTGAGGGTGGGGTGGGGAGCTGGGCCTGCTGAGAAGGGGAAGGTGGGGGTGACAGGGAAATCCCTGTGTTCCAACCCCCTGAGGGCCTGGGGAGACCGGCTGTACTTAGAGGGCTGCAGAGTAACACAGCGAAGCCCTGGGTCACACTTCGACGTTAGAAGCAGAATTGAGAGGGGTTTGTTTGTGGTCGGAATATGGTTGTAGAGAAAAGAACAACCGGACTACGGTTGTAGAGAAAAGAACAACCCTCCTACGAAGTTTGGGCTGGGTGGGAGTGGGGGCGGAGCCGGGCAGGGGGAGGATTCGGCAGCAGCAACTCCCCGGACGCACGCAGTCCTCAGAGCCCCCCAGCTTCCGCGCCCCCTCGGCCCTGGAACTTGGAGCAGGGTAGGGGTCCAGCATGAAGCTCCCAGACCGCCCCGCCCCTGGCCGCACTGACCGGATACTGGGGGTCATGGGGGGCATGCTGCGCGCATGCGCCCTTCCTGGGCAGGAGGGGGTAAGAAAAGGGGACCGCGGTGGGGTCGGGGTTTTTAGGGGCCTTCAGAAGAAGGGCTGCACCCCACGACTCAGTTTACCCACAAACAGGAGTCCTGCGGGGCAGTCACAGGAATCCATGAGTTCCACTACGAGGAAGAAGCCACGTTCTGTGTGACCCACTCCCTCCACCCTAGTCTTGGCGACCCTTCCCTAACAATGTGGAGTTTGACAGGAGGGAGAAAGGGAAACGGGAGGCTAAGACTGGGCGTGGAGGGCGGGTTCCTCACGTTCATTCTGTCCCCGCAGCCCCCGAAGAGAAACCCTCTAGGGCCTGGGGGGACCAAGCCACAGTCTGACCGTACGGACGGGGATCAGAGAGGGGAGCGCGAGCGTGAGGCCCCGGTCTGGGCTACGCAGCCCGGTAAGAAGCTTGGAGTGGGGTGGGGCACAGTTTGCCCTCCTGCGCAAAGCGGCGAACTCAAAATATTATGCTCTTATTAGCATAGAGGTTTGCATCTAATTTGCACGAGACCCATTAAATCGCAGAGACCTTTCTCCTTCTCTCCCTGTAGTCCGAAGTATGTCCCCCACCCCAGCCGGTCCCGAGCCCCCGCAGGCGGAGTGTCCCTGCGCCCCACCCCTGGCCCCTCGCCAGCCCGGGCTCTAGGACTTCGCCTTAATTGGTGATCAGTCTCAGCTGGAGTACCGGGGCCTGGAGGGAAGAAGGGTCCGGCGAGAGGGTGGCACCTGGGCTGGGTTCCCCACAAAGAGGTCCCCACATATGCAGCCTCTATCGGGGGGCCTTGTCCGTCCCCGCGCGGCCCGGGACGGCCCCAACCCCAGTCATCTTCGCTCAGGCTAAGGCTCCATCCCCTGAGCCCTTCACCGCAGAGGCCGAGAGGCGACCAGAGGAGACCCTGCCGCAAGATTTGACCCCCAACCCAGAGCTCGGCAGTCCGAATCGAATTGCGGGAGGGAGGGGAAACCCGGGCGGGAAGCCCAGGCTGGGGAGAAGGGGCGGAGGCATTGGGGACGTGGAGAGGGAACGTGGTGGTGCCTGAGGGGGAGGGGGAATTGGGGCGGGAACCCCGCACCAGCTGGAAGGGGAGCGCAGGGTAGAGGGCGGAGCTGGGCTGCAGAGGCCCCTCCCCGCGGCGGCACCGCGGCAGGGCCTGTTATTCCGCTCGCCACTCGGCCAGGACCCGCGCAGTGCCAGGGGCTCGGGGAGTCGGCCCTCACCTCCTCCCCCACCCGGGCCTAGAGCCACCCCCAACCTGAGAAGCCGGAGACGGAGCTGAAGCGGCTGCCGCATCCCGGCCCAGCCTTCCCCACCATCCCTCCCCCGGGCTGGACATCTGGACCCTGGGCCCTGCACCGACGGGGTTCCGGAAACCCTCCCCGCCCAGCTCGGCGGCCAGGCCCCGCATCGTCCTCTCTCCAGAGCCCCCCGCCCTCCTCCGGATCAGACTTCCGCCTACCCCTGGACACCCCCTCCCCATCCCCTCTCTCTCCCCCTCTCCCAGCCTGGACCCGGGTAGGAGGGAGGGGGCTGTGCTCCCTGCGCCGTCCCCGCCCCGCCCCCCGTGATTCCCTCTGCATGGCCGGCCCGGGTGGGGGGCGCGGGGGGGCCCGGGCGCCATGCGGGGGGGGCACAAAGGGGGTCGCTGTGCCTGTCCCCAAGTGATCCGAAAAGTGCTGGTAAAATGCGGCTGCTGCTTCGCCCGGGGGGGACGTGGTGAGTGCCAGGTCTGAGGGGCCCAGAGTTGAGTAGGGGGTGGGCTGGGGGTTCGGGGCATCTGTTTGCCCCGACCCTAGAGATATCCCGACCCTAGAGATTCAGGAGCGGGAGACAGTGCGCGTGTTTATCAGTAAAACAGTAAAATGACTTAATAGATGATCTGTAAGTTACTTTCTGCCACCAGATTTCTATCAGTTTAAGTTAAGGAAATTGGGGAAGGGACAGGGGACTCATCTCTTTCCCATAGTTAATTGGGTATGAGAAAAACACATCCACAAACCTCTTAGGCCTAGAACCGGTATCTTCCCTCAAATTCTTTTGCCCAGCATCTACTTCAGATCCGAAGAGGAATGAGGAATTAGGAATGAGGGGGTCTATATGGGGCTTTCTAGAGAATCACAGTTCATCTGTCCCATGGGTTCCTGAGCCCAGCCCAGGGATAACCCTGATGAGCCTCCTCACCCTACTGGGTTTGTGCATGTGTTGGGGAGGTGGGCTGCAGAAGCTTTTCTTTTTATAGTGCTTAGTGCAATAGGTATGTATGGGGGGGGGGGGTCCTAGCAGTGGCAGATGGACTCCTAGCTCTCTCCCCCTCCTTCCCAGAGAATGGTGTGTACCCATTGGAAGGGGGGGGAGGGTTGTGGGAGAGCAGATGGCCACCCCCAGCTTCTAGTGTCTGCCCAGATGGCTGCCCCCACCCCCACAATCGTGCCATGACTAGGATATGGGGAAATCTCCACATGTACCTGGGGCCTCCAGGCCTGGGAAGCCTGGTGTTTACAGTACCTCCTTCCAAGAGTGCCCCAGTGAAATTTTCTATCCTGGCCAGCTCAAACAAAGATGGTGAGCTAGTGAGCCTGGGGGGCTGGGGGTGGGGGGGAGCATCGCGGAGAGGAGACCCTGGGTGCTCTCTGGAGATCCTGAGTCTGGAGTTGGAGACATAGTGGTATCCATCTATCACCCCTTCCCTTTTTCCCCTCCCACCAGAATCCTATTCCATTGCTGGCAGTGACGGGAGTATCTCAGTTTCGGCTGCCTCGGGTCTGGCAGCCCCCTCTGGCCCCAACTCTGGCCTCAGCTCTGGTCCATGCTCTCCGGGCCCCCCAGGGCCAGTCAGTGGCCTGAGAAGATGGTTGGATCATTCCAAACATTGTCTCAGTGTGGAAAATGAGGCAGATGGTGGCCAGGCGGGGCCATGTGAGGTGAGCAGAGAGTGCCACAGAAGCATGTATGATAGAGAAGGACACTGGGAGAGAGGGCAAGTGGGGGACACTGGTCACTGGAGAGACCCAGCCACTGTCCCTGACTTCTGGCCCCCCAGAACTGGATACCAGAGCCAGCTCTGGCTACAGGAGAGGAGCTCCCAGAACTAACTATGCTGACCACATTGTTAGAGGGCCCTGGAGATAAAGCACAGGTATGAAGAAACAGGTCTGGGGGAGGTTCCCCTCACCCAAGGTGCATCCCTTCGCTTACCTTACTCTAGGTGGTCTTTCCTTCCAGCCACTCGAGGAGGAGGCTTCGTCCCAAGCCCCCAAAAGTGAGGAGGAACAGAAGAAAGCTGCTCTGGAAAGGAGTATGTAAGTCCCCCTGTCCACACACACACTCCATTACACAATTTCCAGAAGAACCTCCCTCACTCTTTAGATTTGGGACTGGCTCTGGTAATGAAGGGAAACAAGGAAGGGGCTTCTACTCCAGGAAGGAAGAAAAAGTTAAACCAAGGATATGCTCAGACTCTGAAGTGGGGTGCCATCTTGCTCTTTCCCTAGGTATGTCCTGAGTGAACTGGTAGAGACAGAGAAAATGTACGTGGACGACTTGGGGCAGATTGTGGAGGTAGCTCCCTTTACCCCTTCCCAGTCCATCTGCCTTTTCCCTCTGCCTGGGCTATTTGCAGGAGAGGCCCTGGTGTTCCTGGGTCCCACCTCATGGTCCCTCGTACATCCTGGACTTCTTCCTGGGGGCCGGGAAGGTTTCTTCCGGGTCTGGCCCCACACCCTCACGCTCCCATCCCAACCTTCCCACAGGGATACATGGCCACCATGGCTGCCCAGGGAGTCCCCGAGAGTCTTCGAGGCCGTGACAGGATTGTGTTTGGGAACATCCAGCAAATCTACGAGTGGCACCGAGAGTGAGTGGTGGAGCCCAGAGAGCGAGGGGCTGGAGCGGGGCTCACCTCTCGTCCTCTCTGTATCACACAGGTGGGCCCAGTGTGGCCTGACGGGGAACTAGAGCAGAAGACTGAATGTTTGCAGGGGCTTGGTGGGGAGCACTAGTAGTGCAGACAGCTTGAAATTAGATGTGTGTGGAAGGCAGGTTCTGAAATGTATTTGACCTCCCTTTTCCCTGCCAACCTCTCCAGTTATTTCCTGCAGGAGCTACAGCGGTGTTTGAAGGATCCTGATTGGCTGGCTCAGCTGTTCATCAAACACGTGAGGCTGGAGGGCGTGGGGCTTATAGAGGAGGGGCTTGGGAGCGGGTCAGGGCTCTCTGGAGATGCGCTCTCCCTCCTCGCCCACCCTATTCTCCCTCACACTTTACCTTTACCCTCAGGAGCGCCGGCTGCATATGTATGTGGTGTACTGTCAGAATAAGCCCAAGTCAGAGCACGTGGTGTCAGAGTTTGGGGACAACTACTTTGAGGTCAGTGGCTGAGGTCCATTGGGGAAAGGGGGACAGAACCGACATGAGCAGGGATTCCAGACTGCGTCACCACAATGTCCCTGTCCCCAGGAACTCCGGCAGCAGCTGGGGCACCGCCTGCAGCTCAATGATCTCCTCATCAAACCCGTGCAGCGGATCATGAAATACCAGCTGCTGCTCAAGGTCAGGACTACCTTCTTCCTGGGTGGCACAGCTGGCTGGGACAGCCCTTCCCTCATTCATCTCCCCAGGGATCCTAAGACTCTCAGACCTCCTGGGGAGGGGGGGAGGTCCTCACCTGTGTCCTCAGGGAGGCTGTGAGAGCTTCTGAGGAGGTTCTTGTGACCTCCCTGAGCATTTCTTCTCCACGTTTTAGGATTTTCTCAAGTATTACAGCAAAGCTGGGATGGATACTGAAGAGCTGGAGGTGAGAACCTCCAGATCTCCCTGGATACACCATGTACACCTTATCATCTTGGCCTTGTGGGTTCCCCCAGTCCCTTGGGTAGTTGTGAGCTGTGCTGGTGTTTAGGGGGAGGCTGATTGGAGTTGAGACCCAGTTTGAAGAGGCAGCAGCTGATTCTCCCTCCAATGACCATGCCCCTCTCTTGGCCTGCAAACCAGCGAGCTGTGGAGGTCATGTGCTTCGTGCCCAGACGCTGCAATGACATGATGACCCTGGGGAGACTGCGGGGGTTTGAGGTACAGGGATGGGGCAGGAACCTGGAAGCCTGGCACCCAGTCTTAGCATTTGGGTCATCCTGATGGGGAACTGTTGTTTCCTGGGGCTGACCCCATGGTTGTGGTTGGGGGGAAAGTCAGGGAAGGAGGGAGGAGAAGAGAGTTGCTCTTTTTCCCTTCTTGTTTTTTCCTGAAGACCATTGTCTTTTGGTTCCAGGGCAAACTGACTGCTCAGGGGAAGCTGTTGGGTCAGGACACATTCTGGGTCACGGAGCCTGAGGCTGGGGGACTGCTCGCTTCCCGGAGCCGAGAGAGGCGTGTCTTCCTCTTTGAGCAAATTGTCATCTTCAGCGAGGCCCTGGGAGGGGGAGTGCGAGGTGGAACACAGCCAGGATATGTGTACAAGAGCAGCATCAAGGTGGAGAATGGACTATGAGGGAGGGGTGTGACATGGATAGCAGGAGGCCTCAGAGAGGATGTTTGCTTCTTGGATTTGTTGGAGGGGGTAGGAACCAGAGAGGACCTGAAGATTCTGGGGGCTCTTTCGTATTTGCCTGTCCAGGTGAGCTGCCTGGGACTGGAGGGGAACCTCCAGGATGACCCTTGCCGCTTTGCCCTGACCTCCAGAGGGCCGGAGGGTGGGATCCAGCGCTATGTCCTGCAGTCCACAGACCCTGCAGTCAGCCAGGTCTGGGTCAAGCAAGTGGCCCAGATCCTGGAAAGCCAGCGGGATTTCCTCAATGGTGAGGCTCTTGCCCTCCTTTTCCCACACATTCTCTCAGCCCTTTGACCTCCTGAATCCTTCCCTGCCCAATCTCCAACACCTGCCCTCTGATCCTGGCTTCTCCCCACCCCCATCCCCCCATATCCCCACTTTTTGTCTACCAGCCCCAAATTTGTTAACTCAGAATCCCCTAAAGCCCTAAGCAGTTTACCCTGGCTGACAGTCCCTGGGAGGAAGGGCATACTAGGAGGGTAACATGAGCAGAGCCTTTAGGAAAGGAACCTGTCTCTGCTGTAACCCTCCTTCTGTTCCTCTCTTTGCCCAGCATTGCAGTCACCCATTGAGTACCAGAGACGGGAGAGCCAGACCAACAGTTTGGGGCGGCCAGGAGGGCCTGGGGTGGGGAGCCCTGGGAGAACTCGGCCTGGAGACCGGGCCCATGTCAGGACACACCCCCCCATCAATGGCTCTCTCCCCTCCCTGCTGCTGATGCCTGAAGGGGAAGTGTCCAGAGCCCCCCTGCCCCTGGACTCACAGGTATGAGAATGGTGTTCCCTGGTTGTAAGAGCAGAATGGGGAGAGCTTCTTATTCTGGGATCCCCAGATCTCTCTCCCCTCCATATCATTCTGCTCTTCCACCACCTTCCTTTTGCCTGCCTCTTCCTACTTCCCATCCCTTATCCTCCCCCTCCAGCTTAACTCTGGGAGAGGCTGATGTTCTCAGATATCTGGTTAGAGGAGGTGGCTCAGCTAGAGGTTTACACAGAAAAGAGGGGAGTGAGAGTGGATTCCTGACCTTTTTTTGACCAACTCTGACTTGAGTCTTTCTTCAGGTCCTCAGTGACATCCCCCAGCCTCCTCGTGACTCTCCTGCAGTCCTTCCGACTCCATACAGCCCTCCCTGCCAGGCCAGACTTGCCAAGCTGGATGAAGATGAGCTGTAGCTGGTGAAGGCCATGGGGGTGGTGCTGACTCAGCCCCTCTGCTCCCCAAGGAGCTTCAGAGCAGTCTTTCTGGCACCAGCCCAGAATCCCTCCCCTCTCGGTGTCTGGAGGGTGGTCAAGGCTGGAGTGGTGTCTACTTGGAGGAGGGTACCCAGACCCCAAAAGACTTCTTTTTGCTCAAGGAACACAAGCTCCCACCCCTATGCATGCATCACAAGTCCCCCCACAAGGAGGATATGTGGGTGGGTGGGTGGGCAGGGGCAGGGGCCAAGTAGAAATTATTGGTTTTGATTTTGATTTTGTTTTTTCCTGTTTTCTCAGAATAAAGGTTTTGTTATATCACCAAGGCTGCTGTCTTGACACAGGGAAGGAGAGGCTGTAGTAGGGGTAGGTAGGACCCAAGAGGTCTGGCTCATCATTTGAGGAGAAGTCTGGAGAAAGGAGGAGGGCACAGGGTATAAGATAAAAGTTGTTTTGTCCCTCACCTGCAGTTGCAGTCCAGACCTGGGACTTGGGGCCACTGGAAAACCCTCGATCCTTGACATATCTTCTCCTTTCACCCAGCCCTTGTTTTCCTCCCATCCATCCTCTCTTCCAGACCCTACAGGAGAGGTGACTTCCCACCATCACCCAACACCCAGGTGCTAGAGCACAGGTGCCCAATGTACCTTTCCTTCTGAGGTCTCCGTGTTCAGCTGAGAGAGAATAAGAAAATGGAAAAGATTCTGGGGACTGTGGTCCCTTCTTGGCTCTGGGGCTTCCACCAGAGGGGCCTTCTCTTTCTTGTCTGGAAGGCCATAGGCTTGCCCATATTGAGCAGGAGGAGAGTCTTCTTCAAGCCAGAGTGGAGATCTGGAGGGGGTCTTCACCCCTCCCCAACATCTGGGACAGGCCTTGGAACAGAGGGAGCCAAACATGCAGAGATCCATGTCCAGATGCCCTGTCCTGGGTCCTTGTGCATCTGTGTGTCCACTGTGTCTGACTGTCCCCTGGGCTCTGTCACGTGCCCTTGGGTTTCCTCAGCAGACAATGGGCACTTGGGTGGGGGGGTGAGGAGGAGCTGGAGCCTCCCTGAGTCCCCTCTGGCCGACAATGGGGGGAGGGATCTATAGAGGGGGGACAGGACGTAGGCCCCCGATAAGACTTCTGGGGAACAATAGGAGGAATTGAAGAGAGGGGACCCACCCTCACCGTGCCCCACCCCCAGGGCTTTGGGGTCAGGGACTGGGGTGCCAGCTGGTGATGGAGAGGGTTGCTGAGGATTCTTGTAAGTGGAGGAGGGGATGAAGACAAATAGCAGGATTTCTGGGGCTCAGAACCTTTCCATTTCTTTAGGGAACAAAGGGGTAGATGAAGTGGGTGGGTGGCCCCTTTGTGATTAATTTAATCATAAATGGATTTTTAAATGCCTACTTTGTGAATAGACCTTGGATATAATAAATGATACTTCAATTTTTTTTTTGACTCACAGGAAATAAAATAAAAATTTCCTATCAGTTCAGCATTTCCCCTGAGGACCTGGGCTGGGAGCACAGACCCAGCCACTCCCAGCCGAGTTGTGGGGTCCTGGTTCTCTGTCATTGCCCAGATCCTATACATTTCAGTTTCCCATCTCAGCATTTTGTGAAACTGCTGAGGCCAATAGATCCCCTTATGCTTTCTTGGAGCAAGCAGTGCCCCAGGAGGGTTTGGATCTGGGTGGGGGTTGGAACTGGGGCTGAACTTAATCTGGGCTGCTGTCAAGTGAGGGACTGCAGCGGTTCAGGGCAGCGCTGTGACCCCAGTGGAGCCAGCCGCTGTCTCTGCCCAAAGTGCAGATGCGGAAAAGAACCCGGAGTGAACAGGCGGGGGAGTCAAAATTTCTTTTAAAAAGGACTAAATAGAGGGGTGTTGAGTTTTGGGATGGGGTGGGGTGGGGTGGGACGTTGGTATTTTGGTCTTTCTCTTCAGTCCCTGCCTTCTACCACCAACCCCATAGCAGTCCCAAAGCAAGCGATCAAGCCCAGGATGTCCCAGGAAACGCCCAACCTAAAGAACCCCCTATCCCCAAGCCTCAGTTTTCTCCCAACGGGAGAAGGTCCCCAAGGAAGGGCCCCCTCCGGAGCCGGATTGAACCCTCCTTGGTGGAGGCGGGGCTCAGGGCAAGCGGGCGGAGGGGTATTTAAGAGCAGCCCAAGAAGGGGGTGGCCAAGGGCAGAATGAGCGGGCTACTGGGCACCAGGAATCGCCCAGGCCCAGGAGAGGCCTCCGACCTTAAGTCCCCCCTGGGCACCGGGCTCAGGAAACCTCTCACCGAGGCTCGATTCCGGCAGCTCTTCGGGGGCGCAGAGGAGGAACCGGAGCCATCAGCCGAGCCCGGCTTACCCTGGCTGCGCCGGCTGTGGAGCCCGCGCACCCGCGCTTGTTCCAGGCGGGGGGCGTGGCGCCTGCTTCTGGCGCGGCTGCCCCCGCTGCGCTGGCTGCCCCGCTACCGCTGGCGGACCTGGTTGCTCGGGGATGTGCTGGCCGGAGTGACCGTGGGCATCGTGCACGTGCCCCAGGGTGAGCGGCTCCAACGTCAGCCTGCCAGAAGCCCAAGTTCTAGGGGGCTTCGGGGAAGTGGCACGGGTACCGGGGAACCGGGAGGCCGGTGGTTGGTTAGTGTCGCTGAGGGTTTGGGGAGAGGGACCCGAGACCAAGTTCAGGGTAAGGATTTATGGATTCGTCACCTCTGCTCCATCGGGTCCCCACCCCCACACCCCCTCCTCTGAGCAATCCTGAGATTTTACACGTTCCGGCTCAGGGAACTGGAGACAGGCACCACGTCTGCCCCCCGCCAGGACTTCGGGCCGACACGGATCTGTGACCTCGTACGCCCCACGACCTCCCACTGAGGCCCGTTAACCCTTCAGTTGCCTCGTGTGACATAATTTAGTGTCCATTGATCCCAGCTTTTTAAGACTGTGGGGAGGAGGCGGGGTCCAAGATGCTGGGCACCCCCCACCCCACGTACACATCGTGGACCTTTCCTTCCTCTCTCCCAGGCATGGCCTTTGCCCTCCTGACCTCCGTGCCCCCAGTGTTCGGACTCTACACTTCTTTCTTTCCAGTCCTCATCTACACCTTGCTGGGTACTGGGAGACACCTGTCCACGGGTGAGAAACCCAATGATCTCCAGGGACTCCTCTCATCTCTGGGGTGAAAATGGACAGGGGTTTGAGGCTTGCATTCTTGTAAGCCCACTACCCCTTATTCCCTTCTTCACTCTCCCACCGTCCCTTCCGCCCCCGCTCCATTTTGTCCAACCCTTCTCTGATCCTGGCCCTGCTCGCTGGGGTGCCGAGTGCGTGCAGTGAGGCGGGGGTTGTCTCGTGAAACTTGGTTAAAATGAAAATCTCCGGGACTTGGAAGGGAGAGAAGAGATCAGCGGCTACCCAAAGAAGCACGCAGTTCGCGGTGGTAGGGGAATGGGGTGGGGGTCTGTAGGATGGGGTGGTGATGCAGTTTCAGGGCAGTTTTGCCGGCTGGTGTACCCTTCTCTCCTCCCTCACCACCGGCCCCGGGCTGCTGCACTAGCTCACGGCCGCACATTGTCGCGGGGCCAGCAGCCTTCTCAACAGTAGGGCCCGACAGCAGCACCCCCGATTCTAGAGCGCGGAGCCTGAGCTGTCGCCGGGCCCTGGAACGCACAGCTAGTGATCTGTTTGTCCCCGGGCCCTAGGAACTTTCGCTGTCCTCAGCCTCATGACCGGCTCGGCCGTCGAACGGCTGGTGCCCGAACCCCCCGGGGGAAACCTGAGCGGCATCGAGAGGGAGCAGTTGGACGCGCAGCGGGTCGGGGCGGCAGCGGCCGTGGCCTTTGGGAGCGGGGCGCTGATGGTGAGAGAGAGGCTGGGCAGATCCCTGGGGGAATCCACGCTGGGGGCCGAGGGAATTGAGCGGGCAGACAGGAGCAAGTCTCCGGCGCCGGTCCAGTGTGGAGAGAGGCGCGGAGAAGCTGGCGCACCGCGCTGGGGCTGGTCGGCGCCTCCGCCTGTTGGTGATTGCTCATCGTCCCCCACGCAGCTGGGAATGTTCGCGCTGCAGCTCGGCGTCCTGTCCACCTTCTTGTCCGAGCCTGTGGTCAAGGCGCTGACCAGCGGGGCCGCGCTGCACGTGCTCGTGTCACAGCTGCCGAACCTTTTGGGGTTGCGCCTCCCGCGCCAAATCGGCTGCTTCTCTCTCTTCAAGGTGGGTCTGGGAGGACAATGGGGAGGAGGCTCCCAACAGTCCCGGGAAGAGGAAGGAAGACGGGTGGAGGGAGAGTGTGTGGCGGGGGCGTTGGAAGGTTAGAGCTGTGTGCCCTGAATGAGGGTCCCTGCGGAGATGGACGTTCTTATGAGGGCCTTGCCTCGGCCTGGTGGGTCTGTGCTGGGATCAGTGGACCCTGGCACCGGGTCTCTGCTCACCCGCCCGGCCCGCAGACACTGGCCGCCGTGCTGACTGCGCTGCCAGGGAGCAGCCCTGCCGAACTGACCATCTCGGCGCTCAGCCTGGCGCTCCTTGTGCCGGTCAAGGAATTGAACGTCAGATTCCGGGACAGACTGCCTACCCCGATCCCAGGGGAAGTCGTCATGGTGAGGATGGCCCCGGAGTCCCGGCCCCCTGCGCTGAGCAGACCCTGCCTACCCTCTAGGAATTGGCCCAGGATGTTTCCGCGGGGCTGCTGCTGCCCCCTTGTGGAAAGCAGAGGGGCCACAGTCGAGGGGTTGTGCTCACATACATACATTTCCAGGCCTCCTTCCAGAGTGCAACCCCCTACCCCCACCCCCGTCCTCCCACCCCGTTCCCCCGACTCCTCTGAAGGAGCCTCCTCTAGACCTCTTAGAATGCCTGCTTTTACTCCCTACAGCACTCCCTTATGGTCTTGCTCGCCACAACACCTCCACTCACATCTTCCCACCAGGTCCTTCACTGTAATTCAGTTATCCCCCTTGACACCCCCCATTTACCTTTCTCTCTCCCCCCAATCAATTGTTTGAGGTCTTCACAGATACCCCATACCCCCTAACACAGCCCAGATTTCCTACTTAGAATGGCTATATTGATATCCTCTTGATAGCCACTATCCCTCATGCTAGCTCCTCTTTACTTCGTCCAGTCCATCTTTCCATAGCACTAGGTGTCCATCTTCCCTCTTTCCCTTCTCCACATTCCTCCACTTTACATCTGTTGTCAGGCATCCATCCCAAATACCTCGGCTCCCTCAGTTACTGGGCTCCTGCCACCACCTAGTGGTGCACTGTGGTCTTCTCATGTGGAGCCCCTTCTGGTCTCTGCCAGGGGTCCTATCTCCTATGACCTAATTTGCTCTTTTTCCTAGGTGCTCCTTGCCTCAGTGCTCTGCTTCACTTCTTCCCTGGACACAAGATACAATGTCCAGATAGTGGGGCTGCTGCCTGGAGGGTAAGATGGAATGAAAAGACATCAGCTTTCTCTTCCCACATCTTCCTTGGTGTCCCAAGCCCTCTCCCACCCAATACCTGCTCTTGTCCTGTCCCACTCTATTTTCTCTGCCTTCCCTACCTCCCTGAAACACCCAACCAATCCTCACCATGAATCTCTCCCTCTCCAGATTCCCCCAACCCCTCCTCCCCAACCTGGCTGAGCTGCCCAGGATCCTGGCCGACTCGCTGCCCATTGCACTGGTTACGTTCGCTGTGTCCGCCTCCCTGGCCTCCATCTATGCAGACAAGTATAACTACAACATTGACTCCAACCAGGTGTGACTGACTGTGGACTTTAACCTCAATCAGGAGACAACCCCTAACCTGACGTCCCTCCATGCCTTTGTCTCTCTCCCCTTCATCTCACTGCCCCCTTCCAGGAGCTCTTGGCACATGGTGTCTCCAACCTCATCTCCTCCCTCTTCTCTTGCTTTCCCAACTCAGCCACCTTGGCCACGACTAGCCTACTAGTGGACGCTGGTGGGAATACACAGGTAAGAGGGCGTCTTCCGGTGAGAAGGTGAGGGACATCCAAGTCAGGGGTGGAGAAACAGGTAGATACCCAGCTGGCATCTAGATAGAGAAGGATGGGAATCTGTGAGGTAGGTCAAGAGAGGGGATGGGATTATCTAGATAGGAGAGATACAAGATAACAAGGCCCAACCAAGACCTTTGCAGGCTCTAAGCACCAAAAAACAAAACAAAACAAAACGAAAAACAACAAAAACAAAACAAAACAAATATTATGGTGCCCCATGTATAGTTCAAAATAAAAACAATACTGAACTGTAAAATAAATTTGAGACAAAATTTTGATTTTTCCCATAGGATTATTCTGTTGAATTGTTAAAAAGAAATATCACATATCAAAGCCTCCCCTTAGTATTTTTGGTTTCCCTTACTTTGCTGGTGCCATAGCATGTGTTTAGCCTGCCTAGTGGGTTATCCAACAGTGGCTTTAAAACTGGAGGTGGACTACAAAATTAGGGAAGTTGGAATATGTCTAGAGGGAGACTGGCACAAGATAGGCATTTAGTTGGGGGAAGGGGAAAGATAGGTTTGAATGGCAGAATCACTAGAAAGAGGGTGAAGAATCTGTGTGGGAGGTGATCTGGAGGAGGGACTCTTCCCAGGGAGAAGAGGCAGAGCGGGCAGAGGGGCTGGCCCTCACACGGGCGTGGGGACAGGTTCCCTGTCTTCTTTTCTTCTATCCCTCCTTCCCTCTAGCTGGCAGGCCTCTTCTCCTGCCTAGTTGTCCTGTCAGTGCTGCTGTGGCTGGGGCCTTTCTTCTACTATCTGCCCAAGGTAAGGAGCAGGGAAGGCGTGGGGGTGGTGGGGAAGGTCGGCTATAGGTTGGCTCTGGGATGGTCAGCCCTCCTCCTCTGCCCCAAGGCTGTCCTGGCCTGCATCAACATCTCCAGCATGCGCCAGATGTTCTTCCAGATGCAGGAACTTCCACAACTATGGCGTATCAGCCGCGTGGACTTTGTGAGAAATGGCAGTATTGCTCCCCTAGATGGTGCCCTCCCATCTTCCCAGCAGCCCTGGCCTCTGCCCTGGGTCAAAGCAAATTGCCCTGGTCTTAAGTTCTGCAAACTTTCCCCCTCCCCCAACACACATACATCCTAGTACCCTTAACTCAGAGACAAGGTGAAGGGTGGGGTTTCAACTCCTCAGGCCTGAATGTTTGTAACCACCTAGTGGTACAAGGTCTGGGGTCATTACACGTGGTCAATCCTGCCCCAACACCCTGTCATTTTTTTCCACCTTCTCCTGAACCTTCCTTCACTACTGCTTGCCCTAGCAGTCATGTCCCTGGACCCCTTTCCCTGTCAGTGATGGCCCTGGCCTTTCTCCTGGGAAATCCACTCCCCTCGATGTCCTGCAGGCTGTGTGGATGGTGACATGGGTGGCTGTAGTGACCCTGAGTGTGGACCTGGGCCTGGCCGTGGGTGTGGTCTTCTCCATGATGACTGTGGTCTGCCGTACCCAGAGGTGGGAATCGAGAGGTGGGGAGGGGAGGGGAGGTGATGCTTGGAGCGACCCCCCAGCAGGGGTAGGCTAGGAATCTCACTCCAGCTCCCTGCCTAGGGTGCAGTGCCTGCCACTTGGACTGGCTGAGGGGACTGAGCTCTACAGACCACTCAGGGAGAGCCACAAGGTGAGTGGGCTACAACCCAGGAAGGAAGGGAAGATTAGATCTGGATGCTTTTCTGACCCTCTGACCCCTTAGCTCCTCCAGGTCCCAGGGCTCTGCATCCTAAGCTATCCAACACCACTCTACTTTGGGACCCGTGGGCAGTTCCGCCACATCCTAGAGAGGCATCTAGGGCTTAGAGAGGGAGACAAGGTGAGGGATTTGGTCAAGGAGGAGTGTTTCCTGTGGGAGTGGGAGGCAGGTGGTTGTTCTGAGGGGGATCCTAGTGCTCAAGGGGTGCACATCCAGGCTTGTGTTTGCCCAAGTATCAGACCCAAGGAGGGGTGACTGCCCTTCTTTACTCACAGGAAACCTCAAAACCAGATGGCCCACATGACACAGGTGAGATGGGATGAAGAGGAGGGCGATTTGGGCATCACCCGTGGAGGCATCTGGGTACTGCTGTCTTCTTTACCCTAGTTGCTGAGCCTGTTAGAGTGATGGTCCTAGACTGCAGTGGTATCACTTTCACAGATGCTGCTGGGGCCCGAGAAGTGGTCCAGGTGAGGGAGAGGGGAGGTTGAGGAGTATCATCTCACTTAGACCCTCTGACTTCGTAACTTAACACTCTCTCCCAACCTCCGCAGCTGGCCAGCCGTTGCAGAGACGCTGGGATCCACTTTCTCCTCGCTCAGTGTAATGGTGAGAGGCATGGGAGGGTAGAGGGGTCTGGTGACTCTGGAAAGCCTGAGCACTTGGGAAAGGGAAGAGGAGGACATGGTGTGGACTTGGGAGCTGAGAGCCTGATCCCTTTCCTCCACAGCCTTGGTGCTGGAGACATTGACCTGGGCAGGACTCCTGGACATAGTGACCCCAGAACAGCTGTTTGTGAGTGTCCAGGACGCAGCTGCTCATGCCCTGGAGAGACTGGTGTGTGGGCAATAGCAACAGGAGTGGGAGCCAGAAGGGGCTGGGCTTTGGCAAGCAAGGGGTAAGTCACTGGCTGAAGACCCAGGAGAGGGAATTGGGAAGGGGTAGGGATGAAATGATTTGGCAATTTTAAGATGAAGCCAGGGAGACTGGGCTCAGCTGTGGGTGAAGAAGAACCGAGGAGCTTAAGTCTTGAAGAACCCTGGAGTACTGCCACTTCTCAGGCAGAGGAGGTAGTACCCGATATATCCTAATCTATTCATGACATATCCTTTCCTTTCTCCAGGAGCTCACTGGGCCAAAGGCTTGTACCGCGTGAGTGTGACCCATTTGCTTGGAGCGTGGAAAGCCTCAACAGCCCATGTGTATGGATGACCATGGTCCCTGAGTCCTCTCACTTAATGTAACTAATAAAACGAAGCTGGAAGCCTCTGGGGTCCACGCATTGAGACTGGATGTCTGCACACAGAGCCCTGGTGCCCCTTCCTCTATGCCCACAGCACTGCAGAGACACAACTGAGGATGGCTTTGGCGGCGTGTTCACCAGCCTCCACCCCAGCTCCACAGTCACAAGTTCCCTCCATGGGGGTGGGGCTGAAGCCGTTGTACTGAGTCCTGGATCCAGAGACAGAGTGGAGGACACAGCCCTGGGATTACACATTGGGGGGCTTCCCCACCCATTCAGTCCCAAGGAGACTAGAGGGGAGTGTTTCCATTTCAGTTTGTTAGAGTCCCCCTTGGCTCTTTGGCACTTGGAAAGCAACCCCCCATTTCCTGCCCCATGAGAATGGGGTGGAGGGAAGACTTGGCACTGGCTGTGGGAGAGATTTTGGCTCCGTCACACCACTGGGCACTCACAGAGAGGAGGGATGTCACCAGGACAAGCCCTTCTTTGGGATCAGGGATCTGAGGGGGAGGGCTGAGGGGCTGGAGGATTGGGGATAGTCAGCGGGGTGGGCACTGGGTGGTGGTGCTTGTTGGAGATTCCTGGTAGCAATTAGGAGGCAGGCCCAGCCTGACGGTCAGTTGGGGGGCCCTGTGTGGCCATCACTCCGTGGTTATGCACTGCAGCCGGTATTTGAAGAACAGCAAGCGGTGTTTGGCCACCTGACTTTCATCCAGTGATCCTGGGTAACGGTACCGGGCATAAGTCTCTGCCCCAGCATCCCTTGACACCCAGGGCAACTTCAACTTGGATGCATGATCCACAACAACATCTGAGCAGGAGCCCACACGGAGGGAACCAAGCCCATCCAGGAAGAATTCTGAGGGTGGAGGGAAGGAGGGTACACAATGAAGGGTCCTGAAGATGCAGGTCACCCCTTAAGAGCAAACTAAGATTTCAGGTGTCCAGGGTGAGCATGCAAAGATCCCATTTCTAAGGACATTGGACATGTAAATGAACCCCTCTGAGTCTCAGTTTTACTCTTCTATAAAATGGAGTCAATATACTTGCGCTTTGAAAAAAAAAAATCGCACCACCACCACACCCACACCCACACACACCACTCTCAGAACTTCAATAAATACTAGATGGGCTGCTCCGAGTGTGATCTGAACCAGGGGAAGTGGCTGGGAGTGAGGCAGGGGTGGTGGTGACAGTGGCTGGGAGGTTCACGTACCCAGGTGGACCCAAAGGCTGTGTTGGGGAGTGGAGGTTTAAATGGTGTGCTACCTGGGAGCGAGTGGGAGCTCTACGTCTCACTGGGAATTCTCTGAGCTAGGCCGCGGGGGTGGGCCCGGAGGCGGAGCCGGTGTCCTTGTTGCCAGGCTGCAGCCAGCACCCCGGGGTGTGTGTGTGTGTGTGTGTGTGTGTGTGTCCCTGCTAGGTCCGGCCGGGAGGGGTCGCCACTCACCCAGATGCGCGACGCGGTTGAAACGCGGATCGAAACCGACCTCGCGCACCTTGTCGGTTCGCGCCAGGAAGAAATTGACGACACCGTCGGTGACCACGCAGCCTGGGAAGCCCACGAGCTCGTGGTGGAAGCCGCGCTTCTGCCGGAGGCAGTCTCCGCGGCCTGGCGCGCCAGGCTCCACGCTCAGCAGCTGCCGGTACGTGGTGGCGAAGCCCGTGATCTCACGCACCGCGCCCCCCACCTGCCGGGAGTGGGAATATGGCTCCAGGCGGGGCGGAGACCAGGAGAGGTAAGTCCGTACCCCCTCTCCCCACCCCGGGGCCGTTTGCCTGCTCCCCCCCCCCCAACCCCCATCTCCTGCAGGACCCAGACAGTCACCCACCACTTCCTCGTCTTCTCGCCGTCCCAGGTCTCGCCTTCTTGACCCCGTCCTCTCCCCGCGCCACTTTCCCCAAACTTTAGCCTGCTGGGGGGCCCCTTCCCCTACCCAGCCTCCCGCGGTTCCTCCCTCACCAGGTCCAGCGGCGTCCGCTCCAGCACGTCCACCAGCTTCTCCAGCCTCGTCCGCGCAGTGAAGACAAAGTCGTCGTCCACCCACAGCACGTACTTTGTGGTTACTTGAGACACAGCCAGGTTCCGGCCTGCGAACCAGCCCTGGGGATGGGGTTGAGGGTGGCTGTAGAGGTAGGACGTGCTCCTCTGCCTCATTTCCTCGTCTTCCCCTGACCCCTCTCGACTGCCTGGGTCCCTATGCAAACTTTCGAGTACTTACGAATAGCCGAGAAGTAGGTTAAAAAAAAAGACTCCCATTTCCACTCCCGGAAGCTCTGAGTCACTGTTTTGGGGAGGGGTCTTGGGATTCATTCGTTCACTTATTCACTCGGGCGTTTACTCATTCATCAGCTATTTACTGAGCGCCCACTAGGTACTAGGAACCATTCTAAGAATGCATCAGGGAACAAGATGGACCTGATTTCTGCTCCCACGGAGCTTGCACTCCAGGGGTCCACGTGCTTAATGGGCACCCAGTGATTCTGAGGCGGGTGGCCCTCGAATCACCACCTTGGAGGCTGCAGCCCGAGGGCGCGCCCCTTCCCGGGGTCCTGTGCTCCACCCAGCCTCGCACGCTGCGCACCTTGCCGAAGGGCATGAGATATTGCTCAATGTGCGGGCCGCTGACGCTCTCGGGCTTCTCGCTGTCGTCGGCGATGACCACAGTGACGGTCGGGTAGAAGCGGCGGATGCTGGCGATGAGCGCCCGTAGCCGGTTGTAACGAAGGAAGGTTTTGGTGGCAATGGTGACCAGAGCGCTGATGTTGTACTGAGCTTGGAGCGAGGGCGCAAGGTTAGGTGCAGACAAGGAGGGTCGCGAGTGAGGAGCACGAAGATGGACCCTCCCAGAGCCGCCCCCTCTCAACTTGCTCCTCACCAGCCTCACCTCCCTGAGGTGGAGCCCCAGGCGGGTACAGCCGCGGGTTGGGGGGGTGTCTGATGCGGATGGTGAAGGCAGCCTCATGGCCCTCGGTGAAGAACCGGACTGGAGAGAAAGGAAAAGGCATGCAGCTTTAGGGGCGGGGCAACATCCCCGATTCAGGCAATCAATATTTAAGTGCCTACTCTGTGCCCCACCTTTCTAGGCCAGGTCCTTACCTACCTGGAGCTTACATTCTAATGGGTGGGAGAAAGACAGTAAAAAGCTTCAGTTAAAAGCTAACCTTTATTGTTACTTAATAAAAGTATTGTACTTCTTAATGGATTTTGTGTTTTAGTGATATTTTCAGCTTTTTCAAATATGCAATTTTTCTGATTTTCCTCATGCTAAATAAACATTCACTGTTTTTTAAAAAACTAATCTTTATTGAGCATTTATTATATGCCAGGTACTTTTAAGTTACCTCACATTTATTAACTCATTTTACCTTCATGATAGTTCTATTAAGTAGATTCTTACTACAGTAGAAGAAACTGAGGCACAGAGAAATTAAGTAACTTGCCCACATTTATGTAACTATCAAAGCTTCAAAGCTAGCATAGGGATCTGGTCAGTCTGGTTCCAGGCTAAGTAAATAAGAAAAGTCAGTTACCAATAAATATTGGATAGAAGACAAGAAATATGATAGTGAAGAGGACATATTTGAGCTAAGATCTACATGACAAAGGAGCCAGTCATGCAAAAATCTGAGGGATGAGGAATCCAGCCGGAGGGGAAGAGCAGGTGCAAAAGCCCAGAGGCAAGAGCAGACTTAGTGTAACAAGTCTTGGAGAAAAGCAGAAAGAATGTTATGCACCTTTTGCTATAGGAGAAACAAGAGCTCAGGGAGGTAAAGCCCTTTGCCATTTAGTAAGTGGTGGGCTGGAAACAGAGCCCAAGCCTTCTTGACTCTTGGGTCAGGTCATTTCCTGGGGCCCTCATGGCTGGTCTAGAAAGCGGACACACCCGAGTCTCAGGTTTCTTTCTGGCCTGCTCCAACCCTAGAGGAACAAAGGCTCCTTCTCTTCCTCTTTGGCCCTGCTGGCCCAACTGAAACACACATTGTGTGACTGGGAAGCTCTGATCATTGACCCAGTGCCTCCTACACCCTCTGCCTTTTGCCTGCTCCAGCCTTTCTTTGCAGTCTTTGCCCGCCTGACCAGCCCCTACCTGCCCCTACCTGCCCCTACCTCCACCCTCGCACCTGTGTCCACTGTGTTTGCTTGGTAGCTTCGGCTGCTGTAAGTGACCAGCTGCAGTTGTCGGTTGAGCTGGTCCAGCCCTGGGCTGGTGAGGGTGAGATCAGGCTGCCCCTCTCCTATTAGAGTTACTCCAGTCACTTCCCCTGCTACATCCCAGGTGCCCAGGGACGCAGTCAGGTTCACCTGGGAGAGGCCATTGGAGAGTGCAGGGTTAGTATGCAGCCCCACACTTTGCCTCTCAGTTCATCTCTGTCTCCTTGACCCTGTCACCCTCCCAGCATACTCACTGCCCACCTGGCCTCCCTGCCCTCCTCTCTCCTCTCACCTGGTATACCTCCTGACCAGCAGCTGCCTGCAGGCTCAGCCCTGGGAGGAAGGATGGGGAATGGTATCACAAATAGTCCTGAGTTCTTCCTTATCTTCTCTCTCCTCTTTCACCACACACAACACATGACTTTTCACCTATTCCTCTTTTTGAGGCCTCAGCAGGTACATTGGTTAACATAGCTTGGAGTGACTCGTTTTTGACTCCTCCTCATCAAAGCTGTTATCTCTCCTTTGACCGTTGGTTACTCAGCAAAAAAAAAAAAAAAAAAAAGATTCTTCTCTGCAAACCTCCCCAGTTAGTCTTCTGCAATTCCCGAGACAACCCTAGAGTACCTTCTGTCCCCACCTCCCACCTCATGAGCTCCCTCTTCTAGCCTCTAAGCAAGTCTCCTTCTCATCAAGCATCTCGCCTCCTCTCATCGTTCTCTGTCCATCTTTGAGTCCTGCCACCCCCAACATGGCTTAGGTAATTCTCTAGGGCCCTCTTCCCCACCTGGCACCAAGATGGTCCTGAGTGGTTGCACCTCCACACCCTGCAGGGGATATTGTAGAGGGGAGTTGGCAGGGGCTATGAGCAGCTGGTCAGCAGGGGACTGGCTCCTGGCATTGGAGAAGGACAGAGGGGGAGTCAGGGGAGAGGGGCTCTCCTTCCTGCCACACCCACCCTCCAGGACTCCCACTGCTCTCCCCCTGCAGAGTCACCCCCTTTCTTCTTGCTGGTACCTTGAAAGAAAGGCCTGGAACTCCTGCTCTCTCATGGCAGAAGCGGCCCTCAGCTCCTCAGGGTCAAAGGCTTTGGTGAGGTCAGTGGCTTGGACCTGCCTCTGGAAGAGGGAAAGCCCTCCCCCACTGGACTCACAACTGCAATTGTTCTGAGTCAGCAGCCTGGAGGGGGCCGGAAGGGGACATCAGAGCCCAGCCATACATACTCCATTCATTCCAAAAATATTTGCACAACATCCAACACCTTGGCCCCTCAACCCTGACCAGCCAATATTTATCTCCTTAAACATCGTCACTAGAGGGAGGAAAGCAGACTGGGCGCCCTGAATCCGTTTTTTACAGAGATATAGAATAGGATTAATTTCTTGAAATTCAGGAGCTGCCTACCCACTATTGAGGACCCCAACTGGAAATCTCCTGTCATGACTGAAACACATCAAGGAGACTTTCAGGCCCCTCCCTTGACACCCTCCCGTCTCATTACCACGACCAGGTTCAGGGAGGATAGATTTTTACACCAGCCTGAGCCTCAGCAACCCACTCCATCTCCCACTGCACCCCACACAACCAATCAGGAGAACCCACACATCAGAGCCCAGCAGTCTCGAGGAAACAAAACTCCCCTACACCACCCCCAGCGAGCACCGCGCTGCCGCCGCCGCCGCCGGGTTGGACCCAGCACTCACCTCATCACTTCCTCCTTGATCCTGATTGGGATGTGTGCGTAGCGGGGCTCAGGAGCAAGGTCTGGCAGCTGGGGCCTGGGGGGGCCCTGCAGGGACACCCACAGTGCAGGGGGAGCCCGGAGGCCCGGCGCGTCCCGGGTGCTCACATATAGGAGACCCAGCGAGGCGCAGGCGAGCAGCAGGACCAGCGCGCAGAGTGCCCTGCGACCCAGCCGCATCCTGGGGGCGAAGGGTGGGAGGGAGGGCAGAGGCTAGGACCCTTGACCCTAGAGGCTCAGAGGCCGGGGCGGGCTCCCCAGGGCGCTCTCCACACACGGCGCGCTAGGATTTGCACAGCGAACGGCTCCCCAGTACCCTCTGCCTTCACTCCCCGGGGCCGCTGGATCCTCCCGGCCTCCTTTCTTCTCGCCCTCTCCCGCATCTCGGTTTCCCCTCACACCCGAAGCCCGGCATCTTGACGCAAGAGACAACTGGATGTAGTGGTTTCCATTCGTTGGCACATAAGCGGAAAAAGGCTGCTTTATCAGAGCAGCGGGCATCTCCGAGCCCGCCGCCCGCCCCGGACCGCGCGTTCCTCCACCCCTCGGCTCGAAGATCACCGGGGCCGGGGCGGGCCGCAGAGGGCGGCTGCACACCTTGCCAGTCATGAAAAATGCAGAATCACGCCCGCGATATTAGGTGCCCCGGCGGGAGGCAACCCCGAAACTGCGCAGAGGCCAGGGTGGTCCCGCGAGCGCTCCTCCTCCCGCTTCTAGCTCGACCCCTCATCCCGCCGGGGCACTGACCTGTCTAACGCTCTAAGGCCGCGCCAAGATTTCCGTCCGGGCTGCGCCGGGCTCCCAGCCACCGCCTGGGAGTCCTCATGGGGCCGGAGACGGCCTGATTGGGGGAGCCGGGCGTGAGCCTTAGAGTATGGGGGTGTTCTCTTGCCTTCCGAGCGCTCCTGATCCCTCCCGCCTTCAGACTCGGGGGCTTTGTGGATCGCCGCGCGGTGGTAGTTCTGGGCGTTGCCTGCGGGAGGAAAGCCGAGCTGCGAATCCGCTGCGCCCGGGCCGCGGAACAAAGCCAGGACTCCCTGGCGTCCTGCCCCACTTGCCGGACCTGGAGGGCTCAGGAGGCCGCCTGGCTCTTCATGCCGCGGCGCCGCGCGGCTAGATTTCTGGGCTCGGTGCGGCGACTGCTCCCGCTCCGCGCCGGGAATACGAGCTCCGGGGCTCCTTCTGGTGGGCACCGCGGAAAATGCGGAGGAGGCTCCCCCACCCCAACCCCTATCTCACAGCCCTTCGCCGCTCAAACCCTGACATCTCAACCGCCCTTTTGCAATCCCAAGCCGTCCTGCTCCCCACTCATTCAGTCTCCCTGCCATCGAGATTGTACTCAAGGCTGGGCTGTGGGAAGGGGTGGGGCGCAGACGCCCTACTAACGAATTTCGCGGTTTGGACACTTAGAGCGAGATAAAGGGAACTAGTCTTAGCCCTGGAAAATAAAGATTCTGCCTAGCTGACAGAGACAGATCCAAAGTCTCCTTCCCTCCCCATTATCTAACACTCAGAATAAGTACTCAGTATTTCAAAGGCCTACTTTCCGCTAACCATCGCTATAGAGCTGACTTGCGGGAAGAAGGAATCCCCCATACAGTGGCCAGATCAGCTGGAGTTCTGCCTGCAAGCCTTGGATCCACAGACACCTTCCCCTTTAGCCCGGTTCCTGACTCTGCCCTGTGGTTCCATGGTTCCAATCAAAGACGGACAAGGTATAATTGGGGGTAAACGGCATCATAGGAAATGTAGAACATAATGAAAATGTATGTGTACGTGGGGGTGGGTTGAAGGGTGGATTATTGGAAGAATTATATACAAATAAATGACCAATCAGCTGGAAAAAAGTGGGGATCCCACCCTCCTTATATGAAAACTAATTCCAGGCTGAAAATAGAGATCAACCACAATGGGCAATAAATCAATCAATCATGTCTACGTTATGAAGTCTCAATGAAAACTCTGGACACCCAGACCCTCCAAATGTATCTGGCATCTAAGTTGTCCTGTACATCACAGAAGAGTTGCCTACTTCCTTTCCATGTTGAAAAGAACTTCAAGGGAAGTAACTCTCAATGCAGGGCGTTTAATAGTTTGTTAGAGTTATTTCAACCCATCAGGCCATGAAGCTTAGACATGGCCTGTGGGGCTTCTAATCCCAAAGGGGGAAGAAGATGAACATATTTGGAGTCAGGAATCTAGCTTTCAAAGGAAGAGACCCCATCCCAGGGAGATCTTTCACCAGTGTTTCAGGCAGTTTGCTTCCAAAAGACACCTGGGCCCCATGAAGCTCTGAGGCAGCCCCGGGAGCTCTGCCGACAGTTGCTAAAGCCGGAGACCCATGGCCTGGAACTAATGGTGCTGGAGCAGTTCATGACCATCATGAGGAGGGGGACTCCAGACCTGGGTACAGGAGCAGCCTCTGGAAAATGGGAGGAGGCAGCAACTGTGCTGGAGGATTTAGAGAGAGCTGGATGAGCCAAGAGAGCAGGTTCTTGTTAGTACACAGGCAGTACCCGGGAGGGAGACACAACCTGTGGAAACAGCACAGGAGTCATCCCATTTCAAGTTCCTTTCCTTAGCGGCCTAGCCAAAAAGTGAATCACCACAGTCCAGCCACTCCTTCCAAAAGAAGGATAATAGGCCCAGGAATGAAAACAGGGAGTTGATTGTACAGCAGAAAATTTCTGAAATAAAATCCCAGGTGGAGATATTTGAAAGATCAGTGGAGTCAGTGCCCAGAGACCTGATAAAATAGAGAAGCCTATAAATACAAGAGAAGCTCTGAAAATCCAAGGAACAATTCTGAAGGGTTAAAAAAAAAATTAATATGATAATGTGGGGAAAGTATCCCACAGAACTCTGGCCTTATTAAGCATTGGAGGATTCACACTGGAGAGAAACCATATATGTGTGTGGTGAGTACGGAAGAGCCTTCAGTGTGACCTTCAGCATAATTCTGCATCTGAGAATCCACTCTGGAGACCACCCCTACAAAATGCAGTGACTGTGGGAAAGACTTTAGTGCAAGCACCTGTCTTATCCAACATCAGATAATCCACACCAGAGAAAAACCCTACAATTGTGAAGAATGTGGTAAGGGTTTTAATGTCAGTGCCAGCCTAATGCTCCATCAGAGAATCCCCTTGGGAGACAAACCCTATAAGTGTAATGAATGTGAGAGAGCCTTCAGTGACAAGTCATAACTTGTTCAATGTCAGAGAATCCACACAGGAGGGAATCCATATAAATATAAAGATTGTGGGAAATGCTTTAGTCAAAATTCAGATCTTATTCAACATTTGCGAGTTCATAATAGGGAGAAATCTTACAATGTGATACGTGTGGAAAAGCTTTCATTAAGTGCCGAAGATTTTATTGACATCAGAAAGTTCATTTCAAAGAAAATTCTATAAATATAGCAAAAAAAAAGGTAAAACTTTAATCTAAGCCCATTTAGCACAGACTTATACTGAGTGGACACTAGAAAAAAAATGTAAAAGAAGATACATATGGATTTTAGTATTACAGGAAGCACATTTTTCCAACCTAGCCACAAGCATCTCCACCAACAATCAACTCCCCCCCATTTTTTAGGTAGTCCTAAAAATATTATTTTACAGGTAGTCCTCACTTTGCCCAGTTCTGATCAATAGGTATAAAGTACACTCAGCACAGTTTACTTAAATAAGCAAGTCCTCCAACAACAAAGTTCAAATTTCAGTTAACACAGCATGCTAACTGAATAACTGCATAAGTTCAACCTTAGAGGCAAGCTCTTCAGGCCATGTATCACTACATAAATAGTAGAAGTGTATCATGAACAGAGCCCAGTCCCTTGTTTCGAAGTCTGTCAGTGATTGGTGACTGCATCTATGATTCAGTTCATGCACAGACAATAAAGCTTGCAGTTATGTGGCTTCTTTCCTGGTGATAAGCCCATGTGCCATTTTACAAAATTATAAAATTTATAAAATTTTTATAATTAAAAGATTATCCACTTGGGTAACAAAAATAAAAGTACAGACTTCCTTTGTCCAATGTATGGATGGATAAGTGGAAAGGTGGAGACAAAAACTAAATGAGAAATAGGGTGGGATGGGGGGTATGATTTGGATGTTCTTTTTTACTTTTATATATGATGGTACTGTGAACAGTTGATTGTACACCATGGATGATTGTATAGTGTGTGACTATATCTCAATAAAACTGAATTTAATTAAAAAATGAAAGTGCAGAAAAGAAATAATGATAAAACTGGAAGAGAAATTAAAATTGAATGTAAGTGAACTTATATGAGAAATAGCTGACCAAGAGAATGCTGACACTACAGCTGTTTGAGAGGCTCTAGATATACAGCCAGAGAAGCTTTAGAAAAGGCGAACTTAACATACTTGAGGAAAGCGATTCTGATGAAAAGGGTAAGGACGCCCCAGAGAAAGTGATGCCAACAAAAAACTTCACATTAAGGGAGCCATCAGAGATATTTCATGATTTCGAAATTGCAAAGGATAAACTGTTGGAAGCTGATCTAAACTTAGAAAGGAGTGTAATTCACCAAGGCATAGGAAAGGTGCTTTACACTCTAAGCTATACAACTAGAAGAGGGCAAGCACTGTTTAAACTACTGTTGATAAGATATTTACAAAGAAATAAAACACTTCAAGTCTCCAGAAAATTAATTCCAGATCAATAAAATATTTAAGTATTAAAAATTAAACCACAAAAGTAGTAAAATAAATCATGGATTTTTTTTACAGTTTTGGAGTAGAGAAGAAATATCTAAGCAGAGAAATATTAATAAATTTTCTTATATAAAAAACTTGAGTTCAAAAAACACTATAAACAAATGAGAGAGAAATGAGAAACTGTGAAAAACTCTGTGCAACATTTAGGACAGATAAGGGTCTACTTTCCTTAAGAGTTAATAAAGAAAAAATGATCAACTCTTCCCAAATGGATAAAAATCATGATTAGGTAGTTGACAGAAAAAGTGAAAATGGCTTTTGAATAAATGAAAGTATACTTGACTCATTCACAATAAAGGAAATGCAAATTCACTTCAGTAGTGAAATGTATTTTGACTACCAGTTTATTAGAGATCAAAGAGTTTTCCAAAACACCGTGTTGTCAAGTATTTGGGGAAATAGCTACTACCATACATTGTTGTTGTGAGTGTAAATTGTTACAACTTAGGAGTGTATGCCAGTTTGAATGTATTATGTCCCCCAAAATGCCATGTTCTGTGATGCAATCTTGTGGGGGCAGGCATATTAGTGTTGATTAGGTTGGAACCTATTGATGGAGATGTGATTCAATCAACTGTGGGCAAGACTTCTAATTGGATAATTTCCATGGAGGTGATACACCACCCATTCAGGGTGGGTCTGAATTAAATCACTGGAGCCATATAAAAGAGCTGACAAACAGAAGGAACTTAGAGCGGCTGTGAGTGTCATTTTGGAAAGCAACTGAGAGAGACATTTTACAAAATGCCCCAAGAGCAACATTTTGAAGAATGCACAGAAACTAGGAGAGGAGCTGGAACATAATCCAGGATCAGCAGATGCCACCCATGTGCCTTCCCACGTAATAGAGGTTTTCCAGATGCTATTGGTTTTCCTTTGGTGAAGGTATACTTATGTTGATGCCTTAATTTGGACATTTTCATGGCCACAACTAGGAGCCTCATCCACACCTGGACTTGATTTAGATGGCAAGATTCTGGATTTTGAGCTGATAATGTAATGGGCTGAGACTTTGGGGGACCTTGGGATAGAGTGAGTGTAAATATATTTTGCATGTGGGAGGGATGTGAATCACTGGGTGCCCAATGGGTGAACTGTGGTAGGCAGACATATAAGATGACCCAAATGATTTCCATCTATTCATATTCACAACCTTGGGTAATTCTCTCCCCTTGAGTGTAGGCTGTACCCTAGTGCCTTGTTCTAACAGATAGAATACAGCAAAGGTGGTGAGATGTTACTTCCAAGACTAGGTTATAAGACCATGACTTCTGGGTGATGTCATCAACATGTCAGCATAAGGCATCCTTTGAAAAAGCCTCCCCAGAGATTTAGTGAATAAAAAAACAAATCCCACTTGCTCAGAACTCTAAAAGATGGTAGAGACTGGAGAAAAACCCCACAAATGTTGAATCAAAGAAACAGAAAACTCTCAGGTGCTGGTTGATTCCCATTCTGCCCCCCCTACTTGGTTCTGCCCAGCTTGGGAGTCAAGCAGAGGCAGCATGGCCCAGGCCTCTCCCACCATGGACTGAGAATGTAGAGTGACTCACAGCAGAGAGAGAGAGAGAGAGAGAGAGAGAAGGTGGGGGGCAGGAGAAACTGCAATAGAAAGGCTGGTAGGAACTGTTGTGCCCTCATGCAATCCAGTTTCAGTCAGCTGGACACCTGAAGGCAAGAGGGACTTTTCTGGAGTGACCCAGCTGGCTCTCCAGGGTGGGATACCCTAATGGGGAAGAAACTAGAAGCAGAAAAACCCTACAGAACAAAAAGGGGGGTTAAACTGAACTCCTGTCAGATAGGACAGGTTCCAGAACTGAAAAGCATAAGGAACACAGGGCAATGAGTGAGAGAGAGAATTTAAATAAATCATGGGAGCTGGGAAGAAAAGTTTGCATAAAAACAAACAGAACAGATCATGATTCCCAGAGAAGGAACAGAGGAAGGGAAGCTCTCTCCTGGAGGTGAAACAATTGCACAAAAAGTGCAATTTAAAAAATTGCACTGCATATCCAAGGCAAGAATCATATGAAGGAGAGCTGAGAAAATCTGAACATTTAAACATGGGCTATTCTAAAGGTCTAGAATAAGTTAGACCAAGCTTCAAAGAACAGCATTAACACAAAACCAATCAACAATAAAACCCTAGACATGAGGGAGAAATGGACCTTCAGAGGTAACTCAGCAAAGTAATTAGATGCCTAGACATCAACAAAAAATTACAATCTGTCCTAAGAAACAGGAAGATATGGGTCATTCAAGGGAACATATTAAAACTTCAGAGGAGACTCAGAAGTTGGAACAACTAATCAAAGATGTTCAGACATCTCCTAAATCAATTAAAGGAGATGAAGGAAAATATGCATAAAGAGATAAAGGATGCTAAGAAGAAAAATGTGTGAGGATAAAGAAGAATTTGAAAGTATAAAAAGAAACAACAGAAATTATGGGAATTAAAGGTACAATAATAGAGATTAAAAATACACTAGAGGCATACAACAGCAAAATCTGAACAGGCAGAAGAATCAGCAAACTAGAAAACAGGACAATTGAAATCATACAGTCAGAAGAACAAAGAGAGGAAAGAATAGAAAAAAATAGAAGAGTCTCAGAGATTTGAGTGACAGCATGAAGCATACAAAAATGTATGTCATTGGCATCCCAGGAGAGGGGAAGGGAAAGGGGGCAGAAAGAATACTTGAGGAAATAGTGGCCCCAAATTTCCTAGACTCTTATGAAAGACATAAATATACATGTCCAAGAAGCTCAGCATACTCCAAACAGAATAAATCCTAATAGACCTACTCCAAGACACATACTAATCAGAATTTCATATGCCAAAGATAAAGAGAGAATTCTGACAACAGTAAGAGAAAAGTGATCCATCACATACAAGGAATCCTCAGTAAGACTAAGTTCCAATTTCTTATCAGAAACAATGGAGACAAGAAGTAGTATGATATATTTAAGATACCAAAAGAGAAAAAATGCCAGTAAAAACTTATTTTTTAAACATTTTTTTCACTCACTAAGTTTATTTTTTTAATTCAATTTATTGAGATATAGTCACATACCATGCAGTCATACAAAGCACACATTCAGTTGTTCACAGTATTATTATATACTTGTGTGTTCATCACCAAAATTAATTTTTGAACATTTTCATTAACACACACACAAATAATAAGAATAAAAATTAAAGTGAAAAAGAACAAAGTAAAAAAGAACACTGGGTGCCTTTTTTTTTTTTTTTGCCTCCATTTTTCTACTCATCCATCCATACTCTGGACAATGGGGTGTGTGGTCAATATGGCTTTCCCAATCACATTGTCACCCCTCATAAGCTACATTTTTATCCATCGTATTCAAGATTCAAAGGTTCTGGGTTGCAGTTTGATACTTTCAGGCATTTACTGCTAGCCATTCCAATTCATTAGAACCTAAAAAGTGTTGTCTATATTGTGTGTAAGAGTGCCCACCAGAGTGACCTCTCGGCTCCTTTTGGAATCTCTCTGCCACTGAAGCTTATTTCATTTCCTTTCACATCCTCCTTTTGGTCAAGCAGATGTTCTCCGTCCCACAATGTCAGGTCTAGATTCCTCCCCGGGAGTCATATTCCACGTTGCCAGGGAGATTCACTCCCCTGGCTGTCTGATCCCACGTAGGGGGGAGGGCAGTGATTTCACCTGCCATGTTGGCTTAGCTAGAGAGAGAGGGCCACATCTGAGCAACAAAGAGGCATTCGGGAGGAGACTCAGGCACAATTATAGGCAGGCCTAGCCTCTCCTTTACAGCAACAAAAACTACTTCATCTGGCAAAATTGTCCTTCAAGAATGAGAGAGAGTTTAAAATATTCACAGTAAACGGAAACTGACAGAGTTCATTAATAAGAGACCTGCCCTACAAGACTTACTAAAGGGAGTTCTGTAACTCCCTTTAGTTGAAAGGAAAGAGAGTGATTTGGAGTAGTGTGAAGAAATGAAGAGCATCAGTAATGGTGACCAAAAGGATAAATACAAAGCCCAATAGTACTGTATCCTTAATATACAGCTCTACTCTTTAATTCATGTAAGAATCAGAATACAATTGAACAAGAGAAAGGCATATTTCCTGATAATGAGTGTGCAAAATATAAAGTGGTAAGGTGGAACAAAAACAACCTAAAGAGGGGAAACAGAGGGATGTATGAACGTGTATGCTATTGAAGCTAAGTTGATGTCTTTTCAAATCAGTAGTTTACAGACATAGGGTATGTAACATAAACCCCAAGGTAATCACAAAGAGAGTATTTCAAAAATATACAGAAACAGTTATATTTCACAATAAGGAAATAACTGAAACTATGGTACTGTAACTCATAGCATTTTTGGAAATTACCTATATAACTACTTGTTAAATCATACTTTGAAAGATACTACCTTTTTGCATATATGTTATATTTCACAATAAGGAAATAACTGAAATGGTAACTGTAACCCATAACATTCTTTGAAATTTGCTAACTGCTTGTTAAATTGTACTTGGAAAATTATCACCTCTATGTATATATGTTAAATTCTACAATAAAAAATGATTAAATAAAAAAAGTACAGAAACAGAAATGACCAGATACGTAATAAAAAGATCAACTATACAGAAAAGGAGGTTGCAGTAAAGGAAAACAGAGACACACAAAAAGAGATATGACTTATGAAAACCAAAGGACAAAATGATGGAAGTAAGCACTGTTTTTATAGTAATGACACTAAATGTCAATAGATTAAACTTCCCAATCAAAAGACACAAGTTGGCAGAACGGATTAAAAAAAAAAGCATAAGCCAACTATTTTTGTTTATGAGAGACTTACCTTAGACCCAAAGACACAAATAGGTTGAAAAATGAAAGGTTGGAAAAAGGTATTCCATGCAAATAGTAACCAAAAAAGAGCTGGGGCAGTGTTTCAGTTCACTAAAGCTGCTGAAATGCAATATACCAGAAATGGGCTGTTTTTTAACAACGGGAATTTATTAGTTTACAAACTTACAGTTCTGAGGCCATGAAAATGTCCAAATCTAGGCCCTCTTCTTCCTCCTGAAGAAAGCTGTCTGGTGATCCAGAACTTCTCTGGCACATGGTAAGGCATATGGCCAGTATCTGCTGTTTTCTCCTGGGTTTCATTGCTTTCAGCTTCTGGCTGCTCCCTCTGTGTATTTCTTTCTGAGCTTCTGTGTGTCTTTATCTCTCAACTTCTATACTATCTCTCTATTTCATGCTCTTATAAAAGGCTGCAGTAAGAAAGTTAAGATCTACTTGGGGCATGCCTCAACTGAAATAACCTAATCAAAATGTCCCACTGCAATAGGTCTACACCCTCAGGAATGGACTGACTTTAAGAATATGATCTTTTCTGGGGCCCATAAAGCCTCCAAACCATCACAGATAGCTATACTAATATTGGACAAATAGACTTTAAGTCAAAAGCTATTATAAGAGACAAAGAAGGATACTATGTAGTAATAAAAAGAGCAATTCACCAAGAAGAAATAATGGTACATATTTATGCACCTAACCATGGTTCCCCAAAATACATGTGGCAAACACTGATAAAACTGAAGGGAGAAATAGACACCTCTACAGTAATAGTTGGAGACTTCAATACACCACTCTCATCAATAGACAGAACTTCTAAATTGAAGATTAATAAGGAAACAGAGAACTTGAATAATATAATAAATGAACTAGACCTAACAAACATATACAGAACATTGCACCCCAAAACAGCAGGATATACATTTTTTCTAGTTTGCTAATGCTGCCAGAATGCAAAACACCAGAAATGAATTGGCTTTTTATAAAAAACACAGTTACAGTCTTAAGGCCATAAAGTGACCAAGGTAATGCATCAACAATCAGGTACCTTCAATGGAGGATGGCTGATGGCATCTGGAAAACCTCTGTTAGCTGGGAAGGCACGTGGCTGGTGTCTGCTCCAAAGTTCTGGTTTCAAAATGGCTTTCTCCCTGACGTTTCTCTCCAGGCTGCAGTTCCTCAAAAATGTCACTCTTAGTTGCTCTTGGGGTGTTTGTCCTAACTTAGCTTCTCCAGAGCAAGAGTCTGCTTTCAACAGCCGTCTTCAAACTGTCTCTCATCTGCAGCTACTCTCTCAGCTTCTGCGCATTCTTCAAAATGTCCCTCTTGTCTGTACTCCTCTTCAAAATGTCACTCTCAGCTGCACTGAGTTCCTCTGTTTGTCAGCTCATTCATATGGCTCCAGTGATTAATTTAGACCCAACCTGAATGGGTGGGGTAATACCTCCATGGAAATTATCCAATCAGGGTCATCACCCACAGTTGGGTGGGGCGCATCTCCACGGAAACACTCAAAGGATTCCAATCTAATCAGCACTAAAATGCCTGCCCCACAAGTTTGCATCAAAGAATATGGCTTTTTCTGGGGGACATAATACATTCAAACCAGCACAACATTCTTCTCAAATGTTCATGGATCATTCTCCAGGATAGACCACATTTTAGGTCACAAAACAAGTCTCAATAAATTTAGGAAGATTGAAATCATACAAAGTATCTTCTCTGACAATAATGGAATGAAGTTGGAAATCATTAATAGGTGGAGAACTGGAAAATCCACAAATACATGGAAGTTAAATAACATTCTCTTAAGCAATTGGTGCATCAAAGAAGAAAGTGCAAGGGAAATCAGTAAATATCATGAGACAAATGAAAACAAGAACACAACATCTCAAAACTTGTGGGATGCCATGAAGGCAGTCTTGAGAGGGAAATTTATAGCCCCAAATGCTTACATTAAAAATGAAGAAAGAGCTAAAATCAGAGACCTAATTGCACTTCTGGAGGAAAAGAATAGTAAACTAACCCCGAAGCAAGTAGAAGGAAAGAAATGACAAAGATTAGAGCATAAATGAATGAAATTGAGAATAAAAAAACAGTAGAGAGAATTAACAAAACAAAAAGTTGGTTCTTTGAAAATATCAATAAAATTGACAAACCCTTAGCTAAACTGACAAAGAAAAAAAGAGAAGATGCAAATAAATAAAATCAGAAATGAGAAGGAGGACATTACTACTGACCCCAAAGAAATAAAAATGATCTTAAGAGGATACTATGCCAACAAATTAGACACCCTGGATGAAATGGACATATTCCTAGAAACACATGAACAACCTACATTGACTCTATAAGAAATAGAAGTCCTCAACAGATCAATTATAAGCAAAGAGAATGAATCAGTCATCAAAAAATCTCCCCAAAAGAAAACCCAGGACCAGACAGCATCACAGGTGAATTCCACCAATCATTCCAAGAAGAATTAATACCAATCATGCTGAAACTCTTCCGTAAAATTGAACAGGAAGGAACACTACCTAACTCATTCTATGAGGCCAACATCACCCTAATAACAAGGTCTTACAAAGATACTACAAAAAAAGAAAATTGCAGATCAATTTCTCTTATGAATATAGATGCAAAAATCCTCAACAAAATACTTGCAAATCAAATCCAACAGCACATCAAAAAGAATTATACACTAAAATCAAATGGTTTTTATCCCAGTTGTGCTAGGATAGTTCAACGTAAGAAAATCAATTAATGTAATATATAATATCAACAAAATGAAGGGGAAAAAAACACACAATCATCTCAATTGACACAAAAAGAGGCGTTTGACAAAATCCAGCATACTTTCTCGATAAAAACACTTAGAAAACTAGGAATAGAAGGGAATTTCCTTAACATGATAAGGGCTTATATGAAAAACACACAGCTAACATTGTACTCAATGGTGAAAGATTGAAAGCTTTCCCTCTAGGTTCTGGAAAAAGACAAGGATGCTCACTGTTACCACTGTTATTCAACATCATATTGGAAGTTCTAGCCAGAGGAATTAGGCAAGAAAAAGAAATGAAAGTCATCTAAATTGGAAAGAAATAAATAAAACTGTCATTATTTGCAGATGATATGATCCTATATGTAGAAGTTCCCAAAAATCTACAACAAAGCTACTAGAGCTAATAAACTAATTCAGAAAAAATGGTGGGGTACAAGATCAACACACAAAAATCAGTAGTGTTTCTATATACTAGTAATGAACAAGCTAAGGAGAAAATCAAGAAATGAATTTCATTTACAATAGCAACTAAAAAAATATCTAGGAATAAAATTAACCAAGGATGTAAAGAACTGGTACACAGAAAACTACAAAACATTGCTACAAGAAATCAAAGAAGACCTAAATAAATGGAAAGACATTACAAGTGCATGGATTGGAGGACTAAATAAATATCATTAAGAAGTCAATTCTACACTGTTCTAGTTTGCTAATGCTGTGGAATGCAAAACACCAGAGACAGATTGACTTTTATAAAAAGGGGGTTTATCTGGCTACATAGTTACAGTCTTAAGGCCATAAAGTGTCCAAGGTAACACATCAGTTATTGAGTACCTTCACTGGAGGATGACCAATGGCGTCCACAAAACCTCTGTTAGCTGGGAAGGCATGTGGCTGGTGTCTGCTCCAAAGTTCTGGTTTCAAAATGGCTTTCTCCCAGGACGTTCCTCTCTAGCAAGCTTGTTCCTCTTCAAAACATCACTCACAGCGGCACTGAGTTCCATCTGTTATGTGGGTTCATTTATATGGCTCCACTGATCAAGGCCCGCCCTGAATGGGTGGGGCCATGCCTCCATGGAAATATCCCATCAGTTATCATCTACAGTTGGGTGGGGCGCATCTCCATGCAAACAACCTAATTCAAACATTCCAACTTAATCCCCACTATTATGTCTGCCCCACAAGATTGCATCAAAGAATATGGCTTTTTCTGGGGGACATAATACATTCAAACTGGCACATACACAAAATGATTTGTGTAGATTCAATGCAATCCCAATCAATATTCTAACAGCCTACTTTGCAGAAATGGAAAAGCCAAGTATCCAATTTATTTAGAAGGGTAAGGGAACCCTTCTAAATAGCCAAAAACATCTTGAAAACAAAGTTGGAAGACACATACTTCCTGACTTTAAAGAATATTACAAAGCTACAGTGGTCAAAACAGCATAGTACTGGCACAAGGATAGATATAGCAACCAATGGAGTAAAATTGGGAGTTCAGAAACAGACCCTCACACCTATGGCCAAATTGATTTTTTAATGCAGTTTTATTGAGATATATTAACATACCATACAGTCATCCACAGTGTACAATCAATTGTTCACAATATCATCATATAGTTGTACATTCATCACCCCAATCAATTTTTGAACATTTTCATTATTCCAAGGAATAAAAATGAAAATAAGAATAAAAATAAAAGTAGAAAAGAACACCCAAAACATCTCACATCCAGCCCATACTATTTTACATTTACTTGTTGTCCCCCTTTTTACTATTCATCTGTCCATACATTGGATAAAGGGAGTGTGAGCCACAAGGTTTTCACAATAACACAGTCACACCATATAAGCTATATAATTATACAATTGTCTTCAAGAATCAAGGATACTGGATTATAGTTCAACAGTTTAAGGTATTTCCTTCTAGCTATTCTAATACACTAATAACTAAAAAGAATATCTATAAAATGTGTAAGAATAACCTCCAGAATGACCTCTTGACTCCATTTGAAATCTCTCAGCCACTGAAACTTTATTATGTTTAATTTCTCTTCCCCCTTTTGGTCATGAAGGTTTTCTCAATACTATGATGCTGGGTCCAGGTTCATCCCTGGGAGTCATGTGCCACATTGCCAGGGAGATTTACACCCCTGGGAGTCAGGGCCCACATAGAGGAGAGGGCAGTCAGTTTATCTGCAGTGTTTGGCCAATTGATTTTTTTAATGTTTTGTAAAATTATGAACTTTAACATATATACACAACAGTGAAAACTTTTGAAGTATGATTTCACAATTAGAGAGCAAATTTCAAAGACTGTCATGGGTCACAATTCTAGAACTTCAGCCATTTCTATAATTTTAAAATATAACATACGTACAGAAAGATGTCAACTCCCAATGTACAGCTCAATAAGCAGTACATAGGTAATTTCAAAAATTGTTATGGATTACAGTTCCACAGCCTCAGTCCCTTCCCTATTATGCAATGCAAGGTATGCACAGAAAGGTGACAATCTTCAAGGCACAATTCAGCAAGCAGCTACAGAGCAAATCCCAAAGGATGCTATAGGTTATAGTTCCACCATGTCATTTACCTCCTTCTAGCTATTTCAACACACCAGCATCCAAATGTATATACATTTATATAAAGTTTCAGTATTCATAGAACTTTGTTAAATCTTATCTTGTGTGTTGCTATCCCTTCTTCTCACTTAATCTCTTTCTCCATCTTCAGGGGTTCTAGGCAGTGAGCACCCTAACTAGTTCATATTGAAAGGGGGTGTTGGCAGTATGGAGAAAGGGGGTGAATCTGATTGTTGGTCTTAAAGAGGCTGTTGCCTCTGGGTTTTAGGACTTGAATGGTATAGGAACACTCTGGTGAATTTGTTTCTGAGAGAAAAAAACTTAGTGAATGAATCTTTTATAGAATCTCAGGTAGGGACCTAGGTATTTGGGGACTACATTTGGTAAGGGTGTGGCATGCTGTGGCCATTTGGGAGGTCTAGCTGGAGCTTGCATAACAGAAACCTCTAGGATAGCCTCTCAACTCTATTTGGGATCTCTCAGCTACTGTGACCTCAGCTTGTTACCTTTCTTTTTTCCCCAGGTTGGTCAAGTAGGCATTTTCAGTCTTTCACTGCCAGGGCCAGGCTCATTCCTGGGAATCATGTCCAATATCAACAGGGATATTCATTCCCTTGGGAATCATGTCCCTTGTGGGGCTTATTTATTTGCTGAGTTGGGCTTAGAGAGAGAAATGGACAATTGATTTTTGACAAGGTGCCAAGTCCACTCAACTGGGAAAAAAAAGTCTCTTCAACAAACGGTGCTGGGAGAACTGGATATCCATATGCAAAAGAATGAAAGAGGACTCCTAGCTCACAACATATATGAAAATCAACTCAAAATGTATCAAAAACCTAAATATAAGAGCCAAGACTATAAAACTCCTGGAAATAAATCTAGGGAAGTATCTTCAGGATCTTGCATTAGTTAATGGTTTCTTAGACTTTACACTCAAAGCACAAGCAATGGAAAAAAATAGATAAATGGGACCTCCTCAAACTTAAAAGCTTTGGTGCATCAAAGGACTTTGTCAAAAGGGTGAAAAGGCAGCTGATTCAATGGGAGAAAATATTTGGAACCACATATCTGATAAGGGTTTAATATCCATGATAGAAAATTCCACTCCAAATGCAGGCTTTCACAAATGGCACATTAGACAAGCCTTTTGTGCAAAAATTCCTGGTAATCAGCCACTGCATCTTGCCCCAAACCCCCCTTCCTCAGCTATGTACATTCCAATGCCTAAAAGGACACTAAAACCCCCTACTCACTTCTCCATTGGCTCAACGCCATTCCTTCTCAATTCCTACCCTGACAGAACCCCGGGTCCAATCATCACTTCAACCATCAGCTAAACCCCTGTCCATCTTGACCAACTGATCACCCCTGAAAGCAAAGCATAAGTACAGCTCTCCCTTTGTCTTGAGTGGGCTGAAGCTTTACTTCAGACCCCCACCATGCTGCTGCTCAAATAAAACTTCATTGCCTGCCTGAAGTTGATTAGTCTCCATGCCCTCTATGACTGTGCACCAAAATTTCTAACAATCCAGAGTATATAAAAGAAATCCTACAACTCAACAATAAAAAGACAAACAAACCAATTTAAAAATGGGCAAAATATTTGAATAGATATTCCTCCAAAGAAGATACACAAATGGCTAAAAAGCACATGAAAAGATGTTCACCATCAATAGCTATTATGGAAATGCAAATCAAAACCACAATGAGATATCATCTCACACCTACCACAATGGCCATCATTGAAAAAACAGAAAATTACAAATGCTGGAGAAGATGTGGAGAAAGAGGCACACTTATACACTGTTGGTGGGAATGCAGAATGGTGCAGCCACTCTGGAAGACAATGTGACAGTTCCTCAGGAAGCTAAGTATAGATTTGCCATATGACCCAGATATTCCATTACTAGGTATATACTCAGAGGAACTGAAAGTTAAGACACGAACAGACATCTGTAAACTGATGTTTATTGCAGCATTATTCATGATTGCCAAGAGACGGAAATAGCCCAAATGTACATCAATGGACAAGTGGATAAACAAACTGTGGTGTATACACATGATGGAATATTATGCAGCTGTAATACAGAACAAAGACATGGAACATATAATAATGTGGATGAACTTTGAGGACATTATGTTGAGTGAAGTCAGCCAGAAACAAAAGGACAAATACTATATGGTCCCACTAATATGAACTAACATTAATGAGAAAATGTTGAGAGTTAAAAGGTGGTAACACAGTCTATCAGGAGATAGAAAGAGAGTAGAGATGGGGCATTTGATGCTGGAGGACTACAGAATGTTCAGCAGGATTGACTGTATAGATCCAGAAATGGATAACATAATACTGTGTAATGGGAGCACAATATTGTAAGTACACTGAACAAAGATGTCCATGAGTAAAGCTGAAAGAGGTAGGATAGGGGAATGTATGACACCAGAGGCAAAGATAGATGATAAAGACTGGGACTGTATAACTTAGCAAAAACTGGAGTGGTCAATGATTGTGACTATATGTACAAATATAAAAATGTTCTTACTTGCGGGAGAACCAATGAAGGTCAACCATGCTCAGTGTTGAAAAAGGGAAGGTATTGGGAAAAAATATAATCAAGCAAATTGGAGTCTATGGACAACAGTAACATTGTAATATGCTTCTATTAAATGTAACAAAGGCAATATACCAAAGCTACATGTGTATGAGAAGGGGATATAAGGGAGGGATAGGGATTCTTGGTAGTGGTTGTCAGACCCCAGAAAAAAGAGTCTAACATATAGAAGGAATGTCTGATCCAGGGGCCCTGCTGCTTATCTCACAGAAAATAGGTGCCCCATAAACTAAAGAATGAAGGCTGTTCAAGGCTGTTCCAGCCACAGTGGCACGCCAACCCCAAAAGGTGGGTAAAAGCAAGGTCAGATATGTCTATAAGATGAACAATTGAAAAGGCCTGCTCTCCCTAAATAGATAACACAGCTGCTTTTCTAAGAAGAATAATGGGCCAAAATCCTAGCAACCTGTCAGCCTAGAAATTGATAGGCACTCGCCCAGTCGAGGCACAGGACACACTCAGCAGGCACCCTTCTCCTCCAACACCCTTCCCTCCCCACATGGGTTTTTCCTTTAAAAAATGTTGCTCTCGGATAGATAGCTGGAGTCATTTTCTTTGTTTCTCTTTCGCTGGCACCCACCCACTTTCTTCCTCTAAATAAACTCTATACTTTGACTCACTGCATTTTGTGGATTCCTGAATGGCTCCAAACCTAACATTTTGGTGCCGGAAGCCCAGGATGGAGGTTCGACTGAGGCTTGAGTCTCTGGCCCCTTAGGGGGCAACGTGACAGCCTCTCTGTCAACCCCATTCAGAGAACTGACTGAGGTTTGAGTTTCCCGGCCCATCGGGGCAACGGGGAAGCCTTCCAGTCAACTCTGTTCCCCAAACTATAGCTCTTCATGTTTCCATACATTCAGCGGCTTGAGTCCATCAACTCAGACCACCTTGATGAGATGCCGGCTCACCCTCATGGCTCTCAAATCTCTACAACTAATTCAGCCTTAGGTAGGTAAGTGATGTCTTTCTGCCTAGATCCCCCCTCAGCAGTTTTGTTCCGTGTCCCATGGACACCCCAGCCCACTCAGTGTGGTACCTCAGCCCATTTTAGCATGGCGCCTGGCTTCGTAAGCCTAGGAAAACCTGAGCACTCAGTCAAAACTCTCCTATGCTCCGTAAGCATCTTTCCCCATTGCAGCAGTCAAAGTAACCCAGGGGACGCCTTGGGCAAAAGACTGCAGGCATTTCCTGACCCCCAATGACAAACCAGGGATATCTGCTTTGTTGTTGCAACCAGGTTGTATGGGTCTGGGCCGTTAGTCTCACTTGAGCAACATTTTGAGTGGCCTCTGTAAGCCTCTGAAGGAGCAGGGAACTGTGGGTCTCCCCATGGGTGATCTCCATAAGCCTCTGATGAGCAAAGCCCCAATCAGTGTCAGCCTTGTCCAGAGAAATTGTAAGCCTCTAAAGGAGCAGGGAACCATGAATACCTCTCACAGGTGATCTCCGTAAGCCTCTGACAAGCAAAAGTTCCTGAACAAACCACAAGCCTGTCAAATTTCTTAAATAATCATAGGTAATATACAGTTACTTTTCAATAGCTCCAAAACTGAATTTCCTCCTAAATCTACCCCTCAGATTTTTAAACTTCAGTTAAAAGGGGAAGTAGAACCAATACAATTTGGCCACAGCATCCTTTAGAACAACAAAAACATTAGCCAGAAAATGGCACTTTCAATTGGCAAATTCTCGCTGAACTTAGTAATTTTATTTGGCACAATGACAAGTGGTCTGTAGCTTCTAATCTGAAACTGTTCAGTCCTAGCTATCCTCCTGCCACTCTGTTGCCTCCCACCAAATCCTCCTCCTTCACAAAAAAATCCTTCTAAGTCTTCTGCTTTCCTCTCTACAAAAGTTATCCCTGAAAAGCCTTTAAGCAGCCTCTCTTCTTTAACCCTGCAAATCATCCCCCTGGTAACTCTTCTCTAACCCCTTCTGCTCCCCTCCCCTTGCCATTAACCCCTTCCCCTCCTTCTTGTCCCATCGCTGCCACCCCCTCCTCATCTCACCCCACCCGCGGGTAGCCCACTCACCGCATGTGTGCCCCTCCCCCCATCTCCTGCCCCAGCCTGCCCCTCCCGGGCAGGGGGGTGCATCACAAACCTGGAGCATGCACGCCTGGCGTAACTGGAGGATAAATAAATAAGGCAAGAACTCCTCAATTACTGTCTCCTGCTGTTTTACTATCAACAAACCTACCCCATTCCTAACAACCTTTATCCTCTGATTTACAAACACTAAACTTACATCCCAGTGAGCTGCTTCAATGTGTAAATGACCTCCTACTGTGCAGCTGCCCTAAAGCCTTATCGCACTGCCCTTAACTTCCTCCAACAAAAAGGATAAAAAGTTTCCAAAAATAAAAAACAATTTTCTAAGCCACAAGTCACTTACTTAAAAATTTCCCTCTCCCCTAACAAAAAGAAAACTTATTTCTCTATTTAATGAGAGATCAGGCAAGCCCAACTATTTAAAACCATGTTTTCAAATGCCCTAATCCATGTCTCGTGGGCTGTGGAGCTCCCCTCAGCTACCCAGAAATTTTTCCTAGAGTACCAGGACCCAGAAGTCCAGGTGGAAGTGCCTGCCGCAAACAAACACCAAATGCATCTGAGTTAAGGTAGCTTTGCAATTGAGACTTTCCCTGTGCTAGGTAAGTGTGTAATCTTTTGTTTATTATGCTCACTTTGCTTTCTTTTGTTTCAATTAGTCTATTGTGTAGTAATGCTAATTAAGTTAATCCAAGGGTCGTGCATGCAAACTCAGTGGGCTTAAGCCCCACTAACCATAACCCCAGATTTGTGGTTCTCTTTTTAAATTTTGTGCAGTTTGCACAGTTTGCATTTGTGTAAAAAACCAGTCACATTTAAACAGCTCCTACTCCTATGTTCTGTCTTTATAATTTCTTTTGCTGTTGTTCAGCCATGGGAAACTCTCAAAACATGCCAGTTACATCTTCCTTAAAAACTATTCTTATTAATTGCCCTAAATTTTAAAATGTCATTAAAATTCTTAATGAGCTATAGCTGCAGCCAGCTGGCCTTTATGTGTGGTATGGCTAGCTATAGCAAACTGTCTCAAGAAAAACAAAGAAATACCTAAGTTAAAAGAAAAGTTGCAGTTTAAAAAATATATGTGGAACTTCCACCTCTTCTTTAATATCAAGACTTCCAAAGCAATTAAAAAAAACAAATAATAATGTAAATGGGCTAGCCTATCAGTTTTTAAATTAAGAAGACAAAAAGAACCTAGTCAACAGGGTCCTTGCAAAAACCTGAAATTGCTGGAAGGACATCAAAAGTAATTAATACAATTTAAAAATCAGCAGAAGTGCAAATTGTCAAGCCAGTGTTGTAAAATAATATCTCTACTAAGGAATCTAATAATGAGAGCTTTGACTCCCTCTCTCTATAAAGAATGTTTTGTTTTAAATATTTAGCATCATTCTAACAAGTTTAATTTTGGTGGTAAGAGCATGTTGTATAGAAGGTATAAAGAATGTTTTTCTAATTAAGGGGAAAAAATATAGCTTTGTCCTAAATGACTAATTGTTTAAGAATGTGGGATAAAGCCTGGCTAGAAAGCCTGGATAGATAGGAATGTGAGATAAAGCCTAAATGAATACAAAAAGTTACAAAAGGTTTGTAAAGTGGAAAATTTATTTCTGTAGTCAAGGTTGAAAGATAGGTACAGAAAGCTGTAAAAAGTTTGTGAAAACAATTATTTCTGTGGTCAAAGTTAAAAAATGGTAAAAACTGGTAATAACACTACTTAACAACAAGACCTCAAAACTTAAAGAAAAAAAGTGGTTTTATAAAACAAAATAGCATTAAATATTTTAACCATCACCCAAAGCAGTAATTAATATTCAATGTTGTGGTTATGTGCCTAATAATTCACAAAATATAAACATTCCTCACCATACTGCAAGCTCCTCATGTTAAGATCTCCTGCTGTTTTTATAAAGAAAAATTTTCCTTAAATTATTAGGGTGTTATTTCTTAATAAAAGGTTGTAGAAGTGTTTTTCTGAGTAATCAGTGTAGGATGCAAAAAGTCTCTTTTATCAAAATAACTTCTTGTACTTTATGTTAACATTATTATGTCCTTAATTGTTTATTTAAATTCTTGTATTAAACACTCTTTACTTTCAAATTATTGTCTGTCCCTATATTCTTATTTGAATGGGAGGTTACTTAATAAAACTCAAACTGGCTAAAGGACAACCTGATGAGGCTCAGGCCTTGTCTAATAGAAACCATAGGTTTAAAGTGTAACAAACAAACCCATAACACTAGCACAAAGTCCCTTTAATGGCTTGTTTAGCCAGTGAATAAAACTATGTTTACTCATTTTATATTAAATAAAACTTTGTAAATGTATAAAAATATTATTTGTTTTCTAAGCTATCCATGCCTCAAATAAATATATCCATCTATTACTTAGTAATCACTACAATAAACCTGGAATATATAAAGAAAACTTAATATCTTCACTTCAACTTGTCATCAAACCTCAAATATTTAACAGTATTATGTTAACACACTACATTAAAAAACAATAATAATAAAGAGAATACTTTGCCAAGTAATTACTTAAATTAAAAACAAACAAACAAAAAACTTCTCCTTGTAATCACAAAGCAAAAGCTTTAACCCATATCCTCCTAATATGTCCCAAACCTACCAAGAAAGCTAAAAGCACATAAAAAGGTGGGCATAAAAAGCAGCCATAAAATGGCAAATAGCAAAATCCTCTCAAATACTCTAATTTAACAGTTGTTATACCAAATTATAAAGCTTATTCGTAACTGCACCCTTGTTCAGTAATATAGTAATCAACATATTCATAGAGCCAATATGCTATAAAAATTTAACAAAACTAAGAAAACAAAATACTTTCATGAATTTTAAAATTCATGCAAAGTTAAATCATTGTGTGCATTAAAAAAAAAAAAGTAACACTTATCCATTAACCCTTGCCAAAAATTGTTTATTACTATTTCAAGGTGCATTAACTAAAATGTTTTAATTATTTAGCAATATTCTAACAAGTTTAAACCTATATTATCTTTTTTTCAGTAAAATGTTTTAAAATGTTTTCCTGAATAATCAATGTAAAAGGCAAAAAGTCTGTTCTATCAAAATAATTTATTGCACTCTGTGTTAACTCTATCATGTCCTTGGTTGTTTTAAAATATTGTCTTCTCGCTTTTAAAAAAGCTAAGCCTTTTCCTTAACTTTAATTAAAAATAAATAAATAAATACTGCTTCAAACCTAATAACTTTTAACATTTCACTTTCTCAAGGTCAAACCCTAAAGAATATCTTTTTATTCCCAACAGTTACAAAGAATTTGTTCTTTCACCTTGAAAAAATAAATAAATAAACTACCAAAAATAATTAAATTCATGTAATATGTTATAAGTTGCAAAAGAAATGTTTAGACAATGTTATAAAAATTAAAAACTTCTAACTTTCTTTTGGTTACTAACGTGCATAGCATCAAACAACAATGTAGTACTGCTAGTTATAATTTCAGTTATTTTTAAAGTGTTATCTGTTACAAAAACAGCCAAATTTCCTTGTAAGATACATTGTTTTACTCTAATACTTTTCTAAAAGTGCTTGCAGTTAGCTACAAGTCAAAGCTGCATCTTCAACAACAGCAAAGAAACACTTTTAAAAAGGAAGCAAAGCAAATATATAAATTATGTTCTACCCATTATCTAACATAACCCTAGTAAAAATGTAAACAAAAAATTAAACCTATATTTTAATTAAAGTGCTTGCATGTTTAAACCAAGCTCCTAGTACTGTGCCTCCATGCTCTCTTCCCATCAGAGTTATTGGTAAGACCCATTTCTGTGGTCCCTAAAGCTATAAGGGTGTCAACCACATCACATGGTAATGGTCCAGAAAGAAATGGACACATGCTGTTACTGCAAACACCTTTTACTACAGACATCTTTGCCTCTGCCTACCAGAAAAGACTCGATCACTTTGGCTTTTCAGTGGACACTGCCTCCAGACTAGCTCTGCTGCATAGTGCTGGAAGGTGCTATGAAACAGCCGAATAGAACCCTGGAGCCCACTGTCCTGTTTCCCAGAGGACCAACAATGCTCCCCTACAACTGTACAAAGAAGATACCTCCCGGAGCTGTAATTGCCAGTGTGATGTGGTTGAAACATAAAAACATAATTAACACTAAGTCCTGCTCTTATGAGGGGACAGCATGTATGGTATTGTAAACTTAACACCCAATACAGCTCAGGAAAAACTTGAACATTCATTAGCATTCAGTGCTACACATATATATCAAATAAATATAACAATGTCTCTTCAATATTAAATCATATGCAAAATAATAATAATGTTAAAATTATAGTAAACTAAATGCATTTTCTAAGTGGGTAATGAATTTACTGTAAAATAGAGAATAGTCCTTATTACCATAGTTTTTATTCTGCTTGTCACTTTGTGTTAATTGTTGCCTATATTATATGTATAAGTTTATGTCCAGAGCATCTTCCAGATTAATATAAAAACCTATTAACCCTTGCTCAGCAAAAAGCAGTTACAAGAAAAAACCTCCACCCACTTCCCCTTTATAGAAGATGCTCACAAGACACTGTTTCTTAAAAATAAGAAAATGTCTCATAAAAAGGAGAAATTTAATTGCTGAGCAAGTTTAAGCAAGTAAGAAATACTCAATAAAACTTTCTCTCAAAATTTTCTTTCATTCTTCTCCATGCCTCTGCAAGCCATTCTACTCCCCCTTATGGGGCCTGTAATTATCCTTATATTAATTTTCCTTTTTGCTCCTTGCCTCTTACAATGTCTAATTAAATTTATCAATAGGTCAGTAGCAGCCGTGACCAACCAGAAAAACTGAAAATATACTACTGCTACAACAAAAAATTGAAAATCTGCTCCTGCCACAGCAAAAGAGTCACTACCAGCCAGTTCCAGCAAAAGATATCCAAACATCGATCTAATAATGCTAAAACTTAGTTCAAAGCAACTCTTCCCCAACTCCATCCATGCCCAGCCAGAAGTAGCTAAGAGACAAGTGCGACATCCCAATTCCCTACAAAAGTTGCTTTGAGCTAAGTTAAAGCGTTAACCCAAAACTCAACCCAAACCCATGCCAATTTTTTTTTATTAAAAATAAAAGGCAGGAATGTCAGACCCCAGAAAAAAGAGTCTAACATATAGAAGCAATGTCTGATCCAGGGGCCCTGCTGCTTATCTCACAAAAAATAGTTGCCCCATAAACTAAAGAATGAAGGCTGTTCAAGGCTGTTCCAGTCACAGTGGTACCCCAACCCCAAAAGGTGGGTAAAAGCAAGGTCAGATATGTCTATAAGATGAACAACTGAAAAGGCCTGCTCTCCCTAAATAGATAACGCAACTGCTTTTCTAAGAAGAATAATGGGCCAAAATCCTAGCAACCTGTCAGCCTAGAAATTGATAGGCACTTGCCCAATCGAGGCACAGGACGCACTCAGCAGGCACCCTTCTTCCCGAACACCTTTCCCTCCCCACATGGGTTTTTCCTTTAAAAAATGCTGCTCTCAGATACAGGGCTGGAGTCATTTTCTTTCTTTCTGTTTCACCGGCTCCCACCCACTTTCTTCCTCTAAATAAACTCTATACTTTAACTCACTGTGTTGTGTGGATTCCTGAATGGCTCCAAACCTAACAGTGGTGTTGTTGTCTGACCCTACTATTATATTGTATTCTGTAATATTTTACCTTTCTTTCTATTATCTTTTTTGTTATTTGTTAAACAAAAACAAATTTTTTTTAATAGCAATCAATATGCCCAAGTGTTGACTATGGTAATAAATACACAACTGTATGATGATACCATGAACAACTGATTGTATACTGTAGATAATTGTATGGAATGTCAATATAGCTGTATAAAATTGTAGGAAAAGATATAAACAGGGATAAAAGTGTTGGAGAAAACATGGAGAGAAGGATGTACCTATTTACTGTTGATGAGGAGGCAGAATGGTGTAGCCTTCCTGGAGGACAGTGTGGTGGTTCCACAAGAAGCTACGGATGTGGGGGCCATAATGTCCTGCAACCTCATTATGGGGTGTATATTTGGAAGATATGAGAGCAGGGACATGAATGGACATTTGCACACTGGTGTTTATGGAGACAGTATTCATGATTTGCAATGGGTTGTGCATTGACCGAGGAACAGAATGGTGGACTGTGCTGTGTGCATACAATGGAATGTTGAGCAACTGTGAGAGAGGGAGTGAAGCTGTGGATGGATCCTGTAGACAGCATTTTGAGTGAACTATGCCTGAAACAAAGGCAAACACTACAATGCCTCACCAATATGGACTAACTACAATGTGTAAACTCAGAATTGAATCTTAGAGCACAGCCTAACAGGGAAATGATTATTGTAATGGTCCCTAGATTGTAAGCTCTTACAGCAGTCACATCTATTCCTGAATTGTAATGGCTATCTCCAAACTCTGAGATGTTGATCCCTTTGTGTATAACCTGATTGGTCTCTGGAACTTTGGGTATCTCTGTGACACCTGAAACTCAGAGCTAGAGCTTGGCAGATATGAATGTATTAGCACATACAACTGTTTAAAAAGCTGAAAAAGAGTCCAGACTTCAATTAGAGATATGAATGAAGCGGATCTGGTTAGGACTAGGGCAAATAGGGCCAAAGGGTAAAGGATGATACTGACTGTGTTTTAAAACTTCAACTTCCGTGTGATACCAAGGGAAGAGATGTTTATTTGGTGCAGGACTATATTTTCTAAACAATTTAACTTGTACAGTCAGTTTGTTCAAACACCATAATTACGTGAAACTTTGAATAGGAAGGGAGATCTGGTAGGTTTGTATAGGCTAATGTGAAATAGTGACACATCCTAAAGTAATTTGAGCAGAAAATAAAAATATATATATGCAGCTCCCCCACCCCCACCCCAGCAAGGAGCTGGGGGGAAATGCAGAAGTGTTGGACTTTCTCACTTGGATTGTTGCTGATGTTCTCACAAATATTGAGGACTGACAGCTTGGTATGCCGAGTGCTCTATCTTGGGGCTAGACCTTATGAAGCTTGTTACTCAAAAGGAGAGGCCAAACCTGCTTATAATTTTGCCTAAGTGTTTCCCCTTGAGTACCTCTTTGTTGCTTAGATGTGACTCTCTCTCTCTCCCTCTCTAGCTAAGCCAACTTGGCAAGTGAACTCACTGCCCTCCCCTCTACATGGGACCTGTCTCCCAGGGGTGTGAATCTCCCTGGCAATGTGGGATATGACTCCCAAGGGTGAATCTGGACCTGGCATCATGGGATTGAGAATATCTTCTTGACCAAAAGGGGGATGCAAAATGAAACAAAATAAAGTTTCAGTGGCTGAGAGATTTCAAATGGAGTTGAGAGGTCACTCTGGTGGACATTCTTATGCACTATATAGATAACACTTTTTAGGTTTTATTGTATTGGAATAGCTAGAAGTAAATACCTGAAACTACCAAACTCCAACCCAATAGGCTTGACTCTTGAAGATGACTGTATAACAGTGTAGATTACAAGAGGTGACAGTGTGATTGTGAAAACCTTGTGGATTGCACTCTCTTTATTCATTGTATGGATGGATGAGCAGATAAATGGGGACAAAAACTAAATGAAAAATAGGGTGGGATGGGGGGATGATTTGGGTGTTCTTATTTATTATTGTTTTTTATTCTGATTCTGATTCTTTCTGGTATAAGGAAAATGTTCAAAACTAGATTGGGGTCATGAATGCACAACTGCATTATGGTACTGTGAACAGTTGATTGTACACCATGGATGATTGCATGGTATGTGAATATATCTCAATAAAACTGAATTTAAAATAAAAAAAAAACTAAATGAAAAATAGGGTGGGATGGGGGGATGATTTGGGTATTCTTTTTTACTCTTCTTTTTTATTCTTATTTTTATTCTTTCTGGTATAAGGAAAATGTTCAAAAAATAGATTGGGGTGATGAATGCACAACTATATGATGGTACTGTGAACAGTTGATTGTACACCACAGATGACTGTATGGTATGTGAATATATCTCAATAAAACTGAATTAAAAAAAGAATGAAATCAAAATAATCACTAATCCTACCACCCATTGATTATTCACTATTAACAATTGGATCTATGTGCTTTCATTATTAAATTGGTAAATTTGCCAAAAAAAAAAAAAATAGCCATGAGATATCATTTCACGCCTACTAGAATGGTCACTATTAAACAAACAGAAAACTACTGTTCCAGTTTGCTAAGGCTGCCAGAAAGCAAAATACCAGAAATGGATTGGCTTTTACAATGAAGGTTATTAGTTCACAAATTTATAGTTCTAAGGCCATAAAAGTATCCAAATTAAGGCATCAATAAGAGGATACCTTCACTGAAGAAAGGCTGATGGCGTCTGGAACATCTCTGTCAGCCTGTCAGCTGGGAAACCATGTGGCTGGTGTCTGTTGGTCCTTTGCTCCCAGGTTGCACTGCTTTCAGCTTCTGATTCCAGTGGCCTTCTCTTTAAGCATGTGTGGGTTTTCACTTAGCTTTTCCAGGGCAAACTCTGGGTTTCATGTCTTAGCTTAGCATCTCCAAATTTCTTTCTGTCTGCTTCTCCAAGTGTGTGGATCTGTGTTGGCTCTCTTAAGGACTCCAGTGAACTAATTAAGACCCAGCTTGAATGGGCAGAGTCATATCTCCATGGAAGTAATTTAATCAAAAGGTCCCACCCTCAATGTCTGCATCCACAAGATTGAATTAAAAGTATATGGTTTTTCTGGAGCACATAATAGATTCAAACAAGCACATTCCACCCTCTGAACTCCCAAAAGACATGCTTTTTCCATATGCAAAATACATTCATCCCATTACAATATCATGAAAGCCTTACATCATTTCAGCAACAGTATGTAAGTACAGAGTCTTATCAAAATCAGTTACAGGAATGGTTTGTCCTAAGGCAAAAATCTCTCTCTGGCTGTGGACCTGTGAAACTTAGAACAAGTTATCTGCTTCCAATATACAAAGGAGGGACTGTCATAAGATAAGCACTCCCATTGCCATAGGGAAAAAGTGAAAGGAAAATAGGGGTCATGGGACCCAAGTAGTTCCTAAAACTTGCAGGACAAACTCCATTAGATTTCAAAGTCTGAGAGTCATTTATAGAATGACATTTTATCCTTCGGGCTTGAAGAGCAGTAGTCCTACTCTTTCCAAAGGCTTATGCAGCAGCTTTGCTCTCTCCAAACACTGTGTCAGCTCTTTTAAGGACTCCAGTGAATTAATTGGGACCCACCTTGAATGGGTGGGGTCATATTTTCCACGGAGTAAAAGGGGACTCAACCAGATATTTGCACACTGATTTTCATAGTGGCATTATTCACAACTTCCAAAAGATGGAAGCAACTCAAGTGCCCATCAACCAATGAATGGATAAACAAAATGTGGTATATACATATGATGGAATATTATTCAGCTGTATGAAGGAATGAATTCCTGATACATGCAACAACATGTAAGAACCTTAAGAACATTATGCTGAGTGAAATAAGCCAGACACAAAAGGACAAATATTGTTCGATCTCACTGATATGAACTAATTATAATAAGCAAACTCATGGAGTTAGAATCTAGAATATAGATTATCTTGGGATAGGTTGGGGGTAGAGTTGGGGAGCTGAAGCTTAATTTGTACAGAATTTCCATTTAGATTGATTGCAAAGGTTGGGAAATGGATGGTGGTGATTGTGCACATTGTGTGTTGTAATTGACACACTGAATTATGTATGTAAATGTGGTTGAAAGAGGAAGTTTTGAGTCGTGTCTGTTGCTAGAATGAAAGTTTGAAAACAAAACATGGGACTGTGTAAAACAGTGAACCCTGTTGTGGATGATGGACTGGGGTAAATAATACAAGTATAAAAATTGTCTCATGAATTATAACTAATTTATGACACTAATATGAGGGTGTTAATAATAGGGTGGTATATGGGAAAAATACACCTAAGGTAAACTATGAAAAAAATTATTATAATAAGTACTGTAATGTTAAAACTTTAATTTGCTTCTGGACAAAGGCTGGTAACTGGAGAAATAGTTTGTGAGGGTGATTTATCTTCATCTGCCCACACCTTTAAAGACAGCAAGCAACCACAGACAAACCTGTACTGTTCACCATACTTCACTGATTGCAATCAGAGTATTTAGGTAACTTTTGTATTGTTCTGGACAGTATAGAGTTATACAATGTGTAAAAGAGGAATGGGGTGGGAGAGGGAGAAGTAAGAATCAGTAGTCGATTTCAGATCCACCTCAAGCAAATTAAGATGACCAAAATATCATCTCTTTATATGCATAATCTCTAAATAAAACTTTAAAAATCTGGTCAATTTTTATTAGAGAGTTTGGTTGGGTATTGGCAGCAGGGAGAAATGAGGGGAGTTTATCAATGGAGAGTTGCACTTGGGGAGTTTTGTTTTGTTCTGTTTTTTTCTTTCTAAGCAACCTCTTTTAGAGAAGTAAAAGTGTGTTTAATATAGTGATATATTCTGGTCACAAACTGTGCAAAGATATTGATAGGACACACAGGGGACTTGGCAGTAATTTTCTGTATTTTTACAGATACGTTACAGAAGCAAAATTATGATAACATGGGATTAAAAAACCTAACCCAGAAGCTGACATCAGAGCCATTACATATACACACTGATGATACTCTGAAGCTCCATTAATACATTTCTTGGAAGTTGCTGCCATTATTTCCTTTATAGGAAAACCATTGTTTTTCATTATACAGTGTCTATAGTAGTTACATACCATGTAAAATTTTGTTGCATTATGATATAGTTTGCATATTTGAAATGTGTTTTAATGTAACTTGGGTGCATGTTGGGGAATAGCTGATAGCAAATGGAATATAGACTGCTTTTAGCTTATTGTATTAGTTATTTTCTTATTACAGTAACAAACTGCACACAAATGTGCAGGGCTCATCTCATATTCAGAATGGTATTATCTAATATGTGATAAAAGGTAGAATGCTGCTTGCATAAATCTCATCTCTAATAATCACATATAAATTCCCACTATGGAAACACATGTTTAAACACACCAAGGGCAATAAATAACCACAAATGATAATAATAATAAAAGACCATGACTCCCATCTTGCTAGCTTTTGCTCTTTATCATTGCTTACTCTGATAAAACCAACTGCTGTGCTGTAAGCTACCCTGTGGAAAGGAAATCACTGCAAGGAACTGAGCCTGCAGTCCAAAATCCCACAAAAAACTGAATCCTGCCGACAACCACGGAGTGGACTTGAAACAGATCTTGCCTCAGTTGAACCTTGAGATGAATGTAGTCCTGAACGACACTGGGATTGCAGCCTTGTAAAAGACCTTGAATTGGAGGACCTAGTAAGCAGTGCCTGGGTCCCTGACCCACAGACGCCATGAGATAACAAATGTGTGGTTTTGTATTAACTTTTCGTTTTGAGATAACTCTAGATTCACAGACAGCTGTAAAAAAAATACTACATACATTTCACCCAGTTTTTCCCAATGATAGTAGGCTGTTACAACCAGGAATTGATGTGGATACCATCCACCAACCTTATTCATATTTCATCAGTTTTAAATACACTCATTTGTGTGTGTATTTACTTCTATGCAATTTTGTCACATGGGCGACCACCTCCACAGTCAAGAAGCAGAACAATTCCAGCACAAGAGTCCTTTGTGCTATCCAGTTTTAGCCAGTGAGTATAGAAATCTAGGTTGACAGTTTTTTTCTTTCAGTACTTTAAAGATGTTACTCCTCTGTCTTCCAGCTTGCATGGTTACTGATGAGAAATCTGCTGTTGTTCTTATCTTTATTCCTTTGAACATAACATGTCTTTTTTTCTTTGGCTGCTTTTAAGTTTTTTTCTTTATTGTTGGTTTTAAGAAATTTGATTATGATGTGCTGTGATGTGGTTTTCTTCATGTTTCTTGTGCTTGGAGTTCATTGGGATTCTTAGATTTATAGTTTTCATCAGATTTGGAAAATTTGGGCCATTATTTCATCAAATATTTTTCCTGCATTCCCTTCTCCCTCAGGGACTCCAATTACATGTGTAGTAGGCTGCTTAGAGTTGCCCCACAGCTCACTGATGCTCTGTTCATTTTTTTTAAGTCTTTTATCTCTGTTTCATTTTTGGTGGCCTCTATTATGCTTCAAGTTCACTAATCAATTTTTTCTGCAGTATCTAATCTCCTGTAATCCAGTCCAGTGATTTTTCATCTTAGACATTGCAATTTTCATCTCCAGAAGTTCAATTTGTGTCATTTTTATATCTTCTTTGTCTCTACATAATAGGCACAATTTTTCCTCCAACATCTTCAACATATATTATACTGTCTACTAATTTTACAATTTCTGAATCTGTTTCTATTACTTGAGTTTTCTCCTCATTATGGGTCATACTTTCCTGCTCTTTTCCATGCCTGGTAATTTTTTTAGAAGGCAGAAAATGAATTTTATTTTGCTTTTAGTAGTGTAACTAATGAAATGGTTTATGTAGGCTTGGGTTTTTTTAACTGATTTTTTATTTAAAAATTTTTTTATATTAGATAAGTTGTGGGTTTACAGAACAATCATGTATGAAATACAGGAATCCCGTATACTACCCTATTATTAACACCTTGCATTGGTATGATACATTTGTTACAATTGATGAAAGCACAATTTTACAATTGTACCAATAACTATAGTCCATGCTTTAACTTAGGGTTCACTGTTTGTGTTGTGCAGTTCCATGGATTGTTTTAATGTATTCTGTTACCATATACACAACCTAAAATGTTCCTCTTTTAACAGCATTCAATATATAATTCAGTGCTGTTAATTACATTCGCACTATCGTGCTTCTATCACCACCATCCCATCCATTATCAAAACTTTTCCATCATCCCAAATAGAAACTTTTCACTTTCTTGATAGTGTCCTTTGATGCACAAGTTTTTAATTATGATGAAACCCAATTTATCTATATTTTCTTTTTTTTGCTTGTGATTTTAGTGTCATATTTAATAAACCATTGTCAAATCCAAGATCATGAAGACTTATCCCAATATTTTCTGCTAAGAACTTTATAGTGTAGGTCTTACATTTAGATCTTTCATCCACTTTAATTTTTGTAAATGAGGTGAGGTAGGGGATCAACTTCAATCTTTTGGATGTCTATCTGCAGTTGTCCCAGCACTATTTCATGAAAAGACTATTCTTTTCCCATTGAATTAATTGCCTTGGCACTCTTATTGAAAATCAGTTGATGATAAATGTTAGGTTTCTTTCTGGACTTAACGCTTCTATTCCATTGAGCTATATGCCTAGCTGTGCTCTAGTATCACACTGTCTTGATTACTGTTGCTTGGTAGTAAGTTTTGAAATCAGGAAGTCTGAATCATTCTACTTTGTTCCTCTTTTTCAAGATTGTTTTGGCTCTTTTGGGTCCCTTGAATTCCATATGAATTTTAGAATCAGCCTGTCAGCTTCTACAGAGAAGTCAGCTGTGATTTTCAGATTGCACTGATTTTGTAGATCAATTTGGGGAGTATTGCAATCTTCACAATATTAAGTATTCTGATCCATGAACATGCAATGTTTTTCCATTTATTTAGATCTTTAATTTCTTTCAACAATGTTTGTAATTGAAATTTCAGAGTATAAATTTTGCATTTCTTTTGTTAAATTGTTACTTGGTATTTTATTCTTTTTGATACTTTTGTGAATGGAATTGTTGGCTTAATTCCAATTTTGATCTGTTCATTGCAAGTATGTAGAGATAGAACTGATTTTTGTGTATTGATCTTGTATCCTGCAACCTTGCTGAACTCAGTTAGTAGTTCTAATAACTTTTTATTAGATTCCTTAGGATTTTACTTATATGAGATTATGCCATCTGCAAATAGGGATAGCTTTATTTCTTCCTTTCCAATTTGGAGACTTTTATTTCTTTTACTTGCTTAATTCCCTGATTAGAACCTCTGATTTAATGTTGAATAGAAGTGTTAAGAGTGGACATCCTTGTCTTGTTCCTGATCTTAGGGGGAAAGCATCCAGTCTTTCACAATTACGTATGATGTTAGCTGTGGTTTGTTTGTAGATGTTCTTTACCAGTTTGAGGATGTTCCCTTCTGTTTCTAGTTCGCTGTTGGATCATGAAAAATGTTTTTTTTCTGCATGTATTGAGCTAATCACATGGTTTTGTCCCTTATTCTATTTGTGTCTCTGAAAATAAAGTGTTTTTCTGTAAGAACACACAGTTGGATCTTGTTTTTCATATCCCGTTTTGCAATCTCTGTCTTTTGATTGGAATGTTTATTCTATTCACACAATATAATTATTGATGTGCTTCGATTTACATCTGCCATTTTACATTTGATTTTTATAAATCTTATGTGTTTTTTTGTTCATCTGTTCCTCCTTTATTGCCTTCTTTTGTGTTAAATAGATGTTTTTTATGTACTTAGTTAATTCCTCCAGTCTTTTTTCAAACTACATATATTTTTAGTTATTTTTCTTAGTGGTTTCTCTAGGAATTACAATATGTATTTCAATTGATAAGAAACTATTTCAGATTAATATTAACTTTATTTTGGTTAAATTCTTTGTGGTATTATCATATTATATTGTATATGTATGTTAGAAACCCGATAATAAAGTGCTATAACTATTGTTTTACACAATCATATCTTTTAAAGAAGATAAAATATTTACCTTTTTGACTTTTTCATTTTTTCTGTGGTGACATTTTTCTTTCAACCTAAAAAAATTTAGTATTTCAGCCTTTAGTATTTCTTATAAGGCAGGTCTCCTAGCAACAAATTCTCTCAGTCTTTGTGTACCTGGGAATGTCTTTATTGCAACTTTGTTTTTATAGGATAGTTTTGCTGGATTTGGACTTCTTTTTTTTTATTAGAGCAGTTGTAAGTTTACAGAAATATCATGCAGGAAGTACAGAGTTCCCATATACCCCTCTCTCACACACACACAATTTTCCCTATTATTAACATTTTACATTAGTGTGGTAACTTTGTTAAAATTCATGAAACACTATTATTATAAATATGCTGTTAAGTCTAGCACACTGTCTCCATTGGTCATACAGTTCTATGGATTTTTGTGTGTGTGTGCTTATGGTAACTTATATGCAATCTAAAATTTCCCCTTTTCCCCTTTTCAAATACACATTACATATGAAAAGTTGTGTCTCCAACCTCCTCACCCATTGGCAAAACTTTTCCATCACCCTAAACAGAAACTCCAAACCAATTAAACATTAACTCCCCACTCCCCTCCAACACTTGGCCTGTGGTAACATATATTCTAGTTTCTGACTTCATGAACGTGTTTATTCTGTTCATTTCATAGAAGTGAGACCAAACAATATTTGTCCCTTTCTGTCTGGCTTATTTCACACACATGATGTCTTCAAGGTTCATCCATGTTGCAGCATGCATCAGAACTTCATTCCTTTTTATGGCCAAATAATATTCCATTATATATATATATATATATATATATATATATATATATATATATATGTATATATATATGTATGTATATATATACCCACACACACACACAAACACACACACACACCACATTTTGCTTATCCATTCATCGATTTATGGACCCCTGGGCTTCTTCCACCCTTTAGCGATTGTGAGTAGTGCTGCTATTAACATTGGTGTCTGTGCCAGTTTGGATGTGTTATTCCCTCAAAATGCCATCATCTTTGATGCAGTTTTGTGGGGGCAGACATATTGGTGTTGATTAGATTGGAATCCTTTGATTGAGTGTTTCCATGGAGATGTGACTCAATCAACTGTGAGTGAAATGATTGATTGGATAATTTCCATGGAGATATGAACTCTGCCTATTCAGGGTGGTTCTTAATTAAATCACTGGATTCCTATATAAGAAGGTCAGACAGAAGGAGCTCGCTGCTGCAGCCTAGAGAAGAACGTCCTGGGAGAAAGCCATTTTGAAACCAGAACTCTAGAATAGACACCAGCCCTGTGCCTTCCCAGCTAACAGAGGTTTACCAGATGCCACTGGCCATCCTCCAGTGAAGGTACCCAATTGCTGATGTGTTACCTTGGACACTTTATGGCCTTATGACTGTAACTGTGTAACCAAATAAACCCCACTTTATAAAAGCCAATCCATTTCTGGTGTTTTGTATAACGGCAGCATTAGCAAACCAGAACAGTGTGCAAATATCTTTTTAAATCCCTGCTTTCAATTTCTTTAGGCATGTACCTAAAGTTGCCAGGTCACCTGGTAATTCTATACTTAACTTTCTCAGGAATGACCATATTGTTTTCCACAGTGACTGCAACATTTTATATTCCCCAAAATAATGAATGAGTGTTACTATTTCTCCACATCCTTCCCAGCACTTGTTGCTTTCTATTTTTTAAATAGCAGCAATTTTAATGTGTGTGAGATGGTATCTCATCAAAGTTTTGATTTGCATTTCCCTGACGGCTAATGACTAAGCATCTTTTCATATACTTATTGGCCATTTGCATGTCTTCTTTGGAGAAATGTCTATTCAAGTCCTTTGCTCATTTTTTTAATTGTGTTGTTTGATTTTTGTTGTTGAGTTCTTATATATTCTTCATATTATACCCTTATCAGACATATGGTTTTAAATATTTTCTCCCATTCTGTTGTTTGTCTTTTCATTTTCTTGGTAATATCCTCTTTGATGCACAGAAGTTTTAGTTTTGATGAAGCCCCATTTATCTATTTTTTCTTTTGTTACTCATGCTTTTGTGTAAAGTCTAAGATTATGCTGCCTAATTCAAGGTTCTGAAGATATTTCCCTATGTTTTCTTGTAAGAGTTTTATAGTTTTAGCACTTCTATATAAGTTGTTGAACAATTTTGAATTCATTTTTGTATATGGTGTGAGGTAGGAGCTCATTTTCATTCTTTTGCATGAATTTCCAGTTTTCCAAGCACCATTAGAAGGTTACAGTTTTTAATCCATTCTGTGGTCATGTCTTTATGACATGCTTTTATTTTCTGTTGGGATTTGACTTTTCCCCTTTTTTCATATAATAATATGTTTTCTATTTGACTTCAATACATTTTTTGTTCATTTTTATGTGCATTATTTTTCTTGAAGGTTTAGAAAGAGACATGGTTCAAGTAAGCTTTTCTAACTTTCTAGAGCATTCTCTTCTGTTGTTATATAATGTTTGTTTTGGTTTGCTAAAGCTGTCAGAATGAAATTTGCCAGGAATCAGTTGGCTTTTTCAATGGGGATTTATTAGGTTGCAAATTTACAGTTCTAAAAGCCATGAAAATGTCCAAATTAAGGCATCAAGAGGTAGATACCTTCTCTGAGGAAAGGCTGATGGCATCCAGGGTTCCTCTGTCACATGGGAAGGGACATGTTGGTCCTTATTCTCCTGGGTTCTGGTTCCAAAATGACTTTCTCCTGGGGCATTTTCTTTCTAAGCTCTTTCAGCTCCCTCAGTTTTATCTGTCTTTTATCCTCTCAAAGAGGACCCCAGCAAGGGGATTAACAGCCACCTTGAATGGGCTGGGTCACATCTCCATGAAAAAACTTAAATCAAAAGGTCCCACCCAACAGTAGGTCTGCACCCACAAGATTGGATTTAAAAGACATGGCTTTTCTGGGGGTACATAACAGTTCCAAACCAGCACAATGTTAAAAAATACAGTGGCTTTTTCCCTGGGATTTCCTGACTCTGTTCTTCTCCCCCACTTTTAACTGGACTGTCTCCTTCCTTTCTCTCTGTTGTCCCTATCTTTCACAATTTCTATTCACTCCCAGAAATTTCTGTTCAGTGTCCTGTGCTGGATGGGAGCACTGGTATGCCATTTTCAAGAGTTTCAAGGGACTAGAGTGCTCCAGCCCCTTCAGACCTTACTGTGAGACCCTTTTATTAAACCAATATTGGAGCAAACAAAACTCCACCTAATTTCAGCCGATGTTTTCAAATCAGCCCTCTATGCTTTCCAGGGAGTATCTGTTGGCTATTTGGGGGTTCATTTGTTGTCATATATGTCAAATGCCCTGTTGCTTCCCTGGATTTCTCCTGCATGTATGCTGATACCATGGAGGTCTTGTGAATGTTGGTGATTTGTCACCCAACCATACTTTTGGGTTCATGGGATACCTTGTTACCTAGTTCTATTGTAAATGTCTTTCCAGTGTTTTTGGTGTTGCTATCATTTAGCTCTGTGTTTACATGAGAATTCAAAGAGATTAAAAAACTATGCTACTATTAACATCTCAAAATCCTAAACTCTGTGATTAATTTTAACAATATACCTATATATGCTTTTAGATTTTATGTATTCATAATCATAAAATGTATGCATGTCAGTTTTTTTTCTTCCATTCCAATCCTTGCACTGTTTAAATATTTTTCTTGCCTTACTGCATTGGCCAGTATTCCAGCAAAAATTGAAAAGAAATGATGATGCTGGGCATTCTTGTTTTGTTCCCTATCTCAGAGGGAAAATTTTCAACATTATACCACTAAGTTAGACATTTGCTGTAGGTTTTATGCAGTGGCCTCAATCTGTTGAGAAAGTCTTCTTCTATGCCTAATTGAGGTGTTTTTTTCAGTCATTAAAATGTGTATTGAATTTTTTGAGTATTTTTTCTGCACATGGTGAGATTATCATATGATTTTTCTTCATTAATCTTTTAAAGTAGTAGATTAAATTAACTGACATACTTTTTATTTTTAAATTATAAACAACCTACTCCAACCTCTCAGGCAACTAATTAGATGCTTCTAATTTTATTGGGTGTTGGGTGGCAGAGAGAGGCAGACATCACTACTTGTGAGCTGCTGTGTGATTTCATTACTCTGAGTTGCAATTGAGCAGGTACTTATTGATTTTCCTTTTAGGGACAGTGGAAGTTATGTAGCAATAAACTCTGGAGTTGGGCAAGAAGGCTGGTTGTTTCCATCTACTGGTTGCAAGAAAGTGGGTTTTCAGCATTTGAGAATAAAAGCTCAGACTTCAAACTGCCCATGAGTCAGTCTGTGAGTGTTTTTGGAGTCCCTGCCAAATCAGGGCTGGTGGTCAGGACTGGATATGGGCGTGCGTTGATATTTGCTCAACATGTTTACACAAAAAGAGGGAAGTTTGGCTTTCCTGAATTTATCTTAGGAAATTAGTAGCTGACAAAGGGCCAGTAAGTAGAGAGAGATGAACAATGGGGGAGGGGAGGGGAGGTGGAGCATTGAATGAGAAGTTTCCAATAATTCCCTTGCCTCTCTCATGGTAGAGGTTCTGTTAACCAAAATGTGAGGAGCTGGATATGGCCAAGTCTTTGAAGTTCAATAAATAAAGAACTCAGTGGATGGACTCAACATCAGAAGTGAGATGGCAGAGGAGTCAGTGAACTTAAAGAATATCATAGAAGTGTGTTGTGTTCTTCTCATTACTTCTTATCAGGTGTATCATTGCACCCTATCAGGTGATTCCAAGTCCCTCTCAGTGGACAGAGCTAGGAATATATGTACACACACATGCCACATACCCACCATCTTTATGTACAAATAGTCAGTGAGTTCCCAATTCCAATTCTACAGCATAGGCTTCATTCTAGTTTTCACCCTTTCCATATCTGTAACTCCTTTCTTTGACAGTGAGAAATCTTCCTTCTGTGATCCTTACTATATTATTTACCCCATCAGTATCATATTATTTATTCCTTCAGTATCTATGCATATAACCAATTTTCCTTCAATGCTGCACCCTCCTCATGTGTTCACCCTCCCGATACCACTTGAGCTCTGGCTCCCCATGCTGCCCTCCATCTGTGGAAATCCTTCTTATCTCCCTTGGGCACACACTCATAGGCCCTAACTCTCCACTCCAGGCCTCCTCTCTATTTGAATGCCCTCCACACCCTGATCAAGTTCTCACACCCAGCCTCCCTCCAGCTAATGCCCTCCTCTCCCACTTGGCTTCCTACATCAAATGCAGACACCCCTCTGCAGCAAAGCCTTCCTCATGCTTCTCGGGTTTTGACTCCCCATTCCAGGCAGCTCCTCTGCATGTATATTCACCTTTCTATGCCCCATCTAATGTGTTTCAGATTAAATTGCTCAGGAATTGAAAGAAAGGGAAGAGAAAGGAAAGAGATGTGACATTTTGAATTTTAAAACACATTATGTATTCAAACAAAACATACAAACAAAATCTAAAATTGAAAACAAACTAAAATACATGGTGCTAACCTTACATCAAATTGGTAGCATAAGCAGAGAAAAGGATTTATCTTGACTTTTGTAGTTTGACTATATATTAATTATTTGATTTTCTAATGTTAAACCAACCTTGCCTTCTTGGGATAACCCTATTTGAATATTATGTGTATTCATTTTAAGTAATGTTTGTCTTAGTTTGTAAGAGCTGCTATCAGAAATACTACAAACTGGTTTTAGCTTGACAGTGTTCCAGTTTGCTAATGTTGACATTTTGCAAAACACCAGAAATGGATTGGCTTTTATAAAAGGGGTTTATTTGTTTACAAAGTTACAGTCTTAAGGCCATAAAGTGTCCAAGGCAAAGCATCAACAATAGGGTACCTTCACTGGAGAAAGCCATTGGCATCCAGAAAACCTCTGCTGGCTGGGAAGGCACGTAGCTGGCGTCTGTTTGCTCCCAGGTTGCATTTCAAAATGGTGTTCTCCAAAATGTCAGTGTCAGCTTTCAGTGGCTGTCTTCAAAATGTATCTCTCATCTGCAGCTTCTTGGAAGTTCTTCTGTTTCCGAGCTTTTATAGGGCTCCAGTAATTAAATCAAGATCCAAACCGAAGGGGTGGGGCCACACTTCCATGGAAACAATCCCATCAACAGGTCACACCCTAATCAAAGATATAACTAGTCACATCTCCATGGAAACAATCAAAAGGTTCCAACCTAATCAATACTAATACATCTGCCCCCACAAGACTGCATTAAAGAACATGGTGTTTTGGGGGACATAATACAACCACACTGGCACAGACAGGAATTTATTGGCTCATGGATTTGAGGCTAAAAGATGACCAAATTCAAGATATTGGAAAGGCTTACTTTCTCCCCAAAGACTGAACCATTCTGGTGCTGGCTGCCAGAAATCCTTGGGGTTTCTTGGCTTGTATCTCTGTCTTCCATTGCATGGCAAGTTCTTCTTTCCGGCTTCTGTGAATTCCAGGTTCTCTTTATAAGGTCTCCAGCAATATGGATTAAGATCTACACTGATTAAGTTGGCCACACCTAAATAAATAGGTCATTTTAAAAATGCTATGATCCATCTTGCCATTGTTTTAAAAAATATTTTACATATTTAAATATATAATAGCTCCTATTATGGAGTGATCTTCAGGACATGTTGAAGAGTGAAAAAGCAAAGAAAATATGTGTAATATGCTCTCAATTACCTATGAAAGGGGAAGATATTAATAATAATAATTGTTATATATGTATATATTAGCATACTACATGTGCTTTTCTTAGTCTAGTCATCAAAGGGTGAGGTACAAAGCATGACCCAAGAGGTGTGTTACTCACCAAAAGGACTGCATGATCTTTTCCAGTTTATACAAACAGAAGAGAAGACACAGACATGCACACAGGAGAAAGTGACGAGAGGGTGGAGACTGGGATTGGAATGATGGGGACGCAAGTCAAGGAACACCTGCAGTCACCAGAAGCTAGAAGAGGCAAGGAATAGATTCTCTCCTAGAGCTTCCAGAGAGTATGGCCCTGGTGACACCTTGGTTTTGAACTTCTGTTCAAACTCCAGAACTGTGAAAGAAGAAATTTATGCTGTTTTAAACCACCATGTTTGAGGAATTTGTTTCAATGATCACAGGAAACTAATACACAAGGGAAAGTATTTTTTAAATTAATATAACCAATTTTATCAATTGTTTCTTCTGGATTTTTAATCATAGTTAGGAAAACTACTTCATCCCTTTCAACATTTTCATAATGACTCCCTGTTTTAAGTTCCTTCTACTTGAAATACATAGACATGTTTCTGCTTTCTTCATTGAAAAAATAGATTGCCATCTTTTGAGCCTCCAGTGTCAATTTTGTCATTGCCTGTCACCTGTTTGCTAAACGTCAGTGTCATGTATTTTGGTTTTTGTTACAGCTGCATTCCATTCCCACTATCAATTTCTGTATTAGCTAGGGTTAATACACAACCCTAAAATCCAGTGAATTAACAAAAGTTGATTATTTGCCCTTGGTGGAGTCTGGCATAGCTTGGAGGTGGTGGTGGTAGGATGCTGTGCTCCATGAATTCATTCAGGGAGAGAGGACTACCACCTCTAACGTGTGACAGCCAAGGTCTCCCTGGGAATTGCTCTCCAGCATGCAGGTGGGGATTAAAGAGAGTGTGGAAGAAAGCACAGAATATTTTAGGATCAAGGCCTGATGTCCATCACTTCTGTCCATCAAATTTCATTGGCCAGAACTCAATCACATGGCTCCACCTAACTCCAGGGAGTGTTGGTAAAGGTAGTTTATCTGTGTGACTAGGAGAAAGATAAAACTAGTTTGCTGAAACATTGCATTTGTCTCTGCAACAATAAACTTTCTTTTAATTATAATTTGTGCAGTGTATTTTTTCCACCTTATCATTGTTAAATATTCTGTATCTTTACATTTTAGATATTCTTCCTTATAAGCAGAATATATCATATTTCATGGGTCTTAAGAAAGACACTTTTTCATATTTTAATACCCCTGATGTTGGGATGCATATTTCTATCAGTAGAACATCATGTATTAATTGGTAGTGCTTATATCCTTTTTGGTAGTAGATTCAATAATGGTGTTTCTTGAAGTCAGAGTCATCGTAGATTGGCTCTTTTTTTCTCTTTGATTTTTTTTCCATTCACTAATTTGGAAGTTTTATATTCAGTTTGTACTCTTTTACTGGTTACCTACAACATAAATATTTAACTTATAAAAATCAAAAGTTAATCAGTGTTATCTGTATCACTAAGGGTTCAGTCAGGTAAACAAAAACCACCCTAGATACTTCAAAAAAGACAATGTAATAAAGAGAGTTGATTAAATAAGTGTTGGAGGAATGGAAACACAAAACAGAACATTGAGGTAACATAGAAGTAAATCCTGCAGGGAACAGCTACCGCCCCTAGATCTGAGGAACAAAGGGGCCGGGGTTATCAGAACTAGAAAGACAGAGGAGGGACCTGGCAGAGCTGCAGCTCAGACCTCTAAGGAGGGGACGCCTCCTGGTTGTTGCCAGTAACTCTGAGAGCACAAGGAGGCTGATTCTGGGAGTGTGGAAAGAACCTTGAAGTTGGGCCAACTACTGCTCCGTGTCAACACTGATAGGCACAGCAGGAAAACAGGAAGAAGGAAACCCCCTCTTCCTCCTCCAGCTTCCCAGTCTCCCTCTAGCACTCCTATTGGTAGAATCTAAGAGGGAACCAGCTGACAAAAAAAGAAATATGGCTTGTAGAACACCAGCCCCAGCATCACAGTGGTATATAGAAGGGAGGATTGAAGCTGAAAGACCATAGCTTGATACTTGGCACACTCTCCTTGCAGACAGTACAGGAAAACTAGAACAATTTAACTTTATTCACTTATCTCCCAGTGTACATGTTATTACTTTGGTGTGCTTTATTTCCACCTTAATATTTAAACTCCAAAAGAAATCATTATTATTGTCATTTTATACAGTCAATAGCCATGTAGGTTTTTTTTTTAATGTATTCCCCACTTTTGTTATTCTTCATCCATTCTTGTGTCTCAGACCTACCATCTAGGATCCTTTTCCTCTTGTTCGAAGTACATCCTTTAGAATTTTCCTAATGAGAGACAGATGGTCAAAAACTCTCCTGGTTTTTGTTTGTCTGAAAATATTTGTACTTCACCCTCATTATTGAAAAATATTTTCACTGGTTGTAAAATCCTCAGTGGAAGTTATTTCCTTTCAATCCATCAAAGATATAATCTATTGTGTTCTGGCTTCCATTGCTGCTATTGAGAAGTCAGTTGTCAGTCTGACTGCTGCTCTTTGGAGATAATCTGTTTCTCTGGCTGCTTTTAATTTTATTTTTTATTGTGATAAAATTTCCATGCAGTGAAATGCACAGACCTTGCATGTTACAAGTCAGTGAGTTTTGACAAATGTATAAACCCATGTAACCTACACTCTGTCTGCTTTTAAGGTCTGCTATTTCTCTTTAGCATTATTCAGTTTCACTATGATATGTTTATGCATAGACTTCTTTTTATCTATTCTGCTTGAAATGTGTTGGGACTCTTAAATCTGTAGTTCTGTATTTTTCTTCAGTTCTGGAAAATTCTCAACCATTATCTTTGCTCCATTCTCTCTCTCTCTTCTTCCAGAACCCCAATTAAACCTGTGTTATATTCCTCACTTTAGTTTCCATATGTCTTATTCTGTCTTTCATGGTCCTCCCTATGTTGCTCTGCATCTCATTCTGGTTAATTTCCTCAGACTTATCTTCCAGCTCACTAATTATATCTTTAGCTAAATCTAAACTTCTATTAAAACCACCATTGAGGGTTTTTTTTTTAATTGTAAATGGAAAATTTCAAACACAATCAAAAGTAGAGAATAAAGTATTGTGGATTCCCATGTACCTATCATCCAGCTTCAACAACTATAAAATACTGTCAATTTCATTTTATCTACATCCCCATTACTTCCCTCCAGATCTTCACATAATTATTTTAATGCAAATCCCAGACATCATACCATTTTATTGGTAAACACATGATTTATATTTCTAATAGATAAGGGTTATTTTTAACATAACCATAACACATTATATCCAAAATATGAACAATTTCTTAATATCATATAATATCCAGTCGGTGTCTACATTTCCCTACTTGACTCATAAAAGACTTTTATAATTAGTTTGATTCAGGATCTAAACAAGATATATATATTACATTTAGTTGATACATCTGTTAGCTCTCTTTTAATCTATAACAGTTCTTCTCCTTTTCTTTTTCTTGCAATGTATTTGTTGAAGAAACTGGGACATTGATCCTGTTTTCTTCTGATTACATTACTGCAGTCTCATTTAACATACTCTTCTGTTTCCCATATTTCTTGTAAACTAGTGATTATATTTAAAGTTCTGCTTTTTTTTCCCCCAAGAATCCTTCACAGATGGTGCTCTGCACTTCCTACTGTATCACATAAAGAAACGTGATGTCTGATTGTTCCTCTTTTTAGGATGTTAAGTTTTGTTAGTGGGTTCATATGGTATAAGCTTGATCCATTCATAAGTGTTTCATCTAATATTTTGGCAATTATTTATGATTGGTTTGTAATTTAAAACTTTATATTTTTCATATCTAGAAACTTCTACTTCAAATATGCTAGATAATTTTCCTAGTCTATGTTTTCTCAGATATTTTCAAGTTTATTTCCTTAAACACAGTAAACAAAGTTATTTCATAATCTGTGTTAATTAAAATATCTGAAGCCTTTTGTGTTTAGTTTCTGCTATTGTTTTTTCTGGTTCTCATTCATGGTGTGTTGTCTCCTTGTGTTTAGTTATTTTTTTTTTTTTATGATGAGCTACTAATTTTCCTTGGAAAATGATTAGTAGAAGTTCTTTGGTGGTAGGATGAAGGGAAATCTTTCCATAGTGAATTTACATTTGATTTCTTCAAGGCCTAGGGGTATTACACTTCCCCACAGAACCACTTAAAATCAAATTTACAACCCCTTGTGCTGAAGGGTTGTTCTGTTATAATACCTATTGCAATGCATCTCTGTCTGCAATTAAATATGACTGTTTGCCTCAGAAGTGCAGTTATAGAGGAATTTGCAACGCTGAAAAAAAAAAACTGCCATTGCCATGTAGGCTGGGATCCTCCACTATGTCTAAAACTAGGTTCTGGTGGAAGTATAGACAGTGGACCCCCTCCAAGGAGAACCTGGACCGTAACACCAACTGAAGAATCAGCGGTATATTTGAGAATGGTCTATGGTCACATTTAAGGCTTGATATTTGCATTCCTCATTGTGATGGCCACAAATGCACAATCTATTACAACTACCAAAGTCACAGAAGTCAAAGAAAAGCCAAAGGAAGATATGAAAGGTAAATCGACTGTTAAACTCACGGAAGATAAGTCCACAGTTAAAGGTAAAGCCCCTGCTAAACCTGTGGAAGATAAGAGTAAAAGTAAGAAGAAATAGACTAAAAAAGAAGTCAATCCCCCAATAAATGTAAAAACATAGGAAGTACATGGAAGGAACATTTGTGAAGAAAAAACAAAACAATTATAGAGACTGGAAAACAAATAAACAATTATGACAGCAAGAAATACAGGAAGCTTATGACAAATTATCTCTCTTTGAGAGATCTGTGACACTCAATCTGAAATAAATTTCAACAACTCAAAAAAAAATCAAGTTTACAGCTTGAATTTTTTTTTGTCTACCCAAATTTTCTGAAATTGGACTGAAAATTTCTTCAAGGACTGAAAATTTGTGGTCACAAATTCTAGGGGACATATTTTTTCCTTTGCTCTGTTAGTCACCAAGACAATCTTCCTGGTGTTTCCTGGGGGTAGGGAGTTGGGGTAGATTCACTACAGGGTGGATTTCCTCTCAGATTTCCCACTTCAGGTAAGTCTTTACTTGCTCTCAAAACAAAAACAAAATTCAAGCCTGCAAGTTTGGCAAATGCCCTCAAAGCAAATGTGATTGCAGTGTTTTGAATACTTCTCTAGGTTTCTGATTTCATTTATATTTTGGCCTGTTAATTCTTTACTGTCCTGTTGGTTCTACTAAACTTTTTTTAAATGCAGTTTTATTGAGATATCTTCACACACCATACAGTCCATCCAAAGTATACAATGAATGGCTCACACTATCATAACATAGTTGTGTATTCATCATCACAATCAGTTTTAGAACATTTTCATTACTCCAGGAAGAAAAAAAAAGAGGAAGCCCCAAACATCCTGTACTCCTTATTCCAATACCCCCATCATTGATCCCTAGCATTGGTGCAGTACATTGATATATTACTGTTAACTATGGTCCATTGTTTGCAGCAGGTGTGTTTTTTTCCCCAAATACCACTCTATTATTAACTTCTTGTAATACTTTTGTGCATTTGTTTGAGTTCATGGAGGAAATTTTTTGTATTTGTGCTGTTAAGAACAGTCATCATCCACCACAAGATTTACTGAGTCATACATTTCCATGTTTTAACCTCTGGCTTTCCTTCTGGTGACACAAATGACTTGAAACTTCCCCTATTAACCACATTCATGCAAAATTCAGCACTGTTAATTATATTCACAGTAATGGGCTACTGTCACCTCTATCCATTTCCACTTGTTTAAATTCAACCTAGTTAAAAATTCTGCACATCTTAAGCAACCACTCCTAATTCTCTAGCCTCATTCTATCTCCTGTCTACCACACTTTTAAGAAGGTGTTTACATTAACCAGAATTTTTAGTTGTTTTTGGTAACAGGATTAATCAAATATCCAAACCAAAATATTGAAGGAAACAGAAGTATGCTTAGCCTTTCCAGGACAACTTTTTATTTTCCTTAGAAGTAATACTTGTCTTTTTCCTTTCCTTAGCTTTCTACACACTTATCACTAATGTATTCCCAAACTCTCCTCTGATTATGCAAATCTGTTATCAATAAGCTCAAATGCTCTAGATGTTCTATCAATTTTATTTTCTTGAAGAAATAATCCCCAAACCTTTCTGACCTGCTCCAGTCTTGATAAATTGACCTCTAGTCCTGCTGTACAACTGGGATCTCCCTTCACCATCACCCTGGGAATTCCTTTTTGTCTCTCTTTTGTGGTGGATCCCCATTTCTTGGATTCCATGCTTTCCTCTTTTTTGACTTACTGATTTGTTTTAGCAGAACGAATCTTCTCCTCTCTTTCTGAAAAACAATACATGGAGTGCTAATATTTTGCATATCTGAAATTGTCTTTATTCTGGACTCCAATTAAATCATAGTCTGTCTGAGTGTAGAGTTCAATGTTGGAAATAATTACCCTTGGAATTTTTTTAAATGCAACTTTATTGAGATATAGTACACACCATATAATCCATCCAAAGTATACAATCAATGGCTTGCAGTATTATCATATAGTTGGGCATTCATCACCACAATCAATTTTAGAACATTTTCATTACTCCAAAAAAAGAAATAGAAATAAAAAGGAAGCCCAAAACATCTTGTGTCCTTTATATTATTTTTTGTCTTTGTTTTATTACTCATCTTCCCATACACTGGATAAATGAAGTGCCAGTCACAAAGTTATGGTTTTTTTTGGCTTTTATAAAAGGGGTTTATTTGGTTACACAGTTACAGTCTTAAGGCCATAAAGTGTCCAAGGTAACACATCAACAGTCAGGTACCTTCACTGGAGGATGACCAATGGTGTCCGGAAAACCTCTGTTAGCTGGGAAGGCATGTGGCTGGTGTCTGCTCCAAGTTCTGGTTTCAAAATGGCTTTCTCCCAGGACGTTCCTCTCTAAGCTTCATTTCCTCAAAAATGTCACTCTTAGTTGCACTTGGGGTATTTGTCCTCTCTCAGCTTCTCCAGAGCAAGAGTCTGCTTTCAACAGCCATCTTCCAACTTTCTCTCATCTGCAGCTCCTGTGCTTTCTTCAAAGTGTCCCTTTTGTCTGCAGCTCCTCTTCAAAACATCATTCACAGCTGCACTGAGTTCCCTCTGTTATGTCAGCTCATTTATATGGCTTCACTGATCAACTTAGACCCACCTGGAATGGGCGGGCCAACACCTCCATGGAAATTATCCAATCAGAGTCATCACCCACAGCTGGGTGGGGCACATCTCCGAAGTAACACTCAAAGAAATCTAATCAACACTGGTAACATCTGCCCACACAAGATAACATCAAAGATAATGGCATTTGGGGGACACAATACATTCAAACTGGCACAGATACCAACCAGAATCCAAGAGAAGCTTTCTGAGAAGGCAGAGTCACAAAGTTTTTACAATCACACAGTCACACAATAAAAGCTATATAGTTATACAATGATTATCAAAGATCAAGGGTACTGGATTACAGTTCAACAATTTCAGGTATTTCCTTATGGCTATTCTAATACACTAAAAACCAAAAATAACTATCTATATAATAAGTTAGTAGTCATACTCATTTGTTAAATCCTAAATTTTCAGTTACACCTCCTCCTTCTCATCTGATAATTCTCTCAATCTTCAGCCATGTCTGGGCAATGACCATTTTAACTTCTTTGTTCTGGAAAGGGGTGTCAACCTTACGGGGTAGAGGAATGAAACTGGTTGAAGTTCTTGGAGAGACTGGTACCTCTGTATTTCAGAAACAATCTGGCATAGGAACAATCTGGAGGCCTTAAGTTTCTGAAAAAATAAACTTATTAAATAAAACTTTTATAGAGTCTTAGATAGAACCCAAGATATTCTTTAGGGGTTTCAGGAAGACTGTTGGTTGGGGCTTGGCACACTGTGGCAATTTGTAATATCTGGCTGAAGCTTGCAATAGAGAACTTCCAGAATGACCTCTTGGTTCTATTTGAAATCTCTTAGCCCCTCTGCTGGTTTGAATGTATTATGTCCCCCAAAATGCCATTATCTTTGATGTAATCTTGTGTGGGCAGACTTATCAGTGTTAATTAGATTGTAATTCTTTGAGTGTTTCCGTGGAGATGCGCCCCACCCAACTGTGGGTGATGACTCTGATTGGATAATTTCCATGGAGGTGTTACCCCACTCATTCAGGGTGTGTCTAAATTAAATCACTGGAGCCATATAAATGAGCTGACAAACAGAAGCAACTTGGTGCAGCTGAGAGTGACATTTTGAAGAGGAGCTACAGCCAAGAGGGACACTTTGAAGAACACACAGGAGCTGAGAGAGTAGCTGCAGATGAGAGACAGTTTGAAGACGGCCATTGAAAGCAGACTTTTGCTCCAAAGAAGCTGAGAGAGGGAAAATGCCCCAAGAGCAATTAAGAGTGACATTTTTGAGGAAATGCAGCCTAGGGAGGATGTCCTGGGAGAAAGCCATTTTGAAACCAGAACTGTGGAGCAGATGCCAGCCACGTGCCTTCCCAGCTAACAGAGGTTTTCTGATGCCATTGGCCATCCTCCAGTGAAGGCACCCGAGTGCTGATTTGTTACCTTGTACACTTTATGGCCTTACGACTGTAACTGTGTAACCAAATAACCCCCTTTTATAAAAGCCAATCCATTTCTGGTGTTTTGCATTCTGGCAGCATTAGCAAACTAGAAGAGCCCCCAAATTTTATTTTATTTCATTTATTCTCCCTCTTTTGGTCAAGAAGGCATTCTCATTCCCACAATGCTAGGGCCAGGCTCATCCCTGGGAGTCATGTCTCACATCGCCAGGGAGACTTACACCCCTGAGAGTCATGTCCCTTGTAGGGGAGAGAGGAATTAGTTTCTTTGCAGAGTTGGCTTAGAGAGAGAGGTCACATCTGAGCAACAAAAGAGGTTCTCTGGGGGTGACTCTTACATATAATTATAAGCAGGCTTAGCTTCATCATTGCAGAAATAAGTTTCATAAGGGAAAGCCTCAAGATTGAGGGCTTGGCTTATTAAATTTGGATCCCTAATGCTTGAAATAATATCAGGAATTCCCCAGGTAGGGAAGTTTAATAGTTCCACATTTTCCCCCAGTCCCTCAAGTGGACTTTGCAAATACTTTATCTTCTGCCCAAAATGCTCTGGAGTGTATCAGGGTATGACACTAACCTGTACAGAATAACAAGATCTCATTCCTTTTTCTAGGTTCCATGTAATTATGCTGTTTAAGTAAACTGATCAGACAGGTTAAATTAGATAGTGTGCTACAGAAAATTTTAATTTTGGACCAAATAAACATCTCCTCCTTTGGTCTCACACAGAAGTTGAGGTTTTAAAATTCAGACAATATCATCCTTTACCCTGTATTCTGATTTACTTTAGTCCAAACGAGGTCCATTTCAGTCATATATGTAATTGAAGTCTGATCTCTTTTTCAGCTTCTTTAACAGTTGCTGTATGGAGTAACACTGACTTTCAGAGCTGCAGAACTCTAACTCTGAGTCTCAGGTGTCACACAGATATCCAACGTTCCAGGGGACTACCAGGTTATACACAAAGAGCACAGCATCTCAGAGTGTAGAATAACAGTTAAAACTCAGAAATAGATGTGACTGCTATAAAAGCTTACAATCTAGGAACCTTTACAATGGCCTTATCAAACATTCTGCACTCTTTAATTATTGATTGTCCAATCTCTGCCCAGTTTTTATCCCCTGATAACCTATGTTCTCAAATTCAATTCTAGGATTTTGCTCCTTATAGTTTATATTAGTGAAACCATACAATATTTATCCTTTTGTTTCTGGCTTATTTCACCCAACATAATGTCCTCAAGTTTTATTCACCTAGTCGCATATCACATGACTTCATTCCTTCCTGCAGCCACTCAATATTCTGTCATATGTATACACCGCAGTTTGCCCTTCTGTTCACCCATTGACATACCCTTAGACCAGGCCACCTCCATCCATTGCAAATCATGAATAATGCTGCCATAAATACCAGTGTGCAAATGTCTATTCATGTCCCTGCTTTCAGTTTTTCCAAGTATATACCCAATAATGGGGTTGCAGGATCATATGGCAACCCTACACTTAGCCTCTTGTGGAACAACCACACTGCCCTCCAGAGGGGCTGCACCACTTTACTTTCCTCCCAACAATGAATAGTTATATCTCTCTCTACACATCTTCACCAGCACTTGTATCTTTCTGTATATTTTTCAAACAGTTTTATTCACACACCATACAATTTATCCCAAGTGTACAATCAATGGCTCTGGTATAATCACATAGTTATGCCTTCACCACCACAATCTACATGAGGACATTTCCATTTCTTCTTCAAAGAAAGAAGAGGGGAAAAAAGGAGAAACAACAACAAGAATCCTGTACCCCTCCCTTATATCTCCCTCTTATTGACATTTAGCTTTAGAATATTGCCTTTGTTACAATTAATGAAAAAATATTACAATGACACTGTTAACTATAGACCCTAGTTTGCATTAATTGTATTTTTCCATATACCATCCCATTTTTAACACCTTGCAATGGTGACATTCATTTGTGCTACCTCATGTAAAAGCTTTCTTACATTTGTATATTTAATCACCATCATTGTCCACTCTAGGTTTTGCTAAATTATACAGTCCTAGTTTTTATCCTCTATCTTCCTTTCTAGTGTTATACATGCCCCTAACCTTCCTCTTTCAAACATACTCACACTCAGCTTTGTCCATTATACATACAATGTTGTGCTACCATCACACAGTATTGTGCTACCCATTTCTGAATCTTTACAATCAAACCCTTAGAATTTTGAAGCTGTTTCTCCATTATCTTTTAGCTTCCAGTGTTAATGAGCTGATAAGCTTAATGCCATTATGATCCTTGATCCTTGCATGAAATTTGTTTTTTCTCTCTGGAATCTTTTGGAATTTTTTCTGTCTCTACATTGTAGAATTTTTTTTTTTAATTCTATAATATGTCTTGGTGTGGGTCTGATTTGTTGTGTTAGTGTACCCTTTCAATTTGGAAATTCAGAGAAATACTTTTTAAATAATTTTATTTCTTCTCTCCTGATTCTCTTTTGGAAACTCTCATTATTCAGATCTTGTACCTCCTGGTCTGTCCTCTAATTTTTATAATTTTTCTCCTAAACTAGAGCAAATTTGGTCTTCTTCAACTTTATCTTCCAGTCTTTCTATTGAATTTTTATTTCTGCTATCATGGTTTTAATTTCCAAAAGCTCTTTTTGCTTATATGAATAGTAGTCAGTTTTGTTAAAATGGCCACCTGCATTAGGTATTGTTAGGAGGGACCCCTTTCTGAGAAGGGCTTTTCTAGAAGACAAAAACAATTGACCTGCAGGGGCTTTCCAAGAATATGGAACAATGGAATGCAGATAAGCAACACCTTCTGATAAACCAGTTTTGGTCCAGGAGAGATAGCTTATTAAGATGAGACAAGAATACTATCTAATCCATATCTGCTCCCTACTTTATAACACCCCCCCTGCATGTAAAATGGAATCTTAACATCAACCAATCAGAACATTTCCTCAGTTGCTTTTGCATTTGCCCCATATAAACTCCCTCTTTTCACTCCCTCGGTAGAGTTCCCTTCTACTTTCTGTATGGGATACTGCCCAATTCATGTATTGCTCAATCAAGTTGTGAGATTGAATGAAAAATTCTTCTTTTAACACTTTTAAAATAACTTCTTGTCTTTTTTTTAATGTCTGCACTCTCTCATTACTCAGTATTTAATGATGGTTTTTAATTCATTTGCTTTGTTTTTCAGTCCCCTGCCCCAGTGCTATCTCTGTTTTTTCTAATTTGTCTTCTTCTCTTTGCTTGTTTTAGCTATTTCTTGTATATTAAAGGCTTTTTTTTGAGGAATAAGAACCAGATCACATTCCCACTAGATTTGGTGGAGAAAAGATGCAAGTTTAAGCAGTCCTCTAGCCTCCAGCTACTGTGTCAGGGGTTTGAGAGTTGTGGTCTCTAACACCAAAGAGAAGGTTTGACTTTCTGGGAGTGATTCAGAGACACTGAAGTACAAAGAAGAGACACTTTTAGAGAAGTAAAATATGACTAAAAGCAATGGAGAGGAGTCCAAGGTGGGGGGAAGGATGGAGAGGATCCAGCAGGGAGTCTGTAAACACATGCTCCTGGCCAAGAAGAAAGTGCAGAACATCACAAAGGAGGATGTTAAAAGTTACTTATTTCAGAATGCTTTTGTGCTCCTCATGGACACCACTGTCATTGTGGGTACAATACTTGGATTTGCTCTCTGACCATATAAAATGAGCTGCTGGGAAGTGAAGTACTTCTCCTTTCCTAGGGAACTTCTGATGAGGATGTTACAGACGTTGGTGTTACCACTTATCATCTCCAGTCTTGTCACAGGAATGGCGGCCCTAGATAGAAAGGCATCAGGGAAGATGGGAGTGCGAGCTGTAGTCTATTACATGACCATGACCATCATTGCCGTGGTGACTGGCATAGTCATTGTCATCATCATCCATCCTGGGAAGGGCAAAAAGGAAAATATGCACAGAGAAGGCAAAATTGCACAAGTGACAGCTGCAGATGTCTTTCTGAACTTGATCGGGAACATGTTCCCTCCAAATCTGGTGGAAGCTTGCTTTAAAAATTTAAAACCAACTATGAGAAGAGAAGCTTTAAAATGCCCATCCAGACCAATGAAACACTTGTGGGTGCCGTGGTAAGCAATGTGTCAGAAGTCATGGAGACTCTTAAGCAAATCACAGAAGAGCTGGTCCCAGTTCCAGGATCTGTGAATGGGTTAATGCCTCGGGACTGCTTGTCTTCTCCATGTGCTTTGGTTTTGTGATTGGAAACATGAAGGAGCAGTGGCAAGCCCTGAGAGACTTCTTTGATTCTCTTAATGAAGCCATCATGAGATTGGTAGCAGTGATAATGTGGTATGCTCCTCTTAGCATTCTCTTCCTGATTGCAGGGAAAATTGTTGGGATGAAGACACAGGAGTAATTGGGGGGCATCTTGCCATGTACACAGTGACCGTCATTGTGGGCCTACTCATTCATGCAGTCATTGTCCTTCCCCTCCTCTCCTTCTTGGTAACATGTAAAAACCCTTGGGTTTTTATTGGAGGGTTACTGCAAGCACTTATCACAGCTCTGGGAACCTCCTCAAGTTCCGCCCCCCTACCCATCACCTTCAAGGGTCTGGAAGAGAACAATGGTGTGGACAAACAGGTCATCAGATTTGTGCTCCCACTGGGGGCTACCATTAACATGGATGGGACCACCCTCTATAAAGCTTTGGCCTCCATTTTCATTGTTGAAGTTAACAACTTTGAACTGAACTTTGGACAGATTATTACGGTCAGCATTACAGCCACGGCCGCCAGCATCGGGGCCACTGGGATTCTGCAGGTGGGTCTGGTCACCATGGTCGTTGTGCTGACATCTGTGGGCCTGCTCACTGATGACATCACGCTCATCATCGCTGTGGACTGGTTCCGGGACCGTCTCCGTACAACGACCAATGTGCTGGGAGACTCCCTCAGAGCTGGGATTGTTGAGCACCTGTCACGACACGAACTCAAGAATCAGGATGTCGAAATGGGTAACTCAGTGATTGAAGAGAACGAAATGAAGAAATTGTATCAGCTGATTGCTCAGGAAAATGAAACTGAGAAACCCACTGACAGTGAAACCAAGATGTAGACTAATATAAATATTTTCTTGAGACCAGGTGTTTGAAAACCAGCATAATATTTCCTTCCCACTAAAACTCAGCTTTCAATAATAAGCCCCTTAGTCTGTTTTCCTCCCTACTCTGATAGTATTGGGCATACACATCCAAAAGTGAGGGAGAATTTTTCAGTGGCTAAATGTATGGTTTTCATACCACCTTTAAATGACTTCATGTCAGTCTTGCATAATAAGGTACTGAGATCAAAAATATTCATGAGCAGTTTATGTGGCACACAATCCTGTAAATGTGTTTTTTTTTTTTTTGGAAGTTAAAGAATCAAATAGTAGGCAAAAAAACACACATGTTTTTAAATCAGGTTTTGAAGTTTAAAAATCCTTCAGAACACAATTCCATTTTAGTCTTGACACATAACTTGAGAAACCACAATCAGTTATTAGTTGAACAGTAGAAGGGTTTTTTTTCCCTTTTTATTCTGATTTTATTAGTAGCAGGATAATACACAAACACACCTAGCACAGTGGTGAGGAGGGGCGGAAAGTAAAATTTCCATGTAGCCTTGAGCAGGTCACTTCTCATATTTAGGCCTCAAAGTCCTCATCTGTAAAATGGGTGCATTCCTAGATGCCTTTACGTTCTCCTCTAGTTTGAACATCCTGTGACATTATGAAAGTCCTTGCCCTCTGTTTCCCTCAGAACATCCTGTAGCAAATATTATTCCTCAGAACATGGGGCTTTCAGAAACAACATTTTGTTGGGAGTGAACATTTCTAACCAAGGGCAGGATGGTTGTGTAGTTCACCAGGCCCATTCCAGAATGTCAGTTTCACAAGTCACCAGGCAAAAGGCCATTTCAGGAGTGGAATAATTCATAAAACCCTTCGAAGTATCTACTTCTTTCCTACTCTTCCTAAACTGAAGGGACTGCTTTGGGAAGGAGGTCTCCTCAACTGACAATGGATTTTTAGAAAATAAAACATGAGACTAGCAAGGGTGCTCATGGACTTACTATGGAACACTATAAAAAGCCTGCTAGGAAAGAATATAACATGGTTGGCAATATTAAAGAGAGGATTTTAAAGCACCAATGTTATATGTCTTCTTGAAGGAAGAATAAAAAAGGAGAGGGTTTTTGTTTGTTTGTTTTAAATACCCAAAACACTTTTTCTCTTTGTTTCAAAATCATTCCCCAAGGAAAGGAAGTTTGCATAGCATATCAAACTATAAGGTCACGTATTAAATATTTTACAGGAGTGAAATGAATGAGCTCTAATAAGGATCCATAAACTGGATTACATTAATCAAAAGTTCTTAGAATGAGAGAAACAAGCTATTTCTTTGTGTTGGAATTCCACTTATGAAATCATTCAAAACCTTTAGCTGGAATAGGTTTTTGTTTTATTTTATTTTGTTTGTGTCCCCAAAAGAAATGGTAAAAGATGAGTTGGTATGAAGGCATTTTACTTGAGACTGCAAGTAAAAACAGCAGAAGTATAGGTTTAGGTAGCCAACTCCCAGGTTTAGAAGAGATTAATTTTTACCTCCTAAGGATATCTAGTGAAGTGGGACCTGTCAGAATATACCAGCTGTGTTTGACTTCCTGACTGAAAATGGTGAAGAATGGACTTAATTACGCTAACAAACTGACAATCTAGACACACATCTTCTGATACACAGTTAGAGCTGTTTTTACAGAGATCATGAGTATTATGTGTCTATAAATAAAGTTAACATTAGGCTATGGTGGAGTAAACATTTAATGTCAAGGCTCTATTTGGGAAATACACTACAAAAGTTAATGTACGTAGCTGCCATTTTATGATGCCAACAGAAAAAAATTAATCCTGTCAAATTAATTGTTACAATGGGATCTTTTTTATACTAACTCATTCTTATGGAAACCAGGTCCTTTAGGAATGATCCTCTCACCAGCCCGTCACAGTCTCTGCATGTACATGCACGCAGTGTGGACCCAGAAGCATTACTTTGTAGATGTATTTTCAATAAAGAAAAGTAGTTTTACATTAAAAATAAATAAATAAAGGCTTTTCTTAAACATCTAATGATCCTTGGCTGTCTGCTTATATTTAAGGATGAGCACCAAAAAAAAAAAGCTGATTGGATAGTCCATGTGAGGGATTGGGTGTTTAGGCCAAGGGCTTAATTGAAGGTTGGGCTATTTCATGGAGAGTACCCCAGTGAGAGTATTTTCATGCCTTCTTGCTTGGACTAGTCAGATTTCCCAGATTCCAGTATTCTGCCTGAAGGTATAATCATGCTCCTAAACCTCTGTTAGGGATCAACTTTCGCAGGTTGGCGAAAACAGTTACCATTCTTCCATTTGCTTTCCAGGTTCCAAAATGTTGCTGTCATTGCCCCCATTCCCTTTCTCTTTGTCTTTGTAGGTTTATACCTTGGTGGGGATAATACGTACAGGGTTGTGTAAAAGGTGTTTTTAAATATATATATATATTTACAGGTTTACAGAAAAATCATGCAGAAAATACAGAATTGTCATATAATCCCAAAACTTTGTATTAGTGTGGCACGTCCATTACAATTGATGAAAGAATATTATTATAATTGTACTATTACCTACAGTCCATAGTTTACATAAGGGTTCACTGTTTGTGTTGTACAGTCCTATGGGTTTTTTTTTATTGTTCAATTTTTATTCTAGTACAGCCTAAAACTTTCCCTTTTTACCATGTTCAGATATATAATTCAGCATTGGTAATTACATTCACAATGTTGTACTACCAACACCGATATCCATTACCAAGACTTTTTCATCACCCCAAATAGAATTCTGTAACAATTAAGCATTAACTCCCCATTCCCCACTCTTACCCCAGCCCCCTGTATTCTAGTTTCTCACTCTATGAGTTTGCTTATTCTAATTATTTCATATGAGTGAGATCATACAATATTTGTCCTTCTGTTTCTTGCTTATTTCACTTAACATGAGGCTTCAAGGTTCATCCATGTAGTCACATGCATCAGAACTTCATTCCTTTTTACGTGTAAAGATTATGACACAAATTACCAGAGTTGTATGTATATATGAGGTATGCTTCTGTACAACAATAATTTGTTGCACAAGTATTAAGTAATTTCCAGGGATATCACACTCTCCCACCCTTTGGCCTCAATCTTCCACCCCATAGGAGCCGGATCCAAATGCAAAAAATATCTCAAAAAGTAATGAGATGGAGAGAGAACCTAAGATGGTGGCTAGGACAGACAGGGCAAAAAAACACCTCTGTGAAAAATACTAGATAAAAGCCAGAAAGTGACCCAGAATACCAGTTCCAGTGATGCACCAGCTGGACAAAGTCTACTAAATCCACAGGGACTGTGCACTTGGTAAACCAGGAGTCTGCGTTCTGAAACGAGTGAGTAAGCCGCTGAATATCCGGCAGCCATGGTGCGGTGTGCGGAAACCATGGATTAGCGTTTAGAGCCAGACTAGTTCTTTTTTTAAAAAAACCTAAGGGTGGCTGTGGTTACGGCAGTGAGAACCACACAGTGAAGCGTGGCAGGAATGGCTGTGCGAACACCTCAGTATCTGGCATGAAAGATAGCCTTTCACACATGCGCTGCTAATTGTCTTGGAGTGAGGCAGGCAGAGAGGAGCCAAAAGGGGAAAATAAACACGCCCCTTACAGCCATATTCCCGGTGGGCTGGGAATCCTCCTGCCCAGTGCCGTCGACACAGCCCAGAACTGTGCCAAAAAACCCAGTGTGACATGAACTGTTTCCAGCAACATGCACACATGCCACAATATCAGGCATGGACAATGGCCTTTCGTGCACCCACCACTAATTGTTCCAGAGCTGGGAAGGCAGAGCTGTGCAAAAAGGGGGGAATTAACATGCCCCATTCACCCATCCTTTCAGCAGGCTGGGAATGCCCCTACACAGCCCGGCAGCCCAGAACTTCCCTTGTGGGATGGCACACACTTGTGATGTAGCACAACTTTCCCTCAGCAGAGGCCCTAGAAGGGCTAGGCTTGGAAGAGGGACCCACTCAGAAATCCCAGGGACCCTATGCCAATACCAAGGACTTGTGGGTCAGCGGCAGAGACAATCTGTGGCGAGACAGAAATGAAGGTTTAGACTCTTGCAACAGACTTAAATCTCCAGGAACACCTGGGAGGTTTGATTATTAAAACTGCCCTTCCTTGCTAACCACTCAGACACAGACCCCACATTCACAGTGGACAGCACCAACAACACACCCAAACTTGGTGCACAAATTGGACCCCACAAGAATCAGACCCCCACACACCACAAAGACAAAGTTGGTGAGCACTGACTCGAGGGGAATAGGTGACTAGCGGATGCCATCTGCTGGCTAGTTAGAGAAAGTGTACGCCACCAAGCTGTAGATCTGACAAATCAGAGATCAGTCTTTGAATAATCTTACATATCCTAAAAGAACCCTATCAAGTAAAGCAAATGCCAAGAGGCCAAAAACTACAGAAAAATTTAAAGCATATGAAAAAACCAGATGATATGGATAACCCAAACCCAAACACCCAAATCAAAAGATCAGAGGAGACACAGTACTTGGAGCAATTAATCAAAGAACTAAAGACAAGCAGTGAAAGCATGGCACAGGGTATAAAGGACATGAAGAAGACCCTAGAAGAGCATAAAGAAGAAATTGCAAGAGTAAATTAAAAAAATAGATGATCTTATGGAAATAAAAGAAACTTTACTAAATTGAAAAGATCCTGGATACTCATAGTACAAGACTAGAGGAAGGTGAACAATGAATCAGTGACCTCGAGGATCACAGAATGGAAAATGAAAGAACAAAAGAAAGAATGGGGAAAAAATTGAAAAAATCAAAATGGACCTCAAGGATATGATAGATAAAATAAAACATCCAAATATAAGACTCACTGTTGTCTCAGAAGGGAAAGAGAAGGGTAAAGGTCTAGAAAGAGTATTCAAGGAAATTGTTGGGGAAATCTTCCCAAACCTTCTACACAATATAAATACACAAAGCATAAATGCTCAGCAAACTCCAAATAGAATAAATCCAAATAAACCCACTCCAAGACATATTCTGATCAGACTGTCAAATACTGAAGAAAAGGAGCAAGTTCTGAAAGCAGCAAGAGAAAAGCAATTCATCACATACAAAGGAAACAACAAGACTAAGTAGTGACTACTCAGTGGCCACCATGGAGGCGAGAAGGCAGTGGTGTGACATATTTAAAATTCTGAGAGAGAAAAATTCCCAACCAAGAATACTTTATCCAGCAAAGCTCTCCTTCAAATTTCAGGGAGAGCTTAAATTTTTCACAGACAAACAAATGCTGAGAGATTTTGCTAATAAAAGACCTGCCTACTTCATATACTAAAGGGAGCCCTACCGACAGAGAAACAAAGAAAGGAGAGAGATAAAGAGAAAGGTTCAGTACTAAAGAGATTCAATATTGGTTCATTAAAGGACAATAAGAGAAAGAGGGAAAAAATATATCTGACAAACATAAACCAAAGGATAGGATGGCTGATTCAAGAAATGCCTTCACAGTAATAATGTTGAATGTAAATGGATTAAACTCCCCAATTAAAAGTTATAGATTGGCAGAATGGATCAAAAAATATGAACCATCAATACGCTGCATGCAAGAGACTCATCTTAGACACAGGGACACAAAGAAATTGAAAGTGAAAGGATGGAAAAAATATTTCATGCAAGCTACAGCCAAAAGAAAGCAGGAGTAGCAATATTAATCTCAGATAAAATAGACTTTAAATGCAAGGATGTTATGAGAGACAAAGAAGGCCACTACATACTAATAAAAGGGGCAATTCAACAAGAAGAAATAACAATCATAAATGTTTATGCACCCAATCATGGTGCCACAAAATACATGAGACAAACACTGGCAAAACTAAAGGATACAATGGATGTTTCCACAATAATTGTGGGAGACTTCAACACATCACTCTCTTCTATAGATAGATCAACCAGACAGAAGACCAATAAGGAAACTGAAAACCTAAACAATCTGATAAATGAATTGGATTTAACAGACATATATAGAACATTACATCCCAAATCACCAGGATACACATTCTTCTCTAGTGATTACGGAACTTTCTCCAGAATAGACCATATGCTGGGACATAAAACAAGCCTCAATAAATTAAAAAAAAAATTGAAATTATTCAAAGCACATTCTCTGTCCACAATGGAATACAATTAGAAGTCAAAAACCATCAGAGACTTAGAAAATTCACAAACACCTGGAGGTTAAACAACACACTCCTAAAATAAATGGTTTATAATGTAGAATGTAGGGGAACTAGCGATAGAGAGCAATTAATGAAGGGGGGAAGATAATCTAATAAGAACAGATAAGCTATTGTGAGTAAAATTAACGTTCTGGAAATGCCCAGGAATGACTATGGTTTGTTAATTTCTGATGGGCATGGTAGGAACAAGTTCACAGAAATGTTGCTAGATTAGGTTATTTTCTTGGGGTAGAGTAGGAACACGTTGGAAGTAAAGCAGTTATTTTAGGTTAGTTGTCTTTTTCTTACTCCCTTGTTATGGTTTGTTTGAAATGTTTTTTTATTGTATATCTTTAAAAAAAATTTTATATAGTTAATTAAAAAAAAAGTTAATTTAAAAAAATGAAAAAATATGCAGAGCCCCCTTGAGGAGCTGGTGGAGAATGCAAGGGTGTTGGGCTTCCCCACCTCGATGGTTGCTGATGTGCTCACAGACACAGGGGACTGGTGGTTTGATGGGCTGAGCCCTCTACCACAGGACTTGCTCTTGGGAAGACTGTCGCTGCAAAGGAGAGGCTAGGCCTCCTTATAATTGTGCCTAAGAGCCTCCTCCCGAATGCCTCTTTGTTGCTCAGATGTGGCCCTCTCTCTCTAGCTAAGCCAACTTGGCAGGTGAAATTCTGGAGGGCATTCTTATGCGCTATATAGATATCCCTTTTTAGTTTTTAGTGTATTGGAATAGCTAGAAGGAATACCTGAAACTGTAGAACTGCAATCCAGTAGTCTCAATTCTTGAACACAATAGTATAACTATATAGTCTATACTGTGTGACCACATGATTGTGAAAACCTGTTGGCTCACACTCCCTTTATCCAGTGTATGGACAGATAAGTAGAAAAATGGGGACAAAAACTAAAAAAAAATAGGGTGGGAAGAGGGGGATGGAATATTTTGGGTGTTCTTTTTTACTTTTATTTTTATTCTTAACTGGAGTAAGGAAAATGTTCAAAAATTGATTGGGATGATGAATGCACAATTACAGGTGATTGTACACTGTGGATAACTGTATGGTATGTGAATATATCTCAGTAAAACTGAATTAAAAAAAAAAGTAAAGGAGATGAGACTGGACAAACCGGAAAAAAAAAAAGTACACAAAACAGGAATATACTAGTAACTGTAGTTAATCACCTATGACACAACCAGGAGATGGTAATTGTGGGATCATACTTGGCTTCCTGGCTTATGAGGGAGTTATGCCAATGAAACTGCTATTCCGAACAGGGGCTGCTGATGCCCCCATACCACTCACCTCCCCTCACCTTAAGTCATTGGCTTCTGTCTTTCACCGAGTTTTTCTGAATTTGGAAGCAGTCCAATTTCTGTACTTGTGCCAATATTTACTATTCAAATCCATGTTCCTCTTTAACACAGCTGACTGGAAAGTGTCTATATCAAATTTCTGTTTGAGAAATTTCAGATTAGAAAAGGCTCCACAATTACTACCCCAAGACGATATTTCTGTATTATAGATTTAGCGGCTTTGTTTTGCTTCTGGAAAGATACAGCATCTGGGAAGAGACGTTGATATTTGAAAGGGACTGGTAACTACTTTACTACTTGCATTCCATTTTCCTGAAGTTTAGAATAAACCATCATAACACGAAAAAAAGAAAAAAAAGTAATGAGCTACGCAAGGAAGCCGAGCTGGGACACACAAAAAGCGCTTAAACTGGTCCAACGCAAGCACCACGCTCCTCTGGGACCCGAGAGGGTGGGAGGAGGTTCTGATGTCGTTGATGATTGGTTGATCTTTCTGACCAATCACGTGCACCCAATGATTTGCTATTAGTCGAGATCCATCACCCCTCCCCCGTGGGCTTTGGAGTCACATTTACAAATAGGAAAAAGGTACGCAAGAGGACGAAAGTACAGCCAATGAGACCCTGTGGCGTTAATGGGCGGGGTGAGGCTTCCGCCAGGTTTCGGGCGGAAGGAGTTGCTCTGGCTAAGAAAGCGAGCGAAAAATGGCGGCGGAAAGGCTGCTGTCCAGGATGTTGGGGCTGCTGCTTCTAGCGGTTCTGTTACCCGCAAGTTTGACCGGCGGTGTCGGGAGCCTGAACCTGGAGGAGCTGAGCGAGATGCGTTATGGGATCGAGATCCTGCCGTTGCCTATCATGGGGGGGCAGGTAAGGAGGCGTAGAGGTGGGCGAGGTTCTGGAGCAGAAGAGGAAGCGGAGAAGGGTAGAGGAAGGAGGGCAGCTGTGGAGTGTGAAGCAGGAGCCTAAGGAAAGTCTAGAAGAGTAGGTAGGAGGTTTACAGTGAGTCTTGGGCATCGAAGACTGAGCCTTATTCCTTGGGGCCGGGGACTGGAGGGGTGGGACTTCTCGCTGTCAGCCTCCAGGTTCCAGTTCCTGAAGGAAACACTCAGACTCCGCCCCCGCGGAGAAGTGGGTGTGTCCTCTCCCGTCACCCACGGCAGGAGGACTTGTACTTCATTCTCTCTCCGACTGGGCTTTTCCCGGGGTCTGAAGAGGGATCTCGTTGTTCTCCCTGATCCCAGCCTCTTTTCACCTCCCTGCTCCCCATCCCTCCCGTCTTCTTTCCCAGAGCCAGGCTTCAGACGTGGTGATTGTCTCCTCCAAGTACAAACAGCGCTATGAGTGTCGCCTGCCAGCTGGAGCCATTCATTTCCAGCGTGAAAGGGAGGAGGAGACACCTGCTTACCAAGGACCGGCAATCCCTGTGTTGTTGAGCCCGATGAAAGATGCTCCCTGCCTGCTGAAGGTGAAAGATCCTGGGATGGATGGAATGGGGGTGTGGGTACTAGGGATCCATCCTAGAGCTAAAGTGCTGGTGAATGAGGAGGGGTCTAGGGGACCTGTAGGAGTCCAGAAGGCAGTTGGAGTAGGCATATTTTACAGACAGGAAAAGAGCAAAGAATCCTGCAACCACTGATGACACTCTGCCAAACATAGAGGATTAGGATAGATCTTAGAATAAGGGTTAAACCAAGGTTGGTGGAAGGGGCTTCTCCTTAGAGAAGTCTTCCTTCTAAACCTTAGCCAAAGATGCCCGCTGCCCATCTCTCTCTGCCCCAATCTCCTATTTTATTTTCATCATAATAGTTTTTATCTTATTAACGGAATCATCAGTTTCTGTGTTTTTTGTTTTTTGTTTTTTGTTTGTTTTTTTTTTTTTTTTTTTTTTTTTCTGATTCCCTACACTGAAATGTAAGCTCCATGAGGTCAGGGAATTATCTTGTTAACAGCTGTATCCTTAGTTGTATCCCTAGAGTCTAGAAGAGTGAAAGGAATTTTGTAGAAGCTCAATTAATATTGAAGTTGGGGCATTGTATGCTTCCCTGGTCTGAGTGATTCAAGGATACCATGTTTTCTTATATTTATGAAAGACAAAAAAAGGATTTTTAAAAATATAAAAAAAGGGAGGAGGGGAAAGACTACAGGTAGAAAACAGATTTTAGAGGCATTTCTCTTGACTCACAGAAGGAAAACACCTTTCTCTTCTCACTGAGAGTGTGGAGAGTTAAGGAGATGAGAGGTTGTATGTCTTAGAGCAAGGAGAGACTGTAGTTCCCAGGAGAGACATCCCCAATCCATTCCTCTGACTGTTAATTTTTTAATTGTCAGACCAAGGACTGGTGGACATATGAATTCTGTTATGGACGCCACATCCAGCAGTACCACATGGAAGGTGACTACCTCCTACTTTCTCCCTAAGCCCTCACCAACATATCATGGAAGGTGACTTTCCTCCCCGGTCCTTGTACAGGGAGTAACAGTGCTTCACTGTGGTTTCTTTTTCAGATTCAGAGATCAAAGGTGAAGTCCTCTATCTTGGCTACTACCAATCGGCCTTCGACTGGGACGATGAAACAGCGAAGGTGTCTGGCCTGTGGAATTGGGTGGGAAGGGGGTCCTAGTGTAGACTGAGAGCTCTGACTAGAAGGGGTAGGTCAGGATTAGCTGCCCCATTTCTTGGGGCTTGGACAAAGTCGCCTGGGTCATGGATTCCCAAGGTCTCTAAGGTCCTTATAGGGGCACTGGAACATTCTTCCTCCTTGCTGTCTCTCACCCTCACTCCCTCTTGCCTCCTCTGCTCCCCAGGCCTCCAAGCAGCATCGCCTGAAGCGCTACCACAGCCAGACCTATGGGAATGGGTCCAAGTGCGACCTCAATGGGAGGCCCCGGGAGGCTGAGGTTCGGGTAAGTCTTGAAAGAGCGAAGTTGACACTCGCTCACGACAATTCAAATGCTAGGAGAAGGGCAGCATTGCATCTTATAGTCGAGAGGGTCTCGCCCAGACTCTAAACCCAAAGTTTGACTCATTTCCAGCTTCCAGCTGGATGTCACTGTCTGGATATCCAGATACACTTTGGGTCAACATTTCCCAAATCCTCCCCCTTGGTACCCCCCAACCATACTTACTCTTTTTTCCGTATCTCTCCTTTTTGTCATATTAGCTAGAGACCTACATCTCATCCTTGAATCTTCCTTCACCTTCAGTTCATCTGTCCTTTCTTCATTTCATGATTCTTCGGTGAATTCTTGCTGTGTGTAGGTACTGGGCTTGGCTCTGGGAGTACAGGACTCAGCAAACAGATGCAACACCTGCCCTCCTGGAATGCACAGTCTATAGGGGAAGACAGATGTTAACGAAAGAATCAGGAATGAGCTTATGACTACAAACTGAGAAGTGCTGTGAAGGAAAGGAATCTAGTTCTCTGAGTGTAAAAAACAAAGCCCATTCATTCTTCTTCTAGTTGTCTCTCAAAACTCCTCTTCATCCCTAGCTGGTACCTTCCTCTCCCACCTGCATCACTGATCACTGCCAATGGCTTCTTAATAAGTGTTCCTGATCTAGTGGTCCTTAACTTTGGTGGGGCAGGCAGGCACATGTATATGTTAGGAAAAGTTCCTCAGGTGATTCTAATGTGTATTCACACACACACACATACACACACACACCCGTAGAGAGGCACGCTACACTTACCAGAGTTATCTCTCTGTAGTAGGCATTTGCACATGCAGCAGTGGGCCAGTGAATGTTGAACACCCAGATTGCTGTGGAGGAAAAGCCCTGGTTTGTAGTGTTGCCAGTATCCGTGGTATAAATACTCCCACCATGGCTGGTTTCAGGTGATCATTGTGATGCCAACTGTTTCGCGAAATTCCCAAAAATTTACCAGTCGGGGCTCCTGTGGTCTCTTGTGAGCTGGGTTTGGTCCACCACCCATAAGCACCTGTCATTTGTTGGCACAGTCCTGGAAAACCTTCAATGGTTCTGCCTTTCCCAAAGGATAAGGTACAGAAGCCCCAACACAGACAAGGATGTTTGCAGTGGAGGTGGTGAGAAGTAGTTGGTTCTGGATATATTTTGAAGGATGGTAGAGCCAATAAGATTTGTTGATGGATTGGATGTGGGATGGAATCAAGGATGACTCCAAGGTTTTTAGCTTGAGTAACGGGAAGGATAGAATTGCCATTTGTTAAAGTGCCATGGAGAAGGCTTGGTGGGAGAGGAAATTAGGGGTTGGTTTAGACATATGAAGGTTGAGATGCCTATTAAACATCCAAGTGGTGATGTCCCATCGTTAGTTGACTCTGGGAGTCTGGATTTCAGAGGAAAGGTCTGGGCTGCAGACACAAATACCAACTTTCTGTCACACTGGCCGTCTTTCTGTTCTTTAAACCAGTAGTTCTCATTGTTCTCTCTGCCTAGAGCAGCAGACTTCCCACAGAGCTTTGACTATAACTCAGGTTATATTAAAAAATAACCTCCTCAGGGAGACCTAATGTAGACACATGTGCACATACACACACATCTCTGCCCTCATCCTAGTAAATATCTACAGTGTTTTGTAGTCTTCAAAGCAAGTATCATTACCTGAAATTATCTTATTTCAGTTTCATGTCTCTCTTCCTCCACTAGAATAAGTTCCAGAAAGGCAGGGGCAAAGTCTGTCTTGTTTTCTGCTTTATCCTTGGTACCTGAAATGGTGCCTAGCACCAAGTAAGTGCCCAGAGATTATTTGCTGAACAAATGGAATGAATGATCAGCCAGTTCAAATGTGGCCTTTCTTGACTAACCCAGAAAGTCAGTTGTGTTCCTTCAGTGCTTCATATACATAGATCCACATGCACACATATCCACAGGCACCCACACATGTGTGTAGCCTATTACAGCACTTCCTTCATTGTATTCTAATTATTTCTTTGTACCTACACTAGGCCAAGAATTGAGAGTAAAGACTGCATCTTCCTCATATTTATTTAACATATGCCCTGTGCCAAGCACCGTTTTAGAAACTGGGGACACAATGGTACCTGGGAGACCTGGTCCTGCTCTTAGCAGTCAGTTACAGCAAGCAGGATAAGGGATAAGTATTGTGACAGGGGAAAGTGCATTATCATATGGGAACACATAATAAAGGAACTAATGAGTCTAGGGTAACGGGGAGGCCTCTTGGAAAAAGTGACCTTTGAATTGACAGTTGAAGGATGAAGAGTTAGTCCAGCAGATGTAAAGTTTGGGAGAGGGGAAGAAGAGGGCATTCCAGATAGAAGGAGGCAAGAGGGAATGGCCTGACCCAGAAATGGATATTGACAGTGACTAGAGGGGAGAGTTGTGGGAAAAGGGAGTGTGGGAGATGAGGCCAAGCAGTTTTTAGGGGATAGGTTGTAAGTTCTGTAGCTATGTTGAAGACTTTGGGCAATCCGAGAGACAATGGGGAGCCCCTAGAATGTTTTAAGCAGAATGGGGACATACTCAGTTTTGGTTTTTGAAGGCTCATTTTGGCTAGAGTAGAGCAGATGCTTGGGAGACCAGTTAGGAGGCAATTGCAGTAACCCCAGTGAGAAATAAAGCTGGCCCATCAATGAAGAAAAGTGAATTTTTGGAGAGAAATTTAGGGGGCAAAATCAATAGAATGAGAGTGAGGAGTCAAGAATGATTCCCGAGTTTTTTACTTGGGCAATTTGATAGATGGTGGTTCCTGTTACTCAGATAAGTATCGTGGGAAGAGGAATAGGTTTGATGAAGGACAATGGTGAGTTTGGTTTTAAATATGATTATTTTAGTGGCTGTAGAGAATTCAAGAGGCTGTAGGATCTGTGGGTCTGGAGCTCAGGAGAGAGATCTGAACACAGAGGGAATCACCATCATATCATTGAAGCCATGGGTATGGATGAAATCCCCCAAAGAGTGGTGTAGAGTCAGCAAAGTGGGACAGAACTTTCAGGAAGCCATCATTGAAGGCATGGGAAGAAAAAGAAGGGGTCTGTGCCGGTTTGAGTGTATTGTGTCCCCCAAATGCCATTATCTTTGTGGTCTTGTGTGGGGCAGACCCTTGGGTGCTGGTTGAATTTGCTTGGAGTGTGCCCCACCCAGCTGTCAGTGATAATTTTGATGAGATGTTCCCATGGAGGCGTGGCCCCACCCATTTGGGGTGGGCCTTGATCGGTGGAGCTATATAAATGAGCTGACTCAAAGAGGAAAGAGAGTGCAGCTGGGAGTGATGTTTTGAAGAGAAGCAAGCTTGCTAGAAAGGAACGTCCTGGGAGAAAGCCGGGAGAAAGCTGTTTTGAGGCCGGAGCTTTGGAGCAGATGCCAGCTGCCTTCCAAGCTAGCAGAGGTTTTCCGGACGCCATGGCCATCCTCCGGTGAAAGTACCCGATTGCTGAGGTGTTACCTTGGATGCTTTGTGGCCTTAAGACTGTAACTGTGTAGTGAAATAAACCCCCGTTTTATGAAAGCCTATCCATCTCTGGTGTTTTGCATTCTGCAGCATTAGCAAACTAGGACAGATTTTGGTACCAGAAGTGGGGTGCTTTTGCTGCTGAGTTTGCAAATACCGAACATGTTGGAACGGCTTTTTAAATGGATAATGGGGAGTTTCTGGAAGAGTTGTGAGGAGCTTGATAGAAAAGGCCAAAACTGCTTTAAAGAGACTGTTTGTGGAAATATGGACTCTAAAGATACTTCTGACGAGGTGTTGAACAGAAATGGTGAATGTGTTGTTGTAAACTGGAAGAAAGGCGATCCTTGTTTTAAAGTGGCAGAGAATTTGGCAAAATTGAGTCCTGGTGTCAGATGGAAGGAAGAATTTAACAGTGACAACCTGGAATACTTAGCTGAGGAGATCTCCAGACTACGTGTGGAGGACGTAACCTGGCTTCTCCTTGCAGCTTATAGTAAAATGCGAGCAGAAAGAGATAAACTTAGAACTGAACTCTTGGGTTCAAAGAAACCAGAAGTTGATCGCTTGGAAAATTACGAGCTTCCAGGGGGTGGAATCCCTGAAGCTACAGCCCAACATGAGGATGTAACCAAACATGGAAGCCAGCCGCCATTTCAGTACAAGCCAAGATTGGAAAAGGAGTTATCCAGAAAGGATTTGTGGAAAGTCCTATTGTCTGATGGCTTTGACCCTTGCGTGCTTCATGCAAAGCCAACAGAATTTTTGCGAGATCTTTATAGACAGAGCCATTGCCGGTCTGGACTGGAGGAGACAGACAAGGAAAAAATTAAAGGAAAAATCTCTTCAAAGACAGAGCCATGGAGGTTGAGGTCTGGAGTCAGGAGGTCTCGGGCTGGGAGAGCGGAGCAGCCCACATGCATGGAAAGGGTGAGTTTGCCCTGGAGGTCGAGGGCGGGCTTTCCGCCTCGATGCTCTGGAAGTTTTGCCACCTCAGGTCCCAAAGAGGTTGGAGCACATTCCCAGGGAATTGGGGAGAGCCTGGCTGCCACCACACTGTTCTGAAGGGGTTGAGCGTGTGACCCGGAGATGGAAGGGAATCCGGGAGCTGCCCCGATGTTTGAGGAGGGTGGGGCCGAGAAGGTGGTCTCCCCAATGTGTGGAAATGTTGGAGCACTCACCTAAGTGTTTGGAGAGGAACGGGCTGCAGAAAAGGCCCTTGGGAAGGGTTAGGCTCCCACTCTCTCAAGCCCCAAGGATGCAACGTTGTTCTATAAATGACTCTCAGACTCTGAAATCTAATGAAGTCTGTCCTGCAGGTTTTAAGAACTGTTTTGGTCCTGTTAACCCTGTTTTCCTTACTGTTTCTCCTTATGGCAATGGAAATGTTTATCCTATGAATGTCCCTCCTTTGTATATTGGAAGCATATAACTTGTTCTAAGTCCAAAGATCCAAAGCTAAAGGAGAATTATGCCTTAGGGCTGACCATGCCTATAATTGATTTTGATGGGATCTTGTACTTAACTTTTGGTTCTGAAATGATTTAAGTTTTTGTGATAGTGTGATGGAATGAATATATTTTGTATTTGGAAAGATAATGTCATTTTGGGGTCCAGGGGGTGGAATGTGCCGGTTTGAGTGTATTGTGTCCCCCAAATGCCATTATCTTTGTGGTCTTGTGTGGGGCAGACCCTTGGGTGCTGGTTGAATTTGCTTGGAGTGTGCCCCACCCAGCTGTCAGTGATAATTTTGATGAGATGTTCCCATGGAGGCGTGGCCCCACCCATTTGGGGTGGGCCTTGATCGGTGGAGCTATATAAATGAGCTGACTCAAAGAGGAAAGAGAGTGCAGCTGGGAGTGATGTTTTGAAGAGAAGCAAGCTTGCTAGAAAGGAACGTCCTGGGAGAAAGCCGGGAGAAAGCCGTTTTGAGGCCGGAGCTTTGGAGCAGATGCCAGCTGCCTTCCAAGCTAGCAGAGGTTTTCCGGACGCCATTGGCCATCCTCCGGTGAAAGTACCCGATTGCTGAGGTGTTACCTTGGATGCTTTGTGGCCTTAAGACTGTAACTGTGTAGTGAAATAAACCCCCGTTTTATGAAAGCCTATCCATCTCTGGTGTTTTGCATTCTGCAGCATTAGCAAACTAGGACAGGGTCCTTGCCAAGGAGATTGAGAAGATGGGGCCAAGAGTGACATGGAGCCTGGGAAGGACATATTTCAAAAAGAGCCTGGTCCGTGGTGTTTGCTGCGTCTGAGCCATCAAGGAATAGGAGGATTAAAAACTGCTTGTGGGTGATCATGGGAATTATTGTTTTAATAAAAGTAAAGCATGCACATGGAAATAAAAATTCAGACAGTAGGGAAAGGAACCGAATGAAAAGGGTAAGTCCTCTACTTCCACTCACCCTTGACAGTCCTTTTGTTGGGCTTCATGACAAAGGTCATTGGTGATCTTTGCTAGAGCAGTTTCAATGGAGTGGTGAAGATGAGGTGTTGAGGAAAGTGCTGAAGAAGTGAAAACCTTGGAAGAGGTTTGGATTATGATGGGGAGGGAAAAGGTGAGCATTAGAGCGGCTGTGCGGTTTGGGAGGGAGGTACTTTTCTGTTATGTGTGTGTGTGTGTGTGTGTGTGTGTGTGTTAAGATGGGAAGAGACTGGAACATGTTTAAATGCTGTTGGGTGGACCCTGTAGAGAGGAGAGGTTGAGGTACAAGAGAAGGGATGGGAAGAAAACGTGGCCAGGGCTGGGATGCAGAACACGGAGAGCAATCATCCTCAGGAGGGGGACTCCCAGGGTTGTAACTAGACTAGTAAAGAAAGTGTATTTGCCAGTGAGTTTGGAAGTTTTGATGGCAGAGATTTGAGAGCCTTTCTGTCTGGTTACCTCGCATTTTTAGTTCTTATGTCCTGATGAACATCCCAAATATCTGCCCACTCCAGGGTAGGCATGGTGAAGTTTCCTCGCTCTGATGCTCCTTAGGAAGAACAGTGTCTTAGTTTGCTAATGCTGCAGAATGCAAAACACCAGAGATGGATAGGCTTTTATAAAATGGGGGTTTATTTCACTACACAGTTACAGTCTTAAGGCCACAAAGCATCCAAGGTAACACCTCAGCAATCGGGTACCTTCACCGGAGGACGACCAGTGGTGTCCGGAAAACCTCTGTTAGCTAGGAAGGCAGATGGCATCTGCTCCAAAGCTTCGGCCTCAAAACGGCTTTCTCCCAGGACGTTCCTTTCTAGCAAGCTTGCTTCTTTTCAAAACATCACTCCTAGCTGCACTCCGTTCAGTCTCTTTGAGTCAGCATGTTTTATATGGCTCCACTGATCAAGGCCCACCCTGAATGGGTGGGGTCACACCTCCATGGGAGTATCCCACCAAAGTCACCACCCACAGCTGGGTGGGGCACATTCCAAGCAAATCTAACCAGCACCAAAAAGTCTGTCCCACAAGACCACAAAGATAATGGCATTTGGGGGACACAATAGATTCAAACCAGCACAAACAGTGTATGTGGTCTTTGCTAAAAGTGCAGTCTCTGTGGGGGATGAGAACAACTGGTTAAGCATCTGGAATTAATTTTGGATCCCTATCTCAGTTCTTACAGTAAGTGAGATTTCAGAAAGATCACAATTTTTTTTCTTCTAATTTTTAAAAAACTTTTAATTTTGAAATACTTTCAAATTAACAGGACAGTAAATAATACAAATTCCATACAGAGAACTCCAACATACCCACCCCCCGATACCCAGATCCACCAATTTTAACATTTTTCCACATTTGCCGTTATCATTCTATCAGTCTGTTTTCTGAACATGAGTATAGGTTGTCTATATCATGCTCCCTGAACACTTACTAATGCCATGTACATTTCCTAAGAACAAGGAAATTCACTTATGTAACAACCTTAAGTGCAGTTATCAAGTTCAAGAAATTTAACATTCATATAAAACTTAGTCTACATCCCGATTTTTTCATAGGTTCCAGTAATGTCCCTTTAAGCCTTTTCTGCTCCCTTGCTAGATCCCGTCCAGGATCATGTATTGCCTTTAATTGTCAAACTCATTGTCTCATTAGTTTTTTTTTTATTAATTGTGGAAGCATATATATAATGTGAACTTTTCAGTTTCAACCATTCCCAAGCATCCCATTCATTGGGATTAATCACATTCACAATCTCACGATACTCTTACCACCTTCCATTACTAAAACTTTCCCTTCTCTACAAACAGAAACCCTACACCCATTATGCATTGACTTTGCATTCCCCCTGCCCTCCATCCCTGTGACCTGTAGTCTATGAGCTTGCATATTCTCCAATATTTTCTTTGTAGAAAATACATGGGGGCTTAAATTTAACATTCTAAATCTATAATGAATTTCCTTGATCATCTCATAATTTTTTTTATATGGTTGATTTATTTGAATCATAATCCAAATGAGGTCCATATGCTACCATATTTGGTTATTATGGCTCTTAAGTCTCCTTTAATCTATGAATAGCCCCTCCATCTTTTTTTTTTTTTCTTTTTAATTTCCTTGTACTTTGTTGAAGAAACTGGTTTCCATAGTCTAATTTTACTGATTGCATCCCCAGGGTAATTTTTTAATATGATTTTATTGAGATATACTTACACACCACACAGTCATCCAAAGTGTACAATCAGTTTTTTGAACATTTTCATTACTACAAAAAATAAAACTAAAAATAGGAATAAAAATAAAAATAACAGTAAAAAAGAACACCCAAAACATCTCATACTCCTCCCCCCTCCCATATTATTCATTTACTTTTGTCTCCCTTTTTTCTACTCATCTGCCCATACACTGGATAAAGGGAGTGTGAACCACAAGGTTTTCACAATCACACAGTGTTCCAGTTTGCTAATGCTGCTGTTTCGCAAAACACCAGAGATGGATTGGCTTTTATAAAGGGGATTTATTTGATTACACAGTTACAGTCTTAAGGCCGTAAAGTGTCCGAGGTAAGGTATCAACAATTGGGTTCCTCACTGAAGGATGGCCATTGGTGTCCGGAAAACCTCTGTTAGCTGGTAAGGCACATGGCTGGTATCTGCTTGCTCCCAGGTTGCGTTTCAAAATGGCATTCTCCAAAATGTTGCTTTTGGGGCGTTTTGTCCTCTCTTAGCTTCAGCTCCTCTTCAAAGTGTCACCCTCAGTTGCTCTCCAAAATGTCACACAGCTGCTCTGCATCTGGGCCTGTGTGGCTCATTTTAAAGTACTCCCATGATCCAATAAAGACCTACCCTGGACGGGTGGGGCAATGCCACCAAAGAAATAATCCAGTGAAAGGTCTCACTCACAGTTGATTGAGTCACATCTCCATGGAAATACTGAACCAATAGGTTCCAACCTAATCAACACTAATAAGTCTGCCCCTACAAGATTGCCTCAAAGAACATGGAGTTTTGGGGGACATAATACATCCAAACTGGCACACACAGTCACACTATATAAGCTATATAATTATATGATCGTCTTTCAGAATCAAGGATACTGGATTGCAGTTCAACAGTTTCAGGTATTTTCTTATAGCTATTCTAATACACTAAAAACTAAGAAGGGATATCTATATAATGTATAAGAATAACCTCCAGAATGACCTCTCGGCTCCATTTGAGATCTCTCAGCTACTGAAACTTTATTATGTTTAATTTCTTGTCCCCCTTTTGGTCAGGAAGGCTTTCTCAATCCCGCAATTCCAGGTCCAGGCTCATCCCCAGGAGTCTTGTCCCACATTTCCAGAGAGATTTACACCCCTGGGAGTCATGTCCCATGTAGCGGAGAGGGCAGTGAGTTTACCAGCCAAGTGGGCTTAGAGAGAGACCACATCTAAACAACACTTTTAGCAATAGACCACACACACTGTTCTTCCTAAGGAAAGTTCTCTGGAGGTGACTCAGGCACCATTATAAGCAGGCTTAGCCTCTCCTTTGCAGTAACAAGCTTCATGAGGGCAAACCCCAAGATCGAGGGCTTGGCCTACTACAACAGTAGTCCCCAATCCTTACAAGAATATCAGGAATTCCCCAGGTGGGGAAGTTTAATGTTTCCACATTTTCCCCCAGGCCCTCAAGGGGGCTTTGCAAACACTTTTTATTCTCTGCCCAGATTACTCTGGGATGTGTCAGGGTTTTATGCTAACCTGTACAAACCAACCTGATCTCACTCCCTGTTCAAGGTTCCATGTTATTATGGTGTTTGAATTTTGATTCAAGTTAACATATACTGTGCTACAGAAAATACAAATTTTGCACCAAATAAACATCTCTTCCTTTGGTCTCACACAGAAGTTGAGGTTTTAAAACACAGTCAGTATCATCCTTTTCCCTTTAGTCTGGTTTACCTTAGATCTAATCAAGTCCATTTTGTTTATATCTCTAATTGAAGTCTGATCTCTTTTTCAGCTTTTTAACATATGCTGTATGGGTTAATGCTGACTTTCATAGCTGCTGAACTCTGGCTCTGAGACTCAGGTGTCACACAGATAACTGAAGTTCCAGGGACAGACCAGGTTATACAAAAATAGCTCAGCATCTCAGAATTTAGAGACAACCATTACAACTCAGGAATAGATGTGGCTGCTGTAAGACGTTACAATCTGGGACCCTTTACCATAAGCCTTCCCCTGATAACCTATGTTCTCAGATTCAATTCTTAGAGTTTGCATATTTTAGTTAGTCCGCATTTGTGAGGCATTATAATGTTTGTTTTTTCAATTCTGGCTTATTTCTCTCAACATACTGTCCTGAAGGTCCATTCACCTGGTTGCATACCTCACAACTTCATTTCTTCTTGCCACCGCTCAGTATTCCATTGTATGTGTACCCCATATTTCTCCATTCTGTTTATCAGCCAATGTACCCTTAGGCCACTTCCACCCATTGCAAATCATTAATTCTGCTGCCATAAACATCAGTGTGCAATGTCTTCTCATGTCCCTGCTCTCAGTTCTTCCAAGTATATACCCAGTAATGGGGTTGCAGGACCATATGGCAACCCCAGAGTTAGCTTCCTGTGGAACCACCACACTGCCCTCCAGGTGGGCTGTGCCATTCTACTTCCCTACCAACAGAACAGGTACATCCCTCTCTCCACATTTTCTCCAGCACTTTTATCTCTCTCTTTATTTTTTTAACAGTTTTATTCACACACCATACAATCCACCCTAAGTAAACAATCAGTGATTTGCAGTTTAATCACATAATTATGCATTCACCACCACAATCTATATGAGGACATTTCCATTTCTTCCCCAAAGAAAGAGGAAAAGGAGAAAAAAAAATGAAGAATAAAAATACACAAGATAGAAGAAAAATAGAAAGAAAATACAATGAAAAGTTCAGACAACACCACCACCACCAAGAATCCCATATCACTCCTTTATATCCCCCTTTTAAAGACATTTGGCTTTGATATATTGCCTTTGTTACAATTAGTGGAAGCATCTTACAATGTTACCATTAACTATAGACTCTAGTTTGCAGCAATTGTATTTTTCCCCCTATAACATACAATTTTCAACACCTTGCAATGTTGACATTCATTTGTTCTCCCTCATTTAAAAACATTCTTATGTTTGTACATTTAATCACCATCATTCGCTAAGTTATATAATCCCAGTCTTTATCTTTTATCTTTCCTTCTGGTGTCATACATGCCCTTAGCCTTCCTCTTTCAACCATACTCATACTCATCTTTGTTCAGAGTACTTTCAATATTGTTTTACCATTACACACTTTTATGCTATCCATTCCATTTCTGAATCTATAGAATCAATCCTGTTGAATCTTCTGTTATCAAATGCCCAATCTCTAACCTCTTTCTATCTCCTGATAACCTGTGTTCTCAACTCTCAAATTTCACTCATCTATGTTAGTCCATATTAGTGAGACCATACAGTACCCTTACTGATAGTCTTCATTTCTTCACTCTTCTCCAAACCTCTCTCTCCTGTCTTTTCCTATCTGCCTGTAGTGTTCACTTTAGCATTCTTGTAGAGCAGGTATCTTGTTCACAAACTGTCTGTGTCTGTTTGTCTGAAAATATTTTAAATTCTCCCTCATTTTTGAAGGACAGTTTTGCTGGATATAGAATTCTTGGTTGGCAGTTTTTCTCTTTCAGTATCTTAAATATACTATTATATCACTGCCTCCTCGCCTCCATAGTTTCTACTGAGAAATCCACACATAGTCTTATCGAGCTTCCTTTGTATATGATGGATCACTTTTCTCTTGCTGCTTTCAGAATTGTCTCTTTGTCTTTGACATTTGATGGTCTGATTTTTAAGTGTCTTGGAGTTGGTCTGCTTGCATCGTTTCTCTTTGGGGTACATTGTACTTCTTGGATCTGTAATTTTGTGTCTTTCATAAGACATGAGAATTTTTCAGTGATTATTTCCTCCATTATTGTTTCTGCCCCTTTTCCCTTCTCTTCTCCTGGGACACCCATGACACATATATTTGTGTGCTTCATGTTGTCATTCAATTTCCTGAGAACTTGCTCATATTTTTCCATTCTTTTCCCTATTTGTTCTTTTGTGTGTAAGATTTCAGATGTCCTGTCCTCTAGTTCCTGAATCCTTTCTTCAGCTTCTTCAAATATGCTGTTGTATGTCTCCATTGTGTTTGTTATCTCTTGTATTGTGCCTTCCATTCCCATAAGTTCTGCCAGTTGTTTTTTTTCAAACTTTTGAGTTCTTCCTTATGTTTGCCCAATGTCTTCTTTATCCTCCATCTCTTTTGCTATATCTTCCCTCAACTTGCTGGTTTGGTTTTTGAATTGATTTAGCATATTTGTTTGAAGATCTTTAATTAGTTGTTTCAACTCCTGTATCTCATTTCAAGTGTAAGTTTCTTCCTTTGACTGGGCCATATCTTCATTTTTCTTAGTGTGATTCATAACTTTTTGTTATCTAGGCATCTGGTTTCTTTGATTACCCCAATCAGATTTTTCCAGACCACACGGCCCCAGGTCTCAGGAGGAGGCTGTATTCAGTATCAGGTTTCTCTGGGGGTGAGACCCAGGAGATTGTCACACTTTCCTGTGAGGCCTCTAGACTCTGTGTTTCTCCTATCCTGCCCAGCAGGTGGTGCTTGTCAGTCCACAGCTCCTCACTGGCATAAAGAGGTGTGGTCCCTTTAATTCTCAGTGGAGCTTGTCCTGGCCAGGGGCCAAGGGTGTCAGAAGCCAAGCTTAAGCTGTTTATGTTTTGTTTCCCTACCCCCCCCCCACCAGGCCCTGGGGTCTGAGTTCTCTGAGGGAGGGCCGCCACTTGAGCCTCCCCCCCCCTCCTTAGGGAAGATAAGCCCTTTAGGGAATTATCTTCCACACTTGAGTTTTTCCTTTGACTCTCTGACCATCTTAACTCTACCCTTGCCTGGGTCAGTGCTGCCAATTGAAACTGCCTGAGGCTTTCTTTAATAAGCTACTTAGAAAGAGAGAAGGAAAAAAAAGGAAAAAGAAGTCCCCTTTTCAGAGCCAGTTCCCAGCTCTCTAGTTCACCAGGCAAGAACCAGAGTTGGTACCTGGTTCTGTGTGCCCCTGGTTCTGTGTGCCCCTTTTCTTGGGATACAGCCCTTTTCCAGTATTTGGAGCTCAGTGGACTCCAAGACCCTCTGTTTTTATTTATTTATGTATTTTTTTTCCCATCAGCCCCACCTCCTCTCTGCCAGGGGAAAACTCCTGGTTCCTCTCTTGCTTGCTCCGAGTTTATCTTTGCTGGTAGTGTGTATTCAGTAGTCCAAATTTGTTAATTAAAACTGCAATTGGAGCTTGGTTGAGCTACATTCCCTTGCTCCTGGCAGGGACTGCTTCTTTTTCCCACAATGATGTTTTCTAACTCAGCCTGCTGTGTTGGTGGGGGAGGGGCGCCAGCTCCACAGTTTGGGGAACTTTACATACAGTTCTGTGCTGCGATCTCAGCCGTCCCACCCATTCCAGACTGGTGTACGATGTGTATTTGTTTATGGGTGTCCCCCATCAGTTGTTCCAGACTAGTTTGTAATTATTCCTGGCTATTTACTAGTTGCTCTAGGGAACTAACTAAATTCCACACCTCCCTATGCCACCATCTTGCCCTGCTTCCCCAGGGTATTTTTTAATGTGTTCCTTTGTCCCCCTATGTTTTCTGTAAGTTGGTGGTTAGATCTAGAGGCTTGATCAGATAAGAATTGCCTGCAATTCTAAAATTCTCTTCCTCATAAATTGAACCTTTTAACTTTATGAAGTGAACTTATTTAAATTTAGTAATTTTTTTTACTTAAAGTCTATTTTGTGAGATATTAATACAGCTATAACAACTTTCATTGAGTTACTATTTGTTTATTATATTTTTCTATCCTTTTACTTTCATCCATTCTGTATCCTTATGTTTTAAATGTTTTCTAAATAGCATAGAGTTGTTTGTTTGTTTTTTTTAAATTTAACAGGTCTGACAGTATTCTTAACTAAAATATTTCATCCATTTACATCTATTCTATGTATATATATTTGGATTTTTAGCTAACATTTATTTTATGCTGTCTGTCTCACTTATTCAGTTTCTGCCACCTTTTTCCCTCATCTAGGTTAAAAGTTATGCACAGTGTTTCATTTTTTTTTTTTGCTTTTTTTTAACAACAGAATAATCAAGAGATAATTCACATACCATACGATTCACCTATTTAAAGGGTGCAGTTCTGTGGTTTTTTAGTTCACAGAGTTGTGCCACCATCACTACAATCTATTTTAGAATATTTTCATCACCCCAAAAGGAAGCTCCATACCCATTAGCAGTCACTCCCTGTTAGCTCCTAACCCCAACCCTACTTCCAGTGCTAGCAACCTTTGGTCTGTTCTCCATCTCTATAGATTTACCTATTCTAGACATTTCATATAAATGGTATCATACAGTAGCTGGTGTTTTGCGACTGGCCTCTTTCACTTAGCATATGTTCAAGGGTCATCCATGTGTAGCATATATCAGTACTTCATTGCATTTAATTGCTGAATAGTATTCCTCATTTTATATATTCATCCATTCATCAGATGGTTGTTTCCACTTTTTGCCTATTATGAATAATGCTGCTGTGAATATTTGTATAAAAGGTTTTGTGTGGATACAGGTTTTCATTTCTCTTGGTTGTATACCTAGAATTGCTAGGTCATATGGTAATCCTATGTTTTACCTTAAGAAGAACTGCCAGAGTGTTTTCCAAGGTGGCTGCACCATTTTACAGTCTCACTGGTAGTGTATGAGGGTTTCGATTTCTCCACATTCTTGCCACACTTTTTACTGTCTATTTTTTTTATTGTTGTAGCCATCCTATTGGGTATGAAATGGTAACTCACATGCATTTAATTTTCATTTTATGTTGAGCATTTTTTCATGTGCTCATTAGCAACTTGTCTATCTTCTTTGGAAAAATGTCTGTTCGTATCCTTTGTCCATTTTATAATTAGATTGTATTTTTATTATTGAATTTTAAGATTTCTTTATATATTCTGGATGTAAGTCCCTTAACGGATACATGATTTGCCAATATTTTTTTCCATTCTGTAGGTTGTCTTTATATCTTCTTGATGTAAACATCTTGTAGTACAGAAGGTTTTAATTTTGATGAAGCTTAATTTATGTATTTTTTTTCTTTTGTTACTTGTGCTTTGGTCATATCCAAGAAACCATTGCCTCATTCAAGGTCATGAAAATTTATACCTATGTTTTTCCTGAGTTTTATAGTTGTAGCTCTTGCATTTAGATCTCTGATCCATTCTGAGTTAATTTTTGTATATGATGTGGGTTAGGAATCCACCTCTATTATTTTCCATGTGTATATCCATTTGTCCTACCACCATTTGTTGAAAAAGTTTTTCTTTTCTCAATGAATTGTCTTGGCATTCTTGTTGAAAATCAATTATTGACAAATATGAGGGCTTATTTCTGAATTCTCAGTCCTATTCCATTGATCCATATGTCCATCTTTAGGCTGGTACCACACTGTCTTGATTACTGTAGCTTTATAGTAGGTTTTGAAATTGGGAAGTGTGAGTCCTCCAACTTTGTTCTTTTTCAAGATTATTTTGGCTATTCTCCCTCCCTTGAATTTACATATAAATTTCAGCATCAGCTTTTTAATACCTGTACAGAAGCCAACTGGACTATTTATGAGGACTGCACTGAATCTGAATATCAATTTGGCGAGTATGCCATCTTAACAATTTTGTCTTCCAACCCATGGACATGATATGGTTTTCCATATATTTAGATCTTCTTTAATTTCTTTTAACTATGTTTTGTATTTTTCAGAGCATAAGTTTTACACTTCTTTTGTTAAATTTGTTCTTAAAACTTTTTGATGCTATTCAAAATGAAATTGCTTTCTTAATTTCATTTTTGGATTGTTCATTCCAAGTGTAAGACATACAATTGATTCTTGACTATCAATCTTGTGTCCTGAAACCTTGTTGAGCTCATTTATTAGTTTTAATTTTCCTTCAGTGGATTCATTAGGATTTTCTATATACAAGATCATGTTATCTACAAATACAGTGTTAAACCAACTTTGCGTATCTGGGGTAAAATTCACATGGTCTTAGTTTTTCATTCTTTTTATATGTTGTTGAATTCAGTATTTTGTTGAGGATTTTTGGATTTATATTCATAGGAGATCTTGGTCTTTAATTTTCTTGTGATGCCTTTGTCAGGTTTTGGCATCAGGTAATACTGGCCTCACAGAATGAGTTGGGAAGTGTTTCCCCCTCTTCTATTTTTTTGGAAGAGTTTGTGGAAAATTGGTATTAATTCATTATCTTAGTTTGCCAGGGCTGCTATAACAAGTACCACACACTGGTTGGCTTAACGACAGAAATTTATGGTCTCACAGTTTCAGAAGCTACAAGTCCAGACTCAAGGCAGGGGCAAGGCCCTGCTTTCTCCCTGAAGTCTGTTGTGTTCTAGCCCTGGCTTGCCGTAGCCCCTGGTGGTTCCTTGGCTTGCATCTCTGGCTCCCATCACATGGCAAATGTCCTTGGTTTCCTCCTGTGTTTTGCTGAGTTCTAGCTTTTTATCTAACCTCCAGTAATACATATTAATTCCCACTCTTATTCAGTTTGGCCACATCTCAATAGGATCTTAGAAGATTCTGTTCATAAATGAGTTCACGTCTTACCTGATGATACATCTTCAAAGGCTCCTGTTTACAAATGGGTTTACACCCACAGGAATGTGGTATAAAATTAAGAACATGTCTTTGAAGGGGATACATAATGCAATCTATTACATTCTTTTTAAAATGTTTGGTAGAATTCACCAGTGAAGTCTTCCAGCCTGGGATTTAAAAAAAACTTCTTTATTTTTATTTGTGTTTTTAATTTAAAAATTTTTTATTATGGTAACATTTATATATAACATAAATTTTGCCATATTAACCATTTTTAAGTAAACAATTCAGTGGTATTAATTGCATTTACAATGTTGTGCTACCATCAACACCATCCATTACCAAAACTTTTCATCACCCCAACAGAAACTCTGTATCCATTAAGCACTAACTCCCCATTCATTCCTCCCCTCAACCCCTGTTAACTGTAATCTACTTTCTCTCTCTCTGAATTTGCTCGTTCTAGATATTTCACCTAAGTGGACTCAAACAATATTTGTTCTTTTGTGTCTGTGGGCTTTTTGTATGTGGGTAGTATTTTGATGACTAATTCAATCTACTTGTTATAGGTCTATTCAGATTTTCTATTCTTTTTGAGACGGTTTTGGTGGTTTGTGTCTTTCTAGGAATTTTTCTATTTCATCTAAGTGATCTAAGTTGTTGACATATAGTTGCTCATAGCATTCCTTTATTAGCATTTTTATTTCTGTAATTCCTCTCTTTCATTCTTAATTGTAGTAATTTGAATCTTCTTTCTTTTCTTGGTCATTGTAGCTAAAGGTTTATCAATTTTGCTAATTTTTTCAAAGAATCAACTCAAAGTGTTTTCTAATTTTCTAGTAATTTCCTCTCTGACATAGTTAGAAGTATGTTCTTTAATTTCCACATATTTGTAAATTTCACAGATTTCTTTCAGTTATTTATTTCTAGTTTCATTCCATTGTAGTTGGAGAAAATGCTTTGTATGATTTAATCCTTTTACGTTTACTGAGGCTTGTTTTGTGGCCTAGCACATGATGTATCCTGGAGAATGTTCCATGTGCCTGTGAGAAGATTGTGTATCCTGCTGTTGTTGGATATTCCATAAATATCTGTTTATAGTTCAGGTTTACAGTTTTGCTCAAGGCTTCTGTGTCCTTGTTTTTCTCATGCTTAGTTCTGAAATTTCCAGCTCTTATTGTTGAATTGTCCTTTTCTCCCTTTAATTGTGTCAGTTTTTGCTTCATGTATTTTGGGGCTCTATTGTTAGATGGCATTTATTTCTGTAACTGTTATAGTTTCCTGATGGATTGACCCTTTTATCATTATAAAATGTTCTTTGTCTCTAGTAACATTTTTTTTTTGTTTTAAAGTATATTTTATCTGATATTAGGATAGCCACTCTAGCTTTTTATGTTGCTGTTTGCTTGATAAATCTTTTTCCAGCCTTTTCAACCTATTTATACCTGTGGATCTAAAGATCTAAAGTGTGTCTCCTATAGACAGCATATAGTTGTATCTTTTTTTAAATCCAGTTTGACAATCTTGGTCTTTTGATTGGATTGTTTAATTCCATTCACTTTTCATGTTATTATTGACATAGATTTATTTCTGCCATTTTACTTTTTTCCTGTATGTCTCATGTCTTTTTTGTTCTCTTCCTCCTACTTCTCTCTTTTGTATTAAGTGAATATTTTCTAGTGTAACATTGTAATTCCTTTCGTTTTTTTTTAGTTATTTTCTTACTGGTTGTTCTAGAATTTACCATATACAAATCAACTTATCAGATACAGAAACATTGCTCCAATATAGCTCTGTTCCCTCTTCTTTTGTGCTATTATTGTCATACATATTACATCTATATATGTTACAAACCCAACAATGCATTGTCATAATTATTACTTTATGTAATTTTATGATGTTAAAGAAAGTGAGAGAAGAAAAGAGAACAAGTACATATTTATAGGTTGTCATATTAATCTTATTTATCATTTCTGTTTTTCTTTATTTGTTCCTATGGATTAGATGTCATTTGGTGTCATTTCCTTACTCTAGTACACCTTTGCCCCCCACCTTCCTTTGTGATGTTATTTTCAAGTATATTATATTTTTTTATGTTATAGTCCAACAATATAATTATATACATTTTTTTACAATTGTTTTTAAATTGGTTATGAGAAGGATAAATATACATTTATACTGCTTTTTTCTTAAAGGTGGTTTTATTGCAATATTATCCATATACCATACAATCTATTCAAAATGTACCATCAATGGCTTTTAATATATTCACAGAGTTGTGCATTTGTTATGACAATCAATTTTGAAACATTTTCATTACTACAAGAAGAAACACCCCATACCTCTTAGCAATCACCACTCAGTTCCTCTATCCTTCCCCAGCCCCACATAACCACTAATCTACTTCTCTCTATACTGTCTTTTATAATTACATAATTACCTTTAAAAGTGCCCTTTGGAGGTGGGGCAAGATGGCGGACTGGTGAGCTGTATGTTTTAGTTACTCCTCCAGGAAAGTAGGTAGAAAGCCAGGAACTGCGTGGACTGGACACCACAGAGCAATCTGACTTTGGGCATACTTCATACAACACTCATGAAAACGTCGAACTGCTGAAATCAGCGAAATCTGTAAGTTTTTGTGGCCAGGGGACCCTCATCCCTCCCTGCCAGGCTCAGTCCCGTGGGAGGAGGGGCTGTCAGCTCCGGGAAGAAGGGAGAACTGCAGTGGCAGCCCTTATCGGAAACTCATTCTACTGATCCAAACTCCAACCATAGATAGACTGAGACCAGACACCAGAGAATCTGAGAGCAGCCAGCCCAGCAGAGAGGAAACAGGCATAGAAAAAAACAACACGAAAAACTCCAAAATAAAAGCGGAGGATTTTTGGAGTTCTGGTGAACATAGAAAGGGGAAGGGCAGAGCTCAGGCCCTGAGGCTTATATGCAAATCCTGAAGAAAAGCTGATCTCTCTGCCCTGTGGACCTTTCCTTCATGGCCCTAATTGCTTTGTCTCTTAGCATTTCAATAACCATTAGATCTCTGAGGAGGGCCCTATTTTTTTTTTTTTAATCCTTTTTTCTTTTCCTAAAACAATTACTCTAAGAAACCCAATACAGAAAGCTTCAAAGACTTGCAATTTGGGCAGGTCAAGACAAGAGCAGAACTAAGAGAGCTCTGAGACAAAAGGCAATAATCCAGTGGCTGAGAAAATTCACTAAACACCACAACTTCCCGAGAAAAGGGGGGTGTCCGCTCACAGCCATCATCCTGGTGGACAGGAAACACTCTTGCCCATCACCAGCCCCATAGCCCAGAGCTGCCCCAGACAACCCAGTGTGACGGAAGCGCTTCAAATAACAGGCACACACCACAAAACTGGGCATGGACATTAGCCTTCCCTGCAACCTCAGCTGATTGTCCCAGAGTTGGGAAGGTGGAGCAGTGTGAATTAACAAAGCCCCATTCAGCCATCATTTCAGCAGACTGGGAGCCTCCCTACACAGCCCAGCAGCCCAGAACTGCCCTGGGGGGACGGTACTTAGATGCTGAAAAAGCATTTGACAAAATCCAACATCCGTTTTTGATAAAAACACTTCAAAAGGTAGGAATTAAAGGAAACTTCCTCAATATGATAAAGAGCATATATGAAAAACCCACAGCCAGCATAGTACTCAATGGTGAGAGACTGAAAGCCTTCCCTCTAAGATCAGGAACAAGACAAGGATGCCCGCTGTCACCACTGTTATTCAACATTGTGCTGGAAGTGCTAGCCAGGGCAATCTGGCAAGACAAAGAAATAAAAGGCATCCAAATTGGAAAAGAAGAAGTAAAACTGTCATTGTTTGCAGATGATATGATCTTATATCTGGAAAACCCTGAGAAATCGACGATACAGCTACTAGAGCTAATAAACAAATTTAGCAAAGTAGTGGGATACAAGATTAATACACATAAGTCAGTAATGTTTCTATATGCTAGAAATGAACAAACTGAAGAGATACTCAAGAAAAAGATACCATTTTCAATAGCAACTAAAAAAATCAAGTACCTAGGAATAAACTTAACCAAAGATGTAAAAGACCTATACAAAGAAAACTACACAACTCTACTAAAAGAAATAGAAGGGGATCTTAAAAGATGGAAAAATATTCCATGTTCATGGATAGGAAGGCTAAATGTCATTAAGATGTCAATTCTACCCAAACTCATCTACAGATTCAATGCAATCCCGATCAAAATTCCAACAACCTACTTTGCAGACTTGGAAAAGCTAGTTATCAAATTTATTTGGAAAGGGAAAATACCTCGAATTGCTAAAGACACTCTAAAAACGAAAAACGAAGTGGGAGGACTTACACTCCCTGACTTTTAAGCTTATTATAAAGCCACAGTTGTCAAAACAGCATGGTACTGGCACAAAGATAGACATACAGATCAATGGAATCGAATTGAGAATTCAGAGATAGACCCTCAGATCTATGGCCGACTGATCTTTGATAAGGCCCCCAAAGTCACTGAACTGAGTCATAATGGTCTATTCAACAAATGGGGCTGGGAGAGTTGGCTATCCATATCCAAAAGAATGAAAGAGGACCCCTACCTCACACCCTACACAAAAATTAACTCAAAATGGATGAAAGATCTCAATATAAAAGAAAGTACCATAAAACTCCTAGAAGATAATGTAGGAAAACATCTTCAAGACCTTGTATTAGGCGGCCATTTCCTAGACTTTACACCCAAAGCACAAGCAGCAAAAGAAAAAATAGATAAATGGGAACTCCTCAAGCTTAGAAGATTCTGCACCTCAAAGGAATTTCTCAAAAAGGTGAAGAGGCAGCCAACTCAATGGGAAAAAATTTTTGGAAACCATGTATCTGACAAAAGACTGATATCTTGCATATATAAAGAAATCCTACAACTCAATGACAATAGTACAGACAGCCCAATTATAAAATGGGCAAAAGATATGAAAAGACAGTTCTCTGAAGAGGAAATACAAATGGCCAAGAAACACATGAAAAATGTTCAGCTTCACTAGCTATTAGAGAGATGCAAATTAAGACCACAATGAGATACCATCTAACACCTATTAGAGTGGCTGCCATTAAACAAACAGGAAACTACAAATGCTGGAGGGGATGTGGAGAAATTGGAACTCTTATTCATTGTTGGTGGGACTGTATAATGGTTCAGTCACTCTGGAAGTCAGTCTGGCAGTTCCTTAGAAAAGTAGATATAGAGTTACCGTTCGATCCAGCGATTGCACTTCTCGGTATATACACGGAAGATCGGAAAGCAGTGACACGAACAGATATCTGCACGCCAGTGTTCATAGCAGCATTATTCACAATTGCCAAGAGATGGAAACAACCCAAATGTCCTTCAACAGATGAGTGGATAAATAAAATGTGGTATATACACATGATGGAATACTACACGGCAGTAAGAAGGAACGATCTCGTGAAACATATGACAACATGGATGAACCTTGAAGACATAATGCTGAGCGAAATAACCCAGGCGCAAAAAGAGAAATATTATATGCTACCACTAATGTGAACTTTGAAAAATGTAAAACGAATGGTTTATAATGTAGAATGTAGGGGAACTAGCAATAGAGAGCAATTAAGGAAGGGGGAACAATAATCCAAGAAGAACAGATAAGCTATTTAACGTTCTGGGGATGCCCAGGAAGGACTATGGTCTGTTAATTTCTGATGGATATAGTAGGAACAAGTTCACAGAAATGTTGCTATATTAGGTAACTTTCTTGGGTTAAAGTAGGAACAGATTGGAAGTAAAGCAGTTATCTTAGGTTAGTTGTCTTTTTCTTACTACCTTGTTATGGTCTCTTTGAAATGTTCTTTTATTGTATGTTTTTTTTTTTTTTTTTTTTCCTTTTCATACAGTTGATTTAAAAAAGAAAGGAAAGTTTAAAAAAAAAAAAAGAAAAACAAGGAAAAAAATATGTAGTGCCCCCTTGAGGAGCCTGTGGAGAATGCAGGGGTATTAGCCTACCCCACCTCAATGGTTGCTAACATGACCACAGACATAGGGGACTGGTGGTTTGATGGGTTGAGCCCTCTACCATAGGTTTTACCCTTGGAAAGACGGTTGCTGCAAAGGAGAGGCTAGGCCTCCCTATAATTGTGCCTAAGAGCCTCCTCCCGAATGCCTCTTTGTTGCTCAGATGTGGCCCTCTCTCTCTAGCTAAGCCAGCTTGAAAGGTGAAATCACTGCCCTCCCCGCTACGTGGGATCAGACACCCAGGAGAGTGAATCTCCCTGGCAACGTGGAATATGACTCCCGGGGAGGAATGTAGACCTGGCATCGTGGGACGGAGAACATCTTCTTGACCAAAAGGGGGATGTGAAAGGAAATGAAATAAGCTTCAGTGGCAGAGAGAATCCAAAAGGAGCCGAGAGGTCACTCTGGTGGGCACTCTTATGCACACTTTAGACAACCCTTTTTAGGTTCTAAAGAATTGGGGTAGCTGGTGTTGGATACCTGAAACTATCAAACTACAACCCAGAACCCATGAATCTCGAAGACAATTGTATAAAAATGTAGCTTATGAGGGGTGACAATGGGATTGGGAAAGCCATAGGACCACACTCCACTTTGTCTAGTTTATGGATGGATGAGTAGAAAAATAGGGGAAGGAAACAAACAAACAGACAGACAAAGGTACCCAGTGTTCTTTTTTACTTCAATTGCTCTTTTTCACTTTAATTATTATTCTTGTTATTTCTGTGTGTGTGCTAATGAAGGTGTCAGGGATTGATTTAGGTGATGAATGTACAACTATGTAATGGTACTGTGAACAATCGAATGTACGATTTGTTTTGTATGACTGCATGGTATGTGAATATATCTCAATAAAATGAAGATAAAAAAAGTGCCCTTTATTTGTTGGTTTGTTTAATTTTTTATTAGAGAAGTTGTGGGTTTATAGAACAATTGTGCATAAAATACGGGATTCCCATACATGACCCCACCACCAATACCTTGTGTTGGTGTGGAGCATTTGTTACAACTGATGATAGCACTTTTTAATAATTGTACTATTTTTAACAATAGTTACCTTTATTACAATTGATGAAAGATTATTAAAATAGTACTATTAGCTATCGTCCATGTTTACATTAGGTGTATTTTTCCCCATAAACTGCCCTAATATTAACACCTTGTATTAATGTCCTACATTTGTTATAATTCATGAAAGAACAATCTTGTACTATTAACTATGGCCCATCATTTACACTAGGGTTCACTGTGTTATGCAGTCCTATGTTTTAGTTTTAAATTTTTATTCTAGTAACATACATGATCTAAGATTTCCCCTTTTAACCACATTTAAGAGCGCCTTTTGTGTGTGTGTGTGTGTGTGTGTATGTGTATTTGAATTACTGTCTGGGGTCACTTGCTTTCAGCCTGAAGAATTTCCTTTAATATTTCTTGAAATGGGTCTGCTAGCAACAAATTCTCTATTTTTTGTTTATCTGGGAATGTCTTTATTTTGCCTTCACTTTTTTTTTTTTAATCATCATTTTATTGAGATATATTCACATACCACGCAGTCATACAAAACAAATCGTACTTTCGATTGTTTACAGTACCATTACATAGTTGTACATTCATCACCTAAATCAATCCCTGACACCTTCATTAGCACACACACAAAAATAACAAGAATAATAATTAGAGTGAAAAAGAGCAATTGAAGTAAAAAAGAACACTGGGTACCTTTGTCTGTTTGTTTCCTTCCCCTATTTTTCTACTCATCCATCCATAAACTAGACAAAGTGGAGTGTGGTCCTTATGGCTTTCCCAATCCCATTGTCACCCCTCATAAGCTACATTTTTATACATCTGTCTTCGAGATTCATGGGTTCTGGGTTGTAGTTTGATAGTTTCAGGTATCCACCACCAGCTACCCCAATTCTTTAGAACCTAAAAAGGGTTGTCTAAAGTGTGCGTAAGAGTGCCCACCAGAGTGACCTCTCGGCTCGTTTTGGAATCTCTCTGCCACTGAAGCTTATTTCATTTCCTTTCACATCCCCCTTTTGGTCAAGAAGATGTTCTCCGTCCCACGATGCCGGGTCTACATTCCTCCCCGGGAGTCATATTCCACGTTGCCAGGGAGATTCACTCCCCTGGGTGTCTGATCCCACGTAGGGGGGAGGGCAATGATTTCACCTTTCAAGTTGGCTTAGCCAGAGAGAGAGGGCCACATCTGAGCAACAAAGAGGCATTCAGGAGGAGACCCTTAGGCACAAATATAGGGAGGCCTAGCCTCTCCTTTGCAGCAACCGTCTTCCCAAGGGTAAAACTTATGGTAGAGGGCTCAACCCATCAAACCACCAGTCCCCTATGTCTGTGGTCATGTTAGCAACCATGGAGGTGGGTTATTGCCTTCACTTTTGAAAGCTCATTTGGCTGGGTATAAGATTCTTAGTTGACATTTGTTTTCATTCAGTGCTTTGAATGTGTCATCCCAGTGCCTTCTGGCCTCTGTTGTTTCTGATGAGAAGCCAGTTTTTAATGTTATTGTGGTTCTCTAGAATGTGATGCATTGTTTTTCTCTTGCTGCTTTCAAGATTTTTCTTTTTATCTTAGTCATTTAGCATTTTTACTATGATGTGTCTGGGTACTGGTCTCTTTGCCTTTATCTTCCCTAGAGGTTTTTTTTTTTTTTTTTTTTTTTTAATCATCATTTTATTGAGATATATTCACATACCACGCAGTCATACAAAACAAATTGTACTTTCGATTGTTTACAGTACCATTACATAGTTGTACATTCATCACCTAAATCAATCCCTGACACCTTCATTACCACACACACAAAAATAACAAGAATAATAATTAGAGTGAAAAAGAGCAATTGAAGTAAAAAAGAACACTAGGTACCTTTGTCTGTTTGTTTGCTTCCCCTACTTTTCTACACATCCATCCATAAACTAGACAAAGTGGAGTTTGGTCCTTATGGCATTCCCAATCCCACTGTTACCCCTCATAAGCTACATTTTTATACAACTGTCTTCGAGATTCATGGGTTCTGGGTTGTAGTTTAATAGTTTCAGGTATCCACCACCAGCTACCCCAATTCTTTAGAACCTAAAAAAGGTTGTCTAAAGTGTGCGTAAGAGTGCCCACCAGAGTGATCTCTCGGCTCGTTTTGGAATCTCTCTGCCACTGAAGCTTATTTCATTTCCTTTCACATCCCCCTTTTGGTCAAGAAGATGTTCTCCATCCCACGATGCCGGGTCTACATTCCTCCCCGGGAGTCATATTCCACGTTGCCAGGGAGATTCACTCCCCTGGGTGTCTGATCCCACGTAGGGGGGAGGGCAGTGATTTCACCTTTCAAGTTGGCTTAGCCAGAGAGAGAGGGCCACATCTGAGCAACAAAGAGGCATTCAGGAGGAGACCCTTAGGCACAAATATAGGGAGGCCTAGCCTCTCCTTTGCAGCAACCGTCTTCCCAAGGGTAAAACTTATGGTAGAGGGCTCAACCCATCAAACCACCAGTCCCCTATGTCTGTGGTCATGTTAGCAACCATGGAGGTGGGTTATTGCCTTCACTTTTGAAAGCTCATTTGGCTGGGTATAAGATTCTTAGTTGACATTTGTTTTCATTCAGTGCTTTGAATGTGTCATCCCAGTGCCTTCTGGCCTCTGTTGTTTCTGATGAGAAGCCAGTTTTTAATGTTATTGTGGTTCTCTAGAATGTGATGCATTGTTTTTCTCTTGCTGCTTTCAAGATTTTTCTTTTTATCTTAGTCATTTAGCATTTTTACTATGATGTGTCTGGGTACTGGTCTCTTTGCCTTTATCTTCCCTAGAGTTTTTTTTAGCTTCTTGTATGTGTACATTAATGTTTGTGAGCAAATTTTGGAAGTATTCAGTTTCCAAATACATACTCTGCTCCTTTCTCTTATCTCCTGTACTCCCATTACACATATGTTTGTGGACTTAATGGTGTCCCACTGTCTTTGAAGTTCTGTTCATTTTTCCTCATTCTTTTTTTCTCTATTCTTTGGACTGCATAATCTATCAATCTATTTTCAAGTTTGAGAATTCTTTCTTCTGCCAGTTCAGATCTACTGTTGAGCCCTTCTAGTAAATTATAGTTTCAGTATTTTATTTTTAACTGTAGAATTTCCATTTAGTTCATTAAATTTTTTTTTAATTAGAACAGTTTTAGATTTATAGAAACATCATGCAGGAAATACAGAGCTCCCATATATTCCCCTCTCACATACACAGTTTTCCCTATTATTAATTACCTTTGTTACAATTAATGAAACAATATTGTAAGTATGATATTAAATTTAGCATTACTGTTTACATTATTTTGTACAGTTCTGTATATGTGTGCGGTAACTTATATACAACCTAAAATTTCCTCTTTTTTTCCCTTTTTGAATATACATTTCAGTGGTGGTAATTACATACACAAAGTTGTGCCTCCATCTCTGTCACCCATTGCCAAAACTTTTCCATCACCCTAAGCAGAAACTCCATACCAATTAAACATTAACTTCCCATTCCTTTTCCACCCTCGGTCCTTGGTAACCTACATTCTAGTTTCTGACTTAAAGAGTATGCTTATTCTGCTTATTTTATATAAGTGAGATCATACAGTATTTGTCCCTTTGTATCTGGCTTATTTCATGCAACATGATGTCTTCAAGGTTCATCCATGTTATAGCATGCATCAGAACTTCATTCTTTTTATGGCCAAATAATATTCCATTATATGCATATATCATATTTTTTTATCTATTCATCTGTTGATGGATACATGGTATGCTGGTTTGGATATATTATGTCCCCCAGAAAAGCAATGTTCTTTAATGAAGTCTTGTAGGGGCAGACTTTAATAAGTGTTTTGATGTGGGTAGGATTTTTTTTATTAGGTTGTTTCCATGGAGATGAAGCCCACCCAACTGTAGTCAGACCTTTTGATTAGACTATTTCCATGGAGGTGTGACCCTCACCCAGTCAGAGTGGGTCTTAATTAGATCAGTGGAGTCCTTTAAGAGAAGTTGAGATAGATATTTTAGAGGGAAACAAAAAGCCGACCCAGATGCTTGGAGATGTTGGGACATGCAGACAGAAGGACTTTTGGAAATGCCAGGAGGTGAAGGCTGGAGTTTGCCCCAGAGAAGCTAAGAGAGGACTCCCAGATCCTTAGAGAGAAATGCCCCAGAAGAACCAAACAGAGAGCTGAGAGGAGGTAAGAGAGACAGAAGCCCAGAGACATTTTGCAGAAAGAAAGCCATTTTGAAACCAGAACCTGGAAGCAAAGAACAGAAGACTCCAGCCACATGCCTTCCCAGCTGACAGAGAAGTTCCGGATGCCATTGGCCATTCTTCAGTGAAGGTATCCTCTTGTTGATGCCTTGGTTTGGACACTTTTATGGCCTTAAAACTGTAAATTTGTACTGTAATAAATAAAAGTCAATCCATTTCTGGTATTTTGTGTAACAGCAGCTTTAGCAAACCGGAACACATGGGTTGCTTCCACCTTTTGGGAATTATGAATAAGGCCACTGTGAACTTTGGTGTGCAAATGTCTGTTTGAGTTACTGCTTTCAATTCTTTTAGGTATATACCTTAAAGTGGGATTGCCAAGTCATATGGTAATTTTATACATAACTTTCTGAGGGATCCCCATACTATGTTCCACAGTGGCTGCAATGTTTTACACTCCCACCAACCAAGTATGAGTGATTCTATTTCTCCACATCCTCTCCAACACTTGTTGTTTTCTGTTTTTTTAATAGTAGCTATTCTAGTGGGTATGAAATGGTATCTCATCATAGTTTTGATTTGCATTTCCCTGATGGCTAATGTCTTTGAGCATCTTTTCAATTCTTATTGGCCATTTCTACATCTTCCTTTTTTCTTTTACCCATTTTTAATTGGATAATGTATCTTTTTGTTGTTGGATTGTAGAAGTTCTCTATAAATTCTGGATATTAAATCCTTATCAGACATATGGTTTCCAAGTATTTTCTCCCATTCTATAGGTTGCCTTTTCACTTTCTTGATAAAGTCCTTTGATACACAAAAGTTTTACATTTTGATGTATTCCCATTTATCTATTTTTTTCTTTTGTTGCTTGTGCTTTTGATGTGTAGTCTAAGAAACCACCGCCCAATACAAGGTCCTTAAGATGTTTCCCTATGCTTTCTTCTAGAAGTTGCATAGTTTTAGTTATTATATTTAGGTCTTTGATCCATTTTGAGTTAATTTTTGTAAATGGTGTAAGGTAGGGGTCCATCATCAATCTTTTGCATATGGCTATACAGTTCTCCCATTAACATTTGTTGAAGAGACTATTCTTTCCTCATTGAGTATATTAACACCTTTGTCAAAGATCAGTTGGCCAACGGTGTGAGTGTTGACTTCTGAACTCTCAATTCTAGTCCATTGGTCATATGTCTGTCCTTGTACAGTCCCATGCTGTTTTGATTACTCTGTAATAAGTAGCTCTGTAATAAGTTTTGAAGTGAGGCACCATATATCCTCCAACTTTGTTCTTTTTCAAGATGATTTTAGCTGCCTATGGCCCCTTTCCATTCCTTATGAATTTGATGATTGTCCTTTCCATTTCTGTAAAGAAGTCTCTTGAAATTTTTATTGGAATTGCATTGAATCTGTACATAGCTTTGGGTAGAAATGACATCTTATCGATACTTAATCTAACAATGCATGAACATGGAATGCCCTTCCATTTATTTAGGTCTTCTTTAATTTTTTTTTCAACAGTGTTTTGTAGTTTTCCATATACAAGTCCTTTACATCTGTTCTGGTTTGCTAATGCTGCATTATGCAAAATACCAGAAATGGATTGGCTTATATAAAGGAGATTTATTAGGTTACAAATTTACAGTTCTAAGGCTATAAAAGTATCCAGACCAAGGCATCAACAAGAGGATACCTTCACTGAAGAAAGGCTGATGGTGTCCAGAACATCTCTGTCAGCTGGGAAGTCTCGTGGCTGGTGTCTGCTGCTCCTTTGCTCTCGAGTTGTATTTCAAAATGCTTTCTTCAAAACGTCTCAACTTCTGTCTCTCTTAGCTTCTCTCAACTCTCTGCTTGGTTCTCCTAGGGCATTTCTCTCTAAGTGTCTGGGGGTCCTCTCTTAGGCTATCTGGGGCAAACTCTGGGCTTCATCTATTAGCATCTCCAAATGTCCTCCTTTCTACATCTCTAAGTGTCTCCAGATATCTGGATCTGTGTCAGCTCTTAGCTTCTCTCCAAAATGTCTCTGTCAGCTTTTCTGAGCTTCTCTCTGTGAGCTCTCTTTTAAGTACTCCAGTGAACTAATCTAATCAAAAGGTCTCACCTACTGTTGGGTGGGTCACATCTCCATGGAAACAACCTAACCAAACAGTTCCATCCTAATCAAAAGACTTAATAAGTCTTCCCCCACAGACTTATTGTGGGGGACATAATAGGTTCAAACCAGCACAACATCCTTGGTTAAATTTGTTCCTAGGTATTTGATTCTTTTAGTTGCTGTTGTAAATGGAATTTTTTCTTGATTTCTTCTTCAGCTCATTCATTAATAATGTAAAGAAACACCACTGATTTTTGTATGTTGATCCTGTGCCCTGTCACTTTACTGAATTCATTTATTAGTTCTAGTAGCTTTATTGTGGATTTTTCATGATTATCTACTTATAGGATCATGTTATCTGCAAATTGGGAGGGCTTTACTTCTTCCTGTCCTCCACTTAGCTCATTTTAATAATTTCTCCTTATTGATATTCTTTATTTGATGTGGCATTGTCAATATACCTTCCTTTATGTCTTTAAGTATGGTTTTCTTTGGTTCTTTGAACATATTTATAATGACTAGTTTGAAGTCTTTTTAAAATCCAAGATATGGGTCCCCTCACAGGAAGTTTCAGTTACCTGCCTTTTTTTCCTGTGTCTGGATCACACCTTGCTGGTTTTTTGTCTTGTTTTGTTTTTGTTTTTGTTTTTCATGTCTCTTTTGTTGTTGTTGTTGAAAACTGGACATGGTAGGTAATATAGTTGCAACTGGATGCTGACTCTTGCCCCTTCCCTGAAGGGTTTATTTTTGTTGTTTGCTTGTTTATTTGCTTAGTGACTTGACTGGACTATTTTATTGAAGTCTGTTCCCCTGCAATATGAAGCCTCTGATGGTGCTCCTGTGGCATGCACCTCATCACTCCAGATGATAGGGATTGTAGCAGAGCTCTCTTTGACTGTTCTCTTTCCCTAACGTGTTAAGCTGTCTGCATCTGCTGATACTATACTCAACAGTTAGGCACCACTAATGCCCCCTGATTGCTCTGTTGTTTTTGACAGGGAACTGGGACATACATTGTTCCACAGTCTGATCCAATTAAATTCAGGCCCCAATATACACAAATATTTGAGTTTTGTTCTGACCCCAGGAGGGCCCTTAGTTGCTGTCTCTTCTTCTGGTTGTCTCTGGTGTACCAGCTATCCTGTGGTTTCTTGTTGTTCTAACGGAGCTATCAACCTCCTCTTCATTGCTTACTACCCAAATCTCCATTGTTTTCAAGAGCACTCTTAAGCTGGAACTTCCCCGTACTCTGCTTCAAATAAAATCAGTTCTTTTGGGGAGAGCTTTGGAGCGCTCTGTTCTTATGGACTGCCTCTCCCCCTGGCCTGTGCGCTGGAGTGGGGGGCAAGGACAGTGGCCCACTCTCTTGGAGTGATATCCCCGCTTTATGAGCAGGGGGCTTTGAGGGGTGGTGGCCTCTGGTATTCTTGGCTTGCATCTCCTGGTATGAAACTCCCTATAAATGACCTGGGGCGAGGGCAGTCAGGGCCCCTGAATTCTTGGTCTGCTGTACCTGTGGTAGAACCTTTGCCCTATGAGTACAGCCTGGGTAGAGGAAGGACCCCTTGATCAGTGGCCACATGCACCAGGAATTTCGTCTCTGCAACTCAGTGTTGGGGGAGAGGAGAGTTAAGAAATAATGTGTGGCCTGCCTCTCCTGGTGAGATACCATATCCCTTTACTGGGAGCTGAGGGAAGAGGGAGCCCCATTTTCTTGGCCCCATGAAGTGGTGTGTCTGCCATGTAAGGGATAGAAGGAGGGAGCAAGTCATGGCTCAAGTGCCAGACTCTCACCCGTTCAAGATTTAGAAGATTTTCCTCAATAAATGCTTTTTAATTTGCTGTATGCCCTTAGGAAGATTTCCAGGGACTTTAAATGGTTGTTTTTAGAAGTAGTTTTCACCAGTTATGGATGTTTTGCTGGGGAGTGAGTTCGTGGAGCTCCTCACACTGCGTTCTGGATGTGGAACCTCTTTTCTTTTACCTTCAATTGTTACCTTAGAAACAACATTGGTGAATGCTTAATTTATCCAAGCCCAATGTTAATCAATGTCTTTATTCTCTTCCTGAATAATACAAGGACCTTAGAACTGTTCAAGGTTTTTTTACCATATGTATTTTTAAATATATACATACATGTACATAAAAAGAATATATATAAGGATATGTATAGCATATTTATATAAAGCAAGAATGTGAAACCAACAGAAATCAGCTGGTTACCTAGAGTTAAACTGCCTGGGTCCAACTCCTATTTTTACCACTTAGCAGCTGGTCAACCTGAACAAGTTCCTTAATTGCATCAAGCCCACATTTCTTAAGCCACAAAACTGAGATATTAATACATCCCACAATGGTTTTTTGTGATAATGAAATGAGCTGATGCATGTGAAGGGCTTCACACAGTGCCTGACTCATAGTAAGTGCTTAATAAAAGGTAGCTGCTTAAAGAACTCAAGCTAATTTTTGGTGGTAATTATCCTACATTCTCCCTTTCCATCCTGGTAGTTCCTGTGTGACCTGGGCGCTGGCAATTCTGGGGACTACATCGATCGCGTGGACGAGCCCCTGTCCTGCTCTTACGTGCTGACCATCCGGACTCCTCGACTCTGCCCCCACCCTCTCCTCCGGCCCCCACCCAGCGCTGCCCCTCAGGCCATTCTCTGTCACCCTGCCCTGCAGCCTGAGGAGTACATGGCCTACATTCAGAGACAAGCTGGTGAGTATTCTGAAGAGCAGGACAATGAAGGCGATTCATGGGCAGGGGGAGGCCAGCTCCAGAAGATGCAGTGTTGGGTAGCCCAGGGGAATATGTCGCCACCCTGCCTTCATGCTGTTTCTCAGTAGACTCAAAGCAGTATGGAGATAAAGTCATGGAGGAGCCACGAGACACGGATCCCCAAATGTGGAGTGAGCCCAAGTCTGGGATGGCCCCCCCAAAGAAAGCAGGTAGGACCTTGTTTCCCCAGTTCCATAAAACTTGCCACCCCAATTATTATCCAGTACTGACCATTGGGGGTGGGGCTGGGGGAGTCCCATGGACCCTAACTCCATAACAGAGGAGAGGGATGTACTCCAATCTGTCTGCTTCCTGCATTTCTTCCCTCCTGTCAGATTCCTCCCTGTTCTCTGTACCCCAGGTGCAAGCCCAACCAAGGACGACAATAAAGAATCGGATTTCTGGAAGATGCTTCATGAATCAGAGGACCAGGCCCCAGGAGGGGAGGAAGCACAGGCTGAAGTGAGCCAGCTTCTGCTTGTCTGATGATGCTGGACCTGGGCTTTGGGATGGGGAAGGGCACCTAAGCTGAGGTCATTAGGAGGCGATCTGCATCTCTCTGGGGATGCAAGGATATTCCCAGAACCGTTGCCTTAAGAGTGTGGCAGGTATAAAGAAGCTTACGCACCTGACTGTGTCCTCTTCCTTCTTGTCAGGAGGAAGAACCAAACCTTGAGGCAACAGATCCAGCTCCAGGCTCTCCCGATAGTGAGTGAACCCTCTGCATCTCCTTTATTGCTTGCACGATAGGTTGCTTACACCATAAGGTGCCGACATCATCACTTGTGTCATAAAGTTGGCAGGGGTAGGGGTGGAGCTAAACAGGGAGGTTGGACAGCCAATTCATGTCTGTAGGAGTTAATATTCTTTGTAGACAATAACACTGTTTTAGGGAGGTAGCAGAACCCAGTGACTCTGCCACTTGCTGACTTTGTAATCCTGGGTGATTTCACTTAACCTCAATTTCCTCACCAGTAAAATATGGGTAAAAACCCCTACCTTAGAGGGTTGTTGTGGAATTAAATGAGAATGAATGTGTAGTTCCCAGTAGAATGCCTGGAACTGAGTAGACACCAATAAATGCTTAATATTTGTGGAAAGGGAAGAACAGGATCCAGGGAGAGGAGGAATATCTTCTATAGTCCTAAAATTTGGAGTGATTGCCAGAAAGGCCTCAGAAGTGTATGAAAGAGCAGGAGAACTTAGCAGCCTGTTAGCATCCTTTTCTCGTCTACCTGTGAGTCCTCAGCACCGTGCTCTCTGTAGGGCTATGTTTGCTCCTGTCTCACTGACCAGACAGGCAGCTCCTGGGGGCAGGGGCCATGTCCTTCCTTGGTCTCCTCACTGCTTCTCCTTAGGAAGTCAATATAGAATTTAGCATGCAGTGGATCCATTCCTGTTCTTTCATCTCAGATTTTCAGAACAACGTTCAGGTCAAAGTCATTCGGAGTCCTGCGGACTTGATTCGATTGATAGAAGAGCTGAAAGGTGGAGCAAAAAAGGTATGGGCCCTGCTCAAAAGAGGGATGGCGCCTGCCTCCCAGCTGGGAGCAATTAAAAAGCCTCTCCTAGCCTGGACCTGAACTAGACTCTAAAGAGCTCACTCCCTTCAATCCCCCTGAGAGCCCCCCTAACACACCCCTGCCACTATTTGTCTGCCCCTGGCCACGTGTCTCTACTGAAACCCCAACTACCTACCTCTTTCTTCCCAATTTCTGGCCCCTACCACACCCCAGGGGAAGCCAAACCCAGCCCAGGAGCAGCTTGCAGATGATGCCACAGAAGTCCCTCAAAGGGATCCAGAGGCGAAGGGAAAGGGAGAGGACGCAGGACATCAGAGTGAGGGGGGAGAAGAGGAGGAGGACAATGAGGATGAAGATGAAGATGAGGATGAACGGCAGTTACTGGGAGAATTTGAGAAAGAACTGGAAGGGATGCTGCTCCCATCAGACCGAGACCGGCTCCATTCAGAGGCGAAGGCTGGCATGGAGCAGGAACTGGAGAACATCATCCAGGAGGTGAGCACAGCTCTTACTCCTGTCACTCCCGCAGCTTCCTGCTCCTGTGGGGCAAGGCAGGCCAGAGGGCTAAAAGAAGGCAAAGGGCACAGTGTAGTACAGCACCCAGCACCGCACAGGACATAGGACAAGGTACACTGAAATGATAGTTGTTTATTTAAAAGGGGACCCATGAGGAAAGAGAATCTGAGAAATGGATATCAGACTTCTCTGGAGTATAGGCCACTGGCTTTCTCCACTCCCCAGACCCTTGACTCTCCACACCTCCTTGAGCATTCCAGACAGAGAAGGAGCTCGACCCAGATGGACTGAAGAAGGAGTCGGAGCGTGATCGGGCAATGCTGGCCCTGACATCCACTCTCAACAAGCTCATCAAAAGGCTGGAGGAAAAACAGAGTCCAGAGCTGGTAAAGAAGCACAGGAAAAGGAGGGTTGTCCCCCAAAAGCCTCCTGCCTCACCCCAGCTTACAGGTGAGAGCTGTCAGATGGCAAGGAACAGGCAAGTCAGTTTTCTTTATCTCTCTCCTGATGCTGCTCCCAGAGGGTACCACATTCTTTCCCTTCAGAGTCTGTTGTTCTCTTCCCTCTGAAACCCTGTCCTCTCATTACTGCCCTCGTCCCCTTGCATGGTTACCACCTGTTCATGCTTTGCAGAAGCAGCTTTTAGAGCCTGTCTGTCTTGTTTTCTGGCTTGCTCCTGTACTCCTGATGCTTAGCCTGTGCCTGGCACATAGTGGCTGATGAGTAGATATGCCAGAAACCACACAGCTGTGCAGGGTACAGACTACAGCCTACCAACAATTAGGACTTTACACTGCGAGAGGCCCCCGCTGCCAGGGTGTGAATAGGCCAGCCCAGCTGCACATGAGCCAGTTGCTTGGACAGACTTTGTTGCTTCTTCCATCCCCTGTGTCCATTCCACAGGGCCCTAGGGGCCTGGAGATCAGACATTCCAAGTGTTCTGGAACAGTTCCACTTTCAAACCTTCTATCCCATCATCTCTTATGAATATTGGAATGTCTCTAATGTACCAATATATCAGTGGCCAAAGCACAGTTTTCCCGCCTGCTTCTCAAAACAAAACTCCTTTGTCAGTCCAGGTGGCCTGAAATTTGTTATTGAAGAAAGTTGTTTTCCTACAGGTGATGGGCAGAATTATTGGATATGGAGGGAAGAAGGAAGGCTCAATAGGCTTGAATTTGGGGATATGAATTTTTTTGAACCTTGGCTCTTATGTTTTTGAGATGCAATGGCTGCCAACACCAGTTGATGGCTTAGGGAGAGGTGATGATGACAGCCCCTAACCCAGGGAGTCACAACTCTGCTTTGTGTCTTCCTGTGTGTCTCCCCCTCTAAGAGGAGGATCCTGAGCACAGAGTCCGGGTCCGGGTCACCAAGCTCCATCACAGAGGCCCCAATCAGGATCTGACTGTCCTCGAGATGAAACGGGAAAACCCACAGATGAAACAAATCGAGGGGCTGGTGAAAGAGCTGCTGGAGAGGGAGGGACTCACAGCTGAAGGTGGGCCCTGGGGGGCGGGGCTGGATCAGAGCTATTGGAAGGGCTTGCGGCCCCAAGTGGAAGGGCTGGGTCAAGGTGGACTGGACACCTCAGGCTGAGGGTCTGGGGAGGGGCAGGGGACAGCCACTAAAGCTCCCAGACTTCCTTTCCTCTCACTGCCCATCCTGCTCCTTTCCAGGTAAAATTGAGATCAAAATCATCCGACCAGGGGCTGAAGGAGCCGAGGAAGAAACCCGTTGGCTGACAGATGAGGACACAAAAAACCTCCAGGAGATTTTCTTCAATATCTTGGTGAGAGGCATCCTCCCCCCAAGTCTGATCTGCTAGCCTGCGCCCGCCCTGGCATGCTGCAGTGTTGAGAGCATGGTTTAGAGTCACACAAGTGCATCCCAGCCTTGCCACTTCCTGAGCTGCAGTTTCCTCCTCTGTAAAACTAGTGGTTCTGGAGGCTCAGGGTGCTGGCACTCAGGAAGTGTGGCCCCCAGAGAAGTGTGTGCCCTCAATCCCTGCCTTCCCCGAGATTGCCAGGCCCTGGACCTCCCTGGATGCTCAAGCATCCAGCACATCCCTTGGCTCACCTGTCAGCAGCTGCAGCTCACCCCCTCCCTGCCTCCCCAGGTGCAGGGAGTACGAGAGGTGCAGAAGGAACGGCAACGGCAGAGAGAGCTTGAGAGCAATTACCGCCGGGTGTGGGGCTCTGAAGACGGGGAGGGCACGGGGGACCAGGACGAGTTTGACTTCTGAAACCACCGCTGCAAGTGGACCTCCAAGGAGTCCAGAGGCTTCCTATGGACTGGCCTTTCCTCCCTCCCCCCAACTCCCAACCCAGGTCCCTGAAGGCAAAACAGCGGAGTGGAGCTGAGCTGCAGAACTTGTGGGCTGGGGGCGGGAGGGGGCTGCGGGATGAGCATTGCTGCTACTGCTGAAAGCCGCCCTCACAGGCCTGGGATTTTTGCTTTCCCCGGCTCTTCCCCACATCCCCTTCCTTTCCTCCTTGGCTTTCCCCTTTATCATCCTCAAACTTGTTGGTTCTTTTTCCCCTCTCTACCTGGAGATACAGTAAGGTCTTTTGAGTGGAGTAAGGTAGGGAGAGCAAAAAGAACAGGGCAGTTTAGCAGACCCTAAGAAGGCAGACTCCCCCATCCCCTGCCCCCATTGATGTTTGAAGTCACTTTACCCTCTTGCCTTGGATTGCCTTGGGATTTCCTGCTCCCTTTCTCTGTCTACACTGTCCTCTACAATCTGTGCTTCTGAGAAGAGGGGCCTGCACCTCTTGCTGAGGAATTGGGGGAAAGTTGCCCACTGCCTCTGATACAATCCCAGCCAAAAAGGCCCAGAACTGCCTACCACGTTCTTGAGCAATCAGGTTTTTAAATAAAGAACTGGACCATCAGCTCATCAGCCTTTTGTTGTTTCTGTTGGGAAGGTAGGTGGGGTCAAGGATCAAGTAGGGATGAGGTGTGGCATGGCCTTCAGTGTGGAGCGCACAGTCTCTCATCCCATTCTTTGCTCTGCAGCTGTCATCGAGGGGAGCTGGGAGATTCAGGAAGACACCAGGATGGATAAGCAAAGCAGGCTGGCCTGGCAAGGATCTCAACACTAGCAATACTGTCTTCCCTTTGTTTCCACCTCTCTCCAGTTCTGTTCCTTTCCTTCTTTGGCCCCAGTTCCTTCCCTATCCTCTGCCCCTTTACATCCTGAAAGCCAGAATACACACCACCACGGAGATCTCTCCCTGCAACATGCTCCAGTCTCCATTTTCATCCTTACCCCCAGACCCACCTGGCTATATCACGTCACCATTTCTCCGAAAAGACGTTCACCTTTGGCCACATCCAGAGAAAGGGCTGCTGTCCACACATGCCGACTTCCTGGTGGCAAGGGCAGGTGGACCAGGGAGTGGACCTTCCATCAGGTATCCCCTTTTCCCCATTGCCAAGTGCAGGCGTGGTGCTCCCCCTGCCCCCCCCACCCCCACTTCCTCCCAATGCAGAGGTTTTCTCCTCTGGCTCTCCATCCCTGAGTGTACAGCCCTTCCACTGAAGTTTCTCCATTGGCTTCTTAGATAAGAAACGGGAGAGAGGACAAGGAAGCCCTGGGTCTCCAACAGTGGAAAGTGAGGGGTTCAACTGTTGTTGAAGGAAGTTGTATGAGAGGGGCCCTCTTCTTGCTGACTGTGGACTAAAGCTTATTGTGCAAGTCATACTTAGATTGCTTTATTTTGAAATGTTAATGGGTGGACTTAAAAAACCCTGTTTCCCCAGAACTATCTGGGTATCAAGAGAGGAGGGATGCGTCACCTGTGCAGGATCTTAGACACTGTGCTGAGTGCAGCTGTAGTCAAATGCTGGGTTCAAATCCTTGCCCTTCTATTTACTAGCAGTGGGGCCTCCAACAAGTTATTTAACTTTTTAAATCCTGTTTCCTCATTGGTAAAAATAATCGGGGATAGTAGTATTTACCTTGTAAATAAAGTATGTCAAGCTCTTAGCCCAATACCTGGCCACAGTAAGTGCTCGATAACTTTTATTATTATAAACCTGCTCCTGAGTTCCAAAGACACTGGGTGGTATCTGGAGGCAAGAGTCTTAGAGAGAAGGAATCCTAAAAGCCAAACAGAAGATACAATAGAATGTCTTAGATTGGGGGAGGAAGGGGAGTGCCAGGAGGATTACCTTTGATTTGCTGTGGATAGAGCGTCATTAGTCGACTGAGTTCAAGAAAACTCACTATACATAATCAGTTTATACTTTCAATAATAAATCCATTTTAGTTTCCTTTTCCTTTTGGTAATACTTCCCTGGAGGTTGATCTGTCCCAGCTATGCTAAGGCAAACAAAAGGAGGGAACAGAACATGTGGCAGATGGGGATGGGGGAGAGGGGTGGCAGAGGATGTCAACAGGAATCCAAGTGAGGAAACCCAAGGTGAGCTGGGAAGGCAGCATGGATGTAAAGGGCAGTAGTAACTCTTCTTCACCCACCCGGGTAGTCCCTTCTATTGTTGCATTCTGCCACAAGCTGGAGGAATTAATGTTCTGTCTCCCCATCCACTGACACCCTTTAAATCTCCCCATAAAACTGCCCATTAAAAAAAGAATCAAGGGGCTTACTTTCTGTCTGGGATTTGCTGAGGGGTTTGCTGACACCTTAATCATCTTTTGCTGGCTGGATAATAAGGGTATTTCCCACTGGCCTGTGGTTCCCTTTGCAGGTAATTCCCTTCTTTCCAGGGTCCTTATTTCCTCCCTATACTTTCTCACATTCTCAAGCTTAGGATGAGGAAAGGGACAAACTTGCCACCAGGGAGAAAAACAAAGATGAACTAAAGGAGTCCAGGGCCTCTGATCTGAAGTGGGGGGAAGGGGATGGTCAGGTCCTTCAGTTGAGTCTTCTTTGCTACTTCCCCCTCTTCTTCTCCCTTTGCCTTCCCAGACTGCACACCTGCATCTGCACCTGTCACTCCACCTGCACCCCAGTCAAACTTTTCTGGGCCTCTGGACCTTTTTCAGGGTCGGGCTGCTATGCTGGGTGGTTGCAGCAGAGCCTGGCCCTCTGTGTGAATTGTTGCTGCAGCCACACCTTGTTGGTAAGCTCTGGGCATACATGCAGCTGAATGCCTTGGTGCTGGGGTGGGGGAGAGATGCTGAGGGCCAGAACCAACTCTACCAAAGACGTGCACCTTGGGCTGGTGACAACATGTGGATGGCCATGCCCAACCTGTGCTGGCTGCTGGTCCACTGCAACCCCAGCCAGCCCCTCTATCAGGACAAGCACTTCTGGCCGCCAGCTACGTGCTGAGCTGCATTGGCCTTGGGTTGCTGTGGCCTAGACAGCTCTGTGGGATGACACGGAGGTGGTCAAATGCCTGCATCAGCTGGGCATGGAGTTCCCAGACTCCAGGGACTTCTGCAGCTGGGAAATCTTCCACCTCTTCACTCCCCAGCACCACCCAACCAGGGCCAGGAGAGGGATCCCTACTATCAACTCTACTCCTGATACTAGGTGCTCAAAGTGAGCAGGCCGGCCAGCGGCAGCCCCTCCCCCCACCACTTCAAGTGCTTACTGGGTGCCTTCTGAACAGATATTGATTCACCCCAATTTACAAATAAACAGAAACCACTGAGGTAACCTACCCAAGGTTACCTAGCAATGAAGTGGAAGGCCCTGTTTAGAAATCAGACCTGACTCCAAAGTCTCTACTGTTAACCAAAGCTACCCCATCTTCTCACTTCTCCAGGTGCCCTCCTCTCCACAGGCCCAACGTCTCCTCTAAGCACCACATCCCACTCCTTCCCAGAAGGCTGCCATCTTGGGCTTCAATGACTGCTCTTTTCCCAGTCGGGTCCCTACTGTTGCACCAGCCTGCCCATCTCCTTCCCCTACATGAACCCAGAATTGACTTATCTGACTGCCCATGCAGAGGCACCTTCCGACCAGCCCTTTCCCACCCACAGCTCCAAGCTTTGACCAAGGTTATTCCGTGACCCCCTCCTTCCAAGAACAGACCAGCAGCTCACCCCCTAGACAAAATCACTTCCTCTTTAATTGCTGTTGAAGATTCACACCACCAGCCTCTGAGGAGATGAGGGGGGCATTTCCCCCTGCCCCCACCCACACCCCTCCCTAATACTTGTTTCTCTGCAAAATATTTTAGCAAAAAAAAAAAAAAAAAAAAATAGAGACCGGAAACCACTGACACAGACGGCCCAGGGGCTGGGTTGACTGAGGAAGGCAGGGCTGGGCCAGATAAGTCCACCCTACCCCACCCTTTCTGGGAATGGGGGAGGGGGCCTAGAAACCCTCCCAGCCACCTCACATCTTCTAATCCCTGGCTGGGAGGGATCATGGGATTGAGGGCGGGTCTGGAGCTGCTCCAGTGGGAGGGGCTGGACAGGGAGAACAGTGGGAGAGGGGGTCCCATTGTCGGGGTCCCCCCTATCCCAGATCACCACAGGCGCTGCACAGTCACAGACACGCAGTCACGGTCACAGACACTCACAACCCGAGAGCACCCCACCCCATCCCACCCCTGCCCACCCTTGGCTTCCCCTACCCCAAAATGCCCACCCCACGCTGCTGCCCGCCCCCACCCCCATGTTGGGGAACAAAGCAATAAATTACAAGGCCCCTCCCTAGCCCCCTTGGCCCGTTCCTGCTCCAACTCTTCTCTCTCCCAAGATAGTAGTGAGGAGGGACCCAGGTTCTTGGCTCTCCTGGCCCTTTAGCTTCCATCCATGGGTGGGCGTGAGGAGACGTCCTGATTTCCACTCGACATGGTCCCTTTCACGGAAAGGGTTGGGGAACCCCCACCCCCATGGACAGCAGGGGTCCTGCCCCTCGCTGCCCTTCTCCCCTCCACAGGGCAGTGAGATCAGCACGGAAGGGGTGGGGTCCCCCGTATTGACCCCCCAAGTCCCAGGACTAGCCCTCCCACGTACTAACCCCTCCCTCTGGCGTGGTGTCGCCCCAGGAGCCAGCCTGGGTATGGGCTCCTGCCCTGGGATGGATTGTCGAGCACAAGCAGGACTGGGTCTTTCTCCCGCCCCCAGGGGCCGCGAGCGAGCGAGCGAGGGGGTAGATCCAGAAGATTCCGTGTAGAAACAGTGGAAAGGGGGCGTGTCGACCTGGGGTCTCCATGCCTCGTTGGGGAGAGGAAGGTGAGTCTGTGTCCTCTGGAAGGCGTGGGGGCTGGCTGTGCCTTCGTGCGAGAGGAAGTGCTCCTGGGGGGCGGGGTGCGGACTGGAGAGGTGAGTGGGTGCATCTGTCCAGCCGTCCACCCGGTGTGGGCGTGCCCGGCGCGTGTGGGGGTGAGGGTGTCTCTCCCGCTGGGCAACTATACCAGCGCGACGGGGGCGTCGGCGCGGCCCACGCTGGCGGCGCTGCTCCTGCGGCGGGGACTGGGCGTGGCGGTAATGCTGGGGGTGGTGGCCGCGCTGGGGGTGGTGGCCGTGCTGCCGCCCTCACCCGGGCAGCCGTGCTGGAGAAGGATGTCGGCGCACAGCTGGCTTCCAGCCTGGCGGGCGTAGAACAGCGCCGTGCGGCCCTGCGCGTCGCGGGCGGAGACATCAGCGCCATACTAGAGGACGGAAACCGGCGCGTTACCGCGGGTCCCTGACCCGAGTATACCCGCATGCAGTCTTCCCGAGATTCCCAAGGCCATTCCCAGGGCCTTCTAGGGAGAACGGGCTCCCTAGAGCCAGGCTGTTTCCGAGATGGAGACCTCCAAGACCCCTTTACCTATCCCCACCCACGTACCCACAATAGCAGTTGCGTGATGACAACGTGGGCAAGCTCTGCGGCCAGGTGAAGTGGGGAGCGGAGCTGCGGGTCCTCGACGCTGGTGTCCAGCGGCCCGTGTCGCGCATGGGCCAGAAGCAAGAGGACGGCGGCCACATCCTGGGCCTGCACCGCTGTCCACAGCTGGCGGCCCAGAGGCTCCTCGGGAGTGCCCAGCGGCGCCAGGAACAGCAGCTGCTCGTACTTGGCGCGAATCCATGACTCACGCTCCTCCCTACAAGACCCGGGATCAACCGGAAGGGCTTTACGGACCCCTACCGAGGAAATTTGCACCCCTACCCAGAGCATCCTCTCGGGAGTCGCGCTCGCGCGCGTACACACACTCACACTCACACACACTCAGTGTCACCCTGCTCTGTTCTCTCAAACGTACCGTGAAGAGTCCCGCGTGGGCTTGGCGCGGCCTCGCGTGTCGCTCTCCCACACGCGATTGGCCATGTCGTTACCAATGGCCGTCAGCACCAGGGTCAGCTCCCGCGGCCAGTCGTCCAAGTCGAGCGAGCGAACGCGGGACAGATGTGTGCCCAGGTTCCGGTGGATGCCCGAGCACTCGATGCAGATGAGCGCGCCCAGGTTCAAGCTGGCCCACGTGGGGTCTGGGGACAGTGCGGGAGTCGGCCTCGGGCTGGGTGGCACGGGCACTCCAGCTTTCGCAGACTCCAGCAAACCACACTCCCTAGCCCCCGACAAGGTCTCCCAGCGCCTTCCCCCGCCCCTGCTGCCCTCTGTGCTCACTGGAGGCCCCGCAGTCCACGCAGATAGAGTTCCCTTTGGCGTTCCGAATCGCCTGGATGGCCACCGCTTCACTTTGGCTGTCTGTGCGCAGCTGCGGAAGGGGATGGAGTTAGCACTGACGCCCTCGCAACCTCTCTCCAATGACCTTAGACATTCACCTCTGCCCACCCCTGGCCAATTACCTTGACTTTGCTGCTCTCACAACATTGCAGGCTGGCTAGGATCTGACTTTCGATGGCCTGGACCCAGGCATCTCGCTCCTCAAAACTGGCTGCCTCAAAGTGCCAGGTCTGACCAGTGCTGGACACAATCAGGAACTCAAAATTTTCCTCTGGGCAGGGGGGATGGGATGGGGTCATGAGGGACAGAGTTCAAGCAGGAGATGCCCTTCCCAAACCCTTCCTCCCTGATGTCCATCCAGAGCCCCTGGGAGTGAGGCGGTGGGCGTAGGGGAAGCAGAGGGTGGGGGAGAGAGGGGAGCCCGAGCACATGCAAGGGGAGGCAGGGGCACCCCCACCCCTCTGCACGCCAGCTGAGCACCCCTCCCGGCTTCCCGCTTGTTACCTGCTTTATAAATATTTCTTAAACTACCAAAGGATTTTAGTTTCCACATTTTGCGCTTGGCTGGTTTCCCGAAGCAAAGGAGATAGGGATAGAATGTAGAGGGGAACAGAGAGAGGCAGAGAAAGAAGGAGGAAAAGAGAGGCAGATGGAAAGATGAAGAGAGACAGTGATAGAGGGCCAGAGACAAAGCAGGACAGACAGATGGGGAGAGAAAGCAGAACTAAAGTCAGTGGCCCCAGAGCAGGGTGGAGCGGAAGCCAAGAGCCATGAGAGTAGGCAGATCTGGAACCTGGGCCTGAACACCTAGCAGAGAGCAGGGGCGGTGGGGAGGGGTTATCACGACTGATGAGGAGCCAGATCTCTGTGAGGGGAAGGGAGGGTCAGGATCTGAGTGAACATGGGGGATGGGGACAGAAGCTGGGTCACAGGCCTGGGATGAAGTCCTGGGGTTCAGGAAGAGGGCTGGGAAAAGGGCTAAGAAGTCATTGGGGCCTGGTGGGTGGGGGGTGGGGGAGGTTCACTGGGGTGAAGGGCTATTGGGGAGCGTGGCAACCACTGGAACTTTTTGGGAGCAGGGACTGGGTAGTCACAGAGTCTGGGAGCTGGGGAGTCAATGGAGGACAATGAGGTCAGTCGCTGAGTCACTGGAGGTCATGGGACAGGAGGTTGGGCACCGCTGGGTGCAGGGCTGGGATAGTAAGTGGAGGGCAGGGACACTAGAGGGTCACTAGGAGAGGGAGCAGGAGCTACAGACTAATGGGGTTCATTGAGAACACGGACTGGGGACTACTGGGGAAAAAGGCATTGGCTGGGGAACAGAGGAGGAAGGACAGGGGCTGAGGGATGTCTATCCATTTTTTCATTAAATTATGTGCAAAGTGGTAATGATGGTCAAACACTCAGCTCAGGCACTTTTCCTCCTCCTGCAGGAGCTAGGCCAGGGATCTGGAATTGGGAGTGAGGGTCCAGGGTGGGAGTGGAGTTGCCCACCAGGGCCTCACCTTCAGCCTGCCCAGCAGAGCCTTCAGTCTTGGATGGTGTTGTCAATTTTTTCCTCCTCTGCTTCTTCACCATGGGAGAAGGAGGGGGTTCCCGACTCAGGGGGCTCAGGTCTCCAGATGGGGTACAGTCTTAGGGAGGGGGACACAGCTGCCTCAGTTGCCCTCTCCACAGATTTCCTGATTTCTCAAAAGCCTGTCTCCTCGCCTGACCTAGCATTGGCATTTATGGTGCCCCTCCCCAGCTGTCCCTCTCCTGGGGGAGGTGGGCAGATAAGTGACTTAGCGTCAGACCTGCACTCAGATCCTGTCTCTGCCATTTACTGGCCTTGAGACCTTGAGCAAGTCATTTAATCTTCTGAGCTCAAGTTTCCTCTTCCCTAAAATGGGGATAATAATCTTAACCTGACAAAGCTGTTGTGAGGATTACTTGTGACAGTGCTACTTGTTATTTAAAAATACCTATACTTCCAAACATTACAAACACTGATGGCTGACTATGTGCTGGACAATCATCTCAATTTGTTTAAGCCTCAAAGCAACCCTCTGAGGTAGAAACTATTGTCTCCATTTTACAGATGAGGAAACTGAGGCTTGGAGAGGTGAAGTAGCTTGCCCAAGTGGCAAGCCAGGATTTGATCTCCAGCAGTTTGGCTCTGGAGCCCATTTGTATTAACCATTATGATAAGCAGAGTCTGAGCATGCAGCCCGGCACCCAGTCCGTGCCCACCGTGTTCATTCATGCATCCATTCCAGTTTCCATGCTTCCACCCCTCTTTCATTTCCCACCCGCATCCCATTTGGATCTGGAAGACAGTGGATGGAGAGTGGGTCCTCACTGACCCGTGCTGAGGGCTCGGGCCAAATTCCGGTCTGGTTTCAGCAGGTGCTTTGATGTCTGATCTGGTGGTGGCTGCAGGGAACTAGGACTGGGGCTCGGGCTTGGGGTGGGAGTGGTGGCTTCTGTCAGAAAGGGAAGAAGATAAAACCTCAATGAGCCACTTTGTCTCTTGGCCCCATTTCCTCTGTGGCCCCCCCTTCATCACCCACCTTTCTGCTTATCTAGTTCCCGGTCCCACGTCCCTACTACCCCACCCCCACCCCTTCTCCTGCCCCTTGGTCATGAGCACCACCCCCCTACTCACCAGGGCCTTCACCCATCTGGACAGTGCTCATGTCCTTGACCAGCCCGTTGATGCTAGCTGAGGGGCCGAAAGCAGAGATGGCCCGTGGGGGCCGCTTGCCAGGGACTTTGACTGTTGTCCGTAGCAAGTCCATCTCCTTGCCATGGGTACTGTGGATGTAATCCTGAGGGGCATAAGAGTTGAGAGTGTAGGGAAAGTTGAGCTCCTTGGTGATGCTGGGAAGCAGCCACTATGGGACAGAGAGGGACTGGAGAGGGGGCTCTGGTTGTTGACAGGGTTGGGATGGGCCCACCAGATTTGGCCCAGTAGTGTCTCCTCCAGAAAGCATTCCCTGAATGGCAGGCCACATGGAGGCCCCTGCACCGTACTCTCCCACTAGATTGCAAGTTACTGAGGGGACACGTTGATTTTTAATCCCCAGCAAAGGCACATGGTGGGTGCCTCACACATGCTTGTTAAACTTAAGAGAACAGGACTAGGGCTTCCAAGCAATGATGTCAATGTTTGTTAGAGGCCCACACTGGCAGGACTGGGGAGGGCATTCAAACCCAGCCAGTGTGGCCCGGCCAGTCTTCACCACTCACGTTAATGCTGGGGTGGTAGAGTAGGAAGCCGTTACTGGACAAGGTTACATATTTCTTCTTCCACTCTTTGTTCAAGGAGTTGCCACTTCGCTTTAGTAGGAAGCTCTGGAGTATAGAAAGACACACATGGGAGGAAAGCCAGCTATGACCGGCTACCCCCTTGCCTCCCCCCAGCCCCTGGATTACCCACTTGTTTAATGGGGATGGCTCGCCCACTCCCCGTGGTCTCTCCTCGGCTATCCAAGCTCCGCTTCTCGGAGTCACTACCCCGACGATTCTGGAATGGTTGTTGGCATTAGTTAGAAGACAGGTAGGGGGGTACATTGAAGGAAGGACAGGAAAGCAGATGAAGAAGGGCCCAACAGAGGGATTTATGGACTAGGGAAAATGGCCAGGTAACGGGGACAGGAAGGCAGGGGCAGAGTCAACATTTCCAATACCGCAAAAAGGCTGGTCCTGCGCTTGGCTGCCCGGTGCAGGGACCCAGGGGTGCTCAATCCAGCCACTGCGGCTGTCTCGGCTCGGAGCTCCCGGTGACCAACATTGGGTGAGGACGGGAGGGAAGAAGAGTAGTCGCTAGTGTGGCCCCCATTACTAGCCTGGGAGTGGATGGAGGAGTCAACAGAACAGCTGAGATGCCTTCCACCCCACCAAGCTATGGTTACACCCGGTTTTGGGGTCTCTGAAACAGTCCTTGCTCTCGTCACCATTTATTTGTATTGTCATTAATAAAAACCCTCACTAGCACAGTATAATGCTTTGAATTTTGCAAACATTGATTTCACGTGTACTATGCCATACAAGCTTCCTAATCACATTTGCAGGTTAAGTGACTTGCCCAAGGACACTGCAAACTGTGTCTCAAACCTGGTTGATTCCCAATGCAAGGTACTTTTGACAAATAGTGTCACCGCCCTGTCTATTTGTTCCCTCCCACCCCATGAGCGTCCTGTCCCTGTCCTTGGATACACAGCCCCCTTTCTCTGCATCTTTCCAGTCCCCCGTAGACCCTGAGACCCCAACTCACCTGCCCAGCTACAGGCGTGGAAGCAGCTGAGTGGCTCGGGGAGCTTGGCAGGGACTTGCAGGCTGCCAGAAGCTGCTGCTGTTTGCGCAAGGTCACCACCTTCTGGGCCACTGAGGGTGGAGGCAGAGGGAAGAGGAGTGAGCAGGGCAGACCCCCCAGAACCCCCTTCTATGCCCAGTTTTGAGAAATCCCTAGGATATGACATGGGCCCCAGCTTCCTTGTCACTGTGGTTTCTGGGCCACCTGTGGCCTTGCCAGATCCCCTGGTCCAGAAAGACCTTGAGACTGTTAAGTAAACCTCTGGTCTCCCTGAACCTCCTCCATTCTAGGGAAACTAATTTCCTGTCATTCATCCAGAGAGGGGCCTGGATGCCCCACTCTAAGAACATCCCAGGGCCCCTAGCTCCCTGCTTCCCACACACACCAGGGATCACCACACTCACCCTCCTGGAAGACCCGGTCCACATTGAGCCCATAGGTTGCACAGGTTTCGTAGTAACTGCAGCGTTTCATGTCCGCACACAGTGCCCTGGCACGAGCATCCCCCACAACCCGAGGGGAGGAGGCGCTGATCCTGTCTGAGGGTGCGGGAGATGGGCAGGATTGGACGAGGGGGGCCCTTCCTCACTTTTCACACTTCCCTTTCTTTTGTGCTCCCGTCCTGTGCAGGACCCACTCAGGATGGGGTGTGAGAGAACATGCCTCCCGGGACGGAGTGGAATAGCAATGTGTAAGCCCTTCCTGAGTGCTGGCCCAGCTCACATCCAAGCTGCAGAATGAGCAGGCTGGGTGAGCTCTGGAAAGACCTCTTCTTTATATGTCTTCAAAGAACACTCCCAAGTTTCCTGACAAGGTCTGAAGTGGCTGGGTCTCCCCAGTTGGTAACCACCCTGCCCTGCAAATCCACTGAACCCTGAACCAAGCAGGAGGGCACCCAGAGTGTGAACTAAGAAAAGGTTGAGTGTCCACAGGTAACAAGTGGACTGCTCACTCTGCAGCAGGAAACCAGGAGGCAAGCAACAGGTGGAGGCAGGCACCTGCAGTACAGGATCCGGGCAGAAGGTCCCGCCAGCTGGACACAGGTGGGGTACTGGAAAGGCTTTTTCTAGCCCTGGTGGAGAGTCTGAGAGTCTCCGTATCATGACTTTGGGAACAAAAGGTTTTATACCCTCTCTGATTTCTCCACCATCCCTTGGGTTTAGACAAGTTCCTTTAAGCCTGACTCATCTGAAGCAAGGGGAAACTGGGAAAGGCTTTCTATCCATACCAGGACCTGATATTTAAAGGGAAGTGGGATCTGTGTGTCCCATGGTGGTGGCACTCAGAAATGGCAGTGTGAGAACACAAGCTAGGTGACATCTCAGGAGAGGAATGGATACTGCTACATAGCCATCCCTCCTGCCCTGGAGAGTCCCCTTTTCTCTGCTCAGACCTTGGGAAGTTTGTTTGGTTTAATGACTCCCTTATTTGGAGAACTGGCTCCCTCTAGAGGGATGCTGGAATCCAGGTGGCCATTTCCACACCTTACCAAGCTCTCACCCATGAAGGGTGAGAGGTTGGACAATACCCCAGGGGCCTCCTCAGGGCCTCCCCTGAAAGCAGTGCTTCCCCAGCCCTCCTTACCTTGTGTTCCTACCAGTGCCAGGGCCAGGCCTCCCCGTCCCTCCCCCCGAAGGGAGTTCAGCTGCCCGTGGAGACGGCTCACAGCCTGGAAACTATTCTCATCCTCTAGGCTGAAGACGAAGATCACAGCATCTGCCCAGCCTGAGAACTTGCGGGGGATGAGGAAGCAAATGGAGGGTCAGACAGGTCCACTCCTCTGAACCCTATCCAGAGGGAGACCTGAGAAATCAGAGCCCCTCCCCCTTGGCTAGTGCCAACCTGCCTGCCAGCCTGCTCACCCCACCATCTCCCTGCCTCACCTTGGTATCCGGTGCCCCAGCTTCCTCACGGATCAGCACCAGATGAGTCTGTCCATCCACCAACATCTCTTTCTTGTGCTGCTCACCTGTTGCAAGGGGCAGGAGGTCACAGGTCACAGGTTGCCGAGCCTCTCTGTGCTCTTTACACCTTGGTTTCCATGGGCTCATCTTTCTCATCCCTACCTAGTCATTGATCTTACTCCTCCATCCCTGACCCCAACCCGTAGCTTACTATAGCTCCTCAGAACTCACTCTCTGTCTTCTCCAGCACCTGGTATGAACCGGTCAGGAATCGGTGGATGAGCGACGACTTCCCACTTCGGGTGTCACCCAGCACACCCTGAGGACAAGGTTGTGGAGCAGAGATTGTGGAAATTAAGAAGAAACAGGATCCTTGGGTCTGGGTACATTCCAGAGGCCCAAAGAAACTGGAAGTGTTAATTCTTCCAAGAAGGGTCCTATAAGGCCTGGATGACAGTCAGGCAGGAGGAGCAGGGCAAGAAATGATCCCAAGCTTGAAGTGGACCACAAGCCAATGAATGTCAGCAACTGAAAACCAGTATGTTTGGTTTAGGGAACATATTAGATGGAAGGGGGTGGGGGTAGCTCACAGGCCTAGGCACCAGTTGGAAAGTTTTATCCAGTTCCAGGCAATAGAACTTGAAGGGCCACAGGGGAGATGCCAGAAATAAGGAAGAGTCTGGAAGAGGACCAGGACAAACAGGAAAAAGGGGGAAGGGAACATAAAGACTAGAGAAGAAAAGGTTGGGAGGATGTATCAAGCCCTGGGACAGTGATTTGAAGGTAGAATCTCAGAACTGGAAAACTTTCTCGGAAGTGGAGGGGTAAAGGGGAGAGTTGAGAGTGCAGTGGGTGGGAGGTCAGCCCTCCCTACAGGCAAGGGGACTGTTACCTACCAGGCGCAGTTCAGGAATGGAGCGGCTCAAAGTCCATTCCTGGCTATTGACCACAGCCTCTGTAATGGGAGAAGGGTAGTAAGAGAGGAAGACCAGGAGGATCCCCCAACCCTCAGCCACCCCTCCTGTGTTTACGGTTTCCCTTAAGCCCAGGACCATGCCTGGGCTGGAGATGTGTGGAGGGGAGAGGTTTGAGTGGTCCCCAGTCCTCCCAGCCCAGCCACCGTCCCTACAGCTGTTGCTGCCTCTCAGTGGTTGCTTAGCAACGGAGCCAGCAAGACAAAAATACTTCGGTTGGCATCTCCCTTAAAGCACATCCCAAATGTGTGTCCCTGCCCCAGACCAGAGGACCAGGGCTCTGACAGTGGCCCTGGAAGGAGAATGGAAGACAGGGCTCCTCCCCACCCGGACTGATTCTCAGGGTAGGGCCTGGGAGAAGGGCTTGGGACACAGAAGGGACTAGGTCCTCCTCAACCTCCATTTCACAGGAGAAAAACTCAGGTGAGGGCTTTCCCTCCCTTTTTTCAAGGTCAACCACACCGTGGCCCTGCTGCCCCCCGCCCCGCTCCCAGCCCAAGGGATGGAGCTTGGGTTTTCCTGTGCCTCCCTCTTCCACACCCTCCCCACAAGCGCCCTTCAAAGTAACTGAGAGAAGGGATTCATCCCCCTGGCCAAGAGAAGCCCCTGGCCTGGGGGAAAGGAAGCTCCTTCCGCCCGCCTCGTCCAGCCCCCGCGCCTGACACTGGCCGGACGTTCCCGGGGCGCCGCAGCTGCGGTGGGAACTCTGGGATCTGGAGCCATCTGCTCCCACCCGCTCTGGAGCCAAACCCCGGGGGCCGCCCCCGCTCCGGGACACGCCTCCCCTCCGGGGAGTGTGAGCCGAACCAACACAATCTTCCACCTCATTTCTCCAGAAAAAAATAGACACCCCTCGGAAAACACACCATCTTTCCCATAGCCCCTGTCTCTCAGGCATCCCTGGGTAAGAATTGCTTGTGCTGCAGATCCACCCCCGGACTCATTCAGGGTCAGCCCCCGGTGGGTTTCAACGTCATTCTGGGGCGGGGGTGAGCAGTGGGGGAAGCGAGGCTTCCTATCTGCCCCCTCTTACTTTACATTTAAATATTCAGCACGTTCCAGCCCCCACGCACTCCCGTACCGCCCACTCTGCCTTCACTGCTAGGAAAGAAACTGATTTCCTCCCTGCCGCCTCACGAGCCTGCACTCAGCCCAGGGGAAGACTAGTCCCTGGCGAGAAGCTGCCTGCAAGGTCACTATCACTCCACCGGCCTGAAGTGCCAAGAGGAAACTGAGGCATAGTCATTCACTCCACCTCCTCTGTCCCTCTGGGCAAGGCAAAGCCCTGTTTCCATGTTCTCAGAGTCCAGCTGAAGCTGGAAGTGGGGTCTGGGGCGTCTCTGGGAGCAATTTCATTCAGTTACTCGGACCCAGGATATTATTTTCCCAGAAAGCTCTGAGGTCTCTGATGCCCTCTGAAATCAACTCGTCTGTCATGCCACATTAGGGTAGCTATTCACCCCCCTGCAGTACCTCCTATTCTTTGCCCCAGTATTTGGCAGAGAAGAGAGTCTGCTTCATCTACCCACCCAAGAGAGAAGCTTCCCTAACTCAATCCTGCACAATGCGCTCCCGTACCAAGCTGGGCATTCCAGGTGCCCTCCCCTCCCTGTTCTCAGGCCTTGGCCTACTCACTAGGGGAAGCACGGAGCTCTGCGCCCAGTAGTTCCCGAGACCCGCTGCCAGAAGTCAAGCCCTGGGGTCCGGGAGGTGGCCCGGAGCCAGGAGGCCCCCCTGTGCTCTTGGTGAAGATGCCGCTGATAAACTTGAGCATCTTGCGGTCACGGGTGGATGCTCGGCCCCCCTCTCGGCCCCGTTTCAGCCCGGGAGCTGGAGGCTCCAGTGTGATTGGTGGTGCAGGCCCGAGGGTCTGCGCGGAGGCGGCGGTGACAGCAGCGGTTGGAACCGGAGTTGCTGGGACTGTTAGCGGAGGAGGAGAGCCGGCGGGCGGTCCCGGGTGCAAGTCACTGTTGTCCAGGGTCTTACTTTTGCCTTTCCGAGGGGACAGTTTGCCTCGGGCTCCGGGCCCAGCCCCGGCCCCAGCAGAGGACGCGACTGCAGCGACCCCTCCCCCCGGAGGCGGCGGCGGCGACTCCAGTCCCTGCGTTGCTCTTTGACCCCTTGACCCTGGGCTTGCCCTCGCTTTCGGGCCATGACAGACGGCTACCCGCGCCCTTTGCCCCTCCCGGCTTTCCGCGCCACTGGTGGTCACGGTCTTGCAAGGCTTGGGAAAAAAAACAAAAAAAAAAGGGGGGGGGGGCCGGCGGAGGAGGCGCCACCTTGAGCCTACGGACTACCGGTGCAGGGTGCGGGGGAGGATGAACCCGGAGGACGGCCGCCGCCCGCACGGCCCTCGGGTTCCTGGGCCCCCCCAGCTCGGACTGCTGAGGCAGGGGGGCGCCGGGAGGAGGTGGGAGCTGCCCCAGGCTTGGGATCGGGACTCAGCCCCCCGGAGAGCGGGGGCCCTGGGGGGGCGGCCCAGAGGGAGAGGCGGCGGCCGGGAGCCGGGGAGACGGGGCGGGCCGGACTGGCCGGAGCCGGGGACAGAGCGGGGGGCTCGGCGCCCCCCGCGCCCGCGCTGCTCGTGCTGATCCACAGCGCATCCTGCCGGTGGAAGAGACGCTCGTGCCGCTTCTTGCCCGGCTCCTCCGCGCCTCGGGGGCTGCCAGGATCCCCGGTCTCGGAGCACCTGGCCCCCGGAGCGCCTGCCGCGGCCGCAGACGGAGACGGCGGCGGTGGAGGGACCGACTCGAGCTTGACCAGGGTCAGCGAGATGAGGTAGGTCGTTGTCCGGCGCTGAAGCGCGCCCGCGCCCCGGCTCATGGGTCCCCGAGACCCCCGAGATGGGGAGGGGAGGGGACTCCCCCGGACTGCCTCAGGGGGGCCCGGCCATGGGGCTGCCCTGCTCGCTGCCCCCAGCCCCCGGACCCCGCTGAGCCCCCAGCTCGGCTCCGCTGTCGCCCCCGCCTCCTCCGCCTCCGCTTGCGCCCCCCTCCCATCACATGGGGCGCCCCCTCCCCATGCTCCCCACCCTGTGCCCCCACCCCCTTGGAGCCCCGGGACCTTGGTGCTGCTCCAGCGAGGCGCGCCGGACCGTTCACCCCGGCCTGGGTGGGGGCACAGAGATGGGCGGGGGAGGGCGGGGAGGACAGTAGTGGGGGCAAATGGGGGAGAGGGAGGATAAGGGGGCAAAAAGGGGGAATGGGAGGCTGGGGAAGAAGAGGAACCGGTGCGGGGGAGGCAAGGGCAGGGAATGGGGGCTCAGGGGATCGTGACTGCAGATGGGGTCCGAGAGGGGGTCGTGAGGAGGGTGGGAAGAGAGTGGGGCTGGCCGTGCGGGGGATTCGCAGGGGCGCGGGGAGGATGCTGGGGATGGAGATACAGGAGGCGGCGGAGGGGGAGGAAGGAGGGAAGTGGGAGGGAGGTAAGTACCCACGGGTCTGGGGTCTGGGAGGGGAAGGGCGTGAGATCCGGGCGAAGGGTCCGGGGGGCTCGCCGGGGCTCGCTCCGTCCGGATACGCGCTGTGTCCGGGCGCTCCCCTCACATTGAGGAGGCGGCGGCCCCCTGCCCCCCCAACCCTATCTCCCCCCCCACCTTCTCTCCACCAGCACGGCTGTCTGCGAGGGCGGCGCAAAATCCAGGACTGGATTTCCCTCCCAAATCCTGGGGTGGATTTCCTGGACTTGGAATCACTTACTCCAATAACCTAGCCCCCTCCTCTCACATACCACTGTTGGGGATCACGACTGTGGGGTGGGGCATTTTGGGACAAGGATGAAAATCGATCTGTGGATGGCCAGGCCGCGGCGAAAACGGAGCAAACTCGGGGTCACTGCCAATTCTGGGGAAGCTGAAGTGGAAGAGTGGGGAGCCCTGAAATCCCGTTCCCAGGATCCATCGTCTCCCCCAGGTAACCCCTGGACGCGTCCCCTTCCCCATGACCCAGCTTCCCCAGTCCCTACCCCCGACCCAGGTGCAATACACTGAAGGGGCCACGACCGGAGCCCGAGAGTCTCAGAGTGCTTGGAAAGTGTTCCCCAGGGATGGGGGACAAAACATGGAACTTAGCAGGGGTAGGAAGCAGGGGGCTGCCTCAGAAGGGGAGAGATGGGGGCTGGAGGAACCCAGCCGGGTGAGTCAAGTCTCCAGCTCCAAGTGGAGGGAGAAGGATGTCTATGGATCCACCCCCCCCCCATGCCAAAATGCATCCAGTCTCCATAGCAACCGTATTTCCAAGAGTGCCTCGGAAACAGCGGGGATAAGCAGAGGAGGGATTGGTGTGTGTGTTGGATCGAGGGACCCGCCAGGCATCACCCTAGCACCTGGTTACCCCCATGTAGGGGGGTTAGCTCACTGAATATAAGGAGCCCTCTGTTGAGGCAGTGGGAGCTGGTCTCTCTTGGCTTCAATCTCCTGTGATTTAAAGGGTGGGACTCTTTTATAAGGTTATAAAGGAGGTAGGCAGAGCGAATCTACTCTGTGACCCTCACCCGGCCAGGGACCCTGAGGTCCAAAGCTCACTGTTTTTCAGTCTGGGGAGAAGGGTGAAGGAATAAGGCTAGCACAGAAAGGAGGATGGATGTTGGGGTGGGTTGGGGGGTGGAAGAGAGAAATGGGGTGGGAGCGGAGATTGAGGTGCTCCCTGCAGCCTAGGAGATCCTCCCCGGGACTCGGGAAGTCTCAGCGTTCCTCTGATTTGGCGTCCCACCCTCCTGACGCAGCCCAGCCGAGACTATAATAAGTGCTGCCGTGGGCGGCTCTTGGAGGCAGGAGCCGGCAGCGTGCTCGGCCGGGTAGGGAGTGAAGGTGGGGGGCGGAACCGGGATGCGGGACGCGCTTTGTTTTCCCAAAGGCCTGTACCCAGTCGCTCGGCAGTCCTGTCCAGAGGTCAGCAGCTTCTCCACACCTGCCTCTCTTACACAATGTCTGTAGAACCAGGATGACACCACCCCCAGGACCGGGGACCCTTCCTTGGTCTTTTTTGAAGGAGAGGACAAAGAATTCTTGGCTCTGGCTTAATTTTCCTTCCTTTGGTGGCCTCAGTATTCCTTTATGTTCAGTGAGAACAGAATCCTGACTCTTAGGAAAGGAGTGGGCAAATCATTATGAGGAGTGGAGTCTTCTTGGAGATTTCAGCCTCCACCTCTCCTCACTCCAGAGCTAAGCAGAGCTCTACATGAGTAATGCTAAACCTCTCTCCATTTTTTTTTCCTAAGGGGGTGGGGCTTGGCGATCCTCCCTAGGAGGCACGATGGGGCCACTCCCCCTAGGTCAGTCTTTCCAACTCCTAAGGCTGTCAGGAAAGGTGACAGCTGTAGTTCCTGGTAAACAAGGAATGGAGGATAAAAGGTGAGAGAGACACCAGCCTCAAAAAGTCAAAGGAAGGAGGCATGGGAAGGAATCAAACTGCTCCCCTAGGAGCCTACACCATCAGAGAGCTCTGGCAGGTGTCATTGATAGGAAGACTGTTTCCTCACCCCCTGGGGTAGTCTGTTAAGAATGGAGGGACCAAGATTCTCCCAGACACCTTCATGAGCAAAACTGTCTGCTGTAGTTAGCGCTTTGCCACCTCAGAGGTGAATGAGTTGAAAGCAGGCTGGAGATGACCTCCAGTTCCACCAGTTCCCTAGTGGTGAGGCCTTATGGATGGAGAGAAGCTGTTCCTGCCAGGGCCCGACCACAGGATTGAAGCCTGGGGTGGGGGCAGGAGGATGTGGTGGATGATGTTGCTATGGCAGCACTTCCTCCCTGTGTTGTCATCACTTGCTCTAATGGCACTAAGGAGGTAGAGCGGAAGGTGTGTGGGGGGAAGACAGGAACAGGAACATGGGGAGGAGAGGAGACCGAGAAGAGTCTTGGGGACTTCTCTGCAACTCCACTGTGCAGAACATGGTGAGTGTTAAGTGTGTGCCTGGGAGCCTGAGATTCTCTACGTGCTGTATTTCAATGTGTGTTCTCGCACGTGTGTGTGCATGTGTATGTGTATTTCTCTCTACAGCTAGAGAACGAGAGGTCACTGATCCTTAGTGGTTCCTGGGAATGAACACATTTTCCAATCCCAGAACCTCCTCCCCCAGGCTGCTTCCTGCTCCCAGACTCCCCAAGCAGGGACCAAGTCTACCATTGCTCTGTCACAGCCCTTCTTCTCCAGGCTCACCCACTTCTCCATTGCCAAGGGGGTCAGCTCAGTGGTGACCTGTATTTTGGCCCCCTGGGAGAAGGATCAGATTGAGGAAAGAGGAAAATGACACCTCCCATGTCTTTTTCCATCCTTCCCAAACTATTCTTCCCCAGAGTCCCAGGTCCATCATGGGGACTAGGAAGTAGCTAACTGGGAAGTGATGTATCATAAGTGGTGTATTAGTTTGTCCCTGATACACCCAAGTTGGAAGCTGACCCTTCCCTTACCTCGTATGCTGTCCAGTGAGACTTGGATGTTGTCCCGAAGTTCAGGGTCGCCCACCCTCTCAGCCAGCTTCCTGAGGCGGCTCAGAGCCTGTTTGGCCACCTCATGTCGTCTGACTTCTGCTCTCACTGAGGCTACAGCCAGCTGCCTCTGGGCATGCATGTTGCCCAAACCTGTCTTGCCAGGCTAACAGCAACCTCTGGCCCTGTAGCCCATGGCTTCACAGCCCCCGACCTCCAGAAGGCCCCTTCTGCTGTGCCCCAGAACTCCCCGCCCCTGCCCGCTCTTCCGTCTGTCGGTCTCACTTCCTGACTGGTGAGTTTCAAACCCACAGCCTGGGACAGCACTACCTTCTGCACCTCCCACCCCCTCTAGCGTTGGCCCATCAGCCCTGCCAGCCAGCCCCTGCTGATTCCCCAGCTAGGTGAATGGAGAAACTTTAAAAAGTATCCCAGGGCCTCCTGTGGGAGGTGGCTAATTAAGATGGGTGTTGATTCTGTGGATTTGTGGCAAGCCAGATCCCACGTGCAATCCCAAACACTTTTTTGGTGGCCTGCAGATTTGTGTTAAGCCTCAAACTATCACAGGAATCTCCACACTTAATCTGTCAGTCTCACATCCCTGCATTCTAGTTTACAATTCTACTTGCAATCCACTCTACCCATCTCAATTTGCCCTGCATGGTTATATCTTGCAATTTAACCCTTCCCCAGTCATGTAACCCAGTGCAACTACTTGCTGTTTAAGGGGTGAAGTAGGTATGAGCAGAAAGTGTTGTAGAGGAGGACAGTAACCCATAAACAGAAAAAACCACCATGGGTCAATTACATTTCTCATAATAATTAATGTGTATAACACTTTAATTATTATTACAACACACTTTCCTGTATCATCCCCATGACAGGCCCAAGGGGTAGGATTATTATCCCTTGTCTGCAGAAAAGGAAACTGAGACTCAGAAAGGCCAGTAAGGGGTGAAACAAAGATTTGCTTCTAGATCTTCTGATTATAATTATACCTTTTCCACCACACCACACAACCAAGAATTTTGCCAGTCAGTCCCCCTAGTTCTGCCGTTGACTTAGAACCTGAAAGAGCAGAGGGGTTGATGAGAAATTGAAGGACAGGATGAAGATAAACGAGGGTAGTTTGACCAAATCAATTTGTTTCGAAACCCTGGTAAATATCATTTCTCTTGCATATCTTCCTGATATAAGATAGAGGATTATAACTATGTAAGTATCTGTGTAGATGGAGGTAAATTATTTGGGGTAGGGATTACCCACCAGCCGGGTAAAATGGTTGGAATAATAACAACAAATATTGTTTACTATGTGTCAGGTACCCTTTGGAGCTTTCTACATAAATCAATTCATGTAACAACAACCCAACAGATAGGTGAATTATTTGTCCCCGTTTTACCGATGCGGAAATGGGCACAAAGAGCTTAACTAACTGGCCAAAGGTTACACAGCTAAGTAAATGGTGGAGCTGGAACCCATAGACTCTGATTCTTAACCAGTAAGACTATACTGCTTATACAGTATACACAGACTTTAGATCATTCTATGGGGATGAGGGAGGTTTTTTAATTTGTTCCTATTAAGACTGCCTCTTCTGCAGGAAGAGAGGATTATGCCTCCTCCACACTGCCATGAAAAGACTTGTGTTAAAGCCCTCATTCAACAGTAGACATTTACTGATCAACCACTAGGTCATCCCCGAGTGAAAATGTGGAGCCTCGTTCCTCCTCTCATATTTATTCATATCTCTGTCTCCTCCCTTTCTCTCTTGCTCTCTCCCTAACCCTCTTTTTTTTCCCCCCAAGCCCTGGATCAGCCATGTGCTCCAAAGACGCAGGGCAGACAGACGCGCACACCTGTGGCTGTGTCACATATAGGACTGCGCCGGCCTGAGGCTGCGGTTTTTCACACTGCATTTCGGGCACAGTCACCCCCTGTGGGGAGGGAATACTGAACAGGAGAAGTGTACTTAGCGGACATACTTGCAGACGTGTGAGGATCTGCTGGGTGTTGCTGTGCCCAGCCCGGGGCTCTTGTGGCCGGACTAAATGTCTCAATATCTTACTCACTTGGGTGTTCCCGAGTGTGACGCAGTAAGAACAAAACAATGGCGTCATCATGAGGTCACTGCAGGAAAGGGGAACGGGGCGGGGTAGGGCGCTCCTTTCAGGGGAGGAGCCCTTTCACCCTGCTCTCCAGTTCCACTTCTTTCTCTTTTTCGCCAGTTTCTTCAGAGCCTTCTCCCTCCGATATGCCTCTCCAAACTCCTACTACAGAGTTCGGCTTTCAATCCGAAAGAATTCTGGACTCTATGAGAATCTCTGGAAACCCTGCCCAGTTTTAAGTTTCATCCAATGAAAACCTAAAGGAGGGGCACGGAGGTGGGTTAGTGACGTAATTAAGACTGATTGGCTTTTAGGCCATCGACTTCCTGGACTAGCCACGAGCTTCGCCAATCCAGAGGGAGGGGTGGGACCGTGCAGGCGCAGAGGATTGGGTTTGGCTGGACTTGATTTAAAGAGACAGAAGCTGTCGGGGGTTCTACAAGAAGATCCCCAAGACCCTCCCCCAGTTCCTGGGACCACCTGGGTCCCCAGAGCTGGGAAGATGGTTTGCGGTGGCTTTGCCTGCTCCAAGAATGCGCTATGCGCTCTCAACGTGGTCTACATGGTGAGGTTTTGGAGGTGCGGGAAGCCTTCAGGGCGGAAAGGCGAGTGGGGAGAATCTCTAGGGGATTTCCGGTGGGAAGAGATGTGTACTGGGGGTTCCGGGAAGATTTGTGGGAACTTCCGGAGAAGAGGGAATTCCTGGGGACTTCCGTGGGAAGAGGGGGGACTTCCTGTGATTATGGGGTTTTCGGGGTTGGGGGGAGTGAACGTAAGGCTGTGGGCATAAAGCCCCATTCCCCCGCATGTGAACCTGAGTGTCTCCCAAAATAGAAGTGATGGGATGAAACTAAGGGGTTCCACTGTTATATTCAGAGACTCTCCCTTCCCTGTCACCCCCTACCCGCATCCTTGCCAATTCTGACATCCGATGGGAGAAGCGTCCAGGGATGCTCCTGGACCCATTAGCATTCCTCTTCTACCTTCCCCATATTCACCTGCAACCCAATGCTCCTTTTCTGCCCAAGCCCCGGACCGTGTATGGCCCTTTTGTGGCTGTGCTGCACGCAACGATTCTTCCGAGATATATCCTGCACTGATTCACTCTCTGTTTCCGTAGCTGGTGGGCTTGTTGCTCATTGGAGTGGCTGCTTGGGGTAAGGGCCTGGGACTGGTGTCCAGCATACACATCATCGGGGGAGTTATTGCTGTTGGGGTCTTCCTTCTCCTCATCGCAGTGGCTGGACTGGTGGGTGCTGTCAACCACCACCAAGTCCTACTATTCTTTGTATCCTGACTTCAAGTGACCAGGGGTGGGGCAACAGGCAGAAAAGCTGAGTCCTCTAGGAAGAAGTTAGAGAAAAGTGAAAAGTGTGGGGGACCTCAGGGATTTGGGGGACAAGTCTTCTTGCCTTACCTTATACAAGTGCTGATGATTTTATTAGTGTTTTCAACTGACATGGTTGCACTAGTTCTATGGATTGATGAGACCAGATAGATGAGAATTATAGGTGGAACATAAAGGCATCTAGGACTGGTTTTTTTCCATAACTTTCTCTCTCAGTACATGATCATCCTTGGTTTGGTTTTCCTCTTCCAGTTTGGAATCTCTTGCTCATGTCTGGCTATTAACAGAAGCAAACAGGTAAGGAGGGGTGGGGGGGAGTAAAGTACTTTAAAAAAAATTTTTTTTTCTAACTTCCTCTTCTCAGTCTGGCCCCAATTACCCAGAGATCACTACTTAGTTCTGCTACTTCCAGACTATTGAGCCCCTTGCTTCTTCTGGGATGTTTGGTTAATTTTCCAATGTTCGTATCATTGTGCAACAAACATCTTCATGCTTTTGAGGAGTGTTGACTCCTTTTGCTACAATAGAGAAAGTGAGGTTAACTGGGATCAGGACATAATGGGGGTTCTTCAGGTTAGCAGGATTAAATAATTTCCCCTGCTGCCTGTATCCTCCAGACAGATGTCATCAATGCTTCCTGGTGGGTCATGAGCAACAAGACCCGGGATGAACTGGAAAGAAGTTTTGATTGTTGTGGCTTGTTCAACCTCACAACCCTGTATCAACAAGATTATGCTTTCTGCACTGCAGTAAGTCTGGGATTGGGGGTAGGAAATGGGTTGAGGACTATTCCCAAATAGGTTTGAATGTTATTGCCCCTCTCTCTAACAGCTCTTTTTTGTTGGGGAAGGAGGATGGATACAGAGACTGGGGAATAGCCAAGTAGGATTTCAGTCTATAGGATACTGGTCAGGTACTAATAAATATTTTGTAGGGACATTCACTATGGGTATTGGCATAGCGCAGCTTAGCAACTTTGCAGTCTCTGAACACACATATGTTTTATTCTCAGATCTGCAAGAGCCAAAGCCCCACATGCCAGATGTGTGGAGAAAAGTTTCTTAAGCATTCAGATGAAGCTCTGAAAATCCTGGGGGGTGTTGGACTCTTCTTCAGCTTTACAGAGGTGACGTACTCTAGGTCCCACATGCATACCCTTTCTTTTTATCTTAGTCCCAAACATTCAGAATTGGTTCTTATCTCTCCCTTTGTTTCTGCAGATTCTTGGTGTTTGGCTAGCAATGAGATTTCGGAATCAGAAGGATCCACGAGCCAACCCCAGTGCCTTTCTATGAGACTTTGGATCCTTCTGACTTTTCTCCAGCTCACCACTCTCCCTAAGCTTTTTCTTCCTCCCTTAGGGAAAACCTAGGGTCTATAGCCCTTCTTGATTGAGAAAAAGGAAAGACCCTTTGCCACATCCCTTAAAGCTGGCTGAACAGCTAGGCTTTAAGTCTTGACATGTTTTAGTGGGAGTAAGATTGTAGACACTAGAACAAAAACCTTCCCCTTCTCTCCCTAAGTGGATACAGGGAGCTTCTGAGGGTGCATGTGATGGGATGGAACAGGGCCTGGAGTCATTCCTGGCCCTCTTTCCCCTTCCATGCGTTAGACCACCTCCTCACATCCTTTCCTGGCTCCAAGGGTAAATCAGGGACAGAGTCAGACAGAAAACCATCAAGAACTCATTCTTGTAATAAGCAGGACGCAGTTTGGGATTGTTAAGCCACTTAACACCTATTCAAAGAAGCAACTTAAGTTCCTTTCTTCTCTTTGCCAACCAAGGGGCTCCAGTGACTGCTTAGGCCCTGTGACTTACAGAGCATGTCTTTGAGATTCTGCAAGGAAGTTCCTTCTTTCAAGTGGTTTTTCCAAATCCCCAATGGCAAAACCAATCAGAGGAAGAAACATTAAAAAAAGACCATATTTCTTTGTTTTGTTTGTTTTTTTTTTCCTGTATAAAAATGAACCCCAGTATCAAGGTAGGGAAGAGAGGAAGAGGGGACACAATCCTTGGTACAGGGAAACGGGGGGCCGGAGAAGGATATGTCTCAAAAGGAGGAGTGGGAGAGGAACGTCATTAAGGCAGCAAAATATTCTCTGTAAAAAGTTGGGGGAGGGTTTCCACGCCTCAGAGATGAAGGCAGAGGAGAAGGCAGAGATTGCTTTCTTAGTGGGGGGTCTCTCCACTCAAGTGTCCAAAGAAGGGGAATGACAGCTTTTTTTTTTTTTTCTCTTGGTCCTTTTGCAGCCACTCCATTGCTCACTCTGGATTACCATCTCCTTTTTGTAGATAAGAGTGCTGCAGGGCTCGGAAGGCAGAGATTCGCTTGTGTGGGTTAAAAGTCAGCATTTCCTGAGGGGGAAAGAAGGCAAAGGTCAAGAAACCATGGAAAAACAAAACACACAAAAAAAGACTTCTGCCCTCTCCAACAATACTTAGGATGGACTCTATTTTCTAAATTCCTCTCCTGTGGATGGCCATTCAAACCAGTAATAAAACTGCAGCCTATCCATCAACCAAGTCTCAGTAATCATGATGGTATGGGGCCCTTTTATACTGCTCCATTTCTCACCCCCATCTTGCCCCATGCCCATGCCCATGCCCAGTACCAGTAGCAGCTGTGCTCCAGACTCCTCCATCTCAGGCACCACTGACTGCACTGGGCGGGGCCCTCTAGGAGAAAAGGCTCCTCGGGGTAGAGACACATCTCGGGGCCAGTCATCCTCTGGGGGCAGCCCGATCAGACTGGGGGACAGGAGAACTCTGGTTAGGAAGGTCATTCTCCAGCCCCCATCCTAAAAGGCAGAGTCAGCTGATAGCCAGGGCTCAGGAGAAAAATGAGGATTTGGAATGGAAAATTCTTTTCCCCTCTTGTCAGTCACTTACTCAAAGATTTTGCCTAACTGGTCAGCTTCAGAGTTTCCACAAAAGAGAGGCCTAAGGTGAGAAGAGACAAAAGATAGCAGTCATTTTCAAAGATGGCAGTGGAATGATTACTGTTTAGGGGTTCAAAATAGAGGGCATGGAAGGAATGAAGTTCTGATACATGCTACAACATGGATGAACCTTAAAAACATTATGCTAAGTGAAGATGGTGTTGATGGTAGTACAACATAGTAATTAATATCACCGAATGTACACTTAAAAATGGTTTAATTGGCAAATTTTATGTTATATATATATGATAGTGTGCGTACACACACACACACGGAGGGTATGGAGACTAAAGGGATATGAAGTTTCTAATTCCAGGACATTTCAGAGCTTCTGGTTAGAGGCAATTCAAGAGAATGTAGTAGTCAAGGGAAAGAATGGGTGGGGTCTGGATGTGGTTCATGAACAAGAAATCTGAAGAATTCAAGATGGTTTGAGATACTAAGGCTCCTTACTTTCGACGAAACATCTCAGCAAAGATACAGCCAACACTCCACATGTCCACGGGTGTTGCATATGTAGACTGCAAAAGAACTTCGGGAGCCCGGTACCAGAGTGTAACAACCTAAAGGGAACAGGAAGAGTGCATAAGGGCCCTGGGGGTTACCATGAGGCACAATCTGACTTTCCAATTGTCATGGGCAACCACTTCTACATCCAACCAGAACCCATTTTAGGGCTACTATCTTTTTACTGACCACAGGTGTAAGTGCCATCTGATAGCTGTAGATTCTGGCTAGGCCAAAGTCAGCCAGCTTAACTGTCCCACCACTTGTCACCAGAATGTTCTCTGGCTTCAGGTCTCGGTGAACGATGCAATTGGCATGAAGGAAATCGAGGCCTCTTAGAAACTGGCGCATCAGATCCTGATTTGGAAGGGGGAGGTATAAAGACACTGGGAACTAGACATCATACATGAAACCCCAACAGGTTCTAAACAAAGATCCTAATCTACCTCTCAATGCTTGCACACCCCACTCACCTTGATGGTCTCCACTGGCAAACCTGGGGGAGGGGCCTTGTCCAGATAAGTCCTTAGGTCTTGGTCCACATGCTCAAACACCAAGGTCACCTTGGTCTCCCTGTCAGTTCGAGCTGTGGCACAGACATCCACCAGCCTGTGCAGAACAAATGGTCACTCATTTTCCAATCTCCTTTTACCCAACATGGCCTCTCTTTCCTCAGGTCTCCGCTTCTCTTTTAACTACCACTCCCACCAAAAGGTTGTCTTTTCCCCGTTACTACTGATTCCCAACACTCCATCTTCTTCTCACCGGACAACATTGGGATGTTCAAAAGCCTCCAGCCGCCTCAGTAAGGCCACCTCACGAACCGTACTGATGGGAAGGCCTCCTCCAGCTCCTCCTCCATTGGGAACTCTCACGCTCTTGAGGGCCACAAAGTGACCACTGTGGGGATCACGGGCCTTGTACACCGTCCCATAGGCACCGACACCAATCTCTGCCACTGGCTCATATCGAGGGGTGGCCATTCTTAGATCAGGGAAGACCCTACAATCAGACAGAGACTCCTACCTCCAAATCCCCCTTCCAGAATTAGGGTGATTTGAACCCACAGCAACAAAGCAACTCCCACAAAAGGCACAGCATCCAGCATCCCATCTCCCTCCCAACCTTCCATGGGGCTGGCCCCTCAGGTAACAAACACAATGACTCTAACACCCATCCTCCAGCCATGTGAGACCCTAAAGCAAAAAATGCCCCTTCCTTTGGGACCACTGCGCCCCGCCCAAGGGAAATCCGACAGGACACACCCCCTGCACCAAAGACCCCATACCCCAGTCCCTAAAATTACACCTCCTTACGACCACAAAGAAGCGTATGACAACATCCTGCCACACTTCCCGCCCTCGAGCGACCCTTCCACAACTAGCTCGCAAAGCGCAATCGTGGGACGCCGTGGGGGGCCACATTCCTGGGAAAGGGCTGCACTTACCTCACCCCAGGGCGGGAGCTGCGGGAGCGGCCCGTTATCAGGGCCTGGGAGCCGACTCCTGTAGCTCCATCCACTCGAGCTCAGGCCGCGGCAGCTGGACGCGACGGCCAGACTATAGACAGAGGCCGCAGGCTAGAGCGGCCCCCTCACCCCCACCCTCACCATGTGACCAGCTGCCAAAGAGGCGCGCGGAAACTGGGAGGGCGGGGCGAACGCCGGACGTTCTGGCCACGTGACCAATCACCCATGCGCAGAGGGGCGGCCTAGAGCTTCTTTGACCTGGAAGGGGCCAGTGAAGGGAAGGGGGCGGAGAGGAGGTGGCAACCACATGATCTGTTGCTATCACACGTGACCGCTTGACATTGCTCTGAGGAGCAGAGGTGTGGTTACGCGTGGGGCACGTGACTGACTGCCATAACTCCAGCTGAGGGAGGGAACCGAGGGAGGGTGGAGCCCAAGGTGATGCCATGGCAACCTGGGCCACCCATATCCAAACTGTGGGCTGAAGGCCGAGCCTGAGCACATCTCCAGTATTACTACCTGTGTCTCAGCCTGTCCATATTGATGGCGTCGGAGGACGAGAGGTGGCGCTGTTGCCTTTCCTCTCTACCGCCATTGGAAAAAAGATTCTCATTTGTGTCTTTGTTTCATTCGTTCATTCATTCAACAGAGTTTTGAGTCCTTGCTTCCTCTGTGGGTGTATGTTTTGGTGCCTAAGCCTCTGGACCTTTAAAGTAGGGATAAGGCTATTTATAAAGATACAGCCAGCAATGTGGTCGTATAAAATAGGGAGTAGACAATGCCCGTTTGAGGGCAAAATTAGGATTAAAAGATGGACAGAAGGTGGATTAATACGGTTAACAACAGTAACTCAACAGGAAGATTGGCAAGGTAATGCCCTCCCCCCTTCCCAACTTGCATCCCTCCTTGGTAGTCTTAAAACGCAGAGACCAGAGAAGTTATTGATAGGCAAGAGACAGGAATACTTTAAGTTTCTTTTCAGCACTAAGAGTCAGTGATTCTTTGATATATGTGTTTGTGCACATATATATTATGCTTCATATAAAGACAGATAGGTGGATACATATAGATAGATAGATCCTTCAATGTAGGATTAAGTATCCCCACCCCAGACCGGCAAATCACATGAGGTTAGCTTGTGTTCTTCTGCAAACCTTGCGTCTCCTAATTTGGGGTCATTGTGCTTTTCTCTTTTCTCCAGTGCAGCTTTTCTAGCTTTTGCCCCTGCCCAGCACACAGACTTTTTCCCAAATGGCCCCTGCTCACAGACACCTAATTAGACATGTAGCTTTCTGCCCCCCCCCCCTTTTTTTCCTTATTGGCTCCAACTTCTTTATTTCCCAGCCCTTTGAGTTGGTAGGGTTGGGGGAGGAGAGGGATCATGTCTGAATTGTGAGGAATGGTCTAAATCTGAAACCTTTTTATTACTCTTTAATTTACCATTCCTTCCACTCTAACTCCTATTTGGCTGAGGATGTAAGAGTTCAGGCTTGATGATGTCTACAAACTATGCTTCGGGGCAAAATGGAAGACATTTCATACTGATTCCCCCTCTTTCTATTCTGACACTTGTATTTCTGGGCCCTTGCTGGCACATTGCTAAGAAAAACCTCAAGGCTTAAACAGGCCAGGGGGCTCACAAGGTGAATGGTTAATTGGCTACCTTGTCAGGGCTGGTTAGTTTGTAAGCCTTCTGGAAGGCTAAGATAAGTGTGAGTTTGTCAACTTCCCTTCCTATACCAGCAGCCCATTCTTCAGCCTCATCTTCCACTGAAGCCCATCACAGCTTGCTTTAGAAGGCACCTTCTATGTCTTTTTAAGCCCCAGCCCCATTTTCTGATTCATTCATCCATCCATCTATCTGTCCATCCAAAACAGCTGAGTGCTTCTTACTGTCTATTGGTTTCCTACCCAGGAGCCTTTGTTTGACCTTCTGTCTCTGGCTCCATCCCCTCCCTTCTCCTGTTAATTACTCTTTGACTAATTAACTTTTTCCCAGTATGTTTGACCCAATGGGCTACTGCTGAGTCTCTTTTCCCTAGCTTCAGAAAGGGGAGGAAATATGATGAGGGATTAGAACTGGTTGTCAGGGTTGAGGCCCCTACAAAGGCAAAGAGCTAAGCATGTACGTGTGTGTGTGTCTCTTTTGCTCTCTCTCGCTCTTGCTCTGTGTGTGTGTGTGTGTGTGTGTGTGTGTGTGATGTGTGCTTGCTTCAGTGTAACAGTGATGAGGGCAGGAGAATACCAGGAAAGACACTCCCATCCCTTTAGCACTCCTGTCTCCCTTACTCACTTCCTCCACATTACCATCACATGCCTGTTTCTCATACAATTCGATTTCATCCTTTACACACTCACCTCCCTTCCACGGTCCCACACCTTGGCCACTTCTCATTCTTTTGTGTAAAAGCCTTTACTGCTTGAGTTCATCCCTTCCTAACTGGCTCATCTCCTTCCCACGTTCTCTTGGCTTACACATTGACCCTTGCACAGCTTTCTTTGCACTCCCATTTTCCACAAGCCTCTCCCTCCCCGGTGCACCTGCATCCTTTGACCACTTCACTCACTCGTTCGCGCCCCCCCCACCACCCCCGCCCCCAAAACTCCTATTCTCCTACCGTGCACACTCCCATTCCTCGGCCACTCCCCTCCCTCCACCCTCCCCGGGGCGGGCTCGCACACTCGCCCCCGCCCCCGGGGACACCTGCTCGTGCCGGGCAGGGCGGAGATGCGCAGCCGCGGCCCCTTCTCCTCCTCTCCCCCTCCCCGCCCCACCCCTCCCTCCAGCCCTCACCGGCTCCTCATCTCCCTCCCCGCCCGCCCGCCGCTCCGGGGGGGTCTCCGCCGCCGCCGCCGCCGCCGGAAGGAGCCGCCATTTGCCACCGCCGAGTGCACGGGCCGAGCTGAGCCGGATCCGGGAGCCGGAGCGGGGCCGGGGCCGGAAAGACGGCGATGGGGGGCGGCCCCGCCGGAGGAGGACGCGGGCGCTTAACCCCGGCGGCCCGGCCTGCTCCGGACCCAGACCCGCGGGGCGCCGCACCCTGAGCCCCCCTTTCGCGCCCCTTGCCCTGGCCATGGCCGCCCGCCCCGCAGCCCCCGGGCCGCCAGCCCGCTCGGCCCCGCGAGCTCCGGAGCCCCGGTGGCGGCAGCAGTGAACGGCACTCGCAGGCCCCGAAGCCCCCGGCCGGGCTCGGCTCTCCAGCGCGCGCCCCCTTCCCGGCCTTGTCCTCACCCCTCCCCCCGCTGCCCCAGAGCCCCTCTTGCACGCCGCCCCCCGCCCCCCGGCGCCCGGACGATGCTCAAGTCTCGGCTCCGCATGTTCCTGAACGAGCTGAAGCTGCTGGTGCTGACGGGCGGGGGGCGGCCCCGCGCCGAGCCGCAGCCCCGGGGGGGCGGGGGAGGCGGCTGCGGCTGGGCGCCCTTTGCCGGGTGCTCGACCCGGGACGGTGACGGCGACGAGGAGGAGTACTACGGGTCCGAGCCGCGGGCCCGGGGCCTGGCCGGGGACAAGGAGCTGCGGGCGGGACCCCCGCCGCCACCCGCGCCGCCGCCGCCCCCGGGCGCGCTGGATGCCCTGTCGCTCAGCAGCAGCCTGGACAGCGGGCTCCGAACCCCCCAGTGCCGCATCTGTTTCCAGGGCCCGGAGCAGGTCAGGGCTGGGCACCGGCCGGGCGGAGCGGGGTGGGGGCGCGCGCCTGGGGCGCCCCGGGAGACCGCGAGCAGGGGGCGGGGCCTGAGGAGGCAGGGCGGGACCCAGAACTCCGAGTGGGAATGGGGTGAGGTGCCTGGCTGCCTGGAGACCCCCGGAGCGCGTCTTTGGGGTGGGGGTCGGGAGTCCCCAAGAAGGGGTGGGGCTTTCTCCTGAGAGAGCTCAAAAACCCTTTCACCCTTCAGCGAGGAGAGCCTTTCTTCTCCCCCTTCCCTCACCCCAGAGGCGCTGAGGGGCCTGTTCTCGCGAGGGTGTCACAGGGGAGCGCGCACCTTGAAGGGGGAGCCCAGCCGGCGCCTTTGCCTCACTCCATATTTCTCTCCATGGGGCACTTTTCTTCACTTACCATTCTGCAACTTTCCATCTCGTTTACAAAGAGTATTCTTTGTGTAAATGCTATGGACAAAGTTACCGCGGGATATTACCAGGTCTCTATATAGTGAGGGAGAGCATTCCTTGATTAAAGGGAAACATTTTTTAAACCCACCCCCAGGATATCTCCCCTTTTTGATCATTGGAAACTGAGAATGGGTAACCCACTCCAATCTGGAACAGATCTGTGAAATACAGTGATGGAGTTGGGGAAGGAAGGCAGGGTTCAGCAGCTCTCACCTTCCCCTCTCTCCAGATACAAAGGCATACCCTTTGGGAAGCCTTAAAAACCACCCTTCCAAATCATAGGAAAGGAGAAGACCATAGGAAAGGAGTGCCCCACTGTCCCAATCCTTTCTATCCCCCTTCTGTTTGGTCTGGGAAAGTTTCCCTTGAGCTCTAACTTCTCTCTTTTCTGCTGCATCCTTGGGCTCTAGCTCCGTTTTGAGTGAAAGGTCTTACCCCATTTGGGTGAGAATGACTGACCTGGAGGGGATGTTCCCTTCCGTCTCCGGGAGCAGAGCAGAATGGGGTCGGGGTAAATATGGCTGACAAGACCCCTTCCCACTCTCCCTCCAGGGGGAGCTCCTGAGCCCCTGCCGCTGCGACGGCTCTGTGCGCTGCACACACCAGCCCTGCCTCATCCGCTGGATTAGCGAGAGGGGCTCCTGGAGCTGTGAGCTCTGCTACTTCAAGTACCAGGTCCTGGCGATCAGCACCAAGAACCCACTGCAGGTGAGGGGCAAGGAGAGGACTCTGAGACTGGAATGAGGGCTCTGTGGCCACTGGAACCAGGGGCACCCTAGGAGGCCTATTTCATCTCATTTACTGTTTCCCCAATGCCACCCTCCTCATTATCACCACAGTCTCCTGTCTGTCTGCAAGTCCTTCCTTCCTTCACTCACAAAGACATTTATTGGGTGCCACCTGTGTTCCAGGCACTGTTCTAGGCACTGGGACAGCAAAAAAGGAAAAGATGATAATGTTGATGATGATGATAGCAAACATATAGTGTTTTATGTGTGCCAAGCTCTTGTTTTAATCTTTAAAACAATCCTTTGAGATAGGTATCATTATTGTCCCCATTTTACAGATGAGGACATCCACACACAAAGAGACTTAAAAGCTTGCCCAAGGTTACTCAGCTAGTAAGAGATAAGGTTAGGATTTGGGATTCCAACCTTGATGTTCTGGTTTCAGTGCACTTGCCTGATCCTGCCTTTCTGAAATCAGACAGATGGTATCAAGCAATGTGAGAAGTGCTACATTCTAGGTTTGATCAGGACACAGAGTAGAAATATATCAATCCTGCCTGGAGTTTGGAGCATCCTCCTCTTCAGGTCCACCTACCACCAGGCCCTCCATTCCTTTCTGTGACTTTCTGGGGCCCTTTCTCCCACACAGTGGCAGGCCATCTCCCTGACGGTCATCGAGAAGGTCCAGATTGCTGCCATAGTTCTGGGCTCTCTCTTCCTCGTTGCCAGTATCTCCTGGCTTATCTGGTCCTCCCTCAGCCCTTCAGCCAAGTGGCAACGACAGGACCTGCTCTTTCAAATCTGCTATGGCATGTACGGCTTCATGGATGTCGTCTGCATAGGTGAGGGCACCTCTTCCTCCCACCCCCCTTCCCTGCTTAGCATCTTCCTTAGACTCCCACACTTAACTTTCCTGCTCAGCTTCATGGTCATGTTTTCCACCATTAGTTGCTTTCAGGGCTGTCATGTCTCTCCCTTCCCCGCTTCCCCAGGACCTTTTGCAACCCTTCTCACTCAGGAGAAATGCTTGCTTACTTAAGGACTTTTGTCCTAGGTCTGGGCAGCAGTTGACCCTTGATTTCTTTTCTGTCTTAATCAGGCCTCATCGTCCATGAAGGCTCCTCAGTCTACCGCATCTTCAAGCGCTGGCAGGCAGTGAACCAGCAATGGAAGGTCCTGAATTATGACAAGACCAAGGACATAGGAGGAGATGCAGGGGGAGGGACAGCAGGGAAGCCAGGCCCCAGGACCTCAAGGGCAGGCCCCCCCTCTGGGGCCACCAGCCGCCCCCCAGCTGCCCAGCGCATGCGGACGCTCTTGCCTCAGCGCTGTGGTTACACAATCCTGCACCTCCTTGGACAGCTGCGGCCACCAGATGCCCGTTCTAGCTCTCATTCTGGCCGTGAGGTTGTCATGAGGGTCACCACTGTCTGAACTGGACTCCAGGAGTGGGGATCTTGAATCAGAACATTGGCCAGAGATGAGCTCTCATGGAGTGTGGTCCAGGTGGTACCTGGACCAGGTGTCCGGGGCACACTGACTGTCCCCACCACTGAGGATCTCTGCGGGCAGCCTCAAGCTAGAGACACTGTGTGGCCTCTACTGCCCACTGGTTAGAGATACTGGATGATGTTCCAGCCCTCACAGACAGCTCCTCACACTCATTCTGGGGTGGCTAGTGGGCAAGTGGGGAGAACAGCTTTCTTCCCTGGAGAGAACCGTCCTTACCTCAGCTCCGAAGGCCTTCAGCTCCCCAGCTCCACCACGGTGACTTGGTGAAGGGGGACCAATGCCAGAAGAAAGGGGCTGTAAACCCCCCCCCACTCCCCACCCTTTGGCCACTGGGCATCTGGCAATAAGACTAGTATACATTGACCTCCCATTCCCTGCATGAGGGCAGGGGGACTTCCCCCTCCTCCAACCCCCCCACCCCCCATTGCATGGGGGGAGGGCATAAAGAATCATTTATATGCACATAGAGACTCCTTTCTCATCTGGGGCTTTTCTGGAGGGTTGAGAGGTGTGAGGAGGTTTCTCTGCACAGGTTGCAAATGCAGCAATGGGTTCTGAGTTGGAGGTGTAACTCCCACTTGCTGCTGAATAATTCACATTGGCTGCTAGGTGGCAGTGCTCAGAGGTATGGGAGGGGTGGACCTGCCACCTGCAAGTGGTGTGATTTAGAAAAAAATCTCTCAGCTGTGTTTTTCCTGTCTACCTCTTAGGATTGGAATGAGGATAAATGAGGGACAGGTCGAATGCCATTGTAAGGAAATTCAGTAATGGTTTAAAAAGATTTCTAGATTTACTGATAGTCCATTTATTTCAGCAGTAGCTGGTAAAAATAATTCCAGAATATGTTTTTCATTCAGAGGTGCCCAGAGCCTTGGAATTTTGTGTTAAGTGACATAATATATATGGAAATATGAGGGGAAATGGACATTGCAAATGGGAAGGATGGTGGTTATTTGCAAGAATGAGAGCCACTCTGCCCCCCTAAACATTGGGGCTTAGGGGCTAGGGAAAGGCTGGAGCCATCCATTTTGCTCTGGGGATTGTCTGGGTTCGTTGATCCTTCCCAGGTACTATGTCATCCAGAGAAGTGGTGTGAAGTTGAATATAGACTCCTTTGGAGTGAGACAGAAGGGAGTCTCCCAATGTTATGAGTTCAGCCTCCAGTTTAAGCTGCTCCAGTTCAGGGTTGCAGGGCTGATCCGGGTGTGCCCCAGCTATTGGTATTAACTGCAAGGTATTGTGCTTGGAGGCAGCAGTGTAGTAGGCTGTTGCTTATAGAGAAAGGTTTGGGAATGACTGGCTAAAAGGTGGGTTATATGAATGATGAAGCCTTGGGGCTGTGCATTATATGAATGGAGGTGTCTTTTAAGTGAATTATTAATCAGCAATTAAAATAATAATTCCATACATTGCTAAAGTTAGATCCAGAGGCCTTTCCTATTATCCATCCTTCTCACAAGGATGGTTCTGCCCTGCCTCTCCCCTTGGGGATGTTTTGGAGAAAATGTTTCTCTCTTAAGGACCCACATATCTTTACCCAGGAAACTGATTCTCTACCCCTCTCCAAATGGGGTCTTGGCTACAGTCCATGGTGCTGGCACCCAGACTTGCCTGGAGGTGCAGGAACCAAAGCTGGCCTGGGGTCTGAGTCACACAGAAGTGTGGGAGTATATCCACCTCCAACCTCTGAGGGATCAGTGTGAGGTAATTAGACTGAGCCTGCCATCTTCCCAATGAGAAACCGTTTCCTCAGAGAGCTGGTCCCCCCCATTTCATACCTGGGGAGACTGAGGGGCCAGATGTTACTGATTTGCGCTCAGAAGAACTGGTGGGGACCAGAAGGGACACAACAAATCAGAGTGTCTCCTAATACTGATACTGGCAGATAGGGACTTAGGTAGATACATGACACTTGGGGATGCCTGTACCAAGCTTTGGCTGTCCCCTACCGATGGTTCCACCTGGAAACTTAGACATGTCCCAAAACAGACACACACACAAACAATGCCCTAATTTCCACCCTGGGTCCTAAAACCAGACCAAGTGAGACAGTAGTCTTCCCTCCAGCAGCAATAGGTGTTGGGGCTACCAATCAATATGGCCCTCTCTCCTTCCCTTCTTCCAGCTTAAAGAAATCCTTGTCCAGGAAAGTGGTCATGGGAACTGCTGCCGTCCTCAAATTGGCAGACCTCTTGCCCAATGGAGAATCTAGGTGGTCAGACTCATCAGAGCCCAGGGTCTGAGAGTGGGCTGGGTTTTTATTCTCCCTCACAACTCAAATCTGAAAATCAGATCACTTAAGGATATAGGAGTGGGGATGGAGACTGAGTAGAGAAGGGATTAAGAGGAGGGGCAGTAAATGTGCACTGGCCTTCGTCACTACATACGGCTATGGATATGCCACCTTGTGGATTTTGCATAGGTAGAAACCACCCGAAAAGGCCTGGGTGAGTACTGGAGTTTCTATGGTAAGGGAGCCATGGCTAGGGCAGGGGGCCGAGGTGGTGGGGAGGAGGGGGAAGTGTGAAATGAAATATCCATCTACACCCAGTTAATTGGAATGGGGGTGGGGGCAGGAGGAAGGGGGCAAGTCCTGACATGGGGAGGATAATCTGGGTACAGAGGGAGCTGTGGGGAGTGTGCTGAGAGATTTATTTGGATAGAAGATGAGTTCATCTGTACACATCACAAGGGGAGAACTATGCCCAGCCTCTAGGGACCAGAGAGAGTGCTGACAGGGAAAGAGTCCTGCCCACCACCTTCCCCCCTTCTCCTGCCTGTGTGCTTCAGGGCTTCTGACCACCCCCATACTCGGCTTTTATCCTATCTGTCTGACTTCACTTCTCTGCCTGTATTCCTGTCTTTCTCTGAAGGAAATTATCTTGGGGCAACTTTCCCAGAGAGGGCAGGGTGACCATTTTAGGATGTCCTTCAGTCTTGGCAGTCCAGGTTCCAAAAGCACTTTCCCTCCCAAGGAATCAGCCACCTCTGTCCATTGCTGCAAGTCCCCAGCTCCCCAACCCATATCTACAGCCTGGCCCTGGCAGTTACTTTTCACTACCACCCCCTTACTCTCTTAGAGGGAGCCAGACTTGGCTGTTCCTACTACAGACAGAAACATGTCTGGGTTTGTGATGCAAACCATTCTCTCAGGAGTCTAGACCTCCCATTTTTAAGTGTGGGAGGTGGGGAGGGGGTTCTCTCCCAGGACCTAGGAAACCAAAGTGGAGATGGGGATCAGGATTACACCTCTAGGTCTTGTAGGAAGTAGAAGGGGAGAAAAGTAAGTCAAAAATCAAGGATGGAACACATGATTTTTTTTTTTTTAAATTTCAAAACTTTGAATATTTAAAAATTTCGATCTAAAAAGGAAGACATACACCTGGGCAGGGGCAGGCCCAAAGATGTCCCTGCCTGAGGACTAAGTGGCAAGGCAAGCCCACCTAACAGTGACCAGAGAGCCAAGGAAAGTTGAATGTATCATAAACCAGGCTAGGGAAGACTCACTTTCCTAGGGGCAAAATGAGGAAGGAGGGGGGTACAGCCTGGTAAGCTGCTTATCTCTTCTGCCTCATGGTCCAGATTCAATCTGACAATGTATATGGTTTCACCTAGTCAGATAGACCCTGGCAGGGAATACCAAGATTGACTAAGGCCTCATCCTTCCCCTCAAGGAGCTCACATGCAAGGTGGGAGGACCAACTAGGTGCAGATCAGATGCACAATTACTTAGCTCATCCCATGGTACGTGCTTGGTCAGCAGCATCAATGAATACCATGGAGGCCCCAAAAGGGTTGTGGGTGAATCCTTCCTCAGGCTACACAGCATTGTTAGTTAAGATCTGAGTTGGCCCTTGAAGGATGCCCATGATATGACCAGGAGATGGACTGAGCTGGTAGGGGACCATGGTTTGCTTAGGGCCAGCTGGGTCTGGCCAAGCTCATACTTCACACCTGGGTCAGAACTACCTCAAACACTTTATTATGGTCATTCTGACTAGCTAGGTCAGACAGACCTCGGGAAAGATGCATCTCTTGGTCTTGAGCCTAATAAGCCCCTATTATGAGGAAAGGGGTGATGATGATAGCCTGCTTCCACAGCTCTCTCTGTCCAGAAACTGTAGGTTGATGCTCCTCTCAGGGACCAAGACAGTCCGGGTCATAGGTTTGACTGGGGCAGCACCTGGCTCAGGCTGTACCTCAAAGTGGGTCAAGATCTGCAAAGAGAGGCCAAAGGCTATCACTATGAGAGGGGTCTGTAATGGTGGGCTTGACTGGTAAACAATTAGTGTTAGGATGGGCAATGTAGAGGTGGCATCTGTGGCCACTAGGAGACTTCCTGGTTAACAAGGGTAAGGGATTATGGTAGGGAGAAAGATAGTCCAAATATCCTTGCCCACCCTCCATGCCTATGATGGGAATGCCATGTTCAGAGGATTAGGTCTACCAGGTCTTATATATGTTTTCCTAAGCTTGTCAGAGAAGAAGATCTCACAGCTTTAGAGGGTTAGGGTCTCTCTAGTCTGGAGAAGCTGTAAGGTCTAGATCACTTACCTGGGCCAAAGCCATTTGCAGCTCAAGCTCTGCCAGGCGTCTCCCCATGCAGCTGCGCTTGCCAAACCCAAAGGGGAGAGATGAAAATGGGTGGGGGGATGGGCCCTCCCCCAGCCATCGTGCTGGACGAAAAGAATTTGGCTCTGGGAACTGGGCAGGGTCCCGTGAAGTGGCATAGTGACACAGAGTGACCAGCGTCTAGTGGGAAAAGAACACAAACTTAGTTTTGGCCCAATAATGCAGGGAGGGACATGGAATGACAAGAGGATATATCAACTGGGACAAAGCCAAGTCCTAGTTGGTAATGGGGAAGTTTGCAGGGGTCATTTTTGGAATGATTTCCCCATTATATCCATTACAGCTAGAGAGAGGCATTCACTCCAACAGGAGGGTTTGAAGAGTTTGTGGGGGGTTTGAGAGCAGGGCTGGGGCCCAAGATAGTGAGGGATGGGCTCAGCAAAAAGAGTCCATAGGCTCTACTCACATTTTTTGGAATAATGTAGTCACCCACACAAATGTCTTTGTCTGGGACACGGGAATTTCCAGGTACCACAGGGTACAGCCTGAGTGGCCGAGCACAAGAGGGAGACAGCAAGATGAGGCTGGGGATGGTAACATCCCTCCTCTCTTATCCTCCCCAACATCCAAACCCATTCTTGGCCTGGAGTACTATTTTTCTCTTCTGTCTCCCTGCCTCCGTCTGCTATCTGCTTCCCCAGCATTAATCCTAGGTCCTCCTCTCTTTCCCCCTCACCTCAGCACCTCCTTCACCACAGCCTTCAGCAGGGGCAGCTGGGATAGAGCAGTGGCTGGGGCGTGGGCACAGGAGCCTAGAGCAGCTGTAATCTCGGAGTAGAGTGCCTTCTGGACTTCAGGGTGCCGGGAAAGCTCATACAGAGCCCAGGAGAGTGTATTGGATACCTGAGGGGACAGATGAGAGGTCAGAGGTTTTGAGTGTGGGGACCCCAGTATAGGGAGCACAATATGGGGCAGTCTGGGTCCAAGTTGGTGCTAAGCCAAACCTGTCTAGAGGGCCACAGTGGGTCCCCTGCAACCAGAAAGTGGCCCCAGGGGCTGGAAAAGCTAAACTCTGGAAGTCAGCCTCTCTGCCTGGAGGGAGACTCTTACCGTGTCTACTCCGGCCAGTAGCAGCTCTGTTACATTCCCCAGGATGGACGGAGCAGGCAGCTTTTCCCGGAACAGGAAGTAGGTCAGGTGCGTCCCGGGGCCCGTGTCCTCCTCAGGCCTTCCCTGGCTCCTCATGGCCGCCTCGGCCTCTCGCCGCTCCACGTGCTTCTGGGCTGCGTGGGGAGATGGCACAGTGATGCCTCCCCACCCCTGGACAGCTCTACGTCTCCCCATCCCCACCTGCTTCTATGCCTTACTAAATGCAAACATCTGGTCCCAGTCCCGGCAGAGGCGGCCCCAGGGCCCCGGCACGAGGCGGTGCAGCCAGTCCGGCATCGCCATGGTCAGCAGCGTGGACACAAACACCGAGCCCACGGCGCGGATGAAGGCGTCTGTGTCCGGCCGCACTTCGGCCTCCAGGCAGCCCAGGCGCGAACCCAGCAGCACCGCGGCTATGCCTGGCCGGGAGGGGGCGCGGTCAGAGCATCGGGAAACCCGGGTCCCGTGTCCCTACCCTTGCCCCTGTCTCTGAGTTGGGACTCACCTTCTAGGCCGAACTTGTAAAACTCTCCCGCCACGTCCCGAACTAGCGCGGGCGGCCCGGCGTCCCGTCCCCGCTGGCGCCTCAGTCGCCGCACAAGATCACGGACTACGTTGTCCAGGGTCCCGGCATAGCCGGCAGCCGCTTGAGGACGAAGGAGGAGTGGGGCTAAGAGGCTGCGGAGCCTCTGCCATTCTTCGCCTTCCCTGCAGGGATGAGGAGAGAGGGCCCATCAGAGCGGGTGAGGGTGTGTGGAGGCGGCCGGACCGGGCTGGCTCCGGAGAAGGAGCGAGTTTGGCTGCGGTGGCCAGGAGAGCTAAGCGGTTGCGACTGCTCCTCGGGGTACAGAAATCTGCCTCTGCCTGCGCCTGCCTTCCATCTCCCCTCTTCCTTATTCATTTCCTGCCCCAGAGGGGCGTGGGTTCCCGGGTAACATGAGTCACAGTATCTTACGTTCGATCCAGGCCCTGGTACCCTAACCCCTTCCGCTGGTTCCCCGGGTTTCCAGCATTGTAGCTGCAAAGGGTAATGGGGTGCGCGGGGGGCGAGGGCAGGGTTCTACACGAGCCTGGGTGAAACAGACTGTGATGGCAACACTAAGATGTCAGAAGGTTGGGGGAAACTGCCGATCTCCGTCCACGTCCCTAGACAGATTGTTTCGGGAGCCGCCGCAGAAGAGGGCAGCTGTGGGGCGTCCGGACTTGGGGTGCAGAGGACTCACGCGGTGAGCAGTCCGCATGCTCGCTGGCGGCGACGGCGATGCTCCACCCAGGGTGAGAAGCTACAGCGCTCCGGCCGGGGCCCCTCCTGTCGCAGCAGCTGCTCGATGAGAGCAGGGGCGGCTACGAATACCGTGCGCACGGTTCCGAAGCTGGCCAACCACACTGGCCCGAATCGCTCCGAGTTCTGCACCTGGGAAAATATGCGTAGCAGAGAATGGAGACCCCGGTGGGGGTCTCCCAGCTTGGCTTGTGATAAAGAGAAGGGGGTAGACTGGGCTTTGGAAGCACCAACTTCTGCTCCTTCGCCAACACCCAGCTAATGCCTGACCCTAAAGCTGCAAACTCCTCTTTCTCCCACTTCCCGTCCCTAGAAAGTTTGAGTGATGAGCAAAACAGAGAAACTTTGTGCAAAGTGGATATTCAGGAATTTGCTTTGGTCACTTGGGCCAAGCAGAGGCTGAGAAATCCCTAGAAGTTCCCCACCTGGACTGTCCTTAGTCTGAGTCCCCTCTGTGAGAGTAGGGACAAGTGTAGTTTAAATAAATATATCTAAAGCCCGCGGAGGTAACTGCCGTGCTTCTACCTCCCGCACACTTATCCTATACCAGCAGGGCCTCCAGACATTCCCACTGCAAGAAGGTGCTTCCTTAGCATATGCTGCTAGGTGTAAGGACAGGCTCTGTGCTATTCCAGCCAATGCCCTTAGTCCTAACTTGCCTTTTCCATAATTCATGGTCATGCATTCTTACTGGCCCTCCCTCATACTTCTGCCCTAGTCTGCCCTTTCTAGAGTTGTCAAAGCTAATTTCTCCAGTTCTGTCCTGGGAAAGGACCCCTACCTGCAGCTCGTGTAGCCGTGACAGCCCCCCCTTGCAGAAAAGTTCAGCCAGGAATCCGGGTGTGGAGGGGCCTGGGATGTCAGCCAAGCTGCAGGGCGCTGAGTCGGCGCCTCTGGGGCCCAGTGAGGCTCCCAGCTCAGGAACACAGCGGACGCGATGGAACAGCCTGGAGGCGAGCTTCAGGGTCTGGGTCATGGTTTGGTTCAGGGAGCCCAAGCAAGACAGCACTTCTCCGGAGCATTTTGTCTGCTTCCCGCAGCCCCTATTTAACCCTTGGGCCAGGCAGTGGTGACGCCCTCTTTCCAAGATCCTTAGCCAATCCCCTCTCGTTAGTGGTCCATGCTGGGGATTAGCACCCAGGAAGGGTAGGCGGGGCTGGGGCTGCCTTGGGACCTTCTTGGGTCTCACTTTGCAGTGACTCTCATGGGAGGAGTAGCCTGCCTCAGTTTCTGCTCCTGGGCTGGTCCCCTAAACCAGCATCCTAAAGGACCCTTCCTAGGAATGGCTATTTAGTGAGACTTAGATGACCAAACCACAGGAGTCAGCCCCTGGTATTCCCATTTCCCCAGGGAACCAGGCCCCCTCAGTCCCATCATCAGGAATTCCCCATCTTCCACCTCCTACAGGAAGGGATGCAGGGAAGAGGCACAGCTGTAGATGTTCCCATATTCTTGGCTCATCTCAGCTGCCCCTTCTCTGTAAATAAGATTTTTCCTGCACCAACCAAACCATATCTCCCCCTCTCTATACAGGTTGGGCAGATGTTGGGGTGTTACTGGGTTAAATTGGCCCCAGGCCATCATCATTTTTCTCTGTGGGGGAGGTGGTCTCTTTGGTCAACATGCCCTGATCTTGAGGGAATTTGGGGCTTGAGGAGTAGAAAGGGAGGAAATTTTTGCAAATTAGAAACATTCAGAGATTCTCTCTGGGCAGCCTGTGGAAGGAGCAAGGGCTAAGTGAATGCTCAGAATCCCCGGCTGACTGAGTCCCCTCTCTGGCCAGCAATCCCCCTTCTACTTCTGGACTCAGAATCCTCCACAGTTTAGCTTGCTGTTCTTCATTCCCCCAAACCCCACCCCACCTCCACCCCCACCAGGCTCTTGTGTCAGTCAGTCCACGCTGAAGCTCTGTAATCAAAGGTCAAAATGAAGGAGAGGGTCTCCACCCTCACACCCTCCCAGGGGTACTCCAGAGACAGCAACAAGAAAGGGAGAGATTCCCCAGGTCAAGTCTTAGGCAGGGAGAGGATGGGAAGATGGGAGAAGGCACATGATACACACTGCAACCTTTCTGGAGAAATAGCAGCATGGGCATGTGCACACATATAGCCATTATGCCCTGGACTGCAAAGTAAACACAATGGACAGATGATTTGAGCTCAGCAGGTGGTTTAGATGGACAGTGGAGCAGTTGTTCCTCACTCCAGCTGAGGAGAGACTCCAGAAAGAGAAGGGAGTGCTTAGGGAGCGCAAGACCCCACACCCTTCCAAAGATCCCCTCTGGTCCAAAGTCCTTTGACTTCCCCAGTCAGCTTCTTTTGCCTCTGCTGGCAACGGAAGGGAAAGAAGGTGAGAGGAGTCAGTGGTAGCTGCGAACACTAGGGTTCTGCCCTGGGCAGTTCCCCAACTTCTTTGAGAGCTCTGTCTCTCAGCCCCAGAGTCTTTGCTGGGAAGGGGCAGAGGGCCTGCTTCTTTCCAGCCTGTGCAAGAAGGGGTCTGATTAAGGCAGGGTGAGCAGTCAGTGACCAAGTGGGGTGGGGTCGGTGGTCACTGCCTGGAGGATGGGATCCTGTATTCTTCGGAAGACGGCTGGGAAATTCTTTCCTCCATTTCGTAGAACTTTCTTTCCCTCTTCTGTTGAGGTGCCCAGATGTCCCACAATAGGGTCTTCACTCTGGGAGAAGGAAAGGTCCAGATAATCCTTGCCTACCTTATGCATTGCCCCCGGTTCTTAGACACCAATCCCATCCTTCTGGTACTGAGCTGGGTTCAAGGAAAACAGAACCACTCTGAAAGGGTCTGCATCTTTATGATTTCCCTTAGGCCCCCTACTTACCAGCTCCTCCAGAGGCACACGCTCAAACAGGGGGTGCCCTTCAAAATGGGTACACATCCAGTCGTGTAGCTCCAGCACATCGGTTATGGTGTATACCAGCCCCTGCATAGGCAAAGTTATCCCAGACAGGGGACTTCATGCAATTGAGCAGCAAGATGACCCACCTCCATTTAATTCTCAGTGAGGGCCCCTGAATAGGTCACTCACCCTAACCTCCCTCCCATTCCGGACTCACCCCAACTCTTAGCACGTAGGCATATTCTGCCAGCAGTGTAGGACTGATGATTCGCCACTTGTGCTTCGTCCGTTTGAAATGTGGGTCAGGGAAGAGGAAGAACATCTTCATCAGCTGTGAGACAGACATGCAAGACATGCACAGGCAGGTGGTAAGAGCCTGACTTACAGGTCCCTGCCTGCCTACCAGCCTAACCCACTGGGGCCCCTCCCCACCTGGCCCTTGTGGAAGAAGTTAGGAAGATGCTTCATGGCATTGCTACGGAGACAGGCGATGTTCTGGAAGCCACCTCCGGGAGCTGCACGTAGGGCCCGAATCCGGTCTTGTACGTAGTCTGAGACCTTCACCCGGATTTCCAGACCCAGAATCAGTGTGTCTGGAAACAGTGGTGACAGTTCCACTGGACACAGAAATAGGAATGGAATCATCAACACTGACTTGCAGGAAGTGTAGAGCAGTCAACACAGGAAAGGAAGCCTCAATCTGCAACTACCAAAGCCAGAAATAGCAAGGGACAAGGAAATGCCGATAAGAATGTTTTTATGATGAAGGACAGGGCTGGAGGAGATTCAGGTATTGTCACAAGGACTGGAAATGTGAGAGGTGGGGATACATGTATACTTGCAGTGCTTTAGAATTTTCAGTGTTTTCATACATTGTCTCATTTAAGTCTCACAATACTCTGTGATAAAAAAATGTGATAAGGAAACCGATGGTCAGAAATGCCCAGGTCATAGATCTAAGAAGGAGCAGAACTTGAACCAAGGTTTTCTGACTCCAAATACCATGCTCTTCCCCTCTGTCGTGCTGTTATCTGTATGGGAAGATCTAAAAATAGGGAAGTGGTCTGGCATGCATGGCTGGGGTAATATAGACAATATAAGACAATACAAGAGAGACCTGAAAACAAGAGAGTAGAGTAGGAGGAATGATTTCTGGTGGGGAAGGAGATTGGGGGAGGGGAGGTGGAGGAATCTGAGAAAGACAGTTCAGGATCACTGGCCACAGGGGCTAATCTCTGACGCTTGTGCTGACCAGCTCACTGACCCGGCACCTGGCAGGTGATATGGCTCACGCAGGGAATAGAGCCAGGGGAGGGGCCAGATGGACAACCCAGGTTCTAAGAGGCATTTGAGGCAGCCCCCTCCCTTCTCCAGAGCAAAGGCCACAGACCCAGAGTAGAGGGAAGGCAGAGGCTCCCCACACTGTCACAGCACCCCTGTCTGGTCCGAAGGGGAAAGGCCAACTATGGCCCCCACCAAACCTGCTGAGATGGCAGAAGCTAGACCGTTGCCTCTCCTCACCCCAAAGGAAGGGCCACAGTGTTACCTAACAGGCCACCATAGCCACAGCCTATGTCTGCAAACTCCACTTGGGCCTGAGCTCTTTTCTCTTTCTCATCCTTTGGGTCATCATGGCTCTGATTTTGAGTCAATGGAACGAAGAACTCTGGGTAGAGCTCAGACCAGTCCATCTCCTCTGGCTTCACAGGGCTATTGGGAGAGAAGACGTGAGATATGTGAGAAGGTCATACGTTGCATAAGTTATTATGCATGTGTGTGGTTGAGGGAGAGGGGTGAGTGGGAGAGGTAGGTGGGAGGAGGATTTCTCAAAAATCCTGTAACACTGGGCTCTGTGGCTTCTAGGGTACACACTGGAAACCACCCTTAACCCTCAGTGTGAATCATAAGACATTCATGAGGCCCATGACTGCTGACCTGCCCATCTCCATTTCTACGAATTGATGTGACTCTGGCCAGCCAACTCCCCTTTCTGGGACAGAATCGTGTTCCCATTTTCCCAGAGGCTGGCTGCCTAAGGCATTAGGACCTTACTTGGTTTACGTGCTCTGTGGGGATGGAGTAAGGTAAGGGCAGGATTGAATCTGTATATGTTTGGGTTTTCATTAAATGCAACAAACAGAACCGAAAAATGGAAAGGACACTGTGATCCTATCTGATTTCAGTAGCAATCAGTTCTTGCTTTTCCTGTACTTGGTACCGTTACACAGACTTTGGCCAGAACGCCACGCCTCCTTCCCAACCCGCTAACTCCGCCTTCTGTCAAATCTCCCGGACCCACTCCCAACACCGACGTCACCCAGCTGATCCCTCCAGGTTTTTCACAAATCCTCCTAATCTTCCAGCCACACTTCCTCTGCCGTCCCTTTCCGTCGGAACCGAGCTGCTGCGGGCTATTTAGAGAATTCCGCTCTCCTTTCCCTCTCCGTGCTCCCGCTCGCCTGTTTCATTCACTCACTAGCGCAGCGTATGGTCCGCCATAGGGTTGGAGTGAGCACGCTGCCGGTAGAAACGCTTCTGGGGCTGCTGGGCCTCCGCTCCGGCCGCATCCCCAGTCTCCGACCCCGCCATGATCCCGGATCCGAGGTCTTCCACCGAGCCCATGTGGAAGCCGCAGGCGCACTATGATGACGTAGTCAGGCACGTTGTAGCGAACCCGCCCCTTAAAGACCCAAGAGCTAATTCGGCAGCGCTGACTTGGGAGGAGAAGGCGGCAGGGGGTGAGTGCAGGACCGTGTCTTCGCCCCGCTAGTCTCTAACTTGATGGGCAAGGCCACACCCAGGCACTCAGGCACTCTTTTCCCCTTAGTCTGCTTCTGACTGGGTCTGGGTTACCATCCTGTTTGCAGGCACCTGTGCACCCCACAGGTGAGAGGGGTCTGCAGGTCTCGCCTCTTACCGTAGAATTAATCCTCGCTCCTCTGCCCTCTGCCCTGGGCCTCGGAGCAGTCTGCCTGGTCTGACCCCCGTGGTCCGGCCTGGGTCCCGACAGGTGTGTCCTGGGGACCAGGACGAGAGGGACAGCTCCTCATGCAACCTCTAGGAAGTCAAACTGGAGGGAGGAGGGCAAATTCCAGGAGGCGGGGCTCGGTGCCGCGGGGAAGCCCAGACGGCCCACGGTCCCCCAAGCCCCACCCCACTGCAGATCCGGGATCCGAGCGCGGGACGTGGCGCCCTGGCACTTTGTCGTCCGAATGGCAGACCCCGACCCAGATCCAGAATCCGAGCCCGAATCCGTGTTTCCGCGGGAGGACGGTCTCTTTGCAGACTCTTACTCGGAGAAGAGCCTATTCTGCTTCTGTGGTCATGTGCTGAGCATCACGCAGAACTTCGGGTCCCGCCTCGGAGTGGCAGCGCGCGTGTGGGACGCGGTGCGGAGTGGGCTGCTCCGGGTGAGGGTTGCGCGGGAAGTCCGGATCCCGGATCCCGCTCTACTCGGTGGGGCCCATCCCAGCTACAGTCTGTTTTTCTCTTTTCTCCCACAGGCTCTGAGCCTGTGCAACTATTTCGAGAGTCAAAATGTGGATTTCCGAGGCAAGAAGGTGATCGAACTGGGTGCGGGAACCGGCATCGTGGGGATCCTGGCGGCGCTGCAGGGTGCGTGAACTGGTTTTGCGGCGGGAGGAGTATGGGTGGGAGGTGTGGAGAAATGGTCACTTTGTGTATTCTTGGGGGGAGGGGAGTGGTTTGGGCCCAGCCTGCTCCCTCCTTTTTAACGAACACTTTGTCCTCTTCTGTGTGCCAGCCAGCGCTGACTGTGAGAGCACACAAGGTGGTTGATTTGGGGGTAGGAAATAAAAATCCTGCAGGCCTTAATAGAAAGAATAGTTTCTGCTTTTTTTGCTCTTTGAGAGTTCATGGAGAATGCTGTTAATTAAAATCCCATTTTCTTTGGATATGGTCTAATGTCAAAATGCATATATGGGGGTACCGTGTAGGGGGAGCCACCCATGTGTATCAAATTTATAAGTCCTTTATAACTTCATTATGAATATATATTTTTTTCATTTTTATTGAGATTGTTCAGATACCATACAATTATCCAAAGATCCAAAGTTTACAATCATTTGCCCCTGGGTTACCCTCATACAGCTGTGCATCCATCACACTTAATTTTTGTTCAATTTTTAGAAACTTTTATTACTCCAGACAAGAAATAAAGTGAAAGATGAAAAAAGAAAAAAAGAAAAGGAAACTCTAATCCTCCCTATCCCTAACCAACCCCCTCAATTGTTGACTCATAGTATTGATATAGTACATTTGTTACTGTTTATGAAAAAATGTTGAAATGCTACTAACTGCAGTATATAGTTTGTAATAGGTATATAATTCTTCCCTATATGCCCCTCTATTATTAACTTCTAATTATATTGTCATACATTTGTTCTGGTTCATGGAAGCGATTTCTAGTATTTGTACAGTTGATCATGGACATTGCCCACCATAGGATTCAGTTTTATACATTCCCATCTTTTGACCTCCAACTTTCCTTCTGGTAACATATATGACTCTAAGCTTCCCCTTTCTACCTCATTCACACACCATTCAGCACTGTTAGTTATTCTCACATCTTGCTACCAACACCCCTGTTCATTTCCAAACATTTAAGTTCATCCTAATTGAACATTCTGCTCATACTAAGCAACCACTCCCCATTCTTAAGCCTCGTCCTATATCTTGGTACCTTATAGTTCATGTCTATGAGTTTACATATTATAATTAGCTCCTATCAGTGAGACCCTGCAATAATTGTCCTTATGTGTCTGGCTTATTTCACTCAGTATATTGCCCTTGAGGTTTTGTCATCAACCCATTTTTTTTTTTTTTTTAATATGGTTTCGTTCACTCACCGTACATTCCATCCCAAGTAAATAATCGATGGTTCTCTGCATGGTCATACATTTATGTGTTCACCACCTTCACCACTATCTATATAAGGGCATCTACATTTCTTCCACAAGGCAGGAGGGAGAGTCAAAGAAGGTAGAGAGGCAAAAGAAAGAGGAAAAAAAAAATGACAGCTAGGAAGCAGCAAAAGGAAAAATAACCTTAAATCAAAGTAGAATAAAGAATCAGACAATACCACCAATGTCAAGTGTCTAACATGCCTCCCCTATTCCCCCTCTTATCTGCATTTACCTTGGTATATCACCTTTGTTACATTAAAGGAAGCATAATACAATGATTCTATTAGTTACAGTCTCTAGTTTATGCTGATTGCATCCCTCCCCCAATGCCTCTCCATTTTTAACACCTTGCAAGGTTGACATTTGCTTGTTCTCCCTCGTAAAAGAACATATTGGTTCATTTTATCACAATTGTTGAATACTCTAGATTTCACCAAGTTACACAGTCCTAGTCTTTATCTTTCCTCCTTTCTTGTGGTGTCTCACATGCTTCCCACCTTCCTCTCTCAACTGTATTCATAGTTACCTTTGTTCAGTGTACTTACATTGTTGTGCTACCATCTCCCAAAATTGTGTTCCAAACCACACACTCCTGTCTTCTATCACTCTGTAGTGCTCCCTTTAGTATTTCCTGTAGGGCAGGTGTCTTGTTCACAAAGTCTCTCATTGTCTGTTTGTCAGAAAATATTTTGAGCTCTCCCTCATATTTGAAGGACAGCTTTGTTGGATATAGGATTCTTGGTTGGCGGTTTTTCTCTTTCAGTATCTTAAATATATCGCACCACTTCCTTCTTGCCTCCATGGTTTCTGCTGAGAGATCCACACATAGTCTTATTAAGCTTCCTTTGTATGTAATGGATCGCTTTTCTCTTGCTGCTTTCAGGATTCTCTCTTTGTCTTTGACATTTGATAATCTGATTATTAAGTGTCTTGGCGTAGGCCTATTCATATCTCTTCTGTTTGGAGTATGCTGCGCTTCTTGGATCTGTAATTTTATGTCTTTCATAAGAGATGGGAAATTTTCATTAATTATTTCCTCTATTATTGCTTCTGCCCCCTTTCCCTTCTCTTCTCCTTCTGGGACACCAATGATACGTACATTATTGTACTTTGTTTCATCCTTGAGTTCCTGGAGACGTTGCTCATATTTTTTCATTCTTTTCTCCATCTGCTCCTTTGCGTGTAGGCTTTCAGGTGTTTTGTTCTCTAGTTCTTGAGTATTTTCTTCTGCCTCTTGAGATCTGCTGTTGTATGTTTCCACTGTGTCTTTCATCTCCTGTGTTGCGCCTTTCATTTCCATAGATTCTACTAGTTGTTTTTTTGAACTTTTGATTTCTGCCGTATATATGCCCAGTGATTCCTTTACAGCCTCTATCTCTTTTGCAATATCTTCTCTAAACTTTTTGAATTGATTTAGCATTAGTTGTTTAAATTCCTGTATCTCAGTTGAAGTGTACATTTGTTCCTTTGACTGGGCCATAACTTTGTTTTTCTTAGTGTAGGTTGTAATTTTCTGTTGTCTAGGCATGGTTTCCTTGGGTATCCAAATCAGGTTTTCCCAGACCAGAACAGTCATTATGAATATATTTTATATTCTTTAGGTTTTGATTGCTTGGGTGAAGCAAGCTTATGAGTTTCTGAGGGTTAGGATATGTTTTGGGGAAAGTGAGATTAGGAATCATGCATCACAGAGTTGGGGAAGGAAAGGGTAAGGAAAATGTTGCTTCAGTTTTGTCAAGAACCAACAAATACAAAGGAAACAGTTCCTTAACTTGTAAACTTATAGGCAGACAAAACCCCACACCCACCCACACCCAAACCCCTTCATTTAAAGCACAAAGTCATCTTCCTAGGAATGCACATTAATATATCCTTGTTCATAGGGGACAGAACAGAACTAGGTTACATTAAGGGAAGTCTTCCCAGAGGCAGGCATTCATTCATTGAATGAATAATTCAACCAATGTATATTCTGAGTCTGTTATGTGCCAAGAATCATACTACATATCGCAGATACAACAATGAGTAGGACAGATTCCCTCCCCCCAAGTTGGTTACCATTGAGCAGGGGAGACAGGGAAAGATGTCACAGTATAAGAACTATGGTAAGGGAGCAGTGGACGTGCTCTGGCCATGTATGCCTTGATTTCCTGGGAGTCCATCAAGGAAGAGAAGGAAGTGAACAGTGGAACACAGTAGGCTCAGAAAGAATGGAAGGATTGTTATCAGCAATTTTTCCAAGAAGGATGAGTAGATGAGATGCAGGCAGATACTGTAAAAAGGGGAGGAAAGACATATAATATGGAGGAAAGCATCTACTTTTACTGTCTTGCTCTCAGACCAACTTCCCCTTTGCTTCCTATTCAGTTGCCAAGCCAGATATCTGAGTGTCACTATGTCCCTTACACCCTCCTGCTCACATCCCAGCTAGTGTCTTCCCCAAGTGTCCATTGCTTTTCCCACCATCTCTACCTTAGTTCAGGCTACTGCCATCTCTTGCCTGGATTTCCTCAAGAAACTTCTAGCCTTCCCATGGGGAAGTCTGGCATGTCCAAACTAGATCTTGTGATCTTCTCCTACCAAACCTTTTCCCCTCAGGCTTCCCTATCTCAGTGAATTCAACCACCATCTGCCCAGTGGAAAACTTAGACATCACCTAGACATACCTCTTTGTCTTACTCTCATATCCATTATTCAAGTCCTGTTGATATTGTCTCCTAAATATCTCTTAAATCTTTTCATGTTTTTCCATCTTCACTGACAGCTCCCAGTCCATGGCACCACCACCACTTGCCTGGACTGCTACAATTAACCAAACTGGTCATCCTGCTTCTACTCCTTGCCCCTACCTAGACCTGTGCCCATTCCACCTAGCAGTCCAAGTGATCTTTTCAAAATACAACTATAATCACATATTCTCCTCCCTTGGTAAATCTTTCAGTGGCTCCTCACTGCATTCAGGATAAAACCAATGCCTTTGGCATGACTTCCAAGGTAGGCCTCCACCTCCTGTCCTTGTGTTCCAGCCGCATTGCCCTTCTGTCAATTCCTAAAGCCTACCATGATATCTCCTTCCTTGGGCGCCTTCACACAGAAGGCCCGTACTCTTTCTGAAACCCTTTTATCACCTGGTTAAGGCGTAGGTATCCTTTGTTGCTCAGCTAAAACATCCCTTCCAAGAGAGGCCCTCCTTTATGCTCCTATCCCCAGACTAGCTTAGGCCCATCTATTATATGCCCAACTGTGCTGACTGTTCTCATTTTAAATTTATCATTACTATCCTTAGTGCAGCTCAGCTAGCCTATTCTATTTCCTGTGTCCTCTTTTTCTTCTGCTCTTCTAAACATCTGTTTCTTACCTTCTTGCTCCTCAAACCTCCAAATGCTTTCTCCTCTATCTTCACCTGTAGCTCATGATTTTCTTATCTCTTCTGATTGCTTCTATTTTCTCAAAGAAAATATCCACGTTTCTTTTACAACATTTGCTCACCTAATTACACCTGTATCTGTATGTGCTGCCTTTTCTCCTGCTACTGTGGATGAACCTCTGTGCTTCCAGCTAAGCTCCAGCCATCTTCCACCTGTCACTAGATCCTTCACAAACCTACCCACCTACTCAAAGACATTGTTCCAGCAATTCTCCCCATCTCTCCTGCATTCAGTTTCTCCTCCTCTCTGAAGCATCCCCTATGTATATATACAATTTAAAATATGCATATAAATAGGCTGTAATTTCTCCTATCTCAGAAAAAAAAAACCTGATCCTGTATTTCCCTCGTTACCACCCCATTTCTCTTCTCTTCTTTTCAACAAACCTCCTCAAGAATACTCACGTCTCTGGTTACTCTCTTCCTATTCTTTCCTCAGTTCATTTCAGCTGGACTTTTGCCCCACCATGCCCTCTCACTCCAGTTGCTCCTAGTCAAGTGTCCTAGTTTGCTAATGCTGCAGAATGCAAAACACCAGAGATGGATAGGCTTTTATAAAACGGGGGTTTATTTCGCTACACAGTTACAGTCTTAAGGCCACAAAGCGTCCAAGGTAACACCTCAGCAATCGGGTACCTTCACCGGAGGATGGCCAATGGCATCTGGAAAACCTCTGTTAGCTAGGAAGGCAGCTGGCGTCTGCTCCAAAGCTCCCGCCTCAAAACGGCTTTCTCCCAGGATGTTATTCTCTAGCAAGCTTGCTCCTCTTCAAAACATCACTCCCAGCTGCACTAAGTGAGTTCCCGCTCTCTGAGTCAGCTCATTTATATAGCTCCACTGATCAAGGCCCACCCCGAATGGGCGGGGCCACGCCTCCATGGGAACATCTCATCAGAATCATCTCCCACAGCTGGGTGGGGCACACTCCAGGCAAATCCAACCAACACCAAAACATCTGTCCCACAAGACCACAAAGATAATGGCATTTGGGGGACACAATACATTCAAACTGGCACATCAAGGTTACCAGTGCCCTCCATGTTGTTAAATCCAGGGGTCAGTTATCAGCCACCTTACTTGACATTCCCTCCTCTTTGAGCACTTTCTTCTTGAAACACTTCCTTTGATTTCCAGGGCACCACACTTCTGCTTTCTATTATCTCATTAGCTACTCCTTTCTGTTCTCCTTTGTTGGTTGCTTTTCATCATCATCACTGATAACTTGAGTGATCCAGGACTCAGGGCAGTCCTTTGACCCACTTCCTTTTCCTGTCTACACTCACTCCCAAGCAATCTCATTGTCTTGTGACTCTATGTAGATGACTCTATGACTCACCCACTTCAATTTCCAGACTTATTTACATAACTGATTGCCTACTTGATAGCTTCATTTGGTTATCTGATGGACATCTCAAATGAACTCATGATCGTTCCATCCAAACCTACTCCTCCTGTAGCTTTTTCTCATCTAAATGAATGGTAATTCTGTCTTCTAGTTGGTCAGGCCAAATATCTTGGAGTCATCCTCAACTTCTCTCTCTGTTTCTAATATCTCATATCCATTCTGTGGGCAAATCTTGAGGGCTCTACCTTCGAAATATACTCAGGATCCCGCCACTTCTTAGCCATTTCTACTACCTTGGTTCAAACCACCATCATCTCTCACTTGGGTTATTGCAACAACCTCCTAACTACTCTCTTTGCATCAGCCCTTGTCTCTTTGCAATCTTTTCTCATCACAGCAGCCAGAATGATCCTCTTAAAGCATAAGTCACTCTATGCCAGTTTTCCACTTAAAATTCTCTAATAGCTTCACATTCTCACTCATACTAAAAGCCAAAATTATTACAATCTCCTTACAAGATTATGATCTGGTACCTACTATTCTCTTCTCACTTATACTGGTCCAGTCACTGGCCTTCCAGCTGTTTCTCAGACATGCCAGGCACACTCCTGCCTCAAGGTCTGTGCACTTGCTGGTTCCTCATTTGGTATGCCTTCACCTGAGAGAACCACATGGATTGCTCTATCACTTCCTTCAGGTCTTTGCTCAAACATCATCTTCTCAGTGAGATTTTCCCCAAGTACTCAACTTAAAATTGCATTCCCTGCCCCATCCCTCAAACACTTCTCATGTCTCTTTCTTGCTTCATTATGCTTCATCATAGCACTTATTACCATCTGGTATACAGTGTATGTTTTACTACATTAACTTGCTTGTTTGTTATTGTCCATTTCTTGTCCCTCCAAGAGGGGAGGGATTCTTGGTTGTTTAGTTTACTGCTGTATTCTTATTACTTGGCTTAACGTAGGCACATGATAAATACGAATGAATGCTTAGTACTTCCTACCTCTCTTTCTATGATCGTCATCACAATTATGATTAAATAGTTAATTTTGCAGTAACTAGTGTGTCTCCACCTTTAGAATGAAAATCAAGGAAGGCTGAGATTTTTGTCTTGCTCACTACTGTATCCCCAACACTTAGTAAGTGTTCAGTACATAGTTATTGGATGAATGATGCTTTCTGAAATGCTAATCTGGTCATCTTCACTCTGTGCTTCTACTTTTAAAACCTATTGCCTTCAGGATCACATCTGAGTCTCCTTACGGTGTCATAATCACTTTCCTCTGTAGTCTTGTGTCTTGGCCCTTCTCTCCCTGTCTTCTGCATTCTCTAAGTTCCAGCCTTCCTTCAACCCACCAGGCTTTTTTTTTTACCACCAAGTCCTTGTGTTCACTGTTCTCTACTTGGAAAACTCCACCTGACCAACTCCTACTTGTCTGTCAGTGCTCAACTTAGGCCATGTCTTCTGGGAAGTTTTCCAGACCCCTGAAGGCTGGGTTTGTGTCACTGGGGGGTGGGAACACAGGCCATCTCCAGCCTAGTCCTCCCCAGGCTTCTCTTGATGTCTTATTGGTGTGTGTTGGACAGAGTGGTCGAAGATGAGTTCTGAAAGAATGTTGGTGTCATAGAATGTGGTGTAATGGAGAATGGCAGTGGTGTAATGGAGGTTAGGGCAACTAAAAGCCAGAGTTTGGACTGTGAGCTGCCCATGAAGGACCTGAGAGTCCTTGGTTGATCCCTCTGACTTGCATTTCTCCTCCTTCCTCTCTCCCAGGAGGGGATGTTACCATCACTGACCTGCCCCTGGCCCTAGAACAGATCCAAGGCAACGTCCAGGCCAATATGCCAGCTGGAGACCGGGCTCAGGTCCGGGCCTTGTCCTGGGGGATTGACCAGCATGTCTTCCCTAGAGACTATGACCTGGTGCTGGGGGCTGATATTGTATACCTGGAGCCCACCTTCCCACTGCTGCTGGGAACCCTTCAACACCTGTGTGGGCCCCATGGCACCATTTATCTGGCCTCCAAGATGAGAGAGGAGCACGGGACAGAGAGCTTCTTTCAGCACCTTCTACCCCAGCATTTCCAACTGGAGTTGGCCCAGCGGGATGAGGATGAGAATGTGAACATCTATAGGGCCAGGCACAGAGAACCAAGACCTGCTTGATGTCATTCCATCTGCTTCTTTGAACCCCTTGTCTTAATGAAGGAACTGCCATGTCTCCAAAGCCATAAATGCGAAGACCAAACAGGATGGATTTCTCTGCTCTTTCTTTTTTTCATCTTTGTTCCTTCAGCTATTCTTGGGTAGATGCAAGGAGGTGTCTGTTGCTATAAGTACTGGAATTCCAGCAGCACTTAGTCTTAGAGCACAAAAGAAGTTCCCAGTTCCTATTCTCAGAGAAGGAGAGTGACTGGTTGTCCAGGATTTTTAGGGCTAAAGGTAAATGGGATGTGAGAGCAGTGGCTGCAGAGAGACTGTCCCTGGTGACCTCTAGTCTTGCTGTTGTCTGTTAATACCGAATGGATTTTTTTTTTTTTTTGCCAGATCCTATGGAATTTTTTAAAGAGAAAGAAATAGGCATTAAAGATCTCTTACACATGCAAAGAATTCAGGTTTCTGCATGGGGGGCTGGGAAGGAATATGCCTTAGACCATCCATTTCTTGCTTCTAAAGATGGAGTCTGGTGGGAAGAGGGACCATGGATCTAACTGTGTCAAGCCTTTGCAGCCCTGGAGCTGCAGGTAGGTAGTAGAACTGTCCTTGGGACTGTAGCTTTTTCATCCTTTTCAGAGTTGGCACTCTGATTACAGAACATCATGCCATGTAGAGGAACATTGGATTGAGTACTAGATTCTTATTATTTTTGAATTTTCTTTAGGTTTCCAAGTCCCATCATTCCTTCCTTTCTTATGTTTTTTGCCTTCACCTCTTTTCTGTTCCCACTGTGGGCCCTTGGTTGGTGCTTTCTTTATTACTGCTTGGGTCACATAGTCACTTCCTCTGGACTCCTTACTTCCCATTCTTCCCCCTTCAAGCCAGTCTGCCAACTGTTGTGATCTTCCAAAATTAACTCTGATTAGCTCCCACTGCCTACAGAAGCAAGAACAAGATCCTCTGCTTGGTACTCAGTCTGTCCCCTGTGACACCCAGTTGCCCTTTTACTTCATTTCCTACTCTTCTCGTACATGTATTGGAACCTGGGGCCACGTTTCAAAAGGTCTCCACTTTGTTCCCTAAATGCACCCATAGATTTGCTAACTTCTTCCTTCATTCTTTATGATGATCCCCTGCCTGGAAGGGCTATCTATTTCTATCTGTCAAAATTCTTCATTACTCTTGAAAGGTCCTCTCACATCTCACATGTCATCTCTTTCCTGAAAAAAAAAAAGAAAAAAAGAAGCTATTCCTGAGCCTCCTGTTTGGATGTGATTTCTTTCTTCCTTGAAACCCCATAACTGTTTGTTCATTTTATGTGATTTACTTGTTTTTGTGGTCATTTGTCTGCTCCTTATCTTCTCACCACTAGATTACCTTTGAGGGTAGGGCTGTGATTACTGATTTATAATACTCCGAAGGGTAGCGGAGTTGCTGGAATGCAGTAGTTGTTCAACAAATATTTTACTTATTCAACAATTATTTACTTGGTATTTGTTGAAGGACTTCCACCCTGCCTCCTTAGATGACCTTGGGCAAATTTCCAAACTTGCCTTCCAAAATCTACCTGATGTGGGTCATAATTCATAAAATGGATAATGAATAATGAAAGCGCAATGGAAATAAAGAAATCTAAAGCGTTATCCAGATTGTCTTGTATTGTTATTTTATGACTTTACCTCATGACTTCCACTATTTTACCTGTGGAGGTGTAATTCCTGTGTGAAACATTTCAGACTAATTTGGGAAGGCGACTGTGTCCTCCGGCCAGCAGGTGGCGTCATCTTGGTTTGGCGCGTTTGGGTTGGCAAGGTTTGGCCCTGTCGCCACGCCGTAGGTTTGTCGTCTCAAAGGTGCGCCGGCAGGCAGGAGTGTGCGGTGGCGAGGAGATGTTGCTGTTGCGGCCGTTGCGCCTCTTCATCTCGCGCACTGGTATCCGCCCGGTGAGGGGTCCTGGCCCTGGCACCGAATCTCGAGTCAAACCTGCCTTCCCTGCAGCTCTCCTGAGCTCCCGCAGCGCACTCTTCCCTTCCCTCGACCCCCTAACCCGCCCTTCCCGGGTCGGCCTTGCTTCTTAGCTGTCCAGCTCCAGTGCGCTGCCCTTCTCTCACCTCCCAAGCTCCACCTTCTCCTAAGGTCACCTTCCTGCCGATGTGCTTTCCACCCCCCAGAGCTTCTCCCTGGTTCCTGATTCTCATCTCTTTCTCTTTATCCCTTTCAGGCGGGGCCCCTCCTGCTTCAGCCGCCCCAGCCATGGCACACATTTCACGCTGGGACCTGGCTGTTTGTCTCGGCCTCCAGCAAGGAGCTTCTTATGAAGCTACGGCGGAAAACGGGCTACTCCTTTGTGAACTGCAAGAAAGCTCTGGAGACTTGTGGCGAGGATCTCAAACAGGTGTGTGTGCGGCGGGAGTGGGGTGGGGGGAGGAGGGTGGGTGGGTAAGGGAGAAGGTGGTGAAGGGCGGGTAGGGCAGGGAGCTAGGGCCCGACTCGAGGCTCTAGGGGAGGTCGCGGTAGGTAGTGCAGAAGTCAAGCCTGCCTCAGAACCCCGGATGGGATTCTGGCCTAACTGGCTGGACCTCAGCGGTCGACTGCCTGATTTGGAAGCAGTTGTTTCAGGATCCCAGGGTTAACAAACCCCATTCCATGCAACAAACCCTGTTCCACAGTCTCCTGCTTGGAGTGGGAAGGGCTTGTGTGAGCTTTGGAGTTAACACCAACCAGGACTGAAATGGCCCTCAAACTTATCCCTACCTAATCTTTCAGAGTTTCAACACTTTTGTCTGTGTGATGAAGATACTACTGTCTGTTCCCTAGGGTTGTTATGAAGATGTTTACCCAAACAAAGCACCAGGTACAATGCCTGGCATTTGGCATTTAGTAGTAGATTGCCAATAATTAATAGCTTACTTTAGTTCCTTTTCTAGCATTTAGGGGAAGCAGAAAGAATCAAGGAAGGAACCTGAATATAATTTAGAGGTCCATACACTTCTAAATTCTGTGACTTTGTCAACTGCCCTTTTTCTTTACAATTTGTAGGCAGAGAGCTGGCTCCACAAGCAGGCACAGAAGGAGGGCTGGAGCAAAGTTGCCAAACTCCATGGGAGAAAGACTAAAGAAGGCCTCATTGGTCTGCTGCAGGAAGGGAACACGACTGTGTTAGTAGAGGTGAGTTCCAGATACTAGGTACAGTTGTCTTTTGGGTATAATGCTTTGGGGTAGACCCTTTGTATTGTGAAAGAGGAGGTCTATTTTAGAACATTGAAGAGTATTTGGAATTAAACCCAACAGACCTCAGTTGTTAGCTATGGATTCCTTTAAGTATAGAAATGCACAGGTCTGTTGATGAGAAAAGGCCTAGCAGTTCAAATATTACTCTTTAATATGAGTATAGTACAGCATCACACCTGGTCACTGATTGTTTCTTGGAACAATTAGGCTTTAAAGCTAGAAATTACATTAATTCATTGATAGATAGAGTAGCTGTTCTATTATAGGCTAACACAATTGGTGAAGAATTAGAGGTAGATTAGGTTAGAGTGAGACAAGGGGGTAAACAAGCTAACAGCAGTGAGGTGATTATGGTGAGCGGCCTCAAGCAAGTGGTGAACTTGAAGCAAGTCCTTTGTCAGTAGTATGGTTCCATCTTATGAATGGCATAGGAGGAATCTCTTCATTCAGTGTCATTTATTTCTGTTTTGTTGAGTCTGCAGCTTAACCATCAATAGCTAGGTTTGCTCTACAGCATTAAGGCACCTTTGGAAACTATCAGTAAACTGCTTATACAGCAACACCAATTTGTTCCCACAGGTAAACTGTGAAACAGATTTTGTTTCCAGAAACTTAAAATTTCAACAGTTGGTCCATCAAGTAGCCCTTGGAACCATGTTGCATTGTCAGAGCCTAAAGGATGAACTCTCCACGTATAGTAAAGTGAGTTTGGGGATTGTTTCCAACAAGCCAATTTGTTCCCCCTTTAGGATCTTTGCACTTGTTCCTCCTAATTTTTTTCAGATATTCTCATATCTCACTCCTTTCCTTACTTCATGCCTCTGCTTTTATGTTACCTCCTCAGTAAGGAGTACTCTCTCTCCTGTCACTCTATCCCCTTTTCTGCTTAAAGTTTTTATTATAGCGCTTATATATTACGTGTTTATTTATTTGTATATTGACTGTTTTCACCAGTGGAATGTAATTTTCATGAGGGCA